>NC_140581.1:102465614-111838114 GCF_964204655.1 Triturus cristatus | reverse complement strand
GATCCCGGCGTGCCGGGGGCCGCTACCGGCCTAACACCGTCCGCGGGGTGAGCCTCGATCAGAAGGACTTGGGCCCCCTGAGCGATGTCGGGGAGTCGGTCTTCTGTATGCCACATTTCCCTCGCCCGGTGGGGATTTGGCGCCGGAGCAGGGGCCTGGCCTCCCGGAAGCACGCGCCCTCTTTCCCCGGATCACATATGGAGGGGTTTCGCCCTCGCCGGGAAGCCAGCCGTGGAGAAGGGCGCCCGAGGCGCGCGGGCAGCCGGTGGGACATCACAGACAGACATGCATGGCACGCAGTCAGGCGCCCCGGGACGGGCCCGGGGCGGACCGGTCACCAGGCCCCTTCTCGGGGGCCAGGCGCGCCGGCATCATACCTCCGCGGCAGGACCCGGCGAGGGACCCTGCCACGGGCGATCGGGGGGTCTGATCTTGTGGGGGGATGAAGGGGAAGCGGAACACACCCTGCGACGGCCCCAGGCGTGTCCCGGGGAAACCTCGGGGCGATTGACGATCGAGCGACCCTCAGACAGGCGTGGCCCCAGGAGGAACCCGGGGCTGCAAGGTGCGTTGAAGTGTCGATGACCAATGTGTCCTGCAATTCACACTAATTCTCGCAGCTAGCTGCGTTCATCATCGACGCGCGAGCCGAGTGATCCACTGCCAAGAGTCCCAGGCAACGCTTCGAAAACGTTCGCCCACCTGTGGGCGCAGGAGAGGCAGGAGGAAGGCGACGCCGTCCGTCCTCCACCCGCGCGGTGAGATGGCCCGGGCGCCCTGTTCAAGGCTTCCCCTCTGGGAGTCAGACAGCACCGTTGGGAGAAAAAAAACATTGCCAGGCGCTCGGCCCGGGAGCCCACAAGGGGGGCGAGGGAGGGGGTTCCCGGAGCGGCGGGAGCAGGCAGTCCTGCAGACGCCGATCCCTCCCGGGGTAACCCAGGAGGGACCGCGCGAGTCTTCAAACTCCTCAGCCCGGCGACACGTGACTGGGTCGAACCGGGTACCTGGCAACGAGGGAGGGTCGCCCCACCTGCACATCAACCGTCCATTGCCAGGAGGCCCCGAGCAATGCCAGTGGGCTGGCGATCAGCCCACCACAACCCTCGCCTGGGTCGGAGGTGCTGGAAGGGAAGAGCCAGGCAGCTCCCCATCCCGCATGCCTCCCACCGAGAGGAGCCGGGGTCCCCTCGCAGGCCCTCGGCCCCTTCTATTCCAGGTTGCCCAGCCGCGCGAGAAGGGCTGCTCCTCAGTCGCCCGGAACCCGGTCGGGCCGGGACTCGGATGCAGGAGGGCCCAGCCGGCGCCAGGGCCTTTTTGAGGGAGGGGTGGTGCCAGCCAGGGGATGCACTGCCATTCGGTTTCCCCCCTACCGCTAGGGGGGGTGTCATGGGTGAGCTTGGGTTCCGTCTCAGAGAGGGACATGGGATGGGGGCCGCCCTCCGTCCCGGTCCCTTGCGCGTGGGTCAAGCCTTTGGGGGGAAGGGGCCCGCCAAAGTCCTGGTCCTGACCCGAGCGCCCCATGCGGCCGCAGACCGCTCCGCCGACCGGGGCACGCCAGGGCAGGGCCAGGCCCTGTGCCTACGGTGTGTGCTTTCAGGAGCTGGGCCAAGGGCTTCGGGCTGGTGCCGTCGGTCGCTCGGGCCTCTCCGCCGTTAATGATCCTTCCGCAGGTTCACCTACGGAAACCTAGTTACGACTTTAACTTCCTCTAGATAGTCAAGTTTGATCGTCTTCTCGGCGCTCTGCCAGGGCCGTTACCGACCCCGGCGGGGCCGAGCCGAGGACCTCTCTAAACCATCCAATCGGTAGTAGCGACAGGCGGTGTGTACAAAGGGCAGGGACTTAATCAACGCGAGCTTATGACCCGCACTTACTGGGAATTCCTCGTTCATGGGAAATAATTGCAATCTCCAATCCCTATCACGAACGGGGTTCAGCGGGTTACCCGCACCTGTCAGCGAAGGGTAGACACACACTGATCCATTCAGTGTAGCACGCGTGAAGCCCCAGACATCTAAGGGCATCATAGACCTGTTATTGCTCGATCTCGTGTGGCTGAACTCCACTTGTCCCTCTAAGAAGTTGGATGCCGACTGCTGGGAGTCGCGCAACTAGTTAGCATGGAGGAGTCTCGTTCGGTATCGGAATTAACCAGACAAATTGCTCCACCAACTAAGAAGGACCATGCACCACCACCCACAGAATCGAGAAAGGGCTATCAATCTGTCAATCCTTTCCGTGTCCGGGCTGGGTGAGGTTTCCCGTGTTGAGTCAAATTAAGCCGCAGGCTCCACTCCTGGTGGTGCCCTTCCGTCAATTCCTTTAAGTTTCAGCTTTGCAAACATATTCCCCCCGGAACCCAAAGACTTTGGTTTCCCGGAAACTGCTCGGCGGGTCATGGGAATAACGCCGCCAGATCGCTAGTCTGCATCGTTTATGGTCAGAACTACGACGGTATCTGATCGTCTTCGAACCTCCGACTTTCGTTCTTGATTAATGAAAACGTTCTTGGCAAATGCTTTCGCTTTGGTTCGTTTTGCGCCGGTCCAAGAACTTCACCTCTAGCGGCACAATATGAATGCCCCCGGCCGTCCCTCTTAATCATGGCCCCAGTTCCGAAAAACAACAAAATAGAACCGGAGTCCTATTCCATTATTCCTAGCTGAAGTATTCAGGCGACCGGCCTGCTTTGAACACTCTCATATTTTCAAAGAAACGCTTCGGACCCCCAGGACACTCAGTCAAGAGCATCAAGGGGGCGCCGAGAGGCAGGGGCTGGGACAGGCGATAGCTCGCCTCGTGGCGGACTGCCAGCTCGATCCCAAGATCCAACTACGAGCTTTTTAACTGCAGCAACTTTAATATACGCTATTGGAGCTGGAATTACCGCGGCTGCTGGCACCAGACTTGCCCTCCAATGGATCCTCGTTAAAGGATTTAAAGTGTACTCATTCCAATTACAGGGCCTCGAAAGAGTCCTGTATTGTTATTTTTCGTCACTACCTCCCCCAGTCGGGAGTGGGTAATTTGCGCGCCTGCTGCCTTCCGTGATGTGGTAGCCGTTTCTCAGGATCCCTCTCCGGAATTGAACCCTGATTCCCCGTTACCCGTGGTCACCATGGTAGGCACAGAAAGTACCATCGAAAGTTGATAGGGCAGACATCCGAATGTATCGTCGCAGTCACGGGGACGTGCGATCGGCCCGAGGTTATCTAGAGTCACCAAAGCGGCCGGGCGAGCCCGGATTGGTCTTGTTCTGATAAATGTATGCATCCCGGGAGTGCTCGTCGGCATGTATTAGCTCTAGAATTACCACAGTAATCCATTAACAGATGGAGCGATGAAAGGAACCATAGCTGATTTAATAAGCCATTCGCAGTTTCACTGTACCGGTCGTGTGTACTTACACGTGCATGGCTTAATCTTTGAGACAAGCATATGCTACTGGCAAAATCAACCAGGTAGCCGCACCTGCTGACGGGGTGGGTACGGGGGGCCGCGTGCCCATCTCCCCGATTAGACAACCTTCGCGCACCCCTCCCTCTCGGGAGCCTGCTGGGGAAGGAGCCCACCCACCTGGGCAGGAGGGCTCACCAGAGGGGTGGAGAGGTTTGGTCGCATGGGTACCGGCAGGCCCAGCCGTCTCCCCTGGAAGGGAGAGACGCAGCATGAGCAAGACCCAGGGGTGCCGGAGCCTAGCAGCGGCACCCCTCGGAACAATCGTTATGAGCTGCTGTGGAAATGTGCTGGGCGGTGTGGGGTGACGGCGTGGCGCACGGGGCCTACGAACCTGCTGGGCAGCAGCATCCGAGGACTGGGGTGGCGTAGTGGGCAAAAGAACGATGGATTTAACCCAGATCTCTTGACTGGGGGAGAATGTCTGCATTGTCAGCATTCCGTCCATCAATTGTTTGTTGTAACGCTTTTCGCCCTAAGTGGGATGGGTATGCCAAGACGTGGGTCCCGTGCTCACTACGCCACTGGAGTCAAGCTATCCTGGCTGATGACGGCTGATAGCCAGAAACCGGTCCTAGGATGCTTGATTCCGGTCCAGGGAAGACATGGCTTGGCAGTTCGGGCTGGACTGTTCCTATGAGGCACAGGGTCAAGGCTGATTTGCATATGGCCATGTCTGAACTGGGGTGGCGTAGTGGGCAAAAGTACGATGGATTTAACCCAGATCTCTTGACTGGGGGAGAATGTCTGCATTGTCAGCATTCCGTCCATCATTTGTTTGTTGTAACGCTTTTCGCCCTAAGTGGGATGGGTATGCCCAGACGTGGGTCCCGTGCTCACTACGCCACTGGAGTCAAGCTATCCTGGCTGATGACGGCTGATAGCCAGAAACCGGTCCTAGGATGCTTGATTCCGGTCCAGGGAAGACATGGCTTGGCAGTTCGGGCTGGACTGCTCCCATGAGGCACAGGGTCAAGACTGATTTGCATATGGCCATGTCTGAACTGGGGTGGCGTAGTGGGCAAAAGAACGATGGATTTAACCCAGATCTCTTGACTGGGGGAGAATGTCTGCATTGTCAGCATTCCGTCCATCATTTGTTTGCTGTAATGGCTTCCCATCCCTACCTGCTCCTGGGGTGAGCAGGCTTAAAGGAAAGGCCCATTGGGAAGGGGGCGAGAGGAAGGAGCAGACCCGGGCCCCTGAGGGCCCCGGCGGGCGGGCCCGGGTGCTGCCTTCCCCATGTCTGAGAATTGCCGGACCTCACGGAGGTCTGACTGAGCAAACTCAGAGAAAAAGGACCATCGGAAAGGGGCTGAGAGGCAAGCGCAGACCAGGGCCCCTGGGGGCCCTGCCGGGCGGGCCCGAGTGCTGCCTTCCCCTGTCTAAGAATCGCCGGACCTCACAGAGGTCTGACTGAGCAAACTCGGAGAAAAAGGACCATCGGGAAGGGGCTGAGAAGCAGGTGCGTACCCAGGCCCCTGGGGACCCCGTCGGGCGGGCCCGGGTGCTGCCTTCCCCAGTCTCAGGATCGCCGGACATCGCAGAGGTCTGACCCAGCAAACTCGGAGAAAAAGGACCATCGAGAAGGGGCTGAGAGGCAGGTGCATACCCGGGCCCCTTGGGGTCCCGGCGGGCGGGCCCGGGTGCTGCCTTCCCCTGTTTCCGAATCGCCGGACCTCACGGAGGTCTGACTGATCCTCTCCCTAGTAATCCGGAGGAAAATTACCCCCCTTTCTTGTAATCCGTGAACACGAGGTGACAGATGGGACCCAAGGCGCGAATGTACCCGACCTCCTGGAGCCCTCGCTGGGATCGGGGAGGCAAATGAGCCCTCATTGGGACTTCCAGGCAAGCCCGGCCATTGGAAAGCATTGCGGGCGACCAGATGGCCGAGGGGATAGGGGCGACCAGACGGCCGAAGGGATAGGTGCGACCAGATGGCCGAGGGGATAGGTGCGACCAGATGGCTGAGGGGAAAGGGGCGACCAGATGGCCGGGTTCGAAAGGTAAGCTATCTGGGTGCTCTGTGCCCCAACAAAAGACTGAGCGGGCGCCGGGGCATGGGAGACCGGAGGCCCAGGGCCCCAACTGGGTCCCAGCCATGGAGGCTGCGAGGGGGACCCAACGGGTCCTCCGACCCGGGGCCCACAGACAACTTGCCAAGCAGGGGAGGCCTGCATGGGACTGACGGACCCCAGTCTTGGACCATTGGTGGAGCAGCAAGCCGGGGGACGGGGCCCAGGGCCAGAGCACAGGACCCAGGGCCCGACGGGGCCCCTGGATCCAGCCGGGGCTCCCAGGCCCAGAGGCACAGGGGATGCCTCCACGGGCCCTGCGAACCCCGCGCTGGGCACCTTGCCACGCGGCAGGACCGGGGACGGAGCACGGGGTGGGGAGGCCACCCACCCCGGTGTCCTCAGGGGCCCTGACCGGAGCTCCTGAACCCAGCCAAGCAAGGGGAGGCTCCCCGGGCACAACGGAACCCCGTCCTAGGCCTTTGGCAGAGTGGCAGGCCGGGGGACGGGGCCCAGGGCCAGAGCACCCGACCCGGGGCTCGGCAGGGCACCTGGACCCAGCCGGGGCTCTCAGGCCCAGAGGCACAGGGGAAGCCTCCCCGGGCCCGCCAGACACCATCCCGGGCACCCTGCCACACAGCAGGACCAAGGACAAAGCCCAGGATCGGGAGGCCGCCCTCCCCGGGGCCCTCAGGGGCCCCAGCCGGAGCTCCTGAACCCAGCCAAGCAAGGGGAGGCTCCCCGGGCACAACGGAACCCCGTCCTGGTCCTTTGGCAGAGTGGGAGGCCGGGAGACGGGGCCCAGGGCCGGAGCACCTGACCCAGGACCCGGTGGGCCCCTGGACCCAGCAGAGGCTCCCAGGCCCGGAGGCGCAGGGGAAGCCACCCCGGGCCCGCCGGACCCCGTCCCGGGCACCCTGTCACGCGGCAGGACCAAGGATGGAGCCTGGGGTGGGGAGGCCGCCATCCCCGGGGCCCTCAGGGGCCCCGGCCGGAGCTCCTGAACCCAGCCAAGCAAAGGGAGGCTCCCTGGGCTCAACGGAACCCCGTCCTGGACCTTTGGCAGAGCGACAGGGCACCTGGACCCAGCCGGGGCTCCCAGGCCCAGAGGCAAAGGGGAAGCCTCCCCGGGCCTGCCGGACACATCCCGGGCACCCTGCCACGCAGCAGGACCAAGGACAGAGCCCAGGATGGGGGGGCCACCCTCCCCAGACCCTCAGGGGCCCCGGCCAGAGCTCCTGAGAACCTCCAAGCAAAGGGAGGCTCCCCGGGCACAACAGAACCTGTCCTGAGCCTTTGGCAGTGCGGCAGGCTGGGGGACGGGGCCCAGGGCCAGAGCACACGACCTGGGGCCCCGGCCGGAGTTCCTGAACCCAGCCAAGCAAGGGGAGGCTCCCTGGGCACAACGGAACCCCGTCCTGGACCTTTGGCAGAGCGGGAGGCCGGGAGACGGGGCCCAGGGCTGGAGCACCTGACCCAGGACCCGGTGGGCCCCTGGACCCAGCAGAGGCTCCCAGGCCCGGAGGCGCAGGGGAAGCCTCCCCGGGCCCGCTGGACATCATCCCGGGCACCCTGCCACACAGCAGGACCGAGGACAGAGCCCGGGATGGAGAGGCCGCCCTCCCCGGGGCCCTCAGGGGCCCCGGCTAGAGCTCCTGTACCCAGCCAAGCAAGGGGAGGCTCCCCAGGCACAACAGAACCCCGTCCCAGGCCTTTGGCAGAGCGGCAGGCCGGGGGACGGGGCCCAGGGCCGGAGCACCTGACCTGTGGCTTGGCAGGACACCTGGACCCAGCCGCGGCTCCCAGGCCCAGAGGCACAGGGGAAGCCTCCCCGGGCCCGCCGGACACCCTCCCGGGCACCCTGCCACGCAGCAGGACCAAGGACAGAGCCCAGGATGGAGAGGCCGCCCTCCCCAGACCCTCAGGGGCCCCGGCCAGAGCTCCTGAAACCAGCCAAGCAAAGGGAGGCTGCCTGGGCACAACGGAACCCGTCCTGGGCCTTTGGCAGTGCGGCAGGCTGGGGGACGAGGCCCAGGGCCAGAGCACACAACCTGGGGCCCGGCGGGGCCCCTGGACCCAGCAGGGGCTCGCAGGCCCAGAGGCGCAGGGGAAGCCTCCCCGGGCCCGCCGGACACCCTGTCATGCAGCAGGACCAAGGACAGAGCCCGGGATGGGGAGGCCGCCCTCCCCGGGGCCCTCAGGGGCCCCGGCCGGAGCTCCTGAATCCAGCCAAGCAAGGAGAGGCTCCCTGGGCAAAACGGAACCCCGTCCCGGGCCTTTGGCAGAGCGGCAGGCCAGGGGACGGGGCCCAGGGCCGAAGCACCCGACTCAGGGGCAGGGGCTCCGCTCCTAAAGTTACACGATGCACCGCTCTCATCCCGCACTGCCGCCTTGGCCTACCGTCGCCAGTACCATCGACACCAGTTCATCAGCCGATGACAGCGCTTAGGCAATGACGACGATGCTGCTTGCACCGCGACCTGCCAGCACCTCGACGAGCACCGCATTCACTTTGCACCGTGACCCTGATCTCACCAACGACGCCATCTGACGCCACCACCGAGCCGCTGCTCGCACCGTGACCTGAGGGCACCGCACGCTGCACCACTGCACTTTGCACTGCAGCACCCGACGCCTGCCGACGCCAGCACTCCTGACTTCAACAGAGAGTAGTTCGATCTGCAACGCGTGTGACTTCGAGGGCCCAGACAACTCCTGTACCGACCTCCGGAACCGACGCCTGCGGACACCGTGCTGTTGGAAGCTCAACAAGAGGACGCTGACGCCCTGCATTTCTAAAAGGTACTGTTTGCGGGTCTTCCCAACACCGTAGCTGGCCCGCAACACCGCGGTCAGCCAGAACTGTTTGGATGTGTTTACTCACGACCCCTTGATAGACCCTGACTGACCTATCGACATCAAAGAACAGTTTTTCAAGCATATTTTGATAACTGAAGATTTTTAAGTACTGTATTGTGGATTTTTTTATTTTTTTTGGTCTTGTCTTAAGTGTATAAAAATGTTGGATTTTTTTCTAAACTGGTGTGGTGGCCTTTTGTAGCGCTTACACTGTATTACTGTTGGTGATGTGCAAATGCTTTACACACTGCCTCTAAGATAAGCCTCACTGCTTGTGCCTAGCTACCAAGGAGTGAGCAGGGGTTATTTTAGGGGTGTAACATTCTTGTCCTGACTTGGAAGAAGGGTCCCTTTTTGAACACAGGTGCAAACCCTTGCCAACTAGAGAACCCCATTTCTAACATTCACTAACAAAAAAGAGCACCCATACGGAGTCACTATGCCTGCATCTTGTAGTTAGCGATGTCAAAGAGGATTAGAATCCTCTGATATTTGTTAGTCATTTAGCCCCAAAACACACTCATCCATGAAAGGAAATACGCATCTGAGAGAACAACGTTTCCTCCCTTTTCAACCTTTGCAATAAAATGAAATTAATCAACAGGCGCCAATCGACTGCCCACCACCCCCTTCAGCTCCCGCGTTCTGGTTCTTTTAAAATTAGCGTTGATACAATTGCTTTATCTATTAAAAAAACTTTTACATTAGTTGTGTTTAAAAACTCTGCATAAAGTCTATAAGGACTGCTGTAAATATTTTTTGTTTACAAAATGAAAAACGTATCTTATGCTTTTTGCTCATCATACACACACAGTATATTTTTGTGCAGCGTGATTGGGTTTTTCTATACTGTATTTAGTTTGCTTCGGTGAAGGCATTTCAACCATAAGTTTAGTTACTTTAAGTTTAGTTACTTTCAGTACCCCTGGGCGTGTGGGACAAATTGTCTTTTTTTGTTTTTCATTCACATCCTCCTAAAGGAGAAAAACATTTATTAACAGAAAAAAAACAACGTGCTTGCATTGTGCCATTTGCACATTTTAAACATGCAGGAAAAGTATTTAAAAGGAGTTTTTTGCATTGCTACTCTGGATTTAGTTTAGACTTTCACGTTTCGGTGGAACAATCGTCAGTCATGTAAATTGGTAGTGTTCCTTCGGGAAACCTGACGTGCAGCATACAGACAGATGCTAACACTTCTTTTGTTGTGAAAAAAACCTGCCTTCCCTCAAAACATGTTGCTGTCTTGTCAGAAGCTCTTTGTTCATTATCTACGCTCCCATCTTCTGACACTGTGGAGTCAACACCCACAGACAAAAGTTAACCCCTTCAGCGTGGCGCGGATTACCGCGCTGTACTGAAGGTTCTATTGCGCGGGCGGGGCCATGACGGAGCGGTTCCATCATACGCACAGCACAACTGATGCGCATGACGGAACCGCTCCGTCATGCGCATCGAATTAAAGTATTTTTAACCACATGCTGTTACAGTTACACTTCTTTGAGAAAGAAGATTGGGGCCCATACGTTCTCAGTTTCTTTACAAATACTGTTAGAGATGCATGGGGTTTCTGATCTAAACAATATAAAAACAAATATGTCTACTTGGTAAATGTTTTTATGCTGGAAAATAAAATTTATTTGACTAAATAGTTTTATTGTTTGAACAACAATTTGCTTCCCCTCGGTTAAAAAGGAAGGCTAAACCAGAACGAATTTCAAGCACTTTGGTTTTCATTCAGACATGTTAATTCATTTGGCCTTTCCCTCTTATGAGAGGGCTACAGTTCTGCAAAACTCATGGCATCTATCCTTTCAATTACTTCCACCGGTCAGGTTTCAGAGGTATTTGCGAAGTATCAAAATAACACCTCATACCACATAATTGAACAGCACACCACATAGTTAAACTCAACAACATACCACTCCACCACACAAAATGCCATGCCACATAATTACACTCTGACACACAATCCCACTCCACATAATTCCAGTACACTCATTACCACATAAATACTATCCACGTATTTCCATTACACACAATTCCACCACATATAATTCAACAAATAACAATTCCAAGCCACATAATTCCACTCCACACCACATACATCCACTCCCACCCAAAACACATGGGTAAAAAGACATTCTTATGTACAACACCAATACCTCTAACTCTCACATATGCAAGACCAATTTGCATTGCTAATGCTTGTCTGACACTGCCCCTTACTCTGGTAACACTTTCGGGGGAGGGGGGTTTGATAACCACTATGCCTTGCATTGGATCAGATATTAGCTAGAAGGGGCATCAATTGCAGGGGAAGCCTCCAATTACCATTCTATGTAGTGGCTGTAATTCAACTATACCGCTTGTCTAATGAGTGAGAGAGCTAGGATTGACTATTGCATACAGGTTGGCATTATACAGCTAACACGCACATGCTGGTATTCGCTTTTCAGACACCGCTGCGGACTCTGGTAATACTCCCTGGGGGTTGGGGGGGCGGTCGATAACTGCTAAGTCTCCCATTAGAGCAAATACTAACTAGAAGGGGCACCGCATGCAGGGGGAGCCTCCAATTAACATTCCGTGCCGCGGCTATCATTCAACTCTACCTCTTCTCTACAGAGGTAACAAGTCACCATCTGTACCTTAGTCACACCAAATACTAGAAGCCTTATTACCCCAAGCTAAGTTACGTCAGCAGCACGTCAAACATGCTAGTATGCACCCTCTCTAAAGCCAATATATTTATGATAATACATATCAACAAGTTCTAGGTAATACACCGCACGAACAGCACCTAGATGGCATAAAGTATGATAAATATCAACTCATGCGTGACCAAATGTGCATGATTCATATTGTGTCTAGTAAGAACCCTATTGAAACAGCGACGATGGACGATGGATTCTATCTGTGTCTCAGAAGGATGATTTGTGAACTATTGTTTAATATAGTAGGAATACATAACATTCCAATAGAACTTTCTTTTAAAGGGGTGTTACACTGTAATTGGTATGTTGTTGTTTGTGTTTCATCTTGTCCTGATACTTATTTTGTACCAGCAGTGTGTGACAATGGAGGAGGGGTCTCCCACACTTTGCCATGGAGTCTGTAGTTTAGTATGACTAGGGTAAGTGACAACGGCTCTCTGCTTTCACACAAAGTAGGAGCCAAATGGTTTTAGCCGTGTCCACAAGGAGAGCCAGGATCCATTTCTGCTTTCACCTTTTCTTTAAAAAAAAATGCTACTTCTACTGTTACTTTTAGTTATGGTATGAGATCAATGTGTCTATATCATAGACCCCAATGGCTACTATGAACAATTACTCTTTCACAAAGTTTAGGCAACTATCACATTAGCCTCGATTCACAATAAATCTTAGGACGGGTGGGTGCACTAAGATGTTTTTAATATGACATGTCCCTCCACGCCACTATTATGGGTCGGGAGATGAATGGGTCATTTTGATTGAAATCTGTCCATTTCCTTCCTTGTTTCCAAAGGTTCTACAGATCTTACAGTGGAACTGGTAGGGTATGATTGTTTACCTGATTGCATGGTCAGGAATGTATACCATTGCCTTAAATGACAATACCCTGAAGAAGGCCGTAGACGTTCCTACGCTTGTATAGTGTTCGAAACATGTTGGTAATCATAGATTATAGGTCTAGTGATTCATTGTATTTCACTATATGACTGACTTTTTTAGTGTTTTTAAACATACCAGAGGTACTTGCTGAATAAACAAATATATTGAGTATACCCCTAGGTATATTTTATGTTTTTTTTTACCCCTAAAAAACAGGACCCCGTGCATTTGTCCTGATCATAGATTTATAAGAACTCCCAGGGATTGACTAGCTTCCCTCGGTTGAGTCCACCGGGGTGGTACTATCACTACCAGTGTGAGAGGCGGTCAGATGATGAAGCATGCCTTGATAAGTTTAGGGTGAGACGACCTCTCAGAAATCTTATGATGACCCGCATCTTGGATAAGTAAAAAAAACAGAATGGCTTCATTTTGGCTTCAGTATCCTTAAGTGACTTTTTTTGTGTTTTGTCGGAGGCGAAATTCACATTGAATGTGGATTTCACTTCCTGTTGAGGTAATGAATTTCACTTTCTGTCGAGGTCATGATTTCTGTTGGCATTTTTCTAAGCATATGAGCGCACTCTTGCATAAATGAGTGAACTCTTTATATGATCAGTGGATCACGACGATATAGAGTCAACAAGGGGAAATGATAATTATCATCATCATATAAATCTTTATTCAGGTAAAAGTAATATCCATAATAGAATCACAGAAATAAAACAAGATAAAATACAATAGTATAATAAAATTCAATTCCATTTCACAATAAATCAATACAAAGCAATTTTTTTTAAAAGAGTCAAATAATGTTAGACTGTGCGCAGGTCTCTCAAAAATCACATTTGTTAGCATTCATTTCTCATAAATCTCATAGATGGCTAGCAAGGGAGCATCTTACTTCTTTACAATAAATATGTATGATGATCCCCATACAATATCCGAAATCGTAAAAGGTGCAAACATTCTCAGGTTTTGTTCCGCAATAGATAAATAAAAGGTCAATCAAATGGTTTCTTCAGACCATGGTCATACCTCAACCTTTTATGTTAATACTTCCAAGTATGAAAGATGTTTCCTTCTGAAAATGGCAATTGAGATAAAAGAGGAAACAAAATAACATAGTACAAATATATTTAAAAGGTTCCTGGTAATTCATAAGTTTTCCAGTTATAAACATAGGTTGTGCAATTTGCTTCCTTAAGTCCCTATTAAATTTACAGGTCTTAATGAAGTGCACAGTTGACTGATTAGATTTACCATCACATGGACATTTAGGAAGCTTCTGTGACCACGCCCCCATTGCGGGGAAAGCAACCATGAAGTGCAAGTTTCTCAGCCGTAATCTTGTAACCTAAAATCTGTGTGCATGTTTTGTACAGTTAGCAGATAATTTTGAATTCCTTCTTTTGTGGGGCCTGAACGACAGCTACATACAGAAGAGTTTTTGCTCAATCGTATGTCCCTATCAGGCGCCCTCCTGCCGATTAGAATGGCTATTAGTTCCTCCTTAAAATAACGTAATATGCTGGCAGTATCCTCAATACTAATATTTTCATCCACCGACTTAAAGAGGCTTTTGATATAGTCCAACCATCTAATTTTCTCTCTGTGCTCAAGTGTTAAACAGTTGTTATCAGCTCCTTAGTGAACTTTGTGCCAGTTTTGCTCCAATTATTATGCCGAAATAACATGGCAACTTCTAGGAAAGATACTGCCAGTTCCTTGTGTACAATGTAAGTGGAGGTTGACCTCGGTACTGCCAAAAGTCAGCCTAAGAAGAGGTTTTCTTGTATTTGTAAGCGAGAGCAATTTGCCCAACCCCAAAGTGGTGCCCCATAGCTAACACTGAGGAGACATTTACTTTTTATATAGAGTGAATAATTATCTAATTTGTTTGTCTCCTATTTAGGCAGAAAATCTGAAGAGGGCTTCTGTTGATCTTCAAAATTTCAGTTTCCCAGCTTCCAGCTGTGACCCCCAGTGACCGCTCCTAGAGAATTGTATGCCAAGGTATGAAATATTTTGGGTTCAGCTAAACACTCACCCTTAATATGGTGGGTCCTCTTTTGGCCCTCCTTTTCCCACACACCATGGTAAATGTTTTCTTTAAATAATTTTCATATCTTTGTGCTCCATATATGAGGCAATGGTGTTGATCAAAAGTTGGAGCCCGTTGGCGGTTCTAGAGATCACCACCACAATGTCGGCATATTGGACAACAGGAGATGGACGCTTGTCGACCCTGGGTGCATCAGCCTTCACTTTATACATTATCCCATCCACCCAATTAATATATAACGATAACAGGGGGTAGCGAGGCCACAAACCTATCAAATGTATCCCTTGTGTGTGACCTAGCGGGAAGTGCATTCCCCCCTTGGCCCGTATAGTACACGAGCAGTCAAGCGGGCATAATTGTGACAAGAATGTAATGATACCATTTGGGGCACCCACCTTCACTAATGTCTTCCACAGCTTGGCATGATTCACTAGATCAAATGCGCTGCTTAAGTCTCCAAAGCATAGATGGATATGTCCCTCTTTTCCTGCAATGTATTTGCTAATGAGGAGAAGTAAATTAACACATTGTTCCATTGTTGCACTAACATCCCTTCTGAAACCATGGGGCAGATTTACAAGAACTGGCACATCTCTGCATATTAGCAGAGATGCGTCAGTGAAATTGCCTGACGGAAAAAAAGCCTTGCGCCACCATGGATGCGTCGCATTTACAAGGCAGCGCACCGTGGAGCAAAGATAGACAGATGCGTGACGCATCTTTTGGCGGAAAGTCATCGCATTGCTGGAGTCGTGTCGCAAGCAGGACGCAACTCCAGCAATGGTCATGAATGCCTATTCCTATCATGCTGCGTCAGTCCTTACGCCTGCTTCAAGCAGGCGCAAGGTTTTGACGCAGTGGCATCGTAAAAGTGACTCAGTGGAATCTTGAAGATTTCACTGAGTCACTTTTACGAGGCTTTCTCACGTGGGAACGCCCACCCTGCATTCATTATACCTGACGCAGGTATAATGTAGCGCAATGCTTTACAACGTGAAGCATCTTCATAGATGCGTCACGTTGTAAATATGTCGCAACGTGGCACATTGTTTACGATGACACTGCGTCACAGAAGTGATGCAACGGCGGCGTAAAGTTGTCGCAAGGGGCTTGTAAATTATGCTTTCCAGCCAGGCAAAGGGTTGCTGGTCTAGACTATTTAAGGATGACGTCTGGTGCCAAGAGGGCCACTAAGGTGATCACTGATTTACTTCCTGATCTTCTCCCAGTACGTCTATCACATATCTCATTGGGATAGGTAGTGGGGATGCCGCCGGAGAATCTCCAGTGTGGATCGAAGGAACGGCACCGCACTCGTCAGGCCACCGTTGGACCAGCACTCTTCAAGCCCACATTGCTCCTGGTGCACAGTTCAAGGACCCCAAGCTATTATAGCTGTACGAGGAAATAGGGAAATACCATATCCTGATAAATGCTTGCAGTCTGGACCCAAGCACTAGATCAACTGCGCTAGTGATGATCCAGTGACCAAATGGTGGCCAATGACTGGGTCTCTAAAAATGTACCCAGGGGGAGCCGATATTGCAGCCCTTTACTCCTGGTGGTCCGTCAACTGATGTGGGAAAACATTAAGGAGGTCCCGGCACCATTGCTGAAGCAGATTGTGTGGGCACAGAGACGCCCAGAGACCGTGTCAGTTGGCATGTATGTGGGGAGAGATTTACTCCTGTCAAAGGCAGCTGTAATTCAGTTTCCAGGTTCGGGATGAGAAGTGAAAAGTGATACAGGGGAAGCACAGGAGAAACATTTGCTCCACTAGAAAAATGCTTTGCCATTAGAGAAAAAGATGCAGTTACATTAATGCAAAAAAATGTTTACTTGTGCAACTCTTGAGTCTCTGCAAATACACAGGCCCATATTTTTCATAGCGTTTCATCACCCTTGCGCAATGCAACGAGACACAATCGATCAGGGTTTGTACAGCATGGCTCAATGCACTGAAGGGGGTGGGGGGCTGCTACTGATCCATCTGGGCGTTGGGATCCTTCCTGAATTGGGTCAGCGAAGGGGATTTCCAGAGGTGGAGGGGCAGTGAGGTAGGTGAAGGATTTGGTCTTGTGGATCCGTGGGATGGTGACCAGGGCAAGTTGGGCAGGGCAAAGTAGTCTGGCAGGTATGTGAAATGAGAGGAGGTGGTTCAGATATGCTGGTCCTATGTCGTGGAGAGCTTTGTAGGCACGAATGATAAGCTTGAAGGTGATTCTCTTGTTGACTGGCAGCCAGTGTAGTTGTCGAAGGTGTTCGGTGATGTGGCTGTGGCAGGGGATATTGAGGACCCAGTCTGGCTGCGGCGTTTTGAACCTTCATTAGTTTCCTGAGCTGTTTCTGGGTGACGCCGACATAGAGTGTGTTGCCATAGTCGAGTTTGCTGGTGGTGAGTGCGTGGGTTACTGTCTTTCTTGATTCTGTGGGGTTCCATCTGAATGTCTTTCGAAGCAGGCGGAGTGTGTCGAAGCAAGATGAGGATACAGCGTTGATCTGATAGTTCACTGTGATTGAGGAGTCCAGTATGATGCCAAGATTGCGTGTGTGGCCTGTGGGGGTGGGAGGAGAACCCAGTGCAGCGACCCACCAGGAATCGACTGACGGTGCAGGTCCCAGGATGAGATCTTCGGCATTGTCCGAGTTGATCTTGAGTCAGCTATCTTTCATTCCAGGAGGCAATGGCCATCATCCCGCTGTGAAAGTTGATTCTGGTGGCATAAGGACTACGCAGCACTAAAGTCAGATTTATCAAGCCATACAAGGCCACCTTGTATTGCCCTGAATGGCTTGATAAATCTGGAGTAACTCAAGGCAGTGCAAAACTCTGCCTTTTGTTTCTCTGCCTTAGTAAGTCGTTCCATGGGTGGCCTGTGGGTGTTCCCATGCATCCACCCATGGATTTTGGTGCATTTAATGATTTACCGTTAGTGGTAGACCTGGAAATCCATCAAAATGCTACAGGAGGCGTAATGAGGAGAAATATCCTTATTTCTCCTCGTATTTTCCTCTTTTGTACTTGCCCTGCATTCTGCAGCACACATAGAAGAGGAACATACCTCTGAGGATTGTTTTTGTGCAGAAAGATGTCCCTTCCTGTACAAAAACAATCTTACCTACAACGCAGGCACCTTTGCACCATGACGCAAGGGTGCCTGCATTGGCGCTAGGCAGCACCTTGTGGGCCAGCACAAGGAAAGGACAGGAATGCGACGTAGAATATTAAATATGCCGCATTTCTGTCCTTTACCTTTTCATGCAGCGCACCAACGTGGCTTTCTGAGAGTATGATAAATCTAGGCCACAGTGCAAACTGCCTTCGCAAGTACCTAATTGGGAATTCACAAATCTCTTTTAGGAGCACTCTCAGAAGTCTTGTGAACTTGACAGATTTGGAAAATGCACACAAATGAGGAAGGAAATCTAGAGGTGCGTTTTCACATTTACTTTTAAGAATAAAGCCCCAGTTGCGCATCGTCGAATTGTTGGCTGCCCTGCAAACGACAGAGGGGATATTTATAATAAAATGTCGAAGCGCTGTGTTACTCCAAAATTGGTAACACCATGCTCCAAAATCTTTTAAATGCAGGTATATACCGTATTTACAAAAATACGGTGCACGCCTCCGTTTCCCCTAGTGCTGGCGCTAAAAAAGCTGCCTAGCACCAGCATAGGCACCATTGCGCCATGTTGCAAGGGTGCAGGCGCTGCAGGGGCGATTGTTTATGCGCAGGAAGGGACTCCTTCCTGCACTTAAACAATCTTTAAAGGCTATTTGCTGTTTCTATTTGTTCTTCAGAATGCAGCATACAGATAAAGAGCAAAATACGAGTAGAAATCAGTAATTTCTCCTCGTATCGCCATCCTAAGACCAGGTTTTACCTGGTCTTCGTTTTTGGCGCTGCATCAAAAAGCAATGGGTGTTGCGGGTGAACTCCTACTGCAGCACCCGTTGCACGCCCGTTTGCCGCAACAGACTTCTGCGGTAAGTGGCATATTTACAGGGTGGCAATAAGCCACGTTAAGTGGCTTAACACCACCTTGTAAATATGGGGTAGATGGCAACGGTGGCGTTTGGGGCTTGTAAATAAGCCTCAAAATGTGTTGCTGCATCTTGGTGGTGTTTGAAGGGCAGTCAAGGTCACTGATGCGAACAGTGCAGGAGTCTGCTTAATGGACGCGAGATCTGTTTCTAATGGGGTACATTTGATCTCCTGATGATGGCTTTGATACGGTTTTATAAGTAATAACCTGTCTTGCCCGACATGACAGCAAAGCGATTCATCTGCTCGGGAGAAGGCGCGCGCTCTCTACGGTTGTGACAAGTTGCAACCGGAAATACGCACGTGCAGGCTCAGATAACCCAAACTTCCCAAGGTTAACAAGCTAAAATGTCACGCGCTCGCGCGCTGGGCTTGTAAAGATAGCCTGCCGGCTGCATCCGACACTGCCGCATAATATTCGTGCGCATCAATTAAAGTGCACGCGGGGGCCCGGGATACCGGCCCTCTCGGGGTGATTGCATCGGGGCGCTGCCGTGTAACAGAGCCTCGCTCTTATCCGCTGGCAGCAGCTCCCCTGACTTCATGCCAGCCAAGGCGAGGTAATTGAATCCGTTTTCTGCAGCTGACTTCAATATTTTTAATATCCAGGTGCCCCTAACAAGACAAGGACTCGGCCGGGAACCTTGCAGCAGTGCAGTGAATGACACATTGCCAGCCCTCCTTTGCTTGCAATCCCTTGCAGAAGTGAAACGATAAAAGCACGGAATGTGTCATCAACAAAACAGATAGAAAATCATCACGGCCACTGCTAAATGGTAGATTTGGTTTATCATTCAGGGTTGGTGTGACATCACTGTTTTACAAACCCAACAAATGACCGTGCTGTAATGACGAAGACACAGACCGCTGCCTAGTCCAAATGTGGCATGCAACAAACAGATGTACACAGACATGTGAAGGACCCCGAAGAATCCGAACAGAAGTCTAGCTGCGTGTGGCATCCCACACAGGGAAGGCCAGTTAATTCCAAGAGAAACTCCAATTCACACAGCGTGCACATTGTCACACAACAAGCATATATTGTGATATCAGAACATATTTGTGCCCCCCTTCTCAGGACATTAGGTTAGACACAGAGGTCACAAAAAAGGCTCAGAGCACAAAAGCCACTACAAACAGTGCTAGATGCTCGCAGAGATGGGCGAAAGACAAAGCACATGGGCCAAACCAATCACCAACCACATTGCTGCAATGTCACAACAATACCAAATATCCTGTAAATTATTCCACAATGCAGATTAAGACATATGAGGCCAGATGTACAACTGTTTTCAGCGGTCGCAAATGGAAAATCGGGCAGCTTGCAACTGCTAGAAAGGGTTGTAGAATGTATAAACCCTATTTTGGGAGTCGGTAACCTATTACTAAGGCTTTCCAAGTGTGTCGCTTCCTAATAGTGAGTTGTAGGGGGATGTATGATTGTTTTGCGACCGCAAACTGCGACTTGACTCATGAATATTGATGAGGCAGGTCATTTCCGATCCCATTGGGAATGCAAATTGTAATTTGCCCCATTGAGACTTAGGAGCCAGCCACCATACACGTCCCTGGGCCACTCATCATGCAGATGGCACTATTACAATGTGGCACCTCTAAATCCAACAAAAGCCCAACACTACCATTGTATATTTCAATGTATAGATAGTGATATGTATTGCAGGGAGCACTAAAGGAAGAATGTGGTAGTGCTGAAATCTGCCACAATACCAAAGAGCACTTTTTCTACACAGCAGCTGTGCACTGCCGCATACGGCATACATCCTTTCCTAGAAGAAATACCATGAGCTCAGGCAGGAAACAGGGTTGTACCTCTTACCTTCTCATTACCTTGCTGCTGCGCTGCCCTACGGCAAAAGGAAAGGGCAGGAAAGCGCTGTATCTATTTGATATGGCACATTCCTGTTCTTTTACCCTGCGCCAGAGCACAATGGGCTGCCGTGCGCCAACGCAGGCACCCTTGCACCACGGTGCAAGGCCACCACATTGCGGGGGTGATTATTTTCGTGTAGGACGGGAAGCCTTCTTGCACACAAAAAATCAAAAGAGGCTTTTTCCTCTTTCTATGTGTGCTGCTGAATGCAGCACACATAGAAAGAGGAAAAACGAGGAGAAATAACAACATTTCTCCTCGTTGTGCCTCCCTTACACCTCCCCTGGGGAGGGGTAAGTTTTTGGTGCTGCCTCAGACTTACGATATCTCACAAATCTGGGCCAGTGTAAAAAAACAATGGATGTTGCTGGGAATGCCCCCAACAACACCCATGGAACGTCCCTTTCATACATTTTTCTGCATGAAAGGGGCACATATTTATGAGGCCATGAAAAGCCATGCAGCATGGCTTTTTGTGGCATTATAAATATGCAAGTGTCACATTGCACCACCAGAGCATCAAAAATGTGACGTTCTGGCGGCGCAATGGTGCCGGTAGGGCCTCATTTTATTATTTATTTATTTTCGGAGTTTTATATAGCGCTTACAAGACCCGGGGGTATCAGACGCTTTACAACATACATGGATAGACAACATAAGCAATATGTAAATGTAAGTGTACTTGTGAAGCGCACTGTGACTCCATGGAGTATCCTGGCGCTGAAGACCGCTGGGGAACCCGTTCTGGTTTTCCCTGTGAGATGGTCCCTTTCTGGGTATCTCCAAGGTGAAACCAGGCATCCCTAGCGTCTGTGGGGGGCCGTTGTAGAGATGAGGCAAGCTTAATGCCCAGAGTTGCCGAGTGTGTTCCTGGTTAGAGTAGGTACCAAGGCGAGAATTATTGAGTCCGTTTTGACCCTGGTCCACAACCCTGCCGCATCAGGAATTGAACCCTGGTCCCTGGCCAATTCTCTGCTTACGGGTCTGCCGCCTCTAACCATTTAGCCACACCTCTCCACAGTATATAGTACAGTGAGTATCATCTGTGATATTGGTGGCCAAAAAGATCGAGGTCATTGGCCAGATGCATAGAGATGGCGGTTCAGGAAAAGTTCTTTTAGTTGTCTCTTGAAGATCGTGAAGGAGGGATTAGTCCTGATGTGGGTAGGGAGAAGTTCCAGGTTTTTGGGGCATTCCCAGAGAAAGAGTGGGAGAGGGCTTTTTGTTTATGTCTCTTTGGGGGGATTAAGAGGAGCGAGTTGGAGCTTCTTAGGTTTCTTGATTGTCCACCTTTTGTGAGTTTGGCAGCGAGGTAGTCCGGTTTGCATGTGTGCAAGGCTTTATGGGTGAGACAGGTAGTTTTGAAGGCGCAGCGTGCTTCGATGGGTAGCCATTTTAGGGCCTGTAATGCAGGGGTGATATGGTCGTGTTTCTTGGTACCTGAGACCATTCTTGCTGCTGCTTTTAGGGTGGCTCTCATGGGGGCTGTGTGTGTTTTTGCTGTCCCAGTTAGTGTGGCGTTACCATAGTCAAGTATGGACAGAACTAGAGATTGAGTTGCAGTTTTTAGGTCATTGGGGGGTATGAAAGGTTTGATTTTGTTGAGGGGTTTTAGGTTGTAGAGGGTGCCTTTTGCTGTGGATTTGATGTGGGAGCTCATGTTGAGGCTTGGGTCTAGAGAGATCCCTAGTGATTTGACTGAGTTTGCTGGAGTGAGTTTGACACATCAGGCCATAATAATGAATGAGTGTATGAAAATCCAAATTGTTACTGTGTTTTTTTTTTTTTTTTTTTTTTTAAAACCCTTTATTTACACATCAAATATTGACAGTCTTGGGCCTACAACCGCCCGGGCCGGCCGCTAATGTAGAGAAAACAACAATACAGCAGTTAGAAGAGCCGAAGCGAACCGCACACCTAACGGCTGCAGCCGCCCACAACTGAACATAGTATTTCAGAAAGGTTTCTTATTAACTTTTTACAAATAAAACAACAAAAAGAAACTTACACCAGGCAAAAGAACTCCATTAACAGGGACTTGCTCTTCCATGGGCGGGGGACAACAGCGACAACGAAGCCAATTACACATGTATTTGCGTGAAAAAGGGCACGGGGGGCAGGAAGAGGCTCGGTCATCCCTCCCGCAAAGCAACCAGGAACATCAAAGTCAAGGGGACATCGTTACGTCTGGTGCGACCACCAAGGGGGGGGCGCAGATATCCCCCCGATAGGAATTCCAGGGACCCCACATCTTACTCCATGCCCTAGGCTTGCCTCTGGCCACATAAACCGTCTTCTCTCGGAACATGCACCAATCCATGTTTTCTTTCCATTTCGTAACTGTGGGGGGCCGGCCGGACCCCCAGTTACTGTGTTTTTAATGGATTTTTTAAGCTTTTTTATAGCTTCCATTTTAGTTTATGGGCAGCTAAGGCCTGCCAAAGAGACCCCAACTGTACATGCTGTTCCCTAAAATAGAGCACTACAAATGGCCCAAGGTGCTTAAAAGTCACATTACAAATATGTGATTGCACAAAAGGTATTGCAACTAACCGTTGAAGAAAATGCTGCAAAATGAATTTAAGAACATCTAAGTAGTAGTCGAAGCTAGGTTAAAACAAATTACTCACTAACCAGATTGGGAAAGTAATTCTCCCAACATGCAACTAATTAAGACTTAAAAATCAGTAGTCAACATAAAGTTTTATTCTATACGATGCAAAGATGGCTTTCATAAGCTGTCTTGTTTTCTTTCTTTAAACAACCAGGTTGCCTTAATCTTCCTCCTTCCATTGTGGATCAAATGATAATTGATTTCATTTAGGCCTCATCTCCTTGGAGTAGAAAGGCTCCACTCCCACAGCATTGCCATTAACCACTGGTCCTGGAGACCTTATTGAGGGACAACAGAGGTGGTCTGTGGCTTTATATAGGGATAAGAGGACCACGACTGCCCAGAGGGAGCCTAGCTGCCGTGCAGCATCATTCTCAAAGGCTGGGAAAGTTTGTCCCATCCAAGAAACAGAAAGAACTGGTTCCTTGTGCAAGAAATCTGGCTAAGGAAGTGTGGCTGCCCCTTTGAAGGTGACCCAGCTGAAAGTGGGGAAAACCCCTTTTTCATGTTAACCTGTCATCTGCTGTGCAAGTGCCTTCCCTTGTGAAGCTTTGGGACTTTAAGAGAACTAGGAAGGTTTTACTGGTGTCGCCTTGATGTCTGAGATGCCTATTTTGTGATCTCCATTTTAAACAAGACCTTCTCCACAAGTGTGTGATAGTGTACTTTTAAAGTAGAGCATTATCTCAAAACCTATTATTTCAAACCAACCAGGCCCTGCAGGGCATTGCTCAGTTTTAGTACTGAAAAAGTGCTAATTGTTATCTCATTATCCCACAATTGCACCAGTCTAACTACATTATGTGTCCTCCTAATCATTAAAATGTGTTGTTTCAACTAATTTGGAATTCTATTTTGCGTATTCATTAACACTAATGTTGTTTCGGCGTTGCTGTTCATGTAGCAGAAATTTTTTTTCTTCCAAGAAAGGACTTGCTTCTTGTGACAAGCCACCTAAGATAAGCTTCTTATTCCTCACTAAAACCAATTGAATTATTTGGAACTAAGGGCCAGATGTACAAACCACTCGTCCCAAAATACTGTTCGCAATTTGCGACTAGTGTTTTTGCGACTAATTCCGGACTACTTCCGGACGCGCAGCGGACGAGCGCAGCGGGAGCGCCGTCTACGCGCCGAAGGAGCGCCAAAGGAGGGCCCGTCTGTGCCCGTCCGTGTTCCGGACGCGGCCAGCGCTAGCCCCCTTGCAGCTGCCCTCCTACCCTGTAATCGACCACGTGTTCCCTACTCTCGTGAGTACCTAATTGCACTTAATACTAAACCATGCTCCTGTTCGAGTCAATGGGACCTGGCAGATACTGTTCAGTACACTTGTCAATCATGCACATTTCGCTTTCAACCTACTCTTCCAGCCCCTATACAGTGTGCTACTGACCCGTCATGTCTCCGGGCCGGCTTGATCAACGCCAGATCTCTGGTAAAACATTCTAATGAAATATTCGAGCTACTAAGCGACAACGAGTTTGACCTTCTCTTTATCACAGAAACATGGCTCAATGACACATGTAACCCAGTGATCGAACTCGCCATCCCACGTGGCTTTAAAATTATCAGACAAGACCGCCCCCTAGGCAGAGGAGGCGGCGTAGCAGCCATTCTTCGGGATAAATGGACCTTTTCTCTAGACCCTATGGGCCCATCCATTGATGCTGAGGTACTCCATTTTTCTCTCACCTTAGGGGCTCATTTTACTTTAGGTGGATCTCTGGTATACCGACCACCTGGCCACGCAGGTAAATTTCTTGAGGCACTAGAGGACATGATAGTCCCACGCGCCCTGAAATACCCCACATATCTCCTTCTGGGGGACTTTAATATCCATGTGGACCAGCTTGATCTATCTGACACAGTTCGGCTAAACGAGGCGTTTGCAATGGCCCAACTGAAACAGTGGATCAAGGCTCCCACCCACTCAGGAGGTCATGCCCTTGACTTAGTATGTACCAACTTCAACATTAATATGTCTGAACCTGAGATTTTAAACTGGTCTGATCACATGCTAATAAGATTCTCCTGGCCCTTGTCCCGCCCTGCTGAGACCAACCATGTTGAGGCTCATACACAGAAAATTAATTTAGCTTTGCTCTGTGATCATCTCGATACCTCTCGCCCCTCACTGCCTTCAGAAATAGAACCAGCAGTGAGCTTATTCAATTCATGGATTGAAGAAGGGGTTGCTCTTTCCACCAAATTAGGTCGCGTCTGTAGAGTTCGCTCCTCCCCCTCTAAACCCTGGTTCTCCAACACCCTCCGCGATTTTAAATCAGGCTGCAAAAAACTCGAAAGACGTTGGAGACAAGCATACCTCCCTGAGGCCAAGAAAGAACTCAGAACAGCTCAAAAGAAGTATTATGCTGCAATTAGAGTGGCAAAAAGCTCATACTATGAAGGGCGTATTTCCAAGGCCAATAACAACAGCGCAGAAATCTTTGCTGTTGTCAAAAGCTTTGTCTCTCCTAGCGCCGCTCACCCTCTTCTAGCCTCATCGGCAAAATGGTGTGAGGAACTCTCTGTGTTTTTTGTGGAAAAAATTGATAAAATCCAAGATGATCTACTTACCGTATGCAACAATTTTCCATCCTCCATGACTACTCCTATCCCCACTATGCCCGCTTCTACGGATCAGTTTGCCCTCTTCACTCCAGTGAATACAACCGAGGTCGTGAAAATTCTGGCTACCTTAAAATCGGGTTCCCCTGCGGACCCCTGCCCAGCCAGAGTCCTTGCGGGCCTGGCTAACACAGTCGGCCAAGAGGTGACACATATTGTGAACCTCTCTTTTTCCAGCGCCACAGTGCCAGCTTGCTGGAAACAGGCAAAACTGCTACCACTCCTTAAGAAAAATGGCCTAGATCCAAAAACTCCCGCTAATTTCCGACCCATTTCTTTACTGCCAGCTCTAACAAAGATATGCGAAAAAGTTGCATTTTCACAGCTGGACCGATTCGTAGAAAACTCTCAAGCTCTCCACCCTGCGCAATCAGGCTTTAGAGCTGCTTTCAGTACAGAGACGGCCCTAGTTGAGGTCTCTGAGGCTATCCGTGAGTGCTTAGACGGAGGTGGCAGAGCGGCGCTGATTTTATTGGACCTCTCTGCCACCTTCGATACGGTTCCTCACTCCCTCCTACTTACCAGACTAGCAGACATAGGCATAACTGGCCCTGCTCTCGGATGGTTAAGATCTTTCTTAGATGACAGGTCCCAGCAAGTGTGGATGCCGCCTTTCTCTTCTTCTCCCAAAAAACTTTCAACTGGCGTACCACAGGGCTCCACCTTAAGCCCCCTGCTTTTTAATGTCTTTATGACCCCCCTTATCTATCTAGCGGAACAGCTGGGGGCCAAAATTATGGCCTACGCCGATGATACCCAGCTCTTGTTTACATGGCCCAAAAACAACCTGGACACGACGAGAGTCCAATTCTGCTTATCATCGGTCTTCCGCTGGCTGGCCTTGGCTCAACTCAAGTGTAATGAGAGCAAATCGGAAATTCTGCTATACGGCTCCTTCCCAGATAATTTCTATGATTCTCTCTGGCCCACCGATTTTCCCAGCCCCAAATCCACAGGTGGACCTGCAAAAAACCTAGGAATCTGGTTTAGCAATAATCTAAGATTTGAAGATCACCTGAAAAAACTCACCGGAATCTGCTTCTCCACTCTCAAAACTCTACGCAGATTCCTTCCTTTGCTCCCGCGAGCAGCTAAGGAGATGGTCATTCGCGCTCTGATATTATCCAGATTGGATTATGCGAATGCTCTCTACTGCGGACTCCCAGCCTATCTGATTCACCGCCTTCAAGTCATCCAAAATGCTGCGGTCCGGCTGCTGTTTAACATCCCCAGAAAATCTAGCGTCCGCCAACCTCTCCGAGACCTTCACTGGCTTCCAGTGGCTCAAAGGATCTTATTCAAGATCCTTGTGTTAGCATACCGTGCACTCCACCTAACAGGCCCTACCTATTTGAAAAAAAGATTTTCCTTTTATACCCCCAACCGCCCTCTCAGATCAAGCAATCTTCATCAAATGACTGTACCAAAGTTCAAATATAGTAGGCTTGGTGGACAATCCATTTCCGTTAGAGCAGCGAGAGCTTGGAATGCCCTCCCCCTGCAACTGAGAACAGCCCCTTCCATCATGGCATTTAGGAAAGGCCTAAAAACCTACCTCTTTAACATCAACGCCTAATGGCTGTCCCTCTTTTGCATTTACTGTGATCTGCCCCCTTCCTTTTCTCTCCGCGCCAGGATACTATACTATTTAGTAGCAGAGCGCGTTACAAAAGCCTCTATAATAATAATAATAATGTGCTATTTGAGCCTATGTACCAATAGGTCAGTTTGCAAAATACCGATTCGTATTGGATTGCAATTAGGCCTACCTTATGAATATTGCGACCCACTTTGAATTGCAACCATCACGAGGGTAGTGGCTTACTGAGGTTAGCAGACCACCAGGTCTGCGATTGCTTTTAAATACAGCATTTTTTCAAATGCAACTCATTTTCCATAAAGGAAAATGAAATACATTTAAAATATAATGATTTGTGACCAGATTTCAGTCATAAAACATGAATGCATCCCATTTTGATTTGTATTTTGAAGGGATGCCCTGCACACACCCGTATGAAATACTGATTCGGTATTTGGTTGTCAAGCCAAATTGTGATTTGGTACCGAGTGACCAGATCACCATATAGGTTTCTCACATACCAAAAAGTCTTTTTTGCAAATCATACTGCAAAAAAGCTTCGTACATGTGACCCTAAATTCTTCAGATTGTGTAGCATCTCAGTCTTACCTCCAATACAGATACAGAAAAATAAGAAAACAAGAATCATCAACACTAGAGCAGGTAAAGTAGTTTGAGATAATTCTCAAATCTTTCTTTCTACATGTGAACAAGCTCAAAGAAAAGTCACAGAGTTCACAGGCGTAAGGTAGATGGGAAAGTGAGAACACTGGCCATTTTTTGTGAGCTCAGGAGAAAGCCAATGGTAATGTGATCTCTACTATAGGGAGCCAAACTACAAAACAACTGACTACAGACAGCAAGGCAAAGGAGAGCCCTGGGTAAGGACAGTATTCACCAAAGATTTCTAACTTTGCAACTATGCTGCACTGTACAGCACACATTCGAAGGGGGAAAAGAGTAAGTGTATGAAACTATTAAAGTTTTAATTGGGGTTGATGGCAGTCCGCCACAAGTAAGAACAACACTAAATTGGGTCCAATGCATGAAGTAGGTTCGTCCAGGTTTAGATTTTACCTTGGAATCTAGTCTATGAAATGGAAATTGATGTCTTTCAGGGAGGCAAGGTTGCAACTGTGCCTGTTAACTTCTTCCTGGGTGTAACCCTCGTATAAGGACCTCCTGGACTCTGCAGTAAGTTCACCAGTGACATCACGGACTTCATCAACTCCTCATCGTCAAAGCCAGGATCTTCATTGGCTGTGAAGACCTTGACTATCACCTAGAAGACCGCACTAACCAAAACTCTACTGTCATTCTAGAAAATCTGGCAAATCTTGGCCATACCCAGTACATTACTGAACCCACCCACACCGCCTGGACACCTTTTGGACCTGATTTTCTCCTCAATCAGCAACATCACAGTCAACAAGCCATCAACTATGACCTGGATATACCATGCCCTCATCATTTTCACTATACCCATCCCGCACCAGCAGAGACCTACCACCACAGGAACCACATGCTGGAGCTGGAAAACCATATCAGAAGAGAACTGGACTTCCACCCTCTCAGATCATTGGGTGGAACACACCAGCAACTTGCTGAAAGTCATCAAAACCAACAACAGCTCGATCATTGCATGCGCCGAAACCTTGGCTCCCTATAAGCGCATCACAAATGTATGAGCCTAACCACATGCCAGCTGGTAAACAGAGAAACATAGCCAGATAAAATGTCACTGCAAGTAATTAGAGCACAAATGGAGAACAAGTCAAGACACTGCAGAGAAAGACATCTTCAAATTAGCCTCAAGACATTACCATCAGCAGATACAGTCCTTCAAGTGCACAGCTTTAGCCGATCGCATCGATTTCACCACATCTTGCTACTTCCAGCAACATCACCCCCCTCACAAAATCTTTGCAACAAGCTCTTGGAATTCTTCAGTAACAAAATCACCTCTATATACAGCAACTTCAACCCTTAACCGGACACTGTTATAATTCCAACTCAACTTCCATCACCATTGCAACTCAATTTCCCGCACCAACCGATGAACGAACCCTGACCTTGTGGCCTGCCATCAACACTGTTGAGATCGTGGCTATCATGAAGACCATCCACACACGGCCTGCATCACACCCTTGTCCCCACCGAACATTCAGCAAAGGACTCTGACCAATACTCAGAAAAGTTAAAAATAAAAACAAAGGAACTGTATACACAACTTTCCAGCTGCTCATGGAGTTTGATAAGAGGACACTGTAATTATTCATGTCTAGATATTTGGCCAGATGACATTGTAGTGATTTCCTTTCTTTCAGTTGTTTGTGTAGTGACAGTATTCCTCCAGGATTTAATTATAGGTGTCATATTGCAGATCCCCAGTTGCAGGAGCATGGATGCACGGTCTGAGATGTCCCCTTACATGATAGAGCAGTTTAAAATATTTGACAATATGAGACCTGACTTTAAGAAGTGGTCAATTGTCAGGCCCATTCCATGAAGAGATGAGAGAATGGTGTATTCCCAGTCCAGTGGATGCATCAGCCTGCAAGGAACCCTTAGGGCAGGGTCATGCATCAGGTCTTCTACTATTCCTCTGTCATGACCTGCAGTGCAAGGTGGTTTTCCAGATCTGTCCAGTACAGCATCAATAAGCAGATTTCAGTATCCTCCAATGATAACTTTAGACTTGCCAAAATTGGACAGGAGCCTTTTCAATAAGGCAAAGAACTCAGATTTGCAACCACTGTGGACATAAATTGACCCTACCACTAAGATAGTATCTTGTGATCTAAATTTGCCAAAGACAAATCTCCCAACATGAGCTGTTGATGTTTTGAAAAGTCAGAAATAAGAATCTTGTGAAGAGGATGGTGACCCCGCCTCTACTAACGCTGTGGGCTGGATGGGATCCCCAAGCAGAAGGGCAAGAGGAGTATGCTACCTTCCCAACCCAGTGAACATTTCAGCTTTTTGTATTTGTTGCCAGTTGGATGTCTTTCCAGAAGTAGAACAATACTTTGTGATTTGGTGACTGGACATTTGAGTGTTTATTTCTTTGTGAAAAGCAAGAGACTTAATTTATGTTTAATGATAAGATTTTTAAGGGTCTCATAGTGGTCACAGGTAAGCGTAGTATCATCTACTCAGCTGGGGTTGGAAAGAGAGAGAAAATCAAAGACAAATGCTATACCTCCTCCAAAAACCTCTTAGGAAAAACGTTGATAGATAGGCTGTTTAAAAAGCACAATGACATCTATTCCCTCAGGTGCAGTGAATGAAAATATGTATTGCAGATAGAAAACAACAAATGAGTAATGGACGGGTCACAAAGATTGAGGGAGGGTATACAAGCATGTGCACCATGTGGTAATATTAAATAGAACAACAACATGGGGGAGAGTCTGGTGACCTTTACTTAAAGTGCTATATACCCTCTCATATTAGGTCATTTCAGAGGGCAAGGAGCAGGGAAGCTAAATATTGTGATATTCAACTATTAATAAAAACAGGACAACTCTGGTGAGAAGGAGACTGAGAAGAAGTGATTGTGCCTGGGCTGGCACCCCAGTTCTGTGCTTTGAGTCTGTGCCTCCTACATTGGTAGCGCAAATAGACAGAACAGTGCTTCCTAAACGTTTTTGAACAACAGACTTTCGCAACCCCCCTAGCTTTAATGGACATAAGGTGGGCGATTATATGTCAAGACCTGGGGGCCAATATTACGCAATAATATCCTTTATTGCCACCACTCAGAAGCATATTAAAAGCTACTAGAACTTAGAACATTTAAACATTCCAAACATAATTTAAAAAAAAACAGCAACCAGTCCTCTTCCTTCTTTTATTGCTGCTGCTCATACAGTTAAATACTCTATGCTGTTAGTTTCTATGTCAATACTGTACTGTATGTGGTGGAGTATAACCTTTTTAGGTTTGGGGGCTGCTTAACTGTTTAACTGGCTAGCGCCTGGTGTGTTTTTCTTGTGAGAGTTGGCAGCACTTACGTGTGGGGAACAGCTGTTGATTTTTAATTTGATTGATTTTGGGTTGTTGCCCCGTTGTTTGTGTTTTTTTTTCCATATGTTTCATATGGGCTATGGTGGTTGGGTATAGACAGAATAGCAGTTTGTTTATCCTGTGTTACGACCTATAACTGTATGTTTCGAACCCAAACTGTTAGACAGTATGGTTGGGAGCTTGTGGGGTGTGTTGCTATTGTGACGTATGTGGCTTGCTTTGGTTCTGTGCTTTGAGACTGAACCTACTACATTGGTAGCGCAAATAGACAGAACAGTGCTTCCTAAACTCTTTAACCGCACAACCCACTTTTCAGAACAGACTTTCGCAGCCCACCTATCTTTCAAGGTGTGCGATTTTATGTCAAGACCCGGAGGCCAATATTATGCAATAATATCCTTTATTGCCACCACTAGCATATTAAAAGCTTCTAGAACTTAGAACATTTAAACATTCCAAACATAATACACCCCCCCAGCAACCAGTCCTCTTCCTACTTTTATTGCTGCTGCTCATACAGTTAAGTACTATGTGCTGTCCATTTCAATGTCAATACTCTACTATATGTGGTGGAATATAACCACTTTAGGTTTGGGGGCTGCTTAACTTGTTTGCACATGGTGTGTTTTTCTTGTGAGAATTGGCAGCGCTTGTGTGTGGTGAACAGCTGTTGATTTTTAACTATATTGACTTTGGTTTGTTGCCGCGTTTTTTGTGCCGTTTTTTTCATAAGGGCTATTGTGGTTGGGTATAGACAGAACAGCAGTTTGTTTTTCCATTGTTAGGGCCTACCTCTGTATGTTTCGAACCCAAACTGTTAGACAGTATGCTTGGGAGCTCGTGGGGTGTGATGCTATTGTGATGTATACGGCTTGCTTTGGTTCTGTGCTTTGAGTCTGAACTTACTACATTGGTAGCGCAAATAGACTGAACAGTGCTTCCTAAACTTTTTAAACCCAGGACCCACTTTTTAGAACAAACTTTTGCAACCCACCTAGCTTTAATGGACATATGGCAGGTGATTTTTTTTACTGTAACTGAAGCATCGAATGGCGGTGCACTGACCATTACAGATAGAACATTTTATCACTCTTTAAGTGGGCGCAGAGAACCGATCAGCTACTCAGGGTTCTCCAAAGTCGGTCCTGGAGGGCCATATTTTTAGCTTATCCCTATTTAGATAAATGTAGTTATCTTAAAAATCTGGCATGGATCCAGCCCTCCAGCACCACCTTTGGAGAACCCTGATCTACATTATTGGGGGTTAAAAAAAACAGCCATCCTTGTTACTTTTTTTTACAGAACTGGAATGTACCACCAGACATGTATTCCTCATGCTGGATGATTTGCTGCCACATTGCTTGTGACAGGTAGAAAACCACCCCTATAATATCATAGATGGCTGTACAAGTTTGATTGCTATCATTATTGGGAGTTTAAAATTGATTACGATTTTGGTTGGGAGCATTTAGTTACTTCTTTCTTGTTTTATCAATAAAAGTACAGAGTAAGTTGAGGAGTGCTTGTCTGGTATCGTAGATTAAGGGAATGTTTGTTTCATTCTTTTTTTTATGTAGTGAGCAGAAATTCAGTGAATAAATGGTGACATTTTTTGGATGTCCCCTCCATCATCCAACTAGTATTCCTGTCGAGAGTAGACAGAGTTTTAAAAGTGGAAAACATTACATTTTTTCTAGTGTACTAGTTTTTATAGATCAGGAAGTTCTCATTAGTAAAGGTTAGATATTGGGGATGTTAATGTCAAGAAAACTTTGGGGTTTTTTAGGAGTCCTCTAGCCACTTGCCAGTTGCCTTTCTCTAAATATTGCACTTATTAGATTTGGGGTTAAGGAGAATTCTCCTGCTTCCTGGGCAGGGATAGTTCTATTCTGATCCTCTATACAGTTCCTGAAGGCTCACTAGAACTGCTGGCCATATTTCTAATCTGTTCTACTGTCTCTATGCTTTCAATACCCACAGCAACTCTGTCACTCACTGTTTTTGCCTTTCTAATGCATTACATGAAAAAGTATTCATGCAAGAAAAACATTCAGTTCATGAAAAATGATTCATGAAATAAAATCATTCAATTCAAATATTCAGTGAGTCGTGGGGTGCTTTACAATAGCAGACTTTTTTTATTATTTTAACATTATAATATTTATTATTAATAAATAAACCTTTTTTACATTATAAAACATATTATGTATTTGTAAAAAAATGAATGAAAAATATTATTAGAAAATCCTACTAGAATGTAGAATGAGTAGTGCAAATTGATAAAGCTAAGGAATTATGCTTAACCTGATTCAATAGTAGTTCCACCCGTCAATGTTAAACCTTGGTTGTCTTATGTGATTAGCCTCCCAATCCAGTTGTACTTGTAATACTTTAATATTGGTGACAGTACAAGTATGTGATGGGTGCGCATACCTGACTGACTTGCATTGTTGTTAGTAAGAAGTAAGTAGTCGGAGACACTAAAATCAATTAGATCATTGTCTCAAAAGGTTATAGAATGTCTTTATGCTGAATCCTGGTTGTGTGGTGCTCACTTGTAACCTAATATATCTATATATCTATATATCTATATATCTATATATCTATCTATATATATATATATATATATATATTACCTACTGGCGGTCGCCAGTAGGTAGTTATAGTTAGGACCACGTTTCCATAGGAAAACCTCAACATTCTATTTTGAATAACTTTGGCGCCGGTCGACGAATCCTCGCGAATTTCTCAAAATAGGTGGGGCGCTACGCTCCGCTCCTACCCTGAAAGTCTCGGGGGGATTCGTCAAGCGGGGGCTGAGATAAAAGGGGGGTCCCAAAACGCGTTTTTCCCATGCATTTTTCCATAGGACCTTTAGAACGAGCTACAGCCCGAACGGCTGAACATAATTACTATAAATTTGGCAGAGAGGTAGTCCCTAGGTCAAGGAAGTGCCTTTTGTAGGTTTGGTGTAAATCTGTTCAGTAGATTCTGAGAAAATAGCCTTTAAATCAATATATATATCTGTAAGCGCGCAGAGTGCGCGCTGGGTGCGCGCACCTTGCCGTGCGCGAGCGCAATTCTGATTGGTTGTTAGATCTTAGTAAACATTCGAATCGGTGGAAGTCAGGAAGCGGCGGCCGCCATTTTGTTTGTTTTCAGTGCGAGAGTGAAAAAGGAAGGTGGCGAACGTGAAAAGGGGGCAGGGTAGAGAGTTCCTGACCCCCTAGCCTTTGTCAGGGGGTCCCTGAAGGACCCCGAAGGCAAAAAAAAAATTTTTTTTTTTAAAAATCGCGGGGGTGCGCGCACAGTGCGCGCACCCTGAAAAACACAAAAAAAAATTTTTTTTTTACAAAAAAAAAATAATAATTCGCAGGGTGAAAACCAAACAAAAAAAAATAATAATTTTTAATACGTAGTTTATTGTAAAATAAATATATAAAAAATAATACATAAATAAATTAGCATTTAAAAAACCGTACAAATTCACTGAAAAAACCATAGGTTTCACACACGTTATAGTTAGGAATTAGCATTTTAAAAACCTTGCTAATTCACTGAAAAAACCATAGGTTTCACACATGTTATAGTTAGCTGGACATTTTACTGATAAAAAACCAATGAAATTCCCCCGTTATAGTTACTGTAGGCAACTATAACTCACGCGACCGTAATCCTCTGCTGATGACATATGTGTCTTTATGAAAAAAAAATATTTGTAATATATGTATAGCTAAAATTTAATGGAAGAAGACATGGGCAAATAAGTGTCTAAATACAGTATTAGCATCAGCAGAGGATTGCGGTCGCGTGAGTTATAGTTGCCTACAGTAACTATAACGGGGGAATTTCATTGGTTTTTTATCAGTAAAATGTCCAGCTAACTATAACATGTGTGAAACCTATGGTTTTTTCAGTGAATATATATATATATATATATATATATATATATATACATTATCTACTGGCGGTCGCCAGTAGATAGTTATAGTTAGGACCCTGTTTCCATAGGAAATCCGCAACATTCTATTTGGAATAACTTTGGCGCCGGTCGACGAATCCTCGCAAAATTTTCAAAACTAATGGGGCGCTACGCTCCGCTCCTACCCTGAAAGTCTCGGGGGGATTCGTCAAGCGGGGGCTGAGAAAAAAGGGGGGTCCCAAAACGCGTTTTCCACATGCATTTTTTCATAGGACCTTTAGACACAGCTACAGCCCGAACGGCTGAACAGAATTACTTGAAATTTGGCAGAGAGGTAGTCCTCAGGTCAAGGAAGTGCCTTTTGTAGGTCTGGTGTAAATCTGTTCAGTAGGTCCTGAGAAAATAGCATTTAAATCAATATATATATCTGTAAGCGCGCTCCGTGCGCTTACCGTAAGCTTACCGTACGCGTACGGTGCCGTGCGCGAGCTCAATTCTGATTGGTGGTTACATGACTGTAAACATTCGAATCGGTCGAAATCAGGAAGTGTCGGCCGCCATTTTCTGTCTCTCGCACTGAGAAACAAAGGTGGGGAACGTGAAACGGGGGCAACGAAGAGAGTTGCAGACCCCCTAGTGTTTGTCAGGGGGTCCAAGAAGGACCCAAAAGTACGAAAAATAAATTTAATAATTTTTAAAAAAAATCGCGGTAAGCTTACCGTACGCGCACGGCAAAAAAAAAAAAAAAAAAAAATAAAGAAGTAACAATCACAATTATTAATTAAATTGAAGGACCCACAAGGGAGAAAAAAACAAATGTTACTGCGTAAAAAAAGGCGAGGCGCGCACGGCATGGACTGCGCAACGTGGGCGCTCGGTGCGCGAAGCGCACCTAGCGCCCACAGCGCGCGCAGGGTGCGCGAAGCGCACCGTGCGCGCAGGGTGTGCGCATAGTGAAAAACCAGAAAAAAAATTTAAAAATAAATACATAACTTAGCATTTAAAAAACCGTACAAATTCACTGAAAAAACCATAGGTTTCACACACGTTATAGTTAGGAATTATCATTTACAAAACCTTGTAAATTCACTTAAAAAACCATAGGTTTCACACATGTTATAGTTAGCTGTACATTTCACTCGTAAAAAACCAATGAAATTCCACGTTATAGTTAGATCAGGTAACTATAACTTGCGCGACCGCAATCCACAATGTGTAATTTCAGATGTCATCATTGATGTCATGAGTGATGTCACTGACCATGTCATGAGTGATGTACTATGTGACGTCATCTGCAGTTTATTGTGGGCGCGCAAGTTATAGTTACCTGATCTAACTATAACGTGGAATTTCATTGGTTTTTTACAAGTGAAATGTACAGCTAACTATAACATGTGTGAAACCTATGGTTTTTTAAGTGAATATATATATATATGCTTTTATTCATATATATATATACACACACATTGTTTTTTTTTTTTTTGCCGGTGCCCGGTTTTTCTTGGGAGGTGTTTGTCCGGTTCCACCACTGACAGAGTCCAGTCCACTCGTGGCCGAATGTGTCATGCATGAGCTGAGATCATTTACCAGCCGTGCCATCTTTTCTTCTATATTTGCCATCGTTGTCAGCAGATACTCCAGACTCTTTTATCCATATCTACAACTCTCTCTGTTAAGCACTTCATGACCTGTCTTTCTCTTTTCTCTTATATGACCTCTCTTCCTTCAGCCCTTCTTTCCTCCACAGTACTTCCTTCTCCTGGAGCAACCCTTCTCCCTCCTCAGCTTGTTTGCTTAATGTGACCTTTGAGTTTCTCCTCAACATTTTTCTCCGTCTTTTTCCATGTCATCCCCCGCTCTCCTCTTTCAACCTGCCCCCACTAGCCCTATCAAGATCGGCAGAAACTAATCGATTATGTCAAAGGGTATGCTCTGCCAAGGAGTAAGCTGGTGAGTGCTAGAAGAAGCAGCCCTTATATACAGGACAGGGCATGGTGAACAGTGCAGAGCCCTGCAGGTGGGCACGTCTTGGGCTTTTCTTCTCTGCACGTGGTCCATGCCATCACAGTTAGCTACCTCCTATTCCAAACAAAGATGTCTGGCCCGTGGCAAGGGGCTTGAGGTCACCACAGGCCAGTTCTTCTGAAAGGCCCTACATTTGGCACAGGTTTTGACTGACATGTGCCTACATTTGTGCCAGTGATGGAGCAAGGTTTTTGTATAGAAAGAAACTTGCTCGTATGCAATCCTCTCAAATAACCTGTAATACTATACACATGTTCTGAGTACTAACTTTGCACCACATTTTACATATTGTATCTAGGGGAAGCTTTTCTATGTGTTTTTACTAATAAGTAACCCGAGTGTCCTTAAAATGGCCACCAAAATGCAGGAACTTTCTGCACATGCGTCTACTACGCCTACGTAGTATGAAGTCTCCTGTAGCTTGGTGGGAAATCTTTGCAGCTGCGCAATAGCTTTTAACATGGCTGCTCGAAAACCTCGCATTAACGCACATGCTGCGCTGAAAAATAACCTGTGCAAGTTTTACTAAGCTATTAATGCAAAAGATATATTAAGTCAATGGGGTTAGAGTATAAGTAAGCGGTATACAGTGAATTCATTTAATTTTGTATTCTAATACGTTTTTCTCTGACTTTATTAATAGCTCGTATTTGGGCCTTGAAGGGTGACCAACGTCCCTGTTCCTTTGCGGCAACTACGCATGCATGCAACCTCTTTGTCCTGAGACCAATGAAGTCATTGAATGGCTGCCAACCCATGGACCTAGCAAGGACATGGGAAGATCAACTTCTGACCCTATGAGAGGAAGAAGCTGAAACTTAGCATTATAGATTTATCGATCCACATATGAAATGCTTGTGGGAATAAAGCTTGTGGGTATTAAAATTAAGGGGCAGGGAATTAGACAATAGAACTAAAGAAAATTATTGCACTTAGTATGGTGTGATGCCCGCACCCCACTGCTTGGCCAAATCAAATTGAGGGGTGTACATGGAATTGAAACATTTGGGTGTGGACCATACATTCGAATTGGTATAACAGAGATAAGTTTTAGTTAGTTAGACACACTTGATGACGATGCTATGCTGAGATGCTGCCCGTATTTCTGCAAACCTGATTGAAGAATCCAACACTAGGGAAGAATCACGGAACAACTGAGGAGGCACATCTAGGAAGGAGTCCGGACGAGCCCGAGTCGGAGAGAGTAGCACCAGAGAGGTGTGCAACGCTGGCGTTGCATTAGAAGAGTCCACCCTCCCATTCCTGAACCTGTCCTAAATCCTTGATACTCTGATGACCAAGTCCTCACACCATTCTAGGAAAATATAGTTCTGTGGGGTTATGCTCCGTATTTGCTCTCTGTTCTTTCTCTTTTCAGGTACTGTCATTACAAGAATTTAATTAATGTGAATTTATTATAAGCTAACTGTATGATTTTTTCCTGACGGAGAATTTTGGTGTATCAACGTGTATTCTGATTTGACTCACAAAATTATTAATTCAGATAAACCTCTTAAAACTCCCACTGAGTCTGTGGTTCTTTATATTAAAGGTTAAATGTGTTATTATTTCCTTCCTATTCTAATCTACAACTAGATCTATCGACAAAGTACATTTACATAAGAAGACAGGGAATGGTAATGATAGTGGTTTAACAGGTCTCTAAGGTAAATCAAAATTGATGACCAGCGGATATTTACTAGTTCATTGAATGTATTGCTGTCAACTACGCGCATGGCCAGTGAGCAAGGGCGTGTTGCCCGAAACCGGTATGGCATCTTGTGCTTGGGGGAATGAACACGCTGTATCCTGCTCCCTCAATAAATGTAAGGAGAAACTACTACTTGTGTGGCGTCTCGCATAGGGCAACTTGGACTTTGATATTTACAAGCGGCGTGCCTTGCCGCTGAGACGTTCTGCCGCGAACAATGGCGGACCACGGCTCCGGACCCCTGATGCCATGTGGAAGTGGCAGTTCCACTATTGCGGGACTTTCAATGCATGACGGCGTTGTTTTGTTCCTACATGCAACCCACCAAGGGGAATAAAATACATGCACGCAGTTTCCAGCACCCACTGTGGAAATAACGAACTACCTTACCCAGAAAGCAACTTACCTGTGAATCTACAAAGGCAGGATATTGAAGGTTAAGTTCAACCAGCTGTCAACTACGCGCATGGCCAGTGAACAAGGGCGTGTTGCCCGAAACCGGTATGGCATCTTGTGCTTGGGGGAATGAACACGCTGTATCCTGCTCCCTCAATAAATGTAAGGAGAAACTACTACTTGTGTGGCGTCTCGCATAGGGCAACTTGGACTTTGATATTTACAAGCGGCGTGCCTTGCCGCTGAGACGCTCTGCCGTGAACAATGGCGGACCACGGCTCCGGACCCCTGGGGCCATGTGGAAGTGGCAGTTCCACTATTGCGGGACTTTCAATGCATGACGGCGTTGTTTTGTTCCTACATGCAACCCACCAAGGGGAATAAAATACATGCACGCAGTTTCCAGCACCCACTGTGGAAATAACAAACTAACTTACCCAGAAAGCAACTTACCTGTGAAACTACAAAGGTGGGATATTGAAGGTTAAGTTCAACCAGCTGTCAACTACGCGCATGGCCAGTGAACAAGGGCGTGTTGCCCGAAACCGGTATGGCATCTTGTGCTTGGGGGAATGAACACGCTGTATCCTGCTCCCTCAATAAATGTAAGGAGAAACTACTACTTGTGTGGCGTCTCGCATAGGGCAACTTGGACTTTGATATATCTATATATCTATATATATATATATATATATATATATATATATATATATATATTATCTACTGGCGGTCGCCAGTAGATAGTTATAGTTAGGACCCTGTTTCCATAGGAAATCCGCAACATTCTATTTGGAATAACTTTGGCGCCGGTCAACGAATCCTCGCGAAATTTTCAAAACTAATGGGGCGCTACGCTACGCTCCTACCCTGAAAGTCTCGGGGGGATTCGTCAAGTGGGGGCTGAGAAAAAAGGGGGGTCCCAAAACGCGTTTTCCCCATGCATTTTTCCATAGGACCTTTAGACACAGCTACAGCCCGAACGGCTGAACAGAATTACTTGAAATATGGCAGAGAGGTAGTCCTCAGGTCAAGGAAGTGCCTTTTGTAGGTCTGGTGTAAATCTGTTCAGTAGGTCCTGAGAAAATAGCATTTAAATCAATATATATATCTGTAAGCGCGCTCCGTGCGCTTACCGTAAGCTTACCGTACGCGTACGGTGCCGTGCGCGAGCTCAATTCTGATTGGTGGTTACATGACTGTAAACATTCGAATCGGTCGAAATCAGGAAGTGTCGGCCGCCATTTTCTGTCTCTTGGACTGAGAAACAAAGGTGGGTAACGTGAAACGGGTGCAACGAAGAGAGTTGCAGACCCCCTAGTGTTTGTCAGGGGGTCCAAGAAGGACCCAAAAGTACGAAAAATAAATGTAATAATTTTTTTAAAAAATCGCGGGGTACGCGTACGGTAAGCTTACCGTACGCACACGGCAAAAAAAAAAAAAAAAAAAAAATAAAGAAGTAACAATCACAATTATTAATTAAATTGAAGGACCCACAAGGGAGAAAAAAACAAATGTTACTGCGTAAAAAAAGGCGAGGTGCGCACGGCACGGACTGCGCAACGTGGGTGCTCAGTGCGCGAGGCGCACCGAGTGCCCACAGCGAGCGCACGGTGCGCGAAGCGCACCGTGCGCGCAGGGTGTGCGCATAGTGAAAAACCAGAAAAAAAAATAAAAAATAAATACATAACTTAGCATTTAAAAAACCGTACAAATTCACTGAAAAAACCATAGGTTTCGCACACGTTATAGTTAGGAATTATCATTTACAAAACCTTGTAAATTCACTTAAAAAACCATAGGTTTCACACATGTTATAGTTAGCTGTACATTTCACTCGTAAAAAACCAATGAAATTCCACGTTATAGTTAGATCAGGTAACTATAACTTGCGCGACCGCAATCCACAATGTGTAATTTCAGATGTCATCATTGATGTCATGAGTAGGGGTGGGCGGAATTGGCGGAAGGCACTTCCGCCAATTCTCGCGAGAATGCAAGCAATTTCCGCGATCACGCGATATTTCCGTGATTGCGGAAATTGGTGCTTCCGGCCTGCCGCTGCCGCCCGCTACAGTTTGTGTACGTTGCCAGCCACGGCGCCGACGTCCCTGGGGTCCCTCGAGTCAGCTGTCCATCGTAGTGGGGGAAAGGGCGGAAGACGTTGCCCACCGCTGGTGTGTGGGGCGGGGCTTCCATGCAGTTCACATGCCATGGGCCAGAGACGCCGCGGGCCAGAGACCGATCAGAGCAGCTGGTGTCAGGAACTACACGGGGATTGCGCGACAGGTAAGGACCACAGCTAGTTTTTGACGGTAGATATGGGGAGAACAGCACACCTGCCCAGCCTCGACCTAGCTCCCGAATGTATTGTGCCGATGAATGCGTTACTGAATTTGAGCTTCAACTCGGGCACCTGCTTTATTTATATCTGTAAGTGCTTGGCCAGGCAACAATTTCCGTTCCCTCCCGGAAATTGCGACAATTCGGCATTTCCGCGTTCCGGTCGGAACGCGGAAATGTCGAATTGTCGCAATTTCCGGGAGCGGAACGGAAATTGTCGCCCACCCCTAGTCATGAGTGATGTCACTGACCATGTCATGAGTGATGTACTATGTGACGTCATCAGCAGTTTATTGTGGGCGCGCAAGCTATAGTTACCTGATCTAACTATAACCTGGAATTTCATTGGTTTTTTACGAGTGAAATGTACAGCTAACTATAACATGTGTGAAACCTATGGTTATTTAAGTGAATATATATATATATGCTTTTATTCATATATATATATACACACACATTGTTTTTTTTTTTTTTGCCGGTGCCCGGTTTTTCTTGGGAGGTGTTTGTCCGGTTCCACCACTGACAGAGTCCAGTCCACTCGTGGCCGAATGTGTCATGCATGAGCTGAGATCATTTACCAGCCGTGCCATCTTTTCTTCTATATTTGCCATCGTTGTCAGCAGATACTCCAGACTCTTTTATCCATATCTACAACTCTCTCTGTTAAGCACTTCATGACCTGTCTTTCTCTTTTCTCTTATATGACCTCTCTTCCTTCAGCCCTTCTTTCCTCCACAGTACTTCCTTCTCCTGGAGCAACCCTTCTCCCTCCTCAGCTTGTTTGCTTAATGTGACCTTTGAGTTTCTCCTCAACATTTTTCTCCGTCTTTTTCCATGTCATCCCCCGCTCTCCTCTTTCAACCTGCCCCCACTAGCCCTATCAAGATCGGCAGAAACTAATCGATTATGTCAAAGGGTATGCTCTGCCAAGGAGTAAGCTGGTGAGTGCTAGAAGAAGCAGCCCTTATATACAGGACAGGGCATGGTGAACAGTGCAGAGCCCTGCAGGTGGGCACGTCTTGGGCTTTTCTTCTCTGCATGTGGTCCATGCCATCACATTTAGCTACCTCCTATTCCAAACAAAGATGTCTGGCCCGTGGCAAGGGGCTTGAGGTCACCACAGGTCAGTTCTTCTGAAAGGCCCTACATTTGGCACAGGTTTTGACTGACATGTGCCTACATTTGTGCCAGTGATGGAGCAAGGTTTTTGTATAGAAAGAAACTTGCTCGTATGCAATCCTCTCAAATAACCTGTAATACTATACACATGTTCTGAGTACTAACTTTGCACCACATTTTACATATTGTATCTAGGGGAAGCTTTTCTATGTGTTTTTACTAATAAGTAACCCGAGTGTCCTTAAAATGGCCGCCAAAATGCAGGAACTTTCTGCACATGCGTCTACTACGCCTACGTAGTATGAAGTCTCCTGTAGCTTGGTGGGAAATCTTTGCAGCTGCGCAATAGCTTTTAACATGGCTGCTCAAAAACCTCGCATTAACGCACATGCTGCGCTGAAAAATAACCTGTGCAAGTTTTACTAAGCTATTAATGCAAAAGATATATTAAGTCAATGGGGTTAGAGTAGAAGTAAGCGGTATACAGTGAATTCATTTAATTTTGTATTCTAATATGTTTTTCTCTGACTTTATTAATAGCTCGTATTTGGGCCTTGAAGGGTGACCAACGTCCCTGTTCCTTTGCGGCAACTACGCATGCATGCAACCTCTTTGTCCTGAGACCAATGAAGTCATTGAATGGCTGCCAACCCATGGACCTAGCAAGGACATGGGAAGATCAACTTCTGACCCTATGAGAGGAAGAAGCTGAAACTTAGCATTATAGATTTATCGATCCACATATGAAATGCTTGTGGGAATAAAGCTTGTGGGTATTAAAATTAAGGGGCAGGGAATTAGACAATAGAACTAAAGAAAATTATTGCACTTAGTATGGTGTGATGCCCGCACCCCACTGCTTGGCCAAATCAAATTGAGGGGTGTACATGGAATTGAAACATTTGGGTGTGGACCATACATTCGAATTGGTATAACAGAGATAAGTTTTAGTTAGTTAGACACACTTGATGACGATGCTATGCTGAGATGCTGCCCGTATTTCTGCAAACCTGATTGAAGAATCCAACACTAGGGAAGAATCACGGAACAACTGAGGAGGCACATCTAGGAAGGAGTCCGGACGAGCCCGAGTCGGAGAGAGTAGCACCAGAGAGGTGTGCAACGCTGGCATTGCATTAGAAGAGTCCACCCTCCCATTCCTGAACCTGTCCTAAATCCTTGATACTCTGATGACCAAGTCCTCAGACCATTCTAGGAAAATATAGTTCTGTGGGGTTATGCTCCGTATTTGCTCTCTGTTCTTTCTCTTTTCAGGTACTGTCATTACAAGAATTTAATTAATGTGAATTTATTATAAGCTAACTGTATGATTTTTTCCTGACGGAGAATTTTGGTGTATCAACGTGTATTCTGATTAGACTCACAAAATTATTAATTCAGATAAACCTCTTAAAACTCCCACAAAGTCTGTGGTTCTTTAAATTAAAGGTTAAATGTGTTATTATTTCCTTCCTATTCTAATCTACAACTAGATCTATCGACAAAGTACATTTACATAAGAAGACAGGGAATGGTAATGATAGTGGTTTAACAGGTCTCTAAGGTCAATCAAAATTGATGACCAGCGGATATTTACTAGTTCATTGAATGTATTGCTGTCAACTACGCGCATGGCCAGTGAACAAGGGCGTGTTGCCCGAAACCGGTATGGCATCTTGTGCTTGGGGGAATGAACACGCTGTATCCTGCTCCCTCAATAAATGTAAGGAGAAACTACTACTTGTGTGGCGTCTCGCATAGGGCAACTTGGACTTTGATATTTACAAGCGGCGTGCCTTGCCGCTGAGACGCTCTGCCGCGAACAATGGCGGACCACGGCTCCGGACCCCTGGGGCCATGTGGAAGTGGCAGTTCCACTATTGCGGGACTTTCAATGCATGACGGCGTTGTTTTGTTCCTACATGCAACCCACCAAGGGGAATAAAATACATGCACGCAGTTTCCAGCACCCACTGTGGAAATAACGAACTACCTTACCCAGAAAGCAACTTACCTGTGAATCTACAAAGGCGGGATATTGAAGGTTAAGTTCAACCAGCTGTCAACTACGCGCATGGCCAGTGAAGAAGGGCGTGTTGCCCGAAACCGGTATGGCATCTTGTGCTTGGGGGAATGAACACGCTGTATCCTGCTCCCTCAATAAATGTAAGGAGAAACTACTACTTGTGTGGCGTCTCGCATAGGGCAACTTGGACTTTGATATTTACAAGCGGCGTGCCTTGCCGCTGAGACGCTCTGCCGTGAACAATGGCGGACCACGGCTCCGGACCCCTGGGGCCATGTGGAAGTGGCAGTTCCACTATTGCGGGAGTTTCAATGCATGACGGCGTTGTTTTGTTCCTACATGCAACCCACCAAGGGAAATAAAATACATGCACGCAGTTTCCAGCACCCACTGTGGAAATAACGAACTACCTTACCCAGAAAGCAACTTACCTGTAAATCTACAAAGGCGGGATATTGAAGGTTAAGTTCAACCAGCTGTCAACTACGCGCATGGCCAGTGAACAAGGGCGTGTTGCCCGAAACCGGTATGGCATCTTGTGCTTGGGGGAATGAACACGCTGTACCCTGCTCCCTCAATAAATGTAAGGAGAAACTACTACTTGTGTGGCGTCTCGCATAGGGCAACTTGGACTTTGATATTTACAAGCGGCGTGCCTTGCCGCTGAGACGCTCTGCCGCGAACAATGGCGGACCACGGCTCCGGACCCCTGGGGCCATGTGGAAGTGGTAGTTCCACTATTGCGGGACTTTCAATGCATGACGGCGTTGTTTTGTTCCTACATGCAACCCACCAAGGGGAATAAAATACATGCACGCAGTTTCCAGCACCCACTGTGGAAATAACGAACTACCTTACCCAGAAAGCAACTTACCTGTGAATCTACAAAGGCGGGATATTGAAGGTTAAGTTCAACCAGCTGTCAACTACGCGCATGGCCAGTGAACAAGGGCGTGTTGCCCGAAACCGGTATGGCATCTTGTGCTTGGGGGAATGAACACGCTGTATCCTGCTCCCTCAATAAATGTAAGGAGAAACTACTACTTGTGTGGCGTCTCGCATAGGGCAACTTAGACTTTGATATTTACAAGCGGCGTGCCTTGCCGCTGAGACGCTCTGCCACGAACAATGGCGGACCACGGCTCCGGACCCTTGGGGCCATGTGGAAGTGGCAGTTCCACTATTGCGGGACTTTCAATGCATGACGGCGTTGTTTTGTTCCTACATGCAACCCACCAAGGGGAATAAAATACATGCACGCAGTTTCCAGCACCCACTGTGGAAATAACGAACTACCTTACCCAGAAAGCAACTTACCTGTGAATCTACAAAGGCGGGATATTGAAGGTTAAGTTCAACCAGCTGTCAACTACGCGCATGGCCAGTGAACAAGGGCGTGTTGCCCGAAACCGGTATGGCATCTTGTGCTTGGGGGAATGAACACGCTGTATCCTGCTCCCTCAATAAATGTAAGGAGAAACTACTACTTGTGTGGCGTCTCGCATAGGGCAACTTGGACTTTGATATTTACAAGCGGCGTGCCTTGCCGCTGAGACGCTCTGCCGCGAACAATGGCGGACCACGGCTCCGGACCCCTGGGGCCATGTGGAAGTGGCAGTTCCACTATTGCGGGACTTTCAATGCATGACGGCGTTGTTTTGTTCCTACATGCAACCCACCAAGGGGAATAAAATACATGCACGCAGTTTCCAGCACCCACTGTGGAAATAACGAACTACCTTACCCAGAAAGCAACTTACCTGTGAATCTACAAAGGCGGGATATTGAAGGTTAAGTTCAACCAGCTGTCAACTACGCGCATGGCCAGTGAACAAGGGCGTGTTGCCCGAAACCGGTATGGCATCTTGTGCTTGGGGGAATGAACACGCTGTATCCTGCTCCCTCAATAAATGTAAGGAGAAACTACTACTTGTGTGGCGTCTCGCATAGGGCAACTTGGACTTTGATATTTACAAGCGGCGTGCCTTGCCGCTGAGACGCTCTGCCGCGAACAATGGCGGACCACGGCTCCGGACCCCTGGGGCCATGTGGAAGTGGCAGTTCCACTATTGCGGGACTTTCAATGCATGACGGCGTTGTTTTGTTCCTACATGCAACCCACCAAGGGGAATAAAATACATGCACGCAGTTTCCAGCACCCACTGTGGAAATAACGAACTACCTTACCCAGAAAGCAACTTACCTGTGAATCTACAAAGGTGGGATATTGAAGGTTAAGTTCAACCAGCTGTCAACTACGCGCATGGCCAGTGAACAAGGGCGTGTTGCCCGAAACCGGTATGGCATCTTGTGCTTGGGGGAATGAACACGCTGTATCCTGCTCCCTCAATAAATGTAAGGAGAAACTACTACTTGTGTGGCGTCTCGCATAGGGCAACTTGGACTTTGATATTTACAAGCGGCGTGCCTTGCCGCTGAGACGCTCTGCCGCGAACAATGGCGGACCACGGCTCCGGACCCCTGGGGCCATGTGGAAGTGGCAGTTCCACTATTGCGGGACTTTCAATGCATGACGGCGTTGTTTTGTTCCTACATGCAACCCACCAACGGGAATAAAATACATGCACGCAGTTTCCAGCACCCACTGTGGAAATAACGAACTACCTTACCCAGAAAGCAACTTACCTGTGAATCTACAAAGGCGGGATATTGAAGGTTAAGTTCAACCAGCTGTCAACTACGCGCATGGCCAGTGAACAAGGGCGTGTTGCCCGAAACCGGTATGGCATCTTGTGCTTGGGGGAATGAACACGCTGTATCCTGCTCCCTCAATAAATGTAAGGAGAAACTACTACTTGTGTGGCGTCTCGCATAGGGCAACTTGGACTTTGATATTTACAAGCGGCGTGCCTTGCCGCTGAGACGCTCTGCCGCGAACAATGGCGGACCACGGCTCCGGACCCCTGGGGCCATGTGGAAGTGGCAGTTCCACTATTGCGGGACTTTCAATGCATGACGGCGTTGTTTTGTTCCTACATGCAACCCACCAAGGGGAATAAAATACATGCACGCAGTTTCCAGCACCCACTGTGGAAATAACAAACTACCTTACCCAGAAAGCAACTTACCTGTGAATCTACAAAGGCGGGATATTGAAGGTTAAGTTCAACCAGCTGTCAACTACGCGCATGGCCAGTGAACAAGGGCGTGTTGCCCGAAACCGGTATGGTATCTTGTGCTTGGGGGAATGAACACGCTGTATCCTGCTCCCTCAATAAATGTAAGGAGAAACTACTACTTGTGTGGCGTCTCGCATAGGGCAACTTGGACTTTGATATTTACAAGCGGCGTGCCTTGCCGCTGAGACGCTCTGCCGCGAACAATGGCGGACCACGGCTCCGGACCCCTGGGGCCATGTGGAAGTGGCAGTTCCACTATTGCAGGACTTTCAATGCATGACGGCGTTGTTTTGTTCCTACATGCAACCCCCAAGGGGAATAAAATACATGCACGCAGTTTCCAGCACCCACTGTGGAAATAACGAACTACCTTACCCAGAAAGCAACTTACCTGTGAATCTACAAAGGCGGGATATTGAAGGTTAAGTTCAACCAGCTGTCAACTACGCGCATGGCCAGTGAACAAGGGCGTGTTGCCCGAAACCTGTATGGCATCTTGTGCTTGGGGGAATGAACACGCTGTATCCTGCTCCCTCAATAAATGTAAGGAGAAACTACTACTTGTGTGGCGTCTCGCATAGGGCAACTTGGACTTTGATATTTACAAGCGGCGTGCCTTGCCGCTGAGACGCTCTGCCGCGAACAATGGCGGACCACGGCTCCGGACCCCTGGGGCCATGTGGAAGTGGCAGTTCCACTATTGCGGGACTTTCAATGCATGACGGCGTTGTTTTGTTCCTACATGCAACCCACCAAGGGGAATAAAATACATGCACGCAGTTTCCAGCACCCACTGTGGAAATAACGAACTACCTTACCCAGAAAGCAACTTACCTGTGAATCTACAAAGGCGGGATATTGAAGGTTAAGTTCAACCAGCTGTCAACTACGCGCATGGCCAGTGAACAAGGGCGTGTTGCCCGAAACCGGTATGGCATCTTGTGCTTGGGGGAATGAACACGCTGTATCCTGCTCCCTCAATAAATGTAAGGAGAAACTACTACTTGTGTGGCGTCTCGCATAGGGCAACTTGGACTTTGATATTTACAAGCGGCGTGCCTTGCCGCTGAGACGCTCTGCCGCGAACAATGGCGGACCACGGCTCCGGACCCCTGGGGCCATGTGGAAGTGGCAGTTCCACTATTGCGGGACTTTCAATGCATGACGGCGTTGTTTTGTTCCTACATGCAACCCACCAAGGGGAATAAAATACATGCACGCAGTTTCCAGCACCCACTGTGGAAATAACGAACTACCTTACCCAGAAAGCAACTTACCTGTGAATCTACAAAGGCGGGATATTGAAGGTTAAGTTCAACCAGCTGTCAACTACGCGCATGGCCAGTGAACAAGGGCGTGTTGCCCGAAACCGGTATGGCATCTTGTGCTTGGGGGAATGAACACGCTGTATCCTGCTCCCTCAATAAATGTAAGGAGAAACTACTACTTGTGTGGCGTCTCGCTTAGGGCAACTTGGACTTTGATATATCTATATATCTATATATATTACCTACTGGCAGTCGCCAGTAGGCAGTTATAGTTAGGACCCCTTTTCCATAGGAAATCCTCAACATTCTATTTGGAATAACTTTGGCGCCGGTTGACGAATCCTCGCGAATTTCTCAAAATAGGTGGGGCGCTACGCTCCGCTCCTACCCTGAAAGTCTCGGGGGGATTCGTCAAGCGGGGGCTGAGATAAAAGGGGGGTCCCAAAACGCGTTTTTCCCATGCATTTTTCCATAGGACCTTTAGACAGGGCTACAGCCCGTACGGCTGAACAGAATTACTAGAAATTTGCCAGAGAGGTAGTCCCTAGGTCAAGGAAGTGCCTTTTGTAGGTTTGGTGTAAATCTGTTCAGTAGGTCCTGAGAAAATAGCATTTAAATCAATATATATATCTGAGCCAGCTTACGGTACGCTTACCGTAAGCTTACCGTACGCGTACGGTGGCGTGCGCGAGCGCGATTCTGATTGGCTGTTAGATCTTAGTAAACATTCGAATCGGCCGAAACCAGGAAGCGGCGGCCGCCATTTTGTGTGTTTCACTCAGAAAAAAAAGAGTGAAAACAAGAAAAGGGGGCAAGGATGAGAGTTACAGACCCCCTTACATTTGTGAGGGGGTCAAAGAAGGACAGAAAAGTACAAAGAAAACATTTATTGATTTTAAAAAAAATCACGGGGTACGCGTACGGTAAGCTTACGGTAAGCGTACGGAAGAAAAAAGAAATTAAAAAAGAAATGAAATACAGATTTAAGAGTTTAGATATTAGGGGGCTCTAAAAAGAGCCGTTGTGTTTATGAAGTGATTTTTTAAGTGGTACCTACAAGTAAGTACCGATGCAGAGTCTAAGGTTCAAGAGGAAGACTCTGTTCCCTTCATCATTGAAGTGCACACCATCTCCTCTATAAATGTCTCTTTTATCCATATCTACAACTCTCTCTGTTAAGCACTTCATGACCTGTCTTTCTCTTTTCTCTTATATGACCTCTCTTCCTTCAGCCCTTCTTTCCTCCACAGTACTTCCTTCTCCTGGAGCAACCCTTCTCCCTCCTCAGCTTGTTTGCTTAATGTGACCTTTGAGTTTCTCCTCAACATTTTTCTCCATCTTTTTCCATGTCATCCCCCGCTCTCCTCTTTCAACCTGCCCCCACTAGCCCTATCAAGATCGGCAGAAACTAATCGATTATGTCAAAGGGTATGCTCTGCCAAGGAGTAAGCTGGTGAGTGCTAGAAGAAGCAGCCCTTATATACAGGACAGGGCATGGTGAACAGTGCAGAGCCCTGCAGGTGGGCACGTCTTGGGCTTTTCTTCTCTGCACGTGGTCCATGCCATCACATTTAGCTACCTCCTATTCCAAACAAAGATGTCTGGCCCGTGGCAAGGGGCTTGAGGTCACCACAGGTCAGTTCTTTTGAAAGGCCCTACATTTGGCGCAGGTTTTGACTGACATGTACCTACATTTGTGCCAGTGATGGAGCAAGGTTTTTGTATAGAAAGAAACTTGCTCGTATGCAATCCTCTCAAATAACCTGTAATACTATACACATGTTCTGAGTACTAACTTTGCACCACATTTTACATATTGTATCTAGAGGAGGCTTTTCTATGTGTTTTTACTAATAAGTAACCCGAGTGTCCTTAAAATGGCCGCCAAAATGCAGGAACTTTCTGCACATGCGTCTACTACGCCTACGTAGTATGAAGTCTCCTGTAGCTTGGTGGGAAATCTTTGCAGCTGCGCAATAGCTTTTAACATGGCTGCTCGAAAACCTCACATTAACGCACATGCTGCGCTGAAAAATAACCTGTGCAAGTTTTACTAAGCTATTAATGCAAAAGATATATTAAGTCAATGGGGTTAGAGTAGAAGTAAGCGGTATACAGTGAATTCATTTAATTTTGTATTCTAATATGTTTTTCTCTGACTTTATTAATAGCTCGTATTTGGGCCTTGAAGGGTGACCAACGTCCCTGTTCCTTTGCGGCAACTACGCATGCATGCAACCTCTTTGTCCTGAGACCAATGAAGTCATTGAATGGCTGCCAACCCATGGCCCTAGCAAGGACATGGGAAGATCAACTTCTGACCCTATGAGAGGAAGAAGCTGAAACTTAGCATTATAGATTTATCGATCCACATATGAAATGCTTGTGGGAATAAAGCTTGTGGTTATTAAAATTAAGGGGCAGGGAATTAGACAATAGAACTAAAGAAAATTATTGCACTTAGTATGGTGTGATGCCCGCACCCCACTGCTTGGCCAAATCAAATTGAGGGGTGTACATGGAATTGAAACATTTGGGTGTGGACCATACATTCGAATTGGTATAACAGAGATAAGTTTTAGTTAGTTAGACACACTTGATGACGATGCTATGCTGAGATGCTGCCCGTATTTCTGCAAACCTGATTGAAGAATCCAACACTAGGGAAGAATCACGGGAGGCACATCTAGGAAGGAGTCCGGACGAGCCCGAGTCGGAGAGAGTAGCACCAGAGAGGGGTGCAACGCTGGCGTTGCATTAGAAGAGTCCACCCTCCCATTCCTGAACCTGTCCTAAATCCTTGATACTCTGATGACCAAGTCCTCACACCATTCTAGGAAAATATAGTTCTGTGGGGTTATGCTCCGTATTTGCTCTCTGTTCTTTCTCTTTTCAGGTACTGTCATTACAAGAATTTAATTAATGTGAATTTATTATAAGCTAACTGTATGATTTTTTCCTGACGGAGAATTTTGGTGTATCAACGTGTATTCTGATTTGACTCACAAAATTATTAATTCAGATAAACCTCTTAAAACTCCCACAAAGTCTGTGGTTCTTTAAATTAAAGGTTAAATGTGTTATTATTTCCTTCCTATTCTAATCTACAACTAGATCTATCGACAAAGTACATTTACATAAGAAGACAGGGAATGGTAATGATAGTGGTTTAACAGGTCTCTAAGGTAAATCAAAATTGATGACCAGCGGATATTTACTAGTTCATTGAATGTATTTGGGCCCAAACAAGAGTTGTGTGTATGTGTGTGAATAGAGCTGGTAAACTCCGCTGCATCAGTTTCTCTTGGTAGCAGAGGCATGGTTAGTTTAGTTAGTTAGGCGAGGATTGTATTTGTAAAATTTGAATTATTGATTTATGTTTTATCCAAACCTGTTATGTATTGTTTTATGTTATCTGGCAATTCCCGGGAATATTGAATAGCGGGTGGTAAATGGAAGCCACACTGCAGTGAGGTTATTGGTCTGGATCGAGAAAGTGCTGAAAGTTATGCAGGACTAGAAGCACTAAGTTAGGGATTAATTTCTTGTATGTTAGTGAGAATAATTGATAGCGAGGAGTTCGCTGGGGAAAGTTTGGTATTATATCACCTAGAAAGGGTAATACTGAAGGAGCAGCAGGTTCTCAGATGCTTGTGTGAAGAGTAAACGGAAAGGTTTTACTCGTAGTGTATGAAGAGTAAGCGGAAGGGTTTTACTCGCAGTAAAAGAAATTCTACTATTCTTTGAATTAGTGGGTCAGGCACAATAGCGAATGTTTATACGTTGTCAATTAATGAAAATTGCATGAATATTTTGTGAGAAAATAAGTTTCGCATTACCTTGTAAAGGAAGGGTCAGTTGAGGGTGCTGCACTGATGTCACTGAGAGCCGAGCTGGGATTGGTTGAAACAGCGGGCGTGTAGTTGATGCGAAATTGTAAAGGAGGGGTCAGTAGTAAGGAGCAATACTGATGTCACAGAAAAGCCGCGACAGCATTGGCTGAGGGAGCGAGCAGAGTAGAAGCTGATTGGTTTTCGGCTAGAGAAACGCGCTGCAATTGGCGAAATATTAGAATTAAAGTGAGCATCTGATTGGTCATTGAAATAGAAGTCCTAAGAATAATAGATAGTGGAGTTTGTATGTACGATCCAACATTTACAGGGACTCGACCAGACAGAATATTTATAGGGTTTGCTTACGAACAGTACCTTAACAAGCACAAGCACGCAATGTACGGAGAAAAATTAAAAATGTCATTTATACAAAAGGCCAAGAATTATTTTAAAAAGGACAAACCCATTAAGAGTAGAGAAGGGATTCTCATTCCTCCCCCAAATACGTCTGCATCATACATGATGGTGCAAAGAGGCTATCATACTTGTGTATGGTTAGAACATTGGGTAGAATAAACAAAAGATGATGGCATATTAGCATTTCCTGAATACGGAAGTTTTAATGGAAGAATATTGTACAATTTAAGAACACGGATGAATGAATTAGAACCCAGACCTAGATTGACTCAATATGAGGCTTTAGAAGAATGGGAAAAGGAAGCCTTTGAACGGGATAGACCATGAAGTAACAGGACCCTAAGCAAATATTATCCTAAATTTCCCTGAGAGACTAGAGATAGTCATATGAAACAATGGAGACAGGCCATGGTGGCAGAAGGTTTATATTCTGTATTACCATCTGAAGAGCAGTCGGGAGGTAAATGCACAGAGAAAACCAAGCACTTAACAATGACAGGTAGTGGAGATGCAGGAGTAGAATACTTATGTCAAAGGTCATACGCTTGATCCCATATTTACCAACATAGACCAGGTGTTGATAGAAGAAGCGGTCCCTATTCCTTGGTCGGATCATTTCCTACTTCCTTTCAGTTTTAGGTTATCTAAGGTAAATATACGAATTGCGCGAACGACAAAAATTACCCGTCAATGGTCAAAACTTCCATTAGACAATTTCATTAGTAAATTGAATGATACAATTCCTATATCTCAGTTTAATCCCATTGTGGCTAATGAAAATTTCAATAAGTGGATAGAACGGGCACTTAATTCTGTTCTTCCTAAAGTCAAAATATCAGAAAAAGTGGGAGCAAAACAAAACTTATGGTATTCTCAAAATCTTCGCCAGCTTAAACAAACCTGTAAAAAACAGGAGAGACTCTGGAGGAAGGACTTCTCAGTAACGAGTAAACTTAAATATCGCAAAGCTATTAAAATATATAAGAAGGAAATTAAAACCGCCCAAGCACTCTACTATCAGGGAAAGATTCTTTCTGCTAATTCCCCTCGGGAGGTCTTTAAAATTGCAAATAATCTTCTCACGCCACCTACTGTTGTTATCAACACAGACAATGCGCAACTGCGGTGTGACCAAATCGCGGACTTTTTTGCAGAAAAAGTTCGTAGCATTTATAATTCTTTCCCATTGGCTGATAGCTCACAAACTGAGGGATTAAGTGGGGGAGTTAATCTCTTGCCCCCCACTCCACTACTGGAGGAATTTCCCCCACTGGACCTCCAGACTTTGCAAAGACTATTGAAAGAGCTTAAATCAGGCTCTCCTCTGGACGCTGCCCCCCCCAGTATCCTTCAAAAAGCAGTTGAGGTAGTGTCACCGGTTATATTGGTTTGCATAAATTCTTCGCTTTTAACTGGGATGGTGCCTGCTCAATGGAAACATGCGAGAGTCAAGGCCCTTCTAAAAAAAGCTAATCTTGACCGAGGGAACTGGGGAAATTTTCGCCCTATTTCCCTGTTGCCAGGGGTTAGTAAATTAGCAGAGAAATACATTAATAGGATTTTATCTGCTTTTTTGGAAAACAACAATCAGCTACATGTTACCCAGACTGGTTTTAGACCGCAACAGGAAACAGAAACGGCTATACTGGCGGCGACAGAAGACATTAGGAAAACTCTTGACAGTGGAGGCTGCGCTGCGCTTATCCTTCTGGATCTCAGTGGAGCCTTCGACACTGTCAACCATCATCTTATGCTTCAGAGATTAAGGGCTGTTGGAGTGACAGGGCTGGCTCTTAGGTGGCTTCAATCATTTCTGCAGGATAGGGTTTTTTCGGTGTTTGAAGGAGACTGGTCATCAAAGCCTATCCCGTTGACTTGTGGGGTTCCTCAGGGATCTTCCCTGAGCCCCACGATGTTTAATGTGTATATGAGTTCGCTGGCAGAAGCCATCCTCCCTTTTGGGATACAGGTGGTTTCTTATGCCGACGATACTCAATTGATTGTCTCCTTGAAGCAGCCAAATCACTAAGACCCTGATCTGGCAGCTTGCCTTCAGGTGGTTTTTGATTGGATGAGCAGCTCTTTCTTGAAGCTTAATGGGTCTAAAACTGAGCTCATGCTCTTTGGGAAATCGGCTCCCTCTGATATTCACCATCTGTGGCCCAGCTGCTTGGGTTCCCCCCCCAGTCCCAAAGAGCTGCGTTAAGAGTGTAGGAGTTTGGATGGATTGTAACTTAGATTTTAAGGTACAATCACGTAAAGTAGCAGCGAACTGTTACGGACTGCTCAGGAGATTCAGAAAGGTACTGCCATTGTTGCCATTTCTAGCAAGACGTTTACATGTACAAGCCATTGTATTGTCGCGGCTGGATTACACTAACGCAATTTACCTTAGAGCCCCCCTGGCTACAATTAATAGACTTCAAATTGTACAGAATTGTGCAGCTCGCATGCTGATGAACATCCCTAAACGGTCCTCGGCTAAGCCGGCCCTCGATATTCTCCACTGGCTTCCTGTCCAGCAAAGAGTACAATTTAAAGCGCTCTGTATTATCCATAAAACCTTGGCAGGAAGGGGCCCGCCCCTGATCCGCTCTTGGAATCAACGATATGTCCCTAATCGTAATCTTAGGTCAGGGAGCAAAGGCTTAATTGCTGTACAGAAGATCAAACGTGCTCGCAGTGGAGGCCGAATGTTTTCATGTAATGGGGCCAAATTGTGGAACAGTATTCCACTACATTTACGTTCTGAACCAGATCATCTTGCGTTCAGAAAATTGGTGAAAACATTTCTTTTTCAGTAATTCTTTGTTCCTCACTGACTGCCTGCTAGCGCTGGGATGCCTCTGGGTAACCACGCGCTCTATAAATATTCTCTCATTTCATTTCATTTCATTAGAAGACATATTGATGAAAAGTCCTCCACCTTATAATGATGGATTCAATAGGATGACCCCTTGTGCCCCGGTAATAGGAACACCTTTGGTTCCTCAGATAAAACATGACACAGCAGACAGAGTACTTCAAGAGAAGGAAAAGTAAGCAATAAACAAGAATAGAGATGAATTGATTCAGAAAATAGCTCAGATAAACGCGCATCCCGAAGCATAGACCATACCAGTAACAATCGGTCCGGTAGTCCCATTGTATGCGAGAAGTCAAACTGTCCCATAGTTCCTGTAATGCCTACCCCAAGCATAGAACCTAGAAAAGAAAAGGTAATAATAGATGATCAAGCAAGTGAATGTGAATCAGTAATATCATTGATGGATTTACCCATAAGAGAGCCAATAATGGAAACCCTGAGGAGAAATTTGCCCAGTTGTTCAAAGGAAGTTAGATTGGAAACCTCAACAGGAACTAGAAGTGCCACAATAGTAACCCCAGAAGATATAGAGAGATGGTCTCAAGAAATAGAAAAGCCAAAATCACAGGCAAAAATATTGGACATTTTCAAATTGCGTGTAGAATTGGAAGAAATGGTTGCTGGAAATGTGGGTCTAGACAGATTAAACACATATAGTGAGGAAGAGTTACTGTTTATTTGCAGAAGCATTACACGAAACACAAAGACATTCCATGAAAAGCTGATGAATCTGGCATCTGAGATGGGAATTGACATAGGGAAATCAAAGGTGTTGCAGAAACCATATAGAGCAGAATTTTCTGATAAAGATTTGGATAAACATGAATGTGTCTGGAAGACAATTACAGATGAGGGAGTTGTTATCTCTCTTACAAAAATGGGGGGGATCTTGAAAGATGGAAAGTTAGGTGGGCAAAGAAAAAGGAAGAAGCACAGGTAAATTGAACGACATCTGAATATGCCATGAGAGGAACAGAAAAGACTGAGAGGTTGTATCCGATGAGGGAAGTACCCGGAAGGGGGTACGTACATGTACCATGGACTAGACAGGATATTTTGTCGTTTACGAATGATTTCCCTAAACTAAGAGAGAAACCAGTCGAGTGGTACAGACAAGTTGAGAGGTTTGTGAAAGTTTCAAAGGTTTTGTTAAAGGATCTGGATGGTCTGTTTGACATAGTAGTACCTGAGGATTTGTAGATGGAGTGTAAAATTACTATAGATTGGCCTAGTGAGGAATATCCAAGAGATTAAAAACAGGAGCCCCGTCAGAAGATGTAATGAAAAAATTTCACCAGGTGATCACTTTTCTGAAGAGTAAATTTTCCCCGAAAGAAACTGATTGGGTAAAAATAGACAGAACAACCCAAGAGAAAAATGAGTCTGTACATGCATACTACGAACGACTTTTACAGGTGTTCAAACAGTGTAGTGGGTTTGAAAGTTTAGAGAACAAGGACATGACTCATTTTGTGTATCGATTTGTGACAGGATTAAGATTGGATATATCACAAATGATCAAGCAGCATATGTTGTGTTGGCAATCGAAGCCTATAGGTGAGATTTTGAAATATGCCAAATATTGTGGGGATGAAATTGATAACAAACAAAAAGCCTTAGAAGAGAAAGTAATGTGGTCTCAAGTAAAGTTAGCTGAACAGCAAGAGCTTCAATTGAATAAACAGTCAGAAAATCAAGGAAGAGTGCAAGGTCAAGGTGAAAATAATGGAGGTAAGCCACGGGGAAGATTGAACAGGGAAGAAGCAAAGAAAAGGTTTCGCTGTCATGGGTGCGGGAAGTTGGGGCATTGGAAGAACAAGTGTAAAATCGTACAAATTAATAATGGCCCGAATCAAAATTTAAATCCACAAACGCAGAATGAGGTGTTAATGAGGCATCCGCAATAGGGTATAGATCTACAGAGTCAATTGTCGCCTGCCCCTAAGTCAAATTTTGTGAGTCAAGCCAAGTACAGTGTGGATGCCGGATTTCCAGAAGGAAGTGGTAAGAAAATGTTTGTAACATTGCAGTTTCTTTTGCAGGACCCACTAATCGAATATGAGCAGGAATGACGGTGCCTGAGGGGGGAGGAAGGGGAGTGCGTACTTGGCGCATCCCTACCGGTAGATCAGTCAGGTCCATACGTAGAAGGTAAAGTGGAAGGAAATGATATCACTTTCTTGTTGGATACTGGTGCTACCAGGTCTACTGTGAGAACAGCAGACATTCCTAACCTGCCCCTCTTGGGTGAAGCCATCTAAGTAGTAGGTGTCTCAAACAAACCGATTAGAACCCCGATCACAGAACCAATGGAGGTGCGAATTGGACATTTTAAAGAAATGCATAAGTTTGTGGTCTGTGACTCAAGTCCTGTAAACTTGCTTGGAAGGGACTTGTTATGCAAAATGAATTGCACCATATATTGCACACCGGATGGTGTTGCAATACAAACCCCAGACGAAGATGGAGTTTACAAGTTTATGTCAGCTAAACAGGGAGCAGAAGTAAATGAATTATATTCAATGATAACCAAAAATGAGTTACCTGCTGAAGTCATACTGACTGTAAATGCAGAAATATGGGATTTTACTGGAAAAGAAATAGGATTAATGGCAAATGTAGATCCTGTAAAAGTGACAGTGAAAGAAGGTGTTGTTTATCCGAATACTCGACAATACAGAATGAGTTCTGAACTAAAGGCAGGTGTTGCAGCAGAAATTGAGCGATTAGTCGAACAAGGCATCTTGAAATAAATAATGAGTAGTCCTTGTAACTCACCTATAATCGGCATTAAGAAACCTAACGGGAAGTATAGGGTGGTTCAAGATCTTAGGAAAATTAATAAGATTGTTGTACCATGCTGTCCAGAAGTGCCCAACCCTGCTGTGATTTTTTATCAGATACCATGGAAAGCAGGTTGGTTCACAGTAATCGATTTATGTCATGCATTCTTCTCTATTCCATTGCATCCAGATAGTCAGTTTTTATTTTTTTTTTAATTCGAAGAGCATGTTTATGTGTGGAATCGTGTGCCTCAAGGGTACACTAGAAGTCCTTCGATCTTTAATCAAATCCTTAAAAGAAGTCTTGAATCTCTTGTGTTGCCCAGAGAGTCAGTCCTGGTGCAGTATATTGATGACCTATTGGTGGCGTCAAAATACTCGAGATGACTGTGTCACTGATTCAATTGCATTGCTAAATCATTTGGCAATGGGTGGACATAAAGTGTCCCCTGAGAAACTTCAGTTTTGTAAAAACTCAGTCAAATACCTGGGACATCAAATAGAAAGAGGAATTAGAAAAGTAACCTCAGAAAGAATCAAAATAATAAGACAAATGCAGCTGCCACGAACCCAAAAAGAAATAAGAATGTTTCTTGGGGTTGTAGGATATTGTAGGCAGTGGATTGTTGGATTTGCTTTACTGGCTAAACCCCTGATACAGATGACAAGAAAGAGAGCAAAGGACCCCATAGAGTGGGATGATGAAAGCATGAAATCATTTATAAAGTTACAAAATTGTTTGTGTGAAGCACCTGCTTTGGGAATGCCAGACTACTGAAAATAGTTTGCATTGTTCTGCTATGAGAGAGGTAATTGTGCACTCTCAGTTCTGACACAGAGACATGGATTAATGCGAAGACCAGTGGCATATTTTTCTGCTACCCCAGATCCTGTGGCATGTGCATTACCAGGTTGCCTGAAAGCTGTAGCTGCAACCTGTGTGAGCATAGAGCAGAGTGAGTCAATTGTGATGGGACACCCTGTCAAGGTGTACATTCCTCATTCAGTTGTGATTTTGCTGTCCAAAACCCGAACGCAGTACCTTACTCCCAGTAGATTAACAAAATATGAGAGAATAATACTGGGGGCTGAAAACGTAACTATAGCGAGGTGTACTGTTCTTAATCCAGCTACCCTACTTCCTGATCCCTATCACGAAGAGGTGAAAGATGAGGCTGAACATGAGTGTCTTGATGTGACTGAACTTAGCACCAAACCACGTCCTGACATACAAGAGGAACTCCTGAAAAATGCAGATCATGAGCTATTTGTAGACGGCTCATGCATGCAACATGAGGAGGGAGGACTGAGTGCTGCTTACGCTGTATGTACATTAACTGGAATAGTCGAAGCATTCTATTTACCATACGTCAGATCTGCACAAGTAGCCGAATAGATTGCTTTAATTAAAGCCTGCAAAATTGGGAAAAATTGGAGAATAACCATATTTACTGACAGCCAATATGGTTATGGGGTTGTGCATGATTTTGGCCAGCTATGGATGCAGAGGGATTTCCTGACTTCCTCAGGAACTCGTATTAAAAATGGAAATTTTGTGAGAGAACTAATTGAGGCAATTCAATTACCATAAGAGGTACCCGTGGTTAAGTGTGCTGCTCACCAATCAGGAGATTACTATGTGGCAGCCGGTAACAGATCTGCTGACCAGGTTGCCCAACACTGTGTGAGGCATAAAATTGCACTAAATAAGAAAATCGAAACTTGTGGAATCAGCTGCCAACTTAGGCTACTTGCAGGAGTGGGAACCTGGGAGGAGGTGAAAGATCTGCAGGAGGCAGTAGACATGAGAGAAAAGGAAAAATGGGTAAAAATAGGATGTCAAAGAAGGGCAGAAGATGGTGAGTGGGTGTGTTATGATGGCAGACCAGTAATGCCAGACAGCATGCTTGCACCAATGGCTAGAATGTATCATGGAGACACGCATGTGGGCAGAGATGCAATGATTCGACTTTTCAGACAAGATTGGTTTAACGCAAGGTTCAGGAATGTAGCAGAGAGCCCTTGTCAAAGATATTTAACATGTCAACAAATAAATCCTGGCAGGAAAACTGTGGTTAGCATGGGAAAGATTGGAAAGGCAGAAGGTCCCTTTGTAAGACTTCAATTAGATTTTATTCAACTACCTGCTTGTCGAGGGTTGAAATATGTACTTGTCATAGTTTGTTTATTTTCAAAGTGGGTGGAAGCATACCCGACCTGAAGAAACTCCTATTAAGAGAACTCATTCCTAGATTTGGTTTTCCAGTAACGATTGAATCAGATAGAGGGTCTCATTTTAATAATGAAATAATTCAACTAATATGTGAAGCATTCAAAGTCGAACAAAAACTGCACTGCGCTTACCACCCAGAGGCTTCAGGGGTGGTAGAACAATCGAATGGCACAATCAAGTCAAGACTCGGAAAGGTGTGTGCTTCCGCCCCACTGGAATGGCCTGATGCTTTACCTCTTGTTCTGATGGAACTCAGAATTATTCCAGACAAAAATACTGGATTGAGTCCCCATTAAATACTCATGGGAAGAGCAATGAGACAGGCATGTGTACCAGGACACAAGTTGTTGAATATAACTGATGACTTGGTTTTGGAGTATTGCAAAGAGTTGGCTGACAGAGTGCGTTCTATCTCACATCAGGTTGGGGAAGACGCAGTCAACAGTCAGCTGAGCAAAGCGCATGATCTGAATCCCGGTGACTGGGTAGTTGTGAAGAATCATACTCAAGAATCGTGCCTAGCACCAAGGTGGGACAAACCGCATCAAGTTATACTGACTACTTCAACGGCTGTAAAGTGTGCAGGATTGCCTAATTGGATACATGCAAGTCATACCAAAAGGGTACCAGCTCCTGAAGAAGAAGAATTTCAATTGAAACGAGAAAATGAAGTTGCTGAAGGTTGTGCAGCTGAAGAACTTCCTATAGAAGATCCTGAGGTAGTTGCCCAAGAACAACCAAGCACCTATCAGGATGATTGGATCCCAGTGGTAGACGTACCTGAAGTAATTGTAAGAACTAGAAGCCAAACACAGTTAGATAGACAGGAAAAGAGTGAGGACCAGTCAAGTGTAGAAGAACTCGCTCAGGAGACTAGGGGAACAACTATTAGGGAACCTGAGCAGGAACAGCTAAGGAAGAACAATATACTCAGACCGAAGAAAACCAAAGCTCTATTCCTGAGTCTGAGGAGGGACAGGTAGGTTTTAGAGAAAACTTTCAGGCAAAAGAAGGTCAAAGGGTAAGAAGACCTGAACAGGACCAGATAGGCATAGAATCACAGGTTCAGGATATAGAAGAAAAACCAAACATCACCAATCCTGGACAAGGTCAGATTAAGGTAGATGAACATATCCAGGCAGAACAGGCCAAAACAATAAGCCCTGGAAAAGGTCAGATAGAGAGAAAATCTGAAGACGAAGATGATCAAATTGTGCCACGAATAAAATAAAATAAAAGAAGCCTTGAAGAAACTAAGCGGCATATTATCAAGCCAGGCGATAAGATTATCGCTGCTTTAGCGGCAGAAAACTGCCGCTAAAACGGCAATAATGGGCTTGATAATATGCTCTATGGAATTCCAATTGAAGCCCATGTTAGATGTGAAGGACATCTAACATGGGTTTCAATTGGAATTTCATAGAGCATATTATCAAGCCCATTATCGCCGTTTTAGCGGCAGTTTTCTGCCGCTAAAGCGGCGATACTTTTATCGCCTGGCTTATATGCCCCTAACAGTGCGGTGAAAACTAAGAAAAGTCGTAAAGGTGATAACTGGCCAAGAATTATTAGGAGACTGAAATACCGCCTTAAGACAATCAGTGAAGAACCTGATCAAGTTACTAATTGCTTTCATTTTAGGAAAGCCATCAAGACATTTTTGTTCCCCACCCTGTAGGCCTTCAGTGTTTTATGCGTGCGGCTCTTTTGTTGCTCAGCGCCGGGACGCCTCTTAGCTGAGGCAGCTGTCGTGCTCTATAAAACCCGTTAACATAACATAACATAACATAAGTAAACGAAGTATCCAGCCAATCTGAACCTTCCACTGCAACTCTAAACCGAAGGATCCAAAGATTGAAGACATTGAATAACAAGTTCAAGGGTCCTGAGTGGACATATATAATTCTTGATGATTTTGAAAATCTCGACTTAAATGAAGAAAGTGACAAAGAACTAAATGTTGAACGAATTGATGAAGAAGTGAGACAGACTTGAAAGAAAGAAGAAGCTTAAGGTGTTATCTCATACCAAGTTTCTAAATTAAAGAAGAGACAATCTTCTTGTCCAAAAATGTCTGATAATAAAGTTACTGGAAAACCAAAACAAAGATGTATAAAGAAGTGCTGTAGGATTTGTATATGTAGCTTATTATTAGTCTTCATAATGTGGGTAATGTTAGCAATAGCTATTCCCTATTTGATGGTTACGAGCAAACAGAATAGTACTAATACATATACAAAGGTAGCAAACATTAAAGGAGATAGGGTAGACTTAGAAACAACAGATGAGTTAGATTTACACCACACTGTGAATAAAAACAAACCTGATTGAAATGTATTTGCAAATATATTAATACATTATGTAGAAACAATGAAAGTTAGTGATTGTTATGTTTGCATGAAATTGCCAACCTCAGTAGCTGAAGGAGTAACTTATCATCATTTACCTTTGACATATGGTATTTCATGTAGTGTGTTGGCTAGTTTATTTTATAGAACTGTAAAACTACAGTATTATTATTCAAATGTAGATGTAATATTTTCAGAAGTCCCTATGCGAAAGAGCAGGAACCCCGTCCTTAGTACTAGAGACTCATAATTCATGGGTGAATATTTTCTAACAATGAAAGCAATAGACATAGCTGATGCACACAAACGCAACTTAACTTGTAAATTACATGAAGAAGAAAAGATATTTTTTAATTTAGTAGAACAGAGGAGCCAGGATTTCCAAAGAAGGGCCTCTGAACCGAAACCTCAGATACCTAAATGGGCTGAGAAGGAAGACCTCTTGGTAACTGGCAAGACTGATGCTGCTATGTCCCTGGATTTTGAAAAGAAAGGGAAAATCTGTCTCCATAGACTAAAAACAGAATATAACAAAGCATTTATTGGTTCCAGTGAGTGTGAACATAACTTCTTAGTAATTGGGGGTTGGGGACTTAAAGGAGGAACTGATCCAGTATTTCCTGGAATGTATTATATTTGTGGAAACAAAGCCTATTTTAGGTTGCCTGGTCACTGGTATGGGAGTTGCTATTTTGGAATACTATTCCCTAAAGTTTATCATGTTAAACGAATCACTGGAAGCAATAATGATAGTAATGGACTAACCTGATATAAATGAGCTAGTTTTTCTGAAATAGTAGGTGATATATTTGGTGCATTAATACCTTCAGTGGGGGTTCTGATGAATTCTCGAAAAATCTGTCAATTGTCAACAGTAGTTGATCGGTTATCTACTGACACTGCTGGAGGATTTTTACTGATCAATACAGAATTAGTTGCGGTTAGATCTATGGTTTTGCAAAATCGCCTTGCCCTTGATATTTTATTAGCAAAAGAGGGTGGAGTCTGCAGGATGTTGAAAGCGCAACATTGTTGCTCTTATTTTCCTGACAAAAGTGTAGAAATTGGAAGATATATTAAAAATATTACACATTTGGAAGAAGAACTGAAACCACTGGAGGTTGACAATGTATGGAAGAAAATAACAAATAGTTTTTCCACTATTAGTGGATGGTTTTCTAACATAGGTAAAGGTATTTTAGGTCAAATATTATTGCCAATCATGGGCATAATTTTTTTAGTTCTGATGATAATGTGTTGTCACAAATGCAGGGGAAAAAGAAAAAGGTATGAAGTGAGCGAGAAGTGTAGAAAAAGAAAATTGGATGAAATACGAATTGAAGAATTGAAGGGAAATATCTACAAAAGGATGAAAGGATCACAAGTTAAGAAGGATAACGGAGGGAATAAAAGATTTGAAGAAATCAAAATGGTAGAATGCTAAAGTTGGCATCTGATTTAATAGAAGCTAGTGATGGCATAAAATGCCATCAGAGAGGGGATTGATGGAGCAAGGTTTCGTATAGAAAGAAACTTGCTCGTATGCAATCCTCTCGAATGACCTGTAATATTATTTTACATATTGTATCTAGGGGAAGCTTTTCCATGTGTTTTTTACTAATAAGTAACATGAGTGTCCGTAAAATGGCCGCCAAAACGCAGGAACTTTCTGCGCATGCGTCTACTACGCCTATGTAGTATGACGTCTCCTGTAGCTTGGTGGGAAATCTTTGCAGCTGTGCAATAACTTTTAACATGGCTGCTCGAAAACCACGCATTAACGCACATGCTGTGCTGAAAACTAACCTGTGCAAGTTTTACTAAGCTATTAATGCAAAAGATAAATTAAGTAAACGGGGTTAGAGTAGAAGTAAGCGGTATACAGTAAATTCATTTAATTTCGTATTCTAATATGTTTTTCTATGACTTTATTAATAGCTCGTATTTGTGCCTTGAAGGGTGACCAACGTCCCTGTTCCTTTGCGGCAACTACGCATGTGTGCAACCTCTTTGTCCTGAGACCAATGAAGTCATTGAATGGCTGCCAACCCATGGACCCAGCAAGGACATGGGAAGATCATCTTCTGACCCTATGAGAGGAAGAAGCCGAAACATTGTATTATAGATTTATCGATCCACATATGAAATGCTTGTGGGAATAAAGCTTGTGGGTATTAAAATTAAGGTGCGGGGAATTAGAAAATAGAACTAAAGAAAATTATTGCACTTAGTATGGTGTGATGCCCTCACCCCACTGCTTGGCCCAATCAAATTGAGGGGTGTACATGGAATTGAAACATTTGGGGGTGGATCATACATTCAAATTGGTATAACAGAGGTAAGTTTTAGTTAGTTAGACACACTTGATGCCGATGCTATGCTGAGATGCTGCCCGAATTGCTGCAAACCTGATTGAAGAATCCAACACTAGGGAAGACTCGCGGAACAACCGAGGAGGCACATCTAGGAAGGGGTCCGGACGAGTCCGAGCCGGAGAGAGTAGCACCAGAGAGGGGTGCAACGCTGGTGTTGCATTAGAAGAGGTCACCTTCCCGGTCCTGAACCTGTCCTAAATCCTTCATACTCTGATGACCAGGTCCTCACCCCATTCTAGGTCAATATAGTTCTGTGGTGTTATGCTCCGTATTTGCTCTCTGTTCTTTCTCTCCTCAGGTACTGTCATTACAAGAATTTAATTAATGTGAATTGATTATAAGCTAACTGTATGATTTTTTCCTGATGGAGAATTTTGGTGTATCTACGTGTATCGTGATTTGACTCACAAAATTATGAATTCAGATAAACCTCTTAAAACTCGCACTGAGTCTGTGGTTCTTTAAATTAAAGGTTAAATGTGTCATGTCCTTCCTATTCTAATCTACAACTAGATCTATCGATAAAGTACATTTACATAAGGAGACAGGGAATGGCAATGATACTATTGTAACAGGTCTCTAAGGTAAATCAAAATTGATGACCAGCAGATATTTACTAGTTCATTGAATGTAGGAATGTATATGGGCCCAAACAAGAGTTGTGTGTATGTGTGTGAATAGAGATGGTAAACTCCGCTGCATCACCAGCCCCTCAGTCTTTCAGACTCAGCATGCGAATCATGACCAGCCCTCATTCCTTAAGACTTTAGCAGCATGGTCGGTTCCCTTCTTCATCCTTACTTGGCTGGCCTTCAAGAGCAAACAGCTGGTATTTTACTGAGTCTCCTCCAGTCTTTCCAGGTTCTGAATAGGTGATTTCTGTATGGATCAGCCTGTTTCTACTTCTTGTAACCAAAGAGGCGTAGCCTACAACCCACCGTGTGCCTGGCGTGCTCACACGTCTTCTGCATGGTCAACGTCATGTGTGACTGACTGTCAACAGTTCATACTGTTTAGTGCACAAGCTTGGGTGTTTAAACCTATATTTGCAACGTTAAAATTAAATGAACCCCCAGAATGCCTTGTGGTGCTGGTAAAAAGAAAGAACAGGCAAAGGATGTCATGCATGCCCATGGTCCGCTTGGCATCTATGCTCAAGCAAAGCATCCTTGCCTTTGGCAGCAGGTTCCCGATGTAGAAGAGGTGGGCTGAGGAGGTTTGATTTTGTTCAACAAATATATGACAATCTTACCAGGATGTTTGTGTAATGTCTAATAAATGTATGGTGGCTTGTGACAAAGTGGTGGCATTGCCAAGAGAAAGTACCAAAAGCTTCCTGAAAAGTTTCGATTCAGGCTATTCCATTTAAGCATTGGTACTCTGCTATAATTGACGCCAGTTGAGAATTGCTGAAACTGCCCTGTTGAAGGTATTGCAGCAGTGGTGAACATTTTCATTACTGCCCATCAAAAGTAAAGCAGCCCTGTCGAGCAGCATTGATACTGTCCAATCCACGCATGGCAGTGTTACTGACAAGTGATGGAAAGTGCAACAGACCTCAAGGATTCTAGATTTAGCATAATGAATAAACAGTGCCTCCGACCTCAGATCTTACCTCAGCTCAGATGTTGATGAATACATGACATAGTACCTTACTCCTCATCAAAAAGCATGTTACCAAAATATGCATTGCTGCTTCAACCTATAACTGCTCCCTTTCTTCTGGATCCTGTGCTTGCAGGGTAAGGTGTGCAGCCTGACTCATAGGGAACGTTGTAAGACTGTAGGGTCGCCTTCATAACTAGTGGGCAGCAGTAGTGTTGACATCAACCCAGGATCAATGAACTGTCAGTGTTCAGGCCGCATGGGGTGGACTTGGACTCTTAAAGGCCTGAACTATTTAGCCAGCTCACGTGGCTGCTCTCTGTGTTCATACTAATATGGGTGTGACACCCACAACAACCTGCTGAAGTACAGTTCACCTAGACAGCCTGTCTTCTGCCTCACGCCATGAAGGTGCAGCACCTCTCCTAGTGGTCCATGGCCACTTCCTAATCACAATGGGTTCCTGTCAGCTGCAGTCCGGACATCTCTTGATGCTCCCATTCCCACATCTTACCGTTGCATCAAATTAATTATGGTCCACCCCATCCTTCTTGGATCTTATGGTCACTCGGGTCGTCTGTGTGGCATGGAGGGAAATAGGAGAACTCTGGAAGTGGAGGACAGGACACAGGATAAGATCCTGCACAATCCTCAGTTTGACCACACACAGGGGAAAATTCTCAAGGACTTATCGCCAAGTTATCGGCACTTTAGCGCAGCAAAAGTGGTGAAGAATTATCACCCCATTCTCAAGCTGGTGCAAACTGCCGATGTCGCCAGTTTTCCTGCGATAGCTTCCGCAAAAAACATCGCCACGGATGAGAGCGACAACTAACGCTAATGATATGCAGAGTAGGCGTTCCCGTGCAAAAACACACAAAAACACCACTTCGCGATATTTTCAACGACCAACTAGATCTGTGATGCGATCCAAAAACAGGCAATAAGGCGCGTTAGCAGCAGGGATTTAACACCTGCCATTTACTGGTGTAAAGCAGAATGACTACCTGCAGTATGAAAGGGAGCCCAGCCCAGAGCCACATTTGAAGACCAGCCCAGACCAGCACATGTCATGGAGACACTGATCATGCAGCTCGGAGATCCAAGAGGTCCACAACACCCACCGCCACTACCCCCATGTCCCCTCAGAGCACCCCCCCCCCCCCCGGACTACCACCGAGGCAGCACAGAACTGGACAGCGGAGATTCCTAACATGCACCAGCCTCAGAGACAAAATGCCAGAGGAAGTCATTGCCCACTACAGGCACAAAAGCACAACCATCCTCCACATCCTGACCCACATTGCCCACAGGCTGACGGTATCAACACAGCGGACAACCAACATCCCTCCGCAGACAAAGCTGTTGGCTGTGCTGCACCCGTTGACTCCTGGTACCTCTCAACCAACAACTGCCAGAGTCGGAGGTGTCTCACGGCCAGCCCTATCAAACTTCCTCACACATGTCTTGGATGCATGTCCACAATAGCAACGGCGGGCCCCTGTATCCACACCACACGACAGTTCCAATTCGTAGTGTTCCTGCGCAACCAACCCCAATGCCAGCTGTTGCCAGACGCCTCTGTGCCCCAGATCCAAGATTGTAGCAACTGAAATGGGGGTGCGCACGGTCATGAAGTCCATAGTCAACAGTAGTGCAAAAACAGTCCTTTAATAAAAATAAACAATACAAAAAGCACAGCCAACGCCCAACGGGGAACTTCATCAGGGCAACATGTGGATTCAAATAACTGCATATGCTGTGGGAACTCCCCAATACAATTCCATACTCCGGAAGTCAGTATTCAGAAACCTTTTGGACAAATGGTGACAATGGCCAAGCGTCTGTTTAGTCACAAACCTAATCTGGTACAGTGTTTAGCACATGGACAAACCGGAATGCTTACAGGAAAGACAAATCCTGCTAAAAAAGACCGTAAGTTACAGAAGTACATGTGGTCGTAATCTTTGTAGGAAAGAAAAGGAAGGTTACGGTCACTGGAACTTCTTTTACGGTCTCATGGTGCAGGATTTCTCATACCTGTAAGCATCACGGTTTGTATCAGCTTGATGCCCATACACCTTCACTCCCCCCACCCAGCCACGAGGGTGCCGCCGTGACCGGTGGTGCCTACCCGACCCTGTGCATCTGCTGCACCCCACCCGTGGTCCCCAGACCGGTCTGACGCCCAGCGATGACTGCCCGCCCCTGTTCACCCAGGCCTCAATGCTCACCTGCTGCCACCGGCGTGTCTCCAAGAGAGCCCATCACGTGCCGGTGCAACCTCCTCAGCCGATCGCTGGATTCCGCGCCACAGGCCCCCAGCGCACCCTGCTGTACTGCGCCGCGGAGTCATGTCTGTGCAGCCTGCTGCCTTCGGCGTACACTGCGGTCCAGCTGGGCTCAAAATTCAAATTGAATCTTGATTGGCAGGACGGCGTATCAAGGCCTACACTTCATCGCAGGCTGCACACCCGCTCAGCTCTGGTGCCACCTCAAGTCATCGCCACGTGGCGGTAGGCCCGTTCCGGCAAAAGTGCCTCGGCTGCCACCAACTGTGTGCACCGCAAGTCACCGTCTCGTGGCGATAGGCCCGTGCCGGCCAAAGTGCCTTGGCTGCCACCAACTCTGTGCACCGCAAGTCATGGGCCCTTTATGATTGAGTCTTGTGGTGCGGACGCCATCATGTCACCTCAGGCAGTGGGAAATGTGATGTGGTAGGGCCCTAGGCCCTCATGCATAAATAATGACCACACGGACACACTCAGATAGATAGTGAAAATGGCCTCAAGCACGTGCGCTCGGCACGTTTTATTGGCAGGGTCACATGTCCTGTGATGCCTGTGCTAGATGGGTGTGGTGTGGGTGTAAACTAGCCCTCAGGGAGTGGCTGTGGCATGCTGACAACTAGACCTGTGATCAGCAGATCACTACAGGGAAGACCAGGGACATGCAGCGTTGTTGTCCCCCCCCCCGTAAGCGTAAGCGGAGTGGGCTGGCCTGGCTTAAGCCAGTCCAGCGTAGGGGTGTGTACAATGACCCCGGGGCTCTGGGCATCGTTCCGTTCTGGGCTGGACAAGAAAGTAACAAATGTGTGTGTCTCTGTTGTAGTGTCGGCGCCACCCGGACCGCATTGGTAATGCTGCACCCTGTGACTCAAGTCCCACAACATGCGCAGCATGGACATAAAGGGGACTCACTGACCCTACATTCATCCATACTTTCACACTTGAATGATCATAAACATGACACATCTGTGTGAATTTGAATGTTTGGGTCCAAGGTGAGTGTTGCAGAGTGCATCGGGGGACAGTGGAAGGTGATGATGTAGAGGTCAGAACCAAGCAGAAACAGGCCATATGGCGGAGATGAATGTTACTGCTTCCTTCTTACCAGTAAGGCAGAATCATCCGCATCTTCATCCTCTGATGTTAAATGTGCCTCACATGTGGGTGGTGGTGTTCTGTCTCCAGCACTGTGTGGCACTGACACATCAGGGGGCGGAGATGTGGATGTCGAAGCAGCAGCAGAATTAATCTGTACCAGGCCTAGTGGCAGCAATGCCATGACGAGGATCTGCAGGGCATGGTAGATCCCAGCTACATCACACTGGTGTGCAGCAGTGGCAGCCATTCTTTCCGCCTGCACCCGCTCCATGTTCTCCATGATCCTCCGGATGTGTCCCAACTCTTGGATGACACTGCTGGAGCCACTCTGACTAGACAGTTGTCCTTGTCTCAGAGTCAGGACTCTGGATCGCTGGAGAGCATGGAGCGGACTGTGGGTGTCCGTTAGGGACTGTAAGTGGGCCCTGATGGGACTTAGACACCCACGTATGGCATCTAGTTTGGCTGCCATGAGGTCGAACCCCACCCGCACCTGATCAGCCATCTTCTGGCACCCTAACACACATCGTTGGAAGGCCATGTGTTGTTCGTGTGGGTCCTGGGAGACAGCCGTGGTGGTTGGTGCTTCCTGCTGTGTGGTCTGTGCAGAGGGTGAGGTCTCCTCGATGCAGCTAGGCTCCCCTGCTCCTGGGGGCGGGAGGTTGAGGGTGTCCATGAGCTGTTGGAGGGCGTCGGTGTCAAAGGTGGGGAGGTCCTTCTCGTCATCAGTGAAGAGTTGTTGGGTCTGCTCTGCAGGAGGTGTTGATTCTCCCTCTGCAATGTGAAGGGGAGATGCAGTTTAACATTGTGTTCCCATGTATGTTGACGCATTGTACAGGTTTACATACAGACTGCATGACAATGTACATTGTGACTGTTTGGGAGGAGCTGCCTTTTTGATGAGGGACAGTGGACATTTCGACAACATCACGGATGTGTGTTTGTACTTGTACAACATCATGTCACATTTCCCTGCTATGCCAAATGTGATCGGTCAGTTTCTACACACAAGCGGCAGCAATTATGTCCTCTGTTCTGTTGTGAACGTGTTGCAGTTTGTACCATTGTTGCCAATGTTGATGTGCTCTGCTTCTTATGTGTGTGTGCTACATTGTGGAAGAGTCACCCCTGCAGCTCTGATTTGGCTGGCATTTATCCCTTTCAGGCGCTGTGCCTTTCAATTCTGTGCTTATACAATGCTGAGATGTTGCAGACTTGGGTAAATTGGGCTCTTGGTGAGAGTTGGGACTCTTGGGCATGGTTTGTCTGCAGATGTCTTGTTGATGCCAGGGGTTGTTTGTGCACGTGGATGTGTCAGAGTGTGACCTGCTTCTTTAGGGATGTGGTCCACACTCAGCCACCTCAGTGTTGTGGCGTGCACCATGTCATGATAATTGGACTCTTGCCATGCTAATCGTCATGCAGTGTCACTTGCATTGTCAGTGTGGGTCACGGACCCGCACCTTTGCTGGGTTCAGCACATGTGCATGGGTTTGTTGTGGGATTAGTGATGTGTGGGGAAGGCCCCCACTGGACACATAGTTGACGGGGGCCTACTTGCAGTTTCTAGGTGTGCTGCAGTGTGCCAAGGGGATCAGGGACATGCTTCAGAGTAATTGTGTGTGTGCACTATGCTATGCTTAATTGTGCATGTGTGCCATTGTGCCATCTCCCCCCATGCCCCCAGTCCCTGTTTGTTACTCACCCTCTTGCTGTTGTGTCGGCTCCTGTCGAGCAGTGTCCGGTGCCCCAACTTCTGCCACCGTCTCCATACTGATGACTGTGGATACCATTTCCTCCATCTCATTCAGCTCCTCCTGTGGCGCTGGACTCCCACCTCCAGTCTACATTGCTGCCTTCTGGTTGTTGCCGAGTTTCTGCTTGGTTTTGCGCTTCACATCATTCCAGCGCCTCATGACCTCTTCCATTGTCCTCCTTAGCACTCCAATTGCATTCACCTTGTCCACGATGGACTGCCATAGTTCATTTTTTGTTGCCAATGACACATCGGAGGTGACAAACAGTTGTTGATGGTATTTTATCACCCCTGTTATCAGGATCCTGTTTTCCTGCAGACTGAACTGCGTCGTCCTCTTCTTCTTGTCCTTGCCCTTCCCTGACCCCGAGGTCCCGGCCTGGTCCTCGGGGGGGCTTGTGGGGTTCTGGACGTCCTCTGTTCCTGCTACGGCTACCTACATTGTGCTTTGCAGTTGTTTTATTTTTGTTTGTGTTTTTTTTTTCTGCTTTTATGGTGATTTTTCCCTCCTGACGTGTGTGAATTGCTGGCCTGGCACAGCTTATCGCTGATTTTATCATCGCGGTTGGGCCCATTGCCACTTTTTTTGCGTCTCGGTTTTGATTTTTATCTCTGTCCCGGTAATCTTTTCGTGGACATTTGACGCGTTGTCGGGAAACTATCGCATGTTACCGCCGTGTTGAGAATACGACATTGACACAGAGTTATTTTCCCGCGATAGACGGCTATATGTGAAATTGCCTTAACCTATTTTGGTGATGATTATCGCATGTTCTTGAGAATATACCCCACAGAACACTGACTTTGGGCAACAGAACCACATGGGTCCACAGTTCTCTCCAAGCTGGTCATGGCCTGCTGCCAGGTGCTCAGGGCTAAGAGGTAAGAGGGAGTAGCTCTCAGTTCAGGAGCCCCCTCCAACACATCTACAAACCATCAGGACACAGACAATAAAGAGATCTAGTTCCCAGCCACTCATTCTTGAAAACCATGAGACCAGAGCTGACAATGGAAGTCCCTCAAATGCCACAGGAAACCCTTGTGCACATTTTAAGTCTGACTCTTTCTTTATCAGTGTTTGTTAATTTCTATTTCTCTTCTACTTGCTATATGAAAAGGGGCTCCCACAGGAGAGATGATAACTTGAAGGAAGTGGGTATAGAGCATGGTATTGGAGGTATGCTACTATATTGACTCATGTCCGTTTTCTACTTTTATGCCTCTTTCGTTGCTATGTCTCCTTACATCCCTGGTTCTCCTGGGGGTACTTCCACTTTTGTTTTTCACCATTATGAAGGAATAGAATCCCCTCACACCTTTATAATAGGCTATCCATACAGTGTTTTTGGTTTGGAAATGAACCTCTTCAAAACACTCTTGGGTGCCCTTCAGTCTTCCAACTTGAAGACATTGGACTTCTTTTAGGTTTTAACAGCTTTCCTAGTTTTTTCTGGACTCATGAGAACCCAGGACACTGAAATAGCCTGGACTAGCGTGGGAGAATGCCCCATACCATATCCATCCCTGCTTGGCTTGGATACGTCTGATGGCCTTAACCAGTTTAAGCAACCTCTTTTCTTCAAACCGGTTTCCATAATTTTTTCACTGTAAATGACACTCACCAGGTTGAATTCTGAATTGAGTTTTTTCTTACCTATAGCATTTTTGGGCACTCTTCCAGAACTTTTCCCACTCTTTTCTTCTAGGTTGTTCCCCGTCTCCTCCTCCTCGTAACCCTGGGCGTAAAAGTCCGCTCTGCTCGCAGAGTTTGAAGATTTTTGGTAACTCCACGTTCCGTGGAGAACACGGAGTTGCGGAAAAACTCCACAATCCGCAATAGAGCCAAGGATTTTTGGGGCTGCGTGCCTGAAATGCATTTTGTGCACGCGGGACCGACTTACCGGGTGCCTGCGATCGCTGACGAGATTTCCTGAGCAGTTTGCGAGTGCCACGAGATTTGCTAGGTGGCAGCGATCGCAAACACGTCATTCGGATGGGTCATCGGACTTCCGGCAGAAGTTTTGTGAAGAACGTGATCCCAAACACACAGAATCTGCAATCTGGAGAAGATTATCTCCCGAGCAGCATCAAAACCTTCTCGAAATGATGATTTGGATTTTTAAAAAAACTTCAGATTGACATTTGGCTATACTTTTTTGTGCAAGGAGTCCTTTCTCTTTTTACTTTTTTTCTGACGAGGAAGGAAGTGCCTCAGAGTCTCCAACTTCATGTTCCTGTCAAGCAGGCTCCTCCCAGTGCTTTGTCAATCTCCTGTTCACTTTTCATTTGGATTTGGAGTTGGAAGGATCACTCTTTGTGGCTGCTACAACATATATCATTGGATTTGAGGACTATTGAATTTGAGATTTCACAAGTAAGTTGGAAAATTTGTGTTGTTTGTTTGATTGGGGCCATGCACCTAGATTTATTTGGACGTTTCATTGTTTTATTTTTTAATTTATTGTGGTGGGTGGAATGTAGTTTCAGTAGGGGCCTAGTTGTTTCTTTGTAAGTAATTGTTCTTTTATAAAGGAAACATGTTGCACAGTTCACTACATTCCTCCAACTTTTGAAGTCACCAATTTGCAATATTTATTTATTTCACTATGGAGCCCAGTATTCTACCAATAGGCTTTTTCAGCCAGTAAGCCCAGAGCCCGGTGCATGAAACAACTGTTTCTGTGGTGTCTGTTGAATGTAAACATCATTTAGGGCATTGATGGCATTGGAATGAAAAACAAAATGTGTTTCTTGGGGTATTTCACTTTTTTTCATTTGCCTTTGTTGGATGTATCTGGTTGTAATAACTTGCAAACCTTTTTTTAGCCCTGTGGATTTTCGTTTTTGGCATTGCATTAACGATGTGTTGTTAGCATGTCTCATTTGTCTGGCCAGTGTGTGAGAGTGTTTGTTTGGAATAGTGGGCCATCATTTGCCTTGGCTGTGCCTCCCCATGTGGCCTGGGGCCATTTTGTAAAGTCTGTGTCCATATAGGCCTGCTTGAGTTCATTGTTTATTTGTTTTTTCCCTTGCCTCCTGCTTGTTGTTGTCACTTTGTGACCATGCGGCTGGTGGCCATTTTATGGAGGCAGTTAGTATGCTTTTGCCATAAGCCTGCATTTCTTTCCTGTGTTCTTCTTGGCTTATTGCTTCTTGTTGTGGTGGCCTGGCCATATGGCTGGCTGCCATTTTGTGAAGGCAGCCAGTGTGCTTTTGCCATAGGCCTGCACTGTCTGTCTTCCCTTTCTTGTTGTTACGGCCTGGCCGCTGGCGACCATTTTGTGAAGGCAGCCAGTGTATTTTTGTCATAGGCCTGAATTGTCTGTCTTCCCTTTCTTGTTGTTGTGGCCTGGCCATGTGGCTGGTGGCCAGTGTGCTTCTGCATTAGGCCTGCATGCCTTCTTTACGGAGGCCATGCCTTCTTGCTGCTTGTTGTTTTGTATGCAATTTTTTCTTCTTTTATTCAGCAAAAAATGTGGCACAGTTCACCACATTTTCTAATAAATTTGCAATATTATTGATTTGAATTGATTCACTATGTGACCTAGTCTGCCAATGGGTGTTTCCAACCAATAGGCCCATAGCTACTCATGGGTGCATGAAACAACTGTTTCTGTGGTGTGTGTTGAATTTAAACATCATTTAGGGCATGGATGGCATTGGATTGAAATGCAAAATGCGTTTTTTTTGGTATTTCACTTTTTTCATGTGTGTTAAATAAATGCCTTTGTTGGATGTGTGTGGTTGTTGTAATTTGATAACCTTTTTTTAGCTCTGTGGATTTTCGTTTTTGGCATTGTTGCATTAAAGATGTGTTGTTTAGCATGCTTCCTTTGTCTGGCCAGTGTGTGAGTGTATTTGTAATAATGGGCCATCATTTGCCTTGGCTGTGCCTCCCCATGTGGCCTGGGGCCATTTTGTAAAGTCTTTGTCCATATAGGCCTGCTTGAGTTCATTGTTTATTTGTTTTTTCCCTTGCCTCCTGCTTGTTGTTGTCACTTTGTGACCATGCGGCTGGTGGCCATTTTATGGAGGCAGTTAGTATGCTTTTGCCATAAGCCTGCATTTCTTTCCTTTGTTCTTCTTGGCTTATTGCTTCTTGTTGTGGTGGCCTGGCCATATGGCTGGCTGCCATTTTGTGAAGGCAGCCAGTGTGCTTTTGCCATAGGCCTGCACTGTCTGTCTTCCCTTTCTTGTTGTTGCGGCCTGGCCGCTGGCGACCATTTTGTGAAGGCAGCCAGTGTATTTTTGTCATAGGCCTGAATTGTCTGTCTTCCCTTTCTTGTTGTTGTGGCCTGGCCATGTGGCTGGTGGCCAGTGTGCTTCTGCATTAGGCCTGCATGCCTTCTTTACGGAGGCCATGCCTTCTTGCTGCTTGTTGTTTTGTATGCAATTTTTTCTTCTTTTATTCAGCAAAAAATGTGGCACAGTTCACCACATTTTCTAATAAATTTGCAATATTATTGATTTGAATTGATTCACTATGTGACCTAGTCTGCCAATGGGTGTTTCCAACCAATAGGCCCATAGCTACTCATGGGTGCATGAAACAACTGTTTCTGTGGTGTGTGTTGAATTTAAACATCATTTAGGGCATGGATGGCATTGGATTGAAATGCAAAATGCGTTTTTTTTGGTATTTCACTTTTTTCATGTGTGTTAAATAAATGCCTTTGTTGGATGTGTGTGGTTGTTGTAATTTGATAACCTTTTTTTAGCTCTGTGGATTTTCGTTTTTGGCATTGTTGCATTAAAGATGTGTTGTTTAGCATGCTTCCTTTGTCTGGCCAGTGTGTGAGTGTATTTGTAATAATGGGCCAGCATTTGCCTTGGTTGAGCCTCCCCAGAACTCCCCAGGACGAGGGGCCATTTTGTAAAGTCTGTGTCCATATAGGCCTGCTTGAGTTCATTGTTTTCCAGGCCTCCTGCTTGTTGTTGTTGTGAGTGACCACATGGCTGGCGGCCATTTTGTGGTGGCAGTTAGTGTGCTTTTGCCATAGGCCTGCATGTCTTTCCTTTGTTCCTCTTGGCTTATTGCTTCCCTTCATTGTCATTTGGCAGCTGCAGTTCCCTGAATGCTGCACCCCACATGATGCACAATGCCAAACCGTTACATTTGTATTTTTGTTGTTCTTCTTTCCTATCCTGAGTGTACTGTACATGTAGTACACCATGAAAGCCCTTGTTGTTGTCAAAGACTCACAAATGGCTACACTGTATTGTTAATTGTTTTAATAATTGAGGTAATACATTTAATAATAATATTATTAACACTAACAAGTGTAACCACACACTAAGTTATATTACATTTATTTGTTCTAGTAATTGAATCACATCAACGAATGCCACGTTTCACTGATGGTCTTCTTGCTACTTTGCTTTTAAGTGCACAAAACAGGAGGAGACAACGCCACCCATTGTACTGCCAGACAGAAGTCCTGCTGCACACAACGTCATGTGACATGTGACCACAGACATCTCTTCAACTTGTGCCACTGCGTGCTGCTGACATCTTCAAGATGGCCCCAAAGAAAGGTACCAGGTCCAGTACCAAGAAAGTTGGGAGCGAGAAGAAGGCACTGCCACTTACCACCACCGGTATGTCGGCCACGACCTTTTTTGGGAAACCAAAAATTGCGCCTGCTTCAGCTGTGTCCGGTGAGCAAACTGGGAGCAGCAGCCCCGCATCAGTGGACCCACCCCACCAACCGAGGCCCAAGCCCATATCTGTCACAGAGGCAGCCAGTCTAAACACGACAACACTGACAAGCAGTGATGTTGAAATTCACTTCTCGTTATCGCAAAGTAGTACCCAATCAATGCAGGAAACTCAGATAAGTGGGCAACAACAGCCGCAACCACTCCCAATAGTAGCTGTTTCTCCTGAAGTAGGGGCTGTTCAGGAGATCGAGCTTCCTGCAGAGAAAAAAGGAGAGCAAGACACTCTTCCAGAAGGTCCATTGTCTTTCAGATCCCCAGCAAGGAAAAGGAGGGTTACTTCATCAACTTCTTCTGCAAGCCCCCCTTCTGATGATCTAGACGTCACTTGGAAGCCACCTCAGTTTGAGAGTGAGACCCGCCACAAGACAAGGCTAGGGAAAAGGAAGGTTCCAGAAAGCCTTAGAGTTATGGAGGTAGATGTAGAAGAGGAGGATGATGATGAGCCAGTCATCGCGGACATTAGGCCCGCCACAGTGGAGACTGACACTAACCCATCCCAAATTGCTGTGTGGGATATGGCATGGATACCACTAACACAGATACCACCAACACCACCTCCAGCTTCCATATTTACAAAAGCCCAGCAGCGACCTACAGCCACTACAACCACCTCAGTAGAAGTAGGTACTGCAGAGAGTCAAATGTCATGCCCACCTACCAGTTCATCCAACATTGCACCAGCAGCACCAGAAAATTGAACTCCCCAGTTTGAAACTTCTATTCGGTTAGCAGGAAGGAGGAGAACATTGCTATTAGCTTCATTTGTGGACAAGGTGTTAGTCAGGTAAGCTTGGTACACACTATGGTACTGGAGGCCAAACAACCCATCTGAGAAAACACCACTTGATCCAGTGGGAGGCGCACCTTAGCGGACAAAATCTGCATGTGTTGTTGGTGTAGGGGATGAAGAAGAAGAAGATCCGATCACGGTGGAAGGTGAACAAGAGGGAGAATTTTTCTCTGTTACACAAAGCAGCCCTGTCCCCAGCAGTGCAGTGGCACCACCCTCATCATCATTAGCAACATCGCAAAGGCACAAGAGTCATGCTCAAAAAGTCCAAGGCAAGAGAGTATTGCAACGATAAAACATGCATTGTCATGCCCACCTACCAGTTCATCCGACATTGCACCAGCAGCACCAGAAAATTGAACTCCCCAGTTTGAAACTTCTATTCGGTTAGCAGGAAGGAGGAGAACATTGCTATTAGCTTCATTTGTGGACAAGGTGTTAGTCAGGTAAGCTTGGTACACACTATGGTACTGGAGGCGAAACAACCCATCTGAGAAAACACCACTTGATCCAGTGGGAGGCGCCCCTTAGCGGACAAAATCTGCATGTGTTGTTGGTGTAGGGGATGAAGAAGAAGAAGATCCGATCACGGTGGAAGGTGAACAAGAGGTAGAATTTTTCTCTGTTACACAAAGCAGCCCTGTCCCCAGCAGTGCAGTGGCACCACCCTCATCATCATTAGCAACATCGCAAAGGCACAAGAGTCATGCTCAAAAAGTCCAAGGCAAGAGAGTATTGCAATGATAAAACATGCATTGAGCCTAACATCAGGCGTCAAGAAGTCACCTGAATCAGTGGCAACAGAAAAGAAAAGAATCCAGGCTACCATTCTCAGCATGTTTAGGTCAGAGGGGCAGTACGAACGCAACCACCCACCAGCACGTTTCTACAACGCGAAGCTGTCTAAAATGTTGGTGCTGGACCTCCTCTCTTTTTCTTTTGTGGAAGGTGAGGGCTTTCTTGAATTTGTAGCAGCCATCTGCCCAAAATGGAAGATTCCCAGCCGGTCCTATTTCGCTAGAGTTGCTGTTCCAGCCTACATCCCGAAGTGCCGGAATTGCTTGGACAAGTTTTGCAGCAGAGTGCTGTTCACACTATCCATCTGACAACAGACATGTGGACCAGTTGCCAAGCCACTGATTACATGTGCATTACTGTACACTGGATCTCTTTTATGGGGTTAGAGAAAAGATATCTGCAGGTGTTGACACTGCTGAGATTTTTAATGCAGCTCGGAAACATGCAACTGTAGCCATGTTCGCCATGGAGAAATCTCATACTGCTGCAAACATTTTGGAAGACTTTGACAGCAAGGTCTTTGAATGGCTGCGACCAAGAGGGCTTAACATTGGTTTTGTTGCCACAGACATTGGCAGTCACGGAGTTAAGGCCATGGCCGACGGTGGCTACTGTGAAAGGCATGATCATTGAGATGGACCAATGGGGCCTAGTTAAATGCCTACCAGAGATGCTACTTCCTTTCAAGATTTTCTCACGTGAAATCGGCAAGGAGGACTGTACTATGGGCCAAACAATCCCATTGTTGCACATGCTACAGGAACAGCTGAAGGGGGTGTCTGCAATGTACGCAGGTGTAGAACAAAAAAAGGACGCATATGAGTTAGAGGAGAGCTTAACCCTTCGCCTATCTGAAAATACAAGGGTGCAAAGAGGCATTGTGTCATCCAACCATTACATTTGTGCCACAATTCTTGATCCACGGTACAAACCATTACTGCACACTTTCATTCCTTTTTCAGATGTGGATGTTGCCAGCTACAAAACTTGGATAGCTTTGCAAGCAAGTCATCTAGAAAAGGAATAGCCGGGAATTGGAGGCCCACTTCTCCGGGGCACAACAAGTACTGCAGGTCAGCCTTCAAGTTCAACTTCAGAGCCTGAGAGCAGTGCAGTTGGCTCACAGCAGCCAAAACCCCCAACACCAAGAACAACATCAACAACAACAATAACAGGAGCATCAGCCCCAGAATCGGCACAAAAATGGTTTCTACAGGCAGGGCTTAAATCCAGTGCTGAGGCAAAGGCAAAAGAGGCAGAGCAAAGTGGAGCAACCATGAGCATTGAGTGGATGGTGCAGGCCGTTATGGATGCCCCAACAGAGGTCTACTTTGATCGAAACCCATTGCTGTATTGGTATGGGAAAAGGTGCCAATGGCTAGTGCTCAGCAGGCTGGCGATAAACTATCTGGCTTGCCCTGTCGCAATTGTCTCTTCTGAGCATGATTTTAGTGCTGCTGGTGCCGTTCTGACAGTGAGAAGGACCAGTCTCTCACTCCAAAACATGGAGAGGTTAACCATGACCAAACTGAATCAGCACTTTAACCACTGTATTCCACCATACCTGAAGTAGCACAGCAGGAAGATGATGACGGCAACACAGGTCATGGAAATAGTGTGTTAGGTGACCTACTTCTGAGTGAACCACCAGAGTTTGAGGACGAGTTCTACTTACCGGACAATTAGGCTTTCAAGTTACTTGCTTTCTTCCTTTGACGCCCAAAAAAAAGCCCCAAAAAAGATATAGCTATGGAATATTATTTACTTTATTATTTGTGTGTCTTAGTCTTTCTGGTTTGAATCACAACAAATCCATCACCACCGTCTTATTCTTTAATTGCTGGATTACAGTTGCAACTTTGGGCAGTCAGTGAAAAAGTAAGTCCACTCCTCCTGACTCGCCCTAAATAAATTTCACTCAAGCCAGACATTGGATGGAGAATACATACAACAAATGTGACATGTGTGCCCGCTGCGAGTCCAAACCTGATTATATATCTATCCTTTCCAAACCTAAAACGACTGCCCCGGAAGAACAGGTAAATGATGGCATGCATTGCACGCTGAGTGATTGGTGTTTGTTGTGCATAATGTCTACTAGTATTCTACACACAAAAAAAGTGACTCAAGTCAATCTTTCCCTTCTTGTTGTTCAATAACAAAATTGCACTAATGCAGGCTGATCCATTGCATTTTGAGTCTGGACTAATTCGGGACACTTTTGGTACAGAGTTGGACACCATGACCACACCATACTCGCAGTCAGTCAGTAGAATCAGAGATGATTGATGGAATACCTCGGGGTATTACATGAGGTAGCTAAAAGGTAAACAACAACACCAGACCTACATGTCTTTGAAGTGGTGGGGGCGAGTGTGGTGGTGTGACTGACAGTGGTGCATTGATTTTGTTACTTAATTTGGAAAATGCTATGTTGCTTTGTGTGTATGTGTGCTCAGTGCTATCTAGCTCAAATTCTAAGCTAAGTGAAGGTTGGGTGGGGGGCCTGCTCCTGTTGTTAGAGGTAACTGCTGGAAACAGACATGCCTCTAAAAGTCTTCTTGTTGCACTCCTCCTTAATGTATGCAGTTTAACTTTTCTCCTTGACTTTTCAATATCCTTTTTGTTTTTCCAACTACAGGCTGGCCTTTACCCTGCGCTATACTGGGAAAAACAACTCACCCTTACCTTACCAAACCGCATCCGCCCGGCTTGCACCCAAGATTGACAGACGGACAGTCCAAGGAGGGACCAAGAGGAATACAGGGATGCCACTCCCAAATTGGCAATAATTGTAGTATCATTTCTTTTCATTCATTTTTTTCTCTTCAACCATTACAACTGTGTGTATTGTTGTTTATGTTTGCTTATATTTGACTACTAAAGATATTTTTTAATTTTCTTTACTAACTTTCAAATGAAGCCCTGTACAACAGAACATGGAATGTATGTAACGTGGGTCTCTCTGAGGCGGACAGGCAAGGCAATTGCATAATTATTAATAATATACTGCCCTGTACCAGTCTAGTACTGCTCATCAAGTCATCATCATGCATGCATTTCTTTTTTATCCGTTAACAGATTGATGATGGTCGGCTGCCAAGATTATGAGTGTTGTCCATGTGTAGTGTGGGAGATTTCCCTCAAATCCCCCTTCCCAACCATCCTTCAAACACTAACCCTCCTCCCCTGGGCTGTGTGATTTATTTTGAGGTGTGACTAAATTAAATTTACACCAATTATTGATCACACACTTGCTGGTGCACATGTGGTGAAAGCAACACTAACTCAAGGCAGGGTGAGGTTCTTCTTTTGCTCTAAGTATATATACCATAGCCCACACTGGCAATATATAGAGATTAGACTGCACACCCATGCATAGTATTCGATATTCAATTTGTTTTCCAGAGGAACATAATCCATCATAATATAATTGCCAGCATCGAGTCATCAATCATCCTAGTTCCAGCACTAATGGTCTTTGTTATACAAAACAAATTACAAAAAAAGCCAAAATAAAATACCCCAAAAATATATCTTTGGTTAGATTTTAATGTGTAGTTAGTTTCTGTATAGGTGTAGTTTATGTTTGTATTGTGTGACTATATGAGTAATGGGGAGGGGTTGATGTTTAACATATCTTTTGTGTTAAATGTATAGCATAGATTAAACTGAATTTAGGTAGGTTAAGGAAGTGTTAAGAGAAGTTAATGTAGGATAGGGAGGTTTAGTTTAGGTTTGGTTTAGATAGTGTTAGTGTAGGGTAGGTAGTTTTAGTTGGTGAGAATAGCAATTCCATATATAAAAACATTTTCTACTTTCACAACTGCGTAATAATTTACTGTTTAGGAGTTGTCATAATTGCTTATGTTGATTTGAGTACCTAATGTAGGTATTCCCCACAGTGTTTGCAGATATGTGTAACTTTATGAGTCGCCTATGACCAAGAGTCTGTCAATGTTTCAATGGAGTCACTTAAGGGATCTTCAAAAATCTTTGGGCACTGTAAGTGGTCCTCTTTGTGTTAATGGACACACAGCCCAACACAGATAGTCACCTACTATAGCACTGTGTATTGAAGTTATGCTACATGTACGGTAGGGGTGGCTCTTTCACCCCATAGTACCATTCATGGCTGTGTTAGGACACACACTGGTGCCTGCCACTTACGCACTCACCATTGCACCATTGTACTAGTATGCCATTGTTGTTTGTTGGATAATATCCATGAAAGTGGCCCCACCTGTCCGGAAAGGTGAATCATCCTTGGCATTGAGTACTCGTTAAGTGTGGCTCTTCCTGCATGTGAATTTGTGCAACTACTTGCTAAGTCAGAAAAGCTGGGGTGGCTCCTCTTCTAAGGCGGAGGAGTGTCGTCCCACTGCTCTCAGAGCATGAAAAATAACATGATAATAACATTGTTATTATCATTTTATTTTTCGTAGGTTGGGGGCTGGCTTAAGGTGGGGAGGGGCTGGTGGCACAGGGTGAGGAGTGGTTTGCACTCTCCAAGTATGCATGACGGCTTGGCTGACCGTCTTGGGGCGGCCACACAGTCATGCGCACTTTGCATGTTCCTTACCAGGCTGTAGTATACAGCCTGGTGAGAAACTTGTCCAGGCTCCCACTGCCTGTCTGAGCACTGAACCACAGTGCTCAGACCAATCACACTGCTGCATTGCAAAGTTGTGATAGGTTAAGGGGAGCCTGGGTGCTTCCTGCTTCCAGGACTACCCGGAGAATGTGACACACTGGTGGAGAGACGGTCATGGCAGCTGTGTTTTTTTTAAATGTAGTCCCCCAACCCACCAACCCCCCCACCCATCCACAGCCCTTCCCTGCCAGCCTCTATTGCAGAAAAGACAATAGTCTGAGCGTTCCTCTTAGCCTAGGGATGTGCAGCTTAGTTCCAGGGTCTGTGCTCTGGTTCCTCTATATTCTTAAATATGTATATACAATTGATGCCATGTGTGGTTACACGCACACTCAATGCATGTGGGAGGCTCTCAGGGCCAAAGGGAAACGATGTCTCTAAGTATCCCAGTGTGCCTTACTACACCATTTATCATTTGACACAGGAACCCAAATACTTATTATCTGCTTATAATGCTTAATGACATCCATGGTGTAACACTAAGTTCTATATCCTTGAGTGGCACAGGTGTGATGCTATGCAGAAGGAGTCTGGCCATTAATATCTGCATATTGTCAATGCATGAATTATGATTCTACTTATAGGATATTTTCAATTTAAGCATTGAGGCTGACATATGTGCATGATGACATTGTCCTGATATCTGAGCAAAATATCTGTGGATGTGCGAAAATGTGTTAATGGCCCACATGCCACACAAGACCCAATTTGTGCAGTTCTGCAATTATGTGATTCGTTTTCTTTTTAGCTGTGTGGTACCCAAGGTACTGATGCTTATTGTCACACCATGATGTTCAGTAGTTCAAAGAGTTTTTCCACATAAAGCCATGGCAGGGGAGGTACATGATGGTTGGTCTTGTCCACCAAGATCATGTGATAGGGACTGTGACGCAATTTCCTTAAGATGGTAGGAAGTGGCTTTGGGACCTGCACAGCCAACATGGTCTAGTTAGTCCTATCTGCAAAAGACATAAAACATGCAGATACAAGGTAGTGCCTTTATTTACAGGTGTGCACATAGTCTAATTCAAAGTAGCAGTTCTTGTAGCAAAAAACACAACATTGTTTGAGAGCAAAAGGATCTCTAGACAGAGTCCATCGGGGATACATGTCATGGTCCTTAGCTGGGTGGCAACCTCATTGGTATCACATTGAAGGGCTGTTGTTGTTGCCTCTGCCTCATGACACCAGCAATGACAGCTAGGGACTTTTCAATTCTATGGAGCGAAGAGTAGGTGCCTTTGATTTCCTCAGAAGTGTCCTTATTGGGACTGAGGCACCTAAGGACTCCCTCTCGGCTGCTCACAATGGTCCCTATCTCCACCCAAACCTCATCTACTAGTTGCTGCTGACTCTTACAACTTGCCGTTGGAAGACAACTTGGGGGTCTTTGGGAGCGGGCTTGGGCTTTGGGTGGCAGATGGGGCAGGTTCTGTGGTAGGCGGGTCCTCTGGAAAACCAGCGATGCTGTCACCCCTTGCTGTGACCGGAGAAGGTGTTCCAATTGACTCCGAGAGTTGCTGGAAGGTGTCATACTCCATGGGGGAGCAGGATGTAATTTCCAACAGATTGGTCATACAGGACAGGCTGGTGGTCAGGATGTGTTGTTGTATCCTAATATTGATCTATGCTAGATGTTGACATAAGTAACTCTGGCAGACATACAGATGTTATTCTCATTCACTTTCAGATCTACATTGATGTGTAGGACATATGTAATTCGTTGAAATTGTGGCCAAGGTTCACAGTAGTTGCCTTTCAGATGGCATTATCTCTACATTGTTCACAGGGCCACTGTGTGGCAAGGGTGATATTTTGTATCATCCGACACATTGCAACACAGTTACACAGCTTGCTGGCCTACCCTGCCGGGGAGTGTCTGTTGAGATAAGATTGCCTTTCTTTTTCATGATGGCAATACTGAATGGAGGTTCACATTTCAGCACCGCTACTGTGTCCATTGCAGCAAGTCACCAGGAGGCCTGCATTTCCTCTGGCCACCACTTAGCCCACAGCCCCTGGAAAAGTGATTTAGCTTTGGTCATGTAGAAATGATGATCCTGCAGTCTGCATTTCACACAGTACACCATGCCAGTCTGCCTTGTTGGGCTGTCTTGCATGCACGTTCTGCACTAATGTAGGCAAGGGCTCACATCCACACAACTCTACACAGCTAACAACCTTGTTACACTGCAGTTATGTGTAAGGGCATTTACTTGCCATGGTTTCCCTATTTGTGTATACTCTTGTGATTTCAGTACGCATACAGTTGTCTACATATTTCAGAACCATAGGCACTGTGTACCAACTCTAAGGGGATAGGCTCAGTCAAACTTGGAAGGTTGCTACCACTGACACTCACCCCATTTTGGCATTGCCAGATTTGGTTATCTGCATAGTTTCACACATTGCTCAACTCAGCCCTGTTAACTTGTACCTGTAAATGGCTACTCTGCCAATTCTCTAGTGGACCCAGGGACTCAACTTTCTGTCACAGACTGGTGGCACACAGATCATACTTTGACTCGCATGTGACACCAACATCTCCAATGTGAGACTGTATTTGCAATTGAAAATTTTGTCTGCCTGTTTCTGAGGGCAGTTGCTAAAACTGTGACCCGCATACTAGAAGTAATGATAGTCAGTGACATGTACATACCCAGTTTGGATGCTCAATTTAGGCCCATACACCTCACCCTCTAAACATCACTGAGACCTGCCCATCGTTGTGGAAATCTATCTCGTCCAGTCACTTCACCTTTGCCTCCTGCTTTGACATATGTGGCACAGTCAGACATTTATCTTTCCAAATCCCCCCTGACATGTGCTACACCTTCACTATGGTCCACATCACTTGTACGATGTAGTACACCAATGCCCTCTTCTATGGCGTCCCTTCCCAACTGCAACAGAAATGTAACACTATCAGATACTGAAGTGCATGAGTATCGAAGAATCGATCAGGCTGCCTTTCAGTACACAGGTAACTAATTACATCCTTGCTATGCAATGTCTCCCCATTCAGACACAGTTCCAGTTCAATGTGGTCAGCCACACCTACATTGCACTACACTACCAGGGGCCCACCAGGCTCACACCATCTATTCTTCCTACATACACTCAAGGTCCTATGGTGTGCATCACTTGCATTCAACTCCACCCCCATTATAAATGTGTATGTTACAGGAGGTGGGGTGGTCTCTACCACAGCAGCCGACACCTGTGTACTCTCAGCACGCTCATTGGGACAGCGGCATGCTATGTAGTTTCTGTTAGAACTGGGATTTCTGGTTGGCTAGGGCTTGCGCCAAAGCCAGGCAGAAACCACCACTCTAGTCAGGGCAAGAAAGTTACACGCCAAAGACAACCCCTGCTCACCCCCTTGGTAGCTTGGCACGAGCAGTCAGGCTTATCTCTGAGGCAAGGTGTAAAGCGTTTGCGCGCGCACCCAGCAACAACACCCAAGGCCCACCACAAAGGAAACTCCACACAAGGTATTCTATAAAAATAGCCTTTGTATTATACCAAACACATTAGATAAAAACACACACTTTACAATGTGCCAACAGGCACGGGCAGAATTTACAAGGGATTATATGTACAGGGGACAGGGCCACATGGACCACTGTCGGGAATTAGCACTTTTTAGAAATAACACTTAGAACATAGGAATAAAACTGTAGTACAAAAACATATATAGCACACAACCAGTACTTACTGGTATCAGGTAAGTACCACCTACGCAACCCTAACCACCTTAGGAGAATGTCACGCAGGGAACTAGAACCTCACTAGCACCACCTGTACTAGGAGAAAACAAACAACCACCTAAGTATCACAATACCTGTAGGGGTAAACGCACATTACACATGATGCCTAAAACATTCAGAGGTGTAGGGAAGGAAAACACATGATGCATAGAAATACATTCAGCGGTGTAAAGCAAGGCACATGACGCATAAAGTACATTCAGAGGTGCAGGGTAGGAACCTTAGCGAGAAACTCACATACGCCACCACCTGTGGCAGTCCCTAGGCCAACTGGCCTTGTCGGGGCTAGGACGCTCTGTCCCAGTCAAGCTGCGCCTGCTGCGCATGCCAAAAGCGTAAGGATCCCAACCTAAACGTTGCAGCTGCCCACTAAGTGCTGGGTAGCTGTAGGAATGAGCGTGGCACCACTGTGCCCTTTGAAACAACTCTGTCGCACCCGTGGAGCCTCCCTGGGCTCTAAAACAATTAAAATGCCCCCTAGAGCCTTCGTGGCCCTGAACAAGTATTTGGCCCCGTCGTTGGAGCCACGGGGCTCTGAATACCAGAATGTGCCCCCTCGCTGGAGCCTCAACTGGCTCTGCACCAACAATGTGCCCCCAACGTTGGAGCCTCGGGGCTCTGAACACTACGGAAATGCCCCCCTCTGGTGGAGCCTCACGGGGCTCGTAAACACTGCCCCGCACCCCCAGCACCTGCGCGGAGTCCCCCAGCCCTTCTAAACACTCACCGGGCTGTTGCTCTGGGGACTCCCGCGTCGCCTCCTCGTTCTCTGCTCCCGTGGGGGGGGGGGGAAGGACTCCAAGGCTTCCTCTCCACGCGGAGGGGCAGGCACCGACAATGTGCCTCGCGCCCCCTCCGCATCCGCTCCTGCCGCCCTCCTCTCCTGAGCAGAGCGCCCCGGGGCGCAGGGTAGGCTCCTGCCTGCTCCGGGGCTCTGAGTAGTTGCGACGCTTCTGTAGGAGGCGGGGTAGGCTCCCGCCCTCCTATTCTGAGTTCCGGTTGTCCCGGAGGCCCGCCCTCGGCCTGCCCGACTTCCGGCTGAAGCCCGGCCGCGGCGGTGATTCCCTCGGCAATGAGAGGGGTAGGCTCCCTCGCAAACGAGCACAATGGCGGGGTGGGCACCCGCCGAACCTGGCAGATACCGGCGGAATCGCGGGGTGGGCACCCGCTATCGAAATCAAAGCGCTCACAGCGCTATAAAGCCAAACAGCGCTCACAGCGCTATAAAGCCCAAAAAGCGCTCCCAGGCGCTACAAGCAGAAAGGTCCAGTTATCAAGTCTTCCAAGAGCAGGGGGGCAAAGACTGGGCCCAGAGCCAGCTCACAGGGCCCTCCAGCAGGCAGGCAGTCCCCAGTGGCGGTCTCTCCTGGCGCCCAGCAGCAGCAGGCCCCCCCTCAAGTTGATCCTGCAAGAGAACAAATTGTAAGGGGACACAGCCCCTTTTTATACAGTAAAAGTCTTTGTCTGAAGGTGCAGGGAAGGGGCGAACCAGTTACAACAGGTTCCTGAGCACTTTGTTTTGCTCAGCCCCTCTCCCTATTCACTGGCAGGGTTAGGGTCATCAGACGCACCACAGGGGCCGGAGCCAGCATTGTGTGGGGAAAGCCCTGCCCTATTCAGGACCCAGGTGTACTCCTCCCCAGCCATCAGTATGCTAAACTCCCATTCACCACTGGGTGACTCCTCCTGACTCTGGGGAATCCCTAGCCCGTCACATGACCTCCACCAGCCAATCGCCAGACAAGCCACACATTTCATACTGCACACCGAAGTGCCCACTTCTAGAAGTGGCACTTCCACACTAGGTACATGCACGCCGCACACATCATCGCGCAGCATTCAATCACACGAGTCCGCACATACCAAACTCGGGCCTGCACACCCCACGCATCAGGAACTACCAGGACACATACATTCCCCCATGCATTCCTATGGGAGGGCAGGCCAACCTCACAACACGCACACACGCACTTTAGCCTGGGACACAGCGGTAAAGTGCGCAGAAACCAAAAAGCACTACACCAAGTCACCAATAAAAAGCAAAAAGTCTCGGGGGTGAACCTGCCAGAAGGGCCAAGTCCAACACAACCCCCTTCCAGCCAAAACGCAGGGTAGACCAATCACCACCGTGATGGTCTTCCCTGCTTGGGGCGATAAAACACGGACGCAGGCCCGCAACGGCAGGGACACTCTCCGGTTTTACGCCACTCTGAACTCACATGGTTTCCTCTGAAAAACTCGGCGGACCAACTGGGCTACCCCCTGGTACTCCTCAGCTGTCCGTGGCCAGGACCAGGCCCTAGACCATCTAGGTGCCACTGGTCCTTGCCTAACCACAGAGTGGGGGGTAGTAACCCCTGGCACATAGTGACCATTTTCCACTCTACCCCTCATCAGGGCAGTTCTAAACTGCCACTGATCCTCTAGCCTAGGGTCCGTACCCTCAAGCTGACCAAAAGTCACGGGTGAGGCTCTTCTCCCACTACCTCTTCTCCTAGGGTTCCGACCTCTCTTCCTCTGAGAGGCGACCCCGTAACATAACTCACCAACCAGCTCAGGACCCCTCCCTGAGAACTGGTCTCCCAACCTAGGGTTTAACCCCTCAGGTCGCACCGGGGTCAGAGGTGGGCTCTCCCACCCTCTGCACCCCCTTCCAGAGTCCTGCTCCCTACCAACTGGGGCGGTACCTCCGGAAGAAGAACCGGTCAGGACACTGGTTGCAGTCATCCTACCCTTCAGGTCAGGCTGATCCTGAACCTGGCCTCCCAACCTCTGGTCTAGAACCTTTGGTGGAGTACTTGCCTGGCACTCCAGGACTTCTGGGGACTTACACACCATCCCCCTGAGGCTGACACATGACCCATGTGTCGTGTGTCTGTCTGTCTGGCGCAGATCTCCCGTCCCCTGTCCACCTGACAGTGCGTGAAGATCCCCCAGAACAGAAGTGGCGCCACCCGGGTCCCCCCAAGAAGATCTAGCCCAACTGGCTAGTCCCTGGTCCACTGGTGCATCCACTGGGAAACTCATCCCCCAATCACTCCTCGTGCTGGACTCCTGTACCCTCCCTACCGGAGCTGTACTGCCAGACTCTAGAACCACAGGAGCCCTGTTTACAGGCGCTCCCGGTCCTCTACTCACTAGGTGATCCTCCTCAAATGGGCTAACAGGACAGCCTAGGTCCCCAACTTGGTGTTCCCTCATGAAACCATCCAAGTCCTGAGGCAGGGTTTCGTACGTCTGGGGACCCTCGGTCACCCACTTACACCCGCTCCACTGAGCCAGGCCGTAAGCCCCTACACCCTCCTCGCTATCCTGGGACCTAGCTGGGCTACACTGAGCCTCTTCCACCACGCTGGGCTGGAAGATACCTGAACCACTACTTTTGGAGTCACTCCCTAATGACTCTAGAGAACCTTGGGCCCTTTCCCAACGGTCTGCTTCCTCTGCCAGGTCCCAAGCATCCAAGGCGTCACACCCCAACAGGTGTTGGCGCAATCCGGGATAAAAACTACTGCATAGCTGCTCTTTGATAACCAGACCAAACAGTCCGCAATAACCACCTTCCGGGCTAACCCTCACCCAATCAGTCAGTGATTTATCGCAATCATCCAAAAACTTCTCCCAAGACTGGTGAGACAGCTTCCTACTGCCCCTGAATTTCAACCGGTACTCCTCCTCTTGGGAAACAGGTACCATACTCGGGGAACTGGGAGTGGGACTGGTCGCACGGGACTCTATTTCGCTGCCACCACTGGACTCAACCCTCCCTGGGGAGCCCAGAAAACTAAGACTGCGCGCAGGGGATAGTCTACTCTCCAGCGCTGATTTCTCACTGGTGAAGGCCCTCTCAGCCTCCTCTATCCTCTCCTGCGCTAAGACCCTCTCGGTCTCCAGCTTTTTCTCCTCTATATTCAGCTGCGCCATCCCCCGGGCATGCTCTAACCTGAGCTTCTCCATGGCCAGCTGATGCTCCCTCTCTTCCCTCCTGTCTACCCACTCCTCTGGGGACAGGGAAAGGGATGGGGTGCTGCTCCTGACACTGGACCCAGCAAGGGACTCCCTATCTATGGGGTCTTCACTTTCTACTGGCGTCCCTGTCAGGTAACCTTCCTCCTCTTCAGATTCCTCAGGGCTCCCCTCAGACCCACCACCCTCTCGGCGTGCGGCCCGGGCCCTATCTTCCTCACTGCGCTCTCGCTCCCACTCATCCTTTTGCCATAGGATCAGGTTGTCCCTCAGTTTGGACTGGGTATCTGACTCACCCACCTCCATGCCTCTCTCTTCACAGAACCTTACCAACTCCAACCTACTGTATCTAAACAGACCACAGAAATTAAAAGCAGGCTCCATTTTGGCGGACGTTCTCGAGAAGAGTTTAACACAAGGAACCTGGGGGTCTGAGCTAAAACAGGAGTACATAATTCACTAAGGACACCTTTAGGAGAGGAAATAATGGAACCCAAAAACAATAATCCCTAAAATGTGGTTATCTAATGCAGAGTTTTGCAGTGCGGCCAGTTGCTGGTGCGGTACAGCGCAAACGCAAGTCCAAATCCCACCGCTGATCACCAATGTTAGAACTGGGATTTCTGGTTGGCTAGGGCTTGCGCCAAAGCCAGGCAGAAACCACCACTCTATTCAGGGCAAGGAAGTTACACGCCAAAGACAACCCCTGCTCACCCCCTTGGTAGCTTGGCACGAGCAGTCAGGCTTATCTCTGAGGCAAGGTGTAAAGCGTTTGCGCGCGCACCCAGCAACAACACCCAAGGCCCACCACAAAGGAAACTCCACACAAGGTATTCTATAAAAATAGCCTTTGTATTATACCAAACACATTAGATAAAAACACACACTTTACAATGTGCCAACAGGCACAGGCGGAATTTACAAGGGATTATATGTACAGGGGACAGGGCCACATGGACCACTGTCGGGAATTAGCACTTTTTAGAAATAACACTTAGAACATAGGAATAAAACTGTAGTACAAAAACATATATAGCACACAACCAGTACTTACTGGTATCAGGTAAGTACCACCTACGCAACCCTAACCACCTTAGGAGAATGTCACGCAGGGAACTAGAACCTCACTAGCACCACCTGTACTAGGAGAAAACAAACAACCACCTAAGTATCACAACACCTGTAGGGGTAAACGCACATTACACATGATGCCTAAAACATTCAGAGGTGTAGGGAAGGAAAACACATGATGCATAGAAATACATTCAGCGGTGTAAAGCAAGGCACATGACGCATAAAGTACATTCAGAGGTGCAGGGTAGGAACCTTAGCGAGAAACTCACATACGCCACCACCTGTGGCAGTCCCTAGGCCAACTGGCCTTGTCGGGGCTAGGACGCTCTGTCCCAGTCAAGCTGCGCCTGCTGCACAAGCCAAAAGCATAAGGATCCCAACCTAAACGTTGCAGCTGCCCACTAAGTGCTGGGCAGCTGTAGGAATGAGCGTGGCACCACTGTGCCCTTTGAAACAACTCTGTCGCTCCCGTGGAGCCTCCCTGGACTCTAAAACAATTAAAATACCCCCTAGCGCCTTCGTGGCCCGGAACAAGTATTTGGCCCCGTCGTTGGAGCCATGGGGCTCTGAATACCAGAATGTGCCCCCTCGCTGGAGCCTCAACCGGCTCTGCACCAACAATGTGCCCCCAACGTTGGAGCCTCGGGGCTCTGAACACTACGGAAATGCCCCCCTCTGGTGGAGCCTCACGGGGCTCGTAAACACTTCCCCCACACCCCCAGCACCTGCGCGGAGTCCCCCAGCCCTTCTAAACACTCACCGGGCTGTTGCTCTGGGGACTCCCGTGTCGCCTCCTCGTTCTCTACTCCCGTGGGGGGGGGGAAGGCTTCCTCTCCACGCGGAGGGGCAGGCACCGACAATGTGCCTCGCGCCCCCTCCGCATCCACTCCTGCCACCCTCCTCTCCTGAGCAGAGCGCCCCGGGGCGCAGGGTAGGCTCCTGCCTGCTCCGGGGCTCTGAGTAGTTGCGACGCTTCTGTAGGAGGCGGGGTAGGCTCCCGCCCTCCTATTCTGAGTTCCGGTTGTCCCGGAGGCCCGCCCTCGGCCTGCCTGACTTCCGGCTGAAGCCTGGCCGCGGCGGTGATTCCCTCGGCAATGAGAGGGGTAGGCTCCCTCGCAAACGAGCACAACGGCGGGGTGGGCACCCGCCGAACCTGGCAGATACCGGCGGAATCGCGGGGTGGGCACCCGCTATCGAAATCAAAGCGCTCACAGCGCTATAAAGCCAAACAGCGCTCACAGCGCTATAAAGCCCAAAAAGCGCTCCCAGGCGCTACAAGCAGAAATGTCCAGTTATCAAGTCTTCCAAGAGCAGGGGGGCAAAGACTGGGCCCAGAGCCAGCTCACAGGGCCCTCCAGCAGGGAGGCAGTCCCCAGTGGCGGTCTCTCCTGGCGCCCAGCAGCAGCAGGCCCCCCCTCAAGTTGATCCTGCAAGAGAACAAATTGTAAGGGGACACAGCCCCTTTTTATACAGTAAAAGTCTTTGTCTGAAGGTGCAGGGAAGGGGCGAACCAGTTACAACAGGTTCCTGAGCACTTTGTTTTGCTCAGCCCCTCTCCCTATTCACTGGCAGGGCTAGGGTCATCAGACGCACCACAGGGGCCGGAGCCAGCATTGTGTGGGGAAAGCCCTGTCCTATTCAGGACCCAGGTGTACTCCTCCCCAGCCATCAGTATGCTAAACTCCCATTCACCACTGGGTGACTCCTCCTGACTCTGGGGAATCCCTAGCCCGTCACATGACCTCCACCAGCCAATCGCCAGACAAGCCACACATTTCATACTGCACACCGAAGTGCCCACTTCTAGAAGTGGCACTTCCACACTAGGTACATGCACGCCGCACACATCATCGCGCAGCATTCAACCACACGAGTCCGCACATACCATACTCGGGCCTGCACACCCCACGCATCAGGAACTACCAGGACACATAAATTCCCCCATGCATTCCTATGGGAGGGCAGGCCAACCTCACAACACGCACGCACTTTACCCTGGGACACAGCGGTAAAGTGCGCAGAAACCAAAAAGCACTACACCAAGTCACCAATAAAAAGCAAAAAGTCTCGGGGGTGAACCTGCCAGAAGGGCCAAGTCCAACAGTTTCATGCTAGTGATTGTACACGTGGCTCTTTGCATTTTCCTATGTGGTGATACTTCACATACACCACAACTGAACCCCCTTTCAGTCGAGGAGTTAATCCTCTGGCAACCCCTCTCCATTTCATTGCTTTACAGTCAAGATCTGTCAGCATGGCCCCAAGACACATTCACGGTGCAAGGGAAATGTGGAAAATATTGGTTCTGTCGGGTACAGAATTGATTCTAGGTTTACTGAATAACAATAATCAAACCTTTCAGTAGTAATCAATGAAAAGCGAAGAGCAGAAAAGGCAAATACCATGAATCAACGATACAAGGACAAAAACACACCAAAATGTAATCAATCAAGGTCTGTATTTAAGGATAGATCCATATGTTCTTTACATTTTATGGTGTTGAAATGACATTAACAGACTGTCAAAGTTCATGAACATACAATTTGTTCCAACGGCGCAAGTAATATGGTGAAAAAAGGTGCGAAAAAAGTGGTGAATGTGAACAAGATATATACAGTGCTGTACGCAATGCTAAAACTAGTCATTCAAAAGACATCCATCCCTTGGTGCACAAAGCTCTGCATCGTTTGGGGGTTTAAAATTTCCATTTCACGTGGGGCGGAGAAAGTAGGGTCAGGATTATCACGGGCACGTCGACGTTTTGACCCGATGGGGTGTGTGATTTACTAATAGGCACGGCGGGTTTTCTTCAGGGCAAGGTGATACAAGGGACAGCCATGATTTATGAAAGAAAGGTCTTCAGTGGATGGTCCACCAAGTCTTTCATTTCCTGAGATGAGCCCGAGAATTACAGAATGACGCTGCCTCTTTGATGCAATTTATCACCATGTAGGACTTTACCACAGTTATTGTGAGGCCAGGCAATTGAAACTGACATCATTACGTGAAGCTTTGTTTGCTGCTGATGACATTTTGGAAACGGGACTTAATCATTTCAAGATGGTGCCTTCATCATGATATCAAATGAAATGTTTGCTGTGAAGGGTTTTGGGAAACAGGATATAATGGCGCCCAGGCAGGTGAACGGTAGAGTATAGTAGGAAAATTGAAGAACAATGGCTTCACGGTGCAAACAGGTCAGGGGAAGACCCAAAACCCCTGTGTAAGGTGTGGGCAAAAACCCATGCTAAAATATTTTAAAGACAAGTCCTGTGCACATGTTTATGATAAATAAGACATTCACAGTATAGTAAAATGGTTCAACACTTGTTGTTCTGTGAATGATGTTTTTAATTCAAGATGAGTTCATCAATACAAAGAGTGCCAGCCGACACGTGTTTCGTCATCAGGTAAAACCTGTGACTCTTCAGGGCTGATATAAGCGAGTGAGTGATGATAATCGAAATAACGGTGAAACTTCAAAAATTATCCAAGGTGGAGAAGCGGGTGTTCGGAATACAAGCTAGAGTACATCGGGTCCCACGGGCGGGTTAGACTGTGTTCCAATGAAGCCTGGTGTGGGCGGGTAAAGAGCAGGAATGTCTCGCTGCCGGAGTGCGGATATCAAATGAAATGTTCTTAATTACGTATGGAGGTATTTCTTATTGGTCACTATGCTTCATGTAGGAATGTGCCCCTTTTTGACATGCTCACCCCACTTTTGCTATCCAGGTCCTCAGTGCCAAATCTCTTTCCATAAAACTATACAATTGCTCCCCCAATTGGCAATACCTTTAGTACCCCCTGTAAGTACCTAGCCTCCCTGCTACCTAGTACAGGGAAGTTAAACAAGGTCCCAAAGTGCTGCAGCACATATTATGCCACCCTACGGAAACCCTCAGCACATGCAAACTGCCATTGCAGGCTGTGTGACATGGTGTAGAGAAAAGTGGAGACACACATGGCACCCCTCTTGTGTGCCATGCCTACAGACACTGCATGAAATATAGATAACTCACCCCTACAGAAAGCCTTAAAGCCCAGAGACAGGGTGCATTATATTACATGTGAGGACATTTCTGCATGAGCAGATATGCCCCTGTGATTTTCATGTTGATTCTTGGACATTGCCAGGGAGTAGGGAAGCCATCTTGAGTACATGTACCGGGCACTGGTGATTACGAGTTCTCCAGCTACATGATGGCTTCGCTGAAACCAAAGATGTTTGGTATCACAATATTCCACTGATGGATTTATGAATACATGCATCCAGGGGGCACCTCAGCGGTGCCCCCTGAATACCTACCCATCTCTACTACATTGGCTGACTATTGTAGACCAGCCTGCCACAATAGACAAGTTTCAGACCCCCTGCAGGTGACAGCCCATGCTCTCTGAGAGCAGAAACAATGCCTGCTCTGGCCGGAGGTATTGTCACCTCCTCCAAGCAGGATGGCTAAGTAATCAGCATATCAAGGCAGGAGGCTTCAAAGGCCTCTGCTGCCTTTTGATATGCGATCTAGGCTTCCCCTAGGCAGGGGAAATGCCACCCAGGACTTATTTGGCATCAGGACAGGTGGGAAAATTAGCTAGTCAGGAGGTGTGTTCCCCATCAGGCTAGTTCCACCCCTAAGGTGGGCTACGTGAGGTAAACACAAAAAATAGAATTTTACCATCTTCGTTTTTTTTGGTGGAATTAGGCCCAATAGGTCAGGGTTATGCCCACTTCCAACAGGAAGTACTTATATAGGGGGTGTTGTTGCCCTAAAGTTAAGAAGCCCATTGGCTACTACCTGTCACTCCCCTTAACGCCCCAAATTTGAGTATTCATGAGCCACCCCAGATGATAGGAACTTAAATTCAATGGTCGCAAGACGAAGAGGATAAAGAAGAGCAAAGAAACAAGAACCGAAGACCAACTGTGGACTTTTTGGCGCCAACCCCTGCCTGCACCTACACTGACAATCCCTACAAACCAACTTGTCCTGCCGCTATGCATCTGCCAACAACCCAGTGGACTGCCAGAACTTCGCAAATTGTTAGCAATTTCCCTTGTAGTAGAGGATCTTCTCCCCTGCAGCTTGCAAGCACCAAACATTAAAGTCCGGTCCACCATTCTGCCACTCTCCGGTCTCACAGACACACCAGCCACCTAGGAAGAGATACCATGCTCCAGGAGATCAGATCCTTCTCCCCACCAAGTGAGAAAATGCCAAGACCGACCAGAGCCGCACAGGACACCGTTACCCGGAATACCGGACCCATTGCAGCAAACAAAGCCCCTGAGAGTCAGCCATCGAGGGGCATCAGCACACCAGAGACCCACTTCCAGAGTAGCCCAGCTGTCCTGATTTCTGCACCCTCAACAGGCAAGACCAACAGCTGCGAGGGCCTTTAACGCATGGAGTCCAGCTGACCTATCCACTCTGCACACAAGCGCCCCAGCCTGGGCACCCGAGGATCCACTGTGCCTTCTTGCTCTCAGGACCCTTGTGACTCAAGGCCCCCATTGGGAACTCCTGGACTTGTCTCCAAGTCCCCCTCTGCAGCCTGTAATGAGGTGCCCCCCCCCTCTCCTTTGATGTAGCACAGAGAGCTTACAACCGGACCAGCACCTCTGTACCCGGATACTACAGGGCAGGTAAAAAGTAACTGATGGTGGTACTTTGGACCTTGGCCCACTATGGCCCTAAGGCCTGAACGTGATCCTCAGAAACCGACTGTAATTAACCGCATCCAAGATATGCCTTTTTCCCATAGGAGCATTACTGTGTAAAGACACATTTAAGTGAACATTTTACCTATCTGTCAAAATCAATATGTAAAAAAGTACTTACTTGATAACGAGGTTCCTGGTATCAATATTTACTTAAAAATATGACTCAATTTTCTAAATTGGTCTTGGATATTTTCTTGATTGTGTGTTTCATTTATTGCCTCTGTGATTACAACAAATACTTAACACTGCCCTTTGATAAGCCTAAACTGCTCACCCACACTACCACAAAAGAGAGTACTTAGTGTTGTCATTTTTGCCTCTGTAAACCAATACGGGTTTCCTAGACTCTCTTCACAGTCTACCTCGTTTTGGTCCACTATATAGAGTGGCCGCTTCCTACACTTCATTTTCTAATTTAAGTTTTGAATAAAAACACTCAGCTTGAAGAGAACTAGGTGCTACAACTACTTCTTATTCCTTTTTGCTGGTGAGATTATCACCCACTTGCTGCTATTTTTGTTCCTGTGATTTTTTACTTTGTTTTTTTCTTTTGTCTTTAGCCCTTATTTCCCTGATCAGTCAATGTTTGGGTCTTTATTTCTCCTTCTACTTCTCTGACTTGTTGCTGCCCTGTGATGTTATTGGTTCTCCTCGTCTCATCAGCTGCAGCTGGGTTCAGCACTCATGATGGCTTTTTACACCATTGCCTATTTCCTTTGACTGAATGTGATATTTTGAGTGACTCCTATCTGTTGGTGTGCCTTAAATCAGCAACAGGTAAGGTGGCAACTGAAAGGAATTGCTTTTACTTCAGGGCTAAGCCTCTCGGATAAAGAAGCACCCTGTTCTCCATACTTTGTGTACCCGGTGTGGGATGGATTTGGTCGGCTCACACTTTAACCGTGTATATATTAACTGTTAACTTCTTTGCACTATTGTCTCCCTTTTAAGGGCAGTGACTAAAGAAGTGATTGGTTAAGTGTCTTCTTTTTAAGACTGAATGTTACATGGGATAGTTGATTCTGGGGATTTGAACACAGTACATGCAGTACATGCAGAGTAGGACCCCTTAGGCCAGCAATATGAAGGTGCACCACTAGGGAGCAGGTGACGGAGAGAGGTAAAAACAGAGTGTTGTAACTAGAGCTTTTCCCTTGCCTGTATCCCTCTCCTTCTCCTGGTTTACCCTTCCTTTCTTCCACCCTTTACCCCCTCTTCTTTCCTCCCAGTGGTACATTCCATTCTAGTAGAATCTTGGTGGGAAGCGCACCTTAGAATATTGGTGTACTTCACTTGTCTGCTGGTGATTGATGATCTTAACTGAATAAACGTCCTTCTCTTCTTCAATCCTGTGTGGAGACGTTTACTTAACATTTTGGCGACGAGGATGGGATACGAACCCACGCGTGCAAAGCACAATGGATTAGCAATCGTTTACTTAACACAGAGACTCCTGGAAAAAGACATCAAGCAGGCCAAGAAATCGGCAGAGAGTATTTTCAGGGATTGGATGAAGTGGTGCCTGCGGAACTTCATCCCTAAAGGGAGGTCAAGCTAAGCACTGTGCACTACTGTTGTGGGCAGGACCGGACCTAAGTTGAAACAATGGGCAGGATGAGAGTAAAGGGCTCATTGGAGCAAATCCAGGACCAAGGGAAGCAAAGGATGCAATGTGATGTAGGATTAGCATTGTTTTTGTAATTGCATTTATATAGCACTCACTACCCCTGACAAGGTGTTGAAGCGCTTTCTTGGCGAGTAGCACGCTACTCCTGGACCCAAAAAGGATTAGTGGTGAATTAGTATAGGGAATTATGAAATTAATTTCAGCTGTGAGCATCTTAGTCTGTTATTTGAAATGTGGAGTGATTTAAGAGGGAAGGGGTTGCATTTATATGGCGCTTGCTACCCCTGATGGGATGTTTAATAGCTTTTTAGCGGGTAACACGCTACTCCAGAACCCAAGCAGGATAAGTGGGGAAATTATCATAGCGGAATATGAAATTAATTTGAGTGGTTATCAGACATAACATCTATTAATATATCTGAACTTAAGAAAACAAATTGCAAAATACGTTGCTTTATGTGAAAATGTGGATTCACAAATTGCACAGTTCAAGGAAATGTAATTTGTTATCCCTCATTAGGACAAGTCACGGCATGGCATACCTGAGATGGCACCTGCTTGTGTGATGGTAAAGAGCGACATTAAAGCAAAAACGGAAATGGATCGCCTCGCCATTAGAAGCTCGCGCCTTAAATGTTAATGATATCTCTCGTAATCGTTCTCTCTCAGGGAGCTATAAACATCAGGCTAATAACGCAGCGCTATAAAGGTGGTTGAGCAGAGCCAGAAGATGCGAGGCTCGCCATGGCAATGGAGGGAAAGGCTGCGAGTCCAGACAGGTGGCGTGCCCTGACTCCAGGCTGGCATGATACGTCATAGAGAACAATGGAGCGGGCATGGGAGCCATCAGTGCGTCACGGGCACGCAGCTTCCGGCCCCCGCTGCGCCCTATCCGGTGAGCCCCAGGCCAGTGATGTCCTTTCCTTCACTCGCCTGCCTCCTGCAACCTCAGCAAGTGGGAAAGAGAACATGTTGTGCATGCAGGAAGATGAGCAGAGTGACATTAATAAAATGGTATTAATCGCTCAATAAATCCCACTTCTCCCCTCCCCCCTCAGACCATAACCCGGATCCCTGCAAGTGCTGGAGGTGGCGTCGGTTTTACGATCCTCTGAAAGTTAACTCTGAATTCCTGGCCGCGGTATTCCCACAGGTGCCTTCATCTTTAAATGCTGCTGCGCTGATTTATCCGCCTGCAGCCGCAAACTTCTAATTACGGATCTTCTCGCTTTATATGAATCCCTGCATGAAGGATGGGCTCGTGGCAGAGGGGAGGAGGGTCCTCGTGAACCCCCGGAGGCCTCGAGAAGCCAAAAGTGTTCTCAGACGCCCTCAATCAAGATGTCACCCGCGGTGGATGTTTCACTGCTAGGAAGCCGTGCAAGTTTCTCGCAACCATCACATCCCTCGATCTCACGAGGTATTTCATTCAGTTCTGTTTTGTCAAGGCAGCTGGTAAGAGAGCTCAGGTGTTTGAAGGCCTGCATAAGCCAGAGACTATGCGGGTTTGCATGGATGCCAGTTCATCCAAAATCCCAAACAAGCAGGAGGGGCAAACCACACACTATTCCCCCCGATGACGTCACAGAAAGGGATGTCACAGACGCCCTATTTCGCCGAATACATCACTGAAAGTGAGGTCATGTAATTAGGGGACACTAGAGTTATGCGATTTTGTCATATAATTATAGAGTTGCCACATAATCCATCATCTACTGCATAATCTGCAGATTTAAAAAAAAAGTTTCTACCTTAAACGGTTCTAAAGTTAGTAAACGCGCAGAGCAGTGGAAGGCCCTTTGGAAAAGTTCACTGGTCAGTTTAGGATTGCTTTTTGCTACATTTGGGTATTACACTAGTACTAATGAAGTGCATTAAATGCCCAGACTGTGTTAACAAGTGTAAAAATGTCAAAATAATGAAATAATACTATCACAAAATATACCACACAACGCCACATAATATGCCTTTTCTTTCTGAAAAAAATGTACTGAATCCTGCCACATAATTTGGCCCTCTCTGCCCCTTAATTCCAGTGGCCTAGACTTTACCTCTATATCGGAATAAATATGTATATAGCTCCATAAATGAATGTGAAATATAAAAATAACTTTACAAAATTACTTCATTCTGCACATATATTCCAAATCTCTCTGAAGACGCTGGCCATCTCAAATATGACTGGGTGGCAGAATCACAGGCACTGGTGTGTATTGTTGATTGGATGGGATGTATATGGACGCACACACTCAAATCTCACTGAGATTGCTCCCAGAAGTGTGCCAGTGAAAAACCTGAAATGGTGCTAGGGTGCAAAAGTCAGGAAACAGTGGCCTAACAAAGGGCCTGGATAGATATGCATACCGTAAGATTACTCAAGTAAATATAGATAGCTGAACATATGAAATGTGGATAATATGTGCAGGCCAATGATGAATTTAATAAGTGTGAAAGATGCATACAAATATATCCAGTGTACATTGTTCTCCAGGGAAAGAGTACATGCCCCAAGAGTTTCCCATGTGCATGCCTCGCCTACCTGCCTGTGACCCCCTTAAGTATTTATTGTTAATTTAAAGTTTCTGTCAATTCGAAATATGTGGATCTCACCTGCAAATGTTCTGCTTGGGGTACCTTACAATGGTACCCATGTTATGTCTCATTTTGCCTTGAAAGTGCACTGGGGCCTGATAACCAGGCCCCAGTGCTCTTTCCCCCAGAAGTAAAGTGAATTGGTTCGCCCGTTTGGCAAGGTAGATTTCCCTCTTATAAGTCCCTCGCATATGGTATCAGTGGTACCCAGGGCAATGGTGGTATGGGGTCACCAGGGCTGCAGCACTGTATTGTGCCACCCTGTATGACCCAAGTAAAAGTATGTCTGCAGGTCTGCCGTCTCAGCCTGCACAATCAGCCTGCCTGTTGAGCGAGACCCTGCACATACCACGTGCTGCAGGGTCACTATTTCTGCCTTAATGCCAGGAAGTCACATCTAAGGTAGGCCTCCTATAGATCAGTGGGCAGGGTGCATTATATTAGAGGTGCAGATATATATGTTCAGACATATATTCCTACAGTAACCCTGTAAAGGAAGGGTTATTGTAAGTAACCGTCAGTCCATAGGATAACATGGGCTAGTTAACCAGCAAACTCGAGGTAGTCATCTACATTACAGTGCCACCGAATAGCATTCAATTTGGAGTCAAATACTGTGCTTTTTCACCCTCACCACGATTCTTGTGTCGAGGGTGAGCTGACATGCATGTAGGTGCCACCCTGAGTGGGTGCCCAACTGGGGTTTAGTGCTCCAGTGTCTTGGCGGGCTTCCCCGAGCCATTTACCACCAAGACAATGGTCTGCCCTCTTGCTGGTCATTCAAGTACGTCCACAGGATGGGAGACAAAGGACCTGGGCAGGAGGGAGGTCACACCTCCACCCTCACAGGATGGTTAGTGAAAGATTAATGAAGGCGGTGAGCCTCAAATGCCTCACCGCCCGTGATATGTAATTAACTTGTCCCGCAGTCGAAGACAAAATCCTTTCCGTGCCTCAGGCAGATTAGCATGCAGGTGGGAAGAGTAGCCAGTCAGGGGGTGTATACCTCCAAAAGGCTAGACACAACTTTAGGATGGGCTAGGGGGTCTGTTCAGTCAAGGAAGGGGTTTGCCATTGTGAAAAACCCTAAAAGTACAGTGTTCTGGGTAGAGAGGTGACGTACACCCACAGGATGTTGTCACTTCAGGGGCGGATTGCCACAGAGACTAGTAGCCCATTGGCCAGTGTCCCTCACACCCTTTTCACCTCCTAAACTAGGATTTATGGTCCTCCCCTGGCACCAGAACCTCAGATCTGAACAGGATTACAAAGAAGGACTCCAAGAAGCAAGTGATCACCGACAGCAGGGTTTGAACTCTCCCGCAAAGCTCGAAAAGGGATACTTAAGTCCCCGTGGCAATATATTCTGGAACTGCTTGAAAAACTTGGGTCTGTGGCTCATACTCGACTCTCCCTGCAAGAGGGACTTCTGTGGACTCAAGAGATCAAGTCAGACTCTTCTGGACTGGTAGGACCAGTCCCCTGCAAACTGCAGGTAAATTGAAGTGCTGCTCCAGAAATATTGCCATCCACTCGGCCCGATGAGGGATAGCCCCAAGAAAAGTACTGAAGTGCATGCTGGGAGTTGTAGCTTGACTCACACCGTGTCTTGAGCCACTACTGCACTCCCTTGAACCACCACGTGCTGAAGTAACTTTGAATTACCTTTGCCCCAACCAAGTCTTGTTGGTCACCAGTCCAGTTACTGACCCTTTAAGTGACATCTACAGCAAGAGTACAAGTAATCAGACTGTGTAAACCTGGCCATGGGCCCCCAAAGACCCCTACCTCAAGAGGGTAGAAAGTAACTCGACCCCTAAGTGACCGTTTGCCACTTTTAGCATTTCCCTTTGACCGCAATGTTAAATGTCAGAAATATTTAATGGATTTATTTTCTAATGCTATGAAAATTCATAACCCCGTTTATATGTATGCTAAATGTTTTAGAGGGTGTCTAAATTTCTATAAAAATAAGTTATATTTGTATAACTTGGTATCAGATTTCTTCTGCGTCGTCTCAATTACTTATGCATCATATTAGTACTGTAAATTGCTTTACATATGTTCCTCCAGTAATACCTGACTGCTTTTTTCCACACAACCAGGACTGAGCTAAGGATTATTGTTGTTGTATCCAAGAGTCATCTCTGTGTATTTTGAGAATATTGCATGGTAAGCCCTCTTAGCCAAACCACAAAATATTCCACCTTGCAACACATTGCTTCCAAGTTAAGCCTGACTGCTTTTGTGCCAACCTACCGTAGGGTTAAGCACAGAGATTGTGGCTGTTGCTTGAATAGGGGTCGACTCCCATTCAACCAACAACCTAATTTCTCACACCCAGAACATGGAATTCCTCCTTCTTTCAATTTCCCACAAGAGCAAATTGAAATCAAATTGCATGAAATCTCTGAACATGGAATGATTTTATCCAACACCAAATCAATCTACCAAATCTCCAGCCTTCATTTTGGAATCGATTCTTACATTAATTCCCCATCTCCACAATGGGGCACACTGTGCCAACTTCCACCTTCTACACTTGGAGGAAAAGTCTCTTCTGATCTCCCGATCACCTTCAAACAGTGTTCCAAGCTTTAGTCATCCCAAGATTAGACTTAAAAAATGCTTTGGAGCCTACCAAAGATCAATTGCCCCACTCAAAGTTATTTTAAACTTGGCTGCAAGACTGGTTTACCTGGCAAGCAGATGAAAACTCTCATCCAAGACTCTCCTAAATGAAGAACATCTACATCATGGAGATAATCCTTGTTGGTGATTCTGTGCAGCCACTGAAGCATGGAACTCTTTACCTCTATATCTCACGCCTCTGAATCCACTCACTATCTTTTGAAAGCAGCTCAAGACTAAGCTTTATAGAACATTCCTAGACTGAGATTTGTAAATCGACCACTGACTTGATGGAATCTCAACAAGATAACATCGTTGCAATGTAAAGCACCCTTGTAAAAGGGAGAAAATAATAATGACATGGAGTGGGATAAAACATAGTATTGGCTGTGTCTATAACAGTTTTTTTTCCAATTTTGGTTGATATTTGTAACAAATTGGGTTTACTGGTTGAGAGGGGTGAAACTACTCAAGCAGCAACCACAATCCTTGTCAGGTTGAAGTCACAAGCAAACCCCAAATAAACTTGTGCTCACCCGTCTCGTAGCTTGACATAGAGAAGTCAGGCTTAACTTAGAGGCAATGTGTATAGTATTTATGCAGCACTCCAAACAGTAATAGGGTGCATACAAAACACAAGAAAAATCCCACACCAATTTAGAACAATAGAATACATTTTAATAAATATATCAAGACCAAAATGACCAAAATGCAATCAACATAACTGGGTATAAGCAATTTTTTAAGTGAAAATCGTGCCAAAAAGAACAAAGTGCAAACTTTAGTTCCATGGTCGCGCCGGGCCAGCTATAGGGAGACAGATAGGACCACTGAACACAATACCTTAATTCTAAGAGATGTAGAGTCCTGTGTCGAAGGTCTGTCATGCAACAAAGGCAATGTGAGGTCCGGCCGAGGAGATGCGTTGTGCTGTGGATTTTCCAACGGCTGTGTTGGATAAGGCAGTGTCATTGCGTGGAGATGTGTCTGCTTCGATGGGCTGCGCTGGTGATGGAAAGTCCTTGCGTCGTGGAAGTCGAAGCAGCAGAGATGATGCATCTGTTCCGAGGGCGATGCGTTAAGCAGCAAAGGCGATGATCCAGTTTTGTGGGAGATGATCCACGAAGGAGATGCATCAGATCTGCTGGATCCACAGATGACTGGCAGAGCTCATTCAAGGCCACTTCCAAGGGTTCAGGACTGAAAAGGCACCATTTAGGAGGGCAGCGCTCACAGATGTTAGATTTCAGGCACTGGGCTCAACGTTGTTGGAAGCCTGTTATGTACCTGAGGCTTCTGATCAGGAGGCCAGCCATCTAGCCCTTGGAGTCACTCTGCAGTAATGGGTTCAGAAATGCAGGTCCAGTCCTTCTCACCAAGGCAAGAGGGCAGCATGTCAGCAGGCCAGCACAGCAGTAGTCGTCCTCCAGAGCAGCAGTCCAGAAGAGTGGCAGCCCTCTCAGCAGCACAGCAGTCCTTCTTCCTGGCATAGTCCACAGGTCCAGACATGTTGTGAATTGTTGGGTCCAAGGGTCCAATATTTATACCCAATGCCCACCTTGATGTAGAGGTATCTTCTACAGGTTTCCTCCCCTTGAGGGGTCAGGAATTCCCTTCCTCCCTATCCTGACCTCAGCTTGTTTGGGATCACAAAATGCCAATGTCAAACTCTTTGTGAGAGTGCTCAGGCATTACCTTTTTTATGAGCAAGCGTGGTAGGTGCCAGTGGCTCCCATGCGTTAACTCAGAGTGGCCCATCCTGCAAACACCTGTCTTCTCCTTGCCTCTCTCTCTCTGGTAGCAATACACACACAGACCAACCACAAAAACACCTAGTCATGTGACCCAGGATCAGGCTGTAGGTACCAAATGGCTAGGGCCCAAAAATATCAGCTTTCTAAAAGGGGCATGTTCAGAATTGTGATTTAAAATCCACTTTACCATTAAATAGGGCTTTTAGTTAATTTATTTAGAAACCAAACTTGAACTGTTTACCTGCTTCCAATTGAAAGTTATCACTTATAAAATATAATAAGGTAAGCTGATGTTATCCGATAGAAGAGGTAGACCTCACAATAGTGAAAACCAAATGTCAAGATTTTTCACTAGCAGGATAAGTAAAACCTAAAGGTGCATGTACAACCTTTTTAAATACCCTGCACCCTGCCCTCTGGGCTGTGTAAAACCTACCCCAGGGGTGAACTATTTGTATTAAAAAGGGTGGTTTAGGCCTGGCAAGAGGCTTACCGTACCAAGTTGAACTGGCAGTTTAAAGCTGCACACACAGGATGTAATGGTAGGTCTGAGACATGTTTACATGTATACTTAAATGAGTTACACAATAGGTGCTGCATGCCCACTAGTAGCATTTAATTTACAGGCCCTGGGTATCTGTAGTACTATTTTACTAGGGACTTATAAGTAAATCAAATGTGCCAATTGAGCGTAAGCAAATAATACCCTGTTTAGAGGAAAGAGGCCACACATTCTTTAGCACTGGTTAGCAGAAGTAAAGTGTGCACAGGCATAAAGGCCAACAAAAACGAGTTTTGAAAACAGAAGGGTGAAGACAAAAAGGTTTCGGGATGAGCCTGCAGAAAGGGCCATACACAACAATCTGAATTACGAAAAGATACAAAACAAGCACTGATTTTTTTGGCCTGCAGCTTTGTCAGTGGTTTCTGCTGATACTGTGCAACATTGTCAAAATGCGAAATGATATTCTCCAGCTACTGTGCTGCACAGAGAAGAAAAGAAGAGGGTAAAATGGTGAAATTCAGAGGGTAGGCACCTGCATGAGTGATAATATGCATGAGCATGCGTCATTATGTGTGCACACATCCAAGGAATGAGTTGGTTGCTATTTTTTTGTTTGTGTACTGATTTAAGATTGCGGGTGTCATTTGGATTGCTCAATAAAACAAAATGTAGCAAGAAAACGCTTTTTTGCATCGTACAGTGTCCCCAAAGCAAATGGCAGCTTCCAGGCTCTCAAAAAATGTAAATTAAAAAACATATTATGGCGGGGTTCAGGGACCAAAGGTAGAATGGGTGGGGGAATGAAAGGAGGGAAGCATCAGGGAGTAGGAGGGTGGAGGAAGTAACTGAGTCTCTTGAGGCTGGACCCTTGCAAGTCCAAATAAAATATCGAAAAAAGTAAAGTCAGGCATGGATGGGTGGAAAGCGAAGACGAGCTTGGATGGAAGGATGAAGGAGCAACACAGAGCTGGCAGGGAGGAGGGAAGCAACACACAAGGCAGAGAGCCGAAAAACACTTGCTCTTAAATGGAGTGGTGAAAGAAAAAGAAAAAAACAAGCTCTCTGAATGTGAGCAGTGGAAGTATGCAAGTCATTCCATAAAAAGGACGGCAAAGAGGCTCTGCTTCAGGGGCGGGGCAAACCGATGGGCCCGATTCACAAAGATAAAGTTAGATGAAAGTTTAACTTTACGACTTTCAGTATTCATAAGGGATGATTTTACTACTCGTAAATGCTCTTTGTGAATACCGAAAGAGTTTTGTCCAACTTTACCTTTGTGAATCGGGCCCAATAAGTGGAAGGAAAGCAATAGCGTAAGAAGCAAGCAAAGATGAGGGACAATAAAACCAACCAATGGTAAGGAATGGTAAGTCTCTAAGTCCACTGTAAGTTTTTGCTGTGTTCTACAGGAGGTCTCTATCAAATAGATAGCTAAATGGGTGACCCATTGCCCATGATGTGATGGGCAAAAGCAAAATATGAATGACAGACCAATGGTTGAAGGATGAAAATGGCCAGCTAAAAGCCCCTATAAGTAAATACGATATATCCAGACAGATAGATAGATAGATAGATAGATAGATAGATAGATAGATAGATAGAAGATAGATGCACTGAAAAAACAAAGGTTAAAATGTTATAGTTAGATGAAATGTTCAGTAACAATGTAATGTTTTAAACACAGGTTTTGCCACTTTCTATCTCGCCATGGATGACACAGAACAGACATTTGAGGTGAGCAGGTTCTCCACCTAAAACTTGGGATCCAGGGTTCCCTGCTCCACACACACACACACACCTGCCCACCCGCAAGCATGCACATGCACACACACACGCACACGTATGCACGCACACACACGCACAACGCACACGCACACACGTATATGCACTGAAAAAAACATAGGTTAACGGGAGCTGATATTTAGGTGAAAATGTCAGTTAATATATACTGTTTTAAATGACCAAAACCACTAATATTCACTGTTTCTATTTCCCTCAAGTAACTATAATGCATGCCTACTTGTGAGGGGTCTAGGGGAGCCCCAAGGCACACACGGCCCGAAGGCTCTCCAGCCACTATCATGTGGCAGTCCGTTTTTAAAAAAAATATGTATATTTTTTAACTGGATGCCCCGGTGCCCACCTGGAGCACCCACGATCATAAAAACGCTGGAGGTGGAAGCATAGGCCCCCCGCAGCCTGTGCTGCCTCCCAATCCCCTTACTTTATTGGTGGTGGCGCTCCATTTCCCACCAGGGCCAACCACAATGTCCCTTTCATTTGGGGCTGAAGGGAGAGCTGCCAATTCTATGGCCATTACTTGACTTGCTTTGGGAATGCAGCCCCGAGTGGTGGAGCTTATTCATGGCTGTCATATTATACAATTCAGTTTCCAACTTTTTAAATGTATTTAAATTGTATCGCCAAATAATTTCATCGAGCGACTAGAGGGTTATGTCCATACCTGCAGCAGCTATCCGTATTAGCACCGTCATTCTGGTCTTGCTCATAATATTAGGGTTGTTGCCCAACTTTCCTGTGTATCGTTTGGATCTGCTGTGCTGCCCCTATTCTGGGACACACGCATGACCATTGTGGTAGGGGGTAAGATTTTTAACATCTAGTTATCTGGCTTTTGACTATTTACATTAAAATGTCCAAAACTAGGCAATTGAGAATTGGTGTGATCCTCTGAAGGTTGACCCCTGGTGTTAATGTACATTTCCCTATGCTTTTTACAAGATATCAGTCAACATCAGGATTCTGAAAAGTCACTGCCATTTAAACTGCAATACTCGTTGAAGGTCGCAAATGGCTTCCAGCATATTGTGCATTTCAGAATCTTTCTATTCATGGATTCAATGGTTTCCTTTTATATTTACATACATATTATCTTTTATTATGTTCTACTATTGCATCGTGTAAAAATTGTGTGTCATAAGGCAATTTATCATAATACTAAAAAATGTTATTTTCGGATTACAAGCGCACATTTTTTACCCTGTCATTATAGGTGACAGCCTCAATTCTGCCATGCTTTCCTGTGAGTCATATTCATTACAAAGGAGAAATGACATATTGCGTTTAGAACGTTTGAGTTGAAATTGAGAGCAATGGGGAGTCTATAAACTATAGTTCAACAACCTCCTGCCTCCTGTCCTTTCCATAATCTTTTCTCATCTCCAGCTGCCTTCATTTTTCTCTCTCTGCAGTCTTTCATCTTCTGTCGTTTCTCGACACCTGCACTGTGGTCTCTGCTTCTCCTTGACCTCTAATATATCCATCCCTTCTCAGCTTGTCTCTCCTGCAGAAGCACTCTCTTATCTCTGCCTCTACAATGTCTAGCACCTCTACCTTTTTTCACTCTCTTCTCTATTCACTTGGGACCATATGTTCTCTGCAAGTCTTCTCAGTGCTGGAAGAGCATGGTGGTGGCTGCGGGGGGAGGATGGTGAGTGAAAAGTGGAAGTAGGGCTTTCCTTGAACATCTATGAGTTTGATAGGTGAACAGTGTGTGCACAATTTACCCAACTCACAAGGGACATTCAGCTGGGCGTGCCACTGGCACAGAGTTATTCATCTTAACAGGGCTACTACATTGGGTGAGGTCATCAGACCCAAAATTGAGAGTCAAAAGGACAAGATGAAAACCAGAGGGCAAAAAGAAGCCGCGACCCCAATAACAATGCTTTTGGTGTTGGATGAGCAACTGGGGGCTCATGAAATGAATGCTATTGAGCTTGGCGGGGCAGAAAAATTGACTATGGCTAGTAATGGACCAGGAAAAGCTAAAAAAGTCCAATACTCCAGCCCTTCGGTTCTGGGAAGCAAGCGCACGTAAACTCCTCAGCGACCCCAGCACTCTCAGTTATAGAATCTAATTCAAATCAAACGAAGAATGCAATCTTGGTCACTGCTCAAATAAATGCTCCCTCCCCGTTACAACAGTCGCAACCAAGACTTTCTGTAGACTTTGAAGATGAGTCAAAAAACAGAAGAGATGATGATGTAGAGACAGGAAACTCCACTCCAATTATAGATAGTAACCCGAAGGATATGATGGGTAATTCATTGGATGGTTTAAATCTATTGAATAGCTCAGCCCAAGGGCCAGCGTAAGTCCTTTCTCAACTGATCAGCTGTATCAACAACTCGCGAAGGAGTCTCTGAAAGTACCCCAACAATGTACCCGGACCTTTAATCAAGCATCTGAACCTTCAGACTCAAGGCTGGAGGAAGGGGACAGTCTTGTGTTGACTTCCATGAGTGTCATCAAAAATACCCTAACGAAAATGGCTGATACCTCGATTGAACAATCTGTGACAATGGCCGATACCTTGATTGAACAATCTGTGACAATGGCGGATACCTCGATTGAACAATCTGTGACAATGGCCGATACCTTGATTGAACAATCTATGACAATGGCCGATACCTCGATTGAACAATCTGTGACAATGGCCGATACCTTGATTGAACAATCTGTGACAATGGCCGATACCTCGATTGAACAATCTGTGACAATGGCCGATACCTTGATTGAACAATCTATGACAATGGCCGATACCTTGATTGAACAATCTGTGACAATGGCCGATACCTCGATTGAACAATCTGTGACAATGGCCGACACCTCGATCGAACCAGCTGTGACAATGGCTGACACCTCGATCGAACCAGCTGAGACAATGGCCAACCATACTATGAAATTGAAGTGTCACAATTTTACAAACACAAAAAGAATCCTACAGAGACCGCCTAATGCAGGGGATTCTCTCAGAAGAGATAATGTCTAAAATTCAACAACTCTTACAGATTGATAACTTTATAGATCTACTAAAACTATTATCTTATAAATATAAAGGAATATTAGAGGGTACCACTCAATACTAGAAGTAAGTTCAAGTGGGGCAGACGTTAGAAGTAGTCTACATAGTAAACAAACCCCGTTGGCTGTACTGTGCCAACTGAACCCTGATAGCGAGAAGAAAGGGAACCGTCAACAACAAGGGCAGGCAGTTAGGGCAGATCTGACATTTTGTCATCAAACTACCTTTCAGACACCCACTCCCAATTTGAAGTGAGAACCAGAAGATCAGGTGAACCGGGCAGCATCGACCACTAACGACAGATCGATCTCTATTCCAGCCTTATATAAGTGAACGGCGCCTTAAGAAACTTGAGAAATTGAATAAAAATATGGCAACTAAAACCAGCAGGTAGCCCATCTGCAAGGGGCTAGAAATAAAAAAAATTAGGTTATTTTTGAGAAACTGCCCATTAGGAAAACCATTACAGTATGAGTTGAAATAAATGGCAAACCAGCAATAAAGGATAGCACTGCAATATCCCACAGTGAAACAAATCTGGTTGCCAACAACAAACTTCTTCCAGTTGATAGAAGTCGAATGTCTGACTTAGATAGCGGTGCAACTATTTCCATCACCCCAAACGATTGTACTAATAATGAGAAAGGAACGGCTACTCATCCCAGTTGGGGCTTAAAGAACCTTACAAGGTATAATCCTAGTAGCTTAGTTCAAGAGGTTCAGAATTCTTTGACTTCTAATGATGAGGTGACAGAGAACTATTTACAAATTGACTTCTGCTTTATGAATTATTCAGAAGGACCATTTGATATTTTCAACCGACACAACATCTTGAGGGTTTTGCATCGCTTCCCAGATCTGGAGCACCTTAGATCAAAGGACCTCCTCTCTATTCAATTCTTGACTAACTTCAAGACTGTGCATGCACTACCTAGTCTAACCCACATCGTTATGCAAAAGTACTTGAAAAGGTCGATAAATTAGCAGATTGTGGGATAAAGTTAAAAACTGTGGAGTCATGAAAATATCACTATTTCATTAAGAAAGACGTAGGCAGAGATGAGTACCGTACAGCTACTGGTTTGACACATATGAAAACATTCAAAAGCCAGAAAAATGAGATTTCAATGGATACTAATAATTTGGCAAAAATGATAGGAGTTTTCAGCAAGATGAACAGACCCATTCAGACTGAGTCACAACCAGTTACTAATTCATATTTGTATAATCTTTAGGGGCAGAATTCCTGCTACAGGCAATGACGATGCCGGGCAGGCTAAAAACATGCTGCAGATTTGTTCATGGAATAGTGTAAGCTGGGAAAGACAGGCAACAAATCATAATCTCAATTTCAATAGTTTCTTGAACTCATATGATATCATCTGTTTACAGGAAACATGGCAGATAATCAATCAATCAATCAATTGGGGGTTGGTAAAGCACAACTACTCACCCGTGTGGGTCTCAAGGCACTGGGGGGGAAGGGGCACGGCTCCGTTGAGTGCTGGGGTCATCTGAAAAGCCAGGTCTTGAGGTCCTTCCTGAACTGGGGCAGTGTGAGAGATTGCTGTATACTTATTTAAGATTGCAGGTGTCATTTGGATTGCTAAATAAAAAAAATGTAGCAAAAAAACGCTTTTTTGGATCGTACAGTGTCCCCACAGCAAATGGCAGCTTCCTGGCTCTCAAAAAATGTAAATTAAAAAACATATTATGAAGGGGTTCAGGGACCAAAGGTAGAATGGGTGGGGGAATGAAAGGAGGGAAGCAACAGGGAGTGGGAGGGGTGGAGGAAGTAACTGAGTCTCTTGAGGCTTGACCCTTGCAAGTCCAAATAAAATATCGAAAAAAGAAGTGTCAGGCATGGATGGGTGGAAAGCGAAGACGAGCTTGGATGGAAGGATGAAGGAACAACACAGAGCTGGCAGGGAGGAGGGAAGCAACACACAAGGAAGAGAGCCTAAAACACTTGCTCTTAAATGGAGTGGTGAAAGAAAAAGAAAAAACAAGCTCTGTGAATGTGAGCAGTGGAAGTATGCAAGTCATTCCATAAAAAGGACGGCAAAGAGGCTCTGCTTCAGGGGCGGGACAAACTGGTGGGCCTGATTCACAAAGATAAAGTTAGATGAAGTTTAACTTTACGACTTTCAGTATTCATAAGGGATGATTTTACTACTCGTAAATGCTCTTTGTGAATACCGAAAGAGTTTTGTCCAACTTTACCTTTGTGAATCGGGCCCAATAAGTGGAAGGAAAGCCATAGAGTAAGAATCAAGCAAAGTTGAGGGACAATAAAACCAACCAATGGTAAGGAATGGACTGTCTCTAAGTCCACTGTAAGTTTTTGCTATGTTCTACAGGAGGTCTCTATCAAATAGACAGCTAAATGGGTGACCCATTGCACATGATGTGATGGGCAAAAGCAAAATATGAATGACAGGCCAATGGTTGAAGGATGAAAATGGCCAGCTAAAAGCCCCTATAAGTAAATACGATATATCCATACAGATAGATAAATAGATAGATAGACAGAAGATAGATGCACTGAAAAAACAAAGGTTAAAATGTTATAGTTAGGTGAAATGTTCAGTAACAATGTAATGTTTTAAACACAGGTTTTGCCACTTTCTATCTCGCCATGGATGACACAGAACAGACATTTGAGGTGAGCAGGTTCTCCACCTAAAACTTGGGATCCAGGGTTCCTGCTCCATACACACACACACACCTGCCCACCCGCAAGCATGCACATGCACACACACACGCACACACACACACGCACACACATGTATGCACGCACACACACGCACAACGCACACACACACATGTATCTGCACTGAAAAAAACATTGGTTAACGGGAGCTGATATTTAGGTGAAAATGTCAGTTAATATATAGGTGCCGATTACGATCCTATAAAAAATTTCCCCGTACGACTCGTATCCGGTCTTTTTACCGTACGAATCGTACAAGTGCCGTACAAACTGCCAAGTACGATTCGCATGGGAAAAAGACCATACGAATCGCATTGGGAATTATTCCCCACATGTCCTCGGGTCGGAAAATGTGTCCGACACATCCTCGGACGATTTACCGTACAAATGTGAAAAGTGAAGTCCGACCGCGCTAGTACGATCCATCCCGTGCGTCCGATGTTACAACCGGATGGAAAAAACACCGTCCACACCTTACTCCCATAGCAACCATGGAGACATGTGCCCGCATACGCGCCCAACACTCCCCCCAGCCCTCCTATGTACGAGTCGAATCCCCACCCGTGTATGTACACCCATGTATGTATGAGACGTAACCCCACCCGTGAATGTACACCCGTGAATGTACACCCGTGTATGTACACCCGTGTATGTACGAGACGTACCCCCACCCGTGTATGTATACCCCGTACGTACGGCCCGTACCCCCACCTGCGTATGTATGGAGCGTACCCCCACCCCAACCGTGTATGTACGACCCGTACCCTCACCCGCGTACGTATGGAGCGTACCCCCACCCCAACAGTGTATGTACGGCCCGTACCCTCACCCGCGTATGTATGGAGCGTACCCCCACCCCAACCGTGTATGTATGACCCGTACCCTCACCCGCGTACGTATGGAGCGTACCCCCACCCCAACAGTGTATGTACGGCCCATACCCTCACCTGCGTATGTATGGAGCGTACCCCCACCCCAACCGTGTATGTACGACCCGTACCCTCACCCGCGTACGTATGGAGCGTACCCCCACCCCAACAGTGTATGTACGGGCCGTACCCTCACCCGCGTATGTATGGAGCGTACCCCCACCCCAACCGTGTATGTACGACCCGTACCCCCACCCCAACCGTGTATGTACGACCCGTACCCTCACCCGCGTATGTATGGAGCGTACCCCCACCCCAACCGTGTATGTATGACCCGTACCCCCACCCCAACCGTGTATGTACGACCCGTACCCTCACCCGCGTACGTATGGAGCGTACCCCCACCCCAACAGTGTATGTATGGCCCGTACCCTCACCCGCGTATGTATGGAGCGTACCCCCACCCCAACCGTGTATGTATGACCCGTACCCTCACCCGCGTACGTATGGAGCGTACCCCCACCCCAACAGTGTATGTACGGCCCGTACCCTCACCTGCGTATGTATGGAGCGTACCCCCACCCCAACCGTGTATGTACGACCCGTACCCTCACCCGCGTACGTATGGAGCGTACCCCCACCCCAACAGTGTATGTACGGGCCGTACCCTCACCCGCGTATGTATGGAGCGTACCCCCATCCCAACCGTGTATGTATGACCCGTACCCCCACCCCAACCGTGTATGTACGACCCGTACCCTCACCCGCGTATGTATGGGGCGTACCCCCACCCCAACCGTGTATGTATGACCCGTACCCCCACCCCAACCGTGTATGTACGACCCGTACCCTCACCCGCGTACATATGGAGCGTACCCCCACCCCAACCGTGTATGTACGGACCGTACCCCCACCCGTGTATGCATGGAGCGTACCCACACCCGCGTACGCATGGAGCGTACCCCCACCCCAACCGTGTATGTACGACCCGTACCCTCACCCGCGTATGTATGGAGCGTACCCCCACCCCAACCGTGTATGTACGACCCGTACCCTCACCTGCGTACGTATGGAGCGTACCCCCACCCCAACATTCTAAGTACGGAGCGCACCCCAGGCCCCAACACCAGCACCTTCACACAACATCGTGCATGTACGAGTCGTACCAAGCCAGACACAAGGACAGCACTGTACAACAAATTTGCCGAAGTACACACCGTACACACGCTAAAAACGCACGTACACAACCAGGACAAAGCACAACAACACAAGAATACACTATTCGAATGGCACAAAGCCACAAAACATGTCCAACAAGCACAAATACAACACATTCACTGACCTGCAACTGCCAAAATCCCAAACAGAGGCCCAAAACACAACCACTCCTTATAACACACCCACCCAAAGTTCAAACACAGCCACACCCACCAATGGACCAATAAAAAGGGCCCACAGACACAAACCATGAGCCTTTGCAACAGACTCACTGCTGCCAGACCCCACAGACAACCTACAGCACCATACTTGAACCTTTACTACACCTTACACTTGCACACCTTCACACACACACCTTCACAACCACACCCACACACCCACAACCATCCACACCCACACCCCCCACAACCATCCACACCCACACCCCTCACCATGCCCACTAACAAGAATCCAAAGTTCACTAGCCAAGAGTTGGAGGTCCTTGTCGACGAAATCCTCAGAGTCGAGCCACATCTCTTTGGAACATTGGTCAGACAGACCAGCATTTCCGAAAAAACAGCCATGTGGCAGAGGATTGTCGATGCTGTGAATGCTGTTGCGTCCACCAGAAGGACCAGGCATGAATGCCAAGCCAGGTGGTACGATCTGCGGAGGAGGGTCCGAGCCAAAATGACCGACGACCACAACCAGGCCACCATCACTGGAGGAGGGCCGTCCCGCAGACCCGTACAATACATCCCTGGGAGGAGAGGGTGATGGCCATACTGCCGGTGGTGGCAGTGGACGGATTAGAAGGACTCCGAGACCCGGGTGAGTACACAAACAACTCACCTCACATGGAGGGAACGTCATCCACAACCAAACTCACAATCAGTCACGCAACCACCCCAAGCTATCGCATGACTCAACCACACTCCATGAACACGCACATGCCACTAGCGCCACCATGCCCCATGCACCCAGCTGGACAATGCCAAGTCACAGGCCACAGAAAACACCAACACAAGACACGGTAAGCCGGATGGCGGGAGTGTGGGCCCCAAAAATCACATAGTGCAACTCAGAAGCAGACAACAATGCCCTCTGCCCATATGGCCTAGGTCACAGCCAGACAAACACTGTGTCCCCACACAGGAAAGACTTGCCAGCAAATGGCGGACGCCTTGCATTAAGACATGGGGGTGAAGGCACGTTTTTGCACATAACAGCAGCTAATGAACAGCCAACACTGTGAAAGAGTGGCTGCACACACCACCACAGCAGCAGCGCAGACACAGACACTACACCCAATGGGTGCCTGGAGATCAGAAACAAACTCACATCAACAAGCCAAGGGCCATTCAAAGATCTGCTAAAAGTGTGTGCCTAGGAAGCTGGGCTGAGGTGACAGAGGGTGACACACAGAGGGAGGGAGAGGGGGAGAGAGAGGGAGGGAGACACAGGGAGACGGACAGAGGGAGGAGGCTGACACAGGGAGGGAGGGAGAGGGGGACAGAGAGGGAGTGAGAAAGGGACACACAGGGAGACCAATGCAGCCTTGTGGGGTGTGGGAATGTCTGCTCGTCAGCAGGTGGACTGCGTGCATGTAGACAAGGGTGGCCAGTGCCTCAATCCCCCTCTCTTCTCCATGGCAAAACACTGGGCCATGTCTCAACCTGTGCACGAGCACAACGCCAGCTACCTGCATTATATAAGTGTGTGGAACAACTCCATGTGCCCACGTACAGTGCAACACGGAAGGCGCCAATGCATGGCTCGCCACACCTGCTCACTCCACTGCTGACTGCAGTCACAATTGACAAAGCAAGTAAGACTGTGCCACACATAGGTAAAGTCTCAAAAGCTGTGGCCAAGGGACATACCCATGCAGAAGTGCACTGTGAGTGGAATGCAAGACATATCCAAATTCCCAGAGGAAATGTCCCAACTTTGAAACGAATGAAACATGGATGTTGCATGGAACATAAATAACATTGTCTCTCTCACACACAGGTCAACGTCGTGGGTCACCCCCCAACACTGGGGGGGAAGACTCACAGGACCCGGCTCTGCGGGATGCCGATCCCACCGGCAGCGACGACTCTCACCACTCTGTGGACGACCCGACCAACCTGGCCCCTCTGGTGTCCAACCACCTGCAGCACCTGCGTCAGGTACAACTGGGCCAACCACCACCCCCACTCCTGCCACATCCCAGGAGACACCCAGGATCCCTGCCCCACCACCACAATGCAGCCAGGCTCATCAGGAGGGACACGGTGTACCGGGCACCCAGGAGGAGGCAGGCGACAACGCTAATGCCACCCCTCAGGGGTCCCGGAGACCCGATGTGCCCACAAGGGCAGGCCAGGTGCATGTGGGCAGGGGTGGTGGGAGTGGAGGACGGCGGAGGCGCGAGCCTGACCAGTTGGCTGCGGAACCGGTATATTCCCATGTCAGAAACATCCTGGACACATACCGGCAGGACACCACGGGCATGGCCCAGGTTGTTTCCATCCTCGAGGAGATCAAGACCCAGCAGGCCCAGCAACATGCGGAGCAACATGCCTGTCTACTGCGACACCAAGGGTGGATGGAGGACAGACAGGCTGAGCTCGTGACGGTGTTCACGGGAATTCACAGTACACTCCGTCGGATAGCCGACAACTTGGGCAACCCTCCCTGTGCCGCCAGGCGTAGAACATCACCACCCACAGGGAGGGATCAGGAGGAGGAGGAGACATCCGACGGAGCATTCCAAACATCGTCACGGCCTGCTTCTGAGGGTTCCCGCAGGAGGGCGGGTTGTCCACGGAAAAGACCGTGAGGGTCGGCGCAACAGCACCATCTCCCAGGACGCCTGGCACCTGGCCCACTGGACCAACAGCAGCACATCAGCAAAAGACATTCTCTGCCACATGGACTTGCTGGTCACTGTCTGACCAATGTTGACAAAGACTGTGGCATGGACTCTGAGGATTTCCAATGGCAAGGACACCAACTCCCCTAGTGAACTTTGGATTCCACACACCCGGAAAGCCCCTCATGTCATACCCCCTCCCCCCCACCGTACCCCAACAAAAATAAAAAGTTACACGATAAAGAGATGATGCCTACATTTTGCATTATTAGCTTACATGTGTCTTGTTAAGTCTAACCATGCCTGAGTTCTCATATGACTCCAACCATCCACACCCTGGTGCCTGAGTCTGGCACAGGACACACATGGGTCACAATGTATTAGGCAAGACACACATGGAGCACCATACACACCCGTGATGGGCACAACCAGCTGAGGGGGTGGCCGCACAACCGTGCCGACAGACATATTGAGTACAGCGACAGCCATGCGCAGAGGTCAGGGATCATGTGGAGTGTCCTGGGGGGCACCCAGGTATGTGTGGACAGGTGGCAGAACCATGTCCTGCAAGCTTGAGTCAGGTGGATGCAGAGAATGGTGGCGTGGCCAACGTTGGATGCATGGGGATGGCACATGTCACAATACCCACACAACACGGCGAAAGAATCTAGACAGATGTCTAGAAAAACAAATGCACTACTAATGCCCAAGATGGGCGTACTCGTATTTAAACATGAAGAAATACCTTAAATGTGGCATATGTCTCAATCAAAAATAAACAATTGTTCACAAAGACACCACGATATAAACCATTGAATACATTGACATAGATAATTTTCCACACAACGGAAACAAATTTACAGTGAAACTGAATCCATGTATCTTTTTAATTCAATCAATAAAGATGAAAAAACTTGACAGAGCGTTGCTTGTTCTCAGCAAAAAGGTCTGTATTTCCAATTTCATATAACAAATCCCAATGCATTTCGGGCTTTCAATTCAGCCCTTCATCAGGGGTATCTATAAGAACGAACAATATTTATATCAATTAAGGCAAAAACATCATAGATTGTCATAATCAGTACATGTACAATTATACTGGTCAAGGAAAGGCAGGGGAATAGCATTCTGGTCTTTGCAACAGAAGCGAAATACCACCACCACGAGAATTGTGAAAAGAAACCGAAAGGCAAAAACACTATAATCATAAATTATGTGCTAATTGCAAAAAGCAATATGTGCTCAACAAAGAAACAGATCATACCTTGAGAAACTACGATGAGTAAAACACAGTTAGAAAGTCAAAAACTAAGGACTAAGTGTATCTGAGCCAATCCTGAAGTTGCGCTGCAAGAAATGAATAAAAACAAAACCTCAAAACATCGTCCCAATTGGACGAACACCGATCCAACCAGTGGGAAAAAAACTTACCAACACTATATCTCAATGTAGTGTAAATTATCCAAGTAAGCCTCCATTAGTTATCGCAATCAGCAACACGCGACAAGTTTAGAACTGCAGTTGCAGTAGTAATCTGCGTTCTGGCTGTAAAAACAACGAGACCCAAATATCAAAATACTGGTCTCACAGACACTCACTAGGATTAAAGTTTCGGAATATGGAAAAAGCGCTTACCTAAACCAACTGTAATCCACCCGAACTAACCACCAACACTGGCTTCTGAAAAGCTGTCCGTGTCGGCGTGTTTAAAACAAAACCAGTCATAGAAACAGGACTAGCGTGTAAACTATCCTGATATGATGACACAAAGCCGCCATCTTGGAGAATTCCGCCACAACTGAAAGCTAATGGAATAAGAAATCCAAATTCAACAGAAAGAAGAAGAAAACGAAATGATAGAAAGATGAACAAAAGACGCAAAATAAAACAATAAATGAAAGAAGAAAAAACAAAAAGATGAAAAGCCACTGATGCAAGAAACCTGTAATGCTTTACAACAAGTCGGGGTCAATTTAAAAAAAATGAAAACAACACAGTGCATGAGTAATCATTGGTAGATGTGCATTACCATAGGGTGAGCTTTAGAGGAAACAAGCCAATTCAAACTTATCATTGAGCCCCTTGGGCAAGAGGCTTTGCATAAACCAGATCCAATAAGCTTCACGCTGTAGCAGAAACTTTGTAATATCCCTGTCAGGACGTACTATTACTTTCTCTGGAATGCCAAAACGTAATTGAGCTATAGAATGCTTTTTGTCTGCCCAATGAACTGCTAGCGGTGAACTTGTGGTTTTAGTCCGAATTCTGCTCTTGTGTTCGGTAATTCGATCACGTATCAACCTTTCAGTTTTGCCAACATAAAACAGCTCACATGGACACTTAATAAAATAAATAACATGATGACTGTTACAATTAGCATCAAAATTAAGAATGATCTTTTTGCCTGTCCATGGGTGTGTTACATATCTGCCAGTGATGGCGTTGTGACAATGTGAGCATTTCATACAAGTAGTCATGCCTTTGAATAACGTAGTTGGTTTAGCTGTGGTCTGGTTCAGCATCTCTTTTAAGTTGTTAGATCTTTTGTACGCAAATAGCGGTAGCTCAGTAAAGAGATTTTGGAAATCAGCTTCATTCTGAAGTAGCTCCCATCGTTGTAGGATGCTTTTTTTGATAAAATTGGAATTGCTAGAGAAAGTAGATACAAATACTTCACGACTTGAGGAAACCGGTTTACCCTGCTTAAGCAAAAGTGATTCACGACTCTTCATCATTGCTCGGCTTGCAGCCTCATTCACCACTTTGGGTGAATGAGGCTGCAAGCCGAGCAATGATGAAGAGTTGTGAATCACTTTTCAAAAAAAGCATCCTACAACGATGGGAGCTACTTCAGAATGAAGCTGATTTCCTCACATTTGCTCACATTGTCACAACGCCATCACTGGCAGATATGTAACACACCCATGGACAGGCAAAAAGATCATTCTTAATTTTGATGCTAATTGTAACAGTCATCATGTTATTTATTTTATTAAGTGTCCATGTGAGCTGTTTTATGTTGGCAAAACTGAAAGATCGATACGTGATCGAATTACCGAACACAAGAGCAGAATTCGGACTAAAACCACAAGTTCACCGCTAGCAGTTCATTGGGCAGACAAAAAGCATTCTATAGCTCAATTACGTTTTGGCATTCTAGAGAAAGTAATAGTACGTCCTGACAGGGATATTACAAAGTTTCTGCTACAGCGTGAAGCTTATTGGACCTGGTTTATGCAAAGCCTCTTGCCCAAGGGGCTCAATGATAAGTTTGAATTGGCTTGTTTCCTCTAAAGCTCACCCTATGGTAATGCACATCTACCAATGATTACTCATGCACTGTGTTGTTTTCATTTTTTTTAATTTGACCCCGACTTGTTGTAAAGCATTACAGGTTTCTTGCATCAGTGGCTTTTCATCTTTTTGTTTTTTCTTCTTTCATTTATTTTTTTATTTTGCGTCTTTTGTTCATCTTTCTATCATTTCGTTTTCTTCTTCTTTCTGTTGAATTTGGATTTCTTATTCCATTAGCTTTCAGTTGTGGCGGAATTCTCCAAGATGGCGGCTTTGTGTCATCATATCAGGATAGTTTACACGCTAGTCCTGTTTCTATGACTGGTTTTGTTTTAAACACGCCAACACGGACAGCTTTTCAGAAGCCAGTGTTGGTGGTTAGTTCGGGTGGATTACAGTTGGTTTAGGTAAGCGCTTTTTCCATATTCCGAAACTTTAATCCTAGTGAGTGTCTGTGAGACCAGTATTTTGATATTTGGGTCTCGTTGTTTTTACAGGCAGAATGCAGATTACTACTGCAACTGCAGTTCTAAACTTGTCGCGTGTTGCTGATTGCGATAACTAATGGAGGCTTACTTGGATAATTTACACTACATTGAGATATAGTGTTGGTAAGTTTTTTTCCCACTGGTTGGATCGGTGTTTGTCCAATTGGGACGATGTTTTGAGGTTTTGTTTTTATTCATTTCTTGCAGCGCAACTTCAGGATTGGCTCAGATACACTTAGTCCTTAGTTTTTGACTTTCTAACTGTGTTTTACTCATCGTAGTTTCTCAAGGTATGATCTGTTTCTTTGTTGAGCACATATTGCTTTTTGCAATTAGCACATAATTTATGATTATAGTTTTTTTTGCCTTTCGGTTTCTTTTCACAATTCTCGTGGTGGTGGTATTTCGCTTCTGTTGCAAAGACCAGAATGCTATTCCCCTGCCTTTCCTTGACCAGTATAATTGTACATGTACTGATTATGACAATCTATGATGTTTTTGCCTTAATTGATATAAATATTGTTCGTTCTTATAGATTCCCCTGATGAAGGGCTGAATTGAAAGCCCGAAATGCATTGGGATTTGTTATATGAAATTGGAAATACAGACCTTTTTGCTGAGAACAAGCAACGCTCTGTCAAGTTTTTTCATCTTTATTGATTGAATTAAAAAGATACATGGATTCAGTTTCACTGTAAATTTGTTTCCGTTGTGTGGAAAATTATCTATGTCAATGTATTCAATGGTTTATATCGTGGTGTCTTTGTGAACAATTGTTTATTTTTGATTGAGACATATGCCACATTTAAGGTATTTCTTCATGTTTAAATACGAGTACGCCCCTCTTGGGCATTAGTAGTGCATTTGTTTTTCTAGACATCTGTCTAGATTCTTTCGCCGTGTTGTTCTACATAGGTGGCTGGCAGTGCCACTTCTCAGGTGCACACTAAATTAGTTGAAGTATGAATCACTTCTGATTAAATTGAGAGAATAGTTTGAGTTTGGTTTAAGTGAGTGCATACCTAGCTGCTTTTGTATAAACAATACCCACACAGTCATGGACATCATGCACAATACAGAGTCTAATCCCACACAAACAGCTTGCATCTTGCTAATCGACACATAGACACATAGCCACTATCACGGAAAACCATGCCAGACATGCTGTATGCACCGTGGCAACACACCAGCATTGACTGAGAATAGGCACCTTGGAGGCATAGGGACACCTTTATTATTCATGTATTCGGGAATGCAGAGGCAACTCAGAGTACACATAAACAGGTCATGTGGAGTAACGTGGGTCCAACACTGGAACCCCCCTTCTGCTGCACAAATGCGTGATAGCCATGGAACTGGCACACATGTGTCGGCTAACAGCTCAACACCCCCTGCTGCTCACGGAGAGGCTGCCATACACCATTGATCCGCTGATGTGGAAGTCCCACACCATGCCAAGCCAATGCAAACCGTATGTGTCCGAGGGCAGTGTTACACACATTGATGCCATCATCACAATCCACTATCCCATCACAGATGACCGTCAACAAGTCTGACCATCTATTCAGGTGTACCCAGCTACATGTCATGTGTACCATGGTGATGCGACATGTCTGCAGAGGAACCAAACATGGACAGGGGCAGTGTGCACACATCGGAAACAACAGCCACACCCAATACACCCCTGATGCATCCCTTACCCTAAGGAGACTTCCAAACTTGTCCGTGCGTGTAACGCTGAGTCAGCACACGATGACGTGTCCATGAGGAATAGCAGTGCCACAACAATGCAACCAGCAGACGGCATGCGCAAGTACCTGGGGATGAGAGACACACAAGAAGTCAGCCACAAAAAGCACAGCCACTTGCATGTGCATGTACTCGACACATGTAAGGATGACAACATGCTAGGTCACAATTATGACTGGGGAAATACACTCATCACTGGCACCATCACTCGAGTGACACATCCACACACACCTCTGACTCACGTGGCATACATGCAGATGGACACACACATCGCAACACATGCCACACGGGGACCAATGCGTGCACACACAGACACTGGTACTCACCACTAAGCAAAGAAGTCGCGTATGAGCCGACTCCGGATGTCCTCTTGCGGAACCACATCCTCCACATCACTAGCCCCATTGCCAAGCCCTTCGTCCTCCACGGGTGGATGGTCCTGATCATATTGATCCAGGATGAGTGGCACAGCTTTCTCAACTGCCATGTTGTGCAGCATGCAGCAGACCATGAAGATTTTGCAGACCTTCGCCGGGGCATATGGGAGGGCGCCGCCGGTCTTGTGGAGGCATCTAAATCGGCTCTTCAGGAGGCCAAATGTCCTCTCTATCACTCGCCTTGTCCGGCCATGGGCGGTGTTGTAGCGGAGCTGTGCCGGCGTGATGGGGTTGCGGAGAGGTGTGATCAGCCATGGCATGTTGGGATAGCCAGCGTCCCCTACATGGAAACCACATGGACATAAGTAGGACAGGAGAAGCGGTCGTGCTGGAAGTCTACGCAAAATACAGGACAGACAGAGTGTACCCACCAACAACACATGCTCGTTCGTTGCGCAGCTGCGTCATCATTTCAGGCACCCTGCTACGCCTCATGATGTAGGCATCGTGTGCTGATCCTGGAAAACGAGCACAGACATGTGAAATCACCATGTTGGACAGACACACCACAAGGGCATTGATGGAGTGGTAGTGTTTGCGATTCCTGTACGCTACCTCCTGTGCCTGTGGTTGGTTGTTGGAAACGGGGGTTCTCCTTTCAAACACCTACCTGGCAATTCGTCCCTTCCTCGCTGAGTGAACCTGTGGACTCCGCTGCCTGCTTCCGTTGCTCTGCTGCCTGAAGCTGTCCTGGTCTCCCGCCGCCGCGTCATCATCTATTGTGGCCGCGGTGGGGAGACGGGACTACACGCCCCAGCAGCCCTAGCGGACACACATCACCTGACCCATCGTTGCGCGCCAGGAGGCGCTTAAATCACCGCCACCGCTCCCGCGTTGCGGGACGCGCGCGGGAAGCGCCGGGCGGAGCCCGGGCAGAGGGCGGGCCGTCTACGGCCGTCCGAGGCCGGAAGAGGCTGGGCTGGGCCACCCCTCCATCAACTACACTTCTAAGTAAGTAGCTGTAATTTATTTAATAACTGTCAGCACCCCTTACAAATGGCTGCTAGAAGGGCTGCGAAAGCCACACCTGTTGGGATGGTAGCGGGGACACTCGACCAATTCATAACGAGGGCAGCATCGGTATTGGAGCACGAAATTGAAATGACACAGCGTCGTTTATCACAAGACCCGGTCTTCTTAAGAAGATCCTCTTTGGGTATTACTGCTCATGTTAGTTCACCTGTTTCCACTCAATTAAATTTAGCTATTGAGGACTATCCAACAACCACATTGAACACTGGGACCGGTACAGACGCCCGGGTCGATGACCCCACGCAACCTCAACGTGGGCAGTTCATCAATATAACTACGGCCCCAATTGAGTTGAACCCAAATAATGATAAGGAGTCAAGACCTAAGGAGGGTGCTATCCCAAAGAAGAGGAAGGCTGTCACCTTGTCACGGGGAAGAAAATTGAAATATCCTAAAATCACGACCAAATCGCCTCCCCGGACTACGGTACCTTTGGAGTCCTGCTCCCCTGGGACCCTAATAGATACCCCTGCTGAGAATGGTTCACTATTTGTAAATTCATGCTCCCTGGATTTAGAGACTCATTAGTGGGAAAACTGAGTCTCGTCTTATCCTCTCTTATCCAGCCTGTGGAGCAAAAGCTGCAATATTTAGATGCCAGACTTGTGAAAATGGAGGCTTTACTTGCGGAAAATATGGCCATTACAAAAGACCTACTTGCCATACAAACCCAAGTTAAAGCCCTAACCCCTCCATTTAATGCTATATACCCACAAACTGATATTATTGCAAAAGATCAACCTCCAATGTCCAACTCACAGGGGTCAACCTTGGGCTCTCTTATTATTGACTCTAACAATAGCCTTAATTCTGTGGACAAGGTACATCCCATTCAACCGCTGCTACCGGCATCCCTACCAAACTCTGCTATTCCAGGGAAGGTGCATGTTGCTGGAAAATTAACTCTCAAGCTCTACCATGCATCAACTTACCTCCTGATTGTGCTCCATATGTTGTTGTTCTAACGGAGGTCCCGGAATTACCGAGTAACAAATCGGAATCTTATGAGGAACTTAGGAATAAGACTATGCACTGGCTGAATTCTCATAGATCTTTGCCTAGTTCTATTTATAGTAAAATTTTGTATGTTAGAAGAGTGAGGTGGGTAGGTTCCAGATTTAAAAATGTGCGAGGAGATTGTATAATTATTAATTTTGAGGACTCTAGGGCAGTTGATCATATATGCAGTTGGCAACAGTCAAGCTCTAATACAATGATCAAATCATGGAGGTTAGACTATTTTTATCCAACAGCTCATATTTATTCTCCTCCCGATTACGGGAGGTTTGATCTGAGGCCACAGCAAGAGGACTCCTGGCAGCTTGCACCTAGAAGTAGGGGTAGACAGCCTAGGGGGGAATTGATGGGTATTTCGTTATACAATCGATACAGCTTGCTCGACCAAGTTGATTGACTTCCTGTGTCGTCCTGTCGTCCCCTGCCCTACCAAATTGATGCTTACAAAAATGATGCAGTTTCTGTAACTATTAGAAATAAGCATCCAGAGGTGGTAAAAGTTTTATCCAACCCCAGGTCATCTATAGAGGTTGGTGTGGTGCCTAATGAGAATTTGCTTACAATAGTTGGGGAGTTTAGGGACGATCGACCATCCTCTATGATTCCTAATTGCTCGTTGGTGCCTCAATCTCAGTATACTAGTGCACAGGCAGAATTTAATTTACTTGGTTTTGGGACACATGGCTTTGCTGGCCCCCGTCATGAGGGCAATGTGGGAACCAAGCTGCCAAATACAAAAGGCTCCCTAAAAATTTTATCATGGAACATAGCAGGCCTTGTGTCTAATCTAGATATCCCAGATTGGTACACTTTTGTGGATTCCCATGGGATCTGTTTATTTCAGGAAACATGGGCGACAGGTCCCACCCACAGAGCAGGGTATGTAACTTTTGCAGAACCTGCAGTAAAAGGTGCAAGAGGTAGACCGTCAGGGGGGTTGTGTACCTGGATAGGCATCCACCTTGGATTCACGTTGAAAAGAAAAGTGACAAACAGCCCTGATCTCACGTGCATCCTGATGTCTCATAAGAGAACACCCAAGCTGGCCTTGATTAATATTTATTCGCAGCCAGTAAAACTTGGTGGTACCTCTGACACCTTGGATATGTTAACTGCGTTATTGCATAAATTGGGGGGCGATGTAGTGTTGTTGATTGGAGGCGACTTCAATTGTCACTTTGAACCATTATATGGGGTTCCTACAATGACCAAGGCTGAGGATGAGATTTGGTCAGTTCCTCCCCCTATTGCCTACCCTGCTAAAAACTGGTCAGCCTTAGTTCTACAACTGACCTCCGTCTCCCTCACATTTTCCCTCAGAGCTTGTAATGGTTGCTTTAATAGCGACATCCCTGCTTACTTTACTTACAATGGCCTGGGGCATACATCAGTTATAGACTACTTTCTGGTGAGCCTGACATCCTGGTCAAACATTCTGTATTTTACCGTCTGTCGGCGCTCCGAAAGTGATCACAATCCTTTGATAACTGAGTTGGATTTCCAACTAACCTGTGGGGAGAGTGCCAAAACCAGTTCCCCCAGATGTGATCTAAGGCTAGAACAAGGTGGGAGAAGAATTCGATGGGCAGCCGCGAAATCTTCTGTGGAATTAATGCCAAACTTATATAGAAACGTAGTCCCCCTTCTCGAAAAGACCAACCACGCCTTTAGTGATCCTAATACTATGGATATGACTGCAATCACTGTTATCCATAGTGAGATGGTTTCTTTATTAAAGGATACCTTTTACAAAGTAGGTCCTATCAAAACTAAACCATGTCTTGGTGACAACCCCTGGTTTAATAGAGGATGTAGGGCCGCCAAATTAGCATTACTACTGGCTATAAACCAAGGAAATAGTCAGCACATTATTCAGGCTAGACAAGTTTACAAGAAATTGTTAAAAAATGCTAAATCAGAATGGGAGGCTGATCGCTGGGCCGCTATTTCATCCGCCCTCGCGGCTAAGGATGCGAGGTCTTTTTGGAACCTTGTCCATACTGGGAATCCAGAAGGAGGTTCTGCAATTATCCCTAATATCTCAGAGGAAGCTTGGTCCTCTTATTTTAAAGATCTCTACTCTCTCTCTCCCTCCTGTATTCGGGAGGCTCCGCAGAGTCCTTTGGCTGTGAACCCCATTTGGCCTGCGCAAACAATTTCATTGGCGGAAGTAAAGATGGCAATACTCAGGATCCAGCCCAATAAAGCTCCGGGGCTTGATCGTATCCCAGGTGATTTATTCAGAGAAGAACTATTAGTCTGGGCCCCTTATCTCCTGGTTCTATTCAATGCAATTTTGGAGGGGCTACCTTTGCCTAGTACTTGGCTTGGGGCGGAGATTATCCCAATATATAAGAAGGGTTCCCCGCTCCAACCCTCTAATTATAGGCCGATTAGCCTTATTGATGTTACACAAAAAATCTATGCCAGGGTATTGTTACAACGCTTGGAGAGCTGGTCTAGTGATAACAATATCTTGACGCCACTTCAGGCGGGATTCAGGGCGAAAATTTCAACAATTGACCAATTATTCCGGTTACAAGTGATATATTGGAAGCATGAGACCCTGGAAGGGGGTAGTCTTTATCTTACTTTTGTCGACTTAAAATCTGCTTTCGACATGGTGGATAGAAAACAATTATGGTCCATTTTATTATCAATGGGGGTTCCACCCTATTTATGCCACCAGTTCAAAATCTTACATGCTGGAACCTTTGCTAGAGTACGCTTCGGTAAACAAGGCCAGTTAACTGGAGCCTTCCCGATTGAGAAAGGTGTTAGGCAGGGCTGTGTCCTTGCTCCAACTCTATTTTACCTCTTTCTCAACGGGCTTATCGAAGATCTCATGGCCAAAAAAGATATAGACTCCCCCAAAATAGGCGCCCGTAAATTCCCCGCCTTAATGTTTGCGGATGACACGCTTCTGCTTTCAAAATCTCCAATGGGGATGCAGCGCGTGTTAGACCAATTCTCCAATTTTTGTTCAAAAAGAAACCTGGTGATCAACATAAATAAGACTAAGTACATGGCTTTTAATGCAAAAACTGTTAACTGCCCCCATCCAATGATGGGTGGCAGACCCCTTGAAAGGGTTTCAACATTTGAATATCTGGGTGTGACTTTAAATGACAAAATGGGTTGGGGTCCTCAAGTGGCTAAGTCCAATCTAAGACTAACGCAAGCAGCAGGGGGTATTCTTAAAGTACAGAAGAGTTGTACCCTTAAAATTGTCAGCGCCCCGCTTGAAATTTTCAAAGTGAAAGCCAGGGCCTCCTCTCTCTATGGGGCAGAACTTTGGGGTCATACATCAACAAGTAACCTATCTATAACTGAAAATAACTTTCTTAGACAACTATTGGACCTCCCAAAAAGCACTCCTCTACTCTCATTAAGACTTGATCTTAATATCTGTCCAATTGCAGACGCTATTGCCATCCGACCATTACTTTATTGGAAGCGTCTCTGGAGTACACCGGAGTTGGTGAGCTACAAGGAGGAACTCAAAATTGTCATGGCTTCTATTGGCTCCGGAAGGATTCCTTGGCTAGCCTTTGTAAAACAGTCACTTATATCGAATAGCTTTGAGGAACTCTGGTCTAATCCTGAAGTTTCCTGCACAGCTATTTCAAAGAAGATTGTGACTAGTGCGGTCAGGGAAAATAACCTAAGTAATCTTTTTCGCTCAGTAAAATCCTCAAGCTTAACCGATATTTTTCTGGATGTAAAATCCTTTTATAGCTTTGAGTCTGCGATTGATCTAATTCAACCAACACTAGCTAAGAAACTTTATCTACAGTTTAGATACGGCACATTGCCATTCTTTTACATTTCTGATAGGTGGAAGGGGGGAGCTGTACGCCCCTGCCCTGGCTGCACTACTGAGGATGAAACCCCGGTTCACGTCATCCTATTTTGCCCAGCTTATGCCTATATTAGGAAGTCATGGATAATACAGTTGTGCAAGAACCTGGGTATAAAACATTATGTGGCCTTGTTTAGGATATTAAAAACAGACACCAATCCATTAATTGTCTGCACAGTAGCCTAATTCTTACATTCAATGTGGATTGCTCGAAGGAATTTGATCAATAATGCTATTTTAACTTAAGACTAGCCAAAATGAATTTAAGAGAGCAAGAAATATTTTATTCTTTTTAGGAATAGTATTGCTATGACACCTTTTAAATCTTTGGAACTATTTATATTTTTTAAAGGAACAAATGTTTTAACACTCATGTAATGTTGTGTAACTGCATCCATGAAACGGACTGTCTGTTTTGTCGTTTTGTTTATTTTCTGTTATGTGCTTTTATGGTAAATTCAACCGCAATAAAGCTATTTGAATTGAATTGAATTGGTACCAAAGCCACATGTGTCCCATCTATGGACCCAATGACATGGGGCATCCCTCCCAGGGCATAGAATCCACGCTTGACCCCAGTCAACAGTTCAGGAGTTGGGAAATGGATGAACTCATCCAGGTGAAGCAACATGGCCTCTAAGAAATCATGCAGCACACGGCTGAACATGCTCTGGGACATGCCACCAACATGAGCTATGGTATATTGAAAGGTACCTGTGGCAAGAAAATGTAGGGCTGCCATTACCTTCAGCTTGGGTGTCAGTGCCGTAGGATACCTGTGCAGCGGTTGCAGGTGTGGTGCCAGCCTTGCCGTCAACTCCTCAATCAACGGTTGGGGGAAGCGGTAGCACCGTATACAGTCATTCTCCCGCATGTCAGCCAAGTCCGGAATTGGTCGGGGAAGAGGCGGCGCTCTGCAGTAATTTGGAAGTGACAGGGAAGAGTGAGTGCACTACAACAACAATTTATTTGTACTGAGCACATGTTAATCTGTCAATACACATATGCTACATACGGAGTCAGGTATGTGCCACATGCCCTGGACACGTATGGCTGCCAGGTGACACTCCTACCAAGACCCAGCTACACACGGAGATTGTGAACCTCCACATGCCATGGCATGGGATTAGCTGTGTCCCAGTGTAAGTGAACAGCCAGACGCAACACAGGAGTGACATACATCAACACATCAGCAGAAATAGGATGTCGATTTCTGAGACAGGTAGCGGAACACTAGAGCCACAGGTCACATGACATTACACTAGGACAGCCCACACACCTTGCCAATAAGGTGTACATGTAATGACTCACCACACATATATGGAGAGGATGCAGACATGTCCTTGTTATGCTACTCCGTGTCCCATGCATACATACGCACCTCACATCCGATACCACATGTGGCCTGGTGTGCGTAACAGTGTGCCATGTCCATCTACACACAGACACATGTTGGTTGCTGCAACAGCTGATGCTTTTGAGGGAGCACCAACATCAAGCTAATGGGAACACACCACACATACATGACATAGACACATCGTGCACCATGGGTAGTCACATGTCTGGTGTGGTAACCCCTGTAGCGGGCATCAGGGGACACTTGCGTGTGTTGTTGACTGTGCCATGCCAGTGACGCTCATCCCAAGTGTGCAGTACGACATGCACACATGTCAAAGGAGTCAAGGGCATGCCTGGCACACATTGCACCGTCACACATAACATCTGTACACATCTCATCAGACATCTGTTGCCTTCTCGACTCAGGAGTAATGTGCCACATCACAGCCTTTCACACCTGTGCCCCACACATGTAGTAATGCCCAGACAATGCCTTGATGTCCATCCATGGACAAGTCTGTCAGCTCTATTCCTTCCTGTGTGCTGCCTGTCACCACTGTGATGTGTGAAAGGCACTGTACATTCGCTCAGAGGGCCTGTGTACGTTGCCTATCACTATGGGAGTGCTGCCGTATGCGTACCCATAGTGATACGGACCGTACACGCGCCTGTACGCTCACTATCACTATGGGTGTGCTCGTGTATGCGTACCCATAGTGATAGTGAGCGTACAGGCGCATGTACGGTCCGTATCACTATGGGTACGCATACGCCAGCACACCCATAATGATAGTGAGCGTACAGGCGCGTGTACGGTCCGTATCACTATGGGTACACATACGCCAGCACACCCATAGTGATAGTGAGCGTACACGCGTGTGTACGGTCCGTATCACTATGGGTGTGCTCGCGTATGCGTACCCATAGTGATACGGACCGTACACACGCCTGTACGCTCACTATCACTATGGGTACGCATACGCGAGCACACCCATAGTGATACGGACCGTACACACGCCTGTACGCTCACTATCACTATGGGTACGCATACGCGAGCACACCCATAGTGATACAGACCGTACACACGCCTGTACGGGCCGTTGCTATGCATTTGGGGTGTCCTAGGGCCCCGGTACGCACCGTACCTGTGTGTGAAACTCCAAATTACATAGGGGACACATGAGGGACATGTATAAAGTCCTACATGCATGTTGGTTGTCATGGAGACCAAGTTTAAAGTTTGAATTTTTTTCAGCAGGTGCACAGCAGAAGTCAGTTTGAATGAATCTACTTTGTTGCAATGTGGTTCTGGAGTTGACATCATGCTCAAGAAAAAAACACAATAAGAACCCACTGACTGTGCTAGGTTTGAAGGGATTGGAGGAAACATAGGATGCAAATGTGAGTGACCAATCACTCTGTACTCCTGTGCATGAAACAGGCCAGCAAGGCAGATATAAGGCAGTCAGGTCCCATGAGGGAGCACTTGCCTGCACATCTTTGGATTCTACGACCCAGCTGCTGCTACTGATTCCCTGGAACCATGTCAAGGTCTGTGGAGAGGGCACAGCCTTTCACCCTGGAGGAGAACCTGGCATTGCTGGATGTGATCCTCCCACAGTACCCTCTACTGTATGGGCGACCAGGGTATCAGGTGAGTGCAGAGTCTACTAGCACAGACTGTGTCCCTTTTTTGTGACTGTGACTTCTGGCATTGTGTCCAGGTGTGATACACATGCTATGTACTGTAGAAGGGGTCCCAGGGGGGGAATGCCTGATGTCTCCCAGCCAGAGCATGCTGTGGTGCATGTCTGCCGTCCTCACTTGCATTGTGTTTACTGTGACAATCACTGCATGGTGCATGCCACATTCTGCCTGTCTTCTCCTCCTGGGAATGTAGCCTCTACAGTCCTCATTTGATTATGTGGTCAGCCCAATGTGACAGGTGACTGTACCCACAGATGTGTGTTAGTTCTGTGTACCTGTGCTGAGAATGTCCACATGATGTGTTCGTACCCTGGACATCGGTGTGTGTGTAAGTCCCCTGTCATGTGGGTGGGTGCATATGTGGAGTGTGGCACCCGGGCTGCATGAGGGATGGATATACCCTGCCCATGTGATGTGAGCAGGGAGCAGTGCTGTGTGTCTGACGTGCAGAGCCAGTCCCACACCTGTGAGCCCCCCCCGTCTAGTGGCACATGTGCAGAGTGAGGTTTGTCGCTGCATTTGGCAATGGCTGGTGAATGTCCTGTGCCTGTGTGTGTCTGTGTACTCTTCTGAGGTAGCATCAGTGGCCTGTGGCATGTGACTGCTTAGAGGTGCTGCACATAATCCTGGTGTAGCTTGTGATGCACAGTGTGAGCCTGGATCATTGATTGTGTCGTTGCCCTCATTCCACCTGTGTACTTTCAATGGCACGTACTGCTTTTGCCCTTCCCCAGAGGATCATGTCCCTATGACAAAGGTGCAATGCGTTGGATGCATACTATGCCTTGTTGTAAACAGCAAATGTGTTCTAATATGTGTCTCTGAGACATGTGCCAGGTGTATTGATGTAGTGTCACTTGTTCAACCTCACAGGTAGGCGCCTCTGCCAAGAAGCAGATCTGGATGAACGACGTCAGTGCCGTGAGGAGGACGGACGGTCGCAAGCGGCGCCTGGCCCAGGTGAGGAAACGCTGGCAGGATATCCGGTGCTGGACCGCACGGGTCCTGCTGGGGGACTCACCTGAGACCCATAAGAACCGCGGGCGCCGCCGTCTGACCCACATCCACAAGCGTGTGCTGGCGGTGGTATTTCCAGACTTGGACAGGCGCTTACAGGAGAAGCAGCAGCAGGAAGGGGGTAGGTACATGTGTGTTTGTTGTGTGTCACCAGCATTTGTAAGTGCACAGTTGCATGGATACACTGCCAGGGTTTAAAGGTGCTGTGCAGATCCTGTTACCCACAGTATAGCGGTGCTCTTCTGCCTCCCTTCCCCTCCTTGCAATGTGTTCCCTGGTCTGTGTGTAGTCACTCCTTCACAAGGTTATGTAGGCTGGCACTTTATCCACATGAACAATGCCTGTAGCATCATGTGTGGGGGTGGTGTGTAACAGGTTTTGGGACATTGCCTGTGCCCTGTCCAGTTCAGTACTTGTGGGTTCCATGTCAGTTGGCACTGATGCTGAGTCCAGACATGGGAGTTAGTCTCTCAAGTGTCATGCCTTACAGCACGCATGTCCTATGTTGTGGCCTGTGACATGATGTGCATGAGTGTGCGATACGCATGGTGCAGGGATGGTGGCGTGTGTTGCAGTCATTCCCATTCAGGACCATGGAGTTGTGTGGCCACTACTGTCCCCTGGGGCATATTTTCCTAGGTGTCATGTGTGTCATCACAAAATGTGGACACTCTCAGTGTCTACAGCATAGGTTGTGCTCTGTGCCATTGTCCCCTCGCACCATGTATATTGACGTAAAATGTAGTACAAGTGTCCACTGTACAGCCTGACCTGATTTTCCTTGTTCATACTCACGGTGGCCAGTGCCTGTGTGTCTTGTTGCAATCATCTGATGATGCCCATTTGTACATGATTATTTGGACAGGCGCACCTTGGGTATTTGGTGTCCAATCTTGCATTTATGCAGCCCATGTGTATTTCACCCAGACTACGAGATGTAAGTGCTTCCTGTGTCTCAACAAATTGTCTCATGTAGGGGGTGGTTGGTGCGGGCAAAGCCTACATGTCAAAACCTGATATCTCCTTGCTAGGTCTGGCCAGTGTGTGATGTTTGTCTGCACATACACTCAAGGTGCAGTGAGCCAGTCATGGTGGGCATGTTTTCAGTATTACCTATGCAGCATGTGCCTCAAGTTCATGGATATGGTCCCTGCTCATCCCTATTTTCGGCAACGCTGTGTGGTGCAGATGCAGTGCTGGATTGTCCCCAGGGCCTGGCTCCTCCAAACTTCATTTCATGTCATTTGCTATTGTGTTATGCTCTCCATAGTTTTTCAGTGGCATGGTGGGTCAACCAACTGTGTGTTGCATGCCCTACATCTGTACCTTGTTTTGTAGATGTGACTCTTCTTTCTTTTCAGGCTATGCACTGTAACCTATGTAGATTGGACTCATGTGACATATGTATACAGGTGTATGATTAATTGCTGTCTCTTCACCTTGCCCACAGCATCGTCGGGGGACACGGAGGGAGACATCAGCACAGACGGAGCGGAGGGACCGAGCACCAGTGCCAGCGGTGACATCGTGGCTGGCACATCGAGTGGAACTGAGGCGGAGTAGAGTGAGGCTGAGGACCTGTCCACTGGCACGACAGAATATGAAGCTGACGGGTCCGAGGATGATCTCTCCGAGTGGGCGGAGGCTGCACCAGCAGCTGACAGCGGCACAACATCTCTCCCCGCCCCCTCCATTGCCATCAGCCGCCTCCCACTTGCTCGTGTCCCTTCCCAGCGTGCCCAGTCACCACATGTCTCCTTCCTGCCAGGCACCGCACCCCCTGCCCCTGTCTCCACTGCTGCCGCCAATGCCGAGTCTGTGGACATCCAGCGGCAGTTGCAGGTTGGTCAGGCTGCGATGCTTAATGTCCTCCATGGCCACAGCCAAGTGCTGAACAACATGGAGGCATACTTGGAGGGCATTTTCTCATCGCAGGCTGACCAACGCAACTTGCTGAGGTCCATTGACTCGACACTGACTGCAGCAGTGGGTCTCCTGCAGCGCTACGTCCAACCCACTACCCCTGACCCATCCACACTTCCCACTCCCATGCCTGTCCCACGTACACCCAGACGTCAGCATGCACCCACCACAACAGACACAGGCACCACACCAGCAGGGAAGGTCAAACGCACACCTCCTGGCACGCACACAGAGGGTGAAGTAGGCACACCCACTGAGTCGGGGGGCAAACGTAAGACACGCAGCCAGAGTGGGAGTCCGCATTCCACCCAATCCACTCCCTCCAAATCCCATCCCCTCAGCTCTCCTGGCCACATATCCGGCAAAGACTCCTTCATGGCCGCTCTGTCCCTGAGCCCCACAGTGACACCACCCCGCAAGCGGTCAAGAGAGTCCCCGGTCAGGGTGGTTGAGTCCCCCCCCTGTCCACACCCTCCCCCAGTGGCGCTGCGACCCATCCCTCCGCCCCCCCTCCCTATTTGGGGCCTGTGGTTCCTTCGGGTGCAGGGGAGTCGCTGGAGGACCTTGCTAAGGTGTGCAGCGCCATCCTGGCCTCCGCCTTTGGCCCGGCCCCACCCCCTGTGGTGGAGTCCTCCATCCCTGCACCCACGACGCCTACCCTTCGCCCTCATGTCCCTGCTGTGCCTGGTCCTTCCCCCCCACATGATGCCCTCCCCCCTATGGAAGACGAAGGAGTCTGACTGTGCAGGCAAGCTAGGGGACACGTGTCCCACTGTGTCCCCCACCTGGATTTGAACTTTGGATTGCCCTATGGGCATTGTACATTTAGAACTTTCAAGGGACAAACAGAATTTTGGATTCTGAATAAAGCAATTTCTTTTTCCTTAGTTGTTAGAAGGCGACCTCAGAGGAGCCCGGAGGGCGCCCTGACTATCCTGAGACCAACCCTCGAGGTATCGCAACCGAGCACTGGCGGGAGACTCCTAAGGGGAGGAATCTCGTATCTAGCATCGTACACGCGGCACCACACGACAAAGAGACACCACACCGGGAGTTCTTAAGAACAAATCTTTATCAGATCGGAGTTGTAGGATCTTTATGATCAGCAAGGCAAATATATACAAGTGGAGCGTGGGCTCACAGAGTCTTGGAGGGGGGTAGGAGGTAGCGGGACAGTCTTTGGGGATATGGATCAAATGCAGGGGCGTACCCGGCGCACAGCTCACAATCCTCGAGCTGGGGGATACGCTTGTCGTCGTCGGGGTCCGGCGGGACCAAGAGAGTCTGTGGGAGCCGCGAGTCACTCAGCAGGGCTCAAGCACAAGTCGGAGGTCTTACGATCTTTTCGGGGAGCCGCGAGTTACTCAGCAGGGCTCAAGCACAGGTTCGGATGTCTTATGATCTTCAGGGAGCCGCGAGTCACTCAGCAGGGCTCAAGCACAAGTTCGGAGGTCTTACGATCTTCAGGGAGCCGCGAGTCACTCAGCAGGGCTCAGGTGTTTCCAAGGCGAATCTGCCGGACAGTCCCAGAGCACCCCTTATTATAGGACGACTCCTCTTTGATGTCCGGAGTCTGTGCAGGAAGGGGTCTTGTCACCTGGGGGTCGCTTGTCGGGGTTTCCTGCCATTGTCTTTTGATCCTTTCAGGGCCGGGTCGGGAGGAGTCCCAGACACCCAGCAGGCGTGGAGCCAGCCCTCGGGGAGGCCGGCAGGCCGATCGAAACCCACCTTCCCAGGGGAGCTCAGAGGTGCGATGGAAACTGCTCCTCCCTCTCTCATCCCAATGGGAGCGCGATGTCCCCCAGCCGGAGTGGCGGCTCTAGGCCAGGGTCGCGCTGGGGCCGGGCGGCCATCATGGTGCACGAAGTGGGCACGCGGGCCCGGTGTGGCCGAAAGGAGGAAGGCCACGGACGGGGAAGTCCGGGTCGGGTGTGTGTGTGTTCTGGTGGGAAGGATCGGCGTGGCCGTGGGCTCGGGGGCTGCGTGAGGTGCATGGGTCAGGTTATGTGGTGCGGGGACAGGGATGGCTATGCTACGAGGCCGGGTCTAACACGCGTCCCCCCCAGCTGAAAGCCGGAGAGAACTACCCATCCTCTTGGGGGTTCTCTTCGCTGAGGCGGAAGAACCGGGAGAGGCCATCGGCGTTGGCGTGGTCAGTACCAGGGCGATGTTCCACGGTGAAATCCATCCCCTGGAGGGAGATTGACCACCGCAGTAGCTTGGGGTTTTTTCCTCGCATCTGCATGAGCCATCGCAAGGGGCGATGGTCGGTTTGGACCTTGAAATGGGTGCCGAACAGATAAGGGCGTAACTTCTTGAGGGCCCAGACTACGGCGAACGCCTCGCGCTCGATGGTGCTCCATCTCTGTTCTCTGGACAACAGCCTTCGGCTGAGGAAGGCTACGGGCTGGTCTAGGCCTTGGTCATTCACCTGGGACAGGACGGCCCCAATTCCATGCTCGGAGGCGTCCGTTTGTACCACAAACTCCTTGGAGTAGTCGGGAGCCTGAAGGACGGGGGCTGTGCACATGGCCGTTTTTAGGGCATCGAACGCCTCTTGGCAGGCAGGGGTCCACTGCACTTTCTTGGGCTGTTTCTTGGACGTGAGTCCCGTGAGAGGACCGACTAGGCTGCCGTACCCCCGGATGAATCTCCGGTAGTAGCCCGTGAGGCCCAGAAAGGCTCGGACCTCCGTTTGGGTAGTGGGGGGTTCCCAGGCTAGGATGGCGTCGATTTTGGGCTGTAGAGGGGCGACCTGGCCGCTTCCGACCTGGTGCCCCAGGTAGGTTACCGAACCTTGCCCAATCTGGCACTTGCTGGCTTTCACGGTGAGGCCTGCCTGGCGCATGGCGGTTAGCACCCTCCGGAGGTGCTGGAGGTGCTCACTCCATTCGGAACTAAAAACTGCGATATCGTCTAGATAGGCAGCGCTGAATTTTTCCAGCCCGGCCAGGACTCTATTTACCAGTCGCTGGAAGGTGGCCGGGGCATTTTTCATCCCGAAGGGCATCACGCGAAAGCGATAGTGCCCATCCGGGGTGGAGAAGGCGGACCGCTCCTTGGCTCCTTCTGTGAGCGCAATTTGCCAGTAGCCGCAGGTAAGATCGAAGGTGCTGAGGAACCGAGCAGCCCCGAATCGGTCAATGAGCTCGTCGGCTCGGGGAATAGGGTGGGCATCGGCTCGGGTGACTTCATTGAGTCCCCGGTAGTCCACGCAGAAGCGGAGTTCTGGGGCGACACCGGGGGCAGCTGCTTTCGGGACCAGGACCACGGGGCTGGCCCAGGGACTGTCTGAGGGTTCGATCACTCCTAAGATCAACATCTTCGAGACCTCGGCTTGAATGCAGGACCGGACCCGATCAGGGACTCGGTAGGCTCGGTGTTTCACCGGCGGGCTGTCTCCGGTATCCACGTTATGGATACACCAGTCGGTGACTTGGGGGACCAGGGAGAAGAGGTCGGAAAACTGCCCTAGGAGCTGGCGGCAATCCTCACGTTGCTGGGAAGTGAGGGATGGGGAGAGGTTCACTCCCCCTACGGAGCCGTCCTTCTCTTTGGTGCACAGGAGATCAGGGAGGGGATCCGACTCCTCCTCGGCCCCGTCATCAGTGGCCAGCAGGAGGCTCAGCTCCGTCCGCACAAAGTGGGGCTTGAGGCGGTTCACGTGGAGGACCCGGAGGGGGTCCCGTGGTGACTGGACGTCCACCAAGTACGTGACCTGGCTCTTCCGCTCAATCACTTTGAAGGGCCCGGTCCATTGATCCTGGAGGGCGCAGGGTTTCACGGGGGCCATGACCCATACCTGCTGGCCAGGCTGGAACTCGACCAGAGTGGCATTCTGGTCATACCAGCGCTTCATCTCTTCCTGGCTTGCCTCCAGGTTGGCCTCGGCCATCTCTCGGAACTTCCTAGTCTGGTTTCGGAGGGTCAGGACGTATCGGAACACATCTCGGGGGTGGCCTCGGTGCGCCGCCTCCCACCCTTCCTTGACCAGGCTGAGGGGCCCCCGGACGGGGTGCCCGTAGAGTAACTCAAAGGGGCTGAACCCCAAGGATTTTTGGGGAACTTCTCGGTAGGCGAACAGGAGGCAGGGGAGCAGGACGTCCCACTTACACCGGAGGGGCTCTTCCAGGCCCGCGATCATCCCTTTCAGAGTCCGGTTAAACCGCTCTACCAGGCCGTTTCCTTGGGGGTGGTACGGGGTGGTGAATTTATAGGACACTCCGCATTGTTGCCACAAGGACGTCATGTATCTGGAGATGAAGTTCGTACCGCGATCGCTCACGACCTCGCGGGGAAAACCCATACGGGAAAAGATTCCCATCAACGCCCGGCCCACCACGGGGGCTGTGACGGTGCGCAGGGGTATGGCTTCAGGGTATCGGGTGGCATGATCTACCAGGACGAGGATAAAGCGGTGCCCTTGGGAGGTTGGGGTGTCCAGAGGCCCCACGATGTCGATCCCGACCCGCTCAAAAGGGGTACTGACGACAGGGAAGGGTTGGAGGGGAGCCTTGCGCTTTCCTCCGCTCTTCCCACTGACCTGGCACGTGGGACAGGACTTGCAGTGGGCTTCTACATCTGCTTTCATTCTGGGCCAGTAGAAGTGAGTCACGAGGCGACTGTAGGTTTTGTCCTGGCCCAAGTGGCCTGCGAGGGGAACGTCATGGGCCAAGCCCAGGAGGAGGTCTCGGAAGTGTAGGGGTACCACCAGCACCCGGGCGGATCCTAGCTCCACCGACTTCTGCTCGCTGTACAAAAGGTCATTCTCCCAATACACCCGGTGCGTTCCAGTTTGGTCGCCCGCGGCCTGGACCTCTGCCTGTTGCCGGGGCCCGACCAGGGAAGGACAGGTAGCCTGCTCTCGGCAGAACTCCTCCCGGGAGGGGCCCCCCTCGTGGCGCCACTGGGCCAATTCGGGCAGATCGCCTAACTCGGTGACCTGTGCGGAGTCGGAAGGTGGGGGTTCGTCACTGGCGACCGACCCTCCTTGTGGGGGGATGTGGGGACCCTCGGCGGGGACCATCCTGTCTTCAGTGGTCGGGGCGTCGTCGACTTCCCCCAGGGGGGTCAGTCGGGCCGCCATGGATCGGGTGGTGGCGCACACCCACTCAGGGAGACCCATCATCCCTAGGTGGGTCTTGCGCTCGACTTGTTTCCAGGGGGAACTTTCCAGGTCGTTCCCCAGGAGACAGTCGACTGGCTGGGAGGTTCTCACTGCGACTTTCAGTTTACCGACCACTCCTCCCCATTCAAAAGGCACCAGGGCTACCTTACACAGACTTTCCGTATTGTCAGCAGAAATGACCGGGCAACAGACGTTGGGGAGGACCTGGTCTTTGTTGACCAAATGACTGAGGACACCAGTGATGCTGGCCCCGGTGTCACGAAGGGCTTCTACTTGGTGGCCATTGATCGTTACGAGCTGCCTATATTTCTTCGTGTTGGAGGGTAGGAGGCTTCCAGGGACCATTTCTCTATCTCCTAAGGATACTAGGGCCATGGCTGCGGGTTCCCACTCTACGGTCCCCTCAACCTCCTCCCCCAGTGCTACATTGGCTATCTGTCTAGCGGGGGGTGCTGCCTGGGTGATGTGTGGGGCCATGGGGCATTCAGGGTCGTTGGCGTAATGCCCGGGCTTCTGACAACGGAAACAAGTGATGGTCACCCGGTGCCCCCGTCTCAGGGGGGGGGCCGGATACAGCTGGTGGGGGTGCCGGGAAAGGCGGAGGTTGGGTTTTCGGGGGACTGGACTGGGACTCTCTCTGCCCTCCCTGGTTCCCCCCCCCCTCTCTGGCGGGGTGGTCCCTGACTGGCTCGGGGGTACTCTCCTACAGGGCCCCGGGAGACCCGGGTGTTGGTCCAGCGATCCGCCTCGACAGCCAGCTTTCTCGGATCCGTGAGCTTGCTGTCGAGCAGATGCTGGCGCAGTTCCACAAAGCAGTTCGCAGCCAGGTGTTCCCACAACATAAGGTCGGTTAGTTCTTCTAGGGTGGTTACCTTGCTGCCCTTGATCCACCCATCGAATGCGCGGCTGAAGAAGTTTACATACTCCACCCAGGTGGTGCCCGGGATCTTCCTGCAGTCCCGGAACCGCTGGCGGTACATCTCCGGGGTGAGGCCGTACCTTGTGAGGAGGGCCTCTTTCATGTGGTCGTAGGAGGTCTGCATGGAGGTTGGTAAGTCGAGCAGGGTGTCTCTCCCCTCGCTCAGGAATCGTCCCCACAACCCGGCCCCCCAATCCTTCTGCGGGACCCGATGGGAGGTCATGGCGACCTCGTAGGCCCTGAACCACTGTTGAATGTCATCGTTTTTGTAATATTCTTTGACCACATCCTTGGGGATGTGGACCTTCTGCTCCACCGGGGAGGCCGCCTCTCGGTTCCCAGGGGGCCGCGCTTCTTCGCTTTTTGCTTTTAGCTCCATTTCCTTCAAGCTGCGTTCGTGCTCCAGTAGAAGTCTCCTTCCTTCGTGTTCCCGTTGGAGTTTCTTCTCTTCTAGTTCTCCTTGCACCCGCATCTGTTCCACTGCTAGCTTTTTCTCGGCTAATTTCAACTCGCCCTCGATTTTGAGTTTGGCTAATTCGAGTTCGTGATGGCGACTTCTTTCTCTGTCTGCGAGTTCCTCCGGGGATAGGCCCCCGTCTGGTATGAAGCTTCGCACCTGGTTGCTGCTGCGTTCTCCTTGGGAGGGTCCAGCTTCGTCGTGGGGCTCCACCGCTCCTTCTGGGCGGGGGGCTCCAGAATCCACCCAAGCTTTCAGTGCCTTCTGCATATCTTCTTTGGTGTTGAGACCAGTGGTAGCGATTTTGAGTTCTTTGCAGAATTGCTTCAGTTCTCTGTGTGTGTACTCCTCCAGTTGTTCCGCCTGGAACACGGTACTGGTGTCGTTTTCTGTGAGAACCACGGCGTTTCCTTCTGCCATCCTTGTCGGTAGTGCGTCAGCCGTTCACGGTACGATCTCTAGATTATGGGCCCGAATCCCGTCGCTTGCCACCAATGTTAGAAGGAGACCTCAGAGGAGCCCAGAGGGGGCCCTGACTATCCTGAGACCAACCCTCGAGGTATCGCAGCCGGGCACTGGCGGGAGACTCCTAAGGGGAGGAATCTCGTATCTAGGATCGTACACTCGGCACCACACGACAAAGAGACACCACACCGGGAGTTCTTAAGAACAAATCTTTATCAGATCGGAGTTGTAGGATCTTTATGATCAGCAAGGCAAATATATACAAGTGGAGCGCGGGCTCACAGAGTCTTGGAGGGGGGTAGGAGGTAGCGGGACAGTCTTTGGGGATATGGATCAAATGCAGGGGCGTACCCGGCGCACAGCTCACAATCCTTGAGCTGGGGGATACGCTTGTCGTCGTCAGGGTCCGGCGGGACCAAGAGAGTCTGTGGGAGCCGCGAGTCACTCAGCAGGGCTCAAGCACAAGTCGGAGGTCTTACGATCCTTTCGGGGAGCCGCGAGTCACTCAGCAGGGCTCAAGCACAGGTTCGGATGTCTTACGATCTTCAGGGAGCCGCAAGTCACTCAGCAGGGCTCAAGCACAAGTTCGGAGGTCTTACGATCTTCAGGGAGCCGTGAGTCACTCAGCAGGGCTCAGGTGTTTCCAAGGCGAATCTGCCGGACAGTCCCAGAGCACCCCTTGTTATAGGACGACTCCTCTTTGATGTCCGGAGTCTGTGCAGGCAGGGGTCTTGTCACCTGGGGGTCGCTTGTCGGGGTTTCCTGCCATTGTCTTTTGATCCTTTCAGGGCCGGGTCCGGAGGAGTCCCAGACACCCAGCAGGCATGGAGCCAGCCCTCGGGGAGGCCGGCGGGCCGATCGTAACCCACCTTCCCAGGGGAGCTCAGAGGTGCGATGGAAACTGCTCCTCCCTCTCTCATCCCAATGGGAGCGCGATGTCCCCCAGCCGGAGTGGCGCCTCTAGGCCAGGGTCGCGCTGGGGCCGGGCGGCCAACATGGTGCATGAAGTGGGCACTCGGGCCCGGTGTGGCCGAAAGGAGGAAGGCCACAGACGGGGAAGTCTGGGTCGGGTGTGTGTGTGTTCTGGTGGGAAGGATCAGCTAGGCCGTGGGTTTGGGGGCTGCGTGAGGTGCATGGGTCAGGTTATGTGGTGCGGGGACAGGGATGGCTATGCTACGAGGCCGGGTCTAACATTAGTACACTACTGTCTGTCTGGTATCGCTGTTGGTGGACCTGCACCATTATTTTGGGTGGTGATTATGTGTTGGGTGTGTGGGAATTGTAGTCTTGTGCTGGTCATAGGGTGGATCCTGGTATCTGTGTGCCATCACAAGCTGTTGGCTACATAACTTTGTTCATGTAAGCAGTTACTGCATGGTGACATCGTCCCAAGGTGTGTTCCTTCCTCTGTGTAACCTGACATCTTCCCTGCAGGGTCTTTCCAATATGTGGTGCTGAGCTGTGTCTACATTGGCTGGGTGTGTGACGGACTCGTTAGACTTGGGCCATGCATGCTGAGCGATGTCTCCACCTGCATCATTCGTGGCATCCTTGGTGGTCACTGTACTTGTGTATGTAGACTGTTGTCATGACTTCATGTGTACATGTTTTCTTTTTGGCGCTATGCATGTGTATACTCCCAGCCTCGCACACATGTGGTACATGTACTGCAGGATCTTTGTGCACCTGACTGACATTTGTGGGCATTGGATCTGTGGGTACTCCACCCTTTTCTTTGCAGGGGCACTGCTGTGAGGGTTAGGCACCCACCCCTCCCGTGTCTGGGCACTGCTGGGAGGACTCTGCACACACCCCTCTTGTGACTGGGCACTGCTGGGAGGCCTCTGCACACACCCCTCCTGTGACTGGACACTGCTGTGAGTGTTAGGCACCCACCCCTCCTGTGTCTGGGCACTGCTGGGAGGACTCTGCACACACCCCTCCAGTGTCTGGGCACTGCTGGGAGGACTCTGCACCCACCCCTCTTCTGACTGGGCACTGCTGGGAGGACTCTGAACCCACCCCTCCTGTGTCTGGGCACTGCTGGGAGGACTCTGCACCCACCCCTCCTGTGTCTGGGCACTGCTGGGAGGACTCTGCACACACCCCTCCTGTGTCTGGGCACTGCTGGGAGGACTCTGCACACACCCCTCCTGTGTCTGGGCACTGCTGGGAGGACTCTGCACACACCCCTCTTATGACTGGGCACTGCTGGGAGGACTCTGCACACACCCCTCCTGTGTCTGGGCACTGCTGGGAGGACTCTGCACACACCCCTCTTATGACTGGGCACTGCTGGGAGGACTCTGCACACACCCCTCCTGTGTCTGGGCACTGCTGGGAGGACTCTGCACACACCCCTCCTGTGTCTGGGCACTGCTGGGAGGACTCTGCACACACCCCTCGTCTGACTGGGCACTGCTGGGAGGACTCTGCACCCACCCCTCCTGTGTCTGGGCACTGCTGGGAGGACTCTGCACCCACCCTTCCTGTGTCTGGGCACTGCTGTGAGGACTCTGCACACACCCCTCTTATGACTGGGCACTGCTGGGAGGACTCTGCACCCACCCCTCCTGTGTCTGGGCACTGCTGGGAGGACTCTGCACACACCCCTCCTGTGTCTGGGCACTGCTGGGAGGACTCTGCACACACCCCTCCTGTGTCTGGGCACTGCTGGGAGGACTCTGCACACACCCCTCTTGTGACTGGGCACTGCTGGGAGGCCTCTGCACCCACCCCTCTTGTGACTGGGCACTGCTGGGAGGCCTCTGCACCCAACCCTCCTATTTCAGGATATGTACGCTTAGAACAGGTGTGGGTTCGCTCCATGCATACGAGGTGGGGGTACGGTCCGTACGTACACTGTTGGCATGGGGGTACGCTCCATGCATATGCGGGTGAGGGTACGGGTCGTACATACACGGTTGGGGTGGGGGTACGCTCCATGCATACGCGGGTGAAGGTACAGGTCGTACATACAAGGGTGGGGTGGTGGTACGCTCCATGCATACGCAGGTGAGGGTACGGGTCATACATACACGGTTGGGGTGGGGGTAAGCTCCATGCATACGCGGGTGGGGGTACGGGTCGTACATACATGGTTGGGGTGGGGGTACGGGTCGTACATACACGGTTGGGGTGGGGGTACGCTCCATACATACGCAGGTGAGGGTACGGGTCGTACATACACGGTTGGGATGGGGGTACGCTCCATGCATACGGGGTGGGGTTACGGTCCGTACGTACACTGTTGGCATGGGGGTATGCTCCATACGTACGCGGGTGAGGGTACAGGTCGTACTTACACTGTTAGGGTGGGGGATACGCTCCATGCATACGCGGGTGAGGGTACGGGTCGTACATACACGGTTGGGGTGGGGGTACGCTCCATGCATACGGGGTGGGGTTACGGTCCGTACGTACACTGTTGGCATGGGGGGTACGCTCCATACGTACGCAGGTGAGGGTACGGGTCGTACTTACACTGTTGGGGTGGGGGGTACGCTCCATGCATACGCGGGTGAGGGTACGGTTCGTACTTACACTGTTGGGGTGGGGGGTACGCTCCATGCATACGCGGGTGAGGGTACGGGTCGTACTTACACTGTTGGGGTGGGGGGTACGCTCCATGCATACGGGGGTGGGGGTACGGTCCGTACATATCAGTACCCACGCTATGGAATGCTTGTGCGGGCTGTCCCCAGGCCTTTGCCACGTGGGTACAGCCATCCCGCCATTGTTGAGGTGACGTAGGTGTGGGCGTGGTACGACTCGTACCCACGCTCTTAAGGCGTGGGTACGGGACGTACCTGTATTGTTGTGTTGCCGGTTCGTGTCGTCAACCACTTCCGTTGTGGCGGACGCTGGCTTTGCTGGACACGCCCCCACCCCCTCGTAGTGACCAGGGCCTGGGGGTCAGGTATGTCCAGGGCATGTGTGCTGTGTGACTTTGGTGGGGGTTTTGTGGCCTGCCCCTGCTCCTGGCCCCCCCCTTTCCCCCCTCCCTTTGTTGTTCTGACCTTCTGCGGCATCTGCGTCGTAACCTGTAGAGGAGGTCGACTGCTATGAGGGCCGGGATGACACGTAGGTTCGGGTCCATGTCTGTCCGTCGCCTGCAGGTACTCCTTGTTCGCGTCGTCCTGATTTCCCGGCAGTTTTTGGCTGCCGGAAAATATTGTCCGTGCGGGATGACGTCGGTGCGAATCGTACTTCCTGGTTCGTGAATGGCAGGCTGCGTGCGTCTCGACGTCACGTCGGCGCTTTCCCGGATCACATTTGTATGTTTATTTTCGTCGGTCGGGGTTTTGTACGATTCGTACGGAAATAGTTTTCCGTGCGAATCATACTTACATGTTTGTATATTGTTACGACCGGGTACGCGTCGGACGGAGAATATGCTCCGTCCGACGGTTCGTACCCGGTTTTTACAGGATCGTGATCGGCACCATACTGTTTTAAATTACCAAAACCACTAATATTCCCTGTTTCTATTTCCCTCAAGTATCTATAATGCATGCCTACTTATGAGGGGTCTAGGGGAGCCCCAAGGCACACACGGCCCTGAAGGCTCTTCAGCCACTATCATGTGGCAGTCCGTTTTAAAAAAAAACATGTATATTTTTTAACTGGATGCCCCGGTGCCCACCTGGAGCACCCACGATCATAAAAACGCTGGAGGTGGAAGCATAGGCCCCCGCAGCCTGTGCTGCCTCCCAATCCCCTTACTTTATTGGTGGTGGTACTCCATTTCCCACCAGGGCCAACCACAATGTCCCTTTCATTTGGGGCTGAAGGGAGAGCTGCCAATTCTATGGCCATTACTTGACTTGCTTTGGGAATGCAGCCCCGAGTGGTGGCGCTTATTCATGGCTGTCATATTATACAATTCAGTTTCCAACGTTTTAAATGTATTTGAATTGTATCGCCTAATAATTGCATCGAGCGACTAGAGTGTTATGTCCATACCTGCAACAGCTATCGGTATTAGCACCGTCATTCTGGTCTTGCCCGTAATATTAGGGTTGTTGCCCAACTTTCCTGTGTATCGTTTGGATCTGCTGTGCTGCCCCTATTCTGGGACACACGCATGACCATTGTGGTAGGGGGTAAGATTTTTAACATCTAGTTATCTGGCTTTTGACTATTTACATTAAAATGTCCAAAACTAGGCAATTGAGAATTGGTGTGATCCTCTGAAGGTTGACCCCTGGTGTTAATGTACATTTTCCTATGCTTTTTGCAGGATATCAGTCAACATCAGGATTCTGAAAAGTCTCTGCCATTTAAACTGCAATGCTCGTTGAAGGTCGCAAATGGCTTCCAGCATATTGTGCATTTCAGAATCTTTCTACTCATGGATTCAATGGTTTCATTTTATATTTACATACATATTATCTTTTATTATGTTCTACAATTGCATCGTGTAAAAATTGTGTGTCATAAGGCAATTTATCATAATACTAAAAAATGTTATTTTCGGATTACAAGCGCACATTTTTTACCCTGTCATTATAGGTGACAGCCTCAATTCTGCCATGCTTTTCTGTGAGTCATATTCATTACAAAGGAGAAAGGACATATTGCGTTTAGAACGTTTGAGTTGAAATTGAGAGCAATGGGGAGTCTATAAACTATAGTTCAACAACCTCCTGCCTCCTGTCCTTTCTATAATCTTTTCTCAACTCCAGCTGCCTTCACTTTTCTCTCTCTGCAGTCTTTCATCTTCTGTCGTTTCTCGACACCTGCACTGTGGTCTCTGCTTCTCCTTGGCCTCCAATATATCCATCCCTTCTCTGCTTGTCTCTCCCGCAGAAGCACTCTCTTATCTCTGCCTCTACATGTCTAGCACCTCTCCCTTTTTTCACTCTCTTCTCTATTCACTTGGGACCATATGTTCTCTGCATGTCTGCTCAGTGCTGGAAGAGCGTGGTGGTGGCTGCGGGGGCAGGATGGTGAGTGAAAAGTGGAAGTAGGGCTTTCCTTGAACATCTATGAATTTGCCATCATCTAGGTGAACAGTGTGTGCACAGTTTACCCAACTCACAAGGGACATTCAGCTTGGCGTGCCACTGGCACAGAGTTATTCATCTTAACAGGGCTACTACATTGGGTGAGGTCATCAGACCCAAAATTGAGAGTCAAAAGGACTAGATGAAAACCAGAGGGCAAAAGGAAGCCGCGACCCCAATCACAATGCTTTTGGTGTTGGATGAGCAAACTGGGGGCTCATGAAATGAATGCTATTGAGCTGGGTGGGGCAGAAAAATTGACTATGACTAGTAATGGACCAGGAGAAGCTAAAAAAGTTTAATACTCCAGCCCTCCGGTTCTGGGAAGCAAGCGCACGTAAACTCCTCAGTGACCCCAGCAGTCTCAGTTATAGAATCTAATTCAATTCAAACGAAGAATGCAATCTTGGTCACTGCTCAAATAAATGCCCCCTCCCCGTTACAACAGTCGCAACCAAGACTTTCTGTAGACTTTGAAGATGAGTCTAAAAACAGAAGAGATGATGATGTAGAGACAGGAAACTCCACTCCAATTATAGATAGTAACCCGAAGGATATGATGGGTAATTCATTGGATGGTTTAAATCTATTGAATAGCTCAGCCCAAGGGCCAGCGTAAGTCCTTCCTCAACTGATCAGCTGTATCAACAACTCGCGAAGGAGTCTCTGAAAGTACCCCAACAATGTACCCGGACCTTTAATCAAGCATCTGAACCTTCAGACTCAAGGCTGGAGGAAGGGGACAGTCTTGTGTTGACTTCCATGAGTGTCATCAAAAATACTCTAACGAAAATGGCCGATACCTCGATTGAACAATCTGTGACAATGGCCGATGCCTTGATTGAACAATCTGTGACAATGGCCGATGCCTTGATTGAACAATCTGTGACAATGGCCGATACCTTGATAGAGCAATCTGTGACAATGGCCGACACCTCGATCGAACCAGCTGTGACAATGGCCAACCATACTATGAAATTGAAGTGTCACAATTTTACAAACACAAAAAGAAACCTACAGAGACCGCCTAATGCAGGGGATTCTCTCAGAAGAGATAATGTCTAAAATTCAACAACTCTTACGGATTGAAAACATTATAGATCTGCTAAAACCATTATCTTATAAATATAAAGGAATATTAGAGGGTACCACTCAATACTAGAAGTAAGTTCAAGTGGGGCAGACGTAAGAAGTACTCTACATAGTAAACAAACCCCGTTGGCTGTACTGTGCCAACTTAACCCTGATAGCGAGAAGAAAGGGAACCGTCAACAACAAGGGCAGGCAGTTAGGGCAGATCTGACATTTTGTCATCAAACTACCTTTCAGACACCCACTCCCAATTTGAAGTGAGAACCAGAAGATCAGGTGAACCGGGCAGCATCGACCACTAACGACAGCTCGGTCTCTATTCCAGCCTTATATAAGTGAACGGCGCCTTAAGAAACTTTAGATATTGAATAAAAATATGGCAACTAAAACCAGCAGGTAGCCCATCTGCAAGGGGTTAGAAATAAAATAAATTAGGTTATTTTTGAGAAACTGCCCATTAGGAAAATGATTACAGTATGAGTTGAAAAAAATGGCAAACCAGCAATAAAGGATAGCACTGCAATATCCCACAGTGAAACAAATCTGGTTGCCAACAACAAACTTTTTCCAGTTGATAGAAGTCGAATGCCTGACTTAGATAGCGGTGCAACTATTTCCATCACCCCAAACGATTGTACTAATAATGAGAAAGGAACGGCTACTCATCCCAGTTGGGGCTTAAAGAACCTTACAAGGTATAATCCTAGTAGCTTAGTTCAAGAGGTTCAGAATTCTTTGGCATCTAATGATGAGGTGACAGAGAACTATTTATAAATTGACTTCTGCTTTATGAATTATTCAGAAGGACCATTTGATATTTTCAACCGACACAACATCTTGAGGGTTTTGCATCGCTTCCCAGATCTGGAGCACCTTAGTTCAAAGGACCTCCTCTCTATTCAATTCTTGACTAACTTCAAGACTGTGCATGCACTACCTAGTCTAACCCAGATCGTTATGCAAAAATACTTGAAAAGGTCGATAAATTAGCAGATTGTGGGATAAAGTTAAAAACTGTGGAGTCATGAAAATATCACTATTTCATTAAGAAAGACGTAGGCAGAGATGAGTACCGTACAGCTACTGGTTTGACACATATGAAAACATTCAAAAGCCAGAAAAATGAGATTTCAATGGATACTAATAATTTGGCAAAAATGATAGTAGTTTTCAGCAAGATGAACAGACCCATTCAGACTGAGTCTCAACCAGTTACTATAGCCTTATAGCCCGCCGTAGCGGGCTATACCGGCTATTAAAGGCCCGCTGCAGCGTTAAAGGCCCGAGCCGAAGGCGAGGGACTTTAACAAAAGCAGCGGGACTTTAATAGCGGTATAGCCCTGCTACGAAGGGCTATAAGGCTATTAGAACATTCTGCCACTAGAGGGCAGAATGTTCTAACAAATTAAACAAAGGCTTCTCGAAGCTCGAGGGGATTTAAATCCCCTCGATCTTCCAGAGGCTTTTGTAAAACATTGGAATGTTGTTCTTCGGGCCTTTACCGGCCCGTAGAAGCATGGAGCACTCCATTGTCTACAATGGAGTGCTCCACATTCCAATGTTCTAATAATTCATATTTGTATAATCTGTAGGGGCAGAATTCCTGCTACAGGCAATGAAGATGCCGGACAGGTCAAAAACATGCTGCAGATTTGTTCATGGAATAGTGTAAGCTGGGAAAGACAGGCAACAAATCATAATCTCAATTTCAATAGTTTCTTGAACTCATATGATATCATCTGTTTACAGGAAACATGGCAGATAATCAATCAATTAATCAATCGGGGGTTGGTAAAGCACAACTACTCACCCGTGTGGGTCTCAAGGCACTGGGGGGGGGAAGGAGCACGGCTCCGTTGAGTGCTGGGGTCATCTGAAAAGCCAGGTCTTGAGGTCCTTCCTGAACTGGGGCAGTGTGAGAGATTGCTGTATACTGTGTACTGATTTAAGATTCCGGGTGTCATTTGGATTGCTAAATAAAAAAAATGTAGCAAGAAAACGCTTTTTTGGATCGTACAGTGTCCCCACAGCAAATGGCAGCTTCCAGGCTCTCAAAAAATGTAAATTAAAAAACATATTATGGAGGGGTTCAGGGACCAAAGGTAGAATGGGAGGGGGAATGAAAGGAGGGAAGCAACAGGGAGTGGGAGGGGTGGAGGAAGTAACTGAGTCTCTTGAGGCTTGACCCTTGCAAGTCCAAATAAAATATCGAAAAAAGAAGTGTCAGGCATGGATGGGTGGAAAGCGAAGACGAGCTTGGATGGAAGGATTAAGGAACAACACAGAGCTGGCAGGGAGGAGGGAAGCAACACACAAGGAATAGAGCCTAAAAACACTTGCTCTTAAATAGAGTGGTGAAAGAAAAAGAAAAAACAAGCTCTCTGAATGTGAGCAGTGGAAGTGTGCAAGTCATTCCATAAAAAGGACGGCAAAGAGGCTCTGCTTCAGGGGCGGGACAAACTGATGGGCCCGATTCACAAAGATAAAGTTAGATGAAATTTAACTTTATGACTTTCAGTATTCATAAGGGATGATTTTACTACTCGTAAATGCTCTTTGTGAATACCGAAAGAGTTTTGTCCAACTTTACCTTTGTGAATCGGCCCAATAAGTGGAAGGAAAGCCATAGAGTAAGAATCAAGCAAAGATGAGGGACAATAAAACCAACCAATGGTAAGGAATGGGCTGTCTCTAAGTCCACTGTAAGTTTTTGCTGTGTTCTACAGGAGATCTCTATCAAATAAACAGCTAAATGGGTGACCCATTGCCCATGATGTGATGGGCAAAAGCAAAATATGAATGACAGACCAATGGTTGAAGGATAAAAATGGCCAGCTAAAAGCCCCTATAACTAAATACGATATATCCAGACAGATAGATAGATAGATAAATAGATAGATAGACAAAAGATAGATGCACTGAAAAAACAAAGGTTAAAATGTTATAGTTAGGTGAAATGTTCAGTAACAATGTAATGTTTTAAACACAGGTTTTGCCACTTTCTATCTCGCCATGGATGACACAGAACAGACATTTGAGGTGAGCAGGTTCTCCACCTAAAACTTGGGATCCAGGGTTCCCTGCTCCATACACACACACACCTGCCCACCTGCAAGCACGCACATGCACACATGCACACACACACGCACAACGCACACGCACACACACACACGTATCTGCACTGAAAAAAACATAGGTTAACGGGAGCTGATATTTAGGTGAAAATGTCAGTTAATATATACTTTTTTAAATGACCCAAACCACTAATATTCACTGTGTCTATTTCCCTCTAGTAACTATAATGCATGCCTACTTGTGAGGGGTCTAGGGGTGCCCCAAGGCACACACGGCCCTGAAGGCTCTCCAGCCACTATCACGTGGCAGTCCGTTTAAAAAAAAAAAAAGTATATTTTTTAACTGGATGCCCCGGTGTCCACCTGGGGCACCCACGGTCATAAAAACGCTGGAGGTGGAAGCATAGGCCCCCCGCAGCCTGTGCTGCCTCCCAATCCCCTTACTTTATTGGTGGTGTTGCTCCATTTCCCACCAGGGCCAACCACAATGTCCCTTTCATTTGGGGCTGAAGGGAGAGCTGCCAATTCTATGGTCATTACTTGACTTGCTTTGGGAATGCAGCCCCGAGTGGTGGAGCCTATTCATGGCTGTCATATTATACAATTCAGTTTCCAACTTTTTAAATGTATTTAAGTTGTATCACCTAATAATTTCATCGAGCGACTAGAGGGTTATGTCCCTTCCTGCAACAGCTATCCGTATTAGCACCGTCATTCTGGTCTTGCTCATAATATTAGGGTTGTTGCCCAACTTTCCTGTGTATCGTTTGGATCTGCTGTGCTGCCCCTATTCTGGGACACACGCATGACCATTGTGGTAGGGGGTGAGATTTTTAACATCTAGTTATCTGGCTTTTGACTATTTACATTAAAATGTCCAAAACTAGGCAATTGAGAATTGGTGTGATCCTCTGAAGGTTGACCCCTGGTGTTAATGTACATTTCCCTATGCTTTTTACAAGATATCAGTCAACATCAGGATTCTGAAAAGTCTCTGCCATTTAAACTGCAATGCTCGTTGAAGGTCGCAAATGGCTTCCAGCATATTGTGCATTTCAGAATCTTTCTATTCATGGATTCAATGGTTTCATTTTATATTTACATACATATTATCTTTTATTATGTTCTACTATTGCATCGTGTAAAAATTGTGTGTCATAAGGCAATTTATCATAACACTAAAAAATGTTATTTTCGGATTACAAGCGCACATTTTTTACCCTGTCATTATAGGTGACAGCCTCAATTCTGCCATGCTTTTCTGTGAGTCATATTCATTACAAAGGAGAAAGGACATACTGCGTTTAGAAAGTATGAGCTAAAATTGAGAGCAATGGGGAGTCTATAAACTATAGTTCAACAGCCTCCTGCCTCCTGTCCTTTCCATGATCTTTTCTCAAATCCAGCTGCCTTCATTTTTCTCTCGCTGCAGTCTCTCATCTTCTGTCGTTTCTCGACACCTGCACTGTGGTCTCTGCTTCTCCTTGGCCTCCAATATATCCATCCCTTCTCTGCCTGTCTCTCCTGCAGAAGCACTCTCTTATCTCTGCCTCTACAATGTCTAGCACCTCTCCCTTTTTTCACTCTCTTCTCTATTCACTTGGGAGCATATGTTCTCTGCATGTCTGCTCAGTGCTGGAAGAGCATGGTGGTGGCTGCGGGGGCAGGATGGTGAGTGTGGCTCAATCGTTAGAGCGGCAGACCCTGATGCAGAGTTCTGGCCCGGGACCAGAGTTCAATCCCCTGCCTCGGCGGGGCTTGGATTCAATTTCCTCGGACCTGATCATTCTCGCCTCGGTGCCTATTCTAATCATGGGTCCCATGCTGCAACTCTGGGCAATAGCTTGCTTAATCTCCACAACGGCCCCAGCAGCGCTGGGATGCCTGGCTTCACCATGGGGGTGCCCAGGAGTGGACAATTCACAGGGAAAGGCCAGGAAGGGTTCCACAGCGGTATGAGTAAAAGCACCAGGATACCCCCGTTGGAGGTGGCAGTGCGCTATACAAGTACATACACATTTACATTTACATTTACAAAAGTGGAAGTAGAGCTTTCCTTGAACATCTATGAGTTTGCCATCATCTAGGTGAACAGTGTGTGCACAGTTTACCCAACTCACAAGGGACATTCAGCTGGGCGTGCCACTGGCACAGAGTTATTCATCTTAACAGGACTACTACATTGGGTGAGGTCAAACATTGAGAGTCAAAAGGACAAGATGAAAACCAGAGGGCAAAAAGAAGCCGCGACCCCAATCACGATGCATTTGGTGTCGGATGAGCAACTGGGGGCTCATGAAATGAATGCTATTGAGCTGGGAGGGGCAGAAAAATTGACTATGGCTAGTAATGGACCAGGAAAAGCTAAAAAAGTTCAATACTCCAGCCCTCCAGTTCTGTGAAGCAAGCGCACGTAAACTCCTCAGTGACCCCAGCAGTCTCAGCCATAGAATCTAATTCAATTCAAACGAAGAATGCAAACTTGAATGCAAACTTGATCACTGCTCAAATAAATGCTCCCTCCCCGTTACGAACAGTCGCAACCAAGACTTTCTGTAGACTTTGAAGATGAGTCTAAAAACAGAAGAGATGATGATGTAGAGACCGGAAACTCCACTCCAATTATAGATAGTAACCCGAAGGATATGATGGGTAATTCATTGGATGGTTTAAATCTCTTGAATAGCTCAGCCCAAGGGCCAGCGTAAGTCCTTCCTCAACTGATCAGCTGTAACAACAACTCGCGAAGGAGTCTCTGAAAGTACCCCAACAATGTACCCGGACCTTTAACCAAGCATCTGAACCTTCAGACTCAAGGCTGGAGGAAGGGGACAGTCTTGTGTTGACTTCCATGAGTGTCATCAAAAATACTCCAACGAAAATGGCCGATACCTCGATTGAACAATCTGTGACAATGGCCGATGCCTTGATTTAACAATCTGTGACAATGGCCGATACCTTGATTGAACAATCTGTGACAATGGCCGACACCTCGATCGAACCAGCTGTGACAATGGCCGACACCTCGATTGAACAATCTGTGACAATGGCCGATACCTTGATTGAACAATCTGTGACAATGGCCGACACCTCGATCGAACCAGCTGTGACAATGGTCAACCATACTATGAAATTGAAGTGTCTCAATTTTACAAACACAAAAAGAAACCTACAGAGACCGCCTAATGCAGGGGATTCTCTCAGAAGAGATAATGTCTAAAATTCAACAACTCTTACGGATTGATAACATTATAGATCTACTAAAACTATTATCTTATAAATATGAAGGAATATTAGAGGGTACCACTCAATACTAGAAGTAAGTTCAAGTGGGGCAGACGTTAGAAGTACTCTACACAGTAAACAAACCCCGTTGGCTGTACTGTGCCAACTTAACCCTGATAGCGAGAAGAAAGGGAACCGTCAACAACAAGGGCAGGCAGTGAGGGCAGATCTGACATTTTGTCATCAAACTACCTTTCAGACACCCACTCCCAATTTGAAGTGAGAACCAGAAGATCAGGTGAACCAGGCAGCATCGACCACTAACAACAGCCCGGTCTCTATTCCAGCCTTATATAAGTGAACGGCGTCTTAAGAAACTTGAGAAATTGAATAAAAATATGGCAACTAAAACCAGCAGGTAGCCCATCTGCAAGGGGCTAGAGATCAAAAAAATTAGGTTATTTTTTAGAAACTGCCCATAAGGAAAACATTACAGTATGAGTTGAAATAAACGGCAAACCAGCAATAAAGGATAGCACTGCAATATCCCACAGTGAAACAAATCTGGTTGCCAACAACAAACTTCTTCCAGTTGATAGAAGTCGAATGCCTGACTTAGATAGCGGTGCAACTATTTCCATCACCCCAAACAATTGTACTAATAATGAGAAAGGAGCGGCTACTCATCCCAGTTGGGGCTTAAAGAACCTTACAAGGTATAATCCTAGTAGCTTAGTTCAGGAGGTTCAGAATTCTTTGACATCTAGGTGCCGATTCCGATCCGGTAAAAAAAATTCCCGTACGAATCGTATCCGTATTTTTTTACGTATGAATCGTACAAGTCCCGTACAAACGGGCAAGTACGATTCGTACGTGGAAAATACATACGAATGACATCGGGAAAAGTCTACGACACGTCCCCGGACAGTTTTAAGTACGATTCGTAAAACTGAAGTCCGAGCGCACAAGTACGATCCGTACCGTCCGTCCGAATATACAAACGCATGTAATACGCTCTGTCCGAATATACAACCGCATGTAAAATATCCCGTACGGAGCGAACTGTGTACCACCCCTTCCCCGGGCACACCTGGGCGAGGGGTACGAGCCGTACGGCCCCCCCAGCCTCCCACCCCTCCCGCGTACATCCGCACCGTACCCCCAGCACCCCCCCTGTCCGCGCCGTACCCCAGCACCCATACCTGTATGCACCGTACCCCCACCCCTGTATGTATGGTGCGTACCCCCCGTATGTATGGTGCGTACCCCTACCCCCCTATGTACGGTGCGTACCCCACCCCCGTATGTACGGTGCGTACCCCAACCCCCTATGTACGGTGCGTACCCCCACCCCCGTATGTACGGTGCGTACCCCCACCCCCGTATGTACGGTGCATACCCAGAGCACGTAGCGCTGGGGGTACGCACCGCACATAGGGGGGTGGGGGTACGCACCGTACATATGGGGGTATGCACCGTACATACGGGGAGTACGCACCGTACATACGGGGGTGGGGGTACGCACCGTACATACGGGGGGGTACGCACCGTACATACGGGGGTGGGGGTACGCACCGTACATACGGGGGGGTACGCACCGTACATACGGGGGTGGGGGTATGCACCGTACATACAGGGGGTATGCACCGTACATAGGGGGGTGGGGGTACGCACCATACATACGGGGGGTATGCACCGTACATACGGGGTGGGGGTACGCACCGTACATACGGGGGTAAGCACTGTACATACAGGGGTGGGGGTACGCACCGTACATAGGGGGTGGGGGTACACACCGTACATACGGGGGGTACGCACCGTACATACGGGGGTGGGGGTACGGTGCGTACCGGTATGGGTGCTGGGGTACGGCGCGGACATGGGGGGGCTGGGGGTACGGTGCGGACGTGTAGGGATGGGGGTACGGTGCGTACCGGGCCCCCTTTTCGCCGTGCATCGTGGCGTACTTAGCTTTTCCTGCACTTTTTGGGTCCCGTAAAAATATTGCCGTGCGAAGTGCTGTGGGTACGAATCGTACTTGCTGGTCCCTAAAACGCTGCCTGACTCCGTCCGGATGTCGCGTATGTGCCGTCCAGAATCAGTTTTGTATGTGTTTTTTTGCCGGTCGGTGTTTTTTACAACTCGTACGGAAATGGTATTTCTGTGCGAATCGTACTTGCGCGTTTGTAAGGTGTTTTTCCCGGGTACGAGTCGGACGGAGAAAACGCTCCGTACGACCATTTGTGCCCAGGTTTTACCAGATCGGAATCGGCACCCTAATGATGAGGTGACAGAGAACTATTTGCAAATTGACTTCTGCTTTATGAATTATTCAGAAGGACTATTTGATATTTTCAACCGACACAACATCTTGAGGGTTTTGCATCACTTCCCAGATCTGGAGCACCTTAGATCAAATTGACTAGCTTCAAGACTGTGCATGCACTACCTAGTCTAACCCACATCGTTATGCAAAAATACTTGAAAAGGTCGATAAATTAGCAGATTGTGGGATAAAGTTAAAAACTGTGGAGTCATGAAAATATCACTATTTCATTAAGAAAGACGTAGGCAGAGATGAGTACCGTACAGCTACTGGTTTGACACATATGAAAACATTCAAAAGCCAGAAAAATGAGATTTCAATGGATACTAATAATTTGGCAAAAATGATAGGAGTTTTCAACAAGATGAACAGACCCATTCAGACTGAGTCACAACCAGTTACTAATTCATATTTGTATAATCTGTAGGGGCAGAATTCCCGCTACAGGCAATGAAGATGCCGGACAGGTCAAAAACATGCTGCAGATTTGTTCATGGAATAGTGTAAACTGGGAAAGACAGGCACCAAATCATAATCTCAATTTCTATAGTCTCTTGAACTCATGATATCATCTGTTTACAGGAAACATGGCAGATAATCAATCAATCAAACAATCGGGGGTTGGTAAAGCACAACTACTCACCCGTGTGGGTCTCAAGGCACTCGGGGGGAAGGGGCACGGCTCCGTTGAGTGCTGGGGTCATCCGAAAAGCCAGGTCTTGAGGTCCTTCCTGAACTGGGGCAGTGTGAGAGATTGCTGTATATGGAGGGGGAGGGTGTTTCAGGCTTTGGCTGCGAGGTAGAAGGACTTTCCTCCTGTTCTAGTCCTGCTGATACGTAGGATGGTGGCCAAACAGAGCTGGGCAGATCTGAGGTGTCTTTAGGTGGGTGGAGGTATAGGCAGTTGTTCAGGTATGCGGGTAAGGTGTTATGAAGGGCCATGTATGCGTGGTTGAGTAGTTTGAAGGTTATTCTTCTTTCAACTGGAAGCCAGAGGAGATCACAGAGGTATTGAGTGATGTGGCAGTAAGGGGGGATGTTGAGGATCAGTCAGGCTGAGGTGGTCTGGACAGTCTGGAGTTTGCAAAGGAGTGTCTTGTTAATTCCGGCGTAGAGAGTTTTGCCGTAGTCTAGTCTTCTGCTGATGAGTGCGTGCGTGACAGTTTTTCTGGTTTCGGTTGGAATCCATCTCAAAGTCTTTCGAAGCAGGTCGCGGAGACTGCGTTGATCTGGCAGTTCATTGTGAGCGAAGAGTCTAGCATGATACTGAGGTTTCGCGCATGGTGCGTCGGGGTTTGAGGATTTCCGAGGGTGGAGGGCCACCAGGAGACGTTCCATGCAGAGGGGGTGGAGCCAAGAATGAGGAATTCTGTTTTTCCTGATTTGAGTTTCAGGCAGCTGTTTTTCATCCATGTGGCGATGGCTTTCATCCCTTCCTGGAAGTTGTGTCTGGAGATGTTGGGTTCGTTGGTGAGGGAGAGGATCAGCAGGGTGTCGTCAGCGTAGGAGATGATGTTGAGCCCATGCTTCCGGACAATGGTTGCAAGGAGGGCTATGTAGACGTTGAAGAGGGTGGGGGTGAGGGAGGAGCTCTGGGGCACTCCACATTTGGTCTCTGACTGTTCCGAAAGGTAGGAAGGGAGTCTGACCTGCTGAGTTCTGCTGGTGAGGAAGGAGTGGATCCAGTCGAGGGCCTTGGGGCAGATCGCAGCATCAGGTGGCTGGCGTGCGGTGATCTGACTTATCAAAACTTCATATCCCTGGACATATTTGCAGCAAAAAGTGTATTGTAAAGACCCTGCGGTGCGTTATCAATATTATGTGGCAGCTCAGAAACATCTAATTACAGTTTTTTATGAATCCAAAAATATTTTTGTAGTATGGGTAAAGTTGAAAAAGTATACAACTCCACTTAATTATTGTTTATATTCCAGCTTCAGAATCTGGGATAGGAAGAGAGAAACTTTACTGATATGTTTAATCCCAGGTGCTGATGTTGCCCTGACATGGGATTTTATTAAGAATCTGTTCAAGGGGAGTGAAAATGCTCCTAGGGGAACTCGTTGGCTCAATAGTTGACAGCCACCCCCCGATTACTAAAGACAGGACATTTACGGACTTCGGCAAGATGGTTAGTTACACTCTAATGGATATGGGGCTATGCTATTTAAATGGAAGTCATATGAATGATGGTAAACACTCAAAATTTCGAATTTGAAATATTGACCGGCCAGAATATCTAATTAAAAATATAGAGAGGCCAGAATATCGAATTACCAAAATATAGTTGGATAGAATATCGAAATTGGGGTTTAAAATATCGATTTCCATAATAACGAATTTAAAATATTGTTTTCCATAATATAGATTTTTTTTTAGTGTTATATATGCTAGTATATGTGTTAAAATTATATATCATTTTTGTAATGTATGTTTAATTCTTTTAAAGTAATGAATGTTATGTTATTTAATTTTTGCGTAATTTAATTCCGTAGCGGGTTGTGGGTTTATAGGGGACTAGGGTGGGAAGTAATTTAATTATAGTAAATTAAATATTAATTTTTATGAATTATGAATTATTTTTAATTTATTTTTGCGTTTTAGTTCTGTAGCGGCTTGTGGGTTTATAGGGGAATATGGTGGGAAGTAATTTAATTGTAATTAAGTAAATATTAATTGTAATTTATTTGTATTAATAATTAATTTATTGCTAATTAATTATTAATCAGTAATTCATTTTTATTAATTGGTAATTAATGTTTATTAATTGATAATTATGTTAATTGTATTAATTTATTATTTGGAGTGGGTTTTGGGTTATAGGGGAATAGGGTGTGAAGTCATATAATTGTAATTAAGTAATTATTCAAATTATTTTTGTGTATTGATAAATAATTGTTTGTTAATTAATTATTAATTGGTAATTTTTTATTACTTATTACATTTTTGGGGTTGATAATTAATTAGTTGTTAAATAATTATTAATAGGTAATCAATTTTTAATAAAAAATATTTATTGGTATTTAAAATTAAATAATTATTACATATTTTGTGATTGGTAATTCATTTTAATTATTTTTTTATTGGTATTGATAATTAACTTATTCTTATTTAAATATTAAATCATTACTTTTCCTACTGTTGCACTCTCTGGAGTTGGAATAGTAAGTATTTACCCCTACGCTATCCAACGCTTTCCCTACTGTTGTACTCACTGGAGTGGGAAGAGTAATTTTTACCCCTCCGCTATCCAACACTTTCCCTACTGTTGCACTCACTGGAGTGGGAATAGTAATTTTAACCCCTACGCTATCCAACACTTTCCCTACTGTTGCAGTCCCCGGAGTGGGAATAGTAATTTTAACCCCTACGCTATCCAACACTTTCCCTACTGTTGTACTCACTGGAGTGGGAATAGTAATTTTTACTCCTACACTATCCAACACTTTCCCTACTGTTGCACTCACTGGAGTGGGTATAGTAATTTTTACTCCTACGCTATCCAACACTTTCCCTACTGTTGCACTCAGTGGAGTGGGAATAGTAATTTTTACCCCATGCTATCCAACGCTTTCCCTACTGTTGCACTCACTGGAGTGGGAATAGTAATTTTTACCCTCCCGCTATCCAACGCTTTCCCTACTGTTGCTGTAACGCCCTGAACGTCTCAGGATCGTTTAACAGACACGACAATGAGGACGCAACCACTTGTGAAGGGTTAGTTCTTTTAATGAAGGCAAATAAAATACAAAGAACAAACAAAAGTTATAGTCACTGGAATCCTCCAGGCTAAGTACGTTACCAGCCCACAGCACGGATGGTCCTAACCGTCCTCTGCATATACGCCGATCCCGGCGTATGCGAACAGAGGGCAGAAATTAAATGGCCGACAATGCCAATCGGTAGGCTGTGAGGGGCACGAAGAGTGTTGGGGAGAATCGAGGAGTCAGGGAAACACCCAGCCGGGGTCTCTACCTGAAGGGAGCAGCCGCTCAACCTCTTCCTCAGACTGCACCGGGACGCGGAGTCACCTCCTGGTGATGCGTCACCGATACCCCAATCACAAGCAAGAAGACTGAACCGAGAGCAGCCGCTCGATCGATCCTGTGGACTTCCGAGTCTGTAACGCGGCAAACACCTCCTGGTGTGCGTTACAGCTGGCAGTCCCTGTGTCTCTGGTCGGGCTGGGAGTTACGACTCCAACCAGCAAAAGCGCCACTGCGCTTGGACTCAGCCGAGTCAAAAAGCGAATCTCAATGGTTGACCGGTAGAGCTTCCGGGTCCTTCACAGGTGACGATGGGGCAAGACACGGCCCAGGGAGTAACGACTCGACCTACCTCCGTTCTTGCCTTACTGGAGCACCACTCCGGAACACTGCTCTTCACGAAGCAGGTACGTCGGTGTAAACACAATATCCGACAGCCTTGTACCTCCTGGTTCCTCCCTTTATAGGGCGTGTTTTCCTTGAGTTATGTAACAGCTCTCCTGTTTACATAAGGGCGTGTTTCCCTTGAGTTATGTAACAGCTCTCCTGTTTACATAAGGGCGTGTTTCCCTTGAGTTATGTAACAGCTCTCCTGTTTACATAAGGGCGTGTTTCCCTTGAGTTATGTAACAGCTCTCCTGTTTACATAAGGGCGTGTTTCCCTTGTATGACAGGAATTCTTGACAGTTGCACTCTCTGGAGTGGGAATAGTAATTTTTACCCCTAGGCTATCCAACGCTTTCCCTACTGTTGCACTCACTGGAATGGGGATAGTAATTTTTACCCCTACGCTATCCAATGCTTTCCCTACTGTTGCACTCACTGGAGTGGGAACAGTAATTTTTACCCTCCCACTATCCAACAAATTCTTTACTTTTGCAATTGGTGGAGTGTGAAAACTAATTTTATTCCCTTACCTATGTAATGTTTTTAATTTTGTTATATTTAATGTAGTGCAAATTATTAATTAACATAAAAAGTATTACATTAATTATTTAAATTATTATATATTATTTTCTTTTATATTTAGGTAATAGGTTTATTTATATATATGTAAATATATTTGTAATAATGTTTTAAATATTTTATAATTAAGATTAATAATTATTTTATAATATTATTAAGTAAATATCTGTTAAAAAAGTTTTTTTACATTACATTTATTATTTTTACATTTTAAGCTTTTTTACGTTATTTTAACTCTGTTTTATTTAATTGTGTTTATTATTTAATTACTTTTATATTATTTTTAATACATTGAAAAAATTCGATATTTTAGTTAACTATATTTTAACATTCTATATTTTGTACTCGATATTTTAGTACTTACCTGTTTCTAGATAGGCATTCTATATTCAGTCCCTCGATATTTTTGAGTCGATATTTTGGGCAGTCTATATTCTGTCCCTCGATGTTTAGTCACTGAACCATGAATTATCAACCTGCCAATCAACTTTTAAGATAGGATGTAGCACCTCTGTTATTGATTATACATGTATTTATAAAATTGATTTTAACACTCCACCAGGACCTTAAAATAATATCTACAACAGAGAGTGATCATAATCCCCAACATATTAGTCTGAGTGTCTAGACAGGGGAATTTTGAACAGACAAATATCTGGGCAAGGAGAATCTTATGGTAACGAGAGGGAAGAGGATATTCTGGAACAGTGATTTTACTCAGTTAGCATAAAATATCTGGCTTCAACCTTTTTTTCTTAATTTCTTTTCAGCGATGAATTTGCACTCAGATGTATCCAGGTTAGACATAGACTGGGGCTTATTCATGAGCCCTTGCGTCACATTTACACTGCCGTTGCGTCACTTTTTGTGATGCTGCGGCGGCGTATATAATGCGCCACGTTGCTCCATATTTACGAACTGACGCATCTAGGCAGATGCGTCACTTCGTAAAGCCTACATTTTACCTGCGTCAGGTATAATGTATGCAAGGTGGGCGTTCCCCCGCATCAAAGCCTCGTAGAAGTGGCTCATTGAAATCTATAAGATTAATATTATGACACATCGATGGTGTCGCAAGGAGGGCACACTGAGAAGTGTTGCATTGCTGCTTTATTGCAGTGATGCGACACTTCTCATAGATAAGGCCCAGACTTTTTATTGATCTTCTGGCCCAAATCTCTGATTTTATCAGCTGTTAGAAAAGGTATACATTTTCTAAGAGAAAAACATGAATCCCTGATGGAGTACAAAATAAAGCAATATAAAATAAGATTTAGGAAGGAATTAAGGAATCTCATGAAATCAGAATCCAGTATGCAGGAAGTACTGGCTATAAAAAAAGCTGAAGTCTAATTTAAGAAGGGAAATTAGGAACATTATAATTGGAGAACATGATTCTAAATGAGTGGAGTTGCATGGTGCAATACTTACACGAAATAGCAGGTCATTTTGCTCTATTGCCAGAAAGGGTACTAAAACCAGTAAGGCGGAGGTGACTATGAAATCCCATATAAAAAATGGGATCAATATTTAAACTCTTTATACGGAGCAGTGGTTAAGATTGGGCCACCTGGGAAGGGTATGTACAATACATCTTGTTTTAGGATTAATCATACAGAGGTAAGGAAAGCCATTCCTGTAATAATAAGCGGGCACCCGTTCTGAAAGGCATCATGGTGGCCTTAATGAAGCTCCATCCAAATAACAGGGGACTCATTTTAACCCAGATGTTCAACATGGCCATGCTTTCAGGGATGATGCTATCCTCATGGAAAGGGTCGATTCTGCATCCCACCTGCAAGAAAGGTCAAAAAGATACCCCCAGTAGCTACAGCCTTATAGTCCTACTTGATGCAGTTGGAAGATTATTTGCAAAGCATCTGTTATCACATCTGCAAGAGTGGGCAGAACAATTAAATAGATCATCCTTCCACCAGACAGGGTTTCGACCCAAATGTAGTTCAATGGAGAAAGTTGTGGCCTTATCATTGATGGGACGGAGGGCCTGCGCACATAAATATAATTTGTATCCATGCTTTATTGATTACTCTAGAGCCTTTGATGAGGTGGATCGAACTAGGCTGTGGTGGAAAGATGTGCGAGTGGGCTACCCCTTCCCCCAGTCTCTAGCAGCTCATCACTGAATTACATAGTAAGACATGGGTGAGAGTTGAGCTGTTTGATAGCACCAGTTAAACCCTGAAATCTTCACGCACAATGGGCTGAAATGTATTTTGGCCCCACTTCGGTTTAGTTTGTACATATCTGACCTCGCTGACATTTTAGTTGCATTTCTTGGATGACGCCCCAAAGCTGCAGGAACAAAAGTTTAATATTTAACATATGCAGATGATTTTGTCATCCTGTCAACCACCAGTATAGGCTTACAAAGACAATTGAGTAGAATGCAATTTTTTAACTTAGCAAATATTCTCTGCATTAATTTTTATTAAAACCAAAGTAATGTCCTTTAGACAGCGAAGATCCAATTTTACCTGGACAATAGGTGGCACTAAACTAGAAGAGGTTTTAGAATACACATACCTAAGAATTATGATTGACAAAAACGTAAAATGGGAAAACCATGTAGAGAAGTCAAGAGGCAGAATTTTAAATGTAACCGGGGCAACAAAAATATTTCCAGCTAGGTATGGAGGTGGGGGGGCAACTGGTCCTACTTTAGATGTTTCAAAGGGGAGGATTATGGGTCTTTAGTTTAGATTTGTAAAGTAACCAAAATTGAAAACAATTTTTTGAACTCCATCAGAAGACTATTTAATTTAAGGTAGTCAACTCCACAGTGCTGGAAACATCTAGAATTTGGTCTTTCCTCCTTGGTGGTCATGGCTGATATTAATATAATCACTTAGGGGCCAATTCCGATCTGGGTCGGAAGGGCACCGAACGCGATCCGGGCGGAAAACCTACGAGCCGTACGCGTGGTTTCTGGCCGACTCGTAGAGATGTACGAGCGAACAAGTACGATGCGAGCTACGTGAGATTCACCGACCGAGTCGTTTCCGGGTCCAAACCACTCCGTACATCTTGGTCCGAAGCTAACCGTGGCGTGCAATGGATGCGATTTACAACCGAGCCAGTACAATGCACGCGTCGGACAGCCTGTGCGAGCTGGAGTGTCCGGCTCGCAAAAGCTCCCGGAGTCGGAATTCGGGGGTCCACGTCGGACCCCCTGACACCCGCAGCCCTACGACTCAGACACAGGGGAGACCTATGGGTCTCCCTAACACAGGCATGTACGGTGCAGATGTCACCAACGCATACCCACTGTAGGGGGCGCACTTGTTTGAGACGTACCCATTCAGTCAATGGGAGCGCATGTACGCGTCGTACAACTGGCTCCCATTGACTTCTATGGAAGTCTGACCGAACCGAGTCCGACAGCATACGTGCGCATCGTACTCGCTCGGTCGGACTGTAGGGGTCCGGCTCGGTCAGAAAACACCCCGATCCGGCTCGGTCGGAGTGCTTTCCGACCCAGATCGGAAACAGCCCCCAACTGTTAGAAATGGGGGTCTCTAGTTGGCAAGGGTTTGAACCTTTGTCCAAATAGGGACCCTTCTTCCTTGGAAAGTTTGGCACAAGCAATCAGGCCTATCTCCGAAGTAGTGTTTAAAGCATTTGCACATAACCAACCGTAATACAGTGAAAACACTACAGAAGGACACTACACCAGTTTAGAAAAATATCCAATATGTTTATATATCCAAAACAAGCTCAAAGCAATACAAATCCAACATACAGTACTTTAAAAATATATGCTTTGCAAGATATCCTTAAAATTGGAGAAATACCTCAAAAACACAGTTCACTCAAATCGATAGCTCTGTCTGGGGCTACCGCGATGCTCAAAACAACAGAGTCTAACAGTTCAAGCCGACTGCGTCGGCATGGGCCAGCGAAAGTGTGGACAGACTGGGTAACAGTACCTTTCTCGTTGCAGCTGGCATGTTGGTGCAAGCCGGTCTTGGCAACCGTTGCGGTTGCATTGCAAAATGAAGGCGGTGCAGGGTACGGTGCACTCACGATGCGGTGCAGGCCTCGGCTCGGTGATGAGCATCTAGAAGGCGTTGGTGAGACAAAGGCTTATGGTGAGGCGGTGCTGGCAGGTTGTGGTGCAAGCGACAGATCTGGTTAATGGGAGCTGACGTCGGTCAGCCCAGACTGCTGTGGGGGACGAGGCAGTGCATCTTTAAACTTACGAGCGGTGCCCCTAGGCACAATGTAGTCATGGGTGTCAAAGTCAGCAGCAGTGACAGCGTTGGTGAGACTAGAATGGCAAAGTGAAGCGAGGCGGTGTGGAGTGCGGTGCCCAGAAGTCATGGTGCAAGCAGCGGCTCGTGGTGGCAGCGTCAGTCGTTGTTGTCGGTGGGACCAGGGTTGTGGTGCATGATGCAGACGGTGCTTTCTATGGTGCCGTCAGGACACAGAGCCAGCGGCGGAGTCGGTGTCATTGTCAGTTGCGTTTCCCTTTTCTGTGGCAACTGAAACAGCAGTTCCAGAAGCGGTCCCCAGAGGTTGGTGAAGTCTTTGCAGTCCCCGAACAGGTCCTCAGAACAGGAGGTAAGCTCTATTTCAAGCCCTTGGAGATACTCAGCACAAGTAAAAGAAAGTTCAGCCCAGTCCTTTCACTGCACAAGGCAGAAGCAGCATCTGTAGGCCAACCCAACAAAGCAAAAACACAGCAAAGGGGCAGTACTCCTCCTGGCAGCTCTTCCAGCTCTTCTCCTTGGCAGGTTCCTTAATTCCAGTGAGTTCCAAAGTTCTAGGGTCTGGGCCCCAATACTTATACTCAAAATTCCTTTGTTCTCTCAGGCAGAATGTGTCTATGCTTAGTACAAACCAGTTTGGTCCGCTCTGGCCCAACTTCCTGACAGCATTGTTCAAGGCAGACATGGCCTATTCAGGTGCAAGGGAAATCTCCTCCCACCAATCTAAATGCAGACTGGGCCAATTCAGGTGCTAGTGAAAACTCCTCCTACTACTCTGAATGCAGCCCAGGTCTATTCGGCCCAGCCCTGACTCATCCAGACTCTCTGGAGCCACTGAACATCCCCAGCCCCTGTCACTCCAAAGCCAGGCAGTCAATACACACCTTATCTGAGGCACACTGGATGGCTAAGCAAGAAAATACCTACTTTCTAAAAGTGGTAGTTTCAAACACAGAATGTAAATATCACACCCACTAAAAGGTGCATTTTAACTTTCTGAGCTCCGGCATACTAAACTTTATTTTCCCATCTCTTCCCATTGGGAATTTATATTTATAAGATGTTATAAATAAACTCCCATTCTATTCTATGGAACAGATGGCCTTTCAGTAGTGAAAAATTAAACGCACTTTAATTCGCTACCGGGACATGTCACACACATCAAGGCATGTCCTAGCTTTCACATACACTGCACCCTGCCCACAGGGGTACCTTGGGCCTACCTTAGGGGTGACTCACATGTAAGAAAAGGCAAGGTTAGGGTTTGGTAAGTGGGTGCACTTCCCAGATCGACATGGAAGTTTCAAACTGCGCGCAGACCCTGCAGTGGCAGGGTCTAATTTACCTTCCTTGTTAGAGGCCCTAATAAAATATCTGAAACCCATTTTCAAGGCTGAATGTATCAGGACTATTTCAGAGGCAATAATATTTTGTTTTAAATGCAATACACCACGATGTGTGGCACATATGATAACATTTATCAGCCAGGCTTACAGAGTGTGGGGAAAAACATCTCAGACTGCCGCTATGGACAGAGATCACAGTACTAGTTTTAACCTTTCTAATTGACGTGTTTATTTTTTTATGATAAATTAACTTTTAGTATGTGATGTTTTTAGCTGTGTAAATACTGTATATGGTTTTAATGAAACAAACAATACATTTATATACATCCATTCCTACTCTGGGGTCGACTCCAATCCTGGGAAAAGGCAGTACGAATCGTTGTACGGAGCGTTTTCTCCGTACGACTCATACCCGGTAAACTTTCCGTACAACCTAGGAAGTACGATTCGTACAGAAAGCCTATTTCCATACGTTTCGTACAAAAGACCGTACGGGTAAAAAAAAACAACGATTCTGATCCGGAACAGCTTGTACGCGACGTCCGGACGCATTCAAGCAGTGGTTTCCGGCCCAGCAAGCACGATTCGTCCCTACGTCACTCCGTACGGCTCTTTTTTTACGGGAGCCAAACACAGCCGAAAAAGCAGAGTCCGACGCGAACCGCTACGCAACGGAGCCCCGGTACGCGACGTACACGCCATGAACCCCATCGTACGTACAGGAAACATACCCCATACCCAAAGCAAAACCTATATTATGGAGCCCATACATTACCACCAGGGTCTGATCACTTGGGGGGACGTGGCCAGCAACCCCTGCGTACCGCAACAATGGAAGTGGACGTGTACGGTGCGTTGCACACGTACCCCTATGGCACCAGTAGAACAGTGATACGGACCGTACACACTCAATGAATGCGTGGGTATGGTGCGTGGCACACATACCCCTACGGCACCAGTAGAACAGTGATACGGACCAAACACACGCAATGTATGCGTGGGTACGGTGCGTTGCACACGTACTCCTACGGCACCAGTAGAACAGTGATACGGACCGTACACACGCAATGAATGCGTGGGTACGGTGCGTTGCACACGTACTCCTACGGCACCAGTAGAACAGTGATACAGACCGTACACATGCAATTAATGCGTGGGTACGGTGCGTGGCACACGTACCCCTACAGCACCAGTAGAACAGTGATACGGACCGTACACACGCAATTAATGCGTGGGTACGGTGCGTTGCACACGTACCCCTACAGCACTAGTAGAACAATGATACAGACCGTACACACGCAATGAATGCGTGGGTACGGTGTGTTTCACACGTACCCCTACGGCACCAGTACATTTGGGATACGAGGCGTACACACGCCAGGAATGTGGGCTTACGGACTGGCCCTGCATGTTACCTTCATATTGGTGTGTCTGTAGGTCCAGGCCAGCAGTGTACTGCTCCAAGGTGGGTGGGTGCAGAGGATTCCCTGCAGTGGACAGAGACATGGGGGTGGGTGCAGAGGACTCCCAGCAGTGGACAGAGACATGGGGGTGGGTGCAGACGACTCCCAGCAGTGGACAGAGATATGGGGTGGGTGCAGAGGACTCCCAGCAGTGGCCTGCAATATGAGGTGTGTGTGCAGATGAATACCAGTAGTTGACAGAGATATGGTGGTGGGTGCACAGGACTCCCAGCAGTGGCCTGCAATATGAGGTGTGTGTGCAGAGGAATACCAGCAGTGTCCAGACATATGGGGGTGGGTGCAGAGGACATCCAGCAGTGGCCTGCAATATGAGGTGTATGTGCAGATGAATACCAGCAGTGGACAGAGATATGGGGGTGGGTGCACAGGACTCCCAGCAGTGGCCTGCAATATGAGGTGTATGTGCAGATGAATACCAGCAGTGGACAGAGATATGGGGGTGGGTGCACAGGACTCCCAGCAGTGGCCTGCAATATGAGGTGTGTGTGCAGATGAATACCAGCAGTGGACAGAGATATGGGGGTGGGTGCACAGGACTCCCAGCAGTGGCCTGCAATATGAGGTGTGTGTGCAGATGAATACCGGCAGTGTCCAGACATATGGGGGTGGGTGCACATGACTTCCAGCAGTGGACAGAGACATGGGGTGGGTGCAGAGGACTCCCAGCAGTGGCCTGCAATATGAGGTGTGTGTGCAGATGAATACCAGCAGTGTCCAGACATATGGGGGTGGGTGCACAGGACTCCCAGCAGTGGCCTGCAATATGAGGTGTATGTGCAGATGAATACCAGCAGTGGACAGAGATATGGGGTGGGTGCACAGGACTCCCAGCAGTGGCCTGCAATATGAGGTGTATGTGCAGATGAATACCAGCAGTGGACAGAGATATGGGGGTGGATGCACAGGACTCCCAGCAGTGGCCTACAATATGATGTGTGTGTGCAGATGAATACCAGCAGTGGACAGAGATATGGTGGTGGGTGCACAGGACTCCCAGCAGTGGCCTGCAATATGAGGTGTGTGTGCAGATGAATACGAGCAGTGTCCAGACATATGGGGGTGGGTGCACATGACTCCCAGCAGTGGACAGAGACATGGGGGTGGGTGCAGAGGACTCCCAGCAGTGGCCTGCAATATGAGGTGTGTGTGCAGATGAATACCAGCAGTGTCCAGACATATGGGGGTGGGTGCACAGGACTCCCAGCAGTGGCCTGCAATATGAGGTGTATGTGCAGATGAATACCAGCAGTGGACAGAGATATAGGGGTGGGTGCACAGGACTCCCAGCAGTGGACAGAGACATGGGGGTGGGTGCAGAGGACTCCCAGCAGTGGACAGAGACATGGGGTGAGTGCAGATGAATGCCAGCAGTGTCCAGACATATGGGGGTGGGTGCACAGGACTCCCAGCAGTGGACAGAGACATGGGGGTGGGTGCACAGGACTCCCAGCAGTGGACAGAGATATGGGAGGGGGTGTACATCATTATCAGATGACCACACCTACATGGTGGTATGGGCGCATCCCTAACTTTGGACTACGATGATAGTGCTATAACAACACATCACTGACAGCAGTGTCCCACTCCCAGGAGGATGGATGTATTTCACTCACTGTATGACACACCACATGTGGGTGTGAGGACATATAACACATGCATACCCACCCATGGCGGATGCAGCACAATACACACCCTGATATCATGCCACAAGACTGTATAGTCATGTAACTGCCTACAAAACTAAGATAGACAAAGGGAACACACACTGTCACGCACATCCCAGGACTGATAGGAATGTCCAGGTGCTGGTCCAGCCACCAAGATGTTGTCTGTCATGGAAGGAATAGGGTGGAATTCCCCTAGATACAATGCCCACAATTGTCAGTCAGGTGCCCAAATACCCTGCATAACAAGTACCATTTGTGTGGTAGGCCGTCATTGCACACATGCATAGTGCTGAAAAGGTGGAATTTGTCCATGAAAGCATTTCGACATACTCAAAACACAATTACAGTGACTAGCAAGGATGCCACAGACGATTCAGCAGGAGACATCGGTGAGCAGGCATGGCCATTGTTGAAGGGATCCGTCACCAACAAAGGAAATGTTGACACAGGTCAGCACAACAATTGTGCAACTGTTTGCAGGGAAGATGTCAGGTGCCTCAGAGGAAGGAACACTCCTTGGGACAATGTCTCTAAACAAAATTAACATACACTACCAATGATTCTTTGTAGAGACATTGTGATGGCACACAGATACCATGGTCCACCTCATGACCATCATACAAAAACATTTATCAGAACCCTAACACATTACCAGAACACCAACTCCAGGAGCCTCAGCACCAACATCAAGTACCTGAAATGCAATAGTGTTGAAAGTAAAAATAAAGGCTTTATTCAGCACACAAAAAAAACAACGAAAAATAGACTATGTACAGAGGCCAATGGCCAGTCCATATTTCAAGTCCAAGGGGGGACGTAGGGGACCGCGTCTACCCCTAGCTTTCCTGCACAAAGGAACCTCAAGGTTTGTCGACCGGGGGGGCATCATCTGTGGCAGTACCAGGCACTGCAGAGACAGGAGGGGGAAGGGTAGGTGTGGCGGGTGCAGGGGGGGATGTCTCCACCACAGGGGGTGGGGCAGCGCCGAAGGTGGAGGTGAGCTCGGCGCTGTACACCGCTGCCAGTACCTCCATCCGAACCCCTGCACCTGAGGATTCCCCAGGGTCAACAGAGGGTGTGGTGGGTGAGGGATGGGGTGCAGCGCTCTTGGGGGAGGGGGTCGACATGGTGGGGTAATCAACTCCCGTGCCCGGGGACTTCCTCACCCGCTTGTGGGTTGGTCTCTCAGTGAGGGCGAGGTCCAGCTCACCCATAAAGATATTCTTGGGTGAGAGTTTGGCAGGGGAGCCAAGGGGAGTGGTTTTGGAGGAACAGGGTTGTGAGGACTGGACACTGCGACTATGGCTGCGTGTATGTCGTCTGTCCCCAGACCCTGTGGGTGTGCCTACATCCCCTTGAGTGTGCGTGCCAGGAGGTGTGCGCTTTGCCTTACTTGGGGGTGTGCTGGCTGTGTCTGGTGGGGTGCGTGCCCGTGACTGTCTGTGTGTGCGTTGGACAGGCATGGGAGAGGGAAGTGTGGATGGGTCTGGGGAAGGGGGGGAACGGAGCGCTGCAGGAGACTAACTGCTGCCGCCAGGGAAGAGTCCATGGACCGCAGAATCCTGCGTTGGTCAGACATCGTTGCTGACATGCCCTCCATGAACGACACCATCTGTGTGAGCAGTTTAGTGTGTCCATGGAGGAAATTCAGCACCGATGCCTGCCCAACCTACAACTGCTCCAATATGTCCACAGACTCTTCACTGAGGGCAGCAGGGGTGACAGGGGCAGGGGGTGCGGTGCCTGGGCCGAAGGAGACATAGTGGGCTTTTGCACAGACAGAAGGGACGGGAGCAACTGGGAGGGCGGAGATGGTAACGGAGGAGGCGGGGACAGATGTGGGGATGCTGCTAGGTGGTGTTGCAGCCTCCGACTCCTCCAGGAGGTCAGCGTCGGACCCGTCGGCGTCGGAGCTGGTATCGTGTCCAGACAGGTCCTCTGACTGACTCCCCTCGCCCTCCGTGCCACTGGCTCCTCCTGACTCTACAGCACTGGTGGCACTGTCGCTGGGTCCCTCCTCCAGGTCCGTGCAGGTGTCTCCCTCCGTTGCGGATGATGATGCTGTGGGCAAGGAGAAGAAACCGAAATGCATCAGTCACCTGTATACATCTGACACATGAGCACAAAAACAATTGGTCACAGTGCATATCAGGCAATGCATCATGAGTAACAGCTAGATTACTCCGCACATATGTAAGCCCTGTACTGACCAGTTGGTAGACCCACTATGCCACTTGGACACAAGGAAAAAAAGAACACACCAGGCCACTCCTTGAATGAGAAATACACTGAGAAGCTAGTGTCTGTGAACCGGTGAGCACAGCAATACAATGAAGTCATGCCACCTCTTGTTTACCCTGAACAAAACAGTAGTGGTGCACCCAACGTAAACTGACACACCTTAATACTCAAGAGACCTGTAAGTACTTTGGAACACAAAACAAAAAATGTTTGTTACCTTGGGACTCACAATACTTTACACATGTTTTGAATGTGCCAATTCGCCATTTCGTGAAAAGAACACTCATGTGCCTGCATGAAATATGTCTCACAAGGCAGTGCACACAAAACTACATTTACACTGTCATTGAAGAAGCTGGCACCTTTTCTAAGAAGCCACTGTTAGAAATGAATGGTGTTGCAGAAAGTACATATAAATGGGCCCACGGAGGTCTTGATGTCTTGAGACTTGTTAGTTTGTATCACCAACAACAAAGGAGTCTCACAAAATCAAGACCACTGTGGGAACATGTATATGGAGAATCTGCAACATCATTTAATTCTAACAGTGGCTTCTTTGCAAAGTGCCAGCGTGTTCCATGAAAGTGGAAATGTCGTTTGGTGTTCACTTCCTTGGGAGACATCTTTCATGCAGGCACATCAGTGTTCTTAACACAAATCTTCAAATTACCACATATAAAACATGAAGAACTGTTGACAAGTGCTGTGATTGCCAAAATACAATTTTTTTAGAGTAACATCTTGAATTATGTCAGTTGCCACATGGCCATCCGTCACCTGATTACACAGTTGGCTACACATATGACCTACTGCCTGTCATCTGGAGTGGCACCAATGTCCACACCCAGGACAATGCATAAGCTACTGGGCCTGCAATTGGGTTGTTAAAAAGCATAGCTGTACTGCGGAGACACCCTCATGGCAAGCCAGAATGTCCACACAGATGTCAGCACACAAAGTCCAAACTGCGTTGCATCTGAACCACACACAGGTGCCAAAAATGTATGAGCAGGAATCATGTTTTTGAAAAAATGACACAGGCTGCAAAGCACGAACATTAAGCACTGGCCAGCATCACAGGGGCACTGCACGTTGATTCTGTGTACAGCCAATTCTCACACACAGAACAGACCTGGCAAGGACAAATCAGGGGTGCCCATGTAGGCCTATCCCGCACAAGCACCCATACCTGAGTCAATTTGATTGATACAGATCAAGAAGTGACACCTCTTATTCAGGGTAACAAAAACTGTGCAGCAGAATTTGCTAGATTTACACAACATCACCTCCTGGGGCTGGCAACACATATTTGTGACAAGCAACCAGCAACAGATTTTTGTGAATAGCCACACAGGCACTGCCCAGTGTGAGTATGCACAAGCAAAATGGTGTATCCCTGTCCAGTGGATACATGTAGCACACATTAGAAAAAATACAAACTAGGCCAGGGACCAATGCCACAGAGGCAGACCTATGCTGAACCCACAGAGAATGTGCACAGTGTTGGGTGACACACATGATTAGGAGGCCAGGGTGTCTCAGGGGACTGTAGTGGGCACACTGCTCCATGTTCCTGGAATGAGCTGACTGTACCATGAGCAACCGTCAGGGCACTATGCATATCTCACACTCATGCACATCATGTCTGAGGCCACAACATTGGTCATGCATGCTGCAAGGGTATTCAGTTGAAACCTCACACTCCTATGTTGAGAATCATCATCAGTGCCAACAAATATGGACCCCAAACATAGTGAACAGGTCATGGCACAGGCAAGGTACCAACACAAGTCACAGACCACCCTCCCACATGATGCAGAAAGCAATGTGCACTTAGATTTACTGGAACCTTAGATGACCATGTGCAAATGTGATTACACACAGACCAGGGGACACATGTCAAGGAGGGGAAGGGATGAAAAAGAGCACCAGGTGACATTGGGGAACAGAAAATGCACTGCACATATAAACTCTGGGAGTGTATCCAGGCTACAGAGCACTTCCAAAAGCTGTTGACACATAACACAACAAACAGCCATGTACCTACCCCCTTGTTGCTGCAGTCTCTCCTGTAACTGCCTATCGAGGTCAGGGAATACCACCGCCAGGACACGGCTCATGTGGGGGGTCAGGCGTCGGTGCCCGCCGTGGGGGCAAGGAGTGTCGATCCCCAGCTGGACCCGGGCGATCCGCCGGGTCCAGCACCGGATGTCCTGCCACCTTTTGCGGACCTGTGGCAGGCTCCGACTACGCTCCCCCGCAGATCTCACGGCCCTGACGATGTCCCTCCAGATCTCCCCCTTCTCGTAGGCAGTTACCTTTCAGGATGACAAAGTGACACAACATCAATACACCTGCTCCATGTCCCAGAGACACACATTTGAACATCTTTTAAATGTTGAACAGGGTATAGGATGCTGACAGGAATTGCATCATTCACAATAAGAAATTGGCCTGTGTGCAAGCCCCAATGCACTACATGGATTGAAAGTCAACAGGTGGCATGAGGGGTGCGACACACTCACTGATCATGGCACACACTGTGCAGCACATGCAACAGCAGGCTGATGGGCAGCACGTGTCACGCAGTCACATGTCCCACTCCACTGACGCACCCTCAGCAGACTAGACAGACACACCCAGGCACAGATCACTCGCCTGTCATTGACAACAGCGGATACAACCCTCACTCTGCACATGTACCACTTGCCAGTGGGGTGTCACAGGTGTTGTGCTAGCTCTGCAAGTCAGACACACAGCACAGCTTACTTGTCACATCAGATGGGTAGATCTGTTGCCTCCTCCATGCAGCTGTGGTGCAACACTTCACATAGACACTCACCCACATGACAAGGAACATTCACACACATCAATGTCCATGAGGTCGTACACATCATTTGGACACTCTCACCACAGGTCCACTCAACTCATACACATCTTTGGGTCACCTGTCACACCAGGGGGACCATTGAATCACCTCAGGATAATAGGAAAAAAAGCCACCAACGATTTGCCAGTCTGAATGTATCATCTACTATGCAGTGAAAGTCACAGTAAGCACAATGCAAGTGAGGAGTGCACACAGGAACTACATCATGCTCTGCATGAGAGACATCAGCATGTCCCCCCCCTGGGACCCACTCTAAACAACATTGCATGTCTGTCCCACCTGGACACAATATTGACAGTCACACAACAGGTGCATAGGCAAAGGTAGTGGAGTCAGCACTCACCTGCTCCCCTGGTCTCTCATACAGCTTGGTGTACTGTGGGAGGAGGCAGGCCAGCAACACCTCATTCTCCTCCTGGGTGAATGGTTGGGCCCTCTCCACAGTACGTGACATGGTCCAGAGGAAGCAGAGACAGCAGCAGTGTGGTCGACTCGAACGTTGTGCAGGCAAGTGCCCTCTCATGGGTCTGGCTGCCTTATATCTGTCTTGCTGAGGGGCATTCATTTTGAGGAGTACATAGTGATTGGTCAGACACATTTGCATCGTACGTTTACTCCAATCCCTTTAAACATACACCTATGACACGCATTCGCATCGTTCAAATTTTGAGCATCATGTCAAGTCAACAACCACTTTGCAATATTGTATTTTGTGGCCAACTGACTGTTCCAGGACACCTGATGGACACATTTCAACTGAAAACTCAGTATCCATGACAACCAGCATGCATTTAGGGCCTAATACTTGTCCCTTATGTGTCCCCTATGTAATTTTGAAATCCACACACAGGTACGGTGCGTTTCACACGTACCCCTATGGCACAAGTACAATAGTGAAACAAAGCGTACACACGCGATGATTGCGGGTGTACGGTGCGTTTCACACGTACCCCTACGGCACAAGTACAATGGTGAAACGAAGTGTACACACGCGATGATTGCGGGTGTACAGTGCGTTTCACACGTACCCCCTATGGCACAAGTACAATAGTGAAACGAAGCGTACACACGCGATGTTTGCGGGTGTACGGTGCGTTTCACAGGTACCCCCTACGGCACAAGTACCATAGTGAAACAAAGCGTACACACGCGATGATTGCGGGTGTACGGTGCGTTTCACACGCTTACAATGGTAATACAGGCGTACACATGCCAGGAATGGAGGGTTACGAGTCGCACAAGGATATCCATCAAGTACTTGTCATTGCATACTTTCATGTGCAGGCCCTAGGTGTGTCAGCCAGTGATATTGCACATGTCATCTCATCTAGTTGCACAATTGATGTGTGATGACCTGTGTACACATGTCATGTGTGATGGGGCACTATGTGGCACACATCACCTTGCCACTTGCCACATGTGTGTCTGTAGTCCAACTGTGTCATGCACAGCAGCAGTGGGATGGCACAGTCATCAACACCCGCACCTGTCTCCTGAGGCCAGGGACAGGAACATTCTCTCAACTGACATGTCACGATCAGCGTGCCCCTATGTGACTATGTCAGGTGTGTCAACAATAGAGTGGGGGTCTAAGGGATATAAGTTTAAAGACTCAAACAGTAAATAATCCCAATTCTACATATCAAAACAAAGAAAACTGTGAGTCTGAAAAAACAAGTGACCTTAAGAGATGCTACACCCCAAATACTGCAACAACATAAGTGTTCATACCAAAATATCACACTGGATATATATATGCATTAAAGATCTACAAATGCATAAAAGGTTCCCATCACCCACTAGAAGTTGCTCGCTTCATCATTTGGGAAACCAGGGACTTGTCAGAGAACCAGCCACCACCAAATGAACGTGGATCAGGGTTCAGAGTTTGTCCCGGACGCAACTGTGGAAATGTTGCTCCAATAGAAGGAACCAATCTACAAAATGGTATAGGGTGATGTGTGCAGTGCGAGTGAAATAAGTGTGATTGATAAAATTGGAGAACAAGGTACAAAGAAATTTTATTTGAGTGCTGCCTTGATGCCAAATTAAAACAGTGCTGTGACAGTTTAAACAAATAACTGTGTTGGATCTGGTCTACATGTTTCAGCTTATGGGTAGATTATACCCCAGCTTTCGTCAGGACCATTACAAGCTACTGCATATTATACGTGAAAAACTAGGTAAATCATACAACCTGAACCTGTAATAGGTATAGGAGAAATTACCTGTAGGAGTGGAAACAAACACAGTGAGAAGTAAATAGAGAAAGTGCATCAATGTATGATATAGGTCACAAGACGCATAAAAATGTTGTTCAATTATGCAAGATACATATTAGTAAAAGCACCACGTCAAATAATTGAGATGCTAATTATTTAACACTTACCCGAACAGTTCTGGGTTGCGCCTCGCCTCACCTGGCAACTGCTCAGGCTTCAGGAGGCACCGCTCTAAGAAATAAATGAAAGGTATGGTCCAAAGTAAAGAGTCAAACAATACCTAAAAAATGAAAACGCTTATCCTTAAAACCAAGTGGGGAAAACCTGAAGTCAACCCTCGAGAAGAAACTAAGCCCTGTATGAGCGTGATGTCCAAACATTCATAATGGTTGCTTTTTGTCAATAACACCCACTGTAGTGTTGTTAGACCGTACTACAAAGGGTATCTATAGTAGAAGGAGCCCGTAGTACATAAACCACATTGCTCGCGTATGCAATGTCGTCTCTCATTTTTCAGAAAGCATAAAAAGCAAGAAATCTAGCTGAATATTATGACATTATAGCATGTTGGAATAACAGTATAATAATCTGGTCGAAAAAGTGGTACTTGCTCTACTGCCAGTGAGGTAGTCTATCTCGGACACTGTATCTTGAGTGGGAGTGACTGTATCTGCCCCACGGTCAATAACCAGTAACAAACAATCGAACGAATGACATGTTCAAATTAAAACTGCGTTCCGTTGTTTAAAACATATGCGCAAAGATCTTACCTATCCGTCGGTACCTGAAACGGCTGCCGAGCCAGAAGGGGAGGTACGCGATCCTGATGGTATCGATCATTATAGAACACGGACCCGTGATGTCGGATCGACGTGGAGAGGAGGCGCAAAGTGATGACGTGAAGACGTCATCACATGTAGCCCAAGTACCATGGGAATTGTAGTCATTTATACCGAGTCTACGAAAGACCCACCAGATAATATAGTAGTCGTGCGTAGGAATTGCGGGTATATCAGAATGGTATTAGTGGCATACTAAAGCAGAATAATCATTTCTTATGTTGTTTATTTTGACCCAAAAGGGGGGCGCAGAGTGATGATGAAAAGACGTCATCACGTATGGCCCAAGTTTCCATGGGAATTGTGGTCATTCCTATCAAGTGTGCAAAAAGACCAATCAGGTAGTTTAGTGGTCGTGTGTAGAGATTGCGGGTATGTCAGACAGGTGTTGATGGCATACTAGCGCAAAATAATCATTTCTTATGTTGTTTGTTATATTATGACTCAAAAAATGATGATAACGGTCAGAATTAGGATGAGCATTCCAATGAGAGAAAGACCACCTACCAATCGTATGAATCAACCTCAACTCGAGAGTTGTGCTACTTTTGAATAATTTCTTGTGCACGGTAACCGATCATTTGCTCACTGGACATCGCTTTGACTGTCTCAACATTGCTTATGAGCTCTCAAAGGGAGATATCTTATGTTAGTGACCTGAGATGGCATAAAGACGACCGAACAGGTAAATAAGCCAGAGTGGTACAACTGGCATACCAACACAGACCCACATCGAAAAGCAGTAACTGGAAGAATGTAAGTGGGAATCCACAATGTAGAGAGCGATTCAGGTCGTGAGACTGGAAAATACAGGACGACTTGTACGTGCAGTAAGTCGCAATCCACTAGAGAGTAGTACTGCTTTCTGCTGGTTCATCACAGCGATGTCCATGGTATTTGATCATTTAATCCCTGGACATCGCTTTTGAGTCTGAAAACCCATTTCTGCTCTCGGAAGAAAAGAAATTTCTTTATATCACTGATGTGTGGTGGAATGAAATGTTGTTCCAGAATGAGCCATCTCAAATCCTCGGGTTTGTGATTTAGAGCAAGAAAATGACTGGTTAATCTGGTAGCTTGTATATTGCGTCTTATGGTACTCTTATGTTCACCGATACGGACTTTGATCTTATGTGTTGTCATCCCAATGTATCGAAGTGAACAAGGGCATGTTATCTGGTAAATCACTTTCTCGGAGTTACAATTCGTATGTTTACGTAAGATCCAGGGTTTATCCAACCCTAAATCAACCGATTTGATTTGTTGAGTCTGAGGGCAAGCAGAACAAGAGCCACACGGATAGTGGCCCTGTACTGGTGGCAGATCCCAAAGTGTTGATGCTTTCAAAGCTGGTTTAGCTTTAGGTCTTGTGTGGACAAGGTTGTCACGCAAACTGGAACCTCGTTTGAAGGAAAACAAAGGGAGTGGAATCTTGTCATTTCCAACATTGAGGATGTGCCAATGTTTACGTACTGACTTTTGTACATTATTGGATAATGTACTAAAGTCATCCTAGTCAATGGTTCCTTAGGACCTGGAGGTTCAAGCAGAGCGTCCCTGTTATTATTAGACGCCCGTTTGTAGGCTTGTTTCACCAAGTGAGTTGGATATCGTCTGGCTTTAAGTTGTTTGGAGAGTTCATCAGCGTGGAATAGAAAACTATCTTTCGTGGAGCAATTCCTGCGAATACGCAGGATTTGTCCTACTGGCAGATTTTGTCGGAGAGATTTGGGATGGTGACTGTGAAAGCTCAGGAGAGAATTCTTCGTCTGAGGTTTTTTGTACAATTCACTTCCCAAGGTGCCTAATGTAGGGTAGATAGTGATGTCTAGAAAGGGTAGTCTGGTCTTATCATGCGTAACTGTGAAATTCAAAAAGTTGTTTTGAGAATTCAGCCAAGAGTGAAAGTCCAATAGGGTAGCCACAGTACCATGCCAGACCACCAAGATATCATCTATATATCTCTTCCAGCAGGCAATCTGCCCGCGGAAGGGATTCTGGTCAGTAAGCACAATATCCTGTTCAAAACAATGAACATAGAGATTGGCCAGACTGGGTGCGAAAATACTCCCCATTGATGTACCGGAGACTTGGAGAAAGATGGTTTCTTCAAATCTGAAGAAGTTCTCCGTCATCGCCAGTCTGGCACATTCCATGATAAAGAGTGTGGGTGTTATGGTGTCACGGGCTCTGTTATCCAGGAGACCCCTGATGGCTTCAAGGGTCTCTTCTTGGGGGATACAAGTATACAACGATTCCACATCGAAACTGACCAAAAGGTCAGTCTCGATATTGAAAGCAATCTGTGGTAGTAGTCGTAAGACGTCCTTAGTGTCTTGTAGGAAAGTGGGCATTTCTCTGACCATAGGTCTTAGAAAAAAATCGACAAAAGTTGATAGGGGTTCCAAAAGTGAACCAATGCCAGATATGATGGGACGTCCAGGTGGTGGTCTTGTTGTTTTGTGTATTTTTGGCAGTATGTAAAAATACGGCATAATTGGAAATTTGGTGATGAGAAACTCGGATTCTTGTGAAGTGATCCAACCTGACTCTCTCGCTTCACTGACAAGATCATGAATCTCAATGGATAATCTTGTTGTGGGATCCTCTGTAAGGACCCGGTATGATTTACTATCATTGAGTTGTCTAAGACACTCATCTCGATAAGTGATAGTGTCCAGAATGACTATAGCACCGCCTTTATCCGCGGGCTTGATGGTGATACTATCGTCATTCTGGAGAGTTTGCAAAGCCTGTTTCTCAATACTGGGTAAATTTTGATATACTCGATCACTCTTAGAGTCAAGTAGAGTGATATCATGTATTACTGCTTGCTCAAAAACTTTCACCTGGTCTGGTGTAAGATGAGCAGGAGGATTCAAATTGGAAGGTGGTACTGCAACAACATAAGTGTTCATACCAAAATATCACACTGGATATATATATATGCATTAAAGATCTACAAATGCATAAAAAGGTTCCCATCACCCACTAGAAGTGGCTCGCTTCATCATTTGGGAAACCAGGGACTTGTCAGAGAACCAGCCACCACCAAATGAACGTGGATCAGGGTTCAGAGTTTGTCCCAGACGCAACTGTGGAAATGTTGCTCCAATAGAAGGAACCAATCTACAAAATGGTATAGGGTGATGTGTGCAGTGCGAGTGAAATAAGTGTGATTGATAAAATTGGAGAACAAGGCACAAAGAAATTTTATTTGAGTGCTGCCTTGATGCCAAATTAAAACAGTGCTGTGACAGTTTAAACAAATAACTGTGTTGGATCTGGTCTACATGTTTCAGCTTATGGGTAGATTATACCCCAGCTTTCGTCACTGGTTCTTTGTGCCTTGTTCTCCAATTTTATCAATCACACTTATTTCACTCGCACTGCACACATCACCCTATACCATTTTGTAGATTGGTTCCTTCTATTGGAGCAAAATTACCACAGTTGCGTCCGGGACAAACTCTGAACCCTGATCCACGTTCATTTGGTGGTGGCTGGTTCTCTGACAAGTCCCTGGTTTCCCAAATGATGAAGCGAGCCACTTCTAGTGGGTGATGGGAACCTTTTATGCATTTGTAGATCTTTAATGCATATATATATCCAGTGTGATATTTTGGTATGAACACTTATGTTGTTGCAGTATTTGCGGTGTAGCATCTCTTAAGGTCACTTGTTTTTTCAGACTCACAGTTTTCTTTGTTTTGATATGTAGAATTGGGATTATTTACTGTTTGAGTCTTTAAACTTATATACCTTAGACCCCCACTCTATTGTTGAGATATCTTTTTATTGTTATTTGAGCAGCCTTTTGGCTGCGGGTCTTTTTCTCCTTACAAGGGTTTTGTTCCATACAGACGTCTAGATCCTTCTCACTGCTCTTTTGAAATACGCTTTATCCTTGAACCATGGCGGAACTCACGGGTTTGTCCTTCGATGAAGATATGCTTCAGTCCATCCTGAGTACTAATCCAAGTATCCTGGATAGTTTACCAACAGTTACCAGCAATACACAAGATGACTGGCAGATCTTCCTCAATTTGAAAAAAGCACATTCACGCACTTTTATACACGGTGCAATAATGACGGAATATCTGAGGAACAACTGTGCACCAATGGGCCTAATAGTAACGAATGCCCCTCGGTTGTTCCTCACTGACAAAACTTTCCTTAAAGATTGGTCACTCATCGCGTGGCGGTGTACCTGCGATTGGTTAATTTTAATTATTAGCACCGCTAAGAAAGCAGCGGATACCATATTGGTGGAGATACAGACATTAGAGGGCCAGATTAAGGCATCAATTACGAGCGCCTTATATAAAAGGAATTTGGAAGAAACCAATAAATCCAATAAAGACCATAAGGATACCATTCTGTTGACCAAAATCGATAAATTCAAAAAGGAATTAGCCCGCTTTTCTTTTGAGAAAGTTTACCCTTACACTAGTGAGAACTATAGCCCTCCAGAATTCAATAAGAAAGGGAAAAAGTACGGGTCTAACTATTCCTCATCAGGCTCAGACACTTATTCAACAGACTCAGACGGGTCAAATACATCAGTACTTTCTTACAGGACCTTCTTTCCACGCTCCCGCCCCAACCGAAGGCGAGGTACACAGAACCAATTTGAACAACAGAATCCATGGTGGCCCCCCTCTCCATGGGGTTAACAACCAATGCCTTTTGCACAATCTATGCCTCCCTTCCCGTGTCAACCACCATTCTTTGGCCAGCCACCTTCTTTAGGACAGGGCCGAGGACGTAGCAGGGGCAGAAGGAGAGGAGAGGCACAACCACATGTACACTGGCAATCAGATCAACCCCCACAGAACATCCGCAACAGGAAGGGTACACCACAAACAGGGCAGAGCACAGATACGACGATTTAGTTGTGAATTTGAGTCAGAGGACACTTACTACAGCAGAACTGAATGTCCTCAATAGGGGTCTAGGTTTTGTACCTACTAATGTAGGTGATCCCTTCAGCTAAGACAAGAGATTGAAAAGTTCTTCAGAAAAATATGTTTGCATTTTTTCTTTAAAAACAAAGACGCTATGGTCGAAGATACATCTGACCCCCTGCATTCCTCAAATACTGGTTTAAAACCACCTTCCAATTTTAATCCTCCTGCTCATCTTACACCAGACCAGGTGAAAGTTTTTGAGCAAGCAGTCATACATGATATCACTCTACTTGACTCTAGGAGTGATCGAGTATATCAAAATGTACCCAGTATTGAGAAACAGGCTTTGCAAACTCTCCAGAATGACGATAGTATAACCATCAAGCCCGCCGATAAAGGCGGTGCTATATTCATTCTGGACACTATCACTTATCGAGATGAGTGTCTTAGACAACTCAATGATAGTAAATCATACCGGGTCCTTACAGAGGATCCCACAACAAGATTATCCATTGAGATTCATGATCTTGTCAGTGAAGCAAGAGAGTCAGGTTGGATCACTTCACAAGAATCCGAGTTTCTCATCACCAAATTTCCAATTATGCCGTATTTTTACATACTGCCAAAAATACACAAAACAACAAGACCACCACCTGGACGTCCCATCATATCTGGCATTGGTTCACTTTTGGAACCCCTATCAACTTTTGTCGATTTTTTTCTAAGACCTATGGTCAGAGAAATGCCCACTTTCCTACAAGACACTAAGGACGTCTTACGACTACTACCACAGATTGCTTTCAATATCTAGACTGACCTTTTGGTCAGTTTCGATGTGGAATCGTTGTATACTTGTATCCCCCAAGAAGAGACCCTTGAAGCCATCAGGGGTCTCCTGGATAACAGAGCCCGTGACACCATAACACCCACACACTTTATCATGGAATGTGCCAGACTGGCGATGACGGAGAACTTCTTCAGATTTAAAGAAACCATCTTTCTCCAAGTCTCCGGTACATCAATGGGGAGTATTTTCGCACCCAGTCTGGCCAATCTCTATGTTCATTGTTTTGAACAGGATATTGTGCTTACTGACCAGAATCCCTTCCGCGGGCAGATTGCCTGCTGGAAGAGATATATAGATGATATCTTGGTGGTCTGGCATGGTACTGTGGCTACCCTATTGGATTTTCACTCTTGGCTGAATTCTCAAAACAACTTTTTGAATTTCACAGTTACGCATGATAAGACCAGACTACCCTTTCTAGACATCACTATCTACCCTACATTAGGCACCTTGGGAAGTGAATTATACAAAAAACCTCAGACGAAGAATTCTCTCCTGAGCTTTCACAGTCACCATCCCAAATCTCTCCGACAAAATCTGCCAGTAGGACAGTTCCTGCGTATTCGCAGGAATTGCTCCACGAAAGATAGTTCTCTATTCCACGCTGATGAACTCTCCAAACAACTTAAAGCCAGACGATATCCAACTCACTTGGTGAAACAAGCCTACAAACGGGCGTCTAATAATAACAGGGACGCTCTGCTTGAATCTCCAGGTCCTAAGAAACCATTGACTAGGATGACTTTAGTCACTACCTTTAGTACATTATCCAATAATGTACAAAAGTCAGTACGTAAACATTGGCACATCCTCAATGTTGGAAATGACAAGATTCCACTCCCTTTGTTTTCCTTCAAACGAGGTTCCAGTTTGCGTGACAACCTTGTCCACACAAGACCTAAAGCTAAACCAGCTTTGAAAGCATCAACACTTTGGGATCTGCCACCAGTACAGGGCCACTATCCGTGTGGCTCTTGTTCTGCATGCCCTCAGACTCAACAAATCAAATCGGTTGATTTAGGGTTGGATAAACCCTGGATCTTACGTAAACATACGAATTGTAACTCCGAGAAAGTGATTTACCAGATAACATGCCCTTGTTCACTTCGATACATTGGGATGACAACACGTAAGATCAAAGTCCGTATCGGTGAACATAAGAGTACCATAAGACGCAATATACAAGCTACCAGATTAACCAGTCATTTTCTTGCTCTAAATCACAAACCCGAGGATTTGAGATGGCTCATTCTGGAACAACCTTTCATTCCACCACACATCAGTGATATAAAGAAATTTCTTTTCCACCGAGAGCAGAAATGGGTTTTCAGACTCAAAAGCGATGTCCAGGGATTAAATGATCAAATACCATGGACATCGCTGTGATGAACCAGCAGAAAGCAGTACTACTCTCTAGTGGATTGCGACTTACTGCACGTACAAGTCGTCCTGTATTTTCCAGTCTCACGACCTGAATCGCTCTCTACATTGTGGATTCCCACTTACATTCTTCCAGTTACTGCTTTTCGATGTGGGTCTGTGTTGGTATGCCATTTGTACCACTCTGGCTTATTTTCCTGTTCGGTCGTCTTTATGCCATCTCAGGTCACTAACATAAGATATCTCCCTTTGAGAGCTCATAAGCGATGTTGAGACAGTCAAAGCGATGTCCAGTGAGCAAATGATCCGTTACCGTGCACAAGAAATTATTCAAAAGTAGCACAACTCTCGAGTTGAGGTTGATTCATACGATTGGTAGGTGGTCTTTCTCTCATTGGAATGCTCATCCTAATTCTGACCGTTATCATCATTTTTTGAGTCATAATATAACAAACAACATAGAAATGATTATTTTGCGCTAGTATGCCATTAACACTTGTCTGACATACCCGCAATCTCTACACACGACCACTAAACTACCTGATTGGTCTTTTTGCACACTTGATAGGAATGACCACAATTCCCATGGAAACTTGGGCCATACGTGATGACGTCTTTACATCATCACTCTGCGCCCCCCTTTTGGGTCAAAATAAACAACATAAGAAATGATTATTCTGCTTTAGTATGCCACTAATACCATTCTGATATACCCGCAATTCCTACGCACGACTACTATATTATCTGGTGGGTCTTTCGTAGACTCGGTATAAATTACTACAATTCCCATGGTACTTGGGCTACATGTGATGACGTCTTCACGTCATCACTTTGCGCCTCCTCTCCACGTCGATCCGACATCACGGGTCCGTGTTCTATAATGATCGATACCATCAGGATCGCGTACCTCCCCTTCTGGCTCGGCAGCCGTTTGAGGTACCGACTGATAGGTAAGATCTTTGCGCATATGTTTTAAACAACGGAACGCAGTTTTAATTTGAACATGTCATTCGTTCGATTGTTTGTTACTGGTTATTGACCGTGGGGCAGATGCAGTCACTCCCACTCAAGATACAGTGTCCGAGATAGACCACCTCACTGGCAGTAGAGCAAGTACCACTTTTTCGACCAGATTATTATACTGTTATTCCAACATGCTATAATGTCATAATATTCAGCTAGATTTCTTGCTTTTTATGCTTTCTGAAACATGAGAAACGACATTGCATACGCGAGCAATGTGATTTAAGTACTATGGGCTCCTTCTACTATAGATACCCTTTGTAGTACGGTCTAACAACACTACAGTGGGTGTTATTGACAAAAAGCAACCATTATGAATGTTTGGACATCACGCTCATACAGGGCTTAGTTTCTTCTCGAGGGTTGACTTCAGGTTTTCCCCACTTGGTTTTAAGGATAAGCGTTTTCATTTTTTAGGTATTGTTTGACTCTTTACTTTGGACCATACCTTTCATTTATTTCTTAGAGCGGTGCCTCCTGAAGCCTGAGCAGTTGCCAGGTGAGGCGAGGCGCATACCCAGAACTGTTCGGGTAAGTGTTAAATAATTAGCATCTCAATTATTTGACGTGGTGCTTATACTAATATGTATCTTGCATAATTGAACAACATTTTTATGCGTCTTGTGACCTATAACATACATTGCTGCACTTTCTCTATTTACTTCTCACTGTGTTTGTTTCCACTCCTACAGGTAATTTCTCCTATACCTATTACAGGTTCAGGTTGTATGATTTACCTAGTTTTTCACGTATAATATGCAGTAGCTTGTAATGGTCCTGACGAAAGCTGGGGTATAATCTACCCATAAGCTGAAACATGTAGACCAGATCCAACACAGTTATTTGTTTAAACTGTCACAGCACTGTTTTAATTTGGCATCAAGGCAGCACTCAAATAAAATTTCTTTGTGCCTTGTTCTCCAATTTTATCAATCACACTTATTTCACTCGCACTGCACACATCACCCTATACCATTTTGTAGATTGGTTCCTTCTATTGGAGCAACATTTCCACAGTTGCGTCCGGGACAAACTCTGAACCCTGATCCACGTTCATTTGGTGGTGGCTGGTTCTCTGATAAGTCCCTGGTTTCCCAAATGATGAAGCGAGCCACTTCTAGTGGGTGATGGGAACCTTTTATGCATTTGTAGATCTTTAATGCATATATATATCCAGTGTGATATTTTGGTATGAACACTTATGTTGTTGCAGTATTTGCGGTGTAGCATCTCTTAAGGTCACTGGTTTTTTCAGACTCACAGTTTTCTTTGTTTTGATATGTCAGGTGTGTGTCATGTGTTCCCATGAGCTTGCTGTTAGTGTTCCGTCAACTGCATCTGCTGTTGGTGCATCCAACATGGGTCTGTGTGGAGATGGGCATGGCACACATCTACGCACACCATGCCACATGTGGATTCCCACGGCTGTAGGGTCTGTGTGCATCGGACATCACATTTTCCCAGGCATACATTTCTGCGTCGTCTCAATGGCTATGTTTAATTGTTGTCACTCACGTGTACTCCTTCATCGCGATGTGTGTCATATGTACATTTGACATTCCATGTGACCTGTGCGTGTGCCTTGCAGTCAACTGTCTGGATGAGATTACATCCTTACAATGCAGCTATGTGGATGTGTGTCACTCCGGAGATATCTCTGGCTGTTCACTCAGACTTGCCCCCAGCTCATTTCAGGGCACGTCATGTAGACTTGACAATCAACAGGTGTATCTGACTTTTCGTAGGAGTGCCAGCAAGCTGGCATATGTGTCCTGGATGTATTTCACACACCAGACTCCATAGTTACCTGATGTGTAGTAGCAGTTTAGCATGTGCTATGTTAATTGGCATTGATGTTGGCAGACTCTCAATCTTCATGATTCCTAACAATGTCTTGCAGGGCACCGCCTGTCCCAAGAACAATGCCAGACTTGGCTGCCATGAGGGAACGTGCCTGCATCCAACGTTACAGATTCACTCAACAGTTGATTGAGGACTTGACCGACAGGCTGGCACCACACCTCCAACCGCGCCACAGGTATCCTACTGCGCTGACCCCAAAGATGAAGGTGATGGCAGCCCTACATTTTTTTGCCACAGGTACGTTTCAATTGACCATAGCTGATGTTGGTGGGATGTCACAGACAATGTTCAGCCGTGTCCTGCGTGATGTTTTGGCAGCCATGTTGGAGCACCTTGATGAATTCATCAAATTTCCTACTCCTGAGGACTTGACAGATGTGAAGGGTGATTTCTATGCCCTGGGAGGGATGCCCCATGTCATTGGGTCCATTGATGGGACACATGTGGCTTTGGTACCACCACAGGCACAGGAGCAAGCCTATCGCAACCGTAAACATTACCACTCAATAAATGCCCTTGTGGTGTGTCTTGCTAACATGCTTGATTTCCCATGTCTGTGCAAGTTTTCCAGGATCAGCACACGATGCCTACATCATGAGGCGTAGCAGGGTGCCACAAATGATGCTGCGGCTGCACAATGAACGTGCATGTCTTGTTGGTGGGTATACTCTGCTGGTCCTGTGTGTTGCGGTATCTTTGGCTCTTACGGCATCTCCTGACCCACTTATTTACATGATGTTTCCATGTAGGGGACTCTGGATATCCCAAAATGCCAAGGCTAATGACACCTCTCCGCAACCCAAGAACAGCTGCAGATCACAGGTACAACAATGCACACGGGCAGACCAGGCGAGTGATTGAGAGGACGTTTGGCCTCCTGAAGAGCTGATTCCGGTGCCTTGACAAGACAGGTGGGTCCCTCCCATATGCACCGGAGAAGGTGTGCAAAATCTTCATTGTGTGCTGCATGCTGCACAACATGGCCGTTGAGAAGGCAGTGCCACTCATCCTTGATCCTGATGAGCAGCAACACCCACCCATGGAGGCTCCAGGGCTTGGTCACGAGGCAAGTGATGAGGAGGAGAAGGATGATATCCGGAGTCAGCTCATACGCAACTTCTTCTCATAATGGTGAGTGTTAGACCTGTCACCTTGGCGTGAGTCTCCCTTCCACTTTTTTGTCGCTGTGCCTCATGTGTTTTGCTGGTGTTAGCTGCTCAGAGCACCGTGCCACTGCCAACCAGTGCCACAGTGCAAGTGCTCCCTATTTAAAATGTATATGTTGGTTGGATTCCATGATTGTCTTATTTGGTTTACTGTCAGACCCCAGTAAAGTGCACCCGGAGTGCCAGGGCTCGTAAATGCAAATGCTGCTGGTGGGCTTGCAGCACTGGTTGCGCCGCCCACAGAAGCGGCCTGGTAAAATGTATCTAAGGTCTGCCATTGCAGAGCCTGCGTGCAGTCTGGTACTGTCATGCTGACTGGGTAAGTGCACACACTTCCCAGACCCTAAACCTTCCCTTAACTTCATATCAGTCACCCCTATGGTAGGCCCAAGGGCAGGGTGCATTGTAAGCATAAGGTAGGACAAGCCCTGATGTGTGTGGCATGTCCTAATAGTGAATTACAGCCATTTTCGTTTTTTCACTATTGTAAGGCTACCTGTTCTCCATAGGCCAGAATGGGCTGTTAGAATTGTTACATTCTATGATCCTAACAGACCCAGGGAACATGGTAGAAATTCGAGTTTAGTATGCCTGAACTCAGAATAATAAAATACATCTTTTAGTAAAGTTTATTTTAATATTCTGTGTTTGCAAATACCACTTTTAGAAAGTTGGTATTTGCTTGCTTGACCATTTCAGCCCGCCTCTGCTATGATGTGTATCTGCCTGTCTGATTGTGTGAGTGACAGGGCTGGGGAAACCCAGAGGGGCAGGGCTAGGCAGCCTGGTGGTGAATAGGAAGATTGGCAGTCAGATGGGTGGGAGGAGTACACCTGGGCTCTGAATAGGGTTGTGCTCTGCTACCACAAGGCTGGCTCCACCTCCTGTGGAGCGGCTGATGTCTCTGCCCTGCACCCTGAATAGAAAGGCAGAGTCATGTCAACAGAGTGCTAAAGAACTGGTTTGGACTGGGCAAAGGCCCCTCAACCCCAGAGGAACAAAGGAATTAGGGGTATAAGCATTGGGACCCTGCTCCTAAGAAATTAGATCCTGCTGAAACAAGAAGAACCTCTGCCAGAAGAGAAGGAACTGGGAAAGCTGTAGGAGGAGTAACTGTCCCTGACCTGGGGGGATTGGCCTGCAGTGGTTGCCTTGCTGCTGAAGGAGAGGAGAAAGACTGCTAAAGACTTTGCTTCAACTTGTGCTTTGAAAAGATCTCCAAGGGCTTGAACTGAGCTTGCCCCCTGAACGAAGACCCATGACCAGTGGACTTCACCCCCAGCTCCCCAGAGTCTTTTGGAAGTGCCTGCTGCTGTTGTTGGGCCTTCTGAGGGACTGCGTGTCACAAGGAGCTGGAAGCGCGACGCAAGAAAGAGAAGCGTGCCGCCGTCGGAGCTGCTGCCGTTGTATCTCGCAGAGAGTGTCGCCTTGCAGCATCACATCGAGCGGAAGCGTCTCGCATCAATCCGGAAGTGTCTCGCAACACCGAAGAAGCGTGCCGCCATCGCAGCCATCGCAGCTGTCGCATTGCACCGCATCGAGAGAAGAGTCTCGCATCGAGGAGGAAGCGTGTCGCCATCGCAGCCATCGTAGTTGTCGCATTGCACCGCATCCAGAAAAGCGCCTCGCATCCACAGAGAAGCGTGCCGCCGTCGGAGCCGCTGCCGTCGCATCTCGCAGAAGGGGTGTCGCCGCTGTAGCATCGCATCGAGCGGAAGCGTCTCGCAATGTCGGAGAAGAGTGCCGCTGCCAAGGCCGCTGCCGTCGCATCTCGTCAAGGGTGACGCCGCTGTAGCTGACGCATCGAGTCGAGCCTTCTCGCAACATCGGAGAAGCGTAACGCATCTGGAAGATCCCGTCTTTATTTCTTTTGCACCAAGAACTTCAACGCATCTGCATCGCTGCAACACTTTCGTTGCCCTGCGTGTCGCATCTAAGGTACATTGACTTAAAGTGTCGCATTTAAGAGAAACTAAGCAATCTTCTACCAACTAAGCAACCGTATTGTGTATTTTTAATCGTTTAATGGTCTTGTGATAATCCTATATAAAGAATCCTTATTTTTAATATAAATACCTGTGTGGTGTCCTTTTGTAGCGTTGTCACTTGGTTACTGTATGTGTTCACAAATGGTTAACCTATAACGCTCTGAGATAAGCCTTGTCTGCTCGCGCCAAGCTACCTAGAGGGTGAGCAAGGGGTTGTTTTAGTAGTGTAACCCCTTACCCTGACTAGAGGAAAGGTTCCCTGCTTGTCACAAGTACCTACCTGTGCCAACCAGAGAACCCGGATTCTAACAGTGAGTCACTGGGTATGAGTGTGCAAGCTTGTAGCATTGAGTGGCATGTGTTGCAATGTGTGTGTCAGCTGACTGAATTCAAAGTGACTTTGATGTGTGTACTGATGTGTCACTCGAGTGATGATGTCATGCCACACAGTTTTGCGGAGAGACTTTCTTTGAAATTTGCATGTGACCAACATTGTTCATGTTTCGTAACTAACCATGTGTGCGGCGAGATTTGTTTTAGGTGACTTCTTGTGTGTCTGTCATTCCCAGGTTTTTACGCCTGTTGTCTGCTCGTGTCATCTTTGTCCTCCTGCTCTTCCTCATGAGGATTGCAACGTGTGCTGAATCAGCGTTCCATGCACGGACATATGGAACCGTCAGTTTGGGTAAGGATTGCAGCAAGGCTTTTTGGTGGTGGTACGGGTTGGGAATGTGTGGGGACTGCTTCTGTGCATGTTGTGGTACCATGCATACATGTCTTCTCACCATTGAGCATATAACATGTAGCATCACTCCCATGACATGATAGTCACCCTTCTTGGCAGTCATCTGTAGTGGAGTGTGGAGTCTGATGAAGGCATCAATGTGCGTAAATCTTGCCTCTGAAACATTGCTGATGCTACGGGTGGCCATAGTGTGGGACATCACAACAACTGGCTCTATGGTGATTTGAAGCATCTCCGTGTGCAGCAGGATGTGTTTGTCTCATCCCCTTGACTTGTGTGCCAGTTCATTGGGATTTACAACATCCGTGTTGTGAAGGAGGGTCCAGCGTATGTCCCACATGTTCTGTCAAGTGACCTGTGAGTCTGTTCGTATGGATGCATTAACCTTTGTGTGAGTTTGTGCAATAAAGGTGATCTGCACAATCCAAAGTGCCTCATCTCTGTCACTGCAGATCTCTTGCTAGTTTGCATGCGTCATCTATGGCATAATTGTCAAAGATTGAGCATATGAGTGTATGTGTACTTCAGCAACATGCACGCATTTCTTCATGGCTAATAATCTCTATTGCGCATGAAGCACCTGGTTGTGTACGTATTTGTGCAGGTAGCTCCCCACAATGGGACGTCAACGCCTGCTGACGGTGTGTCTCCTGTGCGCAGCTCCGCATTTTGTTGCCTGATCCTGTGGCCGTCATTTTTGTTGATTCTTCATACATATTCTCGGAGTAACCCATGAGTACACCTGTTGCACTGTGCCTTTCTGACCTCCTTGTCTTTGTGTGCTACTTTTTGCCTAGTTTCTCACCCCTTCTGCCTGCTGCTGCCTCACCTGTGGCACCGCCCCACCGAGTGCCCTGATTCTGCAACCCACACGCCTCCAAAATGCTCCTCCCTTCACCCCTCCACCCATTCTTAATGCAGCCAGCAGCTTGTCTGTGCCACTGTTGCGCCAACGCCGTGCCAAAGGCAGGACCGTCTGCACCTGCAACGTGCACAGTGCACGACCCTCTGGTCCTTGCATGACCCACATCACACAACAGGCTCATGCTGCAGTCATCCCTCCAAGCAATGTCCACCAGACAAGCAACCGCCTGCTATCAGGCAACCCCTAAGCACCCACACAACACCTTTGCATGCTGAGTGTGCAACTCCAACTGCCTACACAGCGCTGCCCCGCCTTCCAGACCCTGTCAGAACAACCAGGTCATGTGCCGCCTACTCCACACCCGCTCCGTCAACCAGCACGCCATTGGACTCTGTTACCTCCTCAACACAACAGCCCCACACATCACCTTCATGACAGTAACCTGGATAAAAGCATCCTCAGCACACAACTTCTTCATTGCCATCTCTGACAGATACAAGATCACCAGCAGGGACAGCACCAACAATCCCGGCGGATGACTTACAATTTATTCACAAGTACACCCTCAGAGTCACAAATCCGGTTTCGCACAAACCCCCTGGCAACACTCAGAGTAACTCTCATCTACAGATCTCCAGGCCCACATCCACAAATCCCCAAAGCCATCAACACATACATCTGCACGCATGCCCTCACCTCCACAGGCTACATGTGGCTGGGGGCCAGTAACTTCTTGCTGGAGGAGAACCACACCACCATCCATCATTGGTCCATCAACATTTGCATCCACGTCTCCGACAAGCAATACACTGCCCCACACCCCGCTACCGATCAACCAAAGATGCTTGATGTAAGTCGCCACAGACAAGCTGTGTGGGACACTCGAACCAACACCCCCGCCACACCCTGCAACCTCACACACTGGATCAGCAACTGATCCAACAAACTTGCCACATTGACGGACTTTCCTGTGAAGCACAACAACAGTTAAGTCACCTGGGACAAGGCAGACCTACTGGACTCCTACAGATCTAGCCGGACTCTTGTGCAAACCTTGCAACACAAAGAACCATCAGTTACCTTACAGCCCTGGAAAACGCCACACACAGCCATCACCATATCATCAGCAAGGACAAGTGGAGATCCTTCAGATAGGGCAGAGGCACCACAACACACGACAGAGCTCTCCCTAGTCGGGAGTACTAGGGCTGCGAGCAAACTGTGTTCAGCCATCATTTCTGCTTGATTTTAGAAATTGAAATATCGATTTTAAATGTGTGAATTTTTATGCTGTGAAATATCCTTGGGGGCTTCTAATTAGAGTGTTCTGTAGCGGGAATTGAGGTTAGGCACACTGACACCTTTCACGCTTGACCTACTTTCTTTCTGCCTCGCCTAGCCGCTTGTTTGCGTGAAAGGCGGCGGCGGGCGCCATCTTGGGTGTGGGCTGGGGCTGCGCTCCAGTCGCGCCGGCCTCCCGCCCTCCCTGACTATTTAGTTGGGAAGCACTCGTCGCTCGCTGCCTTTAGAGCTCTCCCTAGTCGGGAGTACTAGGGCTGCGAGCAAACTGTGTTCAGCCATCATTTCTGCTTGATTTTAGAAATTGAAATATCGATTTTAAATGTGTGAATTTTTATGCTGTGAAATATCCTTGGGGGCTTCTAATTAGATTGTTCTGTAGCGGGAATTGAGGTTAGGCACACTGACACCTTTCACGCTTGACCTACTTTCTTTCTGCCTCGCCTAGCCGCTTGTTTGCGTGAAAGGCGGCGGCGGGCGCCATCTTGGGTGTGGGCTGGGGCTGCGCTCCAGTCGCGCCGGCCTCCCACCCTCCTCACGCCCCATATATTGGAACCATGGCCAGACGGCGCAGCGGGCTGGCGCAGCGGGCGCGCGCCGAAGCCGCGCCAAAGCCAAGCCCGTCTGCGTCCGTCCGCGGCCGGACCCGGCCCAGGGCCACCACCCCTGGTTCCCGACTGCTGTACACTCCCCGGCATCTACTAGAGCTAAATCCCGGTAAGCCATGTCAGGCCTGTACGAGTGCCGTCCTGACCGCTGCGATACCCACTCGCCCTTTTATGTGCCCAGGCTGTAGCTATCAATTTTCCCTAACTTGTCTACCAGCCTACTCGGATCCAAACCATGGCATACCATATGTCAGAGAGAATACAACTCCACATGGTTGTCGAGCTGCGCTTATCAATGCGCGCTCGCTCCCATGTCACAGTTTTTACATTAGTGAGTTTCTTGTCACCCATGACGTGGATTTATTATTTGTCACTGAGACCTGGGCAGATGCCGGGTCAGGCCCGGATTTCTGCAACGCTACCCCGGCTGGATATAGTGTCGCCAGACATGACAGGCCTATAGGACGAGGTGGGGGCCTTGCAATTATTTACAAGGATAAATATCGCACCACACTTGATCCTATAAACTCGGTTAACTGTGAATTAGCGGTTTTTGCTATCAGTATTAATCCCAAGCGGGCACTAAAGGGTATACTACTCTATCGACCCCCTGGCCCCCGTAACTCTTTTCTCTCTACCCTCTCTGACCTGAGTGACAATGTCATCTGTTCAGATAAATTTACTATATTGGGAGACTTCAACTTCTTTTTGGAAGATCAGGACAACCCAGACACCGCCCAACTCACGACTGATTTTTCCAATTTAGGATTGCACCAATTAGTCAAGGGCATCACACACCAAGCTGGACACTCCCTTGACGGGCTATTTACTAATGATCCTGACATTACTGTATCAGACATTATTCCAATTACATGGTCAGATCATAGGGCTATTATTTTTCAACTAGATACACGATTTTCTGCCTTGCCGCACCCCAGACCTCGCACTAAGATAGGTACCCGGGCCTGGAAAACTGCAGATCTCCCTCAGATGTTGCATTCCTTGGCCTCCTCCTGTCCTCAGGGAGGAAATAGCTTGTCACCGTCAGCTTCAGAGTTTCAGGACTGGATCCGAAGTGCCGCTGATCTAATGGCCCCAGAGAAATTCACGCAACCCAATAGAGTATCTCCTTCGGCCCCCTGGTATAATGAAGATCTCCGTCTACATCGCCAACATTGTAGGAATTTAGAAAGACGCTGGAGGAAAGCTTACTGTCCCACAGCTAGACAAACCTATAAAGACGCTCTTATGATTTATAAAAAGGCGATCTTGGCCCGAAAAACAGTTTTTTACTCAGCACAAATCGAGACTGCTGCCAACTCTGCCAGAGAACTTTTCTCCGTCGTCACCACCTTGTCCACCCCCTCCATTGGGCCTGGAGTGGAGCCCTCACAGACTTTCTGCAATGAATTGGCCATCTTTTTTACCACTAAGGTTTCAGATATTTACGCTTCATTTGAAAATGACATCAGAACTGAACATAGAGGTGACAGCAGGAAAGAAGTACTGTCGCACCCTAATCCTGACTCCTTCCCTTGTTTCTCACCTGTTTCACATCAGGACGTGATTAAAATCATCTCCACTATTAAATCAGGCTCCCCCTTGGACCCCTGTCCTCCGTCCGTGATGCAGAAACTCACAGAAGTGATCTCCCTCCCTTTGATGGAAATCTGCAATAATATATTCCTAACAGGCCAATTTCCTAGTATATGGAAGAAGGCTGTTATTAAACCCCTCTTAAAAAAACCTTCCTTAGATCCTACTGCTGTCGCAAGTTACAGACCAATTGCGTGCCTGCCCTTTCCTGCCAAAGTATGCGAATATCTGATGAATCAGCAGCTCTCAGAGTTCGTCGAGACCCACCAACTTCTCGACGAAACGCAGTTTGGGTTCAGGAAAGGGCATGGAACAGAGACTGCCTTGATAAAGGCCTCTGATGAGATCAGGACGATCATGGATCAGGGAGGGGTGGCTGTTCTTATCCTTTTGGATCTGTCAGCAGCCTTTGACACGGTCGACCATGTCACTCTTGTCGACCGTGTCACAGCTCTGGGGATAAATGGTCGGGCCAAGGATCTTATTTCATCCTTCCTGGCAAACCGTACCCAGACAGTAAGGCTCGGAGACTTTTATTCTCCCATCTCTGCACTCCCTTGTGGAGTCCCACAAGGCTCCTCGCTAAGTCCTATGCTTTTCAACATCTATGTAGCGGACTTAGCGAGGATAATAAAGGCCTATGGGATACAGTTAACATCGTACGCAGACGATACCCAGCTGGTGCTGGGTATCCATAAGGATGGCCTTACTGTAGCAGCCAACTTCCAGAAAGCTATGCTCGAGGTCAGTACTTGGATGGCCTTGAATTGCCTCAGGCTTTACTCGGACAAGACCCCTGATTATGACCTTTGGAAAACTTTCCCCTGAATGGTCCCTCGGTTGGTGGCCAGAAAAGCTCGGCCATCCACCTGTCCCAGTGGAAAAAGCCAGAAATCTGGGAGTGATTTTTGACAACAAGCTGGTCTTTGACCTCCATATCAATAAGGTTGTGTCATCTTCATTTTACATCTTGAAAAAGATTAAGAAGCTGCTACCATATCTCCCTCCGTCAGCTGGGAAGACTCTGGTCTCTACCTTAGTCTTCTCAAAAATAGATTATGGGAACGCTCTCTTCCTCCATACTCAGAAGCGTGTCATAACGAAGCTGCAATCTATTCAGAACGCGGCTGCTAGGATTCTCCTCAACATCCCTCGCCGCAAATCTACCACCCTTGGTATTCGTCAGCTTCATTGGCTGAGAGTTGAGAGCCGCGTTAAATTCAAGGCCCTCTGTATTGCTTATAAGGCCATACATGGCACTGGACCCAGATTCCTGATCGAAGCTTTTCAGTTCTATACCCCCAGAAGGCAATTAAGATCGGCCAATACCAGCCTTTTGCCGGTGCCACGTACAAGATCAGTCTCCTGGGGCGACAGGCGCTTTCTCGTGGCCACTCCAAAACTTTGGAACCTCTTGCCAATTGCCATTAAAGCCGCTCCGAATCTGATTAGTTTCCGTAGGCTTTTGAAAACATGGTTGTTTAACCAGTGAGAAGACGGTAGGATGATGAACTTTAGTTGCTCCACAGCGCCGAGACACCTTCGGGTATTTGTCGCGCTATAAAAGTTGCGTAAATAAATAAATAAATAAATAAATAAATAAATAAAGGAGCTTATCAGCATTGTGAGTGGACTGACAGCAGCTCTCCATCCAAAAGACACCCCACCCTTGCAAGGCAGATCAAATCCCTTGCAACTTTCTACCACTGTAAGCTCATGGCCATACACGACAGCCTTGGCACACAGAGGCAGACAGCACTATTATCCACGTGTCAAACCCCCCTCAGGTTCTAGACTCCCGTCAGCAGCAAATACAACACCTGGCTCATGTGCACCATCCACTCTGGCTCTCCATCAGGCCCCTTCCCACACAACATCTCAACCACATCATTCCCCATCCTTGAAGCCCACGTCCAGCGCGTCCTGAATGTCTCCTTTGAGTTTGCCACATTCCATGGGAGCTGGAGGCATGCAGAGACCCAGGCCCTTCTTCAACAACGGACGGCAGTACCGCAGGATCTCCTGGAACATCACCCTGCTTCCCTACCCAGGAAATGTCATCAGGAAGACACTCAACGAGCAACTGACATACTTCCTCTGCACAAACAGCTCCAGGCAATCGGCACCAGAACATCTTCCACAGTAATCACACCACTGCAACCGTCATCATTGCCACGACCAACGACAACTTTGCCCTGCTCAACAATGGTGAGACCACCCCCCTTGGCCTATAAACGGCATTGTACACCATGTGCTACCACACTGTCAGCTCACACATCTCCAACACTGGTATCCAGAGGAGGGCCCAGGATTAAATCAACAAGTAGCCCACCAGCAAGGCCCAGGGAGTCGGCCTCCACCCTGCAGCATGTAGTACACTGGGTTCATGTGGCCCATGCCCCAGGGCTAATCTCTCAGCGTGACGAACTTCAATGTGTTCATGAACCCCTCTCCACCATAACATGCACACACGACCTCATCATCATCTCGTATGCCATTGACACCCAGCTGCTCCTCAACCTCACCAAACACCCAGCCATTGCCAGATCCAACCTTCAAGAAGGCATAAGATCCGTTGACGACTGGCTGAACATCAGCCACCTGAGGCTGGACTTGGACAGGACTGAGGGCATCATCTGAGGATTGTCCCCTTACGGCTGGGTCAACTCCTTGTGTCCCACTGGCCTGGGCACCGCACCAGCACCCAGTGGCCACGCACGCAAGCTGGTGTTCATCATGGACTCATCGCTCACAATTACCATGCAACTCAACACCATCTGTACCTCATGCTGCAACACCCTCCGCATGCTGCAAATGATCCACAGATAGATCCACTCCAAGGCAAGACAGACCGTCCCCCAGGTCCACAACACCAGCCGGCTCAACTACAGCACCGCCCTCTCTGGAGGAACAACAGCAAAACTGAAGGAGAAGTTGTCCACATCCAGGGTGCAGCCGCACACCTCATCTTCAACATCCCCCGCCCCAGCCACATCACCGTCCACCTGAGATAGCTAGACTGGCTCACTGTCTGCTGCAGGATCACCTTCAGACTCCTCACCCACACTCAGGAGCCAGTCCACAACCCCAGACCCAAAACCGACCTTGGACGTCTGTCATCCAACACCCCGTTGGCCCAACTCCGTGCAGCCCACCTTGCCCTGGCCACCATTCATCACATCCACAGGAAAACTGCATGCAGGAGATAGTTCTCCCACCTTGCCAAACAGACCTGGGACTCCCTCCCCGGGGACCTCAACATGACCCATGACCTCTACACCTTCATGATACTCTGCCAAATTGGTCTGTCTGAGCAGTATTGCAAGTCCCCCTCTGGAGCTTGAGGCCATCATGGGTGAGTATTGGACTCCATGTCTGTATTTGGTGATACATTGTGACCCATGTGTGTCCTCAACCGGACTCAAGTGTATGGATGGCTGAAGTTAGTTCCACACCCATGCATACTTTGACATATCCCCACACGTATGTTGTGGACTCATGCGAAATGACTGCAACATAAAATTACAATTATAAATTTATTTATTATAGGTCTGTGGCGTGATTCGTGCACAGGAAAAGGTGCAATACAGGGCCCATAGAATCCCAAGTTCACAGGGGGAGATGGGATCCTTGGCATTTGAAGTCATCAGAGTCCAGGCCACAGTGTTTGGCATCATTGGTCAGACTGTGACCAGCAAGTACATGTGGCAGATGATGTCAGTCAATGAGGTGATGCTGTCGCACATGGAGGCCAGGTGCCAGGCCAGGTGACCTGGGAGATGTTGATGGTCCGCTGCCTCTCACGGTCTTTTCCGTGGATGACCCACCTTCCTCCGGGGACCCTCAGATGCAGGCCTTGACGATGCTTGGGACGCTCCGTCGGACGAATCCTCCTCCTCCTCCCTCCCTGTGGCTGGTGGTTGTCTTCGCCTGGTTGCTCAGGGAGGGTTGCCCATGTTGTCGGCGATCCGACGGAGTGAATGGCTTATGTCCCTTTGCACCGCCAGGAGCTCAACCAGTCTTGCCTCCATCCGTCCTTGGTGTTCTTGTTTACTGGCGTGTTGCTCGGCCTGCTGGTTCTTCATCTCTGTGAGGGTCACCACTACGTGGCTGAACTCCCTGGTGTCACGCCGGTATGTGTCCATGATGTTGTCTATGTGTGACATACCGGTCCCTTCAGCTGGCTGGTCAGGTTCTTGGCTCTGCCTGCCTCCACTCCCACCACCCCTGCCCACACAAGCCTGGCCTGCCGTTGTGGGCACATCGGGTCTACGGGACCCTTGAGGGATGGCAGTGGCGGTGTTGTCTGCCTCCTCCTGGGTGCCCGGCGCACTTGTCTCTCCTGGTCAGACTGGCTCAGTTGTTCACTGCGGGCAGGGCTCCTCGGTGTCTCCTGGGATGTGGCAGGAATAGAGGTGGTAGTTGGCACAGATGTTCCTGAACCAGGTGCTGCTGGGGCTTGAACACCAGAGGGGCCAGGTCGGTCGGGGTCATCTGCGGAGTGTTGAGACTGGAGGCGTCACTGCCGGTGGGATCAGGTTCCTCCCGAGCCTGGGACTGTGATTCTTCACCCCCATTGTTGGGGGGAGAGTCATCACGTTGCCCTGTGTGTGAGAGACAGACAATGTTAATGCTGTTTCATGCAACATCCATATTTCATACACATTCAAGTTGGCACTGTTCCTCCACGTAGTTGTATGTGCCTAGCATTCTCCTCAATGTTCACTTGTGGATGAGTATGTTGCGGGGACAGATTGATATGTTCTCCTGAGTCTTTGATATGTAAATTTTTTGCTTGGATGCTTCTTCGGCTATGTATTGGTGTTGTTGTGTTACATGTCCATTGTGACAGTGGGTAAATCCATTGCCTGTCCCGGGGGTGACAGCTTGTGTAAGGGGTGTGTGTGACAGGGCCTGCTGGTGGGTGTAGTGTGATTTTGCACTGGGGCTCCCAGGTGATGTAGCTGTCCCCCCATGGAGCATGCTGCCATGACAGTGAATGTGAGTTCCTGTCCTAGATATCTGACCTTGTTGTCTTGGTGTTTGTGTTTGCACTGGTCACAGCAGGGACTTGTGCTGCCTACACCCGGGCCAAGTGTCAGCTATCTTGTCAGTACTTTCCCAATCCCTGTGCATTGCACATGGTGCATGGGTATGTACCTGTGCCATATGGGATGAGGGCAATTGTGTCTGATTTGGAGTTCAAAAATGCGTTTTGTGACACCCACCCTCCCAGGATGCCGGACATCCATTCTTCGGTTGGTGCTTCGTGTAGCATGAGACATAGCATGGCCTTGCTTTGTCAATGGGGCATACACATGTTAGTGGTATTAGAGTTGTTTTTGACTGTGGTTCTGGCCAGTGAGGGCTTGGGGGCAGTTGCGTGCATTTTGTGTAGTTGGGGTGTGGATGCCATTACCCCCATGTTACGTATGTTTGTGTACTCACCAGGCTCTGAAAGTCCTTGAAGTCCATGTACTCCCACCGGCGGAGGCAGGGCCATCACCTTCTCCTTCCAGGGATGGAAATGTACTGGCCTGTGGGGCCCACCCCCTCCAGTGATGTTGCTCTGGGCGTAGTCGTCATTCATTTTTCGCTTGACCGCCCTCCGCAGATTGTACCACCTGACTTGGCATTCAGTCCTGGTCCTTCTGAAGGGTGCAACAGCATTCACCCTATCGACGATCCTCTGCCACAGGCGTGATTTTTCAGCTATGCTGGTCTGTCTGACCAATTTTCCAAACAGCTGTGGCTCGACTCTGATGACTTCATTGACAAGGATTTCCAGCTCCTCCCTTGTGAACTTTGGATTCTTGTCTGTGGGCATGGTGTGGGGTTTGGGTGTGGATGGTTGTGGATGTGTGGGTCTGAATGTGAAGGTGTGGGTCTGAATGTGAAGAGGGGGTATGTGTGAAGGAGGTTGTGTGAAGGTGTATATGTTAAGGTGGATGGGTGCAGCTGTTGGTGTGTGCTCTCTAGCTGCAGTGAGTCTGTTGCAAAGGCTCATGGTTTGTGTGTGTGGGCCCTTTTTATTGGTCCATTTGTGGGTGGGCCTCAGTTTGAATTGTTGTTGGGTGTGTTATAAGGGGTGGTTGTGAGTTTGGCCCGCTGTTTGCCTGTTTGGATGTGGCCAGGTCAGTCATTTCCATGTTTTGTGCACTGTAGACGTGTTTTGTGGTGTTGTGCGAGTTGAATAGACCCTCCTTGTGCTGTTTTGCATTGCCTATGTACGGTGCGTACATACGCGATGTTGTTGTGAGGTGCGTACATACAAGATGTTGGGGTACGCACCATACATACGCGATGATGTTGTTCGGTGTGTACATAGGTGATGTTGGGGTACGCACCGTGCATACGCGATGATGTTGTTGTTAGGTGCGTACATACGCGATGATGTTGTTGTGGGGTGCGTACATACACAATGTTGGGGTACGCACCGTACATACGCGATGATGTTGTTGTGAGGTTCGTACATACGCAATGATGTTGTTGTGGGGTGCGTACATATGCGATGATGTTGTTGTGAGGTGCGTACATACTTGATGATGTTGTTGTGGGGTGTGTACATACGCGATGTTGGGGTACGCACCGTACATACGCTATGATGTTGTTGTGGGGTGCGTACATATGCGATGTTGGGGTACGCACCGTACCTACGCGATGATGTTGTTGTGAGGTGCGTACATACGCGATGTTGGGGTACGCACCGTACATACGCAATGATGTTGTTGTGGGGTGCGTACATACGCAATGTTGGGGTACGCACCGTACATACGCGATGATGTTGTTGTGGGGTGCATACATACGCGATGTTGGGGTACGCACCGTACATACGCGATGATGTTGTTGTGAGGTGCGTAAATATGCGATGTTGGGGTACGCACCGTACATACATGATGATGTTGTTGTGGGGTGCGTACATGCGCGATGTTGGGGTACGCACCGTACATACACGATGATGTTGTTGTGAGGTGCGTACATACGCGATGTTGGGGTACGCACCGTACATATGCGATGATGTTGTTGCGAGGTGTGTACATACGCGATGTTGGTGTACGCACCATACATACGCAATGATGTTGTTGTGAGGTGCGTACATACGCGAAGTTGGTGTACGCACCGTACATACGCGATGATGTTGTTGTGGGGTGCGTACATACGCGATGTTGGGGTACGCACCGTACATACGCGATGATGTTGTTGTGGGGTGCGTACATACGCGATGTTGGGGTACGCACCGTACATACGCGATGATGTTGTGAGGTGCCTACATACGCGATGTTGGGGTACGCACCGTACATACGCGATGATGTTGTTGTAAGGTGTGTACATAAGCGATGTTGTTGTGAGGTGCGCACATATGCATGGGGGGCCTGTACGACTCGCACCCCGGGAACTACTTTTCCCGGGATACGAGTCGTACAAAGTTTGCTTTGTAGCGGGTAAAGTCATTCCCCGTGTACGGGACGTTTTCCGTACGAATCCTAAATTGGAAAGCCGGTCCGGATCGTACTTGTATGGTGGGACTGTATTCTTAGGCTTCGTACGGAAAAGTGTCCGGGTCCGTCTCGTACAACTTTTCCTGATCTAATTCGTACGGATCGGGCCGGTCCATATGTATTTTTCCCGTACGAATCGTACTTCACGGGAGGGACGGGACTTGTACGATTCGTACGGGGAAAATGACGGATACGAGTCGTACTGGAAAAGAAATACAGGATCGGAATCGACCCCTCAGTGTTGGAAGAGAGTGGGAACCCTCTGAACCCATACGGATTACAGGTTTGGCTATGATTCTGTAGGTTATCCAGACATACCCAGGGAATCCCCCCAGCTGCCCCGGTGCAGTGCGCCTCACATGCAGCATTCAGTTTGCTTTGCCATGAGAAGCTACAGGAGACTCTGTTCACAGTGTGTCTACTCGTATATACCGCACTTCACAGACAACATAATACCTTTAGTGACCCAGCAGTGTTTGGGTTCGGAAAAGCTAGAGGTCACAAAAGAGCACAGCTGGAACCGCACAACTGACTGTCACACCCAGCAGCCCCTCAGAAGAGACAACGATGCACACTCTGGGATGTCCCTTCACACGCTGTTTAAAGATAAACATAAACTCCACAATATTTTTGATTATCCAAGTTTTTTGTTTGCATGCAATTTGTATGAAATTATATTCACAAATACTATGTATTTGTATGTTTGTATGTAAGCACACTAAAATGATTATTTGGATTGCACACACCACGAAATGTTATTAGCCACTTAGTAACTGTTGATTATTAACCATTACTAACTATCGAAACCCATTTTAACAAATTTAGAATAAGAAACAATTGAGTAAAAACCTACAAAGATTCACCTTTTTGCAGCAAGTTAAATACAACTGTTTGAAATGGGTGCTTGACACAGCTAGCTGAGGTATTATACCAGATTACCAGAATTGTAATTTGCAACCTGCAGCCTGCAACTAACTGAAGGATTGCTGCAACATAAAACATTGACCCACTGAACTGTTTTACAGATAATGTACATCTGTGCGGTGTCTTACAATTAAACGTTATGCTCTGCAGTGGGCGAATTAACCACCTGAGATACTTGATAGTGAGTCAAACCTGTGACCAGAGAGTGAACAAAGATCTCTGCAGCAAGTACATCAACAGCAAGAGTTCACATAGTAATATTATCAGTATTAAATCTTGAACCCTCTTCGATAATCCCACAGCTGTCATAAAATGTAGTCTATTTGTGATGCGCTTTGTAATCCAGACCAGAACACTCTTAACATTTTCCATTATTACCCATTTCTTTCGGGGCAAACTCTGTAAAAAAAACTGCTCAATAGACCTCGCTTTAATGTACCAATACATGGGAGCATCATTGACTGCATCAGCACATTAAAGCCAGACCTATTGTCTTTGCCAGAACCTGTGCTGTGCATAAATGTTACATTGTTCAGTATTATTGCATAACATCACATGTGTATTTGTAAAGCGCACGTTAACCGCAGGTATCTTGGCGCTAAATACAGACATTTATTCTTACCCAACTCAATGGTACTCATTTTATCAACCTCAGAAGGATGAAAGTCTGAGCGGACCCACCAGGATTTGGACCTGTGACCATGAGGTCAAACACAGGCCCCTACATTAGTCCACTCAGCCACCAGACCCTGCATTGCACTGTATAGTATTACCCTGCTCTGCATCATTGAAGAGCAGTTCCTCTTAATTGCGGCGGCAACGGAATGCACCAGGAGGTGACTTCCAATGGCAGCAAACTCCATGGGTGTTCGGCAGAAGCAGGCTCTAAATATGGGCCAGTGGGACTCAAAGGAGCAAAGACATAACAGAGGGAGATGCTAGAAGTAACCATAACCTGAACTGTAGGGATTTACACAAACTCCCATTTCTCAATGGGAGTTTGCTTTGCAGGCAGTTTCCGCCCGCCGCCAAGCTCCCATAGAGAAATGGGAGTTTGTGACCGTGCATCGTAATGAGGTGTGCGGAACCGCCGGGCTATTGTCGGTCAGTTCTCATACAGAAACAGTATCGGTCAGAGGCAACTCCAACTGACATTGTAATCAGCCCCTTAATGTTAAGAGTGAACAGTATGGAGAAACACAAAGTCAGGATATAAAATCTAACACATGATTATGGTTGTCTGTACTAATAAGACTTTATAACTTCCCAAAGGAACCTTTCTTTGCAATCTTAGAATAACAACAAATTGAGAACAAAGCAAAAAGAATCTAAACCCATGAATTACAGTTTGCAAGCTGATCCTCGATGCAGGTTATAGAGCACTACGTTATATGATAAGGCTTGCAGCTTTTGAACTGGGAGTAAAAGAACGACCTCCGTATCAAAAGCAGTAGCAGTGGAGGCTGGCAGGGAACGGTGGTCGGAGGGTATTGAGGGTAAAAAAAAAAAGCGAAGAAACTTACCTGCTGGTTGCGCCGGGCGCGCTGGGTGCCAGCCACCGTGTTTTCCCCACACGGGAACCAGGAAGCGAGCACCCAGGCTCCCAGCCAATCACAAAGCTGCAATGCAGTGTTGTGATTGGTCTGAACGACGTGGTTTGGCGCTCAGATGGGGAATGGGAGCCTGGGCATGTTCTCCACCCAGGCTTTATTGCAGCCTAGGTGGAGAACATGCAAAGTGCACATGACGGTTCGGGCCGGCCAAACTTCCATGTGCACTTAAGGTGCAGACACCACTCTTCCTCCCTGTGACTTGGGGAGCCCAGCCCCACTCCGTCGCTTCAACTACAAGCTCATAAAAAAAAAAAATAATTATAGTAACGGAGCATTATTATCGTTTTATTTTTTGTATTCAGCTTTCAGATGAAGCAGTGGGGCGACACTCCTCTGCCTTAGCGGAGGTGCCGCCGATGGGCAGTAGTAAACTTACCTATCTCATGAAAAAACAAATATTGTTGTAAAGGTTCAACAAGGCCCATGCACAAAAGCATCCATTTTGGACTATATGTTTAAAATGAATATCTTTTTAGATGACATTTACTTGCTGTCCACGTAGATGATAACAGATGTAGAAAGTGTTCTGCTGGGTGCACATTTCTTCGTCAGCATTCTATCACATTGGTGCACTCTGGTCAAGGCTAAGGAGCACTGAGCATGATTACCCTTGTTTTGGTTTCCGGTTGGAGACAGCTCTGATTCGGAAAGACAAACACATCATCGTTGCACCCCTGATACAGTGCAATCAGAACAGGGCTTTGAACATATAAACCATCTCTGAGCCACACTAAGGAGGGGAGGACTTCTATGGATTGTCCGTACATCTTACACATGTATGGGGAGTAGGGTTGTCCAAAGGGATCTGGCAGAGGATAATCCCACTATGCTCCCGATAGTGTAGGATAGCATTAGGTAGAAGCCTAAGTAGGATATATTCTGATATATTCATATAAACACTGTAACCTTATATTGGTTGAACTGTTTATCTTTTTCAACCATTCTTGTGATACTGGCTACAACGCTTTGCTTTCTTCTTATTCTGATAATTGCGGCTCATGTTTTTATACACAAGAATACAATTGCTTCAATATATGTTTGAAATGCCAATTTGTTTATTTCTTGTTTCTCTCTTTGGGCATTCCCGGGCAACTACGAAAGGGTAGATCTGTTTCCGCAATTTCCTTGGGGGAATTCCAGTGGTCATGTTCTGAGTTTGCAGACACCAGCTGGTACCCTGTAAGATTAGGGGTCCAAATGGCGCACTATCGGCTAGCTAGGAATTGGTCAAAAATCAATTAGGAGGGAGAAAGAAGGGCTTAGATCCACTCAGCTTCCTTGTCTCAATATCAAAAAAATCAATTGTAGAGTGGATCACTGGTCCTGGGAAACCAGGGTATTGCATGGACAGTACAAGAAGGGTGAGGTGATCGTGATAAAGAAAAAATGTGTATTAAAATTCTCGTAAAGCCAGTAGATATTTTTATTGGTACTGGGTTCGAGACCTTTTTTGGACACAGTTTTTAACCAGTGCACTTGACCATAATCAGTCAGATACGTGCACAACAAAAATACTTTTTTATCTTGGTCTCGAACCCAGTACCAATAAAAATATCTACTGGCTTTACGAGAATTTTAATACACATTTTTTCTTTATCACGATCACCTCACCCTTCTTTTTGATTCACGATCACTACTGTGATAACCAGTGGTTAAAGCCTCCGGGTGGAGGAAGCATTGGATTGACCCAATGATTATGCGATCACGTTGAAGACCACATTCAGCGGAGAATCAAGATATACCGCTAATCTCGATCCCAACTAAACGTGAATGAGGGTTTCTTATACGGTACAATGTACTGTCCATGCAATACCCTGGTTTCCCAGGACCAGTGATCCACTCTACAATTGATTTTTTTTAGCTAGGAATTGGGCCAACATACTCTGATGATAAGAGTGAACTGAGTCCCTATATTTCGACTTTTATTTTGTCCAAACAAACAGTCCTACTTGATTTGTAGGAACCGTAATACAGTATGTGATCTGCATGTTACACAATGTACTTTGCAGCCGGTACATTAACCCTCTATGCTACCTCATGAGTCAAGACTGTGACTGGACAAAACACAGAACTCTCCCACAACTGTTTTAACCACTATATATAGCTTACCAATATTATAATCCCTTCCGAATTGCTGTGCACACAGTGATCTCTGCAGCAGGTGTCTTAACCCTGTAAGATATTTTAAAATGCAGCCTTTTTTGACCAATTAAGTAATTTAGAACTGATTTACTGTCACATATGTCCTTCTTGCAAATTTCTTGGCAGCAGGTTTTTAAAAATAAATGTATATGTTGACTCTGGCTTTAAATCTCCGCCCCTCATGAGTCCATCCCCTATCCTCTGCCTCACATTGACCCCCAATTTATGGGTTCCCGGAGTAAATTCTTTCGAGTTCCAGCACTGCTTCACAAAAAAGACTTCAGGGTGGCAAAAGCTCCCAGCCCTTGTATCCCGTTCCCTAGTCTCTGGTGAGCAGAGGGTAAACGTGTGACGAGAAATGCTGCTGTGTGCAGCTGTGATGTGTGTCGCTCTGCCCGTTCATCATAGAGTGACACTGAGTGCAAACAAGCACTGCAAACTGTGCTGCTGGGTAACAAATCATGGAAAGTGAAACCACAATACTTAAAATGCATGTTTTTATTTCGACAGCAGAGCTCTGACAGCTTTAATGGACAAGCTGTCAGCACTCTCGTGCAAGACTGAAAACATGTATTTTAAAAATCATTATTGATATGCACAAAAAAGTCTGCGACTCACAGTTCCAAAAGGTGACTCAGCGGAAAGCTGAGATCGTGGTTCAGCAGGGGCGTAACACAGGCCCCCGCATCCCCCGCGGTGCGGGGGGCCCCAGCTGCAGGGGGCGCCCTCAGCAGAGTACTCCGACCTGAGCGCTCCGGATTAAATCCGGAGCAGGGGCCCCTCCGTGTATATTGCAGGAGGGCCCCTTAAACTTTTGTTACGCCACTGTGGTTCAGAAAGGGCTCCGGAACTTCCAACGTAACCTTTTTTTTTAAAACTTGTTTTTATTTAGTCACTGCTTCCAATGTATCCAGAACAAGGATATACATGTACATTTTCAGTAACTATGGGCCATATCAGCAACGGCCAGTGATAATTATCGCTGGCAGTGCTTAGCGATAATTTTCTTATCGCTGGCTATCTCTGCTTTTTATCGCCCTGGTAGCATGTTATCATCAACGCGCTGCTCCAGGGCGATAAAAATTCCAGCGAGAGCGATGTTATCGCCGTTTTGCAGGGAACATCGCTGGTTTCACAGCAATGTTCCCTGTAAAAGGGCGATAACCTTGCTGATACGATCCTGTGGTTGTATCAGCATAATCCACCCCCAATGTTAGGGGTGGTTTAGTCAGGATTTGAGCAGACGTCTGCTAAAATGCAAGGGCATCCATGCTGATAGCGCGAAGCCGCGTTATTGCTCTCCTGACATGTAGTGTATGTCAGGAACGCCCACTTTGCATCTCATTAGAGATACAAAGGTAGGCGTAGTGTAAAAGGGTGCTAACATGCGAATACGAATGTTAGCACCCTCTTGCTGATAGGGCGTTGGTTTTATCTCTGCTTTTATGGCTTTTAAAACCAGAAAAGCGGAGATAAAGCCCTTGATGATATGCCCGTAAAGCATAATATACACCCAGCGCTATTAACATGGCATCCCATGGTTGTGCACGGACTCATTACTCGTGAGCCGAGTTACTCCCACAACATAACCGTATAGGGGTTTCGGAGAATAACCAATAAGGAGGCCTTTAAATTTTGCTTTTATCATGTTAAATTTTCTGTGAGTCCAAATGCAGGGGTGAAGAGTCACACAAGTCTTCTGACAAACTGCTGGTTATTCATTTTAAGTGGAGATAGGTGTCTACTTTTCCTTTCTCTGACTGCAAGGTGAGGTAATTTTTTAATATAAGGCGAGTGATACTGTTCCTTGGGTAAAGGGACTGTGAAGGTAAAGGCTGAGGGACGTCAAATGTTTACTAAGATACAACTAAAACTAAATAGTTGTAGAGGAAGTATGGCGTCCTTTTGCTTGCATCTGGACACCATCATTACGAGAAAGAGATGGAGAAGGATAGGACACAACATCGAAGAAAATAAGACTCGATCACAAGAACAGCTCTCCACTGGACCCCAGAAGGCAAATGGAAGAGAGGCAGAACAAGTGGAGGTGAACTGTGGGAACTGAAATGAGACCCCGAACCACAGCTGGGGCACCATACAGAAACTTACCCAAGATAGACCGAAGTGGATGTCCTGCGTTGCTGCCCTACATGCCAGTTGGTAGAATGGGCAATAAGTAACTTAGTGAAATATTTCAGAACTTAGCAGCAGCAAGAAAAGTACAAATGAGGCATGTTGGGTCATTGTTGTATTATTAAATTGAGTTGAAAGCAAAAATATTACAGGATGAAAAGAAACCAAGACATTTTCCTTGAGTGATGTGCAAAGGATAATTATGAGATGATACTCATTTTCCACATATTATCTGTTGTGCGTCATGTACGTTTAGTACTAAAACCATGTGTCCGCTGCAAATTTAGGAGCCTTTTCCAAAGGGAATTTCAGTGTGAATATGTGCTCTCTGTTAATGTCAGTACCCTCCACACCATGCTTTAGTCAAAACTGGGCAATGTACTCCAAAATGCACCAGTGGACTGATACTGCTTCTTTGCTGATCTTCTGCTGAAGCCTCACTTATTCTTTGTGTGACACTTGGACTTTTGACTACTACTGTTACTCCAGCGGCTTTATATCGATGCCAGTATTCCAGCACCTTTGTCTGAGCCAGGGCAATTTTCTGACAAACAAACACAGGCAGGCAGCCATGTGATCATACAAGGGTTAAAGGGGCATACACCTATGTCAACTTGGGAAAATTCATGAGGGTTCTAGACCCCTACAAGACCAGAGTGTATCAATGAAACACACTAGTAAGCCAGGACCCTAGACAAGTTCTCTTCTCAGAATGTGTCAGTCTTATAGCTCTGGATTACAATCCTGTGAACCGACTGTCCAGTGCCCTCTGTTACTTTCTTCATAAGAGTGGCGCCTTTATTTTTTAACAGACTTATGTTTGCCAAGTGAAACTTGTTTGTACAGTAGTTTAATCAAGTTCAGTCCTGTAGCTAATGGATAATTAATGAGCGTTGATACCAGAAGTAGCTTACTCATTGTGTTTGATTAATTCACGGTCTGAGCCAGTGCTTAATTTGTACCAGTAGTTCCTGGTGCTCGGTACCATCACTTAGGTGCCAATTCCGATCCTGTAAAACCCGGGTACGAATGGTCGTACGGAGTGTTTTCTCCGTATGACTCGTACCCGGGAATTCCACTGTACAAACCAGCAAGTACGATTCGTACAGAAAAATACCATTTCCGTACAAATCGTAAAAAACACCGCACGGCTAAAAAATACATACAATTCTGATCCTGGACAGCAACGTCCGCACGGAGTCAGGCAGCGTTTTACGGACCAGCAAGTACGATTCGTACCTACAGCACTCCGCACGCCTATATTTTTACGGGAGCCAAAAAGTGCTGGAAAAGCTAAGTACGCTGCGAAGCACGAAGAAAAGGGGGCCTGCTACGCGACGTATACGCCATCACCCACATCGTACGTGTCATCATGTACGGTGCGTACCCCAACATTGCATATGTACGGACTGTACCCCCACCCCCGTACGTCCGCACCGTACCCCAATCCTTGCGTATGTACGGGCCGTACATACGCGAGGATTGGGGTACGCCTGGGGTACGGTGCGGACATACGTGGGTGGGGGGGTATGCCTGGGGTATGGTGCGGACATACGTGGGTGGGGGGTACGCCTGGGGTACAGTGCGGACATACGTGGGTGGGGGGGTATGCCTGGGGTACGGTGTGGACATACGCGGGTGGGGTGGGATGCTGGGGGGGCTGTTCGACTCATACCCCGGGCACAAGTGTACTCGGGGTAGGGGTCGTACAAAGTTCACTCCGTACGGGGCCTTTTCCATGCGCTTGTCTTTTCGGACGGGCGGTACAGATCGTACTTGCGCGCTCGGACTTCAATTTTACGATTTGTATGTAAAACTGTCCGGGGACGTCTCGTAGACTTTTCCCGAGGTGATTCATATGTATTTTTCACGTACGAATCGTACTTCGCCGTTTGTATGGGACTTGTACGATTCGTACGTAAAAAAATACGGATATGAGTCGTACAGTAATTTGTTTTAACGGATCGGAATCGGCACCTTAATTGTCAACACCGACACTTATGACAGTCCTCCACCTGGTGGGTCTGATTGTCTAATTTGAACATGAGCACATCAACAACGGTTATTTAATTCATTATACATTAAAAATGATTATTACCTGCCACCAAGGCCATTCTTTTAGCTTTGGGGGCCTGGAGGAGTTTGAATTGTCACACTTGTAGGAGTGTGATGGTTAGTAGTTGTGTTACTACTGTTCAAGAAATGTATTTGGTATGTATAAAACAACCATAAAAGTATTCAGGAGAAGAGAAGAGACAAATCACAATTGGACATGATTATTCTGGAAAGTTAAAGATAAAAACAGCACCCACTATACATCATAAAATCACAATTAATCATGCCAAGGTCAAAGATTAAAAGTATTTTTAAAAAATTAGATTTCCATCTAAAGTCCATAAAATCATCATGGTGTCGGTACAACAATACTTTTGCGTATGTCAAATGCATTTGTAATAAAAAAGTGCAAGAATAAGACAGACCTTAATATCATTTAACTTAAGCATGCATTTCAGAGCAGCAGTTTGCAATATGATACCTTGTGCAAGCAAAAGTGGTTTTAGGTAGTGGCACCTAAAACTTGAATAAAAATCACAAAATTATATAAAGTTCATGTTGTTTTGCTTGCTCTGGCCATCCCATGGGCAAGGGGTCATATCTGAGGGACAAGGTTTCATGGTGGAAAAGGCAACTAGATGATGAGCAAATCCCAGTCTACATCTAACTAATACAAAATGAAGAATTAAGTTAGAAGTATAAGTTAAGTAGTGTTGGCAACCCTCCTTTAACGTAAATGTTAGATAGATTTGTAACAGTTGGTTTCCCTACCTCTCAATCCATCCAGGCTTCCTTTTTATAAGACATAAAAGTTTCATTGATAGACTGTTTGGTAAGTAATATTACCGATAAGGGGTTAGTCTGGACTGGTATCTTGAATAGTTTAATATAAAAAAAAGTTAGTATAACTTGGCCAGGTAATAACCAATGCGTTATCCATAGACAAGCAATTTAAAATAATTGACTTAATAAAGCTAGTCTTATCATTGGATCAAATGGAACGACAGAGCAACAGGGGACGGGGTGTGACTATATCTGTGAGGTGTTGTAACCCCGCCTCTCTACGTATAACAGTGGAGGCTGAGGTGGGAAGACAAAATAAGCATTTGAGGAAACTATTTTCCTCAAATGAAGTGCCTTACTATTGTAGTGGCCCCACACACTGGCCCCATATGTGGCGATAGCTAAAACCCTGGCCCTATATATTGCTATCATATCCTTTCTAGGGCGGGAGCCCAGCTTACCTGAGAATCTAAAAATTCCATCGGTACATCTGTTCATCTTGCCCCTAACCTTTGTAACTTCTCGGGACCCTGATTTACTCAAAAGAAGGGGTTCTCTACCTGTTTAACTCTATAAGTGCAAAAAGTCACGGATTATAAAGACATAACCAGTGCATAACAAGGGTTAATAGTGAAACCACCACGGGAGGAAGAAGATTACAAAAAGAGCTTTTATTTAAATTTTATGGTATGATACATGAGCATTATTTCGGTGTAAAACCCAGACACATCCCACAACGCATTCACTCAAACCTCAAACATACCTTCACATATACTCGCATTCTCACACGCCTAACAGTATCAGGCATTCACACAAATATAATCAATATGTACATAGATGAAGACCCCCCATAGGAATCCAAGGTTGTACGTGAGGCCTAGCAAAGAAATACAAACGTGCCTCAAAAAGAAATAAACAAATCAAAATAGACAGATCAATAACAATCAATAATACAATAGGATAAAGAACACATTTTCATAAATTATTGAACATTCTTGAAGAACAAATGAGGGGATTTTTTCTGTCACAAAATATTCCAAAAGTGGAATCCAGCGCCATTGCCTGAAAAGGTAATAATACCCATGTAGCAGAAGGTATTGACTGTAACTGCCGGGGTATTATCCATAAAAAACATTCAGCATTTCTTCAATTTTTTTTTTGTTAACAATCAGTTTCCTTACAGCAATAAAATCCCCAAAGGAGTTCATTAAATGCTGTAACCCTACCGGGGTCCTAGCCAACAAAACAGCATCAACTGTGTACAAGAGCACTGGTGTAGGACGCCCAGCAACTAAAGCGACGTCTGCATGTACTGCTTGTAGGTCCTTGTCTAACCCGTTGATGATCAGGGAGAATAATAAAGGGGCAAGTACACAACCTTGCTGAGTGCCACGTTTAACGGCAAAATTGTTGGTACATTCACCTTGTGGACAATAATGTACTTTACACGCTAATTTCTCATATAACCTTGAGAAATTATGGACCTGGGCGCCCCCCTAGCCAGCAGAGTTGACCAAAGAATAATGTGGCCAACTAGATCAAAAGCGCTGCTAAAATCTGCAAAGCAGACATACAGTCTACCACCTTTAGCACATGTATATTTACCTATTAATAGGGCCAAAATCACGCATTGCTCTGGTGTCCCCACACCTTTCCTAAAACCAAATTGTACAGGCAAAAGTATTGAGCATTTGCATGCCAATTCTTCCAACCTCTTAAGTAGAACTTTGCTCATTACTTTTGCTAAATAATCTAAAGGTGATAGTGGGCGATAATTCTTTGGTTCTGATTTATTGCCCTTCTTGTAAATTGGGACTATAATAGACATTTCCCATGCAGTGGAATCACTTTAGTCGCAGGTATATTAAAAACCCTTGTTAAAATGGGACCCCACAGGTCAACAACAGTCTTAAAAGCATCCACTGGGTCCCCATTTGTACCTGGGGCTTTGCCCCTTTTACTTTCCTTCAAAGTCAGTAAGACCTCCTCTATCGTACTATCCAGAGGTAAGGGAGGCCAGGTCGACTGTTCCTTCCTTGTAATAGCCTCCATTTGTGAGCACAAAATATTTCCATATAGTGGGCAACCAAGGCATCGTATGTAACATGTGATAACCCAGAGAAAGAATCACCCTTTAAAAAGGGAGAGTTAACAGTATCTAAGAATAATTTACTATCTGCAGCCCGTGTCAATTTAGACCTGGCTTCTTCTTGGAATTCTTTTTCCTGGCAAGTAGGGCCTCTTTAATGTTAAATCTAAGAGATTTAATCCACAAGTTGCCTCTAGGTTGACTATGGAGGGCCAATTTCATATCTTTGGCGGCTGTGGTACATTTGTGGTTAAACTAACCTCTACGATGTGCACGACCTGTTTTACCTGGGTGGATCAGAAGATCGTTTATTAAGTTAGTGATACCAATAAAGCTAGAGAGTAACTGGTGGGGAATAACTTCATCTTCCAAGCAGTACATAATATCTCTATAGCCCTTGGAACAGATGTCATGCATAATTTGAATTTGGTCCACACCATCCCGCTTAAGGCGGGCCCCGTTAGGTCTTTTAGGGGCAATGTCAGTCATATGACTAGGTGAGGCATCACTGGCTTTCCCCCAGAAGAAAGTCAATACAATGCAATTATGGTCACTCAGATCCGACCCAATACCCCTAGGTATGGAACACCAGTCACTTGCATTAGCTGGAATTAAAATATGATCAATAACGGATGTGGCATTCCTTCCTATAAAGGTTGGTATAGGGTCTCCATTGTTGTCGCAAGCACATCTTAATAGATGTCAATCTAGCTTGGTAATCAGTGAATTCAATTGACCCCTGTAATCATTATGAGGGAAATTAAGATAACCAGCCCCAACCTCGTCGGTGACCCCGTACACCCGCATAGCAGAAGATGGACATGGTTGAATGTTAAAGTCTCCTGCCCAGATTAGTATAAAACTATTTGTAAAAGACAGAATATTATCTCTAATCCCCCATCAAGGGCTGAGACCACCTTCCCCCATGTATTGCCAAAGACGTTATTGTAATAGTTAACCAAAACCAAGTCCAGGCCTCCCCTAAAAGTTAACTATAACATTTATTAATGAGGGCCTACAGTTATTTTTTTATTGATGTTTAACGGAAGCCTATTTGATATGAGAACCATAAGCCCCCATTTGGCCCTGCCAGCAGGCAATAGCTTGGTCTCCAACCAATGTGCTCAAAAACCCTCGAAGTAAATAGGTGCGATACGATTATAGCTTGTTACTACGCGTGCTATTACCACGCAGTAGGTTACAACGCAGTCGTTACAATGACTGCGTTGTTACCACGCGTGGCTTTACATCTCAAGTCATTTCTACAACTTATGCTAGGTTGTGCGCTGGATTTAGGAATAGTATAAATTACTATTCCTACTCCAGTTAGCGCAACAGCAGGGAATGTGTTGGATTTAAAATCCAATACATTCCCTGGTGTTGCACGCCAACTAGCACATGTCGTATAAACGACTTGCGATGAAAAGCCACGCGTGGTAACAACACGGTCGTTGTAACGACCGCGTTGTTACCTACCTGCCTGGTAATAGCAGCGTTGTAAACACTGTTTCCCATGCAATACACCAAGTTTCCTGTATACATATTATATCCAGGTCACTTATAAAATCAGACCAACCGAGTGTACCCTGTTTTTTCGCTAAACCTCCTACATTCCAGGTCACAACTTTGTAACCACCCTCCAGCCCTGAGCCAGCGCTACTAGGAGGTATTGAGTTAGTTGAAACGACTCTTTGGGGTATACAGTCGACAATATTATTCGTAAGTGGCGACGGGGCAACAGTTACGATATCAGTAGTGCTATAGGTACCGTTGGTAGCAGAGTTTCTGTCCTCTTTCCTGCCTTCACAAGTTGGAAGCTAATTCATCATATGTTGTCCTATCTCATGCTACTCAATGTCCTAGAGGTCGCTCAGTATGTGATATCTATTAGAAACCACCAGGGTCTGACATTGGGGATTCTAGGACATGGTTATTAAATGTTGGTCTTGTCCTCCTTGTCTGGGGCTCGGGAACTGGAAATTCCTGTTAAAAAATACCAAATACGTCAGTGATATATTCTGTTGCAATTGTAGTTGAAGTGCCATCTCCCTTTGCCCACCTAGGGTCCCTGAAATGAATTATGATACAATCCCCTTTACAGTGTTTTCTCAGGGGGCAAATCCAACTCACTCTCCTTGTAAGCAAGATTTGATGGGCAACATCTACTGGGTAGTGACAATTCCTCTTGAGCCAGCGTACCACTCTATTCTTCAATGAATCATGAGTTTCTATTTGATCTGGGCACAGGGGGGAGGCATTAACTAAAACTGCCACATATGGGGATCATTCCGGTGGTAAGTTGATAGTAACATGGGCGTCCACTTTATTGGCAATGCTTGCCCTTACTGGGTTATTATCTCGAGAATGTGACTCTAAACGTGAGGTATCACTATATGTCAAATGCATATTGTTCACAGTAGGTTGCTGTGACAGTGCTGGGCTTGGGCTGTAGAAGCAGAAGGCCGCTCGCGGCCCCTGAAATTTAACTCAGTCGCAATACCAGCTTTGTGCGGCCTCTCAGTATTAGCTCTAGATGCCACTGTATTAGCCCTCGACAAATTAGATGTTATAGTTACTGCTAGTGACTTATCCGGGACCCCCTTTGATTTCCCTATGGAGGGATTAAGATGGTATGGCCTAATCTGATCCACCTCAGTCATCAGAAGCTCTAGCTTCTCCTGAGTTGGTACTAGCAAGGCCTCCATTCTGAAGGTCATAACTGCCAGTAATGGTGTACATTGTAGGTCCCCCAGAGCGCTTGATCGAGTCACTGCCACTGCACGTGATGGGGTTATGGCCGAGGGAGTATGTGTTTCCCCAGTCGTCATGGGGAGCTTCCTACATTTTATTTTTCTTTTTTTGTGGGAGGACAAACAATGACAGCACAATTATCAAAAGTTGGGGCTAATGTCGGCTCTTGGTTTAGTTGGATGGCCAGATCTTCGTCAACACTAGGGCCATGAGACTCCCTTATCTGAGTCTCCGGTGCTGTTGATATAACAACTTTGTCTCTAGGGAGCCCAATACCCCCAGCCCCAGCCCCAACTCCTGTGGAAAGAAGTCATTCTACCATGTTTCTTTCTTGGGTGATCACTTTGACCGCCCGTACTAAAAAAGAGTCAATTGTTGTCCGGGCATTGGGGGGGCATTTGCTGCCTTGCGTTTACCCATAACAGGCTGAGTAACCACTTAAATAAAGAAGAAAAAATAATAAATGCAAATAGGGTAGGACACTTTATCAAATATATCCTCAGTCTTAGAATCAAATTAGGCAATAGGAAAATCAACGACTCGTAGATGGCGTAGATTAACAGGAGAGTCCAGAGGTTGAAGCTGGGTAGAGGAATGTAAAGTTCAATAATCCTTTATACAATACATTAAAACTTGATCCAATCAGAAGGGGCGACAAAAAGGATAGCGACTCAGCCTGTACTGTAATTGGTATGATTAACATTACGGTTCCTGATCCCCAAAGCCAAAAAAAACAAGGACAGTACCTTCCAGTTATATTAATCCACAGACATTAGAGGGTGTCCTGATCTGGCCTCTTCCGGGCAATTCCGGGCAAGGACGGGCCCACCCTTGGCCTGGTCTTTGCCTGCGTACAGCCCGCGCGCGTCCCGTGCAGCGGGCCCCTGGTGATGCTTTATGCGTCTCCGGGCATGGGAAGATCACGGCAGCAGGCAGCGAGGAAGCGAAGGAGCCTTGGGGCTGAAGTCCTTTCTGTAGCACGGCAGGCCTATGTCGCAGTTAATTGGGCGAACGCCAATTAAAGGACACATACACTCAGTGAAGTTATCTGGGCTGCTAAAAGACCATGAGCGGTCTTGCCCACGTTTATTTATCTCCTCGGGACGAGCCCGCCCCGAGGGGTGTGTGGATGCGTGTTTTAGCGCAACATTGTTTAAGAGAGCCCGGGTGGCTCTCTACATCCCTCCTTCATTTTAGTTAACAGTCCCCTAGTGCACCCCGTCATGGGGAAGTATATACTAAGGGGCAGATTTATGTTGCACTTGCGCCACTTTTGCGCCGCCGTTGCGTCACTTTTGTGACGCAGCAGCGGCGCAAATCCTGCGCCATGGTGCGGGGTATTTACAACGTGACGCATCTGGGAGATGCGTCACGTTGTAAAGCCCTGCGCCACATGTAGGCGTTCCAGGGCAGGTGGGGGCGTTCCGGCGCAGGAACGCCTCCTAAAAGTGGCTGAGTGAAATCTACAAGATTTCACTCAGTCACTTTTGAGCCCATGCTGCGTCAAAACCCTGCGCCTGCTTGAAGCAGGCGTAAAGATTGATGCAGCATTGTGCAGATAGGGCCCCCCAGAGCATTGCTGGAGCTGCGTCGCACTTGCGACACAACTCCAGCAATGCGCCACTTTTACGGCACAGATGCGTGACGCATCTGTGCCGTTTTTGCCCCATGGTGCGCCGCATTATAAATGCGGCGCATTCATGATGGTGGAGCTGGGACGCAAAATAACTGGCGCATCCCTGCTGCTATGCAGGGATGCGCCAGTTATTATAAATCTGCCCCATAGTCTTTTAGTCTCTGACTGGGTGCAGGATTGGGGCGTTGTCCATATCGCTGACTTCTGGTGGAGGAGTCGGGAGACCTGTCCGACGGGATAGCCCCGGAAGCACCAGCAACTGGACCGAGATCAGTTGGTCTCTGGTAGTCCTCTCCACCTGGAGCTGCCGGCTGCCCGCTTGCCGGAGGTGACGTCCCTCCGCCGGGAGACGCTGGGGCACCACTCTCCGTCAAACAGCATGGCGGCTCGAGCCCTTCGCCATCCATGCCCGTTTCGGGAACCACCTTGAAGCTCGACACATTCCTTGTGACGGTCTGGTGTCCTCTCCGTGCCATGATCATGGTCCCTTGCACCTCTGTCACCGTCGACACTTCAGGCTCATAGGGAGTTCGGAACTTCCATCCGGGGTGCCGATCCTTGATGACCACTCGGTCTCCAACTCGGACCACGGTGTCTTGGGCTCTGCGGGCCTCGCTAGCCTTCCTGTTCGTTGCTTCTCTCCTCGCCTGAATGGCCGCCCGTCTCTCTCAGCAGGGGACCATCCTGGATCGGACGGAATGCTGTCCCGCGGGGCTCGCTTGAACAGGATGTGGGCTGGAGTGCACTTGGTGGTGCTGTGTGGGGTCTGGCGATACACTCCCAGAAACTGATCTAGAGCTGCTTCCAGATCTTCCTCATTATCCACGGTGATCCGCAGCGCTCGATTGAGCGTTCTCATCAGCCGTTCCACTTCTCCGTTGGCTTGAGGCCAGAGGGGTGTGATTTTCCGGTGCCGGATCGCCAGACTTGCCAGGTACTCTTGGAACTCCCGCCCCTGGAATGGGGGCCCATTGTCCGACTTGACTTCTTCGGGCAGCCCCATCGTTGCGAATACCCTGTCCAGAACTTTCTTGACATGAGGGAACGCAGTGGATGCTATTACCTCCACTATCGGGAACTTCGAGAAAGAATCGACCATGACCAGCATGTGCCTGCCGTCCGGGAAGCTCCCGAAGTCAATGCTGAGATGGGTCCACGGCGTCTTACTCGCTTCTTCTGTGATCGCTGGCGCTGGAGCCGGATCTCCTCTGGTGATAGTGCAGGCGTGGCACTATCGGACCATTTCATCTACTTTCGAGTCCATTGCCGGGAACCACACCTTGTCACGGAGCCGGGCCTTAGTCTTGGCCATCCCCTGGTGGCCTACATGCGCAAGCGCCAGGATTTTCTTCTGGAGGCTTTCCGGGACCACAATGAGCCGTCCCTCAGAATGACTCCTTCTTCCCCCACGCTGAGTTCACTCCGGACCTGCCACAGTTGTTGGCGAGCATGACTGACCTCTGGTTGCAGGGCACGAACCCCGTCTAAGAAGCGGGCCCATCCGTTGCTGTCTAGTGCCCTGCGGACGTGGGTGAGGGTGGGGTCCTCACGAGTGGCTTGACCGATTTCATCTAGTGTCATAGCTTTTGGGCAGGACCCTTGCGATACCATGCTGACAAAAGCCTCAGTGTTGCACGTATGTTCCGGTATGGCGGCTAATGGGGTTGATTTCGGATGCCGGGACAAATAGTCTGCGGGATTGTGAGCCCCCGGCCGATAGATCACCTTGAACTTACGCCTGAAGCTGCACGGCCCAGCGTTTGATCCGTGGAGGTGCCAGCCTCGACAATCCCGTGAACAGGGGGAGTAAAGGCTTGTGGTCGGTCACGACGGTGAAGTCCTGTCCGCACAGGTACAAATGGAAGTGCTGGCAGGCCCATTTGATGGCCATCGCATCTCTCTCTATTTGGGCATACCTCGTCTCGGTGTCGGTGAGCGCCTTGCTGGCGTACGCAATGGGCTTCCATACTTCATGACCATGTTCCTGTAAGGGGACGGTGCCGAGGCCCACCGGGCTGGCATCCACAACCAGCTCTGTCTTCCTCCGGGGGTGGAAGTATGCCATGATTGTCTTTTCGAGGAGCCCCTCTTTGATATCTTGGAACGCCTTGTTGGCCGCCGGTGTCCATTCCCACGGGTGATCGTGGCGCGTGAGGGCACGTAGTGGTTCACACATAGCGGCTAGCCTGGGGATGAACCGCCCACAGTAGGTAGCCATTGCAAGAAAACTTCTTACTTCGGTGGGACTGCACGGGGTGGGTGCAGCTCGGATGGCTTCCACCTTTTTCGGATCTACCAGTAGCCCTTCGCGAGTGAACGTGTATCCAAAGAAGTCTACACTGTCCTGGTAGAACGAGCACTTAGCTTTGTGTAGCGTCAGCCCGCACTTTGTCAGTCTCCTGAGTGTGGCCCTCAGGTGTGCGTGATGCTCCTCCAGAGTGTTGGAGTAGACTAAAATGTCATCGCTGAGGTTGATCACTCCTTGCAGTCTGGACAGGGTCTCTCGGATTGCATTCTGGAATACCTCTGCCGCGGAGGAGACACCAAAACTCAGCCTTTTGTACCTCCGGAGGCTGACGTTGGTCGAAAACGTGGTGATGTACCGACTACTGGGGTCTAGCTCCAGCTGTTGGTAGCCAGCATTTAGGTCCAGCTTCGAGAACCATTTGGCCCCGTTGAGGTCCGCCACGATGTCGTCCATCGTGGGGGTGATGTGCCGCTCCCTCTTCACCGCTGTGTTGGGCAGCCGCATGTCAACACAGAGTCTGATGGCCCCTGGTTGCTTGGGCTTGGGCGCCACGACCAGCGGGGACACCCAGGGAGTGGGGCCGGAAACTTTTTCAATGACATCCAGCTCTTCGAGCTTCCGCAGCTCCTCTTCCACTTGCGGGCGCAGGTTGAACGGCACCCTCCGATGTCTGAGGGCTACCGGCCGTATGGACGTGTCTATGTGCAGCTTAAATCTCTTGCCCTTGAGTTTTCCCAGGCCGGTGAAGAGTGTTGGGAACTCCTTGAGTATGTCCTCGGCGTGGGAGTCATGAACTTGGTTCACAAAGAACACTAGACCAAGGTCCTCTGCAGTATGACAGCTGAGCAGCGTCCCTTTCTTGCCTTCCGTGACATGGAATTGCGTCTGAGTCGAGTATCCCCCGCTGGCAATGGTGGCGCTGATGACACCACGGAGGGGAAGAGGGTCCGTCCCTCCGTACGTGTATATTCACGCCTTGGATGGCGTCAAGGGGGGTCTCGGTGACAGACTGTCATATTGGTCGGAGTCCATCACATTGACCGACGCCCCTGTGTCGATGAGGGCTTGTATCTCTGTGCCTCCCACTGAGACTGAACACATGGGCGGCGGCCTCCGCCGGGAGCCTGTCCTGCTGACATACGATACTACGAACATCTCGTCGTCCTCGTCCTCATACATCGGGGCCCGAGACTGCGGCTGATGTTCTCTTGTTGAAATTGAAACAGCGATATGATTAAGCATCCACTGAAGACATGAATTCACTACAGTCAAAATGTGTTTCTTGTCTTATGTTGACTAATGTCCGGACTCCATTTTGTATTGTCATGTCTCCACGTGCTTTGCACGAGAAGAGTCCTACCTTTTTGCTAGTTGCTCTTGTAATCTGCCTAGTAACAGTCTATAAATAGCTCCTTTGTCCGTCTGGCGCATGTCCAGACTTGACCACATCTGTTATCAGTTAGTCCTTGTTTGACCATGTTTTCGCGGGCTCAGGAAATTGTTAACTCCGCCCATATATTGATCCTGTATCGAAAATGTCCATAAATGGTAATGAATTTTGCTCCATGTTGTATCCACCCACTTATGAGCCCCTCTGTTGTGTATAAAAGGGGACCGTGTACGCAAGTTCTTTGTGCTACTCTATGCAATACTGAAGAGTGTTGTGTAGGTTGTAGGACCACCCTTAAGGGTTAATAAACTCTGTCTTTGTATTTGCAGTTTCCGTGCCAACTTCCTTCTAGCTTTTGTTACAGGAGGGCGAACCCTTGTATTCTGCGGGCCTACCTGGGGCCTGTACTCATCAATTGGCGCCTGTCACGTGGGGCTCATCGGCGACTCGGATGCTCGAAGGACTGGTCGTGACGAAGGTGAGGAATTTGGCCGGGGATGTGATCACTGCCAGCGGCGTCTTTTAGTCCTGGCATCCCGAGGTTTCTTCCTTCCCTTCCGAGCTGACCATCTGGGTGGCGCCGGTCCTCGACTGAGACCTCTTCTGTCGGTTTGCCGTGTGACAGCCGTTTGGGCGAATTTTGGAACTTGGCAATTGGAATCTGGACACTCTTGATTGGTAAGAACCGTTGTACGGTACTTGCTCCGAGTTTTTGAAGCCCGGGTTGGCTATTTGAGTTTGATTTGTGATGACCGGTCATATTTTGTATTGATTACTGTGAGAATATATGCGTTGCAACACATATAGGCAGGTAATGTGGAGATATTTCTCCAGAGTTGTTTAAATTTGAACGGCGCAACGTTTAAGTGCCATTTTTTTGATAATACTGCATATTTTGCATTATTTTTGAGCATGCCTGCTTTTAGCGCACTCCGTAAGTGGTGCTGCTGCTTTGGAAACCGGTTAAACCTTGAGGAATCTGCTCCAGCCCCCCCAGAGGGGACTCCTAATAGGGTTATGTATGTGAAGCATGGTCTTTCCTCTATAATGTACAGCACTGTGTGGAGGAAATACACCAAAAAGGATCCTGAGTTACGATGGCCTTTGTATGGATCGTTTGATATGCGTAAGATTGAGTATGTGGAACAGTGTATGTGTAAACGGCGTGCTCGGCAAGACATGTTTGAATGTGTACGGTTATGGGTGAAGGAAGTGCGTGAGCGGGAGAAACGTGAGAAAGCGCTGATTGATAAAGAGCAACGGAAAAATGATCATGTGAGAGCGCAGGAAGCGAAGCGTCGGGAGGAAAGAGAACTGGCGGAGAGACAAGAGAAAGAGCGTAGGCTGCACGTATCGGGTCAATATGTTGTCCGCCAGCCACTTTATCCTGTCCTTACTAATCTTGAAGATGATTTTCATTTATTAGATCGCTCTCCACCCCCTTATGTTGGCGCGTCTGCCCCGGGGTCACGGGACTCTGGATCGGTTTCGGATAAGGTAGACACGCGGTCCATGTTATCGACTGATCGTATGGGTGAGCTTCGGAAAATTTCTTTTCGTGCGCTTCAGGGCAAGCTATCTCTTACTAAATTATTAGCATCTTTGGACAGTTGGCAGAATAGGGAAAAGCTATATTTTGTTGAAACTTTTTCTGATGAAGTGGTTACTGCCTTTCGGAAATATTCTGATGTTTTTGAGCCTGATGATGTAGTATCAGATTCTAAAGCATTACGTAACGGTGTCTTTTCTCCCTCCAAGGTACCCGATGCGGTTCGACGGCTGTTTACATTGCGGGACGCGATGCTTGAACTTAAAGAGAGAGCACGCCAAAAGACGGGGGAGAAGGAAACATCGGATTCACACGCCGGCGGAAAACAATCGTCTACCTCCCATTCAGATAAGAGCGAATTAGTGCATGCTAAACCGATGCGAGAGGCGGCACCTTTGTATGTTCCTCCTAAAGGAGCAGGAACTAGTCCAGACATGTCTTCCCCCGATGCTAGGGGATATTTTGTGTATAATTGGGTTTATACTCCCTGGCATAGGACTGATGTTATGGCATTGAAGAATGCATTGCCTGACCCCCGCAAGAATCCAGCGGCCTTTTATGAAGAGGTCGAAGGGGCCTTGAATTCTTGTACTATGACTTTAGCAGATATAGATTTGTTCTTTGGGCTCATTTTACCACCGGATATGTGGCGATCTGTGCGGAAGGTGGATGATCAAGCCGCTTTTAAGGCTAAGTGGTCTGAGATTGAGGATGAGGATAGGGAGAGAAAACCCGCGCAAAAACCGCCCCAGCTTATTTTAGATCTTCCTGCTGCTATCTTGACTAAGTTGAAAACGATTATTCCCCCTAAAAAGATTGACTGGAATATGTTAGCCTCGTGTAAACAGAAGGTTGATGAATCAGTTTCAGACTTCTTTACACGCTTTGAGGAAACATTTCATGATTTCAGTGGTCAGTCACTTACGGATGACACGGGTCGACATCTTTTTGTTGATAAATATGTGGCGAATTTATTACCAGGAATAGCAGCTCGTTTAAAAGCGAGTGAAAGTTCTTGGTCCACCTCGTCTCCGGCATCCCTCCTGACTATGGCTCAGTATTATGAGCGTCAGGAACATGAAGCGAAGGGGAATGAGGAGAAGAAGTCGAAAGATTTGAAAACTAAGGTGATGTTAGCACAAGTGTATGGTCCGCCTCGTCGGGGTGTTGAGAGAGGTAGAGGAGGATTTTATGGTCCCCCTTCGGGTCGGTCGGATGTTAATAGAAATCAATGTGCGTATTGTAAACAGTTGGGTCATTGGGCCAGGGATTGTCCGGTACTATATGCACCCCGTCAAAGACGTGGTCAGGGACCGCCAAGAGGTAGAGGGGGCTTTTCAAATTTTAGAGGTAATTCCAATGATCGTGCTCGCTTTGAGCCTACCGTGCAGCAACGAGATAGACCTAATGTGTTTGATCGGCAAAATCAGTATCAAATGTCTGGGAATGACCGCTCTGGGTACCATGATTCGCAGCATGCGTAGGATTGCGTTGGGTGGGGGTTGGAACCAGTTGAAGTGCCAGTTGATCAGAAGGGTCCTTATGTTACAGCAAATGTTCTGGGTTCTACTGATCGGTTCCTCGTTGATACAGGAGCTACTCGCAGTGCGCTGTCCAAACAATTGGTTCCGAGGGCTCCTCCATCTGGCTTAATGGTTACATCGGTAGGGTTTGATGGTACACTCTCTCAAAGCCCTCTATCCCAACCCCTTGCATTTCGTGTTGAACAACTTTCTGCACCTTGTCCGTTTTTGCTTGCCCCGAACACGCCTGACAACATTATGGGTCTTGATATGCTTAAGTACTTCAGAGCTACGATCCGCTGCTCCCCTACTGGAGTACGTGTGATCTTAAACGATAATCACCCCATGACGGAACGGATGTGTGTGGTTGCAGAGGATACTGTATTAGCTTCTCTCCCTCGTAATTTGTGGGCTACTTCGGATACTGATGTGGGACAGATGGTGATTCCGCTTGTCCACATTAGTGTCCAGGAGGGTGCTGTGTTACCACGCCTCCCTCAATATCGTATTTCTCAGGAGGGGGAGGAGGCACTCATACAGATTGTGCAGGATTTAATTAAGGTGGGAGTAGTGGAGGAAGTTCCATACAATGTCTGCAACAGTCCTATTTTACCCATTTTGAAAAAAGACACTGATACTAGGGTTTATCGTTTTATTATTGACTTAAGGGAAGTGAATAAGATAGTGATACCTCAGTATCCAGTGGTGTCTGATATTACAACGTTGCTTACTTTGGTCCCGCCAACGGCGACCACATTCTCAGTTATCGATTTGAAAAATGCCTTCTTTTCGATTCCTATTCATCCTGATAGCCGGTACCTTTTCGGCTTCACTTTGAATAATCGGTCTTACAGATTTTGTAGAATCCCTCAGGGTTATACAGAGAGTCCTAGTATTTACAGTCAAGCATTAAAAAGACAATTGGATTCCTTTGTTCTGCCTGATGGTGTAGCCCTTATACAATATGTCGATGACATCTTGTTGGCGGCCGACACTCCAGAGCTGTGTGAGAAGTGCACGTTATCCTTGCTTTCCTTTTTGGCCACCCACAATCACAAAGTGTCGAAGAAGAAATTGCAATTTTGTAGACCAAAGGTGACTTACTTGGGTCACCTTTTGTCTAAGGAGGGGCGTGCACTCACACCAGATCGTATCCAAGCCATTTTGGACACGCCAGTACCTTCCACACAGAAGGATGTGCGTGCATTTTTGGGTCTTGCTTCTTTCTGTAGGCAATGGATATTGGGGTTTTCACACATAGCTAAGCCATTGTTAGCACTTTTGACAAAAGATACCCCAGTTCCTCTTCCCTGGTCAAATGAGTGTGAAATTGCCTTTCAGCAATTGCGACAAGCCCTTTGTTCAGCACCAGTGTTAGGTACCCCTGATTATACGAAGCCTTTTACACTGTATGTGCATGAGAAAGATGGATGTGCATTATCAGTTTTAGTGCAGATGCACGGCGACAAGCAGCGCCCTTGTGCATATTTTTCGGCTGTACTTGATCCTGTTGCCCGAGCATTGCCTGGTTGTTTTCGCTCGGTTGCGGCGACAGCTGTGTCAATACGCCAAAGCGAGGGAATTGTGTTATCTCACAAGCTGTTGGTATTAGTTCCCCATGCTGTTGATGCCCTGCTTAATCAGACAAAGACGGAGCACTTGACCAGTGCTCGTTTAACAGGATATGAGTTGACGCTTTTGGCTCCTCATATTACGTTAAAGAGGTGTGCAACGTTAAATCCAGCCACATTGTTGCCGTTCCCGGAAACTCAGTCTGAAGCACGAAAAGCACACGACTGTATTCTTGTGACTGAGGAACAGACAAAGGGTCGTATTGATCTCCAGGATACGCCCTTTACAGATGTAGATGGAGAACCATGGGTGGACAGATCATGCCTGAAGCTACCAGATGGTACGACTTCAGCAGCGTATGCAATTACCATATTACAAACAATAGTGGAGACAGCACGCATACCGCAGAAATCAGCTCAAGCAGCGGAACTGATAGCATTAACACGAGCATGTGAGCTCAGTGCAGGATTGTGTGTGAATGTTTATACAGATAGCCGCTATGCCTTCGGAGTAGCGCACGACTTTGGCCTACTCTGGAAGGAGAGAGGGTTTCTAACATCACATGGAGCACAGATAATGTATGGAGAGTTAGTTCACAACCTTTTGACTGCACTAACATATCCAAAGAAGATTGCTATAGTTAAATGTGTAGTGCCCATAAAAAGGTGGTTGATAAAATTGGAGAAGGGAATACATTGGCAGACCGGGTGGCACGAGAGACTGCGATGCAGCCTGGCGCTACTGCAATGTATGTTGTGAAGTCACAGGCAGAAAGATGGCACGATGCTAGGAGAGAAGTGCTGGAGATACAGAGGACCGCTTCCGATAAGGAACGGGAGCAGTGGTTCAATGATGGAGAATTAGATGATGAAGGGTGTTGGAGAAGTAAGCAGATGGATAAATGGAAGTTACCCACAGCTTTCGTACAACCTATGGTTCAGATGGCACATGGACTAGCGCATGTCGGAGCTTCTGCAATTGTAAAATTACTCACACGAGTTTGGGAGCATCCGGAGATCGCTAGTACGGCAAAGAGGGTAGTGCAGACTTGCATGATTTGCCTGAGGTATAACCCAGGAAAGGGTACACGAACTCCAGCAGGAGGATTTGCAACACCTACTGCACCCTTTGAGGTTTTGCAAATGGATTATATTCAGCTTGAGCGCTGTAATAATTTGAAGTATGTTCTAGTAGTGGTTTGTGCCTTCAGCAAATGGGTTGAGGCATACCCTACGAAAGACAATACTGCAATGACTACAGCTAAGATGCTATTGAAGGAGTTCTTCCCTCGATATGGTGTTTGTAGATTGTTGTGGAGTGATAACAGACCTCATTTTATAGCAGACGTTATCAAGTATGTCCTGAAAGGACTGGGAATTACCCAAAAATTCCATGCAGTGTTTCACCCTCAGTCTGCGGGATTGGTTGAGAAATATAATGGTACCTTGAAGCTTAAGATCGCTAAGATCCAAGCTTCGACTTCTTTGACTTGGCCAGACGCTTTACCGCTGGCATTACTGTCAATTAGATCGATACCGCATTCTCGGACCGGTCTCACGCCATACGAGATCGTGTTTGGACGCCCAATGAATATTTGGGGTCCACCGAAACCGAAGTCAGTGTATGATGTACCTTGTGTAATGATGAACGATTATCTGGCACAGTTAACTGATAATTTGGTTTCTATTCATCAACAGGTTCGAGAAGCGCTCCCTGATCGGTACACAGGTGAAGGACATAGTCTCCGGCCTGGAGACCATGTCATGATTAAGGTGTTTGAGAGGACGAACAGTCTGGAGCCAAGATGGGTTGGTCCTGAGCAAGTCCTGCTCGCAACGAGGACAGATGTGCGAGTGTCCAATCGGAAGAACTGGATCCACTCCCTGCACTGTCGTAAAGTGCCACCTGGATTAGTGGAGCCTGCTGTATTGACCGACCATCGAGAAATCCTGACTGCAGCGAAAGGCCGTGCTGTGGAACCGAATGACACTGAGGAGCTCTTCCCGGACCAAGTGATTCCTGGAGCAAGAAGATATCATCTCAGACCGAGGAAGTGATTTTTTTTTTTTTCAGTATCAGGACACGTTGTCAGAACGGCCCTTAGGTTAGTGAAACGGAGAGCCAATGAGGCAAGGGGGGGGGATCAGCCCTGCATTAGTGTAGTGACACCCGTCTTGGCCCGCTGGTGAAGAAATCAACGGCTGCCTAAGGGGAAGAGTTCTGACAACCTTTTAGTTTCAGGAAGATATTGACTTTTATTACAAAATGGAGAAGAAGAAGATTTTTTGTGCGACAAGTTTTATTATCATTGTAGCTATCGTTGGTATAACCATGTGGTTTGTCGAGAATGTGACTCCTGCCCGTGAGTTGCTTGTTTTGACTACTCCAGTGCCTGAGGAGCACTACTTTTACACCCTTCCGTATCAAGAATTGAAGCATCGGCAGTCTTATTTGAACAATACTTTTATCCAGATGTTGCACCATACCCATGTTGCTACAAATGCTACGAACTGTTGGATATTTGGTATGATGCCAGCACATCAGAGGAAAGGAGGAACGCCGTTTATATCTCTTCCTTTCTCTCGTAATGGCTCTTGTAGAGCATGGTACACTTTGCTTTTTGCCACACGGAAACCTACCGTGGGACGACTGCTTTTTAGACTTAATAAGGAATGTCATCAAGATAAAGAAGGCTATCCACAAGCGAATGGGACAATGTGGGAGTGGGAAGAATATCGACCAGATAATGAATCAACCACCTACATCTTCACGAACACCAGAGACACTGCAGAAAATGAAAGATTTGTAATTCAAGTGGCACAAGCTCAAGCGGACCTGTGTGTTCAGAGTATGGGTTATATTCCTGTTGGTGTTAGTGATTGTATTATTGTTCTGAATATAGATGGATTACATAATAGTACTTTCTTAGCTTCCCATAATACATACTTTGTATGTGGGAATAAGGGTTACTATCGTTTACCACCCGGCTGGTCCGGAGTATGCTATGTGGCATTTCTATTACCCCCTGTATTCTTAGCACCTGCATCCTATCATAAAGATTTGAAATTATTGAACAATGTAACTGTAAATAGGTATAAACGTACTCTGTCTATTGATGATGTTGACCAAACCGACACTAGCTTACAACAGTATGTTGATTTTAACTTAGGATTGTTTTTCTTTGTTGGAGCTGCCCTCAATAGTAGGAAGGTTCGACGATTAACAAGAGTTGTAGAGGCTGTAACGAATCAAGCTGCTGCTGCTCTTGGGAATCTTACGGAAGAATTGCAAATCACTAGAATTGTTGCGTTACAGAATCGGATGGTATTAGATGTTATGTTAGCAGACAGAGGTGGAGCATGTAGAATTATCAGAAGTAGTTGTTGTGTATTTATTCCTGACCACAGGCCATCAGTCTATAACGCTATTAATAAGTTGCATAAAATCGCAGCTGAGATTCATACAGAAAATGGCACTTGGACCTTTTCTGGATGGTTTTGGGCATTGATCACTACATGGGGATGGAAAGTCTTAACTGGTCTCTGTATTATTGTAGCAGTTTTGTTTTCTTGTTGCATCTGTGTTCAGTGTGGTCCTTTACTCTGTTCTTTATGTGTGTCATTTTGTATTCCTGATAAGAAAGCTATTGCCAATGTCACCTACCAAAAATACTTAAACAAGGAAGTGGAAGAGATGATGAAAATTGACATATATGATGATTATCCCAATAAGCCGAATGTCTTCAGTAAATGCTGAAAGGGTTGTCTGTTGAAATTGAAACAGCGATATGATTAAGCATCCACTGAAGACATGAATTCACTACAGTCAAAATGTTTTTCTTGTCTTATGTTGACTAATGTCCGGACTCCATTTTGTATTGTCATGTCTCCACGTGCTTTGCACGAGAAGAGTCCTACCTTTTTGCTAGTTGCTCTTGTAATCTGCCTAGTAACAGTCTATAAATAGCTCCTTTGTCCGTCTGGCGCATGTCCAGACTTGACCACATCTGTTATCAGTTAGTCCTTGTTTGACCATGTTTTCGCGGGCTCAGGAAATTGTTAACTCCGCCCATATATTGATCCTGTATCGAAAATGTCCATAAATGGTAATGAATTTTGCTCCATGTTGTATCCACCCACTTATGAGCCCCTCTGTTGTGTATAAAAGGGGACCGTGTACGCAAGTTCTTTGTGCTACTCTATGCAATACTGAAGAGTGTTGTGTAGGTTGTAGGACCACCCTTAAGGGTTAATAAACTCTGTCTTTGTATTTGCAGTTTCCGTGCCATCTTCCTTCTAGCTTTTGTTACAGGAGGGCGAACCCTTGTATTCTGCGGGCCTAGCTGGGGCCTGTACTCATCACTCTGCTTGGCAGCGGGTCCTCCTGCGAGACCTGGCGCACTTGCTGTGGCCCGAACTTGGGTCTCGATGACGGTTGTCTGAAACGCCCACCCCGGCATACTCTGGCATAGTGATTCATTCTTCCGCAGCGGAGCACGCCTTGCCTTTTGCCCCGCAGACTGCCGTTGCCGGGTGGTCGTCCCCGCAGTATCCACACGAGCCCCCGGTTGCAGGTTTGGGCGCTGGGCGAGGTGCGGCAGGTCGCCTTTGGATCGCTTCCACCTTTTCTTCCTTGATGGGTGCGCTCTTGAACCCCGGTCCTGCGGTCACGGGTGCGTGGAGGGCCGCTTCCATTTCTTCCGCCCTGGCATCGGACAACTCGTGGGACCGTGCTAGTACTAGGATTTCATCCAGCGAGATCCCTGGCTGAGAATCAACTTCCGTAGGAGCTTGGAGCGACGGCCTAAGATGATCTGATCCCTTATCTCCACTCTCTGGTCCGTGAATGGGCACGTGCTGGCCAGCCGGCGCAGCCGCGCGTAGAACATATCGACGGATTCAGTGTCAGTTTGCCACGCCCTCCGGAACTTAAACTTTTCGAAATACGGTTTCAGCTGGGGATCAAAATGTCTATTCAGCGCAGCAACTGCTGCGTCATAATCATCCTCGTTCCCGGTGTTGGGAAGCGTGTCGAACAAGTTGTAGATTTCAGCCCCTCCATAATAAATGAGTAGTGACCGCTTCACTGCCCCATCGGTTTCTCGGGTCCCTCCAAAGTAGTGGTTTAGTCGCCCTACCCACGCTTTCCATCTCGGGGCGGCGGTAGCCGGGTCTGAGGTTTCGCTGAACGGTGGTAGGGGCGCTACTGCGTTGTGGGTGACCACCGGTGGCGGTGGTGGGTTGTTGCCAGCACCTGCATTAGATCCGCCAGCTTGTGGTGCACCTGCGCCTGCCGCAGGCCCTGTAGACATCGTGCGATTTCACTGTTGGGACCTGTGGGTTTTGCCAGTGCTTGTTGGCTCTGTATGGTCACTCCCTCACTTGGTGCTGAGGCTCTGCCAAGGCTCGTTTGGGGAAAAACCTTTTATTGGCCCATTGGTTTTACCAATGCTTGTTGCTCCAGACCTCCTCTCCCTGCCCTGGGCCTGATTGTCTCCTCCCTCGGGGCCTCAGATGCTGCACCACGCAGCATTAGGCAAAGTTCAGACAGGCAGGAGAAGGGCAGCCCTGCCGAGGCCCCCTCCTTGAGATCGGCGATGCAATCCAGGGCCAGCACGAGGTGAATCCTCCGATGAGGCGCCGGGCCAGCTACTCACCCCAGATCAGCGCGCACAGCGCTGGCAGCCTCCGATGCAGCGATCAGCATGAGGGTGGGTTCCGCGATCGGCAGGCCACTTCGGGAGGCGGTCCGCCTCCGGCAACACACGGGTGGGCTCTGCGATCACCGACAGGATCAGGTGAGCAGCGGGAGCGTCTGCAACGTGGGTGGGCTCCGCACGCTCTCCGCGCTAGTCGTATAATTAGCACGCAAGGCACGACCGGCCTCGTCGCCAGTGTAGCGCGGCAGGCCTCGGTCGCAGTTAATTGGGGGAATGCCAATTAAAGGACACAGACACTCAGTGAAGTTATCTGAGCTGCTAAAAGACCACGAGCGGTCTTGCCCACGTTTATTTATCCCCTCGGGACGAGCCCGCCCCGAGGGGTGTGTGGATGCGTGTTTTAGCGCAACATTGTTTAAGAGAGCCCGGGTGGCTCTCTAAATTTTCCCCCGCTTGAAAGGGGTTCCGCGCAGTGCGGGAATATCACTGCAAAAGGCAGTGAGAAGTGAAGGATCCTGGGGCTGAAGTCCTTTCCCCCGCTTGAAACGGTTTGTACTGTCATTAGCAGCGCTGACTGGGGCAATAGGTGGTGCAAGCTGCAGTGGCACTGGTCTGAGCCGTCATTTTACTTTCAAATTTCATAGAATGACTGATAATTTCTATTTACATAATGCCTGTTTCACACACTCACGGTTATCTGTTGCTTGTTGCTCCTATTCTGTTTGAAAGACTGCTGTTGCATATAGGGCCGGCTTTAGCGCTGGGGGCGCCCGCTGCGACAATCAATTTTGGTGCCCCCACTCTCCATGACTGCCTCCTCGGGTTTGCTCAAACCACCAGGCAAAAGAGCCCCTCATCTCTCCAATGATAAGTTATTACTCAAAACAGCACCCCCATTGAGGTCAGCGCCCTCATCCACAGGTCGGCGCCCAGTGCAGCCAAACCAGTCGCACTGCCCTAAAGCCGGCCCTGGTTGCATACCCCATAAATGTTTTGTTTGAGTGAAGGACGCTATGCCCCCTCTTGCCTATGATGAAGTACCCGTTCTTGTGTGAAGGAAGCTTAATACACTTTTCAAATATCAACTTTGTCAATGTTTCCTGTGCATATAGGCTATTACAAAGAGTCAACAGTTCTTGTGGCAAAGTGATTCATGCCAGGCACTTTTTTCTCAGTGGCACAATTAGGCTATTGAACAAAGAACCACAATTATTTTATCGCAGCACAAATATCTATTGTCTGCATAATGAACTGGGTTTAAGGGTTTCTTGTTGAAACTTATTCTGGTTGTGTGATACCTGAGCTGTATACAATTTGTAAATGGCACAATAATTCCTACTGCTACTTTTTCACATGTGGTATGAAACTATTAAAATCTGTGCAATCAGTGTCTGTAGAGAACGAACCATGGGGCTTATTACGATGGCGGAACGATCGCCTCCACCGGCCCGGCAGTCGCAATCGTTCCCCCATCACAATGAGATTTACCCACCGCCATATTAGGATGGCGGCGAGTATCGCTTTTCCGCTGGTGGCAATCGTAACGATTGCCTGGCGGGCGTAGCAGAACCACTAAAATGGTGGCGGTGCCTAGCAGGCACCGTCCGCCATATTAAGATGTGGGAAATGAAAGGCCTTTCCCTGGCGGCGATGCTGCCATGGAATGGCTGGTGGGGATTGGGTCGAGGGGCCCGTTGCGGGCCCCCCTTGTGTCTGGGGAGGTGGGGTGCACTTGGGGGGTGCCTATGGTACCCCCTACATTTCACTGCACCAAGTGCCAGGCACCATGTGGTGCAGTGAAATGCTAGACATGCGATTTTAACATTGCGGTGGGTGCTGCTGTCAGCAGCAACCGCCGCAATGTTAAATTGCAGAATGCGACCGCCTTTTTGGCGGTCGCATCCTAATTCGTGGTGCGGGACCGCCGCATGTCTGGCGGCTGGTCCAAGCACCGCAGGGATGGCGGGCGGACTCTGGTCCGCCCGCCATCCTAATGAGCCCCCATGTTCTGATTGTAAAAGCTTCGGGTGTGATTAGTCACTACACCGCCACTTTATGTTTGTATTTAATTTGGTCTATTATTTATGTGCTACTTATTGAAATGCCTTGGAACAAGACAAAATGACACTAAGGGCCAATTACCAATGTGGCGGTCTAAGGACTGCCAGACTCGTGGTGGCATGGTGGTGGCGGTCCAGTCACCGCCGCACCAGCGGTCCCACTGCCCTATTACGACTTGGGCGGTCAGACCGCCCTGGGTCCACGGCTGTTCCCTGGAGGTGGTGCAGCGGTCCTAAGGCAGCAATATGCTTGGAGGGACCACCATGAAAACCCTGGCAGGGATAGAAAAAAAGGGGCATAACATGTGCCCCCTTGTGGGCATGCACCCAGGTCCCTGCACGATTTGGATTTTTTAGTCCATGCCATGCAGGAACCTTGTTGTGCGGTTCCATTGCAGTGCCTTTTTCAAGGCCACCGTCGCCTTTGAAAGAGGCACCGCCCCGGGACCGCCATGCCGCCCGGCGCCAGACCACATAAAAGTTGTAATCTGGCTGGTGACAGACCCTTCATTTACAATGCTACAAAAATATGACATGCTCTAATAAATATCACAACTTTAAAAAGAGCAGGGGTCATGTTAAAATATCTTTATTTATTTAGCCAGATCGGATACTATGATTCATCGACCAAAACATAACGCACAGTTAATACCAAAATAGATTAAACATTTAAAGTGACATTTCATAAAATATAACAACAGATTAAAATAAATCGCCCTTCCCCCTTCGTATATATAATGAGTAGCTATGCCACATCGACTCAGCATATCTTGGCTTCTTTCATCACCTTGTTCCTTACTCACCAAACAGCATATAGAAAATTTGAAACTGCAAATACAACGGCCAGAGTAGAGTGTGTCTTACGTACACATGATGCAGTTGGACACTGGGAATGCCTAGTAGCTTGCACAACGGTTTTAGCCATTTTGACCTCGGTCTGATAAAGGATTTAGAGAAGAATAAAAGATGGCACTGAGTTTCGTCAGATGTCATTCAGGTTGAGAAAATTTTATTGCCTTCACCCAGAATTGGCCACTTAGATGTAAAGAAGGAAGTTGGCAAAGTCCCTAATCTGAACATGAAGTAAAGCGACAGCGATATGAGATGCGGGGGGGGGGAGGTTTGGGGGGGTTGTATCTGGTCTAAATAATCTTCAAATTTATAATCTGATTTCGACAAAAGAAATGTGTCAGTCAGCCCGCCCTGGGAACACACTGCGTATCGCGTGACCTTAAAACATATCCAAAATAATTCTCAATAAAGTGTTGCGCTCCTACTTTGAGAGAATCTACATCCGACCAGTAATTTGGCAGGCCAAGTTCTACAAGTGTGTTTTTTTACATAGATCAGCCACCGTATTTTACTGGTATTTTGCCTTCGATCCACTTCACGCAATCCGCCCGTTCCCCGCCCCCAGGTGCTAAATCTTTGTTTGTCCACACCCCACCTACATATATAGAACTGTCCTCAAGTTCACGTGGACAGCTGTAGATTCCATCGCCAGATCGAGTCTCAAGGGAAGCATGGGGGTGCTCCGGGGCATAGACAACACTGTCCCCATAAAACCATTTTCATCTTTCTCTAAGCAAGAAATGTCACAATGTCCCCATAATTTGGATCCATAAACAGCTCTACTAACTGTTCGGGCTCTTTATATCTCAGGAGTTGGCGATATAGGCTGGCACAAGGATTGCCTAAGAAATGTCAATATGAGCAATCCTCTGTGATAGAGTAGGGGTGCCCCGGCCGCTAGTCTGAATCTGATATCCTTTTCCCAAGGTGATCAATTTCCTTCAATCTTTCTAAATAGCTTCCGCTTATACACATTTTCCCTTTGGATTTCTTGTGTGGGTTGAACTTCATTAGCTTGGTATTATAGGCGTTTATCTTCAACCCATGGGTAGAACTGTATTAAGATTTGCATTAGCAGGGTATCATCTGCAAAGAACAAGGCTGGAATTTCTTTCCCGGCCAGCTTGGGGTTATCGTTGGTGCAGCTAAAAAAAAAGTCTAAGCAGCCATTAATTGAGAGCAGGTATCAAGAGGAGCCCTGGAGAACCCCTCTCTCTATCATGATTTTCCTTGTCAATTCTCCATAGCTCCCCCTACGAAACTCGCATAAAATTATCAGCGTTAATATTTCCTTCAGGATTCCCAAATCATGAAATGCCACCCATAGGGGTTCCCCGGGTTCCATACCAAATGCTGCACGGAGATCGACGAAGGCTTCATACCGGCTTCCACCTCAAAATGCACCACCTTCCATTTTATCAATAAAAACAGGAAGACTTGATCCACCGTGCTTGTGCCCGCCCTGAACCCCGCCTGACGATGACTAAGTATATATGTCATCATCCATTATCGAAGAGGTTAGCCTATCCTAAATGTGCCCCCAGAAATTCTTCTGCCTGCTATCTATTAAACTAATTAAACGATACTTGCTAGGGCCATAACGTGAACCCTTTTTACATATCTCTGCTCCTTTCCGCGTATCAGGAGTGAGGGCACTGGACACCATAGCATTAGAAATGGCATTTATTTAAGGAGTCCAAATAACCATTTCTGATACTAAAAGGCCGGCTGGCATTTAGTCCAGGCTGGGTCCCTTTCCTCGTTTTTGGGACTTTATCACTTTTTCAGTGTCCAATAATTAAAACGTTATGTTAAGATATCATTAGGACTCTTGGTCATACCTCTAAGGGCATTCGAAAGTTTGGGGTGGGACAGACTAAAAGTTGCCAATATTTACTCCAATGAGTTGAAACCACTTTATGGAGGGAAAGAACATTTGCTGGGTAATTTTTTGAGAAACAAAGGGCTCCTTGACTCACAGAAAGGTCTAGCAGATCGTCTTGAGCACCAAGTAACAAGTAAGACATATCAACAGGAGGCAAGGTAAATGAAAATGATGGGCCCCCTGCAAAATGTGGTGAGGGGCGTCTGTGGCTCCCATAACTCACAGATACTTATGGAGCTTAAGCTGAATGAGGCCCGCTGAAGAGTGGAACCCCTTAGCTGCAGGGGCTGCGGGGGCCTGCGTTCTCCCAAAAATATTTTGGGGAAGGAACTCTCCGCTGGCTTCAGTCAGACCTGCACTGTCTTCAAGCCATACATTCAGTCATCACCCGATTGTTACGCTCCAGTGATTCCATTAGGGTAACTCTGCAAGGCCCTACGGGGCATATTATCAAGAAACGGCGTTAAAATTATCGCCGCTTTAGCGGTAGAAAACCGCAGCTAAAGCGGCGATAATGGGCTTGATAATATGCCGCAGAGAATTCCCATAGAAGCCCATGTTATGGTGTCAACATGGACTTCTATTGGAATTCTCTGCGGCATATTATCAAGCCCATTATCGCCGCTTTAGCGGCAGCTTGCTGCCGCTAAAGCGGCAATAATTTTAACGCTGTGCTTGATAATATACCCCTAAATTCTTTCTTTATTACTAAATTGACTGAAAGGATCTGAAACCTCGAGGCATCTGATAAACCTCTGACTCTGGTGACCTGATCTGCTCCCTCTACCACCAACCCTGTCCCTCTGCATCCACTTTCCGAGATATTGATGGATCCCTAAGATTCTCAAACTCCCGGGTGCTCCAGTGGATCCAGACCCACAATGTTAAGAGTGCCAACGCTCCTATGTACGACCCACTCATTCAGCGCTGGTTTCTAGAGGGCTTTGCACCGCCCAGCCCGAGCGGTGACATTATTACATCATTAATAAAGAAACACCACTTGAATCCCACCATACTCTGAATTTAGGCCGGCTTGAAACCTCCTGGTCCTATCAAAGATCACAGAGCAATTGGCAACTTGAGGGAACAAGGTACCTATCAGGAACTCTTCAGATCATCTCAGAGCACAGAGTGCACTTCTGAGCTTCTTGGACGATCCCTTAGGCTAGGCAGATGGAGGGGGGGGGGTTTGTCTTGGTCATGTTGGGTTTCTCTGCAGCTTTCAACACCACCAGCTTCTTCTACTAAGGTTAAAGGGGTAGCACATTTGCCCCTTTGGTTATTAGCTGGTTCAGATCTTTTCTCAACCCAAGGTCCTTGTGGTTTTCCTTGGCTCCTTCCTCTCATCTTTAGTCTTCTCCACCTGTTGGATTCCTCAGGTCTGGTTCTATCTAACATCAAATTAACATCTAAATGGTTCCACTCTTTGATCTTTTTACTCATTCAGAGGCGAGAGTACAAGCTTAGGCTCATGGTGCACGGTTGTACATCTACAACTCCAATATAACCTGTGTTCCGCAGCATCTTTTGAGTGAAATTAAAACCTGAATGTAACAAATCCAGCTTGAATTAAATACAACTAAAAATTGAGTTTATTATCTTTAGAGGCAAATTCCTGGGGAAATCTAAGTGTTTCTCCTTTATCACCTCTATTAGGGGAACTTCCAGACTTCGCCATCTTAGTGGAAAAACTTCAGGCTTTCGTTTGAAGATGGCAGCCACTGAAGGCACAAATTGGAAAGGTGGTAGGTAATTGATTCTTCCAGCCGTCAAATTAGAACAAATTCTTCCTCTGTTATGGGCTAAACATACAGCCCTGGTGGTCGGGACCACAAATAATTCCAGGTTAGACTGCAGTAATGGTCTATAATTGAGCTTACCTTCCAACTCAATTTCTATCTTACAAAAGAGTCCAAAATGGTGCTGTCTGAGTCACGGAGTGAGCTACAGAGACCAGGGTGCTTAATTACAACTAAATGGCGCAGTGCTGTGCCGCAAGCGGAGTCTTTTAAAAAACACAGTGATGCACTATCTTTACAAGAATATGGCACACCCCTGTGCCGACGCACAAACAGCAGCCATGCACCAAGCTGCAAGGGTGCCTGCATTGCAGGGATGATTGTTTTTCTGCAGGAAGGAATACCTTCCTCCACAAAAATAATAATTAATAGTGTTTCTCCTTCTATGTGTGCTGCATGCTTCAGCACACAAAGAAAGAGCAAATAATGAGGAGCAATAAAAGTATTTCTCCTCATCGCGCCACTATAACTCCTCCCCTAGAAAGGCGTTAGCTTTTCGCGCTGCCTCAGATTTATGAATCCTTGTAAATCTGAGCAGTGTCAGAAAGCCATAGATGTTGCTTGGCAACACCCACAGCAACACCTATGACATGTCCCTTTGACGCAGACAACTGTGTGAAAGAGGGCCATATTTACAAGGGCTTGTAAAGGTACGCAAAGCGGTTTTTGTGTGGCCTTGTATATGAAACCAGCACAGAGCGCCACCGCAGTGTCAAAAAAAGTGACACTCCGGTGGCGCTGGGGTTTGTAAATATGCCCCCATGTCTCGCAAGCCAGGCACTTTCTTCATTGGTTCCCATTAAAGGACTGTATTCACTTTAAAATGTTTTGTTGGATGTATAAATGTTACCACAAGCAGGGTCCAGTTGCTTTTAGTTGTTACATCTCATTGCACAATCCAGTTCGGGCCTTATTGCAATCTGTACCAAGATACACATGCACATCTGGGGGTGGATGACATTTCTCTACTGGCGGTCCCACCTCGTGGACTTCCCTTACACTCCGCATCAGAGAATTAGGGCCAGATAGGTAAATGTGAAATACCGATTCCTTAATACCGAATTTTACAGATTCGGTATTAAGAAATCGGTATTTCCTATGTAGGTAAAGATTCGGTAAAAAATACCGAAGCCTTAAACTGGCACATGCATCAACGTAGGCTTTTGCGATTCCTTAATTGCGATTATTAAGGAATCGCAATTAAGGAATTGCAAAAGCCTATGCTTGTAGGAATCGCTGTAAAAATAGTGATTCCTACCAGTAGGTACTCGCAAATTGCTCATGCAATTTCAAGGGTGCAAGGGTGTCAAAATGACACCCTTTTGCACCCCTGAAATTGATCTGTGCACATATGTTGCACACACACATGCCCTAAGCGCAACATGAAACTCTGAAAGTGCATTTTTCAAAGTTTTTGAAAATTACCATGAAGTTCAACTGCATGGTAATTTGCGACCCCTATTAGCGAATTCGCTAATTTTTTTACTTTAATGCATTGCATTTAAGGAATCTCAATTTGGGATTCCTTAAATGCAATCGCAATTTAAGTAATCGCAATTTAGAGATTCCTTAAATTGCGATTTTTGCATTTGGGATGATGCATCCCAAATGCAAAAATACCAGTCGTAAAGGGGCAGATTTTGAGAATCTGCCCGTTTGCGACCGGTTTTTCCTTTGATGCATGTGCCTGAAAATTCCTTATTACCGAATCGGTAATTGAGATCCTGTAATAAGGAATACCTACCCACTCATTTCTATGGGCTTGGAGGCCCATAGGAATGAATGTGAAGACATTCACTATTAGCGATTCGGTATTACCGAATTGTTAATAGCGGGAGGTATTTCAAGGGTGCCAGGGTGTCCAAAGGATACCCTGTTGCACCCCTGAAATGTGCATGTGTGCACATGTGGCACACATCCATGCCCTAAGGGCATACGATGTGTGCCACATGGCACATTAAAAAAAGCAAAAAAGTGCTTTTAGTAAGGAAATCGCTACTTACCACCAACTTGAAGTTGGTGGTAAATAGCGATTCCTTAAGGCTGAGGTGCACTGTTTTCAGTGCTTCCTACATTGCATTTAAGGAATCGGTATTACCGATTCCTTAAATGTAAGAGCAATAAGGAATAATTTACCGATTCCTTACCCACATCGCACATGGCTAAATACCGGTCGGTAACGCTGAAATTTACCGAATTTCGCCGTTACCGACCGGTATTTAGCCACCTACATCTGGCCCTTACTCACTTCACCAGCTGTCAGGCATTACTGCAAACCTAGTTTTTCTTGACCAGTTAGCTGACCAGTGTGATGAGACCTGTTAAAGTGGTATGCACAGTACATCAACGTTCCTATTCATTCATTCATTAAAACATTGGTGAGTTTTACGGTTACGTTCCATGTCATCTGGAACACAAAGTACCACACCTGAACTTTTATGTAATATCATAGCGAGTCCTGATAGACGACTTCCTTGTTTAACATTGATTTAACGGAAATTATTTTTTTTGGGCACAAACACGATCCCTGGCTCTCTCAGCTGGTGGGTGCCCAAGTTGGGGGCTTCCCTCTCCCCCACTTCCTCGTAGCATAAAAGACCTCAGTATCTGAGCTGCAGACTCAAGGCCTATTGTCATGGAAGATCCCTGAGGTCTCATTCTCAGAGGTTCCTGCACATTCCGACCGTCCACAGGGCCAGATGTGGTGGGAGATCGCTTACCTTTTCCACAGCAACACTTTGGAATTCGCTTCCATCCATCCTTTGTTTTTCTCCTTCGTAAAGGATCTCTGGAAAAAGTCTGAAGGTCCACCTGTTTAATATCTAGGACAGTTGTCTAGGGTGCAAGCCTTTCTCTATGGCGGTCCTGCTGCTAGTGCCGGGATGCTCCCCCGAAGTAACCATGCGCTCTATAATGCCATTGTATTGTCATGGGCTGGATCTAGGGCAGGTTATCATAACAAAAAACTTATTTGTATGTCAGGTTCATTATATTCATTGTAGGTCAACATATTGTATGAGAACATCTGGATATCTGACATTGATTCGGCCTTGCTGGACCTATGCTTGGACACACAGCCTTATATAAACCATTTGAACTGCTTCAAAATGACAAGGATTCTCAGTGCCCCTAGTTAAATTACATTTGAACACCCCTATCCACTAGCAAGAAGGCTATTTTAGGCCATTTGTTGACATTTGGAACCATTTAGAGCCAATAGTGTTGGAAAGGAGGCCCCTGCCTACAATGGCCTGAATATAGCATCAGTCCTGGCTGAATCCCAGCTGATGAGGCGCAGAGCGGCCAAAGCCCTCCCTAAAGGAACATCCATCAGAATTGGCTGTTGTACTTGTGACATCCTTCTCTGAAGTGCACACACAAACATTGGGCCCCATGTAAGCACCCACAGTCAATGACACTCGGGTAACTCTCTGTGCGGCCACCACAGACAGTGACCGGTAGAATATAATATTGCATTAGTGTGCTTGACCCTGGGATGAGAGTGTGTGTGTTAAGAAACTTTCACGCCTGCTGCATTTGTTTCAACTGTACTCCCTGGAATGACAAATCGTGTGCCTCAATGAGCATTGTCCGTACACAGTGAGGGACTGACTGACGCATTTCACTGAGGGATGAGTCCCTAGTGCCAGCTCCACCTCTCTGAGCTAGACATTGTGGTTGAGATAGTTGCAGATAGACCTGTGCTCCTACGTGCCTTCAGCAATGTGAGTATGGTGTCCAACTTCTTGCCATGTGGATCTATGTGATCCATCACTACAGGCTGTGCCCACCCAGTTGTGTGTGAGTTGGTATGCGAAGAGATGTTCTGTTGTCAAATGTGATGGGGGACACTACTTTAGGCCTGCCAATGACTTAGGCATTACACACACAGCCCTATTCCTAACATTGCATGGGGCAAAGTTGTGAAAGTGCGCAAGTGTTGTTTCTGTGCATTGAGGCCACAGCTAGTGCTCACATTCCCAGTCATCTCACTGCCTATGTGCGTCACGGTCACACATGCGCATTGCTTTCATTTCCCAGGGTGTACCTTTTTGTTCAATCAATGTCCTTACATTCATCCATACTTTCAAACTTGATCGATTATGGACATGACACATCTGTGTCAATTTGAATGTTTTATTCACATTCATTGGGGTTGTCGGAGCTGGAGCAGTACATGGCCATGCAGACACCACATCACATTGTAGACCAGGGTAGGGCCAGCCAGAGTCATTTAGAGATTGACAAGTACATCGGAAGAGGTAGAGGACAGTCTGCAGTGTGATTGCTGTGTCATTGTAGAGCAAACAGAACATGGCAGTCCATGTCGAGGTCCAGGGTGAGTGTCGCGGAGTGTTTCGGGGGACCGTGGGAGGTGTGGTTACAGGACATGATGCAGAGGGCAGCACCAAGATGAAACAGGGCATATGGCGGAGAGGATTGCTACTGTCTCCTTCTTACTACACAGGTGCAATCACCCGCATCCTCATCCTCTCTGTCATCTGTCTGACATGTGGGTGCTGATGTTTGATCTGCAGCACTGTACTTGCTCCGGCTTCCTCCATGGTGCTATGCAGTTTGTATTATTTTGTTTGTGTTTTTCGGTGTTTTTATAGTGCATTTTCCCGCATGACGCATGGGAATTGCAGGTCTGTCACCGGTACCATGTGATAGACACCAGATAACGTGCAAAATGTCCATGTCAAAATCAACGCCAAGCTGCAAAAATGCAATTCGCAAACGCAAAACAAATGCGATGAGGCCAATCGCGGTACACAAATCAGCGAAGACCAGCCACAGGTCTGCAAATCCTGGCGGGAAAATGCACTATAAAAGCAACAAAAAAAGCCAAAAAACAATTCAAACTGCATAGCAACATGGATGCACCCGGACCGAGTGCAGAGGACAAGCCAAACACCACAAACCCCACGGAGGACCAGCCAGGAACCCCGCCTTCGGGGAAGGGCAAGGACAGAGGAAGAGGAAGACGGGGTTCAGTCCGCAGGAAGACCGGACCATCGTGCGGAGGTGACCCAACACCATCAACAACTGTTCGGCACTTCCACTTTGGCACTGGCAACCCAAACCAAAATATGGTAGGCCATCGTCACCAACGTCAATGCAGTCGGAGTGTCGAGGAGGTCACTGGAGGAGGTCAAGAGGCGTTGGTATGATCTGAAAAGGCAGACCAAAAATAAGCTCGCCGCCAACGGGGAGGCAGCAACGGCGACTAGAGGTGGACCTCCAGCGACACAGGAGGAGCTGGATGAGCTGGAAAAAAAGGTGGCCACAGTCAGAAGTGAGGAGACAGTGGCAGATTTGGAGGGCCTGGACACAGCACGATACAACCTGACCAAACAGCAACAGGGTGAGTAACTACCAGGGCCGGGGGCGCAGGGGAAGATGGGCACAATGGCACTCATGCACAAGTATGCGTAGCACACTGCACACCCACAATGACCGCGGAACATGTCCCTGATTGGCTTGTCACACTGCAGCATACATAGAAATGCCAAGTAGGCCCCCATCCACAATGTGCACAGAGGGTCCCCCCTTTCACCAATATCACACCCGACCCATGCAAATATGACGAATCCAGCAAAGCAGTGGCTCTGTGACCCACACTGACTAGGAAAGTAACACTGCATGTCCGACAGCATGGCAGCTGCCAAAACAAATGACATGGCCTACGAATCGACATGGAGGCAGCCCAGTGCTGATCACATCCGTAAAGGAGCAGGTCACACTCTGACATGTTCACGTGCACCCACAACCCATGCCCTACGAAACACGCGGCAGACGAACAATGCACCAGGCCACAAAATCTGTCCAAGAGCACATATGACCCAAGTCCAAAGCAAATCAGGTCCCGAAAAGCACACAATTCAAAGGCACCCCGCCTCAGAGGGAGAAGGCTACACGTAATCAGAGCTGCATGGGCAACTCTACCACAATGCAGCACACACACATACCAATCAGAGAATATCAGCAATGACGCCAATGTGGCACAAAGTGCAACACCAGCACCACAGGACAGAGCTCACAACAGGTTACGCTTGTGTGTAGTGACTGGCTACTCACATTTGGCATTGCCTGACACTGTATGATGAAAATGTACGGGTACTACCACACATCCGTCATGTAGTCGAAAAACACACTGATTGGCATCAAATAGCCAGCTCCCCCAAAACATTCATAATGTACATTGGCATGCAGTCTGAATATAAACATCTGAAAATCTGCAACATACATGTGAAGCTCTGTTAACCTGCATCTCCTCTTTACATTGCAGAGGGACAAGCAACACATCCTGCAGAGCACACCACACCTCCCATCAGTGGTGTGACTACTACTGGCGTTTTCGGAATGTCATGAGGCTTTGGCGCTCAGATTGGGACAGGGCCTTGCGCTCATGGTGTACGAATGGCGATACATACACACATGTATGTTGGCATGTGCAGCCAGGTGGCCGAGAGGCCTTGCGCTGCGTGTGCCGTCTCTCTCCCTCTGTTTCATTTGGAGGGCTTATGGCACACCTTCTTCTCTTGGGTTTGGTCTTCCAGGCTGTGTGCTATGGATTGCGGGCCTGGGTGTGGTGTCAGTGGTTGTTGTGGCCCTCTTGGGTGTCCGGGTCACATGATGAGTGGCTCCATGGCATCTGTTGCCCTTCCGATGTGGCCCTGGGCTGGCCTCCCTTTTGTGGTGCTGGCTGCCGTCCGACTTAACACCAGGTCAGAGCAGGTGTAGATTTCCTGGTGCTAACGCGCCTTATCGCAGATCTGTCTGGTCGTTGTGAATGTTTAGGAGTGGTGTGGTCTCGGCTTTTGGCACGGGAACGCCCGCTCTGCATCTCATTAGCGATAGTTGCGGGGGTCCTCTGTGGCGATGTTTTTTTGCGGCTGCTATCGCGGGTAAACTGGTGCTGTGGGCTGTTAGCACCAGCTTGCGAATGGGGTGGTAAATTTATAACGACTTTGGCTGCGATAAAGTGCCGTTAATTCGGCGATAGCTCCTTATGAATATGGCCCAAAATTTTGTATTTCAGAAAACAAAATGTGCATCCTTTCAGATTAAAGTAAAGTTTTGTGTTATGCATTTTGCTCTCTCGTCTTAAAGACTGCGACAGGATGTGGTTCTCAGGCACGTGTTTGTAAAACCAGAGGAGCTGACATTCTAACACAAACTATAAGTGAGACCCTCAATAAAGAATTACGGTATTCCGAGTTCAGTCGTAAACATGTTTAAAGACGAATTGGCACTGCCAGTTGTGTACTGAGTCAAAATTTTAATTTGCATGAAATTAGCGCAAAATGTGAGAATTTAGCAGATTGCATTGCAAGGAAAAAGTCTTGCGAACTATGCACGTGGCAGTCGGTAAAATGGAGACTGTGCGGTAAACGGTGTGCAAATTTCAAGACTACGGGTTACTACTCGTTCTGGCAGGAAATCTCAAAAGCGAGAGTTAACACCACACCAGTGGAAAAACGCACGTATGTTTCTTAAAACAGGAAAACCAAGATTGAGGTATGTATGTGTTATGCCAAATCAATCAAGAGACAAGACAGGAGAGAGCCGTCAGTAAGCGCTATACAAAATGCAATTACAATAGGATGCTGGTACTTTCTTGGTTTCTGGAGTGTTTTCAGGGATTTTTATGTGTGTTTTTATGCAATAACAATAAATGTTGGTGCTTGCTCGATCGAGGTCGAGAGTGGTTCCATCATGTGTGTTTTCAAGTCTATGGTGACACTAGATGGCGCAGTGTGCTCGTGCTTGGCATTTATTCAGAAATAAATTTGCATCAGGGCTTAAGCTTGTGATGTTGACAGGATCCAGGCCATGAAACGCGTTCAGTAGTCTGTGCTCGAGGTCTGTGCAGTTCACCTTTGCGCATCCTGTGGTTTGTGTGCAGATAACATCCGTTGTATTACAACATTTTATCTGAGCTCCAGTGATCCTTCAAACCCCTAAACGTCATGGCAGGTGACCCCGTGGAGCATACGTGCAGCTTCATTCACATGAAAATGACTTCACAAAGTAACCAAACGTTCCCGAGGAGAAGGTGCTAAAGAAACTGTATACAGGCATTGGATGGGGGAGGGGTGCGAAGGCTGACAGATGTCAGCCCCTGGAAAAGTCTGGTATGGCCATTGTGGTGTTGGGCGCAGGATCAGCGCCGACACTATCTGGATCGATTCACCACATGCTCAGGTGAGAGGGTGTAGTGGCATGAATGAGGGAGGCGAGACAGGATTGCTGGCAAGAATTGTCGCTTTTATTAAGGTACATAAATGATAAGGCCCACGAGGAGCAGCGGAGAGCCCAACCGCCAGCCAGCGTCCTCGCGCTCTTTCTGTCCTCCTCTCGCCGCCCCCTGACGTCACAGCCATCCTCGACATCGGATTGGCCACGACGTCAGGAGGCGACACAACAAAGAAAGAGGACTACGTTCTGCTTCCCACAACTAGTACGTTAACTCACGTACGACATCTCCCTTCTTTAACAAATTAAGAAACATACAGAACTTCATCTCATCACAAAATCTTCGAACCTCTTGGGAGCTCTGATATGCCTTGTTGGCCTGCTGGGAGTAACATACGGGGGTGACCCCCCCCCCCGCCAGCGCCCGTACCATCTTGGCCTGAACTCATTACACTGTGACTGTCACTCTTCACCGTTTTGGAGCTGCTACCACTCCGGCCTTCGGCATCCCCGAGGCCGCGCCACGTACTCTCACACCGGTCTGCACTTCCATGTCCGGTCCGCCCTCGTATGGGGGGCGTATCCCCACTCACATCATCACCAGTGATTCCATCATTGGCCTCATGATCCTGCCACTCATACATACTGTCACCGCTCTCGGCCTCACGCACATAGTTGCCTCTCATGATGATTTCCTCTTGGCCAGCCTTGAGCCTGACAATGTCGTCCTTGCTACGCCATCCCCCTCCTTCCAAACAGACAGCTCCCCTTGTCACTCCTTGCACACGTACAGGGGTTTGAAATACAGATTCTCCTTTCATCACCTTGTTCGGTTTCTTCACCAATACCCAATCCCCCCGCACTATATCTTTAGCTTTGGCTCTGTTTACCATATCAGCATACCGTTTGTTGCTTTCCTGTTTAGCCACAATTCTTTCTTTGACTCTCAACCTCTCATCAGGTATCTCCTCAGTTTCCTCCCTCATGTCATACCACTTATTAAATTTGGGGGTAAGTTCACTCATACACCTTCTCCCTCTCATCAGGTAGAACGGAGTGTGCCCCGTAACTTCATTAGGCGTGTTATGGAAAGTGTGCACCTTGTCCGCCAGAAACACTTTCACATCCAAGTTGGAGGCGACCGCCTGTTGTACACCCTCCTTGAGGAATCTATTAATCCGCTCGACCTGCCCATTGCTCTTAGGGCTGTAAAGCGGGGTCTTCTCCTGCTTGATTCCCAATCTGGCCAGGAAGTCCTTCATCTGTCTGGAAACCAGCTGGGTGCCGTTGTCGGACACCAAAATCTTCGGCTGTCCCTCACTAGCGAAAATTTTCTTCAGCGCCTTGATCACTCGTTCAGTGGTAACCTCCCTGACGAACTTGTAGTGGATCTACTTGGAGAAGTAATCCGTGAGAACGATGAGATGTCTGCAGTCATCTGGCAGCAGGGTAAATGGGCCTGCGAAGTCAATGGCAACCTTGATCCATGGGCCGGCAGGAATGTCCACCAGTTGCAGCTCCCCTTTTGCCGTCTTCCAGTGCTTGTCGGCCCTTAAACACGGTCCGCATCAATCAATGAAACTGCCGACGTCGCTGCACATCCCTGTACACCAGTAGTATTGCTTGAGGAGATTCTTTGTGGCAGTACCGCCCGGGTGGCCCCTGTGAGCTATCCTGATTAGCTTTTCTCTCAAACCTTCCGGCGGCACAAACAGCTCATGTCTCTTCACAAAGCCGCCCTCGATGGTAAGTTCAGGGCTAACCTGTTGGAAACTCCTGAGTGCACCGTGCAAGTTCCGGACCGGGGGCCAACGAGCCGTCAGGTGGTCCATCACCCTACGAATAGTCATGTCCTTCTCCTGGGCCGTCAACCATTCTTCCTCAGAAATGGATCCCTCGCAAATGGCCGTAGCGTCTACCATTGCCACCACGCACTCCGTGTCATCCAGGGAACCGTCCTCCTCACCAATGACCGGCATGCGCGATAGGCAATCCGCCCTGCAATTGAGGCCACCCTTGATGTGTCTGATGACGAAGTGATACTCCTGCAGCTTGGACAGCAGACGTAGAAGTCTCGAGCTGGCTTTCCCATTGCCGCGACCTTCGCCGTCCATCATGTAGATCAAGGGTTTGTGGTCAGTGACCAGTTCGAACTCCATACCCCACAGATAGTTTTTCAGTTTCTCCACGGCCCAGACGCACGCGAGCGTCTCCCGCTCGATGGTGCTGTAGTGCCTCTCAGCTTCACTCAGTGACCGGGATATGAAAGCGACCGTGTTCTCCTTCTTCCCTTGAAACTGGCAAAACACTGCGCCGATACCCTTGGCGCTAGCGTCAACTGTGATCACGTTCCGGAGGTCCTTGTTGTACGGTTGTAGCACTGGAGCCGCCACGATGGCCTGCTTGACGGATTCGAAAGCAGCATGTTGTTCCTGCGTCCACGTGAATTTTTCGTTCTTCCGCAGCAGTTTCCTTAGAGGCTCCACCTTGGTCGCGTATCCCTGCATGAATTTGGAATAGTATTCACTGAGCCCCAGGAACGATCGCAAGGCGTCTTTGTCTCCTGGACATGGAGCATCACGTATGGCCCTCACCAAGTCATCTTTCGGCGCAATGCCCTCTGGGGTCAGCACGTGCCCTAAGTATTCGATCTACCCCTCCATGAACTTGCATTTGTCCTTGGAGACCGTCATCCCTTTTTCTCGCAGCACCTCCAGCACTTTGCCCAGCAGCTCCAGGTGCCCCTCCTCATCTGCCGTGTGGACTAGAATGTCGTCCTGGAAGGCTTCAACACCCTTCATGTCGCAGAAGAGCAGATCCATCAATTTTTGGAAGACACCGGAGGCCGATGCAAAGCCGAACGGAAGACGGACGTACCTGTACGCTCCGAACGGGGTAATAAAGGTGGTCAGTTTCTTGGAATCCTCCATGAGGCACACCTGGTGGTACGCGGACTTCAGGTCTATCAGAGTGAAAACCCTCGATCCTGATGTGGAAGACAAGATCTCTTGAGTGTTGGGCAGTGGATGGCAGTTCACCAGGATATTTCTGTTCAAGGATCGCAGGTCCACACACAGCCGAATGTCCCCTGTCCTCTTCTTCTTGGACACCACGATTGCGGACACCCACTCTGATGCGCCTGCTTCCTCTATCACTCCCTCCGTTTTCAGCCTATCTAGAACAGCCTTCAGCTCCCCTCTGACAGATAGGGGAACCGACCTGACCTTGTGCTTTATTGGCACCGCACCCTCTTTCAACCGTATGGCGTGCACGAATCCTCTCACACATCCTAATTTGTTTTCAAAAACAGATTCAAATTTGCCGATGACCTCAGCTAAGCCCTCATGCAAATCGTCAGGCTGCACGTAGTTGACCCAATCATCCCTCAGAACTATGGGATCTTCCGCCCCCGGGACTAGCATCACACCCAGCTTCGCCAGGTCCTTCCACCCCACCAGGCTCCTTCCTTTTTCAGCCACATATATCTTCGTTCTCACTGTTCTCCCCCTAAAGGATTCACATCCGTCTCATGCAATCGCACACCCTGCCATTTCAAATCAAATGTCGTATCAGATATCAGGGTAATAGGGGAACCAGAATCGGCGGTAAATGGCAATTCAACTGCACCGATCAAGACGGAGCCAATAGGCCCCTTCACTCTACCATCCTCGGCATCAATGGACAGCACGATGTCCGCATCCGCATCCACATCACTATCGCTCACCGAGCTCACTTTCATGCCCCCACCAGGTTTCCTGGCTTTACACACTGCCGCGAAGTGGCCCACCTTCTTGCACTTAGAGCAGCTTTTGGACAGGGCCGGGCAGGTCCTGCTATCTGCCAAGTGGTCCCTCGACCCCATCTAAAACAAGCGAGCGGCCTCCTGCCCCCCCCTCTATCACTCGCCGCCCTGTCTGGAGTCTTGGGTGCACTTTTATGTCTGTCCTGCACATAGAACACATTTGAAGCTCACAAGTTCCTTAGTGGATACCATGGGGCGTTCAACGGCCTTTGCAATGGCCACCACATCCTTCAGCGAAGGGTTCCTGCAAGAAAGCAACCGTTCCTGCACCTTCTTAGAATGGCAGTAGAACACCACCTGGTCCCTGATGTAGGTATCAGTCATCTCCGCAAATTCACAGTCTTGGGCCAAAACGCGCAGACATGCAATATATTCTTCGATAGTCTCTCCATCTTCCTGTTTCCGCAACGCAAATTTATGGCGCCCCACCATGATGTTACCCTCCTCAGAATACTGCAGTTCAAGCCGCTTAACCGCCTCCTGGTACTCATTCAGAGGAACGAGGGCCCCCGGGGGGTCCACATAAACCGGTAAGCTGTCGAAAACCTCTTGGCCAGCCTTCCCCAACAGTCGGAATAATAGTGACTTCTTCCGCTCGGGGCTATACCCCTTACCATCAATGGAGACGATATAGTTCTCAAATGCGCGCAGCCACCCCTTCCATTTCATGCACGGCTTACCCGGGGAGTCCAGGAAGAGGGGAGGCACGCAGATATTGATGGGCTGCGCCATGGCCGGAGAGCAGGCACACACCCGGAGCAGGACCACGTGGAACAGGAGCTACAGCGACTCAGGAGGCTCCCAGGCAGCGCAGAAGAACACCCCAGCACACGGGAGAGCAGGAGACCAGGAACACACCGGCTGCACCCCCGGCGGGACACACAGGGGCTGACAAGTAGTCCGGCGCCACGGCACACTGCCTGAGCCTCAGGTGGCAGGGACCGCTAAAGAACAGCAGAAGTGGCGCTCCCTCCGCAGCAGCTCACCGGAGGCAGCTCACGTGGTCATCAGGGGCGCAGGGCGCGATCGCGCACACCTGCAGCAGACGTCAAGGCAGGGCTCAGCAGCAGAGAGGAAAGCATCCAGCAGGTAGGGGCAGGGGCGAGGAGTCAACAAAGATGGAGTTCTCCGCGTAGGAGCAAGCGAGGAGACATCGGCGCGCCACCGCAGCAGCAAAGGAATACCAGGCGCGCCGCAACTCACTCGTGGGCCGCAACAGAAGATCCCACCCTCGTCGTCATTTGTAGTGGCATGAATGAGGGAGGCAAGACAGGATTGCTGGCAAGAATTGTCGCTTTTATTAAGGTACATAAATGATAAGGCTCACGAGGAGCAGCGGAGAGCCCAACCGCCAGCCAGCGTCCTCGCGCTCTTTCTGTCCTCCTCTCGCCGCCCCCTGACGTCACAGCCATCCTCGACATCGGATTGGCCACGACGTCAGGAGGCGACACAACAAAGAAAGAGGACTACGTTCTGCTTCCCACAACTAGTACGTTAACTCACGTACGACAGAGGGGGCTAAATAATCACAGAAGACACTGTTTAGCATTACTGCAGGGTTTGGTCTCCGTCGCCCGAACTGGCGTACGTCGACGTGGCCCTTAACTTTATTGAATGTATGTCACGTGATATAGCACGCATGTCGCGTAGTCGTGACGGCCTGATGTCACGATATTACACTCCTCCCAACAATCAACAAAACAACAAAAAACAAAAGATACTACTGTAAACCAGCAATAGGGAATATCAATGTCCTCATTAGGAATAAAACCCCGATAAAACACACTCTGATACTCTTAACAAATCCCCACAAAAAACGGAAGTCTCACGGGAGATCATTTCTTAGCCGACAGGAGGGTTGAGGATTTCTTCGGAGCAGATATTGGGACTGGCCTCGCCCTGAGGGGACGTCCACTCCGGCCTCAACGGCATCTTCACCATCGCCGACTTCCAACGGAGCCCGAGACACTTCAGGCTCCGCGAGGGGGCTGTCAGTAGGCCATGAGTCATCCAGATCACCAACATCATTTGAGCACTTTTCTCTACTGTTCACCCGACATTGGTCTCCATTTTCCGGTTGAGACGACGAGGTTGTCAGGGGCTCAGGGTGATACTTTTTGAAATGGGAAACATTCCGGGTCACAGTCTTGCGTCCTCTCATGGCAATGACCCTAGTCCCCTTGATGCTGACAACAGTCCATGGTGACTTTTCATATGGATGTTGAAATTTTCCTGTGGATGCTCGATTCTTGAGCAGCACCACGTCCCCCTTTTGGATCTTTGTGGGTTGAGCATTTCTTTTCTGGCTTGTTTGAGCAAACGCCTGTTTGCGCCGAACTTCGATCCGTCCTTCATCAGGATTTTGGGGCTGCCAGCAAGGATGATGCGGTATTGAGGCCATAATCACTCGACCCATTAGCAAGTGAGCAGGGGCCACTCCAGTGGTGGAGTGAGGGGTTTGCCGATAGCTCCGGAGGAATGTGAATATAGCCAGCTCTATAGATTGTCTTTTGTCATGTGCAATCCGGATCACCTTATTGAGAGTCCTCATAAATCTTTCCGCCTCACCATTGGCTTGCGGCCATCTTGGCGTGACTCGACGATGTCGAATTCCCAAGGCCGTAATATATGTGGCTAGTTCTTGTCCTTGGAACGGAGGCCCATTGTCAGTGCGCAGCTCCTGCATCAGTCCATGTGCAGCTATGATTTTTTCGATCTTGGGTATGACTTCCGCAGCAGTGGCAGATGTGACAATCTCCACCTCCGGATACTTTGAATGGTCATCTATGGCTACTAGAGTGTGGCGGCCATCGGGCAGGCTACCCAAATCCATGCTGACACAAGACCAGGGGAGCCTTGGCCGAGTCTCTGCGATTACTGGAGCCGGACGGGGCAGGTCTCCGGTGGCTTGACATGAAGAACACGAGCGAACAGTTGACTCTACCAGCTCATCCATTAGAGGTAACCATACCTTGGTCCGAAGTCGAGACTTTGTCTTCACCATGCCCTGGTGCCCCACATGGGCTAACTGCACACACCTGTCCATTAACGATGTGGGAATTGCTAGTCAATGTCCTCATAGCAAGCAACCGCTCTGGTCTTCAGTGAGTTCTTCTCGGACATTGTATAGACTTTCCATTATTCGCTGAGCTTGAGTTGTCAGGTTTTTCCAGTCAACCTTGACCTTTCGCCAATTGTTACATTGCAGAGCTAATTTGGCTCTCTGTAAACACTCATCAGTAGAAGTTGCTTCGGCCAGGGTCTGCATAGACAAGGGAAGTGGACACGATTGGGCTGTAACACATTTTACATATTCTTCGGTGTCAGCAGCATCCTCCATCTCCTTACGGGTAGCGACTCGGGGATGTCGGGACAGGTAGTCCGCCGGGTTACGGTATCCCGGTTGATATTCCACTTTACAATTGTAGTCTTGAAGCTGCAACATCCATTTTTCAATTCTCGGAGGAGGTTTGGTGGAGGTTCCTGAAAAAAGAGCTACCAGCGGTTTGTGATCTGTGGTGACTGTGAAAGGATTTCCATAGACATACAAGTGAAAATGGCGACATCCCCAGTGAATGGCAATGGCCTCTTTTTCAATTTGAGAATATCTCTGTTCTGTTTCAGTCATTGATCTGCTTGCAAAGTCTACAGGAGTCCAGTCCTCTTCTTGTTGTTGTCTCTGCAGCAGCACGGCCCCTAGGCCTCGTGGACCAGCATCTAAGGCGATTTGTGTCAACTTAGCAGAATCAAAGAACGCCAGAGTCGTTGCTTCAGAAAGAGAGTTTTTTATCTCGGTGAATGCTTGGATTTGCTCCGGACCCCATTTCCATGGAACTGAGTCTTTTGTGAGCTCTCGTAAGGGCATCGTTAAAGTTGTAAGATACGGGATGAACCTTCCACAGTAATTTATCATGCCAAGAAAGCTGCGAACCTCAGTCACGCTAGTGGGTGCCACGGCTTCTTTGATATCCCGAACTTTCTCCGGATCTGGGTTGACTCCTTCAGCGGAGAATGTGTACCCAAAGAACTGAAGTTTTTTCTTTAGAAATTCGCACTTTTCTCGATGGAGAGTGAGCCCAGCATCGCGTAAGCGGCAAAACACTTGTGTAAGCCGTGCATTGTGTTCGGGAATTGATTTTGCTTGTATCATAATGTCATCACTTACATTGATCACCCCTGGGATGTCCATGATCAGTTCATGTATAACATTTTGGAAAACTTCAGCCGCACTTGACACCCCAAAGCTCAACCGGGTGTACCGTCGTAACCCCACGTGAGTTGAGAAAGTGGTGATGTTTCTCGAGGCCTCATCAAGTACCAGTTGATGGTACCCTGACCGTAAATCCAACTTTGAGAACCAACAGGCTCCAGCCATTTCCCCGATGAGATCATCAATGGTCGGGGTGATGTGGCGCTCTCGTTTGATCGCTGCATTTGGCAGACGCATATCAACACAGATTCTCACTGCCCCAGGCTGCTTTGGTTTTCTCGTAACCACAATTGGAGAAACCCACGGAGTGGGACCAGAGACCTTCTCGATGATTCCTGCAGCCTCCAGTTTTTTGAGTTCTTCCTCTACTTGTGGGCGTAGATGAAACGCTATTCTTCGATGTCGTAGAGCGACAGGTTGAACTGTAGGGTCAATGTGAAGGTGAATTTCTTTCCCTCGGAATCGCCCAATTCCTTTGAACACATCTGCAAATTTATCGAGAAGATGCTGTATGGATCCATTATGTACACTGAAGGCAAATGTCACCACTCCAAGGTCTTCGGCTGCCCGACAGCCCAACAGCATTCCTTGCCCCTCTTCCGTGACATACACATCAGTGTTGACAACTCGGTCTCCAAGTGTTATGGAAGTCTTGAACCTACCTAGAATCTGCAGTGGGGTTTCTTGTCCATAAGCAAACACCATGATCGTGGAGGGACGCAGTGCAGGAGCGGGACTCAGCGTCCGATGTAAAGTGGCTGCCATGATGTTTATGGTAGCACCAGTGTCCACTACGGCCATTACTTCTTGAGATCCCACGCAGATATTATATTGTGGCAGCTGACGGGCCTTCCGGGTGGCAGTGCCAATCATGTGCACTTTGTGTGCTACTTTCTCTTCATCCTCATCATCATCCATGTCACTTGGAGTTTGATCCCTTTCCGATACTGCATTTGCCCTTTGTCGGGGACGTCGGTACTTTTTAGATCGGTATACCTTTTCGAAGTGGTTGAATCTTCCACATCCAGAGCATTTCTTCCCTTTTGCTGGGCACTCCGCTGGTGGATGCGGTGGTCCGCCGCAGTAACCACACATCTTAGCTGGTCTGGCCACCATAGTATTGGGACTTTTTTTTGTCCACTTGCTCACAGGTCTAGTGGTCACTGCATTGACAGGCTCTGTCTTCACCGGGACTTGTAGAGCGGCCTCCATGTGAGCAGCTCGGGCTTTGGAGAGTTCTTTGGTTCGTCCCAGAGTTAGAATATCAGGAAGCGGTTTGCCAGATTCTTCTTGAATGCGTTCTCGAAGTTTGGCTGACGCACACCCCTGAATTATTTGACCTCTTATTTCTTCTGTAGTGTCCTGGAACCCACATGTGGAAGCGAGGTTCTTCAGCCTAGCATGATAGGAGTCCAGCGTTTCCTCAGGAAGTTGTCATGCCTGTCTAAATATAAACCTTTCGTAGTCCTGGTTAGCCATGGGCTCAAAGTGCCCATTGAGCGCGTTTATTAAGATGTGGTGGTTCTTGGGGGTAACTTCCACGATAGTTTTGACGATGTTGTGGATGTCTTTCCCTCCGAGGTGCAAAAGCATTGCACGTTTTTGATCCTTGTGTACCTTAGTGGCCTCAAAAAATATTTGTACTCGATCCACCCAATCTTTCCATTTGGGCGCAAGGGAGGATGGGGACCCTTCTACTATGAAGGGCTCTACCGACGGTATTTGTGCCATGACTTAGTTCTTATTTTTCAAAACTGTAAGTCCTTCCAGGTTAAATACTCCCAATGAATGACCCTCAGGTGGCCTCTTTTCCTTCACTGTGCAGGTAAATAGTTCTCCTAATATTGACACACTGGCTGTTTAGACCTAGCCAAATTATGAAAACAGTGGCTTCTACAAAATGTTGTTGTTTGTACTTGTTCTTGGTTATTTATTTTATATATATTGTGCTGCTCCACCACTTTAATCACTGTTGCTGTGTGTTATTATTTGTTTTTTTAGCACTGTTCCCACCTTTCCTTTAAGGCTTTTCCTCTAAGGAGCACTGTGCACCATTAGGACCTTTCCTCTAATATGCCTCATGGGATGTAGAGGGCCTTTCCTCTAATCGTAGGAGGGGCTTAATTGGGCCTGCAGACCGTGCCGTGTTTTCCTGGCATTTCCCTCACGTGAGGCCACAAAGCGGCAGCGTATTCAGGCAGCCACCATCCACAAGAGCAGACCGCCCTCGCACCGATGATTCGAATCGGGCGGGGCAGCTCGGCAAGCCTTAACAATCGAGCACGTGCACAGGAGGGCGCGCCCGGCCGCAGACATGCCCGCAGAGATCCCACACGCGGCAGGCAGCCGCTCTTCAGGCCACAGGAGTTCGATGCTCCCAGCGTGGCACGAACACCACGCAGCAGAGGCAGACCGCACTGGGCGAGACGTCGGGGCACGAGTGCCGCAAGCACCAGGACACGCTCGCGGCCGCCTCACCGACAAACGGACACGAGGGCACGCCCATCCTCGTCGCCAGTTGTGGTGTCAGGCGCAGGATCAGCGCCGACACTATCGGGATCGATTCACCACGTGCTCAGGTGAGAGGGGGCTAAATAATCACAGGAGACACTGTTTAGCATTACTGCAGGGTTTGGTCTCCGTCGCCCGAACTGGCGTATGTCGACGTGGCCCTTAACTTCATTGAATGTATGTCACGTGATATAGCACGCATGACGCGTAGTCGTGACGGCCTGACGTCACGATATTACAGCCATGTCTACTTCCCCACATTCCGTGAACAATAAGAGAATATTTAAGAATTCAAAGCAGCCAATTAAAAGAATTATGACATTACCAGATGGAGGCAGTGGTGCTGGAACAATTTTCAGAGTGAGGGTGCTGCCATCAATCCTAAATCAGAAAAAGTCATAAGGATTGTAAAAATCCAAGGGTCCCACAAAGAGCAAGTGTTGCAAATGAGCCCCGCCTATTCTGCAGGAGAGGTAAGCAGGTGGTATATAGCTGGTGTTGCATTTTGGAGCACACTGTCACTAATATGTATCAATGCAGTGCTTCCCAAACTTTTTTGAACCACTTTTTAGTACCACAACTATCTTTAATGGACATGAGGCAGACGATTTTTAGTGTAATAGGGCATTGTGTGGTAGCGCACTGTTGTTTGCAGACAGCACACTTTTTCATTGAAATGGTAACTATGGCCATATTATCAAGAACGGAGATAACATTATCGCCACTTTAGCGGCAGGAAACTGCCGCTAAAGCGGCGATAATGGGCTTGATAATATGCCCTTGTGAATTCCCATAGAAGTCCATGTTCACACCAGAACCTGGGCTTCTATTGGAATTCACAAGGGCATATTATCAGCCCATTATCGCAGCTTTAGCCGCAGTTTCCTGCCGCTAAAGCTCCTTGATAATATGGCCCTAAATTTGCTCACACACACAGTTTTACTGATAAAACTATGGGGCATATTTACAAGGTCAGTGGCGGAGTGAGGCGCTAGCCTTCCTGGCTGAACACCTCACTCCGCCACTTCAGAAACTTCAGAAACTCAGGGCTACACCATATTTACAAGAATATGGTGCAGTCCTGTGTTTCCCCCAGCGTTGGCGCTACACTTAGCACTATGGTGTCTGCGTGCAGGGCAAATTGTTTATGTACAGGAAGGTCCCCATTCCCGCACATAAACAATCTTGAAATGTCGTTTTGTAACTTCTATGTAAGAAGAAGAAGCCGCTATCGCCACAGGAACATCATAAAAAGTGACGTTCCCGTGGCGATAGGGGCTTGTAAATATGCCCCTCAATTGCACACAATTGCTGATGTGTGGAAATCTTGTTTCAGTGAATATTTAATATTTATGCGCCACCAAGAAAAGTGTCTTGTATTGGTTGTATCTTACTAAAATCTTTATTACCATCACATTACAAAATTATAAAAAAATTGCTTCTTTTTTGCTGTCCTAACTGCTGTCCTAACTGCTGAATGTATACAGTTAATTTACACGTATTTACATTTTGTTGTGTGTTAGGAAAAATGGCATCGTAAAGCTATTGTTTATGCTTCCTGCACCCCAGCAGGAGTGTCCCATATTTTACTTTTTTCTTTCTCTGACTGCAGTGAGAGGAGTTCCTAAAAAACAGTCTCTGTGTTAAAAAATAAGAAGCAGAAAACATGGCCTGACATTTGACATCTGTCTTTGAAGCGCAGCAAATCTGACATGATAAATACAACATTTAGAGGCATCCTTATGTATTGCCTGGACTTTGGTGACCCACCAGAAATCGTCTTCGGACCCACTCGTGGGTCGTGACCCACAGCTTGGGAAACACTGCATTAGAGCATTGTGCGGTACCGCACCGCCGTTCACAGACAGCCCTGTTTCCATTGAAATGGCTGCTAAATTTCAATGACATGTAGTTTTACTAACAAATCTATACAGTGCACAAATGATGTGTGGGAAGTGGGATTCAGTGAATATCTACTATTTGTTCATCACCAAGTAAAGGGTCGTGATTTTGCCTGATCCTACTAAAATCTAGTTTCATCAAACTTCAGAATTAACAAGCATTGGCATAGCCAATCGGGCTCGCTTTTGGGACCTTATAAGTATTTAGTTATGCAGCACAATATCCTTGGTGCAATAACATCAACTGTTGCATGGCTAAAAACGTATAAGGTCCCAAAGGCGAGACCTATTGGCTATGCCAATGCTTGTTTTGAACCTGGATCTAGATTGCCTGTCTTGTAACAGCAATATTTTACCTGGAACTACTTGATTAACCTGCCTGTTCCCCAACTTTTGGAAAAACAGAATAACGGTAGCTTGGTGGAAATAAAATGTATTCATATAGCGCTTGAATTCATAACCACAAAGGAATCCCCTTCACAACTGGCATTCTTGTTGCAACAGAGAAAATCAAAGCACGGCAGAAGAGAATTTCACTATTCCATCTGGTGACAACTTATATTTTTTTCCATAATTCTCATCCAATATCCCTCGTCTCCCTTTCTATGTGTAGGCAACTCTGGTTAGACAGCAACCTCTGAGTCTGCTGAGTGAGAGACATGGGGGACTGGGAGACAGGAGAACGAAAGAGAGGTAATGAGAATGGCATAGTCACAAAGGTGAAGTTCATTTAGAAAGGAGGTAGATATAGAGATGGGGCAGAAGGATAGGCGAGATAGGAATAGATGCAACGTAAAGAGAAAAAGATGAGATAATGAGAATGGAAGGCGCAAAGGAGGGAGAACAATTGAGAAGGAGTTTGAGAAAGAGAAGAAGATGGCTATGTAAGGTAGAGAGATTGCGAGAGCTAGAGCTAGGTAGAAGAAAATGTAGAACAAGAGAGTGAGGAGTGGGTGGAGCAGAGAAAGCTGAGATAGAGTGTAGGTACATAGAGATGCAGGTGTAGAGAAAGTGATGGGGAGGGAGAGGGGTGAGATAACAGAGATGATATGAATTAGACAACGCGGCATGAGCAAAATAGGCAGGTGAAGCACAGAAAGAGAGATAGGGAGTGGTAAAGAGTTTATTTGTATGTAACTGTAGTAAGAGATGCGAAGCAGACAGAAGGAAGTGTGTGAATTTAGTGAATCTTGTTGTAGAGAGGAATCGGGTATAATAAAGAAAAGAGGTAGAGAGAAAAAATGAAATAGAGAAAGGTGCAATAGAGAGAAGTGGACAAGGTAAATATGGTGATGAGGTGAAAAGTGTTTACAGGGAGTTCTACAAAGAGGCATCAAGGCTAAAATAGGGTGTGGGTGGAAGAGAAATAGGAAGATAGACAGAAAGGTATAGCGTTGTGAGGCAGTGATAGGTAGAGAAAGCCAAAAGTCAGAGGTAGTTGTCGGCAGGGAGAAAGAGAGAAGAGAAAGGTGATAAAGACAGAGAGAGGTCACTTTACACGTCAGAAGGTGAGCGTGCTTTGCATTTGCCCACTTTGTCCTTGCCTTAAATCGCCTCTGCTTCCAAGCCTACAGCAATATTAGTGGCGGACTGCCCTTAGTAAATGATCTGGTAGCCAGAGGTGACGTGCTAGTCCGATCGTTGCATCTTCAACAGCTTGGCTCACATGCTCTGAAAGCGCAGGGTAATTAATATCCTCCCACTTCGAATGACCAGATCAATACTGAGAGGCAATGTAAAGAGGCATCGCAGGAAAATAGTGGGGACAGAATTAAGTAAGTGTACGCCTGGCTAGTGACCATGAACTGTATTCACACTACATGGAACGAAATGGTGGAACTGGACACAGAAATTGGGAGTTCAAATGGCCGGCGATCGCCAAATGTAGATCTTCTAGCAAGTTCAACAAGCATTGGCCGCGCGGCCGTAAACACGCGGCTGCAAAAGTAAAAGTGATCGCGATCAAGCATGGCGAACGATGCGCTTAATGAGCATGAGGAGGAAAGCCATATGGCGCCTCTGCTCGTAAGCGCGCGCCCGCACACGTGCCTGCAAGCTGTAGGCCGTGGCAGCATTTTTTGAAGCCCTAACTAAAAGTCTCGCCAGACCAGAGCATTAGCTGGGTCAGGCGAATGTGCCTCATTTGTGTTTTCCTAGCTACTGAAATGTATGTACAGTTCATTTACAGGTATTTAAATGTTGTTGTGTGCTAGAAAAAGAATTGACACCCTAAGGCCTATCCTTTCACACTTGCTGCACCCCATCAAGACTGTCAGATAGTCCACTTTACAAAATCCTCTAACTTTGCAGTCAGAGAAAGAAAAGTAAACACCAATCTCCATGTTATAAGAATAAGCAGCAATCTTCATAAGACATTGCTTGACATTTGACCTCTAGCTTTGAATGCACAGCAAATGCGACTAGATATAAACACATTTTAAAGACAACTTTGTTGCTCATACACCAGCATGGTTTTTGGGGTGTTCTGCAGCACATCCCACCCCCCTACATCCAGCGCCCATGTATACAATTATCACACAGGCACACTACTCACCATTAACTCACCCAGGCACACCTCACTCCCCATTCATCAGACAGACCCTGCTCTCACAGGCACACCCTACCCAATGTAATCACAAAGGCACACTGCTCACCTTGTGTCACACACAGGTGTACCTCTAACCCTGAGCTCACACAGGTTACACAGCTCACCCTGCAATGATGCAGATATCTCACATGTATACTACTCACCATAAACTCACCCATGCACAACTCACTCTACATTAATAGAGGCACTCGCCACGCCTGTTCTCACAGGCACAGCCTACTTATTGTCATAAAGACACACCTACACCACTCACCCTGCATGCACACATGAACACATTGCACTCATATAAGAATTTGCCACACCGTGGCACCCTGCACTGACCCAAGTACCTGGCACAGGTACCTGAACGCATAAGTAATTGGATTGTTATTTCGGATAGGTCTCTACCCACCTCAAGGAATAATCCCAAGGGTGTCTGGGTTGACCCTCAAAGTCGCTAAATTAACCTGAGCTCAACCCGCTAGCAGATATGCCACAGAGCAGACAGACCTTAACTTAGGGCAATGTGTAAAGTATTTAAGCAGTATTGAAACAGCAATAAAGTCAAAAAGATATTCTGAAACTGAATTAGAAAAATAAAGTACATTCCAATCAACAAAATGGCATCTAAATGCCAAAAATCCCAAAAAGGGAACTATAGATATACTTTTTTTAAGGTTTAAGTAGAAATAGCACCAAAAAGCACAAAGCGACAATGAAATTCAGTGGTCACTGTAGACGAAGACCTAGGCGCAATTTGGGGCTGACTGTAAAGGAGCGCGGGTGGATACACCAACTGGGTTTGTCCTGGTCAAAGATTTTATCTTCTGACTTTGTACTTTAAGTCTCTATCTACTACAGCAGTAGACTTCTACAGCCCCCAGGACCTCAGGTAAGGCACTTACAGGTTCACAGGGTGTCATGCATTGGCCAACAACTGGGTCCAGTCAGGTTCAGTTGCCACTGGTCGGCTGAGCAGTTGCAGAAAAGCTTATTGTATCTTATTGTATCCCTGTAGCTTGAACAGGAGGTCAGCCTTATGAGACTTGGAGTCCGCTTCTTTGTCCTGGGTAAAAGAGGGAGCAAGTCCAGTCCTTCAGGGCTCCTCTTTGGTCACAGACAGCAAGTCCAGTCCTTTTCCGACCTTCCTCTTGTCCAGCAATATTCTGAAGTGGGTGCCTGAAGGTGCCACATTTATGCCTGGCGTTGACTAATGGGTGGGAATGACTCCTGGGCATGCCCCAACCAATGGGGTAAAAGTTGCCAGGGCCAACCCTAAACACTTTGGTCAATTCAAGATGTTGAAAGTCTTCAGCCACACTAAACTTGGGCTCTGGGGGCTGAAGGGGTGTTTGGGAAGTGTGCGATGTTAATCCTTGTGTCCTCCCTTCTAACACTAATATCCAGTTTGAGGCAGCCATTGTACACACAATAAACCCAGAGACAGAAGCAGGACAAAAGTAGGATTCTTCAACAACCAGACTAGGATACATATGAATTGTCGTGGCATCCTGTTCCCTTACTTTCAAGTGCACCCGAGGTGCTATGTGTGAACCAGACAGACCTGTCAAGTAGGCTTTTACATTGTGTAATATCAAAAAAGGATGCTCAAGCCCCCACCCTTCTGCTGGGCTCAAATGAGTTATCCCTGCTCATTCAGGTGGACCTGCCAATCACTGTGACTTATTGTGTAGCTCCTGGGAGGAATTTCACACCTCATACACACCTTACTCATGCCAAGTACAGGCTGGAGGAAGCTAGAGAATTAATGCAATTTACTCACCAGGAGCTTCTGGCAGGGAAAAGTTAACTATCTAAAAGTTACTTTTCCATATTAAATATCCAACCTCACCATTGAATTTGATTTTAACAACTATTCGAATAGCTGTTAAATTATTTTTCTAGCTATTACCGTTCTCTAGACACAGTATTACAATTTTAATCTGTACTTAGGTTTTCTACATCGAACAGCTAGGCCTGCCACATTGTAAAATAGTTTCTGGGTGCTATTAACTGTAAGGACATGTTAACATGAAATTTGTACATGTCTTACTTTTAAATATGATGCATTCTGCTTTGTGGGCTAAAATGTCTACACCAGGCTGACATATTCACATTTAAAAAGGAGGATATTCCTGTCAAAAGGATTTATTTTGACAGGTCTAATCACAATTTCTACACTGCTACAGTCAGGCTATGCAAGGTAGGTCTGAAGCCATGTTTGCACAACTACTGCAGTAAATGGCACAAAAGGTGCTGCAGTTTACTAGTGACATTACTTCCAGGCCCTGGGTACACCTTGTAGCATATATAGGGACTTATAGGGCAATTAAATATACCAGTTAGGAGATGCCAAATTTGACCATGTTTAAACGGGGAGCACAGGCACTTTAGTACTGGTTAGCAAGGTAAAGTGCACAAAGTTCTAGAGCCAACAAAAATATATGGTCTAGCAAATGGCAAAAAATCAGGATCAGGTGTGACAATGCAGAAAAAATGGATTTCCTACACAGGAATAGCTCACTTTACACTCACAGTCATCTTACTCATTGCACGCACACCCGCAGATTTGCCAACTTTGAGACAAATTTCACTGTGTGAGAGAAGACAGGGGCTTTTAGGGTCAGGCTCTGGGGAGGTGCGGGTCCTTGAGCAATTTCTTTTATTAGGGATGAAGAGCCGGATCCATGAACAAGGTCGGACCTTTGTGCAGAGTGCTGACACCCCACCTTTATTAAAACAAAAAGCTCTTTAGGCTTCCTCTAATGTCCTCCCTCCATACATGAACCTCCATACATGTACTTTAAACCCATGATGTGCAGGGCTTTCCAATTCATGTTAACACCCACCACGTGATATCTGCTACTCACGGGAGACCGAGCAAAACAGATGTTGTGCAACACATTGTGGCACCATGAGTATTGGCAGTTTTGTACCACTCACCATACACTCACAAACTCAACATGCATTCTAACTGACAAACCACTGTTCCTAAATTCACCCAGCAGTCACACAGATACTGCACTTATACAGGCATAACTCACCCTACACTCACACAGACACCTTACTTCCGGCACTCACATATACTGCTCATCATGGACTCATGCAAACATACTGCTCACCTGGTACTCACACAGGCACACTTCTGAATTTGCACACCTCTCTAACTGCAAGCATACAGGGACACCACTCACCGTACACACACGCAGGTACACAGCTCACCCTGGCATCATGCACACAGGCATAACTAACTTTATACTCATGGAGACACCTCTCACCTTGTACTCACACACAGCAAACTTGCGTAGACCCAATCTGGATCCATGCAGGCACACTGCTCACTCTGCATTCACACAGACTCGACACTCACAACTAACATATAACATTTTCGAAAACACTGAAAATAATCTCATATGTTTATTCTGCTTCATTGTTAGTATTGTGCTAAGTTTTAAGAAAGCCAGATGTCCAGCACTCACTGAGCCCGAGGGAACACCTACAGAACACAGAGAACAGGGTCAGACTGGGAACCTAAAGCAGCCTTGGCAAATTCATGTCAGACCTGCCCCCATACGGTGCTTAGCGAGTGGGTGCAGCGAGCAAACCTGACTACTACAAGGGCGGTTGGGGGAGATTTCCCTCAAGAAAATTTGGAAAGAAATGGTGCATTCTACAGCACATTTTTCATTATATATTCAATTGTATTGGTTTTTAAAGCATAGTAAATGATGACCTTACAGGGCACCAGGATACAATAATCTTTGTTGGAGCTTTTCAATGATTCCCTCACTATCACCCTCCAACAGCGCCTCTCATCTCTCCGTAGCCTCTTTCTCACTTGTATTTTATTTGTTTTATAGCACCTCTCATACCAGTGTAGGGTGTCCAAGCACTTTACATCACACACAGATACTGAAACAATCAATCCATGTGTGTAAATCAGTGCATAGAAAATGTTACATAAGACAAAGGGGACTAAAAGGTGTAGGATTCACATGTCATCCATACTGGTAGACATTTTTTAGGAGTCCTTGGTCTGCAAAGCTCAAACTCAGAAGCCAGAGCTCCAGACACCAAACCACAGAATCTCTGCCACTGCGAACTAGATAATGCGTCCACCTGGGACATATTTGGCTGTGAAAACAATATTGTACATCAAGCATCGCAGCATAAATCTCTACAACAGCTTCAACAAATGTTTATCTTTGGCTTCTTGTCCATTAACCAGATCCACAACTGTTTCATTGTCAATGTTAAAGCTGACAGTTTTGTTGTCCAGTTTGGCACCCCACACTGACAGGGCCATCAATAGTGGAAAAAATCAAAAAAGGCAATGCTTCTCTTTTCATTGACCCATTCATTCGCCCATTGTTTGGCGCACCATCTGCCTTCCGAGAATAAACCAAAGCCAGTGGCGCCAGCCACATCTGATTAAATCCATATCATCCAAACAAAATGAAAATCCAATGACCACATGGCAACTTTATTGAAAGCTTTCAAGAATATCAACCATACCTCAAAATCTGCCCATGTTGTTGCAGACATCCTGATCCTGTGATGTGGCGAAGTGGCTCTAGACATAGCAAAACCTAGATGTCTACAGAAAGTCCTTCCTGCCCTTACTGCTCGACAAATGTCCCAAACGGCACTGAACTGGCTCAATTTCAATTTAGGTGACAACTTTGCCTCTTCCAGTAAATGAAAAATTTCTTGAACTTTTGCAGCAGACAATCTCACCTCCATCTTAATCGTATCTAATTCACTGCCTAGAAAAACCAAGCATGTGGTAGGGCCTTCTGTTTTTTCAGGAGCCAGTTGTACTCCTAACTCACGTGCCATGCTTTCAAATTGATGGAGTGCTCTTTCACAATCTTGGGAACCTGCTGAGCCTACAAACAAAAAGTCATCCAAATAATGAATGACCGCTTCGTATCCTGCTCTGTAAGTAAAACACCACTGCAGAAATGTACTAAATGTTTCAGTTTGCAAGAAATAGCGCAGCCCATTGGCAGAATTTTATGTACATAAAATTGCTTGTCAAAGGGAATACGTAACAAAGTAAAGTCCACAGGACGAACTGGTAACAAACTAGATGCTGACTCTATATCACATTTAGCTAGTTCAGCTCCTGGGCCCTCCTCTCTAATCAATTTCATAGCTACATCCACTGATGCAAACTGCTCTGCAGTATCATCCCTTGCTATAAAATCATTCACTGATGATCCATTGGGCCATGCATGATGATGAATCATACGAAAATCCCCTATTGCTATCTTAGGTACTACCCCTAGAGGTGAAATCATTAGGTCAGGAAAAGGCCAGTAATTAAAAGGACCTGCTATACGTTCTTCTGTCACTTCTTTGCACAACTTCTGTCTCAGGGTATGAGGATGTTCTTTGGTTGACTTTAAATTGCCAGAAAACCTGCATGCCCTCGGACCTTGATAACCAAGACGTAACCCTTCTTTAACACTCCATTCCAACATTGTTGCATCCTCCCTGTTAAGGTAAACATTTTAACCAGTAACTCAATATCTTCGAAATCAATTGGAGTAAAAGCCTTTGTAACCAGGTTCAAAGGATCCCCTCTACCTCTGCCTTGACCACTCCCACCAAAGATTGCCTTGTCCCAAAAACACTGAAGTATTGCGTGTTCTCCTCCACATTTTGCACATTCGTGTTTGTACCTACATGGGTTCCGTGGACAATATCCCCTATTAAAACTCCAGCATGCACCGGAATTGGCATTTTGGCATCTATTCTATATCCCCCCTTTTTCATCTTTGTTCATAATCAACTGAGAAACTCCATCATTGGCCCCTTTTTCTTTGTTTTCATCTCTTGCACTCTCTTACCTGTAGACCCAGACTCATCCCACATTTCTTCGGTACTTACGCTTGCTTTTATATAGTACACAGGGCCCTGATAATTTTACTTTTTTGCAATATCCTTTGACCCCTCCCCAAGTACCCCACCACTCTGACTTTTTTCTTGTATTCCTCTAATAGCCCTATTTTCCCCCCTCATCCACACTCACAGAACTCACACCCGGGTATTCGCCATCACTACAACAGCTAGTGGAGACCCCTACCCACGATAAGGGCCATACTATTGACCTAATCTGGACAACTCAGGAGTCTGCAAAGTTGACAGAGATTGAACCCTATAGCTGGTCAGATCATTATCTGATCATGCTCACAATCCCACTGCCCAGTCTACCAATGTACCACCCACCAGGGAACTAGGCTAGGGGGGCACTAAAAGAGGCAATGCATCCAGGTAGACAGGTTGAGGATTTAGATCAGGAGAGTGAGAGGTTTACAAGAAGGATGCAAGAAACCATTGATAAGGTGGCCCCTGCATGGAGAGAAAGAGTAAGGAACAGAGGTAAGGGAGCCTCCTGGTATACCTAGGAACTAAGAGAAAGGAAAAAACATTACACCAATATGAAAGGAAGTGGTGAAAGCAGTATGAACCGGAGGCCTTTGGGGAGTATAAAGCAATATATAAAAAAGCAATTACTGCAACGAAAGCGGAAGATCTATGAGCTAAGGATTATGGAGGCAAATGATACGCAAAAAGAGACTTAAGGTGATGAGGGAATCAAGTCAATGGAGGGAGCAGAAGGTGACTGCTGACTCGGTGGAATGTAATAAGATGCAGAACTTCTTCTTAAAGAAAGTTAGGGATATCTTAAGAGAAGTAAGTAACACCTGCATCAGTCCATCTGGCACATGCATCAAGCAAAAATCCAGTCGGTAAAATACCGAATCGCTAAAATCACCCGTTAGCGAGTGTGAAAAACCGATTTCCAATGCATCAACCCAAAATGTGAGCAAATAAAGAATCACTAAATAAATACCAGAAAAATAACTAATCGCAATTAACCAATCCTCAAAATTACCGAATCGCTAAATACCGAAGTCGCAATTACCGGAACTCACAAATAGCTCCCGGAAAGTGCCAATGGCTAATAACCAATCTCCACCCAATGCAACACCACTCGCAAATACCGAAAATCCCAAAAATAGCTATTTAGCATGAGCAAAATAAGGGGAATCAGAACCTGGAGGTAAAGTAAAAAAAAAATTTTTTTTAAAGAGAATTTTTTTTTTACACATGTGCAAATGATTGTGCTAATCAGCAAACCCTTAAATGTGGCACAGGAGACCCTGTTGGCTAGCACAAAATGGCAGCCCTCTACGTGCTTGCAAGGAGGATGCGAATCAATGCTGCAGGACAGCGCAGGAGAAGGGTCCAGGAGAGAGTATTCAGACTGCGCATCACCTTGCTCGGACAGAATGAGGATGAGGTGTACGAGAAGTATCGACTGAATCGTGCCATGATCATGCGCCTCATTGCAGACCTGGAACCACTACTGCAGCACCAGACACATCGGACCAATGCAATCCCTGCGCACGTCCAGGTCCTATGCAGCCTGCACCTACTGGCCTCAGGAAGTTTCCAGGGGGTCATCGCCGTAGCCGGAGGCGTATCGCAAAGCGCACTCTCACGCTTCTTCCAGAAATTCTTAGACGCCATGCTGACAATGATCCACACCCACATCAGCTTCCCCACAACCCCACAGCAGTTGGACCGCACCAAACAGGCATTCTACCTGGTGGCACAATTCCCCCATGTAATTGGATGCATCGACTGTACGCATATCCACATCTGTCCACCCTCTGCAAATGAGTACATATTCCGTAACCGCAAGTCATGCCACTCAATCAACGTGCAGGTTGTGTGCGATGCCAAGCACATCATCACGGAACTAGTGGCACAATTCCCGGGGAGCACACACGACTCCTACATATTACGACACAGTGGCATCCACAGGCGTCTACTCAATGGAGAATTTGGAGAGGGACTCCTGCTTGGTACGTACACATACCTCTTCCACACGTGAGCACCACACATGTCTGTACATCACCATTGCTAAGTCCTTGCTTCTATCTTGTAGGTGACAGTGCATACGCCCTGCATGATGATATACTCACCCCCTACATCAATCCAGCAACACCACAGGAGCAACGTTACAACGCCGCCCACATAAGCACAAGGAATGTCATTGAGAGGACCTTTGGGATTCTGAAGAGTCGCTTTAGAATCCTACATAAGACTGGCGGCGCCTTGCTATACAAACCTGATACCTGCTGCAGGATTGTAGCTGTATGTGCTATGCTGCACAACATTGCGACCAGAAGGGGGATACCCATAGAGGTTGACAGGAATGACGACCACCGGGATGACCAACCACCCGCCCAACACCGACAGGCACACGTCCCTAACACAGCAGAGGGCCATAGGAGGCGGACATACATCATGCAACATCATTTCTGAAGCAGGTAAGAATGAAACATTACAATTTCATTGGTGGTGCAACTGTTTAATGCACAGGAGCACTGAGGTATGCACGACCAAACAAGCAATGAAATGAATGCTCCCCAGGAAAAATGTAACAACAAATGTCCATTTCAGTCACGGCTGTGCAGCGTCAGGAAGGGGAGGACCATGGTTGCCCCACCACGGTCAAGTATGACTGTCATTCAGTCTAATGGCGCTTGCCACGTACGCCAAGCCTCGTCTCAGGTGTCTCCGACGCCTCACCACGGCCTGTCCCCGTGGGGCACCGCGAACTGCGGCGCCTGGTGCTGGCCTCTGCCACAGACACAATGCTCACACTCGAGGCAGCCTCACTGCCGTCTTCCCCTCCCAAAGCACCAGCACTGAAAGTGCCGCTCTGCAGGTGTTCTACTGCAGCGATGACCTGCCCCAGAGCCTTGGCAACATCCCCGCAAAAGTGTCCAAGGTCCACCTGCAGTGACACCGAGCGGCGTGCCAACACTGCGGTGCTATTGCTCAGCCTTGTGATGGCCTTTGTAGAGGCCACGGACCTCACCAAGTTATGACGGTGCCTCCTCCTCTCGCTCTCATGGCCTTCCCTCATGGGACAGGTGAGCTCATGGATGTCCTCCCTCAGGTACCCATTGCCCTCTGCCACCACAGTGGTCATGTCCTTCATCGCCGCAGTCATGGCAAGCATTTCCTTTGCAAGGCGCGCTATGTTGGAGCTGATTGTCGCCATGTGTCTTCCCTGCAGGCACTGGACACGCAGCATCCTTTCCTCTATGCCAGCATTTTGGGTGATAGCATCGTCGCCTAAGGAGAGTGAACTGCGCCGAGACCTGCGCCGCTGTGGGAGTCTGGCACGTGCAGGTGGTGCAGCAGGCGGTGTGATGCTGCGCAGACTTTGATCTGATGGTGTAGCGCGTGTTTCCATCACCTGCATGGGCGGAACTTGGGACCTGCATCTCGGCGCTTTAGTAGAAGTTGGAGCAGGAGCAGGTTTAGCTGGTGCTGGTGGTGCTGGTGGTGGTGGTGGTGGTGGTGGTGGTGTTGCAGGTGGAGGTGGTGAGTGCGTATCCTGCGCTGTATCCATGTCGGAATCGGCAGGAGTCTCGGAAATAATCATCCGGCCGCTGTCGTCCGAATCCCCAGGAAATGCATCTGTGTGTGAAACAGTGCATGGTTAGTGGGATAGTTACACCTACGTAGTATTGTAAACATACATGTCCCTCTGTGATCCACTAAATAAACAGTCTATATCCAGGTTCAACTGATGTGGTGATTTGTAATTATATTTTATCCTGTACATGCATATCGGGCTGACTTGACTACAACTCCCATGATGCACTAGTGTTAAGAGTAAAGTTATGTGGGCCAAAGCTGCATGCACACTCTGATCCTGCTGGGGGCATGGGAATGGATTTACGCTATGCTGGGAATGGGCACAGGCATGCATCTTACCTTGGGCACTTGTGGCTGCGCCGGAGGTATCCATCTGGGTTACTCCCACGACGGCCTCATGCTCGATCGTCCCTTCCACCAGGTCCTCCAGGGCAGTGTTGGCTTGCACTGTAGAAGGTCCGCCTCCCGTCCTGGATGCCTCCCGGAGCCTCTCCGCAATCCTCTCCTTTGCCCGCTTCCTCAGGTCATACCATCTTTTTTTGAGGTCGTCAATGCTGCGGGACGTCACTCCAACTGCATTTACCCTCTCCCGGATGCGCTGCCATATGCGCCGCTTCTCACCCTCTGGCACCTTTAGGGACAGCTTACCAAAAAGGCGATCGTGCTTGCTGCTGACTCCCTCTATCAGGTGCTCCAGCTCCCGGTCGGAAAACTTGTGTTTCCGCTTGCGTGCAGCCTCTGCGCTAGATGGTGCTTCCTTATCCATCCTGGTTGTTTTGGAGGATAGATCAGTTTGTGTGGCTTCAATGTGCTCAGCCAGTCTCCAGTCCCAGCTCCTGTTTGCTCCTCTGGCGAGGCAATGAGGGTGGGGCTGCAGTATTTCCTGGTTGGTGATGTCATAGACACTTTCCCGGAGCGACCCGATCTTTTCCGTAATCGCTAATAGCGATTTCGCTATTACCGAAATCGCTATTAGCTAATTCGGTAATACCGATTTCGCTATTAGCTCTTCGGTGTTTGCATTCCCCGCTATTGGATAATCGGTAAAAAATAGCGATTTTTAAGGAATCGCTATTTTTAACCGAATCTGTTGATGCATTTACAAAAGCGATTCCTTAATACCGATTCCTTATTTCTCGCTATTAAGGAATCGCTTTTGCTTTTGTTGATGCATGTGCACCCATGTCCTTTGATAGTGGAGGAGGCGCCTGTTTTTCAGGGTGAGAGGCTTTCAGCGTTCCCATCACTGGATCTTGACGCCTTATCACGCCTTTTGGCTAGAGTTAAATCAGGATCACCAGAAGATGCCTGCCCACCCAAGGTGTTCAAAATGGCATTCCCTCTGGTGTGGGTGGAACTGTTCTACTTTTTAAATCTCTCCCTGGCAACCGGGAAGGTTCCACTTGACTTTAAGGAGCCATGGTAACCCCACTACTGGAGAAAGCAGGGGCAGATCCCAAAAAATCAAAGAACTATAGGCCAATATCTAGGCTGCCCTTTCTAGCGAAGATCATGAAACAACATGTGCTCAGAACGCGAGCTGTATTTATTGAAGAACATCAGCTGCTTAATGCGTGGCAGGCAGGCTTCAGGGCTCATCATAGCACCAAATTGGTGATGCTCTCAGTACTGGGTGAGCTCAGTTTAGCGGCTGATAAGAATAAGCTTTCAGTACTGATTTTCTCAGACCTCACAGCTGCGTTTGACACAGTGGACCATCAAAGGTTGATGAACCGTGTTCGGAAGTAGGGAATCACAGGCCTGGCCTTTCAGTGGATCTCCTGCTTCCTGAAGGATCGGTCCCAAAAGGTCCAGTTGGGTGGCTGTGTGATTGGGAAAGTAGTGCTGTCTTGTGGAGTTCCCCAGGGCTCTACCTTGTCCCCACTGCTTTTTAATATTTACCTCCAGCAACTGGTGGCGGCACTTGCACAAATGGACTGTCAACTGTTTAATTATGTGGATGACGCTCAATTGAACCTACAGATTGATAATCCTAAACAGGTACAGTCAAGTGTACAGAACATACTTAGGTTTAAAATGAACTGGATGACTGCTAACTCGCTTAAAGTGAACCCAGATAAGACTGAGTTTCTAGCAATCACCTCGGGAGGCAACCCCTGGACAAACCTTTTTTGGCCACAGGAGTTAGGTGCTACACTGACACCGGTGCCTGTTTTGAAGAGTCTGGGTATTAAGTCGGACAATAAGTTGGAACTGACCGGGCAGGTGACGACAGTGGTAGGAAACTGTGTGGGCCTTCTAAGGCAACTTTGGAAATTGGTACCTGTTGTAATCTGCACTTGGTATGCCCTTCCACCCCTTTCCCTCCACCCCATTGGTACATGCCAGGCTGTAATGTGTTGAACATTCCACAGCTGACTCCAGCTGACTGGAACCTGTTATGGTGTAAGGAACGAATAAAGAAGACTCTTCAAGTTATCATTTACGTCTCTTCTTTGTATCAGTACCCATCCTATCTTTCTCAACAATGCAAACTATGGTGGCGGCACTGATTGTGTCATGACGGGACTATGGAAATGCACTATATATTGGGCTCCCAAACATGTTGCTGGGAATACTCCAAGGTAGTAATGAATGATGCAGCAAGATTAGTTTTCAAGCGTCCAAGGTGGTCACATGCTACACCATTGCTGCAACAACTGCATTGGCTTCCAATTAAGCAGAGGATTAGGTTTCAGGGCTTATGTATGGTACATAAGGCCCTGTATGGAATGGTACCAGTCTATATTAAAGACCGTATAAGGAGATATGTTCCGGGACAATGCCTTCGGCCTTTGGACATCCAAGGCAAGCTTGTTAACCATGGGTAAATGGGCTTTCTCAGTACTGTTTCCCCAGTTGTGGAATAAACTGCGGAAAGTTTGCATGGGGAAGTTATTCTCTTCCAATTCAGGAAAAAACTGAAAACATTTTTGTTCATGCAGGCCTCTGAGCAAGGTGAGCTTTGACTGAATAGGTATTATGACAGGTAATAGCTGGTGTTAGGTTGTAACTTTCACACAAGCTCTAAACAATCCGTTGGTGATTACGCGCTATATAAGTGACACTTAACATGACATAACATAACATCACCCACACCCCCATCTAAATGATTCCAATCAACTGCTTTGGAGATTTTGATAGAAGAATTATTATTCCGCGTTGTCAGGACAGTTGCACTAAACCTCTCGCTCTCTTGGGCCGGTCCACCCAGGACGCTCCAGACCCAGCTGCCATTTTTTCACTGTCCTTAGTATTTCTTTAGAGTGTTCTCCCACAGAGGCTGTAGTCCTGTCTCCTCCTTGTTTTATTACATCTTGTAATATAACTGCCTCTCTAGGAACCCACATCCATTTACTACCCTTTTTTTGTTACCTTTAATCTCCTTTGAAGAGTCCATGCCCTTTATTTACAAATTTGAAAAACATCTTCATCTTGCTTAACTAACACTATTTCTTCCTTATCCATATTTTATTTTTTACCTCATTCTCCTCTACTTCTTGAGAATGAGTTATCTAAAATGGGTGGATTTCCTTCATAATATTGTCATCTTTTAAAGAATATATGATTGCTGGCAGTTTCCTCTCACAAGAAAACCTCTGCCCTTCATGTATTACTTTCTTGAGGGAATGTGTAACAAGCATTTGCAATGCAATAGGTCTCGCATTTATGCAAGTTTGAGCTATTGACATTGCAAATAACAATGCCTTTTATTTTTGTTTTTGTTTTAAAAACATAAATAAAAGGCATTGGCCCACATGCATCAAAGCAAAAACCGGTCGCAAACGGGCAGATTCTCAGAATCTGCCCCTTTGCAACCGGTATTTTTGCATTTGGGATGCATCACCCCAAATGCAAAACTCGCAATTTAAGTAATCTCTAAATTGAGATTACTTAAATTGCCATTGCATTTAAGGAATCGCAAATTGAGATTCCTTAAGTGCAATGCATTAAAGTAAAAAAACGAGCGATTTCGCTAATAGGGGGAGCAAATTATCATGAAGTTGAACTTCATGGTAATTTGCAAAAACTTTGAAAAATGCACTACGGTGCATTTTTCAAAGTTCCATTTTACACACACACACATGCCCTTAGGGCATGTGTGTGTGCAAGATGTACTCATATGCAGATTTCAGGGGTGCAACAGGGAGTCCTTTTGACACCCTGGAGCCCTTGAAATTGTATTCTCAATTTGCGAGTGTCTAATTGAGAATTGCAAATTGAGAATGTCTTCCCATTCATTCCTATGGACCTATAGGCCCATAGGAATAAATGGGGAGATATTCCTTAATTGCGACTTGCAATTTGTGAGTCACAATTAAGGAATGTTTTAGAAATCGCAATTTTTTAAGCGATTTCGACATGCATAGCCTTTTGCTATTCCTTATTTGCAAATCCTTATTTTTCGCTAATAAGGAATCACAAATGGCATTGTTGATGCATGTGCCAGATTGTCATTTACAATGCCATTAGCTTAAACTCGGGTAACTGCGAGACCTATTGCATTGCAAATGCTTGTTTATCTCTCTGTCCTTCCCTTGGTCTCACAGACCAGGAGTTCCTTTCCCCTTTCAGCTGGAGGCTTCTCAAGGTCACCGTTAACTTTTTCAGTAATGGGTATTTTGCACCAAAAAAAAATGTGAGGTACTTTTTCCGGTAAAATTAAAACCCCTTAAGAATGCCTTTCTAAATAAATTCTGCATACTTCCACCTCTACCTACACAGTGCTATCGACTAATGAAAGGACTGAAATATGACCTCATCATTGCTGTCCTAGAGTGCCTGCCCCCACCCAAGCATGCATTATATTCAAAACCTGCTGACTCGCATAAAAAGCAGCAAGAATAGGCACATTAGCATACACGGCTGAAAGACTAAACACCCTGGGCATCTCACGTAGCACAGTGAAACCAGGCCAAAGGTAGGGGTGGAAGCAAGAAGTGCAGAGAAAGAGGAATCGAGGAGACGAGCCTGATCCGACCTTGAATAGCAGCTATCGAAACACAGTCTCTTCGAATTTAGAAATGAGCTGTAGACCCAGATCCTCTGCCCAGTAGCCTGGAAAGATTTTCTCACACTCAACATATTACTGTACATAATCTAAACTCATCCCCTCTTCTCTCCCTATACAATACCTCCCTACAAGTGCCCCAGGCCCGGTAAGTTCCCTGGGTGACCTATTAATAGCGAAACCTTCTTCCTCCAGGTCGTTACGGACACTGACCCTGGTGTTGGACTTTGGTGTAATAGCCTAATGTATTCTGGCTGTTAGTAGTGTTGAACTTCCATTTAACTAATTAGACTAACACACCAGAAAGCAATGATTTATAGATGGCAAGGTCTGGACTTGAGACGGTGGGCCTGATTCACAGAACTAACTTAAGACAAAATCCTACACTTACTACCATTTTGGTATTCACAGAAGGCACTTACTCATTTTGGTATTCACAGAAGGCACTTACTCATTTCGGTATTCACAGAATACCTTCTGTGAATACCGAAAGTCTGAAAGTTAGAATTTTTCACAGTTTAGGAGTCCTAAAGTTAGGAGTTCTAACTTTACTACTCCTAAACTGAGAATAATCCTAATTTTTAGACTTTCGGTATTCACAGAAGGCATTTAGGAGTCCTAAAGTTAGGACTCCTATCTTCTGTGAATACCGAAATGAGTAAGTGCCTTCTGTGAATACCAAAATGAGTAAGGGGCATATCAACAACAACCGGCGATAATTATCGCTAAGCGCACTTAGTGCTAGGATAATTATCGCCGGCTAGCGTGGATTTTTATCGCTGAGATAGCGTGCTATTAGCAACGCTTATCTCAATAGCGATAAAAATCCTCACGCTAAGTGGCTAACGTGAGATTATGGCTGGAAACCCAGAGATAATCTCACGTTAGATTGTTGATAGGGACAGACAAACTTAGCCATGATATCCTCCTTCCATAGGATATCATGGCTAAGTCAGAAAAATACCAGACGTAAAAAAGCAGCGTTAACCGAAGTTAGCGCTGCTTTTTTTGTCTCTAACAGGGTTAGCGATATTCTTGATAATAGGAGAAATGTCGCTTAGCGACATTTCTCCTATTATTTTACTCTGGAACGCCTCCTTTGCATCTCATTAGAGATGCAAGGGGAAGTGTAGAGTAAAAGGGTGCTAACATGCCAATTTGCATGTTAGCACCCTGTTGTTGATAGGGTGCTAGTTTTATCTCTGCTTTTTTGGCTTTTAAAGCCAAAAAAGCCGAGATAAAGCCCTTGTTGATATGCCCCTAAGTGCCTTCTGTGACTACCAAAATGGTAGTAAGTTTAAGATTTTGTCTTAAATTAGTTCTGTGAATCGGGCCCGGTGTCCGTAGTGACCTAGAGTGAAGTGGTCACTCTATACTTCAGCTCCAGGGTTCTAGACTTGACCTTTATTCTGAGTGGAACCCTGGGATTCCACTGATAAAATAGGATTACTGTGGGAAATCAGTAATTCCTCATTCTTGTCAGAAGATTACCCCAGATCTTTGTTCTTTTGTGAATCTGAGAGCCTGGTGGAGTGGGGGGAGGGGTCGGTGGAGAACTAGAATAGTCTGCGACGTTTCTGCGGATCCCCGAAATTTTATTCCGAAATCCCGTAACACTTGTAATGAGGCCCTCAGCGGCTCTGCCCCCTTATTACAGTGCTCCATTGCACCCCAACCGGATGCCAATGTTATTTTCCCCTTGCAGTGCCAAAGCTCCATTACAGCAAAACCTGAGCAGAATTTGTTAGCAAAGTCTCTGAAATAGATTGCAAAAATTGCTTTTACAACTGAAAAAAAGTGTTTTGTATCCACCCAAAAGTCTGTTAAGTGTACATAAGGGAGGTGCTGATTCTCGTTTACTTATAGAACAACTCTTTTAAAAATGTCACCTTGACCCAGGAGGGGGTGTTTTTTTGCAGCTGAATCAGTTTGAAGATCGTTGTTTGCAGCATGTGGTAATAGAATGTTAACTAGTTGCAGAAATTGATGCTATATTATTCAAGCATGATTTTATTAATGTCGACAATAACCCTATTTTATTTTTTGCCCAACAACCACAGCTGCCATGCCCTTGAGCAGACGGTTCATGTGACACAGTGACTTGACTGGCACTGTACTGGGTAAAAGAGCAGTCTCAGCTGCTTTCTCGTCTAATGTTCGACCCCACCCTTTTGTCACATGTTTGGTTAGTAATATCGGGCTGCCAGCATGACTTTTCGCGGTCTCCGGCTCAACTGGAACATTTCAGACAGTCAGGTGTTTGTCTTTACGATGATTGCGTTAAGAGCCCGTATGAGCTCGGGCGCTGCTTTGCCATTCTGGTTTCCCAAGTCCGCAGTGTCAGTTATGCTGAAAGGCGCTGGCCATACTGCCTTCGGCACTTCACTCGCAGCTTTTTGGTGCCACGGGGAGGTACTGCTGAGCCTGGCACGAATTCACAGGACTTGTTGCTCCCTACTGTATTTCCCGTTTCAACCGCATTTGGAGAACTATGGGGCATATCAACAACAACCGGCGATAATTATCTCTAAGCGCACTTAGCGCTAGGATAATTATCGCTGGCTAGCGTGAATTTTTATCGCTGAGATAGCGTGCTAGTAGCAATGCTTATCTCAATAGCGATAAAAATCCTCACACTAACAGGCTAACGTGAGATTATCGCTGGAAACCCAGCGATAATCTCACGTTACCTTGTTGATAGGGACAGGCAAACTTAGCCATGATATCCTCCTTCCATAGGATATCTTGGCTAAGTCAGAAAAATACCAGATGTAAAAAAGCAGCGTTAACCGCGGTTAGCGCTGCTTTTTTTGTCTCTAACATTCTTGATAATAGGAGAAATGTCGCTTAGCGACATTTCTTCTATTATTTTACTCTGGAACGCCCCCTTTGCATCTCATTAGAGATGCAAGGGGAAGCGTAGAGTAAAAGGGTGCTAACATGCAAATTTGCATGTTAGCACCCTGTTGTTGATAGGGCGCTAGTTTTATCTCTCCTTTTTTGGCTTTTAAAGCCAAAAAAGCAGAGATAAAGCCCTTGTTGATATGCCCCAAATTCTGCAATCAGCCTTCGTGAGTCGAGTCGCCCCTAAATTTACTAACACTTGTTCCGTCAATGTATTTTGCTCTTGCCAGTGTTCCTTTCTGAAGTGGCATTGTTTATATGCTGTGCCCAAGGAAAAGGCTGACCAGGAATGGGTTGGACAGAGAAAGTTTTATCACACAAGAGCCATTAAGACTTCTTTTTGGAAGGAAGTGACCTTTGTAAACCTTAAAGTTCGTTTTCTCAAAAATATGAGTAGGCGAAGGCTGGGCGTGCTGCTACATTCCTCGGATCCAACACAGAAAGTTCATCTTGGACTACTTTTAGAAAGAGTGAACCAGGTAACTGAGCCCGGCGGGAAGTTGTTGTCCTTCCTCAGAGACCTAGAGTTTCCTTTCAGTCTTACAGCTCCAACCCACTAAATTGACCCTGCACTGATACTCAATTGGTTTTTTCTCCAGCTGCCTTCACGCCCAGGGCTCCTGTAACTGCCTCGAAGGTGCCAGAGGCAGGACTGTCTGTGAGGGGACGAGGATGTGCAAAGGATTTTAGAGTTTGTAAACCAACAGAATAGGTACATCAAAGGGTTTGTGAATGCTAAAAGCCTTTTTCCCTATGTGCTAAATTCATTTAGCGATTTGGAAAAGTGTTTCAGAGTCACTCAATGTGTTTAGAAATGGATACCGATTTGGTATTTGGAAGGAGTATGATTTTGACTTCCCTGCCAAATACTTAATGGGTAAGCTCTGAATCAGCACTTTGCAATCGAAAATCAGTCACAATGCCCTTTACCAACAGTTCGAAGGAGGTAGTATCTCAATAAGGCCCCCCCAGGGACTCATTCCCCTTTGTGAATGTAAAATCAACGGACTTCTGCCTCCTCTTAAACAAATAAGAAAAAGATGATTTCTTTTCTAAAGCATTCCTTTTCCTTTAAGGAAAACAGGTTGCATTAAAAAAAAAATGCTTTATTTATACGCAGTCACGGACATAGTGCTCTGCTAGCCCCAGAAGGCCACCACCCCCGTGAAGGCAGCAAATTGTAGTGGGTTGCCATTTGTGACTTACCTCATTAAAATTCATTAGGTTGGTTAAATTGTGACTTGCTCTGGTTCTGAATTTTGCGAACAGGCCTATTGGTATATAGGTCAGTTTGCAAAACACCATACTGGTCGCAAAATTATTAGTCGCAATTTGCGACCAATATTTTGTAACCAGTGTTTAGTAAAATGGGCCTAATTGTGAGCAAAATTGTGCGCATATATGCTGGTGTGTATGCGTGTGGGTGAGTGTTGAGAGTGCATGTGTGTCAGTTGTTTTTGTGTTTAATTTTAATGTGCACACTTTTACCTAGAACACTGTGGTGCTAATTGCTGCAAAGCAAAATTAGATCTACACACAATGAAATAGACACATCTGTACTATTAACATGGATGCTTGTGCCCGTCTGTGTGTGTACTACTTAATACCTGTTTCAGTGCAGCAGATGCAGTGACACCAGGGCACAGGGGGTTTTAGGGTCCCACTGCACCTACATTTTGGTTCAATGTTACTATCTCCAACTTACTGGATGGGAGAGAGCTGAAGAGCGCCATTTCTACTAAGATCTTAAGCTCTCTTTCTGAGGCCGCCTAACTCCAACGCAGGCCTCCTGACGCCATCCTGCAAAGGCGCATTACAACAAGTTTTTGTTTGTGCAGGAAAGGAAACCTTAGTGCACAGAAACAATCTTAAGAGGCAATTTCCTCTTTCTATGCATCACACCTAGAAAGAGGACACAACAAGATAAACGCATGTTTCTCCTCATTACATCTCTCTGGTAGGCGTACAATTTTGGCACAGTCCCATGTGTGCGGCCTTTTGTGTAACTGGGATTGCATCAGAGTCCATGGGTGGATGCATGGGAATACCCTTGTTCCACCAATGGAATGCCTACTGCAACAAATTATAAGACAACGTAGCGCAAGCTGCTGCATTGTGTTACTTTTGTTTACAAAGTAAGCAATGGGGGAGCAAATAGCACCTTGCGTGGCTTTGTAAGTTCCATAGAAGGGCTTGCATTGCCTTGAAATGACTTGCACCATGCAAGGACAACACAAGTCCTTAATAAATCTACGTGAAAATATTCTGTAAATATTTTGTTGGTCTTGTAACTGCATCTAAAATAACGCGCACACACTAAATGAAACAAAGCAAGTTTAATTAATCTGTGGTAAAAGCACTCTTTTATGTAATAAACCTTTATTTGTTAATGTGATCACTTCAGATGTGTTTATCCAGAGAGTTACAGAATGGCATCCTGGTTGGCTCAGTGGGGAAAAGTGACTTGTGCATTTGTCAGTGCTGCAAGGTCCCAGGCTGAGAGAGAAAGTACTGTGAATACATAGGCCCTTATTTTAACCTACCTGTCAAAAAGAATACATCTTTGTCATCATAAAGCTTGAGGCAACTCCCTCAATCAACACCCAAACTGGCTTCCAAGCATCCTTTACCATTGCTGATTAGCTCATTGCACATATGCCTTTCAGCTAGCAGGCACCCTGGTGAGAAGGCTTGTTCCTTCTTTAGCTCTCTGTCTCTCCCTTGGCTTCAAAGCTTTCCTTTTTTGCAAAGGCATCTCTACTGTCTATCATTAACCATTCCGGGAGTGTTATTTTTAAAGAAAAAGCAGGAGAACTGCTTTTGTTAAATTAAAACAAGCATGGGCATGATGTGCCTCCTAGAACCTTTCCACTTAGACCTCTGTCAGGACAGCCCCACCTGGGGTTTGAAGAGAAAAGGGACACTTGAGTAGCACCCCCTGGACCAGCACATAGAGCAGCTCCCCGGCGTAGTTGAGCTTTACCGCTGGCAGATGTGTCACTGAACATCATATTATCATCAATCTCTAAAATGTAAACAGCCCAATGAGATTAATGGCAGTACCTTGTAATATTGTAGTAATGTTTACATACAAATTAGTACCACCCTGCATACATGCATACCAACTCCCTGTTGTTTCATGAGCAACCTCTCTCCAATCCTGACACAATATGCCCCAACTTATGCTCTGTTGACAGAGACCTCCTAGCCACATTCAAACCTCCTTAAGCACTTCTAAATTTCAGTCCTTCTATTTATTGGTGTCCCTGTATTAGAACTCTCTTCCTGGTGAATTGTCATCATTCTCTCTGCTCATCTCGTTTAAAAATCCTCCAAAAAAAAAATTCGAACTGCTATAATTTGCTTCACTCTTTGGGCCTAGTTCACGAGAATTTGGTGCAGGGCACTGACGGAAGGAATCTTGCCGCATTGCCCAGCGTCAAAAGAAAAGGGCAGGTATGCGCCGTATCTATGAGATGCAGTGCTTCCTGTCCTTTTCCCCTGAGCTGGTGCACAGTGGGATGCCATGCCCCAACACAGGCACCCTTGCACCAGGGTGCAAGGGTATGTGTGCTGTAGGGATGATAGTTCTTGTGGAGGAAGGGACACTTTCCACAAAACACAAAAACAATCACAAGAGGTGTTTTCCTCTTTCTATGTATGCTGCAGAAAAAACACACATCAAAAGAGGGAAAAAACAAGGAGAAATAAGGATATTTATCCTTGTGGGACATTCCTAACACCACCCCTGGGACGGTGGTAGAATCTGATGCATTCGCAGGTTTCCGATTCCTCGTAAATCTGGGAATGCTTCAGATTCCATGGGTGTTGCGTGGGAACACCTACACAAACAGCCACGGAACGCCCCTTTCCCATAGTGTTCTGTGTGAAAGGGGCACATATTTACAAGGCCATGAAAAGCTACGCAAAGTGGCTCTGCATGGTCTTGTAAATATGCTTCAGCACATTGCACCACCGCAGCATCAAAAAAGTTAAGCTCCAGTGGTGCAAAAGTGCTGCCAGGGACCTCATAAATGAGGCCCTATATTTTCTGCTTTAAATTTGTAGCTGTGGGTGCGTGGCGATACCCACGACCAAGATGGGCTTGTCCAGTGAACTCTGGCTTCATCAGCTCTCATGCGCTGTGTTCCAGGTCACAAATGTAATCTCCTCACATTGGGACAGAAAGATATTGTCACAGCAACATAAGCAGCGTTGAAAGCTGCCGCCATTCACCATGATGCTGCACCAGGGAGATGAGTAAATGGACCGGGCAGGTACAGCCTAGCAGTCACCTCTGGGGCCCGCAGCAACTGAGGCTGAGGGTGAGCTTGAACTTTGAGGCTATCAAGCCTCGCTCGTCCCCACCCACCCTCCTAATTGAGAGATACTGGTCACCCTTGCGAGCGAGGATGGCTGCCTGAGATTCCTTTTGGCCTGCAAATACCCAGGGCCCATGCCCAGGATTGACGGCTAGGTGGGCGCGGCCTGGCTCGGCAGCCAGTTCTAGGTGATGCTGCATTAGCCCCTTAGGCGATATCAGGGGCATGGTTTCCTCTGCTAATGCGGAACTGCTTGTACTGCCAGTGAGAGGTGGTTGGTGCAGTGACTGAGGGCTGTGGCAGGAGCCTCATTAGGTTGCGGGGCCTGGACCTGGAGTTGCAGCCAGATCAGGCTACATGGCTTCGCTGCTTGGGCAGAGGCATTCCTGTCACACTTCAACATCTCCAGCTAGCCCTGTAGCGGGTCCTGGTGTCCAGCGCCGTGAGGGGCGTCTGGGTCCATGGGTGCCTGTTGCTGCCTTCCAGGCCCCCCCTGCACTGAGGGCCCGATTGCTGCCTGCGCTAGCTGACCTGCTTGAATGAAATGCAGGGACAGTAGGCTCATTTCAACAGCCCAAGTGACTGCCCACCCTTGTCTCCGCAACACATATATGGAGTATTTCCACTGTCCCCCTTGCAGCCCCGAGGGCTGCACAGCCTGAAAGGTTTCCTCTCATGCTAATGCTGAAGTGCACGTGGCTGACATTGGTGTGTGCTGCATTTTGCTGGCCTATTTCATCCATTGGTGACACTTTATACTGCTTTGAACTCCTCCTGGCGACCACCTCCTGATCAAATCCTTTGGGCGCTGTGCGAAGAGTGCGGACCCTTCTGGGCACCTTGGAGTCTGCCAGTTTTGCCTCCCCTACCTAGCCTGAGACCTGGCTTCTGCACATCCACTATACACTCAGCATTACAAATCCCACCCGTATTCTGGGCATCACGGGGAGTGGGGATACCAAGCAGCGTAAACTCATGTTTGACTGTGTGAAAGTGGCTGGTAGGTCAGATTCCATGTCAGATGCAGCGGAGGGGACAGTGGAGACCAATGCAGCTGACCAGCTGAGTGGTACAGCAGCCTTCATGGCAGATCTCTGTGTTGGTTGCCTCTCCATTGACGCTCGCTTTGATGCCTTGGCTGGATGCTTGACCACATTGGAGAACCATTTGATCACCATAATGTCTGGCTAGACAATGCAAAGGAATATATATCGGGCTTGGAGGATGGGACTGTGTCCATTACATAAAGTTTGGAAAAGGCAGAGTGGCTCTTTAAAGCAGTTAGTATTTAAAATGAGGATCTTGAAGCGAGATCATTCTGAAATAATATTCGTATTATGGGAATCGCTGAGTCTACTGTCGTGGGGCACCCTGACTATTTTGTGGAACGTCTACTCTTGGAACTGTTTGACCCCTAGAGCTTAACATCCACCTTTGTGGTGGAGAGTCCATAGAACACTGGGCCCCCAACCTCCACTCGGTGCCCCTCCTTGCCCCATTATCACATGCCTGCTTGACTACAGCGATAGGGACAAAACGCTTCAGTTGGCCCGGGAACAAGGCCTTTTGCAGTACCAGGGTCCTGTCATCTCATTTTACACTGACTTTACACCAGCTGTGCAAGAGGCACAACAGAAGTTTAATGATGTTAAAGCTTTATTCTGTAAGATTGGACTGAAATGTGGCATGCTGTACCCCACAAGACTGCGTGTAATTGTCAATGGAAAGTCTCGGTTTTCTGACACACCAGCTGAGGCAATGAAACTCTGCAAACAGGGTTGCGGCAAGTCCACCTCCCCCATACCTCTCCGGAGCATAACCTTATCTACACGCCTCAGCGAGCATGGACCTCTTTCTTCCAGACTGAGCTCCGGGGAGGTCGGACAGGCGGTCGAGGAAAGACCGCCTGTCGGGAACATGGTGGTCGCCACCAGTCCGCCCACCATAGTTAACTGGTGGGTGGAAAACCTCATTCCATTGGCGGAGGGCCCGCCACCAACCGGCTATCGGTGGCAGGCCCTCCGCCATCATAATGAGGCCCTATGTTACGACATAATGTATCTCATAATGATTTAGTTTTTCTGTAGGTTAATCTTGGGTAATTATCTAAATGTTTGGCAATTGTTTTACCAGCATGTAAAATGTGCCATTATTTTAGAAGAACTTGTCTTAACATTTATTCTTTTATACGTTGTTACGAATTTATTACAATTGGATTATTTTGTATTAGTCTCATTTCAAGTTAACATAGCTCCTCTTTCCAACATTTCTACTCATTCTAGGGCCTTCTCCATGGTGCGTGTGGAGTATCCGCTCTCTCGAAACCTTTTGGTCATTACCTTAATCTCTTCCTTGTAGGCCTCTTGTGTGCCATAGTTTCTTTTTGCTCTGTGTTGGACCTGTCAGCCCTAGGGTGGTCTCCCCTTCTATTTTTGTATCGTGCCTCATTTTTTTCCACCCTCATTTTTATGTTGGACTAGGTCTCCGGGCGCCTTTTCATTGCCAGGCAGTGTTAAGGTGCAGGTGCTCCCTTCTCCCAAGATGGCTGCCACAGACCCCTGCTACTGCAGGGTGGTCGTTTTTCATAGTAGCACCCTAGCTGCCAGGAGCTGGCTGGGACCCACAACAATGTTGCGATACCAGCCCGCCTTTTTGTCCCATAGTTAGAGTGGGGAAGCTCCTGGAAGAAGCTGGAACCTTCTAGAAGGGAGGTGGGGTTTTACTTTTGCCGCCTTGGCTAGAGGTCACCTGACCTAGGGCTACTTAAGAGTGGGAGGGAACCTTGTGTGGTGAGTTGGCCATTGGGGTGAAGCAGAGCTGGAAGAATCCACCAGGAGTGTAGGCGGTAGGGCCTAGCCAGGGACTTATGCCTCTGAGAGTGACAGGATTTAGGTACTGCCTCTTAAGTGAGTGAGGTGCCCTGTGAATCCCACTGATCTTGCCCAGTAGTAGGAGGACCCAGAGACTCTCTGCCAACCTGACTAGGAAGGATCTAGTCGCCCTCTCCATCCCTACCCCTGTAACAGAACCCCTTAAGGGCGCCAGATACATCTGCGCCAAAAGACTTCATCTGTCAACTGAGAACTGAAATCTAACTTTAAGAACTGAGACTGCATGACAAGAGCGAGCTGTAAGCCTTGAATGCCAGAGCTGAGACTGCGTGTCCAAGCTACCCTAGTGAACAAAATACTAAGCCGATTGCCAAGACACCGGGGATCGACCAGGTACCAGCGCTGTGACCCCCGCGCTTCCTACCCTGGTCTGGGACCTCCGGCAGCGTGCTCCGCTGAGCACTTTACCCCATCCTTAATTTGAGCCCCCCCCTGCGACGACGAAGCCAGCGCGCTCACCGCTGCGGCCTGGAGGCCTGGAGGAGTGCCCTGCTGTGTCGCGAGGCCCAGGAGAAGCCCGGGGCCCCGTCGCTGCCGAGTGAGGAGGTGCGCAAGGTCGGGGCCGAGTTCCCCCAACGTCGTGAGGACGGACGCCTGCTGACGCCGAGACGGAGGTAAGCCCGGAGGCCGAGATCCCCCCTGGTGCGCCCCCTGCTGGTCCGGAAACCGCACCGCACTTGGCCCGGGTCGTCCCCTCCGTGGGAATCCCCTCCCCTGCCTGCGCGACGGAGAGACCCCGCCGAGGGATCCTGTCCGTGTCCCCCCTTCTGTAAGACTGAAAGCGGTGCTACGTGAACTGCACCGGAGCATAGGGACCCGCTCCGCAAGTCCGGTCAGTCTCCCCGCTGGAAGCCGCCTAAAGAACTGACTAACTTTACCCTCGTGTGGCGCTTCCCGCCACCGACCCTGCTTCCCCAGCCGGAGCGACAAGGAAATGCGAGTAGCGCCTTGTGTTATATGCTCTACTCGAAAGTAATTGTTTGCCAGGAGATGCGAGTAGCGCCTTGTGTTATATGCTCTACTCGACAGTAATTACATGCCAAGGGATGCGCGTAGCGCATTGTATTATATGTTCTGCACGAAGGTAATGCCATACCAGGATCACGAGTAACGTATTGTATTATATGCTCTGCTCGACTGTAATTACCTGCAAATGGTTGCGCGTAGCGCTTTGTTTTATATGCTTTACTCCATAGGATCAGGGGCCATCGATTACGAGGAGCGCTCAGTTCCACAGGCGCCATGTTAGTGAGCCCAATGTGTCCCCGTTCAAGTATCATGCTTAGTTAGACGGCTCGTTCAGGGAAAGACTTCACGTAAGCGCGCACAGCGCTAGAACAAGGTTAGGCACTGCATGAATATCACCCAGAGTGTCGAATGTAATGTTATGATGGTATTATAAGTCCTGTATTGCCTTGTTATTTCCTGAACTGCATCTGACCAGCTAAACTTGGATAAACTTGAAGTATTTGCATAATTTGAACGGTGTGGCGTCCCTTATTGTGTGTGTCCCTAGTCCATGAGAAGCGTGTGGTGTATGGTTGCTTAACACATCGCCCTCTGGTTGCCCGACCGGCTCGCGCCACGCTACCGCCTATAGGGCCTGGTGACCCCAGGTTCCTACACTCTGTTTAACTCTCCAAACAGAATGCTGCAAATCATTTCGGAGGTAATTGCTTGAAGCATGCAACAGGCTGTTCCCAGATGCAGTTTTCCTAAATAGCTTAGTTTCCAACTAAGTGTTATTATTATCTCTGTCCTACGATCTATCAATTCAATGATACGTTTATCTAAGTGACTAGTAAAGCTATTCTATGATCTAAGAATTTAATGGTCTGTTTAATCTGAGCAAATAGTAAAGCTCAAGTTCAGTGTGTTTCTGCTCAACAAACTCCTCTGCTGCCAATTCAGAGCATTTCCAAATGCAGAGAATATTGTCTGTGTACCCCATCCAGAGTACTATGTGGTCATGGATGGATTTTACTCATGGCCTGTTCCTCCCACCAGTCAAGGTAGAATCCAGCATAGTTGGGGGTGAAACAGATCCCCCTCGTAGTGCCCTGCATTTGGTGATAGATCACATTATTGAAAAACAAGAAGTTGCCGTTGAGACAGTGCCATATCATATCAATCAGCATTTCAATGTGTACCAAAAAAGATAATGACTTGGCATTTACAACTCATAAGGAATGCATGTATACAGGCTGTTACCATCCAGACTCATGAGGATTAAATCATCCTCCCAACATACTCCAACAATTGTCTTAAGGAAACCTCTGCTGTCTTTTATAAATGATTGCGAACTCTATAAAAACCCCTGTAACCTTTGTTTTTTTGAGTGAATTTCTAAGTCTTTTAAAAATGCTAAATCCTCACTATAACATCCATGGAATCTTTGTTTTTTTCTGTGAATGTCTAAGGTTTTTCAAATTCTATTTCCTAACTATGATGTCCATTTAACCTATAATTTTTTGATTGAATTTTTAAGGTTTTTAAATTGTATTTTCTTTCTAAAATGGCTCTCTAAGGGGTATTTTTATAAGCTTCTATTTTCTTCAGTGGTTTAATAAGCTTTGTTTTTTTTCATTTACTTTTTTATATTCGCAACAACATCACGAACCCCGCGCACAAGTCTCGAAAACGGAGAACAAAAGCAGACATTCAATGACCACCAAAGATAATATGTAAAAAAAAGCCATTGCCCTATACATATTACTATATACATACTTCTTTCAAAGCATGTTTAAACTCATATTTTTCTACCAAGTTTCTTTAAAACCACCTTTCAGACCTATTTTCCGTTTTCTCAGATATTTGGGACGCCTCAATGACGTCGTTAACCACGACGATCGCGCCTTTTTCATAAAGTCTAAAATACATATATAGACATATACTACAGTATTTTATACACTAGGGGTTTCTTACAGTATTCTATAGATTCATGCTTTTCTAGAGAGTTGCTATAAAAACCATCTCTAAAACCTATTTTATATTTTCGCAGTAACTCTGGAGATTGTAATGACGTCGCAAATCGTGATCCCACGGACACTTCGCGAAAACAGAAAACAAAAGCGGGAATTTAATAGCCAACCTCACATTCCAAATTTATAACTATATAATTAATTGTAACCATCACAGTAGATAACTCATACTCTAAAGAACTCTATAAAAACATTTATCAGAATCTCAATATCTCGATAACAATGCGTATTAATGATTCACTGATTTATTTTTTTATATTTCCAACAATTATCGTGACGACGTTGATAGTCGCAATGTCCCTGCGACGATACACGGGGGCTGCCCTGGTAGGCGTGTCATCATTGCGAATATTGTGCGTGATTTAAAAAATCTATTTTGGACACATAACTTGTGTCACCAACACCCCCATTTCTCAACCATGGGATCAGAGTATCTCTACCCTGACCCCTTGTGAGATCTTTCACACAAATTTTCAGCACCGGGAACCATTCCAGATAGATAAAATGGTGACCGCAACTTTCTGTTCAGGTTGCATCCAGCTAATCAGAGCATTCCCGTTGGTGCGTGCATTCACGATTCATCGCGAAACCTCCACAGTATATCCAATGCCAGAGATATAACTACAATTTTAAACTTACATTTCTCAACAATGACTGAAAAGATTTACACCAAATAAGCAAAAGGCTCTTGCTTGAACCGACATCTATCTCCCTGCAAAATTTGTTCTAAGTCTGTTCAGCAGTTCGGGCAGTAGATATGGCTAAAGGTTCCCATGGGAATTAACATTATAAATGGAACCTTATTTCGCGCCCCAAATTTTCAGTCCCCACTGCATGGATCAACCCCAAACTTTCCATGACAATAGAACCCACCTTGACACTTTTTGCGGAAAATTTAATGAAGTTTGTCAAATGACGCCAAAGTTATAGCCAAGTCAAAAAAATGCTTTTCCTATGGAAATATGGTCCTAACTATGACTACCTACTGGCGACTGCCAGTAGGTAATATATATATAAATAGATTATTTTGCTAATAACTTTGGCGCCATTTGACGAATCTTCATGACATTTTAAAAAAAACATCCTCCCCTTTTGGTTCAGCTGCTGTGTTGAAAGTTTCGACGTGATCCATCAAGCAGGGGCCAAGATAAAAGGAGGGTCCAAAACGCATATTCCCCATGTTATGTCTATGGGAATTTATCATTTTTTTAGCATGACTACGGCCCGAACCGCTGAACAGAATTACGGCAAATTTGGCAGAACACTAGATGTTGGTCCAGAAAATGTGCTTTTTGTTATTTGATGTAAATCCATTCAGTAGTTTCAGAGATATTAAATTAAAAAAATATATAAACATATGGGGACGCGCTGATCCCTCTGAAATTTGATTGACTACCAACACTCCAACCAGGAAGTGTTAGCAGCTATCTTGGGACTCGGCTTGGAGCCAAGTCCCTCAAAAATGTTTAAAACAAATTAAAATGGGGCAGGGTAGAAATACACTGACCCTCTAGGTCTCTTGGAGAGCCAGAAAAAGCATTTAGAAATAACTTTTGGAGGGATTATCGATCCTGCTGAATATTTTTTTTAAATGACACGTGGACAAGGTCCCGGAGACATTGTAATAAAGAGGAGGGGTGCATGCTCCCCCCTCCATCCTGGGGCTCATTGATGTCCTGGGGACCACCACCTCGCCGGTGCTTTTAGAACAAAAATGCGAGGAAGGCCCATATGGCCTCCCCTGCTGCCCGGGGGAGCACCACCTTTGTGGAGTTTATTTGTTTAACAATGAAGGGGCCTCTTAAACTCCCAAGCCCCAGGGAACACCACATCCCCGGAGACCACCACATACCCAGGGACCACCACATCCCGGGGCTTTAAGTGTAAAGAATGCAGGGAGCTGCATGGAACCCCCCAAACCACCACCTTCCCAGGACTTTAATTTTAAGTAATGTGTGGGAGGCCATGCCACCCCTCGCAGTCCCAGGGACCACCACGTCCCCTGGGCAAAATTGCAGAAAGGAAGAGGGTTGTGCGGTCCTCCTCCTGGAGCCACAGACGGCCCTGGGTACAGCCACTCCCCAGGGCCGGCTCCTGTTATGTCCCGGGGTGCCCACCCCCGGGACATAGCTATTTGCTATGGCTTGGCAGCAGCTTTACTGCTCCCACTAATCCATAGAAAACTGTGCTCCTCTTCTAGCAGGGCAGAGCACAAAAATTGTTTTTTTTCCTGCTAGAGGGCCGACCACAATTGCTGTGACAGAGAGGGAGCTACATGTTAGCTCCCTCTGTGTCAAAGCAATGCCAGCTCCCACAGAAGGCAGGGAGCCGGCAGGCACTGCAGGGTCCTTGAGGCTCCCCCGTGGTCCCCGACAGAGAGGGTTCCCTGGGTGGGTCCAAGGCACCCCCAATTGAGGCCGGGACCCAGGTGATGGGATCACCGGGGCTGAAATCAGCCCGGGAGGGGGGCTGAACATCCTGCCTCCCATTATTATTAACTTTTCTTTACTTAAAAAACAGGCTGGGTCCCAGAGGATGGAGTCCCTGGGGCCGAAATTAACCCTGGAAGGAGGCTGCTTGTACCCTCTTCCTTTCAGTTTAGCAATTTTTTTTTGAAAGGCTGGGCCCTGGGGGTTGGGGTCCACGGGCCCGAAATCAGTATGGGGAGAGTGGCTCTGTGCCCCCCTTCCCTAAATGAAAAAAACTAAAACATACCTGCAAGTTGCCAGAGGCCCCACCCCTTTACACCACCACTCTGCAGACTCGCCCCTTGGCGCACAATTGTGTTGGCAATGAAGTTCCCTTGGCCGAAGATGGTCCTTGAGTACCAACAATCCCTCCTGTTACCTCCAATAAGTCCCGAACAGCAGGATTGCTGAAAAGACATAGGAGGCCATGCCCCTTTCTCCACCACTCTGCAAATGTGCTTTTTGGTGCACAGGTGGTTCGGGATGAAGTCCCCTTGGCTTCAGAGAGTGTATGTGGGTCAACAAGCCCTCCTGTTGCCTCCAATGAGTCCCTCATTGCAGGATTGCTGAGAGGTCTTTGGAGGCCTCACCTCTTTTCTCAACCAATCTGCAATGTCCATCAATGCTGTTTAGGGGATAAAGTGTCCTTTGATGTAGAGGGTCCTTGGGGGCCAACAACCCCTCCTGTTACCTCCAGTAAGTCCCACAGAGCGTTATTGCTAAGAGGCCTTCGCAGGCCACACCCCTTTTCTCCACCACTCTGCAAACACACTTCCTGGCACACTACAGGTTGGAGGATGAAGTCCCCTTGGCTCTAGAGTGTCCTTGGGGGCCAACAAGCCCTCCTGTTACCCACAGTAAGTCCCACACAGCGGAATTTCTAAGAGGTCTTTGGAGGCCACGCACCCTTTCCCCACCAGTCTGCAATAACTCCTCCTGGTGCACTTCTGGTTGGGAGATGAAGACCTCTTGGATGCTGAGGGTTCTTGGTGTCCCAGGAGCCATTCAGCTACATCCAGTAACTCTGACACAGCAGGATTCCTGAGAGCTGATCAGAGACCCCTTTCCTTCCTCCACCACTCTGCAAACGCAACTACTCACTAACAAAACATAGAAATTCACTGAAAAAAACAAAGATTACAGGGACATTATAGTTAGGAAATAGAATATGAAAAACCATAGAAATTCACTTTAAAAACCAGAGGTTGCAGAGGCATTATAGTTAAGAAATAAAAAATAGAAAACTTTAGAAATTCACTGAAAAAACAAAAGGTTACAGGGACGTTATAGTTTGGCTTAGATTTCACTTGTACAAAACAAGTCAAATTCAGCAGGTATAGCTACCTGAGCTACCTATAACTGACACCCCCGCAATCCACTGATTATGAAGCACATATTACATCACTCATGACATGGTCAGTTATATCACTGATGACATCTCAAATGACATCAATGATGACATCATCTGTTGAGTGTAAATATTTTCTAAGAGTTTATGATTCTTAAACATATATACTAACCTACCACAAACGTTAAAATACAATACTAGGTGCACTACTAATGAGTGAAACTCCTTCTAACATATATTATGTGAGTGGCTGTATGACAGTATGTATCCTTGTGTGTATGGGTGTGTGAGTGGCTGGATGGGTGTAAAATTGGGTGTGTGAGTAGCTGTGTGGGTGAGTGGGATTCTGTGTGAGAGGCTGTATTGGTGTATGAGTGGGTGTGTCAGTGGCTTTATGGTTGAGTGAGTGGTGGTGTAAGTGGCTCTATGGGTGGGTAAGTGGGTGTGTAGTGATTGTATTGATGAGTGGGTGTCTGAATGGCTGTATGAGTGAGTGACTGGGTGTGTAAGTAGCTGTATAGGTGAGTGAGTGGCTGTTTCAATGTGCGTTTGGTTAAGTGAGTTGGTGTGTGAGTGGCTGTATTGGAGAGCATATGTCTGTGTAAATGGCTGTATAGGTGAGTGAGCAGATGTGTGAGCACTTATATGGATGTGTGAATGGGTATTACGTGTTTGTGTGGGTGTGTGAGTGAGTGAGTGGGTAAATGCTTGTATGGGTGAGTGAGTACCTGTGTTGAAAGGCTGTAAGGGTGAGTGAGTGGATGTGTGAGTGGCTATATACATGAATAAGTGTGTGTGTGAGTAGCTATATGGGGGAGTAAGTGTCTACCTGTATGAGTAGCTGTCTGGGGTAGTGAGTGGTTGTGTGAGTTACTGTGTAGGTAAATAAGTGGGTAGGTGAGTATCTATATGGGTAAGTGTGTGGCTATGTTGATGACTGTATGGGTGAATGACTGGTTGTATGAGTAGCTGTATGGGTAAGTGAATGGTTGTGTGTGTGGCTGTAAAAGTGAGTGAGTGGATGTGTTAGTGACTCTATTGAGGAGCGAGTAAGTGTATGTGTATGTACTGGTATGGGTCTGTGAATGGGTATGTGAGTGGTTGTGTGGGTGTGTGAGTGGGCATATGAGAGGTTGTATGGAGGTGTGAGTGAGTATGCCAGTGGTTCTGTGAATGATGTCATCAGTGATGTCATTTGAGATATCATCCGTGATGTCACTGACCATGTCACGAGTGATGTAATATGTGAGGTCATAAGCAGTACATTGTGGGGGTGTAAATTATAGTTAACACAGGTAACTATAAGTGCTGAATTTTACTGAAAAAACAAAGGTTACAGGGGCAGTAAAGTTAGGCTCAGATTTCACTTGTCAAAACCAGTAAAATTCAGCAGTTATAGGTACCTGAGTTAACTATAACTAACGCCCATGCAATGTACTGCTTATGATCTCACATATTACATCACTCGTGACATGGTCATATATATATATATATTACCTACTGGTGGTCGCCAATAGGTAGTTAGAGTTGGAACCTAGTTCATAGGAAGAGCATTTTTTGTTTTGCCAATAACTGTGGTGTTGTTCGACAAACCCTCGAGAACTTTTCATAACTAGTTTGACGCTCAATTCAGCTGCTGTCTTAAAAGTTTTGGGGTGATCCGTCAAGCGGCTGGATGAGAAAAAGGGGGATACATAAACAGGTTTTACTCATGTTAATTTCCATAGGAACTTTAGACGTGGCTACAGCCTGTACTGCTGAATGGAATTACACTAAATGTGGAAAAAGGTAGATGTTGGTTCATGGAAGTAACTCTTTGTGATTTGGTATAAATCTGTTTAGTAGTTTCTGAGTTATTTAAAGACATTTTCAGTTGTATATCTAGGAAAGCAGATGATCAGAGGCCCCGCTAGATCTCATGCTGAGATTTGATTGACTGACACCGCTTCAAACCAGGAAGTGTTAGCAGCCATCTTGTGAATCGTTTAAACCGAGTCACAGAAAAAATGTAAAAAGCAAGAAAAGGGGACAAGGGACAGGGGAGAAACACCCTGACCCTGTTGGCCTCTTGGGGTGTCCCACAGGGACCCCGCAGGGCTAGAAAAGCATTTTCTTTGTAAACTTAGGCAGCAGTAATGCAGGATCTGTGAAGTGCGGGCTTAATTTCTAATCGGCACTCGGTGGGCTAGGTCCCTGGGGCATTTGGACATTATAGGAGGGAGTGCAAAGGCCCCCTCTTCAGGAGTTTAATAATGCCCCGGGGATCCCACCTCCTCAGGGTTTCTTTTTAACAAAATGTGGGGGAGGCCCCTACAGCCTCCCCTGCTGCCCCAGGTACAACCATCTCCCCGGGGCTTATTTTTTTATAAACAAGGGCTCTTGGCCCCCCCATCCCCAGGGACCGCCACCTCCTCGGTACTTTACCGTTACTCAATGTGGGGGGCTCCCACCAAGCCATAGCAAACTGTACTCCTATTCTAGGAAGTGAGAGTAGAAAAAAGATCTTGCTTGCTAGAAGCGGAGCACAGTTACTTTGACAGATAGGGAGCTGCATGTTAGCAGCTCCCTCTCTGTCAAAGCAATGCTGGCTCCCGCAGGATGCAAGGAGCCGGCAGGGACCACGGGGGCCTTAAGGCTCCCCTGTGGTCCCCAACACTTTGAATTCTGTGCCCTAGGTGGAACCAGGGCACACACTCTAGAGGCCAGGCCCCAGGGTGTGGTTCCGGGGCCGCAGTCAGCCCAGGAGGGGGCACTTAGCCACCTTCCATTATTTTATTTTTTTATGAAGGGCCCGGGCCCTGGGGGATAGGGTCCCTGTGGCGAAAATTGGCCCACAGGGGGTTCACTTGGTCCCCTCTATTTTATTTTAAAATGTTGTTATTTAAAGGCCAGGTGTCGTGAGATAGGGTCCCCGGGCCGGAATTGGCCAGGGAGGCCCCCATTCAAACAAGAGCTGTACCAGGAAATATATTTATTTTTTAAAGACGGCAAGTAGCCGGAGGTCCTGCCCTCTTTTACCACCACTCTGCAAATGCACCTCCTGACACACTACTAGTTGGGGGATGAAGTCTCCTTCATTCCAGAGGGTCCTTGGGGGCCAACTACCCTTGCTGTTACCCCCAGTAAGTCCCACACAGTGGGATTGCTGAGAGGTTGTTGGAGGCCATGTCCCCTTTCTTCACCATTCTGTAAATGCGCCTCCTGGTGCAGTACTAGTTGGGGGATAGTGTCCATTTGGCTCTTAAGGGTCCTTGGGGGCCAACTAACCCTTGTGTTACCTCCAGCGGGATTGCTGAGAGGTTGTCATAAGCCACACCCGCTTTATATACCACTCTGCAAAAACGCCTCCTGGCACACTGCTGGTTGGGAGATAAAGTACCTTTGACTCCAAGAAGGTCCTTGGGGGCGAACACGCACTCATGTTACCTCCAAGACGTCTGACATAGCAGGATTTCTGAGAGGTGGTCAACAGACCCGCACCGTTCTCCAGCACTGTGCAAACACAACTACTAGTTTAATAAACATAGAAATTCACTTAAAAAAACAAAGGTTACAGGGATGTTATAAATAGGAAATAGACTTTGAAATTCTTAGAAATTCACTTAAAAAACAAATGTTACAGGGTTGTTATAATTAGAAAAGAGAATAAAAAAAGCATAGAAATTCACTGAATAAACAAAAGTTAAAGCGACATTATAGTTAGGCTCAGATTTCACTCGTATAAAACCAATGAAATTTGGCTTTGATATTTACCTGAGCTAAGTATAACTTACACCCCCACAATGCATGGCTTATGACCTCACATATTATATGACTCATGAAATAGTCAGTGACATCACTGATGACATTACTGATGACATCTCAATTGATATCACTGATGCAATCATCCACAGAACCACTCACACATACACTCTTGTATACCCACTCCCACACAACCACTAATTTACCCTTTCACAGACCCATACCAGTACTCACATACCCACTCACTCCTCCATTGAGGCACTCACACACCCACTCACTCAGTCGTACAGCCATCCACATAATCATTCACTCACTCATATCACCACTGATAAAACCAATCACTCACCCATACAGCCACACACATAGCCACACACTCACCCATATAGCTACTCACACACCCACATTTTACCTATACTGTCACTCATGCACCCATTCACTCACCCATACAACTTCTCAACACTGCCACTTACTCACTAATATAGCCACTCACACACACACTTACATACAAGCACTTATATACCCATTCACACATCCAAACAAGGGCTGACACATCTGTTCACTCACCCATACAGCTATTCACACAGACACTTATTCTCCAATACAACCACTAACACAAACTCAAATAACCAAACATCCACTCAAATAGCCACTCCCTCACCCATACAGTCACTAAACACCGACTTACCCACACATATAGCCACTCACACTGCCACTCACTTACCCATACAGCCACTGACACACCCACTCACCAATACCGCCACTCACACAGCATTTCACTCACCCATAGAGATACTTACACACCAATTTATACACCCATACAGCCACTTACACACCCATACACACAAGTATACAATCACACAGCCACTCATATATTATATGTTAAAAGTAGTAGTGCACCTAGTATACTAATTTAACTTTTGTACTAAATTCGTATATATATTTAACACCCTTAAACTCTTAAAAACAAATACATTTAATGGATGATGCCCTCAGTGATGTCATTTGAGATGCCACTGAACATGTCATGAGTGATGTAACATGTGAGGTCATAAGCAGTGCATTGCAGGGGTGGAGTAACAGTTAGCTCAGCTAACTATAACTGTTGAATTTCACTAGCTTTGTACAAGTGAAATCTGAGCCTAACTACATAACTGATGGCATCTCGAATTATGTCACTGATAACATCACCAAGTGAGTGTAAGTGTTTTGCAAACATTTCTGAGACTTAAAGATATATACTAAGGTACAGCATAAGTTAAATTACTATTCTTTCTGTACTACTAATGAGTGACACTGTTTCTAACATATGTCATCTGAGTGGCTTTGTGACTGTATCAGTGTGTGAGTGGGTGTCTGAGTGGTTGTATGGCTGTGTGAGTAGGTGTGTGAGTGGCTGTATGAATCTGTCACTGGGTGTGTACGTGGCTGTATAGGTCTGTCAGTGGGTATGTGAGGGGCTGTATGGGCCTGTGAATGGATTTGTGAGTGCTTTTCTGGGTGTGTGATTGGATGTATGGGTGTGTGAGTGGTTGTACAGTTGTGTGAGTGGTTGTATGATTGTGTTAATAGGTATCTGAGTAGCTGTGTAGGTGTGTGAGTGGGTGTGCGAGAGGTTTTATGGATATGAGCGTGTGTGTGTGAGTGGCTGCATCAGTGTGTGAGTGGCTATGTGAATGTGTGTATGGGTGTGTGTGAGTGGTTGCATGGCAGTGTGTAAGCAGGTGTTTGAGGAGCTTTGTGGGTAGGTGAGTTGGTATGCAAGTAGTTGTATGGGTGTGTGAGTGGTTGCATGGGTGGGTGAGTGGGCATGTGAATGGTTGTGCAAGTGTGTGAATGGGTAAGTGCATGGTTGCATGGTTATGTAAATGGGTGTTTGAGTGCTTGTATGGGTCTATGAGTGGTTCTGGGGTGTATGATTGGTTGAGCCGGTGTGTGAGTGGTTATATGGGTCTGTAAGGGTGTATGTATGTGTGTGGTTTTATGGGTGTGTGAGTGGTTGTATTGATTTGTGAATGGGTGGGTGTGTGAGTGGTTGGGTGGGTGTGTGAGTAGATGTGTGAATAGTTGTATGTGTGAATAAGTGGCTGTGTTAGTGGTTGAATGGGTATATGAGTGGTTCTGTAGAAGATCTCATCAGTGATGCCATTTGAGGTGTCATCAGTGATCTCACTGACCATGTCATGAGTAATGTAATATGTGAGAACATAAGCAGTGCATTACAGGAGCATAAGTTATAGTTAGCTCAGACAACAATAACTGCTGAATTTCACTGGTTTTGTACGAGGTAACTATAATGTCCATGTAACCTTTCGTTTTTCCAGTGAATTTCTAAGATTTCTTGTAATTATATTTCCTAGTTATAGCATCTCTGTAACCTTTGGTGTTTTAGTGAATTTCTATTTTTTTTAAGGTCATTTCCTAACTTAAATGTCCTTGTAACCTTTGTCTTTTTTAGTGAATTTCTAAGGTTTTTAAATTTTTATTTCATAACTGTGACCTGTAACCTTTGAGAGTGGATGTGTGAGTGGCTGTATAGGTCTGTGAATGGATGTGTGAGTGGTTTTGTAGGTGTGTGAGTGGATGTGTGAGTGGCTGTATGGATCGGTGAGTGGGTGTGTGAGTGGCTGTATAGGTCTGTGAGTGGGTAAGTTAGTAGCTGTATGGGTCAGTGACTAGTTTTGTGAGTGGCTGTTTGGGTCTCTGTGTGGGTGCAAGAGTAGCTGTGTGGGTGTGTGACCAGTTTTGTGAGTGGCTGTGTGGGTATGTGAGCATGTATGTGATTATTTTGGGACTATGTGAGTGGGCATGTGAGTGGCTGTATGGCTCTGTAAGTGGATGGGTGAGTGGCTGTATGGATCTGTAAGTGGGTGTGTGAGTGGCGGTATGGGTGTGTGAGTAGTTTTCTTGGTATGTGAGTGGCTCTATTGGACTGTGAGTTGGTGTGTGGTGGTTATGTGGGTGTGTGAGTGAATTTTGTGGGTATGAGAGTGGGTGTGTGAGTAGTTGTATGGATGTTTGAGTGGGTGTGTGAGTAGTTTTCAGGTGTGTGATTGGCTGCATGGGACTGTGAGTGGGTGTGTGAGTGGTTATGTGGTTCTGTGAGTAGGTGTTTAGTGGTTTTGTGGGTGTGTGAGTAGCTGGATGGGTGTGTGAGTGGGTATGTGAGTGGCTGTGTAGACCTGTGAGTATATGACAGAGTGATTGAATGGGTGTGTGAGTGGATGTCTGAGTGTCTGTATGGGTGTGTCAGTAGCTATGTTAGTGACTGGGCCAGAACGGAACATCAACTGCAGTTTTGCACAAAATGTCTACCCAACTTGAGTACTTTCTACTGGTTAATTAGTAAGTGCTACCTTGTTAGGTAATAACTAGTGTATATTCTACATTACAACTTTTTAATGGACCATGAGGAAATGTCTCCAGTGACATTATGTGCATGTAATTTTGGCAATTTAATTGTTTCTCTTGCATCTTGATTCACAAATCAGTAATAGTAGAGGACGAGACTACAAAGAGGGGAATCTTAACCCAACAAGGGTACTTCCTCCTAACTGTATGAAGTAAGTGCTTCTTTGTTTGGTAGAGATGTCCTCAAAATTCCTCTGCATCAAGAACGCTTCACGAAAATTGTCAGGAAAGGAGTTTATATGCCTTTTACTCAGCTATCCTTCAATGTGGAAAAAGGCGGTAAGACCCTTGTATACTACTAAGTGGTCAAACGGGTGGACCATGCAGATAATTTTGGGAATTTGCATGCTCAGGTTAATTAAAAAAGAGAACTATGAACTCTGCTCTCAAAACAAGAAAGAAACCACTTGCCACAGTCACTACAGAATAGATTGTGCTCCTATATATTAACAATGCATTCACCACCGTTAAGGATTTTAGATTGTTTTTCAACGTGGCATACGAGAGGAAACACACTTGCTTTGCTTTCGCCAAGCCCAAGAAGTTAGGATCATTTGTGCTTTACAGAAGTGGATCTTCAACTGGGGCACCTGCTGTGTTTATATTTGTAAGTGCTTTCCGTTGAGGTTTAATTTCTGTGAAATGAGAACCAGGGCCATAACGGAACCTCATTTTTTTTTTAAAAAAAGTCCGCAGTTTTGCCGGAAATGTTTACCCAAATAGAGCACTTTCTACTGGTTAATTAATAAGTGCTACCTATTGGGTAAATGTCTAGTAAATATTCCACACTACAGCTGTGTAAGGACCATGAGGTGAAGTCTCCATTGACCTTGTGTACATGTAATTTCGGCAATGTGATTGCTCCTTGAGCATTTTCATCTACAAATCTGAGATAACATGAATCCTCATCAAGAGAAGATGACCGGGAGGTGAATCTCCACCAAACAGGTGTTCTTCCTCTTCACTATATGATGTTAAAGGGGGGGGGGGCATACTGCACCTCTACGCGAGCTGATTTTGGCCCATGGGGGCCCTAACCCCTGGAGTCTGGCCTCTTGATGCTAGGTGCCCTGGAGCCCACCCAAGGCACCCAATGTGCATCTTTGGGGACTCTTCGGGGAGCCTCAGGGCCCCCCATCCCTGATAGCTCCCTACCTCCAGCAGGAGCCGGTACTACTCGTGCACGCAGAGAGCAGCCAAAAATGCTGCTTCTTGCTTGTGGGAGCAATCTTTTCATCTGTTTTCCTGCCCGCTTGACTGTGCGCAGGAAAACAGATGAAAAGTCTGCTCTCAGAGGGTGGGAGCAGTTTTCCTGCTCCCACCCGCTGGAAGTGGAGTTACAGTTTGCTCTTGCTTGGCAGGAGCTGCCAAAGCTTCCACTGAGCGAAAGCAAACTGCTATTTCCAGGTGTTGAGCACCTCGGGAGACAGGGAACTGACACTGGGGGGAGGTAGTCACCATGGTTATTTGTGGCTCCAGGAGGGGGACCACATGACCCCCTTTCCTTTAGGTTTTCCCAGGGCCAGCTCTGGGAATGTCCAGGGGAGGTGGTGATTCCCAGGCTGGCTGCCCAGTGTCACTCCCCCTTGTTACTATTTTTGTGCCCTGGGGAGGTGGCGGTTCCCAAGGCAATTTTTTATAAAAAATTTTTGGTCACCTGGACCTTGCTCACAGGCCTGTGAGGAGTGTCCAGGTGACCGAATCTTGTCAAGAACATTTGTTGAGCTAACTCTGTTTTGCTAAATAAACGGAAGCCTTTTTCGGAGTGCAAACTCAATTATTTTGCCATAAGGAGAGGGAAGTGTCGATATATATATATATATATATATATATATATATATCGACACTTATATATATATATATATATATATATATATATATATATATATATATATCTATATATATATATCTATATATATCTATATATTTATATATCTATATATATATATATTCACTGAAAAAACCATAGGTTTCACACACGTTATAGTTAGGAATTAGCATTTAAAAAACCTTGCAAATTCACTGAAAAAACCATAGGTTTCACACATGTTATAGTTAGCGGAAATTTTACTGATAAAAAACCAATGAAATTCCCCTGTTATAGTTACTGCAGGCAACTATAACTCACGCGACTGCAATCTTCTGCTGATGACATATGTGTCTTTATGAAAAAAAAATATTTGTAATATATGTATAGCTAAAAATGTATGGAAGAAGACATGGGCAAATAAGTGTCTAAATACAGTATTAGCATCAGCAGAGGATTGCGGTCGCGTGAGTTATAGTTGCCTGCAGTAACTATAACAGGGGAATTTCATTGGTTTTTTATCAGTAAAATTTCCGCTAACTATAACATGTGTGAAACCTATGGTTTTTTCAGTGAATATATATATATATATATATATATATATATATATATATTCACTGAAAAAACCATAGGTTTCAGGGGTGTTATAGTTAGCTGGACTTTTCACTTGTACAAAACCATTGAAATTCCCCCGTTATAGTTAGTTCAGCTAACTATAACTCGCGCGCCCGCAATGCACTGCTGATGACGTCACATATTACATCACTCATGACATGGTCAGTGACATCACTCATGACATCACTGATGACATCTCAAATGACATCACTGATGACATCACTGATGACATCATCCAGTGAATGTGTGTTATTCTGAAAATTAAATATGTTTTATATATGTATATCTCAAGGTCGATGGAAGAATAAATGGGTATATAAGTGTCTAAATGGATGATTTGTTTTTGAAAAATTGATTGTGTAACTGACTGATTAAGTGTATCATAGTGAATACATGGCTTAGTGAGTAATGTTTAAATATGTAAATATCTGTATCAGTCTCTCACTTTGTGTATAAGTGGCTGCATGGGTTGGTGAGTAGCTACATGGGTGTCTATATAGGTTATTAGTTGGTTTTTTGAGTATCAGTCTGAGTGTCTGCATGGTTCGGTGGGGGTATTACGTAGTGCATAGGTGCATGAATGAGTGACTCACTGTTTGTATGTGTTGAACACAGTATGTGTGCAGGACTGTATGGGTGGATGAGTGTGTGTATGGGTGTGTTAGTGAGTGAATGACTGTCTCAATAGTGTCTTTATGAGTAACTACATATGTTTTAAACTAGTATATGTGACTATTGGTGTATATATGTGAGTATATGTGAGAGTGAGAGATTGAAAGAGTTCCTGTATGAATAAGTATGTGTTTCTATAAGTGATTGTTTAAAAGACTAAGTATGTGTAAGTTTCCGTAGAAGTAAGTGTGGTGGTGTGTGTATAACTGTATATGCAAGTAAATGTATGTTTGATTCTTTATTAGCATGAGTGACTATGTGTGTGAGTAACTATGGATGAGTGGCATTGTGTAACAGGATGTATAGGTGTATGAGTACATATGATGAGTGAGTACATGTATGAGTGACTGTATTGGACTGTTGGTGAATGAGTGGATGTGTATGTGGATCTTAGAATTACTGAAGAGGTTGTTGTAACTGGTATTGGTATGTCCATTGTTTTGAAAATTTTAGTCTCTATTTTTGAATGTGTGTATCAAAGGTTATATTAGGGTGAGAGGAGGTCTGCCACTCTATCACAAGGATGATGTCATCAGTGATGTCATCAGTGATGTCATTTGAGATGTCATCAGTGATGTCATGAGTGATGTCACTGACCATGTCATGAGTGATGTAATATGTGACGTCATCAGCAGTGCATTGCGGGCGCGCGAGTTATAGTTAGCTGAACTAACTATAACGGGGGAATTTCAATGGTTTTGTACAAGTGAAAAGTCCAGCTAACTATAACACCCCTGAAACCTATGGTTTTTTCAGTGAATTTCTGAGGTTTTTTAAATGCTAATTCCTAACTATAACGTGCCTGAAACCTATGGTTTTTTCTGTTAATTTCAAAGGTTTTTTAAATGCTAATTTCTAACTATGCCTACAGAGATAGGACATGTGAAGAAAGAAGAAAAATGCACAGAAAGAAACAAAAGAAGTGCAGAAAGAAGCAACAGAAGTCCTCAAATACGAAGATAAGTGCAGGAAGAAGGATAACGTGCAGAAAGCACAAAAAGAAGAGCAGAAAGAAGCCTTGTTGCAAAATCATCCTGTACCCTCAACTTTTTCAGACGGATACTGGTGGTAACTGAGTCTGACTAACCAGTCCTAGAGCCAGTGCTATGTTAAAAGACACTTAGAATACAGTGAAAACACCTACATACACTAGGGAACATTATGCGTTGGGGTCCCCCTGTGATTAGCCTTACCTCCTCTATAAGCCCCTAGTATATAATAGGGCATGGGGATTAAAACTACCTCTTAAAACAGGCCACAGGGCGTTTTTGCACACGTTAACTCAGGCCCCGTCCCCTCCTTTCACCATTGTGTAAACACGCCCTGTGTCCGTTTTTAGTTGGGAGATTAAGTTGATTTGAGTCCTGAGGGTCCCTAGGGTCCAACTAGCCCACTAGGTACCTCCAGTAAGTGCCACAGAGCTGCGTTGCAGAGAGGTGTAAAAAGTGGCACGGCCTGGACCACCTCTCTGCAATGCAGCTCAGTGGCGCTTACTGGAAGCACTTGGTGGGCTAGTTAGCCCCCAGGGGCCCTCAGTATTGAAGGGAAATTATATCCCCAATTTAAAACGTGCCATGGTGCGTGTTTGCACACGTCACCTCAGGCCCCGTCCCCTCCCTTCACCACTGTGTAAACGCGCCCTGTGGCTGTTCTAAGTTGAGAGATTAAGTCCCCTTGAATCCTAAGGGTCCCTAGGGTCACACTAGACCACTAGGTACCTCCAGTAAGCGCCACAGAGCTGCGTTGCAGAGAGGTGTAAAAAGGGGCTTGGCCTCAGAACACCTGTCTGCAGCGCAGCTCCCTGGCGCATACTGGAGATGCCTGTTGGGGGCGCGTTTGCAGAGTGCTGCATGGAGGGGGCATGGCCTCCGGCACGATGCCAGTCTTTTATTTATTTTATTTTTTTAAGAAGGGGGGCTGTGTGGTTCCCCTTCTTATTCTAATTTATTGGCCCTGATGACCCCATCCCCCAGGGCCTGTCTCCTAATTATATTTTTTGGACCCCAATCCCCAGGGCCGGCCACTGTTTTTTATTATTTTTAAAAAATATATATTTATAGACACACCTAGGACATGCTGGACAAACCGTACGTACCTATCACCATGACGATTTGCGTGATATTCATTAAAAGGCGACTATGCATGCAATTAATCCACGTGGAATGTATTTACACCACTAGTGAAGCTCTGACATGTCTGATGCTCTACCGTGCCTAATCCCGGTAGACACCCTTGTCGTTTATTTATACAAACATGGGTAGCTATTGACGGGCACATTTAATACACATGCACACCAAGCTATTCAAAGGGGATTCGACAAAAATTCGACCAAAACTATGCAAGAAACCCCCCTCACAGTTAATAAAACACACATCCACTGCCGGATGTGTAATACTTTTTATTTTACTCTCTGGAAAGGGGACGAACATCACTTGCGAGTCACAGCGCGCTCCTGACAGAGCCCAATGCTGTGTTACACCCACCATTGCCTGCCGAGTGCCACACACCTCTGTATTGTATTCCACTAGCTAGTGCATATGCTATGACACTCTCTAGCCCATGTGCACTGTAACACCACCCCGTGAAAATGTCATGCCACACTTGTCTTCGCACGGGTTATATGGCCCCATCTAACGTGCCTTCCTCGATGCCTATGTTATAACGCACAGTGCTATGCCATACATATTACAATTTGGGATCCATATCTTTGTCACAGTGCATATGCAACGTTACACTCCCCAGCACATATTTTATATTACAACTTTAGAGACTAGTTAGGTTACACAACACTGCCCTGTGCATATTACACTCCAAGGCGCATATCGCATAGCACACGCTAGTGCCTGTGCTATCTCGCGCTCTCCAATGAATCTGTCATTGCGCACAATGTATTGCATATTATATTTCACGCCTGGTTCATCTTATATCACACTTTTTGGTGCATAGTTTATACCATACACTATATCTAGTTTTCATTTTCAATCGTGCTCTCAGGACTATGTTCTATGTAACACTGTGTTCACCTACCCTTTTCACGGGCATTACATTTTGCGATAGGGGGTGGAGGGTCAGGGGGTGTTTTTGCCAAGTGAGCCCGGAGTCACAGTCACTAACGTCTTCTTCTTCCTGAATAAAAGTGAGATTATGCTGCATACTTGTTCATATTTTAAGTAGTTTGCACAGACAAAATGTTTTAAAAACAATAAAGTTTCTAATACCCGCCTTCTCTGAACAGTTAGCTTGCTGCCCCATCCCCCTCCTCCCTATCCTCTGTTGTGTGAATCCATGGACTAGCCTCCTCCCTCCTGCCATGCATGGTCTGATGTGCTGCCACTGCCCTCAATTTAGTATGATGTACCAGTCCACTCCTCCTGCCCTCCATTGCCCAATTCTATGCCCCATCATTGACCTCCTGCTTAAACTCTGTGCTTAGCTTGCTGCCCCTATTCTCCTTCCCCCTGCCCTCCGATGTCTTTGTGCATGCCCCTGCTCCATCCTTTTTGCCCACCATGTCCCATGGACCTGCCACTCCTATCTACTCTGAGTGTTCTGTTGAGCTGCCACTCCCCTCCCACCTGCCTAGCATTGTCAGATGACTGTAACCTGTCCCTGCCACCTCCACCCTGCCTGTCCACATGCCATGCCTCTATCCTCTTCCTCCTGTCCTACATGGTCCATTGTACTGCCACACCCTTCTGCCCTCCCTGGTCTGTTGTGCTGCAACTGCTCCTCCTGCCTGCCCCGTGTGGTCTGTTGTGAGGCCCCTTCCCCTGAACTTTCTTGTCTGTGCACAGGTCCTGACCCTCCCTTCTATCCTCCATCGTCCTTTGTGCATGCCCCTGCACCCTCCTTCTTGCCCATCATAGCCATTGTGCTGCCACTAACCCTCCCACTTGCCATGCATGGTATTCTGTGCTGCCATGGCCCCTCCCACCTTCCCTGTGTGGTCAGTTAGCTGCCCCTGACCCCCTCCCACCTTCCCTCCATGGTCTGTGTGTATGCCATCACAGTCTCACTGTTGCTCTTCATGTTGTGTCTTGCTTCTAGTGCCCATCCTGCCTGACCTCCATGGCCATCTTGCTGCTCCTGCCCTGCCCCCTTGCCCCCAGCCCTCTGTTTACATGTGCAGACCCCTACTCCCTCCCTCCTGGCTTGTCTGTTCCATTGTAATGCCCCTGATCCGTCCCTCCTGCCCTTTATGGTCTGTTATGCTGCAGCCTTCTCTCCTGTCTGTCCATTATGGTCAGCTAGCTACCATTGCCTCTTGCCCCTCTGTTCTCTGTTGTCCATGTGCATGGTCCTGTCCCCTCCCTCTTGCTTTCTATGGATTGTTGTGCTGCACTCCCGTCCTGCATGCCCTGTGTGGTGTATTGTGCTGCTGCAAACCCTGATGCCTGCCCTGCAGGGTCAGTTTGGTGCACCTCTCCATATCTCTCCTGTCCTCTGTTATCCAAGTCCATGTCCCTATCCCATTTCCTTCCATGATCCAATGTACCATACTTGCGAACATTTTGAACTTGGTAAGAGGGAGATTTTGAAAAAAAACTGGGGTATTGATTTTCCCCTTTGAGTTACATTGAAAAAGAGGATATTGTAGACAGGAGACAGATCAAATAAAGCCCATTTGAGCTTAAAAACATTGGACGTTTCCTGGCTGAATCGGGTCTGCTGGCATGTATGGTTGTACTACCATTGCCTCTTCCTTCTGCCCACAATGGTCTATTACATTGCCACAGCCTTGAAGGAGGGTAGATTTTGTATCACAGGGGGCCCCTGGCCCGTTCTGTCCACACCTGAAGTATGAGACCCTTGTCCTTGCCCTGCCAGCCGCATTTGTAGGCCGTATTAAATTGACCAGCGGGTCCTGTGTTGCTATATAATTATCCTGAGACATCCTTACCACTCAGCCAGCATAAAACCCCTGTGTAGGCCCTTCTGTTCAATATGTAGGCCTCTTTGTTAAATTGACCATAGCTCTGCAATTTTAGTGTATAGCAGTCTGAAGGCAGGTCTGCGAGGCCTTCTGCTCCAAACTAGTAGCCCCCACCCTATCCGAGTGCTCCGTGCTCGGTATCAAAGTTCAACATCCCCCTGAAGCTGTCGACATACAGTAGGCTGCATCCTGGACTGGTACTTGCTTCCTGGGCAGGTTTCCCGCTTTTAAGGAAGTGGCAACCGCAGAGCGTCAAGTTAGGAGAACTGAGGAGATTTTATACATGAATATATTGAATTCCTGTACAATACCCATTATTTTCTGCTTGCTCTATGGAACTTACGATAAGCGATTGGCCTGAGAGACTGACCTTTTCACCCAGTCCATTGTCAGCATTAAGTGGGTAAATGACGAAATGTCTGGTAAAATCTGCAGACGAAGCTTTTGGGTAGCATACGTAGGTAGATGTAGCGTGCAAAGGAGCCCACAAAATGATATAAAAAGGGAGCACCCACAGATATCGACGGACAACCTCGCCGTCTGTATGTAGGTTAACAGGCTGTGCAGGTTTTCCCCAAGAACTGGGAGCTCTTGTCTTCCTTTGCTTAAAATGTCTTGCTCGGCTTTGCTTGAAGTATCTTATTCTATTTTACCTATTTGAAATGTCATGTTATGTTTAACCATTGTTCTCTTTACTTTTGCATTTAAAAGATGTTGTATTGTAATTGCAGGAATGCTTGCTCTAAGAGTAAATGTGAGTGTCCCTAGGTAACATTTTCCTTGGTGTAACTTGTTTCTCATGATGCATTTATAGATGTGTTTTCTCTCTCTCTCTGTCAGTCCATTAATTGAGATACAGAGAATATCATGACAGCTGTATGATTATCTGGATTCTGTATTTTGTACTTTAGGTCTCTATTCTGCGGTTTCTTTGAAGTTGCATCTTCTCATTAAACTGCCATTGTATTCTGCCTCCAATTCCATGTCTCATATGTCTGTTTTCTTCATTTTTGGAGCAAGCGTTCCTAGGCACCCCGGCTCAAATTAAGGTGCCCCTTTTGTCCCAGACTCACTCTCCTGCTCAGTTCTGTGGTGGCTCCCGGGGCTCTGGGGACCGCCCCTAGCTTCCTTGACCCGTAATAGATCTTCCCTCCAACAGCCTCTCTTGCAAGTCCTGTATTGTTGGTTTGTTGCCCCTGCCCCCCTTTCCACTGCCCTCCATAGTCTGTTGTGCTTCCACGGCCCTTCCTGCCTGCTCAGTGTGGTTAAATTGTTGCCTTTGCACCCTCCTACCTGCCTTCAATTTTCAGAGTCCGTGCCCCTGGCCTCTGCCTCTCAACACTATCCTAATGAACAACTAGATTGCTAACATTCTATATTTATTACAAAAGTGTGGAGCCCCTGACATCATCTTGATGTAATCAAAACTGTAATACCTAGAGCATTCCTTTAGAAATTACATATATGAGAGGGTCTTATTGGCATCAAAATTATGGTTAGTGCTCTAAAAGACTAAAATAAGGACATATTTTCTGAGTTTTCAAATAGCGACAAAGCACTTTTAAATTATTTGTTATCTTTATGTTTTTTTATCTAGTTGACAACTTGATTAAATGTTGCACTTAGGGGAGAGGATGTGGTGTTACTTCCAGAACTGCAGACTTTGCAACTGGGGAACCAGGTTGAAGTTTCTGCTTCAGCTCGACATTCTGTGATTCTGGTCAAATCACTTAGTCTCCCCATGTCTACAACCAAAATGAATTTGTTCTTGTGTGATGTAACCAATGCTCATGTAAAGCACTCCAATACCTGACAAGTCTGCACTATATAACACTGCAAAAACACAAAATAATAAGTGTTTTGCACACTTCTGTCATTGGGCTATATTTGGGCTATATCTGGGTGATTTTGGGCTACATTTGGGCTCTTTTGTCTCCGGTGGCCATCTTGGGAGATTTATTTGTTATGAAGTTTCCTAATTTCCTCATGTACTGCAGTCTCCTCAGTCGGAAATGCTTTCAGTTTTTTACTTTGATTCCATCATGAAGGTATTCAGATATGTCACACATTTGCCATGAATTCTGAATGTTAGCACTCTAGTTGCTCATTAGATCACTGTAGTAAAACTACTGCTCACCATGGAAGTCTGCTCCTGGTATTAAAAGTGCATGTTTCAGTCTGCATGTCAGAATTTTTTAATGAAATAGAAGAGGATTTGAGAAGTCACTGAAAATGTGCCCTCATTTTCTTTCTTCAGCATTAGTCATAATTTCTATGGCAAAATGAACCCCCTCATTGTGTTCCTTTTTAAATTAAATGTTTTAAGTGTTACCAGTTTATTCCAATCAAGATGGCTTCAGGTGTGCCATACTTTTGTCATAATGAAGACAGTAAGTGCTCTAGTTGTTTTTAAGAACATTCTTGGACATTCTGTCATTGGGCTATACTTGGGCTACATCTGGGTGATATTTGGGCTACATTTGGGCTCTTTTGTCTCTGGTGGCCATCTTGGGAGACTTATTTGTTATGAAGTTTCCTAATTTCCTCATTTACTGCAGTCTCCTCAGTAGGAAATACTTTCAGTTTTTTACTTTGATTCCATCAAGAAGGCATTCAAATGTGTCACACATTTGCCATAAAATCAGAATGTTAGCACTCTTTTTGCTCATTAGATCACTGTAGTAAAGCTACTGCTCACCAGGGAAAACTGCTGCTGGTATTGAAAGTGCATGTTTCAGTCTGCATGCCAGGATTTGAGAAGTCACTCAAAATGTGCCCTAATTTTTCTTTATGCAGCACTAATCATACTTTTTATGGAAAAATGAACCACCTCATTTTGTTCCTTTTTAAATTAAATGTTTTAAGAGTTACCACTTTAATCCAAGCAAGATGGCTTCAGGTGTGCCATACATTTATCATAAGTAGGACGGTTAGCGCTCTAGTAGTTCTTTGGAACACTCTGGAAAGCTGCAGTAGAACACAAAGGAATCAACTGACAGTCTCTGCCCTTGTTGGATGTACATGTTTTACTGAGAATGTCAGACTTCATTCTCACATGACTGAGAAAGATAATGTGAATTTACAGAAAATAAGCTCTCAGTTTAGCTTATAGATCACCTTCCAAACCTCTGTGGTAAAAGCATGAGAAAATATTTTTCTCTCAATCATGATATCCCAGCAGAAGGCTTTTTCACATGGTGAAATCACCTTAGAACATACCACAATTCCTAAAATGAGTATGGTACCATCAACAAATGATTTATAATGTAACTAAAGTCTTAAAATCTTCTATTAACTGCAATGCTTTTTAATGAGGTGCTATCATGTATATTGGTCCCAAGATGGCTGCCAACACTTCTTGGATGAAGTGCTGACAGCCAATCAGATCTCAGGATGAGATGTGTGGTTAGGCTCCGCCCACATATATATATTGATTTAAATGCTATTTTCTCAGGAACTACTGAACAGATTTACACCAGACCTACAAAAGGCACTTCCTTGACCTGAGGACTACCTCTCTGCCAAATTTCAAGTAACTCTGTTCAGCCGTTCGGGCTGTAGCTGTGTCTAAAGGTCCTATGGAAAAATTCATGGGAAAAACGCGTTTTGGGACCCCCCTTTTTTCTCAGCCCCCGCTTGACGAATCCCCCCGAGACGTTCAGGGTAGGAGCGGAGCGTAGCGCCCCACCTATTTTGAAAATTTCGCGAGGATTCATCGACCGGCGCCAAAGTTATTCCAAATAGAATGTTGCGGATTTCCTATGGAAACAGGGTCCTAACTATAACTATCTACTGGCGACCGCCAGTAGATAATATAGATATATAGATATATAGATATATAGATATATAGATATATATAGATATATATAAAATCAAGACCCCGGTGTGGCAGTCAAAACGCATCATGGACGTAAGGCAGATGTGAATTCCTTTTATTTGAGAATGAAGCCTAAATAAAGCAATTTTTAAATATATCAACGTTGAGTGGTCTGTACCTGTATGGCGGCAGTGGAAATCTATTTGCCAGAATTGTAATGGATATACATATATTCCCTGAAGAATCCAAATGTTGCAGGGACATTATACTTAGGCTCAGATTTCACCAGTACCAAAACCATAGAAGCTCAGTAGTTATAGTTATCTGAGCTAAGTATAACTTGCACTGCTTATGACCTCACATCATACATCATTTATAACATGGTCAGTGACATCACTGATGACATCTCAAATTATATCACTGATGACATCATCCAGTAAGTGTGAGTGTTTTCTAAATGTTTATGAGTGCTAAACATATTTACCAAGGTACTACAAAAGTTTTAAAATAGTATACTTTGTATACCACTAACATGTGATACTATTTCTAATATATATTATGTGAGTGGATGTGTGACATGTGTATCTGTGTGTGAGTGGGTGTTTGTGTGCGTGTATAGGTGTGTGAGTTGGTGTATGAGTGGCTCTACGGATGTGTTAGTAAGCATATGAGTACCTGTATGGGTGAGTGAGTGGCTGTGTTGGAGAGTGAGTGGGTGTGCAAGCGGATGTATGGGTGAGTTGGTGGCTGTATGAGTGGCTGCACAGGTGTGACAGTGGCTGTATGGGTAAGGGAGTGCATGTGTCAGTAGCTGTATGTGTGAGTGAGTAGCTGTTTCAGTTTGTGAATAGGTAAGCGAGTGGTTGTGAGTAGCTGCATTGGAAAGTGAATGTCTGTGTGGGTGGCTGTAAGGGTGAGTGAGTAGGTGTGTGAGTAGTTATATGGATGTGCAAATGGATATGTAACTGGTTCTGTTGGGTGTGGGAGTGATTGTATGGGTGAGTGAGTGAGTGGGTGACTGTAGATATATGGGTAAGTGAGTGGGGTGTGAGTAGCTGTATTGCTGAGTGAGTGGCAGTGTGAGTGGCTGTATGGGTGAATGTTTGAGGGGTGAGTACCTGCATGGATGAATGAGTGGTTGTATGGGTTTCTGTTTGGGTGATTGAGTGTGTGTGTAAGTGGCTGTAAGGGTGTATGAGTGGGTATATAAGTGTCTAAATAGATGTATGACTGGATGTGTGAGTGGATGCATTGGTGAGTGAAGGGTGCATGAATGTGTCTATAAGTGAGTTAATGGGTTTGTGAGTGGCAGTATGAGTGTATGGATGTGTGAGTGACTCTATGGATGATTGGTTGAGTGTGTACTGGTATGGGTCTGTGAATGGGTAAGTGAGGGTTTGTGTGGGAGTGGGTATATGAGTGGTCCTATGGGGGTGTGTGTGGGTGTATAAGAGGCTGTATAGAGTTGTGAGTCAGTGAAGTAATTTGAGATATAATCAGTGATGTCATCAGTGATGTCACTAACATTGTCATGAGGTATGTAGTATGTGAGGTCATAAGCAGTGCATTGCGGGGGTATAAGGTATAGTTAGCTCAGGTACCTATAACTGCTGAGTTTATATGGTGTTGTACGAGTGAAATCTTAGCCTATATAAATAAATCCAGGATTTGTAGAGAGGGCAAATCACCCGTGAGGGTCTCAAAGTGCTGAATTGAAGGCATGGGGAGATTAGGTGATGTGCCCAGAATCTCAGGATGGTGATGCTGAGACTCAAAACTGGTTCTACGGGGTCTGAAGTCGGCAGCTCAGGGTGTTACACCACACCCTTCCTCCTAACCTAACTCTCCTAGCCTAACTATAACATTCCTGTAACCTTTGTTTTTTTCAGTGAACTTCTAAAAAAAAAATTAATTCGATTCCCTAACTAGAATGCCCTTGTCGCTTTTGTTTTTTAAGTGAATTTCAAAGGTTTTTTAGTTTTATTTCCTAACTTTAACCTGTAACCTTTGAAAGTGAGTGTGTGTGTGAGTGCAGGAGTATCCCACTGGGTGTGTGAGTGGATGCATGAGTCTGAGTGGGTCTGTGACTGGTTGCGTGAGTGTCTAAGTGAGTCCGTGAGTGGTTGCATGAGTGTTTGAGGGGGTCTATCTATGAGTGGGCTTGTGAGTGAGTGTATGAGAGTCTCATTGAGTCCGTGAGTGGTTGTGTCAGTCTCTGAGTAGGTGTGTGAGTATCTGACTGCTCTCTGTTTTGCTCTGTTCCGCTCTGTTTTGCCTTTCCTGCTAGTTTTTCTACCCTCTGTTTTACTTTTCCTGCTTGCTTTTTTTTCTCTCTGTTTTCAATTTACTGATGTGAAATTTTCGCTACATCAGTTTCTCCGTTGACATGCCCACTTATCCTGATTCTTTGGGTCAGAGAGCGGAATTTCAATTTACCTACAAGACTCTTTGGAAATGAGCTTCGAATCTATTCAAGTCATTGCTGATTGTTGAGTTTCCAATCATTGTTTGATGATCTTTCATCTGATGATTACCATCTTTTAGTTGCCTCAGTCGTTTGCTCCGAAAGTGTGAGGCTGTTTACTTTGTTTTGTTTACATACCTCTTCATGGTGATTCATATTTTGCCCTAATACTTCTAGAACAAGATGTTCTTGCTATGTAGTAATACAAATCATTCATGTTCAGAAGCACATTTCATTTTAATGTTCAAGCTGAGATAGCTTCTTTGAGTTCAAGGGCCCTCATCTTCACACATTTTTAAGTATTATTTTTCGACAGCTCTCTGTAAACACTGTTTATAAGTGCCCTCTGTTATGTTGTATATGTGATTCATTTGAACATCCTTGTATAGTCCAACAAAGACAGCAGGCCTTACAAGATAGAGATATTTTTCTATCTTTCACTTCATAACTTTCATATCTTACACTTCTAGGGTAGTTCCTGAAGAACTAAGGGTCCAGCCTAAAATTTGGTGGATGATACTACGTCCTTCAAGGGGATAGAGGATATTATGTCTGCCACCCTGACAGACTACTGTCCTCCATATTTAGAGATCACTGCCAGGTCCGCAGTGATCTCTGTACCAAGGCAGGAATCTCTGTCACAGCAGTTCCTGTAAAGGTACAAAACATTTGGTGGCTGGCCGCCAACGGATTTAACGGCGGTCCACCAAACATTTGCCAACTTTTTGTCTTTCAAAACCAAACTTTCAAAATGGTAGTTTGTTAGAGTTTGTTATTTAAAATCAAATAACTTAACAACCCCACACCCAGGGAGTTTTTACTTGGGCGTGACTGTCATTCGTTGAGCCTGAGTCAACGTGCATGCGCTGCGAGACTTGTTGTTGTTGAGTATGAAAGAGAAGCCCTGCCCACTCTCCGCCGATATCTGTCATTGGCTTGTGTCATTGCTCTTCGTAAATGCTGGCTTCTGATTCTTTAGTAGGCTTGTTAGTCCCGCCTTGTCTTTAATTGTTACCTCCAATGGCGACTAGCCCCTTTACTTCGGTTTTTACAGGGACCGTGTTCTTAAGTTTTTGAGCACTCTTTTCTTTAAGAAGTTTCTCTTCATGCAGGCACAACGTGCACTGCTTCAGCTGGGTATAACTTTCTTTCTGGTGCGTGAGGTGCATAGCAGGTTGTTGCCTATTGAAGACCCCCGAATCCCTCCTCCCGGTGTGTGGAGTAGAGGTTTCTAAGAAACGCTTTATTTTGTGAATACCAGTGGCTTGAGGCAGGGGTGGGTACCCTAAAAATATACACCCTCTAGATTGGAGGATAAAGTGGCTTCATTCCTTGGGGGTCTGCCTTGGAGCAGGGGGAGGAGGTGTGGGGGAAGCAGGCCGAGACTTCTCATTTTGAGGGACGTCCCTGTCACTACCTTCATTCTGTAGCCCTGCAGCGTACCCTCCACATGAGCCTCATTTAAAGGGTCCGGCTGCCACCCTAATCTCGCTATTGCACAAAGAGATGACGTTCCTGCCTGGGAATCTCTCATTAAGCCTTTTACTCTGATGAGTTCAAACAACGTGGTGAATGAGGGCAGCGATAGTGCCTCGATGTCAGCAGCCCTTCATTAAACCATAGGAATAAGGAACGCGGAAGCTCTGCTCCACACGTACAAACAATCGTGGGCATAAAACGGCACCACTCAGAGTGGGGATGTGCGAATTGGGGTATTTAGACTGGGGTATTTGATGAGAATTGGGTATTTGAAAAGGGGTGTTTTATGAGAGGGGAAGTGAAACTTGGTGGAGAAGCAGCAGACGTAAGAACAGCGGAATCCTCTCTGCTAAGTAAAGGCGGGTTAACTCCTGTCAGTGATGGCCCATCAAAGCCCTCTTATCAGCATGGTACTTCTTTTGGACAGAGTCTGACTCCCCCCCCCCCTTCCCCCACTGGGATCACTTGAGGCCCCACCTAAGGGTGCCGTCCCCTAGTTTGAAGACACCTGCTTCTAGGCTCACACCCTCGCCTCTCCGGATCCCGCCACCCGCTGTGAGTTTTGCCCCTGGTGTCTGAATGAGGCGCCCTCCTGCCAGCTAATCACAAGCTGGCATCTTCCTTGGCTGAGACTTCACGCTTGACCCTCACTTTGCATACCCTGCTACTTAGCTCTGTTATTCAAATGACTTCCGTTGGCATGGAACTAGGGGCGCTAGTGGAAATTCCAGTTGGCTAGTCACAGGCGGTTTCTGCTGATCTTAAATGGGTGATATAGGTTAATTAACTGCCAAACAAGGAATTTAGTTTGATTGCAGTGCATGTTTGAAACTTGAAAATTGTATTTGTTGGATCCAGTTGGTGTTTTTATTTAATCACATGAATTTTACTTTTATTTGTACAATTCAATATTCAGCAGTTATCTTATAGGTGACACTTGGCCACACTTGGGCACAGGATAATCAATTTTGACCAGTTAGCAGATACATCCAGGTGTGCCCTTTCCCTCAAGACTCACTCATTGAGCATGAGCCTCAAGGGTTAAAAGACATAAGCTTCTCAAGAGTGTGTGTGTGGATGGGTGCGTGAGAATAAGGATACTTTAAAATGCATAAACAGGCAGTTTGAGGAAATATCTTTAAAATGACATACAACTACGCACAGTTTCTCGAAGTAAATCATAATGGCAGCAATGTAAAATTCCCCCTCTTCACAGCTACTTATGGTGAATTCTGTAGGTATGTTGAATTAAGGCGCTTCAGCCTCAGGGTGCTCGATGACCACCATTTGTTGCGTGTTAGTTGTGATAGAGACAGGCAGGCAACTTGTATAAAAGGCAGGGTGTGAGCGTTGCTGCTTCTCTCTGTTTATGCATACTGATCACACTTGGGGCCGTATTATCAAGAAGGGCGGTAACATTATCGCCGTTTTAGCGGCAGGAAACTGCCACTAAAGCGGCGATCATGGGCTTGATAATATGCCGCAGAGAATTCCAATAGAAGCCCAGGTTTGATGTCCTTCACACCAGAACCTGGGCTTCTATTGGGATTCACAAGGGCATATTATCAAGCCCCTTATTGCCGCTTTTGCGGCGGTTTCCTGCCGCTAAACCGGCGGTAATGTTATCACCGTTCTTGATAATATGGCCCATAAATTTAATCTGGTGACGAAGATAACATACGGGTCTTCTCACCGTGCTCCCCGGGATGAGGCACAGCTATATTCACTTTTTCTTGTAAAATATTTCCCGTCAGTATTAGGTTGTGAGCGAGATGATGAGGTAGTTGGTTAAGGGGGAAGGGGTGGGAATTTGCTGGCCGGTCACGGTGAGTCGCTTAGAAAGGAAGTTTTTGAATAAATTAGAACATGATCCTTAAATGATGGTTTTGACTTGAATTATCAGTATGCCTCATTTGCCATTTAAAGAATGTGTTCCTGTAATTGCAATCTGAAAAAAACGGCGATTTATCACCTATATTTTCATGAGATTTGTTTGTGATCAACACGTGTTATCCGTATTTAAACTCGAGTCCTTTTTTGAGCAGCGCACGTGATCTACCTAATGTACGTAAATGGTATCCATGGGGGTTGGGGGACGGAGGCCAGTCTGCCATCTCTAAGAAATTTCTGGAAACGTTTTACTAAAATGACATTGATGCATACTTTCACAAAAATGTGCATAAATAATGCACAAAACGTATGGTCAAGTGTTTGTACTTGTAAATTGCATTTATATAGCACTTACTACACCCGCTATACCACCTGTGCTTTACACACAGCACCAGAACCCAAGTGTTTGGGTGAGTCAGAAACATTTTAGAAATGTGTGTGCGTATATATGTGTGCGATCTCGATGTTGTGATGTACATATACAAATATTTCAGGCTTTGTTGGCCTGTGCATTTTCGATCGAGCCTACCAGACAGCTCAAGCTGCTTGGTTGCAAAAGATCTATTGTCAGCTTACCAAGAACTCACAGAGGGCTTAAAGTCCATTGCTTACTCTTGTTGGCTTTATTGACACACTCATGTGCTTGCTTCTTATCCAATTGGTTGCCTTGTTCTTTTTGTGTTTGCCCCTTGCTTAGAGAATATCCTCTTTTGCCCTTCCACTTCTGACTTCTAGGGAACTACTTGTATGTCTCGCCTACCAGACAGCACAAACTGTCGGTTGATAAAAATAGCTATTGTTGGTTTAGAGTGGGCTTAGAGCCCGCCCATTGCTTGCCATTGGTTGAATTTACTGTCACACCCATTTGATTGCTTTTCATTCATTAACTTGTGAGGGCTTTTCTTCCCCTACTTGTCTTTGCAACTTTTTTTTTTCAACCACTATTTTTTTTCTTTAGGTTGAAGCGTTTATGAATGCATCCATGAGAGTGGATGTGATTTCCAGATTTCTCCCTTGTGTACTTCTTTCTCCTAGTCCCAATCCATGTTGCTGTCTCTCTGTCCTTCTCTTCTGCTCCCTCCATGTTGACGTCACACCTGTGTACTTCTCTCACATTGCTTTCTTGCCCATGTGCTTCTCCCCGCCTGCTCCAGGTTGGTTTCCAGCACTTGTTGCTTCTTCCCCATTCCCTCCCTTCGTCTTGCTTCCATCCCCCCAACCTGTGTTGCTTTCACCCACCAGCGTCCTCCTTATGGCTTCCCATCACCCATGCCGTCTGTGTTGTTTCTCCCACTCACATACTTTTTGTTGTTTCCTCCAACTGCTTCCTTTCAATTCCTCTTCTAGCCGTGTCCTTTGTGATGGTTTCCCCTCACCTGGGATTTGTGATGGTCCCTGCCACCTGTGCCTAAAAAATAGATGTCGTTTTACTTATTTTATTTAATTTTACCAATCCAGCTTTGTAAATAAAAAAAGCACTTGTGTCACTTTGTAGGAACGCACATGCATGGTGCTCGCGCCTACAAGATGACACAGCCACCACATTATAGCACCTTTTGGTTTTGTTTGTTTAATTTTGCCTTGCTATACAGCATCAAGATGCTGTGCAGCATGGCTAAAAACTCTTGGTAAATCTAATAGGTTTTAAAGGCAATACCTATTGGCTTTGCCACTGCTTGTTTCTTTTTGCTTAAGTACTCCATGAGAGTGCATGTGTTTTTCAGTTGTCTCCCTTATGTGCTTCACTCCCCTTCACTTTGAGTTGCTCTTTCTCATCTCTGTGTTTGTCTTCCATATGTGCTCCATATTGCTTTCTCTTGCCCATGTGCTTCTCTACCCTGGAGGTCCATGTATTACCCTCGAACATGTGCATCTCCCTTCACTCCTTGTTGGTATCTAACTTGTTTGAGTCTACCCTCACCACAATTGTTGTTCTCTTTCTCATGTGCTTTTCCCTTCATCTCACCGCCTGCTAACGATCCACTCCTCCGTTGCTCCCCTTGTCCCTCGCTGCAATCCTATTTTTACTTCATTTTTACCTTTTTATGAGAGGAGGTCAACAATAAATTGATGCTGGCCCTTCCACTTTATAAATATAAGCGCTTTCATGCTACTTAATTTTCTTCTTTCCAAAAATTGTGCCAGAACAACTCACATTCTTCATGACGCATGTACGTGTCACTCACTGCACCCACTTTCAGGGGAACCTCTTCGAAGTGGAGTTGGGTGCCGCTTTCACAGAGAAAGACAGACCGGCTGCTTCAATCAGCGAGTCCATCTTTCACTGATGCTCTGCACCAAGGTGATACAAGCTTGTGGCTGCCCTAGGGACAGCACATAGATTGTAATAGGGCACACTGCCCCTGTTTGCACACAGTGCACCTATTTAAAGGTGCACCGCTGAATAAACAGCGACAGTCCAAATATTGCATAATACAGGCCCTGCCTGATACCTAGAAAAAACATATATCGTGGCAAAAAACAGAAATAAAAAATAGCTGTGCAAGTTACATTTACAACATTAGTAGAAACCTTAAATCTCAGCACCAGCGACTTTTAGAAAGTCATGGAGTCGATAAAGCTGTAGCCGGTGGCAGCTTCGTTTGACCTTGTTGAGCAAGTTATGAAACTCGCTTTGGTTGCAGTTTGCATACTCCTTTAATAACCTCGGGCCATATCATCAAGGAACGGCGATAACATTCTCGCCGCTTTAGCGGCAGGAAACTGCCGCTAAAGCGGCGATAATGGGCTTGATAATATGCCCTGAGAATTCCAACAGAAGCCCATGTTCACACCAGAACATGGGATTCTATGGGAATTCTCTGCTGCATATTATCAAGCCCCTTGATAATATGGCCCTTCCATTTTGAAAGGTGCTTAAGCTTTGCTGTTCTCATGTCTTCAAATGTGACTGTTTCACTCGTGCTTGGATGCCCATGTGTAGGTTGGCTTAGTGCATCATATAAAGCCTGATAATGAATATGGAGTGTGCGTACGAAAGAGCTGTGTTTGCTTAACTTACTCCCACTTTAACTCCACACAAGGGTGTGAAGGAGTATTCAAGTATTGGCCGATGGCATGCAATGCAAATGTTGGGAGGCATCCTCAAGGGAGCAAATGCCAAAGTAGACTTCATGATTCATAAGGCAGGGCCATGGCATGTGCTCCTGTTTGTCCTGATTCATAAGGCAGGGCCATGGCATGTGCTCCTGTTTGTCCTGATTCATAAGGCAGGGCCATGGCATGTGCTCCTGTTTGTCCTGGTTACTAAGGCAGGGCCATGGCATGTGCTCTTGTGTGTCCAGATTCATAAGGCAGGCAGGGCCATGGCATGTGCTCCTGTTTGTCCTGGTTCATAAGGCATGGCCATGGCATGTGCTCCTGTTTGTCCTGGTTCATAAGGCAGGGCCATGGCATGTGCTCCTGTCTGTCCTGATTCATAAGGCAGGGCCATGGCATGTGCTCCTGTTTGCCCTGGTTCATAAGGCAGGGCCATGGCATGTGCTCCTGTTTGTCCTGGTTCATAAGGCAGGGCCATGGCATGTGCTCTTGTTTGTCCAGGTTCATAAGGCAGGCAGGGCCATGGCATGTGCTCCTGTTTGTCCTGATTCATAAGGCAGGGCCATGGCATGTGCTCCTGTTTGTCCTGATTGATAAGGCAGAGCCATGGCATGTGCTCCTGTTTGTCCAGGTTCATAAGGCAGGGCCATGGCATGTGCTCCTGTTTGTCCAGGTTCATAAGACAGGGCCATGGCATGTGCTCCTGTTTGTCCTGGTTCATAAGGCAGGGCCATGGCATGTGCTCCTGTTTGTCCTGGTTACTAAGGCAGGGCCATGGCATGTGCTCTTGTGTGTCCTGGTTACTAAGGCAGGGCCATGGCATGTGCTCCTGTCTGTCCTGATTCATAAGGCAGGGCCATGGCATGTGCTCCTGTTTGTCCTGGTTACTAAGGCAGGGCCATGGCATGTGCTCCTGTCTGTCCTGATTCATAAGGCAGGGCCATGGCATGTGCTCCTGTTTGTCCAGATTCATAAGGCAGGGCCATGGCATGTGCTCCTGTTTGTCCAGGTTCATAAGACAGGGCCATGGCATGTGCTCCTGTTTGTCCTGGTTCATAAGGCAGGGCCATGGCATGTGCTCCTGTTTGTCCAGGTTCATAAGACAGGGCCATGGCATGTGCTCCTGTTTGTCCTGGTTCATAAGGCAGGGCCATGGCATGTGCTCCTGTTTGTCCTACGGTGGCAGACAGAAAAAAAGGATACAACACGATCCACCCTAAAAAAGGCAGGCAGCATAATGCTCTTCTTCTGACGGCCCCTCCTCTATCAGGCTGTCAAAGGAAGCTTTCCGTTGGTAGAGCAAACAGGGGCTTTCTCTATGGACAGAAAGATGACAGCTTTCCAGACCCTAAGTTTTGCTCTCAAGGTAGTCTGTCACATTTGCAATAGACCCTGCCTGCCAAACTCTAAATCAGTGATACTCAAAGTAGAGCTCAGAGACTGCTTGTGGCCCTCTTGACCTTTACATGCGGCCCCCCCGGTGAACAGCAGCACAAGCTGCTGTTTAGTTGCTGAGCAATAATATTCAGAAAAAAATGTTAAATAAAGGGGCAAGCATTTATTAACTTTCAAATAAATATGTGCCTGCTTATTTAACGTGTTTTTACACCTCCTTACTCAATCTCTGACCCATCCAGACCCCTTACGCCACCCTGCCTGCATCAGTGCGGCCCTCAGTCACACCACAAACCGTACTTTGCGGCCCCTGGGCAAATGTTTGTGAGTACCCATGCTCTAAATCAATCCCCTGAGTGCACTGTTTTAGTGTTTCTTCAGTGGACATTTCAACCCCAGAGTAGCGGAGATAACATTTCTTCCACACTGCCAGTGAAAGGTACAACATGTTAGAAGATGGCTCCCATGGTTGCAGGTCCCCTTTTCCACCGTGAGGCTTCATACAGGATCGCAGGAGCTTTTTGAGGAGAAAAGCTCTGTCCCTAGATTTCTGCCATGTCCATGTAGCATGTTGAATTGCCACCATCATGGGTAGTAGGAATATGTCGACATTGTGAGCACATTATATGTACTTACATTTAAAGCCCTGAAATGCTGCTGTAACCCAAGCCCACAGGACTGAAAATACAAGCAAGATTTTCCTAACCAAACAGTGAATTATTTAAATTAGAGGTGCTCTGAAGAATCCTTTTTTTATAGTCTCATTCTATTAACAGAGGGGATTTCTGGAGTGACTTCTGGTAGGTCGCCCCCCCCCCCGCTGCAGCTCCGCCTGCACCCCCGCTGTCGCCGCTGCTGCCGGAGAATTCGAGGCCCTCCACCACCCGCAGGCTTCCACCTGCGCCTCATCCCTGGTGGCCGTGGTGGCCTTAGGTTCGTTCCATTTCCCTTGTGTTGTCTCTTTGCCTTTTGCCTCTGTGACCCTGATTTGTGCGTGTAACTGCCCGTGCCCCCTGCCCTCCGCTCGCCGCTCTGCTCTGTGCCATTTCCCTTGATCTGTTCCTTTGCTTTTTGCCTCTGTGACCCTGATTTTGTGCCTGTGACTGTCCGTGCCCCCTGCCCCTCGCTCGCCGCTCCGTTTCTGTGCCCCCTTTTTTATTTCTGTACCACCTCGCCGTCCACGTGTTTACTTTGTGCCTGTGACCCTGTTTTGTGCCCCGTTTATCTTCTATACCACCTCGCCGGTCTCCTGTCCCCCGTCCCCGCCGCTGCCTCCCCTGCGGCCCGCCCTCTCCATGCCCATTCGCCACTCCCGTCCCTCACCTCCCACCTCCCAGCAGCTCCTCCCTCCCCACCTCCCCATATATGGCAGCCGCTGCGCGTGAGGAGAGCGACCCTTGACCTTCTGGTAGGTCGCTCCCCCCCGCTGCAGCTCCGCCTGCACCCCCGCTGTCGCCACTGCCGCCGGAGAATTCGAGGCCCTCCACCACCCGCAGGCTTCCACCTGCGCCTCATCCCTGGTGGCCAGTGGTGGCCTTAGGTTCGTTCCATTTCCCTTGTGCTATCTCTTTGCCTTTTGCCTCTGTGACTCTGATTTGTGCCTGTAACTGCCCGTGCCCCCTGCCCCCCGCTCGCCGCTCTGCTCTGTGCCATTTCCCTTGTGCTGTTCCTTTGCTTTTTGCCTCTGTGACCCTGATTTTGTGCCTGTGACTGTCCGTGCCCCCTGCCCCTCGCTCGCCGCTCCGCTTCTGTGCCTCCTTTTTTATTTCTGTACCACCTCGCCGTCCACGTGTTTACTTTGTGCCTGTGCCCCTGTTTTGTGCCCGTTTATCTTCTGTACCACCTCGCCGTCCACGTGTTTACTTTGTGCCTGTGACCCTGTTTTGTGCCCTGTTTATCTTCTGTACCACCTTGCCGGTCTCCTGTCCCCCGCCGCTGCCTCCCCTGTGGCCCCGCCCCCTCCGCGCCCATTCACCACTCCCGTCCCTCGCCTCCCGCCTCCCAGCTGCTCCTCCCTCCCCACCTCCCCATATATGGCAGACGCTGCGCGGCCGCACGCAGCGGGCGCACCGCTGGTGCGCTGAAGGCAAGACCGTCTGCGCCCGTCTGCGCCCGTCTGCGCCTGGACCGCGCCCAGCGCCAGACCCCCTGGCCCCCTGCCTCCGCTACGACGCCAAGACCCTCATCGCTCTCAACCCAGGAAGGACCCACACCTGCTGCAAGGTTGCCCCGAGGCACACCCACGGCCCCTTCACCTGCCGGAACTGCAACATCTCCTGCCACGAAAGCGTCAAGACACCCACCACAACGGAAACCAACCAGCTCAGATGCATCCTGATCAACACCCGCTCCGCACACAAACACGCCGTCGAACTCTGGGACCTACTCGACACTACATCTCCGGACGTCGTCTTCTTAACAGAAACCTGGATGAACGAAACCTCCGCACCAGACATCACCATAGCCATCCCAGACGGGTACAAGATCACCCGCAGAGACCGCGTAAACAGAGCCCGAGGAGGTATCGCCATCATCCACAAAAACACCATCAAGATCTCTACAAACACCAACGACACCCTCAGCACTGCCGAACACATGCACTTCCAGATCCACACGGACCCCAAGACCACCCTAAGAGGCACCCTCAGCTACAGCGTTACAACAAACAAATGATGGACGGAATGCTGACAATGCAGACTTTCTCCCCCAGTCAAGAGATCTGGGTTAAATCCATCGTTCTTTTGCCCACTACGCCACCCCAGTTCAGACATAGCCATATGCAAATCAGTCTTGACCCTGTGCCTCATGGGAACAGTCCAGCCCGAACTGCCAAGCCATGTCTTCCCTGGACCGGAATCAAGCATCCTAGGACCGGTTTCTGGCTATCAGCCGTCATCAGCCAGGATAGCTTGACTCCAGTGGCGTAGTGAGCACGGGACCCACGTCTGGGCATACCCATCCCACTTAGGGCGAAAAGCGTTACAACAAACAAATGATGGACGGAATGCTGACAATGCAGACTTTCTCCCCCAGTCAAGAGATCTGGGTTAAATCCATCGTTCTTTTGCCCACTACGCCACCCCAGTTCAGACATGGCCATATGCAAATCAGTCTTGACCCTGTGCCTCATGGGGACAGTCCCTCAGCTACAGACCACCAGGACCCCGGCCTCAATTCTGCGACTCCATCGCCGACCTCATCAGCTCGCACGCGCTGACCTCCACCAACTACATCCTCCTCGGAGACCTGAACTGTCACCTGGAGAACAACAACGACAGCAACTCCTCCACCCTGATCGAAAATGTCGCCAACCTCAGACTCAAACAGCTCGTCACAACGCCGACCCACATAGTCAGCCACCTGACGCAATCTTCTCCTCAAGCCCACACGTCACCTTCAGCCACGCCTCCGAACTCACCTGGACTGACCACCACTGCATCCACTTCTCCTTCCGAAAACCACTCACACACCACCGCACCCTACAGACCCCCCGCCGCCGCTGGGGCAAAATCACTGAAGATCAACTACAGACAAGCCTCGCACTCAACCCTCCGACAAACCCCACCAACCCAGATGATGGTGCGCTCTCCCTTGAACGCTGGATGAACGACTGCACCAACACCATCGCGCCGCTGAAAAACCCCACCAACAGAGGCATCATCAGAAGAGTCAGCTGGTTCACACCAGAACTCCTTGACTCCAAACGCACCTGCCGGAAACTGGAAAACACACGGAACAGCAACAAGACGCCAGACAGCCACACTGCCTACAAAGACGCCATCCGCAACCACCACCACCTCATCAGGACCGCCATAAGGACCTCCTTCGCAGACCGCCTTGACAACAACGCACACAACAGCAAGGAGCTCTTCACCATCGTGAAGGAACTCTCCAAACCCAGCTCCAACGACATCCCACCATCACAAGCCCTGTGCGACTCACTCGCCACCTTCTTTCACCAGAAAATCACCGACATCCACGACAGCTTCAGACCCCGGACGACCTCTGCCGACCACACCGCACCGAACCCACCGCACCCCACCACCCACGACACCCTGACAGCCTGGGCCAACGTGAGCATCGAGGACACAATCAAGACCATGGGATCAATCCACTCCGGTTCCCCATCCGACCCCCTCCCACACCACATCTTCAACAAAGCCAGCAAGTCCATCGCACCCCACCTGCACAAAATCATCAACCTCTCCTTCGAGACCGCCACCTTCCCTGAGAACTGGAAGCACGCAGAGATCAATGCCCTACTGAAGAAACCCAAAGCAGACCCGAGCGACCTCAAGAACTTCCGGCCTATCTCCTTGCTCCCGTTCCCAGCTAAGGTCATCGAGAAGATAGTAAACACCCAGCTCACGCGACACCTCGAAGACAACAACATCCTAGACCCATCACTATCAGGATTCCGCAGCAACCACAGCACCGAGACCACCCTCATCGCCGCCACAGACGACATCAGGATCCTGCTAGACAACGGCGAGATGGCGGCCCTCATCCTCCTAGACCTCTCCGCCGCCTTCGACACCGTCTGCCACCGCACACTATGCACGCGCCTCCACGACGCAGGGATCCGAAACAAGGCCTTGGACTGGACCACCTCCTTCCTCTCCGGCAGAACTCAGAGAGTCCGCCTCCCCCCGTTCCACTCCGAGGCCTTCAAGATCATCTGCAGCGTCCCACAGGGATCTTCCCTCAGCCCGACGCTGTTCAACGTCTACATGGCACCACTAGCACGCATCGCCCGACAACACGACCTCAACATAATCTCCTACGCCGACGACACTCAGCTGATCCTCTCCCTCACCAAGGACCCCCTCACCGCCAAATCCAACCTCCACCAGGGAATGAAGGCCGTCGCCGACTGGATGGAGGACAGCTGCCTCAAACTGAACACAGACAAAACGGAAATCCTCATTCTCAGGTCCAACCCCTCCACTTGGGACGACTCTTGGTGGCCCACATCACTGGGGTCCCCCCCGGCCCCCACCGACCACGCACGCAACCTGGGAGTCATCCTCGACTCGAAACTCTCCATGACCAAACAAGTCAATGCAGTCTCCTCCACCTGTTTCAACACCCTCTGCATGCTCCGCAAGATCTTCAGATGGATCCCGACAAACACGAGAAAAACAGTCACCCAGGCCCTGGTCAGCAGCAGGCTCGACTACGGAAATGCCCTCTACGCCGGAACCTCGTCCAAGCTCATCAGCAGACTACAGAGAATCCAGAATGCCTCTGCACGCCTGATCCTCAACGTCCCGCGCCGCGACCACATCACCCCCCCACCTGAAGAACCTGCACTGGCTCCCCGTCGACAAAAGAATCTCCTTCAAATCCTGATCCACGCACACAAGGCACTCCACAAAACCGGCCCAGCCTATCTCAACTGCCAACTCTCATTCTACGTACCCAACAGAAAACTCTGCTCTGCTGACCACGCCCTGGCCATGGTCCCACGCATCCGGAGAACTACTTCCGGAGGCAGATCCTTCTCCCATCGCGCCACCAAGACCTGGAACACCCTCCACCTACGTCAAACCAAGACCTGCTGACCTTCAGGAGACAACTCAAGACCTGGCTCTTCGACCACTAACAGCTCCCCCCCCCAGCGCCTTGAAACCCGCCCGGGTATGTAGTGCGCTTTACAAGTTACATGATTGATTGATTGATTGATTGATTTCTGGTTTCACTTTGACTGCCGCTTTAGCTATTTCATGTAGCTTCAAGGAACACTTGAGAGAACATTTTTATTGCAAGAGGAACATCTCATGCATAAGATCTGCACATACAAGAGTTGTGTGTGCATCTGTGTGTAGGTAAGGAAGGGGTGTCTGCACACATACATGTCACATTTGCACAGTTTGAGGAACGGACATGCGCAGCGCGGTCTGCTCAGAATCAAAGGCTGGTGTCGGGACTGGAACTCATGTCTTCAGGTTCCAAAGTCAGAGGCTTAGCTCCCTTTTGCCCCCGTGACTTCAGTTGACTGGTGTCCTGAATCTTCCACATATTTACATATAAACCTATAAGGCATTTTCAGAATAATTGCGAAATGCCTTCCTTGTTGGGCTTCTGAAGCTACCAACGTGTTCTCATTGGGGTTGTGTCATTGGCCCACATAGCGCAGGGGGGGGCACAACCCGACAGGAAATCCCCAACCCATTAAAAGGGGACCCATTCGACCAAATTAGTATTTGTGAGATATGGTATATTCTGGGACCCCTCATCTCATTCTGCAGGGGTGTGTGGAGGCGTAATTTTTCATTACGCCACGGACGCCAACAAAGCCAACCAATAAACATCATGGCCTCCTCTGGCGCCAACCAATAAACATCATGGCCTCCTCTATGCGCCAGGTCCTTGCGCATCACAGGATGGCGAGGAAGCCCCTGGTGCTGAGTGAAACCACACTACTGTCGGCCATTGCGTGCTGCCCCTAATTGAAACAAGCATTGCATCCCACAAAGCACCGAGGCTCAGCGGGTGAGAAGGCCGCGGGGTGCTCCAGCTGGCCTACGCGGGCCCCAAGAACGCATACCAATGCGCGCAACTCCGATTTCGCTCGCAGACTCCATTTGATCTGACAACTCTCCCAGCATGGCGCGAGCTCGGCCCAGCAGGATGGCCCAGACAGAGAGGAGGAACCTGTCTCCGTAGAACATTCCACACCAATTTTGTCTCTTAGAAAGTTGCGATCATTTTCATCGGTAATATTTCACAGGGCTTAATCGGATTTCTTTGTTTCTCTTTTGCTTCCCGAGGCTCTCGGTTCATCTTTTTTTTTGGGAAATCTAAAAAGGAGAGGAGATGTGAGCGGCGAGATGCATCCATGCTGTGTTCTGGGGCAAGGTTAGAGCCCGCGCCATGTGAAACGCATTTCGGGCGCTGTAAGGTATACGGAAAGGAAAGGGAGTGCTATGGAATACTGTTAGCAGGAGCGCCACGAGGCAGCAGCGTGCCGGCTGCGTGGTCTTTTCATGCGGTATGCGAGGTCGAGGGTCAGCCTCTTTGAGTCAGTCGTGTCTCCCTAAAAGAATATAGAATTCCATATGGAATTCAATAATAGAAGCAAGTCATGTTACTTGGTTTAAAAAAAAATTTTTTATAACAAGAGAGAGAACTAATTCAACCTTAGCTGTATATATCTACTGAGTTTGTTTGTGGTGATCAGACTTTCAAAGCAAGAGACCGGGACATAGAGAAGTGGGACTGATATTTGTCAGCGACGCTGAACCAGAGACAAAGGATGTCAATGCATCTAACATGGGAAAGGGAATTGTAATGAGGCCACGAATTACCAACATAGGTACTTTTGTGGTGTGGGCTGGGAATGTGATGGTAAACTTGGCACACTGACACAATGGCATCTTTGTAACACGAGGCACAGGTCGGGGTAGACGCGGGTGGACGGCGTCTACCCACTATTTTCACAGGGTGGACGGCGTCCACACTGCCAAGAAGATGGGCCCCCCTGTAAAAGATGCCGAACTCGTCCCGGTGTGATTTGCGACACCAGGACACATTGAGCAGCGCCTGCTCGCTGTCTGCTTTCCTTCAGAGTAGCACCATGCAGGCGGGGAGGGGGATTTTTAGGTCGACCCTAGAGCAGCGCACGCACTGCTTGCTCGGTTCAACTTTTAGTAGGGGGGGTTTTCAAAGTGCTACCTTTGCCGGCTACCAGCTTGCTGTTACGCGCACAAGCATGCGCAACGTGCACAGCTGCCATCTGGCTTTCTACAGCGCGTGAATCCCCTTCCCTACCCCCTCCCTCCTCATCAGCTTCAACGCACGCTTGTTCTCCTTTGATCCCTATCTTTCCCTTTCTCAGTCTCACTGTAGGAGAGTAGGGTCTGCTATCCTAGGGTCACCCCCAATTTTTGCTTTTTGCTTCACTGGTTTTTGACATATTGAGGCTGTGGGCCTGCTAATCAGACCCCCAGCCTGCTGTTCTCTCTAACTAAATTGACACCATGCACCCTAGGTGCATAACCAATTGGAATTGGATCACCCTGTGAGCCCCTGTACCAGTGTACACTAGGTACCCAGGGCATTGGTGTATCTAAGGCCTACCAGGGGCTGAAGCATGTATTATGCCACCCCTGGCCTGGCCTAGCAATTTGACACAACTGGCTGATCACTCAGCTGGGGTAAGTTGGTGTAACCACCTCTTACTTAGGTGTAGTATACCTATACCTAACCTTAAATGGGACACCTGGTAACCTATAAGTCACTCCTATGGCAGGCCTTGACAATCCTGAAGGCAGAGTACTTGGTTCCATGTGAGATGGTGCTCTGGCATGAGCTGAGCCTGTCTGCAGTGGTCGCAACAACTTCCTTCTACCGTTTCCAGATATCGTCATACCATATACTCTTAAGTGCATTATGAACCTCGCGGTTAAATGCTATCTTTGGTTTGGCTTTATCAAAACATGTCGAGTAAGGTGTCATACGAATTGGAATACTAACCCCTCGCCAATTCTGGCGACGGGGTTAGCATTCCACCCTTCTAGAGGGACACGACATGTACAGTACCTGAAAACCCGGGTAAAATCAGACATAGCCTCAGCTCCACAAAATGGATGCTGCCACCACAGACACAAGTCTGCCCTCCTGCTGCTGGGAGTCCTTCCAGCTTCGGAGACGTGGACAAAGGGTTTCCTGCCAGGGGAGGTGCGTGCACCACCCCAGACAGGATTTTGTGTATTGGTCAGGTAGGGCTTGAATGGAATCAGACATGCCTGAGGCTCACAAGGAGCCTCGGTGCATATGCCAGTTCAAACCGGTCCTGGGGCACACCAGCCCTGGACCTGGGGCGAGCTGGACAAAGGATTGGGGGTGTAACCACCCCCCTTCCTGGTCCCACCCTTAGGGAGGGACCTAGCAGGTAGTCCGGCCCCTAGAATCCGCTTAAAGGTAGGAGCTGTGTCCTAAGACTTCAGACATCCTGGAATCAACTTAACTACAAGAAGAAGACGGGAACTTTGACGCTCTGCTGCACAGAGGACAGAAGGAAATCTCCCCTATGGTCAGGGAGTGACCATCTTGCTAACGCAAGCACCAACCAGCTACTCGAAGTCTGCTTTGCCGCCGCCTCCCGCCGGAGCCCGAGCCCAGAGCCCGACAAGACCTGGACCTCCAGACCTCTCACAGCCCGATCCACAGTCCCTGCAAAGAAGGAACCCGTGGAGGCACCGAGACACGTGGAGCCAGCCATCTTGAAAGACCGACGACAAGCTGCAAGCGCGACAACAGAGGCTCCCTCCAAGTTGTGCTTTGGGACCTGAGAAGCCCAACATCCGAGCAGCATCTGCACCAAAGGTGAGCCCTCCAGCATCTCCACGATCTGCGTGGGGCCCCTCTGCACTTTGCATCTCGACGCGCCTGCCCGGTCCCTGGCCCGTTGGCTAGTGGCCATTTTGGCAATGAACCTTGAAATCTATGACACTGGTCTGGTTGTTCCAGACTGGCCCCAGCAGCTCTCCAAAGGAGAAGCCCCTCTGACCTTGCTGGTCAGAACAATCAGCTTTCTTTACTTTCCACGACTCCTGCCTTTGCCAAGGCTTGTTTGCTTCTTTTGAGTCGCCGACACCGCCGACAGCGAGAGCCTGCGTGGGACAGCACGTGAACCGACTCCTGGATGTCGTCGACCTTCAGGGACCACGTGGCTGCGGAGACAAGCTACACCTCATCATCTGTTTGCACCCGACATCGCCTGGTACCTACCTGGTGCCACGCCGGTCACTGGCTAGTGACTGTGAACACTGTCCCCTCTGCTTTCAGGTCTTCTACAACTCCGATCCACTCTTGGATCCACCGCATCTCTTCTGGACCGACCGCCTGCAGCATCTTTGTCGTCAGGCTCCATTGAACAGATAGACGAAACCCGACGCACTTCGAGCCCTATGCACCCGCTTCCTGTGGGTGAGGTAAAGCTGGCACTCCGGTGCACAAGTGTAGAGTAACATCTCTAATGTCTAGGTTTGAAGTCTTGAATTCGTAGTCCAACCAGAAGACCCTTCTAGCAGTAACTTTTGAACTTTTACGCACCCATTGAAAACCTATGGGAGCCCGTGTGTAACTTTCCTCACTGCACACGCGACCCGTGGACCTCCTGGTCACTAACTGAAGTTAGCTCCTTGTAGGCCCAGCGATTCTAGAGGCCCTAGGCCTTTTCCCTTTCCTGTTCGTGGTACTTATACCACTATTTTAGTATATGGTTTGAGTGGCCACCAGGGCCCATCCATATAAAGTGCAACTTCTGTATATTGTAATACTTTCTTGTTTAACGATTTGTGCTCCTGTGCTCATAAAGAGTCTAGGGGATACTTTGAGTAATAAATGCATATATATTTTGAATATATATCTGTGTGGTGTCCTTTCATTGGTATAAAGGGGGGTTACATATGGTAAAACAGCCTGCTTAACACGCTTTAACGAGTTTAGCCTCAAAGACTGCTTAGCCTACGCTACCACTAGGGCAGCTAGTCCAAAAAGGTTGACTTACAACCACACCATAAGGGTTGCTTGGCATGGTACAAGGTGGTCACTTTAACTAGTGAACATCATATACCAGGCCAACTTCCCACATTGGTGAGCAGCGGTTGGATTTGAGCTTGCTGTGTTTTACCTCTGTAATCTCTTTGTTTAGGTAGTTGCAACACATCCACCCACACTTAAGAGCAATGGCTGGGGCAGAGGGGTCCAATGTACCCATCTCTGTCGAGAGTGACCCCCAGAGGGCACCAACCATCTTTGCTACCCTAAATCAAAATGAGCTCAGGCAGTTGGCAAATATCAGGGGCCTTAAACAGCCCAGGAACCCTACCTCTGCTGAACTCAGAGAACTCTTACAAGGTGATGAAGATCAGAGAGCTCTCAAGAAAGCCTCCCAGTTAGGCCCCGTAGGGACTGGAACAGGAGGCCCCCCTTCTGAAGATGCTACTGAGGTACCCCTTTCCAATAGTCACCCCTTAGATGAGAATCATACTACAGAGGATGAAAGTGATAAGGGTACTGATACAGATGGTAGTGGGGATGAAGGGAGAACTAGCCCAGTGCCAAGTGTTATACGTGGCCCAGCTAACTTAAGGCTACTGGGGACTGACAATGGGATCACCCCATTGGATCTCCCTAGTGGACGTAACCAGGGGTTTGGGAGGCAGAGGAATCACTCAGGTGACTCTAATGCTTCTCATGCCTCTAGAGGCTCTCAAGGTCGCTCCAGAAGGGGGATGACCAGCCCTCAGAGGAGGGAGCATGAGGCCAGAATGAAGGAAGCTCAGCTGAGAATCAGGAGACAGGAGCTAGAAGTAGCTCTGATGGAACAGAAACTGAGTAAGGCTAGGCAACCTAGAGAGAGTGGGTCTATACCCACTGGTGGCAGCATTGTCCCTAAGGACAAAGATAGCGTCTTTGACAATAGGAACCAGTCCAAGGTTGTGCCCCCCTACAAAAGTGGGGATGATATCCACAAGTGGATGACTGCTCTTGAGAGAGCCTGCAAAGTGCAGCAGGTTCCTGAAGACCAGTGGGCAGCAATCTTATGGCTCTCCTTTGAAGGAAGAGGCAGAGATAGACTCCTCACTGTTAGGGAGGAGGATGTCAGAAACTACAGAGCCCTGAAGAGTGTCCTAGTTGATGGGTTAGGCTTAACCACTGAACAGTACAGGTTAATGTTCAGAGATACCCAGAAGACACAGACTCAGGACTGGTCTGAATACATTGAATGTGCCACTAAGGCTTTGGAGGGTTGGTTGCTGGGAAGTAAGGTATCTGATTATACAGGATTGTACAATTTGATGATGAGAGAACAGATTTTAAATAACTGTCAGAACCAGCAACTGCATCAACACTTGGTTGACTCAGATCTGACCTCTCCCCAAGAATTGGGAAAGAAGGCAGACAAATGAGTCAGAACCAGGGTTAAGCAAAAGAACCAGAACCAGGGCCAAGGGGGTGATCAGAAGAAAACAGACCAAAAGGGTGGAGATCAGAAGTCCAAAGACCAGAAGTCTTCAACAGGGCCCCAAACTAGTACTAACGAGGGTGGGTCCCAACCTAAAGGGAAGAAGAAAGAAGGTCCAAAGAAACCCTGGTGCAAATCTTGAAAGAATACAACTCACTGGACTAGTGATTGTAAGAAGGGTGGAGCCCCCAACACTGTTGCCCCTAAGGCACCTGCTCCCAGTACTACTGTTAGCAGTGTTGGTCCCCAGACAAAGGGTGTAGTGGGAATCACTATGGGAACTGAAGGAGATTCTGACTTAGACAGAACCCTGACACAGGCAGTCTTGATCTGTGATGAGGACATGGATTTGTCCCTGACTGTGAGCCCCAGTAACCTGGGCAAGTACAGACAGACTCCTTTAATAAATGAAAAAGTGGCTCAAGCCTACAGGGACACATGTGCCAGTGTCACTATGGTGACACCAGGCTTTGCGGATCCTGGACAGTACATACCAGGTGAGAATTACCTGGTGACCAATGCCAGCAATGCCACTACTTCACATAGTGTGGCAGTTGTTAACTTCTCATGGGGAGGGGTAACTGGCCTCAAAAGGGTTGTGGTTAGTGCAGACCTCCCAGTAGAATGTTTGTTGGGCAATGACCTAGAGAGTTCTCTATGGTCAGAAGTGGAGTACAGGACACATGCAGAGATGTTAGGTATATCACCACATGTCCTTGCTGTGACCAGGTCACAGGCCAAAAAGTGCCTTACTGAACCACAGGTCTTGGATCCTGGAACAATGGACCAAGCACCTACCAAGAAGAAGAACAGGAGGGTTAAGGCTGTGCCTTCCCCACTGCCTCCAAGTGATGATCAGCCTTCCCAGGAAGATGATCTAGAGAACCCTGAAGGAACTGTCCCTGAAGAGCTTGAACCTGATCAGGTTGAGTTTCTGGGGACAGGGGGACATTCCAGGGCTGACTTGGGGCAGGCTCAGTTAACCTGTCCATCTCTTGAACCCCTCAGACAGCTGGCTGCTGCTGGGAATGCTCAAGGTACCCATAAAGTGTATTGGGATGATGGGCTCCTTTATTCAGAGGCTAGAGACCCAAAACCTGGTGCAACCAGGAGGTTGGTTATACCTCTGCAATTTAGGGGCTTCCTTCTTACCTTGGCCCATGATATTCCTCTAGCAGGACACTTAGGCCAGAACAAGACTTGGGACAGGCTTGTCCCTCACTTTCACTGGCCTCACATGAATGAAGATACCAAGGAGTTTTGTCGCTCCTGTGTGACCTGCCAAGCCAGTGGCAAATCAGGTGGCACAACAAAGGCCCCCCTAATACCACTACCTGTGGTGGGGGTCCCCTTTGAAAGAGTGGGAATAGATATAGTGGGTCCCATGGATCCTCCCACTGCATCTGGGCACAGATTTATACTGGTGGTAGTGGATCATGCCACCAGGTATCCAGAGGCAATTCCCCTTAGGACCACTACAGCTCCTGTTGTGGCCAGGGCCCTGCTGGGAGTATTCTCCAGAGTGGGGTTTCCTAAGGAGGTGGTTTCTGACAGAGGTACCAACTTCATGTCAGGTTACTTGACAGCTATGTGGAAGGAATGTGGTGTCAACTACAAGTTCACCACCCCTTATCACCCACAATGCAATGGGCTTGTTGAGAGATTCAACAAGACCCTAAAGGGTATGATCAAAGGATTACCTGAAAAGCTCAGGCGAAGATGGGACATCCTTCTACCCTGCCTTCTGTTTGCTTACAGATAGGTCCCACAAAAAGGAGTTGGCTACAGCCCCTTTGAATTGTTGTTTGGGCACCCTGTAAGAGGCCCACTGTGTTTAGTGAAGGAAGAATGGGAGTTACCTCTCAAAAAGCCTAAACAAGACATAGTGGACTATGTACTTGGTCTCCGCTCCAGGATGGCTGAGTATATGGAGAAGGCATCCAAAAACCTTGAGGCAAGCCAGGCCTTACAGAAAGCTTGGCATGACCAAAAGGCTGTCTTGGTTGAGTATCAGCCAGGACAGAAGGTATGGGTGTTGGAGCCAGTGGCCCCAGCAGCACTCCAAGACAAATGGTCTGGACCCCATACAATCCTGGAAAAGAAGGGAGAGGTTACCTACTTGGTGGACCTCGGAACTCCCAGGAGTCCCCACAGGGGACTCCATGTTAACAGGTTAAAAGCATATGTTGACAGGGCAGACATGGGCTTGCTCATGGCTACAGATGAGGGACAGGAGGAATAGAGTGACCCTCTCCCAGACTTGTTGTCTCAGAACCCTGAAGATGGTTCAGTTAAAGGAGTGACCCTTGGAGGCAACCTCACTGAGCATCAGCAGATTGAATGTAGACAGGTTCTACACTCATTTCAACATATGTTTTCATTGATACCTAGTCAAACTGACTGGTGTACCCATGTGGTGGACACTGGTGACAGTCTTCCTGTAAAGAACAAACTTTACAGACCACCTGACCACGTCAGGGACTGTATAAAGGCTGAGGTACACAAAATGCTGGAATTGGGTGTCATTGAACCCTCAGAGAGCCCGTGGGCTAGCCCAGTGGTTCTGGTCCCCAAACCTCACACCAAAGATGGCAAGAGAGAGATGAGGTTCTGTGTGGATTACAGAGGACTCAATGCTGTTACTAGGACAGATGCACATCCTATTCCAAGGGCAGATGAGCTCATAGATAAACTGGCTTCTGCTAAGTTTTTGAGCACATTTGATTTGACAGCTGGCTATTGGCAAATCAGGTTAGCTGAGGAGTCCAAGGCCAAAACAGCATTCTCAACCCCAGGTGGGCATTATCAATTTTTGGTGATGCCCTTTGGTCTGAAGAATGCACCTGCCACTTTCCAAAGGTTGGTGAATCAAGTCCTTACTGGGTTGGATGACTTTTGTGCAGCATATCTTGATGACATTGCTGTCTTTAGCTCCACCTGGGAGGATCAACTGATCCACCTGAAGAAGGTACTTGAGGCTCTGCAAAAGGCAGGCCTCACTATCAAGGCTACTAAGTGCCAGATAGGGCAGAGTAAGGTTGTGTATTTGGGACACCTTGTAGGTGGAGGCCAAGTTCAACCACTGCAGAGTAAGATACAATCCATCAAGGACTGGTCTCCTCCAACCACCCAGACTCAAGTTCGAGCTTTCTTGGGCTTGACTGGGTACTACAGGAAGTTTGTTAAGAACTATGGGTCTATTGTGACTCCTCTTAATAATCTGACATCCAAGAAGATGCCCAAAAAGGTTCAGTGGACAGTAAGCTGTCAAACGGCATTTGACGACCTGAAGAAGGCCATGTGCTCTGCACCTATCCTGAAAAGTCCTGACTACTCCAAAGAGTTTATTGTCCAAACAGATGCTTCTGAGTTGGGTGTGGGAGCTGTGCTGTCACAACTTAATGTAGATGGTCAAGACCAACCCATTGCTTTTATTAGCAGAAGGTTGACCCCCAGAGAGAAGAATTGGTCAGCTATTGAGAGGGAGGCCTTTGCTGTGGTGTGGGCCCTGAAGAAGCTGAGGCCATACTTGTTTGGCACTCACTTCAAGATTCAGACCGACCATAAGCCCCTCTTGTGGCTAAATCAGATGAAGGGTGAAAACCCCAAACTGCTTAGGTGGTCCATTTCCCTACAGGGGATGGACTACAGTGGAGCACCGGCCAGGTACAGACCATGGGAATGCAGATGGTCTCTCCAGGTACTTCCACTTAGGACATGAAGACGAGACTGGTCAAGGCTAGTTTAATGTCCCTGCGTTTGGGGGGGGGGTTGTGTAGGAGAGTAGGGTCTGCTATCCTAGGGTCACCCCAAATTTTCGCTTTTTGCTTCACTGGTTTTTGACATATTGAGGCTGTGGGCCTGCTAATCAGACCCCCAGCCTGCTGTTCTCTCTAACTAAATTGACACTATGCACCCTAGGTGCATAACCAATTGGAATTGGATCACCCTGTGAGCCCCTGTACCAGTGTACACTAGGTACCCTGGGCATTGGTGTATCTAAGGCCTACCAGGGGCTGAAGCATGTATTATGCCACCCCTGGCCTGGCCTAGCAATTTGACACAACTGGCTGATCACTCAGCTGGGGTAAGTTGGTGTAACCACCTCTTACTTAGGTGTAGTATACCTATACCTAACCTTAAATGGGACACCTGGTAACCTATAAGTCACTCCTATGGCAGGCCTTGACAATCCTGAAGGCAGAGTGCTTGGTTCCATGTGAGATGGTGCTCTGGCATGAGCTGAGCCTGTCTGCAGTGGTCGGAACAACTTCCTTCTACCGTTTCCAGATATCGTCATACCATATACTCTTAAGTGCATTATGAACCTCGCGGTTAAATGCTATCTTTGGTTTGGCTTTATCAAAACATGTCGAGTAAGGTGTCATACGAATTGGAATACTATCCCCTCGCCAATTCTGGCAACGGGGTTAGCATTCCACCCTTCTAGAGGGACACGACATGTACAGTACCTGAAACCTGGGTAAAATCAGACATAGCCTCAGCTCCACAAAATGGATGCTGCCACCACAGACACAAGTCTGCCCTCCTGCTGCTGGGAGTCCTTCCAGCTTCGGAGACGTGGACAAAGGGTTTCCTGCCAGGGGAGGTGCGTGCACCACCCCAGACAGGATTTTGTGTATTGGTCAGGTAGGGCTTGAATGGAATCAGACATGCCTGAGGCTCACAAGGAGCCTCGGTGCATATGCCAGTTCAAACCGGTCCTGGGGCACACCAGCCCCGGACCTGGGGCGAGCTGGACAAAGGATTGGGGGTGTAACCACCCCCCTTCCTGGTCCCACCCTTAGGGAGGGACCTAGCAGGTAGTCCGGCCCCTAGAATCTGCTTAAAGGTAGGAGCTGTGTCCTAAGACTTCAGCGTCCTGGAATCAACTTAACTACAAGAAGAAGACGGGAACTTCGACGCTCTGCTGCACAGAGGACAGAAGGATATCTCCCCTATGGTCAGGGAGTGACCATCTTGCTAACGCAAGCACCAACCAGCTACTCGACGTCTGCTTTGCCGCCGCCTCCCGCCGGAGCCCGAGCCCAGAGCCCAACAAGACCTGGACCTCCAGACCTCTCACAGCTCGATCCACAGTCCCTGCAAAGAAGGAACCCGTGGAGGCACCGAGACACGTGGAGCCAGCCATCTTGAAAGACCGATGACAAGCTGCAAGCGCGACATCAGAGGCTCCCTCCAAGTTGTGCTTTGGGTCCTGAGAAGCCCAACATCCGAGCAGCATCTGCACCAAAGGTGAACCCTCCAGCATCTCCACGATCTGCGTGGGGCCCCTCTGCACTTTGCATCTCGACGCGCCTGCCCGGTCCCTGGCCCGTTGGCTAGTGGCCATTTTGGTGACGAACCTTGAAATCTACGATGCTGGTCTGGTTGCTCCAGACTGGCCCCAGCTGCTCTCCAAAGGAGCAGCCCCTCTGACCTTGCTGGTCAGAACAATCAGCTTTCTTTACTTTCCACAACTCCTGCCTTTGCCAAGGCTTGTTTGCTTCTTTCGAACCGCCGACACCGCCGACAGCGAGAGCCTGCGTGGGACAGCTCGTGAACCGACTCCTGGACGTCGTCAACCTTCAGGGACCACGTGGCTGCGGAGACCATCTACACCTCATCACCTGTTTGCACCCGACATCGCCTGGTACCTACCTGGTGCCACACCGGTCACTGGCTAGTGACTGTGAACACTGTCCCCTCTGCTTTCAGGTCTTCTACAACTCCGATCCACTCTTGGATCAACCGCATCTCTTCTGGACCGACCGCCTGCAGCATCTTTGTCGTCAGGCTCCATTGAACAGATAGACGAAACCCGACGCACTTCGAGCCCTATGCACCCGCTTCCTGTGGGTGAGGTAAAGCTGGCACTCCGGTGCACAAGTGTAGAGTAACATCTCTAATGTCTAGGTTTGAAGTCTTGAATTCGTAGTCCAACCAGAAGACCCTTCTAGCAGTAACTTTTGAACTTTTACGCACCCATTGAAAACCTATGGGAGCCCGCGTGTAACTTTCCTCACTGCACACGCGACCCGTGGACCTCCTGGTCACTAACTGAAGTTAGCTCCTTGTAGGCCCAGCGATTCTAGAGGCCCTAGGCCTTTTCCCTTTCCTGTTCGTGGTACTTATACCACTATTTTAGTATATGGTTTGAGTGGCCACCAGGGCCCATCCATATAAAGTGCAACTTCTGTATATTGTAATACTTTCTTATTTAACGATTTGTGCTCCTGTGCTCATAAAGAGTCTAGGGGATACTTTGAGTAATTAATACATATATATTTTGAATATATATCTGTGTGGTGTCCTTTCATTGGTATAAAGGGGGGTTACATATGGTAAAACAGCCTGCTTAACACGCTTTAACGAGTTTAGCCTCAAAGACTGCTTAGCCTACGCTACCACTAGGGCAGCTAGTCCGAAAAGGTTGACTTACAACCACACCGTAAGGGTTGCTTGGCATGGTACAAGGTGGTCACTTTAACTAGTGAACATCATATACCAGGCCAACTTCCCACACTCACCCTCTCCCTGCCTTTTACAACTGCGGCCGCACCACTGTGCCCGCGCTCACCACTCCTATTGAGCTGCTCTTCTCAGCCTGTGTACATTCTTATCTCTGGCTTGTTGTAACTCTTGTTAATAGGAGGGTCTAGAGTTCTAGGTTACACGCATCTCACTGTGAGAGGGAGTGCAGCACAACCGGATACCCTGGGAGTGTCGGGAAAAAAACGGTAGCGCACTGCCCACATGGGCGAGAGACAGCGGGCGTCACAAGGCCGTCGCTTTCCATGGTTTCTCTTGGGAGAATAAAGAAAATATTCCACGTTTGTTCCGCACTGTTGGAAGAAACTTTGCATTTTTAAAGCTCCATGCGTACTTAATTTGACCAATTCTGTAGAGGACGGCTCAGTTGAGGGTAGTTGACCAGATACATGAAAAGCATTAGTCGATTGATCTTCGTTATCTTGTATTTCTGACAAAAAAAAAGAGTCTGCCCATTCTAAGAGGAGCCAAGTTTACGGACAAACGTTTGAGTGATAACTAAAGGCATCAGTGTCTTTTTCGTATGTTACATCTCTTTCGAATGAAGACTCAGGACAGTGGGATATCATTATATTCAAATAAGGCGGTCCGGGGCAGTAAGTAAAGGAGCAGAGCCATCGAGCTACAGCAGATTTAATTCAACTGCAGAGAGCCTTCTGATGGAGAAGGGAGCACCAGATATAGGGAAATAACGATTAGGTTTATCAATAAGAAAAAGAGTATTCCCTACAAAAAGGGAACACTATAGGGCGTATGCATCAGTGGTTATGGTGCGAGGGAGACATTTTTAAAACAATAAAAGCAAGTTTCATATTAGTGCACTGGCCAACACACAAGCAAAAGAGTTAGCCGTGGTTCACTCCGTCAATCCCAGAGAGTTATTTTCTCTATTTCCATACAATGACGCTCGCCAAGCCCAAACCAAAAATGCTGCAACATCAGAACAGTGGCTAATATAATTGTAAGTCATCACACATTACACTGATACACTGACATTATGCTGTTTTGCCTCATAGGGTTTGATGTCAACTTTCAGTCATTTGGGCAAAGTGGTTCTTGGTTCACCTAAATTTAACTAGAATACGGTTACATTTTAAATAAAGCTATGGCATCACCTAAGATGCTGTGCCCTTTGCACCTCCTACACCCTTTGCTTCACTTCCTTACTAACCAACTAATTAAATGCAAAATCCAGCTGGGGCTAACCCAAGGCACTGGGTAACAGGATATGATAGTTTATGCCCTGCAGTCCGCATTTGTGCAAGCCTCCAGCTTTAAAAACAAGCATTTGCAATGCAATAGGTCTCTCATTTTCAAAACTTTGACCTATTGGTATTGTACATGACAATGCCTTTTATTATTGCAGATTTTTTAAACAAATAAATAAAATGCATTGTCATTTACAAAATCAATAGCTCAAAATTTCGCAAATGCAAGACCTATTCCAATGCAAATGCTTGTTTAAATTAGCTGTCCATTTTAGCCATTTTAAACCAAGGAAGAACTCCGAACATGTAACATTTCAGTCCCTGGTAACATGCACACACACATTACCCTGCCCGTGCATGATGGTTGCTACCTCCACGACGGGCCATGCTTTATTTTAAATTATTTTGGTTCAAGCTTTGTTCTGATTGGCTAGCCACTCTCTGTCGAGTCACTAGTACATCAGAGAAAACACAAGGGGAACCCCAGGTTTTTTAACGATATAGGCTACAAACACGGGGGCCCACAAATAGAAATCATGGGTGTTACAGACAGTTGGACAACTTAGTGGGGCTTATTTAGAGCGAATGAAGGCCAGCCTTGTCGAAAATCGGCAGGTAACACACACATTCCTACTGCAGATACTCAACACACTGAGCTATCTTACTGGTGTAAAAACAATGGGATGCGTTTTCAAATATGTTTATGTCTGTAATAAGATGACAGTTCTTTAATCAGTGTGCAAGCATGTACGTCGGTCATTCCCGGACACATAAAGCCAGCTGGACAGTTAGTACAGTCCAGGCTTCTACGAGCAACTACAACATTTTTGTTGTAGCAGGGACGTCTTAAACACGAAGCGCTGCAGAAGAAAGGTGTGGGGCCTGCCTGACACCGGACTGCACATCCGGGGTTGTGAAGATGGTTGTCGGGTGTTGGACTGTGTCTTCAACAGAGCACCAGATGGGCCACTTGACTCCTAAAATACCCCTACAGCCTGGCACTGCTAACAGGTTTTCTAGGCAAAGGCCTTGATGCCTAATCACAACGTCGCCCGGCTTTAGAATCGATGCTCTGTACTCAGGCCACCTAATGAGCGATACCCTGGGGCTTCCGTAGCCGGAACGCAAAACGTCTGTAGGTTAATAATGCTTTCAAGAGGTGCCGGACACCGGCACTACATGGGTCTCCGCGTTCAAACGCCGAGCCTGCTCCAGTGGCATACTGCGTGGTCCCTGTACCGGCTCTGCCTGCAGGGACTCAGCCAGATCACGTGCCTCCTGTGGGGCACAGTCCAGTCACGCTGCCCACTGCAAGTGGCGTAGAGTCTAGTCTTGGTGGCTGCTCCTGTCGCACAGGGTCCCCAAAACTCTGCCTGTCTCTGTAGGGCAGGATGCAGTGCAACACCTTCTCCTGTAGCAGGCTGTCCAGCCATCATACCAGGTGCTCTTGTTGCAAAATGCCCTCTCGCCGTGCCCGCTCCAGGAGAGAAAATCCAGTTGCCATGAATTCTACATTGCCAGATCCACTCAGTGTGCCGGGTGCCCTCTGGTGGTGCAGCCATCGCCCAGTTACTGTGCTGGTTCGAGTTGCCCAAGAGCCCCTCTTTAGCCCCTCACGTGTGACATGAAAACTCTTCCCACATAGAGTCAAAACAAAAAACAACACCATAATAGCCATACACTGGTAAGATTTATCAAGCGCCTCACAAAGGGTTGGTTAGCGCTAGGACTTTAGGTGGGCTGGGTCCTGCCGGTTCTCAGCACCAACAGTCCTTAAAAGCAGATGCCGAGACGGCCCCTACCGGGCTCTCCATTTTTACCTTCAAGGTGGGAAAAAAATAATAATAATAAGCTCAACTCTGCAATAGTACCATCCGTCACTGTTTTCGATGTAACTTCAAAAAGATTTATTTCTCAGTTTTATATAGGGCAAACACAAGCACCAGTTACATTATACAAGGACATATTCATGTCTTGAATCACAGGATGTTGAGCCCACGTGAGGCTCCAACCTGCTTTCTCAGCTCAAAGGTGGGCAGCTGTAGCCTTAGGCCACATCCTCTCCCACAAGAAGGGAAGCATTCTCAATAGTATATACAAAAAAGTCATAGCTGTTGCTTATTTATTTTATGCCACTTACAACCATTGACAAAACCAATTGTCCTGGCTTGTGGCAGGTGTGATGATACTTATTGTATTAGATATATGAATGCAATGACAGGAGCAGCAAAATACCAGTGGGCGGTACACTAGGCTAAGCACAGATTTTTAGCTTATGTGTTTTAAGCCACGCGCTTAATTACAGAGGCCGCGCCCCTATGAGAGACCCCTCCCCCAGTTTTTTCATCCCACTTAAAGCCCTGGTTGGCGCTATATAAATGCTACAAATGTGGTCCAGCACCAGCTCTCCGCTCTGCCTGCTGCAGTGGTGCAGAGTCCAATCACCATGCTGGTTAAGTGATCCAGCAGATTGATTAGTCACCATGCCTACCTAAGTGGTGCACGGTCCATTCTCGGTGCCTGCCCGAGTGTGGCTGTTCCAATAGCAGAGTCGCAGTGCCTGCTTAAGAGGCCCAACGCCCAATCACTGTGCATGCAGAGTGCCCAATCGCTGTGCCTGCTCCACTGAGTGACGTCATAGTCCTCGTCGTCATCAGCAGATAGAAGGCCCCCTCTCGCCTCTCACTCAGATGCTCTCAATGCCTCCCGTGGACAAGGGCCTCTTAGAAGACCGGGCCCTGCCCATCCCTTCCCTGGCTGTGTTGGTTTGTTGACATGACAATAGACGCAGAGAAAGGCCAGGGCGTCCAGATGTGTTTTACTGGCATGATTCGGCCTGATCCTATGAAGGGCTCAGGGCTCGAGTCGGGGTACCACGCGGGTGGACGGCGTCCCCCCACTTATTTTACCGGGTTTTTACCGGGTGGACGCCGTCCACCCTGCCCAAAAGATGGAGCCGGTACCCGAGCCTGCGCGCGCGCTCAGCACTCACCAAATCTTTAAGTTGTTTCACGTTGATGGAGCCGTTCAGTATGACAGACGGGCGCTCGTGGCCGTATATTAGAAAAGGTCAGTATGTGTTTATGCATTTCAGACGGAGACCGGCAAATTTACTGTGGGCAATAAATACGCACCGAACAAGCGCATCTTTAATTTCCCCGCTCCTTTGAGTGTCAATACGGTGACTAATTCCAACGTAAACATTCTCCTTTTCCCTTTGAACCTGCCCCCATCGCCTTCTAACCTTTGTTAATTAGTGGGGACTCCATCTCGTGACGTCACTTCCGGCTGTGAGGTCACTTCCGGTGACACCACCTAACTTGGAGCGTCCCCCCACTTCTTTTTTTAGGACTTGTGCCCTGGAAGGGCTGTAGGTCCACCACTGGTGCCCCCTCCCCCCAGTCCCAGGTCACCACCGGGACGCAGTCGGGATGTTGGCATGTTCTTCTAGGATGGCGCTCAGTGACATCGGTGTCTTGAACGTGGCACAGGGTGCTTCTTACCCGTTTCCCTCTCCTCCGAGGTGCAGTGACCCCAGCTGGACACCTAGTGCTATGCGCTCCATCAACCGGCCTACGACGAGTCCCGTCCTGCAATGACCCGAGGTTTCAGCGCCTTCTCAGCATTGTATTTGTCAAGATCAGTGGTTGATGTGCGCTTCCAGGTGCTTGGCGGCCGATGAGTCAGTGTTCCCGCCGCCGAGGCGCTGATGACTGCACTGCATGATATAACACTCACGGTCCACATATTTTGGGGGCGTGTGATACGTCCTGAGGCAGTTCTTTAAACCAGCACCGGCCCCAGTAGCCCTGGTTTGCAACCTTCGGAATAACGTCCCTGGTGTCAGGCGCTGCATGTTTCATTAATACGGCCTCTAAGCACTTAACGTTCTCCGTACCGAGAGCGTCCAAGAGCACGTTGTAAAGTCTTTCATTCAGCAACATCACCGCAGGCCCAGATTAACGCATTCATCCAGGTGGAAGGCGCCCCTCCTCCTCCCCCGGGGACGGGGGGTCGAGGAGCCACGGGTGCGGCAGCAAACACGCCGAGAGAGGTGCAAATCAGGGCTTTAAGTGGGATCAAAAAGCGGGGAGTCTTTAATGGGGCGTGGACACAGGCATCTCAAAAAATGCTGTATAAGGGACGAGGGCTATAAAACTAAGGCTGTGGCCTAAATCAAGTGAGGTAGGATCCTCGTCCTCTCAAATTCATCGTCTGACTCAGCATTTCTAACTGAAATCAGCAGCAGCGCAATGACTACCATAAGCAGTAAAACACTTTACAAGCTGCATGTTTATTTCTGTGAGGTATTAAGTGCTATATAAATGGCACTTTAGGAGCTGCAGTGGGGATAAAGTACTAAAGAATTTCAGCAGAGCAGAAACACTGCCCAACAAGCATTGGCATAGCCAATAGGTCTTGCTTTTGGAACCATATAAGTATTTAGTTATGCAGCACAATATCCTTGGTGCAACAACATCAACTGTTGAATGGCTAAACACTCAACTCATAAGGTTCCAAAGGTGAGACCTATTGGTTATGCCAATGCTTGTTCATTTGGGACTTCAGCTGGGCCATAACAAAGGCAGAACTTAAGGGGCCATTTGCCCTCCTTTTGTTTGAGTATCCTGGCTGGGAGCTGCCTGTACCTTACACCTAGATGTAAATGCAGTAGAGAGGAAACAAGCAGCACACAGCTTGTTAGAACTTCACAGGTACTTAAGAAAGGCACGATTTTGACTTTATTCAGACCCCCATATATAATCACGTCGGCATGTCATATGTGTTGCTCTGTCCCAGTGCAAAATAACAATTTAATTACCAGTATTTTTTTATTTCCTTTATAGCGCTATTCATCCCAATGTACCATGTCAGAGCACTTTACATCACATGTACACGTTATTTTGACAATATATCACACCCGTTTGTAAATCATTGCACAGGATGTGTTACATAAGACAGTGAGGGTTACTGGGTGTTGGAATCACACATCATCCTTCATAGCTCGCTGTGCTATATTAGAAAGAGTACAGTGCAACTGCAAAAGTAAGCAGTGTTCAAAGCAGTAACCAACTCACCTATCTACATAAAATAAAATATGCCACCTGCATGTTACATGATGTGCTTTACAGGAGACGCATTAACCCTGCATGCTACTTTGAGTCATAACTGGGACTAGACAAAACGCAGATCTCTCCAGCAAAGCGTTAACCTCCAGAGTTATCTTACCATTATTACTATTCCCTCAGATTTACTGGAAACACAAAGCTCTCTCCAGCAGAAGCCTTAACCCCATAAGATATTTTAAAATTCAGACTTTGCAACCTACTAAGCAGAACAGATTTACTGCAAATTGTCTCCTTGGTGCCAAGTTCTTTGTGGCAGAGTTTTAAAAAATGAATGTATAAGTTGAGGCCCAGATTTTGTGCAGGGGTTCCGTAACTTTTATGGCACAACCCTGACATGAAATCTATTTTGGGATCTACGGTGATACACAAATCCTGTTTGTGTGGTCTTGTTTTAAAAAAAAAAACTAACGCAAGGTAGCACTTTGCCCTGAATTACTTTGTGCCAAGAGTGGTGAATGGGTGTCCTGTATATTCACCCATGTATTTTGATGCAAACCCATATTTACAAAGACTTGTAGACATAGGTTTTTATTAAACTGGTGAGTCTGTACTCAGTATGCAATGGTGCACCAGTATTCTCCGTATCCAAAATGACAAAGCAAGCAGTCGTGGTGATAGGTGTTCCTTTTTATTTTATTTCCTGATCGTTTATTCCCATATACAACATCCAGCCAGCGGGTTTCGTTCAATTAGATAACTTGAACTTCATCAGGGCTTCCCAAGTATAAATTGAATTTCGAAAATGTTCCCACTGCTTCGTATAAGTGAATGATGTGAATATTAGGGGGCATATCAGCAAGGGCCGGCGATAATTATCGCTAAGCGCACTTAGCGCTAGGATAATTATCGCCGGCTAACGCTGAATTTTATCGCTGAGATAGCGTGCTATCAGCAACGCTTATCTCAAAAGCGATAAAATTCCAGGCGCAAGCTGCCAAAAGTGCGATTATCGCTGGAAATACAGCGATAATCGCACAACAGTTGGCGATAGCTTGCTGATAGGTCAGGGCAGACTCAGTCATGATATCCACCTTCCATTGGCTATCATGGCTAAGTCAAACTAAAAGGAGGCATAAGAAATGTAGCGATAACCGCGGTTAACGCTACTTTTCTTATCGCTATGCTTGTTAGCGTGCCCATTGATAATTGGAGAAATGTCGGTTAGCGACATTTCTCCAGTTATTTTGGAACGGAACGCCCACTTTGCATCTCATTAGAGATGCAAAGCTGGGCGTTGTTGTAAGGGGCGCTAAGGCAAGGATTCACGCGATAGCGTGACCTTGCTGATAAAGCGATACAATTATCGCCGCTTTTTGTCTGAAAACGGACGCTAAAGCGGCGATAATTCTATTGCCTTGCCTTGATGATATGCCCCGTTGTTCCTCCTCTGTGTGTTAGAGGATAATTCATCAGTAAATCCTTAATTGAATATTAATTTATACGTATGGCCTTGGGTTTGATAGCCCATCAGTAGCACCTCTGGTATGAAAAAAACCATCTACATGCCAACTAACATCAAGTTAGTTGGCATATAGACAGCTTTTTTTCACATCATTCACTTATACGAAGCAGTGGGAAAAGTTTTGATATTCAATTTATACAAAGCCTCAGCCTGAGCACACTCACATAGGGTTTCACACTTGTGTTTTCTGCCCCATACAAGATGGGTCTGGGGCAGAGAGGTAGGAAATGAATGAACACCTCAGGGACTAGAAACCTCCAGAATCTTCTCCTACTTCCAAGCTGGCACCAGGTAGAACTATTGAACCCTCAGACCCAACACTTTAGTACACCTCTGGATCTCTAAAAGACTCAGTAGGACTGCTGTGTTGCTCTGCACGAAAGACTGCTACTCTGTTGTCCTGCTGCCCTGCTTCTTGAGTGAAAAGGACCCATCACCTGGGCTCTGATTGCTGTGAGTTTTCTCCTCCAAAGTTATGCAACCCCATTCTTGGACCCTTGGAAGTGGGCCTGAAGGTGCTCTGCTAGCCCAGCTGAGGGCCAGTGGGAAGACCCGATGCAGCACAATCCATCTTGCAATTCTGCTTCGGAACTACCGCTGTGCAACGCATCCCCAACGCAGGACCTCACATCGCAGCCTGCAGTATCCCTGTTACTACCCCTGTGCGATGCATCCTCAAAGCAGGGCTTCACCTTGCAAGCCCCTTGACAACGACTCAGGACTTTGCGTTGCAGCCCTGCAACTTTCTCAAATCCGAAGCTGTGTGACGCATCCTTGGCACTGTAATCTTGCAGTGCTCCTCAACTCAGATTTCAGCTACTTTATTCAGCAGGCATAAGTTGGTCACTGTATCCAGCCTGCATTCCATCATGATCAGCTTGAACTAGTGACTTTGACCCAGTCTACAGTTTTCGTTTTGGGCTTCTAGGCACTATTTTCACTTAAATCTTTAAAATTGCATATCCCTAGTTCTACCAACTGGGCCTTTGGTATTTTGGACTAAATAATTGATTACATTCTAGACTATTTTCCAAAATTGGTGTTGGATTTTTCTTGTGTTGTGTTTTCACTTTATTACTGTTTGAAATGCTGCATAAATACTTTACACATTGCCTCAAAATTAAGCCTGGCTGCTTTGTGCCAAGTTACCAGAGAGTTAAGCACAGGTTAATTTGAGGTTGGTTTGTATTTCACCCTGATGGAGATTGCAGTTGCTGCTTGGGTCGGGTTTCTCCCTCCTCAACCAGTAACCCAATTTCCTACATTGATGTTCAGTGGTGAGATTTCGACTTGTGTTTGTGCAGTGTCTTACAGTGATTTTGTGTAACAATAACATTACAGATAATTAATACCACTCTGAGAATTCTCCTTGTTTAGCTCTTTTGCTTTTTCTAAATCCACTTCCTTGACCATACCTGCAGAAATGGAATTGAAACTTGTCAACCCGGAGAGCTACAATGATGTTGAGCTCAAGCAGTTCAGTTAGAAATGGGGACTGCCAACCAAGAAAGGCACCAAGACATTGGTGCTTCAGAAAGCTCTGAGTGGATGTTCACCAGTTTCTGACAGCAATAGAGGGTGGAAATGAGGAGTTTGATGTGGAGGAGCAGGACCTGGATGCAAGCCCTGAGATGCAGCACTCAATGGAAGGGGATGATTTGACTCCTGAGTTGGAACTCCCTGCCAGAGTGGAGAGCAGTGTATCTTCATAAGGTATGTCTCCAGAGGAGAAGATGGACAGGAAAGCAAAGACGGAGTTTCAGCTGCACATGGCCAATCTCAAAAGGGAAAAAGGGCTAGCCCTGGGGGAAAAGAGACTAGACATTTAAGAGAGGAGAATGGCCCATGATTGTAGTCTTAGACAGGTGGAACTAATAGCCAAGTAGGCAGATTCCAGCAGTAATGGTGGTAGCATGGCCACAGTGTCTGAGGGGGACAAGAATGTTTCTATACCCAAAGACCTGGGGCACAGTCATGTGGTAGGGGTTGACATAGAGAGATGTTGTTCTGCCTCTGAGGAGCCCTTAAGATGCACAGGAGTTCTGGGGGTGGCATCACTTTGGAAACACATGCCTACAGTGGGGAGGATTACCTTGCCCACACTGGAGGTGGAGAACCAGATGAAGTGCATTTCAATGGACGCCATCCTTGTCACCAAGCTTGGATTCACTCCAGAGAAGTCTCGCATTAGAATCAGGGATAGCTAAAGGAAGCAGGACAAGATTGCCGCCAAGTAGGAGCGCTCTGCAATAGTTCCCGGGTTGGGGATTACCGTATCGGTTAATATCCCCTGTTAACCCTGCCATCTGCCTCCCTTTTCACTGACATCCTTTACTACCCGACACCTGACCTCCAGGCTCGATGTTTGCTCACCTGCCAAGACGTTTTTTCTGACTCCTGACAAGCCTTCGCCTCCTCTGCTTCGCCGCTCCCCTCCTGGAACGAGCGCTTCGCTATCTTGAGGATGTTCATCAACACCCCCACCGCTGGCAATTTCAGTCCTGTGGTCCAGCCGCTGTGATGGTTGCTGGCATCCTGATGAGCCCCCTGCCTGCCACCACGCTGATCGCCCCAGGCTTGAGCTCCTCGTGTGGCTGGAGCATGCAGCACCACCTCAGACGAACCAGCCCGCCGAGCCTCCAGTCCTTTACCATGCCTATCGCCTCCAGGTCTGAGCTCCTCGAGTGCTTGACCATGCAGCACCTCTCCAGACAACTCAGTTTACCTCGGAACCGAGCAGCTCTCCTACAGGACTCCATGCAGGGGTAAGCGCTCCTCGCCTCATCTTTCTCCGCATTGGGTCGAGGAATGGGCCCATGATAGACGGTCCACTTCCCCCCCGCCAGGCTGTTGATGGTCTTGGTTTGGCCGTTCGGGGCCCTCCACCCAATCTTCGTAGCTGCTGCTGGATTTCTGTCACTGGGGACTGCTCCTCCATGTTGATACGGCCCGCTGCTTATTATGTTACATATATATATTTTATAGGTTCCCTCGGCTTGCCTTGTTACTGCTGCTGATGATCCTCTGCTGTTCACTCCATAAAATGTTTCAGCCTGGAGTGCCCCTGAATGGCCTCTAATGACTAGCATCGGGCCGCCTGGGCTCCTGCTCGTCGAACGGCTGCCTGACCTCGAGACTTGATTGACCCGCTCTGCTTTTCAACGCTGCCCGCAACCAAACCTGGAGTGGAGAGGGCTGAAGATGACGACCCCTTTGCCCCCCGTTCAAGCAACTAACGATCGCTGGACAGGTCGCTTTCTTGGGTCCCCTCTCCCCACCGCTCTGAACTACGGCACATACAAGGTTACTTGGGTCTGCTCCCTGCCACCCAGTAACCAGCTGCATATCTTGGCCCTTTATTTGCCTCCCTGCTGCGGCCGTCGATCCTCCGCACTGTGCTCTTCAAAATGGTGGTGCCCTGTTTCTGAGCTGTGGGACTTACAATGATACCGGATACCCAGATCTGAACTGCGGCCCACACTCAGAGTCCTGGGTCTGCACCCTTCCTCCTTCGAGGCCCGCTGCCTATCCTGGTCCTCTATTCTGTCGATTATTCCACTCAGTGTCCCTCAAAATGGCGGTACCCTCATCTTCCCAGATAACCCTTTAAATACCGTGTGCCCATCCGTTTTTTTGGGGCTCCCACTTTGTTAGTGGCTGCACGATAGTGTGAAGTCTGTTTTTCTGCACCTTGCCTCTACGCAGCCCACTGCCTAATTTCCTACTCTCTGACCCCTCCCTTGTTCTGCTAATGATCCTGCCAATGGAATACACTGAAAAATGGCACAGACCAGAGGTAATTGTAGTGTTTGGGGGCACAGGGGAGGCCTAGGGGCATGGGGGGACCAGTGAACAAATAAGGACACAACAGCCAGGGTCACTGTGGTGGGCCGAAGACCACGAGCGGTCTCGCGCCCGTTTATTTATACCTTCGGGCGTGCCCGCCCTCCGGGTGCGTGGGTGCGTGACCAACGTGCTGGAACGGGCCGGGTGGCTCCGTTACCACATCCCTCCAATCTTTTAGATACAGAGATCATTTATCACGGAACAGTTCTGCTCTTGCGCACACCACGCAAAGTCTCTGAGTCTCTTACTTGGGGCTGGGTTTGGCCGAAGGCCATACGGCTGGCTCCGTGGAACATCTCCTCGGCCGGTTCCGCCTGCCCCTCTGCCACTGGGTGCCTCGGCCTCTGCGGAGGGCCCGTCCTCTCGATCACCCGCCCCGGGCGGAGGGGGTGCGCTCCGCGATGTGCTCGCCTGCCCTCCTGGTGAGCCGCACCCTTCCGGGGCCTCGAGCTCTTCCTCCTGCGGGTCAGTCTCAGGGGAGACGGATGTTATTCGTTTGAACCAAGATGCATTTCGAGTCACCGTCCGCGTTCCTCTCCTGGCGGACACCATGGTGCCCTGCACCCCGGTCACTTCCCACACTTCCGGTTCAAACGGGGTGCGATACTTCCAATTCGGGTACCGGTCTTTCAGGATGACCCCGTCTCCCGCCTGGAGACTCCTCGCCCGGGCTCTTCTCGTCATACTGGCCTTCTCGTTGGAGGTCCGCCTTCTCCCTTGAGCCGCCTCTTGGTCTAGCGGCCGAGGTTGCCACACATGACTCGCCGGGACATTGTCTCTGGGGGCCTTCTTGAACAGAAGGTGCGCTGGCGCACACCGAGTCGTACAGTGGGGTGTCCGGCGGTAGGCACTTAGGAACTGCGAGAGGCATTGATCCGCGTCTTCTCCTTGCTCGACTCCGATTCTCAGAGCCCGGTTCATCGTGCGCATAAATCGTTCCACCTCGCCATTTGCCTGGGGCCACTGCGGGGTGATCTTCCTGTGCCTGACCCCTCGAGCCGCTAAGTAGTCCTGGAACTCTCGCCCCTGGAATGGTGGCCCGTTGTCCGACCGGACGTCTTCAGGTAGGCCCATCATGGCAAATATGCGGTCCAGCGCCGCTCGCACCTGGTTGAATGCCGTGGAGGAAACCACTTCCACCACCGGGAACTTGGAGTGTGAATCCACCACCACTAAGGTGTGTCGCCCATCCGGGAAAGAACCAAAGTCTACACTCAACTTGGACCAGGGTTCCAGACATGGGTCCTCCGTAATCACTGGATGAGGTGCCGGCTCCCCCCCCGTAATGTTACACGAGTGACAGTTGCGGATGGCTTCCTCAACCAAAGCATCCATCCGAGGGAACCACACCTTGCTCTGCAGCCTGGCCTTGGTCTTAGAGACGCCTTGATGCCCTTGATGCGCCAACCTCACCACCTCTCCTTGGAGACTCTTCGGAATGACGAGTGTTGCTCCTCGCAAGATCACGCCATGCGGCCCCTCGCTGAGTTCACTCCGCGCGTTCCACATTTGCTGCCGATAGACTCTCTCCTCTTCAGTGAGGGCTTGCACCCCATCCAGGAAGTTCCGCCAGTGGTGGGTTGCCAGCGTGCGCTTCACTTTCACGAGGCAATCGTCCAGCTCCGTGGCTTTACCGATGTCTTCCAACGTGAGTGCCACCGGGCATGCCGCTTGCGACACCAGACGGACGAACTCCTCCGTTCCCCGCTCATCCGACTGATCAGGGTGCGCCGGCTCCGGGTGTCGGGACAGGAAGTCCGCTGGGTTGCTGGCCCTGGGTCGGAACACGACCTCAAATCGGTACGCTTGTAATTGGACCGCCCATCTCTCGATCCTCGGGGGCCCTAGCCTCGCCGTGCCGGCGAAAAGCGGGACAAGGGGCTTGTGGTCGGTGACCACTCGGAAGTCGTGACCATATAGGTAGAGATGAAAATGTTGACAGGCCCACTTGATGGCCAGCGCCTCCCGCTCAATCTGCGCGTACCGCATCTCCGTGGCCGTCAAGGCCCTGCTGGCATACGCGGTCGGGACCCATTCTTTCGCCTCCGTTTCCTGCATCAGGACCGCGCTCAGCCCCACGGGGCTCGCGTCCACCACCACCTCTGTCCGCCGGTGTGGTCTGAAGTATGCCATGACCTTGTCGTCGATCAGCGCGTCCTTGACCGCTTGGAACGCCAGATCTTCCTTAGCCGCCCAGGTCCAGGGCTGACCACTCTTCGTGAGAAGCCGGAGCGGCTCCGACAGGGACGCCAGGTTGGGAATAAACCTTCCACAGTAGGTTGCCATCCCTAGAAAACTCCTGACCTCGGTGGCGGATGTGGGCCTCGGGGCAGCGTGGATCGCCTCCGCTTTCTTCGGATCCACTCTCAGGCCTTCCCTCGAGAAGATGTAGCCGAAGAACTCGACCGACTCCTGGTAGAAGGAGCACTTGGCCTCGTGCAGGGTGAGGCCGCTATCCGCTAGCCGCTGCAGCGTGTCTCGCAGATGCCGATGGTGCTCTTCCAGAGTTTTTGAGAACACCAGAATGTCGTCACTCAAATTGATGACTCCCTGGAGACCCGAGAGAGTCTCCCGTATGGCATTTTGGAACACTTCGGCCGCTGACGAAATTCCGAAACTCAAACGCTTGTATCTCCGCAGGCCAACGTGGGTGGAGAAAGTGGTTATGTTGCGGCTATCGGGGTGGAGTTCGAGCTGGTGGTACCCCGCGTTGAGATCCAGTTTCGTGAACCACTGCGCGCCGTTGAGGTCGGCCACGATATCGTCCATGGTGGGCGTGAGGTGTCTTTCGCGCTTGACTGCCTTGTTTGGGAGGCGCATATCCACACACAACCGGATGGTGCCGGGCTGCTTGGGTTTGGGCGCCACGACTAGGGGGGACACCCACGGGGTCGGACCCGATACTTTCTCGATCACCCCCAAGTCTTCCAATTTCTTCAACTCCTCCTCTACCCGTGGTCGCAGGAGGAATGGTATTCTCCGGTGACGCAGCGCCATGGGCCGGACCGTCGGGTCCACGTGCAGTTTGAACTGTTTCCCGCGTAGGCACCCTAGACCTTGAAACAGCATCGGAAAGTCCTTCAATATCTCCCTTGCATGCAGGTCGTGCACCTGATTCGCGAAGAATACCAGCGCCAGATCTTCGGCGGTGTGGCAGCTCAGCAGGGTGCCCCTCTTGCCTTCCGCCACGTGGAACATCGTGGCCAACTTCCTGCCATCGCTGACGACTTCAACGTCGATCACCCCTCGCAGGGACAGTGGCCGGTCACTGTCATATGTGAAGATTTGGGCTTTGGAGGGCCTCAGGGGTGGTCGTGGCGACAGCCTCTCATACTGGCAGCTGTCCATGACGTTCACCGACGCCCCCGTGTCGATGAGAGCGCTCACCGGGGACCCGGCCACCATGATGTCGCACATGGGCGGCGGTCTTCTCCTCGTGCCTTCCCGGCCCACGAACGAAACGAAGAATACTTCCTCTTCTTCCACCTCTTCATCGAACTCTGTCTTGGTGTTTTCGCGCAGGGCGGCGGATTCCTCCACTGTCAGTTGGTGCACGCGCGCCTATGCAGGCCCACGCGGGCCGGAAGCACCTCCGCGCCCCCTTCGGCCACCTCTGCAGACCTTCGCAAAATGGTTCGCCCGTCCGCACTTCAGACATGTTTGTCCCATTGCGACGCACCGGCCGCCAGGTGGGTGACCTAGGTTGCAGTTGCCACATGCGCTGCCCTGTGGAGCCCTCGCGGCTCCTCGCTGCTGGTTCGGCCGCCTCTGCAGCGCATCCACTCTCTCTTCCTTGACTGCCGGCGGTTTCGGGGCCGTCGCTGGCCGATTGAGGGCCGCCTCCATCTCGTCCGCTCGAGCGTTGGACAGCTCGTGAGACCGGCCCAGGATCAGGATGTTATCTAGGGAGATGCCTGGCTCCCGTAGGATAAGGCGCCGCAACGGGACCGACCTGCACCCTTGTATGAGCTGAGCCCGAATCTCTGCCCTCTGGTCCGGCAGCTCGCAGGACAGCGAGAGTTTTCGGAGGCGGGCATAGAAGACGTCGATGCTTTCTGTTTCCTCTTGTCGCGCCTGGCGGAGCTTAAACCACTCAAAGTCGGGATTGGTTTGGGGATCAAAATGGCGGTTCAGGGCCCGTATGGCGCCCGCATAGTCGTTGGCGTTCCCCCTATCCGGTAGGGTCTCGAAAAGGTCTTACAGTTCTTCACCACCGTAGCACATGAGGAGAGACCTCTTGACCGTATTGTCCGTCTCCCGCACCCCGACAAAGTAATGCTCCAGCCGTCCGATCCATGAGCGCCACCGCACCGCCGCCGTGGAGGGGTCCGACAGTTCGCTGAACGGCGGCAACGGAGCCACCGCACTGTGCCCAGGCGCGGCGGCCGCGGGCTGCGCGGCGGCCGCTGGCTGTGGCGGTTGCGCTGCGCCACCTCCGCTGGAGGCAGGGGTGGTCATGCTCGTCGCTCCTCACTGCTCACCTCCCAGGCCGTGGCTGCAGGGCTGTTGTCCAGGCGAGACCACCGTTGCACTCCTTCCCCTGTTTGGGCCGATGCAGGCCACCTGCCTGTCGCTGCGCGCAGGCGAGACCAACCGCTGTGCTCCGTGACGTAGACAAACTGCCTGGCTGGTGCTGCGCGTGGGCGAGACCTGTTCTTCTGTATTTTGTTCTTTTTTTTTTTTTCAGGCTTTATTGGTACTCTCTTCCCCAGCAGGCACCGCTGAGGACGCCTCCTGCTTCAACCTCCCTCGGGGCCTTTACCGGCAGAGCTAAGGCCAGCTCTTCATATCCAGCCGCCTGCGAAGCTCACGAGGGCCGATTCCCCCCTCCGATCAGAGCTCACCTGCAGAGCGCCCGGCTCAGGACACACAGCGCGAGTGCGCGCTCGGCGAGGTCCGCTTCGTTCCGCCTCCGCGGAGAGCGCCGGACACCACCAGGCAAGACAGCAGTGCGCCGGAGGGGCGAGGCGCGGGTAGGCTCCGCCCTCGTCGCCAATGTAGTGTTTGGGGGCACAGGGGAGGCCTAGGGGCATGGGGGGACCAGTGAACAAATAAGGACACAACAGCCAGGGTCACTGTGGTGGGCCGAAGACCACGAGCGGTCTCGCGCCCGTTTATTTATACCTTCGGGCGTGCCCGCCCTCCGGGTGCGTGGGTGCGTGACCAACATGCTGGAACGGGCCGGGTGGCTCCGTTACCACAGTAATGACTAATACCTACCTGTTATCTGGCCGTTCTGGGCTCCCGCTCTGCGCGAACAGAGATTTCCACCACTAACTGTTTTAAGAATCCCCCTAAGAACTTGGACCGTTGACATCTTCGCTTTGTTTTTTTAAAGCAAATATTTTTTCATAAGTTATTTTAGACAAATGACGAATTAATAGTAGGGGATTTCAGTTGCTCTTTCTTTTCAATCGCAGCCATAGTTCAGTATTCTGCACAAAACCCCAAAATCTTCGTACACCCACGTGGTGTTGTACCCGATGTAAACTCATCTATGCATTGGTTAACTGAACTCATCCTGTGCCCACACGCAGAGGTGCAATAAATTGACACAATTTTGCAAACAAGCATTACATTAGCATGTAGATCATTTCACTGCAACAAAGATTTACCATGACATTTTTCATCATAAAGCACATACCATGGGTAGTACATGGTAAATCTCTCCAAGGGAGACGATGCAGCATAATATCTCAACTGCATAATATCTCAACTGCTGGATCTTTTGGAGCTGGGTCTGCTCTGTATCGCCGCCTTCCCACATCCTATTCTTTCCTCACTGTCCACGCCAACACCCCACAATGGATTAAGCCCCGCTGAGGACGCCTTATAAGAATCCGGGACATATGTGAACCTCCCGTCAGCCTCAGTTCGTTGGGTTCTCTACCAGTGCCCTATGTGTGCGTACCTCCAGGTGTCAGCACTGATTCGATTTCTGATGACAGAGCCCTGGACATTGCTTGCCTTCCAAACCCACTCAAGCGGCAAGTATCTAGCTTGATGCTTATTGTGACCCAATCCCTCCATCCCTCTGATTACGCTGCAAGACTTATGTAGGCCCTGCTAGTATCTTCTGGGAGTACCATGGACGCGGCTTGCCCTTCAAACATACTCCTAGCTGAAATGATCCTGAAAGCTTTTTTACCTGATGTTCCATTCCTCCAATGCGCCCTGAACTGGCTGAGGCCCTAAACGTTCCTTCTGTTGCCTCTGTTTCTCTAAACCTGTTTTGTCTTCACCCCGTCTGTCAACCGGAATAAGTTTTTACTGACATTGCCCCAGACTTTTTCAGGCCCTCCTGTTGCACTTCCCGCTGCAAGATCTCACTGCTGCGTATTTGGACGCACTGGCCTGTTTGAACGCCTGTTTGTTTTTTACACTGGCTTGTTTGGGCGCCTGATAGGATGAGATCGGACACAAGAGATTGAGGCCTTGTTTCTGTTGTATGGACTGGCTGCTCCCTCTCATAAGCCCCATCGATGCCCACCACATGGATGAACTGGGGGCTAACCAACAGGTCATAATTGTGGATCGCCCTGACCTTGTTAAATCTACTGCTTGATTCTCATTGTGCTGTTGAACACGCAAATATTTGCCTTACGTAGTTCTGGCTACTGCCTTCTGAGTTCCCTATAGTTGACCAACTCCTGGTTTGCACAGGACTCACTGTATAGTTCACTAATGCTGTTTCACCCTGACCTTGTAAACCCTCCTGTTTTATTTCTGTTGTTGAACTGCATAATTCACTAAGGCTGTTTCACCCTGACCTTTTAAACCCTCCTGTATTATTTCTTTTGTTTGTAGAACATCTTCCCCCCGCATCGTCCCTTCTCTCCCTCTAACTAGCTATCTACCAGTTATCACCCCCCCTTCCTACATCCATATCTCCCTCGTCCTCTCTCTTTCCCTTCTGATATCCTTTTATCCTTCCGACTCTAACTCTCTTCTGATAACCATACATCTCTCCCCCTCCTTCTTTCCCCACCCTCCCATCGATTTACAGAACATGTATTCCCCTCCAATCCCACCCCCAGTCTCCCTGAACCTGCTCTCTCCAGACATGGCCCCAACTCCTGGATAATCATATACCCCTCTAATCTCTCCAATAGCGCCAGAATGTTTTTTAAACATAAACTTTTGATGCGTCTCCCTGAAACTCTTATAGTTGATACCTACCACAGTCTCTCATCTCCTATGAAAACTAACTTTATTTTTTACTCTAAATGCACCTCTAAATGTAAAAGCACTTTCCTTCACCACCTTAAAATCTCTAAATCAATCAAAATCCCTTATCGACTCAAATTATCGACTACCCCATCTTCTGCCTTTCCTGGTGACATTGACATTTCCATTTTCAAATCTGGTAACATTCTTATTCAAGCCTCCAAATACCACCTCAACATCTTTGACAACCATTTCAGTTCCCTGTCTTACAAACTATCAACACCCACCTCAACCCAACTACCCAACACCCACCTATCATCACCCTCCTCCCCAGACCTGACCTCACCTCCACTACACATCCCAACCACCCCCACCGTCGTTGATGTGACCCCAGTGCTTCACGTGGGACCCCCCCACACTCCCCACATATTGTCTCTCCCTGTCTCTCCCCTACCCCTCCCCTACTCCCGGGCACCCCACCAGTCCCCTCCGATACTCCCTCCTTTCGTCCAATCCTTCTCCTCCTCCTTCTCCTCCCTTCTTTGATATCAGCAGTCCACCCTCCTACACTCCCCCACCCCCTGAATCTCCCACTAAATCTCCCCTTGGCCCTTCCTCTAGTTCTCATGCCCCACTTTTTACTCTTGCTAATGACCTTTGCCCTCTTACCCCTTCTCTCCTTCCTTTCTCTTCCTCCAACCCCATCTTGGCTTTACTGCCCCCGCTCCTGGAATATCCTACTGTACGCTCCCTTATGCCTAACTATCAATCTCCCAATAACATCCTCCTTACTCAACCCGAAGTGACTGATCCGGGTATCCCTCAACCTCTCCTGTCCTCTCCCATAACTTTCCCTGAAGCCAATACTTTACTGCCCCTCCATACTCGAAATACTCTGTTCAATAGCAACCTTCCCACTCTCCCCGATGCAGTCCTTCCCTGCTACCCTCACTCTCACTCATCCCCTCCCTTCATAGCTACTAACTCCAGTACTGACCCGCCCTTCCCTTCTCTAAATTCCTTGTTCATCACCCAGAACACTGTCCCTACTCCCGCCTCCGGCTTCACCCCCCCTTCGCTCATTTGATTACCTCCCTCTATCAATACTGACCCCCCCACCATCCCCCTCCTTCCCCACTGACTCCCTCCTTTATCTTATTGCGCAAACACTAACCAACATAGACTATAAACTCACTGCTATGACGACCAAACATTTACGTCTCAGAGAGGATTACCATGCCCTTTATTCTAGTTCTTACCCTAATCTTACTGACTAATTTCGCCTTACTCCCATAACCCTTCCCATCACATACAATGGCGCACTATCCCCCTCTGCAATTGATCTCACAGACCATTCCGTGCAGCTAGCTACCTCTCCACCTCTGACCTTACGATCCTAGTTAACTCCTACCTTCCTAAGCCTTTAATAACGGATCTCCCTCTCCCCTACTCCAACATCCCAGTGATTATGGGCATAAACAGAACACCCTCCTCTCTCATCTCTCCTCGACCTCCAGCTCAACTTACCTCCATCCACTCTTGCAAAACTGCCAGTGTCCGGGTGATTATGGGCATTAACCAAATCCCTTCCTCTCCCATCTCTCCTCGACCTCCAGCCCAGCTTACCTCCACCCACTCTTGCAAACCTATAAATGACAACCTCAAACCCCTTTCTTGCATGCTTATTAATTGCCGATCGGCAGTCTGACATGCGATGGAAATATCTGAAACCATCCTCACCGAGGCTATTGACATTGTCTTCCTGACAGAAACCTGGCTCAATGAACCGACAGCTATCCTTGACTTACTTACCCCCCACCCCGGCTACACCATCATTAGGAAAGGCAGACCCAACAGAAAAGGGGGTGGACTAGCTTTAATCTACAAAAATTAACTTCAAATCACCACTCTAAAAACCTTTGACCATTCTACCTTCGAATACCTCGGCGTTGAACTCACCACTGAGGGCTCCCCTCCGATTAGACTGCATAGCATCTATCACCTTCCTGGTGAACCTCTTCTCTTTTCTGATGAATTTTCTGACCTTCTCTCACACTCCTCCCTTTCTGTCTCGAAAACTCTCTTTCCTAGGAGACTTCAACATTCACTGGAATAATCTCGAGGATCCCACTGTCATTAGCCTCTCCAACCTTTTAGAGATCGACGACCTGAAGCAACTTTGTCACAAACCAACCCCCATCAAAGGGGCCACACTCGATGCCATCATCTCCAGCACTGACTTAACCTCCCTTTCCAACATCATCCCCACAGACTGGTCTGACCATCACCTCATCCTGTTTCAGACTGCTTTCCACTGCCCCACCACCCCTACCAGTAATACCAAACACTTGAAGTGGACCAGAAATTTCAAACAAATCCTCCCTGCTGTACTTGGATCTAAACTCCAAGCACAACTTCACCCCCCCCTCTTAATGAACTCAGAGAGCACTTTAATAAGACCATTAGTGACGTCTTGGACCAAATTGCCCCTCTTAAACTTAAGCACCAAATAAAAATTGCGTCAAAATCTTGGTTCAACCCGGAACTCAGTCTTGAAAGACGACAACTTAGACTGGCTGAAAGATAATGGAGACAACACCCCTCCTCTTCTCACCTTGCCCTCCTCAGATCGGCCAGATCAGTTTACAAGAAGCACATTTTCACGGAAAAGGCAACCTTTTTCCGAGCTCAACTTGAGCGTACCAAAAATCGGCCCAGAGAACTGTTCAACATTTTTAGAAAACAAACGTCATCCACCCCTCCTGAATTGTTTGCCTCAACTGAGAGATGCGAGGAAATTGCTAACTTCCTCTCAGACAAAAACGCCTAAATTGACCAATTCTTCCATCATCCTCTGGTTACGACCAACCCCCCCCGTGCCACCAATGTTTCCATTGACTCGCCCCCCTTACTAACTCGCCCCCAACCACGTAATCCTACCACTTACCCACCCACCACAAATCCCCCAGATGACCACCCTCCCAGCTTACTTCTGAAAAACAATGCCTCCTGGCATAATTTCCGTCCTATGACTGAGCTCGAAGTGTTCAATATCATTTCTAAACTTGAGCCACCCTCGCATACCATAGATCCTCTCCCTTCTAAACTTGTTCTCCAACTTAATCACATCATTGCCCCTTCTTGGACTAATATCATCAACCCCTCCCTCGCCACGTTGCGTCCCTGACTCCCTTCAACTCGGTCAAATCACTCCTATTCTGAAAAACCCCACTGCCGACCCCAACGATCTCAACAACCTCCGCCCAATCTCTAACCTCCCTCTTCTCTCTAAAGCCCTCTAAAAATGTGCATTGGTCCAATCGGACAAACACATAGGTAATTTCAATTTACTTGACTCCCTTCAATCCGGCTTCAGAAAAGGTTGTAGTACTGAAACCGCTATGCTAAACATCGTGGATGACATTCAATGCTCCCTCGATAATGACGAGTCCTGCCTTCTTATACTCCTTGACCTCTCTGCAGCCTTTGATACTGTTAACCATTCTGCCTTACTGAACTCACTTAAAGCTCTCTTCGGCCTTAATGGTCTGGTCTTCAAATGGTTCTCCTCCTTCCTTCAACACAGAACACAACAAATCAAAATCAAAGATTACCTCTCCAGCCCTACAACTGTCTCCCTGGACATCCCCCCAGGGCTCTATTCTCCCCCCTCCCTCTTTAACCTCTTCATGGAACCCCTTGTCCTCATTTTGAAACAAGCTGGAATCAATTATCACCTCTATGCCGATGATACACAACTCTACTACAAGATTAGATCCCACTCAGACATAATTCATCTCAACAACACCCGAGTAAGATCCAAGACTGGTTCTTCTCTAACCATCTCAAACTGAACCCGAAAAACACAGAAATCATTCTCTGCTCCCCAAAAAATAACCGACTCCCCATCCAAAGCTGGATCTCTGACCTCAATGCCCTTAATTTCTCGCTCTCCTTATCCAACTCAGCCAAATCACTTAGTTTCACCCTAGACAAAAACCTTACCCTTAATGACCATATACAAAATTCTGCTAAAGGAGCTCTTTTCACTCTCCGACACCTTAAGAAAATTAAACCCTTCATTCCTTTAGATGACTTCAAATGGATTGTTCAATCTCTCTTTCTCTCCAAACTTGAGTATGGCAACGCTATCCTCAATGGAACCCCTAAAGTACACCTAGCTCCCCTTAGATCCGTGCTCCACTTGGCGGCCAGACTCATTAATGACTGTAAGTGATTTGATCACATCTCTCCGACCATCAAAGCCCTCACCTGGCTACCCATTGAAGGCAGATGCCTCTACAAGACTGCATGCATTACACACAAAGCTCTTCACCAACAAACCCCGCCTTACCTTACTAATAAACTCAACAAAGCAGGGTGCTCCTAACCGATGAAAAGCACCAACACTCTCCTCCTCATCCCCCCTTTGTTTAATAAGAAATCTACCCAATCTCGCTCCTTCTCCGGGAACGCCCGAACATCTGGAACTCACTCTCCAAGGACCTGCTCTGCAACCCCTCCTACTCCAGCTTTAAAAAAGACCTTAAACTCCACCACCTCAACAAATATTTTGGTCCACAATCTCTCCTCTGACCCTACTCTCTATCTTCCCCTGTATAAATGATCCTTTTTGCTTTATCCTTTCTCTCTCCTTGCCCTCCCACTTTATTCAGCCGCCATCTTTTCTGTTACCTGTCCCCCACTCTACCCCCTCCCCATTTCCACATCTTTCCCCTCCCATCATTACCCTTATCTTTTCTCCTTCGCTCACCCTACTATTCCTCTGTAGGTCTCTCTCCCATTTATTTTATTTTGCTGTTCATATCATGTTAATCCTCCAGATTGTTGGCCCCCCACCTCACTCTGTTGCTGGGCCCTTCCTGGGTGTTTTTATTACCTTTATAAAATTGCTCTTCCTTCCTCCCTCCTCCCATGTTAATTACCCTGTCCGTCCCTCTTTATTTCCAAACCATTTGTGGTGTTGTAACTGACTGTTTTTGTTTTACCCTTATGCCCTCCTCTCATGTACATTGCTATATAAAACCTTTCAAATAAACAAATAAAATAAATGCAGCACTTTTCTTGATTATGCTAGCAAGGCACTGAATGGTTGATGCAGGACAGCAAAGTTGTTAATTTTACTGGGTTGTTTAATCTGACACTGATAGAGCACATGCTCAGTATATGTTTTATGGAGGTGCACCAGCAACAGGTTGACAGCAAGCTCTCTGACCCCAGTGAACTTGCTAAGGAGTTTGATCTCTGGATTAGTACCAGATTGTCCTAGAAAGTATCTGTGAGTGACCCCAAGAAGGGTGGTTCATATTCCCACCAGAATAATGAGGGAGAGGTCAAGGAAGACACAGACAAATCCCAGAATAAGAAGGGAAGAAAGACATCCCATGCCCCTTCATAGAAACAGGGGTGGTTCTGGTTGGTGCTAGCCCAGGGTGCCCCATTTCCCGCCTGGTGCTTTGATTTTCCTGAGTTAGGACACTAGCGGGGTATTATGTCTGTCCACAGAAACCACTCACTGGTGGTAACTGTACAGGGATGGCAAATGTGGTGTTAGGGGTAAGTAGTCCCAGAAGTGACCAGTGTGACCTTAGGGGTAAGATGTCTCCAGGGGCAGGTCATCGACCATGCTATGATCTCCCTTAGCTGGGAGATAAACTCAGAGAGTGAGCTTGTGATCTCTGAGGGTAGGAGTTGTCACTTCCACCAGGTGAAAGTGAATGAGATCCCTGTCACTGCTCTGAGGAACACTGGGACCAGCCAGACCATGGTAGTAGGAACTCTGGTTTCTCCAGAGCAGTGCACCAGTCAAAGTGTGTAGGGTAACTCAAGCTCAGAGGCAGGACTTTTGCCACCACATGGCCCTGGCATCCCTTGAGTGGAGTGGAGAGGGGACCCAGAGGAGAGTCATAGTTAGTCCTCAGATGCCCATACACAGCATTTTGGGGAATGAGTTGTCCCCAGTATCAGGAAAGTTGGGAGGGAAAGCTGCCCAGGGCACCTCGGACTGTTCAGTGTTCTGGGTGTACCACTCCCATGCGGCGGCTATGGGAGCCCAGATGGGGGGGTGGGAAGTGGGTGAGGAAGGACTCACTATTTTTTGTCCTAACCATTTGGTGCCTGCAGCCTGTATCCTGGATCACATGACCAGGTATAGCTGACAGTTGGCCTTTGTGTTTTGCTCCTACACAGTGTGACAAAGGAGAATAGGTGTTGGCAGGATTGGCCATCTCTGACCTGATGGGGGAGGAGCGGTCCCCTCCCAAACATGCATGTCGGAAAGCCTCTGTCTTAGCACACTCACAAAGGGCTTGGCACCTGTCTTTTATGCCTTCAAATAATCTGGGGCGGGGAGGCAGGAAATTCCAAGCACCTCTGGGAGTGGAAACCTTAAGAACCAACTCCTACTTCAAAGCTGGTAGCAGGCATAAAGAATGGACCCTCAGGCCAAACTCTTCAGTACACCTCTGAACCTGTGGAAGACCTGCTGTGCTGCTATGCAAGAAGGACTGCTACTCTGCTGCCCTGCTGCCTGAGTGAAAAGGACTGGACCTGCATCTTGAACCCAGGGCAACCAGAGTGACTCCAAGGGCTATTTGACTGACCTGCTAATCAGAGCCTCAGGGACAGAAAAGGCTCTAAACACCTAGAACCCAGCACCTGGACTCTGACTGCTGTGAGCCTTGCCTCCCAAGTGGTGCTACCCCAGTCCTGGACACTTGGAAGTGGGCTTGTAGGTGCTCTGCCAGCACAACTGTTGTGCTGTGGGCAGAACTGATGCAATGTTATTTGCTTCGGAACCGCCACTGTGTGATGCATTTCTGATGCAGGACTTTGCATTGCAGCCTGTATCTTCCTTGGAACCGCCATTGCATGATGCATCATCAACGCAGGCCTTCACCTCACATGCCCTGGTCAACGATGCTGCAGGACTTTGCAGCCTCACAGCTTTCTCTGAAACGCAGCCAAGCGAGACATCGTCAATGCCAGACCTTGCATAGCAATACCCTCATCAACTGCATCCTCGACTACGCTGCAGAACTCTGCATCACAGCCCCGCAGCTTACTGCGAACCGGCGCTGTGTAATACATCCTAGACGCAGGATCGCACAATGCTCCTCAATCAGGTTTAAGGTATTTTGTTTAGTGGGCCTAAGATGGTCTCATGCTCCATCGCGGTAGGCTTGAACGTGTGACTTTGTCCGGGTCTGGCTCAACCAGATAACCACAGTTGGCACTTTGCGCTTCTAGACAGTATTTTAACTTACATCTTTAAAATGGTATATCTCCGGTTTTATCGATTGGATTTTTGTAATTTTGGCTTCAATAATTTGTTAAATTCTTCTCTTTTATCTAAATTGGTGTAGAAAGTTTCTTGTGTTGTGTTTTCACGTTATTACTGTTTGGAATACTGCATACATATATTTTACACATTGCCTCGAAGTTAGGCTTTTTGCCAAGCTGCCAGAGGGTTAATCACAGGTTAATTTGGGGTTTGCTTGTGTTTCACCCTGACAGAGATAGTAGTTTCTACTTGAGTAGAGTTTAATCCCTATCAACCAGTAACCCAGTTTCCTACTGAGCGAAAAAAACAAAATAATATGCTAGGGTCTGTGATGTTGCTTTGTCTGTTAGAAACAATACCAAATTTTGAATAGCTTGAGCCTTCCCATTAAAATGTCATTTTTGTAATACTTTTTGTTTGTAATTTAACTCAATGAATTAATAATTTGTTTATTTGCTTGTTATATACATGTTTCTGTATTTGTGTGTATTCTTTTGAGGTTTGATTAGTTCCAATTACTTGGGCCGAGGTCTCTTGCTTCCAGGAGTGGGATCAGTGGGGATCTACAGAATTCAAAAGGTTAAGAACCACTGAGCTAGCAGGTTAGTAGATTTGTAAGGAATATTCTAACTTTAGAGGAAAGATATAGAAGAGGACCAGGCTGACCAGTGCCACACTTTTTTCAGTTTGTAACATTTGGAAAATGTACAATGTTTGTCCAACTCCGCTCAAAAGGAGATATATTTGACAAAGACTTTTTATAAGAGAATTCTCCTTCTGAAAGTGTTTTTTCATTTTTTGTCCTAAAAACGCTATACTTTTAAAGAAGTATTCTCTAGCTATAAGTTTTATTAAAAACTTCATATACTTTGTGCAGTTCACAAATATCTCACATAAAAAAGCAGTAAGTTGTACACCTCTAATCAAAGCATGGAATTGAACTATTGAGATGAAGACATCTGAATTTAAGACATGTCTGATTCGCAAATGTAACTAGGAGTACATGTCATGGTTATGTTAGCCAGTCAAAGAGAAAACAAAGCCTCTGATGATGTAAGTAACCTTAGATATGGCACACATACCAGCTTACACGCTATCACATAAATCTTGGGCAGAACAAGTACATCAACGGAGGTGCAAGGTGTGTCAAGATGAATGATGTTGAGTGTCTGTGCACGATATGTTGCAAAGTGCATCTGCCATGAAAGATGAGTAAAACCAGCAAATAACACTATTGGCCAAAATACAAGCATCTTCAGTGGGCAAGATAAGAAGGCATAAGCCACACTTCAGCACTATGCTACAATCAGATTAAAACTTTAAGGGCATGGCACCCCTGAGAGTTGCAATAATCTTGGTGGCAATCCCTCAGCAACCCCGAACAGCAGCACATCTTCAGTTACTCCCTGCAATCTCACGCTGACATCGTACCTGCAAAAAAGGAGAAAAACAAATCAATAAGTCAGTAAGTGTGCATGTGCATGAGGCAGAAACAACGTAGAAGGTCAGAACTTCTAACCAATTTCTAACAGCAGCAGTGCTCCAGTACTAAATGTTGACTTCAGTGCACTAACTCTTTGACAATCTTTGGATGAAGGAGAAGCGTTCCGTGCTAACAGGTTTATTGCACCGCACAAAAGATCTGATACTCGACTATGGCTGAACTCAGTAAATGAACAATAACCAAGCAGTCAAACGTCGAGGTCTAGGTAACAAACAATAGCCATGCGGCCAAACAGGATTACGAATAAGCACATCTTGTGCCAATTATCTTGAGCTGGTACTACTAAGCAGGAAAGACTTTATGCTTTAATGTATTATGCATCAAGCCTTACTGAGAAGGAAGGAACAGCGGGCGCTGGGTGTAATTCTCAACCCAATCACCCCAAACAGGTGCTGTTAACTGAAGTGAAAAGGAATGAGGAATGGGTTGCTAAGTTCCCTAAGTTATTCAGGAAGGAGTTGGGATGTTTGAAAGGTTTTGTACACCGCATAATCCTCAAAGAAGTTGTCACCCCTCAAGTGCACAATGTGTGCAATGTACCCTTCGTATTAAGAGGGTCATTTAAAGAAGAGCTACAGAGACTTTGCGATGCCAGCGTGATTGAGCCAATAAAGGCATCGTAATGGTTAAGTCCAATAGTGATCGCTAGTAAACCCACAGGAAAGATTTGGATGTGTGTGGGCCTTAGAGATGTAAACAGCTGCATCTGAGTTGACCGTCACTCGTTACCAGTCGCATTAGTGAGATGCTTGCAGGTGTGAAAGGTGGTAAATATTTTACCACATTAGATCTATCAAGTGCCTACCATCAGGTGCGATACACAAGGAGTTTCACCATGTAACACTGTTGATCACTCCTGAATGATTGTTTCAATTACTTCATATGCCCGCTTGGCTTTGGCATCAACTGTTTTTCATAGAGTGTTGCAAGTGGCGTTGAAGGATATGGCGAATTCTTTGGTGTTCTAGGGCGATGTCTTAGTTTGAGGGGAGAGTTGGCAGGTACATGACAGTGTATTGATGTAAGAATTGACTAGAATTCAGGATGCAGGACTAGCTATTAATCTCGAAAAAATTACATTTGGTGAGAGGGAAGTGGAATACCTTGATCACACGTTAAATCATGAGGGCATTAAACCCAAGTTTAGTTTGGTGGAGGCCATTGAAAGTGCTCCTTCTCTGCAAGACAAGGAGCAGTTGAGATCTTTTCTTGGCCTTATGGAGTATTACGCCAAATCTGTGAACCATTTTGCTCAGAAAGTACATGTGTTACAAGAGTTGATGAAAAAAGGTGTGACATTTCTGTGGTCAGGAGAGTGTCAAAAAGCATTTGATATGGTGAAGGGTGAAATTGCTAATGCAATTGCTCTCAAGCCATTTGATCCACAATTGTGGTAACTGATGCCAGCAGTTATGGCTTGGGTGCAGCATTGATACAGGAACATGAGGGTAGAGAAAGTGTAGTGGTGTTTGCTCCATCTACATTGAAGAGCGCTGAGAGCACTTACTCTACCGTGGAAAAAGAGTCATTGGTGTGTTGGTGGGGGGTGCAGCATTTCAGGATATTTGTGTGGGGAAGGAACTTTGATCTCCTCACAGATCATAGATAGAGTTGTTCTGCACAGCTGGTACTGGCAGGGCCACACCTTGCATACCAAAATGGCTTTATCAGCGGTGGAGTTCCAATTCACTTTGGAATATGTTTCTGGGGTGAAAAATTTAAATGTAGACTGCATGTCCGAGTTATCGCTGCAAGATGTGGAGGTCGAAGTTGAAGATGATTGGGATGTGGTGGAGGTCTCAGATGTGTGCAAGGCTATCGGGAAGACCGAAGGGAAGGATGCGGTCCTGCAAGATTCTTTGTTGGTTTAGTTGGTGAATGTGTTGCCCCATACACAGCGGCGTAAAATGGTGGATGATCTGGAGATATTCAGGAATATATGGAGTGGTTGATGTTGTGAGGAGGGGTGATAGATTGGTGGTGCCTGAGTGTTTAAAAATTTGGGGGGGGAGTTATTGCACAATGGACATGGGGGCAAGTCCACCATGAAGAGATTGACATGTGCAGATTTTTGGTGGCCTGGTATGGACAGGCAAATTGAAGGGTTCGTGAGAGAGTGCATTCTTTGCACATGAAGTTACAAATCCCATTGTGTGCAAGAATCACCCATTAGTCCTGTGCCATTGTTAATGTTAATATTAAAGATTTATAAAGCGCATGGCTGCCCTAGCAAAAGAACGTCCTAATGCTAATTGGAGGACCAGAGGATGGATGCATAAAGGGATGCTAGATCAGCAGAAAAGCCATGTCTTTACGGTTTTCTAAACAACAGAAGATTGGTGATATTTCTGATAGGAAGTGGCAGAGAATTCCAAAGGGCGGGAGCAAGCACCTTAAATGAGTGCCCCCCTGCTCTAGCCCTATGGAATCGTGGCACACAAGCGAGATGTAGATCAGCGGAGCAAAGGGCACATGTAGGAGTGTAGGGAAGACAAAGATTATTCAGAATAGCCGGATCAGCACCTGTAAGAATTTTGTGTGTGATGCAAAGCATTTTAAAGTGGAAGGCGATGCAGCAAGCCTGAGACAGAACTATATCTAGGCAGAGCAAACAGAATACGGGCTGCCACATTCATTGTGCATTGTAACCTGTTGATGACGGACTTATTGGATCCCAGCAGAAGACTATTGCAGTAATCTAGCCTAACCAGAACCGTAGCTTGAACGGCCAACTGACGGGTGTGGGAGTCAAACAAACCCAATATGGGTTTAAGTCCACGCAGTAGGCCGAAGCAAGTCCCTGCCACGGATTTAGCGTGGCCCTCAAAGGATAGGGCATTGTTAAACCGAGCACCCATGTTTTTTACGACGGTTTTGGGCTCCGGGGGAGTGCCCAACCTCGGCGCCCACCAATTGTCTTCCCATAGATGAGAGTCTCTGCCGAATAGGAGGATCTCTGTTTTGGATTAGTTAAGCTGGAGACAGTTAATTTCCATCCAGATGGCTATGGCAGATAGATTGTCTCAATGTTCTTCAAAACTGGTAATACATTTAAATTGTGTTGGATTGCAATATGGTTTGTTTTGTTAAACGTTTTAAGGAAGGGAGACGAGTTATGTTTTAATGTAATATGCATCATGCCAGCTGGGGTTCCGAGCAACTGGCCTTCCACTTCTAGAGCTTGTGAAGTCTTAGAAGCTGGGCTTGAATCAGTTGTTGGAGGGGCACAAGCTGGCCATGGGTCATTCCTGTATACTTATTAAAAGACTGACTTAATTAAACTCCTGGGTCATGTCTTTGTAAAAAAAAAAGGCACAATGAGGTTTTGGTTTATGCCTTGTAACGAAATAACCACGGAACAGAGAGAGTGGTGCCTCCTGGCAAACTTAACCAGGTACACTGAGAACTAACAATCAATGCTTACCTAATAGGAATAGAAGATCAGTGAATGAGTGAGCAGAAGTGGAGAAGTGTGCTATTCTAAACCGTGTTCTTTCTCAACAGCAAACGCAGAAATGACACGACACACAGACACAGCGGGTCCATGTTTTTGAAGAGACCAGGGTGAGTGCATGTGTGATTACGTGTGAAGACACAAAAACGACAGGTGGCCAGGGTTTGTTATTTTGTCCCATCCCACATTCCCATTTGATGCTCTGGGAGGACAACTACTTGAGGGTTGTCACTCTGAGCTTCAGGGGAGTGGTAGGACTCTCAGCAAAAATCACTGCTGCCGGGCTGGATATCAAGGCTAGTGCTCAAAGTTCCATTGGTGTGTGCTCCTGGATCTGACAGTACGTATTCTTGCTTACGCTACAGTGGTCTACATTAGTTAAAGAACTGATATAAGTCAGTGAAATAAAAGTGAATAACCTATTCACCAGTGCGTAACTTATCTACTCTTATGTTTTACCTAAAATTTTAGGGCATCTTTAGTGGCATGTCTGAGGAGTGGTTCGGCAAATCCCATATAATTGTGGTGCACTCTTAGTGGCCCAATGTACAAAATACTGGTCGCAAAAACTGGTCTCAATTTGTGTCCAGTATTTTTGTGATCCATACAGAATTGTATGAACTGATCTATGCTGCAATAGGTCTATTCATAACATTCTAAGTCAGAGCGGGTTCTAATCTGATCAGCTTAATGAATAGTATTGAAATAGGTTGCAAACTGCGACTCGCTGTGATTGGTGACCGTCAGATGTATGTTAGCCTACGAGAGTCGGCAGATCACCATGTCAGTGATTACACTAAAAAAGGATTATTTCTTTTTAAAGGAAATGGCTTTGCATTTTTTTTTTTTAAAGTGTTATTTTTTGCAAACGTTTATTTAAGAGTTAGTGGTGGTTCTTTGGATCATTGCCTACTTTCCAACAAACTTGTATTTACATTTACCAATAGGAAGGGGTCCCCTTGTCACCCAAGAGGACATCTTTCCTTTTGCGCATGGATTACCGTAACTTTTCATTTTTTTACAACAGGATTTCAGTCGCAAGTCATTGATAACATCTCATACCAGTTTGGATTTGGAAAGGGGTGTCTACAGCAAACTGTTTCCACATAGTGAATTAGTATGGGGTCCCAGTCCTGTTTTAAGAGTTGGAAATAGTTTACAAACTCTTAAAATATGATTTCAACCTATGTTTTAGTCTCAGACTTTGAAATGGTCTGTTTGTGAACGTCAAACGCCCCTGGAAGATTTAGTCAATGAATCTGAAAAGTCTCAACCCAGTTATAAAAAGGGGATGGGAGAAGGAAGGACACTTTAGGGGAAAAAAACTTCAAGTTATTAAATAAGAGATTTCTAAACTAAAAAAATATATCAACATGCATAACCAAAGCTTCTGTATTTTCCTGAATGTGCAAAATATGTAACCTTAGGGCCAGAAAAATAGACTTAAATTCCATACTGTCCTTTTGACACTCATAGGTTATGCCTGTTTAAGAATTGGTTGGGCTGCCAAGAGTTCTTTTCGAAACAGGTCTTCAGAGATGTGGAAAAATCCAGCTGAAGTGGCTGTTTGTACCCACTTAACCCAGTTCTGTGCTCACTTCCCCCACCTGCAGTGTCATTTTGTTATTCACTGTTACATTGCAAGGGAGGTGCAGAGTACACAGTTTGAGACTGCTTCAATGAGAACGTTAAGTAAGTTACCCCTAACAAGGGTATCACAAAACAGATGTAGGCGTCATTTATGAGAGGTATGTTATGACTATTTGAGTAGATCGGTTCTGGGCGAGGGAAATTTTGAATATTTAGAGAAAGAGCTTTATTTCCTATTTTCTTGGGGACGCGCTAACAGCCTTGACCCTTACCAGTTCATTGCTCTGTTTGCTTTCGCCGTGAGGGGAACGGCCACGAGGGTTTCTGCAGCATTTACCGGCATTTTTCATCCCGCCGTGAGGGGAACGGCCAGCACGAACTACCATTCCCAGCGGCCAGTGCTCACCCCAGGCGCCTGCCATTGACATCAGCAGGCAGCGCCGGGGGAGCTTAAAGCCGGCTCTGGTGTTCCGCAGCGCGGGCCGCGCCCGGGCGAAGCCCGGGCCAAGGGCGGGCCCGTCCTTGCCCGTCTCTGACCGATTCTGACTGGGCTGGGCCACATCTCTAACGCTGCTGCTGTGGCAGTGTACTCAAGGTAGAAGGGTGCACTTACATTGATTGGACTCGCAAGTGTTTATTGTATCTCTTTGTCTTGCTCTATAGGCCAATATTCCACACCGCAATTATTCTGCTCTGGTGGTATAAAATACTAACTTTTAATTGACTCTATCTAGGTTACCGACTATATTGGCCTTAGTGTTGTGTATATAGCGTATGATGGCGACTAAAGGGAAACGTACCGGTGGGTGTGGGTCTGTGACCGGTACTCTTGACCATTTCATTACTAGAGCTGTATCAGTTCTAGAGCATAAACTTGCTATAACTGAGCGACGCCTGTCCACAGAGCTAGCGCAAGCCAGACGCTCATCCCTGGGAATTTTGGCACTGGCAAAATCTCCTTTGAAGCTAGCGGGACAGGATGGGGGTGATTTAGTACCACGGGAGAATCTTGGGGTTAGTACTTCTATATCGCAGATCTGTAGAGAAGTGTGTGATGTTCCTGGTGATTCAGGCGACATTGCCATAACAACACGCAGCCCCCCCGTTACTACTAAATCTGCTTTAACCTACCCGCAGACAAGGGCTAGCAGAAAAACTGCAAATCCTCCCAACCCTAAGAGGAAAAGAGTAGGGATGTCTCAGGGAGGGAGAAAGGCCAAACACCCTAATGTTACGGAAAAACCTCCAACGGGGGTGATTCAGGACGAAGATCATTTATCTCCAGGCGAGAATGCTACTAGGCATATAGATCAGCCCCAATCGAGCAATATGATTCCCCAGATAGAGAGAATGGTCCGTTCTCTGTTACTACCACTGCTGGAAAGGGTTAAGTTGGTTAGTGAGAAGGCCGATCGACTAGAACAAACTGTCTTAGACAATTTTTGTTCACTTAAACGTCAAGGAAAGGGATAATCTTTTAGGGGTGTCATCTACTCTCCCCATTCTCCCGCTGGTATCTTCTGCCTATGAAGTAATGCCTGGGGTCACTCCTGAGGCTGCTCTCCCCAAGGCTCAGGTTATTGACAATTCTATTAAACAACGTGTTGACCATGAGGGGGATAACCCTACGAGTGTGTGTAGTACCAATGCTGGGAAAAAGCGCGAGCACAAGGGAAGGATTTTGGAATCTGGGGTTAAAAACAGTACATTGTCCAGGGCTCACATACATTTGCCCCCTGCTTGTACCCCTTATGTAGCCGTACTGACAGGAGTCCCGGAATTAAAAGAAGGTGTATTGGAATCCTATCAGCAATTGAAAAACAAAGTTACCTTCTGGCTAAATAGGAACAGACCGCTCCCAAATTATTTGGACGGAAAGATCCTCTTTGCTAGAAGGGTTAGCTGGGTAAGCCCAAGACCCAAAGATGTTCCTGGGGACTCCATTATTGTCAACTTTGGAGATAGTCGTATAGTGCATTATATTTGTGACTCTCGGCTGGCTAGTGACCAGTCAAAAATTGGGGTACATGATTTAGGGTATTTTTACAATTTCAATCCCAATATTCCTGCAGGATCTAGCTCAGTTCTGAAAAATTGGGAAGCAAAAGAACTGTGCTACCCAGTAGCTCTTGCCTGACCGGTATCTGGGACGCAGTTTCCTATTACATCCCCCAATCCAAGCATTCCAGCCGGAGAGCTTAAGTTTAATGAAAATGTATATTATTCCCCTGTTAACGGGACGGCTGAGATAGTAGATGTAATCACCCCTGAACTGTCCGGGGAAATGCAACATGGACGTGAGCAGTCTTGTACTGACCTTGCACATGTTCATGGCCCAGGAAGGGATGGGGGATCAATGGTTTCTTGGAATATTGCAGGCTTAAAGTCAAAAATGGACTCCCCGGAATGGTTAGCTTATATAGGCGACTTTGATGTCTGCCTCTTCCAGGAAACCTGGTCCTGTGAGCCCCAGTTTTTGCAGGGCTTCTTGAGTTTTTATGTCCCCGCAACCCAGGGTCTTAGGGGGCGTCCAATGGGAGGCCTGGTAACTTGGGTTCGACAGGATGTATTTTCAGAGGCTTGTGCAATACTAACTGGGTCGGAGGATATCCAACTAGTCAGGGTATCACTTGGGATTCTGGGTGACCTGGATATCTATAACTTGTATCTGAGAGACCCCAATAGGACGGGCTCCCAGGTTTTGGCTCACTTAGTTTCCCTTATAGACCAGTACTCGGGTGAGAGGCGAGTGCTCGTCGCCGGGGACCTGAAAATTACCTTCGAACCACTTTTAGACCCTGATTCTGGGTGGGGTGTTGACCCTGTGGAAGATCAATTGTGGGGGGTACCTGTGCTCGATCTCAGTCCAATAAAAAGGTGGACTGAGATTATTGTCCAGGTTAATACTCTCTGCTATGAGTACGGTCTGAGGGCCTTGAATGGGAGGACGCCAGGTGATAAACAAGGGGCGAAGACATTTGATAATGGTCGGCACTCCAGCAGGATTCATTATGTTTTATGTAGCTTGAAATTATGGCAATCTGTTCTAGATATGGTTGTTGAGGCTAGAGCTGAGAGTGACCATAACCCTATCTGTGTAACTCACCAATGGTGGTCTAGTAATCGCCTATTAGCCGGGGAGACGGTTCCGAGCCTGCCTGAGGTAATTTCAACGAATAACATGCGTAGACTTAAGTGGGGTGAGCTTGAGCATAACATCCTGGCTATTGCCGATATAGATAAGAAATTAGCTGATTCCATTGCTGAGCTCGAGGGTATGCTAAATTATGTGCCAAGCAGTGTTGAAATCACTGTATCCCATGATAAGTTGTTTGCCGAAATAGGCTCGTATTTTACGAAGCCTTTGAGGAACAAGAATAAGGCTTCAACTAAGAAAAATAGATGGTATGACGGCGCTTGCAGAGAATCTAGGGCCAACCTGGTGATAGCTCTGTCTAATGGAGGAAAGGATTGTGTCCGCTTCGCCAGACTAGCATACAAAAAAGCTGTAAGAATGGCCAAAAAGAACTGGGACGAACAACGTTGGCTTGATTTAAAAAGTGCTTGTCGTACTAGAGATTCCCGGTTATTTTGGAACATTCTTAAGTGGGACAGAGGTGGGCGGCCTGATAGTCCTTCCAATTATGTCTCACAGGTGGAGTGGGTCCATTATTTCAAACCCCAATATGCCTATAATTTCTCATTTAATTTCGCATGGGTGCCAAATTATGCTTTTTTTTCCCAGGGTCCCTTTTGCATCCAAGATGCCAAAAGGGCCCTGGGCTCAGTCACCAGTGATCGTGCCCCTGGCCAGGATAGGGTTCCTTCGGATGTTTTTCTCCATGACAAAGATAATTGGAGCAAGTACATAACCCTACTGGCTAATGCTGTGGCTGTAGGTGCACCAGTTCCAAAATCATGGAGGGGGGCTGTCATCATCCCTGTATTTAAGAAGGGTGATAGGACGCTCCCAGGAAACTATAGGCCAATTAGCCTTATTGATTCTATCCAGAAGGTGGTAGGGAGGATGGTCTTGAACCAAATTCAAGAGTGGATCGATGATAACAACATTTTGTCACCCTTCCAAGCAGGTTTTCGAAAATTAACCAGCACGGTGGACCAAGTCTTTTGCTTCGTCCAGCTTCATTGGAGGGTGGTGACATTGGGGAAGGGCAGTCTCTACGCAGCTTTTGTTGATTTAAGAGCTGCCTTCGACCTTGTTCCCCGCCACCGGTTGTGGGCAGTTCTTGAGAGGCTAGGTCTCCCCAAATAAATTTTGACAATGGTTATGTGTTTGCATGAGTCCAACTATGCTAGGATTCAGTGGGGTGGGGCAGGTGAGGACACCCCTGAGTTCCCGGTTGAGCGTGGTGTGCGACAAGGTTGTACTATGGCACCCACGCTCTTCTCTCTTTATATTAATGGGATAGTTGATCTCATGCTTTCTGTCAATACCGATGCTCCAAGGTTGGCTGGTGTTTCCATCCCCATATTAATGTTTGCAGATGATACGCTTATCGTATCCAGAACATCTAATGGTCTGCAAAAAGCCCTCCGCCTGTTTGATGATTTCTGCCTTGATCATGGTCTGGAGGTCAATGTGGCAAAAACAAAATTTATGGCCTTCAACCCTCATAGTAGCTTCCGAGGGAAAAGAGTGTCCATGAATGGGCAATCTCTAGAAATGGTAACCAATTTTACGTATCTTGGTATGCAAATTTCAAGTAGCAATAACTGGCGTAAGCATCTTGAAATGGCCTCCCTGCGATTTAAACAGCTAACTGGTGCCCTGAGTAGGGAATTTAATAGGTCATTCACAAAACCAATAAGCCCGGTATTGCAAGTTTACTAAGCGAAGGCCCTAAACTCTGTGCTCTATGGGGCGGAGCTCTTGGGCTTTGATCAGCTGGCGACTTTGACCAGTGTGGAGCATAAATTTTTTCGAAGCATAACTGGTCTTCCCCAGAGCACCCCTCTGATCCCACTTAGGTATGATCTGGGCAGGAGGTCCATTAAGGATATTGCAAGGCTCCGTCCGGTTTTATACTGGCGGAGGCTCTGGACTACTCCTGAACTTTCCCACTATGCTAATGGCCTTATGGACATCATAAAAACCGATGTCTTCCATAAAATTGAGTGGCTGAAGAACTTACATGCGTCTTTAAAAGACATGGGTATGGAAGGGATATGGAACGACCCAGCGACTGCCCAGTTTCCATCAAAAAGTTCTCTTAAAATAGCATACTGGGAAAGAATAGATTCCCAGGTATTGAGTAGAGCTACAGGGATGTCCGGTAATTTTCTTGAGTCCAAAGACTCCCCTAGCCTTGAATTATACTGGGATCTGGTCACTAATGTGGGTGATAGGAAACTCTACTTTCAGTTTAGAGCTGGCTCCTTGCCTCTTAGGAACTCGGAATTGCAGTGCCCTGCATGCGGGGCTGCAATAGAAACAACTCCCCACTTCCTGTTTGCCTGTCCGGCATTTACTATCCCAAGGCGCGTTTGGCTTTCCCCCATGTGTAAGACTCTTGGCACAAGGAGCTGCGCTGTGGCACTACGCATTCTGCGCACTAGCTCTTCAACAATAGTTTCTGTCGCACTGGCAAAATATTTGGGCTGGGCATGGGCATTGCGGAGAAAAGCAATTAAGCGTACCCTTGATGGGCTTTAATGAATCCAGCGTCTGGGTTCTCCTTTTAACTCTTGAACTAGGGATTATTTAAAAATGTCTTTTACTACTATATGTCAGTCCATCGATGTGTTTAATGTTTTTTTTAAATGTATTTTAATGTATTTATTGAAATTTATGTTTTATGTACTATGTTTGTGTCTTTTATGATTGTTTTTAAATCGAATAAAGACTGATGATGATGATTTTCTTGTGCCTGTTACTAGCCTTTAAGATCAACACTCTAGTGTGTGAAGTCACACACGACTTAGAAAGCGAGCAGAATGATTGAATTTCTTATTAAAAACCTACAGACATTAAGGTGAATCATGCAGCAGATGGATATTTTAATTTAGCTATGTAAAGACATAACTTCAAGGCCTGACTGCAGAGCGTAGAATGTCTTCTGTCTGAATATAAATTGCCCAGGACCAAAGCAATGCGGTTAAATTAGGAACTGACTGTGCATTTATTAAATCCAGGGACAAGCTGTTCTGTATAACAGCTTTATTGGTGGTGAGTAGCTGTTGTTTGAGGCAACCTAAAATCTAGCTTTACCTTAGGTAATTATCTGAATAATGTGATGGCAGGGCCAATGTAAATTCCAGTGATTGTTTTAATTATTTTTTTAAACAGATTTTATTGGTTTTTTTCCCAAGACATAAGGCCAGCCGCCCAACGATCTGTAAAATAACAAATGTATTTAAAAGAAACAAGTATACCTGCATACACCTGTACAACATGACCCAGACCCACCCCTTTCCCAAAATGACAGTACAAGATGCAACATAGAAAAGCCTGAACACCAGTTCTCCCATGATGTGCCTACCACCGCCCACCCTATACTGAAAACTGGCATATTTTTAATTTAATTTATTTATTTTGACTTGTAAAGCGCCCGAATCACCCCCAAAGGGGTATCTCCGTGCTATGGAGATGCTACAGTTAGGGAGATGAAAGGTTTTCAAAAAAGCTCAGTTTTAAGGAGTTTTCAGAATAGTAGATAGTCTGGGCATTTCCAGAGGTGGCTGGAGAGTTGGTTCCAATAGGTGGGGGCTAGCCAGTGGAATGCTTTCCCACCTATGTGGGATTTCTTAACACGAGGCACCAGTAGTAGCGACTTAGAGCCAGAACGGAGTGTTCTAGATGGCTAATATTGGGTGAGTCTATCTGCTAAGTAGCTAGGGCCATTGCCGTTTAATGCCTTGTGCACAATGCAGCAGATCTTAAATCTGATCCGCTTGCAGATTGGTAGCCAGTGTAGTCCTTGTAGAGGCAGTCTTGACAGGAGAGTTGGAGACAAGGTGAGCCGCAGTGTTTTGAACCAACCAAAGTCTATTTAGGGAAGACTCGTTAGCTGAAATTTGGACAGAATCACAATAGTCTAGGAGGCTTATCACTAATGTTTGGAGGAGTTATTTACATACAGTCAGAGGGAGAAAAGGTAAAACCCTTCGTAGAATGCTTAGCCACATGGAAGCATGAGCCTACAGTGGTAGTGACTTGCTCTTTCATCGTGAGCTTTTGGTCCAGATGTACGCCTACGTTTTTCACCGTAGCTTTAGGGACCGAGGCTACACCCAGTTTGGGGGCCCACCATTCTGGGGACCAGAGCAGAAGGGCTTCTCCGAATAACATGAGCTCCATGTTCCCCGCATTTAACTGCAGGAAGTTGTTCCTCGTCGAAGCAGCAATTGCTTTCATTCCTTCAGAGAAGGTGGACTGGGTATTGGGAGAGTTTTTATCAAATGACATTAAAAGCTGGGTGTCATCAGCGGATGAGATTGGAGTAAAGCCCAGTTCCCTGATTAAGTACGCTAAAGGAGCCACATAGATGTTGAACAGTGTGTGACTAAGACAAGATCCCTGTGGTACTCCTTTGGTCACCTCTAAAGTTGGTAATCAGAAGGTGCTGAGATTGATAGTTTGGGTATGGTGAGTTAGAAAACATGATAACCACTGAAAGGCTAGTCCGTGGATTCCAATATCTCTCAGTCTGATAAGTAGTATGGAATGGGATATTGTATCAAACGCCGCTGACAAATACAGCAGCACTAATAGTGCTGCTTGTCCGTTGTCCAGGGAGTGTCTTAAGTTGTCATTAATGGCAATCAATGGTGACTCCGTACTGAACTTAGGTCGAAACCCAGAGTGAGAGGGGTCAAGGCATCCCGTTGCTTCAATATACTCAGAAAGATGTTTATTGATGTGTTTTTCTAAGAGTTTACACAGAAAGGGTAGCACAGAAATTGGGCAGTAGTTGGTCAGATCTTCCCACGGGGCATTAGGTTTCTTTCGGATGAGAATTATTTGGGCGGCCTTCCATTCGGGTGGTAAATGGCCCTTGCTCATGGAAAGATTGAGAATTGAGCAATTAGCAGGTGACAACTGTTTATAAAGTGTTGAGGATACTTTAGCAGGTAGAATATCCTGAGGAGAGCCTGATTTGACAGTTTTCAGCAGAGTCTCCCCAGTATCTGCTGTGAGAGGGGGAAAGCTTTCCAGTGAATGCGCATTGGGTAAGAATAAGGGACTGAGGATTGAAGTGTCATTCAGAGGGTTCCTATCTTTGGTGATTTTATCGTAGATAGTCTAAATTTTCTGTACAAAGTGATTGCCAATCTTATCACAAAGTTATTGTGATGGAGTCACTTCATGGTGATGGAGTCACTTCATTGTGACAGGCCTTGGGATTAGTAAAGGAGTTAAGGATGTGATAAAGGTTTTTAGAGGATTTCCCTGCTTGGTTAAGCTGTGACTCAATATGGGCTCTATGCGCATTCTTTAAGTTCTTGTGATAATGGGCTAGAGAGATCTTGTACCTTTCTTTATCGTTTGCTTCATGGGTGAGATGCCAGCGTCTTTCCAGCTTTTTACAGATATTTTTTTCCTTCCGTAGATCTAGCGAGAACCATGCTTCATCTGTGTGTCTGGCCAAATTGGGGTAATGGGGCCAACTGATATAAAGTTGTTTCTACAATGGTGTTAAAGCTGGCAAAACAATCCTCGATATTTCCTAATGCCAGATTGACATTGGCCGGAAATGTGTCCGCGAAGCGATCTGGCGTTATTTTATGCCATTGTCTTTCGAAGACCGCAGGAAGCGTTGGCGGAAGCGGGAGTGGCCCGAGGTCCTTTTATTTGAAAGCCAAGTAGAGCTTGATCTGACCATGTGAGCGGGCAGGGAGCCTTGCAGCAGATGTTAGGAGAGTTGGCCAAGATAAGAGCTAGAGTGTGCCCCGCAAGATATGTGGGAACTACATTGATCTTTTCTAGTCCCAAGGCAGCTAGGTCCGCCAAAAACATTGAGGTATCCACATTAGAGATGATCTTTCTATGTACATTAAAGTCCCTGAATAGTAAAAAGTGTTTAGTGGAGATAATATGAGGGCAAATAGCTCCATAAGTTGCAGCGAGATATCCTGGAAGGGCGCTGGAGGCCGGTATATGAATGCATCTTTCCAGCAATAATGGGATTGTAAGTCAATTCTAAAGACAAGGATTTCTATTTTATTGCCACCACATTGTTCAAGTATAGATTAGGCCTGGGCCAAAATTCCGTTCCGTTTGCGGAAATTGCGATATTTTGGCATTTTCGCGTTCCGCGGAAAGCGCGAAAATGCCAAAATTTCCGCATTCCGCAGCTTAGCGATAATTTGTTTCTTGCTCGCGCTGTAAAATAATACATTCTCGCGCGCGCGCGATCGCCTTACCTGAATCCCTGCGTTCTCCGACAAGTTTTCTTGACCCGGTCGCGTTCTCCACGAGATGTTGGATTTTGATAGCCATTTTGCGATGTCTTGCGAGAGTTCGCGGCCGCATTAACGTCATTTGTCACGCGATCACGTCATTTGTCGCGCGATCACGTCTTTCTTCTCGCGATCATGCACCGCGCGAGTATGAGAAGATTGAGATCTCGAACATGTCATTCTACATCGCGAGGCAGAGGATGAGGACGCGGGCACGTGTAATCGAACGCGAACAGGAGAAAGAGACCGCGAACACGTCATATCCAACGCGACAGGGACAAAGAAGAGAACGCGATCATATCGTTTTCGACACGCCGGCGGAAGTAATGTGAAGCTCGAGAACTCAACAACGTAAAATTTACAATTTGGAGAGGAATATCGGCTCTAGCAGCATGAAACCATCTGCAAATGCTGATTTTGGATGAAAAGAACTCCTTACATTGACATTTTTGTGCAAGGAGTGATTTTTTTTAAAGGTGGAGAGAGGGAGGAAGTGACACAGAATCTCCAACTTCCTGTTCCTGTCCAGCAGGCTCCTCCCAGTGCTTTGTCCATCTCCTGCACATTCTGTCTTTGGATTTGGAGCTGGAAAGATCACTCTTTTTGTCTGCTGCATCATTGCAATTGGATTTCAGGATTTTTGGAATAGGATATTTTACAAGTAAGTGGTTGTTGTGTTTGATTGTGGGCATTGCAGTTGTTGTAACTACAATTTATTTTTGTTAATTAATTAATTATCATCATTCCTTTTTTTGTTTTTTAAATTTTGTGGGTTGTAGTAGTAGGCCCGAGCTAGCCATGGGCATGGCCTCATGGGTGTGTGTGCATGATGAAGCAACTGTTCCTTTTGTTTTTTGAATGGATTTCATTTTCAAGCACATTTAGGGCATGAATGGCATTGGATTGAGTTGGGGAAGTGTGTTTTTTGGGGTGGCCTTTGTGATGTTGTTGGGCCTGGCCATGTGGCTGGTGGCCATTTTGAGGCCTAGGCCTGCAAGCTTGCCTGGCCTTGTCTGCCAACAGGTCTGCTTTTTCATCCACTAGGATCAGAGCAGGTAGCCACAGCTTTATTGATCAAGTGTTTTCTATGTGATCTGTTGAATTTAGGCATCATTTAGGGCATGGATGGCATTGGATTGAGTTGGGGAAGTGTGTTTTTGGGGGTGGCCTTGCTGATGTTGTTGGGCCTGGCCATGTGGCTGGTGGCCATTTTGAGGCCTAGGCCTGCAAGCTTGCCTGGCCTTGTCTGCCAACAGGCCTGCTTTTTCATCCACTAGGATCAGAGCAGGTAGCCACAGCTTTATTGATCAAGTGTTTTCTATGTGATCTGTTGAATTTAGACATCATTTAGGGCATGGATGGCATTGGATTGAGTTGGGGAAGTGTGTTTTTTGGGGTGGCCTTGCTGATGTTGTTGGGCCTGGCCATGTGGCTGGTGGCCATTTTGAGGCCTAGGCCTACAAGCTTGCCTGGCCTTGTCTGCCAACAGGCCTGCTTTTTCATCCACTAGGACCAGAGCAGGTAGCCACAGCTTTATTGATCAATTGTTTTCTATGTGATCTGTTGAATTTTTAGACATCATTTAGGGCATGGATGGCATTGGATTGAGTTGGGGAAGTGTGTTTTTGGGGGTGGCCATGCTGATGTTGTTGGGCCTGGCCATGTGGCTGGTGGCCATTTTGAGGCCTAGGCCTGCAAGCTTGCCTGGCCTTGTCTGCCAACAGGCCTGCTTTCATCCACTAGGACCAGAGCAGGTAGCCACAGCTTTAGTTATCTACTGTTTTCTGTGTGCTCTGTTGAATTTAGACATCATTTAGGGCATGGATGGCATTGGATTGAGTTGGGGAAGTGTGTTTTTGGGTGTGGCCTTGCTGATGTTGTTGGGCCTGGCCATGTGGCTGGTGGCCATTTTGAGGCCTAGGCCTGCAAGCTTGCCTGGCCTTGTCTGCCAACAGGCCTGCTTTCATCCACTAGGACCAGAGCAGGTAGCCACAGCTTTAGTAATCTACTGTTTTCTGTGTGATCTGTTGAATTTAGACATCATTTAGGGCATGGATGGCATTGGATTGAGTTGGGGAAGTGTGTTTTTGGGGGTGGCCTTGCTGATGTTGTTGGGCCTGGCCATGTGGCTGGTGGCCATTTTGAGGCCTAGGCCTGCAAGCTTGCCTGGCCTTGTCTGCCAACAGGCCTGCTTTTTCATCCACTAGGATCAGAGCAGGTAGCCACAGCTTTATTGATCAAGTGTTTTCTATGTGATCTGTTGAATTTAGACATCATTTAGGGCATGGATGGCATTGGATTGAGTTGGGGAAGTGTGTTTTTTGGGGTGGCCTTGCTGATGTTGTTGGGCCTGGCAATGTGGCTGGTGGCCATTTTGAGGCCTAGGCCTGCAAGCTTGCCTGGCCTTGTCTGCCAACAGGCCTGCTTTTTCATCCACTAGGATCAGAGCAGGTAGCAACAGCTTTATTGATCAAGTGTTTTCTATGTGATCTGTTGAATTTAGACATCATTTAGGGCATGGATGGCATTGGATTGAGTTGGGGAAGTGTGTTTTTTGGGGTGGCCTTGCTGATGTTGTTGGGCCTGGCCATGTGGCTGGTGGCCATTTTGAGGCCTAGGCCTACAAGCTTGCCTGGCCTTGTCTGCCCACAGGCCTGCTTTTTCATCCACTAGGATCAGAGCAGGTAGCCACAGCTTTATTGATCAATTGTTTTCTATGTGATCTGTTGAATTTTTAGACATCATTTAGGGCATGGATGGCATTGGATTGAGTTGGGGAAGTGTGTTTTTGGGGGTGGCCATGCTGATGTTGTTGGGCCTGGCCATGTGGCTGGTGGCCATTTTGAGGCCTAGGCCTGCAAGCTTGCCTGGCCTTGTCTGCCAACAGGCCTGCTTTCATCCACTAGGACCAGAGCAGGTAGCCACAGCTTTAGTAATCTACTGTTTTCTGTGTGCTCTGTTGAATTTAGACATCATTTAGGGCATGGATGGCATTGGATTGAGTTGGGGAAGTGTGTTTCTGGGGGTGGCCTTGCTGATGTTGTTGGGCCTGGCCATGTGGCTGGTGGCCATTTTGAGGCCTAGGCCTGCAAGCTTGCCTGGCCTTGTCTGCCAACAGGCCTGCTTTCATCCACTAGGACCAGAGCAGGTAGCCACAGCTTTAGTAATCTACTGTTTTCTGTGTGATCTGTTGAATTTAGACATCATTTAGGGCATGGATGGCATTGGATTGAGTTGGGGAAGTGTGTTTTTGGGGGTGGCCTTGCTGATGTTGTTGGGCCTGGCCATGTGGCTGGTGGCCATTTTGAGGCCTAGCCCTACAAGCTTGCCTGGCCTTGTCTGCCAACAGGCCTGCTTTTTCATCCACTAGGATCAGAGCAGGTAGCCACAGCTTTATTGATCAAGTGTTTTCTATGTGATCTGTTGAATTTTTAGACATCACCTTCTTGAGAGTGTAGTGTGTGGCTGTACACAGTACTAGTAGTATAACATAGCTCTAGTTAAAAAAAAGTCATAAATGGCTAGACTATCTTTTATTTGCACTAGTACAGTACTAAGTAACTGAACCACAAAAACAAATGCAACATTTCACTGATGTTCTTCTCCTGTCTTCTTTGCTTTTAGGTGCACAAAAGACAGAGTAGGAGGTGTCATCGGCATCACCTGGCTACCCATTGTACTGCCTGCCAGACAGAAGTCCTGCTGCGCATCACGCCCACGTTTGACCAGAACTTGTTGTGCATCTGCCTCCTGCCTGACATCGGAAGAAGATGGCCCCAAAGAAAGGTACCAGGTCCAGTACCAAGAAAGTTGCTGGTGAGAAGAAGGAACAGAAAAAGGAAGTGCCATTAACCACGACTGGTGGTGTGCCGGCCAAGGTTTTTTTTGGCACCAAAGCGTTGTCCGGGAACCAAGCTCGGAGCAGCACAGCGGTCCAGCAACCCCACCAACCTAGGCCCAAGGGCTTTACTGTCGCAGAGGTAGCCAGTCTACTAACAAGCAGCGATGTTGAAGAAATGTCATCACCGCAAAGTAGTACAGAATCAAGTTCAACGCAGGCGCAAACTCAGCAGATCAGTGTCAAGCCGCCGCAACCAGAACAGCAGCAGCCGCCGCAACCAGAACAGCAGCAGCCGCCGCAACCAGAACAGCAGCAGCCGCCGCAACCAGAACAGCAGCAGCCGCCGCAACCAGAACAGCAGCAGCCGCCGCAACCAGAACCGCAGCAGCCGCCGCAACAGCCCACCATAGTAGTTGTTGCTCCTGACGTAGGGGCATTTCAGGAAATCGAGCTTCCTGCAGACAAAGTGGAGCGAAGTCAAACCACTGTTTCAGAAGATCAATTGTCTTCCAGACCACCAGCAAGGAAAAGGAGGCTTAGTCCATCATCTTCTTCTTCAAGCCCCGCTTCCGATGATCGTGATGACACTTGGGTCCCACCAGCTCGGTCTGAGAGTGAAGTACGCCACAAGACATTGCTTCTGAAAAGGAAGGTCCCAGAAAAACTTAGAGTTATGGAGGTAGATGTAGAAGAGGGGGGTGATGATGTTGATGAAGACGAGCCAGTCATCACGCACATTACTCCCGCCCCAAAGGGATTGGAGACCGACATTCTCACCCTATCCAGAAAGGCTGCTACTGAGCGGGATGTAGCACGGATCTCACCAACACAGGTTACACCATCACTACCTCCAGCTGCCATATTTTCCAAGGCCCGGCAGGGACCTACATCCAGCTCAACCATCTCAGTAGGAAGTGGTAGTAAAAGTCATAGTGTAGGTGGACAGGGTCACATATTTTCAAGCACCCCCTCAAGTTCATCTGGTGTTGAAAGTGGCACATCCAGCAGTGCCAGAAAGTTCTCCTCCCCAGTTTGGGACTTCTTTTCTGTTAGCGCCAAGGAGGAGAACGTTGCTATATGCTCAATTTGTCGGCAAGGTGTTCGGCGTGGTAAGCTTGGTACAAACTATGGTACCGGAGGACAAGCAAGTCATCTAAAAATACACCACAATATCGTGTGGGAGGATCACCTACGTAAGTTAAAAGAAAGTAGGAAAACTAAACCCTTTGAAGTTGGTCAGGAATCAGGGAGCGATATTATTGTGGTGGCAGGTGAAGAACAGGGAGGCATTTCTAGCCCTGTCTCCAGTAGTGCAGTCACTGCAGTGGTAACGCCCACATCCTCCTCAGTAACATCAGAGTGGCACCGCAGTAAGAGCCATACTCAGAGTGTGGGTGAGACACCAAGGCGACCGGCGAGTACCTCAATGAGACAATCTGTGTCGTTGAGCCTTAGTGGGTTAATGAAAACAGCACCACTAAGGAAAGCAAGCCAGCCTACCATTGAGAGCATGTTTAGGTTGGAGGGGCAGTTCCAACGCAACCACGGCACGATTGTACAATGCAAAGCTGGCTAAAATGTTAGCGCTGGACCTTCTTCCTTTTTCATTTGTGGAAGGGGTGGGTTTCCTTGAATTTGTGTCTGCCATCTGCCCGAAATGGAAAGTTCCCAGCCGGTCCTATTTCGCAAGAATTGCTGTTCCGGCACTACATCATGATGTGCTGGAATTGGTTGGTCACGGTTTGCAGCAGAGTGCTGTGCACAATATCCACCTGACAACAGACATGTGGACCAGTTGCCAAGCCACAGATTACATGTGCATCACTGCACACTGGATCTCTTTTGTGGGGGTTAGAGATCAACTATCTGCACGAGGTGTTGTTGACACAGCTGCGATTTTTGAAGGTACTCGGAAACATGCAACTGTAGCCATGTTCGCCATGGAGAAATCTCATACGGCTGAAAACATTTTAGAAGAGTTTCGCACCAAGGTTTTGGAATGGCTGCGGCCCAGAGGGCTTGGTATTGGTTTTGTTGCCACAGACAATGGCAGTAATGTACTTAAGGCCATGGAACTTGGTTCCTATTTCAGGGTTCCGTGTTTGGCACACTGCATAAACATTATAGTGCAAGACTTTCTGAAAAAAGAACCCATAGTAAGCAATTTACTGGCCATCTGCCGAAGAATATGCACTCATTTCAGCCATTCTTTTAAAGCTCGGAAGCAGCTGAGGATCATCCAACGTGACCGTAGGATGCCAGTCAAGGCACTCATCCAGGAGGTGGCAACACGTTGGAACTCAACGTATTACATGCTTGATCGTCTGTACGAACAGCGCAGGTCAATCAATGAATATGTCTGGTACAGAAGCAGTGATGCTAGTGTTAAAGGCATGACCTTTCAGAGGGAGCAATGGACCCTAATTCAATGCCTGACTGAGATGCTGTCTCCTTTTGAGGTCTTCACACGTGAAGTCAGCAAGGAGGACTGTACAATGGGCTAAGCTATCCCATTGTTGCAAATGCTAGAGCATGAGCTGAATAATGTGTCTGAATCCTACAAAGGTGTAGAGGACAGAAGGCAAGCCCATGACTTGGTGGAGAGCTTATCCAGGCGCTTATCAGAAAATGTAAGGATACAAAATAAAATTTTGTCACAAGAACATTACATTTGTGCCACAATTCTGGATCCACGTGCAAAATTAGGACTATTCCTTTCTTTTTCCGACAATGATGTTGCCCGCTACAAAAGTTGTATAGCTGAAGCAGCCATCAAGTTTGAAAACGAAGGGCTGCTAATTAAAAGCCCGCCACATCAACCCACAACAAGTACTGATACTGAAGCAGGCCATGCAGAATCAAGTGCAACTTCGTCGGCTGAGGGCAGTGCGGTTGGCTCACAATCGCAACACTCACCATCACCATCGACTACAAAAACAATAACTGGATCATTCGGCCGAGTACAATCATTATCAGATTGGTATGTAAAGATGGGCCTTAAGCACAGTGCTGATGCACAGAAAAAACAGCACAAAAGCTTACCAGCAGCAACCCTGAACATTGAGCGGATGGTCCAGGCCTATCTGGACGACCCAACAGAGGTGTACGTTGATCAAAACCCAGTGCAGTATTGGTATAGGAAAAGGTCTGAATGGCCACAGCTCAGCAGGCTGGCAATAAGCTATCTGGCTTGCCCTGTCGCAAGTGTCTCTTCCGAACGTGTTTTCAGTGCTGCTGGTTCCATTGTAACCTTGAGAAGGACCAGTCTATCTCCCAAAAACGTGGAGAGGTTAACAATGATCAAAATGAATCAGCACTTCATACCACCGAATTACACAATGCATGAATCAACAGAGGAAGATGAGGACAGCGGCTCAGGTGACGGAAGTATTGTGTCAGATGATTACCTACTACTGGAAGATCCCCCAGAGTTTGAGGACGAGCTATACTTCCCTGACAATTAGGCTCGCACTTACTGTCTTCCTCCCTTTTTTCCCCCTTTGTTTGTGTCTGTCGTTCCGGTTATAAACTTGTGAATCGCAACAAATGCATTATCACCGTCTTCTACTCTTCTAATTTAAGATACAAGTTTCAGGTGTCTGCCATTTGACACTACAGTCCTCAGAATCCAGCTCCTCCGCTCGATCATACTGCATCTCCTGCTCAATTCCATTTCCCTCATGAATGATGATTGGATGATGGTAACAACAAATTCAAACTTTCCTCATCCTTCCAAAACAAGTGGACCATGAATCTGATGACTTCTATAGCTATCCTCCTTCAGAGCCGAGAGAGACTGGCCATTAACTGAAAATAAGATGCAACAGGTAATGATTGATGCCATGCATTGGCCGCAGAATAGCAGACTGAATGATGTAGATTTTGTTGTGTGTGTTGCGCATGAATGAATTGATGTAATTGTGCACTGCCACTAATCAACATTCTACAGAACACACTAATCTTCCCCTTCTTGCAAACAAGAAATGTGTACTTCTCCTGCATCTTGGTGATACATTGCTTTTAATTCAATACAGGAAGGGGACTCACTCAATCTGCGCAATGCAAATGACTGTGACTTAACAGCACCGTCCATCATGATGATGGCGAAAGAGACGGCCTGCAGCGTTAACGAGATGAGATGCAACAGGTAATGATTGATGCCATGCATTGGCCGCAGAATCGCAGACTGAATGATGTAGATTTTGTTGTGTGTGTTGCGCATGAATGAATTGATGTAATTGTGCACTGCCACTAATCAACATTCTACAGAACACACTAATTTTCCCCTTCTTGCAAACAAGAAATGTGTACTTCTCCTGCATCTTGGTGATACATTGCTTTTAATTCAATACAGGAAGGGGACTCACTCAATCTGCGCAATGCAAATGACTGTGACTTAACAGCACCGTCCATCATGATGATGGCGAAAGAGACGGCCTGCAGCGTTAACGAGATGAGATGCAACAGGTAATGATTGATGCCATGCATTGGCCGCAGAATCGCAGACTGAATGATGTAGATTTTGTTGTGTGTGTTGCGCATGAATTGATGTAATTGTGCACTGCCACTAATCAACTTTCTACAGAACACACTAATTTTCCCCTTCTTGCAAACAAGAAATGTGTACTTCTCCTGCTTCTTGGTGATACATTGCTTTTAATTCAATACAGGAAGTGGACTCACTCAATCTGCGCAATGCAAATGACTGACTTAACAGCACCGTCCCTCATGATGATGGCGAAAGAGACGGCCCGTTAACTTAAGATGAGAAGGAACAGGTAATGAATGACAATTAATGGCATGCATTGGACACCTGACTCTGAGCTATTGGTCTTTGTGTTTGCGTTGTTTGTTGTGCACAAAGTGATGTCAAAGTGTACTAGTAGTAATCTATCATTCTGTACACAATAAAGAATGACTCAAGTCAGTAATATTTATATTTCTACTCTGGGTGATTCATAAAAATTATACTTATACTGCAGGCCGATCTTCAGTCAGTAAAAGTATCGATTCAGAGATGATGATGAAGTCAGGAGGAGGATGTTTCAGGAGTGGCAACGGAAAAGCCTAAAGGTAAACACGTCAACAACAACCACAGCAGACCCAAATGTCTGTGTAGAAGTTGAATAGAGTGTAGCGGTGGGATGACTGCAGGGCATTGATTTTACTAACTTTAACTGTAAAATGCTATTTTTGGAATGGATAATGTGCTTTGCGTTTGTCCAACTCTTTGAGAGAAAAAAAAAGGACTCTAAAGTGTTAACGTAGGATGTGCTAATGGTAAGCACTGTGGGCCTGATCTCTCCTGTTACTGTTGAAGGTCAATGCTGGAAACAGACTAGAGTAGAGATGATGCATATGCATACATGCCACCTCGGAAAGTGTTCTTGTTGCACTACACCATCACTTGTGCATTTGTTTTCACTTTCTTTCTCAATATCCCCTTTGGTTTTCAATCTAAAATTACAGGCCGGGCCTTGGCCAAAACTTTGTAAAACATTACAATGCATATTAATTACCTTACCAATCAATCACCTTTTTTTTCCAGCCGGGCAGTGGCGAGTGGCGAGGCGACACACCCAAGATTGATGGACGAGAGGATCAAGAGGAATGCCGAGATGCGCAAAACCAGTCCACCTTTTTGACCAGGATAAGACAGTAACAGTATCCACTTAACTTCTTTTAAATAATTTGATTACTATCTTGTATACAATCTTTACAACAGTGTGTTCTTGGAGTTGTTATTATCAATCATCATTACGTTTGCTCTGTGTTTACGATTCTTCACTACCAATATTTAAAATTTCTATTTGCTATCTGTTAAAGTATTAAGGCCGGAACAGAACAAGAAATAGAAGTGTATGTAATCCGGGTCTCTTCATCATGCATGCATTGCCTTTTTCTCCCTTAACATATGGAATGAATATGGTATGGTAGTCTTCAATGATTGTCGTTTGTTTGTCTATGTATGCATACTGTTTTTCTATGTCAAACCGTTCCCAAAATCCCCCTTCCCATCCATTCAACAAACCCTAACCCTCTTCCCCCGGGCTGTGTGACTTATTGTCGAGGTGTATCTAAATTAAATGTACACCAATACTTAATCACACACTTGCTGGGGCGGATGTGGTGAAAGCAACACTACTTCAATTTCAATGCAGAGCGATGATCTTCTTCTGCTTGCCCACCCATGAGTAGGATATTTCAGAAGTTATTTTATTTAACAAAGGAACATATACCTCAGCATGAATTGCCGGCATTGATTGGATTTGTTTGTTGTCATTCCTCATATACAGCACTAACTGTTAGACTGTAGGCATAGTCAAGTGACTCGAGTCGACAAAACTATAGTTTGTAACTCTGTCTAGTAGGCTATCCTCATAATAACCACCATTCAGTTTTTTTGTCAAATATTTGAGCATATAATTGTTGCTCTGTAAATTCTGTGATGTACTTCATTCAACTACTCCTCTAACAGTCTCTCAAAGGCGATTGACTATCTCCTTTTCTTTTTTTGGAAATGCTGCCACCCTGCCAGTGTATACTACTACTACTATACTACCACCACCACCACCCCAATCATGGCATGTATGAAAAAGGAAACCATCTTCACCATGCAGCCAGTGCTCTGCCACAGTTGGACATAAACATCAAGCACCGGTAAGAGAGAAGTTTGGGGGAGGCAGAATTAATAATTGACATGTTGTCAATGATTTCATTTTCAAACACCACTCCAAAGAATGCATAGACTAGAGGACAGACTGAAAGTACTAGAAGGACCAGTCAATGAGTAAGGTGTGTCACATCTATCTGTTTGTGTCTTATACAGTCAGCAAATTATTGAAATCAAACACAGGCTATGGGCGGCCATGCACCAGCAAGGAAACAGTTTGATGTAAAACAGTTACCCCACCTACAAAACATTAGCAACATTGCATGTAACATAGAAAAATATATTTAATTTACCCTAACAAATAAACTAAACCCACAAAAGCTGACCCACCCCCCTCCCTAACCCCAACCACTGTCCATAGAAAAAAGTCTGGAACGCCCAAACGAACAAGAATTAAAAAAGGGGCAGTGACAGGGACTAACTGGTGTGGCGGGACTGGAGGAGGACACACATCTGGCGCATCTCCTCCTCTAAATGGGCGACGCGGCGTCTAAGGCCGCGGCAGTTGCAGCCACAGTGGGGGGGGGCACCGGAGATGACACGGTGGCGGCGGGCAGCCGCCAGGCGGTGGCGCCGTAACGCTGGAGGGCGGTGGCTGGGGCCCGGGGCACTGGAGGAGGCTTCAATAGCTGCTGCAGTTTCCTCCTCCTCCTCGTCTAGGACCACCAGCCGCCGGTATTCCTGCTGGATTGCCTCCAGCTTCCGGCACCGTGCCTTGGCGGCCAACTCCATACGGTTGACTTTCGGAGTTGCTGTGTATCAAAAAGAAAAAAACAAGACAATTGTAAAATATAGTCTTAATAAAACAGTAGGACAAGGTAATTATTTATACACATAGTGGCATGGTAGAGTAGCACTATAAAATAAAGCACAGTAGTACATAACATTTTAAAAGGCGCCCGTCCTTCTTCCTTCCACCTGTCTTACACTTTTTAGTTGAACAGTGCACCAGGTGCTCTTCTCCAAAACTTTCAAAGCGGAGTTCAAATCAGATAGATGAGGCCATTGGTTACTCAATACTCCGGCTCCTAGTCCTATACCAATTAAAGGGAATTCTAGTCTTCTAGTTCACTCTTCAAACGTCCCCAAGAACTCATACTTACTTACGACATCGGATAGCGGGCGGACTTTGTCCGCCCGCCATCCGACTGCTAAAAAGGGTGGGGGTCCCGTGGGGACAATTAATTAGGATGATGCGCCCGGCACAGTGGCGGGCGCACCCTGTTTTTTTAAATTTAAATTCTGGTTGGCTTTGCTGAAAGCAATGCTAAAATGTTGTGCTGCTTTTCCAAGCACAACATGACGGGCCCCGCACGGAGCCTGTCACGTTTTGCTTTGAAAGTCGGGGGGGGTACCATAGCATCGGTAGGTACCCTCCATGGGGGCCCCCAAGCATACTCTGCAATGTGTGCATGCCTTTCCGTGGCGGACGGCAATGCCGCCACGCAAAGGCATTCCAAAATGCAGATTATATGGCTGGCGGTGTGGTGAGAGAGACACCACCGCCATATTGAACCCTTTTCCGCCTGGACATGTCTGAATATTTTCTACAGGGATGGCGGGAGGTTTGCCCCTGCGGTGACGGCAGTTCCAGCCGGCCCGGCGGGGGCAATACGCCCACCATCCTAATGGGGGCCCTAAGTCACAACTGTACAGTATACATATACATACAGTACACCCTTGCAGTGAGTGTGCTGTCAAGTTCAACAATAGTTAAAGATTATGAATCTAACTTACCACCGCCTGCCACTGGTGCTGCCACTCCCCCTACCGCTCCATCGTCGGTATCGGCAGCAACTGCCGCATCCTCTCCCTCCGCGTCGCCTTGTTCACTGGCCCCAGCACTGGTGGTCGGTAGTGCGCCTAGAAAACATTACACATTTATTAGGCGTCATATACACCTCCCCCCTATTGATCAGTAGCAAGGTTGAAAAATGAGTTAATACTAACATACATCACTAGTACAAATCAGGTAGTAGTAGAGTAGACACTAATAGTTATATGATCATTGTAGCCTTTGCTTGATTAGCCCTAGCCATGCACATGTGACGCTACCTTTACCTTGCAGCTTCTTAAGACACCTTTGAGGCCACATGACCTGCCTCACACTGCTACTGTCTAGTCTACGCGCTGCGTACAAGCGGTCAACAAACATTAACAAGCCACTTTTTTAGGAAGAACTGGTGTACTACTGTTACTGTTAGTCCATATTGCTTATCCATAGATGCTACACTTTTTGGCACGGCTGAGAAATGCTTGCAAGTTGCAATATACTAACGCACACCATTTCTTTTTTCGCATTAGACGCAAGATTCCCTTCTACGAACCAGAGCTTCTGAACGATGCACAAACTACCAGTACTAGGTTCTTCTGAGGTGAGGGGTCCATTCACTCACATCTTCATTTATAAATGTATATAAACTAAATTGCTATGGGATGGTGGTGCTGCCTTCCACCACTGTTCAGTTATCATGATTTAATTCCCAACTGTATAAGTGTAACAATGTATATTGTTTTAATGTTATTGATTTGCCGGTTGGTGCTGCTAAGAAAACAGTGTACAGACCTTCTCAAATTGAAATAAACATTTTAAACTTACATAGACTTCGTGGTATTTGGTGTGGAGTGGACTAAGTTACACGAGTGAGCAAATGAAAGTAAGGGTGTGCATGTGAATTGCTTCCACGACAGAGGTTGGGTGTGTTATGTTCTGGGTTGTCTACTTGTTGGTATCTTGGGGGGGAGGGTTCCGAGACCTAATAGGTATGACAAGACAGTACTATAGTCAAGCAGTGCAATTGTGGTGGGTGCGGAATTTCTGATTGAGGTGTGCAAGGAAGGTCCAACCTACCATCACCAACATCCTATTTTCTGGTGCAAATGTATGTGCAAGATCCCTACAACAGTGGTATGTCCTATAGGGTATCATATCAAAATATTAAGAAATCTGGTAGGGCTGTTGCTGTGAATTTTCAAAGCCTCAACATCAATAAGAGTAAAAGTAGTACAAGACAACGACCCAACGGATTGTACGTGCTACTGGTGAATATGAGTTTTATATTACAACCTTTCACAAAGAGTGGCACTGGCCAACTGGGCAAGACTAGCTACTACAGTACAGACAGATTGATAGGATGTAGTAGTACTCAGAGTCATCATAGCGGAGGCAGGGATAAGATTTTTGAAACCGTACAGATCGAAGGATAATTGGTGGTAAATAATAGCATTTGGAAACACACTATAGTTCGGGAGAAATGGGGCAGTAAAAGTTATGGAATAAGAAATATTATTAAAAACAAGAAGACTTACTGGGGCCAGCAGAGGAGCCCTCAGCGGTGTCCTCCTGGTGGTGTTCCTGTCCCGCCGACTGCCCAGTCCCTGCCCGTCTGCCCCTGGGTGCTGATGAACAGGAAAGATATAAGAAAGAGACAAACATTGATGGATGGTGTCAAACAAATACAATATTTTTCAACAACGGTCAAAAAACACTTATGTAAACAACAATTGCAATAACTACATTGACCGATCTCATCTGGTCAACATGTAATATCGGGGGATTCGCAGTTCGACTACTTAAGTTACTATTTATCAACAGTAATCCAGTCTTCCATTCTGATTCCAGAAAACTAAGTTACAACTAAGCCTAAGTAGTAGTACAACGTACCACCCAACCTAGCCCACCTATTCCAGGCATGCCAATTGTACATTAAGTATGCATTTCCACTGTATTCCTCAACAATGCGTATGGTCCAATCATGGAGGACACATGAACATGACTACATTTTTTGTATACACCAAATTTTGGTTTGATTGATGCTGATCTGCTACTGCTAAGTAACTGCTAAGCCTACCTCCACTCATTGAACAAACTAGAAAAGGTTCTAAAGACTGCCGTAATAGCAGCACGTCACGTAACTGAGTGAGGGGGGGCATCACGCATACCACTAACCAATTAGAAGCTCATACAACTACAAAGTCCCTAAACCTAAGTATCAATCCGCCCCTCTCTATTAGTGACAGGACAAAGTAAGGAGTGGACGTGAGTCACTGTAGCATTACGTAACTTAATTTCTCTAAAATAAACTCGTAAAGAATCACGCTAAGCAAGCGCAAACGCAAAGCTGCAAACAAGTAAGATTAGTAGTAGCGCAGAAGAGCACCTGTGTCATAATAATCACAGAAGACTTTTAAACGTTATTAACCTGGAATGTATTGTAAGCAGCAACATTCTAGCTGGTTGGAAGGAAAAAAAGATATTCACAATATATAACATAGAGCAGAAGAACAGACACAAAGTTGTAATAATTAAATAGGTACTCACCAAGCCCCGGGACCTCCACTCCTAGCAGGTCCAGCAGGTCCTGCTCACGGTCCAGGATGTCGGACCACCGGTGCGTCAGCTGTGCCTGGGTGCGCCGGACCCCAGAGATGCGCGACACTGCCCGGCGCACCTTCCCCCACCGCTGCCGGCGCTCCCGGAGGCCGTACCTGGACCCAGACCTGCCACCTGCTGCCAGGGTTGAGGGGAGGTGGCGCTGCACAAAGAAAATGAGTGCAGCCAACTCCACCTCCCCAAATAAGGCCCGTGCCTGCACCCCTTGTGGGCGCCGCCTTCCACATGGAAGGCGGTCGCGGCTCTGGCTGCGGCGAGCCCTACCCTTTGACATGGTTCTGGGGATGAGAGACGGGGTGGGAAAGAAAAGGTAATAAAATTTAAAAAGTAAGTAAAGGAAATAAATAGGCAATAGAAAGAGTGAAAAAGTAGCTAAAAAACAAAAAAAAAGTAGACAAAAACCAAAAATATAGAAGCAGGAAAATAGTTAGAGAAATAATAAGTAATAAAGATAAAAAAAAAGTGGCTATAAACAAAGGATTGAAAAGATTTAGGGAGGATTGAAAATCAGGCCCCAGAACCATGCAATAGAGTGAAAAACAAGATGGCCGCGCCCATTGCGACCACGTGCGCAAGTTTGCGCGATATTTTCTCCCCGAGCAAGCAAAAAGCAACGCGATCAAGTAAAAGCGGTCGCCAACAGGAAATATCGACCGCGAACAGGCGCGAACATGCATTGCGCGACCCGGAACAGGAAGTAAGCATCGCGAGAGGGCGGGACAAGTGAAAACAAGGTGGCCGCGCCCGTGAGCAACCGCATGGGTAAGTTGGCGACCCGCGATCACGCAAAAAATACCGCGAACAGGCGGCAAAAAAACTTCCGCGTCTTCGCGATATTTCCGGCGTGTTTGCGGAGATTTTCTGCATTTTCGCGATAATTTGCGGAAGTTAATTCCGCAAATTCCGCCCACCCCTAGTATAGATACCTTAATAGTGTCTTTATGAACAATGGCCTTGCCTCCACCGACCTTAGACTGCCTATCAAGCCTTTGGATACGGTAGCCATCTTGGATTACCACCGTGATAGTGGGGATGGAACTGGGTTTGAGCCACGTTTCCATCAGAAATCCAATATCGGTGTGCCCCGAAGAAAGCAAATCCCAGATTTCAATGGCATGCTTGGGCAATGATCTAACATTAGCCAGGAAGCAATTTCAGTCCCGGCTAGAATTATTGATTGATGAGTCTGGGGGAGAGGGAGGTTACTTGAGTCCAAATTTGGTTGGTTCCTTCTAAGAGTGGGTAACAGAGAACCAATGTGTTTCTGCCTCAATTCCAGGCTGTGGAATTGGCAGTTCCTACATGCAAAAGGTCCCTCCATCTCTGGGAGTACCTTTGATGTACATTTGGAAGAGCTTACCCATCTTAATGCTAAAAACTCCGTACTCATTTAGGAGTGTTTCTGTCTGTGACCAACCCCAGATTTAAAAGGAGCAGGGGTCCTGGCTCCTGGCTATGGCTGGGTCACTCAGGGATGTATTTCTTTGTGTTAGGGGCACCTGTTTCCCTGGGACCATCCCACTGTCCCCTAGTGAGAAGAGGGTCATTTCTGCGGGATCCCCACCCTCCTGTGGGCACTCCTCCTCCCCAAGCGCTACACTAGCCAACACCTTAGTCAGCCCACCAGTGGGTGGCTGTGCCCTCTTGGGACACTTGGGGTCCCCCTTCAAGAGACCCACCTGGTCACAGGAAAAGCACGTGCGGGGGCAGTCTCTGCAGGCTTTACTGAAGAGACCAATGCTTTTTTGACTCCGGGGGATGGGAACCTTGACCCTGGGTATTAGTTAGGGGCCCTTTATAGATCTCCTGTGCTTTACCCTTGTCCCCCCCACTTTTCTGCTGGGGACTCTGCCCACCTTTGGCTGAGTCTCCCCCAAACGCTTTTTTGTGGATGCTGGTACTCACCCAACAGTCCTCATTTACATTTTGTCTTGTGGGATGGACAGGTTCCAGCAGTATTTCCCTGTAGTCCGCCAAGGCCTGCCACACCTTCGCATGTTTCTGTGGACACCCCCGGCCTTTGAACACTGCCACCACCAGGACCATGTATTAGTCTAGACCATTCTTCCATACCTCCAGGGATGGATGGGCCACCGCCTTTCACCCCTTTTGCTATATCCCGCTTCGCCAGAGTAAAGCCAAGGAAGAGCAGAGACAGTTGGCATTGTTCGCTCCCTAGCGTGTCCTAAACATGAAGAAGAATGTATTTTGGGTCCATCGGGATTGTCCAGCCCAGAACCGTACCCATACATGATGTCACAGCTTTCCAATAGCAGATTAAAGTATGACAGCCCCACACCAAATGCAGAAATGTGCCCTCCTCTGCTTCACACCAGAGATAGGCCGGAAAGCTGACCACCCCCATTCTCCACAGTCAATAACATGCATAGTATACCCTGTGTAGGTATTTAACCTGGATTAGTCAGAGTCGGGTTGCGATGGCAGCATTACTAGGTGCACCCAGTGCCTCCGTCCAGTCTTCCTTCTCTAACCCTCCCACATCAGCCTTCCATGCCTGCCGGAGAGCCACTTCTGTGAAGTTTTTAATGAAAATAAAAAAAGGCCTCATTTGAAATGGTTTTCTCACTTACCATTTTGAAATGGAAAGATGAAATGGAAATGAATATGATACTCTCACATAAACATTTGCAGCATTCCTAATGTGTACTTATGCCCATACAACTCTTGTTGAAAATTAACTTGGCTCTGATTCCAACTGAAAAATTCTCATGTGGTATTTACCGCATGTGGTATGACTACATCATTTTGATTTTTGGATTTTAGAATGGCGCTACCATTGTGATACTGCATGTTTTCCCCAAGGAGTGCAAATTTGGATTAATACAGATCTTCCCTGCACAAATCCTGAAAAATAAAACCAGCAGGTGCGGTAATTACTGGACAACATAAATAAACTTAAATCCGAATTCAGGCACACACAGGTGTTAAGTCCAAATCAGGATTCTTTTTTGGCACTAAAGGGATCTTACTATTGATGTTAGTTTTCACTGTTCAAAAGGGATTAAGGTGGCACTTGGGACCAGCCTATTTTTTCCTATGTTACATTATATTTATGTACTGTTGAAATGGGGGTCTCTAGTTGGTAGAGGTCGGTACCATTGTCCAAATAGGGACCCTTGCTTCTAGTCAGGGTAAGGAGGATACACTCTTAAAATAACCCCTGCTCACACCTTGGTAGCTTGGCATGAGTAGAAAGGCTTATCTGAGAGGCACTGTGTAAAGCATTTGTGAACACATACAGTAATACAGTGAAAACACCACAAATGGACACCACATCAGTTAAGGAAAATAAGTAATCTTTATCTAAATCAAAACAAGACCAAATGACAAAAAATCCACAATACAGTATCAAAAATATCTTTAAAAATAGGTTATTCACTCAAATCAAGCTTCTAGCAACAAATAACTCCACCTGGAATCATAACGACGTAGTGACAGATGAAAATCCCAAAGTACGGCGCCGACCGTGAGGTGAGCGGTGTCAGGCCCGGAGTCAAGCAGATCCACAAAGAACAGTACCTTAGAATTGACGAAAGCAAAGATGGTGCACGGCGTAGGGGAGGTGATGCTTCATTGGCGCCGGCGGCTTTGGTTCCTTATGACCCCAGGGGAGGGGATGCCTCTGTTCCTTACTGCAGCGCAGGGGAGGTGAGACTTCGGTTCCTTACTGTGTCAGGAAGGTAACGTCACAAATGGCGGCGAGGTGTCGGTTCCTTACAACGGTGCGATGTCGATGGATTCGGGAGTCACCCCCGTCGAGGATCGGCTCCACGTTGAAGAAGCACCGCGTCGATGAAGTCGGGTCTGTGGTGTGAGTTGGGACGGTGCATCGTGGACGTCATGAGCGGTGTCCTCGGCTCTGGTGCAGGCAGCGGCTCAATTGATGGCTTCAGAGTCGATGCGGCACGGCGTCTGCAGGCGTCGGTCCTACGGTGCAAGTCTGGGCAGTGCGTCATGCTCTACACGAGCAGTGCCCATGGCTTCGGTGCAGGTTACGGCATCATTCGCAAGCGTCGGTGTTGCAATTTCCTTCTGTGGCAGCTGAAACAGCAGTTCCAGATGCAGAGAGACAGAAGGGACGAAGTCTTTGTGTCCCTGAGACTTCAGAACAGGAGGCAAGCTCAGGTCAAAGGCCTTGGAAATCTTTTCTTCAAGCAGGTGACAAAGCAAAGTCCTTTTTCAACTTTCCTTGGCAGCAAGCAGCCACTGCAGGCCAACCCCAGACAGCCACAGCACAGGGGCAGTATTCCTCCTCAGCGTATCTGGCTCTTCTCCTTGGCAAAGGTTCCTCTTGATTTCCCAGAAGCGATCTAAAAGTCTGGGGTCTGGGCCCCTCTTTTTATACACCAAAATCCTTTGTTCTCTGAAGGCAGAGAATGTCTGTACGTAGCAAAAACTAGTTCTGTCCTCACTGGTGCAGCTTCCTGGCAGGAGGTGAAGACAGCATTGTTGAAGGCAGACCAGGCCCATGCAGATGAAAGGAAATCTCTTCCCCTACTCTAAATGCACCAAGGTCTATTCAGCCCAGTCCTGACTCATCTGACTTCTGGAGCCACTGCCCCTATCCAGCCCCTGTCATCCAAAAGCCAGACATGCAATACACAAACCTAGCAGAGGCACACTGGATGGTTAGGCAAGAATATACCTACTTTCTAAAAGTGGCATTTTAAAACACAGAATGTAAAAATCACCCTCACTAAAAGATGTACTTTAACATTCTGAGTTCAGGCATAATAAACTCTACTTTTCTAATTTGTTCCCAGGATCAGTTATGTTTATGAGATGTTATAAACAAACTGCCCATTCTGTCCTATGAGAACAGATAGCCTTGCAATAGTGAAAAACTAAATTGACAGTATTTCACTATCAGGGCATGCCACACCCATCAGAGCATGTCCTAGCTTTCACATACAATGCACCCTGCCCCCAGGGGAACCTTGGGCCTACCTTAGGGGTGACTAATATGTAGAAAAGGGAAGGTTTAGGGACTGGCTCATGTGTGCACTTGCCACGTTGACATGACAGTCCCAGAGTTATATTTTACAGGCTGCTTCTGTGGGTGGCTGCAGCCCACTGGCAGCATTTGATTTACAGGCCCTGGGCACACACAGTGCACTATACTAGGGTCTGACAAGTAAATCAAATAGCCAAATCATGAAAACACTAATCTATAACAACAATTTACAAAAGGGAGCACTTGCACTTTGGCACTGAACAGCAGTGGCAAAGTGCCCAAAGCATCTAGACCAGCAAAAATGGAGTCCAACACACAGCAAAACACAGGAAGCAAAGGGAAAAAATGGAAGGGAAACCCATACCAATAGTGCCAGGTCTAACATATACTAATTTATGCCGAAACGTATCAGAACACTCCTAGCAATGAAGATGTCCTGGTGCTGGAGGGAATGATCTCATGCACTCAGCAGATCACTCATCAGAAAGAGAAAGGTTTTAAGCTTCTTGCAAAAGGCCAGATGGTTGATGACGGTCAATGAAGATATGCAAGAAGAGAGGTTAAGCATTCCATAAGGAAGTAACTATGTCGGTGAATGCATGTCCACGACCCCGAGTGCAGGGAATATGGTAAAACATAGGCACAGTTATTAACCCAGAACTGAAAGTATGAAATGGGAGCTGTTCTTAACTTTTAAATAACAAACATAGGTGCAGGTACAAAAAATCCTACAAGTTGTCTACTGACACTGATGAATGCCAGGGTATCCGAATGCTAAGACTGCCTATGTCTCAATTCCACCTCACTGCTTCTTTCTTCCACTACTCTGCACTTCCTGTCTCTATCTCACTAATGCAGGTCTCCTTTTATCCCTGCTTTTTACTAGCTTTCTCTTTCTTTCTGTTTAGTGAGTTTCCCTCCCTTATTCTGCCTTAGTTTGATAATAAAATATAATTCTCGCAAACTGTAGTGTTCCACCCAGCACAGGTGCATGCATACACAGTGACAACAGAGTCTAGAATTGAGCAACCTATTGCCTGGTGTCTTCCTTGCTGGGCCACCTTCCAACCACCACAGTGGCGACGAGGTTGTAAAGCCAGAGAGGCCTAAATCTGCAAGGGCATGTAGTAACCTTGTCTACGTCTCCTACATTGTCAACAAATGTATAATACTGCAGTGCTCTGCCTCACACCACACACAACACCACTGCCCATAAATATTGCACACAGTAGCTGTGTGAGTACTGTAGGGCGCAAACACAGTTTATCGGAAAATTCAGCATATTGAATTTCTACTAGTCGTTGGAAACTTACATGAAGGAAATTATTATTTGTCACATACAACTGAATTGTTAATATTAACAAGCATGCAATTAATAGAATGCAAGTTTGAAATATTGGAAGTATAAATAAAAAGAAAGCGAAACCTGGTAAGACAAAAAGAGAATGAGAGATAGAACAAAAGGCAGCTAAACAATAAATATATACATGCAAATGTAATTTCAAGACAATTACTAAACATTTTGAAGCATACAATGAAAGAAACAAAAAAATACCTTTATATTAAATTGGAAAGATTGGGAGCATCACTCAAAAACTATTTGTGCAATGTTTGGATACAAAATAATATTAAATGAAAGCAGAAAGAAAATATATTTAAACAAAATCCTTTTAAGGTTGTCACTACCTGACAGGCCAATGTAGGTACCAAGAAACATAATTAGGAGTGAATTCTCACATTCCTAATATGGTGGATCCCATTAGAGATGTGTATGGGATTAGACTTCCATGGCTTTATCGGAGTTGCATGACCTTATAAAGGAAATCTGTAACTTGCAATATCGTGTAATTTATGGAAGAGGCAATTTTATTCCTTATAATACATGGTCGCACCATCACCCTCCCCACAAACTGATTATACCGTTGGGGGCATATGTACAAGCCCCTATCGCCACCACTACGTCACTATTACCGACGTTGCGGTGGCTATAGGGGCTGCGCCTTATTTACAAGGCAGCGTTAAGCCATTTAACGTGACTTAACTCTGCCTTGTAAATAGGGCCCCCTTTCACGCTATGTTAGCGTGAAAGGGGTGGGCAGTGGGTGTTTTGGCGGGCGTTCCACCTCAACATCCATTCATTTTGTCGCTGCCCCCTATGTACAATGGTGGTACAGATAGGAGGCAGTGCAAAAATTAAGACCAGGTAAATCCTGGTCTTAACTTGGAGAAACGAGGAGAAATTGATTATTTCTCCTCATTTTTGCTATCTCCATGTGTGCTGCCTTGTGCAGAACACATGGAAATAGCAAAATGCCATGTATCTATAGGAAGGTGTCCTTGTAAATATGGTGCAGCCTTGTGTTTCAGAAGTGGAGGAGAGAGGCGGTAAGCCAGGAAGGCTAACGCCTCTCTCTGCCACTTCACTGTACATACGGCCCCTGGTGTCTTACTTTTTCATATGAAAGAGATTACATGGTTGCAGTCATGGAGAACAAAAGCAGAATATGTAGTGTAAAATTAAACACGCTAGAAATTATTTAGTAATTTGTTGCAAATAAATATGTTATCATTAGTTTGCTATACGTCAGATTAAAAAATGTTGTAGCTTAGAATGTGTAAGACCTGGGGTCCCCAGGCCCAAGGGGGTAACGTGACACGAGCGGCTGGGCACCCAAAGGCCTGTGTGTTAAGCGACCATACAACACACGCAACCTCTGAAGCAGTAAAGGCACACAATAATGGACGCCACACAATAAGGTGAATGCAAATTAATCAGGTTTTATCTAATCAAAGGATCACACGCAGTGATCTTGGAGGGCAATGTATCTTAGCTTATACACATTCCCATTTGCATTACAGTTTCTCATTACCTGTACACTTTAACATGTGCATTACAGTTGTTCATGACCTGAACGCTTCAACATGTGCATTACAGTTATTCATTACCTGTACGCTTTAACATGTGCATTACAGCCTCTCAGTACTGTTACCTCCGCAACCCCGCAGTGTGAACTTCCCTAGTGCTGCGGGCCGGGGCCTGCACACGTGGCGCTACGGGTGTCTACCAAGAAACAAAGGTACATGAGCATAACTGGCGGTAGTATAATGCCTGCCTAGCACCCTGAGCATAAGCAGGGTGGGCACAGTAAGCGCCTTGCACTCCGGACCTTCGCTGGCGAAAGGAGCGATCAGCGCTACTCTAACATAGAACGCATTGAGCACTGGTAACTACACTTGAGCGATCAGCGCTGCTCTAACATAGAGCGCATTGAGCATTGGTAAATACACTTGAGCGATCAGCGCTACTCTAACATAGAACGCATTGAGCATTGGTAAATACACTTGGACGATCAGCGCTACTCTAACATAGAACGCATTGAGCATTGGTAAATACACTTGGACGATCAGCGCTACTCCCACATAAAACGCTTTGAACACTGTTGAGTACAATTGAACGATCAGCGCTACGGGGACATAGAACGCTTTGAACACTGTTGAGTCCGGCGAACAGCAGTCCCCAGGAGAGGGTAATCCCACGGAGGGGAGACTCACAATTACGGCGGGAAATCCCACGGAGGGGGGAAAGTCACAGTTCCTGCATGCGGTGTCGTTCCCACCTGGCAGGGGGTGCACCGGGCCTTCTCACGACTCCCGGGGAGCAGGGGGGGGCGAGTCTCAGGCCGCCACACGGCCGCGCTACCTCCCAGCCCCTGGGGGTTACCTTGATCTCGTCACTCGGTTCCGCTCCGGGTCCTCCTTCCGACGCGCGCAACGGCGCGGGACACTCCCGGACACTCGCTCTTCCTTCAGAAGCTGCGACGGCAGCGGCGGGGCCCCGGGCTTCTCCGCGGGCTCCGACTTGACACTGACACTTCCCTGAGGCCTACGGGCCGCGGCGGTGATCGCGTTGCGGGTCCTGGCACCCGGGGGGGGTCTCAAATTAAGCGGGAGCTCGGCCAGCTCCGCGCTCAACAGCGGATCTGCACAGGGGGTCACAGGTCAGGTCTGGCAGCGCAGGAAACACAGCGCCAGCACCTGGTCGATCCCCAGCAGTCAGGTAATCAGTCGTTTCACGAAGTTACAATAATCAGCTTGGCATGAAGTTTCAGGATGGTACTTCTGCAGTTTCAAAAGTCAGTCTTTGTGGCGCAGATGATACTGGCGCCCTTGGGTTTCAGTTCCTTGGGGGGTAGGGGATGAGTTGGCGACTAGGTCCTTCCTAGTCAGGCTGGGCAGAGGTTCCCTGGGTCCTCCTACTGCTGGGCAAGATCAGTGGGTTTCACAGGATCCCTCACTCACTTAAGAGGCAGCACCTAAGCCCTGTCACTCTCAGAGGCATAATTCCCTGGCTAGGCCCTACCGCCTACACTCCTGCGTGGATTCTCCAGCTCTGCTTCACCCCAACTGGCCAACTAACTCCAAAAAGTTCCCTCCCTCACTTATGTATCCCTAGGTCAGGTGACCTCTAGCCAAGGCGGCAAAAGTAAAAACCACACCTCCCTTCTAGAAGGTTCCAGCACATTCCAGGAGCTTCCCCATACTACCTAAGGGACAAAAAAGGCGGGCTGGTGTTGCAACATTGTTGTGGGGTTCCAGCCAGCTCCTGGCAGCTAGGGTGCTACTATGAAGACCACTCTGCAGTAGCAGGGGTCTGTGGCAGCCATCTTGGGAAAAGGGAGCACCTGCACCTTAACACTGGTTGGCAATGAAAAGGCGCCCGGAGACCTAAGTCCAACATCAAAAATGAGGGTGGAAAAAAAATGAGGCACGATCAAAAATAGATGGGGAGACTACCCTAAGGCTGACAGGTCCAACACGCGTCCCCCCAGCCGAAAGAGGGGAGAGCTACCCAACCTCTAGGGAGTTCTCATCGCTAAGGCGGAAAAACCTGGAGAGACCGTCAGCATTGGCGTGGTCAACTCCGGGCCGATGTTCCACCCGAAAATCCATCCCCTGTAGGGAAATGGACCACCTCAACAACTTGGGGTTTTCGCCTCTCATCTGCATGAGCCAGCGAAGGGGACGGTGGTCGGTCTGGATAAGGAAGTGAGTTCCAAAGAGGTATGGCCTCAACTTCTTCAGAGCCCAGACCACCGCGAAGGCTTCTCTCTCAACGGTGCTCCATCGCCGTTCCCGAGGGAGGAGTCTCCTGGATATGAAGGCCACTGGTTGATCTTGGCCCTCGGTGTTGAGTTGCGAGAGCACCGCACCTATGCCGTGCTCTGAGGCGTCGGTCTGCACAATAAATTCCTTGCTGAAATCTGGTGTTACTAGTACTGGAGCGGTACACATCGCATGTTTCAGCGTGTCAAAGGCTTCTTGGCATGCAGCTGTCCATATGACCTTGCGAGGTTGCTTCTTCGAGGTCAATTCCGTCAAGGGGGTTACGATGGTACCATATCCCTTGACGAACCGGCGGTAATACCCAGTGAGGCCGAGGAAAGCTCGGACCTCTGTTTGGGTCTTGGGGGGCTCCCAAGCCAAGATGGTCTCTATTTTGGCCTGGAGGGGTTGCACCTTACCTCCGCCCACCAGGTGTCCCAGGTACACGACAGATCCTTGTCCAATCTGGCACTTGCTAGCTTTAATTGTTAGGCCAGCACGTTGCAGCGCCTGCAATACCTCCTGGAGGTGTTGCAGATGGTCCTCCCAGGTACCACTGAAGACAGCTATGTCATCCAGGTAGGCCGCTGAGAAGGACTCCAGGCCAGATAGTACCTGATTCACTAACCGCTGGAATGTGGCCGGAGCATTTTTGAGCCCAAAGGGCATCACTCGGAACTGGTAGTGGCCCTCGGGGGTGGAGAACGCTGTTTTCTCCCGTGCTCCATCGGCCATGGCAATCTGCCAATATCCGGATGTCAGATCGATGGTGCTGAGGTACCGGGCTGCTCCCAGCCGGTCCACCAGCTCGTCTGCACGTGGGATGGGGTGAGCATCTGTCTTCGTGACAGAGTTCAACCCCCGGTAGTCCACACAGAACCGAAGCTCCGGTGTAGTACCAGGTGGGGCCGCTTTCGGCACCAACACCACTGGACTAGCCCACGGGCTGCTGGAAGGTTCTATCACCCCCAGCTCCAGCATCTTTGCCACCTCACGCTGGATGCTATCTTTCACTCGGTCAGAGAGCCGGAAAGAGTTGTTCTTCACCGGGGGGCTGTCCCCTGTGTCCACATCATGGGTACACAGATGAGTGATTCCAGGCGTGAGGGAGAACAACGAGGCGAACTGTCCCAGGACATGGCGGCAGTCCCTCTGTTGCTCTGGGGTCAAGGATGGGGAGAGGACTACACCTTTCACTGAACCATCCTTCTCTTGTACCGCTAGAAGGTCAGGAAGAGCCTCACTCTCTTCCTCCTCGCTCCCATTCGTCACCATAAGGAGAGCAAGCTCTGATCGCTCATGGTGCGGCTTCAGGCGGTTGACGTGGAGTACCCTGAGGGGCTGACGGGGGGTTTTCAAATCTACAACGTACGTGGTCTGGCCTTGTCGCTCCACAATATCGTACGGACCAGTCCACCGGTCCTGGAGGGCACAAAGCTCCCCAGGTTCCATAACCCACACCTTCTGTCCAACGTCCAACTTGACCGTCCGAGCGTTGCGGTCATACCACTCCTTCATCACGGTCTGGCTAGCCTCCAGGTTCTCTGAGGCCGCCTTCCACAGCTTGGCCATCTGGCTGCGGAACGCCAGCATGTAGCTGACAATGTCACGGGGAAGCTTCTGTGAAGTCTTCTCCCACCCCTCTTTCACTAAACTGAGGTGACCCCTAACGGGATGGCCATAGAGCAACTCAAACGGGCTGAACCCGACTCCCTTCTGCGGTACCTCCCGGTAGGAGAACAACAAGCAGGGGAGGAGGACGTCCCATTTACGCCTCAAGCCCTCTGGCAGGCTTCGGATCATACCCTTCAATGTCTTATTGAAGCGCTCTACAAGTCCGTTAGTCTGGGGGTGGTAAGGAGTGGAGAACCGGTAGGTCACCCCACATTCCTTCCACATGGCCTGCATGTAGGCCGACATGAAATTGGTTCCCCTGTCTGACACCACGACCTTGGGGAATCCCACTCGGGTAAAAATCCCCAACAGTGCCCGCGCCACCACCGGTGCAGTGATGGTCCTCAGAGGAATAGCCTCTGGGTACCTTGTGGCGTGGTCCACCAAAACCAGAATGAACCGGTGTCCCGCTGCGGTCGGAGGGTCCAATGGCCCAACAATATCAATACCGACCCTCTCAAAAGGGGTCCCGACCACAGGGAGCGGTTCCAAAGGGACCTTCAATTTAGTCCCAGTCTTGCCACTTGCCTGACAAGACTTACAGGTCTTACAGAAGGTGTCTGAGGCAATCCTCATCCTGGGCCAATAGAAATGAGGGACCAACCGTGCAAAGGTTTTGTCCTGGCCCAGGTGTCCGGTTAAGGGAATCTCGTGCGCTAACTCCAGCAGGAAGGCCCGGTAACATTGGGGGACCACTATGGCCCTCGAAGATCCATGTACCGGCACCCTGGGCTCACTGTATAGGAGACCATCCTCCCAATACACATGATATCCTCCCAACTCCTGACTGGCCACTTGGGCTTCGGCCTGTCGCTGCATGCCTTCAAGCGTGGGGCACGCCCTTTGTGCCTGACAAAATTCCTCCCGGGTAGGGCCTCCTCCCACATGCCTGTCAGCAAGGGTCGGCAAGTCCTCCACGGGAACGACATCCACCTCCACGGACTCCGGGGGCACCTCTGCGGCCTCCCCATCCATCTCACGTGGCGTGTCCTTTACCACCTTCTTCTTTCCTCTTCTGGTGTTGGGTTGGGCCATTATTCCAGGCTCCAACCCAGGGTGAGTTTCATGCTGGGCAGCCATGGACCGCGTGACTATGCAAGTCCACCCTGGTAATCCCAGCATCTCGGTGTGAGCTCGAAACTCGACATCTTTCCACTTGGTGTGCTCCAGGTCGTTCCCTAGCAAGCACCCCACAGGCAAGGCAGGGCTCACAGCAACTCTCAGTAGGCCTTTGACTCCTCCCCACTCAAATGGAACACGAACCACTGGATAGTGACTCAGACTGCCGTCAGCCAATACGGCGGGATGGAACTCCTCGGGGACTACTTGGTCTGGGGACACCAGCCGCCGCACGACAGTGGGCATGCTGGCCCCTGTGTCCCTCAGAGCATCCACCTCCTCCCCGTTAACTCTCACCCTCTGCTGATATTTAGCAGTGTTCGGGGACAGGGACACTACGGGAACCACCTCTCTATCCCCGAGTGAAACCAGCGTCAGGCCTGTCCACTCCCCTTCCCTATCTAAGGGCAGCTCCGCCCCAAGCGCTATACTACTCACCCCGGGACTTTTCCCGCCCGTTGGGGCTGGGGGTCGCTTGCGACACTTGGGATCTCCCTTGTAGTGTCCAATCTCCCCACATTCGTAGCACCGCACAATCCTTGGCTGCTGACTCCTGTCAGGGTAAGTGGGTCTTGTGGAATTGGACGGGGGTGGGGTTCCTACTCCCTTCCCAAACTTATTTTGGGACCTTTCGAGAACTCACCTTTTTATCTCCCCCCTCTTTCTTCTGGGGGAAACCCTGTCCGCCTTTCGAGCCATCTCCCCCGGGGCCCTTGTGAGACACCAGGGTGCTCACCCAAATATCTGCCTCCTCCGCAAGCTCACGGGGATCCATCAACTTGCGGTCCACCAGATGTTGGCGCAGCTCCGGAAAGCACTTATCCAAGAGGTGCTCCCGTAAAAAAAGATTGTACACCCCTCGATAGTCCTGCACCTCGCTGCCACGCACCCAACCATCTAGTGCCTTTCTCTCATAATCAAAAAAATCCACCCATGTCTGTGTGGACAGCTTATGGCTGCCACGGAACTTCTGCCTGTACCTCTCGGGGTTAAGACCAAACTTTTTCAGTAAAGCCTCTTTCATGGGGGCATACCTGACCTGATCCGCCTTGGCCAAATATAACAGGGTGTCCCTGACGTTGGGAGGTATATACCGATATAACCCACCTCCCCAATTACTCTCGGGTACCCCATGGGCAGTCAAGGCTACCTCGTATGCCTCCAACCATTTAGCAATGTCGTCCCCCACTGTGTAATTGGCAATGACTTCCTTAGGTAGGTAGAATTTTGACTCGTGAGACTCCTTAGGTATGCTGCCACCATTGTCCTTATTGGACGCATTCAATTGGAGGGCGCGCAGCTCCAGCTCTTTTAGCTGAAGCTCGTGCGCCAGCTTCTTCTCCTCCATTGCCCATTTCTTGTTCTCTCTCTCTCTTTCTCTTTCATGCTCCAATTTGGCCAGCTCCCATTTTAACTGCCTCTCTTCCCTTCTGTCCTCGTACTCCTCTGGAGACGTGCTCCTCCTAGACCCTGTCCTACTACTGGCCCCAGAACGTCTCCCTGGGGGCACATTTTCAGACACATCTACATTCAATATGTCTAGTACTTCCTGGGCGCTCTCCTCCTGAGGTGCATCTGGCGCCTCCTGTCCCTCATCCTCTCTCCCTTCTGGGTGGGCCTCTACCCATGCCCTAATAGCGGTACGGAGTTCCGGTCCTTTGGCCTTCCGCACCCCAGGCACCCCCATCCCCTGCCCGAACTCTCTCAGTTGCTTTACAGTGTACCCCTCGAGGTCAGCTAACCGGAAATCCATCGTGACAGGTGGGGACCTAGATACTAAGGAAGAAATTCCTAGGATATGGGTGACAGTAACCAGCTAACCAGGATTCTTTCACACACTCAGCCTGGACAGTGGAATCAATATACACAGCAATCAATGGTTTCAGAGCTTTTTGGAGAAAAACAATAGGCGTTTAATTGTGACGCCCTCCGCTTCACGGAAGGGTGCTCTATGGTCACAGGTCCTAAAATCCCACCGCTGCCACCAATGTAAGACCTGGGGTCTCCAGGCCCTAAGGGGGTAACGTGACATGAGCGGCTGGGCACCCAAAGGCCTGTGTGTTAAGCGACCATACAACACACGCATCCTCTGAAGCAGTAAACGCACACAATAATGGACGCCACACAATAAGGTGAATGCAAATTAATCAGGTTTTATCTAATCAAAGGATCATACGCGGTGATCTTGGAGGGCAATGTATCTTAGCTTATACACATTCCCATTTGCATTACAGTTTCACATTACCTGTACACTTTAACTTGTGCATTACAGTTGTTCATGACCTGTACACTTTAACATGTGCATTACAGTTGTTCATGACCTGAACGCTTCAACATGTGCATTACAGTTGTTCATTACCTGTACGCTTTAACATGTGCATTACAGCCTCTCAGTACTGTTACCTCCGCAACCCCTGCAGTATGAACTTCCCTAGTGCTGCGGGCCGGGGCCTGTACACGTGGCGCTACAGGTGTCTACAAAGAAACAAAGGTACATGAGCATAACTGGCGGTCGTATAATGCCTGCCTAGCACCCTGAGCATAAGCGTGGTGGGCACAGTAAGCGCCTTGCACTCGGGACCTTCGCTGGCGAAAGAAGCGCTCGTGGGTTGGTGAATACACAGGAATGATTAGCGCTACTGAGACATAGAACACATTGGGCACTGCTAAATACAATGGAACGATCAGCGCTACTCTAACATAGAACGCATTGAGCACTGGTAACTACACTTGAGCGATCAGCGCTACTCTAACATAGAGCGCATTGAGCATTGGTAAATACACTTGAGCGATCAGCGCTACTCTAACATAGAACGCATTGAGCATTGGTAAATACACTTGGACGATCAGCGCTACTCCCACATAAAACGCTTTGAACACTGTTGAGTACAATTGAACGATCAGCGCTACGGGGACATAGAACGCTTTGAACACTGTTGAGTCCGGCGAACGGCAGTCCCCAGGAGAGGGTAATCCCACGGAGGGGAGACTCACAATTACGGCGGGAAATCCCACGGAGGGGGGAAAGTCACAGTTCCTGCATGCGGTGTCGTTCCCACCTGGCAGGGGGTGCACCGGGCCTTCCAACGACTCCCGGGGAGCAGGGGGGGGGCGAGTCTCAGGCCGCCACACGGCCGCGCTACCTCCCAGCCCCCGGGGGTTACCTTGATCTCGTCGCTCGGTTCCGCTCCGGGTCCTCCTTCCGACGCGCGCAACGGCGCGGGACACTCCCGGACACTCGCTCTTCCATCGGACGCTGCGACGGCAGCGGCGGGGCCCCAGGCTTCTCCGCGGGCTCCGACTTGACACTGACACTTCCCTGAGGCCTACGGGCCGCGGCGGTGATCGCGTTGCGGGTTCTGGCACCCGGGGGGGTCTCAAATTAAGCGGGAGCTCGGCCAGCTCCGCGCTCGACAACGGATCTGCACAGGGGGTCACAGGTCAGGTCTGGCAGCGCAGGAAACACAGCGCCAGCACCTGGTCGATCCCCAGCAGTCAGGTAATCAGTCCTTTCATGAAGTTACAATAATCAGCTTGGCATGAAGTTTCAGGATGGTACTTCTGCAGTTTCAAAAGTCAGTCTTTGTGGCGCAGATGATACTGGCGCCCTTGGGGTTCAGTTCCTTGGGGGGTAGGGGATGAGTTGGCGACTAGGTCCTTCCTAGTCAGGCTGGGCAGAGGTTCCCTGGGTCCTCCTACTGCTGGGCAAGATCAGTGGGTTTCACAGGATCCCTCACTCACTTAAGAGGCAGCACCTAAGCCCTGTCACTCTCAGAGGCATAAGTCCCTGGCTAGGCCCTACCGCCTACACTCCTGCGTGGATTCTCCAGCTCTGCTTCACCCCAACTGGCCAACTAACTCCAAAAAGTTCCCTCCCTCACTTATGTTTCCCTAGGTCAGGTGACCTCTAGCCAAGGCGGCAAAAGTAAAAACCACACCTCCCTTCTAGAAGGTTCCAGCACATTCCAGGAGCTTCCCCATACTACCTAAGGGACAAAAAAGGCGGGCTGGTATTGCAACATTGTTGTGGGGTTCCAGCCAGCTCCTGGCAGCTAGGGTGCTACTATGAAGACCACTCTGCAGTAACAGGGGTCTGTGGCAGCCATCTTGGGAGAAGGGAGCACCTGCACCTTAACACTGGTTGGCAATGAAAAGGCGCCCGGAGACCTAAGTCCAAAATCAAAAATGAGGGTGGAAAAAAAATGAGGCACGATCAAAAATAGATGGGGAGACTACCCTAAGGCTGACAGGTCCAACAGAATGTGTATAAACATGCAGAGGGATTCGATCTTTCCTGTAAAAAAGCATGACGTCGAAAATAAACATGCTGCCATAAAGTTCACCTTTTGTTTTGTTCACCATACGTTTCCGAAAAACACAACAGAAGAAAGAAAGCAGGTTCTCATTTTGGTTGTTCAAACTGTAGCTGCAATTATGCTCTGGAGCATATCTTTCATCTTGGCTGCTGTTTCTGACAGTTGAGCGGCTACATAGTTTCTTTCTAGAGACATCACCTCTCGACTGTAATGGGGAAATTAGAGGCAGGCTTTTATACGGGAATTGCAGGTGCCCATGTATCGTAGAGTGCTAAAACATCAAAACAATTATGGAGCAGATGTAATTTCACCATTGAATCATGTCTATTCTATGTATAGCACCCTTGCACTCTCAGACGCCCCTCGATCCTTATTCCTAAAAAGAAAATATTAAACCTGCATCTTTAGGGTTTACTTCCAGGCTTCGGTGCAGACTCCCATTTAAAAAAACCAATGTCAGTGGTTTCTTAGAGTTACCCTGGAAGTGTATTATGAATTCCCAATTACTTTCCGGCATAGGCAGCTCCGTATGAGCAATTAAACACCTGGAAGGAGGGGCATCGACCCCCCCCCCGCCTCAAAATTGAAAAATAAAAAGATAATAAAACATGTTTATTATGGTTTTATTTGTCTTCCTTTGAATGGGTCCTGGAGGGGGGGCCATCGCGGGGCAAGTCAAAAGGGGGAGTGGTGGACACAGCCATCAGTGTGCATGCGGGTCTGGCCGCCGTCTCAGCACGGTCACATGGACGTGCGCACTGAGCTGTCTCCACCCGAGCTGCGTTGCCAGTTTGGAGACAGCAGGCACGGGCTCCCAGTCTCCCTGAGAGCACAAATCTAGAGCGCTCAGGCCAATCCTGACGCTGCTCTCATTCATAAGAGCAGTGTCAGGATTGGCCACAGGGAAGGCTGGGAGCCTGTGCTGCAGCGTGGAAGAAGCAGAAGAGCAGGGTTTTCGGCGGGCAGTAGTGCAAGGAAGTACTTTTCTTTCATTTTTTATTTTAGTGTTTTCATTGGTCATCGTCCCCCCTGCCCCCCGCCCTGCCACTCCACCGGCACATCAGCCGCCACTTCCTGGAGGAAGAATTACTTGTGTGTAATATCGTGCCATTCGTTGATAATATTAGGAATGAGCACATCCCTTTATGAAGGAAGATCCATATTTTGTGAATTGTAAAAGTGAGTTTACACTTATAACTCAAGATATTTGAAAATGTAAGTTCAAGTTACCCATCCCCATGGCTTTGTCAATCTGGCCAAACAGATAGTGGACCTTTAGTTTTTCAAAGAGGCCTGATATTAGGGAGCCAGTGCCCAGCACACCTGGAAAGTACATGTCCAACACAATTAAATGATGCTATGAGCCTGGGTCACTTACCAGCCACCTTCCCTGGGCCTCACAGCTCTGGATCATGGCTACTAGGCTCCTGGAAGTGAGGTTGGTATCTAGTAATGCCATTTGACCAGTATTTTACCAGCAAGGCCAGAATATTCATGGATAGACTCGGACAAAAATTGCAAAAAGGAGCAAAAGCAAGTATTTTCTACATTTTCTACCAGGGAACCAATGCTTATTTGCCTGTGATTGGTCCTAGACTGTAGCACGCTGAGAAGAACATCTGTGGATTGTAATGACCACAGCCTGACATTAATTCTGGTATTCCACTTTTAACCTATTTTTCCTACTCAGTGACAAGTGCGATTGGCATGCTCAGGACTGGGCTCTGTTGCTGACTGTGTTATAGGATGGGCTCTGCACTCCAGGGAAGATGCCTAACAAGACTGAACCCGTTGGGACGGCTTGTGTTTCTGTTGAGAGATGATATGCCCTGACGCGGCTGCACTGGTCCTATCTGAATAGGACCGAAACAGATTTACTTAGGATTGGTCCAAAAAATAGGGACATAGTGAATAAAAAACATGACCCAGAATTGAGCCATAATAATGTCCATGGTCCGATATTAGTTCAAGTATTCCTCCCGTCATTTTTTGTTTTTCTCTCATTAGAGCAAACGTTTGAGCAGAACTTCTTGGGATATAACTTTCATCTACAGACATAAACTTTAAAAAAGACCAGGGTACAATGACAGTGTGAAAGCAAGGATCACACTAAAGACCATGCATCCTAAGTATATCAAGGAACTGGGAAACTGGAGGACAGGATAGTTCTGCTGTTCAATGTATGGAATCAACTCGACTAGGTTGTGATTACCATAGCTAATGTAATTGGCACCCCATGCTCTGGCTGAACAGTATAACAAAGCCATAAACTGGGTGAAGTGGGTCCCAAAAACCTTTGGGCTCTTGTTCTGCTGCACTATTGAAAGCTGAGCCCCAAAAAGGAGCCACTCCCCAAAGGCCTTAAAGCCCTGTTCCACAACTGTAAGGCTTGTGGGGAGGGTCCTTTCCTGAGACTGGCAGTATGGCATACCATTGCGTTGAGGCCCAGGGGTCTCTCCTGGCTCTAGCAGCTCTAGAGCATGGCTGTGAGGACCATGGTACATGGGCCAGTGATGTCGCAGTGGTGTCAGAGGCCCTAGAGCAAGCAAGGTAAATATTTTCCACTCTCCCCAGTCTACTGTCGGGGAAGTAAAGTATAGCCATGCTTTGGTCATTTGCTAAACCCTGGAGCCCCAGTACCACTAAACCTGCTGCTCTACTGGTAGTGACTCCCCTGACAGGGGACCTGTCCCTTTGCCTCTTAGCCATGGTCCAGTGCTGTTATGCAGAGAGGAGGGGTTACCGCCCTTGGACTATGAAGTGGCTTCACCATGGCTGCTAGGCCCTGTGGACAGGGGCACACTCCTTGGCTTCACAGCACTGGATCATGGCTGTGAAATCTATGAAAGAGCCCTGTCACCTGGGCCTCGCAGCCCAGCGAGCCCAGAAATCTTACCAGGGCTTACTACAGTGTGCTCTGAGAAACAAAAATCATATCACACCTGCCTACAGTGGTGCGGGGAACAGATGCAGGAGGGTGGCACAAGGAAGCAGGCACAGGACCAATGTAGTCAGATGCCCAAAGCTTGTGTGTGGCCATGGGCAGCTGCCCATACTGCTCATGCCTAGAACTGGCCCTTTATAGAACATGGACCTTTTTTTTCTCACATTGCAAAACAAACCTAGTCTTGCAGGGTCTATTGAGTGTAGCAACAAAATAATTATTTTATTCAGTCCTGCATCTCTAACAATAACTAACAATTGGCATTATAGAATGTTTCTTTATATGATGATATCAGCTTATGTTGAGATCTATTGTGACATCGCTCACCGGATGGTTCCTTTAAAGCCTTGATGAAAGAAATGAAGATCCACCCTTTCAAAGCGGAGTTTTGCTCTAGTAAGAGTTGTCGCTGTGGCCATTCGACCCATTCTCGTAGAGACCAGACCCCATGAACACTGCAGTCACATGACCATCTGCCTACTTTCCACAGAGGGTGGGGAGTCTAGAGATATACATACTTTTCTAGATTCATTCTGGAGTAGCATAATTTTGGCTCCATCCTTTTACGCTTAGCTAGGCCACATATATACATTTACATTTGGCCTTACGTACTTGTGTGACACATTAATACTAATTAGATGTGGTGCACTGAAAGTACAGAATGTGCATTTACTGTGTGTTCTAGATATATATGTGTGTGCATATTAATGTTTTTCCTTTATAGAAACATTTGGGTTGCTGATATAAATCTTCTTTAGGATTAGATTGTGAGGTGGTGCGCTAAAATGCAGTAAATGCAGTGCATTCACCAAGGATTAGTGGGAATGAATCATATGTATGTTTATATGCTTTCTTTATAAACTGTGACAAGTTGCCGTTTCTATTTAGTAAGACATGCATCAGTTTATTGTGCCGCATATGAGTACGGTATAAACTAGTTTGATTCTTTCATTAGAGATTTCAGTTAGCGGATTACATGTAGGTAGTGAAACGAATACGAATTTAAAGGAAAATGTTAAGTTAGCATGATTGTAGGCCTTAATGTTACAGTTTAGACATATAACACTAACATGAAAGTTGTTTTTCTGCATGTTTTTCTCCTCTGCAGGTGCAGACCAAATGCATTCATGATTTAGCCAAAGCACAATGCATTTATGAGATTGTGAGGGCAAGAAGAAGCTGGCAAGGCCAAATCCTTTTAATGAAGAACAAAGGAAGTTACCAGTTGGTACTATCAGATGAAGGGAGGAATCCAAAGACCCTTTTGAAGTGGATACTGGCATATGAGAGTAGTGTTGAAAGTGCCAAGTTAATTTCTGGGAACTGGAAAAGTACTGTGATATGTATGAGGTCACATTTCTCAAATAATCTTTGTGCATTTCAATTAATCTGTGCATTTAATCTCCTCCTTCTTGAATAACAGAACTCAAAGAATCAAGATGAAGAATTCACTCTCGCTACCCTCTATGGTCACACTTGGTGTTCCTCAGGGATCTGCCCTATCACCCATTCTTTTCAACCTCCTAATGGAGCCTTTGGCGAACGCTCTAAAATCAGCGAACATCCTATATCACCTGTACGCGGATGACACCCAGCTGTATCTGAAAATCACCTCTCCAGAAGACTTCATTGCCCTCAACACTACTCTACTGAGCACGCAAAACTGGCTCACAAATAACCACCTCATGCTGAATACTAAAAAAACTGAATTAATTCTCATCTCGCCACCGAGCCACACACCAAAGCTAGACCTATGGCTAAAACACCTAACCTCCTTCGACTGTGCCCCCCTCATCATTGACTCAGCAAAATCACTTGGAATCACTATAGACAAACATCTGAATATGCAGTCGCACATTTCTATCGCCACCAAGGGTGTTAATCACAAGTTGAGTATATTAAGGAAACTCAAACCCTTCCTCCCTCAGGCTGATCTAAAAATGGCAGTTCAAGTCTTAGTGTTACCAAGATTAGATTATGGAAGCACCGCCCTCTGTGGTCTTCCTAAATACAAGCTGGCGCCGCTGAGAGCAGCACTGAATGCCGCGGCCAGACTGGTAGCAGGAACAAAAAGAAATGCTCACATCTCGTCAACCTTGAAAGCCCTGAATTGGTTACCTTATGAGGCAAGAATACACCTTAAAGTGGCCTGCATGACACACAAAGCAATTCACAACAATACACCCAGCTACTTGGCTCTAAAGTTAGAAAGGTCTGGAGGCTGTAGACAACTGCAAAGTGCGAACACTTTCCTTCTGAAACCTCAATCCTTCCACAAGAAGAGAACCGGTTGTAGAGCCTTCTCAGGGATTGCACCTAAGATTTGGAACTCCTTACCTCCAGTAGTGCGTGGAATCACTTCCTTTACCGCCTTCAAAAAAGAAGTAAATATACATCTAATGAAAAAATACTTGCCTTAATTTTCAATTCTAGGATGTCACTGAGTCATCTTTATGACCCAAATGTCTTTACCTATCTCAGGGGAATGGACGAGTCTATATACATATATATATTTTTTTTCTAAGGCTATTACCACAGCTCATACTGCTCATCAACTGTATGTTATGTAACGTTTAGCTGGTGGTGGGTCCCTCGTGGTTTTACTATACACTGCCGATCACGATCCGGTAAAAACCGGGTACGAACCGTCGGACGGAGCAAAATCTCCGTCCGACGCGTACCCGGTCGTCAATTTTTACAAACAAGGAATTACGATTCGCACGGGTACACCAGTACCGTACGAATCGTAAAAAAGCCCGACCGACCAAAAAAAACCTACCAATGCGATCCGGAAAAGCGCCGACCTGACGTCGGGACGCTCGCAGCCAGCCATTCACGACCCAGGAATCACGATTCGCACCGACGTCACCCCGCACGGTGAATATTTTGCGGCAGCCAAAAACTGCCGGGAAATCAGGACGATGCGAACAAGGACCACCAGTACGCGATGGACAGACGACGACGCGAACAAGGAGGACCAGTACGCGACGGACACACAGGACCACGCGACCAAGGAGGACCCGTACGCGACAGGACGACGCGATCAAGGAGGACCCGTACGCGACAGGACGACGCGATCAAGGAGTACCAGTACGCGACGGACAGACATGGACCCGAACCTACGAGTCATCCCTGCCCTCATAGCAGTCCACCTCCTCTACAGGTTACGACGCAGACGCCGCAGAAGGTCAGAATAACTAAGGGAGGGGGGAAAGTGGGGTGGGGTGGGGGTGGCAGGACCAGGGCAGGCCACAAAACAACCACATAAGTCACACACCACACATGGCCTGGACATACCTGACTCCCATGCCCTGGTCACCACGAGGGGGTGGGGGCGTGTCCTGATAAGCCAGCGACCGCCACAACGGAAGTCCGTCACCACGCGAACCGGCAACACAACCAGACAGGTACGTCCCGTACCCACGCCTGAAGAGCGTGGGTACGAGTCGTACCACGCCCACACACGTCACCCCAACAATGGCGGGACGGATCGCACCCACGTGGCAAAGGCCTGGGTACGGCCCGCACAAGCATCACATAGCGTGGGGACGTATATGTACGGACCCTACCCCCACCCCGTATGCAAGGAGCGCACCCCCCACCCCAACAGTGAAAGTACGACCCGTACCCCCACCCGCGTATGCATGGAGCGTACCCCCCATGCCAACAGTGTAAGTACGACCCGTACCCTCACCCGCGTATGCATGGAGCGTACCCCCCATGCCAACAGTGTAAGTACGACTCGAACCCTCACCCGCGGACCTACGGACCGTACCCCCACCCCCACCAGTGTAAGTACGACTCCTACCCCCACCCGCGGACTCACGGACCGTACCCCCACCCCAACAGTGTAAGTACGACCCGTACCCCCACCCGCGTATGCATGGAGCGTACCCCCCAGCCCAACAGTGTAAGTACGACCCGTACCCCCACCCGCGTATGCATGGAGCGTACCCCCATGTCAACAATGTAAGTACGACCCGTACCCCCACCCGCGTATGCATGGAGCGTACCCCCCATGCCAACAGTGTAAGTACGACTCGAACCCTCACCCGCGGACCTACGGACCGTACCCCCACCCCCACCAGTGTAAGTACGACTCCTACCCCCACCCGCGGACTCACGGACCGTACCCCCACCCCAACAGTGTAAGTACGACCCGTACCCCCACCCGCGTATGCATGGAGCGTACCCCCCAGCCCAACAGTGTAAGTACGACCCGTACCCCCACCCGCGTATGCATGGAGCGTACCCCCCAGCCCAACAGTGTAAGTATGACCCGTACCCCCACACGTGTATGCAAGGAGCGTACCCCCCAGCCCAACAGTGTAAGTACGACCCGTACCCCCACCCGCGTATGCATGGAGCGTACCCCCCATGCCAACAGTGTAAGTACGACCCGTACCCCCACCCGCATATGCATGGAGCGTACCCCCCATGCCAACAGTGTAAGTACGACTCGAACCCTCACCCGCGGACCTACGGACCGTACCCCCACCCCCACCAGTGTAAGTACGACTCCTACCCCCACCCGCGGACTCACGGACCGTACCCCCACCCCAACAGTGTAAGTACGACCCGTACCCCCACCCGCGTATGCATGGAGCGTACCCCCCAGCCCAACAGTGTAAGTACGACCCGTACCCCCACCCGCATATGCATGGAGCGTACCCCCCAGCCCAACAGTGTAAGTACGACCCGTACCCCCACCCGCGTATGCATGGAGCGTACCCCCCATGCCAACAGTGTAAGTACGACTCGAACCCTCACCCGCGGACGTACGGACCGTACCCCCACCCCCACCAGTGTAAGTACGACTCCTACCCCCACCCGCGGACTCACGGACCGTACCCCCACCCCAACAGTGTAAGTACGACTCCTACCCCTACCCGCGGACTCACGGACCGTACCCCCACCCCAACAGTGTAAGTACGACCCGTACCCCCACACGCGTATGCAAGGAGCGTACCCCCCAGCCCAACAGTGTAAGTACGACCCGTACCCCCACACGCGTATGCAAGGAGCATACCCCCCAGCCCAACAGTGTAAGTATGACCCGTACCCTCACCCGCGTATGCATGGAGCGTACCCCCACCACACCAGTGCAAGTAGACTCGTACCCTCACCTCGAATGCATTGAGCGTACCCCCACAGTGTATGTTCCAAGCGTACATATCCTGAAATCGGAGGTGTGTGTGCAGAGTCCACCCAGCAGTGCCCTGAGACAGGAGGGGTGTGTGCAGAGTCCTCCCAGCAGTGCCCTGAGACAGGAGGGGTGGGTGTCTATCACTCCCAGCAGTGCCCTGAGACAGGAGGGGTGGGTGTGGAGTCCTCCCAGCAGTGCCCTGAGACAGGAGGGGTGGGTGTGGAGTCCTCCCAGCAGTGCCCTGAGACAGGAGGGGTGTGTGCCTATCACTCCCAGCAGTGCCCTGAGACAGGAGGGGTGGGTGCCTATCACTCCCAGCAGTGCCCTGAGACAGGAGGGGTGGGTGTGGAGTCCTCCCAGCAGTGCCCTGAGACAGGAGGGGTGGGTGTGGAGTCCTCCCAGCAGTGCCCTGAGACAGGAGGGGTGTGTGCAGAGTCCTCCCAGCAGTGCCCTGAGACAGGAGGGGTGGGTGCCTATCACTCCCAGCAGTGCCCTGAGACAGGAGGGGTGGGTGTGGAGTCCTCCCAGCAGTGCCCTGAGACAGGAGGGGTGGGTGCCTATCACTCCCAGCAGTGCCCTGAGACAGGAGGGGTGGGTGTGGAGTCCTCCCAGCAGTGCCCTGAGACAGGAGGGGTGGGTGTGGAGTACTCCCAGCAGTGCCCTGAGACAGGAGGGGTGGGTGTGGAGTACTCCCAGCAGTGCCCTGAGACAGGAGGGGTGGGTGAGGAGTCCTCCCAGCAGTGCCCTGAGACAGGAGGGGTGTAACACATGTGTGTGAGGCCGGAATTATCCACATGCATACTGCCTACAAGGGAACATGTCCCCATGAACTCATGTCAACAGACTCCACACACAAGTACAATGATCACCAAGGATGCCACGATTGTTGCAGGTGGAGACATGGCCCTGCATGCATGGCCAAAGTAGAAGGGCTCCGTCACACACACAGCTCATGTAGACACAGCTCTGCGCTAAACATTGGGAACACCCTGCAGGGAAGAAAGCTGGGTACACAGAGGAAGGAATACACCCTGGGACAATTGCACCATGCAGTAACTGCTTACATGAACAAAGAAAGTTAGCCAACACCTTGTGATGGCACACAGATCCCAGGGTCCCCCCAATGAGCAGCACACTACTACATATCCCACACACCCAAACCCTTAAACACCACCCAAAACCATGTAGCAGCCCCACCAACACCAATACCAGCATAGCAGTAGTGTGATAATGAAAACAAAATTAAGCTTTATTCAGCATGAGCACAATGTCCGTGGATCGCAGGCAGTTCAATATTCACAAAGCCCATAGGGCAGTCAATGATTCCCAGCTGGATGGGGGACACAGTGGGATGCGTGTCCCCTACCTTGCCTGCACAGTCAAATGGCATCGTCTTCCACACTGGTGAGGGCATCAGGGGGGGGGGGAAGCACCAGGCACCGCAGGGACATCAGGGCAAAGGGGCGGCGTTGTGGGTGCAGGGATGGAGGACTCCACCACAGGGGGTGGGTCAGTGCCAAAGGCGGAGGCCAGGATGGCACTACACACCTTTGCAAGGTCCTCCAGGGAGTCCCCTGCACCCGAAGGGACCTCAGGCCCCAAGGAGGGGGGGGGGTCAGAGGGATGGGTCGCAGCGCCACCGGGGAAGGGTGGAGACAGGGGGGGAGACTCAACCACCCTGACCGAGGACTTCCTTGACCGCTTGCGTGGTGGTGTAACTGTGGGGCTCAGGGACAGAGCGGCCATGAAGGAGTCCTTGGGGGAGATGTGGCCAGGAGAGCTGAGGGGAGGGGATTTGGAGGGAGTGGACTGGGTGGAATGCGGACTCCCACTATGGCTGCGTGTCACACGTTTGCCCCCCGACCCAGTGGGTGTGCCTACCTCACCCTGTGTGTGCGTGTCAGGAGGAGTGCGGTGGACCTTCCCTGCTGGTGTGGTGCCTGTGTCTGTTGATGTGGGTGCATGCCGACGTCTGGGTGTACGTGGGACAGGCATGGAAGTGGGAAGTGTGGATGGAGCAGGGGTAGGTGGGGGGAGGTCGCGCTGCAGGAGACCCACTGCTGCAGTCAGTGTGGAGTCTATGGACCTCAGCAAGTTGCGTTGGTCAGCCTGCGATGAATGAATGCCCTCCAAGAATGCCTCGATGTTGGTGAGGGTTTTCCCGTGGGCATGGAGGACATTAAGGATCGCAGCCTGACCAACCTGCAGTTGCCGCTGGATGTCCACAGACTCAGCATTGGCGGCAGCAGTGGAGACAGGGGCAGGGGGTGCGGTGCCTGGCAGGAAGGAGACATGTGGGGACCGGGCACGCTGGGAAGGGACACGAGCAAGTGGGAGGTGGCTGATGGGAACTGAGGGGGCGGTGCGAGGTGTTGTTCTGCTGTCAGCTGCTGGTGCAGCCACCGCCCACTCGGAGAACTCCTCCTCGGACCTGTCAGCTTCGTATTCTGACGTGCCAGTCGACAGGTCCTCGGCCGCACTATCCTCCACCTCTGTCCCACTCGATGTGCCAGCCCCGATGTCACGGCTGGCACTGGTGCTCGGTCCCTCCGCCTTGCCTGTGTCCATGTCTCCCTCTGTGTCCCCCGACGATGCTGTGGGCAGGGTGGAGAGACAGAAATTAATCAGACAGCTGTACACATCAGTCACATGAGTCCAATCGACATAGGTAACACTGCATAGCCTGAAAAGGAAGATCCATAACATCTTCAAAACAAGGTACCGATGTAGGGCATGAAACACACAGTTGGATGAGCCACCATGCCACTGAAATACCATGGAGAGCATGAGACAATAGCTAAAGACAGGAAACGTAGTCTGACATAGCACCCAGGCCCTGGGGACAATCCAGCACTGCATCTGCACCACACAGCGTTGGCGAAAATACCGATGACCAGGGACCATATCCATGAACTTGAGACACATGCTGCATAGGTAATGCAGAAGACATGCCCAACATGACTCGGTCACTGCACCTTGCGTGTGTGTCCAGAAACATCACACACTGCCCAGTCCCAGCAAGTAGAAATCCGGATTTGACACATAGGCATTGCCCGCCCCAACAAACCCCTACACGAGGCAAATTGCTGAGACACAGGTGGCACCAACATCTCATAGTCTGGGTGATAAACACAGGGGCAGGCAAAAAGCAAGATTGGACGCCAAACAGCCAAGGTGCGCCTGTACAAATAATGAGGTACCAGTGCCCATCCTCAGATGAGTATAACAAGACACACAGGCACTGGCAACTGTGAGTATGAAGAAGGACAATCAGGTCAGGCTGCACAGTGGACACCTGTACATAATAGCACGTCTATATACATGGTGACAGGGGACAATGGCACAGAGCACAACCTACGCTGTAGACACTGAGAGTGTCCACGTTTATGATGACACATACAACACTGAGGAAAAGGTGCCCCAGGGGACAGTAGTGGGCACGCAACTACATGCTACTGAATGGTAATGACTGCAACACACGTCACCATCCCTGCACTATGCACATCGCACACTCATGCACATCATGTCACAGGCCACTACATAGGACATGCGCGCTGTAAGGCATGACACATGAGAGACCAACTCCCATGTCTGGAGCCAGCATCAGTGCCAACTGACATGGAACCCACATGCATTGAACTTGACAGTGCACAGGCAAGGTCCCACAACCTGTTACACACCACCCCCAGACATGCTGCTACAGTCATTGTTCGCGTGGACAAAGCGCCAGCCTACATTACCTTGTGAAGGAGTGACTACACACAGACCAGGGAACACATTGCAAGGAGGGGAAGGGTGGCAGGGGCGCAGCGCTATACTGGGGCAAACTGGATCTGCACAGCACCTTTAAACCCTGCCAGTGAATTCATGCTACTGTGCCCTTCCAAATGCCGGTGACACACAACAAACACACATGTACCTACCCCCTTCCGGCTGCTGCATCGCCTGTAGGCGCCTCTCCAGGTCTGGAAAGACCACCGGCAGCACACGCCTGTGGAGGTGGTTCAGACGGCGGCGGCCGCGGTTCTTGTGGCTCTCAGGTGAGTCCCCCAGCAGGAGCCGTGCAATCCTCCGCGTCCAGCACCGGATATCCTGCCAGCGTTTCCTCACCTGGGACAGGCTCCGCCTCCGACCATCCACACCCCTCACGGCACTGACGGCGGTCAGCCAGATCTGCTCCTTGGCAGTGGCGCCTACCTGTGAGGAAGAACAAGTGACACCACATCAATACACCAGCCACATGTCACAGAGAGACATATGAGTACAAATTAGCTGGTTACAACAAGGCATGTCATGCAGTCAACGCATTGCACCTTTGTCATAGGGACATGATCCTCTGGGGGAAGGCCAAAAGCAGTACGTGCCATTGAAAGGACACAGGTGAAATGAGGGCAACTACACAATCAATGATCCAGGCTCACACTGTGCATCACACCCACCCCTCCTGTCTCAGGGCACTGCTGGGAGGACTCTGCACACACCCCTCCTGTCTCAGGGCACTGCTGTTAGTGATAGGCCCCCACCCCTCCTGTCTCAGGGCACTGCTGTTAGTGATAGGCCCCCACCCCTCCTGTCTCAGGGCACTGCTGTTAGTGATAGGCCCCCACCCCTCCTGTCTCAGGGCACTGCTGGGAGACATCAGGCACCCCCCCCTGGTACCCTCCCGACAGTACATGGCATGTGTGTCACACCAGGACACAATGCCTGAAGTCACAGTCACAACATAGGGACAGTCTGTGGCAGTGGCCTATGCACTCACCTGATACCCTGGTCGCCCATACAGCATGGAGTACTGTGGGAGGATCACATCCAGCAGAGCCATGTTCTCCTCCAGGGTGAATGGCTGTGTCCTCTCCACAGCCCTTGACATGGTTCCAGGGAATCAGTAGCAGCAGCTGGGTCGACGAATGCAAAGATGTGCAGGCAAGTACTCCCTCATGGGACCTGGATGCCTTATATGTGCCCTTCTGCCCAGTCTCATGCACAGGAGTACAGAGTGATTGGTCACTCACATTTGCATCCTATGTTTCCACCAATCCCTTCAAACCTAGCAGTCTGTGAGTTCTCTATCGGTTTCATTCTCCTGCATGATGTCAGCCCCACAAACACATTGCAACAAAGTAGAAGAATTCCAACTGACTTCTGCTGTGCACCTTCCAGAACACTTTCGAAATTTGAACTTGGTCTCCATGACAACCAGCATGCATGTAGGCCTTAATACTTGTCCCCTATGTAATTTGGAGCATCACACACAGGTACGGTGCGTTTCGGGGCCCTAGGGCACCCCAAATGCATGGCAACGGCCCGTACATGCATGCCTACGTTCACTATCACTATGGGTCTGCACGCGTATGCGTACTCGTAGTGGTACGGGCCGTACACTCGCATGTACGCTCACTATCACTACGAGTACGCATACGCGTGCAGACCCATAGTGATAGTGAGCGTAGATGCGTGTGTACGGTCCGTACCACTACGTGTACGCATACGCGTGCAGACCCATAGTGATAGTGAGCGTAGATGCGTGTGTACGGTGCGTACCACTACGGGTACGCATACGCGTGCATACCCATAGTGATAGTGAGCGTAGATGCGTGTGTACGGTGCGTACCACTACGGGTACGCATACGCGTGCAGACCCATAGTGATAGTGAGCGTAGATGCGTGTGTACGGTGCGTACCACTACGGGTACGCATACGCGTGCATACCCATAGTGAAAGTGAGCGTAGATGCGTGTGTACGGTGCGTACCACTACGGGTACGCATACGCATGCAGACCCATAGTGATAGTGAGCGTAGATGCGTGTGTACGGTCCGTACCACTACGGGTACGCATACGCGTGCAGACCCATAGTGATAGTGAGCGTAGATGCGTGTGTACGGTCCGTACCACTACGGGTACGCATACGCGTGCAGACCCATAGTGATAGGGCCGTACACACGCATCTACGCTCACTATCACTATGGGTCTGCACGCGTATGCGTACCCGTAGTGGTACGGACCGTACACACGCATCTACGCTCACTATCACTATGGGTCTGCACGCGTATGCGTACCCGTAGTGGTACGCACCGTACACACGCATCTACGCTCACTATCACTATGGGTCTGCACGCGTATGCGTACCCGTAGTGGTACGCACCGTACACACGCATCTACGCTCACTATCACTATGGGTCTGCACGCGTATGCGTACCCGTAGTGGTACGGACCGTACACACGCATCTACGCTCACTATCACTATGGGTCTGCACGCGTATGCGTACCCGTAGTGGTACGGACCGTACAAATGCCTGTACGCTCGCCATCACGATGGGTACACATACGGCAGCACTCCCACAGTGATTTGGGAACATACACAGGCCCTCTTAGCAGCAGTACGGCGGTTTTTACACATCACAGTGGTGATAGGCGACACACAGGTAGGAATAGGGCGGACATACTTGTCCATGGATGGACATACTTGTCCAGGAATGGACATCAAGGCATCGTCTGTGCATTACTACATGTGTGGGGCACAGGTGTGACAGGCTGTGATGTGGAACATGACTCCTGAGTGGGGAAGGCACCAGATGTATGATGAGATGTGTATAGGTGTACTGTGTGCCGGTGCAATGTGTGCCAGGCATGCCCTTGACACCTTTGACATGTGTGCATGTCGTACTGCGCACTTGGGGTGAGCGTCACTGGCATGGCACGGACACCAACACACGGAAGTGTCCCATGATGCCCGGTACAGGGGTCATGACACATGACTTGTCACTACCCACAGTGCACAATGTGACTATGTCATTTATGTGTCCGGGATTTTCATCAGGTTGATGTTGTAGCACCCTCAAAAGCTGCAGCCGTTGCAGCAACCAACATGTGTCTGTGTGTAGATTGTCATTGCACACTGTTCCGCACACCATGCCACATGTGTTATCGGATGTGAGGTGCACATGCATGCATGGGACACGGAGTAGCGTGACAAGGCCATGTCAGCATCCTCACAAGGAATGTGTGGTGAGTCATGACATGTGCACCTTCATGGCAAGGTGTGTGGGCAGGCCTAGTGTAATGTCATGTGACCTGTGGCTCCGGTGATCCGCAACCAGTCTCTGCAATCGGCATCCCACTTCTGCTGATGTGTGGGTGTATGTCACTTCTGTCTTCCGTCGGGCTGTTCACTTGCACTGGGACACAGCTATTCCCATGGCGTGGCATGGGGAGGTTCTCAATCTCCGTGTGTAGCTGGGTCTTGGAAGGAGTGTCACCTTGCATCCATACGTGTCCTGGGCATGTAGCACATACCTCACTCCCTATGTAGCATGTGTGTATTGCCAGATTTACATGTGCTCAGTAGACATGAGTTGTTGTCGTAGTGCACTCACTCTTCATTGTCACTTCCAAATTACTGCAGAGCGCCGCCTCTTGCCCGAAGAATTCCAGACTTGGCTGCCATGCAGGAGAATGACAGCATCCGGCTCTACCGCTTCACCCAACCGTTGATCCTGGAGCTGACGGCGAGACTGGCACCACACCTGCAACCGCAGCACAGGTATCCTACGGCACTGACACCCCAGCTGAAGGTAATGGCTGCCCTACATTTTCTTGCCACGGGTACCTTCCAATATACCATAGCTCATGTTGGTGGCATGTCCCAGAGCATGTTCAGCGGTGTGCTGCATGATTTCTTGGAGGCCATGTTGATTCACCTGGATGACTTCATCAAGTTCCCAACCCCGGAACAGATGACTGAGGTCAAGCGTGGATTCTATGCCCTGGGAGGGATGCCCCATGTCATTGGGTCCATAGATGGGACACATGTAGCTTTGGTACCACCACACGCACGGGAGGTGGCGTACCGCAATCGGAAGCACTACCACTCCATCAATGCCCTTGTGGTGTGTCTGTCCAATATGGTGATTTCACATGTCTGTGCTCGTTTCCCAGGATCAGCACACGATGCCTACATCATGAGGCGTAGCGGGATGCCTGATATGATGATGCAGCTGCGCAACGAACGGGCATGTGTTGTTGGTGGGTACAGTCTGTCTGTCCTGTATTCTGTATAGCCGACCAGCACCAACGCTTCACCAGTTCTAACGATGTCCATGTGCTTCCCATGTAGGGGACGCTGGCTATCCCAACATGCCTTGGCTGCTGACACCTCTCCGCAACCCCATCACGCCGGCCCAGCTCCGCTATAACACCGCCCATGGCCGGACAAGGCGAGTGATAGAGAGGACGTTTGGCATGCTGAAGAGCCGATTCCGGTGCCTCCACAAGACCGGCGGTGCACTCCCTTATGCCCCGGCGAAGGTCTGCAAGATCTTCATGGTCTGCTGCATGCTGCACAACATGGCAGTTGAAAGAGCTGTGCCACTCATCCTGAATCAACATGACGAGGACCATCCACCCGTGGATGACGAAGGGCTTGGCAATGGGGCTAGTGATGTGGAGGATGTGGAGCCGCAAGAGGACATCCGGACTCGGCTCATACGCGACTTCTTTGCTTAGTGGTGAGTACCAGTGTCTGAGTGTGCACGCATTGGTCCCCGTGTGGCATGCGTTGTGATGTGTGTCTCCACCTGCATGTATGGCACGTGGGTCAGAGGTGTGTGTGGGTGTGTCACTGGAGTGATGGTGGCAGTGATGGTCGTATTTCCCCAGTCATAATTGTGACCTAGCATGTTGTCATCCATACATGTGTCGAGTAAATGCACATGCAAGTGGCTGTGCTTTTTGTGGCTGACTTCTTGTGTGTCTCTCTTCCCCAGGTACCTGCGCATGCCGTTTGCTGGTTGCATTGTTGTGGCACTGCTATTCCTCATGGACATGACATCGTGGGCTGAGTCAGCGTTACAGGCACGGACACGTTTGGAAGTCTCCATGGGGTAAGGGATGCATCTGGGGTGTATTGGGTGTGGCAGTTGTTCACGATGTGTGCACACTGCCCCTGTCGGGGTTTGGTTCCTCTGCAGCCATGTTGCATCCCCATGGGACACGACATGCAGCTGTGTACACCTGAATAGATGGGCTGCCTGGTTGACAGTCATCAGTGATGGGATAGTGGATTGTGATGATGGCATCAATGTGTTTGACACTGCCCTCGGACACATACGGTTAGCATTGGCTTGACATGGTGTGGGACTTCCACATCCGCGGATCTATGGTGTATGGCAGGCTCTCCGTGTGCAGCTGTGGGTATTTAGCTGTTAGCCGACGCTTGTGTGCCAGTACCATGGCTATCACGCATTTGTGCTGCAGAAGGGGGGTGCCAGTGTTGGACCCACATGTCACTCCACATGATGTGTTCATGTGTACTTCGAGTTGCCTCTGCAAACCAGAATACATGACTAATAAAGGTGTCCCTATGCCTCCAAGGTGCCTCTTCTCAGTCAATGCTGGTGTGTTGGCACGGTGCATCCTGCATGTCTGGCATGGTATTCCCTGATTGTGGCTATGTGTCAATGTGTCGAGTGGCAATATGCAAGCTGTGTGTGTGGGCTGACACTGTGTATTGGGCATGATGTCCATGACTGCGTGGGTATTGTGACATGTGCCATCCCCATGCATCCAACGTTGGACAGGCCCCCATTCTCTGCATCCACCGGACTCAAGCTTGCAGGACATGGTTCTGCCACCTGTCTACACATACCTGGGTGCCAACCAGGACACTGGACTGGATCCCTGACCTCTGCGCATGACTGTTGGTGTACTCAATGTGTGTGTCAGCACGGTTGTTCGGCCCCCCCTCAGCTGGTTGTGCCCATCACGGGTGTGTATGGTGCTCCATGTCTGTCTTGCCTAATAAACTGTGACCCATGTGTCCTGTGCCAGACTCAGGCCCCAGGGTGTGGATGGTTGAAGAGAAAAGATGACTCAGGCATGTTTAGACTTTACAAGACACATGTTAGGTAATAATGCTACCAGCAGGCATCTACTCTTCATAGTGTGATTTATTAGTGGGGGGGGACAAAGTGAGGGGCTTTCCGGGATTAGGGAATCCAAAGTTCAGTAGGGGAGTTGGTGTCCTTGCCATTGGAAATCCTCAGAGTCCATGCCACAGTCTTTGTCAACATTGGTCAGCCAGTGACCAGCAGGGCCATGTGGCAGAGAATGTCTCTTGATGCTGTGATGCTGTTGCTCCAGTGGGCCAGGTGCCAGGCCAGGTGTCCTGGGAGATGGTGATGTAGCAGCCACCCTCACGGTCCTTTCCGTGGACGACCCGGCCTCCTGCGGGGAACCTCACCAGCAGGCCGTGACGACGTCTGGGATGCTCCGTCGGATGTTTCCTCCTCCTCCTCCTGATCCCTCCCTGTGGGTGGTGATGTTCTCCGCCTTCTGGCACAGGGAGGGTCGGCCATGGTGTCGGCCATCCGACGGAGTGTAGCGTGAATCCCCTGGAATGCCGTCACTTGCTCAGCCTGTCTGTCCTCCATCCTCCGTTGGTGTACCAGTAGACAGGCAATTAGCTCCGCATGTTGCTGGGCCTGCTGGGCCTTGATCCCCTCGAGGACGGACACAACCTGGGCCATGCCCGTGGTGTCCTGCCGGTATGAGTCCAGGATGTTACGGACATGTGAAAATACCGGATTCCCAGCCAACTGGTCAGGCTCGCGCCTCCGCCGTCCTCCACTCCCACCACCGCTGCCCACTTGCGCCTGGCCTGCACTTGTGGGCACATGGGGTCTCCGGGACCCCTGAGGGGTGGCATTGGCGTTGTCGCCTGCCTCCTCCTGGGTGCCCGGGACACCGTGTCCCTCCTGGCGAGCCTGGCTGCATTGTGGTGTTGGGGCAGGGATCCTGGGTGTCTCCTGGGATGTGGCAGGAGTGGGGGTGGTGGTTGGCACAGTTGTACCTGACGCAGGTGCTGCAGGTGGTTGGACACCAGAGGGGCCAGGTCGGTCGGGGTCGTCCGCAGAGTGGTGAGAGTGGTCGCTGCCGGTGGGATCGGTCTCCTGCAGATCCGGGTCCTGTGAGTGTTCCCCCCCAGTGTTGGGGGGTGCACCACGACGTTGACCTGTGTGTGAGAGAGACAATGTTAATTTTGGTCCATGCAACATCCATGTTTCATCCGTTTCAAAGTTGGCACATTTCCTCTTGGAATTAGGATCTGTCTTGCATTCCACTCACAGTGCACTTGTGCATGGGTGTGTCCCTTGGGCACCACTTTGGCCCCTTTAACTATGTGTGGCACAGTCTTACTTGCTGCGTCAAGTGTGACTGCAGTCAGCAGGGGAGTGGGCAGGTGTGGCGAGCCATGCATTGGCGCCTTCCGTGTAGCACTGTACATGCGCACATGGAGGGGATCCACACACTTATATGATCCAGGTAGCTGTCCTTGTTCCCGTGTACAGGTTGTGACATGGCCCTGTGTTTTGCCATGGTGAAGAGGGGGGGTTCTGGCACTGGCCACCCTTGTCTACATGCACGCAGTCTACCTGCTGACGAGCAGACATTCACACACGCAACACGGCTGATTAGCTCTCCCCGTGTCTTGCTCCCTCTGTGTCCCCCTCTCCCTCCCTCCGTGTGTCAGCCTCCTCCCTCTGTCCGTCTCCCTCCCTCTCTGTCCCCCTCTCCCTCCCTCTCTGTCCCCCTCTCCCTCCCTCTCTGTCCCCCTCTCCCTCCATCTCTGTCCCCCTCTACCTCCCTCTCTGTCCCCCTCTCCCTCCCTCTCTGTCCCCCTCTCCCTCCCTCCGTGTGTCACCCTCTGTCACCTCGGCCCAGCTTCCTGGGCACACACTGTTAGCAGATCTTTGAGTGGCCCTTGGCTTGTTGATGTGAGTTAGTTTCTGATCTCCAGGCACCCATTGGGTGTGATGTGTGTCTGTGCGCTGCTGCTGTGGTGGTGTGTGCTGCCACTCTTTCACAATGTTGGCTGTTCATTAGCTGCTGTCATGTGCAAAACAGTGCCTTCACCCCCATGTGTTGATGCAAGGCGTCCACCATTTGCTGGCAAGTCATTCCTGTGTTGGGACACACTGTTTGTCTGGCTGTGACCTAGGCCATATGGGTAGAGTGAATTGTTGTCTGCTTCTGAGTTGCACTATGTGCTTTTTTGGGCCCAGCCATCCGGGTTACCGTGTCATGTGTTGTTGTCTTCTGTGGCCTGTGACTTGACATTGTCCAGCTGGGTGCATGGGGCATGGTGGCAGCAGTGGCATGTGCGTGCTCATGGAGTGTGGTTGAGTCATGCGATGGCTTGTGGTGGTTGCGTGCCTGTTAGTGATGTTGGTTGTGGATGCCGTTCCCCCCATGTGAGGTGCGTTGTTTGTGTACTCACCCGGGTCTCGGAGTCCTTCTAATCCTTCGACTGCCTCCACCGGCAGTATGGCCATCACCCTCTCCTCCCAGGGATGGTACTGTACGGGTCTGCGGGAGGGCCCTCCTCCGGTGGCGTTGGCCTGGTCGTGTTCATCCTGCCTCTTGGCTCGGACCCTCCTCCGCAGATCGTACCACCTGTTCTGGCATTCCTGCCTGGTCCATCTGGTGTCCGCAACAGCATTCACAGCATCGACGATGGTCTGCCACATGGCTGTTTTAGCTGCCTGGCTGGTGTTTCTGACCAATGTTCCAAAGATCTGTGGCTCGACTCTGAGGATTTGATCAACAAGAACCTCCAACTCTCGGTTACTGAACTTTGGATTCTTGGTAGTGGGCATGATGAGGGGTGTGGATGGTGGGGGGGGTGTGGATGGTGGGGGTGGTGTGTGGATGGTTGTGGGTGTGTGGGTGTGGTTGTGCAGGTGCGTGTGTGTGTGAATGTGATGAGGGTGTGTTTGTGAAGGTGGTTGTGTGAAGGTGTGCAAGTGTAAGGTGTAGTAAAGGTTGAGGTCTGGTGCTGTGGGTTGTCTGTGGGGTCTGGCAGCAGTGGGTCTGTTGCAAAGGCTCATGGTTTGTGTGTGTGGGCCCTTTTTATTGGTCCATTGGTGGGTGTGGCTGTGTTTGAACTTTGGGTGGGTGTGTTATAAGGAGTGGTGGTGTTTAGGGCCTCTGTTTGTTTTTGGCAGTTGCAGGTCAGTGAAGGTGTTGTTTTGGTGTTTTTTGGCCATGTTTAGTGGCTTTGTGCCATTCGAATGGTGTATTGTTGTGTTGTTTTGTTTTGTCCTGGTTGTGTCCGTGGGTTTTGAGCGTGTGTACGGTGTGTACATGGGCCATTTGGTTGTACGGTGCTGTCCTTGTGTGTGGCTTGGTACGACTCGTACATGCGGTTGTGATGTTGGGGCCTGGGGTGCGCTCCGTAGTTAGGAGGTTGTGTTGGGGGTAGGACTCGAACGTACTGGGTACACGGTGGTACGACACGTACAGGGGTGGGGGTAGGACTCGAACGTACTGGGGTGTACATAGACGGTGGTACGACACGTACAGGGGTGGGGGTAGGACTCGAACGTACTGGGGTGTACATAGACGGTGGTACGACACGTACAGGGGTGGGGGTAGGACTCGAACGTACTGGGGTGTACATAGACGGTGGTACGACACGTACAGGGGTGGGGGTAGGACTCGAACGTACTGGGTACACGGTGGTACGACACGTCCAGGGGTGGGGGTAGGACTCGAACATACTGGGGTGTAGGTACACGGGGGGTATGACACGTACTGGGGTGGGGGTACGACTGGTACGTACTGGGATGTAGGTACACGGGGGTATGACACGTACTGGGGTGGGGGTACGACTGGAACGTACTGGGTACACGGTGGTACGACACGTCCAGGGGTGGGGGTAGGACTCGAACGTACTGGGGTGTAGGTACACGGGGGGTATGACACGTACTGGGGTGGGGGTACGACTGGAACGTACTGGGATGTAGGTACACGGGGGTACGACACGTCCAGGGGTGGGGGTAGGACTCGAACGTACTGGGGTGTAGGTACACGGGGGGTATGACACGTACTGGGGTGGGGGTACGACTGGAACGTACTGGGGTGTAGGTACACGGGGGGTATGACACGTACTGGGGTGGGGGTACGACTGGTACGTACTGGGATGTAGGTACACGGGGGTATGACACGTACTGGGGTGGGGGTACGACTGGAACGTACTGGGGTGTAGGTTCACGGTGGTACGACACATACTGGGGTGGGGGTACGACTCGAACGTACTGGGGTGTAGGTACACGGGTGGGGGTATGACACGTACTGGGGTGGGGGTGGGGCTCGAACGTACTGGGGTGTAGGTTCACGGTGGTACGACACGTACTGGGGTGGGGGTACGACTGGAACGTACTGGGGTGTAGGTACACGGGGGTATGACACGTACTGGGGTGGGGGTGGGGCTCGAACGTACTGGGGTGTAGGTTCACGGTGGTACGACACGTACTGGGGTGGGGGTACGACTGGAACGTACTGGGGTGTAGGTACACGGGGGGTATGACACGTACTGGGGTGGGGGTGGGGCTCGAACGTACTGGGGTGTAGGTTCACGGTGGTACGACACGTACTGGGGTGGGGGTACGACTGGAACGTACTGGGATGTAGGTACACGGGGGTACGACACGTCCAGGGGTGGGGGTAGGACTCGAACGTACTGGGGTGTAGGTACACGGGGGGTATGACACGTACTGGGGTGGGGGTACGACTGGAACGTACTGGGATGTAGGTACATGGGGGTACGACACGTCCAGGGGTGGGGGTAGGACTCGAACGTACTGGGGTGTAGGTACACGGGGGGTATGACACGTACTGGGGTGGGGGTACGACTGGAACGTACTGGGATGTAGGTACACGGGGGTACGACACGTCCAGGGGTGGGGGTAGGACTCGAACGTACTGGGGTGTAGGTACACGGGGGGTATGACACGTACTGGGGTGGGGGTACGACTGGAACGTACTGGGATGTAGGTACACGGGGGTACGACACGTCCAGGGGTGGGGGTAGGACTCGAACGTACTGGGGTGTAGGTACACGGGGGGTATGACACGTACTGGGGTGGGGGTACCACTGGAACGTACTGGGGTGTAGGTACACGGGGGGTATGACACGTACTGGGGTGGGGGTACGACTGGTACGTACTGGGATGTAGGTACACGGGGGTATGACACGTACTGGGGTGGGGGTACGACTGGAACGTACTGGGGTGTAGGTTCACGGTGGTACGACACGTACTGGGGTGGGGGTGGGGCTCGAACGTACTGGGGTGTAGGTTCACGGTGGTACGACACGTACTGGGGTGGGGGTACGACTGGAACGTACTGGGGTGTAGGTACACGGGGGGTATGACACGTACTGGGGTGGGGGTGGGGCTCGAACGTACTGGGGTGTAGGTTCACGGTGGTACGACACGTACTGGGGTGGGGGTACGACTTGAACGTACTGGGGTGTACCTAGACGGGTGGGGGTATACATACACGGGGGGTGCGTGTCGGACGTACGGGGGCTGGGGGGAGTGTTGGGCGCGTATGCGGGCACATGTCTCCATGGTTGCTATAGGAGTTCGGTGCGGACGGTGTTTTTTCCATACGGTTGTACGCTCGGACGCACGGGATGGATCGTGATTCCTCGGTCGGACTTGGCTTTTCACGTTTGTAAGGTAAATCGTCCGAGGACGTGTCGGACACATTTTCCGACCCGAGGACGTGTGGGGAATGATTCCCAGTGCGGTTCGTATGGACTTTTTACCATGCGAATCGTGATTGCCAGTTCGTACGGCACTTGTACGATTCGTACGGTAAAAAGACCCGATACGAGTCGTACGGGGACATTTTTTACCGGATCGTGATATCTATTGTGAATCGATTGTGGTCTTAATATGTATGTTTGCTAGCACAATCACATAATGTTCACTAACTGTCTATTGTACAACGTCCTGCAGTTTCACGGTCCTCTATGTTTGTTATTCATATATTTTGCTAATTCTTGTGTACGAATTGACACTTTTGAATGTGGGCATACCACCTCATCCATTTATGTTCGTGACTGTAAAGCGCTCTGGTACCCTCGTGGGTCACGTTCGCGCTATATAAAACTTTATAAATAAATAAATAAAATTAGTGAACCCACTTAGGGTTAGTCAGATTCCCTTTGAACTTAGAGAGGTACAGACCACTCTTGACATCTTCAATTGTGTGGCTTTATGTTGTACATGATACCATACTTATAGATCTTCTACAGAGGTTCTGAATCTGACGTCTTCCTTGCTTCAATAGGGGTTTCCCCTACCTTTAGTTTAGTGTAGGGTTTAGTAGATGTAGCAAATCTTTTCCATGTATGAGGAGAAGGATTGAAACCATTTGTCTAGTCATCAAATCCTATACCTTATCTTTTGTATCACTGCCACTGAAATCCTTATATGTTCTTTGCTGTTGAGGACCAATATTGTATGCCCATTTCATCTTCCTTTGATTATCTTGTATTTCTATAGTATGTTTTCGAGATTGATTTATATTAGTCTGACTTTGAGTTTGAAATAAACCTTTTAATTTCAGGTTATTGACTCAGACTTTTATTGTGTATTCTTAACCCCTATGCTGCTAGGCCTTTCCCCCCCCTGTGCTAAGCCATTTTTTGGCTATTTGGGGTAGCTTGCGCTTAGGCCCCTGTAACCTTTTGACCATATAAGGTATCCACACAAAATGTGCGTCCTTTTTTCATGAGGATTCTAAAGGTACCCAGGGTTTGTGGATTCCCCTGGAGGGGACCCAGAAATTAGTCAAAATACAGCTACATTTTTTTTTGTTGGGAAGAATGGAAAAAAGGGCTACAGATGAAAGCGTCTGTTTTTTTCCTGCAAATGGGATCAAAAAAGGGGTTGTGCTGCTGTAATCACCATCTTCCCAGCTTTCAGGGACAAGCAGACTTTTGTCAGAAAACCAAAATGTTTTACACAGTTTTGGCATTTTTCTTGGACATAGTCTAGTTTTGCTATTTTTTGCGCTTTCGACCTTTTTCCAGTTAATGGTAGAAATGGGTAGGAAAGCAATAATAGATCCTAGAAAGCTATACATTTTAGAAAAGTAGACAAAATTCTAAATTCAGCAAAGGGTTATTTGTGTAGATCCGTAAAGGTTTCTTTATAGATACGAACCGTTGAATATAAGAAAAACTGAAAATTAGTTGAAAGAAACAGCCATTTGTGTCAACATTTTCACCTGTAACTTCTTCCAATTATGACAACTGTTTAAAAGCAATATACCGTTACATCAGCTGGACCTTTCTGGTTGCGGGGATATATAGGACTTGTAGGTTAACCAAGAACCCGACGAACCCAGAGCCAGTAACTGAGCAGCTTCTTGCAATGGTTTTTTATTATATACCGGGATATAGCAATTAATTTGGAAAAATATATACATGGAAAAATCGGTATTAAAGACACCTATGTATTTCTGAAATAGGAACAAAATATAGAGTTTAGAAACAGTTGATATTTGCACATTTCCGAAATTGTGAGTACCCATACTAGCATGAGAATAATAGGTCATTTTTCAAAATGACTTCTTTTTTACACATTGTCTTTCATTTGGAAGGCAGAAATGCATCGAAAGTCAATAGGTAATAACAGTTGCTCTACAATTCCGTATATGTATAGATTATGCAGTGGATATGCTAAATGGACCTGCACATCATATGGTTCAAGCCGTAATGCAATCAATTGTTATTCGCAGTAGTATTGGGTGCTAGCACGACGCCACATACTCATCCACCAAGAGTAATATTCATCTCAAAGAATATTAAATTCCCAAGATGTTAAACATATACAAAAAAGGCAATGCTGCACACCCCAAACGTAACCTTCACCCCTTGAGACAGTCTGTTTCCTGGGTGTAGTCAAAATATGTTAAATGTTCATACAAAAAACACAATAGATATCCGATCTTGATGTAACAGGATATGTTATGTTTATTCTTTCATAATCATATGAGTATCCAGTTTTCACAACGCAGCCGACGCGCGTTTCGCCCAACGGGCTTTCTCAAGGCTGCATGCAAATAAGAAAAAAGAAGAAAGAAGAAAAAACAACGTATCTAATTTTCTGTATTTACAAAGACATACACAATATTTTTTCAGCTGTGTTATGCCTTACAATCTAATATGAAACAGATCCATAAATAATCATCAAATTTAAAGGGAAAGAGTTCCCCAAGGGATAGAGAGTAATCCGCTTCCTTGTGTGATTAGTAGAGAGATAGATCCCGACAGGCTCCCCTAGTGGATAGAACAGAAGTCCAAAAAACCACTGAATCACTAAATGCTACTGTCATAAATTATCAGAATACGTAATTCATCTTACACCGAGGAAGATAGTGCGTGTTAATGGATGTGCCCGTGTTAAATGTCAATATCCGAACAGTCATTGGTGCTTATGTGCTCCAAGTCATATGAAATAAGGTGATGACATCTCACCTTGTACGTATCACTATTATTGTTCCTGTTAGGTGTATGGGAAATTCCCAAACTTATACCTGAAAAGTAGAATTGTAATGTACTATAACCACTGACAATATAACTCAAATGGTAATCGTCAAAACATCTATTGTAACAGTCTATATTTCTTACCTAGTTCCCACCAAAGGATCCAGTAAAACGTGACCCAAGTAGAGCACTGTCAATATTTCTTCGTATTTGTGGTCAGTCACATGTAGTCAAGGACCAGGATCCGTCCCCTCTAAATTCAAAGTGTAATGAAAAAGATTTTTTTATTTTATTACTATTGTGTAGTGTCAGGGTCATCATTTAGTGATGACCACTTAAGTACTATGTGCATGAGCAATTATAGAACTGAAAATGCTTGCTGTCATCTAATAATGGTCGTAATTTCATATACATTACTAACTGTCAATATTTTGCCGCACCTGTTGTATGCTAGGTATCTACATATCAAACCGACAGTTATGTAACTATTTCATTCCCCAAAGTAAATCAGCTTATGCATTAAAGTCCAAATGCATATGGCAATGTATGCGTGTTCATGACAACGCGCTTCGTATCACTTCAAATGTTTGCGTGACACTGTTTGTAACGCGAGCGGGAATATATTAGTGTTCCTGACACCGCGCTTCGTATCACCTCAATTATGCGGGAGAATCTATAACGTGAAGGAGGTGAGTGCGATATGGGTAGTGCCACGGTAATAATTGAGGTGATACGAAGCGCGGTGTCAGGAACACTAATATATTCCCGCTCGCGTTACAAACAGTGTCACGCAAACATTTGAAGTGATACGAAGCGCGTTGTCATGAACACGCATACATTGCCATATGCATTTGGACTTTAATGCATAAGCTGATTTACTTTGGGGAATGAAATAGTTACATAACTGTCGGTTTGATATGTAGATACCTAGCATACAACAGGTGCGGCAAAATATTGACAGTTAGTAATGTATATGAAATTACGACCATTATTAGATGACAGCAAGCATTTTCAGTTCTATAATTGCTCATGCACATAGTACTTAAGTGGTCATCACTAAATGATGACCCTGACACTACACAATAGTAATAAAATAAAAAAATCTTTTTCATTACACTTTGAATTTAGAGGGGACGGATCCTGGTCCTTGACTACATGTGACTGACCACAAATACGAAGAAATATTGACAGTGCTCTACTTGGGTCACGTTTTACTGGATCCTTTGGTGGGAACTAGGTAAGAAATATAGACTGTTACAATAGATGTTTTGACGATTACCATTTGAGTTATATTGTCAGTGGTTATAGTACATTACAATTCTACTTTTCAGGTATAAGTTTGGGAATTTCCCATACACCTAACAGGAACAATAATAGTGATACGTACAAGGTGAGATGTCATCACCTTATTTCATATGACTTGGAGCACATAAGCACCAATGACTGTTCGGATATTGACATTTAACACGGGCACATCCATTAACACGCACTATCTTCCTCGGTGTAAGATGAATTACGTATTCTGATAATTTATGACAGTAGCATTTAGTGATTCAGTGGTTTTTTGGACTTCTGTTCTATCCACTAGGGGAGCCTGTCGGGATCTATCTCTCTACTAATCACACAAGGAAGCGGATTACTCTCTATCCCTTGGGGAACTCTTTCCCTTTAAATTTGATGATTATTTATGGATCTGTTTCATATTAGATTGTAAGGCATAACACAGCTGAAAAAATATTGTGTATGTCTTTGTAAATACAGAAAATTAGATACGTTGTTTTTTCTTCTTTCTTCTTTTTTCTTATTTGCATGCAGCCTTGAGAAAGCCCGTTGGGCGAAACGCGCGTCGGCTGCGTTGTGAAAACTGGATACTCATATGATTATGAAAGAATAAACATAACATATCCTGTTACATCAAGATCGGATATCTATTGTGTTTTTCGTATGAACATTTAACATATTTTGACTACACCCAGGAAACAGACTGTCTCAAGGGGTGAAGGTTACGTTTGGGGTGTGCAGCATTGCCTTTTTTGTATATGCTCTACAATTCCGTGTTACCCTATGTCTCCCGATACAAATGGTACATCACTGGTGTGGGTAGGCCTAGTGCCCGCGACAGAAAACGGCTCAAAACTCAATGTGGACACACTTTCTTTTTACAGTGAAAACTGACCCTTTTTTTGTAAAGTGCCTAGCTGTAGATTTTGAGCCCTAGCTCTGCTGGCACATAGGGTAACCTAGCAAACCTGTACATTTTTTAAAACCAGACACCCAGGGGAATCCAGGATGGGGTGACTTGACTGGCTCTCACCAGATTCTATTACCCAGAATCCCTTGCAAACCTAAACATTTGTCAACAAAACCCACATTTTCCTCACATTTCTGTGGTGGAAAGTTCTGGAATCTGCGTGCATTCACAAAATTCCCCCCACCCCACATTGCCCAAAGTCTTCCGAGAAAAATGGTACCTCACTTGTGTGGGTAGGCCTAGTGCCCGTGACAGCAAACGGGCCAAAACTCAACGTCGACACACCACATTTTCCCCAATGAAAGTGGACCCTTTTTTTGCAAAGTGCCTAGCTCTAGATTTTTAACCCTAACTCTGCCAGCACCTAGGGAAACCTAGCAAACCTATACATTTTTGAAAGTTAGACACCCTGGGTAATCCAGGATGGGGTGATGTGTCTGGCTGTCACCAGGTTCTGTTACCCAAAATCCCTTGCAAACCACAAAATTTGTTTTAAAAAAACACATTTTCCTTACATTTCTGTGGTAGAAAGTTCTGGAATCTGCGTGGATCCACAAAATTCCACCCACCCTGCGTTTCGCAAAGTCTTCCGAGAAAAATCGTACTTCACTTGTGTGGGTAGGCCGAGGGCCCGTGACAGGAAACGGCCCAAAACGCAACGTGGACACACCACATTTTCACAGTGAAACTGACCCTTTTTCTGCAAAGTGCCAAGCTCTAGATTTTGAACCCTAACTCTGCCAGCACGTAGGGAAACCTAGAAAACCTATACATGTTTTAAAACTAGACACCCAGGGGAATTGAAGATAGGGTGACTTGACTGGCTCTCACCAGGTTCTGTTACCCAGAATCCCTTGCAACCCTCAAAATGTGTCCAAAAAAACACATTTTCCTCACAGTTCTGTGGTGAAAAGTTCTGGAATCTGCATGGATTCACAAAATTCCACCTACCCCACATTTCCCAAACCCTTCCGAGAAAAATGATATCTCACTTGAGTGGATAGGCATAGTGCCCGCGACAGGAAATGGCCCAGAACGCAACGTGGACACACCACATTTTACAGTGAAAACTGAAACTATTTTGCAAAGTGCATAGCTGTAGATTTTTAACCCTAGCTCTGCCAGCACCTAGGGAAACCTAGCAAACCTATATATTTGTAAAAACTAGACACCCAGGGGAATCCAGGATGGGGTGACTTGTCTGGCTCTCACTAGGTTCTGTTACCTAGAATCCCTTGCAAGCCTAAAAATGAGTTAAAAGAAACATTTTCCTCACATATCTGTGGTGGAAAGTTCTGGAATCTGCGTGGATCCACAACATTCCACCCACCACGCGTTCCCCAAAGTCTTCTGAGAAAAATGGTACCTCACTTGTGTGGGTAGATCTAGTGCCTGCGACAGGAAACGTCCCAAAACACAACGTGGACACACCACATTTTCACAGTGAAAACTGACCCTTTTTTGCAAAGTGCCAAGCTGTATATTTTGAACCCTGGCTCTGCCAGCACCTAGGGAAACCTAGCAAACCTATACCGTTTTTTAAACTAGACTCCTAGGGGAATCCAGGATGGGGTGACTTGACTGGCTCTCACCAGGTTTCTGTTGCCCAGAATCCCTTGCAAACCTCAAAATTTGTTGAAAAAAACACATTTCTGTGGTGGAAAGTTCTGGAATCTGCATGGAACCCCAAAATTCCGCTCACCCCGCATTCCCCAAAGTCTTCAGAGACAAATTGTGCCCCACGTGTGTGGGTAGGCCTAGTGTCCAAACGGCCCAAAACGCAACGTGGACACAACACATTTTCACAGTGAAAACGGACCCTTTTTTTGCAAAGTGCCTAGCTGTAGATTTTGAACCCTAGCTCTCCCGGCACCTAGGGAAACCTTGCAAACCTATACATTTTTGAAAACTAGACACCCAGGCGAATCCAGGATGGGGTGACGTGTCTGGCTCTCACCAGGTTCTGTTACCCATAATCCCTTGCAAACCTCAAAATTTGTCCAAACAAAACACATTTTCCTCACAATTCTGTGGTAGAAAGTTCTGGAATCTGTGTGGATCCACAACATTCCACTCAGCCCGCATTCCCCAAAGCCTTCCGAGAAAAATGGTACCTCACTTGTGTGGGTGGGTCAAGTACCCGCGACAGGCAAGGGCCCAAAACCTATTTTGGCGACTTCAAAATTACCTATCACAAAACGACCTGGTTTTGCAAGGGGGGTCCCATGAGTTTTTGGACCCGGGTTCGGCGGTCATCTAGGGAAACCTACCAAACCCACACATTTCTGAAAACTATAAACCCTGGGGAGTCCAGCGAGGTATGGTTTGTGTGGGTCCCCCAACGTTTTCCGACCCAGAATGATCTGCAAACCTCAAATGTAGCTAAAGAAAAATCACTTTTTACTCACATTTCTGTGTGGAAAAGTTCTGGAATCTACGTGGATCCACATATTTCCTACCACCTAGCGTTCCCCCAGGTCTCCCGATAAAAATGATCCCTCACTCGCATGGGTGGGTAAAGTACCTGTGACCGGCAAGGGCCCAAAAAGTATTGAGAAGACTTTAAAACGACCTATCACAAAACAATCTAGTTTTGCAAGGGCGGGTCACCTGGGTTTTTGGCCCTGGGCTCGGCGACCTTCTTGGGATATCTACCAAACCCACACATTTCTGAAAACAAGTCCATACGAATCGCATTGGGAATTATTCCCCACACGTCCTCGGGTCGGAAAATGTGTCCGACACGTCCACGGACGATTTACCGTACAAATGTGAAAAGTGAAGTCCGACCGCGGAATTACGATCCATCCCGTGCGTCCGATGTTACAACCGTATGGAAAAAACACCGTCCGCACCGAACTCCCATAGCAACCACGGAGACTTGTGTACATACACGGGGGGTACGACTCGAACGTACACGGGTGTACATACACGGGGGGGTTCGACACGTACACGGGTGTACATACACGTGGGTACGACACGTACACAGGTGTACATACACAGGGGGGTTCGACACGTACGTACGGGGGCTGGGGGGGTACGACTCGAACGTACGGGGGCTGGGGGGGTACGGCGCGTACATACGGGGGCTGGGGGGGTCGGCACGTACATACGGGGGCTGGGGGGGGTCGGCGCGTACATACGGGGGCTGGGGGGGGGGTACGGCGCATACCGGGCCACCTACTCTGGTCGTTTCGCGCCGTACTTTGCTTTTCCGGCACTTTTTGGGTGCCGTGAAAATATTGCCGTCCGGACTGCTGTCGGTTCGAATCGTACTTCCTGGGTCGTGAAACGCTGCCTGAAAGCGTCCCGACGTCACGTCGCAGCATTCCCGGATCACATTCGTATGTATATTTTCGTCGGTCGGTGTTTTTTATGATTCGTACGGAAATGGTGTTTCCGTGCGAATCGTAATTCCATGTTTGTAAAGTTTTACGACCGGGTACGAGTCGGACGGAGAAAACGCTCCGACCGACGGTTCGTACCCGGTTTTTACCGGATCGTAATCGGCACCCTAATGTTCGTGACCCGGACCACAATTCCCAGGATCCCATGCAGGGACCGCGTTGATGACATCATCGCGCACCCGGAAGGACGTTATTTCATCTCCTCCGAGAAAGCAGCGGGTGCCGGTTACTCCTGCCGCTGAGACGCCAGAGTCCTTCGAGGTCTGGTAAGGGTGCAAGGTGCACCGCTTTTCTTTGCTTATATCTCCTTGTCGCTCAGCGGATGCGGCATACCTGTGCTGACTCGACCCTACTTTCGCTGCTGCCCCGTTGGCTGAACCTCGTATCGGGTTCTTGCGGGAGAGCAGAAAGAGCCCCGCTTGTTTCAATGTGAGAACAAGCAGGGGGTTTGATTTCCTGATTTTCTTGTTCGTGTGACTCAGTAGGGAGGCGGCTACCTTCCCTAACTTTTGAGGCGTTCTCTCCTGTAGGAGTGTCTATACCTTTGTGAGAGAACGCGTGGATGTCAATGCACAAGCCGTGTTGGGAACAGCTTGTTTTCTTTGAGTAACCTTTGTGGAACGCTTGATATTGGATCTTCCTTTGGATTCTCATGCTAGTAGGAAGATAAAAAGGGCGTTATTACTTGCTATCATCATGATCTAAAACATTCCCATGTTTATAGAATTTGATGACTAACAATCTGTTCTATATCATTATGTTCTGAGATGTATCAGAATCTGGGGTACATTTGTTCCACTTACAAAAAACTTGACTACTGTGGAGCTGGGTAATGAATCATTCCTGACGTTTGAAGGATCTTCGTATTTTATTCACCGTATGTTTATATGCCTATGCATGGGGCCCTCTTTGTGTTGCTTCACTACAGGGGAACCTGAATACACTCAAGTCAGCCCTGCACCCCTGTAAAGCCACGCACTGCTTTGGGTAGGTGTTAACACAGGAGCAAAAGAGAGGTGTTGGTGAGTCAGTACGCTCTTAGTATTAACGTGTTGTTTCATCTCATAGATATGTATGGAGCCTTGATAACCACTATTTGCTGACTAGAATGCGGAGGAATTATTTTTCTTTACAGGTACATAGACAGAGTAATATGCATCTGTAGTCTTATTGTAGATTCCTGTTTGTGTGTAGTCTTAGTGCATTACCTGGTTGTTATTTCTTTGCAGGTCTCCCTCCCCGCTGTCCCCATCCTTCTCTTCCCCCGCTTGATCACTCCATAGAGTCTGTATACTAAATCAGACCATGGGGGTATCGAGAGGTGGACCATAAAGAACAACATACGACCCTGAGGATCTAAGGCTGCGACACAGTGTTCCCCCCAGTCTCCCGAGTAAAATGATACCTCACTTGTGTGGGTAGGGCAAGGGCCTGTGACTGGGAGGAGCCGAAAACATAGGGAATAAGGGTATAGCAGCGAGAATTCTAAGCGCTACATTTTTTAAAAAAATACGTTTTTAGCCAATTCTGCATTGGACACCCACACAAGTGAGGTATCATTTTACTCGGGACACTAAGGAGAAAGCTGTGGGGTAGGACACTTGTGCCACCATGGTGATTCCACACAAACATATGTAGAAAATGTGGTTGATTCAGCTAAATTTGGTGTCTAGTTTTCAGAAATGTGTGGGTTTTGTAGGTTTCCCTAGATGGTGGCGAGCCCGGGGCCAAAACCCTAGGTGTTCCCCCCCAAATCTAGGTAGTTTTGTTATAGGTAATTTTGAAGTCTCCGCAGTACGATTTGGGACACTTCCTGTTGCAGCCACTATGCCTACCCACACAAGTGAGGTACCATTTTTATCGGGAGGCATGCAGGAACGCTGGGTGGTAGGAAATTTGTGTCAGCCCAGTGATCCTGCAACTTTCCCACACAGAAATGTGAGAAAAGATAGATTTATTTATCAAAATTTGAGGTTTGCAGGGGATTCTAGGAAGAGAAATGTTGGGTGACCCACACAAGCCATACCTTGCTGGACTCCCCTGGCTGTCTAGTTTTCAGAAATGTGTGGGTTTGGTACACTTCCCTAGGTGGCCGCCGAGCCCGGGGCCAAAAACTCATGGGATCCCCCTTGTAAAACCAGGTTGTTTTGTGACAGGTAATTTTAATGTTGCCTCAATAGGTTTTGGGCCCTTGCCTGTCGCGGGTACTTGACCCACCCACGCGAGTGAAGTACCATTTTTATCGGGAGACCTGGAGGAATACTGTGTAGAAGGAAATTTGTGGATCCACGCAGATTCCAGAACTTTCCCACACAGAAATGTGTAGGTTTGCTAGGTTTCCCTAGGTGCCGGCAGCGCTGGGGTTCAAAATCTACAGCTAGGCAAAAAAAGGGTCCGTTTTCACTGTGAAAATGTGTTGTGTCCACGTTGCGTTTTGGGCCATTTCCTGTCATGGGCACTAGGCCTACCCACACAAATGGGGTACAATTTTTCTCTGAAGACTATGGGGAATGTGGGGTGAGTGGAATTTTGGGGTTCCACGCAGATTCCAGAACTTTCCACCACAGAAATGTGAGGAAAATGTGTTTCTTTCAACAAATTTCGAGGTTTGCAAGGGATTCTGGGTAACAGAACCTAGTGAGAGTCAGACAAGTCACCCCATCCTGGATTGCCCTGGGTGTCTAGTTTTTAAAAATGTATAGGTTTGCCTAGGTGCTGGCAGAGCTAGGGTAAAAAATCTACAGCTAGGCACTTTGCAAAATAGTTTCAGTTTTCACTGTAAAATGTGGTGTGTCCATGTTGCGTTTTGGGCTGTTTCCTGTCGCGGGCACTATGCCTACCCACACAAGTGAGATACCATTTTTCTCTGAAGGCTTTGGGAAATGCGGGGTGGGTGGAATTTTGTGGATCCACACAGATTCCAGAACTTTCCACCAGAGGACTGTGGGAAAAATTTGTTTTTTTGGACAAATTTTGAGGGTTGCAAGGGATTCTGGGTATCAGAACCTGGTGAGAGCCAGTCAAGTCACCCCATCCTTGATTCCCCTAGGTGTCTAGTTTTAAAAAATGTATAGGTTTGCTAGGTTTCCCTAGGTGCTGGCAGAGCTAGGGTTCAAAACCTACAGCTAGGCACTTTGCAAAAAAAGGGTCCGTTTTCACTGTGAAAATGTGGTGTGTCCACGTTGTGTTTTGGGCTGTTTCCTGTTGGTGGCACTAGATCTACCCACACAAGTGAGGTACCATTTTTCTCAGAAGACTTTGGGGAACGCGTGTGTTTTTTTTTTTTACACATTTGTAGGCTTGCAAGGGATTCTAGGTAAGAGAACCTGGTGAGCGCCAGTCAAGTCACCCCATCCTGGATTCCTCTGGGTGTCTAGTTTTCAAAAATGTATAGGTTTGCTAGGTTTCCTTAGCTGCCGGCAGAGCTAGGGATCACAATCTACAGCTAGGCACTTTGCCTGTCGCGGATACTTGACCCACCCACACAAGTGAAGTACCATTTTTCTTGGAAGACTTTGGGGAATGCGGGCCGGGTGGAATGTTGTGGATCCACACAGATTCCAGAACATTATTCCGCAGAAGTGTGAGGAAAATGTGTTTTTTTGGACAAATTTTGAGGTGTGCAAGGGATTCTGGGTAACAGAACCTGGTGAGAGCCAGACACATCACCCCATCCTGGATTCTCCTTGGTGTCTAGGTTTCCCTATGTGCCAGCTGCGCAAGGCCGAAAAATCGACAGGTAGGCACATTGCTAAAAAAAAGTCGGTGCCTAGTGGGCTTTCTGCCGCCCTGCGGGGGAATCGGGGGTGGGGAGGTTTGCCCTGATATGCCCCCAAGGGGTCAAAAAGACTGTGGCTATTTTTTTTGGAGGCAGGGGCATTGGTATGCCCATTCTGGGCAGCCCCCATGCATAGAAAAAGCCAGCGTAATCGTTGGCGCCTTGTGGGCTTTCTGCCCCCGGGGGACAGATCAGGGGAAAAACGACTGGAATTTCTCAGGGGGGTATTGTCATGTCCATTTTGGGCAGCCCCCACCCCTACACAAATTAAAAAATAAATCCCTGGTTTCTAGTGGGCTTTCTGCAATGGGGGGCAGATTGGGGGCTACCGCCCCCATATGCCCCCCGTGGATGTAGAAAAACAGGAATCTTTACGGGTGGGTGTGTGGGCATTGGCGTGCCCATTTTGGGTAGCCCCCACCCTAATTAAATTGCCCAAAAAAAGTCCCTGGTGTCTAGTGGGCTTTCTGCTCCCCGGGGGGGCAGATTGGGGGCTACTGACCCCATCTTCCCCCGGGGGGAAAGAAAGGCTGTAATTGTGGTGGGCATTGGCATGCCCATTTTGGGCAGCCCCCACCCTAATTAAAAGTTCCCATAAAAAATCCCTGGCATCTAGTGGGCTTTCTGCCCCCCAGGGGGGGCAGAAAGGCTGTCATTGTGGCGGGGTGGGGGCATTGGAATGCCCATTTTGGGCAGCCCCCACCCTATAAACAAGTACCTTAAAAAAGGTCCCTGGCCTATAGAGGGCTTTCTGCTCGGGGGGGCAGATTGGGGACAACTGCCCCCAAGGGGGGGCAGAAAGACTGAATTTGGCCAAATTTGTTTCATTTTCAGTGAAATGACGTCAGCGCAACGTGCACGCTGATCGGCATTTCACAGAAACGGGGGGGGTCCTCCGGAGCTGGGGAAGCTCTTCCCCAGCTCCCGAGGCTTTGGGGGAGTAAAATAATTCTCTCTGGTGCCAGCACCAGAGGGATTTCTTCTGCAGTGGCGTCGGACGCACTGGTGCTGTCCGACACATATGAGAACTTATGCGTCGAGCGGCTCCCGCGCATCCGACGCATGAAAGGGGTTAACGATAACACTGTACTTTGAGATTTAATTGTTGGGTAACCCCTTTTCCTCTCTGGCCACTATCAAGGTCTATTGACCAGTGTTAAATTGGAAGAAACGGCCCAGAGCGTTCTCAATTCAGATTTCATATCTGAGCCTTGATCTGCTACGTTTGCCATTTCAGTGCAGCAAAGTGATCAGAAAGCAATGTGCCTCATAAAACTCTTGAAATAAACATATTTATAATGCTTAGAAAGACATTCTGGCTAATTATTAATTACTGAACAAGCTTTAAATCTAAAATTATCATTCACATCGTTTGATCAATTTCGCCACTCGTCTGCTTCTGCCACAGGTGTCTTAATCCAGATGACACATCATCCCCATAAAAATACCAGGGGTTTACTCTCGAGGACACTCCGTTTTTATTTTCTTGTTAATTAATTTATGCATACCACCACAAGTGATGCTTAGCAGGCCCTATTGCATATTCATTATCCGTGGCCATTATGTTTACTAGATTAGAGCATCCGCTTTCTGTGTGAACAATACTGATATTCAGCCGCAAATTGGTCTTATTTGTTTGCCGTTTTTATTTTCCTTTGTATCCCAACATTCCATTTTAAAAGCTGTGTGCATCGCTCTGAACAAGCAGAGCTTGGCAGTGGGGCAGAACTCAGGTGCAGCGAGCCATCAAGTGGAAACAGGCTAGCAGCAGAATTCAGCAGCGAAGGCCACCTTTATCGCTAACATTTAAAATTAAAATAAAAACTTGTATGATGATTTAATTACATCCTACTCCCAAGGTTCTGCTGAAGAGAATGATGTTCAGTCCACGTAAGGGCGGGGGGGGGGGGGAGGGGGATTGATGATGAAGTGAGGTAGAATGCAGGAGAGGGGAATGACTGACATTGTGCCAATCCAGTTTATGTAGATTGAATCTTAACCTTACACCTTCAAATGCCCAGACCTGACTCATACTCATAGAACTCAGGACCTCATTTACAATACATATTTTTAAATTATTTTTATTAAACATTCATCGACATCTAAAATATAATACAGAGGAATCAAGTACAATACAATCAGAGAAAACAGCATTTGATAGCTTTTATGCCAGAGTACCACGGGTATAGATTATTGGGTGGAAGGATTGTCAGTGTCAATGTTAAACGGAGGGTTGCATATATGACCACAATAAGAGTTCTAAGGGTTCCATATTTTGGACCACTTTCTGGTGCAGCCTCGGGCCGTATAAACTGTCTTTTCCCTATACATACACCAGTCTAGGTCTTCCTTCCATTTGTCCACATTTGGCGGCTGCGCCGCTCCCCACTGTTGTGCTATGTTCCCTTTTGCCAACATAAGTCCTAGCGTTTCCCATTTTGTGTGGTGACTATTCAAGTCAGTGGGTTCCCATACGTTTAGGAGGCATCTATGTGCATCAGGATGAATAGTAATGGCGAGCACTTCGCTTAACACGTCGTGTATACTGCGCCAGTATGCCTGTATGTATTCACACTCCCATAGTATGTGTAAAAAGGTTCCTTCCTGACCACATTGTCTCCTACAATCCCCTCTATCTGCTCTACCCATCCACACCAGACTAGGTCCTGTGATATACACCCTGTGGAGAATTTTGAGTTGGACTAGACGAAGTCTGGCTGAGATAGCTACTACTCTTGGTGAGGACACTGCTTCCTGCCAGTCTTCGTCATTCAATTTGAGGCCATCCCTCACTCATTTCTCACGCAGTGGCCTAAGGGGGCCTGCCATATTGTTGATCAGTTTTTTATAGGTCAGTGATATTGCTTTCTCAGCTAAGTGTCTGTCCAGCAATCTATCTTCCAGCGGAGAGGGTTCTGGGGGGGGGCCTTCGGGAAATAGTGCGTGGTGGATTTGTGCGTACCGGAAGTGTTCTGAAATGGCCAAGTCATGCTGTTTCTGTAAGAAAGCAAATGTTTTGCCTTCGCCCTTTTCCCACATGTCTCTGATCTGTGAAATCCCGATGAGGTCCCATTTATTGAATCCCTTCAATGCCCATAGGTCGCCCAGTTGTTCAGAGTACATAGAGGGGTTGCAAGAGTGAGTTTCCGCTCCCAGCACAGGGTTTTATTAGCGGCATGCCAGACTCGGACCGAGTGGTCAGTTGGTCCAGTCAAGAGGTATTGTTTGGGTTTGGAATAGTGAGTTCTATTGTAATTCCCTCCCGGCAGAATCCATCTATCCATGGCATAACCAGGATCGACGGGTCGACCATATGTGCCGTGATTGATGGCTGCTAGGTTCGCTGCCCAGTAGTATCACTTGATATCTGGGAGGCTAATCCCTCCGTCATACCAATTTAACGTGTGCTTGGTCAAAGCTATTCGGGGTCTCCCGTCCCACAACAGGTCTCTCTGTAGGCCCTCGACCTCTCTGAAGCACTGTGACGGGACAGGGTCCAGGGTGTTCTGCAGAGCGTGAAGAAAACAGGGCAGTGACATCATCTTGAAGAGGGCCGCCCTGCCCAGCAGCGAGAGAGCCAAAGTTTTCCAGTTGGCTATGTCGCGGTTGAGCCTGTGCAATGGTGGGAGAAGATTTTGAGTAAAGCGGAGTTTGGGATCCAATGTAATATAAATCCCCAAATACTTGAAGCCAACCGAGTTAATTTGGATTGGGCATCCAATTGGTGGGGCGCCGGGGCGGGTGGGTCACTTTTGAGGACATATAGGAGGGATTAGGTCAGTTGATGGAGAATATCTACCAAAGATTGCCAAGATGTGTAGAACACATGCCAGTGACTTCCTCGGGGATGCCAGGAACAAAAGGATGTCATCTGCGTAGAGGGATATACGGTCCTCCTACCCAGGGGACCAGCGCAGACCTTGTGTTTCTGGGTCTTGACGAATCCATGCCGCGTGTGGTTCGAGGGCGAGGGCAAACAAGAGGGGGCATCCCTGTCGGGTACCTCAACTCAGAGTGAATTTGTCTGATTTCTTATTGTTAACTACGACTTGTGCTTGGGGCTCTGAATATAGAATCTGTACCCACTTGATGAATTCCAGACTGAATCCCAGCTTTGCAAGAACGGCAAACAGATAAGGCCATTCGATGGTGTCAAAAGCCATGGTTGCATCCAACGATACGACCACGGCATCTTCTTGGATTGTAGCTACTCTCCCCAGCACCCCGTGCAGTCTGCGCAGGTTCAGTGCAGTATTGTGGTGCGGCATAAAGCACGATTGATCAGGATGGACTAGACCTCCAATTACTTTGATTAAACGGTTCGCTAGGAGTTTCGCCAGGACTTTGGGTTCTGCATTTAAGAGAGAGATCGGTCTGTAGTAGGCACAGTCGGTTTGGGGTTTACCCTCTTTGTGAATAGTGACCAGAGTGGCCATTCTTTGATCCTGTGGGAGTTTCCCACCTTCTTGCCCTCCTCGAACATGGCTTTTAGGTATGGGGCTAATTTGTCGGGTTTCAGTTTGTAGAGCTCAATATGTAGGCCATTTGGGCCGAGGGCCTTTCCGGAGCACAGTGATCTAATGGCCTGTGCTATTTTGTCATTAGTTAGTGCACTGTCCAGGAAGTGGTGGTTCTCCTCCGACAGGGCTGGGAGTGTGATGTCACATAGTAAATCCTAGGAGTCCTCTTTCGTTTATGTTGCATTAGTTGTATAGACTGCCCGGTAGTGGGCGGCAAAGTGGTTTGCGATTTCTTGAGGGTCGGTGGTAATTTCTTTGTCTGCACCCACTAGCGTCGGCACCAATCGACTCGCCCATTCCTTCTTGTCAAGCCAGGCGATTCGTTTTCCTGCTTTATCACCCAGGTCATATATTCTACCCAGTTTTTCCCTTCCTAGGAGTTTGGTCCTGTCTGTTACTAGAGCTTTATAGTCCTCCTCTTCAAGGTGTAGTGTGTGGAGTTTCTCTCGTGTGACCTCGGTCTCTAATTCGCCCTCCAGTTTGCCGATTTCTTCCTCCACTTCCACAATCTCATTCTGCCTATCCTTCTTCATACCGGCGATCAGCGACAGATTTGAACGCCTCCCACCGGGTCTAGGAGGACTCTACTGACCCTTCATTGTCTTGGAAAAAGGCTTCAATCGCAGTTAATAAAGCTTTTTCGGATTCCAGGGTCTTGGAGATACCACAGGTGGATGGGGGCGACTCTCCCCACCTGGGTTTGGCCTAGGACTACATGGACCCAGACCGGGGACTGATCAGAGATTCCCCTTGCTAAGTGTTTGACTTTGTGGATGTGGGCAGCTTGTGATGCCGGGATCAGGACATATTCAATACGGGAGAGACTATGATGAGTGTGTTGAATTGTCTCTGGGTGATGTGACCTCCACCCATCAACCAGCCCCAGTGCATCCAGAAAGTCGGGCAGCCACCTGTTAGAGGATCTGAGTTCATGCAGTGAGTGCCTATCTAATGTGCCTGATGCCACTGAAGTCCCCCCCAACCACCAGGAGACCTTCCGGCAAAGAGAGAAGGAGAGTGCCTAGATCACTAAATGTGGTGAGATGAAGACCAGGCGGTATGTAAACTGACAGAAGTGTGAGCGTGTGGCCTTCCCAGGCACCTGTAACTCCTACATACCTGCCCCTGTCGTCTGCCCAGTTTCAACTCACAGCTAAGGGAAAGGAAGCCCTCACCATGATGCCCACTCCCCGGTAACTGGTTGTGAACCCTGCATGTGCTATTAATTTGTATCCCCACCTGTTGAGTGCCTTACAGGAGATACCTACTAGGTGTGTTTCTTGAAGCAGAACAACATCGGGGGCATGTCGCTTGATGTATTGCAGTACTACACAACACTTGTTTTTGTCTTTAAGCCCATTAACGTTCCAGCTCAAAATCTTAACACTTTTGTCCAATAGCATACTCATTGGTATCAAAGTAAAGTCCAAGTTCCTCTGTGAAATTGTCAGTCTTTCCAGTCGATGCAAATCCAATAACATAAAACAGTTGTACCGTCCCAATCCAACACCCCCCACCCCTGTCCTTCCTCCCACCTCCCATTGAAATAAAAAGGGGAAACCAATAAAGGAGAACTCGCCTTGACCATCCCTTCTCTCCCTGCTACCCTGCTTTGTAGGCTCAGAACTACCCACATCCCCAACTAGCAGAGCACCTGTCACCCCAATTAACATGTTAACTGTTACAGGGGTTGTGGGGTGGTACCACTTATGGCCCCCCAGAGCTCAACTCCAGCCCCCACTAAGAAAGAGCCATTATTGCACATTAGAGGTCCTGCAGTGTCCAGCTTGCTTGGTGGCTGCTACCCCTCGATAAAAGAGCAAACGATATACATTACGGAGTGTTGCAACGATTCCCAGAGTCTGCAGCCAGATGGATGGAGTTCAGTCCCCACCGGTCACAAAGGTAGCTGGACTAATGGATCTCGAGCGCCAGGACTGCAGGCTTCTCTTGTCAGGTTCTGTTCTGCAGTCCTGGGAGCTCGACGGACTAACACGGGCAACTCTCCAGCCACCCGTGGTCACTTGACTTGTTCTCCGCGTGACCCTTTCATCCAGCCATGATTGTACCGCTGACGGGGCAGTGAAGAACCAAGATTTTCCATCCGCCATAACTGTAAGTTTCGCTGGGAAAAACATCATGTACTTGATACCCTTGTCCCTGAGAGCCCTCTTCACCCCGTCAAAGGAACGGCGTTCTTGTTGGACCTTAAGGCTAAAGTCTGGGAAGAACCGGATAGTAGGATTTTCATACCTGAGATCCCCATGTAGACGCGTCGCTTGTAGTATTGCGTCACGATCTCTGTAGTTGAGGATTTTAGCAATGATTGTCCTTGGGGCTGCCTGCGGTTTTGGTGGGGGGATTGGGGCCCTGTGCGATCGCTCCACGGTGAAGAAGGCTGATAGTCGTTTAGGTTTGAGATGGCTTAGTATTAGATCTTCGAGAAAGAGGTCCACACTCGGCCCCTCTGACCCCTCCGGCACGCCAACCACTCGAATGTTGTTACGGCGGGCCTGCCCTTCCTGATCCTCCATCTTAAGAGCCACTTGTCGATGCTGCTGGGACAATTGTTGGACTCTTTCTTCCAGCTTCCGGGTCCTATTTTGTAGCTCTGTGACATTGACTTCTTGTCTGCATTACATGTTCCGACGTTTTGTTCATGTCAGCCCTGAGTAAGTTCATTTCAGTGGAGACTTTGTCGATCTTTGTTTCCAGTGTAGCTCTTAGTACTTGGTTTGCTGCCATTATGGAGCTTAGCGATGGTTTGGAGTCGCCTGCCAGGCCACCTGTTGCTCCATCCTCCAGTAGAGGTTGCGAACTGCGTATTTGTCCAGTTTATTGGGTTGCATGGGTGGGCCTTCCTTGGGCTTAATCGCAGCGTATGTCCAACCGGTCGTGTATAGGGAGTAGTTCGGCCACTCAATGATCAATAGGTCTTGTAACGGAGCAACTCACAAGTTTAGTGAGTAGGGTGGACTACCGGTCATCACACAGTAGGTGAGCAGTCTAAATATCGAAAATTTAATTTCGACCTACAATAATATCGAGTCTAGAATATCGAAGGGACAGAATATCGATGTCAAGAATATCGATGGACAGAATATCGACCCTAAGGTAAATAATATCGATTTTTTTATATAGATGTTAGTAATATCGAAGTTAGTAATATCGATATGAAATATATCGATGTTACTAATATCGATGTCACTAATATCGATATGTATAATATTGCTATGTATTTTATTATGTATTTAATATGTATGTGTTAATTATTTTTTGTTAAGTGTTCTACTGGTTTTAAAATATATGTATACAATTTTTATATGTTAATAATGTTTTTTTAAGTTAATTTTGTGTTTTAGTACCGTAGCGGGTTGTGGGTTTATAGGGGAATAGGGTGGGAAGTAATTTCATTATATGAATTTAATTATACATTTTTGGGAATTATAAATTAATTTAAAATAATTTTTGCGTTTAAATTCTGTAGCGGGTTGTGGGTTTATAGGGGAACAGGATGGGAAGTAATTTAATTATATGAAATTATTTATAAATTTTTAGGAATTATAAATTAATTTAAAAGAATTTTTACGTTTAAATTCTGTAGCGGTTGTGGGTTAATAGGGGATTAGGGTGGGAAGTAATTTAATTATATGAAATTAATTATACTTTTTTAGGAATTATAAATTAATTTTAAATAATTTTTGCGTTTAAATTGTGTAGCGGGTTGTGGGTTTATAGGGGAATAGGGTAGGAAGTAATTTAATTGTAATTAAGTCATATTTTTATTTATTTATTGGTATTGATAATTATATTTTTGTTAATTAAGTATTAATTGGTAATTAATTTTTATTAATTGGTAATTCGTTTTTATTAATTGATTAATTGACAATTATGTTAACTGTATTATTTTCGTATTTGCGTGTTTCGTGCGTTTATAGGGGAATAGTGTTGGAAGTAATTGAAATCTAATTAAGTAATTATTAAATTTGTTGCTGGGTATTGATAATTAATTAACTGGAGATAAATTATTAATTGGTAAATATTTTAAAATATAATATTTTGGTTATGAAAAATAATTAATTGTTGATTAATAATCAATTGGTAATTAGATATGTTTAAATATTATTTATTGATATTTCTAATTAATATATTAATAAGTAATTATTAATTGGTAAATAATGTATAACAATTATTATTTTTGGTATAAAAAATATGCAATTGTTTAATATTTTTTAATTGGTAATTAAAGTTTGATAATAATTTTTTGGTATAAAAAATGTAATTGTTCAATATTTTTTAATTGGTAATTAATATTCTTTAATTATTATTTATTAATAATTTATTGCTAATTATTTATTTATTGGTAGTTATGTTTTTAATAAATATCTATTGGTATTTGTAAGTAATTTGGAGTTATTTAATAATTATATTATTAATTATTTTAAAGAATTATTGTATTTATAAGTATGTTATTTTTAACTTCTAAGCTATCCAACACTTTCCCTACTGTTGCACTCTCTGGAGTTAGAATAGTAATTTTTACCCCTACGCAATCCAACACTTTCCCTACTGTTGCACTCTCTGGAGTTGGAATAGTAATTTTTACCCCTACGCTATCCAACACTTTCCCTACTGTTGCACTGACGGGAGTGGGAATAGTAATTTTTATCCCTACGCAATCCAACATTTTCCCTACGGTTGCACTCTTTGGAGTGGGAATACTAATTTTTACCCCTACGCCATCCAACACTTTCCCTACTGTTGCACTCTTTGGAGTTGGAATAGTTATTTTTACCCCTACGCTATCCAACACTTTCCTTACTGTTGCACTCCCTGGAGTCGGAATAGTAATTTATACCTCTACGTTATCCAACACTTTCCCTACTGTTACACTATCTGGAGTGGATATAGTAATTTTTAGCCCTCCGCTATCCAAAATTTTCCTTTCTGTTGTTGTTTTTTGGAGCTGGAGAAGTAGTTTTATTGTCTCTGCTATTTAATATTTTTTTTATTATTTTAGCTAATGTAGTATATAATTAATTTTAACAATATTTAAATTAAATTTAATTTTTTTAATTTGTTATATATAGTTATTTAATTTTTATTTATGTTATTGTTTTATGTGTGTAATGTTTTTGCAATTTTTAATATTTTTAAATAATTTATAATTTATTAAAATAATTATAAAAACATTATTAAGTAAGTATATATATTATATATTATATGTATATGTTTAATTATTTTTTAAATAAATTATATTGATTAATTATTAATTTTTAACATTATGAAATATATTTAATTATGTTTATTTTATTTATAAGTATTATGTTTATTTTACATATTTTTTGTAATAAAAAAAAACGATATTTTTAAAAACGATATTTTTGACATCGATATTTTATTTTCGATATATTTGTACTTACCATGTTGTAGATAGGATGTCGATATTCTTGACATCGATATTTTTGTTGCGATATTTTTGTAGGTCGATTTTCTGACCTTCGAAATTTTGTCAGAGATCCCACACAGTAGTAGTTGTAGCACCGTAGCGGCTATGTGCTAGCCCCCCTTATATGTGGAAGTCACTGAGGGTGCCCGCACCCCCTGAAGCACTCCCGGGTTCAATGGCATCAGGGGGTTCCGTTGTGGGGTTATTGTTCACCTGCCTCCAGGTGCCAGCTGTCTCTCGGCCTGAGGGGATGCGGCACCTCCAGAACCCCGGCCAAACCCGAGGGCACGCACGGCCCCTGGGGCTGCCGCTGTCCGGCAGTTGTCGTTGTTAACCACACTTTCTTAACAGGCCCACCTGCGCGGGGCCAGTATATTTTGGTGCCGATTACGATCCTGTAAAAACCGGGTACGAACCGTTGGACGGAGCATATTCTCCGTCCGACGCGTACCCGGTCGTAACAATATATAAACATGGAAGTACGATTCGCACGGAAATACTATTTCCGTACGAATCGTACAAAACCCCGACCGACGAAAATAAACATACAAATGTGATCCGGGAAAGCGCCGACGTGACGTCGGGACGCACGCAGCCTGCCATTCACGAACCAGGAAGTACGATTCGCACCGACGTCATCCCGCTCGGACAATATTTTCCGGCAGCCAAAAACTGCCGGGAAATCAGGACGACGCGAACAAGGAGTACCTGTACGCGACGGACAGACATGGACCCGAACCTACGTGTCATCCCGGCCCTCATAGCAGTCGACCTCCTCTACAGGTTACGACGCAGACGCCGCAGAAGGTCAGAACAACAAAGGGAGGGGGGAAAGGGGGGGGGCAGGAGCAGGGGCAGGCCACAAAACCCCCACCAAAGTCACACAGCACACATGCCCTGGACATACCTGACCCCCAGGCCCTGGTCACTACGAGGGGGTGGGGGCATGTCCAGCAAAGCCAGCGTCCGCCACAACGGAAGTGCTTGACGACGCGAACCGGCAACACAACAATACAGGTACGTCCCGTACCCACGCCTTAAGAGCGTGGGTACGAGTCGTACCACGCCCACACCTACGTCACCCCAACAATGGCGGGACGGCTGTACCCATGTGGCAAAGGCCTGGGTATGGCCCGCACAAGCATTCCATAGCGTGGGTACGGATATGTACGGACCGTACCCCCACCCGTGTATGCATGGAGCGCACCCCCACCCCAACCGTGTATGTACGACCCGTACCCTCACCCGCGTACGTATGGAGCGTACCCCCCACCCCAACAGTGTAAGTACGACCCGTACCCTCACCCGCGTACGTATGGAGCGTACCCCCCACCCCAACAGTGTAAGTATGACCCGTACCCTCACCCGCGTACGTATGGAGCGTACCCCCCACCCCAACAGTGTAAGTACGACCCGTACCCTCACCCGCGTATGCATGGAGCGTACCCCCACCCCAACAGTGTAAGTACGACCCGTACCCTCACCCGCGTATGCATGGAGCGTACCCCCACCCCAACCGTGTATGTACGACCCGTACCCTCACCCGCGTACGTATGGAGCGTACCCCCCACCCCAACAGTGTAAGTATGACCCGTACCCTCACCCGCGTACGTATACGCCCCACCCCAACAGTGTAAGTATGACCCGTACCCTCACCCGCGTTCGTATGTAGCGTACCCCCCACCCCAACAGTGTAAGTACGACCCGTACCCTCACCCGCATACGTATGGAGCGTACCCCCACCCCAACAGTGTAAGTACGACCCGTACCCTCACCCGCGTACGTATGGAGCGTACCCCCCACCCCAACAGTGTAAGTACGACCCGTACCCTCACCCGCATATGCATGGAGCGTACCCCCCATGCCAACAGTGTACGTACGACCCGTACCCCCACCTCGTATGCATGGAGCGAACCCACACCCGTGTATGTTCTAAGCGCACATATCCTGAAATAGGAGGGTTGGGTGCAGAGTCCTCCCAGCAGTGCCCAGTCACAAGAGTGGTGTGTGCAGAGTCCTCCCAGCAGTGCCCAGACACAGGAGGGGTGGGTGCAGAGTCCTCCCAGCAGTGCCCAGACATAGGAGGGGTGGGTGCCTATCACTCCCAGCAGTGCCCAGACACAGGAGGGGTGGGTGCCTATCACTCCCAGCAGTGCCCAGTCACAGGAGGGGTGGGTGCAGAGTCCTCCCAGCAGTGCCCAGACACAGGAGGGGTGGGTGCCTATCACTCCCAGCAGTGCCCAGACACAGGAGGGGTGGGTGCAGAGTCCTCCCAGCAGTGCCCAGGCACAGGAGGGGTGGGTGCAGAGTCCTCCCAGCAGTGCCCAGTCATAGGAGGGGTGGGTGCCTATCACTCCCAGCAGTGCCCAGACACAGGAGGGGTGGGTGCAGAGTCCTCCCAGCAGTGCCCAGACACAGGAGGAGTGGGTGCAGAGTCCTCCCAGCAGTGCCCAGACACATGAGGGGTGGGTGCCTATCACTCCCAGCAGTGCCCAGACACAGGAGGGGTGGGTGCAGAGTCCTCCCAGCAGTGCCCAGACACAGGAGGGGTGGGTGCAGAGTCCTCCCAGCAGTGCCCAGACACAGGAGGGGTGGATGCCTATCACTCCCAGCAGTGCCCAGACACAGGAGGGGTGGGTGCAGAGTCCTCCCAGCAGTGCCCAGACACAGGAGGGGTGGGTGAAGAGTCCTCCCAGCAGTGCCCAGACACAGGAGGGGTGGGTGCAGAGTCCTCCCAGCAGTGCCCAGACACAGGAGGGGTGGGTGCAGAGTGCTCCCAGCAGTGCCCAGACACAGGAGGGGTGGGTGCCTAACACTCACAGCAGTGCCCCTGCAAAGAAAAGGGTGGAGTACCCACAGATCCAATGCCCACAAATGTCAGTCAGGTGCACAAAGATCCTGCAGGACATATACCACATGTGTGCGAGGCTGGGAGTATACACATGCATAGCGCCAAAAAGAAAACATGTACACATGAAGTCATGGCAACAGTCTACATACACAAGTACAGTGACCACCAAGGACGCCACGAATGATGCAGGTGGAGACATCGCTCAGCATGCATGGCCCAAGTCTAACGAGTCCGTCACACACCCAGCCAATGTAGACACAGCTCAGCACCACATATTGGAAAGACCCTGCAGGGAAGATGTCAGGTTACACAGAGGAAGGAACACACCTTGGGACGATGACACCATGCAGTAACTGCTTACATGAACAAAGTTATGTAGCCAACAGCTTGTGATGGCACACAGATACCAGGATCCACCCTATGACCAGCACAAGACTACAATTCCCACACACCCAACACATTGTCACCACCCAAAATAATGGGGCAGGTTGACCAACAGCAATACCAGACAGACAGTAGTGTACTAAGGAAAAAGAAATTGCTTTATTCAGCATCCAAAAATCGGTTTGTCCCTTGAAAGTTCAAAATGTACAATGCCCATAGGGCAATCCAAAGTTCACATCTAGGTGGGGGACACAGTGGGACGCGTGTCCCCTAGCTTGCCTGCACAGTCAGACTCCTTCGTCTTCCAGAGCGGGGAGGGCATCATGTGGGGGGGAAGGACCAGGCACCGCAGGGACATGAGGGCGAAGGGTAGGCGTCGTGGGTGCAGGGATGGAGGACTCCACCACAGGGGGTGGGGCAGGGCCAAAGGCGGAGGCCAGGATGGCGCTGCCACCTTAGCAAGGTCCTCCAGCGACTCCCCTGCACCCAAAGGAACCACAGGCCCTAAGGAGGGGGGGGGGCGGAGGGATGGGTCGCAGCGCCACTGGGGGAGGGTGTGGACTCAACCACCCTGACTGGGGACTCCCTTGACCGCTTGCGGGGTGGTGTCACTGTGGGGCTCAGGGACAGAGCGGCCATGAAGGAGTCTTTGCCGGATATGTGGCCAGGAGAGCTGAGGGGAGGGGATTTGGAGGGAGTGGATTGGGTGGAATGCGGACTCCCACTCTGGCTGCGTGGCTTACGTTTGCCCCCCGACCCAGTGGGTGTGCCTACTTCACCCTGTGTGTGCGTGCCAGGAGGTGTGCGTTTGACCTTCCCTGCTGGTGTGGTGCCTGTGTCTGTTGTGGTGGGTGCATGCTGACGTCTGGGTGTACGTGGGACAGGCATGGGAGTGGGAAGTGTGGATGGGTCAGGGGTAGGGGGTTGGACGTAGCGCTGCAGGAGACCCACTGCTGCAGTCAGTGTCGAGTCAATGGACATCAGCAAGTTGCGTTGGTCTGCCTGCGATGAGAAAATGCCCTCCAAGTATGCCTCCATGTTGTGCAGCACTTGGCTGTGGCCATGGAGGACATTAAGCATCGCAGCCTGACCAACCTGCAACTGCCGCTGGATGTCCACAGACTCGGCATTGGCGGCAGCAGTGGAGACAGGGGCAGGGGGTGCGGTGCCTGGCAGGAAGGAGACATGTGGTGACTGGGCACGCTGGGAAGGGACACAAGCAAGTGGGAGGCGGCTGATGGCAATGGAGGGGGCGGGGAGAGATGTTGTGCTGCTGTCAGCTGCTGGTGCAGCCTCCACCCACTCGGAGAGATCATCCTCGGACCCGTCAGCTTCATATTCTGTCGTGCCAGTGGACAGGTCCTCGGCCTCACTCTCCTCCGCCTCAGTTCCACTCGATGTGCCAGGCACGATGTCACCGCTGGCACTGGTGCTCGGTCCTTCCGCTCCGTCTGTGCTCATGTCTCCCTCCGTGTCCCCCGACGATGCTGTGGGCAAGGTGAAGAGACAGCAATTAATCATACACCTGTATACATATGTCACATGAGTCCAATCTACATAGGTTACAGTGCATAGCCTGAAAAGAAAGATCAGTAACATCTACAAAATAAGGTACAGATGTAGGGCATGCAACACACAGTTGGTTGACCCACCATGCCACTGAAAAACTATGGAGAGCATGACACAATAGCAAATGACATGAAATGGAGTTTGACAGAGGAGCCAGGCCCTGGGGACAATCCAGCACTGCATCTGCACCACACAGCGTTGCCGAAAATAGGGATGAGCAGGGACCATATCCATGAACTTGAGGCACATGCTGCATAGGTAATACTGAAAACATGCCCACCATGACTGGCTCACTGCACCTTGAGTGCATGTGCAGACAAACATCACACACTGGCCAGACCTAGCAAGGAGATATCAGCTTTTGACATGTAGGCTTTGCCCGCACCAACCACCCCTTACATGAGACAATTTGTTGAGACACAGGAAGCACTTACATCTCTTAGTCTGGGTGAAATACACATGGGCTGGATGAATGCAAGATTGGACACCAAATACCCAAGGTGCGCCTGTCCAAATAATCATGTACAAACGGGCAGCATCAGATGATTGTAACAAGACACACAGGCACTGGCCACCGTGAGTATGAACAAGGAAAATCAGGTCAGGCTGTACAGTGGACACTTGTACTACATTTTACGTCAATATACATGGTGCCAGGGGACAATGGCACAGAGCACAACCTATGCTGTAGACACTGAGAGTGTCCACATTTTGTGATGACACACATGACACCTAGGAAAATATGCCCCAGGGGACAGTAGTGGCCACACAACTCCATGGTCCTGAATAGGAATGACTGCAACACACGCCACCATCCCTGCACTATGCGTATCGCACACTCATGCACATTATGTCACAGGCCACAACATAGGACATGCGTGCTGTAAGGCATGACACTTGAGAGACTAACTCCCATGTCTGGACTCAGCATCAGTGCCAACTGACATGGAACCCACAAGTACTGAACTGGACAGGGCACAGGCAAGGTCCCAAAACCTGTTACACACCACCCCCACACATGATGCTACAGGCATAGTTCACGTGGAGAAAGTGCCAGCCTACATAACCTTGTGAAGGAGTGACTACACACAGACCAGGGAACACATTGCAAGGAGGGGAAGGGAGGCAGGAGAGCACCGCTATACTGTGGGTAACAGGATCTGCACAGCACCTTTAAACCCTGGCAGTGTATCCATGCAACTGTGCACTTACAAATGCTGGTGACACACAACAAACACATATGTACCTACCCCCTTCCTGCTGCTGCTTCTCCTGTAAGCGCCTGTCCAAGTCTGGAAAGACCACCGCTAGCACACGCTTGTGGATGTGGGTCAGACGGCGGCGCCCGCGGTTCTTATGGGTCTCAGGTGAGTCCCCCAGCAGGACCCGTGCGATCCTCCGCGTCCAGCACCGGATATCCTGCCAGCGTTTCCTCACCTGGGCCAGGCGCCGCTTGCGACCGTCCGTCCTCCTCACGGCACTGACGGCGTTCATCCATATCTGCTTCTTGGCAGAGGCGCCTACCTGTGAGGATGAACAAGTGACACTACATCAATACACCTGGCACATGTCACAGAGACACATATTAGAACAAATTTGCTGTTTACAACAAGGCATAGTATGCATCCAACGCATTGCACCTTTGTCATAGGGACATGATCCTCTGGGGAAGGGCAAAAGCAGTACCTGCCATTGAAAGTACACAGGTGGAATGAGGGCAACGACACAATCAATGATCCAGGCTCACACTGTGCATCACAAGCTACACCAGGATAATGTGCAGCACCTCCAAGCAGTCACATGCCACAGGCCACTGACGCTACCACATCAGAGTACACAGACACACACAGGCACAGGACATTCACCTGCCATTGCCAAATGCAGCGACAAACCTCACTCTGCACATGTGCCACTAGACGGGGGGGGGCTCACAGGTGTGGGGCTGGCTCTGCACGTCAGACACACAACACTGCTCCCTGCTCACATCACATGGGCAGGGTATATCCATCCCTCATGCAGCCCGGGTGCCACACTCCACATATGCACCCACCCACATGACAGGGGACTTACACACACACCGCGGTCCAGGGTACGAACACATCATGTGGACACTCTCAGCACAGGTACACAGAACTAACACACATCTGTGGGTACAGTCACCTGTCACACTGGGCTGACCACATAATCAAATGAGGACTGTAGAGGCTACATTCCCAGGAGGACAAGACAGGCAGAATGTGGCATGCACCATGCAGTGATTGTCACAGTAAACACAATGCAAGTGAGGACGGCAGACATGCACCACAGCATGCTCTGGCTGGGAGACATCAGGCATTCCCCCCCCTGGGACCCCCCCTACAGTACATAGCATGTGTGTCACACCTGGACACAATGCCAGAAGTCACAGTCACAAACAAGGGACACAGTCTGTGCTAGTAGACTCTGCACTCACCTGATACCCTGGTCGCCCATACAGCAGGGGGTACTGTGGGAGGATCACATCCAGCAATGCCAGGTTCTCCTCCAGGGTGAAAGGCTGTGCCCTCTCCACAGACCTTGACATGGTTCCAGGGAATCAGTAGCAGCAGCTGGGTCGTAGATTCCAAAGATGTGCAGGCAAGTGCTCTCTCATGGGACCTGGCTGCCTTATATCTGCCTTGCTGGCCTGTTTCATGCACAGGAGTACAGAGTGATTGGTCACTCACATTTGCATCCTATTTTTCCTCCAATCCCTTCAAACCTAGCACAGTCAGTGGGTTCTTATTGTGTTTTTTTCTTGAGCATGATGTCAACTCCAGAACCACATTGCAACAAAGTAGATTCATTCAAACTGACTACTGCTGTGCACCTGCTGAAAAAAATTCAAACTTTAAACTTGGTCTCCATGACAACCAGCATGCATGTAGGCCTTTATACTTGTCCCTCATGTGTCCCCTATGTAAATTGGAGTTTCACACACAGGTACGGTGCGTACCGGGGCCCTAGGGCACCCCAAATGCATAGCAACGGCCCGTACAGGCGTGTGTACGGTCCGTATCACTATGGGTGTTCTCGCGTATGCGTACCCATAGTGATACGGACCGTACACACGCCTGTACACTCACTATCACTATGGGTACGCATACGCGAGCACACCCATAGTGATAGTGAGCGTACAGGCGTGTGTACGGTCCGTATCACTAAGGGTACGCATACGCGAGAACACCCATAGTGATAGTGAGCGTACAGGCGTGAGTACGGTCCGTACCACTATGGGTGTGCTCGCGTATGTGTACCCATAGTGATAGTGAGCGTACAGGTGTGAGTACGGTCCGTACCACTATGGGTACGCATACGCGAGCACACCCATAGTGATACGGACCGTACACACGCCTGTACGCTCACTATCACTATGGGCACGCATACGCGAGCACACCCATAGTGATAGTGAGCGTACACACGCCTGTACGCTCACTATCACTATGGGTGTTCTCGCGTATGCGTACCCATAGTGGTACGGACCGTACTCACGCCTGTACGCTCACTATCACTATGGGTACGCATACGCGAACACACCCATTGTGATACGGACCGTACACACGCCTGTACGCTCACTATCACTATGGGTACGCATACGCGAGCACACCCATAGTGATAGTGAGCGTACACACGCCTGTACGCTCACTATCACTATGGGTGTTCTCGCGTATGCGTACCCATAGTGATACGGACCGTACTCACGCCTGTACGCTCACTATCACTATGGGTACGCATACGCGAGCACACCCATAGTGATACGGACCGTACACACGCCTGTACGCTCACTATCACTATGGGTGTTCTCGCGTATGCGTACCCATAGTGGTACGGACCGTACTCACGCCTGTACGCTCACTATCACTATGGGTACGCATACGGCAGCACTCCCATGGTGATAGGGAACGTACACAGGCCCTCTGAGCGAATGTACGGTGCCTTTCACACATCACAGTGGTGACAGGCAGCACACAGGAAGGACTAGAGCTGACATACTTGTCCATGGATGGACATCAAGGCATTGTCTGGGCAGTACTACATGTGTGGGGCACAGGTGTGAAAGGCTGTGATGTGGCACATTACTCCTGAGTCGAGAAGGAACCAGAAGTATGATGAGATGTGTACAGATGTTATGTGTGATGGTGCAATGTGTGCCAGGCATGCCCTTAACTCCTTTGACATGTGTGCATGTCGTACTGCACACTTGGGATGAGCGTCAGTGGCATGGCACAGTCAACAACACACGCAAGTGTCCCCTGATGCCCGCTACAGGGGTTACCACACCAGACATGTGACTACCCACGGTGCACGATGTGTCTATGTCATGTATGTGTGGTGTGTTCCCATTAGCTTGATGTTGGTGTTCCCTCAAGAGCATCAGCTGTTGCAGCAACCAACATGTGTCTGTGAGTAGATGGACATGGCACACTGTTACGCACACCAGGCCACATGTGGTATCGGATGTGAGGTGCGTATGTATGCATGGGACACGGAGTAGCGTCACAAGGACATGTCTGCATCCTCTCAATGAATGTGTGGTGAGTCATTACATGTACACCTTATCGGCAAGGTGTGTGGGCTGTCCTAGTGTAATGTCATGTGACCTGTGGCTCTAGTGTTCCGCTACCTGTCTCTGAAATCGACATCCTACTTCTGCTGATGTGTTGATGTATTTCACTCCTGTGTTGCGTCTGGCTGTTCACGTACACTGGGACACAGATAATCCCATGCCATGGCATGTGGAGGTTCACAATCTCCGTGTGTAGCTGGGTCTTGGTAGGAGTGTCACCTGGCAGCCATACGTGTCCAGGGCATGTGGCACATACCTGACTCCGTATGTAGCATATGTGTATTGACAGATTAACATGTGCTCAGTACAAATAAATTGTTGTTGTAGTGCACTCACTCTTCCTTGTCACTTCCAAATTACTGCAGAGCGCCGCCTCTTCCCCGACCAATTCCGGACTTGGCTGACATGCGGGAGAATGACTGTATCCGGTGCTACCGCTTCCCCCAACCGTTGATTGAGGAGTTGACGGCAAGGCTGGCACCACACCTGCAACCGCTGCACAGGTATCCTACGGCACTGACACCCAAGCTGAAGGTAATGGCAGCCCTACATTTTCTTGCCACGGGTACCTTTCAATATACCATAGCTCATGTTGGTGGCATGTCCCAGAGCATGTTCAGCCGTGTGCTGCATGATTTCTTAGAGGCCATGTTGCTTCACCTGGATGAGTTCATCCATTTCCCTACTCCTGAACTGTTGACTGGGGTCAAGCGTGGATTCTATGCCCTGGGAGGGATGCCCCATGTCATTGGGTCCATAGATGGGACACATGTGGCTTTGGTACCACCAAGGCACAGGAGGTAGCGTACAGGAATCGCAAGCACTACCACTCCATCAATGCCCTTGTGGTGTGTCTGTCCAACATGGTGATTTCACATGTCTGTGCTCGTTTTCCAGGATCAGCACACGATGCCTACATCATGAGGCGTAGCAGGGTGCCTGAAATGATGACGCAGCTGCGCAACGAACGAGCATGTGTTGTTGGTGGGTACACTCTGTCTGTCCTGTATTTTGCGTAGACTTCCAGCACGACCACTTCTCCTGTCCTACTTATGTCCATGTGGTTTCCATGTAGGGGACGCTGGCTATCCCAACATGCCATGGCTGATCACACCTCTCCGCAACCCCATCACGCCGGCCCAGCTCCGCTACAACACCGCCCATGGCCGGACAAGGCGAGTGATAGAGAGGACATTTGGCCTCCTGAAGAGCCGATTCAGATGCCTCCACAAGACCGGCGGCGCCCTCCCATATGCCCCGGCGAAGGTCTGCAAAATCTTCATGGTCTGCTGCATGCTGCACAACATGGCAGTTGAGAAAGCTGTGCCACTCATCCTGGATCAAGATGATCAGGACCATCCACCCGTGGAGGACGAAGGGCTTGGCAATGGGGCTAGTGATGTGGAGGATGTGGTTCCGCAAGAGGACATCCGGAGTCAGCTCATACGCGACTTCTTTGCTTAGTGGTGAGTACCAGTGTCTGTGTGTGCACGCATTGGTCCCCGTGTGGCATGTGTTGCGATGTGTGTGTCCATCTGCATGTATGCCACGTGAGTCAGAGGTGTGTGTGGATGTGTCACTGGAGTGATGGTGCCAGGGATGAGTGTATCACCCCAGTCATAATTGTGACCTAGCATGTTGTCATCCTTACATGTGTCGAGTACATGCACATGCAAGTGGCTGTGCTTTTTGTGGCTGACTTCTTGTGTGTCTCTCATCCCCAGGTACTTGCGCATGCCGTCTGCTGGTTGCATTGTTGTGGCACTGCTATTCCTCATGGACAGGTCATCGTGTGCTGACTCAGCGTTACACGCACCGACAAGTTTGGAAGTCTCCTTAGGGTAAGGGATGCATCAGGGGTGTATTGGGTGTGGCAGTTGTTTACGATGTGTGCACACTGCCCCTGTCAATGTTTGGTTCCTCTGCAGACATGTCGCATCACCATGGGACACATGACATGTAGCTGGGTACACCTGAATAGATGGTCAGACTTGTTGCCAGTCATCTGTGATGGGATAGTAGATTGTGATGATGGCATCAATGTGTGTAACACTGCCCTCGGACACATACAGTTTGCATTTGCTTGACATGGTGTGGGACTTCCACATCAGAGGATCAATGGTGTATGGCAGCCTCTCCGTGAGCAGCAGGGGGTGTTTAGCTGTTAGCCGGCACTTGTGTGCCAGTTCCATGGCTATCACGCATTTGTGCTGCTGAAGGGGGGTTCCAGTGTTGGACCCACATGTTACTCCACATGACCTGTTTATGTGTACTCCGAGTTGCCTCTGCATTCCCGAATGCATGACTAATAAAGGTGTCCCTATGCCTCCAAGGTGCCTCTTCTCAGTCAATGCTGGTGTGTTGCCACGGTGCATATGGCATGTCTGGCATGGTTTTCCCTGATAGTGGCTATGTGTCTATGTGTCGAGTAGCAAGATGCAAGCTGTTTGTGTGGGATTAGACTCTGTATTGTGCATGATGTCCATGACTGTGTGGGTATTGTGACATGTGCCATCCCCATGCATCCAACGTTGGGCAGGCCACCATTCTCTGCATCCACCTGACTCAAGCTTGCAGGACATGGTTCTGCCACCTGTCCACACATACCTGGGTGCCCCCCAGGACACTCCACATGATCCCTGACCTCTGCGCATGGCTGTCGCTGTACTCAATATGTCTGTCGGCGCGGTTGTGCGGCCACCCCCTCAGCTGGTTGGGCCCATCACGGGTGTGTATGGTGCTCCATGTCTGTGTTGCCTAATACATTGTGACCCATGTGTGTCCTGTGCCAGACTCAGGCCCCAGGGTGTGGATGGTTGAAGTCAAATGAGAACTCAGGCATGGTTAGACTTTACAAGACACATGTAAGGTAATAATGCAAAATGTAGGCATCATCTCTTAATCGTGTAACTTTTTATTTTTGTTGGGGTACGTGGGGGGGGGGGGGGGTATGACATGAGGGGCTTTCCGGGTGTGTGGAATCCAAAGTTCACTAGGGGAGTTGGTGTCCTTGCCATTGGAAATCCTCAGAGTCCATGCCACAGTCTTTGTCAACATTGGTCAGACAGTGACCAGCAAGTCCATGTGGCAGAGAATGTCTTTTGCTGCTGTGCTGCTGTTGGTCCAGTGGGCCAGGTGCCAGGCCAGGTGTCCTGGGAGATGGTGCTGTTGCGCTGACCCTCATGGTCTTTTCCGTGGACGACCCGCCCTCCTGCGGGGACCCTCAGAAGCAGGCCGTGACGATGTTTGGGATGCTCCGTCGGATGACTCCTCCTCCTCCTGATCCCTCCCTGTGGGTGGTGATGTTCTACGCCTGGTGGCACAGGGAGGGTTGCCCATGTTGTCGGCTATCTGACGGAGTGTACTGTGAATTCCCGTGAACACCGTCACGAGCTCAGCCTGTCTGTCCTCCATCCGCCCTTGGTGTCGCAGTAGACAGGCATGTTGCTCCGCATGTTGCTGGGCCTGCTGGGTCTTGATCTCCTCGAGGATGAACACAACCTGGGCCATGCCCGTGGTGTCCTGCCGGTATGTGTCCAGGATGTTTCTGACATGGGAATATACCGGTTCCGCAGCCAACTGGTCAGGCTCGCGCCTCCGCCGTCCTCCACTCCCACCACCCCTGCCCACTTGCACCTGGCCTGCCCATGTGGGCACATCGGGTCTCCGGGACCCTTGAGGGGTGGCATTGGCGTTTTCGCCTGCCTCCTCCTAGGTGCCCGGTACACCGTGTCCCTCCTGGCCAGCCTGGCTGCATTGTGGTGGTGGGGCAGGGATCCTGGGTGTCTCCTGGGATGTGGCAGGAGTGGGGGTGGTGGTTGGCCCAGTTGTACCTGACGCAGGTGCTGCAGGTAGTTGGACACCAGAGGGGCCAGGTTGGTCGGGATCGTCCACAGAGTGGTGAGAGTCGTCGCTGCCGGTGGCTCCGTCATCCTGCAGAGCCGGGTCCTGTGAGTCTTCCCCCCCAGTGTTGGGGGGTGATCCACGACGTTGACCTGTGTGTGAGAGAGACAATGTTAATTTTGTTCCATGCAGCATCCATGTTTCATTTGTTTCTAAGTTGGCACATTTCCTCTGGGAATTTGGATATGTCTTGCATTCCACTCACAGTGCACTTGTGCATGGGTATGTCCCTTGGCCACAGCTTTTTCGACTTTACCTATGTGTGGCACAGTCTTACTTGCTGCGTCAATTGTGACTGCAGTCAGCAGTGGAGTGGGCAGGTGTGGCGAGCCATGCATTGGCGCCTTCCGTGTTGCACTGTACGTGGGCACATGGAGTTGTTCCACACACTTATATGATGCAGGTAGCTGTCATTGTGCTCGTGCACAGGTTGAGACATGGCCCAGTGTTTTGCCATGGAGAAGAGAGGGGGATTCAGGCACTGGCCAGCCTTGTCTACATGCACGCAGTCCACCTGCTGACGAGCAGACATTCCCACACCCCCAAGGCTGAATTGGTCTCCCTGTGTGTCCCTTTCTCACTCCCTCTCTGTCCCCCTCTCCCTCCCTCCCTGTGTCAGCCTCCTCCCTCTGTCCGTCTCCCTGTGTCTCCCTCCCTATCTCTCCCCCTCTCCCTTCCTCTGTGTGTCACCCTCTGTCACCTCAGCCCAGCTTCCTAGGCACACACTTTTTGCAGATCTTTGAATGGCCCTTGGCTTGTTGATGTGAGTTTGTTTCTGATCTCCAGGCACCCATTGGGTGTAGTGTCTGTGTCTGCGCTGCTGCTGTGGTGTTGTGTGCTGCCACTCTTTCACAGTGTTGGCTGTTCATTAGCTGCTGTCATGTGCACAAACGTGCCGTCACCCCCATGTCTTAATGCAAGGCATCCGCCATTTGCTGGCAAGTCTTTCCTGTGTGGGGACACACTGTTTGTCTGGCTGTGACCTGGGCCATATGGGCAGAGGGCATTGTTGTCTGCTTCTGAGTTGCACTATGTGATTTTTGGGGCCCACACTCCCGCCATCCGGCTTACCGTGTCTTGTGTTGGTGTTTTCTGTGGCCTGTGAGTTTGCATTGTCCAGCTGGGTCCATGGGGCATGTTGGCGCCAGTGGCATGTGCATGTTCATGGAGTGTGGTTGAGTCATGCGATAGCTTGGGGTGGTTGCGTGCCTGATTGTGAGTTTGGTTGTGGATGACGTTCCCCCCATGTGAGGTGAGTTGTTTGTGTACTCACCCGGGTCTCGGAGTCCTTCTAATCCGTCTACTGCCACCACCGGCAGTATGGCCATCACCCTCTCCTCCCAGGGATGGTATTGTACACGTCTGCGGGGCGGCCCTCCTCCAGTGACGTTGGCCTGGTTGTGGTTGTCGGTCATTTTGGCTCGGACCCTCCTCCGCAGATCGTACCACCCGGCTTGGCATTCATGCCTGGTCCTTCTGGTGGACGCAACAGCATTCACGGCATCGACAATCGTCTGCCACATGGCTGTTTTTTCTGAAATGCTGGTCTGTCTGACCAATGTTCCAAAGAGGTGTGGCTCGACTCTGAGGATTTCATCGACAAGGACCTCCAACTCTCGGCTAGTGAACTTTGGATTCTTGTTAGTGGGCATGGTGAGGGCTGTGGGTGTGGATGGTTGTGGGTGTGTGGGTGTGGTTGTGCAGGTGTGTGTGTGAATGTGATGAGGGGGTGTTTGTGAAGGTGGGTGTGTGAAGGTGTGCAAGTGTAAGGTGTAGTAAAGGTTCAAGTATGGTGCTGTAGGTTGTCTGTGGGGTCTGGCAGCAGTGAGTCTGTTGCAAAGGCTCATGGTTTGTGTCTGTGGGCCCTTTTTATTGGTCTATTGGTGGGTGTGGCTGTGTTTGAACTTTGGGTGGGTGTGTTATAAGGAGTGGTTGTGTTTTGGGCCGCTGTTTGGGATTTTGGCAGTTGCAGGTCAGTGAATGTGTTGTTTTTGTGCTTGTTGGACATGTTTTGTGGCTTTGTGCCATTCGAATGGTGTATTCTTGTGTTGTTTTGCTTTGTCCTGGTTGTGTACGTGCGTTTTTAGCGTGTGTACGGTGTGTACTTCGAGAATTTTGTTGTACAGTGCTGTCCTTGTGTCTGGCTTGGTACGACTCGTACATGCGCGATGTTGGGTGAAGGTGCTGGTGTTGGGGCCTGGGGTGCACTCCGTCCTTAAAATGTTGTGGTGGGGGTATGCTCCATACATACGCGGGTGAGGGTACGGGTCATACATACATGGTTGGGGTGGGGGTACGCTCCATACGTACGCGGGTGAGGGTACGGGTCATACATACACGGTTGGGGTGAGGGTACGGGTCGTACATACACGGTTGGGGGGGGTTACGCTCCATACATATGCGGGTGAGGGTACGGGTCGTACATACATGGTTGGGGTGGGGGTACGGTCCGTACATACACAGTTGGGGTGGGGGTACGCTCCATGCATACGCGGGTGAGGGTACGTGTCGTACATACACGGTTGGGGTGGGGGTACGGTCCGTACATACACGGTTGGGGTGGGGGTATGCTCCATACGTACGCGGGTGAGGGTACGGGTCGTACATACACTGTTGGGGTGGGGGTCCGCTCCATACATATGCGGGTGAGGGTACGGGTCGTACATACACGGTTGGGGTGAGGGTACAGGTCGTACATACACGGTTGGGGTGGGGGTACGCTCCATACGTACGCGGGTGAGGGTACGGGTCGTACATACACGGTTGGGGTGGGGGTACGGTCCGTACATACACGGTTGGGGTGGGGGTACGCTCCATGCATACGCGGGTGAGGGTACCTGTCATACATACACGGTTGGGGTGGGGGTACGCTCCATACATACGCGGGTGAGGGTACGGGTCATACATACACGGTTGGGGTGGGGGTACGCTCCATACGTACACGGGTGAGGGTACGGGTCATACATACACGGTTGGGGTGAGGGTACGGGTCGTACATACACGGTTGGGGTGGGGTTACGCTCCATACATACGCGGGTGAGGGTACGGGTCGTACATACACGGTTGGGGTGGGGGTACGGTCCATACATACACGGTTGGGGTGGGGGTACGCTCCATGCATACGCGGGTGAGGGTACGTGTCGTACATACACGGTTGGGGTGGGGGTACGGTCCGTACATACACGGTTGGGGTGGGGGTACGCTCCATACGTACGCGGGTGAGGGTACGGGTCGTACATACACTGTTGGGGTGGGGGTACGCTCCATACATACGTGGGTGAGGGTACGGGTCGTACATACACGGTTGGGGTGAGGGTACGGGTCATACATACACGGTTGGGGTGGGGGTACGCTCCATACGTACGCGGGTGAGGGTACGTGTCGTACATACACGGTTGGGGTGGGGGTACGCTCCATACATACGCGGGTACGGGTCATACATACACGGTTGGGGTGGGGGTACGCTCCATACGTACGCGGGTGAGGGTACGGGTCGTACATACACGGTTGGGGTGAGGGTACGGGTCATACATACACGGTTGGGGTGGGGGTACGCTCCATACGTACGCGGGTGAGGGTACGTGTTGTACATACACGGTTGGGGTGGGGGTACGCTCCATGCATACACGGGTGAGGGTACGTGTCGTACATACACGGTTGGGGTGGGGGTACGCTCCATACATACGCGGGTACGGGTCATACATACACGGTTGGGGTGGGGGTACGCTCCATACGTACGCGGGTGAGGGTACGGGTCGTACATACACGGTTGGGGTGGGGGTACGCTCCATACGTACGCGGGTGAGGGTACGTGTCGTACATACACGGTTGGGGTGGGGGTACGCTCCATGCATACGCGGGTGAGGGTACGTGTCGTACATACACGGTTGGGGTGGGGGTACGCTCCATACATACGCGGGTACGGGTCATACATACACGGTTGGGGTGGGGGTACGCTCCATGCATACGCGGGTGAGGGTACGTGTCGTACATACACGGTTGGGGTGGGGGTACGCTCCATACATACGCGGGTACGGGTCATACATACACGGTTGGGGTGGGGGTACGCTCCATACGTACGCGGGTGAGGGTACGGGTCGTACATACACGGTTGGGGTGGGGGTACGCTCCATACATACGCGGGTGAGGGTACGGGTCGTACATACACGGGTATACATACACGGGTGTACATACACGGGTGTACATACACGGGTGCGGATTCGACTCGTACATTGGAGGGCTGGGGGGAGTGTTGGGCGCGTATGCGGGCTCATGTCTCCATGGTTGCTATGGGAGTTCAGTGCGGACGGTGTTTTTTCCATACGGTTGTAACATCGGACGCACGGGATGGATCGGACTTCACTTTTCACATTTGTACGGTAAATCGTCCGGGGACGTGTCGGACACATTTTCCGACCCGAGGACGTGTGGGGATTTATTCGCAATGCGATTCGTATGGACTTTTTCCCATGCGAATCGTACTTGGCAGTTTGTACGGCACTTGTACGATTCGTACGGTAAAAAGACCGGATACGAGTCGTACGGGGAATTTTTTTACAGGATCGTAATCGGCACCTAAGTTTTGAGTGCCAAGCTGTTGGGGACACACCTCCTGAAGATCAGGAGCAGGCCCGCGGCGGTGTAGCCCAGAGAGTAGGTAGCACCGGCCCGCAACAGGCCCAGGGACTCGCTCAGCGGTGAAAGGGGGGGGGGGCCCAGGGCCTCCAAGATGGCGTACAGTGGCAGTAGGAACCTGAGGGGCCCCCAGGGCCAGGCCACCTCACCAGCACACTCTGGAAGGGCTCTCCGCTCCAACAGCACCTCGCTGGGGAGAGATGTCACAAATATCACCAGTCTGCACCCCCTGTAATTTTAGCACGATCAATGGTGGGGGGGAAACGGCAAGTATATGGTGCAAGGAATCCGCTGGTGAAACAAGGCGGCATGCAACACCTGGTGCTTCCGGCGTCCACTCTATGCCTCTGCCACCACACATGGAGCACGTTTGGCCAGCCGCCCGGTCCCAGGCCCCCCGCTCAGTTATGCCCTGCGGTAACCAAGCTGAGTGCAAACATAAAATAAATGGAGAGAAGGGAGGGGGGACTACTCCTTAACCCCACTCCGGCTGCAGCTCTGCCCCAGCGGCGTCTGGTCCGTTCCTCAGATCCTCAGCTGGGCAGGAAAATGGCGGCAGCAGCCTACGGTCGGGAACAAGCACATCACAGTCCGGGCCAGAACCACCAGCCGTGGCGGCTGGCTCACCACCCCACCCCAGCCACCAATAGTTGTGGGTGTCGGCCTCACAAGGGTCCTCTGCGCGGATGAGCAGGACAGATAACTCCCGCGGCCGTGGGCTCGTGATCGGGCGCGGCGTGCACTCGAGCGCCGCTCACCTCTACCAGGCCACGTTCAGGCACCGCCTCAGGGTGTGCAGCCGAAGAGGCTAGGGCTATGGCGCCAAGATCTACACCTTTTCGTGCGGCGGGCGTTCTGCAGGTACTAGCGTTGCGGCAGCCTCAGTTAGAGCGGATAGGAGACGGATATTTAGGGGCTTTTACTGCGGCCCTGGCGGAGCACCTCACTTAAGCCGCCTTCTTCGATGGCGCCAAGCCACGCCCATCCATTTACAATATTTTGGTTTAGGGCAGCACCGCAAGCCTTCCTGCTGCGCTGCCCCACGTCAAAGAAAAGGGCAGAAATGCACCATATATATCAGATAAAGCACATTACTGTCCTCTTCTACAGTGCTGGTGCACAAATGGCTGCCATGCGCCAATGCAGGCACCTTTGCATTGTGGGTCAAAGGGTGTCAGTGTTGTATAAATGATTGTTTTTGTGCAGGAAGGGACACCATCCTGCACAAAAAAAAGTGGAGGTGATTTCCTCTTTCTAGGTGTGCTGCTGAACACACAGTGACTCTGTCCACCCACTCTACCCCTTGTACCTCACAACATCCTCTTCCAGGGTCAGACTGGGATAGAATACACGACCAGGCACCAAAATAAAAGTGTCCCCATTAGCATATCAGATAGCAAAATAAGTGGCCCACGTTTGCAAACTGGGGGACAGAGGGAGTAGCATTTAGCATGTAAAGACATGCACGCTGGGAGACAGCATGCATTTATGTTTGCGGTAGACAGTGTTTGTGGTAACAACAAAGAAGTCAGAAGTACATACTGGCCCAGCAGATCATCAAACAGGCCCACAGACTGCCACAAAACTGGCCCACACATTGAACTGTCATTGCAAAGTGATGTGTGCACAGAAGTTAATAAGGAATGAGGCGTGAACCTGTATTCACATACTTTCTTCTTGACCGCCTCTTCCCAGTTACAACTAGACACTAGGGCTAGTTGCATGGCTTCTTTGAGAACCCTTACGAACCTCTCAACTACACCATTGCATTCGGGTGATATAAGGCTGCACGCTTATGCGTAATCCCTCTTTCACTCAAGAATTCCTTCACTACACCAGAGGTAAATTGTACACCATTATCCGTCAAAATGGAACTTGGTAAACCCTCATTTGCAAAGAGATCATCAAGAAAACCAATCACAGAAGACGAATCCACACAATTAACAATTTTTATAACAGGCCACCTAGAGAACATGTCTAGGCAAACAAAACGTACCGATCTTGAGACCTGACTTTAACTGGACCCAGGATATTCAGAGCAATGTCCACCCAAGGACCAGTGGCTTGTTTTCTGACAACCATAGGCTGAGTTCTACACTTAAGAACCTTGTCACTACAAGCACATTGAGGACAAAAACGTACTAACCTTTCAATCTGGGTATCCATTGCAGGCCACCAATATGCTTCCCTAAGCCTTTCATTTGTTTTTGCGATACCCATGTGACTAGCGTGTGCGTTCTCAATCAACTTATTACGTAGAACCAAAGGGACAACAAGTCTGCTTCCTCTGAAAAGAAGTCCATTATGAAAGGGCAATTCTTCTTTCACACACCAGAAACATTAAACTTCTTCATCACACTCACGTTTTTCACACCACCCGTCACGTACAAAACACATAACTCGTTGTAATACCGAATCATCTTTCAAACTCGCATTCCATTCTTCCTCAGTGACTACACCCTCAGTGATCACACAAACTTTCAAATCCTCACCAGAGTCTTCACCAACAAAAGAGTAATCATCACTACAATCAGAACGGCTGCACCACCGAGTCTAGACAAACAATCCGCAAGGATGTTGTAAGCTCCGGGTAAATAAGAAACAAGAAATTCAAAGTCTTGCAGTGCAACCACCCATTTTCTTATTCTGTGCGAGACACAATCAATTCCTTTCTTTTCAAACACTTCCCTTAACGGCTTGTGGTCAGAAACTACATTAAAGTGTTTGCCCCACAAAAATTTCTTACGTTTTCGAACAGCCCTATAAACAGCCAAAGCCTCCTTCTCAACTACTGAGTAGTTACACTCGGCACCTCTAAGTGGTCTAGAGATGAACAAAATGGTGTTATCTACCTTCTCACCAGGTTGCAAAAGTACAGCACCCAGTCCCTTGCAACTAGCCTCTGTCATGATATAAGACTCTTTATTGGGGTCAAAGCTAGAAAGATTGGGCGCTTTGTTCAGACAATCTTTGATTAGGTTAAACTCATCACTGCAAGATTTATCCCAAATAAACTCACATCCCTTTTTTAACAAACACCTGATGTTTTCTGTTTTTTGTGCAAAACCAGGAACAAATTTATTATAAAATTCCGCCATTCCTAAAAATGTTATGAGTTCATCCTTGTTCACTGGATTGTTGAGATTAGTGATGGCCTCAACCAAGGAAGGTTTTGGTTTGATACCTGACCCTGAAATCAAATGGCCAAGATACTCAATTTCTTTGACGTCAAATTTGCACTTATCTAGCCTGAGAGTGAGACCTGACTCTTGTAATTTGGACAACACTTCATTTACTCTCATATCGTGCTCTTGTAGACTCACACTATGAACAAGGACGTCGTCCTGGTACACTTTTACACCATCAATGCCAACCAAGATGATTTCCATTACTCTTTGGAATACAGATCCAGCTGAAATCAAGCCAAATGGCATTCTGATGAACTTATAGGTGCCAAACGGTGTGATAAAAGCTGTCAAATCTTGGCACGAGGGGTGGAGTCTGACCTGATGATGGGCCGAGGATAAATCATGTGAGAGGCCCACTCTGTGGCTTCAACCTCTTGGATGACACCATTATCCAAAAGCTTATTCAATTCATCCTTCATTTTATCTTTAACCAACAGAGGTACATTTCTAACCTTGGCCACTTTAGGTATTGAATCATTTTTCAATTTAATAAGGTGTAAGTATTTCTTAAGGCAACCTAGTTCTTTATCAAAAACGTTGGGAAACTTTCTAATCCAGCTGCCATGATCTGAAATTGAAGCAACAGTAGAGATATCTCTTAAGCACACAGAGGGAGACTCATTAGGATCCAGATAAACACCAAGATCTCGTTGATGAGACCAACTGATCAGAGAATCACCCTTCATTGACACGTATATTTTCCCTGCAGTAATCCTCCCTTTAAAATCTATCGTACCCATAAAATAGCCCAACAGATTTATAATTTGACCACCATAACCTCTCGGTGCGATATCTGGTTTAAGCAGCTTGACTCTCTTGAATAAGTGTTTCTCGTAGAAAACCTTGGGCACTAAAGTAATCGAGTCGAACAACATCTCAACTTTTTCCATGGGCCCATCGAGTACTTGATCATTGACTTGACAGACAACGTGCTCATTTGCCTCTCTGTTTCTGCATTGCCTAGGTTCAGAAGGACAGGAAGTATTTGAGCACCTACCAGATCTACCTGATGGTGAGTCTGACTCACTCAATGAGTAAGAAATTTGTATCTAGAAAATGTACTTACACTATCTTCCAAAAATGAGCATGATATTAGAACGATATCACTTTGGAAAGAGAGTACAAAGGCATGATGAATCAGTTGAACAATATGTTACTGCCTTACGCAAGCTTGCCTCTACGTGCTAATCTGCCGGAAGTTTGGATGAGAGACTTAGGGATCAGCTCATGCTAGGTTCATCCATAGATAAAGCTAAAGATACCCTTTGGCAAAAAGACAATTCGTCACTTCAAGGTGTCACGCCAACGATGGTAAGCTGTGCTGATCAGCGATAAGTATGGAACCTGTAATACAAGCCAATAGACAAAAGTGCACTAACTGTACAAGTAAACCCCAAAATCTAGAAGGTAGTGCCCAAATTATCACCAAATTGCTGTGCTGATTAGTGTAAGTACACAAGTTAACCAAAACTCGCTGTGCTGATCAGCGTAAAAAGTACAGCACACGTAAATAAGCAAAGATAAAGGGAGCTGTGCAGAAAATGAGCAATAAAGGGCGTGCTAACCAGCGTAGGTTCGAGTGGTACCTTCAGAGCGCTGTGCAGATCAGCGTAGTAAATGAAATGCTAACCAGCGTAAGTAAGACTTGTATTGATCTGCAGTTCAAAACAATGCTGTGCAGATCAGCGGTTAAAGTGATCAAAATGAAAAAAAACGAGTAGTACCTTCAGAGTGCTGTGCAGATCAGCATAGTAAATAAAAATTAAAATAACAATAGTACCTTAAAAGCGCCGAACCAACCGGGAGATTAGACTTGTTCCACACGAAGGAAAGATAACATTTTCCTCTACTGTACCGGAAGGCCTTTATTTGAACTAATCCAAAATAGCCGTTAAAACGTAGCGTGTTGACGTAGATGTCACGTCAACGCGAGATGTGGCAAGAAGATGTCGCGATGAAAACACCAAGACGTAGCATCAAAGAAGGACGATGTCATCATGGTCGTCAAGGCGACGTCAAAGAGGATCATGCCGTCGCAGTCGACAAGGCGACGTCAAGGAGGTGACGCTGAAGTCAGGCACAACTGTACACGACGAGATAATAGGCCCCAGCATTGACGCACTCGTTGAGATGATAGGCCTCAAGTTGCGGGACAAACAGGAAATGGGTCCCAATGCAATCCTCCAACAGCGCTCCGTCTTATGCTGTTCCACTAGCTCTCTCCCTCAATCTTAGTTGGTAGGCATAAGCTTCAAAGTTCACGGGCGAGAGGGACTCGGCGAACTGGGTATTTTTACAAAGATGAACTGTTCCAGATCAAGGCAAGTAAAAGCAGAGTCAGCTAGAGTGCCAAGAAATACATCAAGGAGGTAAGGAAGAGAGCGGTGAACCCAGAGAAGAAAGGTAGTCTTCTTGCAGTAAATTTTAAAATATGTACAAATGTTGAGTTGAGGTCTTTTGTAGTTGATGGGTAGGTTTCCAATCGGCGCCAAAATGAAGTGATGTGTGCACAGAAGTAAATACAGGAAACTGTAGTCTTGATTGAAGGTCTTTAATGTAGCTTCTAGTCAAGAGACCTCATCCTTCAGCAAACAAGTTAAACGGAATCACAGTTCAAGTAACAACATTCCAAACCAAGGCCATTCTAATAGAGAACACAATAGAGAGTGCATGTCCATGGTAACAAAGGAGAATGACATAAGAAGAATAAGAACACTACACAGTGCAGCAGAATTGGCACAGCCAGACTGCCCTTAAGGCTAATTCGACCATGTCCTTTCCCACTATCCACATTCTCCTCACAGCACCCTAATCCCTCCCCACTTTTACTACATATTCTTCTTCCTTGTCACGATGCATCACCCACCTCCCTCTTTCCCAGCAGTACCATCTTTCCTCTCGTCCCCCATCACCCTTGTGCTGCTAATGCCACAGCACCATCTTCCACCTCTACCTACAGCACCTAGTTGTCCCTCTTCCCCAACAGCCTCTTGGCAACACAAGGAAGAGAACATAATTAAAGAAGCATATAAGACCTCTTTTCCCCCTTTATGACCAAAGCAGCTTGCTGCTGCTGCCCTGCTCCGCAGTCACTGCGACAGTTCAATTTTTTCAGTAGCATTTCCAGGATTACGTTTCAAATACATGAAAGTTAGAAATATGCTCTGAATGTAGGAATAACCTGTGGCTCTTAACTTTTGGTTTCTCTGGGCCCCTACTTGAGCATTACTAGAATCCAGGGACCCCCACTGAATTATTGCTGGAAACCGGGGACCCCACTGAGTCATTAGTGGAATCCGGAGACCCCCACTGAATCATTATCGTATCCAGGGACAGGCCTAAGCAATTTCGATGATTTGAACCACAACTCAATGCACAAAAGTAAGGAAACAAGCATCCATCAAACAAATACACAGTATATGAAATATTTTATTTCATTGAAAAATATTTTTAAAAAACATAATTTCAAAAGGGAAGGTTGTAGCATTTCTAAATTCAACTGAGGCCCCTCACTGTCCATACTATATTCTGTTTGCTAAACTTGCACTGCTTAATGAATCAATCTGAGGGTACCAACTTAAATTTTAGCCTTAAATTATAATTTCCTTCAAATTTATGTTTGCTTCTTTACTAATATACACTTTGTTAATCTGTTTTTATTATTTAAGTTTCTAAGCAGTCATGGACCCCCTATGTAGGCGTCGCGGACAGCCAGGGATTTCCACACCACATGGTAAGAACCGCTCACCTATGGTAAGTGATGTCTAGAGTTTTATCCTTATCGTTTGCCAGTCCAGTCCTTCGCGTTGTTTATTGCGCACTGAATTACTATTCATTTTTTGCAATGCATCTGCATATTTTAACAAAAGCAATATTTCCGCCTGATTGCAAGATCTGAAAGCAACAAGGAACGACAGGAACATTGAACAATTACTACCACCAAAGACCAGTGTTGACCAGCGGCAAATATTGAGAATGAAGACGGGTGCAAATCAAGAACTTGTGCCTTACATGTGATTTGATTCTAACCAACAGTGTTGGTGATAGGCAGCAGTAGTAACAGTTTTATGTACATTATTTTTCCCCATGAAATGCAGCATGTGCCTGACAAATATTCACCAGAATGCAGTTTTACAGCTGCGGTATCACAGCAGGCTGTATTGCTTGCTTTCCTAAGTTTGTTACCACTGGACACAGCACTAAAAAGTTCAACATGGTGTCATAATACTCCTCCTGCTTGCATCCTCACATTGGTTTATTTTCAACTTACTGTCCTGGCAAGCTCTAAATGCATTAATGTTGCTGTCCCACCCTAAGCAGCATTACTGTTGAGATGTGTAGTTTCCTATTGTATTTCTATGGGACATGGTAAAATAATTGCCTGCAGATGTGGAGAGTGATTGCTGTTAGTTAACTGTTGAGTCTTTCTTATGTTGTGCCACTGCTCAGTCTAGGAGATGGCTATGTTTAAGAAACGTGGGTATGACATTCTGTCAAAATAACAAAAGAAGGGAGTGAAGAGGTAATGCTCAAAAGAGCATTAGAGGCGGATAGGTTCTCCTCAAGTTAAATTGTCAAAAAACAAAGGGATCCACCCTAATGGGAACAAAATATAGTAGTGTTTCTCCAGACTACATGTGTCTCCTACAATGGTGGAAAGCAAATAGCTTGGTTTAAATACCCCTCACCCACCAAAAGGACCCTTGGTGGCATGCTTCATCATCGGGGTCTTCCCGCGCGCTGCGGGACAGGGCGTGCTTCGACCTACGCCTACGTGAGAGCACTGATTATAAAAAACAATACTATGTGTGGTGTAGGAGTGTGAGTGGAAGGGTCAGAAGTGGGTGAACGGTGAAAAATTAAAAAATACCTGGCTCAGTGCAAAAATAAATTTTAATGTTCCTTTGAGTTGGTATCGTTAAAAGTGAGGAATGAGATGGAGATACTATGCTTTAATGAGCAGTGTCTCCTGTGTCGACATGTTTCAAAGCCCTCCCATGACTTCTCATCAATACCTAGAAGAGATCCCTTCTACACTCAAATCAAAAAAACTGTGTATTCACATTTAATCATAACTAAGTGATGCACATAAATTCTACATGCACAGTATACTATACCCCAGTAGGTATATTGCTGAATGGGTTAGAATAGCATAACATATCCAACCTGCACCATATGTGGTTTTAACCTGTAAAGAAAAGTGATATATTTCTGTGATATACTTTTCTTATCTTTATCCGTTATAATAGGTAGTCAGTGCTGTGTTATGCCGGCGAGATGGGACAATACAAAAACATACACACACAAAACATAAAGCACCCACAATATATCTAAGGACCGTGTGGTGTGCGTATCCATATGATAAGTATAACTGAGAGTATCTGTTAATCATATCTTTTCTTCAAAAAACAATTTAGTGACAGATGATTAAAAAGCCTTCAAAGTTTAGGCTGTTCACATACTCTTATATTGCCCAGATAATGTCCCATGAGCCTTCAGACAGGAGGGAAGGGGTACCTATAGTCACACACTGTTTAAAAGAAATTCAAAAACAAAAACAAAAACTGTTGGTTTTGTGATTCTTCCTAATTAGGCAGCGTTTCACTGTTGCAAATCGGCTGTGCCGTACTTACAATATCAAGGTTACCTCCTCACCAAGACACTGCCTCGCCGCGGCTCCATTGAACATTGAGCCAGTGTGGGCAGTGTCCTTAAATACTGAGCATAATTGGTAGTTTGCCATACAAAAACTGCACTAATTGGTAAAAACACTGGTCTGTCAGAAAAACAAGATGGTGACCTAGAACGGCACCTCTGACTGAATGTGTTTGTTCCTCACTTACTGTTGCTCGAGGGTGTTTGTTCCTCACTACCTGTTGCTTGAGAGTGCCTGTTGTATAGCCCTAGGAGTGGAAAAACTAGTGCGCTAACTTAAAAGGACACTATCTCTTCCTAACTTCTTGAAATATCCGAGTAGAAAATGGGGACCAGCCGGATAGCGTATTCAAAGCGTAATAGACTTAAGCGCTCACCGAAAAAACACTTCCTGTTTTTCGAGCGTATAATAAATAAATACTATTAAAAATAAAGTAATTCGGGTCTGGGCAAGTATTACTAAAGGAACACATAATCGCATTTATGATAGATACTGTATCAAGGGAGTGTGCAGCCAGACATGCAGGTTACTCCGAAGTGTTTTTTGTTCAGACAGAGCGTGGTGTTTCACAATATGCAAAACAAGGTGGGCGTATTAGTACCTCACAGTAGAGAGGTGAACTCATGACGGCACATACAAATAGATACAGGAATGGCAAAGCGTGTAGCAGGGCAAAGATTTCACATGTTATTATTAAGGCCCCTCATGGTGACATTGTAGATGTTTTTATGTTGGTCCCTATTGTTATTTAAATTATTTTTTGTGTTAACATAACCAGGTTTTTTGCCCAGTTGCTTCAACAGATGTTTATGTAGAGGACATGTAGTGGTAATGTCACCTCTCTACAGAAGGGTGAACTCAAGATGGCATAAGTGAATTCGAGTGGAAAACCTTTGTGGTAGGACGTTAAATTCCACAGGGTAATTTACAAGCCCTCATTGCAACATTGTTTTAGGGGTGTTTTCTGCTGTCCTGAAGTGTCTCATAGAAGGTTGGCTAACATAAGGGTCTGTTTTTTTGCCCTGTCGCCTCAAGAGTCTCTATGCAGTGTATTTGCAGTAATTTTCAGAGATAGTGACAAAAGTCACGGGGAGATACAAATCAGCTAAATTGTCCCCAGGGGATGTCGTCATTCAGACTTGTAATGTGTGTCCCCAAGCGGAACACCCACCGCTGTTCCTTCTCGAGAACACCATGTTCACTGTTCAGTTGTTCGATAATGGTCCACTGTAGGTCTTCTATTGTGTGTTTGGTTGTCAAGTAGTGGGTAGCCATTTTCGTAGTGCTTCTTTTGCAACGTATGTTGTTCCTGTGCTCTCCTATGCGTGTCCTGACAGGTCTAGTCGTCATTCCGACATATTGAATTCCGCATGGGCAAGTGATGATATAAACCACATTCTTGCTATTATAGTTCGTGAATCTCCTCTGCTCCCATTCCATACCATTTCTGAATCTTATACTCTTGCTTTTCTTCGTCAGGTGGCAAGTGCTGCAATTACCACAAGGATAATAGCCCTTCACTGGGGGTAGGAGGGTATTTTCTGCCTCAATTGCTAAGGTGTGTCATGGTCTTGTGTGGACCAGCATGTCCCTCATGCTCCTTCCCCTTTTGTGTGCAAACATCAGTTTGGGAAGGTTGAGGTTTCCGCATGCCAGGAGTCTCCAATGCTTGTTTACAATTTTTGTCACTTGATTGGAGTTGATATTGTAAGTAGTGACACATATTGGTATCTCTTCTGGGTCCTTAGGTACTCTCGGGTCCAGCAGTGCTTCCCTTTTGTTGTTACTTGCCCTCTTCATGGCTCTGTCAATGATTCGTGTAGGGTAGTTGCGTTTCTCTAGTTTCTCTTGTAGATCAGTAGCCTGCCTCTTGAAGTCTTTAATGTCCGTACAATTCCTCTGCAAGCAGAGGAACTGTCCGTATGGGAGATTGTCCCAAAGGTGGCGGAGATGGAAGCTATTATATAGTAGCAGACAGTTCTTTGCTGTAACTTTAAAGTTAGTGGTAGTCTTTAAAGTGTCCTCATCTGGGTAGATATTCAAATCCAGGAAGACCAAGTTGGACCGTGAGGTTGTGCTGTTCTCCACAGTACGATTTGGGACATTTCCTGTTGCAGCAACTATGCCTACCCACACAAGTGAGGTACCATTTTTAATCGGAATTCCTGGGGGCATGCTGGGTGGTAGGAAATTTGTGTCAGCCCGGTGATACTACAACTTTCCCACACAGAAATGTGAGAAAAAATTAATTCTTTCAACACAATTTGAGGTTTGCAGGGGATTCTGAGTAGGGAAATGTTGGGGGAGCCACGCAAGTCATACCTTGCTGGACTCCCCCGGGTGTCTAGTTTTCAGAAATGTGTGGGTTTGGTAGGTTTCCCTAGGTGGCTGCCGAGCCCTGAGCCAAAAACTCATGGGACCCCCCTTGCAAAACCAGGTTGTTTTGTGATTGGTAATTTTGATGTCGCCTCAATAGATTTTGGGCCCTTGCCTGTCGCGGGTACTTGACCAACCCACGCGAGTGAGGTATAATTGTTATCGGGAGACCTGGGGGAATGCTGTGTAGAACGAAAATTGTGGATCCACACAGATTTCAGAACTTTCCTACACAGAAATGTGAGAAAAAAAGTGTTTTTTTTCAGCTACATTTGAGGTCTGCAGGAGATTCTCGGGAGGGAAATGTTTGGAGACCCACGCAAGCCATACCTTGCTGGCCTCCCCAGGGTGTCTAGTTTGTAGAAATGTGTGGGTTTGGTAGGTTTCCCTAGATGGCCGCCAAACCCGGGGCCAAAAACTCATGGGACCCCCTTGCAAAACCAGGTTGTTTTGTGATTGATAAGTTTGAAGTCGCCCCAATAAGTATTGGGCCCTTGCCTGTCGCGGGTACTTACTTGACCCACCCACACAAGTGAGGTACCATTTTTCTCGGAAGACTTTGGGGAATGCAGGCTGGGTGGAATTTTGTGGACCCACACAGATTCCAGAACTTTCCACCACAAAAATGTGAGGAAAATTTGTTTTTTGGGACAAATTGGGAGGTTTGCTATGGATTCTGGGTAACAGAACCTGGTGAGACCCAGACACGTCACCCCATCCTGGATTCGCCTGGGTGTCTAGTTTTAAAAAATGTATAGGTTTGCTAGGTTTCCCTAGGTGCCGGCAGAGCTAGGGTTCAAAAGCGACAGCTAGACACTTTGCAAAAAAGGGTCAGTTTTCACTGTGAAAATGTGGTGATGTTCACGTTGCGTTTTGGGCCGTTTCCTGACGCGGGCACCAGGCCTACCCACAAAGTGAGTTACCATTTTTCTTGGTAGACTTTGGGGAACACAGGGTGGGTGGAATTTAGAGGATCCATGCAGATTCCAGAAATTTCCACCACAGGCATGTGAGGAAAATGTGTTTTTTTGGTCAAATTTTGAGGTTTGCAAGGGAGTCTGGGTAACAGAAGCTGGTCAGAGCAAGAAAAGTCACCCCATCCTGGATTCCCCTAGGTGTCTGGTTTTCAAAAAAGTATAGGTTTGCTAGGTTTCCCTAGGTGCCGGCAGAGCTAGGGTTCAAAATCTACAGCTAGGCACTATGAAAATGTGATGCGTCCACGTTGCGCTTTGGCCCGTTTCCTGTCACAGGCAATAGGCCAGCCCACACAAGTGAGGTACCATTTTTCTCAGAAGACTGGGGAATGCGGGGTGGGTGGAATTTTGTAGATCCATGCAGATTCCAGCACTTTCCACCACATACATGTGAGGGATATGTTTGTTTTTTTACAAAGTTTGAGGTTTGCAAGGGATTCTGGGTAACAGAACCTGGTGAGAGCCAGATAAGTCTTGTATCCTGGATTCCCCTTAGTGTCTAGTTTTAAAACAAGCATTGAAAATGCAATAGGTCGCGCCTTTGATTAAGTTAAAGCCATTTGCTTTGCCTATGGTATTGTATAGCAAAGCAAATGGCTTTAACTTAATCAAAGACGAGACCTATTGCATTTTCAATGCTTGTTTATTTTGAAATCTGGGAGCCTTCCAGTGACCACACTTAGATTTGCTCAGACCCGGTAATCTCCAAAGCCCAAAATTATGGTCAATTGCCTCTGCCCAGCCAGGTTCAGCTCCACTCTGCTTAGGTCTTAAGGCTTGGGGGGCTGACTTCTCTCCCACTGGCCCCTTGATTGTTTCTGTGGCTCCAAGCGCCACGAAACCGGAAACAATTAGACCAATCAGCACAAAGTCAATCACAATTAAAAATAAAAAAAAAAGGTAACGAGAGCCAGGACTCCTATGGTCGGCTTCCCTACACAGTCAATAAGTAGCCATCCCTTGCGGCTGCCAGCACTCCAGTGATCGCCATGAAATAAAAACGCCAGGCTCACCTTTTCAATAGAACTCGCCACCGCTGAGCACCTTCCTTTCCATTTCCCTCACGCTCAGCCATCAGTCCCATGCCGCCTTCTGCCCTCCGCACACCCTCAAAACCAGCCAAGAGGGCTGCAGCCAAAAGAATTTCAATTTAATGCACAAAGAAAGCCGGCTCCCCATGTTAAACGCTTCTTAGCGTGTGCTGCCGCTGCACTGATTCCCCCGGCCGCGGCGTCCTTATGCCGTACGTGGATCTGACGGTTGGGCGGAGGAGCTCTAGTCACTAACGGCTGCTCGCGATGATCCCGCCTCGAGATTACAAGATTTCTTGTATCCTAGCCGCATACTTCCACCTCAAAAAAGTAATTAGGGTTTTAATTGCTCTGCCCAGACTTCACTCTGCAGCAGACTTATTTTAGCTAATCCTACATTTAATTTCTCTTCAGAATCTACGATCAGTGGCCTTCCGGAAATATGCTTTTAGAGGGATCGAGGCGGTTTTGATGGCGAAGAGGTAGTCTCCCGTTTATAATTACTGAATGGCTGCTAGATTCTGTTTAATGTACTAAAACTTTCATCTGTGGCTTCGAAGCATTTTAACTTGCACGGGTCATTTAAAAATGGAGCATTTATGTTAAAATTTATTTTGGAAGTGGCTGCGGAAGTCAGAATTGAGCTCTGTCGATTGATGAGAAGTGAATACCAAGGCAGCAGGATAAAAAGATGACATGACAGTATACGATCGCGATGAAAAACTGGTCGTTTCAAACGGCTCTGCAACCTATTTATTCTGATTGCGTATGTGAGGAAAAAGTCTGACAGATACAGATGCCATGGATTTTTGTGAACTCAGGAAGCGAGTGGTTTGACGCAATAGGGAATAGACCGTGAGCTCGAAATAATTTATAGGAAGAGCTGCGCGCCTTTTCTGGTGGAGCAGACATTTAATGTCTTTGAAGCTGTAGAAAAAAGCTTTCTTGTATTTATGGGGCCATGTGTTTTGAAACACATGGCCCCATAAAGATAAGAAAGCTTTCAAGGCAGACGAGCCTGTCCAAATGGGACGGCTCAGAAAGCCGAGCATATACGTCATGAACAGCTCTGTTCCAATGGCTGGCCACCATTTACCATAAACGGTGACGCCAGCCAATGGAAAAGAGGGGCGGGACTTAATGCCCTGTACCGAAAAGACCTCAAAACATTAAATCTCGCCAGCAAGACTGCGCATGTGCGCAGCCTACGCTAGCCGAGACCTAAAAATGTACAGGTTTGCTAGGTTTCCCTATGTGCCAGCTTCGTTAAGGCCCAAAAATAGACAGGTAGGCACATTGCTAAAAAAAAGTCGGTGCCTAGTGGCCTTTCTGCTGCCCTGGTGGGGATCGGGGGGCAGGGTTGCCCCGATATGCCCCCAAGGGGGGCATAAAGACTGTGGCTATTTTTTGCGGACGTGGAGGCATTGGTATGGTGATTCAGGGCAGCCCCCACCCCCCCCGCATAAAAAAAGGCAGCGTAATCGCTGACGGCTTGTGGGCTTTCTTGTGGGGAGCAGAAAGACTGGAATTTCTTAGGCGGGTATTTTCACACCCACTTTGGGCAGCCCCCGCCCCAACACGAATAAAACAAAAATCCCTGGTTTCTAGTAGGCTTTCTGCTTCCGGGGGGGAGCAGATTGGGGGCTACCGCCCCCATATGCCCCCCAGGGGTGCAGAAAAACTAGAATTTTTGCAGGTGGGTGTGGCGGCATTGGCGTGCCTGTTTTGGGCAGCCCCCACCCCTGATTCAAATTTGCAAAAAAAATCATTGGCATTTAGTGGGCTTTTTGCTTCCCCGGGGGGCCAGATTGGGGGCTACTGCCCCCATCTGCTCCCCAGGGAGGGGGTAGAAAGACTGTAATTGTTGCAGGGGTGGGGGCATTGGCATGCCCATTTTGGGCAGCCCCCACCCTAATTAAAATTGCCCCCAAAAAATCCATGATTTCTAGTGGGCTTTCTTCCCCCCAGGGGAGCAGATGGAGGGCTACTTCCCCCATCTGCTCCCCAGGGGGGGGCAGAAAGACAAATTGTTGCGGGGGTGGGAGCATTTGCATGCCCGTTTTGGCAGCCCCCACCCAAATTCAAATTGCCCCCCAAAAGATCCCTAGCTTCTGGTGGGATTTGTGCCCCCCAGGGGGGCTGATTGGGAGCCACTGCCCTATCTGCCCCCCAGGGGTAGCAGAAAGGTTGTATTTGTGGTGGGGGCATTGGCATGCCCGTTTTGGGCAGCCCGCACCCTAATTAAATTGCCCCAAAAAAGTCTCTGGCATCTATTGGACTTTCTGCCCCACCCGGGTGGCAGATTGGGGGCTAATGCCCCCATCTACCCGGGGGGCAGAAAGGCTGTAATTGTGGTAGGGGTGGGGGCACTGGCATACCCGTTTTGGGCAGCCCCCACACTAATTAAAATCTTGCATAAAAATTCCCTGGCGTCTAGTGGGCTTTCTGCCCCCCCATGGGGGCAGAAAGGCTGTCATTGTAGAGGGTGTGGGGGCATTGGAATGCCCGTTTTGGGCAGCCCCCACCCTATAAACAAGTGCCTAAAAAAATCCCTGGTGTTTAGTGGGCTTTTTACCCCCCCCCCCCGGGGGCAGATTGGGAGCTGCTGCCTCCATCTGCTTCCCAGGGAGGGCAGAAAGGCTGTAATTGTTGCAGGGGTGGGGGCATTGGTGTACCCATTTTGGGCAGCCCCCACCCTAATTAAAATTGCCCCCAAAAAATCCCTGGTTTCTAGTGGGCTTTCTTCTCCCCCAGGGGGGCAGTTTGGGGGCTACAGCCCCCATCTGCTCCTCAGGTGGGCAGAAAGACTGTAATTGTTGCGAGGTGGGGGCATTCACATGCCCATTTTGGGCAGCCCCCACCCAAATTCAAATTGCCCCCCAAAAATCCCTAGCTTCTAGTGGGCTTTATGCCCCTCTGGGGGGCAGATTGGGGACTGCTGCACCCATCTGCCCCTCGGGGGGGCAGAAAGGCTGTATTTGTGGTAGGGGGTGGGGGCATTGGCATGCCCGTTTTGGGCAGTGCCCACTCTAATTACATTGCCCAAAAAAAGTCCCTGGCACATAGTGGGCTTTCTGCCCCTACAGGGGGGTAGAAAGGCTGTAATTGTGGTGGGGGCATTAGCATGCCCATTTTGGGCAGTCCCCACCCTATAAACAAGTGCCTAAAATAAAAATCCCTGATGTTTAGTGGGCAGAAATACAGAATTTGATCAAATGTGTTGGGGGGGAGTAAAAGCCATTGCCAAGGGGCCGCTCCCCCCTCCCTGGTGCCTAGTGGGTGGATCCCTGCTTGGAGATCGCCCTCCTGGGGCAATCCCCAAGCAGGGATCAACTGGGGAGGGGTACCATGGGAAAGGGGAGATTCTCCCCTTTCCAATGATACCTCTCTCGTCGTTCTACGTACTCAGAGGGCTGAGATAGCCCCCTGAGCACGTAGAAAGTGAAAGTGAATTTCTGGATTGCAGAGGGATTTCTTCTGCAATGGCGTCGGAAGCGCGGGAGCCGTCCGACGCATATGAGAACTTATGCGTCGGACGGCTCCCGCGCGTCCGACGCAAGGAAGGGGCTAACAATAACACTGTACTTTGAGATTTAATTGTTGGGTAACCCCTTTTCCTCTCTGGCTACTATCAAGGTCTATTGACCAGAGTTAAATTGGAGCAAACGGCCCAGAGTGTTCTCAATTCAGATTTCATATCTGTGCTTGATCTGTTACGTTTGCCATTTCAGTGCTGCAAAGTGGTCAGAAAGCAATGTGCCTCATAAAACTCTTGAAATAAACACATTTATAATGTTTAGAAAGACATTCTCGCTAATTGTTAATTACTGAACCAGCTTTAAATTTAAAATTATCATTCACATCGTTTGATCAATTTCGCCACTCGTCTGCTTCTGCCACAGGTGTCTTAATCCAGATAACACATCATACCCGTAAAAATACCAGGGGTTTACTCTCAAGGACACTCTGTTTTTATTTTCTGGTTAATTAATTTATGCATACCACCACAAGTGATGCTTAGCAGGCTCTATTGCATTTTCATTATCCGTGGCCATTATGTTTACTAGATTAGAGCATCCGCTTTCTTTGTGAACAATACCGGTATTCAGCCGCAAATTGGTGTTATTTATTTGCCGTTTTTATTTTCCTTTGTGTCCCAACATTCCATTTTAAAAGCTGTGTGCATCGCTCTGAACAAGCAGAGGCTGGCAGTGGGGCAGAACTCATGTGCAGCGAGCCATCAACTGGAAACAGGCTGGCAGCAGAAGTCAGCAGCGAAGGCCACCTTTATCACTAACATTTCAAATAAAAATAAAAACTCGCCTGATGATTTGATTACGTACTACTCCCAAGGTTCTGTTGAAGAGAATGATGTTCAGTCCACGTAAGGGCAGGGGGATTGATGATGAAGTGAGTTAGGATGCAGGAGAGGGGAATGACTGACATTGTGCCAATCCAGTTTAAGTGGATTGAATCTTAGCCTTACACCTTCAAATGCCCAGACCTGACTCATACTCATAGAACTCAGGTCCTCATTTACAATATTTTTCGTGTAAGGCAGAACCGCAAGCCTTCCTCGTGTGCTGCCCCACGTCTAAAGAAAAAGGCAGAAATGCGCCATATATATGAGATAAAGCACGTTCATGTCCTCTTCTACAGTGCTGGTGCACAAATGGCTGCCATGCGCCAATGCAGGCAACTTTGCATTGTGGGTTAAAGGGTGTCAGTGTTGTATGAGTGATTGTTTTGTGCAGGAAGGGACACCATCCTGCACAAAAAAAAAAATGGAGGTGATTTCCTCTTTCTGTGTGCTGCTGAACACACACTATCTCTGTCCACCCACTCTACCCCTTGTACCTCACAACATCCTCTTCCAGGGTCCTTGTCACGATGCATTAACTGCCTCCCTCTTTCCCAGCAGTACCATCTTTCCTCTTGGCCCCCCATCACCCTTGTGCTGCTTATGCCACAGCACCATCTTCCACCTCTACCTACAGCACCTAGTTGTCCCTCTCCCCCAACACCCTCTTGGCAACTCAATGAAGAGAGCATAATTAAAGAAGCATATAAGACCTCTTTTCCCCCTTTATGACCGAAGCAACTTGCTGCTGCCGCCCTGCTCCGCAGTCACTGCGACTGTTCTATTTTTGCAGCAGTATTTCCAGGATTACATTTCAAATACATGAAAGTTAGAAATATGCTCTGATTGTAGGAATAACCTGAGGCTCTTAACTTTTGGTTTCTCTGGGCCTCTACTTGAGCATTACTAGAATCCAGGGACCCCCCCACTGAATTATTGCTGGAAACCGGGGACCCCACTGAGTCATTATCGTATCCAGGGACAGGCCTAAGCAATCTCGATGATTTGAACCACAACTCAATCCACAAAAGTAAGGAAACAAGCATCCATCAAACAAATACACAGTATATGAAATATTTTATTTAATTGAAAAATATTTTTATAAACATAATTTTAAAAAGGAAGGTTGTCGCATTTCTAAATTCAACTGAGGCCCCTCATTGTCCATACTATATTCTGTTTGCTGAACTTGCACTGCTCCATGAATAAATCTGAGGGTACCAACTGAAATTTTAGCCTTAAATCACGATTTCCTTCAAATTTACATTTGCTTCTTTACTAATATACACTTTGTTAATATGTTTTTATTATTTAAGTTTCTAAGCAGTCATGGACACCCAGGGATTTCCACACCACATGGTAAGAACCGCTCACCTATGGTAAGCGATGTCTGGAGTATTATCCTTATTGTATACCATTCTGGTCCTTCGCGTTGTTTATTGTGCACTGATTTACTATGCATTTGCAATGCATCTGCATATTTTAACAAATGCAATATTTCCGCCTGATTGCAAGATCTGAAAACAACAAGGAACTACAGGAACATTGAACAATTACTACCACCAAAGACCAGTGTTGACCAGCTGCAAATATTGAGAATGAAGACGGGTGCAAATCAAGAACTTGTGCCTTACATGTGATTAAATTCTAAGCAACAGTGTTGGTGATAGCCAGCAGTAGTAACAGTTTTATGTACATGATTTGCCCCATGTAATGCAGCATGTGCCTGACAAATATTCACCAGAATGCAGTTTTACAGCTGCGGTATCACAGCAGGTTGTATTGCTTGATTTCCTAAGTTTGTTACCACTGGACACAGCACTAAAAAGTTCAACATGGTGTCATAATACTCCTCCTGAGTGCATCATCACATTGGTGTATTTTCAACTTACTGTCCGGGCAAGCTCTAAATGCATTAATGTTGCTGTCCCACCCTAAGCAGCATTACTGTTCAGATGTGTAGTTTCCTATTGTATTTCTATGGGACATGGTAAAATAATTGCCTGCAGAAGTGGAGAGTGATTGCTGTTAGTTAACTGTTGAGTCTTTCTTATGTTGTGCCACTGCTCAGTCTAGGTGATGGCTATGTTTAAGAAACGTGGGTATGACATTCTGTCAAAATAACAAAAGAAGGGAGTGAAGCGGTAATGCTCAAAAGAGCATAAAAGGTGGATATGTCCTCCTCAAGTTAAATTGTCAAAAAACAACGGGATCCACCCTTATGGTAAAAAAATATAGTAGTGTTCCTCCAGACTACGTGTGTCTCCTACAATGGTGGAAAGCACACAGCTTGGTTTAAATACCCCTCACCCACCAAAAGGACCCTTGGTGACATGCTTCATCATCGGGGTCTTCCCCGAGCCAGGTAATTTTAATTTTTCACCATTCACTCACTACTGACCCTTCCACTCACACTACTACACCACACATAGTATTGTTTTTCATTATCAGTGCTCCCACGTAGTCGTAGGTGGCAGCACGCACCGTGCCTCAGCATGGCGGGAAGACCCCCGATGGCGAAGCATGCCAGCAAGGGTCCTTTTGGTGGGTGAGGGGTATTTAAACAAAGCTATGTGCTTTCCACCATTGTAGGAGACACACGTAGGAACACTACTATATTTTTTTCCCATAAGGGTGGATCCCTTTGATTTATAACATTCTGTGTCTGTGGCCGAGTTGGATTGATTAGGTCCTGAGATGCTGGCCAGTGCCCACAAAGTAGGAGATGGTAATTACCAAGTAATTAACAGACGTGATTGCCCCACAGCTGGACAGTGTGGGACATAAGTAAGGCAAGACTACAGAGTGCAGATTCTCTTCAAAGGCATGCATGGGTCAACAGTTTCAGAGGCATTCATGGGAATATATCGGATGATGTACAGTCCAAGAGGTCGAAGTGGGCTGGATCTGTGGGGCATGACATGCCCATATCTCTCTAATTTAACAAAAACAGTTCCCCTACGTTTTCTTAAAAGACAACTATACTGCGAGGGTTAATTCCAACAGTTGAGTTAGCCCAGCTGAAAGGGAAGGGAGGGAGTCTTCTGTGCTGCGAAGCAGAGGATGGGACTGACAGCTAAACAAGAAATAAGCCTTCTTGCCATGGTGCCTGCTGCCTCAAAGAAATGTAAATGTGTGCAATTGCTTCATCTGCAAATGTAAAGGCTGCTTGGAAGCTGGTACTGACTTGAATTCAAAAAGTAATTTGAAGCTTTTTGATGATAGTAATATATTCTTTTTGAGAAGTGTTGCAAGTGTTGTAAGGTGTCTGTAGCTGAGCTATGGCGTTTGAGAAGCGTTATAAGGTGTTAACAGCTGCATTGAGGAGTGCATGCCTTTAATGGACAGTTATAAAAATGTTTGCACTATGTACAATCTATTTTTTAATCTAAAGCCCAAGGGCCCAATTCACAAAGCTCAACTGAGACGAAAGTCAAACTTTAAGACTTTCGATATTCACAAAGGGCATTTACAAGTACTAAACGCCCTTTGTGAATACCGAGAGTCGTAAAGTGAGACTTTCATCTCAGTTTACCTTTGTGAATCGGGCCAATTATCTTTTTGCTCATTTTGTTTGGAGGCTATCTTATACTATGTGTAAATCAAGTTTAAAATAATGAGTTACATATTCACAGTGCTTTTCTGTCACAGTCTGGAACCTAGTAGCACTAAAAATACATGCCAATATTCCCCACTGCACCAACCAGGATCTGATTTTATGCCTCTCTGGTTACACATGCAGACAACTGCAGCGATTGCCTTAACCAATACAGTTTTAATAATGTACATTTCCTACTGATTGGTTTAAGAAATTAGAATGTTAGTCGAGGGGGCTGGAGTCCACCTGAAATAATAATCAAAATTCTTGTCAGGGTGAACCACAAAATTCACTAAAACAACCTGACACTAGTAGCTTGCGACAAAGCAGGCAGGCTTCAACTGAGAGGCAAAGTGTAAAGTACTTATGCAATACTCAAACAGTAATAACTTTGAAAAACAACACGAGAAAAATCCTAAATCAATTTAGGATAATAGAGTAAACTATAATAAATACAATGACACCAAAACAACAGCAATCCAATAAGTAGAACGAAGATATGAATTTTTAAGTGTGATTTCAAAAATAGTGCTAAAAATGCACAAAGCTCCAACTTATATTATGTGGTCGTGCTAGATTGGGTCAAAGTCAAAAGTGAAAGTTAGCCAAAATAGAGTGTGGATCAGCTACAGGGACCAGGTTCATCCCAGTGGTAATTTTTCCTCGGACCTTAACAGAGAAAACTGGTCATCGACGAATAGTTGGTGGGACACGCTGCAAGTTGGATCTGAAGCAGGGCTCAATGACGGAGGGGTGCTGAAGAGTGAGGTCTTGGCGCGGTTGTTGATGAAGGCGGGAAAGCTCAGAGTGGGTGAAGTCCCAAGTCTGTGTCCAGGAAGGCCTCGTCATTGACGGGTTGCTGCTCAGCATCGGTCCTGAGGAAGCCTTCTACGTTTGGACATAGAAACATTTCTGGAAACAAGATTTTGGGGCAAACCAGTAAACTGAGGGTAACTGGGGATATGACATTGACAGCTTCAGCTTTGACAGTGATCCTTGTCTCCATAATTTCACCAGGCAGAAAGTTGGTAAAAAGTTTCTAAGCCCCAGCTTTTACTTTGTGGACATCAGCCATCAGTCAAGGGTCCAGGACCTGTGGGCACAACTTACAGGTTAGAACTCACTTCAACAGAGGCCAGCAACAGGGTCCAGGGCAGGTCCTATTGGACCTGGTCAGCGGGCAGTTGCAAGGAAAGAGGCCTCTGGAAGCTTGTTCTATCACTGTAGTTCAATCAGGAGGTCAGCTAACTAACCCTTGGAGTCACTCATGGGGTCCAGGACTTCTTTCAGGCACTTCAGTCAGCAGGACAGTCTTTGTCTGATTCTCCACAGGTTCAGGAATGTTCTGGGGACAGGTCTTTGGGGTCCACTTTAATGCCCAGTACAACCTGTGCAACACATTAATTGATGGACAGAATGCAGAACAATGTCATACATTCACCTCAGTACAGAGATCTGTGCCAAAACACAAAGTTTTTTTGCTCACCATGCCATTCCAGTTTGAACCCAGCCATATGCAAATCAGTCTTGACCCTGCACCCAATGTGAACAATCCAGCCTGAACTGCCAGGCCAGGTCCTCCCTGGACTGGAAACAAGCATCCTAGGACCGGTTTCGGGGTTTCACCCCTCATCAGCCAGGATAGCTTGACTCCAGTGGCATGGAAAGCACAGGACCCACGTCTGGGCATACCCATCTCACTCTGGGTGACAAATGCAAAAAGAACAATTGATGGACAGAGGGCAAGCCTTTGTCCCCCCCGCCCCCCATGAACCAACACTGGATTTCATGCCATCCTGACTAGATATCATATACAAAAAAAGATAAATACGGAGGAATTAATATATCATTTTATTTTATCATTAAGGAACATTCAATTACCCTATCATCAGTCTACAGTCCTACAAAAATTTTAATTCACCAAATTACTTTAAGACACACATACACAATGGGGCCGATCTTTGAACAAAAACCTAATAACAATCAAAAGCACAAGGACGTACAAAAATATATGTAAAATATATACAACAAACAATTATAAACTCAACTCTACATTACCAATACCCAAAATTTTTTATTTAACTAGTGTTCACACATTTATTCTGGGTGATCCATTCAGAGGTAGCCAAGATGTGCACATAGGCAAAGGCACCTCTTTTCCTTTGGCTCTATTGTTCCACAAATAGTTATTAATCACACTTTTGTTTTTATATAGAGACTCCTCCAGAAATTGTCGACGCGGACGCATTTCAGCCTTTGGATTCTTCTTGGCCTCCTCAGGACAAGGGCAATGGAACAATGCTAAATAAATCCATACAAATGTATGTATATTAGCACACACATCTAACCTATTAATTATACATGGCATGCTGTTTCACCAAATTAATCCACACGTAGTGGTGCACCACAGAACCATCCATGTAATGAGTGCACAAAACGAAAAAATAGAGAGAAATATAAATATACTTCCTGTCACAGCAGAGACGGGGAACTAACCTTAAAGCTTGGTACAGCAGGAGCGATGACTGACGTAAGTAACCTTTTCCCCTTTTTGTGGTACACCTGCGAGTATATATATCTAATCCCTCCACAGATGATACCACAGCGGGGGAAAGAAAGAAAAGGGACAAACGAAACAATAAAGTTGCGGCAGCAAGAACTCTGGCGTGCATCCTGGAGTTGGAACCTTCACTCCCACAATCGCCCTCTGTTTCCTGCAGAGAAGACACAACACAACATGACATCAGTGTGTGCCCTAACCCTCCCTAATGCATGCATAACGTTAATACAACATTAGTGACACTTACATTGAAATGCTGCCACAATCACTCCCATAGGAAAAAGGCACAAAAGGCAAAAATAAAGTAAAGAAAATAAAGAGTAGTTTCTCCAGGTCTCAGAGTTCCGGAGACCTAGACCACCGATGGGGCAAACCTTCCTGGTATTTCTATATATAACCCAAGAGGGAACGTACTTATCTCCTGGCACTGGGGTGGCTCCGTTTTATAGGCCTCTCAAGATGTCTCCTCACAAACCAGCATTGACAAATGTTTCAGGAGTTCTCCTGTATTCTCTCAAGCAAACCAATAAACACCATAAACGCCCTGCAAGCGTGACCGGACTTCCGAGCCTCTCAACGGCTCCAAAAGTAGTGCAAGCGGGCATTCCAACGTTTATCGCGCTCCTGCGCGTGCACAAAAATAAATACCAAAAAATATCTCCTAAGGACATGGAACCATAGTCTGCGCTCCTGCGCTGTTCAAAAAGAGCAGGCTTCTACCCACGGCGGTTTCAAGCTTCACCCCGGTTGGTTAATCCGCGCATTGACGGATCTGCAGTACTCGGTCTCCGAGTACAAAGGAAAGCAGGGCAAAGGTAGGTGCGGTCGGGCCTCAGTGCGAACACGGAGAAAACAAAGTCTGGGAAACTCATACTCCGACGGGATTTCCAGCAATTAATCGAGATACGTAGGATGGCAAAACGTCCTCACAGATGCAGCTTCGGTGGACTGAAACCCACAGGTGACAAGCACCGAGTTCCGGGAGGGAGGCGTTTAGATAGGAAGAAAGGGAAAGAGAGGTAGGACAGGATGCTCTATAGGTATTCTGGGAGTTGTAGTCCAACCTACATTCCACATACATACATCGTTATGACCTAGCCGTGACACTTCCATATCAAGAAATGGCCAAAAGGTGGCCCATGTCGTATCTAAACTGACCAAAGGGCGACTGACAACTAAGAAAAATGGCTACCAATTAGTACTGGTGTGGGTCAGGGATGTACAACACAAAACGTGCACCCAATGAAGCCATAAAGGGTGAAATTAATGGAGTAAATGTCATAACAGCTATCATAAACCACTCACATATTGATATCCTGTTTCGGTCGCGTACACCACCCCTCTGGATCTTAGCGCCTGAAATTGCGCCTCAACCCGAGATACAAGCATCTAAAAAAATATATAGATAATAAATAGTGAGGGCTAAATATCTCCTTCATAATATGAATAATGCATAACTAGTTCTTAAAGTATATGCCAGATGAACACTTATTCAAAACTCACCTCTCTCACTGGTGAGAACCAATCTTAAATGAATAATTTGGATTTCGATTCAAGACGCCGCCTACCTACGGGTAAAACGGAACCTCCTGTCAATCGACATGTAACTTAAACAGAAATGCTCCCAGCGCAAAAAGGATTGTACAAAATTCAAAGAGTTCCATGCTCACCGATCAGCCATTAGGTGTCACAACAAATACTCTCTCGGTCCTCCACTGAAACTTTCAGCGTGTACCAGACCTAAACGTCCAGATCGTAATGCTTTATGGGAAAAGGTGCTACGTCGCATCAGTGTTGTTGTGTCCTGCTGGACACAGTCTAGTGTTTCTGCCAGCCACTCCCCCGAGGGCTGGCCCACACACACCCCCTCACCCATCCAACACGGGTGTCACCAGTCAGGTGACCCCGCTAATAAAAGGGCCCGGGTGCACGTGCTCGCGGCTAGTTCCTAGTACAGCATTCCAGTGTCTGTGTCTTCATCCATACACTATGTGGGCCTAGGGCCCAGTACATAACACTGGCGACGAGCGGGATTTTGCCTGCGTGTGCTGCCGCCTTGTTGAAGGTGGTAGAGGGGAGGAGGCTAGCCCATGGAGAGGGCAACCCCCACCAGTGGCAAGAACGCAGCTGCAGACCGGACATTATCCCCCAGAGTTAAACTGGAGCGAGCGAGCTGAGTCCTGCCGGCCGAGAGACCGTCGAGGATAAGGAGAAGTGTAGCCCATGGCAAGGGCACCCTGCACCTTCTGCCCGGCAAAGAGCGGTGACAAAATGGGAAGCGTTGTAGGTAGCGCCACGCTCAGCCTCAAGGCGCCTCATTGCTGCCGACTTTTTTTTCTGCATGAAGCCTCACCTGCCCCCGCAGTGCCTAAGTGAGCAGAAAAGGAGGAGAGGATAAACACCCCGAACGGCAACCCCGAGGCACGTTGCAGCAGCTGCCTAACACCGGTAAGATTGAGAGCCCCCGTTATGCCTGTAACGAGTTTGTGCCGCCGTTAGGCCCAGGCGGTCTATATCGCAAGCAGAGAGTGCCCGGATGCCCCACACGGAGTGTGCGAGTTAGCCTACAGCCCTGCATCAGTATATACGGAAGCCCTGTGCCGGCGTCCCCTGTGAGCGTAGAAGGTCCACACTTAAAGCCTTTGCCGTGGCCTGTGAGGAGAGGACCCGCATGGCTATAAATAAATGCACCGATCTACGGCCCCGAATGTGACTGTAAAGGAGGGCGGCCAGGCATTTTTTGAAGCCAGAATTAGGCGTCCCTCCCACCTATCTATTGATGCCTAATCAGCGCGGGCATAAGGTGAAGGCTCCGCAGCACAAAATAAACATTCCACGACCTTAGTGAAACGCCCCCTGGTAACTGGTGCGAAATTGCTGGACGCAGCCTAGCATATTGGATTTAAAGAAAACTGGCTGCCACTGCCCCTGCGATTTTGACCCTACACAGCGGATCAGGTTGAAGGCATAACATGATGGTCCTGCCCCTGAAAGGACTGCCTTAGGAATCAGAACATGAATGGCCGGCCCGCTGTACATAGAAAGACTGCTCTGAGCAAACCAGGCTCAGTAAAAAAGAACAGAGGCATCGCAAACAGGAGCTGCTCACCGGACGTGATATGCTGAAAACTGACAAGCGGCGTCCTGATCACCCGCTGGCAGGAGAGAAGGTCGTGGCTGCACCCTAATCTGCAACCATCTCTACAACCCCGCCAGCGTTCGAAAAGCTGCCTCGGCACTGGTGAGTGAATACAGCGCCACCTAGTGGCCATTTAGCGGTATCGCACCCGCGAAAGGAGTAGAAAACCAAATCACAGTACTTGTTTAGGACATTGAAAGCCAAACATGGCACCAGGCCTGTGGTACACCAGCGCTGCATAGGTGCCTGTAGCGACGCGTCTGCTGCCACGCAAGGAGAGATAAGGAGAGGACTGCCTGAGTCACAAGCTTGCCAGAAGATACTGTCTATGGTAATTGCACCCAGCGCTGCACTGCAACCCCTGCCAAGAGCAGAGGCACCATGTAGGAGGAAGATAAAGATTGCAGTTTGTCCCCTAGAGGGGAAGAGCCTGTTTTTGACAAAGAGAGTGAGAGAGCCCAGACTGTGATAAGAGGCAGTGCAAATGAGCTCACTTATAGTGCACACAGAGACTGCTAACTCTCACGAAGGACTCCTGAGGCTAAAGCTGCACCAGCCAAGAACTCTATCCTGGCAGTGAAGAGAAAACGTACGGAATTTCTCCTAAAAGAGGAAAAGAGAGCATTCACGCTCTTGGTAGCAGGACGTCATCACTACAAGACAGTGCAAACGCACAGGGCATAAGCAGACAGCACCCATGAGGACTAGCTACCAGCCCCATTACTGTTTGAGCTGAGAAACAATAAAGACCATGAAGACACGGCACACAGGAAAAGACCCCCAGGCCGGTGGAGAGAAGAAGAGAACCCAGGCCGGTGGAGAGAGAGGGAGACCCTCCCAGGCCGGTGGAGAGAAGAAGAGACCCCCCAGGCGGGTGGAGAGAGTGAGAGACCCCCCAGGCTGGTGGAGAGAGAAGAAGAGACCCCCCAGGCTGGTGGAGAGAGAAGAAGAGACCCCCCAGGCTGGTGGAGGGAGAAGAAGAGATCCCCCAGGCCGGTGGAGAGAGTGAGAGACCCCCCCAGGCCAGTGGAGTGAGTGAGAGACCCCCCCCAGGCTGGTGGAGAGAGAAGAAGAGACCCCCAGGCTGGTGGAGAGAAGAAGAGACCCCCCAGGCCGGTGGAGAGAGACGAAGAGACCCCCAGGCTGGTGGAGAGAGAGAGACCCCCGACCAGGAGGGAGAGAGACACCCTGCTGCCATGCACACAGAGCCACCCTGATGCCACTACCAATGCATCCCGTCGCAGTAAAGAGAACCTGGCTGATATTTCTCAGAAAAGTAAGAGACAAGCATATACACTAGGTGTGGCAAGTGACCACCACAGAAAGGAAAAGCAAGTAGACAGCACCACTGCTGCCAGAGCAGAGGCAAGGAAAAGAGGAGACGGAAGGGCGATTACCCGCCATCTGCAAAGCACCAAGGAAATTCCCAGAAGGGAGAGGGGCCCTGTGTGGTCCGAAAGCAGGAGGAAGAGAGTTTGTAATCACCCAACCTGCATCAGTGCCCCCGCTATTGCCTTAAAGACTGTGGTGTGCAACGGTCCATTTGCAGGCAGGAGGAGAATCCAGCACTCCGAGTGGCGCGTCACCACTACTGACGCAAGAACAGGGAGATAATTACCTCCCCCAGCAACCCTAAATCACAGCCGGACTATACGGATCCCTCAAAGCACGCCTACTTCCACTACCATCCCTGAAATTGGCGGGCGCACCTGAGAAGACGCCCTATCCTACCTGACCGGACCGGTGAGAGATCGGTGGCGGGAGCAAATGTATAGCCCAGAGAACACAACGGAGCGAGCAGGAGGTCCCTGTGAGATTTCGTGGCCCTATCGCCACATTTCAGAGCAGGTGTAGAAGCGACTTGCATTGCGCGGCCACTGCAACACGATGCCACTGCAACACTATGCCATTGCAGCACGATGCCACTGCAACATGATGCCATTGCAGCACGATGTCACTGCAACACGATGCCATTGCAGCATGATGCCACTGCAACACAATGCCATTGCAGCACGATGCCACTGCAACACGATGTCATTGCAGCAAGATGCCACTGCAGCAAGAAGCGACCTGCATTACAAGTCTGTTGACACATTTTAGAGAAGATAAGGAGTGGCGAGATATAGGACAGTGAAAGTCCTATTCCAGGAAAACGGACGACAACAAGTGAGCAGTGGGAATCAACGAAAGGGGGACTAGAACAAGTACTCGCACGATCACCTGAGTGCACCATCTAAGATATGACAGCCACTGGGGTGGGGTGACATCATTCTTCATAGTGACCGTCATCCACCTGTCGCCGGCTGCCTAAAGGAAAGGGCATCCCTGTTCTACTTACACAAATGCCAAATCAGAAGAACTGCACCAAGTGTCCGACGAGTATCATGACTGCCAAGATTCGCCAGTCATCCCTACTCACTGCTAGTTATCACCAGATGTGGTGCGAGTCGTCTCATGGCATCCACTCCATATCTGTCATGTGCATCACTACCATCCTTGGAGCTTCAAGTACAACACCTGGAGTCCCACACCACTTGCCAGAACAATCGACGATCCGAAAATGCAGTGACCATCCGTTTAACCGGCGCATGTTCTGATCCTGGTAGCGAGGGCATGTTTCTGACCAAGACACATCCACCCCTGAAGTTTGCACGAGTGACGAGGCAGTGGCTCCAGAGTCAGAGCCCATATGCAGTCCCAGGGCAACTCATCCAAGGGGCCTCCCAGAGCGTGAGAGATGGACTTTACTGTGCCCCACCAATGGATTCCAGGAAGTAGCCAGGCCATCTAACTGAGAATTTCAACAGGTCACAGAATGCCAAGTCTGTCGTCAAAGGGTCAAGCGACGCAATCGTCCGGTGTGGCAGTGGACTCATCTATACGCTCCTGATGCACCCATGTTGAACAATAAACACTAATCGCCTCACAGCAAGAGTATGCTGGACTGATGAACATCTCGTAGGTGGACCATTCCTCAACTGAAGCGAAGCCGAAAGGTCCGGATATCATAAGCACTGTGTTCGTCCCCAGATATACCTGGTTAAAGTATGGACATGTGCCAAGATGTCTTGATGCTCACAGCTGCACCTGTCCACCGCTGTCCTGCGAACTACATCTCTGAACTGTGAGGCTTTTCCATTTCTTTTAGTTTGTTTTTTTTCTTCATTTTCTTTCCATAGGTTGGACGTTTTTGTTTGTTGTCTTTTCGTTTTATTAAAATTTGGGAGGAATGTTGTGTCCTGCTGGACACAGTCTAGTGTTTCTGCCAGCCACTCCCCCAAGGGCTGGCCCACACACACCCCCTCACCCATCCAACACGGGTGTCACCAGTCAGGTGACCCCGCTAATAAAAGGGCCCGGGTGCACGTGCTCGCGGCTAGTTCCTAGTACAGCATTCCAGTGTCTGTGTCTTCATCCATACACTATGTGGGCCTAGGGCCCAGTACATAACAAGTGTGAGCACAACGGCCCAAAAATAGATACCGAAGACAGACTCTATGTAGTCTCTATTGCAACAAAATGCAAACCTGATGGCATATTCCTCAAACACGTTAGTTTGTCAACAATAAAGAAACTCAAACTAACGCAAATACTGAGTGCAAAAAATAAAAATAAATAAATAACGAAAGTGGGTATACAATTCCAACCAATACGATTCCCAGGCAATAATAAATTCATTTCTCCGGACTTGCTAATGAATACATTACAAGACCGGAAATATACATAAATGTGTACATTAACAAAGCTGAGGTGCACAAGAGCTTGTCATCTAATTACCAGCATGCTAGCTACAATAAAGGCTTACATTCTAACGTGCATGTGAACAATCAATGCATGTACGAGTACAAGAAACAGTGCTTAAATATATACAGTGATCGAACACAAAATCCAGAGCAAAAAAAATATTTTTTGGGTATACCCCTTGTGTATGTACAAGCATGACTAGATAGGCAAAGGAGAGGCAGGCCGAGGTGTGAGCTTTATCTGCCAATGACAAGGTAGGCATCCTTTGAAGCTCAGAAAGGGGCTGGACATAAGCCCCAGACCATCCTGTAAATGAGGTAAACTCCCCCTCAACACCCAAAGCCCTTTGTCCGCTGCCCTGGAACAATGTACATCTCACCACAGGAGAGCCATCAGGGGTTAGGTGACAGTTGGACACAATCTGGGAGGCAATACATATCTCACCACAGAGGAACTAACAGGGGTCAGGTGACAGCTGAACACTGGCAGGAAAGCTTTTTGGTTTTAGAGAGGAAAATGACAACTTTCTAAAAGTGGTATTTCCAAAATAGTAATATGAAATCTGACTTTACCATTAATTTGATTTTAAATTACTATTAACATTTTTCCTAACCCAGTTTTTCTATCTATTCCCAATCTGAATTTAACACTTATGAAATGCAATCATGTAAAACAGTCCTAAACTATGGGAAAGCCAGCCATGGTATAACGGAAAAGGACTTGGAGGTTTTTTACTGCCTAAACAGGTAAAACATTAAATATATATGAACTACTTTTTAAATAACATTGCACTCTTCTGTATGGACTTTTAAGGCCTACCTTAGGGATGATTCATAAGTAATAACAAGCATTTGCAATGCAATAGGTCTCGCATTTATACGAGTTTGAGCTATTGGCATTGTAAATGACAGTGCCTTTTATTTATGTTTTTAAAAAACCAAACTTAAATAAAAAGCATTGTCATTTACAATGCCAATAGCTCAAACTCGTATAAATGCGAGACCTATTGCATTGCAAATGCTTGTTTGTTTATCGCAAACAGTAAATATCTGGGCTCTAGAACTTCTAACGCGACACCAGATGCAGCTCACGTCTGCAAAAAGTTTGCTAAGCAAAGGGATAGAGGGGTCATAAACCCCCCGCCCCCCACTACACTTCAAAAGCAAAGACAAGGAATTCTTCGGTCGAGCAAAGGGACCCCATAAAACTTGTGCTTATCTCAAGGAAGCACATTCCTCAAGACAAGCAGAACAGAGCAGGGAGTCCTCAGCAACAACACAGATTGTTTGTTTACTATTACCAGGGCTCTCAGAGTGAGTCCAGCCTCTTTTCCCAGGAGAAGAGCATGTGCAGCCCTTTCACCCAGGTCAGGTGACTAGAGCCGTATGTGTCTGTACGTGTGTCTGTGTGTCTAGGTGCGAGTGTGTAAGTGTGTTTGGGTGTATGCGTGGTGCGTGTGTCTGCCTCTCTGATTGTCTGTAAATGTGTCTGCTTGTGTGTCTGCGTGTCTAGATGCGAGTCTGTATCTGTGTATGAGTGTGTGTCTGGCTCTCTGAGTGTCTGTCTTTGTGTCTGCTTATTGTGGATAGTCGTAAATGCACCAACTGTGTAATCTAATGTCTTGAGTTTAGGCGCGAATGTTCCTTCTCAATTATTGTTCAAAATGCCTGCGCATCCTTTCTTTTGGTGTTGGGGCGGAGGCAATGTGGGTGAAGTGAGGCCCCCTGTGGTACTACTTTTGTTAATCACACGTGGGTTATTCACTCAGCGTGAAGACAATGAGAAAGGGGCCTGACTGGTGGTAGCATGTGATCAAATACAGAAAGCGCCCCCGGCTTTGAAGTGACTGGCTTAAGCACACAGGGGCATGGTGACGTCACAGACACTGGGGTGGAACTCCGTTTCAAGCAAGCATTGCCGAAGCCAATACATCGGCCTGGCATTTTGAATCCTAAATAAAACATCTTAGAAAAACTGCTACAGTGAAAAAACTAAGAAAAAAAAAATCGATTACGTTCTCTATATAATGCAACTATGAGATAAAGCATTTAATGTTTGATGATTCAATGTACTTTTCAGTTGTAAGATTAGCCCTCGTGAACTACAATATAAACAATCCATAGGATGCCGACTGACGCATGAGATGAGAGCAAAAGATAAGAATCTGGGAGGAGCCAAATCGCAGTCTATGTATATATTCAAAGTATTAGAGTACTGGTACCGGTAGTTTCGCAGATACCTTCACTATCAAGACAGACCCTAAAAGCATTGATGAAGCCAATATATATGACTTGTGTATAGCGCACAACATGTAGCCACTCTTTCATTCACACATACAGACACAGATGTCACACAGTCACCGATCACATACAATGATCATAGAGCCATACATACACTATGTGACAGACAGAAAAATGAAGAACTGATGGACGGTGTCAGATGGATAGATCCAAAACGGATGCTGGAGCGACGTAAGCTTATTCCGGCGCCCCAAGGCAGTGAAAATCACATTTGAGGTAGAGATAGAAGTGTAGGTTCAATACCCATTCAGTCCTTGGCCTCTGTTTGTTGCAATCACTCCTACTGGGTAAAAGAATATTTCAGTCTATGTGCCTATTCCATTATTTGAAGTCTTTGGAAAAATCACCTGTGGGTAACTGCAGTGCACTCGGCATGCTAATTTCATCCATAATACCTACATTTATTAAGTACTAACTCGTGTCACGTTTATGTTTGACAAATTGCTCCATGTATGCCAAGCAAATTAATTAAATCCTCGGCTTTCGTTGCACAATGCATTGTTGTCATAAATATTAATTCAGTTAGTTAACTTGAAGCAAGATATAAACTCCCAGATGTAATATTTTGTTAAGATTTGGTAACTGAACGTACAGGACTAGAGACGTGTTTTACGTAGAGTAATCTGACGACGTTTGCTACACTGAGCTCTGCACATATTAATTGGATCAGATTTAATATTCCAGAAAATATTCCTTTTTTTTTATGATGATGACCCTTCGACTTATTTGCCCTTTACTCCTTTCGGAGAAATTGCTTTGTTCTTGAGCACGTAGGGTGTGAGTTCTGTCCCGGGGATTGCAGACGAAAGCGATTGTTGTTGAGGATGACCAATCGCTGCATTGCAATGTGCTGAAGGTCTTACAAGTCAATAGAAAGTCTGATTTCATCCCCCCAGTTTGTCTTCTGTATCGTGACAAGTAATTAGCATTTTTAATGACATGGCAGGGAGCGTTGTCACGCCTGACTAATGAAAAAGCAATAAACGATACAAAAATCACACTAAACGTAACATTGCACTAACACCTAACTCATTTTTTTTCATGGTATACTAAAGTCGTGGGGTGACAACTGAGGTGTCTAATATGTTGTAGCCTGGCCTTTAAGTGGGTCGGGTCTCATGACTAGTCACATAAAAAACCAGCGAAGTTGACCTGAAGGTATTGAAGTGCTGTACACGAACAGCAGTTACATTACAGAAAGACACATTAATGTTTTTTTGTTTTTTTTTGGTAGGCGCAGGAGAGTAAGTGATTTGCTCAAAATCACAGGATATCGAGCCGATGCTGTGACTCGAACTTGAATCCCCGGCTCCAAGATCAGCAGCTCCTGGTCGTTAGGCCACACCCAGGAAACATAAGTGTTGGTGGCCCCCACCGACAACCACCGGCTCAAATTAAGCCCCCCTGCTTTACCTTATTTCAAAGCGAGCTCCTCGCGCTCCCTGAAGTCTGAGATACGTGCAGTGTTTAACTCAGAGCTGCTAAACGAGGCGTGTGTGCTCCGCGAAAGACACAATTCCGGCGAAAACCACAAGTGTTTCCATGTGTACTCATTAGCCAGCGCCACAACACTCGGAAATCAATGCGTAGGGTGTTAAATCTGTCTTTGATATGATTAAACTGCGGCGCACTTAGCCAAGTTTCCTTTCAAAATGGTAAACAAAGAGAGGTAATTAACGATTGTATGAATGCTTCCCACGGAGCGCATTGAACTGTGATATGCACACACAGTTTACTGTCTCTGAGCGGGTGATAAAAGAAGTCGTACGGTTGTACCGAGGGAAGAAAAATTAAAATAAATTCAGTTCAGGGGTCAATTTATTCCAGTTTTGTTGAAACGTCAGTTAATTACTCGGCTATAATAAAAGTCCCGTCATTTGCGTTTATCTGAAGCTGGTTTTGCCGTAGTGTCAGCATTACTGAACCCTATATCTCATGATGTTCGGCTTCACGTGGCCACAAAGCGTTTTTTTTTGTTAGTAACACACAGTGCCATCAGGTACTTGACTGACAGCATTGTGCTTTAAGGAATATTCCTCATGGAGATGTGTGCCCAACAAAAATCACTCTAGGTAATATGAAATGAATAAAAGATGGTCATTGTATCCCCGTTGCTAGCATCTCGCTTGAATGAATTACATTTGTCTGTGTTTACCCTACAACACACAAAACAAGACAAGCCCGGCGGAGCGTGGGCGCGAGCGCTTGGGGGCGGGGGAGCGGACCCTTTGAAGTGCTCAAAGGAGCCAAAGCTATAGAGAAGGGAGGAGGGAGGGTGGAGTGGGAGCAGCTATGCACGTGCACGTTCACGTGCACTGTACCTTTAGGCCACGGCAGCACTTTGAAAAAGCCAGATATAAAATGTCTCTTCGAGCCTTTGGCTCGCGAGACCTAAAAAGGAAGGTTTAGGCCTGGAAAAAGGTTTATGGCTGCGAGGCTGAAGGGCAGTTTAAAACTGCTCTCCCAGCGCAGGCCTGGAGGCATGTTTTATAGTCCTACTTTCAGGGGCGGCTCCTCCCACCGCCAGCAGCAGCAGCTGCAAAACTTGAAAAATAAAACAATAATAAACCGTGTTTATTATCATTTTATTTTTCCCCTACCTTGTAGTCTTTTGGTCATTGCCACAGCATGACAGGCACTGAGACGGAGTGGTGGGCACTGTCTTCAGTGCGCATGATGGTTTGGTCGGCCGTCTGAGGCCGGTCAAACCAGCATGCGCACTGAAGCTCTTTCTAACCCAACTGAATTACCGGGTTGGAGAGAGCAGGCACAGGCTACAAGTCTCCCTTGGAGCACAAATCAAGGGCACTCAGGCCAATCCTGACGCTGCTCTCATGCTGTAAGAACAGTGTCAGGATTACCGCAGGGCAGGCTAGGAGCTGGGTTCTTGCAGTGGAGCCAGTAGAGGGATGATGTGGTGAAATTCAGGTAAGTGTTTTTTGTTTATTTGGTTCTTGTTTTGTCCCCTCCACTTCCCCCCGCCCTGCCACTTTCCCCCGACACCAGCCCCGACTGCCTACTTTACTAGGTGACACAATGAGTGCTAGGGACTTATATATAAATTAAATGTGCCATTTAGGTAGATGACAGTTTTATCATGTTTAAGTGGGAGTGCACAGACACTTTACTACTGGTTGGCAGGGGTATAGTGCACAGAGTCCATAATTTATTTTTTGTGATGTTGCTAGCTCTATGTGGCTAAGGGCATGCCCAGACTTGGGTCCCTTGCTCTCTGTGCCACTGGATTCAAGCTAGCCTGGCTGATGAGGGGTGATACCCTAAAACCGGTCCCAGTATGCTTGTTTGCGGTCCATGTAGGACCTGGCTTGGCAGTTCGGGCTGGACTTTTCCCATGGGGAGAAAGGTTCATGACTGATTTGCATATGGTTGTGTCCAAACTGAGGTGACGTGGCAACAAAATAATGATGGATTAAACCCAGAACTGTTCCTGGGGGTGAGTGTTTGAAAAGTTTCAACACTTCGTCCATCATTTTATTTTGCTATGTTGCAACAAATAATGGGCTCTGCAACGGGAGGCAACAATCTGGGGTGACCCTACTGAAAGGGCAAATTTCCAACAATTAATTTTTCATTTAAGGTGTGCATCATTTTAAATGCTTTTACCTGAAGTGAAAAAACAACAAAATGGTTGCTGAACATTTTGTTCTTTTTAACCAAACCTTTGACCCCCCTCCCAACACTGACTGACACTGTCTCAGAATCATAGCTCCCACATTTCTTTAAGCACTACTGCCACTGCACAACCGACATCAGTGTCAAGGAAGCGCCTCCTTGTCTCACAGATAATGGGTAAGAAGCATTAGGCTCTTAGCACTTGAACCAATAAATATCCCTCATGGTAATAGATGGCTGCCTGCGCTTGCTGCTCTGCTCTGCGGATTCACTCCACATACAGGCACATGCATCAATGTAAAAACGGTCACAAACGGGCAGATTCTCAGAATCTGCCCCTTTGCGACCGGTATTTTTGCATTTGGGATGCATCATCCCAAATGCAAAAATCGCAATTTAAGGAATCTCTAAATTGCGATTCCTTAAATTGCGATTGCATTTAAGGAATCCCAAATTGAGATTCCTTAAATGCAATGCATGAAAGTGAAAAAATTAGCGATTTGGCTAATATGGGGAGCAAATTACCATGAAGTTGAACTTCATGGTAATTTGCTAAAACTTTGAAAAAAGCACTTTTGTGCATTTTTCAAAGTTTCATGTTGCGCACACACATGCCCTTAGAGCATGTGTGTGTGCAACATATGTGCACAGATCAATTTCAGGGGTGCAATAGGGTGTCTTTTTGACACCCTTGCACCCTTGAAATTGCATGAGCAATTTGCGAGTACCTACTGGTACTCGCAAATTGCTCATGCAATCTCCAATTCATTCCTATGGGCCCGGAGGCCCATAGGAATGAATGGGACGGCATTCCTTAATTGCGACTCGCAATTTGCGAGTCGCAATTAAGGAATTTGTAGGAATCGCTATTTTTATAGCGATTACTACATGCATAGGCTTTTGCAATTCCTTAATTGCGATTCCTTAAAAATCGCAATTAAGGAATCGCAACAGTCTTTGTTGATGCATGTGCCAGATAGTATCCTGAAACTCTGCTGCCTGGGTCTACATACAAAGACTCACTTTAATGCATTCGAGTTTTTGCTTAGCACTATCTAGACCCATCCCTTTGCAGCGTGTTCATAAGATAAACATAGAAATGAGACATAAGTGAAGCTAGTGATATATACAATAACAAGATGAGTGAAAAATATGAGTGAAATTGTCCAGAATAACAAATTGTTGAGACGAATGGCTGCTGTGTAAGTGATCTGAATGTCAAATAAACCCTTCTTCACATAACCTGCTGGCTCTTCGGAAGAGAGGAAAGAAACCTTATTTCTATGCGTAGAAGATATTGAATGACAAATCGACCTGAAGATTTAGCAATTTTATTCAAAATGAAAAAGTTAGATATTGCAATAGCCTTTGAGAGTTTTTATTTCTCATTTTCAGTGCATAGTATTTTCAAAGTATTTGAGTGTTGTATATCTTTTTAGGTTGTCAGCTCTCCTTGGAAGAGAGGAGAAAACCTGCCTGTCATGGTTAGGAGACAGTGAGTGTTACTTTTGAAGGACGAGACACTTTATTCAAATTGAAATATGTAGTCATTGAAATAGCTTTTGAAAACACAATAACCTGATGCATTTTTATTGCTAAAAGTAGGTGTCTATAAAGTAATATGGCCTTGCGAAGTACCGAGTGTTGTGTGTGTGCAACTGATCTATATTTAAGTCAATGAGAGGCCGTTGTGGCTAACTTAAGTCCAAGGGTAAACCATTGGGTACACTGCATAGATTGATTGGTGATTCCGGATTGGTCAGCATTTTTTTACATTATTTGTGCTATCTATTGTTTTATATTGTTTAAGATGATATCTTGTTATTTATTGTTTTATATTTCTTTAAGATTATATCTTGGAAATACATTTTGATACCTTTGAGTGAAACTAGAGCATGGATTATTTAGAGCATTTTCATCTCAATTTGAATTCTTTCAAGGTGGTACAAAGACAAATTTTGGTTTGGAGTAATAAAAACACTTACACCAAGCCGCGCGCACACACACACACACACACACACGCACACGCACACACACACACACACACACACACACACACGCACGCACGCACACATACACCCGTGCACACACACACATACACACTCTCTACATTACATTTGTTGGGAGCAGATTATACTCTGTAGATATTTTACTGCCCCTTCTCCATTACTTCGCATAACTTTTTTTGTCCTTGTTGAGCTGCACACGGTGTGTTACTGTTTTTGTGGAGGACCACAGAATACCACAGCCATATCAAAGCCCTGGTCTTCTTGAAAATTAAGAATATAAACTCCATCCACTGCTCTTCCACAGCAACACAGAAGAGTGGCAAGAATGTTGTTTTTGTTATGGAGATGCTCCCCATACTCTTGCTTTCAGTACCCTCTCTTCATTCATTGGTCGTTGTTGTGTTATTCATATAATGCTTCTGCCCACTACATCATACAGCATGCGGCAATGGGTCAGCCTATTTCAGCCACTGGCTACTTCACTTTGAGTGGGTGCATTGTGCCCTTTCACAAGGAGCACATCCACACGCAAGATAGCTCCTTTCAGTGCTATTGTTTTAGTTTTTACTTTATTATTACTTTAGCACCATTTTTTCACCTCAAGATTAAGACGCTCTACGACAACTTCGACAACCAAGACCTCTGCACTGCTTCAGCCCCCACCCCAGCAATACCACCCACAGACCCTACTCATTTGGATCTCGCTCACGACAGAAAACACCTTAAATACCATGAAGAGCATCCACTTTGGAGCACCCTCAAGACCTCTGCACTGCTTCAGCCCCCACCCCCAACAATACTACCCAACAGACCCTACTTACTTGGATCTCGCTCACGACAGAAAACACCTTAAATACCATGAAGAGCATCCACTTTGGAGCACCCTCAGACCCCTGTCCCCCAACATCTTCCACAGAGCTGCCACGGCCATCACACCCAAGCTACATCAGAAAATAAACTGCTCTCTTGAGACCGCCACATTCCCGGATGACTGGAAACACACTGAAGTCAACCCCCTCCTGAAGAAACCCTCCGCAGACCCGACGGACCTCAAGAACTTCAGGTCCATCTCACTGCTTCCTTACGTAGCCAAGGTCATCAAAAAGGCCGCCAACACCGAGCTAGAAAACTTCATTGAAGCCAACAATGTCCTGGATATCTCCAAATCCGGATTCTGCAGCAACCATAGCCCCAATACCGCCCTTCTCGCCGCCACCGACGACATCCGCGCCCTCCTCAACCAGGGCCAAACAGCAGTCCTGATCCTCCTGGACCTCTCAGCTGCCTTCAACACTGTCTCCCACCACACACTAGGCACCAGACTCCACAACACCGGCATCCGAGGAAAGGCCCTCGACTGGACACGCTCATTTTTCACAGGCAGAACTCAGTGAGTTAGACTCCTACTGTGCCTCTCAGAACAAACTGAGACCAGATGTGGAGTATCCCAGGGATCATCCCTCAGCCCCACCCTCTTCAACATCTACATGGCCCCCCTCGCAACCATCATCAGAAACCACAGGCTCAACATCGTCTCCTATGCCGACGACACCCAGCTTATCCTCACCCTCACCAAGAATCCCAACATCACCAGGCACAACTACTAAGAAGGGAAGAAAGCCATCACCAGCTGGATGAAGAAGAGCAGCCTGAACCTCAACTCCAAAAAGGCAGAAGTCCTCGTCCTGGGCTCCATCCCCTCAGCATGGGACGACACCTGGTGGCCCCCACCCTTGTAAATCCCCCCCCCCCCCACCCGACAGACCATGCATGAAACCTCGGCATCATACAGGACTCATCACTCACTATGAACTGCCAGATCAAAGCCGTATCCTTGGCCTGCTTTAACACCCTCCACATACTCTGAACAACATTCAGATGGATCCCCTCTGAATCCGGAAAAACGATCACACACACCCTCATCACTAGCAGACTAGACTAGGGTAATGCCCTCTAGACCGGAATCAACAAAACACTCCTTCGCAATCTCAGACCCTCCAGAACGCCACAGCCAGACTGATCCTAGACATCCCCGTCACAACCACACTGCCCAACACCTCTGCGATCTCCACTGGCTCCCCATCGAAAGAAGAATAACCTTCAAGCCCCTCACACACGCATACAAGGCCCTCAACAACATCGGACCAGCACACCTCTCCTTCCACACACCCAAGAGAAACCTCTGATTAGCTGACCTCTCTCTGGCTATCATCCCATGCATCTACAAGACCAACAGGTGGATAGTCCTTCTCCTACCTCGCAGCCAAGACCTGGAACGACCTCCCCCTCCACCTCTGGCAAAGCCCTACAAAGCCTACTCCGGCAAAGCCCTACACTGCCCCAGTTCAGGAAGGACCTCAAGACCTAGCTCTTCAGATGACCCCAGCACCCTACAGAGCCCCCCAGTGCCTTGAGACCCTCACAGGTGAGTAGGAGCACTTGTCAGTCAGTCAGTCAAAAAGTCTTTATTCGATTTGCATCATAAAAGACATACTACACATATTAGACAATTCGACTACAAAACAATTCATGTACAATACAAAAATAGACTATAAAACCTTTAAAATAGTAGATAAAATGGTAGATTAAAAATGATCACATCATGTTAAAAAATACAATAAAGTGCAAAGAGAGACGTGCCGTTTAGGCCATGGACCAAAGTAGATACTATTGTATGGCAGCAGGGAACAAAGATTACGGCTTCAGTTTCTTAGCCCTAAGGATCCATGCCCAACTAATAAATTTAGCAACACCAATTACTATAGGAGTGGAAGTATCGGTTTTCAAAATTCTACTAGCGACCTGTGCAGAACGGGTGCTCATTAGTCTGCATGCAGGTCGAAGCCAGATACGTCTAGGAAGTTGATAAGTTGGGCAACAAAAAAGGAAGTGGTCCATGGTTTCAATCTTGTCTACACAGAATGGGCATTTATCACTACCAAGAGGACTCCAACTTTTGGTGAGTCCTCGCAGTGGTAGGGCGCCCACTCTGAACTGGTGATACAACTTACGATCTAGGAACTTCACGATAGTATCCCAGTAACTTTCATAGACAGAGTCATCCTTAAAAACTAGGAAAGAAGCAGTCATCGTGGAACCTGTAAGGGAAGCACATCTCCTATTCTTAATGTAATTCCAGTACGCATCCTTAAGCACCTTTTTTGCCGGGAAAACTTCTGTATCAGGGTTAACCCATAGATCACGCATCCCGAGATCATACAACAGGGTTTTGATGCTAGACAACCAGGGAATCCTATGCGACCCCTCCAACCCTTTGATCTCCAGAAGGGCTTTTGCATAGTTAGATAGTTTGGGGGTCGTCCACAAGCGGCGCCAGAACGCCAGGGGTCTATACCCTGCCCAGACCTCTATAGGCTGAATTCCCAGGTCAAACAAAAGAGGGATGCGTGGAGTGGATTGAGGAAGCCCAATAGCTGTCCGGAGGAATTTATTCTGGGCAGTTATCAATTTGGACAAGTTATTAAAGCCCCAGATCTCAGCTCCATATAAAATTGCAGGTAAAATCTTGGAGCCGTAGATCTTCATAAGTGGGGCTATTGGTTTTGTTAAAGAGTGTTTGTGCTCTTTCAACAAAGCTCCTCCCAGTTGGGCATGCTTGAGCGCGAGAAGATCCAGCTGGTGAGACCAGCTGTACGTCTCGCTAAAAGTGACTCCAAGATAAGTAAATACTACCGTTTGGGATAAGTTGACACCACCCAAACACACCTCCGCCTTAACCCGCCGAGGAGCACTTTACAAACCCCTGATTGATTGATTGATTGATTGATTGATTGATTGATTGAATCTGACTGCTGCTATTTCACAGCATGCTAGATTGGAATCAATTGAAACTGTTCTTTACAAAGTTATCCTTTTTTAGAATGTATGCAATGAAATGCTTCAATAACTGCACATCTTTATGTCATGGTGATATCTTAATTGAGTGCAGTTATACTTGTAAACCAGCTTAGTCTCTCCGTCCCATTTGTATGGCCTTCTAGTTTGTTTTCAGTGCTCTTTCATGTCAAGCAGTTTTTAGGTCGAACTTTGAGACCTGTTGCATATTCTTTGTGGGCTTACAGCCTGCCCATTGCTTTTCAGTTGTTTGTTTCAGTGTCCTTTGAAAATCCTTGCTTGCTAGTGGTCAATCCTTTCTGTTTATCTCTCCTTTTTGTCTGTCATTTCCTCCCATGGAGCAGGGACTCGTACTGTATCTTTATACTTTAGTTGTTTATCTGTTCTTTCGGGAGACTATTTTTTTCCTTTTTCCTGCTCGTGTTTCGGTGGGTGCTTGTTGAGCTACGGTGCCCATAGCTGCTTGCATTTTATTGCGGCATTCGTCCCTTCCACCTCCTCCCATCACATGCCACATCAAAGCAAAAACGTAATTGTCTGTTTCACGCTATTTCAAGAATACATACATAGATTTTTATTTTTATTTCTCCTATTATTTCTTAACAATTGTTTAAATCCCCCACAGTGGTGAAGCCATCATGCTGTGCCTGTTAGAAGAGGTCGGGTTACATTAATTGGGCTGTTGCCACGTAGCGTCCGTCTACCACCTGTGTGTTTGCTGGGACTCGCCTCTCTCTTTTTTGCATTTGCTAATCCTTTACTTTGCAGGCATGAAGGCACTGGCTATACTACTCTTTGATATCAAGGCTGTTAAATTCGTCAGGTTCAACCTTAAGAGCGGCATCCTCACCCATGCCTACTTTGACCTGCACGGAAGAGAAGACTGCATTGTTCGTGCAGCTGGAGGATTTTACATTGCAACATGAATTAAGAGAAACGCAAAGTAAGAAACGCAATTGGTATATTTTAGATCTTGCAAAAAGGACTGTTGATGGACAGAATGCAGAACAATGTCATACATTCACCCCAGTACAGAGATCTGGGCCTAAATCCATCGTGTTTTTGCTCACTATGCCATTCCAGTTTGAACCCAGCCATATGCAAATCAGTCTTGACCCTGTGCCTCATGGGAACAGTTCAGCCCGAACTGCCAAGCCAGGTCCTCTCTGGACTGGAACCAAGCATCCTAGGACCGGTTTCGGGGTTTCACCCCTCTTCAGCCAGGATAGCTTGATTCCAGTGGCATGGAGAGCACGGGACTCACGTCTGAGCAAGACCGTCCCACTCAGGGTGACAAATGCAAAAAGAACTGTTGATGGACAGAATGCAGAACAATGTCATACATTCACCCCCAGTACAGAGATCTGTGCCTAAATCCATCGTTTTTTTGCTCACCATGCCATTCCAGTTTGAACCCAGCCATATGTAAATCAGTCTTGACCCTGTGCCTCATGGGAACAGTCCAGCCCGAACTGCCAAGCCAGGTCCTCCCAGGATTGGAACCAAGCATCCTAGGACCGGTTTCGGGGTTTCACCCCGAAACCAGCCAGGATAGCTTGATTCCAGTGGCATGGAGAGCACGGGACTCACGTCTGAGCATACCCGTCCCACTCGGGGTGACAAATGCAAAAAGAACTGTTGATGGACAGAATGCAGAACAATGCCATACATTCACCCCAGTACAGAGATCTGGGCCTAAATCCATCGTTTTTGTGCTCACCATTGCATTCCAGTTTGAACCCAGCCATATGCAAATGAGTCTTGACCCTGTGCCTCATGCGAACAGTCCAGCCCGAACTGCCAAGCCAGGTCCTCCCTGGACTGGAACCAAGCATCCTAGGACCGGTTTCGGGGTTTCACCCCTCTTCAGCCAGGATATCTTGACTCCAGTGGCATGGAGAGCACGGGACTCACGTCTGAGCATACCCGTCCCACTCGGGGTGACAAATGCAAAAAGAACTGTTGATGGACAGAATGCAGAACAATGCCATACATTCACCCCAGTACAGAGATCTGGGCCTAAATCCATCGTTTTTTTGCTCACCATGCCATTCCAGTTTGAACCCAGCCATATGCAAATCAGTCTTGACCCTGTGCCTCATGGGAACAGTCCAGCCCGAACTGCCAAACTAGGTCCTCCCTGGACTGGAACCATGCATCCCAGGACCGGTTTTGGGGTTTCACCCCTCTTCAGCAAGGATAGCTTGATTCCAGTGGCATGGAGAGCACAGGACTCACGTCTGAGCATACCCGTCCCACTCGGGGTGACAAATGCAAAAAGAACTGTTGATGGACAGAATGCAGAACAATGTCATACATTCACCCCAGTACAGAGATCTGGGCCTAAATCCATCGTTTTTTTGCTCACCTTGCCATTCCAGTTTGAACCCAGCCATATGCAAATCAGTCTTGACCCTGTGGCTCATGGGAACAGTCCAGCCCGAACTGCCAAGCCAGGTCCTCCCTGGACTGGAACCAAGCATCCTAGGACCAGTTTCGGGGTTTCACCCCTCTTCAGCCAGGATAGCTTGATTCCAGTGGCATGGAGAGCACGGGACTCACGTCTGAGCATACCCGTCCCACTCGGGGTGACAAATGCAAAAAGAACTGTTGATGGACAGAATGCAGAACAATGTCATACATTCACCCCAGTACAGAGATCTGGGCCTAAATCTATTGTTTTTTTTGCTCACCATGCCATTCCAGTTTGAACTCAGCCATATGCAAATCAGTCTTGACCCTGTGCCTCATGGGAACAGTCCAGCCCGAACTGCCAAACCAGGTCCTCCCTGGACTGGAACCATGCATCCCAGGACCGGTTTTGGGGTTTCACCCCTCTTCAGCAAGGATAGCTTGATTCCAGTGGCATGGAGAGCACAGGACTCACGTCTTAGCATACCCGTCCCACTCGGGGTGACAAATGCAAAAAGAACTGTTGATGGACAGAATGCAGAACAATGTCATACATTCACCCCAGTACAGAGATCTGGGCCTAAATCCATCGTTTTTTTGCTCACCTTGCCATTCCAGTTTGAACCCAGCCATATGCAAATCAGTCTTGACCCTGTGGCTCATGGGAACAGTCCAGCCCGAACTGCCAAGCCAGGTCCTCCCTGGACTGGAACCAAGCATCCTAGGACCGGTTTCGGGGTTTCACCCCTCTTCAGCCAGGATAGCTTGATTCCAGTGGCATGGAGAGCACGGGACTCACGTCTGAGCATACCCGTCCCACTCGGGGTGGCAAATGCAAAAAGAACTGTTGATGGACAGAATGCAGAACAATGTCATACATTCACCCCAGTACAGAGATCTGGGCCTAAATCCATCGTTTTTTTGCTCACCTTGCCATTCCAGTTTGAACCCAGCCATATGCAAATCAGTCTTGACCCTGTGGCTCATGGGAACAGTCCAGCCCGAACTGCCAAGCCAGGTCCTCCCTGGACTGGAACCAAGCATCCTAGGACCGGTTTCAGGGTTTCACCCCTCTTCAGCCAGGATAGCTTGATTCCAGTGGCATGGAGAGCACGGGACTCACGTCTGAGCATACCCGTCCCACTCGGGGTGGCAAATGCAAAAAGAACTGTTGATGGACAGAATGCAGAACAATGTCATACATTCACCCCAGTACAGAGATCTGGGCCTAAATCTATTGTTTTTTTGCTCACCATGCCATTCCAGTTTGAACTCAGCCATATGCAAATCAGTCTTGACCCTGTGCCTCATGGGAACAGTTCAGCCCGAACTGCCAAGCCAGGTCCTCCCTGGACTGGAACCAAGCATCCCAGGACCGGTTTCGGGGTTTCACCCCTCTTCAGCCAGGATAGCTTGATTCCAGTGGCATGGAGAGCACGGGACTCACGTCTGAGCATACCCGTTTTAGATCTTTCCATCTGGAATTGGCATTGAAGCTAGGGGTTTTATGATTGTAATCGAGTTGCCTTCTAGGTGATGCAACACACATCAGGGATTACTGCACCCCATGTTTGCTGAGCCACATTGATTTCCTTATGGTGCAGGGAAATTACTCATAATCTAAGTAGTGATCATGTAGTCAATAAGTGATGAATGAAAGTTTGTGTTAAAACCTTCAATGATTTTAACAAATGGATTGCATGTTCCATTCAGCTGTGCATATTAGGCGCATACCCCTCCCAGTTGCTTAACGGGACTTGCACATTACCCTAGGATTATACGGTTCTCTGCAGCAAATGCAGGATGCAAATTCATTAAAAAAACATATATTGTGGCTGGTGAATGTTCGAAGGAGGAGACATATTTTGAAGTGTGTCAGTTAAGTCACAGGCATGGTAATAAAGTCACCCAGAAATAAATATTATTAAAGACAGGATGTCAGTGCATATTTGTTTTGTGTCATTTGAATAGTGCTTCCATTAAGAGTCCTTTGTAGGAGAGTAGGATCTGCTTCACATGTTTACCCCCACTTTTTGCTTGTGTTTCACTATTTTTCGAATTTAGTCTGGCTGGGACCCTGCTATTCAGGGCCCCAGCCTAGCTGCTTCCTCTCTAAATTGATTGCATGTACTTTAGGTACACTCCAGATTGGATTCTGGGGTACCCTTGTGAGTCCCTAGTACATGGTATACTATGTACCCAGGGCATAGGTACCCAAGCGGCCTACCAGGGGCTGAAGCATGTATTGTGCCACCCCTGGAAAGCCATGCAAAATGACACCACAGGTCTGCTACTGCAGCCTGGGTAAGGTGGCGCCTGCACCCCTTACTGAGGTATAGGTTCACTATACCTCACCTATCACTGCACACAGTAACCTATCAGTCACCCCTATGGCAGGCCTTATCAATCCTGAAGTCAGGGTGCTTGGTTATATGTGAGAGGGTGCCCAGGAATGAGCTGAGCCCCTCTGCAGCCTTCGTAATCTCTTCTCCGGGGTTGTCAGTGGTGCAGCCTGACCATATATCCTTAAGTGCATTATATCTTAAAAGGTCAATGCTAACTTTGGACTGACTGCACGGAAACATGTTGTGTTTGGTGTCAAACATCTTGGAATCCTACCCCCAAATCAGTTCTTGATGTGAGGATATGATCCCACCCTTCTAGAGGGAGGGACATGACAGTACTGGTATACCCGGTAGAAATCTAATAGAGCCCTAGCATCACAAAATGGATGCTGCAGCCACAGACACGGGTCTTGCCTCCTGCTGCTGACCAAAATTCTGGCGGGTGAGGCCTGGACAATGGGTTTCCTGTCATAGGGAGGTGTAACCACCTCCCAGACAGGCTTATGTTTATTGGGGCTGGGTGGGAGCACTCTCTGAGTGCTTTGAAGTCCTGCACTGGTGGCACATTTGGTTTCCCTGGGCATAGTCCAGCTCAAACTGGTTCAGGGGCTTCCAGCCCCTGCTCTGGCACAAAACTGGACAAAGGAAATGGGTGTAGCCACCCTTCTTTCCAAACCCTCCCATAGGTGGGTCCCCAGAACTAGTCCAACCCCTTCCTTAGGTATAAGTAAGGAACCTCGGTAACCAGAACTTTAGCTATCCCTGGACGAAACTCTGAAGCTGAATCCTGAACCTTCAATGCTCTCCTAAAGACTAGAGGACTGAAGAAATCTCCCTTGGGGTCAAGGAGTGACTCCCCTGCTTGGCAGGCACCAACAAAGCAATTTGCCAGTCTGCATCTCTGAAGTTCCGCCGGACTCCGAAGTATTTGCAGCCCAGGAAGAGAATTTCCAGACATCTCAGAGGCCCACCCAAGTCCCCAGCAAAGCTGAGACCCGCAGCCCTCGTGAGTAGCGTGGAACCGGAACTCCTAGTCACCATGCACTTTTGCAAGTGCATTGACTTCTCGACCTCTCTTGAAGTCGTGCTTGGGTTCATTTGTAGCCCCCACCTAGAGCACAGAATCCACCGAAGATTGTCGGCCTAGTCACCCCGAGTGACCCGTGGGCCGCCATTTTTTGTTTTGTCTCGAGGTTCTTTCGCAATCCCTGGTCCGTCGACTGTTGGGTCCCTGATGGGGTAACTTTGATTTCCTTGAGCTTCTCTGGTTGCACCAAGTGGTGAGTCCCTCAGACCTTGCTGGTCTGCACCGAAGCATTTCTTCTCTTTCTGCGTGGGTTGCTGTTGCCAAGGCTTGTTGTGTCCAATCTGGGCACCAACGCTGCAGCACTCGACATCCTTCGTGGGACAGCTTGAATCCAGCTCCTGGTTGTCCTCGACACCTCCTGGTCCTCGTGGCTGAAGAGTCAAGCTTCACCTCCTTCACCTGAAATCACCCGACATCGGCGGGCATTCGCCTATCGTCCCTCTGCTTTCAGCTCTTCTCGACTTCGATCCAGGCTTGGATCTCTTCCGACACTTCGCATCTTCCCGGCAGCAGCACTTCTTTGCCAGCTCCCACTGAAATCGACGCCCCGACCCGACACCCTTTGACACCTATGCACCCGGCTTCCCTGGGTGAGGTAACACGAGTACTCCGGTCCTCCCATGGGTGTTGGCCCTAGAACTTCCTAAGTCCCAAAGGGTTTGGTCCTGACTCATTTCTAAGTGTCCCTAATCTTTAAAAATCTAACCGCGACTTTCCCCATAGAAGCTAACGGGAGCTCGCGGCTGTGTTCACACACTGCACACAGCCCCCGTGGGTCCCCTGTGTCACCACCTTGGGTGGTTCCTTGGGGTCCCAGCGATTCTACAGGCTCTAGGCCTTGTGTCTAGTTAAGTCGTGGCTCTTATACCACTATTTTAGTATATGGTTTGGCTCGCCCCTAGGGCCTGACGTTTATTTGTGCTATTTTACTGTGATATTTGAAGTGTAACTTAAGTGTTTTGACCTCTAGTCTCATAAAGAGTCTAGGAGGGTGTGTTTAGAAATAAATACATATATTTTATATACATACCTTGTGTGGATATCTTTCATTTAGGAACTCAAGAGATTATAGACTGGTAAAACAAGCTGCTTTACATTACTTCAAAACTTAGCCTGAAGGCTGCTCTCCATAGCTACCACTAGGATAGCTTTCAACAAAGGTTGGCTTTAACCTATAACCAATAAGGGGTTGTTTGGACTGGTACAGGGTGCCCACTATAACTAGTGGACAGCATACACCAGGCCAACTTCTCACATCCTTTAAGCTAGCTTCCAGCAGGGTTAGATATAGTCATGAAAAGCAATGTACTGTGTTGTACATACCAGCCCAGCTGGCAGGAATGCCCAAGGAGGGGGATATGTGCCTTCCGCAAGCCAAAAAATGTATTTACACATGCACATAAAATATGCGCCACAACTACAACTCGCAATGTGTAAGGCTCGTGGGTCTCCTCACTTAAAGTCCAACTGAACAATAACTCTTCCAACCAATGAAAATCACCTAGGACCTGCTAGTGAAAAACACAAATAACTCCATCTGCCCCCTGGAGATCAAATGGATTTGTATACGCTTTCCAGAAAGGAATTGTAAGAGTCAGGATTTGTTAATCAAGTAGGAGGCGGTGAAGTAAAGCCACTACTGGTGGGATCACAGCCAGACTTTGAAGACCCCAAAAGTTTGCAGCTTCCAAAATCCTAAACTTATTGTTCCTTTAATAAACAGCAGTGACAGGGGGGCCGGCTTCACTTCTCAGAAGTGCTATGCAACTCTCTGCAGGGGGCCCACATTTGAATTTCCTGTCTACTAGAGCTGTGGAGTAGGCAATCTTAGCAACGGCGAGGTAGGCAAGTGGAAGAACCTCATTGGATCAGCCTTGTGCAGCTTCTGGAGCTTAGTTAGGCACCAAGTAAAATCAGAGACCACGCGCTACAACCTGTCAATTTAATCTGGCCTAAGGAACCACTATTGTCCATCGTAACTATAACAGATTGCTATAGAGTAGCTAAATTTCACGGACCATCCGTTAATTGGAAGTCACGTCTGTTGTCCATGACGATCCCTCTTACGGACGCCTTTTGTCCATAATTTGGGGGCTTACAACGACCTGCACTGCTCACCTTTGAAATGCCTCAGTTTTCTGAGAACTCCCTGCTGGGACTGCCTCACACTCCTGTGTGCTCAAGAGTAGCCCCTCCCCAGCCTCTCACAGACTGTGATGGACCAATTGTCCTTCTGTCTGCCGGCTGATAGTGGCATACAGAATGACAATGGGCCAGTCTGGGCAATTAAGGCATGTGGTGGGCCTGAAGGCAAAGACAAAAAAAATGTAACAAATTAGATGGAAGTAGCATTGTCCAGTTACTTTAAAAAAACAAGCATATGCAATCGGCCATGCATTTGTACATGTTAGAGCTTTTGTTTACGTAATACCTAATATAAACTTATTTTGACTTGCACTTATGTTGGTTGTCTATTTGCTTATATATTATTGCGCGATCTCCTCTGATGTGTCTTTAAAACGTACCTTTTGTCCCAAAGTTTTGTCCTGAATTTCGCCCTTCTGTCCTGAATTTTTGTCCTGAATTCTGACCTTTGTCCTGAATGTTTACACTTACCATCCTGAATTTGCACCCATGCCAGTTGGCCACCCTACTATAGAGAACCATAATAACTGTGTGAAATGCAATTGGATGATTTGGGAAAGACTGCAGAGTAAAGGATAAGAGACATTCTTGTCACCTCGTGCTTCCAAAGTAAGAAATGTTGTCAGTGTTTCCACCAATAATGCCTATTAAGTTCCTCTCAGGCCTTACAGGCCCGAAACAAAGACTCATACTGAGCGGCTGTGGAATGGTCTCCACTTCCATGCAACGGAGGGTACCAGGGCCATAAGGACTTACTTGGTCTTCTACCGTGCTTCCTCCTGAATCAGCTGATACACCATGCTTGTCACCTCTAGCAGCTGGCAGTCGGGGGGGGGGGAGCGGGGGGTTGTCTGCTCCACCTACCACACTTCTTCAGTGCCTGGACTTGCTCTTACTGGCTCGTCCACCCCTCCTGCCACTTATCACAAATGCCTCTTCCTGGCCTGCCCTTCTCCCAGCCCTATTCTCACAAAATAATGATAAGTACAATATAGCATCACTTGTGAGACCCAGATCCACTGTGGTGAGTCAATAGGAACCGTAAGAAGTGGAAGAAGAGCGAGAGAGCAGAGTCCACCTGGTGTGTGTCTCAGGATGGGGACTTTGTTCATTATCTCCGGTTATGGTTCAGATGGCTGACATACAGACACAAATTAGACAGGGGCCGCTGTACGCTCCCATTGGTTGCAGAAGCCATCTGTCAGTACACGAACACCTTAAAAACAGCATTTAGTGATTGTGTAGCTCTTCAATCCCTGGTGACACAGCACTCAGGCTAATGGGCTGCATGACTGCACACTTACAGGCTCCAAGAGGTGAGAGCTACTTGCTTTTTGCTCATTGCTCTTTCTCTGGCTCAAGTGGCACTTTTTTCCCCTATGCTCCACGTACCTCCGTCTCCATGTCATCTCTTTCCCCCATACTTCCATGTTGTTTCCACTCAGTTTCACAATCCCTTTTGCTTCCCCCAACCCTCGTCCTTCGTGTTGCTTCCACCACCCCGCCGTCCATGTTGCTTCTGCCTCTGTGGCCCTCTGTGTTGCTTTTTCCCGCTTGCACCCACCATGCTCCTTCCACCCCACGCCCTCCATGTTACTTCTGCCTCCGTGGCCCTCTGTGTTGCTTTTTTCCGCTTGCACCCACCATGCTCCTTCCACCCCACGCCCTCCATGTTGTTTCCAAGACTTGTTTAATACAACAAAATACTTATGCGCTGCTTTTTTTCTTTTTATTTAGATTCAACATCGGAGATGCTGGACAGCATCACTAAAAACCATTGTCAACGCTAATAGGGCGCAAAGGCACGGGTATTATTGCGATGTTGGGATGGTCGATGTAAATAAATATTGCAGATCGTCAATGGTCATGCCGAATAGCCCTCTATCGCGCCTTTAGATCAAACCATTCTGCTGTTCAAGCATAAAGCCTCTTGTTGTGAAACTGCGCATGCGTGCACCTCTTTATCAAACCCTTTAGTTTGGGGGTAGAGGGCGGTATAGGAGAGGGGATCAATGAAGCATTGCTGCAGAGGCAGTCAATGTTGAAATGTATCGTCTTAAATGCTGATATATTGTGGATTTTTTTCTATCTTCTTTTTTTACTCATAAGTATACTCCTTTATTTAGGAGCAAACTCGATTGGGAAGTTGAGAAGTCTGGAAATTGAGAACTATTTCTACATAATTCACAGCCACACAATTCAACACCACCCAACATAATTACAGCCCACATAATACCACTCAACGCAACATGATTCAACTTCACATATTAACACAATACTCAATAACACATAAATACACTGTTCCACTCCACACAATTCAACTCCACACATTTCCATTCCACATCACATAATTCGACAACAAAACACCTAATTCAACTCAACAACATCATTATGCAACACACCACATACATCCAATCCACACCACAGAATTCCACATCATGCCACAAAATTCAGCAGCACACCACATAATTAATCTCTACTACAAACCATTCCACAACACAAAATACCAACCTGCATAATTCCACCCATGACACACAATCCCACTCTACATAATTCCAGTACACTCAATGCCATATAATTACTACCTACGTACTTCCACTGCACACCATGCCACATAATTGCACTACAGAAATCCATTCCACACAACACTTTTCCAAACAACACAATTCCACAAGTTTCAATTCCAATCCAACCCACATCATTCCACTCCGCACTACTCCATAACACGAGTAAAATACATTGTCATTTTTAAAATTTATTTTTTAAGTTTTATATAGCGCGAACATGACCCTAGTGAGTAGCAGATCTCTTTACATAAAAGTTGCGGAAAACATTGGTAGATAATTGTGGAAAAAAAGTAATGATATATAGAAATTACATCAAGTACAAAATGACATTATAGTGGCCGATATTGGGGTCATACATTTGCCAAATAGCAGATTAAACAGCTGTACACGATAGGAGGCAAAACGAGAAAAGCTTCTAGCTTTACAAAGCTAATAGCTTTAACTCTCACAAAAGTGAGACCTATTGGCCTTACCATTGTTAGTTTCTGTCTACTGCTCCGTCGCTGCTCGATTTTGTATTTGGCCCTATATATAGATCAATATTTAGTTATAAAAAACCTCTTCTCAGCAGTTTCGGGTTATAAACTCAGTGCTGCTGCTAAACAAAATATACATTTGTGCTTCTTTTACATTGCCAGTTTTATGGCCGAATAATCTGGAATTAACTAGCCTGGTATGTGTAAAAGTAGAAGAAGGACAAGGAGAATAACAGGAGGTCTGGAAATTTATAGAATGTAAATTTCTGTTTAAATCTTTTTCAGAATAGTCAGAAAATAATAACTAATTACACGCGAGACAGCCTTCAACTCCTAAATATATGCACGAGGGCGAGACAGCCATGAATCAAGGCCAGATAAAGCAATGCATTATTTCTAATTAATGTAGCTGGAAACAGACTTTTATTTTACATCATAGGAAACAAAATTGAATTGAACCAAAATTACCACGTGTACCATTAATATCTCACACGCAAACTATTATGTTTTCGACTGTACAACCTGTACAATGCTCTACAAATGTGTGACACGTATGACACCTTGCCTATTTTCTCAAGCATTTACATTTCAAATGGGAACGTTTATTGGACTAATTCCACTACAGTGTATCAATTTCTTTTTTCCTTCCTAGTAGCCCTTTTTTTCTTTCAGCTGTATCCATTAAAGCTTGTATTGCTAACCTTCATTCTCTTTCACGCCGTGATCCAAGCGCCAAGATGCCCCCGGGTCATTCGCGCGCTATAGAAATGAAAATAACATAACAACATAACAACATAACATCCATCAAGTATATTTATAATATTATTGAGAGAAGTTCTATAAAAGCTAAGAGAATAATACTATAATATTCAAAACGTAATTATAAAATGCTATACAAAAGAATTCTGAAATGAACCACCCAGGACCGAATGCATTAATTGCTAAAAGTTTTATAGACATGTAAAATGTAAAAAAAAAATGTTTGTATAGCGCACTACTCACCCGCAAGGGTCTCAAGGCGCTTGTACGAATACCGCTGTGGAACCCATCCTGGCTTTCCCTGTGAGGCGTCCACTCCTGGGCACCCCCAAGGTGGAGGCCAGGCATCCTTAGCGTTGTGGGGGCCATTGTGGAGATTAAGCAAGCTATTGCCCAGAGTTGCAGAGTGGGACTCCATGATTGGAATAGGCACCGAGGTGAGAATTATCAGGTCCGTGGAATATTTGAGCCCAAGACCCACCGAGGCAGGGAATTGAACCCTGGTCCCGGGCTAGACCTCTGCATCAGGGTCTGCCGCTCTAATCATTGAGCCACACATGTACAGACTTTAGGGTCAAATGAACCACCGCTTTGGGGTTTCCAGTCCACTCACAAACTCCATCATGCGGCCCCTGGCGTCCAGGCAACTTTCTTAAATGAAGAAGTTCGCATCTACCTCTCATAAAGGGTTAGGTCTTTGGGAAGCTCTGCTGGTCAACCTGTAGTGTGGAGATGTCGTGTATGCACTAATGCAAATGTTTACTTATAGATGGAGGGCGTGTCGGCATTATGGAGCATATTTACAAATGTTTCATGCAACACAGGGCAGCAAGTAAAGTTGCTGGGCTGCGCTGCATGAAACGGAGAGAGACGAAACCTGCCCGCTCTACTAATATACAGTGCACTTCTGCTCCCTCCAGCGCTGGCACGCTGTGTGCCGCCTAACACCAACACAGGCACCCCTACACCATGCTGCAAGGGAGCCTGCACTACGGGCAGAACTGAGTTTGTGCACAAAAACAATCCAAAGAGGCATTTCCTCTTTCTATGTGTGATGCAGAGTACACACAATCATAGAAAGAGGAAACAACAAGCACAAACATGACTTTTACCCTTGTTGCACCATTGTGTGACTTGGTACTCTATGCAGGGTCACCCTCAAACCTTTTGCCTTCTCCTCTCCTGTTTTGCATAATTCGGTTTTGTTGGCTTTAAGATTCCAAGCTCGAGTAGTGCTCTCTCCTCTTAAAATGGTGAAATTGGCTTACACTCAATTATCATATTTTATTTACTTGTAATTCCCTAGCAAAGTGGTACACCCTATACCCAGGGTTTATAATTTTAATGCTATTAGTGGGCCTGCAGCACGTATTGTACCACCCACTTAAGTAGCCCTTTAAAACCTGTCCCTGGCCTACCATTCCAGTGTACAGTTTTAAACTTTCATTTTGACCTGACAAAATAAACCTTTTGCCAGGCCTAAACCTTCTTAATAAATACACATAAGTCACCCCTCAGGTAGTCCCTAAACAGCCCATAGGGTAGGGTGCATTGCATTTAAAAAGCTGGACATGTAGCTGTAAGTTTTACATGTCCTGGTAGTGAAAAACCTTCACAACTATTTGTTTTACTCTCATAGGATAATATAGCGTTGCGTTATTACAGTTACTAAGTGATAACATATGTTTGGTAGCAGGTAGGCATATCATGTTTGGTGTATGAAGAATTGTAATTTAAAACCCTCTTTAATGGTAAAGTCATATTTTTAGTCACACTTTGGAAAAAGCTGGCATTTCCTTGTGCTAACCATTTGGTACCTGTAGCCTGTTTTCTGGCTCACATATCTAGGTTTAGTTAGAAGTTGGCCTTTGTGTATACCTCCCAGACAGCCACACAATAGAGGGTATAGGTGTTTGCGGAGTGTAAGTATTTGAACAAAGGTATACAGTTCCTTGGAAATATTGAAGAGAAAAGTAGAGGACTGGTCGGTGCAATTGAATATCCAAAGGGAGGAGATGGTGTCTCCCACTTTAGGAATTAGGGCTCTCACACACCCGGCTGGGTGTCATGCTTCATCATGGGGCATACTTCTTGTCAGGCCGGTGCTGAAATGCCTGACAGGCACTCTGAGCAGCTCTTTGTCGTAGACCTTTTGTTCCCAAAGTCGTAAGGCGCAGTGTGAGTATAGGGCCTGATGGTGTAGATGAGTGTAAAGGGTGTGGGGGTGGGGGTTAAAATAGGACTCAGTGGTACTCAAAATTAATTGTAATCAGCGTGTCCACTTGTCCCAGCTAAAACTTGGAATGGCACACTACTGGTACAATGTTCAGCGGTGGCTACAGCGTAAAGGTCAACATGTTTCTTGCCTAGGTTGTCAAAAGATTAAACAGCAATTCATCAGGACCATGAATAAAATAACTATATACACAGTGGTTGGTTTCCTTATTAGTATCCAGGGTAAACCAAACACTCACACAACCTAACAGTGAGGTACCTTATGGTAATACCGACATAGAAAACATAATGGTATACATCATTAAAAATCCTCTATATAGACAGCATGCAACAGCATTTTAATCAAGCAGTTAGTAAAAAATCATATGCGACAGGCACAGTGAAAAGGAAGAAATAAGTGATACGCAGGTGGCGCATCTAAGGGGTAAGGCAGAAGGTGTGGCTTATCATCCACCAGGTATGTAGAAAAACTGTTATAACTCACCCATCTGGGGTGGCTCACCAGAGGCATCGATTGCTGGGAGCGGGAACGTTAAAGATTTTACACCCTAGTCAAATCAAAAAGAAGTACTGCCAAATGCCAAAGGGGAGGTCAAGGAGTTCACCCCATGGTAACCAAACTGATGAGAGGGGTGGAGCTGCTGTCTGTCACACTTGCACTTCAGAAAATTGTCTTAGCTCACATACAAAGGACTTCACACTAGCCTATTGTGCTTGCAGACAGGTTAGGACCAGGACAGGGAGGCAGGACACTTCTGCAGGGGGAAGACTCCAAAAGTTTCTTCTACTTCAAAGTTGGCACCTGGTATAAAATGGGGACACTTAGACCTACTCTTCAGTATACTCCTGGAACTGTAGATACTACAGAAGAAGTACTCCCCTGCTGCAGCAGACTACTCTTCTGCCTGGAGCCCGTCCTGCTGTCTGAGAAGGAAGACTGGACCTGCTCCTTTCATCCCAGGTTGAGTTACTTCAAGGGTCAGCTGATGGCCCCCTGTTCTGAGCTACAGGGACACAACAAGCTCCAGAGGCTTTCCTGTACAGCTGACCTACTGCACTGGGCCTGTCTGAACCTGCATAAGCCTGCATGCTGGCCGCTGCTGAAGTAAGTTCCTGATCCCCAAGTGGAGCCTCAAGAGGGCCCTTGGCTGGCATCAGAGAATGCTCCTCCTGGTGTATTGGAAAGTTTCACCCAATTCTGCTGTAAATTGATGTAAATCCCTTCAAAGCTTCACTACACAGCTCATCGGAACCAAGGTAGAGAGATGTGAAGCCCTGCTAAAGCCTAGCCACATAGCCCTGCAAAGCCTCGCTGCATAGTTTTATCGATACTGAAGATGGACGGCATGAAGCCTCACAAAGCAATCGTGCACAGACCATGCGCCAAGGACATACAGTGCAACCATCAGTGGGCCAGACTTGGTCCTGTGCCCAGCATGTGCTCCATCTCGATCCAGCATGAACAGATAACCCCAGTTGGGGATTTGCAACTTTTGTCACTACTTTTATCTACATCTTTAAAACTGCATACCTCCAATTCTACTGATTGGGTGTTATGTCATTTTGGTCGACATGTAAATGTAAACTGGTGTGGGATTTTTCTTGTGTTGTGTTTTCACTGTATTACTGTGTAAGTGCTGCATAAATACTTTACACATTTCCTCTAAGTAAAGCCTGGCCGCTTTTGTGTCAAGCTATCAGACAGTTAAGCACAGGTTAATTTAGCGACTTTTTGAGGTATATCCTGAAAAGACGCTTGGCTGCTGCTTGAGTAGAGTTTCAACCCCCTCAACAAACAACCTAATTTCTCATTGCCATCCTCTGTCACAATCCCAGGTTTGCAAACATTTTTAAATCTGGAATTTACGCCAAATGAATGTGTGGATGCATGGGAACACCCATGCTCCACCGATGGAATGCCTACCAGTTCGAAATGTTGCGTAATGAAAGCTGCTGCATTGCGTTACATTTCTACAGAGCAATGCAAGGCAGTACGAATCTTCCCTTGCGCGACTTTGTAAATCTTACTGAAGCCTTTTGTTGTCCTCGCTTCACCTTGTGTGACTCAAGGGCAAAATAAATGCTTAATAAATATGGGCCTGAATGAAAAAGCGAGACTGATGGAGGATGCAGGCATGATGGAATCCCATGCCACAACTACTCCAAACTGTCCCTTGGACATTGAAGCTGAATATCTAACTTGGCTCCTCCCTCTTACTCCTTTTCCCTCCATGGAGATGGCCAGCTCTGCTTGTACCCCTTTTGTCATGCGAGTGCCAGCCTCTACTGCTTCACTGCTCCACCTTTGTTTTGATGGTTCCCCGCCCTGCGTTTGCCCACTTCGATCCTCTTGGGTAGCCTAGAGGGTTCATGTGGATACTGCTGTTAGTGAGGGTAGGGACAGTACATTGGCTAGCACTAACAATCGAGCAAGAAGGAGTTGAAAAGGAGACAGCAGATGGAGTGGTTTGTGGAGCCTAGGTGACCCGCTGTAAGACATAGAAAGGTGGGTGAGTTAAGCAGCCAGATTTCGCCAGTACTTAATAGTACTTGTTATTATCTATTGTTGTTCTACCAGCAGAGAGCCATAGTGAGCTGTATGTGGGGGTATTGTTTTCAGTTACTGATAAATTTCAATATCTACATGCTAAAGCAAACCTCATGTTTTGTGGGGGACTGTAAAAGACTCAAAGACGTAGGGACACATGTACTTATTTCACGCAACACGGTGCAGCGAGTGGAAATGCTCCATATTTACATAGACATGGAATATTTCTGCTCTCACATTGCACTGGTGCATTATGTGCTGTGCATTGCGTTCTGCCTAGCACCAACGCTGACACACTTGTGCCATAGTACACGGGTGTCTCCTCGTTACGCCTTGTTGGGTCGGCGCATAATTGTGTCTCAAACCTAGGTTTATAAGTCTTTGTAAATCTGGGTTTACATCAAAATGCATGTTTAGTTGCATTGTAACACACATGTTCTGCCCATGTAACACCTACTCAACACAAAGTAACACAAGGCAGCGATACACGCTGCATCCTATTACTCTGTATTTAATAAACCATGTAAATTACCGCAAAGTGGCTTGGTGTGGCTTAGTAAATGGCAGAAATTATTTTGCATCAGGGCTCACCACAAAAGTGACGCAACCCGATGCAAAATCATAGTAAATCTGGGCCTTAATCTTCAAGCCATAAGATATCAACTATACAAAACTCTAAAATCTGCTGAAAATAAACTTGCATCCTTGGCATTTGGCCCTGTGGTGATGTCCACTGAGGAAGGCATAACTTAAATTTATTTCTTTTGACAATCTTTTGGTCTTGGTGCTTTTGTTTTTTATTCTCCCTTATGCCCACACAGCCTGTCTTACAAAAGACCTTGTTAACAAAGCCTTATTTCATTTAAGACTATCTGTCACATGTCTGCGGCAGCCGAAGAGTATCTCACTCTGGGGAACTTGGTGCAGTTGAAGGGTGTAAGTATGGCACAGTGGCAACGTTGTGGAAAATTCATATAGTCCCACTGACTGATCGTTAGGTATTGGAAATCAGCCCTGAAAATTCACCCTTCAATTTGTGCATCGAGGTAAGAGAAAGGTGAGTTGAAAATATGGAGTGATAAAAGTGGTGAGTGGATTGACGGTTACTTACATATTACATGATCTACGATGCGGCTAGTGTTGACAGTGACACTGCAAGAAGATAACAGTAAGTTCGGCATGGAGATGGAGGTTGAGCGGAACATTGATATAATGGTCCTGGACTAAACATTGTATTCCCTGAAGTTGGGCAAAGAGGAGCTGTGCATACTCTGGGTTTCCTGTTGGTCACCTAATCAAGCCAAGGTTTTGTAGTATTCTTTTATTCAGGCCATATATTTTAAATTATAATGATATTGCAGCAAATATTAGCAGAAGGTTGTTTTATAAAAGGTTTATGAGGATGACTATAGTTTTGTTAAAAGTATGGAAAAAGGAGAGAATTTCCCAGAGGGGAGGGAGTCCTAAGAGGAAGGGGACTATTTAATTTAAGAGTTTAGAACCCTATCCTGAATTACTTACAACTGTGCTTGCAATGAACCAATGCATAATAAATCACATAAAGCATCTTATGAACCTGATAAAGAAAGTATCTTGGAAAAAAACTTTGATTTAAAATTTCTGTTTTACAAGTGGCAAACGATAAAAAAAACATACAACTGACCACTTCTCAAAATTGGGAAATGTGGAAATGGGTCAGTTCAGAAGAAGAGTGAAGGAAGAAAGGTACAAATTAATTGATGGAGTGCTCATTACTGGCAATGGAACCAACTGGGAACATTTAGAAGTTCAAGATGTTCCTCAGTGATATAGACATGGAAAGAAGTGCAATATGAAATAGCTTTTGAAGGACATGGAAAAAGGTACGCTTTCTGTTAGACGTAATAGGCTAACTATACTTAAAGGCGTATGCTCACATTGCACAAACCTTCATGAATTAAATATGCTGCATTCTATCTCACTAGATTCTAATGCTGCTACCATCAATGCTGAGGTGAAAATGCAATACACTTCAAATTCATCAATCCAAAAAACAGAACCTCTTGAAAAAGGAGTATTTGGTACGAGTGCGGAAGGGAATTTTAACTATGGCTTGGTAAGTGATAAAGCAATCTTGAAAGAAAATCCACTGCTGGTTTCATTGAAAGATCAAAACACAACGCCACTTCGCTCAATGATATCTGGAAATTTGAAACCCTAGAAAATGAAGACACTAAAGACACCAAACGTATCTGCACAAAATAGACCTTCTATTAAGAAAGAAAGATTGTCAGTCGTTTTCCTGACAGAGACACTGTTTCAAAACGTTCATATTTCTATAGAGCAGTCAAAAACTCCAATATCAAACTATAAGTAGGACATACAGTATAGATATTGTGTCCAAGTAATAGACCCACAATACAATTCTCAATGTTAATGTCAATTCAATACATATTAGAATCAATGCTAAAGCTGTGGAAAAAGTTGTTAAAGACTCTGCCACAATATGGAGTTTGTCTCAGAAATTCTTCGGACCTTAGTGGATCAAAATATAACCAAACTGAAATAGGGCATGGGCAAACAAACAGAAAATTGTTCAAAACACATTGAAGGAAAGTAGATGCAAATTGAGGATCGAGAAACAAATTGAAAGATCCAGAAGCAAAGTTTAGAGTTAAGTGAAGAATTTAGGAACTGGCAAATGAAATTATTAAGATGCAAGAAGGGTATAAGGAAGTAGATGTAGAAAATATTACTCAATATTCAAGCCAAAAACAGGATAACATTAAGACATTTTCAACTTTTAAGAAAATTATATCAAATCAAAAAAGTAACAACAATAAATCTAAGAAAAAAAACTAAAAAGAAAACCTCCAAAAAATCTCCTTGAATATTAAGTTGTGAGGAAGACCCTTTGGAAATAGTTCAAAGTGATCAGGAAATAAAAGTGGTTCAACATAACCTGATTGCAAGAAAGTTTTGCAAAAGAGTAATAGGAGTGAAAGTAGTAATATAGATCATGCACCACAGGAGAAAAAACATTCAAATAAGTACAGATAAGAATTTCAACAGGAGTGGAACAAATAAAGATCCCCAAAAAGAAGAAAATAGCTTATTGTCAGTTTATCAGAGAGGATAGGGCATAGAAAACCAAGGAGACAGGGACGTGGAGAAGGTTGAAAACGGGGCAATTAAGAATAGAAAATTACAGCATCAAAACTACAACTTCCAGAGTCACACACACACACAGCCCCAGCTGCAGATGTATGTTCCCCACGGGCACACTTCCAACTTACAGTATTAATGACCTTAAAATACATGGTTATTTTAACTCTCCCTACACCTCGTTATAGTGCACCTAAAATATTCTGCTCCCACATCTTCATTGTTTTCTCCCTAATAGGGTCCCCTGATCCCTACAAGTACCCCTAATCAGTGACTTACCTGCATCATGCATTGCTTTCTTTATTATCTGTTATCTTCCTTCCATCAGACTCTCTCTTACCAAGTGCTGCAGTAACAATTCAGCTATGTTCAGTTCCTGAGCTGGACTGCTGGTACACCTGTGGACCAGTAACAGCTTATCTCCTGCTTGAATATGTGTATTCTCTTATTATATTTTATTTATTTATTTGAGTTTTATATAGCGCTGGCTAGACCCGGAGGTATCAGAGCGCTTTACATGAGGAACGGTGAGTTACAAGTTACATCTGTTACAAGAGCATAGTTAAAGCATAGGACAGAAAGGCAATATTACGGTACTTCGTAGGTGGGTGGGGGAGGAAAGGAGACATGAACAGGGAGACGGGGAGAAACTGTGCCAAACGACCGGCTGGGCAGGTGCCGGCAGAGGGGGTGAACCAGGGCCGATCTCCTCTATAGCTGTCGAGGCAGCTCCACCCGGCATCAGCCAAAGTGCTCGGACTCCGCTGTCAGGATGGTGATCAGGGTTTATCTAAAGATGGTCAAGTTCAAATGGGGAGTAGGAGAGATGAGAGCCGCAGTCAGATCAGAAACCAGGTGTGGGTGGGGGTAATGTTTTGATGTTTCCTTATCAGACCCCTGGATAATAGTTTTTGAAACCTCAGTTATGTTAATAACCCACCAAGCATGATATCGGACGGCCCAAATAGCGTAAAGAACTGTGTCTGCCATAAATATACCAAACAGAAGAAGTTTAAAAAGATCGCATAAACGTAAAACATGTTTCTCCTAGTGAGAAGCAGCTTTGGCTAACAGTTTGTTATCAACAAAGGCACTTTAAGCATAAGAATGTTTCCTTTACTTTTGTCAGTATTCAAACAATTGCCTAAAAGACCGCGAAAGCAAGAAAACAAAATGGTCCAGCTTATAAAAACTAGTCACCATAATAACATTTCTCAGATAGATTAGAAGTGAGAATACGCGTCCTTGTTTGTGTAACCTCATTTGTTTCTTTAATCTTTTGATAGCGCAAAAAATACATTGGAATGAGAAAAATGGATCCCGCATAGCTGCATATATTATTCACAAAACATTGTGACACTAAATAAAACGAAGGAAATTAAAGAAAACGTAATGTAGAATAACAAGCAGAAAAAAGGGAAATTCCTTTTCCAATAAAGAGTAATGTATAAAGGAGTAATTTTTGCTGTATGTCGTATCGTTATAGAGAACATACAAGTTGGAGCGCAAACAACAAACCGACACTCATTGGCCAATGAGAAATATATGATGGATATATGGGTCTGCCATTGAGTAAAGGAAAACAGCCAGATACAGACTTATTGGTTAGTCATAATATTTCAGATACACTCACAAATGCAGGAAATAGACACGTGGGATATAAGGTAAACACACACTAGCTCATAAACACTCTATACTATGGATGCCAGAAGACGGTAAGGCCACAGGTAAACGTATGGCCTTCTTTAGATTGCAGGGAATTCATTTTCTCTTTCTCTTTTCCTTTTCAAATTCTTTCTGATGCACGGTGTGGTATTTTCGGTATGGAACTTTTTTCTATACTTACTAGATTAGTAATTATATAGCAGTAGCAACCAACAGTATTCCCCTTAAAGAAATTTAATTCAGGGCGCCATAAATGATTTGAATCCCTTTTTGCTTTTAGATCCCCCATTCAACCTCTGTTGCATTAATTTAAAGGAAGCAAGCAGTCCTGAAGAAGGTGGACTGAATTTTAGGTATCCACTGAAACGTGCGTCGGCCTGAACCTTTTCCAGCTGGCGGCATAACCATGGATACTAATGAAGAATTTTCACCATGAGTTTTTCTGTTGCAAGCCATTTTTAAGCTGGAAAATAATTAATGTGATGTGATGTGTTATGAAAATGTTTGGTATGTAGTGACTGTATGTGAGGTCAGTATAAATGTGATGATAGTATGGAGACAAATGTAATACTGTAATATTGTATGTATTTTTTGCACAACTATGCCAAATATGCCCATTTAATAGAACTGTATCAATGTTGCATTATTTATGATCTGCACTGTACATATGAACACAGAGAGAATTATTGTTTTTTTTATTACCATTTAAAAAAATGCAATGTATATTTGAAAAAAGATGATAGAAATAATTGACAAGAGAAAATAATAAATAAATAAATGAATTGATGTATTCTTGCAGATTGTTTTTGATATTTCAAAGCAAAGGGATAGCCCAATAGAGCTTACTATAGCCAAAGTATAGTTAGAGTTGGTGGAGTGGGCGGTGTATGTACATATATATTTCTGTTTTCCCCTTTTCTAACAGACCACATGATCTAAAATTAAGGGGTACCTTTGTTCTTGTGTGCAGACCTTTATCAATACCTATCTGAGGAAAACCCTCCAAATCTGCCGGTCAAACACTATCAGCAACAACGACCTATGGCAGCAGACTTCACAACTCCCTGCCCATGAAGAAATCATGAAATGATGCTGGGGCTGGATAGGTCACATGCTCCGCAAGCCTACGACAAACACCACCAATCAAGCTCTGACCTGGAACCCTCAAGGGAAACGGAGAAGCGGAATGTCAAGAAACACCAGGGGACTTATTTACAAGCCCCTTGTGCTGCTGATGCATCACTTTTAATATGGGAAAAAGTGATGCACCAATGGCTCAAGGGGCCTGTAAATAGGCCCCCTGGTGCTGAGGCCTTGAGGCTGACTGCAAGGAGATGGGCTACACCTGGAAACACATTGAAAGAAAAGCCCAAGATAGAGATGGCTGGCGAGACCTGGTTGACATCCTATACCCCAGGAGGGGTAGTAGACATAAGTAAGTAGTAAGTAAATTCAATAGCAATTTAAATTTCGAACATCATGCAGAGTCACTGTCAGGTTGTGCAAAGGCTCTAGCAGGTGGTCTAGGAAAAGAGGACCAAGAATTCGGACACAGATAAATGGAAGTACTTAAGGAAACATACAATTTAAAAACTGCTTAGTTGAAGTGTGACCTTGTCACAAAAGGACGGACAGAAAATCCAAACTACTGAGATGACTATTTGGAAACATTGGACTGGACTCGCACAAGGCAATGTCTTGAGACTTTAACTGGATATTTAAAGCGTAACAGACAAATAATACCAAAGAGTACTAAATTGCTGGCAAAAGATGGTACACTTTGTTACTTGATCCCAGAGAACTTGCAGGACCCCGTCACCCTGAGACTCAGCGGAGTGAAGAATGTTGCCAAGGCCAGGTACTTCCACTTTGGCGCCTGCCAAAGCTCTAACACATGCTCGATCAGAGCTTCCAGACTGGGCAGCCTGGTGAGCGCTTCCTGCGGTACCCCTTCCCAAGCATTTTGAGTCATGGTTGGGTGGAGAACAGATCCCAGGGCTGGGGCTTTGCAACCCAGGGCATGCCGGATCTCTCACCTGGGACCTGGTCAGAACTTGTTAACTGGTATAGGCAGAGAAGGCCTTCCCGGGCCTTGGGACCCTGTTCCGGTCTCTTTGTGACAGGTGGTTTGAAGAACAGATCCCAGGGCTGGGTGCTTCCACCACAGGTCTGATGGAGCTCTGTCCCATAGCCCAGTTAGAGCTTCTTAACCTGGGTAGACACGGGAGAGGTCTTCCCGAGCCTGCGGTACTCCATCCCAGACTCTAAGTGACACAGCGGGATGGAGAAGGGAGACCAGAGCCAGGTGCTTTCACCTGTGGACCTGCCAGAGCTCTGATCCAGAGCCCAGGCAGAGCTTCTTAACCCAGGCACACAGGGAAGGCATATAGGGGAGGCCTGCAAGTCACCATCCCACGTACTTGGAAACACAGCAGCTGAGAGAAAATGAAGCCCAGGGCCAGGGGCTTCTGACATGGGCCAGTTGAAGCTCTGACCCGGAGCCCGGTCTGTGCCTCTTCACTCAGACAAACAGGGGTTTCCTCCCAGGGCCTCTGAGGTTTCCTGGGAACTTTGCAGCACAGAGGCCTGGAAAATGGAGTCCAGGACAGAAACGTCCACCACAGGGCCAGTGAGAGCTCTGACACGGGACCGACACAGAGATTCCCTACCAGGCCAAGCAGGGGAGCTTTCGTCAGCTGGTGGGCCCCCATCCCAGGCACTTTGCAAAACAGCAGCCCAGAGAATGGAGCCCAGGGAAAGAGGCTTGGGACAGCTTGAGCTCTGACCCAGGGCCCAGTCAGAGTTTTTTAATCAGGCGATCCTTTCTATGGCTTGCAGGATCTTGTTCCAAGCACTTTGCAACACAGCAGCCTGGTGAATGAAGTCCAGGATGGGCATTTCCACCCTAGGGCTAGCCGGAGCTCTGACCCAGGACCCAGATAGAGATTCTTCACCCAGCCAAGCAGGGGAGCCTTCCCCGGGTCTGTGGGACCCAGTCCCAGATGTTTTGTGACACAGTGACCTGCGGAATGGAGCCTTCGAACGGGCTGCCAGCCTTGGACCAGCTGGTGAGCTGAAACTGGGTCCAGTCAATGTTTCTTTGCCCATACAAGCAGGGGAGCCCTCCTGGGACCAGAAGAGAACTATCCCTTGCTCTTTGCCACACAATGGTCTGGTGAATTGAGATCAGGATGGGGGCGGTCACCCTGGGGCCAAAAGGATCTGTGACCCATAGCCTGGTCAGAGGTTCTTCACTCAGTAAAGCAGAAGAGCCCTCCTGAGGGCTGTGGGACCACCTTGAGCACTTTGCAACACAGCAGGCAGGTGCACGGATCCCCATCTCAAGGGCCTCAGCCTCAGGCCGCCAGAGCACTACCCATTCTTGTAATCCATGGATACTGAGTGACAGAGGGGGACATTCAAGAGAAATAATACATTTGTTCACTTGGAGCATTGACTGGGCTTGAAGCTTCCAATGAGCCCTCATTTAGAACTTTCAGGGCAGTTCAGAGTTCAGAACACCATCACAGGCACAAAATGATGTGTTTTGATTATTTCTTTTAACTACAAAAGTCACTAATGAAAATGGCATGGCAAATTTGAAACCTTAGGGACTTTATAGCTATGCGTTGAGTGTCAGGCGCGGTCTTTCTCCGCACCTTCTCTCTTTCAAGTAGTTAAACAGGTCTTGAGCCTGGACCGCAAGCACTCACCAGCACACATTGAATCAATTGTTTACCAAAAAAGTATTTGGGGATTAAATAAAGTTAGAATAGTAGTGCAGGTTGGCACCCCTAATCTTGTCATCATAGCTTTTCAGCCTAACATCACCAACCAGCACCTAACACACCATGTCTTTCAAAGAAATAGCAGACTTGACAGGGAATCAATCAGACACCAAAGTTTACTCATCGGAAGATGCAGAAAGCATCTAATCACTCATACAAGAAGCAAGAACATTTAGCGCCACCCCTGGAACAGTTCAGCAATTGTTACGGCAACTGGAATACACTATGCGTAAAGAAATAAATCAACGTTTACACGCCACAACTTTGATAGAATATCACAAAGTCAAAAGGATACCCAGGCGACTTCGGATCGCCCTTAAACCAATGCTCTTCAAATTCAATAAATCATTTATGGCACGCTGGTATGCCATTCTGAACAAGTGTTCATTAGATTTGGTTCTTTTAATTATAGAGGAGTTATCATCTATCTTGGGAGAACTAGCAATAGAGATTCAGAATCTTCAGGAAGACATTTCGAAACAAATGACCTCTGAAGATTTGACAAAAACCCTCAATGACATCAACACAAAATTGGATCAACATGCGAAGGGGGTACATGACCGCAAATTAAGAAAATTCAAGCGTGATACCATCGACTACAAGCTTGATGAAGTATATACGTGGGCAGAAGCATATGCCCAAAAGAGATTTTTTATAAAACCGGGGACGACCTCTTCGGAAGAAAGCATAGCTAATGACCAGGATATATCCCTTCAGAGACCACCTGCACCAGTTTCACAGGAACATACCCATAGAGCTCATATGGAAGAAGAACCCTCCACTAGTGGAAAACAGTCTTTTTTAGAACAGGGCCGGTCTACGAACCACCCACCGGACAAAGGAGATCCTCCAAGTGGCAACGAACAAGAAGGGGAAAAGGCAAAAAAAACAACCTAGACATCCAGGCCACAGCGCAATCTGAAGAAGACGGTAACCTAGTGATGAACATCTCACACAGAGTCTTAAAACAAGAGGAAATAGCGGTATTAAGTAAAGGCATGTCTTTCATTCCTACATACACTTGTAACGCTTTAGAAACCGAGATCGCGCTTTTTAAGTTCTTACGGAAATTGCGTTTGAGGTGGTTTTTTCATACGTGTTCCACCGCATCAACCCAGACACAGGAAAAATTCCGTCCAAAAAGCAACTTCATGGCGCCAATCTCGCATAAAACTCTAGACACTTTTGAACTACTTGTCAAGAAAGACATTGAGAACATACATTACCATCAACCTAAACACTGTAACCTCAACCAGCAAGAACAAAAAATCTTAAGATCATTGGTTTCAGACACCAGCCTTATATTCCAACCGGCAGACAAGGGAGGAGCCATAGTTGTAATGGACAAGGAATTTTATGATCTAAAAGTGTATGAGCATGTACAAGATACTGACACCTACATCGAATTAACATCTGATCCCACAAAAGAATATGGGATAATCTTAGGTCAAATTCTCAATCACGCCCAGGAAATGGGTTTGATCACGGACAACATCAAACGATATTTAACATCTTCCAACCCTCAAATACCTCACCTATATATGTAGCCTAAGATTCACAAAAACGTGACTAATCCCCCATTCCGCCCCATAGTTCGGGGTTTGGTTCAATACACGAACCCATTGGCCAATACATCGGTTTCTACTTACAACCTCTGGTCCAATCATGGTGTTCTTATGTTAAAGACACCACGAATTGTTTGATTAAGTTACAGAGCATAAAACATACATTTGCCAAAGATATTTTGTTATGTACTATCGATGTAGTGTCATTATACACTTCAATCCCTCATGGAGAGGGTATAGAAGCTGTGGAATGGAGGATACTCCACAGTCAGTTGGAACAAGCTCAAGGTGTTTTCTTGTTGGAACTATTGGCATTTTCCTTGTATCACAGTTATTTTTCTTGGGATGATAAGTTCTATCAACAACGTACCGGAACTTCGATGGGATTTCCTGGTGCCCCCTCATATGCAAATCTTTATATGGCAGCCTTTGAAGACAAATACATCCTAAATAATGAGCATTGGAATAAACATCTAGTCATGTACATGATCTACATTGATGATATCTTGATCATTTGGAATGAGAATCAAACACAACTCAAAAACAACATCTTACAACTCAATCAATGTAATCCCCGTTTCAAATTCACCCACAACATTCATGCGCCAAAAATCACATTTTTGGATATCGAAATCAGGAACACTGAGATGGGTCTGGAAACTTCAGTATACCGAAAACCCACAGACAAGAACAATATTTTACATTTTTCCAGCTTCCATCCCTCCTCATTAAAGAGACACCTCCCAGTCTCGCAGTTTATCAGGATCAAAAGAATTTCTTCGAACGCAGAGGAATCGGATACATTGATCCAGGACCAAGCAGAGAGATATCATCAGCGTGGATATCCATCTGAAATTTTGGAAAAAGCAAGACTGACAGCTCAAACTCAAAATCGTGAAGATCTTCTAAACAACCAACCAAGGACTAAAATTAAACGTGAAGTATGTGTACTAAAACACTCAATGGAAGCAATTCAAATCAAGAAGATCATTAGAAAAAGATGGGAGATTGTGGAACAGGAACCTGACTTTCAAAATGTATTTACAGACAAACCACTTTGTGCGCATACACGCTCCAAAAATCTCAGAGAACTTTTGAAACCCCAAACCGATTCAGTTAATGCAAAATTTTAAAGGCATGAGAAAATGCTTTAATTGCGGACAATGTGGCAATGTCATCCCTGGGAAAATTTTCCACCATCCACATACTGGGAAACCGATAAAACTCAAACACACCTCAGATTGCAACACGGAATGTGTTATCTATGCAATACGTTGGCCATGCGGACTTATTTACTTATTTACGTGGGGAGGACTTCACGAAAAATCAAAACCTGCATAATTGAGTACAAAAGCATGATACACAACCAAAACTGACACTCATGTCTAGCAGCACATTGGATCGATAAGAGACACAGTATACCACAACTACGATTCACCATTTTAGAGCACATCATACACACAGGTAGAACAGACAAAACCACCAGGTTGGCCCAGAGAGAGACTTTTTGATCAAGTATTTGAACACGATTATTCCTAAGGGCTTGAATGATCATTATGAGATGCTTTGTTTTTTATAATCTGCGCATATATAGGGATTAGATTTGAATTGTGATATTCTGTCTTATTTGTGGCAACTCATTATTTTGGTTTTGGTTTTGTTTACTTTTCATATTTAACTCAGTACTTTTTTCATGAATTCATTTTACTGTGATTTTACATGCCTATAAGTTTGTACTTGCGCCCACTACCATTTCCATCTATTACACTCTTTCCGTTCCTCACAGATTTAAGCACTGAGGTTTAGCTCGGCACAGAACCGTCTTTTCATCACATTGCGCATTGACATTCACTTCTTTTACTTGTGGAAGCGGTATTTGATATCTTTTAAGACACTTCTTCTATTTTTCATTAGTGAGATTCGACAATGACCATACTATACGATCTCACCATACGGAGTATTCAGACTAGCGAGATTGTAACGTTCTTCTGGGTGCTGATAATGTTTTTCAACAGGTCTCACGTCATTTAAATGAGACGTTCAGTGACGACATACGCACGTTTTCTACAGGCGTTTCGGTACTCTGTAACAAGGTATCACTGAGGTTCGGCGATTCATACTGGGGAACTCTTGAAAAATCGTCACCTTTGTAAGTGTAATAGGGTTTTCGTCCGACAGGGCGTTACTGCTCAAATTCCAAGTTGTTGTAGTATTCACGCAGCACTTGTTTGTTCGTTCTCTTTGACATGCAGATGACTATTGAAATCCGTCTACTACACACCTGCATTTCAGGCATTCTATGATTTTTGGGTGAGCCTTCACTAAGCACTGACCCATATTAGGAGTTTTTGGCTTCGTTTGGGTTTATGTCTGACGTATCACTATTGATTTTCAGGTTGTTGTCAGCATAACATTTCAGTCTTCGTTAAAAGCTTGGATATCTTTTATGAAGCAGGTATTCGCGTATTCTCTGTTGGGTTTATTTATGCATTTTCCAAGCACCTCTGCATGAAGGTCTTTGATTAGCTTTGTCACCTCTTATAGATTTTGAGCTACAAGTCACTTTGGTTCAACTTGCTTATGGGACACACGTTTTTGATGTGCCTCTCAATGTAATAGACCAGGCAACTTTCTGCACTGTAATTGGTTATTATAATCCAGCATCAGTTCCTTTTCCTTCCGCTTCAGTTTGCCGGTAAAATTCTGTGATCACGCTTTTTACTTGCTCATACTTTGGGGTCGCATGGTCGTTTCAGGGCAGCAAACCTTTTCAGTAAAAATCTTCGGTTGGACTCTTGAAGAGCACTTCACATATGCTTTGGGTGTTACATTCACTTTCTTTCATTTTAACTCTTTTTCACTCTTTGTCACTCATTTCCATTCATAGTCGAGAGCGGTGGCAAGCGCAAACATTGCATACATTGTATTTTCCTCTGATACATTGAAGTTTATGTTCTTTATTAGTTCATGTCCTTTTGTGGTTACCCTTTAACATTGCAACACTGCATTTTTGCTGTTCCAGCTGGAGGTCATGAAGAATGTGAAAAACAACGTGAAGTTTAGGCCCCTGAGGAAGGGTCACACCCCGAAATGCATTGGGCTGTTATTCACTTACGTTATGTTTCTTTGACAATTATGAACTGTATATGATTTCTAAACATATATTGCACTCAGTTGCTTTTGAATGTATTAATACATGAGAACATTGATGAGATTATTCATCTAATGAGTTGATTTAATAAATGTTTAATATTGTGATCAAAAAGAAAAAAGTGTTCTGGTTCACAGGATTAACCATATACCATTGGTTGAAACCTTAGGGACTTTATAGCTATGCGTTTAGTGTCAGGCGTGGTCTTTCTCCGCACCTTCTCTCTTTCAAGTAGTTACACAGGTTTTTAGGCTGGACCGCAAGCACTCAACAGCACACATTGAATCAATTGTTTACCAAAAAAGTATTTGGGGATTAAATAAAGTTAGAATAGCAGTGCAGGTTGGCATCCATAATCGTGTCATGGCAAATTTTGCACCACCCATGTAGAGGTAGTAAATTTCCCCTAATTAAAAGTTTGCACAGCCCGAATACAAACACAAATTATTTAGTAGAGGTGATGAGGCAAGGTGTTAATGAAGACACAGTTGCTCTGGGATCCTGACTTGGTATTTTCAGCTGTAAAATAATTCTGGTTCTTAGTTTCTGGTTCTGAACTAAAAGGTGCTGCTAAGCAGTGTGTAACAAAATATTTCTTTGGTGAACGGCATGACAGCCCATTGTTCTGATTTTCTGACATTCCCTGTGTTCAGGAAAGGTTGCCAATTCAACAAGAATCCTAATTATTTCTAAAAACCTTACATCACAGAACCGTGGAACAAATGGTTCTGGGATTAGGATGACTATCTTTAGTCAATGGAATAAACTCCAGGGCTTTAGGGCTCACGGTGGTAAAGCATCACTTTTTTTGAGCTGTGGGAATAGAGATACGTGTTCCCACAAAGACAGGTGGGTCAGTGGGCTCTGTGCGCTCACCAGCAGCTGCAGTGTTTTGATGGATCCAGCATGGCTTCAAACCCCAGTTGATTCAGTTGTCGTTGAGTCTTTTCATCGCTGACTAGGCTGCACATAGTTTTAGCTCCTAAATGTGTGCCTTGAATAAATCATAATTTTCACAGGTCTCAGTCAGTTGGGCTTTGTTGCCTGCACTCTAGGTCAGGCCAGCTCCTCTCATTTCCTGGGAAGTCCAGCAGCTCAAAATTAATGGAGGGCAAACAAATGAGCTTCCAGATACCTAGCTTTCTTCTAGTCTTGGCAGTAGCAGCAACATCAGCTATTGGTCTTCATAAAACCTATCTCCCAGCTTGTGCTACAGAGCTTCCTCAAACATCCAAGAAGTTACAACCTTTCACCTGGAGCTTGCGGCACTGAGAGGGAAGCAGAGCCAATTAAAATGTGTATCACCTTCTTTATTAGTTTATTCAATCAAGCAATATGGGCCACATTTTATGGAAGGTAAATAGGGGTGTATGTGTTTGAGAGGCATAGTGCAGATATACCCAGTTGTCTTTCCTCTGTTAAGTTGAAGCTCTCAACATAAAACTAGCAAAGATTGACACAGAAATGTGTTGTGGTGTGAGCCCAGTTTCAACATCCTCAGCTGGTGGTGACTGTCTCTCTGTGTGGATAGGGAGACAGGGATGCCCAATTGTCAAAGAAGCTCTGGTCGCTCCTTTGTTCCAGGCAGAATACTGGGCTGAATATTGAACACAGTCCAAAAACCAGATAAGCAAGACACTACTGTGTGGTCTTTGAGCTACTGGCCACAGGACTCTTCCAAGAATATGGAAGCCAGATTGGCCTCACCCTAATCATAATTTAGGGGGTGACCGTGGAGGATCCCAGTTATGGAAAACTAGATCAATTTACCAAAAGGATTGGTTAACCCCTGTACCCTGGGTATAAGTAAAATATCTATTCAAAGAACACTACTCCTACTGCTGCACACCTATGAACCCTGGTGAAATCCCTTGTGTTTTCATTAAGAATCCTCTGTCATTATCAGAATCCAAGATCCGTGGCTCAGAAAAAGAAACACAGCTGTAGATACAACCAGAAGTCTTTCATAGAGAATGCATACAAAATCATCACATTATTAGGATAGGCCTCAACACCTTTTAGAGAGGATAGTTGTTCCACCTGCTAGTTGCTTCTAGTAATACAAATTTATCTCTGAAGGCATTTCCTTTTATAAAGCAAAAAACGTAAGGGATGTGGTGTGTACATTTCAAAATTAAGGATAGTAATGGGGACTCAGTGTGGTATGCAGTGATTGTGTTGTCTATTAATTTTAACTTACTCTTGTGTGTTATCTGCTACCTTTCCCCACCAGTCTGGTGTTGCTGACTCATGAGATATAATAATCATAATCCAGATTGTAAATTGTTTATACTTTTACCCTCTGGCACAGCTGTCCCGGATCTGAAAAAAGCCTGTGTTTTAACACTACTACTTATTTATTAGTGCTCCTGAATTTTTAAGTTTGTTATGCAAGCATTCCACAAGAAACCATTCTCCAGATGGTCAAGGAATCTTAAAATCACAGCAATGGCAGTATAAGATGCTTATCTGGTGTGTTGTGGCAGTGGCTGAAAGAACACTCACAAATATTTCCTCAGGTTAGAGGATGATTTTTTCCCAGGTGTTACAGTGGCGTATGTGACTGTGGTTTTACAAAAAATTCTGAATCCTGACTGCTGACCCGAGAACAACATAATGCTGTCATGGCATGACATACATTTTAGATTTTACAAACAAATACAGTCATGTAGATTGGATGGCTGACAAAATTAGGGAACTTATGGTAGGAATAGTTTAATAGGTTAAAGATGTGTGATGAGATATGATCAGGCCTATTTAACAGTCGCCCTGATCTGCTTATAATGTACTTAATTGTCAGTAATAATTATGATCATTCAGATACACTTGATTTGTACATAAATATTGTAAAGTAAACAATCGTATGATAGTAAAATACCAATGATTGAGTGCGCATATTGATTGGGTGGGTACAAGGGCAGGGCTCCACTTGTCATCACTTGCATAAGAGAGTCTCTGACAGGTCTGTCTGACTTCTAACAATGTCAAAAAGAGGGTAACTTGCTAACACAGTGGTGAGAGACACCTGCCAGTTTTCCCTTCTCCATAAAGGGTGCATTTCCTTTTGGGTCAACAGGGATCTTCTAGGTGTGAGTCCAATAATATTGGGTTGAACATAACACCATGTGCACACTCCGGTCTTGCCTCCTTGGGCTGCACTCTTCCAACTCCTCCATTTACTGGAGTGCTCATCCAACCTTCTTATCAGATACAATGACTGGTTTTACATTAGCAGTTACTTTGTGATGATCTCTACCACACATATGGGTGCGTGGCACAAGTTCCCGTCCTTTATCAAGGGTGGCCTACACTAATTTCTCCTCTCTTATGCAGTGGATCCATCAGGGGAGACAGCTGACTTACACATTCCTTTTGGTGGCTCCCTTCTATTCCTGATGGAATTCAAAGAGCAGATGCCAGGCTGGTTCGCAATGCCCATGACTTGGGGTTGCTCCTGTACCACCCTAGGTGGACTCCACAGCACAAAATACAGATGATGCAAACTGCACTGGCATAGCTATTTCCCCGTACATGTTGGTACTGTCCTAGGTATGATAGTGAAAGATCATAAACTGTATGTAACAGACTTCTCCACATATAGTAGGCAGCTGCGTAAATGACCGAGTCTCTCGCCATACTCAAGCGCGCTTGAGGAAACATGGTCTGAGTAGGCTCTGTCATTAACGCGCAACACCAAAACATTAACCATATAGGCAGTTATGGACTTGCATGCTTCCTATCCATCCACACAATATCATTTAAAGCTTTAGCATCCTACTGATCACTCCTTTTTGCTTCAAATTATTTGCATATAGAGGCAGAACCAAACTATGATAAGAGAACAAGTCTGGTCCTAAAATACAATTTCATTCACAACTTGTATAGCACAGGGTTCACGGTTCGATCCCCGGCTCCGGGGGCAGCTCAGCACCATGTGACTCTGGGCAATAGCTCACTTACTTTCCACGACGGTCCCCAGCGCCTTGAGACCCGTAAGGGTGAGTAGTTGGTGTTTTACAAATGTGACCAAACCTCTCCATCCACTGTAGTATGATTTCAGCATAAATCCACAAGCAAATTTGGACAAGTCCTCTCTGGCAGACCCCGCCAACAGTATGTACAAGTTAAACAAAAACACTGATCACCTTTGCTTGCAGCACAATGTTGCGACTTGAGCTCAGTGCGTAGTAAAATCAAGTCTGTTAATGCATCTCTCCTTTTCTTCTTGGTCTTTTTTCCATCCAGGTACGAGACTAATGCGGGAGGTCTTTGCAGTGTAGTCGAAGCGGGAGGATCAAGGGAGCTGGCAAGACAGAGTCCTGGAAGTCAGGAAACAGGTAAGTGGCAGGCAAAGAGGCCAAGAAAAGGGGAGGATTGTGGACGGTCTTTAAATAAGGCTGCTTCAGGACATTCATAAAGGTCACATTCTAATTGATTGTAACAAGGAACAGGTGCAGATAATTAATTTGATGAGGCTGCCTTCTGGAAGGTGCTTTAGAATGTTCACAAAGGTCACATTCAAACTGCTTATAGCGAGGAATAAGTGCATGGGATTAATTTGATGAGGGCTGTCTTCCGGAAGGTTCACGTTGAGGTCCTCTATGCTGGTTGCTTGATGCTTATTCTGGTGGATTTTCTGGATGTTTCAGCAGTGCCTAAAGTCTGACCTTGCATTTGCATGGTAAAACATTTGTGAAATCTATTAAGTCTTTTCAAACAAACCGTGGAATACCAGCTGCAGCTAGCTATTACCAATATGTCAAACGTCGGAATTCAAGATGTTTGTTCATTTAAAGTGTTGGGAGGAATGATACGAGTCATGCCACTATATTGTGACAGTCAGGAGGGGTAAACTGTGGTAGGAATCCTGACACATAGAAAATTCCTCCCTTATCTACTAGCGGGAAGTAAAAGAAATTGGGTGCCAGGGACTTCTAAGACCTCTTGGTACCTCTGCACCTGCTACGCTATTGATAGCTAGGCTCCTGGGTAAAATGTACAAAAAAACTGCATCACCGAAGGCAAAAAAGAACAACACTGTGGGTCTCGATTCCGAGGCGCATGATTCAGGGTGCTTTTTGGGCCATGGTGAGGGGATATCCAACCTCCTGGGACCTCATCAATGCAAGGGGACTCCATCCTCCACTTTGAAACACGCCAGGAGGCGTTGCTGCTGTGTGATGCTGAAAGGAGGTGGGGTCAGCCATGCACTGAAAAGCAGTAACCTGCACTCCTGCAGCACGGGAGGCATTCAGGCAAAGCCCCGGCCAAGGGCAGGCCCATTCTGCGCCTGTCAGTGCCAGGAGGAGGCAGTGCAGGGCCACCTCCCTTGGTTCTGTTTTTGGTGATACTGGTCATCTTTTGTTTGGTAAGCCCTTCCTCTCAGTCCCGATCTTCACAATGGTCTTGTTCCCTGTCCCACCTGCATGTTTGATCACTTACTCGCTGGCCTGTGTCCTGTTCACACCAGTGTTATTACTTGAGCCTCTTTCTTAATGACCTGGTCAAACGAAACGCTCAAGACAATTCTTTGGGGACTGGGAAGAAGCTTAGATCTGGAAGGTGCCATGCAGCTGAGAACTGGGCCCTTCAAATAATTGACAAACTGATTGTGGAAGTTGAGGACATGATTAGTGGCGATAGAACTGTCCCTGTTACTCCTGCCCCCAGGAAGATGAAATCTAAGATCACCCAGTTCTACAGAGTGAAGGTTATTATTTCAACCAACTGTTTCAGGGATAATGTCCTTGCGGATTCTCGGTCAAATTTGGTGTTAGAGTTAGGGTTGACGGATGGTGCTATGGCCTTCCCCCCTTCCCTGACTACCACTGCCCTGGGTACCCAGTCCACTGAGGAATCACTCACTCATGACCCTCAGGTTGAGCCATTATCCTTACCCACTCATGTTACCCTTCCTATTGATCTAACTACTACAACTAGTAATACAAGGCAGCAGGATGTAGAGTTAGTTTGTGCCATAGATGACCATGTTTCTCCAGAGCGTTTGAAGAGCCAGGTTGCACTACTTAGATCTGAACTTAAGTTTGTTGAAGATGCTGTTGTCCCTTGAGTTCAAGGGTGTCTGACCTAATTAGCATTAACAATAGTTTACCAGTGAAATCCTGGAATAAACCCCACAAGAGCTAATACATCTCCCATCCACATAATGACCCCTCATGGTGCTAGTGTGGTTATGATGGGAGCCTCCGCAAATGGGGACTGCCCATCTCCTCTCATTCCCCCTATCTGTGCAGTTTCTACAGTTGCTATGGGTCCTGCATCTGTCCCGTCCTCAGTAAGACATGGAGCCCTCCAACTGAACATAAACCCCTGCCCGGAAAATGCTCATACAGGTATTTCCACTGATTTCGCCACCCAGGGGCTTATTCTGAGGTTACTTCTGCCCCTGCAGGGAGAATGGCCCTGAGATTCTTTAGATCTCCCTCCTGATTGCACTCCTTACGTAACAGTTCTAGTTGATGTGCCTCCAATTACTCATAATACCGAAGAGGTTTTTTTTTCAACTTAAGAACAAGGTATCCCACTGGTTGTCCATGAAAGCTGGGGTGGATGATGGGTTCCATACCCAGATAAACATGGTCCGTGGAGTACGGTTGGTTGGACGTAGCCCTAATGTGAGTGGTGGGGACTGTGTTGTGATGAATTTCAACAATGGGCGGGCTGCTGCCAGAGACCTGGCCTCCTCGCAGTACTTTGGGGGCTCTGGTATTGGGGTGCATCCTCTAGGTTTCTTTTACAACCCAGGCCCAGCCCCCTCTTTGCCCAGGTGCCCCAGACCTTCCCATCCACACTCAGTAAGCCATCCCAGGAGCAACACGCTCACCTTGCTTTTTGTTCTTTAGGGATAAATAGCTACCAACACCCTAAGGCCCCTCTCATCTTACGGTGGACCCTCAGGGGAGATTCTTACTCACTTCCCCGTCTCTAACATATTTGAAACCCTGGGCACCCTGGAAGGGGGGATACTAGCTATCTAGTTTTGCAAATGGGTGGAGGAGAAATCAATGGAAACAGAGGTGGGAGGCAGCTGGTATTCCTATCATAGAACAATAGCAGGGTTAGATGCTAAGATTAGGGACCCTAATTGGCAACATTTTATTAAATCCTACCAAGTCTTAGTTTTTCAAGAAACATGGTCCCTTAACACCATTCCTTTTTTTAGATAATTTTGGTCACTTCTTTTGGTCAGTGATATCTTCTCCCTCTGGTTGAGCCAAGGCCAGGTTGTGCATTTTAGTCTCTCTAACATTAACCTGTGAGGCTCCCAAGGTGGAGACGTACTGCCCTTATGTAGGGGGCGCCTTGCTTACTTTTCCTGACAAGTCGCTGGTGCTAATTGGGAATGTTTACAACCCTAATAGTTGCTCCCCTCATTCTGAAGCTATTCTTAAGATCGGTATGGCCATAGAGAAATATAGGAACTCTTTGGCCCCTTGTGGAGCTGCTTCGGCAAGAAGGTTGTAGATAATGGTCATGAGTGACTTTAATATCCATCCTTGCCCAGTACCTTGCTTCACCTTTCATGACCCTTTGGCTGATGAAGAGTCTCCACTTCCCCATTTCGAAACTCTTCATAAGGAGAGCAGTTAATTTGTCTGATCCACTCCCACTATCTGATTATCCCCAGTATCCAGGCAGCTCCCATGTATGTCGGCAGAGGGTCTGAATCTTTTGTCTCAATGTCACTCTCTAGTTGGCTGGGGGATTACCAGATCAAATGGACAGGTTGGAGCGATCACAACCCTCTGAGTCTGGTGCTAAAATACCAGAGTCAGGTTTCTTCCTTACCTACTCCTTGTTTGCCACACTTGACCTCTACGGACCAAGGTATACATTTAAGGTGGTCTAAGATCAACCCAGAGGAACTCTGTGGGACTCTTTTTAGCGAGCTTAGCTGAGAGGTTGAATGTTGTCTTCATCTGGATCTCTGTCCCGAGAATGATCTTATTGCGTTCTCGGTACTTTGCTCTGGGGTTAAATATGCTCTTGCTGCCCCTAGTCATGGCCCTTCTGCCTTTACTAGACCTTGGTGGTGTAACGAGGCATGCTCAAAAGCCCATTGCACACTGGAAACAGCTCTTAAATGCTGCCTGAGAGTCAGGTCGGAGTCACAGAGTACTAGATCAGACTATAAGTTGGTATTGAAGGAGACGAAAGACTCCCTTAAGATCGACATTTGGGATCAGCTATTATGCGCTAGCGATTCTAATGACCATGAAGCATTCTGGACAGCTGGAAATCTCCCCTTCCTGACTGGGTATACCATGTCTAGTTTGGCCACCACTATTCCAGAAGCTAACTGGTTTGACCATTGTTCTCATATCTATTCCTTCAGTGATTGTAATGATTCAATGACCCCTAACTCTGGTTTGAAGGCAGTTAGTTCCCCCTGTCTCTCCTTTTCTATCAATAAAGTTTCCAGTGCCACTAGATGCTTCTCCAGCGATAAGGCTCCTGGGCCAGATGGTGTGCCAGCTGATCTCTTCAAGAGTGATGTTGCGGTCTGGGCGCCACTGTTGACAAACATTTTAAATGCTGCATCTTCTATTGCCCTCTAAGTTCTTGGTCCCAATTCATCATAGCGCCGGTTTTCAAAAAGGGCGACCGGGGGGACCCAAAATGTTTCCTCATTGACACCACAGTCAAAGTTTTAACAAGGCTGTCAAACTGGGCCAAAGAGAAGAACAATGTCGTTGATTGTCACTGCAGGTTTAGGCCCGGCCTGCGTACCACTGAACAATGTTTAAATCCTGATCCAAAAGTATACAACGGACAAATGGGTTCCCTCTTTCTGGAATTTATGGACCGCTCATCGACCTTTGATCGTGTGAACCGATCAAAATTGTGGTCCTACTGTTGTCTCTAGGGGTGGAGCAGGCCCTCGTCTCTTACTTGTCAGACATCCATATGGACATGTCCACCTCTGTTAGATTTAGGGAGAATGACTCCTGCACAAAAAGATTCCCTATCACCAGAGGTGGATTTTGACATCCTTCTTATTCATGATCTATATAAGTGGCCTAGAAGGGGCTTTGCTGGAAATATCAGGGGATCCTCCGCAGACAGGGCATTACTTTTATACGCTGACAACGCCGTACTTATGTCAAGGACGTTATTGGGTCATCAGAAACTCTTAGACTCTTATGTAAAGTTTATGGAAGGCCTGGACCTTTCATTTAACACCTTGAAATCTTTTATGATGGCAATGGGCCCAAAGTCCACCAAAAACATGAGCCATTACTGCAGAAAAGCCAGGATTACACAAGTTCGCTCTTTTAACTATATGGGTATCCTGTTTGATGATAGGTCCAGGTGAAAAGGCTTACTTTAACCAGACTGTGTGGTGCGGTCCTGGACTTCAGTCTTAGATTGAGCAGGAAACCTGTAAAAGCACTGCTCCACATCTATAAGGCTAAATGTGTCTCTGCTACCTGTTACAGCAGTGCCATCTGGGGGTGTGTGATTGCGGACCCCTTCAGCTAGAGGAAAATACGTTTTTTAGGTGACAGCTGGGGATGCCCCAAAGTTCTCCCATATTTACAGTACATGAGGAAACTGTCCTCAGGTACATTCAAGACCTCATTAAACTTAGGCCTATATTACTCTGGCTGACAATATGGTATAGGAGTGAGCCAACTCTTAACCGGCAGATTATTCGGGACTGTCTTTCTTTAGCCAACTATAAAGCAATCCCCTGGTTATGTTACATCCAGCGTGCACTGACATCTTTGGACTGTCCCAGCCTTGTAATGTAGCCCGAGGAAATTGTCAAGGTGGACTACCTATGGGTTAAACAGCATTTTTTATCTCAGCTTTCTGTCTTTAGGGAGGATCAGGAATTGTGTAAGCCAGCTATTCAAGCAAACTGTTTGATTAAAACAGTCTAGTTCCTAGAACCTTACTTGACCTGGGTGAATAATGTTTATCATAATTAGCTTTTAACCAGATTCAGACTGAACTATTTCCTCACATTGGTCAGTTTGCCCAAAGGTTGGGTCACTGATGGTTTTTTAGTTCCTTGTGAATGTAATAAAGTTTCATGTCACATGTTGTAATTTTCTGTAGCCTATGCACTCTTCCACAGAAAAAGTTCCTGCCTCCTATCTTGGGAGAGGCCCAGTTTTCACAGGTCAGGTCAGTAATGGTGTTCCCCCATGCTGGGGGAGATCCATACCTGTATATACATGGGTCATTTTCTAAGTAGCATCGCCAAGATCCAGGGGGCCTGGCCCTATCCTGTTTGCACTTACAGGATATATTTTATTGTTGTTGGTATATGAAGTAACTGTCCCTGTTTTTTTCCTTTTATTATGGATTACAATCTGTGTATTATGTATTTTATCTGCCATGATGGATTTGTATGTTTTATGTGGTTTTATCTGTTTTATATCTTTTATGGATATTTATTTAACCAAATAAAGAGTTTCTACTTCTATAACTGATTCAGGGGCAGCCAGCTTGAGTAACAGCTGAGACATGGATTTCAAACCTTCATCTTGCATCAGAATCAAAGGATCCGTCTGCATTGTGTGTACAGAGAACAAAATGCCATAGACAAAACAATTCCCATGTTTTCCTTTCTTGTGACAGATTGCTCTTACCAGACTGATTGAAAAAGGAATCTTGACAAAAAGCATTTAGAGAAAATACGAGGTCAGTCAATGCATTCCGTTCAGAAATGTCTTTCTGCAGGCGGCATGAATGCTGTCAGATAAGGACAAAGGATACATCTTTTTATGTCCCTATATGCGGCTAGTTCTTGGTCCACTGTCACTAAACTCTGATTTATTTAATAAATAATGAATGCCACAGTTTCTAAACAATGCAAATAATACGTATTACTATCACCCATTTTAATGGGGCTCAGTTTATCAACCATGTAGGATAAAGGGTTGAGGCTGTTGTGAACTATGAAACCCTGCATTTGCAAATTGTGTGAGATTAGGCTATGGGCTGTTTCTGACTGTAAAAATGCTTTTACATATGTTCAAAGCACAAGTTGTTTTGTAACACATTCCCGAATCACAATTTGTGTTTGCAATTCTGTATTTGGAAGGGGAATTTTTGGGCATCGCTTCAAAATACAGAATCTGGTAGTAATAAACACAGGGCCTGATTCGCAAAGAGCTTCCGCACTCATGGTGGAGGTTCCACAGTCATGGCAGTATCTTCGCAATGGGAAATTGCAGTGCGGCGATCCATCCGAAAGATTGCTTTATTTGGAAGGCAATCACAGACATGGTGGTCTACGTACCCAGCAGGCCACCATCCTTGTGATGACTATCATTCCTAATGGGACTCAAACAGCGACCTACCTCATTATTATTTATGAGGTAGGTCGATTTGCGACCCACTAGGAATCACTATTTGAAAGATGTAAGTTTTTTTTACATCAGGAATTGCCATTTCTTAATTGCAATTCAGTAAGAATTACAATAAGGATATTACCATTCTAGATTTTTGTACATGTGGCCCATCGTGCTTGAATAATTCAAATTTCACCCCGACCTAGGTATTACTGGGGGTATGTCCTTGATAATTGGCACTGACAACATGGTATAAGAGAAAAGGTTTTGTGTTAGGTTGTTGCTTGAATATGAATTTACCTTGAAAAAACAAAAGACAAAAGGCATTTGGCAAAACAGGAACAGTTGGTTTAATTAAACACTTCGGCCGGGAGCATATTTACAGAAGCGGGTCTGAGAACTGTCTCAAAGTACAATCAATTTGCACAGAGATTTAAATATTTATTTGGGTATCATAAAGTATTTCCGGTGATCCTTTTTTGGTACAAGAATACCGGACTTATCTGTGAAGTCATAAATAAGGCCCCTGATGACAATTGCAGGTGGGCTTCGACCTTGCATGGACACAATGTAGACCAGTGGGTAACGTGTCCAGATGTTAGCATGAGGGGCACGTAATCGCTGCATGTACTGTATGCGCTGTGTCATGATTGGCTGTGTGTTTCTAACTTCATGTGGCATCTGGCTTTATGGTGTTTAGGGAATTCAAGCAACCCTCTGGCCATGCATGCTTAATTGGGGCCAACTTCCCTGTACCATTGCGGTGTTACTGCGCTTATCTGGGGGATTGCCCTGAGATTCTCTTTGCACATTTCTCTGCCGGCTACATGCCACCCCACCAGTGACCTGTCAATCAGTAACCTCTTGATTTCTGAGTCAGGGTTGATGGATAGTTCATGCTGGGTAATTTTGATAATAATGATGCAGTTTCGTTCTTATGCACGAATTAATCATTATGAACATTGGCATCAATATCAACAATCCCCTCTAGTTGGATTTCCATCTACATTATCTAATCTATACTTCATGACAGTTACATTATTTGGGACTTGTTGTTCTTCACTTTTGACTATTACTATTTCCCTAGTTACTTGTATTCTACACAACTTGAGGACTGCAATTTTACAGCAGGAAACCCCTAATTGCAGGAAACCACACAAGAACAATAAAAATATGAAAACAGGCAAGAATGAAGTGCACAATCCGGTGAGCCACTGGGTTAGCCAGGAAAACCAGTTCATGTACCATTCCTGCTCAGGGGCACCTCCCTCCTCACTCATGTCTCTTTGCAATTGGTGCAATGCTTAAATGACAAGAGTCAGAGTCCCGTTATCCTGGTCATTGCCTGTGATAAATGTGCAGCAGGACTCACCAATCTTGGTGCACATATCTCCCTCCATTGCAGTCATTAAGTCCAACACATATCAATTTTGCATTACCATGAGGCAGAATGCTCTCAGTTCTTCCTTGATTGTAATAAGGCCAAGCTCAGTGCTGTTCATCATCTTGAGCATCTGCCACCTGGTTTGTAACCAGCAGGTGTTCCTTCTTATCTGCACGATGAAGAAGAGTAAAGACCCTCCCGCATTTATTTGTGTGTCAGAAAACAGTCTGAATTCTTCCGGAACGTACTTGTACTTAGCCCAGCCCAAAAAATCAGCAGTTCTTTTTTCTTGAGTCTGATGCAACAGAGTCGTCTTCTTCTTTAATTGGTGATGGCGCAACTCTGACAGACCTTCTCCGGGAATGACCAGGGTTGAGGTGTGTATGGTGAAAAGGAAGCAGAGGCTACACCATCAGAGACGAGCTGAGTGTAGGAAATTTCACTGCATTGCCAGTACGTGTCCATCAGCATGGAGGTGCCCCATTGCATGTCCGGAATGTGCAGTATTGCACTACAGTTTTCATTTGTTCCCAGTGGAATGGTTCCTTTACCTCTGAATCACAAGGAATACAGTATAAGTTACTGTACAATTAGGGGTTGCCCCTTCTCTTCTAACCCCGTATATCTATTCACCTTAGTATCCCAGATTTCCTAACATGGGATATTTATGCTGTTGTTCAACCCTCCCCTAGGAGACTCATTTTCCTTCGTATCATTGATGTGGATGGCCCTACACTGGAACTCCATGTTTGGGGCCCATTTGCTATTGAAGAAGACAGCCCCAGATTTGCTAAAAGCCACGCTGGTACCACAGATGGAAGCGGGAATGGATGTGTTCATGCATTGGTGTGGTGGTTTCACTAACTCCAAGAATCTCCTCTCTGGAAGTCTCAGGGTCAAACAGTATCCTCCCCTATATGCGCAGGCTCAGTGAAAAGGAACAGTGCTGTGGGATTGGTCTCATATCGGGTCAGATTCACTACTACTCTATGGGGTTCTACTCTGTTGGGGTGTATTTTGGCCCTAATCCTACATAGGTATAGGTAGATAAGACATTTTATTTTTTCAGGGGCTACCTCTTGGGACAAGTACAACCTATCTGCGCCTACTGCATGTGATATCATCAATCAGACGTGACATAACCTGGCTGATGTCTTGGAGCCCACGGCGGTCATGTGCAGATACCATGTGTTGTGTAAGAGGGCGCTATGTAGTGCGAGTGCAATGCTAGTGTTGGGTTCAGTGCTATTATAGCTGATGTGGGAGAGGTCCCTACGCAAGTGCGGTGATAGCTTAGGGGTGGACTCAATTAGACTAGGCAGTTCTTTGGTGATGAATGGATGCAACAACATCCATAGTAAACAGAGTACATAGACATGCAATAATACATAATTTATTGAACATTATAGGTTTTGGGATGAATCCAGGGAAGATGTCTGTAATCCTCTGGTGATTGAGAGCATCTTTAGTTAACAAAGTCTGAGGAAAAAAGGTTCATAGTTCTGAAATCGCACACTGTAAATCCTGTTGGGGTGCTAATGTGGCCGCTGAAAAGGTGGTGCACTTGGACATTCGATTGCCGTCCTGTTGAATAAGAGCTGCGATCTTTAGCTACTTGAGAGAACAGTGCATTATTGCATGTGCCATCATCAATTATTTTCTTTGGAGATCCTGTGCTTTTCTTTAAGGATATGCTCTCCACACTCCAAACTCCACACACGCAAATTTGTATTGAGGCACCGGAAGGTGGCCCCAGTTGGGGTATCTATTTTTGATGGGTTACGTTAAAGGGTGGGACACATTAATTTTTTATGGGTTGTTGGGCCTCCCCTCTCTACATGACTGAAAATATATTTTACGGGGTGCTCTTCGTGAGCATACGGATGGTCTTAGTTATTAACTACTGCTTTCACTAGATGGTGTATGTAAGGCCTTGCGTGTTGGATTATTGCCAGGTCTAATATGGAGGTGAGCATTTTCTGCAATGTACTCTTGCTCAGAGGTGTGATTGACTTTGTGGACCTCCTTCTTCCAGGTGCCCCCCTCTCCCTGGGACCTAGTCTTTTCCAGGGTGTTTTTGGACTGTCATGAAATTTTACCTCTGTTTCCTGAAATCTACATTGTATATTCTAATGTTTAAAACACATTCTTTCTTCCAACAAAAACTAAAACATAACAGACCTCCCTTATTACCCATCATTGCCAGGGCATACATTCAAGATTACAAAAAAGGGCCTATTCTGGCAAAACTCAAGAACACCAACGGAAACTCAGCTGAGACACAATACAATGCATACTACATGAAGAAAATGCAAACCCATGAATGTTTCACTCAGGACTATGGCCAGATGGACTATGATATTGGTTGCAAAATGTGGTCGCAATTTGCGATCCACCTTTTTGCAACCAGTATCTAATTTTGTAAACTGACCTATGCAGTAATAGATCAGTTCTCAAAATTGGGAATTGCAGGGGCGTCAGAACTGCCTACCTAATTAATATTCATTAGACAGGTTGTAATTTCCAGCCCTCTGTGCTTGGCTGCGATGACAGGGACATTAGACCACCATCTTTGTTGTTGCATTTCAAAATTGCTAAAAAAAAAAAGTAAAGCACCGCAATTTGCATAAAGAAAAAGGGGCAGCTTAAAATCTTTTTCAATTTTGAAAAATGGCAGTGACAGTTGTTAGTGGCCCCCTGGATCACTGCCTTCTTCCCCCCGAAGTAGCATGCCGGATTCCCAAAGGGGAAGTGTTTCAAAGGGGACCTTCCCCTTTGCGAATCAGTTACCACCTATAGGAATTGAGCACCATTTGTGTGGTGCACCCTCAGATTTTTATCTTAACTGTTGCTGGCTGTATAACTCTGTGCACTTTACCACTGCTAGCCAGTGGTAAAGTGACTGTGATCCCCCCTTCAACATAATGAAATTGGTATGCACTTGATTGGCATATATAACTTATCTGTAAGTCCCTTGTATACAAAGGGTACCCAGAGCCTTTAAGGTATATCCCATTAGTGGCCTGCAGCACCCATTATCATTTGTAGCCTGGCTGGTGCAGTTTAAAATTGTAAAATCGATGTTTCAAAATAACCCCTTTTGGGAGGTCAAACCCTACCTTTTAAAAATGTATGATTCACTCCTATGTAGTCCTTATTGCCCATAAGGAAAGGCACATGGGGGCAGATTTATGAGCCCCTTGCGCCACTTTTGCGTCACTTTTAACATGGGAAAAGTGACGCAAAAGTGGCGCAAGGGGCTCATAAATCTGCCCCATGGTATTTAAAAGTTAGGCATGTAAGAATTTAATGTTAAACATGTCTTCACAGTGAAAAGGCCCCAAAAGCAATTTTCAGTGTATTTCCTTTGAACCACAGTGAGGCAGGCGGTAATCAATGTCTTTTTGATATTATAGTGTTAAACCCTGCTGAAGAATTAAATCCTGATTGACAGGTCTCCTGGTGTTTCACATACAACATTGGGGCGCACTGCAAGGGGTAAGATTAGGATGCCAAAAGAATCATTGTGTATCCGCTGTCGGTTTGCTGGTAAACTCTGCTTTATTATACGAGACTGCCCCAAACTGGATTTTAGTGTTACATGTGGGAGAGCACCAGGCTTACCATAGTACACACCCCATACACACACCTGGCCCTCAGAGCTCATGTTTACTGTTGCTGAAGACTTCCGCTTTAAAAAATATGACCATGATAGTTATAGTTTGTCGGGGGTACTTTTGCCCTGTTGGTTAGGGCGTGCCCAGAAATGATTTCCACCAACTAGTTCATGCTAGGCATAAATGTGCCATCTCCCGGCACCCACCTTAAAACACTCAAGGACCTGAGGAAGATCATAAGAGGACTGAACCTCTTATCGAAAATCTGAGAAGGGTCTAGAAGACTGGACCTGCTCTCCCTCTTGTACCAGGGACAAAGAATTGGACTCCAAGGGTCATGAGGCTAACACATGATTAGGTTTTATAGACTTCTATTGAGAGAAACATATAAATATATGGTAGTTAGTTAGTTATAGTTAGGACCTAGTTTCCATGGGAAAAGCCTGTTTGACTTCATGAACTAGTTGTGCATTGAAAGGTTTGGGGTGATTCGTCAAGAGGCGGCTGAGGGAGGGGGGTAAAGAAGTACCCTGACCCCCTAGCTCTGGTGCTGAGGTCCTGCCAGGGCAAACGAGCGTTTGTTTTAATTTTTCGCCAAAAATTACAGCTGATTCACAAACTCAGTGAAAATTAAAAAAAGAAAAAAACAAGCGTGGTCTCCTGTGTTTGTTCATAATATAGTCCCTGAGTATGCCAGGTCCCAGAGGAATGTGGTACTTGTAACATAAAGGAGGGGGTGCACGGTACCCCCCTCCTAAGGTGCTATGGAGCCCTGAGGACCACCACCTCCCAGAGACTTTATGATTAGAAAGGAGGGTGGCCACGTGGAACCCCCCCCCCTTCAGCTTAAGGGTGTCCCGGGGACCATCACCTTCCCAGGGGTTGCATTTTAACATGGAGAGTGGGCCACCTAGAACCCCTCCTGGGGCTGTTTGAAGCCCCGGGGACTACCACCTGGCCAGGGTTAAAATAAAATATTTAAAAGGGGGGGTTGCACAGACACCCCTGGGAACAACCCCACCCCGGGGCCTATGAAATTTATAGAAGTGGGAGGGGGCCGTGTGGCCTCCCTTCTAGGCCATATACGGCCCCAAGGACCACCACCTCCCCAGGACCAGTCCAAGGAAACTGAAGTAGGGAGGCACCGTGCCCCCCCTTCTGGAGCCATTAATGGCCCTGGGGACCACCACACCCAGGTCCGGTTCCTGCTATCTCCTAAGGGACCCACCATCAGGAGATAGCAGTTTGTTATCACTTGGCAGGAGATTTGACAGTTCCCCTCAAGCAAGGGAAAACACTAACTTCGCTCCCAGCAAATAAGAGCTGTCAAACTGCTCCCGCTTGCTGGAAGCAGAGTTTTCCACTACATGCAGGCAGGGAAGCAGATGAAACAATTGTTCATGCATGCAGGGAACTGCATATTTAGCAGCTCCCTGCATGTGGGAGCAATGCCAGCTCCCGCAGAAGGATGTTAACCAGCTGGGACGACGGGGGCATAAAGGCCCTCCCCCTAGTTCCCCATCAAAACTGTCTAGGGGGCAGATTTACGACTGTTTTTTGCAGTCGCTAAGGGGAATTTGGCCCCTTTTCTACTGCAAAAAAACATCTGCCCAATGCACTAACCCTATTTTGCGAGCCGCTAACCTATTAACGACTCGCAAAATATGCTTAGCGACTTCCTATTAGGAAGGGGCATGCTAAGGGTGTCCCTTCCTAATAGAGAGTGCAATTGCCATGTACGATTGTTTTGCGACCACATTTGCGGTCGCAAAACAGTCGCAGTTTACCACCCTTGTCAAACGGGTGGTAAGCCACTTGCAAATGGTAAAGGGTACCCAGGGGACCCCTTCCCCATTGTGAATGAGTTTGCAAATATTTTTTAAGAACAGGCAATGGTCCCAGGGGCCACTGCCTGCCCTTAAAAAATGAAACTGAAAAGTTTAATTTTTTTTTAAATGCATCCCGTTCTCCCTTAAGGAAAACAGGCTGCATTTCAAACAAAAAAAACTTGCTTTATTAAAAAAGCAACCACAGACATGGCGGTCTGCTGACCCCAGCAGGTCACCATCCCTGGGAGTGCTAGCCTTTCCCAAAGGAGTCATAATTTGCAACAGCCTCAATAATATTCATGAGGCATGCAATTTGCAACCCCACTGGGAATCGCAAACAGTGTCTGTTGTACATTAAGTTTAGCAAGTCATAATGTTGTGCAATTTGCGACTCGCTAAACTTAATGGTCGTACATCTGACCCTAGGTACTCTAGGTAGGGCCATGGCACCCAGGTAGACGTGGCCGGTCCCCTTGGGATTGGGTACCCGGGCCAAAATCGGTCTGGGGAGGGAGGCCGCATGGCCATCCGTCCCCAACAGGAAGCACTTACATTTATAAACATAGTAGGTGCCCCAATTGAAGCTTCACTTCTGTAAAGGACAAATGATCCTGACCTCCTGGGCTTGACAAAGGCAAGAAAATTGTGTTTTCTTGGCAATTCCACATTAAAAAAGAAAAGAAAAATGGACTAGCAGGTGTCTGGTTAAGCAAATGATTTTGCAAAATAAAAGCAGATCTTACGAGCTTTGTAGGTGGGTTAGGTATTGATGTGTCTCCCTGCTAATGGGGTGCTCCATTGGCTGTTTCGACCGCACGAGGTTTGTTATTATGGGGAAAAAAAATATCATGGCTAGCATCAGTATCAGAATTTAACAGCGAGCACAGTGGAATTTCACAGGATTGTAGTGGAAAGAAGTGACTCAGGCAACCTTCACAGTGGCGCTGTTATTCTGCGTTCCATTGTACTTGAATAACCTGCTTTTGGTACAACCTGACAACCCAAGCTGCAAAACCCTTTTCAGAAAGGGTCACCGAGGCAGCCACTGGGGATATTGCAAAAGATGTTCCTGAGTTTGCTCTCATAGTAATCTGGCCCCCTACTGTCTTTCACAATTGGTTCCACATTCCTAAACGAGTATACTGTGCATCCAGCGGTGGGATGGAGATACGAGATAGGATAGGGAAGGGACGCCCGGCGGGAAACTGGCACGAGCTGTTTATTTATTTCATTAATGCGTTTTTATATAGCGCGGACTTTACCCGAAGGTGTCAGAGCGCTTCACAATAGGAGCAGTAATGATACATAAGGAGAAAAATTACAAGTGAGCATGTTACAAAATGAAACGGTACGTTACATGAGGCAATAGTGACAATTGTGCAAGTATCAAGAGCAAATAAAATACAAGAGTTAGCAAAAGGAAAAAGTGACGTGTGCAGGTTAAAAGAGCATATAGGGTACACGTAGAGGTAAAAAAATGTCAATAAATGGCAGATACTCAAAACACTAAAACAAAAGTTACGTTACATGAGGCAGTGGTGGCTGTTGTGCATGTATCAAAAGCACACAAAATACTGTGTTGCTGAAATAAACTGTGTTGCTGAAATAAACGAGCGCCCGCCGCAAAAGTGAAAGTAAATTTGTGACACGGCGGAGTGGCGCGCGCGCTTGGCGGGGGCGGGGGAGTGCATTACAGGCGGGGGAGCGGACCCTTTGAAGTTTGATGCCGAGGGCGCCAGTGGGCTGAAGCGCTTCCAAAAAAGCGGATTGCATGGCGGTACGATGCGCGTGATTGTGCGCGTGCTCGCCATGCAATCCGCTTTTCGGAGCACTTTTGGGAGCCCCTTACTATAGTCTCGCTTGCTTGCGATCGCTTACGTGATAGCAAGGCGAGACCTAAAAAAATGATGCATCGCTGATCTATTGGAGCACAATATGTAGTGACTGTCATGAGTGGGTCACATCTTGTCCTTGACAGGTGAGAGGAGAGTCCATGGTCCTCCTTTTAAATTACTACGGGTATTAAAATGTGCAAATCACTTGGAAGCTGAGCCCATTTGGCCCTGCCCACCTTAGTGGTAGGTAAACATCTTCCCCTTTTTGCCAGAATGATGGACAGCGTAACAAGAGGCCGAGTGGGTTTATCGCTGATTTTGGTGAGGCGTTCTCGATGCCGAGGAATATGAGGACATCTCCACCAAACAAAGATGCACTTACTTCATATAATCATCAATAAGGAGATGTTTGGTGGAGATCTACCTCTGTGTACTCTCATCGTCTTCTCTATAGCAGGGTTCTCCAAAATCTGTCCTGGAGGGCCAGATCCATGCCAAAATTTTAAGATAACGACATTTTTCTAAATGGGAATATGCTAAAAATCTGGCATGGATCAAGCCCTCCAGGATCAACTTTGGGGAACCCTACTCAATAGGAATATTCATGTTATCACAAATTTCTGAATAAAGACTCAAAAGGAACAATCACATTGCCAAAATGCACACAAGGTCACTGGTGACATTTCCTTGTGCTCCTTTACGCAGCTGTAGTGTAGAATATGTACTGGACATTTACCCAATGAGGTAAAACTTAATAATTAACCAATAGAAAGTACTCCACTTGGGTAGATATTTTCTACAAAACTGTGGACTCTTTTTGGATAAAGGGGCAGGTGTGGTTCAATTGTGGCCCAGTCACTGACACAGCTACTGACCCACCCATTTAGACACTTAGACCCTCACTCACACACTCAGGCACTTACACACCTACTGGTAGACCCACTTTGACACTGATACATCCACTAACCAAACCCACCAAAAATGCACACCCCCACAGACCTACTCAGACTCTCTCACGCACTCACACACCCACTTAAGCATTCATGTACCCAATAACAGAACCACTAATACTCTCTCACACCCACTCCCAGACCTACTCAGGGATTCACGCAACAACTCACAGACCCAGCCAGAGACTTACACACCCACTCAGAGACTCACGTAACCACTCAGGCACTCATGTGCTCACTGACAGACTGACTCACACACTCATGGAGGCATGTGCAAACCCACTCAAACACTCTCATACTCACTGACAGACCGTCTCATACACTCACTCAGAAACTCATGCACCAACTCAGAAACCCACTCAGACACTCATGGACCCACTGAGAGACTCACTTAGACACTTACACATCCAGTGAGACACTCATGCACTCACTCACACAGCCACTGAGACACTCATGCACTCAATCACAAACTCACTCTCAAAGGTTACAGTTAACAGTTAGGAAATACAATTTTTTTTAAACTTAGAAATCCACTAAAATAAAAAAAGGTTACAGGGACTTTATAGTTAGAAATAACATTAAAAACTTATAGTTAGCTCATGTAACAATAACTGCTGCATTTCTTTAGTTTTGTACAAGTGCCTATCTATAACGCCCTTGTAGCCTTTGATTTTTACTGTGAATTTCTAAGGTGTTTTAATTCTATTACCTAACTATAACGTTCCTGTTACCTTTGCTTTTTTAGTGAAAAAAATAAAATATATATATATTTTTATTTTATTTAGTGATTTATATTTACTAGAAGATGAAGGTGCACCAGAAAACCAGCCAGCCAGTGTAAAAGTCCAGACCGCAAAGGATACAGTGAGTCCCAAAGAAATGAAAGAAGGGACTGAAACAGATGGACACACCAGAGACCAAAAATCCTCAGGTAGTAGAAGATGGTTTGGTCAGTGGCTGTGATCCAGCGGCGTACCAACAACAGATAGTTCAATAGCATAGATTTACCTGAGCCCATCAAAACACACACACCTATCGCTCAAATTCACCTGGTTAGCCGCTGGGGGGAAAGTTTGTTTACTTATTGATCAATATTGCAATAGTTCCTTCAATTTTTATCACGGATCAATAAGTTCTTCCCATTTGGTCGATGGACCAAATTAGTTGGAACTAGTTGATTGTGACGATGTACATAACCTCTCTTGTGAATAATTCATCGATAATAATGAACACAGACTCAGGAAGTTTTCCAAACCTTTATCTAAAGTTAAATGTGAGTGAACCATTCAAATACACCACGGACACCTTCAATTCTCAAGGAAGAATCAATCAATTCAAATACTCTCTTTCACCAATTCAATAGATTGACGTTGCTTAGGAAGGAGAGGATAGCGACAGCAGTATATCAGGAAATATACAAATCATATAGTTACCACAGATGGTGTGAAGACCAACCTCCTGGCCTAAGGGCTAGTAAGGGTCCCCAGGGAAAGATCAGGTGACAAAGGCTTCAGGACAGGAATCAGGACAGGACAGTGAACCTCTCTAGAACCGACGACTCGCCGCACCCCTCTCTGACAGTCTCTTCCTCCTCGAGATTCTTCCGCGATCTTCTTTTAATTATTTGCTTGAGATAAGTAATTCTCTATTTGAATCTTCTTCAGCATCTCACAGCTTCAGCATCATCAATAACTCCAACAGCATTCCCCCTCTCAGCATTCTCTCAGGGTCACGCACACCCCAACTAACTAACCTTCCTTAGTTATACCTTTTGGGACTCAAGTACCACCCCCCAAAGTTGCAATATTACCAAATAAACGATTTCTGATTGGACAGGCAAGGGGCATTTGGTCATCACACCATGATGGCATAGCACTTTTCCTTGTCCCCAAACCCATCCCTTTATTATTTTGTATTTTACTTTACTCACACCCGAGTTTATTCATAATTGTAACAATTTTTTTTCAATAATGTTCATATGACTTCAGCCACTGCATTTCTAACATCCGAGTTTCCCAGGGTTTAGCGGTCGATGGCCTTGGATGTGGTCCAACCATGGAATCATTCTTCCAGGGGAAGTAGCGGTCACACATGCGCAGAAAGCATTCACTCACAACTCGGGTTACAGGCCAAAATACGAACTAATGAAAAGGTCAAAAGAGAAAATATTAATTCAAGAAATAAAGGATTACACTGTATACCACCTACAGCTACTCTATTCTCCTTCATTCATTAATACTTTCCCTGCATTAGCTCTTAGTAAATAAAGCGTTTTCTAGATAGCAAAGCAGGTGCAAGGCAGGTGGGTCTTGAAGACGCCATGTTAGTGCATTCTGCTCATGCATGAGAAATTCCCTCCAAAGCTGTTAAACGTCACATTATGTAGATGCAATTTGATACATGCCCAGTAAAGTTTTCCCTGTTAGAGACGCGTTTTCAGTCCACTATTCGTATTACTGGTTTGTAAAACACATAGGTAAGCTTCACTGTCTTATTTATGTAACTGTAATGTGCAAGGATTAATCACGAGACACAATTAATAATTCATGTTAATAAGTTAAACGAGTGAATTGAATTTGAGCAAGTCTCACATAAACAAGTCCTCGCTCCATCAATCCCCTCTCTGATGGCATCTTATGCCATCATGAACTACCCACCCTAAAACAGATACCAACTTTCAGCATTCCCTAAGCTCCATTTCTATTTCCACTTTCCCTTCTTCATCATCGTTCTCAAAATATTTCATGTCTTTATAAAGTTTGCCTTTGATTTCTTCCATTTCTATTTCGGCATTTTCCCTCTTTCTTTTTCTTCCATTTTCATTTACTTCATATTTTCTTCTTCTACAGCGCTTACACCAAATCACTATTGTTAATGTTACTATTGTCATGCCTTAATTATTTGACCAAAAAGAGCTTTCCCTATATTAGTAAACCAAGTCCCTATTGAAGTTACACTTTTTGTTAGTCTTTCCCACACACTGTCAACCTCCAGTGGTTTAAAATGTTCATGACATTTCGTAATATTCTTTATGTACCCTTTAATTTCTTTACTTTTGTCAGGAATGTAAGTGCAACAATGTTGAACTTCCAACATTCCACAGACTACGCCCTCTTTTGCTAAAAAAAATGTCAAGTGCAAGGCAATTTTTTAAAACCATGGATCTGATCGCAACCATTTCTGTATTGATCATCAAGAACCCTCCAGCAGTATCCGTCAATAGACGATCAACTACTGTTGATAACTGACAAATTCTACGTGAATTTAGTATGACTTCCACTGATGGTATTATTGCACTAAATATATCTCCTACAATTTCTGGAAACTAGCTCTCTTTGTTTGTGTTAGTTCATTAGAATTTTCATTGCTTCCAGTGATTCTTTTTATATGATATATCTTCGGAAATACAGTCCCCAGGTAGCAGCTTCCATACCACTGTGTGGGTAGCTTAAAATAAGCATTATTACCACAAACATAATAAATCCCAGGAAATACAGAATCAGTTCCCCCTTTTAGTCCCCAACCTCCCAGAATTAGGAAGTTATGTTCACATTCACTAGAACCAATAAATATGTTATTGTAACCTATATTTAAACAATGAATGCAGATCTTCCCTTTCTTCACAAAGTCCAGGGACATCACAGCATGAGCCCTGCCTGAGGTATAACCTCCCTCCCTTTCAGCCCATGTTGAAACATGAGTTTTCTGTTCAACAGCTTGTGGTAAATATTCTTTTTTTACCTTGACTGAATTTCAGACAGAATCTAAATTAAAGTAAAATAGCTCAGAATAACAAGAGGCAGAATCCGTGGTATAAGAGATTTTCTGAATGGGCTTTATTCCAAAATGGCCGACTCGAGTGGCGGCCTTCAGGTTCCGTCACCACGAGGGTTCAGGAAGTGAAGTACAATACTTTATTGACAAGAAGTAACTTTTATAGTTCATACATTACAATGAAATGAATGCAAAAGGCGTAACAATTGATAAGAGAAATGACATATTGGTGCGTAATCGAAACTAGGCGTAATAAGGAGCAGAAAGAAACATGATTGGCTCTGATTATCATGCATAGGTGGATCTATAAGATAATACTTAACATAGATGCGCGCGCAACAGCATGACGTGTGATTGACGTGCAACTAGGGGGTGAAGAGGACTTGACATTTAGCTCTACATGTGGAGACGAGAAGTCTGGGGGGTCAAGTCAACCTAATCCCAAATCATATCTAACATCCTATGTTTAGAGAACTATGTTATCCACAAGAAAAGACTCTCGGACAGAATCTATTCTATACTGACTGTGTGTGCGTGTACAAGCGTCTAAGTGTCTATATGAGATGCGAGGGGCAGAAAACTTTCCATGGCAACAGGGCTATGAATTACTTGCAGGAGGACGGAAAGGCCGAGTCCTTTGCTTGTGAGCTTAGAGGAAATGTTTACCTAAATCACTGAACAGGAATGCATCGGCTGAAGAGCAAAGTAGATAATTCGAAGGTGAAATACAGCTTCTTGGCAGGCAGGCAAAAACTGGCCGAGGCAGGCACCGTTAGCTGCACAGGGAGTAGGACAAAGTTCATGGATACAGATGCGAGCTCAAGCTGAAGCTGTCAGAGACAGAGAGCAGGGAAGGCTTTAAGGACAGGATCGGGCCTACTTGCCTGAACTGTAAAAATGGAGTAACTTAGCCATATAAAGTCGGTGGCCTTTCATACTTAGGAATCGAATATCCAGCCCATTGATGGCGGATCTGACAGAGAACATGTTGACGGTGGACGCACATATGTTTGCGTTTTGGAAACTGGAACTGGAGGGAACATACATGTACTTGTGACATGCACATAGAACCGTTGGGGTCCAAGATAGGGGACATAACTGACCAGGAAAATCCACATTTCCACATTCCCTCCTTGTCCCCTACTTGCCCTTCAAGAGATATCAATCTTCATCATTCCATCGATTTGCTCATGGAGCATCATTTCTTCTTCCTTCTTCTTCCGGTACTTTGAACGAGAACCTTGATATGGAATGCATGATGTGGCACACAGACCACAAATCGCTGGTCCACATTGCAGGCATAAACAACAACTGAAGAGCATAAGAAGGCCAATACCTAGGAAGGATAGAACTCTCCATCCCCAGGCTGATATCACACTCCAAAACCACCCGGACCACGTCCAAGTGCCTGGATTTTCGTGTATCTGGCTCACAATCTTATGAAGGCGTGTTATAGCTTTATATACAGATGGCGAATTTTCTGGTATGAATATGCAGCAGCTGGATCCGATGACCCTGCAAGCTCCGCCCCTATCGGCCAGGATGACGTCAAGGACAAGACGATTCTGGAGAACAACAATTCTCATTACTGATTGTTCCTCTGTCAGATTGCCTAGGGCGGCTATAGTCTCGTTTACTACAGCTTCGAGAGTCTTGGTTAGTTTACGTATCAGCTTACTATTTGATATTGTACCTATATAGGGAAAGATACCTTTATTGAAATCTACATACTTGTCCCATGCCGTCTCAGTATAATCGACAACTGGGAGATCTCTTCGCTCTCTATTGTGTACTAAATGAACATTTCGATGATAATCAGGGGGAGCTAGGAAAACAGGTGGCAGAAGGAATGCTATGTAACAGGTACCATCCCAATCTAGGGCAGACGCATATATGCCGTCTGACCACATATAAAGTAAGAATGGCGAGAAGCTCTAAATGAAGATTTACCTTGATCACTATATTCTACTGTAGTAACGCATTGGCTATGGCCCATATGTATGGAACCAACTTTTCTTACACATAATTCACCCTTAACTGAAAATACTGACATAGTGGGCAGAATTAGTTCAACTTCGGATTTGACATTCAGAATCATAAGATTAGGTGTAAAATTACCTAATTTATACACTTCATTTTCTAGATCAGTTCCTGTTCTACTGGGGCGACCCTCCTTATTAGGATGACAGACTTTGAATAAAACTAGATTCAGATTTCCCCATATCCAATGTTGTTGATAAACTGCTGTGTCTGGGTCTATGGAGTTTAGTAAACTAAACCATGCTCCACAGGAGCCATTGTGTGTGAACGGATGTGGAAAGAAAGGCAGAACTCCTTTGTTATTCTGATAGGGAGGGAGTCGGCCACACACCCAACAATTGGTGGCATTACTAGTCTGATGGGAATGATGTAACATACTAATGAAAGTGTTATTGCGCAGCGCAAGTCTATAAGATAATTCATGTGGCGGTAGATCACTAAAAGAATGTTCAGCAGCAACATTATAAACATGTCTAGAAATAGGATGATATATGTGCAAAATCACACTCGTAATAATTACTAAAACACTCAATAAAAACAAAATTAATAATGTCCTCATACAGTAGCTACGCAGTGATTTACAATACGCCTGTCGTTTCAACATTTCTCGGGTATTTTCTCTACTCAGGTCCAAGGGATACATGTCGGAGACAATTCAACCGCTTCACCTTGGAGAGGACTTAAACAATCAAATTGCTCGACTGTTTGGGCCTAAGCTTTAATTTATAGCACTGAGAGTCATTCTGTTCAACAAAAGGAAGTTTTGAATCAGTCTGTGAGGGAGTGCAGGGCACAGTGTCTATATCCGAGGATAGTCCATGAAATTTCTTAATGTTGCTGGAATGTATCCAGCCCTTGCTGCCCTCAACTTTCACGGCTGTTCTTGTGGTCAGCAGGACTAGCTTCGGTGCTTTCCACCTGGGCTCCAACTGGGTCTTCCGATCAAAATTTCTCACAAACACCAGATCCCCCGGAGCAACGTCATGGGGTTTCACCTCAGTGTTGTCAGGAAAAGCTGCAGTTACCTGTGAACGACAAGATTGTAGTGCAGACATCAAGGAAGCCAAGTAATCTGTCAGCATATTACAATTAACATCAGTTATTTTACGTGGTATAGGCGTCCCCCACATATTTGGTGGTCTTCCGAAGATCACCTCATACGGGGATAGCCCTGTTCGAGAGTGTGCTACCATTCTTATGTAAAATAGTGCAACTGGTAATGCTACTATCCAGTCAACACCCTTCTCCTTACATATTTTAGACAATCTGATTTTCAAAATTTGATTATGTCGTTCCACGAGACCTGCTGCCTCGGGGTGTCGGACACAGTGGAATTTCCACTGATATCCCAACAAAAGTGAGACATGTTTCATTAATTCGGATGAGAAAGGCTGGCCGTTATCTGAATATACAACACGTGGTAAACCGTACCGCGGGAAGAATTCTCGAACTAACTGTTTGGCAGTAGTCGGGGCCGTGTAATCTGATACTGGGTACGCCTCAGTCCATCGGGAGAGAGCGCAGACAACTACCAGAACATATTTGAATCCTCGACATCGTTCCATCTGGATATAATCCATTTGGAGCACTTCAAAAGGATGATCAGGAGTCTGGAATCCACCCTGTTCTACGGGAACACTTTTTCCTGGGTTGAACTGACAACATATCATACAGGTACGGACTTTTTGTTTAGCTGCTGCTCGTAAATGTTTGTTGAACCAAATGTGTTGAATGCTATCTAGCATAGCTTTCTCTCCTAAATGCGCTGGGCTGTGAATTGTAGCTATAATGGCCTGGACCATAGAGTCAGGAAGAAACCATACAGATTTCTCCTTCGTCATCCATCCCTGATCTGTCTGGATCCCTCCTAGTTCAGTCCATTTCTTTAATTCCTCTGCAGTAGCATGTGTCTGTATGTCAATTACGTCAAGTGCGGGATCCTTAATTGTCATACACTGTGTTGGTGTCTGAACTATTGGCTTTGTCATGTCTAATGTGCGATTCTGAGCAGTCTGTTTAGCTGTTCTGTCAGCTAAATCATTGCCTTGAGAAATGATATCAGTAACCTTCGTGTGTGCTTTACATTTCATAATCGATATGGCAGTTGGTAGATGTATTGCGTCTAACAGGCATGAATGAGGGTTCCGTGCTGAATGTGGGCACCATGGGAGGTTAAATAACCTCTCTCTCGCCACAGCACGCCGAAGTCGTGTACAACTCCGAATGCATAACGTGAGTCAGTGTATACATTAACTTTCTTATTTGTGGCTTGAATACAGGCTTGTGTTAGAGCAATAAGTTCTGCTGCTTGGGCTGACAAAGTATCTATACAATTTGTCTCAATAACTTCAGTGTCTGTTGTGACTGCATACGCGGCCACTAAGTCTCCTGTACTTGCTCTCGTGCACGATCCATCTACATACAACGTCAGGTCTGGATCTAACAATGGAACGTCTGTCAAGTCTTGTCTAGGTTTCGTCTTTATTTCAATAATTTCAACACAATCATGAGCTAGTGGGTCTGTTCCAATCACAGGTAATAGTGTAGCAGGATTCAATGTATTACACCGTCGGATCTCTATGTGTGGCTGAAACAATGTCAGTTCATAACCGGTAAGTCTTGCTATGGTCAAGTGTTGTGTTTGTGTTCGGTTCACAAGAACTTCTACTGCATGTGGTACTTGTACTGTCAATGGATGTCCTAACACTATGGCATCGCTTTGTCTGATTGCTAAAGCTGTTGCTGCCACTGATTTCAGGCATGCGGGCAAAGCCTGAGCTACGGGATCTAATGTACTGGAAAAATAAGCACATGGCTTGCGTGATCCTGCTTGTTCCTGTGTGAGTACTGACAAAGCAGTACCTTCGCGTTCTGTGACAAAGAGTGTAAAATGTTTGCTATAACATGGTGTTGCTAAAACAGGTGCTTGACATAAAGCTTCCTTTAGGCTTTCAAAAGCTTGTGTATGTTCCTGAGTCCAAGGGAGAACAGTCGATGTGGCTGCCTCCTGTGTGGTTAACTGAATGAGTGGTTTTGCTAGAAATGCGTACTGAGGGATCCACTGCCTACAATATGAAGTGAGGCCTATGAAAGCCCGCACCTCCTTTTGTGTCTGGGGTATTGACATGTTAGCAATTAACTGGATGCGATCTGGTGTAAGCTGCCTTCCCTCCTTGGACAGCGAGTGACCAAGATAAATAACTCGCTGGGCACAGAATTGCAGCTTAGAGGGAGACACTTTGTGCCCCTTGTCGGCTAGAAAATGTAAAACTGTCAGAGAAGCCTTTTCACATTCAGGTTCGCTTCTCGCGGTGATCAGCAGATCATCGACATATTGAAGCAGTGCAGTATTGACTGGCATGTGGATACTGTCAAGTTCTCGTTTCAGTGCTTGGCTGTAGATGCTGGGGCTTTCTGTGAATCCTTGGGGAGCGCGTGAGAATTTAAAGCTGCGCCCATTTAAACTGAATCCGAACAAATATTGGCTTTCCGGATCTATTGGGACGCTAAAAAAGGCATTCTTGAGATCAATTACAGTAAAGAATGTTGCTTCGGAATCAATTGCTGTCAATAATGATGATATATCGGGGACCACAGGAAATTGTGGCACAATGCACTTGTTTAGTTCCCGCAAATCAATAACCAATCGGTATACTGGCGGAGCAGTAGGGTCAGTTCGTTTAAGAATCGGAATTATCGGTGAATTACATACATTGGAGTCTGTTTCTACAACTACTCCTTGGGCAATTAACTCATCAATGATTTTCAGCAAAGCCACTACAGCATCTTGCGGTAACTTGTATTGTCGCATTCGTGGTAATACCACTCCTGCCTTGAGTGTAACTCGGTATGGTGTAATGTTCATGCAACCAACATCAGTAGGGCCTTGTGCCCATAGATGTGCTGGTAAAGTCTGTAGTCGGGGATCCATGTCTCTAGATACATAGTGACCTTTAAAATCACGTAAAAACAACCTTATTCCTTCCGGAGAACAACATATTATGGCTCCTAGGGCTTTCAGAGTTTTAATTCCTAACAAATTTTCTGGGCATGATTTAGTAAGCAATAAATCTGTAGTTCGTGTCAGAGGTCCTATCGTAAGTGGAAGAGGCTGTGATACTTCGTTAACAATAGGTTTTCCTGAAAAACCAAGGGAAACATTTTGAGAGCCTGAGAGGGGTGCCCCTGGAACTTCACTACGTTTTATAGTTGTACGACTTGCCCCTGTATCGAGTAAGAATTTTCTATCTTGACCTAATAATTCACTATGTACATAAGGTCCTTCTTGATCTACAGGAATCTCGATAAGCGGTAAGTCAACTTCCCTCTCTAGGCTGGTTCATGCGTAACGCTGATACTCAGGATATTCATACTGTGCAGTCTGATACATTTGTCGTGTGGTGGTTTGTGTGGCAGTAACAGGCAACGGTGGTGCAGCTGGCACAAACTGTATTGGCTGTTGTGCGGCTGGCATGGCCTGGGAATGCGGCATAGCTCCTTGTTCATTCTGATCTTGTCTGAGTGGCCGTGATCTTTCTTGTGTTTTACCTATGGCGATATTGTGTTTTAAAACTGGACAATCGTGTACGTAATGACCTGGCTTTTTGCAATAATTGCATGTCCCTTTTACCGGTCCTGCTGAATCGGACTGTGTCATACCCTTTTTATGTCCTTCAGCCGGTACTGTCTGAGACACTAGCATTTTCATTTTTGTATCTTTCATACGTCTTTGTTCGTGTTCTTGTTCATCTCTAATTCTATTGTGATGATACTGTAACATTTGTAGCATTTGTGACGGAGTGTTACTTTGCCAGGTACTCTCGAATTTCAATATTCTATTCTTTACTGGAGGTAATGCATTTTCTACTAATTTTGTCACAAATAAATGTGGATACGACTCACTACTTGTTTTTATACCACTATTTATTCCAAAACATTTTTCAAATCGGGCATAGTAGTCACTTGTGTCTTCATCATGCTTTTGTTTACAGGCCGTGATTGCACCCCAATCTTCCTTTTTCGTAGTTAACAAACGTGGCAGTACTTGTACTAGTAAACCTGGTAATGCTTTGACTTTATCCCCGAGCCCTGAACCTGCAGCTCGGGCCTTTTCTTCCGTTTCTAATGCTGTCCAATCTATCTTTTGGTCTCCCACTTCCCACTCTTTTTCTTTCAGTTTTTCATAAATACCAGCAGGTAAGAGCACCTTTAATATCGTCATAATATCAGGATAGGTATACTCTCCCATCAGCAACATGTCCTTAATTTCTCGGTGGAAACCCGCTGGGTCTTTGTCATGACTTGGTACTACTTTCTTCATTTCTAACAATTCAATTTTTGATATGGGTGTGTATACAAATACACGGTGAAACTCATTGTCTTCGCCTTTTATTGGGTGCACTTCTCGTAAGGGATTTTGTCTATCCATATAATACGGCGTTCTTTCTCTGCGGGGCAGCGGGAAAGAATCCGGATTTACAAAAAGGACATACTGTTTACGTGATACTAATATTTCTTTAATCAACTTGTTACTAGAACCTCTCCATCTGTTCGTGAGTAGTTCCGTTAATATATCAGGTAAAGGACCAGGGTCAGCATGTTGGCTCTTATATAATATAAGGAGTTGCTGAATCATATAGATTCCAGCTAAACGTTGTTCATCTGCACTAAGGTTAAAAAACGTGTGTGCTACGGTCTCATCACCGTATTTTTCAGGACTGTCAATCCAGTGAACGGCTGATCTGGCCAATTCTTGCTCATCCATGGAATCGAGGAGGTGGTAACCCCTTCGTTCTCGTAGTAGTTTATCTGCGGCTTGGAACAGATGTTCAGGAGACTTTAAATTTATTACAGGCGTCGGATACGTTCTGCTATTATTTGGACATACAGAGTGTATGGGATCAGAAAAACATCTAGTATTATCACAGGATCTTCCTCTGTATGCTATGGTTTCTGACTGTCTTGCGGAATTCCCTGATTCGGAGACTTCATCTTGCTCGAACTCGTCTATTTCCAATCTTTCTTCGTGAATGCGTTCTATTTCTCTACGGATTTTTCGGCACATGGCTATTATACAGTTTTTCTTATCGTGTCTCCCTTCTGATATATTCTGGCTCCATCTTGTAAGAATAAGCATTGTATTCGGGTCTACCCCCGGACGGTCTTGATTTCTGATCACACAGTTTATGAGGAAACGTAACAGTTCCCCCTGTATCTCTACTTTCTGGAATTCCATAGCTCTGTTAATACATTCTGGGTCTCGCCCTGTTTGGACAAAATGATATATATTATCTAGATGCGTAGTCATTCCTGGTAACCTCGCTAAATACTCTGCGGCTCGTCTGATACGTAATGATGCCAGGACCATTTCGTCCTCTTTACCGACCACCGGGTCATATCTACAATCTATAAGGAGTTCCTTAAGTGTACGTTCACTTACGAATTTGGGTGTACGTGAATGCGCTGATTCTTGAAAAATAAGTTTATTTATTCTAGGTGGCGTAAAAGTATTGCTTGCACCTCCCGTGGCCCCTTCAGGGGCGTCGGGTGTGAATGGATTCGTCGAACGTGACACAGCAACTATAGGTGTCGATACCACTGTAGAACCGATTACGGGAACAGATGCGGAAACAGACGTGCTTGCCGGAGCTCGCGTCGGGACTTGCTGTTGCACGGGGACAGATACCTGATCCTGACGTTGAACCCCTCCGCCAGACGGTCTATGTGGTGTGGGGTTAGCATACTCGGGAGCTGCGTCATCTAGATATGAGGAAAGAAAAACATCTTCTGCGGTTCTGGGATGCCCTTTTGGATGTACCTTAATTGGAAATAATGGGGGTGGCAAGTCTTTTGGCATCTCTGGAACAGCCTTAGGTAGTCCTTCGGCTAGGAGGGGATACATACCACTCATAAGAGCGTTTCTTTGTCTATCTACTTGTTCTGATTTTACTCGGATACCTTCCTCAATTAATATATTTTCTTGAACTTCCTTTGAACTCTCTTTACTCCTCTCTTCCTGTCTACGTGTTTTTTCTGTACGTCTATGAGATTCTTTACGCCATAACTCAACAGCGTCTTTCTGTGACTGTCTGACTTTTCTTTTCCATAACTCTTCCTCCACTTTCATGATGCACTCTGCATCCCAGGTTCCCGCTGCGGGCCACCTTTGACTTTCCGGCAATCCCTTGGTATAATCTACCCATAGATCAAGAAACAATATGGCATCTAAGCCATGCTTATGATACATAAAATGCCCTGGGGTGTCCCTAGGAGGAATAGGAACTGCTTCTTCAAGCACCCCTTTTCTAGTAGTAATCTGTCTTAACTTCGAGAAGAGCGGCATCTCGACAACTGATCTGATACTTACTCTTGAATTCACTTAATACGGAAAACACAATAATGAACGGTGAACAATGAACAATCATTCATACCACAATATGCAAGACATTTGAACACTTTAAACATTTAACATTAAACATTTTAACCTTTAAAAATGACCAACAATGATGACAGTCTGCATAACTAATCACCAAGCAGAATTCTTGACAATAACTGAATACTTCGGAATACTTGATATACTGCTAAACAGTACATATACACTGCTAAACAGTGCAGACCGGATCTGTGTACCCAAATCCGTCTTGACCGGCACAACCTATGTGCTGTCAACACGCCTCCCCGGCGATGGTACTCACAGAGTAGCTCCTTGAAACGGAAGGCCTCAGAGAATGGACGGGACTCGATGACTGCGGACAGCGGACCCTCTGGACATCGGGATTTCGACAACCTGGTGGGCCTCTGTATACCTCGGATCTTGCTCTCTCAGCTAGGCTCTGGTCGGGATACTTCGCACTTCTCACCGCCTCGTCTGGGTTGATCGCAGCCTCAGTCGCCCCCGCTTGACCGGAGGGAGCTTACAGGAAATCCTGCTGGTACGCGTTTATGGTCCGTCCAGCTGTGGCAGGAGACCGGGCCTGCAACGCACCGCCGGCGCGTGAGATGAGAAAGTGTCCCTGTTCGGGCGCCATTATGTGGTAAATATTCTTTTTTTACCTTGACTGAATTTCAGACAGAATCTAAATTAAAGTAAAATAGCTCAGAATAACAAGAGGCAGAATCCGTGGTATAAGAGATTTTCTGAATGGGCTTTATTCCAAAATGGCCGACTCGAGTGGCGGCCTTCAGGTTCCGTCACCACGAGGGTTCAGGAAGTGAAGTACAATACTTTATTGACAAGAAGTAACTTTTATAGTTCATACATTACAATGAAATGAATGCAAAAGGCGTAACAATTGATAAGAGAAATGACATATTGGTGCGTAATCGAAACTAGGCGTAATAAGGAGCAGAAAGAAACAAGATTGGCTCTGATTATCATGCATAGGTGGATCTATAAGATAATACTTAACATAGATGCGCGCGCAACAGCATGACGTGTGATTGACGTGCAACTAGGGGGTGAAGAGGACTTGACATTTAGCTCTACATGTGGAGACGAGAAGTCTGGGGGGTCAAGTCAACCTAATCCCAAATCATATCTAACATCCTATGTTTAGAGAACTATGTTATCCACAAGAAAAGACTCTCGGACAGAATCTATTCTATACTGACTGTGTGTGCGTGTACAAGCGTCTAAGTGTCTATATGAGATGCGAGGGGCAGAAAACTTTCCATGGCAACAGGGCTATGAATTACTTGCAGGAGGACGGAAAGGCCGAGTCCTTTGCTTGTGAGCTTAGAGGAAATGTTTACCTAAATCACTGAACAGGAATGCATCGGCTGAAGAGCAAAGTAGATAATTCGAAGGTGAAATACAGCTTCTTGGCAGGCAGGCAAAAACTGGCCGAGGCAGGCACCGTTAGCTGCACAGGGAGTAGGACAAAGTTCATGGATACAGATGCGAGCTCAAGCTGAAGCTGTCAGAGACAGAGAGCAGGGAAGGCTTTAAGGACAGGATCGGGCCTACTTGCCTGAACTGTAAAAATGGAGTAACTTAGCCATATAAAGTCGGTGGCCTTTCATACTTAGGAATCGAATATCCAGCCCATTGATGGCGGATCTGACAGAGAACATGTTGACGGTGGACGCACATATGTTTGCGTTTTGGAAACTGGAACTGGAGGGAACATACATGTACTTGTGACATGCACATAGAACCGTTGGGGTCCAAGATAGGGGACATAACTGACCAGGAAAATCCACATTTCCACAAGCTTTCTTTTGGAAGTCATGCCTTCTTTCCTCAACTAAATTCAAAAATACCTTTTCTTCTTCATGTAAAGTACATGTTAAATTGTTTTTTGTGCTTTAACTAAATCTATAGGCTTCATCGTCAGGAAGAATTCACCCATGGACTGTGCATTCTGAGCACTTAGTACTGGATTCATGTTCCTTCGAATAGGAAGCTCTGAAAATACTACGTCTAAGTTTGAATAATAATACTGTAACTTCCCAGTTGCATAAAACAGATTTACTACTACGCTACATGATATACCATATGTCAAAAGTATGTGATGGTATGTGATCCCCTCTGACACTTATGCTGGTAACTTCATAAAAACATAACAATCACTAACTTCCATTGTTTCAACATATTCTATTAATAACTTTGTGAAGAAATTTAATGATGTGTCTTTATCAATCACTGTGTGATGGAAATATGTCTCATCTGCTGCTTGTAATTCTACCCTATCCCTTTTATAGCTGTATTCTCATTAGTACTTGTGTCATTTTTAGGTCTCGCCTAGAGCTTGGTGTGCAGCGCTGCTCTAGGAGTGACCTTAAGGAATTGATCAGCTATTTTCAAGGACTTGTGCTTGTGCTGGCATCCACCTTGCGGGAGCGAGCAGCGGCACTCGCTAATTGAAAACAGATGGTCCGCTGCAAGCTCCCGCAAGATGGATGCCAGCACAAGCACGAGTGCTTGTTTTTCTTTCCACTGCTTGTCTTGGCGCCACTTCTAGCTAACGATCCGTCTTCCAGTGTCACCGGCAGGGCCAGGCCGGGCACACTTGTGTTTACACAGCCTCGGCCTGCTGACATCCGAACACCTCAGTAATGAGCGCACGCAAGACAGCACAGACCCCGTCTCATTTCCACAAGCTCTGACACGGCTCTCTTCCTACAGTCTCCATCACTTGTAACTCCACTCCTTCCTCTCTCCCTCTTCCGTGCCCATACACCAGTCTCTCTAGGTCCCCTCTTCATCTCTCTCTCCTCCCCTCAACCCAACTCACTCTTTCTACTGCTTTTTGTTTTATCTTGCATACGACACACACTTTTGTCTCCTGACTACAGTAAAAGGGGCAGACTGTTATCCTGATCCGTGCGAGTAAAATAAGCTTGTGTTCTTGGGTATCCCTTTAGGAACAATTTGTCTCTCCTAACAGACCTTGTTTTATGGTTCTTGCCAGGTTCTGTAACTCATGTCCTGCAGGAGGTAGTCTCTAAGGGATTCACTTCTAACTTCAAGACACCCATCTTCTGTATTAGAACAGCGGAAATGAGAACCGTGAAGATCTGGCAAAGCGAGGCATATCTGCAAGTCCGTGTACCCTTAATCTCCACCTACCTTTCAAGAAACTTAGCCGTGGACATGGCAAGATTCAGGCATTGCCCTTTAATGATCTATACACTGAGACATTCTCCAATTGGCATGTCGTTACCACCACCAGCCAACAAACTTGTGTAATGGCATTGGGCACTCGAGAGAGAGCAGGGGAGCCTTTCAGAAGCACCTCCTGGGTGGGGCAGATGGGGAGGAAGAAAGGGAACTTCCATTGCTCTCTTATGGCCAAAGGCCCAGCATAGCTGTTTTTCACCGGCCAGAGCAGGCTTGTGGCCTATTGGAAGGCCGGATAGAGTACCTCTACCGTGGAAGTTGTAACCTCTGTCTGTGTACTATATGAAAAGCATAACCAGCTATGATTCTTACTCTCAGTGCTTTGACTACTAAATAGTATAAGTGAAACATAACAAGTGAAAGAAAAAACAAACTAACTGAAATATCAGCCATGAAACATAACAAGTGAAGGAAAAAACAAACTAACTGAAATAACAGCCATCCTAAAACCATGCTGTCCACAAATCTCTTTCACTTATTCACCCACTCGCACCTCTGTTTCTCCCCCTCCATTGCTTCCTGAATGCACACTGTCTCTTGATAGCACTTTAAAATCCCAACACGACCACGCTGGGCCTCGCCTGGGAAGGAGGTACGTGCTGGGATAACCATGTCCTGCTCCCCTCCTTTCAGCTCCCCAAGGCTGTGCAGTTCAACTCCTTCCTGCGCGAACAGCTTTTTTTTAGTTAGAGTGTGAAATACATTTAAGATTTAAACACACCCTAATTTTTGCTACTCTGCGGCTTTCTTCGGCTCTGCATTTGAATATGAGCTGGCTGTACTTCTGAACCAGGTCCGACAGTTCTGCATCTGGAAGAGTTGTTTATATGTAATTGCTGCCTGTTGTCAGAAGCATGCTGAAGCGTGTCTGGATGAGTTCATACAAATTAACAGAGTGAAGTCACCAGCAATATGGGAATATTCCAACACATGCTACAAACACAATAGGATGGTTCTTCGAGGTCAACAGTCAACGTTAGAAGATGCAGTGATCAGAAGGTCAAGAGGTTAAATCTAAGTACGGTACTCTCTGCATTCCATCCTTCTGAAGTCGGTAAATTCAGCAACATTAAATTACTTACATATACCACCAACATATACACCAGTAAAACACACTACACACATACATCCCACCAACTCACATCATTTCACAACTCCCCACGACATTCCACATCATGCCACAGCCCTTACGTCACCACACTAAGCAAAAGTAGCTTGTATCAAAGCACTTTACATAAGTACTAGTTATAATGTGCTGCATGGCTATACACTTATAAGGTCCCAAAGGCGAGACCTATTGGCTATGCCAATGCTTGTTATTGTTTGTTGTCATAAGTAACGGAACTGCTACTGTTAAAAAATAGCCAGATTAGTATCACTATTATAATACTACATATGAATGCTTTACAACATCTTGGTACACAATTTCGTTTCGGTTGCTCAGTAACTCTCTTCCTTGCCATGTTAATCCGAGAGGATATTTTCTCCTCTAACTTTAGCACTTAAAATTTTCAGAATTTAACTTAATGAAATCCCACTCTTTGTCTTTTACTGGTGTAGGATTCTGATTTTCAGATTCCTTTTTTATTTTCAAACTCTTCCCATATAATGTAGGTCCATTCAGGGCCTTGATACTTATTGTTCAGAGTTCTCAATCTCGGGCTTCTTCGTAAGTTTCTCTCTTTCTTTTGTCTTGTCCGGGTTTGACTCGAGATTTCATTCACTTGTTCTGGCTTTTCAAATATCCTTTTCATAACATATTTCAGTCTTTTCACTCCTCCTGGCCAGTTGTCACCTTTTCTGGCTCTTTTTATTTGTACTGCACTTTCACCCTCCTGGTCTTTATTCAGTGTTCTTTTATTATTACAAATATTTGGCACAACTTGTTCTGTCTCAGTTGATTCACTTTCTATCTGTTCCTGTTCAGGTCTATTGTTTATTATATCATCCGCCTGAACATGTTCTTCTTCTTCTAGCTGGTCCTGTTTGGGACTGTTTTCAGCTTGTCCTACTTCTTCCCAAACGTGTTCTTCTTTACCTAACTGGTCCTGATCAGGTCTTATTGCAATTGGCTTGGCTGCTTCCCAATCGTGTTCTTCTTCTCCTATCTGTCCCTCCTCAGGATTGCAAATAATTTCAATTTAATTTACCTGAGTATGTTCTTCTTTCCCTGACTGTTCCTGCTCAGTTTCTGGATTTGCTTTGTTCTCTTCTTCCTGAGCATGTTCTTGTACACCTATCTGGTCCTCACTGTATGTCTAATCTTGCTCTGGTTCTTGTTTGGACAATTACTTCAGGTACATCAATTTCTGGTATCCATCCCTCCTGGCTTGTGCTTGGTTGTTCCAAGTCTACTATTTCAGAATCCAATTCTCTAGATTCCTCAACTTCACAACCTTCAGTCACTTCAACTGTTTCAGTTAGTTGTTTAGTCTCAGGAGGAGCTGGTACCCGTTTGGTATGACTAGCATGAATCCAATTGGGTAATCCTGCACACTTTACTGCAGAGGTAGTAACTAGTATGACTTGACGAGGATCATCCCACCTCGGTGCTAGGCACGTTTTCCTGGCGTGTTTCTTCGCTACCACCCAGTCTCCAGGATTTAAATCATGCGCTAGCGTTGGCTGCCTGGCAAATGTGTCTTCTCCAACCTGGTGAGAGACAGAACGCACTAGGTCAGCCAATCCTTTGCAATAGTCCAATACCAAATCATCATTTATACTCATCAATTTATTTCCAGGAATAAATGCTTGTATCATTGCCCTTCCCATGATGATTTCGTTGGGACTTAGTCCAGTTTTCCTGTCAGGAATACTTCGGAGTCCCATCAACACAAAAGGCAATGCATCTGGCCATGACAATGACGTGGATGCACACACTTTAGCCAGTCTCGACTTGATTGTGCCATTCATTTGTTCAACCACTCCAGAAGCCTCTGGGCGGTATGCACAGTGCAGTTTCTGATCAATTTTGAATGCTTCATATATTAATCGAATTACCTAATTGTTAAAATTCGGTCCTCTATTTGATTCCAGAGTGATTGGGAAACCAAAACGTGGGATGAGTTCCCTCAACAGTAGCTTAGTGACTGTGAGACCATCATTTCTCCTAGTGGGATATGCTTCCATCCATCGTGAAAACGAACACACTATAACAAGAACATACTTCATTCATCAACATGGAGGTAGCTCAATGAAGTCCAATTGTAGTCTTACAAATGGACCTTCGGCCTTGCCAATTTTTCCCCAACTGACTATTGTTTTCCTGCCTGGGTTTTGCTGTTGACAAATTAAGCACCTCTGGCAAAGGCTCTCAGCGACCCCCCTGAACCTTGGATTATACGAATTTTGACTGAAAAGTATAATCATGGCATCCCTGTCTACATGAGTGTCACCATGATACAATCGGGCCATTGGGGAAAGTAAGCAGTCTGGCATAACTTGTCTACCGTCAGGGTACACCCACACCTTATCTTCTGCTCTTCTGGTGCAACCTGCCCTTACTCAGATTTCCTTTTGTTCACCTCAACCTCATCCTGTAACTGCCTCACCTCTTCCAATGTTTCTGGAGCTGAGAAAAACAGAAGTTGGCATCTGTTTTCACTTGTTTCAATTTTTCGATTCAGTGCCATATTAGTTTTTGCACAATATTTAGCAATTTGGTCAGCATATCTGTTACCAGCTGTCACATAGTGGTGAGCAGCACACTTGACCACTGCTACTTCTTTTCGCAACTGAATTGCTTCCAATAACTCTTTCACAATGTTCCCATTTCTTATTGGAGATCCTGAAGAAGTCAGATATCCCCTTTGCAGCCAAATCTGGCCATAGTCATGCACAATCCCATAACCATATTGACTGTCAGTAAATATGGTTATCCTCCAATTTCTCTCATATTTGCATGCTTTAATCAAAGTTATCAATTCAGCTACTTGTGCAGACTATACTCCTGGTAAATGGGATGCTTCAATTACACCTGAAATTTTACAAACTGCATAAGCAGCATTAAGTCCTCCTCCCTCAATTCTTAAGCAGGAGCCATCTATAAACAGCTCGGGATCCTGGTCTTTCAGGGTCTCTTCTCGAATGTCAGGTCGGGGCTTTGTACACAGCTCTGTTACATCCAAACAATCATGATCTATCTCATCCATCACATCGTCACAGGTGGGATCTGGCAGTAGAGTTGCGGGGTCTAATACTGTACATCTCACTACTGTCACGTTTTCTGCTCCCAGAATCACTCTTTCATACTTAGTCATCCAACTGGGAGTACAATACTGAGTTTGAGTTCTAGTTAAAAGAATCTCAACTGAATGTGGGATGAAAACTTTAACTGTATGTCCCATCACAATAGGTTCACTTTGTTCCAAGCTCATACAGGTAGCAACAACTGCCTTTAAGCAGCCAGGTAGAGATGAAGCTACAGGGTCTAAAGTAGCAGAAAAATAGGCTACTGGACGTCTGCTCAATCCATGTCTTTGGCTCAAAACTGAAAGCACACAATTTTCTATTTCACAACAGAACAGTGCAAATTGTTTTGTATAGTCAGGCATGCCTAAAACAGGGGCCTCACACAGACAATCTCGTAATCTCATAAAAGCTTCGACACATTCATCAGTCCAAACAATTTGGTCATTTGCACGTTTTCGGGTCATCTGGATTAATGGTTTTGCCAACAAGATAAACCCCATAATCCATTGTCTACAATATCCAACAACTCCCCGAAACATTCTCATTTCTCTTTGAGTGTGAGGGAGTGACATTTGCTTTATTATTTTTATTCTTTCTATAGTTACTTTTCTGACTCCCCTTTCTAAGGTGTGGCCTAAGTATTTTACTTCTTGTTTACAAAATTGCAATTTTTCAGGAGATACTTTGTGTCTTCCTTCTGCCAAATGATTTAATAATGCTATTGAGTCAGTGACACAGTCCTCGCGAGTCCTTGATGCGACCAGTAGGTCATCAATATACTGCACCAGGACTGACTTTCGGGGCATGACTAATGTTTCCAGACACTTTTTCAAGATCTGGTTAAAGATTGAGGGACTTTCGATATACCCTTGAGGAACTCTGCACCATGCCAAGAAACGGTCATCAAACTTAAAGGCAAACAGATACTGACTATCTGGGTGCAAAGGAATAGAGAAAAAGGCATGGCATAAATCAATTACTGTAAACCAGCCGGCATTCCAGGATATCTGATATAAAATCACTGCAGTATTTAGTACTACTAGACAACAAGGCACTACAATTTTATTTATTTTCCGCAAATCCTGCACTACTCTATACTTTCCATTAGGCTTTTTAATTCCATTATGGGTGAATTACAAGGGCTGCTCATTATTTCTTTTAAAATGCCTTGTTCAATTATTCGTTCTATTTCTAAAGTAACTCCTGCTTTCACTTCTGGACTCATCTTGTATTGTCGGGTGTTTGGATAGACTGCACCTTCTTTCACTGTTACTTTCACGGGATCTACATTTGCCCTCAATCCATTTTCTTTTTCTGTAAAGTCCCACACCTCTGGGTTCACTGAATGTTTTTAACTCTTCTGGTAATTCATTTGAGGTCATTAGAGAAAACATTTCATTCACTTCGGTACCTTGCTTTGCTAACATTATCTTATAGACAATATCTTCATCAGAGGTTTGGAAAGCAACACCATCCGGTGTGTTATAGATTGTGCAGTTCATCTTGCACAGCAGGTCTCTACCTAATAAATATACAGGACTAGAATCGCATACAATAAATTGATGCATATCTTTAAAATTACCAATGTGCACCTCTATTGGCCTTGTAAGTGGGGTTTTAATTTGTTGGTTTGAAACACCAACGACTTGGATACTATCTCCCGAGAGGGGCAGGTTTGGGATGTGTGCTGTTCTCACAGTAGAACGGGGAGCACCAGTATCCAGTTGAAAAGTGATGTCATTACCTTCCAGTTTCCCATCAATAAATGGACCTGACTGATCTACCGGCAAGGATGCGCCAAGTACGCACTCCTCTTCCCCCCCTCTCAGGCACCGTCAATCTTCTAAGTCACTGTCAGTATTTTTCAAAAGATATTGGGAAATCACAGACTTTTTCTTGCCACTTTCTCCTGGAAATCTGGCATCCGTGCTGTGCTTTTGAGTGTTCACAAAGATTGGCATAGGAGCTGAAGGAACCTGATACTGTTGATTAACTACCTGCTGTGGCTTATTCACAACCCCTTCAGTCTGCGTCTGTGGGTTTAAATTTTGATTTGGCCCATTATTATTCTGAATATTTGGACACTCATTTCTCCAATGTCCAAGCTTTCCATGACGTGGAAACTTCTTTTTCGCATCCTCTCTATTCATTCGCCCTCTCATTTTACCATCATTCATTCCCTGACCATTCTGGTTCAACTCCTTGCCAGCCTCTGCATTTAATTTTAATTCCTGCTGTTGTGCCAATTTCACTTGCGCCCACATCATTTTCTCTTTCAACTTTTTATGTCTGTCCTCAATATCGTCGCCACAATATTTGGAATATTTTAAAATGTCATCGATGCTTTTGCTTTGCCAGCAAAGCATATGCTGCTGAATCATTTGACTAATCTCTGGTTTCAAGCCATACACAAACCGATACACAAAATGTCCCATATCCTTATCGCCAATATTCTCAAAACCGCTGTACTGCTTGAACGCCTGTAACAGCCCCTCCTAATAGGCATGTACAGATTCATTTGATTCTTGAGTTTTCCAGTCTATCTTTACCCATTCTGTCTACCTTTGAAAGGAATTTTCCCTTTTAAGAAAGTAGTCACTTGGTGATACTTTTTCATCACATCATCTGAGGGTGCTCCTGTTTTAGCATCTCTTGGATACTCCTCACTTGGCCAATCGACTGTGATTTTACATTCTGTCCACAAATCTGCAGGCACCACAATATAAAACAAACCGTCCAGGTCCTTCAACAAAACCTTCAATACCTTCACGAACCTCTCAACTTGCTTGTACCACTCCACGGGTTTTTCTCTCAACTTAGGAAAATCATTTGTAAATGACAAAATATCCTGTCAGTTCCATGGGACATGAACATATCCACCACCAGATACTTCTCTCATGGGACACAACCTCTCTACCTTTTCTGTGTCTTTCAATAAGAAAGCGGATGTTGAGGCTCCCTAGGCCTTTGCTTCCTCTTTTCTTTTGTCCACCTAGTTTTCCACTTTTCCATATCACCCCACTTCTGCAAATTGTTTAGTAGTTATTTTACTTGTAACTTTCTACCAGACGCATTTATGTTTTCCAAATCCTTGTCTGTGAATTCCACTCGATAGGGCTTTTGAAACGCCGTAGATTTCTCTATGTCTATTCCAATCTCTGCAGCCATTTCCATCAATTTTTCATGATCCACCTTTGCATTTCGTGTAATACTCCTACATACAAACAACAATTATTCTTCATTGCAATCATTCAATCTCCCTAATCCCACATTTCCAGCAATCATTTCCTCCAATTCCACTTTCAATTGATAAATGTCTAAAATCTTTGGGACTGAACTACGTCTTTCTATTCCTTGTGACCACCTTTTTAAATCTTCTGGAGTAACCGCTGTTGTTCTTTTAGTGATTGGAGTTGCCACTGTCCCTCTTTCCCTCCCATGATCAGGTAAACTTCTTTTTGGAGTTCCAATTACTGGCTCTCCTATAGGGAGAGCCATTAATGAAATGACTGAACTGCACTCACTGGCTTGATCTTCCGCAATTATTATTTCTGTTCTGGAGTTGCTCGCTGGGGCAGGTACAGTTTGGGATTTTTTAACATTCACTTTACTTCCAAATAATGGTATAACAGGACCTGTAGTTACAGGTACTGTCAGGGCTTCGGCAGGCAAAGTTATTTGATTTATTTTCTGTATCAATTCTTCTCTATTTTTGTTCAGAGCCTCAATTTCCTTTTCTTGGAGTACTCTATTTATCGAGTTATCATGCAAAATTTGCATAACTAAAGGAGTTCCTAATACTGGGGCACTTGGGGTGACTACTCTATTGAGCCCTTCCTGATATGGGGGAGGATTTTTTTGTTAAAATATCCTCTAAAAGTTCATCCTTTGATTCACCATACCCTGCCGCATTCATGTGCTTAGTTTTCTCTCTACACTTACTTCTTGTCTGTTCCTAAGCCGTCAATACTGGATATAACCCTTCTGATACTGTAGCTCTTCTCCATTGTTTCATCTGATCTTCTCGTGATCCATTCATATATATGGGGAAAAATTGCTTCATTTTCCCTCTTCCGTGCTTCTCTCTCTCATACGACTCAGTCTCCCAGTCTTCTAAAGCTTCATACTGAGTTAATCTAGGTCTGGGTTCTAAATCATTCATTCTCATTCTCAAATTCTGAAGAACTCTCCCATTAAATGTACCATAATCTGGGAAAGCTTAGACTCCATCACCTTTGGTGTAATTTACCCAATTCTCCAACCATACTTCTCTCCATCATCATAAATGAAGCAGGTGTTTGCGGAGGGAGGAATAAGAATCCCTTGTCTAGTCTAGAGCAGACTTCGCCCACTAACAGCACTCCGGTGGAACAAATTTAAACAAGCATTTGAAATGCAATAGGAACCGCATTTACGTGAGACCTATTGCATTGCAAACGGGAGTGCGGGCGATTGGGGACAGGGGGGCAAGAAGGCACAAACAATGGGAGTGGGGGAGGAGAAGGCACGGACAGTGGAAGTGGGGCACGGGAAAAAAATAGTGCTCATGCAACACTCGAAGTAAAGGTGCTAGTAGCCATGGAAGGATACAAATGACGACATGGCCGTAATAAGGAGGGACTAACAGCCTATAAACCAATCGGAAGACAGCATTTAGAAAGGACAAAGACACAAGCTAATAAATAGTGGGCGGGAAGTGGGCGTGGCTTCTCCACGTACTCTACAACCACAGATCAACCCCAGAGCAGCGCGTGATGACAGGTATGTGCAATTGAGAAGTGCGAGTAGTAAAAGACAATGGGGCTTATTTACAAGTCCCTTGCACTGCCATTGCATCACTTTTTGTGACGACCTGGCGGGGCATTTTGCTGCCCCATACTTACAAGGACAGGAAAAGCCACCCTGCGTGGCTTTTCCTGTCCTTGTAAATACGGCCCCATTAAACGCAGCACTTTGCGTGAAAGGGGTGTTCGATGGGTGTTGCTGTGGGTGTTCCCACGCAACACCTATGGAACCTTTTCCAGATTTAGGAGAAATCGTAAACCTGGAAATGCTTCTGGATGCTATGCCTCCCCAGGCTAGGCATAGGGAGGCACAATGAGGAGAAATGGCAAGGAGAAATGTATTCATTTCTCCGCGTTTTTTTTCCTCTTTTTACACTGCATTCTGCAGCACACCTAGAACGAGGAAATCACCTCTGGTGATTGTTTATGTGCAGGAAGGAGTACCTTCCTGCACTTAAACAATCATCCCCACGACACTGGCATCCTTGGTGCCTGTGTCCATGTATGGGAAGAAATTGTGAGCCAGCGCAGTGGAGAGATAAGGGTTCTGTCATATCCTTGTATATTTGACGCATTCCTGTGCTTTGAAAGTGCCGCTGAGTGGCCCAGCCAAAGGGCTAGGGGTGCAGGCTGTGGCACTTTCTTGTAAATGAGGCCCAATATTTCTTCAAAATTAAAAGGTGCTATGAGGTATTTTTCCAACAATAGCCATAATGGAGTATTGGGGTGTGAGAGGGATGAGTACATTGTTTTAATGAAAAACTATCTTTATGAAAGTGTTTGAAATCAGGAAAATTGAGACCTTCTTCAGAATTGATTTTCTTTAAAGTTGATATGGCAAGTCCAGATTTTCTACCTTTCCATAAGATTTTGGAGCGTGAACAGTCTATTGTTTTTCAATTATGAATTTGGGATTTGAGTTGGAATCATTGAATTGGTGTATACGATGATAGGGGATACCATGACCTTGATAGAGTCTAATCTACCCCACCAGGAGAGGAATAAAGGATTCCACCTGCCAAATGTCTAGTTTAAAGATTTAGTGGTAGGATCAAAATGTTATTTAAAAGTGTCTTTAATGTTACTTGTGGACCACAATCTCAACTTTTTTATTTTGGAAGGTTGCCATGTGAAATCCACAGAATCACATTGTTGTTTGGTACAGTGGATGGTGCCCGCTCAAAGTTTTAAGACAAAAAAACTCTTGGCGGCAGCAAAACCTCTGATTTGACAATCATAGGGCCTTCGCACTACTGGCGCAAAATACGTAGGTGCTGAGGCAAAAAGATGTATAAAGATATGCATTTTCCTACCACAAATATGATTTTGATGTCAAAGGGAAAGAATATTTAAAATTAATCCTGGCACCAAGCTATTGATGATGACCGCCTCCATATCCGCCTCCATATCCGCCTCCATCTCGCTCTAGTAACTCCCTTTTGCCGATGGTTTCAGCAGTTCCGGACAGGCTTGATATACATAAGATGACGTCAGTGGGTGGCTCAGCTACTCTTCCTGCTTTTGTGCACGCATGTTTTCATATCCAGTGCAATTCAGTCAATGCACTTGTTAAACTGATATTTGTGTTACTTCTATGGTGGCAATGTGTTGCAATGCTTATGACGTCAGTGTTGTGTACCATTTCCACCTGTGCATGCTATCTGTTTTGTGCATTACGCGTGTGTGTGCCGCTGGCTTTGTGCTTGCATTATTGCTTATCAGAAGGTTGGGTCTGATATGCTGAACTGGGCAGATGCCAGTAACAAATGGAGGGGATTTGAGAGATGTGGTTTTCATAGTTTGTGCATTTTAGGAGTTCGGGTGTGTTCTTTTGTATGCTTAGCCTTACCCTGGCAACTTCTTTACCAGTCTAGAGATGTTTGAGATTCGTGCAATCTCCTTTTGCATAATTATTTATTAAATAAATAATAAATTACATTAAATTATGGAAAACCTGCCATTTTGCACTATATTTTAGTGCAAAATACATATTCACGACAATTCTGAAAAACAGGAGCGCCCAAAAAACCCAAGTGTTGTGAAGAAGAGCCTGTGGCTTTCTGTTTGTTCATGTTCATCTGGTGCTCGCTACCCGAGCGACGCGCAGAAAGTGTAACGCAATGCAAAGTTTGGCAGGAAAATGGCAATTTCACTTGAACCTACTTTGCACCTGCCATCAAACTCTCATTTCTGAAATATATTTTCATTTCTGAAATATAATTTCTCATTTTTTGTGATATTCCATTTCGAACCCCCAATTGTTCCCTACTGTATAGATTCACAAATATATAAAGTGCAGACATTCTGCAAACGGAAGGACACGTCCCTGTAGAATCTACACGTGTTCTTGCATGAGTGAATCATGCATTGAATAAATGTATACCTTCCACCAACAAGCATTGCTTAAGCCTCCTTCAAAGCTCTTCAGACCTCTGTGAATAAGGCTCTAGGATATGATTATTAGTTGCACAGCATGGGCGGTCGATTTAATTTAATTGAAAAATTGCTGTTTGGATGGTGCGATTGTATAAAATTCTAAATTAATATGAAGTAGAATTATGGAGCTCTTGGAAGACGGTGGTAACCATAGAGTTATCATTACTGCCTCGAAGGGAAAGTGTTCTGGGGAAAAGAAGTGCCCACGAGGGGGTCTTTATACTGTAGCTGAAGGCGTGATGGACTAATTGGCCCTCCGAGCTGGCATGGAGTGAATGACAGAAACAAGCTGGTAATTGTATATAGGTTGGTGTAGCCCCTGACATTCCAATTAGTGATTTAAGAACACATTGCCATAATAAGAGCCTATTAGGGTGAATTGTAACTATTTTGAGAACATGCGAGAGTGCACAAGGTGGATGATTGACAGCTGGAAGTGAAATACATTGTGTAATTCCTGGCTTTGCATGGTAGTGTGATATACATTGCACTTGTTGAGGGTATGTCGGCAGGTGAATGATCAACTGTCTCAAATGTGATTGCACGAATAACCAAGCCACTGTCTAAAAAAAGTGAGCTCCTTGCACTTATACTAATTAGTGAAAAGCCATATTATCAGACCTTCGCAGCAGACACGCTCCGAAGCAATTGCTCGTTCAATAGTCTTTATTCGGCCATCACAATAACCATAAAAACACACATTTAAAATACATTTTACATCATAACATTTTCAGAGTCAGTAATTATGGCAGCTATCTCACATCAATTAGCACTAATTTAAAATAGCTTAAAATTATAAATTGCTCATAGCTGTAAGGATTTCCACCATTTGGGGAAAACAACTTCAATGAGGCTCATGCACTGCTGTTTGTTTTTCCCGGAAGTCGCCACAGCGGTCTGCCCACAGGGGTCGCATATTTGTTGTTTTCTACCAGGAAAGTGAAACCGGCTTCGACCAGTCTGCTTTCTTTTATTGACCAACCTAAGTAATGATAATTCTCAGCCACTAGAGAGAGCATGGGGGCATGGACAGTACCCTAGTAAGGACTCTTGGGGCACTGTGGAAGCCAGTGGCGGCTGGAGACTTTTGAAAGTGGTAAGCCGTAAACTTTGGTGATAAGTTTGACATACGAAATGTGTGAAACAAGTGCGCTACATTACCATAAGGGATGTTCATAGGTGTTCTCACCTCAAAAATGTGGAAAGATAGATAGCAAAATGGGATATTTAAAGAAACAATTGGTCAAACATTTGGTTAAAAAATGGTAAGGTTTTAAGGCAATTCTTAAAGTATCCTATGGAAATATTAAAAAACCTGAAAGAGTGCGCCCATGTCTTATGGCACTAAATATTTTCATTGTGCCTATTGTCAAAATCAGCAAGGGGTTCTGTTAATCAAATGATAATGCTCAGCATATGTAATCTTTATACACTTATAGAAAACTGCACCTTGTTGCCATAGGAGATTTATGATTGCATGAAAGTCTGTTTGATGCATGTTGGCCCTGACCCTTTTTTAGGTCTCACCTGAGCCAGCGCATGCGCTGCTCTGGCGAGACATATAGTTAGCGGGATTTTCGAAGTGCTACCACACCGTTTTGCTGGCCTAGCGCTTGCGTGCACGTGCACGTGCGCATGCACGTGCGCAGCCTCCAGCTTTTAGCGCCATTACTTTCACTCGCATGCCTGCCGTCGCATGCGCGTGTGCGCGCACCTCTCCTTTCACTTTTGCCGTCTTTCTAGCTGGTCCCTTGATCATTGTTCCAATTAGTGATAAAACATAAATGGGCTGAGCCTCCAACACACAGATACGTCTGTTTCGTGGCTTCTTTCCAGCATGCAGCCATGCCCCCGCCTCTCCTCCACCCCCCCGACCGCCTGCCCGCGTCCCCTCCTCTGATTTGAGTCTTGCTCACAAAGGCTCCCATAACCACCACTCACTCTAAGACAAACGCACGCAGACTCTCACAAAAACAAAAGGCAGCCGCTTGTTTAACGCCAGATCAGCTTTCGCATTTACATTTGTTATCGATTTTTAATCAACATTCTATGCACATTTGAGGATTGCTCTTATTTACATAGCAGCAACAAAATGTTGAAAAATTTGCCACAGCACATATATTAAGGAAGCTAAAGTCACCCCTGTGAAAGTCCTTAGTTCACATATTTTTAGGTTTCATTTTAAAGTTTTTGTTCAGTATGAGTCAGACTTTCAGTGCATATTCCTCCTGCGAGGTAAAGTCTTCCTAATATTTTTCACCGAATGTGTGATACTCTTGAACACCAGAAAAGTAAAAGCATGATCCCACTTCTAGCTTTCTAAGGCACCATGGCCTTCTCGTTTATTATGCGTGAATCAGTGGGTGAATGAACAAATGAAGGAATGCATGAATGAAAAAGACAAACTGAATCAAAGGTGGCGCTGAAAGTGCTCCAACTGCGACAACATGCAGCCAGCACCTCAAAATTGAAGGGAGGCTGGAGGTCTTACAAGCAAATGAAAATCACATCATGGGATCTGGAAGGACCATTCGAAGCCTCAAAAATGAGCCCCTGAAGTAGAACATGGCTGACAACTGTCCCTATGTTATAAAGGTCACGGTATGAGTGCCAACCACACATTGGGTTCTGGGACTTGCAGTTTTGCTTCTCGTCTTGTAACAGAAGCACAGCCTAAGACCCTGCAGTCCCTGTATTTCAGCTGCGTAGTCCAGTCACCCTTCAGAGGACCCCCTTCAGTATATAACCTATGTGGAGATGCAGGATGATGGAATATGATAGGCCCTCATGTTATTTCGCAAGGAGGGCGGAGGCCCATTGTTTAGTGTTACCCTACTACTTTTACAGTACAAGTCACAGTGCACGGACATAATTGGCAGCTAGGGAAAGAACAATTCAGATATTTGGTCACCATTCTTCAATCTCGCAGTTTCACAAGTGATACAATAGTAACAATTGGCGCATGCATCCCTTAAGGGTATTCTTTTTTACAATTTCGAATTAATGAGGGGCCACAAGAGATTCTCCATTGTCTGCATCTAAATTTGGAAGAAGTAATCACAAGGACTTAATACGATTGAAAGCCAAGTGATGTTGTTTCTGTGACATATATTAACCACATCTGCCTGGTCAGCTCTTAAAAACTGTTGACCAATGCCATTCACTCAGTTGCCTCCTGAAGATAGATGAGAAGGAAGTTCGCTCTCTGTGATTGGCTCGGCCATTTTGAACCCCTCCCAAAAAGTAGAAACGCATGGGAGAAATCCTTACACAGATTTTCTGAGCAGCCAATGGACTGGGAATGTCAAAATGGCCGTTGCACAGTCAGTTACATGTCAGGGAACACAAGACTGTCTCCATTTCACCTACTGCTGTGTCTATACTCTCTGTATTCACAATCTAGTATCCTTTGACCTCCAATCAGAGTCCCAGGAAATCTACCGCAAATTCACCCTACAGTTCTTTGGGAATCATTGGGTGGATTATACCCAAGCTAATAACACTGCTTCTATGTACCACTGTGTACTAGCCTAAGATACCAAATTGTGTGTGTGTCTGAGGATGTTCTTTCTCCTTTTCATTTCCTCCTTCTTTTGAAAGGTTATTCTAGCAATAAGATCTTTGCACTAGGGTACTGTAGGTGAGGCAAAAGGACAGCACAGCCTTAGAGTGTGTATTCCCCAAAAATCGGCGCAAATTACAGGCAGAGTAGGTCAAATTTTATAGCCTCCTTGATTTTCTTTTATTGTTGCATCACGATTAAAGGACAATAGATAGATGGGTCTGCTACTGGCAGAGGTCACAGAGTCAGAGTTGAAATGGGTTAGTTTCAGTTTTGAAACCAAAATAATGCAATTGTTATTTTTTCAAAACCCAACCTATGGATGTGAGTCCATTTTTTGTCATCTAATCTTTATTTGTAAAAACAAATTCTGACTTAAGGGGATTCTGTAACGATTGGTGGACACAAAGCATCCTTCAACAAGCATTGGCATAGCCAATAGGTCTCGCCTTTGGGACCTTATAAGTGTTTAGCCATGCAACAGCTAATGTTGTTGCACCAAGGATATTGTGCTGCATAACTAAATACTTATAAGGTCCCAAAAGCGAGACCTATTGGCTATGCCAATGCTTGTTTAGGGTTATCTCCAAGCTTTTTGCCTTTGTCCTGTATTTTTCCGTACCTGTTTTTGTTGGCTTTAGGACTCTGGGCACTTTACCACTGCTGATCATTGCTGAAGTACATGTGCGTCCCCCTTAAAACATGGTATGATTGGTTTACACCTGTTTGGCATATTTAATGTACATGTAAGTCCCTTGTAAAGTAATTTCCCCTATACCCAGGGCCTGTCAATTAAATGCTACTAGTGGGCCTGCAGCGCTGCTTGTGCCACCCACAGAAGTAGCCTTTCATACCTGTCTCAGGCCTGCCACTGCAGTGCCTGGGTGTGCAGTTTACTGCCATCTTGACTTGAAATTTAAAATTACTTGCCAAGCATTAATCTCCCCTTTTACCATGTATAGTTCACACCTAAGATATGCCCTGGGTAGCCCTATGGGCAGTGGGCTGTGTAGGTAAAAAGCAGGGCATGTCCCTTTATTGTGTGGCATGTCCTGGTAGTGACAAACAACCTATTTTGTTTCTCACTACTGTGAGGCCTGCTTCCTCCATAGCGGATTATTGGGAATCCCCTTACATTTGTTTAAGTGGTAATTCCTGATCTGAAAGCAGGAGCATTGCCATGTTTGGTATGTTTAGAATGGTAGTGAAAAATCATGCTTACTGGTGTAGGTGGATTTTTTATTACTGTTTTAGAAATGCCACTTTTAGAAAGTGAGCATTTCTCTGTGCCTGTAACTCTAGTGCTATGCAGCCTAACTCTGAACCATGTCTGGGGCAGAGTGACAGCTACACTTTGTGCATACTTTCCAGACAGCCATCACACAGGTGGGGCTAGGTGCATCTACATACTGAGGCTTTTATTTATGAAGGTCTTGCACCGCTGTTGCGCCACGTTTTTGTGACACTGCAGTGGCGTCATCAATGCCCCACACTGCACCCTATTTATAAAGTGGCGCATCTAGGCAGATGCGTCACTTTGTAAAGGCCTGACCTACATTATACCTGTGTCAGGTGTAATGTATTCAGGGTGGTAGCATTCCCCCGTAAAAAAGCCTCATAGAAGTGGCGCAGTGAAATTTATGAGATTTCACTGTGCACCTTCGATGACTTGACTGAGTCAAAATTCTTACACCTGCTTCAAGCAGAAATAAGGATTGACTCAGGTCTTTTCACATGGGACTCGCTCATAGAATATGACACATTGCTGGAGCTGCATCAGCTTACTGACACACACAAGCCATGCATCATTTTTGCACCACCAATTACGTCAGAATTCCTGACGTATCTGTAAACCCTTGCGCCATGGAGCACCGTATTGTGAATACGACACATCCAATTGTAGTAAGGATGGTGCTATGAAAAGTGATGCATAGCTGTGTTTGCCTTGAATGGTCTTCTTAGGCTCGGAGAGAGGGAGACGAGGCACACTAACATTTGTGTAGGCTGTGTCCTTTCCTCACTCCAAGGGCTCATTTACCCTCTGCTGTACGTCTGGAGCCAGGGCTGGGGTTGAAAGGGGTTGTGTTTTACTTGAAATGGTCTCTATGAAGTTGCCCCTTTCAACAAGGACATTTTGAAGTATAAGTACAGGGGTTCTGACCCCAAAGCTTTAGATAACTTCTGGACCTGGATGAACCTTTGCTGGAATGAAGGATGCTGTGCTGAAAGGATTGCCCCATTGCTATGACTGACTGTTCCCATGAGCTGCTGTCCTAATTTGCTGCGCTGCCCTGATGCCTGCTGACCTTTGCCCTGCCAAAAAGGGTACAGATTGCACCCAGAGAGTCTCTAATGGCTTGTTGGCTTGCCCCTGGTTTTCCTGCAAGGTCCCTGAGACATTAAGGACCTTGTGGTATCACTGCCTTTTAATTGTGCTGTCTAAGCTACAGGAGCGTGCCTGGACATTAGCAAAAGGACTCGAGTGCGGTGCCTCTTTTGAGTCTGGCACCGCACTGACTGTTTTGGGACTGTCTCAGTGTTGACTGTGGCTCTAAGCACTCCCGTTTAAATCCTCATAAGGGGAAGCACCAAGGACTGCTGGCTTCTGACCCCATCTGTGTGCGCCGCGCCACAGCTGTATACCTGCAACTTCTACTATGACCGAGGCCCCTGTGTGCAATCTCTGCCATCCCTGTGAGGGCCTACGTGCCGGTTGGAAGCACCACCGGCCTGTTCTGCACATGACCGCCCTGAAGAGGTTTCCTCAGTGAGACCCATGTGTGGTTGTCAGGACAACGCCGATACCGCTGCAGGCCCGAGGAGCACGAGTGAGGCACTTGCTCTTCCCGCAACCAAGCAGGCTCATCGACAGCACCCATTTAAAAGGTACTGTGATCACGGGACCAACGCGGTCCTGGCAATTGTAACCGCAGGGTCCCTGCAACTACAAAAGCGTCTGCTAGCAGGGAAACTCACTGAAAGCAGCATTTGATTCGATTCCAAGGGATCTGTTATGGAAAAACTTACACCAACAGGGGGTACCAGAGGAAGTTCTAAACCAAATCATGAGGTTGCACGAGGGTAAATTCGCCAAGGTACGCTGGGGCAAAGGAGGGGAGCTCACAGATGAGATTCCAGTTAGGAGGGGTGTGCGCCAGGGCTGTGTCCTGGTGCCAACCCGATTTCTTTTATATGTATATGATTTGGTTCAGTATTCGCAAACATCTTCCCATGATTCTCCCAAGCTTGGAGGGACCCATATCTGCGCCTTAACATTCGCGGATGACACAATTCTGCTGTCTCAAACTCCAAAGGGTTTACAAAACCTACTCGATCGTCTTAGCAACTACTGTAAATCCAAAGGTTTAGAAATAAACCCCATTAAAAATAAATATAAGACTATGAGACCACATATGAGACCACATAAATGTTTTAAAAACAAAATAACTTCGAAGGGGGTGACCTTGGAGTGTGTTCCCAACATTGTATACCTGGAGGTTACCCTCGATTCTAACTCTCATGGAATCCACAAATAAAGAAATCAAAGGCCATTCAAATGCAAAATACTGTTCCCATCGTAAAGAAACAATATTCAACTGTGTCAAAAGCTATCACACCCGCCTTGGAAAGATATAAATTCAGAGCTCAAACCGCTGCCCTGTAGGGCTCAGATCTATGGGGCGGTGAAACCCTTTACCCATTAATCTTTGGGAAAAATAAAATCCTGAGAATGTTTACGGCTCGTCCCCAACATACCCCAGTGATCCCTCTAATGCATGATATGGGCATAAAATTACTGGAACACCTATCTATCTAGAGAACATTGTCAGATTTTGTTAGAATTTGGACAACAGTGGAATTAGAAACCTATAGACAAACCCTGAGTCAGTTATTGGAAGTGGATGCCCATGTCACTTTTCCCTGGATGGCCCACATTCGAAAATGCCTTCATGATGTAGGTCTGAGTAGATTCTGGACAAACCCGAGGCTGCTGATGCCCGAATCAAAGTTTGAGATCAAGCACATTTTTGGGAATTTTATTTGGCACAAAGTCACTTTAAAAAGTACATTAGGAGGGCTTACTACACATTTTTTATTGTTCAAAACGACTCTTTGCTTTGAGCCATTTTTGGATGAAATCGAACCTCAACTAGCAAAGACATTATATCTGAAATTTAGATATGAAATACTCCAGATAAATGCTTTTACATCCAAATGGGCCATGCCACAATCAAAGGATAGGGATCCCAAGTGCAATCTATGGCAACTGGGAGTAAAGGAGGATATTGCACACGTTTTATTTCTTTGCCCAGCATATGTAATGCTAGAAGAAAATTGATAAAACCGCTATGTAAAAGTTTGAATGTTAGGAAATCCAATGAGATATTGCGAATACTAAAAACAGAGAACTCACAACTCATTGTATTTTGCGTCAGCAGATTTTTTGGGCCATCCGTTATATAAGGAAAAAGAGAGGGCAACATATGTAAATGATATATTTAGGTCTGATTTCTGTATTTTTGTACTATTGTATCTTAATATATATTATGAGTGGTTTGACTCAAGTCAATTCAAGCAGAGTAGTTTTAGTAAGAATGTATTATACTGTCACCAATTAATTATTTTAGCATAATTTTTAACAATTGCGTATTCTTGGCAAGGGTCAATTGAGTATGCACTTGCACTTTACATGTATTTTCTTAGAAATATTATAAACGGACAAATAATTTCTAGTAATAAGATAAATTGAAAGCGTCAATCTGTATAATTATACTGCATTTTGCACACTGACAAGGATAGTTCTTAATGTACATACAAGTGGAAATTACGTGTTATGTGTTTTAAAATATTTTAATAAATGCTTTGATGATTCCTTGAACTGAATAAAGATGTTTGAATGAATGAAACTCACTAGTGTCTTCGCCCAGCATCCAAGGAGTCTCAGCCCCTCCCTGTGTGCTTCTTGCCACAACACGTTGCCCTCAAAGGTATCTTGGTGCATTACGGTCGCTCCATTCCTGAAGCAGAGGCGTCCGGCGTGTTCCTTAATTACTGTATCTCTACTAATAGGTGGACAGGTGGGCCAATGCCTGTATTTTCCCTCTGGAAACTATGGGGCATATCAACAACAACCGGCGATAATTATCGCTGAGCGCACTTAGCGCTCGGATAATTATCGCCGGCTAGCGCTGAGATAGCATGCTATTAGCAACGCTTATCTCATCAGCGATAAAAATCCTAGCGCTAACTGGCTAACGTGAGATTATCGCTGGAAACCCAGCGATAATCTCACGTTAGCTAGTTGATAGGGACTCACAAACTTAGCCATGATATCCACCTTCCATAGGATATCATGGCTAAGTCAGTCCTGAAGCAGGTGTTAGGAAAGTAGCAATAACAGGTGTTATCGCTACTTTTCCTGCCGCTATGCTTCATGGCGGGGGGCTTGATGATAGGAGTAATGTCGCTTAGCGACATTTCTCCTATCCTGTCAGGTCAGGAACGCCCACTTTGCATCTCATTAGAGATGCAAAGCTGGGCGTTAGACATCCCCACGCTAAAGCAAGGTTTCACGCGTTAGCGTGGCCTTGCTAATATAGCTATAAAATTATCGCCGCTTTTCGGCCGAAAACGGCCGCTAAAGCGACGATAATATTTTATCGCCTCATTGGAAATATATATGCCCCTATATGCTTTACTGTCACACATCATGCACTAATGTTTTGTGATGTATAACGTTTTTGACTCAAGTAGTATCAGGATAACAAGTAAGGTCGCAAGACGTGTATAATGTGCCCAGTTATTATGCCTTCTGTGATTCTGGTGACAGTTGATGATTTACATGCTTTGTCCTAAGCTGCTGCTTTTTTCCATGCCCTGGGAGTATACTGTATTTTGTTGTGGTTCTTGCAGGGCCAGGATTGGTATAACAAGCACAGTATTAGTGATTCATGTATATTTTTCATAACCTGCTGCATTTCTTGTCCTGAAGCCAGGATGTATGTCATTTTAATTCTTGCCTTCTTATGGTTTTGAGTACTGACTCAGGATTGGTATAGTACGCACAGCTCTCATGATTCATGTCATTGTGGTCTATGTGTTATGTACAGTATACTATATATTTTGATATTATCCTGTGAGGAGTCTCTTTTGTGGTGTATTTATTTATTGTTTATGAGGGTGTTGCACAAACGCTTTACACATTGCCTCTGGGTGAAGCCTGACTGCTCTTGCCAAGCTACCAAGGGGGTGAGCAGGGGTTATCTTGGGTGTGTAACTGATTTGCCCTGACTAGAGTGGTGGGTTCTGCCTGGAATAGGTGCATATCCTAGCCAACCAGAAACCCCATTTCTAATAATGCATATCAACATTCATGTCTGAATTCAAACACCAAATATCTTCATCTGTCAGGGACGTGACAAAAAGACACAATGCGAAATGGATAGAAGTACATTAAATTGTGCATATTGGCTGCAGATGTGTAGATCTAAATTTGATTTCAACAAATTCTTTGGAAAGATTTAGTCAACGTGTAAGACTGTGCAAATAGAGAGAACTTCTCTTTGGGATGTCCTGCATGAAGGGGTATTAGAAAAACGAGTCCAATTAGCAATAAAAGTAAATGATTTGAATAAAGAAAAAAAATGGTTGCCTTACAATTACACCAAATAAATGCTTACACCAGATTATTACATTAAACAATGCACCTTTAATGTTATCATTAAGCTGAAACTGTTATAATTAAATGCAATGTAATAAAATAAAAGAATTAGGAATTCATGGTGAAATTATTAATAGCACCTGCTAGTGACAAAATAATTTTCCAATAACAAAACATTTTGCAATGCATTCAATCACAGAGCAATGTGTGATTGGTCCGCATAAGCAATTGAACCAATCAATGATTATGACTCAAAAATGAAAAATAGGTCAAATAAAATAAAAAATAATCCCACCTAATTTGTAGTTCATTACTCTCAGGATCCAAGAACTAATGACAAAGAAACTTCAATTTTAGTTTGCATTGTGCGATTCTACTGTATTGATTTTAGTCAACTGCTTTCATTTCACAATAAGTGCTTTCTGGGAGTTGGAGACCACCTATAATTGAAACTGTTGGACAAAGAAACCGATTCAGATTGCTTTGTAAAAGGAAAGTCCGGAATGTGAAGGAGTGATCTTGGACCCTGTGTGACTTATAAAACACTTATGCTTCAAAGACAGACTTCATTTTTACCTCTATCTGGTCACTCGCTGACCTTTTCTGTGAGAGAGCAGTAGAAATGAAAAGGTTTTTTCTGGTTTTCATTTGCTAGAGTAATAAAACACTGGTTCAGAGAGACCTCTTAAGCTGCATTGCATGTCTGTGTAACAAGGAAACACTGAATCCTGTGGCAACGTGAGCAAGGGACCCAGGTCCGGTTATACCCTGCCAACTTAGGGCGAACAGAGCAAACACAAAGAGGTAATGGACGGAGCACTGAAACTTTACAGACACTCACTCCCAGTCACAAATCTGGGTTGAATGCATCATCGTTCTTTAGCTCACTTTGCCACCCCAGTTCAGACCCAGCTATATATTCAAATCAGTCTTGACCCTGGGCCTAACGGGAACAGTCCAGCCCGAACTGCCAAGCCAGATCTTCCCTGGACCGAAAACAAGCGTTCTTGGACGAGTTTCAGGGTAACATCATCAGCCAGGCTAGCTTGAATACAGTGGCAAAGTGAGCAAGGGACCCACATCCGGGCATACCCTGCCAACTTATGGCAAACAAAGCAAAGACAAGGAGATGATGGCTGGAGCACTGACGCTTTTCAGACACTCACTCCCAGTCACAAATCTGGGTTGAATCTATCATCATTATTTTGCTCACCATGCCACCCCAGTTCAGACCCAGCTATATGCAAATCAGTCTTGACCCTGTGTCTAATGGGAACAGTACAGTCCGAACTGCCTAGGTTCGGTTCAAACTGGAATGGCATGGGGAGCAAAAAAACAATGGATTTAGTCCCAGATCTCTGTACTGGGGTGAATGTATGACATTGTTCTGCATTCTGTCCATCATTTATTCTTTTTGACTTTGTCACCCCAAGTGGGACAGGTATGCCCAGATGTGGGTCACGTGCTCTCCATGCCACTGGAGTCAAGCTATCCTGGCTGATGAGGGGTGAAACCTCAAAACGAGTCCTAGGATGCTTGGTTTCAATCCAGGGAGGACCTGGCATGGCAGTTCGGGCTGGACTGTTCCCATAGGGGCACAGGGTCAAGATTGATTTGCATATGGCTGAGATTAAACTGGAATGGCATTGGGAGCAAAAAAACTATGGATTTAGACCCAGATCTCTGTACTGGGGTGAATGTATGACATTGTTTTGCATTCTGTCCATCAATTCTTATTTTTGCATTTGTCACCCGAGTGGGGCGTGTATGCGGTCCTGTGCTCTCCATGACACTGGAGTCAAGCTATCCTGGCTTATGAGAGGTAAAACCCCGAAACCGGTCCAAGGATGCTTGGTTCCAGTCCAGGGAGGACCTGGCCTGGCAGTTTGGGCTGGACTGTTCCCATTGGGCACAGGGTCAAGGCTGATTTGCACCTGGCTGGGCTCAAACTGGAATGGCATGGGGAGCAAAAACAACGATGGACTTAAGCCCAGATCTCTGTACTGGGGTGAATGTATGACCTTGTTCTGCATTCTGTCCATCAATTGATCTTTTTGCCGGCATGGATTGGAGGTAGGCGGGTGGGCGGCAGGGGGTGTGAAAGCGGGGGTGAAGCAGGTATAAAGATATTAAAGAAAAAAGAAAAATGTTACGTCTTGCCGGCCCCTCCTCTGTAGTCCTCCCTCGCTCGCCCTCAACAGAAAGCACACCCAGGCTCCCAGTCAGCCAATCACAAAGCTGCCTGAGCAGCATTGTGATAGGTCTGAGCGCCGTGTTTCAGCACTCAGATGCTGACTGGGAGCCTGGGCATGTTCTCCATGCAGGCTGTACTGCAGCCTGCATTGAGAACATGCGAAGTGCGCAAGACTGTTTTGGGTGGCCCGGGAGGGCCCGTAAAGCAGTCATTGCACACTTAGGAGGGTGCTACCACTCCTCCCCTCTTCCCGCCCCCTAATGTAAAACTGCAGAAGTAGGAGAAAATAAAAGGATAAAACACAAGTTATTATCATTTTATATTCCCTTTGTTTCACTGCAAAAAGCAGTGGGGTGACGCTCCTCCGCCTTAGCGGAGGAGCCACCACTGAAGCTGGGTATGTTTAGAAGCAGAAGAGTGGGGGGTTCCATGAACACTGATCCTAAACTAGACAAGATGAAATCTAACAGAGCAGGGGCTGTCGGACCTGCATCAATGTGCTTAGAACATTTCACATTTTTTGTTTTTTAAAAACATTTTATTAAAGCTATCTGCAGTTGGAGTTAAGAACAAAAGCTTTGTATGATTTTGTTATGTTGACTGCTAAACATTTGTTGAAATCACAAGTTGCAGACTTATCCCAGCACCTTTGTGTGTCAGTCTCTGGATCAACAGGTGCATAGTAAGCTCACTGCAGAGGTGTGTGGAGGTCTGGGGTCTCTTCGGCCAAGTGCTTGTTGTTTCGAAACGTGCACCTTCAATATCAGTCACACACATTCACAGACGTGCCACAAATTGCATCCAGTTATTTTACAAACTGTGCCATGTTGTGCCTCATCTTGTGTGTGCCTCGACAGCACACTGCTTTTGTTAAGATGCACTTTTGTGTCTTGCTTTTGTACACACACGTCGGTCGGACTTGGTCCCGATTGAAAAGGAGCCACTATATGGGAAGACGGGGGGGGGGGGGGAGGTAGATGTTTGTTAAGAGAGTTCTGTCTTCTGGAAATAAAAAATTATCTTACCTCGACGATCTTCTTTTAAATGTTACACACCCAAGGAATGACGCTACATAAATACACCGTCCCTCGCAGCCTGCTTGTATTGGAGTGCATGCAGGGCCAATTCAAGTGCCATACCCCTCCTAGACAATCCAAGCACTGCTCTCATTCTGTCTGTAATGGCAAACAGCATAAGAGCAGTGCCAGAATTGGTTGGGGCAGGCAAACATAGTGCTCCATCCTAGACCAATGTGAGTGTGTCTCTGTTACCCATGTTCCCTGGCAGTGTTGACTGTGCAAGCCTGAATGCGCATGTCAAGGTAGCCACAAGCAAAATACTGGCCAACCCGACATGCACAATTTGGACACACAGCCTCAGCTGTCACCTGTCAATCGCGTCTACTTCTGGGAGAGACAGCTCCGTGGTAGTCCTGTCCACTTTAAGGAAGTAATAAATATCATGAGATACGGGTAAAGTATTTTAATTTGGATTTAAAAAAAAGAAAATAGAGTCAGGAATTTTGTGGCATGCAATGAGGGCGGGGAAGGCTGCCTCAGGTCATATGTAAACTCTAGTTTAACTATAACTACACAGTGACAACTGCCACTGTGTAAAATATAAATAAATTCACTGAAAAAAACAAAGGTTAATGAGCCTTTATAGTTAGGTGAAAATGTCAGCTACAACTTAAGAAATTTAAAACCAAAAAAACACTGAAATCCACCATTTATAGTTATTTCAAGTAAGTATAACTCATACCCTAAAGTAACTAGACGTTGCATCCCCGCCATCCACAGTGTTTTCATCAATGATGTAATTTCAGATGTTGCAGTGATGTTATCAATGATGTCATAGAACATGTCAAGAAAGATGTAATATGTGAGGTAATTAGCGGTGCATGGCAAGGGTGCAGGTTATAGTTACTTTAGGACACTAGTTTTAGCTTTCTGGACCAAAATCGAACTTTCTGCCAAATTTGGGCCCAGATTCCCAAAAGAATCATGGAACGCAGCGCTGCAGCCAAAATGCTGCGCTGCATTGCGTGACAAGGAAGGAGCAGGAGAGCGCAATATCTACAGAGATATGGCTTTCTCCTCACCTCTTCCTAGTGCCAGCGCAGATTTTAGCTGCCATGTGGCAGGCATCCACCTTGGTACCATTGTGCTTTTTATGCGTGCCTAGGTCTACCATAGGTCTTAACTGGCAGGGTACCCTTCCAGCACAAAATACTATTCTTAGATACACTTTAAAAATTTTCCATCTTGATACGTGTGCTGCAACGTGCAGCACATATGGAAAAACAGAGAAGCAAGGAGAAATGAAAACATTTATCCTTCTTTAAAATGGCGTTAACTTTTGGCGATAAACCCTGTCTACTATTGTTTGTAGCTAGGGTTTTGAATCAAAAGGAACGCCCACGTACCACTCATGTAACTTCCCCTTGGCGCTAAGTAAAGCAAAGTAGTGATTCATGCTGTTTTGTCTAACCTTTAGGGAATTTTCCAGCACAAAACAAGTTAATCAGGAAAAATGAAAAATTGTGCTGGTAAGCATCACTTTTGTGACTCTAACCCAGCGCAAAATGTTTGAGATTGTCTAGTTTTCCTATGGAAAATTACACGGGGTACACACATTTTGAGACCCCCTCCCCCCCTTTTTCTAAGCTCCCGCTTGACAGATCACACTAAAACCTTAAGTTATTAGCAAACCAAAAATGATCTTTCTATGGAAACGTGGACCTAAAAATAGCAGCAATAACTGGGTAATACATACAATCATTATGTTCATGGTCTATGCTACACCCCATATTGTCACTGTCACTAAGGCCCTATCTTTCTCTATCTCTTTACCTATACTGCTGACATCTGGGTTTGCATTCCTCCTAGGTCTTTCCATTCCTTCACAAGTTACAGCCCCCCCCCCACTGTTCCTGAGGACTTTAACTCTTCAGACAGCTCAACCCTTTACCTCAGGGTCACTACTGAAGTTTTAATTGCTCCATGTTTTAACATTTGTGAGCTATTGTATGTTGACACATAATTCCCTTGTTTTCTTTTAACATTTGAGGTGCAGTTTGTCAGGAAGGGAGGACCACATTCTGAAACTAAACCGAACAATCATTAGGCCTGTCCTGGGACCAGAGAACGGAGAAGGAGAAGGGTGGAACCAGGAGCCCGCTGGCAGATGGATGTGGAGGGGAAACTGAGCTCTCCCAGCGAATATCCGGGGGTTAATGAGCGGCAACTAAGTCTGATGTTATGCCTTTGATAACAGGCCTATGCATTGTTGTGTCAGGGCACCTTCTTTATTATTGCAACTGCAGCCTTTCTTCCCCCAAGCGGTCTGCTTTATCTCACTGACTCTAGGCGCTCCAGTGCTCGGGTTCTTCTGCTACTCTTTCCTGTCTACTGCTTCTTTTAGTGCTGCGGCAGCTTTGAAACTGCCCGAACGGTGTTTGCACCATAGGTAAAAAGATGGGGCCATATTTATGGCCAAGTCGCGCAATGCAGCGCAGCAGGTCATCTTGCTTTGCTGCACTGTGTGACAGGGAAAGGGCACGAATGCGCGGTATTTAAGTCAATATGGCGCATTCCTACCTTTTACCCTGTGCTGGCACCCTTTTGACTGCCTAGTGCCAAAGCAGGTACCCTTGCCTGCTTTGTCAGGAGGATTGTTTTTGTGCAGGAAGGGGCACATACCTGCACAAAAACAATCCCCTGAGAACGCAGTGCACAAAAAAGAGGAAAAACAAGGTGAAATGAACATTTTTCTCCTCGTTATGCCTCACCTGGAGAGGTGTAGGTGGGACATTCCCAGGTCTACCACTTCTGGCAAATCTGGGAATTGATCACAATCCATGGATGTTGCATGGGCACATCTATCCCACGCCCATGGAAACGTCTCCCTGGTGCAGGGTAATGCAACGCAGTGATTTGCACTGTGTTGCGTTACTCGAGATTTATGAAGCCACTAAGGGCCACGCAAAGGGGCCTTGCCTGGCTTCATAAATCATTTTTAATTTGCATGGCTCTCGGACCTCGTTGGTTGGCTCAAGAGCGATGATCAGGTCCTCATAAATATGCCCCAGGGGTTCTGGCAAATCTGGGAATTGATCACAATCCATGGATGTTGCATGGGCACATCCATCCCACGCCCTTGGAACCGTCTCCCTGGTGCAGGGTAATGCAACGCAGTGATTTGCACTGTGTTGCATTACTCGAGATTTATGAAGCCACTAAGGGGCGTTGCCTGGCTTCATAAATAATTTTTAATTTGCATGGCTCTCGGACCTCGTTGGTTGGCTCAAGAGCGATGAGCAGGTCCTCATAAATATGCCCCAGGGGTTCTGGCAAATTGCCATTGTTTTTGGTGTTTCCTCATGGGCCATTGTCTCCACGTAAGGCCTGAAGCAAATATTTATTGCAAAAATAAAGTGCAAAGATGAATATTGTGCTGTAATTCCAGTAGTAGAGACCGTTCCTCCATGTTAATCCCCATTTTAAGGGGGAAAATGCAGCACTGGAAGTAAAGCATGCCCCGAAACCTGCACAGACTGTATTTTCTCTGGGTGTTTTTCCCTGGTACTTCGAAGGAGGATCTTAGCCTAGCGCTGTGCAGTACCCTCCAGCCAGTGCCTGTAGGGGCAAATTACTGATTTGGGTTCACAGCAATAGATGATTGATCCACAGCTCTGCGTGAATGTTTGTATTCGTGCCTTTTCTATGGTTGGCTTGTAAGGAATTGTAAAGTGTCTGGATGGCGCTCCTATAGCTTCATTTCAAAGTGGGGGGTAAAACAATAGTTTTGAAAAAAGGCACCCATCACCTCATTTTTGAAAATATTTCCATCGGTCAAACTTGCATGTGCAAATAGCCTGATTTACTTGTGCAAAACCACGGTTCATGTTCCCACGGAAGAGACACTCTGGGGCATATTTAAAGGGCTTATCGCCATCAGAACGTCACTGTTTATGGTGCTCTGGTGGCGATAAGCTTTTCACCTTATTCACAAGGCGGTGTTAAACCACTTAACGTGGCTTAATGCCACCTTGTAAATAAGGGTCCTTTTCACGCAGCACTTAGAGTGAAAGGGGCGGGCAATGGGTGTTGCTGTGGGCGTTCAACTACAACGTCCATTGCTTTTTGACGCTACCCCTATTTAAAAGGGTGGTGTAAATATGGGGCAGAGCCAAAAATAAGAGCAGGGAAAACCTGGTATTAACCTGGTGAAACGAGGAGAAATGATTTCTCCTCATTGTTGCTGTTTCTATGTGTGCTGCATTCTGCAGCAAACGTAGAAAGAGCAAATTGCCACTTGTGATTGTTCAGGTGCAGAAAGGTGTCCCTTCCTGCACATAAACAATCATTCAATAATGACGACTTGCGACTTCTATGTGTGCTGCACAAAGTGTGCCAGTTGTGGGGTGCCCCCGGGTGGGCCTGTTTGTGAGCCCTGGAAATGTCCTTGTATCAGCATTTGTACAGCGCACTGTAACCCTATGGGCATCCTGACGCAAAGATACGGTAAATGCTAAGGGGTAAACTGCAAAGCTGAAATCGACTGGTTACACTCTAGGAAAGAGCCAGATCTTGACTTTCTTCCGAAACAACAGTAGGTCCTGTATTTGCCTCAATTCTAGAGGGAGACTATTCCATAGGCGGGGAGCTGCTACGCCAAATGCTCGTTCCCCCTTTGTGGATCTTTTAGTCCTAGGGATAATTGCCAAATTAGCTGACGAAGACCGTAAGCTGCATGCAGGTGCATACTAGCCAAACCTACCCTGAAGATGTTTGGGCCCAAGTCCATGAAGCGCTTTAAATGCGATACACAAGGACTTGAACAGTATCAGAGCCAATGCAGCTCAGCTAACGCTAAAGATGTTGAAGACCGATGTGTTTTTGATAGTGCAACCCTTTTTTTATTTTTCGGGGCTGGGAAGAGTCGGCTTCAAGGATGGCTTGTCCTTGGCCATTAGGCCTAATGTTTGCTTTCCATCCGTTTCCTTTGAATCAAAGGTTTCTGGTTTGGGTACGGAGGGAGAGGGTTCAGGTTGTTCTGGTGGCGCCGGCATGGCCCCACTCTGTCTGGTTTCCTCTGTTGATGGAGATGTTTCCCTGAGGTTTCACATTCTCCAGGTGCACTCTTCGGCAAAATACAAGCAGCCGGCTTGGTGATTGAACGGACAGGGTGCTAATGTTGCAGGGTATCTCGGCCTCTGTCTCCTCTTCTGTGCAGGTGTCCATAAGGTTGTCTATCAGGTCTTCCTATGCTCGACACTGGAAGACTTTGAGGCTTGGTGTGATAGGAGGCATGTGGTTCCAGTGTTTGTATCTCCGCCTCAGGTGCTGGAATTTCTCCAGGATGGGTTTCAATTGGGTCTGACACTCTTAAGGTGCAGTGGGCAACTATTGAGACGTTCTGGTCCCCTTGGGGTGATCTGGTGGATGATCAGGGTCTGCTCTCCAGGATCTTTAAGGGGTTTTCCCATCTCCATCTTGTCCCTCAGGTGATGTGTCATCCGCGATCGGTGAAGGTAACTGCGGTGGGGCACTGTAAGGAGGGATTCCCAGGGACTACGCCGAGGAAAAATTAAATAAATAATTAATTTTCCCTCGACATCGTCCCTTGGAATCCCCCCTTACCTGGCCCCACTGCTTTTACCTCCATGGACCGCAGCTGCGTTTTCCGATTTGCAGTTGGTTTTGTGGACCCTCCAGTACCCCCCAGTTTGGGACCTTGTCATCTATGGGGTTACGTCTTCTTAAAGGTGATTCTATCTAGTGGCTGTTACATCAGCTTGCTGAACGGCAAAGCTAGGCTGTCTGTCTTTTCTGTCTCCTTTCTTTCTGGTGATTGAGGACAGTTTTGTTCTTCAGTTGGGCCCAGGTTTTGTGCCCAAGAGGAATTCTATTTTTCATCTTCAGCAGGAAGTGATTCTGCCGGTGTTTTTTCCAGATCCTCAGTCTCCTGGGGAGGTGGCACTTCATTCGCTTGGTGTGCAGAGGGCAGTTTTGGTCTACCTGGACTGAGTGAAGGAGTTCTGGGTCTCCCCTTTTTTAATTTTTTATTTTAGTCCCGCCCGTAAGGGGGGTAAGCCTTCGACTCAGACCTGAAGCAGGTGGATCAGATCTGTGATTCTGCTGGTATATAAGCAGAGTGTTCTGCCATCTCCTCTGGGGATCCAGGGGAGATCTACCAGGGGAATGTCCCTTCTGTTTGGGAAGTACAGGGTGCTTCTTTGCAGGAGATCTGTCGGGCTGCCACTTGGGCTGTTACATCTACCTGTGTATTACCCTGTCCCAGGAATCAAATTCCCATTTTACCCAGGGGTCCTTGTTACTCACATGACATCTACCTTTGTAAGACATTATTGGGTGGTCCAGGTTCCGGAGGTTCTGGATTAGCTGGGTTCCAAAGTTCTGGCATCTGTGTTGTAAACCGTTTTATGCCTGTGGATTAAACTGGTGTTTGCATATTCTGTGCAGTTGTCCTAGTCATATTTTTGGCATGGGTGCATCTCACTATGTGATTCATCAAGGCGAGAGTGATGAGGAGGTAAGGCTGCATTTCCTGACCAGTAATAGCATTACTCTGAGTCCTTCTCGCGCCATGATGAACCAGGCCCTCCCTCCCGCCCTATCGACCATTCCAACTGTGTGGTGTTTGGGCTTGGTATAGAACAGGAAGTAAGGCGGGGGAATTTGTACATTGGTAGTGGATGTTTGAATGGAGGTGCAGGGGCATCACTATGTGATTCATCACAGCAAGAGAAAGGTTGTGAGAATAAATGTAACTTCCATATATATTCAGTGGTTATCTTGAAAAGATTGCATGGATTTGATGCTCCATGACCTACATTGGACTCACCTTCCCTATGCAAACGGAGGGTTTTAGCAATGTTGTTTTAGTGCGGGATTTGCTCTTGTGCATTTGCATTTAAAATATGCATGGCAGCATATTTTGTAACTCACAATTATTGTGCTTATAAAAAGCTGTGGAAGCATGCACATACCCAAACGTGGCTGCTCCAGTTCCTTCATATGAAGCATTGGCCATTTCATTGTTCAATTTGCGCAAAATGTGAGTTTGATATTTCATTAAATTCAAAGAAAACAATAATTTCTTCCTAGCATCTAAAAGCATTCAAAGTAGCACGAGTCAGTGCTGTTCAGCAGATGCTACAAGACAGCTTAGCAGGATCTCCTGTAGAAAACACTTCTGAAGTATATACCAGTTTGATAGCACATGATGTACATTCAATTATGGGCACTCAACTCACACTTCAAAATAGTCTCCATTCATTTTTCACAATGAATCCACTTGGGAACATTGTGTCAAAGACGTTAAATAGTACAGAAAGGCGCGGTTCGATGAGGGACAGGCTTAGTGCAATGACAGGCACTGGTTCAAGCATGGATAAGGGGCAGTGCATCGGCCTCAGGAGAGAGGTGGGGGGCTGCTGAGACAAGAGGAAGCGGTGGTGAGGGTGCCTGATACAAAGGGCGTCACAAACCATGGAGAGAAAAGAGGTGGATGGGGGAGTTTGGTGCAATTGTGACCAAAGGCAAACATTTATGATGCATATATGGCTAAGAACAGCTCAGGAGGCTCGTCAGTGGCCGAAAGAAACATAACACGCATGTGGGGTGTGCGAGTTACACCAACCATGGCGATATGGGAAAACAACATGGACTGGTGCATGTTGGCAGAAAAAGCAATATACCGGGGTAGAGGGTGCCCACAAAAATGGGGAAAAATGTGTTCCCCATGGCGTTCATTCCAAGGGATGAAGGAATTATCCATGGGGGGATCACGACGAGCCTATAATACAGATGCTCCCTAACTTTGTTGAGGTATTGTTTCTGGCTTACCAATGCTTTGTTGTTCTATATTCTATATATGATTCATGATTGCTCCATTGATATACTGCCCCTTTGGGGCCATATCATTATGCTGCACTGCATATCTGTATATTGTACTTTATAAAACTTATTGAAAAGATTTTATTTAAAAAAAAGAACAGCTCAAGAAATAAGTGTAGCTGCTGCATAGCTTGTTAACAGCCTATGTGAAGTGATGGTCGATGGAATAAATGTTTGGTCCCATTCTTAAAAATGTAAATCTTTGGGGAGAGCCCCACACTTCCCACACCTCAAGCCCTCCTATGGAGATTCGGGCTTGCTTGCTTCACTTCGCTTGCGATCCAGAAACAGAATGTATGGACAGTTTAAGATGAACAATTTGCTCGAGAGCTAAAGTACCATTATACAACATAACGTTATACATATGATGATACAACTCCTCCTTTTAATAAAAAAAGGCGAAATAAATTAAAAAATAACTTCATACATTTCTTTAGATATCAAAATATTTAAATACAGTGGTTTCCTAGGAACACAACTAGATTGGGTGCCTCATCAGATAGCAAACCGCTTTTGACCACACATTCACTTTGTTCTTGCACATAACAAGCAGAATCACTACTTTGAAAAGCATCTGCACACCTGACAGCACCACATCCATACCATTAAATTTAGCTCCAGTAACAGAACCATTAAGAACATGCTGAGTGTTAGAAATTGGTTTACTGGTTGACTGAGGTGTAAGCCATGGCCAAGCAGCAACCACAATCCTGGTCAGAGTACGGCACAAGCTAACCCCAAATGAACCTGTGCCCAACCCACGGGTAGCTTGGCACAGAAAAGTCAGGCTTTACTTGGAGGCAATGTGTAAAGTATTTGCGCAACACTGGAAACAGTAAAACAGTAAAATAGTGAAAACACCATACTAATAGATTCCATGCCAGGTTAGAAGAATAGAGTTTAATTAAATAAACCAAGACTAAAACGCCAAAAATCCAATCAGTAGAACTAGAGTTATGAATATTTAAAAAATAAACCGTAAAATAGCACCTAGAAAACGTCAACTATGTTTATCTGGTCGTGCTGGACTGGGTCAAAGTCAAACGTTCAGGCAGGCTGTGACGGAGTGCTGGTTGGATACAGTATCAGATTAGGTCAGCTGAAGTTTTACCCTGTCAGGTTTTGTGACAAGACTACCTTTCGGGTTGGAGAGGGTTGTGAGGAACAAGAAGAGTGTCGCAGGTTGTGGTTGGCGTGGCGTGAAGATCAGGCCAGGTGTTGTGGACAGACGGGCTGAAGCTTAATGTTGACGGTCGATGATGCTGTACAAAGAGACCGGCTGGCGACAACTTCTGCTAATCTTTTAAGCAAACGATACACAAATGATGGACGGAATGCAGAACAAATCAAAACATTCAACTCCAGTCAAGAGATCTGGGTTAAATCCATCATTCTTTTGCTCACCATACCACCCCAGTTTAGACCTGGTCATATGCAAATCAGTCTTGACCCTGTGCCTCATGGGAGCTGTCCAGCCCTAACTGCCAAGCCACGTCCTTTCTGGACTGAAAATAAGCATTCGAGGACAGGTTTTGGGATTTCACCCGTCATCAGCCAAGATAGCTTGATTCCAGTGGGACAGTGAGTCCGGGACCCACGTCCCGGCATACCCGGCGCACTTAGGGCAAGAAAGCAAAAGACACACATGTGATGGACAGAATGTAGAACAAATCAAAACATTCACCCCCAGTCAAGACACCTAGGTTAAAACCATCATTCTTTTGCTCACCATGCCACCCCAGTTAGACCTGTCCATATGCAAATCAGTCTTGACCCTGTGCATCATGGGCACAGTCCAGCCCGAACTCCCAAGCCAGGTCCTCCCTGGACTGGAAACAAACATCCTAGGACCTGTTTCGGGGTTTAACCCCTCATCAGCCAAGATAGCTTGAGTCCAGTGGCACAGTGCGCCCGGGACTCATGCCTGGGCATACCCGGCGCACTTAGGGTGAGAAAGGGAAAGACACACAAGTGATGGACAGAATGCCGAACAAATCAAAACATTCACCCCTAGTCAATAGATCTGGTTAAAATCCATCATTCTTTTGCTCACCATGCCACCACAGTTTAGTTCTGGCCATATGCAAATCATTCTTAACCCTACGCCTCATGGGAACAGTCCAGCCTGAACTACCAAGCCAGGTCCTCTCTGGACAGGAAACAAGCATCCTTGGACCGGTTTTGGGGTTTCACCCCTCAACAGCCAGGATAGCTTGATTCCAGTGGCACAGTGAGCCCGGGACCCCCGTCTGGGCATACCCGACGCACTTAGGGCGAGAAATCAAAGACATACAAGTGACGGACGGAATGCAGAACAAATCAAAAAATAAACCCCAGTCAAGATATCTGGGTTAAATCCATCATTCTTTTGCTCACCATGCCACCCCAATTTAGACCTGGCCATTTGCAAATCAGTATTGACCCTGTGCCTCATGGGAACAGTCCAGCCCGAACTGCCAAGCCAGGTCCTCCCTGGACCGGAAACAGACATCATACGACCGGTTTCGGGGTTTCACCCCTCATGAGCCAAGATAGCTTGATTCCAGTGGCACAGTGAGCCCAGGACCCGCGTCTGGGCATAGCCGGCGCACCTAGGGCGCGAAAGCAAAAGATAGATGAGTGACGGACGGAATACAGAACAACTCAAAACATTCACCCCCAGTTGAGAGATTTGGGTTAAATCCATCATTCTTTTGCTCACCATGCCACCCTAGTTTAGACCTGGCCATATGCAAATCAGTCTTGACCCTGTGCCTCATGGGAACTGTCAAGCCCGAACTGCCAAGCCAGGTCCTCCCTGGACTGGAGACAAACATCCTAGGAACGGTTTTGGGGTTTAACCCCTCATCAGCCAAGATAGCTTGATTCCAGTGGGACAGTGAGCCCGGGACCCACGTTTGGGCATACCCGGCGTATTTAGCGCAAGAAAGCAAAAGACACACATGTGATGGACGGAATGCAGAACAAATCAAAACATTCACCCCCAGTCAAGAGACCTAAGTTAAAACCATCATTCTTTTGCTCACCACGCCACCCCAATTAGACCTGTCCATATGCAAATCAGTCTTTACCCTGTGCGTCATGGGCACAGTCTAGCCCAAACTCCCAAGCCAGGTCCTCCCTGGACAGCATACAACCATCCTAGGACCAGTTTTGGCGTTTCACCAGTCATCAGCCAAGATAGCTTGATTTCAGTGGCACAGTGAGCCTGGGACCCACGTCTAGGCAAACCCGGCGCACTTAGGGCACGAAAGCAAAAGTCACACAAGTGATGGACGTAATGCAGAACAAATCAAAACATTCAGCCCCAGTCAAGAGATCTGGTTTAAATCCATCATTCTTTTGCTCACCATGCCACCACAGTTTAGACCTGGCCATATGCAAATCAGTCTTGACCCTGTGCCTCATAGGAACAGTCCAGCCCGAACTGCCAAGCCAGGTCCTCAAATCTTTTAAGCAGGTGGCCCGATTCTGGTGTAAATACGTTTGCGGTCATGAAGAGCCCAAAAGCTTGATTTCAAGAGCTTGAGAGCCAGAGCAAGGGTCCAGAACCTGGGGGTCAGAAACTCCCTAAAGCAACACTTTTGTTTTGGACTTCATCAACCAAAAACAAATTCCGTTTAGACCACCATTTTCCATGTTTTAGTTTTACTGAGCTGCGTGCCACCTCAACAACATGAAAAGGTCCAGGAAAATTAAAACACAATTTAAATTTCTTTGGCCTCATATTTTTTAACAAGACTCAACACCCAACTTTCTCCTTCTTAGTCCAAAGCATGTGTATCATTTTAGTAATCTTTTATCTTTCTCTGTTTCTTCATAATAGTTGAATTTACTTTATCAAAAGACACCACTCCACCAATCCCTGGACACTTTCCATCCAACCAGTCATGAATTAACTCAATCCTAACTTTCTTACCCTTAAAACAGGAAACACATCAGTTGCACTGTATGGAATATTGTGCTAAACCCAAATTTCCCTTCTCAATATAACTCTCTCAACAGCTCCATTGCCTTTTGGACTATACAATGCAACAGTAAAATGATTAATCCCCCTGTTATGCAAAATATGTTTTATTCTGTAAGAAATAAACTGTACCCCATTTTCAGTCACCAGTACAGAAGTTAATCCCCATAGAGAAAATTATGTTCAGAAAATCAATAGCAATAGCAACTCTCATAAGTATTTATTCAACAAACTCATAATAAAACCATTTAGAAAAATAATCAGTAAGTAGTATTAAAAAACTCATATGTACCGGAAGTTCCGTCAATGGTCCAGCAAAGTTAAAAGCCAACTTTTCCCAAGCCTGATTAGGAAAGGGCAATGGTTGTAAAGGAGTGTCTTTGAGCGTCCAATGCTTGTTAGACAAAAGAGACTTATACAAGGTGGTAATAGCAACATTAGCAAGCTTATCCATAACAGCCCACCAAAAAGACTGGCCATCCTTCACACAAAACCTGCATCACTTTAGCCATACTAGAATCATTTTCACAAGCTTCCAGCTGCTTGTTTTCTGAAATACTTTTGACAACATTTAATCACATCCAGGAGCTGTCATTCAACAGTAATCTGAATAAACAGTCAGCACGAACATTTGCACCACCAGAAATGTAATGCACATCAAAATAAAACTCTTGCAACTTTGACAAAATCTTTATGAATCTAGAGGATGCTAAACTTGAATTTGAACCTTTATCTCCTAACAAATTAATCTGTGGTTTATGATTGGTGCTCAGAATAAATTTGGTTCCGCAAATCTATGTTTTAAATTTTCCAGTGCCTCACACGCACACAAGGGCTTCTATCAATGTTACTGTACTGTTACTCAGTTTATGTGAGTGATCTAGATGCAAAATTTTGTTATTCTCATGTTAACATATTCTCTGGCATAAAACAGCTCCAATCCCAACTCCACTGGCATCAACCTTTACAGTGCACTGGTAACCTCATATCAAGTGGGGCACCATAGTCAGAATATCCTTTATATTCTAAAATAACACTGGTGTTTTTTAGTCCAAATAAACTTTACTACCCCCCCCCCCCTCCAAGAATAACCTGCGAATAATAGTTACTTAGGCTTATAAATGACTTAAATTGACCTTTGCCAATGGGTTACATGGCATCTTTCAAAGCTCTAATTAAGCCATCTTTAGGCTTAATTCCGTCGTAATCCTGTGACCTAAATTATCAACTCCATCAGACAAAAATTTGCAATTTTCTTTCAAAACAGTCATAACAGGCTCTTTGTCTAATATTCATTTGTGTTCACTAACATCCCTGCCAAAGAAAAGAATGTCATCTTGGAAGGGTTTCACCCCAGGGTATCCTTAAAAAAGACAATGCATTAACTTTTGAAAGGCACTAGTGGACGGTGCTATTCCAAACGGTAGCCTTAGATATTTATATGTTCCAAAAGCCGTTATGAAGTTAGTCAAGATTTGAGATTTTTCCTCCAAAACAACTTGGTGATAAGCAACTTTTAAATCAATGGTACTAAAACATTTAGCACCACCAATTAGTGTCAACTGCTCCTGAACTTTACGGTAGGGGATGGCAATCAATCAAAATGTTCTTGTGTAAAGACTTGAGGTCAGCACAAAAACGCATCTGCTCCCTTTTTAGGTCGAGCATTAGAGACCTTTTGTATATACTTTAGTATATACTTATACGCAGCCGTGGTCCGTGCAGGAAAATTAATTATTTATTTAATTTTCCCTCAGAATGGTCCCTCGAAATCCCCCCTTAACTCGCTCCACCGCTGTTACCTTCACAGACCGCGGCTGCTTTGTGGGCTCTGGAGATCAGCCCTAGGATTTGTCTGCTACAGCTTAGGGGCTTTTTTTTCTGTTCAACTGCCTCTATTTAACTGTCTTGATAGAAAACGACCAGTAGAGGTCAGAAAAATACCAAATTGCTTTCTGCTTGTTCAACTCCCTCTATTTAACTGTCTTGATAGAAAACGACCAGCAGAGGTCAGTAAAATACCAGAATCACTTTAGCATTCTCTAGATGCCAGTCCATAGAAATTGTCTTCCATGTGCATCTGTAGACAATAATACTTTTTTCAAATCTTGTATTTTCAGTGATATGATCACCGAAGGCCCTGATTTTATATTAAAAACTGAGTTTTGGACTATACCATTTCCCGCTGAAAGGCAATATTTTTCTCCATGTGTACCCATACCAGGCATAGCATGCAGTTTGGTGCTTACTTTCCCTCCATGTTAAACAACAGTAGTTGTTTCAGCACCCAGGCTAATGTGCTGCATACCTAAATCCATAACAGATCCCAAAGGCGGGACCGATTGTATTGCAAATGTTTGTTGTCTTTGCAATAACAACCACACTAACCCTCTCAGAGTCATTCACAGGCATAATGATATTATCCTAACACAAATCTTCTTTTTTTTATTTATTTTTTAATTAAAGCTTGGTAAACAGAAAACATATATTGGCAACATAGTAATCATGGCAAAAAAGAAACATTCCAAAAGCAAATATGGAAAGGTACTTATGTAAAATCAAAAAACAATATACGTAAAGAAACATAGCCAGAAGGCGCATTTAATCCAAATAAAAACCATAAATAAATAACAAAACCCAGATGGCGTCTATTCACTAAGCCACTCCACCACTGGAGCCCAAATCTTCTGACCCCATTCCCGCCTCTTTCTTCCCCACCTCCACCATACTGCTGATTCCAGATTGTAAAGAGTCCGTTGTTTTCTAACCCACAGACAACCATCTCGGGTGAAAGAATAACTGATATCATAAGCCTAGAGTTGATAAAAAGCTCTACCTCCAAAAGAAAGGACCCCATTTTGGGACAAGCAAAAAACATATGTATATCGTTTGCAGCTAGGAGTCCACATCTCGGGCATAAGTGTCCCCCGCTATCCCCCCATTTAAAAATCTTAGCCGGGGTATGATATAAGTCAAATAGAGCCATGAAGCATTGAGAGCGTAAGCTTCCAGAAATTGAAACCTTACTGGACAGCTCAAGTGCCTGAGTAATATCCACACCTGACACCCCTAGCTTAGCCTCCAATTTGGCATTCTGCAGCAGGATGTCGTCCGGAAGACCGGATAATAGTTGCACCAATTTTAGACCTCCTTCAAACTAATTCAAACAAGATAATCCTGTCAAATATAGTGGTTGTTTGGACCTTGGTTCTATCAACAAAACTTCGAATCTGCAAATATTTGAAAAAATCATGTATATTAAGATTAAACTTATCCTTTAAAAAAGAAAAAGGGGCCATGGTCCTATCCAGAGCTAAATCCCCTAGAGCTGCCAGCCCAAAGGACGCCCATCTGAAGGTAGTCTGATCTTGAAAGATTAAGGGTAGGAGTCTAACAGCTGTGAAGGGTGTATAGAAATTAATATTAGGAATAGACCATTTACGTCGGATCTTGCTCCAAACAGAAAACATTGTCCAAATAACCTTGAACCTGGTCTTCTTATAGTAACTGGGCTCAAGGATTGACAACAAAATCCCCTTGGCTTCCTCTCCTAGTCCTATTTCATAAATTGAGGGTCTACAAGACAGTGAAACCACCACCCTGTCCCCAAACAGTGATACGCCAAAATGTTGGATCAGTGAAGACCAGAAATAAAGCAGCAGATTAGGTACTGACCAGCCACCTCGTTCTCTAGGAAGGCACATCCACTTTGCTGCCCTGCGAGGGCGATGATATCCCCAGAGAAATCTGTTACAGGTCCTCTCTGCCCTAGCCATACTAGATTGAGAAAACTCAAGGGGAATGGTTCTAAAGAGGTATAAAAACTTTGGTAGAACCAGCATCTTTAAAACATTGCAACTACCAAACAAAGAGAGGTGTAAATTATTCAATCTTACCAAGGTAGAATTAACTGACTCAATCACTGGTCCGATGTTCAAATCTGGAATGTCACTTACTAGAGCAGTAATTTTAACTCCTAGGTATGTTGCAGATTGGATCACTGGAGCTTGAGAAGGGCCCATAGCGGAAGATTGAATAACTTGGGTTTTGGTAACATTGAGTTTATATCCAGAAAGCTGACCGTATTGTTCTGCTAGGGTCTGTAAAGCAGGGAAGGCCGATGCAACATCATTGGTCAGTACAACGATGTCATCCGCATAGGCCAGAGCTTTATAATCTGTAGAATTTACCCTAACCGGCACGATATCTAAAGAGTGTTCAATTTTGTATAAAAAGGGATCGATATATAGGGCAAATAGCAGATGCGAGCAGGGACACCCCTGCCGAGTACCCCTGCTAATACTAAATGGATTTGATACTAGCCCAGATATAGATAGGGTAGCTACTGGAGCAATATACAGTGATTGAATCGCACTAATAAATTCAGAGCTAAAACCCTTCCATCGAAGAACCGCTCGAAAGAATCCCCAGGCGACCCTGTCGAACGCCTTCTCGGCGTCCAACAGGATCAGACCGATGGGAGAGTCAGTGACCTGTGCCCAGTCCAGTAATGCAATAGCTCGGCGGATATGATCGGCCGTATCCCTACCCGGGATAAACCCGTGCTGACGCAGTGATACCAGAGGAGTAATGACCAAAGCTAACCTGGTGGATAAGATTTTAGCATAAATGTTGCTATCAGTATTTATAAGTGATATGGGACGGTATGAGGAAGGGTCAAGCGCCGGCTTATTTTTTTTCTTAAAAAGAATGCTATTAGTCTGACGCCAGGAGTCCGGGATAGAGCCGTGCTGCGCATCTCTGAGAACCGACAGAAAATCCTGCCGAACCTCTGCACGAAACAACTTATAAAATTCCAGAGGAATTGCGTCTGGACCGGCAGCCTTTCCATTGGCTAAAGAGTTAATCGCAAGCTTGTCCTCTTCCCATTCTATGGGAGCAGAAAGATCTGCATTTTGTTGGGATGTGAGATGGAGGGTATTAATATCCCGAAAAAAAGTCCCTGCTTCCACCTCTACATCTATGCCAACATTATCCTCAGTGTATAATGCATGATAAAAATTTCGAAAAGCTCCCATAACCCCCTCTGGTATATCCTGAACCCGGCCTAAATGATCTTGTATCTTGCTAATACGATTAGCCAAATTCCTCTGCTGGAGTCGTTTGGCCAGAACCCTGCCAGATTTTTCACCCAACTCAAACATTTCAGTACGAAACTGCAAAAATTTGGCAGCAAAGTCCTCGCCAAAGAACTCCAGCACACTAGCCCTAGTCCTGGCAACCAACGCCTGGCTTTCAGCTATATCCTGTCCATCCTTAATAGCATCTATTAACTGGACTTCTGCTAATCTGCGCTCTTCCATACGACTAGTGGTTTGTTCTCGAATCATCTTACGCCGTAAAGCAGAAAAGCTCTTCGTCTCTCCGCAAACTGCAGCCTTAAATGTGTCCCAAACCGTGGTGCCAGAAGCTGTCCCCCTATTAATATTCAAAAGCTCAGATATCCACATCCTCATATGATCTAAATAGTACTGCTCCAATAAAAGCTTCCTTTCAAATGTCCAGATCCTTGGAGGACCAAGGATTTGGGAAAACGGGCATTCAACAATCAAGGTATTGTGGTCTGATAAAATTCTTGGAGGGGCTGAAATGGAGGAATCATCAGCTAACTGATCCGTCATAAAAAAAAATCCAGCTGGACCATTTTGTTATGGGGGGCCGAATAATACGTGAAGCCGTCTTGATTCTTGCTATGGTAGGACCAAAGGTCAGTCAGGCAATGCTCTTGAGTCAGGGCTTGAAGTGCACTAAAAACCCTGGGCTTCTTACCCCCATATCCTAGATCGCACGATATATTAAAGTCCGCGGGCAAATTAATATTCATGTCACCACACAGGCAAATCGGATGAGGGTATAATGCCAGCTCTACTTTCAAGTGGTGGAAAACTTCGGGGTCATCTAAATTTGAGCCATACACCGTGCATACTGTTAAGGGTCTGCCATTGATTATCAGCTCTGTAATAGCCCACCTCCCAGAATTATCTTGGCAGGTTTTCCTGCATACACCAATCCCCCTTCTCATTAGAATTGCAACTCCTCTAATCTTAGATGTCTGATGGAACACCCAACTAAATCAAACCCTGGAATTCTGAGAAGGTCCCGATCATTCCAAGGGACATGAGTCTCTTGCAGACAAAGTAAGTCGATGTGCAAAACCAGGACAATTTTTGAGAGCAGTGCCCTTTTTTTACCGTCATTGAGCCCACATATATTCCAGGAGGCTAAGCAAATCTTACCCTGTGCCATCTATTTCCCATATAGAACCAAACCCGCCAGGTACATACAAAACAGCTGTTTTCTGAAATACTTTTGACAACATTTAATCACATCCAGGAGCTGTCATTCAACAGTAATCTGAATAAACAGTCAGCACGAACATTTGCACCACCAGAAATGTAATGCACATCAAAATAAAACTCTTGCAACTTTGACAAAATCTTTATGAATCTAGAGGATGCTAAACTTGAATTTGAACCTTTATCTCCTAACAAATTAATCTGTGGTTTATGATTGGTGCTCAGAATAAATTTGGTTCCGCAAATCTATGTTTTAAATTTTCCAGTGCCTCACACGCACACAAGGGCTTCTATCAATGTTACTGTACTGTTACTCAGTTTATGTGAGTGATCTAGATGCAAAATTTTGTTATTCTCATGTTAACATATTCTCTGGCATAAAACAGCTCCAATCCCAACTCCACTGGCATCAACCTTTACAGTGCACTGGTAACCTCATATCAAGTGGGGCACCATAGTCAGAATATCCTTTATATTCTAAAATAACACTGGTGTTTTTTAGTCCAAATAAACTTTACTACCCCCCCCCCCCAAGAATAACCTGCGAATAATAGTTACTTAGGCTTATAAATGACTTAAATTGACCTTTGCCAATGGGTTACATGGCATCTTTCAAAGCTCTAATTAAGCCATCTTTAGGCTTAATTCCGTCGTAATCCTGTGACCTAAATTATCAACTCCATCAGACAAAAATTTGCAATTTTCTTTCAAAACAGTCATAACAGGCTCTTTGTCTAATATTCATTTGTGTTCACTAACATCCCTGCCAAAGAAAAGAATGTCATCTTGGAAGGGTTTCACCCCAGGGTATCCTTAAAAAAGACAATGCATTAACTTTTGAAAGGCACTAGTGGACGGTGCTATTCCAAACGGTAGCCTTAGATATTTATATGTTCCAAAAGCCGTTATGAAGTTAGTCAAGATTTGAGATTTTTCCTCCAAAACAACTTGGTGATAAGCAACTTTTAAATCAATGGTACTAAAACATTTAGCACCACCAATTAGTGTCAACTGCTCCTGAACTTTACGGTAGGGGATGGCAATCAATCAAAATGTTCTTGTGTAAAGACTTGAGGTCAGCACAAAAACGCATCTGCTCCCTTTTTAGGTCGAGCATTAGAGACCTTTTGTATATACTTTAGTATATACTTATACGCAGCCGTGGTCCGTGCAGGAAAATTAATTATTTATTTAATTTTCCCTCAGAATGGTCCCTCGAAATCCCCCCTTAACTCGCTCCACCGCTGTTACCTTCACAGACCGCGGCTGCTTTGTGGGCTCTGGAGATCAGCCCTAGGATTTGTCTGCTACAGCTTAGGGGCTTTTTTTTCTGTTCAACTGCCTCTATTTAACTGTCTTGATAGAAAACGACCAGTAGAGGTCAGAAAAATACCAAATTGCTTTCTGCTTGTTCAACTCCCTCTATTTAACTGTCTTGATAGAAAACGACCAGCAGAGGTCAGTAAAATACCAGAATCACTTTAGCATTCTCTAGATGCCAGTCCATAGAAATTGTCTTCCATGTGCATCTGTAGACAATAATACTTTTTTCAAATCTTGTATTTTCAGTGATATGATCACCGAAGGCCCTGATTTTATATTAAAAACTGAGTTTTGGACTATACCATTTCCCGCTGAAAGGCAATATTTTTCTCCATGTGTACCCATACCAGGCATAGCATGCAGTTTGGTGCTTACTTTCCCTCCATGTTAAACAACAGTAGTTGTTTCAGCACCCAGGCTAATGTGCTGCATACCTAAATCCATAACAGATCCCAAAGGCGGGACCGATTGTATTGCAAATGTTTGTTGTCTTTGCAATAACAACCACACTAACCCTCTCAGAGTCATTCACAGGCATAATGATATTATCCTAACACAAATCTTCTTTTTTTTATTTATTTTTTAATTAAAGCTTGGTAAACAGAAAACATATATTGGCAACATAGTAATCATGGCAAAAAAGAAACATTCCAAAAGCAAATATGGAAAGGTACTTATGTAAAATCAAAAAACAATATACGTAAAGAAACATAGCCAGAAGGCGCATTTAATCCAAATAAAAACCATAAATAAATAACAAAACCCAGATGGCGTCTATTCACTAAGCCACTCCACCACTGGAGCCCAAATCTTCTGACCCCATTCCCGCCTCTTTCTTCCCCACCTCCACCATACTGCTGATTCCAGATTGTAAAGAGTCCGTTGTTTTCTAACCCACAGACAACCATCTCGGGTGAAAGAATAACTGATATCATAAGCCTAGAGTTGATAAAAAGCTCTACCTCCAAAAGAAAGGACCCCATTTTGGGACAAGCAAAAAACATATGTATATCGTTTGCAGCTAGGAGTCCACATCTCGGGCATAAGTGTCCCCCGCTATCCCCCCATTTAAAAATCTTAGCCGGGGTATGATATAAGTCAAATAGAGCCATGAAGCATTGAGAGCGTAAGCTTCCAGAAATTGAAACCTTACTGGACAGCTCAAGTGCCTGAGTAATATCCACACCTGACACCCCTAGCTTAGCCTCCAATTTGGCATTCTGCAGCAGGATGTCGTCCGGAAGACCGGATAATAGTTGCACCAATTTTAGACCTCCTTTAAACTAATTCAAACAAGATAATCCTGTCAAATATAGTGGTTGTTTGGACCTTGGTTCTATCAACAAAACTTCGAATCTGCAAATATTTGAAAAAATCATGTATATTAAGATTAAACTTATCCTTTAAAAAAGAAAAAGGGGCCATGGTCCTATCCAGAGCTAAATCCCCTAGAGCTGCCAGCCCAAAGGACGCCCATCTGAAGGTAGTCTGATCTTGAAAGATTAAGGGTAGGAGTCTAACAGCTGTGAAGGGTGTATAGAAATTAATATTAGGAATAGACCATTTACGTCGGATCTTGCTCCAAACAGAAAACATTGTCCAAATAACCTTGAACCTGGTCTTCTTATAGTAACTGGGCTCAAGGATTGACAACAAAATCCCCTTGGCTTCCTCTCCTAGTCCTATTTCATAAATTGAGGGTCTACAAGACAGTGAAACCACCACCCTGTCCCCAAACAGTGATACGCCAAAATGTTGGATCAGTGAAGACCAGAAATAAAGCAGCAGATTAGGTACTGACCAGCCACCTCGTTCTCTAGGAAGGCACATCCACTTTGCTGCCCTGCGAGGGCGATGATATCCCCAGAGAAATCTGTTACAGGTCCTCTCTGCCCAAGCCATACTAGATTGAGAAAACTCAAGGGGAATGGTTCTAAAGAGGTATAAAAACTTTGGTAGAACCAGCATCTTTAAAACATTGCAACTACCAAACAAAGAGAGGTGTAAATTATTCAATCTTACCAAGGTAGAATTAACTGACTCAATCACTGGTCCGATGTTCAAATCTGGAATGTCACTTACTAGAGCAGTAATTTTAACTCCTAGGTATGTTGCAGATTGGATCACTGGAGCTTGAGAAGGGCCCATAGCGGAAGATTGAATAACTTGGGTTTTGGTAACATTGAGTTTATATCCAGAAAGCTGACCGTATTGTTCTGCTAGGGTCTGTAAAGCAGGGAAGGCCGATGCAACATCATTGGTCAGTACAACGATGTCATCCGCATAGACCAGAGCTTTATAATCTGTAGAATTTACCCTAACCGGCACGATATCTAAAGAGTGTTCAATTTTGTTTAAAAAGGGATCGATATATAGGGCAAATAGCAGACGCGAGCAGGGACACCCCTGCCGAGTACCCCTGCTAATACTAAATGGATTTGATACTAGCCCAGATATAGATAGGGTAGCTACTGGAGCAATATACAGTGATTGAATCGCACTAATAAATTCAGAGCTAAAACCCTTCCATCGAAGAACCGCTCGAAAGAATCCCCAGGCGACCCTGTCGAACGCCTTCTCGGCGTCCAACAGGATCAGACCGATGGGAGAGTCAGTGACCTGTGCCCAGTCCAGTAATGCAATAGCTCGGCGGATATGATCGGCCGTATCCCTACCCGGGATAAACCCGTGCTGACGCAGTGATACCAGAGGAGTAATGACCAAAGCTAACCTGGTGGATAAGATTTTAGCATAAATGTTGCTATCAGTATTTATAAGTGATATGGGACGGTATGAGGAAGGGTCAAGCGCCGGCTTATTTTTTTTCTTAAAAAGAATGCTATTAGTCTGACGCCAGGAGTCCGGGATAGAGCCGTGCTGCGCATCTCTGAGAACCGACAGAAAATCCTGCCGAACCTCTGCACGAAACAACTTATAAAATTCCAGAGGAATTGCGTCTGGACCGGCAGCCTTTCCATTGGCTAAAGAGTTAATCGCAAGCTTGTCCTCTTCCCATTCTATGGGAGCAGAAACATCTGCATTTTGTTGGGATGTGAGATGGAGGGTATTAATATCCCGAAAAAAAGTCCCTGCTTCCACCTCTACATCTATGCCAACATTATCCTCAGTGTATAATGCATGATAAAAATTTCGAAAAACTCCCATAACCCCCTCTGGTATATCCTGAACCCGGCCTAAATGATCTTGTATCTTGCTAATACGATTAGCCAAATTCCTCTGCTGGAGTCGTTTGGCCAGAACCCTGCCAGATTTTTCACCCAACTCAAACATTTCAGTACGAAACTGCAAAAATTTGGCAGCAAAGTCCTCGCCAAAGAACTCCAGCACACTAGCCCTAGTCCTGGCAACCAACGCCTGGCTTTCAGCTATATCCTGTCCATCCTTAATAGCATCTATTAACTGGACTTCTGCTAATCTGCGCTCTTCCATACGACTAGTGGTTTGTTCTCGAATCATCTTACGCCGAAAAGCAGAAAAGCTCTTCGTCTCTCCGCAAACTGCAGCCTTAAATGTGTCCCAAACCGTGGTGCCAGAAGCTGTCCCCCTATTAATATTCAAAAGCTCAGATATCCACATCCTCATATGATCTAAATAGTACTGCTCCAATAAAAGCTTCCTTTCAAATGTCCAGATCCTTGGAGGACCAAGGATTTGGGAAAACGGGCATTCAACAATCAAGGTATTGTGGTCTGATAAAATTCTTGGAGGGGCTGAAATGGAGGAATCATCAGCTAACTGATCCGTCATAAAAAAAAATCCAGCTGGACCATTTTGTTATGGGGGGCCGAATAATACGTGAAGCCGTCTTGATTCTTGCTATGGTAGGACCAAAGGTCAGTCAGGCAATGCTCTTGAGTCAGGGCTTGAAGTGCACTAAAAACCCTGGGCTTCTTACCCCATATCCTAGATCGCACGATATATTAAAGTCCGCGGGCAAATTAATATTCATGTCACCACACAGGCAAATCGGATGAGGGTATAATGCCAGCTCTACATTCAAGTGGTGGAAAACTTCGGGGTCATCTAAATTTGAGCCATACACCGTGCATACTGTTAAGGGTCTGCCATTGATTATCAGCTCTGTAATAGCCCACCTCCCAGAATTATCTTGGCAGGTTTTCCTGCATACACCAATCCCCCTTCTCATTAGAATTGCAACTCCTCTAATCTTAGATGTCTGATGGAACACCCAACTAAATCAAACCCTGGAATTCTGAGAAGGTCCCGATCATTCCAAGGGACATGAGTCTCTTGCAGACAAAGTAAGTCGATGTGCAAAACCAGGACAATTTTTGAGAGCAGTGCCCTTTTTTTACCGTCATTGAGCCCACATATATTCCAGGAGGCTAAGCAAATCTTACCCTGTGCCATCTATTTCCCATATAGAACCAAACCCGCCAGGTACATACAAAACAGCTTTAAATCACCCTTCTAGCCTTAGGCATGCCATATTAATGCAAAAACCTAAAGAAATGCCACGATTGTAGTATACATTCAAGCAATTTTTTTATTTTAGAACCAACCCCCCACTCTAGGGTGGGGGGGTTGGTTCTAAAATAAAAAAAATTGCTTGAATGTATACTACAATCGTGGCATTTCTTTAGGTTTTTGCATCCCCAAGCCACCCTCCCCGATCCCACCCACCTGACGCCCCCCCAAGCCACCACCCCCTGCGTGAGGCACCAGGACCTAGGTCCTTGTGATGGAGGAGCTGGATTGAACACAAAATCCCCCGGTATCCTCACCAGGCTGCTAATAGCAATAAGGGGTACAGTCCTGGGAAGAGAAGAGAGAAAAAGAGTAAAAATAAAAAAAATAAAAAAACAGCATTCATACTCCTCTCTACTCAAGAACAACACCCACATGCACATTACATATTAAAGATCCAAAGAAAAGGAAAAAATGACAAAGCAACAGAGCATCATTACCCCCCTAAAGTGAGTTCAAAAAGTCTTGAGCCTGAATTTCAGAGACAAAGAATCTGGTTTGGCCCTGATAGATAATTTTCAGTTTAGACGGGAAGAGCAAGAAAGCTTGAGCTCCCCTAGACTGAAACGGTGTTATTAGCTGGCGGAGCTGCCACCTCCGCTCAACCGTAGCCGGACACAAATCGGGTCTAATGAAAAACTCACACCCCTTGCCCCTCCGCTTCCTATCGGGCCGAGCCAGATCATAGATCTTCTCCCTGGCCAAACAATTATTTAAACTAATAAGAATAGCACGAGGTTTGTCTTCTATCTGGCCAGTACACTTCTTTTGCTTAAATGGAAAGCGGTGAGCCCGCTGAATTTCAGTTTGCCAGTCCCATTGTTTGCCCTCGGGGAATGCTTCACTAAACAGTTCGACCACAAACTGCCTAATGTCCAAGCCTTCAATCCCTTCCTGGACTCCCAAAATTCTTAAGTTATTCCTCCGAGGTCTGTTTTCAAGGTCCGTAAGCTTCCAGACAATATCTTCTCTTTGGTTCTTTATGAGATCTGTAATTCCTCTCTGGATAGCCATGTCATCTTCAAGAGTAGAAATCCTTGCTTCCGCTTCTCCAATTCTAGAGGCAATATCTGAGCATGTCTTTGCAACTCTGCGGATAGAATTTTGTACCCTGCGACATGCACCCTGAGTGCGAGCGCTTTCTTGCCGAGTTTCTTCGCGGTGGGCCATGATGGTGTGACAGATAACCGCCAGTGTCATCTCGCCGGGATGTACATGGGAATGATTGGCTCCATTCGAGTTCCCTACCTCAGTGGTATCACCCTCCATACCAGACTGCATGGAGTAAGAATAATCCCAGCCTAATGATCCTGTGTCAAGACAGGATGTTGGGTCCCCCTGTTCTCTGGCTACTTTACGAACTGTACTAGGCCCAGATAGTGAGTTCAGTGCTTCGCTGGTTCGCCAGTCCCCCAGCTCACTGTCATCATCTGTCCAGTCCTTGTCCTCCCCAAAATCTTCCTCAGATGAGCCTGTATGATCAGAAAGAGAATAAAATTTATCACCGCCTTCAGGGTCCCCATTTAAGCTTGAACCTGCCGCCTGCTGAGTTGATTGCGACCTCCCGCCTGGCGTAGTTTTAGTTAGCTGTAGCAATAATGGCTGGCCCACCCCTAACTCAGCGGAATTTGCTATAGTTCCAGTAGCCAGAGCTGAAACTACAACTCCCAGAGTTCCACTAGTTTGTAGCATATGGACTGCGTTTTCAATAATAGCTCCAGGCTCAGCGTTAATGTCCTTCCCTCCTTCAATCGACATTGCAGCATTATTAGCAGATCCCCCCTTGCTACTGGGGAAACCAGCAGACATTAATGAGCCCCGGGGAGGAGGAGAAAGGCCAGCATCCATTTTATCTAAAACTGACTTTGTTGGGAGTTTTGAAGATACAGTTGCAGCAGGAGTTACCATAACAGACTGACCTTTTTTAGCCTTGATAGGTGGCTGTGGCGTCTTGTTCTTAACTGCCGATTTTTTTAACAGAGTAGGAACTGTGTGCTTTGACTTCGCTGTGACTGGAACCAGCATCTCTACAGAAACTTGCCGGGTATGCGATGTTTCCTCTAGGGTGGCTGCTCCCGAAATCGGCGGCGTCACAGCACGTTCCTCCTCGGTATTTACCTTCAAGGAGCTGCCCCCCCGGCCGAGCGAAGCGCGTCCAGTGATGCCGGGAGCCGTAACAGTGCTCTTCCCCTTTGGCGGCATATCCTCGAGCTGAGAGATAAAGAGTCGCAGCGGAAAGACGCCGCTACCAGAGCTGCCGGAACAACGCTCTGGTCCTGCCTGCCGGGAGAGAATCCAGCAGGTAAGTTGGTTCCTTGAGACGAGGAAGCGCCAAAGCATTCCGTTGCGCTGAAAATCTTTTTCCGAACACGGAGGTAATGTTACAGAATTCTAAAATCTGAGTCCCGTTATTCCAAAAGCCTCAGGATCCATTGCAAAAGCAGACTGGCGAGTTAGCCGGGAGAGAGTGTCGCTAGCCAGCTCGCTCTGCCCAGAGTCCGGCCACCATCTTGCCTCTCCCCACTACACAAATCTTCAAGATGTTTTTCAAAATCCTTTTTAATGCTAAGTGGTATGTCGTGCACTGTGTGCACCACTGGAATGACACCATCCTTCAAAATGAACTTGCATTCAAATCCTTTGACCAAACACATTTTGTCTGAAATACACGCTCATACTTCTCCGGTATTCTTTTCAAATTGTCAGCTTTTTGCTAAATGTGCATAACAGGTGTCTCTGTGCCAGGTCTTAAAACTATTCCCAATATTCCCTGATACACCCAACCCAAAATGTTTCTTCTATCAACTGCTACACGTGTTTTAGGAACAACTGTCCTACCTGAAAAAAACAATGTCTTTATCGCCATATGCAACAGCTCAAATGTCAGATTTACACAAATTATTGTTATTCCATAGAGTATTAAAAGTAGTTTCAGCCAACCTAGTAATTGGTGAAACTGAATTAGCCATTATGTTCAAATCAACACCTCCAATACACACCTTGCAAAATGGACCATTCTTTTTTTTTAATTCAACTTATTTTATTGAATTTTCAGCGAACAAGAGAGAGCACACATACAGCAATACAGCGGTAAAAGGAAAAAAATGTACAGGCAGAGCATTGCAATGCTCCAGAATTTGGGATACAGAGTAGGGAAGGTTGGATGACTGTGCAGGGCATAAGTCTTGGGATACAGAGTAGGGGAGGTGGGAAGACTGTGCAGGGCATAAGTATTGGTTCGGGAGTCCCATTAATTCCGCTATCCATCACAAGCATATACATCCTATGGTAGATTGTAGGTTGAGTAGACCTCATTATACAGTTTAGTCGTAGCTTCAGAATATCATAAAAACAAAGATGAGTCGTTTCAACAGATATAATAAGCACTGTGAATGTATTGATTGTGCCTTAGAGCGTCCAAATAGCCATGTATTGATTTAGGTGAGGTCAGGACGTATTTGGTTCCCTTGCACAGAGAGGAATAAAATTACAGTAGTCATTGGGAGAAGAGGAATAGGTGAAGTGCAGGAATGAGTGTTGTGTTTAACTGCATGGCTAAGTACCCATCTGTGAGAGGGAATATTTGGAGAGGGCAAGCATAAGGTCTAGTAGTTGGCGATCGCTATCATTCTTTAGCTGGGAGTCTAGTGGGCCTAGGAGGATTCATGAGAGTTCTTTGGTGGGGGTAATGTTAAAGGTGTGTTTGATACAGTCAAGGACTTTGTTCCAGTAGGTCTGAAGGATCGGGCACTTGAAGAGCATGTGAGATAGGTTGCCTCCGTGGTGTTCACAATTCCAGCATTTGGAAGTTTGGGTGAGAGGGTGTCCAGTACGCTCTACTAACAATCAAGGGGCAGATTTATGTTGGACTTGCACCACTTTTACGCCGCCGTTGCGTCACTTTTGTGACGCAGCGGCAGCGTAAACCCTGCGCCACGTTGCACCCTATTTACATCGTGACGTATCTATGGAGATGCGTCACGGTGTAAAGCCCTGCGCCACATGAAACCTGCGTCAGGTTTCATGTGGGCTTTTCTACGCAGGGGGGGGCGTTCCATAGCAGGAACGCCCCTGAAAAGTGACTCAGTGAAATCTACAAGATTTCACTGAGTCACTTTTCCAACGCTGATGCGTCAAAACCCTGCGCCTGCTTGAAGCAGGCGTAAGGCTTGACGCACCACGTTACAGATAGGGCAAGTTGGAAGAGTGCTGGAGTTGCGTGTTGCACGCAACACTAATTCAGCACTGCGCTAACTTTACGCCCCAGATGCGACACGCATCTGTTTATTCCTGCGCCATGATGCGCCGCATTGTAAATGCGGTGCATCATGGGTGGCGCAAGGGTAAACTTGCGTGCCGCATCTTTCCTGGCGCATTCCTACTGATTTGCAGAGATGCGCCAGGCAACATAAATCTGCCCCCATATGTTTAGTCTGGGAGAGAACTGGCGATATGGACCATTCTTGTCAGCTCATTTACCACCATCCACTTCCACTGATATAATCACACAAGACATCTTCTTTGTCACTTCTTGAACCTGTTCCTGTTGAACACTGCTGACTTTAACTGAATTATATGCACTTTTGCAAACTCACATAAAAATCTGTGTTTTTCCTGTACTTATTACATATTTTCCCATTTTTGCAGGACAGTTAATTTTGTCACCAATAGGGTTAGTAGATCCACATGTATAACAACATGTACTGCGTGAGGAAAGTTTGTTTTAGAAGTAATATCATGCACCTTATTGAGAACATTCCCACTCATGCGTTCAGGTGCACTGGTTTCTACTGAAATTACTGGGACAGATTCTGCAGAACGCTCTATGCCCTTTGCAATCATAGGGGCATATCAAAAAGGGCTTTATCTCTGCGTTTTTGGCTTTAAAAGCCAAAAAAGGAGAGCTAAAACTAGCGCCCTATCAACAACAGGGAGCTAACATGCAAATTTGAATGTTAGCACCCTTTTACTCTACGCTTCCCCTTGCATCTCTAATGAGATGCAAAGGGGGCGTTCCACAGTAAAATAATAGGAGAAATGTCGCTAAGCGACATTTCTCCTATTATCAAGAATGTCGCTAACCCTGTTAGAGACAAAAAAAGCAGCGCTAACCGCGGTTAACACTGCTTTTTTACGTCTGGTATTTTTCTGACTTAGCCATGATATCCTATGGAAGGAGGATATCATGGCTAAGTTTGCCTGTCCCTATCAACAAGGTAACGTGAGATTATCGCTGGGTTTCCAGCGATAATCTCACGTTAGCCTGTTAGCGTGAGGATTTTTATCGCTATTGAGATAAGCATTGCTAATAGCACGCTATCTCAGCGATAAAAATTCACGCTAGCCGGCGATAATTATCCTAGTGCTAAGTGCGCTTAGAGATAATTATCGCCGGTTGTTGTTGATATGCCCCTTAATTTTCCCCACAATTGAGCGATTGGTACAACATAAAAGATGTTCTTGAACGTTTTATTGATATAGTTCAGAGCTGTTTGTTTCCTTATATCCTGGTCAACACAGTTCTCAAAATTCAAAATACTTGCTGGGATCCTTAAAGAAGCCACATACAGGTACGTTCTGACAATTAGATTTTTACCTGAAATGAAAGTTGAAGCATTCCAGTCATCACTCTCTGTTTATGTAGGTTTTTATTCAGGCATAGTCAAAAATCGTTTGACCTTTGGACCCCAAACAAATAGTTACATCAGTTTCCTTGATGGTGAACAGTTTACACCATTAATTGCTGCAAGATAATTCTGAAATCCTCTTATCCAGGGCATCCATTGCTGTGCTGGTCTCCCAAGACTCTGCGAAAAACTAGGAGGTTATTGAAAATGGCCTCCTTCACTAGCCATACTGAAAGTGCTGCTAATTTTACTATTGCTCCCTTTTTCCAGTGTAATACTTTCAGTTTAATAAAACCTAAGACAAATTGTTCTAAAGACGTTTCTGATTACAGGAGAAACAGCCAAAAGGTAAGTATAGCGGATGGTGCTAAAACAATGAGTTTCACCAGTGGGTACAAACTCCAAAAACCTATAGCCCAACATTAAACAAACTTTTTCTTGAAGATGACGGCGTAATGTAAACAGTACTGCGCTTGCGCTCCGAGCACTTGTGCTCCGGGCAGACACAGCCTATTATTAGTTGACCTATTACAAAATGATTGCAGGCATGCACGGAACATAAACGTCTAACTAGCACATGCATCAAAAATGCCATTTGCGATTCCTTATTAGCGAAAAATAAGGATTCGCTAATAAGGAATCGCAAAAGCCTATTGTTATAATCTTATGGTCTTTATATAGTTGGTATTTCCCATCACCCCTTCCCCAACCAGCAAGTGGTATGATCCGAGGGAGCTCACCTTAGAATGTTCAGGTGAGCTCCAGGCTGTTTGAGAGCGGATGGTCACGAATAAAGACTCTTTACTTCATCTGACGTGTGAGCTTTATTACAACACTGGCGACGAACTGCGTAGGGGGCAGGTGGCCATCTCCCCTCTGTTTCATTCTCTCAAGAAGGACTTATAATTGAGTGAAGAGTGCACAAGCAGGTGGCACGGCGCAAGAAGAGCAAGCACAGTGGAGGATATTGTGCGATCTTTCAACGTGCAGCACGTGGGCAAGTTTGGTGGAGTTGGTGAAGTAACCTTTGCCTAGAAAGTCTTGTGTTGCCGCTATGTGGATTACGCGGCGTGTGTACTACCGTTACTGTGTCCTGTGAATCCCCGGTGTTTACGGACCTTCTACAGTGATTGCATTTACCTGGGAGTTGGTGAAGTAACCTAATTTCTAATTTCTAATTTAAAATACTTCTAGAGCGCAACATACACCTTGCGGTTTCTTGGCGCTGGGGAGATCGGCAACTGAGGGGGAAAGACCCGGGAGAGGTGAAGGGAATTTTGAGGGAGTTTAAGTGAGGAAAGCCTGGCTGAAGAGGAACGTTTTCAGATCTCTACGAAAGGGGAGATACTGAGTGGCAGAGCGGAGATGGTCAGGGAGTGAATTCCAGAAGGTTGGAGCCAGGGTGGAGAAATTAGCCCCGCCCCACTTTTTGCGAGTGAAGCGAGGGATCTGAAGGAGGGACTTGGAGGAAGACCGAAGTTCTCTTACGGGTACATAAGACTTGATTAGTGAGGAAATGAAGACGGGGGCAGTGCCTTGGCGGGCCTGGAAGACCATGCAGCCGATCTTGAATAGGGCCCGTTCCTTTATAGGGAGCCAGTGAAGCTCCCTGAGAAGAGGGGTGGAGTGGTGATACCGAGGGAGACCGTACACCAGCCGGGCTGCTTGGTTCTGGACGGTCTGGAGTCTACGCAGACTGTATGCGGGGATACCGTGGTAAAGAGCGTTAGCGTAGTCCAGTTTAGATATCACAAGTGCGGCCATAATGATCTTAAGTGCTTGGGGGGAAAAGAAGCGGGAGACAGTGCGGATAGTGCGGAGAGAGAGGAAGCAGGAGGACACCACAGAACTGATTTGTGAATGGAGGGTGAGTTGGCTAGAAAGTCTTGTGTTGCCGCTATGTGGATCACGCGGCGTGTGTACTACCGTTACTGTGTCCTGTGAATCCCCGGTGTTTACGGACCTTCTACAGTGATTGCATTTACCTGGTCTACGCTGCTCCAGTCAGCTCCTGGTGTCGAGGAGGAAACAGACACCTCTGTTCTGGAGCGTTTCGTCAGGACGGTTTGCTGCGGGACCAGCGGCGACAGCGGATCGGTTCTCGGAAGAGGCTGTGGGTCGCTGTGGAGAATCACCATTCTGACGGATCTGGAGGTGATGGCGGTTGGAGCGGGCTTGGCGGATCAGCTTCGGGTGGCGTGCTGAGGTGGACACCGGGGTTTCATCGCTCCATTGGAAAAGTCGTGGACGGACGGGGGTTAGCCAGCTCTTCGTGGACGACGTGAGGAGCAGCGCGCTATGCAGACAGCCTCAGTCTCTCAGCGAGCGGACGTCCTGTGAAGCAATATCCTCCCTCAGGAGCCGGCGCGCCAGCCGCTGAGGGCCGGTCCTCTTCAGTTCCTGTCAGCACTGCCGGTATTTCTGCCGCGTCAGCTGTCTAGTCAGTTTCCAGCGGTTTCCTTGATTGTGGTGCTAGAGGAGGAGACAGTGCCAAGGAAAAACAGTGATCTGGCTTTTCATTGAGTCTGGGGTGAGTGCGCGAAGTATCTGTGGCATATCGCTTAATTTCCTGCAAATGTGTGAAGGTGATCTGGTACCCAGAGTTGTAGGGGAGTGACTGTCAGGCGCAGGTGTAGGTCCCTCAGGTCTTGTGAGTTGGAGGACACTTACCTTGCATTTCCTCTGGCTACATTGTTATTTGTAGTGGGGGCTCTTCCGTCTCAGCCACTATGGGAACACCGGGCATGAGTCAACCCCCATCCTTTTTGAACGACTGTGGGGACCCAGACATTCACTGGAAGGACTGGGCCAAACTGTTTGAGTCATATCTTATTGCCATGGGAGGTGAAAGGTTTTCAGCCCTGAGGAAACAGCATATTTTACTTCACAATTTGGGGGTTCACGGTCGCAAAGTCTACGAAACTCTTCCGGAACCTGAGCTGGAGGATGATGAGGGCATTGATGTTTTTGATGTGACTCTGATGAAGCTTGAGTCACACTTTGGGGATAAGGTCAACGTGGTGTTGGAAAGACACAAGTTTTTCACCAGAGTTCAAGGGAAATGCGAATCGATCAGTAACTACATTGCAGCACTAAGGGGTCTAACGCAATTGTGTGAGTTTGGGGATCTTAATGATTCTCTCATACGCGACCAACTGGTTAGGTGCACAAACAATAGCAGGATTCAGGAAAAACTGTTAGCAAAAAATCCCACTTTGAAAGATGCCGTGGCCATTGCGCAATCTGTGGAACACACGGCGAAATGCGTAAAAGAAATGAAAGTTAAAGAAGATGTAGTGGCACAAGTACAGGTAGATGAGCAGAAGGAAGGAGTTTTTAAAATGGCTGATAAGTGGAACACGAAGGAAGTTCAAGCCACAAAATCCAGTAGAGATGGACATATTGCAAAATGTTATAGATGTGGTAGCAGTAATCATCTTGCCAATAACCCTATGTGCACTGCCAGAAGTGTCTTGTGTAAGAAATGCAACAGGAGGGGACATCTAGCTAGAGTGTGCAGAGAAGGGTTTAATAACACGGTGAGCATGGTTAGCGGTGGTGAGGAATCACATGCAAAATATGTTTTCCAAGTGAGGAGCATGGCGGTGGGAGAAAGACACAATTATCCTAAATGTATTGTGATGTTCAATAACAAACCCCTAGAAGTGTATGCGGATTCATGTTCCCCTTTCACGTTAGTGAATGTACATGATTTTGAAGGGTCATTGGGGGGGTCCAAAGAGATGTTAGAGACTCCTGATATCAAACCTGAAGGGTACACGAGAGATCCCATACCCCTGGTGGGCATGCTGTACAGCAACATTGATTTTAATGGGAGGACCACAAAGGGGAGTGTATACATTGTTGAGCATGGTGCCAATCTTCTGGGGTGGCAGCACCAAAGAGAATTAGGGATCAGGTTAGATCCCAATGGTGAGAATCAAGTGATTATGGTTGACAGAAGTAGCAATGAAAGGAGTCTACAGTTGAGATTTCCACAGCTTTTCAATGAGAAATTGGGTAAACTACGTGAGTTTCAGCACAAAATACGAATCAGACTCGGAGCCAAACCCGTGGTACACAAGACACGATCGGTTCCTTTCCATTTGAGAGAGACACTCAAGGAAGAGTTAGATAAACTCTGTGAAATAGGGGTCATACAACCCGTTGAGGCCACTGAATGGCTTGCGCCCTTAGTTTTAGCATCCAAGGGTAATGGGAAAGGTATTCGCCTATGTGTGGATCTACGCTCCCTAAATGAAAATATTTGGGTGGAGAGATTCCCTCTCCCCAACATAAATGAGATGTTAAGCACCATGGGCAAGGCATCTTATTTTTCAGTTATCGGCCTGTCTAGGGCTTATCACCAAGTAGAGCTGCATCCCGAGTCGAGACCATTGACGGCATTCACGTCACCTTTTGGGGCGTTTATGTTTGTGAGAATGCCTTTCGGTCTCGCCTCAGCAGCCTCAGTGTTTCAGAAAATAATGCAGCAGGTACTGAGTGGGGTAAAGAACACACTCTGTTTCCAAGATGACATCTTGATGTATGGGGACACAGAGGAAGCTCATGATGCCACCCTTCATGCAGTGTGTCACAGATTAACCGAGGCAGGTTTAACAGTACAACTGGACAAGTGCAGGATAAAGGTAACATCTGTGGATTACCTGGGGCACACCATCACCAAAGAGGGGTTCAGGCCCAAGCATAGTTTAATCCAAGCTGTCAGTGAGGCTCCACACCCAACCAACAAGGAGGAGCTCAAATCCTTTTTGGGCTTAGTGGAGTACATGTCCAAATTTGTCAGGAACTTTGCTGATTTATGTGTGGGCCTACGTGAGCTGCTGAAGAAGAATACAGCATTTGTGTGGAAAGAAGAACACAGTAGGATGGTTGAAGTGATAAAAAGGTGCATATTGGAATCTCCAGCTTTGGGCTCTTTTGATCCCAAGAAGAGAACCATTTTGACCACCAATGCCTCTAACAAAGGGTTGGGTGCCATGTTGTCCCAAAAAGGTGACGGGGAAGAAAGAGTGATAGCGTTTGCCTCCCGTACCTTGTGTGAGGCAGAACGAAATTACTCGGTCATCGAGAGGGAGGCATTAGCATGCTTTTGGGCGGTACATCACTTCAAGTTCTTTTTGTGGGGTAACAAATTTACCATTCACACAGACCATAAACCACTTACATTCATGTTTTCGCCCAAACAAGCACAAAATATGTCCCCTAGAATAAGCAAGTGGGTGCTAGGACTGGAACATTTTTGTTTCAAAATGGAGTACTTACCGGGGCCAGAAAATGTGATTGCAGATTGCTTGTCGAGGTTACCAATCAAAGGCAATCACACTGAGGAAGTGTTAGATGTTCCCATCTGTGCGGTGCATCTCCCCTCGCTGACGGACGCAGAATGGAGTAGGGCCAAGGAGGAAGACAAGGCCATGGGTAGATTAAAAGAACTCATTGTCAAGGGTTGGCCGGACAAATTATCAGAGGTCCCTGACATAATTAAAGATTTTTGGGAAGTCAGATTTGAACTGTCTATCATAGCTGGTCGCTTGCAAAGGGGGGAAAAAATTGTCCCACCGGAAGCGATGAGGAAAAGGGTTATAGACCTGGCCCATGAAGGGCATCTGGGCAGGAGCCTCACAAAGAACAAAGTGAGGAGTTGCTTTTGGTTCCCCAGAATGGATTCAGAGGTGGAGAGAGCAGTAAAGGAGTGTATCAGTTGTGCAAGGAGTGACAAGAGCAAAGTTATCCACTGTGCTCCCTTGGCCCCTATCAATGTACCCACATCTCCGTGGACTAAACTTGCTATGGACATAGTGGGTCCCATGGACATACTGGGGACACAGAAAAGGTTTATGTTTGTGTTGGTGGATTACACTTCTCATTGGGTAAATTTTAAATTTACAGCGTCCACCACAACTTCTAATCTCATTGCGTTTCTAAAAAACATCTTTGTGTATGAAGGCATCCCGGCTACCTTGGTAACGGACAATGGAGTGCAGTTCGTCTCTGATAACATGAGAGAGTTTTTGGAAGAACACAATATAAAGCATGAGAGGACTGCTCTCTATTGTCCAAAAGCCAATGGATTGGTGGAGAGGGTGAATCGAATGATCAAGGAGCAGATACAACTAGCCACCACCAATGGGTTGAATGTGGAGGAAGAGTTGAGAGAAGCCTTATGGGCGTATCACACCACGCCCAATGGGGTAACAGGAATATCCCCGTTTGTGTTTCTCAGAGGAAGGGAACCCAGCACTAAGATGAACCCTAAGTGGTTGGGGGAAGGAAAAAGAGTAGTACCAGACCTAGGACGAGTGGAGAGACGTCTAGAGTCTCATCAACAGAAGTACAAAGCTTGGTACGATGTGAAACATGGAGCTAAAGAGGTAGAGATAGAACCCAACTCCCAAGTGTGTGTTAAGAAACCGGGCAGGGTGCAACCGGGGACGAGCAAATTTGGAGCACCTCAAAGAGTGGAAAGCACAAGCAAGAGTGTGGTTCGTCTGGACAACGGACAGACATGGAGCAAAGACAGAGTTGTAAACACTGAGTGAGTTTATGTAATCCCTGCAAGGGGAGATGTGTTATAATCTTATGGTCATTGTATAGTTGGTATGTGTTATAATCTTATGGTCTTTATATAGTTGGTATTTCCCATCACCCCTTCCCCAACCAGCAAGTGGTATGATCCGAGGGAGCTCACCTTAGAATGTTCAGGTGAGCTCCAGGCTGTTTGAGAGCGGATGGTCACGAATAAAGACTCTTTACTTCATCTGACGTGTGAGCTTTATTACAACACCTATGCATGTAGAAATCGCTTACAAAATAGCGATTTCTAAATATTTCTTAATTGCGAGTCGCAAATTGCGAGTCGCAATTAAGGAATACCTCTCCATTCATTCCTATGGGCCTAGAGGCCCATAGGAATGAATGGGAGGAAGTTCTCAATTTGCGATTCTCAATTAGAGAATCGCAAATTGAGAATGAAATTTCAAGGTTGCAAGGGTGTCAAAACGACACCCTGTTGCACCCCTGAGATCGATCTGTGTACAAATGTTGCGCACACACATGTCCAAAGGACATGTGTGTGTGTAACCTACCACTTTGAAAAATGCACTTTCGTGCATTTTTCAAGGTTTTTGCAAATTACCATGAAGTTCAACTTCATGGAAATTTGCGCTCCCTATCAGCGAACTCGCTAATTATTTTACTTTAATGCATTGCATTTAAGGAATCTCAATTTGCAATTCCTTAAATCCAATCGCAATTTGAGAACTCGCAATTAATTGCGAATTCTCAAATTGCGAGTGCCTTGACCATTCATGCATCGCAAAAGCCCTTTTTGCGGGCGCAAACGGCCGATTTTTGCGAATCGCACCGTTTGCGCTCGCAAAAATGGTTGATGCATGTGCCCCTAAGTGTGGATACGTCCTGCATGAACAACAACGTTGTTAAGCTGTCCTTGACACGTTGAGTAGCTTGCCTGGCCCTGACATACCAAAACAATGTCTACTCGCAGTGCGATGTTTACTGTAGTTTGCCGTAATCCAGAGTCACCGCAGAAAAGTCCAAAAGGAACACCACGTAGCACCGACATTACCCACTCACATGTCCTCCTTGTCCCAGTCCTTACCAAGGGGCATGTTAACAAGAGCTTTATCTCCGCTTTTTTGGCTTTAAAAGCCAAAGAAGCGGAGATAAAAATATCGCCCTATCAACAACAGGGTGCTAACATGCAAAATCGCATGTTAGCACCCCTTTTCACTACGCTTCCCTTTGCATCTCTAATGAGATGCAAAGTGGGTGTTCCAGAGCAAAATAATAGTAGAAATGTTGCTAAGCGACACTTCTCCTATTATCAAGCTTCACGCTAACCCTGTCAGAGACAAAAAAAGCAGCGCTAACCACGGTTAACGCTGCTTTTTTACGTCTGCTAATTTTCAGACTTAGCCATGTAATCCAATGGGAGGTGGATTACATGGCTAAATCCACCATGGGCTATCAACAAGGATATCCCTATCCTTGTAGTTTTATCGCTGCATTACCAGCGATAACCTCCCAAAATGCCGCTATCGCTGGATTTTTTATCGCCTAGGCGGTTAGCGTTGTTAATAATGCGATAACCAGGAAATATTATCCAGTGATAGCGGGCGTTAAAAAAATTAACACTAAGCGCCCTTAGCATTAATTTTCCCTGTTCCTTGTTAATATGCCCCCAAGTGAGGCAATCCTGCCTCACGACAGCCAATAGGACTGCCAGCATATTTTTTATTTTGATCATATCAGCCCCTGCCACCCACCGCAATGCCTGTTTTTTTGCTTTCCTGACGCGTCGGTCGGTGCAATGGTGTGCAGTGTTTCCTGGTTTGACGGGGGAGGGGTCCACGGTGCCGTAGGTCTGTTTTCCTTTATTTGCAGAGTGAAATTGTGTTATAGTTCTTACTTTACTTGCGGCCGCACCAGTGTTCCGGTCGGTTGCGTTCGTGCTCCGTGTTGCACTCCCCGCGCATGTGCTTGGCTAATACAGGTAGCTTTTTCTTGGCTTTCTGGCCTTGGGTTGTTCTGGTGCTGGAGTCTCCTAGCAGTATGGCTCCTGCGGCCATGGTCTGTTGTTCTGTGGCTGTGGCTGTGGGGAAGGCAGCAGGGCTGTCCCTTTGTTTTTCCAAGTCTCGTATTACACGGGACTTGGTTGCTTGGTGACAGTGTTTAAGGGGGAGTGGCTGTGCACTTCCTGATGTGCTGGGCTTCCTGTATGGTTTGCTCTTCCTGCTTGTGGTCATGAGTGATGAGGCTTCCTCTCTGGTGCCTGCAAAGTCTTTATCCAAGCAGCATAATGTCCAGAAACTGCAGGTGGATGACCTTTTGCAAATTTCCAGATAGGATTTAATTAATTCTGCTGTACAGGCTGCACTGCTTGAACCTTTGCTAAAAAATCTAAGAATGATGATAAGGTCATGGACAATTCCCCTAAGGGGAAGTACATCCAAGGCAAGGTTTTTTCGGACATGTTGGTCCATATTCGTGACGTGCTGGGATTTGACCCTAAGACATTGTCTGATGATGGGTTTTACTTCCAGTATAATTCCTCGGTGGTGGATGACCTGCCTTTTCATTATGTCCTCAAGGATATTCTGGATAAAGAATGGCTTAAGTCGACAAGCAGGTGATTCCACGCTTTCTGGCGAAGGGGTATCGCCTGGCAGACTTTGACACCCAGTTCCCTCAGGTTCCTAAGGTCAATTCTATTTTGTCCTCCATGGCTTCTTCTTTATCTTCCTCTTTGCCTTCAGAGGAGGCTTCCCTGGCTGACACGTTTGAGCGGAAGGTGGAATCCACTCTCAAGCGTTCTTATGCTGCTTCTCATTTTGGGGTGCGTGCTAGCACTTATTCAGCTTATGCTTCACAGGTCCTTAGCAAGGATTTTGAGAAATTGACTGTTTTCAGGATCAGGGGGATCCCACTCTGATCTTGGCGCAGATGGAGTTCTTGGCTCAGTTTCTCTCTGATGTGACTTTTAATATGCTGTGGGCCTTCTCCTCGGCTGCCAGGGCAGCGGTGGCGTAGGTAGGAGGTCTCTCTGGACCAAGCCTTTGCGTCTTGATGCTGCTCAGAAGGCCTTGGTCCATAAGCTGCCTTTTGAGGGTCCATGGATTTTTGGGGACGATTTGAACACGATGGTGCAGCGGTCTGCAGAGGAGAAGAAGATGTTGAAGCCTTTTCAGACTGTTCAGAAGAAGAAATCCTTTTTCCATAAACAGGGGTTTCAGGGTGCTTTGTCTTCTTCTCAGCCCTTTCATGGTCAGGGGGCTGCGTTCCATTATATGTCCTGGCCTAAACAGGAGCAGCAACAGCAGCATCCCCAGGGTGCGGGACAAAACTGACAGTGACAAGTTGGGGGCTCGGCTCCATTTGTTCTTGGCCCATTGGTCAAGTCTAATTTCTGATCAGTGGGTCTTGTCAGTCATCAATATGGTTTACCAGATTCCCTTCCGGGGCCATCCCCCTGTGGACTGTTTTCAGGTTACCCCGTTATCAAACGACCCGTAAAATGGCCTGCCATGCTGTCAGGCGTCGACAGGTTGTTGTCAAAGGAGGCTGTTGGGCTGGTTCAACTGGAGGAGCGGGACCTGGGCTGCTATTCCACTCTGTTCCTGGTCCAAAAACCGATGGTTCCTTATGCCTGATTCTGAATCTCTGGTCTTTGAACAAGTTGGTGCGGCTGGATTGTTTTCGGATGGTCACCTTACAGTCTGCCATTCCACTCATCCGGGAGAGCGATTTTTGGGCTTCTCTGGATTTGGAAGACACCTATTTTCATGTTGCTGTCCATCCGGAAAGTCAGCGATTCCTGAGGTTTACGGTAAAAGGGATCCATTTCCAGTTTTAAGTGTTGCCTTTCAGCCTCTCTACTGCTCCCAGGACTTTTACCAAGGTATTGGCTCCTGCTCTGGGGGTTTTGCAGCGTCAGGGTTTCTCTGTGTTTCCCTATATTTATGATTGTCTGGTCTCTGCCTCCTCACTTCCTAAGGCTCTTCTGGCCGTGGAAGCAACAATGGCCTTGTTCCAAGATCTGGGGTTCAATTTGAATCTGGCCAAGTCTCATCTGGTTCCTGTTCAGAGACTTCAGTTCATCGGGGGTCTGTTCGACACCTAACAGGGGACAGTGTTTCTCCCTCCTGTTCGGATCCTTTTCCTGCAGACTCTGTTGCGGGACCTGCTGGGTCGCCCTTCTCCCCCGGCTCAGGTTTGGTTGCGGGTCCAGGGGTTGATGGCTGACACCGCAGCGGTGGCCCCTTGGGCCCGCCCGCATCTCAAGCCCTTGGTGAATCATCTGTTGGCTCGGTGGGACCCCTCCTGGGTGGATTACGAGACACTGGTTCCTCTCTCTCCTGTTCTGGTTCAGGACTGGACTGGTGGCTTTGCACTCCCAATCTGTAGAAGGGGGTGCATTTTCAACTTCCTCCTCCCGTCTTGTTGACCACGGACGCCAGTATTTGGGGTTGGGAGCCACTTTGGGGTCCTTGGAGGCCAAGGATCTGTGGTCTCAGAGGGACAGTGCCCATTCCTCGAACTGGGGGGAGCTGACAGCCATTTGGCAGGCGGTGCAGATCTTTCAGGTTTCTTTCTTCGGGGCAAATCTGTTGATTCGTACCAACAATCAGGTGGCTCAGTGTTACTTGAACCGCAAGGGGGGATCAGGTGCGCGTCTCTGAATCTGCTGGCTTCCATGATTTGTGCCTGGGTGGAATCTGACCTGCTGGCATTGAGGGCTGTTTACATTCAGGGGCGTCTGAACTTTCATGCGGACGGCTTGAGCTGCAACCTTCCGTCCTCTGTTCTGTACCATCTGTCTGTTCCCCTGTTCCGAGACATTTGTCTTCAGTTTGGTACTCCCTGGATCGATATTTTTGCTTCCCCTAATGCTATTCTCCCCCAGTTTTGTTCTGAGGTGGTTTGTCCTCAAGCGTGGGCGGTGGATGCTCTCTCGATTCCTTGCCCTTCGGGCCTTCTGTATACCTTCTCTCCTATTCTACGACTCCCGAGGATGCTGCAGAAGAATCAGGGGTCGAGGGTGTCTGTGCTATTGTTTGCTCCTTTTTGGCCCCGCCGCCTTTGGTTTCTGCTCCTGGTGCAGCTGTCCGGCTTCCCTTGGTTCCGGGTCCACTTCAGTATCAGCACCTGTCTTTGCCCAGTCTTCGTTGCTTGCATCTGACGGCCTAGCTCTTGAGCGGCTGACGTTGAATTATTTCGGCTGTTCTTCTGTGGTGGCCTGTTACATTCAAATTTCGTGCCGGCCTTCAACACTTAAGAGCTGTGGTAAGTATTGGGGCTCTTTTGTCATCTGGTGCTCCTCTCATGGTGTGGATCCTGTGAATGGGAAACCGGATTTTATTCTTGACTTTCTCAGACATGGGTTTTTAAAGGATCTTTCCCCTTCCACCATGTCTGCTCAATGGTCTGCGGTTCGGGCATGTAGGGGTCCTGGAGCCTCCTTGGAGGCTGTTGCTCCTTTAGTGAGCCGGCTTCTGCACAGTTTTCGGCTTTGTCGTTCGATCTCTCCTGTGATTGTGCCTTCTTGAGATTTGCTGACTGTTTTGAGGGGTCTACAGTTGCCCCCTTTTGAGCCTTTGTTGGAGGCTGATTTGTTGTGTTTCACCGCAAAGGTGGTCACCTCCACTTGGCAGTTGGGGGAGTTGGGTGCTTTGCTTATCTCCATCCATTATTTGCAGTTTCTGCAGGTCTACTTCCACCATCAGTCGCTGGGTGCGTTTGGTGGTCTGCCAATCCTATAAATCTGTGGGTCTACCTCCTCCGTCTCAGATGCAGGGTCGTTCGACGCGTTCTGTGTCCGTTTCCTGGGCTGAGGCGGTGGGGGTCTCTATCCTGGAGATTTGTAGTGCGGCCACTTAGCAGTCCCATCATACATTTGTTTGGCATTATCGCCTTGATGTTTTGCATGCCTCTGTGGACAATTCTGCTGTTGGCATTTTGAACCCTGCTGTGCCTTAATCACTGTTTGATTAGAATTATTGTGCTTTGCATGGATCCCTGGTGCCCTGCATTTTTCTTCTTGGTTTTCTGCTTGTAAGTTCCTCACTTGGTAAGGACTGCGATGAGAAGGATATACGAGGGGGTTATGTCTTGTTACTTACCGGTAATCTTCAGATTAAGGTTCTCCTTGTCCCAGTCCTGTTCCCGCCCTCCCTCCCGCTGTGTTTCTGTGTTTGTATCTGGACTTGTTGATAACAGGCATTGCAGTGGGTGGGAAATAAAACAAATACTGGCGTTCCTATTGGCTGTCGTGAGGCAGGATTGCCTCACTTGGTAAGGACTGGGACGAGGAGGAACCTAATCTGGGTAATGAAGATTACCGGTAAGTAGCAAGACTGTAATCTCCAAAATGCTGATTTGGCAGAGGGTTCCCATGTAGACGTCGGTGGATTCCATACAATCATCATTGGTTGTGGGCTCCACAGGTTCTTAGCACATTGCCATATGTCGGCACTTCAGTGAAGACAGAAACAGCGATTTTTCAGATATGTAAATTTATTGTAAGAAGAAACAAAGTTATGGAGCCCACAAACCAGCATCCATCCTGCCTCCTGAGACTCATTCAGCCTGAGATCCAGCATTGGGATGCATGAACAGCTCAGGATTAACAATATGCACAAGAGGAACAGTACCATTAAACTATATAGCATCATGCATTTGAAAGTACAACAGTCAGCATCAGGGACTGTACTTCCAGCCAATGGTAAATAGCTGTGAGATAATACCATATATGTAAGTGGAGAAGGGGTGAAAATGTTTGAAAAGCGAAACAAATTTAGGTGGATAGAGATGGTAGGAAAGACAAAAACTGAAGACTGTTACCAAGGGGAGTGATATATAGAAAGCAAGAGTGGAGCTAACTGTGAGGTTTGCGGTACACAACCAGGTATTGCAATGCACAAATACAGCTTGGAGTCCCAGGTGACTGAGAAAGAACGGTCAGAGAGATGAATAAATTACAGTTTTTATACAGTTCACGGCCATTCAAGAGTGTCCAGGTGCTAACACGCATATCAGGTTGAGTACGAGTCACTGAATAAGTGAGTTTTTAACAGTTTTCGGAAGGCAGTCTCATCTAAAATATTTCTTAACTGGAGAGGGAGACGATTCCAGATTGAGGCTACTTGAAAGGAAAAGGAACCCCCCATTGCCTTTTTTCCTAAAATGAGGAACAACCAGTATTCATGTGTTTCTTGAGCACACAGATCTTAAAGGACAGTGTTTTTGAATCCTAGGGCCCGATTCACAGAACTAACTTAAGACAAAATCCTAAACTTACTACCATTTTCGTATTCACAGAAGGCACTTACTCATTTTGGTATTCACAGAAGACACTTACTCACTTCGGTATTCACAGAAGTTAGGAGTCCTAACTTTAGGACTCCTAAATGCCTTCTGTGAATACCAAAAGTCTTAAAATTAGGATTTTTCTCAGTTTAGGAGTCCTAAAGTGAGGACTCCTAACTTTACTACTTTACTACTGTGGAGAAGTGTGGCTCACTGGTTAGAGTAGGCAGACCTGGAAGCAGAGGTCAGCCCAGGACCAGGGTTCAATTCCTGGCTTGGCTGGGTCTTGAGTCCATAAATTGTCCATGGACTCGATAATTCTCGCTCCAGTGCATACTTGATTCTTGGGTTCACACTCTGCGACTCTGGGCAATAGCTTGCTTAATCTCCACAATGGCCCCTTGTGGCGGGATGCCTGGCTTTCACCTTGTGGATGCCCTGCTGGGTTATCTCACAGGGGAATACCAGGACGGGTTCCCTAAGCAAGCGCTTAGAGACCGGTTGGTGATTTGCGCTATATAAATATCTGCACATTTACATTTACTACTACTAAACTGAGAAAAATCCTAATTTTAAGACTTTCGGTATTCACAGAAGGCATTTAGGAGTCCTAAAGTTAGGAGTCCTAACTATACTACTACTAAACTGAGAAAAATCCTAATTTTAAGACTTTCGGTATTCACAGAAGGCATTTAGGAGTCCTAAAGTTAGGAGTCCTAACTATACTACTACTAAACTGAGAAAAATCCTAATTTTAAGACTTTCGGTATTCACAGAAGGCATTTAGGAGTCCTAAAGTTAGGACTCCTAACTTCTGTGAATACCGAAATGAGTAAGTGCCTTCTGTGGATACCAAAATGAGTAAGTGCCTTCTGTGAATACCAATATGGTAGTAAGTTTAGGATTTTGTCTTAAGTTAGTTCTGTGAATCGGGCCCCTAGTGTTAAGCTACTTAGGACCTATACCATGTAAAGTGCGGTGCGTGATAGCTAGAGATTTTAAAAAGATTCTTTCTTAATAGGAAGCCATAGCAACTGCTTTAAACAAGCGCTCGCCGTGATGTTTTTTTTCCCCTTTTTCTGCCGTCCCAGGCCTCGCCTGCTAAAAGGTTTCTTATCTTTATGGGGCCATGTGTTTGGCCCCATAAAGATAAGAAACCACTTACGCCAGCAGTAAGTCGGGGCAGCCAGTCCAACTGGGACGGCTCTAAAAGAGAAAAGTGTACGTCACTGGAAGCTATTTTCCAATGGCTGGCCACCGTTTACCATAAACGGTGACGCCAGCCAATGGAAAAGAGGGGCGGGGCTTAAACCCCGCTAGTGAAAGCTACCCTAAATCATTAAATCTCGCCAGCGAGACTGCGCATGTCTGCGCAGCCTACACCAGGCGAGACCTAAAAAACTGACACTCGTGTCCATTTTGTGAGTTTAAACCAACATCGGATCACGGTATTCTGAACCAATTCAAGACAGTGTGTGAAATATACAGGAAGGCCAAGATAAAGAGAGTTGGAATAGTATAAGAAAGACGGAATTAGGGACTGGACCACCATTTTCTCCGCATCCCAGGGCAGAAAAAGTAGAATTAGAGTTCTTAAAATCCCAAAACACAACTTGACCACTGACGCAATCTCTGCCTTAATAACAAGACAGTCATCAAATAACACCCCTAGATTACTGGCTGCAGTCGTCGGGGGGGAGGGGCAGTCTGCAGGTCAGCAGCCTGTCCCTTCTTACAAAGGATCGGGCCAAACAGCAAAATTTCCATTTTGTCAGGATTACACTGGAGGTTGTTAGCCCTAAGCTAGCCTATCACTGCGTTAATACATGCTGTAACAGCTGTTTTAGCCTCCGTGAGTCGCCTTTGCTTGAGAGCAGCAATTGTGTGTTGTCTGTATATGAATTAATTTTAATGCCAAGAGAGTCCACATGAAAAAGCAAGGAGAATATTATATATTATTAAAAAGGGTAGGGTTTAATGCTGAACCCTGAGGAACTCCATATTGTAAAGTGTTTACCTCAGAATAAGATGGTCTCATCCACACTGCTTGCTCTCTGGAATTGAGGAAGGAGCTAAGCCACCAAAGGGCTGATCCATTCACTCCAATTGAAGAGAGATGCTGTTATAATACGTTGTGTGAGACTGTCTCCAACGCCGCATGGAGATCCAGCAGAACTGTTACAACATTGCAGCTGCAAATTAGGTTTCACTTTATTGACTCAGAAATCTCAAGCAATGCCATTTCAGTGCTATGGCGGGCTCTGAAGCCCGATTGCGAGGGATGGAACACATTGAAGGTCTCTAAAAATTTGCTGAGCTGAGTGAGATAAGAGGGGAACCATTCAGTAGTCTTTAATATGGATGCTGATGCCAACACCTTACCTACCTGTTAGACAATGGTGGCTGGTGACATTTGAAAGTGGTGGGTGTAAATGTTGTGCATGACTTTTATATAGCGAGATGTGAATAAGTTCAATGGACAAACCTGCGGTCCAGGGTAAGTCCCTCTTCCAAGAAAGAAATGAAAAAAAGATTGCCAAATAAAGCAAGCCTATTAAGCAGTGGGAACGTATAGTCTTGAAATAATAAACAGATTAAAAACTGCCCCATATCTTCCTGCATTAATTTGTTCAACAGTTACTGTAATGTACAAATTGTTCAGCGTGACATTTTTAGCCCTTTAAAATGTATGCTTGCCGAGTGTCTTGCACTGCATGCAGCATTAACTTTGTGAAAATATGCTCTAGCCAGACTTCGAGAAGCACCCAGAGCTTCTGGCTCTAACCAGTCATATAGAAATATGTGCAGCTAGGTCTTTAACTGAGATGAAAAAAGTGGGTGCTCTCTATAAAGAAACATGCCACATACATTTCTGTGATCCCCATAGTGTGCCACATGACCGGTATTTTGGTTTCTCTCTGAGAAGTAATTTTATCCAGATTAATGGCACACCAACTGACATACACCTAAAGCCTGTCAGTATGATTGACTTTGTCACTGGGTGTTAGCTGTTTAAGATAAATGAGTGACAACAATGATTTCTTATAAATAATTAACATTGGAAATGTTTAAATTCTGAAATAGTGAGTCTGTGAATTAGATAGCATTGAGGCCCATGGAAGGAGTTTTGGCCTTCAATTATGTGTGCTTTATGTTAGATATGTATCCTATTTTTCTCTGCATATCTTCTCCATCTGCACATCTTCAACCCCCTCTTTTTCCTCTTCAGCATCCCCCTTTCATTCTTCCCCGAATGCACTTCCTCGCATCTGTCACTTCACCGCCACAACATGCACTGCACTCCCTCAAATTTAAGCACTTTAATTTCTCTTACTTTTGTCTTGCAAATATTTTGACAATGTTGACATCTGTGTACCCCCTTCACACATACACAGAATTTCAGTTGCAAATAGAATACACAATCATGTGCGCTTTGCAGAGAGGCCAACCCAATGACAGGCACTTTGTTTGACTTCAGCCTTAGCGACTGAGCGCTCAATCAAAGCCCCTCATAAACACCTGACATGGCTCAAGTCTCAAAGTATGCTCAGAAAACAAATACAGATAAACAACAACATTATAAAATAGGTAACTCTTGGGGAATGCAAGATTGAGTAAAGCATGTGAAATAAGAGAGGAACTAAATTACTGAAATGTATTCCCTTTATGTTTTTAACATTCATTGTTTGCAAGTCAATCCATGTTTTGGCATCAGAGTTAACTTACGGGCATGAAGACAGGGCCAGTTTTAATGTCATACTTCAGAGAACTGGCCACTGTAAGCACATATTCCACAGTAAGAACATATCTCTCACTTTTGGCTTGCATCAGATATTTGTATCAACTTCGCAAGGAAACAAGAGCGAACCCTGCTCCTTATTTGGATCCATTTCACAAGGGAGCAAATGCCATAGCTCCACTTCTAAAGGAGCGAGCAATCTGCAGCGAGGGCCTGGGGTGTCGCAGTGGGGGAGGTTAGCATGATGAGGGGTCTCAGCACAATATACATTACACAGCATTAGCTTGCAAACACTTACCATTACCAAGAACAAGGCACCGGATCAGACATGCTTGCATCCACTCTCACATATGACGAAAGGGTGGGGTCTTGCCTTTGACTGACGGATGTCATGAAAGGCATTCATAGTGCATTTTAGGTAATCACAATTTTTGCAAGTACCTAAAATTGCAACCCCAAATAGGGAATCACAATTATCGATTCCCTAAAAACATGTACCAAGCATTTCCTAAATGCAAACTGGTCATTTAGGAAATACTATTGCCATCAACTCCAACTTGATGTTAACCATGTGCATTTTTAGAAGAAGCTTAAGGCATGTTTGCTCTTTACATGTGCACATTTCTTTGGGGGGAGCTTCATGGGGGACTTAGTCCCCAGGGCACCCTTGGTTTTGCATTTCCTAATTTGGGATTACCAATTAGGCAATTGCAAATTAAGTGATAAAAAATCATTCGCACCCATGGGCTTATGGCCTATAGGATTAAATGGAGTAGCATTTCCTAATAGCGATTCCATAATTGAGGTTGCGGCTTTGTAGGAATTGCTTTTATGGAATTGTAATTTTCCTACAAACTATTTTGCATTCCCTAAATAGTGATTACCTAAAATTCGCTAGTTATGGAAAGCAAAATGGAACCTTGATACATGTGGCCCTAAATCTCCATGAGTATGACACATTTTGTATGCCACACAAATTGTCCACCCTGTGAAATCCATTACAGTGATTCAAAACCCACATGCAATCTCAATATTAATAGCGCGTCCAGCAGGAGGTGCACTTTCTCCCTTCCCCAGCCTGCATTGTGAGCCAGAATCAAGCAAACACCAAATGGTCGAACAGACAGAAGCTCATCACAGGACACATATATACAGCCATTAGAACTTAGACACTTCACAAAACATCAGAACAAAACAAACTTTAAAGCAACAAAATACTATAGGGCCGGATCACAAATGTATATGTTATTTATCGCACATGATAAATAAAGAAACCATGGTCAAACTCGTAATTCCAGCCAGTGCATGAACAGGGGTTTACACACCGTTAGGAATTTACCCTACCAGTCGTAATCAGGGCCTACGTAACTAAACGAGTATACAGACCCCTTTATACATATACATTTCCAAAGAATGTTCTAAACATACAGGGTCCCAAAGAAGCACGCTTTTTTCTAGAAAACAGCTTTGACTCTTCCGTACTTAAAATGAATGAACATTTCCAAAATGGGTGAAATACAGAATTTTCAGGGCACAACATAAGTAAGTTTTCCACCCTCCTGCAGGTGAATAAGTTCAATGGACAAACCTGCGGTCCAGGGTAAGTCCCACTTCCAAGAAAGAAATGAAAAAAAGATTGCCAAATAAAGCAAGCCTATTAAGCAGTGGGAACGTATAGTCTTGAAATAATAAACACATTAAAAACTGCCCCATTTCTTCCTGCATTAATTTGTTCAACAGTTACCGTAATGTGTAAATTGTTCAGCGTGACATCTTTAGCCCTTTAAAATATATGCTTGCCCAGTGTCTTACATCTGTATGCAGCATTAACTTTGTGAAAATATGCTCTAACCAGACTTCGAGAAGCACCCACAGATGCTGGCTGTGACCAGCCATATAGAAATATGTGCAGACAGGTCTTTAAGTGAGATGAAAAAAGTGGGTGCTCTCTATAAGGGAACATGTCAAATACATTTCTGTGATCCCCATAGTGTGCCACCTGACCGTTATTTTGGTTTCTCTCTGAGAAGTAATTTTATCCAGATTAATGGCATACCAATTGATATACACCTAAAGCCTATCAGTATGATTTGCTTTGTCACTGGGTGTTAGCTGTTTAAGATAAATGAGTGACAACAATGATTTCTTATAAATAATTAACATTGGAAATGTTTAAATTCTGAAATAGTGAGTCTGTGAATTAGATAGCATTGAAGCCCATGGAAGAAGTTTTGGCCTTCAATTATGCGTGCTTTATGTTAGATATGTATCCTCTTTTTCTCTGCATATCTTCTCCATCTGCACATCTTCAACCCCCTCTTTTTCCTCTTCAGCATCCCCCTTTCATTCTTCCCTGAATGCACTTCCTCGCATCTGTCACTTCACCGCCACAACATGCATTGCACTCCCTCAAATTTAAGCACTTTAATTACTCTTACTTTTGTCTTGCAAATATTTTGACAATGTTTTTTTTTTTTTTTGTTTGTTTTTCCAAAACCTTTTTTGAGCATGGAGAAATAGTACACAGCTGTACGCCTACATCCTGAATGATCAGGCCGGCAGCGACAACATGATGCAGTGGGGGCATCGATAAGCATAGTTTGAAAAGCAGCCACTGGTTTACACAGCATGTCGCCTACAACCCTGACTGGCCGGCCGCGTAGCATAGGAATTAGAACTGGTTAAGCATGTAGCAGTGAGCAATCAGAGCAGTATGAGGCGATCAAGCATGAGGAACATGAGGTTTCATTCAACTTTAATAACGGAACCAAACAAGTGCTACACAAACTGTGCCCTTCCAGCCGAGATCCACCCCACCCAGTACGAGGCATTTATGGCAGTGTGGCGCCTGGCTGTGCGGGACGAGTATCACGCTATGGAGTGCAGGTATTAACCAGGGCGTTGGCGTCCCACGCCCCAAGGCACCGTTAAGTGATCTGGGAGGGTGTGGCAATGTCCCTAGTAGAGAACATGACATGATGCTACGTCCTGTAGTGTCGTGCATGTTATGCCGCAGTGGGGTGGGGGAGGAGGGGGGGACAGTAAGCTCGCAGCTCCCTCCCACCCATGGAGCCTGTGGATGTTAGGTGATCCCGTGGGGCGTGTGAGGCCCAGCCGAGTGTAACGAGAGCGCAGGCATAGCATGTATGGGGAACTAAAGGAGTGAGGGAGGGGAGGGGGCTAAATCAGTGTCAGCTGGCAGTGGATTAGGTGCTGGAGCTGACGAGGAGGACTGGCCCTCAACTGTCTCTGCACTACTCGCGCCTGTCATGGGCGCGTCTGTGAACTGCGCTTTTAGAAGATACGCAGTGAGAGGACCCCAAAGGTCCCTGGGGCGCGATTTGTGAGGTAAAAGGTCCGAATAGTTGTGCAGTTGTTCCTGCCAAGTTGTCATCGTATCCAGCCAAGTTTTGAATTTAGGCGCTCGCCCTCGCCCCCACCTGCATGCGACGTGGCGTTTTGCCAACAGAAGGCCCATCGCAAAGAATTTCCGGTGCGCCTTAATAGCAGGGTTAGAGTGGCCCAGCAGGGCAATCTTAGGACAAGGAGCAATGCTTACCCCAATCATTTCAGTGAGAGCTGTAAACACCTCCACCCAATAGGCGGCGACGGCCTGGCAAGACCACGCCAGATGCATGAAGTCCGCCCCTGGTCTTCTGCAGCGTAGGCAGCAATCGTTGTCCCGGAGTCCGAAACGGTGTAGTTTAGCGGGTGTAAAGTAGAGGCGATGTAGAAATTTAAAGTGAACCAGTCGAAGGCGGGCATTTCCTGTCACCGCGCTGGTATGGGAGCAACTCTCCTCCCACTGAGCGTCCGACAGCGGTTCCCCCAGATCGCAGTCCCAGTCATTACGCGCTCGGAGTGGGGGGGGACGGGGCCGCTTGCGCGTGGGTATACAACATGGAGACCACATGTGTCGGCATACCCCTCTGCAACAGGGCATGAAGGGGCGCCACGGTATCGGGCTCGCTCGGAAAGTCGGGCGTGACCGCCTTGATATTTTGCCGGAGCCGAATGTAAAGAAAGGTATCCATAACGGAAGGAGTGGTATCCCCGAAGAAGTGCGATGCCGTGCGGAAATTCCCCTGGTGGTATAGATCCCCCCAGGTGTGGATCGCAAGCTTTGCGAGCATTTTACGGCCAATTTCCTCACGGGCCACACTCACCCTTGGATCATGTGCCAACGTCATGCGAGGGGAGTATAGGAATTTAACTTCCATGTGTGCTGCCAGTCGTTTCCAGGCACTGACAGTGCAGTCGACCGTAGTGGGGTCCCTATGTTCTATGCGGGCTGACGTGTACAAGTATCCGGAAGGTTGTTCCGGCCTCATATATCCATCTTCGACTGCCAGGTGCGCCATAAAGGGGGGGGGGTGAAGCCAATAGGCGGCGAAGTGACCCTGTGCGCAGTCATAGTATCGCTGGAAATTGGGGACATCAAACCCCCCTTGGTGGTAAGGTAGCATAAGGGTCCGCAGCCCGGGTCGGGCCTGCTTGCCTCCCCAGATGAGTCGCGACAACTGGGAGTTGAGGGCACGGAAGAAGTATGCACCAGGGCTGTATGGTATGTTTGTAAAGAGATACAGCAGCTTGGGGAGGACCACCATTTTGATCAATGAGATCCGACCCGCCATTGACAATGGGAGGCGAATCCATTGGGTAACTTTGTCCGTGATTTTATCCCCAACTGTCCCGTAATTGGCTCTAATCAGGGCCTCCCGATTTCTGGTCACCTGGATGCCCAGGTACTTGATCTCCTCTTACTCCCACACCAGGGGGTAATCCAGGGGGAACTGCGTAGTTTTGTCAGTCAAGGGGAACAAGGCAGACTTCGTCCAGTTTATCTGAATCCCCGAGATGGCACCGAATTTAGTGACTTCCCGCAGCAAAGGGTTCAAGTTTTCACGCGGCTTATGCACATAGAGAGTCATGTCATCCGCATATAACGCAATGAGCAGTTGGCGCTCAGGATAGATGAGAGATCGGTGATTGTGATGCTGCCGAAGTTTGGCCGCCAAGGGCTCTATGGCAAGCGCGAACAGCACCGGGGAGAGGGGACATCCTTGTCGGGTACCCCTGTGGATCGCGAAGGGGGGGGGAGCGGGCACCATTAAGCAGCACCATTGCTCGGGGCCGACAGTACAGCAGTCGGATCCAATCCAGGAAATTGAAAGGCATGCCCATCCGTTCCAGCAAGGCAAGGAGGTAATCCCATTCAAGGGAATCGAACGCCTTCGTGGCGTCGAGAAAGACCGCGGCAGCCTCGCTCGTCGGGTCAATATCCTGTAACACCGCCTGAAGAGTGCGCAAGTTATGAGAAGTTGCACGGTTGGGGACAAACCCGGCCTGGTCTGGGAGCACGAGACGCTCCATCAAGAGGTTAAGGCGCGTAGCTAGGACCTTCGCTAATATTTTAACGTCCGTATTTAACAGCGAGAGGGGCCTGTAGGAGTCGCAATATTCCGGCGCTTTACCAGGTTTTAACAAAGACGGTATGAGGGCCTCGCGCATCGTGGCCGGCAGGGAACCCTCCTCCAATGAAGAGTAGTACACCTGCTGTAGAATGGGGGCCAGCACATGCTTGAAGGCTTTGTAGAAGTCAATCGTCAACCCGTCCGACCCTGGCGCCTTTCCAGACTTCATGGACATAATTGCATCCGTTATCTCATCTAGTTCTAGTGTATGATGGAGGAACTGCTGCTGTGTGGGGCCCAGCCATGCAAGCGCAGTGTCATCGAGGTATTCATGCAATACAATCGGTGCGGTCCTGTGGGAGGTGTATAGCCTAGTGTAGTGATCCGTGAGGACTTTGAGTTGGTCAGCAAGATCCCGCTGCGGGGTGCCATGCTCATCCAGTAAGGTAGCAACATAGTTACTATATCTAGGGGAGTGAGTTGCGGTGGCCAATGCCCTGCCAGGTCTGTCGCCCTCGCCATACACTCGAGAGACAAAGGGTCTCCCCAGAAACTTACTCTCCTTGGCTGCGGCTTCCGTGTATTCATTTAGCTTCTCTTGCATCTGCGCCGCAGTGCCAGGCTCTCGCCCATTACGCTCCATTTCGTTCTCTAACTTACGAAGTTCAGCCTCGAGCCTGCGTAAATCTCCGCGCAGAAACTTAAGGACACCGCCTCCCTTAGCTATGCACCAACCTCTCACTGTAACTTTGAACGCCTCCCAGACTGTAGTAAGGCTGGAAACGGAATCTATATTGCGCTCGAAAAAGTCCTTTATGTCTTGCTCAAGTTCCGCTTGAAACACTGAATCTGTGAGGTGTGCAGGATTTAGTCGCCAACTGAGGTATGGGGAGATCGTGAGGGGAACACGCAGGGACAGCAGGACCGGGGAGTGGTCAGAGAATGTGCGAGCCAGATGAAGCGCTCCACCCAGCCACGGGGAGAGGCCGGATGAAAGGAATACGTAATCAATACGCGCCCAGGTGGAGTGTACTGCGGAGTGGTGGGTGCCCTGCCGGAGCGTGGGATGGAAGTGCCTCCATGCGTCAATTAAGCGGTGCTCGTCCACTATGTTCAACAACGCGCGCTGTGTGTGCGTGTAGTGCGACGCCTGCGGGTGCGACCTGTCCATCCCAGGCTTGAGTGCAGTGTTGAAATCACCCCCCAGTATAATGTGGGAGATACCTAGGGACTGAATCTTACCCCACAGCGTGAGGAGCGCGGAGGGGTCATCCGTGTTGGGGCCATAGTAACATGCAAACAGTATCGTATGTGAGTGTAGTGTCCCCCAAACCATGCAGTACCGCCCTCCAGAGTCTACTTCAGTTCCCGCCAGTGTAAACCTCATCCCACGTCTCACTAGAATGGTCACCCCTCTCGCGTAACTCGAGTAAGACGAGAACACCCTATTCGCAGCCCATCGTGAAGCAAATGGGGGGGTCATCCCTGGTTATAGATGCGTCTCCTGGAGCATGGCCACGGACACTCCCTGTCGAGTAAGGTAGCTCAGGACTTGCCTCTTCTTCCTCGGGTTGTTTAACCCGCGCACGTTCCATGAGAGCAGCTGAAAGTTCTACGCAGGGCGCTTATCAGCTAAGTCCCCCATTCCCCCGTGTAAAGGCATAAGTTGCATGTTCTCACAGCTTGCAATTGCTTGTAGCACTCAGTAACGAATTCCATAACAAAACCCCAGTGAACTACCCCCCCCACCCGTCCTCCCGCATCCTGTACTGAGTAGACAGATAACCCAGTTGCAGATCGGAGTATTTGACCTCCCACGCCGGCGTCCCCAACTGGCCGGGTATACACTACCCACCCATCCCCTCCCCCCCCTAACAAACCCAACCTAACAAACAGAAAAAACACAGTAACTACCCCTGCCTTGATGAGGAAAGGGGTACATTGGGGTGCGCCCATTGGGGGGCTCGTACTCTAGGGGCGCCAGACCTGCCATCCACCTCCCTACTTGCACCCACAGGAACCCAGAGTTACACTAGGCCCTCAATGTGGGACGGAGGTGGGTGACCGGGCACAAAATGTAACATCGACCAAGCCTAGTGTCATTGACATGAAACAAAGAGAGGTACCTCACCAGGAGTGACGTTGATCCATTCGGGCAAGTGCAGTCCCAACGGGAGCGTGAGTCAGGGGGGGGGGCAGCCCCCCGGTGTGTTCAGTCCTGTTGCTCCATCGGCGAGGGCGACCGAGAGGGCCGCGGCCCAGCAGCCCCCCGCCCGAGTCCCCACGATGCCGCCTGAGGAAGTCCTCCACCTGCTGCGGCTGCTGAAAAAACAATTGTTTGCCTTGGTGTGAGACCTTCAGTTTAGCAGGGTATAGCATTGCATACGGAATCTCCCGGGCCTGCAGTTTCTTTTTTACCCCAGCAAATTTCCGCCGGGCCTCCTGTACAGATGCAGTGAAATTGGGAAAGAAGGACAGCGTAGTGTTGCAGTAGAGCACTGTTCCCATCTCTCGTGCACGTCTGAGCACCACATCCCGGTCTCGATAGTTAAGGAAGCATGCAATTATGGGCCGTGGCTGGCCGCCAGGGGGGGGGCGGGCAGCGAGGGACCTGTGGGCTCTCTCAACGATGAAGTGTGGGGAGAAGGATTCCCACCCGAACAGGTCGGCCAGCAGGTTCTCGACGAAGACCTCCATTTTCCCGGTGTTGGTGGTCTCCGCAAGGCCCAGGATGCGGACATTGTTGCGACGGGACCTCGCTTCTAGGTCCTCATTCTTGTCCGCAATTATCTTGAGGAGACGGTCCATTTGGGTAACATGACGGTCTGTAGAGGTGGCGCCGTCTTCCAATGTGGAGATCCTGTCCTCAGTCTCTTTGATGCGGGTATCGTGCCGCTCCAGTTTGGCCACTACACCATCCAGCCTGGTAGTGATGGTGTCAATTTTAGAGTCTATGGTCGTTAGGCTTTGTTTCAATCCCAACAAGAGAGATTTCCAGTCCTCGTCAGGAGGGCCAGCGGCGGATGGGCCAGGCTCGGACGCCGGCGCGGGGGTCTTCTTGGCGTCAAACGGTAACTTGGACTGGCGCGCGTCGTTGCGCCCCATGGTGCCTGCCAGTCGAACTTGCCAAGCCCACCCCGCCGGCAGTCCGGGCGAGGCGGGGGGGGGACCCGTACAGGTCAAGCCACAGTCCCGCGAGTGGATAGGGGTGGTGCGGCTCCTCAATCACGCCGCGAGGATCGTGGAAGCGAGGGAGGCGGCCGGTCCAGGGGCAGCCCCTAAGCGACCAGGCGACCAGGGAGGGCCGGGTGGGGGCGACTTCGCCGTCAGTAAGTAAGCCCTGCGGCCCAGATGGAGGGAGAGGCGATCCAGACGAACGGCCCGCACTCGCAGGATAGTAGGGAGTGGGGGGGGGGGGGCGTCCGGCCCCAGCCCGCCCAGCCCAGGCAGCCACCCAGGGAGGTCAGCAGTAGCAGCGAGGCACGGTCGGTGGTCCGCCGGTCCGGGCGCGGCCCCCGCAGTACAGGGCGGGCGAAGGGCGCCAGGCAGCCCCCGTCCCGGTAGCCGCAAATCCCCCTCACCCGCAGCTCCAGCCACCGAGGCGGGGGGCAGCAGGCGTCGCGGCCTCCCAGACCGCGCCGCCGGTCAATGTGGGTCAGCGGTCGCCACCGAGGCGGTGCTCCTCAATCTCCCCTGGAGCGATCCAGCAACAAAGCCCCGGGGAAGGGTCTCTCCTCCCGAGGATGCGTGAGGGGGGAGGGGAGGGATAGGATGGCCCCCAAGCTCGAGGTCAGCGACAGCCTGCGAGCACAGGTCCCGGGTGCAGGCCGCAAACAGCGGAGGACAAGCGGGTGAAAGGCCCAACAGGTCGGCCCAGCCACAGAGATGTTTTCGCCTACCCTCCGCAGAGCTCCCGTCCCAGGCAGGAACGGCCGTCGATCCTCCGGCGTCGACCGCAGCCCCACCAGTCCAGCGTCGTGAAGGCCCCGGAGCACCGGGCTCCCGTGGAGCGCGTCCCCCACCGCGCGCCGGCCGCAGGCGAGCCCTCGCTCTCGGCCGGGGGAACTCCAGCAAATAACTCAGCGCCCCGGCGGGCTCCAGGGACGTGGCGGGTATCGGGGCGTCGCGCAGGTTCACAGCGGATGCAGCCGTGGAGGTGAGGTAGAGGATAGCCTGGTCAGGATAGCTGAAAGGATCGTGAAAGCGCCCGGTCTGGCGGGAGCCTCACTCTTGTGCGGCCATCTTGGTTTGGCGCCCTCTAGCGCCCCCCAAATATTTTGACAATGTTGACATCGGTGTACCCCCTTCACACACACATACACAGAATTTCAGTTGCAAATGGAATACACAAACATTGTTCTGTGTGCTTTGCAGAGAGGCCAACCCACTGACAGGCACTTTGTTTGGCTTCAACCTTAGCGACTGAGCGCTCAATCAAAGCCCCTCATAAACACCTGACATGGCTCAAGTCTCAAAGTATGCACAGAAAACAAATACAGATAAACAACAACATTATAAAATAGGTAACTCTTGGTGAATGGAAGATTGAGTAAAGCATGTGAAATAAGAGAGGAACTAATTCACTGAAATGTATTCCCTTTATGTTTTTAACATTCATTGTTTGCAAGTCAATCCATGTTTTGGCATCAGAGTTAACTTACGGGCATGAAGACAGGGCCAGTTTTAATGTCATACTTCAGAGAACTGGCCACTGTAAGCACATATTCCACAGTAAGAACATATCTCTCACTTTTGGCTTGCATCAGATATTTGAATCAACTTCACAAGGGAACAAGAGCGAACCCTGCTCCTTATTTGGATCCATTTCACAAGGGAGCAAATGCCATAGCTCCACTTCTAAAGGAGCGAGCAATCTGCAGCGAGGGCCTGGTGTGTCGCAGTGGGGGAGGTTAGCATGATGAGGGGTCTCAGCACAATATACATTACACAGCATTAGCTTCCAAACACTTACCATTACCAAGAACAAGGCACCGGATCAGACATGCTTGCATCCACTCTCACATATGACGAAAGGGTGGGGTCTTGCCTTTGACTGACGGATGTCATGAAAGGCATTCATAGTGCATTTTAGGTAATCACAATTTTTGCAAGTACCTAAAATTGCAACCCCAAATAGGGAATCACAATTATCGATTCCCTAAAAACATGTACCAAGCATTTCCTAAATGCAAACTGGTCATTTAGGAAATACTATTGCCATCAACTCCAACTTGATGTTAACCATGTGCATTTTTTGAAAAAGCTCACATGCCCTTAAGGCATCTTTGCTCTTTACATGTGCACATTTCTTTGGGGGGAGCTTCATGGGGGACTTAGTCCCCAGGGCACCCTTGGTTTTGCATTTCCTAATTTGGGATTACCAATTAGGCAATCACAAATTAAGTAATAAAAAATAATTCGCACCCATGGGTTTATGGCCTATAGTATTAAATAGAGTAGAATTTCCTAAATGCGATTCCATAATTGCGGTTGCGGCTTTATAGGAATTGCTTTTATGGAATTGCAATTTTCCTACGAACTATTTTGCATTCCCTAAATAGTGATTACCTAAAATTAGCTATTTATGGAAATCAAAATGGAAACTTGATACATGTGGCCCTAAATCTCCATGAATATGCCACATTTTGTATGCCACACAAATTGTCCACCCTGCGAAATCCATTGCAGTGATTCAAACCCACATGCAATCTCAATATTAATAGCGCGTCCAGCAGGAGGAGCACTTTCTCCCTTCCCCAGCCTGCACTGTGAGCCAGAGTCAAGCAAACACCAAAAGCTCGAACAGACAGAAGCTCATCACAGGGCACATATATACAGCCATTAGAACTCAGACACTTCACAAAACATCAGAACAAAACATACTTTAAGGCAACAAAATACTATAGGGCCCGATTACAAATGTATGTGTTATTTATCGCACATGATAAATAAAGAAACCATGGTCAAACTCGTAATTCCAGCCAGTGCGTGAACAGGGGTTTACACACCGCTAGGAATTTACCCTCCCAGTCGTAATCAGGGCCTACGTAACTAAACGAGTATACAGACCCCTTTATACATATACATTTCCAAAGAATGTTCTAAACATACAGGGTCCCAAAGAGGCACGCTTTTTTCTAGAAAACAGCTTTGACTCTTCTGTACTTAAAATGGATGAACATTTCCAAAATGGGTGAAATACAGAATTTTCAGGGCACAACATAAGAAAGTTTTCCACCCTCCTGCAGGTGAACTTCACCTGGCACACATTAGCCACAGAATGTCTCACAGTACTTTTTCATGGCCACTGGTCATTTGCCCCAATACGCGTAGACTTAAACCCCCTTTCCTTCAGGACCAAACTCCTCCTGTACCTTATCCGTAAGTCCCAATGCAGGACTTCGTTGATGGTGGAAAGAAGATGAGGGAGCCAGCTGCTGATCAAGTGATCAAAAGTCATACCGATGATGGACAGAATGCAGAGCAAATCAAACATTCACTCTCAGTCAATAGATTGGGTTAAATCTATTGTTCTTTTGCTCACCATGCCACCCCAGTTTAGACCCAGCCATATGCAAATCAGTCTTCACCCTGTGCCTCATGGGAATAGTCCAGCCCGAACTGCCAAACCAAGTCCTCACTGGACCGGAAATAAGCATCCTGGGACCGGTTTCAGACCATCACCCCTCACCAGCCAGACTAGCTTTAATCTGGTGACACTATGAGCCCGGTACCCACGTCTGGGCAAACTGGGCGCAGTGATAGCAGAGATGCATATTTCCTTGCAGCCTGTACTAGGCAAGGCATCCGGCTGCAGGAACTGTCTGAGTTTCACCTACCCTGCCTCAGGAAATATTGGGGAACTTCCTTCACTGTGTTTACCTATGTATTGGTGACAATTAAAAATAATTGGTGGCATTTAAAAATAATAATAATGTTATTAAGTGAATTATGGGCAGATGTACTAACATTAGGAATACCGACTTTCTAATTGCTATTAACACCGATTCACAATGAGGATATCGGTATGCCTAATGTTTGAAGCTCTTCTGAGTTTCATTAGCAATTCCTAGTGGGTCGCAAATAGACCTATTTCATGAATATTAATGAGGTAGGGCGCAATTTGTGATCCATTCGGAATAGCAGCCATCACAGAGATGGTGGCCTGCAGGCCACCATTTCTGTGATTGCTTTTTAATAAAGCAATATATATATATTTTTTAATGCAGCCCATTTTCCTTAAAGGAAAATGGGATACGTTTTAAAAGAAAAAAAAATGACTTTTAAGTTCATTTTCTAAGAGTTGACAGTGGTCCGTGGGACCACTGCCTGCTCTTAAAAAATATTTTTTCAACATTCTTGAAGGGGAAGGGGTCCATCGGAGACCGCTTCGGATTTGTGAATGGGTTATCACCACTTTTGAACTTGTCTCATCAATATTGCAATTTGTGACCCACTGGGAATGGGCAATAACACAGGAATGGTGGCCTGCTGAGGACCACCATGCCTCTGTTTGTTGTTAAATAAAGCAAATTATTTTATTTTTTAAATGAAACATGTTTTCCTTAAAGGAGAATGGGATGTAATTCGAAAACAAAAATGAAACGTTTCTTTTTTTAATTGTTGCAAAAACGTTTTTTAAGAGGAGGCAGTGGTCCCACAGAGCAGTGCCTGCTCTTAAAAAATGTTTTTGCTACCATTCACAAAGAGGAAGAGTTCTCCTGGGGAGCCCTTCCCATTTGCGACTGGCTTACCCTTTACCACTTCAAGTAGGTGGTACATTCCCTGCGACTCGCTATTAGGAATGGATGCCCTTGGCACGCCCTTTCCTAATACAGACTTGCAAACCCTATTTTTCAAGCCATTAATATGTTAGCAACTCGCAAAGTAGGGTTGGTACTTGCCAAAAGGCATTTTAACAGTCGCAAATGGCCCAATTCTCTGTTTGTGACTGCTAAAAATGTTTGTACATCTGTCCCTTAGTGTCTTAATAACAGGAACGACACACACACACACACAATAAAGTAAGCCGTTTATTTGTGCTATTGCTGCTCATAAGCATGTTTTAAGTAAGCACTCAGACTAAAACTGCCTTTATATGTTTGTATTTATGACGACCCCAAAGTCTTTTGAATGAATGATGGATGAGCTTCTGTTTGCTAAAACGAAGTCAGAACCCTCTGTTCTCATATTATTCTTTTTTTGAGTTTAAGAAACTTTATTTAAACATAACAAATCAATAGTTTACATTAAAGGCCTAGAGAATAACAATATAAGAATAACATATAAGCAAAAAAAAGTAGGCAGTAAATCAAAGAAGAAAGCTATTTATATTTTTTAGGGATTTAGGGAAAAGGAAAGGAAGGGAAAGGAAAGGAAAAAAGGACGAGGTATAAATTATCTTGTAATCAAAAACACTGAAATATACGTCAATCAATACTATGCTCATAAGAAACGTAAAGTATAAAGAACAAATAACTGTTGAGTATAAACATTGCCAAGTAATACGAGAAGAGGAAAGATAATACAAAGAGGAAGGAATTCAAGGGGGTTGGAAATTTTCAGAACGATGATGAGAAACATTATTGATTGAAACAATATTTAAATAAGCAGTTAATGGCATCCAAAAAACATCTCTATTAACATGTGAATTACATTGGGAGGCAAAAGCCATATCTAACCTATGATATTGACATGCAGTATTCCACCATGACTCAGTTAAAAGTTTAGTCAAACATGTCCAATTCATTGTAATTTGTTGAAATGCTAGAGCCAACATAAGATCAAACAACCCTTTTTCATAGGAAGGTAGAAGATTTGATTCTGAGAGACTTCCCATAAAGAGAAGAACATTGGATAATGGAGTGTGGATCTGAAAAATTTTAGATAAACAAACCCAGATTTGTGTCTAAAAAGAAGGAACAGTAGGACATGAAAAAAGGAGATGTGAGAGATCTGCTGACGGGAAATCACAGGACCAACATTTCTTATTATCTATGTGTGCGAGAGTAGCTATCGAGACAGGAGTGAAATATAATCTATGATAAAGAAAAAACATAGATGGAGTGGTGGAAGCGGATCTTGAAATCCTCAGCGATCGAGCCCATATCTTATTCCATATATCAGTGCTCCACTGGGAACCTAAGTCTGATTCCCAAGCAAGTTCCAATTTAGTCTTATCACGTTCTGGATTGGTGGTGTAAAAGAATTTGTAAATTGAGGAAGCTTTTGGGATTAATGTTAAGATTTTAAGGAGTGAGTCTTGAGTGATGGGATCTTCATCAGAAGGGAGGGAATTAAAAATGTTTAAAAGTAATTCCATAAGTATGGAAAATGTATGCAAAAATGATCGAGGCCAATTAAATGTTGCTTGAAATTCAGGAAAAGAACGAGGAAAAGTGCCATCAAATATATCGTTAGCCCAAGATATTCCTTTTGCTCTCCATGAATCCCAGTATATAGGTCTATTATTAATAGTTATAAGACGATTATGCCACAAAGGAGAAGAAAGAAAGGTATTTCTGGAAATTGATTTTGAATGAAAATGAGATTTTAATGAAAAACAAGTGTGTTTAAATAGTGGGGGGCATGTGAGGGTGTTTTCAGCAGTAAAAGAAAGAACTTCTTTGATCAAGAAGGGAGCAAACATACAGCGTTCAATGGTGACCCATAAAGGAGTAAAAGGAGAGGATTCTGTGAGAAGCCAATGAGAAGCTTGTTTTAAGCTAAATGCTTTATGATATAATCGAAAATCTGGAAAGTTCACTCCGCCTACAAGTCTCAGTTTTCTGAGATGAAGTAAAGAGATTCTAGATTTTTTGTTATTCCATAGAAATTGAGAAAGAAGAGAATCTATTTTTTTAAAAAAGGTTCCAGGGATATGAATAGGAATCATTGAAAAATAATATAATAAAATGGGAGCAATCATCATCTTAATGGAATCAACATGGCCCCACCAGGAGAGCAAAAGAGGATTTCAGGATGAGAAGAGTTTAGATATACGATCTAACGCTACATTTATGTTTAATTTAACCGAGTCAGAAATGGAATTGGAAAACCAGATACCAAGGTATTTGACTTTGGAGCTATTCCAATGAAAACCAGTAGAGTCAAATTATTGTTTGAGGCAAAATTTTGTAATTGATCTTATAGCCTGATACCGCTGAAAAATCGGATATTTCTTGTAATAACGAAGGAATAAAAGAATCTGGGTTGGAGATGAAAAGTAAAATATCATCAGCATAAGCTGATAATTTCAGGTGATGATTTCCATATGGAAAACCAAAGATAGAGGGATTCTGACAAATACGGGAGAGAAAAGGTTCAAGAGAAAGAACAAACAAAAGGGGGGATAATGGGAAACCTTGCCTAACACCTCTCTGAAGAGGGAAATGCTGCGAAATTTGACCATTAACAATAGTAGAAGCAGAGGGGAAGAATAAAGGAGAGAGATAAGAGAAATACATTTAGTACCAAAACCATGCCATCTAAGAGATTTAAATAAAAAGGACCAATCTACCCTGTCAAAAGCTTTTTCTGCATCAATGGAGATCGCCGCGAGCGGAAAAGATAGAGAAGGAGCTTTATTGAGAAAATTGAAAAATAGACGAGAGTTATCAGAACCTTTAACAAATCCACATTGTTCAGGGGCTATTAAATGAGGGAGGAAGGATTCAAGGCATAATGCTAAGAGTTTAGCAAAGATTTTATAATCAACATTTATCAAGGAGATGTGGCGATAGGTTTTGTAAAAATTGGGGTCTTTGCCTTCCTTACGAAAAAGACAGATAGATGCTTTCAGAAAGGTACCACTTGCTGCACCAGTAGAACAAAAATATTGGAAAAGGGTAAAAAGTTTTGGTAATAGTAAATTGGAAAAATGAAGATACAATTCTACTGAAAAACCGTCAGGGCCAGGGGATTTGTTTTTCTTTAGAGAATTTAAAGAGGAGGAGATTTCCTGTAATGAAAGATCTATGTCGAGAGAGGTGAAATCTAGATCAGAAGAAGAAGGAGAGGGGATAGTACTAAGATAATCATTGATAAGTGTATCTGTTGGGGGCGACTCAGGTGTGTATAGGGCAGTATAACATTTTGTAAATTCGGCTGATATATCTGAATCTTTAAAGAGATGTTTACCATCAGTAAACTGAATAGATTCAATGAATGTTCTCTCTTTTCTAGATTTTAAATAGTTAGCAAGAAGTGAGCCAACCTTATTACGACCGCCGTAATACCTGGCACTGCTACGAAGCATGGTGAAGGAGGCTCTATCTATACATTTTATTCAATTCCATCTTAGCACGGATAAGTTGTTGCAGAGTAGAGTCTGATGAGGAAGTATAAAACTGGTGCTCTAATAGTTTGATTGAAGATAATAATGCTTTATGTTTATTAGAAGACTGTTTCTTTTTCTTAGAAATAAAGTCAATAATAAAGCCACGAGCAGCTGCTTTAAAACTGTCCCACGCCAAAACAGGAGATATAGAGGTATCTTAATTAATAGAGAAAAATTACTCCGCAAAGGAGGTGAAGGAAGAAGAAAAAACTGGATCCTGTAAAAGATAGTTATTAAATCCCCACCTAGACATTTTAGAGAGGGGAGGAAGTAAATCAAAGTCCGCGATCACCGGAGCATAGTCTGAAATCAAAATGGGCTCAATCGAGGAGGAAACAAGGTTCTGGGCTAAGGATTTAGAAAGAAATATGTAATCAATCCAAGATAGGGAACCATGTGGAGGGGAAAAAAGGAAAATTCTGATTGGTCTAGGTTGTATAACCTCCAGGCATCAACCAGTTGAGTCTGCGTAATAGTATTAAGAAAATGTTTGTGGGTTTTATGAGGGATAAAATGGACCTGGGATTTGCAATCAATAAAAGGGTCTGCAACTTGATTACAATCACCTCCAAGTTTGAAAAATTCATCCTTATTTTGAAAGCATTTGTAGGTAACAGTAGGCCAAAAGGAAGAATCAGGTTGAGTTGGGCCGTTGAGGTTAAACACAGTGAGAGGGATGTTATTGATTAATAGTTTGACCAGAATCCACCTTCCATCAGAGTCAGTATCTTGTGCGACAACAGTGCACTTCAATTTTTTGTGGCAAAGGATTTCAACTCCATTCTTTTTGTATTGGTAGGAGAGATCAATACTGAGCCAATCCAATTACATTTAAGTTTAAGAGCTTCAGCCTCAGATAAGTGAGTTTCCTGTAACAAAACTAAATCAGGATTATATGAGGCTAAATGTGAAAGAATTCTCTACCTCTTTATAGGATTATTAAAACCTTTTACGTTCCATGTAATATCTCTAAATGGAAAAGATTAGCATCGTAGAAACAACAGTGTCATTTTTAAGAAAATATGCAATTGAGCATAACATGGAGGATGAGCAGTTGAAAAATTGGAAGAAATAAATGACAGCACTAAGATGAAATGGTAAGGAGTAAAGAAAAAGAGTGAGAAAAGTGGAGAATTGAGAGGAAATAAGATAATAACAGATTTTTTCCAGCATCAGTAATAGAAAAAACTAAATATAGTTAGAAAGAAGAAGACAGGATATGAAGAAGAGAAAATCAGATATAGGAAGAAAAAAGAAGAATGTAAGGAAGAAGGAAAAAGGAAAAAGAAGAAAGGATAGCAAGAAGACAAGACAGTACATATCCAAAAGGACAACTGTAAAAACATACCTGAGGGGACAAAGAACGAAAGAAAAACTGGGGCATGAACGACACATGAAAAGATGAAACAACTGAACACGGGGGTCCGAACCAACATCTGGACGGGGAAGGGAAGGGAAACGAGACCATGATATGAAACGTGGACGAGCAGTCCTAAAGAGGGAGATAAAGGAAAAACAAGAATGATAAACATCAAAGACATAAGACAAAGGAATTGCACGCTTATTAAATCTAAAAAAAACAGAGAGGGACCCTGGGACGGGTCGACATTGTCTATTACATAACCAGAAAAAATTCCAAAAATTGAACTAAACCAACAGGATAAACCATGTCATAAAACAGTTCAAATGTAGCTGAAAAAATACCATTACAATTAATGAAGTATAATCCAATCAACCATTAGAAGGGCCAGCAGTGTCCATGTTGTTAGCACTATGAGATTGGAGAACATTTGTGAGCTCCGCAGGGTCTTCAAAGGACGAAGTTCGATTTTGAAAAGTCACCTTAAATATGCAGGGATGAAAGAGACCATATCTGGCTCCAAGAGATCGAAGACGCGGACGAAGACTTAGGAATTCCTTTCTCCTAGTTGCTTTGGCATTGGAGACATCTTGGGATAGAAATACCTTCTGACCAAGCCAAGTAATTTGACGTTTGGCTCTAGCTGCAGAGAGGACTGAAAGCAGATCTGTGAATTTTAAGAAAAGGATGATGACTCCTCTTGGTCTAGCTGGAGACACAGGGCCCGATTCACAGAACTAACTTAAGACAAAATCCTAAACTTACTACTTTTGGTATTCACAGAAGTTAGGATTTTGTCTTAAGTTTGTCTGAAGACAGACTTAAAATAAGACAGACTTAAGACAAACTTAAGACAGACTTAAGACAGACTTAAGACAAACTTAAGACAAAATCCTAACTTAAGTCTGTCTTAAGTTTGTCTTAAGTCTGTCTTAAGTCTGTCTTAAGTTTGTCTTAAGTCTGTCTTAAGTCTGTCTTAAGTTTGTCTTATGACAAACTTAAGACAAAATCCTAACTTCTGTGAATACCAAAAGTAGTAAGCTTAGGATTTTGTCTTAAGTTAGTTCTGTGAATCGGGCCCGTAGAGAGTGAAGGACGAGGGCCAAGCCTGTGTGCCCTCTGGATGTTAAGGGATGTGATAGAAGGCATGTCCAAGAGTTTCAGCAAGAAGGTTGTAAAAAAGGAGACAGGGTCGTCACCCTCCAAAGTTTCAGGCAGACCATAAATGCATAGATTCTTCCTATTTTGGTTTTCCAAATCTTCAGTATGTTGTTTCAAAGTACAAACTTATTTTTCTAAAGAAGACAGTCTCTGGGAATCACCTTGGACCACCGAAAGCTGCTGTTCTACTGAAGACACTCTAGTTTCTATTGTAGACCATTTTTCCTCCAGGAATTGCATCTTGCTATTTGTTTCCTCCATAAACGGTCGTAAGGCGCGAATCTCCTCCAACAACAATTCCATAGAGATGGGAGAAGACGCCGTGTCCGGATAAGGAGGACCTTGCTTCAGACATTTAGAAGATGAAGACGGCGGGGATGATTTAGAAGATGATTGTGACGAGGAAGAGCGATTGGAAGATACCCCGGCCATTGATCCTGCAGTAAAAGGTGCAGCCAGAGCAGAAGCAGGAAGGGAAGCTGATGATGAGGTACTTCCTTTACGTGTGAAAACAAATTTTGGCTTGCGCAGTAAATTCATATATAAAAGTAATCAAAATAGTGCATAGGTCATTGAACGAGTTAGCAAAAGTTTTGGTATACAGACTTTCACAAGAGAGGTGAATGTTGGATGACCTCTAGAAATTAGTAGAAATTTTGACAACACTTGTTATATGATGGGAGGCATAGTGTAGTTTAGTTCATATATGGAAGGAACCTGACTGAAGACCCCCAAATAGTAATGGAAGCAGAATTGTATCAGGAAATATAAAATAGCAAATTCCAGTTAGAATAGTTATAAAATACCATAAGTTCTGTAAGAGCATGAAAGATATTCTAAAGAAAACGTAGCGCTTTATGCCTAACAGTAAAGTATCTGAGGGCAAAATGGAGGGTTCTCTGAGGTAATTCCAGCAGCAGAGTAAATGTCCCCTAACGCTGTAATAAACAGGACTTGGTATATTTTCCATCAAATAAAATGGTCGCAGGCATGAGGGCTATAACTTAGTGGCAATATGCTGAGGCGAAGAGAAAATGCGGGCATTTCAAATTTGGAGCTGTGGAGGAGCTGATAAATGCCTAAGATGGCAGACGTTTTTACAGAAAAGCCGTTCGTGGCTGTAAATAATAAAAGCACAATGCGCTTTAAACAGGAGGGAGCTCACCGGGGTCCGCACATCTTCCGATGCCAGGTACTGAGGTTTCCAAGAGAAAAGGGTGCAAAATAACGCACTCGCAGATCCACAAAAGTCCCAGCGGCACGGAGCTTTCCCCTCAGGCGGCCATCTTGTCCGGCGCCGAAGCCACACCTCGTTCTCATATTATTTTGATCCGTCCTCTGTTGCACAGTTTTGTAGGACTGCTCTTGATATTTGTGGAAACACCATAATGAACTTAAATCCATGTAGGTTGTGCTCTTCCTTTTTGTGGTCCAGGAGAACGTTTATTGTTGCTTTGTTACACAATTTTCAGATTTTTCTAATTGTGTCTTGACATCCTGTGAACCTCCAATAAGCAATGTCCCATGTGAGGGTGAATATCCAAGCGTCCCGGCCTCTAAGTTAGCAGCAGGAGTGACGGGAACCTTGCTTATCAATCAGAGTCTACCATCTACCTGAAGACAAGTATGTTGCATGTATTTCCTGCCTTTTGATGGAGTTAGATTTTGTCCACGGAGTGATAGAGCTTGGGGTGCACACCTTCATTGTACAACTCGGTTTTCGCCCCTCCACCCCCCAATTTTTGGAATTTGCACAGATTGGATTTTTGACGAAGATACAGGGGCAGAGATTTACATTTCATATCAACTGCTACTGAGAAAGCACTACTGTCTACCTTCTTTAAATGAAACTTGGAGACATAAAAAACATTGCTTGCAGACCTCAGAGTAGGGTTGCTGCAATACCACCGAAAATGCATCTGTGCATAAAGATAGCTTTGTATACCAAGCACATCAATTTGAAGCAAATCTGCTCTTTCACTAGGAGCCAGTGTAACAAAGCCAGGGTTGGTGAGATATAATCCCTTGGGTGAAGGACTAGGTGAAGGCCTGGATGCATTGCTCCGGATTAACTGCGTTTTGAGAATCTTTGGATTATATTTGTTTTTTGCATTCAGTCCACAAAGAAAATTAGATATCGACAAAGGTGCTATTGTGTCCAGAAAAAGTACTTTTTTAAACTTTAGTCACTCGCAAAACTATTACCAACTAATGCTAGCAAAGCTAGCATATCTTAAAAAAATAAATGATATATTTATTTTTAAAAACTTATCAAAGTTTTCAAATTCATCTTCTCAAACTTTTTTGTTCATCTGCAAGAAGGACTCAAGGGTTAAGCCGGATTAATCACTGATTTGATATTGATATTGGTTGAAAGAACCCAAACAAAATGATTGTATTTAAGTCGGTGCTTAATTTGAGGCGGTGGTTGCTGGTGGGGGCCACTGGCACTCAGTTTTAGGGACCGGCCCTTATTTTTCTGCAGCAGGCATTTACAGAGAGCACGTAGGAATAGAATGACAAAAAATGCATCATAAAGGGAGAAAGCAGGGACAAAGGGAAAGGCAGTGCCTGGTAGTGGGTTAAAGAGACATGAGGTGGATTCAGAACTACTAAGAATTTGTATTGAGTATGTTGACTTTTAATTACATGGGCCGTGGGCTTCTGAGTGGAACTTTAGGCACCGGCTCTTATTCTTTTACAAATTAAGCATAGATACAACCATAGTGCAAAAATGGGAATTTCCCCTAGTTCCTCTGCATCAACAAAGGCCGGTCAACTTTGAAAAATTTCCATGCCACATAAATGTATTTGTGAAACACGGGATCGCGAGTCTCAGGTGATCAGGTCCGTCTGGGAGAGGACATGATTTGAACCTTCCAGGTAGGGTTTACCTAGCCCTTCATCATTGTTCTGTCCTCATCCACAGTTTTCAGAAGATTGCATCACACCAGCTGGCCGAAGCACTGTGCCTTTATGACTACTCCATGACTACAGACCATGCTTTCATCACACCTGAAGATGAGCAATGGCCGCCTCTCTTTCAGACAAGCACCCACGACTTATCTGCCTCCAAAAGTCTGCAAGGTGAATGCATGAAACATTTTAGCTGACTCCATCATTACAAGGCCAGTTTTCTTGATAAATGCTGTGCTTCGAAAAAATATTTACCATAATGTTACATAAAGTGCTAAAAAATAGTGTAAAGAAACCACCTACTTTGAAAAAATAGGCAAAAAACAATGTATGGTCTTTGCACCTGGTAGAGATTCAGCGCCCTGAAGTTGTGTGCTTCGAGGTTTCTATGTCTCTGTCCTGATCGACTGTGTTAAAACAAGGCATGCTGCCACCTGGAAGGCTACAGGGAGCCCCTTGCCAGCAGCAACACTACACATATTCATATATCACCATAATTAGTCATGACTATGAAAGAGCTCTTTCATCCCTTCAGTGCCCAGCTGTCAGGGTTGGCAACCAGTAACAAAAAAACCCAACAAAACAGGATGTGTTCTGCTCCATATTGACACCTTTGGAAAAAATTATATTTATTGACCCTTCTATTCCTCCTTCAACGCGTTTAACTCTTCTTCAAGTCATGTTATCCTTTTCTATATAAATCTCATTCGTATATAAGCCATCTGAAAATACGTTCTATAATAATTCTTACAAATATAAAAGCAATATGAATCTTTTTTGTTTTCATGTTTGCGTTTTTTAAACTCAAATATTTACAACAGTGTTTGTTGTTAAAAATTAAATGACAAATTATACGGTTGAGCATAAAATATCATTCAAGTTATTGCAAACAAAGCTATAGAGAGGGAGGCCTCAGTATAAATTGCTAATGCACGCTTATGTGGAATAGGTAATCATATAAAAATGATTAGGTACCTTTTTAGGACTTTCAGTGGGTCTGGAGCCTGTGTAAGACCGAGCCACCAGTGTACTTTGGCAGCTTAAGTGGAAGTTGGAACCCACCAATAATTGCATCTTTAGACCTAAGGCCAAATTTATCACCATTTATGGAAAACAGCAAGCCACCTCGCTGTGCTGCATTGCATGAAAGAGAGAGGGCAGGGCTGTGCTGTATTTAATATTAGATGGCACATTCCTGCTCTGGCACACAAACTGCTGCCTGGCGCCAATGCAAGCACTCTTGCACCTTTGCCTGCGTTGTAGGAAGTATTCTTTTTGGACAGGAAGGGGCACCTTGGTGCACAAAAACAATCCTCAGAGGCACTTTCCTCTTTCTATATGTGCTGCAGAATGAAGCACACATAGAAAGAGGACTCAATGAGGAGAAATAAACATATTTGTCCTCGTTGTGCCTCACTTGGGGAGGTGTATAATTTTGATGCATTCCCAGGTCAACCAGTAATGGTAACTCTTGGAATGCGCCAAAGTCCATGGGTGGATGCTTGAGAACACCCAGGCTCCACCCATAGAATGCCTCCCTTGGGCACACTAAGGCAAGGCAGCGATATGCACTGCCTTTCTTTACTCCAGATATATCAAGACAGGTAGGGCCACACAAGGGGGCCTTCTCCGGCTTGATAAATCTGTCGTAGGTTTTGCTTCACCCTCGCATCTTGCAAGGGCAACGCAAATCCGTGATAAATTTGCCCCTTCGTTTCAGGTGCAGGACAAGAATGACTGACTAGGTTGATCATCTTCTGGAGGGATTTTAACTCCTTCTGCATCTACTACATTCTAAGCTCCCTCATTATGAAAAGAGCTTTCAGTGCCAACCATCTCAGAAACTACTAATAAGGGCCATGTATCCCTGAATCCTGCAAAATATTGAATGTCAAGATGACGCGATTAATTAGCATCTTCTCAACCAATCAATCAATCAGCATTTTTACAGCGCAGCACTGTCACCCTTAGGGCTAACTGTGAAGAGTGTGGTTATTGTATATACAGGTCCACCTCTGGTATTATGACCTTTGCTAACTGTGGAGAGTGCGGTTATTGCATATACAGGCCCATCTCTAGTGTGAGGATCTTTGCTAACCGTGGAGAGTGTGGTTATTGCATACGCAGGTCCACCTTAGTATTATGATCTTTGCTAACCATGGAGAGTGTGGTTATTGCATATACAGGCCCATCTCTAGTGTTAGGATCTTTGCTAACCGTGGAGAGTGTGGTTATTGCATACGCAGGTCCACCTTAGTATTATGATCTTTGCTAACCATGGAGAGTGTGGTTATTGCATATACAGGCCCATCTCTAGTGTTAGGATCTTTGCTAACCGTGGAGAGTGTGGTTATTGCATACGCAGGTCCACCTCTAGTGTTGGGATCTTTGCTAACCATGGAGAGTGTGCTGGGGGCATGGCTAACCAACAAGTATGGCGCCCGCACATTAACGGAGCTCCTGGCTGGGACCTACACAATCCTGCACTTAACTGCGGAATCTGGGGATAATTATGTTGCAATCTTCCCTCTACCCGACCGGGGTGCCACGGAGGTCAATCGGATGAAGAAACGATCTCATGACTGCCGAGAGACGCCGAAGAAGCCTGCCACCGAGCTGCGTGGCCTTGTGGGGACAAGGGGTGAGACCTCCCAGAAGTGATTGCCCACAGGCCGCCCATCGACTGCCTTGGAGAGTTACCCGGTACAGCTGCATAGAAGGCCATCACGAGCCCGGGACCTACCCCGAGGTGCATGCGATCTTGGTCTGCAGGGGAGGTGCAAACTTCCTGAGATCGGGAGGACCCGAACACTCTGCGCTGCTAATGAGTGAGGCGCGATGCGTTTCCTTCTTGCGTACGAGGCTGCTTCCTCTTTGCCTGGCCTTGTATGGGACTCTGGCTGAGGTCTCCACTTACTTAGGGAACCCACCTGGAACCGGCGATTTAACACCGGCGCCTACATTGACCCCGGCGGAACGCCGCCATTACACATCTGATTTGCTGCGTCACTGAGGCCCGCAGCTGCGGTGTGGTTCCTGCCTCTCTGATGGTGCTGGGGTCTGCACGCTGGCGATGCGGGGCACCTTGACTGCGGTTGCTGACCGGCGAGGTTAATTTCTACAGGCCCCCCTCTGTTCATCAGAACTGTGCCAATGCCGGGTCTCGCTCTGCATTTATAAGAAACCAGACTGCAGTGGAACAAAACGGAGACATAATTAAGTGCCGGCATTGAGGTAGGGAGGAGTATTCCTGAGAGCGATCAATGTGGGGCCGGTGTGCAGTTGATTTCCGACTCCCCCCTGCTTCTGTGAATGAGGTAGATGTGGCCTGGTTACACCTTCACTCTTGTGTGATGGACACAGTGTAGCGCAGGGAATATCACATTGCCCTCTGCTTGTGCCAGACTCCAGATGCAGGTACTGTTGCCCCCAGACTCCACACAGATTGACTGTTAGAGCGCTCCTTTTGCCTCTGCCTCAAAGATTTATAACTGGCTGCTAGTCGGCTCTGAAAGCTAGAGAGGCTGTACTTATTGAACGACCTGAACACACCTCGACTTCTACTTGAGTGTGGGCTGGATTTTACAGTACAAGGTTGTGATCCCCTCTGGCATTATAAAGACCCGGAGTGCTACTCCTGGCTTTTGATTGAATAGCATAGGGCCCTCTCTACCCATATCACAGTGATTATGCCATTGTCCTGACAAATCCTGCTGGCTCCGTCCCATAACCTAAGACTGGATGTCCACTCGATACACAGTGCTGATGAGTCTCCCTCGCCCTGATGTAACATTCATGGAGGCTGATTGGCGCAGACCTCCTACTCACTGGGCCACTGGACTGTCTCACTGGATTCTAAGAGAGTGAACCAATAGGTGCACCTGCTTCACACATTCACACTCTCCTACAACCATAGAAACATTCTAGTTTATATTATTGATACACTTACCAGGCCAAGACCTATACATTGTGGCGACATCTCTGGCGGCTCTTTCTATTAATATAGCTATATCGTACGCGTTGCAATGGGGCGCACAAAAGGGAAACAGTCTGATATACCTTCAACAGAAGTCCCAATCCAGGGGCACTCTGACTCGGCTTCCCAAACATCCTCAATAAGCTGTGTCCCACCAACGGCTTCAACACCCTCACCTGATAAGCTGGATCAAATCCTTCAGGAAATCAGAGACTCTCATCATGCTATTGAACACCAGATCGGCGCCCTTACCACTGGCCTTACCCTTCACCGTGCACACCACGGTAAACTCTCGGACACTGTACAAGACCACGCGCAAACACTGGTAGATCTCGTACCACAACAACAGGAACACTCTGATCAACTATTGCAAATGCAAAAACAATTGACTACCTTGCTTGACAGAGCTGAAGACGCGGAGGGAAGAGCCCGACGTAATAACGTCCGAATCATTGGACTGCCAGAGCGTTCCGAAGGTCCCAATACAACCCAGTTAGTTGAGAAATGGCTGAGGGAACATGTAGCCCTTAAGGTCTTTCCACCTTTTTTTGTGTGGAACGGGTACACCGAGTACCTACGGGCAGACCAGCGGCAGGAGTGCCGCCCAGACCACTCATAGCCCGAATCTTAAATTACAAGGACCGTGACCACTTACTACAAATGGCTCGTAAAAATGCTCCTCTACAATATGGGAATACCCATATCACTCTTTACCCAGACTATACAATCAAGTACAATGCCAAACAGCTTCCTATCAGCTGCTCAAACGGAAACTCCAAGCCCTTAACCTGAAATATGTGTTGCTGTTTCCAGCGTGTTTAATAATTATCCATGATCAGAAAACCCATTTCTTTGAATGCCCTACAGCAGCAAACGACTGGTTGGAGAACACCCTACCCTCTCAGTCACTGGACGAGATGGACTAACACTTACAGCGCATGCAGACACAAAAAGCAAACAAGCCAAGACCCCACCGCAATAAACCTATGAGAACATTATCTACGAAGAAACCAACACCTGAGCAGGCACAGCTGGAGCAGGAGTCGGCGCTGATGGCTGCTACCTCCATGTGTGATCCCGCACGGATGACGTCCCCGGAAAAATCTGATGACAATACAATGCTGTCGGACTCTGAGAGTAATGACATCCTGTTTCCTTCAATTACCCCACAAATTGTTAAGGACTTGTTTGGCTAATACAGCGGTTCAATTTCAGTGGATCTCCCGCACACCCAGTCCTGCATTAGCTTGTAGTAGGGAAGTATGATCTTATCGAAATGTCTATGATCTATGCTTTCTCTCTCTATGTTCAGGTTCTGCCTAATCTAGTACTATATAGGGTCCCGCCAAGAGGATAGCTCTGTTTGTGACTGGAAAGTCATGCCCAGTGTAGGATCCACCGCCCCTACATGGTATAATCGTTTGGAATTAGTGAATGTTAGTATAAGTTTGGACCAATATAGTTTGATTGTTGGCCCTAGTATTGGGGGTTGTATTTAATGGAAAGATAACTGGTCCCTGGTCTACCTTACACCTTCTATTGGATTTTGCTCATTGTGCTTCCCTGGTACACTCCTGTATCCATGGTTGATGAACAATGGCTGTGATAGGTAAATATAAAATATTGACATGGAATGTGCGGGGCATGGGATCAGTCCATAAATGACACAAAATGTATGCTCATCTGAATAGGCTGTACATTTACATAGCCTTCCTCCAGGACACACATTTAACCGACTCAGAAGTCACCAAAATGCAGAAAAAATGGAAAAGATAATTTTTTAACACTTCTTACTCTGCCTTTGCAAGGGGATCTCTAATCTGGATTAGAAATGGGATGCCCTTCGTGTTGACAGAACAGCGGATAGATCCGGCAGGACGGTATGTCCTCTCGCAGGGTAAACTTGATGGTATCCCGATAGTCATTGGTACTAAATATGCACCAAATTATGAACAGAATACTTACCTCACTAACCTTAACATGGTGTTAATGGACTGGGTAGTATATCCATGGGTCATTGGCAGGGACTTTAATTCTGCTTTAGACGTACGTTTGGACCGTTCCCACCCACCGGTTCGAGGCGCAGTGACTACCAAAAATGCAGACTTTTTACACGTCTGGGCCGCAGGCTGGACGATACAAGATGTATGGCGTGTACAACATCCCGCCTGTCGGGAATACTTCTTTTACTCTCCTCCACATCAGCTACACACTAAGCTAGACAGAATGTTTTGTACAACGTCCTTGACATCTCAGATAGTTGACTCTATGTATCTCGGGAAAACATTGTCCGACCACAACCCACTCGAGGCGCTTCTGGAGTGGGGGAGGGTTCCCTCCCCAGTCCCGACCTGGCGATTATGGCCACAAACCCTTGAAGATGGGGTGTTTCGACATGCTTTAGGCACAGCCATTACTAACTATTTCATCGAAAATACCGGGTCTACATCCTCCTGCTTAGTGGAATGGGACGCATTAAAATCAGTGGTTAGGGGAACAGCTATAGGGATGACTGTTGGAGTCCAGCAGGAAACGCACAAGAACCTTATCTTGGTGGAAGACTCATTGAATAAGCTTGAACATGTGGTCATTACTAATCCTGCACAACAAGCACAGTTACAAGAAGCCAGAATTAAACATGCGGAATTGCTTGAACAATTCCGCTTGATTGATCACAATACATACACACAGTATAGCCATAAGGAAGCAGATAAGTCAGGGACCCTTTTAGTGCATCTCATCCATGATGCCCCCACCCTGGTCCCGATAACAGAAATATCCCTTTCGGATGGCACTACAGTTTCTACCCAGGCAGACATAAACTCGGCATTCTATACTTACTACAAAACTCTATACACCGTTCCTGCTATTACACCACCTGCCCACATAACCACCTTCCTGGAAGGCCTTACATTCCCTAAACTGACAACAGATGCCCAGTCGGACCTGGAAGCCCCTATTACTAGAGTTGATATAAAAGAAGCCATTAAAGATCTCCCCAGAAATAAGACCCCAGACCTGGATGGTTTACCGGCGGAGTTTTACTCGACCTATGCTGAGACATCAACTCTGCATCTCGAGAAACTATACAAGATGGCACTGGATAAGCGCACTCTATCCATCACTACTATGCAGGCATTGGTGGCTTCCCTCCCCAAGCCTAATAGAGACCCCAAGGAAATGTCTGGTTATCACCCCCTCTCCCTATTAGCTACCAAATATAAAATACTCAGCAAAGTTTTGGCTAAGCGCCTCCTCCCTTATCTTCCAAAACGTATTCATATTGACCAATGCGGCTTTGTACCGGGCCACAGTACATCCCTCAATATTAGACATCTCCATTATCTTATGGAAACTGCAGCTGACCTTTCCCAAACCACTGGGTGAATTTCTCTTGACATGCAACAGGCGTTCGATACGCTTGACTGGACCTATATGCGGTCTTCAATGGAAAAATGTAACATCCCAAAGGGTTACTTGAGGTGGGTCAAGCTACTATATACTTACCCCATGGCTCGGGCCTGGACTGGTGCGTATTATATCATCTGCTTACTCTATAACCAGAGGTACCCATCAGGGATGCCCCCTGTCACCACTGTTGTTTGTTTTGCCCCAGGAACCCCTACTCATCAAACTCCGTAAAGAGGCCACAAACTTAGGGGTTCCACTTAATAACACAACACACATAGCGTCGGCATATGCCAATGACATGATTCTTTACCTCAAAGACCTTACAATAAGTCTGGAACCCATCCTGGCCATTTTTAAACAATTTGAACGGATATCAGGCCTGGCGATCAACACAAATAAATCATATGCTTTCTATATGAGACATAGAGCTGCCCCAGACCCTGTAGCTTTTGGTGACCTAACACTAACGACTGCCCCAGATACTTTTAAGTATTTGGGTATACAGATCTATAGAACCCCCCCAGGATCTAATTGATGGCAACTTGTCGAAGGCAATACGCTCACTCCGAATGCATGTCTCATTTTGGACTTCCTTGCCATTGGCTGTAATGGGTAAGGTAGCCATTTCTAAAATGGTGATGCTCCCCCGCCTCCTTTATTTTTTTTCTAATCTACCGGTCATTATTTCACCTCACATCTTTAGTACACTGGATGCCTTACTGTCTGAACTTATCTGGGGTAAGGGTTGTAGGAGGGTGAGCCTGGCTAAACTACAGCTCCGACCCGAAGAGGGTGGTCTTGGTACACCGGATTTCCGAGCGTATTGAATGGCCAGTCAATTGCAGTGGTTATCCTATTGGCTGGCGGGGCGGCACCTCCAAGAGATTAGTTAAGCGCTACGACTTCTCAATCAAGGAGTTCTTCACACTTTGCTCCTGCCGCATACTACAATCCCACCAACAGCTCACCCTTTGCTTAGACAGCGTTAGGATACTGGAGGAAGACTCTACGATACACAAAGAGGGTTCTCCCATATTCCCCCAATATTCCCTTGATTGGGCTCCCTGTTGCACACAGATTCATCTCAAAAAGAACTATATCCCCCTGGGAACGTGAAGGGGTGTCAACCATTGGGGCACTATTCATAGAGGGTACATTAGCAGACCATGATAATTTCGTTCGTACTCAAGGGGTTCCCTCAACACTGTTTTTACTTCATGCCACTATCTCACATTATATCAAACTCCACTGGTCCCCTGACGGGACTGAACCCCCGAAGGATGAACTAGAGTATGCGACACACCTGATGGGAACAGGACGCCATCTTACCCGATGGCTCTACCGGGGCATTCGGACACACTCAGGAACATTGCCAACTCCGCTTCGGGATAAATGGTCGCTGGACTTGGGGAGGGAGGTGATGGAGAAAGAATTCCCCAAGAAAGTCTCCCGTAACACGAAATTCAAATACATACAGTACGTAGTACGTATTACAACATAGGGCATATCTTACACCACATCGCCTTAACTGCATTTACCCTAACGCACACCTTTCCTGCCCCAGGTGTCAGGAGGCTGACGCTGATCTGCTTCACATGTTGTGGAGTTGTCCTCGACTAAAAGTGTACTGACAAACACTAAGTTATAATGTAAAGGAGGTCACAGGTACGGATGTTTGATCGGCAGTAGACAGATGTCTGCTGGGCTTGCATAAACGCCCCAAGGGACAGAAAGTTCAGTATAGACTTGCCGACCTGGCTATGCTCATAGTGAAACGGGCCATCACAATGAGATGGAAGTCCAAGTCCCCCCCTGCACCACTCACTTGGCAAACAGAACTGATCTGATGGGGCACAGCGGAAAGCGCAATTATTAGGCAAGAAGAGTTTTGGGTATTACGTAAGATTCCTATCTCTTTAGAGTGGGACCGAATGTTAGAAACACACAAAACCCTAGAGTCACTTACCCCTCTGACATCGCCTGTTGGGTCTGCGATACCCACATCTCCTGTGCCCCCTCCGGCTAACCTGCTCGAGCCTGTATAACACCTTACTACTCCATGTCTTTTATTGCCTAGGACTGTTTATCTGTATATATAAAAATGTATGCTCTATATTTCTTTGTGGCTCAATGAGTGAATGCAATCTTTATATGTGTTACATTGAAAATTGTGGACCAGAGAACTGAGGGGGTGGAGGGTGGGTGTTTTCAGTTGTTTCTTTCTTCTGCTCCATTGTTGTAATGGATAGAGAAATAGATATTCACAAGTTTTTCTAATATCTAGATATTCATGCAAACAAACCTATCCGATGTTTTCTTTTTTTTCCCCTCTTCTTTGCCAACAGGACTCTATGCTGCTTGACACATACATGTATGGGTGACTATACGGTTGTTAACACATTGGCGATACTCAAGTGGTTAATGATTATTGCCTCTGCATTCTGTATGCCAATTGTACTGGATGTGGGTCAGATATGATTTATTGCTCTGTCGTTTGCAAAAAGTCAATAAAAAATTATGTTTAAAAAAAAACATGGAGAGTGTGCTTATTGCATACGTAGGTCCACCTCTAGTGTTGGGATCTTTGCTAACCATGGAGAGTGTGGTTGTTGCATACACAGGTCCATCTCTAGTGTTAGGATCTTTGATAACCGTGGAGAGTGTGGTTATTGCATATACAGGCCCATCTCTAGTGTTAGGATCTTTGCTAACCGTGGAGAGTGTGGTTATTGCATATACAGGCCCCTCTCTAGTATTATGATCTTTGCTAACCGTGGAGAATGTGGTTCTTGCATATACAGGCCCATCTCTAGTGTTAGGATCTTTGCTAACCGTGGAGAGAGTGGTTATTGCATACGCAGGTCCACCTCTAGTGTTGGGATCTTTGCTAACCATGGAGAGTGTGCTTATTGCATCCCTAGGTCCACCTCTAGTGTTGGGATCTTTGCTAACCATGGAGCGTGTGGTTATTACATACGTAGGTCCTCCACCTCTAGTGTTAGGATCTTTGCTAGCCGTGGAGAGTGTGGTTATTGCATACGTAGGTCCACCTCCAGTGTTGGGATCTTTCCTAACCGTCGAGAGTGTGGTTGTTGCATACACAGGTCCACCTCTAGTGTTAGGTTCTTCGCTAACCGTTGTGAGTGTGGTTGTTGCATACACCGGTCCACCTCTAGTGTTAGGCTCTTTGCTAACCGTTGTGAGTGTGGTTGTTGCATATGGAGGTCCACCTCTGATTTTTTCATTCCTATTCAATCTCAGTGCTTAGGCCTTGAATTGATTTTCTAACTTCTTTACCCAGTGGTTTATGGTGTCTTTTCTGTTAATAGTTTACCATCAGGGAGTAAGTGGGATGCAGAATGTCATCAGGTTCGTACAATTACACTTGTGGGTTGTCTTCCTTAGGTGGTCCTTGGGGTAGGTTCCAATTAATTCCCTTCAAAAGGGAAATATGCAGCCATAAAGTATGCACTCAGCAGTCTGGTGTTATTTGGCAAGGCAGCAGCAGGGTGGAGCCAGCATGGTGTCCAGGAGAGCTGAAGTCATTTTCAGGAACATAATTGTACTAAACCAGAGAGCAGCAGAGATGCACGACTCTACTCAGGGGTGTAGCTTCAATGTGGGGTGTTTGAGGTATTACACCCCTCCTAATAAAAGTATTATTTAGTTCATTGTTGTGTACAGGAGCTTTCTGTAGGGTACGGTAAGGTGTCTGTCGGTTTTCACCTGGGATTTTTAAACCACTCAGACAAAACCTGCACAAATCCTTCTGTTTTGAAGGTCTTAACATTTTACAAAATACTGGGGCAGATTTACAAGCCCCTTGCGCCTCATTTTTTCGCCACCGTTGCGTCACTTTTGTGACGCAACGGCGGCGCAAAACCTGCGCCATGGTGCGGGGTACTTACAACGTGACGCATCTGGGAGATGCGTCACGTTGTAAAGCCCTGCGCCAGAAGTAGGCGTTCCTGCGCAGGGGGGGCGTTCCGTCGCAGGAACGCCTCTTAAAAGTGGCTGAGTGAAATCTACAAGATTTCACTCAGTCACTTTTAGGCCCATGCTGCGTCAAAACCCTGCGCCTGCCTGAAGCATGCGTAAGGATTGACGCAGCATTCACAAGATAGGGCCCCCCAGAGCAAAGCTGGAGCTGAGTCACGCTTGCGACGCAACTCCAGCAATGCGCCACTTTTACGGCACAGATGCGTGATGGTGCGCCGCATTGCAAATGCGATGCATCCATGGTGGCGGAGCACAATAACGCACAATAACTGGCGCATCCCTGCTGATATGCAGGGATGCACCAGTCTAGGGCATATTTACAATAACTGGCGCATCCCTGCATATCAGCAGGGATGAGCCAGTTATTGTAAATATGCCCCACTGTGTTCTAGGTACTCACAATCCGCACTCCATTTCCTTTCCTGATACGCTGCTTCCCATATAATGATTAACATGACCTGCCAGCGTGATTGTGGGAGGCTCACACCCCCCAGTTTCACTGACCAAGTTACACCCCTGACTCCACTGTTTCTGAGCAGAGAGGGATTTTGGGCAAAGATTATATTATTACTGACATAGTCAATCCTGTTGATGCTTTCTTTTAAGACTATATCTGCCGACTGTCTCGAGCCTGAGTGCCTCAGTTGAAGCATCTCATTTCACACTTCTGAATTCCTGGACCCGGCTGTATGTTTCCTTTCACTCTGCACTCGATGGCCTGTTTTTGCCAGCTGTCCCGGGGCTCAGCTTCTAAAGGAATACGTCTCATCAGAGCTCAGAAGAGAATGACGCATGACGGCGTCTCGAGCCTCGCGTCCTCCGAGGTCACGCTCTTTTGTTCGAGCAGTTACCCCTCGATGCCACACACCTGCTCCTCAGCATTTATCCTGATGGCTTGCTTGCATGCCTCTGGCTTGTGTCGTGTGATGTGAACGGGATGGCTGCACGCCATTTTAATTAGGCGCAGCATCTTGGTCCCCACTTTGCCAAGAGCTTTCTTTGTAAGAGGCGCCATGTTGGAGGCCGAGCACCTAACAATGCAACAGGTGCTCGGTTGGGACAAGGTCTCCGATGTGGCTGGTGTCAAGGTTATGGAAAATGCTGCAGATGCCACTCAAAATGTTCCCTCGTTGTTCCTTTATTTACCCTACCATCTCATGTCACTCCCTCCCTCACTCCCCCTCCTTCCCTACCTCCCTCCCTCCTTCCTTCCTCCCTCTCTTCCCTCCCTCCATTGTCTCCCTGAATCTGAATCCCTCACTTCTCTCCTTTCTCTCCCGCCACCGCCATTCCCTCTTTTACCAATGCCGCCACATTGAGTTATTCATCATGTTTAAGCAGTAAGACACATCCAGATGAGATATGAAATGAAATGCTGCGTGCTTATTATTAAAACCACCTTTTTAGTTACACTGGGGAATGTACAATGCTGAGCACACACACACAGGTGCTGTGAATTGCCTTACATTTAACCTTCCTTGTGCTGCTGGGTAAGATTTGTTTTATAATGGTGGAGGAACATTCCATCTTGTGTATGAAAGGGTCAGCAGTAGGAGGGAAACTGAACTTGTCTCACAGGTGTGATTGCATTTGCCAAATGGTCTATGCAATTACTTTAGCAAATACAACTACAGGCATTAAAAATGATTGGAGCACATTCTACCAAAGATGAAAGAGGGAAATGTATTGAAAGCTGAGGAGGAGAAATACACGCTTTGAGAGAATAACATGGAGGCTTTTTGTGTGTGCATGTATTTAAATAGCAGAAACCTAGCTGGGAGTAGAAAAACAGAAGGATTTATATTTCCTGAGGATTATAGCTTTAGTGTGCAAAAAGTTTCATATTTTGTGATATTTCAGAAAGTGCAATTTAGAGGCATTTCAATGAGCAATACATATTTCAATATTTCTATGTGACATATGTGAGTGCATGGCGGTACTAGGAACATGCTGTGGGATGAGCTGTGAATGCTGTGGGATGAGATGTAAGTGGCGTAGGATGAGGTGAGTGTGATGTAAAATAGGTTTAGAGGGCTGTGGGTTAGGCGTGAGTGCTTTGGGATGAAGTGTGACATAGGTTGTGAAGGCCGTGGGATGGATGTGAGTGATGGTGGGTTAGGTGGGAGCAATGTGAAATCGGTTGTAGGCCTGTGGGGTGGATGCCAGTGCGCGGGGTGTTGTGTGAGACAGGTTGTGAGGGATGTGGGATTGTGTGCGTACAATGGGATAAAGTTTGAGGACAGTAGGATGAGTTGTGAGGGCTGTGGAATGTTGTATGAGTTTCTAAGGTTTCATTGTAAGTGATGTAGAATCAGTTTGAGCCGCATCGGGTAGAGTGTGATGCTGTGTGGTGCACTGTGAGTTTTGCAGAATGATGGTGACTATTGTCAGGTACAGTATGAGTGCCACACGGTGCAGAGCGAGCATAAGGACTGTGGCCTTCTGCCGTCAGCAGTTTGTAATGGACCCCTGCCTACCCTTAAAAACGTTTTTTGCCAACATGTACAAAGGGGAAGGGATCTATAAGTAACCCCTTCCTATTGGCGAATGGGTTAATACTTCCTTTGAGTTGATTTTATTTAACCACATTTTATTGGAGATTATTACATCAACAATTAACGAATCCAGCCTTATCCGCATCAATAATACCTTGCAATACATACATTACATCAAAGCTATGTAGCTGTCCTCAATACTTCAGTCTTCAAACATCTGAAACTCCCTACCTCCCCTCCGCCCACCCACGCTGCCTAATGATACAGACAACAATTTACATAAGTATAAGCAATGCCATCTGATTAATACAGCTATTCATGCTACAGTTGTTAGCAGTGAAATATATATGATCCTAAAATCCACTCGTGCCACAGAAACCATGTTCAAGGGGGAGCAGCACTAGGTGATCCCCGTTGTGTTAGTTGGTGACTGATGTTCTTGGCCACTCAGACAATCTACCAGAGTTTCCCATGCCCTTGCTGCATTTATTGAACCTAGTCCCCGACTAGCCTGTCCAGCAGTACCTCCCCGTCATAGCTATCCCATATTTCAAGCTCCCTGCTCCATGTTATGCTTCAGCCCCCCCCCCCCCCCCCATGGCTCTTCTAGTGTCTAGAGGTTTTCCTCTGCACCATTATGTAAGCCAAGTCTTTAAATCTACTTGTGACTTTAGTCCTAGAAGTGTGTGGGAACCAGTGCGGGAGACAATGGCCATGTGCGCATGGAACATCCTTCAATATAACTTCCACCACCACTCTTGTTACCTCTTCCCATTAATTAGTCAGAGAGAGATAGGTCCACAATATGTGTATGAGTTCAGCACCTACTGCCCCACATCTCGGACAGGACACCCAGGGCAGATAACAATATTTATTAAGGCGCCCGGGAGTTAAATATGTCCTATGTAGGATAAAAAAAATTGATTAGCTTAAACCGGGCATTTTTAGAAACCTTTGGTATTCTCTGTAAAATTGTCTCCCAGTCTCTGTCTGGTATGGGAATCCCCAAGTCTCCTCCCAAAAGATTCTTAAGGCCTCTAGGGGTTGGTATTTTTTTCTGCAATGCTGAATACAGGCACATGACTGCGTTGTCAGTGCCCGATGACGATGAAATATACTGACAGACTTTATGAGAACATGTTTCCAACTGGTGTGACTTCCAATGTTTACATATGCTGCTGTTACTGCCTTATGAAGTAGAAAGTGACTCTCTTGTAAGTCAAACTCCACAGGGTCACAAAATTCTTCAAATGGGAGTAGCTCCCCCTCTTGATACAAATGCCCTATTTTTGTTCCCGTAGATACTGACCAATCCCTTAGTCTTTCCCAGTAACCCCCACGTGGTAACGTGTTCAGCATGGTTATGGGTATGTCATGGGAATATGGTACCATCATACGAGTCTTTTGCAAACACCTATCCCAGCATTTACGCATTACTCAGAATTCATGAGTGTCACTGTTTGACGGGCATCCTGTTTTCAGCAGCACACCAAATAGCTTAGACCCATCTCTCGATCTGGAGTTAGTCTACCTGCCACCCACTGTGTTAACCACTGCAACTCTGCAGCTAAAAAGTATGTTTCAAAATCAGGCACAGCTAGCCCCCCCCATTCGTAAGGCATTATAATTTAGATAGTGCCACCCTCATCATAAAATACTTTATTTCGGTTCTTTTACAAACCATAAAAGTGCGTATACAATATACAATACTTTGTCACAAAAGAAAAAACCTTACATTTCACCAAGTGCCAGTGCAAAGGAGAAAATACATTGATGGTATAGGCACATAAAAAGGACAGAGTTTCACGATTTAAACATTACTGGTCCAGACAGTTTCTCAGTCTGACAGATAATTTAAAAAACTCCTTGATTTGGAGGATACTGTCACTGTGCAAAAGCTGCAAATACAAAAGTGCCGGCCTGATTTGTTTAAAACCAAGTTTTTTTAAAAGAGTTACTAAGTATCGCTTGCGTGGAAATTCATAAAATTTACATAAAAAAATAAAATGCAGCATATCCTGCGAAGACTTTCCGTCGCAGCCGCAAGGCGCTGCTGATTTATTAAAAATATCAGTCTTAGGTCTAATAAGCAGGTGATGGAACAGATTAAACCTGAATCTGGTCAGTAAGAATTTTTCATGTGTGGTCAGTGAACCTGCCAGGTATGGTTCAAGAGCCTCAGTAGTCTTTAGCATAACAAACTTCCTCACACTATGTTTCTGAAGCTCCACTTCTTCTCTCAGGGTCCTCCTGTCCATCAGGAAGGCCTGTTTAACGGACTCCAGATCTCCCTTTGAAATTAGGCATGGATTGGCAAAAAGTTCAGATCGTCCAAGTTTTGCAAAGTTTGACTTTAAATAGTTTAGCCAAGGGGAACACATTGCCTTGTCCAGGCCCATAAAGTCCTTCACAATTAAATGTGTTAGGGGTATGTCCTCATTTAGCCATAATTTGAGCCAGCAGGTCAGGGGACGTAGAGAAAGCAGATCACATAAATATTGCGTCCCCAACTCCTTATGTACAACAAGGTTAGACGTACCAATGAGGACACACAGTAGGCGCTTCATGAATGAATTTTCCACGATCTGTAATTGCTCCCCGCCAACATACCCCCAGATTTCGCTGCCATAAGATGCAGTTGCCACGGACTTAGCATTATACAATTTCAGCATGGAGCAAATGGGTTTTTTTCCCCAGTTTGGCAGCAAGGTTGAAAATAGATGCATTAACCCTCACCATTTCTCCTTTCATTTTTACAAGATGAGGTTCCCAATTTAATTTTGTGTCAAAAAGAACTCCTAGATAGGAGAAAGTTTTAGATAAGTGAATTACTTCTTCACCAATCTTAAATGAGAAGGACCTTTTTGATTGCTGACCAACTTGTAGAACAAACGATTTTGTATTATTTACCAGAAGGTCTCTGTCCGTCATAAACAAATTAAAAACATTTAACAAGGATTGAAGCCCCTTCTCTGTTCTTGAAATTAAAACCGCATCATCTGCATAAAGAAGTATTGGAATTCCACGCCTGCCTACTCTTGGGCAGTCAGCACAAACATCCTGTAACACACCATCTAACTCATTAATATAACAGTTAAAAAGAAAGGGGGCCAGAAAACAGCCCTGCCGGACACCCTTTCCAATGCTAAAGTTATTTGTTACTCTCAGATCTTGGGAGTATCTCACGTTGGCTCTGGTATTACAATGTAAATCAACCAGAAAGTCAACCAAACCGCTATCTACCCCCTTCGACCTCAAGGATTGCCACAGCTTTCCCCTGTTTACACAGTCGAAAGCGGAGGACAAGTCCATAAAGGAGAGATGGATGGTGCCTTTTTGTATTACGGTGTATTTGCTTAATATCAGAAAGAGGTTGAGGCATTGGGTTATTGTCGAGCGGCCCTTACAAAAACCATACTGCGAGGGGGATATAATATTCTTTTCCTCAACCCAATCTGTAAGTCTTTGCAGTACAATTCTTCCTACAATCTTGACCATAGAGTCTATCAGTGAAATGGGTCGGTAACAGTGTGGGCTACCCTTGCCCCCCTTCTTAAAAACCGGGACAATTGTAGAAACACCCCACGATTGTGGACATCCTTCTTTCACAGCAGCATTGAAGACAGACTCTAAGATGGGTGCCTAAAAGTTAGGTTCAGATTTAAATAAGTCAGGGGGAATCCCATCAGGCCCAGGGGCTTTCCCACCTGTGAGCCCCAAAATGCCCTCAAAAACTTCACCTCTGTTAAAAACAATTTGTTCACCAGTATCAATACAGGCAGAAGTCGTAATCGCATCCACTGTACAACAATATAACTTCTTAAAATGCGCTTCCCAATCCTCCTTGGATATATGGCTTTCTAGGCCGTCTCCCGGCTCCTGGGCCAGGAACGGTTTCCTCACCAAGGCCCAAAATCTAGTACTACTCCGAAGGGTGGCAGGATCTAGAATCTCTGACCACGCCTCTTCCCTAAGGGATTCCTTATGTCTAGCAATAATATTTTTATAGGTCTTTCGACACAACTGAACATCAGCTTTAATCCTAGGTTTTGACGCCAGTGCTGCTCTTAGATTTCTGGCGGCTTTTTTAAACCACCTAGGTTCTTTAAGATCCGACTTCTTTACAGGTGCTGATAATAGCTGAGACACCTTATCCGCTAGACATTGGAAAGCATTTAAGACAGTATTTGGGAGTGCACCCTCTTGTGTACAAACCGTGATTTCATCTGCACATGTAACTTTAATTTCATTATACAGCAGATCGGGGGTAACCGTGGACCACCTCAACCGGCGTCTGCCGTCTGTGGTATTCACCCTACCAATAGAGGAGTCTTCTCTTTCTTTAGCTATCAGTGGACCCCTCATGAAAACAGTGAGAGGGTTATGGTCACTGAAATCATTAGCTTCAATGGAGAAGGATCCCACAAAAGACTGCATTAATGATGTTAACAGAACAAAGTCTATAAAAGTTCCCCTCCCATTCCCCTTAAATGTCGGGGTATCAAAGCACTTGGTAGGGGCCATCAAAGCCATCGTAGTTGTTAGGTCCAACTCATTAAGCATGTCATTTAAATGTTCCCCCTCAGTTGTATGCTCAAAATGGAAATCCTCACAACGTGAGCAATAAAGTTCTGTAATCATTTTAAAAAGGGGATCTCCACAGGGATGCACATTGAAATCCCCCATCACCATGAGGTTGTGAATGCAATCCTTCATAGAGTTACTAATGAAGGTGTTCAGTGTTACTATCTGACTGGAAACAGTACTTAAATTAATAGCATTATAGAAATTGACCAGGCCGGCCCTACAGTTATCCCCTGTTAAAACTAACCCACTAATACCAGTATGGTTTGTTGTGATTCTCTGCACCTTACAGCAAAGTGCTATAGAAATAAACACAACCATTCCCCCTTTGGGTCTGCCCCTAGTGGTCGCTACTGCAGGGACATAGTAAGCCTTATACCCTTCCAGAAAATGATTGCAGTCAGTTGACCAGGTTTCTTGCAAACAGATAATTTGGTACTTCTTAATGTACCCAATCCAGTTGCAGTCCACCATTTTTATGCCTTAACCCACAATATTCCAGGAGATTACGTTATTTGAGTTTGTTACTGCCAAGGTACTCTCCATACATCCCAGGTCCTCTGATCTTCGAGTTACCTGCCCAGCAGATACCTCATGTCAGTAACATGACTCTAATCCCGAGAGAGCATCAAATCTACTATGTGTTGCAATATTGATACCATTCCCACTCTGGCTACCAACATTGTACAAATAAGCTCCATTGCGGGTCAATGGTTGTAAAGATATACATGATCTAAGAGGCCCAGGGGTCGGTGGATTTTTAATCAGGTGGGAGTAAATGTACCCCAGAGGGCGTATGCAAATGCTATTAGGAGTATGAACCATTGATGCTGCTCTTAGTAAAACCGTGGCAACATGTTGAGGATGCCTGAAGTTAACAATAATACAGTCACCATTTGCTAACTTACTAGATGGTCCAATCCAATTCACCCTTCTTGTTGTTATTATTTGGTCAGCAAATTTAACAGGAAACCCACAATTTTTATTGAGCCAAGAGACCGTTCTATTCTTTAAAGAATCATGAGTTTCCTCATGGGCCTGATATGCATGGGACTCAATGGGAGGGACATTTGTAAGTACAGCCACATAAGGTGCACAGTCAGGTGGAAGATTGACATGGCGAGTTTTCTTTACATAACTGTGGACTGACATGCCCTCAGGAACTCCCGTAGCCCTTATGTTCTGCATAATTGGTGGGTTGGGATCAAATGGGGCAGGCTCAGCAGCAAATGTATACTGCCTAGTATTTTTTAAATTAACTCTGCCTGTTCCCAGACCCTCAACAGTTGGTTTATTATTCTCTACATTTGAGTTTCCTGGTGCTAAAGCCAAATGCGATGTTAGCAGCCCACCTAGTCTTTCCACTTCCAGAGCCATTATGTCTAATTTAGATAACAGGGGTTGCATCAGCTCAGTGATTTTTGCCTCTATTTTTTCTTCCAGAGAATGAATTAGAAGAGCAAATGGTTCCAAATCTATATTAATACTGGTGCCACCCATACCACTACCATCCTCTGGGTCCTTTCGAGCTACCACACTACTTGGGGCTAGATTGCTCTTTCCTGCTCTAGGTTTACAATTCTTCCCCCCACGTTTAAGTTGTACCTTCCTGCACAATCTTACTGGCCTAAGGGGGGGTGATAGGGGTGGTGTCTCTTCTTCTGACAAGTCAGGTACTGTTTCTGGGTGGTCTTCAGTCTGATCTGCATGTACCTGCGCCACAGTAATTGCGATAATCCCATTACCCCCTTCCTGTCTATCTGTAGCCGCTAGATCCACCAGAGGGGGAGGCAACTCTGCTGATAAGACAGAATCATTACCTCGGCCTAGAGACGCTCTGCGGGTATTATTAATTTGATTAACCTTTTGTATAAGATAATTTTCCATGGAACCTGCCCCAATTACGGGTTTATTAGCCTTAACCTTAGCCATTTTGCCAAGCTTGACAGTAATCCTCAGCACGACACAAGTTACCGGCGAATAAAGAACAAGCTACTAACTTCTAGTGACAAACAAATTAAAACTCACACTTTAGTGAGTAAAACAGGTCCAAAAGGTCAGAGTACAGGGTCCATGGCCCAGCCCAGCCCAGCCTCTTCTGGCCTCTTCTGGCCTCTTCTGGCCTTTGCCCGGGCTTAGCCCGGCTTGCTCCCGCGCGGGCAGTCAGGTAAGATTTATGCCCCCTCCTGGCGCTCCTTTGCCTTTGCCGTAGGCGGCTTCCAGCTGGGACTCGTAGTCCCCACAATCCTGGCTCCCCTCCGCACTGCGGCCGCACAGGTGGTAGGAAGTACGGCGGCGGAAGAGAAGCGGGAAGAGACGCAGATCTGCCCCGTCAGCAGGAGTAAGCAGGCGCTGGTGCTGGTACGAGAACCACAGGTGCGCTGGTGGCTGCCAAAGAACTCAATTGCCCACAATGCCACATCAATCCTCGAAATTCTGGCAAACTGACCCAGCTAAAGCCAAAACCTCAGCTGAATCTCAACTCTTTGCCAAAAGTTTATGTGCTCGCAATATGTTTTTTACAAAAGCAGCCCCTGATTTTTAAGAACAAAAAGGTCCGAAAAACAGAGCAGGATAGATAATGGAGTAACTGGAAGCAGCAGGTTACCGGCAAAGGCCAGCTAATATTGCAAATATTTATTAGCTTAGCAAGTCAGAGAGAAGATTTAATAAGCTTCAATCCATCGAATATTGTGCTGCCTTACGGACCACACCGTCCTCCTTCCGCTGCCTTCCCCTCCTCACCTGCAGCCAAAGCTCATTCGACGATCCACCCCAGAGCTGCACTTTAATGCCCTGAAGCCGCAGCTTAGCCGAAATCGCCTTTGCTCGACTTCTTTCTCCCACCGCTTCCCTCCGTCACTCCGTCACTGTTCGCCGGGTAAGGTTGGAGCCACTAACGGCAAGGCAGGCACTGTTCGTTGCCACTCGAGCACCATAAACAGTCAAAAACAGGGGAATATCTGTGCCTTTCCTTGGCTGTTCTTTAGCAAATTGATTTACTGGGCAAAAGTATTGGGCAGCCTCGTTCCTCCACCTTAGAGCACAGCATTCATCGCGCTCTTTCCACGGGGGAAATGCCATAGATCCAGAAATCCTTGCCAGCAGCCCCCCAGCATGCCACGCTCACTCCTCGGCATACGGGGACTGCAGCAGCACCTGGAAGAGCCTTTCAGGGGCGCCCCAGCAGGGCCCCAGGAGAGCCAGCAAAGTCAGGAGCAGAGTCAAGTCAGAAGGCGTGTAACCATTCCCGTTGTCATCACCTAGCTCCCGAGACTCGCACCACAGCGTCCACGGCGTCCACCACTCGGCACTCGAGATGCGTTGAGATGCGTTGAGATGCGTCCCGCAGCACTGTATTTTTACCGCGTTCTCGGCATCTCACCTCCGGCGCCATTGCGAAGCTTGCGAACCTTGCTGCCAGTGGGAGGAGCGACCGGCACCTTTGCTCTCCTCAGCCACTCCCCGAGACTCGTGAGGCAGTCATTTCCTCACTCATTTTTCCCGCTCCCCAGATAAATGCAATAATCAGAGAATCTAACTCCTGGAACATTCCTCTAGATATCCACAGTGGTTGCACTGTAAAATAATATAATAAATACAGGAGAGTTACCATTTTAAGCAACTCTACTATACCCGCTACTTACAAAGGTAAAGTCTCCCAAAAGTCAGTATTCGACCTCACTGTTCTTATGGCCTGTCCTATATTCCCATCTAGACGGTCAGCCTGACCATTATATATCTTGATGCCAAAGTATGAAAAGCTTCATGGTTCCCATAGGAGCATGTTCAACCCTTCAGCAGGGTCACGTCCCCATTCTATCAGGAATAAGTTTGATTTTCCCAGGTGACCTTCAGACCCGATAAAGAACCAAAGTCCTCAAGCACGTCTCTAGTGCCTCTCAGTTTGGTTGTCGTATTCATGAGGAAAACCAAGAGATCATCAGAATATAATGCAATGCGGTGAAGCTTGACACCAATCCATAGGCCTTGATATCTATTCCCAGTTCTTCCATGACTGGCCAATGGCTCTATGGTTAATGCAAGAAGTAAGGGTGATTGTGGGTACCCTTGCCTTGTTCCTCGCCCACCCCAACAGATCTCTCATATAGTTTGGCCCGTACACACCCTGGCTGTGGGGTCCGTGTATAGCAGCTTTGCTGATGCCAGAAAGCCTTGACCCAACTGCAACTGTTCCAGCGCCCCGTATAAGAATCTCCATTCCAAACGGTCAAGAAGCCTTTTTATTGTCGAAAGCAAACACGGCTGCCTCCTTCTGATCGTAACATCAGCCTCCATCAGAGACAGGAGTTGCCTGATTTTCTGCGCCGTAGTATGGCCAGGCATATACCTTCATTGAGCCGGGTGTACCAGGTGAGGCATAAGAGGTAGGAGTCTAGCGGCTAAACTCGTACTGAGGTTGATGACAAAATATGAACAATTTACAACCGAGCTTCAGTTCCAAAGCATTTGGGATTGTGCTCACTCCCCCACATGGGGAGAGCACACCAAGGGTGTAGTCACCCTGAAGGTCAGTAGCCCATTGACGACTGACCTCAAGACCCCTAAAACGCCCCCTAAAGAAAGTATTTAGGGGACAGCCCTAAACCAAGAAGACACATTCCTGCACCCTACAAAGAAGAAGGACGAAAGAAGATGCCCAGTCGAGGAGACTGGAGAGAACCACTGACTTGGTCCCAGCCCTTCCGGCCCGTCTGCATTATCCAGAGAGCCTGCACCAAACGTCGCCTTGTCCTGCAGCCAGTGACCTCCAGAACCTTGGGTGGGCTGACTGCCATCAAAAAATACTGGATCTCATGTGAACAGCAACTCTGTTCAAAAGAAACTCCCTAGACAGACTCTGAGTCTGCTGAGGACAAAGAAACCCGATGCATGGAACCACCACTGCACCCATCGCCTGTGGGCCGAGTTCAAGTGGCCCACTGGTCCACAGTGGGTTGACCCCTCCAGGACTCCCCGACATCGCCTGCAGCCTCTGCACACAGACCCACCCAACCGCGAGTGGCCCGGTAAGGTGAAATCCGACCTCAAAAGACACCCCTGCATCCAGCCTCCCTGCGCCCTGGAGAAAAGAACCTGAGGTACCCCTATGTCCCAGAGCCCTCCAAATTACCTGCCCAGCTGTTGGTTCCTCCCGGAAATCCTCCTGGACTAAGCCTGCAGCTAAAAAACCAAAACCGAAAATCCTCATTAAAAACAACAGGGCACCCGACGCCAAAACAGCACCCTGCACCCAGCCCCCCTGCGCCACTGTGGGTGCACTTTGTGTGCTAAACCAGATTCCCCTTTGCCCTGAGCCTAACACCAGGAGCTTTGCTCCCACAACCTTGTGGCCTACTCGTGAGCAGCCACCAACCGGAGGCCCCCTATCCCCCATTTGATAACTTTGGGCCTCAGCACTCTGCACACGGCCGCCCTAGTGCCGCTGAGGGTGTAACAAGAGTGCATCCTTGACCTTGGGGAACCCTTGTTCTAACTCCAGAAACTTAACCCCAAAGACCGAGTACTTACCTGGCAACCGATAACTTGATTTCTTTCCATCGGCATACATGGACTGTTTTTCTCTGAAAAATGTTATGTGTGGAGTTGATTTGTATGGAAACCTGAAAAACTACAATTGTGCAAAACTGATTTTTACTTACTTTTCCTCCAGGAAATGTCCCAGTGTGATATCTAGGAATATCACACTGAGTAGAAAAAGCTACTTAAAAAGCAATCTAGAAAGTAACTGACAAGTATTCTGTACAGTAATTTCAATATTTTGGCTTACCTGTATTTCAATCAAACTGCATTTGAACCTGCATTCAATTGTAAACACTGCATAAGGTTCTACAAAGAATTTATTTCACTTACCTGTGTCAGGCTTGGCTTGGTTTTAGAAATAAAATAACTTAACAATATTTTTATACAAACAAAATTGATCTGAGTTCAGTCTTTGAGTGTGTGACATCATTTGCTCATTGAGTGTGTATAACAAATGCTTAACACTACCCACTGATAAAGCCTTAGTGCTCGCACACACTACCACAAACAGAGGGCAGGGTGCTATCTACTTTTACCTCTGCCTACCTTTGGGGTTCCACTGGACTCTGTGCACACTATACCTCATTTGGGTATAGTATATACAGAGCCAGCTTCCCACAATAAGTAAATTAATTACATTAGAAAGATGAATCCCTTACAAGCATAGAATGCTGTTCCATATATGGTGTATACATTGTTTTACAGCAACAAAATGTGAGGTGAACTGTTGTAAAACAACATCTAATGCATATATGGAACAACATTCGATGCTTGTGTGCGATTCAACTTCCCAATGTAATTAATGTAGTTACGAGAGGATTGGCATACTCCCTCCTTTTGGCTTTGCAAAACACGACTACTTGTTCTGACAGAAACAATTGTGTGTTTATACTGTAATAAGCCCGGGCACTGAGGAACACAGGGTAACCCCATTGATTAGTATGCGTATCAATCATAGATGTAAAGGTTTTTCTTAATTGTTCGTTTCTGACCGCTGAAGCACGTGCTTCCGGCCACTATATCTTAGGTTCTGATAAAATTACCAATTCTCATAAAAATAAAACGTTTACTTTGGAACATTAAATCTGTTAAATAACTTGTATAAACTACAAATAAGACACAATTACAAATGCGGCAGTTTGTATGCTATGGGGTGTCTTTTATGCAGCATGCATTCTCATGTGAAACAATAGTTGTGCTACCACTGACTGCAGTCCACATGATGAGAGAACTCAGGATACATTACAGGATCACACCTATGGTGAAAGGTCCCCAGTGGCTGCTTCTGGTTAGCGCATCACCCTCAAGACCTGCTGCATCATCTACATGGCACTCCAAAACAGGACCTGGCCATCCAAGCTAACAAGGCCAAGCTGACTGGCAGTGCCTGCAACGCCTGCATGAGCACCATCACCAGGCTTGAGGACACAACGTACAAGAGGGAAAGAACCAGACAGCAAGACTTCTCCTGCTAAGCACTTGAACCTGGGCGGCTTCCCTCATACAGGTCCAGTGGTAGAAGTGGGCGGGATCGGACGGGCACGACGTTGCCCTACTTTTTAAATTTATTACAGTCCGTTCCCCTACTACTTTTTATTTAGAAAGCGTCTCAGAATGGCAGGAATGGTCCATACTTAAAAATGATAGTTTGATCATTTAGCTGTGTCCCCTCTGAGGTGCATATCGAGGAAGGCCTCTGCAGTGCTCACGACCTCCTCCCCCTATCCCTCTGTATCTGGGGACAGGGATCTACAAAGCAACACTGAAAGGGCCGTCAATCCAGGGTTAGTGTGAAAACTGCTGCCTCTAATGGCCCTGCTGCTGCGGTAATTTACAGCTCATTTACTGCAGACGCTACCTGCCTGCCCCCACTGTGACCAAAACAATGGTCACATCAGGATGCTTTGGCGGCCCTGCCCTTTTTAGCCACACCTCTGACTCCGCCCACTGACCCAATCCTCTGGTTATTCCTGCCCCCTGATTCTCCGCCCACAGTTCCCCTACTTTTTTTTCCCCACCACGACCACTGTACAGATCCAACAGAAGCACACCCTCCTCCACTTCCATAAAGAGCTGAAGACTCTGGTCTTCAGTCAACACATTGTCACCTCTGGCTGCTACATCTCTACAGAAACCTGATTCTGTTTTGTATTGATTCTGATTCTGTATTGTTTCATCCAAAGTTTACAACTTTTCATTTGCTTTTTGGTTGGTGCCGCACTTTACAAATCACCTCCATTACTGCATACAGACTTAACTGTTGCTCATTTTAGCATCACCCTCATTTATTGTCACACAACCAGTATCAACACTGCTGAGCAGAGGGAGAGAGTGCCATTGAACAGGTAGAGCTCAAATTCAATGTCAACACCAAAATACATAACTCTATCTATGGTAACTCAATGCAAGCTATTGGTGTCCTTCTCCCCTCCTGAACTCTCACACACTCTGCCATATATACTTCTCCAAATCACAAGCAAGCAGCAGGGCTTTCCAGCAAACAGTTTCCCTTCGTTTTATAAACTCACCTTTGAGATACTGGGTGGAAAGTAAATCACTAGTTATCAAAAGCAAAATAACCACTTGACACTTGCCAGTTTCCCCAGCCTCATAACCACTGAATCTACAGGAAAGTAGCACAAATGTGAGTTCTTGCTCCTCTTCAGGGATCAGATGGCATTCATTTTTTTTTTTTTTTTTTTTATTGATGCAGTTAAATGTTACACAATACAATAGACAGAAACATATATTACCAGCATATAAGCTTATGCTACATCTTCAAAGAGACAAAATCCAGATAAAACATGTCAAAACAGAAAAAAAAAAAAAAAAAATTAAAAAAAAAACGGAAGGCAGTATATACATATATTTCAACAACAATGCAGTATACATCAATCTCTTGGTCTTCCAGCGATCCAATCAGAGATAGGGGACCAAATCATTTTACCAAAGTCCTGTTTTTTCTTCCCTTTCTGGGCATAGAGAGATATCTCAATGTTATAAATGCCCAATAATCTAGATAGCCATAACTGAAAAGAGGGGGCATTTATATCCTTCCAGCCTGAGGTGATTAATATCTGAAGTACTGCTACAGATATGAAGACCAGAGCTTCCTCAGCTTTCCCAAGTTTTAATCTGTTATCTATACCGATTATCATCAGAGAAGATGACCATTCTATCCTCCGGCCTAATACCTCCACCCAGAATTTACCTATCTCTCCCTGAATAGCTGATAGCGAACCACAGTTATAAAACATATGTAGCGAATCTGCTTGAGCCACATTACATCTGGGGCACTTATCGTCGGCTTTGACCCCCCACATAAAAAGCTTTGCGGGGGTAAAATACAAATCAAACAAAGTCTTATAATGCTGGGCCATCAAATTCGTAGAGCGAAATATTTTTTTATTCATATAGAGTGCCATATCCAAATCCACATCGGGATTTCCTAATTTCCGTACAAGACTATTCTCCATTTTCTCTATATCACCTTGGATTTCACCCAGCAAAGACATATAGATTATTTTGATTCTTAGCCCCCTTTTACCAGCATGTCGATCAGAGGGACTTTTGAAACCATTGGCCACCTATTTCTTAAAGCTTTAATAACACTGACCAGTTGGACGTAAAAAAGCCAATGGCTTGAAGGGATATCAGCTCTACTCTGGAGAGCATCAAAGCCACTCATCCCATCTTCACCCACCAGGTCTCCTAGTGTCCTAATTCCATGCTCCTGCCAAATCCAGAGATTCCTATCTAAACCCCTCCCCCGAAATAAGCTAGAGTTACTAAGATGGAGATATGCATGAATTTTGGGAATTTTAAAGAAACTAGATATAGCTCTCCAAAGTCCCCATACTCCTTCCAATATCTTAAAACGGGGTCTTTTATAATATCTGCGCTCAACCTCACACAACAGGAGACCATAAGCTTTCCTTCCAACTAATAACTCGTAAATGGATGGTGGGGTCTGTGTATCTCCATTCCTTAGATTATAAGATTGTGTAGACCGAAAAAGAATGAACATTTCCGCCAGCAGGCAAGACCAATGATAAAGTCTTAAATTAGGCAAGGTGAGCCCCCCCCTATCCCACGGAAGTGACAATAGGTTTGTGGAACGTCTAATTTTCCCATACTGCCAAACAAATCTAATGAATATTGATTCTAGCTGCTTAATAATTTTTTCCTCAACTAACAGGGGTATAGCTCGGAAAAGATATAATATTTTTGGGAACATTGTCATTTTGAGGACGTTCACCCTCCCAATCAATGATAGATGTAAAACATCAATTCTTTTCAGATCTGTTTCAATCGTTTTTCCAAGTGGGATGAAGTTCTCCTCTGTGATCCTATTGACTGATGCATTAATTCTAACTCCCAAATATGTTGCGGAGTCCATATACCTGGAGTCAGCTTTATCTATATTTGCCGTACAGATAATTTGAGTTTTTGATTCATTTAACAGATAACCAGATTTATTACCAAATACCTTAGCCAACTGAACCAGAACCCCAAGTGCCTGTTGCGGATTAGTAGTGATCACAGCCAGATCATCGGCATATGCCATAATTTTATTTTCATATCCATTGTATGTCACTGGTTTTATCAGGGGACTGGCTAAAATCTCCCGAATGAAGGGGTCAATATAAAGAGCAAAAAGGATAGGGGAGCAAGGACAACCTTGGCGCGTACCTCTACTTATAAATATTTTCTCCGAACACTCACCCATAACCACAATCCGTGCGACTGGATCAACATACATTGCCCTCAGAGCAGTGATACAATTCTTGCCGAAGCCCCTACCGATTAAAATCTGCCAAAGAAACTTCCACCCGACACGGTCAAAGGCTTTCTCGGCATCGAGCAGGATCATGGCCATCTCTCCCCCCACTGCAGACTGAATATCAAATAGAGCTATTGCCCTCCTAATGTGGTCTGTAGTACCACGCCCGGGTACAAATCCATGCAGCCATGGGGAGACGAGATCTCCTATGACCCTGCCCAGCCTCTTAGCCCATATTTTGGAATATAGCTTTGTGTCCGTATTAATTAACGAGATTGGGCGATAAGAGCCTGGCTTCTCCCTAGGTTTCCCCTTCTTATGGAAAACAACTATATTAGTTTCCTTCCATGATTCCGGGACCACTCCTGTACCCATTATCCCATGAAAAAGGTCACTAAAAAACGGAGTAATCTCTGCCTCAAAACATTTATAGACCTCCAAGGGGATTCCATCGGGACCTGCTGCCTTGCCGAGGGCTGTCTCGCACAGGGCTTCCGCTATTTCACTCCCGGAGATAGCTTTCTCTAGCACTTCTCTACAGGTATCTCCTAGACAAGGGCCGTTGTCAACAATCTCCTCACTCTGAGGTTCATTTAATGTAGCCTCTGCATATAGAATTTGATAAAAATTCTTTAAAACCTGGAGGATATCTAAGGGTTCAGAATATTCTATCCCATTTTCTTCCATCTTAGAGATAGTGTTTTTTGCCTTCCCCTGCCGAATTTGTAAAGCTAAAATTCTGCCTGCCTGGTCGCCCGTTTCATACCGTTTAGCCCTAGATGATTGGTATTCAAACATTGCTCTCTGTGTAACCTCCTTCTGTAATTCAGCTCTAGCAACCAATAATAACCTATAGCTATCATTACTAGCCCGGCTTTGAGCAATGTCAGAGGTATGTTGTTCCTCTGCAGCGGACAAATTCTTCACACATTTCTCAACCTTACTCCTATCCTCTTTTCTCAGCCTTACGGAACAACTTATCGTTTCGCCTCTAAAAGCAGCCTTGAATGCCTCCCATACTCCATTTCGTGATGCACTGTATCTATTAGCATCAAAAAAATCGACCACCCATTTTCTAATATGACCGACGAAACGATTATCCGATAGCAACCTCCTTTCAAACGTCCATCTTGTCCAATTCTTTGGTACTCCTACCATTTGTACTAACAGTACCAAAAGGTTATGATCCGACAAAAACTTCGGAAGTTTAAAAATTTCTACCCTGTTGATTTCTGAGGAGGATATAAAAAATAATCCAGTTTTGAATATTTTTGAAACGGGTTTGAAAAATATGTAAAACCAGATTTTAAAGGTTCCTTAACACCCCATACATCAATCAACCCATGTGAGTTGATAAGAGCTTTTATAGCCTTAAAAACTCTCGGTTTCCGTCCAGAATAAGCAATGTTGCTGGCCCAATCAGCCATGATATTCAAATCCCCACAAAATATTATAGGGGTTAGCCAGTTTACCAGCTCCATTTCTAGAAAATCGAAGATCTCAGGGTCGTCACAATTTGAACCATACACAACACACAATGTAAAACCTTTTACCAGCTCTACCAATAGCCATCTTCCACTACCATCGGTTTTAATTCGTCCAACACCACCAATAGAGGTCCTGGCTAAGACAGCGACCCCTCTGATTGTTGATGATTGAGTTGTACAAGCTAACAGCTCCAAACCATTTATATGCATAAGACTTCTTCGGGCCCAGGGGAGATGGGTTTCTTGTAAACATAGAACGTCAAAGTTATTATACTTCACATACTGTGCCAATTTATTACGCTTCCTCCAATCATTCAGCCCCCCTATATTAACTGAGCATATTTTAATGACTGCCATCCCTAAGATATAAACAAATAACAAAAACCGTCTGACCAATTGGTGATTTAGCACTTATTTTAATCATCATGAACTGCCTACCAAAATATCCAACTTTTCCTTCTTCTTCTACAAACACCATACTGCATCTAGTTTTTCCACATTTTGTTAACCCACCACCCTTACCCAGCCCGCCCCCCCTCTCCCCATGCCACCCACCCTCCTGAGAAGCGCTCAGACCTAGTCTGTGCTAAGGATGGTGCGCATGATTTGCAGTGACGGCTTTCTATTAAGTCCAAAAGATAATCTTAAATACAGTCGAGGCCCAACCATTATTGTAACCAACATAATATCGATAGACTATTGATAGTCTATTCCCCCGAGCTAGGATATATACCCCCCCCCAACTACTTAACAGATGGTTCCGTTTTGTCAAGAGAATCCAGGTACTCTTTTGCCTTGATTTCTGAGGCAAAAAAGATCGTCTTCCCTGCATTAATTATTTTCAGCTGAGCCGGGTTTATCAAAAAAGCTTGAATCTTTTTATCCTGAAATAATCTTATCATCCCTCTCAGCCTCCACCTACGCTCCACTGTCGTATGGCAGAAATCAGGGCGGGCAAAGAAAGAGACCCCTTCGCTGCTTCTTTTGGAGTCTGGTCTAGCTTTTTCTGCGATAAATTGCCTCAAAATATAGTTACCAAAGAAAACCAGCACAGCCCTGGGCTTATCTCCTTCTTTAGAATTTTTACGTATATTAAAGGGGGTACGATGGACCCGTTGAATTTCAGTAGCCCAGTTCCAATCTGAGAGCTCCGGAAATGCTTGCTCAAAAAGTTTGATCATGAATGCTTTAATATCCGAGCCCTCAACTCCTTCAGGTATTCCCAGTACTCTCAGGTTATTCCGTCGTAGCCTGTTCTCCATCTCCTCCATTTTCCACTGCAGATCAACCACCTGTGCAGAATGGGACTTCACTTGACTAATCGCCTCCGCTGCCTCTGTCTCCGTTGACACGATTCTCTCCTCCAAGTTAGATACTCGATCCCCTATACTTGTGCAGGTTTTAGATAATTTCCTAACAACACCCTGGATCTTCCTCATAGCAGCCTGGGCCTTGCGATTGTCCTGGCGAGTCTCCTCTCGATGTGAAATTATCTCCTTGTGGATGGCTTCTAGCATAGAGATATGAGCAGTGTCCAAATTAGGGGAACCCTGTAGAGCCAGAGTAGAGGAATGATCCCAGCTGAGCTCGCCTTGAGAATTAACGTGGGCTTGAGGCTGTTTTTTCCCGGGTGGACACGCCGGAGGTCTAGATGTAATTATGGGGGGTCAAGTTCTAATTCATTTTCTGAGTCCAAGAAGGAACTACACTCATCATCCTCGGACCACTCTGCCCCCTCTGAAACAGAGAAAAAACACTCACTGGAATCCTTATCCTTATCCTTTTCTCCTTCATTGGGGTGAACCCCAGAGCCAATCCCCGAGCCCGCGACCGAGATCAAAAAGGCTGACTCTTCCGATTCCTGCGGGAACAGCTCGCTATCGGGTTTATCAAGGCCCTGCTCTGGAAGGGCTACGTTATCCCTCGCTGCCTCCTGAAGGGTCAAATCCTTGTTCATCTCACCCCCGATTGCCAGACCATCAAAATTTTTTCCCCTATTAATTGCGCTAGGTGCCATAGGTAATGCCTGCTCACGAAGGAAGAGTCCATCCTTTATATTAACAGTCTCGATAATCACCATCTCTGAGGGTACATTGTCCCTCCTGTGTTTTGTTTCATTCATCTTTAAGCCCTCCTGCTCCTTACCGGTTTTTGAAAAAATATCAGCAATTGAGGCTGTCGAGGATGTAGCCTGTCTAGTTCTCCCAAGAGTTTGTTGGCTTTTTTTTGTTGAGCCAGGTCGACATGCTTTCCCGCTCAATTCATCGTTAGCTGCCATATTTTCACCTTCTTGTAGGAGTTTTTTCCTTTGGATGGCCGTTTTCCCGGCCGCCGCCGCTTTCAGAGCCATTATGCCTTCTCTCCTAGAAAACCACTTCGAAAGGACCGGAACAACACAGCAAATGCCCTCTGGTCCAAAGCGAAACTCCGCTTCACTCCGCCTGGAACGCTGACCAGAAAGCGAGCCCCGCCCTCCTATGCGTCCGGCACAACACTCAGACGCGAAAGCCACAAACGCCCGGGTAATCCTCCTCCTCCTGGAGCAACAAAGTATCAGGTATGTAAATACTAGCGTTCTCGGCATCCCCAAAAGTATGTGTGCAGAAGGGGATAATCAATTCCCGGGATAGCGGGTCAATGGGTCTAAATGTTCCGTCTCGATCGTCTAATCCTTACGAGCCGTCACTGCACCTCCGCAACGGCTAAGGTTTAGCTGCCATCTTGCTTCCCGCAAGTGTAATATTTTCTACTTGAACACTGCTGCTAGAGGTTCATTCAAATGTACAGCCGATAAACAATAACAAGCCTTAGAAAAGTCAAGAGGTCTGTATTTAAAGAGACCATGTAGTGTAGAGTCCCCCATTACTCAGTCCTGATTCTCTATCTCCAACAATAGGCATTTTAGAGGGATGCTTTGTTTGATGATCTCTGCTTGGTTTTGAGAGCTATTTGACATCATGCACCAAATGGCCTGCTAATGGATGCAGTGTGAGCACATTGATGCCAAGCAAATTTTAGAAACAAACGCCATTCTATATTAAAAAAAACCTTGCCATCCTCTTTTTGTTGCTATGTCATATAAAGGCCGGATGGCAAAGAGTCCTTCATTAAAGTACTTCTTTAGTTTCATATAAACGTAGGACGATAAGTCTTCCTTGACACCTGACCTGCATTCCTTCCTGAATCAAAAAGAGAACTGAATTAAAGGTAGGGGAGTGTAGTGTAGTTCCTATATCCCTGATAGGCTCTGCGCATTGGAATAACATGCACCATAGATTTGACATAGGACTAAGGGCAGTATGTCTCTATCGAGTATATTAAACTTAATTACTTGTGTGTACCAGCTAACTCAGAGGTCACTAGAAACTTCTCGAATATACAAGAAGGGATTAGTCTATGACAACCGCATAAACATGACAACTTTGTTTCCCTTTAGAATCGGAACAGTCTCCGAATCGTGGAAACAATAGATAACAGTTTCACTCAGTCAATTGTGCATGCTTTGTTTCTACAGAGTTGCACAGAAATAGAGAGACGGGCGTTTCAATAAAAGGGTTTATTGAACAGTCTTATTTCTCATGCAAGAGACATGAATTGCTACAATCGTAAAACAGACTGTGATGTACAATATGTACGAGGTTAGCAGTATGATAAAATAATACTGCAATAGCACGGTTTGTAACTATGACATATATTCATCAAAATACATACATAAATAACATATGCTAAAATGTGATACTCATCTGATGCTTCTATATTGTTCTACCCCAGTGTACCTAACCTAAGGGCAGTACGAGGTTTGAAGTAGGTGCTATTTCTAAAGTATAGCTAGCTATATTTAAGTTTAGCCAAGAGTTGCCAAAAGTTTCTCTAAGTTCTAGTCAGCTCCATACCTGAGAAGGAGAGATGTTGGAACCTCTTTTCTGGACCAGATAGTCTAACCCCGCAAGGGAAGTCAGAGAGCACTGGCGCTGTATTCTCTGCGAGGAGGATGGCAGCATCAGGTCAGTGCATCAGGCTGGAACTCGATCTCCTTCCGAACTTGCCGTGGGAAACCGCGTAGTCTAGGTTTGATCGAATCATCCGGGAGCCGCAATTTGCCAAGGCAAGTGCTGGTATATTTATACCCTGAAGGTGTCTAGGAATGCCAGTATTGACGTAAAAGTCGGGCAGAGGAACGTCATGAATGAACCCCTAAGGAATAGATGTTCATGCATACTTAATTAGTTCTTGGAGAAATCAATATTCAAGCTGGGGGAAATTCCTTAAGGCTTAAGGGTCTGGTTTTCCAAGAAATCGCTGTGACGTGGATGGATGGATGTAGGTGGCCATGCCTGAATTTGGTTTGTACGGACAATGTCTAAATAAGGGCCGGATTTCTATGTCCAATTAAGGGCAATGTGAATTGTACCTATATAAGGGCATAAATCGGGATACCTATAAACGGAATCTAAATCTACACACAACACCCACTCCAGTTTCGTATGAACGACGTTACTAAATCCTAAACGTTCTAAACATATCTTAAAACAGAGTATCGCATTGGTTTGCTAAAATACGCTTAAAACATATCTAAAACATATTGTCTAAAAATACATTACAAAACCATTGCTATGCATAAAAAGTGTTGTACATATAAACGGAAATGTTTCATTCAAAGCATAGGATCACATTGGAATACTAAACGAATGAACAAAATATATACATGTGATGAAAATGGCTCGTGAATACAGAAGAAAAAAAAGGGGCCGAAACCATTTCACATCAGGTTACACAAGTCAAATTGTTATTCATGACAAGGTGGCATACTGTCCCTGGAAGTGTTATCAAAGAATTCTGTTCTCTATGAATAGTTCTACTATAAGCAGATTACTGTGCCAAAAAATGAAAAAAATACAAATTTGGGAAAAAAAAAATATTAATCATAGGAGAAAGTTCCAAAGTCAGTATCACATTTGAAAAAGAATGAAGGCCAAATTCAGAGTCTCTCCGGAACACTGTGTACTTGAATCAAAAGTCAGTGTGTGGGAATGGAGAAAACATAAAATGGTCTAATCCTGTAGACAACAAGTTGTCTACCGTTGTGGGTGAGAGTTGGAATACCTTGTGTAGAAGATCAATTGCAATATATTTGCGACTGTTTTGTGGCCAGGCTTCCTAAGGACGGTGATTTACAACCAGTCCTTTGTTTTTTGACATACTAAACTCTTCTATGCCATCCTTTTGAATACCCTCTTCCTTACCACTTCACACTTGAGCACCTCTATTTCTATGCACGTTCCCTCTGGAGCAACCCCCTTTTTTCTAAATCGATAAAGGCATATAATATTGTCTGGTTTTTCACCATTTGACTTGAAAATAAAATGTATGGTGACCCAGATAATGGTCTGTTGCACTCTTATGTTGTAAATAATGTATTAAGTCATATGAGCCAATAGCTCATATAATCATTGGTTGATTTATAAATGAAGGTCTAGGACCACTGTTTTTTGTATCATAATAGCATGATAGAACGTAACTGAGACTGACCATGTTGCAACATGACCAAGTCTTGTTCCATGATGTCTATGACAGAGGATACAATGCTGTCCAAAGAATATATCCTGGACGACAGAGTCGTTAACCCATTGTCCACTACAGAGAGAGATTTCTCTAAATTAATACGATCAATTTCTCATATTCGTTCTGCAGTCTCTGCTTAGGTGACCTTCTATGCTTCATTATAAGCAGCATAGAAACCTGCATATATGAAACGTTATTGACGCAGTTTTCTTGATCCTAACAAGAATTCCCTAAGGTCTGCGTCTTCTTGAAGTAAAGTTAAGTGTTGTTTTACATCCTCTAATGTAGCTTTCTGTAGCCAATCAAGGCAAAGATTCCCTACACTGTAAGTTGTTACTACCCCCGGATGCTCTCTTTGGACATAACATGGGTCTGGCCTATGAAAAGTAAAACTTTGTGTCTTGTTCAGGAATCTATCTTGACACTTGTTTGTGTCTCAGGGCCAGAGCAACCATTTTCCCCATTCAGGATCTGGTCTGTTGTGATGCAAAATAGTGTGTACGTCAACCTCCCCCTTTGTAGTGATTTCACTTGTAGGTGCAGGTATAGACGGTGTGTTCATGTCTTTTATCTTGGCTAATCCAAGGCATGATGTTTGTTGGATAGTGTTGTTCAAAAACATAATTTGCTCAGGGATGATACAGGCTCTAAACAAAGCTTCTATACCCTGTACTTGCCAATCGTTAGTACCCCAGACAGTTTTTGTCTCAATATTGTCTTTCCAAAAGTCGTAACCTGTCTAGACAATTGGGCAATAAAGGCTGCAGAATAAATCTGTTTGGTATTCGTTAACATTTTTTTAATTCCTGTCTTGTTGACATTTGTAAAGTAAAATGATTCTGCATTTGACACATTGAACCCTGAAAAATATGGAAATTTCATTGCAAATGTTTTCGAGCTACCCTTTGGTGTCGTCGGGCAATGTTACCATTGGTTATACATAAATACATTTCTGGGCATTGCAGATTTATGCAGGAAATAATGACCATAGTGGGTATAGCAATACGCTTGTTCATAGTCTGATGAACCTTGTAAAGATTCGTTATTAGTGAATGCAGTTGACATCTATAGATCAGACATCATATTATTAACAGACTCGATGTCCCAATCATCAGAAAAGGTACTGGAGGTAGTAAAGTCACTTAATGAAATTTTAAATAAATGTGGAACCTTCAAAAGCTTCGACGGGCCAAAAATGTCATATTCGGTTTTGTCCCAAACTATACCATTAGGTATAGGAATCGCTGTGATGTTCACTGCTGAAAAGTCTCTTGCTTTACGATGGGTTGACTTGTGTGGCTGGAGAAGTAAGTTCACTCTTGTACTTGCTGTGTCTATTTGAATATATCTTCCATTAATCCGCATACCCAGAGTTATTACCAGAGCTAACCAAAGTAGAAAGAAGAATATTCCGAGAACAATCCATAGTTCAATCCATGGTGAAACCAGATAAGTCTTTTCCAGTAGATGAAAAAAGTCTGTTGCTTGTTCTTTGAAAGTTCTTTGTATTGGCGTCATTTCAGGCTCGCTGGGATCCTCAGAAAACGTATTAAAGTTCATGTAATAGCCAGAAGCAGTTCTGTCAATAGTTGGAATTGCATCCGTATTTGATGAAATTGCTGGAACCAGTTGATCACTTGTTACTTCGTTGTAAATAGGTGTATCTGGACGAACTGCTATTTTGTCTCAAGAAGTACAAGGTCCATAGCATTGTTGCTTAGTCCTCTATTTCTTACTGTCGAATCTTCAAAGGTGATGAGTCTCTCAGTTTGAACATCTTGGATTGTAGCTAGAGGAGTACGCCTGCTACATTGGCGGAGTCCACTTGGCCTACTATTCAGTATCGGCCACATAGTGTGGTTTGATCAGATCGATGGACACAAATCTTTTCTCCTTTTTACCAGCAAGGGGCGGCAAAAGTACTGCTCTTGATCCGTGGATTGCTAGGACAGGTACTGGTTGTCTGTACGAAGGCCCAAATTCCTTCTTTATCGGCTATCTTTTCTCTGACTAGATCCCCAAGCTTTGGGATCCAGACAGGACTTGCTGGGATGGCCGGATTTTTCTCAGTGGTGGTTGGCTTCAGGACCACGTTGCTTTGTTGTTTTCTCAAGTCATTTAAGTCCTGTAAAACAGCCAAACGATCTTTGATATCAAATTGTTTGTTTTCCACCACTGTGCCTTTCATATCTTAGTCCGGACCCAACATTTAGCCCCAAACAGGACCTCATATGGAGTGACACCCCCTAGAGAACTTCTTGGCAAGTTGTGTAGTGCTCGCTGGACCCCATATAGATGTTTGACCCACCCATCACCGAACCTAATACCCTAGCTGTTATAGACTGCTTTATGTCCCGGTTTTTTCTTTCCACAACAGAATTTCCCTCTGGATGGAATGGAGAAGAATACCGCAATGCTACGCCCAGACTGGCTATGGCTTCTTTGTAAGCCCAAATGGTAAACGCAGGACCCTGGTCAGAATGTAGTGCGCCTATTGCATATGTGCCGATAAAGACTCGCAATTCTTATATAACAGTTCGAGCATCAGCCGAACGCTGAGGCCATATCAATAGGAAACTAGAGCACAAATCCACTGCGACCATGATATATTTATAGTTCCCATCCCTTTGTAAGGGACCGGAGTGGTCCAGATAAACACAAGCTAATGGTTTATCTGAAATTAACAGGGGCGTCTGCGCAGGACGTTTCACAGTAGAGACTTTCATCTTTTGGCAGATATAGCAGTCCAAAACATAATTCCTGGTCTGTTTCCTAATGCCTGGCCACCAGTATCTCTGTTTTAATAACGATACTGTGGCGGAAAAACCTACATGGGCAGAGGCGAGCCCTTCATGTGCTGCTAGGATTAGCCCTAGTCTGTGTTCCATGTTTGGTATTACCCTATCCCCCACTCCAGGGATTCGAGCAAACGGAACATCATTCGCATCAATTATATATGAGTATTTGAGTGGAAACTTTTTAGGTAATGCCGCACCGCTGCCTTTGCTTGTTGCATTGACAGGCAGCATTATTTCGCTGTCTATTTTCGTTTTTGAACGAGTGATTGCAGATACGGAAGCCGTCTGCACAGCCCCTTTCGCGGCTTCATCAGCCAAAGAATTCCCTTCAACGTGAACGCCATCACGTTGGTGACTCAGCGTGTGTATCACGTGAGTGTTTGGTAATCCGTTTCGCAACTGAACTACTTGTTCCCAAAGCAATTTGTGCTTAATTGTGCCACCTTTTGCATCTTTGAAACCATTTTGAATCCAATTCTGTAAATATTCATTGTAAGATTGAACACAGTAAAAAGAATCACACACTATTAGTGTGGGGAATTCGCGATCTGTATTTTCAAGTGCCATCTTAATTCAGCTCGCTGAGCTGTACAATCTCCTAGAGATTGGGTTTTTGTGACCATTGGTCTGAATTTGCCATCTCGCATGCGACCTTTAACGATAGCACACGGTGCACTGTAAGCTTGTTTACTCCCCATAGCGGGCTGTGCAGATCTGTCAGTATAAATTAGAAATTCGTACTGGTCAAGAGGGAGAATTTCAGTAGGCAGAGGACATTCGTGTTCATATTGCAGGAATGCTTGTGTTTTCAAATATGGATCAAAAATGTATTCAACAGCAGTTGCAGCAAGAGAATTAACCCATTGTATCCATCTTGGATGTAAAGCTTTTGCATTTGGAATGCTAGCCTTTGTCACTGCCTCTAGGGCTGGTACAGGAGTCACTATCATAATGCATTTCCCCTGTGCTAGGGCTCTTTCTAGTGCTACAGCGGTTTGAACTGCTGTCAGATGTTTTTCTGTAGAAGTGAATTTCATTTCTGTTGTGTATAAAAGTGGGAATTGTATGCAATTGATACCTTTTCACCTTCGTTTAAAGTTAAGTAGGTGAATCCACATTGACCCGGAATTATTCGGATGACTAAGTTGCGTACGTTTTTCGCGTTTGCAAGTGTTTCGTTGCTAACTGGTCAGTTTGGAGTGAACGCAAAGTTTCAGTGTGTTTTTGTGTCCAATGTGTGATTTCAAAATCAGGTTTGATTAATTCATATAGAGATTTAACCCTTTCTGTGTAATTTAAAATGTAAGTTCTTCCAAAATTCAGGAAACCGAGAATCAACTGTAAATTCTTCATTGTTTTTGGAGGTTGGAGCAGTGCACACTTTTCTAAAAAGTTGGTTGCCAGGCTTTTGCCTTCACTTGAGATTTCATATCCTTGGAATAGGAAACTGAGGTGGGAAATTCTTGACTTTTTAAAGTTGAATTTGTAACCCTCTGAGGCAAAGCCCAATATTATGGTGCTCACCCTGTTCAAGTGCCTATCCAGGTCATCGTCTGTTAGATATATGTAATCGACATACGAATATGCCTCGCCATCATAAGTTTGTAGTAACTCTATTACCCTTGCTGATAATAACCCCGGGCTGTTTTTGAACCCCTGGGGCAGTCGTCAAAATTGACTCTGAGTCCCCATTATTGAGAAAGCGGTCAAATATCTGCTTTCTGGTGCAATATTTTGACAAAAGAAACTATTTGAAATGTCTAATGTGGTTTTATATTTTTTACGCACAATGTTATTCATTAATGCTGTACTGTGTGCATTTTGCACTGCAAATGTTTTGCAGTAAGAATTTAAGTGTCTGTAATCCAAAATTAGAAGATATGTATTGTCTGGTTGGAAACAGGAAACAAAGGATTGTTCATTGACGAGGTGCATGTTTCAATCACCCCCTGATATTCAAGTTGGTCTAAGATCTCCCTGACCTGTTTTTTAGCTTCTTGCTTAACTGGGTACTGCCTTTGTGCAATTGGTTGAATTTTTAACTGGATTTTATGGTGAGGTGAGTTCTCATCCCATCCTACATGATTTTTATACAGTGCTGGGGCTTGGGCTTCTGCCCATTTCCTGGCTAATGTATATTTTAAATGGACTGGAACATGGTTGGAGAAGGCAGGCACAATGATGGCCTCACCATGTGGGCACTCCCTGACAAATTCTGGTGGCCAGTCCTTTTCTGCTAGAAGTGTATCATAACCCCTTGAAAGATGCTCCCAAAAGAGTGCTTTCACATTTCTTGGTATGTCTCCCTCCATCTGGAGTGTTATTTCATATAACCTATGTGGAGAACTAACCCTGGTGTCTACAGTCTCAACTTGTATGTCTTCACTCAAGTCCACTGTCTCCAGAAGTCCCTTCAGGTTCTGGCGAGCTATTGTAACTTCTGCTGCACTGTGCAGCATGGTCTGGGCCCATTCTCCGTTCTGTAGTTGAGTTCTCAGTATTCTGGGCATGTCTGAACTTCAGACCTGCTACCTTTTTCTTGCAGAATTGAGGTTTTGCTTTATTTTTCTGAACGTGTTGATCGTCTTTGGACTTCACGAGTTCTTCCTTGTTTTCTTAACGTCCTCTTCTTTCGGATGTCTGTGACGATATCTGAAAGGTACGAGAGGAACGTGTATCATTAACTTGATATCTGTCAGGTTTTCTCAAATTATCCCTATTCCTGAGGTTTTACCTCCTTTCAGAGGGCTCCTTCTGTGATGGAGACCTGCCTCGGGAATGAGAACGCTTCTCTCTGGAATTCTGTTTACTATTTTCCCACTTCCTTTTAGAAGTGGTAGGAGTGTTTTTAGGAAAGACCTTATCAGGACTTTCAGACCGTTGTGGTTTTATTAGTTTCCACTGTGTAATTCAATTAATTTTTGTATTTGTTTTAATAATTCCTCGACTGACATTGCTTCAATGTCAGGATCGGGATTATAACCGGCCAGTATTGGCCAAATCACTCTCGGTCTACCTAGTGGACCAAGAATGGTGATTTGTTTTTGATGATTTAGGGTGCCTTTAAACCAGAGCTCATGCTCCTGGTATGTGAGTGGAATTTCAATATCCTTGAAAGGAATATATTCCTCAGGTGGTTCCTCTTCTTTGTAGAAGTGAAAAATATGTGTTACTGGATTTGATTCTGGGAATACTATCCATGAGTAGAATACCTCTGTCTGGTGAGATTCATGAGCCTCTATCACAAAAACTGCTCTACCACCTCTTGTTGTCAGACCATGTTTTATAAGTTTTAGAGTGATGGCTCTCCTTAAATTTGGTGGGATGTGTATAACACCCCACTCGTCTTCATTAAGACCTGTAAGGTCAGCTGTAGCTTGACCGTTGTCGACAACAGCATCTACGGTGTCGGACATTTTAATGAAAAAATTACAGAGCAAGTTTCAAGGAAACAAAGATAAGGTGCACAGTATTTTGGAACACTGTATCCTTCAACGTTGAACAAACCCAAACAGCCGATACATAGAACTTTCGTCCTACTCAGCTATGGCGGATATTATCCCTACCCACTCCAAACGTCTTATGGAGTTTTATGAGTAGAGAGAAAAGCACGACTGAGTTACTTCAGTATCTAGCATTAAATTAGTGCCTTACCAAACCGTTGGGCTCCATGTAGCGTAGTTCCTATATCCCTGATAGGCTCTGCGCATTGGAATAACATACACTATAGATTTGACATAGGACTAAGGTCAGTATGTCTCTATCAAGTATATTAAACTTAATTACTTGTGTGTGCCAGCTAACTCAGAGGTCACTAGAAACTTCTCGAATATACAAGAAGGGCTTGGTCTCTGACAGCCGCATAAACATGACAACTTTGTTGCCCTTTAGAATCGGAACAGTCTCAGAATCGTGGAAACAATAGAGAACAGTTTCACTCAGTCAATCGTGCATGCTTATTTTCTCCAGAGTTGTACAGAAATACAGAGACGGGCGTTTCAATAAAAGGGTTTATTGAACAGACTTATTTCTCATGCAAGAGATATGAATTGCTACAATCGTAAGACAGACTGCAATGTACAATATGTACGAGGTTAGTAGTAAGATAAAATAATACTGCAATAGCATGGTTTGTAGCTATGACATATATTTATCAAAATACATACATACATAACATATGTTAAAATGTGATACTCATCTGATGCTTCTAAATTGTTCTACCCCAGTGTACCTAACCTAAGTGCAGTACGAGGTTTGAAGTAGGTGCTATTTCTAAAGTATAGCTAGCTATATTTTAGTTTAGCCAAGAGTTGCCAAAAGTTTCTCTAAGTTCTAGTCAGCTCCATACCTGAGAATGAGAGAGGTTGGAACCTCTTTTCTGGATTCGATAGTCTAAGCCCCCACAAGGGAAGTCAGAGAGCACTGGAGCTGGATTCTCTGCGAGGAGGATGACAGAGTCAGGTCAGTGCATCAGGCTGGAACTCGATCTGCTTCCGAACTTGCAGTGGCAAACCGCGCAGTCTAGGTTGGATCGAATCCTCCGGGAACCGCAATTTGACAAGGCAAGTGCTGGTATATTTATACCTTGAAGGTGTCTAGGAATGCCAGTATTGATGTAAAAGTCGGGCAGAGGAACGTCATGAATGAACCCCTAAGGAACAGATGTTCATGCATAGTTAATGAGTTCTTGGAAAAATCAATATTCAAGCTGGGGGAAATTCCTTGAGGCTTAAGGGTCTGGTTTTCCAAGAAATCGTTGTGACGTGGATGGACGGATGTAGGTGGCCATGCCTGTATTTGATTTGTACGGACAATGTCTAAATAAGGGCCGGATTTCTATGTCCAATTAGGGGCAATGTGAATTGTACCTATATAAGGGCATAAATCGGGATACCTATAAACGGAATCTAAATCTACACACAACAGGAGCGTTCACAATTGACCGGCTTTTGTTTCTAGTTGTCAAAACAGGGCTGGCTTTAGGGCAGTGCGACTGGTGTGGCGGCACTGGGCTCTGACCTTGGGAGGTGGGGAACTGGCCTGGGGAGGGGGGGCACTGACCTCAAAGGTGGGGGCGCTGTGTTTAGCAATAAATTATACTTTATAAAACACCTGTGGCATAGTTCCTTGTGTGTCCAGTTTTCAGGCAGCATTAAATATGTCAAGATAACTCTTTTAATTAATGTTCCTGCTAGAGAGAGAGAGAGATCAGATTTTTGTCTAGTGGCAGTTATCACTTGCCATAAAGTAGCACAAACGGTTAATATGCCTGCTGCAAAGAACTCGTACTGTGCAGATCACAGATCTCTATTTTATGTGGATGCCTGAGCGGATGACTGCTTTTGTCACAGATATACTCTTGTCACCCAGGTCATAAGATACAACCCTAATAAAGAACAGTGGGGCATATTATCAAGAAATGGTTTTAAAATTAGCACCGCTTTAGCGGCAGAAAACTACAGCTAAAGCAGAGATAATGGGCTTGAGAATATACCATTGAGAATTCCAATAGAAGCCCATGTTCTGGTGTCAACATGCTTGATAATATGCCCCAGTGACTCTTACAAATTGTAATGTGAGAGAGCTGCTTGTTAACTGAAAAAAATAGGTTAAGATGGTATGCTTTATCCCCAGTCTTTCATTATCTATCCGTAATGTTGCTGAAAATTGTTTGTGTAATGTCAGCCTTTACTAGTGCTTTAAAATAAATTAGAACATTGGAATGTCGAGCACTCTATTGAATACAGTGGAGTGCTCCATGCTTCTATGGGCCGGTAGAAGCCTGCAGAGCAACATTCCAATGTTGTTTGAACAAAGGCCTCTCGGAGCCCTGGGGGATTTCAATACCCTCGGGCTCCGAGAGGCCTTTGTTTAATTTGTTAGACCAATCTGCCCTCTAGTGACAGAATGTTCTAATAGCCTTATATCCCTTCGTAGCTGAGCTTTATCGGCCATTAAAGTCCCACTCCCTTGTTAAAGCTCCTCGCCTTTGGCTCGGGCCTTTAACGCTGGAGCGGGCCTTAATGGCGGGTATAGCCCGTGGGCTATCAGGTTATATTAAATGTATGTTAGAGAGTGTTTGTAGAGAGATGAGGGGCACTTTTGCTCATGAGGGAATTAGAAAAGGAGGTCATGGGGGGCACTGAGAATGATTGTGGCACAGGGCGCCAACAGCGCTAAACCAAGCCCTGTGTCATAGCATGAACCTACTCCACAGCCAATACACCGCTTGTTCTAACTCAAAACTATCTCAGGGAAGAAGAAAAACAGTGCCTACAAGTTCTGGCAGCTCTAATGAGAGGCCAATGAAAAGGAAGGCAGGTCAGGGATCAAATAGGACAGACTGGGGAAAAATGGAGGGCTGAAATAAGGAACAAGAGAGGGTGGCAGGTGGAGAGCGAGTGAGACACACAGGCAAGAATGATGGGCTGCTGAAACAAGTCGAGGGGCAGGCCTGGTGTGAGGTTCTTCTGTGAGTGCCAGGACAGCACCCTTTAACGTTTAAGCAGAGAAGAGTCATGGCTCCTCCCCAGCCATGCCATCCACTGTCTGGGAGCAGCACACATCTCACTCCAGGGAGCATCCTGGAGTCAGCTAACACCGGGACACTGGCAGAAAGGCAGCTTTAGGTCTATGTAGGAAAATTAAAACTTTGTAAAATTGTCATTTCCAAAAAAGGAAATTTAAATACGTTGGATTTTAAATTACTAATAAAAGGTTAATTATTTTAGCCCTAACTATATTAGAGTAAACCAGTGTTAGTCAATGGTAGTCCAGGCTTACCACAGTGAAAAAGGACTTTGGATTTTTCATTGCCAGGAAACTTAAAACAATAAATATACATTGCCTACTTTCTAAATTCCATGCAGCCTGCCATACAAGCCTTTAGGGCCTACCATAGAGGTGACTTACAAATATTGAAAATAAAGGTTTAGGCCTGGCAAAAAGTTTGATTTGCCTGTTCGATATGCTGGTTTTAAACTGCACTACGGGCTTCAGTGGGCGGCCTGAGACATGTTTTACAGTGCTACTTTAGTGGATAGCACAATGAATGCTGCAGCCCACTGGTATTATTTAATTTACAGCGATGGATAAATGTAGTGTCATATACTAGGGACTTATAAGTAAATTAAATGTACCAATCAGGTACACCAATTTTCCCATGCTTTTATGGGAGAGCACAAGCACTTGACTACTGGTTAGAAAGAGTCCTAATGCCAACAAAAATGGGTTCAGCTACAGAAGGCAAAATCTGGGGTAAAACCACACAAAAAAGGTAATCTCTAGCACTTGGAATTCAGTGAAAATTAGGGGTTGAGGTTGTAAAGGTTCATGTCATTGAGCCAGGTTTATACTGTTTCTTGTTTGCTGTTCTTGGCACAATATTGTTCTGGATACAATATTATTGGAGGTAGATAACAATAAGCATTGGCAAAACAAATAGGTCTCGCCTATGTGAGAGTTATTGGCTGTCATGTTGTAGAGCACTGTGGCTGTTGCTCAGCATTGCTAACATTTATTTAAAAATGCACTATGAGTATGTTTTTTTACCTTGCATCATAGAACTTTTTTATACCTCTTATAGCGCTATATAAAAAAAATTAACCATGCTGGGTAGGCTCCAAGCCCCTTTCTCTAACAGTAGTGTTTTGCAACAGAGAGTGCATGCACTAGCGCTTGCTCTCTTAGGCTTGACACTAAAAACTAGATAAAGTGCTAGATCACAATCATGTCCAAATAATACCTTCTGTGGGTTTGTGAGCCTAAAGTCATATTTTGCCTTCATCCAGCTGGAACTATTTCTTAGACCCCCCCATACTATGATCACTTTACCTATATAGCTCTTAGCTCAGTGTAACTTTTGTCATAGCTTTGATGTAGCCATGTGGCTCAGATGCCATTAACCTGTGCAATAGGTCCTTTCTTTTAAGTGAGAGTGCCCACACCATGCACTACTTATGACCTCACATTTAAAATCACTCATGACATGTACTATGACATCATTGATAACATCACTGATGACATCTGAAATTACATAATTGATGACGTGCATGGCAGGGGCACGTGATATAGTTACTTGAATCAACTAAAACTGGTGAATTTCAGTGTTTTTTTTAGTTTAAAATCTTCAGTTTAAACTGACATTTTCACCTAACTATAATGTCTCCTTTATCGCTTGTTTATTTCAGTGAATTTCTGAGGCTATATTGTTTTTAACGCAAAGTGAAATATTATTACCAGACCTAACTCTAATGTCACTTTAACCTTTGTTTATCAGTGAATTTCCAGGGTTTATGTATTGTAAAGTAAGATCTCATACCATACTCAACCCCTAGTGGATGGCTTAAGCCATGCGGCACATGGTCTTTGGCCATGCACGGCTTGGAGTTGGGTGCAGGGTCCGGCCTGTGGCCAGGTCCTGCACCTACCCCTGCGTGGTTGGTAAATCCCCCATGGAAACTCACCCCATATTTTTTTTAAAATTATTTTCCCAGTCTCTCAGGAGTCCCTCGAGACCACCTCTGGACTTCCTCAAGAGTCTAACGAGATTGCGGCAACCTCCCAAATTCTGTGTGTAAAATGTAGGGCCTTCTAGGATGCCCCCCAAGGGCTAGGTGGTCAGCATATTCTTAACCTGCTCCCTTAAAGGTTAAGCAACTGCTCTGATCTGCTTGCCGCAACATGACAAGAAATGTTGCAGTGGCCATTAAAGGACTCAGGGGCTTGGTCCCTTCTCCTGAAAATGTTTTTTAAAAAGGACATAAGGGGGACATAAGTTCTGACCCCTAGCCCTTGTGGGGGCGTTCCAAAAGGCCCAAAATAAAAAATGTAAAAAATTTGAGGGTGCCGCAATCCTGTAAGACTCCTGAAGTGGTGATCACTGGGTAGTTATAGTTAGGTCAGCTGTTCCAAAGGCAATGAATTTTTGTGTTGATAATACTTCTGACCCCGTTTGACGACTTGCCACAAACTTTCTAAAAGGGTGCTACATTTTGACTAGCATGTGCATGGGAGGTTTTGGGGTAATCTGTGAAGCAGGGGGCGAGAAAATGTTGGGGTCCCAAAACACAAAATCCCCATGTCGTTTCTAAAAACGTCTTTAAGAAGCACTACCGCTAAAACTGCTGAAAGGAATCAAATCAAATTTGGCAGGAAGCTAGATCTTGGTTTGCAGATTGTGCTTTTTCTGGTTTGGTGAAAATCTGTTCAGTAGTTTTTCAGAAATTAAGGTTTGAAAATGTTTATATATCTGGACGGTTGGGTTTAAGCGACTCTTGAGAAAGTTCATCAAACCCAATTAAAAAAATAAAGTATTCTGATTGGCCAAGGGAGCTTTGATGTAAGGGGGCAAGGTTGGGATACCCTGCCCTCCCTAAGGCCCAATGATCGATCCAAAGGGACCCCCCCCCGGACTAAACTTTTAAAACATTTTGCAAATCTTGCTGCGATCCTGTGGGAGTACTGTGAGATCGCCGGAAAAACAAAGAAACAAAATGGCTGCTGACATTTTATATATATATATATATATATATATATATATATATATATATATATATATATATATATATATATATATAAAGTTCCACACTTGCCAAAGCTTCAGGACGCACTCTCTATAGGAAAATTAGGCAACAACGCATTCTGCAACTCCATGGTAAATAACATTGCCTTACGCGTTTCAAACATAAACTGTCCTTCATCATAGGCAGAGCGACATTGAATGAAAGGCATCGACTGCTGCTGCGTATTTCAAATACCTTTAATAGCCATCAGGTGAGGCCTCGTATTTGTCAGCGATTGCATTCTGGGAACAGCAGTTCTTAACTCAGCCTCGTAGTTCGTAAACAACAACCCATGTCTGCTCTCAATATATTATAATTTCGCCATTAGTGGGCTGCCAGGGGAAGCAAAAGAAACGTTGTTCAAATATAGTAAGCCATCCTCATGGACCGAAAACTGCTCTTGACATCCAGAGCCTCCGGCCCGCCCCTCTGCGGTGGTGCAGTCCTCACGGCATGGCTGCCGTGTAATTTATAAAGTTCCACACTTGCCAAAGCTTCAGGACGCACTCTCTATAGGAAAATTAGGCAACAACGCATTCTGCAACTCCATGGTAAATAACATTGCCTTACGCGTTTCAAACATAAACTGTCCTTCATCATAGGCAGAGCGACATTGAATGAAAGGCATCGACTGCTGCTGCGTATTTCAAATACCTTTAATAGCCATCAGGTGAGGCCTCGTATTTGTCAGCGATTGCATTCTGGGAACAGCAGTTCTTAACTCAGCCTCGTAGTTCGTAAACAACAACCCATGTCTGCTCTCAATATATTATAATTTCGCCATTAGTGGGCTGCCAGGGGAAGCAAAAGAAACGTTGTTCAAATATAGTAAGCCATCCTCATGGACCGAAAACTGCTCTTGACATCCAGAGCCTCCGGCCCGCCCCTCTGCGGTGGTGCAGTCCTCACGGCATGGCTGCCGTGTAATTTATAAAGTTCCACACTTGCCAAAGCTTCAGGACGCACTCTCCATAGGAAAATTAGGCAACAACGCATTCTGCAACTCCATGGTAAATAACATTGCCTTACGCGTTTCAAACATAAACTGTCCTTCATCATAGGCAGAGCGACATTGAATGAAAGGCATCGACTGCTGCTGCGTATTTCAAATACCTTTAATAGCCATCAGGTGAGGCCTCGTATTTGTCAGCGATTGCATTCTGGGAACAGCAGTTCTTAACTCAGCCTCGTAGTTCGTAAACAACAACCCATGTCTGCTCTCAATATATTATAATTTCGCCATTAGTGGGCTGCCAGGGGAAGCAAAAGAAACATTGTTCAAATATAGTAAGCCATCCTCATGGACCGAAAACTGCTCTTGACATCCAGAGCCTCCGGCCCGCCCCTCTGCGGTGGTGCAGTCCTCACGGCATGGCTGCCGTGTAATTTATAAAGTTCCACACTTGCCAAAGCTTCAGGACGCACTCTCCATAGGAAAATTAGGCAACAACGCATTCTGCAACTCCATGGTAAATAACATTGCCTTACGCGTTTCAAACATAAACTGTCCTTCATCATAGGCAGAGCGACATTGAATGAAAGGCATCGACTGCTGCTGCGTATTTCAAATACCTTTAATAGCCATCAGGTGAGGCCTCGTATTTGTCAGCGATTGCATTCTGGGAACAGCAGTTCTTAACTCAGCCTCGTAGTTCGTAAACAACAACCCATGTCTGCTCTCAATATATTATAATTTCGCCATTAGTGGGCTGCCAGGGGAAGCAAAAGAAACGTTGTTCAAATATAGTAAGCCATCCTCATGGACCGAAAACTGCTCTTGACATCCAGAGCCTCCGGCCCGCCCCTCTGCGGTGGTGCAGTCCTCACGGCATGGCTGCCGTGTAATTTATAAAGTTCCACACTTGCCAAAGCTTCAGGACGCACTCTCCATAGGAAAATTAGGCAACAACGCATTCTGCAACTCCATGGTAAATAACATTGCCTTACGCGTTTCAAACATAAACTGTCCTTCATCATAGGCAGAGCGACATTGAATGAAAGGCATCGACTGCTGCTGCGTATTTCAAATACCTTTAATAGCCATCAGGTGAGGCCTCGTATTTGTCAGCGATTGCATTCTGGGAACAGCAGTTCTTAACTCAGCCTCGTAGTTCGTAAACAACAACCCATGTCTGCTCTCAATATATTATAATTTCGCCATTAGTGGGCTGCCAGGGGAAGCAAAAGAAACGTTGTTCAAATATAGTAAGCCATCCTCATGGACCGAAAACTGCTCTTGACATCCAGAGCCTCCGGCCCGCCCCTCTGCGGTGGTGCAGTCCTCATGGCATGGCTGCCGTGTAATTTATAAAGTTCCACACTTGCCAAAGCTTCAGGACGCACTCTCCATAGGAAAATTAGGCAACAACGCATTCTGCAACTCCATGGTAAATAACATTGCCTTACGCGTTTCAAACATAAACTGTCCTTCATCATAGGCAGAGCGACATTGAATGAAAGGCATCGACTGCTGCTGCGTATTTCAAATACCTTTAATAGTGCGTCCTGAAGCTTTAGCAAGTGTGGAACTTTATATATATATATATATATATATATATATTCTGCTCCAAAGGTTGTCCACCAGGTGAGCAGCACTCGATCAGCAGCTTTGTTTATGATAGGCATGGACGAGGATCCGCTTGTAGAAGCCGCTCCGTAATGGAATTGCCTGACGCGTTTCGAAGCTCCATATGCTTCTCTTCAGAGGCTTTAACGGAGACGGTGTGTGCAAGCGCTGAACCTACTTCGCCATTTTCATATTGCACTCCCACCAATGGGAAGCTCGAATGAGACTGTGCATTGTGGGAAATATGGTCCGGATAGCACACAAATCTTGTCCTGTATGGACCCTGCAAGTGGACTCGTCCTCAATCCTGTTTGCCGCTGCTGGCCCACATTACTGACATGATGGTTACCATGTCAGGTGGCCCCCGTAACATTACGGGGTGGTGCAAGCTCCGCGGCAGGACGGCCGCGTGTTACATTCTGCTCCAAAGGTTGTCCACCAGGTGAGCAGCACTCGATCAGCAGCTTTGTTTATGATAGGCATGGACGAGGATCCGCTTGTAGAAGCCGCTCCGTAGTGGAATTGCCTGACGCGTTTCGAAGCTCCATATGCTTCTCTTCAGAGGCTTTAACGGAGACGGTGTGTGCAAGCGCTGAACCTACTTCGCCATTTTCATATTGCACTCCCACCAATGGGAAGCTCGAATGAGACTGTGCATTGTGGGAAATATGGTCCGGATAGCACACAAATCTTGTCCTGTATGGACCCTGCAAGTGGACTCGTCCTCAATCCTGTTTGCCGCTGCTGGCCCACATTACTGACATGATGGTTACCATGTCAGGTGGCCCCCGTAACATTACGGGGTGGTGCAAGCTCCGCGGCAGGACGGCCGCGTGTTACATTCTGCTCCAAAGGTTGTCCACCAGGTGAGCAGCACTCGATCAGCAGCTTTGTTTATGATAGGCATGGACGAGGATCCGCTTGTAGAAGCCGCTCCGTAGTGGAATTGCCTGACGCGTTTCGAAGCTCCATATGCTTCTCTTCAGAGGCTTTAACGGAGACGGTGTGTGCAAGCGCTGAACCTACTTCGCCATTTTCATATTGCACTCCCACCAATGGGAAGCTCGAATGAGACTGTGCATTGTGGGAAATATGGTCCGGATAGCACACAAATCTTGTCCTGTATGGACCCTGCAAGTGGACTCGTCCTCAATCCTGTTTGCCGCTGCTGGCCCACATTACTGACATGATGGTTACCATGTCAGGTGGCCCCCGTAACATTACGGGGTGGTGCAAGCTCCGCGGCAGGACGGCCGCGTGTTACATTCTGCTCCAAAGGTTGTCCACCAGGTGAGCAGCACTCGATCAGCAGCTTTGTTTATGATAGGCATGGACGAGGATCCGCTTGTAGAAGCCGCTCCGTAGTGGAATTGCCTGACGCGTTTCGAAGCTCCATATGCTTCTCTTCTGAGGCTTTAACGGAGACGGTGTGTGCAAGCGCTGAACCTACTTCGCCATTTTCATATTGCACTCCCACCAATGGGAAGCTCGAATGAGACTGTGCATTGTGGGAAATATGGTCCGGATAGCACACAAATCTTGTCCTGTATGGACCCTGCAAGTGGACTTGTCCTCAATCCTGTTTGCCGCTGCTGGCCCACATTACTGACATGATGGTTACCATGTCAGGTGGCCCCCGTAACATTACGGGGTGGTGCAAGCTCCGCGGCAGGACGGCCGCGTGTTACATTCTGCTCCAAAGGTTGTCCACCAGGTGAGCAGCACTCGATCAGCAGCTTTGTTTATGATAGGCATGGACGAGGATCCGCTTGTAGAAGCCGCTCCGTAGTGGAATTGCCTGACCCGTTTCGAAGCTCCATATGCTTCTCTTCAGAGGCTTTAACGGAGACGGTGTGTGCAAGCGCTGAACCTACTTCGCCATTTTCATATTGCACTCCCACCAATGGGAAGCTCGAATGAGACTGTGCATTGTGGGAAATATGGTCCGGATAGCACACAAATCTTGTCCTGTATGGACCCTGCAAGTGGACTCGTCCTCAATCCTGTTTGCCGCTGCTGGCCCACATTACTGACATGATGGTTACCATGTCAGGTGGCCCCCGTAACATTACGGGGTGGTGCAAGCTCCGCGGCAGGACGGCCGCGTGTTACATTCTGCTCCAAAGGTTGTCCACCAGGTGAGCAGCACTCGATCAGCAGCTTTGTTTATGATAGGCATGGACGAGGATCCGCTTGTAGAAGCCGCTCCGTAGTGGAATTGCCTGACGCGTTTCGAAGCTCCATATGCTTCTCTTCAGAGGCTTTAACGGAGACGGTGTGTGCAAGCGCTGAACCTACTTCGCCATTTTCATATTGCACTCCCACCAATGGGAAGCTCGAATGAGACTGTGCATTGTGGGAAATATGGTCCGGATAGCACACAAATCTTGTCCTGTATGGACCCTGCAAGTGGACTCGTCCTCAATCCTGTTTGCCGCTGCTGGCCCACATTACTGACATGATGGTTACCATGTCAGGTGGCCCCCGTAACATTACGGGGTGGTGCAAGCTCCGCGGCAGGACGGCCGCGTGTTACATTCTGCTCCAAAGGTTGTCCACCAGGTGAGCAGCACTCGAACAGCAGCTTTGTTTATGATAGGCATGGACGAGGATCCGCTTGTAGAAGCCGCTCCGTAGTGGAATTGCCTGACGCGTTTCGAAGCTCCATATGCTTCTCTTCAGAGGCTTTAACGGAGACGGTGTGTGCAAGCGCTGAACCTACTTCGCCATTTTCATATTGCACTCCCACCAATGGGAAGCTCGAATGAGACTGTGCATTGTGGGAAATATGGTCCGGATAGCACACAAATCTTGTCCTGTATGGACCCTGCAAGTGGACTCGTCCTCAATCCTGTTTGCCGCTGCTGGCCCACATTACTGACATGATGGTTACCATGTCAGGTGGCCCCCGTAACATTACGGGGTGGTGCAAGCTCCGCGGCAGGACGGCCGCGTGTTACATTCTGCTCCAAAGGTTGTCCACCAGGTGAGCAGCACTCGATCAGCAGCTTTGTTTATGATAGGCATGGACGAGGATCCGCTTGTAGAAGCCGCTCCGTAGTGGAATTGCCTGACGCGTTTCGAAGCTCCATATGCTTCTCTTCAGAGGCTTTAACGGAGACGGTGTGTGCAAGCGCTGAACCTACTTCGCCATTTTCATATTGCACTCCCACCAATGGGAAGCTCGAATGAGACTGTGCATTGTGGGAAATATGGTCCGGATAGCACACAAATCTTGTCCTGTATGGACCCTGCAAGTGGACTCGTCCTCAATCCTGTTTGCCGCTGCTGGCCCACATTACTGACATGATGGTTACCATGTCAGGTGGCCCCCGTAACATTACGGGGTGGTGCAAGCTCCCCGGCAGGACGGCCGCGTGTTACAATCTGCTCCAAAGGTTGTCCACCAGGTGAGCAGCACTCGATCAGCAGCTTTGTTTATGATAGGCATGGACGAGGATCCGCTTGTAGAAGCCGCTCCGTAGTGGAATTGCCTGACGCGTTTCGAAGCTCCATATGCTTCTCTTCAGAGGCTTTAACGGAGACGGTGTGTGCAAGCGCTGAACCTACTTCGCCATTTTCATATTGCACTCCCACCAATGGGAAGCTCGAATGAGACTGTGCATTGTGGGAAATATGGTCCGGATAGCACACAAATCTTGTCCTGTATGGACCCTGCAAGTGGACTCGTCCTCAATCCTGTTTGCCGCTGCTGGCCCACATTACTGACATGATGGTTACCATGTCAGGTGGCCCCCGTAACATTACGGGGTGGTGCAAGCTCCGTGGCAGGACGGCCGCGTGTTACATTCTGCTCCAAAGGTTGTCCACCAGGTGAGCAGCACTCGATCAGCAGCTTTGTTTATGATAGGCATGGACGAGGATCCGCTTGTAGAAGCCGCTCCGTAGTGGAATTGCCTGACGCGTTTCGAAGCTCCATATGCTTCTCTTCAGAGGCTTTAACGGAGACGGTGTGTGCAAGCGCTGAACCTACTTCGCCATTTTCATATTGCACTCCCACCAATGGGAAGCTCGAATGAGACTGTGCATTGTGGGAAATATGGTCCGGATAGCACACATATCTTGTCCTGTATGGACCCTGCAAGTGGACTCGTCCTCAATCCTGTTTGCCGCTGCTGGCCCACATTACTGACATGATGGTTACCATGTCAGGTGGCCCCCGTAACATTACGGGGTGGTGCAAGCTCCGCGGCAGGACGGCCGCGTGTTACATTCTGCTCCAAAGGTTGTCCACCAGGTGAGCAGCACTCGATCAGCAGCTTTGTTTATGATAGGCATGGACGAGGATCCGCTTGTAGAAGCCGCTCCGTAGTGGAATTGCCTGACGCGTTTCGAAGCTCCATATGCTTCTCTTCAGAGGCTTTAACGGAGACGGTGTGTGCAAGCGCTGAACCTACTTCGCCATTTTCATATTGCACTCCCACCAATGGGAAGCTCGAATGAGACTGTGCATTGTGGGAAATATGGTCCGGATAGCACACAAATCTTGTCCTGTATGGACCCTGCAAGTGGACTCGTCCTCAATCCTGTTTGCCGCTGCTGGCCCACATTACTGACATGATGGTTACCATGTCAGGTGGCCCCCGTAACATTACGGGGTGGTGCAAGCTCCGCGGCAGGACGGCCGCGTGTTACATTCTGCTCCAAAGGTTGTCCACCAGGTGAGCAGCACTCGATCAGCAGCTTTGTTTATGATAGGCATGGACGAGGATCCGCTTGTAGAAGCCGCTCCGTAGTGGAATTGCCTGACGCGTTTCGAAGCTCCATATGCTTCTCTTCAGAGGCTTTAACGGAGACGGTGTGTGCAAGCGCTGAACCTACTTCGCCATTTTCATATTGCACTCCCACCAATGGGAAGCTCGAATGAGACTGTGCATTGTGGGAAATATGGTCCGGATAGCACACAAATCTTGTCCTGTATGGACCCTGCAAGTGGACTCGTCCTCAATCCTGTTTGCCGCTGCTGGCCCACATTACTGACATGATGGTTACCATGTCAGGTGGCCCCCGTAACATTACGGGGTGGTGCAAGCTCCGCGGCAGGACGGCCGCGTGTTACATTCTGCTCCAAAGGTTGTCCACCAGGTGAGCAGCACTCGATCAGCAGCTTTGTTTATGATAGGCATGGACGAGGATCCACTTGTAGAAGCCGCTCCGTAGTGGAATTGCCTGACGTGTTTCGAAGCTCCATATGCTTCTCTTCAGAGGCTTTAACGGAGACGGTGTGTGCAAGCGCTGAACCTACTTCGCCATTTTCATATTGCACTCCCACCAATGGGAAGCTCGAATGAGACTGTGCATTGTGGGAAATATGGTCCGGATAGCACACAAATCTTGTCCTGTATGGACCCTGCAAGTGGACTCGTCCTCAATCCTGTTTGCCGCTGCTGGCCCACATTACTGACATGATGGTTACCATGTCAGGTGGCCCCCGTAACATTACGGGGTGGTGCAAGCTCCGCGGCAGGACGGCCGCGTGTTACATTCTGCTCCAAAGGTTGTCCACCAGGTGAGCAGCACTCGATCAGCAGCTTTGTTTATGATAGGCATGGACGAGGATCCGCTTGTAGAAGCCGCTCCGTAGTGGAATTGCCTGACGCGTTTCGAAGCTCCATATGCTTCTCTTCAGAGGCTTTAACGGAGACGGTGTGTGCAAGCGCTGAACCTACTTCGCCATTTTCATATTGCACTCCCACCAATGGGAAGCTCGAATGAGACTGTGCATTGTGGGAAATATGGTCCGGATAGCACACAAATCTTGTCCTGTATGGACCCTGCAAGTGGACTCGTCCTCAATCCTGTTTGCCGCTGCTGGCCCACATTACTGACATGATGGTTACCATGTCAGGTGGCCCCCGTAACATTACGGGGTGGTGCAAGCTCCGCGGCAGGACGGCCGCGTGTTACATTCTGCTCCAAAGGTTGTCCACCAGGTGAGCAGCACTCGATCAGCAGCTTTGTTTATGATAGGCATGGACGAGGATCCGCTTGTAGAAGCCGCTCCGTAGTGGAATTGCCTGACGCGTTTCGAAGCTCCATATGCTTCTCTTCAGAGGCTTTAACGGAGACGGTGTGTGCAAGCGCTGAACCTACTTCGCCATTTTCATATTGCACTCCCACCAATGGGAAGCTCGAATGAGACTGTGCATTGTGGGAAATATGGTCCGGATAGCACACAAATCTTGTCCTGTATGGACCCTGCAAGTGGACTCGTCCTCAATCCTGTTTGCCGCTGCTGGCCCACATTACTGACATGATGGTTACCATGTCAGGTGGCCCCCGTAACATTACGGGGTGGTGCAAGCTCCGCGGCAGGACGGCCGCGTGTTACATTCTGCTCCAAAGGTTGTCCACCAGGTGAGCAGCACTCGATCAGCAGCTTTGTTTATGAGCTTCCCATTGGTGGGAGTGCAATATGAAAATGGCGAAGTAGGTTCAGCGTTTGCACACACCGTCTCTGTTAAAGCCTCTGAAGAGAAGCATATGGAGCTTCGAAACGCGTCAGGCAATTCCACTACGGAGCGGCTTCTACAAGCGGATCCTCGTCCATGCCTATCATAAACAAAGCTGCTGATCGAGTGCTGCTCACCTGGTGGACATCCTTTGGAGCAGAATGTAACATGCGGCCGTCCTGCTGCGGAGCTTGCACTACCCCGCAATGTTACGGGGGCCACCTGACATGGTAACCATCATGTCAGTAATGTGGGCCAGCAGCGGCAAACAGGATTGAGGACGAGTCCACTTGCAGGGTCCATACAGGACAAGATTTGTGTGCTGTCCGGACCATATTTCCCACAATGCACCGTCTCATTTGAGCTTCCCATTGGTGGGAGTGCAATATGAAAATGGCGAAGTAGGTTCAGCGTTTGCACACACCGTCTCTGTTAAAGCCTCTGAAGAGAAGCATATGGAGCTTCGAAACGCGTCAGGCAATTCCACTACGGAGCGGCTTCTACAAGCGGATCCTCGTCCATGCCTATCATAAACAAAGCTGCTGATCGAGTGCTGCTCACCTGGTGGACAACCTTTGGAGCAGAATGTAACATGCGGCCGTCCTGCTGCGGAGCTTGCACCACCCCGCAATGTTACGGGGGCCACCTGACATGGTAACCATCATGTCAGTAATGTGGGCCAGCAGCGGCAAACAGGATTGAGGACGAGTCCACTTGCAGGGTCCATACAGGACAAGATTTGTGTGCTGTCCGGACCATATTTCCCACAATGCACAGTCTCATTTGAGCTTCCCATTGGTGGGAGTGCAATATGAAAATGGCGAAGTAGGTTCAGCGTTTGCACACACCGTCTCTGTTAAAGCCTCTGAAGAGAAGCATATGGAGCTTCGAAACGCGTCAGGCAATTCCACTACGGAGCGGCTTCTACAAGCGGATCCTCGTCCATGCCTATCATAAACAAAGCTGCTGATCGAGTGCTGCTCACCTGGTGGACAACCTTTGGAGCAGAATGTAACATGCGGCCGTCCTGCTGCGGAGCTTGCACCACCCCGCAATGTTACGGGGGCCACCTGACATGGTAACCATCATGTCAGTAATGTGGGCCAGCAGCGGCAAACAGGATTGAGGACGAGTCCACTTGCAGGGTCCATACAGGACAAGATTTGTGTGCTGTCCGGACCATATTTCCCACAATGCACAGTCTCATTTGAGCTTCCCATTGGTGGGAGTGCAATATGAAAATGGCGAAGTAGGTTCAGCGTTTGCACACACCGTCTCTGTTAAAGCCTCTGAAGAGAAGCATATGGAGCTTCGAAACGCGTCAGGCAATTCCACTACGGAGCGGCTTCTACAAGCGGATCCTCGTCCATGCCTATCATAAACAAAGCTGCTGATCGAGTGCTGCTCACCTGGTGGACAACCTTTGGAGCAGAATGTAACATGCGGCCGTCCTGCTGCGGAGCTTGCACCACCCCGCAATGTTACGGGGGCCACCTGACATGGTAACCATCATGTCAGTAATGTGGGCCAGCAGCGGCAAACAGGATTGAGGACGAGTCCACTTGCAGGGTCCATACAGGACAAGATTTGTGTGCTGTCCGGACCATATTTCCCACAATGCACAGTCTCATTTGAGCTTCCCATTGGTGGGAGTGCAATATGAAAATGGCGAAGTAGGTTCAGCATTTGCACACACCGTCTCTGTTAAAGCCTCTGAAGAGAAGCATATGGAGCTTCGAAACGCGTCAGGCAATTCCACTACGGAGCGGCTTCTACAAGCGGATCCTCGTCCATGCCTATCATAAACAAAGCTGCTGATCGAGTGCTGCTCACCTGGTGGACAACCTTTGGAGCAGAATATATATATATATATATATATATATATATATATATATATATATATATAGAGGGGGGAATCAGGAGGTCCCCCTCCCCAGCTTGGGGCTGGGTATATTTAAGGCTAGGGTAGGGTAGGGGCTCCCGGTTCCCTTCTGGAGCCAAAGGTGGACCCCATCCAACAGTACCGATTTGAGAAAAAAGGGGCTGCATGGCCCCTCTCCCTGAGCCTGCGAAGGTCCCAGAGACTCCATCCCCTGGGAGAATTTCTTTTTTTTAAAAATGTACCCCCATCCCTGAGAATACTGAAACCCCAGGGACCCTATCCCATGGGGTTGAATGTAAAAAAAAATGGGAGGGGGGCTGGGCAACCCCCCTCCCCTAGCCTTAAAAAGGCCCCTATGGACCCCATTTTTCAGAGCGCAACTTAAATTAAAAGGGAGGGGGCAATGCAGCCCCCCTTCTTGAGCCTTGACAGGGCCTGGGTACCCTATTCTCTGGAGTCAGATGCCTTACTGTGTCCTGGAAGCCCACCCCTGGGACACAGTAGTTTCCCTGCCTACACTAACATAGGCAGGGAAATATAAACACTAAGGGGCCAATTACGATGTAGTTCGGAAAGCCTTCCCACTGAATCGGGTTAGGAATCCTTTCCCTACAAATCATAGTCTGTGAGTCCTACTGACTGATAACAATGTGTCCGGATGTTTACGGACTTGTTTCGTTCGGACTCCCATTGACTTCAATGGGAGGCTGTGTCCCTAACGGGAACACATGCTCCCATTGGAAAAAGGCATGGTTGAGGAAAACCGTGCACCCTGTGGCGGGCACCCCATGGTGCCTGCCACATTGTGCATGGTTGGGAAGAGGGGTCCCTTGGGTACCCGCACAAGCCATATTCGGTGGCATCCAGGTGAAGGGGGGCCCTCAACTGGCCCCCAAAGACCCGGTTCCCAACGCCGTCTCATCTCGGTCAACCTGATTCGGAGAAGCTGTCCGAATCGTACTCGCTCGTTCGGAAACTGTCTCCATCGGGCTGTACGAGTGAGATCCGAATGACGTGGGCTGCCTGAATTACATGCCTGAATCACATGCGAAACCGATTCGGACAGCCCAGACAGCTTCCTTGCATCGTACTCGGTCGTCCGAAAAGGTGACCGATTCAGTCAGTAACAAGGGCTCCGAATCGGATTCGACAATACCGAATACCATCCGGACCCCTTCCTAACGACATCGTAATCGGCCCCTAAGTCTGCTCCCAGCCAACTCGGCTCGTTATGGGTTTGAGGTTCTAACAGGACCTCGAGCTAAGCCAGAGCCAGGTTTCAGCAGGACCTTGAATTGAGCCAGAGCCAGGCTTGAGCCTGTTGGAACCACATGCCCATAACAAGCTTTCAGTGGCTCACCTACCTCTAAGGTTGTGGTGAACAAACATAGGCAATGGGACGAGGGTACAGACTGTTGTGTGATCAGTGGTTGCAGGAGCACCCACCATGGTGTGACCTGTGCTACAGGAGCATAGGCTCTGGTCTGTGCTGTTGCACACCAGTGCTGGCTGTGGTGGAGCACGTTCTGTGCTGCACTGGCTGAGATCTCAGTGGTTTAACAAGTGGGCATTTAGTTCTAAAGTGAACAATGAAAATGGGACCCTATGGCCTAGTTATGAGCAAAAAATGGTGTAGTGGGTCCCCCAAATGTGGTGCTTGGTATAGTGCAAGGACTGACTTTCACAGTCATGCAGACTGCTGGCTGCTGTTCAAGCAAGGGTGCAGGAGCAACAACTGTGGTGAAACGCTGCTGGTTATGGTATAAGATGTGGCGCAGGAGCTATGACTGGTATAGGAGAGCACTGACAGTGGTGCGGTAGCAAAACATCAACTGTAGTGAATGTAAGAGCCCTTAATGTGGTGTAAAAGTGCTGTCAGTGAAGCATAAGCGCTGGCTGTGGTGCATGACCCCTGTGCCACTGGAGCGCTGTATCAGCTGTAGACGAGCTGGCTGCAGTGCCTGAGCACTGGCTGTGGTGAATGACTTGGTAGCAGCTTTCTGGATCAGTGCCTGAACTGTCTGCAACGAATGCCACAACGAGGTAAGCAAGTTCAGCTATTTACAGCTGCAGGGACCGAGGAAATGAAGATATATTCGTGAATCACCGTCTGATTTCCCAATACTAGTGTCCTCAGGCAGATTATATCACCAGAAACACTCACTGAGCAGCAGAGCACCCCCGTTGCAGCTGCTCCAATCGGAGCACAACAGCTTGTCTTTTACGGCTGCGGCTGATGAGGAAATTGAAGGAAGCAGAGTTAAAGGCAAAGCGGAGCACAGGATTATTAAAGGGGCAAGCACTGGCCATTTGGAGAAGTAGGCCGAAACTCAAACTCATTTAAGGGCGTGCCGTGTGAGCGCGTTTTAAAGATAATTATTTCTTTGCTTGTAATGCATTGCGCTTTACAGCATTTAACTATAAAAAAAAAGAATCACAAGCACACGCTGACTTTATAACAGTAAAGGATGAGGAACACAAAGAAAAACAGGTCACACCAAACATGGGCAGGAAATGAAGATATAAATAGTCCCATAAAACAAACACGTAAATACCGAAGCGTAAAGATACCAGTACTTGGGCGGTGCTCCGTGGGAGGAAACAAAACACAAAAAGGAGAGACAAAGAGGAAGTATTCACCTCTAGCGAGCAAGCATTTTTTAAGGAGGATCACAAGGACAAATACAAAGGCAATGGGCGGGCTGTAACCCCAACGAGTGAATACAGCATGTCTCGAAGAGACAATAGAAGCACTGCCTAGGCTTGGCCTAAAAAAAGCCTGAAAACCGCTTTAAAACTCCTAAAATCGAAGCGCACAAACCACAGCGAGTGAGCAGGACCACCAGAAGCCTCTCAGTATGAAGATAGCCAATACACCTGGCTTATTTAAGTTACTTTCTTCTTTGTGTGGCCAACGGAGGATCAGTATTCACAGAAACCCAACCTTCCTTCCTGCTGCCCTCAACTGGGTGGCAGGTGTGTTGCACTAAAAACCTGTATGAAGGCAAGTGCCTTTCTCATGCTGCGGCCATGCTGCCTCTATTGGTGAGAAGGAGGCCATGTATGGGGTTATCTGTTAGTTGTCTCTGTCAGGCTGCACTGTCTCAGGCTTGAATGTCTCCGTCAATTGAGGGTTCAGATGCCATGAGGAGGACATGTGAGTCAATGATGAAAACAAGTCAGGCTTAGACTGATTACTGGATATCCATAGCAACCACAGTCCCCTCGACCTCAGGCCCAGCTCTTTGACAGCCTGCTTGGGGCACCTGGAAACTGTTGCAGACATCATGCTGCTTATACACACCTCCCAAGAGACCACAGCACAAAGCACCTCTAGCAATGCACAGAGAAGCTATTGTAATGCGTGAATTAACTGTTCAATGCTGGGACATGCATTAAAATGAGTTACTCTAACCCCCAAGGTTTGGTACTTGGCAGGGCTGATCACAGGATGTTGAGCCAATGACGAGATTCGAACCTGGTTCAACACTTCTAAAGTCAGCAACTCTGACCGTCATGCCACATCCTCCCCCCAGAGGATGAGGATGGATGTGATGTTTCAAGATCATTTTTTAATGCTTTGAGGGAAGAGGTGTATTACTGTTTGGAGATATGAGGGAGCGCGGTGGGACGGGAACTATTTTTAACGGATATTCTAATGAAGGGCAATGACGGCCAGAAGGTGGTGGCTCGGGATGGCAATATACCAGTATTTTTAAAGGGAAACTGAGAGAATGGAAAGGCTGGTTACATTTTGGACATGAAATCTGACCCTGTGCAACATTTTGGAGGTTCACACTTAAGATAAAATTGTAGATGTATAGCGGTTACTAACTTGGGGTTCTGAGTGACATCAAACACAAACTTCTCTCTCATTGTATACTTAATAGAATAACTTGGTGAAAAAGAATCCGACTATTAACAGCTACCCATTGGGATATTTTTTTTGTAAAGCCTCAAAAAAAATACATCGGGAGATTGGGTCATACACGTCCATTTGGACACAAAGTCAGACATTAATTTATACTAACACTCAGCAGTGAATTTCTACACAATGGGAGGTATGATATTTGTATAAACATGTTGCGGCGCCTGAAGTGTGGAGTGCTCGCCAAAACACCAGTTAAGGTACAGTTACAAACTGGCTTTAAGAAGACTCTATAGCCCAATATGGCAGATTTCCAGCCATCACTTCAGTGATCTAAGTACCGGACACAGAAGCAACTCATTGTGCCATGGTAAGCAAAACATAAACCAAGGGATCTGTGTGCACTCCCTGAGCCAGTGGTGTGGACTTGGGAGAAACCAAAGAGGAAATCCAATACTTTTGGCATTCACCCATTCTGCCATGGCAGGGACTGCATGTGGGCATATGTGACTTGTTATATAAGGGCCACACAATACTAGACAGTGGTCTTAGAAACTAAAGCAAGAGTGCCTAGATTGACTCTAGAAGTAACAGACATTATAATATACAATAATAAAAGAAGATGTGGAATACAGAATTGTGACTAGTGGAGTGATAATGCATGCCCAGTATGTAGGGTTACCAGGTAATTCCATGTTGGTGGGGATACAATTCCTGGGCTTTCTTTTTAGAAACCATTCAGTTGAATCGAACCAAATTGAATCGAGCCAAGACTCCAGCTTTGAGATTGCATTAGTATGGTAAATGGCTATACTACCAGCGTATAACGGTGTAAATGTTATGCTACAAAAAAATCATAGCTAACATTTTTGTGAAAGTAAGTATAGAAATACTTTTCTCAACTCCACATATATGTAGCTTGAGGACATCTATGTCTTCATGCGAGCGGGATAACCTTAAAATACAAGCCAAATTGGGTCAAACTCAGTACAACAAAGACAGGAGAATGAGAACCTGGCAATTGGGAACAGAGTCACAGGCCTGGCAGAATGCTGTTTAGAACCCATGAAAGACCTTGGGGGCATATCAACAAGGGCTTTATCTCTGTTTTTTGGCTTTAAAAGCTAAAAAAGCAGAGATAAAACTAGCGCCCTATCAGCAACAGGGTGCTAAAACGCAAATTCGCATGTTAGCACCCTTTTACTCTACGCTTCCCCTTGCATCTCTAATGAGATGCAAAGGGGGCGTTCCAGAGTAAAATAATAGGAGAAATGTCGCTAAGCGACATTTCTCCTATTATCAAGGATATCGCTAAAAAAAAAGCAGCGCTAACCGCGGTTAACGCTGCTTTTTAACGTCTGGTATTTTTCTGACTTAGCCATGATATCTTATGTAAGGTGGATATCATGGCTAAGTATGTCTATCCCTATCAGCAAGCTATCGCCAAACCCTGTGGGATTATCGCTGTATTTCCAGCGATAATCTCACAATTGGCAGCTTGCGCTCTGAATTTTATCGCTTTGGAGATAAGCGTTGCTGATAGCACGCTATCTCCGCGATAAAATTCAGAGTTGGCCGGCGATAATTATCCTCATGCTAAGAGTGCTGTGCGATAATTATCACCAGCCCTTGCTGATATGCCCCCTAGTATGCTAACCAACCTAGACAATACACCTATTCCCTCATCTGAAGAAAATAGAACCCTCCACTAAAACGCCAGGTCTAGGCTCATGCAAAGACCAACTGAGGAAGGGCTGACTGCCTACACCAACCCACCACAATCAGCATACTCACCCACCAAGACCTAAGAAAAGCAGCAACTCACCAGTGCAGTACAGTGATTGGTGAGACCCCAAACAACTGGTTACTCTTTCATAGATTACTTATGTCATGCGGAAAGTCAGAAGACCCACACTCCCTCTGTGATAACATGCTGCAGGGAGAACCCAAACATTTCTCAGATCCACACAAGTTTGGACAGCAGGTTGCAAGATCCACCTTCAACTATAGACCTCATTCACAGGGAAAGAGCCACACTCATTCTACTCCACACTTACTCCTAGGGATGGAGCATGTCCACTGGCACCCATTGCCCCTCACAGCCACCCTCGGGCAAACCCACTAATACAGACAAGGGCTACACCAAAGTGCAATTAGACCACATAATTGAAAAACAAGTGATATGCAACAACTGTGTTATATTACAGGAGGAGTATTGTTCTCCTTTTTGATATCATACGTAACAGTAGTAGTAGTGATATCAGTAGTAGTCGCTGAAGCACTATAAGTAGTAGCAGTGGAACTCGTGGAGATTGTATTAGTAGCAACAATAGCAGTAGAAGCAGCAGTAGGGGTATTAGCTGCCATAAAAGTGAAAATAGGGTTATTATAGAAGCATCATCTGGGGAAGAGATTGTAGCAGTGGCAGCAGTAGCATTAAAGTGATAATAGCAGCAACAGAAAAAGTAGTGACTATAGCAACAGCAGTAGAAAGGGTTGGAGAATCATGAGCCACACCAGTAGCCCGAGTGGCAATAGTGGTACTATCACTAGTGGTGGTGGTAGAAGTAGTAGTGGTTACTGTGGAGCGAGAAGGTATTCAAAAAGCGATTTATTTTTCCTGTCATATATTTGAAGATCACTTTTTTTCCCTGTCTGCAGCTCCGCCAATTTTCTCAGGTCCAGGTGTGATATGTTGCTCCAGTCCAGCTTTTTTCTTTGAATTTTGGGACTTCTAGTTTTCTTAATTCCATTTTAAAACAGAACTACAAGTTCCAGAATTCAAATGAAAAAACCTGGACTTGCAGCACATCGCGCATGGACCTAGGAATCTTGCCAGCTATGTGTCTGGTATGGTTCTTGCTTTCGCCTCACATCAGCCTGTTGCACACCGGAAACACTTCCTGGTGCCTACCAGTCAAAACAACTGTTCAGACCTTGAGCAGTCCAAGGGTTTTTTCTGTGTTCCAGACGCTTTGGCTGGATCTTGCACGCAGGGCGAATTGCACTTGTTTCTCTGGTTTAGGACGAGAATCCAAATCTGTGCCCTGTAAATGGAATAAAGAGGGGCTGCCCTCACACATTCAAAACATCTCACGCCTCCTGCGCCATTTGTGAAGAGCACGTCACAGAGAAGTTCGCTTTGCATTCTGGTAATTGTAGTACTCTATTAAATGTTAGACATGCAGAAACCCAAGTCCTAAAATGAATAGGAAATAAGTAAACAGAACTAAATAAACTACTCGCACTTGATAAGGGACAACTTAATGGCCAACTACAGTGTCCCAGGCTCTACTGTACGTGGCCACATGTTGTATCTTTCAATGGACAGTGCGGTTACAAAGCATGTTTGAAGATGAGAAATGCACCACTATTTTTTTTTGGTGCTTTTTCTATCGTTTGTTGGAGAAATCTTTATCTAGTGTTCAAGTTAGAGATAACCTGAGCTCCGATGATTCTTGGCTACTTGCTATCAGGCCCAAATCAACACAAAAGGACTAAAGCTTTTAAGAAAGCCTATTGATTAAGGGAATTAGCACATGCTTTTTTCAGAGTTTTTTGCTACACTTGGAAAACTTTTTGTTTCATGCGGAGAAATTTCTTTGGGCCTTTCTCTTCGCCATGGTGTTCTTACCAGCAGGACGCCGAACAGAAAAACAGGGAGAGCAGGCACAGCACCGTGTGGGGCTCGGGGCACACTCCGTCCACTACACAGACACCGGAGATAGCTTCTCGCATTGGCAGCCCCTCGGTACTGCTCTGGCTTCACTTCCTTGTTTGACTCAGAGGTAGTTGCTTTCTTTCTCTGTTTCATGTCACTAGACATTTTGAAAAGTTGCCGACAGAAAAGAGCAGTGGTGTGCAAGCAAAGGAGTGTTTGTGAAAAGTATCTTATTTAAAGTCTCAAGGGGATTGAGCTCCAAACAGGTCCACCGCGCTTCATTGTCCTGGAGACAAAGGGGTTAAGGTGGGTGTCTGATGCAAGGTATTGATGTAGCAGGCATTTATTGCAGCTGGTGCAGACCATATAGGAAGTTTCCTGCAGTCCAGCAGTTTAGAAGAGGGGGCAGGGGGAGTATCGGGGCGGGGGGGGGAGGCTTGTCCTGTGAAGTGTACTGCAGCCCAAGAGACACAAGTTTGCAACAAAATGTATTTAGATACCATTCAAGGGGTTTCCTTTTAAAACAAGATTTACGGAGCCATCGGAGCACTGAGCGACATGAGTGTTAAAAGCTACGAACAAGAATTACAGTCCAGTGTACAGAAACAGAAATCAGAGCGGCTGAAAAGATCAAGAGCACTGTGCCCTGCTCTTGGACAAAGGAAAAAGTAGTCCCTTTTACACTCGCTAATATGGGACAAGTGGAAGGCTATAAGTACTGCAGCACTTCTCCATGGGAGTGAATAACTGATGAAAAGGAGGGACAACTAGGAAGATTAATCACTTGGAAGCAAGGATTTATAAAGGACACTAAAAGAAACAAATGAAAAGCAATGGGCCAGCTATAAGCCCACAGATTGAATACAGTACGTCTTCAAGAGACAGCGCAAGCGCTGCCTAGGCTCGACCTAAAAATGGCTAAACGGAATTACACCAAGATTGCCAGAAAGCTAGCTATTTATCCAGAAAGCATGCTTTTCTTGATTTGGTGTACATCTATTTAGCCGTTTTAGAAAAATTAGGGTTTAAAAAATAGTGATATGTAGCACCGCTGGATGACAAAATAAAACATTCTGATTAGTTGGGCCTGATGGACCAAGGCTGGTCTCCCATTGGCTGGCAGCAACATGAGGAAAAACATTGTGGCTGCCATTACAAGAGTCAGGGTCTCAATTTCGGAGTCCTCAAAAACAATTAAAAAAACCTTTAGAAGGCATGATGGATATCCTCACCCTCTAGCCCTGGTGCAGGGTTCCCAGAAGGATCCCCCAGGGGTAAAAAAAAGTACGTTTTTGCCAGAATTGTAACTCAGAACTCCCGCGGGAGCCAGCATGACCCCCTTGTGTTTGGACTCATGCGGGAGTCCCGTAGGAACGAACTGAAATTATTTTTTAAATAAGTGATGTGCGTGTACATATATAAATATATAGTCACTGAAAAAATCAAAGGTTAAAGTGGAATGATTTGTAAATAAGGTTGAAAGATTTTAATTTTAATTTTTTTTAAAACGTAGAAATTCACTGAAACTAAAACAGTGGTCAAAGCGGATTTATACTTAGGTGTCCTAATAATAAAGGAATTACCATTTTCAAACCAAAAGAACAGTGAAACACCAGTTATATGTACCTGACCTCAGCATTACTTTCACCTGTAGACATTTCATATGCTATCAGTAATGTTATAGGTGATGTTATAGGTAGTGCATAATAGCGATGTAAGTCATACTTATGTCAATTAGTTTAACCAGTGAATTTCAGTATTGTTTTGGTTTTACCACAGTATTTTATTTAATGTAAGAACACCTACGTACAACTCCACTGTAACATTTTTATTTTTTTCAGTGATAATATATATGTGTATCTTTCTATTGCTGGATATCTATGCAATGTAACTCTTTAAATTTCACTCTCAGCCATCCCTCAATCCAGCCATCCTCTGTCCTCTTCTGTCCCCATTCTCTCATTTTCAACATTTTTACTTTTCTTAAACAAATAATACACAGCCATAAGAGAAGCATCATGAACATGCAATGAAGGCAGAGGAGAGTTGTCCTTAGATGGCCAGGATTGTAAACAAATCTTTCAGTTACACCGGGGAATGCATTAAAATAAACTCTGCAGGGCTGGTAGGTAATTATTTCTGATGGAACATTCTGCCTTGTGTAGAAATAGGGTTAGCAAAGCTTGACAGCCCAAAAAGGGGAACTAAGGCCACTAAAGTTTTTTGCAATTACTTTTGTAGGTATAGGTCCTCAAACTGCAAAGCAGGCGTGTGTTTACTCCATTATGAAAGAAAGAAATTAAAACTTTAAGCCTGGGTTTAATACAGCCGAAGAACAGAACATGTGAGTATATTCAGGCATTTAGTGAATTACCTACATGTGTTAAAACATATGGGATTACAATATTTAAGATGTCTGCTGTACATTCTGAAAGCTGAAATTGATTGTGCTGTTTGAATAAAGTTAACTGCGTGCATTTTACTTTCTCTCCACGATCTAATAATACAAAATCCCATCTTTGCATGCAGTGTAAATGCAGTGAGCTGGCGTGTGACTATCGTGGGTGCAGTGTGAGTGCTCTGGGTGCAGTTTTGGGCACCTTTGGACTTCATGTGTGCTTTGACGTGCAGTGTAAGCAATAGGCCTAATGTTGTCGTGCTTTGAGTGAAGTGGGGGTGCAGAATGAGTGCAGCGGGGTTCAGAGCTATGCATGGTAGAGAGAGAGTTGTGAGGTGCAGTTTCCATAGTCTGAGGTGCAGTTTTGTGCCTTTCAGTCTTTTTATTTTTTGAGCTTTGGGGGTTTTGAGCTTGGTGTGTTTCGGGAAACAGTTTGATAACCTTGATTAATATCAGAACTGTGAATACAACTAGAATTTCTGTTTGTGGAGACTCTATATAAAGGTAATCAGTGCTTATAAATAATCAGTTCTTTTTTCCACTCTGTCCTGCATTGGTTACCTTGGGCTTGGCTACTGGATTGTTGTAAAATGCTTACTAACACTGCATGCTTATGCTGCTGGGCAACTCACCCATTTCTGGCATCAGCCCATCATGGCCTAGCTGCCTCTGCTCTCAATCCTCACCCAAAAACCAGATTAAAAGTTTAGGCATGTGGATAGATCAGTCACTTACTTTTGTTCATCAGGCAACCATACTGGCCGCATCCTGCTATGGCATCCTGCGGATGCTTCGTAAAGTTCTCCTGCTCCTACCTTTTTCAGCAAGAAGACTCATGGTCCAGGCCTTAATTCTCTCCCACCTCGACTATGGAAATGCTTTGTATCTAGGAGCTCCTAGGGCTACCACAAACAAACTGCAAACCATCCAGAATTGTGCAGCACGGATGCTCTTTATGACTCCCAACAGCTTCTCTGCAACACCTGCTCTGAAAACCCTGCACTGGCTCCCGGTTGTGGACAGAATAAAATTCAAGTCTCTATGTATTGCTCACAAATCTTTCTGGAATAAAGGACCCCCCATTCTCCAATCCATCATTTCCCCTTATCTCCCAAATAGACGCCTTCGATCATCCAGTCTCTACCTAGCTGCGGTCCCTAAAATCAACAGGATGAAAAGTGGTGGTCGATCTTTCTGCTTCACCTCTGCCAAGCTCTGGAACACTGTGCCTCTCCACCTACGCTTGGGACCAAATCTCCTCCCCTTCCGTAAACTCCTGAAAACTTATTTTTTTCAAAACCCCACCTATTAAACTGTCGTGACCTGCCTTTCTCTCGGCTAGCACTGGGATGCCTTCGGGTAGCCATGCACTCTACAGCTATCCATAACATAACATAAAATGTAGCATGTTGTGTGGCACAAGCATGAGGCAAGGCCCTTGTTAATATGCCCCTCTATGTTTCCTGATGTACACATCAGTAAGCACTGTTCACCTAACATTTTGTGGCCTACACCAAGTTCTGACCTGAGGCTGGTCCTGCAAAACTATTGAGATAGGTCTGAAACTTTGACATAAGCTGCGAAGAGACCTCCTCCGTAAAGCAATAGACCTGTGCTCTTCTGTGCGCTGCTCTTTGGGGACACTACTCAGGACTCTTGTATTTTCTGTTGCCGTGTCTATGTCATATGCAGTAGAATGACCACAATTAAATAGGGTCTGACTTGGTTTGTATACAATCCTTTGCATAGTGCTGAGCGTCACTCACATTACATTGAAGTAGGCAGATGGCAGTTATTCCACCACTGAGAAGGAAGTTCTGGCTTTTTGGTAGGGCATGAAGCATTTTCGAACATATGTGTGTTGGGGGGTCCACTTTTAATTGAGGAGGTACCATAGGCCATTGATGGATTTAGTTTCTATGAAGGGTGCTGGTAAGGCAAAACCAAGATTAACTAAGTGACTATGCAGAATACAAGAGAATACTTTTGATATCAGTTAAGCTCTCAGAGTAAAGCTTGGAACACAGGTTCTTGCTTGCCGGTGGAAGTTGAGGGTGATGTTGTAGCAGACAACTGGATGATGGCGTGTGTCAACGAGGTGTGTTTGGGTGCAGTGACAGCGGTAGGACTGTTAAAATATTTTGCAAAGTGTTGTGTTAATGTATACAGTTGGAAGTGCAGAACAGTATGAACTGGAAGGGAGGGGGATGAAGATGATGTTATGGAGCTCTAAAATGACCCCGCAATCGACAACAGGAATATCATACTTCCTTTTGCTTAAAGGAGTCCTAAAGTGTCAATCTGAAAAAAAAGAAAGGGAGATAGAAGTAGAGATTTATTCAGATTTGAAGGGTAATACAGTCGTAATCAAAGGGAATGAATCACATGTGAAAAAATAACGGCGGTGTTAGTTTGGATGTCTTACTGGTCCACAACACCTAGTGGTTTTAGTGATGGTTTGGTCGCTGGGGGCCGCGTAGCAAGTCAGCTAGTGAAAACATTCTGGGCAAGTGTGATACGTTTTATGTTTGGCGTCTAAAACAATCTATATGTTATACATGCTTTCTGAAATTTTCACATTAACCTACTTGTAATCCGTGTTTTTTGAAGTCCAAGTCTTCCCCCTCAGGATTCTTAATACTCCTCATTCCCAGCAGAATGCCAAGAAATTATTAGGGGCAGAGGGAAATGTAAGGACTGTCACGCGTAAGACTTGCAGTTAAAGGCAAGTACTTAGGACGTAACTAACTCATCTATCTCCCTTGTCATAGTGCTTAAGCACTAGTGGGCATATTTACAAGTCCCTTGCGCTGCCGGTGCATCACTTTTAATATGGGAAAAAATGACGCGCCGGCAGCGCAAGAGGCTTGTAAATAAGCCTGTGGGAACTGACCAAGGACCTAGAGGACCACAACCTATGTCGGTAAATTGAAGAAGCAAAGTAACAGCTCAACGACCTCAATCCTTTGCTGTCTGTGGTTCAGTAATTCCCATATGGCCTATCGAACAGAGAAAGCACTTGACTGAGTAATCACTGGAAATTACTTTGTAGCAGTGTTCAATTCGTAAAAGAATGAGGGCCATATTATCAAGAACGGCGATAACATTATCACCACTTTAGCGGTAGGAAACTGCCGCTAAAGCGGCGATAAGGGGCTTGACAATATGCCCTAGAGAATTCCAATAGAAGCCCAGGTTTGTAGTCCTTCACACCAGAACCTGGGCTTCTATTGGAATTCTCTTGATATTATCAAGCCTGTTAGATCTGGCACCTTGGCGTGGGTATCCCTTCCATTTTTTGCTGTCGACTCGTGTGTTTTTTGCTGGTGTTAGATGCTTTGGGCACTGTGCCACTGCTATCAAGTGCCACAGTGCAAGTGCTCCCTATTGTAAATTGATGTATGGATTAGTGATTCCATGATTGGCTGGTTTGGCTTACCTGTCAGACCCTAGTACAGTGCACCAGGAGTCCCAGGGCTGGTAATCCAAATGCTGCTGGTGGGCTTGCAGCACTGGTTGAGCCGCCCACAGAAGCAGCTTGTAAAAGTGTGTCTCAGGTCTGCCATTGCAGAGCCTGTGTGCAGTCTGGTACTGCCATGCTGACTGAGCAAGTGCACCCACTTGCCAGTCCCTAAACCTTCCCTTTTCTTCATATCAGACACCCGTATGGTAGCCCCAAGGGCAGGGTGCATTGTAAGTATAAGGTAGGACATACCCTGGTGTGTGTGGCATGTCCTAATAGTGAATTACAGCCATTTTCGTTTTTCACTATTGCAAGGCTACCTGTTCCCCATAGGCCAGAATAAGCAGTTTGATTATTACATCTTATAATCCTAACTGACTCAGGGAACTAGGTAGAAATTCGAGTTTAGTATGCCTGAACTCAGAATGCTAAAATACATCTTTTAGTGAAGTTGGTTTTAACATTCGGTGTTTGAAAATACCACTTTTAGAAAGTAGGTATTTTCTAACCATCCAAGCCTGCCTCTGCTAGGTTGTGTATTCCTTGTCTGGAGTTTGAGTGACAGGGGCTGAGGGATTCTAGGAGACAGGGTGAGTCAGCACATGGCTGAATAGAGAGATCTGAATGTAGATGGGTGGGAGGAGTTGCACCTGGGACATGAATAGGGCTGTGCCTTCCCTCCACAATGCTGGCTCCACCTCCTGTGGTGCGTCTGATGTTTCTGCCCTGCACTGTGCAAGGAAAGGAGGAGTCATGTAAACAGAGTGCTCCAGGACTGACCAGAACTGGTTTGGACTAGGCAAATGCCTCTCTGCCTTCAGAGAACAAACAGAAACTGAGTATAAATATTGGGACCCAAACCCAAGAACTTTAGATCACTTTGGGAAACAAGAAGAAACCTTTGCTGAGGAGAGGGACCAGAGAGAATGAGGAATGACTATCCCTAAGCCGAAGTGCTGCTTGAGGGATTGGCCTGCAGTGGTTGCCTAAACTGCCAAAGAAAGGAGAGAGGAACTTTGTGTGTACCTTCATCAACTTGTAAAGAGTTTGAGAGAGAGCTTGCCTCCTGCTGAAGTCTCAGGGACAACAGACTTCACCCATAAGCTCCCCAAGAGTTCTTTTGGAAGTGCCTGCTGCTGTGCTGGGCTTTCTGAGGGACTGCGTGTCGCAAGGAGCTGTAAGCGCGACTCACGAGCAAGAAGCGTGTCGCAGGGCCTGTCGTGGCTCGCATCGTTGCCGAAGCATCTCGCATCGCCGGAGAAGGGGATCGACGTTGCATCAGAAGCCGCCGCATCACCGGGAAGCGTGTTGCAGGGTCTGTCGCGGCTCGCATTGTTGCCGAAGCATCCCGCATCGCCAGAGAAGAGGATTGACGTCGCATCAGATGCCACTGCATCACTGGGAAACGTGTCGCAGGGCCTGTCGTCGCTCGCATTGTTGCCGAAGCGCCTCGCATCGCCGGAGAAGAGGATCGACGTCGCATCAGACGCTGCTGCATCACTGAGAAGCATGTCGCAGGGCCTGTCGCAGTCCGCATCGTGTCGCATGAAGAAGAAGACGCCATCTTTGTCGCATTGTACCGGATCTTCATCGCATCACGGCGTTGCGTGTTAAATCTATATAAAGAATACTTATTTTTATAATACAACTTGTGTGGTGTCCATCTGTAGTGTTGTCACTGAGTTACTGTATGTGTTCACAAATGCTTTACACACTGCCACTGAGGTAAGCCTGTCTGCTAGTGCCAAGCTACCAAGGGGGTGAGCAGGAGTTATTTTAGGAGTGTACCCCCTTACCCTGACTAGACGCAAGGGTCCCTATTTGTCAAAGGTGCCTACGTCTGCCAACTAGAGACCCCCAAATCTACCAAAGCCCTTTATCGCCGCTTTAGAGGAAGTTTCCTACCGCTAAAGCGGCGATAATTTCATCGCCGTTCTTGATAATATGGCCCTGAGTGTGGGTGTCCACAGCTCTGCTCAGAATCATGTGGCGTGTGCTATTAAATGTCGGTGCGACAAATACCAAGGCTGTGTGGTCATAAATCCACCTCGTGACTCCTTAATGAACTACCAGGCACCCTTTGCCCCTTTATCTCACTCTTGCAGGTCCCTGCTTTCTCCCTTCATGATGTTTTTTCCATTTTCCTCTACCTATTTCTACCCACTGTTTGTTTTTCTCTCTTTAGCTCGAGGTCATATGCTGATGTAGAAAAATGAGTGTTGCTCACCAAAAATGAGTGCCGGTGGCCCCCACCAGCAACCACAAGCTCAAATTGAACACTGCTTTATGCTGCTGGACAAAAATGAGCTATGGAGCTCAATGCATTGCAGGAATCTGATAGAGACAGTCCAAGCTCAAGCCAGAAAGCAGCTCTGTCTCAATTCCAGCACCCTTCACACCTGAAACAGGACCGCCTCTGCTAGTCTGTAATCCTTCGTGATTACCTCATCTGTCTGCTAAGAATAACCAAGGAAGCCTTTTCCTCAATGCAGCACCACACATGGCAGCTCCTCAGAACCGCAGCTGTGCGACGCATCCTTGACACGTAACCTCACACTGCAGCCCGCAACTTTTCAGAATCGCTGCTGGGTGACACCTCCTCAGCGCAGGACCTTGCATCGCAGACCCGCAGCTCCTCAGCATCACCTCTGTGCAATGCTTCCTTGATGCAGAACTTCACAACAGTCCACAACCCCGATTTAAGGTACTTTGTTTAGTGGGCCTAACTTGGCCTCTGTATCACAATGAATCACTACTTTTACTTAAAACTATAAAACTTTACATCTCTGGTTCCATTGATTGGATTTTTTAAATTAAAGTTTACTGTAAATTGACTTGGGATTTTCCTTGTGTTGTATTTTCAAAGTATTGTTATTGTGTGCTGCATAAATACTTTACACAATGTTTTTACGTTAAGCCTTACTGCTTTTGAGCGAAGCTTCCAGAGGGTTAAGCACAGGCTGATTTGGGGTACATTTTGTTTCACTCTCAACCAGTAACTCAATTTAGTACAATCTCTTTTACTTATTTTCCAGATCATCAATTGGGATAAGCTTCCTCCTTGCCAAGTACTGCAGGAATGGAGCCCCTGACCAAGAAGAAGAAGAGAGATCTCCTCTGTCGCAAATAGGTGTGGTTTAATCTAAAAGCACCACATATATGATAACAGAGTCTGGAATGGAGGCAAAATACATGTTGTTTTAATATTAATGATTAATCATTGTAAAATATGGCTTAAGATGAGAATCGAATTAGGGTTAGAGTTAATGGGATTGTCATGGAGGTTAAAATTAGGATTACGGTTACATATAAGTTTCTATGACATCATAGGTGTGGTTAGGGTTGCGTTGATATTTAGGGATAATTTCTGTTTAGGGTGAAAGTGAGATTATGGTTATGATTCAGATAATAGTTAGGATTTGGTTTAGCGTGAATATATGGGCTAAGATGAGTGTTAGGATTATTATTTTTAGAGATTTCTCTTACTCCGGTATATGTGAAATGGTTTACTCATAATTGAAAACGCATTTTCATCATTTCCTCATGATAACTTATTCGTTCATGCATTTCCTTATTTTCCATTTTTTGGCCTCAGACTCAAAGTGAACATCTCAAATAATATGCATAGAATGAATACGAAGAGCTGAGGAGGATAATAGATTGGATTTCGACTTCTAAATTATGGAGAGGGGTGTGTTCTAATAGGACAATCATCTGGTAAATTCAGTTTAGTGGCACTGAAGGGAATGACCATCTTTTGTGTGACATCCCCCAGTGTATGCCCTATCTGTGTTACTGGATTTAGAGCTCAGTGCACCTTATCCCTGCTAACCAGGAGCAAAGTACCTGTGCTCCCAAGTCACTCTTCCTGCTCTTGGAGCCCTTGTTTATACCTCATTAAGGTCCAGTAGTGGCTGGGCAGCTGCTGGAAAGAAATTAGCCTCCAGGAGCTTCAGGAAGGCAAAAGGCAACTTTCTAAAATGTGCTTTTCCTAAATATTCATTACATCCTGCCTTCACCAATGAATTGCTCTTTTAAATAAAATAAAATCTTTGAATTACTTTTGTAGCAATTTCCAGTAAAAATGGACTGATTAAAGTTTAGAATCTGTTCTTTGACATTGTCTAGGTTAAAGCTACAGCCCTGCCAGTAAAAAAAGCTTTGGGGGCTTTGCAACTGGAGGAACATGCCAATTTTTTATCTTGCACATGTTCCACTTTAGAATATCAGCCATCCTACCTTATTGGTGACAAAGTGTACTCAGGGGTGGCAATAACATATAAAAACAGGGTTTCTGGCCTGCCAAATAGGGTTATTTTGACTGATCTGTACAGAAGGTTTAAGGTTGCTGCAGCCAGGCTACACAGTGTGGGGAGGTGGTTTTCTTTTTACCTTGCAGTAAGACCAGTAGGGTTGTATGCAAGAACCTCATTAACTTGTAAAGGGGCCTGCTCGGTCACACGTAAATGTAAGGTGAGATCTAGGGGTGGTAGCTCTTCATCCCCCCAGTCAGGTTGGCACCAAACCCACTGGGAGGTACACTGCCACCATGACCAGTTTTGTATGACCACAGAGGGAGGCACTGCTCATTTCCCTTGCCACACCTCTGAGTGGGCACAAAGGCTTCTCACAATGGATGAAGGGCTATTTCATCCCGAAGAACTGCTGTAAAAGTGGTCAGGGTTGCCCCTGGGAAATTTTACCCCATTGCTCATACAGGAGTCAAGAGCCCCCTCCCCTCCAACCCTCACTAGAATAAAAGTGGCATCCCAAGGCATCTTCCTCGGAATACTTTCAAAACCTGCAGAAGAACAGAAGAGAAGATTGGACCCTGCTTGCAATGACTTGAGAAGACCCCTGAAAAACTGGACCTGCCCCTCTTGTATTCAGGACAAAGAAATGGTTTCCAAGAGTTAGTGAGCTGATCTCCTGTGTGGCAACAGGGACACAACAAGCTGAAAAAACCCCTTTTTCCCGGACGACCAATTACCCAGTTCCAACTGACCTGCCCTGACCCCGCAAAGCCTTGTCAGGATCAAGCCCTAAAAGTCATAGGATCTTCCTCTGAAGAATATAAACTTTACATTAAAAATTGAGGGAAAAAGGAACAAAGCCCTTAAGAACAGGGGCTTAGACAAGTTTTGAGCTTCCAGAACTCTGGAAGTCTATGGCCAACCACCAAGCAAAGGTGCCGTGTCCCTGGTCTGAAGAAATAGACTGGACCTTCCCCACAGCATAAATTCTGTTTCAACAGGACCTTGGAAAGAGGACATCTGGCTTTGCAGAGCCCTGTTCAGATACAATCTGCGCCTTGGCCTGCTGGAGGAATATGAGCCCCCAAATCAGAGAATAAGTCTCTGTATTGAAATCACAGCTGGGTGAAGGCACTAAAAGTGTCTGACTGGCACCATGACTTCTCTGGGTATGAAATTTGATCTTCTCTCACTCTAAGCTTTTCCCACCAAAATCAATGGCTTCAGTGGGGCCTCACTCAATGCCTGTCTAATGTTGTTGAGACCTTCTTAAATACAGCCTGATGCTATGCCCCACTGAGAGATTTTGACTTCGATTTTGCCGATAACGGGCCTGATTCAGAGTTTTCCAAACAGGGTATTCCATTGCAAATTCAACGGAGTACTCTCCCCCCCAAATCCTTAGCCCATTTCCTGGTGGTAAGGGACAGTGAAAATGTTTGAATGACCCCCCGCACCATGGGAGATGACTACCATGGTGTGAGAGTCATTATTTTTTGATTTTTAAAAAATAAAATTCTCTTTGTGTCTTTTGTTCTTGAAAAAACAAAAACAAGTTGAAAGTTTGGCGAACAGCTGTCATGTTGGATGGAGCAGTCCGTCAAACTCTTAGCACATTGATAGGAACCACCATGGCGGTGGTATATGTCAATGTTAAGAGATGTCCCTAGGGCTGCTGGATGTCTTTAGATGTGGAGGAAGGGTACTCTGTCAGGGCAATGGAGTATTTTACTCTGTCACCCTGATGGAGTAAAGCCAGTTCTCTGCACTCTAAATCAGTCCCTAAGTCAGAAGTTACACTCCTTGACTGGGCCGTCTCGCTCGGTGTATCTGACCTCGAGATCTATTGTGATCATCTTCAAGTCTAGGTCACAATCTACTGTGATCATAAACTATCATTGGCATTTAGTACTTTTCGGTTGATATTTTCACTTAAAGCTTTAACAACACATATCTCCAGTCTACCTCATTGAATTGTTGTTGTTTTGGTGTAAAATTTACTCTATTTTTCAAATTCGGTTTGGAATTTTTATTATTTGGAGTTTTTACTTTATTACTGTTTTGGTACAGCATAAATAATTTACATATTGACCTAGGTTGAGCCTGTCTGCTCTGTGCCATACCTACAGTGGGTTGAGTTCAAGTTAATTTTTAATGACTGTAGAGTTCACCTTAAAAAGCTAGTGTTTTAATTCCTTGAAGTGGGCTACCACCCATCTAAAATAATTGTCAACCTTCTTAAAGGCCATACCTAACATTTTCACCTTTTTGGCACAGAGATGCTCCGGTGACTTACCTTATAAATGTCTTCTTTATTTTGCCTGGGGAGGATCCCTGTGTCCCTCCCTTCTTCATCTTCACATGGCTGTGTTTTCACTGCCTTGACTAAAATATGGTACATTTTTATCTTTTCCCATATGTTCTTGGATTTTGCTCCTCTGCCTCTGCTCCCTCTGTCATTTACCATCTTGGTCCACATTTGGCTCCTATGCCTCTGCTGTGACAGAACTGAAGTGGGCCGGTCATACACGCAGTGCCTTGCCGTAATCACGGCCACAGAGGCTTCCTCTGAGGCAAAACATGAATTGACTTACTTTGGACGAACACTCGCACTCAGCAAAAGGGAAGGATCCTCACCCACTGCATAGCTGCTGAATGTCCTTTGGAAGCCCCCAGGCTGCCCATACTGTGTAGGTACTAGAACAAGCAGGGAAAATAATGGCAGAAAACCCCTTCCTGTGATACCTGGACTCTCTTGTTCATAGGATCTGCAGGAGAGCTGTCTTCTAAAGCGTGTTCTCAGTAACTGTAATTGGATGGCCAGTGGAGTCCACCTTGGCCATGGAGGGGAAGAATGGAAAGTTAGGCTTGTCTGCAACTTTGATACTTTGAGTAAGGCATCCCAAACTTCCTAATATAGCAAAAGGAGCTTGAAACTATTGAGACAGACCTACTGCTTGCTGCATCCATTCCCACTGTTAGATAACACTGTCCCACAGCGCTGTAAGTCCAACTGTGTATTTTAGGAGAGCCCTGCCAATGGCTCCCTACTTCTAATGCAAAAGCCACAGCTTGGTTTAAAAGGGTCTATAATTAATTTTAGGAATGATGTATAACATGCTGAGGTGGAGATGTTGTTAAACAACAGCCTGAAAGCTTTGCCCCACATCCAGGCTGCTGGTTCTGCCAATGATGCCTCTGTGGATGGTGATGCAATGTCTGCCGCCACCAAAGCCAGTGTCTCTCCATAATACCCTAGTACGGAAAGACTATGAACTCCTAAATGCATGCGTAGATGTCGCAGTGGCCATGAGGTATTATCAACTCTATCCACAGGCCTAAAATCACTCCCTAAACTTTGAGAACGCTGACTGTCCAGCAATCCCTCAGACAAGTTACAGAACCATAACAGAGCTCAAGAAGCCGTACATGAACTCATTTGTCTTGCAGACTAATTGTGCACTCAAGGAAGCATGTGTGCTGTACACAGGAGCAATCAATCAGCGCTAATTTGTGCAATCAGAGTCATGTCAGTGTACGGCCAGTGTATGTTAATTAGAACATTGGAATGTTGAGAGTTCTTCTGGAGGCAGTGGAGTGGCTCAGGGCCAGGCTTTCGGCACCAACATTCCAATATTTACTTTTCTGTTTTTCCCTTTGTAACTTAGAACATTTTACCCTCTGTGAGTTGAATTTACTTTAGCTTTGGACTACACAGCATATTAAAGGCCCTCTCTTTCGCAACGGGCCATCATCTGTGGCTTGGGCCTTTAACTTGGGATCAGAGCCTTTAACAACTATTATGGCCCTCCACAGCAAATATGTGAAGCTTTCACAGCTCCATCCTCGTGACGCTTTTCCTATAAATTTGCAAAGTTAAGAGAACACCGGTGGAATACACCTCCTAACATTCGGTTTTTGAGGGACAAAAAGGTGCACAGCCTACATTGATGCCACTATTCTCCTAAGGCTTTAGTGAGAAAAAATCAGTAGCAAATATTTTAAGTACAGAAACGTTTAAAAAGAAATTCATGAAAAACTAAAACCTCCACTTTTAAGCAGCGGGTTTAGAAGGGACCTTAAAAGAACAGAGCTAGTAACATTATCTTGTAAATTATTCGTATAAAGAAGGCCCTTCTGTAGTCCTAATGTTCAGTCAGACGTTCTAAAGCTTAAAAACACTTGATTTTAATAAATGTTTGACTCTGCTCATGACTTTTCATTTATCTTTATTGGAGGAGTTTCTCACATCCTGCGGTTTGCTCCCCTGCGAAACATCCCAGGTCCCCTTTTACAAGTTCACCTGCACAGTCCCTAAGAGCTGACAGCTGGTCACGTATAACAGCGGCACAATAAAGTCATGAATGAATTGCACGGTCAATAGCAATTTAGAGCATCTTTCTGTGACCTATTTCTAAGTATCCTTCCTGTAAGGATGCTCTTTGAACAAAAGGTGAATATTGCTAAATGTAGAATAGCTTTAATGTGACTCTTCCAATGTTAAGAGGATGGACCTGTGACGTTCATGAAGGAACAATAAAGCCGCAATTGACAGAATATAGTGCCTCGCACTTAGTGGAAGTGTTCCGTCATTTTAAAAGCTTCAAAGCAGCAATCACAGCCACACAGCTTAGTTCGATCCAGGGCTGGATGGTTATTAACACAGATGCAACTTGTCAAGTGTCTCTGAACTGTTCCTAAGTGCCTGGTACCTCAGGCCATTGGTGCTGCCTGAGGGCACCTTTTCTTTGGCAGAAATAATGTCGATTCCTTTCACATCTGTTCAAAGACTGGGTGGCATATTTCCGATAGATTGGCAGAGCGCGGGTTACCTCCAAAATGGGTAACACCGCGCTCCGTCACTTTAGAAATGCAGGGATGCACCTTATTTTCAAAAATACGGGGCAACCCTACGTTTCCCCTAGTGCTGGCGCTAAATTCATCTGCCAAGCGCCAACGCAGGCACCCTTGCACCATAGTGGAAGGGTGCCTACATTGAGGGAATGATTGTTTATGTGCATGAAGGTGTCCATTCCTGCACATAAACTATCTAGAATGGCGTTTTGAAACTTCGATGTGTGATGCATTGTGCAGCACACAGAGAAGTTGCAAATCATCATTTTTTAAACAATTGTTTATGGGCAGGAAGGGGCACCTTCCGACACATAAACAATAATTCATGGCATTTTGCTGTTTCTATGTGTGCTGCACAATGCAGCGCATATAGAAACATCAAAAATGAGGAGAAATAAAGCATTTCTTCTTGTTTCGCCATGTTAAGACCAGGTTTTCCCTGGTCTTAATTTTGGCGCTGCCTCCTATTTACCCCACCCTTGTAAATAGGACGCCGTGTCAAAATCAATGGGTGTTGCGGTGTAACGCCCACCCCAATACCCAGTGCCCAACCCTTTCATGGTAAGTATAACGTGAAAGGGGCCCTTGTTTACGTTAAGTGGCTTAATGCTGCCTTGTAAATACAGCGAAGCCCCTATTGCCACAGTAATGACACTAAAAGTGACCTTCCTGTGGCGAAAGGGGCTTGTAAATATGTACCTGGACTTTGAAGACTTTTTCTAATTATAGATGAGATTGTCTTTAAATCCACTTCACTTCCTTAAAGCTAAGTATCGAAGGGTTTAAGGTAGCGAGAGAGGGGCCACTGCTCATCGACGAAGCAACTATTCATAAAAAGGGCAACCCCTATTCATAAAGTACAGCACCGTTCATAAAAAGGATGACCTCACTCCTAAAGAGGAGGACCCAGCAAAGAAAATGACTGTCCCTCAAAAAAGAAAGAACCACAACTGATGAAGAAAAGCAGCAATGCTCAAAAAAGAAAGGACCCCACTCAAAAGAAGAGAACTCAGCTTGTAAAAACTAGAATCCCACTCATAAAGGAGATGGTCCTGCTCATAAAGGAGTGGACCACTGCTCGTAAAAACGAGGACCCCGTGGATAAATGTGAGGACCCACTCAAAAATGAATCGACTTCTCTCATTAAGAAAAGACAGCACTCATCATGAAGAGGAACTCACTCATAAAAGAAAACATCAACACTCATAAAGGAAAGAAAGGACCACTGCTCATAAAGGGAAGGGCCCACTCATAAAAGAGACATCCCTGTCTGTAAAGAAGATGGCAACACTCACAAATGAAAGGACCACGACTCATAAAGATGAGGCCCGCCACTCAAAAAGAAAGGGCCCAGCTCATTAAGAAAAGGACCGCCACCCGAAAATCAAAGGTTCCCAGTCTTACAAAAAGGACCGCACTAAGAAAAAAGAGGACCCCTCTTAGAAAGGAGGGATCCACTCACAATTAAGGAAAGTACCTCATTCATGAAGCAGTGGGCGCCGCTCATAATGAGGAGGACCGCCGCTCATATATGAGAGGGCTCTACTTATTAAGAAGAGGACCTTGTTCTTAAAGGAAAGGCCCATTACTTAAAGAAGAGGATCAACGCTCATAGAGGAAAGTACCCAATCATGAAGAGGAGAACCCCACTCATAAAGAAGATGACCTACGCTTCTAAAAAAAAAGGAACCTGCTCAAGCAGAAGACCACCACTTGTAGGAAATTGGGTTACAGGTTGAGGGAGAAAAACCCTACTCAAGCAGCAACAACAATCCTTGTCAGGGGGAGGCTCAAGCTAATCACCGAATTAACCTGTGCTCATCCCTCTGGTGGCAGGGCACAGAGCAGTCAGGCTTAAATTAGAGGCAATGTGTAAAGTATTTATGCAGTACTTCAATCAGTAATAAAGTGATAATACAACAAAGGAACAATCCCACTCAAATTTAGACAAATAGAGTAAAGTATACTAAATAAATCCAGGCCAAAACAACAAAAATCCAATCAGTAGAACCGGAAATATGCAAGTGTAAAGATTTTAGTGAAAATAGTGTCAAAAAGCACTAAGCACCAACTGTGTCTATCCGGTCATGCCGGACTGAGACAAAGTCACAACTTCAGGCCAGTTGCGATGGAGAGTGGGCTAGCTACAGGGACCCAGTTAGACCTGCTGAACAAGAGTACTACAAAATACTGGTTGCGGAGTGTTGCAAGGTCACTTGCCAAGGATGCATAGCACAACCAAGGCGTTGCATCGGTTCCGAGAAACTGTGATGCAAGGACCTGCATAGTCATTGACGATGTGCCACACAGTCACAAAGAGCTGAGAGTCTGCGATGCGAGAACCGGAATCGTTGTCGAGGCTGGCGTCGACGAGAGATATGCGCTGTAAGGGCTTGCACCGGTGAAGCTTGGCACAGTGACAGTTCTGATGTGGGCTGCGAGGTCAATGCTGAGTCCCTGCATCGGGAGAAGCTTACAGCATAGATGATGCATTGGTTTTGCTCTGGGTTGTGCTATGGAGCAGAAGAGATGCGTAGGTTCTGCTGAATCCACAAATGGGATGGAAGAGCACCTTTAGATCCACTTCCAAGGGTGCAAGACTGGGGGGGGATCTCGTTGCAGGGTAGGATTTACAGAGGATTTAAAGGTTGTTGGAGCCTTTTGTCCCTGAGACTCTACTCAGGAGGCCAACCAAAAAGCCCTTGGAGTAATTTTGGTGTCCAGGCTTCCATAGATTCAGGTCCAGTCCTTCTCACTCAGGCAAGAGGGCAGCAGGCAGCAGATCTGCACAGCAGGGCATTAGTCCTTCAGAGCAGCAGTCCAAGAGGAATACACAAAGCCCAAATGTCAACTGCACTCAGTCATTTGACCCATAAACATGCTACATGCACCAAATGGGAGGGATGAAAAGGCCTGCACCGAGTATGCTTCACGTAGCAGCAGTCCCAAAGATACTGCGAAAGCGATACAGGTATTTGGAATGGTTCTAACCCATGCAGCAGTGGCAATGCATCGGTTCTGCCTGGATATGTACAGTAGAGGAGATGTGTCAGTTCCACTCGATCCACTGAGGCTGGCAGAGCACATTATCTCCACTTTCAAGTGTTCAGGCCTCAGGTGGTACCACTTGGCAGGGTAGACTCAAAGATGGCAGAGTCTAGGTGCTGGGTCCTTGGTTGTTGGCGCATCCTCTTCCTGAGGTTAAAGTCAGGAGGCCAGCCAACTAGCCCCTGGAGTCACTTTGGGGTCCTGGGCTCAACAGATGCAGGTCCAGTCCTTCTCACCCATGCAAAAGGACAGCAGGTTAGTACAGCAAGGCACCAGTCCTTTAGAGCAGCAGTCCAGCAGAGTGGCAGTCCTTTCTGCAGCACAGCAGTCCTTCTTCCTGGTAGAGTTTCCACATCCAGAAGTGTATTGAAAGGTTGGTGTCTGAGGTCCAATATTTATATCCAGTTATGCCTTTGAAGTAGAAAGTCGCTTCTAGAGGGATGCCTTTGAAGTGAACAGGTACCCTGCCTTACTTGCCTTGGCTCCAGACTCACTACCGGGGGTACACACCCTATTCATGTGAGAGTAAAGCTGTGTTCAGCTACGCCTTCCAATCCTGCAAATTATGGCCCCTCTATGCACACCTAAGCTCTCTATTGTGTGTGGCTATCTAGGATGACTACACAAAACAAAACTGTCAGCTACACCCAGTCATGTGATTCAGAGACAGGTTGCAGGCACCAAATGGCTAAGGCAGGAAAAGGTCAACTCTCTTACAAAATTTCTAAATTGTAATTTAAAATCCGACTTCACCATAAGAGAGGATTTTTCATTAAAATTCCAAAGACACCAAACATGAGCTGCTTACCTGCTCCCATTTGGAAATTATCACTCATTAGATGTAATAAGGTAACTCCAATGTTAGCCTATGGGAGAATTAGGCCTTGCTGTTATGAAAAAGGAATTTAGGAGGACAAGAAAAACTAAAATGTATATGACCCACTTTTTAATTACACTGCACCCTGCTCTCTCGGCCGTCCAGAGCCTATCTTAGGGGTGACTTACAGGTACTAAAAAGGAAGGTTTGGGCTTGGCAAAAGGTTATATTTGCCAAGTCGACATGGTCGTTTAAAAACTGCACACATAGGCTGTAATGGCAGACCTGAGACATGTTTGAAGTGCTACTTTTGTGGGTGGCAAAATCAGTGCGGCAGGCCCACTAGTAGCATTTAATTTACAGGCCATGGGCACAATTAATATCACTTTACTAGGGATGTACAAGTAAATTTAATGTACCAATTGAGTTTAAGCCAATTCTACCATGCTTTGCAGCGAGAGCACAAGCACTTTAATACTGGTTAGCATTGGTAAAGTGTGCAGAATCTTAAAGTCAGCAAAATGAATTCAGTAAAACACAAGGTTGTGTGCAGATTCCAGGAGTTAGGAAACTAAGCTGAACAATATATCTCCTGCAGAAAGAAAGTGTAAGAAATTGGATTGCTAGTTAAGATGGATGGGAGTCCCATTCAGGCCACATTTACAATCCTTGTCAGGTGAACCACAAAGAATCACTAAATGAAGCTTTGCATAACCCTCTGGTAGTTTGGCACAACAGCTGTCAGGCCTAACTTGGAGTATTGAGTGAAGTATTTATGCAGCACTCAAATGGTATTAAAGTGTAACACTACACAAGAAAAATCTGAAACAATTTAGAAAAATAAAGTTTAATAAGTACAATTACACCAGAACGAACAAAATCCAATCATTAGAACTAGAGGTATTGATTTCTAAGTGTTGACTGAAAACTACTTGCGACATTTGATCGTGCTAGACTGGTGGAAAGTAACAAATTGCACTCCTGTAGAGCAGGGACCAGGTTAATCTTGCTGAAAAGTTGCCTTCTTAAGTGTTCATGCAGGAGCTGGAGGTGGAGGCTTGCATTGGTGGGAGCCGCAAAGAGTTCTTTGGCATTTAGAACATCACTGATGGTCACTGTTGTAACGCGAAGAGCCGGTCATTACTGGAGGTTTGCGTTGGTGGTCATCACGGGTGGTCGTTGTTGATTGAAGTGCAGGTCATTACTGGAATTCGCGTTACTGTAGACTTCGACGGTCATTGACATGAAGAGCTAGAAACTTACATTCCGGTCGTCAGGTAAGGTCGCTGTTGGCTTGACAAGCAGGTCTTGATGGAACATCATGTTGACGGTCATCACTGGCAGCAGAGTGTTGGCGGAAACGGTCCAGTTTGCAGTCACGAAGAGCCTAAACTCCAGGATTTTCACCTTTGTCGTTTGCAGGAGCTCTGATGCCAGCCAAAGATCCAGGAACTGGGGGCTGCCTTTTGGGGATCAGGACTCACTCCAGCAGAGGCCAGCAGCAGGGCTCATATAGGTTCAAGCAGGTTCAGATGCAGTTGGTCTGTAGGGAGGCCTCTGGAAGTTTGTTCTGTCACTGTAGCTCACACAAGAGGTCAGCCAACTGATTCTTGGAGACACAGTGGGTAGGCTGAGATCAAGCCAGTCTATCCAATCTTCCTTCTTCATGAGCCAAGGCAGTCCCTTAAGCAGCAAGGCAGTCCTTCTAGCAGCAGGGCAGTCACATGACCCAGGCTACAGGCAGAAAGGCACAGTTGATTTGGGCACACAAATGCAAATTTCTGAATTACCATTTTTATAGTTGGAACTTAGAACCAGAACTTTAGCATTAAAGAACATTTTAAATTACAAGTCAAAAGAGACCAAGAAGTGATTTTCTACCTGCTTCCAATCTAAATTTAGCATTTATTGAATGTAATAACCCAGTGTAAGTCGATGGGAGAGGCAGGCCTTACAATAGTGAAAAACAGCTTCAGGAGTTTTTTACTACCAGGACATGTGAAACCTAAACCGACATGTCCACCTTTTTAAATACACTGCACCGTGCCCTGGGAGCTTAAAGAGCCTACCTCATGGGTGACTCAGAAGTGCTAAAAATAAAGATTTAGGCCTACCAAAAGGTTTATTTGGCAAGGTCGAAATGGCAGTTTAAAACTGCACTCCAGGCTGCAGTGGCAGTCCTGAGGTATGTTTTAAAGTGTTACTTCAGTGGGTGGCACAATGGATGTTGCAGGAAAAATAGTAGAATTTAATTTACAGGCCCTGGGTGCGGTACCACTTACTAGGGACTTACAAGTAAATTAAATGTGCCTATTGGGTGTAGGGCAATTTTACTATGTTTAGGGAGACAGCATGAGTACTTTAACACTTATTAGCAGGGGTAAAGTGTACAGAGTCCTAAAACCAGCAAAAATGAGTTCACCATAACAGGAGACGTGATGGCAAAAGGTCTGGGGGACTACCACCCAAGGGTGTCAGGCAGTGCTAACAGAAAGGATGTGGGTCAGAAAGGATGTGGGAAGTTGTGCTTGAAGCTGATTCATGGATATTTGATAGGGACTGATCCATTCTGACAGATGTGTTCAGTTGAAAATTCGACATTTTATCGCAACCATGCCTTGAGAAAACAGGAGTACAGTGCTTATTGAACATCTCAAGAACAACATCGGTAGCATCGAATGGATGGAAACACATCAACCCTTTGATAGGACCCTAGATTTAAAAGTGCTCTCTCTTGGAAGAAGAACCAAACCCTTTGGGGTCTCAATAGATGTAGGCAATCATAATACCTTGTCAGGCCACTGATGACAGATTCCTCAAGGCTCGATGTGACAGCAACCCATCCTCAATGGACGGGGACCATGGAAAGTGAAAGGGCATTCACAACGTGAGCTGAGCCATGTGTGCCATTTCAACGGAGGCAGAACAGCGCTTGCCTTAACCATGCATATGTATGGTTAAGGCAGTCAGCGGTCTAGATGTGCGGATGGGCGGGAACAGGAACTTGAAAGAACAGGACATGTTCTGGTAAGTGGGGCTGGGGCCTGGTTTTAGAAGGGGGGCTAATTTTTAGGGCTGGAGCTCGGTTTTAGGGCTTAGGGTGGGGGAAATGGGCAGTTTTCAGGGCTGGGGGGTCAGTTTTCGGACTCGGCATTGGGGGCTGGGGTAGTTATTTGGGCAGGGGCAGTGTTTTAGAGCTCAGGGCAGGAGTGTTTGTGTAGTTTTTAGGGCTGGTGTCTGGGTTTAGGGCTTAGGGTGGAGGGTCAGTTTTCCGGGACAGAGGTCAGTTTTAGGGCTCAGGGCAGGGGGGCTCGAGTCGGGTAGTTTTTTGGGTATAGGGCTGAGTTTTAGGGCTCATGGTGGGGAGTTGGCGTCATTTTTAGGGGGGGTCGATTGCAGGACTGGGGCATCGGGCTTTAGGGCACAAGACGCGAAGCTCAGGTGTGCACTTCACCACGCATATACCTTTATCAATCATGCCTTTGCAAAGAAAATCATTGTCAAGGAAGGCGTGGTAAAGGCATGCATAGTAAAGACGCAGTCTTGGTTAAGTGTTGTTTAGGCATGTGTGGGTAAGTCATGCATGGTTGTATCATACAACTGCATGGAGGATAGAGTAGTAACCAGAACCTAGACCCACTGATTCCTTGTTTAGATGGTACATGGCCAATGTGCCCCATGGAAGGACGTCAACACAGGTCTCTATTTCTCAACAACCCAACTAATGTCAAATGTAATGTAAACCAAGGAAAATGGTTTAGAACATGGAAGAAAATAGGTCAACCGTTTCTAATGCACTCTTTTGTTGAGCCCCCTATGATTTCAGATCCAGAAATAGAATATTCACATTATGTTAACTGAGCTGTAGCCGATTTAGATGAAATTGCCCCTGCAAAACTCAGGAAAACCAGGTGACATCCCAAGGCAGAACCATGGTGCTCTGAAGCAATAAAATCTCTCAAGCACGAAACCACACAGGCAATATGGAGACAGTAAAGAACTAGAAATATTCAGAGTTTCTAAGGAACTCCATCTCCTCTATCTTCTTTTTCCCCTGAACTTGTTTCACAATACCTTTCTCATAAACTAGCATCCTTTTTACCCCATAAATTGTAACATTGAACTGCTATATCTCAACAAGATGCCTCCAGAACGTCCTCAGAACCTGAAATAGCCACTCAGCTGCTTACCCATACATAAGCCTTGCCTAAGACAGTTTTGTTGGCCTTCTCCAGATTATCTTGATATACATTGCGGTGATTTCATGCATGTACCTATTACCTGGTAGGTGAGTGTGCACGACATGTCAATTATGTTACGACTGCTGATCACCACAAATTTTCACCAGCCTGGTACATCTGTGTCCATGAGTGTTTTTCTTTGTGCTTACTGGTAATGTAGACATTTCCTTTTTGCACTTTATATGTCAGTGGCTGTGTGCATGTGGAGCTCTGGGTAGTATGTCTTTGGTGTGTGCATATATGTGTGTGCTTGCTTATATAAAACTGATGTGTGTGTGTTTGTGTCGGTGTGTGTGTACGCACGAAGGTGTGTGTGTGCCCACGCGCACATGTGTATGTGTGAAAAGTGTGCCACAATGCAAAAGTACCTAGATATTTAACACCAATGACATTTCATAGCAAGTGAAGATATAAATTGTACCTAGGATGGCAGGGTTCTTCAAAAGAGTGAATAATATGACCTGGCTACAGGCCGCATATATCAGCCATATAGGAAGTTCGAAATAGAATAGCAGTGCCTGTCATATAGTAGCAAGACCTGTAATGTTACTACCCGAACATACAAAGTCAAACCATGCCATATGGAAGGAACATATAGGCTTATTATAACAATGTCTCCTCCATGAGGATAGTTTATAGCCATTTTATGCAACCATGCATACACTATGTTCAAGCATCCAATACATTTGCGAATTCCAATAAATGTATATTTTGTTCATGTTGCAAACTATAATTTGGTAATAAACACCGTAATATTTTCAAATGCAATAGGTTAAATATACCCCCACTCATAGCAGTATCAGTGTCAAAAAGTGACAAAAATATCTATTTTACAAATAATTATTTATAACACCCCTGCCTGTGTTGAGTGTCTCTCGACAATAAAAAAACGGAATTAAGCAGAAATCATTGAAAAGAGTTTTTTTCAGTCTGCTAACTCAACTTGTGGGATCACCTTACTCCTTGAGATGGGCTTCCAGGTTGTACACACTGACTTGATAGCACAGAGTGGGGTGCACTGAGCAGCTTAGACAGGCTTGGGAAATGGATTTAGGGGCTGCACTAACTGATGTGGAATGGTAGTACTGTTGTACGTAGACTGCTCTCCCCTCGTGCAGCTCCACCACTACGTGTTGCCCCCTGAGCCGCCTGAGCTCCATTGTAGGGTGTTCGAGGCCCTCTGCCAGCCGCAGGCTCCTGCCTGCGCCTCATCCCTGGTGGTCCAGTGGGAGAGCACTCTGTTCTTCTGCTGCTCTGCCTCTCTTGCCTCTTCTTTGTGCCCTTTTGCTCTCTCCTTTGTTTTTATTCTTTCCCTCTAGTCTGTCCTTCATTTTCACTCTTTCCTTCTGCTTTCTCCTTTGTTTTTCACTCTTTCTATCTGCTCTCTCCTTCGTTGTTCACTCTTTTTCTCTGCTCTCTCCTGCATTTTTCACTCTTTCCCTCTTTTTGCTCTTTCCTTAATTTTCCCCTGCACCAGATGACCCACCCTACCCCGATCCCTACTTAATGGCAGCTGCGACCAGCGGCAGGCACCCTGGTCCCCTGGCCTGCATCTGCTACAACTCCAGCACTATCTACCATCTAAACCCCGCACGCAAAAGCAACTGCCAGCTCTCGACATCGACCAACACTCATGGCCCTTTCAATCAATTAATCAATCAATCAGGGGTTTATAAAGCGCACTACACACCCGCGAGGGTCTCAAGGTGCTGGGGGGCTCTGGATCAGTCGAAGAGCCAGGTCTTGAGGTCCTTCCTGAAGGTGTGGAGGGTTGGAGAGCATCTAATGTTCATGGGGAGCTCGTTCCAGGTCTTGGCTGAGATGTAGGAGAAGGCTCTCCCGCCTGTTCTACTTCTGTGGATGCAGATGCAGGGGACCTCTGCCATGGCAAGGTCGGCGGAGCGGAGGTTCCTCTTGGGTACGTGGAAGGATAGTCTCTTGTTGAGGTATTTGGGGCCGATGTTGTTGAGGGATTTGTAGGCATGAGTGAGGAGTTTGAAGGTGAACCTCTTCTCAACTGGGAGCCAGTGGAGGTCTCATAGGTGTTGGGTCATGTGTTCGTGGCGTGGAGTCCCGAGGACAAGTCTGGTGGCGTCATTTTGGATGGTCTGGAGTCTGTGTAGGAGAGATCTGTTCATTCCGGCATGTAGGGCATTGCCGTAGTCCAATCTGCTGGTTATGAGTGCGTGGGTGACAGTCTTTCTGCAGTCGGGGGATCCATTTGAAGGTCTTGCGGAGGATGTGCAGGCAGGTGAAGCTAGTGAAAGCGATGGCATTGACCTGGTGGTTCATGGAGAGGGAAGAGTCAAGGATGATGCTGAGGTTGCATGCATGGTCTGTAGGAGTGTGTGGGATCCCGAGGGCAGAGAGCCACCAGATGTTGTCCCAGGCGGAGGTGCAGGGTCCAGGATGAGGACCTTGGTTTTCTCTGAGTTGAGCTTAAGGCAGCTGTTGTTCATCCAGGTTGCCACGTTCTTCATTCCGTCCTGGAAGCAGAGTCTGGTGTCTTTGGGATTCTTTGTGAGTGAGAGGATGAGCTGGGTGTCGTCTGCAAAGGATATGATGCTGAGCCCATGCTGTCTGACGATGGCAGCGAGGGGGGCCATGTAGATGTTGAAAAGCGTGGGGCTCAGCGATGAGCCTTGGGGCACTCTGCAGTTGATGTCGGTGGGTTCGGAGAGGAAGGGAGGGAGTCTGAGCCTCTGGGTTCTGCCGGAGAGAAAGGATCCGATCCAGTCATGAAGTCTGGCTGCAAGGGTGCGATGGGAGACAGTGTCGAAGGCTGCGGAGAGGTCTAGAAGGATGAGGGCCGCGGTGTGTCCTTGGTCGAGTAGCAGGTGGATGTCGTCTGTGGCGGAGAGGAGAGCGGTCTCGGTGCTGTGGTTGCTGCGGAAACTGGACTTGGTGGCGTCTAGGATGGAGTTCTCTTCGATGAAGGTGGTCAGCTGAGTGTTCACGAGTCTCTCTGTGACTTTGGCTGCGAAAGGGAGGACAGAGATGGGCCGGTAGTTTTTCAGGTCTGTTGGGTCGGCCATGGGCTTATGAGGAGGGGTTTAACCTCGGCTTGCTTCCAGTCGTCAGGGAAAATGTCGGACGTGAAGGAGGCGTTGATGGTCCGTCCAAGTTTGGATGCGATGGCAGCCCTGTGGAATATGTGTGGTGGGCAGGGGTCCATGGGGGCTCCTGAGTGGGTTTTATGCATGGTCGTGGAGATGTGTTTGATGGTAGCGGGCTTCCAGGTCGAGACCTTTCTCCTGTCTACACTGCCACTGCACCTTCACCCACCTCTGTACCCCAGCAACATCTCCCAGACTACCGGACATCACCACTCAGAAACCACTCAACTGCATCCTCCTCAATGTACGCTCCCTACACAAGCCCACATTAGAAATCTACTCACCCAAAGTCTCCTTCCTCATGGAAACCTGGATCAACGCCAACTCAGCACCCGACATTGCTACCTCCATTACCGATGGTTACAAGATCCTGCTTAAGGAACGTTCCCATCTACCTAGGAGGAGGCATTGCCATCATTCACAAAAGTACTCTCCTTATGCCCACCCTGACGACACAACACACCCCATGGAGCACCCCTCCTTCCAGATCCAGACCAACTCCAAAACGATTCTCCGCGGGACCCTAATCTACAGGCTGCCTGGCCCCCACTTGCCCTTTACCGATACCATCATTGACTTAATTGCACCCCACACCCTCCCAATCACAGACTACATCGTACTTGGAGACCTAAACTTCCTGGATAACCACGATGATGCAAACACTGCCTCCCTCCTAGAGAACCTAACCAACTTAGAACTGAATCACCTAGTCACCACCCCCATGCACACAGTCAGACACACACTGTACCCTGTGTTCAATGGAGGAAACAGCGTCTCCTACAGTCACACCATGGAACTCCTCTGGACAGGTCACCACTGCATCCAGTTCTCCTTCAAAAAATCCACAGTACACATGCATGCCCACTACCTCCCCACAGAAACTGGAACAATGTCACCGAAGACCAGCTCACCTCCACCCTCGTCAGTACCCTACCACCGACCACGTCAGAAACACCGCAGCATGGAACCTTCACCGCTGAATCAACAACTGCGCCAACACACAAGCCCCCCTCAAGAAAGCCACAGGAAGACACATCAAGAAAGAAAATTGGTTCACACCTGCACTCTAAGAATCCAGACGCTCCTGCAGACAACTCAAAATGAAATGGAGGAACAACAAAACCCTGGAAACCCACACCGCCTACAAAGCATGCAGCACCACACACCACCTACTCATCAAATCCACACGGAAGAAATCCCTCCAAGACAGAATCCTCACCAATGCACACAACACCAGAGAGCTCTTCTCTATCATCAAAGAATTTTCCGAACCTTGCAGCGAAGCAACAGACATCCCACCCTCCCAAGACCTCCGCAACAGACTCAGCACCTTCTTCCACCACAATATTAAGAAGATCTATGACAACTTTGACAACCAAGACCACCTCACCACTCCAGGTCCCCCATCATGTGACATCACCCAACAGACACTACTGAAATGGATCCCACTCACTACAGAAGACGCCTTGAAGACGATAAAAAGCATCCACTCTGGAGCACCATCAGACCTCTGCCCACATGTCACAATTCAATTCCTCAGAAGCAATACCCTTAATATGCTCACCTTCTGGCAGCCCCCATTCTGTATATGCAACAGAAGGTTGGAGGGCCAGACGGGGTGATGGGCATTAGGGAGGGTACTGCGGTGAGGGATACCTGTAACAGAAAATACTAAACACTCTAAATGATAAACAGCTGTTAAGTCACTTAGAGCCGGATGTATCAAGAATTGCGTTTGCGATTCGTAATAGCAAATTTTACCGATACGCTATTTTAGATTTGCAAAATGCAATGTATGTAGGATTTGCAAATTTGTTTGCGAATCCTTAACATTCCCTATTAGCGAATCACAAATTGCGATTCGCTATTAGGGAATGCCTTCCCATTCATTCCCATGGGCCTAGATGTCTAGAGGCCCATAGGAATAAATGGGAAGGCATTCTCAATTTGCGATTACCAAATAGGTAATCGCAAATTGCGAATGAAATTGCAAGGGTCCTAGTGGGAAATAAGGCCCCCTTGAGGCACCCCCAAAAAAGGCAAGTGTGCACATGTGGCTCATGTATGCGCCACATGGCATTTAGAAAGTGCACTTTTGTGCCTTTCTCAAAGGAATCGCAAATTACCATCAACTTGAAGTTGCGATTCCCTCACTGCATTCGCAATTTAGGTAATCGCAAAAAATTGTGATCACCCATATTGCGAATGCCAAAAGTTTCATACATTGCAAAAGGCATTTTTGCATTTGCAAACGGCCGATTCTGCGAATCAGCCTGTTTGTGAACGCAAAAAGCCTTGATACATCAGGCCCTTAGTTCAATCCACAAGATACAAGGTTCTTACTATTGCTCAAATCACGGAGATTTATATGAGATAGTTAAATCTATAATCAGACTATGTTGGACTTGGCCCTTTCTGCAGGGTCAGCCCTGAACTTTTTGCCTTCCTCCTGAATTTTGTCTGACCTGTTTTTGTTGGTTTTATGACTCCGGGCACTTTACCACTGTTCATCAGTGCTAAAGTGCATATGCTCCCTGTGGTAAATTTATGTGTGGATTAGTGACTCCATGATTGGCTGGTTTGGTTTACTTGTCAGACCCTATTACAGTGCACTGAGTGTGCCCAGGGCTTGTAAACCAAATGCTTCTGGTGGGCTTGCAGCACTGGTTGTGCCACCCACAGGAGCAGCCTGCAAAAGTGTGTCTCAGGTCTGCCATTGCAGAGCCTGTGTGCAGTCTGGTACTGCCATGTTGACTGCCAGTCCCTAAACCTTCCCTTTTCTGCATATTAGTCACCCCTATGGTAGGCCCCAGGGGAAAGGTGCATTGTAGGTATAAGGTAGGACATGCCCTGGTGTGTGTGGCATGTCCTAGTAGTGAATTACAGCCATTTTCGTTTTTCACTATTGCAAGGCTACCTGTTCCCCATAAGGCAGAATGGGTAGTTTGATTTTAACATCTTATAATCATAACTGACTCAGGGAACTAGGTAGAAATTCGAGTTTAGCATGCCTGAACTAAGAATGATAAAATACATCATTTAGTGAGGTTGGTTTTAACATTCTGTGTTTGGAAATACCACTTTTAGAAAGTAGATATATTCTTGCCTAACTATCCAAGCCTGCCTCTGCTAGGTTGTGTATTCCTTCCTTGTCTGGAGTTTGAGTGACAGGGGCTGGGGATTTCAGGAGACAGGCTGAGTCAGCACAGGACTGAATAGAGAGATCTGCATGGAGATGGGTGGAAGGAGTTGCACCTGGGACCTGAATAGGGCTGTGCCTTCCCTCCAAAATGCTGGCTCCACCTACTGTGGTGTGTCTTGTTGTGTGTTGATTTAGATACCGTATATAGGATTCCCGATTTATGTCCTTATACAGGCACAATTCGCATTGCCCATATTTAGGCATAGAAATCCTACCCTTATTTAAGCATTATCCATGCTAACCAAATACAGCCATGCCCACCTACATCCGTTTATCTACTTCACAACGAGTTCTTGGAAAACCAGACTCTTCAGCCTTTAGGACTTCACCTTGCTTGGATATTGATTTCTCCAAGAACTCATTTATTATGCATGAACATCTATTCGTTAGGGGTTTATTCCGTTCTTCTGCCAGACTTTTACGTCAATACTGGCATTCCTAAACACCTTCAAGGTATAAATATACCTTCATTTACTATGGCAAACCACGGTTCGGCTGCCTACTTGCACGACGCGGCTTACCACGGCAAGTTCAGAAGGAAGTCAAGTCCCCGCCTGATGCACTGACCAGACGCTGTCATCCTTCTCGCAGAGAATCCAGCTCCAGTGTTTCTGACTCCCCTTGCGGGGTGTTAGAGATCGAGACTAGTAAAGAGATTCCAACCTCACTCATTCTAAGGTATGGAGCGGACTAGAACCTAGAGGGACATTTGGCAAATCTTGGCAACTATAGCTAAACTAGACTATAGACAAACAGCACCTACTTCTTACCTCGTATTACACTTAGGTTAGGTACACTGGGGTAGAACTAGCTAGAAGCATCAGATGAGTATTAACATTTTAGTCTGTGTTATTTATGTATGTATTTTTATGAATATCTGTCATAGCTACAAACCATGCTATTGCAGTATTATTTTATCTTACTGCTAACGCTGTACATATTATACTTCACATTCTGACTTACGATTGTAGCAGTTCATATCTCTTGCACGAGAAATAAAACTGTTCAATAAACCCTTTTTATTGAAATGCCCATCTACTGAAACTGTTATCTATTGTTCCCACGATTCTGAGATTGTTCCAATTCTAAGGGAAACAAAGTTGTCATGTTTATATGGTTGTCAGAAACTAATCCCTTCTTGTTTATTCGAGAAGTTTTCTAGTGACCTCTGAGTTAGCTGGCACACACAAGTAATTACGTTTAATGTACTCGATAGAGACATACTGACCTCATTCCTATGTCAAAACTATAGTGTATATTATTCCAATTCGCAGAGCCTATCAGGGATATAGGAACTACACTACACTCTGATGTCCCTGGCCTACACTGTGAAAGGAAAGAAGGAGTGTTGTCAACAAAGTGCTCCAGGACTGACCAGAACTGGTTTGGACTAGGCAAAGGCCTCTCTGCCTTCAGAGAACAAAGAGAAACTGTGTATAAAAAGGGGGAACCAGACCCAAGAACTTTAGATCACTTTTGGGAAACAAGGAGAAACCTTTGCTGAGGAGTGAAACCGGAGAGACTGAGGATAGACTATCCCTAAGCGTGAGGAATTGGCCTGCAGTGGTTGCCTGACTGCCAAAGAGAGCAGAAAGAACGTTGTGCTACTTTCATTCAACTTGTGAAGTATCTCCAAGGGCTTGAGATAGAGCTTGCCTCCTGCTGAAGTCTCAGGGACAACAGACTTCCCCCACCAGCTCCCCAAGAGTTCTTTGGAAGAACCTTCAGACCTGCAGTTGTGTTGGGCTTTCTGAGGGGCTGCGTGTCGCAAGGAGCTGGAAGCGCGACGCACGAAGAAGAAGCATGTCGCCGAACTGCCGCTGTCGCTTCACAACACGAATGCACCTCGCATCGCTGGAGAAGAGGATCGACGTCGCTCCAGATGCCGCAGCATCATCGGAGAAGCGTGTCGCTGCCACAGCCGCTGTCGTCGCATCGCTGGGAAAGCGTGTCGCTGCTGCAGTTGTCTCATCATTGCTGAAGCGCCTCGCATCGCCGGAGAAGAGGATTGACGTCGCATCAGACGCCGCCGCATCACCAGGAAGCGTGTCGCAGGGCCTGTTGCGGCTCAGAAGAATCGTTGAGTCGCCGCACGGCCATGGGGCATGCACGCATCGTGTCCCATTAAGAAGAAGACGCCATTTTTGTTTCATTGCACCGGATCTTCATCGCATCACGGCGTTGCGGGCCGCATTGCCATGGAAGCGCAGTAAGAAACCAACGCATTACCTCCCCACGCCGAGAAGAACCGACGCATCCCCTACGCATCAGTAGGGAACCGACACATCACCGTTCTTGCGTGTAAGGAACCGACGCATCACCTTCCCTGCAACACTTTCGTTGTATAGCGTTACGCATCCAAAGGAACATTGAACTCCAAGTGTCGCATTTTACATCTTAAGAGAACTAAGCTAATTCAACCATTTTTAAAGTACAGTATTATGGATTTTTGTCGTTTGTGGTCTTGTGTTAAGTCTATATAAAAAATACTTATTTTTATACTACAACTTGTGTGGTGTTCATCGGTAGTGTTGTCACTGGGTTGCAGTATGTGTTCACAAATGCTTTACACACTGCCTCTGAGATAAGCCTGTCTGCTCGTGCCAAGCTACCAAGGGGTGAGCTGGGGCTATTTTAGCAGTGTACCCCCTTAACCTAACTAGAAGCAAGGGTCCCTATTTAGTCAAAGTTACCTACCTCTGCCAACTAGAGACCCCCAGTTCTAACAGACTAATAGAAGATAACACAGGCGTTGTCTTTATAAAACACTTTTGACCTTGTGATGCGTTTCATGCAGAATCTTGCTTTTCTATAAAGATAATGCCTCTGAGCTTAATTTCACGCACTCTCTGAATTGCAGCCAGAACATTAAACATGAGGTTTTGTTTCTTTCATTATGCACGATGAATATGCCTTCTCTAATGTCGTCAATGTATTCAATGACAAATCTGTACAAATATTCCTGGAGAACATCATTTACAAAAAATTGAAAAGCCGTGGGGGCACTACTAAGCCTTAATGGTATAACACAGTATTCAAATAACCCATATCTTGTGCCGAATGCAGTTTTCCACTCATATCCAGCTCGAACACCAACCAGGTGATCGGCACCATTGAGATCCAACTTGGTGTATATCTTAGCAGATCTCACCTGATCTAGTAGTACAGGGATGAGTGGTAATGGGTAATGACTTTTAACTGTGATGGTGTTCAGTGCTCTATAATCAATGCACACGCGTAGTTTTTGCTATGAAAAACAGTGGCAAAGCTGCAGGTGATTTAGATGGTCTAATAAATCTGATTTTTTTAAACTATTGGTCTAAGTAGGTTCATAAGTGTTGGTTCTCTTGTTCAGTGAGAGCATAGATGCGACTACATGTGATTTTTGGTATAAGGTCTATTTGGCAGTCGTACACTCTATGCGGAGGTAAGGTTTCTGCCATATTAACATTAAATTGAATACCAAAAGGAGAGCCTGGCTCCATTTGACGTTATGCTCTTATTATTTTTGAGCAACAAACAGACCACTATCTTTTCTGTTTGAATGGAATTTTTATTAAACCATTCCTTTCTTTGCAATTGTTTATATTTACCAAAATGATGTTAGTTGCATGAGAAGTGAAGAGACACACATTTTTCAAATTAACATACAAAACCTGAAAAATACTTATGACAATTCACAATATACAGTGCATGAAATACTTATATACAAACACATTTATATACAACAACGTTGGACTTTTGCATTATAACATCAGAAACCAGAATACTCTTATCACTATCTTGTTTTTGGGGCCAAACATGGAGAAATGTTTAGAGTGTGTGCGTGGGGCATACAATTCAATACAAATCCCTCACGTCACAACAAGTTTATTCAAATTCCTCCGTGTTGAAAAAAAGTGCCAATGCATTTCAAGACCCAGTACTCTGGTACCGGAACTCTCATCAGGGCTTCATGTTAATGGTCAGCGATTTCTAAAAAACATAAATGAATGATGCAAACTTCGCATCAGTGAAAAGGAAAAAATACGACTACTCTCCTTAAATATGCTTAATTCAATTTTTCTGTACCTGATTGCCTGGTTCTCGGACAGGGCTGCTGCTCTGACTCCTATTTGCATGGTAACCAGAATCTCTCAACGGAAATTACTGCAGTGCGCTTCGTAGTTTATGTCGGGGGAACTTCTACAAAACAGTAAAATGATTGTGTCTATTTTAGTATATTTAAATACATGGACATTGGGCAACTCAATGGGACAAGGTCGAAAAGTACCTTTCAAACGTTCCCGGGTTGCTCAGAGGCAGGTGTCTATTCTTGTAATCATTGCATCCCTACAAACAAATGGGGAACATATTACTGAAGCCATCAACTTGTCATCGATGTTATAAACATGCTAGATTCCAGCATGAAGTGCACTTACTGTTTTTAAATCTGAGCACATCCATATTCTATATCCAACATGAACCGTAACTTCACTGTCAGCTAGTCATTCCCCGTGTGAACTCTTTCTGTATTTTTACCCTATGAATCATGGGAGAATGTTTTGGACCAATCACATTGACGTTCAGGTCCCATTGTGGCTAAGACCAGGCTAGTGCATTCTGGAGCATGCAGTTCTGAGCTATACTCTTGAAAGTTCTGTCATCCCATTCAACCCAGTTACTGCACCATTAAACTTTAGAATTAGGTAAGCTTCTTTTTGTAGCAACGCGTTGTCGATGTCTATCAGACGTTTGGTTGTATCCAGACCTGACAAGACTGTCCACTTGAAGTCTCTTTCACTGTGCAAGATATCCATGAAGTGTTGCACCATTGGTGCAGTAACCACCTTCTTTTTGATCCTGGAACGATGTTACGTGATGCGTTGGTTGATCTGCTGATTTGTCTTGCCAATTTATAATTTCTCACAGGGGCAAATATCGCATAAATAATGTTCTTAGATTTGCAATTCGTGAATTCAGAATGACGCCATTTAATGTCTTTATGTGAGAACTCAATCCCCTCTATTGTGGAGTCACATGCAGCACAAGGTCCGCATTTGTGATGCCCCTCAACTGGTTTTAATTCCCATTGTGTCCTTGGATTTTGTTTGCTCTGCGATGGATAAATGTCAGCTCTCACAATCTGCTGGCCAATGCTCCTGTTTTTCTTCATGGCAAAGAGTGGTTTCGGGAATGGACACTCCAGCTTTTCCAACAGGTGCCAATTTTTTAACACAATGTGTCTGAATTTGTTGGTATCTGGACTGAAAGTTGTAACACAAACCAATCTTTCAAATGGTGGTTTGATTTTCTTTTGTAGCAAATCTGCTCTAGGCGTGTAGCACACTCTTTTTATTGCATGATTGAGTAGTTTCTTAGGATATCCTCGCAAGATCATCTGTTCCTTGAAATTTCTGCATGCTGTTCATAATCAGATTTTCTTGAGCAGTTTCGCCTTATCCGCAACAATTGACCATACGGGAAGTTTTGTTTCAGGCTCCTTGGGTGAGCACTCCTGTGATGTAGAATAGTATTCTTATCAGTAGACTTTCTGAGAGAAGGGACAACCCATGGCAGTACCCTTCACCTAGATGAAGAATGAATCTTCAAACTTAAAATGGTTCTTCCTTAAAGCCAGCTCCGCAAGTTGTAGAGTAAATGCTGTTGGTACCTGATGTGGACGTGGTCTTTCTTCCAGGTGAAGGGTACTGCCATGGGTTGTCCCTTCGCTCCAGATATGGCGATCCTCTTTATGGCAAAATATGAAGATAGATTCATCTTCAACAACCCATTCAGAGAAAAAATCGCGCAATGGCTGCGCTACATAGATGATATTTGGTGTCTATGGAGTGGGTCCAAGAAAAAGTTAGAAAGCTTTTATGGTTGGCTCAACACGCGCAATGAGGACATACAATTCAGCTTGAACACCAGCAGGACGAGCCTGACGTTCCTTGACGTGGAGGTGTCCCCCAATGAGAAAAGATTGACAACCATTTTACACAGAAAGTCTACTGATAAGAATACGATTCTATATTGCAGAAGTGCTCACCCAAGGAGCCTGAAAGAAAACTTGCCGTATGGTCAATTGTTGCGGATACGGCAAAACTGCTCAAGAAAATCTGATTATGAACAGCATGCACAAATTTTCAAGGAACAGATGCTCTTGGAGGATATCCTAAGAAACTGCTCAAGCATGCAATAAAAGGAGCGTGGTACACGCCTAGAGGAGATTTGCTACAAAAGAAAATCAAACCACCATTGGAAAGATTGGTTTGTGTTACAACCTTCAGTCCAGATACCGACAAATTCAGACAAATTGTGTTAAAAAATTGCCACCTGTTTGAAAACCTGGAGTACCCATTCCCAAAACCACTCTTTGCCATGAAGAAAAACAGGAGCATTGGCCAGCAGATTGTGAGAGCTGACATTTATCCATTGCAAAGCAAACAAAATCTAAGGACACAATGGCAATTAAAAGCAGTTGAGGGGCATTACAAATTCAGAACTTGTGCTGCATGTGACTTCACAATAGAGGGGATTGAGTTCTCACATAAAGACATTAAATGGCGTCATTCTGAATTCACGAATTGCAAATCTAAGATCATTATTTATGCGATATTTGCCCCTGTGAGAAATTATGTATTGGCAAGACAAATCAGCTGATCAACCAGCGCATCACGCAGCATCGTTCCAGGATCAAAAAGAAGGTGGTTACTGCACCAATGGTGCAACACTTCATGGACACCTTGCACAGTGAAAGAGACTTCAAGTGGACAGTCCTGTCAGGTCTGGATACAACCAAACGTCTGATAGACATCGACAACACGTTGCTACAAAAAGAAGCTTACCTATTTCTAAAGTTTAATAGTGCAATAACTGGGTTGAATGGGATGACAGAACTTTCAAGAGTATAGCTCAGAACTGCATGTCCCAGAATGCACTAGCCCGGTCTTAGTAACAATGGGACCTGAACGTCAATTTGATTGGTCCAAAACATTTTCCCATGATTCATAGGGTAAAAATACAGGAAGAGTTCACACAGGGAATGCCTAGCTGACAGTGAAGTTACGGTTCATGTTGGATATAGAATATGGATGTGCTCTGATTTAAAAACAGTAAGTGCACTTCATGCTGGAATCTAGCATGTTTATAACATCGATGACAAGTTGATGGCTTCAGTAATATGTTCCCCATTTGTTTGTAGGGATGCAATGATTACAGAAATAGACGCCTGCCTCTGAGCAACCCAGCAACGTTTGAAAGGTACTTTTTGACCTTGTCCCGTCAGGTTGCCCAATGTCCATGTATTTAAATCTACTAAAATAGACACAATCATTTTAATGTTTTGTAGAAATTCCCCCCGGCATAAACTACAAAGCGCACTGCAGTAATTTCCGTTGAGAGATTCTGGTTACCACTCAAATAGGAGTCAGAGCAGCAGCTCTGTCCGTGAATCAGCAATCAGGTACAGAAAAATTGAATTAAGCATATTTAAGGAGAGTAGTGCTTAGTTTTCATGTTCACTGATGTGAAGTTTGCCCCATTCATTTATGTTTTTTAGAAATCGCTGACCATTAACATGAAGCCCTGATGAGAGTCTCGGTACCAGAGGACTGGGTCTTGAAACGCGTCGGCACTTTTTTCAACACAGAGGAATTTGGATAAACCTGTTGTGACGTGAGGGATTTGTATTGAATTGTATGCCCCACGCACACACTCTAAATATTTTCCCGTGTTTGGCACATATTTGGCCCCAAAAACAAGATAGCGATAAGAGTATTCTGGTTTCTGATGTTATGATGCAAAAGTCCAACGTTATTGTATATAAATGTGTTTGTATGTAAGTATTTCATGCACTGTCTATTGTGAATTGTCATAAGTATTTTTCAAGTTTTGTATGTTATTTTGAAAAATGTTTGTCTCTTTACTTCTCATGCAACTAAAATCTTTTTGGTAAATATAAACAATTGCAAAGAAAAGAATGGTTTAATAAAAATTCCATTCAAACAGAAAAGATAGTGGTCTGTTTGTTGCTCAAAAATAATAAGAGCATAATGTCAAACGGAGCCAGGTTCTCCTTTTTGTATTCAATTTAGTACAGCCCTACCTGGTTCTTGTCCTTTGGGCCTATCCCCCCCAGTTTTTGTATATTAACATTAAAAACATCACGGAACGACTCATATTATTTTGGTAGTATTGTATCTTGCTCCGCAGCTGTAGCTATGGTGTGAGTTGTGATCGATGTTATTAATTGAGTTGGGTTGTTTATTGATTGCTCGACTGTAACAGCGGTCTTTGCCATGCAAACATGAGTGCACCAATCAGATTCGAAGTGGACAGTTTTTTTTAGGGCAATCTACCTTCGGATTGTGTTCCGTTAACCAGGGTAGGTCTAATTGATGTTCTTGATGTTTTGTGAAGTGTTGGTCTATAAGCAACCTAACCGCTTTGTAGGATGCGTAAAAGGTCCTGAAGTTAACATGGTTCCATCCATGGCTCTTACTGCCTCTGGTTATTGTTTAGCCTGGATGGGTAATTGCAAACTTGTACAGTATTTGGTGTCGATAAAATTACCTGTTGCACCTGAATCTATCATGACTACTATGTCATGAGTAATGGTATCTCTCGTGATAGTGGCATGAAGAGTCAAATGTGGAGAAGTCTGTAATGTATTAGCAAGGACTTGGCCAAGAGCTAGGTATTGTTTGCTCAAGTTGTTCTCCTGCTCTCCTCTTGAGCACTTTAGTTTTACTGAGAAGCACCGATAGATACTGATTTCTGAATCATTGTTTTAAGGCAGGTTGGAGACTCTCATACGAAATGCCCTTTTTTACATAAGTAAAGACATTGCCCATTTTTACGTTGTAGGGTCTTTTCTTCTTGTGTTAAAAGTCATCGAATGCATCCTATTTTCATTGGTTTGCTAGTGTCTGAAGGTAATGAGACTGTTTTTCTTTTGTACGTATTAGTGGATAAAGCAAACACAAGGAGACGGACAGAGCTCTGAAACTTTTCAGACACTCACCCCCAGTCACAGATCTGGATTGAATCCATCATCATTCTTTAGCTCACTTTGCCACCTCAGTTCAGACCCAGCTATATGCAAATCGGTCTTGTTCCTGTGCCTCATGGGAACAGTCCAGCCTGAACTGCCAAACCAGGTCTTCCCTGAACCAGAAACAAGCATCCTGGGACCGGTTTCTGGGTAACACCCTTCATCATGGACGGAGCGCTGAAACTTTTCAGACACTCACCCCCAGTCACAGATCTGGGTTGAATCCATCATCATTCTTTAGCTCGCTTCGCCGCCTCAATTCAGACCCAGCTATATGCAAATCAGTCTTGACCCTGTGCCTCATGGGAACAGTCCAGCCCTAACTGTCAACCCAGGTCTTTCCTGAACCGGAAACTAGCATCCTGGGACCAGTTTCTGGGTAACACCATTCATCAGCCATGCTAGCTTGAATCCAGTGGCAAATTGTGCAAGGAACCCACGTCTGGGCATACCCTGCCAACTTAGGGCGAAAAAAGCAAACATAAGGAGATGATGGACGGAGCGCTGAACCTTTTCAGACACTCACCCCCAGTCACAGATCTGGGTTGAATCCTTCATCATTCTTTAGCTCACTTCGCCACCTCAGTTCAGACCCGGTTATATGCAAATCACTCTTAACCCTGTGCATCATGGGAGCAGTCCAGCCCGGATGCTTGTTTCCTGTCCAGGAAGAACCCGGCCTGGCAGTTTGAGCTGGACTGTTCCCATTGGGCGCAGGGTCAAGATTGATTTGCATATGGCTGGGTCCAAATTGGAATAGCATGGTCAGCAAAAAAACAATGGATTTAGGCCCAGATCTTTGTACTGGGGTGAATGTATGACATTGTTCTGCATTCTGTCCATCAATTGTTGTTTTTTAGGTCTCACTGAGACAGCGAAAGCTGTCTCTGAGACATTTTGTAAGTGGGCTTTCAAAAGTGCTACCCACATGGTTTTGCTGGCCTAGGGCTTGAGTGCACGATGGCGTGCACGTGCACAGCTGCTCCTTGCATTCCCCCCTCCCTTCTCACCCAGCCTTTTGATGCTCTGCTCGATTACTTTCCCTTTTGCCGCTTTGATGTTTGATCGCAAACGCGATCACTTCCGCTTGGCATAGCCTGTACTTGTTAACATGAGCTTTGGGACGGAACACGACTGCTTGTGTTTGGAGTAGCTGCATGCCTGGTTGCGCACAAAGTTCACGAAGAGACTGGCGCCACCTCTCACCACGACACACCTCGCACTCCACCAACACACCATTTCTCCCCTGCGGCTCACTTCGTCGGCTCTCTGTTTTGTACCCGAAAACGGCGATCTTTCTGGTCGTTCTGCAGCAAAGTCTCAGCGCTTGTGTTCCGTCCAAAAACAAGTTTTTTCACATTAACCAGTGTTGCTTGTTAATATGGTGGCCGCGCACAGCGCCGAAAGTAAGTTTACACCGCTCCTCTTCCTGCATTTCAAATGCTTGTTTGTTAAGCGGCGCAGCAAGCCACATGCTAAACGTGGCCGCCCTGCCATTTCTTTTCTATTTCTTAACTTTAGATACAATCTCGGCACCCACACGGGTGCCGTGATTTCATCAAAAGTAGAGAAATGGAAAAACCTGATGCCGCGATTGCAGCAAAAGTAAAGAAATAGAAAAACATTTTATTTTCTATTTCTTTACATTTAATGCAGCAATAGGCCTTGCATTTGCATTGTAACAGAACAGAATATTCTCTCCTCCTCTCGCTCTGTGCACATCTAGCCCTGCAGCCGGGAGCAGAGGTCACGGCGATAGCCAGGCGGGGTTTATGCCTTATTTTCTAATGGAAGTTGTATTTATAAATGTGTTCCTTGAAGTTACAGCACACTGAAATAGTACGTTTTTTACACATAGTAGTTCGAGGGTATCCATTCCCACAGGAGACAGGTGCTACTTCCGCCATTATCTTTGCTGGGCTGAACTGACAGTCTGACGAGTGGCAGGGACAGTGTGAGTGGCTCGGTCCCACCATCGCCGTTGGTATTAGCTAGTTCTCTTATGTTGCAATAGTGACGGTGTTCCATATAGAGCTTTGTACCATCCTTCTGCCATTTCTAAGAGCCGCACGTAATCAGTGTTACAACTGCTTAATATAAAGGCACTCAGCATATCGACATCGAAAGTATGGAAGTCTGGGTTGGCCTTGCATGAATTCACGCTTGTGATCATAGCACAGATCAGGAAAGAGTATTTAACTAACAACAAACGTGTTTAAATCACTTGTCCCTGTTGAGATGGGCACGACCCTGGGTTGGCCTCCCTCCGTCTCCCAGTGAGTAAGGACTGGTGCTTCAAATCCCAACATTCACTAAGCAAAACACTCATAATGAGTCATTCTTGCGGCAGTACCAAATATCTGGAATTACATTTCCCCTAACCGGCGGAAGCACTGGTCATGTATTACGTTCGAGAGAGGAATGAAAGAGCTCTCATCCCAATGTCAAAATATCTCTGTACCCCACCCCCTCCATGTGCATGCAAGCTTCCCAAATCAGGGGTCTTATGACTTACTCCACCACTTCCCTTCGTTCGTTCAGACAGCCTCTTGCAGAACATAGTATCTATTTTGAACGTGAACATTTTTGTATACAGGAATTTTGGCTGCACTGAGGTTGAGCCGATTCTCTCTGACAAGTAATACTTTCGGATCAGTGTCAAAATGAAGCACCGTGTTGCCCCTTTTTCTTATGTTTTTGCTAAATTTGCCTGTTTGTGCACATTCTGATGTTCTCTACTCCAGGGTGGTCCATATGTGATGTGCTGGTCCTCGTCAGGTTTTCTCTTTGACTTCTAGGACTTGTAGTCTTGTTTCTTTCATTATAAAACAGGACTACATATCCCAGAATTCAAAGGAAAACAAACATTTGCAATGCAATAGGTCTTGCGTTTACGCAAGTTTAAGCTATTGGCATTGTATAGGACGATGCTTTTTATTTATGTTTTAAAACCCAAAACACAAATAAAAGGCATTGTCATTTACAATGCAAATAGCTCAAACTCGCATAAATGCGAGACCTATTGCATTGCAAATGCTTGTTGCATTTGTCACCCCGAGTGGGATGGGTATGCCCAGACGTGGGTCCTGTGCTCTTCATGCTACTGGAGTCATGCTATCCTGGCTGATGAGGGCTGAAAGTCTGAAACCAGTCCTAGGATGCTTGTTTCCAGTCCCGGGGGGAGGACCTGGCCTGGCAGTTCGGGCTGGACTGTGCCCATTGGGCGCAGGGTCAAGACTGATTTGCATATGGCTGGGTCCAAACTGCAATGGCATAGTGAGCAAAAAAACGATGGATTTAGGCCCAGATCTTTGCACTGGGGTGAATGTATGACATTGTTCTGCATTCAACCCATCAATTGTTGTTTTTGCATTTGTCACCCCGAGTGGGACGGGTATGCCCAGACATGGGTCCCGTGCTCTCCATGCCACTGGAGTCAAGCTATCCTGTCTGATGAGGCTTGAAAGCCCGAAACCGGTCCTAGGATGCTTGTTTCCAGTCCAGGGAGGACCTGGCCTGGCAGTTCAGGCTGGACTGTTCCCATTGGGTGCAGGGTCAAGACTGATTTGCATACGGCTGGGTCCAAACTGGAATGGCATGGTGAGCAAAAAAATATGGATTTAGGCCCAGATAGTTGTACTGGGGTGAATGTATGACATTGTTCTTCATTCTGTCCATCAACTGTTTTTGCATTTGTCACCTCAGATGTGGGTCCCATGATCTCCATGCCACTGGAGTCCAGCTATCCTGGCTGATGAGGGCTGAAAGCCCAAAACCGATCCTAGGATGCTTGTTTCCAGTCCAGGGAGGACCTGGCCTGGCAGTTCGGGCTGGACTGTTCCCATTGGGCACAGGGTCAAGACCAATTTGCATATGGCTGTGTCCAAACTGGAATGGCATTGTAAGCAAAAAAACAATGGATTTACGCCCAGATCTTTGTACTGGGATGAAGGTATCACATTGTTCTGCATTCTGTCCATCAATTGTTGTTTTTGTATTAGTGGATGCCAATGTTCTTTTCTTTGATAATTTTTTCTATCAGTGAGTCTATGGTCTAATCGTAAAGTAAGCGCGATTAACTCTTCACAGGAATCTGGTTGAGGATCGATTTGTGCTAATAAATGTTTGCTCTCATCTTTTAAACCTTGATAATACAAAACAGCTTGCTTTTCCTCAGGCCAATTTGGAAACGCTGTTGGTCACACCATGAAGTGTAACTGCACTTGTGTGCGAAATGTTTTAACTTTTAGATGGATCACCTGTGAACCTTTCTAGTGCAGCTAAAGGCACAGGGGTTCGCACTGTTACTACTAGTGCGGGGGTTGGTGTACCACTGTCAGAAGTTTTTGTAGCGGTAAACTTTGCACTTTGATTCCCAACCGTTATGTGGCCCTGAAGAGTGGCTACCTGGTTTGCTAATGCTACTGTTTCTTGTCGTGCTGCTATCATGTCTTTTTGCATGGATACAAACATAGCACATAAGTCCTCCATTGAAGACATATTGAAAGCACTGCTCAGCAGGAATAAAAATGTAAAGGCTCGTTATTCTGTCACGATCCAATTCCTCATAAGCAGTCCCCTCAATATACCCACCTTCCGGCAGTCCCGATTCTGTACATGCAACAGAAGGTCGGAGTGGGCAGACAGGGGACGGGTATTAGGGAGGGTACCGCGGGTAGGGAGACCTGTAAAAGCAAATACTAAGCACTCTAAATGATAAACAGTTGTTAAATTATTTAGTTAAATCCACAATATATAAGGTTCTTACCATTGGTCGAATCACAGAGACTTATTTGAGATATTTGAATCTGTAATCAGACTGATAGAAGATAACACATGCGTTGTCTTCCTAAAACACTTTTGACCTTGTGATGCGTTTCACCCAGAATCTTGCTTTTCTGTAAAGATAATATCTCTGAGCTTAATTTCACCACTCACTGATTTGCAGCCGGTACATTAAACATGAGGTATTGTTTCCTTCATTATGCACGATGAATCTGCCTTCTGTTGTGTTCTGTACATAATACCATTACCAAATTAGTTCTTTGATTATGTGCGAAAAACCGGCATCCTTTCGTGTACCTAACACTATAAAATATAAAGATTAGATCCCACCTGTTTCCACTGTGAACAATGTCCTCAAGACATCGGGAGACGAACCACGACAGAAGAAACTACACGCACCAACTTTCTCTGCTCTTCAATTGGGAAACTCCAGCCAAACGATCAGAGTCCTTAAAGTGCCGCCACTCCAACAGATACACGCACAGTGGAGCTCATGCAATAACGTTGGTAGCTCAGGCTGCCTTTTATAGCGCATACCACACCCACAGTGACTTGTGTTCGTCCGTGCGTTTCCAGTCTTTTCTACCGCACTTGTGACGAACACAAACATGGTTAAAGAAATATGGGCGTTGACATGTAAACATGAGCATCATGCAAATAAGAGCAGTATAGTAAAATAACATATACATAAAGTGAACAGGACAACAAAAGGGTATTCTGATGTAACGAGAATTGTGTTTGTGCAGTCCATGATAAAAGATGGACTTTACCAATTATCCAGTCATTGGTGGACATATAGAACAAGCCATGTGTTATTACCATCAGTACTGATTCATGACACCACATCTTCCACAGAGCCGCCTCTGCCATGGCACCCAAACTACATCGGATGATCAACTGCTCCTTCCGAGATTGACACCTTCCCCGACAACTGGAAACACGCCAAAGTAAACCCCCTCCTGAAGAAACCCTCCATGGACCTGACAGACTTCAAGAACTTCAGGCCCATCTCCCTGCTTCCCTTTGCTGCCATGGTCTTCGAGAAGGCCATCAACATCCAGCTTTCAAACTTCAATGAAGCTAAGAACATCCTGGACATCTTCCAATCCGGATTCCAAAGCAACCACAGCACCGGAACCGCCCAACCCGCTGCCACAAACAACATTTGCTACCTCCTCAACCAGGGCAAAACTGCAGCCCTCATCCTCCTGGACCCCTCGGTGGCATTCAACACCGTCTTCTACCGCACCCTAACCACCAGATTCCATAACGCCGGTATCCGCGGCAGGGCCTTTGACTGGATACATTCCTTCCTCACTGGCTGAACTCAGCTGGTTGGCTCCCTCCCTACCTCTGGGAACCGACAGAAACCAACTGCAGAGTGCCCCAGGGCTCTCCCTCAGCCCACCCTTTTCAATGTCTACATGGCGTCCCTTGCAACCATCGTCAGGAACCACAGGCTCAGCATCATCTCCTATGCCGACGACACCCAGCTGATCCTCTCCTTCACCATCGAACCCAACATCACCAAACACAACTTCCATGAAGAGATGAAAGCTGTCGCCACCTGGATAAAAACAGCTGGCTGTAGCTCAACTCAGAAATTACAGAAGTCCCAATCCTTGGCTCCACCCCCTTCACTTGGTATGCCTCCGGATGTCCCTCCGCCCTCGGAAATCAACCTACCCTGATGGATCACCCTCAAAACCTCGGCATCATACTACATTCATCATTTACAATGAACTGCCAGATCAACACTGTATCCTCGACCTGCTTCAACACCCTCCGAATGCTCCAAAAGACTTTCTGATGGATGCCAGCCTAATCCCGAAAAACAGTCACACACGCACTCATCAGCAGCAGACTGGACTACAGCAATGCTCTCTACACTGGAATCAATAAGAAACTCCTTAGCAAAATCCAGCCTGTACAGAATGCCGCAGCCAGACTAATCCTCAACATCCCCAGTCACAGTCATATCACCCAACACCTACGCGATCTCCACTGGCTTCCAGTTGAAAGAAGAATTATCTTCAAACTCTTCACCCATGCATACAAGGCCCTTCACAACAGTGGACTCGCATACCTGAACAGTCGCCTCTCCTTCCATGCACCAAACAAGACACCTGCGATCAGCCCAGCTCTCTCTGGCTACTGTCCCTTGTATCAAAAAGACTAGAATGGGAGGAAAGTCCTTCTCCTATCTCGCAGCCAAAGCCTGGAAAACCCTACCCATCCACCTCTGGCAATCTCCCACATTGCCCCTGTTCAGGAAGGACCTCAAGACCTGGCTCTTCGGATGACCCCAGAACACTACAGAGCTGCCCCTCCTCCTCCAGAGCGCCTTGAGACTCTCACAGGTGAGTAGTTGCGCTTTACCAACCCTGATTGTTTGATTGATCGATTGAACCAAGGTCACAAACGCCTTCACTTCAAGTTGTTTCACCATGCATATTTTATCCCAGCTAAATAGCATAGAATGGACCGATCCCGACCACATAACTCTACTGCCTTGCATTACTCGGCTTTGGGAAGGCGTTTCATGGGTGGAGTGTGAGCGTTCCCACGCATCCCCATCTTGGTGCATTACCAGATTTACTAAGAATAGTAAGCCTGGGAATGCATCAAAATGCAACGTAGGCGTAATGAGGAGAATTATGTTTATTTCTCCCTGTTATTTTCTCTTTCTGCTTGTACTGCATTCTGCAGCACTGATAGAAAGAAGCAAATGCATGAGGATTGTTTATGTGCAGGAAGGTGTCCTCCTGCATAAAAACAATCCTGCCTGTAACACAGACATCCTTGCACTATTGAGTAAGGGTGTCTGTGTTGGCGCTAGGCAGCACCCAGTGCACCAGAGAAGAGAAAGCGAGTAGGAATGCACCACATCTTAGTAAATATGGTGCCTTCCAGCCCCCTCCATTTGACGCAGTGCAACAAGTTACATTGCTTCGCTGTGTTGCATCAAACGTTAGTAATTCTGGGCCCAGGACTGTTGGTTACAATTTGCTATCCCCTGAAATGCCATGTTGTGAGCAGTCATTTTCATATTGTTCCTATTTTATTGGAATCATAAGCGCTGGACAAAGTTAACATCAGTGTAGAAAATAGTCAAGCATGGAGAGACATAAAACAAAAAAAATATTAATTGGGAGAATTAGAGACAATGAGCTGATCTTTTAGTAAGGACCAAAAGCAATGGAGAAAATGCGTGTATATCAATGGAAAGAGAGCTCCTATGTTTGAGGCTTAAAGGTAAAAAACATAAAAGAGGGATCAAGATGGGGGGGCGTGGTTTGGACGCCGAAGGAGATGGCGGCTCGGTGATTCTCTCTGCCCGTGCGACACACGAATGAGGGCAGAGGAACGGGCCTCACCGCTCTTCTCCAGCAACGGAGGGCGGAAGATGTGAACGGAAGGTGAGGAGGCCTGAGAGGATAAATTTGGAGCCGTTTTGCTGCTGGGAAGCGGCTCGGCCACGGCCTTAAGCGATCCGATCGATGCCTGTGAGGACTTCGGCAGACTACGGGACCGCGTGACGGGAGAGGTGTCGGCGGCTGGGCGGTCGCCGAAGTGGAGCGAGGTCAAGTGTGAAGGCTATCGGATCTCAGCCGTTGTAGGTGCTGGAGCGCACTTATGGTGATATGGAGGAGCTGCGCAGCGCGATGAACAGTCGTTGATGTATGTCGCATTGACAAAATGGCGGATACCGCGACATGAAAGGAGAGCCCTCGTGCTTCTGTTGTAGAGTCTATGGGGCGCTTGAGTACTTCGAGTTATCTGCGTTCTGCGAGGGATGTGTGCCTACCCTGAAGATGTGGGCTGTGGAGTTGTGAGACCGATTCTACTACCTTCAGTACGGCCTGTGTACAAATGATTATGGCGTGTATGTCATTGTGGCGGAGCGCATGGAATAAACGGCTCCCTCCAGGGTGGAGCTAGGCCTACTGGGTGAATCCGGAGCTCTACTTCTTGTCCGCGACTGGGTTGCTCTGAGCCTGCATGACTTCCTGGCCACTGGGTGATCTCGCCTGCGATCTTTTGCCTGGCACCATGGTTTCGATACGTGGTGGTGCGGCCATTTCCTGTCCATCTACACTGGTCTCCATGTCGTGATCAGCGCCATGTTCTGAGTTCCTCCAATCACATTGCTAGAAGAAGGGAAGACGCCATTTCGGACGGCAGAGTGAACGCCTATCAAGAGTCACTCCACTGGAGCAGGTTGATGTAATTTGAAACTTTCTATCTGGCAGAGGTGTCTTTTCGATGGTCTACCATGGCGGATAGCAAAGAATCGATGAAGAGCACGAAGAGGCTCAAATCTGACCAATCAAATCCTAGTTCACCCAGCAAAGGGGCGAAAGGTAATCCCGATTCGACGGATCTGATTCTCAATAAGCTGGAGGAAGTTAGGGAACTGGCTAAGGCTACTAAAGATGAGGTGGCGGCTATCAGGCAGGATAATCGTGAAACCAATGCAAAATTGGTGGAGGCAGAGTCGAGGATCAGCAGGCTTGAGGATCTCGAAGTAAAGTCGTGTGCAGCCATCACCCGCTTATGCATTTCATCGGATCACACTATGCGGAAACTGGCGGAGTTGGAGGACAGGAACAGACGGGGGAACCTACGCATTTTTGGCCTTCCGGAGGGGTCGGAGGATCAGCATGCTAGTTGCGGGGCTTTCCTGGAGTCTTGGTTCTCCCAGGCTACTAATCTGTCCTTCCACCATCCACTGGAGTTCGATAGGGCTCATAGAGTACCAGGCCAGATAAATAAAAACCAGAAAGGGCCCAGAGCAATTGTGTGCAAGCCATTACGTTATCAACACGTGGAACAGATTCTTGGTTTCATGAGGAAAAACAATCATATTTTATGGAAATCAGCCAAGGTGTACATTTCGCAGGACTACAGTAAAGAGACGGTGGAGCTTAGGAAAGCGTTCTTGGCGCTGCGACCAATGCTAAAGAAAAGGGGCTTTCAATATGGGTTCGCTGGCCCTGCAAAGTACCGTGTTTTGATCCAAGGGTCCCCTCATTTCTTCTCTGATCCTTTGAAACTGAAACGCATGCTGGAGGGCCCGGACGATCAGGACATGGACACAAGTGCCTCATTGGGGACGGCGGCACAGGCCTCAGCCTCAGGTTATGGGTGAACATAGCTTTGTACGTTCTAATGCTGTCTGGGGGGCAGGCTGCCTAGGGCATATTTCCTGTCTCCGGGCTTTCTCCAAAACAGTGTTTTTGGCAGTACGCAGTGGTTGATGCACAGGGTATCTAGCCATGTGTGATGTCTTAGATTTATAACCTTCTGTATAGAGGAGTTTCAGTTTACTGGGCCAACATAGTTAACGGTCATGCATAGTGTTTTACAGGTTTATTACGGGGGTTGGTAGGGATTGTCGGGGACTTTAAACTACTGGTCCGGATTGATTGATGAGGTGCAAGTGGGTTATGCTGGTGGGGGGGTGTTGTTGCCTAATGGGTTGTATCAGGCCTTAATCTAAGGGGGATAGTTCCTCAGGTCCATGGTGCTTTCTCTCAGTATAAAGGTATGCACGGGGGAGTTCCGACGCATTCTCCTTCCAGTCACCATGTCTATCTTGTTCAGTTGGGGTGGGAAGGGTGGGGGGCAGGGGGTTTGTTGGGTAGGGGTATGTGTTCTTTGTTTTTTACTTTTATTGTTGTTTACTCCGGCTTGCATGGTCCTCATCTTTTTGCTTCTTGTGGGTGTGAGGGGTACTGGGCTTTACTGCGGATTTAAATACGATTACACCGTGAAATATGTGTTTGTTGTGATGTTGTTGCAACCTCCTGATGATAAATAGCTCATTTGGCTCGCCGGTGGGAGCATGTAATTTAGACAGACTAAAGGTACTGTCGCTTAACGTTAAGGGCCTGAACCAGCCTGTGAAGAGACAGAAGATATTAGATTATGTTAAAAGACTGAAGGGTGATATCGTCTTGCTCCAGGAGACGAAGCTTGAGGCAAAGCAGTTTTACCACATGAGAAATAAATTCTATAATGAGGTGGTGGGTTCAGAGGCTGTAAATAAAAAGAATGGTGTCCTGATACTTGTTGCAAAGAAATCGAAGGTGGAGGTCTTATCGTCCGAAGTTAGTGCAGATGGTAGATGGGTCACGGCCAAGATGAGTAAGGATAATACAGAGTTCTATGTCACCAGCGTGTACGCACCCAACACTAGCGATCTGGTCTTTTGGGACAAACTAAATAAACACCTTGAAACTATTCCGGATACTGCGTTGCACATAGTAGCTGGGGATTTCAATCTCCCTATAGATGCAATTTTGGATAGGGATTCACGCTGTGTCTTTAAATCTACGAAAGCCCATAAAGCTTTTCTTAGTATGTGTAAGCGTTTCCACTTGATAGACACATGGAGACTCCAGAACCCCACGGAGAGAGATTATACTTTCTATTCTCCACCACACGACTCATACTCACGGATTGACTTCCTCTTTATCACACAAAATGGCGTCCCTAGATTGGATTCCACAACCATTGAGCCCAGGGTTTTATCGGATCATTCATGCATTTCCTTAACACTCACTAATGTTAAACCATCCTCTCGTCAGACAGCTTGGAGGCTGAATGATGAAATCCTAGCTAGTGACAAGCACCGGGCCACAGTACAGGAGGCTATAACATCATATCTTCAGATTAACAAACAAGGGGACACGTCCGATCTCATTAGGTGGGAGGCTCTAAAAAGTACTATAAGGGGAGTGTGTATCAAACTTAGGTCAGAAATGAATAAATCTTACAATGAGAAGTTGGAGGCTTTGGAGATGGACATTAGGAACTTAGAGATCAAACATCTAAAAGATAGGGATGAGATGTCTCTTGCTGCATTGGCGAATAAAAAATATGAGTATAATAAAATAGTTAGTGAGAGGGCGGGAGTCTGGCTCGACAAGGGCAGGAGATTTAAGCTTTGTGAGTCTAATAAGGCAGGTAAGTCCCTCGCCTCATACTTGAAGTTCAAGGTCCAGAAGAACTCGATTAGTGTCATTAAGGATGCTTCTGGGCACTCGTACTCGGATCCTGATAAAATAACGGAGGTGTTTAGAGTTTTCTATGAGGACCTCTACGCCAAAAATGAGGCGGTAGAGGAACCTAAAATTAAGGAATACTTAGATGCGTGTGATCTCCCACAGCTTTCGGAGGAGGATCGGATCGATCTGAATGGTCCAATTAGCTCTGTAGAAATAGAGGCTGCGATTAAACGTTTAAAGGTTGGGAAAGCCCCTGGCCCTGACGGATTTACGGCAAAATTTTATAAAACTTTCCCCTCCCTTTTGGTTGGCCCCCTCCTCCAACTATTCAAAGGTATTAATGACTCTGGTGAAGTGAGAGGTACTTTGGCTGAGGCCATAATTGCTGTACTTCCTAAAGATGGGAAAGACCCCTCGCTACCGAAAAATTATAGACCGATCTCGTTGATTAATATTGACTGCAAACTCCTGGCCATGATACTTTCTGCTCGCCTGCAGGGGGTTCTTCCGAAGCTGATCCACCCATCTCAAGCCGGATTCCTTAAGAACCGTTTGTCCAGTGACAACACAAGAATTCTGGCGCATGTATTAGAAAAGGCGAAACTCTTAGACACGCCGACTGCAGCGATAACACTGGATGCTGAAAAAGCATTCGATAAGGTGGATTGGTCCTTTCTGCGAGCTGTTCTCTGTAAGTTCAATCTAGGAGAGTCATTCACTAAACTGGTAATGTCCCTCTACTGTTGCCCGACTGCACGTGTTAGGGCTGGTGGATCCTTTTCCTCTCCCTTCCACTTAAAACAAGGTACGAGACAGGGTTGCCCCCTGTCTCCTTCACTCTTTCTGTTGGCGAATGAACCGTTCTTATACCATATACGGCATGATCCGAATATAGCCGGTATACCATTTGGTGATTGCACTATAAAACTAACGGCCTATGCGGATGATGTCCTGATAATGTCGGAAAGAGCGGACGAAGCAATTCCGGCTCTCATGGCTGACATTGAAGATTTTTCCAGAGTATCTGGATACAAACTTAACAAAGATAAAACGGAGGTCAAACTTTTGAACAGTGTTGGGGATAAGGGGATTATTGGAGATTCCGGGCTTACGTGGCAACCTCGGTGCTTTAAGTATCTTGGGCTGGATTTTGACAAGGACCTGATTTCCACGCTGAAAGTAAATGAAGACTTGACCTTGAAAAAGATTTCTACACTGCTTGATGGTTGTTCACCAAAGTTTCTCTCTTGGTGGGGTAGAGCAGAGACGCTTAAAATGATGTCGACTCCGTTGGTCAATTATTTGGCAAGCATGCTCCCTATGACGTTCTCTAATGCTTTTCTTACTAAGGTGGATCAGGTGTTTGGGAATTTTCTGTGGCAGGGTAAGAAGGCCAGAGTCTCTCTGAAGAAGTTACAATTAGCAAAGGATAAAGGCGGACTCGGTCTCCCCTCCTTCAGGAGCTATCAGACGGCGTTTCTGTGCAAACAGGGCGCACAGTGGCTGTTGAAATCCCCTACTTACACACCATTATGGATAAATATAGAGGAGTCTTTGGTAGATCACGCGCCTTTGGAGGCCCTCCTTACGATGAACCTGTCACACCTTCCTCACTCCAAGTACATCATGCTTAACACTAGAAGGGCCTTACTTAGACTCGATCAAACACATAAAACAAACCTGACAGTCGCCAGGTCCTCGTATATGTCCTTGTGGAGGAATGCACATCTTAAGATTAAGGGTAGGACTATATTTTGGGAGTCATGGTCCAAGAAGGGCATTAACTTAGTGAAGGACTTGTATGAGGATGGGGCTCCTCTGCCATTCTCGACCTTACAGAGCAGGCATGATCTTAGTCCGATGGATTTTTATGATTTTCTTAAACTTAAATCGATTCTGACAGCAAACAGCTTCTCTCCGTATGTCCCTTGGCTTATACAGCAGATCCCACGACTAATACACGATGGTCACTTTGTGTCGAAAGTATATAAATTGTTGTTGCCCCTACCCATGAAAAAACACAAAAGAGTGGAAAGCGTATGGGAAGCGGAGCCAAATCTATCAGGCATATCCTTTGACTGGGAGGTGATTCATAAGTTAGCCCTTACACATAAAGTCTCACCCATTCTATTTCAGACGAAGTATATGCTTCTCAACAGGGCCTATTGGACTCCCGACAGGCTGTTCAGATGTAAATTAAGAGATTCGCCTGTGTGCTGGAACTGTCAGCTAGGCACCGGGGATCTTGCGCATATGCTTTTCTCCTGTTCTTCATTAAAGGATTATTGGGGGAGAGTATTTGATTGCATTTCCCATGTCTTTAAGATAAAACCTGTACAGGAATTTATTTACGTCATTCTGGGGGCACTGGACCCACAAATAACAACTGACCAAGATCGCCAATTGATGGACTTAATGTTAACAATGGCATGTAAAGTGATTCTTTGCAAATGGAAAAATGCGTCTGAAGTGAGCTTTAAAATCTGGCAGGAGTGGTTGTCTTTCCTGAGGGGGTCAAGTAATCCGGCGCTTCAAGCTTCTACCTGGAGCCCCTCAAACAAAAAGCTCTGGAGGTCATTGGATGCATCCTCCTTTCATTATGACCCACCCTGAGAGGTATATTTTGCTTGTTCCCTCTGAGTGGGGTTGTGGTTGGGTGCAGCGTGTTTGATCCAACGAGTCCCGGGGCGCTGCGCGCCACACATGAAGCAATGTAATAGACTGTATTGGTATTTGATGATGCGAGCTGGATTGGGGTTTTATTCTTTATTTACTGTTTTGTCATTCATTTTCATTTTTTGTATTTGTACATATGACATGACTGTACTGATCTTGGTGCACGGAAGAGTTATTGTATTGTTTTTGGTTCTTCAATAAAAAATATTTGAAATTAAAAAAAAAAAAGAGGGATCAAGATGCTTTTAATAGGAGGAATGATGGCAATTTTTCTTGAATTTAAAAGCGAGGAATTGACGACTTATAGGAAGACTCTAAGATGATACATAAAGATGTAAGGATGGCACGTGCAAGAATAGGCCATTAAATAAATTTGTTAAGTGAAGGAAAGGGGAAGATAAAGAAGGATATAAATAGGAACAATAGGAGGAAAACATATAGAAGGAGGAACAGCACAAGCATTAGGAGATGGTGCAGAGAAGAGAAGAATTTCAGTGGGGTTGAGGAGAAGTGAGTGGGAAGACACCCAGTCCTGTGTTGCTGTGTAAGAGCTATGGATTTGCTAGACTTTGTACCCTCATGTAAGTAACACAATCCATGATATTCTTCCAGTGCCCTCCTCAGTTTTTCAGAAGGAGAAAGACTTGATAGAAAGCCATGTACATGCCTCCCTTCTGGATTCCACCCATGTTGAGTCTCCTAGTTTCTTTCCTGAGAGCCACTTGTTATGTTTTTTGTGGTCCCTCTAGTTGACATATGCGGTAATCTCTGAACGCCACTGCGCTATGTATAATCGCAGAATAAATTGCATATGTGATCCCTTTGGTCTCCTGGTGGGTGCTCTGGTTTTTGGCAGAATGAGAGACCAGCTTCACAGGAGGCCATGTTTCATGTGCTAATATGAGAATCTCGCTTACTTCCACCTTGCTTTGCAGATGGACGAGATGGGAAGCGTTTTGGGTTTGTGATACCAGATTCCTCTTCAAGATTATTGTTGGATTCCCATGATCCAACTTCATCCAACTAGGTTTCATATCCTACATAGGTGTAAATGTGTTGTTAGTGGGAGTGGGGTGTCAGTGGGGCAGATTATTTGAACTTTCGATCGCTAAGGTCTAGCTCTGCCTGGTGTTTTTGGGGCACACTTTAGTGGACATTATTTGTGATGGCAGCATCTTGAATGTTCTTCACTAGTGCAGGTTTTAGCAAGTAAACTGTGGTATCTATTATGTCTGTACGTATAAGATTATTTGGAGTGGTATTTTTACTACACACATCAGCTGTCGGTCTGGGATACTGGTTCCAGGGATGGGGAGACATGGCGCTACGATGCACCCCACTGCCACTGTTTCTCCCCTCCAGGCCATGGAAAAATTGAGAAAGAAATACCACTACCAGAGGGTTACATGCAGATGTTGGGCTGGTGTTGTCCATGGTAGAGGTGGGTATAATGCCATCTGTATAATTGTGTTTCTCGTTCCTGAAACTTACTAATAATTTGCGATTGTATGTTAAGTATCGAGGACACGAATATGGTGGTACAAGAATATCGTGGACATACAATCTAAGAACAAAATATCAAAAAGTATCTGCATATAGAGGGAATATAGATTTACTGTTCCCAACTCCACATCTTCATACTGGGCAGATAAATACATTATCACTGTACATATATGTGATTTGTGTGAACTAATGAAAAGCGAAAACTGAGAAACCACATTTGAGGAAACCAAATCATTGAAAATAAATATAAAGGAAAGACAAATTTAAGGAAATGCAAAAAAAGAAAATGAATATTAAAGGAAACATTTTAAAGGAAAGTTAATTTTAAAGAAAAATCCAAAATTATATTAAACATGGGTGGAGTATAGGACTAATGGGGGCATTGGGTTCATGGATGGGTAGTGTTTAGAGTGATCAGGGGTTTCTGGGGTCAGGAATAATTGGTGTTCAGGGAGACATAGAAAATAGGTTTTAGGGTTCAGAGTCGGGTGGAGTGTAAGTGTGTTAAGGGGTTTTAGTGTTCATGGATAGGTGGAGTTTAGGGCTGGTGAGTGTTTAAAGATTCAATTATAGGTATCATCTGGGGTGGTGAAAAGTTTTTTGGGTTCAGGATTGGGTAGAATTTAGCGTGGTGGGGGGTTTTATGGATTCAGAGATGGGTGGAGTGTAGATGTAGAAAAGGGTTTTTGGGGTTCAGGGCTGAGTAGTGTAGGGTGATGAGTAATTCTCATGTGTCATGGATGGCTGGTGTTTAAGGGCTGTGAAGGTTTTATAGGGTCTGGGATGGGTGGGGTTTGGGTGTTCTGAGGTGTTTTAAGGGGTATGAGATGGGTGGGGTTTAGTAATAAAAAGGGTTTTTATGGTTCAGGAATGGATGAAGTTAGGGGTGGCAAATGATTTTATGGTTCAGGGATGGTGGATTTCTGGGCCAGACGGTGAATGGCGAAAGCTTTGCGGAAAACCCCTCTGCCTCCCACACCAAGGCTCAAAATTAGCACCTTAAAGTCTTTTAGGTTTGCATTCTTCTCTGTGCATTACGCTTACAAATCACCTGAAGAGAAAACATAAATTGAAAGCCATATTTTTACTGGTGCACAATTTTGTTTCAGCGTCACCCAAAATAAAATGGTTTGTGGAATAGTGCATGAACGCAGAGTGCCCAAAAGGTGGCAGTGTTCCTTCTCAAGACACGGGTAAAATGGCTGTCAGCAGCTTCCTGCCCAGCCATGCATGCCGCTTTGTGGCTGTCCCATCAAGCGCAACACTTGTAACTTTTGCAGGGTGACATGGCGCACACAGCTTCAAGGTTCCTCGCTGACGAGGAACACACAGCAATTATTCTGACATCAAAAGTGCAACTCAAAAGCATATAAACTCAAAGCGGAGGCGCTGCTTTGTCCTGTTGTCTGACAGCTGTAAACCTGAATGCTCAATGGGCCCAGGTGTGCTGAAGATTAAAAGGGTTTCTTGACATTTTCTAAATGGGAAATGCACCTGTGAGACCGGCCTCGCGGCGTTGCCCTCTCCATCATCCCGCCAACCTGCAACCACCCTCAAGACACGACATCTCTGACTCCGGCCGCCCCAGCCACCCCCGATCCGCGGGCCGGCCAGAGGCCTGACAGACTCAACACCTACCACGCATGTCCAACCGAGGGAGCGGGAACCCTCGAGCCAGACCCAGAGGCGCCAGCCCAGTCACACCTCGGGTCACCTTCCCCGGGAGGACTCAATCGGCCACCAAGCCCCTGGGGAGCAGGCGCCTCCCCTGCCGAGCATCTGGGGTCCCTCCCAGACCCACCTGAAAAGACCAAAGAAGTGAGCGGCAGGAAATCCCGCCGAACCCCCTCCGTCACCCCAGGCCCCTCTCTGCGTGCACTCCGGACTTCAAAGAGCCAGGGGTGCCGGAGAGATGAGGGCAGAGAAGACCTGGAACCATCCGAGCCTGCAGACGCTGTCGCGGCTCCTGAATGCTGAAGTCACCTGGGCCTACTGAGTGACTCGCGGCCTCTTGCTATTGAACTATCTGATCCCTGCGGACGAGGTCGCGGCTCCCGAACACTGAACCACCTAGGCCTGCTGAGTGACTCGCGGCCCCCAGCTATTGAACCAGCTGAGCCCTGCTGACGGAATCGCGGCTCCCGAACTTCGACCACTCGTGCCTGCTGAGAGACTCGCGGCGCTCCCCTTGAGGACGACTCAGTAAGAGATCGCCCAGAGACACGACACCCTCCAGCTCGAGGATTGTGAGCTTTCCGCAGGGTATTTCGCAGAGACACTATCTTGAAAGACTGTCCCGCTACCCCCATTCCCCACGACCGATTTGTGGTACGGTGTGCCACTGCTGTACTGCTTGCATCTTGGATCATAAAGATCCCTTGAAATCATCGATAAAAGAACCTGTCGTCCTACAAAGAATACGTGTGGTGTCACTCTGTTCGTAGTGTATCTCAGGGTGTGCGCACCTGGTTCGGCCTACTTGGGAGAGGTGGGTCGCAGGGGTGGGCAAGACGTGTATCGAACCCCCCTCCGGCGAACGCCTTTCCAACATTTGGTGGCAGACGACGGGATCCGAGCCGACACCGAAAGAGAGCGTGCAGTGAACGACTGACGCACTACCAAACAGAGATGGAAGGAGAAACCTCCCTGGGTGCCGCAGGTACCGAAATAAGCTCACCGTTCCGAGAGGATCAATTGGACTATTACACGCATAGAGAATTAAAACAGTTTTGCAAAGACCTTGGCATCGCTACCACCGGACTAAGCACAAAAGAAGACTTCCAGAAAGTACTGAAAACCTGGGTCGAGACGGGGGCGCCCCCTACCCAAACGGAAGGAAACTCTACCCATGAACCACCAAGCATCCCGGCGAGGAACAACGGGCCAGAGGGGAACCTGTCCCCCGAGGAACTAGCGGACCAAGAGAGAAGCCGCAACCACGAACTTGAACTGGCAAAACTAAAAATCGAGGGAGAAATAAAACTGGCAGAGAAGTGCACTGGTAACAACAAGAAACCCAGATGCAGACCAGGAGCCAGACAGACAAAAATAACTAGTCATTGACCTCTCAGAGAGGATTCTTATTAAAGGCGAAGATGAGGTATTACATAAGGTCCTGGGGTTCTTGCCTACCCCTCGGGAACATCCATTCTGGCTCATGAGCGAACTCCACCAGTTCTTTTGCAAGATTTGCTTTTGAGTGTTTTTCCAGGACAAGAAACTTCTTGACTGTGATGATTCAGGATTATGTCATGCATCTAAGTTCACACCTACAACGGCCATGACACCCAGTGAATTCCTCACTTCTGAAATAGCCATACTGAAGGAAACAGCACAGATACAAGCACCTAGGCCCTTCGACAACATGTCGTCCAGATAACGCAAAGCTGTGAGGGCTCTCACTGAGGATCCTACGATCGTGATCAAACCTGCAGACAAGAGCGGTGCTATAGTTGTGATGAACACCACTGAATATGACCAAGAATGCCGACGCCAACTATTGGATGGGAGATACTCTCTCCACCTGAGCTCACAATCCACTGAAACTCTGATGAAACTAATCCATTCATTGGTCATGACTGCGGAGGCCCAAGAATGGATGAACAAACACAAAGCAGAATTCCTGAGAAATATTCAATCCAGGATCCCTTATTTCTACATATTACCCAAAATAAACAAGGGGATCAGCCCTCTTTCAGAAAAACCAATTGTCTCTGGTATTGGATCCCTAATGGAACCTCTGAGTAAGTGCTATGATCACTATCTTCAACCGCTGGTCTCAGGAATTCCCTCCTTCCTAAAAGGTGCCAGGGGCGAGCTGAATATAATTGCAGAAACCAACAACGATCAGGAAATCGACCTCCCTGTGACCCTGGATGTAGAAGCATTGTATACCAACATCCCTCAGAACGCCATGATGGAGGTTATAGAGGCTAGCCACAGAACAGAAACGTGGCATCATGATTGAATGCGCTACCATTGCATTGAAGAATGACTTTTTCAAGTTCAAGACTCAGATCTACCATCACATACAAGGGACATCTATGGGCAGCACATTCACCCGAGCCTGGCATGTTTAGGCCCACTTTGAAGAACAGCATATATTCACTGAAACCAATCCCTTTAAAGATGACATCCTAACATCGCAACAATACATAGACAGCATCCTAGTCTTCTGGAAAGGCGACACCACCATGTGTCAGGAGTTTGGATGCCGGATTAACACACTTAGGCCCAGATGTATGAAGCCATTTAGCATTTCTTAATGGACCGAATCGCTATTTCAGCCTGTTAAGAAATGCTAAATGAACTTTTCCGATGTACAAAGGGCCAAAACTGTTTGCAATTTACAGTTTCTACCTGGTAGAAATCGCAAATTGTAACCGCAATTTAGGAATCACAAACAGGGATTACCTATTTGCGATTTCTAAAGCGCATGTATGTAGCATTTCCAAAATGCCAATCGGGCATTCAGGCAGTGTTATTACCAATGACTTAAAGTTGATGGTAATCCTGTGCAAAATAAAAAAAAATGCATTTTTAATGTGACATCAAGCACACATGTGTACTAGGAAATTCGGGTGCATTCCTTAAATTGCCATTTCTTATTAGAAAATTGCAATTTAGGTAATGCAAATCATTTCCTAGTTTGCCCATAGGCGGGAATGCAAAGGCATTTCCTATTTGTGATTTTCTAACAGCGATTCCTACTTTGTAGTAGGAATCGCTATTAGGAAATCGCAAATTCAGTACATATCCTTTTGCATTTCTTAAATAGCGATTCCTACGAAGTCACTATTTAAGAAATGCAAACTGGAATCTTTTTACATCTGGGCCTAAATCGGTTCCTGAGATTCACCCCGTCCATCCCAGAAAGGGAGATACCATTCCTGGATCTACTAATTTCCATTGATGATGGGACTCTATGGACCAAGACCTATTTGAAGGCCACTGATTGCAACAGCCTGCTTTGATATGTATTGGCCATCATCCCAAAGCCCTATGGGAGAACTTACCATATGGATAATGTCTCTGCTTCCGGAGAAACTGCAGCTCGCTGCAAGACTGATGCCCAAGCTAGAACACTCAGCAGAAATCTTTCCTCCTGGCACTATCCTCCCACAATCATCAAACAGTCCGAAAAGAGGGCATGGAACAACGACTGGGCAGCTCTCTTCAAGACCAACACCAACACACTGAAGATGTCCTAACATGTGTAAAAACCTTCACCCTGAATTCCTATCATGTCAAAAGCATCATCATGAAACATTGAGGTATCTTCTGCTTACGATCCCTGGAGATCCCGCAACAGTGCTTCGCTTTCAAACACACCCAGAACCTGAAGAACCTCCTCGTACACACCAGACCCCGGATCCAAGAGACACCAACACAGAACACCTTATTGACCCTGTCACCTGTAACGGGACACTATCCCTGTGGGTCCAGTGGGGTCTACCCACTCACTAAACGCTCCAGAGAGGTCTCATTGGGTCTCCAATTCATCTGGACACAAAAGATCCACACAAACTGCAAACAAAGAACTGTGTCTACCTCATCAGATTTATCCTTGAAGCCTCCATTACATAGGGATGACCACGAGATATGTCCAAATACATATAATGGAACACCGGAGCAACATCTGTTGCAGACACAGTACCAAAAAAATGTGCGACCACTTCTGTGACTCCAATAATTCTCCAGAGGATATACGGTGGATTCTTTAGAAAGGAAACACAAACACAAGAAGTCTAAAGGATGAAAACCCATGGTGTGAGGTTTAATTCCCCAACCAGCCCCTGTAACATCAACTTCACACTTATCCCCGGTGTATTAAAATTCTCCTAGACATCGGACCTCTTAATTTTTAGCCTGAGGACACCATCCGCCTTACTGACAACAAATCACCACTATTACTATGCGACAGATGACGAGTCCTGCATGGGCTTCCAAAAACCATACTATGGATTTTCAAGGATGACCACAAATGTGGACATGATAATAGTTCCACTATTACTATACAACAAATGTTGCGTCTTGGAAGACCACAATATTGATTTGCACTGATGACCACAAATGGTCACTATTACTAAGTGTTAGACTTGGCATCATTGGCGTGGTTTCCCCTGACCTTTTGCAAATTCCTCCTGTATTTTTGATACTGTGCTGGATTTTGTTTTTGCTGGCTTAGATGCTTTGGGCACTTTGCCCCTGCTGATCAGTGTCAACGTGCAAGTGCTCCCTCTGTAAATTGTGATTACAATTGGTTCTCCCTGATTGGTAGATTTGATTTACTGCTAAGCCACTAGTAAAGTGCACTAAGTGTGCCAGGGCCTGTACATCAAATGCTACTAGTGGGCCTTCAGCACTGGTTGTGCCACCCATAGTAGTAGCCCTGAAAAAGGTATCTCAGACCTGCCACTGCAGTGTCTGTGGCAGTTTTTAACTGCCATGTCGACCTGGCAAGTGCACCCACTTGCCAGGCCCTAACCTTCGATTATCTTACATGTAAAGCACACCTATGGTAGGCCCAAGGTAACCCCCTGGGTAGGGTGCAGTGTATGTAAAAGGTAGGACATGCACTGGTGTGTGTGATATGTCCTGATAGTGAACTGCCAATTTCGTTTTTCACTATTGAAAGGCTATCTGTCCCACAGGATAGAATGGTAGATTATATATTACAAGTATCACTTCCCATTGGTACATGATAGAGAAATAAAGTTTAGGCTCTCTGAACACTACATTTAATAACACAGTTTTAGTGAAAATGGTATGTAAATTGAGTGTTTGAAAATGCCACTTTTAGAAAGTAGGCATTTTCTTGTTTAACCATTCTGTGTGACTGTCTGGTTTTGGAGTGACAGGGGCTGGGGATGCGCATTCACTGTAGACAGCCACTGGAGGGTTGACGTTTGCCTGGCCCTTTCTGGATGACTAAGAGCTGAGCTGAATGGGGCATGGCTGCTTTTAGAGCAGTGGGAGGAGATTTTCTTACACCTGAATAGGGCCTGTCACCCTTGCACAATGCTGCCTCCAGTAAGGATAGAACTGGTTTGGACTGAGCTCAGAGACCCTTGCACAAGGAGAGTAAAGACAAAATGGGGTATAAGTAGTAGACCTTAAACCCCACAACTTTGGATTACTTCTGGACTCAAGAGGAACCTTTGCTTGGGAGAAGAGCTGAAGAGCTGCAAGGAGGAATACTGTCCCTTTGCTGTGTGCTGTGTAGGGTTGGCCTGCAGTTGCTGTTTCTGCCAAGGAAAGTACAAACACTGGGACCTGCTTCAAGAAAATCTCCAAGGGCCTGTGTGTGCCGGCAGTTTAATGGCTATCAAAATGTAACTGTTATACGGGACCCGTTCCAAAATGGTGCTGACTAACCATAGCAAGCAGTCCCCTTTTTCTGACTATGATTTAATTAGTGTAATCACACCCACTGACCGTACGTTGTTGTTTCGATTGGTTAAGCAACAATATATTAAGTGGAGCCCTAGGAGGCGTATGCTTGCTGCCGTTCCGCGTTTGCCGGTTTACTTGAAGGACTGTCCGTTCCAGAACAACTTATGCTACAAGAAACTCACAAAGAAGGTAAGCCCTTAAGCGTGCATGAATATGATACACTGCAACGGCTTTGTCCGTTGCGATCTATGGACTGTAGAACAAACATAAGCGAAACCTTTCGTTATGTTTTGATTTTTCTAGATACCACGACGCAGCATCTCTGTTGATTCTCTGTCCCGAAGTTGACCCGCTTCATAACTTAACAAAAGGTCAGCCATTATATTCTCTAAATACCACATGAACCCTAATTTGAACGAGTTTTTCATCGTTCGTTTATAGGTAGAGTACCAGATTATAACAGTGGTCACTTGGAGCGTAACCATTATTGTTCAAACGTAAATCTTACAAACATCGGAATTCAGACGTCGTTTGTTGGTTAATACATCTATCTCTCTTTTTTTTTAAAAAATGTCCTTTCGAACGAAGACGTAGCACTTTTCAGCATAATTATTAAAGAGGTAGCACCACTATAAAGTAGGTGGCATTTGGTATATGACCGCTTTTATTTTGGCGGCTGCCCACATATTAAAAATTAACATCGTCGGACAACGTTATGTGCAGCCATTAATCATAGAAAAACAGACGACTGAAATCTGATTTGTTCTTTTTCTAGCAATATAAGAGAGGGCATCTTTCATTGGCCTTCTGACCAAATTTGAAAACGCTGGGACTTTAGTTTGGTACTGTGACAGTGCCTTAGTCAAGTAACCGTGACCCGTGGAGAGGAGTAGAATACCTCTTTCCCGCCAATCAGGTAACGGAACAGGGTGCTCATTTAGTCTACGTAATTAGCCTGTTTGGTCGTGAGCCATATAACATCAGTCCTTTGTATCTTCCTAAAAAAAAGGAAATTTCGAATTACTAAAAACCATGATGGGATGCCTCATGTATGACGGGGAACACTGATTTCTCTAGAAAAACAAGTAAGCCTACTTTTGAATTATGCCATAGGGATATGAATACTATACAAAATATGACCACTTTGGTCATACACTTGGTGTTCCAATACTTGACTGGTGGTGGCACTTAATGTACTATTTTCTCTGTCCTTTAGAGCAATTGTCCTCAGTCTAATCTAGGTCACATAGTATGTTTCTTTGCATGCAATATACTATTTGGGTATGCCTAAGGATGTGTAATCAACAGAATGATAACAGTAACATCTCCTGTTGATGACTTCCCCCTTTCCTCTCCCCTTTGAATTTTCCAGTCTCACTCCTTTAGATAAAGGCTAATGTTCATTATGTGTTCACCTAACATGTGAAGAAATTCTTCTTGGTTATATTATTAGGGAAGATCAGGCCGTTTACTTATGATATTTTATGTATGTGTTGTTTCAGGTCTTCCTTGGGCTTTACAGTTTTTGAAATATACTTCTGGTCCTGATGAAGGTGGCACCATTGCCATCGAAACGCGTCGACCACTGACCTTTGACATTAACATCCTGCTTTTGCAGTTGTCTCATTAATTACAGAAGACATTTATGTATTCTATGCTCCAAATGTCTAGTATATGATACAACTTCTTTCTTCTGTTGATCCTGTTAGATGTATGAATGTGGAATGTGTTGGTATGTATGTAGATGAGATGGTATGAAGTTATAATGATTTTTCTTTATTATTAGTGTGCCCTAGGATTTCTGTCTATATGATGCACTATCACTGTAATGAATCTAGCCAGTGATTCTTAAATATTATTTAAATGTGAAAAGAAGAAATGTATTAAGTCGATCTAAGACAAATTGAAAAGGGTAAATAATAAAAATTAAATTATCAAAAAAATTTATAAACAATATATTGTGTGTAGCATCATTGATTTTAGGCCTGCTTTTCCCTGGTTGCAATTAATTTGTTTTGCTTAAAAAAAGAGGTCGCGAGGGAAGCTTTATTATATGTTAGTGTTTATTTCCCCTTTTTCCCTGACCTGAAGTTCATTCTAAGGGGGTCCCATTTCCTTGCTGTGCATTCACGGTTCTTCAACCGTGGGATTTTTGTGTTCTGTAGTAATTCATAGAATAAGTGATAAAAAAGGATTTCTTCCTGTTGGGTGACACTGTGTGGACTTTGCATTAGTGTTTTCTGTTAATGTTTTTCTTTATCTTTGACACTCATTCTTTCTCTAGCCTTGTTGCATCTTTGACACTCATTCTTTCCCTAGCCTTGTTGCATCTTTGTGTACACTGTGGATTTGTTAGAGCAGGAATATTGGGGATATTAGGACTAGCTCTTTGATTAACTTGTGAGACTGTTACATAAGTGTATTTTTAAGTAACGTTGAAGATGGAGGGACTCAAAACCTTTGGTTTTACGGATGATGATCTTAATACTCTATTGGGACAAATGACCTCAAATGACAATCCAACCCCCTCACACATGCATGATAATGCAGAATGGAATAATCTATTGAACCTAAAAAAGAAATCTAAGCGCATGGATTCCCATGCACACTATATGCTCGAATATCTTCGAGCAGGTGTTATACCATCAGGCTTAAGGGTACGGAATATTCCAGCTCTTTTTGTAGAGATCCGAAAGTTCCTGGAGCGGTGGTCACTGATTGCTAACCGCTGCTCCAGGGACTGGATGATCCTCATAATAGAAACTGCTAGAGAGGTGTTGGCGGTACTGAATCAAGAGATACTAACTTTAGAAGACAAACTGAAAACTTCGACTGCGTTGGATGACGCCAAGGTAAGACTTGAGAAAGTTAATTCCGAAATGAAGGATTTTGATATCTATCTTACAAATAAAAAAACCGAAAAACTGAAAAAAGACATCAGATGGTATACGGAGGAAAAAGCATACCCTTACCTCAATGCCACATATTATAAAGATTGGAATCAAAACCAAGATCACCAAGGGTATAATAATTACAACCCTAGACGAAGAGTGGTAAACTTCTCAGATACATACTCAACGGATTCTGACAATGAAAATGGGCAGGATGCACCAGGCGCACATTATGGCTCATATAGGGGCAGACGAATGGCACAACAATCATTCCGTGGCCAATCTCCTTTTTTATCGAGAGGCCAATTCAGAGGCAGGAACAGGAGGTGGACGTCGAACAGAGAGGACTCTCAATCGATGGCCCCTCAACATCAAAATCAGCAACCATATCTGAAAACCCGCAATCAAAAGTATTGGCGGTAGAAAGTGAGAGTAGTAGATCAGCGGGATGTGATACACTGCCTATATTTAATCTTTCCACCATCGCCCTCAAAGATGATGAACGAGCTGTGCTAAGTCGGGGGCTATCATTTGTTCCCTGTACTTGCCCGAACCTGTTCAAATTACATGAAGATCTTTTCTCTTTCTTCAGAAAAGTTAGACAAAAAATTTTTTTTCTTGATCGTCCCCCCAATGAAGATACAGATAATCAATCCGGATGTAAACCACCATCACAATTTACTCCCACCCTTGATATGGTGGGTCCGGAGGTTAATATCTTCGAACAGAATGTTCTCAAAGAAATAACACGTGTCATTAAAAAACCATCATTTGTACACAACAACCTTACCATCTCAGAAAATAATGCCTTATGTAACATTAAGACCAACAAAGACCTAGTGATAAAACCTTGTGATAAAGGTGGAGGGATAGTCGTAATGGATAAGAGTCAGTACTGTGAAAAGATGACCAAAATGTTGGCCATCCCCCAACACTATATGAAATCCCATCCCAAGGAATTGGTCAATCTCAGGATAACCATTTCAAACATTACAAGCAAAGCCCTAGATCGTGGCGATATATGTCAGGATGAGTTTAATTTTTTGAACAGATCTTGCCCTATAACTCCAGCCCTATACGGACTGCCAAAAACTCATAAGGACATAGTAGATCCACCTATGCGTCCTATTATCTCGACAATTGGCTCAAGCACTGAACCCCTGTCGAAATTTGTGGACTCCTATCTCTGTCCTCTAACACAGAACTACGCCTCATTCATTCGAGACACAGGGGACATGATTAACAAGATTGAGGGTATGCCATTCAATCGCAACCAACACGTACTAGTGACGCTTGATATTGAGGCTTTGTACACCAACATTCCTCAATATCAAGCGTTACAGTCTGTTTCCGCCTTGTTACAAAGAACTCCAGGAGACAGACCAGACACCTTCATCTTGGAATGCTTGGAGGTGGTACTTATGAATAATTTCTTTGAATTTGAAGGGTCATTTTACAAACAAATCAAGGGCACCAGCATGGGAGCCTCTTGTGCTCCCAGTGTGGCCAACATATATATGGGGGAGTGGGAGCTCAAGAACGTGTTTAACGAGGCAGCTCCTTTTTCAGATAATGTCATCGGTTGGAGACGTTTCATCGATGATATTTTCTTTATATGGACAGGAACAAATGACTCCTTGAATGAATTCATACTCTGGCTGAACGCGAGTGATTGCAATCTCAGATTCACTGCAAATAGCAGTACATACCAAGTGGAGTTCCTGGATATTCTGATCTCGGGACTGAACAATGTAATTTCGGTAAGTTTATTCAGGAAACCTACTGCAAAGAATACAATATTGCATTACCAGAGTTTCCACCCCACAAGTCAGAGAGATGCCATTCCGTTTGGTGAATTCCTGCGTATCAGGCGCAATTGCACTGATATGCAGGACTTCCATAAACATGGAGATGCTTTGAGGGTACGACTTCTGGCCAGAGGCTACCCCAACAGACTCATAAGACATGCCTACAAGAGAGCCAAATATTATGATCGAGAAGCATTATTGGCGGGCACCACCCGTACGTCTAAAGATCAGGTGGTTTGTGTTATTAACCATTCACCTCTTAACCACAAGATCAGAAATATCATCATGAAGAATTGGAAAATTCTGAATAGTGATGATAATGAAACCCAGTTGGAACAACCGTTAGTAGCTTACCGCAGAAATCGCAATTTGCGCGATCTCTTGGTACACACCAGACCTACCCAATTCAACACAGTACGTCAACTTACTGTATCAGGTCTGCCCTTGGTTCTGGGCAATCACAAGTGTGGTTCTTGCCATGCTTGTGATAGTGCCTTAGTTACTGACTCTATACAGTATGAGGGCAAATCTGTAAAACTGAGAACCTTAACTAACTGCAGGAGTCACAATATAGTATATATGTTAATCTGCCCATGTGGACTAGCATACATCGGAGAAACAGCACGAGAATTTCGTATCAGATACAGCGAGCATAAATCAGCTGTACGTAACAAGAAAATTACAGCCCCGCTGGTACAACATTGTATTGATAAGGACCATCTAGAAAGTGATTTCAAATGGCTTATCATAGAAAAGATTCAGAGCAAAGCAGGTACATCTATGGAAATTACTCGCAAACAACGCGAAACTTTTTGGATTTATACCTTTAATAGTGTAAAGAAAGGTTTAAATCAGGACATACAGTGGTATGTGACTAAGACTTGGTGAGCCATACTAATACTCGGTTTACTTTGAAAATCTGTCTTAAACTGATTAATCTGGTTTTAGGGTTGCTATGGACACATTAAGATGGTCGATATATTTTTTTAGCCCTTAATTTCCATATTATGGAAACAACAAACAACTTGGAGCATTTAACATAAACCTTTTGGTATTAGTTGCGATACCATGACGCTGTTGTATAGCAGAAGTTGTCCCCCCTTTTTTTTGCAGTGAGAAATAGACTTTGTGACATCAAGGCATGGTAGCGAACACGTGTCTACCATATCTCACCTAATACATTTGAGTGGCACGCTCACTTTGTTTACAAATTGGGTTTTACTTTGTATTTAAATAGAAATTACATCGCGGCTAGGGTTGCCTAGCTTATGTCGGTTTTCTCGCTCAATTTACACTGACAAAGATATGTCCTATTGAAAAAAAGAAAAATGTTCATTGTCTGACAATTGAGAACAATAAAGTTATGTAGCCTTACATCTCTTGTCCCAAGATCGGCAGTTTAATGGCTATCAAAATGTAACTGTTATACGGGACCCGTTCCAAAATGGTGCTGACTAACCATAGCAAGCAGTCCCCTTTTTCTGACTATGATTTAATTAGTGTAATCACACCCACTGACCGTACGTTGTTGTTTCGATTGGTTAAGCAACAATATATTAAGTGGAGCCCTAGGAGGCGTATGCTTGCTGCCGTTCCGCGTTTGCCGGTTTACTTGAAGGACTGTCCGTTCCAGAACAACTTATGCTACAAGAAACTCACAAAGAAGGTAAGCCCTTAAGCGTGCATGAATATGATACACTGCAACGGCTTTGTCCGTTGCGATCTATGGACTGTAGAACAAACATAAGCGAAACTTTTCGTTATGTTTTGATTTTTCTAGATACCACGACGCAGCATCTCTGTTGATTCTCTGTCCCGAAGTTGACCCGCTTCATAACTTAACAAAAGGTCAGCCATTATATTCTCTAAATACCACATGAACCCTAATTTGAACGAGTTTTTTATCGTTCGTTTATAGGTAGAGTACCAGATTATAACAGTGGTCACTTGGAGCGTAACCATTATTGTTCAAACGTAAATCTTACAAACATCGGAATTCAGACGTCGTTTGTTGGTTAATACATCTATCGATCTTTTTTTTAAAAAAATGTCCTTTCGAACGAAGACGTAGCACTTTTCAGCATAATTATTAAAGAGGTAGCACCACTATAAAGTAGGTGGCATTTGGTATATGACCGCTTTTATTTTGGCGGCTGCCCACATATTAAAAATTAACATCGTCGGACAACGTTATGTGCGGCCATTAATCATAGAAAAACAGACGACTGAAATCTGATTTGTTCTTTTTCTAGCAATATAAGAGAGGGGATCTTTCATTGGCCTTCTGACCAAATTTGAAAACGCTGGGACTTTAGTTTGGTACTGTGACAGTGCCTTAGTCAAGTAACCGTGACCCGTGGAGAGGAGTAGAAAGACCTCTTTCCCGCCAATCAGGTAACGGAACAGGGTGCTCATTTAGTCTACGTAATTAGCCTGTTTGGTCGTGAGCCATATAACATCAGTCCTTTGTATCTTCCTAAAAAAAAGGAAATCTCGAATTACTAAAAACCATGATGGGATGCCTTATGTATGACGGGGAACACTGATTTCTCTAGAAAAACAAGTAAGCCTACTTTTGAATTATGACATAGGGATATGAATACTATACAAAATATGACCACTTTGGTCATACACTTGGTGTTCCAATACTTGACTGGTGGTGGCACTTGATGTACTATTTTCTCTGTCCTTTAGAGCAATTGTCCTCAGCCTAATCTAGGTCACATAGTATGTTTCTTTGCATGCAATATACTATTTGGGTATGCCTAAGGATGTGTAATCAACAGAATGATAACAGTAACATCTCCTGTTGATGACTTGCCCTTTCCTCTCCCCTTTGAATTTTCTAGTCTCACTCCTTTAGATAAAGGCTAATGTTCATTATGTGTTCACCTAACATGTGAAGAAATTCTTCTTGGTTATATTAATAGGGAAGATCAGGCCGTTTATTTATGATATTTTATGTATGTGTTGTTTCAGGTCTTCCTTGGGCTTTACAGTTTTTGAAATATACTTCTGGTCCTGATGAAGGTGGCACCATTGCCATCGAAACGCGTCGACCACTGACCTTTGACATTAACATCCTGCTTTTGCAGTTGTCTCATTAATTACAGAAGATATTTATGTATTCTATGCTCCAAATGTCTAGTATATGATAAAACTTCTTTCTTCTGTGGAAATATGGATTTTTCTGGTCAGTTATGTCCCCTATCTTGGACCCCAACGGTTCCATGTGCATGTCACAAGTACATGTATATTCCCTCCAGTTCCAGTTATGAAGACGCAAATACATGTGCGTCCACCGTCAACATGTCCTTTGACAGATCCGCCATGTATAGGCCGGATATCCCATTCCTAAATATGAAAGGCCATCGGCTTTATATGGTTCACTTATGCCACTTTTCAGTCCAGGCAAGTAGGCCCTGATTCTGTCATCAAAACTCCTCTTGCCTTCTGCCTCTGAAAGCTCCAGCCCGAGCCTGCATCTGTGACCATGAACTTTGTCTCATTCTCTGCGCGGCTCACGAAGCCTGACATCAGCTTACTCTCTGCCAAGAACTGTATTTCACCTTCGAATTATCTGCCTCCCCCTCAGCCGATGCATTCCTGCCTAGTAGTTTAAGTAAACATTCTTCCAGTTACCAAGCAAAAAGGCCCATCTTCTCTGTCCTCATGCAAGTAATTCATAGCCCTGTTACCATGGAATATTCCTACCCCCTCGCATTCAGTGTAGACACTTAGACGCTTGTACACGCACGCACAGTCAGTATAGAATAGATTCTGTCCGAGAGTCCCTCTTTTATGGATAACATAGTTCTTTAAACATAGGATGTTAGATATGATTTGGGATTAGGTTGACTTGACCCCCCAGACTTCTCGTCTCCACATATAGAGCTAAATGTCAAGTCCCCGTCACCCCCTAGTTACACGTCAATTACACGTCATACTGCTGCGCGCGCATCAATGCCAAGTATTATCTTATAGATCCACCTATGTATTACATCATAACCAATCATGTTCCTTTTTACTCATTATTACACCCATTTTCGGTTACGCAGACCAAACGTCAATGTCCTTATCAATTGTTACGCCTACTGTATTCACTTCATTATAATGTATGTACTATAAAAGTTACTTCTTGTCAATAAAGTATGTACTTCACTTCCTGAACCCCCGTGGTGATGGAACTTGAAGCATCCGATTATAATCGATTATTGGAATAAAGCCCATTCCGAAACTCTAACATCACGGATTCTGCCTCTCATTTTACTGAGCTATTTTATAATGTTTCTGTATCAAATTCAGTCCCGGTAAAGGAATTTTTATTTACCACATGATGGCGCCCGAACAGGGACACTTTCTCATCTCACGCGCCGGCGGTGCGTTGCAGGCCCGGTCTCCTGCCACAGCTGGGTGGACAATAACGCGTACCAGCAGGATTTCCTGTATCTCCCTCCGGTCAAGCGGGGGCGACTGAGACTGCGATCAACACCCAGACGAGGCGGTGAGAAGTGCGAAGTATCCCGACCAGAGCCTAGCTGAGAGAGCAAGATCCGAGGTATACAGAGACCCACCAGTCCGAAGTCAAGCCCAGTGTCCGACGAGTCGAGTTGAGTCGAGTCCAGTCCGGTTCAAGTTCAAATTACTGAGGCCTTCCGTTTCCGAAGCTACCCGGTGAGTACCATTGCTGGGGAGGCATTTCTGACGTGCACATAGGTTGTGCCGGTCAAGACGGGTTTGGGTACACAAATCCGGTCTGCACTGTTTTAGCAGTGTATCTGTACTGTTTAGCAGTATATCAAGTATTCCGAAGTATTCCGAAGTATCTAGTTATTGTCTAGTTATTGTCGAGAATTAAGCTTGGTGATTAGTTATGCAGACGATCATCATTGTTGTTTCAGTTAAAGGTTTAATGTTAAAATGTTTAAAGTGTTTAAGTATGTTCTGTATATCGTGGTATGAATGACTGTTCATTATCGTGTTTATTGTATTAAGTCTGTTCAAATTCAAGTATCAGGTCAAAATCAAGTATAAGGTCAGTTCTCAATATGCCGCTCTTTTCGAAATTAAGACAGATCACTACCAGAAAAGGGGTTCTCGAAGAAGCCGTCCCTATTCCTCCTAGGGACACTCCAGGGCACTTTATGTATCACAAACATGGCTTAGACGCTATATTATTTCTTGATTTATGGGTAGACTATACCAAGGGATTACCAGAAAGTCAGAGGTGGCCCACAGCGGGGACCTGGGATGCAGAGTGCATCATGAAAGTCGAGGAAGAGTTATGGAAAAGAAAAGTCAGACAGTCACAGAAAGACGCCGTTGAATTATGGCGTAAAGAATCACATAGACGAACAGAAAAAGCACGTAGACAGGAAGAGAAGAGTAAAGAGAATTCCAATAAAGTTCGAGAGAATCTATTAATTGAGGAAGGTATCCGAGTGAAATCAGAACAAGTAGACAGACAAAGAAATGCCCTTATGAATGGTATGTATCCCCTTCTGGCCGAAGGATTGCCTAAGGCTACTCCAGAGATACCGAAAGACTTGCCACCCCCATTATTCCCAATCAAGGTACATCCTAAGGGGCATCCTAGAACCGCAGAAGATGTTTTTCTTTCCTCATATTTAGATGACGCAGCTCCCGAGTATGCTAATTCCGCCCCACGTAGACCGCATACCAGGGAGGTCCAACGCCAAGATCCAGCACCCGTATCCCTGCAGCAACAAATCGAGTCACAAGTTCCGGCAAGCACATCTGTTTCTGCATCTGTTCCTACAAGTACTTCTATAGCTGAGTCCACACCTATAGTTGCTGTGTCACGTTCGACGAATCCTTTCACACCCGACGCCCCAGACGGGGCCACGGGAGGTGCTACCAATATTTTTTCTACGCCACCTAGAATAAATAAACTTATTTTCCAAGAGTCAGCGCATTCACGTACACCCAAATTCGTAAGTGATCGTACGCTTAAGGAACTTCTTATAGATTGTAGATATGACCCGGTGCTCGGTAAAGAGGACGAAATGATCCTGGCATCATTACGTATCAGACGAGCCGCAGGGTATTTAGCGAAGCTACCAGGAATGACTGCGCATCTAGATAGAATATATCATTTTGTTCAAACAGGGCGAGATCCAGAATGTATTAACAGAGCTATGGAATACCAGAAATTAGAGATACAGGGGGAACTGTTGCGTTTCCTCATAAACTGTGTGATCAGAAATCAAGACCGACCGGGGGTAGATCCGGAAGCAATGAAAATTCTTACAAAATGGAGCCAGAATATATCAGAAGGGAGACACGATAAGCAAAATTGTATAATAGCCATGTGCCGAAAGATCCGTAAAGAAATAGAACGCCTACACGAAGAGAGATTAGAGACAGACGAGTTCGAGCAAAGCGAGGAAGAAGGGTCAGGACTGCCCGCCGGACAGTCAGACACCATAGCCTATGTAGGTAGAGGAAGATCTTGTAATAGGAATCAAACTAGATGTCATACTGACCCAATACGTCCAATATGTCCAGATAATGACAGGAATTTCCAAATACCTATAATTAACATAAGGTCTAACGAGCATTCGTTCCAAACCGCCGACAAACTACTCCGAGAACGAAGGGGTTATCATTTTCTCGATTCTATGGATGAACAAGATTTAGCGAGGGCAGCTGTTCATTGGGTGGACAGTCCCGGAAAATATAGTGATGAGACAGTAGTACGCACATTTTTGAATCTCACCCCAGATGAGCAGAGGTTAGCTGGGATTTATATGATTCAACAACTCATTATACTATATCAGAGTCAGCATTCGGACCCTGGTCCCTTACCTGACATATTGACTGAATTGCTTATGAATAAATGGAGAGGTCCAGGTACCAAATTAATTAAAGAAATTCTAGTATCTAGAAAGCAGTATATTCTTTTTGTATGCTCAGAGCATGTCTCATTGCCTGTCAAGGAAAGAACGACGTATCACCTGGATAGACAGAATCCCTTACGAGAAGTACACCCAATAAAAGGCGAGGACAATCAGTTTAAACGTGTATTTGTATATACGCCTATATCGAAAATAGAATTGTTAGAAATGAAGAAAGTAGTACCCAGTCATGACAAGGACCCAGCGGGTTTTCACCGAGAAATTAAAGACATGTTACTCATGGGAGAGTATACCTACCCCGACATCATGACAATATTAAAGGTGTTGATGCCTGCTGGCATTTATGAGAAACTCAAGGAAAAAGAGTGGGAGGTAGGTGATCAAAAGATAGAATGGTCAGCATTAGAAGCAGAAGAAAGGGCCCGAGGTCCAGGTTCGGGGCTTGGGGACAAAACTAAAGCACTACCAGGTCTACTAGTACAGGTACTGCCACGTTTATTAACTACGAAAAAGGAAGATTGGGGTACAATTTCAGCCTGTAAACAGAAGCAAGATGAAGACACTAGCGATTACTATGCCCGATTCGAGAAATGTTTTGGTATAAATAGTGGCATAAAAGCAAGTAGCGAATCATACCCGCATCTGTTTGTAACAAAATTAGTGGAAAATGCCCTGCCCCCAGTAAAGAATAGAGTATTAAAATTCGAGAGTACCTGGCAAGGTAACACTCCAACACAAATGTTACAAATGTTACAGTACCACCACAATAGAATTAAAGAGGAACAAGAACATGAACACAGACGCATGAAAGACACGAAAATGAAAATGCTAGTTTCCCAGACAGTTCCAGCTGAAGGACATAAAAAGGGTATGACACATTCCGATTCAGCAGGACCTGTAAAAGGGACATGCAATTATTGTAAAAAGCCAGGTCATTACGTACACGATTGTCCAGTGCTAAAACATAATATCGCCATAGGTAAAACACAAGAAAGATCACGGCCACTAAGACAAGATCAGAATGAACAAGGAGCTACGCAGCATGCCCAGGCCATGCCAGCCGCACAACAGCCAATACAGTTTGTGCCAGCTGCACCACCGTTGCCTGTTGCTGCCACACAGACAACAACACGACAAATGTATCAGACTGCACAGTATGAATATCCGGAGTATCAACGTTACGCATGAACTAGCCTAGAGAGGGAAGTTGACTTACCCCTTATCGAGATTCCTGTAGATCAAGAAGGACATTATGTACATAGTGAATTATTAGGTCAAGATAGAAAATTTTTACTCGATACAGGAGCAAGTCGAACAACTATAAAACGAAGTGAAGTCCCAGGGGCACCCCTCTCAGGCTCACAGAATATTTCCCTTGGTTTTTCAGGAAAACCTATTGTTAATGAAGTGTCACAGCCTCTTCCACTTACGATAGGACCTCTGACCCGAACTACAGATTTATTGCTTACTAAATCATGTCCAGAAAACTTGTTAGGAATAAAAACGTTGAAAGCCCTAGGAGCCATAATATGTTGTTCTCCGGAAGGAGTAAGGTTGTTTTTACGTGATTTTAAAGGTCACTATGTATCTAGAGACATGGATCCCCGACTGCAGACTTTACCTACACATCTATGGGCACAAGGCCCTACTGATGTTGGTTGCATGAATATTACACCATATCGAGTCACACTAAAGGCAGGAGTGGTGCTACCACGAATGCGACAATACAAGTTACCAACAGATGCTGTAACGGCTTTACTACAAATCATTGACGAGCTTATTGCCCAAGGAGTAGTTGTAGAAACAGACTCCAATGTATGTAATTCACCGATAATTCCGATTCTTAAACGAACAGATCCTACAGCTCCGCCAGTATATCGATTGGTTATTGATCTGCGCGAGTTAAACAAATGTATTGTGCCACAATTTCCTGTGGTCCCAGATATCTCGTCATTATTGACAGCTATTGATTCCGAAGCAACATTGTTTACTGTAATTGATCTCAAAAATGCCTTTTTCAGCGTCCCAATAGATCCGGAAAGCCAATATTTGTTCGGATTTAGTTTAAATGGGCGTAGCTTTAAATTCACCCGCGCACCTCAAGGATTTACAGAAAGCCCCAGCATCTATAGCCAAGCACTGAAACGAGAACTTGACAGTATCCACATGCCGGTTAACACTGCCCTGCTTCAATATGTCGATGATCTGCTGATCACCGCTAGAAGCGAACCCGAATGTGAGAAAGCATCACTGACAGTTTTACAATTTCTAGCCGAAAAGGGGCACAAGGTGTCCCCTTCTAAGCTGCAATTCTGTGTCCAGCGAGTTATTTATCTTGGTCACTCGCTGTCCAAGGAGGGAAGGCAGCTTACACCCGACCGCATTCAGTTAATTGCTAACATGTCAATACCCAAGACACAGAAGGAGGTGCGGGCTTTCATAGGCCTCACTTCATATTGTAGACAGTGGATCCCTCAGTATGCATTTCTAGCAAAACCACTCATTCAGTTGACAACACAGGAGGCAGCCACACCGACTATTCTCCCTTGGACTCAGGAACACACACAAGCTTTTGAAAGCTTAAAGAAAGCTTTATGTCAAGCACCCGTTTTAGCAACGCCATGTTACAGAAAACAGTTTACACTCTTTGTTACAGAACGCGAAGGTACGGCCTTGTCAGTACTCACACAGGAACAAGCAGGAGCACACAAACCATGTGCTTATTTTTCTAGTACATTAGATCCCGTAGCTCAGGCTTTGCCTGCATGCCTAAAATCAGTAGCAGCAACAGCTTTAGCAATCAGACAAAGCGATGCCATAGTGTTAGGACATCCATTGACAGTTCAAGTACCACATGCAGTAGAGGTTCTTGTAAATAGAACGCAAACACAACACTTGACTGTAGCGCGACTTACAGGATACGAGCTTACATTGTTTCAGCCACATATAGAAATCAGACGCTGTAACACATTGAATCCTGCCACACTTTTACCAGTAGTCGGAACAGACCCACTAGCCCATGACTGTATTGAAGTTATTACAATAACAACAAAACCCAGACAAGACTTAACCGATGTCCCATTGTCAGATCCAGACCTGACCTTGTATGTAGATGGTTCATGCATGAGAACAAGTACAGGAGAGTTAGTAGCCGCCTACGCAGTCACAACAGATACTGAGGTCATTGAAACTAATCGTATAACTACTTTGTCAGCTCAAGCCGCAGAACTTATCGCTCTGACACAAGCCTGTATTCAAGCCATGAATAAAAAAGTCAACATATACACTGACTCACGTTATGCATTCGGAGTTGTACATGACTTCGGCGTGCTGTGGCGAGAGAGAGGTTATTTAACTTCCCACGGTGCCCACATTCAGCACGGACCCCTCATTCATGCATTATTAGATGCAATACATCTACCCACTGAAATATCAATTATGAAATGTAAGGCTCATACGAAGGTTACTGATATCATTTCCCAAGGCAATGATCTAGCCGACAGAACAGCTAAACTGATTGCTCAAACTCAAACCCCCGATATGACAAAGACAATAGTCCCGACACCGACACATTGTATGACAGTTAAAGATCCTACTCTTGACGTAATTGACATACAGACACATGCTACACCAGACGAAATAAAGAAATGGACTGAATTAGGAGGGATCCAAACGGACCAAGGATGGATGATGAAGGAAAGGTCTGTATGGTTCCTTCCTGATTCAATGGTCCAAGTCATAATTAACACTATACATAGTCCAGCACATTTAGGAGAAAAAGCTATGCTAGACAGCATTCAACACCTTTGGTTCAATAAACATTTACGAGCAGCAGCAAAACAAAAGGTCCGTACCTGTATGATCTGTTGTCAGTTCAACCCAGGAAAAAGCGTTCCCGTAGAACAGGGTGGATTTCATACCCCTAATCATCCTTTTGAAGTACTCCAGATGGATTATATCCAGATGGAACGATGCAGAGGATTCAAATATGTTCTCGTAGTTGTCTGCGCTCTGTCCCGTTGGACGGAGGCATACCCGGTTTCAGATTACACTGCTCCGACTACTGCCAAACAGTTGGTTCGAGAATTCTTCCCACGATACGGTTTACCACGTGCTGTTTACTCAGATAACGGCCAGCCGTTCTCATCTGAATTAATGAAACACGTTTCACTTCTGTTAGGATATCAGTGGAAATTCCACTGTGTCCGACATCCCGAGGCAGCAGGTCTCGTAGAAAGACATAACCAGATACTGAAAATTAGAATGTCCAAAATATGCAGAGAGAAAGGTGTCGACTGGGTAGTAGCGTTACCAGTTGCACTCTTTTACATGAGAATGGTAGCACACTCTCGAACAGGGCTATCCCCGTATGAGGTGATCTTCGGTAGACCACCGAATATGTGGGGGACGCCTATACCACGCAAAATAACTGATATTGACTGTAATATGCTGACAGATTACTTGGCTTCCTTGATGTCTGCACTACAATCTTCTCGTTCACAGGTAGCTGCAGCCTTTCCCGACAACACTGAGGTGAAACCCCATGACGTTGTTCCGGGTAATCTTGTCTTTGTGAGGAATTTCGACCGAAAGACTCAGCTGGAGCCCAGGTGGAAAGCACCCAAGTTGGTCCTGTTGACCACAAGAACAGCCGTGAAGATCGAGGGCCGCAAGGGCTGGATTCATTCAAGCCACATCAAGAAATTTCATGGACTATCTTCGGATATAGACATTGTGCCCTGCACTCCCTCACAGACTGATATAAAACTCCCTTTTGTTGAACCTAACAAATCTGAAAATTACAAACTAAAGCTTAGGCCCAACCAGTCGAGCAATTTGATTGTTTAAGTCCTCTCCAAGGTGAAGCGGTTGAATTGTCTCTGACATGTATCCCTTGGACCTAAGTAGAGAAAATACCCGAAAAATGTTGAAACGACAGGCGTATTGTAAATCACTGCGTAGCCACTGCATAGTGACATTATTAATTTTGTTTTTATTGAGTCTTTTAATAATTATTACAAGTATGTTGTTGCACATATATTACCCTATTTCTAGACATGTTTATAATGTTGCTGCTGAACATTCTTTTAGTGACTTACCTCCGCATGAATTGTCTTATAGACTTGCGCTGCGCAATAACACTTTCATTAGTATGTTACATCATTCCCATCAGACTAGTAATGCCACCAATTGTTGGGTGTGTGGCCGACTCCCTCCCTATCAGAATTATGAAGGAGTCCTGCCTTTCTTTCCACATCCATTTACACATAATGGCTCCTGTGGAGCATGGTTTAGCTTAATTAATTCCATAGACTCAGACACAGCAGTTTACCAAGATCATTGGGTATGGGGAAATCTGAACCTAGCTTTACTCAAGGTCTGTTACCCTGACAAGGAAGGTCGCCCCAAAAGAACAGGAACTGATCTAGAAAATGAAGTATATGGATTAGGTAATTTTACACCTAATCTCATGATTCTAAATGTCGTATCTGAAATTGAACTAGTCTTACCCACCATGTCAGTATTCCCAGCGAGGGGTGAATTATGTGTAAGAAAGGTTGGTTCCATACATATGGGCCATAGTAAATGCACTACTATGGTAGAATTCAGTGATCAAGGAAAATCTTCATTTAGAGCTTCTCGCCACTCCTACTTTATATGTGGTCAGACTGCATATATGCGTCTACCTCTAGATTGGGATGGTACCTGCTACATTGCATTCCTTTTGCCACCTGTTTTCCTAGCTCCTCCTGATTATTACAGAAATATTCATTTAGTACACAACAGAGAACGGAGAGATCTCCCCATTGTCGATTACACTGAGACGGCATGGGACAAGTATGTAGATTTTAATAAAGGCATCTTTCCCTATATAGGTACTGTTACTAATAGTAAACTGATACGTAGATTAACTAGAACCCTTGAAGCAGTAGTGAATGAGACTATTTCCGCCTTAGGCAATTTAACGGAAGAGCAGTCTGCTATGCGGATTGTTGTGCTTCAAAATCGTCTTGTCCTTGACGTCATCCTGGCTGATAGGGGCGGAGCTTGTAGGGTCATCGGATCAAGCTGCTGCGTATTCATACCAGAAAATTCGCCATCTGTATATAAAGCCATCACTCGCCTTCATAAGATTGTAAGCCAGATACACCAGAACCCAGGCACTTGGACTTGGTCCAGTTGGTTTTGGAATGCGGTATCAGCCTGGGGATGGAGAGTTTTATCCTTCCTAGGTATTGGCCTTCTCATACTATTCAGTTGCTGTCTATGTCTACAATGTGGACCAGCAATTTGTGGTCTGTGTGCCACATCGTGCATTCCACATCAAGATTTTCATTCAAGATCCCGGAAGAAGAAAGAAGAACAAATGATGCTATATGAACAGATCAATGGATTGATGAAGATTGATATCTCTTGAAGGGCAAGTAGGGGACAAGGAGGGAATGTGGAAATATGGATTTTTCTGGTCAGTTATGTCCCCTATCTTGGACCCCAACGGTTCCATGTGCATGTCACAAGTACATGTATATTCCCTCCAGTTCCAGTTATGAAGACGCAAATACATGTGCGTCCACCGTCAACATGTCCTTTGACAGATCCGCCATGTATAGGCCGGATATCCCATTCCTAAATATGAAAGGCCATCGGCTTTATATGGTTCACTTATGCCACTTTTCAGTCCAGGCAAGTAGGCCCTGATTCTGTCATCAAAACTCCTCTTGCCTTCTGCCTCTGAAAGCTCCAGCCCGAGCCTGCATCTGTGACCATGAACTTTGTCTCATTCTCTGCGCGGCTCACGAAGCCTGACATCAGCTTACTCTCTGCCAAGAACTGTATTTCACCTTCGAATTATCTGCCTCCCCCTCAGCCGATGCATTCCTGCCTAGTAGTTTAAGTAAACATTCTTCCAGTTACCAAGCAAAAAGGCCCATCTTCTCTGTCCTCATGCAAGTAATTCATAGCCCTGTTACCATGGAATATTCCTACCCCCTCGCATTCAGTGTAGACACTTAGACGCTTGTACACGCACGCACAGTCAGTATAGAATAGATTCTGTCCGAGAGTCCCTCTTTTATGGATAACATAGTTCTTTAAACATAGGATGTTAGATATGATTTGGGATTAGGTTGACTTGACCCCCCAGACTTCTCGTCTCCACATATAGAGCTAAATGTCAAGTCCCCGTCACCCCCTAGTTACACGTCAATTACACGTCATACTGCTGCGCGCGCATCAATGCCAAGTATTATCTTATAGATCCACCTATGTATTACATCATAACCAATCATGTTCCTTTTTACTCATTATTACACCCATTTTCGGTTACGCAGACCAAACGTCAATGTCCTTATCAATTGTTACGCCTACTGTATTCACTTCATTATAATGTATGTACTATAAAAGTTACTTCTTGTCAATAAAGTATGTACTTCACTTCCTGAACCCCCGTGGTGATGGAACTTGAAGCATCCGATTATAATCGATTATTGGAATAAAGCCCATTCCGAAACTCTAACATCACGGATTCTGCCTCTCATTTTACTGAGCTATTTTATAATGTTTTTGTATCAAATTCAGTCCCGGTAAAGGAATTTTTATTTACCACACTTCTGTTGATCCTGTTAGATGTATGAATGTGGAATGTGTTGGTATGTATGTAGATGAGATGGTATGAAGTTATAATGATTTTTCTTTATTATTAGTGTGCCCTAGGATTTCTGTCTATATGATGCACTATCACTGTAATGAATCTAGCCAGTGATTCTTAAATATTATTTAAATGTGAAAAGAAGAAATGTATTAAGTCGATCTAAGACAAATTGAAAAGGGTAAATAATAAAAATTAAATTATCAAAAAAAATTATAAAAAATATATTGTGTGTAGCATCATTGATTTTAGGCCTGCTTTTCCCTGGTTGCAATTAATTTGTTTTGCTTAAAAAAAGAGGTCGCGAGGGAAGCTTTATTATATGTTTGTGCTGGCCTCCTGTTCTGAAGTCTCAGGGACACAAAAACTTCACTCCCAGCTCCCCTGAACTCTGTTGCTGAGTTCTGACCTGCCAGGAGGTGCCTATTCCAGTTGTGGACCTCTGAAGGTTGTCCCTGCTGCTGGGAGCTGGAAGAAAAGAAGAACTGAAGAAATCAATGCATTGTTCATCTTGCAGCTGTTTTTCTGATGCAGCACTGCCATGCGAGAAGAATCTCCATGCGTCGCTGCTGCAGAACCGCGGCTGCAAGAACCAATGCTTCGAGGGATCATGGCTGAAGAAACCGATGCAGCACCGCTTGACGCGGCAGCCTCAATTGCCGCCGTATCCCAGATTTCCACGAATCACACCTGTGCTGCAAGTCTTCCTGATGCATCACCTGCAGACCAGAACCGGCTTAGAGTCGATGCATCACATCCCCCTACAGACCGAATGCGACACATCACTTTTCCTGCATGCAGCAGAATTGTTGTATTGCCTCCCCAAGGTCTCAGGAACTGACGCACCTCTTTGTTTCTCGACGCTTCCCATCTCTGTGGCTGTTTGGCCGTCCTTGCAGAATTTTTTTTTTCCCGCCCGCGAGCGGCGGTCCTCACGCCCGCCATATTAGGATGGCCAAACATAGCCATCTCCCGACCGCTGCGGTGCGAGGCTCACCTCCATCAAAGTGCACCCGCCACCGTGGCTGTGGGAGCCAATGGAGACTCTCTGCCGTGAGGAATGACGTCCGCCCCGCTCCACAAATTAGGATGACCCAAACAAGCAGACGCACCGCAGCGGACAAACCACCCAACCAGAGACGGCGGAAGCACGACAGCGGAGCGCGAAACCAGAGTCCCGGTCCACATCACCCGGTCATGACCGCCATGGACCCAGCTCTACACGTCTTTCCGATGCTGTACCTGCTACATCACCAGGAACTCATGGAACGCCACGGACGTCGCCGCAGGTACGCAATAACACAATACACAATACATGGGCTGACACAGGGTCCAAACCCACATCAGATACCCTGGTGGGGACAGGGACACATTCACAAGGGCACCAACACAGCACCCACCTGACACCAAGTCCCCCCTCTGCATCCTGGACACACATCTCCCGCGACCATGCAGCAATGTCCCGGTCACGTCACCGCAGCGGTGAACACAAGGAAATACATGCGCACAATGCAGAAGGCAGGGCCAGTGCCAGGCATGGGCAGGGCACAAAGACCACAGGGCCACACCCTCTCCCACCACACACTAGCACACCCCATGAAGGCACATGCCATGTGCCCCTCCTGTGCACCCCATGCACAACAACAAGCCAGGTCAATACACACCCTGCACCACACAACAAACAACCAGGGAGACAGACAATGCAGGAGTGGCTGCACAGGAACACACAGCACAGTAGCACAGGGCCAGGGAAACACACACACCACCACACCACCACACTCAGGGAAACTAAAATGAGGACAAGCACCAAATGACCACATACAAGGAACAAACACCCAAATGGACACACAGCCTGCAGAGTCACACATGCATACCACAGACTGACACACAGACACATACACACCCCACATGCCAACAGCAATGGAGCACAACAAATAGGAAAACCAAAGTGGGATGCACACAAAAAGAAGGCCATGGAGACACACAACAAGCATGTGTACATCACATGCAAGACAAGGAGCAGAGAACAACACCCTCACACCATCAAAGCACACATGGCTGGTACAGGCAGTGAGGTCAAACCACAGACATCACAGTGCAACAACATAGGAAGACAGCAAGGCAAACCATGTAGAGGCACAAGGATAAAAGGAAGGCCCTGAAGTCAAACTGTGAACAGCCACACATCTATACAACTACTTCACAGGAGTACACCAGCAGCACTACACACAAGGACCATTGACACACGCCATGACTAACAAACACCAGTAGGAATCTGTTAGACCCGGCCTTGTGGCATGGCCATCCGTGACCCCTAGCCACACACCCTGACCCGTACACCCCACTAAGCCCCCGAGTACACGGCCTAGCCGGTCCTTCCCGCCAGAACCCACACACACCCGACCCGGACTTCCCCGCCCGTGCCCTCCATCTTCCCAGCACCACAGGGCCCGCGTGCCCACTTCATGCACCTACGATGGCCGCCCGGCTCCAGCGCAACCCAGGCATAGAGGCCCCGCCCCGGCTGGAGGACATCGCACTCCCACGGAGTGAGAGAGGGAGGAGCAGTTTCCATCGCACCTCTGACCTCCCCTTGGGAGATGGGTTTCGATCGGCTCTCCGGCCTCCCTGAGGGCTGGCTCCACGCCTGCTGTGTGTCTGGGACTCCTCCCGACCCGGCCCTGAAAGGATCAAAGGACGACATGGCAGGAAACTCCAACAAGCGACCCCCAGGTGCTAAGACCCCTGCCTACACAGACTCCGGACATCAAAGAGGAGTTGACCTATAACAAGGGGTGCTCCGGGACTATCTGGCAGATTCGACTCTGGAACGACGAGAGCTCTGCTGACGTGGTCGCGGCTCCCTTGCAACCTTGGAACACTTGAGCCCTGCTGAGTGACTCGCGGCTCCCCTGAAGATCGTAAGACCTCCGACCTTGTGCTTGAGCCCTGCTGAGTGACTCGCGGCTCCCCTGAAGATTGTAAGACCTCCGACCTTGTGCTTGAGCCCTGCTGAGTGACTCGCGGCTCCCCTGAAGATCGTAAGACCTCCGACGTTGTGCTTGAGCCCTGCTGAGTGACTCGCGGCTCCTAAAGACTCCCTCGGTCCGGCTGGACCCCAATGACCACAGCGTATCCCCCAGCTCGAGGATTGTGAGCTGTGCGCCGGGTATGTCCCTGCATTGATCCGGATCTCTAAAGACTGTCCCGCTACCCCCTATCCCTACCGAGACTCTTTGAGCCCGTGCTCTATTTGTAAATATCCACCTCGTTGATCATAAAGATCCTACGAAGCTGATTAGATAAAGATCTGTTCCCAAGAACATACCATGTGGTGTCTCTTTGTCGTGTGGTGCAGTGTGTACGATCCTAGACACGAGACTCTTCCCCTGAGGAGTCTCCCGCCAGTGCCCGGCTACGATACCCCGAGGGTAGGTCTCAGGGTGCTCAGGTACCCTCCGTGTCTCCTCTGAGGTCGCCTTCTAACAGAATCCACACACATACCCCCTCACACCAGCAGCACACAACACCAGTGCCAAACACACTGAAGGCTGGCAATACTTGCCAGTCAACATACACACAAAAAATCACGCACCCTGGGGGTAGCCGCAAACATTACACACACACAGGGATGCCACAATAAATGTCTGCACAAAAACAACATACAAACACGTGACCCACCAGAAACACACACAGAACAACAACAAGAACAGACATGCCCTGTGCAGCTAAACTGGGGAAAGGCAATGGGAGCACAGACACAACAGGAGGGCACAACATCATCACTCAGGAACAATACACAGACAACATACCACAACACACAAGAAGTGCACCCTCACAGAAAAACACAGCCACATCAAACAAACAACAAATGCACAGGCACAGAAATTACACAGCAAACACAGCAGGACATCAGGGGATGCACACCAGGCAATGACAAGGCAACAGACCCACACAGCACTGCATGCACAACAAGCAGTGTGTGCACACCAAGCATACCAGTCACACACAGACATCAGTGACAGAACAGCAACCCACACAACACCATACAGCACAGCACAAAGGCAACAGGAAGTGAAGCAATAACACAAACAACACACATACATCCAACACAACACCAACAGATGCACAAGTCTGGAACACAAAGGTGGAAACAACTTGACCAGAGGACTGGGCAGCAAACACAGTTGGACTGCATAGGAGCAACCATGACTGCCAAACAACACCAGCACATCACATACAACCCATTGGGGAAATGCCCTGAGTGACACATTGACCCTGGACAAAGAACTGCACCAAAAAGCACAGTGGCACAAATGAAGTGATGAGGAGGCACACACACATGGAAACCAAGCGGACAACTGACACCAAAATGAAGTGTACTGCATGCCAGTAGGGGACATGGCAGGAGTGTACCATACACAAAGAGAGGGAGTGCAGACCCACAATGGGTAGGCATCTGAAGCACAGATAGGGGATGGCATGACAACACATACAACATGCCACACTGGAGGCAAGAAGGCACCATCTGACAGCAAGGCATGCGAAAACACAACCACAATGGCAGTGTGAACAGCAGGTCTGCACAGTCCCCACAAACAGCCACCAGACACATGAATATGCAACAAAACACAACACTGACTTGCCAGTCACACACTCTGCATACTCACAAGTGACAAAAACAACAAGTAGGAGTCAGACAGAACTGGAAGGACACAGCAACACACTGTACAGTGTACTACATACAACTCACACATGTGCATACAACCACATCCACAGGGTTGAACAATCAAAACAACAGCCATACAACTCCTGGGTGACATATGTGCATAGTTCACATTGCAGGGGCATGCACACATCAACACTCCCCACAAACGCACCCCCTTCACACCATACACCACCTGACCATCCAAGAGCACACATGGAAAGTAAGCCATGGGACTAGGATGCATGGCCATCACAAGATGACCACACACATACACCACTGGGCACACATAAAGGAAGAGCACACATACATGATGACCCTGGACAGCCTGTCTGCAAAAATGTGTGCAGAAACTCACTCTGTGCCGGCAGTGCCCCCCAACCTGACATGTGTACAATATAGACAACATGAACGAATCAAGTAAATGACAACTGCTGCACATTGTAAAATTACACCATTGCCCTCACAAGTATCTGGTGCAGGAAAAACTGAAGACCCTGTCACTCCGGAAAACTGATTTGTAAGTGAGCCCAAACATTGACCATGTTGAAGTGGCACGCAGAGCATGTGGCACAGTAAACCATATACACACAGCAAAAGAACTTTATTCAGTAAGGACACTGACAAAATAGACAACAGAAGCAACTATCTTTATTCACATATTGCACAGATAGGCACCATGACAAGAGAAGAGCAAGGCAAAAAATGCAGAGCATGTCCATGACAAGCTGCACAGGCAGGGGGCACACAGCAGTGAACGACAAGGCCAGTGGGCAGGACAAAGTGCAGACTGAGTCCATGAGAAGCTGCACAGGCAGGGGGCACACAGCAGTGAACGACAAGGCCAGTGGCCAGGACAAAGTGCAGACTGAGTCCATGAGAAGCTGTATAGGGAATGTGTGCGACTGTACCTTTCCATGGTCAGCAACACAGTCAGGGGGTAACAATGTGCAGTACAGGCCCACCTGTGTGAGAGAAAGGTGTGTGAGGGTAACTAACACTCAGAGTTGGCTGTCAGGCGGACTGGGAGCTGGATGTGTCTTGGGGACTGTTGGGGCACCTGAACGGGGAGAGAGCGGAACAGCTGAGGTAGAGCTATCAGTGGCTTGGCAAGCCGGAGGCTTCTTTGGACCAGGTGGTGTAGTGGCACGTGGAGGTGGACTCATGCAGACAGGAGACACGGTGTGGCTTGGAGATTGTGGAGGGGTGCCTTTCCACTTCTTGGGGATTCTAAATGGCTTGCCGGACTTTGGATCAATGGGAAGTGGTGAGGGCACAACAGGCACACTCACCACCAAAGCTGCATCAGGTGCAGGCGCTGGCACCTCCTCTGGTGATGTGCTGGACCCAGCGGAACGCTTTGCCTGGTTTCGTCTCTGCCCCCCCTTCCCCTGTTTACTAGGTGTCACCCCTACAGTGCACTCCGGCCCCTGCTTCACTGGGCTTGGAATGGGAGTTGAGGTGGTGTGTGAATCTGCCTTGTAGCCCTTCCTAGGAGTACCCTTGGCATGCACCACCTCCTTCGTGGGCACAGACACTGTATGCTTCTCTTTGCGTGATGCTTTAGGGACAGGAGAGTCCTTGGATGGGGATTCCTCTGACGCATGTGTGCCTGAGGCCTGCTGCTTTGCTTTTACTCCACTGGTGTCGCCTGACGGGCTTTTCTCCCTGCGCTCTGGGGTGGCCTTGGTCTTCTGTGCGGATGGTGTCTGCGGCCGGGACCGCTTGGGTTGCTGCTGCTGTGTGGTCCGTGTGCTGTATCGTGACTTTGATGTATGTGGACCGTGGTGACTATCGTCAGATGTGGCCACTGCCAGGGGGGTGGACAAAGGGACCGGAGCTGGACTGTGAGTATGTGCCTGTTGAAGGGCAGACGTTACTGCCGATGGCAAAGCTTGGACTGTCCGGTGCAGCCCACCCACGTCAGGATGTATGCCCTCCATGAAAGCATCCACCTGGGCCAATTTTTTGTTGTGGTCAATGAAGGCATTGAGGAGAGCTGTCTGGCCTACACACAGCTGGTGCAAAAGGTCCACAGACTCAGCACTGATGGCAGCAGGGGGGACTGGGGCAGGGGCAGCGGTGCCAGGTGTGAAGGACACTCTTTCCCTCTTACTGAGGCAGACATGGGCAGCACCAGAGGAAGTGGCTGGGAGGGTGGGCACTGGCCGCTGTGTGGTGGAAGACGATGCAGAGTCCCCATTCTCTGTGCCCTCCAACATGGATGCATCCCCACTGGCATCAGATGATGTGGTGCTTTGCGTCTCAGGCTGGGATACCTCCAGCAGACTCCTGTCGCCCTCTGAGGTGCTGGTGATATCTGTGTCACTGGGCTCCTGTGCAGCTGTTGTTTCACCCCCACTGGTGTCCGTCTCCTATCCCTCCGTGACCACAGGAGATGCTGCATGAGAGAGAGAGATGTAGGGTCAGGTCAGAGACAGCAACCGAACAAACATATGCAAGCAATGCATTACAAAAGATGACCACATCTACATGTTGCACACTACCCTGTGCGATCACATTGTGCCAACTCACTATATAGACTCAAGCAGTGCATGGAAATTGGACACTCAGGCATGAGTGAGCCATGTGATGACCACACAGCACAACACCCTGCTTGTGGCTCTGTTCAACCAGACACACAACTAGCTCTGAGCACACCTAGGGACATGATGGGGGCACACTACTTGTTGCCAATGACAGATCTGGATGGAACAGGAGGGGACAACACAGACCCAGACTACAACATGACAGTCCACAATGGATATTAGCCCATGCCACCCACCATGTTGTACAGTGGGGACAATAGAATGGTGCACATCGCTGTCAGATGTCTAGGCCTCCCCAATCTGGGTGCATGCAATGGACGCATTGATGAAGGCACAGTCAGATCGGGCACACTGCCGTTTCCTCCCATGGGATTCCCAAGACTACACCAGTGCAGAAGAAACCTGAAGAGCACAACTCAGGATGTAATGTGAATGCACAGCATCCAAATCACCGTTGTCAGTACAGGTAGGGCAAATGCATGCCACCGGCACCCAGCCCAGCAGCCACTTACATGCCACAGCATCCCCCTACCAACATCACATAGGCCAGCGCTGGCACAGGCTCTGTACACATGCAGCCACTCCCAGCCAAAGGCACCCTCCCCAAATGCTCACTCCTGGCTTGCTGCTGATGCTCCTTCAAACGTTCATCCAGCTCAGGCTGTGTCACCGCCAAGATGCGGCCCATTAGTGGTGTCATGCTGCGCCGTGCCAAATGCCCAGTGCGAGTAAGCAGCCCCAAGGTCATCTCCGCCACATTCTTTGCCAGCCGGCTGATGTCGTCCCACCTCTTGTGGCAGTGGGTGCGCCGTCGGTTTGAGTCCCCCAGAGCTCGAACCTTCGCTGCAATGGCCCTCCACACGGCCTTACGCTGGTGTACCTTGAGCTGCAGGCATGGGAGACAAGAGGGGGAAATGATCAGGGACAAAGTGTTATGTGCCGACATCTATCAGTATAGCAGCAAGATACAAATTCATCACATATCCAACAATATGTCTATCAGAGACTAGAGTACATCTCACATGGTGCATCTGCATGAGAAAAGCTGATGTGAATGCATGCAGGTGTGAGGGGAAACACAATCCCAGCACATCTCACACACATGCAAGATGCCAGCACTGGAACCCCTATGTAGCCTACCCACATCTCCAGTCCATTGTTGGGTTGAGCAACACATACATCACATATCAACCTGTGTGTGGGGGGTGACCCACTGTGTCCAGGACTGTGCAGCCCCAATGTCCCTGCCCTGTGAATAGATAACTATGTCATGGATGTCAAATTGAGGGACATGATCTCACAACTACAAAATGCCGTTCACAAGGGCGGTTGTGTGCAATCTACAGAGCTGAGATGGCCCATAGCTGGAGTGCAATGTGAAAAGACTGATGTCATACTCTGTAAGTTAAGTGCGTTGTACTTGTCTTTGTAGGCGGGGACTGTGCAGGCCAGCTGGGATCACACTGAGATGGACTACAGGGGCACACACAGCCATCCAGCCAAGCAATGACTGTCCTGACTACAGCATGAACAACCTTCTGTGTCACTGTATGGCTGACAACACAACACAGGTCACTCATACATACATGTGCAGGGAGGCAAACCTGTGGCATTGGGTCACACACCCTCCCACTGGAGACAGCATGTCATGCAGTGCATGACACTACCCCACACTCCCAGGCACATACTGCATCAGTCCAACTACATGTGTGGCCCCCCTGCCCTGCCCCACCACTGTTGAAGACTTACCACGACATTTGGGGCACCATATAGCCTTGGTTACTGTGTGAGCACCTCGTCCACCAGGACCTCCAGCTCCTCGCTCGTGAAGGGACTGGCACGGATCTTCTTCCTTGCCATCACTGTGGATGTGAGACAACAGCAGGGAATTTGGTGGTGAGGGTTCTCAGGCAGCAGTTCTCAGGCAGCAGTCCCTGGAGGCAGCAGCAGGTGAGGGGTCTCAGGCAGCAGTCCCTGGAGGCAGCAGCAGATGAGGAATCTCAGGCAGCAGTCCCTGGAGGCAGCAGCAGGTGGGGGGTCTCAAGCAGCAGGCTCTGAAGGCAGCAGCAGGTGAGGGGTCTCAGGCAGCAGTTCCCGGAGGCAGCAGCAGGTGAGGGGTCTCAGGCAGCAGTCCCTGGAGGCAGCAGCAGGTGGGACTCCTGCATGGGAAAAGCTAATGTTGAAGCATGCAGCTGTGAGGGGGAACACAGTCCCTGCACATCTCACATACATACAGGATGCCAGCACTGAAACACCCATTTAGCCTGCCCACATCTCCAGTCCATTGTTGGCTTGAGCAACACATACATCACATGTCAACCTGTGTTTGGGGGTGGAATCACTGTGTCCAAGACTGCACAGCCATCAATGTCCCTGTCCTGTGAATATTTGAATGTGTCATGGTGGTCACATGGAGGGACATGATCTCACAAATACAAAATGACATTCACAAGGGCAGTTGTGTGCAAACCACAGTGCTGAGATGGACCATAGCTGGAGTGCTATGTAAAAAGACTGATCTCACACTCTGTAAGTGAAGTGATATGTCCTTGTCTTTGTCGACGGGGACTGTGCTGTCCAGCTGGGTCACACTGAGATGGACTACAGGGGCACACACAGCCATCCAGCCAAGCAATCACTGTCCTGACTACAGCATGAACAACCTTCTGTGTCACTGTATGGCTGACAACACAACACAGGTCACTCATGCAAACATGTGCAGGCAGGGAAACCTGTGGCATTGGGTACACACACCCTCCCCCTGGAGTGCATGACACTATCCCACACTCCCAGGCACATACTGCATCAGTCCAACTACATGTGTTGCCCCCTTGCCCTCCCCCCTGTTGACTACTTACCATGACATTTGGGGCACCCTATAGCTTTGGTACTGTGTGAGCACCTCGTCCAACAGGACCTCCAGCTCCTCACTCGTGTAGGGACTGGCACGGATCTTCTCTGTCCTTGCCATCACTGTGGACATGAGACAACAGCAGCGTAATTGGGTGGTGAGGGGTCTCAGGCAGCAGTCCCTGGAGGCAGCAGCAGGTGAGGGGTCTCAGGCAGCAGTCCCTGGAGGCAGCAGCATGTGAGGGGGTCTCAGGCAGCAGTCCCTGAGGCAGCAGCAGGTGAGGGGTCTCAGGCAGCAGTTCCTGGAGGCAGCAGCAGCTGAGGGGTCTCTGGCAGCAGGCTGTGGGAGCAGTGGAAATGTGAGGCTCAATTCCACACATATATAGCCCCCTGGGGTCATTTCAAAGGTGCCCAGCTTCAGCAATTGGTGGTCCAGGTCTGCCTCTTTCAAATGCATCCAAAAATTGCATCATGCCACCGCTATCAAGCTTCACATTGGCTCTAGGGCAAGCTCCATGGTGGTGACACACCGCAGGGGCCCGGTGTGCGCTAGCACGATGGTGCATCTTTCAAATACATCGAATGACCGCCTCTGCGGTGGCAGAGCACGCCTACCGCGATCTTTAAAATTGCATCATGCCACCACTATCGAGCTTCACATTGGCTCTAGGGCACGCTCCATGGCGGTGACACACCGCCAGGGCCAGGCGGTAGCTACCGTGATATGGGTGGCGGAGCATACCAACCGCCATCTCCCCATGTCTCCATGCCTATGACTACCGCACATGTGTGAATGGGGGTGCTGGTGACACACCACCGGGGCCAGGCGGTAGCTACCCTGATATGAGTGGCGGAGCATGCCAGCCACCATCTCCCCATGTCTCCATGCCTATGACTACCGCACATGTGTGAATGGGGGTGCTGGTGACACACCACCGGGGCCAGGCGGTAGCTACTGCGATATGGGTGGCGGAGCATGCCAACCGCCATCTCCCCATGTCTCCATGCCTATGACTACCGCACATTTGTGAATGGGGGTGCTGGTGACACACCACCGGGGCCAGGCGGTAGCTACTGCGATATGGGTGGCGGAGGATGCCAACCGCCATCTCCCCATGTCTCCATGCCTATGACTACCGTACATGTGTGAATGGGGTTGCTGGTGACACACCACCGGGGCCAGGCGGTAGCTACCCTGATATGAGTGGCGGAGCATGCCAACCACCATCTCCCCATGTCTCCATGCCTATGACTACCGCACATGTGTGAATGGGGGTGCTGGTGACACACCGCTGGGGGCCAGGCAATAGCTACTGCGATATGGGTGGCGGAGCATGCCAACCGCCATCTCCCCATGTCTCCATGCCTATGACTACCGCACATGTGTGAATGGGGGTGCTGGTGACACACCACCGGGGCCAGGCGGTAGCTACTGCGATATGGGTGGCGGAGCATGCCAACCGCCATTTCCCCATGTCTCCATGCCTATGACTACCGCACATGTGTGAATGGGGGTACTGGTGACACACCACTGGGGTCAGGCAGTAGCTACCCTGATATGAGTGGCGGAGCATGCCAACCGCCATCTCCCCATGTCTCCATGCCTATGACTACCGCACATGTGTGAATGGGGGTGCTGGTGACACACCGCTGGGGCCAGGCAGTAGCTACCCTGATATGAGTGGCGGAGCATGCCAACCGCCATCTCCCCATGTCTCCATGCCTATGACTACCGCACATGTGTGAATGGGGGTGCTGGTGACACACCACCGGGGCCAGGCGGTAGCTACCGCGATATGGGTGGCGGAGCATGCCAACCGCCATCTCCCCATGTCTCCATGCCTATGACTACCGTACATGTGTGAATGGGGGTGCTGGTGACACACCACTGGGGCCAGGCAGTAGCTACCCTGATATGAGTGGCGGAGCATGCCAACCGCCATCTCCCCATGTCTCCATGCCTATGACTACCACACATGTGTGAATGGGGGTGCTGGTAACACACCACCGGGGCCAGGCGGTAGCTACTGCGATATGGGTGGCAGAGCATGCCAACCGCCATCTCCCCATGTCTCCATGCCTATGACTACCGCACATGTGTGAATGGGGGTGCTGGTGACACACCACCGGGGCCAGGCGGTAGCTACTGCGATATGGGTGGCGGAGCATGCCAACCGCCATCTCCCCATGTCTCCATGCCTATGACTACCGCACATTTGTGAATGGGGGTGCTGGTGACACACCACCGGGGCCCGGCAGTAGCTACTGCGATATGGGTGGTGGAGCATGCCAACCGCCATCTCCCCATGTCTCCATGCCTATGACTACCGTACATGTGTGAATGGGGTTGCTGGTGACACACCACCGGGGCCAGGCAGTAGCTACCCTGATATGAGTGGCGGAGCATTCCAACCACCATCTCCTGATGTCTCCATGCCTATGACTACCGTACATGTGCGAATGGGGGTGCTGGTGACACACCGCCGGGGCCAGGCGGTAGCTACCGCGATATGGGTGGCATACAATCGCAGTGGCCATCTGGCAAACATCAACAGTGCACAGTGCCCACATGGTCAATGGCACATCATTGTGCACATGATGCCAATGTTCCATTTACTCCACTGATGGCTACACATGCCATGTTTGTGTGTGTGATTTTGTAGATTGGCCTGTACTCACTCACATGTCACTTATGGATTTGATGGTCGGGTGGGCAGGACAGTGTTGTTCTGGACTCTACAATGTGTACAGATGTCAATGTGTTGAGGTGCAGTGACAATCACAGCAATGCTCGTCTTAATGAATGATGATCCATTTTGCATTGCCTCTCATGTTTCCTCATGCACACATTCGTCATTCCTGCGCCGATGGTGGTCATTGTGTGGTGGATGTGTGCCAGGTTGTAATGATGCATTAAGGTGTGACAGGTACAGCAGCTAGGTATGAGACAGTGGGTTTGATTTGTTGCACTTATGCTGGATGCTATACTCCCAGGCGTGCCCATGTGAAATGTGGCCATCTCCCTATGTGCATTCACATTGACCAAGGTGGTGTTTGAGGTACTTGTCTTGTGTAAGTTGACAGGTGTGCCCTTTGTGTAGCTGAAGGTGTCCCTACATGTAAGCTGGTCTGTAACTCAATATTGATGGCAGTCATTGTTGTCGTTGTGTCATCCAGAACGTGATATGCTGTGCACATCTCATGATGTATTGCATTGACATGTGTGCGCAATCATCTCAAATAGGAGGAGGCCAAATTTGATTTGTCACTTGACGGTGCTGGAGGACATGGAGGATGTTGCGATCATCCGGAAATGCCATCTGGATAGAGCCACCCTGAAAACCCTTTGGGGCATATTATCAAGAAAGTCGATACAATTATCGCCGTTTTAGCGGCAGAAAACTGCCGCTAAAACTGCGATAATGGGCTTGATAATATTCTCTATGGAATTCCAATTGAAGCCCAGGTTAGATGTGAAGGACATCTAACATGGGGTTCAATTGGAATTCCATAGAGCATATTATCAAGCCCATTATCGCCATTTTAGCAGCAGTTTTCTGGCGCTAAAACGGCGATAATTTTATCGCCTGTCTTGATAATATGCCCCTTTGTGATCTATTGGAGCCCCACCTGCAGCCTAGCCGCACATACCCAACAGCTTTCACCCCTACTTATAAGGTGATGGCGGCCCTGCATTTTTTTGCCACTGGATCGTTCCAAGAGACAGTGGCCAGCGCAGGTGGGATGTCACAACCGATGTTCAGCATGGTGCTGCGTGATGTACTTTCCGCCATGATGATATAAAAGGACAGATACATCCATTTCCCCAGATGTGCTGAATTGCCAGCTGTTAAGGGAGACTTCTATCCCCTTGGACACATCCCCAATGTTATTGGTGCCATTGATTGCACCCATGTCGGGCTTGTGCCACCACAGGCAGATCTGTTGACTGGGTGTGAGTGTTTGATTGGTTCTGATGCTCCGTCCATCACCACCCCCTTTTGTACCGCTTTGTTCGCCATAAGTTGGCAGGGTATGCTCAGACGTGAGTCCCTTGCTCACTTTGCCACTGGATTCAAGCAAGCCTGGCTGAAGACGGCTGAAATGCCAGAAAACGGTCCTAGGAAGCTTGTTTCCGGTCCAGGGAAGGCATGGCTTGGCAGTTCGGGCTGGACTGTTCCCATGAGGCACAGGGTCAGACTGATTTGCATATGGCCATGTCTGAACTGGGGTGGCAGAGTGGGCTAAAGAACGGTGATGGATCAAACCCAGATCTGTTGACTGGGTGTGAGTGTTTGATTGGTTCTGATGCTCCGTCCATCACCACCCCCTTTTGTACCACAGGCAAGTGAGCACATTTTCAGCAATCGCAAGCATTACCACTCCATAAAATGTGCAGGTGGTGTGCCTGGCAGATATGATCATCTCCCACGTGTGTGCCAAATTCCTAGGCTCGGCCCATGACTCCTACATCCTGCAGAACAGCATTGCGCCCCAGCTGATGGCTAATCTGCTTCCCGAGCGTGCATGGATTGTGGGTGAGAATGCCTAGTCGTATTGCATGCTGGGTGTGTGAGCTGCCCCCTCAACCTCAGCGACATTGCAATGTCTATTTGTGTTTGTCATACCTAGGTGACTCTGCATATCCCAACCGTCCCTGGTTGTTGAGCCCACTGAGGAATCCCAGGACCCCAGCTGAAGTCCGCTACAATGAGGCACATGGGAGGACACGTCGTGTGGTGGAGCCTACGTTTGGTCTGCTCAAGTAACGTTTCCGCTGCCTGGACACTGGCATACTCGCCCGGGAAGGTGTATCAGATTGTAGTGGCATGCTGCATGCTCCACAACCTAGCCATTCGCAAGGAGATTCCCCTGCTCCTGGATGATGGCAGACACAACAACATGTGTGTAAGGATATTTTATTTGCAATACTGAGATGAGAGGGGGGTGTACATTTCCATTGGGGGGGGAGTTGACAGTTATGGTAGATGAGATAATCGAGTAGTCACGAAATTGATGTGGTGACCCAGTCCAACAGACAGATGCCATTCACAAGGCAGTGTGGGGAAGGACAGTCCAAAATGCAGTGGTGGAGAGGGTTGCAATCATGTCTGGCTCAGTGACTGGCGTCTGACAGGTGCTTTGCCTCCAGATACTCCCAGGGTCTTCTTAGGATGGCCCTTTGTCGTTTGGTAGGGGGGGCCCTGCTGCAGGGCCAGTGGGGTCTGAGGACTCACCCGTCTCTGTGGGCGCAGGGGAGGATGGTGAACTGTCATCCTGCGGCCCACCAGAGGGAGGTGGAGGTGTTGGTTGTGGCGCATGCCTGTCCCTCAGTACCGCCGCTTACTGGCCCAAGAGGTCCCCGATTTGTCCCATGCGGGTGTCGATGAACCTCATCAGCAGGATGAGCTCGTGCAACAGTTCGTTCGACCGGCCCGTTCGTCCCTGGGCCTGTTCGTATGCGCCCAGGACTCTGGTGATGTGTTCCAGGGATTGGGTCCCAGCCTCCTGGTGTCCGTGGGTGACCCTGCCCCTCCCACCTGCCCTGCTGACACGGACCTGTTGCCTCACCACTGTGGGCACCCGCATCCTCTCCCTGCCCTCCTCCGTCGGAAGTGTGTGCTGGTCATCCTCTGGGACAGGGAGGGTGTTGCAGGCAGCACTGGTGGTGGTGGTGGTGTTGGCGGTGGCTGCACAGGCATGACAGCAGGGGTCTGCTGTGGAGTTGTTATTGCCGCAGATGTGTTGGGGGGACAATGGGGTCCTGGGACCTGTTGCTCCCTGGCACACCAGATGGGCCAGCTTCGAGCTCATCGTCCATGGAATCCTGTGAGTCAACATCCGAGAGTCTATGTACTGGGGGGAGACTGGCTCTGCAGGTTGCTAGTGCTCTCCTCTGCAGTGAGTTCTTGGTCACCTGTGGGTCAGATGGCAAATGGTCATTGTAGTGCACCCGGCAAGCTTTGTGTTAGCTGTGTCTCATTCACTTTTTGTACACTGCACAATTGACTGATCATCACATTGTTTCCTATGTGCACTACTGTGCTTCCTGACATGATGCAGTGGTACATGCATTACGTGTCCATGGTGTGAGGTGACAAGGCATACCATGCGACCTGTCCACAAATAATGATTACAAGGACTTGTTGCCATCTAGGGCCTGGCACAACATGTTTTTAATTGAGGACTCATTGTTGATTTGTCTGACCTGGTAGGCGTCACATCTGGCCTTGGACTGGCCATTGTCATCTCCTGCATACCTTTGTCCTGTCATGTGTAGATCTTGAATTGTACCACCACACATGCTTGTTGCACTTGCCCCATGGCGATGCACATGTAAATAGGTGCTGTGCATGATTGTGCCCTGACTTTCTTCTACTTGTGCATTGGTGTGTCACACTTTGGTAGCTGTGACAGTTTCCTGAGCTTACCTGTGTGCACACTGTGCTTGGCAATGGGGTAGGTGTGCCTCTTTGTGCAATGAGAGGGATGGTGTTGTCATATGGCACCATTTAATTTGTGATGAATGGGTGGGTGCACGTACTGGCTACTTACCTGTAATGTGCCCACATTTGGGGTTTGTTATGTCACACATGTGTATATGCGTGGTGGCGGCTTACATCCTGCTTAGTGGGGTCACAGGCCAAAATCATATGTCTACCTACCTGTAAGTTTGTTTGGTATACTGCAATGGCTTCCAACTGCTTCAGGGTGGGGTGGGGGAGGGCTTCATCCTGCTGAGGTGTGAGCAGGGGGCATGGTGGGAGTAGCGGTACAGGCCTCCCATTCCCAGACGCCCTCACTGTGAAGATGGCTACCTACCTGTTAGTTTGAAGAGGGTGATGTAATGGCTTCCACCTGCTTCTGGGTGGGGTGGGGGAGGGCTGCATCCTGCTGAGGTGGGGGCCAGGGAGAATGGTGGGAGTGGTAGTGCAGGCCTCCCACCCACAACCACCCTCATTGTGAAGATGGCTACCTACCTGTACGTTTGTTTGGTGTACTGCAATGGCTTCCAACTGCTTCTGGGTGGGGTGGGGGAAGGGCTCCATCCTGCTGAGGTGGGGGGCAGGGGACATGGTGGGAGTAGTGGTACAGGCCTCCCACACCCAGACACCTTCACTGTGAAGATGGTTACCTACCTGTTAGTTTGATGATGGTGATGTAATGGCTTCCAACTGCTTCTGGGTGGGGTGGGGGGAGGGCTCCATCCTGCTGAGGTGGGGGCAGGGTGCATGGTGGGAGTAGTGGTACAGGCCTCCCACACCCAAACACCCTCACTGTGAAGATGGCTACCTACCTGTTAGTTTGATGAGGGTGATGTAATGGCTTCCAACTACTTCTGGGTGGGGTGGGCTCCATCCTGCTGAGGTAGGGGCCATGGAGCATGGTGGGAGTGGTAGTGCAGGCCTCCCACCCACAAACACCCTCATTGTGAAGATGGCTACCTATCTGTAAGTTTGTTTGGTGTACTGCAATGGCTTACAACTGCTTCTGGGTAGGGGAGTGCTCCATCCTGCTCAGGTGTGAGACAGAGGGAATGGTGGGAGTAGTAGTGCAGGACTCCCACCCACAAACACCCTCCCAGGAAAGATGGCTACCTACCTGTAAGTTTGATGAGTGTAATGTAATGGCTCACACATGCTTCTGGGTGGGGTGGGTGGAGGGCTCCATCTTGCCTATGCTGTGGAACAAGGGGGCCTGGTGGGAGTTTTAGTGCTATCTGTCTGTATACATGCCCCCATGGTCTTGTTGGTAGTGAATGGGAGTGGGTAAATGTTGGATCTGTGAGCCATGTTTTTGTGAGTGTGTGGTGCAGATGAATGGAATTTGTCCTAGGTGGTGTAGCTTTGTAGTTGTTCAAGACAGTACATAGCAGACTGGTGGTAGTCATTTGTTTGTACTTACCAGCCTCCACTCCCACGGCTACTCCTGTGAGACTCTCTGGATGCAGTATGGCAAGCACCTTCTCCTCCCATGGTGTGAATGGTTTTTGTTGTATGGGAGGGTCACCGTCAGTCCTCTGAGCCAGCTCACGGTTCTTGCTCCTCCTCTCCTTGACTACCCTCTTCAGATCATGCCACCGCTTCATGATCTCCTTTTTTGATCTTGGTGTGGTCCCTACTGAATTGACCCTTTGGACTATCCTTGCCCACATTTGTGTCCTTGTGGCTAATGGTGTCTGTTGGACCAGGCTACCAAAAAGCTGTGGTTCCACTCTGACTATCTCATCTACCATGACTGTCAACTCACTCTCTGTGAATTTGAGTATTTTCTGTGTGGCCATGGAGTGTGGTGTGCGAAGTGGTTGTGGGTGCAGGAGTGGGATTGGTGGTTGTGGTTGTGATATGTATGGTGTGTGTTGTGCAGGGGGTTAGTTGTACAAGTGTGGAAGTGGTGGTGGTGCTGTGTGTGGTGTGGCTAGTGATGTTGTGTCCTTTGCCTCTCCTGTCAGCTGGGGTGTATTTCCCTTCTCTCATGGAGTATTGCAAAGGATTGTGGTCAAGGAAGGGGCTGGTTTTATATTCAGCTATGTGGGTGTGTCCAATTGGGGTATTGTTGTCAGGTGTGTTGTCCTGGGATTTGTATTTTTCTTTTTGCCATGTGGTTGTGTCATTGGGGTGTGTTTTGTGTATTTGGGGGGCATGGCTAGTTTTCTGTGTGCACTTTTTGGCCTTCTTGTGGGTTTTTTGCTTCGTCCGCCATATTTTTTACGGATCGTCCGCAGCAGTCGCTGTGCTTCAGCTCTTCCGCTGGCTCTCCCATTCATCCCATTGTGCGACCGCGGCGGTCGGAGACAGCAGTATGTACCGCGGGACCATCGGGGATATCCTAATTTTCCGTGCGGTGTCTCCGCTATACTTGCAGCAGGTTGGTCTTTGTCCACCGCGACTCCGACCGTGGATGGATTGTGCCCATCTCTGCCCGCTACGGGCGGATTTTCTTGGCACCGTTCCACCGCGGTCGGTGTTTTTTGGCAGATGATCGTAATTTGCCCGCCGGTTTTCCCACGGTGCCGGCGGGTGGCTGTTTTCCGATTCCATGGCGGTCGGGGTGGTTTTCCGGCCGCCATCCTAATAGGCCCCTTTGTGTAGAATCACGCATCCATAGTTTTCTAGACGCAGTTACTTGAAACCTTTGAAAAGTCATAACCTCATTACATGTATGTTGGATTTTTGTTGTTTTGGTCTTGTTGAGTTTAGATAAAGATACTTTATTTTTCTAAACTGGTGTGGTGCCCATTTGTGGTGTTGTCACTGTATTGCTGCTTGTTTTGGTTACAAATACTTTACACATTGCCTTTGGGATGTCTGTCTGCTTGTGCAAAGCTACCCAGGGGCTGAGCAGCGGTTAGCTAAAGTGTGTATCCCCATTACCCTGACTGGAAGCAAGGGTCCCTATTTGGGCAAAGGTACCTACCTCTGCCAACTTGAGACCCCTATTTCTAAAACTATGCAACAAATGATATGTTTTGGAAGATCACAATATTGATTTGCACTTTCTTTAATACCCAAGACAAATGTTTTCTCCTATCTGGGAGTAGTGTTTGACGACTCACTGAGCTGGATCCCCCTACTTAACCGAAACAAAGGGGAGCTAGTGAAATCTTTAGCTGCTGTTTTTAACTTTGCCAGCAGAGTGGGAGGGAAGCCAACAGGGGCCATGCTGAAGATATGCCAAGCGAAATGTATTTCAAGGTCAGTTATGGAAGCGAGATTTTGGGCCATATTGTGCTTGGGGCCCTGCAGAGCACCGCAAACTCATTTTAGCGAAGAGCTCTTTCTGTCCCTCAAGGCACCCCATCTTATGTTGTGCATGAGGAATTGGGGGTGCCTTCTCTCTCTGACGACCAGGCTTTTCGACCTCTGGCCTTGTGGTTTAAAATATGGGCCAAGCAAGAGAGCATACTTAACAAAGACGTCCTACGGGACTCCCTCTCTGTTGATCACTTTTCACATATTCGATGGCTCCGGTATATAAAAGTAGGCCTTGCTAGACTAGGAAGAGCGGATCTCTTTACGAATCCTGAGGGAATCTGTCAAAGGGACCTCATTTGGGCCAAGGAGTCTTTCTTAAGAATGGGACATAGTGAAAGAGAAGGAAACGAGATGTGTAAGCCCAGTGTGCGCCAGTACGTCGGATTGAAAACCTTGCTTATCACAGAGCCTTATCTTCTAGGGCTGAAAAGCATACACGATCGTTTTCTTCTGACGATGTTCCGGCTTGACCTTTTCCACTACTTATTGGCATACCCTGAGGGTTCTCACAGAGGTCAGTGCCTCATGCCCTGTGGCTGCGATGGAGAATCTCCTCAGGACATGATGCACTTTTTAATGTTCTGCACATTTTACGCCGTTCCCAGAAGGTTATTTATAATCCCTATCTTAAAAAAATGGGCTTTAGGAGGGTGAGGCCAGCTTTTATTTTCTTACAAATTCTTTCTAGTGATACCGTTTTCTACACTCTAAATTTTCTACGGTTCGCCATCAGACAAAGGACAAATAGTAAATAATATCTGTATTGTAATTTATGTTTTTTACATGTGTATAGTTTACCTGGATTTTATAACACTCGTCAATTTGTAGTTTGTTTTATGGTATAACATAGGCCGTATAACGTTTATGGTTTTAACCTTAAAGCGAATAAAGTTTTATTGATTTGATTTGCACTGATGACCACAAATGGTGATTTTGATCAATGGTTCTCATTTTTTTACCTGCACCAGTTTGTCCTATCATCACGTACCACCCCCTTAAACCATCCCAACAGAGTGACCATGGACTAATACATCATTCCATGTGGAATACCAGCACACCAATATACCCAGCTGGTGCTACCATGGACCATCCCTTGTGCCAGATAACTTTAGGAAACTTTTCACTTATGCTCCCACCCCTAGGTTCCAACGAATTTGAAGTAAGTGCCAGGAATGAGTTGGGGAAACACACAGACAAGCTGCCCCTTTCGTTACACTCTACACTTGTACATGGACACACTAGCAGACCCACCACAGGGGGGCGGTCAGTGACTATGAGCACTCAGATAGGCCGCCCCCCTTTTAACACCCTCATAGGGTGGCTGCTGTATTCACCCTGTCCGGTATGTGGACACACTAGCAGGCCACTATAGCGGGCTGATCAGCGGTTATGTGCACTGTCCCCACACCCTCATATAAAAACCTTGACCTTTACATTATTCCTTTTAGTACCACCATTCCCTTGAGGCTTGTATGCAATGGGCACAATACACTCAGAGATGGCTGCGCTGTGAAACAAATACCTTACCACGCATGTGCATGAAAGGCTCACTCTGATTGGTCCATAGGCCCTCCCTCATTCCATTGTATTGGCCATTTAGTAACCGCCCCTACTCAGCTGCGGCCACTTATACCATACCTGACAGCAATCATGCCAATCACCGGTACTTTAAATAACAGTGTGTTCGCCTCTGCTCATTCCCGATCCAGGTGAGCAAAGGAGGGTAGGTCTCTAGAGCACCCTGTACCGAAACCTCATGAGTACAGTTGTGACTTTTCACATCTCTGTACAATTACTTTTTCTTACCTCCCAGAGGCCCCATTGGTCTCCTTCATTTACTGCATTTCTATTCTAACTATTGGTACTCTCCTAACAGTTAGCAGCTGTGCGCAACTCTTTGTTCTTGACCTATTGGGCTTGAATGATTGATCCACCGGGTAAGATCCTTCGCTCACACCTGAGGACAACCCACCACCTACGATATGCTGAATATTTTCATTGCAGACTTGATCAATGTTGTTAGTCCCAGTAGTGTGTGTGGAGTGGCATAATATGCCGATAATATATATTGAATAGCAGTTGTAAGATTGAAACCATTGGCTAACGCTAATCTGATTGTTTCAGCAATTAATCTGTTCACCCTTTCTGCAAGATCATTCCCTTGAGGGTGATAAAGACTGAAACTGGTACTGGTACTTTTACCACTTTGTATGTGTGCTGTACAGTGCAGCACACATGCAAAGTCAGAAAAAAAAGGAGAAATGAAAACATTTTTCCATTTAACCTCTGCTTTCCAGCATGTTTTATTTTTTGCCACAAAACCCTGTCTACTAATGTTAGTAGATGGGGTTTTGTGTCAAAAAGCATAGGTGGTTGCATCGGAACACCCATGTAACTTACATGTAAGCCCCCTTGGTGCAAAGTAACGCAAAGCAGCACTGCATTGTGTTACTTTACAAACCAACACAAATGCCAATTTGCATTGGTTTGTAAATTTACAAACATATTTTGCATTGGGTTTGCATTGAGAAATGTAAGACAAACCAAATGCAAAACCTTTGTAAATCTTGGCCCAACAATTATTGAAATGAATCCTTCAGCTGATTCTTCATTCCACTTGCGTGCATGCAGGGAGTTGCACGGACATCGTACGATCGAACAGGAGAAGCTAGCACTTTTCGTGCCACAAAATATCTTCCTTTTTCACACAACTGAAAAACACATTCTAAACATACAATATGACATTTAGATATTAACTAAATAGGAAACACATTGCAATTACTTCAATTAACTTACCCTGCAAGTTGTATGATAACAAAAGCATGCATGAAGAGAAGACAAAAAACTAAAAATATGAATATTCATTGAGTAATAAAGCTTTCTTAACATTAAATATAATCTTTCATCCAGAACTTCAAATCCTCTTTCTGGATGTGTATTGAGTGTCCTTATCATAAATATTCACATCAAATTTGTTGTCAATAAATGAGCCACGCAAGCTTTATGTGGAAAATCTATGTTTTGAGTTTCTCTGATGTATAACATAACTATGATCACTTTGAATCACTTCGTTTGAATTTCACAAACTCGAATCGTGAATTGGTTGACTTGACAGGAGCAACGGATTATTTGCCCATCACTTTCCCGATTCTTCACAAGTTGCAGATTTGGACACAGCAATAGTTATTTTAGGCACAATAAATTTCACATATACTTTCTTGATCAATCTTGGAATCTTGATTCTAACATAATCACCAATGTGGAAACCCCTGAAATACACTCTATTAAATAAATTACACTTGAGGCAAACTTCAATTTGTTTCTTCTATACCAAATCATCCACTTTTCTTTTCTAAATTCTTCAATTAGGATCAGAGCTAGCATGTTCGATCCATTGAGGTTCAACTAGTGTAAATGAAATTCGACCTTTGAGAGCTTGAAATAGTGAATTACCTGTAGTAGTGTGAGTGGAGTGGCATAATATGCTGATATATATTGAATTGCAGTTTTAAGATTCAGACCATTGGCTAAAGCTAATCTGATTGTTTCACCAATTAATCTGTTCACCCTTTCTGAAAGATCATTCTCTTGAGGGTGATAAAGACTCTGTCACACTTCTGCTCAATTCCTGTCTCTTTAAAAAATTGCAACATGGTGTCTGATGTTAATTGCCCACCATTATCTGTGATTTACATTTTAGAAAGTCCTTCACACAAATTTTCTTTAAAGAAAACGAATTACTGCTTACGTGCTGGGAACCCTAAAAACTCCACTTTAAATGTATTTGGATACATAGTCAACTAAGATCAATGCATACTTATCATTGAAAGATGAGACAGACCTATAAAATGTCAAGCTAACTTCTGTCACATATTTATAGGTAGATCCACTGTTTTTCAGTTTCTGTTCAACGTCATAATCTATTTTTGGCCAGCAATACGTTTTATGCAACCTTTTCTTGTTCAAAGCCATACCCAAATGCCCAACATGAGTTAAATCTAACAACTGATTTCTTAAAAAATTGGGAGGAACTAATTTTTCCCCTCTGTATAGATTTCTATCAACTAAAGATAATTCTGATTACATTTTACAAACAATTTTCAAATCCTCACAAGGATTTATATTTTTTGGGCCAAACATATTTAACATAAACTACACTTAACTCAGTATCACCAGATAACACATTCCTTAAGTCATTTCTTGAAACACGTTTGATTGTTGATAGCAATTGTGGACATTACACACTCATTAAAATCATTGTCCAACTGCCCATTCTCAACTTTTATGAAAAATCTTCAAAGGAAATATGCTCTTTTGTTCATAAAACCAGAAGCATGTAATATTGTGAAATTATACTCAAGTAATTTAGTGGAAAGTCTGGCTAATCTTGCAGTGAAGTCTTTCAGAATGAACACTTGGGCTGTTTAAAATGTACATCAATGGTGTGTGGTCCATTCTGAGATGAAAAATGAATACCCCAAAGAAATGTTATGCACTTTTGTACTGCTCAAGTGCAAGCTAAGATTTGTGTCTCAAAAACAGAGTAAAATAGTTTGGAGTCCTTTAGAACTCTTGACACAAAAGCAATTGTTCTCTCGATGTTTTTACAATTTTGTGTGACAACTGCTCCTACCCATGAGTTTCTAGTTTATCATAAACACTTTTTAACCTCTAAATACGTTTTTGAGAGTCCTTACCAACAACTAATACATCCTCTTTTAGCACATCTTCCACTTTATCTAAAATTTTCCCCATTACTCTTTGAAAAACAGAGGCAGCAGATGCTAGGCCTAAAGGCATTCTCTTGAATTGGAAAACATAATCAGGTGTAACAAATGCTGTGAGATGACGAGAAGAAGAAGTTCATGTAATATGATGATAAGCTGAGCTTAAATCTAGTGTACTGAATATATTTGCACCCTTTAACTTGACTTTATTTAGATCCTCGACGGAGTTTTGAGTGATAATCAACCCAAATCTTCTTGATAAATGATCTTAGATCCTTGGAAATGCATCGCTCTTTGCTTTTCTGTTTTGCTACACCATTGAAGGAGTCCAAGTAGAATTATCAACAGGTTCAATTGCACCTTCTTCTTGTAAAGCACTTAAAACTTTGGATAAATCTTTACTTATTCTGGGTGGAACATTCCTTAACTTAAGCTTCACCGGAATTACATCTTTCTTCAAATTTATACTGAATTCAAAATCTCTCAATAACCACAATTCATTGTCAAACATTTCTTTCTAATCCTGTACTATTGATTGAACCTGTAAGAGAGTGTGAATGAGAATTTACATAGTTTAGTGTAGCAGTTTTAGAAATATTGTGTATATTGGGCTTTTTAAAAATGTTTTTGCCAGTGATGCATTTGTTTGTAAATTTAAATAGTAGAACAGAAATAACAAATTAGATCAATTCTAGAATCCTGAAAAGATTCAGTCTTGATGTCTGGATCCTTCAGAATCTCATCTTTCCAAAATGTTTCCAAAGTATCATGTGTGATAATAGTTACCCTGAGTCCTGAGTCTACTTATAGCTTGATAAAATGATCACCCAAACCTACAACACCCATGGAATTCTCACAAGACTCTAGATTAAAAAAGTCAATATGCAAAAACAAATCCTTTAGAATGCTTTTTAGATCATTTCACTTCAGACGGTTCATCAAACTAATTTACTTGAAATCTTCTCTTCATGCATAGTTTGGCAAGAACGTGGAATTTGCAGCATGATGACTAGAATGACAATGATAGCATGCATGAAATTTGTTACTAGAAACCAGAAACTATTTATATTTTATAGAAGGAGGTGATGATGATTACTTGTTGACCAGAATTTTACTTTTAACATTAGGAATAGCATCCGCTTCATTCTTCATAAGATTTTTAACTCTGCTTGAGATGATCATTGTTGCAGCAGCAATCGCTTCAGATAAATAAAGTTTCTTGGATGGCTTTGTTGAAACATCTGAAATTAGTTGGTCTCCAATTAGTTACTCAGTGAAATTGACAAATTCACAAGGTGGTGTCAAAATTCTTAAAGCTGTGACGTAAGATTCCACAGATTCCTCTTCTTTTTAATATATTGAAAAAAATTAACATCTGACAATGATGCTTTACAGCATGTCAAACAATTTCCATACTTATTGTATTGCTTTTGAAACTCATTAAATTCATCAAGTTCTTTCCCTTCAGGAGGAAAACAAATTGACAAAAGTTAAAAGATGCGTTCATCATCCCTTCTTAAACAATATTCTAAAATAAATATCCTTCTTTCTGGTCTGTACCAATACACATCAATAGCACCAAGATAAACAGTAAAAGACCTGAACCAATCCCTCAATTTAATTGGCGGTCCGAAGGTAGGGCTACTGAAATGACGAGAAGGATGTGAATCCATCAACACAACACCAGAGTCAGTTTGATGGTCACCAAGTTGTTGAAAAATGAAACTTCACTATTCTGTTAAGTATGAAAGGTTTATTTAAAAAACATAAAGCTGACTCCAGGGAGAGCGACGGGAATGCACTTGCTCCCAGTGAAATCCTCCAACTGTCTTCAACAGTAATTGAGTCACGGATGCGAGGGAATCTGCTCTTTCATAGGAGTGAAGTCAACTCGCATGCAGACAGGAAGTAGTGCGAGCATCGTGTGACCAAACAGATTAGGCTAGCACTGCCTGCACCAGAACATCTGTGCAACTGGAAAGAATAGTTTCTGGGGCCTTTGAAGTGGGACTTTTTCCTCAAACTAATTTCTTTATATTTGATTTTGGATTGAGACATGCCAAAGTTGGTTAAAATGGGTTTAGGGAGACATTGTAGATTTGAATGGTTGAGGGGCATACTGCTGCTGAGTCTTTTTTGTTGTCTGTAATGGTTCAACATCACACATGCCATTATTTACAACTAGAAAGTGGGAGATTTTGAAAATAAAATCAGGGGACTTCTTTTTTACCACTGAAATACAATGAAGCAAAGGCAATTTTAGGCAGGAGACAGTAAAAATTACAATTTTTGTCTTGAATAATTGGACATCTTTCACCTGAATCAGATCTGTTGGCATGTGTGCAGCAAGAAAACAAGAATCATAAGGACGAGTGAATACCAAAATATCCAAATTGAGCATACTCCAATTGTGCACAGTGTTCAGCATGGCCATTCTGCTCATAAGTTGTTTCCCCGGGATTGGAAGTATATTTTGCATTAAGGAGTTAACATTTTCCTCAAGGGCAGTCTTGAAGGTTCCTAGGCAGTGGCTGGATTGAAGTGCATGCCTGAAAGCTGACTATTTGCTTAGTGAGGATGACTAGACATCTAAAATACCTGTATTGCCTTTACTTTTTTGGGCTGGGGGTGTCTCAATGTAATATATTTTACACTCAATATTATCTCGATATAGCTTACATGGAGTGACAGGATGATTTGCCAATAGGTTTGTTTAAACATTTCCCCAATGCCTCCCAAACCCCAAACTGCTCATGTGATGCTGCTGTTAAATGCCTTTTACTTCCATTAATAGGGAGAACCTGACGATGTCGCAGCTCACTTCTGTGCAGATGTGTTACTGAGTTAATTATTCTCATGTCTGTCTAGCCTTTACTTGTAGTACAGGTAGTGAAATGATAATGATTACCCACCGCTGTGAGTGGAGGGTGATCTGGCACCCTTTGTCTACAGTAGGCCTTCACCTCCAGCTTTGTTATCAATTTATCCTCTGCACTTAGGTATGTGGAGTGGTAATTTGATAGTTTGTAAGAGCAATGTAAAACATTGTCCTTAGTAGGAGAATACCTCAAACATTGTTTTGAGGTATCATGCAGTTTTTTAAATGATTCAAGGCAATGACATTTAACAACAGACCTTTAACTCCCACAGCTTGCCTGTTCATTCAAGGTCATTGGTTTGCTCCCACGGCTTGCCTGTTCATTCAAGGTCATTGGTTTGCTCCCACAGCTTGCCTGTTCATTCAAGGTCATTGGTTTGCTCCCACAGCTTGCCTGTTCATTCAAGGTCATTGGTTTGCTCCCACAGCTTGCCTTTTCATTCAAGGTCATTGGAGGCAGCGATGTTGCCATTTGGAACTCATCTGCTTCCCGTCCTTGCAACTTTTTTTTTTAGTTGAGTTAATGGGTTAATCTTGGCACTTTTAAGAATTTGCTGGGGATTAAAAACATATTATCTAGCCATCAAAAGCTATCCCTTTGCATGTTTATATGTAGTAATGGGTGTAGAATAGTCACAGTAACACATACACAATGGGTGGATAATTCTCATTCATTTATCAGTTTCACTGTTTGCATTATTTGTGAATGGTATAGGGCCACAGGTCGTGGAGAAGCCTACTGACAGCTTTCAATGTAACCTTCCTCTTATCACAGACGAGTCTGCAGACTGTGTTCTGGCCCTGTCCTGCAATCTACCTGTGACTTATTTAAAATATTTTTATATTACCTTCATATATCCCTATGAGGTGCAATGTTAACAACCACATATACAGTTATGAATGTATTAATTATTACTCGTATATGGATGTTTCCTTCTGTTTGCTTAAAGCTTCCAGTGACTTTGAACTATTTGCAAACGTTTCACAGCCTTAGAGGCCCTGAAGCCATAGTGCTCAGTGTCGTGCTTGGCCCATTCCAGCTTACCTGGCGGGAGTTTGTGAGAATAATGGGGCCAGTATTGTATACAAGAATGACTTATTCCCCTCAAGGCCGCTCTGTGTTTCCTTGCAGGGAAGATCATGACATCTGCAAATGAGGTACATTTTTGATGAGAATAACAAGTTTGTGGCACGTGGTCATGCTGCATTGACTTGTATTTAAGCTGTTGGCTCCAACTAATGGTTTTCTAGTGAGAGTCCTGGTCGGTCTAAATGACAATTGTCTTTGCTCTTTTGCTTTGCTGCCTGATATTTTTTGCATTGAATGCTATTTGCGCTCTCATCTGGGACCCGGATCCCAGTCAGCTGGAGATGACCACGTCTACCCGGGCTCCTGCACAATTAGAACCCTCCTGTTGTTCTTCTAGTGCTTCAAGAAGGTCTCATTATTGGGGAAAAGGTGTGGGTATTCTAACAAGAGCTGTGGATATTCTGTTGAGACATATTGACAAAAATGATTTTGTGATTCTAATATGGATGGAATGCTATGTGAATTTGTAGAGTGCGGCTAATCACCCGTGAGCATATCCAGGCGCTACATACTCCTTTTCATAGTCATTTAATGTTACAGGAATTCATATATAATAATATCTACAGGAATAAATGGGTCAAAATGGTATAGAGCGATCCTGACATACCCTTCATGTATCTAATGGGTCACAGGTGTTCAACACCTTCCCTGCTGTGTTTGTGTATTCCCCAGTTTTTCACTTTATTTGAACACCTTAATTCTTGTTTTTTGCTGAATTACTTTTAATCTGAGGCTTGCTGAGCAAATCTTTGTGACATGCTCATTGGCTTACAATGGTGCCTCTTTAGCAGCTCCTGTGATGTGACACTGTTTTTTTTCCGAAATACTTGCGGACTTGGGGAAATTTGTGTGGAATGATCTACAACATGTACCAGGTCCGTATTGATGCGCTTTACGTCTCCACCGTACGTAGGGAGACTAGAGTATTCTGGCAGACGGCATTAAAAATAGAATGCACACAAGACAACTAGTGAAAAGTTATGGAATATCATCATGACTACCATCAGAGAAGCCGGACAGAAATGTACCTACTTTAAGATCTTTCATAACTGGTACTAGTCCCCTTGCAAACGGAAAAAGCTGGGCTAGCGCCGGACAACCTTTATTGGCGCTGTACAAGTCTAAAAATCAACTTTATACACATGTTATGATCATGTCCTCGCCCAAATACATTCTGTAGAGGCATATAGCACACTTTCTATGACACTAGCTTTTGTTACTTTGCAGACTTGACCACATTGGCAATACTACGTGACATGTCAGACATACAGGATACTTCATCCCATTCGAGGACATAGATGGCTACAGACCTTATGGTGACCAAAAATGCATTCTAAGACTTTGTCATCAATCCATCACACCCTCACCTCAGGAATGGACCATTGAACTTCTTAGATTAGCCACATATAAAAGATGAAAGAGCTGGGATAAACAAGGTTCACTGACACAACATAGATGTGACCATAGGGTGACCGCTCAGCCTTCCACAGGGCTTGGTCGCCCCACTCACTGCTGCCACCTCTGCCTGCCTTTGCTGCCTCCTGCCTGCAGATTCCTTCGCTCGCTGCCCGCTGCTCCTGGGAATTTCCCGCTGCTCCTGGGAATTTCCCGCTGCCCGCTGCTTCTTGGAATTTCCCGCCGCTGCCTCCCTGCGGCCCCGCCCCCCTGTGATTCCATTCGCCGCCCCGCTCCCACCACCCAGCTGCTCCTCCCTCCCGGCTCCTTACTTATGACGCCCCCAGAGCGACCGCGCAGCGGACACGCGCAGCGGGAGCGCCGATTGAGCGCCGAAGGTGCGCCAAAGGTAAGCCCGTCCGCGCCTGGACCGCGCCCAGCGCCAGACCCCCTGGTCCTCGCCCTCGCCAGCACACCCTGCACATCTACGACGCCAAAACCCTCCACGCACTCAACGCTGGCCGAAACACCGCCTGCTACCGAGCCACCCCGAGACGCACCCACGGACCCTTCACCTGCCTGACCTGCCGCTTCACCGGCCTCCGACCCAACACCGCACCTGCTAAACCGAGCCCCAGCAACAAACACCTGATGTGCATCCTGCTCAACACCCGCTCCGTTCACAGGCATGCCGTCGAACTCTGGAACCTCCTCGACTCGACAGCACCAGACATCGCCTTCCTGACGGAAACCTGGATGAGCACCTCCTCAGCGCCCGACGTCGCCATCGCCGTCCCGGAAGGCTACAAAATCACCAGGAAGGACCGCGTCAACCAGACAGGAGGAGGCATCGCCATCATCCACAAGAACACCATCCGAATCACGACCAACTCCGATGACACCTTCACCTCCGCCGAACACCTCCACTTCCAGATACACACCGACCCCAAGACCACGCTCAGAGGCACCCTCGTCTACAGACCACCGGGACAAAGCACACAGTTCAGCGAAGACATCACAGACTTCGTCAGCCCGCATGCCATCAATTCCACCGACTACATCCTCTTGGGGGACCTCAACTTCCACCTGGAGGACAACAAGGACCGCAACACCACTGCTCTGCTGGACAACCTGGCCAACCTCGGACTCAAGCAACTGGTAACCACCCCCACCCACTACGCCGGCCACACGCTTGACCCAGTGTTCTCATCCAGCAAATACGTCACCTTCAGCCACTCCACCAATCTCCAGTGGACTGACCACAGCTGCGTCCACTTCAGCTTCAGTAAAACGACGACCCACCACCACCCTCAACAAGCCCCCCGCAGGAGCTGGAACAAGATCACCGGCGACCAGCTCACCACCTTCCTCAGCCAGAACCCCCCCACCAGCTCAACGGACCCCAACGAAGCCGCCAACAACCTCACACAGTGGATCACCAACTGCACAGACGCCCTCACACCACTGAAGAAGAACCCCCCCAGCAGACGCGGCAGCAAGAAAGCCTCCTGGTTCACCGACGAGCTCATCACCTCCAAGAAGAACTGCCGCTCCCTGGAGAACACCTGGCGCACCAACCAGACCACAGACAACATGACGGCCCTCAAACACGCCACCCGCAAACACCACCAACTGATCCGCGCCACAAAGAAGACAGCCTTCAAGGAACGACTGGACAACAACACCCACAACAGCAAGGAACTCTTCAGCATCGTCAAAGAGCTCTCCAACCCCGACGCCGGAAACAATGACATCACTCCCTCGCAAGACCTCTGCGACTCCCTCGCAGCCTTCTTCCACGACAAGATCGCCAACATTCACAACAGCTGCGGCCCACCAACCACGAACCCCACCACCGAACCGATGCCCCCCACCGCCACCCTCCGCACCTGGACCCCAGTCAGCACCGAAGACACAACACGCACAATGAACACCATCCACTCCGGATCCCCTACGGACCCCTGCCCACACCACATCTTCAACACGGCCGACCAAATAATCGCACCCCACCTCCACGACATCATCAACGCCTCCTTCAACACCGCCACCTTCCCGGAGTGCTGGAAACACGCCGAGATCAGTGCCCTGCTGAAGAAACCAACTGCGGACCCCTCCGACCTCAAGAACTACCGCCCCATCTCGCTCCTCCCGTTTCCTGGCAAAGTCATCGAGAAGACCGTCAACAGACAGCTAGCCGCCTTCCTCGAGACCAACGGATCCCTCGACCACTCGCAATCCGGCTTCCGAGCCAACCACAGCACGGAGACCGCCCTCATCGCAGCCACAGACGACATCAGATCCCTAATGGACAACGGGGAAACTGCGGCCCTCATCCTCCTGGACCTCTCCGCAGCATTCGACACTGTCTGCCACCGCACCCTGGTACAGCGCCTGAACAACACCGGCATCCAGGAGAAGGCCCTGGAGTGGATCACCTCATTCCTCGGCGGAAGAACCCAGAGAGTCCGCCTCCCCCCGTTCCGGTCAGCGGCCACCAAAGTCATCTGCGGCGTTCAACAAGGGTCATCGCTGAGCCCCACCCTCTTCAACGTCTACATGAGCCCCCTCGCAACCATCGCACGTCAACACAACCTCAAGATCATCACCTACGCTGACGACACCCAGCTGATCCTCTCCCTCACCAGCGACCCGGACGCCGCCAGAGCCAGCCTACCCGAAGGGATGAAAGACGTCGCCGAATGGATGAAGAACAGCCGCCTGAAACTGAACTCAGACAAGACGGAAGTCCTCATCCTGGGATCATCACCCTCCGCCTGGGACGACTCCTGGTGGCCCCCGGACCACGCACGCAACCTAGGCTTCATCCTGGACTCCTCCCTCTCGATGACCAGACAAGTCAATGCCGTCTTGTCTTCATGCTTCAACACCCTGCGCATGCTTCGAAAGATCTTCCGGTGGATCCCCAACGAGACCAGGAAGACGGTCACCCAGGCCCTCGTCACCAGTCGGCTGGACTACGGGAACGCCCTCTACGCCGGCACCGCCGCCAAACTCCAGAAGAAACTCCAACGGATCCAGAACGCCTCAGCACGACTCATCCTGGACATCCCCCGACACAGCCACATCTCCAGACACCTGAGAGACCTGCACTGGCTCCCCGTCAACAATAGAATCACGTTCCGACTCCTCACCCACGCACACAAGGCCCTCCACGACCTGGGCCCCGAGTTCCTCAACAGCCGCCTGACCTTCCACAAGCCCACCCGCCACCTCCGCTCCGCCAGCCTCGCTCTCGCCACCGTCCCCCGCATCCGCAGAGCCACCGCCGTAGGAAGATCCTTCTCCTACCTGGCAGCCAAGACATGGAACTCCCTCCCCATCCACCTCCGGACATCGCAAGACCATCTCGCCTTCAGGAAGCAACTCAAGACCTGGCTGTTCGAGCAGTAGCGTTCCCCCCCCCCCCCCCAGCGCCTTGAGACCCTCCGGGTGAGCAGTGCGCTATACAAATGCCTATGATTGATTGATTGATTGATTGATGTAAAAGATATCGATGTTAAAAATATCGAATAAAAAATATAGGCAACAAAAATATTGACTCCTATACTTAAACAGGTAAGTGTGAAAATATCGACCCAAAAATATCGATGTAAAAAAAATAGATGTACAAAATGTCGACTTTTATATAAATATAAAATAATATATATCGTATACATTAAATATTAAATATAATATTAACAAAATACAAATAAATTAATATACATTTTAATAAAATATAACAACTAAACTTAATAAAAAATAAACACACACACATAATAATTTATACATATATATTTACTTTAAAACAATTAATAAACTATTATTTTTAATTTATGTTAAAAGTTTAAAATAATATAAAAAATACAAATATATATTAATGATTTACAATAAAAAAACAAAAGTTCATAATAAATTAAAACATTAAACTATTAGAAAAATATTTAAACTTGAATTTCACAATACAATCAGTGCAACAGTAGGGAAAGCGTTGGATAGCAAAGGGGTAAAAATCCCTATTCCCTCTCCAGTGAGTGCAAAAGCAAGGTAAGTGTTGGATAGAAGAGGAATTAAATTTATTGTTCCAACTCCAATGAGTGCAACAGTAGGTACAGTGTTGGATAGCAGAGGGGTAAATATTACTATTCCCAGTCCAGTAAGAGCAATAGTAGGGAAAGTGTTGGATAGCAGAGGGGAAAAATTACTATTCCCACTCCACCGAGAGCAACAGAAGAATAAGTGTTGGATAGCGGAGAGATAAAAATTACAATTTCCACTTCAGTGAGTGCAACAGTAGGGAAAGTGCCGGATAGCGGGGTTTGAAAACTGCTATTCCCACTCCAGTAAGTGCAACAGGAGGGAAAGTGTTGGATAGTGTAGGGGTAAAATTTACTATTCCCACTCCAGTGAAAAAAATAAAAAATAAAATATACTAAACACATAAAAAGAACACATGTAATATTAATTACACATAACAAAGACCTACAAATATTATATAAAATAAAATAATAAATACATTTATAAAAAATAATTTTTTTAAACTAGAAAATATTTTCAAACAAATAAATGTATTAAAACATAAATGTCTTTCTTTTTTTCCCTACCCTATAACACCATGCCAATAATAAAACACTTCAACATTTGTAATTCAATTTATTTACACAATTAACATAACTAATAATTAATTAAAACAAATATTTAAAAAACTAATAACAATAATTGACTGCACACACTTTAACACTATAATATTCACAATACACATCTACATTAAACTATAAAATAATAAAACACAATTAAAACACAATTAAAACTGATTTTTAAATAAAAAACGATTACTATTAACACCGGTAATTAAATAATAAAAATATATTTAATACCCACCATTTACCCCTTTAAAAGTAAAAACAACACACAAAAACATAAACAATTACCCAAAATAAATATCAAATAATTAACAATAATATATTAATTAATTACACACAAATTACCAATTAATTAATTAAAATGAATGTATAACCAATTATTAATTCATAAATTAAAAATAAATTACTTCCCACACTTTACACCTATAAACACACACTTAGGTGCCGATTCCGATTCTGTAAAACCCGGGTACGAATGGTCGTACGGAGCGTATTCTCCGTCCGACTCGTACCCGGGAAAACCATCTTACAAACCCGCAAGTACGATTCGTACAGAAATACCATTTCCGTACGAGTCGTACAAAACACCGACCGGCTAAAAAATACCCACAATTCCGATCCGGGACATCGCGTACGTGACGTCCGGACGGAGTCAGGCAGCGTTTTACGGACCAGCAAGTACGATCCATACCCACGTCACTCTGCACCGCTCATTTTTTATGGCAGCCAGAAACTCCCGGAAAATTGAGGACGACGCGAAGAAGGAGCACCGGTACGCGACGGACAGCCATGGACCCCATCCTACGTGTCATCCCGGCCCTCCTAGCCTACGACCTGGTGCACAGAAACCACCGCAGACGCCGCAGAAGGTCAGAACAACACCCAGGGGTAAAGGCGGGGGGGCGAGGGGCAGGAAACATAACCCCCACCCAATGTAAAACACATATATCTTGCACATAAATTACCTCCATGGTCTGGTCACTTCGGGGGGCGTGTCCACCAATCCCACGTACCGCCACAACAGAAGTGGACGTGGACGCATACACGTCACCATGACAATGGTGGTACGGACCGTACCCACGCTCTGGGGGGCGTGGGTACGGTCCGTACCACCATTGGAGTGGTGACGTAGGGGTACGCGTGGCACGGACCATACCCACGCCCCCCAGAGCGTGGGTACGGTCCGTACCACCATTGTCGTGGTGAGGTAGGGGTACGCGTGGTACGGCCCGTACCCATGCCCTCAGAGCGTGGGTACGGTCTGTACCACGCGTACCCCTACCTCACCACGTCAATGGTGGTACAGACCGTACCCATGCTCTGAGGGCATGGGTACGGGCCGTACCACGCGTACCCCTACCTCACCACGACAATGGTGGTACGGACCGTACCCACGCCCCCCAGAGCGTGGGTACGGTCCGTACCACCATTGGAGTGGTGAGGTAGGGGTACGCGTGGTATGGCCCGTATCCATGCCCTCAGAGCATGGGTACGGTCCGTACCACGCGTACCCCTACCTCACCACTCCAATGGTGGTACGGACCGTACCCAGGCCCCCCAGAGCGTGGGTACGGTCCGTACCACCTTTGGAGTGGTGACGTAGGGGTACGCGTGGCACGGACCGTACCCACGCCCCCAGAGCGTGGGTACGGTCCGTACCACCATTGTCGTGGTGATGTAGGGGCACCGTGGTACGGACCGTACACACCCTATGAATGCAGGGGTACGGTCCGTCTCACCCGTATCCCTACGGCACCAGTACATTATGGATACACGGCGTACACATGCCACAAATGTCGGACTACGGCCTGGTGCAGCATATTAGCAGTAAATTTGGGGGGGGGGTGTATGGCCAGGACAGCAGTGTACTGCACCAAGGGGGTGGGTGGGTGGCTGCAGAGGACTCCCAGCAGTGTCCAGGCATATGAGGGGTGGGTGCATATCACTCCCAGCAGTGCCCAGACATATGAGGGGTGGGTGCATATCACTCCCAGCAGTGCCCAGACATATGAGGGGTGGGTGCATATCACTACCAGCAGTGCCCAGACATATGAGGGGTGGGTGCAGAGGACTCCCAGCAGTGTCCAGACATATGAGGGGTGGGTGCATATCACTCCCAGCAGTGCCCAGACATATGAGGGGTGGGTGCATATCACTCCCAACAGTGCCCAGACATATGAGGGGTGGGTGCAGAGGACTACCAGCAGTGTCCAGACATATGAGGGGTGGGTGCATATCACTCCCAGCAGTGCCCAGACATATGAGGGGTGGGTGCAGAGGACTACCAGCAGTGCCCAGACATATGAGGGGTGGGTTCAGAGGACTCCCAGCAGTGTCCAGACATATGAGGAGTGGCTGCATATCACTACCAGCAGTGGACAGAGACATGGGGGTGTGTACATCATCCTCAGATGACCACAACTCCATGAGTGTATGAACGCATCCCCAATGTGCGACAATGTTGAGAGTGCCATAACAACACATCACTGACAGCAGTGTCCCACTCCCATGAGGATGGATGTCTTCCCCCCACTGCATGACACACCACATGTGGGTGTGAGGACAAATTACACATGCATACCCACCCCTGGCGGATGCAGCACAATACATACACTGAGATCATGTCACTAGACTGTATAGTCATGTTAAAGCCTACTAAACTAAGAGAGCCAAAGGGAACACACACTGTCACGCACATTCCAGGACTGATAGGAATGTACAGGTGCTGGGACAGCCACCAAGTTGTTGTCTCCCATGGAAGGAAGAGGGAGGACTTCCCACAGATACAATGCCCACAATTGTGAGTCAGGTGAACAAATACCCTGCTAAACAAGAACCATATGTGTGCCAGGCTGGGAGTACACATATGCATAGTGCGACAAAGGGACAATTGCTACATGAAGGCATGGCAACATACTCCATACACAAGTACAGTGACTACCAAGGATGGCACAGACGATGCAGCCGGAGACATTGATGAGCAGGCATGGCCATAGTTGAAGGGATCCGTCACCCACAAAGGAAATGTAGACACAGGTTCAGCACAACAATTGTGCAACTCCCTGCAGGGAAGATGTCAGGTGCCACAGAGGAAGGAACACTCCTTGGGACAATGTCTCCAACTACAAAGAGCATACACGACCAAATATTATTTTCTGATACCTTGTGATGGCACACAGATACCAGGGTCCACCCCATGAGCAGCACACTGCAACATTTCCCAGACACCTAACACATGATCACCACCCCAACTCATGGAGCATCAGCACCAACATCAATACCTGAAAACCAATCCTGGTCAAAGGAAAAACAAAATGCTTTATTCAGCTTTAAATTAAAAGGTATAAAAGGAAAATATTTACAAAGGCCATAGGCCAGTCCAGATGCGAAGTCCTGGGGGGGGACACATGTCCACGCGTCTCCCTGAGCTTGCCTGCACATACTAAACCTCTGGTTCAGCCACTGGGGGGGCATCATGTGGGGAAGGACCAGGCACCGCAGGGACAGGAGGGGGAAGGGTAGGTGTTGTGGGTGCAGGGACGGACGACTCCACCACAGGGGGTGGGTCAGCGCCAAAGGTGGCGGTTAGCATGGCGCTGCACACGTCCGCAAGCTCGACCAGCGTCTCCCCTGCACCCGAAGGAACCACAGGCCCCAAGGAGGGGGGGGGGGGGTCGGTGGGATGGGTTGCAGCGCTACTGGGGGAGGTGGTGGACATGGGGGAGACTAAACTCCAGTACCCGTGGAGTTCCTTGCCCGGTTGCGTGATGGTGAACCAGTGGGGCTGAGGCCCAGCACAGCCAAGTATGTCTCCTTCTCAGACTGTGGGGCAGGGGAGCCGAGGGGAGTGACATTGGAGGGACTGGGGAGTGAGGCATGCGGACTTGGACTGTGGCTGCGTGTCTGCCTGTGTGCCCTAGACCCAGTGGGTGTGCCTTCTTTCCCCTGAGTGTGGGTGACAGGAGGTGTGCGCTTGCCCTTCCCTGTTGGTGTGCTGCCTGTGTCTGGTGGGGTGCGTGGCTGGGAATGTCTGGGTGTGCTTGGGACAGGCATGGGAGTGGGAAGTGTGGATGGTGCAGGGGTAGGGGGGGATGAAGCGCTGCAGGAGTCTCACTGCTGCCGTCAGTGACGAGTCCATGGACCTCAGCAACTTCCGTTGGTCAGACATCGCTGATGACATGCCCTCCATGTACGACACCATCTGTGTCAGCAGCCTGGTGTGGCCATGGAGGACAGTCAAGATCGATGTCTGCCCAACCTGCAACTGGCGCTGAATATCCACAGACTCGGCAGTGAGGGCAGCAGGGGAGACAGGGGCAGGGGGTGCGGTACCTGGCACAAAGGAGACACGTTGTTGCCCTACACGGACAGAAGGGACCCGAGCAAGTGGGAGGGCGGTGATGGGAATGGAGGGGGCGGTGACAGTTGTAGTGCTGCTGCCAGCTGTTGGAGCAGCCTCCGCCCACTCAGGGAGCTCAGCCTCGGACCCGTCAGCGTCGTAGTCGGTGTTGGTACTAGACAGGTCCTCCGCCTGACTCCCCTCGCCCTCCGTGCCACGTGATTCCGCCGACTCCCCAGCAGTGGTGGCACCGGTGCTCGATCCCTCCTCTTGGTCCATGCAGGTGTCTCCCTCGGTGTCCCCCGATGATGCTGTGTGCAAGGTGAAGAGACATGAACTAATCAGTCACCTGTGTACATCTGAAACATGAGTTCAAACAAAATAGGTCACAGTGCATATCAGGAAATGCATCATGAGTAACATCTAGAATACTCCGCACATATGTAAGCCATGCACTCCCCAGTTGGTTCACCCACCATGCCACCTGATAAAATGAACATCAGGACACAACTGCAAATAACTCGATATCCAATTATACAGAGAAGCTAGTGTCTGTGAACAGTGGAGCACAGCCAGACTATGAAGGCATGCCACCTCTTGTTCACTGTGAAAGAAACAGTATTGGTGCACCCAAGGCCAAATAACAGATGCCAATGCTGAAGGTGTACCCACACTCAGAGACCTGTGAGTACTTTGTAAATCCTAAAGAAATACATTGTGATCCCTTGGGAAACACAACACTTTACACAATCGACATGTTTGGAATGTGTGAATGTGCCACTTTTGGAACAGAACACACATGTGCCTGGATAACAGAAGTCACACAAGGAGGTGCACACAAAGCTACTTTTACACAGTCATTGTATGAGCTGCCAGCCTAGTGCAAATAAGCCACTGTTAATAAGAAATGTGGTATCAGGAAGTACATATACATGGCACCACGGTGGTCTGGATGACTTGACACCCGTAAGTTGATATCAGCAATAACCGAGGACTAACCCAAATGCAACCACACTGTGGGAACATGTATATGGATAATCTCTAATCAATTTCATTACAGAACTGTACCTTTGTTTTAAATGTGCCAGCGTGTCCCCTAAAAGTGTAAAGGTGGTTTCTTGTGCACTTCCTTGGGAGACATTTGTCATGCAGGCACATTATTGTCCTTCACAACAAAATATCAAAGTCAACCATAAAAACGATTGGGACATGTTGACAAGTGTAGTCAGTGCCAAGGTACAAGACATCTTGACTAACAACTTGAATCATGACACCTGTCACATGGCCATCCGTACCATGATGACACAGTTGGCAACACATCTGACCCACTACCTGTCATGTGGAGTGGCACACATGTCCAGACACAGGACAATGCATTAGCTAATGGCCCTGCAATTGTGTCGGAATAAGGAGCACCTGCACTGAGGAGACACCCTCATGGCAACCAAGAATGTCCACACAGATGTCAGCACACACATACCAAACTACGTAGCATCTGGAGCACACACCGGTGCCAAAAATGGATGAGCAGGAAACATGTCTTTTAACTTTTGACACATGCTGCAAAGCACATACATTACCCCCTGCACAACATGCCTGGGTTACTGCACGTAGAGTGTCTGTCCAGACAATTATCATACACAGGTCAGACCTGGCAAGGAGACATAAGGTTTGGACATGTAGGCCTTGCCTGCACAAGCCCCCCCTACCTGAGACAATGTGATTGAGACAGAGCAAGTACTTACACCTCTTAATCTGGGATTAACAAAATGTGCATCAAGAACTCCTATATGTACTCAACATCACCTCGTGAGGCTGACCACACATACTTGTGACAAAAAACCATCAACAGATAGTTGTACATAGACACACAGGCACTGCCCAGTGTGAGGATGCACAAGCCTAATGGGGTCAGCATGGACAGTGGAGACATGTAGCACACTTCACGTAAATACAAATGAGGCCATGGAACAATGCCACAGAGGCCAACCTATGCTGAACACACAGTGAATGGGCACAGTGTTTGATGCCACACATGATTCCTAGGAAAAGGTGTCTCAGGGGACTGGAGTGGGCACACTGCTCCATGGTCCTGTAATAATCTGAAAGTAACAGGAGCAACCGTCCCAGCACTATGCATATCTCCCACTCATGCACATAATGTCTGAGGCCACTACATCGGTCATGCATGCTGCAAGTCTGTTTATTTGAAACCTCACAATCCTATGTTGAGACTCAGGACAGTGCCAATAATTATGGACCCCCAAATGAGTGAACAGGACAGGGCACAGGCAAGGTACCAACACATGTCACAGACCACCCCCACCCATGATGCTGAAAGCAGTGTGCACCTTGAATAACTTGCAGCCTAGATGACCATGTGCAATAGTGATTACACACAGACCAGGGAACACATGTCAAGGAGGGGAAGGGAGGAAGAACAGCACTGGTTGTCTTGGGGGAACAGGATATGCACTGCACATATAAACCCTGGCACTGTATCCAGGCGAATGAGCACTTCCAAAAGCTGGTGACACACAACAAACACACATGTACCGACCCCCTTCCTGCTGCTGTCTCTCCTGTAACCGCCTATCCATCTCAGGGAAGACCACCACCAGGACACGCTTCATTTGGTGGGTCAGGCGCCGGCGCCCGCCGTGGGGGCGTGGTGGTGAGTCCCCCAGCAGGACCCGGGCGATCCTCCTGGTCCAGCACCGGATGTCCTGCCAGCGTTTCCTCACTTGGGGCAGGCACCGACTGCGACCCTCCACCGTATTCACGGCCCTGACGGCCCTCTTCCAAATTCTCCCCTTCTCGTAGGCGGTTACCTGTGAGGATGACAAAGTGAGACTACATCACTACACCTGCTCCATGTCACAGAGACACACATTTTAACATCATTGATTTGTTGAACAGGGCATAGTATGCTACCAACTAATAGCACCTTTGTCATAGGGACATTCGCCTCTGTGTAAGTGCCAATGCACTACATGGCATTGAAAGTACACAGGTGGCATGAGGGGTTCGACACACTCCCTGATCATGGCACACACTGTGCATCACAAGCAACACAAGGCTGATGGACAGCACCTCCAAGCAGTCACATGCCCCAGGCCACTGACGCAACCTCAGCAGAGTACACAGACACACACAGGCACAGATCTTTCACCTGCCATTGGCAACAGCGGATAAAAACCTCACTCTGCACATGTGCCACTTTCCTGGGAGGTGTCACAGGCGTGGGGCTAGCCCAGCAAGTCAGACACACAGCACGGCTTCCTTCTCACATCAGATGGGTAGAGCATATGCCTCACCCATGCAGCTGTGGTGCAACACTCCACATAGACACTCACCCACATGACAAGGAACATTCACACACATCAATGTCCAGGGGGCGTACACATCATTTGGACACTCTCACCACAGCTCCACGAGACTCACACACATCTGTGGGTACAGTCACCTGTCACACCGGGGGGACCACAGAATCACATCAGGACAATAGAACAAAAATGCCCAAAAGGATTAGCCAGGCTGAATGTGCCATGCACCATGCAGTGAGTGTCACAGTAAGCACAATGCAAGTGAGGAGTGCAGACATGAACTACATCATGCTCTGCATGGGAGACATAAGGCATTCCCCCCCGCCCCCCGGGACCCACTCTAAACAACATTGCATGTCTGTCACACCTGGACACAATGCCAGAAGTGACAGTCACAAACAAGCATTTGCAATGCAATAGGTCTCGCATTTACGCGAGTTTGAGCTACTGATATTGCAAATAACAATGCCTTTTATTTTTGTTTTCGTTTTTAAAACATAACTAAAAGGCATTGTCATTTACAATGCCAAAAGCTTAAACTTGTGTAAACGCGAGACCTATTGCATTGCAAATGCGTGTTAGAACTGCTGGTGCTAAGCACCGGCAACACCCGGGCCATGTAAAGCCCTCCCGGTATTCATATCTTACTACGGCGCACGCTCTTTATAGCAGATCTCGTCAGCAGGAAGGTGCGTTTACTGGAAAAAATGCTAAATTCCCTTTCTAATTAACGTGGCGGAATCAGTTAAATATTCAGCGGTGTCTTCGAAAGGTGGATAGGGCCGATTCAGAGCCCGCCACCTAGCGAAATGTTGCCACTGAAAGGCCGGTAGTGAGGACAGTATGTCATATGCAAGGAGGGCAGGTCTGGGGCAATGTTAATTATGTTAAACCAGTGCCTCCGAACGGCGATGGAGGCTAGAGCAGACATCACAGGGTAGAGAAGTGGCTTTAAAAGGCAGAATGGGCTGGGGCAGAGTCTGTCACGTGCCATGCTCGTGTCTGTAATGGAAGCCCGTTCCTTGTGACACTTTTGCCTCTGAACAGTGGCGTCGTGAACCCCCTCGGGGTGTTGTTGACAGTTGTTTATGAGCCTTCCCTGTTTGCAGCTCTGTAAGCAAAGGGCTTCAAAGGAACACAAGCATTGGCATTGCCAATAGGTCTCGCTTTTGGGACCTTATAAGTATTTAGTTATGCAACTGTTGCATGGCTAAACACTTATAAGGTTCCAAAAGCGAGACCTATTGGTTATGCCAATGCTTGTTTCAGATTTGGTATCGGGGAGGGACACAGGCTCAGGGAAATAAAGGGGCCCAGAGAAAAACGGAAGTACGGAAGACAGATGGGTGGAGAGATAGAGAGAGGGTGAAGGAGTGAGAGAGACAGGGGAACTGCAGGAACAAAGAGGGTTAGGAAAGGAGAGAGAATGAGATAGAGAGACTCAGAATGAGGGACACAGAAAATGGTTAGGACGAGAGAGAAACAGAGAGGGAGAGAGCAACAAAGAAATCCAGTAAGATTGAGAGAAGGGTGGGGGAGATAGAAAGACAGAAAGAAACAGCGAGCGCGCACACAGAAGCACCTAATCAGGCGCTGGGCTTGCTATATAGTCCACTACACATCCCTGTGTTTTTACTTTTGATGAGAAGTCCACATGTAATAGTGTTGCATTACAAATAAGCTAAAACACGACAACACACCGTGAAAGCAAACCAACATCTCATAACGGCTCATGCAATGTCTCTTGACGTGCTTTGCTGAGAATTTCAGAAGATGCTGTCCAGAATAGTGTGAAAAACGCACCCGGATTTTTACGACAAACAGTGATTTTGAATGTGCAGTCACAAGAAGCCAATAATATACACACCGACGCTGCAGAGGGGAGAGGCCAGGAGAAAGTCATCGCGATCACTCTGAAAGCGAAAGTGATCGCGATCGCGATGACACGCTAAAGCAGCGGGGGGAGGGGCATGGTGCTGAAGGCTGGCGCAGAAAAGGCAGATGGCTGGGCTAGAAGGGAGGGGGAATGCGGGGAGCAGCTGTGCGAGTGCACGCCATCGTGCACTGACGCTTGTAGCCAGCACAAAAATGTGAGATCTAAAGTAGAAATGTGTGCAGCACTGCTACTTATAATAACTAAACATCTTCTTCACTGACTTTTCTTTTTGATTCCGTATCTTCCAAAACCTTTCTGAAAACCAAAAATAAGAAATGCAAGAATGGTATTATGGTCTTATTTAAAAGTAGTAGGCACGGTAAACTTTATTGTGATACAATGACCCCTCGTTTAAAGCATAGTTTAGTAGGAGAGGAGCAGTGTTTAAGATTTGGGAAGGAGAACGATTAGAAGAAGTTATTTTAGGTCAAGTCTACCCCAAACTAGGAGGGGCTAACTGGTTGTTTATAAGGATGTGCATTCTTCGTGTCACTGCAGTAATGTTCCGAAATTAGAAAAAACAAAAACCTGTATAATTCTGCCTGTGCGCGCCATCAATGCTGCTGACACCCACGTCTACTTTCACCAGACACGAAAATCTACGTCAGGGTGAAAGAAGAGTTTAGATAACTGTGCCACAAGCCCTCAAGAAGCAGCATGGTGCCGAGAGTTGATTAACCATACCAGTAAAATACCATAGGTGCTTATTTTAAAGTGCTAAAACATTCAACATTTCACGTTTTCCGATAATGATGTCCCAGCAGTCAATGCTTGAATTCAACCTAGGCTTTACTACAGAAAAGGTGCAGCTTTTGAGCCAGCATGAAAACTGCTCACTAGCCTCAAGAAATAGAAGCATACTCCCATCTCGCTGCTGGGCGGGTTCCCCGTCATGAAGAGTTATGTTAAACACCTCTGTGATCGTACATATGGCAATATGCCCAATTCATTCGAACAGGTCTGCCAAATTTAGTTGAACCCTTTCCCCAAGTTACCTTATAACAAGCCATTTTGCGCATCTTCATGCACTGTCAGGGAAAGAATGTGTCCTTGTGTACCGTAACTGTGCTCATGTAAAGCGCTCCTATACCTTCGGCTCGAGTTTGCGCTATATAAATCTGTTTAAAAAAAAAAAGCAGCTAAAGCTATCTCGGCACCGGCCATCATGCTTAGAGAACTCTCTTTCTTGCATTACCGAAGGTATTGGAGTGCATTATACGAGCACTAGTTACGTTACACAAGGTGACACATTTGTTTGTAGGCACGGGAAGATTAAGTGATTTGTCCAGAATCGCAGGAAGCTGAGCTGACGCCGCGGCTCGAACCTGGTTCCCAGCTCCATTCAAAGTCGGCAGCTCTGGCCGTACGTCCACAATGTCTCCCGGGTCACATCATATTAAAAAATGCAGGCAGTTCCCGTTAGCACATTTTACTTGCAACGGAATACAACACCCCCTCAGCCACACCCATGACATGGGAGCCCACTTAACGAAGCCTCAGTACCGGAGAGCAGTGCTTACCGGACTGTAAACAGTCTGAGGGATGTAGCCGATCCCGAGCCATGCTATGCTTCTGAGGAGACGCCTAATCCACGAGCACCGCCCCCTGCTCTTTGGGAACGTGCCATAACACAGGCCTGTCCCAGAGGGGAAACACGCTGGGCAATAGAAAAGGGGAGGAGACAAACGATGAATGTCGCTCGTGCAACAGTGGGTGAAAGCAGAATTAAGAAGGAGTTGTATTTCAGGCAATATGCACAAGCAACAGTAGAAACCTCAAGTAAACAAGCAGACAGTAGCGCTTGTAACAAGAAAGCTTGCGCTGTCTATGACGTCACTTAGAACCACGAGCTGAATAACACCCCCATTATTCACAGTTGCTATCGGTAATTTTATTTTGTATATTGAAGCTAACGAGGAGGGAGTAGGAGGGGGGAGTGGGGGCGGGCACAGTGGTGCGGGCCGCAGTTGTAAAAGGCAGGGAGAGGGTGAGATTGAGAAAGGGAAAGATAGGGATCAAAGGAAACAAGGACGACACCTAGCTAGACAATAGGGATGGCAAATGGTGTGCACTTTGATGTCCTCAGTGGCCGCGCGGCTCACTGAGGACATCAAAGCAAGTGATCAGGCAGTGCTTTTCAGGCTGCCAAATGGTGCGCGCGCCCGGGGCACATGCACTGTATTTGGCGGCCTGAAAAGCCACTGTTTGCACTTCCAAAACTGGCTTACTATAAGTCTCGCCAGAGCAGCGCTAAAGCGCTGTCTCAGACGAGACCTAAAAAGGGGCACAGTCAAAGCTAGTGGAGTCAGCACTCACCTGCTCCCCTGGTCTCCCATACAGGCTGGGGTACTGTGGGAGGATGACGTCCAGCAACGCCTCATTCTCCTCCTGGGTGAATGGCTGGGCCCTCTCCACAGACCTGGACATGTTGACAGAGGAAGCAATGACAGCAGCAGTGGTGTCCAATGACTTGTTGTGCAGGCAAGTGCCCTCTCATGGGTTCTGGCTGACTTATATCTGCCTTGGTGGCCTTTTTCATTTACAGGAGTACAGAGTGATTGGTCAGACTCATTTGCATCCTACGTTTCCTCCAATCCCTTTAAACATACACCAGTGACAGCATTAGCATCTTTCAAATTTGCAGCAGCATGTCAAGTCAACAACCACTTTGCAACAATGTATAATGTGGCCAACTGCTTTTTCCAGCCCACATGATGGAAAATTTTGATCTTGGAACTCGGTATCCATGACAACCAGCATGCATTGAGTCCCTAATACTTGTCCCTTATGTGTCCCCATTGTAATTTTAAAATCCCCACACAGGTACGGTGCGTTTCACACGTACCCCTAGGGCACCACTACTATATTGATACGGCCAGTACACGCATGTGTACGTGTCGTATCCCTATAGTAGTGTTGCCGTAGGTGTATGCCATAGTGACACAGCCCGTACACGCGTGTGTACGTGTCGTATCCCTATAGTAGTGTTGTCGGAGGTGTACGCCATAGTGATACGGCCCGTACATGCGCGTGTACGGGTCATATCACTATGGCGTACACCTACCCCAACACTACTCTAGGGATACGACCAGTGTGTACACGTACATGTACTACGGTAGTACACGTACGTGTATGACCAGTGTGTACACGTAGGTGTACACACTGGTCGTACACGTATGTGTACACACTGGTAGCATCCCTAGAGTAGTGTTGGTGTAGGTGTACGCCATAGTGATATGACCCATACACGCGCGTGTACGGGCCGTATCACTATGGCGTACACCTACGCCAACACTACCATAGGGATACGACCATTGTTTACACGTACGTGTACGACCAGTGTGTACACCGAGGTGTACACACTGGTTGTACACGTACGTGTCCTACCGTAGTACATGTACGTGTACACACTGGTCATACACGTACGTGTGTGCGGTCCATACACACACCGTACACCTACCCAAACCCAATATAGTGATACGACCCTACACACGCCCTCAGAGCGTGTGTACGGTGCGTTTCACAGCTTACACTGGTGATAGGAGGCGCACAGGGAAGGAATGGAGGTGTCAGACTCACACAAGGCTGTACATCAAGTCATTGTCAGTGCAGTCCTTCATGTGCAGGGCCTAGGTGTGTCAGGCAGTGATGTGGCACATGTCTCCTCATGATTTTGCACAATAGATGTGTGGTGACCTGTGTACACATGTCATGTGTGATGGGGCACTATGTTGCACACTTCCCCTTCACACTTTGCACATGTCTGCATGTAGTACAAACATGTCAAGCACTGCATCACTGGTATGGCACAGTCCCCAACACCCGCAACTGTCCCCTGATGCCAGGTACACGGATAATTACACCTGACATCTAACTACCATCGTGCCACTATGTGACTATGTCATGTGTGTGTCATGTGTTCCCATGAGCTTGCTGTTGGTGTTCCATCAACTGCATCTGCTGTTGCTGCATCCAACATGGGTCTGTGTGTAGATGGGCATGGCACACAATTACGCACACCATGCCACATGTGGAATCCCACGTAACATGTGTCTGTATGCATCGAACATGGTATTTCGACCTGAGGACATATCTGCGTTGTCTCAATGTCTGTGTTATGAGTTTTGACATGTACCCCTTCATGGCAATGTGTGTGATCTGTACTTTTTAAATGACATGTGACCTGTGCATCTAGCTTGCCGCAAGCTGTCTGAATGAGATAACATCCTTCTAATGCACATATGTGGATGTATGTCACTCCTGTAATGTGTCTGGCTGTTCACTTGCACTGTGCCACAGCTAGTTCCATGGCATGTCATGTAGACCTTGACAATCAACGTTTCTAGCTGCCTCTTAGTAGGAGTATCACCTGGCTGGCATACGTGTCCTGGATGTATTGCACAGACCAGACTCTGTATTTAGCAGATGTGTATTCGCTGTTTAACATGTGCTCAGTTCATTGACATTGGTGTTGTAATGTACTCAATCTTCGTTATTCCTTCCAAATTTCTGCAGGGTACCGCCTCTCCCCCGACCAATGCCAGACTTGGGTGCCATGAGGGAACGTGACTGCATACGCCGTTACAGATTCACCCAACAGTTAATTGAGGACCTGACAAACAGGCTGGCACCACACCTCCAACCGCGACACAGTTATCCTACTGCGCTGACCCCCAAGATGAAGGTGATGGCAGCCCTACATTTTTTTGCCACCGGTACGTTTCAATTCACCATAGCTGATGTGGGTGGCATGTCCCAGACCATGTTCAGCCGTGTCCTGCATGATGTTTTAGAAGCCATGTTGGAGCACCTGGATGAATTCATCCATTTACCAACTCGTGAGCAGTTGACAGGTATCAAGGGTGAGTTCTATGCCCTGGGAGGGATGCCCCATGTAATTGGGTCCATTGATGAGACACATGTGGCTTTGGTACCACCACAGGCACAGGAGGTAGCCTTTCGAAACCGAAAACATTATCACTCCATCAATGCCCTTGTGGTGTGTCTTGCTAACATGCTGATTTCCCATGTCTGTGCACGTTTTCAAGGGTCAGCACACGATGCCTACATCATGAGGCGTAGCAGGGTGCCAGAAATGATGCTGCGGCTGCACAACGAACGAGCATGTCTCGTTGGTGGGTATACTCTGTTTGTCCTGTATTTAGCGGTATCTTTGTATGTTACAGCATCTCCTGACCCACTTCTTTACATGATGTTTCCATGTCGGGGACTCTGGCTATCCCAACATGCCATGGCTGGTGACGCCTCTCCGCAACCCCTGAACAGCTGCAGATCACCGTTACAACAACGCCCATGGGCAGACCAGGCGAGTGATTGAGAGGACGTTTGGCCTCCTGAAGAGCCGATTCCGGTGCCTCCACAAGACAGGCGGGTCCCTCCCATATGCACCGGTGAAGGTCTGCAAAATCTTCCTTGTGTGCTGCATGCTGCACAATATGGCAGTGGAGAAAGCTGTGCCACTCATCCTGGATCCCGATGAGCAGGAACATCCACCCGTGGAGGATGAAGGCCTTGGTCACGAGCCAAGTGAGGAGGAGGAGGAGGAGGAGGAGGATTAGGAGAACATCCGGAGTCAGCTCATACACAACTTCTTCTTATAAGGGTGAGTTCATGGGTCTGAGTGTGCACGCTTGGAGCCTTGTGTGGCATGTGTTGCAATGTGTGTGTCCAGCTGACTGTATGCTAAGTGACTTAGAGGTGTGTTCTGATGTGTCACTCGAGTGATGATGTCATTCCACACATTTTAGCTGACACACTCAGTTTTCAACTAGCATGGTGTCAACCTTATTCATGTAGAGTACATGACCATGCATGCGGATGACTATCTTTTTCCTGACTTCTTGTGTGTCTGTCATCCCCAGGTAGTTGCGCATGCTGTCTGCTCGTGGCATCGTTGTGCTCCTGCTATTCCTCATGAGCATTGCAACGTGTGCTGAATCAGCGTTACATGCACGGACATGGTGAGATGTCTCCTTTGGGTAAGGATTGCAGCAAGCCATTTTGGGTGTGGTAGTTGTTTGGAATGTGTGGGCACTGCTCCTGTGCAGGTTTTGTTACTATGCATACATGTCGACTCACCATGGGGCACATGACATGTAGCATGACTCATATGAATTGATAGTCACACTTCGTGACAGTCATCTGTAATGGGATTGTGGATTGTGATGAAGACATCAATGTGTGTAAAACTTCCCTCTGAAACATACGGGATGCTACGGGTGGACATAGTGTGGGACATCCCCATAAGAGGCTCAATGGGGAATTGCAGCCTCTCCGTGTGCAGCAGGGGATGTTTGGCTCACCCCCTTCACTTGTGTGCCAGTCCAATGGATTTACAGCATCTGTGGTGCGAAGGGGGTGTCCAGTGTAGGTCCCACATGCTCATCCAAAAGACCTGTGTGTCTGTTCATATTGATGCATTTCCATAGGTGTGAGCCTAAGTAATAAAGGTGTTCCTCACCCTCCAAGGTGTCTCATCTCTGTCAATGCAGGTCTCTTGCCACTGTGCATGCGGCATCTCTGGCATAGTTGTCAAAGATTGTGCATATGAGTCTATGTGTAGATTAGCAACCTGCATGCTGTTCTTCATGTATTTGATTCTCTATTGTGCATGGAGTCCATGGCTGTGTATGTGTTTTGGCATGTTGGTCCCCACAACGGGCCGGCAACACCTGCTGAGGGTGTGTTTCCTGTGCGCAGCTCGCCCTTCAGTTTCATGATCCGGTGTCAGTCATCTTTGGTGATTGTGCATCCTTTGTCTCTGGGTGTGCCATGGAAAACTGGACACTCCTTCCTTTACATACACCTGTTGCAGTAGTCCTTTCTGACATCCTAGTCTTTGGGTGGAACTTGTGGCATAGTTTCCAGGACATGCCGCCTGCTGTTGCTGCCCCTGCAGCAAGAGCACACAAAGTTTCTGGATTTGGCAACACACACACATCAAAGATGCTCTTCCCTTCCTCCCTCAACCCATTCTTATGGCTGTCATCAGCTTGTCTGTGCCACAGTTGCGGCCACGCGGTGCCAAAGGCTGGACCGTCTGCACATGCAACGTGCACATTGCACGACCCTCAGGTCCTTGCATGACCCACATCACACTACAGTGTGATGTTGCAGACACCCTCCAAGCAATGTCCATCCACAAATCTCCCGCCTGCTCTCAGGCATACACTAAGCGCACACACAACACCTTTGCATGATGAGTGTGCAACTCCAACTGCCTACACAGCGCTGCCACGCCTTCCAGGCCCTGTCACACCAACCAGGTCATGTCCCTCCTACTTCCCACCGGCTCTGTACCCCAGCAAGGTCATGGGAGTGGGACTCAAGGCTTCTGCATGTAGTATGGTGTCGTCGTCAGGCACATGGCACAGGTATCATCTCTCAGCGTGTCAATCTACAATGTGTCCAGGACCCCCTCTCCACCATCACATGCGCACGGCACCTCATCATCAACTCGTATGCCATTCACAGCCAGGTGCTCCTCACCCCCACCAAGGACGCAGACATTGCCAGTTCCAATATTCAAGATTGCATGACATCCATTGATGAATGGCTGAACATCAGCCACCTGAGGCAGGACTTGTACAGGACTGAGGTCAACATCTGAGGATTGTGTCCTTACAGCTGGGTCAACTGATTGTGTCCCACCCGCAAGAGCCCTGCACAAGCACCCAGTGTCCACGCACACAAGATGGTGTGCATCCTGGATTGCTTGCTCACATTTGCCATGGTAATCACCAGCATCTGTGCCTCACACTGCAACACCCTCTGCATTATGCACATGATCCCAAGATAGATCCACTCCAAGGAAAGACGGACCATCCCCCAGGTCCACGACAACATCCGTGTCAAATACTGCCCTGCCCTCTATGGAGCAGCCACATCCAAACTCCCGGGAAACTTGTCCACATCCAGGGTGCATCTGCACACCTCAGCTTCAACATCCCGCGCCCCAGCCACATCACCGTCCAGCAGAGATAGCTGCAATGGATCATTGTGTGCTGCAGAATGACCTTCAGACTCCCCACCCACACTCAGGAGGCAGGCCACAACCCCGACGCAAAACCAACCTTGTACCACTGTCATCCGAGACCCCGTAGTGCCATCTCCGTGCATCCAACCTTGACCTGGCCACCATTCTTTACATCCACCGTACTCCAGCATGCAGGACATAGTTCTCCCACCTGGGAACACATACCTGGGACTCCCTCCCCGGGAACCTCCGAATGAGGCATGACCTCTACGCCTTAATGATACTCTTCCATATAGGTCTGTCCGCACAATATTGCAAGCCCCCCCTCAGCAGCTTGAGGCCATCACAGGTGAGTATTGTGCTCCATGTCTGCATTGAATGATACATTGTGACCCATGTGTGGCCTGTACCAGACTCAGATCCTAGGGTATGGATGGGTGGAGTTAGTTCAACACTCAGGCATAGTTTGACATTTACACACACATATGTTGTGAACTAATGCAAAATGACAGCAACATCTCATGACAAAATAAAGTTTTTATTTATGGTGGGGTACGTGTTTTGGTAGATGAACTAAGGTGCTCTACCGGGTGCATAGAATCCAAAGTTCACAGGGGTAGATGGTATCCTTTGCTTTGGAAGTCATCAGAGTCCAGAACACAGTGTTGGTCATCATTGGTCAGACTGTGGCCAGCAAGTCCATGTGGCAGAGAATGTCATTGGATGAGGTGCTGCTGTTGCGCCAGAGGGCCAGGTGCCAGGCCAGGTGACCTGGGAGATGTGGATGGTCCGCTGACTCTCACGGTCTTTTCCGTGGACGACCCACCTTCCTGGGGGATCCTCAGATGCAGGCCTTGACAATGTCTGTGATGCTCCGTCGGACAAATCCTCCTCCTCCTCCCTCCCTGTGGCTGGTGGTGGTCTTCGCCTGGTTGCACAGGGAGGGTTGCCCATGTTGTCGGCAATCCGACGGCTCATGTCTGTTTGCATCGCCAGGAGCTCAGCCAGTCTTGCCTCCATCCGTCCTTGGTGTTGTTGTTGACTGGCATGTTGCTCGGCCTGCAGGTTCTTCCTCTCGTCGAGGGTCCCCTTCATCTCTGTGAGGCTCGACACTACCTGGCTGATGCCCCTGGTGTCACGCCGGTATGTGTCCAGGATGTGGCATATGTGTTACATACCGGTTCCCTCAGCTGGCTGGTCAGGTTCGTGCCTCCGCCTGCCTCCACTCCCACCACCCCTGCCCACACGAGCCTGGCCTGCCGTTGTGGGCACATCGGGTCTACGGGACCCCTGAGGGATGGCATTTGCGGGGTTGTCTGCCTCCTCCTGGGTGCCCGGAGAACCTTGTCCCTCCTGGTCAGACTGGCTGTGTTGTTCAGTGCAAGCAGGGCTCCTGGGTGTCTCCTGGGATGTGGCAGGAATGGGGGTGGGGGTTGGCACAGATGTACCGGATGCAGGTGCTGCAGGGGCTTGGGCCAGGTTGGTTGGGGTCATCCACGGAATGGTGAGAGTCGTCGCTGCCGGTGGGATCATCTTCACGCTGAGCCTGTGACCGTGATTGTTCCCCCCCAGAGTTGGTGTTTGAGTGTGCAGTGGTCACAGGAGGGCCTTGTGCTGCATACAGCAGGGCCAAGTGTCAGCTACCTTGTCAGTACTTTGCCAGTCCCTGTGCATTGGGCATGGTGCATGGGTATGTACCTAGGCCATATGGGCTGAGGGAATTGGTGTCTGTTTCTGAGTTGCACAATGTGTTGTGTGAGCCCCACCCTCCCAGCATCCCGGACATCCAGTCTTGGGTTTGTGGTTGGTGTGGCCTGGGACATGGCATTGCCTTTATTTGTGAATGGGGCATGGAGACGTTAGTGGCATGAGGGCGGTTTTTGAGTGTGGTTGTGTGCGGTGAGGGCTTGGGGGAAGTTGCGTGCCTTTGGTGTATTTGTGGTGTGGATGCCACAACACGTGAGTTGTTTGTGTACTCACCAGGCTCTGCGACTCCTTCGACTCCGTGTACTCCCACCGGCGGAAGCATGGCCATCACCTTCTCCTCCCAGGGATGGTAATGTACGGGTCTGCGGGGCAGCCCACCTCCAGTGATGTTACTCTGGGCGTATTCCTCGTTCATTTTCCTCTTGACCGCCCGGCGCAGATCGTACCACCTGGCTTGGCATTCATGCCTGGACCTTCGGATGGGCGCAACAGCATTCACCTTATCAACGATCCTCTGCCACAGGCTAGTTTTTTGGGCTATGCTGGTCTGTCTGACCAATGTTCCAAACAGCTGTGGCTCGACTCTGATGACTTCGTTGACAAGGAGGTGCAGCTCCGCCGTTGTGAACTTTGGATTCTTGTCTGTGGGCATGGTGTGGGGTGTGGGTGTGGATGGTTGTGGGTGTGTGGGTGTGAATGTGACGGTGTGTGTGTGAATGTGAAGAGGGGGTGTTTGTGAAGGAGGTTGTGTGAAGGTGTGTAAGTTAAGGTGTAGTTAAGGTGTGAGTAAGGTGCAGTTGTTTGTCTGTGGGGTCTGGCAGCAGTGGGTCTGTTGCAAAGGCTCATGGGTTGTGTGTGTGGGCCCTTTTTATTGGTCCATTTGTGGGTGTGGCTGGGTTTGAAATTTTGGTGGGTGTGTTATAAGAGGTGGTTGTGATTTTGGGCCTCTGTTTGGATGTCCCAGGTCAGTCATTGAGATGTATTTTGGCATGTAGATGTGTTTTGTGGTGTTGTGCGAGTCGAATTGACCCTCCTTGTGCTGTTTTACAGTGTCCTGGTTCTGTACGAGTATTTTTCGCATAGGTGAGGTCCGTACATACGCGATGCTGGGTGAGGGTGCTGGGGTACGGTGTTGTGGTGCGGCGCGTATAGGTGCGGGGCTGGCGTACGTGCCTGGGGTGCGGTGCGTACAGGTACGGGCTGGGGTACGGGCCTGGGGTACGGTGCGTACAGGTACGGGGCTTGGGTACGGCCATGGGGTGCGGTGCGTACAGGTACGGGGCTGGGGTACGTTCCTGGGATGCGGCGCGTACAGATGCGGGGCTGGGGTACGGGCCTGGGGTACGGTGCGTACAGGTGCGGGGCTGGGGTACGTGCCTGGGGTGCGGTGCGTACAGGTACATGGCTGGGGTACGGCCATGGGGTGCTGTGCGTACAGGTACGGGACTGGGGTACGGGCCTGGGGTACGGTGCGTACAGGTACGGGGCTGGGGTACGGCCATGGGGTGTGGTGCGTACAGGTACGGGGCTGGGGTACGGTCCTGGGGTGCGGCACGTACAGATGCGGGGCTGGGGTATGGGCCTGGGGTACGGTGCGTACAGGTACGGGGCTGGGGTACGGCCATGGGACGCCGGGGCGTAAAGGTACGGGGCTGGGGTATGGGCCTGGGGTACGGTGCGTACAGGTACGGGGCTGGGGTACGGCCATGGGGTGCGGTGCGTACAGGTACGGGGCTGGGGTACGGTCCTGGGGTGTGGCGCGTACAGATGCGGGGCTGGGGTACGGGCCTGGGGTACGGTGCGTACAGGTGCGGGGCTGGGGTACGTGCCTGGGGTGCGGTGCGTACAGGTACGGGGCTGGGGTACGGCCATGGGGTGCGGTGCGTACAGGTACGGGGCTGGGGTACGGGCCTGGGGTATGGTGCGTCCAGGTACGGGGCTGGGGTACGGCCATGAGGTGCGGTGCGTACAGGTATGGGGCTGGGGTACGGTCCTGGGGTGTGGCACGTACAGATGCGGGGCTGGGGTATGGGCCTGGGGTACGGTGCGTACAGGTGCGGGGCTGGGGTACGGCCATGGGGTGCGGTGCGTACAGGTACGGGGCTGGGGTACGGGCCTGGGGTGCGGTGCGTACAGGTACGGGGCTGGGGTACGGGCCTGGGGTACGGTGCGTCCAGGTACGGGGCTGGGGTACGGCCATGAGGTGCGGTGCGTACAGGTATTGGGCTGGGGTACGGTCCTGGGGTGTGGCACGTACAGATGCGGGGCTGGGGTATGGGCCTGGGGTACGGTGCGTACAGGTGCGGGGCTGGGGTACGGCCATGGGGTGTGGTGCGTACAGGTACGGGGCTGGGGTACGGGCCTGGGGTACGGTGCGTACAGGTATGGGGCTGGGGTACGGGCCTGGGGTGCGGCGCGTACAGGCACTATGGGCTGGGGGTACGGTGCGTACAGGTACGAGGCTGGGGTACAGTGCGGACAGGGGGGGTACGATGCTGACATACGGGGGTACGGTGCTGACATATGCGGGGGGAGGGGGGGCTGTACGACTCGTAACCGCCCACAAGTTTACCCGTGTACATGTGTGCTACTGCGTTCGCTCCGTACGGGGCCTTTTACACGCGGTTGTTGCACAATTACCATAATTAATTACCAATTACTTAATTAAAATTAATTTACAACCAATTATTAATTAATTAACTATTAATTACTTTACACATTTAACACTATAACATCTCAATAAAACAAATATTAATAAATAAATAAATATTCAATACATTTAATATAATTAAATTACTTCCCACCCTACTTCCCACCCTACTCCCCTATAAACCCACAACCTGCTACGGAACTCAGAGCACAAAATTCAAATAAAAAAAATTAATAACTTCTAAAAGTTTAACACATACAATTAAAAATACAAATAATTCTTATACAAAAAAACATACATCACATACATGTAAAATATATTCTAAAATACATAACATGAACAAAAAAACGATATTTTTATAAACTATATTTTTGCAAACGATATTAAACACTTCAATATTTTTAAATCAATATTACTTACCTTAAGTCAATATTCTTGACCACGTTATTCTTGCTGTCAATATTTCTGACCCACGATATTAATGACTCGGCATTTGTGCAACTCAATATTTTTTACTCAATATTCTTTCTCTGCACCTATAAACAAATAAGGGAGGTGTTTACGGCCTGAAATTAGAGGTTTTCCAGGAGGTCATTCACACACACCATGTTGGATTTTCCTTGCACATGGTCTCTGGGAGTTATGCAGACATGAACCACTGTCCCCAGGAAGCAGAAGCATTGTTCGATAGTAACACTCGTTGTGGTCCGTCGGCTAGACTGCCGACTTTGGTGCTGGAAACCAGGGTTCGAGCCTCGGGGTCGCGTCCACATCCTGTGATTCTGGGCAAATCACTTAATCTCTCCGTGCCTGAATGTGTAACGTAACTGGTGCTCATGTAAAGCGCTCCAATACCTTTGGGTCGAGTGCGCGCTATATAAAATCTGCAAAAAAAAAGAAAAAAAGTGTGAAGGTAACTTTCTGTTTGTTTCCTCCAATGGAATAAGTTTGCATCACTTAATTACCCCAGTCAGGACCATTGCTCCTCATGGCCACCATGACATTTTTGAAGAGGAGTAAGTTTTGCCCCAAGAACTAATTGAGGATAGTACGATAAGATCGCCTGAGTCAGGACACAGGAGTCTGCTGACAGCTGAAAGTGCTCTAGTCTGCTTGGGACCTAGTCCCGGCAACAAACCTGTCTGGGCTCTGGAGTGAATTGACACTGTTACCTTGGAAGTCCTCCGAGGCTCCTTTTATGTTGAACTGAGGGTGTTTGAGGAAGTCTGGGCACCTGCATGTTGTGTGGAAGCTCCTAGGCCAAGTAGTAATTTGTCGTTAGACACAGATATAAAGATCTGGAATAACTTTAAAAAATCTGCACCTGAGTTCAACACTGCTTCGCCAGAGACTGCGACAGGATGGATTTATCATCTACCCGCATCCTGCATGGATCCCTGATCGGGCACCAACTCGATGCAGCTTAGGTTTTAACTCTTTGGATCGATTCATCAAGCTTGAACCATCTCTCCTCCTTGGAGACCCCAAAGGATCAAGAGAGACTCGAAGTGCCTGCACCGGACTTAACTTAGACCACTATTAACAGATGCGGATCGAATATCACACCTCAGCATTTCTAGCACTCTGAATCACATCCATGTGGCCTGGTGACTACCACAACTGCCCCCAATGCCCACATTCTCACAGACTTCACCCATGGAAATGTCATTATTCGTGTCTTAATTCACCACCTATATTCACAACCACTTCTTAAAGCTCTTCAAGAGAAATGGCAAGACCGTCTACACATCATTATTAAAGACGGTGACTGGTCAGATATGATAGAGGTCCTAGATAAGGGTACCCGAGAGGCTCGTTTGAAGTTCTGCCTTTTTAAGACCCTACACGATTGGCATTGGACACCTCTAAAATTACAAAGAGCAGGACCTCTACCTCACTCTAAATATTGGAGGTGTACTGGAGTTAATTGTGGTCTTCCCCATATACTACTGATTGTCCTTCCATGCAGAATTTTTGGGCATAGGTTGGGAACACACTAAAGGACTTGATCCCTTCTCTCCACACTCCTCTTACCCTGTCTATTATTTTATTACATGATTTAAGAATTCTTATTACTATTACACGCCCGCAACGTCGTCTTTTACATACTGCACTCTCCACAGCTAAAAACAGTATCCTGCGACACTGGAAATCATCGAGTCCCCCTACGCAGGAAGAATGGATGGTAGCAATGTTTCAAACTGCTTCTCATGATCGTATTATTTATAGAATACAGGATCAAGAGGAAATTTTTCAGCAAGTTTGGGCTTCCTTTCTTCACAATCCTTGAATTCTTTTCTTTCCACTCTTATCATACGATATAGCCTTATATTCTAATACTTCTTTAATTTCTATATATTCATTTACATATATTTATACTTTATTATTTACCTAATATTTGTGTATTCATTTAGGTTCTCTCAATTACCTCTTCTTTTTTTCTACTCTACAAAACTTACATTGCTTATTTTCTAATATATACTAAAATTATTTTATTCCTTTGCTCTATAATTTTATTTAACTTATCTATTCCTTATTGTTTATTATTATATATGATTTATTGTTACTTTGTATGAACACAAGTTATTTTAGAATATTGTATACATATTCTTGTTTCTATGTATTGTTAATTTATTTTTCTCAATAAATAAATATGAAACAAAAAAAGAAATGTCATTATTCTTTGAAAGACTTGAGCACAACTTGCCCTGTACAAATGATTGTTCGAAGGCGGTTCATTAACAACTATTCTGTATGACTGTTTATTTGATCAAGTTAACAAATCTATTAAAATAACCTATTAAAAGGTACCTATCAATTTTCTTTCGTCAGTTTTGAATGATTAAATGCCTTAATCCCAAGATCCAAGATCTCGGGATGTTTCCAAGTGGGATTCAAAGATCTCTTGGTTTGCTTTTTTAGGGGTGGACTGTCAGGCTGGTCCAACAGGACAGATTCCTATAACATATGTATTTCTGCTACGTGAGTGAGAGAGCCTGCAAGAGGATGGTCAAGTCCATTGAATAAAACCATGGTCACGTGCATACACTATGTCATCGCATTAAATACAATATAGAACTTTTTCACTACAAGAAAACTAGGGCCAGATTCACAAGCACAGTTTCTCGTCGCAAACCCTGCGATGAGGTAAATCTCAAGGTTTGCAACAAATGTGTATTTCAGATTTACTAATCCAATTGAGCTATTCAGTAACATGTTACCAGACCACTAAATGGGTTTAGGAAACTGGTAGGAATCGCTACTTGGAAGGGGCGTCCGTTCCAAATAGTCATTCCTCTAGGCATGTATTAATGTTTTGTGATCAAAATACGGTCGCAAAGTATTCATATTTTACCCACTACTGAGAGGTAGTGGTACTGGTACTCCATTTGTAAATGGTAAAAAAAAAAATTTTTGTTGGAGTAGGCAGTGATCCATGGGCTACTGCCTACTCTTAAAAAATGTTTTAAAAACGTTTATTTTTTTAACGCATCCCATTTTCCTTTATGAAAGAAAGCTAATTCAATATAGCACCTCAATCCTCTTATACCGACTATTATAGCAGGAAAAACAGGGTCAGGGTTACCATGATCTTACCCTCTCCCAGAATATTACAGAAAGACTCTTGCAGCAGGTGCTGAACCCAAGGAACTAGGAGCATAGTAATGTTCTGCAGGAAATCTCTCTCCTTCGTGCTACATAAAAAATACGTTATTAAATCAAAGTCCTTCCACTGTCACTTGCAGCATTAATGTGCCAGCACAAGCAGAAGATTCGTATTCTTGCTTAATATGTATTTATAATATAATTCCGAGTTTTTGATATTCAGCTGTGCTGCCTGCCGTCATTTTCTTCTGTTATTAGGCGCATATGTTCCTTTCGGCCTGTTTGTCCTTCAGATTAATTTTGTCTCGATTCTGTAATTCAATGCAGCGTGTTAGATGTTCTTGTCAGTGAGATGAACTTTACCCATCCTTGATTTCTCCGAGGGATAGTTTATGAATTTATAAGTCACAAAATAATATGTCTGCTACTTCTGCCTCCTCAAAGAGAATTGTATCTGGCACTAAACAGGATGTGTTTGGGAGAGGACACTTTGGAGAGCTGACGCCGAGACTTGCAGACGTGGGCAATCAGGGAAGGTGGTGATTAGCTTGCAAACCCCAGAGGGGACGCAGAAGCTCAAGGGCTGCGGCGGCCAGCACTGGTGACTACAGCCAGCGCTCGCTAGGGGGCACTGTGCCACGAAAATGAAAACAAAATGGCAGCGGAATGTTATGCACATAGAAGGCTCATTCATATTAGCAGAAACATGGAAGACTGCACCAGATTTCCAGGGCACATACAATTGCTGAAACTATATTTAATTTTGACGCTCTGGCTATAGAAAAGTCATTTTGTTCATAAACATAAAAAATATGCAAAGAGGGGCTTTGGGTCATCCCAATTCAGCCAAGTCAGTGTCATTCCCATTGTGGGAAAGTCCAGTGAAATATGTATTTTCTCCGTTGTTGGCTAATGGGTTATTATTCGTCTCCAAAGAGTGCTTTCGCGCTGATAAATGGGGTGCATTGTTTTTGGAAGCTGCAAAAGCAAGCAGGAACTATACAGAAACCATCTGGGAAAGAAGTCATTCCCCCAGTGAAGTCTACAGAATTCTGAATGATATCCAAATGCTTACGTATGTAGAGCCATTATAATATGTATCATGTATTTATAAGAAAATATGTTTTTAGCAAAACATTGCTATTTAGAAAATACAAAAAGAACAAATGCATCAATTTCGGCTCCATTCTGACTTTTAGTCACATATGCGTCTCTTCTTCGAAGTTCTGTGGGACTCAACCAGCGTTTAATGCACTAAGGGGCTTCAATAGGATGGCGGGCGGATCGTCCCCGCCGGGCCGGCGGTAGCGATCTACCCGCCATCCTCACTAGAATGACCCCCCGCCACAATAGGATGCCTGGGGGGTCCGCACGACCGGGAAGACCGTCTGCCGCTTTTCCGCCGGTCGACCCGTCTGCGAGACACCGCCATCCATATTACGATGCTGGCGGTCAATGGCCTTTCCACTTTGCTGCCATGGAAAGGCATACGGTCCTTGCTCTTGGGGGCCTGTTGGGGGCCCCCAGGGTGAAGGGGGGGGTGCACATGGGGGTACCTATGGTCCCCCCCTCATTGCCATGCACTACGTGGCAGGTATCACGTGGTGTCTGCCATGTCGTGTATGGCAGTGCCGTGCTCAGTCCTTTTCCATTGCAGGCGGGTCTGCAGCCTGCAGATCCACCCGCAATGGAAAAGGCACAGGATGCGCCCGCCAGTGTGGCGGGTGCATCTTAATGTGCATGGCGAGACTGCTGCAGCATCGGCGGGCGGTCCCGTGCTCCGTTACGGTCCGCCATCGTAATTGGCCCCTAAATGTGGTTGCCGGCATGAGCAGCACAACACTGTGTAACTTGCTTCTCTATGCATTGCTGGGTGTGAGTGATGCAGCACGTGCAGAAGGCAGTGGCAGGGCCAGCAGCAATCAACCAGCCATGGTACTGGTCACGAGCAACTGCCAAGAACAACTACATACCCCACTCATTCCAGGCATTATTTTGGAAGCACACAAGGCAGACCAGATCCTGCCATCCATGAAGAAATTGACATGAGGCCATGATGATCTTGTCGACTACTAGTCCATCACTCATCATCATAAAAGCAGCCGACACACAATTCCAAGATCACTTCTCTCAACCATCTCCTGTATGACTACTAATCTGGCTTCAGATCATGCAGCTTTATGGAAACAACTGTCTTACAAATCATAGAGGCTGTTCTCCGAGCCACATGTAAAGGTGACCACTGCCTCTTGATTTTGAAGAATTTCTCAGTCACCTTCATCACAATCCCACCCTTATCCACAAAATTTCAAATGGGATTCACCGGCACGTCCTCCACTGCACTCTCACCTGCACTTTACACGGCCAACTGCAGGTCCCAGAAGATCTCTATCACCTATGAAGTCCATTAAGTTTCGATCTTGTTTCCATCATCTTCATCAATGGTCACCAAATAGCCAACAACACACAACTCACTTAAAAGTCTCCTCCGCTGCAGACATCAAGGGGCCGATTAGGATGGCAGAAGGCCCGCCAACGCCGGGCGGGCAGTGGTGGTCCTTCCGCCATCACTAGGTGATTTACCCACCGCCCAATTAGGATGGCGGTGGGTACCGCGGCTGAAACCAAGTCAGTCCGCCACTACACCGCCAAAGGCAATCGTACCAATTCCCAGGCGAACGGTGCAGGATGCCTAAAATGGTGGCTGTGCCTAGCAGGCACCGTCCACCAAATTAGGATGTTGAGGAGATAAGGCCCTTCCATGGTGGTGATGCCACCATGGAAAGGCGGGCGGGATGAGGTTTGGGGGCCCGTTGCGGGCCCCCCTTGTTCTGGGGGGAGGTGTTGCTGCACTGGGTGGTGCCTGCCATGCAGTGCAGGGAAATGCAGTGCATGCCATTTTAACATTGCGAATGGTGCTGCAGCCAGTAGCACTGTCTGCAATGTTAAAGGCCCGGGATGCGCCCGCCAGTATGGCGGGTGCTTCATAATATGTGTGGTGGGATCACCGCATTACTGGTGGGTGGTCCCAACCACCGCAACGATGGCGGGTGGACTCATGCCTGCTCACCATTGTAATGAGCCTCCAAGTGTCTTAAGCTGCCTGCACTTCATATAATGTCCTTTGTAGCTTGTCTATCTCCCTCTTTCTTCCTGTGATGGCTGCAATCCACCACTCATCTCATTCCTGTTTGTTAGATTCCGACCTTAAAGAACAAGAGTTACATATTATGTGCCACTGCATTAGGAAACTTGCCGCAGAGGCATAACATGACATGACAGGATAAAACTTCACTTTTTAAAACAGTCAATTTACATTCCCGTAACATCCAGACTTTGATGTCCAGCACCAAAAAGCATATCAATCCTATGAAGGCCAAGACAACATTTATGCTATTTCCAAAGAACAGCAAGAAACAACTGGTCAATACCTGGCTCAATGGCATAAATCTGCAGGGATCCTGACCCTAACTTTCACCCAATGCTAAGGCACTCAGATTCATTCTGGACACCGACTTCACTCTCAAGGAACAAATCAATTAGAAAAGCAATCCCTCCTAGTCTTACATCTGGATGGATCCAACACCCTTCTCCATAGCCTCCCAGACTCCACAGTAGCCCCCATAAGGGCATCCTACCAGCTGTAGTATGCCTCATGAAGGGCTGGATGCAATACCTCCATATCACCTCTACCCTAATTGAACTCCCCTTGCCAACCTGTACCATCTTCAACATCTGCTGCATGATCCATAAACCATCACAAAAGCCTCCTTCACCTACCTTTCCAATAATCATAGCACCCGTAGAGGCTCTTGGCATAATGGCAGCCAGCCGGACTAACGACAAAGGAGTCAATCAATCAATCAATCAATCAATCAATCAATCAGTCAATCAATCAAAGCATTTATATAGCGCACTACTCACCCAGAGGGTCTCAAGGCGCTAGGGGAGGGGGGTCCGCTACTGCTCGAACAGCCAGGTCTTGAGTTGCTTCCTGAAGGCGAGGTGGTCCTGGGTCAGGCGGAGGTGGGTCGGGAGGGAGTTCCACGTCCTGGCGGCGAGGAAGGAGAAGGACCGTCCCCCTGTGGTGGCTCTTCGGATGCGGGGGACGGTGGCGAGGGCGTGGCCGGTCGATCGAAGCTGGCATTTGGGAGCGTAGAAGTTGAGGCGGCTGTTGAGGTATCCTGGGCCTTGGTTGTGTAGGGCTTTGTGTGCGTGGGTGAGGAGACGGAAGGTGATTCTCTTGGTGACCGGGAGCCAGTGCAGGTCTCTCAGGTGTCCGGAGATGTGGCTGCGACGGGGGATGTCCAGGATGAGTCGTGCTGAGGCGTTCTGGATCCGCTGAAGTCTTTTCTGGAGTTTGGCGGTGGTTCCGGCGTAGAGGGAGTTGCCGTAGTCCAGACGGCTGGTGACGAGGGCCTGGGTGACCGTCTTCCTGGTCTCGGTGGGGATCCACCGGAAGATCTTTCGTAGCATGCGCAGGATGTTGAAGCACGACGAGGAGACGGCGTTGACTTGTCTGGTCATGGAGAGGGTGGAGTCCAGGATGAAGCCCAGGTTGCGTGCGTGGTCTGTTGGTTTGGGTGCGCTGCCTAGGGCGGGGGGCCACCAGGAGTCGTCCCAGGCGGAGGGTGAGGATCCCAGGATGAGGACTTCCGTCTTGTCCAAGTTCAGTTTCAGGCGGCTGTTCTTCATCCATTCGGCTACCTCTTTCATCCCTTCGTGGAGGTTGGCTCTGGCGGTGGCGGGGTCGTTGGTGAGGGAGAGAATCAGCTGGGTGTCATCGGTGTAGGAGATGATGTTGAGGTTGTGCTGGCGTGCGATGTCTGCGAGGGGGCTCATGTACACGTTGAAGAGGGTTGGACTGAGCGAGGAGCCTTGAGGAACGCCGCAGATGACTTCGGTGGCTTCAGATCTGAACGGGGGGAGGCGGACTCTCTGTGTCCTTCCGGCGAGGAAGGAGATGATCCACTCCAGTGCCTTCTCCTGGATTCCGACGTTGCTGAGTCGCTGCACTAGTGTACGGTGGCAGACAGTGTCGAAGGCCGCGGAGAGGTCTAGGAGGATGAGGGCCGCTGTTTCTCCGTTGTCAAGCAGAGCTCGGATGTCATCGGTGGCTGCGATCAGGGCGGTCTCGGTGCTGTGGTTGGCCCGGAAGCCAGACTGCGAGAGGTCAAGGGATCCGTTCGTCTCGAGGAAGGCGGCCAGCTGCTTGTTGGCGGTCTTCTCGATGACTTTTGCAGGAAACGGGAGCAGCGAGATGGGGCGGTAGTTCTTGAGGACGGTGGGGTCGGCTGATGGCTTCTTTAGTAGAGCGCTGAGTTCGGCGTGCTTCCAGCTCTCCGGGAAGGCAGCGGTGTCGAAGGAGGTGTTGATGATGTCCCGAAGGTGGGGTGCGATGACAGCGTCGGCCTTGTTCAAGACGTGGTGAGGGCAGGGGTCGGTAGGAGATCCGGAGTGGATGGAGTTCATCGTGCGGACGGTGTTTTCGGTGCTGATCGGGGTCCAGGCGCAGAGGGTGGTGGTGGGGGGCGGTGGTTCGGTCGTGGCGTGCGTCGGTTGAGTACTGAAGCTGTTGTGTATGTCCGCGATCTTGTTGTGGAAGTAGGAGGCGAGGGAGTTGCAGAGGTCTTGTGAAGGGGTAATGTCGTTGTTACCGGCGTTGGGGTTGGAGAGCTCTTTGACGATGTTGAAGAGTTCCTTGCTGTTGTGTGCATTGTTGTCCAGTCGTTCCTTGAATGCGGTTTTCTTGGTGGCGTGGATGAGTTGGTGGTGTTTTCGGGTGGCGAGCTTGAGGGCAGTCATGTTGTCCGGTGTTGGGTCTCTGCGCCAGGTTCTCTCGAGGGCTCGGCAGTTCGTCTTGGAGCTCTTGAGTTCGTCGGTGAACCATGGGGCTTTCTTGCTACCGGGTCTGCTAGTCGGGGTCTTCAGAGGGGCGAGGTCGTCTGCGCAGTCGCTGATCCACTTCGTGAGGTTGGTGGCCGCTTGGCTGGGGTTCGTTGCGCTGGTGGGTGGGTTCTTGCTCAGGGCGGTCGCGAGCTGGTCGGCTGTGATCTTGTTCCAGCTTCTGCGTGCAACCTGTTGCTGGTGGTGGTGGATCGTGGTCCTTCTGAAGCTGAAGTGGACGCAGCTGTGGTCCGTCCAGTGGAGTCCGGTGGCGTGGCTGAAGGCGATGTCCTTGATGGATGAGAAGACGAGGTCGAGTGTGTGTCCGGCGTAGTGGGTGGGGGTGGTGACCAGCTGCTTGAGTCCGAGGTTGGCGAGGTTGTCCAGCAGGGTGGTGGTGTTGCGGTCGTTGTTGTTCTCCAGGTGGAAGTTGAGGTCCCCGAGGAGGATGTAGTCAGCGGAGGGGAGGGCGTGCGGGCTGATGAAGTCGGCGATGTCTTCGCTGAATTGTGTGCGTGGTCCCGGGGGTCTGTAGATGAGGGTGCCTCTGAGGGTGGTCTTGGGGTTGATGTGGACTTGGAAGTGCAGGTGCTCGGCGGGTGCGAGGGTGTCGTCGGTGTTGGTCGTGATGCGGATGGTGTTCCTGTGGATGATGGCGATGCCTCCTCCGGTGTGGTTGATGCGGTCCCTTCGGATGATCTTGTAGCCGTCTGGGATGGCGATGGCAATGTCGGGAGTTGAGGAGGCGTTCTTCCAGGTTTCCGTGAGGAAGGCTGTGGTGTCGAGCAGGTTCCAGAGCTCGATGGCGTGTCTGTGGACGGAGCGGGTGTTGAGCAGGATGCATTTCAGGTGGCTGCTGCTGTTGCTCGTCTTGGTCTTGGTTGGTGCTGGAGTAGTGCAGGTCCGGATGCAGGTGAACTTGCAGGAGTTGCAGCAGAAGGGTCCGTGGGTGAGTCTCGGGGTGGCTCGGTAGCATCCTGGGCTTCGGCCGGCGTTGAGTGCGTTGAGGGTGGCGGCGTCGTATGTCCGGCGGGTGGGCTGGGGTCTGCGGGGGCCAGGGGTCCTGACGCTGGGCGTGGTCCAGGCGCGGACGGGTGTAGACGGGCTTACCTTTGGCGCACCTTCGGCGCTCAATCGGTGCTCCCGCTGCGCGCGTCCGCTGCGCGCGTCCGCTGCGCGGTCGCTCTGGGGACGTCATAAGAAGGGAGCCGGTCGGGAGGGTCTGCGGGGAGGCGGGAGCGCGAGCCAATCAGCTGGTGGGGGAGCGGGGCCACGGGCTGGGGCGGCGGGAAAGCTGGAGCGGGCTTGGCGGCCCTCGGGTGGCTGGGGCTGCGGGAGGCTGGTGTGGGCTCGGCGGCCCTCGGGTGGCTGGGGCTGCGGGAGCAGGCACAGGCACAGGAGCGTGGGGGTGACCAGGCCAGAAGGAGCAGTGGTCACTCCCTGGTTCTGGTCAGGCTCCCCTTAAGAAGGGAGCCGGTCGGGAGGGTCTGCGGGGAGGCGGGAGAGCGAGCCAATCGGCTGGCGGGGGGGCGGGGCCACGGGCTGGGGCGGCGGGAAAGCTGGAGCGGGCTTGGCGGCCCTCGGGTGGCTGGGGCTGCGGGAGGCTGGTGTGGGCTCGGCGGCCCTCGGGTGGCTGGGGCTGCGGGAGCAGGCACAGGCACAGGAGCGTGGGGGTGACCAGGCCGGAAGGCGCAGTGGTCACTCCCTGGTTCTGGTCAGGCTCCCCTTAAGAAGGGAGCCGGTCGGGAGGGTCTGCGGGGAGGCGGGAGCGCGAGCCAATCGGCTGGCGGGGGGGCGGGGCCACAGGCTGGGGCGGCGGGAAAGCTGGAGCGGGCTTGGCGGCCCTCGGGTGGCTGGGGCTGCGGGAGGCTGGTGTGGGCTCGGCGGCCCTCGGGTGGCTGGGGCTGCGGGAGCAGGCACAGGCACAGGAGCGTGGGGGTGGCCAGGCCAGAAGGCGCAGTGGTCACTAACGACAAAGGAGTGACAAAGGAGTGTAAAAATTAAATAAGGTCAAAAACCTTCTCTATTTAGCATCATGGGGCTGTATCCATTAGGACTGTCCTAAACCTGCTGCAATTTGGGATAGAGCTGAAAGCACACCTCTTTAAAGGATACTGCACCATGTCAACACAACAGACCCAATCTACTTTCAGAACCAAGCTTCCATTCCAATCACGTTTTGACTTTATCTTTTATCAGTGACCCTAAACAGCTCTCCACCACCTTTCACATTTTCCAGGTACCACATACATCAATGGATACATGCTCTAATTACCCACCCATCCATGGACAATATTAAGCCCCTGGTCAGCATGGGCTAGGACTCATTGAGCAGGAAAGAGAGACCCAGGGCCTAATCAGCTAGTTGCCTGCACAGCTAGGTTCCTGCCGAACAGTGAAAGAGCAGACAGGGCACCTACATAATCCTAGCTGCATTGCATACTTGCAAACAGTGAATCCCACTGGTGTTAGGTTATGTTATGTTAGCTGCATTTGTAGAGCGCACGGTTACCCTGGGGTGTCCTGGCGCTAGCACTGGTTGCTGGGGAAAGAGAATGTATTCTACTGCGCAAAGAGCCAGATCTTTAACCCTTTCCTAAAGGAGAGGCGATCCGGGACGCTCCTGAGATGGAAGCTCATTCCAAGCTCTGGAGGCACAGTTAATAAAACTCCTACCTCCCCAGTTGACTCTATCCAGAGCAAGATGGCCCCCATACAGTCATGGAAACGTGCCCCAGTTTCCATTTCCCTCCCTTCCATCAATGATAGTACTGTCTGAGTGTCATCAGCGTAAGAGGTAAGTTGGAAGCCAAATGATCTAATGACACCAGCCAGGGGTGCCTCATAGATATTGAAAAGCGTCGGGCTTAGACACGAGCCCTGTGGCACCCCGCAAGGAAGGGAGAAAGGTTTGGAACTGTTACCATCCAGATCAACCGTTTGTGATCTGTCGGTTAAAAAAGACTGCAGCAGTTTCCATGCTGGCCCTTCAACTCCTATATCTGACAGACGGTCCATGAACACTCCATGGTTGACCTCTCTGCCTGCTAAGCTACTGCTGGTGAAGAGACAGAATATTGATGGAGAAATATCGAGTTGCATGAATATCGAGTCAAGAATACCGATGGTGTAAAATATTGTGATAAGTTTTTTCGTTGTTCAAAATATCGATTTTTGAGTATTTTAGAAATATACATGTTCTTACCTTTAATGAGAATTTTTCTGTTTGGTTGTTTGTGTAGATCTTTTTCGTTTTGTTCTCTGTCTTGCAAAGTTTCGTCCATCTGCAGTGTTTGTCCGTTTCATGGTAAAGTTTGTGTTAATTATTTGATTGCTTTGATAGTGTTTATTTAATTAGTTAGAGTTTTCTATTGGTTTGAGTTGGTGTAGTTTAAATTCATTGGTTGAGATAGCTTTTTCTGAATTTTTTGGCAGTTATAATTATGTTTATTTAATGATTGTTTTCATTTTGTTTAGTAATATCATTAAAATGTATGTGTTAATAAATGTTATATATTTTTTATATATTTAATTTATAAATGTCTGTGATAGTTGTGCTATGTTTTATGTTGTAGGGTTTGTTTATTTATTTGTTTTTAATTTTTAAGTTGATTTGTTTGTGTTTTAGTTTTATTGATTTTCTAATTTTTGTGTGTGTTTTTTTAATGTTTGATATATGTCATTTGTTTATATTATTGAAAATAGATTATTTTTATGTTTAAATATTATTTGTATAGTTTATATGTATTTTATCGATGTTTGTGTTGTCGGAATTATGTTTATCGATGTTTTGTTGTAATGTATGTTATTTTAATTTTATTGATATTTTTGTGTTCTTTTTTTGCTGTCGATATTTTTGTGATCCAAATTTGTTTAACGAATTTTTTTATGGATGATTGTTTTATTTTAGTTTTGTGTAGTGGAAGTTGATATTTTTGTATACGATGTTAGTGACTAGATAATTTTGTAGGTCGATATTATAGGAGTCAATGTTGTGTCATTGATCCGCAACTACTCAGAGCTCATGGAATTTCTCCGCAAGTACATCCAACTGAGGGGTGAATGTAGCTGAATGATCGGTGGTGACTGCTGCCTGTGGGACAAATACGTATTACTGCGTGCGACATACATGAACAAATAATTGATGTTGGAGGAGCTGCTTGCTTTGCCACACTGGGGTGATCAATGCCCAACCTGAAGAGGTGCCCTCAGTTGCAAAGAGGACGGTGAGGTAAAACAGAAGGCCCAGATGTCTGGTGCTATGCTTTGCTTGAGGTGCAGGTGGCTCCAGAGTGGTTGTCCCTGCGTTAGAACTTTATAACCTGGTGGAGTGCAATATTGGACAACTAACGTTCAAGAAGAATTATAGCTCCCTACTCACCAGTCAGGAGTGCTGGTACAGTGCGGACAACGAGGTGCCAGACCACATCCACGTGATTTAGCCATCTGCAACAACCAGGATCTCAATTTTCAACTTAAGCAACCGATCCAATTTCTTCCAGCCCTATATGTTAGGCATTTTGATTTTGCAGTGACAAATCCAATATCTAAGGAATTTCAAGAGCAGATTGAGAAGGAGATGTAGTCCTAGCACGGAAAGTGTTGTGGCCCGTTCTTTCTAAATAGTCCTTTGCAACTTGTGTAGCAGAGCAGAGAACTGCTGTTTCTCAAAGCAGTGAGCGAGACCTGAGTGTATTTTTCTGCTTTGCAAAGCTAACATGAATTAGAAAGTGCTGCATTTATTCTTTCTAAACTTTAAAAAGTATGCTTCCATTTACTTGCTTGCCTGCCATTCAATGTGCTAATGTATTCCACAGGGCTGTGCATGCCTCTTCTTGCATGCTTTATCACATTGAACTCCTACTTATTAGCTTTGCCAAAGCTTTTTAAAAGTGTGACTATGGATCAATAGCAGGGGTCATTGGGGAGTAGATTTTCGAGGAGTGTGTGTTAATTAAACTATTCTTTATGGAGAGCAATAGAAGACACAATTGTTGATCAGCATTAAGGCATTGCCAGATGTCAGTACTAAGCAGACTTGGCAGGTTGGATTTGGACCAGAATGTGATTAGGGTTTTCTAGTGGAAAACTGTAAAGGATTCACGCCTCTACTGTACAAGCACACATCTTTCTTATGCGCCAATTACATTTGTATTGTTTAACACGGCTCTCAGTGGAATATTTGCATTATGTCCCTGGAAATGCTCCATCTGTCAAAGAATAATGTTAAGAGGTATGCATCGCTATGAAAAGTGAAAAAGGGAAATGATTGCAGTCCCATCATATTTTCAGGTTTGGACAGGATACTCTTTACTGGTTTATGTGTCTAAATCAGGGTAACTATGGGCCATATGTAGGAAGCCAAATTGCGATCGCAAATGCTGAAATTCGCATTCGAAATTTTGGGCAGTGTGCTATGTAGCACACAAAAACCCACACGTAAATAAGGAATCACAAAATTTGCGATTCCTTATTTTGCGAATGCCTTTAAGGAATCTCAAATTGCGATTCCTTAAATGCAATGGAGTAAGCACCCAAGTTGTGCGATTTTGGCTTAAGGAATCGCAAATTACCACCAGCTTCAGGTTGGTGGTAATTTGCCGGTTCTTTGAAAAATGCACTTTTTTGCATTTTTCAAAGTGCCATGTGGCGCACATACATGCCCTTAGCGCATGTATGTGCGCCACATGTGCACACATGTTTATTTCAGGGGTGCAAAAGGGTGTCCTATTGACACCCTTGCAACCTTGAAATAGCATTATCAATTTGCGATTCTCTAATTGAGAATCGCAAATTGAGAATGTCTTCCTATTCATTCCTATGGGCCTTCTAGCCCATAGGAATGAATGGCAAGGTATTCCTTATTTGCGAATCTCAATTTGCGATTCGCAAATAAGGAATAGGTGGGATTCGCAAAATATTTTGCTAATCCTACCTACATCGCATTTTGCGATTCTCTAATTGCGATTCCCTAAAAATCGCAATTTGAGAATCGCAAAACACGTTTTACGTACACAAGGCCATATATTTACTACGATGATGTTTTCTTCTGTCTCTGCTGCAAGACGTTTTTGGAAGGATAATAATAAATACAGGCAGTACTTTTTTTGTTTTGTGACCACCCGACTCCAGTATCTGAGTATTGTGGGGTTTGGGTACATTTAGAGAGTAGTGGCTTGCAAGATATTGCTTTGCAAATGCCAGGTGACTGAGAACCAGTCAGATATCCAGCAATGATGGGCAATGTTGTTGACAATTGTTGATAATCGATGTTGACTATATCCCCAAATGATGAAAACCCCTTGAAGCAGAGAAAGAAGTCTTCAAAGCTAAGGGCAAAGGAAACAGATCTGTTTAATGCCTCTGAACAGACAGAAATGTAGGATTCAGCTGAGTAGGAATATCTTTAAGTAGATGATACAAATGGTAGGGAAAAGTGGTAGGTTTTACATTTTAAGTACTCATTTTCTAGTCTGAAATATAGTGATAAGGTTAGGAGTTTGCAATACTTGAGTTATTTTCTGTAGCAAGCAATCCTTTATTTCTGCAAATTTCCATAAACGCACATAAAATATGATACATCAATACAATAAAACCATTTAAAATCATCTCAATAAATAGTATTACAAAAAAAATCCAAGAGAGAAATTTGCTGTAGCACAATTATGCAAAACTGCTACACAGTTACCCCAAATTAGGCGTAATTACACAAAATACATTTTGCACTCAAACAACTTACTGTAACGGTCCATCCATTTAAAAATCAACTCAAAAAGTTGCTTATGAGTTGACCAGTCACTTGCCTTAAAAGCACTGCCACTTGTGTTCTTATTGCTAGAAAATTACCCAAATGATCTGCTCGGGTACAAAAATCTACCTGAAACGACCATCCACGTTAAAGCTGCTGCTCCCATTTAAAACAGTGTTGCTTGCGTTCCAATTAAAAAAGTACCCAAATGGTTCACTTGAGGAAAAAATCTATCTGAAATGCCACTGACGCTCAAAAATGACCAAACCAGTCATGTATTAACATTTCTCCCTGAAATGCTTATTTACTAGGTGCCGGGTGCCCGTGTGATGCCATTATGTCGTTTCACACCAACCAACAGCCTGCCACGGTAAAAGAGTGTTGAGAGTAAAATGAATTTGGTGTGAACGAACCCCTCACTTTGCCGCTGTGAGTGATGCCAAAACATGGCACCGCACGACAGAAGAGCGCAAATATCGCTACTCAGGTGGCGCTTTGGATCTCAATAGACGGGAACCCTCTGGAAAAATCGGTGTGTGGCACGTTAGTTAGTTTTCAAATGGATACCCCATTACCTATTCATAAATATAGAAACAGTATGTGAGAAAAAAGCTAAAGAAAAGCAGCAACATCCAAGCCCAAATGATAGTCAGGTACTCCCTCCAATGAGCTTTTGAAACAGGAAACCATATCAGGCAACCAGGAAGGAGACAAGAAAATTGGTAACTTTGTGACCTGCAGTAGGCGAAATAGTAAAACTCTCAAATAACTTCAACTGAAAGGGAGTGGGGGAAAGGGGGGGGGGTTGAAGAAGAAGAAGAAACAAAACAATTGTGAGGCAAACTGAAAGACTGTGAGAAGTAAGACAGCTGCAGCGAGAAGGGGAGTAAAGCAAACAATTGCATTGCCACGCACAAGTGAGACTCATGCTCCCTCGCATTGTTACACTCTGCACATTAAGTTGTGGAACATGATGTAATCCCCACTGAAGCACAGGAAAACTATCTAATGTCCTAATCCTGCTGTTCCTGTTTTCCATAACCGCCATGCCCACACTCAGGAAGTTCTCGTCTGCAACCTTTATATGTGAGAATTTGGGAAATGATCTGTGTTTCTTTGGACCCGTCATATTCCACATCATTCTTGATTTAAAATCCATCAACTGGCTCCCTTACAAAGCAAGGACTTCAATATCCCAAATTACCTTAAACCTTCTGGGGGCTCCAGATCTTCTAGAAGCTCCAGCACTTTACTGCTGAAACTACAGAGATTCTATAAAAAGAAAAGAGAACCTTCTCTGGCATCGCCTTGAGAATTTGGAACTCCCGACTCCCTGAAACCCGACTGAATTCCTCAACGACATCTTTCAAGAACGAAGTTAAGCTACTACTCATGAACACATTTTTACTCCAGATACTTGAAAATCTTCTCACTGAGATTATCAGGACTTGTCAACTTCACTCATGATATCATTGTTTTGATCTAGCTGTCCTAACCACCCTACTCGGGGATCTGCAATTTTCTGAACTGTTTCTCGACTATTATACTATTGATTGTATATGTCTCTGTTCTTTAACATGTGTAAAGCGCTCTGATAACAGTTCTCTGCTACCAGCGCTATAAAACAACTTTAAATAAATAAGTTCCTGGTGCTCCTAACACAGGTGAGCAGTGCAGTTTTTCACATTAGAGTTTTGAGAGAAATATGTTGGGGAGACAAATGTGAAGACTGTCGCAGTAATTTAAGAGGGAGCTGGAGACGCAGAAGGTAGAATACTGCTTTGGAGACTGTATTTATTTTGGGGGAGGGGTAAAAGAGATAACTAACAAAGAGCACTCCCAAGCTGTGTGGTCTAGCAATAGGGATTGTGGAAGAGCCTAATTCTTCAGGCCAGAGTAAAGGGTTGTGGGTAGGACTGACAGGGTTCAGGAGCAGAATTTCAGTGTTTTCACCATTCTGATAGCGCCACATTTACTATAAAGATCGACCCATGAAAGGTAGTGGGATAGGTGGTGAAGGTTGCCTGACTTGTCTTAAAGCATGAGGTGTATGTGTGAATCATCTGTGATGACAAAAAAGGGGGCGAGGCAAACATTGACACATTTGAAATTGACAATTCTTGAGTAGAATGAGGTTCATTTGCAAAGCACATTCCGTCTGGCAGAAATTAATGCAGACAATGTTTTGTTTATCAGCTGGTGGCCAACAGTATCAAAGGCAGCTGAAGAGGACCAATGCACATGGTAGCTCTGGTCACAGAGTTTGAGTTGTTCTTCTTTGAGGCTTAATTGACAACGTTATTTAAATATAAAACAGAAGGATCCAGCACACAAGGGCCACCGAGACTCCTATTGGTCAGAAATGATACCCAATTAGGTTCCCTAAAAAGTACGAAGGTCCTAACTCACAATAGTGACGTGCTTCATCATTGGACCCCTCCTCACCATGGTTATCTGAAGGTTACACATGGTGGGCACCACCTGAATCTCTTTAAGAGGAGGATAGATATATGCCTTCATAATGGTGAGGTGGGTAAAGACCTGGGTGGGGGTGGTAGGTAAGAATGCATAAGGAAACTAATTTGATTAAGAAAATGCAAAGAGTCCCTCCCTATCACTTAGCTAAAATCAATGAGCTCAGGTAACTGTACAATGCAGAACATAAGTAAATGGCAACATGTTTCTTCCCCTCAATCACTGGCATTTACTGATCTGGGCATTCACCAGCACACGTGTCTATTCTCCCTAAAACTATCCCTAATTTAGGGTAGTTATGAGTTTTGTCAATCGTGTAATAAGGAGAAAAAGGAATGATGTTAGCTACACCTTCCCTGATCTGCACAGCCCCTATGGTCCTCTGACTAGGAATGCCAAAAGGCAAAACCATCTGGTTCAAACCAGTGTCAGCATAATACCACCAAACGTCATGCATGCTTTGCGGGAATCTGACACTACTCAGCCGCGCACCACATTATCTTATTCTTAGTCTTCTCCTCCCCTTATTTTGGCTGTTTACAGATGTTCAAATCACAGATATGGTGTTCGTATTCAGGAAGGAGATGTCACGTTACCTTTCAAATTACAACCCTGAAGGTGTCACTTGGCCAGGCTCATAGCATGCCCTTCTGGATCCTCTGTACACCCTCTTCAGGACTTTACCAGTTCACAGTGGAAGATGGTTTTTGTGGGAGTGCAACCCCAGTTTAGTTAGTAATACCCTATCCTGTTGCCCCCATGTTGGAGGGTTTCCACCTGGTCTAGAGTGAGCCATATTGATGGAGTCCACATCCCATTCTAACTAAAGCAGAGAGATAGTTCTAATTATGCATTTTCCTGGCCTGCCTGCCAATATACCCCTTGAGGTTAGAGTATCAAGTCTACTCCTGTGATGTTTAGTGGAATATGCTGTCAACATTCTTAACGTGGCTCATTGAATTAGCAGAGTCGAAGCACCTTGTAGAGGTCTCCGATCTCTTTCCAAATGGGGTTTGCTTATAGGTTTTTATAACATCAGTAGAGGATTATTTTCAATCTAAGGTTGATATCGTGCACTGGGGGACACAACGGGTAATATAACAATATGTATGTGTTAGGCTTTGCAAATACGGTTGTGGGTAGTGTTAAAGATACAGCAGGGGCCAATTAAGGTGCATTTGAGCTGCATGTAGTTATTTACTGTTGCTAATAAAATTGTAATAGCCCTATCATAGTTTTCTTCTCAACAGCAAGTTGTGGAAATAACTATCTTATTACAATGTTTGCTTTTCAGTGGAATCGGTTTCAATTGATTTGGCAAATGTGTAGGTTGTCATTATAAGTGTGTTTGTGTAAATGTGAGTACCACAATATGTGTAAGCTATTATCTTACAAACATTTTCCATTACAGGGGAATCTCACAGCCTTATATTCATGTAGTCACAGCTGACTAATCAGGGGGTTTAAACTGAATCTAGCTGTTAGATATAGGAACAAAAACTCATAGAACATATTACTTTTAATATTATATTTTCAACATGCTACATACATGTTTTGAATTGTAGAATCTCATGCTTTGACCAACATTGCTGTTAAGCATCATTTTGGCTTCATTTTGATTGAAATGTCGCAAAGACTAAACACAAATACTTATTCAATGTACTCATCATTATAAATAGGCTGACAGCACAGACACAGAAAGGACCAGCAAACCATTAAAAGGTCACTGGGTCATATTCAGGCATGTTCCAGTTGCTTTTCGTATCACACCACGACATCTGCTCTGCTCTGTGTAGTCATGTGTGCTATGTCTGTTTCAAAAGATTCTTCTGAATAAAGTCCAAGGATGAGGTTTGCCCTCCAAACTGTAAGTAAATGGTAAATGCCTCAAAGTCCAAACTTAAGAGTCAGAACTAACTCACCCACAGTGCAGAAAGTTGCTGTTTACTAATAGCCCTGTTAAAGGCCAAACTTAAATTTCTGGCAAAATATTTGGTTGGGGAAAACATCCCCCAGAGGTTCCTACGGGTCACCTGCTAGACGGTCTTTGTGACATCATTGCCCAGTAATTAAGCCACCTTTACTTAGCACTACCCTTGGCCAAAGCTTCAACAACATCTGAGGTATTTGTCAGGAATAAGGCTCAGAGCATGCCAGAATAAACTCCCCACAAAAATAAAGAAAACAACCCTCTCTTTTCATAATAACCTCTAGCAATCAACAATTTCTCAGGAAGACTCAATTTTTTATGCTTACATTTTATAGCATCTTCTTTTTTCATTTTCTTTCTGTATATGAAGATTTCTCCACAATTTTACATAGGTTGGTTGCACATCATAGCGAAATATGGCACGAGATATTTCAAAACCCTTAACAATCTATAATAAACAACAATCTGCAGTTCACATACCAACACATATATCACTCTAAAATCACTGCAACACACTTATCATGGAGTCACCACAATCACCAGCCACCCTCCTTCACTACAGCCTTACAACTAATAGAAACATATATACCCGCTATACAGCAGAATACTCTTGTGATACAAAATCTGTTTAGACTAATATCAAATGTTCAAATATTTTTTTCTCAATACTTCTTTCATAGGTATAATTCATGTACAATCCTTCCTAGACTACACATATATTAACATACATCCTTTAATGAGTGGCTACAAATGATTTGAACCAACATATTCCATCATTTTACACCATAAAACTAGGCTCAGTTTACAAAGAGAAAACATGGATATTTCCAATTGCATAAATATCATGAGGTTTATTTATCTGCTGTGCTGAAAGCTGCAGACTGGTTTCACAAACGTCAATTCTTGCCAATGTATGACACTCCCACGCTGCCAACAGAACTATAGAGCCGTGATAATGGCAGATGCTGTATCATAAATTCCAACACAGTATAATTTACTCTTTCAAATATTATTTTGCTCAATGTTTCCTGTTCTCTTTATTTGCAATGCTGAATTTGAGAAGATAGATTTTTCTCAAGCTGATAATATGCACATATTTTTCAGTGGTGTCTTCAGTGGAATGTTCCTGAGGCAGTGAGTTCAGGTACAGGGGCAGTTGTTCTGTGCATGATGCAGGAGCTAGGGAATACACATTGAGCACTTCCATTATAGGTGTTACAAGCTGCGTCTTGATCTGCATAAAAGGCGATTCGCGGAGTCCCCAGGAGTGATATCACTGACACTTGACCACCAAAGGAATCGCAGCCTTTATCCCCGGCTCACCTTTTTTTCACCACACGACTCGACCCTACCACTCTCATCTAAACCGCAACGCAGAATGCATCCTCCAGCACCCTGGTTTACCGACTCCCTCAGACAGGATAAAAAACATTGTAAAACCTTAGAAAGACAGTGGAGGAAATACAATGGCCCTGAGGCTAAGTCTGAATACTTGGCAGCACTGAAGAAATACCATGCCCTTTGTAGATCTGCTCGTGCGACCTACTTCATGGAGATTACTAACTCCCAACACTGCCAGAAAACTTTGTTCAAAGTCCTGAACTAGCTCTCGGGAGCTAGCACTTTTCTGTCACCCCCGTCTCCATCTCAACATCAGTGTAATGAGTTAGCAACGTTTCTTCAAAATAAATTCAAGTCCATCCACTCCGAACTTGTCATGGATGCCTCCCAACAAAGGAACTTAACTCTCCCCGCAACTCAAACAGATAGACATTGTGACGTGAGACATCCATCACATCGAGGTCTTCACACCGCGATACGTTTACAATGCAGGCATTACAACGCAAGTCGTTACAACGACTTTCGCTGGATGGCGCTATACACTAAGGAATAGTATGATTTACTATTCCAACAACTTCCCTACTGTTACGTAGGCTGGAGTTGGAATAGTAAATTATACTATTCCTAAATCCAGCGCCCTCCAGCGCAAGTCGTTGTAACGACTTGCATTGTAATGCCTGCGTTGTAAAAGTATCGCGATGTGAAGAGCGCGATGTAACATCATATATTCCATTGTGACACATCCCCCCAGGCTATTCAGTGTGAGGAACCTCTCCAAATTAGGATAAGGTCCCCTTTGGACCTGGCTACACTGCAATCACTACTGGGATCCATCAAGTCTGACTCCTCGCTTGACCCCCTTCTTCCCTCTAAACTCAGACTCTTGGACGAGGCTGACCTTACTGTGATTCTTAACCTCCTCAACACATCTTTAGGCACAGGACATGTACCTCAGTGTTGAAAACACGCTCTTGTCCTTCCTTTGCTAAAAATGGGCAACCTTGATCTTCACAATTGGCAACACTTTCGCCCAATCTCCCTTCTTTCTATCTTTTCTAAAATGTTGTAAAGGCACGTCAATGTCCAACTCTCCTCTTTTGTTTCACCCATCACAGTCTGATTTTTGACCCGGCCATAGCTCCAAATCTGCCCTACTTGGGGTCACGGAGTGTCTCAGGCAACTGCTTGACTCCGGTGGAAGTGTCACCCTCATCATGCTTGAATTAAGTGCGGCCTTCGATACAGTGTCACATTCCATCTTGAGAGACCGACTTGAGGCCGCAGGTATTGAGGGTCTGGCCTTGAAGTGGCTGATCTTTTTAAAAGATCGCACCTTTCAGATCTTCTCGACGGATACAAGATTGAAGACTTTAGCATTAACCTCCGGAGTCCTTCAGGGATCGATTTTGAGCTCATTGCTCTTCAATATCTACGTTTGCCCTATGGCAGACATTGCTGAGGTCGGAACTTACCATCTTTTCATATGCAGACGATACCCAGATTATCTTCTAATTATCAGCCGCTCAGCAGCAAGATCCCTCCCTGCTCCAGCTAGTTCTGAGTATTGTCTACCTGTAGATGACTAGAAATGATCTGAAGCTGAATGGCAACAAAACTGAGGCCCTGGTTCTGGAAAAATAATCCCAAACTCTGGGGTTTTAACCACTCGCCGGCTGCTCTGGGACCATTACCTGCTCCGGTCCCTAAGGTTAAAAATCTTGGTATTATTATTGATAACAGCCTCTCCCTCAAACCTCAGGTGTTCAGGGTCACAGCAACCTGCTTCTCCATTCTCAAACGGCTTAAAAAGATTCTCTAGCTAATTCCACCAGATGCCCAGAGAATGGTGTTGCAGGCTTTGGTGACATCCAGACTGGACTACGGCAATGTTTTATACCTGGGCACAGACAAATCCTCAATCCATCGCCTGCAGATCATCTGGAATGGGTCCTTCTTTTTCGGCTGTCTGGATACGCCTCCGTTTCATCGCGGCTTCATAAACTACACTGGCTCAGGGTGAACAAGAGCATCGAATTCAACGTCTTATGCCAAATGTTCCGGGACAAACATGGCTTGGCCCCTTCTTACATTCAAAGCCTGGTGAAATCCTATGTGCCCACCCGACATTTGAGATCATACAGCCTCTCACTGTTCACAGTGCCCAGGTTTCGCCTTGCTTGCGTGAGAGGCCACTCATTTGCTTCCCTGGGCCCCAAACTCTGGAACTCTTCCAGCTGAGGTCAGTAACTGTCACTCTTTGCTCGCCTTAAGCAAAAACTTAATGACTTTCCTTTTTAGTTGCCAAGCCTGATTCTCTATCCTGAGGCTGCTGTCTAGCAGTCTTGTTGCTTTGCCTGACGCCTTGTCCAGAACCGGGAGACCCCGTTGATTAGCTGTGCACTTTATAAATCAATAGCATAACATAAAATAACACACAAGCCTGCACTTGAACCTGATTGGCCAGGGAAGGACAAGGAGAGGAACCTACCCAAAGTAAACAGGGATCTTAGAGGCTTGCTTAATTTCTTTCCATTCTGCTGCTGTGTGCCCTTTGCAGCAGGGAAGCAAAGGCAATGCAAGGGTACAAAAGGAAAAGCAAGGGTTAGCATAGCTGCTATTTTTGGCTACACCTTATTGACACATACGTAAAGCACAACCAACAAATCAGCATGCAACGGTGAGGCATGTCTTCAGGACTGGTCTGAACAAACAAGGTGCTTAATTTGAGCCGGTGGTTGCAGGTGAGACCTACCATCACTCAAAGCAAGTTGATCTTTATTCGTTGAATCAAAACCAGTCCAAATAGGGACCCTTGTGTTTACTTCTGGGAATGTGTTACATTTGGGATTGTTATTGCTTCTATCCCTGAAGGACTGCCTGGGTTAATTTTCTTCTCCTCTCGCCGCCAAGCCTGTTTTTCTGCTGCTCCTGCGGCCCCGCCCACCCCGACACAGTCCCCGCTCCCGCCTCCCTACCTGGTCCCACACCCCTCCCCTACTTAATAGCAACCGCTGGCACGCAGCAGACGCGTCTAAGGCAAACCTGTCTGAGCCCGTCCACGACCCGACCGCAACCAGCGCAGGAATCCTGGACCTCCGAGGCCCCATCGCTATGACTCAACCACCCTCCACGCACTCAACCCCGGAAGACATGCCGACTGCAAGAAATCCTCGCCAAACACCACCCATGGACAGTTCATGTGCAGATCCTGCTGCAGATTCTTTACCTCTGACAAAGCTCCCTCTACCGTCAAAGGCCCGCCTGATGCACGCACCTCCGAAACGCTGACATGCATCCTCCTCGACGTGGGATCCCTGTACCAACACACCGTAGAAATCTGGGACCTGCTCGACACCCTCTCACATGATGTCGACTTCTTCACGGAAACCTGGACCAATGCCTCCTCCGGCCCCAACATCGCCATCGCTGTCCCCGACGGCTACAAGATCCAGAGAAAGGACTGCCCCTGCCGCCAAGGAGGAGGACTCGCCATTGTACACAAGACCCCCTCCGACTCTCCACATCCAGCACGAGTGACCCCCACTCCAACAACGAGCACCTCCACTTCCAGACCCAGACCAGCCCCAAGACCATGCTACACGGCACCCTCATCTACAGACCGTCAGGACCTCGCACACAGCCCACTACCACCATCGCCGAGCTCGCCGCACCCCATGCCATCACCTCCTCAGACTACATCCTACTCAGGGACCTGAACTTCCACCTCGAAAACTGCAACAACCCCGACACCACCGCTCTCCTCGACAACCTCACCAACCTCGGACTGAAGCAGCTGGTCAACACGCCCAGCCACAGAGCTGGACATACCCTCGACCCCTTCTTTGCGGGAGGTTCAAACATCCGTTTCAGCCTCACCACCGACACCCTCTGGACTGACCACCACTGCGTCCATTTCACCTTCATCACCACCGCCGCACCCAAGCCCGCCCCCCGCCCTCAATGACAGAACTGGAGCAAGGTCACCGAGAAACACCTCAACACCACCCTCCTCCAAACCCCCCCTTGGCGCCACGATGGACACCAACTCCGCTGCCACAGAATTTCACCGCTGGATCTCCTGCTGCGCCGACAAGCTCACACCCCTCTGCAACCCCGCCAAACAACGCCCCCGAAGGCCACCTGGTTCACCACAGAACTAAAAGAAGCCAGACGCTACTGTAGACGCCTTGAGAAAACCTGGCGAAACCAGAAAACCACAGAAACACGGAACAACCCCAGGAGCGCACTGAAGGAATTCCACCTCCGCATAAGAGAAACCAAGCGGATCTTCAACTGAAGATCAAGATCGTCTACGACAACTTCAGCGAACAGATGCCGAACCCCTCCACCCCCTCCCCACTGCTGCCGATAAGCCACATATCTTGACCTGGGATCCCGCCACCGTCGAACATATCACCGCGACCATGAAGATAACCCACTCAGGAGCCCCAACAGACCCCTGCCCACCCCACATTTTCACAGGGCCACCGCCGCCATCGCACCCGAACTAGGATGGACCCTCAACACCTCCTTCAGATCCGGCATCTTCCCAGATGACTGGAAGCGGGCGGGGCTTAAATACCTCCTCAAGTAAACACCTAGCTGACCGCCTTCATCAAAGAGAACTCCATCCTAGACGCCTCCCAGTCTGGATTCCGCAGCAACCACAGCACCGAGACCGCCCTCCTCGCCGTCACTGACGACATCCGCATGCAACTCGACCAGGGACACACTGCTGCCCTCATCCTCCTAGACCTCGCAGCCAGGCTTCACGATGCAGGGACTCAAGGAACTGCCCTCGACTGGATCCAATCCTTTCTCTCCGGCAGAACCCAGAGGATCAGACTCCCTCTATTCCTCTCCGAACCCACCAATATCAACTGCTTAGTACACCAAGGATCTTCGCTCAGCCCACATTCTTCAACATCTACATGGCCCCCCTCGCCGCCATCGTCAGACAGCATGGGCTGACGACACCCAGCTCATCCTCTCACTCACGAACAAACCCGAAGACACCAGACTCTGCTTCCAGGAAGGAATAAAGAACATGGCAACCTGGATGAAGGATAGCTACCTGAAGCTCAAATCAGAGAAGACCGAGGTCCTCATCCCCGGACCGTGCACCTCCACCTGGGACAACACCTGGTGGCCCCCTGCCCTTGGGAATCCACCCACCCCTACAGACCACGCACGAAACCTCGGCATCATCTTTGACTCCTCCCTCTCCATGAACCGCCTGATCAACACCGTTGCTTCCACTAGCTTCAACTGCCTGCGCATCCTCTGTAAGACCTTCAACTAGATTTCCCACGACTGCAGAAGGACCGTCACCCACGTGCTCATTATCAGCAGACTGGATTACGGCAACGCCCTATACACCAGAATCAACAGAACTCTTCTACACAAACTCCAAACCATCCAGCCGCATCCAGACTCATCCTCGGGACACCGCACCATGAACACATGACCCAACACCTACGAGACCTCCATTGGCTCCCTGTCGAGAGGAGGTCACCTTCAAACTCCTCACCCACACCTACAAATACCTCCACAACATCGGACACAAATACCTCAACAAGAGAGTATCCTTCCACACACCCAAGAGGAACCTTTGCTCTGCTGGCCTCGCCCTTGCAGAGGTCCCCCGCATCTGCAGAAACAGAACAGGTGGGAGAGCCTTTTCCTACATCGCTGCCAAGACTTGGAACGAGCTCCCTGTGAACATCAGACGCTCTTCTACCCTGCACACTTTCAGGAAGGACCTCAAGACCTGGCTCTTCGACTGATCCAGAGCTGCACCCCCCCAGCGCCTTGAGACCCTCACGGGTGAGTAGCACGCTATATAAACCCCCTGATTGATTGATTGATTGATTGATTGATTGATCTGAGAGCCTGTGATCTGTCTGAACCAGGAAGTGAGTCCCAAACAAGTAGGGCCTCAGCTTCTTCAGCGCCCAGACCACAGCAAAAGCTTCCCTTTCAATTGCACTCCACCTCTGTTCCCTGGGAAGTAGCCTCCTGCTAATGAAAGCTACAGGTTGGTCCAAGCCCTCGTTTAATTGTGAGTACTGCTCCCACACCATGCTCTGAAGCATCTGTCTACACCACAAACTCTTTGGAGAAATCAGGCACCTTGAGCATGGGAACCGCGCACAAGGCAGTTTTCAGGGCATCAAAAGCGGTCTGGCAGGCATCAGTCCAGATCACCTACTTGGGCTATTTCTTTGAAGTCAGTTCTGTCAAGGGGGAAACAATGGTGCCATACCCCTTCACAAACCAGCTGTAATACCCCGTGAGTCCTAAAAAGGATCTCACCTCTGTCTGGGTCATGGGGGGTTCCCAAGCCAGAATGGTATCAATTTTTGCCTGTAGGGGCACCACCTGGCCGCTCCCCACCTGGTGTCCTAAGTACACCACCGAACCCTGCCCTATCTGGCACTTACTTGCCTTGATAGTGAGGCCTGCCCTCTGCAGAGCCTTCAACACTTCGCAGAGGTGTTGCAAATGTTCCTCCCAACTAGAGCTTAACACAGCAATGTCATCCAGGTAGGCGGCACTGAATTCCTCCAGCCTACACAGCACCTGGTTAACCAGTCTCTGGAAGGTGGCAGGGGCGTTCTTCAAGCCAAAGGGCATAACCCTGAATTGGTAGTGCCCCTCTGGTGTTAAGAACGCTGACCTCTCTTTGGCCCCCTCGGTCAAGGCAATCTGCCAGTACTCAGACGTCAAGCTAAATGTACTGAGGTACCGGGCAGCTCCCAGCCGATCCACGAGCTCATCAGCTCTGGGGATGAGGTGAGCATCAGTCTTAGTGACCGCATTGAGCCCACGGTAATCCACACAGAACCGGAGTTCTGGGGTGGCACTCAGCGCAGCAGCTTGTGGCACAAGGACCACTGGGCTCACCCAGGGGCTGCTGGATGGCTCAATTACCCCTAGCGCCAGCATCTTGGAAACCTCCTTGATGATGGCCCTGACCTTATCAGCTACCCTGTAAAATTTTTGTTTTACAGGCAGGCTGTCTCCAATGTCCACATCATGGACGCACCAGTGGCTGACTCCTAGGGTCAGAGAGAACAGGGAGGCGAACTGACCCAACACCTGGCGACAGTCCCTCTGCTGTTCTGGGGTCAGGGTAGGTGAGAGGTTCACCCCATCCGCTGACCCATCCTTTTCTCTGGCTGACAGAAGGTCAGGAAGGGGTGCACTCTCCTCTTCCGCCCCTTCATCTGTAGCCAAGAGCATGGTCACATCAGACCTCTCAAAGTGCGGTTTGAGGCGGTTCACATGGAGGACCCTCAGAGGGTTCCTAGGAGACTGTAAGTCAACCAGGTAGGTCACTTCGCTCCTGCGCTCCACCACCTCATAAGGCACAGTCCATTTATCCTGGAGCATGCAAGGCTCCACTGGGGCCATCACCCACACTTTTTGCCCAGGTTGAAACTTGACCAGCGTGGCATTCTGGTCATACCACCGTTTCATTTCTTCCTGGCTGGCTTCCAGATTCGCCTGAGCGACTTGCCTGAAACTTCTAGTTTGATCCTGAAGGCCAGCATGTAGCTATATACATCCTGGGGGGGGGGGGGGGTTACTAGGAGCCTTCTCCCAGCCCTTCTTCACCAAACTCAGTGGTCCTCTTACAGGGTGTCCATACAGGAGCTCAAACAGACTAAACCCTAGGGACTTCTGTGGCACCTCTCTGTAAGCAAACAATAGGCATGGTAAGAGGACGTCCCACTTACGCCTCACGGGTTGCTCGAGACCCATAATCATGCCCTTTAGGAGAAATTCCCCAGCAGTGCACGACCCATCACGGGGCTGTCACTGTCCAGAGAGGGATGGCTTCCGGGTACCTGGTGGCAGGCTCCACCAAGACCAGGATGAACCTGTTGCCCATGGCTGTCTTGGGATCCAGAGGCCCCAAAATGTCAATGCCCAACTTCTCAAAGGGAGTGCTGACTACAGGGAAAGGCCTTGCACTTTCTCCCACTCTTACCACTTGCCTGGCAAGTCTGACAGGTCCTGCAATGAGTATCAGAACGCTTGCGCATTTGAGGCCAGTAGAAGTGGGTGACAAGCCTCTCAAAGGTCTTGTCCTGCCCCAAATGTCCTGCTAACGGTACATCATGAGCCAACCCCTATAGGAAGGCTCTGAAGCGCTGGGGTACCACCAGCACACGGGCTGACCCAGGCTCAGTAACCTTAGGCTCGCTATATAGGAGATCATTCTCCCAGTAAATCAAATGTGACCTGGACTGATCACCTGCTGCCTGTTGCCGCAAACCTACAAGAGAAGGGCACTTTTTCTGCTCCTCACAGAATTCCATCCTGGAGGGCCCACCCTCCTGCTTCCATTGGGTCAGCTCAGGTAGGTCCCCCAGTTCAACTATTTGCTCCCCCGTGTGCTCCAGGGCATCCCCCTCAATGTTTGCCTCCTCCTGGACCGTGGGAGCTTTTGGGGCCGGTTTATTGTGCCCCCTGCCTCCTCCCTTTAAGGCAGGCACCTGGTCCATTGTTTCAGGCTCCAGGTCCTCTTGAACACCCTTACTGACTGCCATAGACCGAGTGGTCACACAAGCCCACTCAGGCAGCCCCAACATCTCCAAATATGCCTGGCGCTCTACCTCCTTCCAGGGGTAACTCTCCAGGTCATTTCCCAGCAGACAGTCTACAGGTATGGACGGAGTTACAACGACCTTCAAGGAACCTGAGACCCCCCCCCCTGAAAGGGAACTAGTTCTTCCTTGCAGAGGCATACAGAGTTGTCTGCTGAAACTACAGGGTGAAGTACATTGGGAATTACCTCCTCCTCAGACACCCACTGACACCTGACAGATGTCACATTGGCTCCTGTGTCTCTCAGAGCCTCCACCCTCCTTCCATTGATGGTCACCCACTGCCTGTACTTCTTAGTGTTTTCAGGCAGAGAGGCTTTTTGGACCATCTCTCGATCTCCTAATGAGACCAGGGTCATAACTGCTTGCTCCTCACCATTCCAAGGACTCAATTCCTCCCCCAGCACTACACTCACTAAACCCGGTGTTGGAGCACCAGTGGGTACTGGTGGTTTCTTGGGGCACATAGGGTAATGTGACCCACCTCCTTACAAAAAAAACAAGTAGGAGGACCTCGGTGGTCCCGCTTGCCCTTAGGGGGCCAGGACCTCTTAGCCTTGGGGTACTGGGACTCCTTTATCTGGGAGCTACTTTGGGGCCCTTTAGAGAACTCCTTGTGGTTACCCTTGCCCTCCCCCACCTTCTGCTGGGGACCCTGTACACTTTTGGCAGTAGTACCCCCAATACCCTTGTGGACCCTGGTGCTGGTCCAGCGGTCCGCCTCCTCAGCAAGCTTACCGGGATTAGTCAGTTTACTGTCTAAAAGATGCTGGCACAGCTCTGGAACACACAGACTACTCAAGTGTTCCCAACTAATTAAATTGCAAAAGCCCTTAAAATCAGTTACCTTGCTACCCGTCATCCAACCATTCAGTGAAAGCGTGTACACATTCACACACTCCACCCAAGTACTGGATTCCAGTTTCTTGAAGTTCCTGAATTTCTGCCTGTACTACTCAGGAGTGAGCCCATACCTGAGGCATAAAGCCTCCTCCATGTTGGCGTAGGTCAGGGTTCCCGCTCTCTCTAAAGGTTGTAAAACATCCATCCCCGAAGTCTCGAAGTGTTTCCACAGGCCCGCCCCCAATGCTTCTTAGGCACCTCATTCATCCTGAGTGCGATCTCATATGCCCTGAACCATGCATAAATATCATCACCCCTTTGGTAATCTCGCACTAAGTCTTTGGGAATGTACACCTTATCCGCTGACACTGGCTGTGCGCTGCCTCCATTTGAACTGGACTCCACCTGTTTAGCCTTAATGTCCAGTTCCCTCATGCTTAACTCATGAGCTAAGAGAATCTTCAATCCAATTCAATTCATGAAGCTTTATTCGGTTCATAACATGTGATGACCATAAAAGCACACAGCAAAACACAGAAATACAAAGATACAGACTAAAAAGAAACACATTTAAAAAATCATACTTTTCCTATAATAAATAGCTTTACAAATAAAACTTGCAGTATAAAAACATATATCAGGGGAATTCATATTAAAAAGCAACCTCATTGCATATTCCGTATTAAAAATACCATATTTTAAAAACATGGGTTTTAAAAATGTAATCCTTACATTCAAGAACAGAGTGCAAATAAGCATAAAGTGCATACTGCTTTGTTTGGAGTGTCCGTCGCACGGGCAAGTGCCAACAGGGTATCTTTTTTGTTGGGGGAAGGCCACCAAGACATGCACCATTCCTAGCCTTAATCTGGTTAGGACAAATCTATGCGCTGGGCGGGTTACCATGTTCAGGTACTGCTGAAAACCCTCATTTTCAGTGAATTTATTATATAGTTCAACAGTAACAGAGGGACCAGACTCAACTAAACGTTTTTGGGTTCTAGACAACAAAAAGGATTTTTTCATATCATGTTTGACTAGAACTCGTGGGGAATAACAATCTAATATCAAGTTCAACCCAAAAATAGCCTGATAGCTCTCGACAACATACTTAAGCCAAGGGATTTTCATACAGTTATCTAATTTAAAACAGTCCTTGATAACAAGTTGGTTGAACTCAGTCTCTTCCTTAAGCCAAATTGCTTTGTAAAGTGACAGGGGTCTAAGGGAAACAAGGTCACTCAAATAGGCAGCCCCGACCTCTTTATGAATTAGCTCTGTTGAGGCAGAAGCGGGAAGACACATTAGTTTCTTGAGGAAGGTGTTTTCTTCCCTCTGAAGACAACCAACGTTAGAATAACCCCACAACCCTGCCCCATATAGGGCAATGGAGACACTTTTGGCCTTATATATCTCCATCATGTCTCTTATTCGTCTATCCCCTATTTTTGCGGCAAATTTAAATATGCCGTAGGAACTTTTGGCCATTTTAGTTCTTACATTTATTAAATCCTGGGCCCAGCTACCATCGTCCGAGAAAGTGACACCCAAATAGCAGAAATTTCTTACTTGCTGCACTTTCACTCCTTCTATAAAAAAGGCGTGGTTCTTACTGGGCTTAGGCCCGCAAATCATAATATGAGTTTTACTTTTATTTATCAATAGCTTCCTCTCCCCTATAAATTCGGAAAACCGATCCATCAGGCGCTGCAAACCAATAGGTGTCCGAGATAGGAGCACAGCATCATCCGCATAAAGCAGAACCGGCACACCTATCCCGGTAACCTGAGGAGCATCAGCCTTAACTGTTTTCAGGATGGTTTCCACCCCATTAATAAATAAAATAAACAACAAAGGGGCAAGGACACAGCCCTGTCTAATTCCCCGTTTCACACTAAAATTCGGGTTACACTCCCCATTGACCCCATATCGAACGCTTGCTTGCATCTTGTTATATAATCTAGCAAGGAAGAAAATAAATTCCTTAGGGGCGCCTAATTCTAACAAGACTGACCAGAGAAGCGGATGATTACCTAGATCAAAAGCGCTACTTAAATCGGCAAAGCAAAGATACAAATTGCCACGCATAGCCTTGGTATACTTGCCGATTAATAGTTCTAAGTTGAGGCACTGGTCCAAGGTTCCACGGCCCTTTCTAAAACCATATTGGGAGTTGGCAAGAATCCCATTCTCCTCTACCCACGCTTCCAATCTAAACAGCAACACCCTGCTCATAATCTTCACCGATGAATCCAACAGGCTAATCGGTCGATAATTACAAGCTAAAGCCTTATCCCCCTTTTTATAGATAGGGACAATAATTGAGTCTCCCCATGTGGGCGGAATCAAAGTGGTTACCGCTGCATTGAGGACCAAAGTAAGTATCGGTCCCCAAATCCGCGGTTCGGCCTTATAAACATCAATAGGGACTCCGTCGGGCCCCTGGGCCTTTCCCCCCTTGCTAGCCTTAATACTGCATTCCACCTCACCGAGGGAGATGTCTAGTGGAAGCATGGGCCAATGCCTATGCTCATTATCAGTCGAGACACTATCTTGAAAAATAGATGAGAAATGTGACACCCAGGCCTCACTTCCCACATGAGAAGAGAGTTGGGGAATTGTATCATCATGTAGGAAGGGGGAATTAATAGTAGACCAGAATAAGCGGCTGTCCAAAGTTTCTGCCGCCTGAGTTAAGTTATCCCAGGCTTCCTGCTGTAGTTCTTTTTTCCTTCTAGTTAGTGCCATTTTGTAATCATATCGTAAGAGTGTGACTAGATTCTTGTCCCTTGGGGTAAGGGCTAGCGCTTTTTTAAGTTGGGAAAAAAGGGCTGTACAAGCATGATCAAACCAACCCTTACCCTTACCTCTCATACCCGGCTTATTTCCCGTAAATATATTATTAATAATCAAATTGATATTAATAAAATTTGTCACAACGGAGATAGCTGAACACCCTGGTGTTAGAATGGTATTAATATCTTCCAAACTTTTAGATATGATTATAGGCACTACTACTGCAGATTTTTCCCCTTTCCACCTAAGCCTAGTTCCGTTAGCTCTATGCGGTTCAATATTAGCTATGGTTCTTGGCGCTTTCTGTTCTCTGCAATTCCATGACTCAATTCGCATGGTAATGCAATTGTGATCACTCATGCTGGAAACATCCTTTATCATGATCGAACACTGGAGCATTAGACTAGATGAAACCAGAATATGATCAATGCTAGAACTAGCGTTCCTCCCAGTAAATGTAGGGATAAAATAACCACTAGCCTCTACATCAGACCTCACCAGCTCTAAATCATTGGTTGCCATAATACTATTAATGGCCTCCCCATAGGTGTTATGTGGGAAATGAGGCGTATTTTCGCCACTATTGTTTTGTACCCCACAAGCCCTAGAGGAGGACAAACTGCATATTGTAGAATTAAAATCACCTAACCAAATAAAAGTAAGAATGCATTTTGCTTCTGCTACAAGCTTCATGAGGGCACTGTCAAGCTCAGCTATTACTTTGTGCCGGGAATTGTTAAAAATATTATTATAGAAATTTATTAAAAGCACTTCAGAACCTTCTGTTAGTCGCACCCAGAGAATTTGGGAATGGGTACCAACTGTTAGATGTTTAACAACCGTCAACTTAAGGTCTACTGATATAAGAAAAAGCAGTCCCCCCTTTGCTCTTCCATGTCTAGACTCAGTAGCATCCAAGCTATAACATATATAACCATCAAAGCAAGGTTGAGCAGTACACCAGGATTCTTGAAGACAAAGAATATCATGTGATCTAATCAGGACCTCCCATCCCGGATTGTTTCCCTTAGAGGCCCAACCGGCTATATTCCAGCTAGCAATAGAGATACCCCTATGTGAGCAGTTATTAAGCTCATCTTGAACAGTATTGGGGATGTCTCCATCGCAGCATAGATCAATCACAGGCACGCCCAAGCTGCTAGCTACATCATTAATTGATTCCAAATTACCCCCAATAACATTTGCTACTACTGATCCACTGTTAATAGTTCCCAGGTTATCATTAAACTGGGGATCCTCATGAGCTAACTTAAACCCATCAGAATGTTTAGACAGACCGCTAGGAATAACGGTCGCCTGAGACCTGAATGTCTTCTGATGTCAGTCATTCTGATCTAAGGAGCTCAGGGATTGGTATCTATTCTGAACAGGGATTTCAAAAACTAACCCGTAATTGGGGGATAATAATCTATTTCTGTTTATGGTATGATTAGGAGGGGGGACTCTATCCCTGTTACTAGCATGGGGCGGCTTACTAAGATGGTTGTAAAAATAACCCAAAGGTCGTACAGTTATGTCAGTCTCATTCTGTGATATAGAGGCTGCTCTTAGCAGGACCGTCGCAACATGTTGAGGGTGTTGAAAATTAACAATAACACAATCCCCCCTACATGACTTCCTTGTGTTTCCTATCCAGCTAACCCTTCTTGTAGTTATAATTTGATCAAAGAACTTTACCGGGAACCCACAATGCTTATTTAGCCAGAAGGTTGTTTTATTTTTTAGTGAGTCCTGCGACTCTAAAGAGGTTCTAGTCTGGCCAAGATCTAAGCAGGGGACATTGGATAGGACAGCAACATAAGGTGCACACTCAGGTGGGAGGTCTACAGATCGGTTGTTGTTGGGTGCAGCTTCCCTAACTGTCATAACAGGCTCCTGCACAGTAGTGCTTGTATTATAAGCCTGTAGTTCACTCCGACTTGCCGGTGCAGGTACTACTTGGACCTGCTTTGTCTGACCACCTGCTCGTGTGGCTACTTGCACAGAACAGGCGCTTTTATTAGTCGGTTTTATGGCAGGTTCAGCTCTACTACCATCCTTCACTGAAGGCCCATGGTGTTCCATCTTAGTCATAAGCCTATCTAGGGCACTCCCCAATCTAGACACTTCGGCTGTAAGTTTGTCTATTTTGGTGGTTAATGGCTTAACAATCAGCTCAAATTTACTCTCGATATTACCAACTAGTAGATTAAATTGCTCGGTATTAATGGTAACTGAATTGTCCTTAGCCAAGGTCCCATTTTCACAAACAAAGTTCTTGGATGCAGGTTCGGCTTTTCTTCTAGTAGAATTTCCTCCCCGTTTGTTAGTTACTTTTCTGCATGCCCTCACTGCACGCGGGGCCAACGGGCATTGCTGTGGGACAAGCTCCGGTACTACCAATAGATCTTCAATCAAGGCAGAAACCGCTGGGGGATCAGAAACTGCTACAGGTAGAACTTCGGAATCACAATGGGTGACCACGGACTCAACAGTGTCAGTTATTTCTTCTTCACGGGGTCCCAAGGACAGGGGCAGAGCAGGCAAATTATCTCGCCCTAAGGATTTTCTGCGGTCACTGTTTATCTTGCTTACAACTTTGACCAGATAGTTATCCATGGTTGACTTTTGTTTGGTCATAGTGGCATTAATTGGATTACACAACTACTGCGCAACAACAGGCTATGTGTTGCAGGGCTGTTAAACTGATATACGCCAATCCCCTGAAACTGGAGGCACACACAGCTCACAGGAACTATCAAACAATCACAAAGAGCTTACTGGATTCTGGGAGCGACGACCAAAGGGGATGGCCCAGCCCGGCCTCAATCGGTCCTCTGAGGGCCACAGAGGGCCCGCCCTTTGCCCGGGCTTAGCCCGGCGCCGCACGCGCGCGTCCTCGCCGGACGAGGGACCGAGCCCGCAATCCCGCGCCTCCTGGCGCGGGATTGTGACGCGTCCTGCCCCTAGGAATGCTGGGGGTTGTGGTCCGGTGGAGCAAAGCCCAGCCCCGGTAGAGCAGGAAACACCAAACAGCCAGCTGAGGACAAACAGCACACCGAGGGACTCAGCACCGAGCCCGCCTTTAAGCGCCTCCTGGCGCGGGATTGTGAGGCGTCCTGCCCCTTGGAATGCTGGGGGTTGTGGTCTGGTGGAGCAAAGCCCAGCCCCGGTAGAGCAGGAAACACCAAACAGCCAGCTGAGGACAAACAGCACACCGAGGGACTCAGCACCGAGCCCGCCTTTAAGCGCCTCCTGGCGCGGGATTGTGAGGCGTCCTGCCCCTAGGAATGCTGGGGGTTGTGGTCTGGTGGAGCAAAGCCCAGCCCCGGTAGAGCAGGAAACACCAAACAGCCAGCTGAGGACAAACAGCACACCGAGGGACTCAGCACCGAGCCCGCCTTTAAGCGCCTCCTGGCGCGGGATTGTGAGGTGTCCTGCCCCTAGGAATGCTGGGGGTTGTGGTCGGGTGGAGCAAAGCCCAGCCCCGGTAGAGCAGGAAACACCAAACAGCCAGCTGAGGACAAACAGCACACCGAGGGACTCAGCACCGAGCCCGCCTTTAAGCGCCTCCTGGCGCGGGATTGTGAGGCGTCCTGCCCCTAGGAATGCTGGGGGTTGAGGTCCGGTGGAGCAAAGTCCAGCCCTGGTAGAGCAGGAAACAGCATAAAGCCTCCTCCATGTTGGCGTAGGTCAGGGTTCCCGCTCTCTCTAAAGGTTGTAAAACATCCATCCCCGAAGTCTCGAAGTGTTTCCACAGGCCCGCCCCCAATGCTTCTTAGGCACCTCATTCATCCTGAGTGCGATCTCATATGCCCTGAACCATGCATAAATATCATCACCCCTTTGGTAATCTCGCACTAAGTCTTTGGGAATGTACACCTTATCCGCTGACACTGGCTGTGCGCTGCCTCCATTTGAACTGGACTCCACCTGTTTAGCCTTAATGTCCAGTTCCCTCATGCTTAACTCATGAGCTAAGAGAATCTTCTTCTCTTCCAAGGTGAGAGCGTTCTTGCTCTCCTCTGTTCACTTTTCACTTTCAATGAGCAGATTTTTCTCTTCTGCTTGAGCCTTAAGTTTTAAAACCTACAACTCATGCTCTCTGACCCTTTGGTTTCTCTCCAGCTCCTCTGGGGAAAAGCTCCTCCCTGAACGGTTACTACCAACCCCTGAGGCTCGTCCTCCCACCGGCAAATCCTGTGGACCAAATCCATTCCCTGGGCCATCCTCATCCACCTCAGCATCACCTGTCTCCTGAGTCTCTTTGGCTTCCCACCAGGCCCTCAAGCCGTTTGCAGCTCCTCCTTCTTGGCACTACTTTTCATGGGACATCCCAAAGCTCTGCAGAATTGTCTCAATTGATCAACTTTGTAGGTAAGCAATGTCTCAATGTCGAATTCCAATTCTGCAGACTCACTGGCTACTTGACTCCTTTGAGATATGATGTGTGGCTTAAAGGTCGCTCAAAAATAGAACCAAAAATCGAAAACACAATATGTGTTTGCGTCGTGGGCTGCGCTAAAACTAGTGATGTACACTAGTCACTGTGAGTCAATTGCAAATACAAGTTCAAATCCCCAACCGCTGACCACCAATGTTAGAACTGGGGGTCTCTAGTTGGCTGAGGTAGGTACCTTAGTCCAAATATGGACCCTTGCTTCTAGTCAGGGAAAGGAGGGACACACTCTCAGATAACCCCTGCTCACCCCCCGGTAGCTTGGCACGAGCAGCCAGGCTTATCTCCAAGGCAATATGTAAAGTATTTGTTACCACAGTCCCAGTAACACAGTGATAACCACCACAAATGGACACCACACTGGTTTTATAAAAATAGCGGTATCTTTATCAATAGGGATACAATGAGACCAATCGATAAAAATCCAACATATGCATATTCGTAATATTTCACTTTGCCGGTTATTAGGCCAACAATCACTTGTAGGTTCTTGCGGTATTAATGAGCAATTCACGATGATCTAATGCAGTCCTAATGCAATGAACACTCTTCCCCCGCAGCTCCGTAGCTCCCTGCCATCGTCATTGCCTTTGAACCTCTGCCTCCTCCCTCGAGGGGTTTGAGGCTGCTGCATGCTTGGCTCCTGCCCGCGAACATGACTGTGCCTCTGTGCCACTGGTAATTCTGCTCCCGCTGTAATTTCTCTTGCATTATTTGTATTGTTGCTCCGTTTTTGTTGCTGCTGCAGCTTTTTTCTTTCCTGCCCCCCTCTACCTTGTGTGTACCCCGGGTTCCTCCTTGTGCCCTCGGGTTACTCCCTTGCCCACCGCTGCTGCCCCTGCGGCCCCTCCCCCCTGCTCACGCTCGTTCCTGCCCCCCAGCTTTGTCCCTCCCCCTCTCCTACTTAATGGTGGCTGCTGCGTGGTCGCACGCGGCGGTCACTCCGCTGGCGTGCCGAAGGCACGCCTAAGGCAAGCCCATCTGTGCCCGTCCGTGACCCGACTGCAGACAGCTCCAGGAACCCTGGATCTCCAGGACCCTGTCAATATGACTTTGCCACCCTACACGCACTCAACCCCGTAAGACTCACCGACTGCTAAGGATTCTCACTGAACACCACCCATGGACAGTTCTCCTGCAGATACTGCCGAAAATCCTTCACCATCGACAACGCCCCCTCAACCGCCGAAGACCCCCCTGATGCACGCACCACCAAAGCCCTGACATGCATCCTCCTCAACGTACGCTCCCAACACAGACACGCCATAGAGATCTGGGACCTGATCGACACCCTCTCGCCTGACGTAGCCTTCTTCACGTAAACCTGGACCAACGCCGCCTCCGGCCCCGACATAGCAATCCCTGACGGCTACAAGATCCAGAGAAATGACCGCTCCCACCGCCCAGAAGGAGGACTCGCCATCGCACACAAGACCTCCCTCCAACTCTCCACCTCCAGCACGAGTGACCCCCACTCCAACACAGAACACCTCCACTTCCAGATCCAGACCAGCCCCAGGACCTCGCTACGCGGCACCCTCGCCTACAGACCCCTGGGTCCTTGCACTCAGTCCGCATCTACCATTGCCGCTGGATCTCCTGCTGCGCCGACAAGCTCGCACCCCTCCACCACCCCGCCAAACAATGCCCCCTGAAGGCCCCCTGGTTCACCACAGAACTACAAGAAGCCAGGTACTCCTGCAGACACCTCGAGAAAGCCTGGCGAAACCAGAAAACCACAGAAGCCCTGAACAACCACAGGAGTGCCCTGAAGGAATACCACCAGCACATAATGGACACCAAACGGACCTTCATCAGGAACCAAATCCACACCAACGCAACCAATGCCAAATAACTGTTCAACGTCATACATCATTTTGACAAACCCCCCAGCAAAGCCACGAACGTCACACCATCCCAGGAACTCTGCAACAAGCTCAGCTCCTACTTCCATCTGAAGATCAAGACCCTCTACGACAACTTCAGCGAACAGCTGCTGGACCACAGCCCCCCCACCGCCACTGACAAGCCAACCGTCATGACCTGGAACACCGCCTCCGTCAAACACATCACAGCGACCATGAAGAAAGTCTACTCGGGAGCCCCCACGGACCCCTGCCCACTGTACATCTACCACAGGGCCACCGCTGCCATTGCACCCGAACTAGGGCGGACCAGCAACGCTTCCTTCAAATCCGGCACCTTCCCAGATGACTGGAAGTGGGCGGAGGTGAAACCCCTCCTCAAGAATCCCAGGGCCGACTCTATCGACCTGAAAAACTACAGGCCAATCTCTCTCATCCCCTTCACTGCCAAAGTCACTGAGAGACTCGTGAACCCCCAGCTGACCGCCTTCATCGAAGAAAACTCCATCCTAGATGCCTCCCAGTCGGGATTTCGTGGCAACCACAGTACTGGGAACGTCCTCCTTGCCGCCACTGATGACATCATCATGCTACTCGACCAGGGACACACTGCGGCCCCCATACTACTAGACCTCTCCGCAGCCTTTGACACCGTCTCACATCACACTCTCGCAGCCAGACTTCACAACGCTGGGATACAAGGAACCGCCCTCAACTGGATCCAATCCTTTCTCTCCGGCAGAACCCAGAGTACTGCCTCTTGTTCTCCGAACCCACAGACATCAACTGCGGAGTACACCAAGGATCATGGCTCAGTCTCATGCCTTTCAACATCTACATGGCCCCCCTCACCACCATCATCAGACAGCATGGGCTCTGCATAGTATCCTACGCCGACGACACCCAGCTCATCCTCTCCCTCACGAAGAACCCCGAAGACACCAGACTCTGCTTCCAGGAAGGAATGAAGGACGTTGCAGCCTAGATGAAGGATAGCTGCCTGAAGCTCAACTCGGAGAAGACAGAGGTCCTCATCCTCGGACCTTCCACCTCCACCTGGGACAACACCTGGTGGCCCTCCACAGCCCACCCACCCCTACAGACCACGCACGGAACATTGGCATCATCCTCGACTCATCCCTCGCCATGACCTGCCAGATAAACTCTGTTGCCTCCACCAGTTTCAACTACCTTTGCACCCTCCGCAAGACCTTTCAAATGGATTCCCACGAATGCAGGAGGACTGTCACCCACACGCTCATCACCAGCAGGCTGGACTACGGCAACGCCCTCTACGCCGAAATCAAAAGAAGTCTTCTACACAAGCTACAAACCATTCAGAACACCGCAGCCAGACTCGTCCTCGGAACACCACGACACAAGCACATGACCCAACACCTACGAGACGAGTCAACAAAAGAGGTGAGAAGCTGTTGAAGACCAAGAGCAGTTCTTGCAATAAGAACCACATTGTCTGCGTATGATGAAGTTGAGTGTGAGCCCGCTCGTGGTTTACCCTTACTGGCTGCTTCACATACTGTTGGTCCCAGGTGATTCATATAAAGCATAAAGAACCAGGAGGCAAGAATACACCCTTGTCTCACTCCCAACTTGACCTTAGAAGCAGGGAAACAGCTTCCATTTGAGCCATATCTAATGACTGCTGCAAAAACTGCATGCATATCATGCAGAAATTAAATTATATCTTTATCAATCCCCATACCAAGCATAATGCCCCATAGGTTACTCCTGTTGGCTCTGTCAAAGGCAGATGTTAAATCCATAGATGCCATATAAAGGGAGCCCTCCATAGCCCCAATATTCTTGCTCAGGAGCAGATGTAACTTCAGGCATTGATCGAAAGTGCCACGCTCTGTCTTAAAATCTTACCGGAGATCCGACAAGTGGGTTTTGTCCTTAGCCCATGATGCAAGTCTTGAAAGAATAACCCACCCCATGACCTTAACCACAAACACAATCAGTGATATGGACCTATAACATCAGGGATCATTCTTCTGACCTTTAAAAACCAGGACAACAGACATAGTCCACAAGAAGGCGGTGCCCACTTTACATGCAGCATTTAAAATGTTTGCAAGGCATTCAGACCAGGTCGAGGAGTCAGTTTTAAATAAATCTGCAGGTACCCCACCTGGACCCGGAGCTTTATCTCTAGATAGGGAATCAATCACCTGACGGACTTCCTCCAGCTTGAATTCCTTTTTTGCCTTTTTCAGTGCTATCAGACTTCCACTGTCCTTACTCTCTTTTTCTCCTGTCCCACATATACTTTCGAAATGTGTCACCCAGGAAGTGGGGCTATATGACATTCCACAGATCCATTATCATGGGAGCACAAAACTTGCAGATTTACAACCTCCCAACATTAAGAACTATTTCTTAGTGAGCTGGCCTGCGTAAATTGGTCCCAAGCTTCCCAAATAAGTCTGTTTTTCCATTCTTTTAACTGATAATTTACCTCTCTGGCAGCACAGCTTCACCTCAGCTCAAGATCTAGGATATTTCTTTAGGGCTCTAATTAAGGCCCGGTGGGCCCTAGAGCACATTGGGGTCGATTCCGATCCGGGTCGGACAGCTCTCCGAGAGCTGTTCGTAGCCTTACCTTGCGACCGACTCGTACCCGGATCCGGTCCATCCAGGCGATGAAGTACGATGTGCATAACTGACAAAAATCCGACCGACATGTAGGCTGTGATTCAAGCTCCATTCTCCGTCTGAGCCGTAGCTCCGAACGCCGAACGAGTCACCCGGAAGCCGTATCCATAGCAGTTTCCGACCGGACAAGTACGATGCGCAAATCATACGCGCCGGACGGGTCGCCACGTACGGTATGGCACGTCACAGCATCCGGAAAAGAAGCATATCAGGTATGATTCGCGCCAGAACCCAATCCACAGCTACGAGACGGACCAGCTTGCAACGGGTACGAGACGGAGCAACAAGCAGCGTGTACGAGACGAACACATCATGAATCCCATCGCGCAGGTCATACCAGTACTGTGCATCTATGACCGGATCAGGAACCAACGCGGATGGCGCAGACGGTAAGTCAGACTCCCACTACACAAACAAACAACACATACCTGCAAAATGTCACACACACACAGGGGATCCATATCCTGGCCACTAGCAACAGGCCACCATAGGGGTTGCATGGCCAGCACCACTACCACCCCCACTCATAGGGCTTATGTTGCCCATCACTCCTGCCACCCCCACCCATAGTGGACCTGTTGCCCATCACTCCTGCCACCCCCACCCATACGGGACTTGTTCCCCATTACTCCTGCCACCCCCACCCATAGGGCTTATGTTGCCCATCACTACTGCCACCCCCACCCATAGGGACTATGTTGCCCATCACTACTGCCACCCCCACCCACAGGGGACCTGTTGCCCATCACTCCTGCCACCCCCACCCATAGGGCTTATGTTGCCCATCACTACTGCCACCCCCACTCATAGGGCTTATGTTGCCGATCACTACTACCACCCCCACTCATAGGGCTTATGTTGCCCATCACTCCTGCCACCCCCACCCATAGGGGACCTGTTGCCCATCACTCCTGCCACCCCCACCCATAGGGAACCTGTTGGCCAGCACTCCTGCCACCCCCACCCATAGGGCTTATGTTGCCCATCACTACTGCCACCCCCACTCATAGGGACTAAGTTGCCCATCACTCCTGTCACCCCCACCCATAAGGGACCTGTTGCCCATCACTCCTGCCACCCCCACCCATAGGGCTTATGTTGCCCATCACTACTGCCACCCCCACTCATAGGGCTTATGTTGTCCATCACCCCTGCGACCCCCACCCATAGGATGGGTGATGTGCCACACATCCATCATACACCAACATTAGGTATGTCAGCAAAATACATCCCCCCTACCATCATGACAACAGTGTGTAGTCTGTGACAAATGCCCACAACAGTGATTATGACTTCGAACATACAATGTAACTACCATCACATGTGTGACCAAAAACTGAGTGTGGCCTACACAAGGCAAGCATCACTATAGCACTGTATCAATGTAAAACGAACACCCCCTCACTGTGTAGAACAAAAGTTAAGTGTGGGGTTCCAAACTTCAGCAAATGTTGAGCACTGTGGTGATGGGGTCCAAAACCCCACTCATCACAGTGACCAAAAGGTAAGTGTCATCATGGTCAAAGCTGCAAATGCCAAACAGCATGTGTGATTCCTGGTCCCAACACATGAATCACTTTTGGGGCAAAGTAGTGGTTGTGTCCCATACCCACAGAGATGTGGTGAGGCTAACAGTGCTGTGAAACCCTAACATACTCTCTGCCATGTGCAGACAAGCACCACCCATGGGGGCTGACAATGCATACAGTGTACAACGACACAAAAGCAGAAGTGACCATCACAAAGCATACACACATCTCGAAAATAGAGACACAAATCAAAACAACCTGTGTAGACTGTAGGTGTCAGGTCACAAACTCCCATTCCATGCCAGCAATGGGACCTAACAACCAGGATGAATGTGCAGAATGATTTGATATGACTCACAGGGACAGCAGGGTAAATCACAAAAACAACATCCAGACAATGGCCCACAACAGCAATACCAATGCACTGGTGCAGATGCACAAACACAAACAGGCAACCTAACACTGCACATCTGACACAACATGTGTGTGTCTCAGTATCCCCAGGCAACTACACAACACATGAGGGTGGTTGAACCACAGTGAGACAGATGTGGACACAGTGCCATACAAAAGTAACCATCAATGGGCCCCCCTTAGTGGGCAATCAGGCGTTGTGAGATGAGAGGGAGCACAACAGACACATGTGACACAAGCTGGAATGAACAGCAACTAACACAGCAAGAGACTGACACACAACAGCACTACCCCCAGGGACCAGACATTGGGGTGACACAAGCATGCATGATATGTCCACTGTGCTGACAAAGGTAGATGTCGTACAAACTGTCAAACCCAGACATGTGTCCTGTGCCACAAACGTACATCACACCTACACAAACACGAATCACTCAGCAAGGCCTGTCATCCATGGACAAATGGGAGCTAAGGGCCCATACATGCAAACATTTACATCAGTCCACCCTCAACACCACACACCCTGAACTGCACCAATGTGCATCTGTGAAGCCCACATGGACAGGTGACATTGCACATGCACCCATGACAAACACAGTAATGTTTGGAGGAACTAAGGTGCACAGACACATCACACAAGGACAGTTTACAACCCTGGTGAATGACAGACATACTGCACAGTATGCGGTACATGGCCATGACGTTAAAGCTCCCGTAACCTTCGGAATACCTGCCACAGTCCCAGGACAATGCAGAAGCCAAGGAGAACCACAAGGCACACATGCTGACACCTGCCAACATTGCAGCCCTGAACCGGACAAGTGGGAGCAGTCACACACACATACACATGTCTCAATCACTGAAAGGTACCACCTAGGGACAACTACATGATATTGCAAACAAACAAGTGCCTTGGGGACCCCTGACTGTGTCCCATCTGCGTCTGACCACATCATTACCACTCAGAACTGACAAATCCCAATAAAGAAACACCAATTAACAGTAGTGTGTCATGCACCCACACATCTGGTAGCCCATGTAAAAGTAGTGGGATGAACACAGTACAACTCAGCAAGCATCAACAACAGGAACATATCAAGGGAACACTGCCTGTGTATGAAAAGGGATGTGGACACACACACACATGCTCACACAACACACACCATGGGCCCCGGCAATGGCACGGAACAACACACTTACTTGAGGGGACTCAACTCCTGTGGAAGCTCAGCTGTGCCAAACATAGTCCCAGCAGGTATCAGTCGTGTCAGCAGAATACTTGGTCAGTCAGCCATCAGTTACCACACAATGAAGTGGAGATGCGCCCACAGTCAGGGAAATAGACAAATTGGACAACGGGGAGCACATCATATGTGCATGTGTGCAAGCCACAGATGTGACCATGCAAATGAAATGTTTACAGAGATGTTCACAAATTGTTAATCATGACACACCCAGTTAGCTGCAAAGGATGATATGGATAACGACCAGAATAGGATACATATCTCATGGACCACATGGAGTACCTCACATCAACACCTCAGTATTCGACATTGTAAATCCAGCATTACAACTGCAAGGTCGTGCTAACCATCATCAACATAATGTACAGCTAAATCAAATTCACAAGGATACAGAGAAATGCTTTATTCAGCAATTTTAAAATGCAAAGTCCTTTCAAAACAAAGGCCAATGGCCAGTCCATATCCAAATGACAAAAAGTTAACTTGAGTGACAACTGTCACACGTTGCTTGCCTGCACTGGTAAGGACAGGAGACATCCCCTCGGAGGGGCATACATGGGTCAGGCCAGGCACTGCAGGGCCAGGGTCAGGGCACAGCAGAAGGAGGCAGTGAATGGGTGGTGGATGCAGGAGAGTCACTGGCAACTGCAGTGAAGCTGACTGAAGTAGTGGGTGCAGTCACAACTGTGGGGCACAAGTCAGATGGGGTGGGTGCCGGCACAACTGCAGTGGGCAGGTCAGATGTAGTGGACTGGGTCCCCACTTCAGTGCCCAAGTCAGACGGGGTGGTCGTGGACTCCACTGCAGTACCTAACTCAATGGGAGCGGAATGGGGTTCAGGTGAGGTCGGCAGGACAGAAGGGGGGGACACGGTCCCCACATCAGTGTCACAAACTGTCTGACCGGGGGTGGTGAGGGTGGAAGAGCAAGTGTTAGGGGGGAGGGCCTCAGCATTTTGGGGATGGTGTATCTGTGGGTGGGGAAACCTGGGGCAGGGTGTGGCAGGGGAACCTGTGGAGTGGTGGCCTGGGGGATGGAGGACGGAGACTTTGTCGTGGAGCTGCGGGCGGGGGTGGGGTCTTGCTCTTCTGGCTCCGGGAAGACTTGCGGGTGGGGGCCTCAGTCTGACTGCGCCTGGGGGAGGGTGTCTGGGTGTGAGGGGCACTCCCCTCTGTGTGTGGGGAATTCCTCTTCCACTTGTGAGCTGGATCTGCTGGGTCGGTGGGGAAGAGGCCAAGGTCACAGAGGAAGAGCTTCTGTGGAGATGGGGTTGCAGGTGAGGCAAGGGAAGGGGGCTGGGAGGGAGAAGTATTGAAGGACTGCGGAGTGGTTGTGGATGACTGTGTGTGTGTCTGCAAACCATCCCCTGTGAGTGTGGTATCAGTCCCCTGCGCTTGCTTGTGTGCACGTCTAGCCCTTGGTTTGGGGGTTTGTGTGCTGCTCGTGTCTGTGGGTTTGTGAGAATGTGCTGGTGTGTGTGTGCTTGGGACAGGTAGGGTGCTAGGAATCGTGGGTGGTGCAGGGGTAGGAGGGGTGCGGGACTGTTGGAGGAGGGGCACTGCTGCCGTCAGGAAGGAGGCTACGGACTGATTGGTCCTCTGTAGGGCAGACATGCCCGATGAAATGCCCTCCACGAACAACACCAGTTGTGTCAACAGACTGGTGTGTGCATGGAGGACACTCAGCATTGATGTCTGCCCTACATGGATCTGTTGTAGCAAGTCCACAGACTCCTCACTCAGGGCAGCAGGGGACACAGGGGCAGGGGATGCGGTGCCTGGCACAAAGGAGACATGCTCCCGAACACGGGAGCGGAACATGGACCTCTGGGATGGGAGCTGATGGGAGGGTGGTGGTGGTGGGGGCGGTGGCGGGGTCAGCCTCACTAGCTGGGGTTTGGTGGCTACTGACACCCGCCTCCACAAGGGAGTCATCCTCCGAGCTTCTGTGGCCCTCAGCTGGGGTGGATGTTGCTGAGGACTCCGCAGTGTGGCTCCACTCGCCCTCCGTGCCACTGGGTCCCTTCTACTCCTCGCTTTCTGTCCCAGTCAGGCTCTGTGGCTGGTCCGTGGAGCTGTCCCCTCCTGTGGCCGTGGATGTATCTGGATAGAATTAGGAAAAAAGAGAACAACATCAGTCACCTGCACTGACTGCACACACCACAGTGAGTACATCACATCACAGGGCAAGCCCTGGCATCATCAGCTGAACACTGCTCAAAGTGCTCACACTATTTAGAATAAGCCAATGTCAGTCTCACCATCAACCATGGCACTCATATCCCTCCTGGACGTGCACCCATATGTCTGTTGCATTTTGGATGCTAATACCCCAATGTGCCAACATGCACCACCTACACATTTGTTGGACATGCAAGTGAACATGTAGGAGTATGTCACTATACACACATCACATCTCATGCCACTGACTCAGTACAGGTGTCAGGATGAAGGGATGGACAGAGTCTCATTTCACATGCTTGTGATGCATGCCAGCAACACACACTATGATGTTCTCATGTCCTGATAGTCAATGCCACAATGGGGTGCATGGAGCACATTTGAACACAATGCAGGATCACTCATAGCAAGTTAAATGCCATGGCACTGGCATGCCTGGAAAGTCAGTCAACACTGTCTCCTATCACAGGGGCAGGGCATCCAGACAACATCAGTATGCACTGTGTCACAATCATAGCTCATGGGTAAAGCAAACTCTGCAGCTGACAAGTGCACTTGCCCATCCCCTGCAAACAACATATCCCGGACCCAGAAGACCCCACATCATACAAAACAGACATATGAGTCTCTGCGAACACAACTCCCGGTACATTAGCCCATCACAGTCTGCTTTGGATGTAACACAGCTGCCTGAATTGCACAGTTGCATACACAATTGTGCACTGTCAAGTGATCACACACCTATATGTCACACAGGTTTTGTTTCTCATAGTCACATCTCAGATGTCCTGCTGACCCTCAAACTCATGAACACCACAGTTGTACTGAAAAGGAAGCCACACCACAATGACACAGAGGCAGACACCTGAAGGCACATGTCACTAAGCACAACCTGTAAGTTGATACACAGGAGTGGGATTAGAGAGTGTTTCTAAATGCCCTTGAGTAGGCATGACTGCCCCGGTCTACGTGAAACAGTGTTTAGCCCTGGACAGTAGTCAGGTGGCTAAGCAAGTGTGACACACTTGATATACATACTCCTGAGGCACACAAATTGGAGTTCCCTGCTGCATGTGATTGTTTGAAATACCCCAGCCACATATGGCGAGTCAGACCAGCAATTGTAACACATATCAAGGGCACACACAGATCACGTCAGATCTAAGGCATTGTGTAAACAATTGACCCACCCATGAAACCCACAACAGAGTCACAGTAACAGATGCTGTCCGAAAGCTGAAGCATAGCTGACTGCAGGGACACAGTGCCCTAGTGACACAAGCAACAGACTGTAGGGTCCACACCTGTGGATCAGATGAGGAGGGTTCATCACACAATTGAGGGACCTGAGTATTGGACTACAAGACCTACGTAATGTGGAAGTGTCACCAGGCCAAAAGACTGCAATTAGCATGTCAGACATAGTACACAGATTAGGCATGGACTTACCCCCTCCTTGCTGCTGTCTGGCCTTCAGCTGCCCATCCAGATCCGGGAATACCACCGCCAGGATCCTGAGCATGTGGGGGGTCAGGGTCCGGTGTCCGTCCCTCCTGCGAGGAGGCGACAGCTTCAGCTGGACCCTTGCGATCCTCTGCGTCCAGCCCAGAAGGTCCTGCCACCTCTTCTTGCAGTTGCAGATCCGGCTCTTGGAGACCTCCACCGATCGAACTGCCCGGGCGATGGTCAGTCATATCTCCTGCTTCTGGTGGGCATCAACCTGTGAGGATGACAAAGTTAAAAGTCCATTAGCACACATGGCCCATATTAGTGCTGCACACAGTTGGATATACATGTCGTCATCCCAAAGGAAAATGAGTTACACAGGTAGTGCACCCATGGAAAAGGACAAATGCCCTGCATGTCTGACATGTTAACAATGCCTGGGAAGTTTTAGCTTACACAAATGCACTTTAGCTGCAGAACCCCTTTTCATTACATGTACCTACACAGTTTAGGGGATGAAAGTACTCAGTGAGTATGCTTGCCACTGGTGTACACACTGCTAGTACTGCTAGTCAGACAACATGCACAATTAGGAAGGCAGTGGACTGCACACTCACCTGCTCCCCTGGTTTCCCATACAGCTTGCTGTACTGTGGAAGGAGCCCGTCCAGCAGTGCCTGGTTCTCCTCCTCAGTGAAGGCTGGGGCCCTCTCCAGAGTACGTGCCATAGCAGTAGCCAGAGGATGCAGAGACAGCAGTAGTGGTAGCAAGGATGTGGTCCAGTTGCATGTAATGCAGGCAAGTGAGCTCCCTGGGGGACAGCCAGCCTTATATCTGTGCTGCATAGGCAGAATCTGGGCCATGTGTCCCAAGTGATAGGTCCAATACGGTTGCATTTTATGAATCTGGCCAATCCATGGAAATGTACGACTCGTACACGTCTTCCGCATCGTTCAAATCTTCACCTTCATAAAACACAAGGAATTGCAACATTGTTGTAGGCATCCAACTGAATTTCCAGCACACTACTCGTACACGTTTTGAATCTGCATCCGTCTCCATGACAGTCCAGGGCCAATGGGTGCGCACGGCTCGGTCAACTGACTGTACAACGCATAGTTTGAAAATACACAGGCACCCGTCTGCATATGATTCAATGGCCAAGGCGTACGCCGGTCTCGGACCATGCCTGCGTGACGCGAAAGCATTATAGTCACCCGCATCGGTCCTCATTGCAGTCAATGGCTAAGCGTACGCACGGCTCAGTCCTGAACTGTGCTATGCGTATGCATAGTCACCCGCGTCGGACCTCATTGCAGTCAATGGCTAAGCGTACGCACGTCTCGGTCCTGAACTGTGCAATGCGTACGCATAGTAACCTGCGTCGGACCACATTGCAGTCAATATCTAAACGTACACACGGCTCGGTCCTGAACTGTGCAACGCATACACATAGTCACCCACGTCGGACCTCATTGCAGTCAATGGCTAAGTGTACGCACGGCTCGGTCCTGAACTGTGCAATGCGTACGCGTAGTCACCCGCGTCGGACCTCATTGCAGTCAATGGCTAAGCGTACTCACGGCTCGGTCCTGAACTGTGCAATGCTTACGCATAGTCACCTGCGTCGGACCTCATTGCAGTCAATGGCTAAGCGTACGCACGGCTCGGTCCTGAACTGTGCAATGCATACTCATAGTCACCCGCGTCAGACCTCATTGCAGTCAATGGCTAAGCGTACGCACGGCTCGGTCCTGAACTGTGCAATGCGTACGCATTGTCACCCGCGCCGGTCCTCATTGGTGTGACTATTTGACAGCTTCAACACACAATTACTTGCCAGGGACTCAGGTGCACACCTACCACACTACAGCATTGGCATGTAAGGCTGCATTCCCTGTGTGTTTAGGGGGGGCAACATTTGGTTTGTTGTGGGGCACTTTTGTGCAGCCACTCCCAGGCTGTGCACGTGTTCATGGGGACAGAATCCTTTGTGTGTTGTGCACATTACCACTGTGATGTGCACCTGTACAGTTATGGGCATGAGTCATGGACACAGTTTCAGTTTGGATATGTTTAGGAAATGTCACATACACCCTGTGTCCTGGGGGTGATGGTATGTACGTCACAGTGAGACCTATAGCCACAATTCTGATGTACACCCACAGTCTGTATGCTTGTTGTGTCTCAGATGTGGCTGATCAAATGTGCCCAATGGGAGACAGTCTCCACATCCATGTGGTTTGTGCATCAACATTGATGTTGTGTGTGTGTCTAAAAGACGTACATGTAGGGCCTGCAGAGACAACAGTGGCCACTACCTGTGGGACTCACGGTTGTTTTGTGGCATGTACATGATACGCCATGTCATGCCAGTGTCCATGTGGCAATACAGGGACCCTGGGTATCTACATGGCAAAGATCTGTGATGCCTGGGAGACATCAAGCCTCACTTGTCACTGTAGTGTGTGTTTGTAACGTCACAGCAGTCCCTAGGTAGTGTGACACAGCCCAATGATTGGCCATTGCACTACATGGGACTTATGTGGACATGTAGACTTGAAATGTGAGGTGATGGGCATGTAGGTGACATATGTGTCCATGCCCAACAGCACACACCTCAGTACATTGTGTATTTTCATGATGTATCATGTGATATGTCCATAGAACGTTCCCAGACCTTGAAACCGTGCAGGAACGCGACTGCATCCGATGGTACCGCTTCACCAGGCCACTGATTGAGGAGTTGGCGGAGCAGTTGGTGCCACATCTGCTACCTGGCCGGACATACCCTACAGCACTGACCCCAGAGGTGAAGGTGATGGCAGCCCTGCACTTCTTTGCTACTGGTACCCTCCAGTACACTGTGGTTACTGCACAGAAACACGGAACAACCCCAGGAGCGCACTGAAGGAATTCCACCTCCGCATAAGAGAAACCAAGCGGATCTTCAACTGAAGATCAAGATCGTCTACGACAACTTCAGCGAACAGATGCCGAACCCCTCCACCCCCTCCCCACTGCTGCCGATAAACCACATATCTTGACCTGGGATCCCGCCACCGTCGAACATATCACCGCGACCATGAAGATAACCCACTCAGGAGCCCCAACGGACCCCTGCCCACCCCACATTTTCACAGGGCCACCGCCGCCATCGCACCCGAACTAGGATGGACCCTCAACACCTCCTTCAGATCCGGCATCTTCCCAGATGACTGGAAGCGGGCGGGGCTTAAATACCTCCTCAAGTAAACACCTAGCTGACCGCCTTCATCAAAGAGAACTCCATCCTAGACGCCTCCCAGTCTGGATTCCGCAGCAACCACAGCACCGAGACCGCCCTCCTCGCCGTCACTGACGACATCCGCATGCAACTCGACCAGGGACACACTGCTGCCCTCATCCTCCTAGACCTCGCAGCCAGGCTTCACGATGCAGGGACTCAAGGAACTGCCCTCGACTGGATCCAATCCTTTCTCTCCGGCAGAACCCAGAGGATCAGACTCCCTCTATTCCTCTCCGAACCCACCAATATCAACTGCTTAGTACACCAAGGATCTTCGCTCAGCCCACATTCTTCAACATCTACATGGCCCCCCTCGCCGCCATCGTCAGACAGCATGGGCTGACGACACCCAGCTCATCCTCTCACTCACGAACAAACCCGAAGACACCAGACTCTGCTTCCAGGAAGGAATAAAGAACATGGCAACCTGGATGAAGGATAGCTACCTGAAGCTCAAATCAGAGAAGACCGAGGTCCTCATCCCCGGACCGTGCACCTCCACCTGGGACAACACCTGGTGGCCCCCTGCCCTTGGGAATCCACCCACCCCTACAGACCACGCACGAAACCTCGGCATCATCTTTGACTCCTCCCTCTCCATGAACCGCCTGATCAACACCGTTGCTTCCACTAGCTTCAACTGCCTGCGCATCCTCTGTAAGACCTTCAACTAGATTTCCCACGACTGCAGAAGGACCGTCACCCACGTGCTCATTATCAGCAGACTGGATTACGGCAACGCCCTATACACCAGAATCAACAGAACTCTTCTACACAAACTCCAAACCATCCAGCCGCATCCAGACTCATCCTCGGGACACCGCACCACGAACACATGACCCAACACCTACGAGACCTCCATTGGCTCCCTGTCGAGAGGAGGTCACCTTCAAACTCCTCACCCACACCTACAAATACCTCCACAACATCGGACACAAATACCTCAACAAGAGAGTATCCTTCCACACACCCAAGAGGAACCTTTGCTCTGCTGGCCTCGCCCTTGCAGAGGTCCCCCGCATCTGCAGAAACAGAACAGGTGGGAGAGCCTTCTCCTACATCGCTGCCAAGACTTGGAACGAGCTCCCTGTGAACATCAGACGCTCTTCTACCCTGCACACTTTCAGGAAGGACCTCAAGACCTGGCTCTTCGACTGATCCAGAGCTGCACCCCCCCAGCGCCTTGAGACCCTCACGGGTGAGTAGCACGCTATATAAACCCCCTGATTGATTGATTGATTGATTGATTGATTGATCTGAGAGCCTGTGATCTGTCTGAACCAGGAAGTGAGTCCCAAACAAGTAGGGCCTCAGCTTCTTCAGCGCCCAGACCACAGCAAAAGCTTCCCTTTCAATTGCACTCCACCTCTGTTCCCTGGGAAGTAGCCTCCTGCTAATGAAAGCTACAGGTTGGTCCAAGCCCTCGTTTAATTGTGAGTACTGCTCCCACACCATGCTCTGAAGCATCTGTCTACACCACAAACTCTTTGGAGAAATCAGGCACCTTGAGCATGGGAACCGCGCACAAGGCAGTTTTCAGGGCATCAAAAGCGGTCTGGCAGGCATCAGTCCAGATCACCTACTTGGGCTATTTCTTTGAAGTCAGTTCTGTCAAGGGGGAAACAATGGTGCCATACCCCTTCACAAACCAGCTGTAATACCCCGTGAGTCCTAAAAAGGATCTCACCTCTGTCTGGGTCATGGGGGGTTCCCAAGCCAGAATGGTATCAATTTTTGCCTGTAGGGGCACCACCTGGCCGCTCCCCACCTGGTGTCCTAAGTACACCACCGAACCCTGCCCTATCTGGCACTTACTTGCCTTGATAGTGAGGCCTGCCCTCTGCAGAGCCTTCAACACTTCGCAGAGGTGTTGCAAATGTTCCTCCCAACTAGAGGTTAACACAGCAATGTCATCCAGGTAGGCGGCACTGAATTCCTCCAACCTACACAGCACCTGGTTAACCAGTCTCTGGAAGGTGGCAGGGGCGTTCTTCAAGCCAAAGGGCATAACCCTGAATTGGTAGTGCCCCTCTGGTGTTAAGAACGCTGACCTCTCTTTGGCCCCCTCGGTCGAGGCAATCTGCCAGTACTCAGACGTCAAGCTAAATGTACTGAGGTACCGGGCAGCTCCCAGCCGATCCACGAGCTCATCAGCTCTGGGGATGAGGTGAGCATCAGTCTTAGTGACCGCATTGAGCCCACGGTAATCCACACAGAACCGGAGTTCTGGGGTGGCACTCAGCGCAGCAGCTTGTGGCACAAGGACCACTGGGCTCACCCAGGGGCTGCTGGATGGCTCAATTACCCCTAGCGCCAGCATCTTGGAAACCTCCTTGATGATGGCCCTGACCTTATCAGCTACCCTGTAAAATTTTTGTTTTACAGGCAGGCTGTCTCCAATGTCCACATCATGGACGCACCAGTGGCTGACTCCTAGGGTCAGACAGAACAGGGAGGCGAACTGACCCAACACCTGGCGACAGTCCCTCTGCTGTTCTGGGGTCAGGGTAGGTGAGAGGTTCACCCCATCCGCTGACCCATCCTTTTCTCTGGCTGACAGAAGGTCAGGAAGGGGTGCACTCTCCTCTTCCGCCCCTTCATCTGTAGCCAAGAGCATGGTCACATCAGACCTCTCAAAGTGCGGTTTGAGGCGGTTCACATGGAGGACCCTCAGAGGGTTCCTAGGAGACTGTAAGTCAACCAGGTAGGTCACTTCGCTCCTGCGCTCCACCACCTCATAAGGCACAGTCCATTTATCCTGGAGCATGCAAGGCTCCACTGGGGCCATCACCCACACTTTTTGCCCAGGTTGAAACTTGACCAGCGTGGCATTCTGGTCATACCACCGTTTCATTTCTTCCTGGCTGGCTTCCAGATTCGCCTGAGCGACTTGCCTGAAACTTCTAGTTTGATCCTGAAGGCCAGCATGTAGCTATATACATCCTGGGGGGGGGGGGTTACTAGGAGCCTTCTCCCAGCCCTTCTTCACCAAACTCAGTGGTCCTCTTACAGGGTGTCCATACAGGAGCTCAAACAGACTAAACCCTAGGGACTTCTGTGGCACCTCTCTGTAAGCAAACAATAGGCATGGTAAGAGGACGTCCCACTTACGCCTCACGGGTTGCTCGAGACCCATAATCATGCCCTTTAGGAGAAATTCCCCAGCAGTGCACGACCCATCACGGGGCTGTCACTGTCCAGAGAGGGATGGCTTCCGGGTACCTGGTGGCAGGCTCCACCAAGACCAGGATGAACCTGTTGCCCATGGCTGTCTTGGGATCCAGAGGCCCCAAAATGTCAATGCCCAACTTCTCAAAGGGAGTGCTGACTACAGGGAAAGGCCTTGCACTTTCTCCCACTCTTACCACTTGCCTGGCAAGTCTGACAGGTCCTGCAATGAGTATCAGAACGCTTGCGCATTTGAGGCCAGTAGAAGTGGGTGACAAGCCTCTCAAAGGTCTTGTCCTGCCCCAAATGTCCTGCTAACGGTACATCATGAGCCAACCCCTATAGGAAGGCTCTGAAGCGCTGGGGTACCACCAGCACACGGGCTGACCCAGGCTCAGTAACCTTAGGCTCGCTATATAGGAGATCATTCTCCCAGTAAATCAAATGTGACCTGGACTGATCACCTGCTGCCTGTTGCCGCAAACCTACAAGAGAAGGGCACTTTTTCTGCTCCTCACAGAATTCCATCCTGGAGGGCCCTCCCTCCTGCTTCCATTGGGTCAGCTCAGGTAGGTCCCCCAGTTCAACTATTTGCTCCCCCGTGTGCTCCAGGGCATCCCCCTCAATGTTTGCCTCCTCCTGGACCGTGGGAGCTTTTGGGGCCGGTTTATTGTGCCCCCTGCCTCCTCCCTTTAAGGCAGGCACCTGGTCCACTGTTTCAGGCTCCAGGTCCTCTTGAACACCCTTACTGACTGCCATAGACCGAGTGGTCACACAAGCCCACTCAGGCAGCCCCAACATCTCCAAATATGCCTGGCGCTCTACCTCCTTCCAGGGGTAACTCTCCAGGTCATTTCCCAGCAGACAGTCTACAGGTATGGACGGAGTTACAACGACCTTCAAGGAACCTGAGACCCCCCCCCCTCAAAGGGAACTAGTTCTTCCTTGCAGAGGCATACAGAGTTGTCTGCTGAAACTACAGGGTGAAGTACATTGGGAATTACCTCCTCCTCAGACACCCACTGACACCTGACAGATGTCACATTGGCTCCTGTGTCTCTCAGAGCCTCCACCCTCCTTCCATTGATGGTCACCCACTGCCTGTACTTCTTAGTGTTTTCAGGCAGAGAGGCTTTTTGGACCATCTCTCGATCTCCTAATGAGACCAGGGTCATAACTGCTTGCTCCTCACCATTCCAAGGACTCAATTCCTCCCCCAGCACTACACTCACTAAACCCGGTGTTGGAGCACCAGTGGGTACTGGTGGTTTCTTGGGGCACATAGGGTAATGTGACCCACCTCCTTACAAAAAAAACAAGTAGGAGGACCTTGGTGGTCCCGCTTGCCCTTAGGGGGCCAGGACCTCTTAGCCTTGGGGTACTGGGACTCCTTTATCTGGGAGCTACTTTGGGGCCCTTTAGAGAACTCCTTGTGGTTACCCTTGCCCTCCCCCACCTTCTGCTGGGGACCCTGTACACTTTTGGCAGTAGTACCCCCAATACCCTTGTGGACCCTGGTGCTGGTCCAGCGGTCCGCCTCCTCAGCAAGCTTACCGGGATTAGTCAGTTTATTGTCTAAAAGATGCTGGCACAGCTCTGGAACACACAGACTACTCAAGTGTTCCCAACTAATTAAATTGCAAAAGCCCTTAAAATCAGTTACCTTGCTACCCGTCATCCAACCATTCAGTGAAAGCGTGTACACATTCACACACTCCACCCAAGTACTGGATTCCAGTTTCTTGAAGTTCCTGAATTTCTGCCTGTACTACTCAGGAGTGAGCCCATACCTGAGGCATAAAGCCTCCTCCATGTTGGCGTAGGTCAGGGTTCCCGCTCTCTCTAAAGGTTGTAAAACATCCATCCCCGAAGTCTCGAAGTGTTTCCACAGGCCCGCCCCCAATGCTTCTTAGGCACCTCATTCATCCTGAGTGCGATCTCATATGCCCTGAACCATGCATAAATATCATCACCCCTTTGGTAATCTCGCACTAAGTCTTTGGGAATGTACACCTTATCCGCTGACACTGGCTGTGCGCTGCCTCCATTTGAACTGGACTCCACCTGTTTAGCCTTAATGTCCAGTTCCCTCATGCTTAACTCATGAGCTAAGAGAATCTTCAATCCAATTCAATTCATGAAGCTTTATTCGGTTCATAACATGTGATGACCATAAAAGCACACAGCAAAACACAGAAATACAAAGATACAGACTAAAAAGAAACACATTTAAAAAATCATACTTTTCCTATAATAAATAGCTTTACAAATAAAACTTGCAGTATAAAAACATATATCAGGGGAATTCATATTAAAAAGCAACCTCATTGCATAATCCGTATTAAAAATACCATATTTTAAAAACATGGGTTTTAAAAATGTAATCCTTACATTCAAGAACAGAGTGCAAATAAGCATAAAGTGCATACTGCTTTGTTTGGAGTGTCCGTCGCACGGGCAAGGGCCAACAGGGTATCTTTTTTGTTGGGGGAAGGCCACCAAGACATGCACCATTCCTAGCCTTAATCTGGTTAGGACAAATCTATGCGCTGGGCGGGTTACCATGTTCAGGTACTGCTGAAAACCCTCATTTTCAGTGAATTTATTATATAGTTCAACAGTAACAGAGGGACCAGACTCAACTAAACGTTTTTGGGTTCTAGACAACAAAAAGGATTTTTTCATATCATGTTTGACTAGAACTCGTGGGGAATAACAATCTAATATCAAGTTCAACCCAAAAATAGCCTGATAGCTCTCGACAACATACTTAAGCCAAGGGATTTTCATACAGTTATCTAATTTAAAACAGTCCTTGATAACAAGTTGGTTGAACTCAGTCTCTTCCTTAAGCCAAATTGCTTTGTAAAGTGACAGGGGTCTAAGGGAAACAAGGTCACTCAAATAGGCAGCCCCGACCTCTTTATGAATTAGCTCTGTTGAGGCAGAAGCGGGAAGACACATTAGTTTCTTGAGGAAGGTGTTTTCTTCCCTCTGAAGACAACCAACGTTAGAATAACCCCACAACCCTGCCCCATATAGGGCAATGGAGACACTTTTGGCCTTATATATCTCCATCATGTCTCTTATTCGTCTATCCCCTATTTTTGCGGCAAATTTAAATATGCCGTAGGAACTTTTGGCCATTTTAGTTCTTACATTTATTAAATCCTGGGCCCAGCTACCATCGTCCGAGAAAGTGACACCCAAATAGCAGAAATTTCTTACTTGCTGCACTTTCACTCCTTCTATAAAAAAGGCGTGGTTCTTACTGGGCTTAGGCCCGCAAATCATAATATGAGTTTTACTTTTATTTATCAATAGCTTCCTCTCCCCTATAAATTCGGAAAACCGATCCATCAGGCGCTGCAAACCAATAGGTGTCCGAGATAGGAGCACAGCATCATCCGCATAAAGCAGAACCGGCACACCTATCCCGGTAACCTGAGGAGCATCAGCCTTAACTGTTTTCAGGATGGTTTCCACCCCATTAATAAATAAAATAAACAACAAAGGGGCAAGGACACAGCCCTGTCTAATTCCCCGTTTCACACTAAAATTCGGGGTACACTCCCCATTGACCCCATATCGAACGCTTGCTTGCATCTTGTTATATAATCTAGCAAGGAAGAAAATAAATTCCTTAGGGGCGCCTAATTCTAACAAGACTGACCAGAGAAGCGGATGATTACCTAGATCAAAAGCGCTACTTAAATCGGCAAAGCAAAGATACAAATTGCCACGCATAGCCTTGGTATACTTGCCGATTAATAGTTCTAAGTTGAGGCACTGGTCCAAGGTTCCACGGCCCTTTCTAAAACCATATTGGGAGTTGGCAAGAATCCCATTCTCCTCTACCCACGCTTCCAATCTAAACAGCAACACCCTGCTCATAATCTTCACCGATGAATCCAACAGGCTAATCGGTCGATAATTACAAGCTAAAGCCTTATCCCCCTTTTTATAGATAGGGACAATAATTGAGTCTCCCCATGTGGGCGGAATCAAAGTGGTTACCGCTGCATTGAGGACCAAAGTAAGTATCGGTCCCCAAATCCGCGGTTCGGCCTTATAAACATCAATAGGGACTCCGTCGGGCCCCTGGGCCTTTCCCCCCTTGCTAGCCTTAATACTGCATTCCACCTCACCGAGGGAGATGTCTAGTGGAAGCATGGGCCAATGCCTATGCTCATTATCAGTCGAGACACTATCTTGAAAAATAGATGAGAAATGTGACACCCAGGCCTCACTTCCCACATGAGAAGAGAGTTGGGGAATTGTATCATCATGTAGGAAGGGGGAATTAATAGTAGACCAGAATAAGCGGCTGTCCAAAGTTTCTGCCGCCTGAGTTAAGTTATCCCAGGCTTCCTGCTGTAGTTCTTTTTTCCTTCTAGTTAGTGCCATTTTGTAATCATATCGTAAGAGTGTGACTAGATTCTTGTCCCTTGGGGTAAGGGCTAGCGCTTTTTTAAGTTGGGAAAAAAGGGCTGTACAAGCATGATCAAACGAACCCTTACCCTTACCTCTCATACCCGGCTTATTTCCCGTAAATATATTATTATTAATCAAATTGATATTAATAAAATTTGTCACAACGGAGATAGCTGAACACCCTGGTGTTAGAATGGTATTAATATCTTCCAAACTTTTAGATATGATTATAGGCACTACTACTGCAGATTTTTCCCCTTTCCACCTAAGCCTAGTTCCGTTAGCTCTATGCGGTTCAATATTAGCTATGGTTCTTGGCGCTTTCTGTTCTCTGCAATTCCATGACTCAATTCGCATGGTAATGCAATTGTGATCACTCATGCTGGAAACATCCTTTATCATGATCGAACACTGGAGCATTAGACTAGATGAAACCAGAATATGATCAATGCTAGAACTAGCGTTCCTCCCAGTAAATGTAGGGATAAAATAACCACTAGCCTCTACATCAGACCTCACCAGCTCTAAATCATTGGTTGCCATTATACTATTAATGGCCTCCCCATAGGTGTTATGTGGGAAATGAGGCGTATTTTCGCCACTATTGTTTTGTACCCCACAAGCCCTAGAGGAGGACAAACTGCATATTGTAGAATTAAAATCACCTAACCAAATAAAAGTAAGAATGCATTTTGCTTCTGCTACAAGCTTCATGAGGGCACTGTCAAGCTCAGCTATTACTTTGTGCCGGGAATTGTTAAAAATATTATTATAGAAATTTATTAAAAGCACTTCAGAACCTTCTGTTAGTCGCACCCAGAGAATTTGGGAATGGGTACCAACTGTTAGATGTTTAACAACCGTCAACTTAAGGTCTACTGATATAAGAAAAAGCAGTCCCCCCTTTGCTCTTCCATGTCTAGACTCAGTAGCATCCAAGCTATAACATATATAACCATCAAAGCAAGGTTGAGCAGTACACCAGGATTCTTGAAGACAAAGAATATCATGTGATCTAATCAGGACCTCCCATCCCGGATTGTTTCCCTTAGAGGCCCAACCGGCTATATTCCAGCTAGCAATAGAGATACCCCTATGTGAGCAGTTATTAAGCTCATCTTGAACAGTATTGGGGATGTCTCCATCGCAGCATAGATCAATCACAGGCACGCCCAAGCTGCTAGCTACATCATTATTGATTCCAAATTACCCCCAATAACATTTGCTACTACTGATCCACTGTTAATAGTTCCCAGGTTATCATTAAACTGGGGATCCTCATGAGCTAACTTAAACCCATCAGAATGTTTAGACAGACCGCTAGGAATAACGGTCGCCTGAGACCTGAATGTCTTCTGATGTCAGTCATTCTGATCTAAGGAGCTCAGGGATTGGTATCTATTCTGAACAGGGATTTCAAAAACTAACCCGTAATTGGGGGATAATAATCTATTTCTGTTTATGGTATGATTAGGAGGGGGGACTCTATCCCTGTTACTAGCATGGGGCGGCTTACTAAGATGGTTGTAAAAATAACCCAAAGGTCGTACAGTTATGTCAGTCTCATTCTGTGATATAGAGGCTGCTCTTAGCAGGACCGTCGCAACATGTTGAGGGTGTTGAAAATTAACAATAACACACTCCCCCCTACATGACTTCCTTGTGTTTCCTATCCAGCTAACCCTTCTTGTAGTTATAATTTGATCAAAGAACTTTACCGGAACCCACAATGCTTATTTAGCCAGAAGGTTGTTTTATTTTTTAGTGAGTCCTGCGACTCTAAAGAGGTTCTAGTCTGGCCAAGATCTAAGCAGGGGACATTGGATAGGACAGCAACATAAGGTGCACACTCAGGTGGGAGGTCTACAGATCGGTTGTTGTTGGGTGCAGCTTCCCTAACTGATATAGCAGTCATAACAGGCTCCTGCACAGTAGTGCTTGTATTATAAGCCTGTAGTTCACTCCGACTTGCCGGTGCAGGTACTACTTGGACCTGCTTTGTCTGACCACCTGCTCGTGTGGCTACTTGCACAGAACAGGCGCTTTTATTAGTCGGTTTTATGGCAGGTTCAGCTCTACTACCATCCTTCACTGAAGGCCCATGGTGTTCCATCTTAGTCATAAGCCTATCTAGGGCACTCCCCAATCTAGACACTTCGGCTGTAAGTTCGTCTATTTTGGTGGTTAATGGCTTAACAATCAGCTCAAATTTACTCTCGATATTACCAACTAGTAGATTAAATTGCTCGGTATTAATGGTAACTGAATTGTCCTTAGCCAAGGTCCCATTTTCACAAACAAAGTTCTTGGATGCAGGTTCGGCTTTTCTTCTAGTAGAATTTCCTCCCCGTTTGTTAGTTACTTTTCTGCATGCCCTCACTGCACGCGGGGCCAACGGGCATTGCTGTGGGACAAGCTCCGGTACTACCAATAGATCTTCAATCAAGGCAGAAACCGCTGGGGGATCAGAAACTGCTACAGGTAGAACTTCGGAATCACAATGGGTGACCACGGACTCAACAGTGTCAGTTATTTCTTCTTCACGGGGTCCCAAGGACAGGGGCAGAGCAGGCAAATTATCTCGCCCTAAGGATTTTCTGCGGTCACTGTTTATTTTGCTTACAACTTTGACCAGATAGTTATCCATGGTTGACTTTTGTTTGGTCATAGTGGCATTAATTGGATTACACAACTACTGCGCAACAACAGGCTATGTGTTGCAGGGCTGTTAAACTGATATACGCCAATCCCCTGAAACTGGAGGCACACACAGCTCACAGGAACTATCAAACAATCACAAAGAGCTTACTGGATTCTGGGAGCGACGACCAAAGGGGATGGCCCAGCCCGGCCTCAATCGGTCCTCTGAGGGCCACAGAGGGCCCGCCCTTTGCCCGGGCTTAGCCCGGCGCCGCACGCGCGCGTCCTCGCCGGACGAGGGACCGAGCCCGCAATCCCGCGCCTCCTGGCGCGGGATTGTGACGCGTCCTGCCCCTAGGAATGCTGGGGGTTGTGGTCCGGTGGAGCAAAGCCCAGCCCCAGTAGAGAAGGAAACACCAAACAGCCAGCTGAGGACAAACAGCACACCGAGGGACTCAGCACCGAGCCCGCCTTTAAGCGCCTCCTGGCGCGGGATTGTGAGGCGTCCTGCCCCTTGGAATGCTGGGGGTTGTGGTCCGGTGGAGCAAAGCCCAGCCCCGGTAGAGCAGGAAACACCAAACAGCCAGCTGAGGACAAACAGCACACCGAGGGACTCAGCACCGAGCCCGCCTTTAAGCGCCTCCTGGCGCGGGATTGTGAGGCGTCCTGCCCCTAGGAATGCTGGGGGTTGTGGTCTGGTGGAGCAAAGCCCAGCCCCGGTAGAGCAGGAAACACCAAACAGCCAGCTGAGGACAAACAGCACACCGAGGGACTCAGCACCGAGCCCGCCTTTAAGCGCCTCCTGGCGCGGGATTGTGAGGTGTCCTGCCCCTAGGAATGCTGGGGGTTGTGGTCGGGTGGAGCAAAGCCCAGCCCCGGTAGAGCAGGAAACACCAAACAGCCAGCTGAGGACAAACAGCACACCGAGGGACTCAGCACCGAGCCCGCCTTTAAGCGCCTCCTGGCGCGGGATTGTGAGGCGTCCTGCCCCTAGGAATGCTGGGGGTTGAGGTCGGGTGGAGCAAAGTCCAGCCCTGGTAGAGCAGGAAACAGCATAAAGCCTCCTCCATGTTGGCGTAGGTCAGGGTTCCCGCTCTCTCTAAAGGTTGTAAAACATCCATCCCCGAAGTCTCAAAGTGTTTCCACAGGCCCGCCCCCAATGCTTCTTAGGCACCTCATTCATCCTGAGTGCGATCTCATATGCCCTGAACCATGCATAAATATCATCACCCCTTTGGTAATCTCGCACTAAGTCTTTGGGAATGTACACCTTATCCGCTGACACTGGCTGTGCGCTGCCTCCATTTGAACTGGACTCCACCTGTTTAGCCTTAATGTCCAGTTCCCTCATGCTTAACTCATGAGCTAAGAGAATCTTCTTCTCTTCCAAGGTGAGAGCGTTCTTGCTCTCCTCTGTTCACTTTTCACTTTCAATGAGCAGATTTTTCTCTTCTGCTTGAGCCTTAAGTTTTAAAACCTACAACTCATGCTCTCTGACCCTTTGGTTTCTCTCCAGCTCCTCTGGGGAAAAGCTCCTCCCTGAACGGTTACTACCAACCCCTGAGGCTCGTCCTCCCACCGACAAATCCTGTGGACCAAATCCATTCCCTGGGCCATCCTCATCCACCTCAGCATCATCTGTCTCCTGAGTCTCTTTGGCTTCCCACCAGGCCCTCAAGCCGTTTGCAGCTCCTCCTTCTTGGCACTACTTTTCATGGGACATCCCAAAGCTCTGCAGAATTGTCTCAATTGATCAACTTTGTAGGTAAGCAATGTCTCAATGTCGAATTCCAATTCTGCAGACTCACTGGCTACTTGACTCCTTTGAGATATGATGTGTGGCTTAAAGGTCGCTCAAAAATAGAACCAAAAATCGAAAACACAATATGTGTTTGCGTCGTGGTCTGCGCTAAAACTAGTGATGTACACTAGTCACTGTGAGTCAATTGCAAATACAAGTTCAAATCCCCAACCGCTGACCACCAATGTTAGAACTGGGGGTCTCTAGTTGGCTGAGGTAGGTACCTTAGTCCAAATATGGACCCTTGCTTCTAGTCAGGGAAAGGAGGGACACACTCTCAGATAACCCCTGCTCACCCCCCGGTAGCTTGGCACGAGCAGCCAGGCTTATCTCCAAGGCAATATGTAAAGTATTTGTTACCACAGTCCCAGTAACACAGTGATAACCACCACAAATGGACACCACACTGGTTTTATAAAAACAGCGGTATCTTTATCAATAGGGATACAATGAGACCAATCGATAAAAATCCAACATATGCATATTCGTAATATTTCACTTTGCCGGTTATTAGGCCAACAATCACTTGTAGGTTCTTGCGGTATTAATGAGCAATTCACGATGATCTAATGCAGTCCTAATGCAATGAACACTCTTCCCCCGCAGCTCCGTAGCTCCCTGCCATCGTCATTGCCTTTGAACCTCTGCCTCCTCCCTCGAGGGGTTTGAGGCTGCTGCATGCTTGGCTCCTGCCCGCGAACATGACTGTGCCTCTGTGCCACTGGTAATTCTGCTCCCGCTGTAATTTCTCTTGCATTATTTGTATTGTTGCTCCGTTTTTGTTGCTGCTGCAGCTTTTTTCTTTCCTGCCCCCCTCTACCTTGTGTGTACCCCGGGTTCCTCCTTGTGCCCTCGGGTTACTCCCTTGCCCACCGCTGCTGCCCCTGCGGCCCCTCCCCCCTGCTCACGCTTGTTCCTGCCCCCCAGCTTTGTCCCTCCCCCTCTCCTACTTAATGGTGGCTGCTGCGTGGTCGCACGCGGCGGTCACTCCGCTGGCGTGCCGAAGGCACGCCTAAGGCAAGCCCATCTGTGCCCGTCCGTGACCCAACTGCAGACAGCTCCAGGAACCCTGGATCTCCAGGACCCTGTCGATATGACTTTGCCACCCTACATGCACTCAACCCCGTAAGACTCACCGACTGCTAAGGATTCTCACTGAACACCACCCATGGACAGTTCTCCTGCAGATAATGCCGAAAATCCTTCACCATCGACAACGCCCCCTCAACCGCCGAAGACCCCCCTGATGCACGCACCACCAAAGCCCTGACATGCATCCTCCTCAACGTACGCTCCCAACACAGACACGCCATAGAGATCTGGGACCTGATCGACACCCTCTCGCCTGACGTAGCCTTCTTCACGTAAACCTGGACCAACGCCGCCTCCGGCCCCGACATAGCAATCCCTGACGGCTACAAGATCCAGAGAAATGACCGCTCCCACCACCCAGAAGGAGGACTCGCCATCGCACACAAGATCTCCCTCCAACTCTCCACCTCCAGCACGAGTGACCCCCACTCCAACACAGAACACCTCCACTTCCAGATCCAGACCAGCCCCAGGACCTCGCTACGCGGCACCCTCGCCTACAGACCCCTGGGTCCTTGCACTCAGTCCGCATCTACCATTGCCGCTGGATCTCCTGCTGCGCCGACAAGCTCGCACCCCTCCACCACCCCGCCAAACAATGCCCCCTGAAGGCCCCCTGGTTCACCACAGAACTACAAGAAGCCAGGTACTCCTGCAGACACCTCGAGAAAGCCTGGCGAAACCAGAAAACCACAGAAGCCCTGAACAACCACAGGAGTGCCCTGAAGGAATACCACCAGCACATAATGGACACCAAACGGACCTTCATCAGGAACCAAATCCACACCAACGCAACCAATGCCAAATAACTGTTCAACGTCATACATCACTTTGACAAACCCCCCAGCAAAGCCACGAACGTCACACCATCCCAGGAACTCTGCAACAAGCTCAGCTCCTACTTCCATCTGAAGATCAAGACTCTCTACGACAACTTCAGCGAACAGCTGCTGGACCACAGCCCCCCCCACCGCCACTGACAAGCCAACCGTCATGACCTGGAACACCGCCTCCGTCAAACACATCACAGCGACCATGAAGAAAGTCTACTCGGGAGCCCCCACGGACCCCTGCCCACTGTACATCTACCACAGGGCCACCGCTGCCATTGCACCCGAACTAGGGCGGACCAGCAACGCTTCCTTCAAATCCGGCACCTTCCCAGATGACTGGAAGTGGGCGGAGGTGAAACCCCTCCTCAAGAATCCCAGGGCCGACTCTATCGACCTGAAAAACTACCGGCCAATCTCTCTCATCCCCTTCACTGCCAAAGTCACTGAGAGACTCGTGAACCCCCAGCTGACCGCCTTCATCGAAGAAAACTCCATCCTAGATGCCTCCCAGTCGGGATTTCGTGGCAACCACAGTACTGGGAACGTCCTCCTTGCCGCCACTGATGACATCATCATGCTACTCGACCAGGGACACACTGCGGCCCCCATACTACTAGACCTCTCCGCAGCCTTTGACACCGTCTCACATCACACTCTCGCAGCCAGACTTCACAACGCTGGGATACAAGGAACCGCCCTCAACTGGATCCAATCCTTTCTCTCCGGCAGAACCCAGAGTACTGCCTCTTGTTCTCCGAACCCACAGACATCAACTGCGGAGTACACCAAGGATCATGGCTCAGTCTCATGCCTTTCAACATCTACATGGCCCCCCTCACCACCATCATCAGACAGCATGGGCTCTGCATAGTATCCTACGCCGACGACACCCAGCTCATCCTCTCCCTCACGAAGAACCCCGAAGACACCAGATTCTGCTTCCAGGAAGGAATGAAGGACGTTGCAGCCTAGATGAAGGATAGCTGCCTGAAGCTCAACTCGGAGAAGACAGAGGTCCTCATCCTCGGACCTTCCACCTCCACCTGGGACAACACCTGGTGGCCCTCCGCAGCCCACCCACCCCTACAGACCACGCACGGAACATTGGCATCATCCTCGACTCATCCCTCGCCATGACCTGCCAGATAAACTCTGTTGCCTCCACCAGTTTCAACTACCTTTGCACCCTCCGCAAGACCTTTCAAATGGATTCCCACGAATGCAGGAGGACTGTCACCCACACGCTCATCACCAGCAGGCTGGACTACGGCAACGCCCTCTACGCCGAAATCAAAAGAAGTCTTCTACACAAGCTACAAACCATTCAGAACACCGCAGCCAGACTCGTCCTCGGAACACCACGACACAAGCACATGACCCTACGAGACGAGTCAACAAAAGAGGTGAGAAGCTGTTGAAGACCAAGAGCAGTTCTTGCAATAAGAACCACATTGTCTGCGTATGATGAAGTTGAGTGTGAGCCCGCTCGTGGTTTACCCTTACTGGCTGCTTCACATACTGTTGGTCCCAGGTGATTCATATAAAGCATAAAGAACCAGGAGGCAAGAATACACCCTTGTCTCACTCCCAACTTGACCTTAGAAGCAGGGAAACAGCTTCCATTTGAGCCATATCTAATGACTGCTGTAAAAACTGCATGCATATCATGCAGAAATTAAATTATATCTTTATCAATCCCCATACCAAGCATAATGCCCCATAGGTTACTCCTGTTGGCTCTGTCAAAGGCAGATGTTAAATCCATAGATGCCATATAAAGGGAGCCCTCCATAGCCCCAATATTCTTGCTCAGGAGCAGATGTAACTTCAGGCATTGATCGAAAGTGCCACGCTCTGTCTTAAAATCTTACCGGAGATCCGACAAGTGGGTTTTGTCCTTAGCCCATGATGCAAGTCTTGAAAGAATAACCCACCCCATGACCTTAACCACAAACACAATCAGTGATATGGACCTATAACATCAGGGATCATTCTTCTGACCTTTAAAAACCAGGACAACAGACATAGTCCACAAGAAGGCGGTGCCCACTTTACATGCAGCATTTAAAATGTTTGCAAGGCATTCAGACCAGGTCGAGGAGTCAGTTTTAAATAAATCTGCAGGTACCCCACCTGGACCCGGAGCTTTATCTCTAGATAGGGAATCAATCACCTGACGGACTTCCTCCAGCTTGAATTCCTTTTTTGCCTTTTTCAGTGCTATCAGACTTCCACTGTCCTTACTCTCTTTTTCTCCTGTCCCACATATACTTTCGAAATGTGTCACCCAGGAAGTGGGGCTATATGACATTCCACAGATCCATTATCATGGGAGCACAAAACTTGCAGATTTACAACCTCCCAACATTAAGAACTATTTCTTAGTGAGCTGGCCTGCGTAAATTGGTCCCAAGCTTCCCAAATAAGTCTGTTTTTCCATTCTTTTAACTGATAATTTACCTCTCTGGCAGCACAGCTTCACCTCAGCTCAAGATCTAGGATATTTCTTTAGGGCTCTAATTAAGGCCCGGTGGGCCCTAGAGCACATTGGGGTCGATTCCGATCCGGGTCGGACAGCTCTCCGAGAGCTGTTCGTAGCCTTACCTTGCGACCGACTCGTACCCGGATCCGGTCCATCCAGGCGATGAAGTACGATGTGCATAACTGACAAAAATCCGACCGACATGTAGGCTGTGATTCAAGCTCCATTCTCCGTCTGAGCCGTAGCTCCGAACGCCGAACGAGTCACCCGGAAGCCGTATCCATAGCAGTTTCCGACCGGACAAGTACGATGCGCAAATCATACGCGCCGGACGGGTCGCCACGTACGGTATGGCACGTCACAGCATCCGGAAAAGAAGCATATCAGGTATGATTCGCGCCAGAACCCAATCCACAGCTACGAGACGGACCAGCTTGCAACGGGTACGAGACGGAGCAACAAGCAGCGTGTACGAGACGAACACATCATGAATCCCATCGCGCAGGTCATACCAGTACTGTGCATCTATGACCGGATCAGGAACCAACGCGGATGGCGCAGACGGTAAGTCAGACTCCCACTACACAAACAAACAACACATACCCGCAAAATGTCACACACACACAGGGGATCCATATCCTGGCCACTAGCAACAGGCCACCATAGGGGTTGCATGGCCAGCACCACTACCACCCCCACTCATAGGGCTTATGTTGCCCATCACTCCTGCCACCCCCACCCATAGTGGACCTGTTGCCCATCACTCCTGCCACCCCCACCCATACGGGACTTGTTCCCCATCACTCCTGCCACCCCCACCCATAGGGCTTATGTTGCCCATCACTACTGCCACCCCCACCCATAGGGACTATGTTGCCCATCACTACTGCCACCCCCACCCACAGGGGACCTGTTGCCCATCACTCCTGCCACCCCCACCCATAGGGCTTATGTTGCCCATCACTACTGCCACCCCCACTCATAGGGCTTATGTTGCCGATCACTACTACCACCCCCACTCATAGGGCTTATGTTGCCCATCACTCCTGCCACCCCCACCCATAGGGGACCTGTTGCCCATCACTCCTGCCACCCCCACCCATAGGGAACCTGTTGGCCAGCACTCCTGCCACCCCCACCCATAGGGCTTATGTTGCCCATCACTACTGCCACCCCCACTCATAGGGACTAAGTTGCCCATCACTCCTGTCACCCCCACCCATAAGGGACCTGTTGCCCATCACTCCTGCCACCCCCACCCATAGGGCTTATGTTGCCCATCACTACTGCCACCCCCACTCATAGGGCTTATGTTGTCCATCACCCCTGCGACCCCCACCCATAGGATGGGTGATGTGCCACACATCCATCATACACCAACATTAGGTATGTCAGCAAAATACATCCCCCCTACCATCATGACAACAGTGTGTAGTCTGTGACAAATGCCCACAACAGTGATTATGACTTCGAACATACAATGTAACTACCATCACATGTGTGACCAAAAACTGAGTGTGGCCTACACAAGGCAAGCATCACTATAGCACTGTATCAATGTAAAACGAACACCCCCTCACTGTGTAGAACAAAAGTTAAGTGTGGGGTTCCAAACTTCAGCAAATGTTGAGCACTGTGGTGATGGGGTCCAAAACCCCACTCATCACAGTGACCAAAAGGTAAGTGTCATCATGGTCAAAGCTGCAAATGCCAAACAGCATGTGTGATTCCTGGTCCCAACACATGAATCACTTTTGGGGCAAAGTAGTGGTTGTGTCCCATACCCACAGAGATGTGGTGAGGCTAACAGTGCTGTGAAACCCTAACATACTCTCTGCCATGTGCAGACAAGCACCACCCATGGGGGCTGACAATGCATACAGTGTACAACGACACAAAAGCAGAAGTGACCATCACAAAGCATACACACATCTCGAAAATAGAGACACAAATCAAAACAACCTGTGTAGACTGTAGGTGTCAGGTCACAAACTCCCATTCCATGCCAGCAATGGGACCTAACAACCAGGATGAATGTGCAGAATGATTTGATATGACTCACAGGGACAGCAGGGTAAATCACAAAAACAACATCCAGACAATGGCCCACAACAGCAATACCAATGCACTGGTGCAGATGCACAAACACAAACAGGCAACCTAACACTGCACATCTGACACAACATGTGTGTGTCTCAGTATCCCCAGGCAACTACACAACACATGAGGGTGGTTGAACCACAGTGAGACAGATGTGGACACAGTGCCATACAAAAGTAACCATCAATGGGCCCCCCTTAGTGGGCAATCAGGCGTTGTGAGATGAGAGGGAGCACAACAGACACATGTGACACAAGCTGGAATGAACAGCAACTAACACAGCAAGAGACTGACACACAACAGCACTACCCCCAGGGACCAGACATTGGGGTGACACAAGCATGCATGATATGTCCACTGTGCTGACAAAGGTAGATGTCGTACAAACTGTCAAACCCAGACATGTGTCCTGTGCCACAAACGTACATCACACCTACACAAACACGAATCACTCAGCAAGGCCTGTCATCCATGGACAAATGGGAGCTAGGGGCCCATACATGCAAACATTTACATCAGTCCACCCTCAACACCACACACCCTGAACTGCACCAATGTGCATCTGTGAAGCCCACATGGACAGGTGACATTGCACATGCACCCATGACAAACACAGTAATGTTTGGAGGAACTAAGGTGCACAGACACATCACACAAGGACAGTTTACAACCCTGGTGAATGACAGACATACTGCACAGTATGCGGTACATGGCCATGACGTTAAAGCTCCCGTAACCTTCGGAATACCTGCCACAGTCCCAGGACAATGCAGAAGCCAAGGAGAACCACAAGGCACACATGCTGACACCTGCCAACATTGCAGCCCTGAACCGGACAAGTGGGAGCAGTCACACACACATACACATGTCTCAATCACTGAAAGGTACCACCTAGGGACAACTACATGATATTGCAAACAAACAAGTGCCTTGGGGACCCCTGACTGTGTCCCATCTGCGTCTGACCACATCATTACCACTCAGAACTGACAAATTCCAATAAAGAAACACCAATTAACAGTAGTGTGTCATGCACCCACACATCTGGTAGCCCATGTAAAAGTAGTGGGATGAACACAGTACAACTCAGCAAGCATCAACAACAGGAACATATCAAGGGAACACTGCCTGTGTATGAAAAGGGATGTGGACACACACACACATGCTCACACAACACACACCATGGGCACCGGCAATGGCACGGAACAACACACTTACTTGAGGGGACTCAACTCCTGTGGAAGCTCAGCTGTGCCAAACATAGTCCCAGCAGGTATCAGTCGTGTCAGCAGAATACTTGGTCAGTCAGCCATCAGTTACCACACAATGAAGTGGAGATGCGCCCACAGTCAGGGAAATAGACAAATTGGACAACGGGGAGCACATCATATGTGCATGTGTGCAAGCCACAGATGTGACCATGCAAATGAAATGTTTACAGAGATGTTCACAAATTGTTAATCATGACACACCCAGTTAGCTGCAAAGGATGATATGGATAACGACCAGAATAGGATACATATCTCATGGACCACATGGAGTACCTCACATCAACACCTCAGTATTCGACATTGTAAATCCAGCATTACAACTGCAAGGTCGTGCTAACCATCATCAACATAATGTACAGCTAAATCAAATTCACAAGGATACAGAGAAATGCTTTATTCAGCAATTTTAAAATGCAAAGTCCTTTCAAAACAAAGGCCAATGGCCAGTCCATATCCAAATGACAAAAAGTTAACTTGAGTGACAACTGTCACACGTTGCTTGCCTGCACTGGTAAGGACAGGAGACATCCCCTCGGAGGGGCATACATGGGTCAGGCCAGGCACTGCAGGGACAGGATCAGGGCACAGCAGAAGGAGGCAGTGAATGGGTGGTGGATGCAGGAGAGTCACTGGCAACTGCAGTGAAGCTGACTGAAGTAGTGGGTGCAGTCACAACTGTGGGGCACAAGTCAGATGGGGTGGGTGCCGGCACAACTGCAGTGGGCAGGTCGGATGTAGTGGACTGGGTCCCCACTTCAGTGCCCAAGTCAGACGGGGTGGTCGTGGACTCCACTGCAGTACCTAACTCAATGGGAGCGGAATGGGGTTCAGGTGAGGTCGGCAGGACAGAAGGGGGGGACACGGTCCCCACATCAGTGTCACAAACTGTCTGACCGGGGGTGGTGAGGGTGGAAGAGCAAGTGTTAGGGGGGAGGGCCTCAGCATTTTGGGGATGGTGTATCTGTGGGTGGGGAAACCTGGGGCAGGGTGTGGCAGGGGAACCTGTGGAGTGGTGGCCTGGGGGATGGAGGACGGAGACTTTGTCGTGGAGCTGCGGGCGGGGGTGGGGTCTTGCTCTTCTGGCTCCGGGAAGACTTGCGGGTGGGGGCCTCAGTCTGACTGCGCCTGGGGGAGGGTGTCTGGGTGTGAGGGGCACTCCCCTCTGTGTGTGGGGAATTCCTCTTCCACTTGTGAGCTGGATCTGCTGGGTCGGTGGGGAAGAGGCCAAGGTCACAGAGGAAGAGCTTCTGTGGAGATGGGGTTGCAGGTGAGGCAAGGGAAGGGGGCTGGGAGGGAGAAGTATTGAAGGACTGCGGAGTGGTTGTGGATGACTGTGTGTGTGTCTGCAAACCATCCCCTGTGAGTGTGGTATCAGTCCCCTGCGCTTGCTTGTGTGCACGTCTAGCCCTTGGTTTGGGGGTTTGTGTGCTGCCCGTGTCTGTGGGTTTGTGAGAATGTGCTGGTGTGTGTGTGCTTGGGACAGGTAGGGTGCTAGGAATCGTGGGTGGTGCAGGGGTAGGAGGGGTGCGGGACTGTTGGAGGAGGGGCACTGCTGCCGTCAGGAAGGAGGCTACGGACTGATTGGTCCTCTGTAGGGCAGACATGCCCGATGAAATGCCCTCCATGAACAACACCAGTTGTGTCAACAGACTGGTGTGTGCATGGAGGACACTCAGCATTGATGTCTGCCCTACATGGATCTGTCGAAGCAAGTCCACAGACTCCTCACTCAGGGCAGCAGGGGACACAGGGGCAGGGGATGCGGTGCCTGGCACAAAGGAGACATGCTCCCGAACACGGGAGCGGAACATGGACCTCTGGGATGGGAGCTGATGGGAGGGTGGTGGTGGTGGGGGCGGTGGCGGGGTCAGCCTCACTAGCTGGGGTTTGGTGGCTACTGACACCCGCCTCCACAAGGGAGTCATCCTCCGAGCTTCTGTGGCCCTCAGCTGGGGTGGATGTTGCTGAGGACTCCGCAGTGTGGCTCCACTCGCCCTCCGTGCCACTGGGTCCCTTCTACTCCTCGCTTTCTGTCCCAGTCAGGCTCTGTGGCTGGTCCGTGGAGCTGTCCCCTCCTGTGGCCGTGGATGTATCTGGATAGAATTAGGAAAAAAGAGAACAACATCAGTCACCTGCACTGACTGCACACACCACAGTGAGTACATCACATCACAGGGCAAGCCCTGGCATCATCAGCTGAACACTGCTCAAAGTGCTCACACTATTTAGAATAAGCCAATGTCAGTCTCACCATCAACCATGGCACTCATATCCCTCCTGGACGTGCACCCATATGTCTGTTGCATTTTGGATGCTAATACCCCAATGTGCCAACATGCACCACCTACACATTTGTTGGACATGCAAGTGAACATGTAGGAGTATGTCACTATACACACATCACATCTCATGCCACTGACTCAGTACAGGTGTCAGGATGAAGGGATGGACAGAGTCTCATTTCACATGCTTGTGATGCATGCCAGCAACACACACTATGATGTTCTCATGTCCTGATAGTCAATGCCACAATGGGGTGCATGGAGCACATTTGAACACAATGCAGGATCACTCATAGCAAGTTAAATGCCATGGCACTGGCATGCCTGGAAAGTCAGTCAACACTGTCTCCTATCACAGGGGCAGGGCATCCAGACAACATCAGTATGCACTGTGTCACAATCATAGCTCATGGGTAAAGCAAACTCTGCAGCTGACAAGTGCACTTGCCCATCCCCTGGAAACAACATATCCCGGACCCAGAAGACCCCACATCATACAAAACAGACATATGAGTCTCTGCGAACACAACTCCCGGTACATTAGCCCATCACAGTCTGCTTTGGATGTAACACAGCTGCCTGAATTGCACAGTTGCATACACAATTGTGCACTGTCAAGTGATCACACACCTATATGTCACACAGGTTTTGTTTCTCATAGTCACATCTCAGATGTCCTGCTGACCCTCAAACTCATGAACACCACAGTTGTACTGAAAAGGAAGCCACACCACAATGACACAGAGGCAGACACCTGAAGGCACATGTCACTAAGCACAACCTGTAAGTTGATACACAGGAGTGGGATTAGAGAGTGTTTCTAAATGCCCTTGAGTAGGCATGACTGCCCCGGTCTACGTGAAACAGTGTTTAGCCCTGGACAGTAGTCAGGTGGCTAAGCAAGTGTGACACACTTGATATACATACTCCTGAGGCACACAAATTGGAGTTCCCTGCTGCATGTGATTGTTTGAAATACCCCAGCCACATATGGCGAGTCAGACCAGCAATTGTAACACATATCAAGGGCACACACAGATCACGTCAGATCTAAGGCATTGTGTAAACAATTGACCCACCCATGAAACCCACAACAGAGTCACAGTAACAGATGCTGTCCGAAAGCTGAAGCATAGCTGACTGCAGGGACACAGTGTCCTAGTGACACAAGCAACAGACTGTAGGGTCCACACCTGTGGATCAGATGAGGAGGGTTCATCACACAATTGAGGGACCTGAGTATTGGACTACAAGACCTACGTAATGTGGAAGTGTCACCAGGCCAAAAGACTGCAATTAGCATGTCAGACATAGTACACAGATTAGGCATGGACTTACCCCCTCCTTGCTGCTGTCTGGCCTTCAGCTGCCCATCCAGATCCGGGAATACCACCGCCAGGATCCTGAGCATGTGGGGGGTCAGGGTCCGGTGTCCGTCCCTCCTGCGAGGAGGCGACAGCTTCAGCTGGACCCTTGCGATCCTCTGGGTCCAGCCCAGAAGGTCCTGCCACCTCTTCTTGCAGTTGCAGATCCGGCTCTTGGAGACCTCCACCGATCGAACTGCCCGGGCGATGGTCAGTCATATCTCCTGCTTCTGGTGGGCATCAACCTGTGAGGATGACAAAGTTAAAAGTCCATTAGCACACATGGCCCATATTAGTGCTGCACACAGTTGGATATACATGTCGTCATCCCAAAGGAAAATGAGTTACACAGGTAGTGCACCCATGGAAAAGGACAAATGCCCTGCATGTCTGACATGTCAACAATGCCTGCGAAGTTTTAGCTTACACAAATGCACTTTAGCTGCAGAACCCCTTTTCATTACATGTACCTACACAGTTTAGGGGATGAAAGTACTCAGTGAGTATGCTTGCCACTGGTGTACACACTGCTAGTACTGCTAGTCAGACAACATGCACAATTAGGAAGGCAGTGGACTGCACACTCACCTGCTCCCCTGGTTTCCCATACAGCTTGCTGTACTGTGGAAGGAGCCCGTCCAGCAGTGCCTGGTTCTCCTCCTCAGTGAAGGCTGGGGCCCTCTCCAGAGTACGTGCCATAGCAGTAGCCAGAGGATGCAGAGACAGCAGTAGTGGTAGCAAGGATGTGGTCCAGTTGCATGTAATGCAGGCAAGTGAGCTCCCTGGGGGACAGCCAGCCTTATATCTGTGCTGCATAGGCAGAATCTGGGCCATGTGTCCCAAGTGATAGGTCCAATACGGTTGCATTTTATGAATCTGGCCAATCCATGGAAATGTACGACTCGTACACGTCTTCCGCATCGTTCAAATCTTCACCTTCATAAAACACAAGGAATTGCAACATTGTTGTAGGCATCCAACTGAATTTCCAGCACACTACTCGTACACGTTTTGAATCTGCATCCGTCTCCATGACAGTCCAGGGCCAATGGGTGCGCACGGCTCGGTCAACTGACTGTACAACGCATAGTTTGAAAATACACAGGCACCCGTCTGCATATGATTCAATGGCCAAGGCGTACGCCGGTCTCGGACCATGCCTGCCTGACGCGAAAGCATTATAGTCACCCGCATCGGTCCTCATTGCAGTCAATGGCTAAGCGTACGCACGGCTCAGTCCTGAACTGTGCTATGCGTATGCATAGTCACCCGCGTCGGACCTCATTGCAGTCAATGGCTAAGCGTACGCACGTCTCGGTCCTGAACTGTGCAATGCGTACGCATAGTAACCTGCGTCGGACCACATTGCAGTCAATATCTAAACGTACACACGGCTCGGTCCTGAACTGTGCAACGCGTACACATAGTCACCCACGTCGGACCTCATTGCAGTCAATGGCTAAGTGTACGCACGGCTCGGTCCTGAACTGTGCAATGCGTACGCGTAGTCACCCGCGTCGGACCTCATTGCAGTCAATGGCTAAGCGTACTCACGGCTCGGTCCTGAACTGTGCAATGCTTACGCATAGTCACCTGCGTCGGACCTCATTGCAGTCAATGGCTAAGCGTACGCACGGCTCGGTCCTGAACTGTGCAATGCATACTCATAGTCACCCGCGTCAGACCTCATTGCAGTCAATGGCTAAGCGTACGCACGGCTCGGTCCTGAACTGTGCAATGCGTACGCATTGTCACCCGCGCCGGTCCTCATTGGTGTGACTATTTGACAGCTTCAACACACAATTACTTGCCAGGGACTCAGGTGCACACCTACCACACTACAGCATTGGCATGTAAGGCTGCATTCCCTGTGTGTTTGGGGGGGGCAACATTTGGTTTGTTGTGGGGCACTTTTGTGCAGCCACTCCCAGGCTGTGCACGTGTTCATGGGGACAGAATCCTTTGTGTGTTGTGCACATTACCACTGTGATGTGCACCTGTACAGTTATGGGCATGAGTCATGGACACAGTTTCAGTTTGGATATGTTTAGGAAATGTCACATACACCCTGAGTCCTGGGGGTGATGGTATGTACGTCACAGTGAGACCTATAGCCACAATTCTGATGTACACCCACAGTCTGTATGCTTGTTGTGTCTCAGATGTGGCTGATCAAATGTGCCCAATGGGAGACAGTCTCCACATCCATGTGGTTTGTGCATCAACATTGATGTTGTGTGTGTGTCTAAAAGACGTACATGTAGGGCCTGCAGAGACAACAGTGGCCACTATCTGTGGGACTCACGGTTGTTTTGTGGCATGTACATGATACGCCATGTCATGCCAGTGTCCATGTGGCAATACAGGGACCCTGGGTATCTACATGGCAAAGATCTGTGATGCCTGGGAGACATCAAGCCTCACTTGTCACTGTAGTGTGTGTTTGTAACGTCACAGCAGTCCCTAGGTAGTGTGACACAGCCCAATGATTGGCCATTGCACTACATGGGACTTATGTGGACATGTAGACTTGAAATGTGAGGTGATGGGCATGTAGGTGACATATGTGTCCATGCCCAACAGCACACACCTCAGTACATTGTGTATTTTCATGATGTATCATGTGATATGTCCATAGACCGTTCCCAGACCTTGAAACCGTGCAGGAACGCGACTGCATCCGATGGTACCGCTTCACCAGGCCACTGATTGAGGAGTTGGCGGAGCAGTTGGTGCCACATCTGCTACCTGGCCGGACATACCCTACAGCACTGACCCCAGAGGTGAAGGTGATGGCAGCCCTGCACTTCTTTGCTACTGGTACCCTCCAGTACACTGTGGTTACTGCTGGTGGTATGTCGCAACTATGTTCAGTCGTGTGCTACGCGATGTCTTGGAGGGGATGTTGCATTTCCTTGACCTGTGCATCAAGTTTTCTAGCCCAGGTCAACTCACTGAAATAAAGGATGCTTTTTATACACTGCGGAGGATGCAGAACGTCATCGGATCTATTGATGGTACACATGTGGCCCTGATACCACCACAGGCATATGAGCAGGCATACTGGAACAGGAAACATTTCCACTCCGTCAGTGCTCTGGTGGTATGTCTTGCAGACATGTGTATCACACATGTGTGTGTGCACGTTTCCCCGGTTCTGCGCACAATGCCTACATCATGAGGAGTAGTCGCATTGCAATGCTGATGTCACAGATGCCAGACCAGCGTGCCTGGCTTGTCGGTGTGTACTGACTGTTTACCATTTTGTGTGTTTGGGAATGTTGTTTTCTACCCTCTTTCCAACCTCTGCTAATTGTTCAATTGTTTGTGTGTAGGTGACTCCGGATACCCCAGCATGCCGTGGTTGCTGACACCCCTCAGGAACCCTGTGACACCAGCCGAGATGCACTACAATGAGGCACATGGTCGGAGCAGGAGGGTGATTGAGCGGACATTTGGTCTCCTGAAAAGCCGCTTCCGCTGCCTGGACAAGACCGGAGGGGCCCTCCCATATGAGCCTGCAAAGGTGTGCAAAAGTATCCTTGAATGCTGCATGCTACACAACATGGCAGTGCGCACGAAGTTGCCTCTCATCCAGGATGACGATGACCTACCTCCGCCACCTGTGGAGGAACCAGGCCTGGGCCACGATGCCAGTGATGATGATGATGAGGGTGACGTCCGCACACAGCTCATCAACAACTTCTTCACCTGAATGTGAGTTTACAGGGTTGGTATGTCAATGTATGGAGTTAGCCTGAAATGTGTTGAGGCTGCTCTGTTGCTGTTTGAGTGTGTCTGTGTGCCACTTGACTGGATCCGTGCAGTGATGTGTCCTTTCAAGTGGTCTGTACTCCACAATAGTGTCAAACTGCTAACTTGTTTCTGTGTAGGTTTCTTTTGACATGTTTTTTGCATGTGTATTGCATTTCTCTCCTGTTCTGCTGTGCTTTTGACTGTGTCTTGTGTCTGTCCTTCCCAGGGTACTTTGTCTGTTTTTTGGTCAACACTGACCCACAACACCAAGAATCCAACACCAGTGTCGAAGTTGTCAATTTCCTTCAAGTGATGTGCCACACACCCCTGGACTTCAATTCTCCGACACTTTGTGACCGTGTGTCCACTGTCACGTACAATTACCGTGCAACTATTGTGGAATAAACATGTTGATGATGTGTAATGAACCTGTGCTACGCTTTGTTAGGTGCGTTGTCTGTCTTCCTACATCTGACTGACATTTGCTTACCTCACCTGTGGGCTTGTTACCACTGACTGTGGATAGGTGTTGTCACCATGCATACCAATGTATTTCAGGTCAACATCATTGTGTGGGATGAGTTACATGGACATGAGGAGTATGTGTTGTGGTGCCATAGTGGTGTGTCTCCCTCACATGTGTCACATCACCATGACTCACATAACGGTGGTCACATTGTTGTAGTATTTGGCATGCACTGTGTTGTTTAGCAGATCAACATCTCCATGACAAGTTGGAATCACAACAGAGGCAAGTATGGTGTACTGGTGAGGTTATTTACAAACATGTGTGAGAATAGTGCACAGAATGGTGGGTGCTGTACACTGGGTTTTGATTCCAAAGTTCACAGTAGAGTTGGAAGTGTTGGTAGCTGAAATGTCCAGAGTAAAGTCCACAGTCTTCTGCTACATTGGACCAACATGAACCCTCCATGTCATGCAGGTGAGTTGTGTCAGATACGACAAGGTGAATGGGTTGCGCACAAAGAACATTGTCCAGAACAGGTTTAGAGGCCCTGGGGGATGTGCAGGGACATCTGCGTCTCACTTGTCCTTCTATGCACGACCCCTCTTCTTCTTCGGGGGGGAAGCTCAGGTGCAGGCGTCTGCGGTGCAGGGGACTCTCCGCCAGAGTAATCCTCCCTCCCTGTGGCACTGGAAGATGGTGTGGCAACAGATGTTGTGGCCACACAGGGAGTTGTGGACATGTTTGTACTGATCTGGCGGAGGCATAGGAGTATGTCCCGATGCACCGGAGTAAGTGCATCCGACTTTGCCTCCATGCAGGCATGGTGGGCAGCTTGCTCCTGTTGAATGTCCTTGAGGATCCCCACTACTTGGCCAAATTCTCCGGTGCTATCCTGCTACGCATCTATGATGCGTGCCAGTTGGGGGTCATCATGCAGTCCAGACCCCTCTGCAAGGTGCACCCTTTGCCTACCACCCCTCCCAGCACCCCTATCCACACGGGCAGGACCTGCGGCGGCACGTACAGGTGACACTGGGACCCCTTGGGTGCTGTTGCTGGTGGTGTTGTCCGTAGCTTCCGGGGGGTTCTGTGTCCCTGTGCTGTCGGTGTTCTGTGGCCTGAGAGCTGAGGGTCCACCAGAGTCTGGGACAGGTACTCCTCTTCATTTGGTGCTGTGTCCCCAGCACCACCTGTGTTTGGAAGAGACACACAATGTAAGTTATGTTTCTACAGGCATCAATGGTTCACATACATGACATTTTCTACTGTACGTCCGGATGCGTGCCTGTACACTGCTTTGTCCAAGATTGTCACGGACAGAGATTGATATTGTTGTGGCACATTGCCCAGCCAAAATGAAACATTTCAATGCACATGTCGAAGTGTGTGCATGCCCAGCTCATGTATAGATTTGTCTGTACATGACCATTACTACTCAAGGGCCATCACGTTGCTTACACAGGTGTGTCATCCCTGTAAACATTTGAGCTTTAACAAGGACATACGTTCAATTCCACTGAGGATATGTTGTAAGATTGGGGCATGTGTGGTAGCAGATTTTGCTAGTCTTTGTGTGCAACATTGATGTATTGGTACAACATGGTCACAGTCCAGGATGTCTATGATCATTTTGGAGTAAGTTTTTTTTTACTGTGTTCCTAGTTCCCATCTCATTTCCTACAAGTGATGATGTCACCATTGTTAATGAGTCTGGTGCTGAGTTTTGTACGTGCATATGTGATTTGACTTGTCAATGTTCTCCATGGTGACATGGATTGGGCAAGGTAGCACTCTGGCTTTTCAATGCTCATGACAGTGAGGGCCGGTGGTGTGTGTGTGTGGCAGTTTGGCTGCTGTGAGTAGCATATCTCCTCCAATGCAGTCCAGGTTAGACCTTGTGTCTACAGTGTCTATGTCAGTGAGTGCTGTGTTGTGTGAAGGATGCATATCTTGCAGCACGATGTAGGAGTGGAATGCAGCTCACAACAGCACCGAGTGTGAAGGAGACCATGCTATGGTGTCAGCTATATTGGTGTGTCCATTCCATTCACTGTCAGATGTCCCCTGTCAATGATGTATATGTGAGTTCCTGTGTGTTTTGTGCAATGTACCATATATGGATCGCCACACTTGTCATCTGCAAGTATGGTCAGAGCTGTCAGTCCTCCTTCCCACCCGGCCAGACATCCCACCATGAAACGTGCTTCCATTGGAGGGCGTGCAAGTTGTCTTTCAGGATGTCAGTCAGTGGTGTCTGATTTGCGCACAACCCCTACCAGGGCCTTGTGCTCCCCACAGCAGGACTCAGTGTCAGCCATCTTGTCATTCATTTTCCACTCCCTATGATGTGGGCATGGTTCAGAGAGGTCTTGATGGGCCACTTTGGAGGGGGAGCATTATCTGTGACTACAAACCCCATCATGCTTTTGGATACACTCACTTCACCTGCATCCCCACAATTCCTTCCTGTCAGTCAGCTGCACTGTGAGGTAGTGTGTTTGTGGTGGCAAACTGTCTGACAGTGTTTATTTGGCTTTGTGCCACTGCCTTGCTCTATTTGTTTGTAGGTTGGTGCATGTCATGACACAGTTACAAGTCACTATGAGATGGCAGGTATTGTGTTTGTCTGACTAGCATACACATCTTGGGATGATTATCTATTGGTTACTGTGGCCTTGCTAACGGTGCATGGTTTTACTGTCCCCTTGCCACACAATATTGAGGATGTTGGTTGTGTACTCACCAGGCTCTGGTATGTCTGCTAGACCATGGACGCTCTCTGGTGGTAGGATGTCCCGCACCTTCTCCTCCCAGGACCTGAAGTATACTGGTTTGGCAGGAGGGCCACCGCCAGTGCGCTGACTCAAGGCGTGATCTTTTTTGAAGAGTTTCTTGACCCTCCTGCGCACGTCATACCACCTGTTCTGGATATCGTCCTTTGTGCGCAATGTTGGTGCTTGTGCGTTCACCTTGTCCACAATCCTCGCCCACATCTTTGTTTTCTGTGACATGGGGGCCCTTTGGACCAATGTACCAAACAAATGTGGCTCTACTCTGATGATCCTGTCTACCAGCACTTCTAACTCACTATCTGTGAACTTTGGATTCTTCTTTGGGGGCATGGTGATGGGTGATGGGTGGTGGTGGTAAGTGATGTGTGTGTGAGGGTGCAAGTGAGGGTAGGTTAGTGTCGGTTTTGCTAGCTGTATGTGTGGGTGCTTTTGGTGAGATGCTAATGGTGTGAAAGTTGTGTGATGGGTGAGTTGTGAGTGTGTCTGTGGTTGCTGTGTTATGGTGTTTTCTGCTGGCTGTTGTCTTCTATTTGCAAAGGATCATGGTAGTGATTAATGTCCTTTATATAGGTGCAGTTGTGGGTGTGTCTTTGTTCCAAGTTTTTTGGGGGATATTTATTGGCCTTGTCATTGCTTGTTTGGTCCTTTTTTTGTATTTTTTCTAGGCATGAAGGAGACGTTCGTCTGACTGAGATGGACGCTGATGTTTGCTTGTGCGGGCGGTCTGGCTTTACACGCATTGCATCGTACTGCGCGGATCGGACATCGCGGGTACGTGTCGGTCGGGTTCATTCCTGGTACATGTCGGTCGGTGCAAATCGCGTCGGTTTTCCGGGCGAATCACTGGTTTCCCTACGGCTCGGTCGTACAGCTTGTATTCCGTATGTGTCGGTTGTGATTCACACGTGTTGCATCGTACTGCACGGGTCGAACGGCGCCGGTCCGTGTCGGTCGGTCTCCGTTCCGGGTCCGTGACAGTCGGTACGTTTTGTGGCCGGAATCGTAATCGGCCCCTTACTGTTGAGCCACATACATATGATCCCACACTTATTCAGTTGAAGGATTGTTAACAGCTGAGTAGTCTGGCTACAAACCCTGTTATAAGAAGTCCAGTTTAGAAACGGCATTTAAACAAATATCAAAATCCTGGCCATAAGCATTTAGCAGGTTAGGTAAGAAGGATTCAGGATCATCTTTTTCCGCTTTAATCTACGACCTTAATCAGTGGACTTCACATGGTTATTTGTGAGCCTACCTCCCCCTTACTAGGATTCCTAGCCCCACAATCTCAAACCACAGATTACTGTAAGGACTTGTGGGCACTCTGCTGACACCATATAACCTCAAAGAGTATTATGAACTCCACCAAGTAAGCAGAAACAAAGATATACTCAATAATAATTGAGCACACTCGATCTGTAAAAGCTGGTACACTTCTCAAATAAGGGCCATCCTTGGTCGGAGACATAGAAAACACAAGATTATCATCAGCTTTTCCCCCTACATCCGTACTCTCCAAATGCTGAGAATGATTGATACTGGAATCATCATCTGTTTATCTAATTTAACAGAATTTGATGCACAAATCTATATTAATATCCAGACAAGTATCAAAAGCAGCAGTAGATGTCGCTTTCCCATACAGCATTTTGAAAATGCATTCTAAGGGGTTAAGTGTTCCAGGAATCAGAAATATAACATTTAAGTGGCAAAATATTTGACGCATTACGAATCTACATCTACCCAGGTTGGATTTGCAACTTAACTCTCAAGATTTAAGGGTTAGGATCTCACCTTTAGCTCTCGCGGACACTGCAGGGATCACAGGGCAGAAGAAATAAATAAAACCATCCAGGAAAAAGCTGGTTGTTGTTTCCCATGTTTCCTGTAACCCAGTGATAATGAAGTTCTTAATAAAACTAAGCCAAGTAGAATCCTTTTTTCTTACTCCTCAAGCTGGCTACATTCCAGTTTAGGAGCGCCAAAGATTTAGCGCATATATTTAGGAAAGAGTTACTAGCCTTTTTTTACTTCATGCAGCGTATCAGTGGGTAGATTCAGTCAATCTTTACAGGCAAGTGTACTTAGAGTTTCAAATCTGTTTGATGTTTGAGAGGGATGGGGGTTGACTGCTCCCATAACATTATGCCCTTGCTTCTGTCCTAATGGTGTATTAAGGTTGGAATTGACCTTTGGGGGGTAGAAATACCTTAGGAGGTAAGTCTGTATTGATGATAGTAATGGGCTCTACCTAGCTGCGTCATAAGATGGCATGCTAAATCTGGGTGGTCAAAATTGTTACTCCAGGCTCCACCCATTCAGTCCTTCTAACCATGTTGATATCAGAACATCAGTGTCTCCCACCCTGACCCAAGTATTGCACCAATGCACTGCTTTATGTCTGAGCTGGAGGGTGGATCCCATAACCCCTGCTTTTAGTGGTAGAATCTTGACTAAGATGGCGATTAACAGGGCTGATTCAGGGGGCAGATCTAAACTTTTCTTTACAGACAACACTCTGGAAGAGAACAGGGCAGGTTGACTCACCCCCCACCACTCTCTCTGACCATTTCTGATTTAAATGTTCATGATCACAACCAATCTCAGGTGCGTCCACTCGACAACGCCTAGCTAACTCGGATGTTTCTGTAGTAAATAAGGACTTATCTACTGCAAATGCAGTCCTCTGGTCCTTTCTAATTGCTGTTTCTTGTGAACTTCCAGCTTTCCCTGTGGTCCAGTTTCCTGGGGCAGCTTAAAGCCCTTCTTTGGGTTCTCTGTCACAAGAACAATTTGTAGTACTACTACTCTTACCCATTACATTTGTGTCATGAGAAAAAGGGTAGCTCAGGTTACCCATTACTGTTTCTATCTTAGTGATCCTGCTTTCAAAAGTATTCAATGTAATTTTAATTAAAACTTCAACTTTACAATAAAACTCATTCAACAATGATTCAATCAACAACTTAAGGGGTTTAATTAAGTCTTTGTTAGTATCTACACCATCGGCTCTATCGTGAACCTCCTTCTGAACACAGGCCCCTTCTGTAGCCATCTTTCAGAACCTCAGTTTTCTTATTAACCCCAGGACTTTTTTCTTCCTTTTTCTGTGCAGTTTGATATACCACTGCTACCATCATCAAAAGGGAGCACGTATCCTCGGCATTAGGTGGTGCTATACCAGGCGCGACTGTGAGACAGCTCTATTGCTCTAGCTGAGTGATCAGGTCCTATCCCAAGCTCTTCTTTCACTGAGAGGATTACTTCATTCATGGCCCCCAATGCCGGATGGAGAAAAGAGATTATAGATGGGCCCTTGCGAGGTCCCTTTGAGCTGACAGAGTCAGAGGATGAAAGGTTTTTACGCTTACCCATGATTGCTGCTTGGTCAAAAAAAGAGACACGGCCCTGCATCTTCCAGCCTCCCACAGACACAGACAGTCCCAGCCTTGGCCTGGTCCTCTCCTGGGAAGAAACTGGGTTCAAGCAGCACACGTCCCATTCTGCAGGGTTTGGGGATGTATTATGTAGCGCCAACACGCTGTCTCCACCCTTCCTGGCGCCTCCTGATAGCAAGGGATTATGGCCAAGTTAGTCCATTCAGCTGCAGCTTCAGTGGTATCCAACCTGAGAATCCAGTCATCGTTCCTCTTAAGACAAAACCTGTAATTCCCTCTCTTACTCTGAGGGTCTATGGTCTGACAACGACACCATCTAAGATTCTGGCAACAATTCTTCTCCGGACATCACCAGTAATTCCTTCTCTATCTCTGAGGGTCTCCAGTCCGACGACGACTCCGTCTGCCTTGCTTGGGAACTCCACCATTCTGAGGACACCCTGCCCTTCCACCGCCTGACAACATCATCCAAAATCCACAGTGACAGCTGATGATTTTCCCAGCTCCTGAGGAGGGCACTTTGTCTGAACTCCACATCCCGGGCACAGGCCTCAGCTGTGGCGTATTGAAAAAAATGATGGGGCAATACTGCAGAATGTGATGAGAGGTCAAATTTTTATCCCATATCTCACAGATATTCATTAGTCTTGGGCTTAATGGGGGGCTGCTTGAAGTGCTGGGGGGCTTCTAATTCACAGGGACTGCAGGGGCCTCCGCTGCGCCCCTGCCTTGGTGCTAACGCTTCTGTGGGAGATGCGCTAATCCGCTCAATAATTGAGATGGCAAAGATCTCTAATCTACATCAGCACTCTTTTTTGGGGACCTGAACTTACTTTTCATTGTCAGACATTGACCTAGACTAAGGGAGAGAAAAACACACAATTGGAATTGAGGAGGAAGAGAAAGATGAGAAAACTGTGACAAAGGGAAGAGGCAGTGTTAGACTTGTGGGTCTCTAGCTGGCACGGGTATGCGCTTGTGACAAATAGCAACCCTCGCCTCTAGTCAGGGTAAGGGGGTACACTCCTAAAATAACCCCTGCTCACCCCCTTGGTAGCTTGGTACGAGCAGACAGGCTTATCTCAGAGGCAGTGTGTAAAGCATTTGTGAACACATACAGTAATCAAGTGACAACACAACAAATGGACACCACACAGATTTTATATCAAAAATAAGTATTCTTTATATAGATTTACCACAAGACCATTAAACGACAAAAATACACAATACTGTTACTTTAGATGGTAGAATTTTGCTTAGTTCTCTTTAGTTCTTAAATGCGACACTCTGACTCAATGTACCTTTTAGATGCGACATGCAGGGCAACGAAAGTGTTGTAACGATGTTGATGCGATGAAGTTTTTGGTGCAAAGAAATAAAGACGTGAAGATCTTCCAGATGCGGTACGCTTCTCCGATGTTGCAAGTAGACTCGACTTGATGCTTCAACTGCAGCGGCGACACCCTTTACGCGATGCGACGACAGCAGCCTTGGCAGCGACACTCTTCTCCGACGTTTGCGAGACACTTCTGCTCGATGCGATGATGCAGCGGCGACACCCCTTTATGCGATGCGACGACAGCAGCTCCGACGGCGGCACGCTTCTCCGTGGATGCGAGGCGCTTTTCTTGATGCGGTGCAATGCGACAACTACGATGGCTGCGATGGCGACACGCTTCTTCCTCGATGCGAGACTCTTATCTTGATGCGGTGCAATGCGTCAGCTACGATGGCTGCGATGGCGACACGCTTCTTTGGCGTTGCGAGACACTTCCTGGATGATGCGAGACGCTTCTGCTTGATGCGATTCTGCAGCGGCGACACACTTTACGAGATGCGACGACAACAGCTCTTGAGTCGTGCTTCCAGCGCCTTGCGACACGCAGTCCCTCAAAAAGCCCCAACAACAGCAGCAGGCACTTCCAAAGAACTCTGGGGAGCTGGGGGGTGAAGTCTGTTGTTCCTGAGACTTCAGCAGGAGGCAATCTCTTTTCCAAGCCCTTGGAGAAAAGTACACACAAAGTTCCTTTCTCCTCTCTTTGGCAGTAAGGCAACCACTGCAGGCGAATCCCCCAGGTTCAGGGATAATTTCCTCCTCAGCTTCTTCTGGTTCCTCCCTCAGCAGAGGTTCTGCTTGTTTTCCCAAAGTGATCTAAATTCTTGGGATCAGGGTCCCAATACTTATGGATTTGGATTTGGATTTGGATTTCTAAAGCGCGTAGCTACCCTTGGGCGTCCCAGCGCTGATACAGCCTATTACTCCAAGTGGGGAGGGGAGAAAGGGGCTTATAATGGGAAAAGCCAAGTTTTGAGCTGCCTACGAAAGGCAAGCAAATTGTGTTCTCTTCTCAGGGGGAGTGGCAGAGAGTTCCATAATTTAGAGGCATTATAGGAGAACAGTCGCCCCCCTGAACGGGCCTTTTTTATTCTAGGGACTTCTACCAAAGAAAGGGCGTCTGATCTGAGATGTCTATTAGACAGATGGGGTTTGTGAGAAGTTGGCCTGATGTATGATGTCACTAGTTCTAGTGCACACCTTATATCAGTCCAAATACCCTTATGGTGATTGGTTGTAAAGTCAACCTTATAGACCAGCTATCCTAGTGGTAGCATGGACAAGAGCAGTCTTAGGCTAAACTCTGAATGGCATGTGAAGCCAGCTGTGATACCATATATAATCCCTTGAATACCAAATGAAAGGACACCACAACAGGTATATATATAAAATAAAGTGTATTTATTCTAGTCAAACCCTCAGCACTCTTTATGAGATTAGAGGTAAGTACAACACAGTCTTATTTAAGCATACATTAAGTCACACAGGTAAGTAATACAGTTAGGCCCTAGGGGCCACGCAAACCATATACTAAGTAAGTGGTATAAGGACCACTGTCACGGAAATAGAATAGGCCTAGGCATAGGGAATCACTGGGGCTACACTACACTAGCGTTAGTTAGGAAGTGGGAGGCCCACGGGATTCGTGTGCAGAGTGGAAAAACTCACGCGTAATGCGTAAAAGTCACTAGCAATAGTACAGTTTAGAAAACAATAGATTTAGGACACTTCCGGAGTAGCTAGGAAGTCGAGACTGGAAAACTAGACACTAGGATAGTCACTATCCTGATGAGCACCGGAGTACCCAAGTTACCTAGCCCACAGGCTGCGGGTGCATAGGGGTGAAGTTGCGTCGGTTTTCGTCGTCGACTCCTATGGATGCCTGAAGAAAGATGCTGACAGGCAGTCAGTGAAGAGTGTCCGGTGGATCCCAAGGCTGGGATCAAGAAGAGAGGAGACCTGCAAGCAGAAGGGACAGAGTCAAGGTCACTTAGCCAGTGACCACGTGGAACCAGGAAGGAACCAGGCGATGTCGTGAAGATTGCAGGTGAAGGTGAAGCTTGTCGCTGCAGCCAGGAGGACCAGGAAGCGTCGAGGACGACCAGGACCAGGAGGCGAGCTGTCCCACGAAGGCTCTTGCTGTCGGCGGCGTCGAAGTTGGACTAGGACTCACCAAGCCTTGGCAAGCGGAACCCACGAAGAACGGAGGACTTGCTTCTGGTGCAGACCAGGAAGGTCTGGGGTGCTTCTTCTTTGCAGAGAAGCGGGAGCCAGTCTGGAGGAGCCAAACCAGCGCAGAAGATTTCAGGGTGCGTCGTCACAAAGGCCACTAGCCAGCGGGCAAGCAACCGGACAGACGCGGCAAGCAGGAAAATGCAGAAGGGCCCCACGCAGGACTCGTGGAGTGTGGGGGGCTGATCTTCGGTGCAGATGGTGCTTGGGGTTGGGGCTTCTCAATCCCCGGTGCACGACTTCGAGGGTGCCTCAGAAGCTGCGCTTGAAGTTACTAGCCACTTTTCCCAGGTAGCCGGTCCCACGTCGCTCGTCGCCTCCACGGATCTCAGCTCTGCTGTGGATGTGGATCAGGGTCGGAGAAGTCTGGAAGTCAAGGCTCTGGTCGGGCTCTGCAGTCGGTTCCTCGTAGAACGTGGGCAAAGCAAAGGGTAGTCTCTTGATGGTGCCTGTTTGCACAGGGTGGCCACTCCTTGGCCACAAGGGAGATTCTTCAGTCTTCTTCTTTCGTCGAATGTCGAAGGTCCAGAGTTTCTGTTCAAGTTTGCAGGTTCAGGATAATCTAAAGTCTTGAGGCCCAACTCCCACTCTTATACTAATCTGGGGGGCTGGGATACCTGCTAGGTCACGCCTTATGGGTGGGACCTGGGAGGGGGTGGTTACACCCACTTCCCTTTGTCCAGTTTCGCGCCAGAGCTGGGGCTGGAGTGCCCCAGCGCCGGTTTGAACTGGACTATGCAAGGAACACCTTGTGTGCCCCAGGCATGTCTCATTCCTTTCAGCCCACCCTGCCCCAATACACTAAAGGCTGTCTGGGGAGGTGCTAGCACCTCCCCAAGCAGGAAACCTATTGTCCAAGCCTCCCTTGCCGGGATCACTCCCAGCAGCAGGAGGTCAGACTTGTGTCTGTGGCAGCAGCATCCTTTTTGTGATGCTGAGGCTTTGGTTAGAATTAAACAGCAAAGTAGGATTTTAACATGTCTCTCCCTCTAGAAGGGAGGAATAATATCCTCATCACCAGAAATGGTATGGGGGTATTATTCCAAAGTGTTAGACACCTTACACGACATGTTTTGATAAAGCCAAACCATAGTTACCATAACCGTTTAAGATTATAAGGCACTTTAAGAGTATATGGTAGGCTATATCATAGAACAGCTATAAGGACATGGTTCCGAAAGCTGCAGACAGGCTCAGCTCATGCTAGAGCACCATCTCACATGTTACCAAGCACTCTGCCTCCAGGATTGTTAAGGCCTGCCATAGGAGTGGCTGATAGGTACACATGTGTCTATATATAAGGTAGATATAGGTATACTATATCTAAGCAAGGGGTGGTTACACGACCTTGCCCCAGCTGAGTGATCAGCCAGTTGTGTCTGATTGGAAGGCCAGACCAGGGGTGGCATAATACATGCTGCAGCCCCTGGGAGGCCTAGGGTACACCTATGCCCTGGGTACCTAGGGTACACTGTACAGGGTCCAATAAGGTGATCCTTACCAATTGGTTATGTACCTAGGGTACATGGAGTCCATTTTAAAGAGAGAGCAGACAGCCTGAGACCCTGAATGGCAGGATCTCAGGCCAACTAAGTCGAAAAACCAGCTAGACACTAGGCAAAAGGTTGGGGGTAACCATAGTCAGATATCCACCTTCCTACAGGGTTTGACAAGGGATCTCAAGATTGGAGGACCTCTACCTTGTAATATTTTGTGGGTGATACAAAGGGTCTTAAAAGAGATCCTTTCCCTAATCGGGAGCCAATGCAGGCTTTTGAGGGAAGGTTTGGCCGAGCATCTCAGCTTGGTCCCGGTTAACATTCTAGCAGCTGCGTTTTGAGCACGTTGCAATCTGCTGATGACCGATAAAGGGGCTCCAAGGTAAAGAGCATTACCAAAGTCCAGTCTGGAGTTCACCAGCCCTTGCATGAGCAGTTTCCTGGATTGGAAGGGGATAAGATGGAGGATCTTCCGTGCTGTCTTCCGTGCTGTCTGGATTAGGCCGAAACAGATGCCTGTCGCTTTTCTAGCCTGTACTTTAAAGTTAAGCTCTTGGTCCAACCAAATGCCCAGACTCTTGACTTCCGGTTTGGGTGTGAGGGGTGATCCCATGCAGAAAGGCCAAGAGAGGGCTAGGGGGCGTATGTGTGTATTTCCTAGAAGGAGGATCTCAGATTTTTCTCCGTTTAATTTTAGGCGTGACTCACACATCCAATGGTAGATGCTTTCTAGGCATGCTGCCAGGTTGTCCAGGCTTTTACTTGACTGATTGATGGATACCACCAATTGAGTGTCATCCGCGTACATGACAGTTTTTATGCCGAATGGGGCGGTGATGTCCTCTAACGGGGACATATATACATTAAAAAGAGTGGGGCTAAGGGAAGATCCCTGGGGAACCCCACACTGTAGCGGGATCGCTCTGGATGTGACTGTGCCATCTGACACCTGGTAGGTTCTGCTATCCAGGAAGGATTTGATCCAGGAAAGGGCGGTCCCAGACACTCCTGTCAGTTTGAGCCGGTGGATCAGTATGTCATGATCCACTGTGTCGAAGGCGGCGCTGAGATCAAGGAGGATCCCTGCCACTGATCCTCCTGCGTCTATGATGGTTCTTGCCTCCTCGACCACGGCTAATAGTGCAGTGTCTGTTCCCTGCCCTGGTCTGAACCCAGTTTGGGATTGGTGTAAGAGGTTATTAGTTTCAAGAAACAGGGATAGTTGCTGGTTGACACTTCGCTCGTCCACTTTACTAAAGGCCGGGAGGAGAGAGATGGGTCTAAATTTGGAAAGGTCAGATGGATCGAGATGAGGTTTTTTAAGGAGTGCTCTAACTATAGCTCTTTTCCAGTTGACTGGGACAATGCCTGATGCAAGGGAAGCATTAATCAGGTGGGAAAGGGACGGAGCTAAGGTGGAGGCGACCAGCTTGAGTTTGCTCATCGGGGCCGGGTCTGAGGGGCACCCGCTTTTTACATATTGTATGGTTGAAAGAAAGTGTACCGTGGTGACCTTGGTGAATGCCTGAAGGCAGGGGGCATCTGGGCCTGGGGGGGAGGTATCAGGAAGTTGAGACGTGGAGGACGGGGGGAGGGAATTCAGAATTTTGTTGATTTTTGTCGCGAAGAACTCAGCAAGCTGGTTGCATCTCGTGCCTAGTGGGTCTGGTAAGGGTGGGGGGTCGGGGATTTTGGAGAGGAGGCGGACGATACGATAGGTTTCTTTGGCGGAGTTTGCTGCGGTCTGTATTTTCCCCTCGAAGAAGGTAGCCTGAGTTTATTTTATACAGGTTTTGTAATGTTTTATGGCAGACCTATAGTCAGCTTTGCTGTCAGTCGTCCAATCCTTTCTCCAGAGGCGCTCGAGTTTTTTGCACTTTTTTCTAAGAAGGCGTAGCTCTAGGGTGAACCAAGGAGATTTGAAAGTCCTCTTCTTGCTAGGCAGATTTTTAACAGGCAAGATGGTATCGAGGGATAGATTAATCCAGTCGTGTAGTTGGGTGTCCGCTCTGGAGGGATCTGAGTCAATCACTGGTTCGGTGGCAGCCAGTACTTGGGCCCATGAGGTAGGGTCCAGTTTGTGCCACGGGCGAGATGGAACTTGGGGGGGTGGTTTCTTCGGGGTATCCACCGAAAGTTGAAGTTTAAAAGAAATTAGAAAGTGATCTGACCAAGGGATGGGTATAGGAGTGTTCACTGTTAGTCTCGTAAGGTTCGTGAATATCGGGTCTAACAAGTGGCCTTTCTCGTGCGTGGGCTCAGAATTTTTTAAGTGACGATTAAGGGAGGCTAAGTCATCTTTGAGATCCATAGCTGTATTGTCTGTAGGATCATCGAAGTGAAGGTTTAGGTCCCCTAGGACCGTGAAGTTAGGGGTTTGACACGCAAGGGCAGAGATGGATTCCACGAGGGAATTACAGAAACATCGCCGTTTACCTGGTGGACGGTAGATAAGTATCCCTGAGAGGGTAGTAGAGGGGGGCAAGTGGATGGAGAACTGGGCATTTTCACAGTCAGGGATTGGGCTGTCCTTAAGATGGCAGGATAATTGGTCGCGGTAGATAATTGCGATCCCCCCTCCCATTCCGGAGGGCCTGTCCATGTGTTTTATACGGTAGCCCGGGGGGAGTGTTTGAATGATATATGGGTCCGAGTTTGGATTAATCCATGTTTCGGTGAGAAAGAGAATGTCGATCTCAGACTCCTGGAGCAACATATGTAATTCGACTTGGTGTTTCGGGAGGGATCTGCAATTAAGCAGAGCCATATTCAGAGAACGTTGCTTCGGGGGAAACTGAGGAGTGAGTGTGTAGGAACAGCTTGTACATCCTGAGTGGCCATCAGAAATGGAGATACTGTTGTAGCAGGAAGGGACGGGGGATTTCTTGAGTGAAAGTAAGGTTTCCCTAGGGTATCTCAGAGTTACCGGGGGTGATGAGGAAGGGGTCCGCGGCACGAGGCACGGTCTGGTGCGGACGGGCGCAGACGGGCTTGCCTTAGGCACGCCTTCGGCGCGCAAACGGCGCTCCCGCTGCGCTCGTCCGCTGCGCTTCCGGTAGTAGCACATGGTATAGGCACGGGGCGTGGTCTCAGAGGGGAGTGTCCAATGAGCTCGCCGGAATGGCGTTTAGGGATGTCGGTGCCCTGGTAGCTGTTTGTTGGGGTAAGTGATTTTAAAAGTGATTTAAAAGCACAAAGCAAGTGACAATACTCACTTCACACAAAGTATAATTTTTTAAAAGCAAGCAAGATTCGCGCTCCCGGCTTTCCGCCTCAGGAGGTAGGCTGTATCTGGTGCTTATACCCCCAAATCCTTTGTCCTCTGAGGGCAGAGGGGCCTTTGCCCAGTCCAAACCAGTTCCTGAGCACTCTGTTTACCAGACTTCTCCTTTCCTTTCACAGTGTAGGGCAGAGACATCAGCAACTCCCCAGGAGGTGAAGCCAGCACAGCTCTATTCAGGTCCCAAGTGCAACTCCTCCCACCCATCTAGATGCAGATCTCTCTATTCACCACTGGGACACCTCACCCTGTCTCCTGGAATTCCCCAGTCCTGTCACTCAAAGAAACCAGACAAAGGAATACACAGCCTAGCAGAGGCAGGTTTGAATGGTTAGACAAGAAAATGCCTACTTTCTAAAAGTGGCATTTTCAAACACAGAATCTTAAAACCATCTTCACTGAAAGATGTATTTTATTATCCCGAGTTCAGGCATACTAAATTCCAATTTCTACCATGTTCTCTGAGTCAGTTAGGATTATAAAATGTAATAACCAAACTGCCCATTCTGGCCTATGGAGAACAGGTAACCTTGCAATAGTGAAAAACGAAAATGGCTGTAATTCACTATTAGAACATGCCACACACACAAGTGCATGTCCTGCCTTATCCTTACAATGCACCCTGCCCTTGGGCCTACCATAGGGGTGTCTGATATGAAGAAAAGGGAAGGTTTAGGGACTGGCAAGTGGGTGCACTTGCCCAGTCAGCATGACATTACCAGACTGCACGCAGGCTCTGCAATGGCAGACCTTAGACACATTTTTACAGGCTGCTTCTGTGGGTGGCACAACCAGTGCTGCAAGCCCAACAGCAGCATTTGGATTTACAAGCCCTGGGCACTCCTGGTGCACTGTACTAGGGTCTGACAGGTAAACCAAACCAACCAATCATGGAATCACAAATCATACATCAATTTACAATGGGGAGAGCATTTTAGCACTGATCAGCAGTGGTAAAGTGCCCAGAGTCATAAAACAGCCAACAACAGGTCAGAAAAAATATAGGAGGAAGGCAAAAGGTTCGGGGATGACCCTGCAAAAAGGGCCAAGTCCAACAGGCAGGGATTACAAATGACCTGCAAGAGGGACAGGGACCATCTGTTGGTGGATGAAAGAGGCACGAGGTGGAATACAGATTAGGTGGTCTTGGTATTTGCATCTCAGATATTTGACAGCGCAGGCCGCGAGCTTCTGAGAAAACCTTTGCGGCCAGGAACTTCTTTGTTTACAAATTAAGCACTAAACAGACACCATGGCAACCAAGAAAAGACTTGAAAAAGTAATGAAAACTTTAGATACTTCTAGTAAATGCAGTTTTTTTAAACAATGTATACTACTTTATTTTGGGCATAGGTTATTACTGACACAAATAGAAACCATGAAAATCAAGAAATTTTCACTCTACTGTACGGAACTGGTGACATGGAGTAAGTTATTTTGCGTTCGATCTCAACTGTGCTTACAAGTAGTCATGTCTGATCTTGAACTATCGATACTGAATAAGGCAAATAAGAATATTGTAATACAAGAATGTCATGGACAAAATATCGCTGAGTCCTACACTGTTTTATATTTACGAGGTGCCCTTGACAAAATTGATCCGTTCATTTGGCTTTGCCCCAGGGGCGGATGCAGATGACACATACATTGTTGTGTCCATCTCGAGCGATGTTGATGAGGCTGCATACCGCTCGTATAGCTGTATTGGAGCCGTTGAAGAATGGATGAGCAACGGATGAGCAACAATAGCCTTATGTTGAACTCGGTCAAACCAAAGTCCTCCTCTTTGGCTAAGACTCTGTTTTCTGGGATCAATCCTGGTGGCATCACACGCTTGGCTCCCTTCCCACTCCAGGATTCCGTTAGGAATCTGGGAATGATCTTTAACCCCAGTATATCCTTCAATGCACAGATTAACAAACTCTCCTCCTCCTGCTTTTTCCTGTTGTGTATGATCAGGAAGATTCTCTCTTTCATCCCGTATGAACTTTAAAAATCAGTTGTCATTGCCTTAGTGCTGTCAAGGCTAGACTATTGCAATTCCCTATATCTAGGCATTCACCAACGCTCTCGGAAGAATCTCCAATGTCTACAGAATGCAGCTGCTTTTAAGGAAAATTCCTAAATTCAAGCCAGTGTCGGAAGCATTAGGCGAGCTCCATTGGCTCTCTGTGAAGAAAAGACTTACTTCAAGTCCTTATGTCTGGCACATAAGACTCGGTATGGGGATGGCCCAGCATACTTGAAAAAGCATCCTTGATGTATCTCCAGAAGAACTTTGTGCTCGACCAATGCCAGGATACTTAATATCTGTAAAATCAGAAGAAAGAAGTGGGGAGGGGCTTCATCTACAACACAGCTCAACTTTGAAATAACCTACCTGATCATCTTAGAGACAGGTCTAACCAATTTAGTTTCAGGGAACATCTTAAAACCTAGTTATTCTCCTGCCCAATGTAAATGGCTGCGAGTCCTCCAATAAACCTGACCGTTCTCCTGCTCGTTGCGACTGGTCATAGGTCCTTCTGGTAGTAATCCTTAGCTCGGGTTGCTCTCTATCTCAGTGTAGCAGGGATCAGCGCCCTAGGAATTCGCATGCTATACAAACAAATCAATATCAAGTTCATGCTGTTACATTGTAGCAGATGGGAGGAAGGTAGAGGGGTGAAAAGACTGCACAATAATGCTACAAAGGGAAACTAAGAGAGATGGGGGAGGGGCATGCTGTTACATTGTAGCAGATGGGAGGAAGGTAGAGGGGTGAAAAGACTGCACAATAATGCTACAAAGGGAAACTAAGAGAGATGGGGGAAGGGCATGCTGTTACATTGCAGCTGATGGGAGGAAGGTAGAGGGGTGAAATGACTGCACAATAATGCTACAAAGGGAAACTATGAAAGATGGGGGAGGGCCATGCTGGTACAGGGTAGCAGATGGGAAAATAGGAAGAGGTGGAGATAATACTACAAAGGGAAAATACTTCAAAGGTAAAACAGATGCAGAACGCCAACTAGCAGACGTTTGTGGCCCCTCCCAGTCTCAAAACACACATCATCACAAATGGCATGTGTCTGCTGGGATCTCCTCTTCATGTATCTATTCTATATCTATGTTTTACATTCGTTACACAAATAGATACCTTTGTTTTGTTGGAAACAGCAGTGCCAATATTCCATGCCCCTCTCATTTCCACACCCTGTGTGGTTTTGCAACAGACTGCAGAATGCTAGTAGATTTTGCCTTCCAGTGTTCACCCTCCCAAGCTGCCCTGCCTTCACCTGCAGTGTATTCCCTGCAGGGGGCCCTGCTCGAAGCAAAAACAAAGACGTCTGAAGGAAGAAAGGTAAATCACCAGAGAGCCATGCATCTTTAATGTGCACACACCGGAGATGTGTGTTTAATGTTCAGTAACGCCTCAGTCCTGGAGGCTGCAAACCATCCGAGCACCAGGCTGGTGCTCCCCCTCCCTAGCAGGGGAGTTACTCCACGATAAAAACACATTCAGCTTCAAGGGGTTAGCAGAAACAAACTAGGTTTGGATTCGATGTCAATGAATCTTCCCAAAAATGTTCTCCGACAGCTGTGAGCGGGTCGAAGGTCCCCTCTGCAGAGCAGTGGCCGATGGAAACCTTAAGGAGCTCCCCGGCAAGGTACACTAGGGTATGCTAAGGGGGCTCCTGTCATATCTCCAGTGCAACATGCACTAGCACCCACATTAATTGCACCCCCATGGAAAAGGCCTCCCAGCACAGAAGAAACTGTACAGAGACCCAGAATTTGCCCTTAGACACCTGAGATAACCCCCAGGGTGCTGAGAAGTTGCAGGCTGAGGCCTCTCCCAGGAGCTGCACATGAAGAGGTGCTTTAGACACCTGAGATAACCCCCAGGGTGCTGAGAAGTTGCAGGCTGAGGCCTCTCCCAGGAGCTCCACATGAAGAGGTGCTTTAGACACCTGAGATAACCCCCAGGGTGCTGAGAAGTTGCAGGCAGAGGCCTCTCCCAGGAGCTGCACATGAAGAGGTGCTTTAGACACCTGAGATAACCCCCAGGGTGCTGAGAAGTTGCAGGCTGAGGCCTCTCCCAGGAGCTCCACATGAAGAGGTGCTTTAGACACCTGAGATAACCCCCAGGGTGCTGAGAAGTTGCAGGCTGAGGCCTCTCCCAGGAGCTGCACATGAAGAGGTGCTTTAGACACCTGAGATAACCCCCAGGGTGCTGAGAAGTTGCAGGCTGAGGCCTCTCCCAGGAGCTCCACATGAAGAGGTGCTTTAGACACCTGAGATAACCCCCAGGGTGCTGAGAAGTTGCAGGCTGAGGCCTCTCCCAGGAGCTGCACATGAAGAGGTGCTTTAGACACCTGAGATAACCCCCAGGGTGCTGAGAAGTTGCAGGCTGAGGCCTCTCCCAGGAGCTGCACATGAAGAGGTGCTTTAGACACCTGAGATAACCCCCAGGGTGCTGAGAAGTTGCAGGCTGAGGCCTCTCCCAGGAGCTCCACATGAAGAGGTGCTTTAGACACCTGAGATAACCCCCAGGGTGCTGAGAAGTTGCAGGCTGAGGCCTCTCCCAGGAGCTCCACATGAAGAGGTGCTTTAGACACCTGAGATAACCCCCAGGGTGCTGAGAAGTTGCAGGCTGAGGCCTCTCCCAAGAGCTGCACATGAAGAGGTGCGGAATATTCAGACTTTAGCTTCAGACAGCAGAGCTGTCCCAAGGGTCCCCCTGATCCTGGAGACAGGAGAGGGTGTTACACACAATGTGACGTCTTGACTTTCAAACAGCAGCACTATCTCTCACTTATCAGCACTGACTTTAAGAAGAAGAGCTTAAGCCTGGAAGCACAGAACTACCATTAGTATTAATCAGGAACCCTACGGCCCACATTTACTAATCCTCTGCACTAAAGTGAAGCAACACGAGGTGAAGCAAAGGTATTTACCATCGAGAGCAAATTATATTCAGTGCTAAGAAGATGCTCTTTTCTGAGAGCAAAAAGAGCTTTCACCTGCTTTGCATTACTTTGCATCAAGGGGACATTACTGAGGTGCATCGGTGCAAACACCCATTGACACCAAGCTGGATCGGCTAAGATGCCAGCATGGGCTTTGCATCCAAAAGTAAGACCACCTTGAAGCAGGTGTTAACAAGGGGAAATGTGTTCATGCCTCAAGGCTCACACACATCGCATGTGTGCACACATACAATACCTGGGGCTCTTTTGAGCTTTGTCAGGGAATAAAATGTTCTACTGGAAAGGTGTGCGTCTGGTACAAAACCTATGCTGGAAAAATGCTCGCCTCTGCGCCATGGTGTGGCAACCTTATTAGAGCGACAGTGCAGGAGATGACACAGCAGGCCAATTTCAGTAGCGATGGCTCGGGCATGTTTTTCCCATTGACCAACTTAGCATAAGAAATGTGATTACTGTGTTACAATGCATGAAAAATAAGTAAATCTGACGCTATGTTTCTCAAGTTACATTAACAAATTAGCCCAGTGCCCTGAAACCGGAGTTATTACTCAGCAGACAACATACATTGTCAGACTTTCGATAGGAGACTACCCCTTAGGCTACCGATATGGGCAATACAGCTAATCTTCTGGGTGCACTGCACTTAATGCATGAGTCGGAAACCTGACATAAAGGACATGAATGACCCAGGATCACCAAGGAAACCAGTGACGAGCTCTAAATATACATTTTAATTTGTGTTTTACAGTAATATGTATACACTGCATTCTCACAGTTTTGTGGTGAAAAAAGATGCCAGTACACTGGTTTTACTCTGTAGTTAGCAGCCAGTGCCAGTGGCGGCTCCTCTGCTATGGCGGAGAAGCGTTGCCCCACTGCTCAAACGGAAAAATAAAATAATAATAACATATCGTTATAATCATTTTATTTTTCCTATTGCAGTCAGTGGTGCGGTGGTGCACGGGCTGGCCAGAGCAGGGGAGCAGTGGTTTGCACTCCCTAAGTGCGCATGAAATGTTTGGCCGGCTCTCGTGGACTGACCTAATAGTTCATGAGCACTTTGCATGTTTCCACCAGGCTGCATTACACAGCCTGGTGAGGAACATGCACAGGCTCCCTGTTCCCGTCTGAGTGCCGAACCACTCACAATGCTGCATTGCGGCATTGTGATTGACTCAGGGGAGCCCGTGTTCCCGTGTGCTTCCTGCTGCCAGTCGGTACAGGAAGATGAAGAGGATGAGGAAGGAGGATGGATTCGGAGAAGAGGCGGTGGCTGGCCATTAAAGGTAAGTCCTTTTTTTATCACATTCCTTTCTCACCCCATAGCCCCCCACCACCCCCTTCCAGTAGAATCTGCTATTGGCCAGTGCTCTGTAGCAATTTAACATTAAAATCCAGTGTCAGCCGCAAGGTCCCGAGGGTAGTGGGGCACATAGAAAAATTTTAAACCAAATTCACCTTTTCTCGAGTGCGACGTCCTCCTTGATCCTTCTCTCCCCAAACAGGCAGCAAGCGAGCTCCCGACTCCATGCAGCATGAGAGCAGCGCTAGGATAGGTGGGAGCGGCCACTATCAGCCTCTATTAGCGCTCACAAGAGCACTGGAGGATTCTGCTTCTTCTAACCCAGCTGCCTTAAGACAGCTGGGTTAGAGAGGTTTAAAATGTGCATGCCTGGCTGTCCATCGCAAGACAGATAGACAAAGTGACATGCGCATTTCAAAGTCGAGGCCACACAGCTCCCTGCTGCCACTCAGCAGCAATGGCCCTGCCCCCATCCTGTCGCTCAGTTCAGGATGAGTCAGTTGTTGAAAATTAAAATGGTAAAAATAAACTTTATTGCCATTTTATTTTTAAGCTCTGACCTGGGGTTTTTGTTTGTGGGGCGACGCTTCTCCACTGAAACGGATGAGCTGCTCCTGTTTAAATCTGCAGGCAGTGGATGAGATTACCCCCACTCACATCAGCTAGACTCTGTTAAAGTGTGACAAGCCAAAGAGTCTTCCAAGCAACTGCCACCACTAAGAATGGCAAACCATTCAGTGGTGGCAATTGCCACTGCTACTCCCATGCACTGTTGTTCTCTCTCTCCACATTGTTGTTTGTATCACATTCTGCCTACTGTCTCACCCTCTTGCCTCCTGTGTCCTGTTCTCTATCACTTGCCTGGACCTCAGTGTGCCCCTCTGATCTTTCTGCCCCGTCCAGAGTCCAGTATCGGTGTGCAGCAGAAAGGAGTCCTGCACATCCATTGTGTGGTGCCGCTCACCAGGAGTTGTGGCTTCCAGGTTATCTTGCTCCTATGGCTGTGTACTCCCCCTGATGTGCATCACATCCTGCACTGTCTGCTCCTTTCTCCCTGACCACCCGTGTGGGCCCTCATCATTACTACTGCCATGTTGTAGTTGTTCTGCAATGGCAAGGAAGGCCATGCTGGTGTTACAGCCAGATGTGCACCTGTTCAGTGAGGAAAGGACCGATGTAATGACACTTGTGAGATGCTCATTGCATCTTGCAGTATCCCTTCTATATTGATACCTCCAGGTGGGACACTGCTTCAGGCCATCATGAGGCGCGCAGTGTTTCTGGACCTAGTACGTTTAAGCAGGGCCGGCATTAGCGCTGGTGGCGCCCAGTGCGACAATTTTAGTTGCTGCCCCCCCATTGACCACCTCCACCATGCATTATCTTACTAGCACCCTTTAACACTGACCAAGTCTCCATAACCACTCTCTCTCAGATGCATTGAATTAGTTATATAGCGCCACTCATACCAGTAAAGGATGTCAGAGCACTTTGCATCGCACACATTACACAGAGACAATCAAACATACTTGTGTAAATCAGCTTATAGGACATGTTACAAAAGTCAAAGGACTAAAAAAGTAGGAGTCACATGTCATCCATACTGGTAGGCCGTATAGTTTAGGAGTGCTTGGTGTGGAGAAGTACAAACTCAGAGTTGAAAAAGAAACAGCATAGTTGTGAGTTTTCTTGAATAAAAAGAATCGATTCCTACCCAAATTAACACTTTTTGCAACATTAATCTATGATTTAATGTATACTTTGCAGTGTGTATGCAGGTCTATGATGAAAGTTAATACCTCGCTGTTCTATATTAGGACTTTAAGTTATAAATTGCAAGTAACAAAAGAATGTCTATTTACATTATATGCACCGGTAATCTACATGGTACACGTTCTTTGCAGCAGGCATATTAGCCCTCTGCACTACCTTCACATAAGTGAAAATATCAACTATACAAAACTCCAACCTCTCTCCAGAAAGAACATTAATCACAGGAGTTAACTTGTAATTGCAGTAGGAAAGGAACGCTGCAGCAGGTGCTTAAAAAACATAATAAACTTGCAAACACGGCGCCCCCAGGAAGCCAGCACCCGGTGCGGAGGCACCGGTCGCACCGCCCTAGAGCCGGCCCTGCGTCTAGGGACATTGAGCCCAACTACACCAGGTATGAATCCGCGCTCAGTGAATCTGCCGCAGGCAGAGCAGACGCAGACACTGCCCCTACCATCCCGCCTCAACCCCACCCTGCCCTTCAACCGCTGATCCCACACCCCAACCCCACTGCCCTCCTGCTGATACTTTCCACCTGATCTAAGCATGTAGAGAGTATCTGTGGTTTTCTTCCTTTAACTGGGAAAACCTACATGGAAAGGACTTGGCATTCCCAGGTATGTGTGAGTGTGTGGCTATTCCTCATTCCGGAGAGTCAGAACTTGTAATTCGTGGATTTTGGTTCAGGGTTTCTCTTTGCCCGCTCTAGGTTTCTCAGCGTTTTTCATACTATTCTTCTGGTGACACCTTTAGACTCTGTCCACTTCCACCGCCTTTACACTGACTTTTTTTCCTCCTCCTCCGAGCTGCTTTCTGCCCCCCTCTGAGCCACACACTGACCTTGTACTTGCCAACATTTTATGACCAAAAAGAGGAAGAATATTTTAGGTTTTAAAATCACTAATTAGAATAATGATCATGTGACCTTATTCCGTGAGTGATGTCACTACATAGAATGAAATCACAAGTCACTGATGACGAAACTGCCCCAGTCCCAGCACTCACAGCAGGGCACAGTAGCTGGCAACAGGTTAATTCATGGAAACAGTTTAAGACACGTGGGCACTACTCAAACACCTGTCTGAGATCACAACCACATCAGGGGCTCACCTGCACAGCGAGAAATCACCACTCTCTCTCTCAAAGCACGGATTTTCCAAAGGCGCGCTGTGAGCCCAGACTCATCTTCATTCACCCGTCCTCACTTTTTCTCCCTCCATTAGATTCCACTCTCCACTTACTTTCCATCTCCTTCTCCTCATGTCCTTTCTCTTCCCATCCTTCAGTATCTCAGCAGTGGCGGCTGCCAACATTAATAAATGGTGAGACACGGTATTAATGCTGCTAGCCACCGGGCCCTCTTCCTGCGCCGATCCTGGGGGTGACGGGGAGCAGGTAAAGAAGAGAAGGACTTACTTCCAGGTGCAGCGTGAATCCAACCTATCCTGGAGCTGCTCTCATGCTTTTTTCAGCATAAGAGCAGCTCCAGGATTGGTTGGGGCAGGTTAATCCAGCGCTGATTTGGAGGCTGAAGGCCTGTGCCAACAATCCCCCGGCTGTTTTACACTGCTGGAATTGCTGACTCTGTTGGATATGCCGTCTGCAGACAGCCGGCCATTCTGGCATGCACTCAGCCCTGAGATACATCTTGCAAGCTGCAGCAATCTGCCCTGCCCCCACCCTAACACTCCGGCAGCGCGGGCCAGCGGCACACAGAATAATGAAATGGTAATGACCATTTTATTATTCTATGTTTACTGCTGCGCTAGCAGGTGGTGCACCGCTCTTCCGCCCACAAGAGAAACCGCCACTGTATCTCAGAGCATGATGAGCAGAACAGTGGACGTTTGTGCTGCCACCTTTTCATATGTGCAGGTTGCCGCTTGCATCGATCCAGCATTTGGCACCCTCAGCCAGCCCTGTTTCTTTAACCTACAGAATTTAGCATTATGAGATTTGTCGTTTTGACATTAAAATTGTAAGTATGGGTCTAAAGGTTGCAGCTCGCAAACTGCTGTGAAATCAAAATCCACCAACAGCGTCAGTTTCTGATAATAGTTGTAGAAGGGAATATTGAGTCCCTGGTTCTCGACAAGGCAGAATATTGTTACAGCAATATTGAGGGACTACATATAGTTGCTGAGAGGGAGGCAAGGACTGACTATTCTTAGGCCCCACTTCGGCGTTCTTTCAAGATAAATATATCACCAGGATATGTATGTATGGAGTTGGGTATAGAATATGTATAGAAACATACCATTCAATATATTGTCCATCGATATTGTTGTTATGATATTCTGTCCCATTGAGATTTGTGAATGGATATTCCCACCCTACACCCTTATGACTTAGGGCCACATAGCAGTCACTGGTGAATCGAACAAAACTGTGCAGGCCCATCAGATGGACAGGAAAAATAGGGCTGTGCACACATTCGGTACATAGCTCACATGCACTTCAGAACATCAGCACTGCTGTTTTTTCAGACAGGTGAGATGTTTAGGATGTGGCTTCTTCAACCCATCAACACACCTGAACACGTCAACACACCTGAACACGTCAACACACCTGAACACGTCAACACACCTGAACACGTCAACACACCTGAACATGTCAACACACCTGGACACGTCAACACACCTGAACACGTCAACACACTGAACACGTCAACACACCTGAACACGTCAACACACCTGAACACGTCAACACACCTGAACATGTCAACACACCTGGACACGTCAACACACCTGAACACGTCAACACACTGAACACGTCAACACACCTGAACACGTCAACACACCTGAACACGTTCTCTTCTCACCACCAACTGCTGGCACCATTGGTGGCAGTCTCTTGGGCATGGTGGGATCAGGCTTCAAAAGACAAATGCCCTATCTAAGGTTTGCAAAGAATTGTTCAAAAACCTTTTTTTTACAGCATATGCTTCCCAGGAGCAAGGAGAGGCAAGGATGAGCCACTGAAGAGTGAACGACCATCCCCTCACTGCCTTTACATCTTGGCGGAAACTTCTAGTTTCTCATTACAGAAAACCCTTTGAAAGTAACTGCAAGCATTGGGAATTGTGTTTATTTAATTTACTGCAGAAGGGCAGTGACCAGCAGTAGGCTGCCCCCTACATTGGCAGGTCTGGAAGGTGTGTGTTCTCTAATTCCTTTGGAGACTGCAGTGCTCTCCAATCCTTCTTTATCCTGCAGTGCTTTCTGACCTCCTCTTTAACTTGTGCTGCTCCCTCCCCCACAATGCAGTGTTCTCCCCTCCACCATCTCAGACCAGGCACTGCCTGCTCCCTTTGGACCCTGTGCTGCTCTTTGCCTATACTGCAGCAATCTAGAGTCTGCCCCTCAGAACTGAGATACAGTAAAAGAACTGAACTGGCCAGGAAAAGAGTACTGGATCAGGTGGGATCCACAACCAGGATTAGTTCCCAGGTTTGTAGGTTTCCCAATTGTGAATGTCCTAAAGCAAGCTAATCGTGATACACACATGTACAGGTGAATGCACACACTTGCATTACTTTTTATTTGACACTGCAGTCGGTACCACTGTTGAGTGATGGTGCAAATAGTTGTGGTAAATATTTAAATTACCTGTACTATTTTTTATGCGGTAAAGTCTAGTAAGAATAACTCAGTCAAAATAAGAGGCAGAATCCGTGGTATTAGAGGTTCTGAAAAGGACTTTATTCCTTACAAAGGAATTATGGTTCGAACCAGGCAATCATATTCCATCACCACGAAGGTTCAGGAAGGGATAGGTGTGGAAATTTAGCTTGCAAACTGAACATTATCTGCGCCATCTTGCCCCTCCCCAGCACCACGCACAGCGAATGCACGGCCGCCATTTTAGGCACCCCACTCATTGTCAATCGCCAGCGCGGTCCCCTTGGCGCTACAAGCATCCCCCCGCGCGCCGGCCACCCCCGCTCTCTCATACAGGCCATAAACCCTCTCCTTCTGCGCGACCCTGCTACGGAACCACTTCCAACCGACAACCCATACATGGTCATGCCTCTCCTTTGATAACCCCCTTCCTCTGCGCCCCATTGTCTGAACTGGTCCCAGGCCATCACCTAGCCCTGCGGATGCAGTTTACTGCCCCTACTGTAAGGGAAACACCCCACATCAAAGGGATTACAGTAGATCAAAGCCCCTACCCCCTGAGACCCGGCCGGTTGCACACACCCCCGGGAATTAGCGGAATTCCCTGCTGCGCGATAGCCATCTCCCACTGCGGGTAGGGTGGGAACCTCTACTGTAACCATGTGTGGGATCAGATCTGAGCCGGGGGCTTCAGGGGATGTTCTTTCAGGCATCAAGGGAATCTCAAGAATATACTATGTATAATAAAGCAATAAACCAGTGTATAAGAGACCAGGTCTCAGAGATGCAGTTAGAGCACCTCGTGACGATACCTTGCTGTCTGATCTGATGTGTTCTGCTCCGACGGAATAAAACTTTGTTTCCTGCCTTCCAGTCTCCGGCGCCTGCCTCTTTTATTGGTAAATTATCGAGTGGTATGAGAGGCGATTACCGCCGGGCAAATACTTGAAAGATTATCGACTGAAACTGCCGCTACCATTTAACAATTGGCGTCCCAAACGTGGGGCCCATCAGCGACACGTGGATCCAGTGGGAGAGGTCCCGACGACAGAGTGAACGACTGCAACGATCGGGAGAGCTCCTGCCCAATAGACCCTCGTCTGGCAGCCGATCATCCGAACTTCACTGGTTCCGAGCAGACCTCTCTCGAGTGATCTACGGTCCTGACTGGGAACCATCAGGAGTGCCGCGGCAAATACGGAGAATAGAGGACGATCGGGCGCTGGAGGCGGAAGACGAGAAACTGTCCACGCGGTCCGGGTAAGGTCGTGAAATACGACAAAAGTGCGAAATAATTGATTGATTGTTTGAATACTAGTATTGCTCATTGATTGTTCTCTTTGAGATATTCGCTGTCTACAAACGGGGAGGAGTAGAAATACTCTCTCTCTCTCTCCCTTTGCAGATAGTGAAGGGTAGGTAACGCAGACTTTTGTCCCCGTTGAAACCCGTCGTGCCTATCTTTATCTCCCCATTGATTGATTGTCCGAACATTGATTGTTTTGAAGAATAGTGCTTTTTGAGATATTCTCTGTTTGCAAATACCGTAGAATAGGAATATTCTGTCTAGTCTTTGCAAATAGTGAAGGGTAGGTAACGCAGACTTTTGTCCCCGTTGAAACCCGTCGTGCCTATCTTTATCTCCCCATTGATTGATTGATTGATTGTCCGAACACTAGTTGTTCGATATTGGTTCTTTGGAGGTATTCTCTGCTTACAAATAACGAGGAATAGAGATATTCTGTCTAGTCTTTGCAAGCAGTGAAAAGATAGGTAGTGCTGACTTTTGTCCCCGTTGAAACCCGTCATGCCTATCTTCTCCCCACTGATTGGTAGTTGGTTCTGCCCGGACCGCTTATTAGAGGTGAACCACCCGGCTCCACTGGAAGGCACCCCTAATAAGGACATGTTCACTAAATATGGACTAGTCGCCGTAGCTTATAGCAAGCTGTGGCATAAATATACCAAGAAGGACCCCGAAAGTCAGTGGCCACTGATGGGATCCTTCGACGACCGCAAGATAGAAGCGCTAGAAGTAGCTCTGCGTAACAATAAGACGACGCCTACTATGCTTGACAGTATTGGCATGTGGCGCAAAGAAGCGACACAACGGAAAAAGAGGGAAGAAGTAAAAGCAGAAAAGGAATTACGAAAGGCAGCTCACCTTGCCGCTAAAAAGTTAGAAGAAGACATAAAGGAGAGAAGGGAAACTAAACTAAGACAGGAGCCCGAAACCTCAGGCCAGTACGCTGTTAGGACCCCTTCTTTGCTCTACCCTGAGTTGTCCTCCAAGCAGCGAACGAATGACGAATTACTGTTAGGTCCCCCGATCATTTACATGCCCCCTCCGTATGCACCCTCCCAATCAGTAGTGCAACACCCACAACCCCCGAACACGAGCGAAAGCAGTACAGGGGCCTCGGCCCTCACGGCCTCCGCGCCGGCTGAGCCTCTTGTACTGAACCCGATGTCGACTACAACGCTAGATGACCATGAGATGGGAAAGAAAGAGTCCACCAGAATGAATCGATTAACTAAGGATGAAAGATCAGGAATCGATAGGATAGTAGGGACGCTGGTGGAGCGAAAAGAAAGTGAGGAGTATATAACAGACGTGTATAGCTCGTATGCCGACAGCCGCAGACGACACTTCGTCGTACGGCTCTGTTATCACGCCCTGAATGCATATGAGGACAGATACCACGATAAAGGTCCCGAAGGCTTAGCGGCCCTATATAGGAAGGTAGACATTGGGGAAGAAGGAGAGGGCGATGTAACGAACCTCTTCACTCGTACACTCGAGGTCTACCGACACCTTAAAGAACATGGACAGACCACCAAAACAGAAACCCCCATAGCAACTAAGCCCCAGGGAGGAAGGGCCGATGCCATGATGCCCATTAAAGAAGCTGCCCCCTACTGGGTCCCCCCACGGGGTCAGGGAACACACGACGACATCAACCACCAAGATGCGAAGGGAAGGGTTGTATATAACTGGGTCTACCAGCCGTGGGACCGGCAAGATATTTTGACCTTTAGAAAGACTCTACCCGACTTGAGAAAGAACCCGACTGCCTTCTACACTGAATTGGGTACGGCCTTAGGCTCAACGATAATGACGTTAGCAGATATCGACTTGTTCTTTGGGCTATGCCTGCCGGCTGATGTGTGGAAACAAATCCGGAAAGTTGACCACGCTGAGCCGTTCGGATATACCTGGATACAACTCGATACCATAGATAAACAGCGAGAACCAGGACAGAAGCCCCCGAAAGCCATCTTAGAGCTCCCAGACAAGATTGTACAAAAGCTGAAGACTCTAATCCCAGAAAGAAAGGTAGACTGGTCGATAGTGACGGCTTGCCGCCAGAAACCCAAGGAGGATGTGTCTGAATACTTCTCCCGATTCGAGACTGTGTTTTCCGATTACAGTGGCCAAGACATGACCACCGCAACCGGACACCACCTCTTTGTCCAGAATTATGTAAAGGGTCTGTCTCAAGAAGTTTCCCAGAAGCTACAGACCAGCGAGAGCAGTTGGGCAGCCTCCAAACCCGCAGCGATTCTCCAGATGGCCCAATACTACGAAAACCAGAAGAACGAGAACGATAGGGCGTCAGAGAAGAAGAAAAAGGAATTAAAGGAGAGGGTGATGATAGCACAGTTGCAAGGGGTGACCATAGGAAGGGAACCCCCAAAAGAGAATTACCAACCAACCGCCCCTAGAAAGCTACCCCCTAGAGACCATACACCTACACCCTACAACGGACGGAGAGACTTAGATGGGAATCAATGTGCGTTCTGTAGAGGGTTCGGACACTGGAAATCCCAGTGCCCGGTCCTTTTGGAACTGAACAAAAATAGGGACCCCAATAGACACAACCGGAAGTTTGTTGATACCCACCATCAACGTCACCACACTTGATTAGGATCACGTGCAATCGAGCAACGCCATTTTTTTTCGAATACGCTAACCAGATCACTGATACGTACAACGCTCCAGCAAAATAGTATGGTCAAACATTTTTAATAAATTATAAGTATAACAACATTCCGGCAAACTGAACAGGTTAGAACATGTTTTAAGCAACTATTTACATGACAGTCTGCTGCGACCTGCATCCCAAAGCATACGTCCACGTGACACCGTCCTCGCCTCTCCTTCCTCGAAGTTGCAACATTGGCCTGTTTTGGGCGGTCCTTTTTAGTTGATTTTGGGCTATAAAAGCCATGCAAAAATCCCTTGACATCAGTGGCGGGCGATTGTGCGAATAGGCCGGAGGCTATACGAAGCGCCGGAGGGCTGGTGCCCTGGCGGGGGGAGGCGCCGCGGACGGACCTCCCCCACCTCCCCAGGTGGAGGCTTGCCAGGCACCCCAACCGCCTTTAACTCGCCGACCAGCTAAGCTGCACCCAGCCATCTTTTTCATCGGCCTGCTGAATTTCACCCTGGCACGCTGTGCGGATCTTCCCAGTCACTTCTTCCTTCAATAATGGAGGGTGCCCTGGCGGGGGGGAGGCGACGCGGACGGGCCTCCCCCACCTCCCCAGGTGGAGGCTCGCCAGCAGATGAGGGCACCCCAACAGCATCTTTCACACGTCAGCCAGCTGAGTTGCGCCCTGCCACTTCATTCGCCGTTCGGCTGAGCCGGCGCCCCTGCACGCGACCGCCAGGCAGCCACCCAGGCACAGGGTTCACCGAGACTGCCGCTAGCACCCGACGCAGGGAGTGGGCCCCCGCAGCCAAGTAAGTAGGGGCCCACTCCGATGGTGATACCATCCGAACTGCTGTTGTCGCTGCTACTGGAACCACTCCGGTGGCCATACCATCTGAACTGCCGCTGTAGCTGCTGTTGGCCCCTCTCCGATAGCCGTACCGAAGAGCTGCTGCTACTGCTGCCATTGAACTCCGGCGGTTGACCTCTCCGGTTCCAGGCCTGGCCCACCGTGAGACAATTCTGGACTCGAAAGCTTGTTTGCTAGGGCATGGGCCCCACCCTTGACAGAACGCTCCCCTCAGCCTTGCAGAATTGGTTGGAGTCATTTGACGTTCGACTCCTGCGGACTTCCGGTAAGGACAAAACCACCGCCATTGCTCTTTTGCCCCCCGAGCGGCAGCCACCTTGCCTCCGCTTAATACAGTGAGACAGTAAAGCGTCGGCGGAAGAACCCGCCTGCTGCCCCGCCCTAAGAACAAACCGTGGCATTGCTACAAGGTTGCAGTGACGCCATGCTGACGCAAAGTTGACGCTAACGAAAGTTCTCGAACTACCGAAAGGAATTCTGGTTCAACTGCTAATTCATGGAAAGACTTAGACTGTGCACTGACCCGACCCCGCCCCAAGATGGCGCTGATGTAGGAGTGGCCTACAACTCCTTGTGGCGTTCCAGTCACGTGACATTTGTGTTAAAAAAGAGAGAGATATATATATATGTATGCGATGCTTACACACATGATGGCGGGAAAAAGGGGGGAACCGATTTTTATGTTAATCCAGTGTTGCTCATGTTGCTCGACGCCTCTCACACCGTGGCCGGTCTATGGCGGCTGTAGGCCCGTACTTCCATACTGACATTGTTTTAAATAAAGGGCTTCTTAAAAAAAAAAAAAAAAAAGGGAATTACGAAATCAGTGTCATGACTAATCATCTGGGTTGTTGAAGTTTTTTCTTTTAAATAAATGATTGTTACTCCTAAGCGAAAGCATACAGATAATACAGACACAATTTGCCAAAAATCTTTTTGTTTAACGGAGTTTGTACCCATCACGCCTGCCCTTTTTCCAAGAATTGTCAAATCAATAATGAACTATAACTTAAGGTATATGTCGCATGCAAGGTATGGTATCCTGCGCCATAATACACGACCAATTGAGAAATACATGCACGACCAGGGAACGCGAATTTAGGAGATGAATGAACTAGAGCATCTTTGCCTCGAACTAAAGAATAATAGGTCCGTGGTATTACCCACCCCTGCGGCTAGCCTGGTACATGGTAGGTAGAACCTTTCGTGTCTGCGCGCGCTGGGGTATTTTGAATACTGCACCTCCCCTCCCCTCTTATTTCCCCTCTATAGGTCACGACGAAGTTCCGACTGAAGAGTGGAGTGGACATGGACTGCACCAAGTTCAATATCAGGGAAAACATAGACAAACGTTGTGAGATAGTGCATAAAATTACAGACCACCATTGGGAACACGAAAAACTGCATGAAATGATTGTGCTTGTGTACTACGATTATACGATATGAATGTGTATGGATTTCATGTTCGGATCACTTGAAGAGAGCGTCATTGTATGATTGAAGTGCGCGTCCACCGATCAAAGGGAGGAGAATAAAGGGTCAGACAACCCATAAGATGAACTACAAAATACTGAAGGTACGCAGCATGCATAGGAATAGAGGACAGGAAAGGAGAGGTCCCCGTGCTCGACGCAGCCCCGAGCCTTCGTCTTGATGCATGTACTGTCACACCCTATCCGGCATTTGTGTGTACGTGATCACCGAATTTATGTCTTTTCCCCGCTTGTGTTTTCTTACCTGGAACAGACCCATGCTACTCCATGTTGTGTGTGCACCAAGTGGCCTATTATCCTACCCATCTCTCTCTCTCTCTCTCGTTTTGTGTCGTATGTATGCCAAAATAGCCTACTTGATGCACACGTCTCTCTCTCTCTCTCTCTCTCTCTCTCTCTCTCTCTCTCTCTCTCTCTCTCTCTCTCTCTCTCCCCCTCCCTCGCAAAAGGCTCTCTCTTGCCCTCTTTTCTTCTTGAATAAATTAACGACATACACCCCTTTGGTAAGTGTATAATTGGCCTGAACACAGTGGTGTTCGAACAAATTGACAGAAACAAAAACGACCATACTTTACCACGTTACTACCTCTCCTTTTTACAAACATTAAGCCTAATCGGCTGAGAAGGAAAGGACAGGTAAGACGGCTGATGTCTCCCAATCTGACCCTCAACACGGGGACTATATGTCAGTGGTTTTTGTTCTTAAAGGACACCATCTCCACCACCCAGAATTACTCCTGACCAATTAGCCCGAAATAGAATGTCTAAAGCACCCTGTTCTCCCAGAGATAACTCCAGCCCTATACTAAGCCGTCTCAGAGTATCCCGAACGAAACAACTGATGGCCCTGTTTTAAACTGATAAAGGGTCACCTACTAAAAGGATACTCATGAACGCATGACAGTAGCACCTCGCACTTACGGGTACTACCAAACCTTGTATTATAAGGCGCAGAAACCGACACCTAGAAGGCCAGACGATGGACAGGGACACCCACAGAACCCTGCACCACAGCAGTAATTAATAGATTAGTAACACGCACATTAACATCAGAGTTAATAGGCACCAATCATGTAGTAACAGATAAAAGCATTTCCGCAACTACTCGGTGGTTGGGAGAGAGAATGAAGTATGTAAATGTCTTCCCTGCCAAGATCTCTAAGACTTTCGTTTCTTGTAACCTATTCAAGGATAACCTGCAGCCATCGGAAGAGAGGGGTCGGACGTGACGCACAGCCTGACTGCGGATCATAAAACATCTATGACATCGACCAAGGGGGAGGCGACGAAGCAACAAGAGTGTGAGATGAGACACCATTATCAGAACGATGAGCGCGAAGGGCTACATCGAGGCCCCTGCTCACTGACCAGCGTGCCTGAAGTCTCAACCCGTCGGGCCCGATTGATGGGCCCAGTGCTGAAAAGATTCTGCCCCCCCCCCTTGGTCCGCATTTTTGATCCGATCCCATGCCACCCCATTCTCTCTTCCTCTTTCATTTGGACTATGACTTTGACCTACTACCGAGGAACAAAAGGCCGGCACCCTGTCTCAAAGGTACCTGTGGTGAACTGTGTTAAGGAACAGGACTGTGATCAAAGAACAGTGAGTGGTCGCACCCTGCCACGTGAAGAAATCGGATTTGAGCTGGACCTTAGTTCTACCGCCGGTGCTCAACAGTGCCAACGAAAGAAGAACAACAATGAGAGCTTACCAGTGATAGCTCTTTATGAAACAAGGACACTGGAAAGAAGAACCCATGTCAAAGTTGAAAATCCTCTCCCAACCACCTTATTATATTAACTATCTTCTTATAAAGTTTTCATGATGTTGCATCAATCACTTCCGACTGTTCACTGGGAAGTTAAGAAAATGCAACTTTTTATAGTAACACTCATACAACACCAGCCATGTACACGACTATACTGCAACTTTGAATGCACTTCCTCCTCGCCTACTTTATCAAACTGTATGAGACAATGTACAAATATGTCAGATTACTCCTGCCTACCCTAACGACTCTGTATCTTTAAAATGTGTGACGAACATTGACGATACTGTAACTGAAAGGCTAACAAAGGTGAATATTGGCCGGACAAGCTGGCGAGATATGTTAAAAGGGAGGACTGTGGAAATTTAGCTTGCAAACTGAACATTATCTGCGCCATCTTGCCCCTCCCCAGCACCACGCACAGCGAATGCACGGCCACCATTTTAGGCACCCCACTCATTGTCAATCGCCAGCGCGGTCCCCTTGGCGCTACAAGCATCCCCCCGCGCGCCGGCCACCCCCGCTCTCTCATACAGGCCATAAACCCTCTCCTTCTGCGCGACCCTGCTACGGAACCACTGCCAACCGACAACCCATACATGGTCATGCCTCTCCTTTGATAACCCCCTTCCTCTGCGCCCCATTGTCTGAACTGGTCCCAGGCCATCACCTAGCCCTGCGGATGCAGTTTACTGCCCCTACTGTAAGGGAAACACCCCACATCAAAGGGATTACAGTAGATCAAAGCCCCTACCCCCTGAGACCCGGCCGGTTGCACACACCCCCGGGAATTAGCGGAATTCCCTGCTGCGCGATAGCCATCTCCCACTGCGGGTAGGGTGGGAACCTCTACTGTAACCATGTGTGGGATCAGATCTGAGCCGGGGGCTTCAGGGGATGTTCTTTCAGGCATCAAGGGAATCTCAAGAATATACTATGTATAATAAAGCAATAAACCAGTGTATAAGAGACCAGGTCTCAGAGATGCAGTTAGAGCACCTCGTGACGATACCTTGCTGTCTGATCTGATGTGTTCTGCTCCGACGGAATAAAACTTTGTTTCCTGCCTTCCAGTCTCCGGCGCCTGCCTCTTTTATTGGTAAATTATCGAGTGGTATGAGAGGCGATTACCGCCGGGCAAATACTTGAAAGATTATCGACTGAAACTGCCGCTACCATTTAACATAGGCAATGCATTATTGACAAGTAATCATATATATATGAAAAGCATTACATTAAGACAGATGCAGGAGGCGTAACAGCTGATAATACAGATAAGAATACACATACGTAATGAAAAAGGCATAATAATAGGCGTGCATAGAGGCGTATACTAAAAACGTCATTATGATGGTGACACAAATGGGTGGATCCATAAGAGAATCCTGCAAAGTCAGCGAAAATACATGGCAGAGATGCGCGCGCAGCCGCATGACGTTTGATTGACGTGTAACTAAAGGGTGAAGGGAACTTGACATTTAGCCCTACATGTGGAGACAGAAGTCTGGGGTGTCAGGACAACCTAGTCCTAAATCATATCTAATATCTTGTGTTTAAGGAACTATTTTATCTGGAAGGAAAGGTCTTCTCGGACAGATCCTCTTCTATACTGACTGCTAGTGCGTGTACAAGCGTCTAACTGTCTACATGAGATGCGAGGGGGCATGGGCCTACCATGGTAACGAGAGTCATGAATTACTTGCACAGAGATAGTAAGGCCGGGCCCTTTGCTCTGCAGCTAGAGGGATGTTTACCTAAGCTACTTAGACAGGAATGCATTTCCTGAGGAGCGGAACAGATAACTTGAAGGCCGAATTTAGTTTTGGCAGGCAACAGGCCGGGCTTAGGCACCGTTAGCCGCGCAGGAAGTAAGACAAAGTTCATGGATACAGATGCAGGTCCAGGCTGGAGCATTCAGAGGCAGAAGCAAGAAAAGGCTCGATGGCAGAATTCAGGGCCTACCTTGCCAGAGCTGGAAAACGTGAAAAGTATACCATATAAAGACGGTGGCAAGGCATACTTAGGAACGGAATATCTGGCCCATTCATGGCAGATATGAAAGAGTATATATTAACGTTGGACACAATTGTATTTGCGTCTTCATAGCTTGAAGTGGAGGGAACATACATGTACTTGTAGCATGTACATGGAGCCGTTGGGGTCTAGATAGGGGACACAATTGACCATAAAAATTCATATTTCCTCATTCCCTCCTTGTCCCCTACGGACCCTCATGAAATATCGATCTTCAGGAATCCATCAATCTGTTCATGTAACATCATTTGCTCTTCTTTCTTCTTCCGGGATCTTGAATGAAAACTTGAACGTGGAATACACGATGTGGCACACAGGCCGCAAATCGCTGGTCCACATTGTAGACATAGGCAACAACTAAATACTATGAGAAGGCCAATACCTAGGAAGGATAGGACTTTCCATCCCCAGGCTGACAACACGCTCCAGAACCAACCGGACCATGTCCAGGTGCCTGCATTCTGATGTATCTGATTTGTAATCTTGTGAAGACGAGTTATGGCTTTATATACGGATGGCGCGTTTTCTGGGATGAAAACACAGCAACTTGATCCGATGACCCTACAAGCTCCGCCCCTATCTGCTAGGATGACGTCAAGGACAAGACGATTTTGAAGAACAACAATCCGCATCGCAGACTGCTCCTCTGTTAAGTTGCCTAGGGCAGAGGTAGTTTCATTCACTACTGCTTCAAGGGTTCTAGTTAATCTACGTATCAATTTACTGTTTGAGACAACACCTATGTAAGGAAAGAGACCTTTATTGAAGTCGGTATATTGTTCCCATGCTGTTTCGGTGTAGTCAACAATCGGGGCATCTCTCTGGGGTCTATGGTGTACTAGATTGGTATTTCTATGATAATCAGGAGGGGCTAGAAAAACAGGTGGCAAAAGGAATGCAATGTAACAGGTACCATCCCAGTCTGGAGGTAGACGTATATATGCGGTATGCCCACATATGAAGTAGGAGTGACGGGAAGCTCTAAATGTAGACTTGCCTTTATCACTGAATTCGATCACAGTGGTACATTTACTATGACCCAGGTGTACTGAACCATTCTTTCTTACACATAATTCACCTTTGACTGGTAATACGGACATAGCAGGCAAGACTAGTGTAGCGTCAGATTCAACATTTAAAATCATGAGGTTAAGTGTAAAATTACCTAATCCATATACTTCATTTTCTAGATCAGTTCCTGTTCTTTTGGGAAGTCCCTCCTTGTTAGGATAACAGGCTTTAAGCAAAACTAAGTTCAGGTTTCCCCATACCCAGTTGCTCTGGTAAACTACAGTGTTTAAATCTAAGGAATTAATCAAACTAAACCATGCTCCACAGGAACCATTGTGTGTGAACGGATATGGAAAGAGAGGCAGAACTCCCTTGTATTTCTGATAGGGAGGGAGTCGGCCACATATCCAACAATTTGTAGCATTGCTGGTCTGATGGGAATGGTGTAACATATTAATGAATGTGTTGTTGCGCAGCGCAAATCTATAAGACAACTCATGTGGAGGTAGTTCACTAAAAGAATGTTCGGCAGTAACATTGTAAGCACGCTTGAAAATAGGATAGTACATATGTAACAGCACACTTGCAGCAATAATAATAAGACTTAGAAAAAACATAATCAACAATGTCACTATACAGTGACTATGAAGTGATTTACAGTATGCATGTTTCTTGAGCTGCTTCTGTCTATTTTTCTCTCTCATTCGGTCTAGAGGATACATGTCAAAGACTTAATTCAACCGATTCACCTTGGAGAGGACTTAAACAATCGAATTGTCTGACTTGCTAGACCTTAGTTTCAGTTTATAGTTCTCTTTTTCAGTCTTTTCAACCAGGGGGAGTTTTGAGTCAGTCTGTGAGGGAATGCAGGGCTGAACGTTTAAATCCGATGGTAGTCCATGAAATTTCTTGATATGACTCGAGTGTAACCACCCTTTGCGGCCCTCTATCTTCACGGCTGTCCTCGTGGTCAGTAAAACGAGTTTCGGTTGTTGCCAGCGAGGCTCCAATGGACTCCTCCTGTCGAAATTTCTTACAAGTACCAGGTCACCTGGAACCACTTCATGAGGCTTTACCTCAGTGTTATCGGGAAAAGCTGCAGTTACCTGTGAACGACAAGATTGTAGTGCAGACATCAAGGAAGCCAGGTAATCTGTCAGCATATTACAATCAACATCAGTGATCTTACGAGGTATAGGCGTCCCCCACATATTTGGTGGCCTACCGAAGACCACCTCATACGGGGATAGCCCTGTTCGAGAATGTGCTACCATTCTCATGTAAAAGAGCGCAACTGGTAAGGCTACTATCCAGTCGACACCTTTTTCTCTACAGATTTTGGACAGTCTAATTTTCAGAGTTTGATTATGTCGCTCCACGAGACCTGCTGCCTCGGGATGTCGGACGCAGTGGAATTTCCATTGATAGCCTAACAGAAGTGAAACATGTTTCATTAGCTCAGATGAGAATGGCTGGCCATTATCTGAGTACACGACACGGGGCAAACCATACCGTGGGAAGAATTCTCGAACTAACTGTTGGGCAGTAGTCGGGGCAGTGTAATCTGAGACGGGATATGCCTCTGTCCAACGGGAAAGAGCGCATACAACTACGAGGACATATTTGAATCCTCGACATCGTTCCATCTGGATATAATCCATCTGGAGGACTTTAAAAGGGTGATCGGGAGGTTGGAATCCACCCTGCTCTACAGGTACTCCTTTACCTGGATTGAACTGACAACAAATCATACAGGTTCGGACTTTCTGTTTGGCTGCCGCTCGTAAGTGTTTGTTGAACCAAATGTGTTGAATACTGTCTAACATGGCTTTTTCTCCTAGATGTGCTGGACTATGTATTGTGTTAATGATAACTTGAACCATTGAGTCGGGGAGAAACCATATAGATTTTCCCTTCGTCATCCATCCCTGATCTGTCTGGATCCCTCCTAATTCGGTCCATTTCTTTATTTCCTCTGGTGTAGCATGTGTCTGTATGTCAATTACATCAAGAGCGGGATCCTTAACTGTCATGCAGTGTGTCGGCGTCGGAACTATTGTCTTTGTCAAGTCAGTTGCATGAGTCTGATTCTGTACTGTTTGCTTAGCTGTTCGGTCTGCTAGGTCGTTACCCTGAGAAATAATGTCAGTCACTTTCGTATGGGCTTTGCACTTCATGATAGATATTGAAGTAGGTAGATGTATTGCATCTAATAGAGCTTGAATGAGGGGACCGTGTTGAATGTTGGCACCGTGAGAAGTCAAATAACCTCTCTCTCGCCAAAGGACTCCGAAGTCATGTACGACTCCGAATGCATAACGTGAATCTGTGTATATGTTGACTTTCTTATTTTTGGCTTGAATACAGGCTTGTGTCAGAGCGATAAGCTCTGCTGCTTGAGCTGATAATGTGTCGATACAATTTGTTTCAATGACTTCGGTGTCTGTCGTGACTGCATAGGCGGCCACTAACTTTCCTGTACTTGTTCTCATACATGACCCATCTACATAAAGTGTCAGGTCTGGATCTGGTAATGGGACATCTGTCAAATCTTGTCTGGGTTTGGTCGTAATAGTAATGACTTCAATACAATCATGTGTCAGTGGGTCTGTTCCACTTAATGGCAAAAGTGTGGCAGGATTTAATGTACTACATCGTCTGATTTCTATGTGTGGCTGAAACAATGTAAGTTCGTAACCAGTCAGTCGTGCTATAGTCAAGTGTTGTGTCTGGGTCCGGTTCAAGAGAACCTCTACTGCATGTGGTACTTGTACTGTCAATTGATGTCCTAATACTATGGAATCACTTTGTCTAATCGCTAGAGCTGTCGCTGCAACTGATTTCAGACACGCAGGAAGAGCCTGAGCTACGGGATCTAATGTGCTAGAAAAGTAAGCGCATGGCTTGTGTGATCCTGCTTGTTCCTGCGTGAGTACTGACAAAGCAGTACCTTCACGTTCTGTAACAAAGAGTGTAAAAGGCTTACTGTAACATGGTGTCGCTAAGACAGGTGCTTGGCATAAAGCTTTCTTTAAGTCTTCAAAAGCTTGTGTATGTTCTGGAGTCCAAGGGAGGACAGTCGATGTCGCTGCCTCCTGTGTTGTCAACTGAATGAGTGGTTTTGCTAAAAATGCATATTGGGGGATCCACTGCCTGCAGTACGAAGTGAGGCCTATGAAGGCCCGTACCTCCTTTTGTGTCTTGGGTGGTGGCATGTTTACAATTAACTGGATGCGATCAGGTGTGAGCTGTCTCCCCCATTTGGACAGCAAGTGCCCTAGGTACACAACTTGCTGGGCACAAAATTGCAGCTTTGAAGGGGACACCTTGTGCCCCTTGTCGGCTAAGAAATGTAAAACCGTCAGTGATGCTTTTTCACATTCGGGTTCGCTTCGGGCGGTGATCAGCAGATCATCGACATACTGAAGCAGTGCAGTGTTAACAGGCATGTGGATACTGTCAAGTTGTCTTTTCAGTGCTTGGCTGTAGATGCTAGGACTTTCTGTAAATCCTTGAGGTGCGCGTGCGAATTTAAAACTTCGTCCATTTAAACTGAATCCGAACAAATATTGGCTTTCCGGATCGATTGGGACGCTGAAGAAGGCGTTCTTGAGGTCAATTACAGTAAAGAACGTTGCCTCTGAATCAATAGCTGTCAGCAATGACGAGATATCTGGGACCACGGGATATTGTGGTACAATGCATTTATTCAATTCTCGCAGATCGATAACTAATCGATATATTGGGGGTGCTTTTGGGTCGGTTCTTTTAAGAATCGGAATAATCGGAGAATTACATACATTGGAGTCGGTTTCTACAACCACTCCTTGTGAGATGAGCTCGTCAATGATTTGCAGTAAAGCCACTACAGCATCTGGAGGTAATTTGTATTGTCGCATTCGTGGTAATACCACTCCTGCTTTGAGTGTGACTCGATATGGTGTAATGTGCATACAACCTACATCAGTGGGGCCTTGTGCCCATAAGTGTGCAGGTAGATTCTGTAACCGGTGATCCATGTCTCTAGACACGTAGTGACCTTTAAAGTCACGCAAAAATAGTCGTACTCCGTCCGGGGAACAGCATATTATAGCTCCTAGAGCTTTCAATGTTTTAATACCTAACAAATTTTCGGGGCATGATTTCGTAAGCAATAGATCTGTAGTCCGTGTTAATGGACCGACTGTAAATGCAAGTGGTTGTGATACTTCGTTAATAGTGGGCTTTCCTGAAAAACCAAGGGAAATATTTTGTGAGCCTGAGAGGGGTGCCCCTGGGACTTCGTCGTGACTTATAGTTGTTCTGCTTGCCCCTGTATCAAGTAGAAATTTTCTGTCTTTCCCTAATACTTGACTCTGCACATAGGGACCCTCTTGATCTACAGGAACCTCAATAAGGGGTAAGCCAACTTCCCTCTCTAGGCTATTTCATGTGTATCGCTGATACTCTGGATAGTCATTTTGTGCATACTGGTACATCTGTTGTGTTGTGTTCTGTGTGGCAGCAATAGGCTGTGGCTGTTGTTGTGGCACGGTCTGTTGTGCAGCTTGCATAGGCTGTATCTTCTGAGGTACTTGTTGTTGGATCTGATCCTGTCTAGGCGGACGCGGTCTCTCCTTAGTTTTACCCGTAGCGATATTATGTTTCAGAACTGCACAATCGTTTATATAATGACCTGGCTGTTTACAATAGTTGCATGTCCCTTTAACGGGAACCGCTGAATTACTGGACTGTGTCGCACCCTTTTTATGACCGTCAGCTGGAACTGACTGAGCGACAAGCATTTTCATTTTCGTGTCTTTCATACGTCTTTGTTCGTGTTCTTGCTCTTCTCTAATTCTATTCTGGTGATACTGTAACATTTGTAACATTTGTGAAGGGGTGTTAGCTTGCCAAGTGCTCTCGACTTTCAATACTCTGTTTTTAACCTGCGGCAGAGAATTCTCGACTAGTTTTGTTACAAAAAGATGTGGATATGACTCACTATTTGCTTTCAGGCCGCTATTAATACCAAAACATTTTTCAAATCGGGAATAAAAATCACTGGTGTCTTCCTCGGGTTTCTGTTTACAGGCTGAGATTGCTCCCCAATCTTCCTTTTTCGTAGTTAATAAACGTGGCAATACTTGTACTAATAGACCTGGCAATGCTTTTGTTTTGTCCCCAAGCCCTACGCCTGCAGTTCGGTTATTTTCTTCATTTTCTAATGCGGTCCAATCAATCTTTTGGTCTCCCACCTCCCATTCTTTTTCCTTGAGTTTCTCATAAATACCGGCAGGCAATAATACTTTCAATATTTTCATAATGTCAGGATAGGTATAATCACCCATGAGTAACATGTCCTTTAGTTCACGGTGGAAACCTGCTGGATCTTTGTCATGGCTGGGCACTAATTTTTTCATTTCCAATAGTTCTATTTTGGTTATGGGCGTGTACACAAACACGCGTCTAAACGTATTGTCATCATTCCTGACTGGGTGTACTTCGCGTAAGGGATTCTGTCTGTCTATGTAATACGGGTTTCTCTCCATGGAAGGAGCTGGATCATGTTCTGGGCCCAAAAAGGCACTATATCTATGTCGGTATTCTAGAATTACTTTAATTAGATCGGTACCTAGACCTCTCCATTTATTCGTGAGTAGTTCTATCAATATATCAAGTAGGGGACCAGGATCGGAGTGTTGGCCTTTATATATTATAAGGAGATGTTGTATCATGTATATACTAGCCAAACGTTGTTCGTCTGGGGCGAGATTCAGAAACGTGTGTGCTAGCGCATCATCACTATATTTTTCAGGGCTGTCAGCCCATTGTACTGCTGACCTGGCTAATTCTTGTTCATCCATAGAATCGAGCACATGGTACCCCCTTCGTTCTCGAAGTAACTTATCGGTAGCCTGGAATAAGTGTTCAGGGGTCCTTGGATTTGTAATAACTGTTTGAAAAATTCTGTTACATTCTGGACGTATCGGACGTATTGTTTTATTAAAGGGTCTTCCTTTTCCTACATAAGCTATCGCTTGTCTAGCTGGTAATTCAAATTGTCCTGTGTTCATTTCTGACTGTTCCTCCTCCTCTTCCTCTGATTCAGTTTTATCTGCTTCTACTCTGTTTTCATGTATTCGTTCTACTTCTTTTCTGATCCTTCGGCACATTGCTTCTATACACTTCTGTTTATCATGTCTCCCGTCTGTTATATTCTGACCCCATCTGGTAAGTGCTTGCATTTCCTCCGAATCTACCTCTGGCCTATCTCTATTTCTGATCAAACAGTTTATAAAAAAACGTAACAGTAATTTTTGTATGTCTACTTTCTGGTATTCCATGGCTTCGGCAATACTTTCAGGACCTTGCCCTGATTGGATAAAGCGGTATATTTTGTCTAGATGTTCAACCATTCCTGGTAACGTCATTAAATAGTTTGCAGCTCGTCGCAAACGTACTGAAGACAGCAACATTCTGTTGTGTTTTCCTGGTACTGGATCATATCTACAATCGGAAAGAGGCTCGTTTAATACATTGTCTGATATTCTTTGGGGTGTACGTCGATATGCTAAATCTCTATAAGTTAATCTAGTTGTTGGCGGTGGCGTGGAAAAACCTCCTGTCGCACCCCCTGAGGTGCCAAGTCCAAAAGGATTTGTTGGGTGCAGGGTAGAGAGTGTCGGTGCAGGAAGGACTGTAGAAACAGATGGAATTGTTAGAACTTGAGTAGGAGTTTGTTGCTGCGGAGGTGAGTGCAACTGGTTCTGGGGTTGAGTGTCGTTAACGGGTGGTGTGCATGGCTGCACACCATTAGCATATTCGGGGGCTGCATCGTCTAAATAGGAAGAAAGGAAAATGTCTTTTGCGGTCTTGGGATGTACTTTAATCGGGAGTAACAGAGGTGGCAGATCTTCTGGTACCTCCAAAGTGGCCTTAGGCAAACCCTCGGCCAGAAGAGGATACATACCATTCATAAGAGTGTTTCGTTGTCTGTCTACTTGTTCTGTTTTTATTCGTGTACCTTCGTCAATTAATATGTTTTCTCGGGCCTTTTCTGAATCTTCCCTACTTTTCTCTTCCTTTCTGAGCGCTTTCTCTGTGCGCCTATGCGATTCTTTACGCCATAGTTCAATGGCATCTTTCTGTGACTGTCTGGCTTTCTTTTTCCATAACGCTTCTTCTATTCTCATGATGCAATCTGCATCCCATGTTCCAGCAGCGGGCCATCTCTGACTCTCTGCCAAATCCTTGGTGTAGTCCACCCATAGATCAAGATATAATACGGCATCTAGGCCATGTTTATGGTACATAAAGTACCCTGGAGTGTCCCTAGGTGGGATAGGAACAGCTTCCTCGAGTATCCCTTTTCTAGTTTTTATCTGTCTTAATTACGGCATCTTGAATCTTGTTACTTAATTCTTACTTTTACTCGGACCTGAACACAATTTATACAATAAACACAATAATGAAGATCGAACAATCACCCATACCACGACATTTAAAACATATCAAAACATTTTAGAACGAACAATAATAATTAGAATAAAACTAGTTAACTGCATAATACTAAATATACTGTATGTACTGCTAAACAGTACAGATACACTGCTAAAACAGTGCAGACCAGGTCTGTGTACCCAGACCCGTCTTGACCGGCACAAACTAATGCGCACGTCTAGATGCGTCCCCAGCAACGGTACTCACCGGGAAGCACGGAACGGAAGGCCTCGGAAGTCTGGACTGGACTAGACCAAACTGGACTGGACTCGACTCGTGACTTAGATACTTCGGAACTTCGGAATCTGGTGGGCCTCTGTATACCTCGGATCTTGCTCTCTCAGCTAGGCTCTGGTCGGGATTCTCCGCACTCCTCACCGCCTCGTCTGGGTGTTGATCGCAGCCTCAGTCGCCCCCTTTGGCCTGAGGGAGATACAGGAAATCCTGCGGGTACGCGTAATTGTCCGTCCGGCTGTGACAGGAGACCGGGTCTGCAACGCACCTCCGGCGCGTGGGGTGTGAGAGGTGTCCCTGTTCGGGCGCCAATTATGTGGTAAATATTTAAATTACCTGTACTATTTTTTATGCGGTAAAGTCTAGTAAGAATAACTCAGTCAAAATAAGAGGCAGAATCCGTGGTATTAGAGGTTCTGAAAAGGACTTTATTCCTTACAAAGGAATTATGGTTCGAACCAGGCAATCATATTCCATCACCACGAAGGTTCAGGAAGGGATAGGCAATGCATTATTGACAAGTAATCATATATATATGAAAAGCATTACATTAAGACAGATGCAGGAGGCGTAACAGCTGATAATACAGATAAGAATACACATACGTAATGAAAAAGGCATAATAATAGGCGTGCATAGAGGCGTATACTAAAAACGTCATTATGATGGTGACACAAATGGGTGGATCCATAAGAGAATCCTGCAAAGTCAGCGAAAATACATGGCAGAGATGCGCGCGCAGCCGCATGACGTGTGATTGACGTGTAACTAAAGGGTGAAGGGAACTTGACATTTAGCCCTACATGTGGAGACAGAAGTCTGGGGTGTCAGGACAACCTAGTCCTAAATCATATCTAATATCTTGTGTTTAAGGAACTATTTTATCTGGAAGGAAAGGTCTTCTCGGACAGATCCTCTTCTATACTGACTGCTAGTGCGTGTACAAGCGTCTAACTGTCTACATGAGATGCGAGGGGGCATGGGCCTACCATGGTAACGAGAGTCATGAATTACTTGCACAGAGATAGTAAGGCCGGGCCCTTTGCTCTGCAGCTAGAGGGATGTTTACCTAAGCTACTTAGACAGGAATGCATTTCTTGAGGAGCGGAACAGATAACTTGAAGGCCGAATTTAGTTTTGGCAGGCAACAGGCCGGGCTTAGGCACCGTTAGCCGCGCAGGAAGTAAGACAAAGTTCATGGATACAGATGCAGGTCCAGGCTGGAGCATTCAGAGGCAGAAGCAAGAAAAGGCTCGATGGCAGAATTCAGGGCCTACCTTGCCAGAGCTGGAAAACGTGAAAAGTATACCATATAAAGACGGTGGCAAGGCATACTTAGGAACGGAATATCTGGCCCATTCATGGCAGATATGAAAGAGTATATATTAACGTTGGACACAATTGTATTTGCGTCTTCATAGCTTGAAGTGGAGGGAACATACATGTACTTGTAGCATGTACATGGAGCCGTTGGGGTCTAGATAGGGGACACAATTGACCATAAAAATTCATATTTCCTCATAGTAGGTGGTTTTTATTACTACCCAGCTGAGAAATATCCATTTTCATGATCCTAGGAGCATGAAAGGCTGTGTTGGCCACAACAAGATTGAAATGTGTGACCTTTCAGCTGTTCTCCTCAAGCAGTGCAATGCGCAGCTAGGCAAATGTATCTGCTGAAGAATGACATAAAAGGTTAGAGTGACCCCTGCAGCAACCGGTTGGTATGAAGCAAGTTTCTGATCTGCTGGTAGGATAGCTAGGATGGTTAATGCTCTTCCTGCAGCTACCTGTGTGCAATCTTCTGATCACACGTTTACATCACCATAAAAAGCCTTGGATGGTAACACGCCTGCTGCTGGACTGTGTGAAAGCTACATGTCCCACAGCATAATCCAAGCATCATGGCCAGCCAGGTTTTCTGCTGTGATTCATGTGTAACTTTCAGATCATAAGCCACACATAATCTGTGAAGGGCTAAATCAAACTTCCATTCTTGGTTTTAACATAAGTACTGGTAAGTTGAACAAGAAATGCCATCCACCACAGTGGCATTAAGAGTGCTACCTGGGCATCTGTTTCTCCAGATTGCAGCAGAGTCAAAAACATGAAATAAATGAGGCCAGCAGCACTGAGTTGTCCCTGCTTTGCTTTATCTGATTTTACTGCATGAAAGCAGAGTGCGGACTCTCGCATCGCCTCTGAGGGCAGCGAGGTCCAGTGCTTAATTTGTAAAACAAATAAGTGCCAGGGCTCTCGCCAGGAGGCCACTGCAGCTTGCACCACACATTGCCCCTGCCACGCTGCCAATGATAGTAATAACATAACAACTAACCATCACTCTCCTATAGTGTATCAATTTGAGCTATTCCAGGCCCCCACAGCTATACAAATTGGCTTGGGAACGAGTAGTAGTCATTTTACTAGATAATTAATTATTAACCGTTGTTGTGCTCGTCGGTAAATTAGCCAGAGAGTACCACCTAGTGACTGCATGCCTAGCAAGCTGTGGTGCTGACAAATAAGTGCTGATACCGAGCACTGGAAACCACCGGCTCAAATTAAACATTGGTGTGGGCAGTCACAACAGAGCTCAGTTACAACTCCTTGTAGCTCATCAGTTTGTAGCGAGGACTGGTGTAGAGAGATGTACGTCAAACATAGTTGGAGCTTGCCCATTGTGCATTGGAGAAACCTCCTGGCTCCCACCTTCAAGGAGGGGCCAGGTGAGTTCACTCACTGACCCTAGGAAGGTCACACCCACTCCTGTAAGGAAGAGCCGGGCCTCCTTTCCTCAAGCAATAGATACATTTCTCTTACCGGGATAACATCCCCAGCAGGTTCCAACCTAGCAGCAGTAGTTGCTGCTAATTGTTTTCCCAATAATTTTCTTATACACAGTCCAGGCTGAGAGAAGATCATCCAGGTCTATGTCATCTGGGGACCACCCACCAACCTTGCATCGCAGGGGCTGCGGAGCCTTTTGTTATGTTCATGCACAATCAATCAATCAGTAATCTTATAAAGCGCGATTACTTACCCATGAGGGTCTCAAGGCTCTGAGTGGGGGGGGGGGAGGGGGGTGTGTGGGTCTGCGCTTCAGTCGAAGAGCCTCCTGAGATCCTTCCTGTATTGCGGCAGCGAGGGTAATTGCCTGAGGTGCAGAGGCAGGGAGTTCCAGGTCTTTGCAGCGAGGTAGGAGAAGGATCCAGCCGAGGTTTTGCAGATCCGTGGGATTGTGGCAGGGCCAGGTGGGTAGAGCGGGATGTCTGGTTGGAGTGTGAAAGGAACAGTCGCAGCTGCTACCTGGAAGCAGCAGTGGGGTTGGTGGGGGAAAGGGGAGGTGGGCCGATTTGGAAAAAAATGGGCTGGCCGGCCACAGCTGCCTCTCCTGAGTCCTCTTCCTGTCTTCTTCGGAGAAACAGGAAGAACAAGGGCTTGCATGCTCCCCGCAGCCAATCATAACACTGCAATGCAGTCTTGTGACACGGCACTCAGCAATGGACTGGAGGGGTGGGGATGTTCTCCACACAGGCTGTAATGCAGCCTGCATAGAGAACAGGGAACAGAGAAAGTGCGCATGACTCTTTTGGGCGGCCCGAGGGGGCCGACCAAATTAGTCATTGTGCGCTTAGAAGGTTTGTAGCACTCCTCCCCTGCTCTGCAGCCCTGCCCCCTCATGCAAGCTGCTGCAGTAGGAGGACAAAGTAAAATGATAATAACATTGGTTTTTATCATTTTATTTTTTCCTTTCTTTTGCTGCTTTAAGTCAGTGAGGCAACGCTGAGCCGCCACTGGGAAGGAGGGGCGGTGGTTGAGGTATGCAGGTCCGGCGTTGTGGAGGGCTTTGCTGCAGAGGATGTATCTGGAGCTAGGGTATGTGCTGTAAGAATAACTCATATGTTAATTAGGCCACCCCTTTATCTGGCGTGTGATATGTTGAAGGTGGATATTGCATATCACAGATCTAACTGTAGTCCCCTTCTTTACTCACCTTGTTTCTTCACCAAAAGACCATTAGATAAACAAACCCCTTAACAAGCTCACAAAATACGCCACCATGTCTACCTCAGGCAACCCCGGCTGCCCATGCCCTGCTTGTCCTTTACTCGCAGAGGGTCTGCGCCCCCCTGTTTAACAGCCTGTGTAATTGTCCTGTTATGTCTGAATGTACAGGGGTGATGCTTGAGGCCCCTCGGTTCTAGGTAGGCTGTGCTGGTAGTGCCCATGGCAGTCATGCAGTCAGGCCTGAACCTGCTCATTGTGGGGAGCCTCAGGAGATGCTGTGCAAGGGTTCAGGCTTCAGCCCTGCATCCAGCCACCTGTGGCTTCCATCCCTCACCTCCCCCAGCAGGCTCTGAGTCAACAGTCCTTCGGCTCACAGTGAGTCCTGTGATGTCTGTGATGTGTTGTGCTGGAGGATGCTCTTGTGCACAGCCACACAACATCTGGCTTTTAAGACACGATCCACGACAGCTGGAGGCCTCACCCATTTGCCACCCTCTTTCTCTCCGGCCAGCTGCCCCCCGGTGCAGGTGGGCGCCCCTTGCACAATGGGTGCTGTCCAGGAGTCTGCTTTGATTCAGTGCTTTGTGACCCCAGAAGTAGCTGCAAAACTTTGTGCATTTCCTTGCAAGGTCCAATGAGGGAGGGGGTGATGACCCCTTACTGCGCGACTCTCAAGTGCTACTAATGTGGAAATTGCAGCTCACAAAGCCTTTTCCGATTTGGAACTTACACGCAGGGCGCGATAAGATGAACAGGCACCACATTTCTGGACCCTGCTTGTCATTTTGTGATGGGACCTATATACTAATATATCGTGTCACAAAATGTTAATTCGCAAGGAGTCGAGAACAACTTGCCTAAAGAATAGTATCTAGGCGGGTCCCCCTTTGTGACCGGTTGGGATTGGTTACAAACACTGGAATGGTGGCCTGCAAGGGACAAGGGACATCAGACCTTCATCCTTGCATTCATATGCCCAAAGAGGAATCATCTTCTGGTAACAGTGGTGCATATCCGTTAAAGGAAAAGATGTTGGTTTTAAAAAAAATGTCTCCTGATTAGAAATATATCCATGGGATACACTCCCACTCAGTAGCGGCTGGTATCAGGGCAGAGTGGCAGGAAGAGGGAGACAGATGACGACAATACAAAAAACTAAAAAAAGAACTTACCTGCCGTCCACCGCATCTTCGCTCTTCTGTTCCTCACTGTATCACAGGCTCCTAGTCTCTCCTACGGCCAATCCAGAGACAGCTCTCATGTATGAGAGCAGGAGCACAGTTGGCCGTGGATTTGCGCTCTTAAAGAGACTGGGAGCCTGTGCCAGCTGTCTCCAACCCACTGCAGCTCGGGGTGGAGACATCTCAGCGCGCATGTCGGTTTGGCTGTCCTGAGACAGCCAGCCCAACTGACATGCGCACTGACAGCAGTGCCCACCACTGCTCCTCCGTGACTGACCCCGCAAAGGACACACCCCCAAGACTCGGCCCTCATAACTTGAAAAATAAAACGAGAATAAACCAGTTTTGTCATAATTTTATTTTCAAAGTTTTGAGTCTGCTGGCAGAGGGGGCAATGCTACTCTGCCATAGCGAAGAGCCGTCGCTGCTCTGTGACGCTGTAGCGAAGAGCCGCCGCTGCTCTGTGACGCTGTAGCGAAGAGCCATCGCTGCTCTGTGACGTTGTAGCAAAGAGCCGTCGCTGCTCTGTGATGCAGTAGCTAAGAGCCGTCGCTGCTCTGTGACGCTGTAGCGAAGAGCCGTCGCTGCTCTGTGACACTGCAGCACAGAGTTGACGCTGCTCTGTGACGCTGTAGCGAAGAGCCGTCGCTGCTCTGTGATGCAGTAGCTAAGAGCCGTCGCTGCTCTGTGACGCTCTAGCGAAGAGCCGTCGCTGCTCTGTGACGCAGTAGCTAAGAGCCGTCGCTGCTCTGTGACGCAGTAGCTAAGAGCCGTCGCTGCTCTGTGATGCAGTAGCTAAGAGCCGTCGCTGCTCTGTGACGCTGTAGCGAAGAGCCGTCGCTGCAGCGAAGAGCCGTCGCTGCTCTGTGACGCAGTAGCTAAGAGCCGTCGCTGCTCTGTGACACTGTAGCAAAGAGCCGTCGCTGCTCTGTGACGCTGTAGCGAAGAGTCACCGCTCCTCTGTGACGCTGTAGTGAAGAGCCGCTTCTGCTCTGTGACGCTGTAGCGAAGAGCCGGCGCTTCTCTGTGACGCTGTAGCGAAGAGCCGCTGCTGCTCTGTGACGCTGTAGCGAAGAGCCGCCGCTTCTCTGTGACGCTGTAGCGAAGAGTCGTCGCTGCTCTGTGACGCTGTAGCGAAGTGCCGTCGCTGCTCTGTGATTTTGCCAGGTCTGCAAGCTCAAAAGGATTTCGTACATTGACGCCCCCAAGTTCTTTACACATTGGGCGTATGTGTGAGCAACTGGACAAGGAGTGCCACATTTAAACCCTGCACACTTTGCACATAAGCATTCAGCGTGTTGTGTTGTAAAGTGCTGCAGAGCCGATTGTCGGGTCTCAGTTCTCAATGTGGGTTTATTTTCAAGAGCTTTGCACTGCTGCCTTAGTGCTTTTAATTCCAAAAGCAATCTGATATAAAGTGTCCCTCAGGCCGTAGTCTCTGGCTGTATAACACAAATAAATAGATGCCACCGTGGCTTGCACACGTCTGACCAATTATGCAAATCTCATTATCCACACTTCCTAATCTTGCTTTGTCTGGCTCTGCTGCGAGGGTTTTGTAAATTGATGTCTGAAGCAGGGCTTACAGCTACCCAAGCTTGTTTGTGCGAGCGAAAATTATAACAAATAATTGATAGAATTCATGTGTTTATGTAAACGTTATTCAAGCCAAACGAGTCGCATAATGAGTTATGAGCGAGAAAAGGGAAATCAAGTGAATCATTTATGCATCAGTGTGATTTATAGATTGTGCGTGTGGCAAGGCAAGTGGGAGAGGCGGGACTTTAGTCTGCAAATAAGTGGAAGCTGCCATCAAAAACTGCAGCTGACAGGTGATGACCCATCTGGGAACTCATATTGGCTGGTTGATGCACAATACATATTTGCATAGAGGTGTGTCACATGCAAACCAAGGGGCAGATTTACAAGAAAGTGACGCATCTGTGGAGATGCATCACTTTCCCTGCGCCACCATGCAAAACCCTTGCGTCACCATGGATGCGCCGTATTTACAATAAGGCGCACCATGGCGCAAGGATTGACAGATGCGTCAGAAATTCTGACGCATCTGTTGACGGAAAAGTCACGCATCGCTGGAGTTGTGTCGCAAGCAGGCGTAAGGTTTTGATGCAGTGGCATCCTATAAGTCACACAGTGAAATCTTGTAGATTTCACTGCGTCACTATTACGAGGCTTTCCTGCGTGGGAACGCCTACCCTGCATACATTATACCTGACGTAGGTATAATGTCACGCAGGGCTTTACAACGTGACGCATCTCCCTAGATGCGTCACGTTGTAAATGGGCAGCAACTTTTACGCCGCCGATGCATCATAAAAGTGACGTAACAACAGCGCAAAAGTGATGCAAGGGGATTGTAAATCTGCCCCCAAGTCTCACTCCCTGTGTTATTTAAGCACAATTGCACTTTGTCATATTAGAGAGACACTTCAAAGTCCTGGGGTGATGTTTATGGGAAAACTGGCAGGTTGCCATGAGACAGACTAGCATGTGGGGGAGGTGCATGTGACCACTTCTTGCCCTAGGGCCCCACAAGGGACAAAACATGGCTTCCCTTTGCTGACCTGATTGTTTAGAACCGAAGAGGACATGTAACTGGAGTGTCTATTAGTCTGCCAAGTGGTAATGAGCTGTCCAGTACTGGATTTTCATCGGAATAGTTTACTTTAGAACAGTTTACAACAGGATGTGCTGCAAAAGTGGTAAGGTGTGCCCTGAGGACTTTTTCACTTTGGTTAGAGAATGTTCAGTAGTCACTCCCACCCACTGGCTAATGAATCCTATGAAAGTGGCCCCTGACCCACAGCTCATCATAACGGATCTGGACTTGTGGAAGAACAGGAGAGGACAGTACCTGTTGTTTGCGACATGTGTGGAAAACGGAGGGGCTGAACTTACGTGCCACCAGGACTGGGAAATGGACTCAAAAAATCATTTCTGGGGAAACAGATACAGCAAGAGCCATGTTGCCCCAAGTAGCCAGCTAACCAGAAGCAACTGGACCTGGACTGGATCCCGTTGTTGGCCTCTGTTTAAGTGAGTCCCCACCCCAAAGTGCTGTCCCTGAGTTCCTAGGAGCCTTATGAGAGACTAAAATGAACTACTCCAAAAGATCTGAAAAGTATGCACTCCTAAAGTCTTTTTTCACTGTTGCAAGCTTATCTGTCATTGACTAAGACTAGGTGATCTTAGTACATTAAATAAGTAATAACTTTAGATTGGGAGCAGATAGAGATATGATGTTTACAAATGAATTGTAATTTAAAATCCTCAGCGGCGTGTCCAAGATGGCGACCAACTCGGAGCTCTGCTGGATTTCCCAGGCCCCACTGACAAGGATCCTGATGGCTGTGTCTGACCTCGAACTACTGCAGAACACTTGTGCTGCACTCCCGAGAGTGTGGCGGCGACCTATGGAAGACAGGAGTCCCGAGGCACAGGGAGGCGGTATCTCGACTCGAGGGAGCCAGCTGCAGAGCGCTGATGCCCAGGGCCCAGCCAGGATTTGCTCGGCCTCATGAAGGCTGGTTCACGGTAGGCGGCTCCCCCGTGCCCACTATGGGTGAGTAAACAGACTGCTCGTTGGTGGGGGGCACAGCAGAGTGAGATTGTGGCCTGGACCCAAGGCTGCGGGGTTTGTGGCCCTTGAATTCGCGACCTACTGATCACCTGTGTTGCCCTCGTGGTGCACCTAGAGGGGGGCTGTGGTATAGTCTACGCCCCCGTGCCACCACTGGACATTGGCATGTGGCCCGGCCCTGTTGTTGCACACCCGGGCTGGTCTGCACCATCCTCGAGGAGCGTTGATCCGGAGCTGCAGTTAGTGTGGGGTGAGCCCCTGACCCCCCCTCCTTCCAGCATCACCTGAACCTGTGCTGTAACACATTTAGAGGTGCCGGACCGACTCACGAAGGCCTGTTTGGAGTTCTCTCACTGGTGAACAGTGAGAGAACTGAGTTGCCTGGGAAGATAGCCCCGGCTGCGCAGGGAGGGGCTGTGAGACGGGGGTTGAATCCGGTAGCCATCTGCAGCCCACTGGCAGTGGGACGGCAAGTCTCCGAGATGCCCGCACCCCCTCTGGACTACAGCCCTTGGTTACCAGCACCATTGCCACAGGAGCACCAGGAGAGATGACCCCTCAGGGTCTGAGAGTGGCGTCATTGGAAGAAGGCCGAGATGCACAGGAGGAGGAGTTGGAGGGTCAACACCAGGAGCTTCTGGCCCTACATGATCAGAATCTAGATGTCTGCTATTGCCTTGAAGACCTTGAGAACCTGTCCCTTCACTCCAACATACTAATCAAGGGCGCCCTGCTGCAGGTGATTCTGAGCAGTCTCGAGAACTTCGTCAGCCACCTCTTTAAACATGTAGCCCCTTCCCTGCAGGATCAGGAGATCTTTTTGGATCGTACTCACTGCGCTGGGTGGCCTGGTGCTGTGCCGGCCCAACTCCAGGACATACTTACCTGCCTCTACTCTTATCGGCAGAAGAAAGTTATCATGGCAGCCGCCCAGGAACACCCAACCATCGACTTTTTAGGGCCACCGGTTGTGTCTCTACCAAGATCTTTCCCCGATAATGCTGCAGCGCCGGAGAGCCCTCAAGTCTCCCACGGATCTCTTATGAGCCCAGAGCATTAGATATAAATGAGGCCATCTTTTTCTACTACAATTTGTGTGGCAGGAGGAGGTTCGAGTGGTGCGCACTCCTGAAGATGCCCGAGCACTTCCTGACATGCTGGAACTGTACTCTGCCTCCCGAGTGGTTTCCCCACTGCGGGACCCTCAGTCCATAGCCTCCAACTCGCATCGCTCTAAACAACACATGACGAATGTCCTGAGCAAACCATCTGAAGCTGACTGCCGGGAGTCCCACACTAAGCTGCTTCAGCAACTCCTACCGGAAAGTGACCGTGAAAATACAGATGGTGATCAATGATCAACTGCAGGTGTCTTGAACCTTCAGCAAAGTCCTGTGACTCCCGCCCAGCCTTGTTGACTTCCACGGCTGCAGTCACTTATCTCTTACATCACCTCTGTCAAGGGCTCACGCCTGTACTGGCAGAGCTCCTCCATGCTGAGACTTAATTGCTGGTGTGATGACATGGACCCTAACCAATGCTTTCTGTTTGATGCCAGGTGGGGGATGTGTTTAAGTTACTGTCCCACTTTTCTGTCTGAAGCCCTTTCCCCCTTTACTGCTCCTCTCCCCCCTCCTCTCGTGTGGCTAACCGCGCATGGTCCCTATAAGAGGTCTTGCGCGCCCTTCTGTGGGTGGTGTACTGACAGGTACTTGCATGGCACTGTCCACGCTTAGCCTCAACGTTCAAGGCCTTAATGCACCAGCTAAGTGCTTGGAACTCCTCTTATTTCTCAAAGACACTAAATGTGACATCTGTATGCTTCAGGAAACTCACCTGCTCCAGGGTGATTGGTGGAGGCTGCGCTCCAGCTGGTTCGACCACCAGCCCTTTTCGTCTGGAGGAGCCAAGAGAGCGGGGGTCACTATTCTGTTAGTCACACATTTCCCAGGGTGGGTGGAAAGAGTTTTTATGAAAATCTCAGGCAGGCTTTTAGCATTGCATATCTTAATCCAGGGCACTAGATGCACCATAGCAACAATCTATGCACCCAATGAACGTCAAAAACCTTTTCTTTGGGATTCATTTTGCCGACTGTTGACCACTTCAGACAAAGACGTGGTAGTGGGTGGGGACTTCAATATCGTAATGGATACTCATAGGGATCGAACTACTCTTTGGGTGGGACAGGTCGGTGGGCTCACAGAGGGCACTAGACACTGGTTTGACGAGGCGTGTTTAACTGATATATGGCAGTACAAACATGCCACAACTCTGAACTATACTTTTTTCTCAGCTGCCCACCCAACATATGCCCATATTGACTATTTTCTTACCTAATCCGGGGTGACCTGTGACACGGTCTTGGTAGGCATTGCCACGGCAGCTCTCTCTGACCATTCTCCCATAGTCTTACGCCTCAAGCTTGGAGGACATATGTCGACCCTATCAGTCTGGCTTCTTAATGTGAAACTCTTCTCCTTCGATCACATATGAAAAGATACCCTGACGGCTATAACTGCCTTTTTGAAAATTAATGACACACCTGAAGTTGCTGTTGCCACATTGTGGGAGACGTTCAAGGTTGTGATTAGGGGCAATTTCATTGCCCTGGCCTGGAAACATCCATTACAACGCAGTCATTACAACGACCTACCTTTACAATGCAACTGTTACAACGGAACTGCCTTTACATCGCATACCATTACAATGCATGCCATTACAACGCATTGTAAGGTAAGTAATGGGGATGTTTTTAGTATTAGGGTGGGTATGGGTTTTGGGGTACATGGGAATATTAATTTTTACCCCTTCACTATCCAACACTTTCCCTACTGTTGCACTCACTGGAGTAGGAATGGTAATTTTTACCCCTACACTATCCAACACTTGCTGCCCTAAAAGTATTATGCATTGTAATGGTATGCGTTGTAATGGAATGCGTTGTAATAGTAGTTTTTTAAAATGCGTTGGGATGGCATGCGTTGTAAAATCATGCAATGTAATGGTAGTTGCGATGTAAAGACTGCGTTGTAACAGCAGGCATTGTAATTGCATGCATTGTAATGTGATATATTCCCCTGGCCACGGTCTATAACAGGGAGAGGCGCACAAAGCAGCAGCAACTAGAGTTAAAGGTCAGGGAGCTTGAGGCCACTCACGTCTGGTCGAGCTTGATGGCGGTCGGCCGCCAATTGACAGCTGCCCGGAAGCAATTACGGGAGATAGACATGGGTAGAGCAGAGCATGCACTGCTTAGCATTAACCAGAAATATTATGCGGGTAGTAATAAGGCAGGACGCATGCTCACATACCGCCTTGAGCACAGGCGACCAATCGCAGAATCCCTGAAATACAGGGAGCGGATGGCACACTATGAGAGCAAGATGCAGATATAGTGGATACCTTTCGAGCTTTCTATGCATCCCTCTAAACAGCAGAACCCCTGTTAGAATCTCAAATACCTCCTCCCACTGCCAGCACAAATAGATTCAGTGCTCTCGATGTACACATCACTCCAAAGGAGGTCCTAGCAGCCATTCAAAAGCTACAGCCTAACAAGGCACCATGTTCAGATGGCTATAGCGATGAATTCCAGAAGGCTTTCACACCGCAGCTAGCCCCAATCTTAGCACAGCTGTTTAATACCTTTAGTGAGACGGGCACACTAGCAGACTCCATGTGCTTGGCCACAATCACGGTAATCCCCAAGGCGGGCAAAGATCCCAAGTGCTGCTCTTCATTTAGCCCGATCTCCCTCTTGAATGTTGAGGCATACTTTTTTACCAGTGTTCTAGCCCATAGACTGGCCCCCTACGTTCAGGGTCTGGTAGAGCCCGACCAGGCAGTTTCTTTCCGAAGCGAGGATGTAGCGACAACATGAAACAATTGTGTCACCTGCTGAACAACGTGCGGCACACACAGACACTGGCTTTATTGCTCTCAAGCGACGCTGAAAAGCCTTTGATCGGGTGCATTGGCCCTACTTGCAGTGTGTTCTACAAATAGTGAGTTTTGGTCCATGGTTCCTTAGTTGGATACGTTTGTGGTACCTCACCTCTCAGGCTAGTGTATGTATGAATGGTGTGAAGTCCACCCCGTTTCCCTACCATGCATGACACAAGGCAGGGCTGCCCCTCATCTCTCCTGCTTTTCGCTCTATATGGAGTCCTTTGTGGAACGCATAAGGAATAAACCCAGCATAATGGGCATCCAGATGGGTGGGAGAGAACATAAGATTATTCTGTATGTGGATGATGTCCATTTTACCCTCACTGACCCCGAATGTACTTTAGCAGCCATGATGACGGAGCTGACTGTGTTCAGTGCTGCCTCTGGGTTCTTGAATAATCTGCAGAAGTCCTCAATCCTTGGGCATTACTGTCTCTGAGATGATGACAGCCCGGCTGGCAGCCCTCTTGCCCTTCCAGTGGGTGGAGAATGGGATCCCAGATCTGGGGATACAGATACACTCAACACTCGTGGCCCAGAACTACAGACTCTTCCGCACCAACACACAGTCTATTCTCGATAAATGGAGAACTCACGGCCTGTCCTGGCACGGGCGTATAGCTGCTATCAAAATGATATTACTGCCTAAACTTTTTTATGTTATGCAGACCCTACCCCGCCAACCTCCGCCGAAGATTTTGGACAAATTGCAAGCCCTTATTTGGGACTTTGTCTGAGAAGGTAAATGAGCAAGGATGGCCAGAGCCTGTGCCTATCTGTCGCTGAAAGCAGGAGGATTGGAGGATTACAAATCCATACTGCTACTACCAGGTGGCACAATTGTGCCACACGGTTGAGTGGTCTAGCACCCAAACGGAGAAGCACTGGTGTTTTACAGACCAGGCAATTGCGGGCATCCACATTTGAAAAATACCGAGTGTTGAAAACTCATCCTGTGCCCTGGGCACCCCCCGACTTTTTGCTGACTGATACTGGTGGTAACTGATTTTAACCGACCCTGGGCTCTGCCTAACCAGGCCCAGGGCCAGTGCTAAGCTGAAAGAGACACCTTAGAATACAGTTAAAACACCTACATACACTAGGGTACACAATGGTATGGTGGGGTACCCCTGTGATTGGCATGACCTACCCTATAAGCCCCTAGTATATAATAGGGAAGGGGGATTGAAACTACCTAGAAGTCCCCAGTAGCCTGGGGCATGGCAGTTTAGAGGCCAGCTGCCTTTTTCTGCACTTGCATGTGTGCACTGCTGAGGCCTGAGCTCAGTTTAAGATCAGCCCTGGGAGCCAGGACTGCTTTTAATAAGTAAATTGCACCCAAACTCGACTTTGGTGTTTGGGGTACTTAAAAATTGATAACCTACAATGTTTTGGCATATTAGGGACCCCAGGGTCTCCCCTAGGTATCCCGAGGGGGGGGGGGGTCAGTTATGTATAAGGTACACCCTTATAAAATGAGTTTTTATATGCCTGGGTAAAGTGAAATTTCCCATTTCACTCCCCACATTGTGGTAAAGTGCTGCTCAAATTCGACTTTGATGTTAGAAGCACGGTAGAGGGAGAATCTGCAATATTTCTACAGATTCAGAACCCCTAAAGTCTCCCCTAGTGGCACATGGGGTGGGGTTCCTGTAGATATAAGACAAGTGCTTATAAAATATGTTTTTGTAAGTCCTGGTGCTGGAAAAATGTCCCAAGTCATTTTTCCCATTACATATCCCTTATTACATAGGTTAACATGGTAGGAAGTTATTGATTAATAACTATTGATAGGAGAGGACTAGAAATGCCATTCAAAGACTTTCCAGAATTGTATTAAAAAATCCAACAATATCATATTGTTGAATTTATCCTAAAGTGTACATACAAGAAGTTATAAGACTTTCTAGTTTGTCAGTCCAAATTCAGCCTTCCAGTGGTCTGCCCTGATTGGTCAGAGTTAAGTGAACTAGCCAGGCTGCCTTGAAGAGGTGATAAAGAGCCCCTGGGATTAACCAGCTCTGCTGGGAGGGCAGTGTGCTGTTCAATAGGAATGCCAGGCCAGGGGGAGGAGTCGTAAACCATGGTCTTCAAAGGCAAAGGGATGGCCGCAATGTCAGTTTCCACTTTACACTTTTGACCCCCACCAGACCCAGGATTAGGGAAGGTATGTGCAGATGGTAGGGTGAGAGTCTATGCAAATAAGCCATCCTAGGGGGTGTGTTTAGCCAGCTCTTACCTCCTTGCTGGAAAACCAGACATTATGGATTTGGAAGATTTGATGCACTCTGGGACAAAATAATGTCACACTCTACAGGATGTGGTCATAACTTTGAGGAGTTATCCTCCTCGGTGACCTCCTGTATGACCCAGAGAACTTGGAATAAGTATCTGAGAGGTGCAGATCCCTCCAGGTCTGCTGCTTGAATCATACTGAAGCAAGAAGTGCCCTGCTGAGAAGTTTTGCTGTGCAAAGATTTCTAAGGCCTGACCTCTGAAAACTGCACCATCTGAAACTACAGCCCTGTGGATTATTTTGCTGAAAAAGAACTATAGAGTGGGCTCCCTGAAAGCTACAGGTTAAAAGAGCTCAACTGGAACATCACCAACTAAATCTACACTTTGGAGAACTAACAGTGGATTTGTAAGGGTTTTGTAACAGTGGATTGTGAGACCTGACGTCCTCAACTTTCAAGGACCATCTTGGAGCTTCCAGACCCTTGGAGTGAGTTTGAGACACTTTGGGACCTCTTGAGGAACTTCAGGAAGAAGTTCAAGACGTTTGGAGAACTTTGGATCAACTTTGAAAAAAAGCTCCATAGAGGGACCGACTCCACCTGGCCAGCCAGGCTGCCTGCCTTCAACCGCGAGCCGGCCAAGACAACCAGGCTCGTCGCGCTTAAAGCTCTATCGCTCCAACTTCCAGAGATTGACTGGGACTAGAGAAAATCTGAAGCCGGCGAACCCTCCCCGGATCCGGCTACATGAGGAGCATCGAGAGACCCCGCGAGAAAAACCTCCAGAAAAGTTTCTAAGTCTGCTCGTAGAAAAGGTGACCGGGAGCAACTGCGAGAGCCAAGCCGCCTGCCTTCCAACGCGTACCGGTCTGGATTCCTGGGTTGCCCTGCTGAAGCGATCTTGAGAAATTTTCTAAGTTCGCTCCAGGGAAATTAACCGGGACCTCGTCACAAGTCAAGCAGGCGAACCCTCACCGGATCCGAACTGGCTGGAAGCTTCGAGGGCCTCACGAGAAAAAGCTCCAGAAACGTTTCTAAGTGTGGAGATAGAGACTGAGACGGGACCTGCCGCAAGCTGTAACCGCTCAGGGCTCCATCGTGGTCGGCCTGAAACTTTGACTTTGCCCCTGTCTATCGCGAGCAGGTATCACAATATGGCGCTATAATCTTCAAATTGCTATATTTTATAAAATCTTTGAAAATTCATATCTTCGGTTCCCTACATTGTTTTTTTGTTGTTTTGGTGTCATTTTAAAGATAAAAATATTTCCTAATATAATAAATTGGTGTTGGATTTTCATTATCTATTGTGTCTTAATTATTCACTTAAATGGTGTTTTTAAAAGTTTTACATACCTGTCTTTGAAGTTAAGGCTGTCTGCTCGCAGCCACGTTACCAAGGGTTGAGCATAGGAATAATTTTCTAAGACCTATGCTGAGTCCTATAATGTGTTAGTGGCCTTAGTGCCAGTGGCAGACCTACATTTGCCCCTACCAATAACCCACTTTCCAACACCGTGGCTGCCAGCACCCCGCTGGCCGGCCAGAGTCCATGTTTCGCTGGTGAGTTGAACCACTATTGGGTATGGTACAGGGTCTAGTTGTGACATGGCCTCACTACACCACTATCCCCCCAGGAAGACACTGAGAAGCAATCCAGACTTCCCTCCAGCTGCCTCTGGTGTGGCATTTGAATATGCGATGTTACATCGTGGGGTTTACCCCGCGATACCATTGCAACGCAGGCATTACAACGCAAGTCGTTACAACGACTTGCACTGTAAGGCGCTGGACTTAGGAATAGTATGATTTACTATTCTAACTCCAGTCTATGTACAGTAGGGAAGGTGTTGGAATAGTAAATCATACTATTCCTTAAGTTAGAGCACCATCCAGCGCAAGTCATTGTAATGACTTGCGTTGTAATACCCACGTTGTAGAGGTATTGCGGTGTAAACACCGCGATGTAACCGATGTTTCCCGTGGCATTTATGGCCTGGCACGAAGCCAACTGCAAACGGGTGGAAGGCGTATTTAATACTGAAGGGCTTATGGACTTCCCTTCCTTGCAGGCCACTATGGTTTTCCTGACACAGCACACTGGCAATACCGCAGACCCCCCTACAATCACCGCGCTCACCAGATGGGAAGAGGAATGTGGGCGGCCCTTTAATGATAGGGAGTGGAATGACATTCTGCACCGAGCTCAAGCATCCGCCCTTAACACCACCAGTAAAGAAATGCTCCTGAAAATTGCACACATGCCAAATGCTGCCTCATTGTGGCCTCCTCCAATGCAAACCAAACTCTTCACGCTGGACTTGAGAAGGTACCTCTTCATTGCGACTAACCATGGTCCATCACTGTCGGCCTTAACTTGCGACTTTCCCCAGTCTGGTGCGTTGAAATAACGGTGAGTGGCGCTTTCTGATTCTTGCCACTATTTTAACTTACAACTTTAAAATGTTATATTTCTAGTTCTACTGATTGGATTTTTGCTATCCTCGTATTGTTTTCTTTTTTTTATTAAAGTTTACTCTATTTTTCTAAATTGGTTTCGGATTTCTCTTGTGTGGTGTTTTCACTTACTTACTGTTTGATGTGCTGCATACATACTTTACACATTGCCTTTATGTTAAGCCTGACTACTTTGTACCATGGGCACTGTTTAATTTAGAGACGTTTGTGATTTATGGTGTCAAGGATAGTGGTTGGTGCCTGCGTGGGGCTCCCACCCGTCAATCAATAACCCAATTTCTTACCAATAGAGTACTATTTCAGTTAAAGTTGGTTTGGAACAGTTTTGTTTTCAGGCCTTTTCTGAACTGAAAGTAATTTGTCTCAGCTCTTAGGAAAGAGAATAGTGCATTCCACTGTCCAGGGTCCCAAATATTGTGTATTTCCCATGAGAAATGTATTTCTGTATACGGTTTAATGTAGTCACTTTTATACAAAATGAAAAACTCTGGTTGTAGGTCTTTCTGTATTTTGGGTGATAGTTCCTGACTTATAGAAATTATATTTGATATTTATATACAGTTATTCTTTTGTTCTCTAATTTCTGCTTGAACCTTAGTCCGTTTCATTAACTTTTTCTTCACTCGGGTCCCAACCATTGTGATAAAAACCCGTAAAAAAAAATTCTTTACTGTATATCTTGGGTGCATTACATAAGTTCTTAGATAAATAAATGATGTTGGGACAGAAAAGTCTTCTGCTAGGTAATAGATGTGCACCCCTGTCCTGAGTACTCAACTGCACTGATGTCTGGATCCCTAATGCTGATTTTTGTTGTCATGGGCAAACGCAGATCATGAGTGTGGGCCATGACATAGGCTGATCTCATGAATTGCGGTCTTGGACCTGGACGAGTGCCCAAAGCACTGCCCTCATACTGGTGAGAGGCAACTGCCTTCAGCTGTAGTTAAGTATGTTTGCCTCGGAACAGAACAATGCAGAGATAAAGCAGTACTGTACAGTGCGTGCCTGGTAAATGCATGTGCGGGATGTATGTGTGCCTATGATTGGTACAATTCATGAAGATGTAGTGCTGTGCAGTGTTGCATATTAAATGCATATGCAGGGTTTATGTGTGCATGTGAGTGGTACACTACATGAAGGATATAGTGCTGTGCAGTGCATGCATGTTATATGCATGTCCCGTGTGTATATGTGCCTGTGAGTGGTACAGGACATGAAGGATGCAGTGCTGTACAGTGCGTGTATGTTAAATGATGTGCTGGGTGTCTGTGTGCCGGTAAATGGTACAATACATGGCAGACATTGGACTCCATTTTGGGAGACCCAGAAGTGCATGCTATGAGCTAGAGGAACCCCCCCCTGACAGATATGTGCATTGCTGCATTCCTGTAAACTGGAATTAAAGAGATGGGGCTAATACGAGAATTATAAAGAGGCAGACCTGGGGCCCTGGGCTAACCTTTTGATACACATATCACTGTGGCTGACATTCAGGTGTGAACTCTAGTCTCATGGATTGCATTGTGGGGCTATTTGGAGTCACTCCTGCTGTGACAGACTGCTTTCAAGAGGAACAGAGAGCAGAGGAGTGGGTACTTCAAAAGAGGCAGACCCCCAACATAAACTTCAAAGACTCAGACCCACATCTGATGTCAGGAAATGGACTATAAGAGTTTGTGAACCAAAGAAATGTCATCTGCCAAGTAGCCAGACAGGCTGTGTGAGTAGGGGAAACTCTGCAAGGCTTCTGCCTGTGACCAGGACTGGGGACGAAGGCCTGCTAGTCTTCTTGCTGGGTGAGGGGACATCACCCAGGCAATCCAAGACCACCTGCTCTGGAGCCTGGATCACCAATGACTGCCTGTTTGCCAAGACAAGTGTGCCCTGTGAGGAAGAGGAAAACATTGGAGGAAGCGATGTCCAGTGGGAAAGGGTGTGAGGAAAATGGTTGCTGCCCCAATCGGGTTGTTGCCCCTGTGCATGATGAAGTTGCCAAACCCTGTATGCCAGAGGAGATCTGGCATGAACTAAGCCATGTGCATCAATGCACATATTGGCCTGGAGCCCATGCATAGTGAGGAGCCATCACCCCATATGCCATAAGTGGCCGTCGTGTGAAGATTGCCGTTCTGTGAGGGCAACAGCTCTTGAGCCCTGGTGTATTCCAGGGAGGTCCGCTACTGAGGACTTCACTGTTCCGAATATGCTGGAGCCGGTGCATAGGAAGGATACGGTGACCTCGTATGCCAAAGGGGGTCATCAGGAGCAACAAAACGTGTGACCTTCTCTACAACCCCACACTGGAGAAGCACCATCACTGTCACCAAGGTGAGGTACCTGTTTTGAGATCATCACACAACCCACTCCCTCGCCACACCGTGGGCAAGATCGGTCACTTACTCTGCAAGGAGAAGCAGCAACAAACCTCCGGTCACTTCAGAGACGCAACCCGTGTGAGGAACTCTGTGCCTGTTGAATGTAATCCGCTGGGGCTGCGTGCAGTGAAACTCACCTGAGTCAGCTGCTGCCACTCCGAATGCCCATGTACGGGATGAGCTCAGGAACTCCGAACACTCCAAGACTCCAGGCTTCGGGCCCAGGGGAACTTACTTGCTAGTTAGTACTGCAGAGCTGGAACACTGTTTGTTGACTTTAAATAGAGTCAGAGTGCACTTTCGAGATTGGGACTACAAGTGAGGCTTGCTCTGGATGTTGCCTATAGTGAATGGGGAATAACCACTATGGCCAGGAGGGATTGGGACCTGGAGATCACATAAAGAAACACTAGAACACTGACCTCAAGGAAACTATGTAGTTGTTTGTGAATGTCATATTCTTCCTTTGAGTTGTTAGCAGTAGAAATAAATACTTCTCTTTTTCATAAAAGTGAATATTTGGCTGGACAATGATTTCTCGTTGCTGTGTGTATTTTGAGTGGCTAACCTATGTTCAACCCCCTGTATCCACCTCCCCCTGAGGGAGCCTTGGACTGCTCGGACCACGCTATTCCTGGGAGTCAAATGCTGTAGGGGTATTTGGTCCAGTTGCTCAGAACCCATAGTAGGTCGGGCCCCTGGACGTGAGGAGTAAAATGCCTCAACCCTCAGGGTTGCACAACTAACCCCTGCTTGCCCCATGGCCCTCTGAAAGGGGTGATGACAAATACCCGTGGGTATTTAAGCCTAGAAATCGATCTTCTTATCTGAGAGCCTTTTCAAGTATAGCGCATCTCTCACAGTTCTAATGAGCTCCATGGAGTAGGAATGAATCGCCACCAGGATCATGATGAAGTTGTAGCTTTATGGGTGTCAAAGCCCAAAGCACCCACATCATTTTAAGTAGCTTTTTTAGTCCATCTTAAAAAATATTTCAATTTCATTCACGACCTCCAGAAATGCTACATTTTACGTGAATAATAGACACCGACCTGCATGTTTATTTAGCGAATGCAGCCCTGAGCATCTCTGATGGAGGTTGCTGTGATGTTGTTAATTTTAAAGACCCCGTTAACCACCAATCACTCTCGATGTTTTCAATTAGTTTCATGACATCACCTGTAGTAAACAATGTCATGTATTATCTAAGTATAAGTGATGGTGGCAGTTACATCAGATTGGCGCCAATCCCATCAGCACATTCCTTCTACCATTAAGATAAGCACCTAATGCTTTTTTGTCTTATATTGATTACTTTTTATGTTAGCCACTCTACTTGTTATTAATTTTTAAAGTTTAACAAGGGCAATTCTTTTTTCTCTGTGGAAAGGATGTTAATGCTTAGTGTAGTGGAAGCCTTGTGGAGAATGTCATTTAGTTTTCATAGTTTCATTATGCCCAGATATCTTCATTTTACTTTGATTTGCAGCATTTACCCTTTCTGCTTTAACATTTCTGCCTTACTATTTTTATGGCACTTTAAGCATAAATCCCTTCTGAACCAAACTAGAAGGTCACATTGAGTGTAAACTTCTGGATCAAAGGAACTTTTGTCAGTAGTGGCCATAGAGAGGACCAAAACTGAGATGACTCAGGTCTATGAAATAGGGGCGGGCAGATGTGAATTTTCAAAGTCCTTCCTCCCACATCATCTGCCCCTGATGCTACCTGTTATTGCATTTCCACAGTTTACACCAAGAGAACGAGGTTAGCAGCAGTTAACAATATATATAATATGCACATATAATAGCTTCCAATCTAATCTTCATAAGCCTATAGTGGGAAATACATCACACGTTTATTTTATTAATAAAAATCCTAACTGTTCCTTTGCTCGACTGATTGAGGCTAATACATATTAGACCAAATTCACAAAAAATTGCTTTAAACCTTCACCTATACAACTAATCCCATGCATAGTGCAGATTTAGAAGTTTGTAAATTCACATACATACTTTAAAAACTACATCAGTCGCAGAACTTCATGTAACATTTACAATTTCCCCACTGCTATGCCACCGCACAACTTAATAGGGAAAATATTTGTCACCTTCTCCTAAACACCCCTAAAGTTTTGGCATGCTCTAATCCCCTTCCGCAGCTTAGTAGGAACGAGAGAGCAGCACTTTGTTGTAGTTTATCTATGACAATTTCCAGGATGGGAAAGAATTGGAGAAGAGTTTGTGAGAGGCAAAGACGTTTGTGAACATTCATGAACCCTCATGGTAAACCTTGTCTAGATCCTCCCCACCCCTTGAGTGGTTTAGTATTGTGTATGCAGTCCTGAGGTGCTGTTACACTGTACTGAACCCATTTATCCCCACTGTATATTTTTTGTGGATACGGTAATTTACAAGCATAAATTGGTTCATATTTTGGTAACATAGGTTTATGGACATAAACAACTGTGAATCAGGTCTTTGTTCTATAGAAAGCTACCTACATGCTCATGCAGGAATCTGGGACAATCCCACTAGACCTCATCACACACAGGGGGAATATAGAATCACTGTTGTTAGGGGATGTTTTTGAGGCATCCCCATGTTGTTGATGGATCCTCTTCTTGTTCTGGATGCATTTCCTTCTTGTGTTTGATGCATTTCCTTCTTGTTGTTGATGCATTTCATTCCTGTTTTTGATGCATTTCCTTCTTGTTTTTGATGCATATCCTTCTTTTTGTTGATGTATTACAAGCTTGTTGTTGATACATTTCCTTCTCGTTTTTGATGCATTTCCTTCTTGTTGTTGATGCATTTCATGCTTGTTGTTGATGCATTTCTTTCTTGTTTTTGGTACCTTTCCTTCTTGCTGTTGATTCATTTCCTTCTTGTTGTTGATGCCATTCCTTCTTGTTTTTGATGCATTTCCTTCTTGTTGATGATACATTTACATCTTGTATTTGATGCATTTCCTTCTAGTTGTTGATGCATTTCCTTCTTGTTGTTGATGCATTTTATGCTTGTTGTTGATGCATTTCCTTCTAGTTGTTGATGCATTACATGTTTGTTGTTGATGCAGTTCCTTGTTGTTGTTGATGCTTTACGTTTTTTGTTGATGCATTTCCTTCTTGTTGTTGATGCATTTCATGCTTGTTGTTGATGCATTTCCTTGTTGTTGTTGATGCTTTACGTTTTTTGTTGATGCATTTCCTTCTTGTTGTTGATGCATTTCATGCTTGTTGTTGATGCATTACATGTTTGTTGTTGATGCATTTCCTTGTTGTTGTTGATGCTTTACGTTTTTTGTTGATGCATTTCCTTCTTGTTGATGCATTTCCTTCTTGTTGATGCATCCCGTCTTTTTGATAGATCCCCTTCTTGTTGTTGATGCATTTCACGCTTGTTGATGCATTTCAGGCTTGTTGTTGATGTATTTACTTCTTGTTTGGATGCATTTCCTTCTTGTTTTGATGCATTTTCTTCTTGTTGATAATGCATTTCATGCTTGTTGTTGATGCATCCCTTCGTGGTGGTCTATTCCCTTCTCACTGTTGAACCATTCCCTTCCTGTTATTGAAGCATCCCTTTCTTGTAATTGATGTATTGCATTCTGTATTACTTCCCTTCTTCTCTGGCGTACTCCTGTCTATACCCATAACTAGTTCATCAGAGCCACGGGCAGGCAGTGTCTTGAGCGAGAGAGATGCTTTACGAATGTTTGACTTCAAGTGCTCCTCCCCTCCCGTGTTGAAGCTAATGGGGCCCTAATTAGGCAACCTAAGTATTGTTTTTTAGAGAGAATACCTAGTAGGTATTAGATGAATGTTTTTTTGACAAAGATGCATATTTGCCTTTGACATTGAATAGGCTGACCACACAAGGTAACAGTCAGAGTAGTAAAAGGGATCAACATCCTAGGTCCTGAAGAGAAGTTTAGGGGTAGGCTTCGAAACATGTAGACTTGTGAGGAAACCGCCCTTTATAGCACTTTTTCCTCCTTTTCCCCACTTTTATTAATACCAGCACTAGGGAGTATTAAAGTTTGGTTTTCCATGCAGCCAGGTATTTTTTAACTTACTTATCTTCTGACCCTTCCACTCTCACATCAAACACATTATTTCACTTCACTTGAAAGTGCTCCCACGTGTCTGTAGGTCGTAGCACGCACAGTCCCGTAGCGGGTAGATGATGAAGCAAACTACCAAGGGACCTTTTGGTGGGTGAGGGTTATTTTAGAACACATATCGTTTGTCCCATGCTAGAATGCGAATGGTTCTCTTGGGTTTAGTCACTGTTTGTAAGGAAAGCACGGTTCTTTGGAATTGAGAGTGTACTTGTTTTTTCTATACCTGAAACTAGACCAACCAGATGGAATGACGGGTCGTTTATAGTGCATGGTGGTACATTATGAAATTCTTTACCTATCATGCAAAAAAAAATAGGATAGCTTTCTTAGCTTCAGAAGAATGTGAAGATATTTACTGGAACATGCATCAAAGCTTTTTGCGATCGCAAACGGTGCGATTCGCAAAAATCGGCCATTTGCGATAGCAAAATTAGCTTTTGCGATGCATCAAGGGTCAAGGCCCTCGCAATTTGAAAATTTGCAATTAATTGCGAGTTCTCAAATTGCGATTGCATTTAAGGAATCGCATTTTGCGATTCCTTAAATGCAATGCAAGAACAACTTTGAACTAGCGATTTCGCTACTAGGGGGCGCAAATTACCATGAAGTTGAACTTCATGGTAATTTGCAAAAACTTTTAAAAATGCACTAAAGTGCATTTTTCAAAGTTGTAGGTTACACACACACATGTCCTTGGGACATGTGTGTGTGCACAGCATTTGAGCACAGATCAATTTCAGGGATGCAACAGGGTGTCCTTTTTACACCCTTGCACCCTTGAAATTGCATGAGCAATTTGTGAGTATCTATTGGTACTCGCAAATTGCGCTTGCAATTTCCCATTCATTCTTATGGGCCTGTAGGTCCGTAGGAATGAATAGGAAGCTATTGCTTATTTGCGACTCACTATTTGCGAGTCGCAAATAAGCAATGTGTAGGAATCGCTATTATTATAGCAATTCCTACATGCATAGTGTTAGAAATGGGATTTCTGGTTGGCTAGGGCTTGCGCCAAAGCCAGGCAGAAACCACCACTCTAGTCAGGGCAAGGAAGGTACACGCCAAAGATAACCCCTGCTCACCCCCTTGGTAGCTTGGCACGAGCAGTCAGGCATATCTCTGAGGCAATGTGTAAAGCGTTTGCGCGCGCACCCAGCAACAACACCCAAGGCCCACCACAAAGGAAACTCCACACAAGGTATTATATAAAAATAACCTTTGTATTATACCAAACACATTAGATAAAAACACACACTTTACAATGTGCCAACAGGCACGGGCAGAATTTACAAGGGATTATATATACAGGGGACAGGGCCACATGGACCACTGTCAGGAATTAGCACTTTTAGGACTGAGCACTTAGAACATAAGATACAAATCACCAATAGTAAGTGTAGAACGTATACCTATGGAGACACAAAGTAACTGTAGAACACAACCAGTAACTAATGGTAACAGGTAAGTACCACCTACGCAATCCTAACCACCCTAGGAAAACATCACGCAGGGAAACATGAACACACTAGCATAACTACTATTAGTAAAACAATCTCCAATGCATAAACACAGTTTAGGAAGAAAAATATCATGAAGACATTGCGCAGGCGCAAAAGTACATATATGAAAATCACCAGATACCCTAGGGGAGGGCACAACACAGCAGAACTGTCCCCAGGCCAACTGGCCTCTCAGGGGTGCAGAAATGACCAATATCCAAGAATGTCAGGGCGTGACTGCGCAAGCCAATGAGCGCAGGGGCACAACCTAAACGTGGCAGCTGCCCACTAAGTGCTGGGCAGCTGTAGGAATGAGCGTGGGCACCACTGTGCCTTCTTGGGACAAATAGGGCAGGTGTTGGAGCCTCCCTGGGCTCTGAGAAAGCAATGCCCCCTAAACAGCGTGGGAGCCTCGTGGGCTCTAGAACGATGTGCCCTCAACGTTGGAGCGCCTAGCGCTCGAAATACTCATGCCCCCTTGGAGCATTCTAGGCTCTGAGAGAATGCGCCTTTTTTGGAGCCTCGTGGGCACTGGACCAACTGTGGGGGCAACGTTGGAGCGGCCCGCTGCCTTCCGGGGCCGCTCTTATCATTAAAACTAAATGCCCCTCTATGTTGGAGTCCCGCTCGGGGGACTCGGAACAATCCTGCGGCCCGCGTTGGAGCCTCACCGGCTCTAAGAGCACTGCCCCTGCCCTTCAAGGGAGCGTCTGGCGCTCTGGCAACCCCAATGCTGCCTCCACTCACCGGTACTCGGTGGCTGCGCTTGCGGGGCTCCCTTCACGGGCGGCTTGTGGGGCGTTCGCCAGAGCGGGGTAGGCTCCCGCCTGGCTCCTCTGTGGCTGCGAGGCTTCTGCCTTCTACTCGCGGTATTTCCTGGCGCCGGGACTTCCTGCCCGCTCTGCGTTCCAGTGACGTGGCGGTAGGAGTCCCGGTTGCCAGGCAACCCTCCGGCTTCTCGTGGCGCCGGCAGCAGCGGCGAAGGACTTTTCTCCTCCTTACCGAAGCGTGGGGTGGGCTCCCGCCTTCGGTCCAAATGCAACGATGGCTCCCACTGTTTAGGCACACAAAGCGGGGTGGGCACCCGCGAAGGCTGGCAATACGGGGTGGGCACCCGCGTTCGTTTTCAAGGACAAAGGCACGCAAATAAGCGGGGTAGGCACCCGCGATGGCGATAAAAATGCGGGATGGGCACCCGCCGATGACCACGGCAATGTGGAAATAAGCGGGGTAGGCACCCGTCAACACGGCCACAGCGGGGGAATCCCTACGTCGGGTTTCCCTCGTGAGAGATCGCAGCTCAGCGCTGCTGGGGTCCCAAAGGAAGCGCTCCTAGCGCTGTAAGTAAAATGAAAGCGCTTCCAGGCGCTTTGGGGAGAATAAAAGAAAAAGAGAAGGTCCAACAAAGTTTTAGGAAGGGGGCAAGGCTGGGCCAGGGGCCAGCTCACTGGGCCCTCCAGGGCAGGAAGGCAGTCCCAAGTGGCGGTTCCTCCTAGCCTCCAGCAGCAGCAGCCCTCTCCTGTCAGGATCCAAAAATCAGAACAGTTTCTGTGGGGACACAGCCCCATTTTTATACACTAAAACCCTTTGTTCTTGGTTCAGGGTGAGGGGGAAAACCAGTCACAGCTGGTTGGGGAGCACCCTTGTTGAGCTCAGCCCCTCACTCTATTCACTGGCAGGGCTAGGGTCGTCAGTCGCACCACAGGGGGCGGAGCCAGCATTGTGTGGGGAAAGCCCTGCCCTATTCAGGTCCAAGGTGCACTCCTCCCCAGCCATCAGCATGCTAATCTCACACTCACCACTGGGGCAGACCCAACCAGACTCCTGGAGCCAGGCTCACCAGCCAGCTCCAGCCAATTACACGCCAGACACACTGCACACAGAAGTGCCCACTTCTAGAAGTGGCACTTCCACACTAGGTACATGCACGCCGCACACATCATCGCGCAGCATTCAATCACACGAGTCCGCATATACCAAACTCGGGCCTGCACACCCCACGCATCAGGAACTACTAGGGACACATACATTCCCCATGCATTCCTATGGGAGGGCAGGCCTACCTCACCACATGCACTCAGAGTGCGTACGCACTTTACCCTGGGACACAGGGAAAGTGCGCAGAAACCAAAAATCACCACACCAAGTCACCAATAAAAGCAAAAAAGTTCAGGGGTGAACCTGCCAGAAGGGCCAAGTCCAACACAACCCCCTTCCAGCCAAAACGCAGGGCAGACCAATCACCACCGTGATGGACTTCCCTGCTGGGGCGATAGAACACGGACGCGGGCCCGCAACTGCAGGGACACCCTCCTGTTCTACGCCACGGTGAACCCATGGGATTCTTTCTAAAACCACTGTCCGGACCAACTGGGCTACCCCACTGGTACTCCCAAGCTGTCCGCGGCCAAGACCAGGCCCTAGGCCACCCAGGTGCCACCGGTCCTTGCCTAATCACAGAGTGGGGGGTAGTAACCCCTGGCACATAGCGGCCATTCTCCACTCTTCCTGTCTGCAAGACAGGACTAGACTGCCACTGGTTCTCCGGCCTAGGGTCTGCACCCTCAGGCGGACCAGGAGTCTCAGGGAAGGCTCTCCTCCCCCTACCTCTTCTCCTTGGGTTCCTCCTCCTCCGGCGAGGGGTACACCTAGAACGCCATTCCAACCCAGGGTTTAACCCCTCAGGTTGCACCGGGGCCAGAGGTGGGCTCTCCCACCCTCTGTACCCCCTTCCAGAGCCCTGCTCCCTACCAACTGGGGCGGTACCTCTGGAAGAAGAACCGGTCGGGACGCTGGTTACAGACGTCCCATCCTTCAGGTCAGGCTGATCCCGAACCTGGCCTTCCAACCTCCGGCCTAGAACCTTTGGTGGAATAATCGCCTGGCACTCCAGGACTTTGGGGGATTTACACTCCATCCCCCTGAGGCTATCAAATGACACATATGTCGAGCGACTGTCTGTCTGGCGCTGATCTCCCGTCCCTTGTCCACCTGACAGTGCGCGGAGATCCCCCAGAACAGAAGTGGTGTCCCCATGGTCACTACACGGGATCCTAGCCCAACTGGGAAGTCCCTGACCCACCGGCTCTTCCACTGGGGAACTCATCCCCCAATCACTCCTCACACTGGTCTCCTGTACCCTCCCTACCGGAGCGGTACTGCCAGACTCCAGAACCACAGGAGCCCTGTTTACAGGCGCTCCAGGTCTTCTACTCACTAAGAGATCTTCCTCAAGTGGACTAACAGGACAGCCTAGGTCCCCAACTTGGTGTTCCCTCATGAAACCATCCAAGTCCTGAGGCAGGGTTTCGGGCGTCTGTGGACCCTCGGTCACCCCCTCACTCCTGCTCCACTGAGCCAGGCAGTGAGCCCCTACACCCTCCTCGCTATCCTGGGACCTAGCTGGGCTACACTGAGCCTCCTCCACCACACTGGACTGGAGGATCTCTGACCCACTATTGTTGGAATCACTCACTAATGACTCTAGAGAACCTCTGGCCCTTTCCCAGCGGTCTGCTTCCTCTGCAAGTTCCCATGGACAAAAAGAGCCATACCTCAACAGGTGTTGGCGCAACCCTGGAGAACAACTACTGAGCATCTGCTCTTTAATAACCATATCATACATGGCGGAATAACTGCGTTCCGGGCTAAGCCTCACCCAATCGTCCAGTGCATCATCACATTCATCCGCAAACTCCTTCCAAGTCTGGTAAGACAGCTTCCTACTGCCCCTGAATTTCAGCCTATACTCCTCTTCTTGGGAAACAGGTACCAGACTGGGTGAACTGGGAATGGGACTCTCTGTACTGCACTTTATATTGCTGCCACCACTGGACTCCACCCTCACTGGGGAATCCAGAAAACTACCACTGTGCTCAGGGGACAGGGAAAGGGATGAGGCGCTATCTCCTACGCTGGACCCAGCAAGGGACTCCCTACCTACGGGGTCCTCACTCTCTACTGGCGTCCAGGTACTGTCATCTTCTTCTGAATCTTCAGGGCTCCCCACAGACCCACCACCCTCCAGGTGTGAGGCCCGGGCCCTTTTTTCCTCACTGCTCTCACGTTCCCATTCATCTGCTTGCCATCCGATCATGTGGCTCCTCAGTTCGTACACAGTGTCTGACTCTCTAACCCCTATGTGTCTCTCTCTACAGAACCTTTCCAACTCTTGCATACTGTAATAAACTAGATCACTGAGATCAAAAGCAGGCTCCATTCTGGCGGACGTTCTGGTGAAAAGATTACACAGGGAACCTAGGGGTCTGAGCTTAACACAGGAGCACACAATTCACAAAAAGGGTTCAGCAAGCTCTCTATCCCAGAGAACTCACACTCACTTGCCTAGTGCCACACACCACTCATCCACACACAACCCTCCCCTCGAACTGGTAAGGCAGTTTCTACCACCCCTGATTCCTCAACCTGACCACAAGTGACACAGGTACCAACTATGGGCGCAGGGCGGGGGACAAATGTACAGGACACTATTACGCTGCCACCACTGGATCCCACCCTCTGGTGAATCCAGAAAACACAATGCACTAAGGGGGGATGATCTACCCTCCCGAGCTAGGGACACCTAACTCACAGTGCACAAGAAACACATTTTCAAAGAAATGACATTTAAAAACAAACTTAAACAATAATCCCTATACCATGTTATTATCTAAATGCAGAGTTTTGTAGTGCGGCCAGTTGCCGCTGCGGTACAGCGCAAACGCAAGTCCAAATCCCACCGCTGATCACCAAAGTTAGAAATGGGATTTCTGGTTGGCTAGGGCTTGCGCCAAAGCCAGGCAGAAACCACCACTCTAGTCAGGGCAAGGAAGGTACACGCCAAAGATAACCCCTGCTCACCCCCTTGGTAGCTTGGCACGAGCAGTCAGGCTTATCTCTGAGGCAATGTGCAAAGCGTTTGCGCGCACCCAGCAACAACACCCAAGGCCCACCACAAAGGAAACTCCACACAAGGTATTATATAAAAATAACCTTTGTATTATACCAAACACATTAGATAAAAACACACACTTTACAATGTGCCAACAGGCACGGGCAGAATTTACAAGGGATTATATATACAGGGGACAGGGCCACATGGACCACTGTCAGGAATTAGCACTTTTAGGACTGAGCACTTAGAACATAAGATACAAATCACCAATAGTAAGTGTAGAACGTATACCTATGGAGACACAAAGTAACTGTAGAACACAACCAGTAACTACTGGTAACAGGTAAGTACCACCTACGCCATCCTAACCACCCTAGGAAAACATCACGCAGGGAAACATGAGCACACTAGCATAACTACTACTAGTAAAACAATCTCCAATGCATAAACACAGTTTAGGAAGAAAAATATCATGAAGACATTGCGCAGGCGCAAAAGTACATATATGAAAATCACCAGATACCCTAGGGGAGGGCACAACACAGCAGAACTGTCCCCAGGCCAACTGGCCTCTCAGGGGTGAAGAAATGACCAATATCCAAGAATGTCAGGGCGCGACTGCGCAGGCTGCACAAGCCAATGAGCGCAGGGGCACAACCTAAACGTGGCAGCTGCCCACTAAGTGCTGGGCAGCTGTAGGAATGAGCGTGGGCACCACTGTGCCTTCTTGGGACAAATAGGGCAGGTGTTGGAGCCTCCCTGGGCTCTGAGAAAGCAATGCCCCCTAAACAGCGTGGGAGCCTCGTGGGCTCTAGAACGATGTACCCTCAACGTTGGAGCGCCTAGCGCTCTAAATACTCATGCCCCCTTGGAGCCTTCTAGGCTCTGAGAGAATGCGCCTTTTTTGGAGCCTCGTGGGCTCTGGACCAACTGTGGGGGCAACGTTGGAGCGGCCCGCTGCCTTCCGGGGCCGCTCTTATCATTAAAACTAAATGCCCCTCTATGTTGGAGTCCCGCTCGGGGGACTCGGAACAATCCTGCGGCCCGCGTTGGAGCCTCACCGGCTCTAAGAGCACTGCCCCTGCCCTTCAAGGGAGCGTCTGGCGCTCTGGCAACCCCAATGCTGCCTCCACTCACCGGTACTCGCGGCTGCGCTTGCGGGGCTCCCTTCACGGGCGGCTTGTGGGGCGTTCGCCAGAGCGGGGTAGGCTCCCGCCTGGCTCCTCTGTGGCTGCGAGGCTTCTGCCTTCTACTCGCGGTATTTCCTGGCGCCGGGACTTCCTACCCGCTCTGCGTTCCAGTGACGTGGCGGTAGGAGTCCCGGTTGCCAGGCAACCCTCCGGCTTCTCGTGGCGCCGGCAGCAGCGGCGAAGGACTTTTCTCCTCCTTACCGAAGCGCGGGGTGGGCTCCCGCCTTCGGTCCAAATGCAACGATGGCTCCCACTGTTTAGGCACACAAAGCGGGGTGGGCACCCGCGAAGGCTGGCAATACGGGGTGGGCACCCGCGTTCGTTTTCAAGGACAAAGGCACGCAAATAAGCGGGGTAGGCACCCGCTATGGCGATAAAAATGCGGGGTGGGCACCCGCCGATGACCACGGCAATGTGGAAATAAGCGGGGTAGGCACCCGCCAACACGGCCACAGCGGGGGAATCCCTACGTCGGGTTTCCCTCGTGAGAGATCGCAGCTCAGCGCTGCTGGGGTCCCAAAGGAAGTGCTCCTAGCGCTGTAAGTAAAATGAAAGCGCTTCCAGGCGCTTTGGGGAGAATAAAAGAAAAAGAGAAGGTCCAGCAAAGATTTAGGAAGGGGGCAAGGCTGGGCCAGGGGCCAGCTCACTGGGCCCTCCAGGGCAGGGAGGAAGTCCCAAGTGGCGGTTCCTCCTAGCCTCCAGCAGCAGCAGCCCCCTCCTGTCAGGATCCAAAAAGCAGAACAGTTTCTGTGGGGACACAGCCCCATTTTTATACACTAAAACCCTTTGTTCTTGGTTCAGGGTGAGGGGGAAAACCAGTCGCAGCTGGTTGGGGAGTACCCTTGATGTGCTCAGCCCCTCACTCTATTCACTGGCAGGGCTAGGGTCGTCAGTCGCACCACAGGGGGCGGAGCCAGCATTGTGTGGGGAAAGCCCTGCCCTATTCAGGTCCAAGGTGCACTCCTCCCCAGCCATCAGCATGCTAATCTCACACTCACCACTGGGGCAGACCCAACCAGACTCCTGGAGCCAGGCTCACCAGCCAACTCCAGCCAATCACACGCCAGACACACTGCACACAGAAGTGCCCACTTCTAGAAGTGGCATTTCCACACTAGGTACATGCACGCCGCACACATCATCGCACAGCATTCAATCACACGAGTCCGCACATACCAAACTCGGGCCTGCACACCCCACGCATCAGGAACTACTAGGGACACATACATTCCCCATGCATGGGAGGGCAGGCCTATCTCACCACATGACCACAGAGTGCGCACGCACTTTACCCTGGGACACAGGGAAAGTGCGCAGAAACCAAAAATCACCACACCAAGTCACCAATAAAAGCAAAAAAGTTCAGGGGTGAACCTGCCAGAAGGGCCAAGTCCAACACATAGGAATCTGCGAGTCCTTAATTGCGAATCCTTAATATTCGCAATTAAGGACTCGCAAAATCCTAGCTTGATGCATGTGCCTGTTAGTGCTATATTTTGCAGAAACTTACCAGAATGGCCATAGGTTCCCTTTTTGCAGCACTAAGAGACCTTCTCCAAGAGTGGAATGTTAGCTTTTTTTAAAACACGCTAATGGATTTATAGATCTTGAGGGCTTCTTTGGGGCAGAGGGTTGTAACATGCATATACAATTGTTAGTGTTACTAGTGTTGTTCTTGCTAGAAATAGATTATGTTCTTTCATAGCATGATCCCTTTAACATTGTGTTCCAATGAATTAGGGGCAAACCAAAAATGTAATGGTTGGACTTTTTGAATTAATCCCAGCTACTGGTAGTTACTCTGGTCTGCATTCCAGACGACCATTATTTGCTCAGTGTGCTACTGCAGACATGAACTAAACTTATGCAAATCAGGATTAGTACTGCTGCAATCAGAACGGTCAAGTCTGAACTGCCAGTCCAGGTTCCCTCTGGATGGGAAATGTGCCACCCCAGATAGGCTCCAGACTATTGGCATGGGACCCAGGTCTGAGCATACCCGTCGCACTTATAGTGTCACTCTGGGGATGTGTGGAATGCCTGACATTAATAATAATAATAATAATAATAATAATAATGATATTAATAATAATAATAATAATAATAATAATAAATGCTTGAAATAGTCTCAGCCAGTGACACTTACTCTGGGCTGCAATCTAGTTCACCGTTTTGCATGCTGTGCTACTTGAGACATGAACAGTCACAGAAATAAAGCTCATTACTGCTTCAGCAGCCTGAATGGGGAGATTAGGTGATTTGCCCAGAATCACAGAATGTTAAGCGTCTTGCCGAGACTTGAACCAGGTTCACCAGCTTGGAAGTCGAGTGCTCGAGCCATGAGGCCACATTGAGCACTGGACCAAGTACTAGGGGCCTCATCTCAAGAAAATGAGGCAGCGCGATGCAGCAACCTATTTAGCTGCTCCGTGCTGTGTTATTTTCAAAGCACGTGGATGCGTCACATTAACAACAATAGGACACATTCCGGTGCTTTCCACTGTTCTGGTGCACCATTGGCTGCCATGAACCAGCGCATGCACCCTTGCGTCATTTTGCAAAGGTGCCTGTGCTGCGGGGCTGATTATTTTTGTGCCTGAAGGAATACCGTCCAGCACAAAAACAATCAGTAATGGCATTTTCCTCTTTTTTATGCGTGCTGCAGAATGCAGCATGCAAGGAAGGAGGAATAAATTAGGAGAAATAAAAGTATTTCTCCTTGTTTCGCCATTCCTACAGGTCCTCAGGGGAGGCATGCAATTCTGACACATTCCCAGTTTTACAAAATGTTGCAAATGTGGGAATGCGTCGAGTTGCATGGAAGTTGCGTCTGAACTCCCACAGCAACACCCATGGAACACCCCTTTCACACAGAGTAATGTGTGAAAGGGGCCCAAATTTATAAGGCCATGAAAAGTCACGCAGGGTGACTTTACATGGTTTTGTAAATATGAGAAAGCCTATGGTGCTTCCGGTTTGTCAAAAAAAGTGACTCACCACCAGCACAATGGGCTTGTAAATAAGCCCCTAGGCATCTAGAAGTAGGTCTCACCTAGAGAGATTTGATAGAGTGTGCACAGAAACAGGATGGAACTAAAGACAAAGTTTTTGTGGGTATGCCATAGTCTACAATGCTTTGGTGCTGTATTTGCATGAGCAGTGCAATAAGTGAGATATATCGTAGACTGGTTAGAGCAGAGATTCAAGGACATACACAGCACATTGCGTCCTTACAGTGTAACATACAGAGCTATGCAGACGTTTAATGTGATGTGTCAGTGCTAAGACTGAGATTGCGTGATCAGGTATTTCTCAACATGGACATTTTGGAGTATTTTTCAATACAGGGACTGATTTCATTACACAGGGCATTCTAGATTCTTGGTTCCCAGCTTTAAAAGGATATTTTTTCTGTCAAAAATTCTGGAACTGGCTGATACTTTGTATTTTTGTGTTATATATCTCAGGGTGTTCATATGTCGTACTTTAGATGCTATATAGTCTGTTTTTTAATGCACATTAAGACAACCTTCTTCATGAGCACTGGGTAATCTAGATGATTCAGATCTCAGGATTTACCAACCCCGTCTGGACTACGAGATTTGCAGTAACTACATGGATCCTTCGGATTTCCTTCACACACTTCATCTACTGAAAGTTTGTAAAGTTTCTGTGTGAAACTCTAGGGAGAAATGGGAAAAACCTTTAGGAACAAGGTATGATATTCTCATTCCCTGGTATTTCCCCATTTTTGGAATCACTGATGTCCCTTGTCAGAACCAGTTCAGAGGGCCACGGGGCAAGCGGGGGCTACTGGGCCCAACAGTGGGGCCAGACCGACCATGGGTTATGAGCAACTGAACCAAGTACTCCTTCAGCACTTGACGCTCAACAGTAGCGTGGATTGAGCAGTCCAAGGCCTCTTGGGGTGGGGAGTTTGGGAGGGGCGAGGTAAACACAGTAGTGTGAACAAAGCCTCACAACTCAAAATATGCGCAGCAGCAATAAATAGTTACCCAGTCGCATACTTTCTTTTTATGAAAACAGGAGTATTTGTACACGACCACAAGGTAAAATATGAGATTCACAAACAATATCTACAGTGCCCTGAGGTCAGGGCTCTAGTGTTTCACAGACAGGGTATTCCACATTCACTATAGGTGACATTCAGGTTAAGACCCATTAATACTCTGATTTTCAGGAGTCCTACTCCGACTCCATATTAAAGTCAAAGGTATTATCAACTGCCCAGAAGTTGCAGTCGAGCCAGCACCCTCCCTCCTGCCTAATTCACTGAAACGTCCCTGGCACAAAATCATTCCAGAAACACTTAAGACTTACCTGCACTATTCTAAACCTGGCCTCCCAGTGGACCTGGATGAGGCCACTAATACCTACCATAAATGGATTACAGACAACCTAGATACAATAGCACCTTTAAAAACTATAACCAATAAAAGGACCTCCCCCTCTGAGCCATGGTTTGACCATAATCTCAGACGTCAAAAGCAAGCCTGTCGAAGGCTGGAAAGGAAATGGCGCACACATTACAACCATGACAACAAGTTCACCTATAAAAAATCCATTGTGGAATATAAAACAAAAATTCTAACCACAAAAAAGTGCTATTTTTCTTTTTATTAGAACCTCTCTCAACTACTCAAAGGAACTCATCTCCACAGTACAGAAGCTGAGCAAACTCCCCGTACAGAAAAATACGGGTATAGATCAAGAATTCTGCAATGTGCTCGCAGACTTCTTTCAGGCAAAAGTCAAGGCAGTCTCCGACTCCTTTCTTTCCACCCATCGGATGGTGGGAGGGTGCACTGAGGGACCCATCCCCACTACATCTGAGGGATCAAGCTGTCCAGGCACTCCAGCAGTCGTTATCCCTAGCCTTAATTAATTCAATTCCATCTCGGATGCCCAGGTCATGACGATTCTCAGTCAGACAAGATCGGGATCACCCTGGGACCCATGCCCTCTAAAGTTCCCCACTTGCCCCTGAGTTCCTAGCCAGCTATCTTAAAGATATCTTCACCGCATGACGTCCGATGGGTATTTCCCATGACAATGCAAGAGGGCATCTATTCTCCTGCTGCTGGAAAAAACAAATTTGGACAATAAATATCCGAACAGTTACAGGCCAATCTCCTGACTACCTTCTGCAGCCTAGATCGTGGAGAAGGCCATGAATATAGAGCTAACCCAGTTTATTAACGATAATAAACTTCTAGACAGCTCTCAATATGGCTTTAGACGTCAACACAGCACTGAGCTGGTGTTGATCAATGTGTCGGAGGAAATTAGAGAGTTCCTGGACAAAGGCGGAAAGACAGCCTTGATCCTGTTGGACCTCTGGGCGGCCTTCAACACGGTTGATCAAAGTCTTCTTATAAGTCATCTCTTTTCTGGGGGTATCAGAGGCAGAGCTTTGGACCTACTGAAGGCCTTTCTAGATGATAGGGAGCAATTGGTGGAGCTTGGTGGACACACGTCCCCTCTGTTCACATTCCCTTGTGGCGTGCCGCAGGGCTCCTCGCTGAGTCTGACCCTTTTCAACCTTTATGTCACTTCCCTTTGCGCACTCATAAAGTCCTTCAGCTTTAAGATAGTGTCATATGCCAATGACATGCAAATTGTGGGATTCTTTGCAGGAGACCTGACCGTTACCACATCGAGATTCCATGACTGCATGCGTGAAGGTAGACACTGGATGTCCCAAAACTGTCTGAAGCTAAATACAGGAAAAACTAAGGTGCTTCTTTTTGGTCATGACGCCTCCTTTTGGCAACCAAGCTGGTGGCCACAGGAACTGGGAGAAATCCTGACTCCAGTCTCCAAGGCAAAAGACGTAGGGGTTTACTTTGACACCATACTCTCCTCCGAGGGGCAAATTAATGCGGTTACTTCCTCCTGTTTTTACCGAATTAAGACTGTCAGGAAAATCTTACCCTACATTCCAATGGAGCTTCAAAAAGCGGTGGTTGTAGCACCTATCCTGTCACAAATTGATTACTGCAGTGGGCTTTTCCTTAATATATAATAAGGATTTCTTAATAAAATGCAGATCCTCCAAAATGCAGCAGCCCGTCTGCTACTTGCAATCCCGAAACATGAATCAGTGGCTCATGCCCTACCATTGCTGCACTGGTTACCAGTCAAAAGACAAAACGAATTCAAGGCCCTCTGCATCGCACTTAAAGCACTGCATGGTCTTGGCCCCGATTTATTTTACACGCAGTCTCAGGTGGTATTTGCCAGAAAGGCAGCTCCTCTCAGTGGCCTCCTTGAACCTGGTAATCCCTATGGGCAAAACTGCCCCATGGGGGCGGAGGAGAAGTTTTGGCGCATGTACAGCTAAACTGTGGAACTCACTGCCCCTGGCACTCAAGATGGAAAGCAATCTCTTGGCGTTCTGCAAGCTCCTAAATACCAGACTCGCCAGATGGCACCAATCCGTCACCCCGTCCGGTTTTAGCTATCACTGCTGAGCAGCCGCGCCTAGACACCCCCAGGTATAAGCACGCATTACAAATTTAAATTTCTGTGCTGCAGCACTATTCGGCAAGCTAGTTCCCTCTGGACCATCTGGCCCGAATTCAGTCTTACCAGCACCAGTAGGGCCTGAGCAACCAGAGTCTCTGGGCACACCCTCTCTATGGGCACTGGAGCTGCAGCGGCTGTCTCCGATAAGTTTTCCTCACATGGTCAAGGCAGGCTGCTCTCGGCTGTAGTAGAGTTCCCCCACATGAGGTCCTGCAGTGGCTGTGGCTGGGGTGGGGGGGACTCTGGTGGCTCCTCCAAGCTGGATACATTTTCTGGGTCTTCCCACCTGTAGTGCGGGAGGGACTACAACAATCCTTGTGCAGTCACAGCTAAGTCCTGCTAGAGTCCCACGACAGCCTCTCTCCTCCAATGATGATACCAACCAGCCCACACTTCTTGCTTGGTCCTAGTGGCCCCCTCTGGCACACTGGGTCATTGTACCTCATATCCAGGCCAATCCACACAGCAGAAGTCTCCACGGTGCCCCCGGCATACAGGGTCGCTGACTTAATACTGCACATGGGCTGCGGCTCGCTCGGCACAGCAGCACTCTTCACGGTGTTCCCACCTGGCCTACGTGTTCTCTCCCCTTCTTATCACCCGTTTTCAGATCCCAGATGTGATTTGGAGTCGGAGTCTTTGAAGTTTAGGTTGGGGCTCTGCTTCATTTTGAAGTGCCCTCTAGGAGTGACTTCAAAGCTGATAGCCCCACAACTCAGGTCATGGGGGTGACTAGAGGTTTACACCTGGATGTCAGCCACAGTGAGATGTGTGTCACAGGGGTACCTCAGAGCCTAAGCCCTACTCTTTATGATTCTCTAATCAGTCACATCTCCTTCCCGAGATGTGCCCAGGTCTCTTCCTTGTGACCTCTCTCTCCGAATCAAAGAGCATCCTTTAAGTGTAGGGGAGGGCCGGAGCTCTCCCTTCCTCCAATGTTTCCCACCCGCCTTACAGTAATGCAGCAATAAACAAATCTGCAGGGGGCGATACCTCTACCTCTTCTCCTCATGTTTCTCCCTTCAGTCCTGGGTCTCCCAAAATGGATCCCAGAGTCTCCAATGTATTGTATCCTTCATGGGCATGGATACATCCAGCACATGCATATAACATACACCCAATGCACTGCATTGTATCTTTCGTGTACTGTACCATTGGCACACACATTTACACCCAGTGCATGCACATAATATAAATGCACTGCACAGCACAACATCCTTTATGTATTGTACAACTCACAGGTACACATACACCCAACCCATGTTGATAAAATATATGCGCACAATTCACTACAACTTTTCCCCTTTATTGTACCAGTCACAGGCACACATACACTCAGCACATGGATACCACACATATGCTGTGCAGCACTACACACCAAACCGATGTAGGATAATGGTGAGTTAAACACACAACAGTGGAACTTTACATGAGTGAGCCTGTAGGCCTCAATCCAAAGACACAGGTGATAAGGACCTGATCACTACTCAGTATACTGCCGCCACCATGCTCGTGCTGCTTAACACCTGGTAAAGACAGATGCCTTTCACCGCCATGAGGGCAGCACCTTGGGAGTGCCTCCTATTCCAACAAGACCACAATCCGTGAGACAGGCCCATGTCATGGAGCACACACATGATCCGTTAGCCGATGACAACAAAGATCAGCATTTGCGATCTAGACGTCAATACAGTTGGGGCACTCAATGCAGGGGTGCATGTCTATCATCATGCAATAGATTTTTCTGCCGCAACAACCCCGGTACTGGTAACGTCTGGGGAATAAACACCTGGGCCAAAATCCATGGCACTCGCACTAAGGGTGCAAAAAGTGAGAGAGCGGGGGTGATGTGTTCGGAACTTTTTACAGGAGTTGAGAGCAGGTCTCACCGTATCCCAGGCAAGGTATTACAAACCATTCCCTTTTCATGCTCTGCTTGGGTGGGGCTTTCCAGGCATTTTTTATTTTTCATAGCTGTGAATGTTACTGATCTTGCTATGTATGGTTGGTATGTAGTCTTTAATGCAGAGATGCTTGATGAGTAGAAAGCCTGGGGATAATGATGAAGTAGATATGTGTGTGTGTGCGCGTGCATGAGTGTGTGTAAGAGAGAGAGCTAGAAAAAGAGAGAGAACAGAAGAAAGAGAAGTCAACATGTTTTGTTATTCTTGTTGCTTCATGTGCCAAGTGTTTTTTCTGCCTGGCAGCCAGAAGTAAATTTGGTATTGTTGTACCGTCGACATCTTAATGCGGTTAAGTTGAAATTATTACATTTTGCCAGATCCAGGTGAATTTAACTTTAAATATAGTTTGGTATCACCTGCAACTGGTGGAGCAATATCACACTCAGCTACCGGCTCTCCTCAGGGTTCAATATTTTGCCTTCTTCTCTGCTGTATATGATTGTTTTACATACTGTCATGAGCTGGGATTTGTATTTATAATGTTTCTAAGTATACATATTGTTTTGCACTGTGTACTTTTATGGTTCATTGAGCTGAAATAAAGTTGATTGAATTAAATTGAATTGAAAATCTAATTAAAAAAAAATAGTGTGAGAAATCCTCCATTAAAAGTAAGATGCATTGGGGACACAACTATAAAACAAACCAAAAGCTTTTTTGTGGCATTGGTTATGATTTTTGCTCTTTGTGAAGTTTCCATTTTGGCTTCACAAAGAGAGGCCATTTTAACTCTAATTACACCCAGCTACGACTGAAAATATATGCAAGTTTCTTTTCTATGGCAGTTTACCTTTGACACAGCTTTGTCTACACATAAACATTGTACAAGTGAAATGCATAACTGCTTTCTGGCAAACATTTCTTAGGCAGAGCAAGTTAATTACTATTAAATAAGGTGTAAGTGATATAATTTGCCCCAAAAATGTGGTTATTAGAAGTATGTACCAAAGTGAAAAACTGCGGATTTCACAAAAATTGAAGCGTTTTTCATTGATCTGCAGGATTTTTTAAAACTTTGAAGCTTTGCACACTTCAAGGCTACTACTTTAAGGCCAAGAATTTTCTCTAGAACATATTTTTGTGAGCAGATTGTCTCGCAAACAAACTCTTCTGTGTACAAATGTCTCCCACAGTATATTATTCTCGCCAAACTTTAAAACCTGGACGATTTGTGAACTTCGGACATCTTTGAGGGAGAAGTTTGAAGCTTTGCCCACCACAAATCAGGAATCGCTTTACACATTAAAGGCATATTTCTGTGGAAACCGAAGCTCTCAGACAGACTGGCGGTAATAAATGCCCTGACCAATGAGCCTTGTTCAAAGCCTGTGGACTGAGAACGTCATTCTTTATTCTAACTTGTCTGCAGTTTCTCGTGGCATATCCAATGTGCCTGGGGAAATCCCAATTAATTAATTACAGGTGGTTTCTATTGAATCTATGTATATGCGTCTATTGGAATGACTGCATAGTATAAGCCCAGCTGAAGAACATGGCAATTGTACTGGCTGAGAAAAAAAGCATTGGCAATACCAATCGGTCTTGCTTTCCATGTTATGTTATGCTCTGTTATGTTGTGCTATATGTTAACTGTATTTGTATGGCCCATATTTTACTCAAGGAGGGTATCTTGATGCCAGCAGATCTGCTGGGTCCTGACTGGGAATCAGTTAAAGAGCCAGGTTTTGAGTTTCTTGCAAAACCCAAGGACGGAGCAAGTACCTTGGATGTTTGAAGCTTGATCACCGAAGGGTGACCAACTGGCATGGGTGCAAATTCAGGACAGTGAGTGTAAAAATTCAGGACCAAGGGTCAAAATTCAGGACATAAATTCAGGAGAGGAGGTCAAAATTCAGGACAAAACTTTGGGACAAAAGGTAAGTTTTACAGGCACATCAGAGGAGGTCGCTCAATAGAATATAATTAATCCCATCCATATATAAACATATTCAATCATTTGCAAACCTATCCATCATTTATCCTTCCGTCATCCATCCATCATTTCCTCCATCCACCCTTTCATTGATCCATCCATCATCCATCCATCCTTTCATCCTATCCATCGGTACACTCATTCATCCACACTTCCACCCATCCATCCATTCACTCATCCATCCAGCCTTTTATCCTTTCACCCAACCAGCCATCCTTTCACTTACTCATCCATCCACCTAGTCACTCATCCTCCCACCCATTCACCCTTTCAGTCATCCATCCATCCTCCCTTTCTCTCTCCATCGACCCATCCTTCCTTCCACCCATCCATCTACTCATCCACTCATGAATCGATCCATTGACCCTATCACTCATCCATCCACCCTTTCACTCCTTCACTCATCTATCCATCCTTTTGCCCATCTACCCTCCCTCTCACTCACTCATCCATCCTTACATCCAACCTTTCACTCATCCGTCCATCCATTCACCCTTTCACTTATCAATTCATCAATCCATCCATCATTTCACTCATCCATCCACCCATTCACTTGCCCATCATCCACCCTTTCACTCATCCATCCATACTTTCAATCATCCATCTACCTGTCCACCCATACATTCAACTTTTTACCTTTTTTCTCATCCATCCTTCCACTCACTCATCCATCCATCCTTTCTCTCATTATCATACATTCACCCTTTCATTCATCTAGTCACCCTTTCACTAGTCTATCCAGCCATCCACCCATCCCTTCACTTACTCACTCACCCACATTTTCACATTAATTATGAGTTGAGCCTTTGTCTGCAGAGTTGCAGACAGAAGAGACCCATCAAGAATTTCACCCTTTCTGTAGTTCCTAATGAAAGGAGTGGGGTGGGGGAGGGCTCACCCTGCCCCTGTACATAGGCAATCTGAGTCATGAGTTATGCATGATGCACAGTGCCAGGTCATGAGGTGACTGTGACATGGTGTTGTTTACAGGGCTTTAAGTGGGATGAAAAAACTGGGGGGTCTCTCCAAAGGGGGTGTTGGATGTAATTAAGGACATGGCTTAAAACACCTAAGCTAAAAATCAGTACTTATTATAGTGTACCGCCTGACTGGTATTTTGCCTCTTCTGTCCTTGTATTCAGATATTTAACAGCAAGTAACGTTACACCTGCAACAAGCCAGAACTATTGGCTTTGTCGATGGTTGTTAGTTACATAAAATAAAAAAGTAGCAATCATGGCTTCCTTGTAGATAGCATTGAAAATGCATCAGTTCTAAAATGACGAGACTGTGAAAGAACTCTAGCCCCTTTAATTAACTTCTTATACCAACTTCTTTTCTTGAACTCAATTCTCATGTAGCACTATTGGCGTTTTTGCATATTTCTTCTGTCTGACAGAATGCCCTGCCCTAGAAAGAGGCAGGAGGAAGCTCACCACATGCTTTACCAGCCCAGACTGGCTCATTATCATTCTCTATGTGGCAATCAGCCCCGTACAGAATGACAAAGTGCAGCGTGGGGCTGTTCTTGTGCTCCGAGGAGAAGTGCAAGGCAGCCGCATCAGGGAGTTGAGGCTTCACGCAGGGAACAGTGCTGTTCCCTGCAATGCCCAAAATAACGGACAAAAGGCGTCCGTAAAAAGGATCCTCATGGACAACGAACATGAGGTCCAAATTACGGAAAGTCCGTGAAATTTACGTACGGTTGGTCACCCTAGATCACCAACTGTTTTTCTGCCTGTTAGACGGACCGGGAGGGTCGGCCGAGGACAAGGGGAGAGGTCTCCGGGGAGAGCCGTCTCCAGCGATCGTACAGACGAGTAACTTCCCCCCCACAGATGTACACCACACAAAGATAAGGTTTTGACGTTCTTTATAAGCAATCTTTAGGTACGATAGAATGGTACAAGGGGGTCCCCTCGATTCTAGTCTCTTGGTTGGGAAAGGGGGTAGCGGGACAGTCTTGTTACCAATCTGGTAGCTGAGATGGTATGATGGATAGCTCACAATCCTCGAGCTCGGCGTTCTAGGTGGACGGGCCGCGGCGGCGCCAGCAGGTCCCGGTGAAGGTGGTAGTTACAACGGTCCGCGGCAGCGCCAGCAGGTCCCAGTGAAGGTGGTAGTTACAACGGTCCGCGGCAGCGCCAGCAGGTCCCAGTGAAGGCGGTAGTTACAACGGTCCGCGGCAGCGCCAGCAGGTCCCGACGAGGATGGAGGATGCAGAAGGCCACGGCAGCGCCAGCAGGCAGGACGATAGTTCGCAAGGCAGGACTACGGCAGCGCCAGTAGTCCGTCAAGGATGAGTTCTTCACGGTGTCTCTCGACTCCAGGATACAACTGCCTTCCTGCTCTGGAGCTGCCCCAGTTATAGGTCTGGCGCCCTTTGATGTCCGGACCCTCGCACTTGGAGGTCGGGAGGTCCGGGATGAGGGAGTCCAGGCACCCAGCAGGGGGGTGGAGCCAGAGCCCGGGGGAGCTGGGGGGCGATCGGCACCTGGCGGGGGAGAGCCATCGACACTTCTTTCTCCCATCGACCTGCCAAGTGGTCCGTTCACCTCCTGGGTGGATGGTGGTGCCGGGATGTCGGGGCCTGGCGAGGCCCAGGGTTAGGGTCGAGCTGAGGCCACGCGGCCTCGTGGTGCAGTGTCCAAGATGGCGGCCGGGCCGGGCGGGGGAGCCGGTAGTGGTTCGGCCCCATGATACAGAGAGGTCCGGGGGCAGGAGTCCCGTCTGGGGACGGGGTGCGGGTTGTTTCTGTGGGTAACACCTGGAGGGCCGGGGCTCCGGCCCTGTCATGCGGGGAGGGAGCAAGCCCTTCATGTGGCCTGTCCAACATGCGTCCCCCCCAGCTGAAGGCGGGGAGAGTCACCCATCCTCTTGGGGACTCTCCTCGTCGAGGCGGAAAAAGCGTGACAGGCCATCTGCGTTGGCGTGGTCTTGGCCCGGTCGATGTTCCACAGTGAAGTCCATCCCCTGCAGGGAGATGGACCAACGCAATAGTTTGGGGTTTTCCCCCCGCATCTGCATTAGCCACTGCAGGGGTCGATGATCTGTTTGCACCCGGAAGTGGGTACCGAAGAGATAGGGCCGGAGCTTTTTGAGGGCCCACACCACTGCGAAGGCCTCCCTCTCGATGGTGCTCCAGCGCTGTTCTCGGGCCAGGAGGCGTCTGCTGATGAAGGCCACCGGTTGGTCAAGTCCCTCGGAGTTCAGCTGGGAGAGGACCGCCCCGATGCCATGGTCGGAGGCATCTGTTTGTACGATGAATTCCCGACTGTAGTCGGGGGCCTGGAGCACAGGGGCAGTGCACATGGCGGCTTTCAGCTTCTCGAAGGCCGCTTGACAGTCTGGGGTCCAGTTGACCTTCTTTGGGTGGTTTTTGGATGTGAGTCCCGTGAGGGGCCCCACAATGCTGCCATAGTCCCTCACGAACCGCCGGTAGTAGCCGGTGAGCCCCAAGAAGGCTCGGACCTCGGTCTGCGTGACTGGAGGCTGCCAGGACTGGATGGCAGCGATTTTGAGTTGCAGAGGGGCCACCAGACCGCTTCCCACCTGGTGTCCGAGATAGGTCACGGACCCCTGACCAATTTGGCACTTGCTGGCCTTGATTGTGAGGCCAGCCCGTTGGAGGGCCTGCAGGACCTCTCGGAGGTGGTGGAGGTGGTCGGACCAGTGGCGGCTGTACACAGCGATATCGTCCAGGTAGGCGGCGCTGAACTCCTCGAGCCCCGCCAAGACCTGGTTCACCAGTCGCTGAAAAGTAGCTGGGGCATTCTTCATGCCGAATGGCATGACTTTGAAGTGGTAGTGGCCATCGGGGGTGGAAAAGGCGGATCGTTCTTGAGCCCGGGGAGTGAGACCGATCTGCCAGTAGCCCGCTGTCAGGTCGAAGATGCTGAGGTAGCGGGCGGCCCCCATGCGGTCGATCAGTTCATCCGCTCGGGGGATGGGATGAGCGTCGGTTCTGGTGACAGCATTCAAGCCCCGATAGTCGACGCAGAATCGGAGCTCAGGAGTGGTGCCGGGGGCAGCAGCTTTGGGGACCAGCACGACCGGGCTGGCCCAGGGGCTGTCCGAGGGCTCGATGACCCCGAGCGTGAGCATCTTTGATACCTCCTCTTGGATGCAGGCCCGTACCCGATCTGGTACGCGGTACGCCCGGTGTCTGATAGGGGGACTGTCCCCAGTGTCCACGTCGTGCAAGCACCAGGGGGTGACCCCTGGGGTGAGGGAAAACAAGGTAGTAAACTGCAGCAGGAGGTCCCGGCAGCCTTGGCGCTGTTCCGGGGTGAGGGCATCAGAGAGCCGGACCCCGTCCACGGAACCATCTTTCTCACGAGTCTTCAGGAGATCAGGGAGAGGCTCGGAGTCTTCTTCCGCTCCACTGTCTGTAGCCATCAGGAGGCTGAGCTCCGAGCGCACAAAGTGGGGTTTGAGTCTGTTGGTGTGGAGGACCCGGAGGGGGTTCCGTGGAGATTCCATATCGATGAGATAGGTGACGGGACTCTTGCGTTCGACCACTTTGAAGGGCCCCGTCCACTTGTCCTGCAAGGCACATGGTTCGGTGGGGGACATCACCCACACTTGTTGGCCAGGTTCGAATTCGATGGAGGAGGCATTTTGATCGTACCATTTTTTCATGTCCTCCTGACTGGCCTCAAGGTTCGCTTTCGCCATTTCTCTGAATCGCCTGGTCTGATTGCGTAGGGTCAGGAGGTACTTGCAGACGTCTGGAGGGGTCTTTAGGGGGGCCATCTCCCAACCTTCTTTGACTAGGCTGACGGGCCCTCGCACAGGGTGCCCGTACAAGAGTTCGAAAGGGCTAAAGCCGAGGGACTTCTGGGGAACTTCTCGATAGGCGAAGAGGAGGCACGGAAGTAGTACATCCCACTGGCGACGGAGGGGCTCTTCCAATCCCCCAATCATTCCCTTGAGCGTGCGGTTGAACCGCTCGACTAGTCCGTTTCCTTGAGGGTGATAGGGGGTCGTGAATCGGTAGGTGACCCCGCACTGTTGCCAGAGGGACTTCATATACTTCGAAATAAAGTTTGTGCCTCTGTCGCTGACGACTTCTCGGGGGAAGCCCACCCGGGAGAAGATCCCCATTAAGGCCCGGCCGACCACCGGGGCTGTTACAGTTCGCAGGGGCACAGCCTCGGGGTAGCGGGTGGCGTGGTCCACCAGTACCAGGATGAACCGATGTCCTTGTGCTGTACGGGGGTCCAGGGGCCCCACAATGTCTATTCCCACCCTCTCGAACGGGGTGGTGACAACTGGGAAGGGTTGCAGAGGTTCTTTGAGTTTGCGGCCGCTCTTCCCGCTGGCCTGGCACGTGGGGCAGGACCGGCAGTGGTTGAGGACGTCGTTTCTCATCTTTGGCCAGAAAAAGTGGGTCACCAGGCGGCTGTAGGTTTTGTCCTGGCCCAGGTGTCCAGCCAGAGGGACATCGTGGGCCAAATTTAACAGGAAGTCTCTAAAACGGAGGGGCACCACCAGCACTCGACTGGCCCCTAACTCCGCGATTCTCTGTTCACTGTACAATAGGTCGTTGTCCCAATAGATCCAATGGGCTCCGGTGGTGTCCCCTGCGCTCTGGGCGAGGGCTTGCTGGCGGAGTCCCTCGAGGGAGGGACAGGTCTTCTGTTCTTGACGGAACTGTTCCTGGGTGGGCCCCCCTTCTTGACTCCACTGAGCCAGGTTGGGAAGGTCCTGGGGCTGAGCGAGCCCTTCGGGAGTTTGCTCTGGGGGTCGGTATGGTCGGTGTCCTCTACTGGAGCGATCGGGGGAGGAGGTGCTGGCCATTCTGGTTCTTCTGGTCGGGGGATGGCACGGACGGCCATGGACCGGGTGGTTACGCACGCCCAGTCCGGGAGGCCCAACATCCCCAGGTGCTCTCTTCTTTCTACGGCGGCCCACGGGGAACTCTCAAGATCATTCCCCAGGAGACAGTCCACGGGGGCATCATCTCGGACCGTCACCTTCAACATGCCGGAGACTCCTCCCCATTCGAAGGGGACGCAGGCCATCCGACATAGACTCTCCGAATTGTCGGCTGAACGGACGGGGCAGAGAATGTTTGGCAGGATCTGCTCTGGTTTTACCAGGTGACAGCGGACGGCCGTCACACTGGCCCCCGTGTCACGTAGTGCTTCGGCCCGGCGTCCATTAATGTTCACCCACTGACTATATTTCCTGGTGTTGGCGGGTAGGAGAGCCCGCGGGACCATGTCTCTTCCCCCTAGGCACGCTAGAACCATGGCGGCCGGTTCCCACTCTTGTTGTTCCTGCTCGTATTCTTCCTGTTCTTCGGAGATTTGTTCTCCCCCCAGGGCGGCGGCAGCTACCTGGCGGGGTCTCGGAGTTTGGTTCTGTGGACAGTTCGGGTCATTGGCGTAGTGGCCGACTCGCTGGCATCGGTGACACGTGACATTGGCTCGGAACCCCGGGCGCATCGGGGGGTTGCCCCGGCTGGCCGGGGGCAGGGTGCTGGCAGCGGGAACGGCCGGGACGGTGTCTCTTCCTCGTCCCTGGCCTCCTCCTCCTCCTCGGGGACGGTGCTGACCTTGGTTGTTCCGGTCCTGTTCGTGCGGCCCTCTCCGGCCCACTCGGGTGCTTTCCCACCGGTCAGCTTCGGCAGCGAGTTGCCGTGGGTCAGTCAATTTACTGTCGAGGAGGTGCTGCCGGAGCTCGACGAAGCAGTTGTTAGAGAGGTGCTCCCACACCATGAGATTAAAAAGTTGCTCGTAGGTCGTTACGTGGCTTCCCTTGATCCAACCCTCGAAGGCTCGGCTGAAATAGTTGACATATTCCACCCAAGTTGTACCCGGGATCCGGGTGCAGTCTCGGAACCTCTGGCGGTACATTTCGGGTGTGAGCCCATATCGGGTGAGGAGGGCAGCCTTCATGTGGTCATAGGATGACATCAGATGGTCTGGGAGCTGTAACAGGGCATCGCGGCCTTCATTGACGAACCTCCCCCATAGACCGGCTCCCCAGTCACTTCGATCGATCCGGTGGGAGGTCATGGCGATCTCGTAGGCCTTGAACCACTGTTGTATGTCGTCCTCTCGGACATACTCTCGAACGACATCCTTGGGGATGTGGACTTTCTTTTCTGTCGCTCCCGGGGTGCGCGGTCGCTCGGGCACCTCCAGTTCTTTGTTCTGCTTCCGTAGGTCTATTTCTGCCAGTTTGCGCTCGTGTTCGTACGCTAATCTCTTTTCTTCGAGCTCTCTCTGCCTCTGTTTTTCTTCCCGTTCTTCTCGGAGCCGCAGATGTTCTAGGTTCAGTTTTTGTTCGGCTAATTTTAGTTCACCGTCCATTTTGAGCCGTGCCATTTCTAGCTCATGTAGTCTGCTTTTTTCTCTCTCTTGGATCTCTTCCTGCGAGAGACCCGTTCTTCGCTCCTCGGGAGCCGTGGTGTTCCTCTCTGATGCTGCAATGTTTTGGTACGGGGATCTGGCGGCCCCGGTTTCTGCCCACGACTCAATGGCGTGCTTGAAATCGTCTTTGGTACTCAGGCCGGTGGTAGCAATGCCTAGTTCAATGCAGAATTGTTTCAATTCACGATGGCTGTACTCTTCCAATTTCTCCATCTGGAATTTCTCGGTGGATCCGCTCTCTTTGGTTGACATTGTGGTTTCGTCGTGGGGTGAGCTACTCTCTGTACGATTATGCGTTGATTCGGATCGCGCCGCTGGCCACCAATGTTAGACGGACCGGGAGGGTCGGCCGAGGACAAGGGGAGAGGTCTCCGGGGAGAGCCGTCTCCAGCGATCGTACAGACGAGTAACTTCCCCCCCACAGATGTACACCACACAAAGATAAGGTTTTGACGTTCTTTATAAGCAATCTTTAGGTACGATAGAATGGTACAAGGCGGTCAGGACTCAGGGGTCCCCTCGATTCTAGTCTCTTGGTTGGGAAAGGGGGTAGCGGGACAGTCTTGTTACCAATCTGGTAGCTGAGATGGTATGATGGATAGCTCACAATCCTCGAGCTCGGCGTTCTAGGTGGACGGGCCGCGGCGGCGCCAGCAGGTCCCGGTGAAGGTGGTAGTTACAACGGTCCGCGGCAGCGCCAGCAGGTCCTAGTGAAGGTGGTAGTTACAACGGTCCGCGGCAGCGCCAGCAGGTCCCAGTGAAGGCGGTAGTTACAACGGTCCGCGGCAGCGCCAGCAGGTCCCGACGAGGATGGAGGATGCAGAAGGCCGCGGCAGCGCCAGCAGGCAGGACGATAGTTCGCAAGGCAGGACTACGGCAGCGCCAGTAGTCCGTCAAGGATGAGTTCTTCACGGTGTCTCTCGACTCCAGGATACAACTGCCTTCCTGCTCTGGAGCTGCCCCAGTTATAGGTCTGGCGCCCTTTGATGTCCGGACCCTCGCACTTGGAGGTCGGGAGGTCCGGGATGAGGGAGTCCAGACACCCAGCAGGGGGGTGGAGCCAGCGCCCGGGGGAGCTGGGGGGCGATCGGCACCTGGCGGGGGAGAGCCATCGACACTTCTTTCTCCCATCGACCTGCCAAGTGGTCCGTTCACCTCCTGGGTGGATGGTGGTGCCGGGATGTCGGGGCCTGGCCAGGCCCAGGGTTAGGGTCGAGCTGAGGCCACGCGGCCTCGTGGTGCAGTGTCCAAGATGGCGGCCGGGCCGGGCGGGGGAGCCGGTAGTGGTTCGGCCCCATGATACGGAGAGGTCCGGGGGCAGGAGTCCCGTCTGGGGACGGGGTGCGGGTTGTTTCTGTGGGTAACACCTGGAGGGCCGGGGCTCGGGCCCTGTCATGCGGGGAGGGAGCAAGCCCTTCATGTGGCCTGTCCAACACTGCCGATGTGGGTGTGCGTGCTAGCAGGAGACTGGAAGAGCAGAGGGTTCTAGATGGCATGCGGAAGCTGATGCAGATGTTCAGGTAGGTGGGGCCAAAATTTAGTTGCTCCTTGAATTTGAAGAGAACACGTTTGTAAACTGTGAGCCAAAGTAGTTTTTGAGATAGTTTGTGATGTAAGTGCAGGGGAGAGTCTGGCTGATCTTCTTGTGATCAGTTAGCAAACGTAGCTTGGCACTTAGACACAACATACATTCACATCTGCTGTTTTCAAGAAGACACCTCGTAACATACATGAGAGGTGCCATTTTAAAAACAGAGAGAAGACATTCTAGCCGAGCAAAGGTCCCGACGTGAGAGAGATCCTCTGCCTGAGATGTAGAACAACAATCTATGCATAGCAGAAATGGGGTTCGCCGCTCAAACCCGATCTATAATATAACTGTGTTTCCAAAGTAGGGGTGGGCTGAGGCAGATAAATAATTCACCATGGTAGGACTTCCTATTGTTTATAGTCTCCTTGTAACGCTCCTCACTCTGTTGGGATGCTATGTTTTCTAATTGCTGCGCAGGAGTTTTATAATGGAGCGCAATACGTTTCAATAAATATTGTAAACTGTTGTCTTTTTAGTTTATTATGGACACTCATGAGTGAGAAAACAAAAGGTTGACAATCTGTTTCCACGGTTCCCTGCGGGGACAAGTGTGTTGTGTTCTGGGGTGCTAACTTAGATGTCACTCTGGGAAGGTTAGGAGGACAGGTAAAGCACTATGAACTAGTCTGGATTAAGGCTCATAGGTACTGATGTGGTACGGTGACTCAGTCCCTACATACTGACATTTTGTCGTCTCAGACATAGTTCTGTTTACACAGAATCCCTGCAACAGTGGAAGTTCTGTGTTAGGAATTGTCATTGTATTTAAATGACTACTCCTATTTATAGTACATGGTCCCTTCTTCTTTGTTGTTACTTCCTGTGCAGGTGAGCAGCATTGTGGGAAATGTAGTGTACCTTGAATGTGGTATATAAATAAACAGCGAAGAGAGAACTTCTGATATAATGTACCCTCCCGTCTTGTCATAAAATTATATCTTGTCAGTTATATGCTTTCATAAAAAGCATTTGTTTGACAGGATGAATGATGCATTGTCAAAATAATTCAATCCTCTGCCGTTTCAACAGGAACATGAAAGCCCACTTTTTATTTGTAATTTGAAACAGCTATCATGCAGCTCAGTGTAAGAGGCAGACACAACATGGCCATGAAGTTCTACTTGCAGCTGCTGTTCCAGTGCGGCACTGTAGCACCACAGGGTTTGACAGTAGGCAGACCGGCAGACCAGAGACTGATCTGTAGGGGTGAATATCTCATTGCAGTTTGAGAGATGAGAGAGCTGCATTTTGGCTTGCCTGGCTGTGAGGCTCTCAGAGTGAGGCCAGATGAACCATGCCGATGAGCAGCATCTCAGTTCTCAGTAGATCAGGGGAAGAGTATCCCAGGCTGCTATTGTTTTATGTGTGCCGAAAAGGAATCCGATTGTCAGAAATTGGGGTATTAACTGAATGGGGTGAGAGGTCCACTCACAGAATAAACACAATTCTTTTCAGAGTGAATCACAAATGTCAATAAACTTTTGCTTAACCCTTTGGTAGCTTGGAACAAAAGCAGTCAGATTCAACTTAGAGGCAATGTGTAAAGTATTTATGCTGCACTCAAACAGTAACACAAACCAAGGAAAACCCCAAGCCAATTTCAGAGGAAGTACATTTTAATAAATAAACTGACACCATGATTTGACTGTGGCCCCTTCATAAGAATGGTATTTTTGTAAAACCCTTAAAATTCCTACTTTCAAAAAATTATTTCAACTATATTAAAAAAAAAAAAATCACAAAAAACCTTGCAGGGGATTAGGGGTAGGAAACCGTATGGGGATCCATGCAAGCCATACCTCGCAGGACTCCCCTGGGTGTCTAGCTTTCAGGAATGTGTGGGTTTGGTAGGTTCCCCTAGATGGCCAGCGGGGTCAAAAACCCAGGTGCCCCCCTTGCAAAACCAGGTTGTTTCGTGATAGGTAATTTTGATGCCTCCTCAATATTTTTTGGGCCCTTGCCTGTTGCAGGTACTTGGCCCACCCACGCAAGTGAGGTACCATTTTTATTGGGAGACCTGGGGGAATGCTGGGTGGTAGGAAATTTGTGTTAGCCCAGTGATCCCACAACTTTCCAACACAGAACTTGAGAAAAATGTGATTTGTTTCAGCTAAATTTGAGGTTTGCAGGGGATTCTGGGTAGGAAAACGTTGGGGGTCCATGCGAGCCATACCTCTTTGGACTCCCCTGGACGTCTAGTTTTCAGAAATGTGTGGTTTTGGTAATTTTACCGAGATGGTCGCTGAGCCCGGGGCCAAAAACCCAGTTAACCCCCTTGCAAAACCATGTCGTTTTGTGAAAAGTTGTGCCTGGCATGCCTGTCTTGGATGTTAGGGAATGACGCTCAGCAAGTTGCTTGCAGCCTGCTTCTCTCTTTTGTGCTGTTTTCCTGCTGCCTGGTGTCACTGCCTCATTGCCACAACCCTGGTGGGACCTGGTAAGACCGGAGTCTCAGGGATTCCATTCGCCCGCATTTGCTTCATCACCCAGCACCCTGATAGGGGACTACCAGTCCCAGGGTGCAATGCTCCTTTCACAGGTGCCACTAGCGAGGGGGAGGCGCCAGAATCCACATCACGCATAAAGCGCCGCCTCTCCCCCCGTGGCACGGGAGCCTGCTTTGCTCTTTTGTGCTGTTATCCTGCTGCCTGGTGTCACCGCCTCATTGCCACAACCCTACTGGGACCGGAGTCCCAGGGATTCCATTTGCCAGCATTTACCTCATTGCCCATCACCCTGGTAGGGGACTACCAGTTCCAGGGTGCAACGCTCGTCTCACAGGTGCTGCTAGCAAGGGGTAGGCTCCAGAATTTGCATCGCGCATAAAGCACTGCCTCTCCCCCCACGGCAGGGGAGCCTGCTTCGCTCTTTTGTGCTGTTTTCCTGTTGCCTGGTGTCACCGCCTCATTGCTACAACCCTGGTGGGACCGGAGTGCCAGGGATTCTATTCGCCCACATTTGCCTCATCGCCCATCACCCTGGTAGGGGACTACCAGTTCCAGGGTGCAACGCTCCTCCCACAGGTGTCGCCAGCGAGGGGGAGGAGCCAGAATCAACATTGCGCATAAAGTGCTGCCTCTCCCCCGCGGCGCACCCGGGCACGGCAGGGCAGGGCCATCTCTCTTTCATCTGGCATTCTGACTCTCGACTGTCCCATGGACTAACATTGGATGCTGAGGTATTGATTAACTTAGTTCTCACTTTGTTATATCCACATGCAGAGTTTCCGCGTTGAATTTTGAAGTGATCTATACTGTCTTTATCCACTGTGTGCCCACGTACCAAACGCTATCCGAATTTCATTTGGTTGTAGCTTAGACCTGTGAGCACTTGAGGACAAGCTGGTAGGCTTGGCTTGTTTTCTCTAGAACTTAGAAGTAGGGAGAAAAGAAAATCCATGGAGAGAAGTGGGGGTGGAGGCGGTGGTACTGGTCGGGTCAACAAAGGGAAAAAGGCTCGGAAGTTACATAAACACGCAGGTAGTAACTGTGTCCTAGACCGTATAGACACCCTCATTAGCGAGTGTGAAGACATTTTAGAGGTAGAGCCAATTGAGCAATCCGGCACCTACAAGTCCCCCCTCTGATCTACTCAATTTACCAACTGAAGCCCAAGCCACTATCCCGCTATCCCAGCCATGTTCCTCAAACCACGTGAAAAAGGGTCTATTACATCAAATATAGAGGGAAAGTGAGACACAATGAGGACAGGTCAGTCTCTCACCATCTCTCCTGGCGCTAACTGTCAACAATCCGGTCCTGCAATTAACTGTAGAAACAGGTTTAATCCCTTGTCGGAACTGACTAATACTGATAGGGAAGAGAGGCCCCAGCCATCCCAATAACCTCTGACTAATAGCTCAGGGACAGTCTCAAGGCCTAACACAGATTCCCAGGACATGATTCAACTTATGAACACGCTTCGGCTTGAAATAGGGACTATGAAATCTATGATCGAGGACCTAACCTCTTTGGTTAAACTACTATCGCAAAGGGACTCCTCCCGTACAGAGATTGCAAACCTCACGATAGGACACCCTCTCCAACTTTGTCAGGTTAATCACACCGCTAGAGAAGCAGCCGCCCTTGCTAAGGGCAATAGTCATAATGGTCGCACGATGGCCCAAGACCCAAATGACAGCGCCATTACCACCCACGGCCAAGCATTTACCTCAACTTTAGCAATTTTAATGAGTACTGTAGCTCAGCAGCAAAGCAGGACCATTTGGCGCATGGTAGACATACTTTTTCTTCGCAGATTCAACATCCTCCGCATAGTATACAACTTCGGCTGGCTGAACTGAACACTTCTAACGTGCCCCAAACCTCTAGAATTTACATGGTGAATGTACCTAAATATGACAACAGTAAAGGTACAGAAGATACGGACTCCCTGACTAACAAAGCCATTCATTGGATACGGCATGTCAGGGGATGCCGCTCAGTCAAAATGGATGACATCATCAGGGCTCGGAGGCTTACCTCTCCAGCCCAACAGTCAGATTGTATTGAGCTTACTCTGAATGGGGTGGATCTTGCTGGAAAATCTTCTCCCTCTGGAGTTTCGAACCAGTCCTCCGGAATCGTCATCCATTCAATTCGAACAATCCCTACCGAGTAGCCAGTGTAGTCAACCTGCCAGGCAGACACACACCCTTCTAGCAGGAAGTTCCTCATTGGAGGCTAATGACTGACTTGAGAGTGAGCCTTATTTGCACCAAAGATTCCATAGAGTTCCCACAAATGGTAGGATCTGCCCTCCTAGTACTAAGCTCTCATGTAATGGCCCAGCATGACTTGTAGAACTACAACCACATCACCATCTTCGCCAGAGGGCTTGCGGGTTGCTAGAGACACATATCCCAATAGGTCAAATGGGCTACTGCCATCCTGTCATACCCATTTAATGGAAACTGTGATATCATGGAACATTGCAGGGTTGAGTTCGAAGGTCACATCACCCGAATGGCATGCCTTTATTGAGCGCTATGACATCTGCCTTTTCCAGGAAACTTGGTTGGTGGACCCCCTCGACTGTACAGGCAATCTAAACTATCATATTCCAGCTACTAGAGGAGCTAAAGGCTGCCCATCAGGGGGACTGACACCTTGGGTCCGACAAGAACAGGCTACAACATACAGGTACTCCCGACCCAGATCAATGACATTCTGGCCTTAAGGCTAAAGATGGGTTCACAAGGGTATGTTGACATTTATAATGTTTATGTGGGAGGAACTAGGGGGAAGAAGTCAAAGTTTTAGCAGCTCTTGATGATCTTATTGACCTATATTCTGAGGATTCACAAGTTTTAATTGCGGCCGACTTTAACTCATCTTTCGAGCCACTTGTCAATGAGGAGTGTGAACTCATAGAAGAGGAAGATGCCCAGTGGGGCATCCCAAAACTGGAACTTGCACCCATAAAAAAATGGACGGATGTGGCAATTCAAATTAATTCCATTTGTCTGGAGAAAGGCTTACTGGCAGCAAATGGCAGATCCCCTTTAGATAGAACTGGGGCAAATGCATTTAATAACGGTCATAGTGCTAGTCCCATAGATTATTTACTAATTAGCTTGAAGCTATGGCACACTTTTGGAGATATGATTGTGAGGGACCGGTTAGAGAGCGATCATAATCCCTTATGTGCGACCCTGGAGTTATTACAACAGAGGGCACCTACACAGAGAGGTAGCGAACTGCTCTCTCTTGATGTCCCCACAAATGCTATGAGACGCTTAAAATGGGTGAAGATATTAGAGAAGCCCTAACTCATAGAAAACATCACCAAGGACATCGTCCATGCCATAGCCAAGCTAGAGGCTGCCTTTGTTGACCTAAAGTTAGCATTTGATCTCGTCCCCTGTAGCAAATTATTAGTGGTGCTACAAGAAATGGGGATGTCTCCCGAACTGTTAGCCCTCATTACTAGATTACATGAGGATAATAATGCCCAAATTCGATGGGGTTCACAGGGTAATGTTACCTATCACTTTCCCATTGAGAGAGGTGTGTGCCAGGGCTGCGTCATGGCACCCACACTATTCTCTTTGTTTATCAATGGGATAGTGAATTGTATGCAGTCTACTGCTACTGATGCCCCAATTTTAGCAGGGGTAAAAAGCCCTATTTTAATGTTCCCAGATGACACATTAATTATTTCAAAGACCCCGAGTGGCCTCCAGTGAGCCCTGTTAATCTTTGAGGAGTTCTGGTTCTTGCGTGGCTTGGAAATTAATGTGTCAAAAACAGAATTCATTTCTTTTAATCCACATAAAACATTCAAAGGTGGCATCCTCATGAATAACTGCCCCTTAGAACAAGTTAGTGCCTTTACATACCTGGGGTTTACTATATAGAATGACTTGAAATGGAAGCAACAGCTCGACTTAGCAACGCTGAAGCATCGGCAACTATCGGGAGCTCTACAACTTGAGTTTAACACCTCACTCACAAAACCAGTTAGTCCGGTGCTGCAATTATGCAATATGAAAGTGGTTAGCTCAGCCCTTTACGGGGCAGAGCTTTGGGCATGTGAGAATCTGTCCAAACTTACTGTAGCAGAAAATAGGTTCCTACGCAAGATCACCAATCTTCCGCAAAGCACTCCATTGCGCCCTGTACTTTATGACCTTGGTAGAAAAGCACTGGCTGATATAGCGAGATTACACCCCTTACTATACTGGCATAGAATTTGGTGCACACCTGAATTGGCAACTTATGCTGCAGGCTTCAAAGATCTAACTAAGGCAGATAGCTTCCATAGAATTAAATGGTTACGGGAGGTTAGAGCCACTCTAGTGAGCATTGGCATGACCACATTGTGGGATGATCCGGCAAGCTCCCTGTTCCCTTCGAAAAAGATTCTAAAATAAAAATACTGAGCCAAGGTGATGCATAACAAATAGTGACACATCCTCACTAACGGGAGGCATTCTCGAAGTTAAACCAACCCCTATCTTAGAACAGTACTGGGACACCATAACAAAACCACATGATAGGAAGTTATACTTCCAATTCAGGATGGCTTCATTGCCAATAAGATCATTCACAGCTAGATGGGCCAATTCAGGTGACAATACGTGTCCCGCATGCCAGGCCAATCTGGAGTCGCTGGCCCACTTACTGTTTTACCTGCCCAGCATATGCTGCCCCGCGCCGTGCATGGTTGATGCCAATTTGCAAATTACTAGGCAGTAGAAGGAGTGGTGAAGCACTAAGAATTTTACGCACCGACACGTCAACTCCTATTGTCATTGCACTAGCAACATTTTTGATCGCAATCTCTACATGCAAATTGAAGGCCGTGTCAATTATTGCTCATTTGCACATGCACAAGTGGAGCCGTAAGTTACATATTATGCATTGTAGGTATGTTTAGCATCCAAGTGTCTGGATTAATTACCTGCGGCCAAACCATTGTACCCCTTTTATTAATGATTTCAGAAAATGCTGTTGTTTTTATAGTTCGCGGATATATAGTAGTTTGAAACAGTTTTATATTGTAATTTTATACTTATGATGGCAGATTCTAGTTTCCTCAAACAGGCTTTAACCATAATTTATACTGTGTTATATGAAAATATTTATGTATTGTGCTTTTATGACTAAACTGTCGAATAAAGCTTGTTTGGATTGGATAGGTAATTTTGATGTCTCCTCAATACGTTTAAGGCCCTTACCTGTCGCGGGTACTTGGCCCACCCACATGAGTGATGTACCATTTTTATCTGGAAACCTGGGGGAATGCTTGGTGGTAGGCACATCGCCAGCCAAGCGCCAGCTCACGCACACCACCAGCTAAGCGCCAGTCCATGCACACCGCAAGCCAAGCGCCAGTACATGCACACCACCGGCCAAGCGCCAGTCCATTCACACCGCCAGCCAAGCGCCAGTTCACACACACCGTCATCAAAATTGTTTTTCAACAAGAAAGAAAACACAAGCCAAATGGAACTAGATACAAAACTATAACTTCAGACACAACAGCGGTAAATAAAGACTTAGGGCATCCCGCCATCCTGACTTAAAAAGGGACCACCCGCCATAAGTACGGCGGTCCCGTGGGGGTGATTAGGATGCGCCCGCCACACTGGCAGGCGCATCCTGCATTTTTACCATTGCGGCGGGCGGTGCTTTCAGCATCACCTGCCGCAATGCCAAAAATGTATGTTGTGCATATGCATGCACTACGTGGCAGGCACCATGCGGTGCCTGCCATGTTGTGCATGCACATGCAGGGGGGTACCATAGGTATACCCCATGTGCTCCCACACCCCCCCAACATCCTGGACACCTGCAACGGGCCCCCAACTTCAAAATCCGCAAAACCCGCCTGCATCTTAATATGGATGGTGGTGTCTAGCAGACACCGCCACCATATTAAACCCTTTTCCGCCCGATCGACTCGTCGACCTGGCGGAAAAGCGGCGGACGGTCTTCCCGTCTGCCGTGGTATCCCTCGCCATACTAATATAGCGGGGGGAAATGGATGGCGGGCGGGGAAGGATGTAGGGTGGATCGCCACCGCCATGCGGGCTGTGGCGGTCCGCCCTACATCCTAATGGACCCCATAATTCTAATGCCAACCGTGAAACTGAACAATAAATATACAGACCAGGCAGTACACTATTAGACTCATGGTTACAACCAAAAACTCTTTTGAGTATGATACAATCTGAAACATGTGGGCACACACTGCCCAAGATTAGAAGGACAATCAGCATAGTGGATACGACTCTCCTTCTGCATACCTCTTCACAAACAGACTCTACATCTATTACAGGGATTGTTTTCTTTTTTTGTGTGGGAGGAATTAAATCGGGAAAGTGGAGATCTTTCAACCTAGCCACATGCTCCACCACTCCAACTCTACGAACACTTGCCTATTCCATTACAACAAGGCTGCACATCACTTGACTCTGGAAAAGACTCCTTGAACACAACAAAAGCATTAAAAGTTGCTAAATTGAAAATATGAATGGCTAACTTCTTATACCAAATGTAAGCCTTATGAACAGCAGAGTAAGATTCCAACCCCTGATCTACTCTATTGATACCACCCATGTTCTTTTTGTAGTCTGCAATGCACACAGGTTTGCACACTTCAGCAACCTGACCCCAATCGGTCACAGTTGAAGTACTGTCATCATGGATGGTAGTCAGCATGTATACATCCCTCCTGTCCACAAATTTCACAGCTAGCAGTTCATCACTACACAAGGCACTGCACAGTCCCCTTTTGCAAACAAGCTCATTTGGGTAACCTTTCAGGTTAGAGCAGATTGTGCCACAAGCAAGAGTGTCCACTTTGAAAAATTCCTTAAGCAATTGCACAGCAGTGTAGAAGTTTTATCAAATTGTGACTTTCGTTAAATAGTCCTCTTGCAAGTTTCCACACAATTTTCTATGAAACTCCTAAAGTGGACGGACAACCAGGGGGGTCAATAGTGGAATCCCGATCAGTGTACACCCGGAAATTATAGACAAATCCTGTCCTACTCTCAGACAACATATACATCTTAATTCCAACCCGTGCCATCTTGCGAGGAATGTACTGCCTAAAAATCAAATGGCCCTTGAACAGGAACAAAGACTCATCAACAGCTATATCTTTCCCTGGAGTATAGGTCTCTGAAAATCAATCTACAAAGTGATCAAGAGCAGGCCAAATCTTAAAAAGACGGTCACAGTCAGGGTGATCTTGTGGCAAAGCCAAAGCATTATCAACAATATGCAGCATCCGAAGCAAAAGTAAATACCCATCATGACTCATAAGTGCAGGAAATATAGCCGTTGCCATCAATGGGTTGGTAGACCAATATGAAGCCAGGGACGGCTTCCTTATCAAGCCCATCAAGAAAGTCAAACCCAAAAACTTCTTCCTCTAATTCAGATTTGGGGGAGTCCACAGGCTACCTTGACTAGGAACATATAAGTAAATTAAATGTGCCAATTGGAAGTTAGCCAGTTTCACCATGTTTACAGGAGAGAGCTCAAGCACTCTAGCCCTGGTTAGCAGGGGTAAATTGTACAGAATCCTAAAACCCAACTAAAATCCAACAAAAACAGGTTCAGAAAACAGGAGGAGTGAAGGCAAAAAGCATCTGCAGAGAGAGCCAAGTTCTATAGTATTGAAACTGTCTCTCCATTTTATATATAACGAGCATCATTGAAATTGTTTGTGTGCACCTTGTTTTTCAATATGAAGTGGTGAATCATGTGATTTGTCTGATAGGGGGTCCTTTGGTTTCTATTGGGAGATTTGGACAACCCATTGGATTTGCACTGATCATTCCCTCATGTGTTTATTTGAGGCAGATATGTTGGTGGTGAGTTTCAGGAGAGATTTCTTTATTTTCTTTATTTTAACAGAGTTTTATATAGCGCAAACGTGACCCGAAGGTATCAGGTATCAGAGCGCTTTACACGAGTACCAGTTGCGTTACATGAGGACACATTTATTTTTTTTGGGCACAGGGAGATTAAGTGATTTGCCCAGAATCACAGGATGTTCAGCATCGTTGCCGAGACTTGAACCCGGTTGCCCAGATTCTAGGCCGACCGCCCTAGCCATTAGGCCAACTCCTCTCCTCAGGGGTGTGGTCCTCCTGATATTGAGGGTTGTTTGTAAAGGGATTCTGATGGTTTAGCTCTTTCTTGATCTTAGAGGGTCCTGGGAGGGTATGCGTGCGTAGACATTAAGCTCACATCGATTTTTTGGGGATCATATTGGGATGAACCAGGTCTTGAACATCCTTCTGAACTCTTAATGATTTGTCTCTCTGAATCTTTTCTCTTTTGAAGTGTTGCAGGTGCAGTCAGGTTTGTGACTGGTCCTGGATGTTTTGGCAAATGCTCAACACAGCTAATTTCCCCACAAGGTGCACTGTTTTCTCCCCATTACTACTTTTGCTGTGAAATCACCTGAATTTTTTAAAATGAAATGCAAATATTTCAAAACTATTTTCCCGGTTGCAATATTCTTATCACAGGGATCTCCGTGATTCCCTCCTCTTCCTCCCCTGCCTCCTCTTCCTCCCTCGCTTTACAGCAAGTGATGTGATGAGTGTGTCTGTTGCTGACAGTCTCTTCCTTCCCTTCATCGCCATTTTCTGCAACACATGTTAAAGCGGTGTGGAGACACTGCAGCTCCGACGTCACTGACTGGTGTAAATTTGTTTCCATTTACAAACACGACGCATGCCATTTTACAATATATTTTACATGACCTACAGTTCATATATTTTTTCCAAAGCAGTTAGAAGATCAGGTGTTTTCTGAGTTGTAATCCTCTTTAAAGGGACTCAGCGGGGGCCCCGGCTCGATCAGTGCCTTGGCACAGGGATGCCCGCTTAGAAAGGCCAGCTGCAGCAGCGACCACTCTGACTGGGGCTTAGATCATTAACATTGGGCAGCTGCTCGTGGGCATCTGGGAGAAAGGTTGGGGCGCTATTAGTCCTACCAACGGTGCCAAATTAGCGATACTGCCACTGGAACTGTGCTATTTACATGCATTCATCTGTCCTCGTGTCCTATTTTCTCTCATTTACAATCAATTGGATGCCAAATGTAACAAGTTCACGCATCTGTTACTTTGACAGTAGAACTGTAATAGGACAGCATTGTAAAAGGAAAGTTAGTTGACTACTGTCCTTTGAGTTTCATTTTCGTTAAAAAAAAATGTAACTTCTTTTTCGGGCAACTCCATAGACAGTCACAGCAAGCGTTGAATAAAAGTGAAATGTATAAAAGAAACTCCAAGATTCAAACCGATTTATGAAAATGCTTCCTTTCCCATTCCATAACCCAGGAATTTTGTATGGATGGGTACGAAAGTGAGCGAGAGGACAATGAATGACTGGATGATTGAGTGAAAAAAGTGAGTGAACGCTGAGTGATTGCCTAGTGGTTTTGTAAGTGAATAAGTGAATAACGGAGTGACGTCCGTTGTGGATGAGTGTGTGGCTGAATGAATGATTGCATGGATGGATAAGTGTGTGAGGAAACTGAGGATGAATGGATGAGTGAGTGTATTAGTTGTTGGTGGCTGGATTAGATGTGCGGCTGAGTGAGTGCTGGCTAAGTAAATTACCTGGAGGGTGGATATGGGAGCGACTGACTGGAAGAGTAAGTGAATTATTTGAATGGAGGGATTAAGAAGAAGAGTGAGTGAAGTCGAGACTAATTTGGAACTCACTGGGTGACTGGATGAAAGTATTATTTCTTGAGTGAGTGATTGAATGCATGTGTGTATATTTAAAGGACTGAATTAGTTATTGGCAGGATAACTGGGTGTTAGTGAGTGAGAGCTTTATGAGTGGATGACTGGGTGGTTGAATGAGTAAGTGGCTGAATTTATGGATGAGCTACTTATTTGTCTGGTAGCTGGCTTGAAAGAGTTACTGAGGGAGTGATATTTGAATGACGGGGAGAGTGGATGAATGAGTGAGTGCGAGAACAGTATATGTGTACTATTGGCTGGCTGGTGGATGAGTGAATGGGTGTGTGGTGAGTATATGACTGCGTGGTTGGACGAATGAGTGGATGAATGAACGGGTGAGCAACTTATTTGCAGAGGGCATTGATTTAAACACTGGCAGGGTCCTTTAGACTCTGGCAGGCAGATAGTCGGCCACAAGGTCTGTAGCAACGTCACTGAAAGCAGTAAACTTTGCCAAACACGCACCATGTTTGTTGCTCTTGCTCAACAAGGCTTTTGGTCTTCAAGAAGCAAACTCCCAAAGAAGGAGTTTGTATCTTGAAAACAGAAAAAATAAAATACATTTTTTCCAATTGGCCTTATGTTTTTAGGCCCATCTGGGGGGCAGAAGCCATTAGACACTAGAGCTTGCTTTAGTGTTGTTGCGGAGCGGACCCTTGAGCAAGGGTCGCTTCCCTTTATCGGCTGAATATTTTGGCTGTGTCTGCCACCTTGCAGGCAGATCGGCCTTATGTTTTCAGGCCCATCTGTCCACAAGGGGGGCAGAAGCCACTAGACACCAGGGTTTCCTTTTATGTTGTTGGGGAGCGGCCCCTTGGGCAAGGGTCTCTCCCCTTTATGGGGTGATTATAGTGGTTGTTTCTGCTCTCTTTGGGGACAGATCATCCATATGTTTTTGAGCCCATCTGTCCCCAAGAGGGGCAGAAGCCACTAGACACTAGGGTTTTTAAATTTTGGTGTTGGGGAGTGGCCCCTTGGACAAGGGTTGCTCCCCTTTTACGGGTGTGAATATTTTGTCTCTTTCTGCCCCCCCTTGGGGGCAGATCAACCTTATGCTTTTAGGCCCACCTACCCCCTAGCTTGGCTGGTGGATTGTGTGTGGACTGGTGTATTATTTGCATATGTGATAGTAATGTTTTATTTCTCCTCTTTATTCTAGTGCAAAGCTTTTGATTCTTGTTTGCTGTTTCGACAGCGGTTGATCTGCAGTTTTGCATAGTTGCATTTATTTGGTAAGAAAAGCATTTTTGTTGTGCTTACTCTAAATGAGTATTCTTGTCATGCATTAATGAGTTTTTTGTAAGTGTTGTCATAATAGCAGCATATTTAGTTACTGTTTTGAGGGTGAAATTCTTTGCGATGTGTTTTGCGTTGTCTTATGTGTAATTACATTTTCTTTGTCTTTTTTATGTGGCTATTGTTGGTCCTCGCTGTGTCTGCGCAGAGTAGGTGGTGGTGAGTCTAGCTGCTTCTGGCAAATGAGTGTTATGGGTTTGCAGTATATATGTATTTGTGATAAAGCCACATTTTGTTTATTACTTATTTTACAAAGTGTTTGTTGTTGTTGACTTGCTTGACAAGTTACCTTTATTAGTAAGGATTATGGCTAGCCATAGAATTACTGCTCAGCAGGTGGTTGGTATGCTTTTTGAATCTTCCTCTGACCATGATTATGAGACTGACAGTGCGTCTGAGGGAGCGGAGGGAGTGCAAGATTCTGGCACTCTGTTTTCCGTTCACGAGGATTCTTCTGATGATGAAGCTACTCTCAGTGAGGATGAAGCTACTCTCAATGCGGATGAAGTGCCTGTTTTAGAGGAGGACACTGATGTGTAGATGGTGCAGCAAGAGGCATCTGGATAGCAGCCTGGGGCTGCAAGCTTCCCATTAGAAGTGCTGGACTCTGGGTTGATCCAAACACGGTGCAGCCGGTGTTGCCTGCCTTTAGTGGTGATGCAGGGTTTAGAGTGAATTGTGAAAATCTTTTGCCTATACAGTTTTTTTAGTTGTTTATAGATGATGTATTTTTGGCTGAGATTGTTGAGAGGATTAATTTGTATGCTGAACAGTACTTGAGGGACAACAGTGCCAGACGTAAGCCCTGCTCTAGAGCTAGCCTGTGGAAAAAAAAAAGTGGTTTGGCATTTTTAGATGTTTGGGTTGACATCATTCAACACAAAATTTGCACAAGATTATATAAAAAACCTACTGACCGGAATAATTCATTACTCTTTCAGAGCTTCCATCCCCCCTCCCTGGTCAAAAATTTAGCATACTCACAATTTCTCTACACTAAACGTATTACGTCAGAAGTAAATATCTGCAGAGGCACTATTTTGACACAAGAAAAATATTACATCACAAGAGGATACCCAGCAGCCTTACTTAATGAGCAAAAGACTAGAGCTATGTCTCAGCCGAGAGAAAACTACTGGACAAACAAACCAAGAGTGCATCAACAAGGATGGTATTTGTATCCAAATATTGTACAGTATCTAATCAAATCAAGAGTATAATCATCAAACGATGGGAATTACTCGCAGAAGAGACTGACTTCCATGGGTTATTTCGAGACAAACCGTTGTTTGCTTTCACACGTGGAAAGAATCTTAAAGAAATATTATCTAAAGAAAAACACTTGAAACAAACAACCAAAGGAGGTACTATAAAATGTCAAAATTGCATTCATTGCACTAATGCAATACTTGGAGATACATTAACACATCCAATGATGGGTGAAACATTTAAATTACTACAACTTTTGGATTGCAATTCATCTAATGTGAAATACACCATTAAATGTCCTTGTGGCCTACTATATGTAGGTAAAATGGAAAGGAAAATGAAGACTCAGTTAACAGAACACAAGAGTACTATCAGGAATAAAAATCCAAATTCAAGTGTGGCCACACATTGGGATACAGAGCATCATACTATCGCTCAACTCAAATTCCAAATCATAGAACAGACAATTAAAATGAAAGGTATTGACAATTCAAAAAGACTGGATAAAGAGATTAAACACACTTTTTCCTGCAGATCTCAATGATAAGTGTGAGATGGCATGTTTTTTATAGAGGTACCCTATCAGGTCAAACTTTATTTAAAATACCATATTAACACACAGAGGCATTATCACACACATGTATGTGGAACATCATCATGTATTTATATTTATAGAATGGGAATATGGTCACATCTATGTTATTCTCAATTACTGATGTATTTGTAATATTGAGTACTATTTTTAGTTGGATAAATTGACATGACAGAGACACGGACATAATCCTTGGGCTTCTGACTGATCCATAATAATGAGTCATGAACATAGGGAAGGATTTAGTATTTGGTGTTTATGATATGACAACCATCACTGTTGCGCCGTCTTTTAGTACGCTAATACCGATGGAATTGAGAGTCATTTTTCATTGTTCGGGAATGAGTTCGCATAACTTTTTGTTTGTATCACAGGACGCCATAGAGGCTTCACCCATTTTAAGATGGCAACCGCGTTCACGGATAAAACTTGGTCCCGCGGGACATAGTCACCTGATTTCTTTAACGAACGCTGAGAATACGTCGTTGAACTTTCTGCTCATTCGAACACATTTGTGCCGACACTATCGCATCATACTATGGTAAGAACAGTATGGTTATTGCCTCGGCAGTTGGGTTTGTCATCTTACGCCGCAGAGGACGTTGTGAATAACAGAGATTCTCATTCTTTCAGATAACATCCGTTGATTGCACGCTGGCCATTCAGAAGTAAGGTATGTCTTCGGTCTGTTGAAAAGCGCCAGATCTATTGATGTTTTGTTAAGGCGTCAAAGAAACATGATTTTTAATTCCGTAGGTTACCACGGACTCGGTGTTACTTACATGACGGAAATGTAATTTAGGCTTACTGTAAGTGTGATTTTACCTTTCATCTGAGAGACACATTACATGCTGGGTGCGGTGGAAGTTTACGAGAGTTTGAATTCTTGCACTCACACCACTGACTGACTTGACTTTGACACATGGGTTGTCGTTTTCAAAGAACACGATTGTGTCACTGGCTCACACTATATCTGATGTAATATATGCATGTGGATTCACATTATTTATTTATTTACTCATCTGTTAATCAACTTTAACAATTACAGTGTATATCCAAAAATGGTTTATGTAGCTGTGCATATTGCTGTTTTTGAACATGGATAGCTTATATTGTGTTTCATCAACAGGTTTTTGCCCCTGACAAAGGGACTCTTTGTCCTGAAATGCATTGGGCGAAGGGAGAAGGATCCCATAACTCTCTTTAATGGATGTCATAATAACAGTGATTGTTTTAAAACTGTTATTTACATGTAAATGTGATATATAATTTTGATGACAAAATTGTGTTGTATGAAAAAATTGGAAATAAATGTCATTGATTTACAATTGTAAAAATATATTAAGACATTAATCATTGAAGTATAACAAAATTGCAGTGCATGCATGAGTCCAGGTCATATACACCTGGCTACACTCTGATGTTCTTCACATGCGCGGCAGGCATATGGCAAGCATAGCATGCAAAATAGGTTAAACAAGTTACTCAATCCCATAAAAAATATAAAAAATCAGGTGTGCAAAATCTCCTCTACCTTACTTTTAGAAAGTTGTCATTTTCTTGCCCTTACCCTTTGGTGCTTTCAGCTTTTATCCTGGGTCACATGACTTGGTGTAGTTGGCAGTTGGCCTTTGTGTATTCCTACCAGACAACCACACGAAAGAGGCAGGCTGGTTCATTCAAGGCAGGATTGGTGGGTGGAGGGCAGAGCTGTCACCCATCACCCGTCACACATGCATGTCAAAGACACTGTCTCAGCTCACACACAAAGAACCTAACACTTCTGTGACTGCAGATGTATGGGGACCAGGACAGGAAAGCAGGAAATGACAAACTACTTCCAATTCAAACTAGCACCAGGTATAATAATTGGACCCTCAGACCCACTTCGCAGTACACTCTTTGACCTGCAGATACTTCAGAAGAAGATTTTCCCTGCTACCTGAGGCCTGCCCTGATGTCTGAGGAGGAAGACTGGCCCAGCTTCCTCATCCCAGGCTGAGTGACTCCAAACGTCAACAGACTACTCTGTTATGAGCTACAGGACACACCAAGCTCCAGAGGCCACCTACAACTGTCCAGCTGACCTTCTACACTGGACCTGTCTGAGCCCAACTGGCCTCTTCTGAAGGGAGTCCCAGATCCCCACACTGTACCTCCCCAGGTCCTGGGCCCTTGGCTGAAAGCAGATAGAGCTCCTCCTGGCCTAACTGAATGTTTCACCGAATCTACGTGAAACAACGTGAAGCCCTGCAAAGACTCACCACACAGATGCAAGCTTCCTCACAATCAACACCAAGTGAGGCAAAGCTCCACAAAGCCTTGCCACACAGCTGCCAGCCTCATTGGAACTGATGCCGAGTGGATCAGGGCCCTGTAAATCCTCACCCTGCAGCTCATCGGAACCGACACAGAGCGTCGCAAAGCGTTGCTGCACATCTTCAGTGGAACTGACGCCGGACAACTCGAAGGCTCCAAAAGCAATGCCACGCAGACTGCACACCAAGGACATAATGTATAATCCTCATCTGGCCAAATTTGGTCCTGTGTGTGCCTGGACTGTGCTCCTTTGCTGTCATCCTGAACTTGTAACTTTGTACCGGTCCATCATGAGCAGATACCCTCAGTTGGCATATTGCGCATTTGGCGCTACTTTTCTCTAAATCTTTAACATTCCATATCTCAAATTCTACTGATTAGATTGTCATTTTGCTCTCAAATAATTTATTACATTATATAGATTGGTGTGGGATTTTCCTTGCATTAGGTTTTCTCTTTATTATTGCTACATAAATGCTTAACACATTGGCTCAAAGTTAAGCCTGACTGTTATTGTGCCAAGCTACCAGAGGGTTAAGCACAGGTTAATTTAATGACTTTTTGTGGTTCACCCTGGTGAGTATTGTGGCTGTTGCGTGAGAAGGGTTTCACCCCACCCCTTCAATCAACAACCAAATTTCTCTAAAATACTCAAAAGCCAAATTAAGCACCAAAAACACAACTAATATATATCCTAGCCACAGGTAGTCAACTTTCAACCTTTCTTTCTACTCTTTCTACTTCTCCAGATTGCATACTATATCAATGCCATTCCCTCACCATCAAGGTAGGATTTTGCGAGTCCTTAATTGCGATAATTAAAGAATCGCAATTAAGGACTCGCAAAAGCCTATGCATGTAGGAATCACTGTACAAATAGCGATTCCTACACATTCCTTAATTGCGACTCGCAAATTGCGAGTTGCAAATAAGGAATGGCTTCCCAGGCCCATAGGAATGAATGGGAAATTGCATGTGCAATTTGCTAGTACCAATAGGTCCTCGCAAATTGCGCATGCAATTTCAGGGTGCAAGGGTGTCAAAAGGACACCCTGTTGCACCCCTGAAATTGATCTGTGCACATATGTTGCGCACACACATGCCCTGTGTGCACAACATTAAACTCTGAAAAATGCACATAAGTGCATTTTTCAAAGGTTTTGCAAATTACCATGAAGTTCAACTTCATGGTAATTTGCGCCCCCTATTAGCGAAATCCCTAATTCTTTTACTTTAATGCATTGCATTTAAGGAATCTCAATTTGCGATTCCTTAAATGTAAGAGCAATTTAAGTAATCACAATTTAGAGATTACTTATATTGCGATTTTTGCATTTGGGATGATGTATCCCAAATACAAAAATACCGGTCGCAAAAGGGCAGATTCTGAGAATCTGCCCGTTTGCGACCGGTTTTTCTTTTGATGCATGTGCCTGTAAATTACTTAAAACCACTTAAGACTATGAAAACAGTCAGGAAGGCAAAAGGTTGCATTAGACAGGGGAAGAGGAGTTGAGCTATGTGTCAAGGACCAGATGCTGTGAAGGTCTGTCAAACCTCCTTTTGAATTGCCAAAGACAGGGTGCCTCCTCCCAGTAGCCATAGTGCCACCCTACACTTAATAAACATGTGAAAGGTGACTGAAGTCTTATTAAGAGGGTCCCATTCAGGAGTAAAAAGTAACAAGGCAGAAAAACCTAAATAGCAACCTTGATGGACCTTGATAGAAGATACTAAATAATGCAAAGCAGCTAAGCAAGGTACCAAATCCCACTGGAGAGAAAAGATGTTTGAACAAAATATCATTGTAAATTTTGGGAGAGAGAAATATTGGAAATAAAATATGGTGATACAAAAATATTGTGATGCAAAAATACTCAATATTGTCAAGAATATAATTATTTTAGGTAATTAATATTGTGTTTTAAGTACATCGTTATTTTAAATATAATTTCCATTAAACTAGTTGTAAAAATATTGTTTTTTAATTACTTTAATGTGTTTTACTTCATATAGTAATTTTATGTTACTATTGTTTGAATAATTGTCATGAACTTTTTAAATATAGTTTGTAATTTTTGATTTAGAATTTTGTATTTCATTGTTAATAGTAATTTATAATTGTATTGCGGATTGTTGGGCTTGTAGTGAAATAGGGTGGGAAGATAATTAAGTAATAATTAATTATTTATTAATTAGTACATTTTAATTAATCATGTGATTGATATTTATTCTGTAGATTGTGTAATGGAGCTTTATTGTAGTTATATTTTGGTGTGGGTTGCTAGGTTTGTAGAGGTTTAGGGTGGCAAGTTGTTTTCTACTTTTATGCCTATTGATCTCGCCTGCTCACTTAAAATTCTTAAGGGCCTCAAGTCAGGCTCTCCAAATGACCCCTGCGCTGCTAGACTCCTGGCTGTTGCTGCGGAAGTTATCAATCCCGAAGTTAATTCATTGGTTAACATGTCTCTCCGGGAGGCCGTGGTCCCAGCATCTTGGAAGCAGGCGCTAATTCTTCTGCTTCTTAAGAAGCCCTCTCTTGACCCGCAGCTCCCCGGTAACTATCGGCCCATCTCACTCCTACCTAGCTTGGCTAAGGTTTGTGAAAAGGTGGTTACTAACCAACTTACTAATCATGTTTAGAGGTTTTGGGGCTCTTGCATCCAGCACAATCTGGCTTCCGGCCTCTGCACAGTACCGAGTCGGCATTGCTGGAGGGGGCGGAAGCAATCCGGGAGTGTCTGCACGCCGGTGGGAGAGCGGCTCTTGTTATGTTAGACCTCTCTGCGGCGTACGGCACGGTGCCCCATGCCTTACTCCTTGACCGCCTCTCGGTGATTGGGGTTTCCGGTGCTGTGTTGTGTTGGATCAGATCTTTCTTGGAGGGCCGCTCTCAACAGGTCTGGCTTCCTCCGTTTTCCTCGGTGCCCCAGCAGGTCGACACTGGTGTCCCGCAGGGGTCATCCCTTAGTCCCCTTCTTTTTAACATCTATATTACTCCCCTGGTCTTTCTAGAGGAATCATTAGGGGCTAAGGTGATGGCCTACGCTGACGACACTCAGCTTCTGTTCACTTGGGGCAGGGACGACGACTCAGTTCTTGCGGCACAACACTGCCTTTCCTCTGTGTTTCAGTGGCTTGCTCAGGCACAACTGAAATGCAATGATGAGAAGTCCGAGGTCCTTCTTTATGGTCCGTTTACGGCCAACTTAGGAGAAAGATTATGGACACCTGGCTTCCCCCTGCCAAGCGCAGATAGAAAGGTTGCAAAAAATCTGGGAGTCTGGTTCGATGAAAATTTGAACTTTTTGACACAGATTAAGAAGCTGGCGGGGACCTGCTTTGGCACCTTAAAGGCATTGAGGAAATTTCTTCCTCTTATCCCTAGATCTGCCAAAGAAACGGTGGTCCAGGCTCTGATCTTGTCCTGTTTGGGGACTATGGGAATGCACTCTTCGTGGGTATCCCTGGCTACCTCCTAAAGAAATAGCAAGTAGTCCAAAATTCGGCAGCCAGACTCCTTCTGGGTCTGTCTAATATGAGTAGTGTGCGTGCACACCTGCACTCCCTGCACTGGCTCCCAGTGGAGTCTCGGATAAAATTCAAAATGCTGACTATTGTTCACAAGGCCCTTTATGGTCTTGGTCCCCTCTATCTACAAAAGAGGTTTGCTTTTTACCTACCAGCGAGACAGCTGCGTTCCTCCTCTCAGCTTTTGATGCAGACCCCCAGATTCAACCGTCAAAGGCTGGGCGGGTGCTCTTTTGTCAGGTCAGCTGCTATAGCCTGGAACCTTCTGCCGCTGACACTGCGCAGCCTTCAGGATCCTACAACCTTTAAGAAAAAACTAAAAACCCTTCTCTTTTAGCCTCGTCTAGATCTTTGCTTCCTTTTCCATTGCTTTGCGCCGGGACACTCTTCGAAGTAGCCGCGTGCGCTATAAATAAATATAACATAACATTAATTCAGTAATAATTCATTATTAATTTAGAATTAATTATTGATTTAATCATTAAATATGTACATATTTTAGTTATATTTTTGGTGCGGGCTGATAGGTTTATAAGCATATAGGGTGGGAAGTCAATTAAGCAATAAATAATTAACAATTAATTATTAGTTGTTGGTTATTAAATTGATTATCAATAATGTAAATTGTGCTATTCTTACTTATTTTAGGTGTGGGCTGCTAGGTGTGTAGGGCTATAGGGTGGGTAGCTAATTAAGTGATAGGTAAATAATTATTGTAATAATATCTTTTTTAAAAATAGTATATACTCTTAACATTATTTTTTTAAGTAAATAATTATTACCACTAAAGGAGATTGAAGGTGACTCGCTACCTAGAGCCAAGAGACCATCTGGTGGATGTGCGCTTTATAAATGGACAGTAACATAACATTACCAAAATTTTAAATAATTGGGAGAGCGTGCTATCTGTGCCAAAGACGATGGTGGCGCTGTGCTTAGCACCGATGGAAGAGGGAGCCTCCAGCATGTCAGAGACCCCTCCGGCGCTCACTCGGCAGAGGAGACACCCATGTGCCTCCTCTTGAAATGCCTGCTGAGTCGCTAGAGCCATTTTAAGGGCTCCAATAACTTCTTTCTTGAATGTAGCAGGTCTTGGGGGATTCTGCCCTATAGGGAGAAGTCAGGCCCGCCATTTTAGAAAGTGGCAGGTACGTTTCCTCACAGAACATCGAAATTGGAGCTGTCACACTCGGTTGTTAGTAAGTGCAACCGCTGCATTTGGGAACACTGACAGAAGGGCCCCTGCTGCTGTGAGATTTATTTATTTATTTATTTATTTATTTTTTGAAACCGTTTATTACAATCTCAAATAGTTACAGGTATGGGCCTACAACCTTCTGGCCGGCCGCTAGAGTAGCAGTAGCATATGACATACATACAGAAAAATCTCTTGGCGGTGCGAAGAGAGTAAATCAGGAGATATCAGTAGTGCAGGCCACATAACTCCGAACCAACAATACGGTTTCCTTTTGTCAAAACACAACAACACAAAAACAACCACACCCGCAAGGCAACCCGCAATCCCAAGTGACAGCACGCGCTCCTTAAGTGGGGGACCCCAACCAATCGCCAAACTCTGAAGAGGGGAATGAGAACAGATCAGGGACTGGGGAACCACGTGCCCATGGCTGGGGGAGGGGGTCGGCTAGGGGGACGGAGCTGGTGAAGCAGCCGGCAGCAGCGGCGGCTCGCAAATACCCCCGCGATAGGCGTTCCAGGGGCCCCAGATTTTCACCCACGCCCCAGGCTTACCCCTCGCAACATACACCACCTTTTCACGAAACATACACCAATCCATGTGTTCTTTCCAGGCCGACACCGCCGGAGGCCTCTGGGATCCCCACAATTGAGCAATGTCACGCTTAGCGATCATGTATCCCAGAGTCACCCACCGCGTCTGCGGAACCGAGTAGTCAGTTGGCTCCCACACATTCAGCAAGCATCTCCTCGCTTCAGGCAACAGCACGACACGCGTAACCACTCGCAGGACCTCATGCACACCACGCCAGAATCGCTCCACCTTTGGGCATTCCCACAGAATATGCAAGAAAGTTGCCAAAGCACCACAGCCACGCTTACACAGTCCATCCTCAGCTAAGCCCATACGTAGAAGCCTTGGCCCCGTCACATAGACCCGGTGGAGGATCTTAAGCTGGACGAAGCGAAGGCGAGCCGGGATGGCCACCTCCTTCGGAGAAGCCACCGCGGACATCCAATCCTCGTCGTCCAACTCCAGCCCATCGGCAACCCAGGCCTCGCGGAGGCCAGTCAGCAGGCCCGATCGGTCGTTAATCAGTTTTTTGTATATGAGGGAGATCGTGCTGTCTGGGACATGGCCATCCAGCACTCTGTCCTCCAGGGGGGAAGACTCCGGAATGGACGCGACATCCGGGAAGACGGAGCCCAGCGCGTGGCGGACTTGTAAGTACCGGAAGTACTCACTGCCTTGCAACTGAAACTCCGTCTGCAGCATCTCGAAAGTTTTGAATCCCCCCCTCGTCCAGAGATCTCCCACTGTGCTGATGCCGATCGTGTCCCATTTCTCGAAGCCCTTCGAGGTCCACAAGGAGCCCAACCTCGCCGATGCATATAGCGGTGACGCCCGGGTCAAACGGTCCTTCCACCCCATAGCTGCGTTAGCCGCGTGCCATACACGCACCATGACATGCGTCGGTCCCGTCAGGCGAGGGTCCGGCGCGCCAGAGTAAAGCGCCCGATTGTAGTCGCCACCGGGCAGGAGCATCTTGTCCATTTCAAATGCCGGGTTCAGGGCGGGCCCGTAAAGGCCATGATTAATCGCAGCTAGCTGGGAGGCCCAGTAATACCGTTTAATATCCGGGAGGGCAACCCCCCCATCGTACCACGGGAGCGTCAATTTAGCCAAGGCGATACGTGGCCTCCCGTCCCAGAACAGGCGACGCTGCAAACTCTCCACCTCTCGGAAGTAGCGCGCCGGAACCAAATCCATAGTGTTCTGGAGAGCGTACAGAAAGCGCGGCAACGACATCATTTTAAACAAGGCCGCTCGGCCAAGCGGCGAAAGCGGCAGACGCCGCCAACGCACCACGTCCTCCTTCAAGCGCTGGAGGGGGGGCAGCAAATTCCGCTCGTAGCGGGCCTCCGGGTCCAGAGTAATATATATACCCAGGTACCGAAACCCCTGGGAGGCGATCTGGATCGGACAGTCCCGTGGTAGGACCGGAGCCTCCCCGGCAAGCCGATATACACAGGATTTCGCCCAGTTGATGATGAGGCCTGAGTTGCGACCGAATGAGCGCAAAACATCAACTAGGACGATCAGTGATTTACGCGGGGAGGCAAGATATAGAAGGATATCATCAGCGTAGAGGGACACACGGTCCTCATGCTCGGGGGTCCAACGGAGACCACGGATGGAAGGGTGCCACCGCAGCCACTCCGCCAGGGGCTCCAGGGCCAGTGCAAACAGGAGAGGCGACAGGGGGCAGCCCTGTCGCGTACCCCGTCCCAGTGCGAATGGGGCCGAAACTCGTCCATTCACCACCACCTGCGCCAATGGGCCGGAATACAACAATTTGACCCAGCTGATGAAGCCCGGTCCGAAGCCAAACTTCGCCAGCATCGCCCAAATGTATGGCCACTCAAGCGTATCAAACGCCATGGTGGCATCCAAGGACGCCAAGATGGCCGGTTCCCGCACGAACGGAACACGCGCGAGCACCCCGTGCAAGCGTCGCAGATTAAGGGCCGTGTTACGATGGGGTATGAAGCCGGACTGGTCTTGGTGGACCAAGTCGCCCACCACGCCGACCAGCCGGTTGGCCAGCACCTTGGCGAGGATTTTGGGCTCCGCATTCAAGAGCGAGATAGGCCTATAGGATGTGACCCGCTCACGGGGCCTCCCCTCCTTGTGGATCACCACGATCGTGGCCAGACGCTGGTCCGGTGGAAGGGAACCCCGCGAGCAGGCCGCCAGGAACATCGCGCGCAGGTGGGGCGCCAGCACATCCGGTCGCAGCTTGTACAGCTCGATAGGAATGCCATTGGGGCCCATGGCCTTGCCAGATGCGACCGAGCGGATAGCAAGGGCAATTTCGTCCGAGGTGGGAGGAGCGTCCAGCGAATCCCTGTCCTCCACCGAAAGGGAGGGCAGCGCGATGTCCCGAAGCAGGGCATGGGAATCCTCCTCCGAGCAGGGAGAAACCGGGGAATATACCTCGCGGAAATAATCCGCGAAGCAGGAGACAATGGCGTCCGGCTCGGTGACACATACACCATCCATCCTCTCGATCAACGGAACCACACGACTCGCTCTCTCCTTTTTATCCAACCACGCTATCAATTTACCAGCCTTATCACCCACATCATACAGTCGCCCCTGTTGCTCTCTACTGAGGCCCCTGGCCGCCTCCGTGACGAGGGCCCTATAGGCCGCCTGCTTGAGGTGTAGAACATGCAATGTGGCATCCGTCACCCCGCTCCCCAGGTCGCCCTCTAATTCAGTAATTTCGGCCTCCACCCGGGTTACCTCCTCCCGCTCGCGCCTCCGGGCATGGGAGATAAAGGAGAGGGCCTCCCCCCTAAGAACTACCTTAAAAGCCTCCCAAAGGGAGATGGCAGAAGGGACAGACCCCACATTCTCCTCAAAGTACCGCTGCAAGGATTTGATCAATTCGGCTCGAATAGTGGGGTCGCGCAGGTACCAGGCATTAATTGGGGCCACTCTGCCCTCCCCCCTCGGGAAGACATCCAGATGCAGCAGTAGTGGGGAGTGATCTGAAATACCCCGCGCCAAATGGCGCACCTCTCCCACCCTCCCAGCATAGGCCGCAGGAACAAGGATATAATCAAGCCGCGAGAGGCTACCATGGGCACCCGAGTGGAAGGTGTATTGCAGCTGAGCGGGATGCTTTAGTCGCCAGCAATCCACCAATCCTAGTGTATCTAAGAGGCCGGACAGCCACGCCTGTGCCCGGGGAAGGTCCCTGGGGGGATGACGATCCATAGACCCTGAAGCCACCGCATTGAAGTCCCCCCCAACTACCAGAAGCCCATCCGGGAGGTCAAGGAGGAGGCGCCCCAGGTCCGCAAACGTGGTAGATTGCAACCCCGGCGGAACGTACACTGATACAAAAACGACCACTCTGCCCTCCATTCTACCCACCAAGACAGTGTAACGTCCCCTCTCATCATGGCGCACCTCATCAATCTCCAATGGGAGCGAGTTCTTAATCATGATGCCCACCCCCCGCGAGCCCGAGGTGAAGCCCGAATGGGCCACCAAGCGATAGCCTCTCCGATTCATGGCATGAAAGGAATTACCTATAAGGTGTGTCTCCTGCAGGAAGATCACATCTGGTGAAATTCGTTTCAGATACTGCAGGACCACACCACGCTTAATCCTATCCCCCAGTCCGTTAACGTTCCATGATAACACAGTCAGGTCCCTACCCCCCATCATACATGGAAGCCATCAATCGTCCCCCAAAGAGCATCTCATAAACAACAATACAGTAAAGGGTTCGCCTTGCGGTGCAAACAAACAACACTCCACCCCCACCCACCCGTCCCAACAGAACTCCCCCCTCCCTGCACCCCTGCATGAGCCCAGACAGCCCCCCCAAAGTGCAGTGTGCCTGTCGCCCCATAGATGAAACACTAACTAGTCCCCCAGAGGAGGAGGGAAAGCCCCCAACGGACCCCGTACGACCTCCATAGGAGGGGAACATACACGATCAGTGATTGGTAACCAAAATGTTGTCCAGAGCAAGGCCTACTTTTCACCCCTCAGTTCTGATCCGGTGCGCCCTCCCCGCAAACCGCACCCCTCCCACCCCCCCGGCCCCGATCCCCAGGCAGAGTATCCAACCAGTCCCCAGCCGCCTCGGGACGGTCAAAAAAATGCGTGCGACCATCCACCTCTACCCTCAGCTTAGCTGGAAAAAGCATTGAGTACTTAAGGTTCATGTCCCGTAGGCGACGTTTAACTCCGAGAAAACTCAGTCTCTGCTTTTGGACCGTCGGAGTAAAGTCAGGGTAAAAATTCACGTCCATATTATCAAGCTTGACCGGTCCCTGTAGCCTGGAAGTCTGCAAGATAGCGTCTCTGTCCCGAAAGTTAAAAATCCGGGCGATGAGAGGCCGCGGCGGAGCTCCGACCTTAGGTCTTCCTCCGGGGACCCTGTGAGCACGTTCCACCGCAAAAAGTTTACTCAGCCCCCGGGGCTGGAGATGGGCGAGGATCAGGTCTTCCACAAACAAATCTGCCGCCTCCTCCTCCCGTCCCTCCGGCACCCCGACAATACGAACGTTGTTCCTCCGGGCCCGACCCTCGGCGTCCTCCAATCGACGGTCCATCATGGCGCTCGCCTGGCCAAGCCGGTGCACCTCCTTTTGAAGGGCCGCCACGTCTGTAGTGAGACTTAAGGTGGTGTGGGCCAGGGAATCGACCCGGTCATTTGTTTTAGACAAGTCGGCTCTCACCAGGCCCACCTCCACCAGGGCCGAGTCTATCTTCTGCGCCAGAGTATCAAAGCGCTGGTCCACCGAGGCCTTCATTTCGGCAATGGCGCCCATGACGTCCCGGAGGGTCAGATCCGCGGGTTGAGCAGACGCCTCAGCCGGGCCCGCGGGGGATGTACGCTGTGCCTCTGGGGATCCCTTCTGGAGGGTGTAGCGGTCCATACTGTTTGACTGAAGTGCCGGGCCGCGGCGGGTCGATTTCACCTTGGCCCGGTCGCCATCTTGCTTTGTGGACATGTCGCACTCCCGAAGTCGTGCCAATCTCCTCGAAAGGGCCGATAAACCAGTTCACAGGTTCCGGGAGGGGGTTGACCACTGCACCGCAGGACAGCTCACAGCCGGCGGGTCAGCCGGGCACAGGGGCAAGGCCACACCACCGCACCCCGCTCCGCAACCCTACCTCGCTTGAGGGCAAGGAGGGCGCAAAAGCGAAAGTGAAAGCGCGGGGTACGCGAGTCGCCCAGCCCTGCCCGCCGTTGTTGTTCGCTTTGTCCCCGGATCGCCCCACAACTCCAATCCGGGGGGCCGGCGCGGAGAAGGCCGCAATCTTCGATCGGTGCTCCCACCAGTGTCCGGGGTCCGATTCGAAAACGGAAAACGGGTGCCGCCTCAGCTCGGGTACACAGACACAGTCCCCTCGTCAAAGACAGGATATAATCAGGATTAATTCAGGAGGTCGCGGAGGTCCTCGGGAGCTTCGCACCTACGCGGCCATCTTGGTTGCGCGCTAGGCTCCTCCTCCGCTGTGAGATTTATTAATGAGATTTCTTTCTCCTCAGTGAATGGCAAGCATCTTGGAAGTTTCTCCCTGTATATTAACATGCTGCCTCAACACAGCACCTCCCTTGGATTTCCTTAACTGATTTCTGGATTATATTATTAACTACCAATTTCTAATGTGAGATCCTCCCAAATGCTGTCATGTTTTATGCATAATTTTCTGATCCTTTTTATCATATTTTATCAGTTCTTTGGGGATACAGCAGTTTCCAGGAATTTGCCCCCTTTTTCCTTCGGCACCTTTATTGTATATGGGGAAAATAAGAAGCATCAAGCTTTCTGGTACTTCCAGTATAGTGTTTTTCTCAGACTCGGATTCTTATCACAACAATACAATGACGCTACTTCTTAAAAGCCAGAGTATCATTCAGGTGCCTTTCCAAAGCTTCCTCACTAAAGAAATTGCCGATCGGATCAAACAAAAGACCTAAAAATGATCTTCATCTCCAGTGAAATCTACACCAGCTTCTATGGACGAGGCTACCAAAATATTGCTATATAAACAAAAGAGAGTGGTACTAACTAGATACTATGCCAGAGTCTCTCTGGGGTTTTCCCGGAAACCCTCAAACCCTGTTTGCCTCCAGCGAAATGTATCTTCTCTGCTGGTGCAGTTCCTTGGGTGGCATCATCATTGGGTTCCGCACCTGGATACTCACTTCTCCAGGTGAGTGATGCCTCTCACTAGAGGGAGAGTGTCTGGTAAGTAATACTGGTGGGATCGATGCCGTTTTGTTAAAATTACCTCCTATGCTAACAGGATTTTTATTATAAATATAAAGGAATGGTATAAGGTTAAAAACAGTGTGCAGTGCCGTTTGACAAATTACTTATCCTTAGAGTCAAGTGCGGTGTTCAACATGTTTCAGCCGAAAAATCGCCTCTAGGGTGGGTGGCCTTTGTCAGGACCTTAGGTGATCAGATCCCTGTTAGTATTGTTATTCATGTAAGTACATTCACTTACATTACATTTTCTGGCCTTCAACGTTTTTTTAGGGACCTGATGCCTCATGGGTAGCGTGTGAGGGTTTGGAGATCTTTTCTTTACTCATTGGTATAGGAAAACCAGCAAAATATCTGGAGTTTCCTCCCTGTCCCAAAGACTCTGGCACAGCATCCTGTTGGGCCCACTCCTTTTTGATTATATAGATGTATTGTCTGGGAGCCGAATGGACCACCCCCCATTTTCTTGCTCCTATCTCCCTCTTTTGATTAAAGAAGTACCAGAACATTGCAACATTTAGATGACAAATAGTCTTATGTAGAATCATGAATTTTAATGATAGAACAAAAAGCAGAAAGACTTTAACATGCGACTTCACGTATTTTTCATCTAAAGTCGGAAATCTAACTTTTCAAAAACACACCAAAGATCTTCAGGAACAACATGCGCAGATATGGACTTCCTGAAAACACTGAGGGCTCTGGTATGACTGTCTACTTTCAGTCTTTTCTGCCAAAACATCTTGACATGTCAACTACCACCCCTCTCAACATATAAAGGGCACATAGGCTTGGTCCCAGAGTTTCTATAAAACCACAAAGAGTTATTTTGTTCTTCCCTCAGTACACAGACTTATTACAGGTTATGACAGCTGTAAAGGCCAAAAAACTCATTTTCTGGTCTGGCCACAGATTGATTTTCTCTCAGGATGTCGCCAAAGTTACTGCAAATCACCGGAAAGAATTCCTGCATATGCATCCTCAGATGAGAGCTATGAACGCTAAATTTTGTCTAATCCATTCTTGTCTGTTTAAAGTAACTTGCAAGGAAAAAACAACCACTCATGAGAAGCCTGTTGCATTTAAGAGATTTCTCCAACACATAGCAGAGGATATGGATACATGAAGAATTACGTGAATGTCATCTTGTCTTACGTGCCTTTTCTTCTTTTTAATTCTGAGATGTCTTTTTTCTTATGATGAGGTATATTTCTTCATGTCTCACTCCCGTAAGGTCTCAATTTTATGTGATATCTTCATTCAGGTCAAGGCTGGCCTGCTGTGTGAATTTATAAAGTGGAATATACCTATTAACACTCTAAAAACAAAACCTCCCTACAAGATCACATTGATGCCAAACTCAGCTTTAATAGATGAACTACTAGCGCTGCTTCTTCTTACTCTTTGAAGAGCAGTGCAAGTTACTATGTGGGCCAAAATAAAATGGGAAAATTGCTTACAAATTATTTAAAAATCAGAAGAGATTGAACCAGAATAGAATCCTTACGAAACAGTACAGTGACTACTTTTTAAGGATAAGGATATCTTAAATGAATTTGTTAACTTTTACACAAATGTATATTCTCCAGAAATACAACTATTGCAATGGGATTTAATCAAATACTTTCAAACCATTGCTTCCCCTCCCTCACATCATATTGATTTCGATTCACTAGGACAGATATTTCATTTTCATGCAGTGTCTATATTACACAGAGGGAAAGCACCTGGGCCTGATGGCTGTTCTATGGAATTTTATTACCACTTCACAAAGCTTCTCCTTCTCAATCTTTTACTTTTATTTAACTCATTCATCACTAAGGATGCCTCTCAGGGCTCCTTCCAAGATGCCTTATTATGATTTATTCGGAAAAATAATAAAGATCTCTCACAGTGCAAGAATTACCGTCCAATTTATTTAGTTAATACTTATTATAACAATTTTGGAAATATTTTTCCATTACACATTGACCCAATTTTACCTGATCACATAGACCCGGAGCAGTCCGGTTGCGTTGAGAGTCGAATGGCCTCTGACAATTCTTGAGTCTTTTTCAATATCCTAAGAAAGACCACTACATTAGATCATCCCATTGCCGCTTTGGACGCAGAAAAAGCTTTAGTTAGGATCGGTTGGGATTTTATGTTTCAAGGATTAAAATGGATTAGTTTCCCACCCAAATGGACTGCTTTAATTTCCTTGTTATATACAAGGCCCTAAAGCTGCAATTTTTGTTAATGGTATTCTCTCAGACTATTTTCCTTTGTTCAGAGGGGTATACCAAGGTTGTCCATTATCACCGCTCTTATTTATTATTACACTTGAAACCTTTTTTGCTAAAATTTGACAAGATGCACATATTTCAGGTTTTCAAACTGGGTCTCACCAAATTAAAATGTCAGTTTATGTTGATGACATCCTTCTATATTGTTCTAACCCTACAGCTTCCATTGCTCCTTTTTCTGCAACAAGGTACTACTTTTTCCCACTCATCAGTTCATCAGCTTTACACTGATAATTTGGAAACATCACCTTTAAATATTTTGTGCAATAAGCAAGTTTTTTTAACACACAGGATTTGCCTGGCAGCACTCCAAAATAAAATATCTGGGATTGTGATTTTCACCGACTATTAAAGAAATTTTACAATTGAATTTTTAGTACATTACCTAAACACTAAATGGTATATTTACTAGGAAATAGCGCAGCTTATGGCTGGAGGCACTTTAGGAGTGCTGCCCTGCGTCATTTACAAAACACAGGGATGTGCCACATTTACAAGAATACTGTGCACCCCTGTGCTAACAAAAGCTGTCTAGCACCAACGCAGACACACTTATGCCATAGTGCAAGGGTGTTTATGTTGAAGTGATGGTTGTTTATGTGCAGGAAAGCTCACCTTCCAGCCCATAAACAATAATTAAAGGTGATTTGCTCTTTCTATGTGTGCTGCACAATGCAGCACCCACAGAAAGAGCTAAAATGAGGAGACATAAAAGTATTTCTCCTCATTGCACCAATCTAACGCCTGGCAGTCAGTGGCATTAGTTTTGGTCACTGCCTCAGATTTACAGATCCTTGTGAAAATGAGGCAGTGTCAAAAAGCAATGAGTGTTGCAGTGGAACACCCGCAGCAACACCCATTGCATGTCCCTTTCAAGCAGATACCTGCATGAAAGGGGCCGATATTTACAAAGCGATATTAAGCCACGCAAAGTGGCTTAATGCTGCTTTGTAAATATGGAGCAGGGCATTGCACCACCGGAACGTCGGGAAAAGTGATGTTCCCGTGGCACAATGCCCTTGTAAATATTCCCCAAAGTGATAATTTTGCCCGATGGCATCCACTCTTTCTTTCTTTGTGGGGCAGATTCGACTCTATGAAGATGACGCTCACTCCCCTGATATTATATGTCATTGCTATGACTCCCGTTCACATCGCAGACTACTATTTTAATAAAACAGACTCTCTCACATCAGAATTTCTTTTGATTTATCCTTGTTAAGAAACGATAAATTTAACAGAGGCCTTAAGCTCCCAGATTAAAAAATAAATACCCTTACGCTTTCTCTTAAAAACAAGCTGCCTGATGGCTCTCTTCCGATCTCCCATTACATCCTCCTATGTGACTACAGTTAGACAAATCTCTTATTCCCCCTTTTAATTTTAAAGAAATTCTTGCTTTCATAACTAATATTTCTCAATTATGCTCTCCAGTTATTTCCCATTCCTGTAAACTTCTGACTAAGGGTGGGCGTAGCAGGCGTAGTGCCTCTACACGTAATTCCACAGAGTTTGAAAAATACTCAGTGGAAATACACTACCCTCTCTCCCCCTTTCCAAATTATTAAAAAAATAAAAAAGAAGGCACTTACCTGTGTGGCTGCCTCCTCCTCTGCCTGGCCGCTCTCCTTCCTGCTCCAGTTGGGGCAGAATGTTCTAAAACCTTTAATGGCTCTAAGTCTATATTAGAACATCGGAATGTTGAGAGCTCCATGGAAAACAATGGAGCAACAGCTGCCTAAAGAACTGGTATAAGCTGCTGCACTGAACATTTCAAAGTTCTAATAAACAACCTCTGCCTTTCTCATTTCCCGCTTCTCCAAAATGCATGGGGGCAGATTTATGAGGCACATTGCGCCATCGGAACGTCACTTTTTGTGGCGTTCCGTGGCGCAGAAGCCTGCGTGATATTTATCAGGCAGCACTGAGCCACTTTTTGTGGCTTAATGCTGCCTCATAAATATCAGTCCCTTTAACACAGTGTTCTGCGTTAAAGGGGCGTGCAATGGGTGTTGCTGGGGGCGTTCCCAGCAACATCCATGGCCTTTTGACACTGCCCCAGATTTACGAGAAATCGTAAATCTGAGGCAGCGCCAAAAGCTTACGCCTCCCCAGGGGAGGCGTAAGGGAGGCGCAACAGGGAGAAATATCTTTATTTCTCCTCGTTTTTCCTTTTTCTATGTGTTCTGCATTCTGCAGCACCCATTCAAAGAGGAAAAACCTCTTGTGATTATTTTTGTACAGAAAGTTTTCCCTTCCTATACAAAAATATTCATCCCCGCAACGCAGGCACCCTTGCACCATGGTGCAGAGGTGCCTGCGTTGGCGCAGGCAGCCCATTGTGCGCCGGCGCAGGGGAAAAGGACAGGAATGCGCCGCATTTTATAGATACGGTGCATCCCTGCCTGTCGTGTTCCCAGCCCCACAGACCACGCAGGACACGCTAGTTCTTTCAGGTATGCTTTATTCGTTTCTGTGGTCTCACCAGTGGGCCCCTGACCTCTCGCCCTGAGGTCTTGCCCTGGAATGCCCTTTCTTCCTGTTGCCCCCTCCCCTCACCGGAACTGGTGTCCGGTGTCCTTTGGCCTCTGCCCTTATGTCCCATGGTCCTAGTGCCCTTGGTCTGGGCATGACATCTCCCCCCTTGTTGCAAACAAAATAATTTTTTCTTTTTTTTTATATATTTGGAGAGAGAGAGAGAGAGAGAGAGAGAGAGAGAGAGAGAGAGAGAGAGAGAGAGAGAAAGAGAGAGAGTCTCCACGGACCACTGTCTCTTCACATTTCTTCAATTAGTCTTTTTGTTTTCTTGCATTCTCTTCTCGGTCGTTGCGTTCTGTCGTCCACTTGATCTCTTTCCTCATGTGTCTCTTCCTTCAGCCCATGTCTTGGCAGCTCCTCTTCGTTCGATTTCAGTTCTCTGAAGTGTGAACTGTTGCGAGTGATGTGGTATGGCACGGCTGAAGCCGTTATCATTGGCCCTTTGACTCCGGTTACTGTCAGTGGGTCCCTTGAGAAAACACTGTCTGACTTTCGCACTTGTCTCTGCCGTACTACCACGGTGTCTCCTTCTTCGATCTTTGTGTTTGCTGCGTGTCTTCTCCGATCAGCATATGCCTTCATCTTTTCTTTCGCTTTCGTTGCTATGTCATGTCGCTCTATGCTTTCCTTTTCTTTGACTTGTGGCAGCCTCGTCCTGCTTGATCGCCCCAACACCAGCTCCGCGGGGCACCTTCCTGTGGAGCTGTGCGGGGTGTTTCGATAATCCCTTAGGACCTGGCACAGAGCTTGTCCTATTGAGATCTGCGTCAACTTTGCTCTTTGTATTGCCTTTTTGATGGTTCCCATGAACCGTTCTGCCATCCCATTTGCTTGTGGCCATAGGGGAGTTATTCGTCGATGATTGATCCCGAGGTATTCCATGAACCTTTTGAATTCTTCGCCTGAAAATGGGGGCCCGTTGTCCGTCTTCAATGTCTGTGGTGAGCCCCATGCTGCGAAGATGTCGTCCAGCACTGGCAGTGTTGCGTTTGCTGACGTCGAAGCTACTTGCCTCACTATTGGGAATCTGGAGAATTCGTCTATTATTACCAACAGGTAATGTCCTGTTTCCAGCGGTCCATAGAAGTCAGCTGCCAGTTCTGTCCACACTGCCTTTGATAGTTTGGACATTTGCAGTGGCTCCGGCTTTGATGGGGGCCCTGTTACTTGGCAGATGTGGCAGTGCATCACGGTGTCTTCCACCATGTTGTCCAGTCCCGGGAACCACACTTTTTCTCTTAACATTTTTTTTGTAGCCACAATCCCTCGATGTGACTCATGTGCCAGTTCTACTGTCCTTCTCCTCAGAGTTTGCGGAATTACAATTCGGGTGCCTCTCATCATTATTCCATTTTCGCTTTCGGAGAGTTCTTCGCTGATCTTTTTGAATGCGAGTAGCTCTTCTTTTCTCACTCCTTCTTCCCAGTTGTTGTTGTTGTTGACGTGCCTCCACCCTTGCTGTTTCGTCACTTTCATCATTGCTTGCATGGTGGGGTCTTTCCTTGTCTCCTGTTCCAGTTCTTCCATTGATATCGTTGCTGGTGTGTTCAGTTTGAGTGCAAAGTTTAAGTATTCCTCCGCCATCGTTGTCGCTTGAGACGCTTGTGGCAGGGGGTGCCTTGACACATAATCTGCAGGATTGTGTTCTTTCCCTGGTTTGTGTATTATTTTGAAGTTGTAGTCCATTAGCCGTATCCCCCACCTCTCTATCCTGGGCGGTATTTTAGCGTTTGGATTTTCATATATTGTTATCAGCGCTTGGTGATCTGTTATTATTGTGAATGGTTTTCCGTAGATGAACATGTGGTAGTGTTCACATGCCCATACTACTGCCAGGCTCTCTTTTTCTGGCTGGGAGTATCCTTTTTCGACATCCGATAGGCTTTTGCTTCCATATGCTACTACATGTCTTGGGGAGTCTTTTCCTGGTTGGTGTTGCGCCAGTATTGCCCCTAGCCCCACTGGGCTGGCATCTACTGTCAGTTCAGTGCATAGCCTCGGATCGAAGTATGCTAGGTGGTCTACTGCTGTTACGGCGCTTCTGATCTCCTCGAATGCTTTGCTGCACTTTTCAGTCCATGCGAAACTTTGGCCTTGTTTTGTTAGTTCCCTCAGTGGTGCACTTACTGTAGCGAAATCTTGAATGTACCTTGCACAGTAGCTGGCCAGGCCAAGAAATGACCTCACTTCTGCCACGTCTCTTGGTTGTTGTGCTCTTTCCAGCGTTTTTACCTTGTTGCGATCCGGTCGCATTCCTTTCTTGGAGAAGATGTGGCCAAAGAATACTAGTTTGTCTCGCTCCAACTCACATTTCTCTTTGTTTAGTGTCAGACCCGCCTGCTCTAGGTGAGAGCACACCTCTCTTAGCGCTTTGTCGTGCTCCTCGTTTGATTTTCCAAACACCAGGATGTCGTCACTGTAGTTTAGGCAGTTTTTTACCGGCCTTATTACTTGTCGTATTTTCTCTTGAAATATTTCTGCAGCCGACGATACGCCAAAGCTCAGACGTTTGTATCTGAACAGGCCTAGGTGTGTGGAAAACGTCGTGATGTATCGAGACTGAGGATCTAGTTCTAGCTGGTGGTATCCTTTGTACAGGTCTAGTTTAGAGAATCGCCTCATGCCTGTTAGACAGCTGATCATGTCGTCAAGGTGGGGTCCGGGATGTCTCTCGCGTTCAATTGCTTTGTTTGGTATCCTCATGTCGACACAGATTCTTATTTTTGACGTATCTTTCTTTGGTACGGCCACAATCGGAGACACCCATGGTGTTGGTCCTTCTGTTCGTTCTATGATGTCTTGCTTTAGTAATGCATCCAATTCCTCTTCTACCTGTGGCTGCAGGTGTATTGGTACCCTCCGATGATGTTGCGCTATCGGCCTTACTGTCTCATCAATGTGTAGTGTTATTTGCCGGCCCTTTAGCTTCCCTAGGCCTTGCAGTAGATTGGGGTATTCATTCAGGAGGCTTCCTTTGTGTGATATATTGTAAGTCATTTCAAGAAGACCCATCATCTGAGCCGTGATGTTGCTCAATAGGCATGGTGCTGGGATGTCGCCCTTTAGTACATGAATTTCTTCCTTCATCTTTTGGTCTTTGTATGTCAGTTCTTCTGTGAATTTCCCCATGTTTGTTACTGGTGTTCGGGACCCCCAGGTGAAAACTTCAATTCGGGACGGCCTCAAGCTTGGCTTTATTTTCATTTTTTCGTATTCCGACGCACACATGATGTTGCACGTCGCGCCACTGTCTAAAACGAACTTTGCTTTGTGTGACCCTACCCCTAATGTCACCGATTCTGTCTTTTTGATCTTGCTTTTGTCTATCAGACATATTCTTTCTCTGCTTTCATCCTCCTCATTTTGTTCTGTAGTGACATCCGACATGAGGTATAGTCGTCCTGTCGATCCCTCTTCTTTTTCTTCTTCTTCGTCTGATCCTGTTGAGGAGCTCCTTGTTCCTGTGTCGACGTGTCGAACATGCCTGCTGACTGGTGCTCGTGGTCTTTCTGTTCTTCCTCTGTCATTCCTGAATTGCATTCCTTGACACACACTGGCATAGTGATTTCTCCCATTGCATTTCCGACAAGTCTGACCAAACGCCGGACACGGCCCTCGATGTGGAAATTCAAGTCCGCACCTGTAGCACGTTCCTTCCGGCCGTTTCTTGACTGTCTGGCCATTTCTGTCCTTTTTCCATCTGCTTGTGCTGTTGTTGTTTGTCATTCGGTGCACTTGGTCCACTGACCGTTCCTTTCCTCGTTCCATTTCCTTTGCTTGTGCTGTCGCTCTTGCTTCTGCTCTTGCTAGAGATAGGATGTTTTCTAAAGACGTTGGTTCTTTTAGAATTCTTGCGCGAAATTCCGTGTCACGGCAGCCCTCTATGATGCGTAGTCTGATTGCTTGTTCGTTATCGAATTTTTCGAACTCGCAGTGCGTTACTAGCTTTCGCAGTCTCGTTGCGAAGTCATCCAGCGTTTCATCTTGTTGGAAAGCGATCGTGAAAGTGTATCGCTCAAAATCAACATTTCTCTGCGAGTCAAATTTGTTTGTCAGGCACGCCTTTAGTTTGTCGTAGGTGGTAGTCTCCTCTTTTGGCAGTGTCACTAGTAGGTCTTCAACCTCGTCCCCTACTAGGTTTAGGAATAGGCCTAGTTGCTTCGCTGCTGTCACATCGGTCGCTTCCATGTATCTTTCAAAACGCCTGATCCATTTCTCCCACCGTATTCCTGCTTGTGGCTCTGATGGGTTGAATGGTAGTGGTCTCCGATATTGCGCATTTTGTCTTTCTGCCATCCTTTTCTGTTATTGTTGCCTCTTTATTTGCCTTTGCCAATGCTTCTTTTCTGCTTCTGGTGTTTCTTTATTTGTCCTTGCCAATGCTTGTTTAGTCACTTTTTTTTGCCTTTGCCAATGCTTGTTTTCTACTTCCGGTGTTTCTTTATTTGTCCTTGCCAATGCTTGTTTCCCACGTATGGTGCTTATTTATTTGCCTTTGCCAGTGCTTCTTTAGTCACTTTCGGTGCCTTTTTGCCTTTGCCAATGCTTGTTTCTTCCTTTTGCTGTTCTATTTGGCACTTCTTTATTGTTGCCTAACTTTAAAATGGCCGCCGCGCTGTTCTCTCTTCCTATTGGTCTGTTGGCCTGACTTCAAAATGGCCGCCGGTGATCTTGCGATACTTTTCCACCAATCGGGGCGCTGCCTGACTTCAAAATGGCCGCCCGCTTCCTCTGAATGCTTGATGTCCCTTTTTCTGCCTGACCTTGCCCTCTTCTCGCGATGCTTCGCGCTTGAAACAGCGCGCGCGAGCGTCTACTCGGCTATTCAGTCCTCTTACCCGGTGATGCAGGGCAGTCTTCTTTTGCATCCATTACGGTCGGGGTGGGCTCCCGCACCGTATCGTCTTCAGTTGCTGTACACACGAGCCAGGGTGGGCTCCTGGTCTCTATTACGGTGTCTTCCGGCACGATGTACCGCTGCACTTCGATCTTCTGCTGGGTGCTCGATCACGCACCTTCGTCGCCAGTTGTCGTGTTCCCAGCCCCACAGACCACGCAGGACACGCTAGTTCTTTCAGGTATGCTTTATTCGTTTCTGTGGTCTCACCAGTGGGCCCCTGACCTCTCGCCCTGAGGTCTTGCCCTGGAATGCCCTTTCTTCCTGTTGCCCCCTCCCCTCACCGGAACTGGTGTCCGGTGTCCTTTGGCCTCTGCCCTTATGTCCCATGGTGCTAGTGCCCTTGGTCTGGGCATGACACTGCCCTTTTCTTTTGACGTAGGGAAGCGCAGCAGGAAGGCGCTTCCCTACGGCAAAACCTCATCAATCTGCCCCATGGAGTGGGCAGGGGAAAGTGAAAGGCAGAGGCTATGCTGCAGGGCAAACCGAAGCCTTCCCCCTCCCTCCTCTCTAGCTCAGAGTCAATTGAGCATCAGAAGGAGGGAGGGGAATGCTGCTCAGCTCCTTGGTCTTCCTGGTTTGGCTGGACTACAAAAAGCAGTTCAGCCAAGCTGGGGAGAACCAGGGGCTGACTTTAGCCCCTTTTCACAGCTCTTGCTTTTAATGCTCAAAATCTAACAGGTGTGGGCCTTGTGTGGCTGTTAGCTGTAGAAATTTCACAGCAACAGCCCCAAAGCCCGTGGAGCTTCAACCCCCTCGGGAATCCATGAGGCCTTTGTTTTACTTACTAGAATATTCTGCCCTGATGAGGCGGAATGTTCTAATAACTTTATAGCACGCTGAAGATGGGCTATACTGGCCATTAAAGATGAGTTCCCTTGTTAAGGCCCGAGCCAAAGGCTCAAGCCTTTAATGCTGGAGTGTGCCTTTAATGGCTGGTATAGTCCTCTACGGTGAGCTATAAAGCTCTAATAAAGAGGTGTCTGTGTTGGATTTTATTTTTCTTTATATTTTCTCTTTGCTGCTACAGTAAACAAATAAAAGCGATGTCATAATCGAGCCTCTGTTCTTGTGATAGAATGCATGATAATTTGGGTACAAGTATTGTTAATACTGTGCCCTTGGTGTTCATTGTTCCTCTATGATGGTTGTTTCATAATTGACCTAAAGCCTTTCCGCAGCTGGACTCATAAAGGTGTTTAACACATTGCTGTGGGCGGTGCTGTCCTGTGACTGAATCTATAACCCGAGCAGTACCAGAATCTAACTAAGCCTATGAGATGTGTCCGACCTGCTGATTACAAAGATTATAAAACATATGCATCTGTTGTTTCACAACCATACGCCATCAAAGTAGAATCATAGCACCTGACCGAAATTATGCACCAAAATGATGTGAACCCGCTGTGGCTTTCAGGGGAAACTGAACTGAAACATGCCTGCTGCTGGCACGAAGGGCGCGGTAAGGCTCTCTGAGTTTGGACTGGAGGAGAGAAGGACCGGCTGGTGCATCCAATAGAAGCTGGGAAACTGCGGATGGAAATTGATGGCCCCTGGGGGTCAATGGGGAGGACACTCTCAGCACAGAACATGAGGGTTTTGGGACCAGACCGAAGTATCTGAAGGCAGAAAGAGGGAACTGGAGTCCGTTCTGTCTGAATGCCAGGCTCAGCCATCTGTAGTAAACCTCAACATTCGTTCAAAGTTTAACCCAGAAATACACTCTCAAAAAAAGCAGTTTGTCAAAACATGTTCGCTGAAACCCTGATCCTGCCCTCTCTTCACTCGAAGCACTCACATGTCAAATGGCACAGGATCTTTTATATATGTACCCACCCCCGCCCCCTAGTCGGGCAATGCTGACTTTACTTACCCTGTAATCATGACATTGAGAGAGGCCTTTGAAACCCTGCTGACAACATTCATACACTGAGCCCTACTCTTTGTTTTGAGTAACACATGATGAACTGCTCTCGGTTTGAGGGATATTAACAAACTGCAAGAAACACATCCTTAAAATGCAGAGCACGGCTGCAAGATGCCCGCCTGGGGACAGAAGTCTCAATTGCTGCTGACATGTGTCATCTTCCATTCCCAGCCCGAGGTCTGACTGTCCTTCCTCTGTGCAGAGCAGGGCCTCCGTGGAACAGTTCAGCTTCAAACAGCCCAGCAGCACAGACAGACGGCCATTGATGTGAACGGCACCTGAAAGAATCGTTTTTGGGAAAAAGCTGAATTCAGATTCTTTTCCTAATTAGTAGCAGAGCAAATATCTATCTATTTGTGTGTATACAGTAGTTTATTTACCATCCCCTGGGACCGCCTAGTAACTGGTGTGCAAGTTTATCAGACTATTTGGAGCCACACATTTTACAGGCAGCTAATTTTACTTTGCTTGGAGACATTGATTTGCATCTTGAGGACCCCAAATAGAGGGTTTGAGATCTCTTAATCTCTCTCTTTTGAATTCTGCAGCCACACACACCGCGGGTCATCTTTTGGACCCTATTTTCTATAACCTCTCCCCCTTTTCTGTTGACCCTCCGCTCTAGCTTAGCTGGACCGACCACTATGCAGTCCCTTTCAATATTACAGCTCCTTTTTCTTCCTCTACTTGGTCGACCCGACAAACTACCAACAGGCACTGGGCTAAACTGGACATGATGGAATTAACTAAACTACTTTTACATACCATCCATGCCCTGATTTCTACACACGATACCAATTAAATCCCTGTACAGCACTGGCTCGAAAGGGCCACTGATTCAATTCTGCCTCAATTATCTAAATCAGAGGGCAGAATGTGCCCTTCAGCACCCTGGTTTAATGAATGCCTTCGCTCAGAGAAAAAGGCCTGTAAATGTCTTGAAAGGGTCTGGAGGAAACGCTATGCACCTGCGGCCAAGGCTGAATATGTAGCGGCCTTGAAAAAATATCATGCTTCCTGCACCCATAATTGTGAAAAAACTTTGTTTAAAGTAGTAAAGGATCTGTCTGCAGCTAGCATATTTACACCGCCCCCCTTTCTTTCCCAACAACAGTGTGACAAACTTGACTTGTTTTTTCTGAATAAAGTCGAGCTACTCCACCTGCAACTAGAAGCAGATGCTTCTATGTTTGTGACACCCTCGATTGTCATGTCTCAACCACCCGGGCCTTTAGTCCCACATCCAGGGGAAGGTCAGTACACAGTTAAGTCAGATAAACCCTCGGGAATTGATGCCTGGCCACTTTGGATCTTGCACGACTGCAAACTTTATTGGCTACCATCAAATCCAGCTCCCCCCTTGATCCTCTCCCACCACCAAAACTTAGATTGCTAGAGGAAACGGCCCTCATGGTTGTTTTGGATCTCCTTAATTCCTTCTTGATCGCATGTGTGGTACCTCAGATTTGGAAGCATGCCTTGGTTCTCCCTCTGCTCAAGAAAAAGGACCTTGACCCTCAGTGCTGGTCTAACTTTAGGCCAATTTCGCTTCTCTCTGTTTTCTCCAAAAATTTGGGAAAACATGTCAACACTCACCTCTCCTCCTTTGTTACCGCTCACAACTTGCTGCATCCATCCCAGTCTGGGTTCAGGGCGGGTTTTAGCACTGAATCAGCCCTACTCGGAGTTACAGAATTTCTGAGGCAAGAACTCGACTCTGGTGATACAGCTGCCCTTATCCTCCTACATTGAAGTGCGGCCTTTGATACGGTCTCACATTCCACTCTTTTGGATAGACTGGTGGCTTCAGGCATTGCCTTGAAGTGGCTATCCTCCTTTCTGAAAGATCGATCTTTTCAGGTCTCATCAGCTAACAACACCTCTACTACCCTAACACTGACCTCAGGGGTTCCCCCGGTTTCTATTCTGAGCCCTTTGCTGTTTAACATCTACCTATGTCCCTTGAGGATTGGTGAGTGAAGCATCCGGTTTCACAGTTTTTTCGTATGTGGATGATTCTCAGATCATTTTCTCACTATCTGATGCTCAAAATAAAGATCCCTTCCCTCTCAGGCAAGGCCTAGCTTATGTCGCCCTCTGGATGAAAAGAAACGCCCTGAAATTCAATGGCAACAAAACAGAAGTCCTGATCGTGGGAAACAACCCTGAATATTAGGGAGTTAGCCACTGGCCCATCATACTGGGGCCTTTACCCTCTCAGGTGGATAATGTTAAGAATCTCGGTTTTATTATAGATAACAATTTCTCCCTGACACCGCAGGTCTCCATGCTTACAGCCTCCTGTTTTTCCATTCTGAAATGGCTTAAGAAAATACTTTGGCTGATTCCTCTATGTTCATAAAGAACTGTTCTGTGGGCCCTGGTTACATTCAGATTGGATTATGAGAATGTTCTGTATTTGGGTGCTGATAAAGCCTTGGTTCGGTGCTTGCAGATCATCCAGAACGTGGCTGCCCGCCTTCTTTTCCATCTGCCAAGATATTCTCCCATCTCTCTCTTGCTTCATAAACTGCACAGGCTGAGGGTGGACAAATGGATTAAATTCAAGGCCTTTTGTTAGATGTTTCGTATTAGACATGGTCTCGCTCATTCTTTTTCCAAGATCTGGTGTCTCCGTATGTCCCTACCCGAGCGCTGAGATCAGCCAATCTCGCACTGTTTACTGTACCCAGGTTTCGCAGAGCTCGTTTTAAGGGACGTTATTTCTCCGTTTTAGGCCCAAAACTCTGGAATTCTCTTCCAATTGCTCTCAGATCCTGTAACTTATTGCTTCAGTTATGTAAGATCCTAAAAACGATGCTCTTCTGTTGCCCTGGCTAATCCCCGCCACCTTGGTATTCCACTTGCTGTGCCTCTGCTATTGTCCGCCGATAGCGCCCTTTTGGGTGGCTGCGCGCTCTATAAGCTTCTGAAGTATATATATATATCAATCACAAAGAAAACCCGCTAAGGAAGGGCCCACAGTAGATGAATACAGCTCCTAACTCTTTTATTGAAGGTTGCCCATGCACAGAAAGATTGCAGCTTAGCTAACAGTTCAATCAGTCCAACGCGTTTCATGCACAGCATTTCAGCAGGGACTCTTGATAAACAAACTGCGAAGCGGCAGAATCGATTTTAAACACCTTTCATTAATTCCAGTCCCCGTCCTTATGGGCGTTGCCACTCCCATGGCATCCTGGTATTTGGAGTGTTCATCTATTACCTCAGTGGGTCGTCCACCACATGCAGTTGAATAAAAATAAATATTGCCCAAGTGGGTTGCGGCATGCAATAATTTCTCTGTACCGGCATTTTGGTACCTTCAATATCGGCTCCTGCTCCATTACCGTCACACCGGGTGGTGTAACAGCTGGTCTGCACGCAGCAGGACTCCTTCCGCGGCCCAGGCATGGCCGCTAAACATCAATCACAAAGAAAACCCGCTAAGGAAGGGCCCACAGCAGGTGAATACAGTTTCTAACTCTTTTATTGAAGGTTGCCGCATGCACAGAAAGATTGCAGCTTAGCTAATAGTTCAATCAGTCCGACGTGTTTCATGCACAGCATTTCATTAGGGACTCTTGATAAACAAACTGCGAAGTGGCAGAATCGTTTTTAAACACCTTTCATTAATTGCAGTCCCCGCCCTTATGGGCGTTGCCACTCCCATGGCATCCTGGTATTTGGAGTGTTCATCTATTACCTTAGTGGGTCGTCCGCCACAAGCAGTTCAATAAAAATAAATATTGCCCAAGTGGGTTGCGGCATGCAATCATTTCTCTGTACCGGCATCTTGGTACCTTCAATATCGGCTCCTGCTCCATTACCGTCACACCGGGTGGTGTAACAACTGGTGTGCACGCACCGGGACTCCTTCCGCGGCCCAGGCATGGCCGCTAAACATCAATCACAAAGAAAACCCGCTAAGGAAGGGCCCACAGCAGGTGAATTCAGCTTCTAACTCTTTTATTGAAGGTTGCCACATGCACAGAAAGATTGCAGCTTAGCTAATAGTTCAATCAGTCCGACGCGTTTCATGCGCAGCATTTCATCAGGGACTCTTGATAAACAAACTGCGAAGCGGCAGAATCATTTTTAAACACCTTTCATTAATTGCAGTCCCCGCCCTTATGGGTGTTGCCACTCCCATGGCATCCTGGTATGTGGAGTGTTCATCTATCACCTCAGTGGGTCGTCCACCACAAGCAGTTCAATAAAAATAAATATTGCCCAAGTGGGTTGCGGCATGCAATAATTTCTGTGTACCGGCATCTTGGTACCTTCAATATCGTCTCCTGCTCCATTACTGTCACACCGGGTGGTGTAACAGCTGGTCTGCACGCAGTGGGACTCCTTCCGCGGCCCAGGCATGGCCACTAAACATCAATCACAAAGAAAACCCGCTAAGGAAGGGCCCACAGCAGGTGAATACAGCTTCTAACTCTTTTATTGAAGGTTGCCGCATGCACAGAAAGATTGCAGCTTAGCTAATAGTTCAATCAGTCCGACGCATTTCATGCACAGCATTTTGTTATTTTTCTTAAGTCAGAAGCAAACCATAAATTAACTTTTGCTCAACCCTTGGTTAGCTTGACACAGAGCAGTCAAGCTTAAATCTGAGGCAATGTGTAATGTATTTGTACAATATGATCAATGGGGGGGGGGAGAAGAAGCTGTGATCCATTCGGCTTCCAATAGTTAACGCAAAAAAATCAATGAAGAATGGACCACTTGTCCTGTGTAGCCAGGGTCTTTTCTCGTCTTGGTTCCGTCATAAAAGAACCCTTATAACTGTACACAGGGGCGAAAGGCGGTATATACTGGGTCACCGCTTGAGTGTACTAGTACAGCATCATCATAGGGTCTTTTATTTGTATGTGTGCTGACCTCCGCCGGGAGGAAGACCAACTAGTTGTACAGTAGCGTCCAGGCATAAAAATAGGAGAGGGTGTGAAAGTGCTCAGGTGTAGTGGGGTTAAAATTCTCAAAATCGTTTTTTCTGATGAATCTTTATTCGGAGAATATTGATAAGAGAAATTAAAAGTTGGAGTGCGGATAAAGACCGAGTTACTGGTCTACCGTACTGTCAAGGGTCAACATGTTTCAGCCCTCTGTGGTAGTCTAAAGGCTTTCGTCAGGACCGATCTAATAAAAGGAGGCGCGTTGTGGCTCCTTATGTAGTGGAAATTACCCACTAATTGTGTTTAAGAAGTCAGATCCGTGGTATCTGTACCTAATGAAAAAAGAAGAACAATTGCGTTTGGATAATCCTAGTTGTATAAATACACTGTATAAATCATACTTTATGTTTCAAGTGACTCACTTGTGGAGCTGCTGTCCTGGTCAACATGTAGTGAGGTTAATAGCTTAGTGAACTAATAGGTTACTCATTCCGGGCAAATGGAGCGAGAAGGGAGGGCGGCTACGTGAAGAAGGAGGAACTCGAGGTGAAGCAAAAAGCGTTTGTTGCATTTAAAATAGCGCTCTAATATCGTATGTTCTCACAATATAGGTCGTTTCTATAACCGCTACAAGGTGCAGTTAGTAGAGGGTGTTGTGAGATAGTCGCATCTGGATAATGCGTAAGTGCATAGCCGATGTGCGCGCACAGTACACTCAGTAACACATAACCAATGACCAAAACCCAGTCGTGGCCCTATGCCGATATGGTCTCCACAATGTTGGAGTACAAAAAGTGATCCGAAGAAGGCGTATCAGTATGGTGTTGGTCAAGGGGTCCTGTTTACTAAAAATAGTTCGCTAATGATGTTGTGTTTAAAGGTAAAAGTGACAAGATAGAAAGGAGTACATTGTTACCTTATGAATGCGTGTTTTGTACTTCCTGGAGGTACCCAACGGCACATATGGAACTTATTTCTAAAGTAACAAGATAAAACAGGGTGTATAGAGGATTAGAGGCGCCTTACTTCTGTGCGGAGCGTTGTACCTCTGACGGCGGCCATTAGAGCTTACCGGTTCCGTCAAGTCATTTGCTTGTTCTGGCTCTGTTCGCGGTACCCCCGGTGACGCGGGACCGCTTAGTTCTCCGATTTACATAGGGAGTCGGTGTGGAGATGGAAAAAGGACTAGTTGAATACCTGCGGTTGGCAGCCGTGGTTGGCAGAAATTTCAGGCCACGGGAGGGGACGGAAATGTATTAAAAAGTGATGTCTCCTCTTGTGTTCTAATTGTCAAGGTGGGTAAGGGAGGACATATCTCGGTCAACAAACTGCAATTATTGTTGGTACATTTGGCCAGGATCAGCCAAGGGAGTCCTTCTCCTGCAATTAGATGTATCGACACAGTGTTTTGGGACTGTAGTGGGGGGCGATACCAGTCTTATTTAGTCCATGTGTCATGGGGATAGATTATGGTTTGAAAAACACCTTATGCCAGTGTGTGCCATGGGATATTATCGTTCAAACCTCTTTTGTCTGTCCCCAGACGATAAATCCAACGTTGTTCCTTTTCAAAAAGGACACGTTCGGCATTGTTGCTTTTGATTCGTAAACTTTCCAAGACTATCCAGTTAAGATCGCTGGCACTGTGGTCGTTTTCTATATAGTGTCTGCTCATTTTGGTGGTAAGTCTTTTGCAATTCACGTTGCTTTTGTGTTCACTGATACGTTGTTTTATCTTGCGACACGTCATCCCAATGTATCTTAGGTCACAGGGGCAGGTGATCATGTAAATTACATGCGTGGTGTTACAATTTGTGTGTTGGCGCAGTGTCCAAGTTAGGTTGGGGAGGAGTTGGACGATTTTAGTGGATTTTGTCAGATTACACACTGAGCATGTACCGCAAGGGTAATGTCCTATGATTGGTTCTAGGTTCCATGCTGCAGTGATCGTTTCTCTTGTTGTATTTAGTGCCGGTCTCGTGTGCACTAGAACGTCTTTGATGTTCTTTGTTCTCTTGTTTGCAAATCTAGGTTTTGGCCATTGTAGTTTATCTGATGTTAGAATTCTCCAATTCCGGTTGACGATTTTTTTCACTGTGTTCGTTATTGTGTTGTATGTGGTAACACAGGTCAGTAGGTCCTCTGGTTCTTCTCGTGTGATCATTTGTAGGAGATTTTCTCTCGGCTGATTGCGGGCTCTTTTTTGGCACTTGCTGATTGTTTTTATTGGGTAGTCTCTTCTTGCAAGTTTGTCTCCCAGTTCTTTTGCTTGTGTCTTGTAATCCTTAAGGTTACTACAATTTCTCTTCAGTCTTAGAAATTGACTATACGGTAAGTTGTCTCTTAGGGGACGGGGATGAAAGCTTTGATATGATAGTATGCTGTTCTTTGCTGTGGGTTTGTAGTATGTTTTGGTCTGTAGAATGCTGTTCTCCGAGTAGACTGTGATGTCCAGAAAGTCAAGTTGTCTCCTGTCCGATGTGCACGTAAACTTCAGGCATTCGTCTCTGGAGTTAATCCAACCTAGGAATTCTTGTAGGGCTTCCTCAGTATCCTCCCAGATCATGATGACGTCATCAATATAGCGTCTCCAAAATCTTACATGTGTAAGATAGGGATTACTGGGGTTCTGTATGTGTTGTTGTTCGAAGTCACTCACATACAGTCCCGCCACGCTAGGAGCGAATGTGCTTCCCATAGAAGTTCCGTGGGGTTGTTTAAAAAGGGTACCATCATACTCAAAATAGATTTCAGTGAGAGCTAGCCTGCAGCACTCTAACACGAAATGTCTTGGTGTAGTGTAATTCCAAGTTTCTGAGAATAGGATGTTTTCCAGAGTGTTCAGTGTCTTCTGTTGTGGGAGGCTGGTGTAAAGGCTCTCTACATCCAGTCCTACCAGGTACATGGTGTTCTCATCGTAGGTTTGGCCTCCTAGTTGGTTCAAGAGGTCTCGTGTGTCTTTCAAGTACGTGGGTGTGTTTTGTACTAAGGGTTTGAGAAACTGGTCTGCAAATTGCGACAAAGGTTCTAGTACCGAACGAATCCCTGAGACGATTGGTCGTCCTGGCGGTGGGACTCTGTTCTTGTGAGTCTTAGGTAAAGAGTAGAAATAGGGTACCTTGGGAGATTTTGTTCTAAGAAAGTCTGCTTCATGTTTTGATATCCATTGGTTTATTTGTGCTTCTTCTACCATCAGATCTATGGTTCTTTGCAGTCTCTTAGTAGGATCATTGCCAATTTTCTCGTAGAATTTCTGGTCTGAGAGTAGGTCCAAGCACTGTTTGTCGTATCCCTGTTTGTCAAGGAGGACAATGCCTCCTCCTTTATCCGCCGGTTTGACAACTATATTCTCGTTTCTGCTCAGTTCTTCCATCGCCTGTTTTTCTCGTCTTGTGATGTTGTTGTATGGTTTTTTGGACAGGGGTTTGATGTTGTCCACTTCTTTCATGATGGCCTGTTTAAAGGCCTGTATTTCGACGGGGACCAGGTGGTTAGGGGGACAGAAGGTTGATTTCGGTCTCAGGTTTGTATCACTTCTAGGGGTCTCACTCTCTCTATTCATGAAGAAAGCCTTAAGTTAGATTTTTCTGCAAAACTCTGATAGTTCGCATTTTACTTTAAAGATGTCTAGTGAGGGAGTAGGAACAAATCCGAGTCCCTTGTTTAGTATGTTCTCTTGGTCATTCGTGAGTGTCGTATCCGTCAGATTTATTACCAATGACTCGCATTGCTTGGGCCTTGTTGATCTTTGGTCATACTGCGGGTATGCACCTGTCTCTCCTGTTCGCTTCAGGTTACTCCTTTTCTTCTACCTCGTTGGGTGTGTTGGCCTCTCCCTAAAAAAGGAGGTGGTTGAATGTTCATCATGGGACCCATCGTCTGTGGTCCCTGGAAGTATGGATTCATCCATCCTTGGAAGTTAGGCATGTAAGGTTGAAAATGTTGTTGTGGTTGGTCATAATAGCGTGGCATTTGCCAGTTGTTCCCTCGTCGACGTTGGTTCCGTCTATATTGTCCTCTTCCTCGTCTGGGGTTGGTGCCATCGTCACTGCTCCAGTCTGAGTTATTGCTGGATGTTTCTCCTGTGGAGTCCTCATCACCTTGATCTGGTATGATGTAGTCCTCCCTTGCGTAGGGGTGCATCTTCTCGACTGAGAATTTTTTAAGATCTTTACTCAGTTTTTGTATCTTGTTTTGGGTAATGTATTCCTTGGTTTCATTCATTTCCCTGTTTATTTCTTTCAGTCGCTTTTTGTAAACAGAGATCTGAACTGTCGTTTTGAGTTTTGCTTCGCTCACTTGGATTTTTATTGTCAGTGCCTCCACCAGTCTTGTGGCTGTTTTAATTATAAGTACTAGATAGTTTCTAGTACATTTCCACGAAATTGAGGACCAGTCTTTCCTAAAAATCATGTCTTTGAGAAAGATTTGTGGTGCATTCTGTACCCATAGTCCCTTTGGGGCAGCGTTGGCGCGAAGATATTCCTTCATAATTATGCCATGTATGGCAGTCCGCACTTGGTCTTTCGTCATCTCGGTCAGTTCGTCCCATTCGTTGGTCTGTGTCAAGGTTTGTGCTAGGTCTTTATCTTGTAATAAAGATGATTCGCTCAAAATTGCATTCACCTCTTCTTCAGAATAGCTCAGGCCCTATATACCACCTTTCGCACCTGTGTACAGTTATGAGGGTTCTTTTATGACGGAACCAAGTCCAGAAAAGACCCTGGCTACACAGGACAAGTGGTCCATTCTTCATTGATTTTTTTGTTTTAATGTATTTGTACACCACTTCAAACAGCTGTTATGTTTCATACAGGTGCCCGATATAGGCTCAGGTAGTAGCTAGACCTTTCACCTATATTTCCCCTGACATTACACTGCATAACGGTTCTTAGTACTGACCTTGTACCTAGTTACAGTAACATGGGGTTTTCTCCGAAAACTAGTCTCATTCATTATACATGAGGATTCTTGGAATCTCAGCAGGACTACCATCTCCTGCATAATAACTATGTATAAGGATCATTCCTTCTGTCATCCTAAGTCTGACATGACACGGCGAGGTATATCCCCTGAGAGTATCACTTTGTGTAATAAACACCATATCTTTGCTGAGGCAGGGAGAGGAGAAAAAGGACTTCCATGCTGACACACTGATGCAAGACTCTGAGGTTCCTGCATGCAGACACTCCAGCTCGCAGGGGTCTACCCTTCCCTCACGGGGTGTCCATCTCGAGACCAAGACGGGGTCCCACAGTCTCTCACTTCTGGTAATGGGGTTGGCTTTATACTAGAGGGATTCTTGGCTCCACACCAACAAACATGCAAGATACACTTAGGTACATCTAGTTAGGGTTGCATCATAGGAGTGTGCCAATCCAATCCTAACAAGCTTTATTCGACATGTATTTATAAAAGCACATTACAAACAACATTTAAAATTACACACTTAAAAATGTCTTGACTGGGTTATACATAATCCTGCTGGTGAAAAAATTGATTAAAACTAGGATCTAGACAAGAAGAAAAAATACAAATTTCATATTACTCGCTCCCTTTCACTAAAAATCTGTTTCAAATAGATCTAAAACAGTTTAGTATCGAATCAGTCACATTCTTAGTTTGAACAACAAACTGGACATTTTGCTCAAAATTAATTTACCCAGATATTGATTTCAGCCTTATTATCCACACCCACCCAAGGTATTTAGCAACCGCCATTGTAATGAATGGCAAAGTACTGGTGCATATAAGCCTTTCAGCTTCAGCACTCCTGTTTGTGCCAAGTAGTTTGAACATAGGGCTCAGCCAAACCCGCTTTGGGGTGGCATAAGCGGAACAGGCAAAGAGCATATGGGCGACTGTTTCTATGTGGACCCCACAAGCCGGGCATATGTTATCGCTTGGTGGAGACCACCTGGAAGTAAGAGATCTTAGGGGCAGTGAACCAGCCCTCATCTGAAAATACAAATTCCTGTCCCTTGGTTTAGTAATGGTGTCCCAGTATGTTTCAAGTCTGGGGACGAATTTTGATTCCAGAAAGATTCCCGCCAATGAAGATGAGTCAGTATTAATCAGAACATTATGGGTGACCCTTTCCCAAAACTTCTCTTTTAAGATCTTTTTAGAGGGGAAAGAGGCCCCTGTTGGATTCTCCCATAGCGTTTTCATACCTAAACCCACTAGACTATTTCTAACTCCCCTTAGCCAGCCGATTTTATGGACGCCATCAAATTTTATTACATCGAGGAAACCCGCAGCGAATGATGACAGTTCAGGTGTTGTCCACAACATGCGCCAATATAGAATAGGGCGCAGTTTGGCAACATCTGAAATAGGGTTTCTACCAAGATCATACCTTAACGGCCTTAATGGAGTGCTTTGGGGGAGGTTAGTAATACTACGCAGGAAATTATTTTCAGAAACACTTAAGCTAGCTAAGTTCTCAAACCCCCAGAGTTCAGCACCATAAAGGGCAGAGCTGACAACTTTTGAGTCATAAACTTGGAGCACTGGTCTGATTGGTTTTGTTAGTTGACGGTGCTTTAATGCAGCTATATCAGTGTGGTAATTCCACTTTAGATCCCTCTCTACGTGGATCCCCAAGTAAGTAAAAGCCCTAACCTGTTTGAGTGGTTGGTTATTCATTAAAAATTTTCCTTTAAAATTTATGTGCAGGTTAAAAACCATAAATTTCGTTTTTGCCACATTAACTTCAAGGCTGAGAGCAGAACAGAAATCTTCAAAAATTACTAAGGCTAGCTGGAGGCCACTAGGAGTCTTTGAGAAAATTAATGTGTCATCTGTGAACATTAAAATCGGGATTTTTACACCAGCTAAAATAGGGGCATCCGTATTCACTGGCAGCAAGCAATCCACTATTCCGTTAATATACAAAGGAAATAACGTGGGTGCCATAGCAAAACCTTGTCGCACCCCTCGTTCTACGGGAAACTGGTGGTGACCCTACCTTGTGCCCCCCACCGAATTATAGCATAATTTCCCTCATGCAACCTTATTATAAGAGTTAACAGCTCTTTAGAAAGACCTAGTTCACTCAACGTTGGCCACAGACAGGAACGGGGAACAAGGTGGAATGCTGCTCTTAAATCGACAAAGGCAGCATAGAGGCTACCTTTGCCCAGGGTCACTGTCTTCCAATACAAAAAGGATCAAACGGAAGACTTGGTCGATGGTACTAGTATATTTACGAAAGCCTGCTTTAAAGGGGGACAGTATCCTACTCTCATCAATCCAGGCAAGGATTTTATTCAGGATCAACCTCCCAACTACCTTTTGTATCGTATCTATCAGACTGATAGGTCTGTAGCTCCCTGGGAGTGATTTATCTCTTTTTTTGTGTACTGGAATTATTTTAGCCCCTTTCCAGGAATCCGGTACGGGGGCACCCTGAGCCATTGCGTTTGCCATCAGCAAAATGTATCTACCCCATCTTTATCGTGGAGGAACACATCGGCGGGGACACCATCAGGTCCCGGCGCTCTACCTCCTGCCACTGCACCAAGAGCTAGTGAAACATCATTATTATTAAAAGCCTCATCCAAATAAAATACATAACTAGGATCTTCCCTACAATTCTCTGGGGGGCTGCAGGCATATTGGGGTTTAAAATAATTAACCAAATCTTCCTGCGAGACATGATTTTGAGGCTGATCTGGTTGGCCCCCTCTGCCCCATTTCATGATGCTCCAGAATAATTTACTATTGTTCTGCGAGCTGGCTTCATTAAGGTCCTGCCATCTGTGCTCATCCCATAAGCGTTTGGCTTTGTGGATAACTTTTTTGTATTCATACCTATCAGTACGAACAATATCCGTTTCCCCGCCCCTAATTGCATTACCAAGGCAAATTCTTGCTAGCCTGCATTCTTTATTATACCACCGTGAAGGTTTCGGGTCAGCTAATTTCTTGGTTCTAATGGGCTTAATAAAATGGGATCTCGTGCGCATGAAAAAGCTATCATGTGCCTGTGTTACACGCCCCAAGTCCCCTCTAGTAGACAGAATTTGCTCAATCTCTAGTGAGGTGCAGTCTACATCATTGATGATGTTTCTCAAAGTCTCAGGATTTTCAATTATTTCTGACCATTTGAGCCGTCGCATGTCGTTGATGGGAACAACATCCGGGGCATGAGATTCCAGCTCCCCCACATGTGGTAGCACAGACTTCCACCAACCTTGAGTAACACACAAAGGATATGGTCACTTTCAAGGCGGTCCTTTATCGCCATATCGTCAATTGTATGCCAGAATTTCACACTAGAGAGAATGTAGTCAATCCTACTTTTACTGTACCCATTATTAAACGTGTTGGCCCCAAACCTATCCTGCGGCATCCTTCCGTTGCGGTCCCTAAGCCCCCTTTCATAACAGATTTGAAAGGTTTTATAGAGCGCGAACAAGACCCTTGCAGGTATCAGAGCGCTTGACAGTCAAATACAGTTTTTATACATCAATCAAAGGGAAATTGTAACATCTATACAAAAAAAACATAATGCAAAAACACAGTGATCAAGTACAACGGGCCTCTATCCCCTTGAATCAGTGAAACAATAAGATGGGATGTCCAAAACTTAGCTGGACCCTTGTCATAGTCCGGGTAATGGTAACACTATAGCAGATCACAAGCCCTCAATGGACAGTACTCAAGTGAATTTAGCCATGAGAATTAATTTTACTTCCTTTTTGAAGGATGCAAAAGAGGTGTTAAGTCTGGTTTCAGGTGGTAGAGCATTCCAAATTCTTGGTGCCATCCCTGAGAAAGTACGGTTGTACGTTTTTTTCTTGTTGAATCTCTGTGGTTTTAGAATTAGGTTTTCCGCACTTCTAGAGGATCTGAGCCCTCCGGAGATTGTTAGCTTTTGTGATAGGTATCTGGGTGTATCGTGGTGTATGGCTTTGTGTGTCATACACGCTATCTTCAAGTGAATTCGGGCTTCCAGGGGGAGCCAATTCAGGGATTTGAGGTCCGGTGTGATGTGTGCATTTCTTTTAGAACCAGTGATGAGTCTCGCTGCAGTGTTGATTGTGGCTCTTAATGGTGCTGTGGTTGCCTTGGGTAGGCCACAGAGAGAGACACTACCATACTCGACTCTGGGGATGACAAGTGCTTGAACTGCTTGCTTAAAGTCCTTGGTAGGCAGGAAGGGTTTCAGCTTCCTCAGTGTCTTTATCTGGTAGTTGGCTCCCTTAGTAGCGTTGCTGATATGTTTTTGCATACTGAGGTTACAGTCAAGAGTTATTCCCAGAGATTTCGCTGAGTCAACAATGATTGGTTGGACGTTGAGTGCCGTGAGGTGTTTTAACCATTCTTGCATTAAAGGGACTTGGGCGGGTGGAGCTACAAGCAGAACCTCGGTTTTTAAGGCATTTAGTTTAAGATGGTTTTTTGCCAGCCATAACTGGGTATTCCCAAGCGTTGTGTTGAGCAGTTTGATATCATCTAGGGTGTGGATCTTGAGGTATAATTGAGTGTCGTCAGTGTACATGTGATATTGCACGTTAGAGGCTTGAAGAATTTCGGTGAAGGGTTCCATGAAAAGGTTGAACAAAGTCGGGGATAGAGCAGACCCTTGCGGTACTCTTAATGTTACTGGGACGGGTTTAGAAATGGCGTTGTTGACCTTGAATTGTTGTGTTCGATTATGGAGAAATGAGGTGAACCAGTTAAACACTGTACCTGATAGACCCATTCTGTGCTTCAGCAGGTCCAATAGATTCTCGTGTTTGACCGTATCAAAAGCTGAGGATAGGTCCAGCAAGATGAGAAGGCATGATCCATTCTGATCCAGGATTTGTAACGCGTCATCAATTATGTGTGTCATGGCTGATTCTGTACTGTGACCTGCACGGAAGCCGGATTGGAATTTATTAAGCAGGTCAAACTGGTCGATATGCTTTGTCAGTTGGAGGAGTACACATTTTTACAGAAGTTTGGCCAGTGTGGGGATGTTGGAAATAGGCCGATAATTATTTAGATCCGTGGGGTCGGCCAAGGGCTTCTTAAGAATGGGTGAGACCTGGCCCACTTTGAGGGTGTCCGGAATGCAGCCTTGTTGAAGTGAACTATTTATGATCTTAGTCCAGAGAGGCAGCAGAAGTGGGGTAAGGGTTTTAACCGCGTTAGTGGGTAGGGGATCGGAGAAGTGATTGGCAGGGTTCAAGGCCCCAAGTATTTTACCAATGGCTTCTTCGGAGTATGTCGAAAAGGATGACCAGTCGGCCTTATTTTTTAGGCTAGGGTGTGATGGGAAATGGTGCTGTGCCATTGGCCTATTTGGGGGGGTCTTCTTGTGCTGTCCCGTGTGTCAGATTAAATCATTCAGAAGGTCCGTCTTAATATTGTCTGTCTTCATGGTGAAGAAGGCGGAGAATTCTTCACAGTTGTGTTGCTGACAATCTATGTGTTGTGGACGTTGCGCAGGGTTCTTAGATTGGGATTTGATAAGTTCAAAGAGTTTTTTGGGACGGTTTCTTGCCTGGTCTAGTTGGTGGCTAAAGAATTCTGCTTTAGTGCGCTTGATCTTTCTGAAATAAGCGTTTCTCCTTTTCCTTAGTGTATTTAGGTGATTTGCTGAGGGAGTTGACCTCCAGGTACGTTCCGTGGCTCAAAGAGAGCGTCTGTCTTCGTTGAGCATTCCATTGTACCAAGGCTTGGAGTCCTTAGCGGAGGCTCTCTTCAATTGCAGGGGGGCTACCTCATTTATTATCCTGGTCATGGAATTAAGGTAGTGATTGGTGAGGACATGGACTTCTGAGGATCCTGTGGGGGGCAGAAGTAGGTTGTAACTGGAGGATGGAAAAGTAGTGGGGTTGATTTTTTTGATGTCTCTTTTCCAAATTTTTGGTCTTGTAGATTGCACAGAGATCGGTTTCGCTATTTCCTTGATAAAAAAGGTGATGACGTGGTGGTCAGACCAGTCACATGGTTGGATAGAGTCTAGCTGAATGCAATCTCTTTTAGAGATTATTAGGTCCAAAATTGAGCCTTTGTCGTGTGTGGGGCTATTGCAGCTTTGGATGAGGTCTAGGTCTTCTAAGAAATTTTTGAGGCTATTGACCGCTGCATCCTTGTGGTCGTTCCAATGTAGATTGAAGTCGCCAAGGAATATTTGGGTATTTTGGCGCTCGGTGTTTGTTGAAACCAGATCCATGAAGTGTTCGGTGAAGGCCAGGTTGTCACCTGGTGGATGATAAATCGTGTGTAGGGAGCATAGTGGTTTATCATTAATGGAGATGTTGAGGCAAATGTATTCGCAAGATGGAAGTACCGGAGCAATTGTTCTGCTTACTGAGATATTGCTTCCGTGTATGCAAGCGATGCCTCCCCCGTTTTATCAACCCTGTCTAGTCTGATGATATCATAGTTAGGGGGTACTAGTATGTCCATGATCGGTGAGGAGGATTCATTTAGCCAAGTTTCGGTAAGCAATAACAGGTCGGGTTCTTGTGTGAGGATGATGTCAGCTATGTCTGCTGCGTGTCTAGCGGCCGATCTACAATTTAAGAGGATGCATTTGAGGTGGGGCGAACGGAGGGAAGATGTAGGTTCTTGGATGAGGAGGACTCTTTTTATGTTGTTGTCGATGATGCCTCTAGTATTATGTTTGGTGGTCCTGTGTGGGTTGGGGGGGATAGTTGGGATGGTAAATCTGGATGACCACTTCCGTCCATTTCTTTACTGGGCAAGTTCTAATTTTGGGACTCCCCATTGGGCGTCTTCTTCATCGGTAAGGTGCCAGTCAGGGGTAGCAAGTGGTTCAAAGGTTGAATTCAGGTCACCCGCAATAATAATATTATTGTCCGTTGAACAGAGATCGAGGAGGCTGTCCAAAGCCGCTAGAACTTGGGACTTACCCCCTCGCATTCCCCTCACATAGACATTGTAGATGTCGACATACCCTAGGGGACCTAGGTTTATCCTTATCACCAGAAAATCACTGCTCTTAGATGGTAATTCTTTAATGCTAAGACCCAGTGCTTGACGAATCCATATAGTAAGGACACCTGCTGGACGACCTTTTGCACCTTTAATAGCTGGGACATAAAAATGTAAGTAGCCTGCACAAAATTGCGGTGCCAAGAGCCAAGTCTCTTGGAAAAGACAAATATCAAACCCATTGACAAAAGTGAGCCAATCGGGTATTGATATTTTTGAACCCAGACCTGCAATGTTCCATGACATAAGTGAGCCCCTAGTAGGGGCATAACGAGCATGCAATGGATCATTATCTTGCCTTAAGAAATTGGCCATAGACTGGTGCCTGAGATCCGAGCCAGGAGCATGCATAGATCGCATTACATTAGCAGATCTCGTTTCGGGGTTATGACTAGCAATGTCACAGCTATCGGGCTGGTGTCTAACAATTGTGACAACTAAGTCCTCTTCACTGTCAATGCATGGCCCTTGTGCGTGTCTCGTTTCGGGGGTGTGACTAGCAATGTCACGGCTATCGGGCTGGTATCTAACAATAGTGGCAGCTAAGTTCTCTTCACTGTCAGTGCATGGCCCTTGTGCGTGTCTCGTTTCGGGGGTATGACTAGCAATGTCACGGCTATCAGACTGGTATCTAACAATAGTGGCAGCTAAGTCCTCTTCACTGTCAGTGCGTAGCCCTTGTGCGTATTCGCTAGACAGTCAGTCATTATGTTCTAGCCCAGAACTTTCCACCCGGCCTTCCAACTGCTGCCCAAGAGAATGGTTCACCTGACTGTCAGGTAGAGCCTTCCTTAGCTGGATACTAGAATAAACAGGGGGGCTAGTTCTAAACTCAAGGGAGAATAGATTTTCCGCCAGCTCCTCTGTCTGTAATGTCAATTCGATGCAGTCAGATTGTTCAGTGGCGGAAGTGAGCCTACGCACCTTAGAGATGTCTTCCCTAATCACGGATGGACACCCTCTAACGTGGCGTAGCCAGTGGATAGCTTTATTAGTCAAAGAGTCTGCACTTTCGTTACTTCTCTCTGATGCTAGCTTAGGGACATTTGTCATATACATTTTATTAGTATTATGTATTTTACCTACATTCATGCCCCCCCTTCCTTCTCCAGACTTATATTGGTGATTTACCGGTGGACAAGTATTCCATCTCCCACTAGGTGGCAGGTACTCTCTCACCATTTCCTTTGCAGGGTAACTTAAACTATTTTTTGTGGCGAGTGGCACTCTATTTCTAGTGAGTGATGGAGCTATGGGTTTTCTGTGTTTAGCCGCCTCACTGTAAGAAGTGATGATTTTACGCTGGCCACCAGCTATTGGGGCTCCCGATGGTTTTGCCAGAGGACTGTCAGAATTTGGTGAGGGAGAGATGGTGTCCCTCTGGGTTGAATTTGCCGGAAAACACACCCCACCGTTAGGCACGGACCCGACCATAGAAGTTAGGTTTTCAATCAGAACCCTCATGGACCCTATCTCATCCCGTAATAAATGTACCATCTTCACAAGGTCTTGAAGAGCTAGTGTGTTGTTTGTATCCATAGCAGTGGATTGGGGGGCTAATGGATGATTTAAGGCAGAATCCATGGTTATTCCTGATGATTGGCTGGATGATTGCATGGCACTCTCCCTATGTATTTTTTACAAGATGGAGAACCTATTTGTGCAGGGAACTAGGGGTGCACAGGTATAGGGGTCACTACAGTCAGCTGGTGAGAGGTTATCAGTACCACCAGCTATGAAACTCTCCTTTGTTGGAATCACTCCTCTCTCACCACCACTGCCCTTCGTGCCTTTCTGCTTTATAAGAAACATGGCGGGAATAGCAGGAGTGACAGGACCCTTGTGCGAACCCTCCAACCCAAACTCAGCTACATTTTGATGAACCAAATCCCCATATAGCTGCAGACTTGGCTCAGATACTAAGATGGCCTCACACTCCTCCACTAGACTATCAATTTGGTCAAGTCCACAATTGCTAGCAGCATGCTTGGCCATCCTTCTGGCTTTTTTCCCTTTACGAGGTCTATTGGCATTACCAGCCTCTGCTCCCCTCCCCCCCTTCCATAGTCTTTCTTTTACCCATACCGGTATGCCCCCCCCCACTGTAAGTAAGATCTTAGCAGCCAACTACATTAGTCCGCAGGAAGCGTCCAAAGTTCCTTCGAGTTGGTAATCACAGCTTGCACATCGATAGACAGTACCTTCAGGGGCCAAGGTGAGCCCGCGCTTCACCTCAAAACCCGCTGGTAGACTGGAAACGTAAGGGGGGTGGCCCTGCCCTGGCTCTTACTGGCGATGATGGGTGCAGGACGGGCCCGCCCTTGGCCCGGGATTCGCCCATGCGCATCCCGAGCCGCGGAGGGAGAGGCTGCTCTTTATAGAGCAGTCGTGACTCCTCCCCCTCTCACCTGCGGCACCTGTAGAACTGGGGCTGAGCTTCCTCGCGGTGTGCCCTTGGACTTGTGGTCCCTCCAGGGTGAGTGGCAGAATGGATTGGTGCAGTAGGGGAAGTACAATGCACGGAAGCACCACAACTTGGGATTACGCTCCCTCCAGGATCTAAAATGAGCAGCAGCAAGTATTTTTGGGGGCAACAGACCCCCCTTCTTGATCAGCGCGTCCATACATCTAATTAGGGTTGGATCGTAGGAGTATGCATTATTACTGTCATGTACTTTTATACCGGCCTGTATTCATTGTTTTAGCACTGTGGTAGAAATCTGCCATCCTTTTACTTTGTTGGCGCTTATAATCATTTATATCTATTTCTCTCTTATGGTTGTTATGGTTGTTTCAGCACACCTATTTTACACTAAATGATGCTGGTTCAATAAATACTTATTGTAAACGTCCCCACAGTTTATTCTATGTATCTCTCTGAGACAAAGTGAGCACGAGTGACTGAGCTAAAAGTACTGTACTTTTTCCACGATCCCTGATGGGACAGAGTTGTCATGTTCGATAGTTGCCAAGAACTATTGGGGCATATCAGCAAGGGCCGGCGATAATTATCGCTCAGCGCTCTTAGGGTGAGGATAATTATCGCCGGCCAACTCTGAATTTTATTGTGGAGATAGCGTGCTATTAGCAACGCTTATCTCCAAAGTGATAAAATTCAGAGCGCAAGCTGCCAAATGTGTGATTATCGCTGGAAATCCAGCGATAATCACACAACTTTTGGCGATAGCTTGCTGATAGGGCCTCACATACTTAGCCATGATATTCACTTTCCATATGATATCATGGCTAAGTCAGTTTCAAAGCAGGTGTAAGGAAAGTAGCGATAACAGAGGTTATCGCTACTTTTCTTGTCGCTATGTTGCTTTGAGTGAGGCTTAGTGCAAACACGCGTAGCGTAGTGCAGCGGTCATTTTTTGCTTGCTCGCGGTCCTCAACGTCAAGTTGGCGACCGCGAGCAAGCAAAATGACATCCCGGTGAGACTTTTTCCTCGTTCGCGATCAGCAACATCAAGTTGCTGATCGCGAGCATAGAAAATAAACCTCCAGGCGAGATTCTCAACGCGGGGAGGTCAGGTTTCTCATTGCGAGTGGTCGCGTATGCTCGTGACCGCTCGCGATGAGAAACTACCAGTCCGCATTGAGAAGCTGCCGCTCGAGTAAAAATCTACTCGAGCGGCAGAAAATTACAGCTCGCACTGTGCAAGATGCCGTTTTCAATGATTGCACAGTGCCGGATGCTTGTCCGCACTGTGCAATCATTGAAAACGGCATCTTGCACAGTGCGAACAGGGTACTACGCAGTTCGCGAAGTGCTACGCGTAGTTCGCGTAGTGCGAAGTGCACTTTGTGTAGCTACGCGTAGCGCTACTTCGCGAACTACGCCCAGAGTTACGAAACGCGCAGATCTTATATAGGTTTGTGGGAACTACACGACATGGTGCCACCAACGTTGGTTTGGTACTTATTTAATGGTCAAATCTGAGTAGTTCAGTCGTGCTGTTCTCAGAGACCCCTACTCACATTTTTCCAGAGACTTCTCGAGTGGGAAGGGAACTATCCACCACAGCTGGGTTGGCATATCCTATGTATTGGCTGTAGATTTAGCAAGCTTGAAGGACAAATAGTTCCTATTGTGCATAAAACCTTATCTCAGCTTCCTTGAATCTCATTCTTTTTCAAAATAATGGCTGACGAATACGCTGCTGCGCCAGCACAACGTGCGTCTGCAGCAAGGGCAGAAGAAGATGAAATAAACATTTCTGAAAATGTCAGAACTGCCCTCACTTAAAACTAGCAGACTATGGGCCATATCAGCAATGGCCAGCGATAATTATTGCTGGCCGTGCTTAGCGATAACTTTCTTATCGCCAGCTATCGCTGCTTTTTATCGCCCTGGTAGCGCGTTATCATCAACGCGCTGCTCCAGGGCGATAAAAATTCCAGAGATAGCGATGTTATCGCCGTTTTGCAGGGAACATCGCTGGATTCCCAGCGATGTTCCCTGCAAAAGGGCGATAACCTTGCTGATACGACCCTGTGGTCGTATCAGCATAATCCACCCCCAATGTTAGGGGTGGCTTAGTCAGGATTTTAGCAGACATTAGTTTTTGGAGAAAACAGCAATTTTCTCCAAAAACTAACGTCTGCTAAAATGCAAGGGCATCCTTGCTGATAGCGCAAAGACGCGTTATTGCTCTCCTGACATGTAGTGTATATCAGGAACGCCCACTTTGCATCTCATTAGAGATACAAAGGTAGGCGTAGTGTAAAAGGGTGCTAACATGCGAATACGCATGTTAGCACCCTCTTGCTGATAGGGCGTTGGTTTTATCTCCGCTTTTCTGGCTTTTAAAGCCAGAAAAGCGGAGATAAAGCCCTTGATGATATGCCCCTATGGAGTCACAGTTAGGGGTGGGACAGTAACATTAGTGATTGAGGCACATGAATCATACATAACAGAGATATTTTATTCATGGGTTAAAGTCCCCAAGCAGCTGGACAAACACATACCTTTCATTCTTATACTAAAGATGAAACACCAGTTGAATACTGTCTGTATAAGGACATTGAAATTCTGCTCACCTACCAGGAGCACATGAACTGGTTTAAAGGCGCCCTCCCACACACAAAAGAAAAAGTGAGACTCGGGTGGCAATTACGATCCGGCAAAAAAATTCCCCGTACGACTCGTATCCGGTCTTTTTACCGTACGAATCGTACAAGTGCCGTACAAACTGGCAATCACGATTCGCATGGTAAAAAGTCCATACGAACCGCATTCGGAATATTTCCCCACACGTCCTCGGGTCGGAAAATGTGTCCGACACGTCCTCGTACGATTTACCGTACAAATGTGAAAAGTGAAGTCCGACCGAGGAATCACGATCCAACCCGTGCGTCCGATCTCACAACCGTATGGTAAAAACACCGTCCGCACCGAACTCCCATTGCAACCATGAAGACATGTCGCCGCATACGCGCCCAACACTCCCCCCAGCACCCATACGTTCGAGTCGCACTCCCCGTTAATGTACACCCCCCCCTGGATGTACACCCGTGTACGTGTCGAACCCCCACCCGTGTATGTACACCCCTGTATGTTCGAGTCGTACCCCCACCCCTGTACGTGTCCTACCCCCGTGTATGTACACCCCTGCACGTTCGAGTCGTACCCCCACCCCTGTACGTGTCCTACCCCCCTGTATGTACACCCCTGTACGTTCGCGTCGTACCCCCACCCCTGTACGTGTCGTACCACCGTGTATGTACACCCCAGTACGTTCAAGTCGTACCCCCACCCCTGTACGTGTCGTACCCCCGTGTATGTACACCCCAGTACGTTCGAGTCGTACCCCCACCCCTGTACGTGTCCTACCCCCGTGTATGTACACCCCTGTACGTGTCCTACCCCCGTGTATGTACACCCCTGTACGTTCACGTCGTACCCCCACCCCTGTACGTGTCGTACCCCCGTGTATGTACACCCCAGTTCGTTCGAGTCGTACCCCCACCCCTGTACGTGTCCTACCCCCGTGTATGTACACCCCTGTACGTGTCCTACCCTCGTGTATGTACACCCCTGTACGTTCACGTCATACCCCCACCCCTGTACGTGTCGTACCACCATGTATGTACACCCCAGTACGTTCAAGTCGTACCCCCACCCCTGTACGTGTCGTACCACCGTGTATGTACACCCCAGTATGTTCAAGTCATACCCCCACCCCTGTACGTGTCGTACCCCCGTGTATGTACACCCCTGTACGTTCGAGTCGTACCCCCACCCCTGTACGTGTCCTACCCCCGTGTATGTACACCCCTGTACATTTGAGTCATACCCCCACCCCTGTACGTGTCCTACCCCCGTGTATGTACACCCCTGGTCGTTCGAGTCGTACCCCCACCCCTGTACGTGTCCTACCCCCGTGTATGTACACCCCTGTACGTTCGAGTCGTACCCCCACCCCTGTACGTGTCTTACCCCCGTGTATGTACACCCCTGTACGTTCGCGTCGTACCCCCACCCCTGTACGTGTCGTACCCCTGTGTATGTACACCCCAGTACGTTCGAGTCGTACCCCCACCCCTGTACGTGTCCTACCCCCGTGTATGTACACCCCTGTACGTGTCCTACCCCCGTGTATGTACACCCCTGTACGATCGCGTCGTACCCCCACCCCTGTACGTGTCATACCCCCGTGTATGTACACCCCAGTACGTTCGAGTCGTACCCCCACCCCTGTACGTGTCCTACCCCCATGTATGTACACCCCTGTACGTGTCCTACCCTCGTGTATGTACACCCCTGTACATTCACGTCGTACCCCCACCCCTGTACGTGTCGTACCACCATGTATGTACACCCCAGTACGTTCAAGTCGTACCCCCACCCCTGTACGTGTCGTACCACCGTGTATGTACACCCCAGTACGTTCAAGTCGTACCCCCACCCCTGTACGTGTCGTACCCCCGTGTATGTACACCCCTGTACGTTCGAGTCGTACCCCCACCCCTGTACGTGTCCTACCCCCGTGTATGTACACCCCTGTACATTCGAGTCGTACCCCCACCCCTGTACGTGTCCTACCCCCATGTATGTACACCCCTGGTCGTTCGAGTCGTACCCCCACCCCTGTACGTGTCCTACCCCCGTGTATGTACACCCCTGTACGTTCGAGTCGTACCCCCACCCCTGTACGTGTCCTACCCCCGTGTATGTACACCCCTGTACGTTCGCGTCGTACCCCAACCCCTGTACGTGTCGTACCCCTGTGTATGTACACCCCAGTACGTTCGAGTCGTACCCCCACCCCTGTACGTGTCCTACCCCGTGTATGTACACCCCTGTACGTGTCCTACCCCCGTGTATGTACACTCCTGTACGTTCGCGTCGTACCCCCACCCCTGTACGTGTCTTACCCCCGTGTATGTACACCCCAGTACGTTCGAGTCGTACCCCCACCCCTGTACGTGTCCTACCCCGTGTATGTACACCCCTGTACGTGTCCTACCCCCGTGTATGTACACCCCTGTACGTTCGCGTCGTACCCCCACCCCTGTACGTGTCTTACCCCCGTGTATGTACACCCCAGTACGTTCGAGTCGTACCCCCACCCCTGTACGTGTCGTACCCCCGTGTATGTACACCCCAGTACGTTCGAGTCGTACCCCGACCCCTGTACGTGTCGTACCCCCGTGTATGTACACCCCTGTACGTTCGAGTCGTACCCCCACCCCTGTACGTGTCGTACCCCCGTGTATGTACACCCCTGAACGTTCGAGTCGTACCCCCACCCCTGTACGTGTCCTACCCCCGTGTATGTACACCCCTGTACGTTCGAGTCGTACCCCCACCCCTGTACGTGTCCTACCCCCATGTATGTACACCCCTGTACGTGTCCTACCCCCGTGTATGTACACCCCAGTACGTGTCCTACCCCCGTGTATGTACACCCCTGTACATTCGAGTCGTACCCCCACCCCTGTACGTGTCCTATCCCCGTGTATGTACACCCCTGGTCGTTCGAGTCGTACCCCCACCCCTGTACGTGTCCTACCCCCGTGTATGTACACCCCTGTACGTTCGAGTCGTACCCCCACCCCTGTACGTGTCCTACCCCCGTGTATGTACACCCCTGTACGTTCGCGTCGTACCCCCACCCCTGTACGTGTCGTACCCCTGTGTATGTACACCCCAGTACGTTCGAGTCGTACCCCCACCCCTGTACGTGTCCTACCCCGTGTATGTACACCCCTGTACGTGTCCTACCCCCGTGTATGTACACTCCTGTACGTTCGCGTCGTACCCCCACCCCTGTACGTGTCTTACCCCCGTGTATGTACACCCCAGTACGTTCGAGTCGTACCCCCACCCCTGTACGTGTCCTACCCCGTGTATGTACACCCCTGTACGTGTCCTACCCCCGTGTATGTACACCCCTGTACGTTCGCGTCGTACCCCCACCCCTGTACGTGTCTTACCCCCGTGTATGTACACCCCAGTACGTTCGAGTCGTACCCCCACCCCTGTACGTGTCGTACCCCCGTGTATGTACACCCCAGTACGTTCGAGTCGTACCCCCACCCCTGTACGTGTCGTACCCCCGTGTATGTACACCCCTGTACGTTCGAGTCGTACCCCCACCCCTGTACGTGTCGTACCCCCGTGTATGTACACCCCTGTACGTTCGAGTCGTACCCCCACCCCTGTACGTGTCCTACCCCCGTGTATGTACACCCCTGTACGTTCGAGTCGTACCCCCACCCCTGTACGTGTCCTACCCCCGTGTATGTACACCCCTGTACGTGTCCTACCCCCGTGTATGTACACCCCAGTACGTGTCGTACCCCCCTGTATGTACACCCGTGTACGTCAGAGTCGCACCCCCACCACAACCTCCTAAGTACGGAGCGCACCCCAGGCCCCAACATCACAACCGCATGTACGAGTCGTACCAAGCCACACACAAGGACAGCACCGTACAAGCAAATGGCCCATGTACACACCGTACACACGCTAAAAACGCACGTACACAACCAGGACAAAACAAAACAACACAAGAATACACCATTCGAATGGCACAAAGCCACTAAACATGTCCAACAAACACTAAAAAAACACATTCACTGACCTGCAACTGCCAAAAACAAACAGAGGCCCAAAACACCACCACTCCTTATAACACACCCACCCAAACTTCAAACACAGCCACACCCACCAATGGACCAATAAAAAGGGCCCACACACACAAACCATGAGCCTTTGCAACAGACTCACTGCTGCCAGACACCACATACAACCTACAGCACCATACTACAAGCTTCACCACACCTTACACTTGCACACCTTCACACAACCACCTTCACAAACACCCCCTCATCACATTCACACACACACACACCTGCACAACCACACCCACACACCCACAACCATCCACACACCCCCCCCACCATCCACACCCACACCCCTCACCATGCCCACTAACAAGAATCCAAAGTTCAGTAACCGAGAGTTGGAGGTCCTTGTCGATGAAATCCTCAGAGTCGAGCCACAGCTCTTTGGAACATTGGTCAGACAGACCAGCATTGCAGCAAAAACAGCCATGTGGCAGACCATCGTCGATGCTGTGAATGCTGTTGCGGACACCAGAAGGACCAGGCATGAATGCCAAGCCAGGTGGTACGATCTGCGGAGCAGGGTCCGAGCCAAGATGCTGGAGGAACACAACCAGGCCAACGCCACTGGAGGAGGGCCCTCCCGCAGACCCGTACACTACCAGCCCTGGGAGGAGAGGGTGATGGCCATACAGCCGGTGGAGGCAGTCGAAGGATTAGGAGGACTCCGAGACCCGGGTGAGTACACAAACAACGCACCTCACATGGGGGGAACGTCATCCACAAACAAAATCACTAACAGGCACGCTACCACCCCAAGCTATCGCATGACTCAACCACACTCCATGAACACGCACATGCCACTGGCGCCACCATGCCCCATGCACCCAGCTGGACAATGTCAAGTCACAGGCCACAGAAGACACCAACACATGACATGGTAACCCGGATGGCGGGAGGGTGGGCCCCAAAATTCACATAGTGCAACTCAGAAGCAGACAACAATGCCCTGTGCCCATATGGCCTAGGTCACAGCCATACAAACACTGTGTCCCCACACAGGAAAGACTCGCCAGCAAATGGCGGACGCCTTGCATCAACACATGGGGGTGAAGGCACTGTTTTGCACATGACAGCAGCTAATGAACAGCCAACATTGTGAAAGAGTGGCAGCACACACCACCACAGCAGCAGCGCAGACACAGACACTACACCCAATGGGTGCCTGGAGATCAGAAACAAACTCACATCAACAAGCCAAGGGCCAATCAAAGATCTGCTAACAGTGTGTGCCCAGGAAGCTGGGCTGAGGTGACAGAGGGTGACACACAGAGGGAGGGAGAGGGGGACAGAGAGGGAGGGAGACACAGGGAGACGGACAGAGGGAGGAGGCTGACACACGGAGGGAGGGAGAGGGGGACAGAGAGGGAGGGAGACACAGGGACACGGACAGAGGGAGGAGGCTGACACACGGAGGGAGGGAGAGGGGGACAGAGAGGGAGGGAGACACAGGGACACGGACAGAGGGAGGAGGCTGACACACGGAGGGAGGGAGAGGGGGACAGAGAGGGAGGGAGACACAGGGACACGGACAGAGGGAGGAGGCTGACACACGGAGGGAGGGAGAGGGGGACAGAGAGGGAGGGAGACACAGGGAGACGGACAGAGGGAGGAGGCTGACACACGGAGGGAAGGAGAGGGGGACAGAGAGGGAGGGAGACACAGGGACACGGACAGAGGGAGGAGTCTGACACACGGAGGGAGGGAGAGGGGGACAGAGAGGGAGGGAGACACAGGGACACGGACAGAGGGAGGAGGCTGACACACGGAGGGAGGGAGAGGGGGACAGAGAGGGAGGGAGACACAGGGAGACGGACAGAGGGAGGAGGCTGACACACGGAGGATGGGAGAGGGGGACAGAGAGGGAGGGAGACACTGGGACACGGACAGAGGGAGGAGGCTGACACACGTAGGGAGGGAGAGGGGGACAGAGAGGGAGGGAGACACAGGGAGATGGACAGAGGGAGGAGGCTGACACACGGAGGGAGGGAGAGGGGGACAGAGAGGGAGGGAGACACAGGGAGAGCAAATCAGCCGTGTGGTGTGTGGGAATGTCTGCTCGTCAGCAGGTAGACTGCGTGCATGTAGCCAAGGGTGGCCAGTGCCAGAACCCCCCCTCTTCCCCATGGCAAAACACAGGGCCATGTCACAACCTGTTCACGAGCACAACGACAGCTACCTGCATTATATAAGTGTGTGGATCCACTCCATGTGCACATGTACAGTGCTACACGGAAGGCACCAATGCATGGCTCGCCACACCTGCCCACTCCACTGCTGACTGCAGTCACACTTGACGCAGCAAGTAAGACTGTGCCACACATAGTTAAAGGGGCCAAAGTGGTGCCCAAGGGACACACCCATGCACAAGTGCACTGTGACTGGAATGCAAGACAGATCCTAATTGCAAGAGGAAATGTGCCAACGTTGAAACTGATGAAACATGGATGTTGCATGGACCAAAATTAACATTGTCTCTCTCACACACAGGTCAACGTCGTGGTTCACCCCCCAACACTGGGGGAGAAGACTCACAGGACCCGGATCTGCGGGAGCCCGATCCCACCGGCAGCGACGACTCGCACCACTCTGTGGACGACCCCGACCAACCTGGCACCTCTGGTGTCCAACCACCTGCAGCACCTGCGTCAGGTACAACAGGGCCAACCACCACCCCCACTCCTGCCACATCCCAGGAGACACCCAGGATCCCTGCCCCACCACCACAAAGCAGCCAGGCTGGCCAGGAGGGACACGGTGTCCCGGGCATCCAGGAGGAGGCAGGCGACAACGCCAATGCCACCCCTCAGGGGTCCCGGAGACCCGATGTGCCCACAAGGGCAGGCCAGGTGCAAGTGGGCAGGGGTGGTGGGAGTGGAGGACGGTGGAGGTGCCAGCCTGACCAGTTGGCTGGGGAACCGGTATATTCCCATGTCCGTAATATCCTGGACTCATACCGGCAGGACACCACGGGCATGGCCCAGGTTGTGTCCACCCTCAATGAGATCAAGGGGACCCTCGATGAGATAAAGACCCAGCAGGCCCAGCAACATGCCTGTCTACTGCAACACCAACGGAGGATGGAGGACAGACAGGCTGAGCAAGTGACGGTGTTCCAGGGGATTCACGATACACTCCGTCGGATGGCCGACAACATGGGCAACCCTCCCTGTGCCAGAAGGCGTAGAACATCACCACCCACAGGGAGGGATCAGGAGGAGGAGGAAACATCCGATGGAGCATCCCAAACATCGTCACGGCCTGCTTCTGAGGGTCCCCGCAGGAGGCCGGGTCGTCCACGGAAAGGACCGTGAGGGTCGGCGCTACATCACCATCTCCCACCTGGCCCACTGGAGCAACAGCATCACGAGACATTCTCTGCCACATGGCCTTGCTGGTCACTGTCTGACCAATGTGGACAAAGAGTGTGGCATGGACTCTGAGGATTTCCAATGGCAAGGACACCAACTCCCCTACTGAACTTTGGATTCCAAACCCCCGGAAAGCCCCTCACGTCATACCCCCCCCCCACCCCCCCACAAAAATAAAAATTCACACCATTAAGAGAAGATGCCTGCTGGTTGCATTATTACCTTACATGTGTCTTGTAAAGTCTAAACATGCCTGAGTTCTCTTTTGACTTCAACCATCCACACCCTGGGGCCTGAGTCTGGCACAGGACACACGGGCCACAGTGTATTAGGCAAGACAGACATGGAGCACCATACACACCCGTGATGGGCCCAACCAGCTGAGGGGGTGGCCGCACAACCGTGCTGACAGACACATTGAGTACAGCAACAGTCATGCGCAGAGGTCAGGGATCCAGTCCAGTGTCCTGGGGGCACCCAGGTATGTGTAGACAGGTGGCAGAACCATGTCCTGCAAGCTTGAGTCCGGTGGATGCAGAGAATGGGGGCCTGGCCAACGTTGGATGCATGGGGATGACACATGTCACAATACCCACACAGTCATGGACATCATGCATAATACACAGTCTCAGCCCACACACACAGCTTGCATCTTGCTACTCGACACATAGACACATAGCCACTATCAGGGGAAACCCTGCCAGACATGCTGGATGCACCGTGGCAACACACCAGCATTGACTGAGAAGAGGCACCTTGGAGGCATAGGGACACCTTTATTAGTCATGTATTCGGGATTGCAGAGGCAACTTGAAGTACACATGAACACCTCATGTGGAGTAACATGTGGGTCCAACACTGGCACCCCCCTTCTGCAGCACAAATGCGTGATAGCCATGGAACTGGCACACAATTGTCGGCCAACAGCTAAACACCCACAGCTGCTCACGGAGAGACTGCCATACACCATTGATCCGCTGATGTAGAAGTCCCACACCATGTCAAGCCAATGCAAACCGTATGTGTCAGAGGGCAGTGTTACACACATTGATGCCATCATCACAATCCACTATCCCATCACTAATGACTGTCAACCAGTCAGACCATCTATTCAGGTGTACACAGCTGCATGTCGTGTCCCATGGTGATGCTACATGGCTGCAGAGGAACCAAACATCGACAGGGGCAGTGTGCATACATCGTGAACAACTGCCACACCCAATACACCCCTGATGCATCCCTTACCCTAAGGAGACTTCCAAACTTGTCCGTGCGTGTAACGCTGAGTCAGCACACGATGAGGTGTCCATGAGGATTAGCAGTGCCACAACAATGCAACTAGCAGACGGCATGCGCAAGTACCTGGGGATGAGAGACACACAAGAAGTCAGCCACAAAAAGCACAGCCACTTGCATGTGCATGTACTCGACACATGTATGGATGACAACATGCTAGGTCACAATTATGACTGTGGAAATACAACCATCACTGCCACCATCACTCCAGTGACACACCCACACACACATCTGACTCACGTGCCATACATGCAGGTGGAGACACACATCACAACACATGCCACACGTGGAGCAATGTGTGCACACTCAGACACTGGTACTCACCACTAAGCAAAGAAGTCGCGTATGAGCCGAATCCGGATGTCCTCTTGCGGCTCCACATCCTCCACATCACTAGCCCCATTGCCAAGCCCTTCGTCCTCCACGGGTGGATGGTCCTCGTCATGTTGATCCAGGATGAGTGGCACAGCTTTCTCAACTGCCATGTTGTGCAGCATGCAGCAGACCATGAAGATTTTGCAGACCTTCGCAGGGGCATATGGGAGCGCGCCGCCGGTCTTGTGGAGGCACCGAAATCGGCTCTTCAGCAGGCCAAACGTCCTCTCTATCACTCGCCTAGTCCGGCCATGGGCGGTGTTGTAGCGGAGCTGGGCCGGCGTGATGGGGTTGCGGAGAGGTGTGAGCAGCCATGGCATGTTGGGATAGCCAGCGTCCCCTACATGGGAAGCACATGGACATCGTTAGAAGTGGTGAAGCGGTCGTGCTGGTAGGCTATGCAAAATACAGGACAGACAGACTGTACCCACCAACAACACATGCTCGTTCGTTGCGCAGCTGCATCATCATTTCAGGCATCCTGCTTCGCCTCATGATGTAGGCATCGTGTGCTGATCCTGGAAAACGAGCACAGACATGTGAAATCACCATGTTGGACAGACACACCACAAGGGCATTGATGGAGTGGTAGTGCTTCCGATTGCGGTACGCTACCTCCCGTGCGTGTGGTGGTACCAAAGCTACATGTGTCCCATCTATGGACCCAATGACATGGGGCATCCCTCCCAGGGCATAGAATCCACGCTTGACCCCAGTCAACTGTTCAGGGGTTGGGAACTTGATGAAGTCATCCAGGTGAATCAACATGGCCTCTATGAAATCATGCAGCACACGGCAGAACATGCTCTGGGACATGCCACCAACATGAGCTATGGTATTTTGAAAGGTACCCGTGGCTAGAAAATGTAGGGCTGCCATTACCTTCAGCTTGGGTGTCAGTGCCGTAGGATACCTGTGCAGCGGTTGCAGGTGTGGTGCCAGTCTCGCCGTCAACTCCAGAATCAACCGTCGTGGGAAGCGGTAGCACCGGATCCGATCATTCTCCCGCATGGCAGCCAAGTCCAGCATTGCTCGGGGTAGAGGCGGCGCTCTGCAGTAATTTGGAAGTGACAAGGAAGAGTGAGTGCACCACAACAACAAATAATTTGTACTGAGCACATGTTAATCTGTCTATACACATATGCTACATACGAAGTGAGGTATGTGCCACATGCCCTGGACACGTATGGCTGCCAGGTGACACTCCTACCAAGACCCAGCTACACACGGAGATTGAGAACCTCCCCATGCCATGCCATGGGATTAGCTGTGTCCCAGTGCAAGTGAACAGCCAGACGCAAGACAGGAGTGACATACACCCACACATCAGCAGAAGTAGGAGGCCGATTGCAGAGACTGGTAGCGGAACACTAGAGCCACAGGTCACATGACATTACACTAGGACAGCCCACACACCTTGCCATGAAGGTGCACATGTCATGACTCACCACACATTCATTGAGAGGATGCAGGCATGTCCTTGTCACGCTACTCCGTGTCCCATGCATACATGCGCACCTCACATCCGAAACCACATGTGGCATGGTGTGCGGAACAGTGTGCAATGTCAATCTACACACAGACACATGTTGGTTGCTGCAACAGCTGCAGCTTTTGAGGGTGCTCCAACATCAACCAAATGGGAAGCCCCCACACATACATGACATGGTCACATCGTGCACCGTGGGTAGTGACAAGTCAGGTGTGGTAACCCCTGTACCGGGCATCAGGGGACACTTCCGTGTGTTGGTGTCCGTGCCATGCCAGTGTCGGTCATCCCAAGTGTGCAGTACGACATGCACACATGTCCAAGGAGTCAAGGGCATGCCTGGCACACATTGCACCGTCACACATTACATCTGTACACATCTCATCATACATCTGGTGCCTTCTCGACTCAGGAGTAATGTGCCACATCACAGCCTGTCACACCTGTGCCCCACACATGTAGTAATGCACAGACAAAGCCTTGATGTCCATTCATGGACAAGTATGTCCATCCATGGACAAGTATGTCCGCCCTATTCCTTCCTGTGTGCTGCCTGTCACCACTGTGATGTGTGAAAACCGCCGTACTGCTGCTAAGAGGGCCTGTGTACGTTCCCATATCACTATGGGAGTGCTGCCGTATGTGTACCCATCGTGATGGCGAGCGTACAGGCATGTGTACGGTCCGTGCCACTACGAGTATGCATACGCAAGAACACCCATAGTGGTACGGGCCGTACACACGCCTGTACGCTCCCTATCACTATGGGTGTCCTCGCGTATGCGTACTCGTAGTGGTACGGGCCGTACACACGCCTGTACTCTCCCTATCACTATGGGTGTCCTCGCGTATGCGTACACGTAGTGATAGTGAGCGCACAGGCGTGTGTACGGCCCGTACCACTACGAGTACGCATACGCGAGGACACCCATAGTGATAGGGAGCGTACAGGCGTGTGTACGGCCCGTACCACTACGAATACGCATACGCGAGGGCACCCATAGTGATAGGGAGCGTACAGGCGTGTGTACGGCCCATACCACTACGAGTACGCATACGCGAGGACACCCATAGTGATAGTGAACGTAGGCACGCGTGTACGGTCCGTTGCTATGCATTTGGGGTGCCCTAGGGCCCCGGAACGCACCGTACCTGTGTGTGAAGCTCCAAATTACATAGGGGACACATGAGGGACAAGTATTAAGGCCTACATGCATGCTGGTTGTCATGGAGACCAAGTTCAAATTTTGAATTTGTTCAGGAAGGTGCACAGCAGAAGTCAGTTGGAATGAATCTACTTTGTTGCAATGTGTTTGTGGGGTTGACATCATGCAGGAGAAAAAAACAGATTGAGAACCCACAGACTGCTAGGTTTGAAGGGATTGGAGGAAACATAGGATGCAAATGTGAGTGACCAATCACTCTGTACTCCTGTGCATGAGATGGGCCAGCAAGGAAGATATAAGGCAGCCAGGTCCCATGAGGGAGCACTTGCCTGCACATCTCTGTATTCCACGACCCAGCTGCTGCTACTGATTCCCTGGAACCATGTCAAGGGCTGTGGAGAGGTCACAGCCATTCACCCTGGAGGAGAACATGGCTTTGGTGGATGTGATCCTCCCACGGTACCCCATGCTGTATGGGCGACCAGGTTATCAGGTGAGTTCAGTGTCCACTGGCACAGACTGTGTCCCTTTTTTGTGACTGTGACTTCTGCCATTGTGTCCAGGTGTGACACACATGCTATGTACTGTAGGGGGGGTCCCAGGGGGAGGAATGCCTGATGTCTCCCAGCAGTGCCCTGAGACAGGAGGGGTGGGTTCCTATCACTCCCAGCAGTGCCCTGAGACAGGAGAGGTGGGTGCAGAGCCCTCCCAGCAGTGCCCAGAGACAGGAGGGGTGGGTGCCTAACACTCCCAGCAGTGCCCTGAGACAGGAGGGGTGGGGGCCTATCACTCCCAGCAGTGCCCAGAGACAGGAGGGGTGGGTGCAGAGTCCTCCCAGCAGTGCCCTGAGACAGGAGGGATGGGTTCCTATCACTCCCAGCAGTGCCCTGAGACAGGAGGGGTGGGTGCAGAGTCCTCCCAGCAGTGCCCAGAGACAGGAGGGGTGGGTTCCTATCACTCCCAGCAGTGCCCTGAGACAGGAGGGGTGGGTGCAGAGCCCTCCCAGCAGTGCCCAGAGACAGGAGTGGTGGGTGTGATGCACAGTGTGAGCCTGGCTCATTGATTGTGTAGTTGCCCTCATTCCACCTGTGTCCTTTCAATGGCACGTACTGCTTTTGGCCTTCCCCCAGAGGATCATGTCCCTATGACAAAGGTGCAATGCGTTGGATGCACACTATGCCTTGTTGTAAACAGCAAATGTGTTCTAATCTGTGTCCCTGTGACATGTGCCAGGTGTATTGATGTAGTGTCACTTGTTCATCCTCACAGGTAGACGCCTCTGCCAAGGAGCAGATATGGCTGGACGCCGTCAGCGCCGTGAGGAGTGCGGATGGTCGGAGGCGGCACCTGTCCCAGGTGAGGAAACGCTGGCAGGATATCCGGTGCTGGACGCGGAGGATCGCACGGGTCCTGCTGGGGGACTCACCTGAGAGCCATAAGAACCGCAGGCGTCGCCGTCTCTCCCACATCCAGAAACGTGTGCTGGCGGTGGCCTTTCCAGACTTGGACAGGCGTCTACAGGAGATGCAGCAGCCGGAAGGGGGTAGGTACATGTGTGTGTTTGTTGTGTTTCACCAGCATTTGTAAGTGCACTGTTCCATGGATACACTTCCAGGGTTTATGGTGCTGTGCAGATCCTGTTCCCCACAGTATTGCAGTGCTCTCCTGCCTCCCTTCCCCTCCTTGCAATGTGTTCCCTGGTCTGTGTGTAGTCACTCCATCACAAGGTTATGTAGCCTGACACATTCTACAAGTGTACAATGCCTGCAGCATCATGTGTGGGGGTGGTGTGTAACAGGTTTTGTGACCTTGCCTGTGCCCTGTCCAGTTCTGGACTTGTGGGTTCCATGTCAGTTGGCACTAATGCTGAGTCCAGACATGGGAGTTAATCTCTCGAGTGGCAGGCCTTCCAGCAGGCATGTCCCATGTGGTGGCCTGTGACATGATGTGCATGAGTGTGCGTTACGTATAGTGCAGGGATGTTAGCGTGTGTTGCAGTCATTCCCATTCAGGAGCATGGAGTTGTGTGGCCACTACTGTCCCCAGGGGCATCTTTTCCTAGGTGTCATATGTGTAATCCGAGAATGTCGACAATCTCTGTGTCTACAGCATAGGTTGTGCTCTGTGCCATTGTCCCCTGGCACCATGTTTATTGACGTGAGATGTATTACAAGTGTCCACTGTCCAGCCTGACCTGATTTTCCAAGTACATACTCACGGTGGCCATTGCCTGTGTGTCTTGTAGCAATCATCTGATGATGCCCATTTGTACATGATTATTTGGACAGGCGCACCTTGGGTATTTGGTGTGCAATCTTGAATTATTGCATCCCATGTGTATTTCACCCAGACTAAGAGATGTAAGTGCTTCCTGTGTCTCCACAGATTTGTCTCATGTAGGGGGTGGGTGGTGCGGCCATGGCCTACATGTCAAGACCTGTAATCTCCTTGCTCGGACTGGACAGTGTGTGCTGTTTGTCTGGACATACACTCAAGGTGCAGTGTGCCAGTCAGGGTGGGCATGTTATCAGTATTACCTATGCTGCATGTGCCTCTAGTTCCTGGATATGGTCCCTGCTCATCCCAATTTCCTGCCACGCTGTGTGGTGCAGATGCAGTGCTGTATTGTCCCCAGGGCCTTGCTCCTCAGTCAAAATTCCATGTCATCTCATTTGCTATTGTGTCATGCGCTCCATAGTTTTTCCATGGCATGGTGGGTCACACAACTGTGTCTTGCAGGGCCTACATATGTACCTTGTTTTGTAGTTGTAACTCTTCCTTTGTTTCAGGCTATGCACTGTAACCTAAGTAGATTTGACTCTTGTGACATATGTATACAGGTGTATGATTAATTTCTGTCTCTTCACCCTGCCCACAGCATCGTCGGGGGACACGGAGGGAGACATGGACACAGACGGCGCGGAGGGACCGAGCACCAGTGCCAGCGGTGACATCGGGGCTGGCACTTCGAGTGGGACTGAGGCGGAGGAGAGTGAACCCGGGGACCTGTCGACTGGCACAACAGAGTATGAAGCTGACGGGTCCGAGGATGATCTCTCCGAGTGGGCGGTGGCTGCACCACCATCTGACAGCAGCCCTACATCTGGCACCGCCCCCTCCATTGGCATCAGCCGCCTCCCACGTGCTCGTGTCCCTTCCCAACGTGCCCGGTCACCACATGTCTCCTTCCTGCCAGGCACCGCACCCCCTGCCCCTGTCTCCACTGCTGCCGCCAATGCTGAGTCTGTGGACATCCAGCGGCAGTTGCAGATTGGTCAGACTGCGATCCTTAATGTCCTCCATGCCCACAGCCAGGTCCTCAACAACATGGAGGCATACTTGGAGGGCATTCATTCATCGCAGGCTGACCAACGCAACTTGCTGAGGTCCATAGACTACACACTGACTGCAGCAGTGGGTCTCCTGCAGCGCTACGTCCCACCCCCTACCCCTGCTCCTTCCACACTTCCCACTCCCATGCCTGTCCCACATACACACAGACGTAAGCATGCACCTACCACAACAGACACAGGCACCACACCAGCAGGGAAGGTCCGCCGCACACCTCCTGACACGCACACACAGGGTGAAGTAGGCACACCCACTGGGTCGGGGGGCAAACGTGTGACACGCAGCCAGAGTGGGAGTCCGCATTCCACCCAATCCACTCCCTCCAAATCCCCTCCCCTCAGCTCTCCTGGCCACATCTCCCCCAAAGACTCCTTCATGGCCGCTCTGTCCCTGAGCCCCACAGTGACACCACCCCGCAAGCGGTCAAGGAAGTCCACGGTCAGGGTGCTTGAGTCCCCCCCTGTCCACACCCTCCCCCAGTGGCGCTGCAACCCATCCCTCTGACCCCCCCCCCCCTCCTTGGGGCCTGTGGTTCCTTCGGGTGCAGGGGAGTCCCTGGAGGACCTTGCCGAGGTGTGCAGCGCGCTCCTAGAATCCACCTTTGGCCCTGCCCCACCCCCTGTGGTGGAGTCCTCCATCCCTGCACCCACGTCGCCTACCCTTCGCCCCCCTGTCCCTGCGGTGCCTGTTCCTTCCCCCCAACATGATGCCCTGACCCCTGTGGAAGACAACGGCTTGTAACTGTGCAGGCAAGCTGGGGGACACGCATCCCACTGTGTCCCCCATCCAGCTGGGACTCCTGGACTGCCCTATGGGCTTTGTTAATATTGGACTTACTTCATACTAGTTTTTTGCTCATGCTGAATAAAGCTATTTATTTTTTGCCCTTGGAACACTCCTGCTTTGCTGGCATTGCTGTTGGTGGGGCTGCTACATGGTTGTGGGTGTTGGTCATGTGTTGGGTGTGTGGGAAATGTAGTAGTGTGCTGCTCATAGGGGGGACCCTGGGATCTGTGTGCCATCACACGGTGTTAGCTACCTTTCTCCATTCATGTAAGCAGTTGCTGCATGTTGCAATTGTCCCAAGGTGTATTCCTTCCTCTGTGTACCCTGACTTCTTCCCTGCAGGGTGTCCCCTGACTTTAGCGCAGAGCTGTGTGTCTATTAGCTGGGTGTGTGACGTAGTCCTTCACCTTTGCACATGCATGCTGAGCCATTCTCCACCTGCATCATTCGTGGCATCCTTGGTAGTCATTGTACTTGTGTATGTGGACTATTGACATGACTTTATGTGGACATGTTTTCTTTTTGGCCCTATGCATGCGTATACTCCCAGCCTCGCACACATGTGGTACATGTACTGCAGGGTCTTTGTGCACCTGACTGAAATTTGTGGGCATGGTATCTGTGGCTACTCCACCCTTTGCGTTCCATGGGCACTGCTGGGAGTGATGGGCACCCACCCCTCCTGTCTCTGGGCACTGCTGGGAGGACTCTGCACCCACCCCTCCTGTGTCTGGGCACTGCTGGGAGGACTCTGCACACACCCCTCCTGTGTCTGGGCACTGCTGGGAGGACTCTGCACACACCCCTCCTGTCTCAGGGCACTGCTGGGAGTGATAGGCACCCACCCCTCCTGTCTCTGGGCACTGCTGGGAGGACTCTGCACACACCCCTCCTGTCTCTGGGCACTGCTGGAGTGATAGGCACCCACCCCTCCTGTCTCTGGGCACTGCTGGGAGGACTCTGCACACACCCCTCCTGTCTCTGGGCACTGCTGGGAGTGATAGGCACCCACCCCTCCTGTGTCTGGGCACTGCTGGGAGGACTCTGCACACACCCCTCCTGTCTCAGGGCACTGCTGGGAGTGATAGGCACCCACCCCTCCTGTCTCTGGGCACTGCTGGGAGGACTCTGCACACACCCCTCCTGTGTCTGGGCACTGCTGGGAGGGATAGGCACCCACCCCTCCTGTGTCTGGGCACTGCTGGGAGGACTCTGCACACACCCCTCCTGTGTCTGGGCACTGCTGGGAGGACTCTGCACACACCCCTCCTGTCTCAGGGCACTGCTGGGAGTGATAGGCACCCACCCCTCCTGTCTCTGGGCACTGCTGGGAGGACTCTGCACACACCCCTCCTGTCTCTGGGCACTGCTGGGAGTGATAGGCACCCACCCCTCCTGTGTCTGGGCACTGCTGGGAGGACTCTGCACACACCCCTCCTGTCTCAGGGCACTGCTGGGAGTGATAGGCACCCACCCCTCCTGTCTCTGGGCACTGCTGGGAGGACTCTGCACACACCCCTCCTGTGTCTGGGCACTGCTGGGAGTGATAGGCACCCACCCCTCCTGTGTCTGGGCACTGCTGGGAGGACTCTGCACACACCCCTCCTGTGTCTGGGCACTGCTGGGAGGACTCTGCACACACCCCTCCTGTCTCAGGGCACTGCTGGGAGTGATAGGCACCCACCCCTCCTGTCTCTGGGCACTGCTGGGAGGACTCTGCACACACACCTCCTGTCTCTGGGCACTGCTGGGAGTGATAGGCACCCACCCCTCCTGTGTCTGGGCACTGCTGGGAGGACTCTGCACACACCCCTCCTGTCTCAGGGCACTGCTGGGAGTGATAGGCACCCACCCCTCCTGTCTCTGGGCACTGCTGGGAGGACTCTGCACACACCCCTCCTGTGTCTGGGCACTGCTGGGAGGGATAGGCACCCACCCCTCCTGTGTCTGGGCACTGCTGGGAGGACTCTGCACACACCCCTCCTGTGTCTGGGCACTGCTGGGAGGACTCTGCACACACCCCTCCTGTCTCAGGGCACTGCTGGGAGTGATAGGCACCCACCCCTCCTGTCTCTGGGCACTGCTGGGAGGACTCTGCACACACCCCTCCTGTCTCTGGGCACTGCTGGGAGTGATAGGCACCCACCCCTCCTGTGTCTGGGCACTGCTGGGAGGACTCTGCACACACCCCTCCTGTCTCAGGGCACTGCTGGGAGTGATAGGCACCCACCCCTCCTGTCTCTGGGCACTGCTGGGAGGACTCTGCACACACCCCTCCTGTGTCTGGGCACTGCTGGGAGTGATAGGCACCCACCCCTCCTGTGTCTGGGCACTGCTGGGAGGACTCTGCATACACCCCTCCTGTGTCTGGGCACTGCTGGGAGGACTCTGCACACACCCCTCCTGTCTCAGGGCACTGCTGGGAGTGATAGGCACCCACCCCTCCTGTCTCTGGGCACTGCTGGGAGGACTCTGCACACACACCTCCTGTCTCTGGGCACTGCTGGGAGTGATAGGCACCCACCCCTCCTGTGTCTGGGCACTGCTGGGAGGACTCTGCACACACCCCTCCTGTCTCAGGGCACTGCTGGGAGTGATAGGCACCCACCCCTCCTGTGTCTGGGCACTGCTGGGAGGACTCTGCACACACCCCTCCTGTGTCTGGGCACTGCTGGGAGTGATAGGCACCCACCCCTCCTGTGTCTGGGCACTGCTGGGAGGACTCTGCACAAACCCCTCCTGTGTCTGGGCACTGCTGGGAGGACTCTGCACACACCCCTCCTGTCTCAGGGCACTGCTGGGAGTGATAGGCACCCACCCCTCCTGTCTCTGGGCACTGCTGGGAGGACTCTGCACACACCCCTCCTGTCTCTGAGCACTGCTGGGAGTGATAGGCACCCACCCCTCCTGTGTCTGGGCACTGCTGGGAGGACTCTGCACACACCCCTCCTGTCTCAGGGCACTGCTGGGAGTGATAGGCACCCACCCCTACTGTCTCTGGGCACTGCTGGGAGGACTCTGCACACACCCCTCCTGTGTCTGGGCACTGCTGGGAGTGATAGGCACCCACCCCTCCTGTGTCTGGGCACTGCTGGGAGGACTCTGCACACACCCCTCCTGTGTCTGGGCACCGCTGGGAGGACTCTGCACACACCCCTCCTGTCTCAGGGCACTGCTGGGAGTGATAGGCACCCACCCCTCCTGTCTCTGGGCACTGCTGGGAGGACTCTGCACACACCCCTCCTGTCTCTGGGCACTGCTGGGAGTGATAGGCACCCACCCCTCCTGTGTCTGGGCACTGCTGGGAGGACTCTGCACACACCCCTCCTGTCTCAGGGCACTGCTGGGAGTGATAGGCACCCCCCCTCCTGTCTCTGGGCACTGCTGGGAGGACTCTGCACACACCCCTCCTGTGTCTGGGCAATGCTGGGAGTGATAGGCACCCACCCCTCCTGTGTCTGGGCACTGCTGGGAGGACTCTGCACAAACCCCTCCTGTGTCTGGGCACTGCTGGGAGGACTCTGCACACACCCCTCCTGTCTCAGGGCACTGCTGGGAGTGATAGGCACCCACCCCTCCTGTCTCTGGGCACTGCTGGGAGGACTCTGCACCCACCCCTCCTGTCTCTGGGCACTGCTGGGAGTGATAGGCACCCACCCCTCCTGTGTCTGGGCACTGCTGGGAGGTCTCTGCACACACCCCTCCTGTCTCAGGGCACTGCTGGGAGTGATAGGCACCCACCCCTCCTGTCTCTGGGCACTGCTGGGAGGACTCTGCACACACCCCTCCTGTGTCTGGGCACTGCTGGGAGTGATAGGCACCCACCCCTCCTGTGTCTGGGCACTGCTGGGAGGACTCTGCACACACCCCTCCTGTGTCTGGGCACTGCTGGGAGGACTCTGCACACACCCCTCCTGTCTCAGGGCACTGCTGGGAGTGATAGGCTTCCACCCCTCCTGTCTCTGGGCACTGCTGGGAGGACTCTGCACACACCCCTCCTGTGTCTGGGCACTGCTGGGAGTGATAGGCACCCACCCCTCCTGTGTCTGGGCACTGCTGGGAGGACTCTGCACACACCCCTCCTGTGTCTGGGCACTGCTGGGAGGACTCTGCACACACCCCTCCTGTCTGAGGGCACTGCTGGGAGTGATAGGCACCCACCCCTCCTGTCTCTGGGCACTGCTGGGAGGACTCTGCACACACCCCTCCTGTCTCTGGGCACTGCTGGGAGTGATAGGCACCCACCCCTCCTGTGTCTGGGCACTGCTGGGAGGACTCTGCACACACCCCTCCTGTCTCAGGGCACGGCTGGGAGTGATAGGCACCCACCCCTCCTGTCTCTGGGCACTGCTGGGAGGACTCTGCACACACCCCTCCTGTCTCTGGGCACTGCTGGGAGTGATAGGCACCCACCCCTCCTGTGTCTGGGCACTGCTGGGAGGACTCTGCACACACCCCTCCTGTCTCAGGGCACTGCTGGGAGTGATAGGCACCCACCCCTCCTGTCTCTGGGCACTGCTGGGAGGACTCTGCATCCACCCCTCCTGTCTCTGGGCACTGCTGGGAGTGATAGGCACCCACCCCTCCTGTGTCTGGGCACTGCTGGGAGGGCTCTGCACATACCCCTCCTGTGTCTGGGCACTGCTGGGAGGACTCTGCACACACCCCTCCTGTCTCAGGGCACTGCTGGGAGTGATAGGCACCCACCCCTCCTGTCTCTGGGCACTGCTGGGAGGACTCTGCACCCACCCCTCCTGTGTCTGGGCACTGCTGGGAGGACTCTGCACACACCCCTCCTGTGTCTGGGCACTGCTGGGAGGACTCTGCACACACCCCTCCTGTGTCTGGGCACTGCTGGGAGGACTCTGCACACACCTCTCCTATTTCACAATATGTACACTCATTACATACACGGATGTGGGTACGCTCCATGCATTCGAGGTGGGGGTACGTGTCGTACTTACACTGTTGGGGTGGGGGTACGCTCCATGCCTTCGAGGTGAGGGTACGTGTCGTACTTACACTGTTGGGGTGGGGGTACGCTCCATTCGTCCGCGGGTGAGGCCACGGGTCGTACTTACACTGTTGGGGTGGGGGTACGCTCCATACGTCCGCGGGTGGGGGTACGGGTCGTACTTACACTGTTGGGGTGGGGGGTACGCTCCATGCCTTTGAGGTGAGGGTACGTGTCGTACTTACACTGTTGGGGTGGGGGTACGCTCCATTGGTCCGCGGGTGAGGCCACGGGTCGTACTTACACTGTTGGGGTGGGGTACGCTCCATACGTCCGCGGGTGGGGGTACGGGTCGTACTTACACTGTTGGGGTGGGGGTACGCTCCATATGTCCGCGGGTGGGGGTACGGGTCGTACTTACACTGTTGGGGTGGGGGTACGCTCCATTCGTCCGCGGGTGAGGCCACGGGTCATGCTTACACTGTTGGGGTGGGGGTACGCTCCATACGTCCGCGGGTGGGGGTACGGGTCGTACTTACACTGTTGGGGTGGGGGTACGCTCCATACATCCGCGGGTGGGGGTACGGGTCGTACTTACACTGTTGGCATGGGGGTACGCTCCATACGTCCGCGGGTGGGGGTACGGGGCGTACTTGCACTGTTGGGGTTGGGGGTACGCTCCATGCATACGGGGCGAGGGTACGGTCCGTACATATCCGTCCCCACGCTATGTGATGCTTGTGCGGGCCGTCCCCAGGCCTTTGCCATGTGGGTACGAGCCGTCCCGCCATTGTTGGGGTGACGTAGGTGTGGGCCTGGTACGACTCGTACCCACGCTCTTAAGGCGTGGGTACGGGACGTACCTGTCTGGTTGTGTTGCAGGTTCGCGTCGTCAAGGACTTCCGTTGTGGCGGTCGCTGGCTTGGCTGGACACGGCTCCACCCCCTCGTAGTGACCAGGGCCTGGGAGTCAGGTATGTCCAGGGCATGTGTGCTGTGTGACTATGGTGGGGGTTTTGTGGCCTGCCCCTGGTCCTGCCCCCTCCCCCTTTCCCCCCCTTTCCCCCCTCCCTTAGTTGTTCTGACCTTCTGCGGCGTCTGCGTCGTAACCTGTAGAGGAGGTCGACTGCTATGAGGGCCGGGATGACACGTAGGTTCGGGTCCATGTCTGTCCGTCGCGTACGGGTACTCCTTGTTCGCGTCGTCCTGTCTGTCCGTCGCGTACTGGTACTCCTTGTTCGCGTCGTCCTGTCTGTCCGTCGCGTACTGGTACTCCTTGTTCGCGTCGTCCCGATTTCCCGCCATTCTTTGGCAGCCGGAAAATATTCACCGTGCGGGATGACGTCGGTGCGAATCGTAATTCCTGGTTCTCGAATGGCAGGCTGCGAGCGTCCCGACGTCAGGTCGGCGCTTTCCCGGATCGCATTTGTATGTTTTTTTTTTTTGTTCGGTCGGGGTTTTTTACGATTCGTACGGAAATGGTGTTTCCGTGCGAATCGTAATTCCATGTTGGTAGATTTTGACGACCGGGTAGGCGTCGGACGGAGAATATGCTCCGTCCGACGGTTCGTACCCGGTTTTTACAGGATCGTGATCGGCGCCTCGGTCTGCTCGGAAGATATGGAGCAACTTGGCCAGTCCTAGCAGCTTAAACACCGCATCCAAACAGTGACACAATGCCAGTAGCAGACATACTTGCACTTCATAAAGAAATAATAAAACTTAACAGAAACAGGACACAGTTCGTGATGAGAACACTTACACTTCAGCCTGCAAGGCTTACACCTACAGGACAAATTCAGGGATCTACAACTAAAATAACTCCACACGCAGGTATGGGTAAAATGCCCACCAGACGTGAGCAAATACCATTCTGGATAGCTAAAAGAATAACACAGCTAGAAGCATTATTTCCGCAAACAAGCCCTCAAGAAAAACACATAATGCTAACAATCTGCTTGCCAATGGGGATTGCTCCCCAGATAGAGGATTTTACCTCTTGAGGTGCAGATTTTGCTGCCATATATACCAGAACTCATGATGCCCCTTCAATAGCAGTAATGCCAGATGTATTAAGACAAATAGAGAATGAGTATGGAGCAGAACCTGCTCTGAACTTAGGGATGACATTTTTAGGAAATTGTGCCCAGGTATCAGCTATTATATTAGAAAACATAAAAGGGGAGGCAGCAGCGGTGGCAATACGCCAATGCCTGAGGGATTTCACTCATTTACAGCAGGAACGTGAATTACCTATTATTATCGAAGACACCTATGCTGAACTAGGTAGAGATATTTTGGGAGCTAGAGCAACAAAACCTCAACTCATGGGTTGTCCTGAAAACGAGAACACAAAGCAAGCACCTGATTCTTCCAAGAAGAAATGGGATAATAAAAAACAAAACAAAAGAGAGAATAGATCACAATCCAGGGGTGGGTCTCCTCAACAGGAACCCTCCGTAAGGAGGTACAATCTTAGGATTTGTGACAACATTAAAAAAACCTTACAGGTATCAGCACACTGAAACATGTTCCTATCGTTCCTTTTCAAGGCGCCTTGACGCCCATTGGGCAAAGTTTGCGCATAATAAGATTTATTTCATTCATTCATTTCAGGGTTAACCAAAAAACTCAGAGAGGGAAGGACGGTCAGAACACAGACAAGAAGAGCGTACAAAGTCCAGATACACGCAACCCACTTCAGACTATACTTCCAAAAAAGAAGAGAAACCAAAATCAAAATCTCAATTTAAAAAGAAGAAAGTAACAGGTCTTAAAGTTAGACATGCCCAGAATTCTGAGGACTTAGCTTCTGAATCGGGAATGGGCTCGGACGATGCTAGACAGTACAGCAGAAGTAACAATAGCTTGCCAGAACTTGATGGAATTTCTAGTGACAGCGGAGTTGAATGAACCTATCACGGTAGAGACACCTGATATGAGGGTAAGTGTCCCGCATAAGTTACATTAAATAACACTCCTAATGGAGTGGACAAATCCAGAAAAATTTAAGGTCTCTTTTGGGAGAACCTGACTCATGGATATAACATCCTTTTGGCTGAAAAAAATGAGCAGCCTGAAATTGTTATGGATTGCCCAAAGGGAAAATGGTAATTTCACTGGCTTTTTCAGACCGCTTTACAATATACTTAAAACATACATACACGCAGGAGTGGGCGATAGCACTTGCTCCAGCATAATATCACAACCATGTTTGGTCACCATGAAATCTCAGTACTTTGAAACTTGCACCTTTTTAATGAATAATCCTTTGTTTCCCCTAATGAAACCCGATAATTCATATTGTCTAGTTTTAGACCACAGACATCTGAACACCTGCACTAAAACATTTGCAATACATAATGCACAAAGTGCCACATTAATGTATAACAGTGTGCGGAAGAAATACAAAACAACATTAGATATCTCAAATTGATTTTTCTGCCAAAATATAGCACCTGAAAGCAGATATTTAACAGTATTCTCAGCGCTCAAGAGGCATTGTCCTATGTAGATGATATTTATCAAAAGGATGAGGATGGTTTCAATGGGCAAATTCTCTCACTGCGAAAGATGTAGATTACAAATTTGATTCTACACTTAAGACGCAAGCACTTCTGCAATATGAACTAGAATATCATCTCCCAAATGAAATAATGCCTCTTGATCAGTATGAATATATTATTTACACTGACGATCTGCTCAGCCGGCCAGGGGAAGTAAACAACAATACAGCGCTGCGTGTGCAATTGTGAAGGGTCGGATGCAGGAAGGCAAGTTCCATCCTAGCAGTACGAAGACACAGTCTCTAGGAGACTGCACGGCCCAACTGGCAGAACTAAAAGCCCTGTTACTGGCACTAATAAATATGGATCGAGAATTCCCCACACTTATTGTGTGCAAATCTTTTTACTGTGTCCAGTCATAGAATTAATATCTTTACTACTGGGGTCAAAATGGGTTTAAAGACTCTAAAGGTGTAACAATTAAGCATAAATTTCTATGGGAACAGGTAGCTATGTTGAAAAATGAACTACAGAGAGCTCATGTGAAACACACACTGTGTCATCAACGTGATGGCGCTCACGTCGAAGGGAATTCATTGGCTGATGAAGTGGCAATAGGGGCAGTATGAACTGCTGCCTTAGCTGCAATCACTCATTCCAGTAAGAGAATAGACGGACAGATAATGGTAGCTGTCATTGCTTCAAGCAAAAACAGCACAGCCTTACCGAAAGGTTTTCGACTTAAGTATTCCTACAAGTTAGATGCAAATAATATTCCATATGCTCAAATTCCAGGAGTGGGGGATAGAGTAATATCAGACATGGATCAGAGATTAGGCTTAATTCTACCTGCACAGGAGGGTCCAGCTTCTGCACACGCAGGAGTTACTGCGGCGTATTCTTTACTGAAACAACACTATTGGTGGGCAGGACTAACTAAACAGATGAAAAATGTTGTCTAAAAGTGCGACATCTATCAGTCGATGAAGGGTTCCACTGTGGCAAGTCCGGCACAGACACCGTTACTAATATCAGACAGACCACTAGCTTGTGTCTATTTTGACCACTGCGGCCACCTACAATCAGATGGGGTTTACAAGTATATCTTGGTAGCAGTGGATTTATGCTCTAGATTCCTGTGGGTTTGGCCTCAGCACTCAGCTGATGCTCAAACTGTTATAAAAGATTTGCGAGTCTTCATAGGGACATACACAGTTGGCACATGACATTCTTACCGCAGCCCAGCGTTTAGCTCTAGGGCTTACAAGGAAGCCACGGGAAGTTTAGTTGGTGCACTGCAGTACTCCTCTCCATACCATCCCGAGGGAAATTTGTTTGTGGAGAGGAAAAAGCAAGACTGAAAGCAATCTTTAACAGTAAGAGTATTAGGTTCGGGTGGTATTTGGGTCAATCACTTATATGGGGTCCAGAGAGCACTCAACAATATGCCAAGAAGTTCCCTAGGAGATGTCACTCCTTATGAAATCCTATTTGAGACAAGAATGTGGGTACCTGATCTTGACTATAAAAGCACAGCGGCGGATGAAAAAGCATTTGACATCAATAAACGTTTGGCTGTTTATGGGTTTACAGGATCTCAATGAATTCCAGGCACTACAAACAACGTGCAAGTAAAATGCACTGCCACTGAGGAAGTAAAATCAGTCACGACAAGACCTGTCTGGATCCCAAAAGTCTGGGATCTGGTCATAGAAAAGATTGTGGACAAGAAAGAATTTGGGCTATCATACAGAAAGCCTGTACCTGTCCTGGCTGTTGATGGAACAAGGAAAGTATTTCTTCCGCCTCTTGCCGGCAAAAAAGAAAAGAGATTTGTCTCCATTGATCTGATCAAACCACACTATGTGACCGATACTGAATAGTAGGCCTCATGGGCTTCTGGGTAGCCGACACTCTCCTCTCGCTACCAAACAGGAAGTTCAGACAGAAAGACTCTTAACATTTTAAGAGTCATCAATACAAAGTAATGGACTTTCCAGCAATGAAATGGAACTCGTTCCTGTCAAAACAGAACATCAAAACACAAATTAAAGACAAATATCAATTCAGCCTAACACCGATATCTACATAAATATGCCTTTAGAAGAGACATCTGTCAGTTCAACAAAACCTGCTGAGCTACCAAAGATAGATCAAACTGCATCTGGCTACTTCATCGATTTTAATACCTTCTCTCTCGATCCCAGTGAACCTGAAACAACGCCAGCTCCAGTTTCCCGTAAGCAACAACTTTAAGATTTCTACATTTTTCTGAAAAAGACTTACCTGGTTTCACCATGGCTACAGCTCTGGATAATAACTGGAATACTGTTTTTTCTATTCTGGATTGGCCTTGTGACTGTCTTTTGCTTACTCATGAATGGAAACTATCTCCCAGAATGCTCTGCAGTATCAAATGTGAACTTGGTCCTTAAACCTCATACGTCTTCTCATTGTGAACAAAGAGACCTGTCCTTTGTGAACATTACAGTTGTTCCAATTCCTGATGGTATACTTTGGGACAGAGTTTCACATGTACTTGGTCCCAATGAACTTTTGAAAATACCACATGTATTTAAAATTTCTTTAAATTATATCATTACCTTCAGTACATATTCTGACGATTTGGATTTTGAAACTGTAAATAATATGTTATCTGATTTAGAACAATACACAGCATTTTCAAGCAAATGTATTGCTACCAACATTAAGGTCATAATTTTTTACAAAAATCCAGTTTCCCACGAAATGTTTTTCTATACCACCAATGGGAACATTGCCCAACACCATCGAAAAGTAGTTTGAGAACGTTTGCAGAGAAGTTTTCCTATTTTTCAGGGTTTAACACTTCTCACCCAACCTCATTTTATTATAAGGTTGCACCTACAACTGCACAGAAAAATATGATAACTAACAGCAAACAGATTTATTCTACATCCTTTGTTTCCCAACTGTCTGAACAGGGTTTCGACTTATGAAAGGACACGATAGACATAAAATCAGTCTGGGGTTAAAAGGAATGGCAGGTTCAGGGACAGAAGCACTATTTTGAGTGCCTCATTCCACAGCAGATCATATTTCTGAACGACACTGTGCAACAGACTTCCTGTCTTGGGCTAGCCAAGAACAAGTATTTGAACACACCTCGGATTCCCTCACATTTACACTTTGAGGGGTGGCAAACCTTTACGACACATGGTGGGAATACGGTAGATGACATCACCCATACCATATCGTACAATTAATCAGACCCCAATTGGAAGGGATGGTTAGTTTGGTCCACGGACACAAATAGGTGTCGAACAAGATTCAGGGGTACCACCGAAGGGTTTAGTATCCATAGGCTTGACCAACGCTATGCACAACAAGAACATCCGTTGGTGGTGATATCATACAGTGTTGGGAAGTTATGCCTCGATTGGCCAAAAATCTCAACACTTATCCTTACTATCAGAAGACATGGATCTAAGGGACTTTTTATTGGGCCCTCGAAAGTCATGTCAGAAATGTTTCTTAAACGCTGTTTATAATGAAATCTAGAAAATCTCTCTAAAGGAAGCTGCGGAGAGACTTTGTGAAATTGATAGAATTAACCTAGAAAAAGCATTAGCTGTAGTTGATAATGGTATGACTACATTAACATCCAGGATTTATTCACTGGGCTACTTTGTATCTTCTGCTATAGATGCACTAGAACAGGATTTGTCAAACTACAGCACAGACAGTCTCAGCTACTTTCAATTATGTTGTTTAGCTGGACGCTACAATCATTGTGTTCGTGCTATGTGCCTTGACGATTTATCAACAGTACGTCCTTATTCTCTGCATACAATCTAACTCAAAAACAGATAACAATGGCACAAAAGGGAGCAAAATAGACAATGCTGCGTATTGAAAAACTGGACCAATTACCTTTCACTGTGGCACAGTCACCATCCATAGAATGGTTAATTCGTGCCCATATAACATTACCGGTCACAACGTTCCAGTTTCAATATTGCCTAGAACAACAACAGGCTGGCGGATATGAAGCGATGGGTATGGAATTCATCAAGGAATCTTGGGAATTGCCATACAGATTTCAATGCAAGAGTGGGGACATGGAAGTGTTTCCAAGCAGTACAAACTGCGAGAACTCTTTAAGTAAATCTCTCGTTTGCCAGGATATCGTGCTTCACAGGGCCTGTACCGGTTCACTTGCAAACATATCCTGTCATTAGAAATGTAGCCCAGCTGCCGTGATTAATCTGGTGTTCAAGCTGCTCTCAAATGGGAGTTACTTGATGCTGAATGATCAAGGTTGTTGTGGGATGCTTCCAGGCATCTCATATCTTATTACTGTAGGCTCTAGGGTTACTTGTTGTATTCAAGTATGGTTTCCACCGACCCACACAATCCGGGAGGCACTGTTATGGCCTTCGTTGAATGTTTCCTTTATATGGTTTGATTCTCTGAGCCGAATGAAAGCCATGCTTTTAGAGAAAACCGTGCCCTTAACCTCTGCCCGAGAGACTTATGATCTTCAGGTCGCAAGGTTCTCATCTGAGATACAGGCAAAAGTATGAATGAACTACCCTTTCCATTTCACAGAAATGGTACAACGTATCTTTAACATGTTTTATATGAAGGGTACAGTACACCTATTTAAGGCCATAGGTTATGGACTGTTAAGCACATTTCTGACAGTCTTTAGAGTAATTCCAGCCTCCGTTTTCTGAAGCATTTTCGGAGGACTTCTGCTAATCCTGTTACTAATAGCAGGAATCCTGATTGTAATTTTTCTGCTACACTATGGACATTCCAGTCACCAAGGAGATGGAAAAAACGCTCCTGGAGCGCTGATACCATGATCGTATGGTACTCCATCTGGGCACACCTCGCCTTTGCGAACTGAGCGAGTCTTGGTTCCTGTCATTTAGACCAGTCTAGATCGACTGTGTTCTGCCTGTCCTCCAATGCCTGTTCTGCGGACATGAATGCGTGTTGGATCTCTGTCTAACACTTCCATCGGTTGCACCAACGGACGTGGATGCTTTACTGGACCCGATATTCGGCCCATGTACTGCTGTGTCCTCAGTGTATTCCCATAAATTCTGCATTCTTAGAGCCACCACAGGATGCTTCAGCTCCTGTTGGAATGGATACCGGCTCCTCTACAAACACTCAGGGTTTCCCAGCATTGGCTGTGGGCAATACGGAAGATCATCTGTGCTCGATTGACCTGATCTGTGAGGTGTTGCAGGGACCGTCATCTGAGATTGCAAGCAACAGTGATGTTGCGTCTCCCAGCCAGGACACATAAAAATTTGGCTCATCATGTGCTGGGAATTCTTTTTCAAAACAACCAAGTTTGAAATTTTAAACAACATTTTGCTTTTCTTACTAAACAGCATGACTTTCAGGCGCTCATAGTTGTTCAGACCAAATATACAAACATATTTTAATGGACCTCTACAGCTTATGCTACAACTTTTTAACACTTTTTTATATTATGACATTTTTAGCTGCTTGCATAATTTAGAAGTACCTTTAGACTTTTTAGTATGTCATCCAGTCAGGTGAGGAGCGGGTGTTATGTTTCATACAGGTGCCCAGTATAGGCTCAGGTAGTAACCAGACCTTTCACCTATATTTCCCCTGACAAGACACGGCATAACGGTTGTTAGTACTGACCTTTTACCTAGTTACGGTAACATGGGGTTTTCTCTGAAAACTAGCCTCATTCATTATACATGAGGAGTCTTGAAATCTCAGCAGGACTACCATCTCCTGCATAATAACTATGTATAAGGGTAATTCCTTCCATCATCCTAAGTCCGACATGACACGGCAAGGTAGATCCCCTGAGGGTACCACTTTGGGAATATAAACACCAAATCTTTGCCGAGGCAGGCAGAGGAGAAAAAGGACTTCCATGCTGACACACTGAAACAAGACGCTGAGGTTCCTGCATGCAGACACTCCAGCTCACAGGGGTCTAACATCCCCCACGGGGGGTGTCCATCTCGAGACCAAGATGGGGTCCCACAGTCTCTCACTTCAGGTAATGGGGTTGGCTTTATCCTAAAGGGATTCTTGGCTCCACACCAACAGACATGCTAGGTACACTTAGGTACGTCTAATTAGGGTTGCATCGTAGGAGTACGCATTATTACTGTCATGTATTTTTATGCCTGCCTGTATTCATTGTTTTAGCACTGTGGTATAAATCTACCATGCTTTTACTTTGTTGGTGCTTATAATCATTTATATCTGTTTCTGTCTTATGGTTGTTTCAGCACACCTATTTTACACTAGAATGACACTGGTTCAATAAATACTTATTGAAAACGTCCCCACCGTTTATTCTATGTATCTCTCTGAGACAAATTGAGCTCGAGTGACTGAGCGAAAAGTACTGTACGCTTTCCACAATGTCGGATGGGACAGAGTTGTCATGTTTGATAGTTGCCAAGAACTATTTTCTCCTTGGTAAGAGGGGTTTCTAGTGGCACTGTGAGCTAGCTGGTACACAGGCCAACATACCCAGTGGGGGTGTCTAGAATCAGTCTGAGCACCAATCCTACCGTCTATGTTATCTAAATGTGCAGATCCTATATAGATTTATAGGAACTACACGATAGTAAGACAGTGAAAACACACCACAAAAGGGTACCACACAAGTTTAGAAACACAAATGATAAATAAAACAAGACTCAAATGACCAAAAATCAAATCAATAGGACCGGAGATATTCAATTTTCAAGATTTTAGTGAAAATAGCACCAAAAGGCGTAAAGCACCAAACGTGTATATCTCGTACCGCTGGACCGGTACAAAGTCACAAGTTCAGGCCGACTTCAATGGAGTGCAGGCCAGCTACAGGGACCCAGTTAGGCCCGCTAAACAGAGTACCTTAATTCTTGGTTTGTGGAGCATTGCTAAGATCTGCTTCAAAGATGCGTTGTGCAGCCAAAGCAATGTGTTGGTTCTGAGACACAGCGAGGCTGCCTTGCAAAGTCCTGCTGCATCATTGTTGAAGATCCCGTCTCCAAGGGTATGTGATGCGAAGTCCAGAGTCGAGGATGTGTTGAGGATTAGAGGATGTGTTACGCATGAGGGGGTTGTATGACAGAGGCATGCATGGCTAAACTACGCGTGCCTCTATTATGGGCCTCAACAACGAATGCGTCTAAACAATGCATTCATTTACCTCGCATGCCTTTACCATGCATGCTTTTACCACACAATTTCGTGGTAAAGGCATGACTGGTGAAGGGATGTGTGGTAAAGATCACACCCGACCCACCCCAGAGCCCTAAAAGCTACCCTAACCCCCCTGAATCCTGTAAACTGTTCCACCCCCAAGCCCTAAACACTATCCCGCCCCCCCAAGCACTAAACACTACTCCAACCCCCCTGAGCCCTCAACAGTACCCTGCCTGAGCCTAAACACTACCCTGACACCCGAAGCCATAAGCACTACTCTGCCCCCCTCAAGCACTAACCCGACCCCCCTGAGTCCTAAACACTACTCCAATTCCTCTGAGCTCTAAACACTACCCCACCCTGAGCCCTAAACACTACCCTTATCCCCCTGAGACCTAAACACTACCCAGTCCTAAACACTACCCCACAGCCCCCGGAGCCCTTATGACTACCCTGACCCCCCTCCAAGCCCTAAAAACTACCCAGACCCCCCCCATTCCTGAAGACTTCCTCCCAAACACTTAAAAACTAACCCCCACCCTTCAAAACCCAGCTCCAGTACCATTTACCTCCCAGTCCTTCCTGTTCCTGAGCCCACCCATCCGCACATCTGGACCGCGCACTGCCTTAACCACGATAATGCGTGGCTAAGGCATATGCGTGGTTAAGGCATATGTGTGTTTAAGGCATGCATGGTTGAGCTTGCAGAGAAATGGCATGTGTGGCTCCGCCCGCGTTGTAAAGGCCGTTTCCCACATGAGGGACCAATGTTGTAAGGCCATTTGGAAAATTAGTCCACACAAGGTCTGAAAATCCTTAGTATTCACAAACCTTTCCAACGATTCCTCACACTCTGTCTGCAAACCTGCAGTAATTGTCAAAAAATCTGGAAGAACAGTGCACTTTGGTATGAAAAGCTTCCCAAAGCCCCATCTTTCATGAAAGTTTTAGTAAAATTATTTCTGTAAGTGGAACTACTTTTCCTCCAATTGATACACATCCCTACACAGGCTGCTGGGGGATCTTTGTAATTTCTAAGAAAGTTAGGAACATTTGTACCTCACAGGCATACTTTTATGATTCCTAGATTCCCTCTTTCCAGCAAACAATTGTGAATCGGTCACTTGGTGTACTGAAACGTGAGAGGATTATTGATTCTCGAATCGAAAGTACTGTTTTTGCCTGACTATGTCTGACACTTAAGAAACCAAGCCAGTTGAATCTCTCAGAAACCCAAGCTTGCCTTGGACTCTCCCTATTGCTGGTATTGAGGGTTGTGACTGGTACTCATTTTCACAGTGTAAGAAAGTTGATTGAATGCATACTATAGGGGCGTATCTACCATTGGTGCAGCAGGTGCAGTAGCACCAGGGCTCAGGGCTGTGTGGGGCACACTGCATACTAACCTTTGTCTACATAGTTTGGGGTGTGAGGGGAGCGGCTTAGTTTCCTTGCTTGCATGGGGGCCTATGGAGCAGTAGCTACACCCTGCCCTGACATGGCACATGCTTAACCGGTGAATGATGACCACAGGCCTACAGAAGCGCTGTACAGTCACAAAATGGGAAAAATGGGAAATATATTCACTCGATTGGTACTCATTTTATCAACTTCCAAATAATGAAATACTGAGCCCTGTCTGCTAGCAGGCTACGGGTGGGAACAGATGAAGGTATCTCCCCCAAATTCATTAACACATGTGGGAAATCTAAAACAAGCAAACAAAATGAGCTGAAGGATGAATTTCAAATTCTACTTTTTAGGGCTTGCTCAATTATCAAGCAATTTGCCAAAAGGAAATTTGTGGCTCTAGTGTGCTGAAAATCAACTCTAAATGATGAACGAAAAAGGAAAGGCATGAAAAAACACGCGGGTCAACAAAACCCAAGCTGCTGTTTAACACCCAGAAAAACAACTCCATACAAGGCTGCATCAGGCGGGATGACCGAAAAGTGTGGCCTGAGAGGATAATTGTCAGCGGGAAACCTGTTTCCATGTGTGAGCCTTCATTTAAGACCCCAGTGCATTCTAGGATGTGTAGTCTTCAGTTGCAACAATGGCATTAACTCACTTAATAAGCATGACAACAAAACGGTAGCTGTGGTTTGGGAGCATTGTGTCCTGTGAAATGCTGCTGACCGCGGCACCCGCAGGGGGCCACTAGAGAGGTCAGCACTCTAGTGTCGCCTGGGCACCCTACACCCCCCACCCCCTTTGGGGGCAGGGACTCTGGTTGGAGTCCCCCTCTCCTATCCTGCCTGGTTGTGGCGCACAATGGGCGCCACTTCCTGGGCGTCCTGGACTTGGGGGAGTATATATCCCTCCCCCACCATTTTGGCGACCTCTTTGAGCGCCGTGCACGCCGTCTGGAGGGTCGTGTGCTGCCCGTTGTCTCGTCATTGCTCCTCGGGCCTGGTTGTGCCTTGTGCGCTCCGCAACATACCCACGGTAAGTGCAGCTTAGCCACCCACCCCCCGTCCCGGCCCCCTCCCTGGGCAGTACCAGGTTGCACAGGGGCCATGGCGCGGCGTGCCATGGGTGGGGTGGTGCAAGCCCATGTGAAGGCAGTCTAACCGTGACGAGATGAGTGCTGCCACTACCGTCTACTTGCAGGACAGGGAATGAGATAAAAACACTCTCCGAGAGATTCAATTAAGCTAATCCACTGATTACCTTTTGAAATAATACTTCCTACAAGCAGGGTTCACAGGGCCTGGTTCCCACAGATGAGCTCATGAGTAAGTGTGAGTTACCCTTGTAATGCCCCTGGCTAATCAATCATTTATAGGAGTACTCCCGGCTTACTCCTGGATTTCAGGAGCACTACAGAGTATGTCACGGCAAAATCTTGCCCATATTGATGTTTTCAATAAGTTACTCGATATATAAAGCGCTTAGTTTGCCCACAGCAGACCTAGCGCTACACAAATAGTAATGTGGATAACATACAGCTCTCGCCCTGAGAGATAACATGTACCCCGCTTCACTGCATGCACCGCCGCCCCGCCTCACCTCGCCCGCTCGTGCTCACTGCGCCCGCACGTGCCCGCTGTGAATGCAGAGGGGCCCGGGGGCGGCACGCGCTCTGATGGAAAGTTGATGCCATTAGCCTGATTGAGGGGAGGCCTCGGATGACTTACCTGGCAGAAGAAGGAGACTGGACGGCTTCCAGGCACTCAGCCACAAATGAGGGCCTATGATGGGAAAGTTTACGACGCTCAACTCTGCCGGTGCTGTATAACGAGCTGCTGTATTTAGTACAAGCCAATACAACGCTGCTCGGTGCTATCTACAGAAGAGACACATGCAATCTATTGTTAAAATCACGTCACCGGGCTACCACTGGAGCCAGACCCATAACTGCATCCATTCTATAATAAGCCCTCATATAACCTTTGGAAAGCACACCATCCGCAAATGGGGGACATTTCTGGCCCTGAAACGGTCTGTAAAAAGGTTTAAACCAGAACAAAACACCTGTAGAGTGTGTGTAATCTAAAGCGTTCAGGCAATATTTACTTTCATCTCTCTTGTGCAATCACAAGCTAGTCACTGGACTGCGGAAGGCAGTGAGTGACAGACGGCCTTATTGGCTGCTGACCAAGCAACATAGCATCTGATTGGCTACGAGGTCAGGGTCAGTCTCAGTGTTTAGGCCTTGTTTTCACACTTTGTCACCTGCCGCTTTATGTAAAGCAGTAGGAGATGGCAGGGTTGAACCTGTAGGCGATGGTCCTGCAGGAATAGCATCCAGCTGTGTTCTATATAGGCAGGGTAAGCAAGTATGGAAGCACCCAAGGGAACATTTAGTGCATTACTGTAGCATGAGCATGGGAAAGTATACATCAGATTATATTTGCATTGATATGAGACATTATGAGCAATTATTGTTATTAATATTACTATTATAACTATGAGCAATAGCAGGTCCAGAGTATATCTCCTGAGTGCGGACAGGCACGGCGGCGGCTCAATCTGGACAGAGCTGCTGAACATGACTGATGCCAATATGGGTGACAGAAGAAACAAGATAATTCACCAGCAGCATCGAGTCAGATCAATATCATCTCCAAGTGGCCGTTTTACAGGCGCAGGACTGGATGTATGGCACATCCCCCAAGGCTGGACTTGTGTGGAACCAGGTGCATGGCAGCTCATTCTGTTAATGCTGTCGCGGCATCGATCGCTCATACGTTCTACCTCGCTGACCGCCTTCACGATGTCTGCATTGAATTTTACGAGCCCGCTTCATTTGTGATCCGGTTATTATTTGCATGTAGGTCTCATATTTATATGCCAACACGAACAGCCACTATTGATTCACTGAAGAGAGTCATAAATGTTGTGCTGAGTAGGCATCTCATTGGCTCGTTGCCCTCTTGCGCTGTGGTGATTGGTTAATTCCGTTTATAGATGACAGTGCACTGCTGTTCTTTACAGTACAAGAAAGACTGATGGAGCAGAGTGCCTTCGTGTTTCAGTGCTGATGTGGACCAGTGAGCTAGGCCCAACAATGGTATATTATGTCCTGACAATGTTGTAAAATGGCTGCTAAAGGCTCCATTTATAAAAACCTTTAGCAGAGTCCACTGTGTGTTCTGCCATCACAGATGAGAAAGTATTTCTAAAGACTGTGGTCCCTAGACAAGGATTAATGAGAGCAAACAATAAATATAGAGCCAATCAGTGCTATACTTTACAGTTGTCCAGCCGGACAGGTGTTTTTAATATATAGCTGCTTAAATATATACAAATTTCAGCAAGAAGCAAATAAAGAGGGACACAAGCCTGTATCCAACTTAGTGGGAAGGACGTACAACATGAAACAAAAAGGCTCAGGCAGAGTAAATTGTTTGTATGAGACACATTTTGGTAGGACATACAAATTATAGTGAAGACACCATTGCACACAATAAGTATTAAATAAAGAGGTGTATATGGCGTACAACAAGTCGACGGCGTTTCGACCCTTACAAAAGATATAGGATCATCATCAGGACATTAACAATGGTATGCCTGTATACATTTTGCCTGTAATAAATAAAACCGTATGAGGGAATAAAGGATAAAAAAAGAAAAAGAGACATTTAAAAGTTAGCTCGGGCAGAAAAAAATGTGGGTGCTGGTGAGGGCAGTGTATGTCAGACCAACGTAAGAGGTTCACATGTGAGTACAATGATACCGGAGAAGTGAGCTGAGAAGAACATATAAAATTGCTAAGCAAGAGTAAAGGAATTACTCAATTACGAGCAATGTTTGCTAAAAGTCATAGTCATACGCGTGCGGTGATCAAACGCTCAATATGGTAGAGAGCTTGGTGCCTGGTGAAAAACCCACAAAACTAGCGGAGTGCCAGTAAAGCGCAAGTGTTGAAAGCAAAATGGGCGTGGGATTGCGTAAGAGAAACAAGGAATAATTTGAAAAAGTGGCAAATGCATGGACTGGTGAAGCACTGGTGAAAACAGTGCCAGTGGGTAGAGTGCTTGAGGGAAGCGAGCTAAAGATAGTTAAAGTAATACCTAGATCCAGGTCAGAGTGACTTGGAGGAGGTTTGTTTCAGGCCAAGACCGAGTAGAAGTCCAGGCCAAGTTCAAGGAGAGTAAAAATGCAGACTGCCGTGATCTGTGCAGTTGGATGCTGGATCAGAGTCGACCTACATGAACAAGCATTTGCAATGCAAACGGTCTCACCTTTGGGACCTTTAATGTATGGAGCTATGGGCAAAGTAAAGAGCTGGCTCACCCTCTTGGCATTTAAGCGCACTTATTTTTATGCAGATGCACACTTGTGAGGAGGAGAAAATGCCATTGCTCACAATGCAAGAGAGACATTGTGTGAAATGGGGGCACAACTACCCCATGCTGTGGTGGGCAGAAACACAATTTAAATGACAGCTGAATAGACCAGTGGATGAAAAGGGTTGACCCAAAGCTGTTCTACATAAATCACTGTTTGCATTTGCATTTAATTACGCGAGACTGGTGAAGAAAAGCTAAAGTGGTCTCGAAGCCAGACGAAAAATATAAAGTATGTGAATGGCAATAAAGCAGACTCCTAAAGCTAGAACTGTATAGAATGCTTTCATTTTTATCTTAAATTTGTTTTTTAAAAGAGAAGCACTGTCACGCAACAGGTATTAACAACACCACCCTCCCCCAAAATATATCTATTTATTAAGAGAGAGAGTAAATGAAAACACTTGCGCTCTACCAATCATGTTGAAAGGCCTACGTGTAGAGTTCTTAAATTCTAGGAAACTTTCTTTGGAAATAATCATGCATTTTCACAGTTTTTTGGGAGTAGAGTAGCAACACTTGTTTTTGCATGGTTCACGGGGGTGTTGCGGATAGAGGACAAGAATGAAGAAGATACAAGAATGCATGCGGGTGGGGCGTGGGGACTACGGACAGAAGGAAAAGAGTTTCCGGGATACATTTCCTTGGATGCATTAAAAAGATATTCGATATGCAAAACACTATATTGAAGCGAATTAGATTCCTGTTACATTACCACAAAGTACAGCAAAAGTGCAGTACGGAAAGTAAACGAATAACATGAAACAAATGCAAACATTTAAATAACCAGAGAAATACTTCATAATTCAGAAATACGGAATACGATCACTAGAAGTAAATGCAATTAAACTTCTGTCAGAGGCCCAGCAGCCACTCTCTAACAGAGCATGAAAAATAGCCTTATTTGTGATAAAACATGCGACATGAACGAATACACTCAACAATTAACGTCTTTGGAATTACAAACTACTCAATGAAGAGAGTTTTAATGACGTACTGTATATGATACGCAATACACACTGCAATGTCATTGTATTAGTGATATTATTTAAGTTGTTTGGTAGTACCCGCAGACGTGTCAGCGTAGAACAGACAGAACGTACACTGAACAGATCTGTGCATCAAAATATAACATAGGGAGTGCATTGGCAGTACACAGCCTGGAACAGGCGGCCCCGGTCACAAAAACACCAAGACAACAAACACCAGATAAAGGTAACAGAGAAACGCATTTAAAAGGGAGGCTTATAGTAGTATCCGTACTCCGGCTTATCAGCATTCAAGTTGCGCACAGAGTGTGCGCCTCGAAGCATTGTACCCAGGCACTGTACGAATCACTCAAAACTGGAAAACACTGCCCCTTGGTGGTGCTGCTGCTGGTAGCCTAAGATTCACGAAGCATTCTTCAACCACATGAGCAACCAACAAACACCCCCCCTCCCACACACACACACGCACATGCACTATGCCTAGATCGGCCTTCGCTTGGACTGAAGAATGCATCGCCGAGTCGGGCAATCACTTAATCTCCCTTGAGGCGCTCTACCCTGATGCAAGAGTTGCCTCAAGAATTCTGGGCCAATGCGGGCTCTGCGGGGCGGCCCGGGGCCCGCTGACATCTTGGCCCTTGACGCTGTTTAGCATGTCTGACGTGGAGCCGTGGCCGCTTGTGCTGCAGGCTGGCAGGGCTGACCACGGCCGAGGGAGAGCTGGGATGGAGCAGCTGTGGCTGAGGGGGCGGGTGCAGGCATTGCGGACAACGCCACTGTTTTGTCCTGCATGCGTACGATGTAAGGCATCGCGCGCATGCGAGACAAAAGCCTGCAAATCCATTGACCAATTACACGATAAACAAGCATTTAAAATGCAATAGGACTCGTATTTACGTGAGTCTTATAGCATTGTAAACAAAAATGCGGGCGCCGAAGAAGGCAGGAACAGGAGTGGGTGGGGGGGTGGTGGTGGCCATAGAAGTCACAGACTGCGGGAGGGAACAGGGGGAGGCAGGAGAACAAAAGAGTTGCTGAAGTAAAGGGGCTGATAGCCATGGAAGGATCAACATGACCTCATGGCAGTAAGGAGGTGGGACTAATATGCAGGCAACCAATCAGAATGCAGCATTTCAGATTTGAGCCAATCAAAAGCATGGGCAAAAAGTGGGCGGAGCTTCCCCCACAATACTGTATACAGCATCTCTTTCGACGAGACAGTGCATGCGCTGCCTAGCCGAGACCTAAAAATGACAAGTGACGTGGATCTAAGAGAAGATCATAGAGATTGGTAAGGCACTGACGGAGGAAAGGAGTTGACCTAATAAAGGCTGTAACAGCTTAAAGAAGGCGTTTGATATGTTCGCGCCGCGGAGGGGTCTCGAAATCAGAGTGACCTAAATGAAGGAGAGTGACCAATTAAGAAGGGTGAGATCAAGGTGGGCGGGACAGTACCGATTGCAGGCACAATGAGGCTTACCTATTGCAGTGGGCTGCTGTATATCAGGGATGGCAAGCCAGTAACCTGTGAGCCGCGTCCGCGGTCTCTAGTGACAAGGAATGGGGTCAAGGCCAATCTAAACAAAAGTTTGTGGAGATTTAGTATTTAGGTAGAAAGGAGGTGAGGCAAGGGAAATTGGGTACAGGGCAAGCTTACCTGTGAACAATCTCTGTTACAGCATGTCTTGCCTGTCGAGATCGCGGATATGAAAGAACAAGTTGCCAGTGAGGAGGCAGTTTAAATGAGCAGGGACCTAATTGGATGATGAGGTCAGCTCATCCACAGGGCTTGGTCCCCCCACTCACTGCTGCCGCTCCTGCCTGCCTTTGCCGCCTCCTGCCTGCAGACTCCTTCGCTCGCTGCCCGCTGCTCCTGGGAATTTCCCGCTGCTCCTGGGAATTTCCTGCTGCTTGCTGCTTCTTGGAATTTCCCGCCGCTGCCTCCCTGCGGCCCCGCCCCTCTGTGATTCCATTCGCCGCCCCACTCCCGCCACCCAGCTGCTCCTCCCTCCCGGCTCCTTACTTATGATGCCCCCAGAGCGACCGCGCAGCGGACGCGCGCAGCGGGAGCACCGATTGAGCGCTGAAGGTGCGCCAAAGGTAAGCCCGTCTGCGCCCGTCCGTGCCTGGACCGCGCCCAGCGCCAGACCCCCTGGTCCTCGCCCTCGCCAGCACACCCTGCACATCTACGACGCCAAAACCCTCCACGCACTCAACGCCGGCCGAAACACCGCCTGCTACCGAGCCACCCCGAGACGCACCCACGGACCCTTCACCTGCCTGACCTGCCGCTTCACCGGCCTCCGACCCAACACCGCACCTGCTAAACCGAGCCCCAGCAACAAACACCTAATGTGCATCCTGCTCAACACCCGCTCCGTTCACAGGCATGCCGTCGAACTCTGGAACCTCCTCGACTCGACAGCACCAGACATCGCCTTCCTGACGGAAACCTGGATGAACGCCTCCTCAGCGCCCGACGTCGCCATCGCCGTCCCGGAAGGCTACAAAATCACCAGGAAGGACCGCGTCAACCAGACAGGAGGAGGCATCGCCATCATCCACAAGAACACCATCCGCATCACGACCAACTCCGATGACACCTTCACCTCCGCCGAACACCTCCACTTCCAGATACACACCGACCCCAAGACCACGCTCAGAGGCACCCTCGTCTACAGACCACCGGGACCACGCACACAGTTCAGCGAAGACATCACAGACTTCGTCAGCCCGCATGCCTTCAATTCCACCGACTACATCCTCCTGGGGGACCTCAACTTCCACCTGGAGGACAACAAGGACCGCAACACCACTGCTCTGCTGGACAACCTGGCCAACCTCGGACTCAAGCAACTGGTAACCACCCCCACCCACTACGCCGGCCACACGCTTGACCCAGTCTTCTCATCCAGCAAATACGTCACCTTCAGCCACTCCACCAATCTCCAGTGGACTGACCACAGCTACGTCCACTTCAGCTTCAGTAAAACGACGACCCACCACCACCCTCAACAAGCCCCCCGCAGGAGCTGGAACAAGATCACCGGCGACCAGCTCACCACCTTCCTCAGCCAGAACCCCCCCCACCAGCTCAACGGACCCCAACAAAGCCGCCAACAACCTCACACAGTGGATCACCAACTGTGCAGACGCCCTCGCACCACTGAAGAAGAAACCCCCCAGCAGACGCGGCAGCAAGAAAGCCTCCTGGTTCACCGACGAGCTCATCACCTCCAAGAAGAACTGCCGCTCCCTGGAGAACACCTGGCGCACCAACCAGACCACAGACAACATGACGGCCCTCAAACACGCCACCCGCAAACACCACCAACTGATCCGCGCCACAAAGAAGACAGCCTTCAAGGAACGACTGGACAACAACACCCACAACAGCAAGGAACTCTTCAGCATCGTCAAAGAGCTCTCCAACCCCGACGCCGGAAACAATGACATCACTCCCTCGCAAGACCTCTGCGACTCCCTCGTAGCCTTCTTCCACGACAAGATCGCCAACATTCACAACAGCTTCGGCCCACCAACCACGAACCCCACCACCGAACCGATGACCCCCACCGCCACCCTTCGCACCTGGACCCCAGTCAGCACCGAAGACACAACACGCACAATGAACACCATCCACTCCGGATCCCCTACGGACCCCTGCCCACACCACATCTTCAACACGGCCGACCACATCATCGCACTCCACCTCCGCGACATCATCAACGCCTCCTTCAACACCGCCACCTTCCCGGAGTGCTGGAAACACGCCGAGATCAGTGCCCTGCTGAAGAAACCAACTGCAGACCCCTCCGACCTCAAGAACTACCGCCCCATCTCGCTCCTCCCGTTTCCTGCCAAAGTCATCGAGAAGACCGTCAACAGACAGCTAGCCGCCTTCCTCAAGACCAACGGATCCCTCGACCACTCGCAATCCGGCTTCCGAGCCAACCACAGCACGGAGACCGCCCTCATCGCAGCCACAGACGACATCAGATCCCTAATGGACAACGGGGAAACTGCGGCCCTCATCCTCCTGGACCTCTCCGCAGTGTTTGACACTGTCTGCCACCGAACCCTGGTACAGCGCCTGAACAACACCGGCATCCAGGAGAAGGCCCTGGAGTGGATCACCTCATTCCTCGCCGGAAGAACCCAGAGGGTCCGCCTCCCCCGGTTCCGGTCAGCGGCCACCGAAGTCATCTGCGGCGTTCCACAAGGGTCATCGCTCAGCCCCACCCTCTTCAACGTCTACATGAGCCCCCTCGCAACCATCGCACGTCAACACAACCTCAAGATCATCACCTACGTCGACGACACCTAGCTGATCCTCTCCCTCACCAGCGACCCGGACGCCACCAGAGCCAGCCTACACGAAGGGATGAAAGACGTCGCCGAATGGATGAAGAACAGCCGCCTGAAACTGAACTCAGACAAGACGGAGGTCCTCATCCTGGGATCATCACCCTCCGCCTGGGACGACTCCTAGTGGCCCCCCCGCCCTGGGAGCCACCCCCAAGCCAACGGACCACGCACGCAACCTAGGCTTCATCCTGGACTCCTCCCTCTCGATGACCAGACAAGTCAAAGCCATCTCGTCTTCATGCTTCAACACCCTGCGCATGCTTCGAAAGATCTTCCGGTGGATCCCCACCGAGACCAGGAAGACGGTCACCCAGGCCCTCGTCACCAGTCGGCTGGACTACGGGAACGCCCTCTATGCCGGCACCGCCGCCAAACTCCAGAAGAAACTCCAACGGATCCAGAACGCCTCAGCACGACTCATCCTGGACATCCCCCGACACAGCCACATCTCCAGACACCTGAGAGACCTGCACTGGCTCCCCGTCAACAAAAGAATCAGGTTCCGACTCCTCACCCACGCACACAAGGCCCTCCACGACCTGGGCCCCAAGTTCCTCAACAGCCTCCTGACCTTCCACAAGCCCACCCGCCAGCTCCGCTCCGCCAGCCTCGCTCTCGCCACCGTCCCCCGCATCCGCAGAGCCACCGCCGGAGGAAGATCCTTCTCCTACCTGGCAGCCAAGACATGGAACTCCCTCCCCATCCACCTCCGGACAACGCAAGACCATCTCGCCTTCAGGAAGCAACTCAAGACCTGGCTGCTCGAGCAGTAGCGTTCCCCCCCCCCAGCGCCTTGAGACCCTCCGGGTGAGCAGTGCGCTATACAAATGCCTATGATTGATTGATTGATTGGTCATGTGACAGAATCAAGAAAATAAGGAAAATAAAGGACATACAAGGTTACGTAAAAGAGGCAGCCATTTTGTAGTGGTGAATGAGAGAAGGAACTAATTGGATAATGAGGTCATGAGACAGAATCAAGAAAATAAGGAAAATAAAGGACAGACAAGGTTACGTACAGGATGCAGCCATTTTGTAGTGGTGAATGAGAAGGAACTAGTATAGCATGAATGTTAAGAAAGTGATAATTACGCTTAGTTTTATGCGAGACACTACAAAAAAGAGTCAGAAAGTGATGTAAGAAAGATAGAGGAAAAATAATTAACCACCAGGGGGTTTTCAGAAAAATTACTGATATTGTACAGAGAGTTTGGAGTTATCAGAGAGGGGTGACAGAACGGCACAGTAAAACAGGTTAAATTAACGTAGTCCAATCCTCAAGACGATTGAGGCCAGTGTGTATGCCGCCAGTTCGTAAAATCCTCTTGAGTTCCTCCTTGTTGAGCTGTGAGAGATCTGCGCCTCTTGGTGGTGGCTTGATCACACTGATGATGGTCTAACGGGTGTCATCCTCTGTATGGCCTGATGCCAAAAAATGTTCCACAAGGGGGGCATTTGGTGTTCTGCAACGTAATCGGCTGCGATGTTGGCAGATCCTTATTCATGCTATTTGTGCGGTTTGGCCAATATAGATTTTATTGCAGGGATATATAATTGCATATATATCATTGCAAGTGTTGCAGGACGAAAAATCTTTCAATCCAATTTTGATTTTGCCAAAGACAAATTCCATGCATTCAATAGTAAATTTGCATTCAATACAATTCCCACACTTGACATGCCCAGTGAGTGGGGCCAAGTTCCAATGGTCATTCACTGTACCTGTCGGTGTTGAAGTTGGCAAGGCTGCTCTGATCAAATGGTCCTTTAAGTTTTTGTTCTTTTTAAATGCAAACAATGGGCATTCCAGTTTCAATATGCTGCATTGATGACCTCCCAATGTCTAAGAATGCTTTTACGTATGGTATGTGAAACAGGGGAGAAGGTTGTAACACATACAATGTGGTTCTGTGAGTGTTTAGTTTTGAGTTCTAGGAGGCAATCCCGTGGGCAATACCAGGCTCTTTTCAGGGAGTTGCGAACTAATCTGCGAGGGTAACCTCTTGCTGTCAATTTTTTACTTAGGACTTTGGCTTCACGGAAGTAATCCTCTTTCAGTGTACAGTTCCTTCTAATGCGTAGGAACTGTGAGTAGGGTAGTGAGTCTCAGAGCATGTGGGTGGTTGCCTTTGTACCTCAGGACCGTGTTACGTTCAGTGGGTTTCCTGAACAGACTTGTGATTAGTGTACCTTCCTTATGTTGGATGTTGAGGTCATGGAATGGAATCGTGGTCTTGCTGTGTGATAGCGTGAAATTGAGCCCCTCACAGTTATTGTTTAGCCAATGAAGGAATTGTTTCATAGTAGTCTCAGAGTCTTGCCAGATCATAAAAATATCGTCAATGTATCTCTTCCACACTAAAATGGCAGTGCGGAAAGGATTCAATGGAGACAGAATCGTTCTGGTCTCAAGGGAGTCCATATAAAGTATGGCCAGGTTGGGGGCAAAAATGGCCCCCATTGATGTCCCTTTAGTTTGTTGGTAATATTGACCATCGAAGAGGAAGAAATTCTTCATGAGGCAAATTTCCAATAGTTGTCATATAAATATGGTGGATACCGCATGAGGGCGGGGACGTGTATTGAGGATTTGTTCATTGACCTGTAAGGAATCATTTTGGGGGATGTTTGTGTACAGCGGCTCTACATCAAGAGTGCATAGAGTGTCAGAGGGGAGGTCAAATGGGTAATTAAAAAAAAAAAGATAATTGCCATGCTATCACGGATGTAACATTTAGTTATTGGAACAAATTCCCTAATCAAGAAGTCTACATATTGGCCGAGCGGTTCTAAAATAGAGCCACAGCCTGAAACTATGGGGCGGCCAGGTGGGTAATCTTGATTTTTGTATATTTTGGGAAAAGTATAGATTACAGGTGAACGGGTGACTTGGTATCAAGAATCTGATGCTCAAGCTTACTCAGAAATCCTTGTTCTAAACCCACATGCGCTTCACCAGTGCATGCGTTTGGCACTTTTCAAATTATTCCTTGTTTTTCTTACGCAATCCCATGCCCATTTTGCTTTCAACACCACCGCTTTACTTTCATTTCGCTAGTTTTGCGGGTTTTTCACCACTCACCAAGTTCTTTACCGTAGTGCGCGTTTTATCACCGCAAGCGTATGACTATGAGTTTTAGCAAACATTGCTCGCTATTGAGTAATTCTTTTACTCTTGCTTAGCAATTTTGTACGTTCTGCTCACTTCTCCGGTATCATTGTACTCATGTGCGATCCTCTTATGTTGGTCTGACATACACTGCCCTCACCAGCACCGGAGTTGTTTTCAAATTGTTTTCCACCGGAGCTAACTTTCCTATGTCTCTTTTTCTTTTTTCATCCTTTATTCCCTCCTACGGTTTTATTTATTACAGGCAAAATGTATACAGGCATACCATTGTTAATGTCCTGATGATGATCCTATATCTTTTGTAAGGATCGAAACGCCGTTGACTTGTTGTAAGCCATATACACCTCTTTATTTAATACTTATTATGTGTAATCGTGTCTCCACTATAATTTGTTTGTCCTACTAAATGTGTCTTAAACAGACAATTTACTCTGACTGAGCCTTTTTGTTTCATGTTATACGTCCTTCCCACTAAAATGGATACAGGCGTGTGTCCCACTTAATTTGTTTCTTGCTGAATTTTGTTATATTTAAGCAACTATATATTAAAAACACCTGTCCAACTGGACAGCTGTAAAATATAGTACTGATTGGGTCTCTATTTATTGTTTGCTCTCATTAATCCTTGTCTTGGGACCACTGTCTTAAGAAATAATTGATTACCCAAGCTCCCTGACCAACCTTATTTCGGTTCCCTTGTTCTTCATAACATCATGGATAAGAAAGGCACCACTTTAAATGTCTTTATCTGATTATAAACGTACTGTCAGTGGATCGCAGACACACCCATGGCAGAAAATATTAGATCTTTTGGAATAACATTCTTGTAAGAAAAATGAAGACTGAAAAATATGTTTTAGAGAGACTTTGCTGAAACTATCACTTGATAACAATATAACATATAATTATAATTCATATTACAATGTCAACTCCAAAATAGCGTTTGATCATAATATCACAGTGAAATATCATGACAGCTAAAATATCAGAGTCAATTATATAGAGATAACCAGAAGCCTAAAAATATATCATGGTTGTATGTATTTCAATCATATCAATGTTAAATATTTACTATACTGAAATATTGTTATATATAATAAAGCTTACATGAATGCACTTTGTTATGTGTTTTTTTAAATTCTAAATTTGCTTACATATTTTTTACATTCTTAAATTATTGTTTTATAATATTTTACGTTTTCACGTTACTTTTTCAGCTTGTGATGTGTATTGAGAGTTGTGTGGGTCGTTTTTTTATTTGAAAGATATTTTAATGAATGTCAAAGTCTTTTTTTGGTTAATTATATTATTAATTACAATTATTATTGTTTTATATCATGAACTAAAATCTGTGAATTATGAAATAAGATATTGGGTTTCAATAAGTTGCATTATTTATAATTTTTGAGAATAAAAAAAGTTGTTCAATTTGTATGTGATTTGTTCGAAATTATAATAAACTTAGTAGGATTCATTGACATCATTTTGGAGCATTATAGTGATATTAATGTTTGTATTTATTACACACACACAAACACACACACTCACACACACACACACATATGCTAAAAAAGTGTGAAAAATAGCAGGTCACGCAAGCAACAGCTGTGTGTGTTCGGTTTCTTTGCATCATTCCTGTATTCCCACAATAGGATTTTTACCTGAATGAAATCTCAGTTATGTGGTATAGCACAATGACTTAATGTCGAGCATATCACATAACAAGCATGATGTAAAATGGCAAAAATTATGCGAGAATACGCTGGTGCAAACAAACCTTCGCCTGGGTCAAGAAGCGCTTAATTTATTAGGTCTCATTTAATGGCACTTGTGCCATTCAAGGCAAATTAATGCAGACATGTAATATGTAGAAACAAATGGGTTTGGTCTGCAGAATGCCTTTGCGGCTCATTAACAGAGCCGTTCAAACATTATAGCTCAAGAATGGTGTTTCAATTCCCGCATGCTAAATACTCATACACTGAACAACCTAAAGTACTGTACATGAAGCCACCACAAGAGAGAAACATGTCTCTCAGTGTATGAGTGATTGCATCTGAGGTGGAACATGCCTAAGGCTGTCTCTAGTTATATGTGCAGGGGACTACATATGCCTGCTGATATATGTGCATGGGAGCAGTAAATGACGTGCATGCAGTTCGGGGGTGCCTACAAATCTGCTGCAAATACATCCACCTCGCTGTTTAGATCAGCTGCTCAGTTGAAAACTGGAGGAAACTAGCTGCAGATAAAACTATGTTTGTCTTTTGACACTTGATAGTCTGTGTGAACTTTGTCCTTTCGTCAGTCCCTTTGACCCTTGTTCTGGCTAAACCACAGATAACAAATGGAAGATCCACTGCTTTCTGATCAGCTGTTGGAGGTGGGCGAGGGGTAGCCATCAATCTTCTAAGTGGATAGGCATTGGGTTTAGTTGTCGTCACTTTCTCAGTTGACTCAGCTTCACTGGTTTCTGCTATTTTTTGATGATTTTTTTTCCAGGCTTTTTTCCATTGTATATGACTTGTAGTACTTGTAATTACAAAGATAACATATTTGATCCTCTTTACCCATCAGTTTCAATCTTTTGTGAACTACGTCTTGCTGTATTTCTGCAGCATCTCAAACTCTCTTCTGCCCAGCTGCAGCTGATGTTAACTTCTCTTTCAGATTAGTTTGGCATGTGACACATTTTTCTTTGCTGAAGGAATCCTCAGATTTTGTAGTTAGTAACACTCTGTCAGGAGGTAAAGTTCTTCTGCTACCACCTCCTTCGCTAATGTTTGCGAATTTGAATCAATGGAAAACTTGAATCAAAAACAATATTAGAATAAATCACCAAGACGATGGCTAAAACACATCATTATAGAGCCGCAATTTTGGAAAATTGCAGAAGGGTTGCTCTGAGGAGTTCTTTTCTGTTTCCGTAAGACTACTTTACCTCGACAACCTATGTTTTGACACCAAAATGAAGCATTTAGTTCTCATGGTTCCTGAAATATTACATCATCACTGCAAAAAACATCCCCATTTTTTTAAAATGTCGTCCAGAAAAGTTTGGCCCAGATGCAATGTCTACCCAACCTAAATTACTTCCATCATGATGCAAAAACACAAATCTAAAATAAAAATCTCTAGACAACAATTTTTTTACAGCTGTATATCAAGGGGCCAGGACCAATCCCTTTCAGTCCCCATTATTCAAACATAGGTGGGAAGACACAGTCAACACCAGATGTCGCAAAACCAATCACAAGCTAGACACAGGACTGCGCTGGCGATAGGAAGGCAGTGAGTGACAGGTTGGCAGCACATTTTTATAGGCTGCTGACCAAGCAATGTAGCTGTTGATTGGCTACAAACTCAGAGTCAGTCTCAGTCTGTGGGTCTTGTTTTAATACTTCGTGATAAATGTCTTTGCCACCACGCCCTGCCGCTTTATGAAAAGCTGTAGGATGGCAGGGTGGAACCTGTAGACGATCGTCGAGCAGGAATAGCAGTGACAGATGTCCTAGATTGGCAGGGTTAGCAAGTGTGGAACCACCCAAGGGAACATTTCGTACATTATTGTATCATGAGCATAGGAACGTTTAAATTAGATTATATTTGCATTGATATGAGACATCATGAGCTATTAATATTATTATAATTAATTTTATTATTATGAGCAATAGTAGCTTCTAGTACTGTGTTTCTCCTGAGTGTGGACAGGGAAAGTGGCGGCTCAATATGAACAGAGCTGCTGAACATGATTGATGCCAATAAGGGTGACACAGGAAACAAGATAATTCACCAGCAGCATCGAGTCAGAACAATAGCATCTCCAAGCAGCCGTCACACAGGCGCAGAACTGGATGTATGGCACATCCCCCAAGGCTGGACTTGTGTGGAACCAAGTGCATGGCAGCTCATTCTGTTAATGCTGTCGCGGCATCGATCGCTCAAATGTTCTACCTCGCTGACCGCCTTCACGATGTCTGCATTGAATTTTATACGCCCGCTTCATCTGTGATCCGGTTATTATTTGCATGTAGGTCTCATATTTATATGTCAACATGAAGAGCCACTATTGATCCACTGAAGAGAGTCATAAATGTTGTGCTGAGTAGGCATCTCATTGGCTCATTGCCTTCTTGCGCTGTGGTGATTGGTTAATTCAGTTTATAGATGACAGTGCACTGCTGTTCTTTACAGTACAAGAAAGACTGATGGAGCAGAGTGCCTTCGTGTTTCAGTGCTGATGTGGACCAGTGAGCTAGGCCCAACAAGAGGTATATTAATTCCTGACACTGTTGTAAAATGGCTGCTAAAGGCTCCATTTATAAATACTTATAGCAAAGCCCGCTGTGTGTTCTGTCATCACAGATAAGAAAGGCACCTCTTTGAATGTATTTATCGGATGAGTAATGTACTGTCAGTGGATCGCAGACACACATGGTCACAAATCCATGGCAGAAAATATTAGATTTTTTGGAATAAAATTCTTGTAAGACAAATCAAGACTGAAAAATATATTTTAGAGAGACTTTGCTGAAACTATCACTTGATAACAATATAACATATAATTTTTATCCGCATTACAATGTAAATTCCAAAATAGCGTTTGATCATAATATCACAGTGAAATATCATGACAGCTAAAATATCAGAGTCAATTCTATAGAGCTAACCAGACGCCTAAAAACATGTCATTGTTGTATGTATTTCAATCATATCAATGTTAAATATTTATTATACTGAAGTACTGTTATAAATAATTAAGCTTACGTGAAAGTACATTGCTATGTGTTGTTTTTATTATAAATATGCCTAAGTATTTTTTACATTCTTCAATTATTGTTTTATAATATTTTAACATTTTCCCATGTTATATTTTCAGATTATGCTGTTTATTGAGAGTTGTGTGGGTGTTTTTTTGTGTTAAAGATATTTTAATGAATGTCAGAGTCTATTTTTGGTTAATTTTAGTATTAATTAAAATTATTATAGTTTTATTTCATGAACTAAAAACTTTGTGAATTATGAAATAAAATATTGGGTTTCATTAAGTTGCATCATTTATAATTTTTGAAAATAAAAAAAGTTGTTCAATTTGTATGTGATTGGTTCGTATTTTATTAAACTTAGTAGGATTCATTGACATCAATTTGGAGCATTATAGTGATATTAATGTTTGTATTTATTGCACACACACGCACACACTCACACTCACACACACACACACACACACACACACATGCTAAAAATTGTGGAAAATAGCAGGTCACGCAAAGAACAGCTGTGTGTGTTCGGTTTGTTTGCATTATTCCTGTATTCCCACAATAGGATTTTTACCTGAATGAAATCTCAGTTCTGTGGTGTAGCACAATGACTTGATGTTAGCATATCACATAACAAGCATGATGAAAAATGGCAAAAATTATGTGAGAATACGCTGGTGCAAACAAACATTCGCCTGGGTCAATGCACAAAAAGCGCGCCAATTTATTAGGTCTCATGTAATGGCACTTGCGCCATTCAAGGCAAATTAATGCAGACGTGTAATATGTAGAAACGAATGGGGTTGGTCTGCAGAATGCCTTTGCGGCTCATTAACAGAGGTGTTCAAACATTATAGCTCAGGAATGGTGTTTTAATTCCTGCATGCTAAGTACCCATTCACTTAACAACCTAAAGTACTGTGCATGTAGCCACCACAAGAGAGAAACATGTCTCTCAGTGTATGGGTGATTGTATCTGAGGTGGAACATGCCTAAGGGTGTCTGTAGTTATATGTGCAGGGGACTGCATATGCCTGCTGGTATGTGTGCATGGGAGCAGTAAATAAGGTGCATGCAGTTCGGGTGGGCACACAAATATTCTTCAAATTCATTCACCTCGCTGTTTAGATCTGCTGCTCGGCTGAAAACTTCATCCAGAGGAAACTAGCTGCCGATAAAAGTATTTTTATCTTTTGACACTTGATACTCTGTCTGTACTTTGTTCTTTCGTCAATCCCTTTGACCCTTGTTCTGGCTAAACCACAGATTACAAATGGAAGATCCACTGCTTTCTGATCAGCTGTTGGAGGTGGGCGAGGGGTAGCCATCAATCTTCTAAGTGGATACGCATTGGGTTTAGTTGTCGTCACTTTCTCAGATGACTCAGATTCACTGGTTTCTGCTATTTTGTGATGATTTTTTCCTGTTTTCTTTCCATTGTATATGACTTGTAGTACTTGTTATTACAATGATAACATATTTGATCTTCTTTACCCATCAGTTTCAACCTTTTGTGAACTTTGTCTTGCTGTATTTCTGCAGCATCTCGAAATCTCTTCTGCCCAGCTACAGCTAATGTTAACTTCTCTTTCAGATTAGTTTGGCACATGACACATTTTTCTTTGTTGAAGGCGTCCTTGGATTTTGTAGTTAGTAACACTCGGTCAGGTGGTAAAGATCTTCTGCTACTACCTGCTTCACTCATGTTTGCGAATTTGAATCAACGGAAATCTTGAAACAAAAACAATGTTAAAATAAGTTACCAATATGATGGTTAAAACACATTATAAAGCTGCAATTTCGGAAAATTGCAGAAGGGTTGCTCTGAGGAGTTATTTACTGTCTCTGTAAGACTACTTTACCCCCACAACCTATGTTTTGACACCAAAATGCAGTATATAGTTCTCATGGTTCCTGAAATATCACATCTTGTAACTGATGTAACTTTGTAACAATGTGTAACCTCATGTAAGGCACTCTGATACCTCCGGGTCTAGCCAGCGCTATAGAAAACTCATCAAATAAATAAATCATCACTGCAACACATCTGCCATTTTTAAAAATGTCGTCCAGAACATTTTTGACCAGATGCAATGTCTGCCCAAACTAAATTACATCTATCATGATGCAAAAACACAAATCAAAAATGAAAATCCCTAGACAACAATTTTTTTACAGAGGTATATCAAGGAGCCACGACTAATCCCTGTCAGTCCCCATTATTCAAACATAGGTGGGAAGACGCAGTCAACACCAGATGCCGCACAACCAATCACAAGGTAGGCACAGGACTGCGCTGGCGATAGGAAGGCAGTGAGTGACAGGTTGGCAGCCCATTTTTATAGGCTGCTGACCAATCAATGTAGCTGCTGATTGGCTACAAACTCAGAGTCAGTCTCAGTCTGTGGGTCTTGTTTTAATACTTCATGATGAATGTCTTTGCCACCACGCTGTGCCGCTTTACGAAAAGTTGTAGGATGGAAGGGTTGACTCTGTAGACGATAGTCGAGCAGGAATAGCAGTGACAGATGTCCTAGATTGGCAGGGTTAGCAAGTATGGAACCACCCAATGGAATATTTTGTACATTATTGTATCATGAGCATGGGAAAGTTTAAATTAGATTATATTTGCATTGATATGAGACATCATGAGCTATTAATATTATTATAATTAATTTTATTATTATGAGCAATAGTAGCTTCTAGTACTGTGTTTCTCCTGAGTGTGGACAGAGAAAGTGGCAGCTCAATCTGAACAGAGCTGCTGAACATGATTGATGTCAATATGGGTGACAGAGGAAACAAGATAATTCACCAGCAGCATCGAGTCAGATCAACAGCATCTCCAAGCAGCCGTCTCACAGGCACAGGACTGGATGTATGGCACATCCCCCAAGGCTGGACTTGTGTGGAACCAGGTGCATGCTGTTAATGCTGTCGCGGCATTGATCGCTCATAAGTTCTACCTCACTGACCTTCTTCACAATGTCTGCATTGAATTTTGTACGCCCGCTTCATCTGTGATCCGGATATTTTTTGCATGTAGGTCTCATATTTATTTTATATGTCTACATGCACACCCACTATTGATCCACTGAAGACAGTCATAAATGTTGTGCTGAGTAGGCATCTCATTGGCTCATTGCCTTCTTGCGCTGTGGTGATTGGTTAATTCAGTTTATAGATGACAGTGCACTGCTGTTCTTTACAGCACAAGAAAGACTGATGTAGCAGAGTGCTTTTGTGTTTCAGTGCTGATGTGGACCAGTGAGCTAGGGCCAACAAGTGGTATATTATATCCTGACAATGTTTAAAAGGGCTGCTAAAGGCTCCATTTATAAATGCTTATAGCAAAGACCACTGTGTCTTCTGCAATCACAGATAAGAAAGGCACCTTTTTAAATGTCTTCATCTCATGATAAATGTACTGTCAGTGGAGCGCAGAAACACATGTTCACAAATCCATGGCATAAAATATTAGATCTTTTGGAAAAAAATTCTTGTAAGAAAAACTACAGACTGAAAAATAGATTTTAGAGAGACTCAGGAATGGTGTTCTAATTCCTACATGCTAAGTACTCATTGACTGAACAACCTAAAGCACTGTACATGTAGCCATGTCTCTCAGTGTATGGGTGATTGCACCTGAGGTGCAACATGTCTGTAGTTATGTGTGCAGGGGACTGCGTTTGCCTGCTGGTCTATGTGCATGGGAGCAGTAAATGAGGTGGTCCTTCTGTGTGCATATGGGTGTATGTAGCTGTGTTGGGCTGTTTGCTTGTTTGCATGTCTCTTTCTTCTATTTCAATGTCTACATAGATGTTTTGTTTCTCTTTCAGGTTGACAACCTCTCTTCCTTTCCATGGGCACTGTTTGTTCGCCGGGGCTTTAAATCTGCAAATCATAGTTATCAAAGATATTAGTCTAATTGATTCAATGGAAGCAAAACAGCACTACAACATGCCCAGAATGCATTAGAATGCCATAGGAAATCTCAAGTCTGAAAACTGTGTACATGATGACGTGGAGTGCATGCACTATTCAAATATCGCCCTATTGGCTTTGTCAATGCTCATTAAACAAATGGGAATCCAAGTGGTTACTTTTTAGTGATAACTGTCATCGAGAACAATAAAGCTCCACAGGGTTCCACCGGCTCAGTCAGCAGGTAGCGATTCTTCCCACTCATTATATGCTGTCAGATACCCACCTTCACCCCACCCCTTCTTTAATGTGTGCCTTGGAGGAATCCCAATCGCATCATTTACACAAACCCCACCTATTGATTATTCTGACGCGATCTTGTTGCTGATGTTGCTTTTGTTCCTTTTTAGGTTGCATCAAGGAATAATTCATTGCTGTCAACATAAAACAGTTAAATGAGATGCATTCCCTGCTGAAAGTTACAGCAAGAGAAGGGTAATCAGATCTGGGTCCTGAGTTATGTGCTTCAGAAACTAAAGAGATTGCCAGCGAAAAGAAAGCCATGCTAAACTAATGGACTCAAGGCATGCGACTGGGTTAGTGCATGATCCAAAGACATGGTGAACATCTGACCAACACTAGAACATGAAGCAAAGCCTTCTATGTCCCATACATTAGAGCAAATACGTCTGAGTAAAGCAAGCATAGTCATTTGTGGTTGTGGATATAGGTGAGTGAGTGAATGTGAGAATGAACTAATGGTGGAATGAATAAGCGAGTAGAGGATGGATGAACGAATGAGTAGTTGAGTGCTTTTATAATTGATAAGTGAGAACCTGACGGGGTGGAGGATTGTTTTAGTGCATGGAAGAACAAATACATTGTTGCATGGATGGATGAATAAGTGAGTGAGAGCGTGGATGGAAGCAAGGAAGTTATGACAATCTTACTGGCTGAGATCTCAGACAGTAGTAGTGATGATGCCATAAAAATGCCAAGCCAGTATTTACCAGTTTTGAGCCAGTATCATGTATAGCACCATGCTAAGCATCATCATGTCATGTCAAGAGTACCAAAATGTACAAAGGATTACCTTTATTATGCTAGCGGTATGCATTTGTGAGGCACGGTTCCTTGAATGTGGCTTGGAAGCTGACAGACAGTCAGTGCAGCAACTCAATTTCTATTCAGATCGATTCATGTGGCTTATTTCCAGTAACCAATGTTGCTGCAGTGTTCTGCACTACTGGAACTGTTACAGCTAACATCTTCGGAGGGCTGCTTCTAACTTCTGATGCCTTTAAATAGCCCACTGTACCAAGTGTCCTCCCACACAGGATCAGGGAAAAGTCATTTATAGAGCAGTTTTCAAAAACAATGGAATGGAAAAGGGGAAAGTCAAAAGTTTGGGTCCTAAGCTCCTAATATCCCATAGCTGAGGAACCCAGTGACGTGTTAAGACATGGGCAAAGTGGGTCATTGCTGAGGGCTCCCACCTGCCGAGGGCCCCTCCCCCACCCCTGGAAAAATAAACTTTCCCTCTAGCTCACTTTTGTGTATCTTTGTATCGTAAACTTTAATATATAGATCACTATTGATATGCAAGACATATCTTGAGTTAGCACAATGTGGATAATAAAACAGGGGCCCCCAAACATATTTAATGTCTGGAGCCCCCCCAAATCCATAAGATGACACTGTAGGGGCCTTTAATTGACACATCTTCAAATTAAGGGACAGTAGCCTTTCCATGCACTGATTTTTCTGAGCCGAAAACCTTTGTCCTATACACATATACACCCAGGCGGAGACATCAGAGGGCATATTTGCAAGCCCCTATCGGCACGTCACTTTTAACAAAGTTCTTGTAGTGATAGGGGCTTTGCCTTATTTACAAGGCATGAGGTAAAGCCACTTAAGGTGGCTTAACGCCGCCTTATAAATAAGGCACCCTTGCACGCTATACTCATAAAAGGGGTGGGCATCACAGTTTACACAACAGAAAATAAGAAAATCTATCAATTTGCCATTGTGAAAATAAGAAGATTTATCAATTAGCTACTGTTTTGTAAACTATGATTTATTTACATGTGACTGTTTAGTGTCCAGTTATAAATCCATTTATAGCTATTGTCTGTTTCTGCACTTTAAACATGTTTGTTTATTGTATACATTTGTGTTGCTCCATTGTAGAAAGTATGTTACATTGTTGTTGTCCAGTGTTATGTTTGTGGAACAATTCTTTTATAATATCATTCAATAAAATCATTGAATAAAATGAAGTTTTTAATAGGAATTTTATGTACACTGAGTCTATAATATCATAAGTATGTTGGAATAGGTCTTGTCATTTACTTGACCAGTTGTTGCCTAGGGGTGTTACTTTTCAGAATTGTATTTTCCTTGCCTTAGGAACTACTATTAGTTCCAGGGGGGCCTTTATTTTGAAACTAGTAAACATGTGCACCTTTCACGCAGAACACTGCTTGAGAAGGGCGGTCCATGGCTGTGACTGTGGGTGTTCCCACACAACATCCATGTAATCTGAATCATTCCCAGATTTACGGGGAATCATAAACCTGGGAAAGTGTCGGATTCTAACGCTGACCCAGGGGTGGCTAAGGAGGCACAACAAGCAGAAATGCTTTCATTTCTCCTCATTTTTACATCTTTCCATGTGTGCTTGCAGCACACATAGAAAGAGGCAATGGCCTCGATTGATTTTGTGCAGAAAGGTGTCCCTTCCTGCACAACATCAATAAGCCCCGTAACACAGGCCACCTTGCTCCATGGCACAAGGATTCCTGCGTTTACACATGGCAGCCCATTGTGCTCCAGTTCAGGGGAAATGGACAGGAATGAGCCATATCTCATAGATATGGTGCATTCCTGCCCTCTTCTTGTGACAGAGGGCAGTGCAGTAAGATTCCTTGCCGTGCTGCCCTGTGCCATAACCTAGTACACGAGGCCCTGTGTGTCGCAAAGAGGCACTTCTGACCATTATTGTGTATGACACGCACAGTCATGTCCTGTGACCTGTACCTGCACTGTGGCTCAACACTAACACAAAAGAAAAGTGTGCTTGCAATAACTTTGGTCAAACAAAGGGTCACCTCTGTGACCAGGTCGCTCTCAGCTCCATGCTCTCGAATAAATATGTTTTTTCCAAATTGCCCTGCTATCCTTTTTGCTTGCAATCTTTCTTTACTTGATCGTTCATATCTGATATGTTTTGTCTGTATTACATATTTTTCAAAGATGCATTCATTTCTATCCACAATCTCTGTATTTCCTAGCCTCTAGTCTAAATGCTTTGGCGCCGGGAGACCCCATGGTGGGTACCTGTGCGCCTTATAAATTTATTTACAATACAATAAAATGCTTTATGTGCTCAATTTTATTCTGTTGCTTTATATGTGGGACACTGTCCTTCAAGGAGTTTGGTAATTTCCCCGATGGTTCATTATTACCTCCTAACACTAACTGAAGATCAGAAGATTTCCATATAATTTTCACCATGAAATCAGTGTTTGCTTTGTTGCTTAACAAGGTTGTTTTAACATCTGCGTTGCCATGAGCCAGCAATGAAACATTTTTATTGGCTGTTGCAACTCAATAAATTGGCAGTTACCTGGGATAGCCCACACTGTTTTAGGTTGAATCACCTTTTTAAGTTGCAAATGAATGTATCTGCGGATAACTACTGATGCACCATGCATTCCATGCAACGTGATTAATTAGCAGTAATTGCAGGCAGGATGGGGCGAGAAACGTGCAGCTGTATCTGCCACACCCATACACCATGTAATTGACTTGAATATGAACACAGGAGATGATCATCTAATATCACTTTCTACCTTTGTCACCCTAGCTACTTAAATGATGGAAAAGCCGAGTGCTCTCAAACAAAAGGAAACTCCTGGTTTGGGAGTTTGTTTTGATTAAATAAAGGAAGTTTACTGCGCAGCTGCATGAAACATGGCGGCGGCTCAGCAAGCTGATATTACCTTCAGGGGGTCCACCTTGGCATATAGCTCCTCTTAAGGGGGAAATATCTTCGGACAGTAGATATTACTACCTCTGCTCCCCTGACCAACAGCAGTCCAACCACTAAACTTTCCTTAAAATCCTGGACAATTGCATGCGAACTAAACTTCTAAGTTGGTACTTTGTGCTTTCTTGACACCTTTTGCCTTAAAACTTTAAAAATTCATATCTACGATTCCTTTCATCCAAGTTTGATTACTCTTTGTGTTTTCTCTATTTTTTATAATCGGTTTGGGAAATTGATTGTGCTGGGTTTGACAATTTAAATTTGTCGCTACAGATTGTACTTAAAATGCATTTCTCTGGGTAATTGCCCGCTGCTGGGCCTCAGCTAACAAGGGTTGAGCAGAGTTTCTCGTAGACCTGGGTTGTGACATAACCAGGGTGTATTTCTTAAGTTGATCAGAATACCCTCTCCCCCTAAATTATTAATTCATTTTTGTTGACTCTGTGTACCCCTGTACCTCAATCCATGCCATTCATGTGTGACCAAGGCCTCTGTCAGCATTTTTTTACTAGTCTCCTTCAAGCTAATCAATGAAATGAAATCCATTGTTTTGATTGGCGATAATGTGCTGCCATGCACAGTAGAATTTTAATAAGGTGTTTAACTATTCCACACTGCTGACATTACAGATTGTATATATATGACCAAGACAGGGGCACAGGTGAGATGTGCGAAAGACCAATAGGATGGCTCACCTGGGGCTACTGATCCATAATGGTAATAGCAGTCAGATGGTCCACTGGCTCCGTGTCAAAAAAAGAGTGACCTTCAAGCTCCTCAAATCCCTCCACAACATCAGACCTGAATACCTCAACGAAAGAATCTCCTTCTACGCACCCACGAAAAAAACTCTGCATTGCCGATCTTGTCCTGGCCGAAGGGAGTGATCCTTCTCCTACACCGCTGCCAAGACCTGGAACAAACTCCCCCTCAGTACAAGATGAACCCCCATACTGCAAGCATTCAGGAAGAGCCTCAAGACCTGGCTCTTTGGATGAGATGGTGCTGTCAACCCCTCCCTCCAGGACCTTGAGACCCTCATCGGTGAGTAGCGCGCTTCACAAATCCCTATTGATTGATTGAGATAGTCTTTATTTCATTAGTCAAACATTTGATGGGATGAATCAATGAATGAAATGATGAAAGCACCAGACATGTACGCTCTGTCTTCATAGTCATCCACTATGTGTCCCTTCAGTTTGTTAGTCAATGTACAGCATTGCCCAGTATATGTACACTCATGTGATGCATACCCTGACGGAGTGAAGCAATGCTAGCGAGGAAGCAGCTCTTATCGAACCAATGGTGCCGCTCTGTGATCTGTTGCTCTCGACTCCTTTTCTCAGTCACCATATTAACTACTTACGTCCTCCAATACCTGATGTCCTTGTTGTTTGAATCTTTCTTCCTCAGTCATCTCATTCTGCCGACACGTGTTTCACTTGAATGCTGGTATTGTGGACCGTCGCCTCCAATCCCTAATCGATGATGGGATATACAGTATGTATGATCTGCTTTTCCACCTATCCTGTAAAATCTGTGTTTGCATCAATAAATTACAAGACTTTGGTATTATTTGTCTCGCTGTCGGAACCTGATGAAAATGTCTAGAACTGGCTGCTACGACTTAATGGAGTGGCAATGAGCGGGGCAGCCCACGCTGATGCACGCGCTGGAATTTGCAGCAGCTTCATAGGTTACCCATCTGAGCTACAAATGATCTTTTCTATTGATAGCTACCGATCCACTCTTGCATTGCTTGCACCATGATTCATTCGTAGTAATTATAGGTAGGATTGTGTAAGCGATTTGCATCTTCATCAGTCACACCAGGGTGGCAGGCCACTGCCTTGACTCCTTGCACAGGAGATGAACATCTAATTGCACTCTATGTCTTTGTCATGGTAGCTTTTTAACAAGTTTTCGGTGGTGCGTGCATTACAGATTGTTTACAATTCCTGGCAGGAGAAAGATGCTTTGGGAACACCTCTGCAGCCGTTTGAATGGTGTGCAAACAATGTTTGTTTATAAAGCAGACACAATTGTAAATGTGGCAGGGTAGATGAGCGGAGTTCTATATAAGAGGACACTTGATCCTCAACTGCCCTAGCAGTGGTGCATGTTGAATGCTTTTAAGGGAATCTTGATGGGTTTTTCTAATAGCTGATTCGTATTGCTTAACATGTGCTGGGAGTTGCAGGTGGGGGACCCACCCCCACTCATTTTTGGGGCAGCGACATATTTTTTTCTTTGCTACAGCGCAAGAGAGAGAAAGGCAGAAATGGGAGACAGAAGGAGGAAAGGAGAGATATAAAGGCAAAGGGAGATAGAAGTGATGAAAAAAACATGCCAGAGTGGCGTATAGCGGCAAGAGGTTGAGTGCGGCAGAGGTGCTGGATCAGTGTTCAGATGGGACCTTCTGGCCAGTGACATCAGCTCACTAAAGTTGAAGAGTTGTGAAGAATCCAGGAGCTGCTCAAAGAGGAAATGTACCACAAGAGTCAAATACTGTTCACTGGGAGAGCTGGAGAAAATGGTGAGGGTGTTAGAGTTGCATTTTAACAAGAAGTTTAAAAAAAATGTGGCTACAACATGTTAGAGTAATATATTGATGCGCTCCATCGCACATGAGAGAAATCTCCTCACTTGTTTGGCAAGTCCAGAAGTTAATTGATTGTGACTGATAGCATAGAGTAGGAAATATTGGGGTTGGCTTTTGTAAAGAAATCTTTCCATTCCAAAGCCTGTGAAGCAAAGAAGGCAAAACATAGATAGAGATAGAGTTTGGGGAGTGCCACTGAGACTATGGAAAAGATTTCCATACGTCTGTTGGTGGATATACAATAACGCCTAACTACCCTGTCCCTCTCTGTCTAATAGCAACTTCAAGAAATTGTTTAACCTTTGCCAACTTCAAAACATGCACTTCCAAAACTTGTATAAATAAATGTCCTGCAAAGCACAACAGCGGCCCTCAGATGGGGGCCCTGGTGGTTTTTAAATATTTTCTGTCTAATGTGTGTAATTTCAGAAATCGACCATGCTAAAATACTGAGCCACAAGTGAAGTAATGCTTGCCGTTAATACTGTTCCAGATGTTATGACCATCAAGTATAGTATACTATATACCACAAAGCCCTATTGTGACAAATACTGAATGCCCAAGTACAGTATCCCATTAGATGTATTGTCCATTACTGTTGCTACACTGACATAATGCTCCACAAGTTGTACCATGAAAAATCGAATTGTGCTTCTTCAAATATTTATCTAAGACTAAGGTACTGATTTTGAGTTTAGCAAATATTATGGGCAATGTGGAATGTGAAAACACGGCGCAACAGCGAACATCAGTAGAGAGCATCACACAGCTATATTTGGAAAAAGATTAGTTCAGGCCAAAAACTTGTGCTGATGAGGAAGAGTTGAAGAGTTTACTTCAGAGCAGAAGGTTATAGTTAAAGAAAAACTTGTGTTTAGCAAGCTTAAAGGAATTTATGGACTTAGCACACAGGCACACCAGCAGGTATTGTTGTCCTAATTACGCAGGAATGCGATTCAAGCGGATTGAACAATAGGAGCAGGAAAATGAATTAGCCAAGAACACACAGAATCTGATAAGAGGCCGTAGGGGCACAATAATTAATCACACGCACCAACAAATAACCATTTAACTCAAATGCACATAGATTAAAAAGTAGAAGAATACTTAGGTGTCAATTTGGATGGCGGAAGGACCGCCACCGCCGGGCCGGCGGTGGCGGTCCTTCCGCAATTGCACATGATTTACCCACCGCCCAATTAGGGTGGCGGTGGGTACCGCGGCGGAGGGAAAGTCCGGCCGCTGCTTTTCCGCCAGTAGCAATTGTCACGATTGCCTGGTGGAGCGGTCAGCATGCTCACAATGGCGGCGGAGCCAAGCAGGCTCCGCTGGCACAATTATGATGCCGGTGGAAGCCAGCCTTTCCATGGCATTTGAACCGCCATTGAAAGGCTGGTGGAGAATGTCTTCCAGGGCCCGTTGAGGGCCCCCCTTGTGGGGGAGGTGTGGGTTCACAGGGGGTTACCCATGGTACCCCCCCTATATTTCACTGCATCAAGTGGCAGGCACGTAGTGCAGTGAAATGCACAACATGCTCTTTTCAACATCGCAGCGGTGCTGCTGTCAGCAGCCATTGCCGCAATGTTAAGGGTGTGGAATCCGACCTCAGTGGTGGCGTTCCCATCATAACTGAATGGGCGGGACTGCCGCACGCATGGGGGTCTGACCCAGTCACCGCTACGGTGGCGGGGGGATCAAATCTGCGCGCCATCCTAATGAGCCACTTAGTTTGTTAAGCATTGTTAGAACTGCAATAAAGAATGTGTAGAGAATTAGGTTAAAGTCTAGGATCACAGGTGACCGCATGTTTTTTTATAATTAATGTGTACCAATGTGTAACCATCTAGTAATCTATTTTCTGAACTTTTGTAAATCCCATTGTTTAACTCTGTATAAAAGAAGCTGCCTGTGAAGCAGCAGATGGAGACCGGCTATTTACTGGTGTGGACTTCCCACTCTGCCTGTCACGACAGTAAAGCGCTGTTTTAACATTGAAAGGGGAGTCTGTATTTTCTTCATTCTTGAGTTAGCCTGTAACACAGCCAGGGAACTCCATCTCAAATATGATGGAGTACACTGTCCCAGTTTGACTGCCTAATTAAGATTAGGGTGGACTGTTATCTTTCCAATGGCGGAGCCCTCCTCAGCTCCATCGACAGAAAACTCACTCCGATGGCTTGATGGAGTGCCAGGCATTGGAGTAAGGCCATTACAGCTCCCGCCGTATTTAGGACCAGCCCTCTGATGTCCTTTTGTTCTGTTCTGAACAGAAACATTTATGTAATGACACGCTGCATGCATGGAAAAAAGGTTCTTGGTTGTGAGGGTCATTAGCCATTTCTTTTTCAAAAACAGAAGTTGGGTGGGAAGACTGCAAGCCATCCATCACATTTTTGGTACCTTCGGAGGAACTGCGGTAGAGAGGTCACCACTGGGCCACTGATGATCTCTAAGGCAATCTTCTGTTCATCATGGGGGTGGATGTATGTATTCCGCCACCCTAATCGACAGAGTAAAGACCATCATACAATATATCAGGACGTTTGCTTACAACATATTGCAGGCACCAGAGGAAATCAAGGAGAGGTTTATAGCCCATGCCATTTCATGCTCCCTGCGTAGAATTTCCAAATCAAAAGAACACCGTGGGCCTGATTCACAGAGTGATGCGATGCAGATCCGGTGCAAATAAACAAAGATGGCGTATTTTCTTGATGCAACACGAAGTGGACCGCGACAGGCCCTGCGACACGCTTCTCGGCGATGCGGCAGCATCTGCTGCGACGTCGATCCTCTTCTCCGATGGTGCGGGACGCTCCGGCAATGATGCAAGCCGCAACAGGCCCTGCGACACGCTTTCCGGTGATGCCGTGGCATTTGATGCGATGTCGATCCTCTTCTTCGGTGATGGGAGCTGCTTCGGCAATGATGCGAGCCGCGACAGGCCCTGCGACACGCTTCCTGGAGATGCGGCGGCATCTGCTGCGATGTCGATCCTCTTCCCCGGCGATGCGAGGCGCTTCGGGGACCTTGCGATGACTCAACGGTTCTTCTGGGCCACGAAAGGCCCTGTGACACACTTCCCAGTGATGCGGTGGCATCTGATGCGATGTCGATCCTCTTCTCTGGCGATGCAAGGCGCTTTCTCGTTGTGAAGCAACAGTGGCAGTGCGACGACCTGCTTCTTGCTCGTGAGTCGCCCTTCCAGCTCCTTGTGACACGCAGTCCCTCGGAAAGCCTTGCATAACAGCAGGCACTTCCAAAGAATTCTTGGGGAGCTGGTGGGTGAAGTCTGTTGTCCCTGAGACTTCAGCAGGAGGCAAGCTCTTTTCTCAAGCCCTTGGAGATCCTTCACAAGTTGAATAAAGTACACCAAGTTCCTTCTCTCCTCTCTTTGGCAGTCAGGCAACCACTGCAGGCCAATCCCTGAAGCTTAGGGATAGTCTCTCCTCAGTCTCTCTGGTTCTGCTCCTCAGCAAAGGTTTCTTCATGTTTTCCAAAGTGATCTAAAGTTCTTGGGTTTGGGTCCCAATATTTAAACCCAGTTCTCTTTGTTCTCTGAAGGCAGAGAGGTCTTTGCCTAGTCCAAACCAGTTCTGGTCAGTCCTGGAGCACATTTTTGACAAGAATCCATCTTTCCTTTCAGAGTGCAGGGCAGAGACATCAGACGCACCACAGGAGGTGGAGCCAGCATTGTGGAGGGAAGGCACAGCCCTATTCAGGTACCAGGTGCAACTCCTCCCACCCATCTAGATGCAGATCTCTCTATTCAGCCCTGTGCTGACTAACCCTGTCTCCTGGAATCCCCCAGCCCCTGTCCTACAAACTCCAGGCAAGGAATACACAACCTAGCAGAGGCAGGTTTGGATGGTTAGACAAGAAAATACCCACTTTCTAAAAGCGGTATTTTCAAACACAGATTGTTAAAACCAACTTCACTAAAAGATGTATTTTGTCATTCTGAGTTCAGGCATACAAAACTCGAATTTCTACCATGTTCCCTGTGTCAGTTAGAATTATAAGATGTAATAATCAAACTGCCCATTCTGGTCTATGGGGAACAGGTAGCCTTGCAATAGTAAAAAACGAAAATGGCTGTAATTCACTATTAGGACATGCCACACACACCAGGGCATGTCCTACCTTATACTTACAATGCACCCTGCCCTTGGGTCTACAATAGGGGTGTCTGATATGAATAAAGGGAAGGTTTAGGGACTGGCAGGTGCCCTTGCCCAGCCAGCATGGCAATACCAGATTGCACACAGGCTCTGCAATAGCAAGCCTTAGACACACTTTAACAGGCTGCTTCTGTGGGTGGCACAACCAGTGCTGCAAGCCCACTAGCAGCATTTGGATTACCAGCCCTGGGAACTCCTGGTGCACTGTACTAGGGTCTGGCAGGTAAACCAAACCAGCCAATCATGGAATCACTAATCCATACATCAATTTACAACAGGGAGCACTTGCATTGTGGCACTGGATAGCAGTGGCACAGTGCCCAAAGCATCTAACACCAGCAAAAACACATGAGGCAACAGCAAAAAATGGAAGGGAGACCCACGCCAAGGTGCCAGGTCTAACACCGGCCCTATCCCTAACACTGCAAAAATCAGGCAGAGTACCAATGTCTAGTTACCTTAACTGACAGGAGCCAAGATTTGGTACCTCCAAACATCGAGTTGAATGTACAGCCTAATACAGAACCAACTGAACTTTCCCATCTCCCAAGTGAATTGTTGAAAATATATATTAATTTAGTAATATGCCATTGTACAAGTTAATATGGGCATTATGCTTATGTTGTACTTTCAGTTATTCATTTACCCCAAATAAAATTGGGTATTATTGGTCACCTAAGATTCGTTGTGTAACTATCTGATCATAAAAAGGCATTTCTTTCTTTACTATCCTGAAATAGCAAAAAAGAGGCACACATTTCTTTAATTGTGTATATGACCTAACATTGTGTAAAGTTTGTCATATCCTGTATTTCTGACACCTTACATATAACAAGCACTTCCAGGCATCTAACAAAAGGAATAAAGGAGCAGAAGGCAACTTTTAACCAATTAACTGTGCAGTAGTTCAGTAGGTTAATGTGCCTGATGCACAGACCACACAATATCTCATGTTGAAAAGACGAGTACTTTAGATCAAGAGAATCATACAATGCATTGGAATAATGTGGAACATCAAAGATCACAAGGTTTAAAAAACATAGGGCCATATGTAGGTAGCTAAATACCGGTCGGTAACGGACGAAATTCGGTAAATTTCCCATTACCGACCGGTATTTAGCTATTTGAGATGTAGGGGGCATATTTCAGGATTCGGTAATTTACCGAATCGGTAAAATTACCGAATCGGTAAAATTACCGATTCGGTAAATACCGAATCTTGAAATGATATGTAGGAAACACTCTAATGAGTGATGAGTAGGAATTAGAATTCGGTATTTACCACCAAATATAGGTTGGTGATAAATACCGAATACCATGCAAAACGTGATATTTCGCAGATGTAACAGTGCCATGTGGCAGACATACATGCCCTTAGGGCATGTATGTGCGCCACATGTGCACACATGGATGAATCAGGGGTGCAACAGGGTGTCAATGTGACACCCTGCCACCCATGATACTGCCTCCCCCATTACCGATTCGGTATTTACCGAATCGGTAATGGTAACTGGCTTCCCATTCATTCCTATGGGCCTCCTGGCCCATAGGTATCAATGGGAAGGCATGCCTCATTACCGAATCGGTAAATACCGATTCTAAATTACCGACTTTTTCCGAATCGGTAAATTTTACCGATTTATTACCTACATCACATTTACCGATTCATAAATACGGTAAATCGGTAAAATTCGGTATTTATGAGTCGGTAAATGTGAAGCTACCTACATATGGCCCATAGTCTTGCTTATTTCGATCACACACTAAATTGGCAGTTAATGTCCAAAAGTTGAAATAATGTGTTTACTGAGCGCTGTCTCCTCTTTGCAGGCTGTGGTACGGTTTTGCTCTGTTACTCAAGTGGGAAAGCTGCCTTATGTAAGTGTTGTAACCACTAATCACACAATGCACTCAAAAAGAGATATTTGTTTAAATCCATTTTCTGCACATTGTTCCCGTTTGCAACTGTGACGCTCTCAAGGAGTGAGAACATATATCAAAGAAGATGATTAGAGCTGCATGCTACCAGACTTTGGAGTTGTCTGAAAGTAAGTACATTACCTCTCTCAGTTTTACATCGCAAAAGAATATATTTCAAACAGTAAATGACTAAATCAGAGTGATATAGTCGCGCACGCGTGATCTAGAAAGATAGAGCGAAGGTATTTTTTTTCGTTGTCGAAGCTTGGTAAATGCCTATTTTGCACTACTTTTAAAGTACTCTTTTTAATCAATTTTAGAATTTTAGAATTAAGCATATTTGCACACTCTCACCTCTGTTTTACATCTCCAACCGACAGCCTCCTACCGCCCGCTCCCCGGTCCACCATGGGTTGTCCCGTTAGAGTGGAGGGAGCAGGGGCAATCAGTAGCTGCATCACCGGGGGAGCTTAGGGGGCGGAGTTTAGGGTTAGCAGTCTAACTGCTTAACCCTATAAAAATCAATGACTTCCGCAATGCGCAGCAGACACGCGATCTAGAAAGGTAGCGCAAAGCTATTTTTTTTCGTTGTCTGAAGTTTGGTAAATGCCTATTTTGCACTACTTTTAAAATACTCTTTTTAATCAATTTTAGAATTTTAGAATTAAGCATATTTGCACACTCTCACCTCTGTTTTATATCTCCAACTGGCAGCCTCCTACCGCCCGCTCCCCGGTCCACTGCGGGTTGTCCCGTTTGAGTGGAGGAAGCAGGGGCTATCAGTAGCGGCATCACCGGGGGAGCTGAGGGGGCAGAGTTTAGGGTTAGCAGTCTAGCTGTTTAACCCTATAAAAATCAATGACTTCCGCAACGCGCAGCGAAAGCGCGCAGCGGGCGCGCCGCCGGCGCACCATAGGCATGCTAAAGGCAAGCCCATCTGCGCCCGTCGGTGCCTGGTCGGGATCAGGGGCCAGAGACTCTGCACGTTTCACTACAGGTTTACGCGCATACTCACCAACTTTCTCCATTCCCTCAGAGGGAAGACACATGAAAATTGCACGAATTCTTTAACCCCATTCAATAGTGAGAAGTCTTGTCGACAGTGTTCATTCGCATTCACGCCATCACTTAAATTCCATGCAGCAGATAAGGAACAGGCTTTTCAAAATGATGTTCCTTTTGAATTGTAGGTCCCTGACAAAACATGGAACTGAAATTTCCATGCTTTTAGAAGATGAGCTCCCTGACGCATTATTCCTAACAGAGACCTGGCTGTCTAGTGACTCTGACCCAGTTTTGGTGCAAACTCTTCCCACTGGCTATCTTATTCAAAGATTAGACCGCAAAAGCGGTAAAGCGGGAGGAATCGCTGTTATTTACAAAGAGCGTTTCTCCTGCCGCATCACACCTGACCTACTACCCAACTGTGAGAACCTCATGTTTTCCATCAGCTTCTCACCTACTCAAACATTGTCAGGATTATTGATTTACCGTCCCCCGGGAACACCAGGACTGTTTCTCAAATGCTTCAGTGAAACGGTCGCCAATTTAGCTAGCACCTCCTCTAATTTCACAGTGATGGGAGATCTTAACTTGCACTTTGACAACTCTAACAACTCGGTTATCTCACAATTTGTTGAGAATCTCTCAGCGCTTCAGCTCAATCAAAAAGTGTCCGGAAGTACTCTCATCAAATGCCATCTCCTGGATCAAATTTTTACCAACATTGAGGATCTCTCAGTAGAGGTCTCAACTCAACTTTCATGGTCTGACCATTTTTTGATCCCCTTCTCATGGGCCACTATGGGACCACCATCCCTATTTAATAAGACTATTACACAGGATCGTCTATGGTCTAAACTGCCTCTTGTACAGTGGATCCCAGTTTTGAACGCCACCATACCTCCCAAAAATGCCAACCCGAATGTGGCCAATAATTTGTTTAATCAATGGATTAAACTCTCGCTAGACCAAACTCTCCCTAAACAATCATGCCTCAAAAAGAACAGAGCTAAGATATCACCATAGTATTCTTCGAATCTTCGTGAACTTAAACAAGCATGTAAAAAGTTAGAGAGAGAATGGAGAAACAATTATGCATTACCTAGCAAACACAAATATAGGGCAGGCATTAAAATCTACCAAAGCGAAATGAAAAAAGCACAAGCCACATATTATGGGGAAAGAATACTTCTTGACGCCAATGTACCACGAAAAACTTTTTGCATTACAAAAACCCTTATCAAACTTCCCGCACCATCAGTCAACACAGATGGCGCCCTCATGCGTTACAATGACCTAGCTGAATTCTTCTATAAGAAGATTCATGACATATACCTCCCGGGATCATCAGTTCATGTCGACTTATATCCAATGGATACGCAATCCCCGGATATACAATTAAAGCTGGAGCATATCCCTCTTCTGGACACTAGTTCACTCGAATCCATTCTCATCCAGGTTAAATTAGGGTCACCCAGGGACCCAGCCCCCCCACATGTTTTGAAATTAGCGAAGGCTACTACTCTTCCCGTGATTCAAGAACTTATCAACACCTCCATCTCCTCTGGAGGGGTCCCCTCACCATGGAAATGTGCCATGGTAAAAGCATTGCTGAAAAACCCCAACCTTGATCCAAGGACCATGGGGAATTACAGGCCGATTTCCCTGCTCCCAGCAGTTAGTCAAATCTTGAAAAGACATGTCAATTCAGTTTTATCTGAATTCCTAGAATCAAACTCCTTGCTCCACCCCTCACAAACGGGATTCCCGCCCTGCCATGGTACAGAAACGGCACTCCTGGCAGTGGCTGAAGAGTCCAGGAGGATCTTGGATCAGGGAGGCGCTGCAGCCATCATTCTCCTTGACCTCAGCGCTGCATTTGATACCTTTAATCATGTTATTCTAATGCATAGACTCAAGAGTTTGGGAGTGTCAGGAGATGTAGCCACATGGTTAGAATCCATCTTAGAAGACAGATCTTTTCAGGTCTTCGAAGGAGAAGTGGTGTCTAAGCGCATGGCTCTCAGCTGCGTGGTGCCTCAGGGATCCTCCCTGAATCCCACCCTATTCAATATATACATGAGGCCGCTGGCCGACATAGTACAACCATTAGGCATAAAAATTGTCACGTACGCCGCTGACATACAACTTGTTGCTCGGCTGCTTCTGTGTCTCGCCTATAGGCAATCAGCCAAACGCGCATTGAAGACTTTACACTGGCTGCCAATATCTGAAAGGATTAAATTCGAGATGCTCTGTATGTATTGCCCATAAGTCCTTCCAGGGGATGGGACCTGTCATCAATGAGTCCATGAACACCTTTACCACCCAAACCGAAGCCTCCGCTCAATGAACATGTTGCTTGCAACAGTTCCAAAAATAAAGAGGGCTAGAAGCGGTGGCCGTTCCTTCGCTTATAATGTGGCTAAGTTATGGAACGCCCTCCACATACGACGGGAAAGCAATCTTCTGTCTTTCAGGAAACTACTCAAAACCTGGCTGCTCTAACTTACCACGCAGTGAGCTGTCATCTAGGTCCACAACCGCAAATAGCGCTGGGATGCCTTAGGGTAGCTATGCGCTCTATAAATGCTTATTTCATTCATTCATTATTTCATTAATATCACCTTAGGGTACACATTGCACACATTAAAAAATGTATCTTGGTTTCTTTTGATGCTTTTAATATCTTTGTTCTGACAGCAATTTAGAAGATTAAACGAGATATTTCTATTGCTGCTGTTATATCAAGAATGAATTGTATTTTTTAGTTTGTATTTTTAAAGGATTGCTAGGACAGACCGTGGTCTTCTTTCACACGGGCTGAAGGCACCACTGAACAACACAATAAAAATTGACCGCAGCAGTCTAAACTGCATGATGGATGTGCACACAATTTGCTAGGGCAGCAAAGGAAGGAAGGAGGGACGGACGGACATTCGGACAGACAAAAGTCAAAGTAATGTTATAGTTAGGTTTGGTAATATTTGACTTTACATAAAAAACCTTACCGATCCAATGAAAAAAAATGGTGAAAGTGACGTTATAGTTAAGTGGAAATGTCAGTTAAAATGCAACATTTTTAACTAAAAAAAGCACCGAATTTCACCAGTTATAGATAACGTAGGCAACTTTGACTCCCTCCCCTGCCATGCTCAGTGGTGTCATCGATGAAGTTAAGATGTCATAAGTGATGTCAATAATGTCTTCCCAAAAGATGTCATGGGTGATGCAATGTGTAGCGGGCACTGGGCTTTTCCCCAGAGGGCTGCCAGGGGGGGGGGCTGGGTTTTGTCAGTTGGTGAGCCGTTTTTAGAACCGGAGGCCGGTTTCTTCACCCCCCTAGAACAAAAGCAGCTGCAGTGTTTTCCATGCAGCCCTCCCCCTCCCCACAAACCCCCGCCGGCGGCCGGTCGGACACCATTGCCAGGGTCAGTTTGTGTTCCCAGTCTGGCCCTGCATCTTCCTGCACACTGATAAATGCATGTCAATATCAGGCAACTGAAAAGCTGAAGAGATTGTGTGGCGTGATTGAAAAAAGATATGGAATGAAGGGATGCTCAATCCTAAACACTGGCGATTACTATGGCCAGGATTCCATTCCATTTTATAATCGCTTCCTTCAAACATGGGGGAGCAATGGGCAAACCAGCTACCGCCCTGCATCAAAAGGGAGAGACCAGGATTAATTCTTAAATCACAAGCTTATCAAATTTTATGCTGCTCTGAGAGTTTGTGGATGTTTGCCCTAGTTCTTCCTTTAACATGGGGTCCTTCATCACCCGGCAATACAGCATGTGACTGTACCTCTCAGATCTCCCCGCACATGTGTGCTGCTTCACGGGTGGCAGAAATAAACCATTTGCCCCTCTTCTTTTCGCATGACCAACATATTACAGTGCTCGCAGTGATTTGCTTGTGTTACTGCTTCGTAAAGTGCACAGTTAGTGTTACAGAAGACCGAAGTGTAGGCCCAGATTCACTAATATTCTGCGCCATGGTTTTGCCACTTTTTTGGAGCAGCCATGACGCAAAATATATTTTAGGGTTTTTTTAAGCCATGGAAATCAAGATTTCCGTGACTTAGAAAAAAAAAGTAATGCAACGCAGTTGCTAGCGCTGCTTTGCGTTACCCTGCATTTGGGAGACGGTACATGGGTAGAGCATAGTGCAGCCACCATGTATTTTGAGAAAAAACCCAGATTTACTAAAGTCTGTGAACCTTGGTTTGCACCAAAATTGTGCACCAATCTGATGCTGGTGTAACTAGGAGAAATATTTATTTTTCACCTCTTTTCTTCCTCTTTGCATGTGTGCTGCATTCTGCAGGAATAAGCCTCTAAGGGTAGTTTTTGTGCAGGGAGGTGTCTCTTCCTGTACAAAAGGTATCCTGTCCACAATGAAGGCCTCATTTGCACCATGTCTCAAGGCTGCCTTCGTTAGCGCTAGGCTGCATAAGCGTACTAGCACCAGTGCTAAATTTGTAAATAATTAGGTGCCACGGACCTTCTAAGAAGGCCACTGCAGCCTGCACCTCCCATACCTGCCAGGGCTGCCAATTGCATTACCAACACAACACCTAACTACCGCACTCCTGCAAGTAATAATAATAATAATAATAATAATAAGATGATTTGTAAAGCCCATAGCTAAGTCAACTGAGATGTCCCATGCCTGAGGTTTCAGTCCTGACATAGAAGCAAAACAAATACCAGTTCTTGAGTTAGAAGAATCTAAAAAACCGGTTTGGAGATTCTTGCGAAAGGAGACTTCATAAGTTTCCTGCCTGAACTGAAGAGGGAGCGAGTTCCACATTTTTGCTGTGAAGTGCACAATGGAACCACCTCCAGTAGGGGGTCTTTTAAATCTGGGTCTGCATGCCAGAAAGGCTTCAGCTGATCTCAGACTCCTTTGGGTACATATTGTGCAATCAGTGAATGGAGATATTTAGGAGCTTAATTTTTAATAGTTTTGTAACAGTAACAGGAGACTTATTCTCAAGTGTGACAATTCACACTTAATAAACAAGGTTGCAGTGCACATCTCAATATAAAAAAGACAGCACCACCATGTGGTGGACTGTCACTAGAGCCGGTGCTGACAATTAAGTGCCGGTGCCGAGCACCGGGAATCATCAGGACAAATTAAGCACTAAGCAGCACAAGGAGAGAGCAGAAGTGTGCCACATCTTAGTAAATAAAGCACATTTTTGCTCTCCCCGTTTCACACAAGGCAGCACAGCAAGTTTCCTTGGTGCATTGTGTTGTGTGAAAGTTCAGTAAGTCTGGGCAATAGCATCTGCCATGGGAACGATACAGTCTGCCTTTTGCACAGGAGCTGCGCTTTGGGTAATGTAGCCACAGGAAGGTAAAAGCCACAAAACAACAGTGTGAGGCCCCTGGGGTGGAACGGAAACTCCTCACAATAACAATTTTGCCACCAATGTCAACCTTTTGTGTGTGTTGATGGTATTGTTAAATTTCACTTCTAGAGTGTGTGTGTATGTGGGTGTGGGTGTGTGTGTGTGGGTGTGTGTGTGCGCGCACATGTGCATGCACATCTATGGGTGACTCTGTGTGTGGGTGTGTTTGTCTGTAAGTGGGTGCATGTATGATTCTTAGATACCTTCAGTGGTTTTGTGCATTGACCCATAGGTTTAGTCAATGGAAATCTTATATTTTAAACAATACTTTTTTCTGATGTGAAAATTCTAGGACTCTATCAAATATACGTGTTTTATACAGAAATGCGTACCATTTATTTGATTTCCTTATTTCTTTCCATAATTTCTTGTAGTCCACTATTATTTCTACTTTTCTACCCCTATTTAACCGTTAGGTGTTTTTTCCCAAACCTTTAACCCTCTCCCCTTATAAATTCTTCATTTCCATTCTTCCAAACCTTTACTCATGTCAAAGCTCTCTGCAGTGGTGAAATCTCCTCTCATTTGCCCTTCGTTGCTGCCAGCTGCTGAGTTCCTCTGGCATTTTCTTGTGACGATGAAGCAACAACCCACACTAAAGCGCCGCCACCTGCTGGCGATGCCAGCTGCCATTCCTGCTGTGCCATATACTACTGTGCCATTGCCTCCATGCCAGCTTCCATGGTGCCAGGGTCTGTGTTTCACACCACCCCTGCCAGCTAACCATCTCCATGGCCAATCTTTGGTCCAGACATAACTGTTCTGTATCCCACAACCGCCAGTGTTTCGATGAAAAAACTATTTAAAACTACTTTAATGATTTTCATACTCTATGAAATAATTTGTGTAGTTTGATAACTATGAGTTAATTATGATGCAAAGAACTATAATACTGAGAATAAGAGCTATTGGACAAAAACAAGTCCTACGTCAGTTATATATATATGTCTTTATCGGTTTATTTATTCAGAACCTTGGACAGTGTTTAGAGTTTGGGGTGGGATGCTCTGTGACTAACATGGTGGATGTCCCGTCTGCAGTGTTACAAGTTGCTTATAGCCTGTGGCATTTGTAATGACTGTGATTCAGAATGTTCTGCACCGCCCGATTAGCACATGGGTCGGTTTACAAAATGACTTTCCATTCACAAACAGGCAGTGCTCAATTTTCTCCCACGCTGTGCAAATGGAAATTTCATACATCTGGCGCTTTGCTCTATGTAATAATGAATCTTTTGATCAATGTCTTTGTGTAACAAGCATTTTTTTTCTCTTGTAAATAAAACGCTCTCTTACATAGGGTCCTAAATGGGGAAAGAGATTTCTGAGCCCAGTGGCATGATTTCACTAAAGAAACTGGAGTATCAAACCTGATTTCACCTGCTCTGACAACACAACTGCTTCCCAGAGTGTCCTCCCTTTGTAAGTATGCATTTACAAATCTACTTTCTGACATAGTTCGACCCTATGCATGTATCTTGCCCGAGTCATATCACATGAGCAAGATGTGCATTATTTTAAAGGAAGATATACATATTGTCTTTCTTATGTGGTGCCATGTACAGCGTCCCTGACGGGCAACGAAATTGAGAATACATGTTCGAATGAACAGTTAATGTTATACATCAATGATACACATGTTTATGATATATCTCACTAGTAGTTTAATCACTTCAAATCCTTCCAGTCATCAGTGGTGGCTGCTAGGGAACAGTAGTTTGGGGGGAGTTAGAAAAAAAGAAAAGACAACTTACCTGCCGGCCACTGCCTCCCCTCCATCCCCTTCTGTTCCTCCCAGAAGCACCCAGGTTCCCAGATCCCCCTCAGCCAATCACGACACTGCTGTCACCAGCATGACAGAAGAGTCGTGATTGGTCTGAGCATCCTGGTTTGCTGCTCAGACAGTGCCTGGGACCCTGGGACTGTTCTCCACCCAACTGTGCAACACAGCCAGGTGGAGAAATGCTAGGTGCGCATGTCTGTTTCGCTGGCCCAAGACGACCGGCCAAACTGTCATGCGCACTTATGGTGCACTGACCACTCGTCCTCCCTTTGACGATAGCCAAGACATGCCCTAACCTGGCTCTGTACTAAAAATTAAGTGATAATACCCTTGTTTTATCATTTCTCTCTCCCTTTTCCACTGCTTAGAGAGGAGCTGCCGCTCATCAGCCGTGCCTACATCAAGTCCTATTCTTGCAACAGCGCCTCTGCGTGACTCCTGTATTCCATGTATCCCCAGCTCACTTCTAACCCTCTTGAACAAACGTATCTTCTAATCAATTTTTCAGGTGACTTTTGTACTTGAATCTTTTTATTGGCATATCAAAAAGAAAACATAACAAACATCAGCCATTATTGGTCCCAAGTTCTCCCAGTGATTCCTCGTATAGGCAGACATTGCGCACCATAATACACGCTAGATTGGACCGTGTGACGACAACTCAGTATGGAAGGGATGGGGGTAGGCGTGTCTAGGAATACATAGCCTTCTAGTGAGGAGCCTTTTGAGAACCTCACAGCCTTACCCATGGGTCCAGAGACCCATACTTGGCAGCAGAATTCTAAAATAATGATTCTGCTCTTGACCACGCAAATTGATGCTCGGTCAACCCATGCGCTCCAGAGGTCATGCAGAGTAGGGCCAAAAGCCACGGTATGGCAGTTAGGAAGTGGGAGATCATTTAAAACTAGTATGGTGATTTTATTAAGTTAGCATGTTTTCGGATACAACCTTTGTTTCCCCTCCTTATCCATGCTGTATAATTATGGTGCCCATTTTCTTTTGAGTTCTGCTTGAAAAAACAAGTGTACTCAAAGTGATAAACAATTTATGTGTATTAAAAACATCTTCCCTACTACCCCTGTCATACAAAAATCACTCTTAGCTTCCGGATTTGTAAGGCTGGCATCTAACCAGACAAAATTGCACAAAGACCCAAATATAGCTGTGCTTTTCAAGAGTTTGATGTTCTGAAAACCAGCAAAGTAAGTCGTCTCTCGCGTCCATTTTTGTCTGCAGACCAGTGCTTAATTTGAACCGGGGTTTCTGGTACCCAGAACCGACACTTAATTGGTTTCCAGGGCTCGGCACTGGCACTTAATTGTGAACACCACACTTATGAAAGTCTGCCACATGGTGTCGCTGCTCATCTAATTTAGAAATGAGCAGAACAACGGTTGTTTATGACTATGCAATACATTGCAAATTACTGCTACCTGCCTCCCCTGCCATTCCTTCAGCTTTGGGGACCTGGAATAATATGAACTGTTGCAGATGCGAGAGGTGGTTAGTAGTTGTTTTGCCAGCAATGACAGGGGAGATAGGAGGTGCAAGCTGCTGTGGCCTCCGGGTCAGGGCCCTGGCACTTATTATTTTACAAATTAAGCACTGCTGCAGACCAACACCATCTTTGTGAACCCTTAGATCATTGACATGCAATGTGATGCCAGAGACTTGGAAAAATTGATTGAATGGAAGCTGATTAAAAGCTATGTTCCTTTCCACCAGTCATTGCAAATGGATCTACGTCCAAAAACATACTCAACATGTTGTCAGGTGATAGGCGTGCGAATCCCCTTATTAGCATGTAAACAAATGAATTCTAGGACACAACTCCCTGAATAGCATGAAAACAAATGAATTACTTGACATCCCTGTTGCCATTTCATCTATTAGGATAGCATTGCTGACATAACCTTTGACCTGAAAAGAACCTAAATTACGTCACCTTTTATTGCCCAATAAACAATCCTCTGGTGGGAAATCACTGGCTGGTCAAGAACAGAGTTAGCTGGCCCTAACAGCAATCATGCAAGTCCATGGAGGTTCTCTTTTGCCATTTGGGCACAAACAAGCGAATACTGATTGCCACGTATTCTTTGCTGGAGCATAATATCATTGGAGTACTCATGGGTATTCTGTACGGCTGTTGACTAGACCCTTCCTCTAGTATTTATTGCTCCTCCTCCTCTTACTCTCTGTGGGGCATATTATCAAGAAACGGCGTTAAGATTATCGCCGCTTTAGCGGTAGAAAACTGCCGCTAAAGCGGCGATAATGGGCTTGATAATATGCCCTTGTGAATTCCAATAGAAGCCCAGGCTCTGGTGTCAACATGGGCTTCTATTGGAATTCTCTGCGGCATATTATCAAGCCCATTATCGCCGCTTTAGCGGCAGTTTTCTGCCGCTAAAGCGACGATAATCTAAACGCCGTGCTTGATAATATGCCCCTGTAAGAGGATACAAGTCATAGCTTGGAAAACAGAGACCTTCTCCTTTCCCCTTCCCTTGCACTACCTTCTTCCAGCTATCTAGAAATAGCATCTCCAGAACAAGGCATTTCATTGAGGTCTGCCCCTTTGCCAGTTATGCACATGTGTACGTATATTAACATATATAGGGGAGAGGATGTGGCCTAAGGGCCAGACCTGTTGACTTTGGAGATGAGGAACCAGCTTTGAGCCTCGGCATCGGCTCCACATCCTGTGATTCTGGGTAAATCACCTAATCTCCGCGTGCCTACAAAAAGTGAACGTGTCCTTAATTGGTGCTCATGAAAACTGCTCCAATACCTCTGGGTCCAGTTTGCGCTATATAAAACTGCAACAAAAAAAACATATCCCTCACAAATAGAGATCATATGGGTAAGGAAATACATTTCTTTGCCATGTAGCCCATGCTCTTAACATCTATAATTTGACGTTGGTTGTGTTTTCAACCTGGCATCAGGCTCAGCCAAATGTGCTCTGTTATAAAATATGTGTTTATATGTCCAAAGTGACTTATCAGTCATTCTTGTAATGCAGCTGCCTGCCTTTAGATTCACTGCTATGTGCACTCAGTAAAGAGGTGTAAAGTATGAGGAAAAGATATGTTTGAGACACCTACATCCAATGTATTACTCATGAATTTAGACAGAATGGCTTCCTACTAGACTCTGCTGCTGGGTATATCTCTTCATTTATAGCATATAATGTTCTATTGACAAAATACACGTTACGTTATGTTATGTTATAGAGCCATTCCAAACCCCAGCAGAGTAAGGCCTTCGGCCTGAGGCCGGACGCTGCACCCACCCCCTAGCCCTTGCAGCGCACAGCCTGTGACTGTGCGTGGTGCATTTTAGCCACAGGGCCAACCACACATATACGGCCAACCAACTTCAGACATTCACGCCCCATTTGTTTAATGCTGCAGGATTCTCGGGTGAGCCAGCGTGGGCCCCTGTGCTCCTATGGACTGGCCCTCTCAGTTGAGCTTCCAGAGTTTCAAAGGAAACTGCCTTCTCTGAGTCAACACTGTGGCCGATGCAGTGCAAGGCCCGGCTCAACTCTGTCTGCTGGAGAGCAGGGCTATCCTATATGGGCTTATGGGCCCAGGATATAAGGTGCATGACTTAAGATTGTACCTGAGTTTAGTTCTAGAACAATATATGTCATATATCATAACCACTAGACATTCAGCCTAGGTTACCTCCACAAATTGCATTTGTAATAAATATTTTAAACAGTCCAAGAAGGAACATTTTTTTTTGTTCACAGACAGAGACACAAGCTTTAATAAAGTATCCCAATGCTTTCTTATGAAACAGCTAACCCTGCTAAAGTGAACATAGCTTTTAGGGCATTGTCACTGTAAGGACATGTTTAACATTACATTTTTACATTTACTACTTTTAAATATCATGCACCCTGCCTTATGGATATTTAAGACCTACTTAGGGGTGACTTGCTAATATTTAAATGCATATTGAAAAGTGCGCTTTCAGCCTCTTAAAATGGGTTATTTTGACAGGTTGCATTCGCAGTTTACACCTGTGCAGTGGGGATACTGATAGCAGGCTTGCAGTCATGTTTTGCATTGTCACTTTAGTAGTGGCACAATAAGTGCTGCTGCCCACTAGTGACATTTAACCTATGGGCCCTGGGTACATTCTGGACCATATACTTGGGACTTATAGGCAGGTTAAATATGCTGGTATAGCCCGTTTTGCTGTATTTTCAAGGGTCAGAGCACGTGCACTGGGGCCTGGTTAGTGGAGTCCTCATGCACAGGGTCAAAAACCCAGCAGCATCAGTCTACAAAATGGGGGTAGTCATGCAAGTAAATTACTTCACTGATGACATCTCTTAGAAATAAAACTCAACACATTGGGAAACCTAAAACCCAACCAGCATGTAATGCAAAAGTAGGAATAGCAGAGGAAAAGATCAAAGACAACTGTAAGTTCAAATGACCAGTGCTCTCACTAAAACTGGCCAATAGGGGCTAAGAGTTGACATTCATACACGAACATTTTCTTGCAATACAAGCCAATAAGGCTAGATTACATGACAAAAACATGTTACTCTCACTGAAAACGTATCTGATAAGCAGGTGTCAGGATCCTCCTCCAGACAAAGCACGGAACATCTTTGGGGGGAACATATAATTCGTGTACACACTACAAGCTTCATTATTCTCAAAAATCCTGCTTCCACTTGCCAAGTTTGAAAAGGAGGTAACTCTATTAGGAAATGTGCAGGGAGCCACCCTGATCCTTATGACTTATAGCCTACAGGAGCCATGACATTTAGTGAGCGTATTCAGTGTTACAGGAAGTCTCAGCTAATCTAAAATGACATTCATATTTCACTATAAGTGCTGATACATTCTGAGTTATGTAAGCGATTGCCATCACTACATTAAACAGGAATGTGTGAACATGATAAGACAAGATTTACATTTTCACACACCACTGGTGACGTGATCCATACGACCGCTATTCACATCACTCCATTGGAGTCTTGCCTCGTTTTTAAAAAGAAAGTTGAAAGTGAAGAGCCTTAAGTCATGTACAGCATAGTATTAATTACTGTGTGTAAACACGTGGGTGCATAACACTGGAATAGTGTAAGAGCTGGAGGCAACTGTGGCTGTACACGGTGCACGTTCTATGGTGCCCGCTTTACCGACCCGTTCGAGCCATCCTCCATGCCAAACAAGGTAAAGGTTGAGGGCACCGGATGTCTGCTGCAGAGGCATGTCTCAAAGTAAAGCCAACGCACGGAGCAAACAAAACTGTGAGAAAAGGCACAGGTTCTGGATGCCTGGACATATGCTCATGGTAAATAGTTGTTGGATTCGTATATAAACACATTATACGCAAAGAAGCTGTTTATAAGATGTGGATGTTTGTTTGCATACCTTTGCTGACAATTTGAACACACTGCAGATTGTCAAGAAATCTACACTGTAAGGGTGACCCGCTGAGAGAGAGTTCACACAGTGGTTGTAAGCGCGGCCTTTTGGGGAGCGGCCAACGCCGCGGAGCACGGTCTTTGGCACAACATTTCTTTTATTACTGTAGTACGTCATGGGTTGTGGTGGTTCCTGTGGTAGTACTGCAGAGCCAGCAAACCCAATCACTTTTATTTAATTTTAATTACGGTGGTGGGTCCCTATGGATGGCCCCACATGGGCCTGGGGGTCACGGTGTGCTCACTGTGCCCCCTTATGGGTATTTGTCAAGTCTTGTAATGGCCACAACATTTTTTCGAATGTTGCAACCAACCAGCCAGTTCACCTTACCAACATGGGCACCAGGATAAAAACCTCTCTCGACCAATCAGAAGCTGCTATTTTATGCTACCGCAGGAGTTCCGCTTTAGTTCCGTGGGAATGCCAGAGGACCAACTGTCCAGATATCTATAACATTTTGTGTGGATTAACCCCTTCTTATCCATTCCTGCCTTTTACTTTGGCAGGGAGGGCAGTGCAGCGCATTGCTTTGCTGCGATGCCCTACGCAACAATGCCATAAATGAAGCCCACATTCTGAAAAACTACTGAAATTCACAGGTTGTTATTAGAACCACAATCCATAACTCACACAAAACCTGCAAACCATAACTTACACACCAAATGTAATTCTCATAATCGTACGCATGACAAAACAGTAAATATAAAATAGTGTAAATCATCTCAGAGACGCGATCACATATCGTATGACCCTTGTCACTTCAGCAGCCGCAACTGAGAATGGACGATCATTTACTAGTTTAATTTTGTCGGATTTTTTAAATTACATTTTACACTTCAGTGTTGTTATTTATTGGAATAAATATTGTGAATTCATAACTGCGCTAGTGGGAGTATACACATACATATATTTGATTTTGATCAATTACATTTCGTGATGTATTTATTGAGTTAGATATACACCCTCTCTGCAGAGTTGCAGTTCTGCCAGTAAGGCAAAGCTTGATAACTATTAATTTCTTACAATATTTATTTTTTTCTCTACAAGGAAAACATTTTTCCTGTGCAAACCCATGTCCCCTATAGTTATTAAGTATAGGGTTGTTTCCAGACTCCATTGTGCAGTAATTACTTCTCCTAGCGACCTCCAGATTACTCCCCCACATGTAGCGCTACGAAGTGGCGACTCTGACAGAGCATGAAAGTGCTGAAGGGTTAACTCCTCAAAGCAGCGAACCGACTCCAATTGGAAACAAGCATTTGCAATGCAATGGGTCTCGCATTTACGAAAGTTTGTACTATTGGCATTGTAAACGACAATAGCTTACACTCTCACAAAAGCAAGACCTATTGCATTGCAAAGACTTTTTTTGTAAAAGCGCCCCATGCCTCACTTTCACGTTAATAGAGACCACGCCCCTTTCTTTAGACGAGCTGCGTCTAAAGAAAGGTCTGCAGCCGCCATTAAAGTGAAAGAGTAGTATGGGGCGCTTTAACAAACAAAAGCATTTGTTTGTTAAGTTGACAAACAAATGCTTTTTTTGCAAAAGCACCCCATGCAGCAGTTTCACTTTAATAGCTGCAGCGGACCTTACTTTAGATGTGGCTCATCTAAAGAAAGGGGCGTGGCCTCCATTAAAGTGAAAGCAAGGCATGGGGCGCTTCTAAACAAAACAAAAAACGTGAATAAATAGGGGAAAAAACATGCAGCTGTGTTTGGCGCCGCAAATAAAACAAAGGCGCAGCCACCACTGTGGCATGCTGTGCTATTAAAAAAACATATGTATAAAGCGTTAGGAGCAACAGCAGGCAGGTGAAAACCATTTAAAGAAATAGTGCTCGGAAGCTGAATTAAAGCCTTCCTAGTAACAACACAAGTAAGAGGGCCAGTCCTTAGGAGAGGTTACAAAATGAGACAAGGCAGTACTAAGGAGGGACTACTAAGTCTATTGACCAATGAAAAGCCACAGTTTAAAAAGGACAATGACACAAGCCAATGCAAATTATGGGTGGAGAGTGGGTGGAGCTTCAAGTCCATACCTGAATACAGCATGCCTCGCAGCGCATGCGCTGCCCAGGTTTGACCTAAAAAGCATGCAAACAAGTTCAGTTGGTTCAAATTGATTCAATATTTAAACAGAACTTACTTGACACAAGGCTTAGCTAACTAGAATCAACTCGACTAGTCCAGCTGCATGTGGAAGGCGTAAGCTTCCGTCAGCTAATTTTTTTCACATGACATGGACGTCCCATTATATCGGACGTTTGGGAGAAGGTGATGACACACTACCTCCGGTGGTTGGTGGGGTGTTAGAGGTGTCGGCACGGTTGTGCATCCTAGGTGTGATGTTAAGTCGCAAATATTTGATAATGCAAGCATGAATGTTAGCACTGTATACAGTTTTGGCAAGAAGACGGGTGCAATGCACTGGATGTTGTCTCAAGACCCTATGGAAGTGGATGGGAAACGATATATCCTTGAGTTGGGTATAGCAGATGAGCGGTATATCCGGTTGATTAGGAGGGACGATGGGGGAGGCGAGGACCTGGCACCAGCTGCGATCCGTGAAGGTAACTACGGTGGGGCAGTGGGGCAAGGTAAGGGGGGATTTCGAGGGACTATGCCAAGGAAAAAATAATTATTTATTTATTTTTCCTCGGCATCAGCCCTCGAAATCCCCCCTTACCCGGCCCCACCGCTGTAGCCTGCACGGACCGCGGCTGCCTGCCACTGTGGGGCGAGATGGTTGGTAGAATAATGAACCCACCAGAGGACGGGCCACTGTGACGCCTGGGAGCACGGTCCTAGGTCCCATACTGCTGTAGACGGATGCACCTCCCATGATGGCGGGCATGAACTGAGCTCTGAATGGTCTATTGATATGCATCCTATATATTGATGCTGATCATGTGCAAAAGTGTAAACAGTTTGTGTTTAACCTGAAAGAAAATCAATAAAAATATATTTTTTGAAGTATAGGGTTGTTTCCATCCCTTTTCAAGAAAAAAAGGCACTTGTTTCTGTCTTTAATAGCAATGGTCCTATCTGTGTTTCCATGGAGTTACACTATCGGAAAAATATTTGTGATTTTTCCCAAACCAATCTTTTTCCAGTGTTCACTGCAATATGCAGGGTCTTTCCCTGTAATGTCCCCTTTCCAAAGGTCCCTGAAGGACAATCAGCCATACCAGCAGACCTTCCACTGTAGTAAGTGTACTTTCAAACTTTCCACTTACTCCTGAATCTATGCATCCAAATGTAGAATTTAAAACTCATAAATAGCATTTTTTGCAGCCAAAGTACGTGTTCAAGACTTTTTGGAATCAGGCTTTTTGTGTGCAGCCAGTTGCTGCTCTCTCTCCCTTATGGGCTCCGCGGCTGCGCTCTCCATGTTTTATGGCCCGTTTTTACGATACAAAGAGTAAATTACGTTCACTATCTGTATAGTAAAAAAGCCTTTTCAATGCAATAGGTCTCGCATTTGCGAGAGTTTAAGCTATTGGCATTGTAATTGACTATGCCCTTTATTTATCTGTTTTGAGAATTAACACTTAATAAAAGGCGTTGTCATTTACAGTGCCAATAGCTCAGACTCTCGTAAATGCGAGACCTATTGCATTAATAAGGCGTGCACTTCAGTCATAAGAACCTCAAACAAGATCCATTCCAAGAGCAACAAGCTTTCGGAGAAAGGTTCGGTTGAAGGCAGAAGGATCAGCTAAAGTCCGGGAGTCTTTGTTGGGGCAGCTGAGCACCCTCCTGCCCTGTCTCTTTCCATGGTTAGAAGTGCAGCTCCTCGCAGATTACACTGAGCAGCACAGCTCTAGGCACTGCTTGGATGGGGGAAGATCTCTGCAGACTGCTGTTCCGATGACAGGTTGAGGCCGATGATTGACACTGGAGGCAGATCTCGGTCTTTTCCACAGTTACAACAGTCGCTGTTTGCTTGCAGTTAATAGATTTCTTTTCCTGGAGCAGCTGAGTGAAGTGCTTGTAACACACTGCAGGGCAGATTTACGAGGAAGTGCAGCAGCGCGCAACGCAAACCCTTTGGCTGCGCCATGCTGTGGCACTTCCAAAGCACAGGAATGCAACCTAATTACAATAATATGTCGCATTCCTGTGCTGTCCCCTGCGCTGGCGCACAAACAGCTGCCATGCACCGGCGCAGGCACCCTTGCACCATGGTGCACGGATGCCTGCGTCATGGGGAGATGGTTTTTGTGCAGGAAGGTGCACTTTCCTGCACACAAACAATCACTACAGGCATTTTCCTCTCTCAATGCATGCTGTAGAATGCAACACGCATTGAAAGAGGAAAAAAAGAGGAGAAATGAAAAAATTTCTCCTTATTGCGCCTCCCTACGCCACCCCTGGGGTGGCATAGCATTCAGACGCATTTCTGGAAATGTGTCTTGTTCCATGGGTGTTGCGTGGGAACACCGACAGCAACATCCATCTTTTCACACAAAGTGCTGTGTGTAAAGGGGCGATATTTACAAGGACAGGAAAAGCCGCGCAGGGTGGCTTTTCATGTCCTTGTAAATATGGAGCAGAAAAATATGCCACCAGTACGTCACAAAAAGTGAGGTATTGGTGGCGCAGGGGGCTTGTAAATCTGCCCCTGGGTGCCTTCCTTAGTCATATAGGGTGTGTCCTTCTTAAGACGTCACTGGTGGTGTGTATAATGGCATCAGGGAGTCAACCCTGTGCAGTTCTGTGCTTGGATGGCACGGGAGGTGGGTTGCCTTACAGCTCTTTTGGGGAGCTGTGCTGTATGGCAAGTTCTCCTCTCTCGCTTTTATTGGCTGCAGGGGTTGTAGCTGCTTTTATAAGAGGTTTCTCCCAGCCGTTCATTGCTCTCACAAGTTCTTTACTCCAGCTTTTATTCACCATGGAGGCGGTGCATCCTGTACCGGGAGGTATGTCCTCTCACTTGTTCCCACAGTAGCTGCCCCCTGGGTGCCATGTCCAGTACTTAATTTGTAAAAATTTAGGTAGTAGGGCCCTTATCGGGAGGCCACTGCAGCCTGCACCACCCATACTCTGCCGGCGCTGCCAATGACATTACCAACAAAACACTTAACCAGCGCACTCCTACCAGTGTGCCAATTTAGACTAATCCAGGCCACACATAGCTATAATAATTGGCACGAGAGGCTGATATTTTTCATTTACAATGTATATTGACTTAATAAACACGGTTGATGTGCTCATCTCAAAATTAAAACGACAGCGCCACCATGTGGTGGACTGTCAATAGTGCCGGTGCTAACAACTAAGTGCCGGGGCCCAGCTCCAGAAACCACCAGCACAAATTAAGCACTGGCCGTGGCCCTTCAGATGGTGCCCCCCCCCCCAACCCAAGTACGGGTAAATGCGGGTTCTGCCCGGAGTGTTCTCCTGCTCTTTTTTGCTCATGAATAGGATTTCTTTACTGAAGTGAGACTAAAGCACTTGGTTTTGAGACTGACTTATCTGGATTTTTATCGCAATGACCTCCCACAACTTAGCAGCCTCTAGAGGTTGCTGGGTTTGTTGTGTTATTAACATCCAAGACTGTGCTGCCTCCAGCGCCTGCTGAAGTTTATTGTACCGGAGACTTAGCTACATCCAGCTACAGATAGGGTGACCGACTGGCCTGGTGCAAATTTATGGACAATGAGTGTAAAAATTCAGGACAATGGTTCAAAATTCAGTACAAAAATTCAGGACAGAAGGTCAAAATTCAGGACAAAACTTTGGGACAAATGGTTCGTTTTACAGACACATCAGAGGAAGTCGCGCAATAATATTTAAGTAAATAGACAACCAACATAAGTGCAAGCCAAAATAAGTTTATTTTAGGTTGAGACAATTGTGCACTTCACAGGTTTTTGTGCAGCTTTGAGCAACTGTGCAGGTTTTTTTGTGGTATTTCAAATGCTCATGATCTATTTATATGGTTACTGCACTGGGTTGTCCAGTCTGATATTTTGTTTACTGTTTATGGTCCTGAGAAGGCATGTTTGGTGAGAGAAGTGGTCAGGAAGATCTGACCCATTGGACTTTGTTACTAGCATCTCATATGTGAGTGCTACTGTGAGATGTAAAGCAGTGTGTATAGAATGTAGCTAATTGGCACTTGCAGTTCTGGACCAGAGTGCCTTCCTCTGAGTGGCCAGCTTTATGTGTCAGATTGCTTCAGGTACTCCATGTCTGTCAGCTGGTGATGACTGGTTATGGGGTTGGTACAGTACTGAGAGATAGATAAGACCCATAGAGGACAGGTCGTGTGTGAGGGGAGGGCATTAAGGAGGAAAACAGAGTTATTAACAAGTCTGCATGAGCTATACATGTGTTATAGTATTATTGTGGGCCAGAGTGGTTAGATAGGAGTTGACATTACTAGATAATGCTCTGCCTAGCCATATATATCAGTCATCCTTATTTTACCTGTATATGATAAATCAGCCCAATCAGAATACTGATTGGGCTGTTTCATTTGTGTGAGCTGTAACCTGCAGATTCTCACTGATGCACAGTAGTGTGCTAAAGACTAGAAACTTTATACGTTGTTGAGGCATTATTGTAGGTCAGATGGAGGCACTGTCTTTTGCATACAGAACATTCTCTTTTGAAATGGAGGCACAATGCCAACATGCAGTTTTACTGATAAAACTTTATAGCGCACAAATAATAATGTGTGAAAATGTGGTTTCAGCAAATATGTATCATTTGAACATCACCAAGTAAAGTGCCTTGATTGTTTTTATCACATTAAAACTTTGTTTCCAGCACACTTCTGAATTACAAACAAGTGGTCTATTTGTGGTTTCCTAACTGCTAATATGTTTTGAGAAATTTGCACAGTTAAACTCTGCAGCCAATCACACAAAGGAACTCTTCAAAATAGTCAAAGAATTCTCCAACCCGAAGGTCATAGAGAATACCATCCACCCCTCCCAAGAACTCTGTGGCACCCTCTCAGACTACTTCCACAGCAAAATCATCAACATCTACAACAATTTTAACATCCAACCCCCACCCTCAACCCTGATGACCTCAACCAACTAGCGGACACCGGCCAAACCATCACCACTTGATCACTGCTCACCGCCCTAACCACCTCAGCCATCATGTCTTCCATGCACTCTGGGGCCCCCACCAACCGCTGCCCTCACCATCTCTACAACCTTGCCATGAACCCAATCTGCACACAACTCACCAGCATCCTCAACACCTCCATCTCCACAGCAACTTTCCTGGACAGATGGAAACACGCAGAGAGCAGCTCACCAAATTTCTGGAACAAAACCACCTATATGATGCCTCTCAATCAAGAATCTATGCCAACCACATCACTGAGACAGTGCTGATTGCCGCCACAGATGACATCAGAGCACTCCTCAGCCATGGAAAAACTGTGGCCCTGATCCTCCTCGACCTCTATGCGGCATTGGACACAGTCTCCCACAACACACTCATCAACAAACTCTACAATAAAGGCATACAGCAAGACATCGTCAAGTGGATCACCTCCTTCCTTACAGGACGCACACACAGAGCATCTGACTGCCTCCCTTCACCTCCGCACCCAAAGACATCATATACGGCATGCCACAAGGATCACTGCTCAGTCCCATCCTGTTCAACACCTACATGACCCCCCTTTGCAGACGTCATCAGATCCCACGGACTCAACATAATCTCCTATGCAGACAACACTCAACTGATCCTCTCGCTCACTTAGGAGCCCTCCAGTGCCTAAACCAAATTCTGCAACGCCATGACCCACGTAGCCAAATCGATGAGAGACAACTGCCTCCAACTCAACTCTGACACAACTGAAGTACTGATCTTGAGGAAGAACACCTCTGCATGGAACCACAGCTGTCGGCCTGCAGAACTCGGATTCATGCCCACACCGAACGACCGACCATGCATGCAATCTCTGCATCATCCTTGACAGTCAACTGACCATGAAACAACAAGTCAATGCGCGTCTCCTGCTCCTGCATCCACACACTTCACATGCTCCACAGAATCTTTAGATGGATCCCAAACAACACCAGAAATACCGTCACTCAGGCTCTCATTGCCAGCTGCCTCTACTACGGCATGCCCTCTACGCCGGCATCTCCACCCGGCTCCTCACAAGACTCCAGACCGTACAGAATGCTGCAACCAGACTCATCCTGGACCCCCCAAGCAAACTCACTTTACCGCCTACCTGAGAGACCTCCACTGTCTCTCATACAGAAAAGATGACAGTTCAAGATCCTCACGCACGTCTGCAAAGCCCTCCATGACCTAGGACTTACCTACCTCAACCATCGACTGAACTTCCACCAACCCGCTAGACACATGCACTCCTCTTCACTCACCCTCGCACACACACCACACATCTGTCGCAGCTGCAGCATTAGCCTCTCCTCCTACATCGCTGCCAAGACCTGGAACAACCTTCCCCTCCAGCTCCTTTCAACCCTCTCGCTGGCACACTTCAGAAAGAGACTCAAGACCTGGCTCTTCGACTGAGATACAGTGCCTAGATACCCCTAGGGGTGACAGTGTTGCACTTTACAAATGCTGTTTGATTTGATTTACAGGTATTCATATGTTGTTGCGTGTTACAAAGTACTGACAGCCTACAGCCTTTGTTTTCACACACCCCAAAAAATTTGGGAATATATGGTGCCTTCTACAACACATTTGTTAATAGATATTCAACTTTATCAGCTTTTAAAGCATTGTAAATGATGGCCTTACTATACACCAGGATACCACAATCTTTATTGCGGCTCTCCAATGATTCCCTCACTATCACAAACAGTTCCTCTCAACTCTTCGTAGTCCCTCTTTCACTTCTATTTCATTTAGTTTATGGCCCTTCTCATACCAGTATAAGGTGTCGGAGCACTTTACATCACACACAGATACAGAGACAATGAATCATTAGTGTGTAAATCAGTGTATAAAAAATGTTACAGAGGCATAGGGGACCACAAGGAGTAGGATACACATGTCACCCATACCCGTAGGCATTTTTTCAGAGTGTGTGGTCTGAAGAAGCACAAACTCAAGATTCAGAACATAACACCGTGGTTAGGGTTGACTTTATTCATAGAAATGTATTTCTACCTAAATATACCTTTTATAGCAACATCAGGCAACTGAAAGACTGGGAAGAAGACATAACTTTCTAGCATGTACCATGCGATTTGCCTGCAGCTCTCTGATGGCAGTTCATAGCTCACTTTGCTAGATCATGATTGTAATTTATGAACTGCACAGCAACAAAAGAATCTCTGTGACAAGCAGTAATCCACTGAGCTGTGCACAAAAAATACTGTTCTTTGATATGCATGGTACACATTCTTTGCAGCAGGCATATTAACCCTCTGCACTACCTTAGATGAACCAAACTGCCACTGGACAAAACTCTCATCTCTCTCCAGCAGGTATATTAATCATCAGAGTTATTGTGACACTTTTAGTGCTGCCTGAAACCTGCTGGCTATACAAGGAACTTTGCAGTGCTTATAAAACTGCTGCACTGCTACAAGACCTGCCCCCAATAAAAAACCCAGCTCCCTACCCTTCCAGCCTCCCCGGGGAAAATCCCAATGCCTGGTATGGCCCATCCGCCAATGGTGCCCCTCATCTTCACCTAGACCCTCTCTCATGTGTATTTAACTTCTTTTATAGTGCTAGTCATGCCAAGTATGTAGGGCAGGGTTTCGGAGTGTGTTAAATCACACACATGTTCTATAGAGACAATGACTCATAGAAATGTGTAAATTAATGTATAGGAAATGTTACTTAAGACAATGAGGGCTACAAGGTGTACGAGTCAGATGTCATCCATGCTGGTAGGTATTTAATATATCCTAAGAGTGCGTGGCCTGGAGGAATATAGAAACTCAGGATTTAAAACATAACACGTTTGTTGGGGTTGCTTTTAGTAATACCTCTCGTTTACATTGACCTATTTAGACTAACACAACAGATAGCAATGGGCTGCAAATGAAAAGACCAGGGAATGGAACATAGAGCCAGGAGGCAGGGCTGGTACTTCATAAAGCAAGATAAGACAGGATCCTTTAGACACTGCACCTGCACTACACCAAAAACAATAAAGGTCTGAAAACAGGCATATGTTTCCAGCAGAGGTAGCACATCAAAACAAAATCCTATTTTGCCTGGAACGCTAAAAATCCTTGCCCCGTTCCATACGCAGGCTTCGAATCAACAAGAGGTGAGGAATTGATAGTGTAGTCCTTCTACAGTGTTTGTGCTTCAGGCCACCTCATCAAAGTGTGAAAAGCAGCCAAAGGCAGCACTGGAACCAGCCCAATATTGCACAGAGTTTATGAGCAACATTGGCCGTCCATGAAAGGGCTTGGGACAGAAGGTGGAACCCACCACACCAAGATCTTTTTTTTAACGGGTACAACTTTTATTTCTGCAGCAAAATTGTCTAAATATGTTCGGTGAAAATAGGTGGATTTTATAAAGGACCCTAACAATACATGTAGGAAATATTCAAATCTGGCACAGTACCCATGAGCAGTTTGAAATAACGTGCCCACACCTTACCTTAAGGTGGTAAAATAAATCACTTTATATTTTCTGGTGAGTAAGAACTGCATGTACTCTGGAAACTTCCTTCTAAATTAGACCACACATGGTGTTCAGTTTTATTCTTTCTTACATAGTGCCAGGATGTATGTGCCAGGATTATCCTTGCACATACATCCTACATGTAGTTGCCTGCTTTACACGAGTTCACACAGATCACGCATGGGAACGCCACCATTGCCACCTCCTAAACCCAGTCTCCAGCCGCCATGTAAACAGCCAGTGAACCTGTCCACAGGAGAGGTGGCAACAGATCTTAACTCCAGTCCCAATCACATGCAAGAGATCTTCAGGCGTTAAATGCTCAGTGCTCACAACTACTGTGATCTGCAGGGCACGAGTAAGCCCAAGTCGCGCTTTCATCCTTTTGAGGACGTTACACTGAGTGACATTAACTTCATTTTTAGAAACACACCTTTTTTATCAGGTGAGACTGTTTTTGGAGTGCAGAGCCGGCATTGAGATGAAAGGTCACGAAACACAGGGTATGGCAAGAATTGATGCCTTGCTTGCCTACTCTGTATGTTTCATTTAAAGTCTCAAAGTAAAGTAGTCTAGCCAGATGTTTTATCCTGATGTGAACGTTTGTTAACAGGGACATATGATCCGAGACCACTTGCTCTGCTGCAAAAGTTTGAATCTTGTATAATGCATTGCGAACGTTTCATCTCACTTGTTGCTCTTTTTACACTCACTTCTCGTAATTGGCATGATTAGCTTTTGTTGACTTTTAGCGGTGCATGCTGGTCCCTGTAGTCTCTTCCCTGGCACTGCAGTCATGTTCTTTACTTTTCAGTCAAAACCACTCATTAATTTCTAAATAATAAGAATAAACGTGTGTAGATAACTATATTGCTCTGCCTACATTTCACATGCTCTACTGTTAATGTTACTGTTAATGTTACTGGGTATTTATAGAGCGAGCGGCTACTCCCAGGAGTGTCCCGGCGCTAAAAGAAACAAGCATTGGCATAGCCAATAGGTCTCGCATTTGGGACCTTATATAAGTGTTCAGCCATGCAACAGTTGGTGTTGTTGCCCCAAGAACTTTCTGCTGCATAACTAAATACTTACAAGGTCCCAAAAGAGAGACCTATTGGCTATGTCAATGCTTGTCTTTTTTATATCCGATTAAAAGTCACAGAAAGGGATGAGAAAGCATTCCAACAAAAACCCACTAGAAGGGGCGCCTGTTTAGAATTTGCAGCAATTTAGTTGGACGCCATATCTAAGGATTTGTTACACCCCCACAGAGTTCGGGCAGTGATCTTAAAATCAGTCTCTGACTACCAATCGAATAATTTATTAACAAGGGTAGGGAAAAAATGATAAAGGACTGAATAAATCAAGCGCACAACTACTTAAACTAACCATGCAACACAAACGTTTGTAACGTTAAATTAGGTCAACTCGGAGGGGGGTGGGGGAGAAAGGAAGAAGGGGGAGAAGAAGAAGGAGAAGAAGAAAGGAAGGAAGGAAGATTAGTAATTCGCATACAATGGAGAAAAATACAGACTAGAGAATATTAATCCAGTTTTGACTGAAAGAAATTTAGTAAAAGAACTAATAATAGCTACGTGTTGTCGACACACACAATCCTCAAGCTTCAACTGGCGAGGCAACCAACCCATTTTAAACACTATTCCATACTTTCAAATTCAACATAAAGAAGACGAGGTAGCAGATTTATGACAAGGAACTGCTTTGGGGAAAAACCTCCTGTGCAGTTAGCAAATGGAAACAAAATGTCAAGAGAAACCGGGTATCTTCAATGAGAGGCAGACCTCGTGCATGTAAACAATCCACCTCACTCACTGTTCATGGCAGAAGGAAGTCAGTGTTTACCTTTTCATGCAGCTAAACCTTCTGTGTGTGTTTTTAAAAAAAAAATGCTATACGGCATCATGTAGCCCAACACTGACACCCACCGCGCATCTTCACATTCCAATATTCTCTATTCACGGAGTGGGGCAGATTTATGAGCCCCTTGAGCCACTTTTGCGTCACTTTTAACATGGGAAAAGTGACGCAAAAGTGGCGCAAGGGGCTCATAAATCTGCCCCTCAGTTTCTTTCAGCGCCCAGGAGAGAAACTAAAATCCATTTGAGAATGACGCACAATTTAAAAAAAAAAAACACCGATCGCTTCAAAAGGCACAACAGATAGGAATTCACCGGTAGTGGACTACAGCTATAATATGTTGTTGAATGGTAGGGGCGGGCAGGAAATTCTATTTGTAAGTGACCAGCATAATAAACGTAATATAAGCGCTTTTCATTTTACAAGGAAATAGTTTAAAGATCTGATGTGTTGACTCTCTAGTACGATGGAGCTAAATAAGCATTTACAAGGCCTATATGATGATGTATGCCATTGCACATTACAGGGTGGGTGGCTTTTACACTACAGCCAGGCAACTTGTATATGAAACATTTATTCATCGACTCAATTTTTAAAAATATAACTTTTCTTCTTCTTATGGAGAGAAGGGGCTTAACTGGACTGTAAAACAATTAAATCGGATGTCACCGAGACTGCCCCCCACACCCCCAGGCGACTTCTGGTGCATATTTCCAAAGGAAGAAATGCCACGTTTAGGTCACTTCAAAGTGTAACAATTTGGGTACATTGTATTTAGAAACTTAGCAGGAAAGATGGTCGACGTATATACCTCTCCATGTACTGTAGTTTTAACAAAAGGATTACACGAATGCCAAACTTCTAAATGCCACAGAAGTAAAGGGTTAAATAGGCATCACACAGTGATAAACAGTAAACGTGTATTTCTCAAATTTATGGATCATTCTCGTATGTGTTAAGATGCAAAAATACAGCAGGTTGATGAAAGAAGCAGCTTGTGCAAAAAAACAATATTACTGTGTTCAAGCTCAACACTCATCTGCAGGAGTGTCTTTATGCGCGTATGTATGTAGGATCTCCACTCATTGACCAGACATGCGAATCCGATTAGTCATTAATATAAAACATGTCATGCTGTTTAATATATAGACAGCAGTGCTATCCGCATATCTAGTTTACAGGAAGCGAGGCTGACAACCCGTAAATGCTAAAGAAGCGCAACAGCTGCATATTGCGCTATAATGCTTTTCTAAAAGATAACTTTAAAGCCATCTTATTGTGCACATTATTAACGAGCAGACGGGGCACAGAAAGGTAACAAGCATTGGCCGCGCGCGCGAGCGGCCGGAGACGCAATATGTGGTGGGGGAGGGGGAGAAGCGGGAGTTGTGTGTGCGTGTGCGTCATCGTGATCGTGATCGCTCTGAAAGCGAAAGTGATCGCGATGACGCACGAGTTTTCAAAGTGCTGCTGGCGGCCGGCTGCGCACGTGTACCATCGTGTGAACGCAAGCGTTAGGCCAGCCAGCAGCACTTTGAAAATCCCACATACAAAATGTCTCTCCGAGCCAGCGCATGCATTGGGCTCAGCGAGACCTAAAAAAGAACCAGTGACAAAACACAACTGAGGAGCCCCAAGACCGCTGATCAATTATACAAACAGCCAAGTTTTGAGCTTGCGGCGAAAACTAAGAAGATCCCCCTCCTGACGCAGATCAAGAGGTAAGCTATTCCAGAGCCAGGAGGCCACTACTTGGAAGGAACGTCCACCCAATCGAGAGCGAAGAACCCTTGGGGTCTGTGACAAAAATAAATTAGAGGACCGCAGGTTTCCAGATGGAACATAGAGCTGACATCTATTTCTCAAATGCGGAGCCCCAATGTTATGGATGGCCTTATAGGCCAACACCAAAGCCGTGAAGTTCACCTTCTTGCGTACTGGAAGCCAGTGCAAGGACCTAAGGTGTGGGGTCATATGGGTCCTGAAGTCAACCATAAGTATGGCTCTAGCTGTGGCATTCTGTACCACCTGAAGGTGACTGATCAGATAGTCCGGCAGGCCAAAGTAAAGAACGTTGACATAATCAAGACGCAACAAGATCAATGCTTGCACAACTATCTTCCTATGGGATACTGAAAGTAACGGAAGAAAATTGCGCATCATTTTCAATAGGCCGAAACAGGTGCCTGCCACCATCTGGACTTGGGATTTCATGGACATATCCTGGTCCAGTTTGACCCCCAAATTCTTGACCGAAGTGGCTAAGATAGTGGGAGGAGACAAGTTCGACGCCACTCATCCTCAGGATTGCAGCCGAAGAAAATGATTTCAGATTTCTCCGAGTTGCCGAGAAGTTGGTTCTGTTTAAACCACCCAAATACTGTGGATAAACAGAGAATTATCATCTTCCCATTGAGAGCCTCGCCCTTACCACATGTAAACAATAGTTGAGCATCGTCGGCGTAGGAGACGATCTTGGTGCCAAAGTGTTCAATCAATGGTGCCAGAGGGGCCATAAACACATTGAACACGGTCGGACTTAAACTAGATCCCTGAGGGACGCCAACATTCATGGGTAAAATAGATGCCGCAAAAGGAGGGGACCAAACTGTTTGCTGGTGATTTTCCAAATAGGATCTGAACCACTGAAGGACCGTGCCTCCGATACCGCATCCCTGAAGGCGACCCAAAAGTAGTTCATGAGGAACGGTATCGAAGGCCGCGGACAGGTCAAGCAGTATCAAGACTGCCTTCCCGCCTTTGTCCAATGTGGACTTAATTGATTCTGATATTTCCAGGAGAGCTGTTTCTGTGCTGAAATTAGCACGGACACCCGATTGCCTCGGATGTAAAACACCATTGGTTTCAACAAACTCCCCCACGACCTGATTTACAAATTTCTCCAAAGCCTTGGAAAAAACCGGTAGCAGCAAAATAGGTCTATAATTGCTGGCTATCGAAGGGTCAGCAGATGGTTTTTTTAAGTGGGAGAATTTTCCCGTGCTTCCAGCTATCAGGCACCACTCCTTCAATTAATGATAGATTCAGAACCTTATTAACAGCCAGGTTTATCACCTCAGCAACAGACGCGAGAACCTTCGCGGGGCAGGGATCAGAGGGAGAGCCTGATTTCAGCAAGCATAAAAATTTTAAATAGTGTTCCAGCGTAATCGTAGGGAATTTCAAAAGGGACCCCCCAGCATTGAGTGAGAGAGGCGGGGTGTTATCCAGGTTGCCTACTGAAAGTGCAGATGCATCTCCAAATGAAGCTTGTATTGTAGCAATATTCGTATAAAAATAATGTGCAATACTTGCTGTCCATTCATCTGTGGGGGTGAAAGGATTCTTTGTTGCACACGGGGCCGCAAAGTTTTTGACAATTTTAAAAAGTTCCTTGCTTTTATTGCCTGCCTTCTCTACTTTTGAATTTAAAAAGTTCTTTTTTTCCAGGCGAACTTTGGCATAATGGGCTTTTAATGCCACCTTATAAGTTTGCTTATCCGCTGGATTAAAATTCTTCCTCCAAATTCTCTCCAGACGTTTGCAAAGACTTCTACTTTTCCTGAGAGCATCCGTGAACCAAGGGGCTGATGCTCTGCCCCCATTGGCAACACGGAGTTCAGGAGGGGCAAGTTCATTTGCGCAGGTTTCCAACCAGCTCTCTAATGCAAAAACATCATGCGTTAGACTCTTTTTAAAACAAATCGGAAACGTTTTAAGAAAATTTCCTAATGCCACCGAAGACATCAGATTAAAAGGTCTAAAACTACTGGTACGTTCCATGCAATGGTTAGGAGACTGAACCAGTATTTTCTTTATTTTGAACATGAGTAGGCAGTGGTCTGACCATACAATAGAGCGGGGCAGATCCATTTCAGTCTTGTCAGTAGAAAAAACCTGATCAAGAATATGACCCCTTTCATGCTTGGGGGAGGAAACATAGGGAATGAAGTTTAACATATTCAAAGATTCATAAAGTTTCAAGGAGTCGTGATCCAGGCCCTGGTCCATATGAATGTTAAAATTACCTAATACCAAACATTGTTTGTATTTTGCAGTTAAAGGAGCGATGACATTGTCTAATGTTTCCAAAAAGCTTTTCACCTGACCAGGAGGCCGGTCTACTAATATACCTGCAATTGACTGGTGGGCCGATACTTTTAACAAAAAACCTAGGCTTTCAGCATCCACCATGTCATAATTAGGTAATATAGTGCAGATAAATGAACTTTTATACTCTACTTAGTCTTGCATTCCCTATAAGGGTTTGCTTTTTCGAGAATGTTGTTAGTTTTTTTTTCAGACAGTATACTTACTCTTGTCTCCCTTCTGTCATAACCTGTTTCCCATTTGCTGGTTCTCCAGCACTGCGAGGTCATAGAAAATGACAATTTAATCACTCCACTACAAATAAAAAAAAGGTAAAAAAACAATATTTTCAAAGTCAAAAGCTCTAACTTGCACGAATGTGAGACAGATTGTGTAAGCTTCTTTTTTTTAAAGTAACTGGACACTGTTACTTCCATTTAATGTGTTACATTTTTTATTTCTTGCCTTCAGGCCCACCACATGCCTTAATTGCCCGGACTGGTCCATTGTCATTCTGTATGCCATAATCAGCCGGCAGACAGAAGGACAATGGATCCATCACAGTCTGTGAGAGGCTGGGGAGGCTGCTCTTGAGCACAGAGGAGTGCGAGGCGGCCCCAGCAGGGAGGCTTCCCAAAAGGGAGCAGTGCAGTTCACTGTAACCCCCAAATTATGGACAAAAGGTGTCCATAAGAGGGTAGGGATCATCATAGACAACGGACATGACTTCCAATTAACGGACGGTCAGTGAAATTTACGGATGGTTGGTCACTCTAGCTACTGATCAGTTTATTGTACCGGAGACTGAGCTGCCTCCAGTGTCAGCGGGGTTTGCTGTGTTAGTCGCATCTGAGACAGACCTTCCTCCAGCAGCTGCAAGTTTCTTGTACCCAGGGACTGAACTGCCTCAGCGGCCACTGGGTTTATCGCATCTGAGACTGTGCTGCCTCCAGGGGCTTCTGAGTTTATTGTAGCAGGAGACTGAGCTGCCTCCTGCTGCTGCGCCCTTTGCAGTGGTTCTATTGTGGGGCCACAGATGCTATGGTAGCCTTGAGTCAGCACAAAGTTGTCCCTGGAACCCAGACTAAAAAAAGCATTAATATAGCAAGTGGCAAGGGATGCCTAACGAAAGGAGCATGCTGGATAAAAACAAAAAAAGCAGTTAAGAGCATGTCCTGCCGGCAGGCAGGAGAACGTCTTTAAACTGGTGCTTCATTATTGATGATAAGCTCAAATATGAAGACCAAGGGGCAGATTTACAACAAAGTAACGCAGCACGGTGCAGCAAATCATTTTAGTTAGTTTGGAAAGCACAGATATGCGACATATTTACAGAATATGTTGCATCTCTGTGTTTCCCCTGCACTGGCGCACAAACTGCTGCCATGCGCCGGCACAGGCACCCTTGCACCATGGTGCAAGGATGCCTGCGTCATGGGGAGATTGTTTTTGTGCAGAAAGGGACACCTTCCTGCACAAAAACAATCACAAGAGGCTTTTTCCTCTTTCAATGCGTGCTGTAGAATGCAGCACGCATTGAAAGAGGAAAAAACGAGGAGAATGAAAACATTTCTCCTTGTTGCGCCTCGCTACGCCACCTCTAGGGTGGCGTAGCATTCACACGCATCTCCAGATTTACGATTTCTCGTAAATCTGGAGATGTGTCTTGTTCCATGGCTGTTGCTTGGGAACACCCACGGCAACACCCATGGAACGCCCCTTCCACGCACAGTGCTGCATGTGAAGGGGCCATATTTACAAGGAGAGGAAAAGTCACGCAGGGTGGCTTTTCCTCTCCTTGTAAATATGGAGGAGCCCCCTGCGCCACCAGTTTGCCATGAAAGTGACGTAGTGGTGGCGCAGGGGGCTTGTAAATCTGCCCCCCAGTATCCGAGGTAGTCTCCTCCTCAATCCACATAATTAGAATGTTAAGAAAAATCCTCCCTTTTTATTCCCAACAACACCAGGAAAACTGTGGTTTCAGCATTTGTCCTCTCAAAACTGGACTACTGCAATGGATTTTCTATAGAAACATTTTAACTGATTGGGGCTTTCACAGGGAGGCAAGATGGTGTCTGCACGAGCTCCCGTGCCGGCTGCTTGAGCTGATCCTCCTCTGTCCCGCAGCTCTATAATATGCTGTGTGCCTCCCGTGGTTTATGAGAGCGGACTATCTTTCTCTGAGAAAACGCTTTCTTTTAAGAAAAACTATTGCTTTATTTACCTCCCGAATCCTGACATACGGGTATGCCGAGAGTTTGCAAAACGCCGATATCCTGTTAAGTGCTGATGCTGGAGGCGGTAGCCGTTGTAGCCGCGCTGTGGAAGCTGCGAAGAGCGTGGTGGGCGGTGACCAGCACAGGTGTACCGGCTTGGCTTCGCGGCGAGTACTCTGCCAGTATAGAGACGGATTTGCCGAAGAAAGGTGAAATGGCCCCAAAACAAGTTCGGAAGGTCCGTGGACAGGAACTAAAGACTTCTATCCCTGCAACTAAAAAAGGTGAGAGAGATTCCAGCGTTCACCCACCGTCAGGGAAAGTTAAACAAACTATAATGACACTGTTTTCAACACCGAGCAAAAACGCCAAGTGATTTCGACTAATGAGCTTCAATCGGCTAATATCTGTTCTACACCTCAGTCTGATGTTTCTGCCGCAGACGAAGTTTTGAAAGATGCAGGAGATGATAACGCATTAAAAACGGCGACTTGTAACGAAATCACAGAAAAAGAACCTAGGTGTTTATCACCCTCCGTGGCTTTAACTGTGAGTGATAATCTAATCTCTGAAGAGCCTGCTAGGCTTATGCCATCAGAGGTTGAATCCGGAGATTTCTATTCTGTCTCAGAGAACTCTGCCTCCTCGTGTGAGGATTTGGTTACACAATATACGAGACAGATGTCTATTGAGGGGGAAGCTGATTCCTTTGAAGATGAGGTGAATGCTAGCGGTGAGCTTGGGGAAGAGGATCACTGTAAGAGGTCGCGATACATCTTTGGCTGTCGGCGCTGCTGATTCTCAAGAAAGCCAAATGGCGGATATTACTCTTACTACAATATATCAAACTATCTTGAGTCACATGGACAAAACCGCACTAGACAGTCAGAAGATTCAAAACTCTTGTCGGAAGCTACAGGGTTCGATCAGAAGGCTTGTAAAAGCACAATCAGATTTTGGAGAACGATTTACAGAAGTCGAATCACGAATATCCAACATTGAGGATGATATGTCCAAGCAAAAAAAGGCTACTGAGATCTTGAGTAGTAATAGAGATGATGTGCTCTGGCGAATGGCCGACATGGAAAATCGATCTCGACGTAATAACTTAAGAGTAATGCAGATTTCTGAAGGCGACGAAGGGCAAGATCCACGGAAGTTTGTAGTGGATCTTTTCCAGAAAGCTTTTCCTGGCCTAAGCAAATGGGATTGGGACCGAGAAATTGAAAGGGCTCATAGATTCCCTTTTAATATTCAGTCTCGTCCCGGGCAAAACACAAGATCTAGACCGAGGCCGATTCTTGTCGCCTTCAATAGTTTTCGAGCCAGAGAAGATGTCTACCTGCAAACTCGATCAAATAGCAAATCTATGGCGGAAGGATTTACTTTTTTCACGGTACCTGATTACTCTAAATATACAATGGATATTCGCTGGCAATTGCGACAATTGGTGGATTTATTTCAAAAACAGGGCGCGCAGGCTTACATCATGAACCCCGCAAAACTTAAAGTGACTTATAAAGAAAAATCGAGATTTTTTACTAATGTTGCCCTAGCTAAAGAGTATTTACATTCTCTGAAGGACCTGTAAATGGAATCTTTTTCTTTTTCTATTTTCGACAAGAAATACTCTTATAATAATTTATGGATGTGATAGTTTATTATATAATTATGCCTAGTTATGTCTCGGGGGGTCAGCCTATGATTAGGAACGAGGGTAAAGACTTGATTTAGATAAGATTTTGGGAACACATAGCAGGAAGGGGTTTTCCCCAAGAGTTGGGTTTTTTTTTTTTTGCAACAGAGCAGATAGAGCTGTCGGGTTTGACAGAGGGGCTGACGCTCATTCCCATCCTTAGGACTGTGTCCTAAAGCCTCGATTAAGGGAGGGGGGAAGGGGTCACTGGGGTTGGGGAGGGGAAAGGGGGGGCAGGGGAAGGTGGTGATGGTGGGGGTGGGTTGGGAATAAGGGGGAAAAAAAAATCCTTGGCGGTTCCAAATGACAGTTATGAAACGGATATTTTTGAACGATGTACGTATGTTAAGAGCTCATTTTTGTATAATCTTCAGTTTGACTGGAACAATATTGTATTGTGGATATTGATTTTTATATTGATTTTGAGAATAATGTTTAATGTCTCGAAGTATAAAAATTTGCTCTTTTAATGTATCCGGGCTCAACTCCAGTAATAAAAGACGGAGAATAGCTGCAGAAATTCGCTTTATCCAACCTGATATTCTCTGTTTGCAGGAAACACATCTCTCTTGGGATAATAGGTTTCTAATAGCTGATTTAGGTTATACGTTGAATGTAGCTTCTCAACAAGTTAATAATACTAGAGGGGTTATGATCTTATCTAGACCTGGATATTGCACAGTGGGTCGTAAACTAGCTGATAAATGGGGCAGATGGGCGATTGCGGAGCTCCCAGTACGGGTTAGGATCTTCACAATCTGCTCAATATACGGATCTAATGTGGATGAGGCTGAAGTTTTAGAATCACTAAATATAGAGTTAGCTAATTGGAGAGCTCCGTTAATCTTATGTGGAGATCTGAATATTAACTTAAGTACTACGGAACTAATGAGAGGTTTAGCATACTATCAGGGACGGAAACCACGGGTTTTTAAAGCCTTATACAATTTAGTCGATGATCATGGCTTGGTGGACATTTGGAGTAAAAAATACCCCTCCCTTCCAGGATACACGTATTACTCCGCACCACATAAGAAACTTGTCCGATTAGATTACTTTTTTACATCTTCAACTATTCATACACAGACAAGGATACAGACTTTCCCCAGAGTTACTTCGGATCACTCTCCCCTCATGATTGATTGTTCAATTCTGGCCGAGATAAATACTTTAAAAAGCTTTTCATTTGATAGGAAGCTCTGTCTTGATGTACAATATAGAAATTATATAACGGAATGGATGACAGAATTCTTTAGTATTAATTTAGGATCGGCTAATATTGTAATAGTTTGGGATACATTTAAGGCCTGCTTTAGAGGAGAAACGACAAAATTTGGATTATACCATCAAAATAAATTGCGATCACAAATGAGGGTGTTCTATCAGCAATTAGAGGCAGCGGAAGTTGGTCTTGCTAAAGCTTTGACAAAAAAAGATAATTTAACTCAGATATCGCTTATGGAAGAAAAAATTGCACAATGTAAAGCGACCATCACAGGAGTATGGGCCGAAGAGATTGCGCGTAAATATTTGGCAAATAGAAGACATATTTACGAATATGGCGAATCCATAGGCCGCTCTTTAGCACTGAGACTAAAAATGAAGTCTACCTCTCGGGTGATTTCAAGAGTACGGGACCAATTCGGGGTGGTTCGGGAAGCTCCGTCGGAAATTCTAGAAGTATTTCATCAATTTTATGCGGAACTTTACACTCGGCAATCAAACTCTACCACGGCTCAGATTCCTGATGCTGCCGTGACAAATCAATTAAACGATGTAGAAGCAGATATTTTAGATAGCCCCTTTACCATGGAGGAACTAGAGGAGGCGGTTAGGCAAATACCTAATGGGAAGGCAGCTGGCCCTGACTTTATTTCTGGGGAAGTCTATAAATGCTTCTTCGAGCCATTAAAGAATGTACTGTTAGCAATGTTCAGGATGGCACCAATGGGAACAGCACCAGCTACATGGAACGACGTTTCCATAGTCATTTTCAGTAAAAAAGGGAAACCTCCTGAATTACCTGGATCATATCGTCCAATATCTTTACTTAACTGTGACAGCAAGCTATATTCCAAAATGTTAGCCAACCGTATATCTAAAGTTATATCTTCATTAGTAACCACAAATCAGCATGGTTTTATACCAAAAAGAGGAACGGTTTCCCATATTAATAAAGTTATTACTTTATTTGATTTTGCAGATGTCAAAAAGAGGGACTTAGCCTTGATACTCCTTGATGCTGAAAAAGCTTTTGATCGCGTAGAGTGGGTTTATCTATGGGAAGTGATGAGAAAGATGGGTTTTGGGAAAGCTTTTTTAACGGCAATTCAGGTATTATACAACGCACCAATTGCCAGAATCACAGCTATGGGTCTAAAATCAGAAAAGATCAATATTACTAGAGGAACAAGACAAGAGTGTCCCTGTTCTCCTTTACTTTTTGCTTTATATATTCATCCTTTTATTATAAACTTACAGAATTCTCCATGCATCAAACCTTTTTCAGTTACAGGCATTTTATATACAGTATTTGCATATGCAGATGATATCGCTATAGTGACTATTGACCCTAGGGAGGCTATGGCGGAGATCGAATCATTAGCTAAAAATTTCGGAATAATGTCTGGGTATAAATTAAATGCTGAAAAAACCCAAATTCTTTGTACAAAGAACATACAATTTAATGATTCTCGGGTTACAAACAAAGTAACTTACCTAGGCATTCAGATCAAAACCCAAATGCAAGAGATTGTTGAAAGTAATTGGGAGGTGACTATAGCTCAAATCAAATATTCACTAGACAGATGGAGTAGACTTCAATTATCAATAATCGGAAGGGGGAATATAATTAAGATGAATATCTTAGCCAAGATTTTGTATTTATTTCGAAGTATACCCTTGGAATTTTCATTTAAATATATACAGCAATTACAAAGTATATGTGGGAAATTCGTGTGGGCTCCTGGTAAACCTCGTAGAGCCATGAAATGGCTTACATTACCGGAAGAAAGAGGAGGTCGTGGTCTACCTGATTTTCTTTCTTATTATTATATCTGTTTTTTACAGAAAATGGGCTATATATTGACAGGGGAACCTCCAAAAAATGAGGCGGATACCCCATCTATCTTTTTTTTACTTCTAGGAGAACAGGCAAAAGGCTGTTTATTAAAAGAATTAGAGGGCAACTATTACAAACACACACGATTTAAGGTACTTGCTTCAGCATTTAAAGTGTGGAGAAACGTCAAGAAAATGATTAAATTAGGTAAAATTACATATTACACTCCTTTTGATGCCTACAAAATACTTCCCTCTGTGTTCTGGGATGATAATGCTAAGATATGGATTAGAAAAGGGATTTCAAGAATTGGTGACTTATATGATAAAAATGCTATATTTGCAACTTATGCAGAATTATCGGATAAATACCAGCTTTCACAGGTGTTTTTTTTTAAATATCTTCAAGTTCGTGATTTTTGCTTGAAAAATCAGATTGATGTTCTTCCTAATGACTTAATTGAGGGGATCCGTCTCCAAAAAAGGATCGGTCCACTGTATGCGATCTTAATCGAAAAAAAAAAAAAAAAAGAAACATTTTAACTGGTACACCCCGAACCCCGAACCGTTACCTCCATTCGGCTGGTGACAGAATGGTCGCCACTTCGAAATTTAGGAAAGTGAACGGGTGAGGAAAGAGCTTTGTTAATAGCAAGTCTAGGCTCTGGAATACTCTCTCGCCATACCTTAGGGCCATCTAACCCCGCTCACCTTTAGGAAAGAACTAAAGATGTGGTTGTTTCACAACTAATGGTCTCTGTTTCAGCATGTTTATGTTTAGCAAGCGCCAAGACACCCATGGGTAGACATGCGCTATATAAGTCTTTTTAACAATAAAGAAAATAGTGCTCTGCGGCTGTAGTTAAAGCCTACTGAGTAACAACACACATAAGAGAGCCAGTCCTGATGGAGGTTACAAGATAAGACAAGGCAGTACTAAGGAGGGACTACTAAACCTATTGACCAATGAAATGCCACAGTTTACAAAGGACAGTGACAGGAGCCAATTAAAAAGACAGGCTGGAAAATGGGCAAGGCTTCAAGTCCATACCTGAATACAGCATACCTCGCAGAGCAGCGCATGCGCTGCCCAGGCTCGACCTAAAAAATGCCGACCTACTTCAGGTCCAGAAACAGCCTGAGGCAGTTAGTGACACTGCCTGAGGGCTCGCACAGGCGTGTGACAGTGTCTCACCAGCCATCAAAGATTTTGTTCAGGGATGGTGAATTCTGAGTCTGGCCTCAGTGCGCTGCACGCCTCAGCAAGTTAGAGTGGCATAGCGCTCTATAAGAAAAGTGGCCACCATTGTCCCCATCAGTGTCAATAAACAAAATAGTGCTCACCCACTAGATAAAGCAGACCGTATAACAAGCCAAGTAAAAGGTCCAGTCGTTATGGGTGGTAACAAATGCAGACAAGTCGGTACCAAGGAGGGACTAACAAGCCTATTTACGAATCAGAAGCCAGCATTTACGAAGGACAATGACACAAGCCACTGACAAATACAGGTGGAGAGTGTGCGGGGCTTCCAGTACATACGCTAATACTGCATGCCTTGCAGAGCGAGCAGCGCTTGCTCACTGCCGCTAGGCTCGACCTAAAAATGAGGCAAAAAAGAGGATAGAAAATGAGGGATGGTGGAAGAGAGTTGATGTGACACTGAAAGCCAAGGTGAAACAAACGAGTGAGACAGAGGCAGAGGGCGAGAGAAAGTAAGCGGGAAATGAAGGGAGAGAGACAGGCAGGGTGAAAGAAAGGATTGGAACAACGATGCAGAGAGGAAACGGATAGTTAATAAGTGTCAGAGAGAGTGAGGGACAAAGAGAGAGAGAGGCAATAGGAGACAGGGAGGAAGGCAACCACCAGAAGGCGATTTCACACAGACACCTGGGGGTGGGGAGGGAAGGGTAGAAAGAGACATGGCAAAGTAATAATTCCTGGGAGAACTATAATACTGAAAGAAGGAATAAACGAGGAACACTTGTATAGAGAGAAAAAAGAGGAAGGATGGTTTTTTTTTTAAAAAGCAAAGAAAGTTTTTAGAAGAACGTTTAAAAAGAGGTAAGCAAATAATGCCTCTTCATAATGCATTAACGTGATGTGCTTTTATTTGACAAATGTGAAATTAGTCAAGTTGTTCATGGAGGAGCCAGGAGATGTGTTTTAATCTAGCTTTCAAAGCTTAATGAGATTATGTGATCTTGTGCAAAGCACTTTGTGTCCCTGCACAGAATTCCCCTTAGTAGCAAGAATTTGCACTTATGTTGACTCCTAGTTTGTTTTAAACGGCATCCATATAACAAGCATTTGCAATGCAATAGGTCTCGCATTTCCAAGAGTTTGAGCTATTGCCATTGTAAATGACAGTGCCTTTTATTTATGTTTTGGTTTTTAAGACATAAATGAAAGGTATTTTCATTTACAATGCCAATAGCTTAAACTTGCGTAAATGCGAGACTTATTGCATTACAAATGCTTGTTTTTAACTGCAGCAGATGCAATGCACTATAGGGCCTTTCACACCCCTTCGCCTCGGTGCCACTGCACTGGCTGCACACTGACAGCTACACTGATGGATTCACTTTCGGAAGTTAGAGAGCGCAGCATACAGTGTGCACTATACAACACAAAAGGCCTTTTGGCGCTGCTAGCCGCGGTTTCAGAAGACACATAATTGAAAGTATTGTAAAAAAAAAAAAAAGTAGTTCTGAGAAGGTGAAAATGTCTCTAGCTTCATAAATATCCATATGAACATGTCACTATATGTGAAACTAGACAGCAAGGGGTGCTGGTCTGTCTCGTAGACTGCTTCTAAGCAAGTGGTGAATGTACGCAACTCCAGCAATGTGTCCTTTCACATGGGGCAAGCCTGACGCATTTGCACCCTAGAAGTGGCGCAGTGAAATTTCGTAGATTTCACTGCGTCACTTCTACGAGGCTTACTTACGTGGGAACGCCCACCCTGCATACATTATACCTGACGCAGGTATAATGTAGCGCAGGTGTTTACAAAGTGATGCAACTTAAGCGCAAAACTGTCGCAAGGCCTCAAAAATAAGGCCCTCTGTATCTAACCCAGGACAACATATTCAAGGGCAGTCCTAACCACTTGATGGCGTAGCCAGTGTACTTGTATTTCTTCTCGATGCCTTAGCGCCTAAAAGCAATAAAGTTCGGATTATGCGCTGATATAAGTAAAATAAACTCTTCCACTGGACACTTTAAGGTGCCCGTAAGAGGTTATCTTGCAAGTGAAGGAATTAAGATAAGAACGGAAAGGTCCCAGGCCTGCGAGAAGCACTGAAAACAAGCATTGGCATAGCCAATAGGTCTCGCCTTTGGGACCTTATAAGTATTTAGCCATGCAACAGTTGCATAACTAAATACTTATAAGGTCCCAAAAGCGAGACCTATTGGCTATGCAGAGCGGCCATGTGGCCGCAAAATTTAAAGTAATCGCGGTAAAGCGTGGCGCGCGCGCCCGCGTACATGCACTGTAGCTCTAGGCTGGTCTGGTAGCACTTTTTGGAGCCCTCTCAATAAGTCTCGCCAGATCAGCGCATGCGCTGGGTCAGGCGAGACCTAAAAACCTAATGCTTGTCTAACTGTGAGTGGGCCTGGGGGTCAGAGGTATTCTTGGGGAGGTCTGCTTTGCCTACGTGCTCTAATGCCACCTTAGCCGTATCCTTCATCGTGATTTCCTGACACTTTTAAAAAAAAATAATTCTCCCTCAATTATTCTCAAAGACCTGCCAGCCAGTTGTCACCTTGCTCTGGCAGGGACACTGTGATGCTGCACCTCAACTGTACACTAGGATAGGAATGTAGGTTTCTTACTAGAGGCAAGTAGTGACGTCACAACTAGGCTTTAGAAAGGGAATGGGATGCAGGTTTCTATGCACTGTACGTGGAACTCACAATCAGGGTCCATATTAGCATAAGAGAACTTACTGCACATACTGTATATAGTTATTAGAGTTCACAATTTTCTTTACACTTATCAAGGGTACAGATGAGTGTCTGCGGTGACAGCCTACACTGCACCACAATATATGTGCATGTTTGCATGTATTAAATTATATGTCCGCGCTTTTACAAATAAGACTTTAAAGTGCGTTCTTATGATATAACAACCCCCTTGAGAAAGGTAAAAGTGGATTGTCTTATTTCCAAATGAGAAAGAGAACTTACAGGGACAACAACTGGTCCTGGTATCCCTATAAAGAAGACCGTGTATTCATTCAATGTTTTGTGGATGTATTCTCTTACTTTTAGCTACTTACAGCCCCACTGCCCACTCCCTTAATAAACCAAAGCCCCTTTGTTCTGCACTGAATCTGTATTACAGCACAGAAGCTTGCTCATGCCAATGATATTACAAGGTGGAGCTTGGACTCATCTGAGCCCAATACATCCCAGAGGCCAGGCTCTAATGTCACAAAGATCCGGCCCACCTCCCCTTTACTAGAACAAAGACAACCGCTCACCTCCTCTTAGCTACTGTCACATACTACTGGAAAACCATGACAGAAATGTTGTCCTACAAAAGTATTGCGGCTAAAATATCGACTGCCAAGATATCAAGATGGTAACTAACTTTAGGCTGACTATATTTAACTCATTTATGGAACCTGATGATATATGTATCTTTAAGAGATGTGAATTAGGGATATTAAATCTGCCTTTATCTATGTATACTTACCTTCGTGATATTTTGGTTCTCAATATTTAGCAATAATATTTTTGAAGGACGTCTTTTCTTGTCCTGGACATTCAGACATCCAGCACAGAGTTGGGTTGCTAAATAATATGTGGGCACAGACATCAAAGCCACCAGCCGCCTCCACTGTCTTGCAGCCTAGAGGCCTAAGGTGTTTCAGGGGCTCTTGCAAGACAGCGACAGTCCCTGCATTACAGTGGAGACCATGGCTAGAGCTCCACTTTACCGCAGCATGTACCCGGCTCTGTTAGAGTACATTCATCTCACTAGTGGGCATATCAACAAGGGCTTTATCTCTGCTTTTTTGGCTTTAAAAGCCAAAAAAGGAGAGATAAAACTAGCGCCCTATCAACAACAGGGTGCTAACATACAAATTTGCATGTTAGAACCCTTTTACTCTACGCTTCCCCTTGCATCTCTAATGAGATGCAAAGGGGGCGTTCCAGAGTAAAATAATAGGAGAAATGTCGCTAAGCGACATTTCTCCTATTATCAAGAATGTCGCTAACCCTGTTAGAGACAAAAAAAGCAGCGCTAACCACGGTTAACGCTGCTTTTTTACGTCTGGTATTTTTCTGACTTAGCCATGATATCCTATGGAAGGAGGATATCATGGCTAAGTTTGCCTGTCCCTGTCAACAAGCTAACGTGAGATTATCGCTGGGTTTCCAGCGATAATCTCACGTTAGCCTGTTAGCGTGAGGATTGTTATCACTATTGAGATAAGCGTTGCTAATAGCACGCTATCTCAGCGATAAAAATTCACGCTAGCCGGCGATAATTATCCTAGCGCTAAGTGCGCTTAGAGATAATTATCGCCGGTTGTTGTTGATATGCCCCTAGCGTCGTTTGCATTACTACACACAAATTCGACTCACCTGAGCTCTATCACAGCCAAATGATCTGAATAATTTCACCTATATTACACATAAAAGAAATTAATGTGTAGATTTATATAGCGCAGCTTACCACCAGTGAGGGCATCCAGACGCTGTCCACGGGGCGATTAAGTGATATGCTCAGAATCACAGGATGCTTTGTCGACGCCAAGACTTGAACCCTCAGCTCCCGAGTAGGTAGCTCTGACTGCTGAGTGCCCTAAACTTTATTGCAGGCCTGAAACTGTATGCACCTCATGCTCTGAGGGTGCTGCTCAAGGCAAAAAACAAACTAACTAAAACAAAAAATCAACGAGGAATGCCTAGCCCCGAGGACTTGCACATAAATCGATCACACAGGTCTATGTTAGCCGGAAACGATTTCTGGTGCAGTTAATATGTGTCCCGCGAGTTATTAATGTAGGTTTCCCTATGGTAGTAAACTTTCGATCTGAAAATGGTTAACGCGATACACTTTCACTGTGGGTGGGGCATGGGAGTGCCCATCATCTCCAAATGTACCCGTCACCCAGAAATTATTTATGATGGGGCACCCAGGACCTGGCTATGGTTTGATGGTGCTCACATGTGGCTCGGTAGGTAGGTTAAGGTAGCACACCTGGGACATGGGAATGATTTACTGTTGAAAAACTGTCTCCTCAAAGTAATTAGGGTTAGCACACCTGCAAACACCATGAGATGGGTAGACTGGTACACTTTAACATTTGTTATTGTAGTATTTTTGTAATGGAAACTTAGATTAGTGTGGTGGAGCTATGAACAGAAACGGAATGGAAGGGACAGTGAAGATTAGCAAACCTGCGAGCCATCCGAAAATGCATAGCTTCATCATCTGTAAATGCAGTGGCGGCTGGTGACATTTGAAAGTGGTAGGGCGTAAAATCAATGTCGTACTGCACTGCGGCGAGCGAGCGTAGCGATCAAGCCTGAATCACCTATGGTGAAAGCGATACGATTTGGGAATACGACAGTGGCTTGTGCAGCAGGTCAGACGCTTCACAAGAAAATAACTTATACATGGTGGTCCATAATTGTGATTGAATCTTTGCAGTTTAGGCACTGTAATGTGTTAAAAATAGTTCTGTATTTTCAGTATCCTTGTCATGCTCACATCTTACAGAAACACTATCCATTAAAAGAAGTTTTAAACGCTGGCAAAGAAATATCAGCTTAATTCACAGGTGATGGATCACAAAAGCATTAACATTTAAGGTAAAGAGGAGAGACAAATAGATAAGCATTTAGTAGTTAATTTGTCAAAGTGAAACAGAACACCTGGATTAATTGCAGCTTCACCGATTAACCAAACTTTGTGATCCTAGACAAATTTTTGACTTCACCGATCATTCATTTTCCTCACTATCACATATGAAAGCACCTTCAAATCTGTCAATTTAACAATACCAGCAATACAAAAACCTATTGCGGTTCATTTAATGGACTATACTGTTGCTTTATCTACAAGAATCTTGGCGGGTCGGCTTTAGAGTGAGAGGCGCCGAGTGTGGCAATCGTTTTGGAGCCCCTCCATCATGACCACCTTCTGCAAAGATTCCCTCACTCCCACCTTCCAACAGTTCCATTCATCTATGTACAGTCCCTCTCACACACATGCATTTCCTGTTTTATAGCTCTACACATACTAACCCTAGGGTGTCAGAGCACTTCACATCACACACGTTACACAGAGGCAATCCATCCATGTGACGACAAGGCCCTAAACGGGCCTTAATAAGTTTAAAAAATGCCCGCCTGGGCATTACCTGGTGACTAAAATCAGGCAAGGATGCATTTTGGACTACAAAAAGCAAACAGCACAAGTGTTGCGAACAACAGGCTTCAGGAGGTGACTCAGCGCTATGTGAGACCTTACACATTACTCAATACTAGCAGGTATGCAAATAGTTTTGAAAAAATTTGCTACAATCCTTTAAGTTCTTCTGTTTTCTGCTCTAACTTGGAAGCGTCCACCATGGAGGAAGGATAGAAGTATTTCATCCTATTGGTTCCCTTCAACCTCCTTGTAATGCTTTCTTCAGCATGGTGTATTGTAAGAACTCTTCGCTGAATAGTCTGTTATTTTGAGATCCGTTGGACATACTTTTCTATTTTTACCAGTGTGCAAAGCAAGCCTTTTTTGACAATTCCCCTGTCACGTCAGTGCACACCCCTAACCTGTTTCATGAAATTGCTTATTCACAGTACCTATGAGCTGCATTGCTTCCTTCCTCCCGTGTGGAAAAACATAACTAGATCTGGCGTATGCCAGGCAGTGACATGCAAGTTGTCGGCAAGAGACCGATATGTGACGGTACACTGTAACATTATAAATCACACCTACACACTTGTACTTGTCTCCCAAACATTTCCAATGTGTGAGAAAAAGCAGTCTTAGCAATAAAAGGTATACGACAATAAGTGTAAAGCATACGACGGTAGAGAAAAACACATTGTCCTATGTACTGTGAGTGATACATGCACACTGGTGCACACAGAATCAATGACGATGGCATGCACATTTTCCCAGGATCTTACGCACACGCGCTCACAGCGGACACGCAGGCCGCGGCCCCCTTACATAATGGTTTAAATTGTTAGTTAAAACAGTAGCCCAATATTTCTCACTCAATATATGGGATTAGTACCACATACAAGTTAGCTACAAGTCCCATGATGCACTCAGATAATACACTGACAAGCGCGTCCAGTTCATACCCAAGTCTCCCTCCTATTTGGCAAAGGTTTCTTTTCAATTTTGACCAACCAAATGTGACATTACTACATGTGTCCAGGCCATCTGGTCGCGCATCCACAAACTTTTACAGGAAGACGCCAAGTCAGAGCAAATAAACGGAGTTGTTGAGAAATGAAAAACGAAAAAAAAAAAAATAAGTAAGTCAGTTTTATATGACGAGTTTTTTAAATAAAATCCTACCTGTCCTGAGCAGGTCCGGGTCCACCGTCCGCGCTGCCTCGGGTCCGTTACTTCTGGCGCCTACTCACTGGAACAGCCCATCAGTGCTGGCATTGCAAGACCCCTCTCAGCCAATCCTGGTGCTGTAGCAGCACCAGGATTGGCTTAGAGCAGGCTTACGCTCCGCCCGCCTACCCATTAGGAGACCGAGGTTTGAGCCTTGGCTCAACCCTCACTCTCCTAATGGGCATGCGCCAGCCTTTGGAAACACTAGTGCACATGACTGGGCACGGTGCAAAAATCGCCCTCCGTCCCCACTCATGCGCACTTGTGTGCTGCTGGCTGCCTGTCAGTCAACATGACGCCAGACCGCCCACCCCCTTCAGACTCTGAAGGGGGTGGGCGGTCCAACGTCATACTGACTGACAGTTCTCCCTCAGCGTCTCTGAACTTAGACGCCGAGGAAGCTGTGGGCACGGGGCGCGGGCGGGGGGGCAACGCCCCAACGCCCCCAATGGACGGACCGCCACTGTGTAAATGCATACCACCGTACACCTGTTTTCTGAAATTTGAACACAGTGCGTCTTTACTTCTAAACCTCAAACTTAGACAGAAAAGAGTTTGAGGGTGATGACCAGATGACTCCATGTCAGTGGATCACAATGGAGCTCGTCTTAAATGTAATTTTATGAAACACTGCTTTTTTCGTATTTTTTAGATGAACCGATTCAATTCAAGAGAATAGAAAGATCTCTGCCGGCGGCGCAAGACCCGCTGAGCAATCCATGCTAAGTTTAGTTTAGTTTAGTTTATTCCATTTATAGAGCGCTTGGTTACATCCAACGGTGTGTCCCCGCGCTGATGCACACGATCTGCATACAATGCACCTGTGGAAGATTTAGTTTAGAGGCTGCTTTTAAAGTACTCATCCAGCATTTAAACATTCATTCTAGCCGCATCTGCAGCCGGTAGCGCATCCCCACGTGAGTCATTGGTGCCGCCAAAATCTTTGTGACGATTTTCTTTGGCTCAACAAGAATTATTGCAGCCTCTAACATACTGAATGTGGCCTACAACAGTACTGTGTGCTCTAGCGATCAGAAGGTTTGCAGCAGAACCAGGAAATGAAAGTACGAGTTCCGGCTTCTTCATGCACCGACACTGTGTGATCCAGGGTAAATTACATATCGTGGTACAGCAGGCAGAACTGAACACTTATTGTATCCAGACTGAACAGGTACAAGTTAAAGTCTGAAAAGTGAACAAACACATCACCAAAAAACAAGCTCCTTGTCTGTTAGCTGGCAATGGCGGTCGCTTGTTTGTATTTGCAGCGCACCACGCACCGTGGGCGCTTTCACTTTATGAAGCAAGTGGTGTGAGGGACTGCAGCTGTTCTTAACCCGTTCCCCGCTCATGACGGAACCACTCCGTCATGAGCCACGGGTGCGCTGTGCTCATGACGGAGTGGTTCCGTCATGCTGCGGCTGTTGGCGGCCGCTCCTCCCACGCAGCGCTAATTCCCCGCCTGTGCGGGCGATTAGCGCAGTGGGTGGAGTCATGACGGAACCACGCCGTCATGAGCACAGCTCACCCGTGACTCATGACGGCGTGGTTCCGTCATGAGCACAGCGGCGCCGTCAACCCCCCCAAACCCCCCCAGCGCTGCGGCGGAATTCGCGCCGCAGCGAAGGGGTTAAAGTGAAAGCACTTATTGTGCCCTGTGAATACAAACAAGCGACTGCCATTGTCCCGGCTCAATAAACAACAAGCATTTGTTTACGAGGCCGGGGACACTGAGAAGATGTAGTAGTTCCAAAAGGAAAGAGATGCCGACCTACAGCGTAACTAAACTGTAGTTCGGCGGTGCTGCTTCAGACAGAACGGAAGTGACATTTCGCATGGCCAGCCAATAATGAGCCAAGCTAAGCAGAGCAACGCAAGAGTGACCCAATGTCAAGCGGCAGGCGGGATTACTCTCCATGGGGCATATCAACAAGGGCATTATCTCTGCTTTTTTGGCTTTAAAAGCCAAAAAAGGAGAGATAAAACTATCGCCCTATCAACAACAGGGTGCTAACATACAAATTTGCATGTTAGCACCCTTTTACTCTACGCTTCCCCTTGCATCTCTAATGAGATGCAAAGGGGGCGTTCCAGAGTAAAATAATAGGAGAAATGTCGCTAAGCGACATTTCTCCTATTATCAAGAATGTCGCTAACCCTGTTAGAGACAAAAAAAGCAGCGCTAACCACGGTTAACGCTGCTTTTTTACGTCTGGTATTTTTCTGACTTAGCCATGATATCCTATGGAAGGAGGATATCATGGCTAAGTTTGCCTGTCCCTATCAACAAGCTAACGTGCGATTATCGCTGGGTTTCCAGCGATAATCTCACGTTAGCCTGTTAGCGTGAGGATTTTTATCGCTATTGAGATAAGCGTTGCTAATAGCACGCTATCTCAGCGATAAAAATTCACGCTAGCCGGCAATAATTATCCTAGCGCTAAGTGCGCTTAGAGATAATTATCGCCGGTTGTTGTTGATATGCCCCCATATTCTGTTTACTTCAGGTCTTGCGCTGTCTAGGCTCGACCTGAAAAGGCAGTTATGTGAGATTTCAGGTTATTTTTCCTATTAGCATTATCGATTTTCCCAAATACTTCAGAAGGCTGTTTTAATGTATATGTATTTTCTTATCAGTTATAGAAATGCTTGGTATTAGAGAGCATTAGCAGTCACTGCTAAGGATGAATACGTTCCAGGAGGTGCGCAAAGATGTAGTATGACAAGGCTGCGGCCCGTACCACTAATACACATTCGGAGGGTATGACGTCACTTCTTCCCCATGTTACCAGTCAGTGTCATCCAGTGGGGATCTACTGTGCAGCATGTTAGGTTGTACTGCGCTGCGTTTCCAGAGTAGACCATTTGTCATTATCAGTAGTTGAGGGGTGGTAGGAATATTCGTGTATGTGTATATATGTAAATGTTCACAAGTTTTCTCAGGCACCAATTCCAATTTAATCGATACATACTAAACACCCCTTTCTCGTGATCATCTGGTGCTTATGATCAAGGCCTTCAGAATCATGGGGAAATTATGGGGCTGGATTGACAAAATTAAACTGCAAGTCAATCAATATTAGGCCGCGTTTTATGGCACACTGTGACATAATATATCGTTATTTTGTCATTTAAATACCTACAAATACTGGGGCATATTATCAAGCATGGCGTTAAAATTATCGCCGCTTTAAAGCGGCGATAATGGGCTTGATAATATGCCGCAGAGAATTCCCATAGAAGTCCATGTTGACACCAGAACATGGGCTTCTATGGGAATCCTCTACGGCATATTATCAAGCCCATTATCGCCGCTTTAGCGGCAGTTTTCTGCCGCTAAAGCGGCGATAATTTTAACGCTGTGTCTTGATAATATGCCTTACTGTTTGTGCAGAGCTGCACCTCGTTAATACCAGATTAACAAACATTGCAATGGGTGAGTCATTTTGCGCTTTTTTTGTGCATTTTGATTTGTTTAAGCACGAAAAAAATTGAGTCAAATCTAGGCCTGGGCTAAAATTTCGTTCCGTTCGCGGAAATTGTGATAATTTGACATTTTCGCGTTCCGCGGAAAGCGCAAAAATGTCAAAATTTCCGCATTCCACAGCTTAGCGATAATTTTGTTCTTGCTCGCGCTGTAAAATAATACATTCTCGCGCGCGCGCGATTGCCTTACCTGAATCCCTGCGTTCGCCGACAAGTTTTCTTGATCCGGTCACGTTCTCCATGAGATGTTGTATTGTTTTTAGCAATTTGCGCTGTCTCGCGACAGTTCGCGCCCGCAGTAACGTCATGCGTCGCGCGATGACGTCTTTCTTCTCGCGATCATGCACCGCGAGACAACTGAAAACAAGATGGCCGCGCCCGCGAACAACCACATGGGTAAGTTGGCGTGCCGCAACCATGCAGAAAATCTCGCGAACATGCGGGAAAAAAACGTCCGCATCTTCGCGATATTTCCGCGTGTTTGCGATAATTTTTAACATTTTCGCGATAATTTGCGAAAGTGGATTTCGCAAATTCCACCCACCCCTAGTAAAATCTGCGGATTACGTAGCACATTGTGGATTATGTGGTGAATGTGGTAAAGCGATAATTATACAGAAAATGTAGAGACTGCAGAATCGCATTATTCCTGTGGCGCTGTGTATGATCGATATTCTAATCCTTAGCAGGTAACAATTGTCAGCTGACAGCCTAGTTCATGTTTCTTTAAAAAGCAGAAGCAGTTTTGAAAAGCGACTAGACTCCCCAGGCCTACCCAAAAAGAAATGAATGTGTCCTTGGGTAATGTAACTGCTGCTCAAGTAAAGCGCTTCGGGTCGAGTTTGCGCTATGTCAAATTAAATGAAAACAAGCATTTGGCAAAGCCAATAGGTCTTGCCGCTTATGGGCAAGTGGCGGGGCTTCTGAAAGACCAGGAGGCCCAGTTCTGCAGGGGCAATAAGTGCTGCTGATCTCTGAGTGTCTTTTGCTGCTGAGCCCGAAGCAGTCTGCGCTCCAGGAACTCCAGGGTGATGGGGCCGGAAGCCCCAGAGCAGCACGTGCTGCAGGAGCTCAAGTGCTGCAGAGCCAGCAACACTGAGGGGCAGGCGCTGTGACAGAAGCAGAAACTGCGGCAAGATCAGAATTCATTAGTGCTGCGGGGTTGGGAGGAGCTGCAGTGCCGCACAGCCAGGATATCAGTGCTCGAGCACTGCGAGGGGAGCTGGAGCAGGAGGGAGGGTTGCAGCGAGCTACACACCGAGGAGGGAGAGCTGCACGGGAGGCGGGCTGCACCGGTCTATCGCTGAACCTGCTACTCTATGGATATCAAAGCAGCCCCAACGGGGTGTCTACCATCGAGGACCGGACCCCCTCCCCTTGCATGCCACCTGCTCAGAATGCCCCAGGACTGAACTGTAATACGGTAAGGCACTGTCCCCCCTCTGAGCTCAGCTGTCTAAGACTGCATTGTGCCGTGAGGGGCAGGGCTACTTTGATAGGCCCTTACAAGTCCCAACCCCACCATATTGGCTCATGGGCGGGTGCAAGAGGTTTGTGAAACAAGATGAAGATAATGAACCAAAAGGTCAGCAGCCTCACAGAGCTTGACTGCTGCGACAAACGAGCAGCACTGAAGGAGATAGCGGCAAGGGAAGTGGCGGAGGATGGAGGAGGGGTGAGGAGATGAGAGGGTGGGACAGGAGAGCAAGTCGGATCAACAGTGAACAGCGGGAGGGGGTTATTGGGGGACGGCAGAAGAAACAGCTGCCGGCTGAGCGAGTTCAGAAAGGAAATAAATTGGTTTGCCAGTCTGAAATAAATAATTTTAAATACGGGTAGTGGGTTGTGGAGGAAAGAAATGCCGTTCATAAATAATTAAAGGCGCACTTAAAGTGAAAGCGGTGATGTTTATAAATAAAGGCTAGAGGTCATGGCAAATGTTAAAGCGCGTCACATACCTCTGTCACACCTTACATTTCAATTGAAAGTGGTGCCGTAGAGAACAAGAGAGGGGAACACGAAACATGGTTGAGGGATCAGGGACCTGCACAACGAAGACAGCTGGAATAACAAGCACGGCCGCTAAAGTGAAAGCGACTGCGCTTTAAAGGCGCGCTTAAAGTGAAAGCGGTGATGTTTATCAATAAAGGCTTGAGGTCATGGCAAGTGTTAAAGCGCGTCGCTCGCCTCTGTCACACCTTACATTTCAATTGAAAGTGGCACCGTAGAGAACAAGGGAGGGGAACACGAAACACAATTGAGGGGGCAGGGACCTGCACAACGAAGACAGCTGGAATAACAAGCGCAGCCGCTAAAGTGAAAGCGACGGCACTATGTGTTTAATTATTAAACTGGTACATGACGAGGAATGCAGCTGCCACCCTGCGCGCCGCTGCTCCCTCCCGAGAGCAAAATGCTATGGGAGTGAACATTAAAAAAGAAGGTGGGACGTGCACCCGCCTTTGGCCATTTGCGTGCTTTCATTATTGAAAGACACACGCAAAGGCCAATCCTATGTGTGGGAGGAGTCAGACCCACACAGAGAAGTTTAGCGTGCTCACAAGAAGTCTCTAATAGAGCAGCGCATGCGCGCTGCGCTAGGCTTGACCTAAAAAAGTGACTGGAGAGAACTGCGGCCTCCTGCCTCTCCTGAGCTAACCCAGACGAACCATGGGATGCTTCAACAAGTTAGTGCATGTACTAGACACACGAGAGACGGCCTTTGCCCCAGCTATTTGACACTCCACTGGAATACACGTGCTGCGTTTCTGTCCATCTATTTATTTCCAGCCCCGTCTCCATGTGTAGCTCATGGTTTGCGTTAAACATGATGCCGTATTTATGTGTAGAAAAGAAATCAGCACCACAGAGGGTGCTACATCCCTCTAGGCGCTGGAAAGAAACAGAGCCCAGAATATTCTTTAAAAAGCAGAAGCAGTATTGAAAAGCGACTAGACTACCCGGCCTACCAAATAAGAACTGAATGTGTCCTTGGGTAATGTAACTGCTGCTCAAGTAAACCGCTCAAATACCTTCGGGTCGAGATCGTGCCATGCAAAACTAAAAGAAAAAAAAGTGACTAGAGAGAACTGCGGCCTCCTGCCTCTCCTGAGCTAACCCAGACGAACCGTGGGATACTTCAACAAGTTAGTGCATGTACCCGAAACCTGAGTGACGGCCTCTGCCCCAGCTCTACGACACTCCACTGGAATACACGTGCTGCGATTCTGTCCATCCATTTATTTTCAGCCCCATCTCCACGTCTAGCTCACGGTTTGCGTTAAACGTGGTGCCGTATTTATGTGTAGAAAAGTAATCAGCGCCACAGAGGGCGCTACAGCCCTATAGGCGCTGGAAAGGAACAGAGCTCAGAATATTCTTTAAAAAGCAGAAGTAGTATTGAAAAGCGACTAGACTCCCAGGCCTACCAAAAAAGAAATGAATGTGTCCTTGGGTAATGTAACTGCTGCTCAAGTAAAGCGCTCCAATACCTTCGGGTCGAGATCGCGCCATGCAAAATAAAAAAATAAAAAGTGACTAGAGAGAACTGTGGCCTCCTGCCTCTCCTGAGATAACCCAGACGAACCGTGGGATACTTCAACAAGGTAGTGCATGTACCAGACACCCGAGTGACGGCCTTTGCCCCAGCTCTACGACAATCCACTGGAATACACGTGCTGAATTTCTGACCATCCATTTATTTCCAGCCCCATCTCCATGTCTAGCTCACGGTTTTCGTTAAACATGGTGCCGTATTTATGTGTAGAAAAGAAATCAGCGCCAAAGAGGGGGATACATCCCTCTATGTGCTGGAAAGGAACAGAGCCCAGAATGTTCTTTCTCTAGCATGAACCACGATGTTTGGGAGAGCTGAGCGGTCTTTCACGGACAGTACTGAAGCGCGATCAGTCCAGGCACCTCCAGCTGCCAAGCCCTACCCAAGCACCCGACCTCCACAGTACCTGCCTTGCACTCAGAGGAAAAGTAAATAAATAGAAAAAAAGGCATGCGTCTGCGTTAGGTGATCGCAAATTAGAAAACAATAGCATGGTAGCCATTATTAGTGCTGAGGCTGCTGCGATGTTAAGCAAGCTGTTGCCATTGCGGGAATGATAAAAAAGTGCTTACCCACTAATTGAAGGAGACAGTATAACGCCAAAAGTAAACGATCCACTCCTGATGGGCGGTCCCTATAGGAGACAGGGCGGTAACGAGGAGGGACTAAGAAGTCTCATTATCAATCGGAAGCCAGCGTTTACCATGGACGATGATGCCAGCCAATGAAAAACATGGGCGGTGCTTCCACACCACTTCTAAAAAATGCCCTAATATAGCGTGCCTCGCAAAGCGAGCAGCCCATGCGTGCTGCAACGCTAGGCGAGACCTAAAAATGCCTGTGGCATACCTTTACATCAGTAATAAATACCAGCTGAAATGCCCCTGGTACCAAATTAGTAATATTAATATTGTCTCCCCAACATTGCATGATTTATCACTTAAATATATTTAAAAATCAATATTTTTTCCCCAAATATCAACTTATGTGTTCAGATAATACATACATTTTTCACCTTGAATACACACTTTTCAGCCCCGATATACATATATTAATTCAACCAAGCGAAAGCTTCTAATTAGTAGTCAGGGCTGCACACAGGAGAGCTGCTTACAGGTAGCTTGTGAACTACCAGTACCTCACGAGCTACTCTTTTGAAACGACTGTCCTACAACTAAAGTGTATGGGGCTTGAATGAATTATTTGCGGCACGTTTTCTCTGCATACCCATAGAACTGCGCTGCTTCATGAAAACAAATGTTGCCATTGACTTGTTACGTTCGGCCTAATTAATATGTTGAGTTAATCTTTCATGGCCCAAATAACTGACTTTTCAGAAACACCCTGTGTCTTGTTATGATGAATATCTTCAAACAAGTATAAAATTCAGATATAACGAAAACAAGAGTTGTACATTAAATAGAGCCTTGGCACTCTCTCCTGGATTCCTGTATTCTTATTTTCAAGGATCCTGCAGTTCTGAGGTTTTCCATCAGGTCTCTCTGACCTAGAAAAGTTAGCAGCTTCAACTTCAAAAGTATCTCCAGAGATAGTCATTGCTTTAATTGGATGAGCTGGCGGGGCCAGATTGGGTCAAGGAAAGGCCTTCCAAGGGAGTCCAGGAGACAAGTAATGGAGCTGCGATAGTATGGTAGACCCTGAAATTATGCAGATATCTCAGCAAAAAGGCAAGACCTGCTTCGACCCCACTTGTCATGTCAGGTGAAAGGCTGTGGGCATCAGGGGCGTTGCGACCAGTGCTGCAGTAAGTGCAGTGGCACCAGTGCCCAAAGGCCCCTGGGGCTTATAAAAGCTGGGTCTGGCGGCTTATTGGACTAATGTGTCAACTGAAGGGGCCTGTGTTTGACCTCATGGCCACAGATTCAATTCCTGGTGGGGCCACTCAGCCTTTCATTTTTCTGAGGTCTATAAAATGAGTGCCATTGAGTTGGGTAACAATAAATATCTGTTATTCAGCACCAAGATACACTTCTGGGTGGACGTGCACTTTACAAATACATGTTATGTTAGTAACCCCTTATTAATGTTAATGCTTGAACACAAAAACACTCAACCATTTCAGGATATTTATATTAAATAAGAAGGAATAGTACCTTCTGTACTCAAACAGAGCATCTGTCTACAATCAATAAACTCAGATACAAACGAGCTTCTCCAGTGTGAAACCAAGTGCCTGATCCTCAAGGAAAGGGTCTGTAGTCCAAGCTGGTTATGGACAGTTCTGTGTACATGTCTGGGTTACAATACATTTCCAGTACAGAGGAAGGATACAAGAGATGTGATAAAATGTCCTACCATCTCTTGTTCTCCCAGTCTCATCAAGTCTAGACAGTTGGGGTTGGCATCTACGTAGTGGGAGGTGAGGTGGGGAAATGTGCATAAATTTAATTAAAAATTAATAGACTTACCAAACATGACATCCTTCACCCCGGAGCTCTTTTTTTGCCGATGCCACTAGGGCGCTGCATTTCGCTTCACCAATCCTAGCTCTGCTCTCACCAGCATGAGAGCAGTGCTAGGATTGATGAGAGCAGCCTTACTCGGCGCTCCAGAGACCTCTGGAGGCTTTGACTTTCTCTAGCCCAGCTGTCTTACGACAGCTGGTTAAGAAATGTTTAAAGTAAGCCTGTGTGGCTGGCCGTATTAAGACGGCTGGCCAAAGAGACATGCACACTTCAAACAGTGTATTAAACAGCCCACCTTCCTTACTGCTGCTGTCACTCAGCAGCGGCCCCGTCCCTGTCCTGATGCTTGGCTCGGGACAGAGGGATGAAAAAGAGAACGGTAATAAATTACAATTTTATTTTTATTCCTTTGGCGCTTTTGGGGAATTTAAGTGGGGCAACGCTCCTCCACTCGAGCGAAGGAGCCACCCCTGAGTCTAGAGTAGCGTGTTGTTATAAGCAAATCTTGCAGCTTTGTTTACCAAATTTAATACAGACTGTCTCTCTTTACCCACACTGGACACTAACACTGGATACTTGGGGCATTTTGACAAAAGAAGTGACAGAGTGCAGCGTTATCCTTGTTTGTTCAACGCTGAGCTCCGCCACTTCTGAAACGCAGGGCTGCACCGTATTTATAACAGTACGGTGCAGCCCTGCATTTCTCTATGCGCTGCCACTAAATTTAGCAGCCTAGCACCAACGAGGGCACCCTTGCACAATAGTGCAAGGGTGCCTGCGTTGAGGGGAAGGATTGTTTATGTGCAGTAAGGTGTCCCTTCTTGCACATAAACAATCAGAAATGGCGTTTTGAAACTTCTATGTGTGCTGGTTAATAAAGCACACATAGAAGTTGAAAAACATAATTTTTTTAATGATGGTTTATGTGCAGGAAGCGACACCTTTCTGCACATAAATGATAAATGGTGCTTTGCTTTTTCTATGTGTGCTGCACAAGGCAGCATGAATGGAACCAGCAAAAACGAGGAGAAATTAAACATTTATCCTTGTTACGCCAGGGTAAGACTAGGACCTGGACCAGGACCTGGACCAGAAACAAGTATACTTGTTTCTGGTCCAGGGAAGACCTGTCTTGGCAGTTCGGGCTGGACTGTTCACATGAGGAACAGGATCAAGACTGATTTGAAAATGTTTGTGTCTTAACTGGGATGGAAAAGTGAGCTAAAGAACGAAGATGGATTGAACTGAGATCTGTGACTGGGGGTGGGTGTCTGAAAAGTTTCAGCGCTCCGTCCATCATCTCCTTGTGTTTGCTTTGTTCGCCCTAAGTTGGCAGGGTATGCCCAGACGTGGGTCCCTTGCTCACTTTGCCACTGGATTCAAGCAAGCCTGGCTGATGCGGGGTGAAACCCCGAAACCAGTCCCAGGATGGCTGTTTCTGATCCAGGGAGGACCTGGCTTGGCAGTTCTGGCTGGACTATTCCCATGAGGAAAAGGTCAAGACTGATTTGCATATGACTTGATCTGACCTGGAGTAGCGAAGTGAGCTAAAGAACGATGATGTATTAAACCCAGCTCTGTGATTGGGGGTGAGTGCCTGAAAGGTTTCAACGCTCCGTCCAACATTGCCTTGTGTTTGCTATCACCACTCTAATTCATTATTATGGTGGGCAATTATATCTGCAGGTCAAAGTGGCTAATTAAGGGCAAGATGAGTTAGCTTAATAACATCATTACGTTGTTGCATCTAACCGCAACTGTGCAGAGAATATGATTTTCCTCCTAGTCAGGGCACCAGAGCGCAGACAGAACACCAGTTAGCCCATCCCAGGTCAACAGGATGATGAACCAGTGACAGAGAAAAATGGTGTAATACTACTAACCAGTTCATAACCCGGTGGCTACTATCTTCGTTCTAAGCAAGCCAAGTCAAAGGGGCATGGTCAGTGAGCAACCAAACATGTTCGCCCATCAGGTAGTACCTCAAAGCCTCAACAGACCGAGAGGAAGCCGGACACTCCTGCGCTATAGTAGCGTAAATCAGTTGTTTGGGAGTAGCTTCTATGCTGAAAAACGGTATCAAAGGAGGAACATCCTCAAAATCCTTAGGCACAGCAGCATCTAAGCCTGACCCCAAGATATTGGCTTACAAGATAAAAGGAAGAGAAATGTTTGGACTCCTTAGAACCGGATAGGAATAGAGTGAAAGTTTCTGGGAGATCGAAAGTTTCAAGGACAAAAGGGACTTTTTCTAGTCTCAGCCCTAAGGTACCTGGTGAGGAGTAGTGTTTTTCAACAGAGCTATCAGACAAGCAGCCAAGGTAGAATAGTGAGGAATTATTGCCATCCATCACTCAATAAACCCCAAGTGGTAGCTTTTCAGAGGTGACTTCAAACTATCTTCCCACACCTTAATTTACTTGAACTGAGGCTGAACATGACACTGCCAAAGGTACATCTTAGATGTACCACAGCCACCTTTGTATATTTTACATGGTTCATGGTGATACCTGCCAATTTTAATAAAGACAGTAGTGTCTCAAGGGGATGTAATTAAATGTCCCAAGTCAGGCAATAAAACATACCATCTATATATGCATCTGCATTGGCGTGATGGGGAGCTCAAATGTGACTCAATAATATTTGAAAGTTATAGCCACGATCAATGTACTAAAATTGGAAAAAAACTAATGGAGTAGAAATCATTGTTTTTCTCTAAAAGTTCTCATAAGATGCACTTTTCAATACACTTTCATAAGATGTAGGGTACTGATATGTTTTGCAGGTCCTAGCTATTCTATGTCATTCCACCAATAATTGATTTTTAGAAATAGAAAGCAGAGCAAAGATTTTGCCACCCACCTTCAAGGTTCGTAATCCAGTACCTTGTTTGTAATATTTTACTTGATTTCTCTGTGAAGTGTGATGTTATTCTACTGCTATGATGTGCTTGTTCTACCCAACCATCCAAGAACATATCTTAGATTGAGCTTATTTGTCTTCCAAAAAACAATTCAAAGGATGAGAACCCAGCAGGAACCTTGGTTACACTGCAGACCCCACTTCCTTTCAAAACATCAACTTGTGGATCTTACATCTTTCGACAAAAGCCATCCATCTAGGGGTGATATGGAGGGGTTTTGATGTTATGTATACTGAGAAATTTACATTGAGACCTTAAACTTGCACCTTAGGATGTCAAAATGTTGTGAGGTAACCTGACCGTTTCATAGTAGGGTATAAGGGCATCATATACCCGGGCAGCTGATGCTCCTTGCACAAAAGGCCTCAGGATAGCAGCATATTCAGAGATTTCCATATGGCTGTTCCCAGTCGAAGGCGGCATAGTAGGTAAAAAAATGATGGACTGGTGTGTTCCCTAGAGTAATTACCAGCTAAAATTCATTCAACCAATCCACCCATCACTTTTTGTTGCTTTCCTCAATGCAAAAGTGTTTGATTTGAATTAAGGATTGATCCAAGGAGATACTGCTGGAGAAGTATTTGTTTCAAATACAATTTAAAGCCCTCAAATGACTGGTTGTGCATATTATAGGAGAAATCAAATTTCATATTTTAGGGGCATTACCAAGAGAATAGATTCTGTGCTTCGTATGAGACTACTGCACCCAGAAGGGATGACATTTTGTGTCAGGTATGTCGTGGGAGTCAAAATCCACATCGTTGTCTTTTGCATACGGTTTTAAAAATGTCTCTAGCATCTGTAGGAAAACAGGTAAGACTCATAAAGACTGGTGTGATACGTTCAAAATGTTGCTCTCCTGGAATGAGTTTCACTCATGATACGTTGCTTTCCGAGGTACCATGGCAGCTCTGTACAAAGCAGTGAAGTTTGCCAATCGGGTGCCAAGTTTAAGGCAGGCGCTCAGCAAAATGTTTTGTCCAGAGAAAACAAGCTCCTAAAGCTGGAGTTTATTTTTCCTGAACAAGGCACCTTTTTGCCAGATCTTTTAACATATTTCCTTCCTGTTTCTATTATTCCATGCATAATAGACATGGGCAGGGAGAATGGTTGGTGGTCATCCCGCTTTCAATAGGATGGGACGACAGTCACAGTGGTCCAACATTGTGACTCAGCAATCCTGTGGCGATGGACCCCTGGGTAAGAGGTTACTACTGCAGGAGCCAGTGAAGGATCCGTCGATGATAACCCAATGGTTTCCACGCCGCTAAATAGAACAGGGAAACCACAAGTTTTGTAGGTGAGAAGACTGCCAGTTCATAGAATTTATTCTGCTCCTCTAAATCCTGAAAAAGGCTCTCAGTCTTAAGGGGGTTTAGCTCTAGGTGGTGAAAAGCACACTAGAACTGCTTCTCCTGTAGTGCTTGACCTAGTGGGATACTGCCCTCTAGGAGGTCCTTTACAGGTAAAGTTGTATATCATTAGCATAAATGGGCTGGATTCTCCTGGATAGAATACTTGGGTGGGCGGATGAGCACGAAGTAATGACCACCCTTCAGGCCGGCTTTAGATCTGGGAACTCTACCCTGGACCAACTCTTTAGGCTGCAGGTCCTTTTCTGGAAGACTGTAAGTGTTGAGGGTGGCAGCCTCTACCTGGTCTTCGTAGACCTGCGGGCCGCCTTAGATCTTGTGCCCAGGGAGAGTTTATGGAGGGTCTTGAAAGAACTAGACCTCCCGCCCTATCTATTGGACGTCCTGAAGCGTTTCCATGTAGGGAACTATGCCCAGGTCAGGTGTGGGAAGAACGGGGAATTATCAGCCCGCTTCCCCGTAACCAGAGGCGTACGCCAGGGCTGCCCCCTGGCCCCTACGCTCTTTAGTCTGTACATAAATGGCCTGGTGGGTGAACTAGATAGCGTTAGGGATAGTGATGCCCCTTGGTTGGCGTCAGGCCGGGTGCCTGCTCTGATGTTCGCAGACGATACTTTATTGTTGTCTCGAACATCAACAGGTATCCAACGGGTCCTGGACGGTTTTGTATCATTCTGCGCCTCGCTGGGACTCAAGATTAATTTAGAGAAGACGAAGTTCATGATCTTTGGTCCCCCGAAACGCACCCGCCCTAGCCCTGTGCTAAATGGCACCCTGCTTGAAAGGGTGAGAACTTTTGTATACCTGGGCGTCACCCTGACTGAAGATTTCTGTTGGGGCCCCCAGGTAGCCAAATCTGCCCTCAGGCTTTCACAGATCGTAGGGTGTATTGGCAAGTTCCAGAGCACAACCCAATTCAAGCCAGTCTCCCCAGTGCTTGAAATTTACGGCGCCCAAGCTAGACCTGCTGTAATGTATGGTGCAGAACTCTGGGGCCATACGCGCACATCAAGCCTTCTTAGGGTTGAGCAGGCATTTATGAGGAATTTGATAGGTCTCCCCCAGAGTACCCCGCTCATACCTTTGAGACTAGATCTATGTCTAGAGCCCATTTCAGAACTGTTAGCGGCTCGACCTCTCCTGTATTGGAGAAGGCTCTGGACAGTACCTGAGCTTGATGATTACAGAGCTGAGTTTTCTGCAGTTTGGGGGCGGTTGAAGGGCAAAAATATACCCTGGTTATCCCACATTAAAGCTGTTGCATACCAAATAGGTTTGCCCCAATTATGGGAGACCCCAGAGGAGAGTTGTCCAGCGGTGCGGAGAACTGAGCTGCTGGCCTCCCTGAGACAGTATAATTTAAGTTTGCTGTACTGTTCGTCAACTATGGGTAGGTTGTCTATAGAATTTCTGCAGGTAAAACTTGTGCCCAGGAGGGAGGAATTCTGGATTTAATACAACCTCCCATGGCAAGAAAACTATACACACAATTAAGACATGGCTGTCTGCCGATTGGGGCATTGACTTGCAAATGGGCTGGACGAGAAGAGGGAATCTGCCCAGCTTGTAACACAGCAAAGAAGATATGGTCCATGTTTTATTCTTCTGCCCTGCCTATAGTGCAATACGGAGATCCTGTTTGGCACCATTGTGTAGAAATCTGGGCCTAAAACAATGCGCTCAAGCCTGTAGAATTTTAAGATATGATACTTCACCTCCCATTGATGAATACAGGCCCCAGCTAGGCCCGCAGGACACAAGGGTTCGCTCTCCTGTAATGGAATCTATAAGGAAGTTGGCACGGAAACTGCAAAGTACAAAGACAGTATTTATTAACCCTTAAGGGTGGTCCTACAATCCACACAACACTCTTCAGTATTGCATAGAGTAGCACAAAGAACTTACGTACATGGTCCCCTTTTATACACAATAGAGGGGCTCATAAGTGGGTGGATACAACATGAGGCCGAAGAACATTACCATTTATGGTCATTTTCGATACTGAATCAATATGTGGGCGGAGCTAACGCACTCCTTGAGCCCGCGAGGACATGGTCAAGCAAGGCTAACTGATAACAGATGTGGTCAAGTCTGGGCATGCGCCAGATGGACAAAGGAGCTATTTTTAGACTGTTACTAGGCAGATTACAAGAGCAACTAACACAGAGGTTGGACTCTTCTCGTGGGGAACACGTGGAGGCATGACAATACAAAATGGAGTCCGTGCTTCAGTCAACATAACAGAGAAAACACGATCTATAAAAGGGGAATTAATGTCTTTAGTAAATGCTTAATCACATCGTCGTTTCAATTTACAACAGACGACCCTTTCAGCATTTACTGAAGACATCCGGTTTGTTAGGATAATCATCATGTATGTCAATTGTCATCATTTCTTCAACTTCCTTAGCTAAACGTTTTTGGTGAGCAACATCGGCAATAGTTTTCTTATCAGGGATACAAAATGATACACATAATGAGCAGAGCAAGGGACCACATTGAACGCAGATACAGCACGAAAACAGAACCGCTACAATAATACAGAGACCAGTTAGAACCTTCCATCCCCAGGCAGTAATTAACGCCCAAAACCATCCAGAAAAGGACCAAGTGCCGTTTTCTGTATGGATCTCAGCTGCAATTTTATGCAGTTTATTGATGGCATTATAAACTGATGGCGTATGATCAGGGATAAACACACAACAGCTACTTCCAATAATTTTACATGCTCCTCCTCTGTCAGCTAGCATAACGTCTAATACCATACGATTCTGCAATGCAACAATTCTAGTAATCTGCAATTCCTCCGTAAGATTCCCAAGAGCAGCAGCAGTCTGATTTGTCACAGCTTCTACCACTCTTGTTAATCTTCGGATCTTCCTACTGTTCAGGGCAGCTCCAACAAAGAAAAACAGTCCTAAGTTAAAATCAATATACTGCTGCAGACTGGTATCAGTCTGATCCACATCATCAATTGATAAAGTACGTTTATACCTATTTACAGTCACATTATTCAATAATTTCAGATCCTTATGATAAGATGCGGGTGCTAGGAATACAGGAGGTAATAGAAATGATACACAGCATACCCCAGACCACCCAGCCGGCAGACGGTAATAACCTTTATTTCCACACACAAAGTACGTATTATGGGAGGCTAAGAAGGTACTATTGTTCAACCCATCAATATTCAGAACAGTAATGCAATCACTAACACCAACAGGGATGAAACCCACACTCTGGACACACAGGTCCGCCTGAGCTTGTGCTACTTGAATCACAAATTTGCCCTTTCCCACAGTGTCTCTTGTGTTCGTGAAGATGTAGGGAATGGATTCATTGTCTGGTCGGTACTCTTCCCACTCCCAAATTGTCCCATTTGCTTGTGGATACCCATTTATATCTTGATGGCATTCTTTATTGAGTCTAAAGAGCAATCGTCCCACTGTCGGTTTCCGAGTGGCAAAAAGCAAAGTATACCATGCTCTACAAGAGCCATTATGAGAGAAAGGAAGTGGTATAAATGGCGTTCCTCCTTTCTTCTGATGAGCTGGCATCATCCCACAAATCCAACAGTTCGTAGCATTCGTAGCAACGTGGGTATGATGCAGCATCTGGATGAAAGTGTTATTCAAGTAAGATTGTCGATGCTTCAACTCTTGATACGGTAATGTATAAAAGTAGTGCTCCTCAGGCACCGGAGTTGTCAACACAAGAATCTTCCGAGCGGGAGTTACATCCTCCACGAACCATGTGGTTATCCCAACAATGGCTACTGTCAACATAAACCCTAATGCACAAAGGATTTTCTTTTTCTCCATATCAAAGCAAAAATAAAACCCAATATCTTCCTGAAACTAAAAGTCTGTCAGAACTCTTCCCCTTGGGCAGCGGTTGATTTCTTCACCAGCGGGCCAAGACAGGTGTCGCTACACTAATGCAGGGCTGATCCCCCCCCTTGCCTCATCGGCTCTCCGTTTCACTAACCCAAGGGCCGTTCTGACAGTATGTCCCGGTACTGGAAAACTCACTTCCTTGGTCGAAGATGATATCGCCTTCCTCCAGGAGTCGCGTGGTCCGGAAAGAGCTCCTCAGTGGCGTTTGGCTCCGCAGCACGGCCTGTCTCTGCAGCCAAGATTTCTCGTTGATCGGTCAGCACGGCAGGTTCCACCAATCCGGGCGGCACCTTCCTACAGTGCAGAGAGTGGATCCAATTCTTTCGGTTGGAGACTCGCACAGCCGTCCTCGTTGCGAGGAGGACCTGCTCAGGGCCCACCCATCTCGGCTCTAAACTGTTCGTTCTGTCGAAGACTTTCACCATGACATGGTCACCAGGCCGGAGACCATGTCCTTCACCAGTAGACCGATCAGGGAGCGCCTCCCGGACCTGTTGATGAATAGAAACCAAGTTATCCGTTAACTGTGCCAGATAATCACTCATCATCACACAAGGTACATCATGCACAGCCTTAGGTTTTGGCGGACCCCAAATATTCATTGGGCGTCCGAAAACAACCTCATATGGTGTAAGGCCAGTTCGAGAGTGCGGTACTGATCTAATTGACAATAACGCCAATGGCAGAGCGTCTGGCCAAGTCAAAGACGTCGAAGCTTGAATTTTGGCGATCTTAAGCTTCAGTGTACCATTATAATTCTCAACTAGGCCTGCAGACTGAGGGTGAAACACGGCGTGGAACTTCTGAGTGATGCCTAGGCCCTTCAAGACATACTTTATAACATCCGCTACAAAGTGAGGGCCATTATCACTCCACAGAAGTCTACAGACGCCATATCGAGGGAAGAACTCTTTCAGCAGCAGCTTCGCAGTAGTCATTGCAGTATTGTCTTTCGTAGGGTACGCTTCAACCCATTTGCTGAAAGCGCAGACCACTACTAGAACATACTTCAGATTATTACAGCGCTCCAGCTGGATGTAATCCATCTGCAGAACCTCAAAGGGTGCAGTTGGTGTCACAAATCCTCCTGCTGGAGTTCGAGTACCCTTTCCTGGGTTGTACCTCAGGCAGATCATACAGGTCTGCACCACCCTCTTCGCTGTGCTAGCAATCTCTGGATGCTCCCAGACTTGGGTAAGCAATTTCACGATTGCGGAAGCTCCAACATGTGCTAGCCCATGTGCCATCTGAACCATAGGTTGTACAAAGGCCGTGGGTAATTTCCATCTATCCATCTGCTTATTTCTCCAGCAGCCCTCGTCATCCAGTTCTCCCTCGCTAGCCCATTGTTCCCGCTCTTTGTCAGAAGCGGTCCTTTGCATTTCTCGCACTTCCTCCTTTGCATCATGCCATCTCTCCACCTGTGACTTCACTACATACATGGCAGTAGTACCGGGCTGCATCGCAGTCTCCCGTGCTACTCGATCCGCTAACGCATTCCCTTCTCCAACTTTATCAACCACTTTCCTATGGGCGCTACACTTAACGATGGCAATTTTCTTCGGGTATGTCAGTGCAGTTAAAAGATTGTGAACTAACTCTCCATGCATTATCTGAACTCCATGTGACGTTAAAAACCCTCTCTCCTTCCAGAGTAGGCCGAAGTCATGCGCTACTCCGAAGGCATAGCGGCTATCTGTATAAACATTCACACATAGTCCTGTACTGAGCTCACATGCTCGTGTTAATGCTATCAGTTCCGCTGCTTGAGCTGATTTCTGTGGTATGCGTGCTGTCTCCACTATCGTTTGTAATGTGGTAATTGCATATGCTGCTGAAGTCGTACCATCTGGTAGCTTCAGACAGGATCCATCCACCCACAGTTCTCCATCTACATCTGGAAAGGGCGTATCCTGGAGATCAATACGACCCTTTGTTTGTTCCTCAGTCACGAGAATACAATCATGCGCTTTCCGCGCCTCAGGCTGGGTTTCGGGGTATGGCAACAATGTTGCCGGGTTTAACGTTACGCACCTTTTCAACGTAATATGAGGAGCCAAAAGCGTCAACTCATATCCCGTTAAACGGGCGCTGGTCAAATGCTGCGTCTTCGTTTGATTAAGCAGGGCATCGACAGCATGGGGGACTAATACCAACAGCTTATGAGATAACACAATTCCCTCGCTTTGGCGTATTGACACAGCTGTCGCCGCAACCGAGCGAAAACACCCTGGTAATGCTCGGGCGACAGGATCAAGTACAGCCGAAAAATATGCACACGGGCGCTGCTTATCGCCGTGCATCTGCACTAAAACTGACAATGCACATCCATCTTTCTCATGCACATACAACGAAAAGGGTTTTGCATAATCAGGGGTCCCTAACACTGGTGCTGAACAAAGGGCCTGTCGTAGTTGCTGAAAAGCAGTATCACACTTATCTGACCAAGGGATTGGGATAGGCGTGTCCTTTGTCAAGAGGGCTAACAATGGCTTAGCTATGTGCGAAAACCCCAATATCCACTGTCTACAAAAAGAAACAAGGCCCAAAAATGCACGCACATCCTTCTGTGTGGACGGTCTCGGTGTATCCAAAATTACTTGGATACGATCCGGTGTGAGTGCACGTCCCTCCTTAGACAAAAGGTGACCCAAATAAGTCACCTTTGGTCTACAGAATTGCAATTTCTTCCTAGATACCTTATGATTGTGGGACGCTAAAAAGGAAAGTAAGGATAACGTACTTTTTTCACACAACTCCAGGGTGTCAGCCGCCAGCAAGATGTCATCAACATATTGAATAAGGGCGACCCCCTCGAGCAGAACAAAGGAATCCAATTGTCTTTTCAAAGCCTGACTGTAAATGCTAGGGCTTTCTGTGTAGCCTTGGGGAATCCTACAAAAACGATAAGATCTATTATTTAATGTAAACCCAAAAAGATATCGGCTATCAGGGTGAATGGGAATGGAAAAGAAGGCATTCTTCAAATCAATCACTGAGAACATGGTCGCCGTAGGCGGGACCAAGGTAAGCAACGTCGTGATATCGGAAACCACTGGGTATTGAGGTATCACGATCTTGTTCACTTCTCTCAAATCAATTATAAACCGATAAACTCTGGCATCCGTATCCTTTTTCAGTATGGGAAGAATCGGACTGTTACAAATGTTGTAGGGGACTTCCTCCACTACCCCTACCGCTATCAAATCCTGCACTATCTGTATAAGAGCCTCCTCCCCCTCCTGGGAAATACGGTACTGTGGGAGGCGTGGTAACACCGCCCCCTCCTGGACGCTAATGTGGACCGGTGGAATCACCATTTGTCCCACATCAGTATCCGAAGTTGCCCACAAAGCACGAGGGAGGGTAGATAACAGCGCATCCTCTGACATCGTACACATCCGTTCAGATCGGTGGTAATTGTCATTCAATATTACCCGCACACCAGCAGGGGAGCAGCGGATAGTAGCCCTAAAATGCTTTAACATATCAAGACCCATAATGTTGTCCGGTGTGTACGGGGCAAGCAGAAACGGACAGGGTGCAGAAAAAGAATCAACCTTAAACATGAGGGGCTGTGAAAGAGGGCTTCGGGAGAGTGTACCGTCAAACCCTACCGATGTGACCATTAAGCCGGATGGGGGAGCCCCCGGAACCAATTGCTTAGACAATGCACTACGTGTCGCTCCTGTATCCACGAGGAACTGATCAGTAGAGCCCAAAACCTCAGCCGATACATAAGGGCCCTTCTGATCGACCGGCACCTCAACTGATTCTAACCCCCATCCAACGCATTCCTATGCATGCTGAGAGTCATGGTACCCCGACCGGTCAATCCCTGACGCTTGATACTGATGCTGGCGATCGAAAACATTTGATCTATCCCGGTGCTGCCCAGCAGAGTCAAAACGAGCCTGTTCATTAGAATTCCCTCGAAAGTTCGAGAAACCCCCTCTACCTCGTGGGCCACCGTGGGTATGCCCCTGACGCGATGCATGCAACACCGGGCAGTCCCTAGCCCAATGGCCCGATTGCTTACAATACGCACATTGGTTCCTATTCAAATCAGATCGGCCCGAGGGAGGACCATAAGATCCTCCCCTACCTCTATTACTACCCCGTCGGGGCGGGCCATAGACTTGTGCCAACATCACCTTCGTTTTCAAATCTTTCGATTTCTTTTCCTCCTGGCCCTTTGCTTCTTGCTCCTGACGCTCATTATACTGAGCGATAGTCAGGAGGGCCGTCGGTGTAGCGGAGGACCAAGAACTTTCACTCGCTTTTAGACGGGCCGCAACTGCCGGCAGCAGATTAGCCACATATTTATCCGCAAAAAGGTGGCGTCCCGTATCGTCAGTAAGCGACTGTCCACTAAAATCATGAAACGTCTCCTCAAAGCGCGTAAAGAAGTCCGCAACTGACTCGTCAACTTTCTGTTTACATGCAGCTAACATATTCCAGTCAATCTTTTTAGGGGGGATAATTGTCTTCAACTTAGCCACAATAGCAGCAGGGAGATCTAAAATATTCTGGGGCGGTTTCTGCGCAGGCTTCCTCTCCCTATCCTCATCCTCCAGTTCAGACCATCGAGCCTTAAAAGTGGCAACATCATCTACCTTTCGCACAGATCGCCACATGTCTGGTGGTAGAATAAGCCCAAAGAACAAATCTATATCTGCTAAAGTCATAACGCAAGAATTCAAGGCCCCCTCAACTGCTTCATAGAAGGCCGCTGGATTCTTGCGGGGGTCGGGCAGCGCATTCTTCAATGCCATAACATCAGCCCTATGCCACGGAGTGTAAACCCAATTATACACAAAATATCCCTTAGCATCGGCGGAGGTAATGTCCGAGCTAGTCCCCGCTCCTTTAGGAGGAACATACAAAGGCGCCGCCTCTCGCATTGGTTTAACATGCACTATGTCATCCTTATCTGACTGGGAGGTGGATGAGTGGCCCTCTGTCGTGCACGAATCCGACTGCTTCTCCTCCCCTGCTCGCTGGCGCGCTTTCTCTTTAAAGACCAGCACCTCGTCCCGCAAGGCGAACAGCCGCCGAGCCGTATCTGGAGCCTTAGAAGAAGAGAAAACACCATTACGCAATGCTTTAGCATCCGATGACACTTCGTCGGGCTCAAAAACACCAGAACGTTTCCGGAAAGCATCAATCACTTCCTCCGCGAAATGACCCAGAAAATACAGTTTATCTCTCTCCTGCCACGGCCCCCAAGTATGGAATAATTCCTCTATGGATATCTTGCCCTTAAGTGCACGGAAGGAAAATTGCCGAAGCTCAGCCATTTGTTCGGCTGATAACATGGACCGCGTATCTACCTTACCCGGACCCGGGACAGAATCTTGCGGCCTCGGAGCAGATGCGCCGACATAAGGGGGCGGAGAACGATCTAGTAAATAAAAATCATCATCAGGATTATTAAGGACAGGATAAAGTGGCTGCCGAACAGCGTATTGACCCGAAACTTGTAGCCTACGCTCCTTCTCTTGCCTGCCTGTCTGCTCTCTGTCCTCCCGACGCTTCGCTTCCTGTGCTCGCACATGATCATTCTTCCGTTGTTCCTTATCAAACAGCGCTTTCTCGCGCTTCTCTCGCTCACGCACCTCCTTCACCCACAACCGTACACACTCAAACATATCCTGACGAGCACGCCGCTTACACATACACTGTTCCACATACTCAATCTTACGTATATCAAACGATCCATACAAAGGCCATCGCAACTCAGGATCTTTTTTTGTATATTTCCTCCATACTGTGCTGTACATTATGGAAGAAAGACCATGCTTCACATACATATCCCTATTAGGAGTCCCCTCTGGGGGAGCTGGAGCAGATTCCTCGAGGTTCAACCGGTTCCCAAAACAGCAACACCACTTACGGAGTGCGCTGAAAGCAGGCATGCTCAGAAATAATGCAAAATATGCAATATTATAGAAAAATGGCACTTAATCGTTGCGCCGTTCAAAGTTACACAGCTCCGGAGAAATCTCTCCACATTACCTGCCTATATGTGTTGCAACGCATATATATTCACAAAGACAAATACAAAATATGACTAGTCATCACAAATCAAACTCAAATAGCCAGATCAGGCTTCAAAAACTCGGAGCAAGTACCGTACACCGGTTCTTACCAATCAAGAGTCCAGATTCCAACTGCCAAGCTCCACAATCGCCCAAACGGCTTTCACGGCAAGACCGACAGAAGAGGTCTCAGTCGAGGACCGGCGCCACCCAGACGGTCAGCTCGGAAGGGAAGGAAGAAAAACCTCGGGATGCCAGGGCTAAGACGCTGCTGGCAGTGATCACGTCCCCGGCCAAATTCCTCACCTTCGTCGCGACCAGTCCTTCGAGCATCCGAGTCGCCGATGAGCCCCACGTGACGGGCGCCAATTGATGAATACAGGCCCCAGCTAGGCCCGCAGGACACAAGGGTTCGCTCTCCTGTAATGGAATCTATAAGGAAGTTGGCACGGAAACTGCAAAGTACAAAGACAGTATTTATTAACCCTTAAGGGTGGTCCTACAATCCACACAACACTCTTCAGTATTGCATAGAGTAGCACAAAGAACTTACGTACATGGTCCCCTTTTATACACAATAGAGGGGCTCATACAACATGAGGCCGAAGAACATTACCATTTATGGTCATTTTCGATACTGAATCAATATGTGGGCGGAGCTAACGCACTCCTTGAGCCCGCGAGGACATGGTCAAGCAAGGCTAACTGATAACAGATGTGGTCAAGTCTGGGCATGCGCCAGATGGACAAAGGAGCTATTTTTAGACTGTTACTAGGCAGATTACAAGAGCAACTAACACAGAGGTTGGACTCTTCTCGTGGGGAACACGTGGAGGCATGACAATACAAAATGGAGTCCGTGCTTCAGTCAACATAACAGAGAAAACACGATCTATAAAAGGGGAATTAATGTCTTTAGTAAATGCTTAATCACATCGTCGTTTCAATTTACAACACCATTGTGTTGTCTGTCTCTCGTTTTCTATATGGTATGTGGCGTAGAAGGTCTACTTTGATTAATTGTGTTAAATTGCGATTAATTGCAATGATTGTCATCCCTCATTTGATAACTTATTGTTTAATAATTTTTTAACTAAGGTTCTCAACTATTTATGTATTTTATCTTGTATGTACATATTTTATCTATGCTTTTATGGTCTCTGACCGAAATAAAGTTATCAAAAAAAAACAAATTAGCATAAAGACAATAGGACAAGTTTAAGTATTCCAGCAGCATAGAGAGAGATTCCTTATATAAGATCAACGAGAGTTGGGGGATTCTTGCTCTTTGAGATGTGCCTTGTACTGTAGTAAATAAAATTCCTTTACCGGGACTTAATTTGATACAGAAACATAATAAAATAGCTCAGTAAAATGAGAGGCAGAATCCGTGGTATTAGAGGTTCGGAATGGGCTTTATTCCAATGATCGATTATAATCGGTTGCTCCAAGTTCCATCACCACGGGGGTTCAGGAAGTGAAGTACATACTTTATTGACAAGAAGTGACTTTTATAGTACATACATTACAATGAAGCGAATGCAGTAGGCGTAACAATTGATAAGGAAAATGACGATTCATATGCGTAACCGAAAATGGGTGTAATAAGGAGTAAAAAGGAACATAATTGGTTATGATGTCACATATAGGTGGATCTATAAGATAATACTTGGCATAGATGCGCGCGCAGCAGCATGACGTGTAATTGACGTGCAACTAGGGGGTGAAGGGGACTTGACATTTAGCTCTACATGTGGAGACAAAAAGTCTGGGGGGTCAAGTCAACCTAATCCCAAATCATATCTAACATCCTATGTTTAAAGAACTATGTTATCCACAAAAGAAGGACTCTCGGACAGAATCTATTCTATACTGACTGTGCGTGCGTGTACAAGCGTCTAAGTGTCTACACTGAATGCGAGGGGGTAGGAATATTCCATGGTAACGGGGCTATGAATTACTTGCATGAGGACAGAGAAGCCGGGCCTTTGCTCGGTCGCTGGAAGAATGTTTACTTAAACTGCTAGACAGGAATGCATCGGCTAAGGAGTGAAGCAGATAATTCGAAGGTGAAATACAGTTCTTGGCAGAGAATAGGCTGATGTCAGGCTTCGTGAGCCGCGCAGAGAATGAGACAAAGTTCATGGTCACAGATGCAGGCTCAGACTCGAGTTTTCAGAGGCAGAAGGCAAGAGGAGTTTGATGACAGAATCAGGGCCTACTTGCCTGGACTGTAAAATGGCATAAGTGAACCATACAAAGGCGGTGGCCTTTCGTACTTAGGAATGGAATATCCGGCCTATTCATGGCGGATCTGACAGAGGACCTGTTAACGGTGGACGCACATGTGTTTGCGTCTTCATAACTGGAACTGGAGGGAATATACATGTACTTGTAACATGCACATAGAACCGTTGGGGTCCAAGATAGGGGACATAACTGACCAGAAAAATCCATATTTCCACATTCCCTCCTTGTCCCCTAAAGCCCGTCAAGAGATATCAATCTTCATTAATCCATTGATCTGTTCATATAACATCATTTGTTCTTCTTTCTTCTTCCGTGACGAATGAAATCTTGGTGGTGGAATACACGATGTGGCACACAGACCACAAATCGCTGGTCCACATTGTAGACATAGACAGCAACTGAATAGTATGAGAAGGCCAATACCTAGGAAGGATAAAACTCTCCATCCCCAGGCTGATATCACACTCCAAAACCAACTGGACCAAGTCCAAGTGCCTGGGTTCTGGTGTATCTGGTTTACAATCTTATGAAGGCGAGTGATGGCTTTATATACAGATGGCGAATTTTCTGGTATGAATACGCAGCAGCTTGATCCGATGACCCTACAAGCTCCGCCCCTATCAGCCAGGATAACGTCAAGGACAAGACGATTTTGAAGCACAACAATCCGCATAGCAGACTGTTCTTCTGTTAAATTGCCTAAGGCGGAAATAGTTTCATTCACTACTGCTTCAAGGGTTCTAGTTAATCTACGTATCAGCTTACTATTAGTAACAGTACCTATATAGGGAAAGATGCCTTTATTAAAATCTACATACTTGTCCCATGCCGTCTCAGTGTAATCGACAATGGGGAGATCTCTCCGCTCTCTATTGTGTACTAAATGAATATTTTTGTAATAATCAGGAGGAGCTAGGAAAACAGGTGGCAAAAGGAATGCAATGTAACAGGTACCATCCCAATCTAGAGGTAGACGCATATATGCAGTCTGACCACATATAAAGTAGGAGTGGCGAGAAGCTCTAAATGAAGATTTGCCTTGATCACTGAATTCTACTATAGTAGTGCATTTACTATGACCCATATGTATGGAACCAACCTTTCTTACACACAATTCACCTTTCGCTGGGAATACTGACATGGTGGGCAAAATTAGTTCAACTTCGGATTCGACTTTCAGAATCATGAGATTAGGTGTAAAATTACCTAATCCATATACTTCATTTTCTAGATCAGTTCCTGTTCTTTTGGGGTGACCCTCCTTGTCAGGGTAGCAGACCTTGAGTAAAACTAGGTTCAGGTTTCCCCATACCCAATGATCTAGGTAAACTGCTGTGTCTGAGTCTATGGAATTGATTAAACTAAACCATGCTCCACAGGAGCCATTATGTGTAAACGGATGTGGAAAGAAAGGCAGGACTCCTTCATAATTCTGGTAGGGAGGGAGCCGGCCACACACCCAACAATTAGTGGCATTACTAGTCTGATGGGAATGATGTAACATACTAATGAAAGTGTTATTGCGCAGCGCAAGTCTATAAGACAATTCATGCGGAGGTAAATCACTAAAAGAATGTTCAGCAGTAACATTATAAACATGTCTAGAAATAGGGTAATATATGTGCAACAATATACTTGCAGTAATTATTAAAAGACTCAAGAAAAACAATATTAATAATGTCACTATGCCGTGGCTACGCAGTGATTTACAATACGCCTGTCGTTTCAACATTTTCCGGGTGTTTTCTCTACTCAGGTCCAAGGGATACATGTCAGAGACAATTCAACCGCTTCACCTTGGAGAGGACTTAAACAATCAAATTGCTCGACTGGTTGGGCCTAAGCTTTAGTTTATAGTGTTCAGAGTTACTCTGTTCAACAAAAGGAAGTTTTGAGTCAATGGGTGAAGTCACACGAGGTGGGCTGTTTACATCTGCAGGAAGTCCATGAAATTTCTTGATATGACTTGAATGAATCCAGCCTTTCCTGCCTTCAATCTTCACGGCTGTTCTTGTGGTCAGCAGGACCAACTTGGGCGACTTCCACCTGGGCTCCAGCTGAGTCTTTCGGTCGAAATTCCTCACAAGTACGATGTCCCCCGGAACTACGTCATGGGGTTTCACCTCAGTGTTGTCGGGAAAAGCTGCAGCTACCTGTGAACGACAAGATTGTAGTGCAGACATCAAGGAAGCCAAGTAATCTGTCAGCATATTACAGTCAACATCAGTTATTTTGCGTGGTATGGGCGTCCCCCACATATTTGGTGGTCTGCCGAAGATCACCTCATACGGGGATAGCCCTGTTCGTGAGTGTGCTACCATTCTCATGTAAAAGAGTGCAACGGGTAACGCTACTACCCAGTCGACACCCTTCTCTCTGCATATTTTGGACAATCTGATTTTCAGTATCTGGTTATGTCTTTCTACGAGACCTGCTGCCTCGGGGTGTCGGACACAGTGGAATTTCCACTGATATCCTAACAGAAGTGAAACATGTTTCATTAATTCGGATGAGAACGGCTGGCCGTTATCTGAGTGAACAACACGTGGTAAACCGTATCGTGGGAAGAATTCTCGAACCAACTGTTTGGCAGTAGTCGAGGCAGTGTAATCTGAAACCGGGTATGCCTCTGTCCAACGGGACAGAGCGCAGACAACTACGAGAACATATTTGAATCCTCGACATCGTTCCATCTGGATATAATCCATCTGGAGGACTTCAAAAGGGTGATTAGGAGGATGAAATACACCCTGTTCTACGGGAACGCTTTTTCCTGGGTTAAACTGGCAACAGATCATACAGGTACGGACCTTTTGTTTGGCTGCTGCTCGCAAATGTTTATTGAACCAAATGTGTTGAATGCTGTCTAGCATAGCTTTTTCTCCGAGATGTGCTGGACTATGTGTAGTGTTAATTATAACTTGGACCATTGAATCAGGAAGGAACCATACAGACTTTTCCTTCATCATCCATCCTTGGTCCGTTTGGATCCCTCCTAATTCAGTCCATTTCTTTATTTCGTCTGGTGTAGCATGTGTCTGTATGTCAATTACGTCAAGAGTAGGATCTTTAACTGTCATACAATGTGTCGGCATCGGAACTATTGTCTTTGTCATGTCGGGGGTTTGAGTTTGAGCAGTCTGTTTAGCTGTTCTGTCGGCTAGGTCATTGCCTTGGGAAGTGATATCAGTAACCTTCGTATGAGCCTTATATTTCATAATTGATATTGCAGTGGGTAGATGTATTGCATCTAATAAGGCATGAATGAGGGGTCCGTGCTGAATGTGGGCACCGTGGGAAGTTAAATAACCTCTCTCTCGCCACAGCACGCCGAAATCATGTACAACTCCGAATGCATAACGTGAATCAGTGTATATGTTGACCTTTTTATTCGTGGCTTGAATACAGGCTTGTATCAGAGCGATGAGCTCTGCGGCTTGAGCTGACAAAGTATTTATACGATTAGTTTCAATGACTTCAGTATCTGTTGTGACTGCGTAAGCAGCCACTAACTCTCCTGTATTTGTTCTCATGCATGAACCATCTACATACAATGTCAGGTCTGGATCTGACAATGGGACATCGGTTAAGTCTTGTCTAGGTTTTGTCGTTATAGTAATAACTTCAATACAGTCATGAGCTAGTGGGTCTGTTCCGGTTACTGGCAAAAGTGTGGCAGGATTTAATGTGTTACAGCGTCTGATTTCTATATGTGGCTGAAACAATGTAAGTTCGTACCCTGTAAGTCGCGCTATAGTCAAGTGTTGTGTTTGCGTTCTATTTACAAGAACCTCTACTGCGTGTGGTACTTGAACTGTCAATGGATGTCCTAACACTATGGCGTCGCTCTGTCTTATTGCTAAAGCTGTCGCTGCCACTGATTTTAGGCACGCAGGCAAAGCCTGGGCTACGGGATCTAATGTACTAGAAAAATAAGCACATGGTTTGTGTGCTCCTGCTTGTTCCTGTGTGAGTACTGACAAGGCAGTACCTTCGCGTTCTGTAACAAAGAGTGTAAACTGTTTTCTGTAACATGGCGTTGCTAAAACAGGTGCTTGGCATAAAGCTTTCTTTAGGCTTTCAAAAGCTTGTGTATGTTCCTGAGTCCAAGGGAGAACAGTCGATGTGGCTGCCTCCTGTGTTGTCAACTGAATGAGTGGTTTTGCTAGAAATGCATACTGAGGGATCCACTGCCTACAATATGAAGTGAGGCCTATGAAAGCCCGCACCTCCTTTTGTGTCTTGGGTATTGGCATGTTAGCTATTAACTGAATGCGGTCGGGTGTGAGCTGCCTTCCCTCCTTGGACAGCGAGTGACCAAGATAAACAACTCGCTGTACACAGAATTGCAGCTTAGAAGGGGACACCTTGTGCCCCTTTTCGGCTAGAAATTGTAAAACTGTCAGTGATGCTTTTTCACATTCCTGTTCGCTTCTCGCGGTGATCAGCAGATCATCGACATATTGAAGCAGAGCAGTGTTAACTGGCATGTGGATACTGTCTAGTTCTCGTTTCAGTGCTTGGCTATAGATGCTGGGGCTTTCTGTAAATCCTTGAGGTGCGCGTGAGAATTTAAAGCTACGCCCATTTAAACTAAATCCGAACAAATATTGGCTTTCCGGATCTATTGGGACGCTGAAAAAGGCATTCTTGAGATCGATTACAGTAAAGAATGTTGCTTCGGAATCAATAGCTGTCAGTAATGACGAGATATCTGGGACCACAGGAAATTGTGGCACAATGCATTTGTTTAACTCGCGCAGATCAATAACCAATCGATATACTGGCGGGGCCGTTGGATCTGTTCGTTTAAGAATCGGAATTATCGGTGAATTACATACATTGGAGTCTGTTTCCACAACTACTCCTTGGGCAATGAGCTCGTCAATGATTTGTAGTAAAGCCACTACAGCATCTGGTGGTAACTTGTATTGTCGCATTCGTGGTAGCACCACTCCTGCCTTTAATGTGACTCGATATGGTGTAATATTCATGCATCCAACATCAGTAGGGCCTTGTGCCCATAGATGTACAGGTAAAATCTGCAGTCGGGGATCCATGTCTCTAGACACATAGTGCCCTTTAAAATCACGTAAAAACAACCTTACTCCTTCCGGAGAACAACATATTATAGCCCCTAGAGCTTTCAGTGTCTTTATTCCTAACAGATTTTCTGGACATGATTTAGTAAGCAATAAATCTGTAGTTCGGGTCAAAGGTCCTATCGTAAGTGGGAGAGGCTGTGACACTTCATTAACAATAGGTTTTCCTGAAAAACCAAGGGAAATATTTTGTGAGCCTGAGAGGGGTGCCCCTGGAACTTCACTACGTTTTATTGTTGTTCGACTTGCCCCTGTATCGAGTAAAAATTTTCTGTCTTGGCCTAATAATTCACTATGTACATAAGGTCCTTCTTGATCTACTGGGATTTCAATAAGGGGTAAGTCAACTTCCCTCTCTAGGCTTTTTCATGCGTAACGCTGATACTCAGGATATTCATACTGTGCGGTCTGATACATTTGTCGTGTTGTTGTCTGTGTGGCAGCAACAGGCAACGGTGGTGCAGCTGGCACAAACTGTATTGGCTGTTGTGCGGCTGGCATGGCCTGTGCATGCTGCGGAGCTCCTTGTTCATTCTGATCTTGTCTGAGTGGCCGTGGTCTTTCTTGTGTTTTACCTATGGCGATATTATGTTTTAAAACTGGACAATCGTGTACGTAATGACCTGGCTTTTTACAATAATTGCATGTCCCTTTTACAGGTCCTGCTGAATCGGAATGTGTCATACCCTTTTTGTGTCCTCCAGCTGGAACTGTCTGGGAAACTAGCATTTTCATTTTCGTATCTTTCATGCGTCTGTGTTCATGTTCTTGTTCCTCTCTAATTCTATTGTGATGATACTGTAACATTTGTAACATTTGTGATGGAGTGTTACCTTGCCAGGTACTCTCGAATTTTAATACTCTATTCTTTACTTGGGGCAGGGCATTTTCTACTAATTTTGTTACAAACAGATGCGGGTATGATTCGCTGCTTGCTTTTAGGCCACTATTTATACCAAAACATTTTTCAAATCGGGCATAGTAATCACTAGTGTCTTCATCTTGCTTCTGCTTACAGGCTGAAATTGTACCCCAATCTTCCTTTTTTGTAGTTTATAAACATGGCAGTACCTGTACTAATAAACCTGGTAGTGCTTTAGTTTTATCCCCAAGTCCTGCTCCTGCAGTTCGGGCCTTTTCTTCCGCTTCTAATACTGACCATTCTATCTTTTGGTTTCCTACCTCCCACTCTTTTTCCTTGAGTTTCTCATAAATACCAGCAGGCATCAATACCTTTAATATTGTCATAATGTCGGGATAGGTATACTCTCCCATGAGTAACATGTCTTTAATTTCTCGGTGAAAACCCGCTGGATCTTTGTCATGACTGGGTACCACTTTCTTCATTTGTAACAATTCTATTTTCGATATGGGCGTATATACAAATACGCGCTTAAGCTCGTTGTCCTCGCCTTTTATTGGGTGCACTTCTCGTAAGGGATTCTGCCTATCCATGTGATACGTGGTTCTTTCTTTGACGGGTAATGAGACACGTTCTGAACATACAAAAAGAATATACTGCTTTCTTAATTCTAGAATTTCTTTAATTAATTTAGCACCTGAACCTCTCCACTTATTCATAAGCAATTCAGTCAATATGTCAGGCAAGGGACCAGGGTCCGAATGCTGACTCCGATATAGTATAATGAGTTGTTGAATCATATAAATCCCAGCTAACCTCTGTTCATCTGGGGTGAGATTCAAAAATGTGCGTGCTACTGTATCATCACTATATTTTCCGGGACTGTCCACCCAATGGACAGCTGCCCTGGCTAAATCTTGTTCATCCATAGAATCGAGAAAATGATAACCCCTTCGTTCTCGGAGTAGTTTGTCGGCGGTTTGGAACGAATGCTCGTTAGACCTTATATTAATTATAGGTATTTGGAAATTCCTGTTATTATCTGGACATATCGGACGTATCGAGTCAGTAAGACATCTATTACTATTACAAGATCTTCCTCTACCTACATAGGCTATGGTGTCCGACTGTCTCGCGGGCAGTCCTGACCCTTCTTCCTCGCTTTGTTCGAACTCGTCTACCTCTAATCTTTCTTCGTGTAGGCGTTCTATTTCTTTACGGATCTTTCGGCACATGGCTATTATACAATTTTTCTTATCATGTCTACCTTCTGATATATTCTGGCTCCATCTGGTAAGAATTTGCATTGCTTCCGGGTCTACCCCCGGTCGGTCTTGATTTCTGATCACACAATTTATGAGGAAACGTAACAGTTCCCCCTGTATCTCCACTTTCTGGTATTCCATAGCTCTGTTAATACATTCTGGATCTCGCCCTGTTTGGACAAAATGATATATTTTATCTAGATGCGCAGTCATTCCTGGTAACTTCCCTAAATACACTGCGGCTCGTCTGATACGCAATGATGCCAGGGTCATTTCGTCCTCTTTACCGGGCACAGGGTCATATCTACAATCTATAAGAAGTTCCTTAAGCGTACGGGCACTTATGAGTTTGGGTGTACGTGAATGTGCTGACTCTTGGAAAGTAGGTTTATTTATTCTGGGTGGCGTAGAAAAAATATTGGTAGCACCTCCCGTAGCCCCATCTGGGGTGTCGGGTGTGAAAGGATTCGTTGAACGTGACACAGCAACTATAGGTGTGGACACAGCTATAGAAGTAGCTGTAGGAACAGATGCAGAAACAGATGTGCTTGCCGGAACTTGTGACTCGATCTGTTGCTGTAGGGATACGGGTACTGGATCTTGGCGTTGGACCTCCCTGGTATGCGGTCTATGTGGGGCGGAATTAGCATACTCGGGAGCTGCGTCATCTAAATATGAGGAAAGAAAAACATCTTCTGTGGTTCTAGGATGCCCCTTAGGATGTACCTTTATTGGGAATAATGGGGTTGGCAAGTCTTTCGGTATCTCTGGAGTAGCCTGAGGTAATCCTTCGGCCAGAAGGGGATACATACCATTCATAAGGGCATTTCTTTGTCTATCTACTTGTTCTGATTTCACTCGGATACCTTCCTCAATTAATAGATTTTCTCGAACTTTGTTTGAACTCTCTTTATTCTTTTCTTCCTGTCTACGTGCTTTTTCTGTACGTCTATGAGATTCTTTACGCCATAACTCAACGGCATCTTTCTGTGACTGTCTGACTTTCCTTTTCCATAACTCTTCCTCTACTTTCATGATGCACTCTGCATCCCAGGTTCCCGCTGTGGGCCACCTCTGACTTTCTGGTAATTCCTTGGTGTAGTCTACCCATAAATCAAGAAATAATATAGCGTCTAAGCCATGTTTGTGATACATGAAGTGCCCTGGAGTGTCCCTAGGAGGAATAGGGACGGCTTCCTCGAGTACCCCTTTTCTAGTAGTGATCTGTCTTAATTTCGAAAAGAGCGGCATATTGACAACTGATCCGATACTTAATCTTGAACACACTTAATACAAAAGCACAATAATGAACAACCATTCATACCACAATATGCAGGACGTTTAACACATTAAACATTAAACATTAAACACATTTTTTAACCTTTAAAATAAACAACAATGATGATCGTCTGCATAACTAATCACCAAGCATAATTCTTGACAATAACTAGATACTTCGGAATACTTGATATACTGCTAAACAGTACATATACACTGCTAAAACAGTGCAGACCGGATTTGTGTACCCAAACCCGTCTTGACCGGCACAACCTATGTGCACGTCAGAAATGCCTCCCCAGTAATGGTACTCACCGGGTAGCTTCGGAAACGGAAGGCCTCGGCAACTGGACTTGAACCGGACTGGACTCGACTCGACCCGTCGGAAACTGGACTCGACTTCGAACTGGTGGGCCTCTGTATACCTCGGATCTTGCTCTCTCAGCTAGGCTCTGGTCAGGATACTTCGCACTTCTCACCGCCTCGTCTGGGTGTTGATCGCAGCCTCAGTCGCCTCCGCTTGACCGGAGGGAGATACAGGAAATCCTGCTGGTACGCGTTATTGTCCGTCCAGCTGTGGCAGGAGACCGGGCCTGCAACTCACCGCCGGCGCGTGAGATGAGAAAGTGTCCCTATTCGGGCGCCATTCATGTAGTAAATAAAATTCCTTTACCGGGACTTAATTTGATACAGAAACATAATAAAATAGCTCAGTAAAATGAGAGGCAGAATCCGTGGTATTAGAGGTTCGGAATGGGCTTTATTCCAATGATCGATTATAATCGGTTGCTCCAAGTTCCATCACCACGGGGGTTCAGGAAGTGAAGTACATACTTTATTGACAAGAAGTGACTTTTATAGTACATACATTACAATGAAGCGAATGCAGTAGGCGTAACAATTGATAAGGAAAATGACGATTCATATGCGTAACCGAAAATGGGTGTAATAAGGAGTAAAAAGGAACATAATTGGTTATGATGTCACATATAGGTGGATCTATAAGATAATACTTGGCATAGATGCGCGCGCAGCAGCATGACGTGTAATTGACGTGCAACTAGGGGGTGAAGGGGACTTGACATTTAGCTCTACATGTGGAGACAAAAAGTCTGGGGGGTCAAGTCAACCTAATCCCAAATCATATCTAACATCCTATGTTTAAAGAACTATGTTATCCACAAAAGAAGGACTCTCGGACAGAATCTATTCTATACTGACTGTGCGTGCGTGTACAAGCGTCTAAGTGTCTACACAGAATGCGAGGGGGTAGGAATATTCCATGGTAACGGGGCTATGAATTACTTGCATGAGGACAGAGAAGCCGGGCCTTTGCTCGGTCGCTGGAAGAATGTTTACTTAAACTGCTAGACAGGAATGCATCGGCTAAGGAGTGAAGCAGATAATTCGAAGGTGAAATACAGTTCTTGGCAGAGAATAGGCTGATGTCAGGCTTCGTGAGCCGCGCAGAGAATGAGACAAAGTTCATGGTCACAGATGCAGGCTCAGACTCGAGTTTTCAGAGGCAGAAGGCAAGAGGAGTTTGATGACAGAATCAGGGCCTACTTGCCTGGACTGTAAAATGGCATAAGTGAACCATACAAAGGCGGTGGCCTTTCGTACTTAGGAATGGAATATCCGGCCTATTCATGGCGGATCTGACAGAGGACCTGTTAACGGTGGACGCACATGTGTTTGCGTCTTCATAACTGGAACTGGAGGGAATATACATGTACTTGTAACATGCACATAGAACCGTTGGGGTCCAAGATAGGGGACATAACTGACCAGAAAAATCCATATTTCCACAGTACTACAAGAGGAGGATCGGAGAGCTTTTGACTATGTTTCATTCTGGGGTGCAGGTTTCAATAGGGAAATGGAGAACCATCTTATGAGGGTTCTGTTTATTTCCATTCTTACTGTGAGGATGCATAGGAGTGTGATGTGGTTGATTATAATGAATGCTGCTGATAGGTCAAGGAGGATGAGAAGACAAGAGTCACCATTGTCTAAAAGGCACCATGTGACTTCATTTATTCGAGGAAAGGCTGTTCATATGCTAAAAGCCCAACCTAAATAAGGACTCAAGATAGTCTAACAGGCCGTTTTCAACAATGAATTGACTGAATTGAGAGACTGAACAGCTTTCAAGTATTTTTAATAGAAAAGTGACATCAAAAGTTGTTGAGGTAAATTGGACGTGCTCCCATTTTTTGCCTTGTGATAAAAGTCTATTGATTATGTTCTTCCAGTATGGGCTGATTTATGTGCTCATTTCTTTCTGTACTGAGGCAGCGATTGGATCAATTAATTTAGACAATGCCTTAGTACTTGAAACCATTTTGGTGCCCTCCTTTTCTTTGATTTCTTTGAATGTGTCCCAACTCATGTTGTTTTTCAACTTTGGGGTGTAGGGTGGAGTCACTTGATTGAGAGGATAGGAATAGCTCAGTCTTACATTTATTTCTACGATGACTTGAGAGAATTCTTCATATCCTTCTTTTGAGTTACTGCAAGCGGGTACTAGGGATATTTTTGTGATATTTTATCAGGTGAAAAGGTTTTTGTGCTAATTTCTTGCTTGGTTAAATTTTGAACATACTTGGGCGGCCTTGGCTTCAGGAGGTTGTTCTTATATTTTTCATTCCATTAAGCAGCACATTCAGATTTATCGTTGATCGGTTTTTACACCACATTATTTTTACTGGTGTTGAACTCCTTTATAGGAATATTCAGTTCTTTGGAAAACCATTTTTCATAATTCTTGATTTTCATTCTACTTAATTTTAGTTGTGCTGTCTTATCCATGATACTCTTCAAGGTTTCCATGTAGTTGTCTGACAAGTAAGCCACTTTATCTTTACCTTTGGTGGTTGTAGTTTGATCAACATATTAGCTGCTAGTCAAAATGTTTCCATATGTTTAGGGCCTCTGATCTACTTCTTAGGAGTTTTTTGTTGTCCACTCATACTTACACATGAAGGTTGCAGATTAAAGCTTTGGTACCCCTCGGGATGTGCATATGTGCTATTTCAAAAACATTTTGGTGCACGGTGCTCAGTGGAATCAAGAAAAGAGTTTTTAAAGGATACAAAAGCTTCTCATAATGTAGCACAGCACACCACTAAATACTGTAATTGCAATTGTATTTATGTAGTGCCTTCTACCCCTGACGTGGCGTCAAAGCACTTTTCGGCGAGTAGCACACTACCCCGGAACTCAAAAACGATTAGTGGTGGATTAATATAGGAAAATATGAGTTAATTTTTGAGGGGGACATGCGAGAATATTAGAGGGAAGAGTCTAGAAAGTGTTATTAAAAGGAGAGAAGAGTCTCTAGGAAGGGTTGTTTGGGAGATCACAGTAGTAGAATGAGGTTTGGGGTCATCGAAGGAGGGATGGAGGAGGTAAGAGTTAAAAATGGTTGTTTTGGAGATCATTGTAGTAGTATGTGTTTCGTGATGAGTCAGAGTGTGGAGGTAGAAGATATATTGAGAGAGGTATATGGTGAGACACAGTGGCGGCCGCTGCCTATCTAGGGTGTTAGGATGGGATGTGTGTTTGGGGATCGATAATAAAATAAAAAAAGACTTACCAGCTGCTCTGCTCCCGCTGATGCTACCGACCTCCTTGTTGATTCTCTCGTCCGGCCGGAAGTGGACGGACCTCAAGGCACAGGCTTCCCACCCAATCCAGATGCTGCTCTCATATTATGATAACGGCGCCAGTATTGATATAAGCAGCCTCATTTACCACTCAGACAGTGCCTTGGAGCCTGTGGCTTTTCTCCAACCTGGCTGTGCAACACAGTCAATCAATCAATCAATCAATCAATCAGAGTACTTGTAAAGCGCGCTACTTACCCGTGAGGGTCTCAAGGCGCTGAGGGGAGGGGGGTGCTGCTACTGTTCGAAGAGCCAGGTCTTGAGGTAGGGAGGGTGTTCCAGGTCTTGGCGGCGAGGTAGGAGAAGGATCTGTCACCGGAGGTTGTTCGTCGGATGCGGGGGACGGCAGCGAGGGCGAGGCTAGCGGAGCTGGCGGGTGGGGGTGTGGAAGCTGAGTCTGCTGTTCAGGTAGGCGTTGTGGAGTGCTTTGTGTGCGTGGGTGAGGAGCTTGAAGGTGATCCTCTTGTCGACGGGGAGCCAGTGTAGGTCTCTCAGGTGGGGGGTGATGTGGCTGCGGCGGGGAACGTTGACGATCAGTCGGGCGGAGGCGTTTTGGATGCATTGTAGTCGTTGTAGGTGTTTGGCTGAGAATCCTGCATAGAGTGCGTTGCCATAGTCCAGTCTGCTGCTGACGAGGGCCTATGTCACCGTTCTTCTTGTTTTGGTCGGGATCCACTTGTAGATCCTGCGGAGCATGCGGAGGGTGTTGTAGTAGGAGGAGGAGACGGCGTTGACCTGTTTAGAGATGGAGAGGGAGGAGTCGAGGATGAATCCTAGGTTGCATGCATGGTCGGTGGGTGTTGGTGCTGTTCCCAGTGTGGTTGGCCACCAGGAGTCGTCCGAGGATGAGGACCTCCGTCTTGTCTGAGTTCAGCTTCAGATGGCTGCTCCTCATCCAGTCAGCGACGGCTTTCATTCCCTTGTTGGGGTTGGTTTTGGCGGTGTGTGGGTCCTTTGTGAGGGAGAGGATGAGCTGGGTGTCGTCGGCGTAGGAGATGATGTTGAGGTCATGATGGCGGGTCACTTGTGCGAGGGGTGTCATGTAGACGTTGAACAGCGTCGGGCTGAAGGATGACCCTTGGGGGACGCCGCAGATGATGTCGGTGGCTTCGGATCGGAAGGGTGGGAGGCGGACGCTCTGGGTTCTGCCGGAGAGGAAGGACGTGGTCCAGTCAAGGGCCTTCTCTTGGATTCCGGCTTCTAGGAGGCGTGTCTTTAGAGTGCGAGGGCAGACCGTGTCGAAGGCGGCTGACAGATCCAGGAGGATGAGGGCTGATGTTTCACCGTTGGCGCCTGATGTCGTCTGTGGCGGCAATGAGGGCTATCTCGGTGCTGTGGTTAAGTCTGAATCCGGACTGGGATGGGTCCAAGATGTTGTTGTCTTCCAGGTGGCGGGTCAATTGTATGTTGACGATTTTCTCGATGACCTTTGCCGGGAACGGGAGCAGGGAGATGGGCCGGAAGTTCTTGAGGTACTTGGGGTCCGCTTTGGACTTCTTGAGGAGGGCGTTGATTTCGGCGCGCTTCCAGCTTTCCGGGAATGTCGCTGTTTCGAAGGAGATGTTGATGACCTTCCGAAGTTGGGGTGCGATGGCTGCGTCTGCTTTGTTGAATACGTGGTGTGGGCACTGGTCTGACGGAGATCCTGAGTGGATGGAGTTCATGACCTTGCGTGTCTCGTCGTCGTCGACGTTGGACCAGGAGGGTTGGAGAAACATAAGTTCCTACGACACTCAGCCAAACAGACATGCCCCCCTACAAGTGAACACTCCTCCTCCTCCCTGTCATGCTCTGCCCCACCGCCCTATACTTACTGCATGGCTCAGACAGCATTACATAAAATGCTGAACATTGTGTTATTATCATTTTATTTATCATCTGCTGGCTCTGGTCAGTGGGGTGATGCTCCTCTGCCATTATGGAGGAGCCACCCCTAGTGAGACAGAGTAGTGCATTGGAGGGAGTCAAGGGCGTGTTTTTCTTCTTCTACAGTAGGAGTGCAGTAATAAATATATAAATATATAACTAAAAAGAAAGGGTGTACTTGAATCTAATTTATTTGTGTATTTTTATAACTATCTTTTTTCCTCAATATGTCAGTATTGAAGCACTTGTAGATAAATAGTTATAATAATACTTACACATTGTGATAGATAAAAAAACAGAGACCCATAAGCATTTAATCAAATAACGTATATGAAAACCATGCAGTGACCTATAAACATGTTAAGCATAGAATTAGATATATTCTCTTTCTCTATATGTATATGTATATAGGAGGTAGGCACCTTTTTTATTGTTATGTTATCGTGCTAGCCCATGTTTTATTTCTCTAAATCTCGATTAAATATGTATTTATATTGGAAAATATATTTCTGTTTTGTCATTTGTTTTTAGTAGGTGTGTTAACTTATTTGGTGTATTGTAACTTAATCCAACCTCTACAGTATCTCAACCGAGTAAGTGTTGACAAGTCAGTCATAGCTATCACTGCTGAGTCATGGAAACCTAGGGAGTCTCACGTTATCTTTGTAAGTGTTGATTTCCAGGATCCAGGGAAATATAGGGGAATAGACAATTTGATCAATGGCAATGCCCAGTGCATCTTGTAAACAGCAGTTTCTGCAAAAGAAGTCTCATGAAATTCTTTGGGCTCAATACGCAAAACCATTTGCTCTTGCAAACTAGTCTTACAATCTCAGATGGGTGGAATTATGAGTGTAAGGAATTTACAAAAGGTGACATTGAAGTCATGAAGGATTTTAATTATATATATATACATTTGGGACATTTGGCGGCTCATTTAGAACCGTTTGTGAGTCGATAGCTCATTCCAATCTGAATGCAGGCTGCGTGACAAACTACATCTCCCAGCAAACACTGGGGTCTCATCTGAGAGCCCATTGGAGGGCTAGTATTCAAATATCTATGCCACGCAGCAGAGCGATTTAATTGAGCCACGCCTCTGATGAAGGAACATTCTGAAACGCGTCAGGCGGACTCACTGAACTTACAAATGTACTCCTTTTGCCTGGTGGATAATAAAGATGTTGTTCTTCTGCTTCCGAGTGCGCTCTCAAATCGCCGAGCGATCTGTTTTCTGATATATATATATATATATATTCACTGAAAAAACCATAGGTTTCAGGGGCGTTATAGTTAGTTGGACATTTCCCTCGTACAAAACCCTAGAAATTCCCCTTTTATAGTTAGTTCAGCTAACTATAACTCGCGCCCCCGCAATGCACTGCTGATGACGTCACATATTACATCACTCATGACATGGTCAGTGACATCACTCATGACATCACTGACGACATCTCAAATGACATCACTGATGACATCACTGATGACATCATCCATGTGATAAATTAGTGCATCTTCTCACACCCTAATATAACCTTTGATACACCGACTCAAAATTTCAGACGGCCATTTTGAAAACCATTGGTACTCCAATACCAATAACTACATACCCACTCATTAACTCTTAGGTCTACATACACCTCCACTCACTCACCTGCACAGTCACTTATACTTCAGTCACTCCGTACAAGAATATCATATGCATTTATACACCTATATAGACACTCACACACCGCCAATCATCCATTGATGTACTGACAAACCTAGTCAGTCGTGCAAGTAATTAAACACAGTCCAATTTACTCACCTATACAGTTAAACACACTCAAGTTCACTTACTCATAAAAATAGTACCACATTCTTACGCTCTTATACAATCGTTGATACAAGAACACACTCATCCGTACAGCCACTCTCACAATCACACACTCTCACATATACCCACTTATATACTCTTACACACATATATACTGCCTTTCACATATGTAGTTGGTCACACATGTACCACTGAGATATACATTCAATCCCTAACACACCCATACATACACTCACCCAACCATACAGTCCATCACAGATGCACTCTTAAAACCATGCACCCATAGAATCACCCACTCACACATCTATGCATAGAGTCACACACACCCTACTCACACAAACACTCAGTCACCCATACAGATACTCAGACAACCATTCAATAACCCATATAGACACTCATATAGCTATTCACAAAACCATGCAGCCACTTATACACCTACACACAGACACATACAGATATTCACACAGTTTAGTTACTAGTCTGCAATAAGATACATTTAATGACTCACATATAGAGTCAGTTACACACCTAGAAAATCATCCATTCACACACTTGTACACCCACTCATTCTTCAACAGACCTTTCCCTATATATATTAAACATATTACAATTTTACAGAAACACATACTCACTGGATGATGTCATCAGTGATGTCACTGACCATGTCATGAGTGATGTAATATGTGACGTCATCAGCAGTGCATTGCGGGGGCGCGGGTTTTTTCAGTGAATTTCTAAGGTTTTTTAAATGCCAATTCCTAACTATAACGCCCCTGAAACCTTTGGTTTTTTCAGTGAATTTCTAAGGTTTTTTTAAATGCCAATTCCTAACTATAACGCCCCTGAAACCTTTGGTTTTTTCAGTGAATTTCAAAGGTTTTTTAAATGTTAATTCCTATCTATAACTTATCTCTAAAGATATCATGGTTAATGATTTTGATTGGATTTGTATATTTTTCAAATTCAGTGTGTCAATTTCATTAATTACATTTTTTTTAAATACTTTTTTATCACCATTTTTAAACTTACTTTTTCAATTAATTCTTTTAAAAATTAAAAATTATTATTTGAACTTAATGGGGTTTTCAAACATATTTTTTTATATTTTTCTAAATATTTTTTTAACTATATGTTCAAAACTTTATTTTATATATTTTATTTCCATGTTTTTGGATCCGCGCATCCAACGCGAGAGGAACCGTGCACCCAACGCGATAGGATGCGCGCACCTTGCGCGTATTTCGCCGTTTTTTTTTTTTAAAAAGAGGGCCCCAGGGTTCCTTCTGAGACCCCCTAAGCACCTCCAGAGGGTCAGAGTATTTCCACTCTGCCCCCTTTATATGTTTTACACACTTATTCCCCTTGCTTCATCAGCCTCGCTTCTACCGAGGCAGAAAATGGCCGCCAACAGTTCCTGGTTTTGAATGTAGAGAGACACTCGACAGCCAATTAGCATTCAGCGCACGATCGGGAGGGTGCGCGCTCGATTCGGGGAGGGTCTGCGGCTCCTCCCTGGCCATAGATATTTATGTACTTTTAACTCTAATTTTCTCAAGAACTACTGAACGGATTCACACTATTTATGCAAAAGGCAGGAGTCTGAACTGAGGACTACCTGTTTGCCAAATTTGGTGTCATTCCGTTCAGCGGTTCGGGCTGTAGCTGCGACAATAGATCCTATGGGAAATTGGATGGGGAAAATGTGTTTTGGGACCCCCCTTTTTTCTCGGCCCCCGCTTGACGAATCACCACGAAACTTTCAGGGTAGGAGCGGAGCGGAGCTGGCCAACAGTTTGGAAAATTTCGCGAAGATTCGTCAACCGGCGCCAAAGTTATTACCAATAGAATGTTGCAGATTTCCTATGGAAAATAGGTCCTAACTATAACTATCTACTGGCGACCGCCAGTAGATAATATATATAATTACATTAAATATAGGAGAAACTCTCATACAAAGGATAGAGAGTGTGCATAGTTAGCCTTGACAGTTTATGAAAACGCAGAAACACAAGAATTTACTGGTTGGCAAAAAGTCTTCTTCAACTTTTTCTCCTCCCAGAAATGGTTGAAGATGTATTTCTTTTAAGGGCTGAAGCAAATGCCCTTATAGGTTTATAAAAGGAATGAAACTTCTGTAAACTTTATGGGGGTTTATTGTACATGATTTCTCAGTCGTGAAAAATATATTGCTCCAGGAGGACATTTTTAATAGGAAAAATAAACAAGCATTGGCATAGCCAATAGGTCTCACCTTTGGGGCCTTATAAGTATTTAGTTATGCAGCACAATATCCTTGGTGCAACAACACCAACTGTTGCATGGCTAAACACTTATAAGGTCCCAAAGGCGAGACCTATTGGCTATGCCAGTGCTTGTTTTTAATGGATTCCATCAATGCAGCAGTCGTTTCACATATTCAGTTGGTGTGCTCCTGATAGGCCTATGCTTTGTTTACTTAAGAAAAACAGGTTTTCGAGTTTTATTTCCCAGGTGGTGGAGCTGGAACTAGAGGTGCTGGAATAGCTCCTGTAGCTCCAGCATACTCGTACTGAAGGGCTTTGTTTGCTGATTTAAACGTTGCTCTACGAAATTGAGGGCAAGAGAAGCGAGAGTAAGGGAGGAGCAGGCGTCTGCCGAGGAGGAGAAAGCTCTAGGTGGTAGATCTAGTGAACGGCTGAGGGAGTGAAATGGGAAAGAAGCCAACAGTGAAGATGTAAAGAGACTCAAAGGAGAGAACGAGGAAGGAGGAGGGAGATGTCAGAGTGTAAAAGATGCAGTATGGAGAAGGGAGGAGGATGTGATGTAGGAAGGAGAAAGTAATTAAGGAAAGAATAGGCTAAACCGGAGATGTAGCAACAGTGGAAACCTGGCTAAAATTAAGAGCAAAAGGACACCGCAAAAGGAAAAGAAGGGAAATCAAAATAGGGACAAAAGTAAGATTGCGCTCCGGAATCAAAGCACAGAGCAGGAGGGTGTCAAAAAGAGAAGGTAGAGAAAGTAAGGATGGGACTTGATGGAATGATAACAAAAAAGGTGACAGCACAAGATCTGGGAGAAGTGGAGGAAAATTAAGGGAGACGTTTATAGGCATGTAACGAGAAAGCAAGAGTGAAAGAACGGGTGATGTGGAGGACACAGAGGTAATCGGAACGGAGCCGAACACAGAGAAGATGGTCTGGAGCTCCAGTAAAGGCAGAGAGAGGAATGACGAGGACACGAGGGCAGCTTGGGAAGGACTACTGCTGATTAATTTCAAGTACCGTCTTCTACTGCCAAGTAAACTGCCCTCAGGACAGAAAGGGCTGAGGGCATGAAACAGAAGACAGGTATAGTGACTAAGCAAAGGGCAGGGTGACAAACAAAGGGAGCCAGAGAGAAGGAGCAACAAGACCCGCAGCCGCAAGACGTGCTCTGTGGTGGGAGAGGGAAAGGAGCGTTGAAGCGCAAGCAAAACAGAGAGGCGGAGCGAGTCGCTCGTGCTTGGGAGAGCGAGAGGAAAGCCAGATGGCGCCTCTGCTCTTAACTGTGTGTGTAACTGCACGCTCTATGCCACACAAAAAGCTGTGGTCGGCTTTTTAAAGCTCACTCTCTAAATGTCTCGCCAGGGCAGCGCATGTGCTGGCTCAGGCGAGACCTAAAAATCATTGCCTACTTGCTTTAGGGCCTATTCAAAAACAGACCTATTCACAAACTACATTTTGTTGTATGTTTTGTAGTGTTACAATAGTATTACAAATGTTCTATAAGATGTTATTTACAAATTTACGCGCAGAGGTTACGCATCCCATTCTCCTATCTTTTTCTGTGCGGATAGCTCCACCCCTACTGTGCAGTCTCCACACGTAGGAGTATATGTTTTAGTAGTAAATATGGCAGGGACAGATGAGTGGGGCTGGAAAATAGGGGATGCTTATCAACTAAAGGGAAGGGGATTATGGAGTAGTAAGGAGGCATTCGTGAGGGTTGGCAGGAGGTTTAAGGAGGGACAAGTACATACCCACAAAACAGTAAGCCCATTGCTATTCACCAATTGCCCTTATAAAGTTACTACAGCCAAAGGGGATCCAAAATGGTAGTAAATTGCTCTAGATCAGAGTGGAAGTAAGTCAAACACGACCCAATGCCAACCACTGGTACTGCAACAACCTCCCACAGAATATAATTGAGGTAGGGACTAAGGGGCTCATTTATGAGCCCCTGCATCAACTTTGCGCCACCGGTGCGTCACTTTTTGGGACGCACCAGTGGCGTAAAACATGCGCCATGATGCGCCATATTTACAAAGTGACGCATCTACCTAGATGCGTCACTTTGTAAACCCCTGCGCTACATTATACCTGCGTCAGGTATAATGTATGCAGGGTGGGCGTTCCCACTTAAGTAAGCATCGTAGAAATGACGCAGTGAAATCTACGAGATTTCACTGCGCCACTTCTAGGGTGCAAATGCGTCAATATCTTACGCCTGCCTCACAGCAGGCGTAAGAATGACGCAGGCCCTTTCACATGGGGCTTGCCCCATGTGAAAGGACACATTGCCGGAGTTGCGTCACTTTTGTGACACACTCCAGCAATGCGTCACTTTTGTGCCTACAGATACGTCAGAAATACTGACGTATCTGTGACTCCTTGCGACATTGTGCGTCATACTGTAAATATGACGCATCACTGTTTTCACGCAGTGATGCATCACTTTTCATAAATGAGGCCCTTAAAATGTAACCCCGCAGGAAAACATTTCAACTTAACTTAAATTATCCAAAGTAGTTGAAAATATGAGTACATTTATTTGATGCAATGACAATAAAGAAAAAATATGTACTATTTGAGTATAAAACAAGTTTTTAAATAAAAAAATTAATGTCAGTTTCCCTAAAGAGGGGGGGAGCTTTCCCTTCCGTCACCTATGCCCCTAACCCCCTCCCTTAACATCCAGCCAAAGGCCTGCGCATATACTGATCACCTGCTTACAGTCCTTGTAGTTTTACTACTGCAAAAATCAGTCTCATATGGTAATTCCCAGCTATACAGGGTTTTACTCGTAAGTGCACAGTACTGGTGCAAAATAGCTGCACAGTAATTGTAAAGTGGCCCGTAATTTTACTGTTATTACAATACAGGGCAACTTGTAATCAAGGCCATAATTCAAGAAATAGTCTACTTAAGTGAAAAGAGACTTTAGAAGCAAAGTGAATGAAATCTGAATTATATTCCTGCTCCATATGTTCCTTTGCTCAACAAATGGACTGCGCTGCAGCTGAAAAAATGGTTGCTGCGGGCATTTCAGAGCGAGAGAATCCCTGAGCTACACATATCAAATTGTTATGTTTTGTTAATGGTTCATGGCTTCCGTAAATGGCAGCCTATCCTCCAGAGAAATAGCACTGCCTTTCTCAGCTTCAACAATATATGGCAATATGTATAGATTGTAGGTGTGAAAGAAACATTAGTTGTCAAGTACAGGCCTTGGAAATCCCTCCTGAATCCATACATGTTACACTTAATGAGTCAGTCTCTCCATCGTGTATATGATGCGAACCGAGGAAATCCAGGGGTGCACAGTGTTTCAATACTATGAACAAAGAGGCCCAGGGGTGGACTGGGGAGCACAGGGGGATGGTACAATAGCAATATTCTTCTTCTTTTCTTCTTCTTCTTCTTATTAGTAATAGTATTGTTCTTTTGTTATTATTGTTTTAACCCCTTCGCTGCGGCGGGAATTCCGCCGCAGCGCTGGGGGGTGCGGGGGGGCAGCGCGGTGGCGCTGTGCTCATGACGGAGCCACTCCGTCATGAGCCACGGTTGAGCTGTGCTCATGACGGAGCGGTTCCGTCATGACTCCGCCCAGTTGCGCTGTCCGCCCGCACAGGTGGGGAAACAGCGCCGTGGCATGACGGAACCGCTCCGTCATGAGCACACGGCAACCGTGGCTCATGACGGAGCGGTTCCGTCATGAGCGGGGAAGGGGTTAAAGCATGCATCAGCCACCGGCTGACGCCTGCGCTTCGTTCCCAGTGCCTCCGTCGTCCATTGGCTGGTGCTGTGCAGGGCTCTAAAGGACCCTCTGTTGCTCGCATCAGAGGGCTTCCTTTTTTCTATTTTTCAGGTCGGGCAGCTGAGGAAGAGCTTTCCCATCAGCCTGTGTATTTTGTTGTTGTTCTGAAATGACAATCAGTGTGTATGGAGCGCTGACATAATTTCACCGAAAGTGAATTTGAAATGAGGCTCTCGGCTTAATTCCCTATCGTTGAACCGGTACTCGAGAGCATATATCATGCATGGAGAGGCATTGTTAGAAAGGGTTTGAATCTCCCCTTTCTAATGATAGTCCTCCCTTTTGGATCCCTGCTTTGTGGTCACTGCAGAAGGGCGATTCCAAGCAGGGATCCACCCAATAGACACCATGGAGTATTTGTGAGGGTGATCACCCCCTTCCTTGAAATGGGCTAGTACTCCCACCTTCCATTGTCGATGACAGTCTGTCTGACCCCTGAGGGGGCAACGCGAGAGCTTTACCTCCAATCTGCCCCCAAGGAGTGGGGTAAAAAGTCGACTAAGTATCAGTGAGTATTTTTTTTATTTCAGCAAGGGGGTGGGGGAGTAGCCAGCCCAGACATGAGGCCTAGCTCCCATTAATAAATAACCAAACAGACTTTCTGCCCCCTGCGGGAGGATAGGAGGTGTGTGGAGGGTAGAGTGCCTCCTTGGCAATGAGCAAATGCTCCCCTCCTTTCCTAGCCACAAATGTTCCTATGCCTCACCTCTGTGGGGAGATAAGTGTTTTTTACCTGAAGAGGACTCTCATTGACCAGGTTTGATTTGTTCCTGTCACAACACTAGGCCCAGTCACAGAGGTGGGGCCTTGTTATATTGAGACACATGGGTAATTGCTGGGTATTAGGAATTTGGAGAATTCCTGCAGATTCCATAACTTTACGTCACAGAAATGTAAGGTAAATGCGAATTTTTAGACAAAGTTAGAATTTTGCAGGACATTGCGGGTGAGAAAACATAATGGGACCCTCGCAAAGCACACCAGCCTGGACTACCCTGGGCGTCAATTTCTCAGAAATGTCTGGGTTCGGGAGATTTTCCTTAGCGGCCGCCTAGCCCGGCTCCAAATACCACAGATGCCCCATGCCAAATCAGGTAATGTTTTTTTTTTACAATAAACGGTGGTGTCGCCACATTGCGTTCGGGCCCTTTTCTGTTGCAGGCACTAGGCCAACCCACACAAGTGAGGTACCTTTTTTATCAGAAATTGTTTGCTTCCCCCAGTTTCAAAATGTTTATATCACAGAAATGTGAAGAAAATTTGCATTTTTAGACAAAGTTTGAAGATTGCAAGGGTGTCTGTGGTGTTCTGTGGTGACAGACATGCAAGACACACCACCGTGGACTTCCCTGTGTGTTTAGTTTTCAAAAATGTACAGGTGTAGTAGACTTCCCTAGGTGCTGGTGGAGGTAGGGCTCAAATTCCACAGCCACAAACATTGTAGAAAATGGTCAGTTTTTGGGTGGAGAAATGTGATCTGTCCATGCTGCGTTTTGGGTTCTTTCCTGTCCCGAGCGCTAAACCCACCCACACAAGTGAGATACCATTTATATTGGGAGAATGCAGGATGGTCGGACATTTGTGGCTTCCCATTGACTCCAGAACCTTCTGTCACAGAAATGTGAGGAAAATGTGCGGTTTTAGACAAAGTTTGAGATGTGAAAGGGCTTCTGGGTAAAAAACCTGGAAAGAACCACGTAACAACCACAGTGGACTCCCTCATGTGTCTAGTTTTCAGAAATGTGCAGGTTTGGTAGTTTCATATGACCGCCGGCTGATCTAGGGCCAAACTCTGTGGCTCCCCGCAGATTCCAGAACTTTCCATCACAGAAATGTGAGAAAAATTTTCATTTTTAGACAAAGTTTGAGTTTTGGAAGAGCTTCAGGGTAAAAATAAAACTTGGTGAGAGCCACACATGTTACACAACCCTGGACTCCCCTGGGTGTCTAATTTTCACAAAGGTGCAGGTGAGATCGGGTTCCATAGGTACCACCTGAGCTAGGCCCCAAATTAGGCAGCCATTGCACAGCAGGGTTAGTTTTTGATGCAAAAAATGGATTTGTTCATATAGCCTTTTGGGCTCTTTCCTTTTGTGGCCACTAAGCCCACGTGAGGTACCATTTTTATCTGCAAACTTCAAGGAATGCTTGCTGTTAGGAAATGTGTTACTCCTCACAGATTCCAGAACTTTCCGTCACAGAAATGTGAGTAAAATGTGATTTTATAGACAAAGTAAGAGGTTTGCAAGTGCTTCTGGGTAAAAAAATATGGTGAGAGCCATGCGAGTCACGCCATCCTGTACTCCGCCAGGTGTCTAGTTTTCAGAAATGTGCAGATTTGGTAGGCTTCCCTTGGTGCTGCCTAAGCTAGGGCCCAATTCCTCAGCCACCAATATTGCACAAAAAAGTTGTTTTAGGAGTGGAATATTTTGTTGTGTCCATATTGCGTTTTGGGCCCTTTTCTATTGTGGGAACTAGGCCCACCCACACAAGTGAGGTACCATTTTTAGAAGGGAGAATGCTAAGAGGTAGAAAATGTGTGGATCCTCACAGATTCCCAAACTTTTGAGCACAGAAATATAATGAAAATGTGTGTTTTTAAACAAAGTTTGAAGTTTGCGAAGATGCCTGGGTTAAAAATAACTGGTGAGAACCACGTAAGTCATGCCACTCTTTACTCCTCTGAGAATTTTAATTTCAGAAATGCACAGGTTGATAAGTTTTGCTGAGTGGTGGTTGAGCTAGGAGTCAAATTCCACACCCACCAACATTGCAGAAAACTGGTCGTTTTTGGGGTGGAAAACTTTGATCTGTCCATGTCACATTTTGGGCCTTTTACTGTCATGGGCACTAAGCTCACCCATACAAGTGAGGGACCAGTTTCTCCAGAAGATTGGGGGGAATGCTGGGTGGTAGGAAATTTGTGGCTGTAAACTTCAATAAACCACACAAGTTGACACCACCTTGTACACCCCCAGCTAACTAGTATTCAGAAATGTCTAGATATGGAAGGTTTCCATGGCTGGCGGCTGAGCTACGGTCAACAAATGCAGCTACCCATATTGTAAAAAAAAAGCATGGAATCGGCTGGGTAAAATATGATGTTTTCAATTTGGGTTTTGGGGTGTATTGTGTCAAAGGCACTAGACCAAGCCACACAAGTAAGTTGCCATTTTCATTGCGAGACGTGTGGGAATACAGAATATGAGAACATTTGTAATTATCAATGGATTTTTCTGCATTTCTGCCTTACAAATGTATGCCAGTGTGCAAGAAAGAAGACATTTTGCAAAATGCCCTCTGAATCACATTAGCATGGGTACCCATAAATTCAGAGATGTACAAATAACCACAGCTCCTAAGCTCAGTATGTAGTGTACATTTTAGAATTACCAAGGTTTTATTCACGCCCATTTTCACTCTTTTTATTTTACCATATGAATTGCTCTATACACTGTGCACAATGAAAAGCCATTGTACAGTGCAGCTCAGTTGTTGGCTCTGGCTAGCTTGGGTACTTGGAGCACCAACAAACCCTATATATACCCACAACCAGAAGTGTCTGGCAAAGTATATTGCTTTAGTAAATTGGCCATCATGATAAGAAGTTACAGATGAAAACGTAGTCACAAATAGATGTCTTACCCTACTCATTTTCAATATTGTTTTATTCCAACAGTAAGGGGTATATACTCAAGAAGGTGTGATAACTACCGCAAGAGTAGCGTAACGCAACTTTCAATATCGCAGCCTATCGCGGGAAAATAACCCGGTGACAACGTGGAATTCACAACAAGGCGATAGCATGCGATAGTCACCAGATAACGCGCCAAATGTCCGGGTCAAAATCAACGCCACACAGCATAAATGCGATACGCAAACACAAAAAAAACATGCGATGAGGCCAACTGCGGTACAAAAAGTAGCAAAAACCAGCCACAGGCCTGCAAATCCCACGCGTCTGGCGGAACTATGCCCTATAAAAACCTCAGAAAAAAAAACACCAAAAACAATCCAAAGTGTGTAGCAACATGGATGCACCCTGACACAGAGCAGGGGCCAACCCTAACCGCACAACCCCCACAGACCACCAGCAAGGAACAACGGGGTCGGGTAAGGCCAAGGAGAAGAGGGAGAGGAAGACGGGGTGCAGACCGCAGGAAAACTAGACCAACGCCACGGAGGTAACAGAACACTACCAGCAACTGACCCACTAGCAGACCACCTGGATTGCAGCCAGACTGCCCAGGAAGCCAATCCAGGAGGCCAATAGGTGCCGGCATGACGTGACTACCTAAACCAGGCACAAACCTGCTGCCAACAGGAAGGCAGCAACGGCGACAGGTGGTGGCAGTCCAGCGCCACCGGCGGAGCTGAAGGAAACCCGGGCCATGGTCATCAGTGTGGAGACAGTGCAGGGAGTAGGGAGTAAGAACACAGCTCGAGCGGACCTGACACAACATCAACAGGGAATGGTGGGACGTGGGGAGAGGGCACAATGGCATACAGGCACAACGAGGTGTAGCACACTGCAAACCCACAATCACCCAGGTCCATGGGCCCGATCCCCTTGGCACACTGCAGCACACACACATAGCACAAACAGCACACCCACAATGACGACAACGAGGAACAATGCGCATAGCCGACGTTGCAGAACAGAGGACACAACTGGCTCCGCACATGCACAGAAATATGCCTACTACATCTGACGGAGCCGGAAACTATGAAATGGAAATGTACGCGTACGACATCACATCCGTCATGTAGACCAAATGTACACTGTCCCGCAGAAGAATCCAGCACCCCCAAATAGTCACAATGTACATTGCCATACAGTCTGCATGCAAACCTGCACAATGCTCTAACATATATGTCAATGCAAAGTCAATACACACCTCCCCTTCACATCGCAGAGGGGCTCACAAGTCAGCAGAGCACAGAACACAACACATCAGTGATGCCAGAGAGGACCACCACACCCTTGACACCGACGCCCTACAACAGCACATGGATATCCCACACAACCCCTCACCAGGACCCGGACAGCCAAGCTACTCAGAGGAGAACACCCAGCCTGCAACAGACCACACAGCAGGAAGCACCCGCAAGCACAGCTGGCTCACGACACTTCATCCACCCACACATCACACCCCAATGCCATGTTCCTGCACACCAAATGGAGGTGGCCCAACAGGTGTGGGTGGGGGCTGATCCCATGGAATGAGAACCAGGACACATATGTAGGTGTCCATCACCCTTCAGGGGCCACCAACACCCCACTAAGGAGATCCACACTGCCACATGCGGTTGCACATTCACAGTACAGAACCACGGGCAGGGGCGCTCAAATTACAGTCACCCACCCATTTTGGCTCTGCGTACGATGGCCCTGGCCACTCCCCTTACAAATTGAGTGGGAGATGACAAAGCTACATGTCCAAGCTCCAACCCGCTGCCTGAGGTGACACGTCTGCGTCTGATGTACACATCACAATGTAATGGCGTCTGGCCCAGGGCCCTCATGCATACAAGACCACAGGGACACACGCAGGTACCATGTTGAACTGGCTACGGGCAAATACGCCTGGACCCTTTATTGGCAGGGCCACATGTACAGTGACACCTGTGCTGGATGTCTGTGGGGTGGGTGTAAGCCATTCCACACGGAATGCCTGGTGCCGGCAACCACTTGAACATTAGACACCAGTGCAACAGAAACAGAACACACATGCATAAAAGAGTCAACTGCTTAGCAACATGGAGGAAGCTGGAGAAAGTCCAGAGGGCAGCCAACATGCAAACAGAAGTGTCCGTGAGTTGCAGTGCACTGGGGATGGGCCACTAGAGATGAGCGCGCCCATGTGAAGAAAAAGTATCGGATCGTGTCCCTCAGACAGACACCTGAAGCAGATGCAGTGGGGTGTATCATACCTGCATCATCTTCCCCATCAACGTCTCAGGGCCCCCACCCTGTTTGAGGTGACATAGCTGCGCAACCTCTCCACAGCTCATAACTCAATCAGTAACGGACAATGGCTTGCGGTGCACTGAGTCACTGGCACCTGGAGTGCTGAGCAGGGTATCATGCCGATGATGGCATCCACGACAGGTCTGAGCAACTCCGCAAGTCTGTCAGGACCACCCTTTCGACTCTGGCAAATGGCTGTTGGTGGTGGTCCTTGCGGTGGTGGCATGTTCCTCCTGCATTGATGCCACATCCGGGCCGGTCAGGACTCGTTTTGGTGTGTGAGCTCTGTTGGGACGCTGTTGGGCCCAGAAGCTGCGTACAGCGCAGGGCCACAGAGAAATGGCATTGATGACCCCAGGTCAACGCTTCAGGGGCCATCAAATATCTCAGAAGAAGGGGTCCCGGACCTGACTAGCACAGAGTTAGTGGCCCCGGATGCACAGCGGCTGGCACAGGCACCCAGCCACGGGACGGTGAGTTGAGGTCCAGTCAGATGGGCAATGCGACCTGAGCAGGTCACCATAAATGTCCGAGGTGTATGTTGGGGAGGGTATCGGGGGACAGTGGAAGGTGTCCTCCAGGGCATGATGCCAAAAGGTTTGATTTTATCCGGAAGCAGCAAATGGAGGAGTGGAATGCGACAGCCTCGTTACCACCACCAATTAGGTATCAGCTACATGAGGATGAAAACTGCCCTCTAGTCCATAGGCTCAGACGCCACCAAAGTTCGACCAGAGAGCATCCATGATTATCGGGGAACAGACTTATTGGCACCGGGGCTGAGAGGGGATGCGATGATGCCGGTGCGCTGATACGAACTCAGCCATTGCAAAATGAAGAGTCTGTGACCTACTGGACCGCAGGGTAGGCCGGAGGCAGCGGTCAGCAGTGGCCCACAGCCACGTGTCATTGGCTGGCGCTGCACAGAGTTAGTGACACAAGGGCAGTTGTCGGTAGTGTTCAAACACCTCCATAACGATCTTGTTCCCTCTGGACTGCAACGCGTCATCCTCTTACGCCTCTCCGTGCGTGCGATGACATGTATTCTGCCTTTTGAATGAGCGATGTTCAGTTCCAAATGTGTGACCTACCTGACCGTGGTGTAGGCCTGAGGCAGCAGTCAGCATGGCCTATTCTCCGAGTGACGCCGGCATAGGTTGGATGGCCCCACCAGCCTGCGTAGTTCTGGTTCAGTGGCACCACGTGTCGCCGGCTGGCGTTGAACAGGGTTAGTGGCACCACGTGTCACCGGCTGGCATTGAACAGGGTTAGTGGCACCACGTGTCACAAGAAGCCCATATGGAACTATGCCTCACTGATCGAAGGGAGTCTGGTGCTGTTGCCGGTGGCCCAGATTTGGGGTCACTGCCATTCATGACTCAGGACACAGTTTCACACATGGGACCTACTGGGCTGAGGAGTACGTCAACAAAAAAGGACTCAAGCGGGCCTGTGTCGTGGAGGCCGTGATGGTCTGAGGTGGCTGCCAAGGTCACGGGACTCAGGCCTGGAGCTTGAGCCGGAACGTGGTGGGCCCTCCTTGATAGACGCCGGTGTCGGCAGGTGATCAGTGAGGCGTGGCTGCACAAGGGCTAGCCTAACGGGTTCATGGTCCGGCAGGCGCACAGCGTCACTGGCAACTCCACTCTAGAGGATGGCGTCGGCCTCATGGCGGGGTGAGAGGCGCCACCCTGGCAGAGACGTTGGGCTTTCTGGAACAGGAACACGCCCAGAGCTCCATGCTACTTATTCACACCCCTACACTGGCATGGCGTACACCTGGTCATCCCACTCCGGTCACGCTTAGGGGGGATTAGATTTCCATGAGGTCCTCTACTGGCTGTGGTGACATGGTTGCGTCCACTGTCCACTACACTCCATGGATTTGGGTGTGTGCTGCATACTGTGGTCTGTCCAGCACATCTCCGCCACTCTTGGCATTGTGTACTTTCCCAATCATGGTACTACTGCATCCTTCACACATGCCTGTTTGCCCCCTCTATCCACATTCGGCTGTTGTGTGGCTAAGGTGCCATGCAGTTGACGGCTCATGTTCACGGCATGGCCAGTTAACCATTGTGAGTAGTTCTGTCGTGTCTGGTGGATGGGCGTGTTGTTGTTCATGTTGGTTGTGATTTTGTGACGTGTGCATTGTCAGAGTTGTGATTTGCATGGTTGTGGAGTTGAGGTGAGTAGGGTGTTCATTTGGAACTTGCCAAGGGGCTGTGCATTTCCCTTTGTGCCATCCTGGGGACGCTGTTTGCTGATGGACTGTCGGAGGATGGAAGAATCATGCACACTGGTTGTGTATTTGAAGGCGACATTGTTGGAGGTTCCACGGTGTTCTGTTGTTGCCTGCACATTGGGGGGGACGTGTACTTCTGGTTCCGGGGATTGTGTGCTGTGTCACCAGGGAGTACAGGTGGGACATGTGTGCTGTGGATTGCCCCCAACACGTGCATGCATCCTGCTAGGGCATAAGATCCTTGCTTGGTCTCCAGCGTGACCTGCTCATTGTGTTTGACGTGTGGGGACTGGGGTACCAGGGTGATGATGATGTCCAGGACAGGTGTGAGGGACTTGGATGTGGCTGGCAGTGAGACTCCTCCGACTCTGGCGGGTGTTGGTTGGGGGGTGCCAGGGGCCAACAGGTGCAGCCAAGCCCGCAGCTTTGGTGTGGGGTGGGATGTTGGTTTTCCGCTGTGTTGGTGCCGTAGGCCTGTTGGGCGATGATGGTTGGGATGCATGGGGTGGCTGTCCTTTTCAGTGTGTTGTGTACGGTGACATTGTCAGAGGTTGGGTCTGGGTGGCTGGTACTCTTCCTGGGATTCCGCTGTCTTTGCCTGCGCTGCCTCTGTGGTTGTCCGGGGGGGTTGGGGGGGTTCCAGGTGAGGGGTGGGGTCCTGGGTGGATGGTGGTGCGTGTTGTGGCCCTCTTGGGTGTACGGGCCGCATGATGGGTGGCTCCCTGGCATCTGTTGTTCTTCAGGTGTAGCTCTGGGCTGGTCTCCCTTTTGTGGTGCAGGTAATGGAGCAGGTAGAGCAAAATTTTGTATACCTCCTCTATTTTGCATGTAAAGGCTAACTATATAACTTGCTGATTATAATTTTACTAACGGTGTGGTGTGTTATTCTAATTCAACCTTTTGCACAAATTACACGTGGGAAATTGCTATTTGCATGGCAAAATAACTCTAATGATTAAAATATGTACGCATATTAATAGTAGTATATGTGGTAATTAGATATCGCATGATTCATGTTGCTTATGTGATGTGCATTCCTGATTGAATCCTAAAGGTGAATATTATCGCTTTAAATGTCGCTATCTGCTAGGAAAATTCTAATACATAGAGGGATTAGTGAGGGTATAACATTAGAATCATCATTTCTTTGTATTAATTATTCTTTTGTGTTTGTTTCACTTAAGTTAGCATTTGGGCCTACTACAAAATGGAGTCGAAAATCGAGTTCAGAAGTGGCCACCGTCTCGTGAGCGTGATGTTTACTGCACAGACTCGGATGGCTTCGTGAACTTCCTGACAACCCCTGTGCACCATGTCCTCGGTCAAGGATAGGATCTTGGTGGACTTCCAAAACCCAGTCGGTAAAAAACTGGTTAAAATGAACAATTGGATCATACAAGCAAACCTAAAAACATTGTAACATAAGGACTATGTCATCTTCGGAAGTGAACCAGAAAAATCCATGAGAACTTAAATAAGTAAAAATCTGATGTTTTCGATCAGCCAATCACAGACTTTCTCCGCCTAAAAATGTTTCATGTTATCCTGAAATTTATTATAAAAAGAGTAGTAGAATAGGGAGGGGCGTTCTTGTTCTGGCTTTTTCCTGGCTTGTTCCGATTTCCTGACGTCTATGCTGGCGATGACAGATGCTTGCACGATTTCTGGTCCTATGGAGATCTTTGGCACTGTAACGTGCTGAGCAAAGAACTTTCGGACTTTGAGCCTTGGCCTGCTTTATTTGGACAATTTAACGGCTAATTCGATTATGCAGAGCCAATGAATTACAGAAAATCCAGATAGCAAGAATAGGTAAATATAATGTCCGGTGAATTGAATTAATTGATGTAGAAATTCTAAAACTTTTTATGAAGCAAATGCTAATATTAATTGCAAACAAAATTTAGATAAACAAATATTGATTAACACAAATTATGAGTTTGTGGTTTTTCATTAAAAAGAATAAAGGATTCTGAGTCTTAAAATGTGTTTTAGCTGGTTCTAAATCACCATCAACCAATCCAACTAATTGGTCCGCCGACCAAGTGGGTGGAGTGCCTTGATGTTTGGGATTAGGAATCTATAGGTGGCGAATGTTAATGTATATTCTGTAAAATAACTTTTACTTCCCTATAGGTTATAAGGTTCCCCCCCACATGTCAAGCATGATATCATCATCCCTCCTGTGTGCAGACTCGTGAGTGAAGACGTGTGAGTGTTGGTGTTATGGGCCCCACCAATGACTGCATGTGTGAATGAGCTAGTGTGAAGTTGGGTCTGCGACGCAGGAAGGATAGTTGTGTATATATAAATTCCTCTTTTTCTCCGGTCACGCGCTGGATCAGTTTTTATGGTAGCAGGATGATGGTTTAATTGCATTGGTTTGGTGATTATTGCTTATAGATTTGATTATTGCTTATTGATTTTCATATTTACAACGACGTGGACCTCTGACGACGCAGGAAGCAGGAACTGGGAGCAGAGACGGCGACACTGGACCCACGAGGAAAGAGGTAAGGCTGATTGTGCTTAGGGTGGGGGTAGTGGTTTAGTGTAGGGTAGTGTAGTGTAGTGTTGGGGTGGGAGTAGTGTGGGTAGTGTAGTAGTGTTTTAGGGTTTAGGGTAGTGTAGGGGTGGGAGTAGTGTGGGTAGTGTTGTAGTGTAGTATTGGTTTAGTGTAGTGTTGGGGTGGGAGTAGTGTGGGTAGTGTAGTAGTGTTTTAGGGTTTAGGGTAGTGTAGGGGTGGGAGTAGTGTGGGTAGTGTTGTAGTGTAGTATTGGTTTAGGGTGGTGTAGGGGTGGGAGTAGTGTGGGTAGTGTAGTAGTGTTTTAGGGTTTAGGGTAGTGTAGGGGTGGGAGTAGTGTGGGTAGTGTTGTAGTGTAGTATTGGTTTAGGGTAGTGTAGGGGTGGGAGTAGTGTGGGTAGTGTAGTAGTGTTTTAGGGTTTAGGGTAGTGTAGGGGTGGGAGTAGTGTGGGTAGTGTTGTAGTGTAGGGGTGGGAGTAGTGTGGTTAGTGTTGTAGTGTAGTATTGGTTTAGGGTAGTGTAGGGGTGGGAGTAGTGTGGGTAGTGTTGTAGTGTAGTATTGGTTTAGGGTAGTGTAGGGGTGGGAGTAGTGTGGGTAGTGTTGTAGTGTAGTATTGGTTTAGGGTAGTGTAGGGGTGGGAGTAGTGTGGGTAGTGTAGTAGTGTTTTAGGGTTTAGGGTAGTGTAGGGGTGGGAGTAGTGTGGGTAGTGTTGTAGTGTAGGGGTGGGAGTAGTGTGGGTAGTGTTGTAGTGTAGTATTGGTTTAGGGTAGTGTAGGGGTGGTAGTAGTGTGGGTAGTGTTGTAGTGTAGTATTGGTTTAGGGTAGTGTAGGGGTGGGAGTAGTGTGGGTAGTGTAGTAGTGTTTTAGGGTTTAGGGTAGTGTAGGGGTGGGAGTAGTGTGGGTAGTGTTGTAGTGTAGGGGTGGGAGTAGTGTGGGTAGTGTTGTAGTGTAGTATTGGTTTAGGGTAGTGTAGGGGTGGGAGTAGTGTGGGTAGTGTAGTAGTGTTTTAGGGTTTAGGGTAGTGTAGGGGTGGGAGTAGTGTGGGTAGTGTTGTAGTGTAGGGGTGGGAGTAGTGTGGGTAGTGTTGTAGTGTAGTATTGGTTTAGGGTAGTGTAGGGGTGGGAGTAGTGTGGGTAGTGTGGGTAGTGTAGTAGTGTTTTAGGGTTTAGGGTAGTGTAGGGGTGGGAGTAGTGTGGGTAGTGTTGTAGTGTAGTATTGGTTTAGGGTAGTGTAGGGGTGGGAGTAGTGTGGGTAGTGTAGTAGTGTTTTAGGGTTTAGGGTAGTGTAGGGGTGGGAGTAGTGTGGGTAGTGTTGTAGTGTAGGGGTGGGAGTAGTGTGGTTAGTGTTGTAGTGTAGTATTGGTTTAGGGTAGTGTAGGGGTGGGAGTAGTGTGGGTAGTGTTGTAGTGTAGTATTGGTTTAGGGTAGTGTAGGGGTGGGAGTAGTGTGGGTAGTGTTGTAGTGTAGTATTGGTTTAGGGTAGTGTAGGGGTGGGAGTAGTGTGGTAGTGTAGTAGTGTTTTAGGGTTTAGGGTAGTGTAGGGTGGGAGTAGTGTGGGTAGTGTTGTAGTGTAGGGGTGGGAGTAGTGTGGGTAGTGTTGTAGTGTAGTATTGGTTTAGGGTAGTGTAGGGGTGGTAGTAGTGTGGGTAGTGTTGTAGTGTAGTATTGGTTTAGGGTAGTGTAGGGGTGGAGTAGTGTGGGTAGTGTAGAAGTGTTTTAGGTTAGGGGCATGGTTCCCTCTAACCTGCGCGCCTGAGCGGGCGCGCCCACCAAGGTTTCCCTCCGCGCAGACACCTACAATGAGCACGCACTACAAAGGATTCCAGTATATACTTCACTGGATCCCTTGAAGTGCGGCTCATGGCGATGCTGCTGCGCTTCCAAATGCATTTCTAAAGACGTGTTTTTCGTCTTTAGAAATCCTAATGGGAGACGTTTAAATGCCTGCAACGCTGTCATTAAACAGCAGGAGAGAATTCCGAGAGCTTTCTCTACAGCCAGAGTCTCGTAGTTTCATCACCGAATGTCAACGAGCACGCAGTTGTTGCTGCCGAAATGGGGCACAAGTGCACGGTATGTGAATAAATTAAGTTTGTGTTAGGGAGCCCGCCCGGGCGGTGGGTTCATATATACAGATGAACCAGGCAGCGGTCTAGTTTACCAAGCATCGTGAAAGTGCCAAATTCGATTAAAAAATAAAATTACAATGCAAAATACATTCCCGGTGGGGGCGAACTGCGTGATTTGACTCGGGTTCTGTGCTTGCAGTGTGCCCAGAGGTGCCCCCGCTGAGGAGTGTGTAGCTGAGCTGTGTTGTCACTTCCCCAAAGTCGCTATTGAAGCTCCTACCTGTCTCGGAGCGGTCACAAACCTCTCATGTGTAGCGAGGGTTTCTTAACACCCAGATGCTTGTTCAGCTTGAACTTTCCACGGAAATTCATTGAACTGGTTGGTTGTATTTAGTAGACAATCACATTTGCAAAGTCCACGGACCTCTAGCTCCTCACATAGATGCCAAGGTTTCAGATTGCCATGTGTGACAGAGTAATTATGAGTGCATTTCAATGACTGTGAGTGACACTGAGAATTTCATTATAAATAAAATTGAGAATATTTTTTGCTGAAAGTATATGAGAAATCTTTCAAGCTTTTAAAGTGAAGTAAAAGGAGGTGTAAAATATAATTAGACTGCCGTTAATCAGGGGAGCGGTGCCCTTAACCGAAATCGATTACATTCAGAAACTAAAACAACAGATATTTATCCACTATACCAATAAATATATCGATCCAAAACATTTGTATTGCTAAATCTCTCTCATGTAACAGATAGCGATAGCATTACATGCTGTGTTAGATACGTTTTTTTTGTCGCCCAAACGATCTGAAAATGGTGCCTGCATGTTCGTTTTCGTATGTGATTCATTTTACTGGTCTGGCATAGGAAGTAGAGCGGTGTGAAAGCCCATGTATTTAAGATGCGACAGCATACTTATTTTTTAGGACCAATAAAAAATATAGCATCCTACAACACTGAAAAGGAAACTAGTAAAACGTGCTTTACTAGAGAACCCATAATAATACGTTGATTTTTATAAAGCATTTTTTACTGCACTTTTGGGGCTTCTCACTTCTCTATATAACAGGTGTTATTGTTTCCTAAACTAATGGCATCCAGTTTATCGCGAGCAAAATCAAGCAATGAAGACAAGGGGAACACATAAATATCAGAAAGATCACCCATTTGAGCAACGAGAAACTAAGTTAACTGCTGCAAATCGTAAGAAATATAAACACAACTTTGCTTTATCAGACTCTAGCCAAAATTGCAGACAAAAGATAAGGCACACTGAAAGCTGCGTGACTCGCAGACTCACATACAGCGACAGGAGCAGTAAGCACAGCTGCATTCTAAAGCTGAGAATGGGAGACACGCATTTAGGTCACAACTAAGCAGGCAGCTTTACTTTATGGGAAGGCACTGTGATTGACATGATCCACACTTTACATGTACAACTGGGTCCGCAGTCCACCTATGTTTGCACTGTCTGTTTCCATTAGAATAATTGCTTGAAATTCTTTGTATTTTAAGAAGATGCCCTAATAAATCGAAAGTAAACTGTGCCATTTAATTGGGCAGCAAGAATAAACCGGATACAGCCTACGCTATTTTACAAAACGCTCTAATAAATCTTCGTTCCCTATGGGAGATGGTTTGCTGTGCTGAGATAGCTGATCTGGCCGGCCGGGCAGACTGAGGGTTTCTGGATTAACTAAGTGAAGAATCCACCTTCATGTGCGGCTTCTGACTTTTTTGCCTCTGCATGTGAGGAAGATAGACCTGGTGCTGTCAAGAAACGGGGGGGGGGGGGGGGGGGGGGACTCCTTGACCAAGAAATAAAACAGGCCACAACCCGCTTCAGATACCCGCTCTCCCAAGGCTCCACAGAGAGACACCCAAGGCGCAGCGGAACACAGGCCATGAGGATATATCAATATAAATGCATGACTTTGCATTTCAGTGCGGTGATGCGGATCGCCACACTGAAATGCGTTAGTCTAATGCCTGATTCATGGTACTTGGCAGAGCTGCCTCCACCTTTTGCTTTCTCCTTCTGTGTCTGGCTGTGGCATCACACATGCTTGTCTGAGGCCTTATCAGTCGGTATGCTGGTTGGTCTCAATTCAGCAGCCTCTGCTATTTTTGCTGGCCATTCACCTCTGCAGTGACTTGTTAAACGCTCTTCACCAGCGTGCTGCACCTTACTTCACTGCCTCCGACCAGGCCACCTTCTGATTTCTCCAGTTCTTCTTTTTTTTGCACTGTGTGGCGTGATTGGCTTCACATGTGCTTTTTCTGTATGTAAGATGCTTCCATCCAATACAGCACCTTCAGCTGTTATTGTTAGTCAGTTACCTATGCAGTGACTCCTAAAATGCTCCTTACTGCATGCTGCCATTCACATTTGTGTCTCCCGCCTCAAACTGCTCAATATGTTAGTTTTTCATTCCACTTCTCGAAACTGCCAGGAGTTCTGTAGTATGTGCCGTTGACACTCAGGCAGCGATTACACACACAGCAGCAGGGCTAGTTCTAGGGTTTTTGGGGCCCCAGACAGATTAGGAACAAGTGAGTGCCCTTTTCATATCTTTTATTAGTGAAACAGGTTATTGCCAACTGTATACATATCACAAAGCAAAAGATAAATAAATAGGGCAAATATTTTAGGCTTAGCAGAGAATACACTCTAAGTGGCCACTGAAAATACTTGCCCAGACACTAAGTACTTAAAAGGTCATCAGGCATTATGGGGCGTTTGGGGAATGATTTAGTAATATTAGTTATCTGATTATAAAAACAAACGTCAAGTACTTTGGAATGTTAACCAGAAAGCAAGGACTGGCAGTGGACTTCCCAAACAATAGGCCTTTGCCCACAAACTAGTTCACCAAGTTCTCCCACTCACCTCCATTAGAAACGTCGCAAATCAACATTTTTCAAACAATCATAACCTTTTTTAAAGTATCTTTTATTTAAATCAATCAATCACTCAGCATTTTTAGTGTGCAGCGCTGTCACCCCTAAGGATATCTGGGTGCTGGGATGCAAGGCCTCCGTCAAAAAAAGCCAAGTTTAGAGTTTTGTTTCTGAACTCCACCTGGGAAGGTGTCCTGGGGGGAAGTAGGGCTGCTGGGCAACAGGCGGAGGAAAATGGCAGGAAGAGGGCAAGAGACGAGCAGAAAAAGCAAATCAGAGAGCAAGAAGTAAGCAGAAAAGGCAAACAGAGGGTGAGAAATGAGCAGATAAGGCATAAACAGAGGGCAAGAAGTGAACAGAAAAGGCAACAATAGGGCAAGAAACAAGCAGAAAAGACAAAAAGAAGGCAAGAAACAAGCAGAGAAGGCATAAACAGAGGTCAAGAATTGAGCAGAAAAGGCAAAAAAGAGGGCAAGAAATGAGCAGAGAAGGAGGCACAAACCAGGGGCAAGAAACAAGCAGAAAAGGCAAAAAGAGGGCAAGATACGAGCAGTGAAGTTAGAAACAGAGGGCAAGAAATGGGCAGAAAAGGCACAAACAGAGTGCAAGAAATGAGCGGAGAAGGCACAAACAGAGGGCAAGAAATGAGCTGCTTTGTTTAACTTTAATATTGCACACATATGTCTGCCATTTTTAGCCGATAGCATGTTGTATTTTTCTACTTTTATTCTTTCAATTTATCTTGCAAATGTGACTCAACTTGTGTATGTGCTGTATTGTGGTTGTGTATGTTGGTGAATGCAAGAGTGAATAAGTGATTTATGGATACACAAGTGCAAAGATGATTGACAGGGTGCATGTGTGATGACTTATTCAGTGCTTAAACCAATCCGTGACCAAGAAGTCACTTTTAATTAAAAGCAAGGCTTATTGGCAGTGCCAATGCTTGTCATTTACCTATAAGTGGTAGCGGATCAACTTGCCTTGTTGCACATCTTATCACTCAGTTGCGCACACAAGCAATAAAAGAGTGCACACCAACATTCTATTGCCGCACATAAGAAAGAAAAATTAGAGGGAACATTGGTTAGGGGTAGTGTAGGGTTGGGAGTAGTGTGTTGTGTAGGGGTAGGGTTGTCACTTACCTTGCATACTTTTACCACGAGTATAGCTTTACCATGCATGCCTTTGTGTTGTAATGGCATGCGTGGTAAAGGCGTACTCGTGGTAAAAGTATGCGATGTAATGACATGCGATGTCATTGACATCGCGTAGTAATACCCGCGTTGTAATGGCACGCGTGGTATTAGTATGCGTTGTATCGTCATACATTCTGGAAAACCGAGTGTAAATTTCCCCCAAGTGCTAATGGTGATAATGCATCATTGAATTCACAGGTGCAGAATGAGGTGAGTTGTCAACCGCAGCGACAGCAGCAGGTTGTTGCCCAACAGAATCAGGCGCCAAAACCGCCTTTTCCACAGAGCGTAAATCCTCAGAAGTAAAGTAATTAGACAGGATTCTACAACGAAGAACAGGTAACTAAACTACCGCGCGCTAGTGCTGTTTCGCAGTATTGGCTACAACGCGATGAGAGTGAGTCAGAAGAAAGTTATTGACGGTGCCGAGGGGAGGAAGAGGAGTGCGTACTTGGCGCATCTCTAGAAGTAGACCAGACAGGCCCATTTGTGGATGGAAAGGTAAATGACGAAAACATTACTTTCCTAGTAGATACTGGTGCTACTCGTTCAACTGTTAGGTCAGCTGATGTTAAAAATCTTCCTCTCTCGGATGAAACAATCCAAGTAGTTGGAGTATCCAACAGACAGATAAAAACGTATCTCACTGAACCAGTTAAAGTTAACATAGGGAAATTTTCTGAAACGCACCGTTTTGTTGTGTGCGATTCAAGCCCTGTAAATTTGTTAGGGAGAGATTTGCTGTGCAAAATGAATTGCACAATATTTTGTACTCAAGATGGTATAGCATTTGAGACTCCTGATGAGGATGTATTGTATAAAATGACTATGGCTAATATGGAACCTGAGATTACCGAGGCATTTGCTGTGTTTGACCCCAAGGAATTGCCTCAAGAATTGAAAAAGACAGTAAAAATGGAGGTATGGGATTCCACAGGAGAAGATGTGGGATTATTAAAAAAATGTAGATCCCGTAAAAGTTGCTGTGAAGGAAGGAGTAAGTTACCCAAATATTCCACAGTATAAATTGACACCTGCGATAATTGCAGGAGTCACTCCTATAATAGACAGAATGATTGAACAAGGTATTTTGAAGGAAGTAATGAGCAGTCCATGTAATTCACCAATCATGGGCCTGAAAAAGCCTAATAGAACATTTAGAATAGTACAAGACCTAAGAAATATAAATAAAATCGTTGCATCTTGTTGTCCCATTGTACCGAATCCATCAGTGATTTTGTATCAGATTCCTCACGATGCAGAATGGTACACAGTAATTGATCTGTGTCATGCTTTCTTTTCCATCCCATTGCACCCTGACAGCCAACAGATTTTTGCGTTTCGATTTGGCGAACGTATTTTGGCATGGTGCCGAATCCCACAGGGGTATACAGAGAGTCCCTCAATATTCAATCAGATATTGAAAAAGTCCCTAGAAGATTTAAAAATGCCCGAAAGTTCAGTTCAGGTCCAATATATAGAAGATCTGCTTGTGGCATCAAGAACTCGAGAAGCTTGTGTAGTGGATACCATTGCATTGTTGAATCATTTGGCAGATGGAGGACTTAAAGTATCCCCATCGAAATTGCAATTCTGTCAGAAAGAAATACAATATTTAGGCCACAAAATTGAAAAAGGGCCAAGAAAAGTAACTGCAGACAGGATTAAGATAATAAAAGGAATGAGAGCCCCAATGACGCAAAGATAAGTGAGAATGTTTCTTGGAATGGTTGGATATTGTCATCAGTGGATAAGTAACTTTTCCCTGATCGCAAAACCTTTGGGGGCAGATTTATGACGTCTGGCGCATCTCTGCTAATCAGCAGAGATGCGCCAGAAGAGTTGCGACGCATCTGCCCACCCGTGTGCCACCATTGATGCGCCGCATTTACAATGCGGCGCACCGTGGCATTCGGATGGGCAGATGCGTAACGCATCTCCTGTCAGAAAGGCGGCGCATTGCTGGAGTTGCGTCACTAGCGTGACGCAGCTCCAGCAAGGCTCGGGGGTGCCCTATCATTACAATGCTGCGTCAATCCTTAGGCCTGCTTCTTGTAGATTTCACTCAGCCACTTTTAGGAGGCGTTCCTGCGACGGAATGCCCCCCCCCTGCACAGGTACGCCTACTGCTGGTGCAGGGCTTTACTACGTGACGCATCTCCAAGGTGCGTCACGTTGTAAATACCCCGCAGCATGGCGCAGGATTTGCGCCGCCGCTGCATCACAAAAGTGACGCAACGGCAGCGTAAATGAGGCGCAAGGGGCTCATAAATCTGCCCCTTGGTACGCTTGACAAGAAGAGATGTAAAAGATCCCATTGAATTAAATAAAGAAGAGTTGACGGCTTTTAAACAATTGAGAGATGGTTTGTGTGAAGCACCAGCACTTGGCATGCCTGACTATGAGAAAGAATTTGAGCTCTATTGCAGCGAAAGAAATGGATGTGCAATTTCTGTGTTAATACAAAAACATGGAAAACTGAGGAGACCAATTGCATATTTTTCAGCTATATTAGACCCTGTAGCTGTAGCATTGCCTGGTTGTTTGAAAGCTGTAGCAGCCACTTGTAAGAGTCTGGAACAGAGTGAAGGAATTGTGATGGGATATCCTGTGCGAGTGTTTGTACCTAATGATGTGGCAATCCTTTTAACAAGGAGCCACACTCAGTTCATGACACATAGTCGTCTGGCTAACTATGAGAAAGTCATCCTAGGTGCAACGAATGTGAGCCTTGTGAGATGTCTGAATGTGAATCCTTCAACGTTACTGCCTGATGCTGAGAATGTGGAAGTCAGAGACGATGTGGCTCATTACTGTTTGAAGTGCTTGATTTCTGTACCAAACCATGTCCTGTTATAAAAGATGTACCTTTGACAGAAAGTGACTATGTGATGTTCGTGGATGGATCATGCTTGAGAACGGATGAGAGAATTCTGAGTGCAGCGTATGCAGTGTGTACGGTAGCAACTGTATTGGAAGCATCTTGCCTAAAAGGAGTAAAATCAGCCCAGGTTGCTGAACTTTTTGCATTAACAAGAGCATGTAAGTTGGGAAAGAATGTGCGAGTGACTGTGATAACCGATAGTCAATACGGCTTCGGTGTAGTGCATGACTTTGGGCAAATCTGGTCCCAAAGAGGGTTTTTGACATCGAGTGGAACTCCTATAAGGAATGCTGAAGTGGTTGGAAAATTGCTTGAGGCGATACAGCTGCCTAAGCAGTTAGCTGTGGTAAAATATGCGGCCCATTCTAAGTCAAATGACTACATTTCAGCTGGCAACCAATTTGCCAAAGATATGGCTCAATATTGCGCACGTAATCAGAACTCTGTGAATCGGGGAAGAGAAAGAGAAATTAATTCATGTCCCTTGTTGTTTACTAACACTGTGAATACATGGGAAGAAGTGAGGCAGTTGCAGGAAGAAGCAGGAGATGAGGAAATGAGACATTGGGTAAAAGCAGGATGTGCACCACGGGAAACAGATCATGTGTGGGTTTATCGGGATGGAAGACCAGTTATGCCTGATAGCATGGTTTCTGCCATGGCACAGATGTATCATGGACAAGCACATGTAGGAAGAGATGCTATGATCAGACTTTTCAAACAGACATGGTATAATGCTAAATTTAGACTTGTAGCTGAAAGCCTTTGTCAAAGATGTCTTATATGTCAGCAATTCAATCCTGGAAGGAAAACAGTGGTAAGTCTGGGAACGATAGGTCGAGAAGGAGGGCCTTTCACAAGAATGCAAATTGACTTCATTGAAATGCCCCCCTGCAACAGGTTGAGGTATGTTCTAGTGATGGTTTGCCTGTTCTCTCGATGGGTGGAAGCCTACCCAACAAGAAGAAGTGATGGAATTACAGTAGCCAAGCTATTATTGAGAGAGTTCATTCCTAGGTTTGGTTTTCGAGTTACAGTTGAGTCAGATAGAGGAAAACATTTCCATAATGAAATCATGACATTAATTTGTGAAGCATTGAATGTACAACAGAAACTACATTGTGCCTATCACCCAGAGGCTTCTGGTGTGGTGGAACAAGTAAATGGCACCATTAAAAACAGACTGGGAAAAAAGTGTTTAGCCACAGGTTTTAAATGGCCTGATGTCTTGCCTCTGGTACTCATGACTATTAGATCTATTCCAGATAGGAATACAGGTTTGAGTCCCCATGAAATTGTCGTGGGAAGAGCAATGCAACATGTTTTCATACCAGTGATTCTGTTCATTCTGTGTTACATCCGGTTGGATCGGATGCCACCACTCTTGAAAAGGAGCCAGCTCATGATTTGAGCCCAGGAGACTGGGTGAGAATAAAAGTGCACAGAAGATGAAACTGTTTGGTCCCACGTTGGGGAAAACCACATCAGGTGATTCTGACCACGACAACAGCTGTAAAATGTGCAGGAGTAAAGAACTGGATACATGCTTGTCACACCTTGCGAATTCCAAATCCAGTGGATAACAAGGAAGGAGAATACTTTGAAGAATCAGAAACAAGTTCTGAATCAGATACTGAAGAAATAAGAACAAGGCAAACTCCTGAAAGGGGGGAGTTAGAACCAAGTCCAGTTATTGCACCAGAGAATCTTCATTTAAGAAGAAAATTGCAGATTTCTGACAACAAATACAAGCACATGAGAGTGAAAATAAAAACAGTGAAGAGACTGTCAAAGAAATTCTTGATAAAGAAGTTCCGAATGAAAATTCGACAGAAATTCCACCTGAAATAACAGGAATAGATGGTAAGGTACCAGATACAGAGAGTGAGGGAAAGGTTTTTGCGGAAGACCCCCGAGGAGTTGTATGGAAACCATACATCCAGGTAGAAGAAGGGACAGTTAGCCAGCAGGAAGATTGTGTGGAAGAACCACGAGGAGGGACAGAAGTAGGTAAGAAAAAGGAAGTGGGGGAAAGAAAGACTACTGAAAATAAAGGTCAAGTTGGAACTGAATTGGAGGACAGTGATGAAGAAGTACCAGAAGGTCGAGTCCTGAGAAAAAGAGCATGGAGAGCTGAGAGAAAAGAAAAGGGAAGTAAGTTAAAAAGGCCAGCAAGGGATGAAATTTGGCCAAACAAGATAAAGAGATTAAGATACAGATTGACACGAGTAAATTCATCTAGAGCTGAACAGGTGAATGAAGTGTCTAGCCAAGAGAAATTAAAAGACGTGGAACAAACACCAGCAGAAGAAAGTGAGAGAACGAGAAAACCTAACCAAAAGTATAAGTCACCGGAATGGTCATATGTGGCACTGCCGAAGTAAAAGAAGAGGCAGACAGCCAAGAGGACCTAGAGGTGACTGTACCAGAAGTGGTTGAGGAAGAGGAAACAATCGGAAATCCTGAGAGTTATCTTGTCCGATATCGGAGAAGAGACGGATGTTCAGGAAATTGTGCATCAAGTTTGTGAAAGAAAAGTGAAAGACGATCAAATGCCAAACTGAAGAGAGCAAAAGTGCTCTAAAGGAAGAAACAATAATTTACCAGAAAAGACATAATCTGAAAGAACCAAGTAGGTGCTTAGAGTCTTAGGTTGGACAAAACTAGTTGTGAAGTAGAAGAGGCTAAGTCAAAAGACACTGATCATTTTTCGAAATGGCAAACACAGAAAGTAGAAAATCTAAATGTGTGTTTCTTAGATGATGGTTCAAAATGTGTTGTTGTTGTTGTACAGGATTACTAATGCTTCTGTGGAGTGTGTTAGCTTTAATGGTTTCATTTAAGGTTACATTAGAAACAATAGAAGGACATAGCGAAAATAAGACTAATGTAGAAAAGATTCAAAAGATTTATCCGACTAAAATAGATAGAAATTATTTACATAAAGATAGGTCCATAACTGATTTTTCTAACAATGTTTTTTCAAAATTACTATACGAATATGTGAAGATGATGGACGTGAGGGATTGCTACGTCTGCATGCAGTTGCCTGCATCTGTATCTGAGGGAGTGACATATCATCACCTCCCAGTAACATATGGAATAACATGTAGTGTATTAGCAAGTTTGTTTTACAAAATAGGGAAATTAGAATATTACTTTTCAGATGTAGATAACATATTTTCACAAATACCTGTAGTTAACAAGCTGAATAAAGTCAAACCTGCTAAAGTGTTAGGTGAATTGTTCTTAGAAACGAAAGAATTAACATTAGAGTCACTATTTAGAAACAATCTAACCTGTAGTTTAAAGAAGGAAGAGAAGACTTTCTTAGATATGGTAGAAGAAAGGAGATTAAAAATGCAAAAGAAGGTACCTGAGGGAAAACAAGAAAAGACAGTCTGGGATGTTGAAAGAGAAAAACATTTGAAAGGAGAAACTAGTCCAACAATGGCTTTAGATTTGGCCTCAGAAAAAGAAGTTGTGTATCAGAAGGAATCAAACTGCATATGATAATTACTTTGTAGGCACAAGTGATTGCCATGAAACTTATAGAATCATGGGTGGATGGGGATTTAAAGGAGGGAAAGATCCGGTTTTTCCTGGATTATATTTTATCTGCGGGAACAAAGCATATTATCGATTGCCAGATCACTGGTATGGCACATGTTATCTAGGCCTGGTTTTCCCAAAGATATTTCATGTGGGAAGAAGAAAAGATGGTGCACATGAGATAGGTAGACAACTAACACGTAGAGAAGAGAATCTTGGTCAGAAATTGTAGGAGACATTTTTGGAGCGTTAATACCAGCAGTGGGAATATCTCTGAATGCACATAAAATTAGAAAATTATCAACAGCGGTGGATCGCTTGTCAACAAGCACTGCTGGAGGATTTTTATTGGTAAATACTGAAATGGTTGCCATGCGAGCCATGGTAATGCAAAATCGACTTGCCCTTCATATCATTTTGGCAAAAGAGGGTGGAGTCTGTTGAATGCTGAAAGTTCAACATTGTTGTACTTACATTCCTGACGAAAGTCAAGATTTGAAGACGTACATTAAGAATATAACTGATTTGCATGAGGAGATTGTTCCACTGGAGGCTGAAGGTATTGGGAAAAGGTTTTCTATTTTTAAGGACTTTTTACTAAAACTAGGTAGTACCTTTATTGGTAAGATATTATTTCCTGTAACATGTGTAATTATTTTAGTATTAATTCTAAGATTAGGATGTCTATGTAGCAAAAGAGGAAAATTACGAAATACCATAAAAAGAGAAACTGTAAAGAAAAGAGAGAAAGAAAGGAAAGAAAGAGAGTTTGAAGAAGTAGCATTAGAAGAGTGGAAAGAGAACATGTATAGAAAAACAAGAGAAGAAGAGAAAGGTGAAACAGTAATGTGATCTAACAAAATGTTAAGAGAACTTAATTCATTTCCATTTACTAAATTTTTCCAAATTTAAAGGTAATGTGGTGATGTTAAAAATCACCAAAGGGGGGATTGATGGAGCAGATAGAGCAAAATTGTGTATACCCCCTCTATTTTGCATGTAAAGACTAACTATATAACTTACTGATTATAATTTTACTAACGGTGTGGTGTGTTATTCTAATTCAACCTTTTGCATACACAAATTACACGTGGGAAATTGCTATTTGCATGGCAAAATAACTCTAATGATTAAAATAAGTACGCATACTAATAGTAGTATATGTGGTAATTAGATATCGCATGATTTATGTTGCTTATGTGATGTTTGCATTCCTGATTGGATCCTAAAGGTGAATATTATTGCTTTAAATGTCGCTATATGCTAGGAAAATACTAATACATAAAGAGATTAGTGAGGGTATAACATTAGAATTATCATTTCTTTGTATTAATTATTATTTTGTGTTTGTTTCGTTTAAGTTAGTATTTGGGCCTACTATAAAATGGAGTCGAAAATCGAGGTTAGAGGTGGCCACCGTCTCGTGAGCGCGATGTCTACTGCACAGACTCGGATGGCTCCGTGAACTTCCTGACAACCCCTGTGCACCATGTCCTCGGTCAAGGATAGGATCTTGGTGGACTGCCAAAACCCAGTCGGTAAAAACTGGTTAAAATGAACAATTGGATCATACAAGCAAACCTAAAAACATTGTAACATAAGGACTATGTCATCTACGGAAGTGAACCAGCAAAATCCATGAGAACTTAAATAAGTAAAAATCAGGCGTTTTCGATCAGCCAATCACAGACTTTCTCTGCCTAAAAATGTTTCATGTTATCTCGAAATTTATTATAAAAAGAGTAGTAGAATAGGGAGGGGCGTTCTTGTTCCGGCTTTTTCCTGGCTTGTTCCGATTTCCTGACGTCTATGCTGGCGATGACAGATGCTTTCACAATTTCTGGTCCTATGGAGATCTTTGGGACTGTCACGTCCTGAGCAAAGAACTTTCGGACTTTGAGCCTTGGCCTGCTTTATTTGGACAATTTAACGGCTAATTCGATTATGCAGAGCCAATGAATTACAGAAAATCCAGATAGCAAGAATAGGTAAATGAATAGGTAAATATAATGTCCGGTGAATTGAATTAATTGATCTAGAAATTCTAAAACTTTTTATGAAGCAAATGCTAATATTAATTGCAAACAAAATTTAGATAAAGAAATATTGATTAACAGAAATTATGAGTGTGTGGTTTTTCATTAAAAAGAATAAAGGATTCTGAGTCTTAAAATGTGTTTTAGCTGGTTCTAAATCACCATCAACCAATCCAACTAATTGGTCCGTCCACCAAGTGGGTGGAGTGCCTTGATGTTTGGGATTAGGAATCTATAGGTGGCGAATGTTAATATATATTCTGTAAAATAACTTTTCCTTCCCTATAGGTTCTAAGGTTCCCCCCACATGTCCAGCGCGATATCATCATCCCTCCGGTGTGCAGACTCGTGAGTGAAGACGTGTGAGTGTTGGTGTTATGGGCCCCACCAATGACTACATGTGTGAATGAGCTAGTGTGAAGTTGGGTCTGTTATGCAGGGAGGATAGTTGTGTATATATAAATTCCTCTTTTTCTCCGGTCACGTGCTGGATCACAGGCTGCCGTCCGACTTAACACCAGGTCAGAGCAGATGTAGATTTGCTGGTGCTAAAGCGCCTTATCGCCTGTTTTGTGTTTTTATCGCCGATCTGTCTGGTTGTTGAGAATGTTGAGGAGTGGTGTGGTTGTGGCTTTTGGCACGGGAGCGCCTCCTCTGCATCTCATTAGCGATATTTGTTGGGGTCCTCTGTGGGGATGTGTTTTTGCGGCTGCTTTCGCATGTAAACTGGCTATAATGGCTGTTAGCACCAGCTGGTGAATGGGATGGTAAATTTATCAAGAGTTTGGATGCGATAAAGTGCCGTTAATTCGGCAATAGCTCCTTGTGAATATGGCCCTTAGCTGCTTTAGAAAAACCCTGAGGAATCCACACAAATAAACCCTTGCTGAATTCAGAATTGTCTCTACTTTTTAAAACTGTACAGCGTTCTGCGATCACCCATGTTTTTCATACTTGTTCCCACTACAAACTGGAAGTATGTTAAAAGCACAAAAATTCAGAAACATGGAATAATCATAGGAAGATGCCAAAAGAGTTTAAAAAAAAAATAGTTTTGAATCATCTCTGTTTGTTCCTAAAAGCTCGGAAGATTGTCTTTTTAGCACAATAAACCTTTTGATGATAACATTTTTACGGGAAAAACAGATACTTCCTTGCGCAGCCCTTTTTTTGCCCATTTTTTCCCAAATTACGATAAACATCGCAGAGCGCACTTTGCGCGTTTTTTTCTATTGCCGGCTATCGCTGGATTTCATCGCCCAGTTAGCGCGTTAATATCAACTCTTATCTCAGAGGCGATGCAAAATCCAGCGATAGCGGTGATAACAGCAATAGCACTAGAAAACCAGCGCTATTTTCACTGCGCTATTGTAAAGCTTGCTAATAGGCAAGTGCGGACTCAGCCTGACAATCCACCTCCCATTGACAAGAGGGGTAAGTCAGGTTTTAACAAGGCATTAGAAACCAGCGATAATCGCGAATAGGCAAACTTTTATTATCACTTCGCGGGTCCGGGGCCGCATTGGTAATAGAGGGAAGTTGAGTTTGCGACTGTTTCCATGTTGTTGTTGTGATGTTAAATGGTAGCGGCAGTTTCAGTCGATAACCTTTCAAGTATTTGCCCGGCGGTAATCGCCTCTCATACCACTCGATAATTTACCAATAAAAGAGGCAGGCGCCGGAGACTGGAAGGCAGGAAACAAAGTTTTATTCCGTCGGAGCAGAACACATCAGATCAGACAGCAAGGTATCGTCACGAGGTGCTCTAACCGCATCTCTGAGACCTGGTCTCTTATACACCGGTTTATTGCTTTATTACATATAGTACATTCTTGAGATTCTCTTGATGCCTGAAAGAACATCCCCTGAAGCCCCGGCTCAGATCCGATCCCACACATAGTTACAGTAGAGGTTCCCACCCTACCCGCAGTGGGAGATGGCTATCGCGCAGCAGGGAATTCCGCTAATTCCCGGGGGTATGTGCAACCGGCCGGGTCTCAGGGGGTAGGGGCTTTGATCTACTGTAATCCCTTTGATGCGGGGTGTTTCCCTTACTGTAGGGGCAATAAACTGCATCCGCAGGGCTAGGTGATGGCCTGGGACCAGTTCGGACAATGGGGCGCAGAGGAAGGGGGTTATCAAAGGAGAGGCATGACCATGTATGGGATGTCGGTCGGATGTGGTTCCGTAGCAGGGTCGCGCAGAAGGAGAGGGTTTATGGCCTGTATGAGAGAGCGGGGGTGGCCGGCGCGCGGGGGATGCTCGCAGCGCCGGGGGAAAGCGCTGGCGATCGAGAGTGAGCGGGGAGAGGGAGTGGGGTGCCTAAAATGGCGACCGTGCATTTGCTATGCGTGGCGCTGGGGAGAGGCAAGATGGCGCAGATAATGTTCAGTTTGCACGCTAAATTTCCACAGTCCTCCCTTTTAACATGTCTCGCCAGCTTGCCTAGTTTGGATCTATCCCCATAATACCCCGTACCTCCACCTCATTCAGAGCTTTCATCCGCTCTGTTTCAAAGTCCAAAGTCTTAGGGCAGATGCAGTTCATAAAAAGCGAACATAAAGGTGGCAGACACTGAATCCCCAAGCAACATCCACATAGTATCACGATTGGTATGAGGATAAATGAAAACAGCCTCCATCCCCAACCTTTAATAGTGTCCCAAAACCAACTCCCCAGTGACCATTCTTTTTGCTCTTGATGGACCTCTGTGGACAGTCTGTGGAGGTGTTCAATTGCTTTGTAGACTGAGGGTGAGTTATTCGGTACGTAGGTACAACAGCTGGACCCAATGATGCGGCATGCTCCTCCGCGATCAGCCAGAACCACATCTAGAACAAGGCGGTTCTGGAGAGCCACCAGGCGGACGGCCTGAAGTTCAGCGGTGTTGTTGGCGAGAGCGCCAGCTGTAATGTTCATTGCTGTTTCGACTGCCTGGGTTAAGTGGCGGATGGCACGGCTGTTTGCCATCGGACCCCAGAGCGGAACAAGACCCTTTACTGCGTCCATGAACTGTGCTCCGGTGGAGTCGGCTTGTACAATGTCTTTGGCACGTTTCTGTCGGTGGTGGTTTGCTGGAGCCACATACGTCGGAGGAAGGACAAAGGCGATGTAGCAGGTGCCTCCCCAACCTTTCGGGAGCCAGGTGTAGGCCTTAGTACCACAGACGAAGTACATATTCGGGGAGGCAACAAAGGAGGGTGGGTCAACTGAATCCAATGTTCGGGTGATGAGGCAGGAGCTGTGGCCCACCAGCTGTGTCCCCAGGCCTTCGAGGCATACAGATCCAGTGATGTTGATGACGGACAGGGCCACTGTTAGGGTGGCGGCTGTCCGTTTTCGGAGGTAAGAGAAGGTGGGTCTGGCTGGATTGTTGAACACTTGCATTTCAATTCGTTCTTTGGCGGGGATGTCCATGTGAAAGGAAGTGTTCGATCTCAGAGGGCAGAAGAGGGCGGAGGTTCTACCAGTTTTGTTCAGCCAGAACCCATGGTAGAAGTGTGACATGGTTCTGCCGGAAGTGGCATTGTCCTTGTAGCTCTCCTGCAGGAGGATCAGCCAGGCGAGGCAGGAACCATGGACAGAAAAAGGTGAAGGGATGAAAGGGATTGAGTGCCCAGTGGCATGGGGCAGCAATCCACAGATCCAGCAGTTAGTGGCGTTGGTGGCAAGATTGTGTTGGTGGAGCAACTGCACAAAAGAGTTATTACAGAACTCCTTACGCCTTTCTCGGAGTTGGGGTGAAAGTGAGATCAGATGGTGTTCTTTCGTGGTGGTAGGTTGAACGGTGGTCAGCAATGTCTTATGAGCGGGTGTGCTCTCCTCTATGATCCAGAAGGTGACCACGAGGAGAAGGCAAAAGAGAAGGGAAATGAAAAGTGCTATTGTCTTAAAGCTGTGCATTCGGTCAGTCTTTGGGTTTTTGTAGTGGATCTTCGGACGTCCGGTTGCTTCCATCATCTTCATGTCGGGCGCTTCCATCACCTTCAAGAGACTCGGTAGCGGGCAGATCCACAGACTTTGTTTTAGTTTCTCTCCTGGTGGCCTTTGAGGTGACTAGGCTACCGTTCTGAGATTTCCACTTAGCCTGTGGTCTGCTTAGCCGAAGTTCTCTCCTTTCGTCGCAAGTTATACCCTTCTTTGGATGGCACAGTTGGATCGGGATATTCAATCAATTCAAGTGTCTCTGTATCCGGGCGGCGGCTCAGGGATGGTCGGTCTTTGTCCAGAAGTTCCTCTTGGGCGGTGACGCTGTCCGTGGTTGTCAGGGTCGGTGATACCTTCTTGCAGTGGTGTGCATGCAGCCAATTGCGTTTCCCCTCCACTCGAAGAGCTGTTCGGGTGGTGATCAGGACTTGCAGGGGGCCCGTCCACCGGGGCTCCAGACTCTTGGTGCGCTGGAAGTTACGCACTAAGACGAAGTCACCAGGTTGGATGTCGTGCCCGGGGCCCCTGGAAACATCGGGAATGGCGTGCAGCACCTGCTGATGGATGATAGACAACGTTTTAGTTAGATTGTACAGATAATCAGACATGAGGACGTCCGGGACGTCGTGGATGGATGTCGGTTTTGGTGCAGTCCAAAGGTTCATGGGCCGCCCGAAGACGACCTCGTAGGGGGTTAAGTGGTGTTTGGTGGGGGTGGAACGCATTGATAGCAATGCTAGTGGGAGAGCGTCTGGCCATCTTAGCCCTGTGGTGGCGACTATTTTTGCTATCTTAAGCTTCAATGTGGCATTGTGTCGCTCAACCAGGCCTGCAGATTGGGGATGGAAGACCGCATGGAACTTCTGTTTTACACCCAACCCTTTTAAGATGAGTTGGATAACTTCGGCTACGAAGTGGGGGCCATTGTCGCTCCACAAAATTCGACAAAGGCCGTATCGGGGGAAGAATTCCTTCAGTAGTACTTTTGCGGTAGTCATAGCGGTGTTGTCATGGGTTGGGTAGGCTTCCACCCACTTGCTGAAGGCACACACAATGACAAGTACATACTTCAAACCTTGGCACCTTTCTAGCTGGACATAGTCCATTTGTAGGACTTCAAAGGGGTGATTGGGGACCCCAAACCCTCCCCGGGGTACAGCAGTTCCTTTCCCAGGGTTGTGTTGGAGGCATACTAGGCATTGTTGGACTAGACGTTTGGCTGAGTCTGGTATTTTGTCGTTGTGCCAGACTTTAGAGATGAGTTCGATCATGGGGGCAGACCCTATGTGTGCGGGGGAGTGTGCCATGGTCAGCATGGGGATCAAGTATGAATCTGGTAACAACCATTTGTTCAAGTCTTTGGTTCGCCAGCAACCGTCATCGTCCTTCAATCCCACCCGGGCCCATTCAGTTAACTCGTGTGGTGTGCTGGCTAGTTGGATATCCCTAATTGTTTCCCTAGCATCCTTCCATTTCTCAGTTTGTGACCTGGTCACGTACATACGGGTCGTGGACCTATTCTCGGCTGTGGTTCGGGCAGTAATGTCAGCCAGTGCATTTCCCTGTCCTATAATGTCTGTCACCTTCTTGTGTGCCTGGCATTTGATCACAGCTAACCGTGTGGGGAGGAGGACTGCTTCGGTCAGGGCAGAGACTAGATCTCCATGCAGAATTGGTGTGCCATGAGAAGTCAAGAATCCCCTCTCTTTCCATAAGAGCCCGAAGTGGTGAACTACCCCAAAGGCATACTGACTGTCTGTGTAAATGTTTGCGGTTGTCCCTGCTGCCAGGATGCAGGCTCGTGTGAGGGCAATTAGTTCAGCCGCCTGTGCGGATCGCTGTGTGATGCGGGCTGTCTCAACAACTGTTCGGGCTGTGGTGACTGCATAGGCAGCTGAGGTGGTGCCATCGGGGAGCTTGATGCATGAGCCATCCACCCACAGTTCTCCGTCAGGGTCCGGGAAGGCAGTATCCCGGAGGTCAACCCTACTCTTGGTTTGTTCGTCGGTGAGGGTCACGCAATCATGTATAGGGGATGCATTGGGGTCAGCGTCAGGGAGAGGCAGTAGTGTAGCTGGATTCAGAGTGGTGCATCGTTTCAATGTGATGTGGGGTGCAAGCAGAGTCAGTTCATAACCAGTCAGTCGTGCGCTAGTCAGGTGTTGAGTCTTGGTTTGGTTCAGGAGGGTGTCAACAGCATGGGGTACCAATACCGTGAGGGGGTTCGAGAGCACGATCTCCTCACTTTGTCGGATAGAGACAGCAGCGGCGGCTACTGCTCGAAGGCAGGCGGGCAGAGCTCTGGCTACGGGGTCAAGAGTGGCAGAGAAGTAGGCACAAGGGCGTTGCTTAGGGCCTATGGACTGGGTTAGGACAGACAACGCACATCCCTCCCTTTCGTGGGTGTAGAGGGAGAAAGGTTTAGTGTAGTCTGGGGTTCCTAGGACTGGGGCCGAGCAGAGGGCGTTTCGTAATTCTTTGAAGGAGGATTGACATTCAGGTGTCCAGGGGAGGGGGAAGGGGACATCCTTAGCCAGCAGGGAAAGCAGAGGCTTTATGGTAAGACTGAAGTTTGGCAACCACTGTCGACAAAAGGAGGTGAGGCCCACTAGGGATCGTACTTGCTTCTGAGTTTTGGGAACAGGGGTTTCTAGGATGGTTTGAATTCGGTCAGGGGTAAGTTTCCTCCCGTCTTTGGATAGTAGGTGGCCTAGATACGTTACCTGGGGCTGGCAGAATTGCAATTTCTTTCTGGAGACCTTGTGACCGTTCTCCGCAAGGAAGCGGAGGAGGTGAATGGTGGCTGTGACGGCAAGAGGAGTGGTGTCGGCCGCCAAAAGAATGTCATCAACGTACTGTATCAACACCACTCCATCGGGTAGTTGGACTGCATCCAGTTGCCTCTTGAGGGCTTGGCTGTAAATACTGGGACTCTCAGTGTAGCCTTGGGGTGCCCTGCAGAATCTGTACGAACGGGCTTTTAAAGTGAAGCCGAACAGGTAGCGGCTGTCTGGGTGGATGGGGATGGAAAAGAATGCGTTCTTGAGGTCAATAACAGTAAAGATGGTGGCAGTGGATGGAATCAGGGTGAGGATGGTGGTGATGTCTGAGACTACGGGGTACTGGGGTATGACTACTTTGTTAACCTCTCGCAAGTCAACAATGAAACGGTAGGCTTTCTCATCCCCCTCGCCTTGCTTCTTTACAATGGGTAGGATAGGGCTGTTGCAAACATTACTGACTACTTCTTCTATCACTCCTGCCTCGACCAGGGACTCGATGATTTCCACCAATGCCTTCTCGCCTTCGGGTGATATCCGATACTGTGGAAGCTTTGGGAGCACTGCGTCCGGTCGGACGGTTATGTGTACCGGGTCGATCACCATGCGCCCTACATCTGAGTCGGTTTTAGCCCATAGATGTGAAGGTAATGTGTCGAGTAGGGACATATCAGCATCGGTTATAGAGAGCATACGCCGTGTGTGACAGGGTCTGGACAGATCTGGGTTATCGTGTAGGATGACTCGAACTCCGTCTGGGGAGCATCTGATGGTGGCTCGAAAATGCTTTAGCAAATCAAGTCCCATAATAGCATCGGGGGTGTTGGAGGAGAGCAGAAAGGTCGTGTCAGTGGTGTTATCTTCTAAGTCAAAGGAGATTGGTGCTGATAAGGGGTTAGTGGAGGGCGTTCCGTCAAAGCCTATTGAGGTTACGTGTGAGCCAGACAAGGGTGCCCTAGGAATCAGTCGTTTAGATAACGCACTACGTGTCGCCCCAGTATCTACCAGGAATGGAGATTTTGTGCCCAAGACCTTAGCGGTGACGTAAGGACCTTGCTGGTCAACACGGAGTTCGACTGGATCCCTCCCTTGCCCCTGGCGGTCCTATGCAAAGTCATGGGTGTTTTCGTAGTCGGACTGCTGGCACATCCAAAATGTGGTACGGAAGTGGTGGTCATATATACTTGTTGCGTTTATCCTAGCACGCAGCGCAAGTGCTGAGTGTTTCAAATGTAAACTTGTTTGGGCACGGACCCTGGTTAGACTCTATAGATGTTCCACTTAATTGGAGGAGGGCCCGCTAAGAAGAACATTCCTCCCGAGTTAAGACATTTTTGGGAGGTGAAAGAGGAATTATCCTTTTCTGATTCTACTATCTGGAGAGGTGATAAAGCTGTTCCTCCTTTAGGTTTGAGAGAGATTATCGTTAAACATGGCCATGAAGCCCACAATGGCATCATCAGAACTAAACAGTCTGTCAAGAGTACATTCTGGTGGCCTGGGTTAGATATTTTTGTCGAACGTATTGTTAGAGGTTGCGTTCACTGTGCAAATGCTGACAAGCCTTTGAAGACTTTGAAGCCAGTTATGCAGGGACACCACATTCCTAATGGCCCCTGGGAATGTATTGCAATGGACATTATGGGTCCCATTGGTCCTTTGAACAAATACATTGTGGCGACCATCGATTTATTTTCTAAATGGCCTGTGGTAAAAGTAGTTGAAAAAGTTAATACTGACACTGTTTTACTATTTCTGGATGAAGTGTTCACGGAAGAGGGATTACCTATACGTGTGATTACTGATAATGGTGTTCAATTTTTATCCAATAAGGCGAAGGAATACTTCAGAAAAACTGGGGTCATTCATTGCACCACTTCACTTTATAATCCTAGTGGAAATGGTATAATAGAAAGGTTCGATAGAGTACTTAAAGCTGCTATTCAAATGGTTGGTGTTAGTGATAGCAAGTGGGAGTATCAAGTAATGAAGACTATGTGGAAGTACTCCCAATGACATGACTCAGTGTACTCCATTTGAGATCATGAGAGGTAGACTACCTAGAACTAAGGTCAATCCTGCTTGGCTTATTTCATCCACTAAACGCCGCATTGATCTTGACAAAGTGACAAAGAGATTGGAAAGATCCCATATTGTAAATAGGCACAGCTTTAACTTTAAGGAAAGAACAAATCCACACTCTGACGTAAACGTGGGAACGTTAGTGAAAGTTAAAAAACCATGGAAAGCTTCCAAAGGGGATAGCCAATGTATGGGTCCCTTTGAAGTTAGTGAAGTTTTGAAGAATGCTGTTAGACTTTCTAATGGTAAAGTATGGAATTTGAACGAAATTGCTGTGCTTGAAGGTGACAGGAAATTATATAAGGAGGTTCATTCTTCTCCTACGAGGAGTCAAGTTTTGGAAGACATCTCTGAGGAGGTTTCTGGTGTAGATAATTGCAATAATGGCAATATTGATAGCAGCCATGATTTATGTCAAAATAATGGTAATGAAGTTGTGTTACCCTGTAACCCTGTTAGTTCTGATGTATGTCAAAAAGACGCAAATTGTCAAGAGACCAAACGCTTGCGTAAAAAAACTGTATGGTTGTCTGATTTTGCAACTCTGATCCAAAAGAAGTTGCATCCATAATTTATTTATTTATTTATTTATTTATTTATTTATTTATTTATTTTTCCTCTTCTATTGTTTTGTTTTATTGTTTAAGGGAGGAAGATGTGTTGTGTTTATCCTAGCATGCAGCGCAAGTGCTGAGTGTTTCAAATGTAAACTTGTTTGGGCACGGGGAGAGTTCTTGGGAGGCAGTTACGAACCTGCTTTCAGCTGTTGGTGGACGCGTTTTCATTTGGTGCTGTCATCTGCAATAAATCTTCGTGTTACACGTCTTGGATCCTAGCGTTATTCATAACAATACTTTAACCTGAAATTAGGACAAGGGCCTGTGTGGCGAATCCTTTTAATTGTTGCGCATGGTTAGTGCACCATATGATCGAGGTATGTGTCTAAAAGTACCCTTGTCCGCACAGGGTAGGTGATTTGTACATCGGGTGACAGCTGGTTGTTGGGTTCACAGAATATGGTAACACCTGGTTGACATTGTGTGCAAGATCACACAATCGGATGAGGTCAACGTCCACCTTCATCATTGTTTATTCTTTTGAGTGTAGGTCCCCATATTTGCTTTAAGAATCCCACTTCATCGTTTGGAAGGCCCTCACAATACAGCAATTTTAAACATTTCAGCCATCCTGTGCAAAAGGAGTTGGCTGCAGCGGCACAAAGTACACACCATGCAGGGACGTGGATTCCATTGGTGCAGCAGGTGCAGCGGTACCAGGGCCTGGAGGTCTGAGGGTCCCACTGAACCCTGATTTTTGAAGAATTTTTTCAACTCAAACAGCGCCCCGGTGGGTGGGGTAAGTATTTCTTTCGTTCCACAAGGACCCATGACACACTGCTTACGCCACTGACATCTTGGTAGCAGCAAATTAAGTTGCAATCTATCTGTGAAGATGGTTGGAAAGTCCTATATTGTATGTGGGGGCATATTTACTAGGAAGTGGCGGAGCGCTGCATTAGCCACCTTGGCTTAAAGCCACACTCCGCCATTTCAAAACACAGAGCTGCACCATATTTACAAGGATACAGTCCAGGCCTGCGTTTCCCCCTGCACTGGTGTTAATTTTAGCTGCCTAGCGCCAACGCAGGCACCCATGACCATAGTGCCAGGGTGCCTACATTGAAGGGGTAGATTGTTTATGTGCAAGAAGGTCCTCCTTCCTGCACATAAACAATCTGAAAATGGTATTTTGAAACTTCTATGTGTGCTGCTTAATTCAGCACAGATAGAAATTGCAAAACGTTATTTTGTTATTGATTGTTTATGTGCAGGAACGGTCACCTTCCTGCACATAAACAATATATGGCCTTTTTCTGTTTCTACGTATGCTGCACAATGCAGCACACATAGAAAGAGCAAAAACGAGGGGAAATGAAACATATCTCCTCATTGCACCTGTTTAAGACCAGGTTTTCCCTGGTCTTAATTTTGGCGCTGCCCCATATTTACGCTGCCCTTGTAAATATGGGGCAATGCCAAAATCATTAAGTGTTGTGGTGGAGCGCACAACACCCATTGCCCGCCCCTTTCACGCTCAGTATAGCATGAAATGGGAGCCTTCTTTAAAATGCAGCGCAGCCTTGTAATTGAGGGCGAAGCCCATATCGCCACAGGAACGTCACTAAAAGTGACTTTCCTGTGACAATAGGCCCCGTGGTGTCATCTAATAGTGATAGGTGTGCTGATTGTGTTAAGTATAAGTGGCTCATATTTGACAGTTTTCTGCAGATGGATTTCGATTAATGAGTGGGTGTGGAACAGGACAACATGATGTGCAGTAAGTCATACCCCATAGATGCCATCTCCTGCAGTTTGAATGCAGTTAAAAATGTGTCTCATAAATAATTTAAGGAAAACCCTTACCGGGTAATCGTAAAAGGCCTTACAGTAAAAACAAATGAGTCTTGCATTTCCAAGCACTTTTTCTGAAACTGAAACAAATCCTACAAGTATGGGTGCTGTAGCATACACTGCCAATTCAGTCTTTCGAGAATTCAGTAGGTTTAGAAAAATAGTGGTTAACAAGAATACTGATATGGTTCCAATGGCTACAAGAACTGCCACTGGTGTACAACATCCATCCCAATATCAACGCATAAACATTGGAAGGGCTTAAGTAACCCATTATCAATAAATTTGTAAAGGTCATCAATCACCTTGGATAACCAGTCATTCTGCCGTCCGATCTCCCTTCACTGATGGCAAAGCCATCATTACAGCACAAAGGACTACTATGAAATAATAAAGAGGATAATTGCCATTTTATGTGTCCATGTTTACAGACAGTGAGCATCATTTGGGCAATTGGGCTACCAAGTGTGCGTCGTAGTCGCACACTGAACAAGAACAAAAATGCCAATTCCCCGCCCATTCTGTGGCAAAATTTGTTGTTCCATATCAACCTATGTAGGATTATAGTTGGCGTAGCATGTAACAGCTGTAACATCTGGTGGGCCACAAAGGAAAATTCAATGTGCAGAAGTTAAAGTTTGCACAACAATATGTGCGTGTGCAATTTGTGCAATCTAGGTATTTAAGTTTCCCGTTCCAAGCAAGAACTGGGGGTGCATGCAGAAAGGGGGGGCACACCATGGGCCCCCCTGCATGCATCCTGTTAGACCTGGCATTTCTTGGCGTTATTACCCCTGATTTTGCCTCGGCCTCCTCTGCTTTTGACTGACTTAGATGCTTTGGGCACTTCACCACTGCTGATCAGTGTCAAAGTGCATTTACTCCCTGTATAAAGTATAATGGTAATTGGTTGTCCATGATTGGTTTGTTTGCCTTACTAGTAAAGTCCCTAGTAAAGTGCACTATGTGTGCCAGGGCTAGTAATTCAAATGCTACTAGTGGGCCTGCAGCACTAATTGTGCCAACACACAAGTAGCCCAAAAGAGAGAACTCAGGCCTGCCACTGCAGTGCCTTCACGCAGTTTGTTAAACTGCCATGTTGTTCTGACAAGTGCACCACTTGCCAGACCTTACCCTTCCCTTTCTATGCACATCAGACACCCCTATGGTAGGCCCAAGGTACCCCTGGGCAGGGTGCTGTGCATGTGAAAGGTAGGACATGTACTGGTGTGTACCATGTCCTGACAGTGAAATAATCTCCATTTCATTTTTCACTGTTGAAAGGCCATCCTGCCCATAGGACAGAATGGGGAGGCTGTGTAATATGTTTTCCAGACTATCTTCCCAAAGGCTTAAGTTGGAGAGGTGAAGTTTAGTATGCCTGAACTCACAATGTAATAACACATCTTTTTATCAAGGTGTTTTTTGCATTGTGTGTTTAGAAGCCACTCTTTTAGAAGTGTCTGGGTGTTTGTGCTCTAACATTTCTGTGTGTCTCTGCCTGGTTGTGGATTGACTGTCTGGATTAGAAAGAGATGGGATCTGGTGAATGTCGTGACCCAGGGGAGGAGGTGAGACAGTAACAGGCTGACCTGCATCTGGAGTGTAGGCGGAGGAGTAGCCCTTAGAGGTGAAGAGGCCTGGGTTGCTGCCATAAAACAATGGTCCCATCTCCTGCTGAGTGATTGAAAATCCAGACCCCCACTAATCAAAGGAAAAAAGGTGTCACTGGCAGGGAGGCACACAGAACTGGTTTGAACAGGGGTCAGTGCCCCCCTGAACACAAAGACTTCAAAGCCATTTAGGGGAATATCTATGAGAGTTGAAGCCCCTGAAATTTGGAGAATGGCTTGATCAAGAATGAACAAGACTTGAGCTACTTCGTGGTCAAGAGGAACCTTTGCCAAGGCAGAAACAACTGAAGAGACTGAAGGAAAGGACAGACCCTTGCTGTGTGTTTTGGTGCTGGCCTACATTTTGCCGTTTTAGCCAAGGAAAGGCTAAAGGGACTTTGCTGTGTGCTGGGCCCCCCTGCTTGAAAGGACTTTGCTGTGCTGTGTCCTAAAGTAACGTATCCCCAAGGGCCCGAGGTGAGCTGGCTCCCTGTTGCAGAAACTCAGGAACACAAAAGTTTCCAGGAGAGTCTCAGTGACGCTGTGTGTTTGTGCTTTTTGCAGCCTTAGACCCTCGTAAGGAGTGCCCTGTGATCGTGGGTGTGAGAAGTTGGCCTGATATATGCTGTCCACTAGTTCTAGTGGGCACCTTGTATCAGTCCAAACAACCCCTTATTGGTTATCGGTTAAAGACAACCTTTATTGAAAGCTATCCTAGTGGTAGCTATGGAGAGCAACCTTCAGGCTAAGTCTTGAAGGAATGTAAAGCAGCTTCTTTTACCAGTCTATTATCTCTTGAGTCACTAAATGAAAGATATCCACACCAGCTATATATACAAAATATATGTATTTATTACTAAATACACCCCCCTAGTCTCTTTATGAGACTAGAGGTCAAAACACATAAGTTACACTTCAATAATCACAGTAAAATAGCACAAATACACGTCAGGCCCTAGGGGCGAGCCAAACCATATACTAAAATAGTGGTATAAGAACCACAACTTAACTAGACAAAAGGCCTAGAGCCTGTAGAATCGCTGGGACCCCAAGGAACCACCCAAGGTAGTGACACAGGGGATCCACGGGGGCCGTGTGCAGTGTGTGAACACAGCCGCGAGCTCCCGTTAGCTTCTATGGGGAAAGTCGCTGTTACATTTTTAAAGATTAGGGACACTTAGAAATTAGTCAGGACCAAACCCTTTTGGACTTAGAAAGTTCTAGGGCTAGCACCCACGGGAGCACCAGAGTACTCGTGTTACCTCACCCAGGGAAGCCGGGTGCATAGGTGTCTTTTGGTGTCGGGTCGCGTCGTCGATTTCAATGGGAGCTGGCGAAGAAGTGCTGCTGCCGTGAAGATGCGAAGTGTCCGAAGAGATCCAAGCCTGGATCGAAGATGAGAAAAACCTGTAAGCAGAGGGGACAGAGTCTGGGTCACTTGTCGGTGACCAGGAAGGCGATGAGCAGATGCCCAACGATGTTGGGTGATTTCAGGTGAAGGAGGTGAAGCTTGACTCTTCAGCCACGAGGTCCAGGAGGCGTCGAGGATGACCAGGAGCTGAATTCGAGCTGCCCACAAAAGATGTCGAGTGCTGCAGCGTCGGTGCTTGGATTGGGTACAACAAGCCTTGGCAACAGCAACCCACGCAGAAACAAGAAAGATGTTTCATTGCAGACCAGAAAGGTCTGTGGGACTCACCACTTGGATGGGAGTCAGGGCACATCTGGAGCAACCAGGAAAGCCCAAGGAAATGCAAAGTTACCCCCTCAGGAACCCACCAGTCAACGGACCAGGGATCTCAAAGGGACCTCGAGACGAAACACAAAATGGCAGCCCACGGGTCACTCGGAATGACCAGGCCAACAATCTTCAATGGATTCAGTGCTTGAGATGGGGGCTACAAGTCAGCCCAAGCACAACCTCAAGAGACGTCGAGAAGTCAATGCACTTGCAGAAATGCATGGTGACTAGGAGTTCCGGTTCCACGCTACTCTTGAGGGCTGCCAGTCTCAGCTTCACTGGGGACTCGGATCGGCCTCTGAGATGTCTGGAAATCCTCCTCCTGGGCTGCAAATACTTCGGAGTCCGGCGGGAGCTTCAATGATGTAGACCGGCAAATTGCTTTGTTGGTGCTTGCCAAGCAGGGGAGTCCCTCCTTGACCCCAAGGGAGATTTCTTCAGTCCTCTGGTCTTAAGCAGAGCGTCGAAGGTCCAGGATTCAGCATCAGAGTTTCGTCCAGGGTAATCTAAAGTCCTAAGGACAGGGGTCCATACCTATACTAAGGTAGGGGATTGGACATACTCTAGGGACCCACCTATGGGAGGGTTTGGAAAGAGGGGAGGCTACACCCATTTCCTTTGTCCAGTTACGTGCCAGAGCCAGGGCTGGAAGCCCCTGAACCGGTTTGAGCTGGACTATGCACAGGGACACCAAATGTGCCCCCAGTGCAGGACTTCAAAGCACTCAGAGAGTGCTCCCACCCAGCCCCAATACACATAAGCCTGTCTGGGAGGTGGTTACACCTCCTTGTGACAGGAAACATAGTGTCCAAGTCTCCCCTGCCGGAGTTTCAGTCAGCAGCAGGAGGCCAGACCCGTGTCTGTGGCTGCAGCATCCATTTTGTGATGCCAGGGCTCTATTAAGTTTCTGCCGGGTATACCAGTGCTGTCATGTCTCTCCCTCTAGAAGGGTGGGATCATACTCCCACACCAGTTACTGGTGAGGGGGTATGATTCCAAGGTGTTTGACACCAAACACGGCATGTTTCTGTGCAGCCAGTCCAAAGTTAGCATTTAGCGTTTGGTTATAATGCACTTAAGAGTATATGGTCAGGCTGCACTACCAACAGCATCAGAGAAGGGTCTACGAATACTGCAGAGGAGCTCTGCTCATGCAGGGGCACCCTCTCACATAGGAAGCAAGTACTCTGCCTTCAGGATTGATAAGGCCTGCCATAGGAGTGACTTATAGGTTTATATGCTGGTATATGGTGAGATATAGTGAACTTATATCTCAGTAAGGGGTGCATGCACCACATTACCCAGGCTGCAGTAGCAGACCTGTGGTGTCATTTTGGGTGGCTTTCCAGGGGTGGCATAATACATGATTCAGCCCCTGGTAGGCCTCTGGAGTACCTATGCCCTGGGTACATAGTATACCATATATTAGAGGCTTACAAGGGCACCTCAGATCCATCTGTAATGTACCTAAAGTACATGTAATCATTTTAGAGAGGAAGCAGCTAGGCTGGGGCCCTGATTAGCAGGGTCCCAGCCAGAGTAAAGTCGAAAAACAGTGAAACACCAGCAAAAAGTGGAGGTAAACATGTGAAGCAGATCCTACTCTCCTATAGTGGGCACCTGGAGTCCAACCGAGCCTCAGTGACGCTGTGTGCGTGTGCTTTTTGCAGCCTGAGCCCTTCGTGAGGATCGTCCTGTGATTGTGTGCATCAGAGTCCAAGTGAGTCTCAGCGACGCTGTGCGTGTGTGCTTTGTGCAGCCTGAGACCTTCTAGAGGATTGCCTTGTTAAAGTGCACACCCGGAGTCCAAGTGAGTCTCAGCGACGCTGTGTGCGTGTGCTTTGTGCAGCCAGAGAACTTCGTGAGGATGGCCTTGTTATTGTGCAACCGAAGATCAAGTGAGTTTCAGCGATGCTGTGTGCGTGTGTTTCGTACAGCCTGAGATCTTCGTGAGGGGTGCTCTGTGATCGTGCACCCGAAGCTCAAGTGAGTCTCAGCGACGCTGTGTGCGTGTGCCCTTTGGTAGCATGAGATCTTTGTAGCAGTAGCGGCCCGGACCGGCAGCCCCAGAGGAGCTGAGCTGCTGGCCCAAGCCCTTCGTTGCCAGAGCGGGACCTCGAGCCAACCTCGTCGAGAGAGGGCCCGAGTCCCACTGCCCGGAATTCACAAAGATTGCATCAGAGGCCCAAGTCGCTGGAAGAGGAGAGGAGAGTGAGGTCGCACCCCCCAGGTAATGTGTGTTAACGCCTGGGGCGTGGTGCAGGCTTGGAGGGAGACGCTCTCATCCTCTCACATTCCGTCAGCGTTATCCTCTGCTTCGGCTCGTATCGCTGCCTGTACTGGCCAAGGGAGTGGCAGTACTGGGGCCGGAGTGCGGAGCTGCACTTTTTGTTACACCATACCCGTGTTGGGGGTAACTGTTGACAGAGGCTGACTGCGAGTCAGCACGAGTGGCAGAGAGACCGCCTATAGCACCATGATTGGTGCTGGAGTGTATTACGCATTACCTTATTTCTGCATAACGGAGTACCTGATTGTCCTATTACACATTGAATCAATTCTGCATAACGAACTACCTGAGTGATTAGTGTATTACGCATTGCATTATTTCTGCATAACGAACTACCTGATTAGTGTATAACGCCTGGCATTATTTCTGTATAACGAACTACCTGATTGTCGTATGACACACTGCATTGTTTCTGCATAACGAACTAGGTGATCAGTGTATTACGCATTGCATTATTTCTGCATAATGAACTACCTGATTAGTGTATTGCGCATTGCATTATTTCTGCATAATGAAGTACCTGGTTGTTGCGTTACGCATTGCATTATTCTTACATTGCAAAGTGCCTGATTGTTGCGTTACGCATTGCATTATTCTTACATTGCAAAGTATCTGATTGTTGCATTACGCATTGCATTATGTTTACATTGCACAGTGCCTGATTGTTGTGTTACGCATTGCATTACTTTTCCATTGCAAAGTGCCTGATTCTAGCATTACAAACTGCATAACATTGTATTAGTACTACAGTGGAATGTTTAGAAGTGCTCATTAATAAAGCCAGAACTTACAAGGACTGACTGGACTAACAACCGGCCAGGAGGAATATTACAAATACTCACATGTTGGATTTGTGGTCTGATCGTATATCTTTTTATTTAAAATGTATACTTGTTTCTATGAAACTCGTGAGGAGTCCATTTGTGGTGTCATCATTGGGTTTCTGTGAGCGTGGTTGCAAATACCTTACACATTTGCCTTGAAGATAAGCCTGGCTGCTCGTGCCAAGCTACCAAGAGGGTGAGCGGGGGCTATCTCAGAAGGTGTCCTTCCTTTCCCTGATGTGGAACCGAGGGTCCTTATTTGGCCTAAGGTATCTACCTCAGCCAAACAGGGATCCCGGGTCAACCACATCCCCTGGGCTAGAGGCAACAGGGTGCCCTTTAGGGCCCCCTTGGTTTCCTCACTGCCACAGTTTTCATGGCGGGCTCACAGCCATGAAAACTGTGGTTGTGAGGAAACTCATAACATGCTTGGTGGTGTCGCAGTAGCACCGCCAGCATTGCTCAGCCAGACCGCTGCTCCACAGCCGAGGAATCACGGATCCCCAGTGGTTGCTGCGGGCCTCTGGCAGTGGGACATCTGCACTCGTAATGCGGCAGTTGGAGCACCAGTGCAACCACACCACCGTGGACCGCCAAACTCGTAATCAGGCCCTCAGACAATAAAGTGAGGAAAAGGGAGACAAGCTCCCCTTGGGCAAGCAAAGATGTCCTATTGCTACAGACAGGGTTGAATAGTCTTCCTGAGACATGTTGAATAGTCTTCCTGAATAGTGTCATCAGGTAGATGGTAGGGGTGAAGGGCACTTTAACAAGAGGTCAGACTTTTTTTTCTCTTCTTGATCAATGTCCACTGTGGCTATGATAGCCATGTACAGAATGCTTACCCCTCTTAAGCTTCTGTTGTGGGTGGTCCAGTCTGAGGATGACTCTGCTGTAAGGAACATCACTCTAGACAAAGGTTGAGTGTGGAAATCAGGCCGAAAAGGAACCAAAATCCTTCTGGAAGTTCTAACACAGAATTCACTTATCTGTCTGTTGTACCTGTATAAGAGTGGGAGATGTTGACCCACTCATTTTGCCAGTCCAAGTTCTCTTCGGCCAAGGAGAAGGTGTCCATAGAGTACCCAGAGGACTACTGCACAAGCAGGCATGGTGTCTGTCTGAAAGCCTGAATCCCCAGAGGTGAGAGGACATCACCTGGACCATTGTCGTGTAATGCCTGGCGGAGTCTGCCTTGAAAAAGAAGGAAGGACCAAGCCAACCCTGCAGGAATAGTGGACTACTAACACGGGCAAGAGCAGCCGACCTTTTGGAAGTGTGTCTGCCTGCTCCATGCTTGCAGCCATTTACAATCACCCTAGCGGAGAGACTATGAGAAAATCATGGCACTCACAAACTATGGCTGACCAGTCTTTGCAGAGCATGGCTAATCACCCATGAGCGTCTCCAGGCACTAAGTTGGGCAGGCCTGTGGGGGAAGGAGATCATGCCTGTTTTGCCTGGATGTCATGGGGTTCCTTCAGACGTCCATGAGGGAGAGGGATGTTCTGAGGTGTTTCGAGATGTGAGCCCATGACACTTACCTCAAGTGTACCTTAAACAACTTGTATTGTATCAAAACATGCTCCTGTGCAGACAATGCCACTGAAAATGAGCTGCTGCCTAAAAGCACTTGACACTGTGTTCCCAAGTGACTGTGATGCTGTTGAAGCCTGACTGAAAGTACGCCTGATTGGATGCGACCACTGCTACTGCACTGAAGGGCATTGAAATTAATGAGCTGCATCTCCAAACCAGCGGCCAAAAGCAAAGTGGATTGCCAGTTTGACCAGATGGACCAAGCTGCTGAATCAATGAGTCACCTAGTCGAGGAGGAATGAGTTCCTGCCACATTCTATGGGCCTTGTTGCTGCTGACCCCAAGTGTCCCAAAGATCGCCATCGACTGAAAACAGCTGCACGTGTGCAGTTACCTTACACACTGCTTCATAGCCTGCATCTGCTCAAAAGGTGTGGTGCAGCTGCACAATGCACCTGTGGCTTGCATATATTCCCGAGCTGCAGGAGAACCAGTACAGAGGAGCATAAGCCACAGAGAGCTCATTTGTGACCCTGAAATGGAGATAAACATTGAGAGACGGAGTGATTGCTTGCGCCTACTAGACCAAAGGGGGAGTGCTACACCTGTGGTGAAACCTATATTGTGTTATTTAAGTACTTTTCTTATTGCAAACATACGCTCTGGGATGGACTATTAGGTCATTATTACACTGTTGGGTGTCTTTGGAGTGCAGAACTTGTTATACGCCCACACTAGACCCCTTAGAAGCCTGTGACTGCTCGCCATTGCTACCACTGAAAGTCAAGTGCTGAAGGTGTTGTACTTGGCCCAGACTGCACAGCCATTGTAGGCCAGACCCTGGGAAATCAGAGGCAAATGACCCAAGTCCCCATGGATGAGGCCCAGTAGCCCCTGCTTACCTGTCCCCTCCACCAAACTCCCCCGCCCGAACAGCATCTCACAACCTTCCTCTTTAATCCTTGGTTAACATGTATACAAAGGAAATTAAGGCCCCTGGATAGCCATGTCAAGTCAGGGCCTTAACTGGACTGGTAGGTCACTGGGTGTGCAGGTACAAAAGAATAAATCAGTTTTAGTCAGACTGTGATTTAGAGAAATGTAAACCCTGATATGTTAAAGTATTTGCCTCCGGGACACTGCTGGCATTATTTTATATAGTACAAAAAAAGGCAACAAGTATTCCCTTGTGGCCTTGGCTATCTATGATAAGGTAAATAGAGAGGCCAACAAGGGATGCATTTAGAATACAGAATAATTATAATACTTTGATTGCGTCAGTGATGTCCTAGAGTGACATCTCAACTTAATTGGTTTTACCTTATATGAAAGAACACTTTTATTGTTTTATTGGATAAATCATATTGACAGATGTATATGCTTTTACAGAATGTATTAGCATCAAACACATCTACAGCACAAATTGAATCTTGGATCTTTGTAACATATTACAATGTATTGATAGCCCACAATCTCAGTACAATAAAAGAATGTCCATCTTAGTATTAGGACAAGACTCATTGGGGTGTTCCAGGTCATGAAAACCTCTGACAAGAAGTGCCATGGTACTAAGCCAACCTGTTTTTAAGATGCACCCCTAAAAGACACTCCTGCCAGTAAAGAGACCATTCGCTATCAAGCTGATCATAAGTGGGATCCTCTATTCACTTTCACATAAACATTACACTCCTGAAGATGGTCTTGTGGCTACTTACAATATGAGACTGAAGTGTCGAAGTAGAGCCAATATTTCCCTTGGACCATTTACATCACCCCAACGAGTCTTGTCTCAATACAAAGATGGACATTCATTTGTTGCACTGAGAAATTGGGCTATCAGTACATTGTCATATGTTACAGAGCTCCAAGACTCAAGTTGTGCAGTAGACAACACATTGTCAATGTTCCATATGCTTTCATTTATTTTGAACCCCTCTAGTTCTTATGTGTCACCAATTAAGTTGAGATGTCACTCTAAGAAATCACTAAATAATCAAAGAATTATCATCATTCTGAATTCCAAAGGATTCCCTTATTGGCCTTTCTATTTACCTTGGCATTGTATAAAAGGAATTCGGAGTCAAGGTCTTATACTCATCTAAGATGGTAGGTTTGGAGGCCCTGGGGAATGTGCTGGGACATCTGCCTCTCACATGTCCTTCTTCGGACGACCCCTCTTCTTCCGGGGGGGGGGGGGGATCCTCATGTGCAGGCCTCTGCGGTGCAGGGGACTCTCCGCCAGAGTCCTCCTCCCTCCCTGTGGTGCTGGCAGATGGTTTTGCGACAGATGTTGTGGGCACACAGGGGGGTGGGGACAGGTTGGTGTTGATCTGGCGGAGGCATTGTAGTACGTCCCGATGCACCAAAGTAAGGGCATCCCACTTTGCCTCCATGCGGGCATGGTGGGCGACCTGCTTGTGTTGCAGGTACTTGAGGATCCCCACTACCTGGCCAAATCCTCCGGTGCTATCCTGGTACGCATCTAAGATGCGTGCCAGTTGGGGGTCATCATGCAGTCCAGACCCCTCCACAAGGCGTGCCCTGTGCCTCCCGTCCCTCCCAGCACCTCTCTCCACACGGGCAGGACCAGCGGCGGTACGCACAGGTGACACTGGGACCCCTTGGGTGGTGTTGCTGGTGGTGTTGGCTGTAGCTTCCGGGGGGTCCTGTGTCCCTGTGCTGTGGGTGTTGATTGTCCTTGGTCTGTCCGTGTTGGAGGGGGTGCCCTGTTGGTGTCCAGATGCTGGAGGCGTAGGTACAGGGTGTGCAGATGCTGCTGCTGCTGGTGCTGCATAATGGCTCACACCGGAGGGGCCAGGTTGGTTGTCGTCATCCGAACAGGACAGTGAGAGAGTCAGACCAGAGAGCTCAGTGTCCACCAGAGTCTGGGACTGGGTATCCTCGTCATTTGGCGCTGGGTGCCCAGTACGACCTGTGTTTGGAAGAGACAGACAATGTGATTTATGTTTCTACATGCATCGTTGGTTCACAAACATGACATTTTCTACTTTTCAAACAGATGCCTGCCTGTACACTGCTTTTTCCCGGCTTGTCACAGACAGAGTTTGATCTTGTTGTTGGCCATTTGCCAGCATGGCCTTGTGCTCCCCACAACAGAGCCCAGTCCCAGACATCTTGTCAGTCCCTTCCCACTCCCTGTGAGGCGAGTATGGTTCAGGTTGATCTTGCAGGGCCATGTGGGTGGGTGTAGGTTGTCTGTGACTGCGAGTCCCATTATAGTCTTGGCTACACCCCCCTTCCCGGCATTCCCATGCTTCCTCCCTCTTGACTCTGCTTTCCTGTGAGGGGGTGTGACATCAATGACAAGATGGCTGAAATCCTGGTGTTTGTTTGGCTACAAGTCCCAAGTGAGCCCCTATGCTTCGCACAGCAGCACCCTGTACAGGGTATCTTTTGCTGATATTTCAATGAGGTGTGTGTCAATGCATTGTACCCGGTGAGTTGTGTGGAGTTTGTGTTGGGGGGGTGTCTCCCCATGCTGATTAGTATGGTGAGTGCTGTCAGTGCTCCTTCCATTGTAGGGCGTGCAAGTTGTCTTTCAGGATGTCAGTCAGTGGTGTCCTGCTTGTGATTTGCACACAAGCCCTAGCAGAGCCTTGTGCTCCCCACAGCAGGAGCCAGTGTCAGCCATCTTGTCAGTCATTTTCCACTCCCTGTGATGTGGGCATGTTTCAGAGGGGTCTTGATGGGCCAATCAGGAGGGGGAGCATTATCTGTGACTACAGGCCCCATCATGCTTTTGTCTACATTCACTTCACCTGCATCCCCACTATTCCTTCCAGACAGTCAGCTGCACTGTGAGGTGGTGTGTTTGTGGTGGCAAACTGTCTGGCCGGGTGTATTTGGCTTAGTGCCACTGGCTTGCTGTATTTGTTTGTAGGTTGGTGCATGTCATGACACAGAGCCCAGTCACTATGAGATGGCAGGTATTGTGTTTGTGTGACTGGCATACTCATCTTGGGTTGATTATCTATTGGTTAGTGTAGCTTTGCTTGGGGTGCATGGTTTCACTGTCCCCTGGCCACACAATCTTGGTTATGTTGTTTGTGTACTCACCAGGCTCTGGGATGTCTGTTAGGCCATGGACGCTCTCTGGTGGTAGGATGTCCCGCACCTTCTCCTCCCAGGTCCTGAAGTAGACTGGTTTGGCAGGAGGTCCACCGCCGGTGCGCTGACTCAGGGTGTGATCTTTCTCGATGAGTTTCTTGACCCTCCGGCGCACGTCATACCACCGGTTCTGGGTATCGTCCTTTGTGTGCAACGTTGGTGCTTGTGCATTCACCTTGTCCACAATCCTCGCCCACATCTTGGTTTTCTGTGAGATGGGGTCCTTTGAACCAATGTACCAAACAAATGTGGCTCTACTCTGATGATCTCGTCTACCAGCACTTCTAACTCACTATCTGTGAACTTTGGATTCTTCTTTGGAGGCATGGTGATGGGTGGTGGTGGGGGATGTGTGTGTGAGGGTGCAAGTGATGTTGGGTTGGTGTTGGTTTTACTGGGTGTATGTGTGTGTGTTTTTGTATGAGGTGCTGATGGTGTGTGAGTTGTGTGATGTGTGAGTTGTGAGTGTGTCTGTGGTTGCTGTGTACTGGTGTTTGCTGCTGGCTGTGTCTCCTGTTTGCAAGGGATGATGGTAGTGATTGTAGTCCTTTATATAGTTGGAGTTGTGGGTGTGTCTTTGTCCAATTAATTTTTTTTAGGGTATTTATTGGCTTTGTCATTGCTTGTTTGGTCCTTTTTTGTGTTTTTTCCCTTGTGTTTTGTAGGCATGAAGGAGACGTTCATGTGATGGAAACGGACGCTGCTGTTGTCTCGTGCGGGCTTCTCCGCCTCGTTCACGCTGCCTGTCTTCTGTGTTTGGTACACGTCGTTCGTGGCGGTCTCTATTGCTCGTGTGCCGGGTTGTCTGTCCGTTTCGGTCTTGTGGCTTGGTCTCCCTTGCGAGTCGGTCTGGTTTTACACGCATTGCATCGTACTGCGCTAATCGTAAATCGCGGGTACAGGTCGTCGGGTTGATTCCGGGTTCGTGTCGGTCGGTGAAGATCACGTCGGTTTTCCAGCCGGATCACTATTTTCCCTCCGGCTCGGTCGTACGGCTTGTATTCCGTACGTGTCGGTTGTAATTCACTCGCGTTGCATCGTACTGCACGGGTCGTACGGCGCTGGTCCGTGTCGGTCGGTATTCGGTCCGGGTCCGTGTCGGTCAGTTCGTTTTGTGGACGGAATCGGAAACGGCCCCTTTGTGTGCCAGTGCATGGCTTCTAGTGTATCTGGATTCACACACCACCTCTGAGTGAGCATTGACGTCTTGACCGCGGCTAGCACCAGTGAACCAAAGAGACTACAAGAGACTTTTATCTCATTTTTGCAAGGGATATTGTCCAGCATCCTGGGCTAGTGAAGGGAACAAACAGTTCCATTTCTGATACTGCCTAATGCTTCTTGCCAACACCAAAACCTGGAGAGCAACCCTCACAATGAGCCTGGGAAAATCACAGTTCTTTGTATTTACTCATTGTAGGCACATAAATGGGGCATCTAGAGGGCAGTTTAGAGCACAGTGTAACAGATCTGAAGTGTTAATGTTACCATGATTTGTAGAGCTCAAACAAATACCCAAAGGTGTCAAGGTGCTTGCACTGTGGGACAAAAAACATGAGCCCTCAAAGAATTACTTAGTGAAAAGCCAGGTTTTCAATGCCTTCCTGAACTGGAGCAGGTTAGGGGTAGACCGAATGTGAGGGGGAAGTAGGTTTTAGTACTTGGCCGTAGTGTTCACAAGTGAGGGCCTGCTGTAGAGTTTTGCCAAGAGGACTGCATTGCATCTGAGAAAGAACATGCCACTCCCAGAGCTGAGCTTAGGCAATTATTAAGATGTGTTAATCTTTCATGTCTTTGTTATAATGCAATATATCCTGGGGGCAAATAAATAGCACGTTTCAGAAGGGTTATGATCATTGTATCAATGAATAAAATTCAAAATACTGGTCATCACCCACAGAGCCTGCCATATAGAGGTCCCAAAAAGATCGGGAGGCTAGTTTCTCCCTACATCCCAAATAGGCGGCTACGATCAAGCACGGAGGAACGCCTAAAACCAACAAAGGTCAAGAGGGAGAGATGGGGAGGAAGATCTTTCTCTCACCTTGCTCCCAAACTTTGGAAGTCCTTGCCTCTGACGGGTAAAGAATTACAGATCCGCAAAGCGATTAAGACTTGGGTGTTTAAGCAATACCTCCAAGGCCCGGTTAGCCCCTATTCAGTATTTGACCACTTAGCGCTAGGAAGCCTTAGGGCAGCCATGCGCTTTATAAATCCCCAAAATAAAATAAATAAAATAATATAAAATATATGTATGCAAAAAGTAAAAGCTGTAATGAAAACAACAGTTACAAGGTAAACACGTCCTGGAAATCCCTCGTGAATGACTACATTTCAAAGCATCCGAGTTCCTGCGGATTTAAACCAGGTCTCTCTGGCCTAGAAGTGTTGGTAGGTTCAGCTAGGGTAGTCAGTTCTACTGGTAGACAATAATTGAATGTTGTGATCTATATGCTTGGGACCAGCTGAGGTGCAAGGAGAGAGGGATGCTTCCAAAATGATAATACTAACAAGTTTGTATTTTAAACTGCAGATCAACATTCTACCTTTTTAGGTCGAGGGACCATCCGGTCTGCCGAAGGCAGAACCGGAAGTCCGGAGATTTAATGTTTTGGAGAAGAGGGGCTTGAACCCGCCCCTCTTCTCCCCTCTTCTCCATTGGCTGGCCTCTTGAATGCTGGCCAGCCATTGGAGAAGAGGTTTGTCTCTCCGAATAGGCCCCGTCCTTTTCGGATTCGGGGCGTGTTTTTTGCTACTTTTCTGATTATCTCCTCCAGCCAATGGCAAGAGGAGAGAAAAAGAAAAACACGCCCCCGAATCCGAAACCGCCGCTGCCTTTCTCCGAGGCATTTCTGCTTCGCCTCGGAGAAAGGCGGCGGGGTTCCAGGCTGCCTGCCCCCCGTTTAAACCACTGTCTGTAACATGTGATGCCTCCTCCGCCTACACTCGCCCCTGCTCTTCATGCCAGCCGTGACTAAATACACACGTAGAACAAATGTGCAGCGGGTGAGCCGCGTTTGAATAAGTGTGCGCTTTCTGCATACGTAATGAAAACGCTGTAACTACGGAGTATGTAGATAGGCCTTTTATTCAACGTGCACCACGTAGGAGGCAGTGTATCGTCCTTCGCCTCTAGGCTGCCTCTCCACGGGACCCGCTCAGGGGGAGGGGCCCAGTGTCGGCCCCAGAGTGGTCACATAAATGCATTTGAGGGCAGTGGTGGGCGAGCACACCTGGAGCCGGACCCCTCCCCTCTCACCCCGCTGGAGCGGGGGCCCAGAGATCAGCGGACCAGCCCACCAAGGACCGCGCTATGCTTGGGTCACCTCGGGGTAAGTATGCACAGGTGCACACAGTGGAGGCGTGCAGGCCAAGTAAACAGGCTCGAAAGCGGGAGCAAGAGAGGCAGATAGCACATACTGCCGCCGGCCTTGCGATGCGTGTTACCGCCTTTGTTTACAGGCGAATTGTTACTATCCACGGGGAAGTATAGTCGTTCGCTCAGTATAGCGTGTGCACCCTGAGCCTGGCTTCTTAAGTGCACCAAGGATGGTTTCTTGACTAGTGAGCTTGAGATGTGTATAGTGCATTTCCACGACTCCCAGACCTTCAGCCTTTCCCATGCACTGCGTTTTAGATTTTACTCCCTCGATGTTTGCAGCCCTCAAGGCAAGGAAAACCCTCTCAAGCCATATCATTGTTATCCGTTTGGGTTGGAAGTCATCCAATGAGAGGGTCCTTCCCCACTTACTCTTTTTTCTTCGGTACTCATGCAAAGGTTACAACTTAACGCAAACTGCGCAGGGACATTAACCATAAATTCACTGTGGGATTTCCAACTTGTCTCAGGACGAGAAAACTGATTTTCATGCATATATTGAAGACTTCATCTCTATCTACCGTTAATAAAGGCCACGGTACGGAGTTACATTTGCCCATGTTTTGAAAGGGTGGGCGGGGAGGTAGATTCAGGTGGGCGGCTGGAGGTTGCAGGGATGGAAGGCAGGCAGAGAAAAGCGTGGGTGGCCACGAGCTTTATATCTGGTTGTGGTGGCGCGCGAGTGGCTTCCTGAAAGGCAGGTAAAGAAGTAAAATGGGGAGAAAAGTAGGCCAGCCTTCGGGGAGGTTTGTAGACATTGAGCATTCAACAGTCATGGCAGACAGAAAATGGCAGGGGGTGTGCAGAAGAGGCATGATGGGGCGGGGCAGGCAAACAACAGGGGTGTAAGTGGCAAGTTATGGAAACTTGGGGGAAGCAGATTGGGAGAGAGGCAAGCAGATCGAGAAAGAAAGAAACGCGAAGACAGTTTGGAATTAACAGCCTATTTTTCACCCCCTGGTTAGCTCTATAGAATTGGTGTTTGCACTCTCAACGAAACATATGGTGCCCAAACTGTAATTGGTTACGCCACTTGTTTAGCGGTACCGCTAGATGCCTCTGTACAAACTGCTCTCCGGTTTGTTTTGACACGAGCGGGGAGTGCTGGCCGTTATCTTTCGTATGGTAATGAAACGCACACAGACGGAAGTTGGGGTAAGCTTAAAATATTGTTGGCTCCGCCAAAGAGTTTTCGATCTTTTGTTCACTGCCGCCCAGTGTTAGTTAGCAAGACGCGGTAGGAGGGCTTTATGCAAAATCACGCACTCCATTAAGTGGCCTGGGGAGAAAGCGCCTAGACATAGAAAATCACATGGTGCACAGACACAGCATCAGGCGAGCAACCACACATACTCTTGGTATTCTGGAAGCATGTGGTATACAAAATCCATTATTGGGTCGCACAAAATTATATACGCAGTGTTGGAAAGTTGAAATAGAGCCCCGACGCTTGTAAAGCATCAGAATGCGGGCGATGCCAGTGGCGAGACCTATTGTATTTTATCACACGGCGGAGTATTGTTTTGTACCTCGTTATATGGCATTGGAAGCGTGTATGTGCAGCGCGGACAGTCCTTTATCATAGGCTTGTTATTGCTGATGGTTTGTAGAGCATTTTTCATTACAGTTACAAAGGCGTGCTTGGGTGAGAGCCTACATCGCACTGTCCATACCTTTGTTCCTTAAATATGTGTAGATAGAGTACTATAGAGACACGCCGCCAAATCTATTTACTGAATGCAATATCTTGATTGACCTGGGGGAAGGTGAAAGCTGCCTTATAGAACACGCATTTCAATGCAATAGGTCTCGCATGTTCGAGAGTTTAAGCTATTGTCATTGTAAATGGCAATGCCTTTTATTTATCGTTTTTGATAATTAACACCTAAATAAAAGGTGTTGTCATTTACAATGCCAATAGCTCAAACTCTTGTAAATGCAAGATTTTTTTTTTTATAAAGCGTCCGCCATTGTACCGGTCTGCTTGGAGAGTGAAAGCGCGGCTGGCACGCCGTCTGTTGCAGGAAAGCATGTCGTACCTGTAGTAGAAGAAACTCATTAAAGAAAATAGTGCTTACAGACTAAGTAAGACATACCGTGTAACAACAGAAGGTTACAAATGAAAGGAATCCGGTACTAAGGAGGGACTAACAAGCCTGTTAACAAATCAGAAGCCGCCTGTTGACTAATCAGAAGCCAGCATTTACAGAGGACCATGAGACAAGCCAATTAAAAATATGGGTGGGGAGTGGGCGGAGCTTCAAGTCCATACTCCAATACAGTGTGCCTTGCAGACACTGACAAAGTGCACACATCAAAGCTCACCTTTGGCATTGGTTTTTATAGGGCGTTGCCTTGGTCTAATGCGAATGTGCAGGTGATTGGTGGTATTTAACTCTTTTTAGCAAGTTTATGGGGCTGTAACCTCCAACTATTTTTTTTTAATCTTCAATATAGATTAGCATATTAGTAAACTGCAGCTGCATAGCTTACAGGGAAGCTATGTTAAAGGCGAGCATTCAGAACTCTGCGCCTATCTTTTTTCATTTTATAGGTTGAAACATGAATTGTAAGAGGGACATCACCCACACGGTCTTTTAAGGGATTGCAGAAACTCACTTTGACACTTGTGTGTCACAAAATCTCACTGTAGACAAGGTGGATGATCATAGCGCTGTAGTGGGCATGCTCCCAGGAGGTTGTGTGTTTGGGTGGCTCTATTTGTGTGTGTGGCTCTGTGTGTGGGTGCAAATGCAATAGGTCTCGCATTTGAGAGTGATTAAGCGATTGACATTGTAAATAACAATGCAGTTTCTTTAAATATTTTAAAAACAAAAATAATGTCATGAGCAATGCCAATAGCTCTAACTTTAACAATGCCGAGACCGTTGCATTGTAAATGCTTGTTTTGAGTGCTGTAAGTAACAGATGTTAGCATTACCCAATGTAATGGTACTTTACCAAGCCGCTATAGTGGCTGGTGATAGGGAGAAAATATGGTCCTGAGTTCTGCGTTTGAGTTTAGGATAAAATGTCCATTTGGAATCAGGAGTGCCGAGGTCCAGATCGGATAAGCACAATTGTGGGTTAAAATCTTTTGGATATATTTAATAGGTAGCCAGAGAAGGACAAACTTCTGTCTATTAATGTGCATTGATTCTGAAAGAACAATGCTTTCCGCAGGCCGTTGTAGGACCCCGAACAGAGCAGCTGCCTACCCAGATTAACACACAGGGAGAGGTTCTGTCATCTTGGACCAGGACAAACTCACACATTTACTCAGAGGATAAAGTTGGTGCAAGTGACAGAGCCAGAAGGACAAGACTAGAAAGTTATCTGTGCAAGACCCACCAACACCCTCGGGTTACATGACTGTTCCATTTCAGGTCAAAGCTACTGGAAGTTACAGGGCCATAAGCCATATGAAAAGGGCAACCTGACCAAGAAGCTCGCACAATGCCAAAGTAAAAGTAGGTGCTTAACAATATTTCCAAAATACATAAATTAGTAGTTGGGTACTTATCTCCTGGGCTCCTCAACGAGGGTAGGGGCCTCTAATTGTAATGCCTCATTGAATTTGATTGAGAAAGTGGGATAAAGTTTTGTTTAAAGTGGAGTAGAGTATGCCCTCCAGTCCTGCCCAGGGATCATTGTGTTAACATGTTTTAAATGTCCACAGGGGCAGAGACATATAGATTTATAGATGGCTAACAGTCCATTATGGGGATGTTTTTTACTTGTTTTTTACTGGCGGGTTCCGAGTGACAACAAATAGACAGGAAGAGCAAAGGTTGAGTTGTCTATGATTGTACTCAGAATACTGAGGTGAAAAACATACCAATAATTCACTTTTACTCATCTATGATTTTATATTATGTATACCCCCCCCTCCCCAAATCATCTGCTTGATTAATGTGGGAGTTGCACATATTATGACCTGTCTTCAGTGTCCAAAATGTTTTTAAAAAATAAGTTCCTGCACTCCTGCCACCACTCCACCCCTTGTTGTGCCCTCTTCTCCAGAAGCTGTGTTCCGGGGTTTCTGGCATGGCTCTGACACTCTCAGGGAGCCATGCCGGAGCACTCTGGAATTCCTTTATTAGCCCCACTCGGTCACTGCTTTTGTTAACAACGGTTGCTAAATCATAGCAGTTTAGGCCTGATTATGATGTTCGACCGATATACTGGTGGGGAGTGGGATCGCCTGACTAGCTGTCGGCAGTCCCGCCGTAGGAATTACGAGGCGGTCGCAGTGTGTATGCTTTGTATTGTGGCATGTGCTGCGGGCTGCAAGCACACACCGCAGTACAAAAAGGACACGGTCTGCATATCCTTGCACTATGTGGCAGGCACCATATGGTGCATACCACATGCTGCAGGAATATGCCCCCCAGAACCCAAGGCTGAGGGCAAGGGGGGAAGGAAGGCCAACTAGGGGCCCCCAAAGTCCCTTTCAGCCTTTCTTTTCATTCCGGTTAACAGCAATGAAACGGCCGGCGGAAAGGGACATTGTAATCCCTACGGCAGTGCCTGGCTGGCACCGCCACTGTTGTAGGGATTCAAGTCCCTCCAACGCACCTGCGGGCTCCTTGAGCCCGTTGGATGCATGGTGGTCGGTCTTTCCGATTGCCAACCATCCGTCCAACATTGTAACGTGGCGGGCGGACCTCTATGGTCCAATGGCGTTGGGATCGCCACCGACGGGCTGACTGCCATCATAATAAGGCCCTTATGCATGAATCCAGTTATTCGTGCTAGTGCCTCTATACCGGCGCGTACATAAGAAAGCCTTTGAACTGCAGTGAATTCCACCATAGTGGCCACTTATGGCTGCTGCCTGCGGGTGTGGGAGGAACACCTCCTTACACACCCTATGCAGATGCCCACTGATCTTGTGCAGTGCTATATGGGGCAGCTTTCCCAGTCCTCATCACAGCTGCGTTTGGTTCTCAGTCCAGAGAACACATCTCACCCTACTATAATGCGCTGACGGCTACACAAGAATACAAGGACATGAGGGAACATATTAGCATTTTTAAAAATGTCGAATAAAATTACCCCATTACTCACTGACATGCTGAATGTGTTAAGCAGGGAAGTATGAAGCAGACAGTACTGCAGAACTCTTTCAGTTCACATCCCCAGAACTATTACAAAGCACTTGCAAAAGCCTATTAAATCAAATAGTTATTTGTTAAGGCTGCGCTTTGTATCAGCGACCTTGTACTAAATGAATATACCATTGGCGCCGGGAAGGGCGTTGGAATAATGTTCATGTCAGCATCGCAGGCTCCTTGAAATGATGCTGGCCTTGAGAGCTGTGTCTCCACAGTTGGATTCTGAGCTGTGCTTTCGGCTACTGGAGTGCGCTAAATGAACATGAGGCACACATTTGTTTAGACATCTCTCATTGCTGAAAATGTGAAATTTAGTCCTTTGAGGACTCAAATCGTGGTTAAATCTATGACCTTCATCGTGAGGTGAAATAGGAGGAATGTATGTTATTCATGTTAGGTTCTGATTATGAGTGCCCTGGAGGGACAGTCGTTATTTTCACACCCCATGAAATCTTCCACCCTGAATAGCGCCGATTCCTAGTTTTTCTCAGGAATGTTTATTATAACCAAATCTGCAAGTCAACTGGGCCCATTTCCCCTGTTAAAATCCAGGCAGGTTTAACCAGCAAAAATGTAACGTGGATTGCAAAGTTTATTGCACCTGGTAAGTACCGGATAAGATAAACATTGCACCACTTCTATTTGTGATCCCAGCACAGGGTGGTGGGAAGGGGGGTTTAATTACATAAAGAATGCATGAGCAGACATTATGCCATAAAAAAATATGAAAAAGCAATTATTAATGGTAATGCGTGTGAATACTATTGTGGGGCCGATTCCGATCTCGCTCAGAAGGGCTCCGAACGCGATCCGGATGGAAAAAGTATGAGCCGTACGCGTGTTCTCTGCCCGACTCGTACAGCTGCATGAGCGAGCAAGTACGATGCCAGAAACGCAAAATCGCCGACCGAATCGTTTCCGGGTCCAAACCACTCCGTACTCCTCGTCCATAAGCAAACCGTGCCGTGCAATGGAGGCGATTTCTGACCGAGCCAGTACAATGCACGCATCAGACAGCCGGATCGAGCCGAAGTTTCCGGCTCGCAAAACGTCCAGGAAGCTGCCTTTGGGGTCCGCGTCAGACCCCCCATCACCCGCAGCCTTACGACTCGGACACAGGGGGAGACCCAAGGGTCTCCCCAACAGAGGCATGTATGGTGCGGATGGCATCGACGCATACTCACTGTAGGGGGGGACCTTGTGCGAGACGCACCCATTCAGTCAATGGGAGCCCATGCACGCGTCGTACGACTGGCTCCCATTGACTTCAATGGGAGTCCGACTGAACAGAGTCCGGCAGCATGCAGCCGCATCGTACTCGTTCGGTTGGACAGCATTTGTTAACAACTGTTGCTAAATCATAGCAGTTTAGGCCTGATTATGATGTTCGACCGATATACTGGTGGGGAGTGGGATCGTCTGACTAGCTGTCGGCAGTCCCGCCATAGGAATTACGAGGCGGTCGCAGTGTGTATGCTCTGTATTGTGGCATGTGCTGCGGGCTGCAAGCACACACCGCAGTACAAAAATGACACGTTCTGCATATCCTTGTACTATGTGGCAGGCACCATTTGGTGCATGCCACATGCTGCAGGAATGATTGTAAAAAAAGAAAATATAATTATATTTTTTTGTAAAAATGAAATACAATAAATACATATTACAAAGTTAAATACATATAATAAATTACTGCAAATCCTATAATTTAAATACAAAACCATATTCTGAAAATAATAAAAACAAATAAATACAATATTATTTACATTTACAAATCACAACACAATTAACACACACAATATTAAATACCATAAATTAAAAAAACGACCTATTTTTAAATTTGTTATTGCTGAATTATCTTTCTATCCTACAGGTCAACTAAGTACACAACACATATCTAAATATCTTTATTAAAATAATAATATTTACACATACCATTTTTAAATTTTAGTTAACATATTCAAAATAATTATTTATTTCTTAAATAATAACAGTTAATTATCACCCCACCATTTAGTAATAAAAATTAAAACAACCCACACTAATTATATAAACGGACAAACTGTTATTACCGTAATTTTCATAATGAAATCTGAAGTAAACAATTATTATTAATAATTAATTCATAATATTTAAATAACTTCCCACCCTCTACTCCTACAAATTCAACAATACATACCTAATATAAAATTTAACAAAAATGTATTGAAATATTTAACATAATTATTTATCATTTCTATAAATAATCTTTATTTCTTAGCTTATTTAATTTCCTGCACAGCCTTTACACATACAAAAACAACACACAAAAACAATAAACACAACTCACACCTAAAATGTAATTTAAAAAATTATACCAATTGACTTAACTAATAATCAATCAACTAAAAAAATTATTTAAAAATAAAAAAAATTAATTAATTATAATTAAATTACTTACCACCCTGTACCCCTATAAATCGCACAACCTGCTACTGTACTAAAAATTAAAAATAAATTATACAATTACATTTCCAAACTACAAACAATTAAATAACAATATTTAAATAAACATTGACAATATTTATGCATACACTTTAAAACATATACAATTAAAATGCATGCTAAAATACAATAAAATATTCGAAAAACAATATTATTAACAACTAAGGGGCCTATTAGGGTGTCAGGCAGACTTTCATCTGCCCGACACTGTCTCTGTGTAAGAACCATAGGTCGGCGATTCTGCGCACCTTATCACGATGCAACCACACATGGTGCAGCCGCAAACTCCCATTTCTCGATAGGAGCTTGTGATGTGGAAAGAAACCACCCACAGCACAAGCTACCATTGAGAAATGGGAGTCTTTACACATCCCTGCACCGTGTGGCATGCACCATGACGGTGCAGGGATGTGAAGGGGGTCACTATAGGTCCCCCCAGGGCCTCAACAGGAGGACCATGGGAGAAGGGGGCCCTTCTAGGGGACCCCAAAGACACTTTCCTAAAGCAGTTCCATGTCGGAATGGCCTACATGGAACAGCAGTTGGAAAGTGCCATCATAATCCCGAAGGCGGAAATGCCTTGCTAAAGGGATTATTTGTCCTTTCCGACTAGCCGACGGGCTCCCCAGTTTACCTACCATGTAGGTCACAAAGCCCCCGACGAGCGGTCCGAGGCTTTCTGGCCTACATCGTCACTAGGCCCTATATTTTAGTACACTATATTATGCCTTTAATATTTCTACAAACTATATTAATGACTTCAATATTTTAAGCATTGATATTACTTACCTAAAATTGATATTCTTGCACACGATATTTCAATATTACGATATGTAAGACTTGATATTTTTGTAAGACAATATTTTATTTCCAATATTCTGTCTGAATACCTGTGATGACATGAGCTCTCACACTCCAAATTACCTTGTTCTTCTTCCTCGCCCAGTCTTACAAAATTAGGATGTAGCTAGCAGTAATCAGACACCCAAGGAAACCCCATATAAAATGAATATGCTTGTTAAATAAGAAATAAAAGTGTTTAATTGAACACTTTATCAAGGGAGTATAATATATTGCATCTCAGGGAAAAGACTCAGGAAGGTAGATCTCTTACAATTTACAGCAGATATTATGATGATATCAAAATAATAGTGAGGTGGAAACACATTAGGAGAAACTGACATATGTGCCATTGAATCCCGCTGTCATTGAACCCAATAAGCAAATAGTTCCCTCAGTGGATCTACTCGGTGCCTCAAAGAGGAGAGGAACATGAAGATTGACATTGAAGGTTTTGGTCCGCAAAGCACACGCACTGAAGTAACAAGCATGATCCTGTCACATAGGCCCTAATTACGATGCCGGTCGGATGAGCATCTGACCGGCATCATTGCGGTAAAGGGACTGTCCAACAGATAGTCGGTAGTCCCGATCCCCTAATTGGGATCCGACTGCCGTGGAAGAAGTTGGAAACATGCCTTTTGGCACTGAGAGTTGTTGTGCGGCCTGGAAAAGGGCCCCCACACAAGCCCCAATGCCAAAAGGCATATTTTTAAACATCCCTACACTCTGTGACAGGCACCCTACGGTGCCTGCCACATGCGGCATGGATGTTTGTGGGGGCACCTGTGGTGCCCCCCGGCCTCATAACAGAGGCTGCGGAGGGAAAGGGGCCCCAAAGTCCATTTCCGACAGCCTTTCAATGGCGGTCAACCGCCATTGAAAGGGCCATTGTAATCCCTACGGCAGGGCCTGAGCAGGCGCCGCCCTCATTTTAAGGATTACATTCTGACCGCTGGCCCAACGGGTTCATTGAGCCTGTCGGATCTGCTCGGTCAGTTCCTTACACATGCGGCCGGACCAACCGCATTGTAAGGCGGTGGTCCGACTGCTGCTTCAGATGTTGGTGAGACCGACACCAACGTGCCATCGGTGTCAGTCCCACCAACATCATAATGAGCCCCATAATTCCTCTGTATTTGACAGTTAGACCTGGTCCTGAACCTGCACTAACCAGTGCACATCTAAGTCATCTGGGCCACAGCAAGAAAGCTCTAAAATGGGACGAACAATATCCTGTTCTAGGTGTAAGGCAGGTGAGGGTCGAAGGATCAGACCCTCAGGTAAGAATTGGAGAAAGGGGTATGTTACATTTTGTAGATGTACACCATTGCTATTTGGACTCGATAGGGGTTGCATTCCAGCTGTTTGTCTTGACCCTTGTTTTCGGTATGAATAAACTCTTTACTTTCAGCTTACCTGGCAGGGCTCAAAACTGGATCTGACTGAGTGGACAGCAAAAGAAAGTAACCTTTACTGAGGCGGTGTCAACAGTCCCTCCCAGCTTAAGAGAGTCCCCTAACACTACTCTGTTTCCCATGGGAAAGGTAACAGCATGAGGATGATCCAGCGCAGAGTGCAAAATCCCTCCCTACTGCCACGGACTAAAAGATCCCACACACACACACTATCCATACATTCGCTGGTGGGGCCCATAACACCAACATACACTTACCATTAGTCCGTGCGAGAGGCGATTATCCTCCTAAGCGCTGAATAATGAGGGAGGAAGATACCACTTTACACTAATGAGCAACACACCTACAAACCCTTCTAATACTCATTAGGCCCTAGACTCCACATTTGGGGCCTCATGTAGGTAAATAAAATTTAGCGATTCTTAAAAACCGAACCGTACCGAATCGGTATTTAAGAATCGGTAAGTTATATGTAGGTAATAATTCGGTAATATTTACCGAATCGGTAACATTCGGTATTCAAGAATCGGAATTTACCGAATCGGTAAATACCGCGGTGGTATATACCGAATCGGTAAATACCGAGGTGGTATTTACCGATTCGGGAAAAGAAAATCACATGACTGGATGAAACAGCCAATCCTGTGCAACCACACCCCACCCAACCAGGAAGTGGCCACACCCAGGCAGGTGCACACAATCAACAGACTCTGGAGAGGCTTGGAGTGCAGAGGAGAGGCAGGGAGCCAGTGCCTGTTTGTGCAGCTCAAAATCATCATGTCCAGCCAGAGGACACAGAGAGATGGAGGGGAAAGGAGGAGGAAGATTAGATTCAGCCCCAAGGAACTCCAGGTGCTAGTGGAGGAGGTGGTGAAGCAGCACCAGAAGCTGTTTGGGAGGCAGTCCCTGCAAGTGCCGGAGTCTGAGAAGCGCACTATATGGCTGGGTATCCAGGCGCAGGTCAATGCTGTGGGAGTGACCCACAGGGACATTGAGGTACTCAAAAAGCGCTGGTACGACCTGAGGATTGTGACAAAGAGGAAGATGGGGGAAATCCAGAAGGAGGCCAGCCAGACTGGAGGTGGAATCAACAGGGCACCTGCCCTCACCGAACTGGAGGAGCTGGTGGAGGCCACAATAGAGCACGAGAGCGTCGTGGGGCATGGAGATGCCGACAGCTCTGCCAGAGCCGCCACCCAACAAGGTAAGACGAATGCACAGCAATGTAGCCCCTCCTACCCCTATCCCACATCCCCCATTGTGAAATGAGTATCCCACTCCAGTCCATGTGTTAGTGCAGACAGGCAATGCATTATGGGAGATGTAGTCAGGGAACCCCCAACCATGAAGTGAATAGCACAGGACAACAATGCATGGTACACACATTAGCCAAAAGCAGGCAGAGGACAATGTGAGAGTGTTACATGAATTTATTGTGATGCTTGCAATGTAGCCCTTCAGGTACACTGAGCTGATGTTGCATTTCTGTCCACAGATGTAACATCGCGCAGGACTGCACATGGTACAGGAGAGAGGGCACACCGGCAAGACAGGTCAGCTCTGGCCAGCACGAGTACTGCACAGCCAGAATCACCACCACCACAGCCTGCATCACCACCACCACAGCCTGCATCACCACCACCACAGCCCGCATCACCACTCATGAATGAGTCACCGCCCACATCACCACTTGCAATTGTGATGCCGAGGAGGCGTGCTGCTGGCAGGTTGGCAGCGTTAGAGACCTCATCCGACGACAGCAGGGGCCCGGAGCCAAACACAATGCCCCAGGATGGGAGCTATGCCACTGTGCCCTCCACCTCACAGGGAGCACACACGGGTGCAAGACGGCGCCGCAGGTCGCGGGTCCAGAGTCCACCAGCAGACGGTGACAGCCATGGGGTCTTTGCGGGACTCGAGGGCAACATGCTCAAGCAGCAGCGCCTACAGACAAAGGCAGTCATGTCAGTTCAGCGGCATGTGCGGGACTGAGAACCACATTCAAAAACATGGACAGGAACATCAGCGCAATGGCGGCGGGGATTACTGACTTGGCAGCGGGCCTGCGGGACGTGTCACAGTCCATGAAGCTGTTGTGCAGCAAGTTAGACGCAGATAGAGCTGCAAGGCGCCGGGAACGGCAGAGGGGAGACAGGCACACCAGGGCACTCAACCGCCTGGCAACTGCAACTTCACTACTCTGCCGGCGCTCAGTGAACATGCAGGAGGGCCTGACACACTGCAGCAGCGACATTACTAGGGGGATGGTGCAGGTCACCAGTGCCCTGGAGGTGTTATTGACCAGTCAGGCGGCCACAAGTGGTGCAGGGGATGCTGCTGAAAGCATCGACACCAGCAGCAGGAGCAGCATAACACCCCCGGTCCCAGAAACACACAGGAGCAGCAGGCGGCATGGGGCTGGCACCAGTGAGGAGGCTGAATCCGTGCCAACCCACACTGTAGCGCGTGGCCGCAAACATTGATGCTGCACCGCGGAGCAAAAGACAATTGGGTGACATAACCCTGGACTTCAAACTTGTCAATACGCAATGTTGCCAGAATGGCATAATCTTGGTTTCGTGGCGTAGTGCCGCATTATTAAACTACGTCATGACATACAACAACTGGCTGTGTCCCCTTACTTACTCAGAAATAGTTGCATGTGATCTCTGCCCGTCTCTCTCTCCCATCTGTTGCTGTTGGCACTCCAGCAGCGTTGTCCTCTGACTGACCTGAATCATCATCATTGTCCTCAAAATCTGTTAGTTCCACCTCTGTACCTCTCTTTGTGGCAAGGTTGTGCAGCATTGCACAAGTGGCAATGATCTTGCAACAGATGATGGGTGTGTACTGGCATGCACCTCCGCTTTTGTGGAGGCAGCGGAACCTGCTTTTTAATAGTCCAAACGTGCGCTCCACCACGTTGCGTGTAGATTTGTGTGCCACGTTATATCGTCTCTCACTCTGGGTTGATGGGTGTAGGTAGGGAGTGAGGATGAATGACCGCACGGCATATGCACTGTCACCTAGGTGAGTGAAAGTGAACCATCAGTCACATGTCTCAATACACTATGATTTGCAAGTCTCATGGGGCGTCACTGTTACTTACCTAGCAGGTATCCGTCTCCAAATTCTCCAGAAAGCAGTCGTGTGTAGATCCCACTGTTCTGGAAGATGTAGGAGTCGTGGGTGCTCCCAGGAAACTTCGCTACAATATCAGTGATGAGGTTCCCTGCATCGCAGATTACCAGCACATTGATGGAGTGGGTGGACTTTCTGTTCCTGTAGATGTGCTCAGTGGCAGCTGGTGGGCAGATTGGGATGTGTGTACCATCAATACAGCCAATGACATGGGGGAACTGTGCCATGTGATAAAAGTCAGTTTTAGTTGTCTGCAGTTCAGCCTGTGTGTTTGGGAAGCTGATGTAGTGGTGCATTCTCTGCATCATGGCATCCAGGAACTTCCTGAAGAAACGGGACAGGCAACTCTGGGATACACCGCCCACCGCAGCTATCACCCCCTGGTAACTGCCAGATGCGAGTAGATGTAGGCTGCAGAGCACCTGCACATGTGGTGGTATGGCATGCGCCCTTCTTGTTGGCTGGTCCAGTAGTGGGTGTAGGTCCCTGATCAGGTCCATGATGGTTTGTGGGTGTAGCCTGTACCTTTCATGTATCTCTGCGTCAGTCTGTTGAAAGAGTGTGATGCGCTGTCTGTAGATGCGTTCCTCCCGTCTCCAAATCCTCAGACCTGCTGCCTGTAGACGTAGGCGCCGTGCAATGACATACAGAGCGGCCATGTTGTCCACGCTGTTGCATTTTGGGATTGCTTATATGCACTGTTGATGCTTACCACCTGCTTTCAATCCGTGTTAATTACCGACTCTTAATTACCGAATTTCATGGATTTCTTAATTACCGAATTTACCTACATGTCTTTTTCAGTTTTACCACTTCATATTTACCACTTCATATTTACCACTTCATATTTACCACTTCATATTTACCGATTCGGTAAATCTGTATTCGGTAAATATGAATCGGTATTTACCGCTTCATATTTACCGAAAACTGGTTTTTGGCCTCCTACATCTCACTTGACTAAATACCGTTCGGTAACGGCATGTTTACCGAATTTCGGCCATTACCGACCGGTATTTAGCTACCTACATATGGCCCTTGGTATTATCCTTGAGAAAACACTATCCCTATACTAGGACACAATGGTACAACACTCATAAATATAACACTCATAGATATGAAAAAGGCATCAAATGTTCATTGCATTTATTATTTAAAAAATATATGTGAAATTCATAAAATCAATTGCACATTTACATAAACTTAAAAACACAAAAAACAACATATACAGATTTTCACATTAAAATAATTCACAACCTGTTATGAGCCCGCATAACAGAAGATAATGGAAGACAATACACTTTGTCATAAATTACGCATCCTAACGGGTCTTATATATAGGACTATGGTTGGTGATATGTATGCACCGTTATATCTACTAACAATCAACCACAGTTCTCCCTTGAATTGCGTTTTTTAGATGCGTCGACGCGTTTCGATGGTTATTCTTATAATTCCATCTTTATCAAGACAGATGATAGGCTTCAGGTCCTCTTCTATTGTGCAGGGACCTACATAAAGGAAATAAGTTCTTTTATTAGACTCATCTTTATAATTAGTTTTTACCGGGGGCTCATATTATTGTCTCTGGTTAACTCTATTTAGGAGTATGTTCTAAGGTACATATCTACTCTTGTAATAGGTGTTCATATCCATTAAAAATAAGGTTATGCTTCATCTGATTTATTCACTTCAATACTCCGATTTCTACTCAGTTTTCACTTGAAGGTCCACGTAGTGGAACGTTGTGGGTTTTAATTATTTTGTGCTGCAACACAGACAATATTGACATCATCATGTTATTCAAAGGGCATGCGGACACTAACCCAAATTAAATTCGGAAAACACTCGATATAGCTATCTACTTACTGGATATATTTCCTGATTTTCCTGGTACTGGTTCTTATACTGGCAGCTGGGGGTACGTGACGTTTCTCCCTCAATGCTCCTTACCTATTTTTTCAAAAAAATTAAATAGAGGCGCTCATGTTAGCGCCGCTAGCATTTCTCTCGTATCTAAGGCGTGGTGACGACTATTACTCTAGGCGAACAGTGCGGTCTCACCTTGTGGCCTTAAAATCGTCAGTTTCATACAATGTGACGGGGGTCCGTGCTACTCCTCCCTTAATGTTCGTCACCTATTTTTAAGACAAAGAAGATAGATGCGCTCATATTAGCGCCACTAGCATAATTTTCATACCTAACGCGTGATATAACTTTCACGATTTTTGTTAAATGCTGACGAAGAGTATTAGCTAGCCTAGCAGTCTCACCTTGTGGCCTCAAAACAGTCGGCTTCGTACGCGGAAGTGCTCCTCTAGTCGCTTCCCTAATTCTTGTCTAAGGTGTCTGCTTATTTGTGCGTACAGACATCGACCCTGATTGGTTGGATTTTACACGTGGTCAGTAACCCATGTGATATTGATGTTACAAGCGGGTTTTTTTTGTAAAAGAAAACTTTATCGCTAAGTTTATTGAGCACCCTAATTTCAGGCGATATATTTCCGTGCGTTCGCCGTATTATATATATATTATGCGATCAACTCATGGTATACTGTTGATTACAATTCACGATGTAATTTAGGTGCATGTTAGACCAACCGAACGAAATATTTTCCTAAATGGAAACATCATGATGACATGCATTATGACAAACTTATCAATTCATGGTTAGCATAACTTCACATTGTCGTTTATGTTATTACAATATCACCAGATAACATGAAATCATTATACTAGTATTCTGTACAATCATCTCATCTACACTTGGTCGTTTTACATATACTAACCACTGTCTCGTATGCATTTAAATATCACCAGGTCAACATAATGGTTTTGATACAATTTAAACCTTATATATTAATCTTATTATGCATCCTGTGTTGTGTATCTACATAATAAACTTCACCATTTAACAGGGATGGAAAGATTTATGCAAATACAAGGCTAACAATCATCGTCTCGGAGATGTTGCTAAGATGCCGTTTGCTATTCTTGTGGTATCTGATATATTAGTAAATTCTCCTTACATATGCCCAAGATTTACCCAACATGTTGTGCCCAATCGAATGCCACTATTCAACTGCAGTTAAATTAAGGGTTATAATAATCTCTTCCTCAAGATAACACAAGAACAAACGTAATCTCAGCAGAATCTATAGTATACTCGATCAATACAGAAAGAAAATGCTGTTTACTAGGTCTGCCAGTTCTTTTAAGGACCAATGATACTCATCCAGTCCTCTTTCGAATTAAGACCTCTCTCCACAGTATTAAAAAAACATATGAACCATTGTTCCCTCTTTTTTCTCTTGATGTTCAAATCACCCCCTCTTCTGTTTACTGTCACTTTTTCCAGAATAAACCACCGGATTGAATCCCAATTGTGGTTTGCTTCTAGAAAGTGATCTGTTAAGGGGGCATTGATTTTTTTAGTTTTGATTGCAGATTTGTGCTCCAACAGGCGGATTCGTTGTTCCCTACTGGTTTCTCCCACGTACGCTAGGCCGCAGGGACAGATTAAAAAATAAACCACATTCCTGCTCCTACAGTTGTTAAAGCTGCTGGCCCAAATTGTTTTGTTGTTGTGGGTAAGGTTTTTCGCCTCAAGGCATTGGGGGCAAATGGAACAAGTTCCACACTTGTAATTGCCTATAGCTTTATCTCCATTCATGGTGGTTTGGGATTCTTGTTTATTATCATATGTCCTTACCAGTGCATTACGTAATGTTTTGTTACGTCTGAATGAGAACAATGGCTTCTCAAGTGGAGTTTCTGATCCATAGTTCAAAATCTTCCAATTTTTATTGACTATGTTTTTGATCCGGTTGCTAAGATTGGAGAATTGAGAAACAAACACTAAACGTCCTGTTACTTTGTCATTATTTTTATTCTTGTTTTTCTCCAACAAATGGTCGCGATTATAAAATCTCGCTCTTTTGAAGGAGTGTTTGATTAATTTCTTGGGGTAGCCTCTTGCAGCTAATTTTTTCTTCAAGAATTCAGAATGGTAATAAAAATCGGAAAGAGCTGTGCAGTTGCGCCTTAGTCTTAAAAATTCCCCAAAGGGAATATTATCCTTTTGGGAACGCGGATGGTTACTGCCATATAGAAGAAGTGTGTTTTTATCAGTGGGTTTCGAATATAATTCTACATTGAGGACGTTTCCCACATTTTTGATTTTTATATCTAGAAACGCCACCTCCGAATGACTGTAATGAGCCGTGAATCTCAGATTAGGATCTCCCAGGTTAATCCATTCAAGGAAACGTTCTAAATCCTGACTGGCACCGTTCCAGACAAAGATGATATCGTCTATGTAATGGTGCCAACAGGTTACATTTTCAAAAAACGGAGCCATCTCATTGTAAATATGTTTTAATTCAAAGTCACCAACATAGAGGCATGCCAGGCTGGGAGCACAGGCAGCCCCCATGCTGGTGCCTTTGATCTGGATGTAGGCCTCATCCTTAAATACAAAGATGTTATTTTTCAGTACCTTTTCAATGCATGACATTATAAATTCCTTATTAGCTCCCTCTAGGTCTTCATGATCTAAAATGTTAGAAATAACTCTTATGGTGTCGTTCTGGGGGATATTCGTGTATAATGCCTCTATGTCGAGGGTAACCAGAATCTGGGTAACCCTATTGAAGCTCTGACCCTCAAACACGGAGATGGCATGAGCTGTATCTTTGAGATAAGATCTCTGTTTTTGTACGATTGGTTTTAAGAAATGATCTACATATTTGCTGAGGGGCTCCAGAATGGATCCCACACTACTGACGATAGGTCTCATAGGTGGATCAGAGGTGCTTTTGTGAATTTTTGGGAGTCCGTAAATGGCCGATGTAATCGGATGTAAGTTCAGAAGGAATCTATACTCGTTCTCACATATCCACCCTTGTTCTCTCCCTAGGTTTAAGAGTGATACCACCTCTTTTTTAAGAACATCAATCGCTGTAAGACGGATGGGTTGATAATGTTCCTTCACGTTTAAGAGGTCCCTTGGTATTATCCTCCCAAAACCGGGATGGATCTGTTAGTTGAAGTTTTAGTGAAACCCTGATTCTCTAATTAACCTTTACATTAACACATTTCAATGAATAAACAACCCGACTCATTTCTGTAGTTGTTCAAATCCAAATTTATATTAATATTGCAGATCAAATCATTCATTTGATCAAGTTGCCATTCATATTTACCTATTCTGGCTAAAGTCGTCCTCTATGTCAAATCTGGTAGTCTCGCAATTCTATGCCCATCAATTTAGCAGGTTAAGTTCATCAGGAATTTGGGCATTAATTCAGTCCGTCAGAGATTTAGGCTAACAGCTGTCCTGCAGTGTCACCGTCCTCTCCGTCAGCATATCATCAGGAAATCGAAAAGCACGATCTGACGACTCTCCAATCACCTCTCTATTCTACCATAATTTATAGTAAAAATCACATTCCAAAAGTATCAAATATTATTTTAGAATGTCTCTGATTGGTCATTTAAATTTGTTCAACAGGGTTCCCATGCGCAAAATGTCTCTTTAGATGTAGTTCATAATTTTCCCGGTTCAATGTATCTTTTTATTGTTTCTTTCAGGCCATCTGGCTGGCAGCCCAGAGTGTCCTTGAGGGGCACAGTCGAGTTAGGGTCGCAGGAAGGCCACTGGGCATCTTGTCAGCGCAGGCGCACTTCACCCAAGCCTTGTTCAGCGTTGGCAGTCAGGTTAGGCACCAAAGTCAGCCATCTTTAGGAAAGGCCAAAATGGACAACTTAAGCAAAGAGACACAAAAGCGTAATTAATACATAGAAATTACTAATTAAATGTTATTCCCTCGCTAATACCCATATGTGTATGTATTTATCTAGCCAAAGCAACACTCATTGCGGGTTATACTTACAAAATAAAGCACGAATCACAATTACATCACTAAAGCAACATATATCATGCAATATTCTATTTATCTAACATTAGTATGCGTACGGATTTTAATTCACATAATTAATTAGGTCATGCAGATGCAAATCCCACGTGTATTTCGGTCATTAATAAGGTTGGTTAGTTATTTTCATATCACTCCAAACCATTAGTACAATTATAATTAATTAATTAATCGAATTAATAAAACGACATACAAAATGGGGTGGGTATACAAAATTTTGCATAACCCGCTCCAGCAATCCCCCCTTTGGTGATTTTATCACCACACCACCCAAAATTTTGTTCTGTCTTTACGGAATCTTTAAAATGTTTTCTTGCTCTTAATCATAATTCAGTTTCACCCATTTCTTCTCTTTTTGCAGTTTTATAAATACTCTCCTTCCATTCTTCTAATGTTATCTCTTCCAAATCTCTATCTTGTTTCTTATCTTTCTCTTTTTACTCTTTTCTTATTTTTCTTGTTTCTACAGCACATACAACATAATCTTATCATTAAAACTATGCAGATTACACATGTTAATGGAAATAATATTTTACCTATAAGTGTACTACCTATTTTTACTAAGAAATTCTTAATAGCAGCTATTTTCTTTCCAATTCTATCCCAAACACTTTCAATCTCCAGTGGTGCGAGTTCATCATGCAATTCAGTAATATTCTTAATATAAGTTTTCAGATCTTTGCTTTCGTCAGGAATGTAAGTACAACAGTGTTGAACTTTCAGCATTCCACAGACTCCACCTTCTTTTGCCAATAAAATATCAGGGGCAAGTCGATTTTGCATTACCATAGCACGCATGGCAACCATTTCAGTATTAACCAATAAAAATCCTCCAGCGGTGCTTGTTGACAAGCGATCCACTGCTGTTGACAATTTTCTAATTTTGTTTGCATTCAGAGTTATTCCCACTGCTGGTATCAATGTGTGAAAAATATCACCTACAATTTCTGCCCAAGATTCTCTCTTGGTTCTAGCTAAATGATTACTTAAGCTATGTACACCATCTTCTCCTCTATCCATATGAAAGATTTTCGGAAAGACCAGCCCTTTGTAACATGTGCCATACCAATGGTCTGGCAAACGATAATATGCCCTGTTCCCACAAATAAAATATAATCCAGGAAAAACTGGATCTCTTCCACCTTTGAATCCCCATCCACCCATGATTCAATATGTATCATGGCACTCACTATTACCTAGAAAATAATTATCATACGCTGTTTGATTCCTTCGAATGCATAATTTCCCTTTCTGAGGCCAATCTAAAGCTATAGTTGGACTAGCTTCTCCTTTCAAATGTTTTTCTTTCTCTATATCCCAGATTGTTTTCTCCACTTTCCCTTCTGTTGCTTTCTTTTGCATTTTCAATCTTCTTTCCTCAACCATGTCTAGGAATGTCTTTTCCTCCTTCTTCAACCTGCATGTTAAATTGTTTCTAAAAATATACTCTAATGTTAGTTCATTAGTTTCCAAAAAGAATTCACCTAATACCTTAGCAGGCTTTACTTTGTTCAATTTTTTATAAGAAGGCACTTGCGCAAAAATGTTATCTACATCTGAAAAATAATATTCTAATTTCCCTGTCTCATAAAACAAACTAGCTATTACACTACATGTTATACCATACGATGCTAGAAGGTGATGATATGTCACTCCCTCGGAAACAGATGCAGGTAACTGCATACATACTTAGCAGTTTCGTACGTCCATTGTCTTTACATATTCATACAATAATTTTGAAAACACATTATTAGAAAAATCTGTTATTGACCTGTCTTTATGCAAATAATTTGTATATATTCTAGTTGGAACTACTTTTGAAATCTTCCCTATATTAGTTTTATTTTCACTATGTCCCTCTAAAGTGTCTATAGTAGCCTTAAAGTAAATGACAAGAGCAAGGATGCTCCATAAAAGCATTAATAATCCTGTACAACAACAACACATTTTACACCATCTTTTCATGAATGTACATCTACCTTTACTACTTTCTATGTTAGCCATCTTGTTAAAATGGACCGTGTCTTTTGACTTAGCCTCTTTTATTTCACAACTAGTTTTTCTAACCTAAGGTTTTAACAGCTATTTGGTTCTACCAGTCACTATTTTTAATTCAATATCTTGTTTTCTTCATCAATAGTTTTAATAACTTATTCAGTTTGGCATTCATCGTTCTTCACTCTCCTCTCGTCTTCCAAATATGGATTTTCCTGAACTTCCGTTTCTTCTTCTCCAATGTCGGACAAGAGAACTCTCAGGATTTCCGATTCAATTTCATCCTCAACCACTTTCACTACAGTCTCCTCTGGATTTCCTTGACTATCTGCCTCTTCTCCCTGTTCAGGCAGAGCCACGTACGTCCATTCTGGTGACTTAGACTTCTGGTTAGGTTTCCTTGTTCTTCTACTCTCTTTGTCTTCAGTTAATTCGTCTTCTTTTGATTTTTCTTGACTTGTCACTTCATTCACCTGTTCAGCTCTTGGTGAATTCACTCTTGTCAATCGATATCTCAATTTCCTTATTTTATTGGGCCAAACATCATCTCTTGCAACTCTTTCTTTTTACTTCCTTTGTCATTCTTTTCATTCCTCAAAGCTCTCTTTCTTAGAACTCGACCTTCAGGTATTTCATTTTCACTCTCTTCAGACTCTGTCTAAACTTGCTTTGTCTTTTCAGCAACTTCTTCTTCCACCACTTGTTTTGTTTTCCCTACTTCTGTCCCTCCTCAGGTCTCCGGCACGCAATCTTCCTGCTGACTACTTGTCCCTTCACCTAACTGGATGTTGCAGTTCCCTACACCTCCTCGGGGGTCTTCCGCAATCTGTCCCTCTCTCTCTGTACCTGTCCCTTGTTCACTTAGATTTGTTACTTCAGGTGGAATTTCTCTCAGTCTCTCATCTGGGACTTCCCTTTCACGTATTTCTTTTGTTGCATCTTCAGTACTCTTTCCTCTTTTCTTCCTGTGTTCCTTCTTGGAACCTTGCGCTTCTTGCTCGTTTCCAGAATCACTGGATTCGGAAATCTGCAATCTTCTTCTCAGAGCGACACTTCTGGGGACTAAAGCTGATCTTTGTTCTGTTTCCCCCCTTTCAGAGTTTCCTTGTGTTTTTGACTCTTCGTCATCTGATTCGGTGCTTGATTCTGATTCATCAAAGTATTATTTTCCTGTGCTGTCCACTGGATTTGGAATTCTCAATGTATGACTGGCATGGATCCAGTTTTTCAGTCCAGCACACTTCACAGCTGTGGTCGTGGTCAAAATGACTTGTCGTGGTTTTCCCCACCTTGGAACCAGACAATTTCTTCTTCTGTGGACTTTTATCCTTACCCAATCACCTGGGCTCAGATCATGGGCTTGCTTCTTTTCAAGTGTGGTGGCATCTGGTCCAACCTGATGAAACACTGAATGAACTGCGTCAGCCAGGCCTTTACAGTATTCCAACACCATGTCATCAGAAATTGTCATCAGCTTGTTGACTGGTATAAACACATGTCTCATTGCACGTCCCATAATTATTTCATGAGGACTCAATCCTGTGGTTCTGTCTGGAATGGCCCTAATTGTCATGAGTACAAGACATCAGGCCATTTCATACCTGTAGCCAAACACATTTTCCCTATTCTATTTTTGATAGTACCATTCATCTGTTCAACCACACCAGAAGCCTCTGGTCGGTAGGCACAATGTAGTTTTTGTTGTACATTCAATGCTTCACAAATTAATCCTAAAATCTCATTTTGGAAGTGTCCTCCTCGGTCTGACTCAATTGTCACTGGGAACCCGAACCTGGGGATGAATTCTCTCAACAGTAGCTTGGCTACTGTCAACCCATCATTTCTTCTTGTTGGGAATGCTTCCACCCACCTGGAGAATAGGCAGACACTACCAAAACATACCTCAATCTGTTACAGGGAGGCATCTCAATGAAATCTACTTGCATTCTGGTGAAAGGCCCTCCTTCTCGACCTATTGTTCCCAGACTCACTACTGTCTTCCTTCCAGGATTGTGCTGCTGAAATATTAAGCATATCTGACAAACACTTTCTGCTACAAGTCTGAATTTTGCATTGTACCAGGTCTGCTTAAATGACCTGATCATAGCATCTCTCCCAATATGTCCCTGGCCATGATACATCCGTGCCATGGTAGACATCATGCTAACAGGCATAACTGGTCTTCCATCTCGATAGACCTACACATGATCCTTTTCCCTTGGGGCACATCCTGCTTTTACCCACTGTCTCATTTCCTCATCTCCTGCCTCATCCTGCAATTGTTTTACCTATTCCCAAGTTCCCGCAATGTTAGTGAACATCAATGAGCAAGAAGACATTTCTCTTTCCTTAGCCCGATTGACCGAATTCTGATTTCGTGCACAATACTGCGCCATGTCCTTTGCATACCTATTTCCAGTGGCAATATAATCACCAGTTTGACTATGTGCAGCACATTTTACAACAGCCAATTGTTTAGGCAGCTGTATCGCCTCAAGCAACTTTCCAACCACTTCTGCATTCTTAATGGGAGTTCCACTCGAGGTCAGGAAACCTCTTTGCAGCCATAGTTGGCCAAAGTCGTGGACGACTCCAAAGCCATACTGGCTGTCAGTTATCAAAGACACTCTTACACTCTTCCCAATCTTACATGCTCTAGTCAAAGCCACAAGTTCAGCTACCTGGGCTGATTTCACTCCTTTCAAATATGAGGCTTCAATTACTGCTGCAACTGTGCATACTGCATTCGCTGCACTCAGCACTCCTTCATCTGTTCTCAAACATGACCCATCAACGAACATCACAAAATCACTTTCTGGCAAAGGCACATCTTTTATGTCTGGTCGGGGTTTGGTGCAAAAATCAAGTACATCCAGACAATCATGATCAACTTCATCTCTTACCTCCACAATCTCATTATCAGGCAACAATGTTGCAGGATTCACATTCACACATCTTGCAAGACTCACATTAGTGGCACCCAATATGACCTTTTCATACTTAGTCAGCCGACTGTGTGTCACATGCTGAGTACGACTCCTTGTCAACAGAATTGCTACATCATGGGGTACAAACACTTTCAATGGATATCCCATCACAATTCCTTCACTCTGCTCCAAACTTCGACATGTTGCAGCCACTGCTTTCAGACATCCAGGTAAACCTACAGCTACTGGATCTAGCATTGATGAAAAGTATGCAATTGGTCTTCTCAATTTTCCATGTTTCTGGGTCAACACAGAAAGTGCACATCCATTTCTCTCACTGCAATACAACTCGAATTCCTTCTCATAGTCAGGCATGCCTAATGCAGGTGCTTCACACAAACCATCTCTCAGTTGTCTAAATGCTGCCAATTCTTCTCTGCTTAATTCAAGGGGGTCTTTTACATCACTTCTCGTTAATCGCACCAAAGGCTTTGCAATCAAGGAGAAGTTCCCTATCCACTGACGGCAATACCCTACCATTCCCAAAAACATTCTTACTTCTCTTTGAGTCATGGGAGCGCTCATTCCTTTTATTATTCTGATTCTGTCTATGGTTATTTTCCTTAGTCCTTTCTCAATGTTGTGTCCCAGATACTGCACTTCCTTTTTACAAAACTGTAGTTTTGCAGGTGGCACTTTAAGTCCTCCATCTGCCAAATGATTTAGTAAGGCTATTGTATCTACCTCACAGGCTTCACGTGTTTTTGACGCCACCAAAAGGTCGTCAATATATTGCACAGTACAGAATTTTCTGGCATTTCTAGACTCTCCAAAGACCTCTTTAACAACTGATTGAATATTGAGGGGCTCTCTGTATACCCCTGTGGGATTCGGCACCATGCCAAAATACGCTCACCAAAACGAAATGCAAAAATTTGCTGACTGTCATGGTGCAATGGGATGGAAAAGAAAGCATGACACAGATCAATTACTGTGTACCATTCTGCAACATGGGGAATCTGATACAAAATCACTGATGGATTTGGTACAATGGGACAACATGATACCACAATTTTGTTTACCTTTCTCAAATCTTGCACTATCCTGGATTTCCCATTAGGCTTTTTCAGTCCCATTATCTGTGAATTACATGGACTACTCATTATTTCTCTCAAGATCCCTTGTCTGATCATTTTCTCTATTATAGGAGTTACACCTTCAATTATTTCAGGTGTCAATCTGTACTGTGGAATATTTGGATACGTTACTCCTTCCTTTACAGTTATTTTGACTGGATCTACATTTCTCATTAGTCCTACATCCTCTCCAGTGAAATCTCAAACCTCTGCTTTTACAGAGTTTCTCAGTTCTTTTGGTAATTCATCAGGGTTGAATACAGCATATGTTTCAGTAACTTCACTTTCTCTGTTAGCTAGGGTCATCTTGTACAATACATCATCATCTGGTGTTTCAAAAGCTATTCCATCCGGAGTACAAAATATAGTGCAATTCATTTTGCACAACAGGTCCCTACCTAATAAATTCACAGGACTGGTGTCACACACCACAAAGCGGTGCATTTCTGAAAATTTCCCTATGCTAACTTTCACTGGTTCTGTAAGATAGGTCTTAATTTGCCTGTTGGACACACCAACTACTTGGATCGTTTCATCCGAGAGAGGAAGATTCTTAACATCAGCTGATCTAACAGTTGATCGAGTAGCACCAGTATCCACTAGGAAAGTAATATTTTCATCATTAACCCTCCCATCGACAAAAGGTCCTGTCTGGTCTACTTCTAGAGTTGCGCCAAGTACGCACTCTTCTTCCTCCCTTCGGCACCGTCAATAGCTCTCTTCTGCGTCACTCTCATCACGTTGCAGCCAATACTGCGAGACAGCGCTAGCGCGCGGCAATTTATTTACCTGTTCTTCATTGTAGAATCCCGATTCACTACTATACTTCTGTGTGTTTCTGCTCTGTGAAAAAGGCGGCTTTGGCACTAGGCCTGGGTAAAAATTTTGTTCCGTTCGCGGAAATTGCGATAATTTTACATTTTCGCGTTCCGCGGAGAGCGCGAAAATGTCAAAATTTCCGCTTTCCGCAGCTTGGCGATAATTTGTTTCTTGCTCGGGCTGTAAAATAATACATTCTCGCGCGCGCGCGATCGCCTTACCTGAATCCCTGCGTTCGCCGACAAGTTTTCTTGATCCGGTCGCGTTCTCCATGAGATGTTGGATTGTTTTTAGCCATTTGCGCTGTCTCGCGACAGTTCGCGCCCGCAGTGACGTCATGCGTTGCGCGATCATGTCTTTCTTCTCGCGATCATGCACCGCGAGACAACTCAAAACAAGATGGCCGCGCCCGCGAGCAACCACATGAGTAAGTTGGCGACCCGCAACCATGCAGAAAATCTCGCGAGCATGCGGGAAAAAAAATTCCGCATCTTCGCGATATTTCCGCTTGTTTGCGATAATTTTAAACGTTTTCGCGATAATTTGCGAAAGTGGATTTCGCAAATTCCGCCGACACCTATTTGGCACCTGATTCTGTGGGGGAACAACTTGCTGCTGTTGCTGCAGTTGACCACTCATCTCATGCTGCACCTTTGGGTTCAATGATGGATTTTCATTGTTAGTACTCGGAGGAAACTTACACTCGGATTTCCAATGCCCTATCCTGCTGCAATTATGACACGGAAATGTCTTCTTAGCTTCCTCAATGTTCCCTTTGTACTTCCCATTATTACATTTTGGCTTGGTCCCTGCTTGTTCCACCAATTGTGCTTCCTGTCTCTCCGCTACCTTTACCTGTGCCCACATTGCCTTCTCCTTTAACTTTCGCTGTTTTGCTTCAATTTCATCACTGAAGTATTTAGCATGTCTCAATCTACCGTATGCTGTTTAATCATATCACCAATTTCTGGTCGTAGACCATATACAAATCTGTATACAAAATGGCTCAGATCCTTTTCACTTAGATTCTCATCTCCGCTAAACTGCTTAAAAGCTTGTATTAGCCTCTCATAGTACGCATGTACTGACTCTTTACTTTCCTGGTGTGTTCGATCAATTTTTACCCAGTCTGTTTCTTTGGGGGGCACTTTATTTTTGTTCAAAAATACCATAACCTGCTCATACTTCTTCATTACCTCAGGGTCTGGTGCTCCTGTTTTAGGATCCCTTGGATATTCCTTGGTTGGCCAGTTTATCATCAGTTTACATTCTGACCATAGGTCTGCTGGTACTATTATGTCAAACAGACTATTCAAATCAATCCATAGTACTTTAGATAATTTCACAAATCTGTCTACCTGTCTGTATCACTCGACGGGCTTTTCGCGTAGTTGAGGGAAGTCATTCGTAAATGACAAAATATCCTGTCTTGTCCATGGAACATGTTCATATCCTCCTCCTGGAATCTCTCTCATAGGGTACTCTGTCACTACCTTCTCCTTTTCTCTTACCGGAAACGCTGAAAATGTCTTATCTGAGGCATCATCGCGTTTTCTATACCACCTGCTTCTCCATTTATCCACGTCTCCCCACTTTCTCAGCAAAATGATTATGTCCTTAATTTGACCTATTCGTCCTGTGGTGTTCATGTTCTCAATGTCCTTTTCAGTGAATTGTACTCGATAAGGTTTCTGTAAGGCTTTTACCTTTTCAATATCAATTCCCATTTCATTTGCTACTTCTTCTAACGTTTCATGCAAGTTTTTCGCTCTCCAGGTTGCACTTTTACATAGAAATAATAATTCTTCATCCTGATAGGTTTTCAATTTTTCTGTCGAGATAGTCCCTACGATTAACTCTTCCAATACCATTCGTAGCTTGGCCACATCAATTGATTGGGATTCTTTGTCTTTCCTCTGCAAGCTTCTTAACCATTCACTTAACTCATCTGTTGATGGCCCTACTGGTTTTTCTACACTTCCGTGTCCAAAATCATTTTGTGTTTCTGACACTGTCTCTATCATTGTCATACGTCTCTCTGCACAATTCTGATCTACAAATGGATTATTTGTAAAATTCAGTTCCATTACACTCATAGTCTGTCTCCATGGATTCTCATTCTGTCTCACTCATGGCTGTTCTACAGGGTTACTATTTCTGTAAGGGACTGTCAAACAATGCTCACTGTCCTTCTGTTTTTCAAAAATGGGCATTACTGGACCTATTGTTACTGGAACAGTTACTGCTTCTAAATTCTTGGTCAATTCTCTTATTTTCTCAGTTAATTCCAGGGTTGTTTTTGCTAATTCTACGGAATTTTCTCCATCTGTTCTTCCTTCTGATCTCTTTTCTACTTCCCCGGTACCACAGTTTTTACTCAACCTTAGGGATTCTGGTTCTGTTTTTATAATTCGCACTGTTTCTCTCATTGGGGCACTTGGAGTTAACATTTCTGGTTCTGATCTATACAGTGGTGGATTTTTATAAAACATATCATCAAGAACATCATCCTCAGACTCATTCGCGCCATAACCTCTCGACTCTAAATTATGCCTCTTTTCTACACACTGTCGATCTTCATTCTCTCCTACAGTTCTTACAGGGAACACACCCTCAGTCATGCTCGCATCTCGCCATCTTTTCATTCGGTCACTATGCGTTTCGTGTCCGTATGGTCTTCAAAACCAATACCTATATCCTCTACCACTTCTGTTTCTTTCTCGTTCATGCATTTCGTCTTCCCATTCGGTCAAAGCCTCAAACTGTGTTGGTCTAGGTCTTGGCTCTAAATTCGTCATTCTTTCCCGCAAATTTCTTAAAACAGCCAAATTAAATGAACCATGCTCTGGGAAAGCTAGTACTCCGTCGTCCTTGGAGTATCTCACCTAGTTATCCAACCAAATACAAGTATGATACCCATATTTCGCAATCATTAAGGATGCAGGGGTTTTCGGTGGAGGAAGTAACTGTCCTTCCCTAGTCTTAGCTGGTTTGTCTATCTTAAACCACTTCTTAATTCTCCCTAACCAGGTCTTCTTCTCCTTTTCTGGAGGGTCGTAATACATTTTCTTGTCTTTCGCACAACACTAGTCCCTCTTTACAACTGTACCGCTAATCTATCCAATCACAGCGCGACTTCACACTAATGCACCTATTCAGAGCGTCCACGTCACTGTCACAGTCCTCGAATCCTAGCGCGACTCACACTAACGCACCAATAAGGAGCGTCTACGTCACCCTGTTTCTTCTCCAATCCTAGCGCGGCGTACACTAACGCACCAATCCGGGGCGTTTCACAGTTCTGACCGACTGTCCAATCCCAGCGCGGTCGTTCTGATGTCAACAGCCGCTGCGGCAGCTCCTGCTCCTGCTTCTGTCTACCCCTCCTTTACAAATTCGCTCAGCAAGTTTTTGTTTCAATTTCTACACTTCTGTTAATAACAACATAAAAACATCTCCTTTGTCCACTTCGCTAACCAAAGAACAGCAAAAGACCTTTCTCACGAGAATTCCGTCTTTCCCGAGAGCAACGCTTACCTCTGCCCTACTACGGAATCATTACTTCCGTTGATAAAGTAGCACATCCCTCTATTTCACCCTTCTAACAAGCATTAGTTAATTGTTTCTCTAGCATTTAAGACACATAGTTGGAGACCCAATGCTCCTGAGAAATAAACCCAGAGTTTCGCAATCAACCCAAATGCCTTTACATTCACACTCGTTCACACCAGCAAATGTAGTACATTCATACAGAATCCTGTCTTTCCAGAGAACAGCGAACAGTCTGTCCTACTACAGAATTATGACATACGTTAACAAAGCAGCGCTTACCTCTCCTTTGTCCTTCTAACAAGCTCATAGATTACCTATTACCTTTCCAGTGATAAGCGTTATCGGAATGCCAGTTGGATCCCTGGTACCTAAGACCAGAACTTCACAGGTAACCAACCATCATCATATCATACACACTTCTCTCACTTCTCTCACACAGAAAATGTCTCTAATGGCAACACACGACGATGTCACCGAATCGAACCCAGACAATTGTCACACGTTTCCCCTGTGTACCTACAGGGCAACAAAAATTCCGTCTTTCCCGAGAGCAGCGCTTACCTCTGCCCTTCTACGGAACCGTTACAAACTTCCGACTTCCTACATCCCAGAAGTCATAACAACAACATTAAACTCAACGTAACTCAACATAGAGTGTTAGTACATAAATCAATACCAATCAATAACCAAATCAATAAGCAATGTACAAGCAATAATCGCTAAACCAAACAATAACAAACCATCATTCTGCTACCAGAAAAACTGATCCAGCGCAGAGTGCAAAATCCCGAACCTACTGCCACGGATTAAAAGATCTCACGCGCACACACTATCCATACATTCGCTGGTGGGGCCCATAACACCAACATACACTTACCATTAGTCCGTGCGAGAGGCCATTATCCTCCTAAGCGCTGAATAATGAGGGAGGAAGATACCACTTTACCCTAATGAGCAACACACCTACAAACCCTTCTAATACTCATTAGGCCCTAGACTCCACATTTGGTATTATCCTCCCAAAACCGGGATGGATCTGTTAGTTGAAGTTTTAGTGAAACCCTAATTCTCTAATTAACCTTTACATTAACACATTTCAATGAATAAACAACCCGACTCATTTCTGTAGTTGTTCAAATCCAAATTTATATTAATATTGCAGATTAAATCATTCATTTGATCAAGTTGCCATTCATATTTACCTATTCAGGCTAAAGTCGTCCTCTATGTCAAATCTGGTAGTCTCGCAATTCTATGCCCATCAATTTAGCAGGTTAAGTTCATCAGGAATTTGGGCATTAATTCAGTCCGTCAGAGATTTAGGCTAACAGCTGTCCTGCAGTGTCACCGTCCTCTCCGTCAGCATATCATCAGGAAATCGAAAAGCGCGATCCGACGACTCTCCAATCACCTCTCTATTCTACCATAATTTATAGTAAAAATCACATTCCAAAAGTATCAAATATTATTTTAGAATGTCTCTGATTGGTCATTTAAATTTGTTCAACAGGGTTCCCATGCGCAAAATGTCTCTTTAGATGTAGTTCATAATTTTCCCGGTCCAATGTTTCTTTTTATTGTTTCTTTCAAGGCATCTGGCTGGCAGCCCAGAGCGTCCTTGAGGGGCACAGTCGAGTTAGGGTCACAGGAAGGCCACTGTGCATCTTGTCAGCGCAGGCGTACTTCACCCAAGCCTTGTTCAGCGTTGGCAGTCGGGTTAGGCACCAAAGTCAGCCATCTTTAGGCAGGCCAAAATGGACAACTTAAGCAAAGAGACACAAAAACTTAATTAATACATAGAAATTACTAATTAAATGTTATTCCCTCGCTAATACCCATATGTGTATGTATTTATCTAGCCAAAGCAACACTCATTGCGGGTTATACTTACAAAATAAAGCACGAATCACAATTACATCACTAAAGCAACATATATCATGCAATATTCTATTTATCTATCATTAGTATGCGTACGGATTTTAATTCACATAATTAATTAGGCCATGCAGATGCAAATCCCACGTGTATTTCGGTAATTAATAAGGTTGGTTAGTTATTTTCATATCACTCCAAACCATTAGTACAATTATAATTAATGAATTAATCTAATTAATAAAACGACATGCAAAATGGGGTGGGTATACAAACTTTTGCATAACCCGCTCCAGCAAGGACAATCAGGGAGAAGGCTGTGATCGAGCAGCTGGATGACTCCTTGTGTAATCTAGACAATTATGGTGAAAAGGCATAGTTAACTTGCCATTTTCAGCTGCTTATTTGACTAATCCCCCGAGTTTAGCAAAACTAATTCTCTCAGAAATGGAAGTTTAAGAAGTGACACATTCGAAAAAGTTCTCCATTTTCGTGACATATCCAAAACTGATGTAACATACCCACGGTAGAACCTACCAAGAAAGGTGTCGCCTTCTAGTCATTAGAAGCCATCGGTGATAATTTTAACTGCTCCTCGCCATCTTCAGCAGGGCATCACAATCTTGCCTTTAATCCAATGCCAAATGGACTGAAAGCCTCATAGAGGGGACCTGATAATCCAGGATTGCAGAATGTATCTCCTGAGGAGACATCTTCATGGGCTTGTCCCCAGGTTTCCCAGGAAATTGATCTTCTAAATCCATATTAATGCATGCTGCAAGGCCACTAACTAGAGAATTAACTGACAAAGATGCAGGAAAATCTGTCTCAAAGTCCCACATAGAGTATATCTTCTTTCAGTAATGGGACACCACTATACTGCCAGACTCAGCCCATTCCTTATAGATTATTACATTGATTAGTAGGCCATGTACAGGTGCGGGTGATACCTGATAAACCCAACCTTCATAGAGCACTATGGAGGAGAGGAGATGGGCCGCTGAAGGTTTTCCTGCAGGATCTATTCATTCTCAAGAAGTGACAGAACCTCCATCAGAACCTCCCCACATATGCACTACCTAGCACCTCCATGATGGATAGATTCCTCCTGGTGCTGGTCTGCCTAAAATAGTCTAGAGACATTTAGGTGACCTCTTAAAGGGTTTCCTAGTGAACTTACACCTGCCCTCAATGGAGGGTTCTTTCTGCCTTTCAAGGCTGCATACCTGCACAGACACATTCACGGTGTATGCATGGAATACATTTAGAAAGCAAATACGATTCTCACACTTTAGGGCAGTTAATTCCCCATATATTTGCTTCTATTATTCTTCGCGAAAAAGAGACACTTTTGGTACAACAATAAAAAATATTTTCTTCAAAAATTAAAAAATTGAAAGATGTGAGGGTCTTGGTCGACATGTTTTAGCACACACACCTTCGACAGGATCGTATATATTATTGATAATTATATATCCTTTCACCTTTTGTTTTATCTATTTATCCTTAAATGACCATTTACCATTCTACAATACTCATAATATGTTCTAAGTTAGTTACAAAATAAGTTAACATTTGAAAAAAGTTAAAGTGTTGAAAACATGTTGCTGAATGGGAAATTCATATTTTAAGCAAAATGTTATTGTTATGTGCAATGAAACGAAATGGTTAATTGGGCATAAGAGTTTATGGCAAAACAATGTTATTGTATAAGATGTTTTACAGGTACATTTTGAAAAAGATTTTTGGAAAACGATGGAGATGATTACTATGGCTGGTGGACTTGAGTCCGTCTGCCATCAATGCGGGGACTGGGACCGCCCGCCTGTAAGGCGGCGGTCCTGCACCCCCGATTATGATGCAACCGCTACCGTGACGGTCGCATCTTGCAAGTTTAACATTGCCGCTGTTGCTGCTGGCTGCAGCACTCTTTGCAATGCTAAAAAAGCATGCAATGCTTTTCTCTGCAATACGTGGCAGGCACCACGCTGTGCCTGCCACCTGGTGCAGGGGAATGTAGGGGGGTACCATGGGTTCCCCACCCCAGTGCACAACCACCTCCCCCCAACACAAGGGGGGCCTGCAACGGTACCCCAAATCCAATCCCCACCAGGCTTTCCATCGCTGTTTCACCACCATGGAAAGGCTGGCTTTAAGCAGCATCGCAATTTGGTGGAAGGTGCCTGCTTGGCACCACCACCATTCTATACATGCTGGCAGGGTCCATCAGGCAATCGAAACGATTGCCTGTGGCGGACCTGTAGCGGACAGACTTTGCATCCGCCAGCACACTGCCTGCCATCATAATATGGTGGGCGGAGAAGTGCTTTGCGATGGCAGTGAAACCGCCACCGGCAGCCTGTCGGTGGCGGTTTCACCGCCATCGTAATCAGCCCCAATGTTATCACATCCTATCCTATATTTACACCATTGCATATATAGAAAGTCACACATGATAGGCCTGTCTAGCAATGCAGGAACCAGTTAGTTGAAATTAAAATGTTAGAATTGAAACTGCAGCAAAATAAACAAACATGAGAAGACCTAACTTTACCTGGTCACCCCTAAGGAGGAGGGAGCCTCAACCTCACAGACAGATCAGAGGGGACAGGCAATGGCAACAGGTTGTTCCAGGCATAGGCCGTTTCTTTGTAAGGGAGAAGCCCATATAGGAGAGGGCTGTGCATTAAATGAATTGAATCTTTTACCGGCTAGATGCCTGTCTTGGGGAGGGTTCACATTCATTTGTGCAGAGGGAGACAAGGACGCCAAGGCAGTGAGCACTCATGCATTTCTGAGTGAAAAGAAACATCAAACAATGATGCTCTTTTGTAGGGATCCCGCCTACGAGTAATCTTTAATGTTCCAATCTGAAGGCGTTAGTTACATTGTGAAAAAGTGCACACACTGTGAGCAAAAATATCAGTTTTAAGAAGAAAGAAAGAATATTCATAGTCAAGAGTCAGGAGGTTTTCAAAATGTAAACATATAATGAATCCCATATTCAGTGAGGGTTGCGGGTATTGTGGAACCATGAAAAAGCAAGTACATCTATTTATATAAAAGTAGTGAGAGCCGCTTTTAGGATGGGCAGATGTGGGATATCTTCCAAACATTGGCAGATTCCCCGACTGACAGCCCCAGAATACTTCTCCCTGATGGAGAGACAGCAGAGGCTCCACCGCTGGAAATACTTAGTCATCAGCCCATCTGCTTCAGGACCACACTTCTTTCACACCATTATTATTGTGTTGCCAGGGAACATTTTTAGCATAGATTATGCTGCCTTCTATGCTCAAAATAGTAATAAATGATTCTCAAACTAGGCTGGGGACTAAGGAAAGTCACAAAACTTGTTTTTACTGGTGATGGATTTCTCACCATTTTCCTTGCAAGACTCTTGAGAGAGAAAAAAGGTGAAACAACCAGCATTGACGAAGTGGAGAAAAGAGTAACAGAACTCCAACAGACACTCTCTTTCCAACCCAAAAAGGCAGACTCAGTCCCCGTCCAGCCCCACAAGCCCGGAGATGGAAAGAGGACAATGGGTAGGAAGATAAAGCACCAGGCAGAAAGAGGCAGAAAGAAGGAAGAGAGGGAAGAACACCGAGAGTGAGTCAGAGACAAGCAGAGTAAGAAGGAAAGAGAGGCAGATAGAGATAGAAAGAGTGAGAGAGGCAGATGCTGAGCAATACGAAGGCACACTGAGTTAGAAAGAGAGAGCAGCAGAGAAGACCTAGATAAAGACGGGAGAGAGAGAGAGGGGACAGAAAGAGTCAGAAAGAATGGGAAAAAGGTGTCCAAGAAAGAGAGAGAGAGAGAGACTCTGGCTGTCAGAGATAGACTAGAGTATCAGAAAGAGTGGTGGAGAGATCGAAACTGAAAGAAAGATGTCAAGAAACCGAGAGATGGGAAACATCCTAGAGAGAGAGAGGGAGAGAAACCGGCAGAATAGGAGGGAAAGAGAAGCAGACAGAGGTAGAAAGTATGAGACAGGTAGATGCCGAGCAATGCGAAGGCACACTGAGTTAGAAAGAGAGAGAGATCAACAGAGAAGATCTAGATAAAGATGGAAGAGAGAGGGGACAGAAAGAATGAGAGAAAGGTGTCAGAGAGAGGGAGAAAGAGAGAGAGAGAGGGATAAACAGGCTGTTAGAGATAATCAGAAAAGTGTGTCGGAGAGCTCGAAACTGAAAGAAAGATGGCAAGAAACAGAGAGATGGGTAACATGCTAGACAGAGAGAGAAAAAGTAGTGACATAGAATGAAGAAGGCAATGGCAAAAATGTGGGTTGTGGTGCAAGAACAAGATCTCCAGAAAAGGTAAGTTGAAGTAGATTTATTCCTCATACAAGTAGCCCACGATAAGAAGCATCTTTCAGGTCTTGGATCTCAAACACAAATCCCACAGTTAGAATCCAAGCCTGTCATTCCACTCCTGAACGTGTGTGACATTCAAAACAATACATGGTAAGCTCGTTCAGGAGCAAAACACAACACAACCCATTACCAGGAAATTACTCATCGCCTCCCCCCTTTGAAAAGTTAAATGAATCAGCACAATACACACTATAACTGTATAAAGTGAGCAACAACATAACACAACCTCTGAAAATTAAAGTGTGCTAAAAAACAAGAAGGGTGTCATATACTAACATCAATACATTAAATAATTGTTACATTTGAGTAGTGTCTAAACTGCGAGAACCAGGCGGCCTCCTTACTTCACTGTGCCCTGCAGCATCCCTATACTGCGTTGCATCAGAAATTAACTGTGAAGATTTTTGTGCTTGAGAAGGACTTTAACCGTTCAATTGTTCAAGAGGAACATCATCAGGCTGTACCCAACATGACCAATCAGAGTCAGTGTTTTCACAAATTTGAGTGAGTTTTACCAACTGTCTTCTATTGCACCATCCTGTGCCCTCAAGTAGTAAAGTACCTTTGCCAACTCTAACCACATGCCCCCGTGATGTAAACTTGGACTCACTCACCTTTCCTGATTAACACCAAAACACCAACACAATAACTCTTAGCAAGCAAATGATGTCACTTATCATAGTCACTTTTTATTTTGGCTTCACTGACGTCCATATTTGAAGAAATCTCACTTTTGTTATCATGTTTAACAACAATATTCACACCTTCGGTATCCTCGAGCCACCCAGGGAGCAAACCTGTGTCAACTTCCCTTCCCCTAAGTAAAGAAAACGGGGTCTCACTGGTTATGTGGCGAAGTATTAGAGCTCCAAACCTTCTTCTTAAGAAACCTTTTTGAACCAAACCATTGGAAGTCAGTGAATATAAATCAACTTTCATATGTTTTACATCATGTTTCACTAGAAACTCACACATAGGATCGGAAATTAAATGCGCACCATTGTCCCAGACTATTTCTTTTGGGGAGCCTTCCAACAAAAATATATGTACAAGCAAATTTATGACAGATTCGATACTTGAAGATTCCACAAAAGAAAAATACATCCAGTTGAAGTAGTAATCAAGTAAAAGAATCAGGTGCCTCATATTGCTTGGCAGTGTGGAATATGGACCTTAGAAATCCAAACCCACTTATGACAAAACAAAACTCACACTCAAATCATAACTAGGAATGTCATTATACGAATAACTATTTTCCTTGGATAAACTCCACCACTTTCTATCTTCCAACATTACAGATGATCTGGATCTTCTCACAGCTTTTTGTGAAGGCATACCTTTAGAACTCCCCTTGTTTCTAAACACAGAATATTTCACTCTTACAAAATCATGAACATTCACTCTATAAAAAGTAGCACCAAATTTCTTGTCATGCCTAACTTTCATCTTATTTTGTTTCATCAAAACATTAGCCTTAGCTTCTTCATGCATATCTTTCTCAATTGAAAGAGTTTTAATTTGGACACCCATGACAGATTAATATCAGAAAATGGAATTCTATTCCTAAGCAATGAAAATGGTGAAAAACCGGTGGTAGAGTGGGGTGTCCAATGATAACTCCAAATTGTTTCTCCCAGAAACTTTTTAACATCCATCTTCCATAAACACACTGCTTGTATGCTTTCACTAATAAAATTGAGAAATCCAAACCCACTTTGTTCATTTCACCATCAGGAAGAGGAACAAGATGCAAAGGTGTCTTGTGGTCTTCTAATGTTTGTCTGAAAGTAAACATTCTGAACATTTATAAATAACAAACTTGACCTAACTGTCCAAGGAAGGCCACCAATGGTGTTGTTTAACTCTTTTGCAAGGCTTTGTCCTGCCCAAAAGTCCTTGATGGGCAATTAAAATCATATAATTTCCCATTCTTGCAGGTGGCAAAATCAATTGCCTCTCAAAACTATTCCTTTCATTACAGACATCTCTTCTGATACCTGTATAAATGTTTTTAATTCACCCGGCAAACACCTACTTTCTGGCCAGTCATTCACGAAAAACTCCTTGAACTTCTGTATATTCTCATCACATTGATTCGCCTCCATCCAATCTTTCTCGGTTATCATGATGGCATCCAGGACAGCCAAAACACACTCAGTATCACCTAAGCAATCATCTTCTTCAACATCTTTCAGAGGCATGTGTGACAAACAATCTTCACAGAATTTCTTCCTCCCAGACAGATGTTTGACCACAAAATTGTATTCCTAAAATTTGGAAAACAGTCTTATCAATCTTGCTGATTACCCAACCAACCTCCATTCAGAATGTGCACCAAGAGTTTATGGTCAGTAAACATCAGAAATTTGCAACCTCATATACACATATTAAACTTTTGTACAGTCCATATACATACAGGTGCCTCACATTCAATGATGCTGTAATGGCTCTCACTTTGTTTCAATGTCCTGGAGACAAAAGCTACATTTTCTCTTTTCCAGCTACCCTCTGACTCAGTACAACCATCAAACCATGCAAACTGGTATCAACAGTATTTAAAGAGATACTCCTTTCATGAAATGCACTCAAAGTAGGTGCATCCTCAATCAACTTTTTAACATTGTTAAACTCATCAGACAATTCACTTGTCTACAAAAATCCTCAACAGGACTCATAATGGCTCGACTTGTTGTGCATAACCTTGTACAAACCTAGCATAGTACTCTGCTAGCCCCAGAAATATCCAGAGGGCATCTCTGTCCTTGGGCAGCTTGGCATCTCTGATAGTTTTGATCAGACAAAACTTTGGTTTTATCTCTGATGAGGAAATACAGTGACCTAAATATTCTTATTCTTTAATCACAAATTTAAATTTATCACGCCTAATGGTAATGCCTCTCTGTGCCAGATTTGTCAATACTTTCCTTTGAATTTGGTTTTGCCCCTCAACACTTTTCGCAAAAACCAAGATACCGTCATAATATGCCTGTATCCCCTTTACTTCTCAAAACAGGATATCCATTATTTTCTGGAACACGATAGCCAACCAAAATTGTAGTCTGAGATACATGTAAGCACCAAATGGTATTACAAAGGTTGTAAGATCCTGCAACTTTGGTGTCAAAGCAATCTGATGATAGGCTGATCATGAGTTAATAATTGAAAACCACTTTACAACCCCCAGGTTAACTAACAGTTCATGTATTTTAGGATGAGGATGACAATCTACCTATATATTCTTCTTGAGGGTGTACAAGTCAGCACATAACCTAATCTCACCAGTTTTCTTTAGAGCCACTACAACTGGCGTAACCCACTGAGTAGAGTCACAAGATTCAACAATACCCTAGGAGCATAAATCATTTAAAACCCGCTTGAACTCATCTCTTATGCTGAGTGGGACAGAACAAACCTTGTGATTTACTGGTTGTGCATGAAACTTGAGTTTAACATGGTGTTCAATACCCTACCCCACACCCACTCTTTCTTGGAATACGTGGTCAAAATCATGTAAAATAGTTTCAATTGTTTCTCTAGTATTACTAATATATGTTGCTGGCATATCTCCGACAACTATGGTATTCTCTGCCCCTGGTTTGACATATGAACCCATCTTGGCCAAATTCTGCCACCCAATTATACCTTGCCCCTTAATCGCAGCATACATTTATGTTAAGGTTTCCCTGGGTTAACATTTTAACTTAGATTTTCAAGTGTCCAAGCGTATCAATGTCCTTTTCTTCAAACACTTTAGGATTCACATTGGTAGGAAATAAAAATACATTGTCCTTCCAATAATTATAAAACATGGTATCTCTGAGAATAGTGATCGAAGAGCCTGCATCAGGCATCACCTGTAAAGAAACATTATCAATTGTTGCTTCACATAGTCGTCCCCTTACATAAGCGGCATTTAATATAGAATTGCATTCAACAGTAAATACCACATTGCCAAGTTTCTCTGAGCATGTGGCATCTGCCATGTCTACACCACTGATTTTCAAACAAGTTTTGTTACTTTTGCATATGACCTGAAAATGACCAGTTCTTTTTACACAACAAGCATTGTTTCCCAATTGATGGAAATCCTGGATGAGTACTAAGATAGCTTTTGGATCAGCATAGGTAGCAGTTATACATGGATCTGTTATCTTTGTTTCTCATGTGGATCTGAACACACCAGATCCACATGCTTTTCTGAGTCAGATGTAGCCACAATATTTACAACTGTTTCTGCATTTAAAATCTTTGAAGAAACCGTAGACCTCCCAATACCTTTGGCTAAATCAATGACCTCAAAAAGAGTTTGATTTCTACAACTTAACAATATCTCCTGAATTTTTCTTGAATTATTGTTGAAAACAATTTGATCATGTTTATAAATATCATCCAAATTCACATCTTGCAGCCAAATCACTCAATGCTGACATTTATTCTTCAACACTCTCTTCTACAAACTGTTCAGTTTGAAGAAATTGTGTCTCTCAAGCATAATGCAAAGCTCTTTTGAATATTGTTTACATATCCTTTCATCTGCTGCAATGTAACCATTCTATTTTGCATCACCAGATTTTTCTTCTGGAGCAACTACTGTAGAGAGATTATCAAAAATCTTCTGAGCAGCCTGTCGAAGTGTGCCAAATAATAATGCAAATTTACATGCAGGACTATTCCTTGTGGTGCCAATAGCTACCAAATAGTTTTCAAAAAAACACTTTCTTTGCCGCTTACCAGCATGTGATAGAAACAGAGGTGGTTGAGTTATTCCTGCTGACAGGGATTTATCAAAAAAAGATACAATCCAAGGATTTTCCACACTTTAACATTAAACAAGATTTTACAAATTGGCGAGTAATTAAAAAAAAAAAAGATAAAATAAATCGTGTATCTCTTCTGCTGGACAAAATTATTCTCTTTCAAGTGGATCAAGCTGCGATTAAAATGTGTGTGTACTGAATGTAAGGATCACAAACTGTCCAAAATAAAATGGCCACCCACATGTTGGTTACAACACGGTACGCTTCCCAAGTTAAGATGGCCACCACGTCTCAGTATTGCACATAAACATATACACGTGTTTAGAGACACAGGAGCTCACAAAAATGACATAAATAATTCTTGTGGAAAACCACTCGCACAAAACAGGAACTCACTGGCAAACTTTGTTTTCAGAAAGCCAACGTGACCAGGACAAACCAGCAAAACAAGTAGAAGGCTATGCAACATAAGCGAGGAACAGCCAGGACTTGGAACGCCAGCAGCTAATTTGAAGGAGTCTCCATGAAATTTCAAATAAGATCCGTAGAGTAGGACTGGTACAGTCAGACAGATTTCATCCAAGCCAGCTGTCCAGCCAAAAGCAATAAAACACCGGGTACAACAGTGTAAAGCACATGGCCTTGCTCATCCCTGGGACCAACAAAGCCCCTCTAAGACGTGTCATGTTTCATGTGTCATTGTACCTGTAATAAATGGGTTTGGCAATGAGTACATTAAGGAAGCTTGCTTCATTCCGATGGTAAAAAAAATGGCTTCACAAAGTGCCCGGAAGAGATTGCCTGAGTTCTGGTTGACACGCCCCGGGGCGTAGCACTCACTGGTGCAGCAGGGGCAGTGACTCTAGGGCCCTGAGGCCATAGGGGCCCATGGCACCCTGTTTAATGTTGTAGTTTGCTAGTTAACCAGCAGTCAGGGGTGCCATTTACCTTGCTTGCACCCGAGTCTGTAGCACTCTTACTACACCCAAGACTGTCATGAAAGATCAATGGTTCAATAAAATGACAGAAGGCATCCTATTGCTTTATGCACAGCATTCATGGGCACCAACAAGCACAACCAATGAAAAACCCAAATGAAAATAACACATAACTGCAGTAATTAACAAGCATTGTCAATGTCAATAGGTCTGATGTTAATAAGCTACCACTTGCTTATAAGACACATTGTTTTCCTGTTATACCATTGAAAAATAGATAAAATACCTAAAAGGTCCCTCACATGGATAAATCCATGGTAATGCCGCCAATATGGTAATTATCACATTATCTCCAGAAAGTACAGTACTAGAGCAGTCTTCATATTTTGGGCATGAAAAGTAGGTATAACGTGTGAAAGTACCATTTATTCAAGGTTTACTGTATTGATTTGTGAGGGTTTACCACCAGCAAAAGGCAAGGTTTGAATCGTGAAATGGAATAATAACAGTCTAGAAGTCGATTGCAAATCATTCAAAACCAGCTGAATTAAATTAATGTGCATTAATGTAATTATTGCATTTTCCTAATACTCTACGGAGATGATTTACTAAAGTTATTGACAGGCTTAAAATGATCTTTATCCTGGAAACACAAGCATGCTGTATGGTAGGCATTCCAATGGTTTATGGAAGCTTTAAACTTTTTTAAGGCTGGAAACAGTCTTTTGTGTACTTTGAGCCATAAAGGGCAGTCATGAGAATGTAAAAAAAGTGCACTCAATTGTACTAAATGCTCATGGAGTACATTCTACAAACTGAACTGTAAATTGAAACTTAAATATTACATGCCACTATTGCATAACTGCACTGATTTCCTCAGCATTATTAGGGTGGAAGGGTGAGACAGCCCTGACAGGTTTGGAACCTTTCAGCTGTAGGCCCTAAATCACATATTCCTCACAATGATCTATCTCATTAGCTATAGTGGAGGTGAGGTTGGAATCTTAGACACAAATTTCATTTATGACACTCATTTTGCCAAACAGCAAAACAAAGTGCCGGCTCCTCCGCTAAGGCGGAGAAGCGTGACCCACTGCTATTCAGCAGTGTAGGAAAAAATAAAATGATAATAACTCAATGTTATTATCATTTTATTTCCTCTTGTTGTGGGTGCAGCAGCTTTGGGAAGTGGGGCGGGGCTGCTCTGGTGAGGGAGCATGTCAGGATTCAAAAATATTTCCGCAGGAACGTCATGAACATGAAGCAAGATCCACGACTTCCCTATGCCACCTATTGCACCCACCCAAGTCAAAGTGACAATGGTAACCTGGGGAAGAAGGGAAACAAAACAAGGAACAGTGGAAGAAATCCCACGTCGCTACTCCCAAGTGGCACAGGACCCGTCAGGATAAGGCACAAGGCTGTGGGTAAGTAGAGAATCGAAGAGAACAAATTAGCATGTAGGAATATTCACTCTATATCCCTTTTAATTCTCTTTGTGGTACTATTCCCTACCTTAAAATAATAAAGCAAAAGTCTTGAATTATCTCTTCTTCCATATAATGTATAAGGCATATGTCTGGTTCTAAAACAAATAATAAAACAATATTAAGTTGAGTGTAACTTGTGAAAAGCTAAATGCAATATTCTGTGCAGATACTAAAGCCTGCCTATATGCCATGTCTTGCTTGTGGCAATAATGCTCAAAGTGTTTATTCTGAATCCACAGCGTAAAAGTAACAAAATGTAATCTTGTATTCAGGTATTCTTTTTCTTTTTTACGTAGGTTCACCAAAGAAAAGGGACGGATCCTCACAGTGCCAGGAGCAGGATCCGGTAAATAGTATTACAGTACATAAATAAAAGAGCAGCGCGAGAGCGCTGTTACCGTCAACTTCAGTAATGCAGACTTAATTTTCTTTTCTTCTTTTGCAGGTTCGCGAAATGGCCACCGAAAGACGCTGCCGAGAGATGCCGCTGAAGGAGGACCCACAGGAGAGACGCCGCCGAGAAGGGAGCCACAGGAGGGACGCCATCTAAAATAGACGCGCGGAAGAGACGACGCTCCAATCACCAGAACAACAGAGGAGACGCAGTGTCCCAGGAGAAATCAGGTAAGCAGAATCCGACAATGTTTTCAACGCAAGTGAACACGAAGCGTTACTGCTCAAGGGAGGCTGGGCTTTGACTCGCCTGACCTCCCTCCGCGCATGCGTGCACCTGTGCGGCGGCCATGTTAGTAGTTCGCCGGGATCGTAACCGGCAATCGTGACAGAGCAAGAGAGGGGAGGAGTGGTTTTCACTCCCTATGTGCGCATGAATATTTGGCCAGCCATCTCAGGCAAGCCAAACATTCATGCACACACATCATGCTCCCCACCCAGGCCCCATCCCCGTCTGAGCACTGAACCACGGCACTCAGACCAATCACAATGCTGCATTGTAGCGTTGCGATTGGCTCAGGGTAGCCTGGGGGTTTCAGTTGTCCTTCCGGGTCCGGCAGGAGGAAGGAGTGGAAAGATGCGATGAAGACAATGCGGGTCGCAGACAGGAGGTAAGTATTTAATTTTGTATTTACCCCCTTCCCCACCCTAGGCCCCCTGCCTTGCCACCCCCGATCATTGTCGTCTGCCAGTGACAAATAATGATGTAAAACTCACTGTAGGGCAGGACCACTGGGATTATTCGATTCTGCGACTGTGGTCATTTTCGCATAATTGAGGATTTGCTGCACTTGCAACATAATCCATCATCTGCTGCACATTCTGAAACTTTTTTTTAATTGTTTTTAGCTCAAATGGATTAATAGTTAAAAAAATAAGGTGACGGGTTCTTGCGCACATGAAGGATTTTGGCAAAGGTTGACTGGTCACCTTCCAGTTGCATATTGTTGTATTTGGGTATTAAATTGATACTAAAAAGATGAGCTCTTATCCCAGACACTGTACCCAAGTGTAGAAAAGACAAAATAATGCCATAATACTATCACAAAATGTGCCGCAATAATTGGCATATTTTGCCGTTTCTTACCACATAATTTAGTCAACACTGCTGCATATTTTGGTCTTCCCCTACCGTATAATTCCGATGGCCCTTCTGTGGGGTAAACCGGGGAATAACAGCCATAAATACTCATGTTTTTCTTTACAGCTTTGCTTTTGTCATACCTACAGATGCATTGATGTTTAACTTCAATGGCCTGTTTGGCAGATTTCAGACTCAATCTCATTTGCATTATGGTTTACCTGCTCAAAGCCAAATACTTAAAGCTGGTGCTCATTTTACTTAAATACAAAAAACTCACTTTTACTTCAGACGTGTTCAATTTACAAAATGAAAAACAAAACTGTTGCTTGCTGATAATGGCCCTGCTTAAATGCTTTAATTAAGCAAGCTGTGCTAAGGAAAATAAGAGGATTAAAAGGAACATGGATAACAAACATTTCTGAGATTCTTTTTTTTTTTTTTGCTTTAACAAAAGTGTTTATCGGCTTTGGGAGATTATTTTCACAATATAAAATCTCTTTAGACCTCTAGCCAGCTTTGTTCCAATGCTTGGTATTCAGTCCTACAGTGAAGGATGCTAACCTGACAAGAGCACAAGACCTTTTATAGTGTGGTAGTGCCCAGTGAGTCATCTGAGGGCGTCTCCCAGAAGAGTGATCTGTCAGGCACATATATAATGCATGGGATTCTGTAATCCCTATATAATAGCAGTCACTAATGTCTTTTTAATCAGTGACTTGTGACTTACCAAGTCGCCGCTTATAAAGAAAAGACGTCAGAACACAACTAATATAAGACTGTTATAGTCGGCCAGCGGCCGAAGTGAAAGGCAGCACAGGTCACGGAGCATGATTGAAGCAGCTGTTTAAAGCAACAAAAGGAATGCTGCTTTTCTTTCTTCTGCCCTATTTTATTAGCTTACAATGACAAGCAGAGAACATGTTTATTTTATCCACTCCTTAGAAAGAGTAAGGTAGAATCGTTGTGCATGTGTCTATATGTTCCGAGCAACTGCATTTTTTTTTTCAGTTAAACTGACTTGTATTGACCTGCTTCAAATATCGGTTTGCAACAAATTTTTGATGTGTCTAATTTTACGCTGGATGTTTTATTTTTATTCTTCATGTTTGCAGTCATGCTCGCTCTTTCGTATGAAAGAACTACGCACCACGGTGTTAAGTAGTTTGCAGGAAAAGTGATGGTGTGACCATTTATTATATGGGACATAGGAGCCCCTGGTGAAAACTTATAAGGATAAGTCCCCTTGGAGTTCCAAAACTTTATAAAAGAACTTGGCCTTCAACATTGTTCCTCTCTAACATTATGTAACTTCTCGGTGACTTGCACCATCCTTATAATGCAGGACAGGGGGTACCTTAACTCTGATATAATGGTGCATATACTACATTTATACAAATATTGACAAAACATATCGTAGGTGAAGATGCAACCAATTTGAAAGCGCACCAATGCCACAAGAATGGAATGTTCATGGCAGGGAAGTCTGAAGCTACTCCCTGAGTAGATAGTTGGTAGCCATTAATGGAAAAATGAATGTTGAAAATTTGTTCAGCCCTCTATGGAGGGTGTAGTACAGCATGGCAGCTCTGTTCGGACTGTCTGCCTGGTCCCCTTATCTTTTCTTGTCCACTCTTTCCTGAGCCATATTGGGGGCTGCTTAGTGTGATTGACACATGACGAGTACATGAACGAATGATAACACTCAGTGTGCTATGCGTGTTCCCCTCTAGGGATTGGCCAGCCTATTAGTTTTAAGTCGTAAAGAGGAAACAATTAGTAGAGGAGCACAGATTTCTGAGCTGCTCCTAATCTTCACTCGCTCCACCCATTATGGCAAGATGTGGGTGAGCATGGCTTGAGAGTAGCGCTTGAGTGTCGTATGGCTTAGCATACGCTTCATTAGAACCCTTCATGGATCTGTTAACCATGAGTCAGGAAATTTTCTTTTGAATCATCCTTTGGGCTGATCCCTAAATACATATTTGTAAAATTTCACACAAGTCCAAATTCAGAACATTGTAAATGCTGTAGTAACAATAGTGCCGTTAGTAACAGTGCCGTCCCCTATGACTGTCGTATTTACAAAATGTTTGAAAAAGATGGTAAATTGTTGGTGGTAAGGTTGCTACCACATGCCATTGTGACATCTCTTCTCCAACAACTAAAGCCAGGTGGACACATTACCAGAATGTGTGTTTGTTACCGTCACAGCTCTAAGGAATTTCTGTAAAGCTTGTAACACAGCACATTGGACAAATGGTAATGCACTGCATGGATACCAGTACTTTTCAGGGAATGGTTTATTGACACTTTCCATCACCATCGGCACTCACAGGTATCGGGGATCTCTGTGCCTTCCCCCTGCATAGACATCACATGCAGCATGCCTGTGCCACAGTGGGGAGCAAGGGTCTCCTGCAGAAGGCAAACAGCAGTGGAAGAGCACAGGACTCTCGGAACAGCCATCTCATGGTTACCAAATGAAGAAACTGTCACCAAGTGTGTTTGATCCACCCATTGCCTTAAACTTTAAAAGGTAACTTTTCAGAAGGACTAACCAGGACCCTGTGTCCGGTCCGTGCTCCATTGCAGTCACCCTGAACTTGTGATTTTCACCCGATCTCGCACAAACAGATAACCATGAGTGGCACTGTGTCCTTTTAGGCCCTATACTTACCCTAAATCTTTAAAATTGTATATCTCTGGTTCTACTGATTGGATGTTTGTTGTTTTGGTGTCCAATAGTCTATTACATTTTACTCCATTTTTCTAAATTGGTGTGTGATTTTTCTTGTATGATGTTTTTACTCTATTACTGTTTGAAGTGCTGTATCGATACTTCACACATTGCCTCTATCACTGTTTGAAGTGCTGTGTCAATACTTCACATGTTGCCGCTAAGTTATGCCCGACTGCTTTTGTCTTACGTTACCAGACGGTTAAGCCCACATTAATTTGTGGTTTGTGTGTGTTTCACCCTGACAAGAATTGTGGTTGCTGCTTGAGTGGGGTTTCACTCTCCTCAACCCATAACCCAAATTTCTACACAGGTTGTTCTACATTAGTTGTCTGGTCTCAGGCTCTTTATCTCCTCTTCTTGTCTATTCATCTCCTATTGAAAGATTCAACTTTCTTATGTATAAATATGCAAAGTAGTTCTCTCTGTTTAATATATGTACAAACCACAGCCTTGAAAACCCCCAAGAAGTCACAGAATGGCTAAGCATGTGTTTGCTGAAAAACCGCCAGCAACCTACAAATCCTAGTAGATGAGCTACGAACTGTAATCTGCAAATATGGGAAGACAACCTAGTGAATGAAAAGGAAACAAGACTAACTTGTAAGATATGTACCTTAGTTCTAAGACATTATTTCTTTTACTATCATTGCTATGCTCAACTTAAGGTTTTGTATTCATATGGTTTGTACTACTTTGAGCAGTTAACACAGAACCTTGAGGTGGTCACAATTGTGAAATTTAGTTAACAGTTGTAAGCAAGGGATTGACCAAAGCCCACTCTAAGTATATGTCATGTATCAGAAAGAACAGGTTTCCAGTGGACTGAGAAACCTGTCCATAGCCAAGATCTCAAAATGGCTGCTGCAGCGTCATGAAGCATACGTTTGCATGACTGGTGACACATGGAAGCAGATACATCATTACACTGGAGCACACCAAATGTTTGTTTTCTGATGTTAAAAGCATGTATAGAGTGCAAGGCTGTCCAAACTGGGCTTTGAGGCTACCTGAACCAGCAATCTGAAAGCAAAAATGCCTTAATCAGAAGAGCCAGGTCTTAAGCTTCTCTTTGAAGAGGGTCTCATTTGGACTCAGCTGCAACTGAGTTGGAAGTGTGTTCCAGAGTTTAGCAGCTAGAACCCCAAATGAGCCACCAGCCACCCGGGCTCTCCTAACCCGAGGGACACTGGCTAGCCTCAGACAGATTTGATGATCTCAAAGACACTGTTAGAAAGTAAGGTTTAAAATGTTTTTTGGATGGAAAGGGACAAGTGTCTGAAAATGTGCGGAAGACAAGGCACAAAGCTGGGAAGGAGGAGGAGTGTGGGAGGAGGAATCGCCATCATCCACAAAGACTCCATCAAAATCTCAACGAACACCGATGACACCCTCACCACCGCCGAGCACATGCACTTCCAGATCCACACCGACCCCAACACCACCCTCAGAGGAACTCTCATCTACAGACCTCCCGGACCCCGCCCACAGTTCAGTGACACCATCGCCGACCTCATCAGCACCCACGCCCTCGCTTCCACGGACTACATCCTCCTCGGGGACCTGAACTTCCACCTCGAGAACAACAACGACGCCAACTCCACCGCCCTGATCGACAACCTCGCCAACCTCGGACTCAAACAGCTCGTAACGACACCTACTCACGCCGCTGGACACACGCTCGACCCCATCTTCTCCGCAAGCCCCCACGTCTCCTTCAACCACACCACCGAACCACACTGGACCGACCACAGATGCGTCCTCTTCACCTTCAGAAAACCCACCACACACCACCGCACCCAACAGCTACCACGCCGCTGCTGGGGCAAGGTCACCGAGGACCAACTGACTACCGCCCTCGCCCTGAGACCACCCACCGACCCCACCGACCCAGACACCGCCGCGACCAACCTCACACAGTGGATCAACGACTGCGCCAACACCCTCGCCCCTCTCAAGACCTCTACAACAAACCACACCAACAAGAAAGCCGCCTGGTTCACCGAGGACCTCCGGATCTCCAAGCACACCTGTCGGAAGCTGGAGAAGAAATGGCTCCACGACCGAACACCAGACAACCACACCGCCCTCAAGAGCGCCACCCGCAGACACCACCAACTCATCAGGACCGCCAAGAAGACCGCCTTCAAGGACCGCCTAGACAACAACGCACACAACACCAAAGAGCTCTTCAGCATCGTGAAAGAACTCTCCAACCCCAGCTCCAACACCAACGACATCCCGCCATCCCAAGACCTGTGCGACTCCCTGGCCACCTTCTTCCACCGCAAGATCACCGACATCCACGGCAGCTTCAACTCTGACCCCCCCGCACCCACCACCGAGTCCACCACCCCTGCAGCTACCACTCGCACCAGTCGCCTGACCGTCTGGTCCAGCGTCAGCGACGAAGACACCATCAAAACCATGAACTCCATCCACTCCGGATCCCCATCGGACCCCTGCCCTCACCACGTCTTCAACAAAGCCAGCGCAACCATCGCGCCCCACCTCCTGAAAACAATCAACTGTTCCTTCAAGACAGCAACCTTCCCAGAAAGCTGGAAGCACGCCGAGATCAACGCCCTTCTGAAGAAGCCCAAGGCGGACCCCTAGGCCCTCAAGAACTTCCGGCCCATCTCCCTGCTCCCTTTCCCGGCAAAAGTGACCGAGAAGATTGTCAACAAACAGCTGACCCGCTACCTCGAAGTTAACAACATCCTGGACCCTTCCCAATCCGGTTTTCGCAGCAACCACAGCACCGAGACCGCCCTCATCGCCGCCACTGACGACATCCGGACCCTGATGGACAAAGGAGAAACAGCCGCCCTCATCCTCCTGGACCTATCAGCAGCCTTTGACACGGTCTGCCACCGCACCCTATCAGCACGCCTCCATGACGCCGGTATCCAAGAGAAGGCCCTGGCCTGGACCACATCCTTCCTCTCCGGCAGAACCCAGAGCATCCGCCTCCCACCCTTCCGCTCCAAAACCACCGAGATCATCTGCGGCGTCCCACAGGGATCCTCCCTCAGACCGACGCTGTTCAATATCTACATGGCACCCCTCGCCCACGTCGCACGACAACACAACCTCAACATCATCTCCTACGCCGACGACACCCAGCTGATCATATCCCTCACCGAAGATCCCCACACCGCCAAAGCTAACCTCCACAGAGGAATGAAGGCCGTAGCCGACTGGACAAGACAGAGGTCCTCATTCTCGGACCCACCCCATCAGCCTGGGACGACTCTTGGTGGCCCATATCACTAGGCACAGCCCCGGAACCCACGGACCACGCACGCAACCTGGGGGTCATCCTCGACTCCACTCTCTCCATGACCAGGCAAGTCAACGCCGTCTCCGCGTCCTGCTTCAACACCCTCCGTATGCTCCGCAGGATCTTCAAATGGATCCCGCTCGACACGAGAAAAAACGTTACCCAGGCCCTCATCACCAACAGACTCGACTACGGGAACGCCCTCTACTCAGGAACTACAAATAAGCTCCTGAGACGACTCCAACGCATCCAGAACGCCTCGGCCCGACTCATCCTCAACGTCCCCCACCGCAGCCACATCACACTCCACCTGAGAGGCCTGCACTGGCTCCCCGTCAACAAAAGGATCACCTTCAAGCTCCTGATCCACGCACACAAAGCACTGCACAACACCGGACCCACCTACCTCAACAACCGACTCAGCTTCCACACCCCCAGCCAACCTCGCCCTCGCCACAGTCCCTCGCATCCGAAAAACCAGCGGCAGATCCGTCTCCTACCTCGCCGCCAAGACCTGGAACACTCTCCCCACCATCCTACGACAGACCCAGGACCTGCTGGCCTTCAGAAGACTCCTCAAGACCTGCCTCTTCGTCCAGTAGCACACCCCCTCCCCAGCGCCTTGAGACCCTCTCGGGTATGTAGCGCGCTTTACCAATGCAGTGATTGATTGATTGATTGAAAGCTTTAAATTTGATGCTCTTACCTATCGGCAACCAATGCAATCACGATAGATGGGAGGAGACTGATGCATATCTTGGAATACTTTGTCCAAATCCAAATTAAAAATAGATAAAAATACTCCCACAGCATAATGACACAGGAGTGGTGGCACATACATGCATAAATCTCATCCTGCTAGGGTCAGACATATTGGCTTTTTGCTTTGCTGATGATGGTCATCATCAGTATAAAGCCAAAAGGTTGGCTAATATCTTTCAAAGACAAAACCTATTAGCTTTGCCAGTGCTTCTTTATTATGTAAAATCACAAAACGTCAGACTGAAGCGTACTGTGATTTTGTTTTTGTGTGTAATAATAAATGCCTGCTCCACCTGGAAGTATCTGCAACTAAAGGATAACGCTACTCTTCAGCCGTCTGTGAAACCAGTAAACCATGGGTAATGCGTAATCTGCAGCAATCGAAATCCCCTCGTACACCAACAAGCGCGGTTTCAACCAAGCAGGCAGTGGTGCCGGAACAATTTTCAGGCAGGGGTGAGGCCAGCAGTGTTACATCACTGAACTCATAGGGATTCTGATAAATCCGCGCATCCACCAATGACGTGTCGAAAAAAGAGCCACGCCCATTTAGAACGCAAATGGTAAGGACGTAGTATGTAACTGGTGTTGCACCTAGAAGCGCGCTGTCACAGATATATTGTTAAACCATGGTATGGTGGCACACTGCCATTTACAGAGAGCACTTTTACCATTGAAATGACCACTAAATTTGAACGAACATACAGTTTTACTATTGAAACTATATAGCGCACAAACGATAATGTGTGGAAATTACGTTTCTGTGAATTTTTGTCATTTGCTCATCCCAAGTAGTGTCTTGATTTGTTTTTAGGTCTCGCCTGACCCAGCACATGCGCTGGTCTGGCGAGACTTATTGAGAGGGCTCCAAAAAGTGCTACCAGGCCAGCCTAGAGCTAGAGTGCATGTGCGCGGGCGCGCGCACAGCGCTTTACCGCGATTACTTTCACTTTAGCGGCCGCAAGGCCGCTTGGCATAGCCAATAGATCTCGCTTTTGGGACCTTATAAGTATTTAGTTATGCACTTATAAGGTCCCAAAGGCGAGACCTATTGGCTATGCCAATGCTTGTTATCCTTTGTTTCCATCACACTTCAGAATTAGGAAAAGATCATTAGCACATTCCTCTTTATTTTTTCTTTTCAAATATTTGTACAGTTCATGTATAGGCACTTACCTTTTGTTATGTTTTAAAGAAGAAAACGATATCTTACAGTCTATCCTTTCTCAAGATTGTAACTTAGTTCCCTTTACAAAATCCTCGTACTTTGCAGTAAGCAAAATAGACGTAAACATCATTATCCATGGTACACGAAATGTGACAAGATAAAAAGATTGGGGCAGATTTACAAGCCCCTTGCAGCACTTTAGCGCCAGTGTTGTGTCAAATTTGTGACGCAGCTGCGGCGTAAACAATGCACCACGTTGCGAAACATTTACAATGTGATGCATCTAGAGAGATGCGTCATGTTGTAAAGCCCTGCGCCACATTATACCTGAAGCAGGTATAATGTACGCAGGGTGGGCGTTCCGACGCAGGAAAGCCTCGTAAAAGTGACGAGTGAAATCTACAAGATTTCACTGTGCCACTTCTACGTCTCACTGCGTCAAAACCTTATGCCTGCTTGAAGCAGGCGAAAGGAGTGACACAGCACAATAGGTCTAGGCTTTTCTGAGCATTGCTGGAGTTGCGACGCATCCATGGTGGCGCAAGGGTTTTTTTGTGTGACGCAACTAAACTGATGCATCTTTGCTATGATGCAGAGATGCGTCAGTTTCTTGTAAATCTGCCCCAAAATTTATGGTCAATCACCTTCGGAACTTTAATTTTGGGGGTGCTGTAGCACCCCTGGACCCATGCTTAAGGGCTATGCATGCAGTGTGATACATCCCATTAAATAAACCTTGTTAGTGCGCACACGCTTGTGCCCCTTTATTTGAGATTGGTAACATTTAACCTGTGAGGCTTTAAGCATTGATTTCTCGAACTAGTTAATCGGGAGCATGATCATAACATATAATACAGCCTTTGCCCTGGAATAATAAATAAAAATGCACGTTTTAGTATTTTATAGCATGTTTTATTGGTTCACATTTATTTTGCACAGTATGGGCTTTTTTTTATTAGTGCCATAGTTTTCCTCACCTAACAGGTTCGTGTATATTGTCAGCATTTATTTCTGAAATCTTTAAAAAGATTTTACTGCACAAAAACAGCCCTTCGTCCCTCACCACATATGCCCTTTCTTTTATTACTTGAAAGGGAAGTTTAAATAATGCTCGCTGTTCCATGGCAGTGAATATGTCTTTCTTTTCTTTTACTTAAATCTCTTTTTCAGCCTCTTCAGTTAAATTGCTTGTGACAGGGTCCCAGAAACACCTTCGGCGCTTATGGTCCCGGCAGTTCTTCTGCTTCCAAAACGACTTTTAATTGTGCGGAAAGGGCCGAGAAGCTTCGAGCCCTTTCCGGCTTCTGCCCAAATGAAACACGATTGGTAGCGGCTAGGAACGACTGGCACTTCTAAGCGCTGTCTGCGGCTGCTGCAGAACCGCGCTCCAGCAGGGGGCGCTATACCATCCCCTTCCGCAGCTGGAGAAGACAGACTAACCTCCGTCCATTGCCCCCAGATGAGCGCCAGAGACGGGCGTCGTCAGCTGGGCGCCAGATGTCTGAAGAGCGCCGTATAATTTAGTGGCGATCGGAAGACATTTGTCAGCTTTGTAAGGCTCTCCTGCCATTTCCTGCTCTGCGGGTCTAAGATGTTCTCGTTTCAGGGCAGGCGAGGGATGCGCTGTTTTCCTGCTGTTTATTTCCATAATGTGTCGTTGGATATTTTCACCTCCTCGGCTACTATTTTTCAGGCTTTTTATTGGCCGTATGTGAATTACACTGAATTAAACATTTGTTTTTGCAAAAAATTGTAATAAGATGGCATTGCAATTAAATACCTGCATGTCACATGGGCTGCGTTCAGCAGGGGCGTAGCTTGTGAGCGTCTAATTTCCCGACAATCACGCTGGCATATAAAGTATACGTTATACCACAATCAGGGCTCATGAATGGGGTTTCAGAGGCAGTGGAAAGGGAGAGGAATGCTCTTGGTAGGAGCACTAAATGAGAGAAACATGATGTTTTGTAAATTAATCAACATTTATTAGGGCTTTCAAAACAGAGATGAGTGAGAGAGTGTGTTTTTGTCAGTGTGGGCATGCAAAAATCCCAGGTGAAATCCGACTGACACCTTACCATATCCGACTGAAAGTGCCTGTAACACCCCAAACCAGTGGCGGCAGCGCACATAAGCGCGGTGAGGTGGGGGAGAAGTCGACAGATGACAGAACAGGTAAGATTAAATAAATAAAACCTAATCCGTTGTCTGTCTACTCCTGCACTTTGTTAGTGTTGGTCTCTACTCCTGCACGCTCCACCGCCCCCCGCGCTTGCCTGCACCGGCTGCGACTGCCCCAAACACCCCCACTGAAGCTACGCCGCTGGCGTTCTGTCACGTGTTCACCATCCAGTAGCGCTAAGCCTGCTAGGAGTTTAGGTCAGCCCACTACACACATCGGCTTTCTGGTGTTTTTTTCAACATTAGAAATTGGTTGGACATGTTGTTAAAGAAGCCCATGGATTTTCTTGGATTGCGCCGAGCACTGGATAACACCGCACAAATAAGAATAAACAAGCATTGGCGTAGCTAATAGGTCTCGCGTTTGGGACCTTATAAGTGTTTAGCCATGCAACTGTTGCATAACTAAATACTTATAAGGTCCCAAAAGCGAGACCTATTGGCTATGCCAAGCGGCCGCGAAAGTGAAAGTGATCGCGATCACGATCAAACATCAAAGCGGCCGCGAAAGTGAAAGTAATCGCGGTAAAGCGCGGTGCGCGCGCCCGCCCACATGCACTATAGCTCTAGGCTGGCCTGGTAGCACTTTTTGGAGCCCTCTCAATAAGTCTCGCCAGACCAGCGCATGCGCTGGGTCAGGCGAGACCTAAAAATAATAATAAAAGGTTTAATATAGCGCGCAGCTACTTCAGCCGAAGTGCCCCGGCGCTAAAGGTCAACGACAGTGATCAAGCATAAAGCAACCCAGAGGAGTAGGAGAAAAGGCCTATCCAAATGGCCAACTTTTCAGATTTTGAGGAATACCATCTCGGTCATTGCCTGTCTTAAGGAAAGGAGAAGTGAATTCCATAGCTTGGATGGCAGATAAAGCTCTTTATACTGGTACCGTGTTGGTACCTTTTTCTTCTGCTGGGTCACTCCTGACCAATTCAAAGCAGCTGGTGGGCCCCTCATGCTGTTACGTGGCCATATGTGGGGTCTGTCTAGGGGCCCACTCTTACCACAACAGCATGTTCACTGTGCTCCAATACCCCCCACTAAGGACAAGTATTGCTCATCTCCCATAGGATGACCAGACTTTGAGAAATAAAAACAGGTGCAGGTTCGACATAAAAGTAGGACTAAAGTCTTTTGTGTCAAGTTTATATCTGGTCAGTACCGGTCACCACTAGGTAGTTACAGTTATGTCTACTTTTCCATAGAAAGAGCACTTTGACCCACAGAGAGATGAGAGTGGGCACGTGTAGGTAATGGGCTAGTACCCTATCACAACCATGTTAGATTATTTTCAGTAATTGTATAGCACTTTACAAACTGGTAGGAGGTCCATCCTTAGCACTAAAACAATTAACTTAATTGCTCCTCAAAGTTCATTACTGACAGATGTCTCTTGAGTATTAGACAGCTGCCCAGTTCCTCAAATAAGGCTCAAATTGCAATACTTCCCCATCTCGACACAACTGATGTAAAATAAATGCATCGTCATATTCTGTGGGGTTAAACTCTCATGAATTGCTAACTATAAATACTTGGGTGATTTGACAACAATTTAAGTTGGACATTTTACCACAGTAAGGAAAAGCCAGTAGAAATTGTTTTAAATAGGGGTGGGAGAAACTCACTGACTTTCACTACACGGAATTCCACTGAGTTTCATAAAAACTCCAAGAGAATCCGCAGAGTTCCGTAAATGGCGGAATTAGGCATGTTGCATTGATTTTTAGCGCCGGGAGCTTGTCCCACACTGAAAAAATCAGCGCAAATGGCACCATGTGGCGCATCAAAGGGCACTGCTTCTCGAGTTGACTTAGCTGCTGCTCTAATAGATGTTTTACTCACCGGACGACCTCCTAGTGACCGGAAATCACGCTAGGGGGATGTCAAATCTCGCTCACACTCGTCTGCTTACCATTGGTGAGCTGTACGCGCCAAAAACCTCTGCCATGTAGCGGTTGGCGGAATTTGGCCGGAATGCTGCGTTACAGGCATAATGCTGAGTGGGCAAAACTCAGCCAACTCCGCTGGCAGAGCAGAATTTATCGCCCACCCCTAGTTTTAATGTGCCATCGCACATAAGGAGGGGCATTCACAAATGCTGTTTACAAGCATTGCATACACAAATTGTGTTTAGCACTTTAAAGCCAGCCATATTGGCTTTGACAATGCTGAAAATTTAGCAAAAAAGAATTGCTTTTGTAAACAATGCATATTGGAGACATGTAATTAAATGTGGCAATGTGTAATCAGTGAGTGTACATTTTAGATGTAAAATGGTCCTTTATGCATTGGATTGGCAGCAATTCCAGAAAGGCAGATCATACACCAGGCAGCCAATTGCTTGAGGCGATAGAGTGATATTCCTATAAATTGAGCCAACGCACACTCGATGTATATAGTAAAGAATCAATAACAAGAGGTCATGCTTAACTGTCAAAATGACACCTTAAAAGGTGCAATGCCCTCAGTAGGTTTAATATAAAGATGTGGGTTACACCCCCAAGCCACTATTAAAGGCGTGTAGTATGAAGTCAGCATCCATGCTTCCCTTCGGGCCACAGCCTGGCTTTCTATGGTGACTGTCATTGATTGTTGTGACACAGGTGATATGCAGACAGCACAGCACACTAAGCTGATTGTCACTCTGGCATTTCCCCAGTAGGCTGCAGGCCAGATGACTGCTGGCAGAGTGTGATGCACTGTCCTGACCTAGGCATTGCCCTCATGGCCCCTTTCTACTCACAGCCTCCTGCAGGGTGGGACTGATTGACAGAGCTGTTTTTTCAGCTCATCCATGACTGGGATGCCTCGCCTCTCCCCTCCAATCCTCTCCTCGCCTCGCTCCTCTCTCCTCTCTCCTCTCTCTTCTCCCTTCTCCCTTCTCCCTCTCTGTCATTTTCTCCCTTGCCTTTCCGTGCCTTGCCTTCCCTTCCCTTCTCTCTTCTTCGGTCGCTTTCTCTCTATCTTCCTCTTTCCTCTCATGCCTTCTCTCTCCCTTGAATCCTCTCTGTGCCTGTTGAAAATTGGGGGGCTGGGGAAAGTGACAAAGGCATCAGTGGCTTTCAAAACCAGCCTCCAAGGGCCCGGAGGGATAAAAGGCCTGTCTGCCCCATGTCACACCTCCCACACCTTCTGTTAAAAGTGTTAAATTGTGTGGCACACTGTTCAGAGGAGACAGCACCTGTTCTACAATGCAGAAAACAATAAAGGCATTCTTTTTATCTCTCTTAGTGAGTGAGGCAGACATGCTTGGAACTGAAATGAAACTATTATTCTTTGTACTATGCAAGCTGCTGTTTTATATGCAAATTTCCATGAACTCCTGTTTGAGTCAACATCAGCAGATCCAATAAGGGTGATTAATGTGTTCATATATTTATTTATAAAGGTTAGCAAACTAGACCCTGCAGAGCCGTGTCTAGGGGTGGGCGGAATTTGCGAAATTCACTTTCGCAAATTATCGCGAAAGTGTTAAAAATCTCGGCAAACATGCGGAAATATCGCGAAGATGCAGAAGTTTTTTTCCCGCCCGTTCGCGGTATTTTCTGCGTGGTCGCGGCTCGCCAACTTACCCATGCGGTTGCTCACGGGCGCGGTCATCTTGTTTTCACTTGTCTTGCGGTGCATGATCGCGAGAAGAAAGACGTGATCGTGCAACGAATGACGTTACTGCGGGCGCGAACTGTCGCGAGACAGCGCAAATGGCTACCAACAATCCAACATCTCGTGGAGAACGCGACCGGATCAGGAAAACTTGTCGGCAAACGCAGGGATTCAGGTAAGGCGATCGCGTGCACGCGAGAATGTATGGTTTTACAGCGCGAGCAAGTAAAAAATTTCCGGTAAAATGCGGATTGCGGAAATTTTGACATTTTTGTGCTCTCCGCGGAACGCGAAAATGTCAAATTATCACAATTTCCGCGAGCGGAACAGAATTTTAGCCCAGGCCTAGCCGTGTCCCGTTCGTTAAGACCTGGTGGGTTTTGTATACCTGCTTAATAAGACTTGGTAGGTTTTGTATACCTGATTAATAAGACTTGGTAGGTTTGTATACCTGATTAATGAGACTTGGTAGGTTTTGTAACCTGATTAATAAGACTTGGTAGGTTTTGTATACCTGCTTAATAAGACTTGGTAGGTTTTGTATAGCTGCCTAATAAGACTTGGTAGGTTCTGTTTACCTGATTAATAAGGCTTAGCAGGTTAGTGTACCTTATTAATAGAAGAACACTGTTTTAATGCTGTGAACATTTTACGAAAAATTGCCCAATCAGCTTTGTCCTAATACAGTATTGCTTAATGGAGAGGTGTGATGTTGTAAAGGAAGCTACAGAGTCCATCTGTACATGTAGGATACTTCTTTATTGGTAGCTTGGTTCCATCACAGGTGGTCAGGATAACAGGAGGAAGTTAGATAGTACAAGGATAGCCCCACCAGGAGCAAGCTCCTTACAGCTCAGCCTGAGTACACCAACTGCCAATCTCACCTAGAGAGGCACCCAGGCATTCCATGATGTCATGCAACATTCCAACAGAGCAGTACAGTAGAGAAAAGCTAACAAGTAATCTACTACACATCCTCTTTCCTTAGGGAACAACAGAAGTAAAAGTAAAGACACATAAGATACCCCAATAAATTTTAGCAGGAAAGTGCAACAATGAGGTACACATATCCACAGGTGTAATGCATGAGGTATCATGAATTTCACTGGCATGAACAGAAATGTTAAGATGTTAAACTCGCAAACTACATAACTACACACCCCATCCCCCTCCCTTAGGGAAGACACAGCAGCTTAGATAAAAACACTGCAACGAAGAAGGGCGGTCACCCACACAACCTCCCCATACTCGGGTACACCACAGGGTAGACACCCTGTTAAACAAAAGTGGGTGTAAAACACAGACCCTTGGGAGAAAACAACATCCCCAACAAAGGGATACAATAGTGGCTAGATACACTCTAGATATCAAGAAAAGCGCCACCACCACAACAAACATACTCAAGAGAGGAAACACTCAGTAAAGAAACACGAGGTCCCTTGGTAGAAGTCATGCTGACACAAAAAGAGGCCAAACACTGACGAAAAAGCTTCCCACTCAAAGTTGTACAAGCGTGAAACCCTTGGCCACGAATTCCACGCAGGCAGACTTTGACCGGAGCATGGTGTCCACATGAAAGGAAGACCCAAGATAACACTAGGAATCAACCAAAAAAAACTTCCCCATGAAACACGACAGGATACTAACCCCTGAAAACAAGACAACCTCCCCTAGATAGGATACACCAAAGGGTACACGCACCCAAGAAAACTGAAAACTCAAATAGAGGCATTGATTACCCCCACAACCTCCCCAATGAGATGGGTACACGAGTTAAACACGTTACAAAACCCACGACTGACATGAGGCATTGACTACCCACAGACACATCCTCCCCTAACTAGTTCAAACCTAGAAGGGTACACCACAGAGTACTAACCCTGGAAAACTGAAAACTAAAATAGAGGCATTGATTACCCCCACAACCTCCCCAAAGAGATGGGTACACGAGTTAAACACTTTACAAAACGCACGACTGACATGAGGCATTGACTACCCACAGACACATCCTCCCCTAACTAGTTCAAACCTAGAAGGGTACACTACAGAGTACTAACCCTGGAAAACTGAAAACTCAATTAGAGGCATTAATTACCCCCAAAGCGACAGGCACACAACACAATAAACGCACCAGAAGACAACACAACTTCCCCTTTGTAGGGTACACCGCAGGACAATCACCCTGGGAACTGACATGAGGCCTAGACTACCCACAAACAAAACCTCCCCTAACTAGTTTAAATCTAGAAGGGTACACCACAGAGTAAGCCCCCTGGGAACTGACAGTGACAACCAAAAAGAATAACCTCCCTTAACTAGTTTAAGGTCCCCTAAATAGGGTACACAGTAGATAAAAACCGGTGCACTAACTGTCCACCAGAGCCACTGCTATACACTGAGCACCCCTCACAAAAAATGAAAATAAAAACAATGCAGGACATGCATAATGGGAACAGATGTTAAAATCACACAGCCCTTGTTGATCACCGGTGAGCGGTTTCTCACCCGAGATCCCTACAAGGCCTCCCACAGCTACCAGCATACAATGAAGAACACTTGAGTCCTTTTGTTTCTTTTTGCTGAATTCGGCTGTTTAAATTACGTGTCACAACGTTCAAAGCTCCATTCAAGATCACACACTTGATCGTAAGTTCTTTTACCTCTTCGTAAATTGCACAGTGTCCTCCCCTTTCTGTGCCGCTCAGCCGTTTGACCCCGTGTGAGTGACAACGTAATGCCGACCGGGTAATTTTGTCCTCGAAACTTTATTGGCAACACAGTTGGCGAAAAACGATTGCCAGGAGGAAGGAAAAAATTTACCAAACAGAAAATGGCGGCACGCAACCCTGACGCTGTGCAGGGTGGCTCACGGCAGGAGCGTGCACCAAAACGTCCAGCACAGACAGTCACTGGAAGGGGAGAGACGTCACAGAAGCAAGCTTGCAGGCATGACTAGAACGGTAAGGTTGCACGCGTCGAGAGTATGCACGTGATGAGGCTCGTGAAGTATTTGAAAGACAGTGGTTAAACTGCCATGAAGCAAAATGATGTCCAAACATCCCAAAACAGCAACGTAAAGTGCCCACACTACGGTAAAACGCAGCACCGATCCTTGCTTCTCCACATATGCGCGTCAGCACCGGTCCTTGCCTCTCCACACATGCGCGACAGCTCAATAAAGATACCTCTTGTAGCACAACAACACACTACAAAACGCTGGGACAGCTAGAAGAGTACACCGAGACACAGGATAGCTGTCCCAGAATGCGCATGAGCTTACCAACGGAGTCGCTTTCTGGACGCTTTCCGATCTCCTGCAACACTGACATATACTCTCGAACAAGCTTGACGGGAGATCACGTCTATCTGTTTTGGAGAGTGTCAAAACAGAGAAACTCTTAGCGCCCGTGAGTACACTGGAGAAGCCTCAGATGACACCAGACTCAATGATGAGAAAAGAAACGCCCAGGGTGCAGGCTGTCCAGATGTTACAGGACACTGGTGGGGCTGGCAGGGCGTTACCTCCAACTTTCAATTGACGTTTTGAAAGTCCTTAAAGTCCTTACAGTCTTTAGTTGCTAGTCCTTGGTTCCTTGGTTGACTCTTTCCCCTTGTTGCACATGTAGGTTCAAAATCGTCGCCAAAATGTTGTAAAGGAAGCTACAGAGTCCATCTGTACATGTAGGATACTTCTTTATTGGTAGCTTGGTTCCATCACAGGTGGTCAGGATAACAGGAGGAAGTTAGATAGTACAAGGATAGCCCCACCAGGAGCAAGCTCCTTACATCTCAGCCTGAGTACACCAACTGCCAATCTCACCTAGAGAGGCACCCAGGCATTCCACGATGTCATGCAACATTCCAACAGAGCAGTACAGTAGAGAAAAGCTAACAAGTAATCTACTACATGTGACTTCAGCGTCGATAGTATCTGAAAACAAGAATTAGGGCCTGATTTCGAGTTTGGCGGCGAGGGTACTCTGTCCTCCTGTAAATGAGGTGGGCAGACCTTTAGTGTCTCGACGATGGGGACTATTCCAGATCTATCGTGGGGGTAGTGCTCCCACGGAGTACGGGCCATCAGAAATGTGGTGATTTGACCGTCCACATGATTTAGAGCAGGCAGTCAAATGGTCAGTTTTCACTGTCCGTCAAAGCCTGGTAAAGCTGGTGGTAAGGGACACTGAAAACTTTAAACAACCGCCCCACCTTGGAAGACAACTCTGTTTTGGGAGTTTGTTTTTTTTAAAAATTAAAAACATGTTAAATGCTTGACAAACGTCCGTCAATTTGATAGGACCGTCCATCGATATTTAAACACGTTGACAGGAACGGCTGTGACAGGAATTCCTACCGATGACTGGGCCGGTGGATATCTCTAAAAGCGAAGGACAGATACGCGGTGAAGGAGAAGACGTATTTTACTCAGTCGCTTTCAGTGGCGGAGCTAGCCCGTGGTGGTCTCTGCCTTATAGAAGAGAGGAGGTGCTGGCGAGATTCCTCCGATTGCCGCCCCGCGACAGCTGAAGAGCAGGGGGGGTTTGCTGACGATTGCCGCCCCGAGGCGGCAGGTAAGAGCGGGCCCCAAAACCCCTTTGCTACGCCAATCAAGCACTCAAAGTAGTATTTGCATAACGCTGCTAATCACCCCAGGGGGTGTCCAGGTGCTGTGCTGCAGGTATCAGTCAATGAGCCAGGTCTTGAGTCCCTTCCTGAGGTGGTTCAACGAGGGTGAAGTACGGAGGTGGGGGTGTTCCAGGCTTTGGCCGTGAGGTGGGAGAAGGAGCGTCCCCTAGAGCCGCTCTCTAAATCCGGCCCTTATTGCGGTCCTTCTGAAAACGTTCAAGGGCTTTAATTGTACTCTGTCTAATAAGTTTAGGTTCAACGTGTAACTTAAAAAAATAATCTTAAGACTTTTGCCTCACATTTTGTTTGTTGTCGTTGAATTGCTGTATATATGGTCTAATGTAGCCAAAAACCAAACCAATACATAAAAATAATAAATAAACAAATAAGGTGGCACTGCATGTTAAATTGCCACAAAGCACCGAGTGGGTGCAATAAAGTTCTTTTTAGGCCCGAAACCCTTACATTCTAGTGCGTGCTGGAGTCGTGCACACAGAGTTCTGCTGCAGTTTCCTGCATCCGGGGGTTTGCACCACCCACGTGCTGCGACAGGAGGTTCCCATCAGATTCACCAAACAGCTTTGGTGACCCGAGGAGGAGGCGGTTCTGCCGTATGGAGGAAATCAATGCCCCACCCACAGCCCCCCTCTGCCTCTCTCTGGACAGTTCCTTTAGGAAATGACGGTCTCTAATAGTTTCTGCTGAAAATCGCAGAAGCCTTGGGTGACGCGGGAGGCGCTGCTTCGGGTGACTAAAGCCAAATGCAGATTATGCTTCGTGAAAAATGGGAACGGCGGCGACAGCAAACAGCAAGTATTTAAAGTTGGCACGGAGCCCGGGCCCCCCTTTGAGATGAAGTGAAGCTGTAACAAGCGCACACAAATGTAATGAATGAAAACGGTTTCGGGGGAGTGTGTACTATTGATTTCAGATATCCTCAGATTGCGCACGAGTTCATCTTCCCACCTCTCTGTGTGTGGTTCTGCGGACCCTGCAGTTGAGGCGCCACTGAATCATGGGGTGGGGGGGTTGATGAGGGCATTGCACAGCATTAGTCACCGGCTGCCACTGGCACCCCTGAAGCAGCTCCATCAGCCGGGCCACAGCTATTAGATATATGGTACAGCAGGAACTGGGTTCGATGGAGCAATGGACGGCCTTGGACACTAGTTCAGCAAGTGTGCAGTGGGCCCGAATCAAGGCCACTGGAATTATGCGATTGTGCGGCCACAGCGATTTTCGCACAATTATAGATTTGCCACATTTGCCACATAATCCATCATCTGCTGAATAATCTGCAGATTTTCACCCCCCAAAAAATTGTTTCTAGCTCAAACGTTTCAATAGTAAAACCACAGCGGCATGTGCTGAAGCACAGTGAAAGGTCCTTTACAAAGGTTATCTGGTCACCTTTCTGTAGCTTATTGCTATATTTGTGTGTTAAACTGGTACTAATGAGGTGCATCCAATGTCCAGACAGTGTTAACTGTAAAAATGACAAAATAATGAAGTAATACTATCACAAAATGTGCTGCATAATGCCGCATAATTTGTCTTTCCTTGCCACATAATTTACTCAGCCCTGCTACATAATTTGATTTTCTCCTGCCACATAATTCCACTGTCCCTTGCCCTAATACATGAAAGCAATAGTGAAAAACATCCATAATATTGGTGTAGTGGGCACCTCATACCTCTTGGCAGTGACGTCGGTACATGCATGACGGGAAGCACGCATGGATGGATGGAGAGCAAGATGGAGAGACAGATGTGAGAAGGATTGGTGGTGGGAAGGATAAATGAATGGACAGATAGATCGATTGCTTGATCAAAGTAGAAAATAAAAAATGCATTGAAAGACAGTGGGAAGGAAAGAAAGAAGAATGGGTAGCAAAAGGGAGATGGATGTAGAAAATAATGGGTGGATGAAAAAAGGAAGTATTGATAGAAAGAAGAAAGGATGGATGGGTGGATGGATGGACGTGGAAGGAAGGATAGCCTCATTCTTGAAAAACGAAGTCTAAAAAGAATAATTTCAACAGATTGTTTTCAGAACTCGGGGAGGCAATTGCATGAGTGTTGAACTCACCTAAAGAGCTCACTCAGTGCTATTTGTCACATGATTCAAGGTGCGGGGGAAGGTATTTTATTTTGCTGGCTTCTCTCTTGCCCCTGGGCCCCTGCCCCCTGCAGTTACAGCACTATTGATAGCCCATCTCCTGGTTTTACCTGAGTGTTTACCAGAAGCATGCCGCAGGCTGGGACTGGGTGTTGTGTGTAGGACTGTGAGGCAGTGCCGGATTACACCCTGTGGAGGCCCCTAGGCAGCCAAAATTTCGGCGCCCCTCTTGCAAATTATCTCCTAATATTTTTGTTAATTTTACCAACCCACAATTTTAATAAACCAATTTTATTACACAAAACTAAACTTTAACAATGATCAATGTTATTAAACAAAAAGTATTTAAAAAAAAAAAAATAATAAACCAACAAAGCTTTAAATATTGAATGAGTACATGATATTAATACAGTATTTTCTCCATAGAGTCTTTCATATAAAGTTTTTGTTTCTCTGAGTTGATACATTGAGCTCTTGACTGGGGGTGAATGTTTTGATTTGCTTTGCATTACATCCATCAATTGTGTGTCTTTTGCTTTTGCACCCTAAGTGCGCCGGGTATGCCCAGACGTGGGTCCCGGGCACACTGCCCCACTGGAATCAAGCTATCCTGGCCGATGAGGGGTGAAACCCCAAAACTGGTCCTAGGATGCTTGTTTCTGGCCCAGGGAGAACATGGCTTGGCAGTTCGGGCTGGATTGTTCCCATAAGGTACAGGGTCAAGACTGATTTGCATATGGCCAGGTCATAACTGTAATGGCACGGTGAGCAAAAGAATTATGGATTTAACCCAGATCTCTTGACTAGGGGTGAATGTTTTGATCTGTTCTGCATTCCATCCATCAACTGTGTGTCTTTTGCTTTCTCACTTTTAGAAAGTGGACATTTTTCTGTACTTACTGCTCTTTGTGCCTGACAGACTATTTCCAATACATATCTGGGTTGGGTGACAGCTAATCTTTGTGCATTCCCTCTAGATAGTAACAAACACAGGAAGGTGATGATCATCTGCATTTTGACCACTCATCTGCATTCAACTGCATTCTGATGAGTCTTCCTGGGCATAGAGGATTGGGAGGGGCTGACACACTTCTACAGGTAGTGTCCTGTCCTCACTCAAAGCACTGCTTTACCCCACACAAATAGCTTGTTAGACAGGACTGGGTTGAAAGGAATCCTAGTGCACTTCAGAGAGCTGCTTTAAAGTCACCCCCTACATCAAAAGCAATTTTGGGTATAAGTATTGGGTCCCTGACGCCCTTAAATCAGACACCTCGGGATCTTGACCTGAACCTCTGTGTTAGACCTGGTATCCTTGGGTGATTTCCCCTGTCTTTTTGCCTCGATCTCAAATATTTTTGCTGTGTGCTGGATTTCGTTTTTGCTGGTCTAGATGCTTTGGGCACTATGCCACTGCTGATCAGTGCCAAAGTGCAAGTGCTCCCTATGTATGTAAATTATGCAGATGGGTTGATGTTTCCATGATTGGCTTGTTTGACTTATTACTAAGTCCCTACTACAATGCACTGTGTGTGCCTAGGGTCTGTAAGTCAAATGCTGCTAGTGGACCCGCAGCACGGATTGTGCCACCCACACAAGCAGCCTCTCAAAGGATTCTCAAACCTGCCACTGCAGTGTCTGCATGCAGGTTTTACTGCCATGCCGACTTGGCAAGTGCACCCACTTGCCAAGCCCTAACCTTCCCTTTTATGACATGTAAGTAACCCCTAAGGTAGACCGCAGGTACCCCTGGGGGCAGGGTATGTGTGAAAGGTAGGACATGTACTGGTGTGTGTGACATGTCCTGATAGTGAACTACAGTGTAATTTGTTTTCTCTATGGAAAGGCTATCTGTCCCTTAGGATAGAATGGGAGTTTATTTATAACATCTTATAAGTATATCTTCCCATTGGGACGAGGTAGAAAGATGGAGTCTAGTATGCCTGAACTCAGAATATAAAAATGCATCTTTTAGAAAAGATGATTTTTATATTGTGTGTTTGAAAATACCACTTTTAGAAAGTTTGTATTTTCTTGCTTAGCCATCCTGTGTGCCTCTGCTGGTTTGTGGATTGACTGTCTGGCTTTGGAATGACAGGGGCTTGGGATGTCCATTCGTTGTTGACAGCCACTGGGGGGGGGGGGTCGAGGTGTGTTCTGCCTTTCCTGGATGATTCACAGCTGGGCTGAATAGACCTTGGCTACATTTAGAGTTCTTGCACCTCAATAGGCCTGGTCTGTCTTTCACAATGCTGTCTCCACCTCCTGCCAGGAAGCAGGACCAGAGAGGACATGACTGGGTTGGACTAAGCACAAACACTCTTTGCCACAAGAGAACAAAGGGAAATGTGGTATAAATATTGGGCCCAAACCCCAGAACTTTAGAATTTGTGTGGATTAAGGAACCTGCCATGAAGAAGAGCTGGGGAAGCTGTGAGGAGAGACTAACACTTTCCTGTGTGCTTTGCTGTGTTGGCCTGCAGTAACTGTTTCTGCCTTGGGCAGAGAAAGGACTGGACTGAACAGCAAAGACTTCACCTTCCTCTGGGTATTGCCTCTGGGACTGTGCATTCCAGTCGCCACAGAGGGAAACCGTAGTCCGAGGCTGTCACCGACACTGCTGCTGGCTCCGTGATCTGAAGGCACTGCAGAGAGCACTGCTGCACTTAGCACTGCAACCCTGGTCTCATCGCCGACGACGACTGCCACCACCGAGCTGCTGCTTGCATTGTGACCTGTGGGCACCACACTCTGCACCTTGTTGGTGTACTCTGCTGCCCTGCCTGCAGCATGGTTTGGGGGTACCGCTCGTAAGTCACACGACACACCACCCGGTCTCACACCGCAGTCTGGGCCCAACAACACCAGCTCCCATCGACCAGCACCGTCACCTGCACCATGATCTGTCAGCAGCACAATGAGCACCGCTCCACTTTGCACTGATGCCCCGGTCTCACGGATACCCCTGGACGACTGTCACTGAGCCGCTGCCTGCACTACGACCTGAGGACACTAAACGCCACACCACTCCACTTCATTCCGCAACCGCGACGGTTGTCGCAACCAGCCCGCAACGACATGGTCGGCCGGAACCGAGGATACTGTTTACAAAGCCTCTGACACCAATGCTAGTCCGCACCAACGCGGTCAACTGAAACTGTTGTATTTGGTTGTCTTCAGAACAGCGGTAGCACTGGACGGAGTTACAAACTTCAAGGAAGTGCATTTTTAGGTCTCGCATAGCGTCGCAGCACAATGCGCTGCACGCTTTGCGAGGCATGCAGTATACACAATAGCAGGGGGAAGCTCTGCCCACTTTTCGGCCATAATTTTGATTGACTTCAATGATAAATTCTGCATTTTGATTGGTTTTTGGCTTGTTAGTCCTGCCCACTGGCGGCCATGTCGTCAATTTTGTTCTTCTGAGGCCATCAGCCCCTTTACTTGAAAAACCGTTTTGTTTCCCTGCCTCTCCCCGTTCCCTCCTGCAGTCCGTAACTTCTTGGACCAAAACCACCCCTCAACCCCCTCCCGTTCATGCCTTCTTTCATGTCCGCACTTCCGTTTAAAATGCAATAGGTCTCGGGTAAACACGAGTCCTATTGGATTTTCAATGCTTCATTGTCATGTGATTGGTGGGTGAATTCGCACTCTTTGTCTCTCATGCGCGAGATGCCTTACATTGTACGCATTCATGACAAAACATTGGCGTTTTCTCAATTCACGCCGGGAAGCACAGACAGCACAAGCAGCGAAGCAGGACGAGGTGAAGCGTGGCAGGTTCCACTCCATCCTTCCCACCCACAGATCAGCCGCCTGACTACTCTTCTTCGGTCTGAAGGTGGGGGGGGGGCATTGTGCAGCGGCTCCCATGTCTCGTTGCTACATCCAGCGGCATCAGGCAATCAGGAAATCAGGAAGTGGCAAGCATAGCCGCCATTAGTGGGCGGCCGCATAACGGACACTGGCGAGATGGCAGGAGCGAGGCTCCTGAGGAGAGGCAATAAGGAAGGATTGGGGCGCACAGGACCTGTTGACCTGGCAAACATCACATTGAACCCGGGCTGGTGTCTTCCACGTCCCCGGAGCACAGAACTTGTCCTGGAACTCTTCTCCCCTCTGGAGGCCGGTGAGTGTGAGTGCGTGTCCCGAGTGCATATCCTGAGGGGTGTGGAGCTGGGCTTCTAAAAAATGGAGCGCTGTAGAGAAAAGGGGTTTACAATGGGGGTACTGTGTGAAAAGTAAACAAAATGACTGAATCTTAGAAGCCATCTCATCTGCTCGAATCTTTGGCCCAAAAGAAAGTCAGTTTTCATCGTGGACAACTATAATTATCTGTTCCTTGTTTAGAACATTAAATATCGAGTGGAATGTGTGCTTTGAGTTACCCCTTGGTGATCCGAATTCAGAAAGTGCGGCTTGGCTTTGTGCGTGCTGGTAGGGGCGTTGCGTAAATGTCAGCAGGTGCCTGCGGGCTGCCATGGTTGGCTGACCTCCTGAGTCACTGCCAGCCTATTGGCCCCACGTAGAGCGCTGTATTTCATTACAAGTGACAGATGTGTCCGGTGCACGCCGGGCCTGTTAGTTGTGACGTGCCCCCGCGTGAGGGCGCAGGGGGCATAGAGGGGCGAATGCCTCTCTTTGTTGAGTTCTTGTCCCGGTGGTGAAACCGTCCCTCTGCGCAAATGAGATCTCCACGCTGGGCCACTGTGCTACCCTCCAAAATAACTTGGATGGTATGTTTCATTTATGAAATATAACAGGGGACCACCCTGGCTAAGGACGCAGCTGCCATCAGCAAGTGGTCTTTACAGAAGCATTACATATTTTTTTCTGGAATTTAATTAAGTAGTGGCAGGATTAGCAAACTGTTTCAACGAGGGAGTCGTTAAAGCTTTAGACAAACATGTCCTTATTTACTAAGGAACGAACAGGTCTTCTACATTAAAGGTCTCTACAAAAATATAGTAAATGCTAAACCATCTTCTGCTTAAGTGCACTTTGTAAAACTGCTACTGTGCCTAAGCTCTGCCACACAATGTGACCTTTGGCACATAACCTGCTCTTTTCACCCAAAACTACTCTTTTTAAATCTGAAGGAGGGATTTAATTAAGCTATTTTTATTAAAATAAAACACATTTTAATAATTTTATAGTACAGATCTTATAAAAAAGGTAGCATTCTTCATATATTTGATTAGATAGGAACACGCCCAAAAAGTTCACACTAGTAGTTTAAACGTACTATTTCCAATCATGAATCTTTACTGCTGTTCATCTGTAAAGCTGTAATCATATATTTTTATTTTGTATTTTGCTGTTTTCACACCAAGACAATATTGTAAATGGGGGTGGGGGGGCATACGTACTCTTAAAAACACATTGCGCCACCTGGCAGCTCTGCGACACGAGCTCAGATGATACTGCCACCACAGTATCTCAGATTGCAGTCTGTGAACTGAGAGGTGGAATAAAGGGAATAAAGCAAGTGTCAATTGCAGCACAATTGTAAAATTCAGTTATGGTGTTCACCTGCAGGGCCATCCAAGTGTCCCTCACACAATGGAATATGAGCAATGCCCATCAGGTCTTTGTCTTAAGCCGATCACATGGTATCTGAAGACACCACACACTTATCACTAACCAAATGCTTCCAGATACTAAGATTGAGGAGGCCCAGCCCTTGCATGTGGCCATGACATCTTCAAGAAGATAAAGATGTTAAAGTCAACCTGGAAGCGGTTGTGGAGTGTGCCTCCCTTCACTAAGCTCAATCTTGGCACTATGAGGACCTGAAATAAAAGTGGTGAATTAGCTGGCATGTCTGGGTAAACTGTACATACATTTTAGCTTTTCATGTTGGAGGACAAGGTCAGCGCTTGGGTGACTGAGCAGGGTGTATTGGAAAGAGAAGCTTGCCACGGCTGTGAGACTTGGGTCGCTCCTCCTTAGGCACAATGCCACAGTGGAGTGCAAGGTTAGGTGGGTTTGAACTTCAAGTAGCCGGTCTAGACTGTGCCCCTCTTTGGAACAAACCCCGACCCTTGACCACCATACAAAGCTTCAGCAGAGATGCCTCATGCTCTAAGATGGATATTGTATGGGCAATAAAGATCCTTCAACCTGCCACAGGGATTTGTGGATTCAATGAAGGATCACTACTGATAGGTGAAGGTCTCTCCATCTCTCACAAAGACATGCCTGCACAGTTCTTTATTTTGATACCCTCTTCCGCAAACTGGGCCTGAATTCATTAATTCTTCTCTTAGATGTGTAAATAAACAGGGTCAATAATTTCAATTTTACTCCACGTGTGGGTAGGAGGGTGTGGTACTGCTGAACTGATACTAACAATACAAGGCAAGACACAACTCCTGTTATTTGCCAAGAACAATAAATATGCTACAGTACAAACTTAAATAGACGTGTGGCGCTAAGGTGCGCTTCATGGTGGGAAACAACTTGCAAATGAATGAATGGATGTCAGGATTTCGGCGGGCATGGCTACTCCGAGGAGTGTCCTGCTGCTAGGTTTAGGAAGTAGGAGAATGCAAAAAGTCAGAATTAGAGAGTGAAAAGCCAAGTTTTAAGTTGCTTTCTGAAAGATCGTTCATTGTTCATGTGGCGTAATTTGAAGGCATGCTGTTCCAAGCTTATGGGGCAAAGAGTGAGAAGGATCTGCCTCCGGTCTTTGGTCGTTTGACCCTTGGATCTTGGGCAAAATGGCCGAGGGAATAGCACAAAGTTCTTAGAGGAGAGTAGAATTGAATCCTGGTGGACAGAGATACCGGTCCAGACTGGTGCAGAGTCCTGTGCATAAGACTCAGCATTTTTTTTAAACTGGACCCTTTTTTAGGTCGAGCATTCGAGACCTCTTGTATATACTTTAGTATATAATTTAGTATATACCTATATGTGTATGTACTTTGTGGGCTCTGGAGATCAGCCCTAGGACTTGTCTGCTTCCGCTTAGGGACTTTTTTGTCTGTTCAACTGCCTCTATTTAACTGTCTTTATAGAAAACAACCAATAGAGGTCCGTAAAATGCCACAATCACTTTAGGATTCTCTAGATTCCAGTCCATAGAAATTGTCTTCCATGAGAACCCATAGACAATAATATTTTTTTCAAATCTTGTATTTTCTGTGATATGACCACCGAAGGCCCTGATTTTATATTAAAAACAGAGCTTTGGATAATACCATTTGCCACTGAAAGGCAATATTTCTTTCCATGTGTTCCCATACCTGGTGTGTAACGCAGTTTGGGACTTACTTTCCCTCCAAGTTAAAGAACAGTAGATGTTTCAGCACCCAGGCTAATGTGCTGCATAGCTAAATACATATAAGGTCCCAAAGGCGAGACCGATTGCATTGCAAATGCTGGTTAAGGTTATGCTTGCAAAGTGCATATTTTGATTATTGTATGTTGGATCTTTGTTGTTTTGGTCTTGCTTGGTTTAGATAAAGATTACTTTTTTTTCCCAAGCTGGTGTGGTATCAATGTGTAGAGTTGTTATTGTGTTACTGCATGTGTGCACACATGCTTTACACACTACCTCTGAGATAAGCCTGTCTGCTCGTGCCAAGCAACCAAGGGGGTGAGCAGGGGTTGTTAAGGATGTAACTCCCTTACCCTGACTAGCAGCAAGGGTCTCTACTTGGACAAAGGTGCAAACCATTGCCAACTAGAGACCCCCATTTCTAACACTCTGTCAGAAGGGCTGCTGGGCAGTTGAAAGGATTCAACTGGACTGCTTTTCTGGAAGGTTTTCTTTTCTGCTTGTTGCCCCGCTGTCTTATTTGTAAGTATAGTTGTACATGTAAAACGTACTACTGTAATCTAGAAAACATATACAAGGACAAATATTTAAAGACATGTCCTATTATATATTATATTAAATGTTTACATGTATATGAAACTAGAGGACATACTTGAAACAAACTAGTGATTATGTTGTCCAAGTAAAAAAACTGTGGGGGATATTCTCACAAAGGTGCGATAATTAGAGCCAGCCTGCAAGTCCCACAAGTCAAGCGGGCAAAATCACTATAAAAGCGGCAAACAAAAACACAAATAAGACCCAAACAAATGCGAAGCACCATGGAGGTAACCGGAGCAAGTACAGCCAGAACCCCACAAGCCCCCACGGAGGACCAGCCTAGGACCATCATTGGGGAGACGGTGTCAGGAGTTGGGGGACCGGACACTGCACAACATGACCTGAGCCAACAGCAACAGGGTGAGTAACGGCCAGGGACTGGTGGGACGGGGTAGATGGGCACAACGGCACACATGCACAAGTAAGTATAGCACATCTGCAGACAAACCATACCCAAGAGTCACAACTCCGATCAGAAGCCCAATTTACGCAAGTCTGCAACATCTCAGCACTGTATAAGCACAGAAGTGAAAGGCATAAGGGTCAGCCAAATCAGAGCCGAAGGGGCAACTCACCCACAATGCAGCACACACATATAGGATGCAGAACACCCCAACATTGACAACAATGTGGTACAAACTGCAACACTTTCACAACAGAACAGTGGACACAACTGCTGCCGCTTGTGTGTAGAAAATGGCCATTCGCATTTGGTATAGCAGAAAACTGTGAGATGACAATGTACAAGTACAAACTCACATCCCTGATGGTGTAGAAATGCCAAGTGTCCCACTCCAAATAGGCGTCTCCTCATAAACAGTCACAATGTACATTGCCATGCAGTCTGACAGTAAACTTGTACAATGCGTGAACATACATGTGAACACAATGTCAATCTGCATGTCCCCTTCACATTGCAGAGAGAGAATCAACAGCTTCTGCAGAGCAGACCCAACAACTCAGCACTGATGATGAAGAGGACCTCCCCAACATCTACACCAACTCACTCCAACAGCTCAGGGACAGCCCCGGCACCCCACCTCCAGGAGCAGGGCAGCCCAGCTGCATCCATGAGACCCCACCCCCTGCACAGACCACACGGCAGGAAGCACCCACCACCACGGCTGTCTCCCATGACCCCCCCGACCAACACATGGCCTTCCAATGCCATGTGTTAGGGTGCCAGGAGGAGATGTCTGACAAGCTGCGGGTGAGGTTTGACCTCATGGCAGCCAAACAAGATGCCATACGTGGGTGTCTAAGTCCCATCAGGGACCACTCACAGTCCCTAACGGACACCCACTGTCCACTCCTTGCTCTACAACAAGCCATGGCTGACATCGCTGGAGTCATGACTCTGAGCCAAGAACAACTGTCTAGTCAGAGTGGCCCCAGCGATGTCAGCAAGGAGTTGCGTCACATGCAAATGATCATGGAGAACATGGAGCGGATGCAAGCCTCACAAATGGCTGCCATGGCTGCACAACAGCAAGATGTAGCTATGATCTTCCATGCACTGCAGATCCTCGTCATGACATTGCCACCACAAGACCTGGCGCGGATGGATGCTGGTGCTACTTCTACATCCACATCTCCTCCCCCTGAAGTGTCAGTGCCACACAGTGCGGCAGATTATCGACCTTCGTCCCCTAATGTGTCTCTGCCACACAGTGATGCACACAAAACACCACCACCTGCATGTGAGGCACCTGACACATCAGAGGTCGAAGATGATGATGGCTTTGTGTCTAGGATGAAGTGGTAGCATTCATCTCTGCCATATGGCCGGGTTCAGCTTGGTTCTGCCCTCTGCATCATGCCCTGGAATAACACCTCCCACTGTCCCCCTTTACTCTGAGCGACACTCACCCTGGACCTCGACATGGACTGCCATATTTGGTTTGGTTACCAATGACACAGCAATCACACTGCGGACTGTAGTCTTCCACTCCCTATGAACTTGTCAATCCCAAAAGGACTCTGGCTGGCCCTCCACGGGCCAACAATGTAATGTGGGGTTTGCCTGGACCTGTACTTGTCCAGCTTCAACACTCCACTGAATGTGAATAAAACATTCCAATTCACACCAATGTGTCATGGCCATGATCAATCAAGAATGATGGTATGGATGAATGTAGGGACAGTGATTCCACAGAAAGATACTCCCTGGGTAATGCTGTCAATGCGCATGTATGGCCGTGATCCAGATAGGCATTGAGACACACATTGTCATTCAAATCAACACTCATCACAGTTGAATACAAGTGAACGTCCGTAGGCTTTATTAGCATATGTGTGTCAGTACGGGCAAGATAAGTGCCACAACATGCAGACCAATGCAGCAGTATGTCAGAATGAGGAACGTTGCCAAGCGCTACTGCCCACTCCGGGGGAGTGCCTCACCTTTCACAGGTGTGTGTTAAGCCGCGTTGTTGTCCGCTCATGTATTCGAAGTGCAGGTGAATGCAGACATGTCCACTTTTGTTGTGGGATATGTGATCAGATCTCCAAAATGCAACAAGGTGTCAGGACATGTGCAATGTGTTCCAATCTGTTGTGGCTGCATGTACATAGTTACTCGTCCATGAAAGCGATTGAAGCTTCGTAGGCTAACATTTCCAACATGAGGTCATTGTCGACTTCATCAAACAGGACAGCGAGGCGATCCATTAGCAGGTCTGGACAGATGTGCTGTGTCCACCCCCTCACACCAATTAGCTCTACAGCCCAATAGGGGAGCGGTTCAATGTGGTCACTGCACACGAGGATTTGTGCAATCTCCCTGGTCCAGCTGCCAGCATGTATGCCAAGTATCAAGGCATCCCATAAACGGATAACACAGTGACACTCCTGGCCGTGGGCCACAGGGGGCGCACACACATGTCAAAATCCAGTTAATCTACCGTCCTGTTGGATAGGCAGAAATCCATGGACCACTCGAATATGCATGATCGACAATGTAATACAGGCTGAACGCAGGTGTCGTTGACAAGGCGGAAGCTTAGCCGGTAACTGATCCGCAGCACTGCCAAAGGCAGTGCCCCCAGTAAATGCAGCATTCGTGCACGGTACAGTTCCACTTTGCGTTTGTGGCTCTTGTTGAAGCGGCACTACTCTGACCTGCGCCAGTTCTGTGGATGAAATGCCACATCTCGGATCAATGAGCCGTTTTAGTGTGCACCAGTTGTATGCCTGGGATGTTGTGGGAGTGTGAAGGCCATTCCATGCAAGATAACTTCGAGCAAGGACTCCTGTGTGTGGGGTGTGTATACGTTGGTCTCTCGTCGGGCTGTGCATAGTGTGGGAGTCAGCATCAGCTGCTATAGTATCTGTCAGGGGTTGCCGGGCACATGCGATTCCGAGGTCGGAGGTGCAGATGTGCTTCCGCCTAATAGTTCAGACAAAGGGGCTTTCATCCCTAATGTAAGTTTGTAATCTGCTAGCATTCATGAAATGTGAAGTGGCTTGTTGGGAGTGGGGTGGGATGAGTGCGACTTTGGGATACATTTTTAACATGTCTTGCATGGGGCATATGAGCGGCATCACTGTGTGTTACGTTGCCACACAGCTGCTCCTCCCTCCCCCCCGAACCCATTTACTTGTGTGCGCTGCGCGATTGCATCACTTGCACTCCTACGGTACAGTATTGTCATGCTTGTCTGCGCATGTCCACAAGCCTGACAACGACACTGTGATGTTGGCCGTTGAAGGTGGTCACGTAAGTGAAGGCCTATGGTAAGGATAGGGCGGACACAGATGTAGGGTACATGCCTGGCTGAACTGGGCCTGCAAATGTGGCTAGGCATTTGGCTCATGCTGCGGCAATACAGATACACACAACACTTGGCATGTATGATCCTGGACCCCGAGCAGTCTTGCACTCCTTCATTACTCCGTTCGTGTGATGCCGCCCTCTGGGTGCATGCTACATTGTAACATTGTCACTTACAGGGTGGGACCACTTAGCTACATGTCCATGCTCTTACCTGCCTGAGGTGACATGGTAGCGTCCGCTGTCCACAGCACAATGTAATGTGGTAGGGCCCGGGGCCATCATTCATACATAATGACCACACAGACACACTTGGATAGGTAGTGGAACTGGCTACGGGCACGTGCGCCCGGCCCCTTTTTATTACCAGGATCACATATCCAGTGGCGCCTGTGGGGTGAGTGTGAGCCAGCCCTCAGGGGGTGGTTGGTGCTGGCAACAACTCGAACAGTGATCACTGTTAAAGCGGAAACAGAAAACACCAACATAACACAGACAACCGCAAAGCATCATGGAGGTAGCCGGAGCAGTGCAGAGGTCACCTAATATTCAATCAGAAGGGGCCGTGACTTGTGGTGCACTAAGGTTGGGGCACCAGAGCTGAGCGTATTCATGTGAAGAAATTGTCAATGATTGTGTCCCTTCAGGAAATTCCTGCTGCAGCTGCAGTGAGGTGTGTCACACCTGCCTCATCTTCGTCATCATCATCCCAGGTCTTCCACACTGCCGGAGGTGACATTGTTGTGTCCACAGCCCACAGCACGTAACTCAATCATAAAGGGTCCATGAGTTGTGGTACACACAGTTAGTGGCACCTGAAGCTCTCAGGGGTTGCGTAGCCTGCGATGATGCGTCGTCTGTGAAGGTCAGGAATGGATTGGATGTGTGTGAGCCCTCCTGACCGCAGTATAGGCCAGAGGCAGAGGACAGCAGGGGCCCACAGCCACGCAGCGTTGTCTTGTGGTGTACAAATTTAGTGGCACCTGAGGCGCTCAGGGGGTGTGCTGCCTGCGATGATGTGTGGTCCGGGCGGGCCCCACTGGTAGCAATGTCTGTGGCCTACTGGCCTGCGCCATGAATTAATCAAGACTGGATTCGAATTGTGAGCCCTGCTAACCGCAGTGTAGGTCAAAGGCAGTAGTCAGCACAGACATACCTCGAGGGTGCTGTGCCACTGGGGGCTTGTGTCGTGGATGCCAGTGATCGGCTGAGGAGGCCGGCGGTCATGGCGGCAGCCTCGTGGCAGGGTGAGGGGCACCGCCCTGGCAGACGCGTTGGCCATCCCGGAACCACGCCCAGAGTCCCCGCAAATTTATTCGAACTCCTATGCTGGACTGGTGTACGCTGGACCAGCCCACTCCGCTTACGCTTACAGGGGATGACAACACAGCTACATGACCGAGGTCTTCCCCACTGCCTGAGGAAACATGGTTGCGTCCACTGTCCACAACACTGCAAACACCAGCAGTATGTGTCCACATGGACAGGTCTGTGCTCTGCATACTGAGGTCTGTCCAGCACATCACTTCCACACTCGGCATTGTGTGCCTTCTTATTCATGGGTGACTTGCCTCCTTCACGCATACTTGTGTCCTGTTCTGCACTGCCTCGGTGGTAGTCGAGGGGGGGTGGTCCGGGGAAGGGGCATGGGGGTGGTGGCGGTGGGTGTTGTGGACCTCTTGGGTCTCAGAGCTGCATGATCAGTGTCTCCATGACATGTGTTGGTCTTCAGATGTGGCTCTGGGTTGGACTCCCTTTAATACTGCAGGTAGTCGTCCGCTTAACACCAGTAAAAGGCAGGTGTTAAATGCCTTCCGCTAACCCGCCTTATCACCTGTTTTGGATAGCATCGCAGATCTGGCTGGCCATTGAGAATATCGCGAAGTGGTGTTCTCGCGTGTTTTTGCACAGGAACGCTTACTCTGCATATCATTAGAGTTAGTTGTTGCTCTCATCCGTGGCGATGTTTTTTGCGGAATCTATCGCTGGAAAATTGGCGATTTCGGCAGTTTGCAACAGCTTGAGAATGGGTCTATAATTCTTTCGCCACTTTTGCTGCCTTAAAGTGTTGATAACTCGGCGATAAGTCCTTGTGAATATGCCCCTGTGGGCCTATGTTAGGCCAACAGATGAGAGGTATATACAATGGAAAGTACACGTGCAAGACTTGGGTGCATGAAGCAAACACAAGGTAACACCCGTCATCAGCCAGGCTAGCTTGAATCCAGTGGCAAAGTGAGCAAGGGTCCCACGTCTGGGCATACCCTGCCAACTAAGGGCAAACAAAGCAAACACAAGGAGATGATGGGCGGAGTGCTGAAACTTTTCAGACACTCACCCTCAGTCACAGATCTGGGTTGAATCCATCATCATTCTTTAGCTCACTTCGCCACCTCAGTTCAGACCCAGCTATATGCAAATCAGTCTTGACCCTGTGCCTCATGGGAGCAGTCCAGCCCAAACTGCCAAGCCAGGTCTTCCCTGAACTGGAAACAAGCATCCTGGGACCGGTTTCTGGGTAACACCCTTCATCGGCCAGGCTAGCTTGAATCTAGCGGCAAAGGGAGCAAGGGTCCCACGTCTGGGCATACCCTGCTAACTTAGGGCGAACAAAGCAAACACAAGGGCGCATTTCACCTATCTACTTAAACACACTGTCCCCCGCCCGCCAAAAATGGTGGAGGGGGGGAATATAAAAGGCATTCACCTTGCCCCCACAGTCTGTCAAGGACCAGTGGGTCCAAATGCACCCAGGCCCGTTAGTCCAGGGGGTAAAACAAATAACCCTCCCTGACCCTGCAGAGTAATGCAAAGTAATTTCTGTAAACGGCCTGAGTGTTTTCCAAGGATAGGAAATTTGTTTGTTCCTGACCGTGTAGTTACGTTTAATGGTCTGGGTGGAAGGGGAAAAACGAGCCCGCAACCTCCTGCATTGTTGAATGGTGGGAGGCGATACTTGGCTTGACCGGTGCCATGGTGCCATTACATTGAGCCCTCATGCCCCATGGCTATTCCAGTAGGGCCTTAATGTGGTAGAAAATAGGACCCTGTCCAGTGAATACAGAGGTTTGCTATCATTGTGCATGGGGTTTCCACACTCATGAATATGATCATTGCTACATATACACGTGGAGACTGTTCCCAGTTCCATTCAGTTTCCCATTGTCAGGGTCAACCTTAGATGACTGTGAATAAATAATATTTTACTTTATGAATGCTCAGGATGCACAATGGTGCTTCTCAGAGGAAATAACAGGGTCAGGAAAACCCTATTTCTTTTTCTTCTCTTGCTTCCAATCCGGTACGTGGATGTTGTATACGGCAAACGGCAAATAAGCTCCGGCCACCATAGTCTATCTTGGAAACAAAACACTGATATTGATAACTAAGCCATATGGACCATGCTGTGGTACCTCCAGCATGTGGAGCGGAGGGCTACGCAATCCCTGAAGGCCAGGATTAAGCCTGCAGGCCCTGTTAAGGCTCAGCAGACTTGGTATGCCGCTAGCTTTGCCTTTGTGGAAATATCCAGAAGTTTGATTGCAGATGTCCAGAACTTAAAATGCCTGTGTGCAAGTTAGCCTATTAAAGAACCCGTGAGAAGGTCCTAAGGAGTCCTTCTCAAGGGTTCTCGAGGGATCCTTTAGTGTACTTTTCTACGTATATGCTTACCACCATTTGTCTCCGTGACAACTCTCTGACCTAATTCATGACTGGGATGAGTCCCTGAAGAGCCTGGTAATGCCTAATGACATTTGTTTGGTTTTGTTAGAAATGGGGGTCTCTAGTTGGCAGAGATAGGTACCTTTGTCCAAATAGGGACCCTTGCTTCTAGTCAGGGTAATGGGGATACACACTTTAGATAACACCACAAATGGACACCACACTGGTTTAGAACAATAAAGTATCTTTATCTAAACTTAAGAAGCCCAAAACAACAAAAATCCAACATACAAATATTAAGAAAAATTACTTTCAAAATGTTTTAGCAACTGAGTCCATAGAAAATTATGGATGTGTGATTTCCTGCAAAGTATCTGTCGCTGCGATAAAATTCACCAAGCCAAACAGTTGCAGCGATAGGAAGCGTTGAAGAACAAAGAGATGTGTCGATTCCTGAGACCTTCGTAGATGCGATGCTACAGTTCTGCTGGACACAGGAGAGCGGTGCGTCGGATCCGGTCTGTAGGGAGCAGCGATGCGTCGATTCTGAGATGCATCTGATCTTGGGGGATGCATCGGGGAAAACTTGCTGCACAGGAACAATGCGTGGAAATTCGGGATGCATCGCCGAACGATGCTGCGGCGTTGCGCGGCGCTGCATCGGTTTCTTCAACCGCGATCCCTCGATGCGTCGATTCTTGCTGCTGCGACAGGCGCCGCATCGGTTTCAGCAGCGGCGGGGAGATGCTTCTATTTTCTTGTTGTTGCATGCTAGAAGTAGTATAAAGTTCAGGGGGTTTAGGTCCTTATACCCCAAAATATCTTTGTCCTCTTTGTGCAAGGGTCTCTGAGCCCAGTCCAAACCAGTTCTGTCCTCTCTGGTGCAGCTGCCCGGCAGGAGGTAGTGACAGCATTGTGTAAGGCAGACAGGCCCTATTCAGGTGCAAGGGAAATCTCCTCCCACCACTCTAAATGCAGACTGACCTATTCAAGTGCTAGTGAGAACTCCTCCCCCTACTCTATATGCAGCCCAGGTCTATTCAGCCCAGCCCTGACTCATTCAGGAAAGGCAGGACACACATCAACCCCACGGAAGCTGTCGGAGAGAATGCACTGACCCAGCCCCTGTCACTCCAAAACCAGACAGTCAATACACAGGCAGAGGCACACAGAATGGTTATACAAGAAAGGCCTACATTCTAAAAGTGGCATTTTCAAACACACAATTTAAAAACCATCTTTAGTAAAATATGTGTTATTAAAATCTGAGTTCAGAGAGCCTAAACTTTATTTTTCCATCTTATCCCTATGGGAAGATATGCTTGTAAAATGTTACAAAGTATCCCCCATTCTGTCCAATGGGGCAAGATAGCCTTTCAATGGTGAAAAATGAAATTGGCAGTATTTCCCTATCAGGACATGTTGCACACATCAGTACATGTCCTACCGTTCACATACACTGCACCCTGCCCAGGGGGGTACCTTTTGCCCACTATTGGGGTGTCCTATATGTAAGAAAAGGGAAGGTTAGGGCATGGCAAGTGCACTTGCCAAATCGACATGGCAGTTAGCAAACTGAGCACAGGCCCTGCGGGGGCAGGCCTGAGACATCTTTTCAGGGCTACCCATGTGGGTGGCACAATCAGTGCTGCAGGCCCACTAGTTGTATTTTATTTACCAGCCCTGGCACACCCAGTGCACTTTACTAGGGACTGACCAATACATCAAAATATGCCAATCAGGGAGAACCAATCATAATAACAATTTACACAGAGAGCATATGCTCTTTGGCACTGATCAGCAGTGGTAAAGTGCACAGAGTCCTAAAGCTTACAACAGCAGGTCAGTTAAAAATAGGAGGAGGAAGCAAAAAGTTTGGGGCTAGCCCTGCAAAAAGGGCCAAGTCCAACAGGTTCTAAATGCCATTAAATACCACATTGCAGGTAGAATGTCTCACTTCTTGATGACTGTATTTTGTGTGATTTTAAAGCTAGTTGGTCTGCATGGAGTTGATGTGTATCACACATTTCAACCACCACAAACTAGAGGTTCCTTAAACAGAGTTAAAGCAATTTTGGCTTTCCTATTCTTGGAACAGCTTGGAAGTAGGAGAGCCTTTGGTCACGTCATAACTGTCCCTAGGTTCTAATTCCAAGAAAGACATGCAATCCATTTGGTTGGAGGGAGTTGTGATTTTTAGATCTTTTGATTTTAGTAATAATTTATATAAAAGACTTACTTATAGGAGCTTTCAGTCATCCCTTGGTTTGTTCTTGTTTCATTTGCATTTTTCTTCTATCCACAATAGCATACAGCATCGGGCAAAGGGACAGCGCACTTCAGGAACTCAGAGACATTAGCCTCTTCCCTCCGGCAGACTACACCTCTCAGCAGTCTACGACAATGGGAGGAGAGCTGCTGCTTTGTTTTCCTGCCACAGCTGGCATTAATTCTCAAGCCGACCCCCCCATTGCGGGACTTTAACCTCTACCTTCCCACAGACTACACCTCCCAGCAGCCTCTACCACTGTGAGGAGTCCTGCTGCCTCATTTTCCTGCCACTGCCTGCATTTATACTCAAGCTGACAACAACATCGCCCATCTGTGCCCAGAAGAGGCTGGTCTGGGCCACCCCCTTTTGCCATAATTTCTAGGTAAGTCACCTCGCCCTCCTCTCCTCTCTGCACCCAGCACCTGCTCCTCTGCTTGTCTGGCACCGGTGTTTTCTAAGCAGGTAGCTGCCTGCAGAAATCCCCTTGCCCCTGGCAGCCACGGCCTGCCACGCGTGCGCTCCTCTGTCTGCCTGCCCTACCTCTGGGCCAGCCATACCTGCTTGCCCCTGTCCTGTCTCTTGCCTTGCTGCCTTGCACAACATCCGGTACCCCCTCCATCTGAGCCCATGAGCCATTAGCCCTCTTCACTCTTGCCTCCTGGCCCTTCCTCGCCGTACTAGCTACCTCCCCTGTGGTGGTCCACCACAAGTCCCTCCCCCAGTGCCCCATTTCCCTCCAGCAGGGAGACTGCAGCGCGACCACACAGCGGATGCATTCGGAGGGCTCACTGCATAAGCACCAGGACCACACCCAGCACCAGGAACCCTACCCCCACGGACTGCTACTGCTTCATCTTGCACTAACTTCAAGCCCAGACACATGGACACCAGGATATCAACAACCGCACCAATCCCTCCCCAGGACCACCAAAGGCCCTTTTTCCTGCAGTAAATGACACTTCACCTGCATCACTGAGGATACCACCCCTGCCATGCCCATCAGCCACACTATGTCACCCACACCCACCTATAAGGCCAAAGCCAACACCTTCGGAAAGATCCACTGCTCACTGATCAATGCACCCTCACTCGGGAAAACACGCTACCGAAATTTGGGACACTGTCAAGACCTACGCTTCGGATGCCGTCTTCATCACAGAGACTTGGCTTATAACCCTGCATCTGCTCCAAACATATCCACAGCCTCCACCGATGGATACAAGATCGAACACTGGGACCGATCCAACAGAAACAGCAGTGGCAATGCCATAATCTACAAAGAGAACCTCAAATGCTCTACCACCAGAGAAGATTCCACACCCTTCATGGAATGCCTTAACCTCTAACTCTGAACAAACGGAAAAAACACCATCAGGGGCACCCTCACTTACAGGCCTCAGGGACCCTTCCTAGCCTTCTGCAGCATTATCCCTGACTTCATCGCCCCTATCGCATCAACTCAAATCTGTACATCTTCATGGGAGACCTCAACTTCCAGCTTGAGAACACCAAGAACGCCAATACAGCTGAACTCCTAGAAAGTATGGCCAACCTCAGACTCAAACAGCTGGTCACTGACCCCTCCCATACCACAGGACACATACTCAATCCTATTTTCTACGGGAGTAACTGAGTAAAATACACCCACACCAAGGAATTCACCTGGACCAACCACCACTGTGTCCACTTTGTCGTCTCCGAACCCACCAACACCCCTGCCTCCACTACCAGTGAGACATGGGGCAGCTGGGCAAAAGTATCAAAGCAACATTGGACCAATGCCATCAACTCCCACTGTACCACCACCACCAACGAAGACACAGGGCAAGCTGTGGACAATTTTGTGAACTGGATCACTGCAAGCACTGACAAAGTCACACCCAAGAAACCCACCTACCGCAAGAAACGAACACAACACCCCAACTGGTTCACAGCAGAACTGAGAAACCAGAAACGTGACTTCAGACAAAAGAAAAGAAGATGGCATGCCGGCAAGACCCTTGAGGCCTGAAAACACTTTTAAGATGCCCTCAACCGATACCACCTCCTTTTGAAGAATACCAAGAACACCGCCCATCCACCCGCATCAAGGACAGCTCCAACAACAGCAAGGAACTTTTAAACATAGTCAAGGAGTTCACCACCCTCTGAATGCTCAGGAAAGTCTCCAGATGGCTTCCACCCAACACCAGGCGAACACGCAAGCAGGTTCTCATCACCAGCAGATTAGACTACGACAAATCCCCACCCACGTGGGAATCACGCCCAAGTCATGACGAAACTCCAGACTATTCAGAACATAGCAGCCAAACTCATCCCTGACCTCCCCAGACAGATGCACATCACTCCTCACCTCAGGAATGTCCACTGGCTGCCAGTTGCAAAGAGATGCCAGTTCAAGCTGCTCACCCATGCTTGCAAGGCACTATACAATGAAGGACAAGCGTACCTCAACAATCGAATGAATTTCCACCAGCCTCCCAGGTAACTGTGCTCCGAATCCCTCTGCCTAGCAGCCATCCTACGCATCAGCCGGATGAACACAGGCTGCTGCTCCTTCTCCCCACTGGCAGCGATGGCCTGGAACAACCTCCCTCTACATCTCAGAGCCTCACCATCGCTCCAGCAGTTCAGAAAGGACCTCAAGACCTGGCTGTTCAAGCAATAGGATTACAGGCAGCATGAGCATGATCCCCCAGCGCCTCAAAACCCTCACGGGTGTTGCAGCCACACTTTACAAACCCTGATTGATTGATTGAGCTATTGGCTAACTTCACTGTGAGAGATGACATTCTGCTCTTTCACAAAGAATACATTCAAACAAAGTAGTTCCCTTCAGTTTCAGGGACTGATATGGCAAACTGATTTGCGCGGCCAAAAAAGTGTTTTTGCTTCTAGCAAATGTTTTTATTTTATAAATGGGTGAGGGACCAACAGCTCCTCAAACATAAAGTTTTATTTAAAAAATTGACAAAACAAAACAATCATGGACAAACCCAAAAGGTAGGCAGCCAATGCCAAACCTATTGGCTTTGCCAATGCTAGTTTTTAGGTCAGGCATTAGCCATTGACTAACTTGACTGTCACTGACAGCATTCTGCACTTTCATAAGGAGCACATTCAGACATAAAGTAGGTCCCCTAATTGTCAGGGACAACTATGTTAATGCATGCTTTTTGATACCAAACAATCACTGTTGTTTTTAGCCCAGGTTTTTTCAATAGGTGTATAAGGCCCAGCAGCTCCCCCAAAAATAAAGTTTTGCTGAATCCATGAATAAACAAAAACACATTGGCAAAGGTAAATGTCTGTAGGCCAACATTAGACTTATTGGCTTTGGAACGGGAAAAAACTGACCTTTCATAGTGATATCCTCGTATTTGCTTTGGACTTGGAAGGAGCTAAACTAATATTTCTCCTTGCAGCAAATGAGTGGATCATCATTTCCAGGGTGCTGAAACATATTTTAGCCGAAGTGACCTTTAGAAAATGTCTGAATACCTCTTTACTTTGAGTACAATGGACCGTTGTGACTTCCATGTTATGTTTACCCAGTTCTAGAGTGCCTTTTTCGAGCATCAAGAGACACGTGGAAACCTATTCACAAACTGCATTTTGTAGTGCCAAAGAACAGTACGAAAAAATACCTTGACTAAAAAAGATCCAAGTTAACAAACGTGCTTTGCTGTTGACTAAGACTCCAGTGGAAGGGTAGTTGCAGAACATTCCTGTAAGAAATTGGGTTGTTGGTTGACTGGGTTGTGAGCCCTGGTGAAGCAGCAACCACAATCCTTGTCAGTGTGAGGCAAAGGTCAACCCTAAATCAACCTGTACTTAACCCTGCGATAGCCTGGCACAGAGCAGTCAGGATTAACTTAGAGGCAATGTGTAAAGTATTTTGCAACACTTCAAACAGTAATAAATTGGAAAACACCACACAAAAAAAGAATCCCACACCAACTTAGAAACATATACTGTTCTTTCGTAAATAAAAAAAGACCGAAGCAACAAAAACCCAATCAGAAGAACCGTAGATGTCCAATATTAAAGATTCAAGTGAAGATTGAACCAAAAATCACAAATGCGGTTATCCGGTCGCTCCGGACCGGGACAAAGTCACAAGTTCAGCCTGACCACGATGGAACGCGAGCTGGCTACAGGGACTCTGCAGAATAGAGCACTTTAAATCCTGGTTTGAGGAGCATTGCAAGGATTCCCGTCAAAGATACATTGCACAGTCGAGGCGATGTGTAGGTTCCGAGATGCGGCAGGGCTGTGATGCAAGGGCATAATCGAGGATCCCGCCAATGGGACTTGAGATGTGATGTCCAGTATTGAGGATGCAGCACGCAGTCGGGGAATGTGTCGGTTCCGAGGACCTACGATTGTGATGCGGAGTCTGGCGATGCCGAGGCTGCCGTTGAGGGATGCGAGGGCCTGCGCCGAGGATACGTCACACTGTGGGACAACTGCCTGCTCTAAAAAAACACATTTGCACTACCATTCCCAAAGGGAATTTGCAAATGAGTTACCACCAGCTTGAAGTAGCTGGTAAAATGTGAATGTTTTGCCACTTCATTTTGATCACAAAACATTCTTACATACTGCTGCGATTTGATATTAGGAAGGGACACCCTAAACATGTCCCTTCTTATACCAAATCGGTATGTATTTGCAAATCCAAATTGCGATTTGGTAACATGTTACTAAATTACAAATTGGAATTCATATATACCAAAATGCATTTTACCAGTCTCAAACACAACCGGTAAAATGCCTGATAAATGTGGCCCCTTGTGACAGATGTAGTCTTTTTACTATGTCTATCACCGAAATGAGTATAAATACTAGACCTAAGATGGTGCTCATTTGAGATGCCAGAAACCATGTGTGAAGGACCAGCGCAAGAAGTTTGAGATTATTAAGGGTAAGAGAGGTAGCCTTTTCAAGTACTAAAATACTAGTAGTGCTATCTTTTTTCTAATTAACAGCTACCTATGCCTAAGTAAGCACTTTTTTGACAGGAGAGCCCTTACTGGTGAGTATGTACCAAGCAATACAAATACGTTTTTGCTCTATATGAATATAGATTGACCGTTTAAAGGTATAAGGACCAGCGTTGTGGAGCAGGCCTGTTAACACATAGCTAAATAGAGCAGCTCGGAATGGGGGTAAACCTGCTTCATTACTGCATTCAATCAATCAATCAATCAGGGGGCTTTTAAAGCGGGCTACTCACCTGTGAGGGTCTCAAGACGCTGGGGGGTGGGCGCAGCTCTGGGGCAGCCAAAAAGCCAGGGCTTGAGGCTCTTCCTGAAGGTGTGCAGGTTAGGGGAGCATCTGATGTTGACTGGGAGCTCGTTCCAGGCCTTGGATGCAACGTAGGAGAAGGCTCTTCTGCATGCTCTGATTCTACGGATGCGCGGGGTCTCTGCTAGGGCGAGGTCGGTGGAGCGGAGGTTTCTTTTGGGTACGTGGAAAGAGATTCTTCTGTTGAGGTATTCGGGTCTGATGTTGGGGAGGGATTTGTAGGCATGGGTGAGTAGGTTGAAGGTTACTCTCTTCTCAATGAGTAGCCAGTGGAGGTCTTGCAGGTGCTGGGTCATGTGCTCATGCCGTGGGGTGCCAAGGACGAGTCTGGCTGCGGTGTTCTGGATGGTTTGTAGTTTGTGTAGCAGGGATTTGTTGATTCCAGCGCAGATGGCATTTCTGTAGTCCAGTCTGCTAGTTATGAGTGTGTATTGGACGGTCTTTCTGGCTTCGGGGGGATCCACTTGAAGGTCTTACAAAGGATGCAGAGGGAGTTGAAACAGGTGGAGGTGACGGCATTGATCTGGCGGGTCATGGTGAGGGAGGAGTCTAGGATGATGCCGAGGTTCTGGGAGTGGTCTGTCAGGGTGGGTGGGTTTCTGAGGGCGGAGGACCACAAGGTGTTGTCCCAAGCGCTGGGGGATGGTCCAAGGGCGAGGACCGCATTCTTCTTACAGTTGAGTTTTAGGCAGCTGTTGCTCATCCTGTCGGCAACGTCTTTAATTCCTTCCTGGAAGCTAAGTCTGGTGTCTTCTGGGTTTTTTGTGAGGGACGGGATGAGCTATGTGACGTCGGCATAGGATACTATGCTGAGCCCATGTTGTCTGACGATGGCTCGAGGGGCGCCATCTAGATGTTGAAGAGCGTGGGGCAGAGCGATGATCTTTGGGGTACTCCGCCGTTGTTGATCTCTGTGGGTTCGGAGAAGAAAGGTGGGAATCTGATCCTTTGGGTTCTGCCGGTGAGAAAGGAGTGGATCCAGTAGAGGGCGGTTTCCTGTATGCCAGTGTCATGGAGTCTGGCTGCAAGAGTGCGGTGGGAGATGGTGTCGAAGGCTGCAAAGAGGTCTAGCAGAATGAGGTCCACAGTGTGGCCCTGGTCAAGTAGCACGCAGATGGCGTCAGTGGTGGAGAGGGGGGCAATCTCGGTGCTGTGGTTGCTGTGGAATCCAGACTGGGTGGAGTGGAGAATGGCGTTCTCTTCAATGAAGGCAGTCAGCTGGGACTAATTTCTCGGAGACTTTGGCTGCGAAGGGAAGGAGGGAGATGAGCCGGTAGTTTTTCAGGTCCATCGGGTCTGCTGAGGGTTTCTTGAGGAGGGGCTTGACCTCTGCCCGCGTTCAGTCATCTGGAAGATGCCAGATTTGAAGGTAGCAGTGATGGCGCGGTGTAGTTCGGGCACAATGGCAGCGACGGCTCTGTGGAAGATGTAAGACGGGCAGGGGTCCATAGGGGCTCCTGAGTGGGCGCTCTTCATGGTGGTGGTGGTATCTTCGGTGGTGACCGGTGTCCAGCTGGTGATGGTGGAATGGCTGTAATTGCTGGAGGGGAGGGTGGTTTCTGGAGTCTGTTCGCTGAAGTTGCCGTAGAGGGCATTGATTTTCAGGTGGAAGTAGGAGCCGAGCTTGTTGCAGAGTCCTGGGACAGTGTGATGTGAGTGGCTTCTCTAGGGGGTGTGGTGAACTGCTGGATGATGTTGATAGGCTCCTTTGAGTTGCTGGCATTTATGAGGATTTTGTTCCAGATGAAGGTCCTCTTGGTGGCTCGAATGAGTTGGTGCTATTATGTCATGGCGTGCTTGTAGGTGGCCTGGTCTTCGGTGCTTTTGTTGCTTCACCATCATTTCTCGAGTCATCTGCATCAGTGTCTGGCTTTTTGGAGGTCGGTGGTGAACCAGGCGGCCTTCAGGGAGCTTTGTCTGTCGGGGTGGCGGAGGGGTTCGAGCTTGTCTGTGCAGTGGTAATCCAGCAGTGTAGTTCTATGGCTGCGGAGTAGGCGTCGGTAAGGGCGGAGGGGGGATCGTGGATGAGGGTGGAGTTGAGGTGTTCCTCTGTGACCTTGCTCCAATTCCTTTGTGGCGGGTGCCAGGCTTGCTGTGGATATTGGTTCCTCGTGCACAGATGGGGTCGAGGATGTACCTTGTGGGTGGGGGTGGTGACAAGCTGCTTCCGTCCGAGGTTGGCGATGTTGTCCAGGAGGGTGATGGAGTCAGGATCGCTGTGGTTGTCGAGGTGGAAGTTCAGGTCTCCGATGAGTATGTAGTCCATGGAGGCGATGGCGTGGGGTGCGAGGAGGTCAGCAATGGTGGTGGTGAAAGGAGCTCTAGGCCCTGGGGATCTGTAGGCGAGGGTGCCGCGCAGCATGGTTCTAGGGCTGGTCTGGATCTGGAAGTGGAGGTGTTCGGTGTTTGAGAGGGAGTCCCTCATGCTGGAGGTGGAGAGACAGAGGGAGCTCTTGTGTGCGATGGCGAGTCCTCCACCTGGGCGGTGGGGCAGTCCGTCCTCTGGATCTTGTAGCCATTGGGAATGGCGGTGGCAATGTCGGGGGCAGAGGCAGCGTTTGTCCAGGTTTCCGTGAAGAAGGTGACGTCTGGTGAGAGGGTGTTGAGGATGTCCCAGATCCCTACGGCATGTCTCTGCAGGGTGCACACGTTGAGGAGGATGCACTTCAGGGCTTCGGTGGTGCGGGCGTTCGGCGTGGGTGTGGAGGTCATGGGGTGCAGTGGATGGTGAAGGAGTGTCTGCAGGAGAACTAGCCGTGGGTGGTGTTCGGTGTCGACAGTAGGCAGTTTTCGTTCCTTCCGGGGTTGATTGAGAGGAGGGCAGCTAGGTCGTAGCGGTGGATGGTTGGCGAGCCAGCATTAATGTCAAAATGACTGAACTGGACCATGTCAGAAGAGATCCATATATTTTGGCTTCAATAAAGGACAAGTTTTGCCGTTGGCATCTTCCAACATTTATCAGGAGGAAATAGATCCAGAAATCACTACTGACTTTTTTGTCCAATCAATCGAAAATAATAGAAATCTTAAAAAAACATTAATTACAATATCAGAAAGAACATATGGATTTATCTGGCTCTTGCTAATCCATGCTCCTGTTGGTATGTGATTATCCTGTGTAACCAAGGCGATGTCTTTTATGCATTTGATTAATGTGTGTTTGTGCTGCATAGTGTTACTAACATGGAAATAAAAGGGACAATGCATTCAATATAAAATTTAAGAGATGTGATTAGGCTCCATTGAAACACTTTGTTCCCTTACCCATCATTTCATTAATTTGTGTCCTCCTTGAAGTGGCCACTAAACTAGTCACTTCAACTTTTATTAAATATGCAGTAGGAGTTAAGTTTAAAGGAAGGTTGTGATTGTAATTAATCATTTCTGGCTCTTACTGCCTCTTTCTCCTGCGTGGCATTGGATCAAGCCCTGTTCTGGATGCTGCTGCTATATTCTGTTTTATGGAAGAAGGACCATCCTCGTCGCCAATTGTTACTTTTTGCGGTATAAAGAACCAATGTCTGTGATTCCGGTTTTAATTCTGATGAATTAAATAAATATTAATGAGAAAACTAACAAGACTAGCTTTTTATTAACTGAATATTTGTATTAATCGGCTGGTAATATTGTAGTATGGTTGTGTGGATGTAAGGTTGAATTAGTAGGTGAATAGGAAACTCAGTCATTGCTTGGTATACTTGATGAATGAGCGAGGAGAAGAATGGTAGATAAATGCATAGATCATTTAATAGTGAAGTGATCGAGTGCATGCATGATTGAGTGCATGGTTGGATAGTTAACGAGCGCACGACTTCAGTAAGATAAAGGCAATGTGCATTCCATGTACAAGAGGAGTGTATGCCTCCTTCCTTCACAGAACAAGGACCACATAGTTGATAAGGCCGGATTCTTGTCTACCTACTTATCTTCAAGAACCCTTTCAGGTCGCCAGGATTTTTTTACTTGCCAGATAGCGTAGGGGGAATGAACACAATTATCAAATCATATGTACCGCGATTGGACATTGTAAATAAGTGGAAGACTCAGAATCTAAGGTTATGACCTTTTATTACCAACAAAAACATCTGAATATATAGGCACCTCAATACAAGGCACAAAAGATAGATGGGCACTAATATAAAAGCTAACCTACGAAGAATCCGCATTCGACTAAAGATAAAGAGATTTACAGCTTCTAAAAGCATCAGATAAAGAATCGCTATTGTGACGTCGAACTTCGAATTCATTAATCAAAGCATTTATGTCCCTACTCTATGCTAAAGTGGCATCCCTACTTAACCTTCCCTTCCAACCGAGCATAAAGGTGTCAGAAGTGAAACTTCCTAAGAAGTCTTCACTCAGTGAGAGGTCGATCTATGATGCTCTTTCTAGCTTCCCGCCTAAGTCTCGTCTGAACCACCCTCGGGGCACTGTCCTTAATACAAAACCCAAAAATTGTCAAACACGCCCTTAGGCACACCTCTTCAGCCAGGCCTTCCTTCTGTAAATTTCCATCCAACGCTTTCCATCTTCCTTCGTCCGTTAGCTTGACCTTGGATCCCAGACACCATTCGTACTAGGAGTTGCAATTTCACATTCCAATTCACTCCCCTCCAGTCTGCTCCTCATATCTCAACTCCTACAACAAAGACTTATTCTAACTAACAAGCTAAATGTCCTTGCACCTGCAACAGAAACATGGGAACGGAAAAACCCGCTTCACATCATGAGGTTTTACACTTCTCTACAATTTAAGCCTTATTTAAGAAATCCCTGTCAGCCTAAAATATAGCTAATATAAGAAATGAACGGCCTTCTCTCATACATATGCACTTTAGGCCTTGCAAAATAAAACTCATTACAATGACATTCTATGCATTAATTCAACCTAATCATCTTATTACTGAACATAAGTAACTTACATTTCTAACTCTTTACATTGCATACGATTTACCTAGAACCATAACATTATACGAAACTACTCATTAAACTTATTATAGATACATTTTACAATAACTAATGGCGTTAATTTCTCTCAAGGCATTAGTACATTTCTAACACTTCTACGTTATATGATTTCAGCAAATTCATTTCTATAACATTCCTAAACATACATTGATTATATGTGGGTGCTGTCTAACGGTGAATATGGTGCACCCCTACAAATCTCAGAACATGTGACGCTCTATCAGTTCCCCCCTTTGATGACAATTGTCATCACACCATTACAACCTCATTTCCGTCCAAGAAAGAACCAACCTAAACAGTGGTGGTAGCAATTCTGCCCTGTCGGAACCCCTCCATCCTTTTAAGATTCTGATATTGACTATCCTGCATTTTCACCATTCGTCTCTCGTTTGCTCTGAGGGTTCTCTCCATCCTATTTCCCCTATACCACTTGAAGGCTCTTATAAGTCCCCACAGACAGATCACACAAACCACCACAATGATTAATGGCTTCAGCACAAATCCGAGGAACTCTTTTCCCAAGTTTGCAAACCAAGTCCCTATTTGACCAAATCCCTTACCAATCTTTTCCCACACATTCTCTTCCGTCAAATCTGCAATCACCTGATGAATCGTGGTAATGTTGGCTATATACTTCTCCAGATCCTTGCTATTGTCTGGAATATACGTGCAACATTCCTGAACTTTCAACAATTTGCAGACTCCGCCCTCTTTTGCTAATAATACATCTAATGCAAGACGATTTTGCAAAACCATCGTTCTTATCGATAACATCTCTCCATCTACCAACAGCAATGACTTTGCCGTGTTCATTGACAATTCATCCACCACAGGCGCCAACCTTCTTATTTTCACGTCATTCAAAACCACTCCCAAACTGGGTATCATTGCTCCAAAGATATCACCAATCACCGCTCCTGCACTCACAGACCTCCGCACTTTAGAATGACGTCCTGTCTCTAGCACATTCAAATCTTCTGCGTGGTAAATCTTCGGAAAAATGATAGCCAAGTAACATGTACCATACCAATTCGCAGGCAATCTCAGATAGGCATTCTTTCCGCATACAAAGTACACCGTGGGAATCACTTGTACCGTACCTTGTAAAAAGTTCTTAGCTGAATCTTCCACAGTAAAGGTATGGTCACACGTACTATGTCCCACCGAGACCTTGTCCTTATCGGTCTGTGGACGTCCCATACACAAATTTCCCCTCTGAACTTGATCTAATGCTATAGGTCCATAACTAGGCCTGGGCGGCAAATTCCGTTCCGCTCGCGGAATTTGCGGAATTTCGGTAATTTTGCGTTCCGCGGAGAACGCGAAATTGCCCAAAATTCTGCTTTCCGCGACTTTGCGAAATTTTTTCTTGTTCGTGTTCTCAAAATGCGTGTTCGCGAGATATTTCTCCCCGAGCACGCAAACAGCAACTGTGAACAGGAAAACAGCATCGCGAACATGCAATTCCGCGTGTTTACGGAATTTCTGCATGTTCGCGGAGATTATTTACCGTTTCGCGGAGATTTGCGTAACGCGATTACGCAAATTCCGCCCACCCCTATCCATAACTTCCCTTCGATTTGTGTAATTTCTCCTCATCAGTCCAATCTACTGAACTGCCTCCTGCCCCTCGTTTCTGGGTTATTTTTCTATACCTATCTTCAATTTGACCAATAAACTTCTTTTCAGTTTCTGACAATAAACACGTCAAATTATGTCTATGCGCATAAGCTGTATCTAAACTTGTAGTCGGTATGAAATAAGTCCGAAGTCTATCTTCTAATCATACTTATTCAGATGCTTAAATGTAGGAACTTCAGGAAGTATTGTATCATAATTAGAAAAGAAATACTCGAACTGTTTCCTTTCATAAAACAGGCTAAGCAATAAGCTACAGGAAATCCTATATGTTAGTGGAAGGTGATGATATCTAATACCCTCATCCACAGAAGCAGGCAACTGCATACACACATAGCACATAGCAATCCTTCGCATCCATCGCGTCAACATACTCATACAGCAACTTTGTATAAGCATTAAGTTTGAAGTCACCCCTGGATATATCTATCTGAAACATACGACTTTCCTCAGGTGTCAAAGCACTTCGAGCTCCTATAGTAACCTCCTTTTGGCTGGAAGTGGTAGGTGTAGGTGTCCCTTGAACCTCCCCCTCCTGCTCGTGTGAAACTATATATGAGGCTACAACTATCACAAATATAGCAACTATCACTACCCCTAGCAATGTACCTATCACTCATTTTGCTCTACGGTTAGTATTTCCAGCTTCCGCCATCTTCACACGGTGCTCAAAATTCAGTTCAATGGCAATCGGAAAATCCTCTTTGTCAACTTAGTTCAATCGCCCTCTTGAAGCTGGGAAACCCCTAGCAAATTTCAGTTCCTTATTTACACCGTCCAGAAAAGACTTACCTAGCCCTTTTCGTCTTCTTAAACAGAAAAGTCCCTAAATTTATTCTTCTTCCACTCGGGCCTAGGTTATCTTCTTTCAGATTTATACACAATAAAGTTCATCCTCAGTCCAGAATAACAGCCGGTCCCAACAGTTCCAAGCCCCCCTGCAAGATATCGATTTTAAGGTCTTTCAACTCCTGGGGAGCGGGTATGACAGCAAAAGTCAGGAAAACTAGGGTGTCCAAGATCGATCCACGAATGTTACTCAAAAGCGGTGGACTCGGGATGTTGATGGTCAATATCCCCTCGATCTCCAGTCCTGGAATCTTCAGCAGCACTTCCACCTTCGGATTCGGAGAACTGCTGACCAGTGTCAACGATTTTCAGCCTCTCCGTCCTCAGTAAACCTGGCATCAGTCACAGCGTATGTCCACTCTGGTGAGGCGTACTTTTGACACGGCACTCTTGCTCTCCTTGACCTTCTCAGGCCTCCTTGATCTTGCTCTTCGTCACTCTGCTCCGACTCCGATGCTTCCGATACTGGGGCAAGATCTTCTCTCGGTGCCAATCGCAAGTTTACCCGTTTCTGACTCACCGGCCAAACCTTTTCTGCCTCTGTGGCACTTCTGCTCTCCCTTCTGGTACCCTGTGCACTGCTTTCTTCTTCGACATGATTTGGCTCTACTCCGCCCACAGCAACTCTTCCTTCTTCGAAGTCTAATTCGGGGCTACTCTCACTTCCCCTTTCAGCTCGGTCCAGTGCACAACCAGCTGCATCCGCAACCCCTACAGCTTGACTTGCCCTCTCAGATGGCTCTGCCACCTCAGCTGGGTTTTCGTTCTCGAGAGGGGCTGTATCTTCCAAGGGTGCTGGGACTCTACGGGTATGGGAGGCAAGCACCCAGTTCAGCAATCCCCCACACTTCACTGCTGTATTCGTAACCAGGATGATCTGGTACGGCCCACACCAGCGAGCATCCAGGCAACTCTTCCTCACGTGTTTGCGCACAAGTACCCAATCCCCTGGGGACAAGTCGTGGCACAGGTCACTTGCGGCTGGAACAGTTGCTGCTTGCACCTGCTGGGATACAGAACGGACCACGTCAGCCAGGCTTTTACAGTAGTCGAGAATCAAATCATCAGTGATGTTAATCAAAGCAGTGGCAGGTATCGCGGGAAAACGCATCGCTCTCCCCATGAGGATCTCATGGGGTGACAATCCAGTCCTTCTATCAGGCACACTACGAAGACTCATGAGAACCAAGGGCAATGCGTCTGGCAATTTCAAAGATGGTGAAGAGCACACTTTGGCCATTCGGGCTTTCAATGTCCCATTAACTTGTCCCACAATCCCAGAAGCCTCTGGTCGGTAACTGCAGTGCAACCTTTGGTCTACATTTAAGGCAGCGCAAAGAAATTTCATGATCTCACTATGGAAATGCGTTCCTCTGTCTGATTCAAAAGAGGTCGGAAAACCGAACCTCGGGATGAGCTCTCTCAGTAGTAACTTGGCTACAGTGAGTGTGTCACATCTACGTGTTGGGTACGCCTCCACCCATCTAGAAAAGACACATACTACAACTAATATGTACCTCAACCCATTGTACTTTGGCATCTCAATAAAGTCCAACTGCATTCTGTTGAAAGGCCCACCTTACCTCCCTATATGACTCAACGTCACAGCTGTTCTCTTCCCAACATTCATTTGTTGGCACGTGACACATCTCTGGCACACAGCTTCGGCCACTGCCCGAAATTTTGGATTTTACCATGTTTGGCGAAACACTCGCACCATCGCATCTCTACCAAGATGCACAGCACCATGTATCAGTCTCGCCATTGGGTTCAACAGACATTCCGGTAATACAGCTCTTCCATCATTTGAAACCCACACATCCACATCTCCCTTTTCACATCCTGCTCGCACCCAACTATCCCGTTCTTGATTGGAAACTTCGTCCTGCAACTGTTTCAGTTCTTCCTATGTATCGGCCATGGCTAGCATCACGCTGAAATCGATTCTCTCTTGGCTTCCATCAACATGTCTTTCAGTAAAATTACATCCATGTTCTGCATAAAATCTAGCAACTTCATCAGCATAATTATTACCTAATGACACAAAATCACTTCCCTTGGTGTGTGCAGAACACTTTACAACCGCAATTTCATCTGGACATTGCAATGCTTCCAACAATTGCCTCACATAATCCCCATTCCTGATGGGCGAACCAGAAGATGTCATAAACCCTCTCTGTGACCATAGCTGTCCGAAGTCATGAACAACACCAAACCCATACTGACTATCCGTATAAATCGTTATACGGATCTTGTCAGCTGCCAAATAGGCATGAGTCAAAGCAATAAGCTCAGCCACCTGTGCGGAGTATACTCCTTCTAAACAAGCGGCTTCAACCACTCCCGTGATTGTACATACAGCAAACGCTGCCTTCAATCGACCAACACCGTCTCTTAAACATGAACCGTCCACGAAGAAAATTTCACCTGACTCTGGAAGCGGTTCATCAACAATGTCAGGTCTCGGTTTGGTGCACAATTCAGTCACATCGAGACAATCATGATCCTCACAGTCTTCATCATCTACATTCGGAATAGGCAACAGCGTGGCAGGATTTAAAACAGAACACCTCTTCAACGTCATGTTATCTGCAGCAAGGATGACTTGTTCATAATGCGTCAACCTATTATTCGTGAGGTGCTGTGTTTTAGTCCTGGTCATCAACAGTTCAACAGAATGTGGTACATGCACAGTAAGCGAATGACCCATTACAACGCTCTCACATCCTTCGATACTGACACCTGTTGCAGCAACGGATCTGAGACATCCGGGCAACGCAGAAGCTACTGGATCTAAAGTAGCTGAAAAGTAGGCAACTGGTCTACGGACATTCCCATGAATCTGAGTTAAAACTGCCAATGCACAACCTTCCCTTTCACAGCAAAATAATGCGAATGCCTTGTTATAGTCAGGCATCCCCAGAGCTGGAGCGCAACACAAGGCCTCTCTCAGTCTCAAAAATGACCTTAGACAGTCTTCATCCCATGGTACCGAATTACTCACATCCTTGCGCGTCAGCCGCTGTAAAGGCTTCGCTTCAAAGGAAAAGTTTGGGATCCATTGGCGACAGTAACCAACCATCCCCAAAAACATCCGAACTGCCCTCTGGGTAGTTGGAACAGGCATTTTCAGAATAGCCTCAATGCGATCTGGTGACACCTTCCTTCTAACCTTCTCAATCCGGTGACCCAAATACTGTACTTCATCCAGACCAGGGGTACTCAAAAACTTTCTCTCGGGGGCCAAATTTACAGTGTGGTTTCTGGCTGAGGGCTGCACCGGTGGGGGCGGGGCCAGTGGGGGAGGGGGCGGAGCTAGACCCCAAAAAAAACTATGACCATGAGGTTGAACACAGGCCCCTGCAGCGGACGCCTTTGTCCACTGAGCCACCAGACCAGGCATTCACACATATCTGTCTGTCTGTCTGTCTGTCTGTCTGTCTGTCTGTCTCTCTGTCTGTCTCCCTCCCTCTCTCTCTCTGTCTGTCTGTCTCTCTGTCTGTCTCCCTCTCTCTCTCTCTGTCTGTCTGTCTGTCTGTCTGTCTCCCTCCCTCTCTCTCTCTGTCTGTCTGTCTGTCTGTCTGTCTCTCTGTCTGTCTCCCTCCCTCTCTCTCTCTGTCTCTCTGTCTGTCTCCCTCCCTCCCTCTCTCTCTCTCTGTCTGTCTGTCTCCCTCCTTCTCTCTCTCTGTCTCTGTCTGTCTCCCTCCCTCTCTCTCTCTGTCTCCCTCCCTCTCTCTCTCTGTCTCTCTCTCTGTCTCCCTCCCTCTCTCTCTCTGTCTCCCTCCCTCTCTCTCTGTCTCCCTCCCTCTCTCTACAAAATGCGAAGTGGGTCGCACACCGCTCGTCATACTAGCAAATAGCCCCATAGGATTCTGGAGGATGTAGTGACAGCGGCGGGTACACCTATGCCACGAGTAAAAAGTTTAAAATGCCATCCCTGGACACGTGTTTCGAGGTAATTGCCTCTCGTCAGCAGGGAGCAGGTACGTATGCGGGGTGCTGTAGACTGCCAAAAATTATCAGGTCTAGTACCTCTCACGGCGCGCGGGTGCGGGATCCGGGCTCGTCAACCCATAGCTCAGGGAGCTTTAAATACAAAATGCGAAGTGGGTCGCACACCGCTCGTCATACTAGCAAATAGCCCCATAGGATTCTGGAGGATGTAGTGACAGCGGCGGGTACACCTATGCCACGAGTAAAAAGTTTAAAATGCCATCCCTGGACACGTGTTTCGAGGTAATTGCCTCTCTCTCTCTGTCTCTCTGTCTTTCTCTCTGTCTCCCTCCCTCTCTCTCTCTGTCTCCCTCCCTCTCTCTCTCTCTCTGTCTCCCTCCCTCTCTCTCTCTCTCTCTCTCTCTGTTTCCCTCTCTGTCTCTCTCTCTGTCTCCCTCCCTCTCTCTCTCTCTCTGTCTCCCTCCCTCTCTCTGTCTCCCTCCCTCTCTCTCTGTCTCCATCGGGAGCTTCGCGGGTGTTTCTGGGGGACTGCTGGCATTGGGGGGGGGGGGGGCTGGTCCTTGCACCTTTCACAGGGGGGGCATCCCTCGGGGCAGCTGCTGTAGGACTCGGCCTCTCCACCGCAGGGGGAGTCACCTCTGATCAACAGCAAAATAGACAAAGACAAAGTGGAGGGGCTCTTGAAGGAGTGTGAAAGGGGGCTGGAGAGAATCAAAGAACACATGACGGCTGCCAACCAGCTGGCGGAGGAAATCAGAGATTTGGCCGAGACTGTAAACCCGGATTTTGGGAACATGTGCTTCGGAGTCGGCCAGGCCGGCCTCCATCTCTCCAAATTAGTTAAAACCGTCCAGGTATTGAACAGTGGCCGCCTTCTAGCCAGAATAGCCGGAAGCACAACCGTAGTGTTCAGTGCTTTCTTCGTGGTGTTTGATCTGCTCAGCCTCATACACAGCGACAAGGAGCTCAGCAGGGGGGCCCCAGGTGACCCCGCAACAGCCATCCGCAAGGCAGAGGGTGAGCTAAGGGCTCTGCTCACAGAGTTGGAGGTACCTGCCCTTGAACGCACTATGCAAGAGCTGAGAAACCCTAAACCAACAAACAACTAGGGCCCTCTGCCCCCACACTCCCTCCCCGGCACCCCGTTTCAGAACAGATAAGGGGCGAATCACACAAGTACTTACGAGTGAGAGAAGAGGTACTACAGGGCAACTCTTGCCCACCCCGACAAGTCGTTGAGCATGCACCGCTGTCAGTGCAAGAGCACTGACAGCTCAGTCCTTCCTGTTTCTGCCGTGTGTGAATATTCACATGTTTGATGTTTTCAGGCCCTGTCACACAGACATGTAACAGTATGTAAAGGGGCACTAGGGGGGGCTCTTTCACTTGACTCTGAGACCTGTGTGCTTGCGGGTTGGATCTCGAGTCTTCATTTGACAAGCTGATGCCTTCTGGGTGTTGTAGTCTTTACTTCATTTCAAATGACATTCATTCCCAGGCAGAGCCAGGTGCGATGAGAGGGGAGGCGGGGCGGGGCACAGAGCGCACACAGCCGCCGCATCCAAGTACTTCACGGGTCTTTTAAAGACCATTCACTTGGTAATGAGGCTTTGTTGTATTTCACCTCTTCTTAGTGCCGCTGCATCTCCACTCAATCATTGTGGAGATGCAGGGGCGCTAAGAAGAGGTGAAGTACAACAAAGCCTCATTAACAAGTGAATGTTATTTAAAAGAATCGCCCGGCCCCATAGCTCGCAACCGGCGATATACAAAACACAAAGTCATATGATGTCGGCAAGGTCCGCGGGCCGCCAAGGAAGGCTTGCCGGGCCGCTGGCGGCCCGCGGGCCGTACTATGAGTACCCCTGATCCAGACAGTACTGTAGCTTGTTCGGGGACACCTTATGCACATTCTCCACTAAGTAATTTAACAGAGCTACAGTATCGATCCTGCAGGCGTCTTCAGTCTTTGACGCCACGAGCAGAGCGCCAATGTACTGCACAAGGGCTGAGTCCTGTGGCAGCACAAGACCTTCGAGGTTTTTCTTCAAGATCTGATTAAAAATAGACGGGCTCTCTGTATATCCCTGTGGAATACGACACCACGTTAACACGCGGTTTTCCAGCCGAAAAGCAAAAAGAAATTGGCTCTCCTCGTGCAGAGGGATCGAGAAAAAAGCTTGGCACAAGTCAACCACTGTGAACCATTCAGCTTCACATGGGATTTGGAACAAGATCACAGAAGGATTCGGTACCACGGGACAACATGGAACTACTATCTCATTAACTTTTCGCAGGTCTTGTACAATCCGGAATTTCCCACTCGGTTTCTGTAGTCCCATAATAGGTGAATTGCATGGGCTACCCATGATCTCCCTCAGTATTCCCTGCTTAATCATAGACTCAATTACAGGTTTAATCCCTACAATAGTTTCGGCTGACAACTTATACTGGGGCGTCCTCGGGTACTCTACATTTGGCTTGATCTGGATTTTCACTGGGTCTACTCCCTTGACTAGTCCAATCTCCTCTCCACTAAGATCCCATACATCAATTGACACGGAATCCCTCACATCAAGCGGAAGTTCTTCCACTGTCAGTGCTGGGTACATTTTCACACAAAAACGCTGGTTCGCAACCTTAAAGGTTGCGTCGTCATCATTCGTCTGCACTTCCACTCCCTTCGGGGTACAGTAGATGGTGCAGTTAAGTTTGCACAACAGATCTCTTCCTAGCAAGCAAACTGGACTAGAGTCGCACACCACAAACTGGTGCCTATCGCTGAAATTTCCTATCCTAATAGGTATTGGCTCAGTTAGCGGGCTAGTCAATTTCTTATTTGCCACACCAATGACTTGGATCGATTGTCCAGAAAGGGGTAGGTCCGGGACCACTGCAGATCTTACGGTCGATCGCATAGCACCCGTATCAACTAAAAAGGTCGTAGGGTGACCGTCAATGTCTGCTTCCACAAAGGGTCCCCTCTGATCTACCTCTAGGACCGCTCCAAGCGCACAGTCATTTCCTCCCCTTAAGCAGGGTCGTACCACTGAGCCTAAATCGTCTTCCCCACTCACTTCAAGCAAAGGCATCTGCAAATATGTCCAAGCTCCCTGCTGTATATTCAGTATCTTGGGTGGTTACGGAACCTGCATCTGCGGAACACCTGTCCCCCCTTTGACCATTCGAGGTCTGGTCACCGTAGGGACCGTGTCCGCCACACAAACCTCTCCTTCCTGCTGCATTTGGTTCAACGGGTTCAAAGGACACTCGCGTCTCCAGTGTCCAATCTGGTGACAAAGATGACATGCTGTAGTCTTTTTCAATGTCGCCACGTCCATTCCTGTCCTAGGGTCTATTCCCTTTGGCCTTCCCTGACCCTGAGTATTCTGCATTCCTCCTTGATTATTTCCCTGTCTCCATCCAAATGTTCCTCCATTCGGCTGTCCCTGGGCTGTTTGCATCTGTACCAGCAGCAAATTATCTTTCAACTTCCTGTGTTTGGATTCTATCTCATCACTGCAGTATCTAGCGTACCGTAGGATCTCATCCACGGGCTTGTTCTGCCAACAAATCAAATGCTGTTGAATCATGAGACTAACCTCTGGCCTCAAGCCCAACACAAACTTAGAAACAAACTGTCCCATGTCTTTGGTATCCAACACATCTAAGCCACTGTACTGTTTAAAAGCCTGCAAAAGTCTCTCTTAAAACTCATGCACTGTCTCCTTAGGCTCTTGCACTGTCCTATCTATCTTCACCCAATCAATGTCCTGCGGTGATATTTTCGACTTCAACCACGTAATCACCTGTTCAAACTTTTTCATCACTATCGGCGACGGACCATTTGAAATCGGGTTCCTGTCAGGCTACAAAGCCGGCCACTCAACAGCAATTTTACATTGCGACAACAAGTCGCTCGGGACCACAATTTCGAACAAGGTATTTAGATCAATCCACAATTCTTTTGAAATTTTGACAAAGCGGTCAACCTGCTTGTACCACTCCACAGGCTTCTCCCTCAGACGGGGGAAGTCATTTGTGAAGGCAGCCAAATCACCCCTGCTCCAAGGTACATGCACTTATCCTCCATTCTGCACTTCACGTAAAGGGTAGTTCCCTACCTCCTTTGTCCCTCCACCCGGGGGTGGCGTCTCTCCTATTGCTCTCCTGGAGGTTTTCTTCTTGGACCATCTTTCCTCCCACTTATCAAGCATAATCCATGCACGCATTGCTATGGTTAAATCTTTGATATGGGTTCTCAATCCCATGACTCTTTTCTCTTCTAATTCCTGGTCACTGTACTGCAACCTATGATTTCCTTGCAATGCTTTGGTTTTAGACAAATCCACCTCATATCTTTTGGCTAAATCTGACAACTTCTCATGCGCAGTTCGAGCCTTGCGAGTCACATCCTTTGCTACAAACAGTAGTTCATCCTGTTCGTATAACAACATTCTCTCAAGAGGTAAATTTCCACTTATTATCTCATCTACCTCTGCCTTTAATCTTACAACATCTAACATTTTCCCTCTCAGGGCTCCCTTCAGTACTTCTTGGCAACCTGCACCATCCTTTTCATTGTATTCACATTCTCGTTCCTGTGACCTACTCTCTTCTGACATACTCATAGGAACGGAACGATTCATTATCGTGCCTCGTGCACTCTCTGCTGTTAACAGGCTCTGGCTCTGGTGGTGTCCACATTCGCAAATCTGATTTTGACTCGACCAAAGACCTCGGTCTCACTGACCTCGACTCTCCCTGTCCCCTAGAGGAGTCTGCTGGGGCTGGCAATGGTGTACTCCATTCTACAGGCTTCAGAGTCTGCTCCACTCCACCCACTGACTCACTTCTCTCGACCACGCTCCTCACCCTACCTCTGACTGCACTGAACTTCCTTCCTTCTCTTGATCTGGGTCATACACTGAAACAATAGGTCCAATAGTGACCGGTATTTTCAGCGCATCCGGTAACCTCACACCTCTCCCAACGTTTGCGCTAGCCACAGGATGATTCCTCATACCCTAGGCTCCTGTCGAGATCTTCCCTTCTACTCTCACGTCTGGTTGGGTTGATGCTCCCCTAATCTCTTCTATCTGAGCGGAATTCTCTTCCGGGGCATCTGGGTTGTATGGAGGTGGTCTCTCAGATAATAAACTCTCTAGTAGGCTATCATCAGTGTCGCTGTCATCCTCCTCATCTGCTGCCTTTTCTTTTGTTCCATCAGTCTTTACCAATAAGGGATACAGTCTATGTCCTTCTATTGCCTGTACTCTCTATCGTTTCTCCTCTGCATCCCATCTGGCATCCTGAAAAGCCTTGATTGACTTTTTCATCCTTTCCTGATTTCTATCTCTTGTCCTATCATGCGCTGCTCTAATCCACGCATGCAGTGCTTCAAATTGTGTTGGCCTTGGCAAAGGTCGTAAAGCCGCCATCACAGACTTCAACTGGTACAACACTTCTAGCCTGAATGAACCATATCTTGGGAATGCTAATTCTCCTTTTTCTTGGGTCAATATATGCCAATTTTCAAGCCAAATTATAGTATGTAACCCCACATTTCTTGCCATGTAATGTGCCGGAGTATCCTCGGGAGGGGCTTCTTCTCCCCCACGAGTAACCACATGTTTATCCCCGCTACACAATTCTCGGAAAACTTTAAAGCATTTCATAATGACCAAAATTTATGAACGCACACAATGTATTCGTTCACTTCCTGATGTCAATCCACCAATAACAACGCGACTCAACCGAACCGACCTATTGCAGCCCGACACCATTCTGACGTCACTTTTCCTCCACTCGCAGCAGCTCCCCTCCTTCACAACTCACGTCTCACCCTTGTATTCGTCCCATACATACGCTGAAATAACCGTTTGTCCCAAACAAGTTACTTCTCTGACTGTACGTCCACAGTCTCTCGAAGTTGTCGACCTCGGTTGGCAACTGTCTGTCCCCGTCCGGCCAGACAAATCGCCTCTGATAGGTTACAAATACTCAAATCCACATACAACAGCCCACGACCAGTGGCGGCTTGTCATGCACTCACACATTCGCTCCCCCTATCTCGGTCCTGGTGATCGATGGCACCTCACGATCCCCTTTGGGTGGTCAACAAAATCTACTGCGGGTGTCTGCTACACCCAATCACTTAAGCTACTCGTCGAGCCTAAGACTTTCCCGGGCTGCGCGCGTTCACAGCCTGATCTCACAATCACTCAACATTCACTCCAACTCCGCAAGACATCACACAACAAATCAACACCGCAATCTACAAACATCTCACCCTATTCATACTCACTACTCTTTGAACTGCTGCTTTCTGCCGCACTGCTACTCGCCGTCTACGTCCATCAGCTGTCGTCGTCTACTGTTCACCATCTGATGATTCACCATCACTTAACGTTTATGGGCCTCAAGGATCACTTATCCTAGTCTAAATCTTCCCTCGCTATCGGAAATAACCATCCTCTGCTACCAACTGATAAGGCCGGATTCTTGTCTACCTACTTATCTTCAAGAACCCTTTCAGGTCGCCAGGATCTTTTTACTTGCCAGATAGCGTAGGGGGAATGAACACAATTATCAAATCATATGTACCGCGATTGGACATTGTAAATAAGTGGAAGACTCAGAATCTAAGGTTTTGACCTTTTATTACTAACAAAAACATCTGAATATATAGGCACCTCAATACAAGGCACAAAAGATAGATGGGCACTAACATAAAAGCTAACCTACGAAGAATCCGCATTCGACTAAAGATAAAGAGAATTACAGCTTCTAAAAGCATCAGATTAAGAATCGCTATTGTGACGTCGAACTTCGAATTCATTAATCAAAGCATTTCTGTCCCTACTCTATGCTAAAGTGGCATCCCTACTTAACATTCCCTTCCAACCGAGCAAATCAGATAAAGGTGTCAGAAGTGAAACTTCCTAAGAAGTCTTCACTCAGTGAGAGCTCGATCTATGATGCTCTTTCTAGCTTCCCGCCTAAGTCTCGTCTGAACCACCCTCGGGGCACTGTCCCTAATACAAAACCCAAAAATTGTCAAACACGCCCTTAGGCACACCTCTTCAGCCAGGCCTTCCTTCTGTAAATTTCCATCCAACGCTTTCCATCTTCCTTCGTCCGTTAGCTTGACCTTGGATCCCAGACACCATTCGTACTAGGAGTTGCAATTTCACATTCCAATTCACTCCCCTTCAGTCTGCTCCTCATATCTCAACTCCTACAACAAAGACTTATTCTAACTAACGAGCTAAATGTCCTTGCACCTGCAACAGAAACATGGGAACGGAAAAACCCGCTTCACATCGTGAGGTTTTACACTTCTCTACAATTTAAGCCTTATTTAAGAAATCCCTGTCAGCCTAAAATATAGCTAATATAAGAAATGAACGGCCTTCTCTCCTACATATGCACTTTAGGCCTTGCAAAATAAAACTCATTACAATGACATTCTATGCATTAATTCAACCTAATCATCTTATTACTGAACATAAGTAACTTACATTTCTAACTCTTTACATTGCATACGATTTACCTAATATTTTACAATAACTAATGGCGTTAATTTCTCTCAAGGCATTAGTACATTTCTAACACTTCTACGTTATATGATTTCAGCAAATACATTTCTATGACATTCCTAAACATACATTGATTATATGCGGGTGCTGTCTAACGGTGAATATGGTGCACCCCTACAAATCTCAGAACATGTGACGCTCTATCATAGTCATCTGGATTTCAGGCTTTTCTCTTCTACAAAACAACTTGTACAGTTGAAGGTTCCCTCCCTCACTGAACGGTCACTTCATAATCATAATCAATAGTGCTTTTGACCCTCACCCAATGATTGGCACTTTTAGCCGGGGCAGCTACTCCACTAGGGCAGATGAGCATCGCCCCACAGCTTTCTCACAGTGCGAGAAGCAGAAACATATAATGGTAAAACTGCCATTTTATGTTTCTGCTTCTCTCACTGCGAGAAAGCAGAAGTGTTTGGTTGGGGGCGTGCAGGTGGGCAGGTCTGCTCTAGGGCAGGGGAGGAGTGGCTTGCCCACTGCTGAGGGTGCTGACGGTTTGGTCGGCCCTCTGGTGCCGACCAACCCAGGCATAGGCACTCTGCCCTCTCTCCATGTAGGCTGCAATGTAGCCTGCATGGAGAAAATGGCCTCCCCATAGGCGCCTGGCTGGTTGCCATCCCGACCAATCACAATGCTGCCATTGCAGCGTTGTGATTGGCTTAGGGGAGGGGAGGGAGGCTGCCTACTTCCTGTTCAGAGATGGCGCGAGACCCGGGAAGGTAAGTTTATTTTATTTTTAAACTACCCCCCGGAGAACCCCCGCACGACCCCCTCCTCTGCCCCCCCCACCCGCGCATCATGCCGGCCACGACAGACTTTTAGGGATGGCTGGAAGCAAAGTGCAGGTGAAGGGAGCAGTGCTGGGTCTAAAGGGAAAGGTCAAGTGTGGAATACAAGGTCCAACGGTGTGCAATGCTCACCTCAAGGTGGAGGAGTGAATTATACAGAGGAGGTGGGGATGAACGCAAGGCTCAGCTGAGAGTCCAAGGTGCGGGCAGCAGTGTATGGTGCAGAGATGGGAAAAGCACAGTCCAGAGGAAAGAATTACACAGAATGTGGAAAGCTGCTTAAGTTTCAATGAGTGTGGAACAGCACGAGTTCCTGGTGGAGAACGCCCGATGTCACTGTTGCACCCTTGAAATGTCCACCCAGATGCAAAGGTAAAAGCACATAAGCCAGAATAAGAGTTACAGTTGGTTAATGGCTAATGAATTGTGAGTGATCAATGTGTGTGAGATACTTACAACAGACAATATCTCTGTTTAGACTGTATTAACTCTGCTCCAAACTAGCCAAACCAAAATAACCTTAGTTAGGTAAACGCAAATGTGAGAGAAAAACGAGAAAATGATATAAGGTCATTAAGTCAAATTTCAATATAACTCATACTTCTGATGACATTTTGGTAGCAACTGCAGCTTCCCTGCATCCTTAATGAAGTAACATGATCCAGAAAGAAGATACCCAGGCCTACATCTCCTAGTGGAGGTAGATCCCCAGATGGAGGCGATGTGCCTCCTCCTGTCCACCCCAGTGCCACTGGTGTGTTTCATTCTGTAGTGACTTTGAGTAGCTGAAGCCAAAGAATGCCGAAAAGATGGTGTGTGGGAGAACTGTATCTTGAGTCCTGAGCATCTTCTCAGTTCCATTCCTGACATTAGTCCCTGCTCCAAACATTGCTTTTATGGAGCAGCTAATTTCCATCTTTGCCCATATCGTGGTTTCCATCATTTGCTGCTTGCCATCATTTGGTTCATTCATGCATTCACTCACTAACCCATCTGCAATACTATGCACGCAAATTCACCAGTCACCGAAGAGGCATTTTCAGTTATCCATCACGAGCAGGAAGTACTTTGCTCTCCTTATAAAGATCTAATTGGGCTTAGTGACTGATGAGTGGCTCTTGAAGCCAGAAGGTGCATTATAACTGTTCTTGATATAACTACTATACACTGCTCTATCTCTCATTTTGAAGTGGGGAATGAGCGGATGCAGGTGAGAAAGCCAATGCCACGTTGAGAATTAGAGCCAGATTTACATAAGGTTTGCTCCAGTGCAAACTTGTGCAAAGTAACACAAACTCTAGGAAGGGTATTTACTTTCCAGTGCAAAAGGTATTTTTCTCCCTTATTTCTACCCTTTTCTCAGTACAAAGTGATCTTCATGCTGGTTCATGCCACTGTGTGTCAAGGAGGTGGAACTTGGCAGTAACTTGGGAGGATCAGCGCAATCACCCATAGGTTTTGACACAAAGCCTAAGACAGCCAAGCCAGGCTTTGTGTGAAGAAAATGTTATTTCAACGCATTGCATATGTGCTTCACTGTACACAACTTGTGGAATGTTTTATAATTTGTATAGGCCAAGTAGCGAAAGTTATGCTTCAAGGACAAATACAAAATCCTTTAGACCAGTGATACTAAAGAGTACGGCCCGCGGGCCACTTGCGGCCCTCCTGACCTTCACATGTGGCCCCCCACTGGGCTGCTGTTTACTTAAGACATCTCTAACTTTCAGAAAGATGCTAAATAAATGGGCAAGCGCTTATTTACATGAAGCTAAGGTAGAAAAAAAAAGGAATAAGGAAACTTGCATCACTTAACTTTAGGAACACATTAATTTTTTAAAACATCTCACAACAAATGTGTATAAAAATGATAAAGTTTCTTCAAAATTCAAACAAGTTTATTTCATAAACATGCAGAAGTGTTTCACCAAAGATCATTAAATGATATCAGTGCACTGAGAAGTATAAAGTGATCCGTTTAAAAAATGAAGGTAGAAACATTCATGCCGCCTCCCACCCTGACAACAAGGCCAATAGTTAACTAAGAGGCAAGTTAATTGTCACGTGGAACCCTCTAGGTAGCCAGGGATGCCATTATACATGTGCAACATTATAGTTTATTAAATCAAACACAAGACAATCTTTTGTACAGTGCATTTCCAGAACACATATTTTTCAAGCTGGGCTTACATGTGATAATGATGAAAAGGGAGGCAAAGTGAAATAAAACAATTGCCTAGGATCACACAGTTGAGTGGGGAAGACGGTATTGTTCGTGGGTTTTCTAGTTTCACATTGTGCAATTGTATTTTATTCCAATTCTGCTAGAAATAGGGGTCTCTAGTTGGCAGAGGTAGGTACCCTTGACAAAACAGGGATCCTTGCTTCTAGTCAGGGTAATGGGGAAACACACTGTTGATAACACCTGCTCACCCCTTTGGTTGCTTCGCACGAGCAGACAGGCTTATCCCCAAGGCAATTTGTAAAGTATTTGCACCAACACCCACAGTAACACAGTGAAACACCACAGATGGACACCACACAGGTATTTTATAAAAATATTTAAATATCTTTATCTGATTTTAGGCAAGGCCAATAACGACAAAAAAATCCCAACATACACAGATAATCCTTTCTTAGCAATGTTCTTTGCAAAAAAACAAAAAAAACCTTGTAGACTCTGTATTTTTCTTCAAGTAATTAAATAAGATCTCGCTAATACTGTCCTATGTAATTTCTGCACTTCTTTTAGAAAATAGGGGAGATCAACAGAACAGTCCCAGAATGGGTAAAAATTGCAGAGACCATACTTCCTGCCTGTGGTGAATGTAACGTTCTTTTCCCAGCTCACTTAACACTGGGGCGCTATGCCCTTCTTGTTCGTAAGGGGAAGAAAAACCTCGCCGCCAACTCTCAAACGGACTCCGCCCTGAAGGGCTATGTCAACCTGCCTCGGTAATACAGAGCCGCCAGCTCCTTGCAGGCATACAACCCACCCCAGGCTGAGACACACGCTGTGGCTCGGGACAGCATCCCAAGCGTTACCTGGGAGGTTGTTTTCTTTCCTGCGTTGTTGGCTGCCTGCTGGCGATTCCTTTGTTAGCGGCGAGGCGTCGTCACGGGAACTTCGGTTTCTGGGCAATGCTTCCGACTCGGGGATAACAGCGCGGCTCCTTGGAGATGAGCCCCCACGTTGCTAAGCGACGCCTCTGAGCTTCTTCTCTCCCAGTGCGGCTCTTCCTCCCGACTCGGGCCGCGCGGAGAAATTGACGCAGGGCTTCCAGACTCACGGGCCAGCAGCACACTCAGCGCACTCAAGCTCCCGGGTCGACGGTGGTGAAATTGACATGCAGTACTTGCAGGCTAACGGGCCGGCGGCGGGGAAATTGACACGCAGCACTAATCTCTCCCCGGCCAACTCCATAAAATCTTTAGGAATCACCCTAGACCCTAAACTGGACATGGTCAGTCACATCAAGAACTCCGCAAAAAGTGCCTTCCTCAATCTGAAGCTTCTCTACAAAATAAAACCCTTCATCCGTCCCAAAGACCTCAAACAAGCCACCCAATTCCTGGTGATTTCCAGACTTGATTATGGAAATGTTATCCTCACTGTTACAGCGAAATCCCACCTGGCCCCCCTCAAAACTACTCTAAACGCGGCAACCAGAATGGTCACCGGAGTCAGGAAATTTGAGCACATTGCACCTGCACTCAAAGGACTAAAATGGCTCCCAGTAGAAATGCGTGCCAGCTTCAGAACTGCCTGTCTCACGCACAAAGTCCTCCACACAGGGAAACCGGAATACCTGGCTTTCAAACTCAGTAAGGCCGGCCAGACAAGGAACCTCAGGAGCTCCAACTCCCTATTGCTCATCCTTTTGAAAACACGCAAACAAAAAACCGCTGCTCGATCCTTTGCAGGAAATGCACCCAAAATCTGGAATTCCATCACAGCACACATTAGGACTATCCCGTCCTTTGTAAAATTAAAAAAAGACCTCTTCCTCAACCGCGCCTTCCCGAACAGTTAACCCTCGCTGTTGGTCACTTACCGACTTTCTGCAGCACCATGGCACTTTCTCACCATCATCTTCCTCCTCCAAGTGCCCCTTCGCCCCCTTGTTACCCTCCCTCCATGTAATGGGTTTCCGTTCATGACAGGGTGCGAGACTCCCAGGACTGCCTCATCTCATTTCTCGCATCAAATGCCGAGATGCTTTGAACCAATTTGTATACCTATGCCTTATTTTTGGTCCCCTGCATTATAATCTGTTGTAAAGCGCTCCGATACTCTCGGGTCTGGCCAGCGCTATATAAAACTCCGTAAATAAAATATTTGCTGGCTCACGGGCCGGCGGCAGGGAAATTGACACGCAGCACTTGCAGGATCGTGGGCCGGCGGCAGTGAAATTGACTAAATACTCCCCGGCCTCCTCATGACCACAAGCAGGGGAGATCAACACACTCCTTGCAGAACACAAGCTGGGTATAAAACACATGCCCACAGCGAGGAGCAGATGTTCTTCTGGAAAACTTTTGTATCCCTGAATTTTCCTGAAACTAGACCCAGCTCTCCTCAGGCCCTTGGAGACTCTTATCCTCAGAAGAACAAAGCGCACAGCAAAGTTCCCCTTCAAGTAGGGGGACACAGCACACAGCAGAAAATCCATTAGTCCTCGTCCTCAGCAGAAACAGCAACTGCAGGTCAACCCCTAGGCACACAGCAATGGCAGCACCTTTCCTCAGTCTTCTTCAGCTGTTCTCTTTGGCAGGGATTACTTCTTGATCACAAAGTTTCCTAGTATAATTTTACAGGGGTCTCAGCTCTATTTTTATACCCCAAAAAGCTTTGTTCTTTATGTGTTGGAGGTCCTGGACCCAGTTCAAACCAGTTCTGGTTGCACTCTGCCAGTGCACATCTTCTTCCTTTGTGAGTGTGGGCCAGGGTCATCAGACACACCACAGGAGGTGGAGCGAGCATTGTGAAAGGCAGGCACAGCCCTATTCAGGCCCAGGTGCTACTCCTCCCACCACTCTACATGCAGATAGGTCTATTCAGCCTGGTGCTGACTCACCCCCTCTCCTGGAGCCATCCCAGCCCCTGTCACTCACAAACCAGACAGTCAATCCACAACCAGGCAGAGGCCCACAAAAAGGTTGAACAAGAAAATAGCCACTTTCTAAAAGTGCTATTTTCAAACACAGAATTTAAAAACCATCCTTCCTAAAAGATGTGCTATTAAATTCTGATTTCAGGGATACCAGACCCCAAGTCTCCATCTTGTTCCTATGGGAGCATAGGCTGGTAAAGGGTTACACAGCCTTCCCCATTCTGTCCTATGGGCAAGATGGCCTTCCAATAATGAAAAACGAAATTGGCTATATTTCACTATCAGGACATGTTACACACACTAGTACATGTCCTATCTTTCACATACACTGCACCCTGCCCAGGGGGGTACCTTGGGCCTACTATAGGGGTGTCCAATGTGTAAGAAAAGGGAAGGGTCAGGCTTGGCAAGTGGGTGCACTGGTCAGGTCAACATGGCAGTTAACAAACTGCGCACAGACCCTGCAGTGGCAGGCCTGAGACACCATTTTAGGGCTACTCATGTGGCTGGCACAATCAGTGCTGCAAGCCCACTTGTAGCATTTGGATTACCAGCCCTGGCACACTCAGTGCACTTTGCTAGGGACCTACTGGTAAATCAAATATGCCAATCATGGATAAACAATCACAATAACAATTTACACAGAGAGCATATGCACTTTAGCATTGATCAGCAGTGGTAAAGTGCCCAGAGTCCTATAGCCAACAACCAAAGGTCAGGAAAAACAAAGGAGAAAGAAGTTTAAAGTTTGGGGATAACCCTGCAAAAAGGGCCATTTCCAACAAATTCAATAATGAAGGTGCAGTAGAGGGGAAGTGATACAGATACTGCATAGGACAGTATTGTCAAATCTATGACTCTTCTAGAAACTAGAGGATTAATTTAGAGGGCAGTATGGAATTAAACCCTCAGAATAACCCCATGACTCACTGACCATACCATCGACATGTTTTGTAACCCCAACCCCCACCTTACCCCCATCCTGGCCCCGCAAATCCCTACTCCCACCCAGCTGGCATAAATACAGTCCTCGGGCACACCGCAGACCATACTTTGTGGCCCCTCAAAATGTTTGCGAGTACCCATGCTATAGTCAGCACGCACACACCTCTGCACAATGGTAATTTGCGAAAGTCCGCCTTTCATGATCATGAGACCGGGGTGTGAGCACATAAGCAGGACACTTTTAATAAATAGGGCTTTGTACTGCTCTCTCCACCTTTAGCAGCACTGCACGGTGCTGCAGCTTTGTTTGCTGTGTTGTAAATTCTTTTTATAAATATGCCCTTAGCACCGTTCATCATCTCAGGTGAGAACTGACAAGCAATAATCAGTGCTATGCTTGTGTGAGTATTTTGTCATCACCTGCAGACATATTTTTAGACACTGTTTTATCTTGAACTTAGATGCAAGACATTTTTCTGCCATGTATATGTTAGAGTGCAAGTCACACAAGTAAGCACAGTTTCAGACTTTTTTTTTTTTCAGAGAGTTTAATACACTGAAGGAATAGAAATTACCCTGGTCCTATTCCTCCAGATTTTTAGGGTGAGTGTCTTCTTAGGTTTTAATTATACTATAAATTTCCTCTACGGAAGCTGCTCGTCTCTCCCTTATTATCTTATCTGTTAAAGCCATGGTCCATTGTGAAAACACTGTCTACTTCGGTGCCCAGCTAAACTCGTTGGCCAGCTCACTCCTATTCAAAATGCCACCAGTAGATTACTATATGGTCTACAAACATTCGGTCTGGTCCAGGGCCAGACTGGGAACCAAAAGCAACCCTGGCAAAAATGCTCAAACCAACCTCTCTCCTTTCACCTCCTCACACAATCTCTTTTGTCATCCCTCCATCTCTCTCCTTCACTCCTCTGCTTTCTCTTCTCCCGCTCTGAGCTACTCAGTCTCTCTCTCTGTCTCTCTCTCTCTCTCTCCCCCTCTCTCTCTCTATCCCCCTCTCTCTCTCTATCCCCCTCTCTCTCTATCCCCCTCTCCCTCCCCCTCTCTCTCTCTCATGTTTGCTACAATGAACCTCAGGAAGCTGGAGGAAATGACAGAGGCACCAGGATTGGTTGTCAAAGGCGGCCCCTAAGGGCTCCATCCCACTGGGGAAATGCCCACTGGAATAAAAGGCCTGTCCGGCCCTGTCTGGTCGTCACTAAGCAGCACTCTCTCCCTAGGCTTCCAGCCTCTAAAAGAATGAGCTTTAAAGGTGTGTGTCTAACTAAATGGGCCTTCTATGAGCACAGACAGCTGTCCAAAGTTCTCCTATGAGAATATCGAGTTTTGAAATTATCAAGTGATTTAAAAATCAGAAACCAGATATCGACCAAAAATACATAAATAAGTATCTATAGTTAAATATAGGTTTACTACACCGTTTGTTTTCTGCCTAACCCATCCTATAAGTCCTTCAGTACAACCTCCCAATCCTGTTTTCAGCAGGTTGTCCCAGGTGTTCAGCAATCTCCCCTATGTTCTCTCATAACAACTCTCATGGACCACATATGTCAACTATACTGTCTCCCACTGTATCATGCAGTCAGCTGAGGCTTTGTGTCTACTTACTGGGAACAACTAAGTTCACAATTTTCCTCCGATGTCCACTGCAAATTTAAATAAAATACTGAACTGCTACAATTAGCCATGAACAAACTAAAATGTAGTTAACTAAAGCCCTGCAGAAATTGTTTGAGGTATTTGTACTTTTTGTAAAATAACTACCTTGAGGATTAGCAACATTTGGAGATCTTTGATCACAAGATAAACACAGTTGAACACATTCAAAACCACTTTCAGAGGGGGACAGGACAAGTAGGGTTACTGCCCCCAACTGTGGAGGGTGAGATCTTCTACTCCTAACCATTTCAGCACTTCAGCATCTCTCAGTAATAGTGCTGGTCGAGCAGTACAGGACTCTCTAAGTGGAAAGTAGATGTGAGGCATACACATGCTCAAGACTTGAAGTACAAACAATAATCGCAATACGCTGATTGACCATCATCATCTGCGCAGGAAGTGACATTGAGGGATTTCCCATCATTCATTTACACAGGAAATTAGATCATTACTCTCCCCTCTCTGGTCCTTCTTAATGACTGCCACAGCATGGATATGCAGCAGATACGCGCAGCGGTATACAACCTTTACAACGCAACTTTTACAACGCACTACACTTACAACGCATTTTTTACAACGCAACATCCACTACAACGCATTCCATTACATCGCAGGACACTACAACGCATTTTTAAAAACTACCTTTACAACGCATTCCATTACATCGCATACTACCTTTACAACGCATACCATTACAACGCATAATATTACATTAAAACCCCTACACTATCCAACACTTACCCTACTGTTGCACCCCCTGGAGTTATAATAGTAATTTTTACCCCTATACTATCCAACACTTACCCTACTGTTGCACCCCCTGGAGTTATAATAGTAATTTTTACCCCTATACTATCCAACACTTACCCTACTGTTGCACCCCCTGGAGTTCGAATAGTAATTTTTACCCCTATACTATCCAACACTTACCCTACTGTTGCACCCCCTGGAGTTAGAATAGTAATTTTTACCCCTATACTATCCAACACTTACCCTACTGTTGCACCCCCTGGAGTTAGAATAGTAATTTTTACCCCTATACTATCCAACACTTACCCTACTGTTGCACCCCCTGGAGTTAGAATAGTAATTTTTACCCCTATACTATCCAACACTTACCCTACTGTTGCATCCCCTGGAGTTAGAATAGTAATTTTTACCCCTATACTATCCAACACTTGCCCTACTGTTGCACCCCCTGGAGTTAGAATAGTAATTTTTACCCCTATACTATCCAACACTTACCCTACTGTTGCACCCCCTGGAGTAAGAATAGTAATTTTTACCCCTATACTATCCAACACTTACCCTACTGTTGCACCCCCTGGAGTAAGAATAGTTATTTTTACCCCTATATTATCCAACAATTACTCTACTGTTGCACCCCCTGGAGTAAGATTAGTAATTTTTACCCCTATACTATCCAATACTTACCTTAAATGCAATGTAATATTATGCGTTGTAATGGTATGCGTTGTAAAGGTAGTATGCGATGTAATGGAATGCGTTGTAAAGGTAGTTTTTAAAAATGCGTTGTAGTGTCCTGCGATGTAATGGAATGCGTTGTAGTGGATGTTGCGTTGTAAAAAATGCGTTGTAAGTGCATGCGTTGTAAAAGTGTGCGTTGTAACGACATACATCCACGCGCAGCAGATGCACTGCTGGCACGCCAACGGCACCCCAAAGGCAAGGCCATCTGCACCCATTTGCGCCTAGTACCAGGAACCCTGGATTTCCCCTCCTACTGCTACCATGCTGCTACCTTCCATATTCTCAATGTCCACTGCGCTCTACCTGTTGTTGCCTCTCTACACTACAAGACAATGAGGGAGAATTCTCCTGCACTTCCTTCAGGTTTTCATGCACTTTCCGACACTCAACACTAATTGCACCAACTGCACCCAACACCCTGCTCTCTGACACTCACACAGTTCTGCAACTACCTACCCACACAACACTCCACACTTACATGCATGCTCCTCAACACCTACACACTCACCAAACATGCAAAAGAGACCTGGGACCTGCTGCATGACAAGACCCCTGACCTACATTTTCTCATGGAAACCTGACTGAACCTTGAACTGGCACCAGACAGCACCAGAGCCGTCCCCTTGAATATATGATTGCCAGGCAAGACAGACTTCACAAGCCCGGGAGGTGGAATCACCATCATCCACAAAAACACCATCAGCTGCATCACATTCATGGACACGTCATCCTCAAACATGGAACACCTGTCGTTCAAGGTCTATCTCACAACCAACTTCACTGTAATCAACACTCTCATCTACAGACCACCAGGATTGCGCACCAACTTCACCAGCACCATCACAGACTTTGTTGCACCACTCACTCTCAATGCTAGCAATTATATTACTCGAAGACTTGAACTTCCATCTGGAAGACCATGCAAATCCCAATTAAAGAGCACTCACTGGAGCCCTTGGAAGCCTGGGCCTTATCTAACTAGTAAAGAGTCCTACCTATGTCACCGGACACCTCCTGGACCCTATTTTCACCAACTTCGGCAACATTCAAGTCATTGAGCCCACTACAATACCGTGGACAGACCACGCCATCATCAACTTCATCATCACCATCCCGGAACACACACCACCACCAGGCCAGCCTACTGAAACTGGAACATAATCACTGACAAGGACTGCAACACTACTCTCAACACCCACTGACTCGAACACAGCAACGGCCTCACTAAAACCATCAAGAATTTCAACAATTGAATGACCTCATGTGCCGACTCCCTGGCCACCCTCAAGCATAACAATACATCAAGATCAAGACTCAAGGCCAGTTGGTACACAGAGGAACTCAGACTGATGAAGCATCATTGCAAACAACTGGAGCAGCAAATGGAGAATGAGCCAGTAAAACTGCAGGAAGGAGCATGTTCAAATCTGCCCTGAGATGCTACCACAAAATGATCCAAACTACCAAATGACTCACTCTGGTGAACCGCATCGATGCCAGCACCAACCGAAGCAAAGAAAAACGGCTATTGTGAAAGATTTCATCTTACCATTTGCCGCCTCCAACTGGATTAGGATCTCTGCAACAATCTCTCTCCATTCTGCAGCAAAAAATCAAAGCCATTTACAATAACTGGATCAGTCAGATCTTGCCTAACACCTCCTGATCATGATCCTGATCTTATTCTAAGAATCACAACTAACCACATGGCCTGTCAATAGCCCAGAAGAAAGCGCTGCCACCATGAAGTCAGTCCATCCGCTGAGGGGCCCTATCAAAGCCTTGTCCCCACCATGCCTAATCTAGAGGACAGCAACCCATCTGCGTCATCCCAACATCCATTCTGAATGCCTCCACCTCTTATGTGACCTTCGCAATTGCTTGGAAAGATGCAACTGTTGTCCCATTGTGGAAGAAACCCTCTGCTGACCTTACAATGCTTGCTAACTACAGTTCGATATCCCTACAATAATTCCCGGCCATGTTCTCAGGAAAAATCATCAACAGATACCTCACCGAATACCTCAGTGGCCACTAACTCCTCAACACCACTCAGTGTAGTTTCAGACCCAACCACAGCACAAAAATAGCCCTCCTTACTGCCACAAATAATATCTGCTTGACTCTGGACAGGGGAGAAACGGCAGACCTCATCCACCTGGACCTGTCCGCAGCATCTGACACAGTGCCTGATTACGATCTTGGCAGACAGGGTTACTCCATCAAAAACGTGAAAGATATCCTGTCTGCCAAACTACAATTCCAAAATGCACTATGGAATTTGTAATACGGAAGATGGAATATCTGTCACATTTGTTACGTAGTATCCCATCCGCCAATATCTTAATCAGGACCACAGTCTCCCTCTCCATCCTAATCCAATGCCTACATGATATAAAATTCCAAGGTCACACACTTCAATAGATCTGCTCCTTCCTGCCTGGAAGGACCCAGTCAGTCATCCTGGCACTGTCCACCTCAGATGCCTACGAGCTCATCTGCAGACTCTTGCAAGGATACTCCTTGAGTCAGACCCTCAACTCATACATGATTTTTCTACCCAGCAACATTCGCTCTCACAATATCAACGTTCTCTCCTATGCCAATGGCAGGCATCTCATTCTGTCCCTCATGGACAAGACGTCCAGTACCCTGATCAAGTTCAGTGCCTGCATGACAAAAATCACCCTCTGGGTGAGGACCAGCTGTATGAAGCTGAACACCGACAAGACAGAAATAATGATCTTCGGGAAGATCACATCACTGGGGGACTCTCCCTGGTGACCAACAAAACTAGGACTGACTGCCACCACCCATACTAATAACCTTAGGATCATCATTGACAGCAAACTTGACATGACTGCCCAAGTCAATGCCATTACTGACTCAAGCTTCCAAACCCTAAAGATGCTGAAGAAGATTTTCAAATGGCTCCCAGTCAGCACTGGGAAAACCGTCATGCATGCCCTGGTCATAAGCAAGCTGGACAACGGGAACACCCCCCACAAAAAACTCACCAGAAGGCTGCAGACCATTCAGAACTCTGCAGCCAGAATCACTCTCAACCTCCCACACCACACTCACATCACACCACACCTGATGGAGCACCACTAGCTCTCAATTCACAAACGAGCACAATTCAAACTCCTGACACACACTTTCAAGGCACTACATAACACCAACCCAGCATACCTCAACAATCGTATCTGCTTTTACAAACTTTTTAGACAACTCCGCTAGTCCGGATTCCTACTTGCTCATATCCCATGCATACAGAAAACCAGACACGGTTGTCGAGCCTTCTCCTACATCGCTCCTAAAGTGTGGAACGACCAGCTGCTACACATAAGAGCCTCTTTCTTAAATTTTGAATTCCACAAGAAGCTAAAGACCTGTTTTTTTAGTAGACTCACACTTGCTAAGTGCCAGGATACCCAGATAGTCTGATCTGCTAATCTGCTTAAAATAACATAACAAAAGCTTGTTTTTATGAAAAAAGTAGTATTTTAATTTAAGCTCACAAAGCATAGAGGCGACACACTAAATAATAACCATTGTCTGTCATCCTGGACAGTAATCCCGAGTTCCTGGGTCCCTTCTAGTGTGGCTGGTCATTCCCCATTTGATATTGAATGTGACTTCCAGATGTTATGTTGTTATGTCCATTTGTAACGCGCTCGGCTACTCGTGAGTGTCCCGGCGCGAAACCCAAGGGGTATAGGGAGGGACCATAATACAAAGAGATGTGTTTTAAGCTTCTTTTTAAACGCCACAAGGTCTTGAGTGGAGCGAAGAACGAATGGAAGAGCATTCCAGGACATGCTAGATTTAACCACGAGGGAACAGGCCCCCACCCTCTGGAGCTTAAAACGAGGAACATGAGCAAAGCACAGGGACGAAGAGCGCAAGGCCCGTGAAGGGACATAAAAGGAGAAGCGCTTCTGAAGATAGAGGGGACCATGACCATGGAGGGCACGGTGGGCCAGGATCAAGAGTTTGAACTTGACCCTAGCCGCCACGAGCAGCCAGTGAAGAGAGCGCAGATGGAGAGCAACACTCTTCCTTGACGGAATGCCCAGGAGCAATCTAGCCGCCATGTTCTGGACCACCTGTCGTTTTTTTAAGCAGGTAGCCAGGAACCCCGGCATAAAGAGCATTGGCGTAATCCTATCGAGAGAGAATCAGCGCACATGTGACAGTTTCTCTAGCAGCCTGCGGAAGGAGTGGAAAAAAATTCCTAAGAGTTTTTAAAAGGCCAAAGCAACAGCCAGCAGTTTTCTAGATGTGAGTAGAAAAGGAGAGATTCTCATCGAACCAGACTCCCAAGTTCTTAGCGGGCTGGCCTGAGGAAAGGGGCAGTGGAAAGTCCTGCGGCCACAACTGCTCACGAAAGTCAGCGGGAAATTTGCCAAAAAGCAAAATCTCAGATTTGTGTTCATTGCACTTAAGCTGTGCATCCTCCAACCAATTGAAGATGGAACCAAGGCAATGTTGCGCCGCAAAGACAGAGTCCGATGTTTTATCCCAGGTGAACAACAACTGGGTGTCATCTGCATAGGTCAATACCTTAGCCCCAAAATCTTCTGCCAGATGGATCAGTGGCGTAACATAAATGTGCAGAGGGCTAAGGGAAGATCCCTGCGGGACTCCAGTAGTGACCGAATGGAGAGAGGAGTAAAAAGGAGGGAGCCAAATCTGCTCAACCCGCTCCTCCAGGAAAGACCTAAGCCAGCCCCAGACAGCCCCTGACACTCCAACCTCTGCGAGACGGGCCAAAAGAAGAGCATGTGCGACCGTATTGAATGCCGCTGAGAGGTCCAGCAGAATTAAAGCTGCCCTTCCCACGGCATCGAGGCACTCCCGAATAGTTTCCCCCACCGCGACCAAAACAGTCTCGGTGCTGTGAGCAGCTCGAAATCCTGATTGAGCTGGATGCAGAAGTGCCTCGGTCTCCACAAATTCTGTTTATTGCTTATTGACCACCTTCTCACAGACTTTGGCAATGGCTGGTAGAAGAGAGATGGGCCGATAGTTGCCTGGATTAAGGGGATCCAGAGAAGGCTTTTTGAGAAGGGGTAGAATCTTCGCCTGCTTCCAACCCTGAGGAACAACCGCTGACTGAAGGAACAGATTGAAGATAGAGTTAACCTCTAGGTGAACACTCTCAGCTACCGCTGCCAGAAGCCTGGCCGAGCAGGCATCAGCAGGAGAACCAGATTTTTAACCCCTGAGAATTTTAAGAGTTTCCAGGGGGTTGACTGTTCTAAAGGCAGAAAGCATGCCAGTGGGGGCCGCAGATTGAACAGCCAGCGGCCCTCCACAACAGCCGTTACCTGAAGAAAAAGAGGCCTGAATGGCCTTGATTTTATCTCTGAAGCACCCTGACAGAGTGTTACACCAGTCAAAAGAGGAAGGAGTAACGCCAGCTTGGGCCAACGGAGAAGTAAAGCTCTGCACAATGGCAAAGATTTCTTTAATGTTGTTCCTAGCCGAGTCAATGCGGGCTGCAAAAAAATGCCCTTTCGCCGTAGCAATAGCAGCATAATAAATGTTTTGCATTACTCTAAGTTTTGTTTTAGCCACGGGGCAATAGCCACTTCTACGCCAAGCCCGCTCCAAAATTTTACAATCGTGTTTGGCCGCCTTGAGAGAAGGAGTAAACCATGGTTTGGAGGGCGCAACTCTAGCGGGTCTAATGGGTCGAAGGGAGGCCACAGAGGCCACTGCCCTGGACACCCAGCCAGTAAACCCTGACAGGCACTCCTCCAGTCCACCAGACAAGACGGGCCTGGAGGTATCCAAGGCTTGTTTAAATTCGAGAGGATCAAGTTTCCCAGAAACTGGCTTCTGGTGAAAGCGCACCAGAGTCTCAGCATTAGAGACAGTCCAGGAAAAATAAGATCTAAAATGGTCAGACCAAGGCACCGGACAGGGATCCCTTAAAGAAATAGGAAAATTGGAGCAGATTGGATCCAAAATGTGGCTGGTCCGGTGAGTAGGAAGGCTGACGTGCTGGCTAAGTTGGGCAATATGAAGAGTATCCAGCAGGTCGATCACCTCCCTTTCCGCGAGTTGGTCCATACGAACGTTCAAGTCACCCAAGACCAAATAATGGGAGAACCTGACTGCCCTAGAAATGATCGCGTCTCCACGGGCCTGGAGAAAAGGACCAGCCGGTCCAGGGGGCCTGTAGCTCAAGGAGACACCAAGAGTAAAGAGGGCTGACAATCGGGTGCTGAAATCAAGCACCTCGCAGCCTGCCCAAGCCGTGGTGTCCCCCAAACGAAGATCCCATAGATCTTTATATATGATAGCAACTCCGCCACCCCTCCCCCCCTGACGGTCGACTCTAAAGATCTTATAGCCCACAGGAGTGGCCAGTGAGACGATGGGGTCAGATTTAGAGTCAAGCCAGGTCTCCGTAAGGAACAGCATATCTAGTGAACCGTCCTCCAACAGCCCAAATACGTCCGCATGATGTTTCTTGAGTGAGCGGACATTTATCAGAGCTGCCGAGAGCTGGGAAGATTTAGCCCGCTGATCGGGTCGGTGGTCGTCACTAGCCAAAGAGACACGCCCCCCCCCAGATTGAATCCACATACACTACAAACCCCTGAAGGCTTCACCGCCACATCCCAGGTGTGAGACAGGCAGTATGCCGCCACATCCATAGCTCTGAGCGTAGCACTAGAATAACTTCTACATACCATTGAACCCCGAGACGGCCAAGTAGCATGGCCGGCGCAGGCCGCTTCCGGGACGCTTCCGGGTGCAGACGGGCTTGCTATAGGTGCGCCTTTGGCGCGCCAGCGGCACGCCTGCTGCGCGCGTCCGCGGCGCGTCCATTCAGCGCGCATTTAAATACGCCCGGGTGCCAGAGAGCTAGAGCGCCAACCAACAAGATGGCGTCTCTCGGCGGCACCGCGGGACTTGCCGGTAGTAGACTAACCCCCTCACCCCATCAAAGGTTGATGTCAGCAAAGAGGTATGGGAAAATGTGCAAAAGATTCAATTTTTTAAAGGGCGGGTATGCGGGTGGGAAACAGCGACCAAAAGTGCAAATGCGCAGTGTAGCAGCAATGAAATAATAAATAAGAAGGTAGAAAGTTAAAACAGAACGGTGTTAAAAAGCACGTAGGCAATCACAATACCACTGAGCAAAACACAGCAATTCAAAAACAGGTCACTCCATGAGAGCCCCTCAAGCTATTCCACATGCGACGAAGTCTAAGTCCGGCCTTAAAAGTCAACTTCAGCAGCACTACGTGCTACGTTTTTAAGTCCCCAGCCGGCTTGAAGGCCTCAAACAGTTTTACGCGACCCTATATCAGCTGGAAAATGCAGGGGGTCGCATTTGTGAGACGTCCTCTTTGCAGCTCCTTCAGCAATCAGTAAAGGACATATTTACTGGAATTGTGGCGTGGGCAGCTCAGCAAGTTACTTTACTGTTCTGCCCTGCATCACAGCAAAAGGGCAGGAATGCACTGTATTTATCCAATACGGTGCATTCCTGTCCTTTCCCCTGCACTGGCTCCATTTCGGCAGCATAACGCCAACGCAGGCACCCTTTCACCATGATGCAAGGGTACCTTCAATACAGGGCCACTTTCCTTCACACAAGCAATCCATAGAGTTATTTCTCTCTATCTATGTGTGCTCACCTGGGGAGGCATGAGATCTTGAGGCATTCTCAGGTACACAAGTCCTTGTAAATCTGGGAATGCATCAGTAACCATGGAAGTTGCGTGGCAACACCCACCGCAATGCCAATGGCAAGCCTCCCTCGTGCAAATTAAGGCAAAGCATCAATTTGTGCTGCTTTGCATTACTCCATATTTGTGAAGCCATTCAAAGCAATGCATAGTGACTTTGTGTGGCTTCATAAATATGACCGAGAGGTGTGCGTAACGCATGTACCATGCTGAGTCTTACAAGCATGACGCAAAGCCCTCATAAATATGCCCCTAAGTGCTCTTCGCAGCAGCATTGGTACGACGATCCAGGGTGACTGCCCTGTCTTCACAGCGCCTCCTTTTCAAGCAGACGTGGGTCACCAATTTCCCTTGCACAAATGCAACAGCTCTAATTTCATAATGCCCCCCCACCTGGTGCTGACCTACCGCGCACAAGCACAAAGGCTATAGTCTCACTGTAGCCCCATTTCTACTTATGAGGGCAGCTGAGTTTGATTCCACAAGGGTGACAACTCTAGGTTCACATCTCAACCTGGCACACAAGGGTCTCTGGCTACGATAGAACAGGCTGGTTTACCTGACTCTCCCAATGGTCTCAAATGGATGGGACGTTGCACACTTTGCTAACTGGGATCCACTCGGCAGGATCCTTGCTGGGCCTCGTTCCCTCCAGGCTCCCTCCTCCTCCTCACAGGGTCTGCTGGTCTCTGTAGGCAGGTAGAATACTGGTGCTTCCGGCTTAGGTCAAATGGTCTTGATTTCCTGGTTGACGGCTTTCACACAGCTGGGAGGCTAGCAGAGCTTGGTCCCTAGTCCTGGTTCCAGCAACTAGACGACTTGGTGACCTTCTCTGCTGTGGAGCAGTGCTGTTTAACAACATTTCAATCTCCCACACACCACTTCGAGACGCTCACAGTTGATTTGCTGCCCTCTATAAATGTCTTATTGGTTGCACTTTTTAGTCCAAATCCAAACTGATGTAATTAGGTGGCCGAACCTTTGATATTCCTGCTGTGGGTGTCAGACTCTTTGAAGTGCCCTCTCCCTTGTCCTGTCCTTTGTCAAAGGGACAGTCTGCCACAGCAGGAGTGGCTTCAGTTTTGACTGACCCAAAACACAGACCAAGGGATAACCAGGGAACGCACCTACCTGTCAACCTTCACTGAAATATGTGTGATCAAGGTTCAAATAATATTCCTATTTCGTAATGGGCAAACATATCACACCCCCCCCCCCCCCTTAAGTGTTTCAAGGTGCTGGGGGCCGTCTGGGAGATTAAGTAAGCTATTGCCCAGAGTCACATGATGTTGAGCTGCAGCCGGTGATCGAACCGTGAACCCCACGCTCCAAAGTCACCCGCTCTGGCTGCTGCACCACACCTCTCACCTTAAAGACCTAAGCCTTCCCCTCTGTCATGATTCCCTGGTCCTACAGTGCCATCCTTATCAGATGCATTATCTTTACAATGATCCCAGACCCCACTGACCAGTACCTTGTCCTGGAATCAAAGAGACCTTTGAAGTGGCTCCCTTCCTCCAGTGTGTGTATTCCTACCCCAGCCCTCAGAATGTCAGCAATCCACTTTTCACATCTGGTGGTTTCAGTCCTCAACCTTACTAGCCTTTACAGGCCATGGGCTTCCAAAATGGAACTGACAGACGGCCCAGGCACACAGACATCCCAGCACATGCAAGTATCACTATCTGCCCAGACCTACACACAGACGTTATGTAGTCATAGGTGAGTGGCAGATTCTGTTAAGAGTGAAGAGGTTTCTAGGCAGGGCATGCCCTTTTTTCTTTCCCTGATTGTTACTTCGGGAAGGCTGATGAGAATCTGTGGTGCAGAGACTTCAGTCTTCATTGCACCATTTTTGGAAATTTTAATTCAGAGCTGGCATAATCTCCTGCTTTGTGAGCAATCACCTTGCATTAATGTGGGGTCTGCTCTGCAGCCACAAAATGGCATTTAAAGGGGAACCACACCAATGCGTTCTAGGGCGTTCAACTGTGAATCAACATCCCCTGACTAGAAAGTGACTAGAAGAGTGGATCAAACCATTCCACTTTGATCTATTTCCAAGTTCCTCTTCACTGAGGAAGGGAGTTGTCTGCAGAGTACTTGAGGTATAAGCTGGGATCCAGAACTTATTTCCGTAGGACAGCCAGTCTCACAAAGGTGAGGAGACATCATCTGATGTCTGTGTACCTTGCTGGAAAATCTTTGGGTCTGCTTCATCCCTAAGTCTCCCTGCCTCCCCAGATAGGAAAAGGGAGTGCTTGTCCCTGCAGGAGGAGAGGCTGTCCAGAAGAAAAAAGGCCAGCTGTGTTTGATGTGCTGAATACCCAGAAGAAGCTCATTTGTGTTCATGAGTGTGCCCAGTGCAGACCCATCACCCTCTCCTGCGTGGTTCTTAAGGCGAACGGCATAAAGCAAAAACAACACCAGAAGCACCAGTGTGCAGTCCAGCATCTCTGCCACAACCCACAGAAACTGTTCTGCTGCTGCTGGCGAGCTGTTCAAAAGGATGTCATTACCTCTTCAGCGGAGGGACTCCCGACGGCCTGGAGGTTGCAACTGCTGAAGAAGGATGACTGCTGAACCAGGTCTGCCCTGCGGTTTCTTCAATGAGTGATAGAAGAGGCATGGCTGCTGCCATATCCCCGATTACATTGACAGAAACATTGTCCTTGAGCATGGTGACCAGCACAACACTCAAGCATGTATTTATGGACAGGTAAAACAGGACCCTGTGTAAGAGACTGAGAAGCTGTGTCCTTAGTGACTTGTGCTTTAAAGGCACATTACGCAATGTGAAGAATACCAATACAAAATCTGTAGCAGGATTCAAACTGAACTGACCTACATTTAAAGATTGTGCATGCAAAGAAAAATAGTGAGCTTGGATCTGAGTCAATTTTCATTGTAGATTTTACTGTATTATCAGAACAATGTAGCAGGCTGGGGACCACGTTCAATTTGCTAGACTGCTGTAGTGATGTGGGGTTTGCCACCATTGAACTATGACACTGTGATGGATGTGGGAGTGTTGGACCTGGCTCTTTTTGCAGGTTTATCCCCAAACCTTTTGCCTTTGCCTCCTATTTTTCTGACCCAGCTATTGTTGGCTTTAAGACTCTGGGCTCTTTGCCACTGCTGATCAGTGATAAAGATCATATGCTCTCTGTGCAAGTTGTGAATCTGATTGGTTATCCATGATTGGCATATTCGATTTACTGGTAAGTCCCTGTTGGAGTATACTTGGTGTGCCTAGGGTCTGTAAATCAAATGCTACCAGTTGGCCTGCAGCACTGGCTGTACCACCCACACAAGTAGCCTTTCAAATGTGTATCAGAACTGCCACTGCAGTGTCTGTGATTGCAGTTTCAAACTGCCATGTCGACCTGGCAAGTGCACTCACTTGCCAGGCCCTAACCTTCCCTTTTATTGCATGTAAGTCACCCCTAAGGTAGGCTTGAAGTACCCCCGTGGGCAGGTTGCAGTGTAGGTGAAAGGTAGGACATGTGCTGGAGTGTTTTCCATGTCCTGATAGTGAAATGCTGACAATTTTGTTTTTCACTCCTGCAACGACTAGCTATCCAATAGGATATCATTGGAGCTGCCTTGTCCCATTTTACAAGTGTAACTTTCAATTGGGAACAGCTAATGATTTTGAGTTTGGGCTATCGGAACTCAGAATTTAATAACACACCTTTTAATAAAGGTGGTTTTTAAATTATGTGTTTGAAAATGCCACTTTCAAAAAGTGGGTATTTTCTTGTTTAACCATCCTCCAGGGTGCCTGAATTTCCACGCATCGCATCTGTGCACCAACCTTTTTGCAACCATTCACCCACAGAGCAGGATTGCCAGGATTTCAATGCATCACTTCCCCATAGAGTCCAAATTCGATGCAAAACTTCGCCTGCGTGGTATTAGAACTGACGCATCACCTCCCCAAGGACTCAGGAACTGACGCATCATTCTATTTTACGACGATTCTCAGCTCTGTAGCTGTTTTCTCTTTTATGCATTTGCCGTAATTTGTATAGATATCACACTTCCATTCATTTCAATGGACAGAATTGCTTGAAACCTTTTTAAAGTCATATTTCGAGTTGTGTATGTTAGATTTTTGTCGTTGTGGTCTTGTTTGGGTTAGATAAAGATACATGATTTTTGCAAACTGGTGTGGTGTCCATTTTGTAGTGTTCTCACTGCGTTACTGTGTGTTTGTGCACATATGCTTTACACATTGCCTCTGAGATAAGCTTGTCTGCTCGTGCCAAGCTACCAAGGAGGTGAGCAGGAGTTATCTAGGTGTGTAACTCCCTTATCCTAAATAGAAGGGAGGGTCCCTACTTGAACAGGGTGCATACCACTGCCAACTAGACACCCCCATTTCTAACAGGGAATGAAAAGCATTGGTTTTAGCTTGTAGAGTTGTAGAACTCTATAGCTGAACCCTATTACTATGTGTATTATTTCGTTGTACTGTACTATTAAAGTGCTGCTCTTTTTTAAGAAAAACACTGGAGACCCAATTCACGAAGGGAATCCGAACTCATGGCAGAGGTCCACAGTCGTGGTGGGGGCCAGGCACTGTGGCGAGACATCCACCTAGCAGTTTCTCATTGCAGAGGCCCCGCAATGAAAGCAAGCCCCCCACCATGACTGCGGGGCCTATGCCACGAGGGCAGAGGCCCTTTGTGAATAGGGCCCATAGTTGAACAGTACATTATTGTGCTCTTGCCTGACTGTTGAGTTCTGATCTCTTCCTGCCACACTATTTCCATGAGAAGCCTTGGACTGCTCCTCCTTGCTCACCCTGAGAGCCAAGTGCAGAAACAGTATTCTCAGTCCATTTTTCAGGACCATACTAGGACGAGCCCCCAAACATGGAAGGCAAATAACCCTAATCACTCTCTTGTTTCCCAGTTGCCGCTGCCTCCCCTGCATCTGTGTCCCTGAAGTCTTCAGCAGCCATCTTGAAGTCAGGCGAGAACTACTTGTCAAGTTAAGACCACTAGGAGAAAACACGTGAGGCCTTATTTGGTTCCTAGAAGTGCATCCTAATTCTGACAAAAGTGTCCCTTGTGTGTCATCTATGTGCACATGTATTTACTATGAAGGCAAAACTCACCCCAGCATACCTGTCAACCAGTTGATTCTCCAAAGAAGATGCTCCCATTAGAGTGAATGAAGAACAAATCAGGAGCAGGGAGGTGAAATAGACAATCTAGCCATCCAATCACGAGCGCAGGCCTGAATCACAATAAAAGTCAGCAGCTCTAAAGTTGGTCAAACCAAAATCCTATTTTGGGCGAGACAAATAAAAAAAGTGGGGGGAGCCATAAAATCATTGGCAGATGACTGAAACAGAGACACAATCTAATGTGACATAAATCCCACTCTAACTATATGCCATGTTTTGGAACTTATAGGACTTCACACCTTTTTCTTTCTTAACAACTTTTTTTATTGCAATGATTAAGCACAGTACAGTCATGACAGCAGCTTCCAGTATACAAGGTGGTAAAACACAGCATCTCAATATTGGAGTACCACATAATCCCTCTTCGTACCCAGGTACCTGGCAGCTGTAGTTTCATTGCCACAACCAGTCTCTTCTTATTGTCACTTTCATACCAACTCGCCAGGATCAATTCTAGTCACTGGTGCATCCAACATCCCTCTGATCTCATTCCATTTTCCCTAGACTTTGGTCCATTTGTGTCGACACTCTCTGCTTTCATAGACCACTCTCTCTGCCTGCATGCACCAATCCATATCGGTCTCCAATCCCTGAATGTCGGAGGGGATGGAGCTCCTCTCATCGTGGCAATATTTTGCCTGGCTACAAAAAAGCCCAGGGTGACCCAAAGTTTATCCACAGCTGATATGTCTGTTGTTTCCCACACGTTCAGCAAACACAATTTTGCCGAGATGGACATGTTCCCGCCACATACACTCATCATTAAGGATGTCACTGCACCCCAGTATACCTGGAGTATCTGGCAGGCCGACATCATGTGGAGATGTGCCTGATCTGGAGGTAGTGAAATGCCTCTGAAGGCGCCAACTGGAATTCCTTTCGCAAATCATCAAAAGGGCTTCACCTCCCCATCTATAGGTCTTCACACTTGACTAGCAATCCAATAATTTTCTTGAACAAAAAAGTTCTATTACATTTTTCGAATATGGCTCAATTCACAAACTTCTCTTGTGATCTCTGCAGTATTTAAATGCATAAAACATCAATTTGTGATTGAAAATACAAAAATCCTGATTCAAGTATAAGGTTAGCGGGAAATTTAAAGGAGTAAAGTACATTTACGATGGTGGAAAATCTGTCATCGTAACCGATTTCCAACCATTGTCAATTTAGGAGCGTGGTATGGTGCAGGGCAAGGCGGGCCACGATGCATTAGTAAATGAACACCCACAAACCCCTACGCCTGTTGATACTGGCTTGCTCCTGCTGCCCAGTAGCTCCACTGTCTGCAAAGACACATTACTTTACTTCATTTAAAGGGAGGAGCAAGTACCTTTCCAAGGTGGAAAAGGAAAGGCAGTACCACATTTGGAACAGTGGGGGTAGGGAAGGGTCTTGTACACTGTCAAATATTTTCCCTGACAGTAAAAAAAATTGTTTATGCTGTACAGTGTAAATTAACAATTCTAAATGATTTACGACTGCAAATTCTCCACTTCTAAACACGGAAGTAGATTTAAGGCTTTTGAAACCTGCACGTTCCGACCAAATATATTTCCTGTTCCTGGTTAAATTGTCTAGAGCTGTGTTTTTAATGAACAAAATGCCTTCCTGTTTCAATTTCTCCTTTAATGCCATTTGCAAATAACACATCACTCTCCTCTCTCTCAGTATATACCAATCTCACTGTGAAGCTACCTTTTGTATTTTGCTCTCACTATGTTCCCGACACTTCAATAAATGTTTCGCAAGAACGAGTCACATAAAAAGAGTGCTCAGAGTTAGCTATGAATAAACTCATATAAAGCCACTTAGAAATATAATTTAGAAAGAGTTATTTTCTTTGAACATTTTAATGGAAAAAATGTTTTACTTACCATTAAAATGTATGGTGCCACATAATATAACTGAATAGGCTTATGAATGAAGTCTGAGGGGACAGGAGTGGATAAAGTGGGGATTCCCATCTGAATCACAAGCACAGTCTGGCATTTCACAATCAGTGCTGAGGGAAGGATGCACCTGCACGGCCCGTGCAGGTAAGAGTGGTGAGGCCGGGTGGAGGGGATTTCCATGGAGGATGAGTGGGAAAATTAAATAAATAATAAATTTTCCCTCGACATCGTCCGTCGAAATCCCCCCATTCGGTCCCACCCCTCTTACCTGCACGAGCCTCGGCTGAACCTGCATTACCCAATGCAACCAAAAATACCCTGATTAAAACATCTCAAGAATTTCAAATACTGTTGTTGGACTGGGCCCTTTTTCCAGGGTCATCCCAGTCTTTTTGTCTTCCTCTGCCTCCTTTTTCTGACATCGCTCATGCTGGCATTAAGACTCGGTGTACTTTACCACTGCTATTTGGGCTAAAGTGCTTGTGTTCTCCCTTTCAAACATGGTATAATTGGGATACACCTGATTTGTACATTTAATTGACTTGCAAGTAACTATTACATGGTTCTACATGTACTTGGGGCCTATAAATTAAATGCTACCAGCCATCCAGTACAGTAGCCCTGTAAACATGTCTAAGGCCTGACACTGCAGTCTGTAGTGCAGTTATAAACTGCCACTTCAACCTGGCAAAATAAGCCCTTTTGTCAGGCCTAAACCTTGCTTTTTAGAAATTATGTCACCCCTAAGGTAGGCAATAACAGCTCCTGCTGAAAAGTTGGACATATGGGTTTAAGTTTTACATGCCCTAGCAGGGAAAACCTCCTTAAGTCTTTTTTCACTGTTGCAAGGTACACTGGGTTACCTCATTTCAATTATTACGTTGTTACTACACTATGGGAGAAGATAGAGGGATACTGTTTACACTCAAGTGAATTGAAATTTGAAATCCTCTTTAATGCTAAAGTCAGATTTTAACTTACTATCCTGAAAATGCTACTTTTAGAAAGTTGGCATTTTCCTGTCTAAACCAAATGTGCCTTTCTGCCAGTGTCCAGAGTCACATGACTGTGAATGGCTCTTCTGTGGTGTTTTGTATATTCCTCCCAGACATAGTCAAAAAAGTGCCTTGAATGTGGGCAGGGTGTTGCTTCCCTGATGTCCTGGGGGTTGTACTCAACCTTCCTGAGTTTCAAGAGGGCAGCCTCAGGGCATGTCCACCCCCTTCTTGACTTCCTGCCACTGACAATGCAGCTCACACCTAAGCCTGCCAGATCTTTGTCAACCTCAACAGTTTGGAGTTAAACCCTGGAAAGTAGGAAGATTAGGAAAAGGGGTCATTCCCCACCCACAGTTTGGCACTGGGGATAAAAAGGGCACTCTAAGAACCTATAATAAGAACACTTGTAGACCTGCAGAACATTCGGAAGAAGGAATGCCTTTTTTGGGGGGAGTTTTATATAGCGTAAGCTAGATCAGAAGGTATCAGAGTGCTTTATATGAACACCATTAGCCTTGCTGCCAGAAGGACTGCCCTGCTGGACTGCCTTGGTGTCTGAAGAAGGAAGACTGAACCTGCTTACCTTTATTCCAGGCTAACCAGAGTGACTCCAAAGACCAGTTGACTGGCCACCTGTTTGAACTACAGGGACACAGCAAGCTTCCAAACTCCTCTCTGCACATGCCCAGCTGACCAGCACCAATTGGACCTGCTTTGACCTGTCTGAGCCCTGCTGCTGGCCTCTGCTGTAGTAAGTGCTGATCCCCAAGAAGTGCCCCTCAGGTTTCTGGACCATTGACTGGTGTCAATAAATGCTCGTCCACAAGAAAGGGTGAAGAATCCTGAATTTTGGGGTCTTCATGACTATGAATGAGCCCATTTGCACCATGACTGTGCCGGCTACCAACACGAACATCCAGCAGGACCTGCTCTTGGTGCCGAAAGCGACCATCCATGAGGACGGGCAACGCAAGATACGACGATGGCACACGAGGGCTGCACGTTATGCCACAGCAATTACAGCCACAATGATGTCCAATGCGGGGGTCCAGTGAGACCGGCTCTTCACACCGACAGTGACCATCTGCGATGACCGCCAGCATGAACTGCCAGTGAGACCTTCTCCTCGCAGTGACGGCCATCCTCAATGCCCGACCTGCTCTTCACAGCCACCTCCAATGCGAACAGACCTCTTGGCACCAGACTTGAGAAGGTGACACTTTAGAAGGACTAACCTGTTCCCTGTATCCGACCCATGCTTCGTCGCTTGTGACTTTCCATCGGTCTAATGTGACCAGATAACCGTGAGCTGCGCTTTGTGCTTTTTCATCTATTTTCACTGAAAGCTTTGATTATATCACCGGTTCTACTGATCGGATATTCCTAATTTTGGTGTCATTTTATTCAATAAAAATGTGCTCTATTTCTTTTAATTTGTTTGGGATGTTTCTTGTGTTGTGCCTTCCTTTTATTAGTGTTGAGTGCTGCATAAATGTTAAGCCTGACTGAGTGTGCCTAGCTAACAGAGGGTTAAGCACAGGTTAATTCAGTGACTGTGGCAAGGATTCTGTTTATTAGTTCAGTGAGGCTTCGACCCTCCTTAACCAATAGCCCAAATTCTAACAACTGGTAACTCCTCTGCCCCGGTTCATCACAAATAAAAGTCCTACTTTTGATAATGTGGATTGAGGACATGTAATTGAGCCCAGATTATAAATGTGAAGCAATGTAAAGCAAAACGAGGGGCTTTGCTATTGTATGAGCTGCATGCAGAGAATGATGTCCAGTGACGTTTTAAGGCATCAACAGGACCCCCACCTTCCAAGGGACCCCACTTAATATAACTTGGCTTTCTCTTTCTCATCTCTATTTCTTTACCTAATTTTTTCCCCCTCTGCCTATTTCTTATGGTATTTCTCTCTTTCTACCTAAGTCTACCCACCTACTCTCTGCTTCATTTGTATGTTTTTTCTGTTCCTTGCTTATCCCTTGCGCTATCATATCTCTCCCCCAACTTCTCTCTACTTCTCTATTTATGTCTGATTTACTCTTACCCTCACCTTTCTATTTCTACTGTGACTCTTGCTCTACCCCGCTCCTCTGTTTCTACCTCACATTTCTCTACACACTCTCTCTACCTCTCTATTTTTTGTACTTTGTCTCTCTCTGCCTTCCAATTACTAGCTCCCTGCTCTTCCACCTACATCATTTTCTATCTACAGCTCTCTGATTAGCTCTAGTGCCTCTCTTTACCATGTGTACCTCTCTTTCTCTGCCTCACCTTTCTTTCTGCTTCAAGTCACTCTTTTTACTTCACCTCACCCTTCATTCTTTCCACCTCTCTATACCCATTCTTTATCTCTATGTACTTATCATCTCTTTCTAGTTTTCAAGTTTCTCTCATGTATTTCATCTTTTTGAAATGCGCCTCTCTCTCTACCTGCCTCTCTCCACCTCTCTTTCATGACCTCATTTCACTTTGTGCCTACCTCTACAGCTCTACCTTACAACTCCCTGTCTCTTCCTCATCTCTGTCATAATCCTTTCTCTTCATATAAATGCTTAATTTGACATCATCAATTTTTCACTCTCTATTAAATCATCTTACATTTCTCCTTTCTCTTCCTCTCTAACCACACTCTTTTCCCCACTTCCGTCTACCTCATTTCTAATTCTATTTCACATATAAATCATTATCTCATCTTTCTTTTCACCTCTACACTACATCTTTCTCTCTCTACCCAACTGCTCAATTTTCCTCATAATGGATTCATTACCTCACCGACCCACTTATCCACCTTACGTTTTTGTGCTTTGCTTCTATTTCTGTTCCTTGCCCTCACTTCTTTTACTAACACTCTCCTCTCTCACTACCTCTCTTTTTGTACCACTCCTTTTTCTCTATTATTACCATTTTCTTTCATCTCTTGTTCTCTTGCAGTACCATCTTTGACATTTCTACTTACACTTCCTAACTCATCCCTCAAGCTCTACCCATCTCTCTTTACACAAAAGTATCTTACTTCATATTCACTACAACACCTCTCTTTCTATACCACACCCTATCTTTGCATCAATCTCATCTCGCTTTCTCTGTTTGACCTCTGTCTCTTTGCTTCACCCCTTTTCTATCTCCATCTCTCTTTTTAGTCTTTCACCCCATCTTTCTTTCTGCAACACTTTCCTCGTTACCTGTCCTGTCTTTCTATACCTCACTTCTTATTGTGTCCCATTCTTTACCTCACGGCTCTGTCTATACTGTGCATATCTCCATACTTCTACGACAACCTTACTTCTCTACCTGTCTACCTCTAACTCTCTCTGCCTTTTCTTCTCTCTAACTCACTTCTCTTTCTGCCTCACCTTTTTACGTTTTATTTCCTCTCCTCCACCTACTACTTCACACTTTCAATCTTATCTCTCTTACAACCTTACCTCGCTATCTCTCATCTCTCTGTACCTTACGTTTCTCTACCACTCTTTCGCTCTCTCTCTTCCTCACAGTCCTCTTGCTCACCTCTCTTTACCTCATTTCTCTGCCTCAAATCTCACTCGCTACCTCATCTTTCTTTTTCTTTGTCTCTGTACCCCGCTTCTCATTTTAACTTTTTTTTATCTTACCACTCTCTTTATTTTACATCTCTACCTCACCTCTCTGTTTACCTCTACCTCTCTCTGCCTCTCTCTAGTTCACCTGTCTTATGTACTCCACCTCCTCTTTCTACATTTCTTCTTGCTAATTCTCTATCGTTCCCCACTTCTTGAAATCAATCAAAAACTATACCTATATTTTTACTTCTCATTTGCTGCCAAGTTTTTCCCCCTTTTACCTCTATGTATCCTACTTTCTGGCTGCTTCACTTTTCATTGTCTATCTTATGTCTCACTATACCTCACCTATCTAGCTCTCTATCTCTGCCTCTACTTCCCTTAATCCTCTACTTGACCTTTCTCGCTATATCATTCTCTTTGCCTCTCTGTCCATCTCCTGTCTCTGGCCCCGCCCATTTCTCCTACTTAGCAGAGCTTGAAGTCACTGTCTAGCCAGGGAAGTGTGCACTTAAATGGGGGAGAGGATTTACAGGTGTTAGACAGAATAGCGGAAACAGAAATATTGTGAGACAAAATATCATGTCAAGAATAACGAGGACAAAAATATTGTGAAGATAAGTTCGTATAGGTAAGCAAAGTTTTACTATATATAACCCCACATTAATTTTCATCATGGGTTGGCTTTCTTTTATTTTTATTTTCATTCTGGAATGGCTCTCTTTCCTTTTTTTTCATCATAGGTTGGTTTTCTTTCCTTTCTATTTTCATCATGGTATGGCTTTATTTTATTTTATTTTCATTTGGAGTTGTCTCTCTTTCCTTTTTATTTTCATCATGGGCCCACTGATCAAAACAACTTCGCAGAAATAGGTTGCAATTGGCTAAATTATTTCACAGCACAATTTTCCTTCTCTCTCATCAGCCCACCCTCTCCCTCTTCCATGGATGCAGACACCAGTACCCACAGCCCTTAAGAGTGCTTGATTCTGTGATCCATTTGAAGCAATAATTTGTTTTTTCATTACATTGGGATTCAGAAGTGACATTGCAATCATCTGGTTCTGCCGAGTCGGGACATAGCTCCTGTGCATTTTTTATAGCGCCCTGGAAGCAGGTATCTTTGAACACAGGAAAACAATTATAGAATCAACCAATGAGTTACCTGCGAGTCTTATCAAGGTCCAATTATTGGTCTTCTTCAGCTTAGAACATCAATTCCACCTTTCAAGGTCACCAAGGATGGTCAGGTCTAGTCTTATGCGGAAGTTTAATTACACTCTTAAAAAGGCGAATGCGAATTTTTCAGCACTCGAAACTCACTAGATTGCCAGAATGTTCTACTTTGCAATTTCATCATGCCTTCTTTTGCTCATATGAGGGAGGTGCAAGCAGAAAATGCCTTGTAGAGGTTTTTTTTCTGCTCCAATTAATCTCCTCCTGGTATTTTCTTACAATTATTTTAGCTAAGTATGCTCTCAGCATCAAAGTCTCACACACGATACAGGCAAAGCACCATTTGTATAAGTTTTGCAAAATATTGCAAAAATATTTATGCGATTTCTTGCAGGTGTAGTCTATCCACTCAGGAACATTGACATCATCCAGGTTTGTTCTTAGTTCAATTGCATTTCTTTGCAATTAACAAAGAATGTTAAGGGTTGAAAGCTGCGATGCAGTGTGAAGATCATATGGCCAAGGGAGAGGTTGATTTGCAAAGCCCAGGACTGGAAGAGGGTTAAACCTTTTAGATGATTCACAAACATCCAAGATTGAATATAAATGTCTCCAAGTCATAGGTTTCTGTTGAGATGGGAATTTCCCCCGCATGATATACTGGCGTTTAATCCTGTACTCAGTGCCCAACTTCATGTATATTTGGCCTACTGACTTTTTTTTTGTCCCAGGTGTCACAATAACCTAGTATATGATGGACAAATACCAGAATTGCTATCTGCTGAGGGACTTTCATTTTTAAAATTTTTCTGGCAACTGCCTCTATTTAACTTTCTTGATAGAAAACGGCCAGCAGAGGTTGGTTAAATACCAGAATCACTTTAGCATTCTCTAGATTCCAGTCCATAGAAATTGTCTTCCATGAGCACCCGTGGACAATAATATTTTTTTCAAATCTTGAATTTTAGTGATATGACCATCAAAGGCCCTGATTTTATATTAAAAACAGAGCTTTGGACTATACCGTTTCCCACTGAAGGGCAGTATTTCTCTCCATGTGTTCCCATACCTGCCGTGTCACGCAGTTTGGTGCTTACTTTCCCTCCATGTTAAAGAACAGTAGATGTTTCAGCACCCAGGCTAATGTGCGGCACAGCTAAATACATATAAGGTCCCAAAGGTGAGACCGATTGCATCGCAAATGCTTGTTTAAGGTAGTGCATGCTCTGGAGATAATCTAATTGTATGTGTAATACAGGTGCACCATCGCAGTCTGAGCACGGCACGCGGACTGACTGTGAGCCTGATCTGCAATCTGCTAAACTTGTTGAAGTGCCATCACTTCCAAGTGAGCAAGATATTGGCACCTGGCTATCCAGGTGGCAGGTTAAAGAAGGATGGGTTCTTCCCCCTCTGATGAATAGAATACTTGTATCATCAAGGTTTGGTGACTGAGTCACCTCAAAGAGCTCCCAGTTGTGATGATGGAATGGGTGGAAAATGTATTAAAAGGTTAGTTATGGATCATTTTTGAAAGCGAGGTGATTGCTTTGCTGCATTGCATGAAATAGAGATAGCAGAACCGTGCCATATTTTTAAAGATCTGCACTCTCCTATCGCTTGTACACTTATGACTGCCTAGCGCCAACGCCAGCATCTTTGTGGCATATCAGAAGGGTGCCTGCATTGTGGTCAGGATAGTTTTTGTGCAGGAAGGCTTACATTCCTGCACAAAAACTATCCTTTCAGGCTCTTTCCCCTTTGTATCTGTGCTGAAGAATACAGCAGACATGCAAAGTGGCAGTAAGGAGGAGAAATAGCAATATATCTCCTTGTTACGCTAGCCTCGGATAGGAGCACCATGTTGGCACAAACCCATGTGTACACGTCTTTGTAAATATGGGTGTGCGTCAATATACATGGGTGGATGATAGACATTCCAGACTGGGGTTACTTTATCGACCGATTTGATATCTGTATGTTCCAGGAGACATGGGCAAGAGAGGAAGCCTCAAAACTGGGTTTTGTTACTTTTGGCACTCCTGCAGTATCATGTGGCAAAGGGAGGCCCTCGGTGGATTATACACATGGGTGGGCGTCCACCTCGGCTGTACAGCCAATAAGGTAGAAACATCTTCAAACAACATCCTGTGTGTCTTCCTTCATTTCCCACCTAAGATTACCATTGCACTAATTAACGTGTATTCAAGACCAGTTAGATGTGGCCAGGAGTCAAAAACTCTTGACAAATTAATTTCCTTTCCAGCCACCATTCCAGATGAGTATATGGCGATTATAGGAGGGGATTTTAATTGTCAGTATGAGCCATTAGAAGGCATAAATAAGGATGGATCCTGTGAAGAAGACCAGTATTGGGCTATCCCAGAGTCCACTAGCCCTTTAGTTAAAGTCCCCTCTGGTGATACTGATGAACTCTCTTGTCTTAAATCACTCACTAAGGGCATGTAACGGAAGAACAAAATCCGATTCTCCGAGCAATTTTACCTTCAATAGAAACAGGCAAGGCTCTCTATCAGATTACATTTTAGTCGATTTATAATCCTGGCATAGAGTACTCAACTGCAAGGTCATGACGCAGCATGACAGTGATCATAATTAGGGCTCCCGGTTTTATGGTATTTATTTTTTAAACATTTCCGTCTGTAATGATCCATATTTATTTTTATGTCATTTTATCTGTATATATCTGTATTTATTTTTGTCGCAAGCAAAAAAGGACGTTGCAGCTAGTATTTTTCCACATTTATTTAAATAGAGAGTGCAAATGGTTGTTATAGGTTTAGCTATATGTATATATGCGCCAAATATGTTTCATGCAACATCCACCCAAAAACTTTCCTCTTATATCAAAACAGGAACTCACATATGAGAAATGGGTGTGGTGTTACAGAGATTACTTGCAGTAATATTAGTGATCTGATGCTGTGTTACAATATTGAAAACACTGTCACTAGCCATTTTTATTAAATGTAAACACATTTAGAATTTAGACAAGTGCAGCTGTGCACTTTCAGTGACCTGGCCAAAGCTCTCAATTCAGAAAAAAATAAAGGCCCTTGCATTAGTCCTGCCAGGCTCTATTTCCCTTACAATCCTGAAGCATGAAGCCTAAAATATCCAACACCCATGTAAACTGGCAGCTTTTGATTCACATTTTTTAAACTAAGTCAGTCGCTAATGCAAAACCCTTTTTCCATAAGTTAACCTGTCTTTGAAGACATTGGGCGTGTATCACTTCCCTTATTTTACTTTGTACTGCCACATAGCATTTGAACAATTTACTTTAATGCTGTAATCCCACACAGTGTAGCTGCAGCCACCGTGGAGAAAAAAAAAACAATTTAACTTGAAAAGGGGCTTACAGAATATGCCCCGCCTGTCTCTCTCTCAGTAATGTTGTTTTTTCATGCTGCACCAAGTTAGGGAGGAAAGTTTCAATTTAAGACCTGAAAGGGAATGCAAATTAATTTTCTTAATGTGTTTATACTGCCGGTCTATCTGACCTCTTTGGGTCACACATTTCTGCCAGTCTTACATTAGCTTCAAGTATTCGCGCTACTAACAACACCCCCACTTCCTCAAATTTGAACACCTGTAGTAGTGCAAACAGTGAAATACAAGTTCACCACAACCCTTACATTACCCTGTGACCTAAAACTCACTGGGCTGCAGGCTCAGCGCTGGAGCTCTGGAGATGTCAAAGGAACAGCTGAAGGAATTTCCTGTGCCTACCAGAGATTAATGGCCCAGCAGGTGCTAATGTGGGCAGCCATACACGGCAATCAGGAAGAGGGTTGTGGCAGGCAACCTTGGCTGGACCACGGATTGCCAAACAATTCTCGGAATCCGAGAATCCAATTTGGTTTTATTTTTCCGCTTCTATTTATAAATACAGATGGAAGAAAAATATTTTTCCGTCTGTATTTATATGTAAAAATCCATTTAAATGGAAAACTGGGAGCCATAATCATAATGCCCTTGTATTGGAGCTAAATGAGTTAAAACCACAAAGTGACTTAGGGCTACAGGACCCAACTGATGATAGGCTGTCTCTCACCACTTGTAGGAAGAGAGTCAGGTGGGCTGAGATACACCAGACTCAAGATAGTCTAGGGTCCCTGTACAAAGCTATTATTCCTGCCCTTTTGACTGCAACCTAATCTGTCTCTACCAATGGCATCATAATTGATCCACATATGATAGCCCTGAATCATATTAGGCTTACGTCTACTATGGCCGATTTTTTCTTTCCCTTGAAAACTACCAGGCCAAATAGGAAACCTCCGCACACCTGGTATAATGCCCAATGCCGAATGGCTAAAACATCTTTGATTTTGGGCATCAAGGCCAATGACCGCTCCCTAATTAAATCCAATAGAGCGGCCTACCATTCTAGCATGGGGGAAGCAAAAAAAGGCTGGGAAAGAGACAAGTGGGATACTCAGAAGTTCTCTGAGTTCCCATGAGGACCTTTTGGAAGGTGGTCAACACAGGTACTACCGAGGCAAAATCACCGATCGAACCAAACTTAGAGGCAGAAGTGTGGAGTGTCCACTTTGAGTCACTCTACATGAGGACTGAGACAGTAGTTGGCGCAGTACTGGTTGATTGCCAGACTGTACCCAGGATCACCCCCAGGACCAGTGACGTTATCCCGACTATAACACTCAAAGAGGTAACGAGTACCTTAGCTAAAATAGCACCAGGTAAGGCGCCAGGACTGGATAAGAATCCTGGGGATCTATTCCGTAGTGAACCTTCAATTTGGGCACCTTATCTTTGGGTTTTATTTAATGCCATTCTGCAAGGTATGAAGATTCCTGCTAGTTGGGCCGGAGCCGAAATCATTCAAATTTACAAAAAGGGCTCCCCGTTGTTACCCACAAATTATAGGCCCATAAGCCTCATTGACATAAGCCAAAAGATATTTCCGCAAGTGCTGTTTTTTCGGCTGCAGAGTTGGATGGCGGAGCCCAAGATACTCAGTCCCCTTCAGGCAGGGTTCAGAGAAAAAATGCCCACACTGGATCAGACCCTCAAGCTACAGGTACTACATTGGAAGATAGTGTGTGTGGAGGGTGGCAGCCTCTACCTTGTATTTGTAGACCTGAAATCAGCGTTTGATCTGGTACCAAGAGATAAGCTGTGGGCGGTTCTCTGCGAGTTGGAGGTTCCGGTATATTTATGCCAAATCTTGAAGCGGCTGCACGAAGGCAAATATGCCCAAATAACGCATGGCAAGGAAGGAAAACTCACGGCCCCTATCCCTGTTGAAAGAGGCGTCTGCCAGGGATGTGTCCTCGCCCTGACCCTTTTTAGTCTGTTTATAAATGGGTTAGTTGATTTTTTAATTATTGAGAAAGATCTGGACGTCCCTAAACTGGCAACATGCAAAATTCCAGCCATGATGTTTGCCGATGATACTTTATTGCTATCGAAATCTCCTATGGGGATACAGAGGGTTCTTAATAGATTTGATGCCTTTTGTAAAGAAAGAGGGCTTGAGATTAACCTTCAAAAAATGAAATTTATGGTGTTTAACTCAGCCAAAAGCACCCGATCAAATCCATTCCTCAATGGTAAACCCCTAGAGGGAGTATCCGCTTTTGATTATCTCGGCATAACTATCGCAGAAACAATGGATTGGGGGGCTCAAATCAAAAAATCGACTCTCAAACTAGCACAAACAACAGGGGGTCTAGTGAAGGTTTTTCGTAAATCCAGTTATAAGCCTGTGAGCCCAGCAATAGAAATATATAAGGGTCGAGCCAGGGGAGCGGCATTGTATGGTGCAGAGATGTGGGTTCATTGCTGTCTCGACAGCTTTACGAAGATAGAAAACACCTTTCTCAGGAAACTGTTTGGTCTCCCTCGGAACTCCCCACTTGTGCCGCTTCGCCTGGACTTAGGGGTAAGGGCCATTGCTGAAGAAGTCAACCTTAGACCTATTTTATTTTGGAAGCGTCTATGGGCTACCCCAGAACTTGTAGATTACAGGGACGAACTTAGAGAGGTGATGAGCTTACCAGGGACAAGGAAATTACCCTGGCTCACCCACGTTCGACATACACTAATGAATATGGGACGGGGCGATATCTGGGACTACCTAGAAGAGGCATGTGCCATTGTTTCCAGGAAAGAACTAAAGGATTGTTACTGGGAGCACAAATTGGCACAACTCCAGAGTAACCCCCTAGTAGGCAAGTTAACTGCAGCTTTTTTAGAAACTAAGGTTCTGTACAGCCTAGAGCCAGCATTGAACGATATCAAGCCGGCAGGTGCCAGGAAGCTTTACCTCCAGTTCAGACATGGGGTGCTACCACTTCGCTCCTTTACAAACAAATTACTACACCATAGAAACAGTCTATCATTTGTTTTTTTACTGCCCCGTTTATCTCAAAGCAAGAAAACGGTGGTAAATCCAGACCTGCAGAAACATGGGAACTAGGCGCTGCTCTGAGGCCAGCAGGTTATTGAAAAATGATACTAGCCTCCCTATAGTTTATTCGGTAGCAGGTTTTCTATTCTATATGTGGTGCACTCGTAGAGTACTCCTAAAGTCAACTCAGTAAAATTAACAGTAAAATTAGAAATGAATGACGATGATCTAACCTCTGCTCACCCTCGCTTAACGATGATACTCCAAAGATATTAATTGTTCAATCTCGAATTATTGTGATTATTTAACTTACTTATTTTCTGATTCATTATACTTCGCCTGGTGAATTGTTTTGTACATTTGGCACATGCACTTTATAATCATCAGTATTACTCCCTATTTCTGATTGTTACAGTGACTCATTTGAAGTGAACCCCCTACCACTTAGCTGCTAGTATAGATTGTATTGTATTTTTATAATGTGGTAGGCCATAACTGGCTATGTTTTTATCTTTTTTTATAATTGTACGTATTTGGCTTTTTATACCTATTTTTAAGGAAATGAAATGTGTGTTATTTTATCTGTGCTTTTTATGGTCAAATTGGCTGAAATAAAGCTATTATTGAATTGAATATACTTTAGTATATACTTATATGTGTATGTACTTTGTGGGCTCTGGAGATCCGCCCTAGGACTTGTCTGCTTCCGCTTAGGGACTTTTCTTTTCGGTTCAACTGCCTCTATTTAACTGTCTTGATAGAAAACGACCAGCAGAGGTCAGTAAAATACCCAAATTGCTTTCTGCTGAGGGACTTTCATTTTTAAAAATTTTCTGGCAACTGCCTCTATTTAACTTTCTTGATAGAAAACGGCCAGCAGAGGTTGGTAAAATACCAGAATTGTTGAAGGGATTCTGTTATGCACAGAACTATGCACAGGAAACCAGGACCTCAGTGAATTGTGGTGTACCAAAAACTCACCTCAGAACCCAGAACCCCTTATCCGACCAGCATCAGTGTCCCATTCATTATCCGAGTTTTCTCTCGGCAGTCCCAATGTATAGACAACCCAGAACAAGCGACTTAGAGTATTGTCAGGAATGGTGGGAATCAGAAATACCTGTTCGTAATTATTCTCATATCAGTCCACAACAGAATAAACAGAGACACGGTAAAGTTTAAGGAGTTTATTTTATAAACCTCGTGTCCTAAGATGCAGTACTAGGGCTAACATAAGGAGACAAATGATTAAGATCAAAACAATCAGCATAGTTACAATACCATAGAAAATGAAAGGAGTAATCATACTAAAATGACAGTGGATATCGGCCACCTTCCTTTCGCTAGCAAACTAACATTATTATTAGACTAATAAAAGATCTCTAGGCTTGAATGGGGAACCCCATACCGTAAAGATCAGCTCAGTGCGATCACATCACAGGATCAGGTAGACTCTGCTCCTGGGAAAGCTCTTCCTCCGAATGTAATGAAAAACATGCAACACTGCCATATTAAAAGCACCCGACTTTCAGATATTTGCAGCTGCGTGCGTGTTATGGCTAAATAGTGGGCCGATCAACCTGAACCCAACAACATGCACCGTCTAGCGACCCAGACTGTTTCTTTACACAATGTGCAGACCAAGGTCGCTGCTCACTGTTTGGGATGTGAACAACAGACAGTTCTCATGTGAAGCACAGTCGAGCAAGCATTTCTCAAGTAATAACATGTAACTACAGTGTTGTGTGCAAAAGCAGCAAAAGCGGCAAGATGGCTTTCTAACAGCTAACGCGGTTGTGCTAACTTAGCATTGTACGTATATAGATAGCAATCTTCACTACACCCCCCTTGATCGGACCACTAACCAGTAGGGGCGCACTTTCAAGAACGCAGAGTTCAAGTTTGATAGAACGGAACCAAGGGCATGAACTGTAAGTCCATATAAGGTAAGTGAAAAAGTTTGAAGAGAAAAAACAAAGAAAAAAAAAAAGAATTGAAAAAAAAACAATTTAAAGGATACAAAAACATAATTGAAGGACGTATGACGAAATGAAGTTGCAAAAAGGTCAATCCATCAATGTATAAGCACAATAAGTTGCCACAGCTTCCAAGAGGAAATCATTGGAACGTTCTGCAAAATTATCTGCCATCCAGTTCAGCACGGGGGAAGGAACACACATGCTCCTCGACCACCGAAGCCTCCAGCACCATTCGAGGACAACTGGCGTGCTCTTCAAGATAACTTCTCGCTAAGAATTCAGTTGCAGCCGTTCCGATGTCCCAATTCCCAAGGACTCTATGTGCTGCTCCACAGGCCATAATCCTGACGCCAGAACAGTCCAACTCATGAGCCACTAAGGGGCTCATCAGCCGATCATAATCCGGGGCAGGAGACACCGAGTTCGACAGGCACAAATCCAGAGCCCATTGGAATGGACAATCTAGGCAATGAAAGACAGGCTGTACACAAGTAAAGTAGGGAAACCGGAAGGACAATCCATAGGATATGCTTAATGTCGGCAGTGGTAAAGTGCCATAGTATTCAAGCATCCGGTTACGAAGATGTAACAGCCGGGACCTGCTGTCGTGAGACGCAAATTGTGCATCCATAGCGTAGTGCGCAGATCAACAAAAGTACCCCAGCTACGAGGGCGAGAAGCAAAGGGAGACCTCCGAAGACGCTGGAAAAAATAGAATGAAAAAATGCCGGGATCATACCAAAAATAGTTTGAAAGGAGGTCACGAGGCCGGAGCCCACAATTTAAAAAAAATGAGCCAGGCCACTTGTTGACGAGGCATTAAAGATAGTCTGAATCAGGGTCCCAAAATGAAGTAGGAGATCAGTATTCAAAAGCGCTTGCACCTCAGTGCGCGTGTTTGCTACGTGAAGGACAAATGTTTCCCGGGATGAAGTCAACGCGACTTCTTTTTGAGACAATAGAGCCCTTATTCTGCTCGGTAAATGGACATAATATCGACTTTTTAATATCAACATGACATATTATCGAGTTAATAATATCGAATGTCCCAAAATATCGTCAGTCAGTATATCGAATGGCTAAATATCGTTTTTTTTTTTATTTTAAATATCGAATGAGAAAATATCGAGTCCAAAATATCGAAAGGACAAAATATAGTTATTTTTTTAAGGTAAGAAATATCGAATATGATAATGTCGATTTATAGGAAAAATCAGAATTTTAAATTTGTTACATTTTACCAATGTTATAATAATACATTCTAAATAGTATATGTAATAATAGTTAATAAATATGTATAAAAGTCTTAGTATAATAAATTTTAGGAGCGGGATGTTGGGTTATTAGGGGATAAGGGTGGGGAGTGTTTTAAAAATATATATATAAATATAATCTGTAAATTATAAATTGTAATTGTTGAGAGTAAAAGTATATTTATGAGATAATTATAATATATTAATTTTTCAGAAAGGTTAATAATAATATAAATAATAGGAGTGGGATGTTGGGTTATTGGGGGATAAGGGTGGGGAGTGTTTTAAAAATCTAAAAATAAATAATATGTAAATTATAATTTGTAATTGTTGAGAGTAAATATATATTTATGAGATAATAATAATATATGAATTTTCTAGAAAGGTTATTTATAAAAACATAAATTGGAGTTGGATGTTGGGTTATTAGGGGATAAGGGTGGGGAGTGTTTTAAAAATATTAAAAAAATAATATGTAAATTATAAATTGTAATTGTTGAGAGTAAATATTTATTTATGAGAAAATAATAATATATGATTTTTCTAGAAAGGTTATTTATAAATATATAAATTGGAGTTGGATGTTGGGTTATTAGGGGATATGGGTGGGGAGTAAATTTAAAATATATATATAAATTATATGTAATTTATAATGTTTCATTGTTGAGAGTGAATATATATTTATGAGATAATAAAAATATATTAATAATTTAGAAAGGTAATTTATAATATAAATAATTTGAGTGGGATGTTGGGTTATTAGGGGATAAGGGTAGGGAATTTGTAGAAAAAAGAATATTTTATTATATGTTATTATAATTTATTATTGTTCAGAGTAAATATATATTTATGAGATCATAATATTATTATTATATAACTATATTATGAGTCATGATGTTTTTAGGAATGTGATGTTGTGTTAATAGTGGGTAAGGGTGTGTACTGTTATCAAAACTTATAAATTTCGAATATGTTAACAATAATTTATATTTGTTGAGAGTTTATAAAAGAAATTTAAATGTAAAGAAATAATTTTACTAAATTCATACAGACATATTTATTTAAAATAGACAGAATATTGTGTTATTTAAAGTGGAGTGGGAATAGTAAATTATATGTATTTACTATCCATCACCTTCCTAAAAATAATACTGACTGGAGTTGGAATAGTAAATTAGATTTATTTACTATCCAGCACCTTCCCTAAATTAATATTGACTGGAGTTGGAATAGTTAATTATATTTATTTACTATCCAGCACCTTCCCTCAATTAATATTGACTGGAGTTGGAATAGTAAATTATATTTATTTACTATCCAGCACCTTCCCTAAGTTAATATTGACTGGAGTTGGAATAGTAAATTATATTTATTTACTATCCAGCACCTTCCCTAAATTAATATTGACTGGAGTTGGAATAGTAAATTATATTTATTTACTATTCAGCATCTTCCCTAAATTAATATTGACTGAAGTTGGAATAGTAAATTATATTTATTTACTATCCAGCACCTTCCCTGATTTAATATTGATTGGAGTTGGAGTAGTAAATAATATTTATTTACTATCCAGTACTTTATTTGATTTAATACTGAGTGGAGTTGGAATAGTAAATTATATTTAGTTACTATCCAGCACCATCCCTAAGTTAATATTGACTGGAGTTGGAATAGTAAATTATATTTATTTACTATCCAGCATCTTCCCTAAATTAATATTGACTGGAGGTGGAATAGTAAATTATATTTATTTACTATCCAGCACCTTCCCTGATTTAATATTGATTGGAGTTGGAGTAGTAAATAATATTTGTTTACTATCCAGTACTTTATTTGATTTAATACTGAGTGGAGTTGGAATAGTAAATTATATTTAGTTACTATCCAGCACCTTCCCTAAATTAATATTGACTGGAGTTGGAATAGTAAATTATATTTATTTACTATCCAGCACCTTCCCTGATTTATTATTGATTGGAGTTGGAGTAGTAAATAATATTTATTTACTATCCAGTACTTTATTTGATTTAATACTGAGTGGAGTTGGAATAGTAAATTATAATTTGTTACTATCCAGCACCTTCCCTAAATTAATATTGACTGAAGTTGGAATAGTAAATTATATTTATTTACTATCCAGCATCTTCCCTAAATTAATATTGACTGGAGTTGGAATAGTAAATTATATTTATTTACTATCCAGCACCTTCCCTGATTTAATATTGATTGGAGTTGGAGTAGTAAATAATATTGATTTACTATCCAGTACTTTATTTGATTTAATACTGAGTGGAGTTGGAATAGTAAATTATATTTAGTTACTATCCAGCACCTTCCCTAAATTAATATTGACTGGAGTTGGAATAGTAAATTATATTTATTTACTATCCAGCACCTTCCCTAAATTAATATTGACTGGAGTTGGAATAGTCAATTATATTTATTTACTATCCAGCACCTTCTCTAAATTTAGACTGACTGGAGTTGGAATAGTAAATTATATTTATTTACTATCCAGCACCTTCCTGATTTATTCTTCATTGGAGTTGGAGTTGTAAATTATATTTATGTACTATCCTGCAATTTCTTTTATTTAATACTGAATGGAGTTGGTATAGTGAATTATATTTATTTACTATCTAGCAACTTTCATGATTTAATATTGATTTGAGTTGGAATTGTAAATTATATATATGTAAGAAAATTATAATATTTTCATCTAGCAGTTTAAATATATATATTTAATAGAGTATTAATATTATTAATATGTGTATTATTAATAGTATTAATAAATAAATTGGTTATATTTTAATTATTGTTGTAAAAGGAATATTGCATTTTTATTTACTTGAAGTTAACTAAACATCATATAACTGTATTTGTATATTTTTCATACATAGTACATATTTTGAATTAATCTTATAAATATATTTTTTTTAATAATAATATTTACATTATTTAAGTGTTTAGTATTTTGGTATCATCTTATGTATTTATTTTATATTTAGATATGTAGAGTTATTAATGCTATAGATTTTTAATAATAAATATTAATATATGTGTTCTATTATTTATTATTAGTGTTGTACTAGTTTTAATAAATTTAGGGGAATTAATCATTTTTTTTTAACCTTTTAGAAATTATTTTGGTAAAAGTTTGGGTGAGTTTACTGTATGTTTTATAATATTTTAGTGTAACATTTGTATTTATTTAATTCTTTTAGTTGAAGGGGACTATTTTTGTAACCGCTTAGTGTCGTTTTGGGTTATTTCGGCGGGATGAGATCGCGGTTGGGAGCTGTGTCGCTTGGAGGCAGGTAAGAGTTATTTATTATTGTTTAAATTAGGTTTAAAGGTAATTTGGATGTAGTTTGTTGGTTTGTAGTGTATTTAGAGTTTTGTGGTTGTGTTTTTGGTGTAATTTACGTGTGTGTTAGGTTGTGGTAATTTTAGAGTAGGTTACGTGTTTTAGGACTCGTGTTTAGGTAGTAGTGTTTGTAGATATTTTTATGTGTACTGTTATTAAATGTTATCAAACCTTTTTAGAAGTTGTGTTAATGTACTTTTTGTGTGGGTGGGTATGTTTACTTTTTGTTTTACAGGTTTCTCTTCGACGACGTCGCTTTTTGGAGACTGTTGCCGTTTTTTTTTTAAGAGGTGTGTATTAGTTTAGTGAACTAATGTTTATTGAACACTATCTTAATTTTTCGCGTTTTCATAGTGTTTACAAATTTGTAAGCGTTTTCCGGTTTTTGAAGGGTTTGCCAATTGGATTTATCGCCAAATGATGTTTTTTTGGATCAGTTGCTGTTTTTTTTTTTGGAGAAGGTGTGTGTTCGTTTTGTAAGCTAATCTTTATTTAACACACTCTTTATTTTTGCCATTTTCTTGGAGCATTTTTTACGTTTTATATATTTTCGGGTTTTTGATGACATTTTAAGTTGGATTCATGAATTCGAGGATTTGTACACCCGTGTATGTACACCCGTGTACGTGTCGAATCCCCCGTGTATGTACACCCGTGTACGTTCGAGTCGTACCCCCACCTGTGTATGTACGGTGCGTACCGGGCCACCTACTCTGGTCGATTCGCGCCGTACTTCGCTTTTCCGGCACTTTATGGGTGCCGTGAAAATATTGCCGTCCGGACTGCTTTTGGTTCGAATCGTAATTCCTGGGTCGTGAAACGCTGCCTGAAAGCCTGAAAGCGTCCCGACGTCACGTCGCAGCATTCCCGGATCACATTCGTATGTATATTTTCGTCGGTCGGTGTTTTTTACGATTCGTGCGGAAATGGTGTTTCCGTGCGAATCGTAATTCCATATTTGTAAAGTTTTACGACCGGGTACGATTCGGACGGGGAAAACGCTCCGACCGACGGTTCGTACCCGGTTTTTACCGGTTCGTAATCGGCACCTCAGTGTTGACTTTTGGAGAAATCTCCAGAGGCATTGATTAAAATGATAGTAGCATCCTTGTATAGATGTATGGGGGTATGTTTTTAAAATAGCATGAATCATGGCTATTTCAAAATCCATTATTATTTTATGTGGGAAGTAATCTGGAATTTCTGATTTTATTTTGTTGAGAATTTCTAGATAGGTACTTTGAGTTTTATTTGGGAGTAAGCAGTAGATGAAGGGAATGTTAGTGTTTTGGTACATAGCATGTACTGTGTGCAGTTGATAAAATGGCTTAGGACATATTTTAAATGTGCCATCTATCATCCAGGTGTTGCATTGTTGGAGTTTAGTTAAGTTATTTGCAGTGGCAAACATTATAATACGTTTTTCACAGTTTTTATTGTCAAAGAAAATAAATGGCTCTTTATTATGGGTAATGCTTAGTTCTTGTGGGATGTTTACTTCTTGGAAAGTTTTAGGGATAGGTATGGGAGCTGTGGTTTTCTTTTTTTGTCTAATGATCATTTTTTTTAATGCATCAATGGATGGTAATTGTCCAGATGCATGTTGGGGTATTTGTAGTAGCTGTTCTTTTAATATTTCACTAGTGGGTTTTTCTGTGCTAGTGCTTGCTTCTTTGATATTTTCTATTGCTCCTCTAATTTCTATTTCAGTTATATTTGGAGGGTGGTTGTGCTCATTGACAGATAATACAGTAGTTTCTTGAGTTGTGGCTCTTCCGTAGCATTTGCTAGCATAGTACTTGCTACATTTCCAGAAGACTTTTAAATCTTTCTGTCTTTCTTGCGTATAGACATAACCCATGTAACATAGGAGCATTTTTCCTTTTTGTGATTGGATGAATTCAGCGCCTTCAGTCATGGTGATGTCTTTATTTCTAAAGAAAATGTAGATATAATTACGTTAATATCATATCATGAAATAATGTGTTAGAAAGATATATATTTCTTGATATAGACTTACAATTTTGATGTAGATGTTGAAAAGAATTTTCTTTTGGTGGTTGTTGGCTGTTAATTTTCATATAGACTTGGTATATCTGTAGAAAAAAAAAATGTAATGTTAATACATTTTCTATTATTTGTTGTAGGTGATAGGGGAATTGGGAAAGGGTTTGTTTTAATTAGTGATTATATCTATTTAGTTTAAAGTCATTAATAGAAATACTTACTTTGTTGATTAGCTTTATTTTTTCTGTTGTTGTAGATAATTTTGGAGATTGCTGGAAGTGTCTGTAGTGGAGATATAAATACATGAAAGCATTTAGTATTTTATTTTAATTTCATAATATTTCTTACGACTTTTTTCTATTATTAATGTTTATAAAAGAATAATTACTTACTTTTTGATTAGCTGTCTTTCGTTATTTGTAGAGGAATTTTCTTGTGTTTGGAAGTATCTGTAGTGGAGATATAAGTAAATGAAAGTGTGTTTTAGTTACATATAAATTGTATGCATTTTGTACAAACAGTTAGTAAATTTACGTTTTGCCAAACATTATTTACTTACTTATTTCTGTTAGAGGTTTTGTTTCTTTAGTATATCTTGTAGTTAGCAACCAATCTGGTAGCGTTTTTCTTCAGTTTTCTTTTAATTTTGAAGTGGAGAAGAGTAAATATATATATTTTTTTATACTGTTGTATTAATTGGTTAATTCGTTTGATTGGTTGGGTTAGTTAGTCTTGGATTCTGATTTGTTGTTGTGTTCAGTTTGAATTTTTTTTCCTTCGTGTTTCCATATATGGAAGATGCTAATTAAGTAGTAGTCTTGTATTTAAAGTATATTTCCTGGTTAGAATGTTTTTTATAAGTAATTAGATAATATATATGTTGGTGTTAGTTTAGTTTAGTATATCTATTTATAATATTATAAGTTGTTTTATTAAAAGGCATTTTATTTGTTTTTCATGTGTTTCTGAAATGTATTTATATTAATTAAATATAAGATGTATGTTTATGTTGGGAAAAAGTCCGTTTTATATGCATTTACATGTTGTAATGTGTGTTACAATTAGTCGATAATATGGTAGGGTCGATATTGTAGGCACTCACTCGAGGGTCCCTCGGTGGGCGTGCTAGATAAGCGTCGTGCAGGTTCTGAAGATGGCCGGCCCCGCAGGTCTCGTCACACCTACGAATCTCAGCTGAGCTGATGATGTAGGTCGAGGTCAGAGATGGCAGGGGACCCGGGTCTCGTCGAGCTGGGCAGTCTTGATCCGTGGGAGAGACGTGCAGCAAACCGCAAGCGCTTAGGTGGTGCCTGCTGGTGCAGGGTGGCTACTCCTTAGCCACAAGGGAGAGTCTTCTGAAATAGTCAAGAGTTCCTTTCGTGGAAAGTAGTTCAAGATTCAGAATTATCCAATTTGGGAAGGGGACCCGCTCCCACCTTTATTCTAGGAAAAAGGGGCTGGCCCGTGACTAGGTCCTACCTATGGGTGGGACCAGGAGGGGGGTGGTTACACCCCTATCCTTTGTCCGGCTTCGCCCCAGCTCAGGGGCTGGTGTGCCCCCGAAACTGGTTTGAGCCGGGCTATGCACAGTGAGCACCGGGGTGCCACTTGCACTCACCTTCCTTTCAGCCCTGCCTACCTGGGATACACAAACCCTGTCTGGGATGGTGCTAACACCGCCCTTGGCAGGAACCCTTTGTCCAAGCTCCCCTCGCTGGAAGGTCTCCCAGCAGCAGGGGGTCAGACTTGTGTCTGGTGGCAGCATCCATTTTGTGATGCTGAGGCTTGAGTCAACTTTTAACCGGGGTTCAAGGTTACTTCCATGTCGTGTCCCTCTAGAAGGGTGGAATGCTAACCCCGTCGCCGGAACTGGCGAGGGGTTCGTATTCCAATTCGTATGACACCTTACTCGACATGTTTGGGTGACGCGATGCCAAAGTTAGCAAATAACCGCGAGGATTATAATGCACTTTAAGGTAGTTGGCCCGCGTCACCATGGAACGGCTATTAGGATTTGGTTCCGCAAGCCGTCGACGGGCTCAGCTCGCGCCAGAGCACCATCTCACATGATTCCCAGCACTCTGCCTTCAGGTTTGATAAGGCCTGCCATAGGAGTGACTGACAGGAATCCATGCGTCCATTTTAGGGTTAGGTATAGGAATACTACACCTACAGCAACGGGTGATTACACCACCTTGCCCCAGCTGTCGTGCAGCCAGTTGTGTCAGATTTGGGCGGCCATCCAGGGGTGGCACAATACATGCTGCAGCCCCTGGTAGGCCCTGGGTACACCGATGCCCTGGATACCTGTGGTATGCTGATACAGGGACTGATAAGGCGGCCCAGTTCCAATTAGTGGATGCACCTAATGTACATGTGTGTTAATTTCGAGAGAGAACAGCTAGGCTGTGGGTCTGATTGGCAGGCCCGCAGCCAGGGAAAGTCATAAACCAATGAAGCAAAAGCAAAAAATCTGGGTGATCATAGGATTGCAGACCCTACTCTCCTACATGACCCCCCCCCCAAACTTTGGGACAATAAGCTAACCTTGACCAGGTGAGTCTTCTTGCTCTAAGTGGAAATACCTGGAGAGCCCATCTGCATTGCCATGATCAGTGCCAGGTCTATGCTCCACTGTGAAGTCCATCCCCTGTAGGGAAATGGACCACCTAAGTAGTTTGGAGTTTTCACCCTTCATTTGATTTAGCCACAAGAGGGGCTTATGGTCGGTCTGAATCTTGAAGTGAGTGCCAAACAAGTATGGCCTCAACTTCTTCAGGGCCCAAACCACAGCAAAGGCCTCCCTCTCAATAGCTGACCAATTCTTCTCTCTGGGGGTCAGCCTCCTGCTAATGAAAGCTATGGGCTGGTCATGACCATCAAAATTCAGCAGAGATAGAACAGCTCCCACACCCAACTCCGAAGCGTCTGTTTGAACAATGAATGTTTTGGAGTAGTCTGGACTCTTTAGGATAGGCGCTGTGCACATGGCCTGCTTTAGGTCATCGAATGCCTTTTGACAGCTGGCTGTCCACTGAACTTTTTTTGGCATCTTTTTACTTGTCAGATCGTTTAGCGGGGTCACAATGGATCCATAATTTCTGACAAATTTCCGGTAATAACCAGTCAGGCCCAAGAAAGCTCGAACCTGAGTCTGGGTGGTTGGAGGAGCCCAGTCCTGTATGGCCTGTATTTTGCTCTCCAATGGCTGAACCTGGCCTCCACCTACAAGGTGGCCCAGGTATACAACCTGTGTCTGCCCTATCTGGCACTTAGTGGCCTTGATAGTGAGGCCTGCCTTTTGCAGGGCCTCTAACACTTTCCTCAGGTGGACCAGGTGATCCTCCCAGTTGGAGCTAAAGACAGCGATATCGTCCAGATACGCCGCACAGAAGTCGTCCAACCCAGTGAGAACTCGATTCACCAGCCTTTGGAAGGTGGCAGGTGCATTTTTCAAACCAAAGGGCATTACCACAAACTGATAATGCCCACCCGGGGTAGAAAATGCTGTTTTGGGCTTGGCCTCCTCAGCTAACCTGATTTGCCAATACCCAGCTGTCAGGTCAAACGTACTTAAGTAGTTGGCCGAAGCCAACCGGTCTATAAGTTCGTCTGCTCTCGGTATCGGGTGGGCGTCAGTCTTAGTGACTGCATTGAGGCCTCTGTAGTCCACGCAAAACCTCATCTCTTTCTTACCGCCCTGGGTGTGAGGTTTCGGCACGAGAACTACGGGACTAGCCCAGGGGCTGTCCGAGGGCTCAATGACTCCCAGCTCCAACATTTTCTGCACCTCTGTCTTGATGCAGTCTCTGACATGATCAGGCTGTCGATAGATTTTACTCTTTACGGGCAGACTGTCCCCAGTGTCGACCTCATGGGTACACCAATTGGTCTGACTGGGTGTCAGAGAGAACATATGTCGAAAGGATTGAAGAACCTGTTTACAATCCTTTTGTTGATGTCCAGAGAGGCTGCCACAAAAGACAACACCATCTACTGATCCATCGTCAGGGTTCTGAGAGAGCAGGTCCGGGAGAGGGTCACTCTCCTCCTCCTGTCCCTCATCTGTGGCCATGAGCAAGCCCATGCCCTCCCTGTCGACATATGCCTTGAGCCTGTTTACATGGAGCACCCTGTAGGGGCTCCGGGGAGTTCCCAGGTCTACCAAGTAGGTGACCTCTCCCTTTTGCTCAATGATCGTGTGGGGCCCAGACCATTTGTCTTTGAGTGCTGCTGGGGCCACTGGCTCCAGCACCCATACCTTCTGCCCAGGCTGATACACAGTCAGGACAGCCTTTTGGTCGTGCCAAGCTTTTTGTAATTCTTGGCTCGCCTCAAGGTTTTTAGATGCCTTTTCCATGTACTCAGCCATCCGCGAGCGGAGACCGAGCACATAGTCCACAATGTTTGATGCCGGCTTTTTGAGAGGTCTCTCCCATCCTTCCTTTACCAAACAAAGGGGTCCCCTTACAGGATGTCCGAACAGAAGTTCAAAAGGGCTGTAGCCAACCCCCTTCTGTGGGACCTCTCTGTAGGCGAACAAGAGGCAGGGTATCAGGACATCCCATCTCCGCCGAAGCTTTTCAGGTAGTCCATGAATCATCCCTTTGAGGGTCCTGTTGAATCTCTCAACAAGCCCATTGCATTGTGGGTGATAGGGTGTGGTGAATTTGTAGTTGACACCACACTCCTTCCACATAGCAGTCAGATATCCCGACATGAAGTTTGCACCTCTGTCTGAGACAACCTCCTTAGGGAAGCCCACTCTGGAGAACACTCCAACTAGGGCTCGTGCCACAACAGGTGCTGTAGTGGTCCTAAGGGGAATAGCTTCAGGATACCTGGTGGCGTGGTCCACCACCACCAGTATAAACTTGTGCCCTGATGCTGTCTGGGGTTCCATTGGTCCGACAATGTCGATCCCCACTCGTTCAAAGGGTACCCCCACCACCGGCAGTGGTATGAGGGGGGCCTTTGTCGTGCCACCTGACTTACCACTGGCTTGGCAGGTGACGCAGGAGCGACAAAACTCCTTCGTATCTTCGGACATGTGGGGCCAGTGAAAGTGTGGAACAATTCTGTCCCATGTCTTATTCTGGCCTAAGTGACCTGCAAGGGGAATCTCGTGGGCCAAGGTAAGGAGGAAACCTCTCAGAGACAAGGGGACGACCAGCCTCCTGGTCGCGCCAGGCTTGGGGTCTCTTGCCTCGGAGTACAGGAGTCCATCGTCCCAGTACACTTTGTGGGTACCTGTGGCGTTCCCTGCAGCCTCAGCAGCAGCCTGCTGTCTGAGGGGTTCGAATGAGGGGCAGTCTAACTGTGCTTTCCCCAGGTCTTCCCTGGAGGGTCCCCCTGAGCCCAGAAACTCAACCTGACCAGGTTCAAGCTCTTTCGGCTCAGTTTCCCCCAGTTCTTTAAGGTCAGCCTCCTCGGAGACTTGATCCACGACCTGGGGCAAGGGGGAAGGCGAAGCCTTACCCTTACTGCTCCTTTTCTTGGAAGGTGTCTGGTCCGTTCTTCCAGGATCCAGCACCTGTTCAGTGGGGCATCTTTTGGCCTGTGACCTGGTCACAGCAAGGACATGTGCTGGCAAGCCTAACATTTCCATGTGAGTCCTCTGCTCCACTTCTGACCATTGTGACGTTTCCAAATCATTGCCCAACAGACATTCTACGGGGAGGTCTGAACTAACCACAACCTTTTTCGGGCCACTTACCCCTCCCCAGGAGAAATCAACAACTGCCATACTGTGATTGGTAGTGACATTGCTGGCATTGGTCACTAGGTAGTCGGTACCTAGCATGATCTGTCCAGGGTCCACAAAGTTAGGCGTCACCATGGTGACACTGGCACAAGTGTCCCTGTAGGCCTGAGCCACTTTTCCATTGATCAAAGGTGTCTGTCTGTATTTGCCCAAAGTATTGGGACTGGCACCAGGGGACATATCCATATCCCCTGTACAGACAAGGATGGCCTGAGTGAGCGTGCCGACTAAGTCGTCACTCCCCTCGGTTCCCAAGGTTAACCCAACTAATGCCTTGGGAGGCGCACTACCACTGCTGACTGTACTAGGGGGTGCAGGTGCCTTAGGGGCTGCAGTGGCAGGAGTTTGCCCTTCTTTCTTGGTGCACTCACTAAACCAGTGAGTCTTATTTTTACAGTATTGGCACCACCTTTTTGACTGGCCTTCTTGAGTCTTCTTCTTCTGTGAAGCCTGACCCCCACCCTCTTTAGTTTGTTGGGGACCTGTCGAAGACTTCTGGTCATTTTGTTCGTTCTTGTTACTACCCTTTTGGTCTGCTTTCTTCTGACCACCCTGGTTCTGAGTCTGGTTCTGCTTGACCCTTGTTCTGACCCATCTATCTGCCTTCTTTCCCAATTCTTGGGGAGAGGTCAGATCCGAGTCGACAAGGTGCTGATGCAACAATTGGTTCTGACAGTTGTTTAAAATCTGTTCTCTCATGATAAGATTGTACAATCCTGTGTAGTCAGTAACCTTGCTACCCAGCAACCAGCCCTCCAAAGCCTTAGTGGCACAATCGACAAAGTCAGTCCAATCCTGAGACTGAATTTTCTGGGTGTCCCTGAACAGCACCCGGTACTGCTCGGTGGTTAAGCCGAACCCATCAATCAGTGTATTCTTCAGGACTTGGTAATTGTTCGCATCCTCAGCTCTAGTAGTGAGGAGCTTGTCTCGTCCTTTACCCTCAAAGGAGAGCCACAGTATAGCTTCCCACTGACTTTGGGGGACGCACTGGACAGTGCAGGCCCTCTCCAAAGCAGTTATCCACTTGTGGATGTCGTCCCCTTGTTTAAAGGGGGGCACTATTTTACTCAGGTGTCTAGTATCTATACCCCTGTCTTTCTCTCTAATGAGAATGCTGCCACCAGTGGGACCTAACCCACTTAATTTCTGCTCTCGGGCTAAGGCAAGTCTTTCTTTGGCGAGGGCAAGTTCTTCCCGCTCGATCCTCAGATTGACCTCCCTCATCTTCGCTTCATGCTCCCTTCTCTGAGGGGACGTCATTCCTCTCTGAGAAGATGCCTGAGAGACATGTGTACGAACAGATCTGTTAGAGCCTCTGGAGAGAGACCTAGCTCATCCGTTCCCAACGTTAGGCCTGCTTGAGCGTGGGGCCGGGGCTCCCCCGGTTCCATTCTCATGCCTGCTTAAGTTGGTCCTCGTAAGCCTGCCGACTACCACTGGACCTTTGTTTGCCTCGTCTCCTGATAACTCCTCCTCGTCTTCCTCCTCTGTATGGAGGTCGAGGTCCGGGTCACCAAGGGTTCCCTCTAAGGGAGGCATGTTCCCATCAGCATTGGGGGGACCTGTGTTAGAGGACCTCCTAGCATCGTATGTCTCTAAGAGACCTATCAGAAATGCGATGGTAGGGTTAGAACCCTGGTTTAGCTTCCTGGAGGCACACAGTTGTCTCATCTCCTTGAAGCTAAGGGCTGCATATCGTGACACGACCTGTGGAGGGTCACTGACCACTAAGGGAGTCTCTGCAGACTCTCCGTGGACCGACATGCTTTCTAGTGAGGTGTAAGTGATGCACCTACCTACACTATTTGTTTACCTACTGATCCCTTGCTAAGAGTTGTAGTCAGGGTGTGCTAAGCCCTGTTACACTACAACAGCTGGTTCAGTAGAACTCAGAGTATTCTAAGTTAAGTTATATGTACCTGGGTACTTATGTGATCTTTCACTTTGATATTCTTAGGATACGTGTGTGGTAACCAACAGCAAGCTCAAATCCCACCGCTGCCATCAATGTGAGAAGTTGGCCTGATATGTAGTGCTCACTATTCTAGTGATCACTATGTATCATTCCAAACGACCCTTATTGATGATTGGTTGTAAGTCAACCTTATAGACCAGCTATCCTAGTAGCGTGGATACGAGCAGTCTTTAGGCTAAACTCTAGAGGGCGTGTTAAGCCAGCTGTTTACCATCACATATACCCCTTGAACACCAAGTGAAAGGACACCACACAAGCAGTTATGAAAATAAAGGATATTTATTTATAACAAGACTACCCTGGCTCTTTATGAGTCAGGGGGGCTAAGCACAATACAAAACTCTTAGGAAAATACTTCCAGTTGCACAATTTACACAAATGCCCGAAGGGCACGAAACCATTCCACTGCAAGTGGAATGGGAGAGGTTAGAAAGTTTAAAGTGACTGATTCCGGAGGAATCCGATCAGTGGGACTAAACGAAAAAGGAACTGGACACTTGTAGAGTGAACCTACGGTGGAGCACCGAGATGCTCGAGTTACCTAGCCCAGAGGCTGCGACTGCGTGGGGTTCAGCAAGATGTCGGGAGTCCTCGTTGTAGTCTCAGGAGCCTGAAAGAAGAAGTTGCTGGCAGGCGACCAGTGTCGATGTTCAGAGAGATACAAGCCTGGGTCGGTGATGAAGGAAACCTGAAAGAAGAGGGGACTCAGTTCTCAACCGCTAGCCAGCGATCGTGTGGGTACCAGGAAGGTACCGGCTGAAGTCACCTCGACCAGGTGAGTGGATGACGTCGGACTCGGCTGTTCCTTGGACCAGGAGGCGCGGCGGCGACCCGGAGGGAGGGCGAGCTGTCCCACGAAGGTGTCTGCTGTCGATGACGCTGGGCCCAGGAATGGGGCAGCAGGTCTTGGCAGGGGCAAACCCACGCGGTGGAGTCAAGATGGCGTCGGGAGTGGACCAGGAGGGTCCGAGGTACTCCTCTGTTGAAGGGGAGCAAGAGCCAGTCTGGAGCAACCAGACCAGTGATGAAAGTCTGTTGTGGTGCGTCGTGAAGAGGGCCACAAGCCGGTCGGCGAGTGGTCGGACAACGCGGTGAGCAGTAAGGAGCAGAAGGGCCCCCACGCAGATCTCGTGGATGCTGGGGAGGCAGACTTCGGTGCTGGAGCCGCTCAGGGTTAGGGCTTCTCAAACCCTAGGTGCACTCACTCGAGGGTCCCTCGGTGGGCGTGCTAGATAAGCGTCGTGCAGGTTCTGAAGATGGCCGGCCCCGCAGGTCTCGTCACACCTACGAATCTCAGCTGAGCTGATGATGTAGGTCGAGGTCAGAGATGGCAGGGGACCCGGGTCTCGTCGAGCTGGGCAGTCTTGATCCGTGGGAGAGACGTGCAGCAAACCGCAAGCGCTTAGGTGGTGCCTGCTGGTGCAGGGTGGCTACTCCTTAGCCACAAGGGAGAGTCTTCAGAAATAGTCAAGAGTTCCTTTCGTGGAAAGTAGTTCAAGATTCAGAATTATCCAATTTGGGAAGGGGACCCGCTCCCACCTTTATTCTAGGAAAAAGGGGCTGGCCCGTGACTAGGTCCTACCTATGGGTGGGACAAGGAGGGGGGTGGTTACACCCCTATCCTTTGTCCGGCTTCGCCCCAGCTCAGGGGCTGGTGTGCCCCCGAAACTGGTTTGAGCCGGGCTATGCACAGTGAGCACCGGGGTGCCACTTGCACTCACCTTCCTTTCAGCCCTGCCTACCTGGGATACACAAACCCTGTCTGGGATGGTGCTAACACCGCCTTTGGCAGGAACCCTTTGTCCAAGCTCCCCTCGCTGGAGGGTCTCCCAGCAGCAGGGGGTCAGACTTGTGTCTGGTGGCAGCATCCATTTTGTGATGCTGAGGCTTGAGTCAACTTTTAACCGGGGTTCAAGGTTACTTCCATGTCGTGTCCCTCTAGAAGGGTGGAATGCTAACCCCGTCGCCGGAACTGGCGAGGGGTTCATATTCCAATTCGTATGACACCTTACTCAACATGTTTGGGTGACGCGATGCCAAAGTTAGCAAATAACCGCGAGGATTATAATGCACTTTAAGGTAGTTGGCCCGCGTCACCATGGAACGGCTATTAGGATTTGGTTCCGCAAGCCGTCGACGGGCTCAGCTCGCGCTAGAGCACCATCTCACATGATTCCCAGCACTCTGCCTTCAGGTTTGATAAGGCCTGCCATAGGAGTGACTGACAGGAATCCATGCGTCCATTTTAGGGTTAGGTATAGGAATACTACACCTACAGCAACGGGTGATTACACCACCTTGCCCCAGCTGTCGTGCAGCCAGTTGTGTCAGATTTGGGCGGCCATCCAAGGGTGGCACAATACATGCTGCAGCCCCTGGTAGGCCCTGGGTACACCGATGCCCTGGATACCTGTGGTATGCTGATACAGGGACTGATAAGGCGGCCCAGTTCCAATTAGTGGATGCACCTAATGTACATGTGTGTTAATTTCGAGAGAGAACAGCTAGGCTGTGGGTCTGATTGGCAGGCCCGCAGCCAGGGAAAGTCGTAAACCAATGAAGCAAAAGCAAAAAATCTGGGTGATCATAGGATTGCAGACCCTACTCTCCTACAGTCTATATTGTGATTTTCGATATTATGGTGCATTGTTAGTTAATTGTATGTATATCGATATTTGTATAATCTATATTTTGAGTTTCGATAATGTTAGAAACGATATTTTGTTTAGTCGATATAGTGGGTTTGATATTTTGGTGTATTATTAATTAAGTATTGGTGGTCGATATACTGGTATACGATATATTGTCTTCGATATTGTGTGTAGTCGATATTCTGTCTCTCGATATTAAGTCACTGATCCATTCTGCTCATCTTATTGAAATCTGCTTTCAAGGTTGGAACGGAAGGCCAGATGGATACATCGGGCCGTCCATGCGGGGGTGGGAAAAGGACGTTATTACAGCAAACCACTCTCTGTGATACAGTCACTATGTAGGGAATTCCCACTAACATCCCACAGCAAGCTTCATTATTTAATAGCAAATAACTACCGTTAGCAAGCAGCGTAAAAGACGGTGTTATAATTGGCACAGGGATCCCTTTCAGGACGCAAGCTAAATTAGGAGCGTGCACATTACATGCACCATGCAATTGAATGTGCCTACACACTACAGAGTGATCCAGAGTGGAAGTGCACTCTTCACCTTTTAAGTATACCACTTTTCCATCTCTCACACATCTATACGTGAATGGGAGTGACCAAACTTCGTGCAGGAAGGCAGAACCAAGTTTTTCATATCTGCCAAGGGCATAATGTTTCATGCACGAACTGAACTTAATCAGAGGGAACGGTAATGTGATCAACCCGTCGATAAGCCACACAGCGGAATTTAATTCAGCAACAGAGAAAGGTAAAGGTTCTAACTTTTCAATGTGTAGCAATGAATAAGTCGCATCTTTCATGGACATGAACTGTTGTTTTGCGGTTAAATTAAAAGGAAGGAACAAAGATGAAGTATTCATGTAATCCCAAGGGACTTTCCCAGCCTTTAACGTCTGCAATGTCCAAGCAAACTGCATAATAGAACGCAATTGATTCTGACCATGATACAAAACAGATAAATCATCCTGCACAATGTCTACCACAGATGAAACAATATTATCTAAGGTATAAATTCTGGAAGGGTGTTAATGCTATTATCTATTACAGCCAACACCTTTTCCATATTGGCTTGATCAATAGCACGTAACCTGGATGCAGCCTCAATCTGTGATAACTTCCAAACTTCGTTGTAAACAGCATATACCCATCTTTTGGAGCTGCCAACCGCAGGACCCTTAACAAAATCATTCAAATCTATTTTGTTGTTTAATCGTGCTAAATGAAGTTTAACGGATGCTAAGGTGGAATGTTGCAGCCAAGATTGGCATCACTTCCCTACTGAGTAGGTTGTTACAGTGTGAGAAGACTCAAAACGTGGGTCTACACGAACTTGTGTATACCCCGGCGCCAAATCCAGAAACCGATGTTGACAGGAATCCAAACTCGTTTGCCACACCAACCACCCTTCCGGATTCAATTCAGAAATATTGAAGGATGTGTTGGAAATGTATGACTGCAACGTAGCAAGGGACAGGTCTGTATGATTACCCCAATTTGGATAAGCACCCAGACCCGGAATGGAGGGAGAATTTAATTTTTTAGAAGTAGCAAATCCAAAACAGGTGGTCTGAAAAATTGTCAAATTTAAAAATAACATGTGATTCGGGATAAGACAGGCACGATGCAAAGCTTCTGTTCCCTGTACCTGCCACGGTTTAGAACCCCAAACCGATTTAAGATCGATAGTAGCTTTCCACAGATCATATCCTCCAATTGCCAACTCGTCTATAAAGGACTTGGAATACAACAATTTGGTGTGTGTCATTCTAACTTTAGAAGCAGACTCAGCCACAACCTTAAAATAAAAGGAGGCCGGATTTGACACACTGAAGTCCGAAAAATATGTGAATTTGTCCACTAAAGTGGTGGAGCTGCCCTGCCTAGGGGCGGGACAGTGTTCCCATTGTGTATAATTTACGAAATTTCTAAACGTATTTGCTTTGTGTAGGAAGTGTGTGCCATAATGTTGATAGCAGAATTGCTCATCATAATTAGCAGTTTCTAAATCAAATCTTCAGCATCAAATGCAGCATATTTCAAATCAGAAAAAAAGTGCTTCTATTGCTTGTACATCCCAATAGATGTTCTGCTTAACTACATCACCCAAAGAAACACGAAATACATTTGGCACATTGATTACTTCAGTGGGGCCATGAATTTGAAATTTTACAGCATCCCAAGCAATCCCATCACGTACGGGCCAGGCAGTAATGTTCACAAAAGTCTGGTCCCTTTTCATGATATGAGATGAGGAGTGGGGGGCCAAAGTTCCATCAATTAGTCGAATTGTAGATCTTTCTTTCAGGTAGTGTCCATTGATAAGTCTAAAAAATACTACCACAAAGCCAATGGACATAAACAAAAAAATACATATGAGCACCAGCCAAATGTAAGTCCAAGGGGGAATTAAAAAATGTCTTTTGAACCAGGCCACAAAAATCGAAACTTTGGACGGGGCAATGGAAGTCATTGAATTAGAGTCAAAAGAGTATCGTGACTGGGTAACTGTGGTGGATTGTAAAACAGGCAATGGAACATCCGCAGGATAAGCATACTCAACATCTTCAGGTAGACCACCAGGTGTCGGTGGCAATAAAGGACCAGTAACAGTATGCATCTCGACGGCAACATCAGGCACGGTGTTAGAAGCTTGGGCCACAACAGAATTTCTCAGCTTTGAAGGGCAAGATACTGCCGGTGTCATACTAAGAAGAATCGGCCACTCGCTGTAGCTTGACATTGTCAATAGAGATGTACCTGTTATCCTTTCGACCAGGAAGTGGAGGTAAAATGACTGTTTGTGTACCCTGTACTCCAAGCACTGGAACTGGTGCACGATAAGAGGGGCCCGAACTCCTTCTTGTTCTCCACCTTCTCACGGACCAGATCACCAACTCGAGGTAGCCAGCCGACTACCGGAATCTGAAGCGCAGCATCAGATGAGGAGGGTACGTGTTCCTTCGCTAGACTGTCTCTGGCTTCTTGAAGATTCTGCAATACAGCACAGTGATCATCTACGTCAAAGGGTGCGGCCGACTTCGCCATGTCTAGACCATCAAGGTCCGGGACAAACATTTGTATACCAAAGAGCATCATGTATGGGGTCCGCCCACCCAGAGACCTTCTAGGGAGATTATTAAGTGCACGTTGCATGTCATATAAGTGGGATAGCCAGCTTCGGCCAGTACCTAAAACCCTGGCTGTCAAAGATTGCTTTAAGTCACGGTTCATTCGCTCCACTACACTATTACCCTCAGGTCGGTATGGAGACGAAAATTTGACTTGGACCCCCAAATTTCTCATGGCATCTTTGTACGCCTTAGAGGCGAATGCAGGGCCCTGATCAGAATGAAAGGTACCACATGCAAAACTTCCAACAAAGACACGCAAATCCTTTATGACAGTACGGGCATCAGCACACCTTTGTCGCCACACCCACAGAAAACGTGTGCACGAATCCACTGCAACCAAGATGTATTTGTACGCAGTATCAGAGGTAAATGGACCGCAATGATCTAAATAAACACAACCTAGTGGCTTATTAGATATGTACAACTGAGTTTGTGGTGGGCGCGCCGCAGTTGAAGGTTTTATCTGCTGGCAAATGTCACAATTAAGAACATAAGCTCGGGCTTGTTTATATAAACCGCACCACCAGTAACGTTGTTGTAACAAAGATACAGTAGCTGCAACGCCGGCATGCGCGGACGCCATGCCCTCGTGAGCTGCTAATATCAAAGATGGTCTGCAGTCCGCGTTGGGAATCAATCTGTCACCAACGTCATTAAATCTCACTAATGGGACGTTATCAGGACTTAAGCGATAATGGTAACGAGAAGGGAAACCTTTTGGATATTTCGTTCCCTTCTCTGTAGCAGCAATAGCTGCCAAGATATCATCATCGATCTTACTTTTGGATCTTGTAACTGCTGCTACTAAGTATGTTGCCACTGCTGTTTTTGCTGCCTCGTCAGCCAGGCTGTTGCCGACAGCATGGACACCAACTCGTTGGTGACCAAGAGTGTGAATAACATTCACGAGAGGCCTGAGGGTTTGACTTGCGAGTCATCTAATGTGTTTGTGTGCTCTGAGTTGATGTATTTTAGTGAAAAGTGATTTTAGTATTTTTATTTACTTGCTGCTATATATGTCTGATTCCCTTCGCTTACCCGCACCTTAAAAGAATTTACGCTCTTTTTGTACATTTTCTCCCTCTTACCTCTTTCCTCTTTGGGGCGCCGATCTCGGCGAGGGTTGGAGGGATTTCCAGTTAATTTGGACTCCGTTTTGACGATTGACGCTGGTCAGCGCTCTAGTCGTTCTGACATCAGGGGCATTTAATGCGCGCCGAACGGACGTGCGCAGTGGACGCGCGCAGCGGGCGCGCCGCCGGCGCGCCAAAGGCGTGCCCAAGGCAAGCCCATCTGCGCCCGTCCGCGCCTCGGCAGCGCCTCGGCAGCGCCCAGCACGAGAGAGGCGTCTTCGTGGGCTCGAGGGTCTCACCAGCCCGTGGCTCTGGTCTCATATTCCGGGGCAGCTCTCAGGGCATTGGACTCGACTGCTTGTTGCAAACCTCACTCTTTGGACGTGGCAGAGAGGCCTTTGGGAGCTTGTAGTCTCTGTGGTTTTCTGCTTGGGGTGAGTTGTAGACGGTCCTCCACTACATTCTCCGGTCCCACTGAGCGGACCAATCCCGTTACGTTTTCGGCAGCACTAATTAATGTTCGCTCTTTGAAGAAACATCATGCGGACGTTTATGAGCTGTTGGAGGATGGCACCTTAGACATGCTGTTCCTTACGGAGACTTGGCTGGATCCATCCTCCGCGCCCATAGTTGCTTTGACGACCGCGGTGGGCTATAAGATCCGGAGAGCTGATCGTCAGGGGTCATGGGGAGGAGGTGTTGCAGTTATTTATAAAGATCGGTGGGATCTTCATTTAGGCGACTCAGGGGACTGGGTCAGCTGCGATGCACTTGATTTTAGTGCCCGCTTGTCAGCCCACTTCACAGGTTTCCCTGATCTATCGGCCCCCGGGCCCCTCTGGCCCCTTTCTTCTGGCGTGGGGAGATGCTCTTACCTCTAGGGCAGCTAGGTTTTCTCACTATTTGGTGCTAGGTGATTTGAATTTTCATTTGGATACGCCAGAGGTCAGGGAGGTCTCCGACTTGCTGGACAATCTTCATATTGCCCAACTTGCCCAGCACGTCGGCCTCCCCACCCATCTGGCTGGCCATATACTGGACCCTATCTGTTCCAATATTTCCATACCGGGACATGATCCCCTCCCAGTGTCATGGTCTGATCACTTTTTATCTCACTTCTCTTGGACCGTCTCTAGGGCTGAGGCTCAGGCACCTGTCTTCTTGAAACCTGCTCTGGGGAAAGTGGATCCTCTGGATCTTGCTCAGGCTCTGGACATAGCCAGGCCCCCGATGTCCGGGGGTTTGGAGGATTGTATATCAGGGTTTACAGGCTGGGTGTCTGGAGCAGTGAATTCTATTACCTCTTCTCGACCTATAAGACCGGCTAGAATTACCCCGCTCTTAAGGTGCTTAAACAGGAGTGTAAAATCCTGGAGCGGGATTGGCGGAGGAGCAATTATTGCCCGGTGGCCAAAATCCGGCTTAGAACAACCCAAAGATCTTATTATGCCGCTATTTCAGTGGCTAAAGGTCTCTTTTACGCCTCTCGCATTGAGGCTGCTAGGAACAACTCTAAGGAAATCTTTTCTATAGTCCAGAGTTTTACCTCCCCGTTGGCCCAAACAAGTGTGGCTCCTTCCTCGTTTGACTGGTGCAACATCTTGTCTGGGTCCTTCAGCGATAAAATTACGGCCATTCAGGCCTCCTTCTCTCCTGACTTGCGTGTTCTACCAGGGTCGCAGCTTGTGCGGCCGGTTCCCTCTACTCTGTTGTCCGCCTTTATCCCGGTTCACCCTCTGGAAAGTCTTATAATCCTCAGAGGACTCAAATCGGGGTCCCCGGCAGATGCCTGCCCAGCTAGACTACTGGCAGCTTTAGCAGAAAGCATTTATCTGGAAGTCAACCAGATTGTTAATCTCTCCTTACAGTCCAAGGCGGTACCTCAGGTCTGGAAGGAGGCTAAGATTCTGCCACTGCTTAAAAAAACCATCCTTGGACCCGCTTAATCCAGCCAATTACCGACCCATCTCTCTCCTGCCAGCTATTGCAAAGGTTTGTGAGAAGGTGGTGCATAAACAACTGTCTGATTTTGTGGAGTCAGAGGCTCTCCTTCATCCATCGCAATCAGGGTTTCGGTCGGGCCATTGTACTGAGACGGTCCTTGTCGAGGTTGTGGAGGCCATCCGGACGTGTCTAGAGGCTGGGGGTAGGGCTGCTCTGATTTTGTTGGACCTCTCGGCGGCCTTTGATATGGTCCCACACGATCTTCTGCTGATCCGTCTTGCTGAGATTGGCGTGTCAGGGGCCGTGTGGGGCTGGCTCAGGTCCTTTTTGGAGGAAAGGGTTGAGCAGATTTGGCTCCCTCCATTCTACTCCTCCCCCGCGTGGTCACCACGGGTGTCCCGCAGGGTTCCTCCCTTAGCCCTTTGCTCTTTAACATTTATGTTACACCTTTGATCCATCTGGCTGAAGCTCTCGGTGCTAAGGTGTTGGCCTATGCAGACGACACTCAGCTGCTTTTCATCTGGGATAAGGCCTCCAGCTCGGTCCTTGCGGCCCAACAGTGCCTTTGCTCCATCTTCACTTGGCTGGCAGGCGCTCAGCTCAAGTGTAATGAGCAAAAATCTGAGATCCTGCTTTTTGGCACTTTTCCGTTCGATTTCCGTCATCAGCTGTGGCCACAGGAGCTTCCTCTTCCCTCGTCCGAGGGACAGCCCACCAAGAACTTGGGCGTCTGGTTCGAGGAGAATCTGCTGTTCTCCACCCATATCAAGAAAACTGCTGGCTGCTGCTTTGGACTTATTAAAACCCTGAGAAAGTTTTTTCCTTTCCTTCCGCAGGCAGCCAGAGTTACAGTCACCTGCGCTTTGATCCTTTCTCGGTTCGGACTATTCAAACTCTCTCTATATCGGGTCCCCTGGTTACCTAACTAAGAAATTGCAGGTAGTCCAGAACACAGCACCTAGGCTGCTACTGGGCCTAGTTTCCCTCCATTGGTTACCAGTTGCGGCCAGAATAAAATATAAATCTCTGGTTCTGGCCCATCGTGCTCTCCATGGTCAGGGTCCTCTCTATCTTCAGAGGTGCTTTTCTTTCTATGTCCCCGCGCGGGCCCTGCGCTCGGCTTCTCTAGGCTTGGCCTTGATTCCGAGATTTAGACTTCAGAGGATTGGAGGCTGCTCTCTGGTGGTCAGAGCCAGTAGGGCCTGAGATGCCCTTCCCCTTGATCTTTGTCTTACCCAGGAGCTCGCAGCTTTTAAAAAGAAGCTTAAAACATTTCTCTTTGTTTGATTGTCTCTGTCTGCCCTCAGGTTTCGCGCCGGGACACTCGTGAGTAGCCGAGTGCATTACAAGTGGAATATAACATAACATAACATAACATAACATGTTCTTTAAGTTCTGCCACTCGAACCCAAAGTGTTTTATGCTTAATCGTGCTACCTTTGGAATCATGGTAGTCATTCTGAGACCAAAAATGTAGATTGTCGTTGTATGATTGGACACAATAAAATGAGTCACTCACTATAAGGGTAGTGACTCGGGAATCAGCAAACTCTTGCGCTAGCACCAGAGCACGAAGCTCCGCCAACTGTGCGGTACAATCACCCAATGACTGCGTATGCACGACATCGGATTGGAAATCACCATTTACGAAAGTACCGACCACAATTGCGCAGGCCGCTGAATAGGCATGCTTTGATCCAGTTGCCGGGTGCGCAGAACCGTCAGTGTAAATGACACAATGGTAATCCTCGAGCGGGCGCAAAGACAGAGGAGCTGGATGAACGAATTCATACTGCAAAAACTCCTGAGTCTGAAGTGCCGCGTCAAAGATATATGTGACGTCAGGCGATGTCAAGGAAGTGGCCCATTGTATCCACCTTGGATGCAAAGCCTTAGAATTTGGTACACTTGCTTTTGTCACCGCCTCAAGGGCAGGATATGGTGTTACCAACAGCATGCTTTTTCCTTGCGATAGCGCTCGCTCTTTCAGAATCGCCATCTGTACTGCCGTCAGAACTTTCTCGACAGCGGAAAATCGCAGTTCAGCCGAAGTGTACACGTGAGATTTGTAGGCAATGGGGATGGTGTCGCCCTCATTGAACGTCAAGTATGTGAAAACCACTGCACCTGGCACAATTCTTATGACCAGTTTAGTGTGGTTATCACGCGTCAGTAAGTATTTTGAAGCAAGAAGATCAGCTTGCAATGTTTGCAATATAGCTGAATGCTCTGGCAGCCAACATGATTTGGAAAAAGTAGGTTGTATCAAGGCATAAAGCGGCTTGATACGCTGGGCATAATCTGGACTGTAAATTCGACCGAAATTCAGAAAACCCAGCAGAGATTGTAATTTCTTCAGTGTCGTGGGAGCACATAGGCATGCGCATTTCTCTAGGACGTGCGGAGCCAATCCTCGACCTTCATTGTTGAGTTCGTACCCCAAGAACAACACTGTATATTCCGCAATGTGAGACTTCGCAAAGTTGAATTTGTAACCGAAGTCTGCAAACAAAACAATAATGCGATCAACGCGACTGAGATGCGGTCCCAACTCATCATCTGTGAGATAAATATCATCCACATATGAGTACGCATCAGGGTCTATGATCTCTAACAGTGAGACCACGCGAGCGGCGAAGACACCAGGGCTGTTTTTATAGCCCATCGGTAATCTTTTGAAATGTTTTTGTTTGTCACCCGAGGTAAATGCCGTCCACTCACTACTAAGAGAGGACAGGTTATGGCTGTAAAAGCCATTGGAGATGTCAAGTGTGGTTTTAAACACGAGGCTATCGACGAGAGCCGAACTGTGGGTATTTTGTACCGCGCATGTCCGGCAATGAGAGTTTAAATGTCGGTAATCCAAAACTAAGCGGTACGACCCGTCAGGCTTCGTCACAGTGAATAAAGGATTATTCATTGGTGACACACAAGTTTTAATTACCCCTTGATATTCCAATTGTTCAAGGATAGCCGCGACGTGAGGTCTTGCTTCGTGACGCATGGGATATTGGGGTTGTGGCTGGGGCGTGGACCGCAACGGAATTTCATGGCTGGGGGACAATTTATCCCAGCCTACCTGATTACGATACAGAGCAGGTGCAAGCACCAGAGCCCACTCCTCAGCGAACTTTTTAGCTTGGTCCCTTGGCACCATGTGCGCAAAGGACGGAAGGATTACTTCCTCCCCTCTAGGAGCATCTAAAACGAAAGCCGGGGGCCAATCTGCCTCTGCTAATAGTATATCATATGAAGTGGTCAGATGATCCCAAAAAATCCCTTTAATCGTGCGTTGTATGTCACCCTCAATTAAAAGGACTATGTTATATAGTCTGTCAGGGGGAGCCACTCTAGTGTCAGCAGTTTCTACAGTTATGAATGTATCAGTTGCTGTCGCCACCAGATATGGACGCAGTGCTTGTCGCACTACTGTAACTTCCGCCGCGCTGTCGAGCAGCGTTAGTGCCCATGTCAGGTTCTGAAGCTGCGTCCGCACCATCTGTGGCATACCTCGCCGTTAGCGCAGCAACTTTCTTCTTCTGAAACGGGGGTCGTTGACGCGCAGACTCGTCCTGCTTGCCTTTGCCGTCAGTCTGGCGGGGTTGCTCACGACCTTGGGCACCCCTTCCTTTCCCACGGTCTCCGCCACCGGATTGTGAAGCCGATGTTTCCTGTGAAGAACGAGGAGAGCGTTGTTCAGAAACCTGAAATCTATCAGTTGACTTAATACGAGATCGATCGCGCAGATCATATGTGCGTTCACTGGACAACTGCACGGGCGATGCAGGACGAGACCCCTGTTTCTGTTGCTGCTTACCCTGTTTCTTTGCTCGCCAACTTTGTTTAGGAAAACTTGGGCGTTCGTCTTTAGTTGACGAGCTCACCTTAGTTTGCTGAACTTTATCAGGAATAATAACGGCTGGTTTAACACCCAACGCACTACAGCCCACTTGCCTGTAGGCTTGCGCAATTATTTTTGCGAACTCCTTGGGCTTGTCGAGTTCATCCACGCTGTCCAACTTATTTAGTACTTGGAACTGCATGGCATCGCCTTTGAGGTTGCCCATTACCATGGAAGCCACCACATCGAACACTCCGACAAGCCTCATTTCCAATTCAACAGCAGCCGCCGCACCGTGATTCTCTTGAACACGTTTGATGACGGAGGGTAGTACAGACATAGACGGAGTGCCGAAGCACTTCGAGTAGGTCGCGGCAAAGACCTTGCCCCAGTTTGTGCAATCAGCCATATCTGGGACTAAGTCTTTCGGCAAACTAATGGTGAGTATCCTGTGTTTCTCCACAGGAGTTGTATGCGGAAAAACCGCCTCCAGTTGGTCAAATTTCTCAGCAAGCCAATAAGGAAAATCTTCCTTATTCTGTGGGCGCTTGCCCATAACCGAATTAACCATAACAGGACTAATAACCACCGCATGGTCGTCCGTTGGTTGTCCCGCAACAGCAGGTGTCCCCACCTGCACATTGCGCGACACGTACTGAACTAAAGCCCTATGGACTGTAATCAGGGCTGTGTGTAGTACTCGCAACTCAGCCACCGCCACCATGAGATAGCGGGGATGAGGCGTAAAACCGGCCAGCACCGGCCATGTGGCCCCTGCAATGGACAACGGGCCCATTCTTGCCGGTACAACCGCATGGGGAAGGGCGCCATTAAACCAAATGGTATGCTGCCAGGCTGAGATTGGAATTTCTTGTGTCTTATACGGGGTATAGACCGCAGGCAGCTGTGTGGGAGTAAAGGTATGAAACGTATCATCGTCATCCACTGCCGGAAACGTCACCCATGAGTAAAACAACTCATACAGGTATGACGCATCAGTGCTCACCACAAAAATAACAGCCATCCCATCATCTGGCACCCCATACGTCGTCAAATGACGGCGTAGAGGTGCACGACTATGCGCAGCTATGTCAACCGCCATTAGGACACAACTAAATAGTTTCAACGATAGCAACAGTAGCACCGGGGTTCAGTAAAAATAACCTTTTTAATGCTCCAGATTGAAGTAACCTATTAGGCGAAACACCGGTAGGTTAAACCGTCACTCCCGTCAACCGGAAACCAGAGTGAGGGAGTTGTGGACTAATATAAGCACTACTAAGGCGTTTCAAATCAATAGACCAAACGTTAGGTGCGCCATGTTGCAGGGATTCCGCTTATGCACAGAACTATGCACAGGAAATCAGGACCTCAGTGAATTGTTGTGTACCAAAAACTCACCTCAGAACCCAGAACCCCTTATCCGACCAGCATCAGTGTCCCATTCGTTATCCGAGTTTTATCTCGGCGGCCCAAATGTATAGACAACCCAGAACAAGCGACTTAGAGTATTCTCAGGAATGGTGGGAATCAGAAATACCTGTTCGTAATTATTCTCATATCAGTCCACAACAGAATAAACAGAGACACGGTAAAGTTTAAGGAGTTTATTTTAAAACCTCGTGTCCTAAGATGCAGTACTTTGGCTAACATAAGGAGACAAATGATTAAGATCAAAACCATCAGCATAGTTACAATACCATAGAAAATGAAAGGAGTAATCATACTAAAATGACAGTGGATATCGGCCACCTTCCTTTCGCTAGCAAACTAACATTATTATTAGACTAATAAAAGGTCTCTAGGCTTGAATGGGGAACCCCATACCGTAAAGATCAGCTCAGTGCGATCACATCACAGGATCAGCTAGACTCTGCTCCTGGGAAAGCTCTTCCTCCGAATGTAATGAAAAACATGCAACACTGCCATATTAAAAGCACCCGACTTTCAGATATTAGCAGCTGCGTGCATGTTATGGCTAAATAGTGGGCCGATCAACCTGAACCCAACAACATGCACCGTCTAGCGACCCAGACTGTTTCTTTACACGATGTGCAGACCAAGGTCGCTGCTCACTGTTTGGGATGTGAACAACAGACAGTTCTCATGTGAAGCAAAGTCGAGCAAGCATTTCTCAAGTAATAACATGTAACTACATTGTCGTGTGCAAAAGCAGCAAAAGCGGCAAGATGGCTTTCTAACAGCTAACACGGTTGTGCTAACTTAGCATTGTACGTATATAGATAGCAATCTTCACTACAGAATCACTTTAGCATTCTCTAGATTCCAGTCCATAGAAATTGTCTTCCATGAGCATCCGTGGACAATAATATTTTTTTCAAATCTTGAATTTCAGTGATATGATCACCGAAGGCCCTGATTTTATATTAAAAACAGAGCTTTGGACTATACCATTTCCCACTGAAAGGCAATATTTCTCTCCATGTGTTCCCATACCTGCCGTGTCACGCAATTTGGTGCTTACTTTCCCTCCATGTTAAAGAAGAGTAGATGTTTCAGCACCCAGGCTAATGTGCGGCACAGCTAAATACATATAAGGTCCCAAAGGTGAGACCGATTGCATCGCAAATGCTTGTTTAAGGTAGTGCATGCTCTGGAGATAATCTAATTGTATGTGTAATACAGGTGCACCATCGCAGTCTGCGCACGGCACACGGACTGACTGTGAGCCTGATCTGCAATCTGCTAAACTTGTTGAAGTGCCATCACTTCCAAGTGAGCAAGATATTGGCACCTGGCTATCCAGGTGGCAGGTTAAAGAAGGATGGGTTCTTCCCCCTCTGATGAATAGAATACTTGTATCATCAAGGTTTGGTGACTGAGTCACCTCAAAGTGCTCCCAGTTGTGATGATGGAATGGGTGGAAAATGTATTAAAAGGTTAGTTATGGATCATTTTTGAAAGCGAGGTGATTGCTTTGCTGCATTGCATGAAATGGAGATAGCAGAACCGTGCCATATTTTTAAAGATCTGCACTCTCCTATCGCTTGTAAACTTATGACTGCCTAGCGCCAACGCCAGCATCTTTGTGGCATATCAGAAGGGTGCCTGCATTGTGGTCAGGAGAGTTTTTGTGCAGGAAGGCTTACATTCCTGCACAAAAACTATCCTTTCAGGCTCTTTCCCCTTTGCATCTGTGCTGAAGAATACAGCAGACATGCAAAATGGCAGTAAGGAGGAGAAATAACAATATATCTCCCTGTTACGCTAGCATCGGGTAGGAGCACCATGTTGGCACAAACCCATGTGTACACGTCTTTGTAAATATGGGTGTGCGTCAATATACATGGGTGGATGCATGGTAATGACCAGGCTCTTGTCATATAACACCTACATGGCGAACAGTAATGCCAGCAGCACTACGTGCTGTGTTGTGTTACTTTTTTAAAAATACAAATCACTCAAAGCCATGCAAATCGGGCATTTTAAAATCCCAAAATAGAGTTTGCTTCAGGAATGCGACATAAAATTGGTGTAAACCCGATGCAAAATTTAGTAGATCTGGCCCTTAATGTTCTGACTGCGGTGCTGAACTGACATCAAACTAGGAGGAGATGGGGGGTCTCCGTAGCAGAAGCAGAATGAAATCTGCAAGGATGACCCCAGACAGGAAATTGTGATACATCTAACAAAGAGGGAAAATGTAGATTTTTTTATTTTTCTGGTATGTGACCCTAGTAGTGCAATTGGTTTACAAGGTTTGATGTGCTAATATTGTGTGTGGAAGTCCCATGTACTACATATCAAGATATTTTACATAAATATCTCCTATTAGCATGTAGATTTCCCAATATTAACTCCCATTGGACAATAATTTTGTAAACAATATTTAGTAGGCCATGTTTGTGCCGACTACATACAGAGAGTGACATTTTGGTACCCCACCAGTTTACACCCATGTTAATCTATAGTCTTGATATTTGGGCAAATAAAACAATTTAAGGACTTCTAGATTTGAATGGTGCTGTTTCAACATGTTTCCAAACGCGTTCATAAACCATGAACGTAAGTCTGCAAGACCTGCAGAGAAGGTCAGATATCAGCAGGGATTAATCAGCTCGCTATTTCTGTGTTTGGTGGAACATCATTGGTGCTCCTATTCCTATTGTGTAAATTTAATACTGATTTCATCAGTGTTTTTTTTGTAGAGCGCACTACATACCCGTGAGGGTCTCAAGGCGCTGGGGGGGGGCGCTACTGATCAAACAGCCAGGTCTTGAGTAGCCTCCTGAAGGTCAGCAGGTCTTGGGTCTGTCGTAGTCTCAGTGGGAGGGTGTTCCAGCTCTTTGCGGCGAGGTGGGAGAAGGATCTCCCACCGGTGGTAGTTCTTCGGATGCGCGGGACGGTGGCGAGTGCGAGGTCGGCGGGCGGACCTGGCGGTTGGGGATGTAGAAGGAAAGTCGTCTGTTGAGGTAGGCTGGGCCGGTCTTGTGGAGTGCCTTGTCTGTGTGGATGAGGAGCTTGAAGGATATCCTCTTGTTGACGGGCAGCCAGTGCAGGTTTCTCAGGTGGGGGGTGATGTGGCCGTGGCGTGGTACGTCGAGGATCAGTCATGCCGAGGCGTTTTGGATGCGTTGCAGTCATTTGATGAGCTTGGTCGGGGCTCCCGCGTAGAGGCGGTTCCGTAGTCGAGTCTGCTGCTGACGAGGGCCTGGGTGACTGTTCTTCTTGTATCTGTCGGGATCCACCTGTAGATCTTGCGGAGCATGCATATGGTGTTGAAGCAGGAGGAGGAGACGACGATGACTTGCTTGGTCATGGAGAGCGTTGAGTCGAGGATGATTCCCAGGTTGCGTGCGTGGTCGGTGGGTGTCAGGGCAGCCCCAAGTGCTGTTGGCACTTGAAATTCCAGACCCATCCACTAGGGGCTGCAGTCTCACACATGGTTTGCCAAACTGTGGTTCGCTAGCTGATTTTTGGTGGGTCGCAGAAGTCCAAGCAATAAATAAAGATGCCTTTAAATTCTGTATTTATCCTGCCACATTATTTATGGTTCAAAGACAGAGGTCAAATGTCAGGCCATGCAATTCTGACAAACTCCTGCTTTTTGAGCAGTCAGCCAAAGAAAAGAAAAGTGAATTAAAGGACAATCCTGCTGGAGTACAGGTGTGCGAAAAGAAAGGCAGTAGGACGTCATATTTTTGTAACGCACAAGAATATGGAAATCACTGTAAATGAACCGTACACTTTCAGCAGTTTGGAAAGCAAGTATTTCTTAAGTGTGACTGAAGCAAAGCTTTTATTAGAATCAAAACAAATCACAAATTCACAAATGCTGGATATTCACTGAAACTCACTATCATATGTGTACACTATAGTTTTATCAGTGAAACTGTATGTCCCTGCACATATAGTGGCCCTTTCAAAGGACTATATGCTGTCTGTAAATGACAGAGCCCTATGACACGATTCTTCACTTACATTAAAAAACTCCCCCGCCTCATGTGCATTAAAGATAGGTGGGTGGCAAAGGTTTGGCATTCTAAAAATGGGGTCATGGTTCTAAAAGGTTTGGGAAGCATTGCTGCAGAACATGGGCACCCCTCCAGGAATTATTTACTTTGTAACCTTTTACCAGACACAGACATCTACTAATAACTGCCATCCCACTTCAGTATGTGCGCTTTCCTTATTATTTCCGGGTGACAGACCGTGCATGACTTCCGTTTTGTTCTTGCTTCCTCTTTTTTATGGCCTCCTCCCTGGCCTTGTCCTTGAAACTTGACCTTGAAGAACTCATTAGAAAAAACAATAAAAGGCCTCATCCCTCTGACAGATAACAGGACTGAGGCCTCAGTCACTTGACTGGTAGTTGCATTGAAGTACTTCTTTTAATTTGACACAATAGGAATATTTAACTAAGATAATTAAATATAAATAGGAATTATAATTGCAGCATGTGCCCCGAGCACTCTTGCTGTTCTTGATTAGGGCATTGATAATATGCATTAATAGAAATGCTTGACATATGACTCTTGACACATTATTATCCGCGAATAGCTAATATGGTTGAAGGAACCCCACATTGCCAGCTGCTCAGTATGAATATTTTACTCTCTCCTGCCACGCTTGGATGTTATGATAAGCATTGTTTATGGTTGGGAACTTGTTCAGCAACAAAATATTGTCTGCCTTATGTTTCCGCTGTCCCCTATAAAATAACAATAGCAATGCGTTATTATCCTTTTATTTTTCCTTGTTCACCTGCTCTCAGATCAGTGGGGTGAGGATGCTTTTTTTTGGTCCAGAGAAGACCTAGCTTGGCAGTTCGGGCTGGACTATTCCCATAAGAAACAGGATCAAGGCTGATTTGCATATGGATGTGTCTGAACTGGGCTGGCGAAGTGAGCTAAAGAATGAGGATAGATTCATCCCACATCTGTTTCTGGGGTTGAGTGTCTGAAATGTTTCAGTTCATTCTCTCCTTCTGTTTGCTTTGATCACCCTAAGTTGATGTGTGTCCCTTGCTCACTTTACCACTGGATTTAAGCTAGCTTGGTTGATGAGAAGTGTTACCCCAAATCCAGTCCCAGGATGCTTGTTTCCAGTCCAGGGACGACCTGACGTGGCAGTTGGGCTGGACTGTTCCCATGCATATGGCTGGGTCTGAACTGGGGTGGGGAAGTGAGATAATAGCCAATAATGATGATGGATTTAACCCAGATCTGTGACTGGGGATGAGTGTCTGAAATGTGTCAGTGCTCCGTCCATCATCTTCTTGTGTTTACTTTCTAAAAGTGGCATTATCAAACACATAATTTACTAAAAGATGTTTTTAAAATTCTGAGCCCAGGGAGCCCAAGCTACAAATTTTTTTCTAATTGGAAGGTACACTTGTAAGATGTTACAAGGCAGCTCAAATGATAACCTGTGGGAGAGACAGGCCTTGCAATAGTGAAAAACGAAATTGGCAGTATTTCACTATGAGGACGTGTAAAGCACACCAGTACCTACCTTTCACATACACTGCACCCTTCCTTCCCCTGGGGCTACTTTGGGCCTATGTTAGGAGTGCCTGACATGCAGAAAAAGGGAAGGTTGGGGCCTGGCAATTGGGTGCACTTGCCAGGTCAATATGGCAGTTTAAAACTGCACTCACAGACAATGTAATGGCAGGGCTGAGACAAGTTTACAGGGCTACACTTCTGGGTGGCACAACCAGTTCTGCAGGCCCACTAGTATCATTTGATTCACAGCCCCTGGTCACACATAGTGCAATTTACTAGGGACTTACTAGTAAATCAAATATGCCAATCACGGATAACCAATCAGAATTACAATTTACACAGGAAGCACCAGAGTACATAAACCAGCAAAAATGAATTCCAGCGCACTATAAAAAATACTGGCGTTAGAGGCAAAAAGACTGGGGGAACCACGCCAAGGATGTCACGTCTAACACTAAGATGAAATACATCTGCATGTTAAAGAAATATACTTTTTTAATTTTGAAGAGACTGTGTCATATTTTTACATTAGGTTTGTTGCACAATATACATGCTAAACATCTTCATGGCTCGGCTCGTGCATGGATTTTTAAAGCCAAACCAGAGCCTTGGCTTGGCTCTGGCTTGGCTTGCCCTTCTAATTTGCTGGCACACCTGCATCTATTCGAGATTCAGGTTTTGTACATGGGGCTCTTAGTCACTTGATAAAATCATATTTACTTGCCCTGCCCCTCGTTGAAACATTTCATCCCAAACATTGGTCATCTCACCCCTCCCCTCTGTAGTCGACAATTTTTTGAGTTGGGGCATGTGAGGACCATACCACCTGAATCTCACTGACTAAGCTACGGCCCTCCGATTAAATGACGTTTATGGCACTGCATACCCTCTAAAAGAGCCTTATGTTAAAGCTCGCTGGTGCAGTATACAGTAGACAGTTAGCCCCACCAATTCATTTACACCAAAGCTTATATATTTAAAGGTTTCCCAACACTGGGTTGGAGGTTTCACACACCGCAAAAACGATTGCGCGAATTTCGTGGTAAAGCGTAAGGAATCCCAGAGCAGAGTTTTAAGTTTATGGATATTAGCAGATATATTGGCATCAGCACAGATAACAGTACTACAATACATGTGTGATGGCACAGTACAAAAGTGCTCACAGTGTGAATAGTGGCAGCTGGTGGGGCTTAAAAGTTAAGGGATTCATTTTACGCAGCGAGTGAGTGTGACTGACATAATGAAGTGCCCCTCATGCACCCTCCATCCAGTCTCCCCCCTTTAATTTATCCATGTTTCTATCATCCACTGCATTCATCTGTTCATGCCTATATCCATCCATTGTTCTGGAGACTCTCCCATTCACTCAGCTGCATCCCTTCCGCGGACCAGCCTTCATTTATCCATTCATTTGTCCATCATACAGACCATTCATCCATTCATTTATGCATGCATCCACCATCCTTTTAGACACACTCTCCTTTAACTCAAGCATCCATCCATCCATCTACTGGTGAATCACCAGAGCATGCAGCCATCACCAGACAATTTCACATCCACCCATGCATCCGTCTGTCCATCTATCTTTCCATTCACCAATCCTTGTTGCCTTGATTCATCTACACATGCTCTCCCATCAGGCTGCTATATCAAAATGATAAAGCTTGGAATTGTCTTCCCAAGCACACATTTTCCTATTTGTTTTTGTGAGGTCACAAGAAATTTGCAGTTTGAAGAGCACCAAATGAAAACAACCCCAAATACACTTCAGAGACACAACTGTAGTTTCGAAATGTGCCTTTTCTATCTACTGCTTGCAGACTACAACAAATCCCAGTGCTGAAAAAGACATCAAGGAAGAGCTGTAATATTGTAAAAAAAAATAATCCCCCTCTTTTTCTTCTGTGAATGGTCAAAATTTGCACTGTTCTGTGTTATAAACCATAATGCAACAATTATGTTAAGGTCATGAAAAGAAAAATAATATCCTGCTCACTTTTTGGATGCCAGGACCGCGCTGCTGCTGGGACTAAATGCTTGGATTTGATGGAGGCTTGTTTCTGGTCCAGGGAGGACCTGGCTTGGCAGTTCGAGCAGAACTGTTCCCATGAAAAACAATGATTTGCATAGGGCTGGGTCTAAACAGGGGTGGCATAGTGAGCAAAAGAATGATGGATTTAACCCAGATATGTTTGATTTGTTCTGCATTCCGTCCATCATTTGTGTGTCTTTTGCTGGCGTGGACCGGACTCACTCAAGGACTGGACTCTCTCAACCACAGGGCGCATGACAACACAAAAGGTGACAAATATTCCCAACTCCTCTTGTGTACAATGCCATCAAAGCAGCACAATCACGTCACCTTGCAAGAAACATGACAGATCACGTGGAGCCAGCTTAGCTTTCCCTAAACCAATCCAGGCTTTTCTCTCATGCTTTTTATACTTAACGCTGCATGATAGCAAAGCAAGGATTGGTTAGGACAGGTGAACCAGCGCTCCAAAGGAAACCAAGAGGGCTGAGCTGTGTTGCCCCCAGCTCCATATTAGAGCTCACGTTCAAGTCCAGAAGTGCGCATATCAGGTTGGCCAAAGATGTAGGCCTGTCTATCCCGGCATGCGCACTGGTTTTCAGCTGCTGGAATTTTCAATCACCCTCATTGTCCACCCCTCTCTGGCTTGTTAGACCGCCCCCTTAGGCTGCATGACTAACAAACAGAATGAGCAGCTAGGTGTTAAGTCCTTGGAAAGGAATTATTTTAAAATTAGGCAATGGTGCCTCACACTTGGGGGTCAACACTCCCTCGACCATGAAGAGGGTCCGCACCTAAGTGTGAAACAAGCAGGTAGGTATCAAATGTAGTGCAGCATGTCGAATTCTGAAACAAATGCTTGCTGTTTATGAAGAACGTAGGGAAGGAGCGATAGACTGTGACATAAGGAAGTAATGTAAGTAAAGTAATTTCAGACCTGAAACGTTTTTTGTTTTGACATAGTAGAAATATAATTCTATGGTATGTCAAAATAGGTTGTGTTCATCAATACAAGGAATCATTCAAATGGAACCTCTAAAAGGTCAGAGATATGGAGATGATGGGACTCATCAGCAAGCAGGCGATAAAAAATTATCGCCGCTTTTGCGTCGAAATGTGGCGATAATTTTATCGCCTAATCAGCAAGGTCACGCTGTCGCGTGAAACCTTGCATTAGTGCCTGAAATCTGAACACCCAGCTTTGCATCTCTAATGAGATGCAAAGTGGGCGTTCCTGCCCTGACATGACTGGAGAAATGTCGCTTTCTCCTATCATCAACCCCACGCTATGAAGCATAGCGGCAAGAAAAGTAGCGATAACCCCTGTTATCGCTACTTTCCTTACGCCTGCTTCAAGACTGACTTAGCCATGATATCCTATGGAAGGTGGATATCATGGCTAAGTTTGTCTTTCCCTATCATCAAGCTAACGCCAATCTTCGTGAGATTATCGCTGGGTTTCCAGCGATAATCTCATGTTTGGCAGTTAGCGTTAGGATTTTTATCGCTTTTGAGATAAGCGTTGCTAATAGCACGCTATCTCAGCAATAAAAATCCACGTTAGCCGGCGATAATTATCCTAGCGCTAAGTGCGCTTAGCGATAATTATCGCCGGTCCTTGATGATATGCCCCGATGTGCCTTAATTTTATTCAGTCTCGTCTCCTGGAGGCCCTGGTCCCTTCATAAATCATGTCAAGTTGTGATCTGGAGGTGGACGTGTTTTCCATATAGAGATCCAAGAAGATAGTGCAATAGATAAAAAACAAATGCAGCCCCAGCTCTTGTGAAAACTGCTGTTCGGTGCCTTGGGGAATGATGACAGAAATTCACTCCCCTACCATTCTTTATGTCCACAAAAGAAGTTCCTAAATCTGGAAAATTGATTCTAACTGACCTCATCAAATAAAAAATTAACAGAGTAACAAAAAGTCCAAAGAGGAAAAAGGCAAAGTCATACCCATCTGATTTATAATTTCAGGAATACTGCACTTCAACCAAAACAAGCTCTCACCAGTACAGACGAGTTGATACCACATTCGAGGGATTAGAGGGAGAACTGAAAAACAAAAACTGCTCCCCCGCCTCACCCTGCTGGGAACTGCAGAGAGGTTTTAGAGAGAGAAAGCTAAAAACCTAAGCGAGCTCTGTACTGAAAAAAATTTGAAGTGGAATAAAGCTGAAATAAAAACTCTGCGAGTCGGGGGGGGGGGAGAGGAGGGGGCATTGTTCGATTGTTAGGCTCACTTGCCGATATTCTTGAAACATGTTCTTGTTTTATGGCTATAACAAAGAGAAAATGAGACCTTCATTATCCTCCTTCAAACTGTGAGACACTTGCACTTTAAAACGCCGCCGTACCCCCGGGTTGACGGCAATGGGCTGTCTACTATACGAAGCAATGCATGTGCTACATACTGAGCGGCCAGCCCGAGGGGTTGTAGGCTGGAAGCTGTGTATCATGAAACACTGCAATAAAGGTCTTTATAAAAAATAAAAAAATAAAACTCTGCGAGTCTAAATATTGGGAGCAACAAGTGCTTTCACCGGCATCAATGATCCTAGCTGGGAGAAAGCTAAATAATTAGTCTGTCGGTGGCTCAAAAAGTGGAGTGGGTCCTAAATCTAAAGTAGGGAATATCATTCTGCCTTTACATCTTATTCAAACTATTTTTGACAAAAACCTCAACAGCTATGCATAGATTTACTATACCTAGTTCCACATACATGTACCTTGGCGATATATATCTTCAAGGAATGTAGCTGTGGAGATAAGAATAGTAAATCCATGCTTCCATATAGGCACTTACCTTTCAATATTTTCGTCCTCAACATTTTGACTAAAATACAAAAAAGGCACTAGTACTTGATATTCCAGAATATGACCTCACTAAGGCCGGGTTCTGGATTTGAGGCTCTACTGAATGAAGAATAAACAAACAGTCACCCTCATACACACTCTTGAGTTGCAAATCGGACTCATCGGCAATATCCTTCACTGGTTTTCCTCCTTCCTCTCCACCTGACACCAATTTGTTCACATTGCCACCTCCAGGTCACAAACGATCCCTATCACCCATGGAGTTCCCTAGGGTTCCATACTGCCTTCTGTCATCTTCATCTTTACATGAAACAACTTGCTGCTCTACTCCCAGACAACAGCATCAAGATTCACAAATAATCCAATGATGCACAACTCTGCTTGAAAGCCTCTTCTGCTTCAGACATCAAACGTATCAAGCACTACTTGCATATCCTAAAGACCTGGATGTCCAAAACTTACCTTCACCCAACCATGACAGAAATACTGTTATTTGTCAAGAACAAACAAGATGCAGCATAAACTTACCTCAGTGACATAAACGTTAATGGCTACGAATCCCAACACTCTTCCCAAATCCCTTGGATTCACCCTGGATACCTACCTTGCCTTCAAGGACCATAGTACCAAAAAACAAAGATGGACTGGTACCTGCTTTCTCTTCTAAATAAAGTCAAACTGTTTCTTTCAGAAAGCAACTTCAGAACTGCTGTTCAAACCCTTGTAGTCTTGCTTCAGGATGGTGGTAATGCCCCGCTTCCCAGTGGTACCAGTAGTGACATCCAACATGTCACAGCATGTCATATGCAGGACCTACAGAAATATGATCATATCACCCCCATCCAAGTGGAACTATATTGGCTCTAGGGCTGGGCAGAGCTCGCAATGTTTCTATCTGCGGAATTCCGCGAAGTTACCAAAAAAACTCAGTCAAATTCTATGGAGTTCCGCGGACGGGCAGAGTATTGCTTCCCCCCCCCCATTCAAGTAACATCACTAGCAGCAGCAACACAAAAATATTCATTGATGATAGCCTCCCTTTTCCAGCATACAGCGTTTTGTCAACCCTCGTAGCCCACCCTTCCCTAATGCCAGTTCCCTCCCCCGCACACCCAACAACAGCAGAAGGCGCACACAGCAGTGACAACTGCGATTCAGCAAAGCAAAGCATGAGGAAAAGGTGCAAAGAGGAGATGGGCAGGCGGCTGCACTCACCCATGATCAGGCAGAAGATGTCCAGGTAGATGATTAGGGAGCACCTCCTTTCTGCTCATTTTGCTGTTCAGTGCCGGTGTGTCCCCATTCCTGTTGTCCAGGACATTCACCTTGTTGTTTTGCATGTTGAGAGTGATCTGTTGGAGTCAATGTCGATTCCTCTCGTGCACACGGTGCACCGCGCTTGGAGGCAGCTGACTCTCAGCTAGCTCTGCAGACCTTGACCTCGGATCGGAAAGGTCCCACTCCTAGCGAAAAAAGTCCCCTTTCTCCTGCAAGACACAGATCCATTTTATTTGTTAGACTAGCGTCTCCTGGTTCTATACTCAGTCAGTTTAATTCCATGCCTTAATTCAGTGCATATCTAAAAAGAGGCTTAAGAAGCAGGATTCAAATAATAAACGTGTCAGGATTCAGAACGAGGCGGCGTTTCAATCCTCGTTCTGAATGCCAATACATTTATTTAAATCCTGCTTCTCAAGCTGCTTTTTGATCGCTTCAATGTCACTTGTCTGGGTGGTGTGTTCAGGGTCTGGGGGAGGCCCGGCGCTAAACGCTGCTATGCGGTGGCTTGTGGAGTTTTTGTGGCACTCAGCTCTCCAAGCGGAGTGCGAATTGCGGAGTGCCCAAAACTCCTCAAACTCCGCCGGCAGAGTGGAGTTTTCCACCCAGCCTTAATTGGCTAACCTAGCCAGCCCGCATCATCTTGAAAAGTATATTTTATAAAGCCATCACCACCAGTTCACCTGCTTACCTTGCAGACAAGCTCACCACCTCTGGTAGTTCTTAGCATCCCCATAACCAAACTACCATCAGACTGCAGACTAATAAACATAAGACAGCAGGCTCATCCATACAGTCATAGTCTGGCACAACATCCCCATATCCATCAGGACTGCCTCAACGCTGCTCCAATTTAGAAAAGAGTTGAAGACTCCTCTTTAAAGAACACTACATCACAATGCTTTAACTGTCTACAACTCAGCTTCCCCTCCTATTACTCGCCGACTTTAAGTGTGCCTTTGACTATGCACGCCCCCCCCCCCCCCAGCGCCTTGAGACCCTCACGGGTGAGTAGCGCGCTTCACAAATCCCTGATTGATTGATGTATTTGACTATGTATAGTGCTCTGCTGCCTTTTGATTAAGTTAACGTTATAGAAGTAATGCATACATACGTGCATGCATACATACATACATACATACATACATATATACATACTACCCCTGGCACCAATCACCCACTTTAGACGCAAGATGCATTCCCTTAACCAGTACCATTCACTGTATCTCCTCCTCAATTCTCCCTTGCCTAAAATCCTTTTTGGCCTGCCTCTCTCTGAAATATCAAACAACACAAGAGGTGACCACAGACTCAGTAAACAGTTTCGGAGAGCTTCTCTACCTGATGCTCAACAACCTCAATCTTCAAATACACAAGAAAAAACACCTTCAGTTTAAACTCTGAAACTCTCTACAAGTCCTAAGACAAAAATTAGACTGACCTTCCTTTTTTAAAACCAACTCTGAATCATGACTTAACACATATTAATTTTAACTCATTTTTAAGAAGTTCCTGGAAATGCAAGGAGGCCACAAACTTGATGCCAAAATGTTGTGCTGTGGCCTTGTAAGACTTGCCCTTAACACGATCCAAGCCAATGACTGAAACCTTGGGGCTTTCAAAGAGACCCTCCAAGGCCTCAGACACAAGACAACCCACAGTTAGTATGGCTGAAGGTCACGGTAAGAACTGCACCAGTGGCATGGAGGGTGCATGCCATTTGTGGGCTGGAGGGTTAATTTAAATCAAGTACATTCATGACTAAAGAATATGGCTCCAGAAAGCACCTTCTGCTCTTGCTGGACTGACGATTTAAGCTACTGTGGTGGCACATAGCACGAAAAAGTGTTTTGACATGTTTACATAATAGCTACGTCACCCCTAAATGTGTCTTGTAAGTCAAAAATGCATGTGAAGCATACTGTATAAAAGTAAGTCTCCAAGGTTGCAAACAGCTGTTCATCACTCTACGGGTAAAGCTACAGGTTCCATGAGCAGGCTCAATTTCTGTAACATCTTTTGGGAAAATTATAGAACTTTAATTCAAAGTTATTTTGCACTTGTTATTAAAAATCTTATTTAATGGTGAAGTAGGTTTTTGATACTCAGTGGAAAATTAATGTTTAAAAAAACTATACTTAGTGGTGCTTGCATGCAAGCTGGCATAGAGTCCCATTGCCCTAGAGACGGAAATATGCATCCAACATAAGCTTTGAAGAACTGGCCTCCCGGAGGAATGATTGGATTGTCTCTGGAAACAGGAAGGCTTGAGTGGTGTCAGCAGTGGCCGTTTAGTAGGGGTTGGTCATCTGGGGGAAGGACAGAAACAGGTGGCAATAAAAAGAGCAGCCTTAAAAGCTAAGCTTAAAGAGAGCCTAAACATGGGTCCAGAAACTGAAATGCCTAGATACATGGAAGGCTTTGTGAATGTGTACCCAGCAGGAGGGAAATACAACTCCAGCACTGGGTGAGGGGAAGCACCTCATCTTTATATGAAAACAGCTAAAAGGAAGTGCAAGGCCATTGCAGATGGAGAATTCCAAGAATCATTTCGGATGAGGGACTCTGAGAAGATTTGCAGTGAACTGAGAAAGATATTTCTGAAAATTAAGGTTAGGCTTTGATGGGAAGTTACCAAGATTGTGAGTAGGGAATTGCTAAATCACTATCTAATGCATAGGATAAGGCTGGGAATCCATCACCATTTCGTCAGCTGATTACTGGACCTACAAAGAAGCAACAAAAGGTAAGAGGACACCTGCTGGTACCCAGAGCCTGTAACTTCGAGTGGTCGGCCCCTTGATGTGATTACAGGGAAAAGGCACAAGATGTCCCTGTTTTAGACTTAAGCCTGAGAGAGGCCTTGTACATAGAAGCCTGGTCTGAGGATCTCAAGGCTGCAGAAGATACCGGCACTTATCCAGCAACAAGAAACCTGTCTGACTTCGTCTTCCCTGGATAGAGCATACCCTGGAGGAGATAAATATGTTGGTTTCTCAACTTGTTGCCACAAAGAAATTGGATTCAGTGGCACCTTAACGTGAAATTAGCCAGCCTTGTGGAGCGTTGCCCAGCTGTAGCACCCAGCCTTGCCCTGCTGGAGGATTTCAGGAACAAAAACAACTATGTCTGAAGCTGAAACCTGTGATGGAGGGTCGCAGCAAATATACCGAAGTGGTAATGCAACCTCAGCAGGTGAGAACTTCCCGGACAGAGCTTTTGGTGACAAAACAAGCTTTCGGCAGGAGGGACCATCACGGGTTTCATCATCCTGCCTTGCCCCACTGATGGACCATGAGCACCACAAAACCTCTAAGTTCCAATGTAAACACTTTATCTGTGTGACCGCCTGGCATACCCCAGCCTGACTCCATCACTTCTTGGCCCTTGTGCCTTGAAACCTTAAAGAAACATATCTCTGGTTCCCCTTATCCAATTTTGATCATTTTGTTGTCTGTTGGTTACTACATTTTTTGATTTTTCTAAATCAGTTTGCAATTTCAGTGTTATGCTATTACTCTTAATTGTGTTTGCTTGAACTTAACTCGCAACTCATTAGCAAATTGCCTGCTATTTACCATTGGTACCAGGGGCTGAGCAGTGACTCTCTTTGGTGATGTAACTAGAGTATGTTTATTAAGTTGGCAGGGGTACCCACCTCCAAAATTAATAATCCACTTTCGTTCAACACCTATTAGAGTGAATTATGGACATACTTCCTGTGCAGAAATAAATTGATCCTCATAGACGGCTGTAGTGTTTTCTATGAACAGGTTTTAGGTGTGGCTGTAATGGAACTTTAAATGCTAATTAAGCCAAATATTTTAAGCATGTGTTGAAGGGAGACTCTGCTTTGTGGGTGGTACCTGTGTTATGGAAGTTAGACATTATAACGCTTTCTCACTGAATCTTGTGGCATGGAAATGCAGAATTATAAAGCTTTCTTATTCAAGCTTGGTGAGGACACAGGCAGTATGCATCTTATATGTAAATTTAAAAGTGAATCAGAATATTGCATTGCCTCAGTCACTGGGGATTTCTGCTAAATTATACCTTATCATCCCAACAGCCATGTTAGTGTCAGACACTGATGTAATTATTTGAAGACTTCAAAGTTCTACAGTCCATTCCCAAAAACAGTATTTGGGGGTTTTCTGTTCCAAAGCTGCTTTATGATATGTGAGAAATTGAATTCTGGTTCTCGGTGGGGATGGCACAATCAGTTTCCTTTTCTTACTATTTGCAGGAGATATTAACTTCAAATCTAATGTTGGGAACGGTGAGGTATACCTGGCATTTAGTGAACTTATGCGATCAGTTCAAAAAAATGTGTTTATCAACAGAATCTTATCTCATCTTCCGGGAAGAGGGGCCAGTAGAACCTGCGAGAGTGAGGGGACGATGAGAGCACAAAAGACAGCTTTCTCCCTCTCCCTAAAAAAAACCATCCAGCCTCACTGTTGCCTTCACAGTGCTTAATTTGTCAAAGAATGAGTTCCGGTGCCCAAAACTGCAATTAAATGCTGGAGCGCCGAGTACCAAAGCAGTGCAGTCTTAAATTCATTTTAAGTCTTTAATTCACTGCCAGACGCTTCCTGCCCCTTTATCTTCCCACATGCTTTATCTCTTTTATGGTTTTCCGTCTTTCGCTTCCTTCGTCTTTCTCCTTGGTGTGTTTCACCCTCTTTTGTCTCGGTTAACATCTGCCCCCACCGGCAGCCACCGGTTCAAATTAAGCACTGCTTTCACCCATAAATCCATCTTCATGTGCTCTCACATATGCAATCATCCAACCGCTCACACTCATACACTAGTCCATCCATCAACATATGCGAGTGCATACTGCACCCACCTACTCACACCCATACATTTATCCATTCCTCAAGCCACCGTGATGTACTATTCCATCGCTCCACCTCCACGAGTGCAGTTATTTACTAAACCATCCATCCATCCATCCATCCATCCATCCATCCACCCATCCATCCACTCTGCCATCCATCCATCCATCCATCAGCCCCCACTCATCCATCGATCTACCCACCCACCCTCAAACTGCGTTCAATCTTCCCGCGTCTGTGCATTTATATATATATTTCCTTTCCTGTGACTGACCTAGTAGATGTGTTTTCGAGTGAACAACAAAAACCATGCATGGGTGCCTCTGTATGTTAAAGGTGCATGCACGTGTGTGTGTGTGTGCATTTACACATGTAAATCTAATCACCCACGTGCGTGGGTGCCTGTGAGGGTGTTGTTCTCTGTGCCTAAGTAAATGTGTGGATGCATATTGTTTTACCCTCTATTTTTCCACAGTGACCACATCTTCTAGATTTAGACTGCTTTACATACAGTAAGGTTTATACATAAGAGAGCAGGTCAATGACAAAACGTTAGGTCGGGGGAGGGGGCGGGGGCGGGGATGGGAGAGCAGCTTCGGTGCTTAGAGGGAGGAGGACAAGAGTGGTGGGGAGGCTTGAGAAACCAGGGAACAAAGGACAGACAAGCTTCAGTGGGGCTGAGCCTCAGCACAACGAACAAAACAAGACCTCTCACATAAGGATAACAACACATAGTCACTGGAGTCTGCAACAGAACTTGTGTCTCACAGGTGAATGTGAATTCTGGGTGGTGAGTGACTGAATGTGAGCAGGGATGGAAGGTAAGTTGCTGTGTTTGCATGTGTGCCTACATACTCATGTGTACATACTGTGTACATGTATGTGTGTATATTGCTGAGTTCGCATATGTCCTACATAAATGTCTACATACTGTTTATGTGTATACGACCCGGCCCCTTTAACATCCTGAAGTCAGAAACTCCCACCATCAACTCCCCCATCTCTAATTTAATCAATGCCTCCCTAACACTGGGCATAGTTCCCCTGGACTGGAAAAAGGCCATGGTAAAGGCACTACTAAAAAAAACCACCTAGATCCCACAGAGATGAGCAACTATCGCCCCATCTCCTTACTACCTGGAATTAGCAAGGTTGCAGAAAAATATGTAAATCGCCAACTCTCTGCTCACCTTGAGTCTTGTGGACTACTCCACTCCTCTCAGACGGGCTTCCGACCTGGCCAGGGCACTGAGACTGCACTGATAGCGGTGGTGGAGGAGGCTAGAAAGATTCTTGACTCAGGGGGATCCGCCGCCATTATCCTCCTGGACCTAAGTGCAGCCTTTGACACGGTGAACCACTGCACTCTGGTACACCGTCTCAAAAAAGTAGGAGTGACAGGCTTGGCCTTATCCTGGCTGAAATCATTCTTGGAAAATAGAACCTTCCAGGCATTTGAAGGTAACATCCGGTCCCAACCAGTAGCACTCCACTGTGGGGTTCACCAGGGTTCATCTCTGAGCCCTACACTTTTTAATGTGTACATGTCCCCACTGGCAGAAATAGTAGCCCCCTTTGGAATTAAACTGGTTACTTACGCGGACAACACCCAACTAATCATAACACTGAATCAGGCGGAACAGTCCACGGTGAATCTGTGCTCCTGCCTCAAAGAAGTTACTTGCTGGATGAACAGAGCACACCTCAAACTTAACGGGGAAAAAACGGAGCGCCTACTGCTGGGTGACCAATCAACTTTTAACCCCAACACTCTGTGGCCGACCGGTATGGGACCAGCTCCTTTGCCAAAAAAATAAATAAAGATCCTGGGCATCTGGCTCGACCAGGACCTCACTTTCAGAACACAAGCAAGGAAAACCGCCGCTGTTTGCTATGGTCTGCTCCGAACCACGCGGAAAATACTGCCTCTCCTACCCTGCCACTCAAGAAAGCTCCTAATCCAGGCGCTTATCCTCTCCAGACTAGACTACGGCAATGCCCTCTATCTGGGGGCCCCCAAATAAGTCATCGCTAAGCTACAGGTGGTCCAGAATTCGGCAGCAAGACTTCTCACAGGCACAAAAAAACGGTGCTCTACCAAGCCTACCTCAAGATCACTCCACTGGCTCCCGATACAGGAGAGAATTCATCTTAAAGCCCTTTGCATCACGCACAAAATCTTCCAGGGCAAGGGTCCTCCTATTATAAAAAACCTGATCAAACCATATAAAGCCAATAGAAAGCTCCGCTCTGATGATCTCTGCCTGGCCGACACCCCAAGAATTAAGAAGGCTCGGACAGGTGGCCGCCTCTTTTCCTATAACGCCTCCAGACTCTGGAACTCCCTCCCTCTTACCATCCGCAAGGAAACCAACCTCTTGACATTTCGCAAACATCTGAAAACTTTTTCTGTAATTTCATCTGCCCTCTAGCCACCTCCGCAGCGCTGGGATGCTTCCGGGTAGCCATGCGCTATAAAAAAACATCTTTAATTTCATTATGTGCATGTATGTTGAGTCTCTGTTATGTAGCTCTGTCATGCATTTTAGTACTCCGAACCAGACAGTCGCTCCTTTGCTTTGACCAGTGGATTGAGAATGACATTACACCAAGGTTTGACCAGTCCCTGGTCAGAGTATTTCTGCATTTAAGAAAGTTCCAGATTTCATGTAGCACATTTTGGCAGCAATCCTTAGTGCACCCGATGATCAAAAATGCATCTAATTATGGTCAATTTATCTTTCTTTTAAAAAAAGCACGGATAAAATGTGCTAATGCATGCTCACATCTGCACAGACTATCATTGCCATGCCACTGTGCAATATTCTGGGAGGCGCTACAACCGTGGGAATAGAAAATAGGGTACATACTAGAAGATACAGAAAGAGGCAGGCAGCACATTAAAGCTACACCTACCTGGCTTTGCCAAAGCAAAGTGGTGCCGTGGGGGTACGCGTGGTACAGACCGTACCCACGCCCTCAGAGCTTGGGTACGGTCTGTACCACCATTGTAGTGGTGACGTAGGGGTACGCGTGGTACGGACTGTACCCACGCTCTGAGGGCGTGGGTACGGTCCGTACCACGCGTACACCTACGGCACCACTCCAACGGTGGTACAGACTGGACCGTACCCACGCCCTCAGAGCGTGGGTACGGTCCGTACCACCATTGTGGTGGTGACGTAGGGGTACGCGTGGTACGGACCGTACCCACCCTATGAATGCAGGGGTACGGTCCGTATCACCCATACCCCTACGGCACCAGTACATTTGTGATACAAGGCGTACACACGCCACGAATGTTGGCTTAGGGCCTGGTGCAGCATATAACCAGTATATTGGGGGGTGTGTATGCCCAGGACAGCAGTGTACTGCACCAAGGGTGCGGGTGGGCGGGTGGGTGGCTGCCTAGGATTCCCAGCAGTGGACAAAGACATGTGAGGTGTGGGTGCCTATCACTCCCAGCAGTGGACAGAGACATGTGAGGGGTGGGTGCCTGTCACTCCCAGCAGTGGACAGAGACATGTGAGGGGTGGGTGCCTATCACTCCCATCAGTGAACAGAGACATGGGGGTGGGTGCCTATCACTCCCAGCGGTGGACAGAGACATGTGAGGGGTGGGTACCTATCACTCCCAGCAGTGGACAGAGACATGTGAGGGGTGGGTGCAGAGGAATACCAGCAGTGGACAGAGACATGTGAGGGGTGGGTGCCTATCACTCCCATCAGTGGACAGAGACATGGGGTGGGTGCCTATCACTCCCAGCAGTGGACAGAGACATGTGAGGGGTGGGTGCCTATCACTCCCAGCAATGGACAGAGACATGTGAGGGGTGGGTGCCTATCACTCCCAGCCATGGAGAGAGACATGTGAGGGGTGGGTGCCTATCACTTCCAGCAGTGGACAGAGACAAGTGAGGGGTGGGTGCCTATCACTCCCAGCAGTGGACAGAGACATGTGAGGGGTGGGTACCTATCACTCCCAGCAGTGGACAGAGACATGTGAGGGGTGGGTGCCTATCACTCCCAGCAGTGGACAGAGACATGTGAGGGGTGGGTGCCTATCACTCCCAGCAGTGGACAGAGACATGTGAGGGGTGGGTGCCTATCACTCCCAGCAGTGGACAGAGACATGGGGGTGGGTGCCTATCACTCCCAGCAGTCGACAGAGACATGTGAAGGGTGGGTGCAGAGGAATACCAGCAGTGGACAGAGACATGGGGGTGTGTACATCATTATCAGATGACCACAACTCCATGGGTGTATGTACGCATCCCTAATTTTCGACTATGTTGATAGTGCCATAACAACACATCACTGACAGCAGTGTCCCACTCCCATGAGGATGGATGTCTTTCCCCCACTGCATGACACACCACATGTGGGTGTGAGGACAAATGACACATGCATACCCACCCCTGACGGATGCAGCACAATACACACACAGAGATCATGCCACAAGACTGTATAGTCATGTCACTGCCTACTAAACTAAAAGAGCCAAAGGGAACACACACTGTCATGCACATCCCAGGACTGATAGGAATGCACAGGTGCTGGGACAGCCACCAAGATGTTGTCTCTCATGGAAGGAATAGGGTGGAGTTCCCACAGATAAAATGCCCACAATTGTGAGTCAGGTGCCCAAATACCCTTCAGAACAAGTACCATAGGTGTGCTAGGCTGGGATTACACACATGCATAGTGCGGAAAAGGGAGAATTTCTCCATGAAGGCATGTCAACATACTCAATACACAAATACAGTGACTAGCAAGGATGGCATAGACGATGCAGCCGGAGACATTGCTGAGCAGGCATGGCCATAGTTGAAGGGATCCGTCACCAACAAAGGGAATGTATACACAGGTCAGCACAACAATTTTGCAACTCTCTGCAGGGAAGATGTCAGGTGTCACGGAGGAAGGAACACTCCTTGGTACAATGTCTCAAAAAACAAGTAACACACACGACCAAAGATTCTTCACAGAGACCTTTTGATGGCACGCAGATCCCATGGTCCACCTCATGACCAGCAGACTCGAACCTTTGCCAGAAACATAACACATTACCACAACCCCAACTCCTGGAGCATCAGCACCAACATCAATAGTGTTTAAAGTAAAAAGAAAATGCTTTAATCAGCATAATTTTTTTTTTCAAGAACACTATATACAAAGGCCAATGGCCAGCCCAGAATAGAAGTCCTTGGGGGGACACATGGGCACACGTCTCCCCTAGCTTGCCTGCACAGTGGAACCCTCAGGTTCGTTGACTGGGGGGGGCATCATGTGGGGAAGGACCAGGCACCGCAGGGACAGGAGGTGTAAGGGTAGGTGTGGTGGGTGCAGGGCCGGACGCCTCCACCACAGGGGGTGGGGCAGCGCCAAAGGTGGAGGTGAGCTCGGCACTGCACACTTCTGCCAGGGCGTCCAGAGTATCCCCTGCACTGGAAGAAACCACAGGCACAAAGGAGGGGGGGGGTCGGAGGGATGGGGTGCAGCGCTTCTGGGGGAGGGGGTGGACATGGGGTGGACTCAACTCCCCTGCCTGTGGAGTCCCTTGCCCGCTTGCAGGGTGGTGACACAGTGTGGCTGAGGCCCAGCACAGACATGTAGCTCTCCTTGTCTGACTGTGTGGCAGGGGAGCCAAGGGGAGTGCTTTTGGAGGGACTGGGTAGTGAGGCATGCGGACTCAGACTGTGGCTGCGTGTATGTCTGTGTGCCCCAGACCCAGTGGGTGTGCCTTTATCCCCCTGAGTGTGCGTGCCAGGAGGTGTGTGCTTGCCCTTACGTGGTGGTGTGCTGCCTGTGTCTGGTGGGGTGGGTGCTTGGGAATGTCTGGGTGTGCATGGGGCAGGTATGGGAGTGGGAAGTGTGGATGGGGCTGGGGTGGGGGGGACGAAGCGCTGCAGGAGACTCACTGCTGCCGTCAGTGAAGAGTCCATGGACCTCAGCAACGTCAGTTGGTCAGACATCGTTGCTGACATGCCCTCCATGAACGACACCATCTGTGTCAGCAGTGTGGTGTGGCCATGGAGGACATTCAGCATCGATGTCTGGCCAACCTGCAACTGCCGCTGAATGTCCACAGACTCTGCAGTGAGGGCAGCAGGGGTGACAGGGGCAGGGGGTGCGGTGCCTGGCACGAAGGAGACATGGTGGTGCCGTGCACGGACAGAAGGGACCTGAGCAACTGGGAGGGCGGTGATAGGAATGGAGGAGGCGGGACAGATGTTGTGCTGCTGCCAGGTGTTGTAGCAGCCTCCGCCCCCTCGATGAGTTCAGCCTCGGACCCGTCAGCGTCGTAGTTGGTCTCGCCACCAGACAGGTCCTCTGCCTGACTCCCCTCGCCCTCCGTGCCACTTGCTCCCACAGACTCGCCAGCACTGGTGGCACCGGTGCTGGATCCCTCCTCCAGGTCCGTGCAGGTGTCTCCCTCGGTTTCCTCCGATGATGCTGTAGGCAAGGTGAAGATACAGAAAATAATCAGTCACCTGTATACATCTGACACATGAGTCCAAACAAAATAGGTCACAGTGCATCTCAGGCAATGCATCATGAGTAACATCCAGATTACTCTGCACATATGTAAGCCCTGTACTCCCCAGTTGGTTGACCCACCATGCCACTTGGAAACAAGGAAAAATAGGACACAACAGCCAAAAACTTGAATTAGAAATATACTGAGAAGCTAGTGTCTGGGACCAGTTGGGCACAGCAATACTATGAAGGCATGCCACCTCTTGTTTACTGTGAAAGAAACAGTATTGGTGCACCCAAGGCTAAATAACAGACCTCAATGCTAAAGGTGTCCCCACACTCAGAGACCTGTAAGTACTTTGGAAACCCAAACGAAATACATTTTGATCGCTTGGGAATCACACCACTTTACACAATCTACATGTTTAGAATGTGTGAATGTGCCACTTTGTGAACAGAACACACATGTGCCTGTATAAAAGAAGTCACACAAGGAGTTGCACACAAAACTACATTTACACAGTCATTGTATGAGCTTTCAGCCTTATTCAAAGAAGCCACTGTTAGAAAGAAATGGGGTTTCAGAAAGTACATATACATGGGACCACGGCGGTCTGGATGACTTGACACTCGTAAGTTGGTATCACCAACAACCAAGGACTTACCCAAATGCCACAACACTGTGGGAACATGGATATGTATAATCTGAAAAACAGTCTTATTCGAACTGTGCCTTTCTTTAAAATGTGCCAGCGTGTTCCCTGAAAGTGTAAAGGTGGTTTCTTGTGCACTTCCTTGGGAGACATCTGTCGTGCAGGCACATTATTGTCCTTCACAACAAAACATAAAAGTCAAGCATTGAAAACATGAAGACATGTTGACAAGTGTAGTGAGTGCCAAGGTACAAGACTTTTTGACTAACAACTTGAATCATGCCACCTGTCACATGGCCATCCGTACCATGACACAGTTGGCAACACATCTGACCCACTGCCTGTCATGTGGAGTGGCACACATGCCCAAACACAGGTCAATGCATAAGCTAATGGGCCTGCAATTGTGTTGGAATAACAGGCACACCTGCACTGAGGAGACACCCTCATGGCAAGCCAGAATGTCCACACAGATGTCAGCACACAAAGACAAAACTACGTAGCATCTGGACCACACACTGGTGCCAAAAATGGATGAGCAGGAATCATGTATTTAAACTATTGACACATGCTGCAAAGCACAAACATTAAACCCTGCACAACATCACTGGGTCACTGCATGTTGAGTGTCTGTCCAGACAATTATCACACACAGGTCAGACCTGGCAAGGAGACATAAGGTTTGGACATGTAGGCTTCATCCGCACAAACCCCCCATACCTGAGACAATGTAATTGAGACAGATCAAGAAGTGACACCTCTTAATCAGGGTTTACAAAAATCTGCATCAAGAATTCCCAAATGTACTCCACATCACCTCGTGAGGCTGCCAACACACATTTGTGACAAACAACCATCAACAGATAGTTGTGAATAGACACACAGGCACTGCTCAGTGTGAGTATGCACAAGCCAAATGGGGTCACCCTGTCCAGTGGACACATGTTGCACACTTTAGATAAATACAAATGAGGCCAGGGAACGATGCCACAGAGGCCAACCTATGCTGAACACACAGAGAATGGGCACAGTGTTGGATGACACACATGATTACGAGGCAAGGGTGTCTCGGGGACTGTAGTGGGCACACTGCTCCATGGTCCTGGAATGATCTAACTGTAACATGAGCAACCATCCTGGCAATATGCATATCTCCCACTCATGCACATCATGTCTGAGGCCACAACATCGGTCATGCATGCTGCAAGTCTGTTCATTTGAAACCTCACACTCCTATGTTGAGATTCAGCATCAGTGCCAACAAATATGGACCCCCAAATGACTGAACAGGACAGGGCACAGGCAAGGTACCAACACATGTCACAGACCACCCCCACACATGATGCAGAAAGCAATGTGCACTTGGATTAACTGGCAGCCTAGATGACCATGTGCAATAGTGATTACACACAGGCCAGGGAACACATGTCAAGGAGGGGAAGGGAGGAAGAACAGCACCGGTTGACTTGGGGGAACAGGATATGCACTGCACATATAAACCCTGGCAGTGTATCCAGGTGACTGAGCACTTCCAAAAGCTGGTGACACACAGCACACACACATGTACCTACCCCCTCCTTGCTGCTGTCTCTCCTGTAACTGCCTATCCATGTCAGGGAAGACCACCGCCAGGACACAACTCATCTGGTGGGTCAGGCCTCGGTGCCCGCCGTGGGGGCGTGGAGGTGAGTCCCCCAGCTGGACCCGGGCGATCCTCCGGGTCCAGCACCGGATGTCTTGCCACCGTTTTCGGACTTGGGCTAGGCGCCGACTGCGACCCTCCACCGATCTCACGGCCCTGATGGCCCGCTTCCAGATCTCCCCCTTCTCGTAGGCAGTTACCTGTGAGGATGACAAAGTGAGACAACATCACTACACCTGCTCCATGTCAGAGAGACACACATTTGCACATCTTTGAAATGTTGAACAGGGCATAGGATGCTGCCAAGGAATAGCATCTTTGTCATATGGACATTGGCCTCTGTGGAGGCCCCAATGCACTACATGGCATTGAAAGTACACAGGTGGCATGAGGGGTGCGACACACTCCATGATCATGGCACACACTGTGCATCACAAGCAACACCAGGCTGATGGACAGCACCTCCAAGCAGTTACGTGCCCCAGGCCACTGACACAACCTCAGCAGAGTACACAGACACACACAGGCACAGATCAATCACCTGCCATTGGCAACAGCGGATACAAACCTCACTCTGCACATGTGCCACTTGCCTGTGGGGTGTCACAGGTGTGGGGCTAGCTCAGCAAGTCAGACACACAGCACGGCTTACTTCTCACATCAGATGGGTAGAGCTGATGCCACCTCCATGTAGCTGTGGTGCCACACTTCACATAGACACTCACCCACATGACAAGGAACATTCACACACATCAATGTCCAGGGGGCGTACACATCACTTGGACACTCTCACCACAGCTCCACTCAACTCACACACATCTGTGGGTACAGTCACCTGTCACACCGGGGGGACCACTGAATCACCTCAGGACTATAGACAAAAAATGCCACAAAGGATTAGCCAGGCTGAATGTGTCATGCACTATGCAGTGAATGTCACAGTAAGCACAATGCAAGTGAGGAGTGCACACATGAAGAACTACATCATGCTCTGCATGGGAGACATAAGACATCCCCCCCCCCTGGGACCCACTCTAAACAACATTGCATGTCTGTCACACCTGGACACAATGCCAGAAGTGACAGTCACAAAAAAGGTGCACAGTCAAAGGTAGTGGAGTCAGCACTCACCTGCTCCCCTGGTCTCCCATACAGGCTGGTGTACTGTGGGAGGATGACATCCAGCAATGCCTCATTCTCCTCCTGGGTGAATGGCTGGGCCCTCTACACAGACCTTGACATGTGCCAGAGGAAGCACAGACAGCAGCAGTGTTGTCAACAGGAAAGCTGTGCAGGCAAGTGCCCTCTCATGGGTTCTGGCTGACTTATATCTGTCTTGCTGAGGGGCATTCATTTGGAGGAGTACATAGTGATTGGTCAGATTCATTCGCATCTTACGTTTACTCCAATCCCTTTCCACATACACCAGTGACAGCATTTGCATCGTTCAAATTTTGAGCATCATGTCAAGTCAACAACCACTTTGCAACATTGTATTTTGTGGCCAACTGACTTTTCCAGGACACCTGATGGAAAAATTTGAACTGAAAACTCTGTATCCATGACAACCAGCATGCATTTGGTGCCTAATACTTGTCCCTTATGTGTCCCCTATGTAATTTTCAAATCCACACACAGGTACGGTGCGTTTCACATGTACCCCTACGGCACCAGTTGCACAGTGCGTTTGACACGTATGTGTATGCACTGGTAGTACACGTACGGGTACGTGTACTACCAGTGCGTACCCGTATGTGTAGGCACCGGTAGTACACGTACGTGTAGGCACTGGTAGTACACGTACCCGTACGTGTACTACCAGTGTGTACCCGTACGTGTAGGCACTGGTAGTACACGTACCCGTACGTGTACTACCAGTGCCTACACGTATGTGTACTACCAGTGCCTACACGTACGGGTACGCACTGGTAGTACACGTACCCGTAGGTGTACTACCAGTGCCTACACGTATGGGTACGCACTGGCAGTACACGTACCCACACGTGTACTACCAGTGCCTACACCTACATGTACTACCAGTGCCTATACGTACGGGTACACACTGGTAGTACACGTACGGGTACGTGTACTACCAGTGCCTACACGTACAGGTACGCATTGGGAGTACACATACCCATACGTGTACTACCAGTGCCTACACGTACGTATACTACCAGTGCCTACATGTACGTGTACTACCAGTGCCTACACGTACAGGTACGCACTGGTAGTACATGTACGGGTATGTGTACTACCAGTGCCTACACGCACGGGTACACACTGGTAGTACACGTACGTGTAGGCACTGGTAGTACACGTACGGGTACGTGTACTACCAGTGCATACCCGTAGGTGTAGGCACTGGTAGTACACATATGTGTAGGCACTGGTAGTACACATACATGTGTACGGTCTGTACCACACATGCTCCTACGGCACCACTACTATAGTGATACGGACCGTACTTGTACGGTCCGTACCACACGTCCTCCTACGGCCACACAACTCTAGTGATACTTACCGTACACACGCCCTCAGAGCGTGTGTACGGTGCGTTTCACATGCTTACACTGTTGATAGGATGCACACACGATAGGAATGGAGGTCTCAGACTCGCACAAGGATGTACATCAAGTCATTGTCATTGCTGTCCTACATGTGCAGGGCCTAGGTGTGTCAGGCAGTGATATTGCACATGTCTCCTCATGTATTTGCACAATTGATATGTGATGACCTGTGTACACATGTCATGTGTGATGGGGCACTATGTGGCACACTTCCCCTTCACACTTTGCACATGTGTGCATGTAGTACAAACATGTCAAGCACAGCATTACTGGTATGGCACAGTCACCACCACCCGCAACTGTCCCCTGATGCCAGGGACAGGGACACTAACAACTGACATTTAACGACCAACGTGCACCGATGTGACTATGTCATGTGTGTGTCATTTGTTCCCATGAGCTTGCTGTTGGTGTTCCATCAACTGCATCTGCCGTTGCTGCATCCAACATGTGTCTGTGTGTAGATGGGCATGGCACACATCTACGCACACCATGCCACATGTGGATTTCCACGAAACGTGTGTCTGTATGCATCGAACATGATATTTTGGCATGAGGACATATCTGCGTCGTCTCAATGTCTGTGTTTTCTGTTTTCACGTGTACCCCTTCATCGCAATGTGTGTGATCTGTACATTTGACATTCCATGTGATCTGTGCATCTAGCTTGCCGTCAGCTGTCTGTATGAGATGACATCCTTCAAATGCAGATATGTGGATGTATGTCACTCTTTAGATGTCTCTGGCTGTTCACTGACACTGGCCCATAGCTAGTTTCAGGGCATGTCATGTAGACTTGACAATCAACGGGTGTAGCTGGCTTTTCGTAGGAGTATCACCTGGCTGGCATACGTGTCCTGGATGTATTGCACAGACCAGACTCTGTATTGAGCAGATTTGTATTAGCAGTTGAGCATGTGCTCAGTTCATTGACATTGATGTTGTTATGTTCTCACTCTTCGTTATTCATTCCAATTTTCTGCAGGGCACCGCCTGTCCCCAGACCAATGCCAGACTTGGGTGCCATGAGGCAACGTGATTGCATACGACGTTACAGATTCACCCAACAGTTGATTGAGGACTTGACCGCCAAGCTGGCACCACACCTCCAACCACGACACAGGTATCCTACTGCGCTGACCCCCAAGAGGAAGGTGATGGCAGCCCTACATTTTTTTGCCACAGGTACGTTTCAATTCACCATAGCTGATGTTGGTGGCATGTCACAGTCGATGTTCAGCTGTGTCCTGCATGATGTTTTAGCAGCCATGTTGGAGCACCTGGATGAATTCATCCATTTTCCGACTCCTGAGGAGTTGACAGGTGTCAAGGGTGATTTCTATGCCCTGGGAGGGATGCCCCATGTCATTGGGTCCATTGATGGGACACATGTGGCTTTGGTACCACCACAGGCACAGGAGGTCGCCTATCGCAACCGTAAACATTACCACTCTATAAATTCCCTTGTGGTGTGTCTTGCTAACATGCTGATTTCCCATGTCTGTGCACGTTTTCCAGGGTCAGCACATCATGAGGCGTAGCAGGGTGCCACAAATGATGCTGCGGCTGCACAACGAACAAGCATGTCTTGTTGGTGGGTATACTCTGTTTGTCCTGTGTTTTGCGGTATCTTTGTATCTTACGGCATCTCCTGACCCACTTCTTTACATGATGTTTCCATGTAGGGGACTCTGGCTATCCCAACATGCCATGGCTGATTATGCCTCTCCGCAACCCAAGATCAGCTGCAGATCACCGTTACAACAATGCACACGGGCAGTCCAGGCGAGTGATTGAGAGGACGTTTGGCCTCCTGAAGAGCCGATTCCGGTGCCTTCACAAGACAGGCGGGTCCCTCCCATATGCACCGGCAAAGGTCTGCAAAATCTTCCTCGTGTGCTGCATGCTGCACACATGGCAGTGGAGAAGGCAGTGCCACTCATCCTGGAGCAGCATGAGCAGGAACATCCACCCGTGGAGGATGAAGGGCTTGGTCACGAGGCAAGTGAGGAGGAGGAGGAGGAGGATATCCGGAGTCAGCTCATACGCAACTTCTTCTCATAATGGTGAGTCACTGGGTCTGAGTGTGCACGCTTGGAGCCTTGTGTGGCATGTGTTCCAATGTGTGTGTCCAGCTGACTGTATGCTAAGTGACTTAGATGTGTGTTCTGATGTGTCACTCGAGTGATGATGTCATTCCACACATTTTAGCTGAGACACTAAATTTTCAATTCGCATGGTGACAACATTATTCCTGTAGAGTAAATGACCATGTATGCGGATAACAATCTTTTAGCTGACTTCTTGTGTGTCTGTCATCCACAGGTTCTTGCGCATGTTGTCTGGTCATGTCATCGTTGGCCTCCTGCTATTCCTCATGAGTATTGCAATGTGTGCTGAATCAGCGTTCCATGCACGGACATGGGGAAAAGTCATTTTGGGTGAGGATTGCAGCAAGGCATTTTGGGGGTGTTACGTGTTTGGAATGTGTGGGGACTGCTCCTGTGCATGTTGTGTTACCATGCATACATGTCGACTCACCATGGGACACATGACATGTAGCATGACTCCCAGGAATTGATAGTCAACCTTCGTGACAGTCATCTGTAATGGTTTGTGGATTCTGATGAAGGCATCAATGTGTGTAAAACTTCCCTCAGAAACATACGGGATGCTACGGGTGGACATAGTGTGGGACATCCCCATAAGAGGCTCAATGGGGAATGGCAGCCTCTCCGTGTGCAGCAGGGGGTGTTTGGCTCATCCCCTTAACTTGTGTGCCAGGCATTTGGATTTACAACATCTGTGTTGTGAAGGGTGTGTCCAGTGTAGGTCCCACATGTTCAGCCAAATGACCTGTGAGTCTGTTCATATTCATGCATTTCCCTTAGTGTGAGCCTGAGTAATAAAGGTGTTCCTCACCCTCCAAGGTGCCTCATCTCTGTCAATGCAGGTCTCTTGCCACTTTGCATGCGGCATCTCTGGCATAGTTGTCAAAGATTGTGCATATGAGTCTATGTGTAGTTTGGCAACATGCATGCAGTTCTTCATGGGTTAGAATCTCTATTGTGCATGAAGTCCATGGTTGTGTATGTATTTGGGCATGTTGGCCCCCACAACGGGCCGTCAACGCCTGCTGAGGGTGTGTCTCCTGTGCGCAGCTCGGCCTTCTGTTTCCTGATCCTGTGTCAGTCATCTTTGGTGATTGTGCATCCATTTTCTCTGGGTGTGCCATGGGTAACCGGACACTCCTTCCTTAACATACGCCTGTTGCAGTTGTCCTTTCTGACATCCTTGTCTTTGTGTGCTACTTTTGGCATAGTTTCCAGGACATGCTGCCTGCTGCTGCGGCCCCTGCAGCAAGGGCCCACAAAGTAGCGGGATTCGGCAACACACACGCCTCCAAGATGCTCCTCCCTGCCTCCCTCCACCCATTAATTTGGCTGTCATCATCTTGTCTGTGCCACTGTTGCGGCCACGCGGTGCCAAAGGCAGGACCGTCAGCACTTGCAACGTGCACATTGCACGACCCTCATGTCCTTGCATGACCCACATCACACTGCAGTCTGATGTTGCAGCCACCCTCCAAGCGATGTCCATCCGAAAATCAACCGCCTGCTCTCAGGCATTCCCTAAGCGCACACCAACCAGGTCATGTCCCTCCTACTCCACACCGGCTCCGTCCACCAGCAAGGCCATGGGAGTGGGACTCAAGCCTCAGCATGTAGTATAGTGGCGTCATCTGGCACATGGCCCAGGGATCATCTCTCAGCGTGTCAATCTTCAATGTGTCCAGGACCCCCCTCTCCACCATCACATGCGCACACAACCTCATCATCATGTTGTATGCCATTGACAGCCAGGTGCTCCTCACCCTCACCAAAGACGCAGCCATTGCCAGTTCCAACATTCAGGAAGGCATGAGGTCCTTGGATGAATGGCTGAACATCAGCCACCTGAGGCTGGACTTGTACAGGACTGAGGTAATCATCTGAGGATTGTCCCCTTACAGCTGGCTCAACACCTTGTGTCCCACCCGCAGGGGCCCTACACAAGCACCCAGTGGCCACGCACACAAGATGGTGTGCATCATGGATTTGTCACTCACATTTGCCATGCAAATCACCAGCATCTGTACCTCATGCTGCAACACCCTCTGCATGATGCACATGATCCACAGACAGATCCACTCCAAGGTAAGACAGACCATCCCCCAGGTCCACGACACCAGCCGTGTCAACTACTGCCCCGCCCTGTACGGAGCAAGTACATCCAAACTCACGGGAAACTTGTCCACATGCAGGGTGCATCTGCACACCTCAGCTTCAACATCCCGCACCCCATCCACATCACCGTCCAGCTGAGATATCTGCAATGGATCACTGTCTGCTGCTTCAGACTCAACCACACTCAGGAGGCAGTCCACAACCCTAGACCCCAAACAAACCTTGGACGTCTGTCATCCGAGACCCCGTTGGGCCATCTCGGTGCACCCAACCTTGCCCTGGCCACCATTCTTCACATCCACCATACTCCAGCATGCAGGACATAGTTCTCACACCTGGACAAACATACCTGGTACTCCCTCCCCAGGAACATCCACATGAGCCATGACCTCTATGCCTTAATGATACTCTTCAAAATTGGTCTGTCAGCACAGTATTGCAAGCCCCTCCTCAGCAGCTTGAGGCCATCACGGGTCAGTATTGTGCGCCATGTCTGTATTGGATGATACATTGTGACCCATGTGTGTCCTGTACCAGACTCAGATCCCAGGGTATGGATGGCTGGAGTTAGTTCAACACTCAGGCATAGTTTGACATTTCCCCACACGTAGGTTGTGTACTCATGCAAAATGACTGCAACATCTAATTAAAGAAATTTACTTTTATTCTAGGTGGGGGCGTGTTTAGTGTTGAAAAATAGTTGCTATACAGTGTGCATAGAATCCAAAGTTCACAGGGGGAGATGGGATCCTTGTCATTTTAAGTCATCAGAGTCCAGCCCACAGTGTTTGGCATCATTGGTCAGACTGTGACCAGCAAGTCTATATGGCAGAGAATGTCATTGAATGAGGTGCTGCTGTTGCGCATGAGGGCCAGGTGCCAGGCCAGGTGACCTGGGAGATGTGGATGGTCTGCTGCCTCTCACGGTCTTTTCCGTGGACGACCCACCTTCCTTGGGGGACCCTCAGATGCAGGCCTTGACGATGCTTGGGACGCTCCGTCAGACGAATCCTCCTCCTCCTCCCTCCGTGTGGCTGGTGGTGGTCTTCGCCTGGTGGCACAGGGAGGGTTGCCCATGTTGTCGGCGATCCGACGGAGTGAACGGCTTATGTCCGTTTGCACCGCCAGGAGCTCAGCCAGTCTTGCCTCCATCCGTCCTTGGTGTTGTTGTTGACTGGCGTGTTGCTCGGCCTGCTGGTTCTTAATCTCTGTGAGGGTCTCCACTACCTGGCTGATGGCCCTGGTGTCACGCCGGTATGTGTCCAGGATGCGGCGTATGTGTGACATTTTGGTCCCTTCAGCTGGCTGGTCAGGTTCTCGCCTCCGCCTGCCTCCACTCCCACCACCCCTGCCCACACGTGCCTGGCCTGCCGTTGTGGGCACATCGGGTCTTCGGGACCCCTGAGGGATGGCATTTGCGGGGTTGTCTGCCTCCTCCTGGGTGCCCGGAGAACCTTGTCCCTCCAGGTCAGACTGGCTCAGTTGTTCAGTGCGGGCAGGGCTCCTGGGTGTCTCCTGGGATGTGGTAGGAATGAGGGTGGTGGTTGGCACAGATGTACCTGAAGCAGGTGCTGCAGGGGCTTGGGCACCAGAGGGTCCAGGTGGGTTGAGGTCATCCACGGAGTGTTGAGAGTCGTCGCTGCGGTGGGATCAGCTTCCTGCCGAGCCTGGGACTGTGATTCTTCCCCCCCATTGTTGGGGGGAGATCCATGATGTTGCCCTGTGTGTGAGAGAGACACAATGTTAATGCTGTTTCATGCGACATCCATGTTTCATACATATTCAAGTTGGCACAGTTCCTCCAGGTAGTTGGATGTGCCTAGCCTTCCTCTCAATGTTCACTTGTGGATGGGTATGTTGCAGGGGACAGATTGATATGTTCTCATGAGTGTTTGGCATGTAGATTTTTGGCTGTGATGCTTCTTTGGCTATGGATTGATCTTGTTGTGTCACATGTCCATTGTGAGAGTGGGTAAATGTTTTGCCTGCCCCGGGGGTGTGTGCTTGGGTAAGGGGTGTGTGTGACAGGGCCTGCTGTTGGGTGTAGTGTGATTTGGCATTGGGTCTCCCAGGTGATGTGTCTGTCCCCTCATGGAGCATGCTGGCATGACAGTGAGTGTGAGTTCCTGTCCTAGATATCTGAGCTTGTGGTGTTGGTGTTTGAGTTTCCAGTGGTCACAGGAGGGCCTTGTGCTGCCTACAGCAGGGCCAAGTCTCAGCTACCTTGTCAGTACTTAGCCAGTTCCCGGGCATTGAGCATGGTGCATGGGTATGTACCTGGGCCATATGGGCTGAGGGCAATGATGTCTGCTTCTGAGTTGAACAATGTGTTTTTTGAGCCCCATCCTCCCAGCATCACAGACATCCAGTCTTGTGTTTGTGGTTCGTGTAGCCTGGGACATGGCATGGCCTTGCTTTGTGAATGGGGCATGGACATGTTAGTGGCATGAGCGTTGTTTTTGTGTGTGGTTGTGTCAGGTGAGGGCTTGGGGGTAGTTGCGTGCATTTGGTGTAGTTGGGGTGTGGATGGCATTATCCCCATGTAACATAAGTTGTTTGTGTACTCACCAGGCTCTGCCACTCCTTGGACTCCGTGTACTCCCACCGGCGGAAGCAGGGCCATCACCTTCTCCTCCCAGGGATGGTAATGTACCGGTCTGCGGGGCAGCCCACCTCCAGTGATGTTGCTCTGGGCGTAGTCCTCGTTCATTTTGCGCTTGACTGCCCTCCGCAGATCATACCACCTGGCTTGGCATTCATTCCTGGTCCTTCTGATGGGCGCAACAACATTCATCCTATCAACGATCCTCTGCCACATGCGTGATTTTTCTGCTATGCTGGTCTGTCTGACCAATGTTCCAAAGAGCTGTGGCTCGACTCTGATGACTTTGTTGACAAGGATGTCCAGCTCCTCCCTTGTGAACTTTGGATTCTTGTCTGTGGGCATGGTGTGGGGTGTGGGTGTGGATGGTTGTGGGTGTGTGGGTGTGAATGTGACGGTGCGGGTGTGAATGTGACGGTGTGGGTCTGAATGTGAAGAGGGGTCTGTGTGAAGGAGGTTGTGTGAAGGTGTGTATGTTAAGGTGTATGGGTGCAGTTGTTTGTGTGTGGTGTCTGTCAGCAGTGGGTCTGTTGCAAAGGCTCATGGTTTGTGTGTGGGCCCTTTTTATTGGTCCATTTGTGGGTGCGGCTGGGTTTGAAATTTTGGTGGGTGTGTTATAAGAGGTGGTTGTGAGTTTGGGCCTCTGTTTGCCTGTTTGGATGTGCCAGGTCAGTCATTTAGATGTTTTTTGTACTGTAGACGTGTTTTGTGGTGTTGTGCGAGTCGAATTGACCCTCCTTGTGCTGTTTTACAGTGTCCTAGTTCTGTACAAGTTGTTTAAGCGTATGTAAGGTGCGTACATACCCGATGTTGTTGTACAGTGCTCACATATGCAATGTTGTTGTACGGTTCGTACATACGCGATGCTGGGGTACGGTGGGGGGGTACGGTGCGTCCAAGTACGGGCTGGGGTACGGTCTTGGGGTACGGTGCGTACATGTATGGGGCTGGGGTACGGTGTTGGGGTACAGTGCGTACATGTACGGGGCTGGGGTACGGTGCGTCCAAGTACGTGGCTGGGGTACGGTGTTGGGGTACAGTGCGTACAAGTACGGCGCTGGGGTACGGTGCGTACATGTACGGGGCAGGGGTACGGCGCTGGGGTACAGGGCTGGGGTACGGTGGTGGGGTACAGTGCGTACAAGTACGGGGCTGGGGTACGGTGGTGGGGTATGGTGTGTATATGTACTTGGCTGGGGTTCGGTGTTGGGGTACATCCAAGAATGGGGCTGGGGTACGGTGTTGGGGTACAGTGCTGGGGTGACGGTGCGTCCAAGTACGGGCCTGGGGTACGGCGCTGGGGTACGGTGCGTCTAAGTACGGGGCTGGGGTACGGGGCTGGGGTACGGTGTGTCCAAGTACGGGGCTGGGGTATGGCGCTGGGGTACAGTGCGGACAAGTACGGTGCTGGGGTACAGTGCGTACATGTACGGGGCAGGGGTACGGCGCTGGCGTACGGGGCTGGGGTACGATGGTGGGGTACAGTGCATACAAGTACGGGGCTGGGGTACGGTGGTGGGGTATGGTGTGTACATGTACTTGGCTGGGGTTCAGTGTTGGGGTACATCCAAGAATGGGGCTGGGGTACGGTGTTGGGGACAGTGCTGGGGTGACGGTGCATCCAAGTACGGGCCTGGGGTACGGTGCTGGGGTACGGTGCGTCCAAGTACGGGGCTGGGGTACGGCGCTGGGGTACGGTGTATCCAAGTACGGGGCTGGGGTATGGTGCTGGGGTACAGTGCGTACAAGTACGGCACTGGGGTACGGTGCGTACATGTACAGGGCAGGGGTACGGCACTGGGGTACGATGGTGGGGTACGGTGCGTACAAGTACGGGGCTGGGGTACGGTGGTGGGGTATGGTGTGTACATGTACTTGGCTGGGGTTCGGTGTTGGGGTACGTCCAAGAATGGGGCTGGGGTGACGGTGCGTCCAAGTACGGGCCTGGGGTACGGCGCTGGGGTACGGTGCGTCCAAGTACGGGGCTGGGGTACGGCGCTGGGGTACGGTGCTTACATGTACGGGGCTGGGGTATGGCGCTGGGGTACGGGGCTGGGGTACGGAGGTGGGGTACGGTGCATACAAGTACGGGGCTGGGGTACGGTGGTAGGGTACGGTGCGTACATGTACAGGGCTGGGGAACGGTGTTGGGGTACGGTGCGTACATGTACGGGGCTGGGGTATGGTGCATTCAAGTACGGGGCTGGGGTACGGTGTTGGGGTACGGTGCTGGGGTACGGTGCGTCCAAGTACGGGCCTGGGGTATGGCACTGGGGTACAGTGCGTCCAAGCACTGGGCTAAGGGGTACAGTGGTGGGGTACGGTGCGTCCAAGTACGGGCCTGGGGTATGGCGCTGGGGTACAGTGCATCCAAGTACTGGGCTGGGGTATGGTGGTGGGGTACGGTGCTGGGGTACGGTGGTGGGGTACGGTGCGTACATGTACAGGGCTGGGTTACGGTGCGTACACGTACGGGGCTGGGCTATGGTGGTGGGTACGGTACGGGTACGGTACACCCCCCCATGTCCGCATGGGGGGGGTGTACGGTGCTGACATATGCGGGGGCAGAGGGGGGCTGTACGACTCATATCCCGGGCACAAGTTTACCCGGATACGAGTGGTACGGCTTTCGCTCCGTACGCGGCCTTTTCCATGCGCTTGTGTTTTCGGAAGGGCGGTACGGATCGTACTTGCGCGCTCGGACTTCAGTTTTACGATTTGTATGTAAAACTGTCCGGGTACGTCTCGTAGACTTTTCCCAAAGCGATTCATATGTATTTTTCACTTACGAATCGTACTTCACCGGTTGTACGGGACTTGTACGATTCGTACGTAAAAAAATACGGATACGAGTCGTACGGTAATTTTTTTTTACGGATCGGAATCGGCACCTAAATGTTGTCCTTAATGTCTAAGCAGTGATAAGACTTAATATATGTGAGATTTCCTGGGGAATGTAATCAGCATAATGAATTATGTAATATCTGTGCAAACCACTAAATTGTGGCATTATGGTGCATTCCTCATTTGAGGATAGCTCTCAAATTCAGGGCTACATGGAATAGTATGGAACGAATAAAAATTATGGCCCAGATCTAGACCCTGGTGGATGGAGTATCATCCTACAGGGTGGCGAACTTAGAGATGACTGCGGGTCTAGTGATGATCTCTGTACGTGGAAAGGATAAATTGTCACAGCGGTTCGCATCATGGCACAATAGATTTGGAGGATGGCTGTCGCCGGTTTGACGGTGTCCACCAATCTCTTAACAAATTTTGTTTTTCAAAATCAAACTCACGAAGACCTAAAGATCCCCAAAGCCTGGGAGTTTTCTTCCAGGATGTGGGGTAGTTGATTTTTTTTTCTATCCTTCACTGCCAGGTTGTCCCTGGCGGTGATGAACAGAGAATAAAAAACCATATCATCCCCTCCAAAGAGAATGGGTGGAATGATGACTTTACTTTGACGGCCCCTACTTCATCTGGTCATCGGAGGTAGCTTCTATTGGGGAGTCAACTGTGACTCTGTCAACGGAAAGCTGATGGTCCTCCTGTCCCTGCATAGGGAAGGCTGGTGGTCCATGAATTTGGCAGACAGGGTACTCTGTCACATTTGTGACATAGTACCCTATCAGCCAAACTCTAACCATCAAGCTATATTTTACTTTTGAACAACATGCAGAATATAGTGGTGTAAGCCAAATATTCCGGGCCCTGATTGGTTGACCAAGAGAACACACTGACACAACATTTGTCAGATCCCACCTGTGTACCCCTGAGTCTTCTGATGAGTCTTCTGATCATGGGGGTATCAAAAATGTAAGTGTTTTCTTTGGTTTATGGTGTGCACAGGCGCCACACTGGGTGTAGTCTATTATGGAAATTTGGTAAGCTACTGAAAGTGAAATTCCGGTTAATGTTACCTGTGCACCCTTGAGCTGTATGGAAGCCTACCACAACCCAACGAAGATTGTGCACCAGCCAAGGATACTTCCCTTCAATCTCCCTCATGCAAGAATATATTGAAGGCAATGCTTGTTCTTTTGGGTCTCCTGATCATGAGGTACCAGACATGTACCAGGCAGTTTTGGTGGGCTTAGCAACTCCACAAGCGATTAACTAGGTGCAATTCATTCAGGAATATTAGAAATCAACTGAAAGCAAAATACTGGTTTAGGGTGCCCCTCTTCTGATCTAGGTATCATCCCTGGTCTCCATTATAACTGAACATGTATTGGATGTTTGTCTTTGGTTAACTAAAAATCCAAACAGGATTTGGTTCCTTTATTGCAAATACTCACAGCTCTTTTCTTTCAAGGTGCTTCTCATGGACAAGGACGTATTGTGAGACAAAATGGTTATCTGCAATGTGAACGGAATGAACCAAGAAGTGTGGATTGTAAGAGGTTAGTGACTTTAAGAGGCACCTTGGCAAAATTGCCAAATGAGTGGGAAGACAGTTTCAGGTCCTTGAGAATATCCATCAAGTATCATGGTAATATTGAAAAGGATTAGGGATTAAGTGGAAGCTTGTGGGATGCACCAAGTGACTGCACCAAGTGACTGGTGTTGGTTTCAAGATGAAGCTGTCAATGCTTACATGTTTGTCTTGTTTACTGATGGCCAATTAAAATCACACACACATGAAATCTTGACTTTTAAGGTGAAGTGAGACATGGGATCCAAGTCCTTAAGGACGTGGAGGAGGAAGAATATGGCTAAGGAATAAAAGTAAGTTGTGCCCTGGATGCTATGCTATGCCAGGACCAGGAAGAGTTCAGGTTCATCTCTGTTCAGAAGTAGGAGTGGGCAAACTTAAGATTTTCTGACCTGTTGTTCACAGAACTGGATCAACAGGTGAATCCGCTTTTTTCTGGATCCACTATCACAGACAAGAAAATCACGAATCATTGGCAGACTCTCACGGCATGTCACAAGCTGCTTTATTCCCGGTATCACGCTGCCCTACTGCTTTATGAAGGATCTGGCAGTTAAGGGATTCTGACTGGCTGCTGAGCAAACAATCCTAATGGAATATATATAGGGTTGGATGGAATGCAACGAATAAGAATTGCTGAAACAAACTGCAGTATAATCCACTTGGGCGGGCCACTGGCAACCAATTAACATGGTCCCTTATGCGTAGGCTTCTGTTTGAGTAATTAAAGTGATTGAAGTTAGTCAGCACCGTTAGGCACACTATTGTGGTCCTAGGAGGTGTGGGGACCCTGGGCATTATGAGTTTTCTATGTACAAGCATGGAATTCACATTTTCTATTTTAGTCACCCAGCTTTTGGGGGCATATTATCAAGGCAGGCGATAAAATTATCGCCGCTTTAGCGGCAGAAAACTGCCGCTAAAACAGCGATAATGAGCTTGATAATATGCTCTATGGAATTCCAATTGAAGCCTGTGTTAGATGTGAAGAGCATCCAACATGGGCTTCAATTGGAATTCCATAGAGCATATTATCAAGCCCATTATCGCTGTTTTAGCGGCAGTTTTCTGCTGCTAAAGCGGCGATAATTTTATCGCCTGCCTTGGTAATATGCCCCTAGGTCATGCATAACTAACTCTGCTCTGCTTGTGGGCTAAAGAAAAGGCCCATTTTACCAACTACCACTTTTGTTGGAATTTTGTCCCCATCCCTCTTCAGGTCCCACAATGACTTTGTCAAGTGTGTCATGTGAGTCAAAAACATGCTCCAGTAACTGGCTTAACGCTGCCTTGTACATATGGCACAGCCCCTATAGCCATCACAATGTCACTATTGGTGACATTGTGGTGGCAATAGGGGCTTGAACGTATGCCCCTAGAGACGATAAAAGATAATAGCTAAAAGGGGCATCACAGGGCAAAAAGAAAGAGCGCAGAGATGATCATGGAATTTTCCTACTGCAAAAGAAGCTCATGTAGGAAGGCTGTGAAAGTTAGTAAAGCGTAACTGATGAAATCCTAAGTCTTCAGCCTCAAATTATTTCTATTTGCATTTGTAAAGGGACTCTTGAATTAATTTCAGTATCAGATTGATGCTTTTATCACACCTGAGAGATTTGCCATCCCTGTTTTATAAAAGGTTGAATTCGTTTGTAAAATAAAACTGCAGGCATGTGTTAGCCTGGCTCCTCTTCTTCAAGCTATAGCAGGTATTTGAAATGTCTCATATTTGCACACCTTTCATTTATATCTGCCTGAATTTGTTTAATCTTTTCCAGTTTTACATTTCCCATCTTTCATAATCTTAGCTCCCCTGGTAGATAGAGGTCAGGCCGCTCAAGATCTCTCATGCTCTTTATTGTACATTCTATTAGATGGGCTTATTCCATTTCTGTGTATTACGCGCCTGCCTTGCTCAGAGTTCACCTCTCCATAATGCGGCTGACCCTTTAATGCTGCATTCAAGCTCGCTGTTTTAATGGTGATGACAGCTACCTCCTGCTAGTCAGACAGAAATAAGTCTCGAAATTGTAGCTAAAACCTTGTGCGGTGCTCAGAAAAGGCTGCACACCATTTTCTGTTAAGGATAGGTACATTCAAGGTATATATGGAGTGGGGTGGGGTGCACCTCCATCATCATGACTCTGATATTGTGACATTAATAAACAGGCACACTATCAAAAACAGAAAAAATATTGAGCTGCAAATGTCGAACTACAGGAATATTGATTCCTAAATAGAGTCAGTGAGAAATATCGACAGCAAGAATATAGTAGTGTTAGTTCTTTTTCTTAAATAGTAGTGAAGAATGTCGAATTTATTGTGAGAAATATCGTTTTTAGGTCTTGCCTAGCGATGCAGCACGAATGTGCTGCCTTCGCTTTGCGAGGCATGCACTATACACTATAGTGTGGAAGCTTTGTTGAAGCTCCGCCCACTATCCAGCCCATCTCCTTCATTGGCTTAGGTTATAAATGCTGCCTTCCCATTGGTTTTGAGCTTGTTAGTCCCTCCCCATGCCAGCCATGTCAGTCATTTGTATCCTTCCATGGCTACTGGCCCCTTCACTGCACAGACTACTTTCTTCCCCTTCCCTCCCTCAGTCCGTGACTACTTTGGGCCCCGCCCCCCTCCCACACACTCGGGTCGTGCTCATGCCTTCCTTCGCGCACGCCACACTCGATTTCCTGTGTGCTGTTTAGCTACCTTCCTCAGCTTCACTTTTTCCTGTTGTGTGCACGTGATCTGCTGTCAGCTGCAGATTCAGTTTCTCTACTGATTGGAGTCCGTGTACAAACACAAAATCCTGTTTAATCATCGATACATCTCCGAGCTGTTAACTCTGTAGCAGCTCCTTAGCCTGCGCGACGGGGTGAAAAGGGGCAGAGAGTGAAAGCCGTAGTTTATTACAACACGGACTCCTTGGGCTTCGGAGATCGTGAAGCCGTCCGTTACCAACGGGAGGGGCGAAGCAACATCCTCTGCACCGTGCAGGGCTGCGGGAAAGTGCTGTCTGACCCACCGGCTCCCAATAAGATTCACGGTGTTCAGGTGTGCTGTCTCTGTCTGATTACTCCCTCATTATGGCTCGGAAGGGCACACTTGCCCCAGACTGGCATCACCAAACTGCCGGACCTCGTTTCCCTAGTGACCCTGTAAGCGACCTTCTTTAACTGTTTTGTAGCCATTAATGATCTATTTACCTTCATTAGTGTGACTCTTCGTCTATGGAAGTTTTAAATAGCTGAAACTAGGACCAAAGGCATAAGATTCCACATTCTTTAAACACGGGGAGATTTAGTGATTTTTTTTTTGTGTGCATATTTTATATAGCGCGAATTCGGCCCGAAGGTATTGTAGCGCTGTTCATGAGCACCGTATTTACATTACATATTCAGGCACAGGGAGATTAAGTGATTTGCCCAGAATCACAGGATGTGCCCGCGACCTCGAGGCTCGAACCCTGGTTTCCTGCACCAAAGTCGGCATCTCAGCCGACGGACCACATCCCCTCCCCAAGTGATTTGCTCAAGATCACAAGATGCTAAATCGAGGACTGGACTCGAACGCGATTAGTTCTAAAATCATCAGCTCTGGCTGTTTGGCCAGATCGTTTCCCTCCTTCACGTCCAGGTCTACTTCCTTCTGTTTCGTGAACCCATGTCTAGATTCTCAACACTTCTTCCTGTCTACGTTTCCTTTTCTTCTATCTTAACCACACTGACTGAATGATCACTCTGCTTTGTTACCAGGGTTTTGCTAATTTTGTGACCTTGACGCCTTCCGTCTCCCTTCAGTAATAGCGTTATCTACACTCTCTTAATTTCTATTTTGTATCTATGGTGTGGCCTGTCTGTAATTTGAAGAGAATAGGATGTTTCCACTTTCTGAGGATATTGACTATGCATATTTAAGAAAAAAGATCTACATTTCAAAAACTGCTTGAAAACGTTCGGTACTCTTTGTCATAGCGGCACTTTGAATAAGAGTTACCGAGTGGAGTGTGGCGGAATCTCCTTTGCTCCCGGATGTATACATAGAGCCCCCTAGGAGGGTCACGCAAATTGCGCTCAGACCCCATGGACCAAATTGCAGTGGCAGAAGAGTGCAGTAAGAGCAAAACTGTGGGTAGTAAAATACAGTTTTTTTTGTATATTCGTTAGTGCACACGGCAAATCTTGCAATCCGGCACAAAACCCAAACCAATGCTGAACGCTAGCAGTATTTGCCCAGATGTTTTTGCATATGATTTAAGCAAACACTTGCAACGGGGCCCGGCCATCAGGCCCCTTAACCCATCCTCTTGCTTTGCATTCATCGTTTTAATGTTCACCTGCTCAGAGGCATGTTTGTGCGCAGTAGTAGTTTCATGAGACGAAAATCTACAATTTACGGCTGCAGTGTTTGTACATCAGGTTACCCAGGAGACATGCGGCGAATGAAATGAAGCATCACAGTTCCCCCAACAATTATGTTTTATTGTTTTTTTGAGGTTTATGTCGGGTACCCATAACAATTCTCGAGGTTGTTTAAGGCATAAGGGAAGGATTAAGGGATTACTCAAAATTCCCATTCCAGTGTTCCTTTGTGGAACTGAATCACGTCTGTTTTCAAGATAAATCATTTTTGCAGCTGCAGCACTTGTTTATTTCCCTCAGTCGCTATAAGGGCAAGAGCACCTGCTTCAATGTCAGTCGTGTACAAGTGACAGGAAAAGCATTCCAGTTTTACCAGTGGGGACGATGTGAGGAGTAAACAGAAGAGAATCTCGCGCTGCCTGGTGTCTGAGGCAAATTGACCTGAACTCTTTGAACCCATGTGAAAATCTGCACAAGATTTACATTTCCTTAAAATAAAGCACCACCCCTCCGACTGTACCTACTTAAACCCTTTTAACTGGCGAAGGCGTAATTCCAAACATATAGCGAGTGTCATTCTTGCAGTTACTAAAGCACTGCCTTCTCCTGAAGTCGGAATAAAGCACTCAAAACAGTATTTAACTTAACAGGCATAAACTGAAAAACACTTTACTTGACATGGTTCTCTAATATTCTTGGAAGTGTATATGTTTGCCCTAAGCCCTTTACAGACTTAACATTTAGGATATGTTGATTCTGTCAGATCCATTTGTACAACAAGTTATGACTTAATCAAAGGCAAATTATTATTCATTATTATGCCCAATAAATTGAAGGGGGGAGGGGGTCAAAAATTGTGTACATTAAAGTTGCAAGAAAACAAACAATCTCAGAATCTGAGGATTATTGGGTATATTTATACCTTTAGAGGTGTCCCTGTACTTTCATAGTACTGTCCTGCTAATATTAACACAGAACTGATGATGGTGGTAGGGAAGTGACTTCAGCAGGAGAGATAGTTGGTCTAATGTTTTGTGGGAGATGCAGTGGTGAGGTAGACAATAGTAGCAAAAGTGGGCTAAAGGTTGGCCTGATGGCCGGAGTTAGTGCTTAACAAGACGGGGTATTTGATAGCAATGGGCTTTAACTAAAAAGTGGGTGCAGGTGGTCCCATGGATAATATGGTGCATAGCTAAATACTTATAAGGTCCCAAAGGCGGGACCGTTGCATTGCAAATGCTCGTTTTAAATTAGTGTTATGTATTTTAGTATATATTTTAAATGTATGTGATGTATTTTTTTATATAAGTATTGTTTATGTTTTTTAATATATGTGTTACATTTTTTGTAGTTATCAATTTTATTTAAATTACATTTGGCATTTTTTTAGTTCCGTAGTGGTTTGTGGGTTTATAGGGGATTTGGGTGGGAAGTAATTTAATTCTAATAAATGAATGATATTTTTTTATTTATTAATATATATTTAATTGACATTTAGGTGCCGATTCCGATCCTGTAAAACCCGGGTACGAATGGTCGTACAGAGCGTATTCTCCGTACGACTCGTACCCGGGAAATGCAACTTACAAACCAGCAAGTACGATTCGTACAGAAATACCATTTCCGTACGATTCATAAAAAACTAAGTGCGACGAAAAAATACCCACAATTCCGATCCGGGACATCGCGTATGTGACATCCGGACGGAGTCAGGCAGCGTTCTACGGACCAGCAAGTACGATTCGTGCCTACGTCACTCCGCACGGATCATTTTTTACGGCAGCCAAAAACTCCCTGGAAATTGAGGACGAAGCAAAGAAGGAGCTGCGGGACGCGACTGACAGCCATGGACCCCATCCTACGTATCATCCCGGCCCTCCTAGCCTATGACCTGGTGCACCGAAACTGCCGCGCATGCCGCAGAAGGTCAGCACAACACCCAGGGGCAAAGGGGGGGCGAGGGGCAGGAAACATAGCTGAGCGCGTGGGTATGGCTCGTACCACCGTTGGAGTGGTGATGTAGGGGCATGCGTGGTACGGGCTGTACCCACGCTCTGAGGGCGTGGGTATGGCCCGTACCACCATTGGAGTGGTGATGTAGGGGTACGAGCCGTACCCACGCCCTCAGTGCGTGGGTACGTCCCGTACCACGCGTACCCCTACATCACCACTCCAATGGTGGTACGGGCCGTACCCATGCCCTCAGAGTGTGGGTACGGCGCGTACCATGCGTACCCCTACATCACCACTCCAATGGTGGTACGGGCCGTACCCACACACTCAGAGCGTGGGTACGGCCCGTACCACGCGTACCCCTACATCACCACTCCAATGGTGGTACGGGCCGTACCCACGCCCTCAGAGCGGGGGTACGGACCGCATCACCCGTACCTCTAGGGCACCAGTACATTCGTGATACAAGGCGTACACACGCCACAAATGTTGGCTTAGGGCCTGGTGCAGCATATAACCAGTATATTGGGGTGTGTACATGGCCAGGACAGCAGTGTACAGCACCAAGGGTGCGGGTGGGTGGGTGTGTGTCTGCCAAGGAGTCCCAGCAGTGGACATAAACATGTGAGGGGTGGGTGCATATCACTCCCAGCAGTGGACAGAGACATGTGAGGGGTAGGTGCAGAGGACTCCCAGCAGTGGACAGACGTATGAGGGGTGGGTGCCTATCACTCCCAGCAGTGGACAGAGACATGTGAGGGGTGGGTGCAGAGGACTCCCAGCAGTGGACAGACATATGAGAGGTGGGTGCCTATCACTCCCAGCAGTGGACAGAGACATGTGAGGGGTGGGTGCAGAGGACTCCCAGCAGTGGACAGACATATGAGGGGTAAGTGCCTATCACTCCCAGCAGTGGACAGAGACATGTGAGGGGTGGGTGCAGAGGACTCCCAGCAGTGGACAGAGACATGTGAGGGGTGGGTACCTATCACTCCCAGCAGTGGACAGAGACATGTGAGGGGTGGGTGCCTATCACTCCCAGCAGTGGACAGAGACATGTGAGGTGTGGGTGCAGAGGACTCCCAGCAGTGGAAAGAGACATGGGGGTGGGTGCAGAGGACTCCCAGCAGTGGACAGAGACATGTGAGGGGTGGGTACCTATCACTCCCAGCAGTGGACAGAGACATGTGAGGGGTGGGTGCCTATCACTCCCAGCAGTGGACAGAGACATGTGAGGTGTGGGTGCAGAGGACTCCCAGCAGTGGACAGAGACATGGGGGTGGGTGCAGAGGACACAAAGCAGTGGACAGAGACATGTGAGGGGTGGGTACCTATCACTCCCAGCAGTGGACAGAGACATGTGAGGGGTGGGTGCCTATCACTCCCAGCAGTGGACAGAGACATGTGAGGGGTGGGTGCCTATCACTCCCAGCAGTGGACAGAGACATGTGAGGTGTGGGTGCAGAGGACTCCCAGCAGTGGACAGATATGTGAGGGGTGGGTGCAGAGGACTCCCAGCAGTGGACAGAGACATGTGAGGGGTGGGTGCAGAGGACTCCCAGCAGTGGCCAGAGACATGGGGTGGGTGCAGAGGACTCCAACAGTGGCCAGAGACATGTGAGGGGTGGGTGCCTATCACTCCCAGCAGTGGACAGAGACATGTGAGGGGTGGGTGCAGAGGAATACCAGCAGTGGCCAGAGACATGTGAGGGGTGGGTGCAGATCACTCCCAGCAGTGGACAGACATGTGAGGGGTGGGTGCAGATCACTCCCAGCAGTGGACAGAGTCATGGGTGTGTGTACATCACGATCAGATGAGCACAACTGCATGGGTGTATGTATGCATCCCTAATGTTCGACTGTGTTGATAGTTTCATAACAACACATCACTGACAGCAGTGTCCCACTCCCATGAGGATGGATGTCATTCCCCCACTGCATGACACAACACATGTGGGTGTGAGGACAAATGACACATGCATACCCACCCCTGGTGGATGCAGCACAATACACACACAGAGATCATGCCACAAGACTGTATACTCATGTCAATGCCCACTAAACTAAGAGAGCCAAAGGGAACACACACTGTCACGCACATCCCAGGACTGATAGGAATGTACAGGTGCCGGGACAGCCACCAAGATGTTGCCTCTCATGGAAGGAATAGGGTGGACTTCCCACAGATACAATGCCCACAATTGTCAGGTGCTCAAATACCCTGCAGAACAAGTACCAAATGTGTGCTAGGCTGGGATAACACACATGCATAGTGTGAAAAATGCTGATTGTCGCCATTAAGGCATGACAACATACTCAATACACAAGTACAGTGACTAGCAAGGATGGCACAGAGGATGCAGCCGGAGACATTGCTGAGCAGGCATGGCCAAAGTTGAAGGGATCCGTCACCAACAAAGGAAATGTAGACACAGGTCAGCACTGCAAAAGTGGAACTCCCTGCAGGGTAAATGTCAGGTGCCACAGAGGAAGGAACAGTCCTTGGGACAATGTCTCCAAACACAAATAGCACACACGACCAAATATACTTTGCAGAGTCATTGTGATGGCAGGCAGATACCATGGTCCACCCCATTAGCCTCAGACGACAACTTTCTCCTGACACATAACACATTACCACCACCCCAACTCCGGGACCATAAGCACCCACATCAATACCTGAAATGCAAATGTGTTCAAACGGAAAATAAAATGCTTTATTCAGCATTAAATGAAAAAGTAGTTATCGACACTATTAACAAAGGCACATGGCCAGTCCAGATCTGAAGTCCTTCGGGGGGACACATGGCCACGCGTCTCCCCTAGCTTGCCTGCACATTAGAACCCTCAGGTTCCTCGACTGGGGGGGGCATCATGTGGGGAAGGACCAGGCACCGCAGGGACAGGAGGTGGAAGGGTAGGTGTGGTGGGTGCAGGGACGGACGCCTCCACCACAGGGGGTGGGGCAGCGCCAAAGGTGGAGGTCAGCTCGGCGCTGCACACTGCTGCCAGGTCGTCAAGCGTCTCTCCTTCACCCGAAGACAACACAGCCTCGAAGGAGGGGGGGGTCGGAGTGATGGGGTGCAGCGCTACTGGGGGAGGTGGGGACAGGGGGTGGGGCTCAACTCCCCTACCCGTGGAGTGCCGTTCCCGTTTGCGGGCTGGAGAGACAGAGGGGCTGAGGCCCAGCACAGCCAAGTAGGCCTCTTTCTCGGGATGTGTGGTAGGGGAGCCGAGGGGAGTGCCTTTGGAGGGACTGGTTAGTTCGCCATGCGGCCTTGGACTGTGGCTGCGTGTATGCCTGTGGGCCCCAGACCCAGTGGGTGTGCCCTCATCCCCCTGAGTGTACGTGCCAGGAGGAGTGCGCTTGCCCTTACGTGGTGGTGTGCTGGCGGTGTCTGGTGGGGTGCGTGCTTGTGAATGTCTGTGTGTGCTTGGGACAGGTATGGGAGTGGGAAGTTTGGATGGTGCAGAGGTAGGGCGGGGGACGAAGCGCTGCAGGAGACTCACTGCTGCCGTCAGTGAAGAGTCCATGGACCTCAGCAACATCCGTTGGTCAGACATTGCTGATGACATGCCCTCCATGTACGACACCATCTGTGTCATCATTCGGGTCTGGCCATGGAGGACATTCAGCAGCGATGTCTGTCCAACCTGCAACTGACGCAGAATGTCAACAGACTCTGCAGTGAGGGCAGCAGGGGGGACAAGGGCAGGGGGTGCGGTGCCTGGCACGAAGGAGTCACGGTGTTGCCTAGCACAGACAGAAGGGACCGGAGCAACTGGGAGGGCGGTGATGGGAATGGAGGGGGCGGTGACAGATGTAGTGCTGCTGCCAGGTGTCGTAGCAGCCTCCGCCCCCTGGAGGAGTTTAGCATCGGACCCGTCTGCGTCGTAGTCAGTGTTGTCACTAGACAGGTCCTCCGCCTGACTCCCCTCGCCCTCCATGCCACTTGCTCCCACAGACTCTGTAGCAGTGGTGGCAGCGGTGCTGGATCCCTCCTCCACGTCCATGCAGGTGTCTCCCTTGGTATCCTCCGATGATGCTGTGGGCAAGGTGAAGAGACAGAAAATAATCAGTCACCTGTATACAACAGACACATGAGTCCCAATTAAAATGTCACAGTGCATATCAGGAAATGCACCATGAGTAACATCTATAATAGTCTGCACATATGTAACCCTTCACTCCCCAGTTGTTTGACCCACCATGACACTTTGAAACAATGGAGATCATGACACAACAGCAAATAACTTGATATCGAATTATACTGAGAAGCTAGTGTCTGGGGACAGTTGAGCACAGCAAGAATATGAATCCATGCCACCTCTTGTTCACTGTGAACGAAACAGTATTGGTGCACCCAAGGCCAAATAACACACCTCAATACTGAAGGTGTCCCCACACTCTGAGACCTGTGAGTACTTGGGAAGCCATAGCCAAAAACATTGCAATCCCTTGGGACTCACAACACTTTACACAATGTACATGTTTAGAATGTGAGAATGTGCCACTTTGTGAACAGAAGACACATCTGTCTGCATGACAGAAGTCACACAATGATGTGCACACAAAAATACTTTTACACAGTCATTTTATGAGCTGGCAGCCGAATTCAAAAAAGCCACTGTAAATAAGAAATGGGGTATCAGTAAGTACATATACATGGCACCACGGTGGTCTGGATGACTCGACACTCGTAAGTTCGTATCAGCAACAACCAAGGACTTACACACATGCAAACACACTGTGTGAACATGGATAGGTATATTCAGAAGACAAGTGGTAATCAAACTGTGCCTTCCAGTGAAATGTGCCTGCGTGTCCACGGAAAGTGTAAAAGTACTTTGTTTTGCACTTCCCTGAAAGACATCTGACATGCAGGCACATTATTGTCCTTCACAACCAACTAGCAAAAATAAGCATAGGAAAAATTGAGACATGTTGACAAGCGTAGTGAGTGCCTAGGTACAATACTTATTGACTGAAAACTTGAATCATGCCACCTGTCACATGGCCATCCGTACCATGATGACACAGTTGGCAACACATCTGACCCACTGCCTGTCATGTGGAGTGGCACACATGTCCATACACAGGACAATGCATTAGCTAATGGGCCTGCAATGTATCTGGATAAGGAGCACCTAAACTGAGGAGACACCTTCATGGCAAGATAGAATGCCCACACAGATGTCAGCACACACAGACCAAACTACGTGGCATCTCGCCCACACAATCGTGGCAAAAATGGATGTGCATGAGCCATGTATTTCTATTTTGGACACATGCTGCAAAGCGCAAACATTAAACCCAGCAAAACCTGACTGGGTCACTGCATGTTGATCGTCTGTCCAGACAATTATCACACACAGGTCAGACATGGCAAGGAGCCATAAGGTTTGAACATGTAGGCCTTGCCCGCACAAACCCCCCATACCTGAGACAATGTGATTGAGACAGATCAAGAAGTGACACCTCTTAATCTGGGTTTACTCCAATGTGCATCACAAATTCCTAAATGTACTCCACATCACCTTGTGAGGCTGCCAACACATATTTGTAACCAACAACCATCAACAGATAGTTGTACATAGACACACAGGCACTGCCCAGTGTGAGGATGCACAAGCTAAATGGGGTCAGCATGTACAATGGGCACATGTAGCACACTTCAGAGAAATACAAATGAGGGCAGGGAACTATGCCACAGAGTCAAAACTATGCTGAACACACAGAGAATGGGCACAGTGTTGGATGACACACATGATTCAGAGGCAAGGTTGTCTTAGGGGACTGTAGTGGGAACACAGATCCATTGTGCTGGAATGATCTGACTGTAACCTGAGCTACCGTCTGAGGTCACAACATTGTTAATGCATGCTGCAAGTCTGTGCATTAGAAGACTCACACTCCTACGTTGAGACTCAGCATCAGTGCCAACTAACATGGACACCCAAATGACTGTACAGGACAGGGCACAGGCAAGTTAACAACACATGTCTCAGACCCCCCCCCCCCCCCACATGATGCAGAAAGCAATGTGCACTTGGATTAACTGGCAGCCTAGATGACCATGTGCAATAGTGATTACACACAGACCAAGGAACACATGTCATTTAGGGGAAGGGAGGAAGAACAGCCCCGTTTGACTTTGGGGAACATGATATGCACTGCACAAATTAACCCTCGCTGTGTATCCAGGAAACTGAGCACTTCCAAAAGCTGGTGACACACAATAAACACACATGTACCTACCCCCTTCCTGCTGCTGCATCTCCTGTAACCGCCTATCCAACTCAGGGAAGACCACCGCCAGGACACGCTTCATCTGTTGGGTCAGTCGTCGGCTCCCGCCGTGCTTGTGTGGAGGTGAGTCTTTGAGCTGCCACCTGGCGATCCTCCGGGTCCAGCACCGGATGTCCTGCCAGCGTTTCCTCACCTGGGCGAGGCGGCAACTGCAACCCTCCACAGATCTCACGGCCCTGACGGCCTGCTTCCATATCTCCCCCTTGGCGTAGGCGGTTACCTGTGAGGATAACAAAGTGAGACAACATCACTGCACCTGCTCCATGTCACAGAGACACACATTTGAACATCTTTGATATTTAGAACAGGGCATATTATACTGGCAACCAATTGCACCTTTCTCATGGGGACATTAGCCTATGTGAAAGCCCCAAAGCAGTACATGGCATTGAAAGTACACAGGTGGCATGAGGGGTGAAACACATTCCATGATCATGGCACACGCTGTACATCACATGCAACACCAGGCTGATGGACAGCACCTCCAAGCAGTCACATGCCCCAGGCCACTGACGCAACCTCAGCAGAGTACACAGACACACACAGGCACAGATCAATCACCTGCCATTGGCAACAGCAGATACAAACCTCACTCTGCACATGTGCCACTTGCCTGTGGGGTGTCACAGGTGTGGTGCTAGCTCAGCAAGTCAGACACTCTGCAGGGCTTACTTAAACCCCTCAGATGGGTGGAGCTGTTTCCTCCTCCATGCAGCTGGGGTGCAACACTCCACATAGACACTCACCCACATGACAAGGAACATTCAACACATCAATGTCCAGGGGGCGTAAACATCATTTGGACACTCTCACCACAGCTCCACTCAACTCACACACATCTGTGGGTACAGTCACCTGTCACACCGGGGGGGGCAGGGAATCACCTCTGGACAATAGGACAAAAATCGGCATAAGGATTGGGTAGGCTGAATGTGCCATGCACTATGCAGTGAATGTCACAGTAAGCACAATGCAAGTGAGGAGTGCACACAGGAACTACATCATGCTCTGCATGGGAGACATAAGCCATTCCCCCTCCTGGGACCCACACTAAACAACATTGCATGTCTGTCACACCTGGACACAATGCCAGAAGTGACAGTCACAAAAAAGGGGGACATCAGCACTCACCTGCTCCCCTGGTCTCCCATACAGGCTGGGGTACTGTGGGAGGATTACATCAAGCAATGCCTCATTCTCCTCATGGCTGAAAGGCTGGGCCCTCTCCACAGTCCCTGACATGGTGCCAGAGGAATCACAAGCAGCAGCAGTGGAGTCGAGTGTAAGGTAGTGCAGGCAAGTGCCTTCTCATGGGTTCTGGCTGACTTATATCTGCCTTGCTGGGCTGTTTCATTTACAGGAGTACAGAGTGATTGGTCAGTCTCATTTGCATCCTACGTTTCCACCAATCCCTTTAAACATACCCCAGTGAGGGCCTTTGCATGGTTCAAAATTTGAGCATGATGTGAAGTCAACAACCACTTTGCAACATTATATTTAGTTGCCAACTGCCTATTCCAGGGCACATGATTGAAAGTTTGAACTAGAAAATCAGTATCCATGACAACCAGCATGCATTTAGGCCCCAATACTTGTCCCTCATGTGTCCCTATGTAATTTAGCTATCCACACACAGGTACGGTGCGTTTCACACGTACTCCTACCGCACCAGTTGCACATTGCGTTAGCCATGTATGTGTACGACCAGTGTGTACACCTATGTGTACGACCAGTGTGTACACATACGCGGACTACCAGGGTGTACACGTACGTGTACGACCAGTGCGTACACGTACGTAGACTACCAGGGCGTACACGTACGTGGACTACCAGTGTGTACACGTGGTTGTACGACCAGTGTGTACACATAGGTGTACGACCAGTGTGTACACGTAAGTGTACACACTGGTCGTACCTGTACGTGTACACACTGGTTGTACACGTAAGTGTGTACGGTCCGTACACACACCCATACTCCGGCGGGAACAACAGTGTGATGATATGGACCGTTCACACGCCCTCAGAGCGTGTGTACGGTGCGCTTCACAGCTTACACAGGTGATAGGAGGCGCACACGAATGGAATGGAGGTGTCAGACTCGTGCACGGCTCTACATCAAGTCATAGTCATTCCAGTCCTACATGTGCAGGGCCTAGGTGTGTCAGGCAGTGATGTGGCACATGTCTCCTCATGTTTTAGCACAATAGATGTGTGATGACCTGTGTACACATGACATGTGTGATGGGGCAGTATGTGGCACACTTCCCCTTCCCACAATGCACATGTGTGCATGTAGTACAAACGTGTCAAGCACTGCATCACTGGTATGGCACAGTCACCAACACCCGCAAATGTCCTCTGATGCCAGGGACAGGGACACTAACACCTGACATCTAAGTAACAGCGTGCCCCGATGTGAACATGTCCTGTGTGTGTCATATGTTCCCATGAGCTTGCTGGTGTTGTTCCGTCAACTGCATCTGCTGTTGCTGCATCCAACATGTGTCTGTGTGTAATTGGGCATGGCACACATATACGCACACCATGCCACATGTGGATTCACACGTTACGTGTGTCTGGATGCTTCAAAGATGATTTTATGACATGAGGACATATTTGCGCCGTATCCATGTCCGTGTTTTCGTTTTTCACGTGTACCCCTTCATCGCTATGTGTATGATCTGTACATTTCCAATGACATGTGACTTGTGCGTCTAGCTTGCCGCCAGCAGTCTGTATGAGATGACATCCTTCCAATGCAGATTTGTGGATGTATGTCACTCCTGTGATGTCTCTGGCTGTTCACTTACACTGGCCCACAGCTAGTTCCGGGCCATGTCATGTAGAACGTGACTATCAACGGGTGTAGGTGGCTTGTCGTAGGAGTATCACCTGGCTGCCATACGTGTCCTGGATGTGTAGCACAGACCTGACTCTGTATTTACCTGATGTGTAGTAGCAGTTGAGCATGTGCTCAGTTCATTGACATTGATGTTGTTAGGTACTCACTCTTTGTTCTTCCTTCCAAATATCTGCAGGGCACTGCCTCTCCCCCGACCAATGCCAGACTTGGGTGCAATGAGGGAACGTGACTGCATAAGACGTTACCGCTTCTTGCAACAGTTGATTGAGGACTTGAACGCAAAGCTTGAACAACACCTCCAACCGTGACACAGGTATCCTACTGTGCTGACCCCCAAGATGAAGGTGATGGCAGCCCTACATTTTTTTGCCACCGGTACGTTTCAATTCACCATAGCTGATGTGGGTGGTATGTCACAGACCATGTTCAGCAGTGTCCTGCATGATTTTTTAGAAGCCATGTTGGAGCACCTGGATGAATTCATCCATTTTCCAACTCGTGAGCAGTTGACAGGTGTCAAGGGTGAGTTCTATGCCCTGGGAGGGATGCCCCATGTCATAGGGTCTATTGATGGGACACATGTGGCTTTGGTACCACCACAGGCACAGGAGGTGGCCTATCGCAACCGTAAACATTACCACTCTATAAATGCCCTTGTGGTGTGTCTTGCTAACATGCTGATTTCCCATGTCTGTGCACGTTTTCCAGGGTCAGCACACGATACCTACATCATGAGGCGTAGCAGGGTGCCAGAAATGATGCTGGGGCTGCACAACGAACTAGCATGTCTTGTTGGTGGGTATACTCTGTTTGTCCTCTGTTTAGTGCTATTTTATTATCTTACGGCATCTCCTGACCCACTTCTTTACATGATGTTTCCATGTAGGGGACTCTGGCTATCCCAACATGCCATGACTGATGACACCCCTCCGCAGTCCCAGAACAGCTGCAGATCACCGTTACAACAACGCACATGAGCAGACCAGGAGAGTGATTGAGAGGACGTTTGGCCTCCTGAAGAGCAGATTCCGGTGCCTTCACAAGACAGGCGGGTCCCTCCCATATGCACCGGTGAAGGCCTGCAAGATCTTCCTCGTGTGCTGCATGCTGCACAACATGGCAGTGGAGAAGGCTGTGCCACTCATCCTGGTTCCGGATGAGCAGGAACATCCACCCGTGGAGGATGAAGGGCTTGGTCACGAGGCAAGTGACGATGAGGAGGAGGATGACATCCGGAGTCAGCTCATACGCAACTTCTTCTCATAATGGTGAGTCCATGGGTCTGTGCACGGCTGGAGCCTTGTGTGGCATGTGTTGCAATGTGTGTGTCCAGCTGACTGTATGCTAAGTGACTTAGATGTGTGTTCAGATGTGTCACTCGAGTGATGATGTCCTTCCACACATTTTAGCTTAGACACTCAATTGTAATATAGCATGGTGACAGACTTATTCCTGTAGAGTAAATTCCTATACATGCGGATGACAATCTCTTGCCTGACTTCTTGTGTGTCTGTCATCCCCAGGTTGTTTGGCATGCTGTCTTCTCGTGTCATCGTTGGGCTCCCGCTATTCCTCATGAGTATTGCAACGTGTGCTGAATCAGCGTCCCATGCACGGACATGGTGGAACGTCTATTTGGTTAAGGATTGCTGCACGGCATTTTGGTGTTGGTAGGTGTTTGTAATGTGTGGGCACTGCTCCTGTGCATGTTGTGTTACTATACATACATGTCGACTCACCATGGGGCACATGACATGTTGCATGACTCCCATGTATTGATAGTCACCCTTCGTAGCAGTCATCTGTGATGGGACAGTGGATTCTGATGAAGGAATCAATGTGTGTACAACTTCCCTCTGAAAAATACGGGATGCTACGGGTGGACATAGTGTGGGACATCCCTATGAGAGGATAAATGGGGAATTGAAGCCCCTCCGTGTGCTGCAGGGGGTGTTTGGCTCACACACTTCACTTGTGTGCCAGTTCAATGGATTTACAGCATCTGTGTTGTGAAGGGGGTGTCCAGTGTAGGTCCCACATGTTCTGCCAAATGACCTGTGAGTCTGTTCCCATTGATGCATTTCCCTAGGTGTGAACCTGAGTAATAAAGGTGTACCTCACCCTCCAAGGTGCCTCATCTCTGACAATGCTGGTCTCTTGCCACTTTGCATGCGGCATCTCTGGCATAGTTGTCAAAGATTTGGCATATGAGTCTATGTGTAGTTTAGCAACATGCATGCAGTTCTTGAGGGATTAGAATATCCATTGTGCATGATGTCCATGGTTGTGTATGTATTTGGGCATGTTGGTTGCCACAACAGACCGTCAACACCTGCTGAGGGTGTGTATCCTGTGCGCAGCTCGTCCTTCAGTTTAATGATCCGGTGTCAGTCATCTTTGGGGATTGTGCATCCATTGTCTCTGGGTGTGCCATGTGGAACCGGACACTCCTCCTTTACATACGCCTGTTGCAGTAGTCTTTTCTGACATCCTTGTCTTTGTGTGCAACTAGTGGCATAGTTTCCATGTAATGCCGCCTGCTGCTGCAGCCCCTGCAGCAAGGGCACTGAGAGTTTACAGATTCGGCAACACACACACCTCAAAGATGCTCCTCCCTTCCTCCCTCCACCCATTCATTTGTCTGGCATCAGCTTGTCTGTGCCACTGTTGCGCACATGCAGTGCCAAAGGCTGGACCTAAAGCACATGCAATGTGCACATTGCACGAACCTCATGTCCTTACATGACCCACATCACACTACAGTCTGATGTTGCAGCCACCCTCCAAGCATTGTCCATCCAAGGAGCTACCGCCTGCTCTCAGCCATACCCTAGATGCACACACAACACCTTTGCCTGATGATTGTGCAACTCCAAATGCCTACACAGCGCTGCCTCGCCTTCCAGGCCCTGTCACAGCAACCAGGTAATGTCCCTCTTACTCCCCACCGGCTCCGTACACCAGCAAGGCCATGGGAGTGGGACTCATGCCTTCAGCATGTAGTATAGTGGTATAATCTGGCACATGGCCCAGGTATCATCTCTCAGCGTGTCAATCCTCAGTGTGTCCAGGTCCCCCTCACCAGCATCACATGCACACAGCACCTCTTCATCAGCTCGTATGCCATTGACAGCCAGGTGCTCCTCACCCTCACCAAAGACGCAGCCATTGACAGTTCCAACATTAAAGAAGGCATGAGATCCATTGACGGATGGCTGAACATCAGCCACCTGAGGCTGAACTTGTACAGGACTGAGGTAATCATCTGAGGATTGTCCCCTTACAGGTGGCTCAACTGCTTGTGTCCCACCCGCAAAAGCCCTGCACATGCACCCAGTGGCCTGCACACAAGATGGTGTGCATCATGGAATTGTCACTCACATTTGCCATGCTAATCACCAGCATCTGTACCTCAGGGTGCAACACCCTCTGCATGATGCACATGATCCACAGATAGATCCACTCCAGGGAAAGACAGACCATGCCCCAGGAGCACAACACCAGCCGTGTCAACTACTGCTCCTCCCTCTGCGGAGCAAGTACATCCTAACACCTGGGAAACCAGTCCACATCCAGGCAGCATGTGCACACCTCAGCTTCAACATCATGCGCCCCAGCCACCTCACCGTCCACCAGAGATAGCTGCAATGTATCACTGTGAGCTGCAGGATGACCTTCAGACTCCTCACCCACACTCAGGAGGCAGGACACAACCCCAGACCCCACACAGACCATGGCCGTCTGTCATCCGAGACCCCGTTGTGCCAACTTTTTGCATCCAACCTTGCCCTGGCCACCATTCTTTACATCCACCGTACTCCAGCATGCTGGACATAGTTCTCCCACCTGGCAAGACATACCTGCTACTCCCTCCCCGGCAACATCCACATGAGCCATGACCTCTATGCCTTCAGGATACTCTTCCCAATTGGTCTGTCCGCACAGTAATGCATGCCCCCCCCTCAGCAGCTTGAGGCCATCACGGGTGAGTATTGTGCTCCATGTCTGTATAGTATGATAAATTGTGACCCATGTGTGTCCTGTCCCAGACTCAGATTCCAGGGTATGAATGGCTGGAGTTAGTTCAACACTCATGCCTAGTTTGACATTTCCCCACACGTAGGTTGTGTACTCATGCAAAATGAATGCAACATGTAATTGTATGAAAATAGATTTATTCTCGGTGGGGGGCCTGTTTAGTGTGGAAAAATAGGTGCTATACAGTGTGCATGGAATCCAAAGTTCACAGGGGGAGATGGCATCCTTGCAAGTTGGAGTCATCAGAGTCCAGACCACAGTGTTGGTCATCATTGGTCAGACTGTGACCAGCAAGTCCATGTGGCAGAGAATGTCATTGGATGAGGTGCTGCTGTTGCGCCAGAGGGCCAGGTGCCAGGCCAGGTGACCTGGGAGATGTGGATGGTCCGCTGCCTCTCACGGTCTTTTCCGTGGACGACCCACCTTCCTCGGGGGACCCTCCGATGCAGGACTTGACAATGCTTGGGACGCTCTGTCGGATGAATCCTCCTCCTCCTCCCTCCCTGTGGCTGGTGCTGGTCTTCGCCTGGTGGCACAGGGAGGGTTGCCCATGTTGTCGGCGATCCGACGGAGTGAACGGCTTATGTCTGTTTGTACCGCCAGGAGCTCAGCCAGTCTTGCCTCCATCCGTCCTTGGTGTTGTTGTTGACTGACGTGTTGCTCGGCCTGCTGGTTCTTAATGTCGTTGAGGGTCCACACTACCTGGCTGATGCCCCTGGTGTCACGCCGGTATGTCTCCAAGATGTGGCGTATGTGTGACATACCGGTTCCCTCAGCTGGCTGGTCAAGTTCGCACCTCTGCCTGCCTCCACTCCCACCACCCCTGCCCACATGAGCCTGGCCTGCCATTGTGGGCACATCAGGTCTACCGGACCCCTGAGGGATGGCATTTGCAGGGTTGTCAGCCTCCTCCTGGGTGGCTGGAGAGCCTTGTCCCTCCAGGTCAGACTGGCTCAGTTGTTCAGTGCGGGCAGGGCTCCTGGGTGTCTCCTGGGATGTGGCAAGAATGGGGGTGGTGGTTGGCACAGTTGTACCTGACGCAGGTGCTGCAGGGGCTGGGGCACCAGAGGGTCCAGGTTGGTTGGGGTGATCCACAGAGTGCTGAGAGTCATCGCTGCCGGTGGGATCATCTTCCTGCCGAGCCTGGGCCTGTGATTGTTCTCCCCCAGTGTTGGGGGGAGATCCATGACGTTGCCCTGTGTGTGAGAGGGAGACAATGTTAATGCATTTTCATGCGACATCCATGTTTCATACATGTTCAGGTTGCCACAGTTCCTCCAGGTAGTTGTATGTGCCTAGTATTCACATCAATGTTCACTTGTGGATGGGTATGTTGCAGGGGACAGATTGAAAGGTTATTCATGGTCTTTGACATGTCGCATTTGGCCTTGGATGCTTTTTTGGCTGAGGCTTGATCTTGTTGTGTCACATGTCAATTGTGAGAGTGTGTGACTCCCTTGGCTGCCCCAGGGGTGTGTGCTTGTGTGTGGGGTGAGTGATCATCACTCAGCCCGACGCTGTTCAACATCCACATGGCCCCCTCACACAAGTGGTCCGCCACCACAACCTCTAAGACATCTCCTACACCGACGACACCCAGCGCATCCTCTCCCTCACCAAGCACCCTCACACTGCCAAGTCACACATCCACGAGGGACTGAGGGCCATAGACGACTGGATGCGGAGTGGCCATCTGACACTGAACTCGGACAAGACGGAGGTCCTCATCCTTGGAACCACACACTCAGCCTGGGGCGACTCCTGGTGGCCAATCGCTCTGGGGACATTACCGACACCCACCAAATATGCACGCAACCTAGGATTGATCCTCGCATCCTTCCTCTCCATGTCCAAGCAGGTCAATAGCGTCTCCTCCTCCTGCTACGACACCCTACGCACGCTCCGCCAGATCTACTGGTGGATCCCGACTTAAACAAGTAGAACAGTGACACAGGCCCTCGTCAGCAGCTGACTGGACTACGCCACTGCACTGTACGCAGGACTCCCATCCACACACCAACGGCGGATACTACGCTTCTGCAACGCCTCGGCACAAGTGATCGTCAACGCCCCCGCCACAGCCACATCACCCCCCCTCCTGAGAGACCTGCACTGGGTCCACATCGACAAGAGGATCACCTGTACACTACTCAGCCACGCACACAAGGCACTCCACACCCATGGACATGCCTACCTGCACATCAGACTCAGTTTCTACACCCCCACCCGCAAGCTCTGCTCCGGCATCCTCGCCCTCGCAGCTATCCCCCGCATCCAACGTACGCCCGCCTGCAGCAGATCCTTCTCCTACCTCGCCACCAAGACCTGGAAGACCCTCCCAACCCACCTACGACTGACCCAAGACCTACTTGCCTTCTGATGTCTCCTCAAGACCTGTCTCTTCGAGCAGTATTGTAACCCCCCCCTCAGCGCCTTGAGACCCTCACAGGTAAGTTGTGTGCCTTACAAGTACCCAGATCGATTGTTGATTGATTGACGGTGCCTGCTGGTGGGTGTAGTGTGATTTTGCGGTTGGTCTCCCAGGTGATGTATCAGTCCCCCCATGGCGCATGCTGCCATGTCAGTGAGTGTGAGTTCCTGTCCTAGTTATCTGAGCTGGTTGTGTTTGTGTTAGATTTTGCAGTTGTCACAGGAGGGCCTTGTGCTGCCTACAGCAGGGCCAAGTGTCAGCTACCTTGTCAGTACTTTGGCAGTCCCTGTGCATTGCGCATGGTGCATGGGTATGTACCTGGGCCATATGGGCTGAGGGCATTGGTGTCTGTTTCTGAGTTTTACTATATGTTTAGTGATCCCCACCCTCCCAGCATCCCGGACATCCTGTCTTGGGTTTGTGGTTTGTGTAGACTGGGACATGGCATGGCCTTGCTTTGTAAATGGGCATACTCATGTTAGTGGCCTGATCGTTGTTTAGAGTGTGGTTGTGTCAGGTGAGGGCTTGGGGGAAGGTGAGTGCATTTCTTGTAGTTGGGGTGTGGATGCCATTCCACCCATGTTACGTGAGTTGTTTGTGTACTCACCAGGCTCTCGGACTCCTTCGACTCCGTGTACTCCCACCGGCGGAAGCAGGGCCATCACCTTCTCCTCCCAGGGATGGTAATGTACCGGTCTGCGGGGCAGCCCACCTCCTGTGATGTTATTCTGGGCGTATTCCTCGTTCATTTTGCGCTTGACTGCCCTGCGCAGATCGTACCTCCTGGCTTGACATTCATTCCTGGTTCTTCTGATGGGCGCAACAGCATTCACCCGATCGACGATCGTCTGCCACAGGCTAGTTTTTTAGGATATGCTGGTCTGTCTGACCAATGTTCCAAAGAGCTGTGGCTCGACTCTGAAGATTTCGTTGACAAGGATATCCAGCTCCGCCGTTGTGAACTTTGGATTCTTGTCTGTGGGCATGGTGTGGGGTGTGGGTGTGGATGGTTGTGGGTGTGTGGGTGTGAAGGTGTAGGTGTGTGTGTATGTGTAGAGGGGGTCTGTGTGAAGGAGGTTGTGTGAAGGTGTGTGAGTTAAGGTGTATGGGTGCAGTTGTTTGTGTGTGATGTCTGTCAGCAGTGTTGCAAAGGCTCATGGTTTGTGTTTGTGGGTCCTTTTTATTGGTCCATTTGTGGGTGTGGCTGTGTTTGAACTTTTGGTGGGTGTGTTATAAGAGGTGGTTGTGATTTTGGGCCTCTGTTTGACTGTTTGGATGTGCCAGGTCAGTCTTTTATTTGTTTTTTCTCCTGTAGACGTGTTTTGTGGTGTTGTGCGAGTCGAATTGACAGTCCTTGTGATGTTTTACAGTGTCCTGGCTCAGTACGAGTCTTTTTCGCGGAGGTAAGGTGCGTCCATGGCTATGTTGTTGTTCAGTGTTCACATGTGCAATGGTGTTGTACGACTCGTACATACGCGATGCTGGGGTATGGTGTTGGGGTACGGTGTGTCCAAGTACGGGGCTGGGGTGGGGTGTACGGGGCGTACATACGCGGGTGCTGTGGTGGGGGGACGGTGCTTACATACGCGTGTGCTGGGGTAGGGCACATACATGGGGGGATGCTGGGTTACGGTGTTGGGGTACGGTGCGTCTGAGTACAGGGCTGGGGTGGGGGGTACGGCACTTACATACGCGTGTACTGGGGTACGACGTGTACATGGGGGGATGCTGGGGTATGGTGTTGGGGTACGGTGCGTCCGAGTACGGGGCTGGGGTGGGGTGTACGGCGCGACCATACGCAGGTGCTGGGGTATGGCGCATACATGCGCGGGTGCTGGGGTGGGGGGTATGGTGTGTACATGTGCGGGTGCTGGGGTGGGGGGGTATGGCGCAACCATACGCAGGTGCTGGGGTACGGCGCGTACATGTGCGGGTGCTGGGGTGGGGGGAACGGCGCGTACATGTGCGGGTGCGGGGGTGGGGGGATATGGCGCGTACATACTTGGGTGCTGGGGTGGGGTGTACTGCACGTACATGCGCGGGTGCTGGGGTGGGGGGGTACGGCACGTACATACGCGGGTGCTGGGTTGGGGGTACGGTGCGTACATATGCGGGTTTTGGGGTACGGCGTGTATATGCGCGGGTGGGGTGGGGGGTCCGTACGACTGGTACCCCATGCCCAAGTGTACCAGGGTAGTGGTCATACAAAGTTTGCTCCGTACGGGACATTTTCCATACGCTTGGGGATTCGGAACGCCGGTACGGATCGGACTTGTGAGCTCGGACTTCAGTTTTATGACTCGTACGTAAATCTGTCCGGGGACGTCTCGTAGACTTTTCCAGAGGCAATTCCTATGTAATTTGACAGTACGAATCGTACTTGGCCGTTTGTACGGGACTTGTACGACTCGTACGTAAAAAAATACGGATACGAACCATACGAGAAATAATTTTACCGGATCGGAATCGGCACCTTAATAGTGTTAATTGAGGGAAGTAATTTCTTTTAAATTAATTATTAATTTGTTGTTAATTAATATTAACTAATTGAAAATTGAATATTGAAATTGTGTAATAAATTTTAGGTGTGGGTTGAAGAATTTATAGGGGTAAAGGGTGAGAAGTAATTTATTTTTAATTAATTAATAATTAGTTGGTAATTGATATACAATATTTAATTGAAAAATAGATATGTGAATTGTAATTATTTTTAGGTGTATGTTGTGGGGTGTTACGGGTAAAGAGTGGGAAACAATATATTTTTTAATAATTAATAATTCGATGTTAATAATATTACATTAATTGAAAATTAAATTTGGGAATTGTGTAATTAATTTTAGGTGTGGTTTGTGGGGTTTATAGGGTTAAAGGATGGGAAGTTAATTAATTTTTATGTGTTTTAATTTGTCTTGTAATTAATAATATTTATTTAATTGATAATTAATGATGTTAATCCTGGAAGAAACATTTTATTTTTAATTCAGATGTGGGTTATGAATTGTGTGGTGTTATACGGTAGGATGTAAATAAAATGAATGTATGTAATGTTTTTGTTCATAAACCATTTGTAACTAAAAATATTCCTTTGAAAAATATTTTTATATTTTATTCAATATAATATTGGTAGGTAATAGTGATATGTATTTAATATTATAATATGGTTTCATTGTTTAAATTTATAATAAAAAATATATTTGTATTTTAATTTTTTACATATTTATATATATTTTTTTTATTTATTTTGTTCTTGTTGATATGTTGTTTGTTTTTAATTTTGAATTGACTGTAGTGGGGATATTAATTTTTACCCCTCCGCTATCCAACACTTTCCCTACTGTTGCACTCATTGGAGTGGGAATAGTAATTTTTACCACTCCGCTATCCAACACTTTCCCTACTGTTACACTCACTGGAGTGGAAATAGTAACTTTTACCCCTCTACTATTGAAAACTTTCTCTACTGTTGCAGTCACTGGAGTGCGAATAGTAATTTGTATCTCTCTGCTATCCAACACATTCCCTACTGTTGAACTCACTGGAGTGGGAATAGTAATTTTCACCCCTTCACTATCCTACACTTTCCCTACTGTTGCACTGACTAGAGTGGGAATAGTAAATGTTATTCCTCTGCTATTCAACACTTTCCCTACTGTTGCACTGACTGAAGTGGGAATAGTAATTATTACACCTCTGCTATCCAACACTTTCCCTACTGTTGCACTGACTGGAGTGGGAATAGTAAATTTTATCCCTCTGCTATCCAACACTTTTCCTACTGTTGCACTCACTAGAGTGCGAATAGTTATTTTTACCCCTCCACTATCCACCACTTTCCCTATGGTTGCATTGACTAGAGTGCGAAATTTAAGTTTAAATGTTTTTAAATAGTTTAATGTTTTAATTAATAATAGAATGTTTTTTAACTTAAATTGTATGTCATTGGTATATGTATATATATTTATTTGTGGTACAAAAGGGGGTGGTGATGGACGGAGCATCAGAACCAATCAAACACTCACACCCAGTCAACAGATCCGGGTTTGATCCATCACCGTTCTTTAGCCCACTCTGCCACCCCAGATCAGACATGGCCATATGCAAATCAGTCTGACCCTGTGCCTCATGGGAACAGTCCAGCACGAACTGTCAAGCCATGCCTTCCCTGGACCGGAAACAAGCTTCCTAGGACCGGTTTCTGGCATTTCAGCCGTCTTCAGCCAGGCTTGCTTGAATCCAGTGGCAAAGTGAGCAAGGGACTCACGTCTGAGCATACCCTGCCAACTTATGGCGAACAAAGCGGTACAAAAGGGGGTGGTGATGGATGGAGCATCAGAACCAATCAAACACTCACACCCAGTCAACAGATCCGGGTTTGATCCATCACCGTTCTTTAGCCCACTCTGCCACCTCGGATCAGACATGGCCATATGCAAATCAGTCTGACCCTGTGCCTCATGGGAACAGTCCAGCACGAACTGCCAAGCCATGCCTTCCCTGGACCGGAAACAAGCTTCCTAGGACCGGTTTCTGGCATTTGGGGTGGCAGAGTGGGCTAAAGAACGGTGTGGATCAAACCCAGATCTGTTGACTTGGTGTGAGTGTTTGATTGGTTCTGATGCTCCGTCCATCACCACCCCCTTTTGTACCGTATATATTTATTTGTTACATTTTTGTATATTTTGAAAAATGTAAAAAAAAAATTAAGTTAATGGTTTATTAATTGTTTTAATATTTTTTAAATTAAATGTATTTGATATTCATTATTTTATTTGATATATATATAAAAAACAATATTTTTAACATCTATATTTATGTCATTGATATTTTTGTTTGGATATTTTTCTACTTACCTTTATAAATATAGGATGTCGATATTTTTGACATCTACATTTATGACTCGATATTGTGATATGCGGATGTTTTGGGTGTCAATGTTTTGTCAGTGAACCAACGCCCACGCTATAAAACACGTTTTGTTTTATATAAATTGAAACAAATTAAAATTTTCAGAAGGGGTAGGTAGCCCAGCATAGCAGCAATTAGAGTAAGTGAATCCACCCAGCTCTTACAGAAACTTGGGGTTGGAGCAACATTAAAACAAGCATTTGCAATGCAACAGCTCTCGCATTTGTCAGAGTTAGCCTATTGGCGTTGTAAGTGAAAATTTCTTTTATCTATATGCTTTGGTTTGGAGTGTAGTGGATGTATGAACAGAGACACAGCTGCAGCACTGCCTAGAGGACTTACAATGAGGAATTGCCGACTGGACCAGATAAGCAGCTGCAGCACTGGCTAGATGACCCTTCAACACACAGCATCGTAGTCTTCCTTCCGGTTCCGATGTGAATGCGCCAAGGGCGCACACCGGAAGGGTTTAAAAACATAGATGGGGCGGACGCGCAGCGGACATAACTTTGCCCTGCTTGCACCGCGTACCTTTTTAGCGCTAATCTGACATTTCTGTAGCTACATTGTCTGATGACAGAATTTTACGCTGCTATCTGAATGCTATTTGCACTGAATCTTGCTATTTGCACTTAACTTGAATCATCGTGGGAACTGCTGCTGTTTGGGGCCATTAATAGTATTTTACATTTTTAACTTTGTTTTTAGCCTGCACCTACTTCATTTGTTGGTTGCCTCTGTACTGTTCAGTGTTGCTGGTGTTGGGGCCGCCCCGTTCCGTCACTGCTGTCGTGCCGATTGAGCGGAGGGCGGACCCTTCAACACACAGCATCGTAGTCTCCCTTCCGGTTCCGGAAGGGTTTAAAAACATAGATGGGGCGGACGCGCGCAGCGGGCTCGCCGCAGGCGCCGAAGGCAAGCCTGTCTGCGCCCGTCCGCGCCAAGTCCGTGCCCAGGGCCCTTGTCCTTACATCCCGACTCTCCCCAACACTGAAATATACTAGTAGCGCTTTGCACGCCCTGGGGCAAGCCAGGGAGGTGACATGCCGTATTTTGCATCCAGGGGCTATCACTACCGGTTGTGTTTGTGGGTTTGTTCTTCCCTCTCCCAAACTTGTGGCGGCATTTCATGCCCCCCAGCGTCTAGATGATACACTGACACAGGTCCAATCTACTCTCCTTGGTGGACTTATCAATGCCAGGTCCTTGGGCAAACACAAGTACGAAATTGCTCATATGATAGAGTGCCTGGGCTTAGACATATTATTTATAACAGAGACTTGGGCGGACGCTGCATCTGATCCCGATTTTACCGCGGCCATACCCACGGGATACAGAGCTATCAGAGAAGACAGGTCCTTTAAGCGAGGAGGTGGAGTTGCCATTATTTTCAGGGACCAGTTCTCGGCAATCCATCATTCTGTCTCTACCCCTTCCTATGAAGCTCTCCACTTCTCGTTTACACTTCATCCTAAAGTGACATTTAAGGGAATTCTTCTCTATCGTCCACCTGGCCCACGCAATACGTTCTTAACCAATTTGGAAAGTTTGCTTGAACCAGTCATTTTAAACTCAGATTTTACCATTCTTGGGGATTTTAATTATCATTTAGAGGATTTAGGAAACAAAGACACTGTAGGGCTATTGGACACCCTTAGTTCTTTTGGACTTACTCAACTGGTGCAATCACCCACACATATAGCCGGGCACACGCTGGATGGCGTTTTTTCCTCAGCTCAGGGCCTCAGGATCAAGGAAACGCGTCCCTTAATCTGGTCAGATCATTCCTTAATTAAGTTCACTCTCCCCCTTTTTAGGGAAGGAAAGGATGACACCAGTAAACGTTCAGCTTCTATTGGGAAAGTTTGGAATAAAGTAGACAAACTGTCCCTTAATTCGCTCCTAGAAACCTCTCGCCCCCCCCCCCACAGGATCAGGTAGACCCTGCTGTGACTAACTATACGAATTGGATATCGGGTGCAGTTAATGCCTCAGTCCCATTAAGAACTTTCTCAGCTAACAGGTCCACGCCATCCACCCCCTGGTTCTCTGAATGTCTCCGTTCGGAAAAGCAGCAATGTCGTCATCTAGAACGACGGTGGCGGGTAAACTATGACGAGCTGGAGAAATCAGCCTACAAAAAAGCATTATTAAAATACAAAAAACTTATTTCACCTCTCAGATTGACTCAGCCGCTAATTCCTCTAAGGAACTGTTTGCAGTGATTAATAAGTTACCTATACCTAATAACTCAGGCAGGCAGGTCAATCAGAAATTTTGTAATGACGTTGCTGATGTTTTTAAATCCAAGGTCTTAGACATCTTCCAAGCATTCAGAGAGGTCTCCGATTCTAGCCCATCACCACTTTTAAGCGGTCTAGGTACCAACAATCATTTGCCATTTGTGTTTTCTCCGATCTCGATAGACACAGTAAGAAATCATGTCCTTCAAGCTAAGTCGGGTTCACCCTTAGATCCCTGCCCCCCGAGTTTCCTTAAAGAACTGGCAAATCTGGTGAGCCCATACCTCACCGACATCTTCAACTTGATGTTCTCCTCCGGTGTTTTCCCGATTAGCTGGAAGGAGACATCTATTCTGCCTCTCTTAAAAAAAAACACTCTTGACGCTGCCAACCCTACTAACTATCGGCCCATTGCTAGACTGCCTTTGCCAGCAAAGATAGTGGACAAAATAATGAACAATCAATTGTCACTATTCATTAATGCAAATGGTTTGCTGGATCATACTCAATTTGGCTTTCAGTACGGAGTTGGCATTGATCAAAGCCTCTGAGGAGATCAGAGCAGCTATGGACGGAGGAGGTGCAGCAGCTCTGGTGCTCCTCGATCTTTCTGCGGCTTTTGACACGGTGGATCACCTCCTCCTGCAAAGATGTCTGAAGGGGCTAGGAGTAGGAGAGACAGCACGAGCACTTTTAGCCTCCTTTCTCACTGATCGTAGATCCACTGTATCCATGGATGGCTTCAATTCTGATCCGTACACTCTTCCATGTGGTGTTCCTCAGGGTAGCTCTTTAAGCCCTACATTGTTCAATATATACGTTTCTGAACTAGCGCCCCTTATTCGGGAATTTGGTATTAACCTGATCACCAATGCTGATGACACCCAGATTGTGGTGGCAGCTTCTAAATCCCAACAATCTCCGGCCTCGCAGTTCAGATGTTGCATGAGTGCCACAGGAGTACTCTTTCACATGCTTTTACATGCCTTGAAATCCCACAGGAGTATTCTTTCACTGCCCATTGTATGGTTTGAAGTCTCACTGGAGTACTCTTTCATGTACCCTTACATGCCTTGAAATCCCACAGGAATACACTTTCGCGTATCGTTACATGCCTTGATGCATGAGCTCCGAAACGTTCAATGCCCTATTAGAGAGGATGCACTCCTTCATATTTGTACTAATTAAATGTGATTATTCCAATTGTGTTCCCATTTGAGATATTTTAGACCCAATTGACAAAGATGTTTAACATATTCCAGAATGACTTTGGAAATAGACCCCTTAGTTTTCAGTCAGATTCTTCTAGTTTTTTAAACTGCTATCAATAAAATAGGAAGCTGTTGTTAAAATGTCTGTTCCACATGCAGATTGATTCTTAAACAATAAGGGGCATATTTACGAGCTGCGTTGAGTCACTCATGCACCATGCAGTGTGGTACTAGAGCGACGCACCCCAAAAATGAGATTTATGAAACCACGCAAGGCACACTTTGCATGGCCATGAGTGACCTCATAAATCTTGAGTAAAGCAATGGAAGGCAAATCGCTGCATTGCCATACTCTGTGCCAGGGTTGTTCCCATGCAACATCATTGGATTTAGATGCATTCTCAGATTTACCAGAAGTGGTAGACCTAGGAATGCACAAAAACCTAAGCCTCCCCAGGGGAGGCATAGCGAGGAGAAATATCTTTATTTCTCCTTGTTTTCTCCTCTCTCTCCAGAAAGAGGAAAGTGTTTCAGGGGATTGTTTTTGTGCAGGAAGGTTCACCCCTTCCTTCACAAAACAATAAACCTTACAATACAGTCATCCTTGTGCCATGGTGCAAGGATGCCTGTGTTGGCGATAGGCATCCAAAACGGCACCAGGGCAGGGGAAAAGGCAGGAATGCACTGTTTTCTTTTAAATACGATGCATTCCTGCCCTTTACCTCAACCTCCCCAGATGAGGCGTTATGAAGAGAAACATCTTTATTTCTCCTAGTTTTCTCCTCTTTGTAGAGAAAGAGGAAAATGTCTCAGGGGATTGTTTATGTGCAGAAAGGTGCTCCACCCTGCACAGAAACATTCCACCTTACACCGCAGGCAGCCTTGTACCATGGTGCAAGGGTGACTGCGTTGGCGCTAGGCAGCCAAAACAACACCAGCGCAGGGAAAAAGGTACCGTAGTCTTTTAAATACAGCACATTCCTGCCCTTTCCCTGTCATGCATTGCAGCACAGGAAGGTGACTTGCTGTGCTGCACTGTGTGACAATCTCATAAATCTGGCCCTAAATTTGTTTTAAATTATCCACAATTATTTCACAATCCATTGGCTACATTTTGAGCAGGGCAAAAACCTTTCTGTTGTAGGTCTATTACATATGATAAATCCTGAAAAGGAACAATATGCATTTACCTTGTTTACCATCAGTGCAAAGTTTCTGTAAAACTGTCCCTGATATTGGATCAGTTAACTATTATCTTGGTGCATGTGAGAACCTGTTAGCATGTGGCATCATAAGAGCCATTCAACAGAAAATTGGAGATATGCAGATGTGCATAGTGTAGTATGCTATTTTTATTGAGTGTTGGGAGGGAACATGACTCGGATGAGGCAAAGCGAACCATGATTTCCCTCCATTCCCTATAAGGTTTATGCCATAGCAGTTTTCCATGTGTATTTGTTTCAATAAATGTTTTTAACCAACACCAGGATGCAAGGGGTAATACTCAAGAGATGTTATTTCTATTAGGAGAGATGTGCTACGCATTTGTAATTGCTCTGTGTGCGTGAGGACCCAGCTGGAACCACAGAGGCCTTGAGGCTCCCCCTGTGGTCGCCAACATGCACACTGGGTGTCCTGGGTGGGCTCCAGGGCTCCCAATGAGTCGTGGTCAGGCCCGAGGGATGGGGTCCCCGGGGCCGAAATTGGCCCAGGGGCGAAGCCCCCCATTGAATTATGGCCGTGCCCTGGGGAATGGGATCGGCCCGAAGGAGAGGTGCCTCATGGCCCCCATCTCTTTGTTTAAATAAATGAAAAAACAAACTTCTCGGGCTTTCGGAAGATAAAGCAAGTGTGTCTTCGTTCATATTCCATGTTGAAAAACAATCTGAAATCCTTAATGGATGTGACTGCATCATTGATCTATTGAAGCGCAATCTGATCTGGGGTGACTGTGGCAAGTGATTTCTTTCTCATCTCCCCTGGTCAGAGCAGAGTCCATGATTTTTGCTTTTTTTTACCCTCAGTCCTCAAATGTCCCAAATCATCTGCAAGTTCTGCCCATTTGCCCAAGCCCTGTTTTCCTAGGTAGTATGCAAAGGTCTTCCCGCCTTTTCCGACGTTGATGGACAGCTTAACAAAAGGCCCTCAAGCACATTTCTGCCAATTTTGGTGACACATTATTGATGCTGAGGAATACGGGGACACCTGGTTACATGAGTAGCTGTATGGGTGAGTGAGTAGTTGGGTGAGTGGCTGTATGAGTGAGTATGTGGGTGTGTGAGTGGGTATAGATGAGTGAGGGGTTTTGTGAGCACTTGGGTGTGTCTGAATGGCTATGTGAGTGGTTGTTTGAGTGCGTGTATGAGTGGTTGTATATGGGTGTGAGGGGTTCTGTGGATGATGTCATCAGTGATGTCACTGACCATGTCATTAGTGATATAATATGTGAGGTCGTATGCATTGCCAAATTTATACTTTATAATTGCGGGGGCCCCTCCCCGGGGCTTTATTTAGGCCCTACTCCACTCAGGGGGCGCTAACACTTTTCATGTTGTGCACGTGTGACGGTAAACCCGGAAATGCGCAACACGCTCCATTCAGTGAAAGCAACAAAGCGTGCCCTTTCTTTGCCTCTCGTTTGGGATCTCATTCAACCAGCCAATGTTCAGCAGCGTTAACAGAGAGGGTGGGGGCCGGCCAAGACTCCTTGAAGAATTTCAACATCATGTTAAACATCTGTGCTTGATCAACTCAGGAGAAAATTACACGTTCTTGGGGTTAGGTGAAACAAAGTCTGCGGCAGTGCAGTCTCCCACGCACAGATACATCTGTTCATGTGCTCCAGCGTTGTGGAATGCGCCAGCCGGGCTATTCCTGTCCCGGGTCGCTCTGGAGAAGCGAAAGGCAGCCAGGCCTCTCTGCATGAAAGCATCGGGGACAGCGCCTTCTGTTTAATAACAGCAGCGTTACCAGAAAGCAGCAATGTGTTTCAACGAGAGTGGCAGCCGAGGTTAAGTCTCACGCGGTTATAAGAGTGTCTATTACTGGGTGTCATGGGAGCTTAGCAAGTAATTCAGTTCTCGAGCTGCGCGAGACAGTGTCTGCCTAAAGGTTGGGTGGTGGTGACTTGCACAACTGAGAGAACATTATCTAGTCAACGTTTAACAAAGGATCACATTTCTGCATGCGATCCTCACAACTACAGCCCCCAGACCTCCCAAAGCCTGCCTCTGCCTTGGCCTGCCCATTACACAGATTGACTTCCCTGCTGCCCAATCAGAAATCCCAATGAATGGACAGGCCTGAAAAAAACAGAAAGTTACTCTTCCCGATAAGAGAGCTGCGAGTTGGTGCCCTTCTGGCACAGCCAGGTCCCTCGCTTGTTTTTGGGGTCGGGGTGTGTTATGGTAAACGTACCTTTTGCAGCTGCATTGCAGCCCTGCATTCGTGTACATTATTTGTACAGTGCTGACGGAAAGACTCCCCCAAGGACGCAGGCACGTGAGGGCTAAGTAAACAAGGGAGTTGTGTGCACTGCTCTGGCATTGTGGGGTTCAAACCCTGTGCCCCCCCGGATAGGCACGCATGTGGCGACTGCTGCGTGCTGCAGAACAGTGCAGTGTCAGTGTGCAGCCAGTGCAGTGCAGAGACCCGGTGCGTCTGTGGCAGGGTGAGGCTAAAGCAACCCACGAGGGGCTTGAGGGAGGTTGGGGGAGAGAACAAATGGAGAGGGAGCAAAAACTTTCCAACAAAAATATTCAGTGACTTTGTTGTTGAAATAAAAACATGGTACATGGACGGCTGCTTGCCTGATAAACGTTGGCAAAGTTGCATCTAAATTAAGTGTTCAATTCGAGTGGGGAAAATCGATATGTTTCTCTAATGGGCTGCCAAAAATAATGTGCTGCGTGTGTCTTCAAGGGGATGTTGGAATGTGTTTTGTATATGGGTGTTATTACTACAGATGTTGTGTTGTATTCCTTTTACTTGCACAGTGAGTGGTCCTCGGCTGAGACTATCACCTCGTGGCACACCTCCAGGGCATGCTCACCAATACACAGTTTGCACAATAACTACCTCGTGATACACCCCACAGCATGCACAATGGCCCACAGTTATAAGTTCTACCCTTGTGATACATCTCAGAAGATGCACAGCGGTCCTCCGCTTGGAACCCGTCCTTAGGATGCAGCACCTGTTCCGGGTTTGTTGTATAGTCCCGGGGCATGCTCACCCATCTTCTGCTGTGAATATATCATTTGTGATGCACCGCCAGAGCATACTCACTCGTCCTCATTTCAGAATGGCCTTGTTGTGATTACTTCCTATAGAAAGCACACCCATGGTAATCCTACAAACCATCAACTCGTCCTCGGTTTCGACCCCCCCAAAATAAGTGCTGGTAGTGGAACTGTAGCCGGTACGAGAGGGGCGGGTACTCTCCTTTTTAAATTCAAGTTCAGCGTTGTAACAATGCAGAGCACTGCCCACAGCCCCCTCCCCACCAGTGATGCACCCCTCCCTCACAGTCATGCACAGAAGTGTACACAGAATACCACACCTTGTTCTACAACTCCAGGGCTGCACACATGTGGTCATTTTAGAACGTCACCGTAATCAACACTTCCAGGGCAGTGCCGCGCTGTGCACAGTGCAAACTGGTCCTCAGTTTGCAGCATCTCATTATGTAATACAGCAGGCACTGCCGCCCGGGTTCATGCACGCCGTCCTCGGGTTCATGCCCGGCCGTCCTCAGGTTCATGCACTGCCGTCCTCAGGTTCATGCACAGCCGTTCTCTGGTTCATGCACGGTCGTCCTCGGGTTCATGCATGGCTGTCCTCGGGTTCATGCACGTTATCCAGCTTTCAATAAATGTCTTGATTACTATGGAACACTTATAAAGACAACCTGGTATATAGAGGTAGTGGCAATTATTGGTGAAGTACCTCCTACCCTATTATTGGAAAATTGTTTCTTTTGAATGGCACTATATTTATGTCCTATTAAAATGGCCAATCCCCTATGCTACGGAATGTGATAGGAAGAAGCAAACTGCAAGCCAAAAGATAAAGATATTTGGTGAAGGGTGTATATTGTATATGCGTGCACGTGTGTGTGTGTGTGTATATATATCTACATATATATATATATTCACTGAAAAAAACATAGGTTTCAGGGACGTTATAGTTAAAAATTAGCAGTGAAAAAAAACCTTTGAAATTCACTGAAAAAAACATAGGTTTCAGGGATGTTATAGTAAGACATTAGCATACACAAAATAGAAATTCACAGAAAAACCCAAAGGTTTCAGGGAAGTTATAGTTAGTTGGACATTTCACTCATACAAAACCAGAGAAATTCGGCTGTTATAGTTAGTTCAGCTAACTATAACTCGCGCCCCCGCAATGCACTGCTGATGACGTCACATATTACATCATTCATGACATGGTCAGTGAAATCACTAATGACATCACTGATGACATCTCAAATGACATCACTGATGACATCATCCATGTGAAAATCTGATGCACTTCCTAGCACCCTAATATAACCTTTCATACACCAACTCTAAAATACAGACTACCATTTTCAAAACCATAGACACACGAATACCAGTTACTACATACTCACTCACTGTTTCCTAGGTCTACACACACATCCACTCATTAACCCATACAGTCACTCATACATGCAGTCACTCATCAATGCAACACTATCACATGCACTCATACACCTATATAGACACTCACACACCACCACTCACCCATAGAGTTACCCTCACACCTAGTCAGCCATGCAAAGAATCAATCACACTCCCATTTTACTCACCTATACAGTTATACACAAAACACTTCACTTATTCATATAGATACTAACGCTTACTTACTCTCTTATGGAGAAGTGTGGCTCAATGGTTAGAGTGGCAGACCTCGATGCAGAGCACTGGTCCGGGACCAGGGTTCGATTCCCGTCACGGCAGGGTCTCGGGCTATAAATTCCGCGGACCGGATATTCTCGCCTCAGTGCCTATTCTAATCATGGGTCCCACGCTGCAACTCTGGGCAATAGCTTGCTTAATCTCCACAACGGCCCCAACAGCGCTGGGATGCCTGGCCTCACCATGGGGTTGCCCAGGAGTGGACACCTCACATGGAAAGCCAGGAAGGGTTCCACAGCGGTATGAGTAAAAGCGCCAGGATGCCCCCGTTGGGGGCGGCAGTGCGCTATACAAGTACAAACACATTTACATTTACATTTACCTTTACATTATACAATCACTGACAGAAGCACACACTCATCCATACAGCCTCTCTCGCAATCACTCACTCTTGCATATAGTTATTTTTATACACCATCACTCACATATACTGCCTTTTACATGTGTAGTTACTCGCAAATGTACCACTGAGACATCCATTCATTCACCAACACACCCATACACACACTCACCCACCCATACAGCTGTTTCCACATGCACTCTTGAACCCATACACCCAGTGAATCAACCACTCACACATCTATGCACAGAGTCACACACCTCCCACCCACCCCCACACACACACTCAGGCACCCATACAAATACTCAGGCAACCAATCAATAAGCCATAAGCCATATAGACACTCATGTGGCTACTCACCAACCCATGCAGCCGCTTACACACCAACTAACAGACTGATACAGACATTCACACAGTTTAGTCACTAACCCATGCATTGAATAAGACATGTTTAACCAGTCAGTCACGCATCTACTAAATCATCCATTCAGACACTCATACACCCACTCATTCTTCAATACAATTTGGCATATATATATAAAACATATTTAAACTTTATAGAAACACACAGTCACTGGATGATGTAATCAGTGATGGCATCAGTGATGTCATTTGAGATGTCATCAGTGATGTCATCAGTGATGTCACTGACCATGTCATGAATGATGTATTATGTGATGTCATCAGCAGTGCATTGCGGGGGCATGAGTTATAGTTAGCTGAACTAACTGTAACAGCCAAATTTCTCTGGTTTTGTACGAGTGAAATGTCCAACTAACTATAATGTCCCTGAAACCTATGGTTTTCTCAGTGAATTTCTATGGTTTTTTAAAGGCTGATTTCTAACTATAACATCCCTGAAACCTATGTTTTTTCCAGTGAATATATATATATATATTCACTGAAAAAACCTTAGGTTTCACACACGTTATAGTTAGGAATTAGCATTTAAAAAACCTTGCAAATTCACTGAAAAAACCATAGGTTTCACACATGTTGTAGTTAGCTGGACATTTCACTCGTACAAAACCATTGAAATTCCCCTGTTATAGTTAGTTCAGCTAACTATAACTCGCGCGACCGCAGTCCACTGCTGATGACGTCACATATTACATCACTCATGACATGGTCAGTGACATCACTGATGACATCTCAAATGACATCACTGATGACATCTTTGATGACATCATCCAGTGAATATGTGTCTTTCTGAAAAATAAATATTTTTTATATATGTATATCTAAAGGTTAATGGAAGAATAAATGGATAAATAAGTGTCTAAATGGATGTTTTTTTTTGTAAAATTAATTGTATAACTAACTTATTAACAGTATCTTAGTGAATACAAGTATTAGTGAGTAATGTTTAAATATTTAAATATCTGTATCAGTGTCTCACTTTGTGTATAAGTGGCTGCATGGGTTGGTGAGTAGCTACATGAGTGTGTATATGGGTTATTAGTTCATTTTTAGAGTATCAGTATGAGTGTCTGTATGGTTCAGTGGGGGATGTTACTTAGCGTATAGATGCATGAAGGAGTGACTCACTGTATGTGTTTTGAAGACAGTATGTGAGTAGGACAGTATGGGTGGATGAGTGTGTGTATGGGTGAGTAAGAGAGTGAATGACTGTCTCAATAGTGTCTTTATGAGTAAGTCCATATGTTTTAAACTAGTATATGTGAGTATTGATGTATATAAGTGAGGATATATGAGAGTGAGAGATTGGAAGAGTTCCTGTATAAATAAGTATGTGTTTCTATAAGTGATTGTTTAAGAGAGTAAGTATGTGTACGTTTCTGTAGAAGTAAGTGTAGTGGTGTGTGTATAGCTGTATATGCAAGTAAATGGATGTTTATTTGCATGTGTGCGTATGTGTGTGAGTAACTCTATGTATGAGTGTAGGTGTGTAACAGGATGTATAGGTGTATGAGTACATATGATGACTGAGTACATGTATAAGTGACTATATAGAAGTGTTGATGAATGAGTGGATGCGTATGTAGATTTTGGAATTACTGAATAGGTTGTTCTAACTGGTATTGGTATCTCTATAGTGTTCAAAACTTTAGTTTGTATTTTTCAATGTGTGTATCAAAGTTTATATTAGGATAAGAGGAGGTCTGCCACTCTTACACAAGGATGATGTCATCAGTGATGTCATGAGTGATGTCACTGACCATGTCATGAGTGATGTAATATGTGACGTCATCAGCAGTGGATTGCGGTCACGCGAGTTATTTCAATGGTTTTGTACGAGTGAAATGTTCAACTAACTATAACATGTGTGAAACCTATGGTTTTTTCAGTGAATTTGCAAGGTTTTTTAAATGCTAATTCCTAACTATAACGTGTGTGTGAAACCTATGGTTTTTTCAGTGAATTTGCAAGGTTTTTTAAATGCTAATTCCTAACTATAACGTGTGTGAAACCTATGGTTTTTACAGTGAATTTGGAAGGTTTTTTAAATGCTAATTCCTAACTATAACGTGTGTGAAACCTATGGTTTTTTAAGTGAATTTGCAAGGTTTTTTAAATGCAAATTTTTAACTATAATGTGTGTGAAACCTATGGTTTTTTTAGTGAATTTGTAAGGTTTTTTAAATGCTAATTTATGTATGTATTATTATATTTTTTATATATTTATTTTACAATAAACTACCTATGTATATAGTTATAGATTGACTGTATCCTGTAATATGGAATGGCTCAGCTCTTTTTTTTTATTTGGATAAAGTTGAATAGCATAGTTAATATCTTCTATAAACAGTTTAAAATGTTTTTTTTTTAAGGGTTTTTCACGGTGCGCGCACCGTGCGGGCGCACCGGCAATTTTTTTTAATAAACGAAATGTTTTTTTTTATTTACGATGTCCTTTAGGGACCCCCTGAGAAGGTCTAGGGGGTCAGGGAGTGTCTTCCCTGCCTCCTTTTCATGTTTTAGAAATCGGGTTAAAAGTAATTCATTTCTGATGCGTGCGTGCACCGTGCGCGCATGCGTGCGAGCACCGTGCGCGCACGGCAAGTCATGTGATTACGAAACAACACTTTTCATTGGTTCATAGTAGTTTCTGTTCCAGAATCTTCAAACACCACATCCACTCCCCTCACTATTTCTTCTTATTTCCTGGGACAAGGAGCTGAACAGCTATTTTACTACAATTTTACTTGAAAATGGCAGAACAGCAGTCTATTTCAGGGAGTGAGGAGAAAACCTTTGTGGTACCACCAAGGCAGACCAAACAAAAAGACTCTTTTATCTGGAAATTCTTCACCTTTCCAGAGGGCCAAAAGAAGGTCAATGCCCCGAAGGTGACATGCACTATTTGTGGAAGTGTGTTATCCAGAGGAGATCCCAACAAGAAATACTCGTTTAGTATTTATTCAATGTTGAGACACTTCAAGACAGTGCATCCTGTACCTTATGCTCGAGAGTCAACTAGAGCCCTAAGAGACAACCCTCCACCTGCTCAGCCGAGCACATCATCTGCGGCCGCAGATTCTCCGTGTACCAGGTCACTGGACATCCGCCCACTTTTCCAGAAGGTGCACATACATTGTAATGTGTGCAATGCTGTTCTTTACTACGGTGAGAGCAGTATTAACTTGATCGAAAACAAAATACAGCAGCACACATGCTCCAGCCCATAATTTTTTCATTTATTGTTTTTGTTCCTGTTGAACAGTTTTTCATTACCAGTTTATTTTTGCTGCTCTAAAAAAATCAAAAAAATACAAAATTGTTTAAAAACTACAAAAAAATACACAACAAAAAAGACAAAAAAACAGTTCTTTTCAGAACTCACTTCACTTCTCCAAGAAGAGCTATATTCCTAATATACTGCTTTGTAATTTTATTGAATGAATGTGTAGTGTATACATGAATGATTGAAATGACTGAGTGATGAGGAGGAAAGGACAGACAGAATGAGTGAGAAAAGGAAAGTACGATCAGTCATGAAAGGGAAGTGAAAGACTGACTGCAACAAAAGGACTAAGGGTAGAGGATACAGGTAAGAAGAGTGAATGAGTAAGGGAATGGCAGTGAGTAATGGAGAGTGATGGAGGGGGGTGAGAAAAGGGGAGTAAGGGACAGAGATAGGAAAAGGGAGTAACAGATGAAGCGGATGAAGTACAGCAGGGTAAAGGGATTGAAAGTAAGAGAAGTGGAGTGATGGTGAGATAAGGGGTATAAGGATTAGAAAAGGGGGTAAGGGAAAGTGAAAGATGGGGAGTGAGGGGATGGAGGGATTTAGGAAACTGGAGTGAGAGAAAGGGAGTCAGGATTTCAATGAGCAAAGGAGAGTGAGGGAGAGTGAAGGAAAGAATGCGAAAAGGTGAAGGGGTGTGAGATACAGACAGGAGGAAGTGAAGTAGGAGAATAGGAGTGACTATGAGTAAAGGATAGTGACAGTTAGGGAAGGTGAGGGAAGGAGAATGACGGAGAAGGTTAAAAAATTTAACATAGATGGAAAATGAGTGATGGAGAGAGGAGGAGTGGTAGAAACAGATGTTAAGGAAATTAAGGGTAAGACAGACAAAGGGAGAGAGACGGAAACAGAGACAGAGAGCAAGGAACTGAGAAGGAGTAAGGCAGTTAGAATGACTGAGACATATGGAGACAGGGAGAGAAACATGGTTGAAAAAATAGTGATGGAGGCAGTAAACCTAGGGGAGTAGTAGAGAAGGAGTGAGGGAGTTACGAAAGAGCAATAAAGGAAGAAGAAAGAGGGAAGGGGAATGAGAAAAGCAGAGTGAGGAGAAATGAAGAAAAGGAAGCATGAAAGTGAAGGGGTGAGAAATACAGATATTTTAAACTTACCTGACCAACAAAATAACTTAATTAGAAATAAATGGTTTCTTTTAATTACAAGAAAAATGGATTCAATTTCCTAAATTTTCTTTCTAGATCTGAAAAAAAAGAAAAAAAGTAGTAATATTTAACAATACATTTTAGAATACAGTACACATATTTTCATATTTAACAAAGTAATTTTTTGCCCTTTTTTGCTGTTTTCAGAATATATTGAATTTCACTGAAAATAGTGATATCAATTGTATTCATCACTTAACAGCGGGCAAAAAAATAAACAATCTGAAAGATTGTTTAAAAAAGCCCTGAATCTATCCTCAGTAAAACATACCTTGATATAAATGTAACATATATATTAAAAATATAACTATTTGCAATAAATAACGTCTGTAAATCTTGTTGCTTAAGCACATACACCAAAATAATATCTGTCAAAGAAGTCCACAATAGAAACATTTGCCTTTCCATGAGGCCAAATGGTAATTTTTAAATCCTTTTAGGTGAAATATCCAACGGTAATCCTATAAAATCGAAATAATGGTTTCTTCAGATGCTGCAATTTGTATCTAAAATTTTGGTTTTAGAAAAATTAAGTAGGAATTTGGTAATTCTGCAGGCAAACGTTGCTTGAAAATCAATTGAGAATCATTACACAGTGTCCAGCCTTTTTCACATTTTAGATAAACTGTGTAATGACCAGAAGTTATAGAAGGTCCATCATGGAAAATTATTGCAACTGCAACAAAAGTCTTTCCTGATATTGATAATTGATTTCCTACAAACTTCTTTATTAAAGTGTCCAATTTTGTTCCATCAGCTCTACAACGTTGCATCATTAAAATTATATACTGTCCATATTTCTTTAAAAATAACGTTGATAACATTTCTGATTTACATTGAGAACATTCCATGTTGTGATTTGCATCTTTAACTAATTTACTAAAAGTCACTGATTTACTCTCTGGTAATGTTAAATGTATGAACCTTTCAGAATCAACATTAGTGCTGCATGTGTTCATACAGTTTTCACAACAATCTTCCCATTTATAAGAGATACCAAACATATTTTCTATTTCTACCCCTTCATCTTCCAGTACCATAAGCATATACATTAAGAATTTCTGTGTATCTTGCTGGACATTTTGTGTAAACTGTGTACATCCAGAACATACATCTAAAAGATTTCTAACATCAGAAGCACTTTCTATTTTAGTTTTATCATTACTCAACTTCTCATAAAGGAAACTCAGCAGAGAACAAAATCTTTTTTCATGATTTAGTATTATCTGCTCTTGCAAACTTTCAAGATAAAATACAACATTCAGCACTACATTAGCGTAGCAGTTGACACCAGATCTATTTTCAAAATGACAACCAATAACCTCTTCAACATTGTCCTTTTTCTTTTTGCTTGCAATCACATCACTCTCTTTTTGTTTTCTCTTCTGTACATCCTCATTACAGATATTCTCAATTTTCCTTTTCCGACAAACAACACGTTTTTCAAACACAGGATACTGACCTAAATGAGGAGCATAGCTTCTTCTTAATCTATTATACTCCTTTACACAATTTGCATCAGCACTAACTTTTGAGTCATCAAAGTCTATCATGAATAAACCAGATAATTTTTTCACTTATGACAAAGCAACATATGCCATACCTTCTTTAAACACACTAGATCCAATGTTTACAAAAGCACTATCTACAGTTAATCCTTGAGATTTGTGAATAGTTACAGCATATGCTAGAGAAAGCGGAAACTGCTTCCTACGTACATATAAGTCTTTCACAAGCAAAAAACGAACTGAACAACTACTAATGTCTTTAACCTCTTCAATCTGATCAAATTTTATTTTTAAAAATTCAATTCCATCTTTTTTCTGGTAATTAACAAAACCCACAACTTTACCCATAGCTCCATTCACTAAACCGTTTTCTACATTCAAATTACGTCTTAAAATTACTCGACAGTTCACACATACATAAAGATTATTTTCTAAACCAGCTGTTTTCGATATGTTTTTCTCTAGAGAATCCAATTTAGTTTTCAATTTGCCTGTCAATATAATAGTTATTCCTTCATGCTGTATTTTATCCACGGCTTCCATTTTCATAATCTCTTCATTTTCCAATTTCAAAAGTTCTTCATTGAATATAGAGCATTCATGTAGTGTTGGCATTAAGCAGATTACAGTATTTTTTTCTGCAATTTTCTTGTATATTTTCTCTGGAAATATTTGTTCTGTTGGAAACAAATTACATAGCAATCGACTCTGTAAAGCTTTTCTGCCATGTTCTGTGAGTAGTCCAATTCTGATATCTTTGAGAATGCTTGCATAATCATCATCATTTGCTTGCCGCATATTGGTAATGAGTTCTTTGTACTCAAAGTATGACCAAATATTCACATTACCTATACTTCCTAATGACTTTTTCGTGTCTTCATGTGCAAGAGAATTAAATACTGGTTGTCCTTTAACTGGAGTGAGCTGCAGTAGATCCCCAAAAACTATAACATGTTTTCCTCCAAATAACACGTCATAGTCTGTCTTTAGAATTTGCTGCATTCTTAAATGCACAAAGGCAAGCATTAAGTTTGATACCATGCTTACCTCATCAATAATGAGAACTTTCATTTTCTTCAACACTCTTGAAACTTCAAAACATGCTTCTCCTGTTAGCTTGTTGTATTCTATATTGTTCTCATGCTCTACTGGTAACATTAGCAAACGATGTAAGGTAATTCCTTTTATGTTATATGCTGCTAACCCAGTTGGAGCAGTAACAACACAAGACAAAGTTGAATCAGTTTTTTTTCTGTAGGTAGCTTCTAATTACTTTAATTAAGAAACTTTTCCAGTTCCAGCTTGTCCACTCACATACATTCTGATTGGTTCAAATGATGTGCATGAGCACTCTTTATTTTCAGGTAATAATCCATGATCAATTTGTTTTGTGACTTCTTCATAAATTTGTTGTTGTTCATCATTCAGTTGTTGTTCCAAATTTGGTAAGTCTATTAAATCTTCCTGAGCTTGATTCATAGCTGTTTCCATTTCAGTCATGGCTATTGCAGCTTCATTTTCTACGATTGGTTGTCCCAGGGGATCTTGACTGAGCGTAACAGAACTTTGACTGTCTTGAGAACTGTCTCTAGCTACTTCAGCTGCAATTGTAGCTTCTTGTTCAATTTCTTCATTTAACATTTGTACATAATTTGTGAAAGTACTGCATTCTATGCTATCTTTACATGCATTAAAGGAATCTTCATAGCTCTGAAAATCTCCAAGTAATTCATCCTCTGAACGCCATGGTTTAAACAGCTGTAAAAGTGCTAAGTAGTAAAATTCCTTTTTGTCAGTAGTGTCGCAACTCAGCTTTCTGTGATTAATCAAACTTCCTTTTGTTTGTTTCACCAAACATCCTTCCTCACCAATGACTTTATATTTTCCATTGTTGATGTCTTCTGTGGCATTCCATGTAAAAATGTAGTTCTGCAGCACTTCATAGAGACACATGTTCTCAAGATGATGACTTCTGTTTGGGTAATATGTGCCCAACATATTTGTTTTCAAAATGTCTGTACTTTCTGGTTCGTTCTCTGCTAAATATTCAATTTCTCGAATAGATTTCAATACCGGATTTCGCATTCCTGCAAGGCCTAAACTTACCCAAATTATTCTTTTGGATTTGGAGTACAGACTTGCAGATGATAACCTATCTGAGCATTCGTATGACCCAATTTCTCGATGCGATAACATCTTTAAACTGAAACTGTATAGCTTTTTACTGACAGTCTTCACGTGAGAAATCTCTTCCCACATTTCTTTCAATTCCGTTTTCTCAGATTTAGTGATGTAAGATGTGAAATACCGAGCAACAGCAATAGAATTGTCAGCTACATACTGAATATCCATGTTAGCATTCCACATGGATAAAATGACTGGGTTGTAGTCATTTATATATTTTGACTCTTCTTTTCTTCTTAGGTTGTAGGTATTTTTCGGAGATTTTCTTGTAATGGTATGTCGCACAGCTGACATAAAACTGTTTACTCTTCCTTTTGAAAGAACAGGTCGTGGAAATCCAAATCGACATTTTGTGTAGAATTTATCTTTACTCTTGTACTTTCGTCAACAGTATTTTCCACACCGATGACTTTGGAAACGTAAAACTTGCTCTTTTAAGTTTTTTTACTTCTGTGCTTTTAGGTATAGCACATGTTGCATATTCTTCAATGAAAGATAAAACTGCATCATCAGAATCTGTTTCAAATTTTGGGGCATCCTTGATCCACAACAGCATATGAATATGAGGAGTACCTCTTGCTTGGTACTCTTTTCTCCAAAAGAAATCCACAACTTCTCCAAGAGGTGGATTTTTTTTATTGCAGATGAAGGACATCATAGCCTCAAATCTATGATTGAAATATCTGCAAACATTAACCGGATCCAATGAGCACAATTCTCCGGCTGTCATGTATTGGATGTTTTCAATATTTGAATTTGCCTCTCGAAGAAAATCCAGTAAATCATCCCAAGCGTACTCAGCACAGCTTAGGGTAAAGAACCATGTAGGAGTTCCTAAATTCCGTAACATACATTTCAATTCTCCATGGCGTCGGTACCAATATTCATTAGTTCCACGCTGACAAGCCATCAGATTAATCAATTGAGATTCCAAATGATCATCTCGCTGTTGCACTTTGTTCATAAAATCCTTTGCAGACACATTATGTAGATGTACTCCAGTTTTTAAAATGTGATTTACTGCATAAGATAGTGCAGACAAGTCACTCTCAAATAAAAGATGGAACAAATAAGGAATACTTTGACGAAATCTTGGATCTTCTGCATATAATCTTGTAGTCCGATGCTCAGAAGCAGGAATCTGTACTGGACGTTTATCATATCGTCCACCTTTTCCTGTAGGAAACAGCTGGGGAAAACAACGAGCTTCCAAGCTCTCCTCCCATACACTCACGGGAGTTCCTTTTGCTTTTTTCATCTGAAACAGATCAATAGTGTTTCCCATAACTTCTTTAGAATGAAGAGGATGTATGCTGAAATGTTCATAAATTTCTTCTTCTTTTGACTTATCCTCTTTTTCAATTTGCCCAGTTGGTATTCCTGTGTCTGCTAGTAAAACTTCTTCATCTTCATCCATATAAATTGATTCATAGTACTTATTATTTCTTTTCAAATATAAATTTGCTCTTTGTACTTTTCGTACATCGTACATCTACTAGCTCCTGCCAAATTTTCTTATTCTTTGTAGGTACACCATTAACCAGAATAACTAATGGTTCAGTTTCCAAACTATCTGCATCAATTGTTTCAATATTTTTTTCAAATCTAATGACAAATAGACAACTCTTCCTTTTAAACCTCATTGTAAATCTGAAGGAGGTAATTTACCTGTTTTGGGCTCCATACGAACTATAGTCTGAAACAGATGGACACATTGAATGAGTATAGACTCATACGTATTTAAATCACTAAGTTCTACAGGAATATCAACCAATTCTAAATGATTATGTACAGCTCTAGCTGGCATTTTATTTTCTTCTAACTTGTTATAACAGTATTTACAAATACGCTGATCTTCACCCAAATCAAAACAATTTTCCAGAAACAAATATGTAGCAAAATCCTTCCACTCATAATTATTTTCTTTTTCACTTTTTTTATAGAGATCAACATTCCTTGTTTGAGTTTTATAATGGCTTCTCCGGCAACAAATACAGGTAATATTTGGTCTTTCATTAGAGATTATAGTAAATTTTGTCATTCTCTTCCATATTTTCTTCAATAACTGTGTCATTTCCTGCACTTTCTTGTTCTGGACCAAAGTAACAAAACTGAATATCATCAGTAACCTTCTCTACATCTGATACAGATCCACGCAACAGAGCACTATTCAACTCATTTAACTTTAGTGCTGGACTTTTAGCAAAATACAATCTTCTCACAAACTTTCTCATTTCAGTATGATGTACTGCCAGCATCCTAAAATGGTGAAAAACACTTTGACAAACTTTCCTAGAAAGACAAGCCAGAGAATGTCCTTGCAACCCAGTATTCTTTCTCACTCTGCATGGATCTAGTCTTTGAAGCACCTTAATCTTCTGTTTAACACTGTTTTTTACTATATTCTCTTAGAAAGTCACGTAATTTATCAATAGATTCTTGTAGTACAGTACAAATACTACTACAATTCCAAGTGTACACTGGGGCTTTAGGACGTTTCCCCATAACCTCATCAGCTAACACTTCTTCCTCATTTCTTGGAACCATTTTCTCCTTTTCCATTACACAACCATCTTTAACTTCATAAGTTCGACCACTTGTGTCAACTGCATGCAGCAAACTATTACTTTGAAGATAACTCTCTTCATTAAAAAATGGTTCAGTACTTGAACTATGCTTCCATTCTCCTAAGAACACATTACAAAAGATATTTTTTTTCACTACTCTTTTCCTTTTGCTTTTTGACTTCATTACATTGACTATTTTATCTAATGTACGGATCCTGTTCAAAATTAAAATGAATAGTTTTCTTTTTAATTCCAAAGCCTTTGCAACAATTGATTCAATATGTTTCTTTTTCTTATAAAATATTGCTTTCTTCCTATATTTTTTCACATCCTTTAGCAAATTGAACACCACTCTTCTCTGAAACATTTTTTTACGAATGTTTTGAAATTCTGTTTTTCTTTTTAAGTCATTCTTTCTTGCTTCTGATTGTACATTAGCATTTAGTATTTTCTTTCTATTGTCTTGTTGTTTTCTTCTTGAAACACTATGTTCACCAGAAGACTTTTTCTTTTTTCCAACATGAGGTTCTTCAACTAATTTTTGTTGTCCAGTTGTCTTCAAATATAGATGTTTTTGCTGTTCTTTTCTCTTTCTTGATTTTAGAGGCATGTTTAATTTATTTCAGTGTTGTTCAGCAATACCTAAAGGAAACTAAAAAAAAAATACCTTTATGTAATTTAAATATATTACTCTATTTTTTTTGAGCTGTTCAAATCCTATCACATGAGCTGCCCCTTTCCTACGAGTGCAAGTCTTACAGAACAAGAGCAACACAAATTAAATTTCTAGCAACCATTCCGGTGATGTTGAATGTGTTAGCGTTACACACTGCTATCTGAAATACCACACAGTGCTGAATGGTAAGCATGGGAGTGCAGGAGAAACAGCTGCCTGTGTGCTAAGAGTGTGTTTCTGGAGACTGTATATTGTCAGGTGCAAGAGAGATCTGCATGGGCGCTTGCACAACTGCATGAAGACTGCAGAGATGTATGTAAGAGCACATTTGGTAAGGGTTAATTGGGCTTATGAACATGTAGGAACTACCTCACTCATTGCAGTACTGCAAGGAAAATCTACCCTGTTGTTTTCAAATGTGTTAGCATTTGCCTCTCATCTGTGAGATGGTGATGTGTGCTGTATGCTAACCATCACAGTTCAAGAAAACAAGCTGCCCCTTTCCTACGAGTACAAGTCTTACAGAACAAGAGCAACACGTATTAAATCTCTGACAACAATTCCTGTGTGCACACAGACTCATGGTGTGATTCTAGGCAGAAAACGATATTTCATTGGCAATTCCAAAGCACATTTACTACTGTGGTAGAGCAAGTGATAATTACTGTAACAGCCGGACACATTTTCCTTATAGTTTAGAGAGGCAGAAAAGAGCACATGTCCTAACAGCTACTTGAGACCATGAGCATGTGGAACCTGGGTGAGTGATTAGACTAGAGCAAATGAAATGAGCCTTGGTGATGTTGAATGTGTTAGTGTTACACACTGCTATCTGAAATACCACACAGTGCTGAATAGTAAGCATGGGAGTGCAGGAGAAGCAGCTGGCTGTGTGCTAAGAGTGTGTTTCTGGAGACTGTGTATTGTCAGGTGCAAGAGAGATCTGCATGGACGCTTGCGCAACTGCATGAAAACTGCAGAGATGTATGTAAGATCACCTGTGGTAAGGGTTAATTAGAGTTTTGAACATGTAGGAACTACCTCACCCATTGCAGGAGTGGAAGGAAAATCTACCCTGTTGTTTTCAAATGTGTTAGCATTTGCCTCTCATCTGTGAGATAGTGATTTCTGCTGAATGCTAACCATCACAGTTCAAGAAAACAAGCTGCCCCTTTCCTACGAGTGCAAGTCTTACAGAACAAGAGCAACACAAATTAAATCTCTAACAACAATTCCTGTGTGCACACAGACTCATGATGTGATTCTAGGCACAAAACAGTATTCCTGGGTGATACCAGTACACCTTAACTTATGGTGAAGACATACTCCATAATATCTTACAAATTCAAGGCAGTTAATTATCTTCCAAAACATAAAATGTAAAACACAACTTTAAAAGAAGAAACAAATTTCTATTATTTATATCAAAATACACCACATACATCCCCTCTTAAATTCATAACTCACCTTTAAAAGTAGTTAGTTGAGAAAGAAATGTGCCACTCACACAGCAGATTATCAGAGCCAGAATCTCTGAGCTGTACTCCTCTCACCAGAACCACTAAATGGCAAAATGTCCCTCTCTTTTTTCACACACATACATGTTAACTTCAAATCACATTTCTTCCCACATTTTTTTAAATGGAAACACACATTTTTATTGGTTGCAAATTTCAACACTTTCCAAATGATTCCTACCCCCAACATGACTTCTGCCTGCTACCATAGCAACAGATCATGGAACACTGGTGTGAGCAGAGAGGTCAGAAGTTCAGCACACAATGTTTCTAATCCAAAGAGCAAGAGTGCTTGACTTTTCAAACCTAACAGCATATCCAAAGTAATCTTCTGTGGGAACACATTTTTCTGAACCAATACAAAACATGCTTTTAAAAATTTAAACATACAGCCTAGTTTTTAGTGTTGAATGGTCTGAAACAGCCAATGAGTTCTTTTTATTAAAAAAAAATTATGTAAGCCTCCATTTTACAACTATCTTTCTTTTCATATTGCTATTCTACTGAAAGACACCTTCTGAGTGCATCCAGATCTCCTTGAAAGATGTTCACCGTGTGGATTGTAGGTCATAGCTATGTCGAGTGAAAAGTATGCGGAAAAAAGAGGTATTGTGAAAGACCTTGCTTTGCAAAATGCAGACATTAAATGGATTGGTCAGAGAGGGTTAAAGTGGCACCAATTAATGCCTTTGGTGAAATCCTTTCTACATCTCCCACAGCCTGACCTTATAATTGTGCACTGTGGTGGAAATGACCTAGACACTTTAACTGGGGTAGGTCTGGAAATGCTTGTTAAGGACACCTTTGTGCAATTGATGTCACTTTTTCCACAAACTACCTTTGTAGATTCTAATATATGCCAAAGGCAAAAGTGGAACTGATCCAACCAATATTGTCCGCAGATTGAGAAAGCAAAAAAGCATGTCAATAAGTCTGTTTCTGCTTTCCTCAGAGACTATGGTATGGGTTCTATATACCATAAAAAATTGCGTTACAACATGCAAGGCATTTATAGAGGAGACGGTGTACATTTCACAGATGAAGGGAACAGAGTCTTCCTCTTGAACTTTAGACTCTGCATCGGTACTTACTTGTAGGTACAAAAAAACACTCAATGAACACAACGGCTCTTTTTAGAGCCAACCAACATCTAAACACTTAAACTTGATTTTTAATTCTATTATTTTTATGAATTTTTTGCCGCCGTGCGCGCACCGTGCGTGCACCGCGCAATATTTATAAAAAATTGGGGGTTTTTTGGGACCTTGGGGGTCTTTCATGGTCCCCCTGAGAAGGCCTAGGGGGTCAGGGACTCTCTACCCTGCCCCCTTTTCACGTTCTCCACTTGTGTTTTTAGCTCTCTTCTGCCTCTACAACTCAAAATGGCGGCTGGGGGGTGCGCGCACCCTGTGCGCACCCAGCGATTTTTTTAAAAAAATTAAAAAAAATTTACCCTTCGGGGTCCTTCAGGGACCCCCTGACAAAGGCTAGGGGGTCAGGAACTCTCTACCCTGCCCCTTTTCACGTTCTCCACTTGTGTTTTTAGCTCTCTTCTGCCTCTAAAACTCAAAATGGCGGCTGGGGGGTGCGCGCACCGTGCGCGCACCCCACGATTTTTTGAAAAAAAACAAAGTGTTTTTTTCACCCTTTGGGGTCCTTCAGGGACCCCCTGACAAAGGCTAGGGGGTCAGGAACTCTCTACCCTGCCCCCTTTTCACGTTTTCCACCTTTCTTTTTCACTGGCACACACACAATGGCATCCGACACTTCCTGATTTCGACCGATTGGAATGTTGACTGACATCTAACCACCAATCAGAATTACACCCGCGGACATTTGGTGCGCGCCCAGTGCGAGCACCGTGTGCGCATATAGATATTTATGTACTTTTAACTGCAATTTTCTCAGGAACTACTGAACGGATTGACACCATATATGCAAAAGGCACATGCCTGACCTGAGGACTACCTCTTTGCCAAATTTCAAGTAATTCTGATCAGCCGTTCGGGCTGTACCTTCGACTAAAGGTCCTATGGGAAAATGCATGGGGAAAACGCGTTTTGGGACCCCCCTTTTTTCTCAGCCCCCGCTTGACGAATCACCCCGAGACTTTGAGGGTAGGAGCTGAGCGGAGCGCCCCATTAGTTTTGAAAATTTCACGACGATAAGTCAACCGGCGCCAAAGTTATTCAAAATAGAATTTTCAGATTTCCTATGGGAACTCGGTCGTAACTATAACTATCTACTGGCGACCGCCAGTCGATAATATATATATATATATATATATATATATATATATATACACAAAGGACTTCGTCTCCAACTTGCTTAATCCTCATGCAAAGACGAACACGGACCAATCAATTAGTGCAATACTTTATTCAGTCCAACAGTAACGCACCTCTGCCATGACGCATTTCGGCCCGATAGAGGCCTTGATCATATATATATATGTCTCCCTTGGGTGTACACACAGTCCTTTTTTCATCTGTGACACCGGACCAAGGCATTTCGGCAAATTGCCTTCTACTGTGTCACCCCATACATATATCCTCACCAAAAATGCTCCATGAAAGCCCAAGACCCTTGCGAGCCGGTGCCTTGGCCGGCAGAGAGCGCCAGTAATTCAAATATTTCAACAAAATACACTTGTGAAGAACGCATACTCAGGACATGCTCAAAGTTGCAGTGCAGGTTTATTCTAAACTTCCTATGGCGCGTTTCAACTGCTCTGCAGAAGGCCATATAAGTAGAAGAAGTAGAAAAGTGGGTACTGTTAACACTGTTTAATCTATTTAGAGAGTTTACTTGGTACCACACTCTTTATAGACAATGAAACTTTCATGAGAAAGACACCACAGAGTATTAAAATGTGTCTTTGAAAAACAGTATACACTCCATATAAAAATTGTCCAAAGAGTGACTATTCACATGGCACCCAAAGTCACTTTCCAACAGCCTTTTTGTGCCGGACAGGCCAACGCGGAATGGTTGTTAAAATCCGACATCATACTTCCGAGGGCATAAACGCTGTCCATAGGAGTGTACGATGCAGTTCCAACCGTCACGAAGGCTCTGCGATTCGCTCTGAACCAATTTTGAATGACCGCACGGTTTATATTCCGAACGCAAACATCGTAATTGTGTGGTCGCAATGGAAACCGACCAAGTTAGTCGGAAGGGTTCCGGCACAGCAGAGGAGATTCCACTGTCAGGAGGAGTGTTTCCGCCCGACAACCTAATCGGCCCCTTAGTATGTAGCACATAGAATCTTTGTCCTGCTGGAAACTTTTTATGCAGTATCAAAATAATTGTGTTGATCATAATGAACACAAGTCATCAAATGTCACCTGCACACAGAGTTACTCTTTAGTGCAAAGAGTTATAACATGTTCAATACCTCTACACACCTATGGTGCATTAGGAGCATATATGGTTTGTAAACACATGTATCAATTAGCTGGACACAGGCTGTACAAAATTAGGTCGAAAAATAATATGGCAGCTACCCCCCACTATGTAAAGTTTAAAACAAACTAACACACTCATTGGATGACATCATCAATCATGTCGTTTGAGATGTCATCAGTGATGTCATAAATTATGTCATTGAGCATGTCATGAGTGATGCAGTATGTGAGGTCATAAGCAGTGCATGCTGGGGGCACAAGTTATAATTAGCTCTGCTAACTATAACTGGTGAATTACTGTGTTTTGTATTTCAAAAAGTTAATGTTGTCACTGACATATTAACCTAAATATAACGTTACTTTAACTTTTGATTTTTTTAAGTGAATATCTATGTTTTATTAAAAAAATAGTTCTTTTTATCACACCAAACTATAACGTTACTTTAACCTTTTTTTAGTGAATATCTCTCTCTCTCTCTCTCTCTCTCTCTATATATATATATATATATATATATATATATTTATATATATATATTTATATATATATATATACATATATATATATATATATACACATATATATATATATATATATATATATATATATATATATATATATATATATATATATATATATATACGTATATATATTATCTACTGGCGGTCGCCAGTAGATAGTTATAGTTAGGACCGTGTTTCCATAGGAAATCTGCAACATTCTATTTGGAATAACTTTGGCGCCGATTGACGAATCCTCGCAAAATTTACAAAATACGTGGGGCGCTCTGCTCCGCTCCTTCCCTGAAAGTCTCGGGGGGATTCGTCAAGCGGGGGCTGAGAAAAAGGGGGGTCCCAAAACGCGTTTTCCCCATGCATTTTTCCATAGGACCTTTAGTCCAAGCTACAGCCCGAACGGCTGAACAGAATTACTTGAAATTTGGCAGAGAGGTAGTCCTCAGTTCAGGGATGTGCCTTTTGCAGGTCTTGTGTAAATCTGTTCATTAGTTCCGGAGAAAATTGCAGTTAAAAGCATATATATATCTATAAGCGTGCACCATGCGCGTATGGTAAGCATACCGTACGTGCACGGTGACGTGCGCGAGCGCAATTCTGATTGGTTGTTAGATGTCAGTAAACATTCGAATCGGTCGAAATCAGGAAGTGTTGGCCGCCATTTTGTCTCTCGCAGTCTGAGGCAATGAAAAACAAAGGGGGAAAACGTGAGAAGGGGCAGGATGGACAGGTCCTGACCCCCTAGCCTTTGTCAGGGGGTCACTGAAGCACCCCCAAGGGTAAAAAAATTAATATTTGTTTTGCGAAAAATCGCGGGGTGCGCGCACCGTACGCGCACGGCATGGACAACGCATCGTGGGCGCTTGGTGCGCGAAGCGCACCGTGCGCGTACGGTACGCGCACGCTGAAAAACCTTTAAAAAAATAAATAAATACATAACTTAGCATTTAAAAAAAACGTACAAATTCACTGAAAAAAACCATAGGTTTCACACACGTTATAGTTAGGAATTAGCATTTAAAAAACCTTGCAAATTCACTTAAAAAACCATAGGTTTCACACATGTTATAGTTAGCTGGACATTTCCCTCGTGAAAAACCATTGAAATTCCACCGTTATAGTTGGTGCAGGCAACTATAACTCACGCGACCGCAATCCTCTGCTGATGACGTCAGATATTACATCACTGATGACATATGTGTCTTTCTGAAAAAAAAATATTTGTAATATATGTATAGCTAGAAATTAATTGAAGAAGACATGGGTAAATAAGTGTCTAAATACAGTGATGTAATATCTGACGTCATCAGCAGAGGATTGCGGTCGGGTGAGTTATAGTTGCCTGCACTAACTATAATGGGGGAATTTCAATGGTTTTTCACGAGTGAAATGTCCAGCTAACTATAACATGTGTGAAACCTATGGTTTTTTAAGTGAATATATATATATATTACCTACTGGCGGTCGCCAGTAGGTAGTTATAGTTAGGACCACGTTTCCATAGGAAATCCGCAACATTCTATTTTGAATAACTTTGGCGCCGGTCGACGAATCCTCGCAAATTTTTCAAAATAGGTGGGGCGCTACGCTCCGCTCCTACCCTGAAAGTCTCGGGGGGATTCGTCAAGCGGGGGCTGAGATAAAAGGGGGGTCCCAAAACGCGTTTTTCCCATGCATTTTTCCATAGGACCTTTAGACACAGCTACAGCCCGAACGGCTGAACAGAAATACTTGAAATTTGGCAGAGAGGTAGTCCTCAGGTCAAGGAAGTGCCTTTTGTAGGTTTGGTGTAAATCTGTTCAGTAGATTCAGAGAAAATAGCCTTTAAATCAATATATATATCTGAGCCAGCTTACGGTGCGCTTACGGTGCGCTTACCGTACGCGTACGGTGGCGTGCGCGAGCGCGATTTTGATTGGCTGTTAGATCTTAGTAAACATTCGAATCGGTCGAAACCAGGAAGCGGCGGCCGCCATTTTCTCTCTCGCTCTCTGAGTTGGGCAGCAAAAACGATGCCAAAAAATGTCTAAAGAGGCAGTTTCTTGAGATCCTAACCACCCTGCATTGATATAGGGGTCCACAAACAACCCCCAAGCCCAAAAAAAAAGGTAAGAAATAAACAAAGAATAAATTTCACAAAGATGCGCATAATATGTCCCCCATGTGCGCACGGTGCGCGAAGCGCATCGTGCGTACATGGCCCATCCCGCATAACATGGGCACGCGGTGCGCGCAGTGCACCGCGTGACCACCGTGCGTGCACGGCACTAACTGCGTAAAGTGGGCGCACCGCGTGCTCACTCTGCGCGCACGGTGCGCAAAGCGCACCGTGCGCGTACGGAACGAACTGCGTTAACTGGGCGCGCACGCCACGAATGGCGTAAAGTAACTTAGCATTTTAAAAAACGTACAAATTCACTGAAAAAACCATAGGTTTCACACACGTTATAGTTAGGAATTAGCATTTAAAAAACCTTGCAAATTCACTGAAAAAACCATAGGTTTCACACATGTTATAGTTAGCTGGACATTTTATTGATAAAAAACCAATGAAATTCCCCCGTTATAGTTAGTGCAGGCAACTATAACTCACGCGACCGCAATCTTCTGCTGATGACATATGTGTCTTTATGAAAAAAAAATATTTGTAATATATGTATAGCTAAAATTTAATGGAAGAAGACATGGGCAAATAAGTGTCTAAATACAGTATTAGCATCAGCAGAGGATTGCGGTCGCGTGAGTTATAGTTGCCTGCACTAACTATAACGGGGGAATTTCATTGGTTTTTTATCAATAAAATGCCCAGCTAACTATAACATGTGTGAAACCTATGGTTTTTTCAGTGAATATATATATATATATATATAGATTAATCAAAGTTTCTTTTTTTTTTTTAAAGAACTTTAACAATTAATCTGTATCACCATTGTATTCGAGCCTATTGTGTTATTCCAATAGGCTACATGGCCACTTGCACCATCTCATTTAATAGTGCAAAAATGTGTTGATTCCTCCAAAATTAAGCCCTCCAATGGGCTATCGATGGTCAATACTGTTTGGTAATCCAGCTGGTTTACCAAACAGTATTGACCATCGATGGTGCAAGTGGCCATGTAGCCTATTGGAATAACACAATAGGCTCAAATACAATGGTGATACAGATTAATTGTTAAAGTTCTTTAAAACTGATGTTTTTATGAATTTGAGAAACTTTGATTAATCTGTTTTTGTTTTTGTTATGATTATATGATGATAAAATCAAATTGGCACTGTAAATATTACGTTGCGATGGGTTTTTTAACAGCAAACCATAATAATTGAATTAGGCTAAAATGGCTGCATTAGATATATGAGTCTGTGTGATATATTGCAAAGTCCCTTGTTTATGTTTTTCAAATTTTTATGAACGAATGAGGTAGCCTGTTATTTAACCCCTTGTATGCCCATGACGAGCTGGACTCGTCATGGAGCACAGTCGCGCTGTGCCCATGACGAGTCCAGCTCGTCATGAGGCATACCCTGGGGAATCCCTCTGGTGCGGGCACCAGAGGGATTCCCTTTCATGCAAAATAGCCTCGGGAGCTGGGGAAGAGCTTCCCCTGCTCCCGAGGCCCCCCCCTTTCACTGTCGCACCGACGTCATTACAGTGAAAGTGAAACTGAAATGAGCCAAGAGGCTCATTTCAGTTTCACTTATTACGTGCTCAGGGGGCTATCTCAGCCCCCTGAGCACGTACAAAGACGGGAAAGTTATCGTTAGAAAGGGGAGTGGGTCGGCCTAGTCCCCGCGACAGGAAACGGCGCAAAACGCATCGTGGACACACCTCAATTTTGCAGTGAAAAATTAACCTTTTTTGGCAAAGTGCCTAGCTGTAGTTTTTGAACCCTAGCTCTGCCGGCACCTAGGGAAACCTACCAAACCCGCGACAGACAAGGGTCCAAAATGTAGTCAGGCGCACTACGTTTAGGACCCTTGCCTGTTGAGGCGCACTACATTTTGGACCCTTGCCTGTCGCGGGTAATTGGGCCTCCCACACGAGTGATGCACCGTTTTTATCGGGAGAGATTGGGGGAACGCTGGGTGGTAGGAAATTTGTGTCAGCCCGGTGATGCCACAACTTTCCCACACAAAAATGTGTGAAAAAGGTGATTTTTTAAGCTAAATTTGAGGTTTGCAGGGCTTTCTGGGTAAGAAAACGTTAAGGGATCCATGCAAGCCATACCTCCGTGGAATCCCCCGGGTGTCTAGTTTTCAGAAATGTGTGGGTTTGGTGGGTTCCCCTAGGTGGCCGCCGAGCACCGGGCCAAAAACCCAGGTAACCCCCCTTGCAAAACCAGGTCGTTTTGAGGTAGGCAATTTTCATGTCGCCTCAATACGTTGTGGGCCCTTGCCTGTCGCGGGTACTTGGGCCGCCCACACGAGTGAGGCACCGTTTTTATCGGGAGACCCGGGGGAACGCTGGGTGGTAGGAAATTTGTGTCAGCCCGGTGATGCCACAACTTTCCCAAACAAAAATGTGTGAAAAAGGGGATTTTTTCGGCTAAATTTGAGGTTTGCAGGGCATTCTGGGTAAGGAAACATTGGGGGATCCACGCAAGCCATACCTCCCTGGAATCCCCTAGGTGTCTAGTTTTCAGAAATGTGTGGTATTGGTAGGCTCCCCTAGGTGGCCACCGAGCACCGGGCCAAAAACACAGGTGACCCCCCTTGCAAAACCAGGTCGTTTTGAGGTAGGCAATTTTCATGTCGCCTCAATACGTTTTGGGCCCTTGCCTGTCGTGGGTACTTGGGCCTCCCACACAAGTGAGGTACCATTTTTATCGAAAGACGTTGGGGAACATGGGGTGGGTGGAAATTTGTGGATCCACGCAGATTCCAGAACTTTCCACCACAGAAATGTGGGGAAAATGTGTTTTTTTGGCAATTTTTTAGGTTTACAAGGGATTCTGGGTAACAGAACCTGGTGGGAGGCAGTCAAGTCACCCCATCCTGGATTCCCCTGGGTGTCTAGTTTTCAAAAATGTATAGGTTTGCTAAGTTTCCCTAGGTTCCGGCAGAGCTATGGTTCAAAAACTACAGCTAGGCACTTTGCCAAAAAGGGTCATTTTTCGCTGTGAAATTGAGGCGTGTCCACGTTACGTTTTGCGCAGTTTCCTGTCGCGGGCACTAGGCCGACCCACACAGGTGAGGTACCATTTTTCTCGGAAGACTTTGGGGAATGCGGGGTGGGTGGAAATTTGTGGATCCACGCAGATTCCAGAACTTTCCACCAGGGAAATGTGGGGAAAATGTGTTTTTTTGGCAATTGTTTAGGTTTGCAAGGGATTCTGGGTAACAGAACCTGGTGGGAGGCAGTCAAGTCACCCCATCCTGGATTCCCCTGGGTGTCTAGTTTTCAAAAATGTATAGGTTTGCTAGGTTTCCCTAGGTTCCGGCAGAGCTATGGTTCAAAAACTACAGCTAGGCACTTTGCCTAAAAAGGGTCATTTTTCGCTACAAAATTGAGGTGTGTCCACATTACGTTTTGCACCGTTACCTGTCGCGGGCACTAGGCTGACCCACACAAGTGAGGTACCATTTTTCTCGGAAGACTTTGGGGAACGCGGGGTGGGTGGAAATTTGTGGATCCATGCAGATTCCAGAACTTTCCACCAGAGAAATGTGGGGAAAATGCGGGTTTTTGGCAATTTTTAGGATTTTCAAGGGATTCTGGGTAACAGAACCTGGTGGGAGGCAGTCAAGTCACCCCATCCTGGATTCCCCTGGGTGTCTAGTCTTCAAAAATGTATAGGTTTGCCAGGTTTCCCTATGTTCCGGCAGAGCTATGGTTAAAAAACTACAGCTAGGCACTTTGCCAAAAAAGGGTCATTTTTCGCTGTGAAATTGAGGTGTGTCCACGTTACGTTTTGCGCCGTTTCCTGTCGCGGGTACTAGGCCGACCCACACAAGTGAGGTACCATTTTTCTCAGAAGTCTTTGGGGAATGCGGGGTGGGTGGAAATTTGTGGATCCACGAAGATTCCAGAACTTTCCACCAGAGAAATGTGGGCAAATTTGTTTTTTTGGGCAATTTTTTAGGTTTGCAAGGGATTCTGGGTAACAGAACCTGGTGGGAGGCAGTCAAGTCACCCCATCCTGGATTCCCCTGGGAGTCTAGTTTTCAAAAATGTATAGGTTTGTTAGGTTTCCCTAGGTGCCGGCAGAGCTATGGTTCAAAAACTACAGCTAGGCACTTTGCCAAAAAAGGGTCATTTTTCGCTGTGAAATTGAGGTGTGTCCACGTTACGTTTTGCGCTGTTTCCTGTCGCGGGCACTAGGCCGACCCACACAAGTGAGGTACCATTTTTCTCGGAAGACTTTGGGGAATGCGGGGTGAGTGGAAATTTGTGGATCCACGCAGATTCCAGAACTTTCCACCAGAGAAATGTGGGGAAAATGTGTTTTTTTGGCAATTTTTTAGGTTTGCAAGGGATTCTGGGTAACAGAACCTGGTGGGAGGCAGTCAAGTCACCCCATCCAGGATTCCCCTGGGTGTCTAGTTTCTAAAAATGTATAGGTTTGCTAGGTTTCCCTAGGTGCCGGCAGAGCTATGGTTCAAAAATACAGCAAGGCACTTTGCCTAAAAAGGGTCATTTTTCGCTACAAAATTGAGGTGTGTCCACATTACATTTTGCGCCGTTACCTGTCGCGGGAAATAGGCTGACCCACACAAGAAAGGTACCATTTTTCTCGGAAGACTTTGGGGAACGCGGGGTGGGTGGAAATGTGTGGATCCATGCAGATTCCAGAACTTTCCACCAGGGAAATGTGGGGAAAATGCGTTTTTTTGGCAATTGTTTAGGTTTGCAAGGGATTCTGGGTAACAGAACCTGGTGGGAGGCAGTCAAGTCACCCCATCCTGGATTCCCCTGGGTGTCTAGTTTTCAGAAATGTATAGGTTTGCTAGGTTTCCCTAGGTGCCGGCAGAGCTATGGTTCAAAAACTACAGCTAGGCACTTTGCCTAAAAAGGGTCATATTTCGCTACAAAATTGAGGTGTGTCCACATTACGTTTTGCACCGTTACCTGTCGCGGGCACTAGGCTGACCCACACAAGTGAGGTACCATTTTTCTCGGAAGACTTTGGGGAACGCGGGGTGGGTGGAAATTTGTGGATCCATGCAGATTCCAGAACTTTCCACCAGAGAAATGTGGGGAAAATGCGGGTTTTTGGCAATTTTTTAGATTTGCAAGGGATTCTGGGTAACAGAACCTGGTGGGAGGCAGTCAAGTCACCCCATCCAGGATTCCCCTGGGTGTCTAGTTTCTAAAAATGTATAGGTTTGCTAGGTTTCCCTAGGTGCCGGCAGAGCTATGGTTCAAAAATACAGCAAGGCACTTTGCCTAAAAAGGGTCATTTTTCGCTACAAAATTGAGGTGTGTCCACATTACATTTTGCGCCGTTACCTGTCGCGGGAAATAGGCTGACCCACACAAGCAAGGTACCATTTTTCTCGGAAGACTTTGGGGAACGCGGGGTGGGTGGAAATGTGTGGATCCATGCAGATTCCAGAACTTTCCACCAGGGAAATGTGGGGAAAATGCGTTTTTTTGGCAATTGTTTAGGTTTGCAAGGGATTCTGGGTAACAGAACCTGGTGGGAGGCAGTCAAGTCACCCCATCCTGGATTCCCCTGGGTGTCTAGTTTTCAGAAATGTATAGGTTTGCTAGGTTTCCCTAGGTGCCGGCAGAGCTATGGTTCAAAAACTACAGCTAGGCACTTTGCCTAAAAAGGGTCATTTTTCGCTACAAAATTGAGGTGTGTCCACATTACGTTTTGCACCGTTACCTGTCGCGGGCACTAGGCTGACCCACACAAGTGAGGTACCATTTTTCTCGGAAGACTTTGGGGAACGCGGGGTGGGTGGAAATTTGTGGATCCATGCAGATTCCAGAACTTTCCACCAGAGAAATGTGGGGAAAATGCGGGTTTTTGGCAATTTTTTAGATTTGCAAGGGATTCTGGGTAACAGAACCTGGTGGGAGGCAGTCAAGTCACCCCATCCAGGATTTCCCTGGGTGTCTAGTTTCTAAAAATGTATAGGTTTGCTAGGTTTCCCTAGGTGCCGGCAGAGCTATGGTTCAAAAATACAGCTAGGCACTTTGCCTAAAAAGGGTCATTTTTCGCTACAAAATTGAGGTGTGTCCACATTACATTTTGCGCCGTTACCTGTCGCGGGAAATAGGCTGACCCACACAAGCAAGGTACCATTTTTCTCGGAAGACTTTGGGGAACGCGGGGTGGGTGGAAATGTGTGGATCCATGCAGATTCCAGAACTTTCCACCAGGGAAATGTGGGGAAAATGCGTTTTTTTGGCAATTGTTTAGGTTTGCAAGGGATTCTGGGTAACAGAACCTGGTGGGAGGCAGTCAAGTCACCCCATCCTGGATTCCCCTGGGTGTCTAGTTTTCAGAAATGTATAGGTTTGCTAGGTTTCCCTAGGTGCCGGCAGAGCTATGGTTCAAAAACGACAGCTAGGCACTTTGCCTAAAAAGGGTCATTTTTCGCTACAAAATTGAGGTGTGTCCACATTACGTTTTGCACCGTTACCTGTCGCGGGCACTAGGCTGACCCACACAAGTGAGGTACCATTTTTCTCGGAAGACTTTGGGGAACGCGGGGTGGGTGGAAATTTGTGGATCCATGCAGATTCCAGAACTTTCCACCAGAGAAATGTGGGGAAAATGCGGGTTTTTGGCAATTTTTTAGATTTGCAAGGGATTCTGGGTAACAGAACCTGGTGGGAGGCAGTCAAGTCACCCCATCCAGGATTCCCCTGGGTGTCTAGTTTCTAAAAATGTATAGGTTTGCTAGGTTTCCCTAGGTGCCGGCAGAGCTATGGTTCAAAAACTACAGCTAGGCACTTTGCCTAAAAAGGGTCATTTTTCGCTACAAAATTGAGGTGTGTCCACATTACGTTTTGCACCGTTACCTGTCGCGGGCACTAGGCTGACCCACACAAGTGAGGTACCATTTTTCTCGGAAGACTTTGGGGAACGCGGGGTGGGTGGAAATTTGTGGATCCATGCAGATTCCAGAACTTTCCACCAGAGAAATGTGGGGAAAATGCGGGTTTTTGGCAATTTTTTAGATTTTCAAGGGATTCTGGGTAACAGAACCTGGTGGGAGGCAGTCAAGTCACCCCATCCTGGATTCCCCTGGGTGTCTAGTCTTCAAAAATGTATAGGTTTGCCAGGTTTCCCTATGTTCCGGCAGAGCTATGGTTAAAAAACTACAGCTAGGCACTTTGCCAAAAAAGGGTCATTTTTCGCTGTGAAATTGAGGTGTGTCCACGTTACGTTTTGCGCCGTTTCCTGTCGCGGGCACTAGGCCGACCCACACAAGTGAGGTACCATTTTTCTCAGAAGTCTTTGGGGAATGCGGGGTGGGTGGAAATTTGTGGATCCACGAAGATTCCAGAACTTTCCACCAGAGAAATGTGGGAAAATGTGTTTTTTTGGGCAATTTTTTAGGTTTGCAAGGGATTCTGGGTAACAGAACCTGGTGGGAGGCAGTCAAGTCACCCCATCCTGGATTCCCCTGGGAGTCTAGTTTTCAAAAATGTATAGGTTTGTTAGGTTTCTCTAGGTGCCGGCAGAGCTATGGTTCAAAAACTACAGCTAGGCACTTTGCCAAAAAAGTGTCATTTTTCGCTGTGAAATTGAGGTGTGTCCACGTTACGTTTTGCGCTGTTTCCTGTCGCGGGCACTAGGCCGACCCACACAAGTGAGGTACCATTTTTCTCGGAAGACTTTGGGGAATGCGGGGTGAGTGGAAATTTGTGGATCCACGCAGATTCCAGAACTTTCCACCAGAGAAATGTGGGGAAAATGTGTTTTTTTGGCAATTTTTTAGGTTTGCAAGGGATTCTGGGTAACAGAACCTGGTGGGAGGCAGTCAAGTCACCCCATCCAGGATTCCCCTGGGTGTCTAGTTTCTAAAAATGTATAGGTTTGCTAGGTTTCCCTAGGTGCCGGCAGAGCTATGGTTCAAAAATACAGCACGGCACTTTGCCTAAAAAGGGTCATTTTCCGCTACAAAATTGAGGTGTGTCCACATTACATTTTGCGCCGTTACCTGTCGCGGGAAATAGGCTGACCCACACAAGCAAGGTACCATTTTTCTCGGAAGACTTTGGGGAACGCGGGGTGGGTGGAAATGTGTGGATCCATGCAGATTCCAGAACTTTCCACCAGGGAAATGTGGGGAAAATGCGTTTTTTTGGCAATTGTTTAGGTTTGCAAGGGATTCTGGGTAACAGAACCTGGTGGGAGGCAGTCAAGTCACCCCATCCTGGATTCCCCTGGGTGTCTAGTTTTCAGAAATGTATAGGTTTGCTAGGTTTCCCTAGGTGCCGGCAGAGCTATGGTTCAAAAACTACAGCTAGGCACTTTGCCTAAAAAGGGTCATTTTTCGCTACAAAATTGAGGTGTGTCCACATTACGTTTTGCACCGTTACCTGTCGCGGGCACTAGGCTGACCCACACAAGTGAGGTACCATTTTTCTCGGAAGACTTTGGGGAACGCGGGGTGGGTGGAAATTTGTGGATCCATGCAGATTCCAGAACTTTCCACCAGAGAAATGTGGGGAAAATGCGGGTTTTTGGCAATTTTTTAGATTTGCAAGGGATTCTGGGTAACAGAACCTGGTGGGAGGCAGTCAAGTCACCCCATCCAGGATTCCCCTGGGTGTCTAGTTTCTAAAAATGTATAGGTTTGCTAGGTTTCCCTAGGTGCCGGCAGAGGTATGGTTCAAAAATACAGCTAGGCACTTTGCCTAAAAAGGGTCATTTTTCGCTACAAAATTGAGGTGTGTCCACATTACATTTTGCGCCGTTACCTGTCGCGGGAAATAGGCTGACCCACACAAGCAAGGTACCATTTTTCTCGGAAGACTTTGGGGAACGCGGGGTGGGTGGAAATGTGTGGATCCATGCAGATTCCAGAACTTTCCACCAGGGAAATGTGGGGAAAATGCGTTTTTTTGGCAATTGTTTAGGTTTGCAAGGGATTCTGGGTAACAGAACCTGGTGGGAGGCAGTCAAGTCACCCCATCCTGGATTCCCCTGGGTGTCTAGTTTTCAGAAATGTATAGGTTTGCTAGGTTTCCCTAGGTGCCGGCAGAGCTATGGTTCAAAAACTACAGCTAGGCACTTTGCCTAAAAAGGGTCATTTTTCGCTACAAAATTGAGGTGTGTCCACATTACGTTTTGCACCGTTACCTGTCGCGGGCACTAGGCTGACCCACACAAGTGAGGTACCATTTTTCTCGGAAGACTTTGGGGAACGCGGGGTGGGTGGAAATTTGTGGATCCATGCAGATTCCAGAACTTTCCACCAGAGAAATGTGGGGAAAATGCGGGTTTTTGGCAATTTTTTAGATTTGCAAGGGATTCTGGGTAACAGAACCTGGTGGGAGGCAGTCAAGTCACCCCATCCAGGATTCCCCTGGGTGTCTAGTTTCTAAAAATGTATAGGTTTGCTAGGTTTCCCTAGGTGCCGGCAGAGCTATGGTTCAAAAATACAGCTAGGCACTTTGCCTAAAAAGGGTCATTTTTCGCTACAAAATTGAGGTGTGTCCACATTACATTTTGCGCCGTTACCTGTCGCGGGAAATAGGCTGACCCACACAAGCAAGGTACCATTTTTCTCGGAAGACTTTGGGGAACGCGGGGTGGGTGGAAATGTGTGGATCCATGCAGATTCCAGAACTTTCCACCAGGGAAATGTGGGGAAAATGCGTTTTTTTGGCAATTGTTTAGGTTTGCAAGGGATTCTGGGTAACAGAACCTGGTGGGAGGCAGTCAAGTCACCCCATCCTGGATTCCCCTGGGTGTCTAGTTTTCAAAAATGTATAGGTTTGCTAGGTTTCCCTAGGTGCCGGCAGAGCTATGGTTCAAAAACTACAGCTAGGCACTTTGCTAAAAAAGGGTAATTTTGCATTGTGAAAATGTGGTGAGTTCACGTTGGGTTTTGAGCCATTTCCTGTCGTGGGCACTATGCCTACCCCTACCCCTACAAGTGAGGTACCATTTTTATCGGGAGACTTAGGGTAATTCAGATTTGTAAAGGAACTGTTATTACCTATTGACTTTCGATGCATTTCTGCCTTCCAAATGAAAGACATTGTTTAAAAAAGAAGTCATTTTAAAAAAATGACTGATAATTCTCATGCTAGGATGAGTATTCCCAATTTTGGAAATGTGCATATATCTACTGTTTCTAAACTCTATATTTTGTTCCCATTTCAGAAATGCATAGGTGTCTTTCATACCGATTTTTCCATGTACACATTTTTACAGAATAATTACGATATACCCGGTACATAATAAAAAACCATTGCAAGTTGCTGCTCAGTTTTTGGCTCTGGGTTCGTCGGGTTCTTGGTGAACCTACAAGTCCTATATATCCCCACAACCAGAAATGTCCAGCGGATGTAACGGTATATTGCTTTCAAAGAGCTGTCAAAATTAGAAGAAGTTACAGGTAAAAACGTTGACACAAAAGGCGCTTTTTTTCAACACATTTTCAATTTATCCTATATTTAACTGTTAGTTTCTATAAAGAAACCTTGATGGATCTACACAAATGACCCCTTGCTGAATTCTGAATTTTGTCTACTTCTCCAAAATGTATAGATTTCCAGGATCCATTATTGCTTTTGTACCCATTTCTACCATTAACTGGAAGGAGGTCGAAAGCACAAAAAATAGCAAAAATAGGCTATGTCCCAGAAAAATGCCAAAACTGTTTAAAAAATGTTGGGTTTCTGACAAAAGTCTGGTATCCCCTAAAAGCTGGGAAAATGGTGATTTCAGCCCCACAACCCCTTTTTGATAACACTTGCAGGGAAAAACCCAGATGCTTTCATTTGCAGCCCGTTTTTCCCATTTTCCCCCCAAAAAACTAAATTTTGCTGTATTTTGGCTCATTTTTGTTACCCCTCCACGGGAATCCCAAACCCTGAGTACCCTCAGAATCCCCATGATGTTGGAAGAAAAGGACGCAAATTCGGCGTGGATACCTTATGTGGTCAAAAAGTTACATGGGCCTCAGCGCGCACTACCCCAAATAGCCAAAAAAGGGCGTGGCACAGGAGGGGGAAAAGGCCTGGCAGCGAAGGGGTTAAAGGTCTACAAAGATGTAAACAAATTGACACTGACGAAGGCCAGGGTGCCGGAACGCGTGTGTTAATATTTGCCTTGGAAATGCAAATAAAAGGAATGTCTTTTTATTGAGCTGGAGTGCGCAGCGTGTTTTCTCTTCGAGGGACGTGTTGAATTGGAATATATTCACTGAAAAAACCATAGGTTTCAGGGACGTTATAGTTAGCTGGACTTTTCACTCGTACAAAACCATTGAAATTCCCCCGTTATAGTTAGTTAAGCGCCCGAAATGCACTGCTGATGACGTCACATATTACATCACTCATGACATGGTCAGTGACATCACTCATGACATCACTGATGACATCTCAAATGACATCACTGATGACACAATCCAGTGAATGTGTGTTTTTCTGAAAATTACATATGTTTTATATATGTATATCTCTAGGTCGATGGAAGAATAAATGTGTATATAAGTGTCTAAATGGATGATTTGTTTTTGAAAAATTGATTGTATAACTGACTGATTAAGTGTATCTTAGTGAATACATGGCTTAGTGAGTAATGTTTAAATATGTAAATATCTGTATCAGTCTCTCACTTTGTGTATAAGTGGCTGCATGGGTTGGTGAGTAGCGACATGAGTGTCTATATAGGTTATTAGTTGGTTTTTTGAGTATCAGTATGAGTGTCTGAGTGTCTGTATGGTTCGGTGGGGGGTATTACGTAGTGCATAGGTGCATGAATGAGTGACTCACTGTTTGTATGTGTTGAAGACAGCATGTGTGCAGGACTGTATGGGTGGATGAGTGTGTGCATCGGTGTGTTAGTGAGTGAATGACTGCTCAATAGTGTCTTTATGAGTAACTACATATGTTTTAAACTAGTAAATGTGACTATTGGTGTATATAAGTGAGTATATGTGAGAGTGAGAGATTGGAAGAGTTCCTGTATGAGTAATTATGTGTTTCTATAAGTAATTGTTTAAAAGACTAAGTATGTGTAAGTTTCTGTAGAAGTAAGTGTGGTGGTGTGTGTATAACTGTATATGCAAGTAAATGGATGTTTGATCCTTTATTAGCATGACTGACTATGTGTGTGAGTAACTCTATGGATGAGTGGCGTTGTGTGACAGGATGTATAGGTGTATGAGTACATATGATGAGTGAGTACATGTATGAGTGACTGTATAGGACTGTTGGTGAATGAGTGGATGTGTATGTGGATCTTAGAATTACTGAATAGGTTGTTGTAACTGGTATTGGTATATCCATTGTTTTAAAAATTTTAGTTTCTATTTTTGAATGTGTGTATCAAAGGTTATATTAGGGGGAGAGGAGGTCTGCCACTCTATCACAAGGATGATGTCATCAGTAATGTCATCAGTGATGTCATTTGAGATGCCATCAGTGATGTCATGAGTGATGTCACTGACCATGTCATGAGTGATGTAATATGTGACGTCATCAGCAGTGCATTGCGGGCGCACGAGTTATAGTTAGCTGAACTAACTATAACGGGGGAATTTCAATGGTTTTGTACGAGTGAAAAGTCCAGCTAACTATAACGCCCCTGAAACCTATGGTTTTTTCAGTGAATTTCTAAGGTTTTTTAAATGCTAATTCCTAACTATAACGTGCCTGAAACCCATGTTTTTTTCAGTGAATTTCAAAGGTTTTTTAAATGCTAATTTCTAACTATGCCTACAGAGATAGGACATGTGAGGAAAGAAGAAAAAACGCACAGAAAGAAAAAAAAAAGAAATGCAGAAAGAAGCAACAGAAGTCCTCAAAGACGAAGAAAAGTGGAGGAAGAAGGATAACGTGCAGAAAGAACAAACAGAAGAGCAGAAAGAACCCTTGTTGCAAAATCATCCTATACCCTCAACCTTTTCAGACGGATACTGGTGGTAACTGAGTCTGACTAACCAGTCCTAGAGCCAGTGCTATGTTAAAAGACACTCAGAATACAGTGAAAACACCTACATACACTAGGGAGCACTATGCGTTGGGGTCCCCCTGTGATTAGCATGACCTCCTTTGTAAGCCCCTAGTATATAATAGGGCAGGGGATTAAAACTACCTCTTAAAACGCGCCACAGGGCGTGTTTGCACACATCACCTCAAGCCCGGTCCCCTCACTTCCCCACTGTGTAAACACGCCCTGTGGCCGTTTTAAGTTGGAAGATTAAGTCCCCTTGAATCCTGAGAGTCCCTAGGGTCCAACTGGACCACTAGGTACCTCCAGTAAGCACCACAGAGTTGCATTGCAGAGAGGTGTAAAAAGTGGCACGGCCTGGACCACCTCTCTGCAACGCAGCTCAGTGGCGCTTACTGGAAGCACCTGGTGGGCTAGTTTGCCCCCAGGGGCCCTCAGGATTGAAGGGGAATTATTTCCCCAACTTAAAATGCGCCATAGGGCGTGTTTGAACACGTCACCTCAGGCCCCGTCCCCTCCATTCCCCACTGTGTAAACACGCCCTGTGACCGTTTTAAGTTGAGAGATTAAGTCCCCTTGAATCCTGAGAGTCCCTAGGGGCAAAATAGCCCACTAGGTACGTCCAGTAAGCGCCATTGCAGAGAGGTGTAAAAAGGGGCATGGCCTGCACCACCTCCCTGCAACGCAGAGCAGTGGCGCTTACTGGAAGCACCTGGTGGGCTAGTTGGCCCCCAGGGTCCCTCAGGATTGAAAGGGAATTATTTCCCCAACTTAAAACGCGCCATAGGGCGTGTTTGCACACGTCACCTCAGGCCCCGTCCCCTCCCTTCACCACTGTGTAAACGCGCCCTGTGGCCGTTCTAAGTTGAGAGATTAAGTCCCCTTGAATCCTGAGGGTCCCTAGGGTCCAACTAGCCCACTAGGTACCTCCAGTAAGCGCCACAGAGCTGCGTTGCATAGAGGTGTAAAAAGGGGCGTGGCCTTAGAACACCTTTCTGCAACGCAGCTCCCTGGCACATACTGGAGATACCTGTTGGGCTAGTTGGCCCTCAGGGACCCTCAGTATTGAAGGGGAATTAATTCCCCAACTTACAACTGGCCAGGGGGCGCGTTTGCAGAGTGCTGCAAGGAGGGGGCTTGGCCTCCGGCGCGATGCCGGTCTTTTATTTGTTTTATTTTTTTAAGAAGGAGGGCTGTGTGGCCCCCCTTCTTTTTTTAATTTATTGGTCCTGGGGACCCCATCCCCCAGGGTCTGCACCCTCATTTTATTTGTTGAAAAAAAGAAATTTGGAGGGGGGCCGCGTGGCCCCCCTCCCAAGGCCTTAATCAGCCCTGGAGACCCCAACCCCCGGGTCATGGCCTTTTTTTTTTATTCTTTAGGAGGGGGGCTGCGTTGCCCCCCTTCTCAGGCCACTTATGACCCCGGGGACCCCAGCCCCCGGGACAGCTTTTGTTTCTTATTATTTTAAAAATATATATATTTATAGAAACACCTAGGACATGCTGGACAAATCGTATATACCTATCACCATGACGATTTGCGTGATATTCATTAAAAGGCGACTGAAATTTGTAGACTTTTTGGGACGCAATGCTCTGCGTAGCCTACTATTGGCATTGGATCTTGTCTCCATGATCCCTGTATTAATTTATTGACAAATGACTGAAGCAATAACTATGCGCCCCTGTCGTGTAGCATGTTATATGCATACAATGAATTTACGTGGAATGTATTTTCACCGCTAGTGAAGCTCTGACTTGTCTGACGCCCTACCGTGCCTAATCCCGGCGCCCCCGCCGGTGGGTACTCTCCAAGTAGACACCCTTGTTGTTTTTTTATACAAACATGGGTAGCTATTGACGGGCACATTTAATACACACGCACACCAAGCCATTCAAAGGGGATTCGACAAAAATTTGACCAAACTATGCAAGAAACCCCCCTCATGGTTAATAAAACACACATCCACCGCCGGATGTGTAATATTTTTTATTTTATTCTCTGGAAAGGAGACAAACCTCACTTGAGAGTCACAGCGTGCTCCTGGCTGAGCCCAATGCTGTGTTACACCCACCAGTGCCTGCCGAGTGCCACACACCTCTGTGTTGTATTCCACATATTACACTCCAAGGCGCATATCGCATAGCACGCGCTAGTGCCTGTGCTATCTCGCGCTCTCCAATGAATCTCTCATTTCGCACAATGTATTGCATATTATATTTCACGCCCCGGTTCATCTTATATCACACTTTTTGGTACATAGTTTATACCATATACTATATCTAGTTTTCATTTTCAATCGTGCTCTCAGGACTATGTTCTATATAACACTGCGTCTACCTACCCTTTTCACTGACATTACATTTTGCGATGGGGGTGGAGGGTCAAGGGGTGTTTCTGCCAAGTGAGCCCGGAGTCACAGTCACAAACGTCCTCGTCTTCCTGAATAAAAGTGAGATTATGCTGCATACTTGTTCATATTTTAAGTAGTTCGCACAGACACACATTTTAAAAACAATAAAGTTCCTAATACCCACCTTCTCTGAACAGTTAGCTTGCTGCCCCATCCACCTCCTCCCTATTCTCTGTTGTCTGAATCCATGGACTAGCCTCCTCCCTCCTGCCATGCATGGTCTGATGTGCTGCCACTGCCCTCCATTTAGCATGATGTACCAGTCCACTCTTCCTGCCCTCCATTGCCCAATTCTATGGCCCATTATTGACCTCCTGCTTAGCCTCTGTGCTTAGCTTGCTGCCCCTATTCTCCTTCCCTCTGCCCTCCGATGTCTTTGTGCATGCCCCTGCTCCATCCTGTTTGCCCACCATGTTCCATGGACCTGCCACTCCTATCTACTCTGAGTGTTCTGTTGAGCTGCCACTCCCCTCCCACCTGCCTAGCATTGTCAGATGACTGTAACCTGTCCCTGCCACCTCCACCCTGCCTGTCCACATGCCATGCCCCTATCCCCTTCCTCCTGTCCTCCATGGTCCATTTTACTGCCACACCCTTCTGCCTTCCCAGGTCTGTTGTGCTGCAACTGCTCCTCCTGCCTGCCCCGCGCGGTCTGTTGTGAGGGCCCCTTCCCCTGAACTCTCTTGTCTGTGCCCAGGTCCTGACCCTGAGAAACGGGGGTGCACGAAAAAGATAAGTCCGAAAAGGATTCTTTAAGTTAGGTTTCCACTTTAATTTTCATTTAAGTTTTGTATTTAAAAGGTTGGTCAGCCAACGCGTTTCATTCCCTCAACGGGAACTTCAAACCAAGTTTTTTTACAAACTTGGTTTGTGTATATATTCTTAACGTGATATAAATATGTCCAGTATCGATTGGTGTAACTTCATGGACACTTTTTAATGTTGTTACAATTTTGTTTTGTCTGTATGATTTTCATATTGTATGGTTATCTGTTCATGTTGTAAGTCCTGTGCCTTTTGATTTGTTGGTAATATCTATGTCACTTTTATCATGTTACAGCCCTGATGAAGTTCCCGTTGAGGGAATGAAACGCGTTGGCTGACCAACCTTTTAAATACAAAACTTAAATGAAAATTAAAGTGGAAACCTAACTTAAAGAATCCTTTTCGGACTTATCTTTTTCGTGCACCCCCGTTTCTCAATTTCTATTTGACATTTGATCTGGAGCACAGTAGCGCCACACAGCGGCTGGCGTTTTGGGGTAGTGTGCACGATAACCACTACAATTATCGCAGGAACTGATGTGAGGTGCGGCAAGAGGGGCCCGCCGCTGTTTTCAGTTCGAACCCAGGTCCTGACCCTCCCTTCTATTCTTCATGGTCCTTTGTGCATGCCCCTGTACCCTCCTTCTTGCCCATCATAGCCATTGTGCTGCCACTAACCCTCCCGCTTGCCATGCATGGTCTTATGTGCTGCCATGGCCCCTCCCACCTTCCCTGTGTGGTCAGCTAGCTGCCCCTGACCCCCTCCCACCTTCCCTCCATGGTCAGTGTGTATGCCATCATAGTCTCACTGTTGCTCTCCATGGTGTGTCTTGTTTCTAGTGCCCATCCTGCCTGACCTCCATGGTCATCTTGCTGCTCCTGCCCTGCCCCCTTGTCCCCAGCCCTCTGTTTCCATGTGCAGGCCCCTATTCCCGCCCTCCTGGCTTGTCTGTTCCATTGTAATGCCCCTGATCCGTCCCTCATGCCCTTTACGGTCTGTTATGCTGCAGCTTTCTCTCCTGTCTGTCCATTATGGTCAGCTAGCTACTATTGCCTCTTTCCCCTCTGTTCTCTGTTGTGCATATGCATGGTCCTGTCCCCTCCCTATTGCTTTCTATGGATTGTTGTGCTGCACTCCCATCCCGCATGCCCTGTGTGGTGTATTGTGCTGCTGCAAACCCTGATGCCTGCCCTGTAGGGTTAGTTTGGTGCACCTCTCCATGTCCCTCCTGTCCTCTGTTATCCGAGTCCATGTCCCTACCCCAATTCCTCCTGCCTATCATGATCCAATGTACCATACTTGTGAACATTTTGAACTTGGTAAGAGGGAGATTTTGAAAAAAAACTGGGGTATTGATTTTCCCCTTTGAGTTACATTGAAAAAGAGGAGATTGTAGACAGGAGACAGATCAAACAAAGCCCATTTGAGCTTAAAAACATTGGACGTTTCCTGGCTGAAACGGGTCTGTTGGCATGTATGGTTGTACTACCACTGCCTCTTCCTTCTGCCCACAATGGTCTATTATATTGCCACAGCCTCTCTTGCCAGTCCTGTATTGTTGGTTTGTTGCCCCTGCCCCCCTTTCCACTGCCCTCCATAGTCTGTTGTGCTGCCACTGCCCTTCCTGCCTGCCCAGTGTGGTCAAATTGTTTCCTCTGCACTCTCCTACCTGCCTTCAATTTTCAGAGTCCGTGCCCCTGGCCTCTGCCTCTCAACAGTATCCCAATGAACAACTATTTTGCTAACATTCTTTATTTATTACAAAAGTGTGGAACGCCTGACATCATCTTGATGTAATCGAAAGTGTAATACCATTGAGCGTTTCCTTTAGAAATTACATATATGAGAGGGTCTTATTTGCATCAAAATGATGGTTAGTGCTCTAAAAAACTAAAATGATGACATATTTTCTGGGTTTACAAATAGCGACAAAAAACTTTTAAATTATTTGTAATCTTTATGCTTTTTTATCCAGTTGACCACTTGATTAAATGTTGCACTTAGGGGAGAGGATGTGGTGTTACTTCCAGAGCTGCAGACTTTGCAACTGGGGAACCAGGTTGGAGTTTCTGCTTCAGCTCAACATTCTGTGATTCTAGTCAAATCACTTAATCTCCCCATGTCTACAACCAAAATGAATTTGATCTTGTGTGATGTAACCAATGCTCATGTAAAGCACTCCCATACCTGACAAGTCTGCACTATATAAAACTGCAAATACACAAAAAATAAGTGTTTTGCACACTTCTGTCATTGGGCTACATGTGGGCTACATCTGGGTGATATTGTGCTGCATTTGGGCTCTTTGGTCTCTGGTGGCCATCTTGCGAGATTTATTTGTTATGAGGTTTCCTAATTTCCTCATTTACTGAAGTCTCCTCGGTAGGAAATGCTTCCAGTTTTTTACTTTGATTCCATCAAGAAGGTATTCAGATATGTCACACATTTGCCATAAATTCTGAATGTTAGCACTCTAGTTGCTCATTAGATCACTGTAGTAAAGCTACTGCTCACCACGGAAGTCTGCTGCTGGTATTAAAAAGTGCATGTTTCAGTCTGCATATCATAATTTTTTAATGAAATAGAAGAGGATTTGAGAAGTCACTCAAAATGTGCCCTAATTTTTCTTTCTTCAGCACTAATCATAATTTCTATGGGAAAAAGAACCCCCTCATTGTGTTTCTTTTTAAATTAAATGTTTTAAGAGTTACCAGTTTATTCCAATCAAGATGGCTTCAGGTGTGCCATAGTTTTGTCATAAGTAAGACAGTAAGTGCTGTAGTTGTTCTTAAGCACACTCTGGGACATTCTGTCATTGGGCTATACTTGGGCTACATCTGAGTGATATTTGGGCTACATTTGGGCTCTTTTGCCTCTGGTGGCCATCTTGGGAGATTTATTTGTTATGAAGTTTCCTAATTTCCTCATTTACTGCAGTCTCCTCAGTAGGAAATACTTTCAGTTTCTTACTTTGGTTCCATCAAGAAGGCATTCAGATGTGTCACACATTTGCCATAAATTCTGAATGTTAACACTCTAGTTGCTCATTAGATCACTGTAGTAAAGCTTCTGCTCACCAGGGAAGTCTGCTGTGGGTATTCAAAGTGCATGTTTCAGTTTGCATGTCAGAATTTTTTTATGAAATAGAAGAGGATTTGAGAAGTCGACATGTGCCCTAATTTTTCTTTCTGCAGCACTAATCATAATTTCTATGGCAAAATGAACCCCCTCATTTTGTTCCTTTGTAAATTAAATGTTTTAAGTGTTACCACTTTATTCCAATCAAGATGGCTTTAGGTGTGCCATACTTTTGTCATAAGTAAGACTGTTAGCGCTCTAGTTGTTCGTTAGAACACTCTGGGACATTCTGTCATTGGGCTATACTGATTTGTGCTACATTTGGGCTCTTTTGTCTCTGGTGGCCATTTTGGGAGACTTATTTGTTATGAAGTTTCCTAATTTCCTCATTTACTACAGTCTCCTCAGTTGGAAATACTTTCAGTTTTTTACTTTGATTCCATCAAGAAGGCATTCAGATGTGTCACACATTTGCCATACATTCAGAATGTTAGCCCTCTTGTTGCTCATTAGATCACTGTAGTAAAGCTACTGCTCACCAGGGAAGTCTGCTGCTGGTATTGAAAGAAAGTGCATGTTTCAGTCTGCATGTCAGAATTTTTTAATGAGATAGAAGAGGATTTGAGAAGTCACTCAAAATGTGCCCTAATTTTTCTTTCTGCAGCACTAATCATACTTTCTATGGCACAATGAATCCCCTCATTTTGTACCTTTTTAATTAGATGTTTTAAGAGTTACCACTTTATTCCAATCAAGATGGCTTCAGGTGTGCAATACGTTTGTCATAAGTAGGACTGTTAGCGCTCTAGTTGTTCTTTAGAACACTCTGGGAAGCTGCAGTAGAACACAAAGGAATCAACTGACAGTCTCTGCCCTTGTTGGATGTACATGTTTTACTGAGAATGGCATACTTCATTCTCACATGACTGAGAAAGATAATGTGAATTTACAGAAAATATGCTCTCAGTTTAGCTTATAGATCACCTTCCAAACCTCTGTGGGAAAAGCATGAGAAAATAGTTTCTCTCAAACATGATTCATGATATCACAGTAGAAGGCTTTTTCACATGGTAAAATCACCTTAGTGTGGAACGCCTGACATCATCTTGATGTAATCGAAAGTGTAATACCATTGAGCGTTTCCTTTAGAAATTACATATATGAGAGGGTCTTATTTGCATCAAAATAATGGTTAGTGCTCTAAAAAACTAAAATGATGACATATTTTCTGAGTTTACAAATAGCGACAAAGAACTTTCAAATTATTTGTAATCTTTATGTTTTTTTATCCAGTTGACCACTTGATTAAATGTTGCACTTAGAGGAGAGGATGTGGTGTTACTTCCAGAGCTGCAGACTTTGCAACTGGGGAACCAGGTTGGAGTTTCTGCTTCAGCTCAACATTCTGTGATTCTAGTCAAATCACTTAATCTCCCCATGTCTACAACCAAAATGAATTTGATCTTATGTGATGTAACCAATGCTCATGTAAAGAACTCCCATACCTGACAAGTCTGCACTATATAAAACTGCAAATACACAAAAAATAAGTTTTTTGCACACTTCTGTCATTGGGCTACATGTGGGCTACATCTGGGTGATATTGTGCTGCATTTGGGCTCTTTGGTCTCTGGTGGCCATCTTGCGAGATTTATTTGTTATGAGGTTTCCTAATTTCCTCATTTACTGAAGTCTCCTCGGTAGGAAATGCTTCCAGTTTTTTACTTTGATTCCATCAAGAAGGTATTCAGATATGTCACACATTTGCCATAAATTCTGAATGTTAGCACTCTAGTTGCTCATTAGATCACTGTAGTAAAGCTACTGCTCACCACGGAAGTCTGCTGCTGGTATCAAAAAGTGCATGTTTCAGTCTGCATATCATAATTTTTTAATGAAATAGAAGAGGATTTGAGAAGTCACTCAAAATGTGCCCTAATTTTTCTTTCTTCAGCACTAATCATAATTTCTATGGGAAAAAGAACCCCCTCATTGTGTTTCTTTTTAAATTAAATGTTTTAAGAGTTACCAGTTTATTCCAATCAAGATGGCTTCAGGTGTGCCATAGTTTTGTCATAAGTAAGACAGTAAGTGCTCTAGTTGTTCTTAAGCACACTCTGGGACATTCTGTCATTGGGCTATACTTGGGCTACATCTGAGTGATATTTGGGCTACATTTGGGCTCTTTTGTCTCTGGTGGCCATCTTGGGAGATTTATTTGTTATGAAGTTTCCTAATTTCCTCATTTAGTGCAGTCTCCTCAGTAGGAAATACTTTCAGTTTTTTACTTTGGTTCCATCAAGAAGGCATTCAGATGTGTCACACATTTGCCATAAATTCTGAATGTTAACACTCTAGTTGCTCATTAGATCACTGTAGTAAAGCTTCTGCTCACCAGGGAAGTCTGCTGTGGGTATTCAAAGTGCATGTTTCAGTTTGCATGTCAGAATTTTTTTATGAAATAGAAGAGGATTTGAGAAGTCGACATGTGCCCTAATTTTTCTTTCTGCAGCACTAATCATAATTTCTATGGCAAAATGAACCCCCTCATTTTGTTCCTTTGTAAATTAAATGTTTTAAGTGTTACCACTTTATTCCAATCAAGATGGCTTTAGGTGTGCCATACTTTTGTCATAAGTAAGACTGTGAGCGCTCTAGTTGTTCGTTAGAACACTCTGGGACATTCTGTCATTGGGCTATACTTGGGCTACATCTGGGTGATATTTGTGCTACATTTGGGCTCTTTTGTCTCTGGTGGCCATTTTGGGAGACTTATTTGTTATGAATTTTCCTAATTTCCTCATTTACTACAGTCTCCTCAGTTGGAAATACTTTCAGTTTTTTACTTTGATTCCATCAAGAAGGCATTCAGATGTGTCACACATTTGCCATACATTCAGAATGTTAGCCCTCTTGTTGCTCATTAGATCACTGTAGTAAAGCTACTGCTCACCAGGGAAGTCTGCTGCTGGTATTGAAAGAAAGTGCATGTTTCAGTCTGCATGTCAGAATTTTTTAATGAGATAGAAGAGGATTTGAGAAGTCACTCAAAATGTGCCCTAATTTTTCTTTCTGCAGCACTAATCATACTTTCTATGGCAAAATGAATCCCCTCATTTTGTACCTTTTTTAATTAGATGTTTTAAGAGTTACCACTTTATTCCAATCAAGATGGCTTCAGGTGTGCAATACGTTTGTCATAAGTAGGACTGTTAGCGCTCTAGTTGTTCTTTAGAACACTCTGGGAAGCTGCAGTAGAACACAAAGGAATCAACTGACAGTCTCTGCCCTTGTTGGATGTACATGTTTTACTGAGAATGGCATACTTCATTCTCACATGACTGAGAAAGATAATGTGAATTTACAGAAAATATGCTCTCAGTTTAGCTTATAGATCACCTTCCAAACCTCTGTGGGAAAAGCATGAGAAAATAGTTTCTCTCAAACATGATTGATGATATCACAGTAGAAGGCTTTTTCACATGGTAAAATCACCTTAGAACGCACCACAATTCCTAAAATGAGTGTGGTACCATCAACAAATGATTTATAATGTAGCTAAAGTCTTAAAACCTTCCATTAACTGCAATGCTTTTTAATGAGGTGCTATCATGTATATTGGTCCCAAGGTGGCTGCCAACACTTCTTGGATGAAGTACTGACAGCCAATCAGATCTCACGATGAGATGTGTGGTTAGGCTCCGCCCAGATATATCTATCTTTATAACTCTAATTTTCTCAGGAACTACTCAACGGATTTACACCATTTATACAAAAGGCACGAGTCTGAACTGAGGACTACCTCTTTGCCAAATTTGGTGTAATTCCGTTCAACAGTTCGGGCTGTAGCTGTGTCAACAGGTCCTATGGGAAAATGCATGGGGAAACGTGTTTTGGTACCCCCCTTTTTTCTCGGCCTCTGCTTGACGAATCATAGTGAAATTTTCAGGATAGGAGCGGACCAGAGGTGGCCAAAAGTTTGGAAAATTTCGCGAAGATTCGTCAATCGGCGCCAACGTAATTCCAAATAGAATGTTGCGGATTTCCTCTGGAAAATAGGTCCTAACTATAACTACCTACTGGCGACTGCCAGTAGGTGATATATATATACACATATATATATTATCTACTGGCGGTCACCAGTAGATAGTTATAGTTAGGACCGTGTTTCCATAGGAAATCTCAAAATTCTATTTTGAATAACTTTGGCGCCGGTTGACGAATCTTTGCGAATTTTTCAAAACTAATGGGGCGCTCCGCTCAGCTCCTACCCTGAAAGTCTCGGGGTGATTCGTCAAGCGGGGGCCGAGAAAAAAGGGGGGTCCCAAAACGCGTTTTCCACATGCATTTTTCCATAGGACCTTTAGTCGAAGGTACAGCCCGAACGGCTGAACAGAATTACTTGAAATTTGTCAGAGAGGTAGTCCTCAGGTCAGGGAAGTGCCTTTTCCAGGTCTGGTGTCAATCTGTTCAGTATTTCCTGAGAAAATAGCATTTAAAAGCATATAAATATCTATACGCGTGCACCGTGCGCGCACCGTGCGCGCACGGTGCCGTGCGCGAGTGAAATTCTGATTGGTTGTTAGATGTCAGTCAACATTCGAATCGGTCAAAATCAGGAAGTGTCGGCCGCCATTTTGTCTCTCCCACTGAAAAGGAAAGGGGGAAACAAGGTGGAAAACGTGAAAAGGTGGCAGGGAAGAGAGTTCCTGACCCCCTAGCCTTTGTCAGGGGGTCACAGAAGGACCCCCATGGGTGAAATAAACATTTTTATTTTTTTTATAAAAATCGCGGGGTGCGCACAGATAACTATAACTCGCGCGACTGCCACTCTATCACAAGGATGATGTCATCAGTGATGTCATGAGTGATGCCACTGACCATGTCATGAGTGATGTAATATGTGACGTCATGAGCAGTGGATTGCGGGCGCGCGAGTTATAGTTATCTGAACTAACTATAACAGGGGAATTTCATTGGTTTTTTACGAGTGAAATGTCCACCTAACTATAACCTGTGTGAAACCTATGATTTTTTAAGGAAATTTGCAAGGTTTTTTAAATGCTAATTCCTAACTATAACGTGTGTGAAACCTATGGTTTTTTAAGTGAATATATATATATACACACATATATATATATATATATATATATATATATACACACACATACATACAACAAGCACACATATATCTCAAACGTATAAAAGGTGATGGGAGGATGCTTGCAAGAAGACTAACCACTGCAATTAGCTCAAAGAAACATTCCATCCCATGCTGCCACCCAAGATTAGATCCACCCATATGGAAATCAGTCTTAATTCTGCTCCAATTTGAGCAGAGCGGTCCTCTGAGCCGAAACACAAGCAACCCAAGACTAGTTTTATACTGATTGGGGATCTTCAGTTGGGTGTAGCTTGGTGCCAGTGGCACAGGGAGCAAGGGACTTACAGCTGGGCAGAACCTTTGCCACTGTACCTCAATCACACAAAAGATGATGGGAGGATGCTTGCGATACTGTGGCAATCTCTCGGGTAGAATTACAACCCACCATCCATTTGTCCACTATACCACCTCAGATTTGACCTAGTCATATGCAAATCAATCTTGATCCTATGCCGCCAATAAGAGCAGTCCAGCCTAAACTGTCAAGCAAGGTCCTCTTTGAACAAGAACACAAGCAGCCCAAGACCGGTTTTGCCCTGATTGGGGCTCTTCAGCCGGGTGTAGTTTGGTTCCAGTAGCAAACTGAGCAAGGGACCAACATTACAACTTACATTAAAAAAAATCTTAGAAATTCACACAGTCACTATAGCTGGAGCTGTGAAGTAATTATAACCCGCACCCAGGCATGCAGAATTTGTTATAAATTATGCCATTTCAGATGTCATCAGTGATGTTATCAATGCTGTTGTTGAACATGGCATGTGTCATGTAATATGTGACAGTATAAATAGTGCATGACGAAGACTTTATAGTTATGAGTTATAGATATTTCATAGCTCGAGTTACTTTAATTAACTATAACTTATGAATTTCAGGTTATGTTTAAAATGTTATGTTGCAACTGCCATTGTCATCTAACTATAACTAGGCCTGGGCAGAGAACTCTGCTCCGTACGCAGAGTTTCCGCACTCCGCAAAGCACGCAGAGTTCTGAAAAACTCTGCGTAGCGGAGTTTTTTCCACGCTTGCGCTCGACAAAATCAAGTCCTGGCGAGATTTCTCAATGCCGGGGGTCAGATTTCAATGCTCGCGGTAGTGGATGGTCGCTACAGATCGCTTTGAGAAACCTTCTATTCGAGTTGAGAAAGCTGCCACTCAGGTAGAAAATCTAATCTAGGGGCAAGAAAAGAAGCAGCACCATCTTGCGCTGATTTTACAGTGAGGGACAAACACCCGCCACTGATAATCAACGTGAACAGCATGACCAAAAGCACTCTGCGTAGCGTGGCAGAGATTTTTGGTCACTTTTTTTAGTAAGAGTTCCGCAAAGTGTAACTGTAAAAACCTAATTTTAATCTTTGTTTTTTAAGTGAATGTCTAAGTTTTATTTTCAATACCTAACGATAACTGGCACTTTAGCCTTTGCATTTTTTAGTAAATTTCTAGTTTTTTTTTTTTTTATGTAAGTAACTGTGAATATATAAAAAGGTAGACCTATTGATTGATCAGCATACATGACAAGCCCATTGGTGTCAAGGATTCATTGCGACATCTGCAACTAAACATTTGAATAAGCAGTTATAGTCAAAATAACATTAAGAAAGTGCCTTTTACACTTCTCAAGCCACATAATGCAGGAATAAGACCACCCACAAGGAGCCCTTGCGTTTCCAAATAGAGCAGCAAAAGTTCCAGCTCTGAGAATGCTTTAAAATATAATCATTACCTGGAGTCATGTTCTATAGACCCCATGAAACACTAGGTAAGTTTAAAAAAAGTATTTTTGGGAGGCTGCTGCACTCACTGCAACCTCCCACAACACTTAAAAAAATATAGTAGTGGTGCCTCCGTCCAGATTGGGGCACAATAATGCAGCAGAATTTATGTAAATTATCCTGGGGCACCATGCCAGGAGCAGTTAATAGTTTTTCTCTCTTTTGGTGGCATTTCTTTCTTTTTTTTTGTAGCTGTCTCAATCCCACCAAGGAAAACCGCAGCTTTAGTTTTTGTTGAGGGCCTTGTGGGGCCGCATCAGGCCCCCACAGCCCCACCAGCAACCCTTTTAAGCATGGGTGCCAGCGAGAGCCAGCTCCTTTACTTTGCTTGTGAGCAGCTTTTAAGTGTAAGAAGGTATCCCTTCCTGTACATAAACAAACCTTTTAGAAAAATGTTTTGTAACTTTCATGTGTGCTACATGAATCAGCACACATACAAGTTACAAAATGTCATTTTAGGATTGTTTATGTGCAGGAAGGGACACCTTCTTACACTTAAACAATCCTCCCTTGCACACAGATACCCTTGCACTATGGTGCAAGGGTGTCTGCGTTGGTGCTAAGTTGCTAAACTTAGCACCATCGCAGGGGGAAATGCAAGGCTGCACCACATTCATGTAAATATGGTGCAGCCTGGCGTTTCAGAAGGGGAGGAGCTTGTTGTTAAGCCAAGGAGGCTAACGACACGCTCTGCCACTTCCTAGTACATTTCCCTCTATGTTTATAGCCCAAAGGGAACCCCACCGTTAGACCTAGAGGGTCAGGGTATCCTTCTTCTTCCCCGCTATATGTTTTTATTTTTGTGACACAGGGCCTGAGTTGCAAAGTCTTTAAATGGCTGCCACAATGTCTTTGCTGATGGTGTGACAGCCAATCAGATCCTACCTTTTCATTTGTCATCTTCCAGGTATGGAATATACATACAATATGAGCCTTCATTTCTCAAAAACTACTGAACAAATTTAAACCAAATCACCAAAGGCATGCTTTCTGGGTAAAGAGCTAGCTTCCGGACAAAGATAGTGTTATTCCATTCAGCCATTTTTTTGTATCGGTGTTCAATTTTCCTATGGAAATCTGCATGGGTAAAATGTGTTTTGGGATCCTCTTTTTTCTCAGCCCCCACTTGACCGATCACCCCACACTGAAACTTTCCAGAAAGGAGCCGAGGCGGTGGAGGCTTTTGTTCAGAAAGTTTTGTGAAGATTTGTCAAATGGCCTAAAAGTTATAAGTAAACCAAAAAAATCAATTGCCTGTTGAAATGTGGTTGTAGATATAACTAACCAGTGATTCCCTGCCCCCTAGGTATGATGGATTAATTACTGGGAGGGGCATGTGGGCCCCTCCCAGAGCATTATTGATGCACCAGGGACCCCATCCCCTGGGGCCAATTTTAATTTTACGGGAGGGGGTTGTACCCCCCCAGCCTCTTAGAGGCCTTTGTGCGTGTCTCCTGGAGCAATTTAATACTTTTTAGTGGCGGGGTGTTCAGCCCTCCTCCTGGAGCCTTCTTGAAGTACCTAGGACCCTATTCCCTGGGGCAGTGATTTTAATTTTGGGGACGGGCATGTGGGCCCCCCCTGATCTGTACATTGGCCCCTGGGACTCTTTTGCCCAAGGCTAATGACTGCTGCAGTGTCCCGTGAACTCCATCCCTCAGGACACTGCATTCTCTGCCCTCATTCTCCTGGGCAGGGAGCAGAGAAAAATGCTGCTCTCACCCGGGCTGGAGCAAAGTTAAACAGGTGACTCCTGAGGGCACCACAATAGGTACTGGCTGGGAAGCCAGCTGGAGCCACGGGACCTTGAGACTCCCCTGGTGGTCCCCAATGGTTAAAGCTGATGAGTGTGCTCCGGGTGGGCACTGGGGCACCCACTTTAAAAAACAAAATCCTGACTCACACTGGCACCTTGCGTGGTTGCAGGCTTGGGAACCGGCTGGGTCCACTGGAGTCTTGGTACTTCCCCATGACCCCCAACATTTGGATATGGATATGTTACGGGTTTGTACCCACTTAAAATAAATAATAACAACAACAACAAAATAAGAGGCAGGACTGCTCCATGCAAGCAGTCCTTAGGCTTTACTGGTGGTGCATATAGAAGCAGCAGGGGTACCAACAGCCTTTTTATTTTTATGTTGTGGGGGCTTCAGGGAGTGCAGCAGCCCCCCAGCATCTTAAAAAATGCAGTAAGACCCCTGGGTCATTGAATCCATGACCCCAGGACAGCTTACCATATATTTTTAAGCACTCTGAGCTGGGGCTGTATGATCTTCAGCTGGAGTGCAGGGACTCTTTGTGATGGGTCCCAGGGTTCCATTTTGTGGCCTGGAAAATGTTAAGAAATAGACTAAAAGACATGTTGATTTTTCTTTTTCTTTATTAAGTCTTTATTAAAGATGATTTATGACAGTCACTTTTATTAAACATTGCAATGTGTGAATTTATAAAATATACATTTGATTACAGTTAATGGTGACTTTGAGACAAAGATAGTAGGTCTGCTTTATTTATTTTGAAGTGCTAAGCCCTTGATAAATCCAATAGGCCTGCTTTTTATATGTAGGTGGTCCAACCCTTTGACAAAGTCAGTAGGTCTGCCTTACTTTAGATTACACACATTTTGGTCTACCTTACATTAAATGAGAACCTTTATATAGTTAAATAACATAGTAAGCCTTGCGCATCCACAGGGGTTGGACGCAGATGGGGTTGGGCAGTGGCACCCACATTAAATTGTCACAGTTGCTGCACTGCATGACAGGGGGAGATCAGAAAACCATCAAATGCACAGAGATATGCTGCTGTCTCCCTAGAGCTAGCGCAAACTCAGGCTGCGAAGTACCACACACACCTTTGCTCCATAGTGTAAAGGTGTTTGCATGAGTCTAGTGTAGGTTTTGCTCTCGAAGGACACCCTTCCAAAACAAAATACTTTGGCTTCCCACTTTGTATGTGTGCTATACGGTGGAGAACACATACAAAGTGGGAAAAGTTAGGAAAAATAAAAGCATTTCTCTTTTTCAATGCTGCTTCAAGCTGGTATTAATTTGTGGGGCAAAACTCTTTAAATTTAGTAGAGCCAAAAATCATGAAGTGGTTGCATGGGAATGCCCATCTGCCACCCATTGAACTCCGCGTTGATGCAGGGAAACGCAAAGCACTTTCAGGCAACTCTCTAGCAAAAAAATATTTTGTGCATGTTTTGCATCACTTTTACGTTTGTAAATCTGGCCCTCTGTTTGCATCATGATAAAGCGAAGTAAATGTGAAACATGTTTTGGGGGGTTCCGGATGTTGAAAGGAACAACTGAGTCTTTGTTAAAGGAGCATAGGTTATGGAATATGTGCGTGTTAAGGACCCTTCCTAGGCTACTTGATGTTCCAATCCATTAAGTACTGTGGTTCAAGTGCAGTACTGGGGGATTATCTGTGTTACTCCCACTTTCACATATAAATGTCCACAGGTCCGATTCTGTAACTCAGAATCTTCCTGTGGTGCCCTAGGTACCATTTTACGTGCTGCTGCTTTAAATGCAGGAAGACAAAAAACTGAGCCTGTCCAACATATACAATAGCAGGAACGGCTGGTAACCTGTAAAAGTAGTGGGCAAGCGAAGTGTACCACCACCTCCCAAAAAACAAAAACACATTTGGCCTTCCTACAAACGCCCATATTTAAAAAAATAAAAAAAAACTCCCTCAAAAGCCCAAATAAAAACAACCCCTCCCTCCAAAATAAAGCAAACAGTACATGCATTACACATTATATTAATTTAATAAAGCTAATTTGTACTTACCCACCGTCTCCCTGTCCTCATCGCTGTCCTTCTGAAGACTGTGGAACGAAGAACCTCCCTAACCAGCCCTGGCACTGCTCTTATGCTGCATGAGAGCAGTGCCAGAATTGGATAGAGCGGGTTAACCTAATGCTCCTTCAGACCCTAAGGGCCTGTGATTGGTCTCCACCTACCTGCCTAAGACAGCTGGGTAGAGAGCTTCAAAGTGCACTTGTCACTTTGGTCGGCACAAGACCGCTGGCCAAAGTAACATGCGTACTTTGAAGTGCATGACCACAACTACTCCAGTTGTCCTGCTATCAATCAGCAGCAGAGGACACTCCATCCTGGCTCGGAAGCAGGCTGGCGGCTGCTGCATGCCTTTGTTAACAAGCATTGGCATAGCCAATAGGTCTCGCCTTTGGGACCTTATAAGTGTTTAGCCATGCAACAGTTGCATAACTAAATACTTAAAAGGTCCCAAAAGCGAGACCTATTGGCTATGCCAAGCGGCCGTGCGGCCGCCAAAGTGAAAGTTATCGCGATCAAACATCAAAGCGGCCTTGCAGGCGCGAAAGTGAAAGTAATTGCGGTCAAGTGCGGCGCGCGCGCCTGCGCACATGCACTGTAGCTCTACGCTGGCCTGGTAGCACTTTTTGGAGCCCTCTCAATAAGTCTCGCCAGACCAGCGCATGCGCTGGGTCAGGCGAGACCTAAAAGTAAAATGGCAATGAAATTATTTCGAAGCTCCCCTGTCCTCATAAAGAAACCACTGCTGTGCAATAGAAAGGAAAGGCTGACTCTCTTACACTGCCCCACACCCAATATAAGACTACTTGATGTGAAGAAAGAAAAATATAGGATGTGACTTACTAGATGAAAGAATTTCTGGCAAGACAGATGTGTGTTATCTGTAGCTGGCTCATCATTCAGGGTACAATGTCTAGTCGCAACAGCAAAGGGATTAACATTAGTATTAAAAACTGCCTAAAACTGCCTCTAGTAAAAAGTTGTTGCATTTGTGAAAAAAGAAAAAAGAGGGCTAACAAAAATGCATCACTTTTACTGCTTGTCTAGAGAATCAAGACAATCAAACAGCATTTATTATTTCAAGCTAGATTTAGCACCAAGGATAATTGTGCGCAGGGTTGGCTTTAAAGTTGTTGGCCCCTGGTGTGACAATCCTTTTTGCTCCACCCCCATAACTACCTCCTCAGATTCCCTCACCACCACCAGGCACATAGCTCTGTCACATACATTTCATTTGTTTTAAAGCACTGGTAAAGGCTGACCTTTGAAATAAGAATGTATATCTACCCAAACAAATACATCTCAGCAATGTAAGGAATATATAATGAAAGACTGGAGGGAAAAACAGAAAGTCCTAACCTATTTTATGTCGGTTGCATGCAGCTCTTTGATCAATGTTCTATATTAGGGTTGAATCTTATATACGGCTGTAACAAAAGGATCTCTGTGACAAAAGCAGCATTCACTCAGCTATCCATATAAAATACAGATCTGTGATCTGCACGGTATGTGTTCTTTGCAGTAGGCATACTAACCCTTTGCGCTACTTTATGGCAAGTCAAAACTGCCCCTAAAACTCTGATTTCGCTCTCTAGCAGGAACATTATTCACAAGAGTTATCTTGACATTCTTAATGCTGCCTGAAAACTGGACGCACAGGGAACTATGCCGCAGGTGTTTTTAAATCGTAAGTTATTACTAAACAGAGCGCTCCCCCTGAGGTCAGCGCCCCTTCCCCAGGCCTGCGCCCAGTGCGGTCGCACCAGTCCACTTCCCTAAAGCCAGCCCTGAATGTGTGGCACATTTTTGCTGCTTTTACATATTAGTAATAGCAACAAGGGGTTTGGACCTAGGCGACTGGACGGGCCGTAGTGAACAAAGAAAAAAGGGTGGGGTGTCCTTGGCGACATATTCAAATGCTGCTAAACCAATTAACAGACTAAAGGCCATCAATTCAATTGATATGGGCTTGAAGCATTTATTTGCTACTTCTTTCTGTAAACTTTACTGCACATTTAGTCATGGGTCAGGTAAGTGCGGATACATTTCAGTCAAGAGCAAATTATACATATTAAGGCAACAAATAAAACATAGACATGCAGACTTTCTGATGAAGTCATGTGATGTAACAAACAATACATGAAGCGTGATACATAAGAACAATTATCCAAACATTATATCACTAGTCTTAGTTCACAAACGGAGCAGCTACTAGGACAACCTTTAGCATCCACTTTGTGTAACAAATTCAAGCAGCTGCTACCCAAGGGGAAAAGGGTAATTAGGCCCAGTAGTGAGACAATTCAAATAACATTACTACAGGGGGAAACGTAATTAAAACCGAAAGTCCCTGCATTGTGTAATGCCGACGCGTTTCGATTCCCAAGGTGGTTTGTGGGATTCTCTTCAGGGCGTGGACTGGTTTATCTGACTGAATAGAGAAATACATTTGTATGTTGTAATGTAGATGGCACGATTTGCGTCAGACGGGCGTTGCTTTTACAAAGGTATAAGAATGCTTGCTGTCTGTTAAATGGAAACCTAGTTGTACTTTGGTTTGACGAATTTCGCCATGCCGACGATGTTTTCTTTGATGCTTCCTTTCAGCTCTCAGTCGGTTCAATAGCTGAACATATAGGTTGAATAGCGCAGCTCCACTTCAAATTTCACAAAGCGGTAAAAAGAGTTGCTTCCTTTAAAGTTCGCACAGAAACGGACTGCATCGTGTCTCTTTGCAATGGGTTGTGAAGGTCATCTAATGGTGTCTCATTCCCAGTTTCTCTCTCCAAGGAGGGTGGCTTAACACTACCTTGTAAATGAACCGAGGCCCCTATCGCCACCACAACGTCACTGAAAGTGACGTTGCGATGGTGATAGGGGCTTGTACATATGCCCCTTGGTTTAGGAGAACTGCACTTTCTTCTGTTTTATTAAAATGATAGGAAAACATCGCAAAATAAGTTTTCTCGGTCTTTCTATAAAGGGCTTATTCTTGGATTTGGATTTCCTTGTTCAGATATTTGTTATGCACTTAAAATGATTGATTAACAATGATTGAAAACAAAACTGCTTTATTGTGCAATGTGTACAGGAGGAACATGTATTTACTCCATTGACTTCTGCTAATGCCACAATACGGTAATGTAGATTTTCCCAGTTTTTTGGAGTTACGTTTCTGCATGGCCCTAGGCATTCAAAAGCCAACTTTTTCTCAACTCATGAAAAGGTTTGGCACGATACAGTGCTTAGTCCAAGGGCCCATCAGATGAGCCAATCAACAGAAATTGGATTTCAATTATATGGCATGCTGATAGAGACCAGCTAGGTATGAGTACACTCCAACATGCTCCCAATTATATAATTATTGTAGAAAGCAATTCTGATCTTCATTATCAAGGATTGCAAGGAAGATTTCAAACAGATGGCACGGACACAGCCCATATTCCCAAAACAATAGGTGTGCTTAAACTGGAGATGGCTGCGAGTATTTTTCTGTCTGAAAAATAATAATCATTTGCATTCACAGAACGAAAAAACTCTTTGTTCGCTTTCCCTCTTGAAACCCCTTCTGCAGATAGATTTGATTGGGAAATGGAGTCTGCAGCCAGAGAAATGAGAAATGAAGTTCAGCCATCTAAATTTGCTTGTTGAAGATGAGGGCCAGCGACTCAGTGCCTGGGCTTCAAATCTGCAGCCTTTTAGGGGCGAAAAGGGGAAGCAAAACACAATGGGGTTTATTTACAAGCCCAGTGTGCCGTTGGAGCGTCACTTTTTTATGATGCTTCGGCAGCACACTGGGCTTACCCACATCTACGAGGTCATGTAAAGCCACCTTGCATGGCTTTTCAGGGCCTCGTAGATATGGTGTGAGGCAAAGCGAAAGTTGCCTCACACTGCGATGGGGGGCGTGCCATGAGCATTACAGTGGATGTTCCCACATAACAGCCGTGGCATTTGACACATTCCCAGATTTACAACATGATGTGAACCCCTCAATGAGTCAAAAGCCTACACCGCTTCAGGGGTGGTGTATGGGTTGTTCTTGTGAAGGAAAGTGTCTCTTCCCCTACAAAAACTAACTGATTTCAGCGCAGGCACACTTGCACCATGGTGCAAGGAAGGGTACCTGCATTGCCCAATTGCAGCCGTTTGCGCGCCAGAGCTGTGAAAGAGGACAGGAATGTGCTGTATCTTATAGATACTTTTGTGTCAATGGGGATACCCGAAATGCTACCTGACCAGGTCAATATTGCGATACAGTAAAGAAATGGTCACAGTAACAACAACAATTCTAGAAAACAAAATTAAAAATGAAGCAGCATACACAGTACCCCGTTAGAGATTTGCAATTAATGCAATTTATATTTAAATGTGGCAACACAGTTGCTCTTTCATCACCAAATGGTTCTAATATTTAGAAAAAAGGTGCTCGGGTGTGGGAAAAAGGGAGATGGAGTGTTGTTGGTCAAAGTGAAACCATGAGGAGGGAGGACAAGGAAAAGAGGTGTGACATATATCCATCACATTTTCATCAAGGTGCTGTTCCAGCCTAACATAGGTCAGTTGTTCCAATGTATCACATAGCCTTCTAAGGACACTGTTATTAATTCACAGTTATCAGGGCTTATGAGCTAATTGTAGTCAACGTTTCGACCCCTGAGAAATTAGCTAGGTGATTCCAGCCTTAGGGTCGGGTCTTCTTCAGGACAGTGAGGATGGGAAGCACCTATAGGCAAAATAATAATCCGTGATTATGGGGGCATGGTGTCTAAAAAGGGGGAGTGAATGCAGCTAAACAAAGGTAAAGTTTACCTAATTGTACACCCAGCATGTCTCAATGGGCTGGGCAGTCAAATGAAAGTTGGGCTCACCAGAGCTCCTTTACGCAGAGGAAACACATATTAGAAAGTAAACTCTGAAAGGGTAATAAAGGACAGAAAGGGTACACGTCAGAAGAGATTCTGGCGCGGTGTTTGGAAGACAAATCTGCGAGATCAATCTGCATTGTGAACATGTCTCAGCACGTGGAGCTGAGATGAGCAAACCGTGCATAGTTTAACATAAATGGTCTGCATATGTGGTCGAGTAAGGACGGTGAAAGGCAAAGAGCCTTGGGGCTTATGGCCACTGACATCCCTTAAGTTAAATGAAAATCAAATAAAGTAACCTGCATGGTCGCACTCGTTTTATATAATGCATGATGTGGTAAAAAACTTGAAATACTGACGAATAAAGGCTGTGTATTAATAAGATTGTACGGAAAAGAGTAGCGCATAAACAATCCATTGTGGCTATCGTAAAAAGAAATTATCTGATAATGGTGCGAGTTTAAAAACCAGCTTGGTAAAAGGGACAGAAAACGCTAATTATGCTGTTGCGACCTCACCTTGGGATGCTACTGTCCGGCTCGATTTCTGGTGCCAGAATGAGCTCGCGGTTCAACATCACGTGTATAGGCGCGGGTTGGAGCGTGCACGTTGAGTGCAGATGCCTCCCGTAGTATAGCGTGTGGCGGAAAGGCCTGGCTGCGGAATCGGAGAGAATGATTATGATTTCTCAAGTGCCGGTGTTTGGCACGGTTCCTAATCCCGTGTGCTGTTAAAAAGCAGGATGGCGTAAACTGTTTGAACAATTTGAACATTATTACTGAGGGTACAGGATGTAGCAACAAATACCAGGATGCTTATATTAATCATGGATGACGCTTCCCTATCATGAAATCTGCCTGTTGGCCATTTATGACATATGAAATTACCGTACCGTGAATTGTAGATAATAAACATTCGCTATAGATGTTTCAATGTTACATAAAGCCTCATAAAAAACATAACAACACAGTAGCAGATGGAAGTCACATAGATGAAGTTTTTAACCATGAATTGTACATATTTGTTTGGAGGCTTATATGGGCAGCCGCTGTTTAGAGAAGAGCAGATTGAAATTGGAACATTGCATTGGCAGACAAAGTGGTGACCAGTGCTGACGCGAGTAGCCCGCTCGCAGTCGTGAAGAGCCGCATACTTCTGGATTTACACCTAGAGAACAGAATTCTGTAGGTTTGAGCTAGGAGGAGTCCACTCTGATGCAAGCCGAAGGGTCCCGGACCTTGCTGTACCTCTAGGAGATCAGCACTCACTCGAACCGACGCCAGCAGCAGTCTTAAGCAGGGTCAGGCACGTCCAGTTGATGTGGGCAGTTGTGGAGAAACCTCTGGAAGCATGTTGTATCCCTGTAGCTCAAACGTGAGGTCAACCAACTGTCCTGTGCAGTCACTTCTGCGGAGCCTGGTTTCAAAGTAAGGAGGTTCAGTCTTCCTTCTTCAGACACCAGGGCAGTTCTTCTTCTGAATCTCCACAGGTCAAGTAGAGTTCTGATGAGAAGCTGTAAACGTGACACTTTTATGCCGTGTGCCAGTCTTCATGTTGGTAAATCCCTGGCCTACTCCAAAACTGATTGCGGTCAGTTCTTCCTCTTCCCTTGGGTCTAGCTCCAACCTGTCTATTGTGACAAAGGCAAGGACAGGCTATGAGTCAGTTTAATTTGTATGTGCTGCAAGCAGGGTCCTTTGAAGTGTAATTAGCAACCCCAGCAATTCTGTTAGGAAGACCCACACCCAGGCCCCTTTTATCTCCACACCACAGGAGAGCTATTCACAAACATGTGACCCTCGACACTGGAAGAAAGGCACGTTTGGTTAGGCAAAAACATTCAACTTTCCAAATGTACAAAAAGTGATGGATGGAATGCTTAAATTAATCTCACCCACTGGTAATGAGTAGGCTGTATCCCAGTCCATTATTATTTTGCATACCATGCAACCTCAGTTGAACCCCACTATATACAAGTCAGCCTTACCCTTGCTTCAATGGGCGCAGGTCAGCCCGAACTACCAGTTCAGATCCATTCAGGCATCAGGTTATCAAGAGTGAGAGAAGCCATTGCGTCAGAAGGTTCTGCTTCGATGACCTGGTGTTTCCTGGCAGCTATGGCTTCTAAAAATAATTGTTGGGGAGAGGGCTTACTGCCTAACATATGCCATAAAGGAAGAATGTTTTGCAGTAATAGAATACTAATGAAAGGGTTGGTGGAAATAATTAGCCCAGAAAAGACCTCTTGTGTTGTATCTGTTTAGACTCCCTTTTGAATTCACATCATGTTTTGTGAAGACTCTGCAACTAGGGCAGACAAGTAACGGTCATTACCCCTCAAAAAAGAAGCAAGAGTGGTGCTTTATTGCATGGGAACAGTAGAAGGTGGTAAAATGTCCAATGTGCTCAGGGATAGCAATTCAAGTCTATACATGGTCCTCGGATTGGCATGGAAGATGATGACTACCAGTAGGGAAAGTGAGGCCATCAAGTGGCACCTAGGTCAGCCAAGATGGGTTCCGCGGACAGTGAATGGTGAATGGTGGTCTTAGGGCATCCTTGTTCACACAGATAAAGTTCCTCCAGGGATTTGGATAGGAAGTGGTCCAGGCAGGTCACTGTGGATAAATGAGTCAGTATCATACAGCTGTTTACTGTGAACCTGACTAGGCCCATTGCAGCACCAGAATTCTAATTGACTTTCAACCTTCTTATTGGCAGAAATCTGTCAACAATGGACAATCATGCCATGTTGCAGATGTGGAAGTTGTTGTTATATTCTCATGATCAATGAATCTGGTGGTGGGCATTTGATATTGGTGGAGGGGGTCATCTTATGGAACCGATTCAAGATAGTTCCTACTCTCAGCTCGTATAGGAAAAGGTGATATGTGTGTGCCAAGAAAGCTCCCCATAGAGAATCTAAGAGGAAATCAGTCTCAACATGGACCTATTATTTTTAGAAGAAAGTTAAAGACTTCCTCATCTAATGCCTCCATGAGACTAGAATCTCTGGTCAACACTCTGATGGATCTGCTCATTCCTCTCAGGATGCACTCAGTCAGCTGAGCCATGTATATATCTACTGCCTCCTACTGGCTCTGAGGTGACCCTCAAGGCTCCTCTATTAGCCCTATACTCTTCAACATTTACATGACCCCTCTTGCCAACATCACCAACATTATGCCGACACCCAGCTTTTCCTCTCCATCTGAGAGGACACCACCAGTACCCAAGCAGATTTTACCAGCTGCATGTCTGAGATCGCAACATGGGTGAAAATCAACTGGCTATAACTCAACAGAGAGATAATAAATGTGGTCTTTATCAGTAAGGACACCTCTCTCTGGTCCTTGGTCTGGTAGTCAACAGAGCTGGGCCCAACACCCAGCCCCTCCAACTCAGTCAGGAACCCCATGATCCTGATTGACAATCAAATCCCAATGACGAACCAAGTCGACACCAGACGCATCCACCTGCTTTCACACCCTCAAGCTCCTTAAGAAGGTCTGCAGATAGCTCCCACTGGGCATCTGATGATCTGTCTGGTAAGACTTTACCACCAGCAGAATGGACTACTGCAACACCATTTACATCAGCATCGCCACTCAACTCACCAAGAGAATACAAGTCATACCCCCCTGCAAAACCAGGTAGTTTTATGATAGGTAGGGACCTTGCCTGTTGCGGGTACTAGACCTACCCACACGAGTGAGGTACCATTTTTATTGGGAGACTTTGGAGAATGTGGCTTGGGTGGAAGTTTGTGGACCCATGCAGATTCCACAACTTTTCATCACAGAACTGGGGGGAAATTGTGTTTATTTTGACAAAGTTTGAGGTTTGCAAGGGATTCTTGGTAACAGAACCTGGTGCGAGCCACACAAGTCACCCCATTCTGGATTCCCTTGGGTGTCTAGGATTCAAAAAGGTATAGGTTTGATAGGTTTTCCTAGGTGCCGGCAGAGCTAGGGTCCAAAATCTATAGCTAGGTACTTTGCAAAAAAGGGGTCCTTTTTCACTGTAAAAATGTGGGGTCTCCACGTTGCGTTTTGGGCCATTCCCTGTCGCGGGCACTAGCCCTACCCACACAAGTGAGGTACCATTTTTATCGAAAGGGGGAATGAGGGATGGGTGGAATTTTGTGGATCCACGCAGATTCCAGGACTTTCTGTTACAGAAATGTGAGGAAAAAGTGTTTTTTTACAAAGTCTGAGGTTTGCAAGGGATTTGGGTAACAGCATCTGGTGAGAGACAGACAAGTCACCCCATCCTGGATTCCCCAGGGTGTCTAGTGTTAATTTTTAGGTCTCGCCTGACCCAGCGCATGCGCTGGTCTGGCAAGACTTTTTGTGAGGGCTCAAAAAATGCTACCATGGCCAGCCTAGAGCTACAGTGCATGTGCGCGGGCGCGCGCTTAGGAGCAGAGGCTGGCAAACCTCGTCATGCTCATTAAGCGCCCACGATCACTTTCACTTTCGCCCGCGATCACTTTCGCGGCGCCACTTTGATGTTCTCGTTCAAAGAACATCAAACATCAAAGAACATGTTGTGTTAATGCTTTGCTGCACCCCTTTGACTTACAATGTGCTTTCTCTTTCCACAAACTCGATGTTTGTGTTCCTTTATTTTGAGATGCTTTTAGTATTACTGTTTTGTGACTTAAAGAACATTAAGGAAATGTTACTGTGAAACTGGACAACGTTCACAGTGTTTATTTCTGATCGCAGCAGCTGCTTCATGTCCGTTGCACCATTCAGGGAGCCCTTTCGTTGGTGCTTTCATGAGGACATGATGAGGAAGCTGGAAACTTTTGGCACATTCTCTTTAAAAGCACAGCATGTTGGCGACTGGTTAATCGAATAGACCTATGTAGCGCTTTAGATCTCAAAGCGCTATGATGGTGGCAGCAGTTACAACTCATGAAATATGGGGTGCAACTCACAAGGAGGGGGCAGGTTTGAGTTCACATTGGCTGCAATCGAATTCTTAAGATGGTGGGTTGTGTGTATCCATTATCAGAACTCAGTCTTCCCTAAGTGATCTTGTTTGTTTTGTTGTTGTTTTAATGCTTTGTTGCGCCCGTTTGACATACAACGTGCTTTGTCTTTCCACAAACTCCATGTTTGTGTTCCTTTATTTTGAGATGCTTTTAGTATTACTGTCACACACACAACCCCACACACACAACAACCACACACACAACCACACACACAACCACACAACCACACACACACAACCACAACCACACACACACAACCACACACACAACCACACATACAACCACACACACACAAACACACACACACAACCACACACACACAACCACACACATACACACAAACACACACACAACCACACCCACACACACACACAACCACACCCACAACCACACACACAACAACCACACAACAATCACACAACCACACACAACCACATACACAACCACACACAACCACGCACAACCACACACACACATGTACAACCACACAACCACACTCACAACCACACCTACAACCACACACACACAACCACACACACACAACCCCAACCACACACACAACCACACACACAACCACACACACAACCACACACACACAACCACACACAACCACAAACACAAACACACACAACCACACACACACACAACCACACACACAACCACAACCACACACACAACCACACAAACAACCACACACACAACCACATCCACAACCACACCCACAACCACACACACACAAACACAACCACACCCACAACCACACACACACACAGAACCACACACACAACCACAACCACACACACAACCACACACACACAACCACAACCACACACACAACACACACAACCACACACACAACCACACACACACAACCACACACACACAACCACAACCACACACACAACCACACATACAACCACACACACAACCACACACACACAACCACGCACACACAACCACACACATACACACAAACACACACACACAACCACACACAACCACACCCACAACCACACCACAACCACACAACAATCACACAACCACACACACAACCACATACACACAACCACACACACACATGTACAACCACACCCACAACCACACCCACAACCACACACACACAACCACACACACACAACCCCAACCACACACACAACCACACACACAACCACAACCACACACACAACCACACACACACATCCACACACACAACCACACACACAACCACACATAACCACACACACAAACACACACAACCACACACACAACCATGCACAACCACACAAACAACCACAACCACATAAACAACCTCACACACACAACCACATCCACAACCACACCCACAACCACACACACAACCACAACCACACCCAACCACACCCACAACCACACACACAACCACAACCACACACACAACCACAACCACACACACAACCACAACCACACACACAACACACACAACCACACACGCAACCACACACACACACAACCACACACACACAACCACACACACACAACCATACACATAACCACACACACAACCACACACACACAACACATACAACCACACATACAACCACACACACACAACCACACCCACACAACCACTCACATACAACCACACACACACACAACCACACCAAGCATTGGCATAGCCAATAGGTCTCGCCTTTGGGACCTTATAAGTGTTTAGCCACGGAACAGTTGATGTGGTTGCACAAAGGATATTTTGCTGCATAACTAAATACTTGGAAGGTACCAAAAGCCAGATCTATTGGCTATGCCGATGCTTGTTTATATTTGCTAGGTTTCCCTAGGTGCCGACAGAGCTACGGTTCAAAATCTACAGCTAGACACTTTGCAAAAAAAAGGGTCAGTTTTCATTGTAAAAATGTGGTGTGTCAATGTTGCATGGGCGTAACAGTGATGCAAGGACAACACAATCCTTTGGTAAATCTGGGCCTAAATAAATGTTTCTGGACATCCTGTAACTGATATGAGGGAAAATGTAGATCTTCCACAGCCTGCTGAAAAGAAAATCTGGATTTTATTAAGGACACGGACCATTTTGCTCACATACCGGACTGCAGAAATGTTGTCCATGCGGAGCATTACAGAACATTTTATATTTTCTTGAGTGAAGTTCCGGACTGCGAAAGAGCCCGCTAGGAGTTCCAGACAGTTTATGTGCATGTTCTTCTCTTGGTCTGACAAATGTCCCCCTGTCCACATCTCGCTCCCCAGCCCTCTAGGCTTGCATCTGAATCTATCACTAATTCGGGTTCCTCTCCGAAGATTGCCCTCCCGTTCCAGGCTTGAGCGTTTTTGAGCCACCATTCTAATTCCTCCCTCGAGTCCTGATCTAAGGACAGTGTTTGAGAATATGATTGACTTCTTTGAAGGCATCTCTTTTTTAGTCTTTGTAGGGCCCCATAATAGAGTGGTCCGGGGAATATGGCTTGGATGGTGGAGGATAGGAGACCCAGGATCTTCGCTAGGTCTTTGAGTGTAAAAGTCTTGGCTAATAAGTGTTTCTTTATTTCCTTTCTCAGTTTTTTAGTTTGTCTCTGGGTAGACGAAGCTCTGTGCGGAGAGTGTCTACGATGAATCCCAGGAATTGGGTGTCTTGTGCTGGAGTTAAGCACAATTTTTTTAGATTTATCTCAAATCCTAATTTTTTTAATATCTCTATCGCCCACTGAGTATGTAAGGATACAATGTCCTTGGACTGACCCATAATTAGGATGTCATCTAGATAAATAATTAACTTTATGCCCTTCGCCCTGTGCCATGCTACTACTGGTCTGAATACCTTTGTGAAGCACCATGGTGCTGAAGATAGACCGAAAGGGAGACTGGAGAATTCCCACATTTTCTTTTGCCATGTAAAGTGGAGATATTTTTAGTGGGGAGGCCAGATGGGAGGGATAGTAAGGTAAGCGTCTTTGAGGTCTAGTCTTGTTAACCAATCCCCTTTTCTTAGTATGTCCCTTAAGAGGTATATCCCTTCCATTTTGAAGTGGCGGTAAACCACCCATTCGTTTAACTCTTTTAGGTTTATTATAGGTTTCATTTCTTTGTTCTTTTTCTCCACTAAAAAAATGTTTCTGACAAAGCCACCCTTTGGATGATTTGTCTCCCTGATGGCACATTTGGTCAGGAGGTCTTGTACTTCCTTTGTTACCATGTTGGAATGTTCTTGAGAGAACAGAATTTCTCTTGGGGTTTTGACCTGGAAGGGAGTATGTGTGAATTCTATTCGGTATCCCTTGACCGTTTGTAGTACCCAAGGGTCTTGTGTCACTAATTTCCAGCTTCCAGAGAACTGGGCTAGTATCCCTCCCACCTTTATAGGGGAAGGTGAAGGGTCTTTGGAGTGACCTACCTGATGAGGATCCTCTTTGTCCTCTATCACCTCTGTTATTGTGAAAGCGACCTCCTCTTTGTCTTTGTGGGTAGAAGTTTGGATAGTTATAGGTTTGGAAGGACCTATTGCCTCGTGCCATGTAGGGTCTTGAGGAAGCATTTCCGCGGCCGGGGAACTGACCCCTTGTTTGCCCGGCCCTTCCAAAAACTCTATTGTTGAAAACTTTTCTTATATCTTTTTGTAACTTCTGCATTGAGTTAAAAATTCCAACATACTTGGCCATTTCCCAATTAAAACCATCGCCAAAAAGTTGGCCTTGAGGGAGGGTCCTCCTTCTTTATTTGCAAGTTCTATGAGCTTCGGTTCCAATTTTAAGAGAATGCTTTTTCTCCTTTCATTTGCTAGGGCCGTATTAGCGTTGCCAAGGAGACAAATAGCTCTCTGTGTCCATTCCCGCAGTTCTTTGAGGTCGACTTTACTGTCGCTTATGTAGGCTGACTCTGCCATCTCAAAGATCTTTGTAAGTGGGCCAATAATGTCGAGGAGTCTATCCTGGCATGATTTTAGGCCTCTGTCTAGGCCTCTTCTTGGGTCCTTTCTGCCCTTGTTCATAAAAGATAACACTTTTTGGTCGAGCTCGGGAGTCTTGGTTATCATATCTGGGAGGGATGGGCGAGGGCATTCGGACCGTAGACGAGATCTAACCTCTTTAGGTATTTCTCTCCTCAGCCAGAAGGTAATATATTTGGCCACATGTTGTGAGGGGGTCCATTTGGGTGAGAAGGGATGTTTAATCATCAGCGGGTCAAACATATTATCCCAAAATGGGTCAAGAAGCTTAGACCCAGAGGCCGAGGATGCCTCGTCAGATGTCCCTTTTTTGTTAGTGGATGTATCATCAAAGTCAGAGTTGAACTCTGAAGAGTAGGATAGACCAAGCTCTAGTTCATAGCTTTGGTCTTCATCTGAATCAGTATCTATAGGGACAACCGGGCCGTCATACCCATCCACAGTGTCTAAAACACTGAGTCTATCACCGGCGTCATCCGGTACACCCTCAGTGGCATTTTTTGATTTCTTTGATTTTTTATGAGGGTGCTCACCCGATGGTCTTTTCTTCTGGGACTTATCTTGCCAAGTAGAGCAACCAGGATCATTATTAGGAAGGTTGGAGAGGTTTTCTATTTTTTTTATTGATGGTGTCATCCAGCGACCCCATTAGTTTAGTTAAAGCCCTATTAACAAGATCTTCTAATTTATTTTCAACTAGGGAATCTAGCTCTTGCTCAGACATTTCTCCCTTTTTTTTATATATAATTAATAATTAGACGATTAAATGTAGATATAATTAATTAAATTACTAATTGTAGGTAGTTGTAAGACGATAAAAATATTAATTAGGGGTAAAAGAGTGATAATAGGTTGATGTCTAAAATATCGGCCAGTAGGGGGAAGTTGCCTCTCCTCTGTGTTTCAACTGTCATTTGGTGTTGAATATAGGGTGTGTATAAGAGAGGAAGGGTCTTTCCTCTAAACCTCAAAGGGAGGCTTGGTCCCTGGTATAGAGAGGTGGGGGTAACGAGCAGGGATGCCCGGTGCGGTCGCGTTGAAGGTAGCGACCGCTCCGGGAGAGTGAAAATGAGGTAAGCTTTAATTAAATCTAATTATATAATAAATTCATTGTGGCAGTGAATTATGCGGCGGTTTAGGAGAGCCGCTCATTTGAGAGAGTGAAAGGCGGTGGTAGCGCGTGTCTCAGCTTCGTGAGATTTGAAATGCGCTATGCGTGTAAAATGGGAGAGCGCTCGCACTTGCACCCGGTGCGACTTTCGCGGTGCGATGTTAAGCGAGGTCTCGGAAGGGAAAGAGGCCTCCCTTGTGTTTAGATAAGAGCGGGTACAGCGCGCGCTTCAGGTTATGAGTCTTGAAAGACGTGATGTGTGAAGTGAAGTGAGGTCTCGGGGAAGTGAGGCCTTGCTTGTGTTTGAAGTTAGGTTATTGAAAGAATAGGGTGGAAAGTCGAGAGTGATGAAAAATGGCATTTGATAAACATATAGATAGAGTAAGAGCTAGAAAATTAAGAATACTGTTAATCAAATAGATAGAGGAGATAAATAAGCTCTATTTATAAGATAGGATAAACAGTCATTAAGATAAGATATCTAAAGAGGTATTAAACAGTATTAATATAATAATTGTAAGGAGACAAAATAAAGTCTACTTATCTGGTGAGCAGCAGCAATAAAAGAAGGAAGATGGCTGCCTGTTACTAGACTATATACATGTTCAGAATGTTTTGAAAGTTCTAAATTCTTACTTATTGTTGCTGCTGAGAGGTGGCAATAAAAGGAGATTGCATAATATTGGCCTCTGTGTCATGCCATAAAATTCACAAAAGGATTTCTCCAATTTTAGACCCTCTTTAAAAAGGAGCTGCATACAGTGTACGTGCCCGCAGAGCTGAAGACAAGGCAGGAAGCACTGGGTCACCGATGTCGCTAAAGCAGGAGCACCCGGAAACATTCAGGCCCACAGACAGTATCAATAACGCGCCTTCGGTGGCAGGATTCTGAAAGGAGCGGAGCGCTCAGAACTGTAATTAGAATTAGAGGCCGTTGTTCCTTACAGAAATGGGCAATTAAATGGCAGCCTATCGCTCACAGCGGGGTTAGTAGGTCACCTTTGGAACCATCATTCTTTTTATTTCCAAGGAAACAGCTTCTTTTAGAGGCAGCGGGCAGCAGTGTTACGAGGATGACATGGGCCCAGGGGGAAGAGAGGAAAATGTCCCCTTTAACTGCTGTTAAGGGCAGTAAAATACAGCAATTAGCAGGACTCAAGGGGCGCCGGTGCCACTGCACCTGCTGCACCAGTGTTAGCAATGCCAGTGGCAGCAGAGCGCAGTCCCCTCAAAGCCCACTCCTACTTGCACTGATGTAACCAGGCTTCGAGGAATGCTAGTATTTTATGTGATTTATCATTGAACTAGAAAAAAAAGCAATGTAGCAAGGCAAAAAGAAGATCAGATTTAACAATGCGCATGCTTGAACACTTACTATTTCATGCCTGCATACTAACACTAAAGCTGGAGTAATCCCAAGTCTGTATTGAAGATGGCGCAGTCGTTAATTTGTAAAGAAATAAGCGCTGGATCTCTCATCAGGAGGCAGTTTGCACCAGCCCATTTCTCCAGTTAGCGCCGCCTAAAACAGAACCAACTGCTAACCATGAAAGTGCGGTAAGGATATGGCATAATGACCAGAGCTGCCAACTTAGAAGCTGGGAACCAGGGGGCAGATTTATGACGACTGGCGCATCCCTGCATATCAGCAGGGATGCGCCAGTTATTATGCGCCACAGCTGCGCCACCATGGATGCGCCGCATTTATAATGCGGCGCACCATGGGGCAAAAACGGCACAGATGCGTGACGCATCTGTGCCGAAAAGTGGCGCATTGCTGGAGTTGCGTCGCAAGCGCGACGCAGCTCCAGCAATGATCTGGGGGGCCCTATCTTTAAAATGCTGCGTCAATCCTTACGCCTGCTTCAAGCAGGCGCAGGGTTTTGACGCAGCATGGGCCTAAAAGTGACTGAGTGAAATCTTGTAGATTTCACTCAGCCACTTTTAGGAGGCGTTCCTGCGCCGGAACGCCCCCACCTGCCCTGGAACGCCTACATGTGGCGCAGGGCTTTACAACGTGACGCATCTCCCAGATGCGTCACGTTGTAAATACCCCGCACCATGGCGCAGGATTTGCGCCGCTGCTGCGTCACAAAAGTGACCCAACAGCGGCGCAAAAGTGGCGCAAGTGCAACATAAATCTGCCCCCAGGTTTAAGTCTCTGCCCTGGCTCAACATCCTGTGATTCTAAACAAATCAATCAATCTCCCCGTGCCTACAAAAAAATGAATGTGTCCTTAACTGGTGCTCATAAAAAGGCTGGTTTTGATGATTAAGTGCTAGTGCTGTGCACCAGAAACTGTGTTGAAATTAAGCCCTGAGTTGGCAACATGGATTCCAAAGCGACTAATTATACAATAATTGGTACATACCAAACAGAGTATGATGATGAAATTATTTTTTCTAAATAGAAACGTTTAAGGAGGAGAGTAAGCTGCTTTTATACCTAGAAAAAAAATGCACTAAGCGTACACGCACATCTCTGTCTGGCATTGTCTCCACGAAAGAAATAACCTCGTGCAGCTAAAATATAGGACACTGAAAATGGGTTTTAAATGTCTGCTTCTTCTTGGCCACAAATAGTGTTGATCCTCCACTACCTGTCCCACCCAAAAGGATACTTTATTTTTTTGGATTGCCATATGAGTAACAAACAAGCTAGTGGTAAGATGTGCAAACATATTGTCTGGTCGCAAACCATGCAATTCGGTAAAGCACAGGATTTGAGGCAATACAATGTTTTCCAAATATCCCAATCCCATTTAGGGATATAGGCCCACATGCATCAAAGCAAAAACCGGTCGCAAAGGGGCAGATTCTCAGAATCTGCCCCTTTGCGACCGGTATTTTTGCATTTGGGATGCATCATCCCAAATGCAAAAATCACAATTTAAGTAATCTCTAAATTGCGATTACTTAAATTGCGATTGCATTTAAGGAATCTCAATTTGAGATTCCTTAAATGCAATGCATTAAAGTAAAAAAATTAGCAATTTCGCTAATAGGGGGCGCAAATTTCCATGAAGTTGAACTTCATGGTAATTTGCCAAAACTTTGAAAAATGCACTGAAGTGCATTTTTCAAAGTTCCATTTTACACACACACATGCCCTCGGGCATGTGTGTGTGCAAGATGTACTCATTTGCAGATTTCAGGGGTGCAACAGGGTGTCCCTTTGACACCCTGGCACCCTTGAAATTGCATGAGCAATTTGTGATTCTCTAATTGAGAATCGCAAATTGGCCATGTCTTCCCATTCATTCCTATGGGCCTATAGGTCCATAGGAATGAATGGGGAGGTATTCCTTAATTGCGACTCGCAATTTGCGAGTCGCAATTAAGGAATGTTTAGAAATCGCTATTTTTTAAGCGATTTCTACATGCATACCCTTTTGCTATTCCTTATTAGCGAATCCTTATTTTTCGCTAATAAAGAATCGCAAATGGCATTGTTGATGCATGTGCCTGATAGTAACTTAGGAATCACTATTTGGAAGAGGAGTGTCTAAGGCGTTCCTTCTAAATAGCAATTCCTTATTGTATGTGTTAATGTTTTGTGACTGAAATGTAGTCTCAAAGTATTAATATTTTACTGACTACTGAAATTTTTGGGAAACCGGTTCTCAAACAAGAATGGGTCCAAAGAGACCCTTTCCCCTTTGTAAATGGTCAAAAAATATTTTTTACAGTAGTTTAAAAAAGTTTCTTTTTTTAAATGCATCTCATTTTCTGTAAAAGAAAAAGGCACTGCATTAAAAAAAGATTGCTTTGTTTAAAACCAATCACAGACATGTAGTCTGCTGACACAGGCAGGCCACCTTCCCTATAATGGCAACAAATCGTAGTGGGTTGCAATTTGTAACCTATCGCAATAATATTCATTAGTTAAGTCGAATTGTGACCCACTGTGAGTAGATATATTGTGAACCAACCTATTAGTACATAGGTTGGTTCACAAAATATCATAGGATTCGTAAAAAGTCTGCGTGCAAATTGCCATCACTTTTTGAGAATATAATTTTAGCATATCTGGTCCATATTATATAAACAAGACCCAGAATATTGGGCATGCATATTTAAACCAACCTATGAAACAATTCTACGAACTTCTACAATACCACCCTCATGGAGGGGTTCAATCATCTCCCCCATTTATAAAAACGGCAATCGGGATAACCCAAAAAATTATAGGTTGGTAGCATTGCTTGACGACGAAGCAAAATACTACGCAGGACTGCTTCTACAAGAACTAATAACTTGGGCCGCGGAAATATCCGCAATCCCTTTAAACCAAACTGGCTTTTGTAAGAATATGGGCACTACAACGAACATTATGACCCTCTCATTATTGATAGATGCCGCACTCTCCAAAAACCAGCCCCTATACCTATGCTTTATTGATTATAGCGCTGCATTTGACCACATAAATAGGAATTTACTGTGGAAAAAACTGGAAAAAATGAAAATTCCATCATTACTCCTAAACCAGTTAATCCTATAGCATAGCATTACCTGGGTCCAAGTCAAACTGGGCAGAGGAGACCATCTCTCAAAAAAGATCCCAACAACCATCGGACTAAAACAAGGCTGCGTACTCGCCCCATTACTTTTCAACCTCTTTATGGCAGAGCTTTCAACCACCCTAAATGGAAACAATTCACATGCACCAAAAATAGGCTGGCTCCAGTTATCAAATTTACTTTACGCAGACGACTTGGTACTAATAAGTCAGACACCGGTGGGCCTACAGCACCTGCTTGACTTAACATCTCACTACTCTGAGGGGAACAAACTCAGAATTAATAGAGATAAAACAAAAAAACTCTGCGTGAATTGGCGCAAAAAAAAGAAACAACCACAATGGTTCTTGGCGTCACGGAAATTGGAGGCAGTTCAAAGTTATAAGTACCTGGGAATCATGATCGATAACAAAGGGAAGTACACAGTGCAAATTGAGGCTATAAAAAAAAGGGGGCTAATGACTGCTGTGGCACTAAGAAATCTTAAGAGTAACATCTCTGGCCCAAACCTCCTTCCCTTAATTAGAGTGATCCAGGCAAAACTCCTACCGTCGATAACTTACGGAAGCGAAGCCATGAGAGGGAGAGACGCAGGTACACTGGACCACATAATAACAAAAGCAACTTGAATGACCTTTGGGCTTCCAAGGTATACATCCCCCGCACAACTGAGGCTGGAGTTTGGGCTTCAAAGGCAAGAGCTTGCCCGTAGAGGGGCATTCATCAAAAGCTGGTTCAAAATTAAAAGGGGCCCGCCTGACTCACTAAATACGCATCTATGGGAAGAACTGAAGAACAAGGGGTCATGCCCAGCCCGAAACTATCTGGATAAATCACTCCACTAACTGGGATTGCATGAACTCTGGGAGCTACCAACAACGATCCCCAGCTTCAAAAAAATTGTAAATAAAGTGATAAAAAAAGAGTCTCTCATACAGGATAAAGCTGACTTGTCAGGCCGCTCCCATGACTGGTTTACCCTACAGACCTATAACACGGCTTCACCCCAAGCATACCTCCTCACTAGTTTCTCAAGAGCGACTAAAGAGAAATTCCTGAAACTCCGCTTAGGCATACTACCATCTGCATACCATATGCCACCTTGGCTACGCCTCCCGCGGCCTGCAATTTGCCGCCTCTGCGGAGAAGGGGAGGAGGACATAGTGCACTTATTGACAATCTGCAAAGCCCTAAAACCGGCCCGACGAACTCTGCTAAGACCCATCTTCAACACGAAAGCCATTCGAACCTGTAGGCAAGCAGTAAAAGCATCTTTTTTTGGTGAGGACGTCCAACTAAGCTGCCGGTTGGTAAAATACATATCCATTGCAGAAATAACTATGAAAAAGGCAGGCCCCCTGGTCACAGACTGAATTACAGTTGAACTGTCTGCGGCTCTTTGAGTCAACCCATAGAGGCTAACGTATGCATTGCTGGCCTATATAGGAAATATAGTATTATCAGGATTAACATACTACGCAATCTCAGGACTATACAGCTGTTGTAGAACGGTTAATTTAGCAAACATTAAGATTACCACACCTTGCATCCAAAATTGCAACTCTGATCAATAACGTCCTTTGAATTTCAATGCTGAGATTTCTCTCATTTTAATGTGTCATTTTAACAATAATTAATTTTAAGTGTATGAAAATATGTATAGCACGATTGTAAAGGTTTTAATTAACTGCACAATAAACCAAACCAACCTCAGTAATGACAACCAACATCCCCAAGAAAGTTTCTGAGCTACTGGAGAGACATTCAGCATAGGAATAAATCTTAAACAGTAGGATTGTGTAATAAAATCTGAAGCGTAAAATGTAATTCTAATCTTTTGTCTTGGACCATGAAATTGGATGGTAATTGAAAAAAATATTTCAAGCAGCGACTCTCTATTGTTGACCATTCATCTTTCGCATCTAAAACAAGCATTGCTGCCCTTACGAGTCCTCAGGATTATCCTAAGAGCAAAAGCCACAATCGGCAGGGCAGAAGAGAGTCCACCTTACTGCTTATCACAATGTTGAAGGCCAGTGGCCGTACTCAACACTGTCTTTTATGCATTTCTGAAATGAGAATTGTAGCTCAAAACAACAAAAATAAGACAAAGATTTGTATAGGTTGACTCTCCTCTGACTTTGTGTTCAATAGCCCCAAGTAAAATAGTGGGGTTCTTGGCAAACATCACTGTTGGTTCATTATCAGTATCAATTCATTTGACTACAATGAACGAAGTGGCATTTATGAATTGTGAGCATCTTCTCCAGTAGGGTGTCACAACAATGACTGATTATAGCTACTTTATGGACATCGGTCTGGCAGAAACGCCAGGTTTTGAGCCCCTTCAAAGCTTCAAGTCATTTCTTTCAAAGAGCAGAGAACAAGAGTTCAAAAACTTAGGGGCCAGACAGGAGAAAGCTCTGCCTCCCAGGCTGGTGTGAGCAATCTGGTGAGCAGAAAGGAGTGATGTGTCTGAAAAATGTAGACACATAGGGGAATACGGATGGATTCAAGATCAAATGAATCTTGGGTTCGCTTTGTAGAAGACCCTATGTCAGTCAGGTACATAAAATCTTGAAATGCTGGTAGTCGGTATAAATCCCTCACATGGAGGTAAATAGAGCAATAAAGAGGGCTGCAGTGTTCTAAGTGGTGCAACAGAATCAAGCAAAGTAGTAATTCAGTCATTAAAAAGCAAGGCATTGACGTTCAATGCCATGCGACTCAGGCTCAGTGCAGTATCTACCCAGGACTTTAAGAAGTTAGCTAAAAAAAATCCAAAAACCCTAGAAGACAAAACGTATCACTGTTATAATCCATTGTCCACAGGTATGCAGGCAATCAGACAACCATTTACGTCACACTTTACGTGAGATCAATTATCTTACTGTAATTTCTGGCAAATGGCCAGTAATCCTGCGGGTATCTTCTAGTTTGCTAATTTTGTCCACAAGTGCACAACCGGATTGAATCCTGAATGAAGTCCACAAAGCCACAGCTTAACCCCTTCGCTGCTAGGCCTCCCCCTACCCGTGCTAAGCCTTTTTTTGGCTATTTCGGGTAGTTCGCGCTTAGGCCCCTGTAACTTTTTGACCACATAAGGTATCCACGCTAAATTTGCGTCCTTTTCTTCCAACATCATGGGCCCCAGGGTTTGTGGATTCCCCTGGAGGCGACCTAGAAATTAGCCAAAATACAGCTAAAATTAGTTTTTGGGGGAAAAATGGGAAAAAAGTGCTGCAAAGGAAAGTGTCTATTTTTTCCCCTGCAAATGGTATCAACAAAGGGTTTCTGGGGCTGAAATCAGAAGTTTCCCAGCTTTTAGGAACAGACAGACTTTTGTCATAAAACCAACATTTTTTACACAGTTTTGACATTTTACTGGCACATAGCCTATTTTTGCTATTTTTTGTTCTTCCAACATTCTTCCAGTTAATGGTAGAAATGGATATGAAAGCAATAATGAATCTTTTAAAGCTATACATTTTTGAAAAGTAGACACAATTCTGAATTCAGCAAGGGGTCATTTGTGTAGATTCTTCAAGGTTTCTTTATAGAAACTTAGAGTTGAATATAGGAAAAATTGAAAATTAGTTGAAAAAAACAGCCATTTGTACCAACGTTTTCACCTGTAACTTCTTCAAATTATGAGAACTGTTTGAAAGCAATATACCGTTACTTCCACTGGACCTTTCTGGTTGAGAGGATATATAGGACTTGTAGGTTCACCAAGAACCCGACGAACCCTGAGCCAATAACTGAGCAGCGTCTTGCAATATTTTTTTATTATGCACCGGATATATATCAATTAATTTGGGAAAATATATACATGGAAAAATCGGTATGAAAGACACCTATGTATTTCTGAAATATGAACAAAATAGAGAGTTTAGAAACAGTAGATATTGTCACATTTCCAAAATTGTGAGTACCAATGCTAACATGAGAATTATAGGTCATTTTTCAAAATGACTTCTTTTTTACACAGTGTCTTTCATTTGGAAGGCAGAAATGCAACAAAAGTCAAAAGGTAATAACAGTTGCTCTCGAATTCTGTGTTACCCTAAGTCTCCCGATAAAAATGGTACCTCACTTGTGTGGGTAGGCCTAGTGCCCACGACAGGAAACGGCTCAAAACGCAACGTGGACACACTTTTCTTTTTACAGTGAAAACTGACCCTTTTTTGCAAAGTGCCTAGCTGTAGATTGTGAACCCTAGCTCTACCGGCACCTAGGGAAACCTAGCAAACCTATACATTTTTTAAAACTAGACACCCAGGAGAATCCAGAATGGGGTGACTTGACTGGCTCTCCCGGGTTCTGTTACCCAGAATCCCTTGCAAACCTAAAAATGTGTCCAAAAAAACACATTTTCCTCACATTTCTGTGGTGGAAAGTTCTGGGATCTGCGTGGATCCACAAATTTCCACCCACCCCATATTCCCCAAAGTCTTCCAAAAAAATGGTACCTCACTTGTGTGGGTAGGCCTAGTGACCGCGACAGGAAATGGCACAAAACGCAACGTGGACACACCACATTTTCACAGTGAAAACTGACCCTTTTTTTGCAAAGTGCCTAGCTGTAGATTTTGAACCCTAGCTCTGCCTGAACCTAGGGAAACCTAGCCAACCTATACATTTTTGAAAACTAGACACCCAGGGGAATCAAGGATGGGGTGATTTGACTGGCTCTCACCAGGTTATGTTACCCAGAATCGCTTGCAAACCTAAAAATTTGTCCCAAAAAAAACATTTTTCTCACATTTCTGTGGTGGAAAGTTCTGGAATCTGCGTGTATCCACAAAAATCAATTCACCCCGCGTTCCCCAAAGTCTTCCGAAAAGAATGGTACCTCACTTGTGTGGATAGGCCTAGTGCCCGTGACAGGAAACGGCCCAAAACGCAATGTGGACACACCACATAGTCACAGTGAAAACTGACCCTTTTTTTGCAAAGTGCCTAGCTGCAGATTTTGAACCCTAGCTCTGCCGGCACCAAGGGAAACCTAGCAAACCTACACATTTTTGAAAACTAGACACCCAGGGGAATCCAGGATGGGGTGACTTAACTGGCTCTCACCAGATTCTGTTACCCAGAATCCCTTGCATACCTAAAAGTTGTCCATAAAACACATTTTCCTCACATTTCTGTGGTGGAAAGCTCTGGAATCTGTGTGGATCCACAAAATTCCACCCACCCTGTGTTTCCCAAAGTCTTTCCAGAAAAATGGTACCTCACTTACATGGGTAGGCCTCGTGGCCACGACAGGAAATGTCCCAAAATAAAAACGTGGACCCACCACATTTTCACAGTGAAAACTGACCATTTTTTTGCAAAGTGCCTTGCCGTAGATTTTGAACCCTAGCTCTGCCGGCACCTAGGTAAACCTAGCAAAACTATACATTTTTTAAAACTAGACACCCAGGGTAATCCATGATGGGGTGACTTGACTGGCTCTCACCAGGTTCTGTTACCCAGAATCCATTGCAAACCTAAAATATGTCCCAAAAATCACTTTTTTCTCACATTTCTGTGTGGGAAAGTTGTGGAATCTATGTGGATCCACAATTTTCCTCCCACCCAGCGTTTCCCCCGGTCTCCCGATAAAAATTATACCCCACTCATGTGGGTGGGTCAAGTACCCGTGACAGGCAAGGGCCCAAAACCTATTGAGGCGACATCAAAATTACCTATCACAAAACAACCTGGTTTTGCAAGGGCGGTCCCAAGAGATTTTGGGCCCGGGCTCTGCGGACATTAGCAAAACCTACCAAACCCAAACATTTCTGAAAACTAGACAGTGTGGGGAGTCCAGCAAGGAATGGCTTGCGTGGGTCCCCTAACGTTTTCCTACCCAGAAACCCCTGCAAACCTCAAATTTAGCTGAAAAAATCACTTTTTTCTCAAATTTCTGTGAGGGAAAGTTCTCGAATCTACATGGATCCACAAATTTCATCCCACCCAGTGTTTCCCCAGGTCTCCCCATAAAAATAATACCTCACTCGCGTGGGTGTGTCAAGTACCCGCGACATGCAAGGGCCCAAAACCTATTGAGGAGACATCACAATTACCTATCACAAATCAACCTGGTTTTGCAAAGGGGGGCACCTGGATTTTTGTTCCCGGGCTCGGTGGTCATCTCGGGAAACTACCAAACCTAAACATTTCTGAAAACTAGACACCCAGGGGAGTCCAGCGATGTATTGCTTGTGTGGGTCACCCAACGTTTTCCTGCCCAGAATCCCCTGCAAACCTCAAATTTAGCGGAAAAAATCACTTTTTCCATACATTTTTGCGTGGGATCACCATGTCGGCACAAATGTCCTACCACCCAGCGTTCCCCTTGTTCTCTTGAGTAAAATGATACCTCACATGTGTGGGTGGGCCAAAGGCCTGTGACTAGGAAGAGCCCAAAATATAGGGATTTAGAGTATAGAACCGAGAATTCTAACCGCTACACTTTTTTAAAAATAAGTTTTTAGCCAATTCTGCTTTGGACACCCACACAAGTGAGGTATCATTTTACTCGGGAGATCAAGGGGAATGCTAGGTGGTAGGACATTTGTGCCGGCACGGTGTTCCCACCCAAAAATTATGGGAAAAGTGATCTTTTCAGCTATATATGAGGTTTGCAGGGGATTCTGGGTAGGAAAATGTTGGGGGACCAACGCAAGCCATACCTCGCTGGACTCCCCCAGGGGTCTACTTTTCAGAAATGTATGGGTTTGGAAGTTTCCCAAGATGGCCACCGAGTCCAGGGCCAAAGGCCAAAAACCCAGGTGACCCCCTTTGCTAATCCAGGTTTTTTTTATGTCTCCTCAATACGTTTTGGGATCTTGCCTGTCGCGGGTGCTTGACCCACCCATGCGAGTGGGGTACCATTTTTATCGGGAGACCTGGGGGAACACTGGGTGGTAGGAAATTTGTGGATCCAGGTAGATTCAAGAACTTTCCCACACAGAAATTTGAGAAAAACGTGATTATTTCAGCAAAATTTGAGGTGTGCAGGGGATTCTGGGTAGGAAAACGTTGGGGGACCCATGCAAGCCATACCTTGCTGGACTCCCTCGAGTGTCTAGTTTTCAGAAATGTGTGGTTTTGGTAGTTTCCCAAGATGGCCGCTGACCCCGGGGACAAAAACTCATGGGACCCCCCTTACAAAACCAGGTTGTTTTGTGATAGGTAATTTTGGGCCCTTGCCTGTCGCGGGCACTAGGCCTACCCACACATGTGAGGTACCATTTTTCTCGAAAGGCTTTGGGAAATGCGGGGTGGGTGGAATTTTGTGGATCCACGCAGATTCCAGGATTTTCCACCTCAGAAATGTGAGGCAAATGTGTTTTTTTAGACAAATTTGTAGGCTTGCAAGGGATTCTGGGTAACAGAACCTGATGAGAGCCAGTCAAGTCACCCCATCATGGATTCCCCTGGGTGTCTTGTTTTTAAACATGTATAGGTTTACTAGGTTTCCCTATGTGCCGGCAGAGCTAGGGCTCAAAATCTACAGCTCGGCACTTTACAAAAAAAGGGTCAGTTTTCACTGTGAAAATGTGGTGTGTCCATGTTGCGTTTTGGGCCATTTCCTGTTGCGGCCACTAGGCCTACCTATGCAAGTGAGGTACCATTTTTCTCAGAAGACTTTGGGGAACGCGGGGTGGGTAGAATTTTGTGGATCCACGCAGATTCCAGAACTTTCCACCACAGAAATGTGAGGGAAATTTGTTTTTTTTTGACAAATGTTTAGGTTTGCAAGGGATTCTGGGTAACAGAACCTGGTGAGAGCCAGTCAAGTTACCCCATCCTTGATTTCCCTGGGTGTCTAGCTTTCAAAAATGTACAGGTTTGCTCAGTTTCCCTATGTGCCGGCTGCGCTAGGGCCCAAAATCCACAGGTAGACACATTGCTAAAAACAAGTCTGTGCCTAGTCGGCTTTATGCCGCCCTGGGGGGATATCGGGGGGTGGGGTTGCCCCAATATGCCCCCAAGGGGGGCAGAAACACTGTGGCTGTTTTTTGGGGGGATTGGGGGCATTGGTATGCCAAATCTGGGCAGCCCCCACCCCCAGGCATCAAAAAAGCCAGCGTAATCGTTGGCATCTAGTGGGCTTTTTGCCCCCCCCCCCCGAGAGGGCAGTTTTGGGGCTACTGCCCCATCTTCCCCCCAGGGGGGGCAGAAAGGCTGTAATTTTTGCGGGTGGGGGGTGGGGGCATTGGCGTGCCCGTTTTGGGCAGCCCCCACCCTAATTAAAATTTGCTAAAAAAAATCCCTGACATCTAGTGGGCTTTTTGCCCCTCCGGGGGGGCAGATTGGGAGCTACTGCCCCATATGCCCCCCAGGGGGGGCAGGAAGGCTGTAGTTTTTGCAGGGGAGGGGTGGGGGCATTGGCATGCCCATTCTGGACAGCCCCCACCCTGATTCAAATTTGCCCCAAAAAACCCTGGCATCTAGTGGGCTTTTTGCTCCGCCTACGGGGTAGATTGTGGGCTACTGCCCCCATCTGCAGTCCAGGGGGGGCAGAAAGGCTGTAGTTTTTGCGGGGGTGGGGGCATGGGCATGCCCATTCTGGACAGCCCCCACCCTAATTCAAATTTGCCTCAAAGAATCCCTGGTGTCTAGTGGGCGTTTTGCCCTCCTGGGGGGGCAGAGTGGGGGCTACTGCCCCATATACCACCAGGGGGGGCAGGAAGGCTGTAATTTTTGCAGGGGAGGGGGTGGGGGTGGGGGCATGTGCAGCCCCCACCCTAATTCAAAGTTGCCCAAAAAACATCCCTGGCGTCTAGTGGGCTTTTTGCCCCCCCCGGGGGGCAGAAAGGTTGTAATGTTTGCAGGGGAGGGGTGGGGGCATTGGCATGCCCACTTTGGGCAGCCCCCACCCTAATTCAAATTTGTCCCCAAAAAATCCCTGGCATCTATTGGGCTTTTTGCCCCCCTGGGGGGCAGATTGCGGGCTAATCCCAATATGCCCCCCAGGGGGCATAAAGCCCACTAGACACCAGGGATTTATTTTGGGCAAATTTGAAGTAGGGTGGGGGCTGCCCAAAATGGGCATGCCAGTGCCCCACCCTAATTCAAATTTGACCCAAACAATCCCAGGCGTCTAGTGGGCTTTTTGCCTCCCTGGGGGGCAGATTGGGGGCTAATGCCCCCATATGCCTCCCGGGGGGCAGAAAGGCTGTAATTTTTTGCGGGGGAGGGGTGGGGACATGGGCATGCCCATTTTGGGCAGCACCCACCCTGACTCAAATTTTCCCCAAAAAATACCTGGTGTCTAGTGGGCTTTTTGCCCCCCCCGGGGCAGATTGGTGGTTACTGCCCCAGGGGGGGCAGAAAGGAAGTAATTTTTGCAGGGGGTGGGGGCATGGGCAGTGTCCATTTTGGGCAGCCCCTACCCTAATTCAAATTTGTCCCAAAAAAATCCCTGGCGTCTAGTGGGCTTTTTGCTCCCCCGGGGGGTCAGATTGGGGACTACTGCCGCATCTGCCCCCCGGGGGGGCAGGAAGGCTGTAATTTTTGCAGGCAAGGGGGTTGGGGCCTGGGTATGCCAGTTTTGGGCAGCCCCCACCCTAATTCAAATTTGTCCCAAAAAAATCCCTGGCGTCTAGTGGGCTTTTTGCCCCCCCGGAGGGCAGAATGGCTGTAATGTTTGCAGGGGAGGGGTGGGGGCATTGGCATGCCCACTTTGGGCAGCCCCCACCCTAATTCAAATTTTTCCCCAAAAAATCCCTGGCATCTATTGGGCTTTTTTCCCCCCTGGGGGGGCAGATTGGGGGCTAATGCCCCCATCTGCCTCTCCAGGGGGGCAAAATGCCCACTAAAGCCATGGATTTTTTTGGGCAAATTTTAATTAGGGTGGGGGCTGCCCAAAACTGGCATGCCAATGCCCCCACCCTAATTAAAATTTGCCCCAAAAAATCCCTGCCGTCTAGTGGGCTTTTTGCCCCCCCGGTGGGGGGGCAGATTGGGGGCTACTGCCCCCATCTGCCCCCCAGGAGGGGCAGAAAGACTGTACCTTTGCGGCGGGGGTGGGGGCATTGGCATGCCCATATTGGGCAGCCCCTATCCCAAATTATCATTTAAAAAAAAAAACCCTGGTATCTAGTGGGCTTTCTGCCCCCCTGGGTGGGCAGATAGACTGTACCTTTGTGGGGGGGGGGGCATTGGCATGCCCATATTGGACAGCCCCACCCCTAATTATATATATTTTTTAATCCCTGGCATCTAGTGGGTTTTCTGCCCCCCAGAAGGGGCAGAAAGACTGTAATTTTGTGGCTGGGGGGTGGGGGCATTGGCATGTCCGTTTTGGGCAGCCCCCACCCCTAATAAATATTCCCATGAAAATTCCCTGGTGTCTAATGGGTATTCTGGCCCCCCGAGGGGCAGATTGGGGGCTACTGCCCCCAACTACCCCCCAGGGGGGGCAGAAAGACTAATCATGCCCAAATATTTATGGGGGGAGCAAAGGCCCTTGCCCAAGGGGCCGCTCCCCCTTCCCTGGTGCCTAGTGGGTGGATCCCTGCCTGGGGATCACCCTCCTAGGACGATCCCCAAGCAGGGATCCACTAGGGATTCTCCCCTTTCCAACGATTCCTCTCCTGAGTTTCTACGTACTTAGGGGGCTGAGATAGCCTCCTGAGCACTTAGAAACTGAAACTGAAATGAGCCTCTTGGCTCATTTCAGTTTCAGTGTCACTGAAATGACTTCAGCGCGACGTGCGCGCCGATCGTCATTTCAGGGAAACCAGGGGGGGGGGGCTTCGGGAGCTGGGGAAGTTCTTCCCCAGCTCCTGAGGCTTTAGGGGTGAAAAAGAAATCTCTTTGGTGCCGGCACCAGAGGGATTTCTGGTGCTGTGTACCATGACGGCCGAGAGCCGTCGTGCGCACACGAGCACTGTTGCGCACGAGGGCTCCCGGCCGTGGTGCGCATGGAAGGGGTTAAAGAATGAACTACCTCAATGGATCTCTGTGCTATTGTTCAAAGGAGTAAACAATTATCTAGCTTGAATGTTTTCCTCAATGCTCCCTGCTGGTAAGGATCCAATTTATCATCATCAAAATATGTTTAGTTCGAGGTATAACTCCATAAAACACACAGTAAAAATGCAGTTAATTATGCATACAACATTTCAAATAATTTACGACTAATGTTCGTATAGGGATGGGAGCGTAGCACATCTTATTAGGACTTAAATTGACCTACCTGTTTCTTCAGAGTTCGTACAAAATATAATATTCAAACCATAATACAATCAGTAAAAATACAATTAATTAAAGAAAAATCTCTGAGAGTTATTAAAACATTTATGTAAATATTTGCATTAAAGATTGACTTAATACTATGGAGCTACATTTAGGGGCTCAAATAAAGCCTGCAAGCTTCCTGCGGATCCAAGCGGTATGCACAAATACAGCATGCTTGCACATATTGAATCTAGAATTTCTGAGCGCAACTTGATTATATCTAAGGCTCCCTGTTATCCGTTTTTACAGATTTTAACAGATAAATACAGACAGAAAACAACATACTTCCTTGTCTGTATTTATTTTTAAATGTGGATAAAAAATGAATTTTGGACGCTTTTTGAGTGGTTCTAAATACTCTCTGTCATGACTGCCATTCAATAGCTATGTGGCTTTATAGGTAAGGGGGTTGAAAAAGAAAGGGATTTTGGTAGAGAGGCTTAAACAGCAGTAGATATACAGAAGATTGATACTGAAATTTGCATATTTTTGCATAATCACATTGATTTATCTTCTGCGAGTGTTCATATCACTGAAACCCGGCATGCATTCAAGCATGAATGTATATGTATCTGTTATGTAAATGTGGAAATATACCAGTTTCAGCTTCATATTTTTCACAAAACCCTAAATGAACAAGGATAAATACAAATGAAATTAGGAAAAGAGAAACATGAATAAATACAGACAGAAATGTTCAAAAATTTTCGATGAATCCATTTGTGCCTAGCTTTACAGTAAGTAGCGCAAAAAATAGAACATGTTTAATACTTGCAACAGTGCTGCTGAAATATATGTACGTGGGAGTATGCAAGATTGCCATTAAAAAGAGAGGGGCTTATTTATGAGCCCTTGCGTCACTTTTGCGCCGCCGGTGCGTCACTTTTTGTGTCACACCAGTGGCGTAAAAAGTGAGCCTAGTTGCACCATATTTACAAAGTGACGCATCTACCTAGATGTGTCACTTTGTAAAGCCCTGCATTACATTATACCTGCGCCAGGTATAATGTATTCGGGGGGGGCGTTCTCACGTAAGTAAACCTCGTAGAAGTGATGCAGTGAAATCTACGAGATTTCACTGCGCCACTTCTAGGGTGCAATTGCATCAATATCTTACGCCTGCCTCATGTCAGGCGTAAGACTGACGCAGGCCCTTTCACATGGGGATTGCCCCATGTGAAAGGACACATTGCTGGAGTTGCGTCACTTTTCTGACACACTCCAGCAATGCGTCACTTTTGCGCCTACAGGTACGTCAGAAATACTGGCGTATCTGTAACTCCTTGTGACATGATGCGTCATACTGTAAATATGACGCATCCATCATGTCGTAAGGAGGGCACACTGAGAAGTGACGTATCACTGCTTTCACGCAGTGATGCATCACTTCTCATAAATGAGGCCCAGAATGTTTTCATAGCTAAGATGCTGTATCTAGATTTAACATCGATAATTTTCCCAAAGGATGGGTAACCCGCAAATAAATAACATTCAAATATAGGAATAGTTTTATGGCGCAAGAACTGGTCAGTGTAGCTTCCCCTCTTAGTTGATTAGTGCCAATGGTCCAGGTCACAAGTAGTAGGTCTTCATTAGGGTGCTTTTCACCATTTTTTTTAGGTAATAAAGGATCTTGCCACACCTCTTACATTCCTAATCTACAGAACCCAGATTTCACATGGAATAATCACTTATCTTTGGACTGGTGTTGAGTTCTATAAACTCTTATAATTCGACTCTATAAGATTCCAGCTCATAAAAGGACCACAACTGACCAATAATGAAGACGCTTCAGAGCAGCGAGTTGGTCAATACCTGTTAGCCCAGTATCAAAGTCAAGGACAAATTCTGTGTGGAGATTTAAGGAAATTCTTCACCTTTGAGATCAAACCGCTCATGTTAGTGGGTAGACCTGGGAAGAACCCTACGCTACGCTCGCGTAGTTTGCGCTACTTCGCACTTCGCGAATTGCACGTAGCACAGTGCAAAAACGCATAGCGTAGTTGACATTTTTTGCTCGCTCGCAGTCCTCAACATCAAGTTGGCGACCACGAGCGAGCAAAATGACATCCCATCGAGACTTTTTCCCCGATCGCGAGCGTGGAAAATAAACCTCCCGGCGAGATTTTCAACGCGGGGAGGTCAGGTTTCTCATTGCGAGTGGTCGCCTATGCTCGCGACCGCTCGCGATGAGAAACTACCAGTCCGCGTTGAGAAAGCTGCCGCTCGAGTAAAAATCTACTCGAGCAGCAGAAAACGACCGCTTGCACTGTGCAAGATGCCGTTTGCAATGATTGCACAGTGCGGACAAGCATCCGGCACTGTGCAATCATTGCAAACAGCGCACTACGCAGTTCACGTAGCGCTACGCATAGCTCGCGTAGTGTGAAGTGCACTTCGCGTAGCTACGCGAAGCGCTACTACGCGAACTACGCCCAGGGTTATTAATGGGTCCCCATATTTCTGCTCCATATAATGCTGCGGATTGGGCCACAAGCCTTTATACTTAGGGGGCCGGGCAAACTAAGCTAGACCTGTACGTTTTCAGAATCCTGTCCGCTCTTTGTTGTGCTCGGAGACTACACTTTTGGATTTGTGGGCCCCCAGTTAAAGAGTTGGACACCCTTCAACCTAAATGACCAAATGTCTGCACTTGTTCAGGGCGTACATTTCCCAGCCAAATGTTTACCACTACAGACTTTCTTTGAGTTGTATACCATATATTTAGTCATGTGGTTGTTAATTGCATTTAAACACACAAAATGATGGAATGTTGCACATTGGCAAAACATTCACCCCCAGTCACAGATCTGGGTTTAATCCATCGTTATTTTTCTCACCACGCCACCCCAGTTCAGACATGGCCATATGCAAATCAGTCTTGACCCTGTGCCTCATGGGAACAGTCAAGCCCAAACGGCCAAGTCATGTCTTCTCTGGACCAGAATCAAGCATCCTAGGACCGGTTTCGGGGTTTCACCCCTCTTCAGCCAGGATAGCTTGACTCCAGTGACGTAGTGAGCACGGGACCCACGTCTGGGCATACCCTTCCCACATAGGGTGACCAGCAAAACACACAAGATGATGGCCGGAATGTTGCACATTGGCAAAACATTCACCCCCAGTTACAGATCTGGGTTTAATCCATCGTTATTTTGCTCACCACGCCACCCCAGTTCAGACATGGCCATATGCAAATCAATCTTGACCCTGTGCCTCATGGGGACAGTCCAGCCCGAACTGCCAAGCCATGTCTTCCGTGGACCGGAATTAAGCATCCTAGGACCGGTTTCGGGGTTTCACCCCTCTACAGCCAGGATAGCTTGACTCCAGTGACGTAGTGAGCACGGGACCCACGTCTGAGCATACCCTTCCCACATAGGGTGAACAACAAAACACATAAGATGATCGACGGAATGTTGTACATTGGCAAAACATTCACCCCCAGTCACAGATCTGGGTTTAATCCATCATTATTTTGCTCACCACGCCACCCCAGTTCAGACATGGCCATATGCAAATCAGTCTTGACCCTGTGCCTCATGGGAACAGTCCAGCCCAAACGGCCAAGTCATGTCTTCTCTGGACCAGAATCAAGCATCCTAGGACCGGTTTCGGGGTTTCACCTCTCTTCAGCCAGGATAGCTTGACTCCAGTGACGTAGTGAGCACGGGACCCACGTCTGGGCATACCCTTCCCACATAGGGTGAACAGCAAAACACACAAGATGATGGGCGGAATGTTGCACATTGGCAAAACATTCACCCCCAGTCACAGATCTGGGTTTAATCCATCGTTATTTTGCACACCATGCCACCCCAGTTCAGACATGGCCATATGCAAATCAGTCTTGACCCTGTGCCTCATGGGAACAGTCCAGCCCGAACTGCCAAGCCATGTCTTCCCTGGACCAGAATCAAGCATCCTAGGACCGGTTTCGGGGTTTCACCCCTCTTCAGCCAGTATAGCTTGACTCCAGTGACGTAGTAAGCACGGGACCCACGTCTGGGCATACCCTTCCCACATAGGGTGTACAACAAAAAACAATTTCATAATTTCATTTATCACTAAATTTGTCAAACTTGTTTACGTGATTTTGTAGACCAAGGGAGGTTCTAGATCAAAGAAAAGTGTTATCCGCAAAAAAATTTGCTAGTATTTTTAGGCCCTTTAATTTGGTTGAGTCATTTGTAGAGTTCTTAAGATTATCTATAACTTTATTTATATAGAGAGAAAATATGGTAGACACCAGGACGCAGCCCTGGCGTACCATCCTACAGATTGGATTGGGGCCAGTTAACTCTCCTAACCTGCCCCATCTGACCTGAACATAATTAGATTGGTGAAGCCTAATTTTGGTGTCTTGCATATGGGGTGATACTCCCATTGTTCCAAGGACCTCCCACAGATTGCCTCTTGGGACCTGATTAAATGCCATCTTTACATCAACAAAAGTCACGTACAAATGGTCTTTGAACAAGGTGATATATTTTCACATTATGAGACAAAAACAAAAATAACTTTTTTGAAGGTACTAACCTTGGGACAAAATCCAGCCTGAAAAGCAAATAAAATCTGTGTGCCATCCAACTGTGCCTGTAGCTTGTTTTTTGTAGATGTTTATGTAGATTTATGGGTCTATAATTTCCAGTGTCACCTCTTTCCCCTTTTTTATAAATTGGTATAATGTGCATCCTAGCCTAAGAAGAAGGCAAACCAGCACCACTGAGTATTGTGCTGGATAGCAGATTAATATAAGGGGTCATTCACCAATTTCAGATTTATATAGGTCCCCTGGAGCATATCCAGGTCTGGAGCTATCCCCAAGTGGACAGACTCTTTAGCTCTGACAGTGTCTGGCAATGAAAAAATGATATGATTCACCTCTGAGCTTTTCTTCACCGACAAAGATGTTGCAAAGCATGATGGGTCAATTAAATTAGAATCAGAATACAGGTAAACAAATTTATGACCCAGAGGTTGGGTTGAACATATTGGGCTGTGGAAATTCAAAGCTGCCATGAGAAATTATTTGCCAGAATGCAGCTATTATTGATCCGCACTGCCTCCTGCAGATCCTGCCAGCTTCCCTAATCCCAATCTCTGTTCCTTGCAGCCAAAGTGTCTTGTAGAAAGATCTGCATCTTCTATAGCAATCGAATTGTGTGATGCAACAGCTGAAATAAGGTGTGATTTAGCCATTCGGAACCAAAGTGTTCTCTTGCAGCTAAAATAATGCAGACAATTCAAGCATAACTATTTGCTATGTCATCCAGCAGCACTGATAACCAATAATTAAGAACAGATAGGCACATGCATCAAACACCAAATTAGCGATTCCTTACTTGCGAAGAATAAGGAATCACAAATAAGGAATGTCTAATTCCTATGCAAAAATGAAATAGCGATTAATCAGCGATTCGCTAAAAATCGCAAACACTATTTGTGATTTCACCTAATCCACCCGCAAATAAAGAAAACCTATTTGTGATAGTGAAAATAGCGAACTCGCAATTTGCGAGTTTGCAAATAGCGAAATCGCTAATAGCGAGGTCGCATTTTGATGCATAGTGATGACATCACTACCAGGAAGTCAACCAGCCCATGCTTCATTCAGGGCTGAGTTACTGTGAGAGGAGGAAGCTGAGTGCAGGAGCAGGCCAGTACATCCAAGAACTTTGTTTGCAGACCTGTTTCCAAACCAAAATGGATCCAGCTACATCTGGGGAGAGTACAAAGGGCAGAAATGCAAAATTAAATTCAATGAAAAGGAAATTGCCACACTCATAGAGGATGTAGTAACAAGCCATGACAACTCTTTGACAAACTTTCACTGAAGGTCCCAGAGGCACAAAAAAGAAAAATCTGGCTCAGGATCCAGAATAAAGTAAATGCAGTGGGGGTTACACACTACTCAATTGAAGAACGTAAGAAGCGGTGGTACGACCTGCGCAGCCAGGCAAAAGAAAGGATCGATGAGAGGCTGAAGGAAGCCAAGAAGACCGGAGGGGGACCACCAACACAGCCTGCAAACATGCCCATGGAGGAGTTGGTGGAGTCCACACTCCAGCCGGAAGCTGTGGTGGAAGTGACACAGCTGGACACATCTGGAGCGGCCAACACATCTCAAGGTAAGATGCATGCAAGTGACCATTACTAGAGACATATTGTAATTAGCACATCACCTCAGTACAGCACAAATGTTCAGTAAGAAACTCCAGTCCACAATTTCCAGCCACAACCAAGTGCATTATGGGAGACAGAGACAGGGCAGGCGGGTTTGCAGGCAAACACACAATGAGAACTCACAATACGTGAGCAATATGTGACAGTCATTCATTTATTATGAGCAAAATGATGCATAATGTGACATGACATCACACACAGAATTAATTAAGATTTGCACTGTTTAACATCACAGATGCAGAAGAAGGAGAGGCTGAGGAGAGTGACTGCATGGTCACCCAGGATACTCCAGCTGTGGATGACATAGACACACCTGTGGTCCCACAGACAACAGCCCGTGCACCCACTACACACAGGGCTACAGTTGCTTCACTGCAGACCATGGAGACTGAGGATGAGTCCCAAAGCATGCCAGAGACAAACCAGGCTCAAGTCACACTCACGCCGACACCTCAAGCACCGGTCTGGAATGGCACAGTCCCAAGTCGGAGGTGCAGAGCAAGGCCAGGAGTCACACTGCATGCGGTATAATCTAATGATGTCTGGGGCAGTCTGGAGGCACAGATGCTTCGTGTGCAGCGCCTGCAGGCAAGAAACATGCGGTTAGTGCAGGCACAAATAAGCAAGATGGCAGGCAACATCGCTGGAGTGACTGATTGCGTGAGGGAACTCACCACAGCTGTGGTGGAAGGCAACAGGCAGACGCAGGAGCTAACCAGGGTGATGAAGGGGGAACAAGTGACACAGACAAGACACCATCGCCAGTTGATGCTTCGCTTGCATGGCTATGCACGAACAAACAATAGCCTGGGCACCAACAGTGCACTGCTGGCCCGTCGGTCCGTCAACATGCAGATCGAGATGTCCCATTGTAGTGGGGATGTGGCCAGGGCAGTGGGCCAGGTGACAAATGCGGTGGAACAAATGCATGCTGCCACTGTTGGGGCCAATAAAGTGACAGGGGAAGAGGCGAGTGAGGAGGCATCAAGCCTCAGTAGTTTGTCGATGCCTGTCACCACTGGCAGGAGGCACAACACTCGCAGCACAACACCCTCCGTATCTGACATGAGGGATGGAGGTGAAGCAGGCGAAAGGCGTCAGGGTGTGCATGGGAGGAGGAGATAGACTGGCATGTCTAGAGACATTCAACAAAGGTGAGGTAACCATTGCCAAGGACATTACTGATGAATGACTTTCAAGTCAAATGTGCATGTCTTTAAATATCTTTTAGTAATGGTATCCACATGCTACTGTGCACTTGATACGTGTGCATCAACACTACAAATTATTTCATTTGAGCAAAATATAGTTCATTCAAAAGAAGCTGTGTATTGTCTCATCATTACTCACATCAGAAATAGTTAAGTGTGATTTCTGTACGTCTCCCGCGCCCTTCTGCTGCGATTGCCCCATGTGCTCCACGTCGTTGTGGCCGATCCTGGTTGTTGTCTTCGGACTCGCTGTCAGACACCTCAATGGGAATGCCTCTCCTTGTGGCAATGTTGTGTAACATGGCACACGTAGCAACAATCACGCAGTATTGGTCGGGTTTGTACTGTAATGCTCCTCCTGTCTTGTGTAGGCATCTGATGCGGCTCTTTAACAGCCCAAAGGTGCGCTCAATGATGTTACTGGTGGAGATGTGTGCAGCATTGTACCTCTGCTCATTAGGGGTTGTCGGATTGAGGTATGGCATCAATAGATAATTACGCACGGCGTATGCGCTGTCACCTACAGTGAAATAAGCAAAGGGTTAGTGACGGTAATGCATTGGCATACGTACAATGTCTGTGTGAAATCATAACACATGTTTACCAAGCAGATGTCCCTCTCCGAATTCACCCCTGAGCAGACGAGTGTGTATGCCACTCTGGCGAAATATGTAGGAATTATGGGCGCAGCCTGGGTATTGAGCCACTATGTCAGTAATTATACATTTTGCATTGCAGACTACCTGTATGTTTAGCAAATGAAAGCATTTCCGATTCCTAGATATATATTCATTGACTGCTGGTGGACATATTGATACATGGGTACGATCAATGCAACCTAATACACGTGGGACGCAGGCTAGCTGATATAAATCCTGTTTGGTCTTATTCATGTGGAAGTTGATCCTTGACATCATGGCATGAAGGAATGATTTGAAGAAACGTGAAAGGGCGCTTTGTGACACCCCTCCAGCTACTGCTACTACCCCCTGGAAACTGCCTGACGCAAGTAGGTGCAGGCAACATAGGACCTGCACATGAGTGGGTATTGCATTGGTCCTATGAGTCTGACGCCGCAACATTGGATCCAATTCTTCTATTAAGTCAAGGATCATGGCACCATTCAGCCTATACTTGTCGTATATCTCCTCTTCTGTTTGTCCTAGCAATGTAATGCGGACTCTGAAGATGCGCTCCTGTATTCTCCTCCTTCTGTGTGCTGCTGCCTGGAGCCTCATCCTCCTCACCATCACGTAAAGCGCTGCCATTGTGAATGGTTCTGAGGCATTCTGGGTGTGTTTAAGTAGGTTTCAGTTGGGTTTCAGCTGTATGTTATTCTCACTCATGGTTACCACCTGGTTGGGATCCTTCTTGAATTGAACTTGCAAAAGTGCGATTTTCTGTAAAATCGCTATTTGCGACTTTTCATGCATTTGATTGCGATTCCTTATTTGCAAATCGCAAATGAGGATTCGCAAAATATGTCTCAGTTTATTTTGCGATTCCTTATTTTTGCGAATTTAGGCGTTTTCGCAGAATGTGGGTTCATGCATTGGTGTACAGTCATTTGCGATCGCAAACAGGCATATTTTGCGGTTCGCAAATTTTGCGACCTGATTTTTGTTTGATGCATGTATCTGATTGTCCCTACTCCCAGGCTCAGCAATCCATTTACGCCAGGGACACGTAAACAAAGTCCGCCTTAATAGATTGAAGCAGATAAGCTTAGCGAGTATGTCATCAAGGACACAAGCACTTGATGTATATGTTTTACTTTTCGTATTGTGCATGATTTGTATCTTAATTGCATCCAGCTTCTCCGGAGTGTAGATAACAGTCGGGAGTGTAGATAACATCCTCTCCAACAAGATAATGAGTATTTCTTGCTTTGCTTATTCCAACTGAAACCAGATCAAGCCCCTTTTGATGTAGCCAGCTCGAAAGATGTATGTGTGAACTTGAAACATTCATTAATCCTGAGCCACAATTCCGTGGAGCCACTTTTTTGAACAGTGGTATTTATTTCTCCCAATTTTGCCTATAAAATGTGCTATTACTCTCTTATCTAAACATTTCTGTATCACCTTCTTGCCAACCTAACGCTTGGAGTTTTTTTTCCCCTATGGGACGGTTTATATTCCCAATGTGCCAATACTTTTTTTCTTAAGTACACTATTGAGATCTAGGGGGCATATTATCAAGCATGGAGTTAAAACTATTGCCGCTTAAGCAGCAGAAAACTGCCGCTAAAGCGGCGATAATGGGCTTGATAATATGCCGCAGAGAATTCCCATAGAAGCCCATGTTGACACCAGAACATGGGCTTCTATGGGAATTCTCAAGGGCATATTATCAAGCCCATTATCGCTAGGCCTGGGCGAAAATTTCGTTCCGTTCGCGGAAATTGCGATAATTTGACATTTTTGCGTTCCGCGGAGAGCGCGAAAATGTCAAAATTTCCGCATTCCGCAGCTTGGCGATGAATTGTTTCTTGCTCGCGCTGTAAAATAATACATTCTCGCGCGCGCGCGATCGCCTTACCTGAATCCCTGCGTTCGCCGACAAGTTTTCTTGATCCGGTCGCGTTCTCCATGAGATGTTGTATTGTTTTTAGCCATTTGCGCTGTCTCGCGACAGTTCGCGCCCGCAGTGACGTCATGCGTCGCGCGATCACGTCTTTCTTCTCGCGATCATGCACCGCGAGAACAAGATGGCCGTGCCCGCGAGCAAACACATGGGTAAGTTGGCGAGCCGCAACCATGCAGAAAATCTCGCGAACATGCGGAAAAAAAACTTCCGCATCTTCGCGATATTTCCGCGTGTTTGCGATCATTTTTAACATTTTCGCGATAATTTGCGAAAGTGGATTTCGCAAATTCCGCCCACCCCTAATTATCGCCGCTTTCTGCAGCGATAATTTCAACTCTGTTTCTTGATAATATGCCCCAAAGTATCTAACGCCTTTCCTGGCCCCTTGCCAAACTGATGGTACTCTTGAGCAATGGAAATACACTTTATTGCTCTATTTATATGTCACAAAAGTAAGCTTGAGGAGGCAGGTAACCTGTACCACCAGGGGATGCTGCCATAAATCCAGAGAAAGGCCCTGCAGCAGGTTTGTGACTTGGGCCCCAGAAAAGCTTTTAAGAAGCCTGGTTAGGTAATAGGCCACCAAACTGCAGCTTGAGAATCCTGCAGGCCCAGCCGAGACTTCTATTCATCTGAGAATCAAGATGAGAGCGAATATATCATGCAATAACTTCTGTTATTTACCATCCATCAGGACAGCTCCAAACCTACTCTAAACTATGAAAGGGCGGAAGACACACCTCTTTACAGAATACTACATCTCAATATAGCAACAGCTCACCTCTGCTCCCAGAACCAATCTACAACTTCAGTCACTCACTAAAAGTAACTTTGCCTTGGACCCTGGACAGAGATCTGCTGCCCTTCAACTAGAAGCATGCTAGACAAATACTAAATACATACCTACATATTTATAGTACTAAAAAACATGCAGTATGAAGCACTGTGGGAAAACTATTCAATGGAGTTTTCAGTCCCATTAAAATTATGATTTAATAATCTGGATATTCAAGTGTAATATCTCCATGGTATCAGGGTGCCCTTCAGCCTTGTCTTTTCTTATCTGACAACAAATCTGATCCTATTGGAACTTGTGGTGAAAACATGCCCTATGGAAACTTAGTAGTTTACTGACAAGAACATGACTGAAAGAGTACTTCATTAGCTAATGACAAACCCCAGGTTAAAGACAAAGCGATCAGAAGGGTTTTCAGTTCTGGCTTGACAGTGTAGTTTATGTGATCAACAGAAAAACAGTTTCAGGAAGTACTAATGAGAGGGGGGCTTAGACTTGACCTTCAGGTTGATTTCCTTGAGTACAGCATTCGTTTGGGCTGAAAATGTGTACTTCTACTTAAAAAGGATGCTTGGATTGCAAATGTTGTCTTGTAGAAGGTTTATGCTCCATACACTCGATACAGCAGCAAAGACTTAGTTATGGTGACATGACAACTGGCCTGCCCTATATCAACCAAACAAACAGCATTTATAAAGCTCAACAGGGGTATCTGGGCTCTGTGTGTCCGTCGAAGAGCCGGGTCTTGAGTCTCTTTCTGAAGTCGGCCAGCGAAGGGGCTGCACTGAGCTGGAGGGGAAGGTCGTTCCAGGTCTTTGCAGTGATGTAGGAGAAGTGACAATATAATGTGACAAGTTAAAGCAGATGCTAAAGACGGTAGGCATTTAGTGTTATTACTTTATGAATAGGTACTATTTTAGATGGAGTCTCACAGATTGCTGTGAACACAAGGGTTTTTAAGTTGGACACCACTCTGAGAAATCACAGAGATAGAATATATGCACTTTGACAATCCTTGTTAATCCCTTTTAAGTGAGGTTATATACTTTTGTCAACTCAAATATGGTACACATTTGCAGTTCCATGATTATTGGCCTGGTGGTTGTCTTGTGGGTGGCACAGTAGGCCTGTGTTGGTTATAGTGCTAAGCGAATGAGAAAGACAATGGTTGTGATTGGCTCATTGGAAAAAGCCAAAGGTCTGTTATGTTTATTATGAAAAGTTATGGCAAAGGCATTAAGCCTGACATATGTATTGTGTAAAACATATGTTAAAGCTAATTGGAATTTTTTAGATGGATTGTAATTATACAATGTTAAAGTCTGTACACGCATACTTTGTTGCATGGAATCTCAAAGATTACATCTGTAGGCAAAGATTTTAAGACCTAATTACAAGTCTGGCTGTCCTTGGACTGTCAGACGCATGGTGGAAGAGCGGAGGTGGTCTTACGACCACAACATTACGACACTAGTGGTCGTGTCCCCCTGGAACCGCCGACTCTGCCACAGAACCGCCATTCCCTGGCGGTGGCAAGGTGGTCCAGAGACATCCATAAGCTTGGCAGGACAGGAATTGCAATTTCTAATCAATATGGGATGGGAGTATCTGTCCTGCAAATTCTTCCACTGCACAGTGTTGTGTTTACTTTCGGCTGTTCTCTCACGCTGCCAGAAATACTTTCAAAACCTAACATTTAATGATATACATTTTGAGATAAAGGCTTGATATGAATTCTTTAGATAAACACAATAGTAAAAATGATAAAGTATTTATATATTCCAATTCAGTTTCTGGGTTTATTTTCTTTGTGACAGAACACAAAGTCTGTGCATGGAGGGTGAGCCAACACCAGCATATTCCAATCACGTGACACCGAACATGAACCATTGCTGTCAATCATGTTAGTAAAAAACGAATATTCTACAAAGGGAAATACATAGTAACACAACACATCCAAGCATTCTTATTTAATACTAATAAAATGTGTTTTATCCGTGTCTCAAAGGTATTATCCAGTCTAACATATAGAGAAAGGCACAGAATAACCAAATGAAACTGATGGAGAAATCTAAGGCGTCTAGTTTTGTAAATGAAGAATGTGGCGCCCGCCGCACTGCATGACCTTCATTAGGGGACATGAGGACAGTGCATGCACGGACATAGACATGTTCTTTGCATAACACATGGCTACGTGCATGCCCAAGCTTCATATAGCCTTATAGCCTGCCTTAGCAAGCTATGCATTTACGGACCGCTCCAGCGTTAAAGGCCCACGCTGAAGGCGAGGGCCTTAAACAAGGGAGCAAGCCTTTAATTACCGGCATAGCCCAGCTACAGCAGGCTATAAGGCTATCAGCTCAATATAAAAGAGAGAGGCCCAGCTACTCCAAGAGACAGGGTTCCATATACAACTTTATTGTCAACATTAAAATCTCTTGGAGAAATCAATTCCTTCACCTCTAGCGCACTACACTTCTTGCAAGCTCATACACTCCTCTACACCCGTCTTTAAAGGGACCTTCAAGACAATCCTTGGCAATCAGTTTTTAATATATCACACCATATGAAGCAATGTATTCAATTACATAAAATTCTATTAAAAAACAATCTACAATCCAAAAATAAAATGATTGCTCAAAATATTACAAATACACTTTACCAAGGGAGACAATACATGAGACATACACATTTGTCATGAAAAGTTTGTTAATTTGAAGGAATCAATAAAATAGTCATGTTATCTGAGTTTTTTCAACATCTGACACATCGTTCCTCAAATTTAACAGAAATGGGCGTCAACGTGTTTCAGTGGATTGACAGAGTTGAACCACCTTCTTCACGACAACAACAAATATTTGTATCCCTATTAGCGAATATGCAGTGTTTGCCTGCATAAAAAACAGAACATATATCGGATAAAATCTTATAGCCTTTCAACACAACCCATTTTTATAAAAAGAGAATTTACTCATCGTATCCTCCCAACTATAGTTAAATTAACCATCCCAACATTTAATTTCAAAGCATAATTTTTTCCTGACAAGTGTTAACACCAAAAAACATTTTCTAAAAGGAGGATGGTTGTCCTAAACGTCCCATCAAGACTAGGGTGCAAAAAACTCACAACAACCTTTACTTCACTACGGTCCCACTCGTTCATGCTCAAATTCAAATGAAGTTCACTTACCTACACCATCTGAGGTGAGGCACACTCAAGAATGACAAAGCTGGTCTTAAAGAATTTGGAGTGAGTTTTAAATCCTAATGTAAAGCTAGGGCTCCGAGAGGCCTTTGTTCACAGCAGCAGCTGTGAACAAAAATAAAATTTGATGGTTGCTCTGAGGGCTTCTAGTGGCCCATAGAAGCCTGGAGTACTCCATTGTAATCAATGGAGTGATCCACATTCCAATGTTCTAAGTTATCTTTAATTGTCCAATAATTAACAATCCATACCCGGCGTCTCATTCAGTTCTAGCCTTTGTAATACCTGTTGTAGCAGATGAAACAGACGAAGAACTTGCAGAGGCTCCGATTTTTTAAAGGAAGAATCTAGTGGCCATCTTTATTTATTTATTTTTGTGATTTTATATAGCCCTGACATGGCCCAGAGGCATCAAAGCGCTTTACAAAAGAACAGTTACCAAACCATCAAGCAGGAGTACATTAGGGATACAACCTAGGAAGAATTAAAAGCTGGTAATGGAGAATATGAGGGAGGAAAGCTGTACATGGGTACAGTTCTTCTGAATCAACAAAGGAGTACATTCGAGATACAACATAGGAATAATTCAAGCAGACGAGTGGGAGGAAAAGGAATTTAACTTTAGTGCCATCTTTGAAAGCAGCTTGCATCAAATTGAGTGAAGTGAGATTGGCTGAAAATTAAGGCCGCTAGCCAGTGGGATCTAGACAAAAACAATTCACCTAGGCTGCTAATAGAGGCATAGAGTATATAGTACACAGCAAAAGCTTTCACAATGCTGCTTCGAGAATATCAGGGTTCTCCAAAGTCGGCCCTGGAGGGCTGGATTCATGCCAGATATTTCTAAATATAGCTATATTTATCTAAATGGGGATATGCTTAAAATATGCCATGGATCCGGCCCTCCAGGACCGACTTTGGAGAACTCTGGTGAAAATGTACTGCTGCCGCCTTGAAGTGGCTTCAAGAGCTACTTAACTTTCCAGTGCACACCCCCATCAGAAGGAGACCATGAAAAGGTGGCCAGGAAAGTAAACTGTTACTTACAATCCTCGACGTTCCAAAGGCTGAATGGCATTCATGTTAGCAGGGACTGACTCCGTCAACAAGCCACATGTAAGGGACGCTGACCTACTGTCCCTTAGTATGTATGCGGCTGTGTGGGCTGACCCAGGATTTGAATGACATAACAATGACATGCAATGGCTGAAGGGGCTGGCCACTTTCCATGTACTGTTACTGTGAATATGATGTAGGAATTAATAGAAAAAAATACATTAGACTGGCGAAACATCTAAAGCTGTCTCTCAGCCAGAACTACAAATAGGATTATATGAACTTAATCGGCAATTTTAGCTGGATTAAGTAAGATGTTAGCTAAAATGAGTAGAGGTCCCCAGATGCCGATGAGATTTGCTTCTGTCCTCCTTGAGGGTGTCGAATGAAGCAGAGTGGCTGTTGCCACCGGAGAGCTGGTCAGTACTTGAAACTTGGGTCAGGACCCTTTAGACTGAGGGGTGGATGTGTTGGTCTTGTACAATGATTTTTTGTTCGTCTAGCCCTGAAAATTGGGACTCCATTCTTTTATAACTTGTTGCTGCTTTTGTAAAATGAAGGGATACTCTCAACCAGTGATGGCTGCCCAGTTTGGTAAATCAGATTGGGAAATGTAAAGCCTGGATTGCATGGGGGAATGCCCATGACACTCCCTGTAGTCTTCCTTGTTACACTTGTTAGCTATGAGGCTTTCTGCCTCCGAATGACCTATGAAGCCCCAGGCTTCAGTTTTCATTAAACCCTTTCCTGTACAGGTAACCCCCACGCCCCTCCCCACCTCAGCCCCTCTCCAGGCACTTCTTCTATGGGGTCTGTAAGAAGGAAGAGCTCCACAGGGCGCAGACTGAACCACAACCAAACACAATGGAACCCCTTCCATCCCTTCAGGGCAGGAAGGCGGAAAAAGTGAATGTAATAAGAAAGAGAAGAGAATGTGTAATCAAGGTTACACCTTGTAATTTTGGCATTACTCTTCCCTCAACTCTTCTACCAGTCACTGATTAAGAATGATTTTTTACCCAATTACCAAAATTGAGGACATGAACACAGCCAAGTGCTCAACTGACATATACACCGTACTCCTGAAGCAAACCAGCAAGACACAGGTGACAGCAAACCGGAAACAGTGACCAATAATGAGCCCTTCATCAGTAGAACAGGCAGGAAGTCCAGCAGAGGGATGAGCCAGCCGAGCCCACCTCACCAAAGTAAAATGAAGTTAACAGAGGTCCACGGGGACCTTTAAGGTATCTTAGAGATGAGACCCCCAACTGAGAGACCACAACCAACATGCAGAATACCCAATAGAACCACCAAGAAGAGCTCAAAAGGACAAACCCATTCTACCACTCAGACACGTGGTTCGGAAGGACCAGAGCCGATCAAAAAGAAAGTAGCAAAAAAAACATAATGTAAGGGCAGCAATATAAAATCATGTTAAAAAACATCCCCTCAAAGAACAAGCATTGAAAATGCAAGAGGTCTCGCCTTTGATTAAGTTAAAGCCATTTGCTTTGCTAATGGTATTGTATAGCAAAGCGAATGGCTTTAACTTAATGAAAGGCGAGACCTATTGCATTTTATGTATTGGCATATTCTTGTTGCCAAGGGACTCCTTACTGCTGGTACTGCACTGTATAATGTAATATGTTTCAAAAGGAACTTGCTTTTTGATTTAGAAAAACAAACTGTGATGTATTTTCTTCTTATTTTAATACCAGTGTATTGCCATAGCTCTCAACCTGCCGGTGGTGCCGTCGGCCCTCAGGCACTGCAATGCCACTCTAGCTTTTATTTGAAAACCTGTGATCTATAAGTAAAACGACTCGCTTTTTGTCTTTAAAAAAAATGCATTCCTCCACTGATACTCTATACTGGCAATGAGATGTCAAACTACTAAGAACAATGAACCCCACATCAAATCGGGAAGAACCTGATCCGGTCCCCACCGAGCTCTGCAATCAGAGATGGGAATCCTAGCAGAGCAAATATTGCGATGCTTCCTTCGGAGGTCGACAAAACAAGTACTATTACCTGGGCCAACTATCCCCCAAGAAGCTAGGGAGGTTTCCGGACCGCTCAACATTCATAAACAGTGACACACTAACGCGATGGGACAACTCGCACTTTCCAGTGAAATACACCAGAATGGAGCAGTCACGGCACTTCGAGTTATTCTCGTTTCAAGCGGGTGCAGTTAGTGTGTGCAAAGTGTGCCAAAGATTCAGATTTTTGAACCTTGACTTTTGCTCGCTAAACTATTGTTTAAAACAAAAAAGTAAAATATGCACGTGCAATATATACATACAGGAGCTTCTGAAAATGGCCCTGATCCACTTTGCCACTCGTGTGTTGCTTCTGCCCACGCCACCTTACTTACACAAAGCCACAAGAAAAGAAGAAATCTAAACATCACTTCCCCTTGCAGACAAAACAGTAAGGGCCATATGTATCAAAGGGTTTTACCCATTCTGTGTCTATGGGAAAATGTGTTCATACATATGGCCCTAGGTTCGGTACAATTCCATTACAGAGCGGCGTTGCTGGTAGCCGCAGTGGCTGTAATGCAGCAGAGCTCAGGTGGATACTTCAGGTTACTTGTCCTGATCCTGAAGATAGCCGACATTACAAGGATGGGCATCTTCACACAACTATGGGGAGAGGAGGGTCGTGTACAATAGGATTGATGGGCATTCAAGTAATGAGCAGCGAATAAGATGGAATACCTGGTGTCCACTTAAAGTCATCGTATTTCCTGCAAAATGGGTCTGTCACAGTTCCACGCACAGTGGTACAAGGTAATGCCTCGGGGACTGCTATGCGCCCCCCAGTTCAGTGTCCAACATACACGTTTTAGGCCCGACCCTACAAAGCCCTGCTTATTGTTATTCAGAAAGGCCACACCGATGTCCAAGTTCTGTGCGCCCTCCGCAGTGCAGTATTAAAATATTTTAGGCCAGGGGCTCATACTGTCATCTCCCCCATCCCTGTGCCTCTCAACCTGTGGTAGAAGCTGTGCCAGGACTGCAGGGTCTTGCTGGACCAGACCCAGATGCCGGAGGTGATGCCCAAATTTATGGTCATGAGATACTTTATTATAAAGACTGTGAAATCCGGGTCTGCTGGAGGGGAGGGCCCCGGTGGCAGGCAGGGCACGGCCAGGCTCTTGCAGGTCTGCAGCCTCCAGTCTCACTCCCAGGACCCTCCTGCTCGTAGAAGAGGCAGGCTAAAAGCAGGGCGGCTGGAACGGTGTGGAGCACGCTGAACACCCCGATGCACATCATCAGCCACTCCAGCTTGTCAGTCTACGAACCACCGCTCTTCATAACAGTGCGGATCCGGAAGAGGGACACAAAGCCTGCCAGCAGGAAGACCGTGTCAGCAGCCAGGTAAGCGACGAGGGGCCCCACGTAGCAGACACCGCTGAAGGGGTCCCTGTCCACCCGGCCCAGTGGCAGCACCACGGTGGTCTGCACAGCCGGCAGTGCCCAGTCTCAGGTGGAACCACTGCGCCTGGGCCTCTATGGCCTCCCGGCACCACTTGAGACCGGCCGACAGGAACCAGGCGAGCAAGAGCACAACCCACCAGGCGGAGGAGGCCATGCCGAAGAAGTAAAGCAGCATTAAGAGCACCGTTGTCAGAACCCCACAAGCCTTACCTGTATTGCTTGCGGAGTTATCTCGCAGGGACGACGTGAACAACCTCCACAGTTCCCCTCCCTACCTGATCAAGGTAACAACTAGACCCAGGCAAGAATGGGATCAGGGGAAGATGCCAAAAGGGGGTCGGGAAAGGACGACGTGAAGGAAAATAAGGATCCCACCAGACCAGGGCCGCTCTTCTGGGTATCGCCAGCTACACAAGAGAGAGAAGCTATTAGATGCGTCTACCTTGTTGCTATTGGGCATGCATTCATTCACAACAACCATTCGGCAAGGAACACAGTAACCAAGAATCCAAAAGTCACCTGGCTATGAAGGTCGGGCTCCGCTCGTGGATTGCCCAGAAGAGGGTTGCGTCTAAGTCTTCCGACGTCTGTGGTTAGGAAGACAGCAAGGGTTCATGCCGCCGTGCATGCTGGCCATGGATGGTGATGAACACAAGGACGCTCCTGCGCAATGGACGTGAACCAACAGAAAACATGAACACACTTCCCTGTGTGTGCCATGGAATGAATAATCCGCAAACAAGAGGAAATGCGTTCCTGCGCTGGTGAAAGAAAAAATGTCCCGATACCCAAGCGTCTAAAGCGTGTTCCGGTGGGCCAGGGTTGAGTGCGCTCCTGCGCTAATGCCAACTCAGGGAGAGAACGTGCCCACGCCTTTCTAGCGTGATACGGAAGAAATAGGTGAAATGGCGCTCCTGCGCCGACAAGAGTCCGTGCCCACGCTCCTCTGCGTGGCACGAGAGACAGGAGTGTTTGGCGCTTCAGCGCCGTGCGAGGAGTTTAAGGGGAAATGGCGCTCCTGCGCCGACAAGAGTCCGTGCCCACGCTTCCTCTGTGTGGCACGGGAGACAGGAGTATTTTGGCGCTTCAGCGCCGTGCGCGAAGTGGCTACCATCGTGGCACGCTCTCCAATGCGTGCCACGGTACTACCCAGTTCTCGGTAGGGGTAGGGGTCCGTCCGGATGGTGAAGCTGGACCGGAAAGCTGGAGGTTTCAGGAGGAGTAGAGCAAACGGCAACGGCATCAGCTGTGCAACTAAACTGGAAGCACTGACGGAAGCGAGCACCACGGCTATCAGCGGTCTTGCCCGGAAGTGCTTCAGTGCTTCCTGTGTCTGGCACTAGACCGCTAACCATAGCGGTGTAATACTCCGGCTGCCGGAACCCACCATGCGTTCGCGCATTCATACTTCCAGTCGTTTCCATGACAGCAGTGCAGCCTTCGCGCTTGGTGCCCTTTACCACGGTGCGGCAGCCCCCGGGCCCGGACAGCTCCAAGCAGGCCGCGCGCTGCCCCAGCGCCCAGTCCGCGCCATAGGCGACCGCCACCATCAAGTAGCAGCCGGACAGGAAGATGATGGGCAGCTTGGGGTAGCGGAAGCGCCGGGTGTCGACCAGGCTCTGCCCGGAGTCTCTTACCTTGCTATTTGCTGCTACTTTAGCTGAGTACTCACTCGACTGACCGGCAGGAGCAGCATCAGTGTTTTTCACCACAGCTGCCGCAACACTTTAAAATGCTGCACGGTCACTTCCTAGTCCGCGAGACTTCGAATCAAATGCGCGCCGAGTGCACCAGTCAATAAACTGTGGAGTGAAGGAGCACCAGGTGAGGGCGTGAGCAGCAGTTTTACCGGGCAAATCGCTATTTTTGTTATCTTTATTGCTGCGTCCCAATTGGCTGCTGGGATCACGTCACATGGAATGTTTCGAACTGAGGTAACAAGCTGTCGGCATTGGGAAAAATATAGTGCATAGCAGATAATGAAGGAGAATGTGTAACGCCGCAAGTGAGAGATCCAATCCCGGTGGGTGGGGCCAAAAGTGGACAGGGTGGTAACAAGGAGGGACTAAGAAGCCTCCTTTTCAATTGTGAGCCTGCGTTTTGCATGGAGGATGACGTCAGCAAATGAAGAAGATGCGCTTGGCTTCAACTCCGCCTCTGAGAGCTTCGGAATCAGTATTGATTCCAAGAAGCCCTCGTATGAAGAGGGCAGCGCATGCGCTGCATTCGCCAGGCAGAGACCTAAAAATGAGATGGACGAACAGACATTCAGAAGGCTGGCAGTAGAATCACCAGAAAGGCACAAACAACTAAGCAAAGTCGAAAAAACACATAAACCTAGGCACCGAAAGCACAGAAATAGACAATTATGCCCATAACACAACTCGCCAAATCGCTGCATAGGAAACCACAAAGACAGGCCAGAATTAGACAGTACATGCGGTATGCATATAGTAGCGCAATATGGGGAGACCAACTAAAAACAAAATAGCCAGTTTGGCAGCCAAGAACTGGCAAGGCAAGCAGATCAAATATTGCATAAAAGTTGGAAGACAGCCACACCTCAGTACTGAAGAGCAAGGGAGAGGAAAAAAATTGACAAGCCAGGCAACTGAATGAAGAAGCACTGAGAAGCAACACCTGGTGACCAATTCACAGGCCCCATGAGTAGCAAAGACCCAAGGAATGGAATAAACCGAACCCAAAAAACTGGCAGCAGAAGACCCACACCACCAAAATAATTTAAACAAACAAACAGGAAGACAAGAAGAAAACATGATTGACATGGATACATTAGGAAAGCAAAAATCCAAGCCAGACCTCAACTAACTTCAGCAAAGTGGTTGAAAAGTCAGAACCCGCAGACTGCACCAGGCCTCAACACTTACCAAATCACATATTTCATACGGCACAGAAATTTCACTAAAACACCAGAAGAACCACCATCAGAAACCAGAGCTATAAAAGGCAAGGTCCAAAAAGAGAACAAATATACAAAGGGTCACCAAGGCCCCATGGCACGCTTTGAACACGGAGAATCCCAGGATAGTCAAATCTGGCAAACTGATGGAGGAAGCCGATAACAACTGGTTGGGCTAACGAAAGAAAATGGGTGCAGAAGGTAGTCCAACCAGTAGATTAACCCAACATAAGCCAAGAATAGACAAGCCAGCAGAGACCATGCAGCCAGAATGAAGAAAATCAGTACCTATTCGGAGTGATAGAACAGGAAGTCAAATGCGCACTACATAGACATAGCAGCCGAAACAAAGAAAATAACATGGTTCAGAAAACACTGAATGCAACAGGTTAGCTTTGCTGCGTCAAAATTCAGTTGCAAACTAACAGCTGTTTAAGACTTGTAGATTGGCAGGACCAATCCAGAGCAACCTGCGAAGTCCTATAAGGTCAAGGCCAACCCATAGGAGTCACGATGGGATGAGTCCTTGTATTCCGAATATGATGTGGCACTAATTGCTGAAAAATTCCAATACATTTTTAGGGGACGAGCACGTCCAGTATATTAAGACAACCTTTTAGATCTTGCGAACCCAGGCCTATCAGCAATTTTGGGAATAAGGTAAAGAGCAGGGTATGATACATAATGCCACCGATGGCTGAGACCAATAACAAGTGGCTAAAAAGACCAGCTAGCTGACTGCCGAAGCCAGGCCTCCCCCACTCCTCTGCCGGCCTCCTCTGCAGAGTATGGAGCTAGTTTGGATAAGGAATATTGTGAAAGGTGAGAACTGTGTGAAGAGTAAGAGGGTTCCTCAACAAGCAAAAGCAACACCGGCATCAGGCCGACCGCCTCCGCGCAGTCTGAGGGACCTGCCGCATTACTGCCTCGCTGACACATCACATCCACCAAGTTGCCACCTGTCTGCCGCACCACCCTTGCCGGGCTGGTGGAACCTCCTTCCCAGCTCCTTCTCCGCCACCATACTGCCAGGCCCAGGTTCCCAACTTGTATTCTGGCTCTTCGCCTACACCACCAGAACCGCTGGCAGAGTAGGAGCCTCCTACAAGAGCCTCCTCGCCATCAACCACTGGCTCACTGCTGACTCTTCATCTCCTCATCACAACCACCAGCTCGTCCCTTATTCCGCTCCCACAGCAACCTGACAACCTTCGCTCCTCGCAGCAACCTGTTGTCCTCACAGACACAGCCTGCACTCCTCACAGATACAACCTCTGCTCCTCACAGACGCAACCTGTGTTCCTCACAGACACAACCTGCGCTCCTCACAGACGCAGCCTGCGCTTCTTACAGATGGAACCTCTGCTCCTCACAGACGCAACCTCTGCTCCTCACAGATGCAACCTGTGTTCCTCACAGACACAACCTGCGCTCCTCACATACGTAAACTGCACTCCTCACAGATGCAACCTTCAATGCTCACGAATGCAACCTCCTCTTCTCACAGGCGCAACCTGTGTTCCCCAGAGACACAACCTGCACTCCTCACAGATGCAACCTGCACTCCTCATTGATAAAACCTGCGCTCCTCACAGACGCAACCTGTGCTCCTCAAAGGGCCAACCTGTGTTCCTCACAGACGCAACCTGTGCTCCTCACAGACACAACCTGCGCTCCTCACAGACGCCACCTGCGCTCCTCACAGATGCAACCAGCGCTCCTCACAGACGCAGCCTGCGCTTCTTACAGATGCAACCTCCGCTCCTCACAGACACAACCTCCGCTCCTCACAGACGCAACCTGTGTTCCTCACAGACACAACCTGTACTCCTCACATACGTAACCTGCACTCCTCACAGATGCAAACTTCAATGCTCACGAATGCAACCTCCTCTTCTCACAGGTGCAACCTGTGTTCCCCAGAGACACAACCTGCACTCCTCATAGATACAACATGCGCTCCTCACAGACGCAACCTGTGCTCCTCAAAGGGCCAACCAGTGTTCCTCACAGACGCAACCTGTGCTCCTCACAGACACAACCTGCGCTCCTCACAGATGCAACCTGCGCTCCTCACAGATGCAACCTGCGCTCCTCACAGACGCAGCCTGTGCTCCTCACAGATGCAACCTCCGCTCTTCACAGACGCAACCTGTGTTCCTCACAGACACAACCTGCGCTCCTCACATACGTAACCTGCACTCCTCACAGATGCAACCTTCACTCCTCACAGATGCAACCTCCGCTTCTCACAGACACAACCTGTGTTCCTCACAGACACAACCTGCGCTCCTCACAGACACAACCTGTGCTCCTCACAGGCACAACCTGTGTTCCTCACAGGCACAACCTGTGTTCCTCACAGACACAACCTGCGCTCCTCACAGACACAACCTGTGCTCATGCGTTCCTCACAGCTTGTGACTTACAATAATCCTATAATTTGAACATTTCATATTATAAGAATGAAAAATACTTTTTACAATTTGTAGAGATGTGGTGAGGAATTACTGAGATCGATTATTTGTCGAAGTTGCTGATGTGGTGTGACATATACTTTTAAGTCCTTCTCTACATTTGCTTTAAATGTGATACTTTTGGTTTGGGTAATGCAACACCTTTTCTCCCTAGACAACACCATGACACTGTCCTTCAAGGGTAATCTGGTCTCCACCAGGGCATCATCAATAGACTGAACATCTTCTCTTTGGAGAGAGACATGTTCACTTCTTAATGTGAGCAGGTATTAGCCAGGGGTCACCCCTGAGCTCATTTTCGAAGACTTGGACCTAAGGGAGAGGCTCGCATGCTTGATTGCACGGATTGTGCAGCCCCGACAGTGGAAGTCCAGCTGCTGCTGAGCAGCATTGTCATTGTGAAAGGCACACCCGCATTTCTAGTTTAAACATTGGACTTACATTGGCAATTAGGCAGCGGCGACAGAGGCACGAATGGCCTCTTCTAAGCGCTTCCACTGCTATCTTTTGCTTGTTTTTATTATAAATGTTGGATTTAAAAGTACAAGAAAAGAGAACTGGACTAGTTACTCACACCCCACATGGATGGACTCAGATGGACCCATTGCTGCGTGAATGTGGACTATTGTCTGTGGGAAACAAACGGCAATTGGCAATGCATGCACTCACATTTCTACAGTGATGCGGCACTGTACATCACAATGAAAATGTCACAGGAAGTATGTCAGAGAAAGGAACAGAATACCAGGGTTAGGACCGGAAGTTCTGTGGGGTGCTCCAGAAATGACCTCCTAGGAACAGTACAGTACTTATCTTATTCCCAAATTAAGCAGTGGGCGATGTACCATAACCATCGGACCAAGTAACATGAACCTCATAAACATGGTACATTTTATTCGCAATATAACTTTCGTGTTTCTTTATATTTTCTTACTGTCCTTGACTGCTGAGTGCTCAGCATCTCAGTGCAAGTTTGCATTTTATCCTATTAAATGAACATAAACAAAGCAAGATTATCCCTTGCAGCCTTCACCTTCACTGACATGATTTGTACAGAAAGCTATTAGTCACACCACCAGGGGATATAAATAGAGTGACACTGATTTAGAAATGTGGAGGCGGGAAAAGCAATATAAAATGGAACACAACAGTAATGTCATTTGTGATTCAGTTCTGCTTTGTTCAATAAGGGAAACTGAAAATAGAATAGGAAAGTGTGTGAAAACAAAGGAGTTTAGTAAAAACAGACAAAGCTGTTGAGTATAGCTGCCTTGGCAAATACTTCATCAGATTAATGCATCTTCTAAAGGGAGGTGCCACCGGCCAGCTTGTTACATGCCTGAGAGGGCAACTCGCCCATTTGGTCTATGTTAGGAATTGGGATTCTGGTTGGCAGAGGTGTGCACCCTGTCCAAGCAGGAACCACGGTCCTGGTCAGGGTAAGTCAGTTGCCCACCAGAAATTAACTTGTGCTCACGCTCTGGTAGCTCAGCTCAGAGCAGGCAGGCTTAACTTAGGAGGCAATGTGTAAGGTGTTTGTGCAACACTTCAAACAGCAACACAGTGAAAATACCACAACAGGACTCCACAACAGTTTAGAAAAATAGATTATGATTTTATAAACAACAGTCTTTCGACGGTGATATAGTGAGTATCACATTTGTTGGGCTAAACAATTGTCAAGTGGCAGGGGCTATGGGCCTCATTTATGTTTTTTTGCCATAGGTTAATGCAAAAACAACAGTTGATGGACAGTATGCAGAACAATGTCATACATTCACCCCAGTACAGAGATCTGGGCCTAAATCCATTGTTTTTTTTGCTCACCATGCCATTCCAGTTTGGACCCAGCCATATGCAAATCAGTCTTGACCCTATGCCTCATGAGAACAGTCCAGCCCGAACTGCCAAGCCAGGTCCTCCCTGGACTGGAAACAAGCATCCTAGGACCGGTTTCGGGGTTTCACCCCTCTTCAGCCAGGATAGCTTGATTCCAATGGCATGGAGAGCACGGGACTCACGTCTGAGCATACCCGTCCCATTCCGGGTGACAAATGCAAAAACAACAGTTGATGGACAGTATGCAGAACAATGTCATACATTCACCCCAGTACAGAGATCTGGGCCTAAATCCATCGTTTTTTGCTCACCATGCCATTCCAGTTTGAACCCAGCCATATGCAAATCAGTCTTGACCCTGTGCCCCATGGGAACAGTCCAACCCGAACTCCCCAGCCAGGTCCTCCATCTAGGACCGGTTTCGGGGTTTCACCCCTCTTCAGCCAGGATAGCTTGATTCCAATGGCATGGAGAGCACAGGACTCACGTCTGAGCATACCCGTCCCATTCGGGGTGACAAATGCAAAAACAACAGTTGATGGACAGTATGCAGAACAATGTCATACATTCACCCCAGTACAGAGATCTGGGCCTAAATCCATTGTTTTTTTTGCTCACCATGCCATTCCAGTTTGGACCCAGCCATATGCAAATCAGTCTTGACCCTGTGCCTCATGAGAACAGTCCAGCCCGAACTGCCAAGCCAGGTCCTCCCTGGACTGGAAACAAGCATCCTAGGACCGGTTTCGGGGTTTCACCCCTCTTCAGCCAGGATAGCTTGATTCCAATGGCATGGAGAGCACGGGACTCACGTCTGAGCATACCCGTCCCATTCGGGGTGACAAATGCAAAAACAACAGTTGATGGACAGTATGCAGAACAATGTCATACATTCACCCCAGTACAGAGATCTGGGCCTAAATCCATCGTTTTTTGCTCACCATGCCATTCCAGTTTGAACCCAGCCATATGCAAATCAGTCTTGACCCTGTGCCCCATGGGAACAGTCCAACCCGAACTCCCCAGCCAGGTCCTCCCTGGACTGGAAACAAGCATTCTAGGACCGGTTTCGGGGTTTCACCCCTCTTCAGCCAGGATAGCTTGATTCCAATGGCATGGAGAGCACGGGACTCACGTCTGAGCATACCCGTCCCATTCGGGGTGACAAATGCAAAAACAACAGTTGATGGACAGTATGCAGAACAATGTCATACATTCACCCCAGTACAGAGATCTGGGCCTAAATCCATTGTTTTTTTTGCTCACCATGCCATTCCAGTTTGGACCCAGCCATATGCAAATCAGTCTTGACCCTATGCCTCATGAGAACAGTCCAGCCCGAACTGCCAAGCCAGGTCCTCCCTGGACTGGAAACAAGCATCCTAGGACCGGTTTCGGGGTTTCACCCCTCTTCAGCCAGGATAGCTTGATTCCAATGGCATGGAGAGCACGGGACTCACGTCTGAGCATACCCGTCCCATTCGGGGTGACAAATGCAAAAACAACAGTTGATGGACAGTATGCAGAACAATGTCATACATTCACCCCAGTACAGAGATCTGGGCCTAAATCCATTGTTTTTTTGCTCACCATGCCATTCCAGTTTGAACCCAGCCATATGCAAATCAGTCTTGACCCTGTGCCTCGTGGGAACAGTCCAGCTTGAACTGCCAAGCCAGGTTCTCCCTGGATTGGAAACAAGCCTCCTAGGACCGGTTTACACAGCAGGCCTTGCTGCTGCCCTGTCCTACGGCAAAAGAAAAGGGTAGGAATGCACCATGTCTATTAGATTACTGTTGTTTTCCCCTGTGCTGGCTCCGAATTGGCTGCCATGAGCCAATGCAGGCACCTTCACACTATGGTGCAAGGGTGCTTGCGTTGCGGAAATGATTATTGTTGTGCAGGAAGGAAAGCCTTTCTGCCCAAAAACAATCACAAAAGGCTTTTACCTCTTTCTATGTGTGCTGCAGAATTCAGCACACATAGATAGAGGAAAAACAAGGAAAAATACAGATATTTTTCCTCAGTGTGCCTCCCTAACATGGCTTTACGTGGCCTTATAAATATGCCAGTGGCACATTGCGCCACCGGAAAGTCAAAAAAGTGAGTCCCTATATGTTTATATGCTGTTCAACTCCTGCTCTTACCCACTCATCAACAAGGTTGGGTCAGTTCTCCAATAGATATGGGCCACCTAGCTCACTGGATTTCTACGAGTGAGTACCTACTCGGGAGGTTACTCTTCACCCCTCCCTCCCCCTTTGAGGCAGTTAGAGATGTCGGATCGGTTAGCACAGCTGTCAAGATGGACACTTTTATCCTTTGTTTAACCCCTTGAGTGCCCATGACGAGATGGTCTCGTCATGGGCCGCGGTTGCGCTGTGCCCATGACGAGACTATCTCGTCATGAGCCCCGCCCGCTAATGAAACGCCCGGCACAGGGCGTGGAAAGGGCGGGGCACTCAAGGGGTTAAGCTGGAATATTGTTGGGTTAAACAATATGAAATTTGATGATGCATGGCTTAAATTTGTTACAGGCCACCACATTGCAGGACTACAAGAAGCTTGGGACCCATTGAACTTGTTTTTTTCTGGATGGGTTTAAGTTCTTTTTTCGCCAGCCCTAACTTACCCTGATATCTCTGAGCATTTCCTGCAGATCATTACTAGTTAACACTGGTTCTCCAGTTTTGCTTGGAGTGAGACTCATTTCTAAAAAGCGCCTGATATTTTAATGCTTCATGTTTATGTCCTTCTCTGCAGAAATCAGGCTCTCGCATCTCTCGGCCCTAAAATGTATGCGAAGGGTACACTACAATACAACAGCGAACTTATGTCTTACTGTTGGGTGACTTTAATAGTCACCCTTGTGCCCTCCCTTGCTACCCTCTGAAAGATGACTTTATAGCTGGCCAGGTGCACTTTGAGCACCCAAGACAGGGAGATTTACTCACCTGCATCTTGGCCAATGATAATCCTGTCTCCTCGCCGCGAGTAAATGTGAGCGCTGATGCCCAGGATTTTATCCCCACATTTAGTGGCAGAGGCAATCAGACTATCATTGATTATCTCTTTGTTTCTGCTTATTTGACCCACTTTCTTAGGCATTCGGGGGTCACCTGGAACCACTTTAGTGATCATAACCCATTAGCCTTAACCCCTGAATGCAGAGTAGAGGAGGAGACTGTCTCCAAATTGGGGTCCAGGTCACATGATATTTCTCTAACAGACCAGGGCCATAGGTTGAGATGGTCCCAGGTGGCTCCTGACTCCTTTTGGAAGAACTTTTTGTCAGTTTGTGGGCAGGATATTTCAACCTGTTTAAATGCGACCACCCAACCAGTTCAGTTGCTAGCAGCCTAAAAAAAGGCTTCTACTCAAGTGCATGTGAGCCTAAGGTATGAGGGAAGGAAAGTCATAGAAGCCACCACCAGATGGTTTGATCACAAGTGCTCAGCTGCCCATCGTAATGTTTTAGCTTCTCTAAAACAAAAACTCAGAGAAATAGAGAAGAGATTATTATTTGTTGCAGAAGGCCACTGAGAATCGCAAAAAAGAGATAAGAAATTAAGCCTGGGAATAACTCCTGAAAACTGATATTCTCAATAATAGTTCAAGCTTTTGAGAAATAATCTATTGCCCATATTTTACGGGGAAAGAGATAGGAGTAAAAGAATGTCACATTGACCCTTCAACGTGGGTCTTACATCTTGAAGAAATATATGGTTTTGACATTCCAGATGTTTCTATTGTTGTACAGGAACGTCCCAGTAGCAAGTTTAAGTTGGATTTCATTGAGGAGGAAATCTGTAAAGCATTTACCCTTATGCCCAAGAATAAAGCCCCTGGTCCGGATGTTGTGCTAGCCGATCTGTTTTAAACAGACCCAGCAGTTTGGGCCAAAATCTTAATTAAGATTTTCAACGTCATCTGTAAGGTACGCTTTCCCCCTCTTGGTCTAAGTCCATTATTATTCCTGTGCTGAAAAAAGGCCAGAGAGATGACCATCGTTGTTATGGGCCCATCTCTCTGATTGATTCCATTGTAAAAGTCAGCGGGCGGGTCTTCATCAGCAGACTACTTACAAGGACAGTTGAGAAGAAGATCTTATCTGACCTACAATATTGGTTCTGGTCTGGAATGGGTACCCTCAACCAATACCCAAACTATACATTTATCATTGGAAAATACACAATTGCTAAGAGGGGTTCACTACACCTTGCTTTCATGGAATCCACGGCAGCTTTAGATAGAGTGGAGAGGAGCAAGCTATGGGTGACCTTTGTTAATACGGGTATTGACAGGGAAATCTTGAACTTCCTACATGAGTTGCACAGAGATCTGACTGCTACAGTTAGATATGATCAGAGGGGCAAACTAACTCATTCATTTAGCTTTTAAAGGGGGGTTCAGACAGAGTCGTATCCTGGTCCATTTGGTATTCACGCTTTATATCAACAACCTTGGCCCAATCGTGTCGGAGGCCTGCACAGATGTTCCATGCGTGGGCAAGCATCTTATTCCAGCTCTACTATATGCTGATGATGCGCTACTAATAGCGAGAATCTCTATAGGACGGAAGCGCCTTTTGAAAGCATCCGTCAGCTATATCGATTAACTGGAGCTGAGTGCTAATTATGGTAAATCTCACCTAATGGATTTGGGCTCTAGGGATATGAGTCCCAAGAAATGTATTTTAGAAGGTTAAGATATTTCGAGAGTAAATGCTTTTTCATATTTAGGTGTAACATTTGACGAACAAGGGTCTTGGGGTTCACTGCTCAGAGCAAAAAGGAATATTATGGCCAGAGCTTTTGCATCTGTATTTGAGTTTGCAGCATGGTTAGGATCGAAGCCAATGCAGGCCTTGTTATAGATTTATCAATCCAAGTGTATCCCTGTGGTGAGTTATGGGTGTAACATCTGGGGATACAGAGGTGCCATTGAGTTATAGATAATTGAAAACATGAGGCGGTTACTTTGTCTTCCCAATCTATGTCCTCCTATACCCTACATGAAGAACTTGGGCGAGATATATATCGAACCTATTAGCCTTACATTCTCTGGCCAGATGGACTTCTGTATGCTTAAACAAAGAGCTGACTTTGAATCAGGTGATTATGATTGACTGCATGAACTTAGATAACTCTGACACTCACTAATCTAGGTTGCCCTGATCTTTATAGTGCACCTGAGCAGATTGTCTCGGAAGATTCATTGTGATAAAATAACCGATTAAAGGATATTTGATGACGATGAACAAGTTTGGGTCTACTGAGAAGACTTTGGTGGTTAGTGGACATATGGTAGTTTAATATCTGTGCATCAATCTTTTATGCTGTACTGTAGGTAATTCATGAAAAGTACCCCACAGGACATCCTGGTGCTAATGGAGAAGATATCACTGCTCAAAGTGATTGGACAGGACACTATCTGAATGGGAAACATCCATTACAACGCACTACTTTTACAATGCAGTCATTACAACGCAACATCCTTTACATCGCATGCCATTACAACGCAGCTATTACAATGCATGTCACTACAACGCATGCCATTACAACGCATGCCACTACAATGCATGACATTACAACCCATTATAAGATAAGGAATCGGAAATAGTAATTTTACCCCTACACTATCAAACACTTACCCTACTGTTGCACTCACTGGAGTGGGAATAGTAATTTTTACCCCTACACTATCCAACACTTATCCTACTGTTGCACTCACTGGAGTGGAAATAGTAATTTTTACCCCTACACTATCCAACACTTACACTACTGTTGCCCTTAAAGTATTATGCGTTGTAATGGTATATGTTGTAATGGTATGCGTTGTAATGGAATGCGTTGTAAGTGTAGTTTCTAAAAATGCTTTGTGATGGCATGCGTTGTAAAATCATGCATTGTAATGGATGTTGCGATGTAAAAGCCGCGTTGTAATGGCATGCCTTGTAAAGGTTTGTGTTGTAATGTTTCCTGTTTGTCTGAAGCAATAGCTTTGCTGCAAGAGTGGACAAGGAACGCCAGCCAGATAACTTGTTTTGATTTTCAGAAATGCAGCGGACTTGAGTAGTAGAGAAACAGAGAGTTTGGGAGGGGAGATATATATATGAAATTTCAACCTGTTGTAAGCATAGCAAAACTAGTGCGGACCGTGTGGACCATGAAAAAAGTTTTACCAACAGAGTGCTTCCTTATAGGAGGTGCCTTAGAAGAGAAGCCACAAAAGGTGTAACGGACAAATTCAGAACCAACCTGGCAGCTGGGTTGTGTACTAACCGGAGACAGCGGGTGAGATACACAGTATTCCCAGATACAGAGATTTGCCTCAAACTAGACACAAAGTGATGAGAGCATGGCAACAGTTTTACTGGAAGATTCAGGAAGTAGATGGAGGATTTTCCTGAGCAGCGAAAAGCCTAACTGCCTGGTCACCTTGCTAAGTGAAGAGAAGCTTCCTGTCTATGATGAATCCTACATTTGTGGCTGAATTGGATGGTGTGGCTGGAGCCCCAAGTTCAGGTGGCCATCACGAAGGGGAGCATTTGACTTCGGGACTTACAAACAGTGATAACTCAGTTGTGTAATTATTGAATGTGACGCAGTGATTTTTCATCCAGGTAGCCGCTGCTCTCATACAGGAATGACATTTATTTTGGATGGTGTCTGATTGAATGAATGATCTGGGTGTCATCAGCATATGACATAATGTCAAAAGTGAATGAGTGCACCAGGGATGCCTGATGGGTTACATAGGCATTAAATAAAGTTGGACTGAGCAAGGATCCCTGGCGATCTCACAAGTCAAGGAGGCCTCAGAGCTGAAAGGAGGAAGTGAGACTGACTGAGTTCTAGAACACGGAAATGAACCAAGACATTTCAAAGCTTGATAGTAGATTTCAGCTTTGACAAAGCTGCGGAAAAGAGTAGAATGAGAGCTCATGATGAACACAGCTGACAGGTGGAGCAGAATCAAGGAGGTGTAATATACTTTGTATAGAAGAAGTCTCAAGTCATCAGTGACTACAACTAATTTAGTTTTGGCGATATCAAAAGGGTGGAAGCCAGATTATGCTTGGTTCATGATACAGTTAAGTTCTGGATAGCAGGAAAGCTACTTGTTTACAGCCCTTTCCCGTATTTTATATGGAAAAGGTAAGATAACAATAGGGTGGACATTACTGAGGATGTTAGGGTCTGTGGAAAGATGTTTTAGCAGAGGAATAACCAATTCATGTGTTCAGCATTCCAGGAATGCAGCTGAATGAAGAGACAAATTTCAAAGCTTGTCAAGCCTGCAACAAGGATCTCGAAGGCCACGACAGCAATGCAGGGAGAGCGGAAGTCAAGTGGTGAATTCAATTTACCCGAATCCAAAAGGTCTTTGAAGTCAGCGTCAAATAAGCTGTATTCAGTTTGCCAAGTACCATCAAAGTGTACAAATACAATAACGTGTATAAAGTCTAAAATACAATTTGTGCAATATAAAAGGTAAGTGGGTAGAAGAGGCCATTAACATTTTTTCACAGGTTAAAGAGATCTAATAAAAATAATAAATCAGTTATAATGCCAAAGGTACAGCAGCATTGTTCTAATATAACGTCTGAGCAAATCTAGCAGAGGACTAATGTATCCTTACTTAGCTTAGTGAGTGTACAGTATTATTATCTAATTGAAGATAGTCACACGAAACCCAGCTATCAGAATTCAATTCTAAGAAGGAAGTAATGTACTCTTCTCTCTAGAGTACAACTTTTGAAGTCATCTTTGGTAAGCTCAGAGAATTTAGCAAGAAAGAAGCTGTAAAATAAGATCAGGATGCTCCAAGGGAAAGAACCAAGTGTAGGTTGGAGAGTGATGCCTGCCTGAATGGCACCCAATTTATCACAGAAGAACCACTGGTATTTTGGGAGCATTTAAATATTTTTGCTGTTACAAGGAACCAACCACATGCAAATCATCTTTAGTCCTTTTCTAAATGGAAGAGCCTGGCAGAAACCACAAGGTCACAAAAGCAGCCCAAGACAAATGTAATTCTTGGTAAAGCGCAGTTACACACCCGCGAGGGTCTCAGGGTGCTAGGGGGGAGCTGAGGTGGCTTCTTTGAGTACTGGGGTCATCTGTAGAGCCAGGTCTTGAGGTCCTTACTGAACTGGAGCATTGTAGGGACTTGCCAGAGGTGGAGGGGGAGGTCGTACCAGGCCTTGGCTGCGAGGTAGGAGAAGGACTTTCCTCCCGTTCTGGTCTTGTAGATGTGTGGAATGGTGGCCAGAGAGAGGTCAGCTGATTGGAGGTGTCTCATGGGTGTGTGGAAGGAGAGGCAGTTCAGGTATGCTGGTCTGATATATTGTTGAGGGCCTTGTGTGCATGTGTGAGGAGTTTGAAGGTCATTCTTCTTTCGATGGAGAGGCAGTGGAGATCACAGAGGTGTTGGGTGATGTGGTGTGAAAGGAGATGTCTAAGATCAGCCTGGCTACGGTGTTCTGGACGGTCTGGAGTAGGTGAAGAACTTTCTTGTTGCCGTAGTCCAATTTGCTACTGATGAGGGCGTGCATGACTGTTTTTCTGGACTCAGATGTGATCCATTTGAATGTTTTTCTGAGTATGTGGAGAGTGTTGAAACAGTCCGAGGCTACGGAGTTGATCTGGTGGTTCATCATGAGCATTGCGTCTAGTATGATGCCGAGGTTTTGTGCGTGGTCTGTCGGGGTGGGGGTATTTCTGAGGATGGGGAGCCACGATGTGTCATCCCATGTGGAGGGGGTGGAGCTTAGGATGAGGACTTCTGTTTTCTTGGAGTTGAGTTTCAGGCAGCTCTTCTTCATCCAGGTGGCAACGGATTTCATCCCTTCTTGGAAGTTGTGTCTGGTGATGTTGGGTTCTTGGTGAGGGAGAGGATGAGATGGGTGTCGTCAGAGTAGGAGACAATGTTGAGCCCATGTTTTCTGATGATTGTTGTGAGGGGGACCATGTAGATGTTGAAGAGGGTGGGGCTGAGTGAGGATCCCTGGCGCACTCAACATCTGGTCTCTCTTGTTTCTGAGAGTTAGTGCGGAGGGCTAACTCGCTGCTTTTTGCCTGTGAGAAATGAGCATATCCAGTCAAGGGTCTTTACGTGGATACCCTGTTGTGTAGTCTGGTGGCTAGTGTGTGGTGGGAGACAGTGTCTAAAGCAGCCAAGAGATCCAGGAGGATGAGGGCTGCCGTTTGGCCCTGGTCGAGGAGGGAGGTGGTGATGTAAGATGCGGAGTTGGCATTGGCCCAGGTTTCTGTGAGGAAGGTGACGTTGGGCGCGTGGGTGTTGAGGAGGTCCCAGATTTCTATGTCGCGCTTGTGTGGGGCGCGCACTTTGAGGCGGAGGCAGTTGAGTGGCTTGTGAACAGTGTGGTCCTGAAGGCTGGGGGCTGCTGCTGGGGTCCGGAGGTGGGTAAAGGTGCAGCAGCAGTGATGACAGGAGATTGGGCATTGGGTGTTGCTCGGCATCGAAAGCTGGCAGTGTTGCTGCGTCCGGGGTTGAGGGTGTGAAGGGTGCTGGAGTCATAGCGGAGACTGCTCCGAGGACCAGGGTCCCTGGCACTGGTTGCGATCAGCACAGACGGGCTAGCCTTTGGCGCGAGTGGCATGTCTGCTGCACACCTGCTGTGCAGCAGCGGCGCGGACGCCATTAAATAGGGGTCGGGGAGGGCTGTCAGCTGGGAGGTGGGAGCAGGAAGGACACAGTGGAGGGGGGAAGGGCTGCAGGGGCATCAGCGGTGGGGGGGAAACACAGGAGGCGCAAGAGAGAGAAGAGAGAAAAAGAAAAGAGAGCAAAGAGAGAAAAGAGAAAAGAGAGCACAGAGAAAAAAGCCAGGAGAGGCAGAACTGGAGAAGAGAAGAGTCCTCTCCTGCTGGACCACCAGGGATGAGGTGCAGGCAGGAGCCCATGGCCGGAGGAGGGCCTCAAACATCCTGTCACCGAGCTCCGGTGGTCCAGGGGGCAGCACTTAGTTGTCGAGCTGCGTGGGGAGGAGAGCAGCCACAGTGACCAGCAAAAGGGATGCATTTTGAAACATTTCAAGATTATGTGCTTGATTTGTATTTTGACAGATGGCAAATTGTTCCGCCATGCCAAGCAGGTGGTATTCATAATGCATTGTCAGTCAATGCATATTGTTGTTTGGTACAAGGCGGTGTCATGGTGGTACAGTCCTGCACCAAACAGTTTTCTTTTTTTATTTTCAAAAAGAAAATCCTGAAACAAGATCTAAAAAAAATAAATACATTGTAATGCCCCTTTTGCCATGGGAGTCATCTGCTGTGGTGGGAGAGCAAAAAGAGTTTGTCTGGCGGTAATGGACAGAAACAATATATGGTTATATGTCAACCCATCTTGATTGGATGGGCAGACATACGGCCATTGTTCCAACATCCCTTACTCTGTTGAGTTGGTGAGAGGCTTGGCAATGGCAGGGCAGTCACCGCTGTAACCAACCTAAGGGCCGCCCACTTATAAATTTGGCAGGTGAACTATTATGTTAGCGATGTAACAGCTTCGGAGTATACATACCGCTAACATATAAATCGGGCCCTATGTTCTGAATCTTTGTTGCTATGTTTGCTATTATGTTTTTATTTCCTCTGTGCTCCTAAATCATACAAATTAATGACTACTTAAATAATATGCAAGAGGGTGGTATTTGGGGTAGATTGATAGGTAAATGTTTGATTGGTGCGCAGCGCAAGTAACATTTTAGTGCTACCTTTTTAGGTTTCGCCTGCAAAGAGTTTGCACTGTGCTTGTGAAATCTATTGTATTTAATATAAATTATTAAACGACTTGAATACCGCCCCTTTGCTTTTCTTGCTTTTCATTGGTTCCTGTGTTTTTCTCTGTTTCTATTAGCTGTAGCGTAATCTTTCCTTTTGCTCCTCAGTTTCCCAAGCCAAACTGCTGTTTCCCTCCGCTTTTCTGGAACTATTTTTCAGCATTTATTTTAATTGGTACATTATCCCTATACTGCTTCCTGTCTCACTACTACTTGAGCGTATCACTCTTTGTATTTGAAATGGATTTAGCTCCAGTGTTCCCCTAATTGCCTGGGAATCCACCACTCCGGAGAATGACGCTGTGCATTGCGTACCTTGTTCTCAAGGTTACGGCAGCAGTCACAGCTTGCTCCTGTTGCACCGCCCAATTCTTGGCCCATATAGGCGCACTTAGGCCTGGAACGCATGCTTTCCAAGCCTTGATTTGATCATGGCGAGTGTCCTTGGGGATGGCGCTCCGGCAGCATCCTTCAGAAACTGGGGATGAGAAGCTGAAGCTCACAACCACGCTTGCCTCGTGTGGAAAACCTCATGCAGTGGGACTACACATTTGGAAAGCCACAAACTCCACTTGATGGCAGTTCAATCTGCAGACATATATGGAGGTATTTGCTAGGCAAGATTACGTATTGCCTTCGCATCCTCTGTTTCAGTGGCGGCTCAACGCGAATCTTATGTTAGTGGAGAGGTAGTCAGAGGTCTCAATTACTTGTTCTTTTCAGACACCGCACAGTCTCTGTGGCATGGTGTTAATAAGTGAGCACCCCTAGTTATGCATTTCTTATATCTGTAGATTAACTGAGATGTACGAGGTTACCTTTTACAAATACTAAGAAGTTACCTCTTTATAGAACTTCAAATTGAGAAGAGTCCAGGGATCTTGGGGATAACGCAACTATGAACTGGTATCACTTTGCGTTCTTTGAAATCAAAAAGCTGCATGTCATCACGTTATTCCCTGGTAAAGAAATTTTCAGCAAGGTGCGAGGGTTAGGAGATGTTTTTATCGGAACAGGGTCTGCTCAATGCAAGTTAGTGGACCGATAATAGAGACGTTCAACATGTTTTACATGCCTCCTGTCCGCACAATGCATGTTGCACGGTGTTCCAATGTTTCCAATATCCACTAAATTTAAATTTCTAAAGATTAACTGATGTTGTGGGCAAAGAGGTTTTATGTAAAAAAAAAGAATTAAACAAATATGTAGCCATTGACTTTTGGTGAAGTTGGGCTGTTTTTCTAGTAATAACATTGGACCATTTCTTATGACAATGCAGCTTAGTATACTGTCAGTCGATAGTGACCAGTAGAAGTTTGTTTGGATATCATCACTGTTAGACCTGGCATATCTTGGCTTGACTACCCCTGACTTTTTGCCTCTACCCCCTTTACTGTTAGAGGCTTCGGGTATTTTGCCACTGCTAATCAGTGTCAAAGTACAAGATATTCCCTGTGTAAAGTGTAATGGTAATTGGTTGGACATGTTTGGTATGTGTGCCTTACTAGTAAAGTCCCTAGTGATGTGCACTGTATGTACCAGCACTAGTAATGCAAAGGCGCGCAGTGAAGGGAACTCAGGCCTACAGTGTAGGGCCTGCGCACAGTTTGCTAAGTTAGCATTTTGTCCTGACAAGTGCAACCACTTGTCAGGCCTTACTTTCCCTTTTTTGTACACAGTGGGCACCCCTGTGGTAGGTCTCAGGTAACCCCTCGGCAGGGTGCAGTGTAAGTAAAGGGCAGGACATATACTGAGGTGTGTGCTGTGTCCTCACAGTGAAAAACACTCTATTTCGTTTTTCACTGGTGTAAGGCCATCCTGCCCATAGGACAGAATAGGGGAGGCTGGGTATTGGGTAGCCTAGTTTCCTATAAGTTTAAAATGGAGAGGTGAAGTTTAGTATGTATGAACTTAGAGTGTCATAACACATCTTTCTATGAAAGTGGTTTTGTCACTGTGTGTTCAGAAACAACTCTTTTAGAAAGTGGCTGAGTTTTGTGCTTTAAGCATTTCTGTGTGTCTCTGCTGAATGTGGATTGACTGTTTGGGTCTGACAAGTGAGAGGAGTTGGGAGAGGTCTTGACCCAGGAAGGGGTTGAGTTGGCACCAGGCTGCCCAGCATCTGGAGAGTAGGGGGAGGAGAGACCCGGGAGGTGAAAAGGCCTGGGCTGCTGCTGTAAATCAATTGACCCATCTCCTGCTGAGTGATTAGGGATCCAGACCCCCAGTATTAAAGGGGGAAAGGTGACACTGGGAGGGAGACATCCAGAACGAATTTAAGCAGGGGTCAGGGACCCCTGAGCACAACGAACTTCAAAGACATTTAAGGGTATAACTATGAGAGCTGAGGCCCTTGTACGTTGGAATAGAAATGGATTGAGACTGAAAAGACTTAGACCCATTTTGTGGTCAAGAGGAACCTCTGCTAAGGAACGAACAACTGAAGAGACTGATGGGAAGGACCAATCCTTGCTTCGTGACATGGGGTTGGTCTGCAGTTTGCTGTTTTAGCCAAGAAAGAGGCTGTTGGGACTGTGCTGTGTACGCTGGGTCCCCCTGCTTGAAGAAGACTATGCTTTGTGCTGTGTCTTTTAACTCCAAGGGCCCAAGGTGAGCTGGCTCCCTGTTTGGAAACACAGAAACATAAAAGTTTCTGGAGAAGTTTTGAGCGACGTGGTGGGCACGTGTTGTGGCAGCTTGAGACCCTCGGAAGGTGTGCCCTGTGATCTTGGACACACGGAGTAGAAGTGAGATTCGGACGCGCTGGATGCATGTTGTGGTGCACATGAGGTGTTGGTGAAGAGCGCCTGGTCAAAGTGTACATCGAAGGTGAAGTGAGTCTCGGACGCGCTGGGAGCGTGTCGTTGTGCACCGCAGGCATTTGTGAAGAGCGCCTGGTCAACATGTGCATCGAAGGTGAAGCGAGTCTCGGACGCGCTGGGAGCGTGTCGTGGTGCACTGCAGGCATTGGTGAAGAGCGCTTGGTCAGCGTGTGCATCGAAGGTGAAGCGAGATTCGGACGCGCAGGGTGCGCGTTGTGGTGTACCGCAGGCGCTGGTGAGGAGCGCCTGGTCGGCATGTGCATCGGATGTGAAGGGAGTCTCGGAGGCACAAGGTGCGTGTCGTGGTGCACAGGAGGCATTGGTGAGGCGCGCCTGGTCAACATGTGCATCGAAAGTGAAGTGAGTCTTGGATGTGCAGGGTGCATGTCGGGGTGCACCGGAGGCGCTGGTTTAGAGCGCCTGGTCATGGAGTGCACCGGAGGAGAAGGAGACTCGGACACGGTGTGCGTGTTGTGGTGCAGCCAAAGGCATTGGTGAAGAGTGCCTAGAGAGCGGGGCACCGGAGTGGAGTAAGTCTCAAAAAAGCAGTGTGCGTGCTTTGGTACAACCTGGGACTGTGGAGGAGATTGGCTCATCATCGTGTGCACCGGAATAAAGTGAGTCTCTGCAGTGCGGTGTGGGTGTCTTGGTGCCAACTGAGACAGCAGGAAGGAGTGCCTGGTGAACCTGCACTCGGAGTTGACGTGAAGTCCTATCAGCGTTGTGTGTGTGTGGCTACGTGCCAGAGGAGACCCGGAGGGTGCTGTGGTGAACGTGCACCCGGAGTAACGTAATCTCAGAGGCGTGGGGTACGTGTGCCCTGCGGCTGCCTGAGACCTTCCTAACAGTCGCAGCCTGGACCGGCAGCCCCGGTGGAGCTAAGCTGCCAGTCTGAGGCCCATTTAGAAAGTTATGCACTGAAGGCCCAGTTTTCTGAAGGGGGAGAGGAGAGTGGGGTCACAGCCCCAGGTAAAGTGGATCACTACCTGGGCGGGATGCGGGCTCGGAGGGACACTCTCTTGGCCTCTCAGTCCTTCTGGCAATGTGAGCCTTTGCTTTACGTATTGCATTATTCCTTAATTGTAAAGTACATGATTGTAGCGGTGCACATTGCATTATTTCTCCCATTGCAAGGTACCAGGGTGTATCGTTACGCATTGTAATATTTCTCCATTGCAAAGTACAGGATTGTATCGTTACGCAGTGCATTATTGTTTGTCCATTGCAACGTGTGTGATTCTAGCATTATGACCAGCATAGCATTTTGAAAGCAGTGGTTGGGATTTGAACCTACTAACCAGCCGGAACGATTATTTCCCTTTATTATATGTTGGCTTTTGTTTCGTTTATACTTGTTTTATCAAACTCGTGTGGAGTCCATTTGTGGTGTCACCAGTGGGTTGCTGTGGGCGTGGTTGCACATACTGTACACTCGTACCTTGGAGATATGCCTGGCTGCTCGTGCCAAGTTACTAAGGGGGTGAGCAGGGCTATCTCAAACGGTGTCCTTACTTGGCCTAACGTTGAGGGAGGAGTCCCGGGTCTAGCATTTGGTGATAGTAGTGCGGGACGGGGACTCCGGCTTCCAACAATCACTAATTAAATCAGGAGTGTAGAATTTCTTTACCCAACGTTGCTCACAATATGATTAAGACAGCTTTTCTTGATATCTTCTACAGCTTATTTATGTTTAGGACTTTATCACAATTCACAACAAGAACAGGGTCAAAAAGTCTCTGGTGTCTCACATTCCGAGTAGGTCTTTTTAATTTACTGTTTTATATACATTAGGACCATTGCTATTTAATGATAGATTATCGGCAGTGGGGTTTGTGACAAGGCGGCTGGCTTTCTTTTAAGCGCTTTGGCTTCTCAGAATTCACAGCTTCTTTTCAATCTGTGAATTCACGCTCGGTCGGATGATAAAAAGACTATTTTTGATTATCGAAATATCCCTTGTTTTTGTTCTCCCCTTGTGACCAATACTTATGAGCTTCAATTAATATTCTGAGACATAGGTAATCGAGTCTCTAGGACAAGTGATTTCTTTCTTCTTTTCGCATAGGTTGTTCATAGCAGCACTTAAGATTTAGCTTTTCACTGTCGGCTCTATGCACCGACTCCTCTTTACACCTTCCCCTCATTATGCATGATTTTACACAGCACTCTAAACTTCCCTCATCATTAGGATATGTTTTAAAGGTGAGGCAATGAGATTTCCAGCTTGCCTATTTTAAATCCCCAGTGGACTGCTAGAACTCGTGAAGGGCCTGCTCTTTCTCACATGCTTAATTCCTTCAGCGCACAGCATAGAGACATGCATGAGTCTCCCTAGACTTAGGTCTGGTTTAGTGGACAAGCATAGTGGCCCATATACCTGGGGCCCTTTTTATTTAGCATGTTCTCATGGTCCCATGGTACCTTAGTGTCCCCTGTGAAGTTCTGATCAGACAGGTCGACCTGCGTGCTGTCAGTGGTGTCCCGCTTCCTAGAGGAGTCCTGAGCACCACCAGCAGCAACTAAAGCTGCTAGATGCTTTCCTGCTGTTCATCCTGCTGACACGGGGCATACAATTTGTATACTGTCTGCTGGTGGGCACCTTCCTTACCACCTGTTACTGCATAATATATTGCCTTTCACAATAAAAAAGTAATTACACTTTTACAGGGTTCCCTTAAATTATATTGCACAACTGCTCAGCAAGCTGAAACAAAAAAAAATTATTAATCACAAAGGTCAAACCTAATGTATTTACCAATGCTTGTTCTGTTATGTCATGCTATGAAACTGTCTGAAACATTATAAAAGATGACCATTTGGGGAGGAGTTAGCACACTCATTCATGTCGCTTACGGCCTGATTACGATAATGGCAGTCGGACCGCCGCCAGCTCATCAGTGTTGGATGGATCGCCGACAGGCCATCTGTGGCAGTCCAACCACCCGACAGGCCGTTGGTCCAACTGCTGTATTTGGATTCCAAAAACAACAATTGATGGACAGAATGCAGAACAATGTCATACATTCACCCCAGTACAGAGATCTGGACCTAAATCCATTGTGTTTTTGCTCACCATTGTCATTCCAGTTTGGACCCATCCATGTGCAAATCAGTCTTGACCCTGTGCCCAATGGGAACAGTCCAGCCTGAACTGCCAGGCCAGGTCCTCCCTAGACTAGAAACGGTTGGTGGAAAGGTTAGGAAGGGGGTCCAAACAGGTTGCCGGGGCGTCGGAGTCCAGAAAAGTTTTCTAGGTCTTCTTGACTATAACCCACACCCCAGAGCTTCAGAAAGTACTCAGCATTACGATGCGACTATTTCTGAAGATGTGTAGTCACAGTGAGATTGAGCCGAAGTGAAAATATTGACATTTTGACATTTAACAGAGCATAATTTTGGAAACAGACAAAATCACAGGCACATGCTGCATAATAATGTAGTTTATTTTCCAAACATCGTGTTGAGAGGAGCTGACACAATGAGATGCTATTTTAAAATAGAGACTTGCAAACCCCTTGTCTTCTATGTGCTGACAGGCCCAGCACAAAAGGTAACTAGAGCCATTTGGAGATAAATCAACATTTCGCCACTGTCCTACCTACAAAGCTTCACAGAGCATGACAGCATCTTCCCTTCACATACACATAGGCCAATCACCCATGTTCACATTTAATAATATTATCGTATAAATGATGTGCCTTTTTTATAATATGACCATAGTCTGACACAGATGAGCCCTGGCAGTAGCAGTGGGCCCCTCATTAGGGCGGAGGAGCGTCACCCCCCTGCTGCCAGTGCAGCAAAAGTGAAAAATAAAAACGTAATAAAGAGAATTATCGGCTTCTTTTTCACTGCTACTAGCCAGAGCAGTGTTTGGGGGCGGGGCACTGCTGCTGACTGGTAGCAGGGGAGTAGTGCTCACTTCACCAGTTTACACTGTGCAAGTCACTTTGGCCAGCTGTCTTGTGATGGCCAGCCTGACATGGCAGTGCACACCTCTCCACCAGCTGCCTCAGACAGCTGGGTGGAGAGCAGGCCTCCTGTGCCTGCTGGAGTGTCGATGCAGCCCCTCCAGCCAATCCTGGCGCTGCTCTCATGCTGCTTATGTGCGGCATAAAAGCAGCGTTGGGATTTACAGAGGAGGGTTGCCTGAGGCGCCATGATGTGCCGTTACACTGACCGCATCCAAGAAGAAAACATGGAGGAGAGAGAAACACGGGTATGTACTTTTTTATTTTATCGTCTTTTTGGCCTCTCCTGGGTTTGGCTCCTGGTCCCCTCGACGTCCCTCCAGTGTTGAGGGTCACCATCCGCCACTGCCTGGCAGTCCTCATCTTTGTTGGGCGACGGTGACATTATTGTTATTATATTATTGCACGAGGTAAAGGTGCCACATGTTGTTAAAAGGCCAATCAATAGATTGCGGTCCTTAGCATAGGTCAAAGGCAAGGTTGCATTATGTTAGTGTAGGCAATCAGGCTTTTGATTGAGGTGGTGAATACCCTTCTCAAGCAACAACCACAACCGCTGTCAAGGGTGAACCCCAAACTGTCAATAAATTAACCTGTTTTTAACCTTTGAGAGCATGGTAACAAAGCAGTCAGACTTAATTTAGAGGCATGTGTAAAGTATTTATGCAACACTCAAATGGTAATGAAGTGAAAACACAAAACAAGAAAAATCCCACTCCAATTAAAAACAATAGGAACATTTTTAATAAATAAAATAACACCAAAACAAATTAAATCCAATCATTAGCTTTGGAGTAATTAATTTTATACTTTTAGAGGAAAAAAGTGTCTAAAAGATCACACTGCCAACAGCACTCATCTAGTCGTGCAAGACTGGGGCAAAGTCGAAAGTTATGGCTGACCGTGATGGAGCACAATACAGATACACAAAGCCAGATCTTGGCTCACTGTCGAATATATAAGACATTTAGATGAAAAATATCTGAGAAGGTCAAGTTCAGGGGGCAAGGCAGCTGGAGTTGTCCGTGGAGGAGGCGTTATCATCAGGCAGCCACAGAATAAAGGCGCAGGGAAGATTTCTACCTCTGGACTTTGTCACTTTTTTGGAAGTTGATAAATTTCCAACAGTATGAAGCTGCAAGCTGTAGCCACAGAGGGCTCCACAAAGCTGGATACCCTAGTGAAGAAAAGCCATTTTTTAGTGGAAAATGTTCTAAGTCCCAAGTTTTGTTTTTGGCTGTTTGGGCACCTTAAGTGGAACTCCGCGAAGTGACTAAAAAACTCTGCTGTGCTGCACAGAGTTCTGCAAGCGGCGGATTGCGATAGGTCACACCGTTCCCGCTGATTTTTAGCGCGGGTGTTTATATCCCCTGGAACATCAGTCTGAATGGCACCATGCCCAGTGCAAGAGGGCACTGCTTCTTTCTGCCACACAAGTAGATTTTTTACTCATGTGGCAGCTTCCACAACGTGAATGGATGGGTCTCAACGCAAGCAGTTGTGACCATCCCCGGTCTAGCGGTCTGGCGTTGGATTCTCCTTGCTTGCGCTTGCCAACTTTAGGTTGGCGAACGAGAAAAAAACACTGCTCCGCAGAACTCTGTGTGCTCCGTGGAGTGTGGTAATCTCCGCAAACTCCTGGAACAGAGCTGAGTTCACCCCCCAGGCCTATTGGGCATCAGTTAGAGGGTAGGAATTACTTCAGGCAGGGCCCAAGTGCAGTGTTTATGTTGATGGAGCTTTATGTGTCCTGTAGCTCAACACAGGAGGCCAGCCAACTCGCCCTTGGAGTCACTTTGGTAGACCTGAGCAAGCAGAGTTACAAATCAGTAATGCTTCAGAGCACATTTTGCTTCATATGGAGACAGTGAGAATCTGGACCTAGTTTGGGCAAGCTAAAGAATGCAAAGTTCTGTAAAGTGCAGCAAACCGATTTTGGTTGCAAATATTCATGTAATTAAACAATCAATATTTTTTCATAAAAATCTGCTCTGACTGTTCATCCCAGCTTGCCAGAATTATTTGTACATGTGGGGAGCCAGGGTCAAAGGAGGCACCAGTTTCCTCTTGTAACAAAGTCCATCAGTTTATTTAATAAAACTAAGGGGCATATTATCAAGACACGGCGTTAAAATAATGCCGCTTTAGCCCTTGTGAATTCCCATAGAAACCCATGTTCTGGTGTCAACATGGGCTTCTATTGGAATTCTCTGCGGCATATTATCAAGCCCATTATCGCCGCTTTAGCAGCAGTTTTTTGACGCTAAAACGGCGATAATTTTAACGCTGTTCTTGATAATATCCCCCCAAGTGACTGCAAGGATGACGTTCAATGCATTTTCTTCTTTAGAGCTTTGAACCCAATCAGTACAGGACCTCAAGAGATGCAGATAGTGTTAATTCCTCATGATTCCCTACTCTGGCAATCCAATAGAGTCCCATCTGCTAAATATGACGTGATCCTTTTGCTGTGTCATAGCTTTAAAACTAAGGGTCAGTCACATACGGGAAACAAATCAACTTGTAAGTGCTGTAACTCTACAATGCTTGTCTTATTTCTGACATGCCATTGGATGCTGCTCTGTTTCAAATCCTTTTCTCTATTATTATTTTGCCTGTTTTATGTGTTTTGGATATGCTGTTCAGATTCTATGCATCTACCATCGATAATATTTCCTCCACACAATGGGCCTTGCAGGGATGCTGGTGGAAATGTATTCTGAATTAGCCCTAAAAAGTTATATTTTCAGAAAAGCTAAACAAGTGGTCTAGGAGGCGACAGATTATGGGTCTTCTTTAGAGGTTAGCAGCTGGGCTTCTCCATCGCAAACATGGCCGATGAGATGTCCCATCCACCGTTTTACAAATGAATTCTTGGCAATGCCACTATTAACTGGGGACATGATACCCACCATGATTTGTCAAATATTTTGTCCGCCAAAGCCGCAAATGAGGACGTTAGTTCTTTGCTTCCAAGCCTGATACTAGGCAGCTGAAGGGCAAAACTACCAGTCGAGAAGTACAGGAGGAGAGTGGAGGTCACAAATAAGAACAGACAGGATGAATATTCTGGGGCACATCATAGAGATGAAAGTAGAACCAGTTTTTCAAAACCTGAGCTGGATGAATGAGGTGAAAGAATCACTAATTGTTGGGACTCAGTTCCCCATCATAAAAGAAGGAATGGGGCAGACAGCCCCAGGGTTTAGGGGCCCAATGAACCTCAATTATGACTCTTTTACTAACCAGCGGGAAACAAAAGGGCTATTTTTTCTTGCTTGAATTGGGGGCTAAGGAACCCTTTCCACGTCACTTTGGTCATCCAATAAGATTCCTACTTTTGCTTCAAACACCAGGGGTCATGTTATAGGAAGTGTCCTAGGGGCTCATAGGGCATGTGTGGTAGTTGTTTGCGCCCCTGAGGTACTCTAGTATTACTAGTATGGACCCTTCTGTAATACAGGTAACTCTGGCACAAAATAAGCACCAGTGAGATTAGGAGGGGCATTCCTTCATGTGCAGGTGGCTGATTTAACCCAATGCAAATGAGTGAATCCTTTGTCATTGCACCCATGCTGTATTACTGGTGTAGCTGAAAAGTGAAATAAGCTGTCAGGAGACTTACTGATTGTGCACCACGTAGAGGTGGTATACAGTCAGTGAGCATGATTTACAACTTACCTTATCTCGGCAGAGATGGATGTTGGCCTAGCTTCCATACTGTAGGTTTGCAGGATTACAGCTTTCCTTCTGCTGTGCTGGGCCAGCGCGCTAGCCTTGGAAAGCAACTCTCCTGGAGTTGGTGGTTCTTAAGAAGAGACAAGGGGCAGGCTCACTAGATATTGGCATTGTGTAATGAAATCCTGAAGAAAATATTGCATACAAAATGGTTGCCAGAAGCATCAATCAAACTATTGATTCAATCACTTGAATTGTGTTGTACAAGTGATCCCCAATCCAAGATGGAGAATGATAGTTTATTATTGCTAAGGGGCTTTCTGTCTCGCTGGGAGGAGCAGATTGGGGGATAAGCACCACCATCCACCGCTTGTCAATCAATCAATCAGAGAATTTTAAGCGCGCTGCTCACCCGTGAGGGTCTTGAGGCTCTGGGGGGGGGAAGGGGTGTCCGCAGATCTGTTTAGCTGAAGAGCCAGGTCTTGAGGGCCTTCCTGAAGGTGTTCAGGGAGGGGGCACGTCTGATGTCTGCCGGTAGCTCGTTCCAGGTCTTAGCTGCAATGTGAGAGAAAGATCTTCCGCCTGTTCTGGCTCTGTGGATGCGCGGGGTTTTAGCCAGTGCGAGGTTGGAAGATCGGAGGTTTCTTTTGGGTACGTGGAAGTTGATTCTGTCGTTGAGGTATTTGGGTCCGTTGTTGTATAGGTATTTGTAGGTGTGAGTGAGGATTTTGAAAATTACTCTTTTCTCCACGGGGAGCCAGTGGAGACTCCTTAGGTGTTGGCTGATGTGTTCGTGTCGGGGGATGCCAAGGACGAGTCTGACGGCCGTGTTCTGTATTGTCTGGAGTTTGCGGAGGAGAGACTTGTTGATGCCGGCGTGCAGTGCGTTTCCATAGTCCAGTCTGCTGGTGATGAGTGCATGGGTGACTGTCTTCCTTGACTCTGGGGGGATCCACTTGAAGGTCTTGAGGAGGATGCGGATGGTGTTGAAGCAGCTGGAGGTGACGGCATTGACCTGTCGGTTCATGGTGAGTGATGGGTCGAGTACGATGCCGAGGTTCTTGGCGTGGTCTGAGGTGGTAGGTGGGCTTCCAAGGGTGGTCGGCCACCAGCTGCTGTCCCATGCAGAAGGGTTGGTACCAAGGACGAGGACTTCTGTCTTCTCGGCATTGAGCTTCAGGCAGCTGTTGGTCATCCAGACTGCGGCGTCTTGCATTCCTTCTGGAAGTTGAGTTTGGCAGTGGTGGGGTCTTTGGTGAGGAAGAGGCTGAGCTGGGTGTCGTCGGCGTAGGATACGATATTGAGGCTGTGTTGTCAGACGATGGCTGCGAGGGGGGCCATGTAGCTGTCGAAGAGGGTGAGGCTCATTGATGAACCCTGTTGGACTCCACAGGTGATTTTCATGGGGTTGGAGAGGAAGGGTGGGAGTCTGATCCTTTGAGTTCTTCCGGTGAGGAATGATCGGATCCAGTCCAGGGCAGTTCCTTGTATGCCTGCATCATGTAGTCTGGTGATTAGTGTGCGGTGGGAGACGGTGTCGAAGGTCGCAGATAGGTCGATGAGGGCTGCGGAGTGACCTTGGTTCAGGAGGGTGCAGATGTCGTCTGTGGCGGCGAGTAGGGCAGTCTCTGTGTTGTGGCTGCTTCGGAATCTGGATTGGGATGGGTCGAGGGCGGCGTTCTCTTCAATGAATCGTGTCAGTTTCCTGTTGACTGTTTTCTCTGTAACTTTGGCTGCGAAGTGGAGGAGCGAGATCGGCCGCTAGTTCTTGAGGTCGGTGGGGTCAGCTGTGGGCTTCTTGAGCAGGGGTCTGACTTCTGCGCGCTTCCAGTCATCTGGGAAGGTGCCTGTTTTGAAGGTGGTGTTGATGGTGCATTGTAGTTGTGGGGCATTAAGTCTAACGCTACTCAGAATGGGGGGGGAGCAGAGTCCCATGTCTAGACCCATGCCTTACGTCACATGAAGCGATATACCCTAAAAAACCCTGGGGTCAAATAGAGTTTCAGGCTCTCCAAGGTAGAAGATTTGGAGTGAAAACCCATCCATCACATTGGAGGCAGAAAGACGTATAAGACCTGGGAGGGGGGGACCAAGCCCATGCTGGGCGAGACATTCCCCTCAAAAATACTAGTGTCTTGTGAGCTTTCTGCCCCCCTGGGGGAGGAAGATTGGGGTTGAATACCCCCTGTCCACTTTCCAGGGAGGCAGATAGTATAATGGGCTCCAGGACGGAGGGCACAGGCCCATACCCAGGGGGTGCTCCACAGTCGCAGACCTATCCTATAGTGGGTGGATCCCTCCTTGGGGGTCCCTCTCCTGTAGCAACCCCAAACAGGGATCCACTAGGGAGGGACATCATTGGAAAGGAGAGATTCTACCTTATCCAATGATACCTCTTCCATGCAAATTGGTGCTCTAGGGGCCTGAGAGCAAGCACCGATCCTGTGAAAGTGTAATGAGCCAATTGGCTCATTTCACTTTCAGCAATACAACATCAACGCATCACGCGTGCTGATCGCCAACCTCACTGCCAAATAAAACATTAAAAGCTAGGGCTACTTGTCAAACTCTTTACCAGCAGCCTGACTTCAAAAAATTTGAAAAGGAAACAGTCTAGTAAGAGCACCAGAGTGTCTTTTACTGCCCTTCCCAGCATCACCAAAGGGCCGACAGATGCAATGGGGAGGGAGTGCATGTTTTCTAAAGAAAGAAACACTGCCGGATAGTATATTTGTTCTTTGGTCAGAGGCAGTAGCTTCACTTTCCAGCTCAACTATATTTCTGTATTTAACAAAGCATTGAAAAAAAACAGTCCCTGAAGGGGTGAGTTAGAGAGCTTGGCCGCAAGATGGCCGCCACAACGTGAGGCTCTGCCGGCCGGAGGAATTAATCTGGTTTTCATCCTGTATATATGGGGACATCGTGGCTTGTCAGACTGGGAATGTGACCCTGAGGCTCCGCTGCTCAGTATCACCTGTTTTGTTCCTAGATTAAGAAAGAGAAAGTGACATTTTGCACGCCAGTGTTCGAGACCTGGGTTGGTGCTCGCGTTGCCGGAGTTGGACCTTCAGACAGCATTGGAGGTGCTGCATGAGCTGCTGCAACTACTACCCGTGCCCAGGACCAGCCCTGACTTCCCCGCTATGGAGCTGAGGAGAGTGAGACTAGCAGGGCCCCTGCAGTGAGTGCATTCAGGGGGGCAGGCAGCCCACCAGCTAAGCGTTGTGCCGGGCACTGAGTTGTGAACTGGGGCGGGGTGGCTAGAAGCGGCTGCCTGGCACGCAAATGAAAAGGCCTGGGCCTTTAGGGGAGCTCGGCACTCATGGGGCTGTGAGACGGCTTGTAGGAAGCACAGAGTGAGAAGCTACCCTTCTCACCCTGGCATGGTGTGCTTTGGCCGCCTTGTACACTCGCTCTCCTGCTGCCTTAGCGATATGGTGTGCTGATGCGGGGAGACACTGTGAGCCCTGCTCAATTGCTTAATTGTTGGATATTGTGCTGCAGGCCTCTTGGGGCCCTGACAGCTTGGGGCCTCCCTGACTCCGAACCTCCTGGTGTTGTTGAACCCACGACCTACCACATAGTGCCTGGCTATCACACCTGAACTGGGCAACAAGCCGGATTTGGGGATGCTGAGGTGCATATTGTGTGGGCATAACCCAGTGACCTTGCTTGCTACTAGAAACACTGCTGGGAGCATTGGCCTACTCATGCCCCCCGGAGGAGCCGGGGTGAGGCAGGCTAGGTGACTGGAGAGTCAGCTCTCATTTCAGACCTTGTGGCTGAGGCTCTGATCATTAGGGGCACTCACAACCCAGGTAGGCTGTATTTGCACAGGACAGGAGCAGCTGCAGTCTGCTCGGGCCCCCTGATGACCGTAAGTCAGGGTGAGGCCGGACCCTGGTGGGGGAAAGGGCCCATTGGTGGACCAGGACCGGCATATGACTGTCGGGCACCGGTGTAAGCTGAAGTGTCTACTTGGATGTAAGATGGGGAAAAGTTGGGAAAAGTGATGCACCCCCCCCCCCCCGTTGAGGACCCCAGAGCAGTGAGGCATGGCCGCTCCCGGAGCCGGATAGTCAGTCTATGTTCCTAGACTTGAAGCAGAGCCTAACAGCCATGGATACTAAAATGGATGTCCTTGCAGACAGTTTTAACCGCCTTAAAGGAACATTAAATAAGCATGCTGACCGCATAGAGAAGCTTACATGCCAGACCTCATATTTAGATGGTGGACACTACAGAGAGGAGCTGCTAGTGTTAATCCACAACAAGAATGGGGACCTCGAGGATTTGGATCCTAAGTTGACAGCAATGGGCAAAAGGGAGGGCTATGTTAAAGGGATTTTTAGAGCGATATTTGGAGAGGTACTCTCTGATTTGTTTTCTGTGGAGCGGGCCCACATCACTTGTGAGTCCTCATCCACCGTACACATCCCTTGTAAAACCTCAACCACCATACACATCCCTTGTAAGACCTCATCCATCACTTGTAAGACCTCATCAACAGCACACATCACTTTCAAGCGCTCCTCCACAATACACATCATGTGTGAGTCCTCATCTACCATACACATCACTTGTAACGCCTCATCCACCGTACACGTCACGTGTAATCCCTCATCCACCGTACGCATCTCTTGTGAGTCCTCATCCACAGTACACATAACATGTAAGGCCTCATTTACCATACACATCATCACTTGTAGGCCCTCTTCCACCCCACACATCACTTGTAAGGACTCATCCACCGTACACATCACTTGTGAGGCCTCATCCACCATACACATCACGTGTAAAACCTCTTCTACCATAAAAATCACTTATAAAGCCTCATCCACCATACACATCACTTACGAGTACTCATACACCGTACACCAGCCTGGCCCATAGTAGCTCGCCTACTAAACTATGGAGATCGAGATGTGGTCTTGCACCTGGCGAGTGCGAGAAGACTGCCTAATTACCAGGAGAATGAGGTATCCATCTTCTCTGATTTCACGATGGCAGTACATACTCCAGTACATAGATGCCAAGTACTCACTGCTCTACCCTGTTAAGCTGTGGATACTATATCTATGGAAGGCCCACTTCTTTACTGACCCTCAAGATCATTTGATTCACACGAGTGGCCATATCTCTTCGCCTGCTATCGCACCTTGGAATGAGCCCCCACTATATACGGTTGATTGGGCTCCTGTACGGTCAGCCTGTGGCACAGTGAGAGGATCATTGCTTCCTTTCTGGTGACTAGGGGGACTTGACAGGGCTGCCCCTTGTCCCCATTTATTTGCTGTCGCTTTGGACCTAATACCTCCCCTCCCTGATGATCAATGACAGCATTGCTGTACCCAGTCATGTGGGCTCTCCCCTAACTACAGACTGCGCCTTGCACCTTTTAAATATCTGCACAGGCTATGCCGCACACCAGAGAGGATGTGCAGAACGGTCCTGCTCAAGGATACGCTCTGCATGTGCTGTGCTGCGCCATGCACTGACTTCATGCATCTTGCATGGGATTATCCTGGCGTGCAGCGATTTTGGAACGAGATCTTTGAGGTGCTCCATGCACCCACTTAGCATGCACTGGAGCGATCCTTGCACACCATATTTTTGGGATATGTAAAGGATGTCCCGCAGGAGGGGCGCAAGCTGATAGCTCTCCTACTCCTGCTTACTAAGCACCGGGTGGCGATACATTGGGGCCGGCGCATGACGCCACAGACAGCAGATTGGCTTAAAGTTGCAGCATACTGCCAAAAGCAACTTAATGCCTATTGGGAGTTGATGCCGGCGCGTGCCCGTCCCAAAGATATCTGGTCCTCGTTAGAGGTATACCTTAATGCCCAATCGGAACTGGGAGAGGTTGTGAATGCTGAGGATGTGGCTGATCTGCTTGAGCCTATTGCTGCAGAAGAGCAGGGCCCACAAGGGTTCCCGTTTGCCTCCAGTGGAACATGTTGACAGCTATACAGTGAGACCCGGTTCTGTAAAGCTAAGGTTCCCAGCTGTCCCCCTTCTCCATTAGCTAAGTGGTCCCTACCACTCTTCCCTCTATGTTCCCTGTCCCCCTATAGTTGCTCTGTATAGTATGGAAAAGTAAATATTTATTGTGCTGTTGAAAATGCCGAAATGTAACCCTAATTAACTGCATTTCAGTGCTTAATTTGTGCAGGTGCTTTCTGGTGCTCAGCACTGGCACTTAATTGCCAGCACCGGGGCTTATGACTGTCTGCTACATGGTAGTGGTGTCTGCCAATTCAGGTACATGCACAACAACTTCTGTTCATTATTTCAATTGAATTTGCAATTATTAGTATTTGCCTCCAAAGCCATTCTTATAGCTTTGGGGGCCTGTAATAGTATGAATTGTTACACTTTTAAGAGTGTGATGATTAGTAGTGTGTTGGTGCTGTCATTGGCAGTGCTGCCAGGGGCAACGGATGGTGCACGCTCTAGACTGTCCTCCTGTCGAGACCCCCGGCACTACGATTTTTACAAATTAAGCACTGCTGCATTTGCGTTATACCGTGCATTCTTGCTTTGTTTGAAATTCAATAAACAGAATTAAAAATAATAATAATAAAATATACAGTGCCTGTCCTCCAGAAAGCAGAGGTTCAGAGCAGTGTGGGCTCTTCCTCGCTGACAGAGCTCATTGATTTTAGATTGAGGGATGGCTTCTGGATTCTGTGGTTACAGCAGCGTGACTTTATAACACTGCATAAAGGAAGGTGCTCTGTTATTTTAACAAGATGACATTCAGGTTTACTATTCCTTTGGTAAGAAAATAATGATCAGCAGATCGCAAGAAAGCTTTACAGGGGGGCATTTCATACATATTTCTCCAAGTATTTATGACGTGCGCACATGAAATGCACTAAAATCGGATCCCTCTCTCAGGCCACGGCTCTGCACATAACATCATTGCCCTAGAGGCTTTTATCGCTATAACTTTAGTGGAATCCATCAAATATATTGTCGCTGGGCAAGAATCATGATGTATCCCAGGTGAGACTGAATGGACTAACTAAAACTTTGAAAACTGATGTGCGATAAATACTCTGCAGCGTAAGGGGAGAGCCATGGGTATTGGGGGCATCCCTCAGGAAGCTCCTTCCAGCTCCTATGCAGGATCAGGGGCGAGTGCACGCAGAGTGGCAGCTGGGATTTGATTCTCATCTTACAATAACCTTTGATTTTATTTGCTGAGCTTGATGTGAACCCAGACGTCCCTGTAAGAGGCTGAAGGCGCTTAAATATATATGTTTATGCAGAAGCTGTTCCCCAGTCTCTCGACAGTTGCCGCGCAAACTGAAAAGCACTTCAAAGCTGCTTAGTGAAGCCAAGCACAAATCAATCCCTAGAACCACATAAAAGCCTCCAAGCAGATAATGGCATCACCATACAGCAGCCACAGTGCATCCCACGGATACACACAGCAGCTACAGTGCATCCCACGGATACACACAGCAGCTACAGTGCATCCCACGGATACCCACAGCAGCCACAGTGCATCCCACGGATACACACAGCAGCCACAGTGCATCCCACGGATACACACAGCAGCCACAGTGCATCCCACGGATACACACAGCAGCCACAGTGCATCCCACGGATACACACAGCAGCTAAAGTGCATCCCACGGATACACACAGCAGCTACAGTGCATCCCACGGATACACACAGCAGCTACAGTGTATCTCACGGATACACACAGCAGCTACAGTGCATCCCACGGATACACACAGCAGCTACAGTGCATCCCACGGATACACACAGCAGCCACAGTGCATCTCACGGATACACACAGCAGCTACAGTGCATCCCACGGATACACACAGCAGCTACAGTGCATCCCACGGATACACACAGCAGCCACAGTGCATCCCACGGATACACACAACAGCTACAGTGCAACCCACGGATACACACAGCAGCTACAGTGCATCTCATGGATACACACAGCAGCCACAGTGCATCCCATGGATACACACAGCAGCCACAGTGCATCCCACGGATACACACAGCAGCTACAGTGCATCCCACGGATACACACAGCAGCTACAGTGCATCCCACGGATACACACAGCAGCCACAGTGCATCCCACGGATACACACAGCAGCCACAGTGCATCCCACGGATACACACAGCAGCTAAAGTGCATCCCACGGATGCACACAGCAGCTACAGTGCATCTCACGGATACACACAGCAGCTACAGTGCATCCCAAGGATACACACAGCAGCTACAGTGCATCCCAAGGATACACACAGCAGCTACAGTGCATCTAAACCCACGGGTGCAAGAATGCCATTGGCTGGTTCCCTTCACACAGCATCGTACTGCAAGGTGTGTACGTGGTGAAAATCGTCTGTGTGGATATTTGTGTAATATATTGTTTTTGTGTTTCTCATCATTCCCATCTTAACAGTGTTTTCAGTAATGGCTCCCCTGCCCAGGGTCTGTTAGAATGGGTGTCCACAGTCCTGAAAGATCATTGGGATTTCCAAAGCCTTGGTGCAGAGAAACTCTGAGCTTATAATAAAGTCAAGGGGGCATGTACTGCATCCAGATCATGCTTTACTGCTATGTCCTAGCAGCAATAAAGTCAACAATACCATTATGGTATCATGATACATAAGCCCGTAGCTCTTTGACATCAACATCTTTGTATGGTTAAACAATCTGGAAACCAACTGCATCTAGTGGAAGAGAAGATGTCTGCTAAACAGAGGGGTCGGAGGAGGGCTGTGGTGTGGCAACCAATAGATCTGCATGGACCTGCAAGACATGGCGATTTGGGAAAAAAGCAAAACAAAATCTACTAGCCTCTGTATGTATACAGAGCAATTGACGTTAGATAGTGTAAAGAAAGACAGAGCAAATTACTTGTTCTTACAGCACGCAAGGTGTGTGGGATTGCCATAACACCCACATCCCTGTTTCACCGCTGCAATGTTGGTTGGGAAATTCCAATTTTAGGGCAAGACAAGGAGGCGGAATCCAGCTTTTCATATTCCTTTGGTAGGAAACCAGTAGTCAGCAGATAAAAAGCAAGCTGCACAAGAGGAAATTTTACTTCATCACAATAGATTAAGGGCCTCATTTACAAGGAATTAACGCAGCGCGATGCCGCAAGCCATTTGGCTGCACCGTGCTGTGTTAATTCCGAAGCACAGAAATGCGTCATATCTACAACCATATGACGGATCCCTTTGCTCTCCCCTGCGCTGGTGCACAATTTGATGCCATGCACCAATGCAGGTACTCTTGCACCATAGTGCAAGAGTACTTGCGTTGAGGGGAATGATGGTTTATGTGCAGGAAGGTGTACCTTCCTGCACATAAACAATCTGACATGGCGTTCTGGAACTTCTATGTGTGCTGCCTAATGAAGCACCCGTAGAAGTTGAAAAACGTAAAAAAAATGTAATCATTGTTAATGTGCAGGAAGGAACACCTTGCTGCACATAAACAATCACAAGAGGTGATTTCCTCGTTCTGTGTGTGCTGCAGAATGCAGCTCGCATAGAAAGAGGAAAAAAACAAGGAGAAATTAAAACATTTCTCCTCGTTGTGCCTCCCTACGCCTCCACTGGGGAGGCGTAGCATTCGGACGCATTTCCAGGTTCACGATTTCTCGTAAATCTGGAATGTGTCAGGTTCCATGGGTGTTACGTGGGAACACCCACAGCAACACCCATGGAACGCCCCTTTCATGCAAAGTGCTGCGTGTAAAGGGGCAGTATTTAAAAGGACAGGCTAAGCCACAAAGCGTTGCTTTTTGTGTCCTTGTAAATATGGAGCAGCAAAATGCGCCACCAGTGCATCACAAAACGTGATGCACCGGCGGCGCAAAGGGCTTGTAAATAAGCCCCCAACTGTCTACAACTCAGCTTCCTCTCCTATTTACTCACTGACTTTAAGCTTGCCTTGTACCATGTCCAGTGCTCAGCTGCCTTTTGGCTATGTTTGCTATAGAAATACCAGTTACATAAATACATACATACATACATACATACATACACATATTTTTCTACAAGTAATTCCTGAAGCGTGAATATGAAATGTATTAAAATTGGAACACTCCTCACAGGCCATGGCTGTGCACATAACATCATTGCTCTAGAGTTTTTTATTGCTAAGACTTTAGTGGAATCCCTATAAATACTGTCCCGCCCCCTGGGCAGGGATCATGGTACATCCCAAGTGAAATTGAAGGGATTAAATACAGACTTTGAGAACTGAAATAGAAGATATAGAAGCATAAGGGAGAGATTTCGGAATATACCAGAAACATCCCTCAGGATCAGGCACCTATTTCAAGCTCCTATGCAGGGTCAGGCGCGAGTGCGCGGAGGGCAGCGGATGGGATTTGAGTTTTATGTTATATTAGCCTTTGATACCATTTGCTGAGCTTGATGTGAAGCCAGATGCACCTGTAAACCTGGAGGAGTTTAAATACATGAGTTTATGCAGCAGCCATTAACAGAGTCTCTCGACAGTTGCCGCGCGAAATAGAAAACACTCAAGCTGCTCAGCCAAGCCAAGCACGGATCAATCCCTAGAACCACATAAAAGTCTCGAAGCAGATAATGGCATCACCCATCCAGCAGTTACAGTGCATCTAAACACATGGATGCAGGAATGCCCCTGACAGTCCAGTTCCCTACATAGATAGATAGATAGATAGATAGATAGATAGATAGATAGATAGATAGATAGATAGATAGATAGATAGATAGATAGATAGATAGATAGATAGATAGATAGATAGATAGATAGATAAGTAATCTTTATTCGGATAAAAATATCCATAAAAGCACAATGCATCACTACCAACAACAGTACAGTACAGTACAGTTTTTTAAAACTTATGAATATGCCATATCATCAAATACAAATTCAAAATTACAATTTTATAAAAACAAGATAAAAGGGTTAGACGGGCTGTGAGATGTAGCAGCATTATTAACACGTTATAACATTTTTAGACCAATGTCCAAATTCAGCAATATATTACAGGTAAAGTGCAATGACATGCAAAAGTCAGAAAAAATATTACAAGGTTTATAAGACATTAAGGTTCGTTCATAGAAGCACGTGAGCGTACCGCAGCTTGTAGGAACGTGCTTACCCGAAAGATCAGATCATCATTTCCTAACCATAAAATTTCAGAGTATGCTAATTTAAAATCAGAAATGGCACGTGATTTAAAATAGGGAATTAGGTACAATTTTGTATATCTGGCGTAGAATTTACAAAAAAGTAAGAAATGTAGCAGTGTTTGTTTACTACCAATACCGCATGGGCAACACAACTGCTCAAGGTTGCTGTTAAATCCTATCGGAAAGCAGAGTGAATGTTTTATGCTGCCATCCCTAAGGCAGAAGAGTAAACTTCTTTTCCATCTTCCCGTGTTCTTCCTAAGATAATTCTGTGGCATGTGATGTTGGGTGCTCGGTGCCTCCAGAAGGGGCATGTACTTAGCAATCGATAGTTTATGATACTCGATGTACTGTCGTTCTTTATGGTACAAATCATACAGCATCCCCCTAAGTGATTTTACGCTTGCGCCTTCCAGTGCTAGTGGGCGTAGAAAAATATGCTCCAACTTCACACTGGATAAACTATTTTTAACTGCAGCAAGTCAAAGGTATGCTGCCACCCTTGTCACATTTGAGGCATTCTGATATTATCTCTCTTGTTAAAGTCCCAGCGGGGTTCTGCCATATTTTTAACCAGAATATAGCTGAGCGAGACCTAATAAAATCCTGCACATAATGTAAATTAAATTCTTTATGGCATACATAAGTTGGAGATAAGATTTGAGCCCCGAGAATTTTTCTACAAAATCTATTCTCCTCAATTTGGATCCCGCTGCAATTTGAATACCACCAAACTTCAGCACCATAGGTGGCCGTTTGGTACACATTGCGATTTGTATATCTGAATTAGAGATAACACCACCTCTACTTCTTTTGGCTGCCGGAGACTAATTATGGAGTTGACTGCTTTAAAAAATGTATTTCTGCTGTGGGCTACGTGGGCCTGCCATGAACCTGTTTCTGAAAAAACTAAACCCAAATAAGGAAAAGTGCTTGTGCATGTTAATGATTCGTTACCCGACGATATGAAATTAATGCTGTGTTTTTTCGGCCCACACGTCACAATATAGGATTTTTTTAAATTAGTGCAAAGGTCCAGTTCGGCCATAAAAGACACAAACCCTGTGACTAAAGTGCGAAGTGCATTAGGGGTGCGGCCCATGAGTACCGCGTCATCAGCATATAAAAGCACGGGGAGTAGTTTGCCATTAATTTTCGGTACATCATTGGACAGCTTGGACAGAGAGTTATGTAATTCATTTATATAGAGAATAAAAAGTAGAGGGGCTAGAACACAACCTTGTCTAACCCCTCTGCCGATGGCAATGTCCCCGGAAACCTCTGCATCATTACTTATCCTCACCCATGCCTTCAAATCCCTGTGCAAATGTGCCAAGAAATGGACCAAAACCTCGTCCAACCCATAGTTTAAAAGAATCTCCCATAGGCGTGATCTGTTAACGAAATCAAAGGCAGAGGTTAAGTCCATAAAACCCATGTAAAGTGGAACTTTTTCAGCAATCGTATATTTGCCCAGGATAAGATTTAAATTCAAACACTGTTCGACGGTTCCGACATTGCTTCTAAAACCCAGCGGGTAGCGATTTAAAATTTGGTTATCTTCAGCCCAAGTCCTAATCTTGTTGAACACGACTCTACCCAAGATCTTCAGGGTGTTGTCTATTAGGGAAATTGGGCGGTAGCAGCTGGGATTGGATCGGTCACCTTTTTTAAAAATGGGCACAATAATACTACTCGACCATGTACTCGGGATAGCCTTATTAGTCAAATTATTAAAAACATTGCATAAAAGGGGGGCCCAAAAATCTGGTTCGTATTTTATGAGATCAATTGGTAGCCCATCCGGGCCGGGCACTTTATTCCCTATGCTTTGTTTTATGGCATCCTCAACTTTGGTTACACTTATGACAACATTTAGAACGGAGGAGCTGGAACGGCTATTAGAGATCTTTGTGGGAGCCGTGTAAATTCTAGCAAAGTGCTCCTCCCATAATTCGTTGGATATATTGCAGCTTATGGGAGTGATGTTTGAGCCCATAGACCTCATTGCTTTAACTTCTTTCCAGAATCCAGTTACATCCTTAAGTGAGACAGCTCTAGCGAGGTTATCCCAGCGTCCTCTTAATATCTCTTCTGAGCGAGTTTTAGTTGCTTTCTTATAGCAAGGTCTCAGAGATCTAACTCGGGTTATGTCCCTGGGTGTGGCCGCTAAGGCTTCACGCAGGTCTCTGTTAGCCTGTGAGCATATGCCATCAAACCATCTAGGATTCTGGCTAAAGTTGGTGACGGGTCTTGAAATTAAGTGTTTGACGCCAGCGCATAAGCCACTGAAGGCTTCAATAATCTCTGCGCTCGAGGTGCTGCTTAATAGGCAAGTCTCTACCATTGAAGGATAAGATTTCATCATACGTGCAAATAGTGCTTTGTTGTCTATGCCCTTCTAAATTACCCTGAGTTTATCGGTTGATGCCTCCAAGTGTTTAACCCCTATTTTCCTTTGGGTAGTAGATTTGGGAAAGAGTCTGATTGTTGTTAAAATTGGGTTGTGGTCACCTTGGCTGGTACATAAAACCTCAGCCTTTGCAAAAAAATTTACCAATGAGGATGATATAAAAACATAATCAATAATAGATGAACAGCCACGTCCTCTATAGGTAGGCAGTGGACCCTTGATTGAGTCAACTCCTGCCTTTTCCATTACATTAATTAGATTTCGGGAAGATGTATAGTTGCGGAGTTCCTCCCCTCTTTTGCATTGGTTACCTCTGGCCGGGGTAATGGTTGTATTATCAATACCGCTATACAATCTTACATTAAAATCCCCGCCGATACAAATTCCATCCAATTTACCGTGCCTGTGCTCATGTTCTAATTTGTCGATAAATTCGAACAAATTAGAAAAATTCCTCTTTGGTAGTGTTGTAAAATCATTGTTATAAAAATTTATTAAACAAATTGTAGCCCCCTGTGAATAGACCGTGGCTTGAAAGTTTTCATTATTTGTCACCAAGGGTTTTGTACTACATCCAGCTGAGACCTTTATCCATGTTGATAACCCCCCACATGGGCGACCTGTTTTGGGGCTGGGTACAATGCTATTATGACAAACGAATCCTTCAAGAAACAAATCATATGTACACCATGTCTCCTGGAACATCAAAATGTCATATTTACCGACTAGGTCAACCCACTCTCTGGAATTCAATTTAGATCTTAACCCTGCGATGTTCCAACTTAACACATTTAGGTTAGAATCGGGGGGTCTAGGTTCAACAACAACTGAGCATACTGTTATCACTAGGTCTGAGACAGTAGACGATGGTTGCCTCAGTAGCCAGTCCTGGCTGTCCAGACTAGAAAGAACGGTAAACCGGTTCTGTGTGGTATATGTCGGGATGGTGAAATTGCGTGTGCCTGGGGGAAGTTTATAAAAAAAGCCCAGGTGTAGTGAATGTATGAGGGTTGGGGCAAAATTATGATGGGTTTGTGCTCTTAATAACCATTTTACCAAAGAGGGGCGTCTAAAATTCACGACTATACAGTCACCTACAATGTTTTTTTCTGAGGGCCCTACCCATCCTATACGTCGCACCATTAAAATTTCATTGGCTTTCACCATCCCTAGGCCCTTATACTTAGATAACCAGTCGATACTTTTATTCTTAAGTTGTTCCCAAGACTCTGATTGGTCTTTTTTCAGAGGAGGTGCGCCAGCTAAAATTACGACATAAGGGCAGGCTTTAGGGGGTAAGTAAAGGACATCTTCCACTGGATTCTCAGCCTGTTTTTCGGTAAAAGGAGTGACATATGGAGGCGTTGCCATACTTGCGGGTACCGGGACCGACGTCACAGAAGGGGCTGATGCTAGGTTTCGGGATAATATGCTACTGTTAATCCCGCTGCCAGGTGCTGCATTTGACAGGGGCATTATACTGATTGTAAATTCGGGAAAGGAACTACTCTTAGAGTTGCCACACTTATGCAGTGTTAACAGCGGGAAGCATACGAACACTGCTCTCCTTTGATATGACCTGATTAGTTATCTCCAATGATTTTAAGTACTGTTCCCCCCTGACTTTATCAGCAATAGTGACGACTTTTTTGTTAGTATCCTGTTTCTTAACCAGATTTTCCAATCTGTCCAGGAGTTTAAAAAGAGCATTAAGTTGTTTATCTAACAAATTTTGTAAGCGTTCGTAAACAGTCCATTATAGTGTCAATTAGGTTGTCTCCCAGCCTTTCACAGGTGCCATGAGTAATCATGTGCTCAGTCTGAGTATGAGTAGCATTAGCTGCTGCTTCTAACGCGGTCAGTTCTGCAATACTGTCGTTTGTTTGCTCAGTGGGGCTCATAGTCACAACGGTAGGTCCTCGTTTCCATAAACTCAAGGGTGTGGGTTGAGTTTTTGAGCAGGGGGGTTGTTTCCTCTTGCTGCGAGTAGGTTTTGACGTGCCTCTCTTCCTTTTTTCCCCCACTACTTTAGTTGCCGGGGCCAAATTTCCAATGCTAACATTAGCTTGAGGCCGTAGCTGGCGATCGGAAGTTACCGCATCGTCCTTGTCAATCTCAGGGTCCCCGGGCAACATTTCTAGATTGCTAGGCATTATGATTAGCACTGTGGGTGATAATGGGAGAGGGGCAGTTAAATTGTCCTGCTCAAATCCTCCGGGCAAATGCGATGGGGAGCCGAATAGCCCATAGAAAGTCTCCTCTCGGTCAGTTCGATCTCTGATGAGACCATGCTGACAGCTTTTTCGAGCATACTTTCAATAGTGTTAGTGGTTGTTGATTTTAAACCAGATATGACTGTACATCTCCCCATACTACTCAATTACGCTCACCTCGATGTATGGCTTAGAGGGTAGGCCCAGTCCGGCCTCCTTCGGCCTCGAACGGCCACAAACGGCCCCGCCCTTGTCCCGGCGCGTCCCGCGCGTGACCTCGCGAGGCGAGGGACCAGGCTGGCGTTTATGCGCCTCCTGGCGCGTGATGAGCTGGCGTCCTGACGTCCTGGCCCAGGGGATCCTGGGTAATGTAGTTGAATGGGCCGGCGGAGCCAAGCCCGGCCGGTCCCTCATCCGTTCACGTTACTGACAGGGGGGCGGAGGTAAGCCCAGCTGCAGGAACAGCAGGATGGCGAGAGAGCAACAGGACCAGGTGGCCAGCCGAGGGGAGCTGCCGAGGGAAACATAAAGCGTCATACTGTAAGCTGCCTCCATAGTGAAATTCCTCTGAGTGGATATTGGTGGAATATTTAGTTTCAGTGTTTTTAATACTTCACATCCGAACAGTGTTTTTAGCAAAGGTTCACGCAGGAAGGATCCCCTAGAATCAGCGAGATAATTGATAATTTCAAAGCTCTGATGCAGAGAAATTCTGAGATTTTCAATTCAATTCAATAGCCTTTATGTGGATATGAAATATCCATAAAAGCACGAGTCAAAAATACCAACAACAATACAATTTTTGTTAAAAACACAGTATAAAAAACAATAGATAAAAAAGGGACTTTCAGGTTACAAAAGAATTCGATTGTGTGCATATATTAAAAAAGAACAGAGTAAACAAAACAACAGTGTCATAAGTAGAGTTAAAGAAACGGGCAGATAGCAACATAGTAGTGTTAAACACATTCAGGAGTTTGACAAACAAATAGCAGCATATTAGGATAAAGTGCGGCAAATTGTAAACGATTTTAGCAGCATAATGTAAAGTACAATTAAATGTAATCTTTCAGGGTAATCCAGTCCACAGATACCGCTTTCATTTGGTGTTCCATACTATAAAGTATAGGTAGGATCATACAGTAAAACAGTATTCTATGTTCAGGTTCACTTAAACGCGTTACAAAGTGCTCATGGAGGCACGTGAGAGAACTGCCACTCTCAGAAAAGAACTGACGCAGAAAATCAAGTCGTCTCTCTCGAGTCTAAGAATTTCCAAGTAGGCTGTTCTGCAATCAATGTTGGAAATTGCCTTAAAATAGGGGATCTGATATTGTTTTGTATATTTTTGATAAAAATTACAGAAAAACAAAAAATTTAACATCGTTTGATTGCTACGAGTGCCACAGGGGCAGGGCATTTGCTCAAGATTAATATTAAATCCCAAAGGGAAACAAAGTGAGTATTTTAAGGTGCTGTCCCTGAGGCGAAAGAGCAAACTTCTCTCCCAACGACTTGTATTCTTCAGAAGATATTTAGATGGCATATAGGTTAGGGGGCTATAGGCCTCCACTAGCGACATATACCTAGCGACTGGTGATTTTGAGAGCTCTGTGGGATATCTTGTATTATTATAAGATTCATAAAGGGCATCCATAAGGACATTTTTATTTATTCCCTCTTGATCCAATGGATTTAGAAAGACTTGCTCTAAATTCACGCTAGTTAAACTTTTTCTAACAACGCAAAGCCAGGGTATACACCCTCCCTTGTTGCGGTTGAATCTGCTATAATCTCCCTTGTCAAGGTTGCTGCCGGATTTTGCCAAACTTTTAGCCAAAATATAGCTGGACGGGACCTGATAAAATCTTCTACGTAATACAAATTTAATTCCTTATGACACACAAAGTTTGGGGAGGAAATTTGGGCCCCTAAAAGTTTCCGACAAAATCTGTTTTCCTCTCTCTGAATTCCACTACAATTTATAAAACCCCAAACTTCTGCGCCATATGTGGCAGTGGGAATACACTGTGTTTTATAAACTTTGGTTATAGATAATACTGCCTCTGCTTGTTTGGGTTGGGGAAGGATCAAGATCGAGTTTGTCGCTTTTAAAAATTTACTTCTGCTATGGGCAGCATGAGCTGCCCAAGATCCAATATCAGAAAATAATAACCCCAGATATGGGAAAGTGTGGGTGTGTAATAAATGCTCAGGGCCTGAGGTTATTGATTTAATACAGTGTTTTTTTGGGCCACAGGTCATTATAAAAGATTTCTTAAAATTGGCGCAAAGGTCTAAGTCTGCCATAAAAACTACAAAATCCCTAACAAAAGTGCGTAGTGCGTTCGGAGTGCGGCCCATTAGGACCGCATCATCCGCATATAGTAGGGCGGGGAGTACATTGCCATTGATTCTCGGTACATCGTTTGTAAGTTCTGACAGTACATTGTGTAGTTCATTTCTATAAAGGATAAATAGGAGAGGGGCCAGTACACACCCCTGTCTGACCCCTCTACCAATGATGATGTCCCTTGAAACCTCCCCGTCATTGCTAATGCTTACCCGTGCCTTCAAGTCCCTGTGCAAATATTCCAAAAAATGGACTAAAGCCTCATCCAACCCATAGTTTAGAAGGACCGACCACAGACGTGACCTATTGACGAAGTCGAAGGCTGAGGTAAGGTCCATAAAAGCCAGGTAGATGGGTGACTTCCGGGCTATTGTATACTTGCCAGCAATCAGATTTAAATTAAGGCACTGTTCTACTGTTCCCAGTTTACTTCTAAAACCCAGCTGAAATCTGTTTAAAATATGTTCCCTTTCAGCCCAAGACCTTATTTTGTTGAACAGAATCCTCCCGAGAATCTTCAAAGTATTGTCAATCAGGGGATCGGTCTGTAGCAGCTAGGGTTGGATCGGTCTCCTTTTTTTAACAAGCATTTGCAATGCATTAGGTCCCACAGCTACACGAGTTTAACCCCTTCGCTGCCAGGCCTTTCCCCCCTCCTGTGCCAACCCTTTTTTTGGCTATTTGGCGTAGTGCGCGCTTTGGCCCCTGTAACTTTTTGACCACATTAGGTATCCACGCCAAATTTGCGTCCTTTTCTTTCAACATCATGGGGATTCTAAAGGTACTCAGGGTTTGTGGATTCCCCTGGAGGGGTCACAGAAATGAGCCAAAATACAGCAAAATGTTGTTTTTTTCAGAAAAATTGGAAAAACAGGCTGCAAATGAAAGCATCTGGGTTTTTCCCTGCAAATGTTATCAAAAAAGGGTTTATGGGGTTGAAATCACCATTTTCCCAGCTTCTCGGGGATACCAGACTTTTGTCAGAAACCCAACATTTTTTACACAGTTTTGGCATTTTTCTGGGACTTAGCCTATTTTTGCTATTTTTTGTGCTTTTGACCTCCTTCCAGTTAATGGAAGAAATGGGTACAAAAGCAATAATGGATACTGGAATGCTATACATTTTCGAGAAGAAGACAAAATTCTGAATTCATCAAGGGGTCATTTGTGTAGATCCATCAAGGTTTTTTTATAGAAATAAACAGTTAAATATTGGATAAATTGAAAATTAGTTGAAAAAAACAGCCTTTTGTGTCAACGTTTTCACCTGTAACTTCTTCTAATTATGACAGCTCTTTGAAAGCAATATACCATTGCATCCGCTGGACATTACTGGTTGTGGGGATATATAGGACTTGTAGGTTCACCAAGAACCTGACGAGCCCAGAGCCAAAAACTGAGCAGCAACTTGCAATGGTTTTTTATTATGTACCGGGTATATAGTAATTATTCTGTAAAAATGTGTACATGGAAAAATCGGTATGAAAGATACCTATGTATTTCTGAAATGGGAACAAAATATAGAGTTTAGAAACAGTAGATATTTGCACATTTCTGAAATTGGGAATACTCATACTAGCATGAGAATTATCAGTCATTTTTTAGAATTACTTAGTTTTTTACACAATGTCTTTCATTTGGAAGGCAGAAATGCATCGAAAGGCAATAGATAATAACATTTCCTTTACAAATCTGAATTACCCTAAGTCTCCCGATAAAAATGGTACCTCACTTGTGTGTGTAGGCATAGTGCCCGCGACAGGAAACGGCGCAAAACGCAACGTGGTCACAACTCAATATCGCAGTGAAAATGTACCCTTTTGGGCAAAGTGCGTAGCTCTAGTTTTTTAACCCTAGCTCTGCGGGCACCTTGGGAAACCTAGCAAACCTATACATTTTTGAAAACTAGACACCCAGGGGAATCCAGGATGAGGTGACTTGACTGCTTCCCACCAGGGTCTGTTACCCATAATCCCTTGCAAACCTAAAAAATTGTCAAAAAAACCACATTTTCCCCACATTTCTGTCGTGGAAAGTTCCGGAATCTGCGTGGATCCACAAATTTCCACCCACCTCGCGTTCCCCAAAGTCTTACGAGAAAAACGGTACCTCACTTGTGTGGGTCGGCCTAGTGCCCGTGACAGGAAACGGCGCAAAACGCAACGTGGTCACACCTCAATTTCGCAGTGAAAAATGACCCTTTTTTGGCAAAATGTCTAGCTGTAGTTTTTGAACCTTAGCTCTGCGGGCACCTTGGGAAACCTAGCAAACCTATACATTTTTGAAAACTAGACACCCAGGGGAATCCAAGATGGGGTGACTTGACTGCCTCCCACCAGGGTCTGTTACCCAGAATCCCTTGCAAACCTAAAAAATTGTCCAAAAAAACACATTTTCCCCACATTTCTGTCGTGGAAAGTTCCGGAATCTGCGTGGATGCACAAATTTCCACCCACCCCGCGTTCCCCAAAGTCTTACGAGAAAAACGGTACCTCACTTGTGTGGGTCGGCCTAGTGCCCGCGACAGGAAACGGCGTAAAACGCAACGTGGTCACACCTCAATTTCGCAGTGAAAAATGACCCTTTTTTGGCAAAATGTATAGCTGTAGTTTTTGAACCCTAGCTCTGCGGGCACCTTGGGAAACCTAGCAAACCTATACATTTATGAAAACTAGACACCCAGGGGAATCCAGGATGGGGTGACTTGACTTCCTCCCACCAGGGTCTGTTACCCAGAATCCCTTGCAAACCTAAATAATTGTCAAAAAAAACACATTTTCCCCAGATTTCTGTGGTGGAAAGTTCCGGAATCTGTGTGGATCCACAAATTTCCACCCACCCCGCGTTCCCCAAAGTCTTACGAGAAAAACGGTACCTCACTTGTGTGGGTCGGCCTAGTGCCCGCGACAGGAAACGGTGCAAAACGCAACGTGGTCACATCTCAATTTCGCAGTGAAAAATGACCCTTTTTTGGCAAAATGACTAGCTGTGGTTTTTGATCCCTAGCTCTGCGGGCACCTTGGGAAACCTAGCAAACCTATACATTTTTGAAAAGTAGACACGCAGGGGAATCCAGGATGGGGTGACTTGACTGCCTCCCACCAGCGTCTGTTACCCAGAATCCCTTGCAAACCTAAAAAATTGTCCAAAAAAACACATTTTCCCCACATTTCTGTAGTGGAAAGTTCCGGAATCTGCGTGGATCCACAAATTTCCACCCACCCCGCGTTCCCCAAAGTCTTACGAGAAAAACGGTACCTCACTTGTGTGGGTTGGCCTAGTGCCCGCGACAGGAAACGGCGCAAAACGTAGTGAGGTAACATCAAAATTGCCTATCTCAAAACCACCTGGTTTTGCAAGGGGGGTCACTTGGGTTTTTGGCCCGGTGCTCGGCGGACATCTAGGGAAACCTGCCAAACCCATACATTTCTGAAAACTAGACACCCGGGGGCTACCAGGGAGGTATGGCTTGCGTGAATCCCCCAACGTTTCCTTACCCAGAATCCCCTGCAAACCTCAATTTTAGCTGAAAAAATCACTTTTTTCACACATTTTTGTGTGGGAAAGTTGTGGCATCACCGGGCTCACTCAAATTTACCACCTTCCAGCGTTCCCCTGCGTCTCCCGGTAAAAATGGGGCCTCACTTGTGTGGGAGGCCCAAGTACCTGCGACAGGCAAGGGCCCAAAACGTAGTGAGGTGATATCAAAATTGCCTATCTCAAAACCACCTGGTTTTGCAAGGGGGGTCACCTGGGTTTTTGGCCCGGTGCTCGGCGGCCATCTAGGGAAACCTACCAAACCCATAAATTTCTGAAAACTAGACACCTGGGGGCTTCCAGGGAGGTATGGCTTGCGAGGATCCCCCAACGTTTCCTTACCCAGAATCCCCTGCAAACCTCAATTTTAGCTGAAAAAATCACTTTTTTCACACATTTTTGTGTGGGAAAGTTGTGGCATCACCAGGCTCACTCAAATTTCCCACCTCCCAGCGTTCCCCTGGGTCTCCTGGTAAAAATGGTGCCTCACTTGTGTGGGAGGCCCAAGTACCCACGACAGGCAAGGGCCCAAAACGTAGTGAGGTGACATCAAAATTGCCTATCTCAAAACCACCTGGTTTTGCAAGGGAGGTCACCTGGGTTTTTGGCCCGGTGCTCGCCGGCTATCTAGGGAAACCTACCAAACCCATACATTTCTGAAAACTAGACACCCGGGGGCTTCCAGGGAAGTATGGCTTGCGTGGATCCCCCAACGTTTTCTTACCCAGAATCCTCTGCAAATCTCAATTTTAGCTGAAAAAATCACTTTTTTCACACATTTTTGTGTGGGAAAGTTGTGGCATCACCAGGCTCACTCAAATTTCCCACCTCCCAGTCTTCCCCTGGGTCTCCCGGTAAAAATGGTGCCTCACTTGTGTGGGAGGCCCAAGTACTCAAGACAGGCAAGGGCCCAAAACGTAGTGATGCGACATCAACATTGCCTATCCAAAAAAATGTTTGGGCCCTTGCCTTTCGCGGGTACTTGGGCCTCCCTCACAAGTGAGGCCCCATTTGTACCGGGAGACCCAGGGGAACGCTGGGAGGTGGGAAATTTGAGTGAGCCCGGTGATGCCATAACTTTACCACACAAAAATGTGTGAAAAAAGTGATTTTTTCAGCTAAAATTGAGGTTTGCAGGGGATTCTGGGTAAGGAAACGTTGGGGGATCCACACAAGCCATACCTCCCTGGAAGCCCCCGGGTGTCTAGTTTTCAGAAATGTATGGGTTTGGTAGATTTCCCTAGATGGCCCGCCGAGCACCGGGCCAAAAACCCAGGTGACCCCCCTTGCAAAACCAGGTGGTTTTGAGATAGGCAATTTTGATGTCGCATCACTACGTTTTGGGCCCTTGCCTGTCGCGGGTACTTGGGCCTCCTACACAAGTGAGGCACTATTTTTACCGGGAGACCCAGGGGAATGCTGGGAGGTGGGAAATTTGAGTGAGCCCGGTGATGCCACAACTTTCCCACACAAAAATGTGAAAAAAGTGATTTTTTTCAGCTAAAAATGAGGTTTGCAGGGGATTCTGGGTAAGGAAACGTTGGGGGATCCATGCAAGCCATACCTCCCTGGAAACCCCCGGGTGTCTAGTTTTCAGAAATGTATGGGTTTGGTAGGTTTCCCTAGATGGCCACCGAGCACCGGGCCAAAAACCCAGGTGACCCCCCTTGCAAAATCAGGTGGTTTTGAGATAGGCAATTTTGGTGTCACCTCACTACGTTTTGGGCCCTTGCCTGTCGCGGGTACTTGGGCCTCCCACACAAGTGAGGCACCATTTTTACCGGGAGACCCAGGGGAACGCTGGGAGGTGGGAAATTTGAGATGGACTTCAGTATGGATTGTGGTGGACAGGCCTTCAAGGTTAACCCACAATTGACACCACTAGGGTACACCTGCTTGTGCTAAGACATCAAGCCTTCTAAGGTCTAGAGGGGCCTTCTACGGTCTAGCATGGGAATGTGCTCCCTCAGTACAGTGGTGTGGTGGACTGGTCATGAATGCGGAACCCGGTTCCCCAATTCCAAATTCCACAGCTCTGGCCCTAGTGCCACATCCCCACTGAACACCATACTTGCCCACTGAAACTCGCACTGCTTTCAGCTGTAACCTAATTGGATGTGGCTCAATTCAAATTATGCACTTGATAAGAGTAATATGCTGCCTAAAAACAAAAAAAAGCAACCACTCATAGGGAATGCAAAGCATGTGAAATGTAAGCAGAAACAACATGGTTACCTAAAGGATCTCTCACTAACTATTCAGAAATCAGCGAGTGGTTTCACCTGAAAAGTTATGGATATGACTAGAGGGCCCTGAAGGGAACCGTTTCACTGTCCATTGCTTACATCCTTACAAAACGTAAGCAGTATGGCATAAAAAGACCACATCCATAAACACAGAGCCATGGTACACATTGTGTTTTCCAATCCACCCATCAACCAGGTATTGCAGTACCTCCAGGAATGGTATACTCTCCCAACCTGGAAACAACAATGCTCTTCAAAGAAAGACGAGAAAATAAAAGTAGCACTTCACTGGCAAACTCTGTAAAGTGATGCTGGTGTATTTGGATGTAAAAAAAACAATCTGGCTACTTTGCAACCCCTCTGTCTTGCTATTATTCTCATATAAGAAATTCTATTTCTCTACATGCTTCTGCACTTTAGATTTGAAAAAAAGAAGGGCATTTCTCTGCATTTTTGGATCCATTTCACAGGGAAGCAACTAGAAAGACGAGCGTTTTTCAAATTTGGATCCATTTCACAGGGAAGCAACAACAGGCACACAGGAACGAAGCCGAGCCTCGTGGCATGCCTGGGCATACCAAAGTGCCCCCACCCTAACCCAAACCCACCGATGCAAAAATCATGCTGCTGCACTTTGGATTCGAAAAATTACAAAGAAGGGCATTTCTCTGCATTTTTGGATCCATTTCACAGGGAAGCAACTAGAAAGACGAGCGTTTTTCAAATTTGAAACAATTTCACAGGGAAGCAACAACAGGCACACAGGAACGAAGCCGAGCCTCGTGGCATGCCTGGGCATACCAAAGTGCCCCCACCCTAACCCAAACCCACTGATGCAAAAAAAAACCCTCCCCAGCCCCAAAACTTACCTTTACTCTTCGACGCGCAGGAAGCCATTTGCTTCCTGCGCCACGGAGAGCAAACGGGAAACCTCCAATGACGTCAGCGCGGCTCGCGCGCTGACGTCATTGATGACGCGGGGGAGGCGGGGGGAGGCAGGGGAAGGTCTTCCCCTGCCTTCCCAGTAAAAAAAAAAAAGATCGACCACTCACGGGGGGAGCGCCAGCACTTCCCCCGTGGGTGGGTGCCATGACGAGCTGGACTCGTCATGGGCACAGCGCGACTGTGGTCCATGACGAGTCCAGCTCGTCATGGGCACAGAAGGGGTTCAGCTATTGGCATTGTAAATGACAATGCCTTTCATTTATGTTTTTAAAACGAAAACAAAAATAAAAGGCATTGTTATTTGCAATGTCAATAGCTCAAACTCGCGTAAATGCGAGACCTATTGCATTGCAAATGCTTGTTTTAAGAGCAGTTCAGACAGCCTGCCTTTTCTCCTTCAGTCACATGCAAGATTGTACCTGCTGCAGGAAACACACATGACCACTAGCAGTACTGCGCCCGGCCTCCTCGTTTCAACGAAGGTTCTGCAGGTCTGTTATCAGCCAGTGGCGAGAAGAGAAAACAAAATTAAAAGAGATGTACGTTAAGACGTACAGTTCAGGCTCCTTCCGTCCACCACATACTCACACGGTGTGACACACACACCAACAAGTCTGGCTTATAGATCCTTCTAGTGCTGGCCTCTCGCTTCTATGCATTATAATTTTAAGGTGACATTCACAGTGATGGCCACAAGAGGCCAGCAGAGGTAATGTAATGTGGCTGGAAAGACAGCGAGGACCACAGTACAGCACAGGTCACCTCAGTGGCAAACTGAAACTAAAGCCCCTGAACAAATGGAAACACAGACTAGGGGACCAGCAGGTCATGTCAGAAAGGCGATATTTGTAGCTGGGATAGATTTCGTCAACAAGGGGCATTCTGCGGCAGCACAGGATGGGAAGCAGCAGTACTCCGGGGCAATGGGAGAGAGGCTCTGAGGGACGGGCATAGAGGTAACACGAACGTGACGCAAGCGCAGGCCAGATGACTCTCGGCAGTGGAATATGTTCCCTAAACGGGAAGGTAAAGAGCTCAAAGAATGACTGGGAAACACCTTCACTGTCTCGAAAGCCTGAAATAAAAACCAGACTAAATACTGCAGTGCCCTCCCTCTTTCCGCAAACAACAAAGAGCTCCTATGTTAACTGGGTTTTTAAGGTTGTGGGCATCCAATGCATTTAGAAGGCCACGAACACACCAGCATACCCGACAAAGTATATGAACATCGCGGCACAACAGCAAGCAAACAAGCCCGCGAGTGGTGCGCGCGCACGCGCCACAGCGAGACATGTGGTTTCACTTATCGCGCCCGTGTCTGGGCACGATAATTGAAACCACATGGCGGCGGTGCGGGTAACCAACACCAATAGGCCATGGGCGGAGCAATGCGCCCGCCTTTGGCCAATTACGTGCTGTCTTTGTTAAAAAGACGCACACAAAGGCCAATAGCGTGGGCCAAAAGGAAAAGCACATGCATGAGTGTGTGCGATTGCTAGGTTAGTTTTTAAACCCCCTACAAGAAGTCTCTCGCTACGCGAGCAGTGCTGCCCACTGCAACGCTAGGCACGAGACCTAAAAATAGGCACAATGATGCTGGTAGACCAAGTGCTTGGAATAAAAGTGCTTGTTAAATTATTAAAAACATTGAGTAAATGGGGTGCCCAAAAATCCAGTTTGTGCTTAATGAGGTCGATGGGAAGCCCGTCCGGCCCCGGGGCCTTATTACCTAAGCTTTGGTGGATGGTATCCTCAACTCCTGACACCGATATAGAAATACGTGTGACAGAAAAGTTGTTTAACAGATCCTCATTCTGGGGCGAGGCTGTATAAATCTTAGAAAAATTAGCTTCCCAGGCTTCACTAGTTATGTTGCAGCTTAGTGGAGTGAGAGTAAGGCCCATGGATCTCATGTCTTTAACTGCTGCCCAGAAACCATTTCCATCGCTGAGTGTAGCGGCACAGGCAAGATTATTCCAGCGTTCTTTTAGGAGCTCGTCTTTTCGTTGCCTGGCTACTTCTTTTAATGGGACCGCAAAAATTTTACAAGAGTTGCGTCCCTAGGTGTTTCTGCCAATGCTACGCAAATTTCTCTGTTTGCTGGCGAACAGATGCTGTTGGACCATCTAGGGTTCTGGTAAATATCCAACGCAGGCCTAGAGATCATTTGTTTAATGCCAGCGCATAGGCCGCTAAATGCCTTAATAACCTCTGGATTGGGGTCGCTATATGACAGGCAGGTTTCAATGAGCAATGGGTGTGATTTTATCATATTGGAAAATACATATTTGTTATCAATACCTTTCCAAATCACTCTTAATTTGTCAGTCGCTAAATTACTTGCCCCAGACTCTTTAGCAAGACTAGGTCTAGTAGCGAATCTAATTGGTGTTAGGATTAGATTATGATCACCCTGAAAGGTGCATAAGACCTCTGCCTTTAATAAAAGATCTTCCAATGAGGCAGATATAAAAACATAATCGATAGTTGAGGCAAGACCACGACCCCTATAGGTGGGTATTAAGCAATTATTGTTTTGGCATTCATCCGCAATTTCCATCACATTAAGTAAATTCCAAATAGACAAGTGATCTGACAGTTCCATCCCTCTTTTGCATGAAAGCTCATGAGCCGAAAATGTAGTAGCTATTCCATTTTCCCTTGGGAGTCTGGCGTTAAAGTCACCACCGAGACAAATTCCAGCCAAATTATGGTTCACATTCTGGTTTTGTAAATTAACAATAAAATCAAACAAGTTATTAAAATTCATATTGGGTAGGGTTACAAAATCATTATTGTAAAAGTTAATAAAGCAAATTGAAGCCCCCCATGTATAAATCAAGGCTTGAAAAGTGTCATTGTTTGTGCGAGAGACTTTACACTATCACCTGATGAAATATTAATCCAGATTGAGAGTCCGCCAGATGGACGACGTACTTTGGGGGCAGGTACGATATTATCAAAACCTTCTAAGAATAAATCCCTTGTACAACATGTTTCATGGAACATTAGAATATCATATTTTTGGTCTATGTTGACCCAGTCTGTAGAGCTTAGCTTGGAGGCCAGGCCTGCAACATTCCAGCTAAGCACCTGCAGGTTTAACTCATGTGGTTCTGGGGTAACGATGTCCATGGAATCGGGCGAGGATCCAGTGATAGCAGGTACAGCTGCTGTTGGAATAGGTGACGGTCAATCCAGGCTGTCTAAACCTGACAAGGCAGAAAACCTGTTATACATAGTATGTGGAGGGTTGGCAAAGGTATTTAACCAGAGGTTGGCTTATAGCAAAAACTTAGGGGCAGTGACCAGACGAGAGTTGGGAAGTTGTTGTTAAATTCCTGTGTGATCAGTATTGATTTTATGAGTGACGGTCGTCTAAAGGTAATGACAACACAGTCTCCCTTGATGTTCTTTTGTAAGGATCCTACCCAGCCAACCCTGCGCACCAATATGATGTCGCTGATATTTCCCACTCTAAGGCCTTTATGTTTGACCAGCCAATCAGCGTTTTTATTCCGCAGTTGGTCCTATGTCTCAGTTTGATTTTTTCTTAGGGGGGGACACCTGCTAAAACTAGGACATAGGGACATGATGCAGGTGGTAAATTAGGAACATCGCCCCTGGTCTCTAGAGACGGCCCGGTGTCATGTAGTGGAAGTAGCGCTCAGAGTATTACGCCTCAAAGAGCTACATTTGTGGGGTTAATGGTAGCAGCAGCTGATGCAGAGAAATTCCGAAAAATGTTAAATGTCAAAAAGATATGCAAACTCCCTTTATTGCTGCCTGCTAGCAGCAATAAAGTTATCATTAACATTATGGCATCATGCCATGGTATAGTAGGCCACAGCTCTTAGGCAACAAACTTCTTCTATCCCAGACACAATCTGGTCACTACGGGTCATATTTATGAGGTTTGTGGCACAGGACAGCACAGCAAGTCACCTTGCTGCACCTCCCATCATCACAGGAAAGGGCAGGAATGCGCTGTATTAATACATTCTGACATATTCTTGTCCTTTTCCCTTGCGCTGGTGCTGTTTTGGCAACCTAGTGCCAACACAGGCACCCTTTCACTATGCACACTTAGACAGAGGAAAAAACAAGGATAAATAAAGATATTTCACCTTGGTATGCCGCTCCTAGCAAGGCATATCTTTTTGGCGCATTCCCAGGTTTATCAGGTATTGTAAATTTGGCAATGCGGCGAAAACCATGGGCGTTGCATGGAAGCACCCACAAAACGCCCTTGGAATGCATTCAGAACAAACAGAGTAATGCAACAAAGCGATTTGCACCACATTGCGTTACTCCATATTTTTAGAGCCGCTCAATGTGGCTTCAAAAATATGACTTAAGGTTTGCGTCACGTCGCTCTTGCACCACACAGCATGGTCATAAATATGGCCCTAAGTGCATCAGTTTAAAGAGAAGAGAGGTGTCAAATGAACAGGGCAGAGGAGAGCAGAGGGCCTGTGCTTTGTAACTGATGAAGAGATTTGGAGCATGTCTGCAAGAAATGGAGACTTCAGAAAAGGAGCTGAAAGAAGCAAAATAAAAAGAGTAGGCAATGTATACATACATTGCTGTGTTACTTTAGAGATTACTAATTTGTGTCCATTTCCTACATCACAAAGGGAAGTCTCGGCAGTCATAAATGAGATTGTGACTGATTTGAGGTTTGCAAACCTGTCAAACATCAGGGACCACATTTCTGCAGCTGGCAGCTTAAAACCACAATGCCAATCACCCACTTGCATTACACAAGGGTGTAAACTTGTACTGAACTTTGAACATGGGGGTACCCTGTCACGTAGAAATTAAATAAATATTCAACAGCATACAGGGGTTTTTATATCTCAAAAAAGTACCTCCGCAGAATCTAATAATTACCGTAGATGGAAAGGTTTTTAGCCAAGAAGGTGGCACTCAAAGAATGGCACTTTTACCAGTTGCTAAACATCCGATTACGAGTTGCAATGGACACCCAAATCGTCAATAATTGTAATCAGCCAAGTTTAGAAACTACTCTGCACCCATTTTGTCAGCGATTTTTACTTACGGCTTTGCCCTAATCTGTTGTCCTCGAACATGAAAAGCCAAAACAGGCTTCCTATCTTATTTCTTTGGCTAGGAAACTATAAGAGACTAGAACCATGTCAGTTATCCTTCCGTCGGAAATGTTTCAAAGCCTGCTCCTCACCATGCCTTCTAAGAAAACGTCAAAGTGGCAAAATGCTAATTGGTTTACCTAACTGTAGCCCAGATGTATTATCATTTTATTTGTCAAAATTGATGGCAAATTATGCACCCAATTGTGCGAATAGAATCAGATTTTGCGAACTGACCTATGTACTAATAAGTCAGTTCACAAAAGCACAAATCACAGGAGGTTGCAGAGCGACCAGACTAATTATTATTCATTAGCCAGGTCACAATCTGCGGCCCATGTGATTGGTTTCCATCACAGGGTTGGTCAACTGTAAACCACCATCCATTTGATCACATTACAAAATGCAAATATATATATATATATATATATTCACTGAAAAAACCATGAGTTTCACACACGTTATAGTTAGGAATTAGCATTTAAAAAACCTTGCAAATTCACTTAAAAAACCATAGGTTTCACACATGTTATAGCTAGGTGGATATTTCACTCGTAAAAAAACAATGAAATTCACCCGTTATAGTTAGTTGAGATAACTATAACTCGCGCGCCCGCAATCCTCTACTCATGACGTCACATATTACATCACTCATGACATGGTCAGTGACATCACTCATGACATCACTGATGACATCACTGATGACATCATCCATTGAGTATGTGTTTCTGAACAATTTTAATATGTTTAATATATATAGGGAAAGGCCTGTTGAAGAATGAGTGGGTGTACAAGTGTGTAAATGGATGATTTTCTGCGGTGCGTAACTGACTCTATAAGTGAGTCATTAAATGTATCTTACAGCAGACTAGTGACTAAACTGTGTAAATGTTTGTATGTGTCTGTATGTTGGTGTATAAGTGGCGGCATGGTTTTGTGAATACCTATATAAGAGTCTATATGAGATATTGATTGCTTGACTGAGTATCTGTATGGGTTCCTGAGTGTTTGTGTGGGTAGGGTGTGTGTGACTATGCATAGATATGTGAGTGGGTGATTCTATGGGTGCATGGTTTTAAGAGTGCATCTGTGATGGACTGGATGGTTGAGTGAGTGTATGTATGGGTGTGTTAGGGATTGAATGTATATCTCAGTGGTACATTTATGACTAACTACATATGTGAAAGGCAGTATATATGCGTGTAAGAGTATATAAGTGGGTAGATGTGAGAGTGTGTGATTGTGAGAGTGACTGTATGGATGAGTGTGTGCTTGTATCAATGATTCTATAAGAGCGTAAGAATGTGATACTAATTTTATGAGTAAGTGAACTTGAGTGTGTATAACCGCATAGGTGAGTAAATGGGAGTGTGATTATTTGCATGACTGAGTAGGTGTGAGAGTACCTCTATGGATGATTGGTGGTGTGTGAGTGTCTATATAGGTTTATAAATGCATATGATAGTTTTGTATGGAGTGACTGTAAGTATGAGTGACTGTACAGGTGAATGAGTGGAGGTGTATGTAGACCTAAGAGTTAATAAGTGGGTATGTAGTTACTGGTATTGCAGTATGTATGGTTTTGAGAATGGAACTCTTAAATTTTGTTTTGGTGTATCAAAGGTTATATTAGGGTGTGAGAAGATGTGGTAATTTATCACATGGATGATGTCATCAGTGATGTCATCAGTGATGTCATTTGAGATGTCATCAGTGATGTCATGAGTGATGTCGCTGACCATGTCATGAGTGATGTAATATGTGACGTCATCAGCAGTGGATTGCGGGCGCGCAAGTTATAGTTAGCTGAACTAACCATAACGGGGGAATTTCATTGTTTTTTTACGAGTGAAATGTCCAGCTAACTATAACATGTGTGAAACCTATGGTTTTTTCAGTGAATTTGCAAGGTTTTTTAAATGCTAATTCCTAACTATAACGTGTGTGAAACCTATGGTTTTTTCAGTGAATTTGCAAGGTTTTTTAAATGCTAATTCCTAACTATAACGTGTGTGAAACCTATGTTTTTTTTAGTGAATTTCAAATGTTTTTTAAATGCTAATTCCTAACTATAATGTGTGTGAAACCTATGGTTTTTAAGTGAATTTGCAAGGTTTTTTAAATGCTAATTTATGAATGTATTATTATATTTTTTAAATATTTATTTTACAATAAGCTACCTATATATATAGTTATAGATTAACTTTATCCTGTAATATGGAATGGCTCAGTTTTTTTTTTTAATTCGGATAGAGTTGAACAGCATAGTTAATATCTTCTATAAACTTATAAACACTTTAAAAAGGTATTTTTTTTAAGGGTTTTTGTACGGTGCGCGCATGGTGCACGCATGGTGCACGCATGCATACGTGCTCCTTGTGCGCATGCGTATGTGCTCCGTGTGCGCATGCGTACGTGCTCCCGTGCGCATGCGTACGTCGTGCGTGCTCCGTACGCGCATGCCTGCGTGCTCCGTACGCGCATGCGCGCGTGCTCTGTACGCGCATGCGTGCGCGCTCCGTGCGCGCACGGTGCACGCACGGCAAGTCATGTGATTTAGAAACAACACTTTTCATTGGTTTATAGTAGTTTCAGGTCATGTGATTAAGAAACAACACTTTTCATTGGTTTATAGTAGTTTCAGTTCCAGAAACGTCCAACACCACACCCACTCTCCTCATTATTACTTCTGATTCCCTGGGAGAAGGAGCTGAGCAGCTTTTCCAGTACTCCAGTACTTGAGAATGGCAGAGCAGCAGTCATCTTCTGGGAGTGAGCAGGAGACCCTTGTGCCAGAGAGACAGAGGAAACAGAAAAACTCTTTTATATGGCAATTTTTCACTTTTTCAGAGGGGCAGAAGAAGGTGAATGCTCCGAAAGTCACCTGCACTCTTTGTGATCGTGTCTTATCAAGAGGAGATCCTAAAAAGAAATACTCTTTTAGTATCTTCACTATGATCATGCACGTTAGAGATGTACATCCTGTGGCTTATGCTCGAGCAGCTAGAGAAAACCCTCCAGCAGCTCAGCCGAGCACATCCGCAGCAGCTCAGCCAAGCACATCATCAGCAGCTCTGCCGAGCACTTCATCTGCGGCGGCATCTTCACCTGCTTCTGTTCCTCTGGATATACACCCTCTGTTTAAGAGGGTGCATATATGGTGCAATGCGTGCAATGCTCTTCTCTCTTATGGGGACACCAGCATTCCCCTAATAGAGAGCAAGATACAGCAGCACACGTGCGGCACCCTCTAATTTTTGCCATTTTTTTGTTCCTCTGTCCCTCAATTAACACAACGGCTCTTTTTAGAGCCACCTAACATCTAAACACTTAAATTTGATTTTTAATTCTATTTTTTTTATGGGTTTTTTTCCGCCGTGCGCGCACCGTGTGCACACCCCGCGATTTTAAAAAAAAATGTTTTTTTCAACCTTCATGGTCCTTCAGGGACCCTCTGACAAAAGCTAGGGGGTCAGGAACTCTGTACCCTGCTCCCTTTTCACGTTCTCCACCTTTCTTTTTCACTGTCTCACACAAAATGGTGGACAACACTTCCTGATTTCGACCGATTCGAATGTTGACTGACATGTAACCCCCAATCAGAATTACGCTCGCGCACGGCACCGTGCGCGCACGGTGCGCGGCTATAGATATTTATGTACTTTTAACTGCAATTTTCTCAGGAACTACTGAACAGATTGACACCATATGTGCAAAAGGCACATTCCTGACCTGAGGACTACCTCTTTGCCAAATTTCAAGTAATTCTGTTGAGCCGTTCGGGCTGTACCTTCGACTAAAGGTCCTATGGGAAAATGCATGGGGAAAACGCGTTTTGGGACCCCCCTTTTTTCTCAGCCCCCGCTTGACGAATCACCCCGAGACTTCCAGGATAGGAGCTGAGCGGAGCACCCTATTCGTTTTGAAAATTTCGCGAGGATCCGTCAACCGGCGCCAAAGTTATTCAAAATAGAATTTTCAGATTTCCTATGGAAACACGGTCCTAACTATAACTATCTACTGGCGACCGCCAGTAGATAATATATATATATATATATATATACAAACTTTCAGGATAGGAGCTGACCTGGATTGACTTTTTTGGGGGAGAATTTCACAAAGATTCGTTGAATGACGCCAAAGTTATTAGCAAATCAAAAAATGCTTTTCCTATGGAAACTAGGTTCTAACTATAACTACCTACTGGCGACCGCCTGTAGGTAATATATTTATATATACATTATATATATAAATATATATATATATATAAATATATATATATATATATATATATATATATATATATATATATATATATATATATATATATATATATATATTCAAAATTCCTCGTACTGCAAGGATGACGACGCCGTGTTCTGGTCAGAAAAACTTTATTGCAATCGGCTGGTAGGACGCGTTTCGCCTGACTAGCAGGCTTGTTCACCAACGACTTGCCCGTTTCTTGAGCCATTTTAAATAAAGTGTTCAACTTCGTGTCACATGACTAAGACTACTAACAGAGTGTATTGGAAAAAAGACTCGTAGTTTTTTCATCATGGCAATCCATGCACTGAATATCACGCACGTTACATATGAATATCAGTTTTAGTAAACATAAAAACGCTTACTCCTTAATACATTTCAATGCATAATTAACAAAGCGTAATCTCATTATTTAAGAAACAGTGTCTCTTCTAAAATTCATTAAACTAGAAGAAATCTTGTCGGGATTGAGCCCTAGTGGGCCGTAAATTCAGTGCATGTTTTAAGGATAATTTACAAGTGAATTTCATCCTCCTAATATACCCCCAGTGGGGCTAATACTACAGTGTAGTCCCAAGTACATTCATGATTCATCTTAAAAATTTGAAATTGTGATTGTGTATCTAATATGTAACAAATATATAACCAAAAATAAAAAATTCCTTAGAAAAGATACAGTTAAAAAACGGGGCAGAGAGATTGCCTATTAAATATTGATTTCTCATCTTAAGCGCTGACACCCAACTCAATTATAAATGTGTCACTAAATCTTCCTCAATATTCAGTCCTCCAGGGGACCGTGTATTGAGCTCTAAAATGTAGCAGGACTCAAGTTTACGCAACTTCTTTTCTCTGTTACCCCCCCGTTGGTTTGGGGGAATACAGTCTACCACAAAATAAAACAGGCCTTGAGTACTCTTATTGTGATATGCTGCAAAGTGTCGCGCAACAGGGTAGGAATTGTCCCCATTCCGAATCGCTCTAAGATGTTGTAGCACGCTTTTGTGGACTGGATGGATCGTGCTGCCCACGTACCTCAAGCCACAAGGGCATTGTAGCACGTAGACAGCAAAATCTGTCTTACACGTAAGATGTCCTTTAATCTTTTTCATCCGTTTTGATAGTCCTAATGTATAAACCTGTGTATTCTTCCCAAAACTACAAGCTTTACATTTGGTGCATTTAGTGAACCCATCTCTGGGTTTGAGCCAATTCGTGGATTGTTTTTTGGGACGTTTCATAACATTACTCACCAGCATTTGTCTGAAGGACCGAGCCCTTCTGAATGTTATTGCTGGTCTCCTCTGAGTTAGTTTACCGAGGATTGGATCATTTCTGATCAAATGCCAATGTTTAGTGAGAATGCTTCTGATTTGGCCATGCTTACGGTTATAGGTTGTGATCATTCTCGGTTGATTCTTTTCTGGATTAGATGTTTTACTTTTACTGGGTTTGAAAAGGATATCTTCCCTCGAAGATTCCCTTGCCTTTTTAATTGCTGTTTGTAGATTAACTTTGGTATATCCTCTTGCTCGAAACCTCGAGTTTAGTTTCGTTAGCTCTTTCTCCAAAACTGCTTCCTCACTGCAATTGCGCATAGTTCTTAGGCATTCTCCGTATGGGATGCTCTTGATCAGATTCTGAGGGTGGAAGCTTTCTGCATGCAGGAGAGTATTACCTGCAGTAGGTTTTCTATATAGTTTTGTCTGGAGTTTGGAATTGTTGACATAAATGGAGAGGTCTAAAAAATCTACTGACAAGTTGCTGATGGTACTGGTGAATTTAAGATTTAAGTTGTTCACCTGTAGTTTTTTAATAAAGTTTATTGCTGACTCCTCCGTTCCTTTCCAGACTACAAACAGGTCGTCGATAAATCGACTCCAGTGTAGTACATTTTCCTCCCACTCAGTTTGGTGTACGACCTGGACCACCTGCTCCTCCCACCAGCCCATATGCAAATTAGCATAGCTGGGGGCGAAGCAGGTGCCCATCGCTGTCCCGCAGATTTGGTGGAAGAGCTCATCATTAAAGAGAAAGTAATTGCTTTTCAAGCAGGTAGACACCATACTCAATAGCATCTGGGTGTGGGCCCAAAGTTTAATCGGACGATTGCTTAAGAAATGTTTTATGGCATTCAAGCCATCCTCATGTTTAATACTGGTGTATAATGTAGTTACATCAATCGTCATCAACAAATAGTCATCTTCCCAGGGCAAATCGTACATTTTTTTCAGAAAATCTCCTGTATCCTGAATATAGGATGGTAAAGTTTTTACTATAGGGCACAAGAAAGAATCTACAAATTTTGATGTGTTCTCGAAAGCTCCTCCTATTGCGGAAATGATGGGGCGCCCTGGGGGATTGTCTAGGCTTTTGTGCACCTTCGGAATCAGATAAAACACGGGGGTAACCGGTTTGTCTATTTTCAGAAACATACGTTCCTCTGAGGTTAATAAACCTTGGTTATACCAATCTTGAAGTTGTTCATTAAAATCAGAGAAACTCAATTGCATCAGAGACTCAGCAACTATTACATAATTGCTGCAGTTATTCAGTTGTTTGTATGCCTCATTCAAGTATCTGGTTCGGTCCCATAGGACCACATTCCCTCCTTTATCAGCATTTCTCACAATACAGTTACCCTCTGAAGTCAATTTAGTAACTAACGCCGAATACTCTTTTTCATGCTGTGAATAGACTTTATGTTTCACACTCGTACATTTCTCCAAATTCTTAAGATCGTTAATCACTAGTTCATTGAAAATGTCTATAGAGTCCTTGGCAGTCATGGGTATAAATTTGGATGGTGGTCTAAAGCTAGTAGGTTCATTTGCAGTGATTTCAACCTCTTGTTCTCTGGCAGTTACTAATGCTTGGCTCATGGAGAACCCAGAGGTTTCTTCTTGATCATGAAGGCTGATGGTCTCACCCTCATTAATCCTTGAAATACAACTATCACCATCATTATCCATGCCCCGTAGACCCAGCATAAGATCCATATCTGCAACAGAAAGACTGCCTGGATGATCTAAAACAGCAGGATCACTGCTCTCTTCTCGTGGTTTTAGTGCCTTCTTTTGTGCAAATAGTTTTTTCAATTTTAAAGTCCTGATAAATTTAAAAACATCTACTCTAGTTGTTACGTAGTTGAAATCCGCCGGTGGACAATAGGACAGTCCTAGTTTAAGTAATTTGGTCTCCTTCTCAGTTAGTGTGATATCCGTGAGATTTATGATTGTACTTTCCTCTTCTTCAGGTAAAGTTTCAGTTATTGTTTCTTTTTCAAGTTTACGGGATTGGTATTTCTTTGTCCCCTTCCGCCTCTGTTGCCTCTGCCTCTTCCTCTTTGTGTGCCTTCGTAGTTGACAAAAGGTCTCGGGCGGAGATTGAATCTCCTTTCTTGTTCTAAAAAACCAAATTCTTCTAGAACTGAAGGTGCATTCGATTCTCCTTGTCTGCTTAGGCCTTCCTCCAAATCGGTGTCGACTTCGGAGCTTTGTAGACTACTCAATTCTGACTGGTCTACTGTTGTATTGGGTCCTTTGTAGTTTAATCGTTGTTTTCTAACACTTTCGAATTTTTTAGCAAAAGTGTAGATCTGGCCCCTTTCGTAGTCGTTCTTATCTCTCAAGAATTTTTGAGCCTTTCTTTCTTTTATAGTTGTTTCCAATTTTTTCAGGCGTTCAGACAGCTCAGCCATGAATTTGTCAATTGGTTCTCTGTTTGTTTCTTTCTCCAGCATATCAGAGATTTGAGAGATTTCTTCCATTATCTTTTGTCGATCTATTTCGGCATATTTAATGAGGATCCCCAACATCCTTCGTGAAGCCTCTTGATTGTTATCTGCCCACTCTATGAGCATATTTGGATTGGGGTCCTCATATGGGCTCAATCCCGACAAGATTTCTTCTAGTTTAATGAATTTTAGAAGAGACACTGTTTCTTAAATAATGAGATTACGCTTTGTTAATTATGCATTGAAATGTATTAAGGAGTAAGCGTTTTTATGTTTACTAAAACTGATATTCATATGTAACGTGCGTGATATTCAGTGCATGGATTGCCATGATGAAAAAACTACGAGTCTTTTTTCCAATACACTCTGTTAGTAGTCTTAGTCATGTGACACGAAGTTGAACACTTTATTTAAAATGGCTCAAGAAACGGGCAAGTCGTTGGTGAACAAGCCTGCTAGTCAGGCGAAACGCGTCCTACCAGCCGATTGCAATAAAGTTTTTCTGACCAGAACACGGCGTCGTCATCCTTGCAGTACGAGGAATTTTGAAATTCATTACGGACCGAGCCTGGGTGGTCCGCCTCGACGACGCACCCTCTGTTTAGGAGTGCAGTGGCAGTTACCCAAGCCTGGAGGAGTCGTATGAAAGTCCACTGCCCCCCCACCACGCAATTTAAGGAGCAGCGAGTGAAAGCCCTCCTATGGAATGAAAGGCAGCATACCGAGGACCAGGGTGTTTTTCGAATGGAACGGCGGTTTCTGCAGTGAACGCCCGAAGTTACAAGGTAGGAGAAGCCTGGAATGCGTGGTGGGAAGAAGGGGAAGTCAGTTACTCCGTTAGCATTGTGCTAGAATGAGTCTGGCGGTTTCCGGTCAAAGCCTTTTTGAGCTTGTAAATCTATTGCAAAGATGTCGGCTGCTGAACTTAAAAGCAGAGAAGAAGCCGCGCTGTCCATTTTTGATGATACTGTCAAATGTAGCAAGCAAGTTCCTACGACAACCACAGATAGAGTTTCAGATGTAACAACCCGCCTCAAACGCCTGGAGAAACTCAAACGCAGTGAGCTGTCTAAATGGTGGGAGGCCAAGTCCCTCCAACGATATCTGGAAGTAAAAAGGATTCCGAGAGGACTTCGCATTTTGGTGGCCCCCACATATGAGGACCCCAATCCAAATATGCTCATAGAGTGGCCAGATAACAATCAAGAGGCTTCACGAAGGATGTTGGGGATCCTCATTAAATATGCCGAAATAGATCGACAAAAGATAATGGAAGAAATCTCTCAAATCTCTGATATGCTGGAGAAAGAAACAAACAGAGAACCAATTGACAAATTCATGGCTGAGCTGTCTGAACGCCTGAAAAAATTGGAAACAACTATAAAAGAAAGAAAGGCTCAAAAATTCTTGAGAGATAAGAACGACTACGAAAGGGGCCAGATCTACACTTTTGCTAAAAAATTCGAAAGTGTTAGAAAACAACGATTAAACTACAAAGGACCCAATACAACAGTAGACCAGTCAGAATTGAGTAGTCTACAAAGCTCCGAAGTCGACACCGATTTGGAGGAAGGCCAAAGCAGACAAGGAGAATCGAATGCACCTTCAGTTCTAGAAGAATTTGGTTTTTTAGAACAAGAAAGGAGATTCAATCTCCGCCCGAGACCTTTTGTCAACTACGAAGGCACACAAAGAGGAAGAGGCAGAGGCAACAGAGGCGGAAGGGGACAAAGAAATACCAATCCCGTAAACTTGAAAAAGAAACAATAACTGAAACTTTACCTGAAGAAGAGGAAAGTACAATCATAAATCTCACGGATATCACACTAACTGAGAAGGAGACCAAATTACTTAAACTAGGACTGTCCTATTGTCCACCGGCGGATTTCAACTACGTAACAACTAGAGTAGATGTTTTTAAATTTGTCAGGACTTTAAAATTGAAAAAACTATTTGCACAAAAGAAGGCACTAAAACCACGAGAAGAGAGCAGTGGTCCTGCTGTTTTAGATCATCCAGGCAGTCTTTCTGTTGCAGATATGGATCTTATGCTGGGTCTACGGGGCATGGATAATGATGGTGATAGTTGTATTTCAAGGATTAATGAGGGTGAGACCATCAGCCTTCATGATCAAGAAGAAACCTCTGGGTTCTCCATGAGCCAAGCATTAGTAACTGCCAGAGAACAAGAGGTTGAAATCACTGCAAATGAACCTACTAGCTTTAGACCACCATCCAAATTTATACCCATGACTGCCAAGGACTCTATAGACATTTTCAAAGAACTAGTGATTAACGATCTTAAGAATTTGGAGAAATGTACGAGTGTGAAACATAAAGTCTATTCACAGCATGAAAAAGAGTATTCGGCATTAGTTACTAAATTGACTTCAGAGGGTAACTGTATTGTGAGAAATGCTGATAAAGGAGGGAATGTGGTCCTATGGGACCGAACCAGATACTTGAATGAGGCATACAAACAACTTAATAACTGCAGCAATTATGTAAGAGTTGCTGAGTCTCTGATGCAATTGAGTTTCTCTGATTTTAATGAACAACTTCAAGATTGGTATAACCAAGGTTTATTAACCTCAGAGGAACGTATGTTTCTGAAAATAGACAAACCGGTTACCCCCGTGTTTTATCTGATTCCGAAGGTGCACAAAAGCCTAGACAATCCCCCAGGGCGCCCCATCATTTCCGCAATAGGAGGAGCTTTCGAGAACACATCAAAATTTGTAGATTCTTTCTTGTGCCCTATAGTAAAAACTTTACCATCCTATATTCAGGATACAGGAGATTTTCTGAAAAAAATTTACGATTTGCCCTGGGAAGATGACTATTTGTTGATGACGATTGATGTAACTACATTATACACCAGTATTAAACATGAGGATGGCTTGAATGCCATAAAACATTTCTTAAGCAATCGTCCGATTAAACTTTGGGCCCACACCCAGATGCTATTGAGTATGGTGTCTACCTGCTTGAAAAGCAATTACTTTCTCTTTAATGATGAGCTCTTCCACCAAATCTGCGGGACAGCGATGGGCACCTGCTTCGCCCCCAGCTATGCTAATTTGCATATGGGCTGGTGGGAGGAGCAGGTGGTCCAGGTCGTACACCAAACTGAGTGAGAGGAAAATGTACTACACTGGAGTCGATTTATCGACGACCTGTTTGTAGTCTGGAAAGGAACGGAGGAGTCAGCAATAAACTTTATTAAAAAACTACAGGAGAACAACTTAAATCTTAAATTCACCAGTACCATCAGCAACTTGTCAGTAGATTTTTTAGACCTCTCCATTTATGTCAACAATTCCAAACTCCAGACAAAACTATATAGAAAACCCACTGCAGGTAATACTCTCCTGCATGCAGAAAGCTTCCACCCTCAGAATCTGATCAAGAGCATCCCATACGGAGAATGCCTAAGAACTATGCACAATTGCAGTGAGGAAGCAGTTTTGGAGAAAGAGCTAACGAAACTAAACTCGAGGTTTCGAGCAAGAGGATATACCAAAGTTAATCTACAAACAGCAATTAAAAAGGCAAGGGAATCTTCGAGGGAAGATATCCTTTTCAAACCCAGTAAAAGTAAAACATCTAATCCAGAAAAGAATCAACCGAGAATGATCACAACCTATAACCGTAAGCATGGCCAAATCAGAAGCATTCTCACTAAACATTGGCATTTGATCAGAAATGATCCAATCCTCGGTAAACTAACTCAGAGGAGACCAGCAATAACATTCAGAAGGGCTCGGTCCTTCAGACAAATGCTGGTGAGTAATGTTATGAAACGTCCCAAAAAACAATCCACGAATTGGCTCAAACCCAGAGATGGGTTCACTAAATGCACCAAATGTAAAGCTTGTAGTTTTGGGAAGAATACACAGGTTTATACATTAGGACTATCAAAACGGATGAAAAAGATTAAAGGACATCTTACGTGTAAGACAGATTTTGCTGTCTACGTGCTAAAATGCCCTTGTGGCTTGAGGTACGTGGGCAGCACGATCCATCCAGTCCACAAAAGGGTGCTACAACATCTTAGAGCGATTCGGAATGGGGACAATTCCTACCCTGTTGCGCGACACTTTGCAGCATATCACAATAAGAGTACTCAAGGCCTGTTTTATTTTGTGGTAGACTGTATTCCCCCAAACCAACGGGGGGGTAACAGAGAAAAGAAGTTGCGTAAACTTGAGTCCTGCTACATTTTAGAGCTCAATACACGGTCCCCTGGAGGACTGAATATTGAGGAAGATTTAGTGACACATTTATAATTGAGTTGGGTGTCAGCGCTTAAGATGAGAAATCAATATTTAATAGGCAATCTCTCTGCCCCGTTTTTTAACTGTATCTTTTCTAAGGAATTTTTTATTTTTGGTTATATATTTGTTACATATTAGATACACAATCACAATTTCAAATTTTTAAGATGAATCATGAATGTACTTGGGACTACACTGTAGTATTAGCCCCACTGGGGGTATATTAGGAGGATGAAATTCACTTGTAAATTATCCTTAAAACATGCACTGAATTTACGGCCCACTAGGGCTCAATCCCGACAAGATTTCTTCTAGTTTAATGAATTTTAGAAGAGACACTGTTTCTTAAATAATGAGATTACGCTTTGTTAATTATGCATTGAAATGTATTAAGGAGTAAGCGTTTTTATGTTTACTAAAACTGATATTCATATGTAACGTGCGTGATATTCAGTGCATGGATTGCCATGATGAAAAAACTACGAGTCTTTTTTCCAATACACTCTGTTAGTAGTCTTAGTCATGTGACACGAAGTTGAACACTTTATTTAAAATGGCTCAAGAAACGGGCAAGTCGTTGGTGAACAAGCCTGCTAGTCAGGCGAAACGCGTCCTACCAGCCGATTGCAATAAAGTTTTTCTGACCAGAACACGGCGTCGTCATCCTTGCAGTACGAGGAATTTTGAAATTCATTACGGACCGAGCCTGGGTGGTCCGCCTCGACGACGCACCCTCTGTTTAGGAGTGCAGTGGCAGTTACCCAAGCCTGGAGGAGTCATATATATATATATATATATATATATATATATATATATATATATCTTTTTAAAGCAGCTTGTGTTCCTTAAAGGAACCAGTGATGCTTTAAAAAATAAAGTTTTCTGCTTTAGAAAACTTCAGTAGATCAGGCAGTGATCCTCCTGAGGCTGCCAGCAAGGTTCACAAGGGGAGCTCCTTTATGGAGATGGTCGCTTTTCAATGGTTTGTGACCAGAATTGTTGGTGGAAATCATTGAAACTTACCATATTGAATCACAAATTGGAAGGAATGCCCCTTGCATAGCCATTTCAAATTGTTATTTTGTATGATTCACAAGAGCAATTTTATAACTCTCTAGAAGTTTGCAGATTTGCAAAATGGGTTTTGTACATTCCAAAAGGGATGTTGTGGTTGCAATTTTCAGAGGTTTTGAGAATCAGCCACAAGACCTTTTGTATCTCTAGGCCTGGGTTGTAATGAATATTCAAAATCTTGCATTTGAAAAAACTCAAATCATACATTTTGTACACTCTTTTCACCTGCCTGTAAGCGCCTTGAGGTAAAGTTTACAAAGGTGCACTTCTAAAACCGTCTCTTCATTTATTAAGCAATCATATTTCTGTCGTTTGAGTAGATCATGTGCTATCGTACAGAAGTAAGTATTTAGGATTGTATGATGTGCATCTGCAGTTATTTAATTCATATTTCTACTGAAAAAAGTCAAAATAACCTTCTGTAGAATATAGGACTGCTAATCTGCTAATCTTGTCAAGTTATTTGTACACTGCAGTTTAATTTCGTTGCAGGCGATGGCTGAATCAGCAGTTCTTGGCTGTGTTCGATGGCTGCTGATACCACCAGTAATTTGTCAGTGGCAATAGATGTCTTGGGTGAGTGGGTGCTGGCTTCAGAGATGCTGTAAATCTGCTTCAGGATCTCAGTTTAAAGAGTGGTACCCACGCTGTAGAAAGGAAGATTCATCCTTGAGGCACTTCAAGCCTGCCTGGATGATTAAAGACTTGCCTTTGAAGCATCTGTGGCCCAACATGCCATGATCCATGCAGCCAAACTGTACCATGATAAGAGGATGAGGTGTCAAAGGAAATGCAGCTGATTAATGACATGGACAGAACATCCTGCGCGCCCCCTCCCAGGCGAGCAGACTGCTGAGGATTCTGGTAATATACAAAGGTCTGACCAGCCAAGCTTTAAAGGTCTGCGCTGATGCACATTTGAGTATCTAATTTATCACTAATAAAGGAATCACTATTGAGAACAATGATTTAAGTTAAAGGATCTTACATTCAGGGGTTAGCAAACAGAAAAGTATGTTTGATGATTGTAGTACAATATTTTAGAAATGCATTCCAACTCAATGAAGTGCAAAGGTAGCCTCTGTTAATGAATGAGTAGAGTAAGGATTCATAGAGTGAGAAAGACGTGTAAGTCATGAAGAGAACACTGCCGTATTATAGCCGCTCCTAGGCACGATCACATTAGGGGGTGCTGTGCAAAACATTGGGCCCAATTTACAAGCGCATTTATGAATTCATGTAGTAGTCCTCTTGTAGTAGTCAGTAGTGTGGTGCAATTTACAAAGGCATTTATGAGCTCATGTAGTAGTACTCTTGTAGTAGTCAGTAGTGTGGTGCATTTTACAAAGGCATTTATGAATTCATGTAGTAGTACACTTGTAGTAGATAGTAGTGTAGTGCAATTTACAAAGGCATTTATGAGCTCATGTAATAGTACTCTTGTAGTAGTCAGTAGTGTAGTGCAATTTACAAAGGCATTTATGAGCTCATGTAGTAGTACTCTTGTAGTAGTCAGTAGTGTGGTGCATTTTACAAAGGCATTTATGAGCTCATGTAGTAGTACACTTGTAGTAGATAGTAGTGTAGTGCAATTTACAAAGGCATTTATGAGCTCATGTAGTAGTACTCTTGTAGTAGTCAGTAGTGTAGTGCAATTTACAAAGGCATTTATGAGCTCATGTAGTAGTACTCTTGTAGTAGTCAGTAGTGTGGTGCATTTTACAAAGGCATTTATAAGCTCATGTAGTAGAACTCTTGTAGTAGTCAGTAGTGTAGTGCAATTTACAAAGGCATTTATGAGCTCATGTAGTAGTACTCTTGTAGTAGTCAGTAGTGTGGTGCATTTTACAAAGGTATTTATGAGGTCCTGTAGTAGTACTCTTGTAGTAGTTAGTAGTGTAGTGCAATTTACAAAGGCATTTATGAATTCAAGTAGTAGTACACTTGTAGTAGTCAGTACAAAGTCATTTATGAGTTCAAGTAGTAGTACTTTAATAGTAGTCAGCAGTTCAGTATAGTGTAGTACAATTTACAAAGGCGTTTATGCGTTTATACAGTAGTACCTTTGTAGTAGTCAGTAGTGTAGTACAATTTACAAAGGCATTATGAGTTCTTTAAGTAGCACTCTGGCAGTAATTCGCAAAGGTGTGTATGAGTTCATAAAGTTGTTCTCTTGTAGTACTCAGTAGTAACATTCAGAAAGATGTTAATGAGTTCCTGAAGTAGCGCTCTTGCACTACTCAGTAGTACAACCTGTAGCATTAATTCCCCTGCTCATAAAAGACTTTGTGAATTCGCCTTAAAGTATCTAAAATAGGAGCTTTCCTTGAATATTCTCGTGCAATTAGCCATCCAATAGTATATGAATCCATCATCAGGAGTGTTGTCACTGATGTTCAAATGTGTGGATTATTTTGGGCACACATTGGATCATAGGGTTGTGCAAGATTGCGTTATGCAATGATTTTTTCAGAATGCAACCACTCCCAATTTGGTCTGAGAGACAGACCTCGTTCAATAGGGCCGTGCTTGCTGACTGTCTGAAGCTTAACCAATGTTTAACCAGCCGTGGCCCAGTTGTGGGGGGATTTTGAATTAATTAATTTAATTTTCCTTTGTGGCCGTCTGTCGAAATCCCCCCCACCCGGCCCCACCACTCTTACCTGCCCCGTGCGGATGTGTTTAACAATCCCCTGGATAAGGTACATTCACAATATCTGTTGAAGTCTGGAACGGGAGGATCTGTTAACTTCTCCTGATAGAGTGACAGCTGCCTCCCTCATTTCACTAAAGAAAACCTTTTTCGATTGCTGCATGGAAGAGAGGATGCAGAGGGTGGTTGATATGCCAATGGTCCCGGCATACATGCGGATCTGTAAGAACCCCAGAATTGAACCTTATCTAACATGGGTGTGTAACCAGCATCACAGATATCTGCTAGTTAGACTAGGATCATTCACTGTGCACTTTCTGGCAGCCTTTCCTAGGCAGTGTTCTTATTTCCATAGCTTACCTATCTGTCCTTGTGACGATTACTCAGCTCCAGTAGCGGCTCCTGGAGGGAGTGCGGCGGGGCAGTGAGGCAGGGTCAGGGTGAGGGGTCTTAAACTCCGGCATACGGCCAAACGGAGGTAAGTACATAAATAAATTAAAAAAACTAATTACATTGCGCACGCTGCATCGCCATTTGGCGTTGCAGCATGCACAATGTAATTTGTTTTATTTATTTATGTACTTACGTTCATTTGGCCGTATGCCGGAGTTTACTACCCCTCACCGTGCCCCTCCCCCGCCCCGCAGCACTCCCTCCAGGAGCTACTACTCAAAGTATGGTTCATTTTATGTTTTTCTGTAAATTTTATGTTTTCTGAGAAAACACTATTTGTTACCATTTTTAAAAGACGCTAAAATGTGATTCTGTAGAGCAGACTTTAACTATCCATGGTCTCTCCCTACTGTGAACATCTGCATTTTAACCGCTGTTTACATCCAATTTGCCATAAAGCAGAGGGCCACGGTGTTTATGTAACAAACAGAGGCTCTTCTATATGTTCTAGTCTGTATCGATTATTATGGTTTTGATGCACATTTTATCTAAAGTCGTTTTAGCGTTTTTTTAATATCATGCAGCTATTTACGTTTTTTTGCTTTCTGTATTCATTTTTATGAATCAATGTTCTTTTATACTGTTATGGTCTAGTTAAACCGAATAAAGTTGAATCTAACTATATGATTGCTGCAACAGAATCGGCATCCATCCTTGATATGCAACAGGAGAGGACCAGAGAGGGGCACCTACCTACAGAACTGGACCCTCGGCACCAAAGCATCACATTGATTCGCCTGCACGAAGGCCAAGGATTGGACTTGGCACCTGGACCTGCTTGCATAGAGGGTAATGTAAGTCTAGACCATCATGAGGAGATCTACTGTGAGGAACAAGGGGTGGACCATAACCTTAATATTAGTTTACAAAAAAGAGACACTTTGATGTTCTGACAAGTGCATGAATTATTACAAGACCAGGAGGCAGCAATGCCACTGCATACAGCACTCTCTTCAGTTTTAGAACCGTCTGGGAATGGTGATGTGATGTGAGGAGAACAGTACCTCAACTTGGAGAGAAACTCCAGTTCTGGCATCCTTTTTACTATGAACCCCACAAGCATTTGACCAGGGCTTATTTTGTAAACATGTAACTGCCAGAGTTGCATGCATTCCAGTGTAACTGGCAACCCCCCGCCCCCCACCTCCTGCCATTGATGCTTAACCCCTTCAGTGCCCATGACGAGCTGGACTCGTCATGGGCCGCGGTGGCGCTGTGCCCATGACGAGTCCAGCTCGTCATAGACCCCGCCCGCTAATGCAACGGCCGGCACTGGGCGGGGAAAGGGGCGGGCACTGAAGGGGTTAAAGGTAGTGCCAGCATTATTTATGAATAGGGCTAACAATGTTACGGGTTTTTTTTCCGTTTCCTTCTCTATTCATCCATATTGATTTTTTGGCCATTTTATTGGTATTTATCCATATTTATTTGGTGATTTAAGATAAATGGAGCCGTAAAATGGTTTATTTCCACATGTATTTAACTATTGGATGTGCACTCATGCATCAACAAAACACTGCACTCACAGGTACATATTAGCGCTATACTACAAATATGGTAACATATGCCTGTATTTAAGGAAATCTCATCCTACATTATACATGTTTTAACCTCTCCATTCTGTCCATCTCCTCAGCTGTTGCTGGAACCCATGAAAGACAGCATGGAGAGTGCCTCACAAGAAGCACCATTTTCAGTTTTGCTTCAGCTTTTTAAAAGTAAATACAGACAGGAAACACATTGTTTTATGTCTGTATTTATCTGTAAAAATCAGTAAGAATCGAAAATAGAAAGTCTTACTTATGAAGCATCACATTTAAACAAATGTGATATGTTGGGCGATTGCATGTCACCCCAAGCTGTAGGGACAACTTAGAAGCACTAGTTTTGTAATTTGTTTTAATACATTGAATTAATAAACACTTCTGCTGTGCTCAAACAATATGCTGATAGTGCCACCATGTGGTATACTCTGCTGGTGTTTAAAAATATTTGCAGGTGCCAAGCCACGGAAAACATTGGCACAAATTAAGCACTTCATATGACACTTTACAACATCCCTTTCTGCTCATATTTCCCATGTGCATTGAACATATCAATTGTTTTCCAAGTTCCTCTTCTATCTCAGGTCTCCTGGTGAACAACCCTGACAGTGTAAAGGGGTTCCGTCCTACCCAGCAGATGTAATTGGATCCACAGTGCAATGTTTTTTTGCTTTTGCTTTGCAGTTTTATATAGCGCTAACTTGGCCGAAAGGCATCAGGGTGCTTTAAATAAGCACCTGATTACATTACACAAGGTCAGCTTTTTTTAGGCACAGGGAGATTAAGTGATGTATCTAGAATCACAGGATGTTGAGTCGACACCGGGACTCAAACCTGGTTACCCAGTTTAAAGGCAGTAGCTCTGGCCGTTAGGCCATATCTCACCCCACTTTCATCATATAAATTCAGAGCAGGCATCATGTTTTTTACCTACTCTACATTGTTTTCCTTTTCAGGCACACACCTACAAAGCATGGTACATTTCTGAAAAGCAAAAAATCAACAGCCTTGATGCTCCACACATAAAGGTTTGTGTCAAACCTCACTGTGACTAGGTAGTCCAGTAGCAGGTCATGGATTTCCTCTGATGCAGCCAGCTGAGCATCCGCTGGTGGAAACCCAGCAATTTCATCGCTTCTAAATATTGTGTCATGGGATCCACAAGGTTGGTTCGATAGGCCATCCACCATTTTTGGGCAATCGCCCCATATCTCACAGCCTCTAAATTACCGGTTCTGTCCTCTGTCAATACATCCAGGTGGTAGTTCTACACACACCAACAGCAAGGGAGGTGCCAGAAAATCAAAATGGCCCCCACTTTCAACTAAACCTCTAATGACAGCGATTTGGAGATACAAGTAAGTCCGATCCATCCTAGAACAATTGTATTCACCCTTGTATCCATCTTTCTATCCATTCTTCCTCATACCTGCCCTTCACCACTCATCAATGTATCCATATTCCAATTTTTTCATTCTTCAGTCAATCCCTTCACCTTTCCGTCCATCCATACCCACATTCATCCTTTCACCCTACTAGCCACCATTTGTTTTCCATCTGCCCATGCTTGACTATTCTATCAATCCATTCTTTCACTATTTCGTCCATCTCATGCCTGGTCTCTTCACACATCAATTCATTCATCCACCCACAACCATCCTTTAACTCTTTCATCCATTCTTCCTTTCACCCATCCATGCATCCATCCTTTTAAACATTCCTGTGCCCTTCTGTCCATCCGTCCTTTCTTCATTCTTCCATGAATCCTTCCTTCATTTGCTCTTTCCAACCTCCCATCCTACCACTCCTCCTTTCTTGCAAGTTTCCTTCCACCTTTCCTTCCTTCCAACATTTCTTCCTACTTTCATTCTCCGCTCTCTCCTTTCCAGTTTCTATCTACCATCTTTCTTTCTCTCCTTTCTCTCTTGCGCTCACTTTATTAGCTGCTCTCCGCCCTTTTTTAATAGTTTCATCATTTCTTTCGTTGTCTCCTGGTTCCTTTAGCAGCCCATACCTCAGCTATGCCATGTTATTCACTCACGGCATTTTATGAAGCTTTTATGCATATCCACAAACAGGAGAGACCAATAAAAGAAATAACCATGTTGGCAAGGCCCAGCTTATCAGACTTTCAGGGCCAGTGGACCCTCACCTAAGCTGCCAAAGCGGGGGGCTCATGGCGCCACTGACCAACAGCATTTCATTTGTAAACCCTCCAAGCTTTCCACCCCTTGTGTTTTTTACTAAACGCCCTTACGGAAGTAGAGTGAGTGGGGCAAAATGTTGTGCAAGAGCCACACGTATTTCCTGAAGAAGAATTAACACTAGGAGTGGCACACCTTAAAAACCCGCTGTCATTAATGAGAACACCAGTGATGCTTTTTCTTAACCCTAATTACCTCTCATAAAACGCTGCTTTCTTCCTCTGATCAGTGAATTGTCCATGGTTGTGGTGTAGCAGCCAGGTTCATGCCTCTGTAAATGCAGTGACTATAAACTACGGGGCAGATTTACAAGCCCCTTGCGCCACCAGTGCTTCACTTTTCATGACGCGCCGGTGGCGCATTTTACTGCCCCTTATTTACAAGTGCAGGAAAAGTAACCCTGCGTGACTTTTCCTGTCTTTGTAAATACAACCCCATTACACGCAACAGTTTTCGTGAAAGGGTCGTTCCATGGGTGTCGTTGTGGGTGTTCCCACGCAACACCCATGGAACCAGACACATTTCCAGATTTACAAGGAATCGTGTACCTGGAAATTCATCAGAATGCTACGTCACCCTAGGGGTGGCATAGCGAGGTGCAACGAGGAGAAATGTTTTCATTTCTTATAGTTTTTTCCTCTTTCAATGCGTGCTGCATTCTACAGCACACATTGAAAGAGTAAAATGCCTGCAGTGATTGTTTTTGTGCAGGAAGGTGATGCTTCCTGCACAAAAACAATCTCCCCATGATACAGGCACCCTTGCACCATGGTGCAAGGGTGCACGCCCCAGGCCATGGCAGCTGTTTGTGCGCCAATGCAGGGGAGAGCACAGGAATGCGACATATAATTGGAAATATGTTGCCATCCTGTGCTTTGAGAGTGCTGCAGCGTGGCACAGCCAAAGGGGTTGTGTTGCCGCGTTGCGGCACTTTCTTGTGAATCTGCCTCGAAGATTCTGCTAGCATGAATTGTCGTGTGCCTTTAGACATTGGCTGTAAAAGATGTGGATTACTGAACCTATATAGGAGCAATGGAATTATCATGAATTTGCTCACTTTTCCAGGCACATTAGTGAAATGTTACTTCTTTTCAGCATTTATGTTTTTTTTGTTTATCAATTTGCATTGCCTGCATAATACTGAGCACTTTATGCACATCGTACACATTGTGCACCCTTCACTTTAAATGTATCTGTGATGCTGCTGAATATCGATTGTGACACCTTATTAAAAACATATGATTCATTTTTCAACAATTCTTGCCAATATCTTTTTTCTTTTTTGAATGATCTGTGGTGGTACTAAATACATTTTTATAGTATTTTACTAATTGCATTGTTGGATTTCTGAATGATACCTTTAGGACATTTTTGATTATATCCGTTATACCCTGGTCCTTTATAGGTTTATATGGGAATCCTGTTTAGATCGTGAATAACAACTTTACACATTGCCTCTTAATTAAGCCTAATTGCTCTGTGCCAAGCTACCAAAGGGTTTAGCACAGGCTATTTTAGGGTTTGCCTGTGGCTTTGCCCTGACAAGGCTTGCGGTTTCTGCTTGAGTAGGGTTTCACCCTCCTTAACCAGTAACCCAATTTCTTACATGTAGTATGAGTTCATATGTGACCTGCACAATTACTCCATGATGACCTACATGAAAGTTAGGCTGCTGCTGGCTACACTCTACATTAATCTAAGCAAGTTGACCCATGTTCTCTTTTTGGTGTTGGTTCCCTGAGTGAGTGACAGAAGTGTGAAAAGATAGTTCCCCTGATTATTACGTTTGCTGTGGTCTGTAAAACTCAACTGCAAATAGATAAACGCTGAGAGTGTCTTCTGTAGCTACTTTTATGGACCCAGTTTTCTAAGTCTCAGGGATTAGAGGATTTTTCGTCAGCAGAAAAGGTTTCTGCATTTGACCTTTTTCTTGTCTCATAAATCTGCACTGCACGTTTTGGGCCTAAAAAGATGTGTTAATCTGATAAATTGCAGGTTTGATTTGTAAAGCATCAGACAGGAAGTCTAGCTCTTTTTAGGAAATACTGCGCCTTCTCCAGACTGGTGAAGGTAGACATACATTTACCTACAGCCTTCACCAAGCCTTCTCCAAATAAATAACCTTTAGGGTCTTCTGTAGGTTCTTTCTTAGTGTAATCCCCTAATTTGGGGCTAATTCTCATAGAATAGCCTTACACCTTTTTGTCATCAAAGCCACATTGGTGTTTCCCAAACAATACACTGCCCTTTGAGACCAACCTTGTAATAATTCATTATCCACCTGTACTGATTTAATACTTGCTTCCGCTTCCACGTCTAGGATTCTTGCCAAAGATCCCATAATATCCAGTAACCTATCTTGCCATTGTTTCAATGCCCTTTCAACTCCCTGCCTGGGGTTATGCCACATTTAAAAAAAAAAAACCTGATGAGGTCAGGATCAAAATCAGGAGTCACACACTTTTTGACTCCAAGCACACGACAAGAGCACTCTGCTATCATGACAGCCCTAGCTCGTTTCTCTAAAGGTCTCCTCACCCACAGCGTAATGAAATCCACTAAATGAAGGAGCGGCTACCAATCGGCTCTCCTAGGGAGCCTAATCATCTCTGGGCTAAACATATCCTCCCTGTGGGTCTTTTACAATCTCTCTTTCTTTCTTATCCTTCTCAATCGTAACTTTATTTATATCACAGCCATCATTGACATAGTCTTCAAAGACCAACTCATCATAGTTATCGTTACCATGGTCATGGCCAAAGTCATCATCAGGATAAACCTGATGCTTGTGCCGGAAAGAACACCCCTTTCTACCGTGGCGCTTGGCTCCCCTCTATCACATGGATAGAATCTACCACTAAGCTCAATATTTTTCTTCTTCATCTTTCTCCTTCCATTCCTATTTTCCTAAACTCCTTCGTGCTCATCCATGGACCAAAACTCGTCCCCTGACACATCTACAGATTTCCTACTTTCTTCTTATAACCGATTCAAAAACCTCCTTAACTGAGGATTTCACATCTTCCTGGACCATCTTCCTCTAATTCCTGGACAATCTTCCTCAAAGAAGTGTCCCCATCTCCTCTTGAATCTCTTCCTTCTCGCTAATTTTTTTCTTTTTTAAAATATTTTTTCAATCAAAAAATTATTTCATCCTCTCAAGTAACATCTCCACACTCTGTGCCAAAACACTTCTTATTCCCATTATTCTTTTTAATCCCAATTGCTTTTTTCACTCTCCATATTAATCTGCTTCAGTCACGAAACGCCAAAGCAAACTCCATCAGCTGTTCTAACAGTTTGCCAGCGTATCCTCGTAAACAAAATGACCCCCTGTGCGATGTAGTCATGTAATATGCGATGTGACGCCACAAATGCAAAACCCAGGCAGAGCAAAAGCGCTCTGCTAGGCACCGTCCTCTGCTACTCTGACTGAAGCTGAATATCTGTCGCAAGGCGCAGTGAACCAAGTGCACAAGCATGTACACAAGTCAAAATTACTTTGTGCAATACCCGCCGTAACCATTGGCCCATACCAGCCCTAAGGTAAAATGATACCAGAACCATTTAAACCCCCAAAAATTAACTCGCTAGCGGTTAAAACCCCAAACTGCCTAACTCCAGAAACATAATTTTTTTTTTTAAATACTTGCCATCTGAACAAAAAGAACACCACTTGTATGTCAAACAAAATGTTAAGGCACACACAAATCTCTATAACTGCCATCAAGAAGCATACTCAAACCGTAACCATCTATACTTTAAAAAAACGCTCTTTGCACAATACTTATCTGGCAAAGAGCAGCAGATAAAAGAGAAAGATGACTGCTTGGAGATATGTTGATTACAGAAGCCTTCTAGTTCTGTTATGTTTCAGTATTGTTCTGTTTTGCTTTAAAGTGCTCCAAGGAGCTTGCAATAAAAGATATATGCATAATACCAGCCTCCAGTCTTGACATGAAATCAAATGAATGTCTGCAAGTGGAATAAATGGCCTTGCCTGCATCGAAAACTCGACACCTATAGCTATGCAACTTGATACGTTTTGGCCTCCAACATCAAACAAGATGAACTTGCAGATGTTAACTCGACAAAACATTGCTGATGTTTCAGTGAACACTGAATTTTCAATTATTGCAAGTGGAATGTTTGTCAATGAGGAGTTGGTGCCTGCAGAGATATATTCAAATGGTGTGGACCATATTGTTCAAGAACTTAACAGCAAATTGGAAGAAGCTGACCTTCGTGTTGTGCTACATGTTGAGTGGGCAGTTCGAAATGGTTCCAATCGAGTCATTATTAATGTCAAATGACGCAGATGTTATTTTTGTGATACTTAGATTTGTTGCAATGGTCATACGTCAAGGATTGTCAGAGTTATGGATACGTTAAGGAATGGGCAAAAAAGGACACTTAATCCTGCTTTATATTCTGTACAAGAAACTTGGCCCTGAGATGCCCAGGGTTCTTATCAAGGCACCTATTCTTGCGGGTGATGACACTATGAGCAAAATAAGAACAAAGCTTGGAGCTTTAACTGCTGAAACTGTGAAGTTTCTAAAACGATTTGCTGTGACAGAAGAAGAACGTAACTTTAAAAACATAAAAAAATACCTGTGCAAGTGTGGAAAATGAGTTCTGACTGTCACACATTTGACGATCTTCAGTACAGTGAGTTCAAGAGATCAGTCCCGCTAAGTGACCTTTCACCTATGTCATATTCTGTGCGTGGACACATTAAAACAGTGTTCTACTTGATCAGAAGATGTATAAATGTTTTGGATCATGCATATGCTGAGAAAGATCCATGTGAATTTGGTTGGGAAGATATTGATGGGGTCCTAAAACCTATGAAATTTCTAAAGCTTCCACCCACAGAACATACACGTACATGTACTTGAAAACCTGTGCTAAAATAAGATGTCCCTCTTCTCAAATTTTCAACTTTCTGCAAATGTACCACTAGCGATTGCCGAAACAAATAAAGTGAACTATGAAAATGCATCTAAAACAGGAGAGATATATATATAAATTTTTCATATTCAGATGATAAACATTGTTTGGTGTGTACATTAATAGGATTAAAAAACATTATTATTTGTTACATTTCTATGTATGTCTCTTCTTCCTCTATTATATGTGAGATTTTGGAAAATGGCATAAGGGTTGCTCTGAAGAGTTATTTTCTGTCTCTATAAGACTACTTGACTCTCAAAACCTATGATTGGACACCAAAAAGAAGTATATAGGTCTCATGGTTCATGAAATATTGTATTATCACTGCAACACATCAGCCATTTTAAAAAATGTTGTCCAAAAAAATTTAGCCCGAATCAGCAATGTCTACCCAAGCTAAAATACTTCTCCAATGATCCAAAAACTCAAATCAAAAATGAAAATCTCTGGACAACAATATTTTTACGGAGGTATATCAGGGGACCAGGATTAATTGCCAGAGGACTGCTGACCCCAACACCACCCTTAGAGGCACCCTCGTCTACAGACCCCCCGGTCCCCGACCCTAGTTCAGCGACTCCATTGCCGACTTCATCAGCGCACACGCCGTGACCTCCACCGACTACATCCTCCTCGGAGACCTGAATTTTCAGCTGGAGGACAACAACGACAGCATCTCCGCCACTCTGAATGACAACCTCACCAACCTCGGACTAAGACAGCTCGTCACAACACCGACCCATTTCGCCGGCCAAACGCTAGACCCCGTCTTCTCCTCAAGCTCCCACATCTCCTTCAGCCACACCACCTAACTCCCCTGGACCGACCACTGCTGCATCCACTTCACCTTCCAGAAACCCACCACACACCACCGCACCCAACAGATCCCACGCCGCTGTTGGAATAAAGTCACTGAAGACCAACTACAGGCAAACCTTGCTCTCAGCCCACCCGCCGACCCCTCCAACACCGACGATGCTGCCCAAAACCTCAGACGATGGATAGACGAATGCACCAACACCCTCGCTCCGCTGAAAAATCCCACCCACAGAGACACCAGCAAGAGAGCCAGCTGGTTCACCCCGGAACTCCTAGCATCCAAGCATACCTGCCGGAAACTAGAGAAAAAATGGCATGGTGAAAAGACTCCAGACAGCCACACAGCCCACAAAGACGCCGTCCGCAACCACCATCACCTCATCAGGTCCGCCAAGAGGATCTCCTTCAAAGACCACCTTGACAACAATGCACACAACAGCAAGGAGCTCTTCAACATCGTCAAGGAACTCTCCAACACCAACGACATCCCGCCGTCGCAAGCCCTGTGCGACTCCCTCACCACCTTCTTCCACCGCAAGATCGCCGACATCCACGACAGCTTCAACACCCAGACAGTCCCAACAGACACCGACACACCAGACTTGCCACCCACCATCGACCACGACCCCCTGACAGCATGGACCAACGTGAACATCGATGACACCATCAAGACCATGAGCACAATCCACTCCGGATCCCCGTCAGACCCTTTCCCGCACCACATCTTCAACAAAGCCAGCAGCTCCATCACTCCCCACCTGCGCAACATCATCAACCTTTCCTTCGAGACTGTGACCTTCCCAGAGAGCTGGAAGAACGCCGAGATCAATGCCCTACTCAAAAAACCCAAGGCGGAGCCGAGGGACCTCAAGAACTTCCGGCCCATCTCCCTGCTCCTGTTCCCAGCTAAGGTCATCGAGAAGATCGACAACAGACAGCTAACCCGATACCTCGAAGAAAACAGCATCCTGGACCCATCCCAGTCAGGGTTCCGCAGCAACCCCAGCACAGAGAAGAGACTGCCCTCATCACGGCCATGGCGACATCAGGACCCTGATGGACAACGGCGAGACCGCAGCTCTCATCCTGCTGGACCTCTCCGCCGCCTTCGACACGGTCTGCCACCATACCCTATGCGCACGCCCCCATGACACAGGGATCCCAGACAGGGCCCTGGAATGGACTACCTCCTTCCTCTCTGGCAGAACCCAGAGAGTCCGCCTCCCCCCATTCCGATCCAAAGCCTCCGAGATCATCTGCGGTGTACCTCAGGGTTCTTCCCTCAGCCCGACACTGTTCAACATTTACATGGCCCCACTCGCATGCATCGCCCGACAGTACGACCTCAACATAATCTCCTATGCCGACGAAACTCAACTGATCCTCTCGCTCACCAAGGACCCCATCACCGCCAAACCCAACGTCCATGAAGGAATAAAGGCTGTCGCAGACTGGATGAAGAGCAGCCGACTAAAACTGAACACGGACAAGACGGAGGTCCTCATCCTCGGCTCCAACCCATCAGCCTGGGACGACTCCTGGTGGCCAACAGCACTGGGGGCAGCCCGACACCCACCAACCACACATGCAACCTGGGAGTCATCCTCGACTCAACGCTCTCCATGACCAAGCAAGTCAACACCGTCTTCTCCTCCTGCTTCAACACCCTCCACATGCTCCACAAGATCTACAGGTGGATCCCCAGCAGAAAACCAGAGACCGCAGTGACTGGTGTGCTTGACATATGTGCTGTTATTTAGTGCTCGACGCTGCATCTTCTGCCAGCACCAGTATTGGAATTCTTGAGGCGTCTACCTCACATATACATCAGAACCTTTATTGGCTAAGGCTAAACAGACAGAAAGTACAAGATGAATAGAAATGGGGTAAAATGCACCCTATTTGTAGTGCTCTAAATACTTCAGATGAGTACTTCTTCTCCCTATTAATTCCAATTCTGACACAAATGCTGTTTAAAACACGCAGCAATGTCGATAACGCCTATGAGTTTCCAGATCATTTAGTGGACCTCCTAAATTTTCGATAGTGTCAAATACCAGTTGCATGTCAATTAATTCCAGATAATTATAGTGGCTTTCTAAATGCTCAGGTACTTACTTATTTAAAATATGATCTATCATGTTATTTTGTCCTTGGGCTAAAAAATGATTGTTCAGTAGAAAGTACGCTTGCTGACATATTTCTGCATTCTTCGACTTAAGAAAGCCTCAAATAATTTAACCACAATACTCAAAAAGGATATTGGCTGATAGAAAGCGGAGTTATCTCTGAATCCTGTCTTGAGAGCAACATAAGCAACTTGAAACACATCTTACACTCTTTGCGCTTAGCATTAATTTTTTTAACGCCCGCTATCGCTGGATAATATCGTCTGGTTATCATGTTATTAACAACGCTAACCGCCTAGACGATAAAAAATCCAGCGATAGCGGCATTTTGGGAGGTTATCGCTGGTAATGCATCGATAAAACTACAAGGATAGGGATATCCTTGTTGATAGCCCATGGTGGATTTAGCTATGTAATCCACCTCCCATTGGATTACATGGCTAAATCTGAAAATTAGCAGATGTAAAAAAGCAGCGTTAACCGTGGTTAGCGCTGCTTTTTTGTCTCTAACAGGGTTAGCGTGAAGCTTGATAATAGGAGAAATGTCGCTTAGCGGCATTTCTCCCATTATTTTGCGCTGGAACGCCCACTTTGCATCTCATTAGAGATGCAAAGGGAAGCGTAGTGAAAAAGTGTGCTAACATGCGATTTTGCATGTTAGCACCCTGTTGTTGATAGGGCGATATTTTTATCTCCACTTCTTTGGCTTTTAAAGGCAAAAAAGCAGAGATAAAGCCCTTGTTAATATGCCCCCAAGATTGAAGAGAATTGCATTGATGAACTCAAGCTGGGGGCCATATCGTTAGATGAGGTCTTATCAATTTGGTCTGGATAATGTCAGGATCTGGTGCCCTGTCATTTTGTTAGACTTTTGATCACTACTTGAATCTCTTCCACTGTTGAGTATGGGGAAATATGTGTATCATAAATTAAAACCTTGTTGTCTCGAACTCTATTATTGTCAGCATTATATGCTGGAGAGAAATTATTATACCAACTTCTACAGGAATCCACAGGTCAATCCTCCTTAACAATGATACAATTTCCTATTATGCTCCAAAAATCATGTGTGTTATTTCTTCCTGTGGCTAGTCTTAAAGCTCCCCATGATTTACTTCTTAGGACATCTTCTTTTACCCTTATAAGTGCCTCATATTCCAACCACAACCTTTTCTTCTCACTTCTCCAATATCTTTATTCCCAGACAAGGCCGGAATGTAGAATCTGTGAATTATTTATACCACTGATCCTTCATGTGCATCCTGTCCCCTTTAAATCTGAAAAAGGGTTTAGAAAGAAGCACCTTCAATACCATAAGCATCCGTTTATATTGGGACTGGCCATCTCAATCCTCCACACTGTTGGTTGAGGTAACCTCCAAAAAGGTAAGGCTCAAATAGATCAATGCGTATCATCATCACTGGTCTAACTCCATTTTAATGGTCTCCAATTATTGGCCACACATTCCACAGAGCCAACATTTGTACCAATGTCATGTCTATCAATCAAAGAAAGCCTGCTACTTACACAGATTATGGTTGAATTTTCACTCTCCATTCGACACAAAGCCCCAAAGTCTTAATCATCTCACAACCCATCATCTGTATATCTGTAAGCATTTATGAGTACTTAAAGGGGGATTCCCTACTCATTGAAGAGTGCTGCTTGCTTATCTAGCCCTTGGGAATCTACCTTTTAATGTATGCATACCAAATTGTACAAATTTCAATAAGTGTCCATCCTTCCTTCATCATGTTACTCAGTGGATTCAGCCGTCCTGGTACACCCAGACCTCCTCCTCCAAAAGTATGTCCTGGTTCCGTCTTATGCCTCTGCCTATTTTGGCATGAAAGTCTCCAGCGTGTGATACTTTTTGCTCAAGGTCATTTGTCTCATCTCCTCCACAGCAATTTGCTTTAGCAAGTTGATTAGTATAATTAAGTTATAATCTTCTCCCTTTCACTTGAATCTGTATATAATATTTTGAAGGATCATATTATCTCACGCTTTACTTTGCACACATGAAATATTATCAGAGTGGGCCTCAGTCTCAGCCCACCTCACTCCCAAATTAATTGAAATCCAGACCAGTAGTGCACCAACTAGGCATCCTATTCTGACAATTTCACAACAGTAATTCTCCAAGCAGCCCCACTGGATCCCAGCTGCCATGTTTCATGTAGACCATGCTTTCTACCAATTTCAAACTTGGAAAATAAATTTCGCCCGCCATTGATGAGTAAATTGCTAAAATGTTCCTTGGCTGAGAGGTTTGTGAAAACCCACAAGCTCAGGGGTGCACTAACATTCCTGGCCATCTGTGGAGCCGATTTGCTCCCCTGTAATATTGCCCTTTACTGGTGGTAATTGTCAGGAGAGTAGGCTCAACACAAAACAAGATGCTAACTGACACACAACTTCTACAAAACAATGAGAAGGTTACTGGGTAGAAGAGGCTGGCTACTTTGAAGAGCAGGGTAATGTTTAGTGAAAACACTAGTATGCTATGAGAAGGAATAGTTCCAGGTTAACGGTCCCCTTAAGAAACTTAGGTCACAGAGTCATTCATCACGTTCTAGTCAGTAGCATTATCAAGAGGCAAAAATATAAACCCATGGTATCTGGCAACATTTCTCCTCTTTTTCCTTTTTCCATAGTATGTTGGCTGTTGCTTTGTGCTGTGCTTTTTATCCATCTTGCAGGAGTGCTCCAGAAATGCTTGGATTCCAGAAGGTCCGCAGGTACTTGGCGGGGTTCATCCCGGTCTCCAGCGGAATTCATGTGCCTTATTTTCCTATTATGTCCTTGACATTGTGTGCTTCATACTGAAGATCGTTTGTCCGCCCCAAGGTGCAGAGTTTACCAGAGGAGACACAGTGAATGTCCTTCTCGAGCTGCGAAAAGCCATTGCCCATCACCCTGTACCAGACCTCCACAATATATGACCCCTCCCTCCCTTACCTTGTGTTGTTCTCTGCTTTCCCCTAGGGCCTGCCCTAATAAGTCTCATGAGATGCCAGGGCAGACTCTGGTGAAAGGACGGGGATTACGTCAAAGTGGGCCACTGATTCCCTCCCACCTTCCGACAGACCTCATCCGTAATACTACATAGGAGTAAAGTAGTTTATGAGATCAAATTCACCTTGTATGAATTAAAAAAGTGATTTTGCACATGCAAATGTAAAACCTTAATTGAACATAGATGTGCAGCAGGTTTTGTGAACTAGGCTGGGACTGTTTTCTCTCAAGTATATCTTATACATCCCAAGTATATTTGTGCTAAATAAGAATCAAAGGGCCAGATGCATCAAAGGGTTTTGCCCATTCGGGGTCAGATTTACAAGGTCTGGCGCATCTCTGCAAATCAGCAGGGATGCTCCAGAAAACTTGCGACACGCAAAACTACCCTTGCGCCACCACGGATGCACCGCATTTACAATACGGCGCGCCGTGGCACACAGATAGGCAGATGCATGTCGTATCTGCCGGAGTAAGGTTGGCGAGCGCGACACAACTCCAGCACTGTTCCAACCCGGCCTATCTCTAACATGCTGCGTCACGTCTTACGCCTGCTTCAAGCAGGCGTAAGGTTTTGCCGCAGCGGCGTCGGAAAAGTGACTAGTAAATTGCACTTTTCCGAGGCTTTCCCGAGACGGACCGCCAACACTGCGACTGTACGCCCACATTATACCTGACTCAGGTATAATGTGGCTTAGGGGTTTATGGCGTGATGCATCTCCCTAGATGCGTCACGTTGTAAATCCGTCACAGCATGGCGCTTGCTTTACGCTGCTGCTGCGTCACAGAAGTGACTCAGCGTCGGCGCAAATGCCTCGCAAGTGCCTTGTAAATCTGCCCCCATCTATGGGAAAATGTGTTCATGCACATGGCCCTAAAACTTTGCAAAGTTCAAGTTGTCAATTGTTTCATTGACCAGCATTCGCAAAGCCAATCGGTCTTACTTTTTAAACAGCCACTGCCGAAAGCTTGTCAATGAAAATCAAAGCCATCTATCAGCGCTGGAATTGGTTTTTCAGATTGCACACTCAATCACATTAATTACATATTTTTCTTATATTATGCACCTGTCAAAGACATCAGATGTAAATCAACAGAAAAGAAGCAAAAAGCCCCTCAGCTGAATGCAGCATGCAGTTTTGAAAACTTGCAGCTACCACTTTCCTGATGCAGTTCCATAGGTTGAGAATGAAGCTTCCTCCAGGCAGACACAATCTTTGCTGTATTGGGTTGCAGACTGAAATATCTTATGTCGTTAGAAGGTGTCACTGGAACCAGACACAAGTCCTTTCTGTAGCAGCCTAGAATAACAAGAGCAGTTTTTACAGGTCCCGCGGGTCTAACAAAGGTCCCTGATCTAATGAGTCTGCAGTAACTTAAGCAGCTACTTGAGTTTTCATAGGCATCCACCACTGCCCCTCCATCTCAGGATGCCAGAGCACTATCAGCAGAGCGCATGACCTTGAATGTCTCCTGTTGTTGAAAGTAGAAAGAAACATTGTGAAAAAAGTCCACTGGGTTTTGGTTTTCAGCAGCAACAATATAGAGAACAGGAGTCACCCACAGAGGGAAATCAGAAATAAATCTTTGTATTTGTTCATGTTATTTCAAATAATCATTGGCAGCATCAGTATAAACTGAAAGGTAATTTCAGTGAGCAGGGTTAAATAGAACACAGTGCTTGGTCAACTTGTGTAGATGGTGCAAAGTTGTGATCAAAGAGAAAAACATAGGCAGCAAAAGGAAGATGTAATATTTTGATAATGTGCGTGGATAATTTCAGAAGCTTCCAGTTCATAATTATTCCATTGCACAGCATGTAATTAATGAGAAACATTTTTTCTTTTGCTGGAAAATTGTTAACAGTGTTTCGACTTTTCATCGATCAACAGGTCATCATCAGGACAAAACAATGAGTGAGCAGGAAGAGAACAAAAATTCTGCATATGGAAAAAAGGAGGAGGATGTTATACAGCGTTAGTAATTCTACTGAAATTATTTATTGGATGAACACAGTCAGGTTATATCAGGGGTATCTGCGAGGTGAGTTCCAGGACAATCTGAAATGAAGAGTTGATAACATAAATGTTGAAACGTCATCAAAATGGCTGTGTAAGAGTGTGAGAATGAGTGAAGAGTGGAGTGTACAGTCAGTGACACACCTGAGTGAGGAGGCAGGGCAACTCAAAAATAAATGTTGCAAATGCCTCGCCCTTAAAAATCAAAGATGGGTGTTAAGCAAAATATACCTTTTCATATAAAATAGGGAGGACAGGTAAAGCCTCATGGGTACTGGCAGTTAGTAGTAGAGGCGAATGGTGTCTATGATCGGCAATTGAAAACCAAGGAACAGTGCTGAAGATTCACTGAGAGCCTGAGATGGAGAGAGCAGGGAGGGAATTACAAAACAAGTCAACACTGTGCAGGTGGGGCCTAACTACCTGTGTGGGGGTGCATTCACGCCACGCTCACGCACTGCAATGAGCTGTGCCACTCACTCAGTAATACAGTACAGGCATAGACCACGTGTGTTCTATGACCCATTAATTTATAACCTCTGGCCACACTTGGTCAGATGATGAATTGCATCTGTATCCGGGTCAGTGAGCCACTCATTAGGGTCCAGGTGGCTCACTATATCCCTTCCCCTCTTAGCTCTGAACCATGCACCTGGATAATAGTCACAAAGTCAATGAACTGCTGGTTTGCTTGGGATGTGGCTGAAGATCATACAGCTGATGGCGTGACCAGTCTGCTCCAGCTTCCTTGTGCTTTTCCTTTGGTGCCTCTACTAGACACCCTCCTCCAGCACCTGTTCCTGTGGGGTCGCACTACCTGGTGGTGGGCTCGGTGGTCCCTCTGCCTCCTGTGTACCACCACACTCATGGGCCTCCTCTTACTCCTGCCTTGGCTCACCAAGACTGTCCACTTTTTAAATCAAGACACATTTTGACTGAAAGTCTCATCTCCTTTTTTCACAGATATCATGGTGCCCTTCACTCCCACCACAGTCCATACAACGGGCATGAATGAAGTTCTGAATTTCCACCCAGGTTTTCAATCTTTCAGAAGTTCCAGATTGCCCAGTTACAACGGTCTTCGTCCGGCTCTAATTTTGATTCAGGCTTTCTTGTTGTTCTGTACCCCTCTGGTGTGGGCAAGTTCTGGGTCGTACTCCAGTCAAATCCACTCCAAGTGAATTGTGTCCCTCCGACGTCCTTGCAAAATCAGAGCCCATGGAAGACACTGCGTGGTACAGTGTGGGGTGCCACTGTACTCCCCGATAAAACAATGGAGGGAAATTTCTGGGTTGACACCTTCATGTATGGTGATTCTCATTGTTTTATTCAAGGTCCCCATAACCCTCTCCACCTCACCATTTGCTGGAGGGCATTGCGGAGTGATACGACGAGCTCCGATCCATATGCATTCATGCAAATCCCCAAACTCAGATCCTTGAAAAGGTGGTCCATTGTCTGTCTTAATTTCCTCAGGCTAGCCAAATAGAGATAACACCTTCTTCAGTGCTGGCAACATGTTTGCAAAGGCCGTTTATTCTACAATTTCTACAAATGGATACTTGGAATGATTGCCCATGGGGATCATGGTGGCCTTTCCATCCGGGAAACTCTCAAAATCCATGCTCACCTTGGAACATTCGGTGATGCATGGCTCCTCTGTAATCACCAGAGTAGGTTGTTCAGGACTGCTAGGGATCTGGCATGCCAGACACTGCCTCACCAGGCCGCCAACCACTGCTTCCAGCCCCGGGAACCATACTTTCTACCTCAAGCAGGACTTGGTTTTGGCCATCACTTGATGACCTTCATGAGCCAAACTGGCTCCCCTCCTTTATTGACTCTCAGGGATGACTGGCTTGTGGCCTTGGAGTATGAGTCCCTCTTGCGTGGCTCTTGAATTGTGACGTATTCTTCAGAGTTGGGTGAGAGCTTCCATTTCCATGCCTTTGCCACTCCAGCTGTTGGTGTCTTGAAGAAAATTATGCCATGACCCTCGTTGTAGTGCCTCGAGAACTTTCTTGAGCACCGGGTCGCTGAGTGCTGCCTCTTCTATCTCTAGCAGACTTAGCGCCCTTGGGCAGGCACCTTGAGACTCTAGCCTCCTGTACTCCTCTTTGCGATCAGTCTCTTTATATGCACCTCCACCACCTGGAGGCAGATGGTAGGACAGGAAGTATTTGAACATTTCCTGTAGATCACCTCAAACTGATAGTGCTGCAGATGGATGGCCCACCATTCTCTGTGGGGCGGTGGATGAGGTGCTGTGCCCCTGAAGAGTGGGACCAGCGGTTGATCATCTGTGATCACTCTAAACATTCTGTCACTGAGATACAAATGAAAATGTCCACACGCTCAGTTAATTGCCAGGGCTTCCCTTTAAATTTGCGCATACTACACTTCTGTCAGCATGTGTACTTTGCTTGCAAAAGCCGAAGGAGCCCATATGCATGGTTCCACTTCCTGCGTGAGCACCACACGCAGGCCTACAGGACTTGCATCAACTATCAGTTCCATTCTCTTTTTGGGGTTGAAGTAGCCCATTGTGGCTTTGCTCAAAAGTGCAGACTGCACCCTCTGAAAGACTTTGCACTTGGACCCCACATCCAGCGAGTATCCACTTTTGTCATGCACATGGTGGTTCTGCAATGGTCACTAGATTGAGAATAAATCTTCCACAATATGTGGCCATGCCCAGGAAGCTACGCACCTCCAAAACAAATTGTATCTGTTACCACCCATGCCAAAACTATGCGTAGCTTAACAACAGAGTCAATACCACGACTGTGTTGTCACCATGAGTTCTATTACAATGCAAGTCATTATAAAAACTTCTTTTAGTAAGCTCTGAGCTTTGGAATAGTTTAAATTATTATTCCAACACCAGTTGGTCTATCAGTAGGGAAGGTGTTGGACTTAAAATCCAACACCAGTCCAACACCGCATTCCCTAAAGCAAGTCGTTGTACTGACTGCATTGTAAAGGCACTACGATGTAATGCCTGTGTTGTAAATGATTTTTCCCCTCTGAAACATTGCTTAGTGCTGGTTCCTTCTTGATGGCATGGGACTTCTGGGGATACATCTGCACTCCCTCCTGGGGGAAGATATATCCAAAACACTCAATGGTATTCTGGAAGAACAAGCTCCTCTCTCTGTGAAGAGTAACACCTTGCTCATTCAGACACTTCAGAGTCACTTGCAGGCATTAGGGATGTTCTTCTGCTGTCACAGAGTGTATCAAAATATAATCGCTGACATTCATGACACCCTGCAGACCTGACAGTACTTCCCTTGTGGCATTCTGAAAAACTACTGCAGCTGATGATAGATCCCGAAGCTCAATCACTTGTATCTCCGTAGACTCAGATGTTTGGGGAATGTTGCAATGTAGCGACTTTCCTCCACTAACTGGAGCGGGTGGTATCCATCATTCATGTCCAATTTAGAGAACCATCTAGCTCTACTGAGATCCTTGATGATATCATCCATTTTGGGAGTAATGTGTCTCTCCCTTTTGAGAGCATTAGTCGGAAGGAACATGTTGATACACAGTTGTATCTTGCCAGGCTGCTTGGGCATTTCAGGAATTACAATTGGTGATACCCAGGGAGTCCGGCCAGATTTGTTTGATCACCCTTAGTCTCTCAAGCTTGTTGAGTTCCTTTTCCACCAGCAACAGCCAGTTCAAAGGTTTTACTTCTGTGTTGATGTGCAGACTGATTTGTGCAGCTCGCAGACAGACAAAACCTTTGAACAGCCCTGGGACCTGATCGAGTAGCTCATCAACCTGGTATGCTTGCATCTTCCTGGCAAACTACACTAGTCCAAGATCTTCAGCTGTGTGACATCCGAGCAGAGTGTCTGCCTCCTTGTCAATGATATGGAATGCTGTTATGATTTCCTCGACATCGGACCTCACGCTCACCTTTATGAGTCTTTTTGGAGGCAGTGGCTCGTGTAGATTTTGATGTGGGACATGGTCGGAGTGGATCAATATAGTTGAATGCCCATCACTTTCACCGATGCTCCAGCCTTGACATCCGATCCAGCTATCTATACAATGTATGAGGGCTGAGTTCATCTGTGCCTCTTCAGGTCTCCTGTAAAGGCAATAGGAAATATCTCTTCCTCCTTTCCCGATGGGGACTCATCCTGTTGGTATCCTCTCTATGGAGCACGTTGTGCCGCTCCCTAACAATACACTGCCACCGCGCTGACCCATGCTCCATGGTAGAACGTTTCACCTGCACCCACTGCCACTTCACCTGCCACAGTACACACACCAGCCACACACCAGCCAACTGACTTAAACAATATGAAAGGAAGTGGAAGAAAGATTTTACAGCTATCAGCAAACTTAATTATAGAGAAGCACTTAAACTCTATAAAAATGAAATAAAAGCCGCTCAAGTAAGTTTTTATCATGAAAGGATTGCTTCTTCGTCTAATTCCCCTCGGGAAATTTTTAAAATAGCAAAAACTCTTACCACACCTCCAAGTCCCCCCTTGGAATCTGATAGTGCCCAACGGTGCTGTGAAGAAATAGCGAATTTATTTTCCACCAAAGTCCATAATATCTACAGGACCTTTTTGCAAACTAATCCTGTTACTGATATTCCCCCCTGTAAACAGCAAGCTGTGCTGGAAGAGTTCCCCCCTTTGACTCTACCCTCTTTGCAGGAACTTTTCAGACAACTTAAATCAGGCTCTCCTGCTGATGCCGCCCCTCCGGCTGTTCTAAATCAGGTTTCAGAAATAGTCTTTCCAGTCATTCAGGGCGTGATCAACACTTCATTTTCCCCTCTATGGAAACAGGCAAGAGTTAAAGCTCTTCTGAAAAAGACAAATCTTGATCCTGAGGAATTGGCTAATTACCAGCCCATTGCCCTGCTGCCTAGAATAAGCAAACTTGCTGAAAAATATGTTAACTCTGTATTGGCAGCTTTTCTGGAGGAAAACAATTGTCTTCATCCCACTCAGACAGGTTTTAGGTGCCAACAAGGTACGGAGACTGCTCTACTTGAGAGCCTAGAAAGATCTTTGACAATGGAGGTTGCGCTGCTCTCATCTTGTTAGACCTCAGCGCAGCCTTTGACACCGTCAATCACCAGCTTATGGTCCAAAGACTCTACTATGTGAATGCAATCTACTTGGGTGCTCCACAAGGAACTACTAAGATACTACAGGTTGTTCAGAATTGTGCAGCCCGCCTTCTAATGAACATTCCCAAACATGTTTCAGCCAGACATGCCCTTGATTTGCTGCATTGGCTTCCTATCCAGGAAAGAACTAGGTTCAAGGCTATGTGTATTATTCACAAATCTATTTCTGGGAAGGGTCCTCCGCTGTTCCAGTCAATAGTGCAATTATACTGCCCCAACAGAACCCTGAGATCCAATAACAAACGACTACTCGCAGTTCCTATGATCAAGCGGTCATGAACTGGAGGTCGGCGGTTTTCCTATAATGCAGCCAAGTTTTGGAAGCAGCTTCCAGAAGATCTACGACTGAATTCTAGCTACCTTAAATTTAGGAAGCAGCTTAAAACCTTCCTCTTTCCGTGATCAGTCTATGTCTTCAAGGTGTCACAATAAGTGCTGGGATGCCCTTGGGTAGCCATGCGCTATATAAGTGTGTATTCAATTCAATTCAATTCAACTGACTAGCCCCATTCTGAACGCACCTCAGACACCACCTGAACAAAAAAAACAACTCGGTGAGTCCATCTCAACACACGCTCAATGCAAACACATCACACTGCCGAGATTTGGTGCCTCATCTCCAACTTCGAACCAGACATCCTCTTCTACACTGAGACCTGGCACAACCCCACTTCTGCACACAACATCGCCACCGCAATACTAGGCATGGGCGGAGCCCGCGAAGTTGCACTGCGCGGAATTCCGCCGAGTTGTCTAAAAACTCTGTGAAATTCAGCAGAGTACCGCGAGTGGAAGAGCTGCCCCAATCGCCCACCCCTAGAATAAACAAGGGTTTAGGTAATGCAAAGCACACACACTCTGGAATCTTCTTCAATGATTGCATTTATTTTGGCAAAAGGAAAGCCAACACAGTCCGGCATATGGACTTGATCACGGGTGGTATATCCACCTCCAAATACCATTATAATCAGTGACACAAATCAGGAACTGTGGAAACGATGGTTACCTCATTACAGTGAAACAAATACACAAGTAAAAACTATGCAATATTGCAATGAATAAAGTTCACATACACTGTATATGTCAAGTACATAATAACATTCAAACTACTAAGAATTTCATCAATAATACCAATTAAGATTTCACCATGCGTTTTAAAATAATATATTTATAGAAATTCATGAGGTAAAATTTCATTAACTATGGATGTACTCCCTTCATGGTTAACAAGTACTTGAGAGACCTCATACATTACTGATATCAAGACATCAAAGAATGTTTGCAAAACATTGACAAAAGATGGATGTGCGTGCAGAAAAGACCACAGGCCACTCTGAGGTGTCAGAAGATAATGCATTGTCTTGAGGGTGTCCTACATGACTACTCTGCATGATCATGTGTTCTGTGTACTCTTTTCAATCTGAGACTCAGGAAGAGATGCACAACTCCATCTGGATCGAGTTACAACCAGTGAAAGCTGTTTACTCCAGAACACTGCTCTTTTTTCTGCAATATTATACAAACAACTGACATTGAAACCTGCAGCTTCAAACGCATGTGTTTGTAGGAACATCACTTATTCTTTCTATGCCCCACTTTGTCAGTGTGTGAAATTGTCTAACATAAGTGCATTTCAGCGCCCATCCTCTCCACTGCTTCCTGGTTTCTGTATTCCAGCCAAAAACACATCCGACTGTCCTAAGCGCGGGATAGTGTACTGTAAAATGCTCATGCAACCATATCCATCATGGTGCTCTAAATAAATGACAAATAACAATACAAAAATCAAATTGCACGGGGTTTCGCTGCTTCTTGGAACCACACTTATGATCTTCCAAATATCGACATAGTCACTGCCTATTGCCCATGTACTCATAGCCCTTTAAATATGCATTGCTCACTTCGCCTGCACTCCCAGGGTAGCTACTTGGGATTCTAGTGAGCGTCCCAGTGGCTGACTGTGCTTTCTGTGGGGGAGCTCCCTCAGTCGATGCTGTCCAGTTACTGGATATATATAGTCCTAGAGTTACAGCAGGTGCACCTGGGTACCCCACATACATTGTGATGAGTGCCAGTCCTTCCCTGGAGTGCTGCTTACTGGTCCTCCAGTCCTTGCGGGGATGCCCAACCCTCTCATCTGGGCATGTTCTGGTGACTGAGCCGCCAGCTCCTAGGGGGGGACATGTTTCAACAGGAGGTCCAGGTACTGCCTGCAAGGGGTGCCTGTCCGCTACTTCCAGGATTCAGCTAGTCCTCAACTGTGACGTCCCGGCACTAGGTATTACCACTGCAGCAGGTCCCTGGCGCTCTTGGCGTGCTGCAGCTGCACCTGGGTCCAGGCTGGCCCTGGGTGCGCCCGGTGCTCTGTTCTCTCAGGGTGCTGTCCAGTCACATCTCACAAGGTGCTGTGAGTCATGCTGCCACTCGGAGCTCGAACTGATTTGAACTTTTGGCAGCTTTGGCCCATACCATCTCCGCCTGTGACGCCACAGCTAAGAGCAGCTTCTGCGCCAGCGGTTGGTGCTGAGAGCGCTGTAGTCTTAAAGGGTCCACATGAGGCACTCAGACGTCTAGACCCTGCCACTCCCTGGTGCCCCGGGATGACAGGGCGCAAGCAGACTAGCTTCCGAACACCAATGTCCATGTGTTTCCAGAGTAATGATGGGTGGTGGGGTCAAACTCTGCTACACCGCAGAATCAGAGTTTTTGCTGAACTCCGTGTTCTGAGCCAAGTGCAGAGTCACAAAATTCCGCAAACTTCGTCCACAGAGCAGAGCTAACCTCCCACTCCTGTGCAATACCCGAAGGACACATGATCACCCTTCGCAACTGGCACAACAAGCCTGGTGGAGGGATCTCTAGCATACACAAGGAATCCATCCAATGCACCACCACAAATGACGACATCACCCCAGCCATAGAACACCTCAACGTCTGACTCCAAACAGATAGCAAAACCACCATCAGGGGCACCCTCACCTACCATCCTCCAGTACTACGTCCTGACTTCTGCAAATTCATTGCCGACTTAAACACCCTCCTCCCCATTGACTTAAAAAACTGCATTTTCCTCAAATACTACAACTTCCATCTCGACTACCACAATTACATCAACACACATCAGATACAACCACACCACGGAACTCCCCTGGACCAACCACTTCACATTGTCCACTTCAACATCATCAGCTCATGGACCTTCACCCCCAGTCTGCCCAATGCCCCCAACCTCAGATGGAGCAAAGTCTCAAAGGGCATGTGGATCAATGCCCTCAACACCACACACCCCATCTCCTCATCACAACCTAGACCAGAACGTCAGAAACTTCAATGATTAGATCACCAACTGAGCTGACAGTGTAGCACCCATTGGCAACAACACCCACAGAAGGTCTACCAAGCAGGCTAGCCAGTACACTGAAGACCTCAGAACAGCTAAAACTGGAAAAAACTGGAAAGGAGATGTCGCACGAGCAAGGACATGACAGACAAGACTATCTTCAAGACAGTCCTTAACCTCTACTACAGACAGTTGAGAGAATCAAAGAAAAAGGGCTTAGCCTCACGCATTGAATCAAGCTCCATTAACAGCAAAGAACACTTCAACATTGTCAAACAATTTTTGGCAACATAAAACATTACTCCCTCACAGGAACTATGTGACAACCTTGCAAACATCTTCCACGACAAGATCGCCAACATCTACAGAAACTTCAAAGGCCTACCCAAAGCCAACGACTTCTTTAAGCAACACAACCACCCTGGTACCACCACAGACGTCAGACCCACCAAATGAAAGCAGCTCGCCTCGCAGGACACTGCCCCCAGCATAAACTCAGTCCACTCAGGGACAACAACCGATCCATGCCCTCACCACATCTTCAACCAACTGGACTGGAAATACACCAAACACCCCACTAAAGAAACCATCAACAGACCACACCATATTATACAACTATCAACCATCTCTTTTCTCTTATTCCTGGCCAAAGTTTTTGAAAAAGCCATCAACCAACAACTCTCCTCACATCTGGTAAAGAACCTCCTACTCAACTTCTCCCGATCCGGATTCCACAGCAGCCACAGCACAGAGACAGACCTCGTCCCATGCAACCAATGACATTGAAGCCTTACTTAACCGAGGAGAGACTGTGGCTCTGATCCTCTTTGACCTCTCGGCAGCCTTCAAAATGGTCTCCCACCACACACTCATAACAAGGCTGCACAGCATAGGCAGCCAAGGAGGCACTCTCTAATGGGTCACCTATTTCCTCACCGGAAGAATGCAAAAAGTCAGCCTTCGCCCCTTCACCTCCTAACCTATGGAAATCATCTGTGGAGTACCCAAAGGATCATAGCTCAACACTACCCTCTTCAACACATTATGACATTCCTGGCTAGCACTCAACATCCTATCCTCCACCGTGGACACACAGATCATCCTCTCCCTCTTTGAAGACACCAACAACACCAAGACCAACGTTCACAACTGCATGAAATATGTCACTAACTGGATGAAGGACAACTGCCTGAAGCTCAACACAGAAATAACAGAGCTGCTGATTTTCAGAAACAAAAGTTTTCCATGCAACGCATCCTGGTGGCCCTCAGAACTCGGATTTACTCCTACACCCACTGACCACACTAGGAGCCTAGGCACCATTCCAGACAACAAGCTAAACATTAAAACTCAGGTCAACTCTGTCTCCTTCTCCTGCTTCTTCATCCTCCACATGCTTTGCAAGATATTCAAATGGCTACCCCAAAGCTCAAGATGTGTTATCACCCAGGCCCTCGTTTCCAGCTGACTGGACTCCTACAATGCTCTCTATGCAGGGATCGCAGCTCACCTCCTCTGATGATTACAGACCATACTGAACACCACAGCTAGACTTGTTCTGGATCTCCTTAGACAAACCCACATCACTCCCTGACTCAGGGAGCTCCACTGGCTCTCTGTACAGAATGGATGCCAGTTCAAGCTCCTGACCCATGCATACAAGGCCCTACACAACTGCGGACCCACCTCCTTGAACCACTACCTGAACTTCCATCAGCCCACCAGACACCTCTGCTCCACTTCCCTTTCTCTAACCCTCACCCCCCATCCAGCGTAGCATATGCCGAAGCCTCTCTTTCTCCTACCTAGCAATGAAAGCATAGAACAAGCTTCTCTTTCCTCTATGGACCTCACTATTTCTTCCAGTGTTCTGAAAGACCCTGAATACGTGGCTATTCCCCTAATCAACTGGGCCCTGCCAGCACCTGGATACACTCACGGGTGACGAGAAGCGCTCTGCAAATCTACTGATTAAATGGTGATACATTTGTGCTGGATAACGCATTTTTTTTATAATTTGATTCATTTTTCCGATCTATAGTAGGCCACAATGGCACAAGATGGCATATAAACATTAGTAGATCTACAGTTTGTGAATTGTTTTAGAGGATAAGAGACTGTGCCATGTTTAAAATCTTTGGTGTTAAAGGTTTGCGATCTTTCAGTGCAATTTTTACATTTATGCTGACTGACAACTAGTGGCAAACCCCAATTAATGGTGATCGTATAGTTCTCTGGTATGGCCTTGGGGGTCCGGATCATAGCATGGACCAGATGATCACCCAGACGGCATCCGCTTGTGTGTGAAAACATTTGGGGATCAATCAATGAATTGTGGAACGCGAGAAAATCACAGTTTTTCATGAATATTTTGCTAACTTTATTAATGGAAGGATAGAACGTTATGATGAATGGAATGCAGCTGGTGGCTTTCTCTTTTGAGGGGATAATAAAGTATCCCTAATGCAACCCCAGGCACACATACGTGATCTGGATACCAGACATTTCGGATGCCCTCTTTCCAATAATTTCTTTACAAAGGATCTCAGCCTCATAGAAGTAATCACTGCACAAGTTACAATTTCTAGAAATTCAACGAAACTGGCCACATGATAAACCATCACGCAAACCTCTTGGTAGGTTACTTGACTATAATAAGAAAATGTTTCTCTTGGTCAGTTTACAATATAAAGAGGTGTCTAATTTTCCATCTGATACCTGTACCATTAACTCAAGAAAAGGCAAGTTGTTTATGCTCGCATCAAAGGTAAATGTTAAGTGTGAATGTTCGTGTTTCAACCAATTGATGAAGTATGAAAGGGACTCAGTACTGCCTCTCCACATTAAAAGGACATCATCAATGTACCTTTTTCACAGGCAGAGTTTGTCATAAGATTATTTGATGTAGGCACTTGGTTGCATTCAAAGACATCTACATTAAGAATCACAAATTGTGTACAAAACAGTCACCAATGGATACACCCTTCTTTGGAAGATAAATTGTTCATGTACATTAATTAATTTTACCAAAGTGCTATTTCAAGGAGTTCAACAATGAAGTAAATGGGGACATGTGTGTTGTGGTCTACTGTCCAGTAACTTTTATATTACGCAGGCTAGATCATTGAGAGGGTGTGCCTTCAACATAAATTTGTATATTAATTTTCACAAGTTTGATTACATTTGCTTGCTTCCTAGGCCATCAATAAATATGGTAATACATGGTTATGATGCTTATAGTCCTCACCAAGGACCTGAATTCAACTAATGTATTTTCTGGGAGAAGTTATCCTAACATAGATGGGTAATTTCAAGCACTTGGAGAAAATTCTGTATCCACAACAGTCTTCGGTTGTTTTTGGTACAATTGGTCACCAGTGTGTAAGGCCAGAAAACAAGCAAAATGAGGGGAGTGAAGGGAAGGAAAAGGAGAAAGTACACAGAGACTGGTGAGAGTGATAACTGGTGTGAAGCAAAAGCAGGTGAGGATAACCATATTGGTGAATCCAATTGATGCGAGGTGTGACTAATGATTGATGAGAAAGTAGAGGAAAGTGATTTTAAGATCAATGCAGGGGAGAATGCGGCAGGTGACTGTGAAAGTAAGTGACGAGGCAACAAATTTGCTGTGTGGGAATGATGATCAGTGCAAAGGAAGAAGGAGCTGTCAAGGGTTCTACCAAGGACTGGTGACCGGGCAGACAAAGTGACAGAATATATGGTACAGAGATGCCCAAGATCACAAAAGGAGTTAGAAGAGAAAAATGATCCAATGGTACTATTTTGTACAAGATAATATTAAGTCAAAGCTCGAAAGCAATAGCCCACTAAAGTGGCTATTCGACATTCAGAACTAGTACCCAGGATGTGCAAGACATGTAAATAAAAACATTAACAATAAGGGTGATGTGGGGCAAGCACCCGGGAACTCTAAATGGAAAGACCTAAGCTCATTAAGTTGCTCACCCACAATTGCTGCTATAGATACTGACTTCAAATACCCACTTATAAGATACACATGCAAAGGCAGAGTCTGTGAAGCTGACACCTTTGGTGATGTTATAAAAGTCAACAAGGACAATAGTCACAGAGGATGAGAAACACCACCTAGGTTGTCAGCTATGCCCATGAATCCAGGTAATCCCACAGGAACAATCAAGGGAGTGACAGTAAGAGTGGGAAACTAAAATACACAGCCTCATAGACTAGGAAATAGAGAGGAAGAGTGCTTAACAGGAAAGAAAACTATACCTCCTGAGGCGGAAGCCGGGAGTAGGCTATTACTTGTTACTGATTTTAATATCTATTGTTTGCTTTTACTTCACTTACCGCATTAATTGCTCCTCTTGGGGTTTCACGCTTTCCTCTTGCCATGCAGCGGATCTAGCGCTGACACGGGACCCTGGGCAGAGGCAAACATCCCGCTGCCATCACCGGCGAGATCGCTGGCCACGCCCCCTTTTGAGGCCACGCCCCCCGCCCACCTTACTTAAACGCTACTATCTGCGAGCGACGCTAGAAAGCTATACCTCCTGAGGCGGAAGCCGGGAGTAGGCTATTACTGATTTTAATATCTATTGTTTGCTTTTACTTCACTTACCGCATTAATTGCTCCTCTTGGGGTTTCACGCTTTCCTCTTGCCGTGCAGCGGATCTAGCGCTGACACGGGACCCTGGGCAGAGGCAAACATCCCGCCGCCATCACCGGCGAGATCGCTGGCCACGCCCCCTTTTGAGGTCACGCCCCCCCTTGCCGTCATCCAGCAAATATAAAAATGTGTCATTTCAGGAGGCGCAGCGGACGAGCGCAGCGGGCGCGCCTAAGGCAAGCCCGTCTGCGCCCGTCCGCGACGGGCCGGGACCAGGGGCCATCACCTTTATTTTTACTAACAATATCAGGAGATATACCTCTACAGAACTACGAATGATTAACTCACAGGTAAATCTGTCTTGTGTACATAAGTACTCTCCGCTTGACCTACCTATTCAATGTAGGGACTGTAATACACTTTTCACTACTAAGCCCCACACACACAGGCAACAATTGTTTAGAATGTTCCTTCTAAACTGTAGGTCTCTGCCTAGACACTGCACAGAACTATCATTGCTACTCGAGGAGAGAAAACCTGATCTTTTTCTCACCGAGACATGGCTAACTTCGCAATCCGACCCGGAGTTGGTTCAAACCCTGGGGCAGGGTTACCAAATTGTTAGACAGGACCGCGTGAAGGAAAGAGGGGGTGGTTTGGCACTCATTTTCAGAGACTGTTTCACCTGTCGCTGCACCCCTAATCCCTTCTCGGACTGCAAAAGCCTGTCTTTCTCCTTGGAACTCTCTCCTAATATAAGTTTCTCTGGTGCACTTATATATCGCCCTCCGGGACCAGCCAAACAGTTTCACGAATCGCTGCCCTCGCTTGTCGCTGACCTAGCCGTCTCACCCTCCAACTTTACGTTATTGGGCGATTTTAATATTCATTTCGATGAACCTGATGATTCCATCGCCAATAAATTAATTGGGGACTTTTCTGCTTTACAGCTGTCTCGGTTGGTTTCATCCCCCACGCACAACAAAGGTCATTTGCTGGATCCGGTGTTTAGCAACTGTCCCAACCTGAAAGCATGCCTCCCTATAGCACTCCCCTGGACAGACCATACATTAATCCCGCTTTTATGGAAAACTGACAAATCTCCGTCCCTCGCACCTATAGTGCGAGAAACACGCAATTGGTCAAAAATCCCGCTGGCTCAGTGGACTCAGGAATTACAAAATTCAATTCCCTCAGTTGGTCAGACTCCATCACTGGCCAATGAAATGTTCAACGAATGGATAAACAACTCTCTAAATGCCATGCTCCCTATGAAGAAAACTGCCTTAAAAAGATCTAGGATTTCAGCTCCTTGGTATTCGAATGGTTTACGAATGAAAAAGTGCCACTGTAAGAGATTGGAACGTAAATGGCGATTAGGATATGCTGGAGCAGACAAAACCATCTATAGAGAGGCTATCAGAGTATACAAAAAAGACATAAAGAGCGCACAATCTTTATATTACGCACACAAAATTGCAGAGGCCAGCTCCAGCTCTAAGGAGATCTATAAAATTGTAAAAAGTCTTATTAACCTCCCAACGCCTCCACTCACTAACGAAAATCCTCGGCTCCGCTGTGAAGATTTGGCCAATTTTTTCTTCCAGAAAATAAATCTCATCTACTCTTCCTTTCCATCCTCAGAGCAGACTACTTTGAAGGAGTCACCTTTATGTCCCCTACAAGAAAACACATCCAACTGCCTTCCAGTATTGGCGGAATTTCCCCCAGATGGATGCAGACCATCTCACCTCCCTCATGCATCAGGTGAAATCAGGGTCCCCTAGGGACCCAGCAGCCCCACACATTCTACTCTCTGCCACTCAGACCATTCTTCCTACACTGCTAGCTGTATTAAACACCTCGATCTCTACCAGCACAGTCCCAGTGGCCTGGAAACAGGCCATGGTGAGGGCCCTTGTTAAAAAACCCAATCTGGACACCAAGAATCTTAACAACTTTCGTCCGATCTCCTTGCTGCCTTGGGCAGCTAAAATCTTGGAGAAATATATAAACGGCCTATTAACAACTTTTCTCGAACAAAACCAGCTGCTCGATCCCTCCCAGACAGGCTTCCGCCCCAAGCATGGGACCGAGACTGCACTATTGGCCGTGACAGAGGAGTCCAGGAGGATCTTAGATCGGGGAGGATCGGTGGCAGTCATCCTCCTCGATCTGAGCGCTGCATTTGATACCGTCAATCACGATATCCTCGTGCAGCGTCTCCTGGACACCGGAATATCTGACAGGGCCTTGGAGTGGCTCAGGTCCTACCTGAATGACAGATCTTTCCAGGTATATGAGGGCAATGTCACCTCCATCAGTAAGACTCTGGGTTGTGGAGTCCCGCAGGGATCATCGTTGAGCCCGACGTTATTTAACGTCTACATGAGGCCACTAGCTGAGATCGTCCATCCGTATGGTATTAAGATCATTACCTACGCGGACGATACTCAGCTGGTGGTTTCTCTGGCACAGGAAGGGGGATTCTCAGCATGCGCGGATCTAGCAGGCTGTCTGGAGATGGTTAAGAGCTGGATGACCAAGTCTTGTCTCAAACTCAACGGAGACAAGACTGAGCTTATGCTCTTAGGTCGTCTCATACCTTCTTCCATCGATACTCTCTGGCCATCCAGTTTGGGACCTGCCCCGGTGCCTAAAGATACCATTAAGAGCCTTGGTGTCTGGCTGGACAGGTCCCTGTCATTTGACCAGCAGGCAATAAGACTATCTGCTATTTGTTTCGGCATCCTTAGAGTCATCAGGAAGGTCCTTCCTCTACTCCCCTTCGAAGCAAGAAAGACCGTGGTTCTGGGCCTGATCCAATCACGGTTGGATTTCGGGAATGCTTTATACCTGGGAGCTCCCGACTCCACTCTACGCAAACTGCAGTTGATACAGAACTGCGCCGCACGGACTCTCTTACAAATCCCCCGCAGATCATCAGTAAAGTCCGGCCTAAGGAGACTGCACTGGCTTCCCGTTAGGTAAAGAGTCAATTTCAAATCACTTTGTATTGCACATCAAGCCTTTTGGTCCTCAGGCCCAGCAATTAATTTCCCCCTTATTACACCCTATCAGCCCGTTAGACATCTGCGTTCAACTTTTGCCAATTTGGCCATTGTGCCGAAAATAAAGAAGTCAAGATCGGGAGGCCGCTCCTTTTCCTTCAATGTGGCCAAGCTGTGGAATGCTCTTCCCCAACATCTAAGGTCCAACCTCGACCTCAGTTCCTTCCGCAAACAGCTGAAAACGCTTTTGTTCATTAATCAGTAGTAGGTTAGATATTCTTCCTAAGCAACCTTAGCCCAGTCAGTTTTCTCAGCGCTTGGACGCCCCAGGGCAGCTACGTGCGCTTTATAAAACCCAATTCATTCATTCATTCAAGAAGGGTAACAAAGAGAAACCAGGAGGAATGGAAATAAACAACCACACTAGGAAACTGGAAGCTAGTACAGTAGGGATAAATATCAGGAAAATGTAATACAGAAAGAGTGCATGTTCAAGGATCCGATCCAGGATGCACTAGCATAGTGCTAGGTCACGACTCAGGAATCAAGGAAGCACAGCAGCCCGGGATAGTTCAAGGAACAAGGATAAGCTAAAGCTCAGACATATTCAGGAAACAAGGACTAGCAAACATTCAGGAACTCAGCAAACAAGGGATCGGTCAAACATGAACATTATTGCAATGACCGCTCCTAGACTGATGGAAACTGAAACTTAAAAGAGCTGGCTAGGATCACATGCCTCATCATCTGCCAGTCACAGGTGTGCTGAGGTCCTCTGTCCATCCTTGGCCTGCAGGGGTGGGGATGAAGCAGTGAGCAAGGAAATCTAGGTATTGGAGTTTTTAGCCAGAAAAGCAGACTGGCTTCCACAAAAGCGATCATGGATCTAGAATGAATAGGAATTTCAGAAGTGTCCAAGAGGCTGGAAGTCAGTAGATGAATATAAAGGAAGGTCTGGATGGTTATTTGAATACTGGAAAGTTAAATCTAAATCTGGTATTTGTAAAGCGTGAATTACTGACCCCTAAGTGTCTCAAGACGCTGAGAGCCATCATGGAGATTAAGTTAGCTATTGCCCAGAGTCACATGGCGCTGAGCTGAGCTGCCGCCGGCACTGGAGATCGAACCCTGAGGCCTGTACTCCGGCATCATATGCCCTGGCCACTGCGCCACACCTCTCCTCCCAACTGTGGAAAGTTCCACAGTTAGGCCCCCTTGTGGTGGGCATGAGAGCGCAGGGAGCGAATAGAGACAGTGTCAGGTGGAATTATTGAAAGGAAGTGAAGGCCTATTTATTGGTGTGAGGTAGGAGTGTTGCTCAGTGCCAGCAAGGAGGCGATAGACAGGGAACACTTACAGAAAGAGTAAATGAAAGCATGTTGAGCGATAAGAGAATGCTGATCACTGCAGGAGGTGAGGATAGATGCAGCAAAGGAAGTGACAGGCAGGAACAATGCCGAAGCATGCAAGTGAGAGCACGGGGAAAGGGAGAGAGGAAAAATGGAAGCAAAGTGAGTGAGGAAGGTGGAGAGTGAGGGCATGTGGGACAATGTGTTAGAAGGTGAAAGAACAGTGAGCAGAGGTGCGTAGGACCACCTTTTGGAGCCCATTACTATAACATAATGGAAACAATAATTGGACAATGTAACATTCCACGAAATTTCTTGGACATAATGAACAGCACATCCAGGCATGGCAACCTATTAAAAAGGCATGCTAGCCAATGGTTGAAGTGATCTGCCCCTCTCTATGTCTTAAAAGTGATTTTTTCAAGATTGGTAAGAACAGGTGTGTTTAGCGAGACTTTAAGTTGTGCATATTCTCTCAGCCTTGCTTGGATCTAACATTAAACAGTGTAGTAGAAAACAGAGTTAAAAAAGAACAGTGCAAGAGAAAATATGTTGCCTCTGATAGAGCGCCATGTTGTTCTGAAATTTGTAGGGGTGCATTATAATCGCTGGTTTATTAATGTGTGGCTTAGAAATGTAATACTAAAAGCAGCATTTATTAGTTTGAATAGAAATGTAACCAAGTGATTTATGAAGTCCAATGTAATGTTTAGTCGAAAATGTATGTTAGATGATGCATTATGAATGAGTTCACGTATAATGTGATGTATTAGGATTCAACGTGCACCATATTAAAGTCTGCATGTGTAGATCTGCTTATTCATGTATGCAATTTAATGAATATCAATGCTTATAGTATGATTATAGAAATGTGTGTTTAAAATGTGTAAGGCCTGATCGCACGTTTAAGAGAAAGGCCTGTTCATTTCTTATGTCAGCTGAAGATTGTAGGCCGATAATTGTTTTCCCTTGAAAAGGCTCCGAGGGTTTGTGAGACTCAGCAGATCTCAGAGAAGTAGAATGTTTCTCGTTCCCATATTTCCATTGCAGGTGCAAGGACACCTAGCTTATTAGGAAGACTAACCCTTTGTTTTAGGAGTTAGGATGGTAGGAGAAGTCAACATGGGAGTATACTGGAATGCAGGGATGATACTTTCAGCGGAGAAGGTGCCTGGGACTCAAGGTCAAGCTAACCATCTTTGGATGAAGTACAAGTTTCAGTGGAAAAGTACCTGGCTGAAGAGGTGTGACGAAGGGCGTGTTCTACGATTTTGGGATTTTGAATTAGGGACAATGCCCCAGGGGTTGAGCAGTTGAGGATTAGATGGGAAGCTAGAAGGAGCATCTTAGAATGAGCTCTGTACTGAGCAAAGTGAGTGTACATCTAAGGAACTCTTCACTTCTGACACCTTTTTCTATTCTCTTGCCTGGGGAAAATGCTAGGTAGGGATGTCACCTTAGAGATAGAGTAGGGATAGACTAACTGATGTTTCCTTGTAGGTTGATGGTTGAGGTTGGTGCATTTATTTTTGGCTTTGTAATAAATCCCTAAAATTTGAGATTCTGAGTCAGTGGTCCTTTAGAGTTCAAATTCAATTAGTTTGATTATGTGCTAAATTTGGATTTTCTCCCCTTTACATTATTTAGCAGATAGAAAAATCCTGGCAACTTGAGAGGATCCTTGGTGATGGCAAGAAAGATAGGAATCCGGCTTTATCACCTCCTTCACTCCACAGCATGTTCTCTAATGTAGGCTGGTTGAACCGGCAGGTGAAGTAAGCCCCTATATATTTCTGATGATGACTAACATGTGTCACAGTCCTTGATACATATGAACATTGTCTTTTATAATCTCCCGTATCACCTTCAGCAAATATGTGCAATCCAAATTTGATGGGGGTATGACTGCTGCAAATGTGCGATTGTACTACTGTGCCTCACAGTTGGTGGTCCTGGATGGCTGGCTTAGGGGAGGTTGGGCAGTTCTGACGCCTCAGTGGGAATGCTACATAGGGTGCATGTTCCTTGCGCACTCCAGGAGCTTTCCAGTGTGGTGTTCAAGGTTTGGAGGTTGGCATTGCACTGGTCTGGTTGGGGCTGAAAGATCACTCTCGATATTCTCCACTGGAGGGGATTTTGGCTGGGGCAGGTAGCCCGATTGGAGGGATTTGGCAAATGGAATCTAATCAGAATTTCTAAACTGGGGGATGTGTCAGGGGTCTCATATGAGGTCCTTTCAGGAGCTGCAGGGAGAATTCAACTTTCAGCATTCTCAATTCTACAAATTCCTGCAGCTCCACCACACCCTGATGTCCTATGTTGACTCCGTCAAGGAAACTCTTGAGTGTAACATGTTAAAGGCCAAACTACAACTGGGGCCTTTAGGAAAAGGTGGTATTTCCTGTAGTTATAAATCACTAATCATTGATTCCACTGACACATTTGCCCAACTGAAAGCTAACTGAGAAATTTGGGTGGGCCCCCTAGATGATAGTGATTGGAGAGAGTCTAAGATGGCACGGCAAAAGTTGGCATTTTCCTCAAGATTCTTGCTAATCCAATTGAAATACTTGCATATTACTTGGCTGCAGCAGGCACAAAAGTGTTCCTACCAGGGTGTGGATAGGCGCCAATGATGAAGCATGTCACGATAACGAGAGTGAGGCTTCTTTTTCAATATCTTTGGATACCTTGGCGTACTTAGGAAGTTGCATCTTACTCAGACCTTGTTCGTCTCCCTCCTTCTTCTATTTTGCCCGGTTACTCTTGTGTGATAATAGTGATTTTAGGAGAATGCAATTGGGTAGATTGCATTCCTCCCCTGCATGCTTCTGATGTTCCGAGGACAGTGCTACGTTTTTCCATGTAGTCTGTAAGTGCTCTATGATCACAAAGTATTGGATTGCCATTTTTAATTCACTCTCGCGTATTTTAGAAAAACCTCTCACATTGAATTGCAATTGTAGGTCTCCTTGAGAGCTTGGGGAAATGCAGGGAGAGCGGTCCCTGGTGGGACTAGGCACCCTGATGAGGAGATGTAGGGAGAGCGGTCCCTGGTGGGGCTAGGCACCCTGATGAGGAGATGCAGGGAGAGCGGTCTCTGGTGGGGCTAGGCACCCTGATGAGGAGATGCAGGGAGAGCGGTCCCGGGTGGGGCTAGGCACCCTGATGAGGAGATGCTGGGAGAGCGGTCCCTGGTGGGGCTAGGCACCCTGATGAGGAGATGCTGGGAAAGCGGTCCCTGGTGGGGCTAGGCACCCTGATGAGGAGATGCAGGGAGAGCGGTCCCGGGTGGGGCTAGGCACCCTGATGAGGAGATGCAGAGAGAACGGTCCCTGGTGGGGCTAGGCACCCTGATGAGGAGATGCAGAGAGAGCAGTCCCTGGTGGGGCTAGGCACCCCGATGAGGAGATGCAGGGAGAGCGGTCTCTGGTGGGGCTAGGCACCGTGATGAGGAGATGCAGGGAGAGCGGTCCCGGGTGGGGCTAGGCACCCTGATGAGGAGATGCAGAGAGAGCGGTCCCTGGTGGGGCTAGGCACCCTGATGAGGAGATGCAGAGAGAGCAGTCCCTGGTGGGGCTAGGCACCGTGATGGCCATAGGAGACATTGCCCGTGCTTGGAACTGCGCTGATGCGCCTTCACGGATAGCATGGCGTGTTGCGATGGTGTGTGAAACTGGAGGAACCTATTTATGTGGGAAGTGGATGCCCAAAATAACACAAGAAAATCTGGGGCAAATATGGTGGGAATATTATGGAATGAGGTGATCAGAGGATGTGCTGCATCATTTGCTTTTTCATCGAAATGCACTTGTCCCTTGAACTGCAATGTTTGTTGTTATAAACTGCATAACCAATTAACATTGGTTTATAAAACAAATTGTGTTATTGTGCATTTGCCGATAATTCAATTTGTGTGAGTTTGTGAGGCTTTGCAGTACTTTGGTCATGAAGAGTAGTGTTTTTTCTGTGTGCGCTGATTGTCACATGGCTTCTGCTTTTCACCGCTTAATTTAAAAGGGTATCTTAGCACTTTCACTGCTTCACAGGAAGGGAGTAAATCTCTCCTGCAGAATACATCTCCAGGTTCATTGGAGTTCTGCACATAACATGGACTAAAACTTCTGAGTGCTTCAAATGAAAGCAATGTTTTTAACCCAATGTTGCTTCTCTCCATCACAGGTTTCTGAGTAAGAGGTTCCCCTACCTACTCCAAAGTGATGCTTCAGAAAAGAGGGCATAAAAGCTCCTCTAGCTTGGGGAGGAGGAAAGAACCTGATTTGGGTATAAAATAATGAAGCCCATCGTATCTGGAGCAGGTGTGCTGTATGTATTACATAACTTGGCACAAAGGCAGCATAATGATATAATGCTGCAGTGGATGTAGGGGTTAATAGAGGGTTTCTTAAACTAATTGATGAGACAGGTATGATGAACACTGTTTGGCACTTATATTCTGTTAATGTAATTCATTATTACTGTTTTACTATTATTATTATAATAATACCAAGTACATTTGTTATATATTAGATAAGCACATAAACACTGAGGGGCAGATTTACGAAAAGATTGCATTGCCCTTACGTCACACAAGGTGACACAAGGCAATGCAAGCCTTAAGTGAGATTTACTATGCCACACAAAACCACATTGCGTGCCCCTCATGGGATAGTGCCTTGTGTTACTAGGCCATAGGAAGGCATTCCATTGGTAGAATGTGGATGTTCAAATGTATCCACCCATGGACTTTGCTGCATTCCCAAATTTACTACCAGTGGTCAACCTGGGAATGGGTAAAAAATGTTTGCCTTCCCAGGAGTGGTGCAACAAGGAGAAATCTCTTTATCTCTACTTGTTTTTACCTCTTTTTATTTGTGGTACATTCTGCAGCACACATAGACAGAGAAAAAAAAGGCTTTGAGGATTGTTTTGTGCAGGAAGGTATTTCTTCCTGCGCAAAAACAATTTTGCCTGCAACCCAGGCACCCTTGCAACATGGTGCAAAGATGCCTGTGTTGGCACTAGGCTTAGTAGATATGGCGCATACCTGCCCTCTGCATGTGACGCAGCATAGTGCAGCAAGTCATCTTGCTGCATTGAGCTGCGTCACATCATTGTAAATCTGGCCCTAATTCTTACAATAGAGCAAAGTGTGAGAGTGTACTGGTTTGAGGGATTGCATGGTAAAATACCTCTTCTATTACCTGAAAGACTATTTCTGTCAGGTCAGCCTGTTTCGTACTCTTATGAGTACAGTTTACTGTTCACAGTGCCCAGGCCCCGCCTTGCTCACATAAAAGACCGCTCGTTTTCTTACCTGGGTCCCAAACTCTGGAACTCTCTTCCAGCTGAGCTCAGTAACTGTCACCCTTTGCCTGTCTACCACCAGAACCTGAAAGAGCCTCTTTTTTGGCTGACAAGCCTGATTCCTTATCTTGGGGCTATTGTTTAGCAGTCTTTTGTCTCTGCTGGCCGCCCTGTCCAGCTCTGGGAAACCCTATTGGGTAGCTGCGCGCTTTATAAATCAATAACATAACATAACTGTACAATGCAGAAGGTGTGAGATACATGTCTATTTTAATTTTCTACAGAGGTCAAAGATGTACCAAAGCCTCTGTGGGCTAAGGAAATCTGACATGTAACCCCAAATATGTGGGGGTTAATTACACATAGAAACTAAGGGGCAGATTTACTGAGGACGTATGTTATCCTTGCATGACCCAAGTTGTTGCAAGGCAACACAAGTCCTTAACTGGGATTTACTAAGCCATGCAAAGCCACGTTGCGTAGTTTAGTAAATACAAACTAACATAATAGAGCGCATAACACTGCCTTGCTTTACTTTGCATCTTGTAGGCATTACATGGGTGCGCCATGGGCATTCCCGTGCATCCACCCTTGTATTTTGAAACAAATCCAGATTTATAAAGACTTGGAAACCAGAGTTTGAGTCAAAATGATATGCCTATCTGACAGAGGTGTAACAGGGGGAAATATCTTTATTTCTCTTTGCTAATTCCTCTTTCCACGTGTGCTGCATTCTCACTCCAGAAATAGTCAGGGTGCAGACAAGTTCATGCAGGTCCAGTTGCAGCTGGTCAGCTGTGTATTACAGGGAGGTTGCTGTGTTCCTGTAGCTAAAAAAGGAGGTCAGCCAACTGACCCTTGGAGTCACTCTGGCTAGTCTGGGAACAAGGCAAGCAAGTCCAATCTTCCTTCTTCAGACAGCAAGGTGGGCATTTAACCAGCAGGGCAGTCCTTTTTTTCTGAACAGGTCCAGGAGTTATCTGATGAGTGGTTCTGAGGATCCTCTTTTTATACCTGGTGCCTGCCTTTGTATAAGAGGATTCCCTGACCTGCCCCCAAAACTCGTGAGCTCCAAACCCTTGCTTCTGTTGTGTGGTGTCCCGCAGGGCTCAATGCTGAGCCCAACTCTTTTTAATGTATATATGGCCCCTCTGGCAACAATCATGGCCCCTTTCGGGATCGATTGGGTGACCTACGGCGACGACACTCAATTGGTCGTAGCACTGAACCAAGCTACACAGCATCCTCAGGCACTGAATGCATGCCTTACGGAAGTCTCTAAGTGGATGGGGGCGTCCCACCTGAAGTTCAATGGGGAAAAGACCGAGATCTAGATCATGGGCAACCCCTCAAATGTGACACTAGGGACCAAGTGGCCAGCATGCATGGGCCCAGTCCCAGCCCCCAACACTGAAATAAAGAGTCTAGGCATCTGGTTAGACCAGAATCTGACATCCAAGGCGCAAGCTAGGAAGACAGTTGCTACCTGCTTTGGCCTGCTTAGAATGCCAGAAAAGTGCTCCCTCTCGTGAAAGAAAGAGTTTGCTTTAAAACCCTCTGTATCGTCCATAAGTCCTTGCAGGGGAAGGGGCCACCATTAATCTCGGCCATGATCCGCCCCTACAAAGTGAGTAGGAAACTCCGCTCGGACGAACTTCACTTAGTTGAAACCCCAAGAATTAAGAGGGCCAGAAGCGGTTGCTGACTTTTTTCCCTTAACGCAGCAAAACTCTGGAACACACTGCCGCTACATCTCCGCAGGGAACCCAGCCACTTTGTTTTCCGAAAACAACTGAAAACGTTCCTTTTTCCCTAATCTCTCCGTCTCTGATTACTAGTCATGCCCAGCGCTGGGAGGCCTCCGGGTAGCCATGTGCTTTACAAGTGTCCCTTTCATTCATTCATTCATTTCAAAACTGGTCCTGGTCAGTCCATCCCTTGATTTTGGCTCCAAAGTCTAGGATAAAAAAATACAGACCTGGTATCAGATTGCTTTGTGTTTGCTGTAGACAAGATCCTTTGAAATGTAATCAAGGCAGAGTACAGCTCTACCCTAGTTATCCTGCCAGAAAGACTCTCTCCCAGCTACAACAATGTCCCATTGTTCACTGGCTGGGCCCAATACACATTTCAGATGGGGGAACCATTAACAGGCCCAGGCAGCATGAAACTCCTAGAAAGGCTTCAGCAACTGTGGGCAAGCAAATGGCCTTTTCAAACTTATAATTGAAAACCAGACTTCACCACTAACAAAGATTTTAAATTGCAATTCATTTGAGTGCAAACAGTATTCCTCCATCTGCCTCCAATCTGAAGTTAGCACTTCTTAATTGAAATAAGGTACAACAGTGAAAAGCCTGGCCTGGCAAAAAGTTAATTTGCCAGTTCAAAAAGCCAGTTTAAAACTGCACTACAGGTTGCAGTGGCAGGCCTGAGACATGTTTCAAAAGGCTACGTTAGGGGTGACACAGTGAGGGCTTCAGCCCTCTAGCAGCATTTAATTTGTAGGCCCTAGCACAGATAGTACCATATACTAGGGACGTACAAGTACAATAAATGTGCCAATGAGGTGTAGGCCAACATTACCATGTTTTACAGAGCGAGCACAAGCACTTTACTACTGATTGGAAGGGTAAAAGTGCGCAGAGTCATCAAAGCCAACAAAAACGGAGTGACCCTGCAGAAAGCGTAAATTCCAACACAGGTATTTGCAAAAGTGGTTTGATTTTACTATCATGATTTGGTTAAACTCCAGGACTTTGTGCTTTTGATAACTGAAATACCTGCCCTCATCATTTTACTGCATGAATATTGCATTCACACCTCCAGTGCTGTATTTCCCACTTCTAACGCCACATTTGCAAGACCCTGGCAATGGGGTACTGTTGCGAGACAGACTGAGGCAGGAACACCAGCCACCTTCTTCCAGATCACACTCATACTAACAGGAAAAGGTCTACAGAATATAAATATATATATCTATATAAAGAAATCTCGTTCTTCATAAGAGTAAACAGGCCCGACATGCTGAAGTTTGATCACAAGTTTATTGAAGACAGAGGGCTCTGACGAGGTTCGGTGGACACACCATCTTGTTCACACAGTTCAGCGCCATTGAAAATGAGATTTAATGTTGCCATGGAAACCATGTCACTAACATGGACATAAAAGAAACACAAAACAATAGTTTACAAGCATGTTAATGGCACATTGCAAGTAGAAATACCAAAAATATATTCAAAATCAATAAACAGCATTGGATATAAACAGTGAGATAAAAAAATTTAAAGCTTAAGTTATAAGCCACAAATGCGGTACAGTTCCAATGGAAACCATAAGTATGGGGATGGTGTATGTAGTTGAAAGTGTGCTCCTCAATAAATGCAATCACTGGCAATTCACGGTTAAAAAAGATGTATTTTCACCAGTTATAATTAACTCAACAAACTATCATTTGTGTCCCGCATGCACTGCTTATGATCTCAATTATTAGATCACTCATGACATGCTCAATTGCATCATTGTTGACATCACTGGTGACATCCCAAATGACGTAATTGATGATGTCACTGATGAAATGATTCACTTAGTGTCAATCAATCAATAAATCAATCAGTCAATCAGTCAGTTGATTTGTAGAGCGCAAATACGTGACGGTATCCAGGCGCTGGAAGGGTCCAGGTGATCAGCCAATGAGCCAGGTCTTTACCAGCTTTTTTAACTCAGGCAGTGATGGGGAGGTCCGGAGATGTAGGGGTAGTTTGTTGCATGTCTTTTCTGCTAGGAAGGAGAAGAAGCATCCTCCACTCCCACTACGATGGATGCGGGGTGTGTAGGCTAGCGAAAGGGAGCGGAGGTGTCTGGTGGGCCGGTGAAAGTTCAGGTGGTGGTCCGTAGTTTTGTAGAGTCTTAAATGAGTGCCTCAGGAGTTTGAACTGGCATCTTTTCTATATGGGTAGCAAATGGAGTTCCCTGGGGAGGGGGGTGATGTGGGATAATCTTGGGCAGTCGAGGACAAGTCTGTCTGCAACTGTATGTTCTGTAGTCGGCGGAGAAGGTGGGCTGCGATCCCTGCGTGGAGGGCATTGCCATTGTCCATTCAACTGGTGATTAGGACCTGGGTGATTGTGCGTCTTGGGCTTTGCGGTAGCCATTGGTAGATTTTGCAAAGCATGCACAGAATGAAGAAGCAGGAGGAGGAGACAAAGTTGACCTGGGACGTCATGGTACACTTGTTGTCCAGGATGAAACCTAGGTTGCTAGCATGGTCAGTCAGGTCTGGAGAAGGTCTCATTTCTATGGCCCACCAGGAGGCGTCCAATGGGGAGGTTCTGTTGCCGAAGACCAGTACCTCTGTCTTTTCTGTATTGAGCTTTAGGCAGCTGTCCTTTATCCAGTTGGTGATATATGTCATGCAGTTGTGGAAGTTGGTCTTGGTGATGGAGGTGTCTTGGGAGAGGGCGAGGATGAGTTGTGTGTCATCGGCATAGGGTATGATGTTGAGTCCATGGGCTTTGATGATGCTGCCCAGTGGTGTCATGTATGTGTTGAAGAGGGTAGAGCTAAGCGAAGATCCTTGTGGTACTCCACAAATTATTTCTTTGGTTTCGGAGGTGAAAGGCGGTAGGCATATGAAAGTTTGCTATATGCTCCTGACACTGAAAAGTATTTAGTGAATTACATCTTGGGCAAATTTTCTATAGCTTACATACCACTAATGATTATACGTTTTTGCACAATGCTTGGCCTCTTAAGGGGGCTTGCATGTGGGGAGGGTGTGGGCTCTCCGTGAAGAGTTGTCCACCGAACCAAAACTGTGGCTAGTAGAGCCTTCACCACTTAACAGGGTTTAAGAGTATGTAGGTAGTGGACTCTCTGTGAAAAGTTGCACACAGGATGATAGCTATGTGTAGTAGGAACTTGGTGACCTAATAGGGCTGGGTTATGTGGAGGGTGTAAGCTCTTTGTGAAGAGCTCTGCACAGGAAGGAGGTAATGTGTAATAGGGGCTTGGCTACTCAATTGTATTTGGGTGCCTGGGGGAGTGGGTGAAGAGCTCTGCTCAGGGCAAAGGCTGTACATAGTAGGGGGGCATATTTATCAAACTTTCACCCACCGCAGCAAGCCATGCTGCTGTTCTGGTCTGCGTGAAAGGGAAAGAATGAGCCATATTAGCATTATATGGCACATTCCTGTTCTTTCTTTGTACTGCTGCCCTTTTGGCTGCCCAGCACCAATGTAGGCACCCTTGCACCGTGGTGCAAGGGTGCCTGTGTTGTAGGCAGGGTTGTTTATGCGTGCACTTCGAAAATAGAAATAACAAGGGTAAATGAAGATATTTCTAATCGTTGCGCATCCCCTCGGGAGGCATAGCATTGTGACGCATTTCCAGGTTTACCAGTGTTGGTAAATCTGGGAATGCACCAAAATTCATGGGTGGATGCTTGGGAGCACCTAGGCTCCACCCATGGAATGTCTCCCTGAGGCAGAGTAACAAAATGCAGTGATTTGCACCATGTGGCATTACTCCAGATTCATCAAGCCATGCAGAGCCATGCAAGGTGGCCTTGCATGGCTTGATAAATCTTACTATAGTGTTGCACCGCCCTTGCGCCCCCTTTGTGGGGCACAAGAGAGATGCAACACATAGATAAATATGCCCCAGTAGGAGTTTAACCACCTAATGGGGCTTTGGTATCTGTGGTGAGTGGGCTTTCCATGAAAAGATTGCACGGGGTGATGCCTGGAGGTAGTAGACACATAGTGAGATTGCGCACATTGCAAAGGATATATGTGGTAGGGGCTTGGCCACCTAAGGAGGCCTGTGCCTAGAGGGAGTGCGCTACAGTCTAGTTAATTTATATAACCACATTCACTTATGTAATTTCTGCTCTGTATGATTCTCTGTTATTTAGTACTTATTTACATATGTCAAATGCTGTACTGCTTTGTAGAGCAAATTGAACATCAGTAGGGTGGATGATGTCCTCAGTGATGTCATCAATGATGTGATTAGAGATGTCATCAGTGGTGTCATCAATGATGTAATTGAACATGTCATGAGTGATGAAATATGTGAGGTCATAAGTAGTGCATGGGGGAACGCAAGTTATAGTTAGCTCACTTGATTACATATGGTGAATTTCAGTGTTTTTGTTAGTGAATCTCTAAGTTTTGTTTCATGAAAATAAGATATTTTTTAAACAGAACTAACTATAATGTCATTTTAACCTTTGTTGTTTTCTGTTAATTTCTACTTTTTTTCTTAACATAAATAAAGATCTTATTACAAGTAATATGTCTACAATTCTCTCCTTACTAGGAAGCAAGTACCACATTTTAGCATTTCACACTCTCAGGGTTGCAAAGCAGGGCAGTTTAAGGTCTACTCAGGGGAGGTGGTGTGGACTAGTAATCTCCATTTGTTGACACCCAAGACCAACACTCAATAAATTATTGCCAAGTCAGTGCTTTTTTTGTTTTTGTTTTTTAAAAAGGAAAAGTATATTTATCACACACACACACTACTAAATATTACACACAAAAGAAAATATGTACACTCGTTACAGGTATATACCTATAGTTACACGCGCAAACAGCATCTGACTGTTAGTGTGCCATGACCCCTTTAATCACCACCTCTGCCAGATGAAACATCACAATATAACAGGGTGCAACATTCAAAAAGGCAGGCCTACTGGCTCTGGCAGAGGGTCTAGTTCCAGATATCGCAGAGGGTAGCAGACAAAGCACCAACTCCTAAAATAATCACTCTGTCCCAGGGAATGGGGTATCCAGGGCAGTTCAGTGGATGGGATTGAAGGTCAACAGTAATTGTCTACCAAAGAACATTTCTTTCCTTCTTTCTTCCTTTTCTTCTGTTTTCATTTTTTCTTTCCTTCTTTCCATTTTTTATTTGATCCATACAACCTTCTTTCTCTCCTGCTTTCTTTTTACCTTCTTTAATTTGCATTCTTCTTCCCTTCCTTCATTTACGCTCTCTCTCAATTTGCATCTTACTTACATTAAGTAACCATATAGAGGAACATGGCTGAAGGCCGAGTTTTTTATAAGGTTGTGGAACTCCGAGGTGATTTGCACTATCCTTATCATGTACACCAGGAGGTTCTTTATCCTATATAGCACATGGTCACACCATCACTTTTCCCACAAACCACTTAAAACCTCGGTGCGGTTTCATATGAAAGAGAAAGCTTATTTGCATGAATGAAGAATGAAAATTGAACCTCCAGTGCAAAATTAAAGACATAAAAAAATGTCAGGCATTTGTTGCAAACAGATATTAGGAATAGTTCAATACAAATCTATTTTTTTAGACAAATAAAAGATGACCTAGCTCAGAATATGTACAAACATGCAGAAAGATTCAAACTCCAACTGTCAAATGAGTGCAACAAATAAACATGTTCTCTCTGCTTGTCATTGGAAGATAAAAACAGAACAGAAGAAAGAAAAGCAATGTTCTGTTTTTCTTGCTTTATACTGCTTCTTCAGTTATACTGCATGACCTGACCTGCCTTTCACCTCAGCTGCTGGCTCTAGCAGCAGGCATTGTAAAGTCAGAAATGAACTTTAATAACTTATCATAGTTGAATTCTGATGTCTTTTCTTTATAATTGCTGACTTGCTGCGTCAAAAGTCGAAGATAATAAATAATTTGAGATTATAAAGATATAAAATATAAGGAATGCAGAATACTGTGTATTAGCTTCTGCTTCTGTCTTGGCATAAAAGCCAAAGTTCCAAGTTTATAAGAGTAATAAAAACAATTTAAGCGGGTTGTGAATAGGGTTGGGCAGAATTCGCGGAGTTACATTGAAACTCCAGAAGATTCCATGGAGTTCAGCGAGCAGCGAAAGTCCGGTCTGTTGCACTGCTTGCGTTGATCTTTAATGCCAGGAGCTTATCCTGCACTGTAAAATCAGCACGAACAGCACCACGTGGTGTGCCAGAGGATGCTGTTTATTTCTGCCACTTGATTAGATTTTCTAATCGATCGGTAACTTCTCAACGCGGGCAGCAGCTTTCTCAACTCAAGCTGTAGCGACCTGCCTCGACTGCCTGCCTTGACGTTGGCAAACCACAAGCGAGAAAAACGTTGCCACGTGGCGGTTGGCAGAGTTTTTGCTGAACTCCAAGCGGGCAAAACTCCGCAAACTCCACCGGCATGGAGTTTACCACCCACTTTCAGTTTTGAAGTGCAGCACTATGCTCTTAGGCTCCGATCTTGCAATTTTATGTGAAATGCCCTGCTGTCTTGGATGTCTGATCCACCAGTGAGTACATCTCACTTCTTATCATCATGACGACAATGGAAAAGATGATCATGACAAGACTGCCGAAGACAAGCTTGCAAGAGCTTGTAAAATTAATCTCTCGATCGTTCAGCTACAGCCACTCCTTGTTTTCTCTTTGTTACATCCAGTCACGGCCCATGCAGGTAAGGGCGGTGGGGTGGGACGGGGAGGAGGGGGGTGTAAGTGACAAACAACGGGACAGGGAAAATAAAATAAATAAATCAATGAAACCACTTACTATGCGGCGAGTGCAAGGTAAGTGGTTTTATTTATTTATTGATCTATTTTATTTTCTCTATCCTGGCATTTGGCACTTCCACCCATTCGCCCTGGCTCACCGCCCTTACCTACACGGGCCACCACTAGTTATATCTGACAACCGGAGGAGACACGTTATTGCCCACTGTAGGAGAGTAGGGTCTGCTTTCTATGTTCACCCCCACTTTTTGCTTTTGCTTTACTGGTTTTCGACTTAGATGTGGCTGTGGGCCTGCTGATCAGACCCACAGCCCTGCTGTTCTCTCTCTAAATTAATACTATGTACTTTAGGTGCATAACCCATTTGGATAGGATCACCTTATTGGCCCCTGTACAGTGTACCCTAGGTACCCAGGGCATAGGTGTACCCTAGGCCTACCAGGGGCTGCAGCATGTATTATGCCACCCCTGCCCTGGCCTTCCATTTTTGACACAACTGGCTGATCACTCAGCTGGGGCAAGGTCGTGTAATCACCCCTTGCTTAGGTGTAGTATTCCTATACCTAACTTACATATAGACACATGTGTACCTATCAGTCACTCCTATGGCAGGCCTTAACAATCCTGGAGGCAGAGTGCTTGGTAACATGTGAGATGGTGCTCTAGCATGAGCTGAGCCTGTCTGCAGCTTTCGGAACCAAGTCCTTATAGCTGTTCTATGATATAGCCTACCATATACTCTTAAAGTGCCTTATAATCTTAGACGGTTATGGTAACTATGGTTTGGCTTTATCGAAACATGTCGTGTAAGGTGTCTAACACTGTGGAATAATACCCCCATACCATTTCTGGACATGAGGATATTATCCCCCCCTTCTAGAGGGAAAGACATGTTAAAATCATACTTCACTGTTAGCCTCTGACCAAAGCCTCAGCATCACAAAATGGATGCTGCTGCCACGACACGAGTCTGACCTCCTGCAGCTGGGAGTTATCCCAGCCAGGGAGGCCTGGACAATAGGTTTCCTGCTTGGGGAGGTGCTAGCACCTCCCCAGACAGCCTTTAGTGTATTGGGGCAGGGTGGGCTGAAAGGAATGAGACATGCCTGGGGCACACAAGGTGTTCCTTGCATAGTCCAGTTCAAACCGGTGCTGGGGCACTCCAGCCCCAGCTCTGGCGCGAAACTGGACAAAGGGAAGTGGGTGTAACCACCCCCTCCCAGGTCCCACCCATAAGGCGTGACCTAGCAGGTATCCCAGCCCCCCAGATTAGTATAAGAGTGGGAGTTGGGCCTCAAGACTTTAGATTATCCTGAACCTGCAATCTTGAACAGAAACTCTGGACCTTCGACATTCGACGAAAGAAGAAGACTGAAGAATCTCCCTTGTGGCCAAGGAGTGACTACCCTGGGCAACCAGGCACCATCAAGAGACTACCCTTTGCTTTGCCCACGTTCTACGAGGAACCGACTGCAGAGCCCGACCAGAGCCTTGACTTCCAGACTTCTCCGACCCTGATCCACATCTACAGCAGAGCTGAGATCCGTGGAGGCGACGAGCGACGTGGGACCGGCTACCTGGGAAAAGTGGCTAGTATCTTCAAGCGCAGCTTCTGAGGCACCCTCGAAGTTGTGCACCGGGGATTGAGAAGCCCCACCCCCAAGCACCATCTGCACCGAAGACCAGCCCCCCACACTCAACGAGTCCTGCGTGGGGCCCTTCAGCATTTTCCTGCTTGCCGCGTCTGTCCGGGTGCTTGCCCGCTGGCTAGTGGCCTTTGTGACGACGCACCCTGAAATCTTCTGCGCTGGTTTGGCTCCTCCAGACTGGCTCCCGCTTCTCTGCAAAGAAGAAGCACCCCAGACCTTCCTGGTCTGCACCAGAAGCAAGTCCTCCGTTCTTCGTGGGTTCCGCTTGCCAAGGCTTGGTGAGTCCTAGTCCAACTTCGACGCCCCGACGCAACTTCAACCCTATGCACCCGCAGCCTGTGGGCTAGGTAACTTGGGTACTCCGGTGCTCATCAGGATAGTGACTATCCTAGTGTCTAGGTTTCAAGTCTCAACTTCCTAGCTACTCCGGAAGTGTCCTAAATCTATCTATTTCTAAACTGTACTATTGCTAGTGACTGTTACGCATTACGCGTGAGTGTTTCCACTCTGCATACGAATCCCGTGGGCCTCCCACTTCCTAACTGTTGCTAGTGTAGTGTAGCCCCAGCGATTCCCTAGGCCTAGGCCTATTCTATTTCCGTGACAGTGGTCCTTATATCACTTACTTAGTATATGGTTTGCGTGGCCCCTAGGGCCTAACTGTATTACTTACCTGTGTGACTTACTGTATGCCTAAATAAGACTGTGTTGTACTTACCTCTAATCTCATAAAGAGTGCTGAGGGTTTGCTTAGAATAAATACACTTTATTTTATATATATATCTGTTGTGGTGTCCTTTCATTTGGTATTCAAGGGATTATATATGGTATCACAGCTGGCTTCACATGCCATTCAGAGTTTAGCCTAAGACTGCTCTTGTCCATGCTACCACTAGGATAGCTGGTCTATAAGGTTGACTTTACAACCAATCACCATAAGGGTATTTGGACTGATATAAGGTGTACACTAGAACTAGTGACATCATACATCAGGCCAACTTCTCACACCCACCATCGTAGATCTATGGTTATCTGTGGTCCACACTTAGTCAACTATGGTCAAACCTTACACTGGGGTGAGCTTCATCCATCTCTTGTGTGGTTTAAGTCCTCTGGTTTAATGGAGGCCAGGGTAAATCAAGTGTAGAATGTTTAGTATACAGTAGGATGACAATGGTTTAGAACAATGCTGACACGTACACAATTTCAAGAAGGTATTAGTAACACATATGGAGACAGGTGTGCTCAATGAAGACGAAAACACCATGTCATCCAACTAGCGTCAAGTACAAGGGGAAAAACCCCAAATACATCGAATACATGAAAAATGTCCAGAGCACCACCATATTTAGAAGTAAAAGGTCCGTCACTTTGGCGGGTCCGTTCACAGAGAATCAACTTCGATGAGAAGGTAAACACAGAAAAGCTGAGGACTGTATTCGTTTTTATTCTGTACACAAACACAAAGACTGCCGACACGTGTTTCGTCACACTAGACAACTTTTTCAAGGCTTCAATGTAGGAAAGGCGGTTCATCCAAATTAAAATCACAAGAGTAACCAAATGATGGCCCCTGGAGCCCCAAGGTCACAGCTGTCCATGCAAATAAAGTCGAAACACGAATACAATAGGTAAAGAGATTGCCGGGACCTTGATAAATCCAAAGCATATATGAGCTCAGTATGACATACGCTAAACGTGCTGGGTTGCGCGTAACACGGTAGTCAAGTGTAGAATAAACCTTTCATGTACTGAAATTGAAATATGTCTGAAGATCGCTACCTATTTTTGTTCTTATCCTGCTACAACTGCTAATGTCTAAAGTTGATAGAACCCAATAACATGTTTTAATCCTCATAGGAATAATCTAGAAAAGTGTGGCAGTAGATTCTCGACTTGACTACTCCCTTTCTGCATTGGTCCAACACTGCCACAATTTAAGTCAAAGTGTACATTTTGTGAAATATTTGCTACAGAGCACTACAGCTTCGGCAATGCAAGGTACATATCAATGCAGCATGAAATGGCTGCTCTCTGTACTTCCTCCATCACTGTTACACAGCACAAACAGAGGCTGCTCTTTGCTGGCCCCAGGCCTCCTAACCTGCACCATCTGTGGTATGAACGCTTTCACATATTCTGGTAACAGTAATGGTGGCCACATAACTCCATGTCGTAATGTGCACTGCTTGCAGTCCTGGGCCATAGGAAGTAAACATCATTCCCAGCAGGATTCTTAGATTAATTAATACAATGGATGCAAAACAGGACTGCAGCTCCCAGAATGCATTTTTACAGGAAAACCGAGGTCTGGAAACACCTTTCATGATGACATGGACTGAGGTGGCCACATCTGTGAAACTCCATTGTCAGACCTATAATATGCACAATATCGAGTCCCCAACTTAAAACTCTTCTAGGCAACAACTGCAGACAGTCACCAGTTCCTGGCAAGAATCTACTGTGCCTGCTTGCCATTGCTATGCCCGTCATACCACCGACCAGGGCATACTGCAAGCGACTTGTTTGTGAAGTGCTGCAGCAGCGTGTTCATGCTTCAAGGCGCACCGTAAGTACCGCATTACTCTCTCTATTTTGTTATAACTGATGGGTACATCTCACATAAGACACGTGCCATCCAATTTAACTAATGCTACCGCTCAATTAGGAGGAAATGGGAAGCGGAGTCAATTTCATTAATTAAATGAATGTCCTTTTTGGCAGAGACACAAGACGGACGCGCAGCTAAAGGACTCCTAAATCAAAGCACGTGCGAGCACTTTACTTATCAAGCCGCTCTCCTCTTTGGTGCAAGCTCCCGAGCTCTTCGCCCACCTGCACAGCAGGCACCGAGCATCATTTCCGAGTCGAGCTGCTCTCCATCTGAAGTGTTTACCGAATATAGAAGCCCGGGCAGCAACGCGTGACGTATCTTACTCGTGCAAAGAGTTGCAAGATACTCACGCATGCGTTACCTGAGAGTCACAGAGGGCAATGATGGAGGAATGCATGCATGATAGAAATAGGGTGTCGCGGACGGATGGCTCAGCGAGTTAAGCGCGTGCTGATGAAACGTGATCATCGACGGTTCACGAGTTCAGATATACTCAAGGATATCTCAGCCTTCCGATGGCGGTAGATTACATTTTAATTATAATGGGTTATAGCAAACCCTGTAATTTGATGAAACTGCAGCAGAGGGGTACGAAGCGTTATATCAATACATAATGTTAAGCGTGCATAATGAAAAAAACAGATTATGCATACATTACGCTAACAAAATTAACGATTTGGACTCTAAAAATGTGTGTCCCCAGTTGACTCGCCAAAACGAGTGGTCAGCGAACCTGGATTTTCTTTACCACCTACAAATAATATTTTTGGAGTATTCACAACTGCCTAGAAATGTATACCGTGTACACACCTCGGCGCTTAACACCCTCATCCGACTCGATTCTTGAATAAGATGTGCAGGGGCTTACTACCCTTTGTCACTGAGATGCATGTGGTAAACCGTCCGAAACTCTCTTTTTCAGGAAAGAAACATGCGATTCCAACACATTCCCGAGGCTTCAGAGGCACATGGTATCAATGCCTTCTTTATGTAAGCTTGCCATATGAACACATACATGCAGATATCACAACATTCATTATATATTGTCACAGGGATGTGTGTGCAAAAAGACACAACATGGCAAACCACACTCTGTCCTTGGTGCCCACTTTTCTAATGAGACACACCCTTGCATTAGTTTTATTAGGGTCGTGCTCAAGAAGAGATATTATACAGACTCTGCCATCAAAGGGCAGATTCTCTGTCTGCATCTGAAGTGGAATACTTGGAATAACTGAGGTATTTATTTTTATTTTTTTATTTGTGATTTTATATAGTGCAGACTTGGCCTGGAGGCATCAAAGTACTTTAAGTAGAATAGAAAAATATATCGAATGCAGCAATAATTTACATGGTAAAACATTCAATAAGATGAGAGAATTCAATTAACTGGAGAAGCAGCCTCAGTTATAGTAATATGAGACAGATAAGTGGTAAGTGTCAACCTTAACTGATTACGTTTATCCAATAACAGTAATGAGCTAAGGTTGAATCTATCTAGCCTGTGATGGTGACAAACTAAACTCCATCCCCAGTCACAGATCTGGGTTGAATCCATTTTTTTGCTCACCACGCCACCCCAGTTTAGACCCAGCCATATGCAAATCAGTCTCGACCCTGCTCCTCATGGGAACAGTCCAGCCCGAACTGCCAAGCCAAGTCCTCCTTTGACCAGAAACAAGCATCCTGTGACTGCTTTCGCAGTGTCACCTCTCATCGGCCAGGCTAGCTTAATTCTGGTAACGTAGTGAGCATGGGACCCACGTATGGGCATACCTTTCCCACTTAGGACAACAAATGTAAAAAGAACAGATGATGGACGGAATGCTGACCAAATCAAACATTCACCCCCAGTCAAAGATCTGGGTTAAATCCATTGTTTTTTTGCAGGCAAAGCCATTCCAGTTCAGACCCGGCCATATGCAAATCAGTCTTGACCCTGCTCTTCATGGGAACAGTCCAGCCCGAACTGCCAAGCCAAGTCCTCCTTTGACCAGAAACAAGCATCCTGTGACTGCTTTCGCAGTGTCACCTCTCATCGGCCAGGCTAGCTTAATTCTGGTAGCGTAGTGAGCATGGGACCCACGTATGGGCATACCTTTCCCACTTAGGACAACAAATGTAAAAAGAACAGATGATGGACGGAATGCTGACCAAATCAAACATTCACCCCCAGTCAAAGATCTGGGTTAAATCCATTGTTTTTTTGCAGGCAAAGCCATTCCAGTTCAGACCCGGCCATATGCAAATCAGTCTTGACTCTGATCCCCACGTGAACAGTCCAGCCTGAACTGCCAAGCCAGGCCCTCCCTGGAGCAGAAACAAGAATCCTGGGGCCAGTTTCGGGGTGTCACCCCTCATCAGCCAGGCTAGCTTAACCCCTTCGCTGCTAGGCCTTTCCCCCCCAGTGCTAAGCCTTTTTTTGGCTATTTGGGGTAGTTCGTGCTTAGGCCTCTGTAACCTTTTGACCACATAAGGTATCCACGTCAAATTTACATCCTTTTCTTCCAACATCATGGGTATTCTAAAGGTATAAAGAAAAAAGTTCTCTTGGGTATAATTAACCACCTAAACCACAGTTATGCCAAATTCAATCATACAGATATCAATCACTCATATTACCAACTAAAATTATAAAAATCATACACTATCAGTTACTCATATTATCAACTGAAGTTGTAAAGACTACTAATATTCAACCAAGCTTGAGTTAAGTTCTGGAACACCCAAATAAATAACCGCATATAACTCAAAGATAAAGATAAAGAAACAAAGTCAATTAAAAATTATTATCATAATTTATTCACAAGGATATAATCACATATCTACATCCCTACAATTGAGTCCATGAATACAATCAACATAAAATACAAAAACAAATAAAAAAAAAATTAATTTTTTTTTAGAGAGCAAAGGTGTAATGCGAAATCAATCTATGCATCACAGAATGGTGTAATTCCAGTGTAAATCAATGTATACGTGTCATAGGTCTATTCTTTTTGCAATAGATCAGCATATGAAAGAGTTTCTGGATTTTAGACCAATTCTGAATTGCACAGGCGTCGACGCGTTTCGGTGGTTAATTCTTATTTAGGTTCCACCTTCATCAGGACAAGAATAAAATCTCTCCAATCTTTCCAAAAAGTTCAAAATAACCCCCACAGTGGGTTCAATCCAAACAAGGGAACAGATTTATTGTAATTTTCTGTTATAAATGTGCTCTTGATGGAATGCCTTGATATCACAGTTTATGCGAGCTATATAGGGTCCACAATAATCGCATAATAATGTGGACTGTATGAATCTCCACATAAATAAATTCAAACCAATGGTTCAGAGAAATCCGCAGGGATATAGCAGGATTTATAATGATCAATGCCGGCAACAAGACGCACAGGGAGGCAGAGCGGCACTTGGAAGGATCCGGCCACACCTAATTACGAAGGTGGATTTTAATATATACCTTCCATGAGAAGACTGCATTGATCATTATAAATCCGAGCATGCTTGTTAGGTCAGATTCCGTTGAAACTAGAGTGCTGAATAGACAGTGGTGCAGCGCTTGCGTGGAGTGTCTTTATCAATGTGACAGAAGGCAAAGTAATTCTATTGATAAGATCCCGAAGGAGGAACCAGTTTCATAATTATGTATGCAAGCTGTAATGTGAGATGGTCGGTACTGAGGAAAAAACCAGACGTTGTGACCTACTCTTGGATCAGCTCAGTTTCTTGAAACTAAGCCGTTGAACAATCATTTGTTTTGCGCAAAAGTGGAATGTCTCTTTTCTGCGCGCCGAAGGGCATGGATTTCAGTCGGTCAAAGGGGAGAGTCAACCTAAAAGGAGTTTCTGGTTTGTAATATTTAATGGGTACTACGGAGAAAGACAGGAGATTGTCCCCTGACGTTAGATCGGTGTAGCCAAACACTATTGCATGACGATGGAGTTAGATCTTTTGATGTACGTAACGTAACATCGCATTTGTTTCTAGAGGCCAGGTATTGTAGGTAGACTGAAGGGGCTTGTTAACCACACACAAACACGTCAACACTGGCCTACACAGCGCCAGTAGGCGTACTGCAAAAGGGCGTTGGTCTGAGCACCCTGGGCAAGTGATGTAGAGGTTGATACTGATGGTCTTACAAAAGAAAGAAATACAAGGTGGTTGCTAACTAAATTGATTCCAAGGAACATAATCATTTAATCCATTAGTGTTAGTCCCTAGGCGAAAAATCCAGCGTTGCTCTTTCTCAAAGAGCCCATTCTCTGATGGTAGCTGTTCTATTATTGTCCAGTTCAAATCATTCACTGTATGTGTTTCTGATAAGAAATGTGACGCCATCTTAGTCGTACTCTTCTTACACCTGACATTACTTTTGTGTTCGCCAATCCTGATCTTGGCTGGTCTTGACGTCATGCCAATGTACTCGAGGCCGCATGGGCACGTAATCATGTACACGACATTGCGGCTGTTACAGTTGGTACATTTCCTTTGCTCCCATTCACTGCCATTGCAGAATTTTAGCCATTTACTTTTCATGGTAAGGTGGCAACTGCTACAGTTGCCACAGGGATGATGACCCTGAACCCATTGGGCAGTGGATTTCTCCGGTTGGTTTGACCGGGGCCGAGTGTGGACCAGGATATCTTTCAGGTTCCTGCCCCTCCTGTGAGCGAACAGTGGTTTTTCCAGGTTAAGGTCGCCGCACACAAGTGTCCTCCAGTGTTTATTCACGATTTTAGAAATTTCGTTGGAGTGAGTGTTATAGGTGGTCACACAGATTGCTCTTGCGTTGGGGTCTTTTGCAATCTTGTCCTCCAAAAGTGCATCCCTGTTGCTATTGCACGCTCTTTTCATAGCTCTATCTATGACTGGTACAGGGTATTCTCGATTTTTGAGCTTACATTTAAGGTCCATTGCTTGTGCCTTGTAATCGCTCAAGTTGGAACAGTTCTGTCTAAGGCGGAGGAATTGGCTGTAAGGGGGATTGTCACGTAGATGGCGTGGGTGGAAACTATCATACCTCAACAGACAGTTTTTTGACGTAGGTTTGAAATGCGTGGTCGTCTTCAATTTTCCCTGTTCTGGGTAGATGTTGAGATCTAGAAAAACCAGCTGGTCACGTGATGTGGTGCTGGTGAATTTCAGGAAAGGGTTTTGTGCATTGAGCCACACCATGAATTGCTCAATGGATTGGCTATCACCTTCCCAGATAACCAGCACATCGTCAATGTGGCGTCTCCAGGTCTCAATGTTCTGCTTGTAGGGGTTACTCTGGTGGAGAATTTTGTGATCCTCCAAGTGGTGGACATAGAGACCAGCCAGGCTGGGAGCAAATGTGCTCCCCATGCTGGTCCCATGACTCTGTAAGTACAGGGTTGTTTCGTACTGGAAAAAATTATTTGTAAGTGCCAGGGTGATACATTCCATCACTAGTTTCTGGGAGTCTGGTATTCCCATTGTATAGAGAATAGAATTTCCTCAATAATATTGAGTGTTTCGTCATGGGGAAGGCTGGTGTAAAGACTTTCTACATCCAGGCTCAGAAGCAGTTGTTTTTCGGCGTCAAAAGGCAGGTGTTGTAATAGCTGGAGTATTGCTTTTGTGTCTCTTAGATAAGTATCTGTAGCCTGGACCAAAGGGCGTAAAAAAGCGTCCGCAAATCTGGACAAAGGTTCCAGAATGGAATCAATGCCCGAGACTATTGGTCTACCTGGTGGATGTTCCAGGTCTTTGTGTATCTAGGGGATGGTGTAAAAATGTGGAGCCCGAGGTGACTTTTGGACTAGAAACTCTGCCTCCTTTTTGGACAGCCAGTCGTGTGCAAGGGCTTCCTCCACCATTCCCATGATTCTAACACGTAATGTTCCTGTTGGATCCTCCTGTAAGATGGTGTAGTTCCTTCTGTCTGACAGTAGTCTACGGCACTCTTGGTCATATGCTGATGACGTTTGATTTACAATTGCCCCCCCCCTTGTCGGCAGGTTTGATAATGATTTCCTTGTTTCCAGCAAGTTGGCGTATAGCTTCTTGCTCCAATTTGCTGGTGTTGTGAAAGACGCCACTGTTACCTGTACTCAGTTGGCCTAGGTCTGTCATTACTGCTTTTTCGAAAGCAAGTAGCTCCACTGGTAAGGTGGCATTAGGTGGGGTAAATGTCGATTTTAGCCTCAGACCGGTATCTGTGGGTAAGGGGGAAACATCCCCTTTGTCTTTGAAGAATGCTTGCAGCTTTAATTTCCGTACAAACTCCTGCATTTCTGCATGGATTCTGAAAGTGTCCAGTTTGTTAGTGGGTACAAAACCTAAGCCCTTATTCAGGACTTCCTTTTGGGTGTCTGTTAGATCGAAAGTGGTTATGTTCACCACTAGGTTCCCCTCTTGCTGGTGGAGGCTTGGTTCTGGAGAGAGCCCATCATGCTCCTCGTGGATCTTCTTGGTCTCCTGCCTGCCAAGTCACATTGTTCCCCCTCCTGTTCCTGTCCCGTTGGGGTCCTGGGCGTGACCCTAAAAAAGGTGGTGGTCCATAGAAGTTACCATCATACTCTGGTGACCATTGTTGGAACGGGGCCCCCATTGGTGGTGGGCCATGCTGGTATTGTTGGAATGCTGGTGAGCCATGGTATTGTTGATATACTGTAGGGCCCTGGTAACCTGGTAACCTGGTAACCTGGTCACTGGATGATGTAATCAGTGATGTCATTTGAGATGTCATCAGTGATGTCATCAGTGATGTCACTGACCATGTCATGAATGATGTAATATGTGACGTCATCAGCAGTGCATTGCGGGGGCGCGAGTTATAGTAAGCTGAACTAACTATAACAGACAAATTTCTCTGGTTTTGTACGAGTGAAATGTCCAACTAACTATAAAGTCCCTGAAACCTGTGGTTTTTTCAGTGAATTTCTAAGGTTTTTTAAATGTTAATTTCTAACTCTAATGTGCTTTAAATCAATGGTTTATTCAGTGAATTTCAAAGGTTTTTTTAATGCTAATTTTTAACTATAACATCCCTGAAACCTGTGGTTTGTTCAGTGAATTTCAAAGGTTTGTTAAATGCTAATTTCTAACTATAACGCCACTGCAACCTATGGTTTTTTCAGTGAATTTCAAAGGTTTTTTAAATGCTAATTTGTAAGTATGATATTTATAAAAACTATCTTTTTTCTGTATATTGCAACATTTTTTTAATGATATTTTGTAACTGTAATATCCTATTATTATTTTCTCTTATTTTTTTCATTTTATTTTAAATATGTAATGTCTTATGTCTTATAACCCCTTCAGTGCCCATGACGAGCTGGACTCGTCATGGGCTGCGGTGGCGCTGTGCCCATGACGAGTCCAGCTCGTCATGAACTCCGCCCGCTAATGGAAGGCGCGGCACTGGGCGGGGAAAGGGGCGGGCATGCAAGGGGTTAAAATATATATATATATTTTTTTTGCATAAATAGTGGAGTCGCGTACCCATTGTGTACCTATCACGGTGGGTGTGCGGATTCATGCAGCCATATTGCTAAAGTCAAGTAAGATGTGCGTTTGGTATGCGACATGTGTGCGGTGCTGAGCCTCGCGTAGCGCAATATACATATGGGGTCACTCCGGGTGCGCGACCTTTGTAATTTTTGTTACGTTTCAAACTATGTGTATATAATTGTAATATCTATATTAGAGTAAATCATTATATAAACTTATTATAAAAATTAAATATTTTTGTTTGCATTGAAGTTATATTATTGTTAGATACATTTTGCGGAAGTCGCGTCGTGTGCGCGTTTGGTATGCGACAGGTGCGCGGTGCCTGACCCCGCGTAACGTCATATACGTATGGGATCGCGTCATGTGCGTGTTTGGTATGCGACGGGTGCACGGTGCCGAGATTCACGTACCGTCATATACGTACTGGGCCACGTCGGGCGCGCGACTCCGGTAAAAAAATTTTATGTTACATAACTATATGTATACAACTTTAATGTATTTATGAGGGCAAGATATTATCTAAACTATTTATAAAAATAATATATTGTTACTTGTAATAAAGTTATATTATTGTGAAATATATTTTCTCAAAGTCGCGTTGGGGCGCGCTGGTTGCGTGCTGGGTGCGCACCTCCCATGTGACTTTAAAAGAAAGCATTTGATTGGTTCATAAGGTTTACCATTCTAACAGTTGAAGGATCCCACCCATTTTAGTCATTCTCTCTGCAGCATCACAGGAGAGACACCTGTTGTGTTTTTTGGAGCTAGATTGTGATTTTATTTGGTGTTTGGTGCAAAAGTTTGGCAATGGCTTCCCCAAATCCAGATATCGACCTTCCTTCTGATGATGAAGACTTGGAACCACCTCACAATAAAAGACAGGAGTCTATAGTGTGGAAGTTTTTGACCATCCCAGAAGGTGAAAGGAAGGTAAATGCTCGAAAGGTGAACTGCACACTTTGTCCCAGGATTCTTTCGAGAGGCAGTGATAAGAAGTATTCGTGTGGGATTTCAAGCATGAATAAACATTTGCAAACTATCCACCCAAGACATCTTGCACGGGAACAGCTGCAACGTGCTCAAGAAGCCACACAGCAAATTAACCAGAGAGCTGGTCCCAGCACTTCTGGAGCCTCAAGCTCTGCATCTCGCGGTCTAGACATTCGTGCAGAGTTTGCGACCCTAGAACAGCATTGCATGAAATGCAAGGCGATTTTATGTTGTGGGGAGCAGTCAACTGATGCAATTTGTTCTGCAGAAAGAAACCATCGCTGCTAAAAAAAAGATTCTATTGGAATGACCATATAATTCCAAAAGTTAAAAGTTGTTTTTTTCCTTTTTCAAAAAACACCAACAAATTTCACAAAATAGTTTAAAAAAAACACAAATAAATTAAAAAACAAAAACGAAGAAAAAAAAGAGTTCTTTTCAGAACTACCTTATTTGGTTAAAAAAGAGAAATAACTCCATGCTAATGTCTGGGTGATTACTTGAGTACATGTGTAGAGCATGATTGATTGAAAGAGTGCATGGTAAGTGACAGGGAGATGACTGGACTGCATGGGTACTGCACAGGTGATTGTAGCAGTGCATGTGTTAGTGCCTGGGTCATTGCATGAGTACATGGGTACTGACTGGATGATTAGAGTACTGCAAGGAGAGTGCATGGCACATTTATAAGTGCTTGGGTATTGGTAGAGTGATTAGATAAGTACATGGTGCTGGCTGGGTCATTGGAAACAGGGGGATTGGTGGACTGCTTGGAAACTACATGGGTTATTGAATGTGTGAATGAGCAGTGTTTAGTCGGAAAGAGGATTGTATGGCAAGTGCACATGTGATTGTAGCAGTGCATGAGTTAGTGCCTTGGTAATTGCATGAGTACATGGGTAGTGATGGATCATTAGAGTACTGCAAGGATAGCGAATGGAGAATTTATAAGTGCTGGGTTTTGGCGGAGTGATTGGATAAGTAGGTAGTGGTGGCTGGGTAATTGGAGAAGTGCATGGGTAGTGTGGTAAATATTTCATTACCGGTACTATTTTTTATGCGGTAAAGTCTAGTAAGAATAACTCAGTAAATATAAGAGGCAGAATCCGTGGTATTAGAGGTTCTAAAAGGCTTTATTCCTCTACAAAGGAAATACAGTTCGAACTGCAGGCTTCACATTCCATCACCATGAGGGTTCAGGAAGGAAGGGCAATACATTATTGACAAGTAATGGTATTTATATGGAAAGCATTACATTAAGACAGATGCAAGAGGCGTAACAGCTGATAATACAGATATGATATACATACGTAATGAAAAAAAGGCGTTAACATAGGCGTAACTAAATACGTCATTAAACATGATGTCACAAGTGGGTGGATCCATAAGAGAATCCTGCAATGTCAGCAGAAATATTTGGCAGAGATGCGCGCGCAGCCGCATGACGTGTGATTGACGTGCAACTAGAGGGTGAAGGGGACTTGACATTTAGCTCTACATGTGGAGACAGAAGTCTGGGGGGTCATGTCAACCTAATCCCAAATCATATCTAATATCTTATGTTTAAAGAACTGTATTATCCAAAAGGAAAGGTCTCTCGGACAGAATCTATTCTATACTGACTGTTAGTGCGTGTACAAGCGTCTAAGTGTCTACATGAGATGCGAGGGGGCAGGAATCTTCCATGGTAACAGGGGCTATGAATTACTTGCATGAGGACAGTGAGGCCTGGCCCTTTGCACTGTAGCTGGAGGAATGTTTACCTAAACTACTAGACAGGAATGCATCGGATGAGGAGCGGAGCAGATAATCTTGAAGGTGAAATACAGTTTTTGGCAGGCAACAGGCTGGATCAGGCACCGTTAGCCGCGCAGGGAGTAGGACAAAGTTCATGGATACAGATGCAGGCTCGGACTGGAGCTTTCAGAGGCAGAAGGCAGGAAAAGGCTTGATGACAGAATTCAGGGCCTACTCGCCTGAATCTGTAAAATGTGGAAAGTGAACCACATAAAGTCGGTGGCCTTTCATACTTAGGAATGGAATATCTGACCCATTCATGGCGGATCTGAAAGATGACATGTTGACGGTGGACGCACATATATTTGCGTCTTCATAACTGGAACTGGAGGGAACATACATGTACTTATAGCATGCACATGGAGCCATTGGGGTCTACGATAGGGGACATAACTGATCACAAAATTCATATTTCCTCATTCCCTCCTTGTCCCCTACGGACCCTCAAGAGATATCGATCTTCATCAATCCATCGATCTGTTCATATAGCATCATTTGTTCTTCTTTCTTCTTCCGGGATCTTGAACGAAAACTTGGATGCGGGATACACGATGTGGCACACAGACCACAAATCGATGGCCCACATTGTAGACATAAGCAGCAACTGAATAGTATGAGAAAGCCAATACCTAGGAAGGATAGGATCCTCCATCCCCAGGCTGACAACACGCTCCAGAACCAACCGGACCAAGTCCAGGTGCCTGGACTCTGGTGTATCTGGCTCACAATCTTATGAAGGCGAGTTATGGCTTTATATACTGACGGCGAATTTTCTGGTATGAAAACACAGCAACTTGATCCGATGACCCTACAAGCTCCGCCCCTATCGGCCAGGATGACGTCAAGGACAAGACGATTTTGAAGCACAACAATCCGCATAGCAGACTGCTCTTCTGTTAAATTGCCTAAGGCGGAAGTAGTCTTGTTCACTACTGCTTCAAGGGTTCTAGTTAATCTACGTATCAGCTTACTATTAGTGACTGTACCTATATAGGGAAAGAAACCTTTATTGAAATCTGTGTATTGCTCCCATGCCGTTTCGGTGTAATCGACAATCGGGAGATCTCTCTGCTGTCTATTGTGTACTAAATGGGTATTTCTGTGATAATCAGGAGGAGCTAGGAAAACAGGTGGCAGAAGGAATGCTATGTAACAGGTACCATCCCAATCTAGAGGTAGACGTATATATGCGGTCTGGCCACATATGAAGTAGGAATGACGGGAAGCTCTAAATGTAGATTTGCCTTGATCACTGAATTTTATTACAGTGGTGCATTTACTATGGCCCATGTGTATGGAACCATTCTTTCTTACACATAATTCCCCTTTAACTGGGAATACTGACATAGCGGGCAAGATTGGTGTAGCTTCGGATTCAACATTCAGAATCAGGAGGTTAAGTGTAAAATTACCTAATCCATATACTTCATTTTCTAGATCAGTTCCTGTTCTTTTGGGAATTCCCTCCTTGTTAGGGTAGCAGACTTTAAGCAAAACCAGGTTCAGGTTTCCCCATACCCAGTTGTCTTGATAAACTGCGGAATTTGAATCTAGGGAATTAATCAAACTAAACCATGCTCCACAGGAGCCATTGTGTGTGAACGGATACGGAAAGAGGGGCAACACTCCCTTATAGTTCTGATAGGGAGGGAGTCGGCCACATATCCAACAATTTGTAGCATTGCTGGTCTGATGGGAATGATGTAACATACTAATAAAAGTGTTGTTGCGCAGCGCAAATCTATAAGACAACTCATGCGGAGGTAACTCGCTAAAAGAATGTTCAGCAGTAACATTGTAAGCACTTTTAGAAATAGGGTAATACATGTGAAGCAATATACCAGTTACAATGATCAAAAAACTTAGAAAAAACAAAATTAATAGTGTTACTGTGCAATGACTACGAAGTGATTTACAATACGCATGCTTTTTAAGCTGCATCTGTTGATTTCTTTCTCTATTCCGGTCTAGAGGATACATGTCAGAGACAAATTCAACCGATTCACCTTGGAGAGGACTTAAACAATCAAATTGTCTGACTTGCTAGACCTTAATTTCAGTTTATAAAGTTCAGTTTTTGTCTTTTCAACCAAGGGGAGCTTTGAGTCGGTCTGTGAGGGAATGCAGGGCTGAGTGTTCACACTGGACGGTAGTCCATAAAATTTCTTGATATGACTCGAGTGCAACCACCCTTTACGTCCCTCGATCTTCACGGCTGTCCTTGTTGTTAGTAGAACGAGTTTAGGCGATTTCCACCTAGGCTCCAGTTGGGTCTTCCGGTCGAAATTCCGTACCAGAACCAGGTCACCTGGAACCACGTCATGGGGCTTCACCTCAGTGTTATCGGGAAAAGCTGCAGCTACCTGTGAACGACAAGATTGTAGTGCAGACATCAAGGAAGCCAGGTAATCTGTCAGCATATTACAGTCAACATCAGTGATTTTGCGAGGTATAGGCGTCCCCCACATATTTGGTGGTCTACCGAAGATCACCTCGTACGGGGATAGCCCTGTTCGAGAATGTGCTACCATTCTCATGTAAAAGAGCGCAACTGGTAAGGCTACTATCCAATCGACTCCTTTTTCTCTACATATTTTGGACAATCTGATTTTCAGAGTCTGATTATGGCGCTCCACGAGACCTGCTGCCTCGGGATGTCGGACACAGTGGAATTTCCATTGGTAACCTAACAAAAGTGAAACGTGTTTCATTAGTTCGGATGAGAATGGCTGGCCGTTATCTGAGTAGACAACACGTGGCAAACCAAATCGTGGGAAGAATTCTCGAACTAGCTGTTTGGCAGTAGTCGGGGCAGTGTAATCTGAAACCGGGTAGGCTTCTGTCCAACGGGAAAGAGCACAGACAACTACGAGAACATATTTGAATCCTCAACATCGTTCCATCTGGATATAATCCGTCTGGAGGACTTCAAAAGCATGATCGGGAGGTTGAAATCCACCCTGCTCTACGGGGATGCTTTTACCTGGATTAAACTGACAACATATCATACAGGTACGTACTTTCTGTTTGGCTGCTGCTCGTAAGTGTTTGTTGAACCAAATGTGTTGAACACTGTCTAGCATAGCTTTTTCTCCTAGGTGCGCTGGACTATGTATTGTGTTAATGATGACTTGAACCATGGAGTCAGGAAGAAACCATATAGATTTTTCCTTCGTCATCCATCCTTGATCCGTTTGGATCCCTCCTAATTCAGTCCATTTCTTTTATTTCTTCTGGTGTAGCATGTGTCTGTATGTCAATTATATCAAGGGCGGGATCCTTAACTATCATGCAATGTGTTGGTGTCGGAACTATTGTCTTTGTCGCGTCAGTTGTATGAGTCTGGTTCTGAGCAGTCTGTTTAGCTGTTCTGTCAGCTAGGTCATTACCCTGAGAAATGATATCGGTAACTTTTGTATGAGCTTTGCATTTCATAATCGATATTGCAGTAGGTAGATGAATCGCGTCTAATAGGGCTTGAATGAGGGGTCCGTGTTGGATGTGGGCACCGTGAGAAGTTAAATAACCTCTCTCTCGCCACAGTACGCCGAAGTCATGGACGACTCCGAATGCATAACGTGAATCTGTGTATATGTTGACTTTCTTATTTTTAGCTTGAATACAGGCTTGTGTCAGAGCGATGAGCTCTGCTGCTTGAGCTGACAAAGTGTTAATACAATTTGTTTCAATGACTTCAGTGTCTGTTGTGACTGCGTAAGCGGCCACTAACTCTCCTGCACTTGTTCTCATACATGACCCATCTACATACAATGTCAAGTCTGGATCTGATAAAGGGATATCTGTCAAGTCTTGTCTGGGTTTTGTCGTGATAGTAATGACTTCAATACAATCATGTGCTAATGGATCTGTTCCGTTTACTGGCAACAGTGTGGCAGGATTTAATGTATTACAACGTCTGATTTCTATGTGTGGCTGAAACAATGTTAATTCATAACCGGTGAGTCTCGCTATTGTCAAGTGTTGTGTTTGTGTGCGGTTCAAGAGAACCTCTACTGCGTGTGGTACTTGTACTGTCAATTGATGTCCTAACACTATGGCATCGCTTTGTCTGATTGCTAAAGCTGTTGCTGCCACTGATTTCAGGCACGCAGGAAGAGCCTGAGCTACTGGATCTAATGTACTAGAGAAATAAGCACATGGTTTGTGTGATCCTGCTTGTTCCTGAGTGAGTACTGACAAGGCAGTACCTTCGCGTTCTGTAACAAAGAGTGTAAACAGTTTATTGTAACATGGTGTTGCTAAAACAGGTGCTTGGCATAAAGCTTTCTTTAAGCTTTTAAAAGCATGTGTATGTTCTTGAGTCCAAGGGAGGACAGTCGATGTGGCTGCCTCCTGTGTTGTCAACTGGATGAGTGGTTTTGCTAGAAATGCATATTGAGGGATCCACTGCCTACAGCATGAAGTGAGACCTATAAAAGCTCGCACCTCCTTTTGTGTCTTGGGTGGTGACATGTTAGCAATTAACTGGATGCGGTCGGGTGTAAGCTGTCTTCCCTCCTTGGACAGCGAGTGGCCAAGGTAGACAACTCGCGGGACACAGAATTGCAGCTTAGAAGGGGACACCTTGTGCCCCTTGTCGGCCAGAAATTTTAAAACCGTCAGTGACGCTGTTTCACATTCAGGTTCGCTTCGGGCGGTGATCAGCAGATCATCGACATATTGAAGCAAGGCAGTGTTAACTGGCATGTGGATACTGTCAAGTTCTTGTTTTAGTGCTTGGCTATAGATGCTGGGGCTTTCTGTAAATCCTTGAGGTGCGCGTGTGAATTTAAAACTTCGTCCATTTAAACTGAATCCGAACAGATATTGACTTTCCGGATCTATTGGGACGCTAAAAAAAGCATTCTTGAGATCAATTACCGTGAAGAACGTTGCTTCTGAGTCAATAGCAGTTAGTAATGAAGAGATATCTGGGACCACAGGGTATTGTGGTACAATACATTTATTTAATTCGCGCAGGTCAATAACTAATCGATATACTGGTGATGCTTTTGGATCCGTTCTTTTAAGAATCGGAATTATCGGGGAATTGCATACATTGGAGTCAGTTTCGACAACCACTCCTTGTGCAATGAGCTCGTCAATGATTTGCAGTAAGGCCACAACAGCATCTGGTGGTAACCTATATTGTCGCATTCGTGGTAGTACTACTCCTGTTTTTAGTGTGACTCGATATGGTGTAATGTTCATGCAACCAACATCAGTGGGGCCTTGTGCCCATAAATGCGTAGGTAAACTCTGCAGCCGGTGATCCATGTCTCTGGACACGTAGTGACCTTTAAAGTCACGTAAAAATAGTCGTACTCCTTCCGGAGAACAACATATTATAGCTCCTAGAGCTTTCAATGTTTTTATACCTAACAAGTTTTCTGGACATGATTTAGTAAGCAATAAATCTGTAGTACGTGTCAATGGACCAACCGTGAGTGGAAGAGGTTGTGTTACGTCATTAATTATAGGTTTTCCTGAGAATCCAAGGGAAATATTTTGTGAGCCTGAGAGGGGTGCCCCTGGAACTTCACTGCGTCGTATAGTTGTTCTGCTTGCCCCTGTATCAAGTAAAAACTTTCTGTCTTCCCCTAATAGTTCACTATGTACATAAGGTCCCTCTTGATCTACAGGAACCTCAATAAGGGGTAAGCCAACTTCCCTCTCTAGGCTATTTCATGTGTATCGCTGATAATCGGGATAATCTGCTTGTGCATACTGATACATCTGTTGCGTTGTTGCTTGTGTGGCAGCAATAGGCTGCGCTTGTGGTGGTGCTACGGTCTGTTGTGGAGCTGCCTGTTGCGGAGCTAATTGTTGCGGAGCTGACCTAGGTTGTGCATGCTGAGGGATTTGTTGTTGATTCTGATCCTGTCTAGGTGGACGTGGTCTTTCCTGGGTTCTACCTGTGGCAATATTATGTTTCAGGACTGGACAATCGTGTATATAATGACCTTGTTGTTTACAATAGTTACATGTCCCTTTAACCGGACCTGTTGAATCACCCTTTTGATGACCATCAGCTGGAACTGACTGAGCAACAAGCATTTTCATTTTTGTATCTTTCATACGTCTTTGTTCATGTTCTTGTTCTTCTCTAATTCTATTGTGGTGATATTGTAACATCTGTAACATCTGTGACGGGGTGTTACCTTGCCAGGTACTCTCGAATTTTAATACTCTACCTTTAACTTGGGGCAGGGAATTCTCAACTAATTTTGTCACAAACAGATGTGGATATGACTCGCTACTTGCTTTTATGCCACTATTAATACCAAAACATTTTTCAAATCGGGAATAGAAATCACTGGTGTCTTCATCTTGCTTTTGTTTACAGGCTGAGATTGCACCCCAGTCTTCCTTTTTCGTAGTTAATAAACGTGGCAGTACCTGCACTAGTAATCCTGGTAGTGCTGTAGTCTTTTCCCCAAGCCCTGCTCCTGCAGCTCGGGCCTTTTCTTCGTTTTCTAATGCTGTCCAATCTATCTTTTGGTCTCCCACCTCCCATTCCTTTTCTTTGAGTTTCTCGTAAACACCGGCAGGCATTAACACTTTCAGTATTTTCATAATGTCGGGGTAGGTATACTCTCCCATGAGTTGCATGTCTTTTATCTCACGGTGGAAACCTGCTGGATCCTTGTCATGGCTGGGTACTACTTTCTTCATTTCTAATAATTCAATTTTAGTTATAGGCGTGTATACAAACACGCGTGTAAAGTTATTACCTTCACCTCTGATTGGGTGTACTTCGCGTAACGGATTCAGTCTATCTATGTGATACATTTTTCTTCCCATAGTGGGAACTGGAACGTGTTCTGGGCACACGAAAATTATATACTGGTTTCGAAATTCTAGAATTTCTTTAATCAAATCAGTACCTGACCCTCTCCATTTATTCGTGAGTAGTTCTGTCAATATGTCAGGTAAGGGTCCTGGATCGGAGTGTTGGCTTTTATATAATATAAGGAGGTGTTGAATCATGTATATACTAGCTAAACGCTGTTCGTCTGGGGCAAGATTCAGAAACGTGTGTGCTAATGCATCATCACTGTATTTACTGGGACTGTCAGCCCATTGTACTGCTGACCTGGCTAATTCTTGTTCGTCCATGGAATCGAGTATATGGTACCCCCTTCGATCTCGGAGTAATTTATCAGCGGCTTGGAATAGGTGTTCAGGGGACCTTGTATTTAACATAGGGGTTTGAAAATGTCTGTTACATTCTGGACGTATCGGACGTATCGGATCATTAAAGCCTCTAGTATTATTATGGGGTCTTCCTCTACCTACGTAAGCTATCGTTTCTAATTGTTCTGATTCTTGCTCCTCCTCTTCCTCTGATTCAATTCTGTCTGCTTCTCGTCTTTCTTTATGTATTCGTTCTACTTCCTTGCGGATCTTTCGATACATGGCGATTATACACGCCTGTTTATCATGTTTCTCGTCTGATATGTTCTGACCCCATTTGGCAAGTTTTTGCATGGTATCATGATCTGCCCCAGGCCTGTCTTGGTTCCTAATCACGCAGTTTATGAAAAAACGTAGTAGTTGTCTTTGGACATCCACTTTCTGGTATTCCATAGCTTCGTTAATACTTTCTGGACCTCGCCCTGTTTGGACAAAGTGATATATATCGTCTAGGTGTTCAACCATTCCTGGTATCGTCATTAAATATAATGTAGCTCGTCGTATACGTAGTGATGATATTAGCAATCTGTCCTGTTTACCTGGCACTGGATCGTATCTACAATCCACAAGATGTTCTTTAAACATGTCGGATGTCACTAGTTGGGGTGTACGTTGGAGTGCTAAATCTCTAAGGGTCTGTTTATTTCGCGGCGGTGTGGCAAACATGTCTGTCGTACCTCCTGTAGCACCATCTGAGGTGCTGGGCAAGAAAGGATTCGTTGGACGTTAGATAGAAATTGTAGATGCCGGAAAAACAGTAGAAACGGATGGACCTGTGGGAATGGGCGTAGGAGTTTGTTGTTGCGGGGATACAGACGGATGCTCTTGATGTTGAACACCATCAGCAAGCGGTGTGTGTGTTGTGGTATTAGCATACTCGGGAGCTACGTCATCTAAATAGGAGGAAAGGAAAACGTCCTTTGCTGTTTTAGGATGTGTTTTGGGATGCGCTTTTATCGGGAGCAATGGAGGAGTCAAGTCTTTTGGTATTTCCGGGGTAGCCTTAGGTAACCCTTCGGCCAGAAGAGGATACATACCATTCATAAGAGTGTTTCTTTGTCTATCTACTTGTTCTGATTTTACTCGGGTACCTTCCTCAATTAATAGATTTTCTCGGGCTTTATTTGAATTCTCCTTACTTTTCTCTTCCTGTCTGAGTGCTTTTTCTGTACGTCTATATGATTCTTTACGCCATAATTCAATGGCATCTTTCTGTGACTGTCTGGCTTTCTTTTTCCATAATTCTTCTTCTACTCTCATGATGCAATCTGCATCCCAGGTCCCCGCTGCGGGCCATCTCTGACTTTCTGGTAAATCCTTGGTGTAGTCCACCCATAAATCAAGAAATAATACGGCATCTAGGCCATGTTTATGATACATAAAGTACCCTGGGGTGTCCCTAGGTGGAATGGGAACAGCTTCTTCGAGTACCCCTTTTCTGGTTTTGATCTGTCTCAGTTTTGAAAAGAGCGGCATTTTTAGATCTGGTTACTTAATTTTGAACACACTTGATACAGTAAACACAATAATGAACAGTCATTCACACCACAATGTATAGAACGTATTAAAACATTTAACACTTAACAGCTTTAACGAACGATGATAACTAATAGAAAACTAGTTACTGACATAATACTGACACTAGATAATACTTATTTATATGCAAGACATACTAGATATACTGCTAAACAGTACAGATACACTGCTGAAACAGTGCAGACCGGATTTGTGTACCCAAACCCGTCTTGACCGGCACAGATTATGTGCACGTTTAAATGCCTCCCCGGCAATGGTACTCACCGGGTAGCTCGGAACGGAAGTCCTCGGAACTGAACTGAAACTGGACCGGACTGGACTCGACTCGACTGGACTCGGAACTTCGGAACCTGGTGGGCCTCTGTATACCTCGGATCTTGCTCTCTCAGCTAGGCTCTGGTCGGGATACTTCGCACTTCTCACCGCCTCGTCTGGGTGTTGATCGCAGCCTCAGTCACCCCCGCTTGGCCGGAGGGAGATACAGGAAATCCTGCAGGTACGCGTTTTTGTCCGTTCAGCTGTGGCAGGAGACCGGGCCTGCAACGCACCTCCGGCGCGTGAGATGAGAAAGTGTCCCTGTTCGGGCGCCAATTTATGTGGTAAATATTTCATTACCGGTACTATTTTTTATGCGGTAAAGTCTAGTAAGAATAACTCAGTAAATATAAGAGGCAGAATCCGTGGTATTAGAGGTTCTAAAAGGCTTTATTCCTCTACAAAGGAAATACAGTTCGAACTGCAGGCTTCACATTCCATCACCATGAGGGTTCAGGAAGGAAGGGCAATACATTATTGACAAGTAATGGTATTTATATGGAAAGCATTACATTAAGACAGATGCAAGAGGCGTAACAGCTGATAATACAGATATGATATACATACGTAATGAAAAAAAGGCGTTAACATAGGCGTAACTAAATACGTCATTAAACATGATGTCACAAGTGGGTGGATCCATAAGAGAATCCTGCAATGTCAGCAGAAATATTTGGCAGAGATGCGCGCGCAGCCGCATGACGTGTGATTGACGTGCAACTAGAGGGTGAAGGGGACTTGACATTTAGCTCTACATGTGGAGACAGAAGTCTGGGGGGTCATGTCAACCTAATCCCAAATCATATCTAATATCTTATGTTTAAAGAACTGTATTATCCAAAAGGAAAGGTCTCTCGGACAGAATCTATTCTATACTGACTGTTAGTGCGTGTACAAGCGTCTAAGTGTCTACATGAGATGCGAGGGGGCAGGAATCTTCCATGGTAACAGGGGCTATGAATTACTTGCATGAGGACAGTGAGGCCTGGCCCTTTGCACTGTAGCTGGAGGAATGTTTACCTAAACTACTAGACAGGAATGCATCGGATGAGGAGCGGAGCAGATAATCTTGAAGGTGAAATACAGTTTTTGGCAGGCAACAGGCTGGATCAGGCACCGTTAGCCGCGCAGGGAGTAGGACAAAGTTCATGGATACAGATGCAGGCTCGGACTGGAGCTTTCAGAGGCAGAAGGCAGGAAAAGGCTTGATGACAGAATTCAGGGCCTACTCGCCTGAATCTGTAAAATGTGGAAAGTGAACCACATAAAGTCGGTGGCCTTTCATACTTAGGAATGGAATATCTGACCCATTCATGGCGGATCTGAAAGAGGACATGTTGACGGTGGACGCACATATATTTGCGTCTTCATAACTGGAACTGGAGGGAACATACATGTACTTATAGCATGCACATGGAGCCATTGGGGTCTACGATAGGGGACATAACTGATCACAAAATTCATATTTCCTCAGTAGTGAGAGGGTGATTGGTGAACTGCATGGGTATTATCTGAGTACATGAATGTACAAATGAGTCTAGGTGGTTAGAGGACTGCATGAGTGGTGCACAGGTGATTGTAGGAGTGCATGGTTACTGCCTGGGTCATTGCACGAGTACATGGGTAGCGACTGGATGATTAGAGTACTGCAAGGAGAGTGCATGGTGAATTTATAAGTGCTTGGGTATTGGCAGAGTGATTGGATAAGTACATGGTACTGGCTGGGTGATTAGAGGAGTGCATGGGTACTACATGGGTAATTGAAGGTGTGAATTTATGAGTGCTTGGTTTGTTGCATGGATACATGGGTAGTGTTTAGCTGATTGGGAGAGTGCATGGGTAGTGCTTGGGTGATTTCATAAGTGTTTGGCTAGTGGTGGAGTGATTTCATGAGTGTTTGGATGCTAACGGGGTGATTGCAGAATATGGAATCAGTCAATCATTATTCATGTAGTTTTAAAATCACCTAGACACTACCTTTGCACTGCTCTAATCAATCAGGCACCTCTCAATAGTTCACTAAGCATACTTGTAACTGTATCAATACAACCTGAACACATAGATGAGTCATTACATATTATCTAGTTAAGTGGATAAGTACAACATGCCTGCAAGGGTAATATGTGGTGGTTTACTTTTGAGTTACATCTTGACCATTCTATCTACAAATATGCGACATCATTAAACTATGCCTCTCAAAAGACTTAAGGAAGAAGGCTAATTAACAAAATCTTTTATGAGCATTTTTAAAACCACACATTTATTCTACATCTTCACCTTTATATCTAAAATTATTTGGCATCATTCAACTATACCTTTGTTCAGACTACAAAAAGAGGCCTAATTAACTGCATCTTATTTCACCATTCTATCTTTAAATATATGGCATCATTTAACTTTACCTTTTGTACAAACTAATAAAAGAAACCTAATTATTAACACCTTATATGATCATCTTTCAAACAGCACAGTTGTGCTGCATCTTTACCAAACTATCCATAATTATGCAATATCATTCAACTATACCTTTGTAGACACAACAAAAAATGAAGCCTAATACACTACAACGTATATGAACATCTTTCAAACTACACATTTCTACTGCATCTTCAACCAACTTTCTAAAAATATGCAGCATCATATAATGTACCTTTGTACAGACTTAAACAATAAGCTTAATTAATAACATCAGTAATCATCTTAAAAAATACACATATTACTGTACAGACTCTTTTTTAAACAACATTTAAGTACAATGAAACACATTCCAATATATATCTCTACATTTAATAATATATTTCAAACAACACAGTTTTAGAATAATGTCACATTTTTAAAATAAACCTCACACATTTATTACTCACCTTGCAAATAAATGTGTTGAATGAAAAATCTCACAAACTCTGTCAGGTTTTTCTCTTACACACAATCAATATAATGCACCAGACTCAGCAAGGTAAAACCAGTAATTGCAAGGTTTCCCTCTCTTTCTCCATACAAATATACATAAGCAACAAATAACATTGCTTCCCAGAGTTTTTTAAATTGTAAAACACATTTCCATTGGTTACACACAATAACCCTTAGCAACCGACTTCTTCACCCCTTCTGCTTAATGCCAATTTCCATAGTAACAGGTCATGGAACATTCAACTTAACTTACAGGTCACATGTTCACCTTATTTTCACGTCCACCACACAATGTTGCAAATGCAAACAGCAGGTGTGGTTAGCTTTGCAAAACATGACCTTCTCCTTTCTAGTGTACCTTTCAAACATTTTTTACTAACCAATAAGAAATATGCTTTAAAAAAAAAAGTAAAATGCACCTTATTTTGTAATATAGAATGTTCTTAAACAGCCAATCAATTTATACGTTTTTAGAAAAATTGCATCTTGTCCACCATTTTACATACCTCTCATTCTACCAACTGACTACCTCAGCTACAGACATCTTTTCATCACTTACGGACATCCCTTCAAGATGCTTTCTGTGTGAATTATTGGGCACAGCTATGTTTTCTGGTGCAAAAGGTATGCTGAACACAGAGGTATTGACAAAGACCTAGTTTTGCAAAATGTAGACATTACATGGATTGGACAGAGAGGATTAAAGTGGCATCAATTAATGCCTTTGGGAAAACATTTTTGCACCTCCAACCCCCTGACCTCATGATTGTGCACTGTGGTGGCAATGACCTAGGCACATTGGCTGGGGTAGGTCTGGAAATGCTAATGAAGGACAACTTTGCAGAATAGATGTTGCTTTTCCCCCAAACTGTCTTTGTATACTCTAACATATGGCAAAGACAGAAATGGAAGTGGTCCAATTAATTTTGTCCTCCGATTGAGAAAGCTAGAAAAAAATGTCAATAAAGCTGTTTCTGCTTACCTCAGAGACCATAGGATGGGCTCCATCTATAACAACAATCTACGTTTCCATATGGATGGCATCTACAGAAGTGATGGAGTACACTTCACTGATCAGGCCAACAGAGTGTTTCTCAACAACCTGAAGCTCTGCATCCGCAGTTACATGTAGCTACAACAATTCCCCATGAAAACAAGGGCTCTTTTTAGAGCCACCCAATAACTTAACATATAACCTAGGTATATATAAAAAATTCTTAATTATTTTTGCTTGGAGTCGTGCTCCCAGCGTGGCTTTGGGAGCTGCGCACCCATCGCGTTCACACCAGGGGGCTGCGCTGAGCGCAGCGCACCCATCATGTTCACACTAGGGGGCCACGCTGAGCGCCACGTACCCATCGCATTCACACTAGGGGCGAGCTGAGTGCCACGCACTCTTCGCGTTCACACTAGGGGCCAAGCTGAGCACCGCGCTAGGGTCACAACTCCAAACTTTGGTGAAAAAAACCCCCGGCCAATTCCATTAATTTAGATTCACCCCGGGGACCCCATCCCCCGGGGCATGCCAAAATCTATTTTTTTTATTTTTAAAAATGGACTGGGACCGCCTGCCCCCCCCCCCTCCTTGGCCATTTTTTGCCCCAGGGACCCCATCCCCGGGGGCATGGCCTCATAGTTGGGGACTGTGGGGGCCCCAATGCCCCCACAGTCCCGCCGGCTCCCCGCCTCCTACAGGAGCCGGCATTGCTTTTGAGCAAGGGGAGCTGCTGACATGCAGCTCCCCTTGCTCAGAAGCAATCCTGCTTTACTTTATTGAAGCAAGAACAGGTTTTCCTGCTCTCGCTTCAAGGAAGCAAAGCAGCATTTGCTATGGCAGGGCAGGAGCCGCACGGCTCCCGCCTCTGCCATAGCAAACAGCAGTGTCCCAGAGCAGGGCACCCCGGGACACTGCAGGAGCCACTGAAGGGGTCCAAGCGGCCCCACTCCCTCCATATTAAACCCCTGGGGAGGTGGTGGTTCCTGGGGCCCGAGGGTCCACAACAGACCCCCATATTTAAATATTAAGTGTCCTGGGGAGGTGGTGGCCCCTGGGGCAGTGTGGGGGGAATGACCCCCCACACTACTAATTCTGTATAGCCCCGGGGAGGTGGCGATCCCCGGGGCTCGGGGGCCCGCGAGGCCTCCCCACCCCTTTTCATCAATGCCCCGGGGAGGTGGTAGTCCCCGGGGCAGCGTGGGGGGAGTGCCCCCCACGCATTTATTTTTACATCCCTGGGGAGGTGCTTTTTGAAAACAAAGCACGGGACCCCACGCTTCATTTTTTTCGGCCGGTGTTGTGACCCCAATGTGACGTCTGCCATTTAAGGGACCCCCTGAGCAGACCTATGGGGTCTGGGGTCAGGGTGTTTCAAAATGTTTCTACCCTGTCCCCTTTTCTTCATTTTACACTCATAGTTTTCTTGTGACTCGGTTCTCTGTTGGCAGCCATCTTGTGACTAGAACCGAGTCACAAGAAAAGAAAAAAAATAAAGAGAAAAACAAGAAAAGGGGGCAGGGTAGAAACACCCTGACCCCCTAGGCCTGCTCAGGGGGTCCCACAAGGACCCCCAGGGCCAAAAAAAGCATTTTATTTTTTTTAATCTGCAAAATCCGCAGAGGATCAGCGAATTCCCACCCCTGGGATACTGCTGTTTGCGGCCCCCCTCCCCCATAATGAAAATTAAAAAAAATAAAAAACATGCAAAAGGCCAGCCCCGGGGGATGGGGTCCCCTGGGCCGAATATGGCCTCGGGAGGGGGGCCACGCGGCCCCCTTCCATTTAAAAAAAAATAAAAATAAATTAGGGGTCAGGCCCTGGGGGATGGGGTCCCCAGGGCCCATAAAATAGGACAGGAAGGAGGGCCACACAGCTCCCCGTCTTAAATTCTTTTTTTTAAAAAAGACCGGCATCGCCGAGGCCCCGCCCCCTCCCAGCAACACTCTGCAAATGCGCCCTGTGGCACGTTTTAAGTTGGGGAATTAATTCCCCTTCAATACTGGGGGTCCTTGGGGGCCAACTAGCCCACTAGGTACCTCCAATAGGTGCCACAGGGCTGCATTGCAGAGAAGTGGTCCAGGCTATGCCCCTTTTTACACCTCTCTGCAACGCAGATCTGTGGCACTTACTGGAGGTACCTGGAGGGCTAGTTGGACCCCAGGGACCCTCAGGATTCAAGGGGACTTTATCCCCCAACTTCCCTAAAACCTATGGTTTTTTCAGTGAATTTCTAAGGTTTTTTAAATGCTGATTTCTAACTATAACGTGCCTGAAACCTATGTTTTTTTGTTCAGTGAATATATATATATATATATATATATATATATATATATATATATATATATATATATTATACAAAGAAATACACATATCTAGGGACATTCATATTGTGGTAAATATTTCATTACCGGTACTATTTTTTATGCGGTAAAGTCTAGTAAGAATAACTCAGTAAATATAAGAGGCAGAATCCGTGGTATTAGAGGTTTTAAAAGGCTTTATTCCTATACAAAGGAATACAATTCGAATTGCAGGCTTTCTATTCCATCACCACGAAAGTTCAGGAAGGAAGGGCATACATTATTGACAGATAAGCAGTTTTATAGAAAATACATTACAGTGAAACAGATGCAAGAGGCGTAACAGCTGATAGTACAGATAAAAGGTGCATACGTAACTAATAGAGGCGGATATATGGGCGTAATTTGATAAACGTCATCATACATGATGTCACAAGTGGGTGGATCCCATAAGAGAATCCTGCAATGTCAGCAGAAATATTTGGCAGAGATGCGCGCGCAGCCGCATGACGTGTGATTGACGTGCAACTAGAGGGTGAAGGGGACTTGACATTTAGCTCTACATGTGGAGACAGAAGTCTGGGGGGTCATGTCAACCTAATCCCAAATCATATCTAATATCCTTTGTTTAAAGAACTGTGTTATCCAAAAGGAAAGGTCTCTAGGATAGAATCTATTCTATACTGACTGTTAGTGCGTGTACAAGCGTCTAAGTGTCTACATGAGATGCGAGGGGGTAGGAATATTCCATGGTAACGGGGCTATGAATTACTTGCATGAGGACAGCGAGGCCTGGCCCTTTGCACGGTAGCTGGAGGAATGTTTACCTAAACTACTAGACAGGAATGCATCGGATGAGGAGCGGAGTAGATAATCTTGAAGGTGAAATACAGTTTTTGGCAGGCAACAGGCTGGATCAGGCACCGTTAGTCGCGCAGGGAGTAGGACAAAGTTCATGGATACAGATGCAGGCTCAGACTGGAGCTTTCAGAGGCAGAAGGCAGGAAAAGGCTTGATGACAGAATTCAGGGCCTACTCGCCTGAATCTGTAAATGTGGAAAGTGAACCACATAAAGTCGGTGGCCTTTCATACTTAGGAATGGAATATTTGACCCATTCATGGCGGATCTGAAAGAGGACATGTTGACGGTGGACGCACATGTATTTGCGTCTTCAAAACTGGAACTGGAGGGAACATACATGTACTTATAGCATGCACATGGAGCCGTTGGGGTCTACGATAGGGGACATAACTGATCACAAAATTCATATTTCCTCATTCCCTCCTTGTCCCCTACGGACCCTCAGGAGATATCGATCTTCATCAATCCATCGATCTGTTCATATAGCATCATTTGTTCTTCTTTCTTCTTCCGGGATCTTGAACGAAAACTTGGATGTGGGATACACGATGTGGCACACAGACCACAAATCGCTGGCCCACATTGTAGACATAAGCAGCAACTGAATAGTATGAGAAAGCCAATACCTAGGAAGGATAGGATTCTCCATCCCCAGGCTGACAACACGCCCCAGAACCAACCGCACCAAGTCCAGGTGCCTGGACTCTGGTGAATCTGGCTTACAATCTTATGAAGGCGAGTTATGGCTTTATATACTGACGGCGAATTTTCTGGTATGAAAATGCAGCAACTTGATCCGATGACCCTACAAGCTCCGCCCCTATCGGCCAGGATGACGTCAAGGACAAGACGATTCTGAAGCACAACAATCCGCATAGCAGACTGCTCTTCTGTTAAATTGCCTAAGGTGGAAATAGTTTCGTTCACTACTGCTTCAAGGGTTCTGGTTAATCTACGTATCAGCTTACTATTAGTAACTCTACCTATGTAGGGAAAGAAACCTTTATTGAAATCTGTGTATTTTTCCCATGCTGTTTCAGTGTAATCGACAATTGGGAGATCTCTCTGCTGTCTATTGTGTACTAAATGGGTATTTCTATGATAATCAGGAGGAGCTAGGAAAACAGGTGGCAGAAGGAATGCTATGTAACAGGTACCATCCCAGTCTAAAGGTAGACGTATATATGCGGTCTGGCCACATATGAAGTAGGAATGACGGGAAGCTCTAAATGTAGACTTGCCTTGATCACTGAATTTTATTACAGTGGTGCATTTACTATGGCCCATGTGTATGGAACCATTCTTTCTTACACATAATTCCCCTTTTACTGGGAATACTGACATGACGGGCAAGATTGGTGTAGCTTCAGATTCAACGTTCAGGATCATGAGGTTAAGTGTAAAATTACCTAATCCATGTACTTCATTTTCTAGATCAGTTCCTGTTCTTTTGGGAAGTCCCTCCTTGTTAGGGTAGCAGACTTTGAGCAAAACTAGGTTCAGGTTTCCCCATACCCAGTTGTCTTGATAAACTGCAGAATTTGAATCTAGGGAATTAATCAAACTAAACCATGCTCCACAGGAGCCATTGTGTGTGAACGGATATGGAAAGAGGGGCAAAACTCCCTTATAGTTCTGATAGGGAGGGAGTCGGCCACATATCCAACAATTTGTGGCATTGCTGGTCTGATGGGAATGATGTAACATACTAATGAATGTGTTGTTGCGCAGCGCAAATCTATAGGACAATTCATGCGGAGGTAATTCGCTAAAAGAATGTTCTGCAGTTACATTGTAAACACGCTTAAGAATAGGGTAATACATGTGCAATAGTATGCTGACAATGATGATCAGAAGACTTAGAAAAAACAAAATTAATAATGTTACTGTGCAGTGACTACGAAGTGATTTACAATACGCATGCTTCTTAAGCTGCATCTGTTGATTTCTTTCTCTATTCCGGTCTAGAGGATACACGTCAGAGACAAATTCAACCGATTCACCTTGGAGAGGACTTAAACAATCAAATTGCCTGACTTACTAGACCTTAATTTTAGTTTGTAAAGTTCAGAGTTTGTTAATTCAGCCAAGGGGAGCTTTGAGTCTGTTTGTGAGGGAATGCAGGGCTGAACGTTCACACTAGATGGTAGTCCATAAAATTTCTTGATATGACTCGAGTGCAACCACCCTTTGCGTCCTTCAATCTTCACGGCTGTCCTTGTAGTTAGTAGAACCAATTTTGGCGATGTCCATCTAGGCTCCAGTTGGGTCTTTCGGTCAAAATTCCTGACCAAAACCAGGTCGCCAGGAACCACGTCATGGGGCTTCACCTCAGTATTATCGGGAAAAGCTGCGGCTACCTGTGAACGACAAGATTGTAGTGCAGACATCAAGGAAGCCAGGTAATCTGTCAGCATATTACAGTCAACATCAGTGATTTTGCGAGGTATAGGCGTCCCCCACATATTTGGTGGTCTACCGAAGATCACCTCGTACGGGGATAGCCCTGTTCGAGAATGTGCTACCATTCTCATGTAAAAGAGCGCAACTGGTAAAGCTACTATCCAATCGACACCTTTTTCTCTACATATTTTGGACAATCTAATTTTCAGAGTTTGATTATGGCGTTCCACGAGACCTGCTGCCTCGGGATGTCGGACACAGTGGAATTTCCATTGGTAGCCTAACAAAAGGGAAACGTGTTTCATTAGTTCGGATGAGAACGGCTGGCCGTTATCTGAGTAGACAACACGTGGTAAACCGTACCGTGGGAAGAATTCTCGAACTAACTGTTTGGCAGTAGTCGGGGCAGTGTAATCTGAAACCGGGTAGGCTTCTGTCCAACGAGAAAGAGCACAGACAACTACGAGAACATATTTGAATCCTCGACATCGTTCCATCTGGATATAATCCATCTGGAGGACTTCAAAAGCATGATCGGGAGATTGAAATCCACCCTGCTCTACGGGGATGCTTTTACCTGGATTAAACTGACAACATATCATACAGGTACGAACTTTTTGTTTAGCTGCTGCTCGCAAGTGTTTGTTGAACCAAATGTGTTGAATGCTGTCTAGCATAGCTTTTTCTCCTAGGTGCGCTGGACTATGTATTGTGTTAATGATGACTTGAACCATGGAGTCGGGAAGAAACCATATAGATTTTTCCTTCGTCATCCATCCTTGATCCGTTTGGATCCCTCCTAATTCAGTCCATTTCTTTATTTCTTCTGGTGTAGCATGTGTCTGTATGTCAATTATATCAAGGGCGGGATCCTTAACTGTCATGCAATGTGTTGGTGTCGGAACTATTGTCTTTGTCATGTCAGTTGTGTGAGTCTGATTCTGAGCAGTCTGTTTAGCTGTTCTGTCAGCTAGGTCATTACCCTGAGAAATGATATCGGTAACTTTTGTATGGGCTTTGCATTTCATAATCGATATTGCAGTAGGTAGATGAATCGCGTCTAATAGGGCTTGAATGAGGGGTCCGTGTTGGATGTGGGCACCGTGAGAAGTTAAATAACCTCTCTCTCGCCACAGTACGCCGAAGTCATGGACGACTCCGAATGCATAACGTGAATCTGTGTATATGTTGACTTTCTTATTTTTGGCTTGAATACAGGCTTGTGTCAGAGCGATGAGCTCTGCTGCTTGAGCTGACAAAGTGTTAATACAATTTGTTTCAATGACTTCAGTGTCTGTTGTGACTGCGTAAGCGGCCACTAACTCTCCTGTACTTGTTCTCATACATGACCCATCTACATACAATGTCAAGTCTGGATCTGACAAAGGAATATCTGTCAAGTCTTGTCTGGGTTTCGTCGTGATAGTAATGACTTCGACACAATCATGTGCCAATGGATCTGTTCCGCCTACTGGTAACAGTGTGGCAGGATTTAACGTATTACAACGTCTGATTTCTATGTGTGGCTGAAACAATGTTAATTCGTAACCGGTGAGTCTCGCTATAGTCAAGTGTTGTGTTTGTGTGCGGTTCAAGAGAACCTCTACTGCGTGTGGTACTTGTACTGTCAATTGGTGTCCTAACACTATGGCATCGCTTTGTCTGATTGCTAAAGCTGTTGCTGCCACGGATTTCAGGCACGCAGGAAGAGCCTGAGCTACTGGATCTAATGTACTAGAGAAATAAGCACATGGTTTGTGTGATCCTGCTTGTTCCTGAGTGAGTACTGACAAGGCAGTACCTTCGCGTTCTGTAACAAAGAGTGTAAACTGTTTACTGTAACATGGTGTTGCTAGGACAGGTGCTTGGCATAAAGCTTTCTTTAAGCTTTCAAAGGCATGTGTATGTTCTGGAGTCCAAGGGAGGACAGTCGATGTGGCTGCCTCCTGTGTTGTCAACTGGATGAGTGGTTTTGCTAGAAATGCATATTGAGGGATCCACTGCCTACAGTATGAAGTGAGGCCTATAAAAGCCCGCACCTCCTTTTGTGTCTTGGGTGGTGGCATGTTAGCAATTAACTGGATGCGGTCGGATGTAAGCTGCCTTCCCTCCTTGGACAGCGAGTGCCGAAGGTAAACAACTCGCTGGACACAGAATTGCAGCTTAGTAGGGGACACCTTGTGCCCTTTGTCGGCCAGAAATTTCAAAACCGTCAGTGACGCTGTTTCACATTCAGGTTCGCTTCGGGCGGTGATCAGCAGATCATCGACATATTGAAGCAAGGCAGTGTTAACTGGCATGTGGATACTGTCAAGTTCTCGTTTCAGTGCTTGGCTATAGATGCTGGGGCTTTCTGTAAATCCTTGAGGTGCGCGTGTGAATTTAAAACTTCGTCCATTTAAACTGAATCCGAACAGATATTGACTTTCCGGATCTATTGGGACACTAAAGAAAGCATTCGTGAGGTCAATTACAGTGAAAGACGTTGCTTCTGAGTCAATAGCTGTGAGTAATGAAGAGATATCTGGGACCACAGGGTATTGTGGTACAATACATTTGTTCAATTCGCGCAGATCAATAACTAATCGGTATACTGGTGGTGCTTTTGGATCCGTTCGTTTAAGAATCGGAATTATCGGGGAATTACATACATTGGAGTCGGTTTCGACAACCACTCCTTGTGCAATGAGCTCGTCAATGATTTGCAGTAAAGCCACAACAGCATCTGGTGGTAACTTGTATTGTCGCATTCGTGGTAGTACTACTCCTGTTTTCAGTGTAACTCGATATGGTGTAATGTTCATGCAACCAACATCAGTGGGGCCTTGTGCCCATAAATGTGTAGGTAAATTCTGCAACCGGTGATCCATGTCTCTTGACACGTAGTGACCTTTAAAGTCACGTAAAAATAGTCGTACTCCTTCCGGAGAACAACATATTATAGCTCCTAGAGCTTTCAATGTTTTTATACCTAACAAGTTTTCTGGACATGATTTAGTAAGCAATAAATCTGTAGTACGTGTCAATGGACCGACCGTAAGTGGAAGAGGTTGTGTTACGTCATTGATTATAGGTTTTCCTGAGAATCCAAGGGAAATATTCTGTGAGCCTGAGAGGGGTGCCCCTGGAACTTCACTGCGTCTTATAGTTGTTCTGCTTGCCCCTGTGTCAAGTAAAAACTTTCTGTCTTCCCCTAATAGTTCACTATGTACATAAGGTCCCTCTTGGTCTACAGGAACCTCTATAAGGGGTAAGCCAACTTCCCTCTCTAGGCTATTTCATGTGTATCGCTGATAATCGGGATAATCTGCTTGTGCGTACTGATACATCTGTTGTGTCGTTGCTTGTGTGGCAGCAATAGGCTGCGCTTGTGGTGGTGCTACGATCTGTTGTGGAGCTGCCTGTTGCGGAGCTAGTTGTTGCGGAGCTAATCTAGGTTGTGCATGCTGAGGGATTTGTTGTTGATTCTGATCCTGTCTAGGTGGACGTGGTCTCTCCTGGGTTCTACCTGTGGCAATATTATGTTTCAGGACTGGACAATCGTGTATATAATGACCTTGTTGTTTACAATAGTTGCATGTCCCTTTCGTAGGACCTACGGAATCACCCTTTAGGTGACCATCGTCTGGAACTGACTGAGCAACAAGCATTTTCATTTTTGTATCTTTCATACGTCTTTGTTCATGTTCTTGTTCTTCTCTAATTCTATTGTGGTGATATTGTAACATCTGTAACATCTGTGATGGGGTATTACCTTGCCAGGTACTTTCGAATTTCAATACTCTATTCTTGATTTGTAGCAGAGAATTTTCAACTAATTTTGTCACAAACAGATGTGGATATGACTCGCTACTGGCTTTTGTGCCACTATTTATACCAAAACATTTTTCAAATCGGGAATAGAAATCACTAGTGTCTTCATCTGGCTTTTGTTTACAGGCTGAGATTGCACCCCAGTCTTCCTTTTTCGTAGTTAATAAACGTGGCAGTACCTGCACTAGTAGCCCTGCTAGTGCTGTAGTCTTTTCCCCAAGCCCTGCTCCTGCAGCTCGGGCCCTTTCTTCGTTTTCTAATGCTGTCCAATCTATCTTTTGGTCTCCCACCTCCCATTCCTTTTCTTTGAGTTTCTCATAAACACCGGCGGGTAATAGGACTTTTAATATTTTCATAATGTCGGGGTAGGTATACTCTCCCATGAGTAACATGTCTTTTATTTCACGGTGGAAACCTGCTGGATCCTTGTCATGGCTGGGTACTACTTTCTTCATTTCTAATAATTCCAGTTTAGTTATAGGCGTGTACACAAACACGCGTGTAAAGTTATTTCCGTCACCTCTGATTGGGTGTACTTCGCGTAACGGGTTCTGTCTATCTATGTGATACATTCTTCTTCCCATGATGGGAATTGGAACGTGTTCTGGGCATACGAAAGTTAAATATTGGTTTCGAAATTCTAGAATTTCCTTAATCAAATCAGTACCTGACCCTCTCCATATATTCGTGAGTAGTTCTGTCAATATGTCAGGTAAGGGTCCTGGATCGGAGTGTTGGCTTTTATATAATATAAGGAGGTGTTGAATCATGTATATACTAGCTAAACGCTGTTCGTATGGGTCAAGATTCAGAAACGTGTGTGCAAGTACATCATCATTGTATTCGCTGGGACTGTCAGCCCATTGTACTGCTGACCTGGCTAATTCTTGCTCGTCCATGGAATCGAGCATATGGTACCCCCTGCGATCTCGGAGTAATTTATCAGCGGCTTGGAATAGGTGTTCAGGGGATCTCGTATTTAACATAGGGGTTTGAAAATGTCTATTATGTTCTGGACGTATCGGACGTATCGGATCATTGAAGCCTCTAGTATTATTATGGGGTCTTCCTCTACCTACATAAGCTATTGTATCTAATTGTTCTGATTCTTGCTCCTCCTCTTCTTCTGATTCCACTCTGTCTGTTTCTCGTCTTTCTTTATGTATTCGTTCTACTTCTTTGCGGATCTTTCGACACATGGCGATTATACACGCCTGTCTATCATGTTTCTCTTCTGATATGTTCTGACCCCATTTGGCAAGTCTTTGCATGGTATCTTGATCTGCCCCAGGCCTGTCTTGATTCCTAATTATGCAATTTATGAAAAAACGTAGTAGTTGTCTTTGGACATCCACTTTCTGGTATTCCATAGCTTCGTTAATACTTTCTGGACCTCGCCCTGTTTGGACAAAGCGATATATTTCGTCTAGGTGTTGACCCATTCCTGGTATCGTCATTAAATATAATGTAGCTCGTCGTATACGTAGTGATGATATGAGCAATTTGTCCTGTCTACCTGGTACTGGGTCGTATCTACAATCCACAAGCTGTTCTTTAAACATGTCGGATGTCGCTAATTGGGGTGTACGTTGGAGTGCTAAATCTCTAAGGGTCTGTTTATTTCGCGGCGGGGTGGCAAACATGTCTGTCGTACCTCCTGTAGCACCATCTGAGGTGCTAGGCACAAAGGGATTCGTTGGACGTAGGATAGAGATTGTAGATGCGGGAAAAACTGTAGAAACGGACGGACCTGTGGGAACTTGTGTAGGAGTTTGTAGTTGCGGGGATACAGACGGATGCTCTTGGTGTTGAACACCATCGGCAAGCGGTATGTGTGGTATGGCATTAGCATACTCGGGAGCTACGTCATCTAAATAGGAGGAAAGGAAAACGTCCTTTGCTGTTTTGGGATGGGTTTTGGGATGTGCTTTTATCGGGAGCAATGGGGGAGTTAAGTCTTTTGGTATTTCCGGGGTAGCCTTAGGTAACCCTTCGGCCAGAAGAGGATACATACCATTCATAAGAGTGTTTCTTTGTCTATCTACTTGCTCTGATTTTACTCGGGTACCTTCCTCAAGTAATAGATTTTCTCGGGTTTTATTTGAATTCTCTCTACCTTTCTCTTCCTGTCTGAGCGCTTTTTCTGTACGTCTATATGATTTTTTACGCCATAATTCAATGGCATCCTTCTGTGACTGTCTGGCTTTCTTTTTCCATAATTCTTCTTCTACTCTCATGATGCAATCTGCATCCCAGGTCCCCGCTGCGGGCCATCTCTGACTCTCTGGTAACTCTTTGGTGTAGTCCACCCATAAATCAAGAAATAATACGGCATCTAGGCCATGCTTATGATACATAAAGTACCCTGGAGTGTCCCTAGGTGGGATGGGAACAGCTTCTTCGAGTACACCCTTTCTAGTTTTGATCTGTCTTAGTTTCGAAAAGAGCGGCATTTTTAGACCTTATTACTAGAACACACTTTATACAAAGAACACAATAATGAACAGTCATTCACACCACAATATATAGAACGTATTAAAACATTTAACATTTAACAGTTTTATGAACGATGATAACTAATAGAAAACTAGTTACTGACATAATACTGACACTAGATAATACTTTTTTATACTTATTTATATGCATAACATACTATATATACTGCTAAACAGTACAGATACACTGCTAAAACAGTGCAGACCGGATTTGTGTACCCAAACCCGTCTTGACCGGCACAGACTATGTGCACGTAAAATGCCTCCCCGGTAATGGTACTCACCGGGTAGCTCGGAACGGAAGGCCTCGGAACGGAACTGAAACTGGACCGGACTGGACTCGACTCGACTGGACTCGGAACTTCGGAACCTGGTGGGACTCTGTATACCTCGGATCTTGCTCTCTCAGCTAGGCTCTGGTCGGGATACTTCGCACTTCTCACCGCCTCGTCTGGGTGTTGATCGCAGCCTCAGTCGTCCCCGCTTGGCCGGAGGGAGATACAGGAAATCCTGCAGGTACGCGTTTTTGTCCGTTCAGCTGTGGCAGGAGACCGGGCCTGCAACGCACCGCCGGCGCGTGAGATGAGAAAGTGTCCCTATTCGGGCGCCAATTCATGTGGTAAATATTTCATTACCGGTACTATTTTTTATGCGGTAAAGTCTAGTAAGAATAACTCAGTAAATATAAGAGGCAGAATCCGTGGTATTAGAGGTTTTAAAAGGCTTTATTCCTATACAAAGGAATACAATTCGAATTGCAGGCTTTCTATTCCATCACCACGAAAGTTCAGGAAGGAAGGGCATACATTATTGACAGATAAGCAGTTTTATAGAAAATACATTACAGTGAAACAGATGCAAGAGGCGTAACAGCTGATAGTACAGATAAAAGGTGCATACGTAACTAATAGAGGCGGATATATGGGTGTAATTTGATAAACGTCATCATACATGATGTCACAAGTGGGTGGATCCATAAGAGAATCCTGCAATGTCAGCAGAAATATTTGGCAGAGATGCGCGCGCAGCCGCATGACGTGTGATTGACGTGCAACTAGAGGGTGAAGGGGACTTGACATTTAGCTCTACATGTGGAGACAGAAGTCTGGGGGGTCATGTCAACCTAATCCCAAATCATATCTAATATCCTTTGTTTAAAGAACTGTGTTATCCAAAAGGAAAGGTCTCTAGGATAGAATCTATTCTATACTGACTGTTAGTGCGTGTACAAGCGTCTAAGTGTCTACATGAGATGCGAGGGGGTAGGAATATTCCATGGTAACGGGGCTATGAATTACTTGCATGAGGACAGCGAGGCCTGGCCCTTTGCACGGTAGCTGGAGGAATGTTTACCTAAACTACTAGACAGGAATGCATCGGATGAGGAGCGGAGTAGATAATCTTGAAGGTGAAATACAGTTTTTGGCAGGCAACAGGCTGGATCAGGCACCGTTAGCCGCGCAGGGAGTAGGACAAAGTTCATGGATACAGATGCAGGCTCAGACTGGAGCTTTCAGAGGCAGAAGGCAGGAAAAGGCTTGATGACAGAATTCAGGGCCTACTCGCCTGAATCTGTAAATGTGGAAAGTGAACCACATAAAGTCGGTGGCCTTTCATACTTAGGAATGGAATATTTGACCCATTCATGGCGGATCTGAAAGAGGACATGTTGACGGTGGACGCACATGTATTTGCGTCTTCAAAACTGGAACTGGAGGGAACATACATGTACTTATAGCATGCACATGGAGCCGTTGGGGTCTACGATAGGGGACATAACTGATCACAAAATTCATATTTCCTCAATATAATCAAATAAGTGAATATATACACAGGGATATGCTGTATATTTAGGTTTGATTATGGTGGTTATGCAGGGAAGAGCCAACTCTTAAGTAGTCTTCTGAAGATCAGATAGTTATATATGTATCTTATGTTTGGGGGTAATGAATTCTATAGTTGGGCTGCTTGAACAGAGACGGATGTGGCACCTATGTTTTTTTTCATGTATGGTGGGATTTTGAGTAGGGGTGGGTGGAGTTCACAGAGTCCTACACTAAATTCCGTGAAGTTGCAAAAAAACTACGCCAAGCAACGTGGGGTTCCGCTTTCAGGTGGAGTTTTCATGCGTGCACGTTTGCATTGCGCTGTGAACGTAGAGTGCATCCATGCACTCCAAAATCACCCTGAAACTGTACTACACAGTCCTAAAGTGTGCTAGCGTTCTAAACTACGTGCAAACAGCACCGCGCTGTACACATGGGCGCGGCAATCTTGTTTTTCTTCTCTCTGTTATGGTGCTGGGCCTACATTTTATTATCATCTTAATCTCTGTAATCCTCGTCTTTTATTACTTTTCAACCCAATTTTTCTTTTTTTTACAGAGTGTGTGTCTTTGTGTTTGTGTATTTTCTGTTTTTGTATAAATGTTTTTCTGACTTTTTTTAACTTAGTTTATTCCCCCCTCTTTCCTTTCTCTTTCTTTCCCTTCTTAGTTTATTAATTCCCCACACAGCGCCATGCTGCCAGCAGGCGGCAGGCCCGGTAGCGCTACTCCCTGTGGGAGCGTCAGGGGCACTGGGGGACGGTGCGCCAGTGCGTGTTGTCCAACAGCGAGGTTCGGCGCACCACCCACCTTGCTCCACTTTAAGAGCTTTCATCCCAACAGCCAAAAATCAAGTATACCATTCAGTCAGTTTCTACGACTCCGTAGAAACTGTACTTCAGTCAAAGATTATCTCTTTCATTCAGAACTTATGAAACAGAAATTCTTACTAAGAGGATACCCCAACAGGCTTGTTAGGGATTCTCTAAAGAGAGCGAGATACTACAATCGGGACACGTTGTTCATCCCCAAAATGAAGGAAAATGAAATGGAAAAACTGGTATGTGTTACCAAACACTCTCCCATAAACAACAAAATACGTCAAATTGTCAACTCCCAATGGCATCTGCTCAATCTAGACAACCAGACAACTAGGATCCCGAAACCTCTTTTCGCATTCCGAAGAAACAAAAACCTCAAAAATATGCTGGTGAGGGCTAAGCTACCTGAACGGAATATTGCGACACAGAGATCCATAACTGGCAGCACTCCCATTGTAGGGCACTATCAATGTGGCGGCTGCCAGGCATGTCCGAATGCCATCGTTGGTGACAGTCTCGTAATTAATGGTAGGACAATCAACTCTAAAGAGATGACAAACTGTAAAACATCTAATTGTATATACGTCATCTTATGCCCCTGTGATGTCCCCTATGTGGGAGAGACCGGCAGAGAATGCAAAATACGCATAGGGGAACATAAATCCAACATCAGGCGTAACAACCTCACGGCCCCATTGGTCAAACACTGGATGGAGTCCAAACATACGGACAAGGAACTACGTTGGACCATCCTAGAGAAGGTTAGAACGCAAAAGGGCACCGACAGCGCTCGCATTCGAAAGAAGCGAGAAGTGTTTTGGATTTTTCTTCTGGACTCTAAAGCGCGGGGATTAAACGAGGACTTACCTTGGGAAAACGCAATTATATAACCTTCTTGATATAGTGAATTATCTGCCTTCCTGAAGATCAAGCTTCGTAACTCTGTCTTGTCGTGATCGTGGTTTGTACGCTATATCTGTTTCGTACTTTGATCTACTAATCCTGTATTGCTATATTGTCGTAGGACCATGAATTATTTTATTCAGATTTTTCATTTATATTGTCAATTTGAGCGATATTTGTTTGACTTGTTGAACTCCTTTTTTACCAACGTTGTGACCTGACTCGTCACACTCTGAGCATACGCACCATAATATAATAGTCGGTATACGTTTAAGTGATCAGCCGCTGACACTAAGTTTGAAAAACCCGTTCCGACCTCTGTGGTGTAATCCATAGCCATCTCTTACATCTCACACTCTGACATAGTTTGGGCACTCCCCTCAATGGTACTTAAACAGCTGAGTTCCATCAAGCTGTTCGTTTCTCTTTCCTCGGAGAGAGTCTTTTCAAGGGAGGAGCACCTTTAACAGTTTGTGTTGTTCAAGCGAGTTTAGACGAGTGATCACCTGGCTAAGAATTATTCTCGGTAAGCGGTTTTTAAAAATCGGTGGCAGCTTTCTAGTTTAAGCTTTCTCAAATCCCTTGCACTTCTCGTAACCGCTAAAACCAATTGCTTTTTGTTCACGCTCAGAACTCGCGGCAAGCCCGCTTTACTGCCTGACTCACCTGTCCGACTAGAGCTCCGTGGATGTTTCCTTTACGAGGTGTCAGCCTTGAGGATAAAGCGCCTTTCATTGTCTGCGCTGCTCGAGTGAGTCGAGACCGGTTCTTCATTTTATCAAGAAACGTCTTCACGGTAAGCGTTTACTAAAGAATGGTGCAATTGTGCTAATCAAAGCGCTTTCGAAACTTTCGCGCTTTCCATAAACGCCAACATTTTTTGTGTTTGTTCATTTTTAGAATTCGCGGCTAACGGCGAGTCCGCGTGATTATTTCAATCCACATATTTCATCCGAGCAGCGTGGTGCTTTCCCTTGAACCATTAAGTCCCTATGGTGAGCAAGTTTCTAAACCGTAGGCATTATGCAAGTAGAGGTGCCTTTAAAACTCACGTTTCTCTTTTCTATTTTCTTTTTAAACACCAATTGTTTGTTTTTTTGACTCCCAGATCTCGAAGGAACATCGATATCACTCATCATTCACCCCAATACAACGGCTGGCCTAAGCAGTGGAGTCAAGTCCTTTCCTTTGTTTATCAAACTCTGAATTCTCACCTGCCTAGAAGCATCCACTAAAGATACTTTTTGACTCGCTGGCCTCAGGTAGATTTATCCTATTTCTTGTGGCTTATGTTATGTAGTATCAGTTCCAAGCAGGCCCTACTACTGAACCAATCATCCCCCCCTTTATTCATTCTTAGATCCATCAACTCTTTTTGAGAACAAATTTCACCTTATTGCTACTCATGCCCCTGGCAAGAAACTCTGAACTTGTCCTACTTAATCGGAGGACATTTTCCGCATGTTCTCTAATGAGCACACATTTGTAGCCTTTCCCCGAGTTATTTACTTTATGTATAGGAATAAGAATTTTATTACTCTTTGAGATCTGTCATAAACTGTTTTCTTATTGTTTTTTTCACAAATCCCACTTTCTATATCTCTCAATTTTTATTTTCATTTTTTCCATTGATCTGTATGATGTGTGCAACTTTCTAACATAAACCATGTATCCGGTTCTCAACCACTCAACTGTATAGACCAGTGCTTATTTAATTTAAATGTAATAATTTATATGTTTATTATTTGATAGGTCCCATGGAAACCGTATCTGAATAATTTTATGCCCTGAAGAAGGTGTTACCCCAGGAAAAGGGGTGTCACACCGAAACGCGCGTCGGCGTTTTGAATTGAATTGTTCTTCTTCACACAGACTCATTAAGATTCTACAATCTTTCAAAAAACAGTCCCTTGTTTTTTCCATTCTTCTTTCCATGTTTGGATATTCTTGATTGTATAATATTCATATCTAATTGATCATCTGTGTGTTTACGCCTTATAAGACTAGGTTACCACGTAGGGCCATTAGATTGTTCACTTTTTTACCCTCTAGGATGTATGGTATGATTGAGTATGAATGAGAGTTTTGAACCATTTTATATCTTAGGTTTCCCATGGGCATTATTGATTTGTAGGACCATCTTGTCCTTCATACATTAAACTGTCTTTATAATATTAATTTGTGTACTTATCAAGCAAGTTTTTTCCAATTAAGTTGAAAAATAAAAAAATAAAAAAAGATAAATATCCTTAATTGCTTTATATCATGATTTATGCATGGTCGAGATAGAGTGGTTTTTTTGTTTTCAAAAGTTGACTTAGATGCAACAATTAAAAGATTGTAGGTATAGCAGACCGTTTTGTATTTACTTGTGATTTATCCCCTGCTGCTTTACCTCTATTGTTTTAGGGGTTCCCCTCTTGTAGTGGTTTTTCCTTCCCAGCCTTGTTTGCTGTGGGGTTTTTTCGAAGTATTGTATTGTTGAAATTGTCTTTGATTGTTGCACACACTTCTTCTATCTCTATTCTAACTCCAGTTCAGCCCGCCGAACTTGCCTGATTATTCTTTTTTAGTCTTTCTTCACCCTTTCTTTATTATTTCTATCTGCCCCTACTTCAACCAACGGTTTATTATCCCTAATTTCATATGGACAGTATCAAAACCTTCGGATTTTCTGACGAAGACTATGCACGCCTTATAGGTCAAACACCTAACCCAGATAGACCTTTCTCTCTCTCTAAAGGCCCAAATGAGGATTGGACCAAACTATTCAACTTAAAGAAAAAAACAAAACGTACTGAGTCACATGCCAACTTTATGTTGGAGTATCTGAAAGCGGGTACTATTCCCATTGGCCTTCGAGTTAGGAATATACCAGGCTTATTTGTGGAGATCAGGCAATTCCTTGAAAAATGGGCCCTGATTTCTAATAGATGCTCTAGGGACTGGATGATCCTGATTGTCGAAACTGCAAGGGAGGTAATCCAGTTATTAAATAAGGAGATCCAGGACCTAGAAGACAAACTCAAAGCATCAAGCGGCCTCGAGGAAGGTAAGAAGAAATTAGAAGAGATAGTGATAGAGTTAGATTCATTCAGCGAATATCTACTAAAAAGAAAAACAGAGAAGCTAAGAAAGGATATTAGACTGTTCTCCCAGGAAAAAGCTTATCCTTACCTATCTGAAAACTTCTATTCTTCAACAAATGACAATCTGACTGGTAACCCCAACCCCCAGTGGAGCAACAAACGCATTATAACATTCTCAGATACCACTGACTCAGACAGTGAGGGGCCATCTTATCAAACCCCCCAATATAGACCAGACGCAGAGAGACATCAGATTGAGAATCGTTTTTTAGGGAACCGAAGGGGCGGATTCCGCCCACGATTTCAGAACCAATACCGCAATCAATATCAGGGCACGCATCAGAGAAGTCAGTATCAGGAACCAGTCCAACAACAGAGATACCAGGAACCAGCTCAGCCACAAAGATATATCAGGACCCGCCAGAATCAATACTGGCGAACATAGAGAAAATCCCAGTGTTTAATTTATCATCATACACGATGGATGATCCCACTGAAGCTTTACTTACAAAAGGTTTATCCTTTGTCCCTTCAGTTAAGATGAACAAATTTGAACTCATGACGGACATGCATGCGTTCTTCCGTAAAATCAGACTCAAACATTTTTTTCAGAACAGAGATGCACATAATGACAATGGTAACCGTTCGGGCCTCAAACCACCATCGAATTTTACGCCCACTATTGATCAAATCGGTAAAGAAGTAGAGCTCTTTGAGAAAGCTGTCCTCAGCAAAATTGAAAAAATAACCACGTTTGTACCTCTTCCCACCAATAATATCACTAGGGAAGAAAACAATGCCCTCTCCACCATGAAAAACAACAAGGAGATCACATTGAAACCATGTGATAAAGGGGGAGGCATAGTAATTTTTGACACTTGTGACTACAAGGATAGAATGCATGCACTTTTGGGGGCACCTAGACATTATTTAAAAATCAACATCAATCCGGAACCAAGACTGAAACGTAGAATCCTTCAGGTTGTCGTATCAGCAGTAGAGAGGGGTGAAATATGCGAAAAAGAAGCAGAATATCTTACCCCCACCCATACCCGGATCCCGATTATTTATGGAGTTCCTAAAACTCATAAAAACCAGAAGGACCCCCCAATGAGACCCATTGTATCCACTATAGGATCGGCGACAGAACCACTTTCAAAATATATTGATCGGTTTCTACAACCTTTGGTTACTTCGCTCCAATCCTATGTCAAGGACACAGGACACTTTATCTCTAAAATAGAGGGTCTACAATATGATCCTGAACGAGAAATTTTAGTTACCATGGATATCGAGTCCTTATACTCGAATATCCCACAAGGGGATGCTCTGAGAACAGTTAAAGACAAAATTGAATCAGAGACATCACTACACAACAAAAAATTCCTGATTCAATGTTTGGAGATTGTTCTAGAAGAAAACTTTTTTGAGTTTGATGGTGATTTTTATCACCAAATACAGGGAGTTAGCATGGGGGCGGCCTGTGCGCCTAGTGTCGCCTGTCTATACATGGGGCACTTCGAGGACCGTAACATCTACAACGAAGTCGCCCCCTTCTACGAGAACATCCGTCACTGGTCACGCTTCATTGACGATATATTCTTCGTCTGGAGCGGTGACCAAGAATCCCTTAACGAATTCATTTCTTGGATTAATTTAGCAGATTCCAACCTGCGTTTTACAGCACAAAGGAGTGTGGAAAAACTAGAATTCTTGGATGTTTATGTCAAACATGAAGACCACCAACTTCAGGTATCACTTTTCACGAAACCAACCGCCAGGAATACCTTGCTCCACTTTAAGAGCTTTCATCCCAACAGCCAAAAATCAAGTATACCATTCAGTCAGTTTCTACGACTCCGTAGAAACTGTACTTCAGTCAAAGATTATCTCTTTCATTCAGAACTTATGAAACAGAAATTCTTACTAAGAGGATACCCCAACAGGCTTGTTAGGGATTCTCTAAAGAGAGCGAGATACTACAATCGGGACACGTTGTTCATCCCCAAAATGAAGGAAAATGAAATGGAAAAACTGGTATGTGTTACCAAACACTCTCCCATAAACAACAAAATACGTCAAATTGTCAACTCCCAATGGCATCTGCTCAATCTAGACAACCAGACAACTAGGATCCCGAAACCTCTTTTCGCATTCCGAAGAAACAAAAACCTCAAAAATATGCTGGTGAGGGCTAAGCTACCTGAACGGAATATTGCGACACAGAGATCCATAACTGGCAGCACTCCCATTGTAGGGCACTATCAATGTGGCGGCTGCCAGGCATGTCCGAATGCCATCGTTGGTGACAGTCTCGTAATTAATGGTAGGACAATCAACTCTAAAGAGATGACAAACTGTAAAACATCTAATTGTATATACGTCATCTTATGCCCCTGTGATGTCCCCTATGTGGGAGAGACCGGCAGAGAATGCAAAATACGCATAGGGGAACATAAATCCAACATCAGGCGTAACAACCTCACGGCCCCATTGGTCAAACACTGGATGGAGTCCAAACATACGGACAAGGAACTACGTTGGACCATCCTAGAGAAGGTTAGAACGCAAAAGGGCACCGACAGCGCTCGCATTCGAAAGAAGCGAGAAGTGTTTTGGATTTTTCTTCTGGACTCTAAAGCGCGGGGATTAAACGAGGACTTACCTTGGGAAAACGCAATTATATAACCTTCTTGATATAGTGAATTATCTGCCTTCCTGAAGATCAAGCTTCGTAACTCTGTCTTGTCGTGATCGTGGTTTGTACGCTATATCTGTTTCGTACTTTGATCTACTAATCCTGTATTGCTATATTGTCGTAGGACCATGAATTATTTTATTCAGATTTTTCATTTATATTGTCAATTTGAGCGATATTTGTTTGACTTGTTGAACTCCTTTTTTACCAACGTTGTGACCTGACTCGTCACACTCTGAGCATACGCACCATAATATAATAGTCGGTATACGTTTAAGTGATCAGCCGCTGACACTAAGTTTGAAAAACCCGTTCCGACCTCTGTGGTGTAATCCATAGCCATCTCTTACATCTCACACTCTGACATAGTTTGGGCACTCCCCTCAATGGTACTTAAACAGCTGAGTTCCATCAAGCTGTTCGTTTCTCTTTCCTCGGAGAGAGTCTTTTCAAGGGAGGAGCACCTTTAACAGTTTGTGTTGTTCGAGCGAGTTTAGACGAGTGATCACCTGGCTAAGAATTATTCTCGGTAAGCGGTTTTTAAAAATCGGTGGCAGCTTTCTAGTTTAAGCTTTCTCAAATCCCTTGCACTTCTCGTAACCGCTAAAACCAATTGCTTTTTGTTCACGCTCAGAACTCGCGGCAAGCCCGCTTTACTGCCTGACTCACCTGTCCGACTAGAGCTCCGTGGATGTTTCCTTTACGAGGTGTCAGCCTTGAGGATAAAGCGCCTTTCATTGTCTGCGCTGCTCGAGTGAGTCGAGACCGGTTCTTCATTTTATCAAGAAACGTCTTCACGGTAAGCGTTTACTAAAGAATGGTGCAATTGTGCTAATCAAAGCGCTTTCGAAACTTTCGCGCTTTCCATAAACGCCAACATTTTTTGTGTTTGTTCATTTTTAGAATTCGCGGCTAACGGCGAGTCCGCGTGATTATTTCAATCCACATATTTCATCCGAGCAGCGTGGTGCTTTCCCTTGAACCATTAAGTCCCTATGGTGAGCAAGTTTCTAAACCGTAGGCATTATGCAAGTAGAGGTGCCTTTAAAACTCACGTTTCTCTTTTCTATTTTCTTTTTAAACACCAATTGTTTGTTTTTTTGACTCCCAGATCTCGAAGGAACATCGATATCACTCATCATTCACCCCAATACAACGGCTGGCCTAAGCAGTGGAGTCAAGTCCTTTCCTTTGTTTATCAAACTCTGAATTCTCACCTGCCTAGAAGCATCCACTAAAGATACTTTTTGACTCGCTGGCCTCAGGTAGATTTATCCTATTTCTTGTGGCTTATGTTATGTAGTATCAGTTCCAAGCAGGCCCTACTACTGAACCAATCATCCCCCCCTTTATTCATTCTTAGATCCATCAACTCTTTTTGAGAACAAATTTCACCTTATTGCTACTCATGCCCCTGGCAAGAAACTCTGAACTTGTCCTACTTAATCGGAGGACATTTTCCGCATGTTCTCTAATGAGCACACATTTGTAGCCTTTCCCCGAGTTATTTACTTTATGTATAGGAATAAGAATTTTATTACTCTTTGAGATCTGTCATAAACTGTTTTCTTATTGTTTTTTTCACAAATCCCACTTTCTATATCTCTCAATTTTTATTTTCATTTTTTCCATTGATCTGTATGATGTGTGCAACTTTCTAACATAAACCATGTATCCGGTTCTCAACCACTCAACTGTATAGACCAGTGCTTATTTAATTTAAATGTAATAATTTATATGTTTATTATTTGATAGGTCCCATGGAAACCGTATCTGAATAATTTTATGCCCTGAAGAAGGTGTTACCCCAGGAAAAGGGGTGTCACACCGAAACGCGCGTCGGCGTTTTGAATTGAATTGTTCTTCTTCACACCGACTCATTAAGATTCTACAATCTTTCAAAAAACAGTCCCTTGTTTTTTCCATTCTTCTTTCCATGTTTGGATATTCTTGATTGTATAATATTCATATCTAATTGATCATCTGTGTGTTTACGCCTTATAAGACTAGGTTACCACGTAGGGCCATTAGATTGTTCACTTTTTTACCCTCTAGGATGTATGGTATGATTGAGTATGAATGAGAGTTTTGAACCATTTTATATCTTAGGTTTCCCATGGGCATTATTGATTTGTAGGACCATCTTGTCCTTCATACATTAAACTGTCTTTATAATATTAATTTGTGTACTTATCAAGCAAGTTTTTTCCAATTAAGTTGAAAAATAAAAAAATAAAAAAAGATAAATATCCTTAATTGCTTTATATCATGATTTATGCATGGTCGAGATAGAGTGGTTTTTTTGTTTTCAAAAGTTGACTTAGATGCAACAATTAAAAGATTGTAGGTATAGCAGACCGTTTTGTATTTACTTGTGATTTATCCCCTGCTGCTTTACCTCTATTGTTTTAGGGGTTCCCCTCTTGTAGTGGTTTTTCCTTCCCAGCCTTGTTTGCTGTGGGGTTTTTTCGAAGTATTGTATTGTTGAAATTGTCTTTGATTGTTGCACACACTTCTTCTATCTCTATTCTAACTCCAGTTCAGCCCGCCGAACTTGCCTGATTATTCTTTTTTAGTCTTTCTTCACCCTTTCTTTATTATTTCTATCTGCCCCTACTTCAACCAACGGTTTATTATCCCTAATTTCATATGGACAGTATCAAAACCTTCGGATTTTCTGACGAAGACTATGCACGCCTTATAGGTCAAACACCTAACCCAGATAGACCTTTCTCTCTCTCTAAAGGCCCAAATGAGGATTGGACCAAACTATTCAACTTAAAGAAAAAAACAAAACGTACTGAGTCACATGCCAACTTTATGTTGGAGTATCTGAAAGCGGGTACTATTCCCATTGGCCTTCGAGTTAGGAATATACCAGGCTTATTTGTGGAGATCAGGCAATTCCTTGAAAAATGGGCCCTGATTTCTAATAGATGCTCTAGGGACTGGATGATCCTGATTGTCGAAACTGCAAGGGAGGTAATCCAGTTATTAAATAAGGAGATCCAGGACCTAGAAGACAAACTCAAAGCATCAAGCGGCCTCGAGGAAGGTAAGAAGAAATTAGAAGAGATAGTGATAGAGTTAGATTCATTCAGCGAATATCTACTAAAAAGAAAAACAGAGAAGCTAAGAAAGGATATTAGACTGTTCTCCCAGGAAAAAGCTTATCCTTACCTATCTGAAAACTTCTATTCTTCAACAAATGACAATCTGACTGGTAACCCCAACCCCCAGTGGAGCAACAAACGCATTATAACATTCTCAGATACCACTGACTCAGACAGTGAGGGGCCATCTTATCAAACCCCCCAATATAGACCAGACGCAGAGAGACATCAGATTGAGAATCGTTTTTTAGGGAACCGAAGGGGCGGATTCCGCCCAGGATTTCAGAACCAATACCGCAATCAATATCAGGGCACGCATCAGAGAAGTCAGTATCAGGAACCAGTCCAACAACAGAGATACCAGGAACCAGCTCAGCCACAAAGATATATCAGGACCCGCCAGAATCAATACTGGCGAACATAGAGAAAATCCCAGTGTTTAATTTATCATCATACACGATGGATGATCCCACTGAAGCTTTACTTACAAAAGGTTTATCCTTTGTCCCTTCAGTTAAGATGAACAAATTTGAACTCATGACGGACATGCATGCGTTCTTCCGTAAAATCAGACTCAAAAATTTTTTTCAGAACAGAGATGCACATAATGACAATGGTAACCGTTCGGGCCTCAAACCACCATCGAATTTTACGCCCACTATTGATCAAATCGGTAAAGAAGTAGAGCTCTTTGAGAAAGCTGTCCTCAGCAAAATTGAAAAAATAACCACGTTTGTACCTCTTCCCACCAATAATATCACTAGGGAAGAAAACAATGCCCTCTCCACCATGAAAAACAACAAGGAGATCACATTGAAACCATGTGATAAAGGGGGAGGCATAGTAATTTTTGACACTTGTGACTACAAGGATAGAATGCATGCACTTTTGGGGGCACCTAGACATTATTTAAAAATCAACATCAATCCGGAACCAAGACTGAAACGTAGAATCCTTCAGGTTGTCGTATCAGCAGTAGAGAGGGGTGAAATATGCGAAAAAGAAGCAGAATATCTTACCCCCACCCATACCCGGATCCCGATTATTTATGGAGTTCCTAAAACTCATAAAAACCAGAAGGACCCCCCAATGAGACCCATTGTATCCACTATAGGATCGGCGACAGAACCACTTTCAAAATATATTGATCGGTTTCTACAACCTTTGGTTACTTCGCTCCAATCCTATGTCAAGGACACAGGACACTTTATCTCTAAAATAGAGGGTCTACAATATGATCCTGAACGAGAAATTTTAGTTACCATGGATATCGAGTCCTTATACTCGAATATCCCACAAGGGGATGCTCTGAGAACAGTTAAAGACAAAATTGAATCAGAGACATCACTACACAACAAAAAATTCCTGATTCAATGTTTGGAGATTGTTCTAGAAGAAAACTTTTTTGAGTTTGATGGTGATTTTTATCACCAAATACAGGGAGTTAGCATGGGGGCGGCCTGTGCGCCTAGTGTCGCCTGTCTATACATGGGGCACTTCGAGGACCGTAACATCTACAACGAAGTCGCCCCCTTCTACGAGAACATCCGTCACTGGTCACGCTTCATTGACGATATATTCTTCGTCTGGAGCGGTGACCAAGAATCCCTTAACGAATTCATTTCTTGGATTAATTTAGCAGATTCCAACCTGCGTTTTACAGCACAAAGGAGTGTGGAAAAACTAGAATTCTTGGATGTTTATGTCAAACATGAAGACCACCAACTTCAGGTATCACTTTTCACGAAACCAACCGCCAGGAATACCTTGCTCCACTTTAAGAGCTTTCATCCCAACAGCCAAAAATCAAGTATACCATTCAGTCAGTTTCTACGACTCCGTAGAAACTGTACTTCAGTCAAAGATTATCTCTTTCATTCAGAACTTATGAAACAGAAATTCTTACTAAGAGGATACCCCAACAGGCTTGTTAGGGATTCTCTAAAGAGAGCGAGATACTACAATCGGGACACGTTGTTCATCCCCAAAATGAAGGAAAATGAAATGGAAAAACTGGTATGTGTTACCAAACACTCTCCCATAAACAACAAAATACGTCAAATTGTCAACTCCCAATGGCATCTGCTCAATCTAGACAACCAGACAACTAGGATCCCGAAACCTCTTTTCGCATTCCGAAGAAACAAAAACCTCAAAAATATGCTGGTGAGGGCTAAGCTACCTGAACGGAATATTGCGACACAGAGATCCATAACTGGCAGCACTCCCATTGTAGGGCACTATCAATGTGGCGGCTGCCAGGCATGTCCGAATGCCATCGTTGGTGACAGTCTCGTAATTAATGGTAGGACAATCAACTCTAAAGAGATGACAAACTGTAAAACATCTAATTGTATATACGTCATCTTATGCCCCTGTGATGTCCCCTATGTGGGAGAGACCGGCAGAGAATGCAAAATACGCATAGGGGAACATAAATCCAACATCAGGCGTAACAACCTCACGGCCCCATTGGTCAAACACTGGATGGAGTCCAAACATACGGACAAGGAACTACGTTGGACCATCCTAGAGAAGGTTAGAACGCAAAAGGGCACCGACAGCGCTCGCATTCGAAAGAAGCGAGAAGTGTTTTGGATTTTTTTTCTGGACTCTAAAGCGCGGGGATTAAACGAGGACTTACCTTGGGAAAACGCAATTATATAACCTTCTTGATATAGTGAATTATCTGCCTTCCTGAAGATCAAGCTTCGTAACTCTGTCTTGTCGTGATCGTGGTTTGTACGCTATATCTGTTTCGTACTTTGATCTACTAATCCTGTATTGCTATATTGTCGTAGGACCATGAATTATTTTATTCAGATTTTTCATTTATATTGTCAATTTGAGCGATATTTGTTTGACTTGTTGAACTCCTTTTTTACCAACGTTGTGACCTGACTCGTCACACTCTGAGCATACGCACCATAATATAATAGTCGGTATACGTTTAAGTGATCAGCCGCTGACACTAAGTTTGAAAAACCCGTTCCGACCTCTGTGGTGTAATCCATAGCCATCTCTTACATCTCACACTCTGACATAGTTTGGGCACTCCCCTCAATGGTACTTAAACAGCTGAGTTCCATCAAGCTGTTCGTTTCTCTTTCCTCGGAGAGAGTCTTTTCAAGGGAGGAGCACCTTTAACAGTTTGTGTTGTTCGAGCGAGTTTAGACGAGTGATCACCTGGCTAAGAATTATTCTCGGTAAGCGGTTTTTAAAAATCGGTGGCAGCTTTCTAGTTTAAGCTTTCTCAAATCCCTTGCACTTCTCGTAACCGCTAAAACCAATTGCTTTTTGTTCACGCTCAGAACTCGCGGCAAGCCCGCTTTACTGCCTGACTCACCTGTCCGACTAGAGCTCCGTGGATGTTTCCTTTACGAGGTGTCAGCCTTGAGGATAAAGCGCCTTTCATTGTCTGCGCTGCTCGAGTGAGTCGAGACCGGTTCTTCATTTTATCAAGAAACGTCTTCACGGTAAGCGTTTACTAAAGAATGGTGCAATTGTGCTAATCAAAGCGCTTTCGAAACTTTCGCGCTTTCCATAAACGCCAACATTTTTTGTGTTTGTTCATTTTTAGAATTCGCGGCTAACGGCGAGTCCGCGTGATTATTTCAATCCACATATTTCATCCGAGCAGCGTGGTGCTTTCCCTTGAACCATTAAGTCCCTATGGTGAGCAAGTTTCTAAACCGTAGGCATTATGCAAGTAGAGGTGCCTTTAAAACTCACGTTTCTCTTTTCTATTTTCTTTTTAAACACCAATTGTTTGTTTTTTTGACTCCCAGATCTCGAAGGAACATCGATATCACTCATCATTCACCCCAATACAACGGCTGGCCTAAGCAGTGGAGTCAAGTCCTTTCCTTTGTTTATCAAACTCTGAATTCTCACCTGCCTAGAAGCATCCACTAAAGATACTTTTTGACTCGCTGGCCTCAGGTAGATTTATCCTATTTCTTGTGGCTTATGTTATGTAGTATCAGTTCCAAGCAGGCCCTACTACTGAACCAATCATCCCCCCCTTTATTCATTCTTAGATCCATCAACTCTTTTTGAGAACAAATTTCACCTTATTGCTACTCATGCCCCTGGCAAGAAACTCTGAACTTGTCCTACTTAATCGGAGGACATTTTCCGCATGTTCTCTAATGAGCACACATTTGTAGCCTTTCCCCGAGTTATTTACTTTATGTATAGGAATAAGAATTTTATTACTCTTTGAGATCTGTCATAAACTGTTTTCTTATTGTTTTTTTCACAAATCCCACTTTCTATATCTCTCAATTTTTATTTTCATTTTTTCCATTGATCTGTATGATGTGTGCAACTTTCTAACATAAACCATGTATCCGGTTCTCAACCACTCAACTGTATAGACCAGTGCTTATTTAATTTAAATGTAATAATTTATATGTTTATTATTTGATAGGTCCCATGGAAACCGTATCTGAATAATTTTATGCCCTGAAGAAGGTGTTACCCCAGGAAAAGGGGTGTCACACCGAAACGCGCGTCGGCGTTTTGAATTGAATTGTTCTTCTTCACACAGACTCATTAAGATTCTACAATCTTTCAAAAAACAGTCCCTTGTTTTTTCCATTCTTCTTTCCATGTTTGGATATTCTTGATTGTATAATATTCATATCTAATTGATCATCTGTGTGTTTACGCCTTATAAGACTAGGTTACCACGTAGGGCCATTAGATTGTTCACTTTTTTACCCTCTAGGATGTATGGTATGATTGAGTATGAATGAGAGTTTTGAACCATTTTATATCTTAGGTTTCCCATGGGCATTATTGATTTGTAGGACCATCTTGTCCTTCATACATTAAACTGTCTTTATAATATTAATTTGTGTACTTATCAAGCAAGTTTTTTCCAATTAAGTTGAAAAATAAAAAAATAAAAAAAGATAAATATCCTTAATTGCTTTATATCATGATTTATGCATGGTCGAGATAGAGTGGTTTTTTTGTTTTCAAAAGTTGACTTAGATGCAACAATTAAAAGATTGTAGGTATAGCAGACCGTTTTGTATTTACCACTGGGCCGACATTCTCAACCAGAACAAGACCTCCTTGACCTGCTTGGCGTCGTGATTCCGGGGCTTGCGAGCATTAATTATTTGTTGTGTTTGTGTTCTACAATGCTAAAAAACAAATTCCGCATAGCATGCTTCTCACACTCAGAGGTAAGTTTTGTTTAGCATAGTTTACACTGGTATATCATTGTGTGATCCAGTTTTAGTTTCTACTAGGCAGGTGCTGCTGCCTAATCGCATTCATCAGGCGCTCGCTTTGGCTGATTACTTAAGAGGCCATTGTAGACTGTTTCTTCTGTCACTATAGCTAATCACTGAATAGCGAGTTCTCTCTGTGACTTTGTTTATGTAGCTCGTGAAGTTCCAGGTTATTTCACTGAATTCCCAGTTTATGTGAAGTATGCATCTATGCATTGCAAAAAAGGAAGACTGAGTTGGCCTATCAAGGGTATTGAGAAATGGGAATAGAATAAAATCAAAGTTCATTCACTGCAATGCATTAGTTCCAAATGTAGTTTTTGCTAAATTGAATTGAGAAGGGATTTAACGACAGTTGATTGGCTCGAGTCGAAACGAGTTGTACTATAGGTGATCTGTTTTTGCGACTGCGCTTGCTTTTCATAAAACATTTTGTGGAGATTATTAACAGAATCACTAATTTATTTTTAATTATCTTCTTAATTTCTTTCCTCAGCACCTAAGGGCAAGAAAAGGGATGATTTGGAGTGTCCGGGGTAAGCTGGTGAGCCGTGCAGCCGCAGAGGGCACTACTGATCCCAGCAAGTCCTTTTCTGATTGTTGTGGACTTCTTAGGGTAGAACCGTAGAATCTTGGGGTATTTATTGGTCTACTGGAATGTTGGTGCTATCTATCATGATTCATTAAGATTCAGATAGCAGTCCCAAGTAAGCTAGTATTTTAAATAAAAATCACCATTTATGGTTGTTCAGAAGGCTTTCCTTTTCCTGCTTATGCCTAGCTGTAACACAGTTCAATTCATGAGACAGTGGCCATGGCCATCATGGACCACACCCCCCAATGTAGTATGCTGCAGACACGTTTATTTATAGTTACAGTATGCCAGCAGTTTCCAATGACAGTGCAGCAAGGCTGGAAAAAAGTATGAGGTTCAACTCCCATTGCATTTGCCACCCAACACCATATGTTTTTCATTGACCATTATTCTACGCCTGGCTTGTCTAACTTTGTGAACCAACCAATCAAATGGCCAGAGTGATATTTGGAAGATACTGACGTGCTAACTGAGCTGTAGTGCTGCATTGCTGTTGTATTTGGGGTTTGTAATAAACAACAACGTCTCAACTGGAAGTCATTTAAAACATATCAAATTCAGAATTAGTGATATAAATCACATAGGGAGGGGGAAGAAAAAAGGGAGACCACAAGGGAATACGAGAGAAAGCCTGGAATCAATCAGGCTGAAACGCCGTCGACCCTACCCAGCAAAGAACTTTGCCATTGCTGTGGTCAATTTATTAATTGTTTAGAAACTACACTGTTTATTGTGTCATTGTATTTGGGGTTGCATATCTGGGATCTAAATTGTGTGTAATGTTTTATTCTAGCCACACAGAACATTGATGTTGCTGGCTCCATTGACGCTGCAGGAAGAGACAGCGATGGGTCAGTTGTAGGGGGAGAAGCGGAAGCAGGGATGGGCACTGGTGAGTCTCATATTTCTTGCAATTACTATGCTCACTAGCTATTGCCATTACGTCGCTCGTCGTCAAAACAAATTACTATGAGGTGACCCCCCCCAGCTTTAGCAGTCACAGCGGTGGTTGAGTTATTATTATGGCCTCTTCTTTCTGCAATGCAGCAAAATCTCTCATAATGAGATTTGATGGCTTGAGGGAGACATGAAAGAACGGAAGGTAACTTAAAAGAAAGGAAATGGTATATGAGTGAAAGGGTGGGTGGGCCATTCTTGGCATGTGCCACATTTAATCATGCGATGCCCATGTGAAGTGATTACAGAACATATATCATAGTTTCCTATAACAGATTAATTTACACTTGTTCAGATTTTTCCCTTTTGAATTGAACCGTGACAGAATAAGCCAAAGATGATGAATCGATGATCAGTGTAGTGGCCCCTCTATTATATATAAGAAAAGCTTTTCCCTTACTGCCTAATCCCTCTATCCTACCCCCTGCAGTAGAGAAATTAAGTTTCCTTACCTTGGTTACTGCCCAGCAAATTAATTTGTTGGAAATACGTGGTGGCGAGCGAGGCTACACAGTAAAGTGGGAGTGAGTGCATGATTTGATATCAAGTTTGGCATATGGGATGCACAGTGATGAATGTGCCAAATACATATACATATATTCCATTCCTTTACCTGTAGTGCAGCCCATTAGATTCATTTTCCTCAACGTCTACCTACGGCAGACAGGATAATATATTAATATCCACATTTCATACATGAGGTGTGTGACTGAGGCAGTCTTATTTATTATTCATCTTCCTCTTTGGAGACAGGGTAGAAAGAGAGATACATTTGGTGAAGAACAGGGCCATTGGAATTAAAAATAAATAATTGTCAACTACAGCTGCAGACAGTAGCAAACTGGCAGAGGAGCTGGCTAGCATTGAGCATTATTTTAGCACTGCACACAACTTGAACTCCATATAGTGCATAATGCCGTACATAATGCCGTACTCATCAGCTAGCCCCAAGGAAAAAATTGATTCCTAAACAAGCTTCACCCGCTGCTCCTTGGTACTCTGTCGAACTCAAAGTAAAAAAATTGGCTTGTAAGCAATCGGAGAGGACATGGCGTAAACACTATGATGAAGCAGATAAGGAAAGATACAACACTTTTATCACCAGCTATAAGCATTCACTCCTAGAAGCAAAAAAGAGTTTTTTCAATGCAAACAGCATTAGTTAAATCCTATTCAAAAGAACTTTTTAAAACTATAGCTAAACTATCTACCCTGAATACTCCTAAAAGTCAAAGCCATCCTGAATTCTGCAATAAAATTGCGGACTTTTTTAGACATAAAATAGAAAAAATATTTTCTTCATTCACTAGTATGATTTTAAAGAATCAGATCAATTCCAACATGAAGGAAGCGGACGACTCCGGCTCTTCATCGTCATTTTACCATTTTACTCCCTTGGAGAGGTCAGATACACTCAAAGTACTGAATGCGATTAAATCAGGAACTCCTAATGACCCTTGTCCAGTACGGATCATTAAACAAATCCCAGAAACAATTGGAACAGCACTGACCCCTTTGCGGAATGCCGTTCTGTCATCAGGCATATTTCCTAATGTGTGGAAAAAAGCATCCGTTCTTCCTTTGTTGAAGAAGAATACTCTGGACCCCAAAGATTCTAATAGCTATAGACCGATCTCTAGGCTTCCTTTCCCCGCCAAGATACTGGAAAAGGCAATGAACAACCAACTCAGTGCTTTTCTCCATCTTAATAATTCGCTGGACTCATCGCAATATGGGTTCAGAGCCTATCATAGTACTGAGCTGGCTCTGTTAAAATCCACGGAGGAAATCAGAGAGGCCGTGGACAGGGGAGGAAATGCTATACTCAATCTATTGGACCTATCGGCGGCCTTTGACACGGTCCATCATAAAATATTGATGGACCGGTTGTCTGAAATTGGCGTAAAGGGGTCCGCTTGGAAACTTTTACATTCTTTTCTATCAAATAGGTCGCAAACTGTTGACCTGGATGGTAATACCTTGGAACCTTTCTCACTCCCTTGTGGGGTGCCGAAGGGCTCATCTCTTAGCCCAACGCTATTTAATATATATGTGGCACCATTGGCTGGAGTCATTAGGGTCCTTTGGCTTCCAGCTCACCTCTTACGCAGATGACACACAAATTGTGCTATTGCTGACAGAGGGAGCTGAAAAGGAGGCCGGGGATCGCTTCCATGACTGTATGAGTGCCATTTCGGTTTGGATGTCCTCCAACTGTTTAAAACGTAATTCCGAGACCGAGGTCCTAAAATTTGGCAATAATCCCCATGTGCGGACACCGAAGTGGTGGCCAGAGGACCTTGGTCTATGTCCAGTACATTCAAGAAAAGCCAAAAATCTGGGAATTCTGGTGGATAACAAATTGACTATGGGGGACCAAGTAAGTATGGAGACCTCAGGCTGCTTTATGGTTCTCAGAATTATCAAGAAAATTAAGATTTTCCTTACTGAGAGTAATCTTAGGACAGTGGTGACGGCCCTTATAATGTCGCGTCTGGACTACTGTAATAGCTAATATCTTAATGCTCAAAAGCAACACTTGAATAGGATTCAAATGGTCCAGAACGCAGCGGCCAGAATGCTGTCTGGAACACCGAAGTTCGTTTCTGTTAAGGGAGAACTGAAAAAACTGCACTTCCTCCCAGTAAAGCTAAGAACATGCTTTAAGGCTCTGTGTATTGTCTTTAAACCCATCAACGGAACAGGTCCTGAGTTTCTCAGACGTAAACTCCAATGGTATGTTCCAGGCAGGATGCTAAGATCAACTGGTGCTAAAGAAGTGCAAGTTGCCTCCTTCAAAAAAAACTATTGGGGAGGTAGATGCTTTATTCTTTGTGCCTCCAGAGCTTGGAACTAGCTCTTTTTGCAGCTTAGAAATGCCCCGGACCTTTTTTCTTTCCGTAAGGGCTTGAAGACATGGCTCTTTTCTCAGTAGTACGTTTCAGCCCCTCCAGGTAACCAGTACTTAGCGCCAGGACACCCTAGGGTAACCGTGCGCTCTATAAGTATAAATAACATAACATAACATAACAATGAGAAGTCATTTTTTTTCTACTCAAAGTATCTGACTCTGTATATAGTTGTTATTTGAAAAGGTTTTAGAAAAAAGAAATAATCCAATCAATGTTTTTTAAATCCTGAATGTTATTCTCTGTCTGTTACTTTTCTGCAACACAGTCAGAGCTTTTTTATATTTGTCAGTGTGTGTGGGAAAAAGAAAACATAAAATTGGCCTTGTGATTCTCCTAATCTAAATCACATCAAATAAATTCCAATGGCCCCGGGGACCAGCAATGTACTGCTACTGTGCCACCCAGTTATTTAATACAATTGTTTGCAAGAACATTATTTACAATTTATATTTTTTGTTTTTCTCAATATAGCTGCTCCTGCTGGTCCAGCCAGAACACCAGGCAGGAAAGAGCGGCCTGTTTGCGGTGGAAGAGGATGGAGCATATCCAGCAGGAATACCAACAGCTTGTGGTCCTGGAAGTGGAGGAGGACACCATTGAGGGCCGGCTCAGCTCGATGGAGCATAGCATGGGCCAGCTCCGGACCGACGTCCATAATGCCCTCTTTTGAACATTTTGAGTTTTGGAGTTTGGGTCAGTTTTTTTGGGGAGAGGGATGGGCATGTTATTTGGGTGGAGAGGCTGGGTTGCTTTGTAAAAAAATAAAGGGGGAAACTATTTTTTAAAATCTAAATTTATGCGTGAAGAAGTTTATTTCACTCTTACTTTGCTCTGCTGCCTTCAAGTAGTTTTACACAGCCTGTTTATGTGTTGTATCTGAAGAGCTAGCTTAGCACTTAGTCATACAGTCTAGGCTTATACTTCTCTAACTATCTTGACCATTATGCTGCCATGATGACCTATATTGTGTCAAAGTTCTGAACTATCTAGATAAAAAACAGTAGCAATTAATTTATTTCTTATTAAGTTAAATTACATGCATACTTGTTGTCTTACCTGAATATACATGCTGCAATAACAAGGGAGGCATCACAACTTCACATGCGAGGTCTTACTTCCAGTTCCACCCAGGTGAGCTCCAACTGTAGAATTGATCTGAATGATTGACTGATTATCCATCGTAGGAAACTAAATGGAAGTAGAATGACTGAGTAATTGGGTTATATATTTATCAAAGATTTACAAAGAATTGACACCACCTGAGTACTACGTGATGACATAATGAGAATGCCTGATTGTGCTAAAATGGAAAAAATAGCAATACTAGTAGGTTTTGGCTAATGTGGAGCTAGCAGTATTATTTGTGAAATCCTCAATCTATCAAAACTTTACTTAAAGTCTGGAGTCAACAAGCTTAGGTTAGGCGTTTACAGATAGGCAACACAAGGTCTGAATGATGATGATGCTGATGACTGATGTTCTTCATTCTACATCTAAACAAAATATAGATAATTTTGTATGTGCGGGTTGGTAATGGGCTGGTGTGGGCTACTACTTAAAAGATTCTACAGTAAGTTGGTGTTGCTTTCACCACAGCTGCCCTACCAAGTGTGTGATCCATTGATTTTATAATTTAAGCCACACCTCAATAAATCACACAACTCGGGGGAAGAGGATTAGGGGTATGATGAATGGATGGGTAATGGGATTTGGGGAAAGGTTTGACTAAGACAAACACTACAACACAAGGACAACATTCATATGGGCAATAAGCAGGAGCACATCATTCACCATCAATCTGTTGTTAGACGGAAACAAATGAATGAGTATAACAGAGTACAGATACATGCATTGCAAACCGTCCTTCTATCCCCGAGACCCAATTTACCATATATATAAATTTTCTCAAAACAGTCCCCAGCACACGTCTAAAGGTGTCTCTAAAATTATAATAAAAGTACAGAGTAGGCAAAAGTTTCTTCAAAAGACATATAGATTCTCTTGTTTTATTCCTGTTTGTCTTCAGACAGTAGCAGCCAACACGTGTTTCGTCGCGCTGTGGGCAATATCCAGCGATTTTTCAAGGCTCTGTCTTTTCAAAGAAAAACCTATAATTTGTGGTTATACTTCCGTCCCACAAAGGGTTTCTGTAGCACACAACGTTTTGTCTATGTTGGGTCCTGAAGCCCCGGGTATTAAAATGTTTTCAAAGGCACCAGATCGTGAATGTGCGATGCCTTCGCGTCAATATGTCAATGTCAATCTCCATGTAAATCTTCTCATTCACACCTGTAGGGGCAAACCTTTCAGACGCCTTCTTTACCTGGTCTTGTAGGAGAAGCAACAATGGGATAGCTTGGCCCATCGTACTGTCTTCCTTGCTAACTTCCTGTGTGAATACCTCAAAAGGGAGTAGCATCTGTGTCAGGCATTTGACTAGGCCCTATTTGTCTGCATCCATGGTCATAACTTCACCAACTGCATCCCATCCTCTTTAAATAACATAGTCACTGATCTATTTGTACTTCTCAAACAGACGTTGCAGCGTGCAAAAGGTGGAGTTCCAATGTGTTGGTACCTCCTGTATCACGGCTTTAACTGGTGCTCTGTTCTTATGCTGAACAATCTGCAGCTGCTTCCGGGCTGTAAAGAATGGCTGAAATGGGTGCATATTTTTTTGCAGATTGTCAACATGTTGCTAACTATGTCTGCCTTTTTGAGGAAGCCGTGCACCACCAGGTTGATGCAATTGGCCAAACACAGGACCCTGAAATAGCCTCCGTCTGACATGGACTTGACTATGTTTCTGCCATTGCCCATGGCTACAAATCCAATTCCAAGACCTATGGGTCACAGTCATTCATACAACTTGCTGTTAAATTCCTCCAAGAAGTTTACAGTTGTATATAATTTCTCCATCGTGAATATGGCCTCTTAAAACTTTGTTCAGGGCTAAGACCTGAAGATATCTTTTGCTTTACCCCTGCAAAAGAGATCCAGTGTGCAGTGATGCACATGTAATCAGTCACCTGATAACTGGTCTACTTGTCTGTCATCAGGTGGATGGTGTGAGCAACACTTAGCTGCAGAGCATTTCCAAACAACTGCATCGTGATGCAGCGCTGGACCAGACACTCTGGCAAAATAGGTCCTACTTGGTACCTTCCATTTTGGGCAGTTGGCTGCCACAAATTCTAAGAATCACACTCCTTCCACAAAAGAAAATAGGGAGTAGGTCCAGTGCTAACATTTTTGCCAGCTCCCATTGCATAAACGTGCCGTTCGGTAGTTTTGCTCATAGGGCCTCTCCTGCCTAAACATGCCTTTAATAGAAGCCTGGATTTTCTTTTTTTCTTGGGGCACTCACACAGGCGTCTTTTGAGAAGTAGATGCTAGGGGTAGATTCAATGTGTGTTGTAGTGGTGGGGCAGTGACTGTATGCCACGGTATCTCCATCATCTCATTCTAAACTAGGCTGCTACTAAAACTGCTAGCCACCCACCACAACAAATTTTTAAAAAAATAATAAAAATACAAATAAATCCAGGTGCATGCCCCCAGTCAAACAAACAACTCTCTTATACACCAGTTTTTCAACTTACTTGTGATGTCTCAAAAACAAAGTCCTTAAATCCAATGGTATATATGCAGCAGACAAGGAGAGTTATCCTTTGATCTCCAAAACCTAATGAAAAGTGACCAGGAGTGGGACACAGCACTGGGAGGAGCCTTCTGGACAGGAACAGGAAGTAAGTGTCTCTGGGACACTTCCTACTGGTTTGAAAAAAAATGCTTTTAAAAAATGGATTCTAGCACAAAAAACCAACTCCAACGGCCAGTTTGAGAAGAAAATCTACCCCAAATGCCTCTAAGCTGCATTCTCAAGCAGAAAAGCATCTCGACTTCTCCGTTTACAATGCTAGATTGGTGCTGTTGCGGCTGAAGCTGTGTGAGTGAGCGCAAAGTCTTGCAGGAGCTCGCTAGTGGTATGAGAAGTTCTTGCTCAAGGCTGGCAAGCGGCCCGAGAGGCTCGTGATTGGGCCCCAAAAGAAAACGTGAGCATGCTAACGGAAAAAAAACATTCCCTTTGCGCCCGAATGGCGGAATTTAGGAATTCTGCGTTCCTTTACAGAGCACAGAGTGCCCGAATTCCACAAACCCCATGAGCCGAGCAGAGTTTATTACCCGGGCTCAATTTTGAGATGGGGTACCAATCTGGAGGAAAAGCAACCTTTGTTCAATGTATTTGTAAAGTGGCCCTGCTGCATGAATTGATTTGTGGGTGATACAAAGCATCTTGAATGTGGATCTTCTGGCACCCGGTAACCAATGTAGGGTCATTAATGGCAGAGGAGATGTGGGCTTGTGGCTTTTCATGTAGGAGTAGTCTGGCAGCAATTTTCTGAATTTGTTGTAGTCTTTTCACAGTTGATAAAGATGATCCATTGTAGAGGCTATTGGCCTAATCAAGACTAGATAGTACAAGAGACATAATAGTCTGGACTTTGAGTGGCAATCCCACTTGGAGGAAGATGCGTTGCAGAGTTTTCACAGTAATGACGCATGGTCTTGCTTATTTGACCACTTGGGCATTCATCGATAGCTTGGAGTCTATGGTAATTCCAAAGTTTCTTACTTCCTTAGATACTTTAGGAGGTGTTGCCAGATCGTCAGGCCCGGCACCGAGTGGGTCATAATTTTTCCATTTGCCACATGTGAGTATTTTCATTTTTGAAGCATGCAATCTGAAATGGTTCCATGTCATCCACTGATCAACGGCTCTGAGGCAACTGAAAATTTGAGAGTTTCCAATGTCTTTGGGGCTTTCCAGTTTGAGTATTGTGTGTCATCTGCATAGTTTTAGCATGTAAGGTGAAATTCATGTATCATTGCCGGTAACAACTTCCTTTAGATTTTGAAAAGCATGGGTGAGATGACAAAGCCTTGAGGAACCCCTGATTTTGTGAAGTATGTTTTGGATGAGAATTGGGTGAATGCATGACATTTGTTCTGTTTTGAAAGTAGGATGTAATCCAGCCAAGAGCAGTCCCTTCTATGCCAGCTTCTTAAGAGTCTTTGTATTAAAGTGTCATGGTCAACTGTGTCTAAGGCAATTGAGAGGTCCAAGAGAAGTAGTGCAGCAACGCCTTTCTGGTCTACTTTGTTCTTAAGGTCATCTCAGATGGTGATGAGGGCAGATACTGTGCCCCTTTCCTGGGCGGAATCGTGTTTTGAAGTCCAAGAGCATGGAATTATGTTCATTGAATTGTGACATCTCGGCAAATGCTGCTTTTTTTAGCAGGTCCATTTGTAATTGGTCAGTAGTTGTCATTGTCAAACGAGTGCATTTGTTTTCTTTAATAATGGGCATATGTATGCCTTTTTTAGGTGTTCAGGAAAGATTCCCATAGTTAAGGAATTATTGATTATTCTTCTAACTGATGTGGCAGCAGAGGTAGTTAGCAGAATGTTCTTGAAAGCTTGTTGTGGACAAGAGTCAGAAGGGCTGCCAGCAGGCCTGCTTGCTTTGACCATATCCATAAATTCACTTTGTGATATTTGTTTGAAGGAATGCTGAGGCTGAGTCAGCCTTCTCTTGGGTTGGTGTGGAAGGGCTTTGAAAGCGGTCGGTGCTGGTGGTTTTACTTTGTTTTAAATAGGAGTCTAGCGTGTCTGCTTTGGTTGTGTAATGATTTGCCAGTTTACCAGTGAATACTTAAATATTTGGATGAGTTCCCTCTAAGTATTTAGGTTAATGAAATTCTGTGAGAATTTTATAAAAATACTTTATTTGCACATTCGGAATTTTGTCTGACTAGTACCTTTTATTTTTAGCTTTTTCGATTGCTGACTTGTATAATCTGTTTAGTTTCTGTAGGTGAAGTTTGTCTTTATTGCTGTTTGTTTTGAACCATGTGCATAGCAGCTTTCTAATTTGCTGTTTTATCTCTTTTAGTTCTCTATTATCCAAGGTGCCTGTTTTCTTTTGTCCTGTTTTGTTGTTCTGAGTGGTATTAGGATATCAGACGCTTCCTGTAGGAACTCAAATATTTTTTTTCAGGAATTATTACTGTGTTGGTTGTTAGCTGTGTTTCTAAGTGTGCAAAATTGAGTTTGTTCCATGATCGATAGGTGGATGCATGTAATGTGGTTTTAGGTTTGTGGCTTAGTGGTGTTTTATGTTAGAAAGATAGCAAATGGAGATCTGACAATGTTACTGGAGTGATTGTTTGAAAGGTTCTTAGTTCTGGATTTGCAAAGATGACATCTAGGATGTGTCCAGTAATGTGTGTGTTTGTGGACGATCTGATGTAAGTTCATTGTGTCTAGGACAGTGATGATGGTTTCAGGAGGGGGCGTATTGGGTTTGTCAAACCAAAAGTTTAGGTCACTAAGAATGCATTCCTTGGAGTATAGTGCTACCAGGTTGAAACTGTGCCTAAGAACATGTCTGGTAATGTTGCATTGCTAGGTGAAAGTCAGGAAAGGAGAAGGAAGTTACAGTAGGAAGATGGTGTAGGGTTGCATCTGGTGAAGCGGGCCTCACAACCTTATATGGTGGTGTTGTCAGCTTTAGTGAGAAGTATTGCTTGCTTGAATATAACAGCTAGACCACCTCCTCTTTTGCCTATATAATTTTGTTTGATAGTTTGATAGCCTAGAGGAAGGGCTTCATCAACACTTGAGCACTGTCATCTCCCAACCATGATTCTGTTATGACGAACGAGTCAGGTTGTGTCAGTGAGTAGGTCGTAGATGTGATACTTGTTTTTAGAGAGATATCAAGCATTTATTAGAAGGCAGTTTAGACTGATGGTGTAAGTTTTGTTTTGTAGAAGAGTGATCGATATATTTTGAACTTGTAGCAGGTGTGCCATTAGTGGTGGTATTAGGTGCATGAGGACGGCAATAGTGTTGTTTTTCTGTATAGTATTCCTCATCCAGCAGGCTTAAAAGACATTTTGATGGGTCTGTGTGTGAAGGTAGTGGAGAGGATGGTTGAGAATGATTTGGTAAGCTGTGTTGCTTTTGTAGAGTAGCCTTGTTATATAATAGACATGAAGATGCGAAGTTGTGAAGAGTGGCATGTTGTTTATTTTGTTTGCATCGGTTTAGGGTGGAAGGTGGATGAGTTAGGGGTGGTGGGTTTTGTTGAAAGGCTCTGAATTGTCCAATGGATGAGAGGCGGTTGAATGAGAGTTGTTGTGTTGGTGTATTTGTAAACTTGGGAGTAAAGATAGTTTATGATGTGTATTCTTTGTGTAGTCAGGAAGGTGAAAGTAGGTGTATATTTCTAGTTTGTGATGGAATGTATTTGAAATAGTGTGAATGTGAAATTTTGTTGTGCTGGTGTGTTTGTTATGTTTAGGTTTTGTGGAGTAGTGAGAAGAGAAGGTGATGTTGTTGTTTTCTGAGAAGTATATGTATGTAAAGTATTGTTGGTGAGTGAAACTTGAATGGTAAAGGGGTGGTGATGTGTTTTGGATAAGAGTGCACGTGGTATGTAATAAGGGATGGACGGGAGTTATGAGTGTTTGTATTTGCTTTGATAGCTGGAAGAGGTAATATGTGTGGTGGAGTGGAGTGTAAGGGTTGTTTGGTTGTGTATTTCTGGTAAAAAGAGGAAGGGGTTGTGGCTGGATGAAATGATGGGAGGCTAAGTAAAGGTTTGGTGGTGAAACAAAGGGTTAGGAGTAAAGAGCTGGTGCTTTGTATGAACAGGTGGTGTGTGTCTGGATGGATTAAGGTTTTGTATAGTATGGCTATGTGTTGGGTTGGCAATGTGCATAGGGCAGAGTGGTGTTTTGTAAGTGAGTGATGGTGTCATTGTGTGGTGGTTGGGTTAGAAGGGTGTATAGGTGTGTAGGTTTGTACAGTTTTGTAGTGGTTGTTGAGACTTTGAAATGTGTGTAGGGTTTCTTTGTAGTAAACTCTATCCAATCAAAACACTAGCCCTAACCCCTAGGACCAATGGAACACCAGGCCCTTCCAATCAATCACAACCCTAGTCCTAGCAGCCAAACAGAAACAAACCTTAAGCTCTTAGTCCAATAGAAAACCCTATCCCCAAAGACCAATCAGAACACCAGACCTATCATCCAATCAGAAGCCTAAGATCTAAGTCCAATAAAAACCCTGTCCCCAGGGACCAATCAGAACACCAGACCTATCAGCCAATTAGAAACTGGATCCTAAGCCCTACACCCAATCCCAACAACAGTCACAGGGGCAAATCAGAGCACAGATGTAACATCCAATTGCAAGCACATATATTGAGGGTGTGACCTCAAGCACAGGTTGATGGGCAGGGGACAGTGAGCTGTTCCTGAAGATCAGAATCTCCTTGGATATAGACTGGCTCAATCCACACTTTGCTGGCCCTCATTCACGCTACATATAGGCTGAAATGTTAGCCACTTAAATACTGCTTTTCACGACTTCAACAATTCCCTTTTTCTAGCAAAAAAACGAGGGTTACATACACTTTCTAAATATAGTTTAAAACCTTAAAGCAGATTCAGCAGTCTCTTAAACATACTGTGCTTAGCCTCTGAAGGTGTGGTTTGCTTTTTCAATGTATACACAACCCAAAAAGAGGATGAGAGGGCCAGTTGGTTGCCACTGCATACCTAAGCAGAGTGCAGGGGAAACTAAGCCAGATTTTAAAACATTCAGGGGTAGACAAACAGCGATTTAAACAGTACCAATTGCACAGAAACCAAAAGTTAAATTCAAACAATCATGAGCAAGAAAACATTAGTTTTAACAGAACAAATTGCACAGAGGACAAGAGATTAAAATTAAACAGTCATGGGTAGAAAAATAAACAGTGTTTTTAAAGTTTAAACAAAGGTGCACAAGTCTGTGTTATTACCACCTTTTCTGTCATTTGTTCCATGGGCTCTGTAGGGCCCAGGGAGGCAAAGGCCACAAGATGGAGTGGTTGTCTTGGTGTGCCCTGCATACACTTTAGGGTGACTGCAGGTGGGGGGAGGGCTCAGGGTTGTTTGGGAGCAGCTCCTAAAGATCAGAATCTCCTTGAATACAGACAGGCTCAATCCACACTTTGCTGGTCCTGGGTCGTCCTGCAGGTTGGCCAAACTCTGAACCACTTAAATGCTGCTTTACACACACATCAACAGATCCCTTTTTCTAGCCAGAAAATTAGGGTTACATACACTTTCCAACACAGTTTATAACCTTAAAGCTGATTCAGCAGTCTCTTAAACACACTCTGCTTAGCCTCTGAGGGTGTAGTTTATTGGGATTGTTGCTTGTGAACTGGAAGTAACAAAAGGATCTTGGTTTAAAAAAAAAATAACTCACTCACCTATCTACATAAAATACAAATCTGTGATCTGCATGCTACACTTTGTGCTTTGCAGCAGGCATATTACCCCTCTGTGCTGCTTTATTAGTTAAAAATGTTACTAGTGACAAAACAGACCTCTCCTGGAATAGCATTAATCAACAGAGTGATCTTACCATTAATATAATCCCCTGAAAACTGCTGGAAACAAAAAAAATATCTGCTGCACCAGTGCTTTAAATGGGCAGGTACTCAGTGCCTTCACTTCTTTAATTTGGAAGGAAGAATCCCAGCACCTTTCAGCAGCAAACATGTACCTTGGGACAAGTATAGCTGGACTTCTATATTTCCATTTCAAGCACTGTACAACAGGTGTATTAACCCTATAAAGTATTTTGAATGCAGCCTCATTAAGACTAAGTAAGCTAGAACAGATTTACTTTCACATTTGTTCTTGGTGCCAATTTCTTTGCTGCAGATTTTTTCAAAAATAAGTGTATACGTTGACTGTCAGACTCTGTGTTCATAACTCCACTTCTCAAGACTCCCACCCCTTTCTTCTACCGTACCTTGACCCCCATTCTATGGCTCCTAGGGTACATTTTTCCAATTTCAGCTCTGGTTGTTGGACAGATCTCTGAAGAAGTCACTATACTAGAAAAACAATCATGATTGGATGAATCTTAGATTAAAATAACCTAGTCTTTATTTTACAACTAATAATAATGATAAGAAAAACTTTTTTATATATAGTACTTCATAAAGCACTTTTGCTCTTTCTAAGTTCCGTAAATAACATAAAGCAAAGCATAATGCAAAGGCAGTGACGTAATGCAAGACAATGTCGGGTACCTATGGCATTCAAATGGAACCAGTGAAACTATCAAACATTTAAAGCTCCAACTACAATCCAACAAACAAATTGTGCTGTAAAGTTACAAATAGTCTCATAGATCACAGTTTTTGGAAATCTAATGAATTGCTAGGGGCAAAAGTCAGGTTGATTACAGATTCCTCTTATACACCGGTTATAGATCTCTCTATGGGGTATATTTACAAGGGGATATCTGTTGCATTGTCATTTGTATTAGACTAAATTAGCATATGTTCCTGGCACATGCTGTGTAATGTTTGGTGTAGTGAATTCTGGATTCCAAATGAATGTTGATCTTGGAATCCCTGGTCTGCACTGCAGTTAGAGTGGAGCTGTTCTACCTGTAGGACGCCATGCTCTGCTGCTGCTAATAAACCTTGAACTATTGTCTTTTAACTATATCGCCACCAGAACGTCTCTTTTAGCAAAGTTCTGGTGGCGATATGTCCTTCTCCATAGTTACAAAGCAACGTTAAGTCACTTTTTGTGCATTCTGCAGCACACATAGAAGTAACACATCGTTCATGTGCAGGAAGGGTCACCTTCCTGCACATGAACAATCATTCCCTGCAACGTAGGCGCCCTTGCACTAGGGTGCATGGGTGCCTGCGTAGGCGTTAGGCAGCCAAATTTAGCACCAGCGCTACGGAAAACACTGGGGTGCGTCTCATTCTTGTGAATATGGCTCATCCCTGCATTTTGAAAATGTCAGAGAGCTGCGCTGCCAAATTTGGCGCAGCTCCGCGCTCCAACATTTTCTCGTAAATATGCCCCTATGTGTCTATATATTTGACGGTATATCTTTAATTAATGAACAGAAACTCCACTGTTCTATTACATTCCTGGATATAGCACAAGGTTAATAGACCCATTTACCTGGGAGTACCACATTCTGAAATTTTAACTGCTTTTTCCAGTACAGTCCGCCCACAGTCTGCTACCGTCGGACATCTATCGATCATGCCTTCACTTCTTTCATGTGCGGCGTTAAACTCTTTAATAAGGGCACCTATTACATGGATACAGCTTGATGTTCAGTCTCTTGAAATTAACACTTTAAATTACAATACTGAAGCTTCGGCACCCTTGGTTGCGCGTGTTTCTTGGGCTATATTAAAAGCCTTTGATGTATTCTTTCATTTCTTTTTCAGAAAACTCTTAACTTGAATTCTTATTGTCAAAATCATGCAGAATACATGTTCATTTGCAGTCCTATTACCTTTGTTGCAGTGATTACAGGGTGCCCCTTACTTCCACTACTAAATGGATGTGGGGGCGGTCAAGTTCTAGTTTGCCACTCAAGAAGAATAGGGAGCATTTAGGCAGGCAGGTAAGTTGTTTTTTACTGTTTCTTCAAATTATGAAAAATGTTGAAAGCAGATACAAAAACAGTGAAGATGAGACGGAACAGACCTTGATTAGGATCACAAACCTGTTCTCACTCCTGGTACCCCCACTGGCCCCACTCCAGTGATCCCCTTCACTCTCCTTTAGCATTAAGAACTGACATTTGCCAGTATTCATCATCAAATGAAAGCTACTATTCAAAGAGAGGGAAAGAAGCATGACAAATTGGCTTTTACTCACTCTATGTTCAAGCCAGACCCATTTGTGGATGGGGAATTGAGTTAATTAGATAAAGTACCTGTTGATACAGTGTTACCTAATCTATTTGTTAGATCACACATGTCAGTTGTAGACCTGACCCCTAGAGATTTGGGGGCTCATTTACAAAAAATTGGCGTAGGGCAGCGCAGCAAGTCTTTTTGCTGTCCTGCCCTATGCCAATTCGAGAGGGCAGGACTTCACCGTATTTAGAAGATACAATACATTCCTGTCCTTTCAGACAGTGCTGGGGTACAATTTGCAGCCTAGCGCCAATGTAGGCACCCATGCACCATGTGCAAGGGTGTGTGCGTTGTTGGCAGGATTGTTTTTGTGCATTAAGGGACACCTACCTGCACAAAAACTGTCCATGGAGGCTTTTTTCTCATTCTGTGTGTGCTGCAGAATGAAGCACACATTGAAAGAGGAAAAAACAAGGAGACATGAAAAAAAGTCTCCTTGTTGTGCCTTTTCTGGGCAGGTGTAAGGTTTTGGCACTGCCCCAGTTTTACGTTATTTAGAAAATCTGGGGAAGAGTCAAAATCTACACCCACTGCAAGACCCAAGAAACGCCTCCTTGACACAGAGGAAGGCAATGCAGTGCTTTGCGCATCCTTGCCTTACTCCATATCTGTGAGGCTATGCAAAGCCATAAAGGGTGCCTTTACTTTGCCTCATAGATATGATTGAGAGGCCTGCGCAACTGGAATGTAAAAAGAAGTGATGCTCCGGTTGCGCAGGCCTCTTGTAAATAACCCCCTTAAGCATATAGCAAGGTACAATCTACCATAAGAAGAAATATACTGGCTCCATGATTTCTTTACATGCTTACCTGGCAAAGTCTATTAAGAAGGATTTTTCTCCCTTGTATGAGCAGATGCAAGATGAACTGAACCCTTCTGAAGTTTTCTCTGCCATGAAAAGTAAATAGAATATTTTGATGATCTAGTACTTGGTTCCATTAGGGTGGCTAAATTGTGGGAGGTTCTACTACTAAGGCACAAAGTAATATTTGATTTAGAGTCTGGGAGACTGATGCTTCACAAAAGAATATGTTACCCTAAATGTCACTCGGAGGTCAAACTCTCTTGGACACTGAATTGGATTGCTTAGTAAAGAGTGCATTTGAGAATCAGAAGTATGTATTTTCTTTCCAATTTACAGCCTAGCTGATTCCACCATATCTAAGGATCTGGACCGTAGATCTGGTTCTTCATTCTATTCATTTTGCAATGCTGGACGGGTACACTTTGTCTCTGTAAGAAATTGGGTTATTAGTTGAGGGGGGTAAGTGTCCATCACAAGACATAATCGCAATGCTGGTGAGGTGGAAGCTATAACACAAAGCAGACAGACTTAACTTAGAGACAACGTGTAAAGTATTTATACAGCACTGAAACAGGAGCTGAATTTGAATAATAGAGTAAAAGGTAATGAACAAAATGACACAAAGATGGCAAGAATCCAACATGGGGAACAGGAAATATATTTTTATATTTTAGTATATATAGCCCCAAGAAACACAAAGTGCCAATAATAGTCAATGGGAGTGGTAGACAGGTAGCTGGCCACAATTTGAGGCTGACTGCAATAGATTAAGAATGGGCTACACCAACCAGGGGTGAGCTGGCCAAAGATTGTACCTTCTGACTTTAATAATTTAAATCCCAATCCACCACAGGCGCACACTTCTAAAGTCCCCAGGACATCAGGAGAAATACTTTGAGAGTCACAAGGAATCAGGCATAGACCAAACAGCAGGATCTAATCCAAGTCAAGTTGCCACTGGTCAGCTGGGCAGTTACAATAAAAGGTCTATTGCAGCTTCATGTACCCCTGTAGCTTTAATAGAAGTTCAGCCTTACGACCCTTGGGGGAATATTTTCAACTGAAGTGGCGGAGTGAGGCATTAGCCGTCATGGCTTAACGCCTCACTCCGCCACTTCAGAAATGCAAGGCTGCATCATATTTATGAGAATATGGTGCACCCTTGCATTTCCCCTGCACTGGCGCTACACTTTGCAGTGTAGCGCAAATGCAGACACCCTTGCACCATGGTGCAAGGGCATCTGCGTGCAGGGGAAAGATTGTTTACAGGAAGGTCGTCCTTCCTGTACATAAACAATCATTAAATGCCATTTTGAAACTTCTATGGAAGTCACAAAATGTAATTTTTGTTTTTTAAGATTGTTTATGTGCAGAAAGGGGGACCTTCCTGTACATAAACAATCCAAGGCTTTTTGCTTTTTCCATGTGTACTGCACAAGGCAGCACACATGGAAAAAGCAGGAGAAATAAAGCATTTTTCCTTGTTTCGCCAACTTAAAACCAGGTATTCCCTAGTCTTAATTTTGACGCTGCCTCCTATTATGCCACCCTTTAAAATAGGGGGCTGCGTCAACATCAATAGATGTTAAGGTGGAACGCCCACCACAACACCCACTGCCCACCCTTTTCACGCTAAGCATAGCGTGAAAGGGTGCCCTATTTACAAGGCAGCTTCAAGCCACGTTAAGTCGCTTCACGCTGCCTTATAAGTGAGGCGAGGCCCCTATCGCCACCACAACATCACTAAAAGTGACGTTGTGGTGGCGATAGGGGCTTGTACATATGCCCCTTGGAGTCCACTTCTTTATTCTGGATGCAAGAGGAGAGCAGGCCCAAGCCTCTAGTCTCTTCTCACGTCTGAAACAGCAGGTTCTGATCTTCCACAAGTCCAGGAGTGTCCTGAAGTGGGTGCCTGAAGATGCATCATTTATGCCTGCATGAGCTAGTGGGTGGGAATGACCCCATGGATGCCCTAACCAAGGGGGTAAAGGTTCCCAGGGCTAACATTACCCACTTTGGGCATTTTCAAAATGGAAGAAGTCTTTTGAAGCATTAAACCTAGTCTCTGAGTGATGATTGTGTGTTACAGGAGTGTACTATGACAATCCTAGAGTTCTCCCACATCTAACACTGAACTCCAGTTTTAAGCAACCACATTACCCCCAAAAACACAGAGACAGAAGTCTGGTAAAATAAAGAGTAGGGTTTTCCAGAAACCAATTGGCAATACACAAGAATTATTTTGGCATCTTATTTGCCTCCTTTGAAGTGTGCCTCAAGTGTTATATGTAAACCCAACAGGCCTGTCAAGCAGGCTTTGACACTGTAATGTCAAAAGGAGGCCCACTATGATAGGAAACTGCCTGGCCTGGGTGGACGGCGGGGAGGACAAAGGAAAGGACCTGCCCAGGTGTCAATTAACATTTGCTTGTAATTGAAGTGAGCGCCAAGTGTTATATGAAAAACCCCAGCAGTCCTCTCAAGCAGGATTGACACTTTAATGTCAAAAAGCGTGCTCACAGCAGCACAGTACGTATTCTGTCAAATTCAGATGGGTCAAATCTGCCCATTCAGGTCTGCCTCTTGCTTACTCCTGGGAGGAATTTCACACCAATTTGCACTTATTCATATGCTTACTACCTGGCAGCAGTGAGAGAACAAATGCAAATGGGCTGAGACAGGTTCTAGGCAGGAAAATGGTAACTTTCTAAATGTACCTTTCCCAAAATATTCAGTAAAAATCTGACTTCCCCATCGAATTGATTGTATTATTGAATATATACACTAAAAATATTGTGCTATACTAATCTTGAGGACAAAATATTGATGGACAAAATATCGAAAGGTAAGTGCATGTAGGGAAGAATAGATTTACTATTCATAACTCTGCATCTAAGTACTTTGAACATATATGTTTCTTGTAGGTACATATATGTGGAGTTAGGTATAGAAATTGTTTATCTCTATATTTTTTTTTTAATTCTGTCCTCGATATTCTGTCACATTGAAATGGTTGATTCTAAATTCAGAGGGCACACTCATTTAATTGGATTTTTAATACCTATTAAAATAGTTGCTTTGTTATTTTTCTAACTAGTTCCATTCCCAAGATACAGTATTTGTATTTAATATTGCATTCCAATATTTTCCTTCGGAGCAGCCAGCCTTGCTACAGTGACAATAGCTTTTGTGTTCTTTTCACTGTAAAGAAATATGTAATATTAAACGTTTACATGTCCAACTTTTAAATATCATTCACACTACCTTTTGGGAAATAAGGCTTACCTAGGGGTGACTTATAAATATTTAAAAGGAAGGTTTCGGCCTGTCAATTTTTTTTTTTTTTGCTAGAACGCATATGGTAGGTCTACAGTCATGTTTGCAATGTTACTGGAGTGAATGGCACAATGGGTGCTGCAGTCCATAAGTGACATTTAACTTACAGGCCCTGGGTACACTTTGTACCACATACTTGGGATTTATATGCAAGTCAAATATGCCAATAAGGAGTATACCAATGTCATCATGTTGAAAGGGATAGCACATGTACTTAACCACTGGTTGGCAGGGGTAAAGTGCACATAGTTCTATAACCAGCATAACTAAGGTTCAGCTAAAAGTCAAAAAAGTGTAGGATCCTGCGAGTAGACGTTCTTCAATGTCCTTAAATAGGTATTGAAAGTGATCTCTCAAAGGTTTCAAATAGAATTTATAAGACCACTAGTGGCTCCAGGTCTGCGAATGACTCCAAAGCCATGTTTAAATACAAAGAGCTCTGCATTAGAAAATATAATTGCAGAATTACTGCAGAAACATGCAATCTATCCCTCCCCATTCCTAGAAAGCGGTTCCAGATTTTACTCTCGGATATTCATGATGCCAAAGGCATTGTTAGACCTGTCCACCTTTGGCGTGTTATCCCCCTGCAAGTGATCCCCTGGTTCATGAATTACTTCACATTCCTTTGGATCAGATATGTTGGAAGTAGCTCTGGTTCACCTCATGAACAGAGCATTATTAGATCATCATTTTTCCTTATGGACCGAAAAATGCTCCTAGGGTATTCACAAAAGCTTTGGCCCCTCTGGTGGGCTATCTGTGCGTAAACAGTCTGTCAATCTTTCATGCATGAATTACTAGCTAATTGGACCCCCTTCAGTGGAGACGTCATATCTGACCATGAACACAGTTTGCAAAGTCCTTTCACAACACAGATTGCTGGTGAACTACATAGAAATCACATTTCATTCTGTTCTGATCTGTTATGTTGTGTTATGTTATGCTATGTTGAGTTGCATAACACACTAATCACCCTAGTGGGTATCCAGCTCTTAGGAGGTGTGTAGGTGTGTGGTGGCTAAGGAGATTATATGAAAAGTCACATCTTCAGCTTCTTGCGGAACTCAAGAAGTGAGAAAGAGGCTCTGATGTGCGGAGGGAGGTTGTTTTATGTCTTAGGTGTAGTGTAGGAGAATAAATGGCATCCAGTTTTGCTTTTGCGGATGCAGGGAATGTGTGTGCGAGTGAGAGTGAGGCAGAACATAGGTGTCTAGTACGTTGGTGAAAGTGTATGTAGGATGTTCAGGTATTTTGGTCCTGTGTTGTGTCGGTTTTTGTATGTGTGCATGAGAAGTTTGGATTGACTGCACTTGTGAATGATGAGCCAGTGAAGCTTCTTGAGGTGCGGTGTGATGTGGGTATGGCGTGGGGGCCCGATATCATTCTTGCATCTGTGTTTTGGATGGTCTGTGTCAGCTGTGGGCTATGACAAAATAGTTTCTGGTCACAAGATCATGTTCATGTCCAGGAGCAGGGTCATATTTACAGACTGGAGGGTGGAAGCATTTCAGAACTTACTGATGTTTCTTTATGCCAATTCAGATCTTGTAAGGTTTTGGCTCAGGGTTCTGGGTCACATAGCATTCACTGATTTTCTAGCCAAATGGGCTTGCTTTCTTCTGAGACCACTGTTTTCTCCTCTTCTGAAATCATGGGATCTGAATTCAGGAAGATATCAGGTTCATCTGAAAATTCCTTGCTGCTTGTATCCAGTCAAGCTGGATCTAAATAAGGCAGTTCCCCTGGATCCTCTTTTGCACCTGATTCTAAACTGTGACACCAGTGCCAAAGGAAAGGATTTCTGGAGACTCAGAACTGATGGTAAAAATGGAGAAAAACTGAACCTCATATTGAAGAGACCTAGAGGCCACCAGCAGAGATATCCAGGCTTTTTCTCACCATCTCCAATGTGAGGGAGTACTGAAAAGAACAGACAGGACAGTGCCCAGATATAAATCGTGAAGGAGGGACTTGATCTCCAGCATTGTTTCTGGCGGCGAAAAGAATACTCAGGTGGGCCAAGACTCAGGTATCATCTCTGATGACAGTTCAAGTTTGTGAAGAAATTAATCTTAGAGCAGATCATCTAAGCAGAAGGTTCCCCCTCACAGAATTACTGCCTATCCAGAGAGACTTTCACCAAATGTGATTCAGCCTTAGCACTCTGTGCCAGAATCTGTTTGACTTCAGGGATAACCGTAGTCCACCAATCTACTGCTCATGAATGCAAGATCTATTGGTTTTGGCAATAGATGAGATACTAAATCCCTGGGATTGTGGTCTTTTTTACACATGTCCCAATTACCTCTTTAGACAACGGTTCTTTCAAAAGCCCTCCAAAGGATGGTTATGTAATATTGGTGGCTCTAAATTCGGTTGAAGGGTTTGGTATTGTTTCCTTTTAGATATGGTAGTGGGCCCGCCTTGGTTGGTTTCTCTGACATCTTATGTTCTTTAATGCCTGTCTCTCCCACAGAGTCAGTAAGTTTGCCTCTAATTTGAGAGTTTGAAAGCTGAAAGGATAATTTTCAACATCTTGGTTTTTGTGAGTTCACTTCTGTTGCAGTGCTGCGTTTTGGTAAACCTTCATCTAGGAAGGCTTTTGAACATCACTGGATCTTTCCCCACACATGGTGCTTGTTGAAGGATTTATAGTCTTTATTTTGTCCTCCTCTAACAGTATTAGATTTTCTATTGGATGGGTTCAAACAAGGATTGGCTGTGGGTACCTTAAAGTTTCAATGGGCCACTATTAAGATATTTTGCTCTCCTGATTTGGAATAAGAGAGTATGATCACTTTTTCTTCTTGTCTTTTGCGTGGTTGTAATATGCTGAATCCTACTAAGAAGGCATTAATTACACCGTGTAACCTTTGTTTGTTTTTAAGTGCATTCAGGTACCCTCTTTTTCAGTTATTAGAAATGCCATACCTGATAAACTTAGCTTTATCATACTGTATATCATATTAATTTAACTTTCTGCATAGTGATTAAACTTTGTGCATGGTGAGAACACGAGTTCTTTGTTTATAATTTTCACTTATTTAACGTTTCTCCTTCAGCGGTTTCGGTAGCGGTGTAGCTTCTATGTGTAGAGCTTCTACAGAGGATGAATGCTAGCTGGGTCTGGTGGCTCAGTGGACTAATGTGTCCACTGTAGGAATCTGCGTTTGACTTCATGGTCACAGGTTCAAATCCCAGCAGGACCATTCAGCCTTTCATCCATCTGAGGTCGATAAAATGAGTACCATTGAGTTGGGAAACAATAAACATCTGTCATTCAGTGCCAAGATGCCTACGCGTGAACGTGTGCTTTGCAAATACATGTTATTTTATGCAAGGAATCAAGATAGGAAGGTGATGCCTGGATTAGGTTTGGTAATCTTTATTACTCCCCATCCGGTCTTCCTTGCACCAGTCATCAATTTCCCACTCTCAGTCCCAGTATGGAGATGAAGGAGGTGTGTATCTCTGGTAAATTCATGAAGTATGTAATGTTTCCTCTTCCATTCTTGGTTCTGCTCCTCAGGGGAGAGGTTAAGGAAGATTGAACACCCAAAGGGGAATGAAATAGGTACATTCCATTAGAAATCACAGATTGGAAGGGACGTCTAAACACGTCCCTTTCACCTTGCAATTCGGCATGTAGTCACTACCTGTTTTGCGATTCAGTAATAAGCTACCGAATAGCAATTTGGGTTTCAGACATGTCCAAAACTTATTTTACGGTTGCAAAGGCTCCAATTTAGCGAATCAGAGCCATTGTGTGCGCAAAATAGCTTTAAACATGGGCGATACCTTATAAAAGAAAGTCTGCGCTGCAGAGAAGGCAATGAAAAGCAAGAAACTGCATACCACAATAACAACAAGCATTGCCAAAGCCAAAAGAGCAGCAAGGCTTAAAAAGTATCGGAGGCTGTGCAGAATGGCTGAAATTTTGGAAAAAAGAGCTATGGTGCAGCCAGAGCAGTCCACGTCATAGCGTTATATTTTTTCTACTACTGACACGATGGGAGCAACGTGGAGCAGGGGGTGTGGGGGAACAACACAGACCGCGGGTGTGGGAAAAGTGCTATCACAAAGCCAGTCATAATCCTTTTTTTAGGTCTCGCCTGACCCAGCTCATGCGCTGGTCTGGCGAGACTTATTGAGAGGGCTCCAAAAAGTGCTATCAGGCCAGCCTAGAGGTACAGTGCATGTGCGCGGGCGCGCGCGCTGCTTTTACCGCAATTACTTTCACTTTCGCGGCCGCACGGCCGCTTTGATGTTTGATCACGATCACTTTCACTTTCGGCGGCACGGCCGCTTGCCATAGCCAATAGGTCTCGCTTTTGGGACCTTACACATGTTTAGTTATGCAACTGTTGCATGGCTAAACACTTATAAAGGTCCCAAATGCGAGACCTATTGGCTATGCCAATGCTTGTTTTAAATATGAAGGAGAGTAGCCAGGAGGCAACACAGAGGGAGTCGGGTGAGTTGGGGAAGCAATACAGACAATGGAAGGAGGGAGGGAGGTCCTGAGGGTAAGCTGATGACAATGGAGGGTGAGAGGGAAGGGTAGTGGACAAACTGATGATAGGAGGTGGTGGAAGGGAGAGGCTTGGATTAAGCTGAGGCCAACAGATAATTGGAGGGGACTCGGCAAGGTGACAACAACAGAGGCTAGGAGGCAAGGGCTGGGGGCAAGCAGGTAGACAACAGCAGTAGAGCGAGGCTGGGAGCAAGCACGCAAATAGGAGAGGGTCGGCGGACAAAAGGAACACTATTGAGGCAAGTATACCAGGGAGACTGCAGAAAAGATGCACTCTGGTAGAGTGCTTAAACACAAACAAAGAAATAGTACCTAAGTAAATGAGCAGTAGAAGGACACAAGTAATGCATCCTTGCTCCAGGGAAGGGACAAACAAATGAAGAAGGACGCCTACGGCAGATGCCCAATAAGAAGAAAGTAAAAGAGAGTGACAGTTGGGTATGAAAATGCAAATTAACATTCTTTTATTTATTTGAAAATATTCTGAGAGATGTGCCTTTAGAGCGCTACACAGCAGATGCCCAATAAGAAGAAAGTAAAAGAGAGTGACAGTCGGGTATGAAAATGCAAATCAGCATTCTTTCATTTATTTGAAGCTATTCTGAGAGATGTGCCATTAGAGTGCTACACATAGAACTGTAGTGAGGAAAAGATTGTAAGTAATAGGAGTAAGAGCCTGGAAATTGCATAAACTGTGGAATAGGTCTTTTTAGATGATGAGGCACACATAGGCCATTAATGAGTATAATAATTACAAAATGCAGCGCACCCCTGAGTTTCCCCTAGCGCTGGCACTAAATGTAGCTGCCTTGCGCCAACGCAGACACCCTCGCATTATAGCGCCACTATAGTGCAAGGGTGCCTGCGCTGCAGGGAATGATTGATTATGTGCAGGAAGGTGTCCCTTCCTGCACATAAACAATCAGTAATGGCGATTCGTAATTTCTATGTGTGCTGCCTTATGCAGCACACATAGAAATTGCAACTCGTCATTTTCCAATGATTGTTGATGTGCAGGAAGGGACACTTTCCTGCACATGAACAATCACTAATGGCGATTTGCTGTTTCTATGTGTGCTGCACAACGCAGCACACATAGAAACAGCAAAAATGAGGAGAAATGAAACATTTCTCCTCGTTGCTCCAGAGTAAGACCAGGTTTTCCCTGGTCTTAATTTTTACACACTCCATATTTATGCCACCCTTGTAATTAGGGGGTAGTGTAAAAAAACGATTGGTGCCGTGGCGGAACGCCCACTGCAACACCCATTACCCGCCCCTTTCACGCTAAGTGTATTGTGAAAGGGGGCCTTATTAATAAGTACATTAAGGGGTCGATTCCGATCCTGTAAAACCCGGATACAAATGGTCATACGGAGCGTTTTCTCCGTACGACTCGTACCCGGGAAGTCTACCGTACAAACCAGCAAGTACAATTCGTACAGAAATACCATTTCCGAACGAATCGTAAAAAACACCGTACGGCTAAAAAATACATACAATTCCGATCCTGGACAGCGCGTACGCGACGTCCGCACGGAGTCATGCAGCGTTTTACGGACCAGCAAGTACGATTCGTACCTACAGCACTCCGCATGGCTATAGTTTTACGGGAGCCAAAAAGTGCCGGACAAGCCAAGTACGCTGCGATGCACGAGGAAAAGGGGGCCCGCTACGCGATGTACATGCCATCACTCACATCGTACGTGTCATCATGTACGGTGCGGACCCCAACATTGCATATGTACGGACCGTGCCCCCCACCCCCGTATGTATGGACCATACCCCCCACCCCCGTATGTACGGACCGTACCCCCACCCGCATATGTCCGCACCATACCCCAGGCGTACCCCCCGCCCGCGTATGTCTGCACCGTACCCCAGGCGTACCCCCACCCGCATATGTCCGCACCGTACCCCAGGCGTACCCCCCACCCGTGTATGTCCACACCGTACCCCAGGCGTACCCCCGCCCGCGTATGTCCGCACCGTACCCCAGGCGTACCCCCCACCCGCATATGTCCGCACCGTACCCCAGGCGTACCCCCCACCCGCGTATGTCCGCACCGTACCCCAGGCATACCCCCCACCCGCGTATGTCCACACCGTACCCCAGGCGTACCCCAATTCTCGCGTATGTACGGGCCGTACATACGCGAGGATCGGGTACTCCTGGGGTACGGTGCGGACATACGAGAGATATGCCATTAGAGTGCTACACATAGAACTGTAGTGAGGAAAAGATTGTGAGTAATAGGAGTCAGAGCCTGGAAATTGCATAAACTGTGGAATAGGTCTTTTTAGATGATGAGGCACACATAGGCCATTAATGAGTATAATAATTACAAAATGCAGCGCACCCCTGAGTTTCCCCTAGCGCTGGCACTAAATGTAGCTGCCTTGCGCCAACGCAGACACCCTCGCATTATAGCACCACTATAGTGCAAGGGTGCCTGCGTTGCAGGGAATGATTGATTATGTGCAGGAAGGTGTCCCTTCCTGCACATAAACAATCAGTAATGGCGATTCGTAATTTCTATGTGTGCTGCCTTATGCAGCACACATAGAAATTGCAACTCGTCATTTTCCAATGATTGTTGATGTGCAGGAAGGGACACTTTCCTGCACATGAACAATCACTAATGGCGATTTGCTGTTTCTATGTGTGCTGCACAACGCAGCACACATAGAAACAGCAAAAATGAGGAGAAATTAAACATTTCTCCTCGTTGCTCCAGAGTAAGACCAGGTTTTCCCTGGTCTTAATTTTTACACACTCCATATTTATGCCACCCTTGTAATTAGGGGGTAGTGTAAAAAAACAATTGGTGCCGTGGCGGAACGCCCACTGCAACACCCATTACCCGCCCCTTTCACGCTAAGTGTATTGTGAAAGGGGGCCTTATTAATAAGTACATTAAGGGGTCGATTCCGATCCTGTGAAACCCGGATACAAATGGTCATACGGAGCGTTTTCTCCGTACGACTCGTACCCGGGAAGTCCACCATACAAGCCAGCAAGTACGATTCGTACAGAAATACCATTTCCGAACGAATCGTAAAAAACACCGTACGGCTAAAAAATACATACAATTCCGATCCTGGACAGCGCGTACGCGACGTCCGCACGGAGTCAGGCAGCGTTTTACGGACCAGCAAGTACGATTCGTACCTACAGCACTCCGCATGGCTATAGTTTTACGGGAGCCAAAAAGTGCTGGACAAGCCAAGTACGCTGCGATGCACGAGGAAAAGGGGGCCCGCTACGTGATGTACATGCCATCACTCACATCGTACGTGTCATCATGTACGGTGCGTACCCCAACATTGCATATGTACGGACCGTGCCCCCCACCCCCCGTATGTATGGACCATACCCCCCACCCCCGTATGTACGGACCGTACCCCCACCCGCATATGTCCGCACCGTACCCCAGGCGTACCCCCCGCCCGCGTATGTCTGCACCGTACCCCAGGCGTACCCCCACCCGCGTATGTCCGCACCATACCCCAGGCGTACCCCCACCCGCGTATGTCCACACCGTACCCCAGGCGTACCCCCGCCCACGTATGTCCGCACCGTACCCCAGGCGTACCCCCCACCCGCATATGTCCGCACCGTACCCCAGGCGTACCCCCCACCCGCGTATGTCCGCACCGTACCCCAGGCATACCCCCCACCCGAGTATGTCCACACCGTACCCCAGGCGTACCCCAATCCTCGCGTATGTACGGGCCGTACATACGCGAGGATCGGGTACTCCTGGGGTACGGTGCGGACATACGAGAGATATGCCATTAGAGTGCTACACATAGAACTGTAGTGAGGAAAAGATTGTGAGTAATAGGAGTCAGAGCCTGGAAATTGCATAAACTGTGGAATAGGTCTTTTTAGATGATGAGGCACACATAGGCCATTAATGAGTATAATAATTACAAAATGCAGCGCACCCCTGAGTTTCCCCTAGCGCTGGCACTAAATGTAGCTGCCTTGCGCCAACGCAGACACCCTCGCATTATAGCGCCACTATAGTGCAAGGGTGCCTGCGTTGCAGGGAATGATTGATTATGTGCAGGAAGGTGTCCCTTCCTGCACATAAACAATCAGTAATGGCGATTCGTAATTTCTATGTGTGCTGCCTTATGCAGCACACATAGAAATTGCAACTCGTCATTTTCCAATGATTGTTGATGTGCAGGAAGGGACACTTTCCTGCACATGAACAATCACTAATGGCGATTTGCTGTTTCTATGTGTGCTGCACAACGCAGCACACATAGAAACAGCAAAAATGAGGAGAAATGAAACATTTCTCCTCGTTGCTCCAGAGTAAGACCAGGTTTTCCCTGGTCTTAATTTTTACACACTCCATATTTATGCCACCCTTGTAATTAGGGGGTAGTGTAAAAAAACAATTGGTGCCGTGGCGGAACGCCCACTGCAACACCCATTACCCTCCCCTTTCACGCTAAGTGTAGTGTGAAAGGGGGCCTTATTAATAAGTACATTAAGGGGTAGATTCCGATCCTGTAAAACCCGGGTACAAATGGTCATACGGAGCATTTTCTCCGTACGACTCGTACCCGGGAAGTCCACCGTACAAACCAGCAAGTACGATTCGTACAGAAATACCATTTCCGTACGAATCGTAAAAAACACCGTACGGCTAAAAAATACATACAATTCCGATCCTGGACAGCGCGTATGCGATGTCCGCACGGAGTCAGGCAGCGTTTTATGGACCAGCAAGTACGATTCGTACCTACAGCACTCCGCACAGCTATATTTTTACGGGAGCCAAAAAGTGCCAGATAAGCCAAGTACACTGCGATGCACGAGGAAAAGGGGGCCCGCTACGCGACATACACGCCATCACCCACATCATACGTGTCATCATGTACGGTGCGTACCCCAACATTGCATATGTACGGACTGTGCCCCCCACCCCGTATGTATGGACCGTACCCCCCACCCCCTGTATGTACGGACCGTACCCCCCACCCGCATATGTACGCACCGTACCCCAGGCGTACCTCCCACCCGTGTATGTCCGCACCGTACCCCAGGCGTACCCCCCGCCCGCGTATGTCCGCACCGTACCCCAGGCGTACCCCCACCTGCATATGTCCGCACCGTACCCCAGGCGTACCCCCCACCCGCGTATGTCCGCACTGTACCCCAGGCGTACCCCCCACCCGCGTATGTCTGCAACGTACCCCAGGCGTACCCCCCCACCCGCGTATGTCCACACCGTACCCCAGGCATACCCCAATCCTCGCGTATGTACGGTCTGTACATACGTGAGGATCGGGTACGCCTGGGGTACGGTGCGGACATACGCGGGTGGGGGGTATGCCTAGGGTACGGTGCAGACATACGTGGGTGGGGGGTACGGTCCGTACATACGCGGGTGGGGGTATGGTCCGTACATAGGGGGCGTGCGGTGCGGACGTACACGGGAGGGGTGGGAGGCTGGGGGGGCCGTACAACTCGTACCCCGGGCACAAGTGTACTCGGGGTAGGGGTCGTACAAAGTTTGCTCCGTACGGGGCCTTTTCCATGCGCTTGTGTTTTGGGACGGGCGGTCCGGATCGTACTTGCACGCTCAGACTTCAGTTTTAAGAGTTGTAAGTAAAACTGTCCGGGGACGTCTCGTAGACTTTTCCCGAGGCGATTTGTATGTATTTTCCACGTACGAATCGTACTTCGCCGTTTGTACGGAACTTGTACGATTCATACGTAAAAAAATACGGATACGAGTCGTACGGAAAAAAAAATCCAGGATGGGAATCGACCCCTAAGTGGCTAAACGCTGCCTTGTAAATAAGGCGAAGGACTTAACGCCACAGGAATGTCGTATAAAGTGATGATCCTGTGGCGTTACGCCCTTGTAAATATACTCCGAAGTTCGGAAGCAGCACCGATGAAAGGTAACTTGGAAGTTTGGTATTTACCAGCTGTAGTGTGATACGCCAACTAAACTTTCTCTCTCTTTATATTTAGCACTTACCCCTGCAGTTTACTTCATATGTATGCAGCACGCTCGCACAGCTGCTGCATCCGCGCCCATTCTAAAGTTGAATTATTCCATTATTTATAGGGGCGGTCCTCCGACGCTGAGTGACATGACTCTGCCTGGGGCTTTGAATAATGAATAAAAGCAAGCCATTCTCTCTCGGGTGCAGGTGTCCATACTTATTAGGGTTTGTTCTGAAAAGGTGGAGAGGGCACAATATTACCATTGTAAATATGCACACGCTGCACACCTTCAGTGCACCTGGTAGCAGGTCCCCAATGTGTGTAATACTCAGAGCCTTTGAGAGCCTGTTCTTTTGCAGCTGGTCGGATTGAGAAAGTGATAGGCAGTCTACTGGGTATTAGATTTTTGAAACAAGAGGGAGATTGTAATCTTCCTGTAAAAGCTGTTAAATATTATCTCATTACAATTACGTACTTTTATTAGAATGCTCCTGTGCTAAAAATATTATCACTGTTTGCCTGTAACAATTTATTACAGGCAAGTAGTTTCATCATAGATACAGGCCCGGTGGCGCTTGCGGTTTCAGGGGGTCAAAGGCAGGACTGCAGAGTGCACCGTTTACACAATGGCAGGGAGGCCTAAGAGCATCAAAGCCAAGTGGAACAGTTCCACACCTCACCACTTGCTCATGGCTTGTATTGAAACCCAACACTGCACTGTAATGTCAAGTTAACACCATGCCCAATTTGCACAGTGGCTGAGCTACAGACGTATGCCACTGTCCTAACCTATCAGTAGTCGGCATGGGAGGACTTCATTCAAAATATTTGTTCTAGAAAGGGCCCATTTGCGCAGTTGACATTAAAATGTTGCATAGGTAAAACTGTATGCTTTACTTACTGTTCTTTAGTTTAATTCATGAAATATTCCATGCAACACAACACAAAAAACAGATTTATGAAGCCACGCAAGGTGGCCCCCTGAGTGGCTTCAAAAATCTTGAGTACATCTACACTGTGAAAATCACTGTGTTGCCGTACTCTGCACCAGGGAGGCGTTCCATGGGCATTGCTTGGGTGTTCTCATGCAACTCCCATAGTTTTCGACACATTTTCAGACTTACCAGAATAGGTAAACCAGAATGCCGCACACATAAAAAGGAAAATGTGCCTCTCAGGATTGTTTTAGTGCAAAGGTGTCCCTTCCTGCACAAATAAGAACCTGTCTGCAATGCAGGCACCCTTGCACCATGGTGCATGGGTGACTGCTTTCGCGGTATGCAGCCAAAACAGCTCTAGTGCAGGGACAAAAACAGGAATGCAGTGTATTCTTTTAAATACGGCCCCTTCCTGCCCTTTCTCTGTAATGCAGCACAGCAAGGTGACTTGCTGTGCAGTGTTGCATTAATTTGCCATAAATATGAACCCTAGGTCCTCATTTTTAAAAAGTGTTGCATGGCTACATGGAAACAACGATGCAACACTTTTCAGTGCGCCCTCCTTGAGACACCATGCATGCGTCGTATTAACTGTACGGTGCTCCATGTCACAAGGATTCACAGATACGTCTGTATTCCTGACGTATTTGTAGGCGCAAAAGGGGCGCATTGTTGGGGTGTGTCTGAAAACAAGCACAACTCCAACAATGTGTCCTTTCACATGTGAAAAGGCCTGTGTCACTCCTTACACCTGCTGTGAAGTAGGCATAGGGATTTGACGCAGTAACGTCCAAGAAGTGACGTAGTGAAATCTCATAAATTTCACTGCACCGCTACTACAAACCTTTTTTGCATGGGAACGCCCACACTGCATACATTATACTTTACGCAGGTATGATGTAGTGCAGGGGTTTCCAAAGTGATGTATCTGCCTAGATGCGTTACTTTGTAAATATGGCGCAGTGAGGCGTATATTTTATGCAGCTGCACATCACAAAAAGTAATGCAAAGGCGGCATAAAAGGCTCATAAATAAGGCCCGTAGTGCTTAGAATCAGATTTGGATCAGCCAACTGCATATCTTTGGTTGGCTTTCTTGTCAATTTCATTTGTTTGCTCCTCATTAAGTGTCTTTGCTTCTCTTCTTCTTCAGTTTGTTTGTCCCTTTCTTGGAGAATAGCTTCTTTACCATTCTTTTTATTGGGTGACTTGTACCATTCCTGTGGTTACATTTACCGGACTCCTTTTTTATTTGACTTTTACCATGCCATCGGAATACATGTGTTTTTAGGTTTCGCCTGCACAGCGTTTACGCTGCACTTGTGACATTTATTGTTAATACATATCTTAAAAGGGGCTAACATTCAGCCCCCTTGCTTTTCACTGGTTCCTGTGCTTGTCACTTACTTTTCCTTCATTTCTATTGGCTGTAGCATGCTATTTCCTGTTCGTCCAGTGTGTTTGATCCTATTAGTTTCCCAAAGCCTAAGTGGTTTCCATGTCTTTTTGAAGCTGAACTTTTTTTTCATGTTTGGCCTGCACCAGGTGAGGTGCATATCTTGACAGCTCTCAATGTGCCCTACTCTCACAGGAACTGCATGTGGCTGGTCAGTTTCATGCTGTCTCTTTTATTATTTAGTATGTTCCTCTTCGTGGTGTTTGAACAGCCTGACTTTAATATGGCTGCCTCTCAGGAAGTTGACTTGTTTTAATAAGTTCCGATTCTTATGCAAGATATGCTCTCACCACGTTGTTTTGTAATTCCTTCACTACGAGTGTGTCATTTCTGTACTGCTAGTGCACACTTAACTTTAATAAAAACAAGACCAGGTTTATTTTTGTTAGGCACGGGGACATTAAGTGATTTACCCAGTGTTGCCATGATGTTGAGCCGACGCTGCGGCTCGATCCTGCTTTCCCAGCTCCACAGTTGGCAGCTCTGTCCGTAATGCCACAACCCTGCTCCAATTGCTCCTGCTTTTTCTTCAAAGTTGAGGTGTGCACTCCCAGCTGCTGCTTGAACTATGTTGCTGCTGAAATCTCACAAAATGAACTTCAGCAGCAAGAATACAGCCACCGTGTAGTTTATAATGCAGCAAGAGGTCTTTCACAGCCTAGTTGTATATTTTGTTACTGGCATTACGTTTTTTCATTTATCTTGCAAACCTACTCCTCACACAAGAAGTCAGACGGGTGTGTATGAGTGGCTGTGTGGGACTAAGGGCCAGATGTAGGTAAATGCATGTTTGCGATTACTCAATAGCGATTTTTAGGGAATCGCTATTAAGGAATCGCAAAATGCCATGTAGGTAGGAATCACAATATTTTTTGCAATTCCTTAATATTCCTTAATTGTGAATTGCAAATTGCGATTCGCAATTAAGGAATACCTTCCCATTCATTCCTATGGGCCAAGAGACCCATTGGAACGAATGGGAATTGCTCCCGCAATTTGCGAGTCACCAAGAGGCACTTGCAAATTGCGGGAGCAATTTCAAGGGTGCCAGGGTTAAAAAAGGACACCCTGTTGCACCACTGAAATGTGCATGTGTGCACATGTGGCGCACATACATGCCCTAAGGGCATGAATGTGTGCCACATGGCACTTAAGCAAAAGCAAAAAAATGCTTTTTTAAAGGAAATTGCTAATTACCACCAACTTGAAGTTGGTGGTAATTAGCGATTCCTTAAGTCTAGAGTGCACTTTCTTTTGTGCTACTTACATTGCATTTAAGGAATCGCAATTTGTGATTCCTTAAATGCAAGAACAAAATAAGGAATCGCAATTTTGCGAGACCTTATTTTGCTAGTAGGTTTCAACTTACCTACATTGCTCGCTGCCAAATAGCGAGCGCTAACGCTGAAATTCTGTGAATTTCTGCGTTAGCGCTCGCTATTTGGCCACCTACATCTGGCCCCAAGTCACTATGCAGTTCTTGGTCCGCGGCGCAGCGGGCAGCAGTTCTGTTTTCTTACATCCGCAGCCACTTCTTGCACCACCGACAGTTCATTGGAACCTCGTCATGCCATGCAACTGGACTGTCAGTAATGAGAGGTCGCACAGACAGTCATCGCAGAGGCTGCCGAAGACTCTTCACGGCCGTGGCTCAAGCAGGGGACTCCGTCATTACTGATTAATTAGCAGCTGAGATCCAGGCTGCCGCCTCTTAACCTGGTTGGTAGCCTGGGCAGACTCTGTGCGCATTCGCCTATTTTTCTTTTTTGTCTTTTTGTCTACGAACGAAGGTATGAACTACCTGCCGGTGGAGCGGTACTTCTCGAAATTACCCCTTCACCACTGTTGAAATAAAACACATGCCCTCTCATTACCCCCTCATGGGTCCTCCTCGTCCGAGTCCTTACAAAGTGAGGCAGTCCTGCCTCCAGCCAGCCAATCAAAATGCTAAAACCAAAAGTCAAAGGTCATATAAACCCCTCTCACCCACTGCCATGCCTGTTTTTTTCTTGCTCCGATGGCTGGTGCTCCGTGTATCCTGTTACTGTTTCCGGTGGTTGCAGGTCGTGTTGCGGTGCCATGAGTTTTTGTAAATCTTTTTGTTGAAGGTCTTAAACATGCTGTTTGTTCTGTCTTTGTTGTTTGTATCTTCGCGGCCGTACCGGTGCTCCGGTTGACCGCCCTCCTGCTCCTGTGTCAGGATGCTCCCCGCGCATGCGCTGGGCTAGGGCAGAGAGCTTTCCTAATGTCCTGGCCCTGGGTCATTCCGGCGCTGGGGTCTTGCAGCAGCGTCCGGCTCCCCTGGCCATTGTGCTTTATTCTGTGGATGGGGGAGGGAGGGTGACTGCAGGGCTGTCCTTTGTGATTTCCATGTCTTGTGTTTCATGGGACTTGGTTAATTGGGGACAGTGTTAAAGTGGAGTGGCTGGGCACTTCCTGGTGTGGGCTGGGCTTCCTGTTTGGTTTGCTCTTCCTGCTTGTGGCCATGGGTGTTGAGTATTCCTCTCAAAGTGCCTGGACATCTTTCTCCATACAGCGTAATGTCCTTTTCGACTTTCATGGTCTGTTTGCGGGATTCATTCATTCTGCTGTGTGGGCTGCGCTGATTGAGCCTTCTGCGAACTGGGCTGGGATGTATGTGTGGCCATGGACTGTTCCGTTGGGGTTAGTACATCCATGGCAAGGTTTTTCGGACATGTTGATCCGTGTTTGTGCTGTGCTGGGATTTGACGCCTGGTCCTTGTCTGATGTTGGGTTTTGCTCTCTGTGTAGTTCCTCGGTGGTGGATTTCCTACCTTTTCATGATGTCCTCACAGATATTCTGGCTGTGGTGTGGCTTGCTGTCACCATGCATGGGGTCCGCGCTTTCTGGGATAGCGGTGTCACCTAGCGGACTTTGTCGCCTGGTTCCCTCTGGTTCCTGGGGTGAATTCTGTTTTGTCCTCTGTGGTTTTTCTTCTTTTTCCCTTTCTGGGCTGTCCCAGTTGTGCAGGTGGTGGAGTCCGCTCTTGGGCGTTCGTCTGCTACTTCTCTTTTGGGGTGCGTACTGGCGCTTCTTCAGCCTTTGCTTCGCAGGTCCATTCAAAGGGTTTGGGTACCTGTTTGACTGTCTTTCGGGTCACGGGGATCTCACTCCTGTCTTGGTGCTGGCGGAGGTCTTACCTCGGTTTCTGCCTGTTGTGCTTTTGTTGCCTTGAGGGCCCTCTCCTCGGTTTTCTCTGGACCGCACTTTGGTGCCTTGCCGCTACTCGGACACCTTGGTCCCTTGCCTGCCTTTTGTGCATCCTGGGCTTTTATGGCTTGCTCTCCAGACAGTTTCTGTGGAGGGTCTTGTCTTTTTTCCATGTTCTGGAGTTTCCGGTGGCTCTGTCTTCTCTGCCTTTTCGTGGCCGGGCCACTGGTCAGTGGGCCAACATTCCATTTGGTTCCTGGCCTCTGCAGCGCATGCAGCTGCCCCTGGTGGTGTTCTGCCCAGGTGGTGTCACCGTGGCCTGGCGGCTGTGGTTGTGGTCTCTTCCTCAAGAGGTTATGTGTTCAACTCCTGGTGTTTCGCTGGTTGTGAGTTCCCTGTCTACATTGTTGGCATTATTGCCATTTTGGGGACTCGATTTGGTTGTTTCTGAATCGTTGGTCCGGTCTGGTTTCCGCCTTCCGGGTCTTGTCGGTCATCACTCTTGGTTACCGGATTCCGCTCCATGGCCGTCCCCCTTATGTCCTGTTTTCGAGGTTGCCCTGTTGTCCATTGGCCTGTGATGCACTCTACCATCTTCTCTGGCGTCGGGCTGTTTTTGTCCTGGGGTGCTGTTGTGCTGGTTCTGGTGACGGAATGGGGCCTGGAGTTCTGTTTCTCTCTGTTCCTGGTCCCGGTGCCCAATGGTTCCTTCCGCTCGGTTTCTGTATCCCCGAGCTTTGTACAGTTTGGTGCAGCTGGGTCCTTTTGGATGCTCCCGTTGCTGTCTGTCGTTCCCCCCATCCTGGTGGGAGATTATTTGGCTTTCCTGGGTTTGGAAGTCGCCTGTTTTCACTTTCCCGTCTCTCCGGCAGGTCAGCAGTTCCTGCTGAATGCGGTGGATGGGTTCCATTGCCATTTTCAGGTGTTGCCTTTGGGCCTCTCTGCTGTTCTGCGGGTTTTTCTGCAGTGTTGGCTTCTGCTGTGGGTTTTTTCCTGGGTCTGGGTTTTCCCTGTGTTTCCCTATGTTGCTTTTGTCTGGATTCTGCTTCTGGCAGTGGTGGTGTTGATGGCCTTGTTCCAGGATCTTGGGTTCGTGTTGGATATGGCCTTTTCTCATCTGGTTCCTGTTCTCGGAGGCCTAGTCGACGCTTTGCAGGGGGCTGCTTTCTCCCTCAGACTCGGTTCTCTGCCCTTATGACTCTTCTGCGGGTCCTGCAGGGTCACCCTTCTGCCCCGGCTCAGGGTTGGTTGCAGGTCCCGGGGTTTGTGGCTGATTCCATGGCTGTGATTCCTTGACCTCGCCTGCGCCTCGGATCCTTGGTGATTCTTCTGTTGGCTCGTTGGGTCCCTTCCCATACAGGTTGCGTGGCTCTGCTTGCTCTCTCCCCTGTTCTGGTTCCTACTTTGGTATGGTGGCTTTGCTCTCCCACCGTGGTGTGGGGGTGCATTTTCTGCTTCCTTCTCTCCTCTTCTTGACCTCGGACGCCTTTCCTTGGGGTTGGGGGCCGCGTTGGGGTCTTTGGTGGCTGACGAGTCTGTTGGTTTGTCCCGACAATCAGGTGGCTTGTTGTTACTTGTGCCTTCTTGGGGGGTCCAGTTGCACGTCTCTGTCCCTGCTGCCTGCCGTGATTTGTGTCTGGGTGACATCTCATCTGTTGGCATTGAGGGCTGTTTCCATTCAGAGGCGTCTGCATTTCGTAAGGACGGTTTGGGTTGCTTCCTCCCGTCCTCTGTATTGTGCCGTCTGTCTGTTCCTCTGTTCTGGGACCTTTGTCTTCGGATCTGGCTTCCTCGCATGTCGCTCTTCTCCCCTGGTTTTGTTCCGAGGTGGTCTGTCCTCTGGCTTGGGGGTTGCTCTCTTGTTTCCTTGGCCTTCGGGCTTTATGTTTGCCTTCCCTCCTATTTCCCTCGTTCCGGGGGTGCTGCGGGGGAATCAGGGGAATGAAGGTGTGTGTGCTGTTGGTTGCTCCTTTTTGGCCTTGCTGCCTTTGGTTTCCACTCCTGCTGCTGCTGGAGGGGGACAGGTTCGGCCGGCTTCCCTTGACTCCGGCTCCGCTTTTGTCTCCGCACCTGTCTTTGCCCTATCTTTGTCGCCTGTATCTGTCGGCCTGGCTCTTGAGCGGCTGTCGTTGGCGTCTTTGGGCTGTTCTTCTGTGGCTGTGGCATTCTATTGTCGCGTCGGCCTTCAGCACTTACGGGCTGTGGTGCACGTTGTCTCTTGGTGCTCTTCTCTTGGTCTGGATCCATGGTTGGTGGTCCAGCTTCTGTTCTTGTCTTTCTCCAAGATGGGTTTTTGTTGGGCCTTTCCCCTTATGCCTTGTCTGCTTGTTGGGCTGTGGTTCAGGCTTGTCAGGGTCTTGGGCCTCTTTGGAGGTTGTTGCTCCTTGGGTGAGTCGGATTCTGTATTGATTTTGGCTTTCACATCCTATCTCTCCTGTGATTGTTCCTTCTTGGGCTTGTGTTTTCTGGGGTCTGCTGTTGCCCTCTTTTGTGCCGTGGTTGGAGGTTGTTTGTTGTGGCTGTCCGCAACGGTGGCTTTTTTGTTGGTTGTCACCTCCGTGCTTCGGTTGGGTGAGTTGGGTGCTTCTCTCCTTCCCTTATTTGTTGTTTCTGCTGGATGGGGTTGTTTTGCGGCTAGGCCCGGCCTTTCTCCATGGGTTTTCTCTGTGTTCCATTTGCAGCTGGAGGTGATTCCTTCCTATTTTGCCTGGGGTTGGGGATTCCTTTGTTCCTTCATACTTGGATGTTCGCACCCTTTGTTTTTTCTTCCTCCGTGCATGGGGTTTTGTCTTTCTCCTGCCCTGTTTGACTCCTGAGGGAGTGTGGCTCGGGGTTGGTTGGTTTCTCTTTCTGCCTTCTCTCGCTATGTGCGTTTGGCAGTCTGCCTATCTTGTGGGTCTGTGGGTCTGCCTCCTCCGCCTCAGATGCAGGGTTGTTCGACAGGTTCTGTGTCCGCTTCCTGGACTGAGGCAGCTGGGATCTCTATCCTGGAGGTTTTTAGTGTGCCTGCCTGGCAGTCCCATCACGCGTTTGTTAGGCATTTTCCCCTTGATGTTTTACATGCCTCTGTTGGCGTTTTGCGCACTGCTGCTCATTAATCATTTGTTTGATTACTTTTTGTTCTTTTGCATGGATCCCTGGTGTCCTGCATTTTCTGTTCTTGGTTCTCTGCTTGTCAGTTCCTCTGTTTGTAAGGACTGGGACGAGGAGGATCCATGAGGGGGTAATGTCTTGTTACTTACCGGTAATCTTCATTACCCCAATTAGGGTCCTCCTCGTCCCAGTCCCTCTCCCCCTCCCGCTGTGTTTGTGTCTGGGACTTGTTCAAATTCAAATTCAAAATAAGCTTTATTTGATTATTCAAAAAATCAATCATAAAAGCACAAAGTAAAATAAAACTTAGAAAATAAAATAATTTGTCCAAAAACATAACAGGAATTATATGACAAATTAGTTGATCATCAAAACAGAATAATTTAAAAGACCATACTTTTTCTAGCAGCAATAGATTTTAGGATAAACGTGGCAGTAAAAAAACATATATCTGTCTCATTTAAAGTGCACAACAGGCTCATAGCAGATTTCAGAGTTTGAGTCCCGTATTTTTTAAAAAGAGGTTTGAGATAGATAATGCGCAAATGCTTATAAAAATCACATGTAAGGAGAAAATGTGCAACACTCTGTTTGGTGACACCATCACATGGGCAAGAAATAGTGGGGTATTTTCTTATACATGGAAAAGCCACCAAATGGTGAACAATACCTAATCTCAGTCGGGTCAATACGAACCGATGTGAGTTTCTGGTCACCGTTAGTAGGTATTGTTGAGACCCTACAGTATACTCCTGGAAATAATAAAAAGCCACGGTGGCTAGCTGCATAGACTTAGGAATACGGCGTTGAGCTTTTTCCCTCAGGTAAATAAATTTAAATTCTGACTTAGAAAAATCAGTCGCATAATACGGATTTTCCAAGATATTTACCTGAAATAGGTCCTTAAATGTAGACACCACATATTTTAACCAGAGGATTTGCAGGTATTTATCCAGACAAAGACAGTCATTTAAAATACTTCTATTAAACCCGGTCTCTTTCTTCATCCAGATTGATCTCCATAACATTAGAGGTCTTAACCCTATCAGGTCAGTCAGATAGTTCAAACCCACTTCATTATGAATTAAAACAGTGGGAGCAGACGAAGTTAAACATAATAATTTCTTTAAAAAGACATTTTCCTCCACCTGAAGTTCTCCATGAGGGCAATGGCCCCAAACCCCTGCTCCGTAGAGCGCTACCGAAACACATTTATTTCTGTAAATATGTAGCATATCTGATATACGGCGATCCCCCAATTTGATAGCAAATTTTAAAATGCCATAGGCGCTTTTGGACATTTTGGCCTTAACATTTAAAATCTCTTGATGCCACATGCTATTGCTAGACAACATAATGCCAAGGTAACAAAATGTATTTACTAAAAGAATTTTTTGGTTCTCGATATAGAAAGATTTCATATTTCTCATTTTCCGTCCACACGGTAAAATGAAAGTTTTGGAATTATTAAGTTTTAATTTCCTCCCTTTTATGAAATCAGAGAACCTATCCATTAATTTTTGTAAACCAATGGGAGTTCTTGAGAGGAGTACTGTATCGTCGGCATAAAGCAACACAGGTACATCCTGTCCCTCAATTTGCGGGGCATCACATTTAACCTTTTTAAGATCAGCTTCAATGGCATTAATAAAAAGAGAAAAGAGAAGGGGTGCCAACACGCAGCCTTGCCTAATGCCAAGACTCACCGCAATTTGACGTGTGCATTCTCCTGCTTGACCATAGCGTATACTTGCAGATAGCTTAGTATAAAGTCTTGCCAGGAAGTAGATAATAGCCTGGGGGGCACCTAGATCCAATAGAATTGACCATAATAGATGGTGATCCACCAGGTCAAACGCGCTACTAAGATCAGCAAAGCAGAGAAAAAGAGATCCCTGCTTTGCGTGTGTGTATTTCCCGATAATAAGATCCAGATTTATACACTGTTCCAGGTTCCCCCAGCCTTTCCTGAACCCATATTGAGATTGAGCCAGGATCTCATTATCCTCCGCCCACTCTTCTAACCTAAATAATAATACCCGGCTCATAGTTTTTAATGATGAGTCTAAAAGGGATATGGGGCGATAATTTTTGGCTTCAGATCTGTTTCCCTTTTTAGGTCTCGCTGAGCCCCAGCGCTTTAAAAACTCGTGTGCGTCATCGCGATCACTTTCGCTTTCAGAGCGATCGCGATGACGCACGCGCACACACAACTTCCGCCAATTTGCGCAGGAAAAATGAATAAATAAGTCATTATATGGTTGCTGCCACCTGCTACATGGGTCTGAAGTAACGATGATAAACGGTTACCGTGTAAAGTGTAGCACGTTTCCCCCCAGTTTTCAGTGCTGCCTTTATATCTCCATTTTCAAAGCCTCTTCTACGCTTCGATAGTGGACGCAATCTTAGTCCTTGCGCGGTATTTGGATGTGGCGCTTAAGGCATGGACATTCTTACACGAAGCAGAATTTCGTAGTTTCGGCTCAGCTAAAACGAGCTGCACGTCTCGTGTGCCAAGGCCTTTTTTCATTACACTAATTGTGAAATGTTCACCATTCTGCACAATGTAAAATATTGTGTGAATTTTTTGCACAAGAGAATCTATTTCGAATAAAAAAAAACAAAGACTGGCGCACTTAAATGTATATTAAACTCGAGAGCTCTGCATTAGAGCCCACAGCATCCTTGGTACGAAATTGATACAGACGAACGTCGGGTCAGCGGCATGATCACAAGGTTGTGTGATAGGGTAACCAGATGTCCCGTATTCATCTGGACAGTCCCGGTTCTTCCGCGTATGTCCCAGAGCAGGGTTAGTGCACCACCAGGTGTTATAACACCCCAAAATACCAAACTCTGAACATCGGTTCCCACCATCGTAACTCTTCTATGTTGCAAGGTGCTGTCAATTAAGTCATTCTATGTACATAAAATCACTCCAGAACTGTATTGCACCTTAAAAGTTAGCAGCACGTCACAGTTTGTTCTTTCTCATAACCTGTAACATACTCTGCAGTAGGGGTGGGCGGAATTTGCGGAATTAACCTTCGCAAATTATCGCGAGAATGTTTAAAATTATCGCAAACAAGCAGAAATATCGCGAAGATGCGGAAGTTTTTTTCCGGCATGTTCGCGAGATTTTCTGCATGGTTGCGGGTCGCCAACTTACCCATGTGGTTGCTTGCGGGCGCGGCCATCTTGTTTTGAGTTGTTCTCGCGGTGCATGATCGCGAGAAGAAAGACGTGATCGCGCGACGCATGACGTCACTGCGGGCGCGAACTGTCGCGAGACAGCGCTAATGGCTAAAAACAATACAACATCTCATGGAGAACGCGACCGGATCAAGAAAACTTGTCGGCGAACGCAGGGATTCAGGTAAGGCGATCGCGCGCGCGCAAGAATGTATCATTTTACAGCGCGAGCAAGAAACAAATTATCGCCAAGCTGCGGAAACCGGAATTTTTGACATTTTCGCGCTCTCCGCGGAACGCAAAAATGTCAAATTATCGCAATTTCCGCGAACGGAACGAAATTTTTGCCCAGGCCTACTCTGCAGTCTCCAGACAATGCATTGAGTTTACTGCCCACAGCTGCGCTCACAGGGCAGCCTAGTTGTTGCAAATGGGGCAAAGTTAATGTAATATTCTCATTCCCGTCCCAGGATAATTATGGGACAGTTTTAAATTTAACAAACGGTAAAACACGGGGTAACATTGTAATTTAGGGTGTTAGAAGAATACCATGGGCTGCTTCCCTGAGGGCGCAGCCGAAGACAAAAAAAAAACATCTTACCGACGGTGAAACAGGTGAGGGTGAACCCGTAGCGCCATAACCTGGAACCCAAGTTGAGCTGCTTTCCCCCAGTGCTAGTGTTGCTGGTCCCCTTGGCGCTGCTCGCCTCGGGAGGGTTGTTTTCCTTCGCACTGGAAGCCCCCGCGCTGCTGTCATGAATGCCTGGAGCTTTGGCACGACCCCCCTCGGTGTCCCTGAGTGCACTAAAGTCGTAGTGGCCGAGGTAAGCCCAGAAGCCACCCTGGCCGGTACAAAACAGACCCACGAGGCGGATCAACATTTCACAACGTTTAGGGCTGGTCATTTTTGTCATAATTACATTTCTTGATAATCATGCAACTTGTCCTGTTTCTTTTTAGCCGACAGCGCTAAACCCAGGGCAAAATGTGCGAAACAACAAGCATTTGCAATCCAATAGGTCTCGCAGTTGTGAGAGTTTGAGCTATTGGCTTTGTAAATGGCAATGCCTTTTATTTATACATGTTGTTTAGAACATAAATAAAAGGCATTGTCATTTACAATGCCAATAGCTTAAACTCTTGCAAATGCGAGACCTATTGCATTGCAAATGCTTTTTTGTACTAGTACATGTATTTTCAAATTGGCAACGAAACATTTATAATGGGAATCTTTGAGAATAATAAGGGATTATTTGCATACAATTCTCATAAGAAGAAATGACTGTGTGCCCTCTTTAAACTTTTACTAATAGGGAGTTGGACATTTTAGGGCTGAGCCACAAAGGCGTGCATGCATGTGGCCTAATCCCAGAGCTGTCAACTCTTTTTTATTTGCATATTTATATAGCGCGAACTCGACTCGAAGGTATTGGAGCGCTTTACATGAGCACCGTATTTACATTACATATTCAGGCACCGGGAAATTAAGTGATTTTCCCAGAATCACAGGATGTGGACGCGACCTCGAGGCTCAAACTCTGGTTTCCAGCACAAAAGTCGGCAGCGCAGCCGACGGACCACATCCTCTTTTCGAGCTGAGGAACTAGGTTCGAGTCTCAGCATAAGCTCACATCTTGTGATTCTGGGCAAATCACTTAACCTCCCCCTGCCTACCAAAAATAAATGTGTCTTTGTGTAATGTAACTTTTGCTTATGTAAAGCCTCCGATATCTTCAGGTTGAGTTCTTGCTATATAAAAACTGCAAAAAAAATATTTTTAAAGTATACTCCGCCAGTACTACTTCTTGTACTCAAAATAGCCCGTTAAGGCACTGCTGGTCAGATTCTTATTTTTAGAATAAATTAGTTCCCAAGCTTACTCGAAATGCCATCTTAAGGCACAGCCACGAATGTCAACAACACCATAGCGATTAATTTATACACATTTAATTAACCCTTAGCATTTACAGCAATGCCGCGACTGTTGTAACCGCGTTTCCAGTCGCTCTGTTTCATACATCTTTAATGGGTTATGTCAGCACGACAAACTAAGAAGGAAGTGTCGCAGGGATGCTCACACTGAGCACCAACCGCCCCAGAGCCCCTGCCCCTCCCCCTCCCACGACCGTCCCAACCCCTGGAGCTAGAGACGCAACACTCAGGCATGGAACGGACCGAGATAAGGGACACATGGCCAATGGTTGTCAAGGAGACTAATTAGACAGGAATCCAAGTAAGCCAGCAACAGGAGCTCCCAAAACTAGGAAAACAAACCTAGTTGTGTTACCAAGAACGTTTTCATATTGCATCGAAAGTGCAGACCATAATAGGCGCGCGACGTTTTGAAAGAGGAATTTCAAACCATATTTGTTTTACTTTAGGTAGGCTGCAGCAGGGTTGACCTTTTTGGCTACAACACTGAGATGTTTTTGGGAAATGTCCATACAGATGGTCCCAAGAGAGATATAAGGCCCGTTTGACCCTCTGCGGAATGCGGGATTGGCCGCGCCACCAGGATGCTTGCAATGCGGGCGGGAACATATGTTGTTTGCCTGCATTCGAGGCTGAGTGAGAGTGTGACGCAGGGACATAAAACATACAATAAAACGGGTGCGAAGGGCCTTATTGCCCACATGCTGGCGGGTTGCCGCCCTCCCCCTTCGTTATACTTGCTTAGGCCTTTATTTTCACTGCGGGTGATTAACAGAGCTCATATCATTCAGAAGGGAAATTTAAAGCTGTTAATTTGCTAAGAAGAGGGCAAAAATGATTGTATACATCCCGAGAACGCTTCATGTAAGACATTAAGGCATAGAGAAACAAGCATCTGCAATGCAATAGGTCTCGCATTTACGCAAGCTTAAGCTATTGGCATTGTAAATGACAATGCCTTTTATTTACATTTTAAAAACCAAAACATACATAAAAGTCATTGTCATTTACAATGCCAATAGCTAAAACTCACGTAAATGCGAGACCTATTGCATTGCAAATGCTTGTTATATATTGGGATAATAATAGACTCCCCCCAAGACGCGGGTATCTTTTCCACTATGGCTGCATTAAAAACATTAGATAAAACAGGGCCCCATATCGTCGTATCCGCTTTATAAATATCGATTGGCACTCCATCGGGACCAGGAGCTTTTCCACCTTTACTTGATCTTAGGGCAGTTACTACTTCATGGGGTGTAATATTAAGGGAAATAATAGGCCACACAGATGCAGGGGAACTTGACAGACTAGTAGTATCGCTACTATTAAAGATAGATGTAAAATGAAGGTACCCAACTTTCCTTGCTAACTTGAGATGTGATGGTAGGTATATCATCATTCTTTAAAAAAGGGCTGTTGACCGTATCCCAGAAGAGCTTACAATTAGATAGCTCCGCCGCGACGGTCAATTTCTCCCAAGCTTCCTCCTGAAGTTCACGCCTCCTTCGCTTTAGCTGCACCTTATAGGCTATTCTACAGTTGAAAATAATTAATCTGTTCCGAGGACTGCACGAGAGGGCTTTCTTTAACTTTTGTAATGTCTCGGTGCAGGCTTTATCAAACCATCCCCTTTCCTGCTTATGTCTCTTAACATTATTGATGGTCAAAACTTTGATAATGTTTTCATTAATTTCACCAAAACATTGTAAAATGCCTATATGACCAGCATTAACATCCAAACACTTGCTTATCTCAGGTAAACAAGTGGTAACAATTCTGTTCAAATACATCTCTGAATTGGTAACATTCCATTTAATCCTGTAACCATTGGCGCTACATAAAACAACATCATCTACAACAGTTTCGCTCACCTGCTTCTTAGAACCCCATATGGACAGACATAAAAACAATACAGTTATGGTCACTAACAGATAGATCCAGGGTCACCGGAGTTCCACAGAAAACATTTATGTTCGCCTAGATTACTATATGATCGATTACAGTGCTGGCGCGCCTACCAGGGAAAGTAGGGACATAATTACCCTGATCATCTTTTAGGCTCTGCAGAACTTCTAGGTCATATTTGGCCATAACAGAGTTCAACATCTCTCCATAGGAATTATGTGGGAAATGAACTTCCACCTCTTCACTATCAGTGGTATACCCACAGGCCTCAACTAGGGATAGATGACAGAGAGGAACATTAAAATCACCCACCCAAATAAAATCAAAATTAATGAGATTGTCAGAGCACAATTTAGCAAGGGCGCCCATGAGTTCCATGACAGCAAATGAACGCGTCTGATCAAATAGGTTATTAGAATAATTAATAATCAGAACGTTGCGGCCATTTTCATGCTGTAACCATAACACTTGGGAGTGGTATCCGATCATTTCATAGGCTTTAACAACCACAGGTAACTTAATTGACAGTAATATTAAAAGGCCACCCTTTGCGCGACCCGCCAAGGATTCCTGGGCTGGTAGATTAAAAGAAACAAACCCGTCTACATTGATTTGTTCCTTGCACCAGGTCTCCTGCATGCAAAATAAATCACAACAACCAATGAACTCTCTCCAGCCAAGAATGTCTGACTTACGTTGCCACCCGGCAATATTTCAGGTGGCTAAGTAATAGCCTACATAAGTAGTAGTTGGTTGGGGACCAGAACAAACATATAGAGGCTGAGGTAAAGGTCCCAATAACCTAGATGCATTCTCAGTGGAAGTTGGACTAATTGGCATACTGGTAGAAGTAGATTGGGGGCCAGGACAATCATAAAGTAACTGAAGTAATTTTCCCGATGGTCTATGGGCATACTTGGGAGAGATTAAACTTATTGGCATACTAGGGCCCATATCTTCATCTACTTCCGGTGGAATATCCCCAGCCACCTGGGCGGGTAGATCTATATTATTAACAGCCTTGGTTAAGGATAACCCCTCTAACATCGGGGCATGTTTTCCAGGGTTCCCATCAGAGGTCGGAATGGTACTCCTATCTGGAAGACCCGCTGCTAATTCTCCAAGAGGGGCTCCACCCTGGCAAATTATATAACATCAATCGCAGTCTTCCAAACCCGACAAAGCCTCAAACCGGTTAAACAGGGGTATTCTCTCAATTAGCCTTCCTAGAGGGGTGCCGGGCATTAACGAACGTGGGAGACTCTTATTTTGTTGTGAAGGCGGATAAAAGAATGTAAGTGGTAATGGGTTAATGTGGGAGAGCAGATTGTTTGGGGGCCAAGCGCAAATATGCTCTATGGCCCTTCTATCTCTAAAATTTAAAACAATACAGTCACCCTTCAAAAATTTGGCTTGAGGGCCCACCCAATCCACCCGTCGTGCAAAGATGATTTCAGCCGAGACCGACGCTGGCAACGGCCTATGTCTATTCAGCCAATGAATGCACTTATGTTTAAGATCTAGAAACTCATCCCGTTTCCCATCCGATAATTGCGGGACCCCCGTAAGAACAACAACATAGGGAGTCGATTCAGGCGGGAGATTTAAATATTGCCTTTGATCAGCTAGCCCTAGCGATTGGATACCCCGTTGCCCTTTAGATCTAACGGTAGCAGCATTAGTAACATTACCCCCATCTCTAAGTATAGCAGGTTGTGCCCCAGTGTCCGTTGAACTAGGAGGAACAACCAGAGGAGCTGGAATTACTTGGGGTAGAGAAACTACCCCTGTGGTTACTTGCAGTCCATCTTGGTTGATTGATATTTGTCTAGAAACAGTCTTAATGGGGTCATTTCCATTGGTGGCATTAACCCGCAAATCAGCTCTAGTTTGGGATGAGGCAAAGGCTAATTCCAGGCAAGAAAGCCTATTGTCAATACGATCAAGTCTGTCCTGGATCAGTGAAACAGATTTTTTTAATACCGTTTCCAGTTTATGCCAAAATTCCTCTCCCAATTTATTGAACGTATTACCTACCGGGCCCAAGGAGGAGGTCAGATCTTCATATGGATCCCCTCCCTGGTCTCGGTCGACTGAGACTACGGGCACAGCTAGATTGTTATTAGGAGGGCCAAGTTTACGGTTTTTAGGCAACTTTCCTTTTCCTTTTTCCACCCCCCGTTTCCTTTTAGGACATGTACTCTTCAATACGGGGGCAGATGATGGTTTAGTTATGTTAAGTTATGTTAATAACTTTTATTAGGCGCACAGCTGCCCCAGCGAAGGGGCGTCCTGGCGCCTGATCAGGTACACAACACAACAGGTCAAAGCTGAGGAGAAGAGAAATCAATTAGCAGAGGCAAACAGGTGGGTTTTAATGGCGCGTCTAAAAAGAGTCAGACTATTTAGGGCGCGAATATGTGAAGGAAGGGAATTCCATAGATCAGCCGCCAGAACACGGAAGGAGCGTCCTCCCATCCTACTCAGCCTGAACCTAGGCTTAATCGCCAGATGGTAAGATTCAGACCTGAGGGACCGCGTGGGGACGTATGAAGAAATAAGGCCCGCCAAAGCAGGGGGAGAGGAAAGCTTCAGAATCTTAAATGTCAGACAGAGAGCCTTAAATTTGATTCTCTGTCTGACCGGAAGCCAGTGAAGGGAGGTCAGAACAGCAGAGACAGAACATCGTCTCGGAAGGCCAACAATGGCCCGTGCAGCAGCGTTCTGCACCCTCTGAAGCCTAGTAGCCTCAGCCTGGTTGACTCCAAGTAGCAAGGCACTCCCGTAGTCCAGCCGGGAAAGGATAGAGGCCTGAACCACCAGTTGCCGAGTGGGAGTGTCAAAGAATTTGAGGACTGGCCTCAGTCCTCGCAGAATACCAAAGCAGGTAGCTGCTGTCTTCTTTGTATGGCTGGTATAAGAAGATCTAGTTCTAACTGGAGACAAAAAAATAGATGGAACTCGTGAGTTAATACTGTTAGGTGGGCATAAGATCTTTCGGTTAGACAAGCCTTCTTCCTCAGAGATTGGATGGCACCTTTGCCTAGTTTCAATCCTTTTCTATAGCGGAGCTAATAAACTCCTGCTACCCATCATAGGCCCTTCGGATATACGGGGTGACGTTGCATGCACCGGGCTAGGAGACTTAGCGAGGATAAATGCTCCCATGGAAGATAGCTTTTCAGCCGCTATATCTAGAGACAATCTCTTTTCAGTAAGCTCAATTTCATGGGCTAATAATGTTGATGCTCTAATGATAAAATTATCTAGAGTCCCAGCCACTGATCCCTCAAACGAGGGCCTATGGCCAGTTCTCCCCGACAATGAAATCATAATTAAATAAGTAAAAACATATAACCCAATTCCAGTATATTTACAAATCTAAACCAATAATAATACTTGTATCTATCCCTAATGGATGTTGAAAGGGGGTGGGCCCGTCCCGTCCTCTACCGTACTCGAACGGGCTCAAACGGGCCCGCCCTTGGCCCGGGCTTCGCCCGACGTCCGCCCGCGCGCGTCTCGCGATGCGCGTTCAATGCTGGATTATATACAGGGAAAGGGAGGGCCTCGGGAAGAGTCCGCAGCTGTGCGTGCCCCTCGGGCTGCTGGTCCTCGCAGTCCCGAGTCCGGAGTCAATTCAGGGAAGTAGCAAGAGGTCCTGTGAAGCAACAAACACCGCTACAAGCGGCACCCGCGAAGCGGGGGCCACGAGCAGTGATATGCACCTGGCAGCGATGGGAGGGACTCGGGAAGAGTCCGCAGCTGTGCGCGCCCCTCGGGCTGCTGGTCCTCGCAGTCCGGAGTCAATTCAGGGAAGTAGCAAGAGGTCCTGTGAAGCAACAAACACCGCTACAAGCGGCACCCGCGAAGCGGGGGCCACGAGCAGAGATATGCACCTGGCAGCGATGGGAGGGCCTCGGGAAGAGTCCGCAGCTGTGCGCGCCCCTCGGGCTGCTGGTCCTCGCAGTCCCGAGTCCGGAGTCAATTCAGGGAAGTAGTAAGAGGTCCTGTGAAGCAACAAACACCGCTACGAGCGGCTCCCGCGAAGCGGGGGCCACGAGCAGTGATATGCACCTGGCAGCGATGGGAGGGCCTCGGGAAGAGTCCGCAGCTGTGCGCGCCCCTCGGGCTGCTGGTCCTCGCAGTCCCGAGTCCGGAGTTAATTCAGGGAAGTAGCAAGAGGTCCTGTGAAGCAACAAACACCGCTATGAGCGGCACCCGCGAAGCGGGGGCCACGAACAGTGATATGCACCTGGCAGCGATGGAAGGGCCTCGGGAAGAGTCCGCAGCTGTGCGCGTCCCTCGGGCTGCTGGTCCTCGCAGTCCCGAGTCCGGAGTCAATTCAGGGAAGTAGCAAGAGGTCCTGTGAAGCAACAAACACCGCTACGAGCGGCACCCGCGAAGCGGGAGCCACGAACAGTGATATGCACCTGGCAGCGATGGAAGGGCCTCAGGAAGAGTCCGCAGCTGTGCGCGCCCCTCGGGCTGCTGGTCCTAGCAGTCCAGAGTCCAGAGTCAATTCAGGGAAGTAGCAAGAGGTCCTGTGAAGCAACAAACACCGCTACAAGCGGCACCCCGGGACTTGTTGATAACAGGCATGGCGGTGGGTGGGAGGGGTTTATATGACCTTTGACTTTTGGTTTTAGCGTTTTGATTGGCTGGCTGGAGGCAGGACTACCTCACTTTGTAAGAACTGGGACTAGGAGGACCCTAATCGGGGTAATGAAGATTACCGGTAAGTAACAAGACATTCATAGGAATCACTGCCCACAGATGCCACAGCACGGGCGGTACATTCAAATAATGGATGCCTGTAACTAAAACATTACTGCTCCATTCTCTTCATTTTAAATACCGACGTGAAGCTTATGCATGCCTTTTTCCCCCCTCTTTATAGCATCAGGAACCACTATACAGTGGGATGTTATAAATCTTACATGCACCTACCAGGGTGCTTTATCAAAATATTGTATGATACAGAACCATAGGGGGACCCCCATATATTTCATGTGTCCTCCCCAATGCATAGTTTTTACATGTACCTTTTTGTACACACAGTATGTGAACCATACCCTCTCCCATTTGGGAGCTTAAACTGCTGACTTTGGTGCTGGAAACCAGGGTTCGAGCCTCGAGGTCGCGTCCACATCTTGTGATTCTGGGCAAATCACTTAATCTCCCCGTGCTTGAATGTGTAATGTAACTGGTGCTCATGTAAAGCGCTCAAATACCTTCGGGTCGAGTTCGCGCTATATAAATATGCAACAAAAAAAAAAAAATACATCATTGCCACATCACACTAAGGAGACTGAGTGCAACCCACCCCTCCCCCCAATCAACACACCCGTTAAAATAGAAGCTGGAGTTCCCTGGAATGACGCAATGATATGTGAAACTTAAGGCCATTTTGGGCTAGAAGAAGCACGTTTAACATTTTTTTTTATTATTCCACTTCTTTTATACAGTGTCCCACGCAACAACACGCACAGCTCCAGGAGGCAGTTGTGTGTCTCACATCTGATGGTTTGTAAGGCAGACACTGAAAACATGTTTTTTCTGCTAAAAATCCCTCAAGGTACATTGGTCTTATGCTTCACGGTCATTGCATGTATGTTTGGAGTGGTGGCATGGTTTGTTAAGGCTGCACAGTTTTTGCTGTTTACCTTTACTTTTCTTCTGGATGCACCATTTGCAGTGTCTGGCTGTATGCATTTACAGCGTGCAGTTACATGAAGTTTTGACATTTAGCACGCATTGGTTTTTCCTCCACATTTTACCTATACTCCCCATAGCTGCACCAATTTCTAATTTTCACATCAGGTGCTTGTTTTTTTTACCATAGTATTACCCCACTTACCTAATCTCCTAACTTTATAATAACACCAGTGACAACACAATATATTGCCTTTCTTAAAAAAAAAAATAACACCGTAACTTTGTTGTGCAGTAACTTCTATTGCACAACTTTTCGCCAAGCTACAACTTAAAACAAAAAAATACATATTATTAATCACATAGGCGAAACCCAATGCATTTACCAGTGCTTGTTTTTGTTCTCTTCTCTGTTTGCGGACTTCCTGCTGCGCTGCTTTTTGAATGCATGTTTGTATTTGATGTAGCTTTCTGTCACTCGTTACTCCATAGTTGTTTTCACAACTGAATTCGATATTGCTGGATTCACTGTCATTATTTCAGTCATCTGTGCTCCTGTATTTTCTTCTTTTATAATTTCAGCATGGCCTTCTCCTCTTGTGCACAGCGCCTCTGCTTGCTACAGGAGGTGCAGTTCACCCTTTCATGCAGGATGTTTTCTCTCATTGATGACTTCTGGCCTCGCTTCTCTTCCGTGTCCTTTCTTTTAGCTCAGCTTGTCTCCTGCTGCTGTCACCCCCTTGTTATTTTGGGATTAGCTGAGATTCCCAGAACCTTGAAGAATCCGGCCAGGGATGTGTGCAATCATTCACTTCATGTGTGAAGTTGGTTTCCCTTCTTGCTGTCATTACTTTGTGAAGTTCTCTGCTCCTGGTGGCTCTTGAATAGAAGCTGCCACAATCAATGCTTGAAAACAAATGCATGGTTTTGTAATGTGTTTACAAGATAGAACACTTCAAATCTCCGTTATTTCATTATTCCGAAATGTGACACTTTTGTGTCATGCTCGGATTTCTGTTGTTGAGCAGCACTGGCGAAGCCAAAGAGCAGAACCTGCTGGCTTTGCCAAGAGTGCGACTGGTGCTGTCAGCACCGGGTGCTGACTTCAGGGGGTGCCAAGTTTGCAAAATTATTTTGGTTTTAAAAGCACCTGCTGCCGCGTCCCTGGCCTCCAGCAAATTTCGGGCAAACATGAAAATGTCAAGATAACTTCGGTGATTAATGTTCTTCCTGGAAATAGACCGGAGTTTTTTTCTAGTGGAAGTTTGACTCATCATAGGGCACCGCACTGGATTAAAATGCCTGCTGCAAAGAATATGTACCTAGCAGATCACAAAGTGCAGATAATGTGAATAGATCTGTGGGTTACTGCTTTTCTAAGAGACATCATTTTGTTACTTGCAGTTAATAGATGAAAATCCTAATATAGAACGATTAATTATTAACTGCTATCAAAGAACTGAATGCAAACTGCAAGGTATAGATTAGACCACAGATTAATGTTGCAAAAAGGGGTTCATTTGGGGAGAAATCGATTCTTATTATTAAAGAGAGCCCCCAACTATGGTGTTCTGTTTTCAATTCTGAGTTTGGGCTTCTCTAGACCAAGCACTCTTAAACTATAGTGCCTACCAGTATGTATGACATGTGGCTCCTATACCTTGTAGTCCTCTGATTTTGAAAAAACTGGGGGGGAGGGGGTCTCTCAAAGGGGTGTGGCCAATGTAATTAAGGGTGTGGCTTAAAAACACACAAGCTAAAAATCTGTGCTTAGCATAGTGTGCAGCCCAACTTGAATTTTGCTGTTTGTCATTGTATCCAGATGGATAATAAAACAAGTAACATCATACCTACAACAAATCAGGACTATTGGCTTTGTCAATGGCTGTTAGTTGCATACGATAAATAAGCAGCAACTATGGGTTGTATATATTATCAAAAAAGCTTCCACTTAAAGCCCTGGTGACACCACAACAATGTTGCTGCTCCTAAATTTCAAAAAGGGAAGGAAAATCCAGAGAGAAAATGACTCTCTTTAAACGATTTCCCTTCCGCTACAACACTCACCTTGCATGACGTCATGCCATAACTTCTCCACTAGTGAGAAGTGAGCAGTGTGAGCACGCACACATCACTGTGCCTGCTGTCACTGAAGTCTGGAAAAAAACTGACCTCATGTGCCAGGGCACAAAACAGAGCCCGACAGAGACCCGTTTCGAGGCCTCCTTTAAAAAACTGCTGGTGCTCAGAACCGGTGAGACTAGGCCCACTTAAAGTCGTGTATATAACTATATACCTAATTAAATGCATCTGAAAGAGAGTGGTTATGGAGCCACTGTTGCACCAGCTCTAAAGCTGGCCCTGCAATTATCAGTACTTACATCTGTCTTTCTGCTCCTTTCACGTTCCCTTTTTGCCTCTTACAGGTAGATGTTTAATCTCATATTATGAATATTTAAATACTTTATTGGGGTATGGCAAAATAATTAAAAGTTATACTGATCAGTAGACAGCAGCGCTATCCCTCAGGTTAGACAAAGCTTAGAGGTTCAAACGCTAGGAGAATAACATCACCAGTTAGCGCACCATATCTGAGAACAATTTATCAATCTTCCTTCAGCATTAAACAATAATAATTAATATCAATTATTACAAGGTAGAGATTAATGAAAAATGGCAATCTTAATCATCATCCAATACTTGTAAAGTGGTAAAGACAATTGGGGACGTCCAAGCACATGTAATTGCATGCATGCTCCTCAGTGACTAGCAAACAAAGCCTGGGCAATTTTGACCCCTATGACCTTATCTACAACCAAAACATGAAACACCTCCCAGTCTTCAGTCTTTGGAAGGAGAATCGAGACCGCAGTCATCTTCCAAATGCCAGACGAAGCTAGAACCAGGTCCTTCCTACACAATAACAAGTCCGATTTTAGACCCCTCTGTAGCACTGAGACAGCTACCTTACAGGTCGGGGGCAAACACTACCCAGTGCTATGCCGGTTGCTAAAGGCCCTGAACCAGAGTTAAAGGCCCGAACCAGGGCCTGCAACGAGGATGAGGTGCTTTAATAATCGGTATAGCCTGAGGCACAAGGGCTATAAGGCTACTAGAAGATTACACCCAGAAGGGGTAGAACGTTCTAAATTGAAAAGGGAGAAACATAAAGACAAACATGGGAATGTTGAAGCTCTGGACTTATACCAGCCTTTATATGTCTGGAGCTACTCCATTGTTTTCAATAGAGCTCTCAACATACCAATGTTCTAATGTAGCCTTATGGCTCGCCGTAGCCTGCTCCAGCCAAAGGCGAGGGCCTTTAACAAGGGAGCGGGCCTTATATTGCAGGTATTACCCACTACTGAGGGCTATAAGGCTATTAGTACCATTACCTCTCAAGTCCTGATCACTGTGCATGAGGTGTGATGAGAGAGTACTCTACTTGTTGTGTATCTCATCTTGACACACACTCATCCAGATTGTTACCTCCACATTCTAACAGCTACAGAGCTACAGGTAACCACTACTACCTCAAGAAGATCCATGGAACCTCTTAACCACATTAAAGGCATTGGGCCTTGAGAATTATTCATATTAATATGTTAAGTAACATTGTATATTTTGCTTGGTGGTGCTTTGCTGGTGGGTGCTCCCCACCCATCATCCCTGAGAACATTAGATACCGAGTAATGAAGATTGACAAAAGTAATGCAAGCATCACCTTCCCATCTTGCTTCACCTTGCCAGTCTTCAAATATTGAGGGTGCACCCACGCCTAACCAGCTGGAGCAGAACCCTAAATAAGTAAAAAAAATACAGGGATTCGGTGGTAAGGGAGGTGACAGAACACAGTGGTTTACCGCATGCCATTCCACTAGGTCCTTAAGATCTCTGGAGACTCTGGGAGGTGATGGGACAACCCTTGTCCTTTCACTGCTTGATGCGGGTCTCTTGAGAAGTGGCAAAGTGGGGGAAACAAAGGTAAATGCCCACTCTCCTGCCCTGATGTTACAGCGCCACTAATGTGGCACAGAGACTTACCTATGAATTTGAAAAAGTACAGTTCCTGTTCTAAAATGGAAATCAGGATTTCTGTCCTATTATCCTATGTGGAAATACCTTTCCCGTAGGCAAAACTTTCTACTTTCTACTTGCTTAAGTCTAGTAAATGGGGGTTCTGGCCAGGAATAGAATCACAAATATCTTATACATATTTTTCTAACATGGAATCAGACGTAATGGTAGAACAGAAAATGGTGGTCTACCTTTGCTTCCAGGGCTACAAAGGGGGATGATACACCTCTATATTTAATGATAGTTTACTGTAAGTAGTTTCTGTACAGAGAAAACAGAGTGTAAATTTGCTGTTGCGCCTAACTCTATAACTTGCGTATGGTCGACTAGCAGGCAATCAAGCAGGTGTTTTGGTAGGAAGGTAGTCAGAAGCCTACAAACTGCATGAGTCATTATTTTACAGGCATTTGCTTTATTTTTTTGTGAATTTGCAAAAAACATAAATCAAGTGCCGATTAAATCTACAGTGCCAGACTCAGGCTTCGGTTTGTGACTCAGGCTCACACTGTTTAGTCCACTTGTATCTATCTTGAGTGGTTTCCATGGAAGAGGAGGGACTGCAGCTGTAGCTCCCTCTGATCTGCTGACTGGATGGGCCCGCGGTGTAGAAAAGTGTAGTATCCTGCATTTGTTAATGTTATGTAATCTACACCTCCTGCTCAGCCAGTGTTTGTGCTGTGTGCTCTATAGAATGTTGGTGTCATGATGTGCCTCAGGATGTTGGGAGACTGAGAGGTGAAGTGACAGTTTCGCATTGGCTGAGCAGCAGGGAGGCTACTCCTGGTGGGGCTCCCCTTCACAACTCAACTACCTGTTGTCTGGAACCATTCAACATGTTACCTGCTTTAATAAATCATCTTTAATTACGTCTTACCTGCATGGACCTTTGTTACTACATTCATTTGGCGTTGAGCTGGCGACGAACCAACTTGATACATGCGGATCTCAGGAACCTGGAGAACAAAAGTGGACCTGGAGATGGCGCAAACTGCAGAGACTACAGTGGCAACAACCAAAATGTAGATAAAAGAAGTTATCCACAGGTATGGAAAAACATGCGAACATGATACAAAGGCGTTCTACTCAGAACAACAACGAGTTCAACAATGAAGAAACTAGTCATTTTCACAAAACCAAAGAAGACAACATTAAACATGCGTGTTCCAACCAGAACAACGAAGACAACTACAAGGAAGAAACAAGTATTACTCAGAAAACAAAAGAAGACTACAAGTAACATCAGACAGCCCTAGCCGAGTCGTGCTGTGCACATTTAGATTACTCTTACAGTACCCATATGTATTACTACCTAAGGACTTTTCCCACAAGTGTCTTTCCATCTGACAGCCACAGTTAAAGCGTTCTGCGCTCATTGACATTTTCAATGAACTTTGTACTTATCCACATCAACCTGGAGTGTTCTCACTACAACTTTCTGGCAGCTGTTTACTATCCATGTTAGTCTGCTGGCTGTAGGAAAAGGTTTCTGTGGAGGAGATGCCTGAAATCTACATTGTGAAAGTAAAGGTATTTCTTGTTGCACTTTGCGCAAGGAAATTCCATATTGTCCATATCCTGAAGGAGCTCTCAGGATGATTGGTAACAGGTCACTGTCGAGGCGTGTATCTAGTTGCACAGTCATCAATTGCGTATGCACTGTTACGGCAATGTCTCCACGTTGTGCTTTTAGTTTTAATGTGCTGCGCTCATTGACATTACCACAAACTTGGGATTTACTGTACAGTCTGTACTACGCTTTCAACGACTTTCTCACAGCTTTTTACATCACCATATTTTTTTTTGTCAAATGGGTGGTTAGAAGATGATGTCTAAGAAGGTCTGTTTCAACAATACAATCAACTTGCTAAGTGTTTTTTCTGTGTCTGTCAGGGATCTTTGCGGGTAACACTGTGCATTGCGCCTGATACATTGTGTGATCCTGAGCACATTCTTTAGCAAGGAACTTGGCTAAACAATCCAGTCATAAAGAATGGGGGAGATGGTCTCTGCTCACAATCTTGCATGAGAAGCAACACAGGGCTGGTGAATTCCAACTAATGTAATACGTCTGAACTTGCCACCACAATGTATCTGTGTCTTATTAGTGAAGTAGCTGCAAAGAGGCAGAATTTCCACATGCGTAACATTGCAAGGTTTTGCGTGAGGGTATCATCAAGCTGCTCTTGAGCGCATTCCAGGGGACTGGGGAATTCCGGAGTCAGCACAGGGTTGAATAGAGAGATCTCCATGTAGATGGGTGGGAGGAGTTGCACCTGGGACCTGAATAGGGCTGTGCTTTCCCTCCACAATGCTGGCTCCACCTCCTGTGGTGCGTCTGATGTCTCTACCCTGCACTCTGAAAGGAAAAAAGGAGTCATGTAAACAAAGCGCTCCAGGACTGACCAGAACTGGTTTGGACTAGGCAAAGGCCTCTCTGCCTTCAGAGAACAAAGAGAATCTTAGTATAAATATTGGGACCCAAACCCAAGAACTTTAGATCACTTTGGGAAACAAGAAGAAACCTCTGCTGAGGGGAGGAACCAAGAAGAAACTGAGGAGAGACTATCCCTGAAACTGGGGGATTGGCCTGCAGGGGTTGCCTACTGCCAAAGAGAGGAGAAAGGAACTTTGTGTGTACTTTTGCTCAACTTGTGAAGGATCTCCTAGGGCTTGGAAAAGAGCTTGCCTCCTGCTGAAGTCTCAGGGACAACAGACTTCAACCACCAGCTCCCCAGAGTTCTTTAGAAGCGCCTGCTGCTGTTTTTGGGCCTTCTGAGGGACTGCGTGTCGCAAGGAGCTGGAAGCGCGACTCACGTAAAAGAAGTGTGTCGCTGTCGCAGCCGCTGCCGTCGCATCACTAAACAAGGGTGTCGCCGGTGTAGCTGTCGCATTGCACCGCATCACGAGAAGCGCCCCGCAACACCGAAGAAGCATATTGCCATCGCAGCCATTGTAGCTGACGCATTGCACCGCATCACAAGAAGAGTCTCGCATCGAGGAAGAAGCATGTCGCCATCGCTGCCGTCGCATCTTGGATGACGCTGCTGTAGCTGTCGCATTGCACCGCATCAAGAAAAGCGCCTCGCATCCACGGAGAAGCGTGCCACCGTCGGAGCTGCTGCCGTCGCATCTCTGAACAAGGGTGTCGCCTCTGTAACATTCGCATCGAGCGGAAGGTTCTCGCATCGCTGGAGAAGAGTGTTGCTGCCAAAGTCGCTGTCATCGCATCACTGGACAAGGGTGTCGCCGCTGCAGCTGACGCATCGAGCCGAGATCTCTCGCAACATCGGAGAAGTGAGCCGCATCAGGGAGATCTTCACGTCTTTATTTCTTTGCACCAAACTTTCATCACATCAACATCGTTGCAACACTTTGTTGCCCTGCGTGTCGCATCTAAAGGTACATTGACTTAAAGTGTCGCATTTAAGAACTAAAGAGAACTAAGATAAAACTACCATTTTTAAAGTAACAGTATTGTGGATTTTTGTCGTTTATGGTCATGTGGTAAATCTATATAAAGAATACTTCTTATTTTGATATAAAACCTGTGTGGTGTCCATCGGTAGTGTTGTCACTGGATTACTGTATGTGTTCACAAATGCTTTACACACTGCCTCTGAGATAAGCCTGTCTGCTGGTGCCAAGCTACCAAGGGGGTGGGCAGGGGTTATGGGTTATTTTAGGAGTGTACCCCTTACCCTGACTAGAGACGAGGGTCCCTATTTGTCACAAGTGCATACCTGTGCCAACTAGAGACCCCCAAGTCTAACAGTCGCATTTTGCAGCATGTTGCTGTATCTACTGTATTTTTGTCAATGTTCGTTACAACAATCCATCTTAGGTTGCACATTTACTGTAGAAGCATAGGAACTCTTACATAAGCGAGGTCCTATTTTACATGTTTCACTCCCTTACATGAGGGATGGTAATGGGTCCAGCCCCATTTTCATACACTAAATTTACCTTATTGGGTGCTTTACCCATTTACTCGGGTTCATGTTGTCAACCCCTACACATGGTATCGTTACATGGGGTCTAGTCCTATTGACATTTTTTTTTACCATCCCTACGCTTAGGGATAGGTTATGGGTTCGGTCCCATCTACAGTAGCTAACCTCCCTTATGTCTCGGGGAAGGGCATTGGGTTTCACTCCCATTTTCTATTACACTTTTAGCCTCACACAGGGTGTGTCATATGTTTTTATTTCCCGTTAACACATTTCACATTATGTAACCCCTACACGGGGATTGTCCTTACACAAGCTATTGTTGCAGCGCGGCTCTTATAAAAACCTTTCCTTGCGACACCAGCCCAGAAAACCTTACACCATTTATTCATCGGTGGGCCCATGACACCGAAACACACATCCACTCAGGTTTTCTGGATCAGTGATAAGTAGACGAGCTACAAGGCATATGGGGTACCTTGTTGAAATCCTACTTAACTAATAATTATATACATTATATACATTTGATTTTGGAATTGTCGGTTTAAACATCAAGGTACTCCCCTATTTCGGTCGATGGACCAACTAGTAGGAATCAGTTCATGGCGATTAAGTCCAGCTCAATCACAGTTGAAACCTTCTGATAATTATTGATCATAACTTTAATTCTAATAACCACAGACACAGCTTTTGAGTTAGCATGGAATTTTATCTAGATTCATTGAATAAATTGAATAAGTAACGTTTCATTAGACAAATATTCTAGACATTATTTTCATAAGCATTTAAATAAAGATTGAATAGAAAACGGAACAGCATGTCGTGTTGAATAGATCGATGTAGAATAAGCATTTCACGTCATTGTAAGCACAAGCTCTTTTATACCCTTTACTCTAACTTGCTATACCCAAAATTGAAACCTTTTAGGGGCTACATTCATTCTGATTGGTCCATTGGAGGGGTGGTGATGGTCACCTCATTGTCCTCCTTGTTCGAACCGGTTCCACAAACAGTATATAATGAGTCACTCGCAGAACTGAAAAAAGCTTGCCGAAAAACAGAGAGGGATTGGAGAAGATCCTATGACCCTGCTCTGAAAACTCGGTACTTTACTGAGCTGAAGTTCTATCATAGAGCAATTTGCAGAACACGAGCCGCATTTTACGCTCAAGAATTTGCTACCAGCCCTAACCCATCAAAACTGATCTTCAAGGTACTGAAGGATCTTATGAAAAACAGATCCACCTCAGAGGTGATTTGCACAGATTCCCACTGTGATAAGCTGGCCTCCTTTTTTGTGGAGAAAGTGGAAAAAATCTACCAAGGTTTTGACACACTCCACCAGAACCGAGAGGTTACTGTCCCCGATACGATGGGATATGAGACCCTTGCTATGCTACCTGAACTGACTATTGAGACCTTTGACAGGCTTAGCCTCAGGGTCAAGTCAGGTTCTCCCTCGGACCCGTTAAAGCCAGCCTTTATCAACACACTTTCCCCACTGTGCCGTGACCCCTTATTGAATCTTATCAATATGTCATTGTCCAATGGAACGGTACCCACGGCATGGAAACAGGCAGTGGTCACTCCTATACTAAAAAAAGCCAACTCTGACCCCCGGTTGCCAGAAAATTATCGACCCATATCCCTGTTGCCCTGGATTGCCAAAGTAACAGAAGCCCACGTTAACTCTGTTCTGTCTGAGCATCTGGCTCGCAACCAGATATTGGATCCCAGTCAGAACGGCTTCTGGTCGAGACACAGTACCGAGACGGCATTACTCTACATCACGGAACATCTACGCCAGGTTCTGGATTCAGGTCGCACTGCAGCGCTTTTACTATTAGATCTAAGCGCTGCCTTCGATACTGTGTCCCACCATATACTGATCCAACGCTTACAGGAGGCGGGAGTGACTGATCTCGCCCTCCAGTGGTTTCGGTCTTTTTTATCGGATCGATCCTTTAAAGTGGCTATACCACCTGGCCAATCCGCCACTTATCCCCTGGAGCTGGGGGTACCACAGGGATCCTCGTTGAGCCCTACAATGTTCAACCTCTATGTGAAACCGTTGGCTGGTGTCGTCAAACAGTGGGGTCTTACGATGGCCTCATATGCGGACGACACACAGCTAGCGGTGACACTCAGTGGAGACCCTGAGGTGGAGGCCCCCAGATTCCGAGCGGGTCTGATGGCAGTAGCAAGCTGGCTTCGCACCAACTGCCTTCAGTTAAATGCCACCAAAACAGAGGTGTTGGTACTAGGGAAGCACGCTGAGCTATGGGGTAACCAGTGGTGGCCATCAGAGTTGGGTGTCACTCCCATTCCAGCTTCTGCAGTGAGAAATTTAGGCATCTGGTTGGACTCTGCGCTCACCTTCAGGGACCACACTAAGAAGGTGGCTGCTACGTGCTATGGTATTCTGCGGGGAATAAGGCCGGTTTTAAAGTATTTTGATCCCCCTACCAGACAGCTTGTGGTCCAGGCCTCTATACTATCTCGGCTGGACTACGGCAGTTCACTGCTGTTAGGGGTGAATCAAGCAGAGGCCTCTAGGCTCCAAATGGTACAAAATGCCGCGGCACGGGCCATTGTGGGCCTCCCTAGACATTGCTCAGTGTCTGGTACCATCACGGCCTTACATTGGCTCCCGGTCAGACAGCGAATCCAGTTCAAAGCGCTGTGCCTGACCTTTAAAATTTTGAAATCTGCTTCGCCGCCGGCACTTGCCAACCTACTCACGCCCTATACTCCTTTGAGATCCTTGAGATCGGAGGGGCTTCACCTGGCTGTCTGTCCACGCTTTAAATTGAGCAGAATGGGTGGCCGCTCCTTCAGGGTGCTCGCGGCAGGTTTATGGAACTCGCTCCCGGTACACATCCGAGCTCTTGAAGACCTACTCGCCTTCAGGCAGGCGATCAAAACTCTCCTGTTTCCCGTGTCTGTTTAATTTCTTTTTCTTTTATTGTGTGTTATGTTGTAGTGTCTGTCATAGCGCCAGGACGCCCCTTTGCTGGGGCAGCTGTGCGCTATAAAAATATAAATAACATAACATAACATAACATAACATACAATAGTTCTTGTGATTCATCAACTCCAAATGTTCTTAAACTTTGTTAATATATTTGCAACATTATTCAACAGTCATGAATGAGTTCATGTTCTGGACTTTGAGTCTTACATCCGATCCCATGCATTCATGCTGAACTCTTGGCACAACTCTTGTTTTAGGTCAGTCTGTCCTTGATATCTCTCACTCCGGGCATAGGCCACACACTCGTGACTGGAACTTCCACTCTGCTCAGGTGCGGGGGCCATCTTTATTCGACGCACGCAATCACGTCTCTCTGTAGCAGCCATTTCCCAAGCAAGGCCTAGCAGGCCCGAACGGAACTAATATGAAAACAACATAGCAGAAATTAGACATAGAAAATGAGCTCTTCTGTTTACCACCCACCATTCTAATGACCCGTGTTAGGTGTTACCTAACATAAGCGACATTTAAAGCCATTTTACTTACCATCTGCATTCTTTGCCACAATATAATTTTACTACTAACGAAATACGTGCAATTTACGTCTACTTTCTACACGCATCACAAACCTATGTTAATTTAATTTCACATTTGTAAATGAATTAGATTTTTGCAATGCCAGTTAGTTTCCCACGTGTAGTGTCTAATTAAAGGTGCATTTGTTGATTAATACATGCATTCAAACAGTTAGTATTTTTAAAATTATAAGGTCATTAACTTTGAAGGGGTACAAACAATTTTTGTATTTCCCCTGCTCCATCACTATCGTTTCATGGGTTTTAGTCTCATTTACATAACTCACCTCTCTCACGTCTTAGGGTAGGTCATGGGTTTTTGCACCACCTCCTTGGTCTAAGTTACGATTTTACATTGTCGATTTGTAAATCCAACAAAATGCTTTCATCTTTAATAATCGTAAATTTGAAAATGGGGGAGGATAGGTTATACTGTTTGTATTTACTTTGCTTCTCCTCTGTTTTCTCCTGGTCAGCTTTCCTCGTGATGTTCATTTTCATTTCGTATACAATATTATTAACACACTTTGTTACTCCACGGCAGCAGCTGGGACGAGATGTGGCAGTATCTAGTGCCTGTCTGTTTTCGGAGACATGCACACCACTTTCGCCGACAGGCAAGTTTGTCTGCTCAGGAACTGAGACGTGTAACACAGGATTGCAGGGTTATGAAAATCCACTTCTTTGACTGACAGTTTGTGTCATTATTCTTCTGTTCTTTAGCCAATTGTGTACTTGCCTGTATTTACAGTAGAGCTTACTGTGATTATATTTACGCAATATATGAAGGCATTTCCATCTTATCTTCAATGCCTGTGACATTTGGCAATAATTTGTATGGCAACATTTTTCCTTTTGCATACAGGATTAGCCTGTGTACCCTGAATTTGGGCTCCCAGAGAGACTCAGAGCTTGTGCTTGCTGTCTCCGACCCGGCAACGCAGCTCAGGTTGGAGACAGCTCAGTGCGCATGTTGGTTTGACGACCCTGAGACAGCCGGCCAAGCTGACGTGGACTGATAGCAGTGCCCACTACTCCTCCTTGGGACTGCCCCTGCGATGGCAACACCCCCAAGACTTGCAGGCACATGCATCAAATAGAAAAATTGCGAGTTCCTAATTGCGATTTTTAAGGAATCGCAAATAAAGACTCGCAAAACGCGATGCACCTAAAAAATTGCGAGAAAATAAAGAATCGCTAAAAATCACAAATATAATAGCGAGTCCGGCAATTGTGAACTCGCTAATAGCGATTTCGCTATTTGCGAAATCGCATTTACCGAAGTCGCATTTTGATGCATCCTGATGACATCACCACCAGGAAGTGAGCAGCTCCAGCCTCATTTCCAGTGTACAGTCTCAGGGAGAGGAGGGAGCTGGCTCTGGGAGCTGAACAGGAGTGGGACAGAGACATTAGAAAAACTTCCTCAACCAAATGGAAGCCTCACAAACAGCAGAGGAGAGCCAAACAGGCAGGAAGCGCAAAATAAAGTTTGCAGAAAAAGAAATTGACACCCTCAATGAGGGAGTAGTCCACAGCCATGATAAGCTGTTTGGAAAGGCATCATTAAAAGTGGCAGAGCAGGAGAAAAGGAAAATCTGGCTCCGGATCCAAAACAGGGTCAATGCCATTGGGGTGACACACCGCACCATTGAAGAGCTGAAAAAACGATGGTACGACTTGCGCAGTCGGGCTAAGGTGCGCATTGCTGACCGGCTCAAGGAGGCAAAAAAGACAGGAGGGGGAACACCAACAGACACTGGGAACACTCCCATGGAGGACTTGGTGGAATCCACCATCCAGCCAGAAGCTGTTGTAGGTGTGACCCAGCTTGACACGTCCGGAGCAGCAAACACATCTGAAGGTAAGATGAATGCATGTTACCATTATCCCAAAATTTAAAGGTAGAACATGACCACAGTACAGCCCAAGTGCACACTTTGAACATCCAGTACACAATGTATTCATTAGGGGAGGTGCATTATGGGAGATGTAGTCAGGTCAAGCAGTTACAATGACAAATCTCAGAGGAACAACCCAAAATAGTTTAATAGATTATAAATTCATTAACAAAGTCAAAAATGTATTACTGTGACATTTTGATCACAGACATTAAATAATGCAGTTTTGCACTGTTTCACCTCACAGATGCTCAACGTGTAGAAGCTGTGGATAGCGATTCCCCAGACATGCAGGACACCAGCGCAGGTGAACATATGGACACACCCGTAGTGCAAATAAATCCATCACGTGCCACAAACTCACGCAGGGCAACTGTCCCATCCCTAGTCACCATGGAGTGTGATGATGAGCCTGATGCAACACCAGGTGCCAGCCATGGACAGCCCACTTCCATCCAACAACCACAACCACAGGTCCCCAGAACCAATATCAGAGTCCGGCGTAGAAGAGGAAGAGCACTCAGGACACAGCAGGAGGAGCAACCAATTGATGTCTGGGGTGGTCTTGAGGGACAGATGCTCCGTATGCAGCGCCTGCAGACAAAAAACACATATGCAGTGCAATTGCAAATAGGCAAGATGGCAAGCAACATAGCAGTACTAACTGAAAGTGTGCAGCAACTGAGCAAGGTGATGCAGGAGGGAAATGTATCCCAGAAGAGACAGCATCGTGAAGTAATGCAGCACCTCAAAATGTTTGCGAAATCAAACAATAGGCTGGCCACGACAACTGCACTGCTGGCACATAGGTCTGTGACCATGCATACTGAAATGTGCCATTGGAGCGGGGATGTGGCTAAAGCACTGGACCAGGTGACCAATGCAGTAGAATTGCTAAATGCTTCCACAATTGCGGCAAACATTTCCACGCCGGAAGAGGGTAGTGAGGGTGCCTCAAGCCTAAGTAGTTTGGCAATTCCAGTCGGCACTGCAGGAAGACGCAACACACGCAGCAGTACCACAGCCACTTCCAACATTGGGGATGACCATGCTGGCTCTGACAGGCGTCTGGGTGTTCGTGGTAGAAAGCGTTAGACTGGCATGTACAAGTACATTCCACCATGGTGACGTAACCATTGTTGGGATCTGACTTTTTACTGACTTACAAGTACATTTTCTTTTGCAAACCTCTTATGTCCATTACACTGGTCAGATTAAAAGTGTGCTTCAACACTCATGACATTTTTATTTAATTAAAGATTACTTTGATTGCAATATAACGTTTCTGTGTCATCATTACTCACCTCAGAATTAATTTTGTGTGATGTCCAATCTTCTCCTACGCCCTTCTGCTGCGTTTGCCTCTTGTGCTGCATGGTGGTGTGGCACTTGCTGGTTCCCATCCTCCGAATCGCTGTCAGACACCTCGATTTCCATTCCTCCCTTTGTCGCAATATTGTGCAGCATGGCACATGCTGCTACTATCTTGCAGCATTGTTCAGGGTTGTACTGCAGTGCTCCACCGGTCTTATGTAGACATCTGAATCGGCTCTTCAGCAGGCCAAATGTGCGCTCTATGATGTTCCTTGTTGAAATATGTGCTGCATTGTACCTCTGTTGATTGGCAGTTGTGGGATTGAGGTAAGGCGTCATGAGGTAATTACGCAAGGCGTATGCGCTGTCACCTACATGTAAGGAAGGAAAGGGTCAGTGGCAGTTTGACATTGACATACGTAAAATGACAGTGAGAAACAATTACACATATTTACCAAGCAGATGTCCCTCTCCAAATTCTCCCCTGACAAGACGGGTTTGTATGCCACTTTGCCTGAAAATATAAGAATCGTGTGCACTACCGGGAAATTGCGCAACTATGTCAGTGATGATGTTTTTGGCATTGCAAACAACCTGAATATTGAGGGAATGGTAACATTTCCTATTTCTATATAAATATTCCTGTGCTGCAGGGGGACATATTGCCACGTGGGTGCAATCAATACAACCCAAAACATGTGGGAAACGAGCTATCTGGTAGAACTCCTGTTTTGTTTTTGCAAGGTCAAGCGCGGTGGGAGGGAACTTGATGTGAGACCCGATCAAGGCCATCATGGCATCAAGGAATGCTTTGAATATTCTTGAAAGTGCGCTTTGTGACACACCTCGCGCTACAGCAATGACCCCCTGAAAACTGCCTGATGCCAGTAGGTGTCGGCAACATAGGACCTGCACATGCGTTGGGATAGCATTGGTCCTATGTGTCTGTCGTTGCAGAATGGGGTCCAATTCATTGATTAGATCATGGATCATTGCTGCATTGAGCCTATACTTATCGTATATCTCATCCTCTTGCTGTCCTAGCAAAGTTATGCGGACTCTGAAAATACGCTCATTTATTCGCCTCCGTCTCTGTCCGGCAGCCTGCAGCCTCATCCTACTCGCCATCAGGTAAATCCCTGCCATTGTGAAAAGTGCTAGCTCATTCTGGCTGTGTTTAAATGGGTTTTATTTGGTTTTCAGCTGTCTCTCATTAGCACTCATGATTACCACCTGGTTGGGATCCTTCTTATTTAGCTCTCGCAAAATTGCGATTTTCATGGAAATCGCAATTTGCGATTTTTTATGCATTCATTTTGCGATTCTTTGTTTGCGAATCGCAATTTGGAAGACGCTACTACCGACTCGCAATTTTAACCCCTTCCCCGCTCATGACGGAACCGTTCCGTCATGAGCCACGGTTGCCGTGTGCTCATGACGGAACGGTTCCTTCATGACAATCCTGTTGGCGGCCGCTCCGCCTGCGCGGCGGTGTTTCCCCGCCTGTGCGGGGGGACAACGCAAATGGGCGGAGTCATGACGGAACCGTTCCGTCATGAGCACAGCTCAACTGTGGCTCATGACGGAGCGGCTCCGTCATGAGCACAGGCCCACCGCGCTGCCCCCCTGCCCCCCCCCAGCGCTGCAGCGGAATGTCCGCAGCAGCGAAGGGGTTAATCGCAGATTTTTTTGCGATTCCTTATTTTTGCGAAAAGTTGGGTTTTCGCAAATATACAGTTGATGCATTTCTACACGGTATTTTGCGATCGCAAACGGCCAATTTTTGCGATTCGCACCGTTTGCGATCGCAAAAAGGTTTGATGCATGTGCCTGTTGGTCTGGCCCATAGAACTTGAAAAACGAAAACGATAATAAAACCGTTTTATTATCGTTTTTTGTTTTCAGGTTTTGAAGTTGGCGGGGGGCGCCACTCCTCCGCCACTGCGAAGAGCCGCCGCTGAGAATGTATAAAGCTGAACAGGAGAAACAGAAAGACAAACATGTGAATGTTGGAGCAGAAGCCCTGATAGAAGCCACTCGATGTCTTCAGTGGAGCTCCCAGCATTCCAAAGGTTCTAATTAAGCATTATTGCCCTACTCTTTCTGCATTAAAAATTCAATCTCAGGAGTCAGTTAAGTGTTGTTAGTTGCCTGTTTAATTTATGGACCCGAATCAGAGTCAAGGGTGCATAATGAGTCGGAAGGCAATTAACATCTATTAATGCCCATTCCAAAGGGCAGGAACATCATGTGGGTAATAAGGCTTTAAGCACCCACCCCTCAAATGTCATCGAGAAGAGGCAAATAAATAAGCCAGCTTTTGCCCGCCTCTTCAATGCTATTGTTTCACGCACTCACTCATATTATCCCGAATACTAGTAGTTTGTACAAGGATTTTAAGCATCCTGATTAGATTTAAAGTTGAAACAGGACAGAAGTCAGCACCAGTAATGCCCTAGCTCTGATGGCTCAGGGGGGGACACAAACAAGAACACCCCAGCTCGCACATCTCAGTTCCAAGCCCATCTCTTCCTTCCTCCATCGGCTGCAAGTATGTTCAATTTGAAATTGAGATTTCATCATGAATATTTGGTACATTATCAAAGGAAATATTGCCTTTTTAAATAACAAAGGGATAACCTTTCCTATGCTACCAATTTTCTGCCTTCTATTAAATTCCTTCCATAAATGCATTTTTATCTATCGAGGTACCCACGCTGTCCTCGGCTGCAGCAAAGAATGGACTGTGGAAATATGGGCCCTGTCAGTAGAATGTCTTTTGTTGGTCGTTGAAAAAGGCATTAAGTGAATCTCCTCGGAGTGATGGTAATGTTTCACACACTTGTAATGAGATGATATGGAGGTATGGAAGGTAAACAACACGCGCTACTTACTTTTAAGGCCCAGATTAAATTGAGTGGTAATGGCTGTTCGGCAGTTGGCAGTCATGCGCGCCGCCAGGTAGCATCAGACTGGTAAATTCCAGCCGGCAGGGATGGGGGCAAGATTGTACCGTCTGAGAGATGTCCAGGGATGGAGAGACGGACTGCTAGGCATAACAAGCTCTGGCAAAGCAAAAAGGCCTAGCTAATGGGGGAGCTATTGGCTTTGCCAATGTGTTTTAGCCATGTTGTATATAGCAGTGTGGCTGCTGTTCAGCATGGGTAAAAGTTAGTATCATAGAGTAGGGTGGCATAGAGTGCAGTGGCTTTATAGTGGAGTGGTGTAGAGTAGAGTAAAATGGTGTAGATTAGCGTACCTTAAAGTGGATGAGAGTGTTGTAGAGTGTCACAAAGCGGAGTGGCGTAGAATGGAGCAGAGTGTCGCAGAATGGAGAGGAGTGGAGTAGAGTGTCGTGGACTAGAGTGGCTTGGCATGGCGGCAGTAGAGTGGCATAGAGTGGAGTGGCGTAGGGTGGTATGGCATAGAGTGGAGTAGTGTGTCGTGGAGTGAAGCTTTCACAGAGTGGAGTGAGGTGGAGTGGCGTAGAGTGGAGTAAGGTGGCATGGAGTAGCGTAGAATGGAGTAGAGTATCATAGAGTGGAGTAACATAGAGTGGATTGGGGTAGAATGGAGTACCATAGAATGGCATAGAGTGCTGAAGGGTGGAGTGGCATACAATGGAGTGGCGTAAAGTGTAGTAAAGTGGCATAGAGAGGCGTGTCTTAGACTAGGTAGAGTGGAGTGTCTCAAAGTGGAGTGGCATAGAGTAGCGTAGACTGGAATATAATGAAGTGGAGTATGGTGGATTAGAGTGGAATGGTCCAGACTGGAGTGGCGCAGAGTGGAGTGGCTTGGAGTGGCATAGAATGCAGTAAAGTGGCAAGAAGTGATGTACAGAGGAGTGGTGAAAAGTGTACTGGAGTGTCGTGGAGTGTCATTGAGTGAATTTCCATAGAGTGGAGTGGTGTTGAGTGGAGTATAGTGGAGTAGAGTGGATTGGCATTGAGTGAAGTGACATAGAGTGACATAGAATCAAGCAGAGTGGTGTAGAATGGAGGGGCATAGAGTGGCACAGAGTGGAGTATATTATATTGGAGTAGACTGGAGTTCAGTAGAGTGGAGTGGCGAAGAATAGAGTAGTGTCATGGAGTGGAGTGGAGAAGACTGGAGTACAATGGCATAGTGTGGTGTACCGCAGAGTGGAGTAAAGTGGTGTGAAGTGTTGTAGAGTGGAGTGTAGTAGAGTGGAGCAGAATGTCATGAAGTGGAGTGGCATAGAGTGGAGTAGCATGGAGTGAAGTAGAGTGGAGGGAGGGTGGAGTGGCATAGGGGGTTGTGGAGTAGTGTGTTGTAGAGTGGAATGGCGTAGAAAGGAGTTGTGTAGAGTGGAGTAAAGTGGAGTGAAGTAGAGTGGAGTAGCTTACAATGCAGTAGAGTGTCATAGAGTACAATGTAATAGAGTGGAGTGGCATAAGGTGTAGCAGAGTGTTGTATAGTGGAGTGGAGTAGAGTGATTTGGAGTATAGTGGAGTTCAGTGGAGCGCCACAGAGTGGCATGGAGTGAAGGGCCATAGAGTGGCAAGAGTGGAGTGGGGTAGAGTGGAGTGGCGTAGTGTGGAGTTTCATAGACTAGAGTACAGTGTTGTAGAGTGGAGGGGCGCGGAGCAGAGTAATTGGCGTGGAGTGGTGCAGAATGTCATAGAGTGGAGTAGCATAGTAGAGGAGTAAGCCACTAAGAATAGTTTTTGTGCAGGATAGTGCACCTTCCTGCATGAAAACTAATATGTTCCCAACACAGGCTCCCTCATGTCATGGGGAAAGGGTGACTGCATTGGCACTAGGCAAACAGAAGTGCTCCAGTGTACAAGACTGCTCTATACTGTAATAGATAAGGAGCAGTACCGCTCTCTCTTTGATGCAACGTGGCGCAGCAACTTCCCTTGCTGTGTTTTGTTGCGTTAAAGTTTAGTAAATCTTGCCCTAGATGTATAGCTTCCAGTATACTACTACCCAGTTACCGCACCAATAAATAGCTGCTTCTTATTACCTAACACAATGTTACACATTGTTATATGTTTGAATGATAAAATGCTATTCAAAACATTCCAAAGCTACACTGATGTTTCTTAAAGGCATTCTTTTAAATATATGTTGACACTGTGCACATTTTATTCCTGATAGTTCATTGAGCTACAACATACCTAATGCCTGTAGTAAAAATAGTGTTATTGTTGGAGCCCTGTTTCAGGGCCTTTAATAAGAAGAGTACCTGGCTGACTCTGTGTGTTCGCTTTACAGGCACACGAGGTTCTGGCTGCAGGCTGGCTGTCTCCTAGCCTTCATTATAAAGCCATTCCAGAGACACCCTCTGAATGCCAAGACTGCCCAGCATGCCCCTTACACTCTGCTGATGAGGGACAGCTCTCCTTGCAATCTGGTGCCTGTTCCTGCAGTTAATCCCCAGGGGGAGGGAGGGAGCCCCTGCCAGTTAATTTAAAGGCCACATGCACTAATTTCACGGTCATTAGAAGGACCTGCTCTTAATCATCGTGCCATGCAGAGCATGAAATCCGGCATTACACGTACGCCATGATTTATAGCGTTCTACCATAACTCCCTTTAACTTTGCATGCAGACTTTGAAATAACCCATGGTTTCTCTAATTCTGGTAGTTTTTTCCCTAGGGATTTGGAAAGGTCCTGGACAATAAATGTGAGACCTCGGGAAGAAGTCGGCCTGTCTAATGCATAGCTAGTCCTACAACGGAGCCCTATGCCTCTGTGCTGGATAAACAACATATGTGCAATAGGGTGGTGGTGTGAGTCAGGTGTCATGTCTGTGTGCAGCAAGGTGGTGGTATGGGTCAGATGTCATGGCTGTGTGCAGCAGGGTGGTAGTCTCAGTCAGATGTCATGGCTGTGTGCAGCAGGGTGGTGGTCTGGGCCAGAGTTCATGGCTGTGTGAAGCAGGGTGGTGGACTGGGTCAGAGTTCATGACTGTATGCAGCAGGGTGGTGGACTGGGTCAGAGTTCATGACTGTATGCAGCAGGGTGGTGGTCTGGGTCAGAGTACATGGCGGTGTGTAGCAGGGTGGTGGTCTGGGTCAGAGTTCATTACTGTATGCAGCAGGGTGGTGGTCTGGGTCACAGTTCATGGTTGAGTTCAGGGGGATGGATGTCTGAGTCAGAGTCCATTGCTGTATGCAGCAGGGTGGTGGTCTGGGTCAGAGTTCATGACTGTGTGCAGCAGGGTGGTGGACTGGGTCAGAGTTCATGACTGCATGCAGCAGGGTGGTGGTCTGGGTCACAGTTCATGGTTGTGTTCAGGGGGATGGTTGTCTGAGTCAGAGTCCATTGCTGTGTGCAGCAGGGTGGTGGTCTGGGTCAGAATTCATGGCTGTGTGCAGAAGGGTGGTGGACTGGGTCAGAGTTCATGACTGTGTGCAGCAGGGAGGTGGACTGGGTCAGAGTTCATGACTGCATGCAGCAGGGTGGTGGTCTGGGTCACAGTTCATGGTTGTGTTCAGGGGGATGGTTGTCTGAGTCAGAGTACATGGCTGTGTGCAACAGGGTGGTGGTCTGGGTCAGAGTTCATGGCTGTGTGCAGCAGGGTGGTGGACTGGGTCAGAGTTCATGACTGTATGCAGCAGGGTGGTGGTCTTGGTCAGAGGACATGGCTGTGTGCAGCAGGGTGGTGGTCTGGGTCACAGTTCATGGTTGTTTTCAGGGGGATGGTTGTCAGAGTCCATTGCTGTGTGCAGCAGGGTGGTGGTCTGGGTCAGAGTTCATGGCTGTGTGCAGCAGAGTGGTGGACTGGGTCAGAGTTCATGACTGTGTGCAGCAGGGTGGTGGACTGGGTCAGAGTTCATGACTGCATGCAGCAGGGTGATGGTCTGGGTCACAGTTCATGCTTGTGTTCAGGGGGATGGTTGTCTGAGTCAGAGTCCATTGCTGTGTGCAGCAGGGTGGTGATCTGGGTCAGAATTCATGGCTGTGTGCAGAAGGGTGGTGGACTGGGTCAGAGTTCATGACTGTGTGCAGCAGGGTGGTAGACTGGGTCAGAGTTCATGACTGCATGCAGCAGGGTGGTGGTCTGGGTCACAGTTCATGGTTGTGTTCAGGGGGATGGTTGTCTGAGTCAGAGTACATGGCTGTGTGCAACACGGTGGTGGTCTGGGTCAGAGTTCATGGCTGTGTGCAGCAGGGTGGTGGACGGGGTCAGAGTTCATGACTGTATGCAGCAGGGTGGTGGTCTGGGTCAGAGGACATGGCTGTGTGCAGCAGGGTGGTGGTCTGCGTCACAGTTCATGGTTGTTTTCAGGGGGATGGTTGTCAGAGTCCATTGCTGTGTGCAGCAGGGTGGTGGTCTGGGTCACAGTTCATGGCTGAGTGCAGCAGAGTGGTGGACTGGGTCTGAGTTCATGACTGTGTGCAGCAGGGTGGTGGACTGGGTCAGAGTTCATGACTGCATGCAGCAGGGCGATGGTCTGGGTCACAGTTCATGCTTGTGTTCAGGGGGGTGGTTGTCTGAGTCAGAATGCATTGCTGTGTGCAGCAGGGTGGTTGGTTAGGTCAGTCCTCTTACATGATGGAACTGCATATGGCTGTGAGGATGCCAGGGCTTATGATCATGCAATGCGGCTGTGGGTGCGTTCCTGTGCACAACAAGCCCGTAGGTTGGGACAGTGTTTATGACTGTACAGTTAGGTGATTGATTATGTGACTGCTCATGGAAATGAGCAATGCAAAGGTTGTTAGGTTAGTGAATGTAACAGTGTGCGAAAAAAGTATATTATGGAATTGTGTATTGTGAGAAAGTGGTTTATTAGCTGGGGTGTATTGTGTTTTGTGAGAAAGTAGTTTGTTAGCAGGGTGGATTGGTGTCCATCATAAGTGATAAAGCCACTGTCTTGCTCGCTCCAAGCAATGATTCAGTAATTTAAACTTGAGCTCAACCCCTGGTAGCTGTGGCATAGAGCAGACAGGATTAACTTAGAGAAAATATGTAATGTGTTTAAAAATACCAAAACAGTTACAAAATTGAAAACACAACACAATAAATATCCCACCCCAATTAATTTAACTAGAGTAAAATTAAAAAATAAGATGCTACCAAAAAGACAAAAATCTAAGAAGGGGAACTGGAGATATGTTTTTTTAATGATGCGAGTGAAAATAGCCTCAAAAAGCGCAAAGTGCCAATGGTTGTCAATAGTCAGAGTAGATCAGGACACAGGTGTGATTTGAGGCTGACCGCAATGGAGCAAGGGTCAGATATACCAAGCAGATTGTTTTGGTGTCACGGCTGCCATGGCTTTTCCATGAGTCCGCGGACATAATAATGACCTGGAAAGGGGATTACCCACGCAGGACACGTTCTAGTCTGGTTTGACCACATTCTGTGCATCGGGTGACCAAGACCCACCCTGGAAGACCTCCAACCTTGTGGTTTTGGAGTTAGGGCACAGCTGATATAAAAGCTGTGTCTGGAGGCCAGCATCTTGTTTCTATTTCAATACTTACCTGAGTTACTTACCATGTTTATGCTTCCTGCTTATTTCTTCGTCTTTGGTGCTTGTATCTAGCTGTCAGCCTGACCTGGATGATGGACATTGGTTTAGAGTCCTTGTCTTCAGCTTTGGGTCCTGACTCTGATGGAGCCCATATCTTCCAGCTGTTTTCACTGCTACAAAGGACTTGTAAAAGAAAACTAAAGACACTTTACCAACAGAGGAACAGTTGCCACAATTTGGTAAGGTGTGTGCACAAATTTGATGTGTAGAATTTATTACCGTAATTAATGTCTGTGCTTGAGAATTATCAGTTCCGCAGTTTCTTAAGTGCCTGAAAAGAAAAAAAAATCAGGGCCTGATTAGGATGTTGGTCATTAAGTCTCCGACCGTTCGTTGGAGGCTTACCGACCGATATCCTTAGTTTGAAGTCTGACCGCAGTATTACAATGACGGCGGTTGGAGTCCAGACCGGCCGGTCAACCCGACTAGCTTCCAACAGGCTCAAGGAGCTCGTTGACCAGTCGGACCTGGCTTACGGGTGGCATTTCCGCCATCGGGATTATGATGTCAGTTTTCGTTAGGCTTTCCATGTCAGGCTTTCCGCCATGGAAAGCCTTTCAAAAAGCGACTTTGGGGGCCCCTAGAAGGGCCCCCTCCTTCCACGGCCTCCGGTTGTGTGCCGGGGGAGCATCAAATCTATGCGCCGTATGGCAGTCACCGTAAGGTGCTTGCCACATGGTGCAGAGATTTACAGTAACTCCCATTTCTCTATGGTAGCTAGTGCTGCGGCAGGTTTCCAACTCCACACAAGCTCCTATATGGAAAAGGGAGTTTGCGACCACACCATGTGCGGTCGAATCGTAATTGCAGGCAACTCCGCGTTACATCATAATCGGGCCCTTAATGTCTTTTCTGAAAAGGGACAAAAGACTCAATGTGTTTATCTATGTGTTCTGTTTTTTTGCCCCGAGTGTGGACCTTAAGTCTAGAGTGGGACATATTGGAGTTTTCATACTAATTCCAGTGTTGATTGCTAACAGGAAGAAATAAGGGAAGACATGATAATTCACTGGATGTTACTGGCATGGTATTGGTACTCCCTCTGTGGTTTTAATAGGAAATAGTAGGATTCTATAAGAAAGTGACATATGTCACTACATATCATCAGAAATATTTAATAATGGTCATGCTTGTGTTTTCATAGGGTTCATTACGTGCGTATTATGTGCATGTGATGAACTCACAATTATTGACAAAGGGAAAACCATAGCGCTCATACTACTCATGCTCATCGATGTATATGTGTGGCAACATGAGGACACTTCTACCTCGTTAGTCAAGTTTTTGTTAATACTGTTCACCATAGAATTTATGCATACATTGAGCCGTGAAGAGGCTCAATTGTGAGAAAAATGTGTTGGCTGCTTTTATATGAAGGAATCATGAATAAAGAATCTATTTGAATGAAATCAGCTGGAAAGATCTCTAAATGTTGATTATTGGACTGACTGTTCTTAAAAAATCTTTGGAAGTGGATTGGATACATTTGGATACATTTTTTGCCTTTCTGTTTTTCTATATAATTTAGGGAGCCATTTGAATATCTTGCAGATCATGCACAAGATGAAGAAACAGGATGAGCTGATGGCGCTCTCCTGTTTGACTGTCAAGAGTCTGGATACATTTGCTGCGTCTCTATTTGATATTTAATTTCTGAAGTTAGGATGTTTGATACCCATCCAATGGAGCTGGGCAAAAATGTAATATTCATAAAGCGTGGTGCACTGGTCCTTAGCTGTCAAGTTTGTTTAGTGGTTATTCAAATGGCTCCCTACTGACGCTAGACACACTGTCACCATCAGACTAGACTACGGCAATCCACTCTATGCTGGTACCACAAATCAACTCATACAAAGACTCCAGATCACCCAGAATGCCACTACCAGACTCACCCTCAACATCCCCTCTGCGCATACATCACGCCCCACCTCAGAGAGCTACACTAGCTAATTATACCAAAACGCTGCCAATTTAAACTGCTCACCCACACTTACAAACCCCTCCACAATGCCCGCCCTGCCTACTTCAACCACCACCTTAACTTTCACCTCTCCACCAGGCAACTGCGGTTAGCCACACTTTAACTTACACAAATACTCTGCATCTGCAGAAGCAAATCAAGAGGACGCTCTTCCTCCTACATCACTGCCAAATCTTGGATTGACCTTCCACATCAATCAGAACCTCACCATCCCTGCTTGACTTCTGCAAGAAACTATAGACCTGGCTGTTCAACTAGGAGCCCAATCGGCATAGGCATCTACTCCAGCACCTGTATATCCCTCGGTGATTAGTGCGCTTTACAAATTCTCCTTACACAACATAACATAGCATAGCATAACTTAACATAATACTCACCCAAAGGTCAAAGTCAAAAGTGGGAAAGAGGGAAGTCTTTCATAAACAGTGTACAGAGGAGATAATAGGGATATTTTTACATCTTGTATCCAAATATCGCTACTTATCATCTCTTTCTTATTTCGTGAGAAGCACACAGACCCATCCCATACTGAACAGAGAAGGAACCATTGAGAAGTGCCTGCATGCAGAAGGACCAGACTAGTGGACAACATATTTTCTTCTTCTTTTCATCCGCTACACATATCACCTGAGTACAGGGACTGTTTGAGTCCACAGTCTGGATTCAGGTGGAGTCAGTGGTTTGGTGGCATAAGGAACTAGCTTCTGGGATTACATCTCGCTCCGATGGGATTGCAATACCTAAACAATAAAACTAAATAAGAGGATAGCTGTATATTGTTACTCTCTGCTAGAGAATGGAAGTAGAGAAGTTAAAAAAAGTATCTAAATCCCAATCTGAAAACGGACTTTGTTGTTTGTTTGAAGAATAATGCTTCTCCATGTGGGACAAACTGGAAATTCAATCCTACACATTTAAAAAAATGACCCAAACTTGTTTTGGTGGCCAAGCAACCATAGGAGTACACTTCCAAGGCCTCCTGACCTCAGAGGGAGCACTTAGAGATTTGTAGGGTGTCAGGCAGAGGGCAACAGCAAAGTTCAGTCCAGGTCCTGTTGGCACTGGTCAACTGGGACACTTCACAGAAAAATCCTCTTCAGCTTTTGTATGTTCCTGGACTCAAACTTACGATTCTTGGCGATATGTCTGTCCTTGGATTTCAAGTGGAGGGGGCACCAACCTCTTCAGGCCCTTCTCACAGGTCACAGATGCCAAGTGAAGTAGGTTTAGCCCACCTGGTAATCTTTTTGCAAGTCCAGCAGTGTTCTTAGGAAGGCTGGGTCAGGGTTCCTCAGGCTGTGGGTTGATTTTTTTTACTGAGTTTTATATAGCGCAAACTTGACCCATAGGTATTGAATATCAGAGCACTTTACATAGCACCAGTTTGAGGTCACATTTATTTTTGTAAGGCACGGGGAGATTAAGTGATTTGTCCACAATCACAAGATGTTGCAGACAGCAGAGGGATTTCCTTATCTCCCCCAAAGCCTCGGTGTAGGAAGGTGGGATCTGACTACATGGTTGCCCCCACTTTGTTCCTGGTGTTTTTATGTTTTTTGACTTAGTTTGGCTGGGAACCTGCTATTCAGGTCCCCAGCCTATTTGCTTTCTCTTATAAATTGATTCCATGTACTTTAGGTACACTCCAGATTGGGTTCTGGGGTACCCTTGTGAGTCCCTAGAATGTGGTATACTGTTTACCCAGGGCATAGGTACCACAGAGGCCTACCAGGGGCTGAAGCATGTATTATGCCACCCCTGAAAAGCCCTCCAAAATGACACCACAGGTCTGCTACTGCAACCTGAGTAAGGTGGTGCATGCACCCCTTACTGAGAGGTTCACTATATCTCACCTATCACTGCACATAGAAACCTATCAGTCACCCCTACGGCAGGCCTTATCAATCCTGAAGGCAGGGTGCTTGGTTATATGTGAGAGGGTGCCCAAGCATGAGCTGAGCCCCTCTGCAGCCTTCGGAATATCTTCTTTGCGGTTGTCAGTGGTGCAGCCTGACCATATATTCTTAAGTACATTATAACTAAAACAGTTAATGCTAACTTTGTACTGGCTGCACGGAAACATTTCGTGTTTGGTGTCAAACTCCTTGGAATCATACCCCCACATCAATTCCTGATGTGAGAATATGATCCCACCCTTCTAGAGGGAGAGACATGACAGCACCAGTATACCCGGTACCAATTTAACAGAGCCCTGGCATCACAAAATGGATGCTGCAGCCACAGACATGGGTCTCGCCTCCTGCTGCTGACCGAAACTCCGCCAGGGGAGGCCTGGACAATAGGTTTTCTGTCACAGGGAGGTGTAACCACTTCCCAGACAGGCTGGTGTGTATTAGGGCTGGGTGGGAGCACTCTCTGAGTGCTTCGAAGTCCTGCACTGGGGGCACATTTGGTGTCCCTGTGCATAGTCCAGCTCAAACCGGTTCAGGGGCTTCCAGCCCCAGCTCTGGCGTGAAACTAGACAAAGGAAATGGGTGTAGCCGCCCCTCTTTCCAAACCCTCCTATAGGTGGGCTAGTCCAACCCCTTCCTTAGGTGTAAGTAAGGAACCTCTGTAACCAGAACTTTAGATATCCCTGGCCGAAACTCTGAAGTTGAATCCTGGAACTTCGATGCTCTACTAAAGACTAGTGGACTGAAGAAATCTCCCTTAGGGTCAAGGAGTGACTCCCCTGCTTGACATTATATGGCTACAATGGTTCTGTCGGGGAAATACAATTGCTTTGGGATGTTCACAATATAAATACATTACATGTAACATGTATCCATGATTCAGGAAGAGAAAAGAACAACACCCAAGCGAAAGTTTCAATCAATATTTTAAGAAGTAACAAATAAATTGGGCTTCAATGGTACAATTGAAAGAATTGTGAAAGAGGGGTGACATGTAGAAGTAAGCGCAGCCAAAGGCAAGCCCGTCTGCGCCCGTCCGCGCCTGGCCCGGGCCCAGGGCCACCCCCCCTGGTCTGTCCCATCCTACCCCTCGTATCTGTTACTCAGCCGCTCAGCTACAGTCTTTTCGCCCCCCGACCAGTCATTTATGTTGCATATCCCACCCTAATGCCCTGCTCACAGAGCATGCAGCAGACTGCCCTGGCTGTCACGCCATTTTACCGTCCATTCGCAAATCTTTTCAGATTGGTAAGCACCATCCGACGAAATCTTACACCATTGCGCTCACAAACGTCCATGAGCTGATACAGGACCATAAAATAGATATCCTGTTCATGACGGAAACTTGGATGGGCCAAGCATCTGATCCGGATCTTGTCATAGCCGTTCCTGCTGGGTTTGCCACTTATAGACTGTACAGGCAAACCAAAAAAAAAGGTGGCGGCATTGCTATCATTGCCCGTGACACCTATATTGTAAGGCACACGCTAATTCCCCAGACTTCCTGCGAAGCCTTAGAATTCGCAATAAAACTGACCCCTTCCTATACCTTCAAAGGGATCCTCCTTTATCGACCACCGGGACCCAGGTGTGACTTCCTGGGGGCTCACAGATCCTTCCTGGAAACATCCGCACTGGAGAACTCCTTCACCATTCTAGGTGATTTTAATTTCCATTTTGATGTGCCCGACAATCCTGACACAGCCACGCTTTTAGCTGACATGTCCACTTTTGGTCTATCCCCTTTGGTTCATTCCCCTACGCATGAAGGAGGGCACACACTAGACGGCATTTTTTCTAATGCCTCGGGCCTCAAACTTACAGAAATACTCCCTCTAATTTGGTCGGATCACCATCTCATCCTGGCTTCACTTCCAGTGGGCGACCCCCTGGTCGACAAGCCCCACCCTAATCCCTGTCTCCCCTACCTGGCATGGGATGACTTAGATGTACGCAGGCTGGAAACCTTGCTTAATGATACCCTCCCTACGTTATCTCCGGACCCCAATAACGCCACGTCCAAATTTTACAACTGGGTGAGCTCAGCAGCAAAAGATTTGGTCCCACTTAAACAACGGTCACGCAATAGATCTACCCCCTCGGCCCAGTGGTACTCAGAGGAACTGCGTACCCAAAAACAAAAGTGCCGAAATAGAGAGAGACACTGGCGGAAGGACTACACACCCGAAGCCAAACTCTTATATAAAGAGTCGGTAGCAAAATACAAACATCTTATCTTGGACGCAAAAAAAAAGTATTATTGCAATAAAATTGAAACAGCACAAAACTCCAATAAATGTCTATATGAGACCACCAAACAATTGGCGGGTTTCTCTGTGGATCTCAAACCTCCCCCGTCCCAAACCCTTTGCGACGCTTTATCTAAGTTCTTCTTCAGCAAAGTTGATGACATTTACAGGGTTTTCGCCAATAACGTCACTCTCTTTCATAGCCCATCAATTCAACCTGAAGGACCCATTCTCTCGCAGTTCAGCGAGGTCACGTGTCCGCAGGTGCTAAAAACGATATCCACCATAAAATCGGTATCGGCCCTCGACCCTTGTCCCTTGAAGGTCCTGAGACTTATCATGGATGCAGTCTTACCCTCTATAACCAATATCTGCAACTCCATGTTTAGCACCGGCATCTATCCCGAGATACTAAAGAAAACCCTAATAAAACCGTTGCTCAAAAAACCTACCCTTAATAAAGAAGAACCCAAAAGCTACCGCCCCATCGCCAGTCTCCCACTATTAGCAAAAATTGTGGAAAAAATTATGAATGCCCAACTCTCCTCCTTCATCGAGGATAACAAATGCCTAGTTGAATCACAGTTTGGCTTCCGTCGCTTCCACGGAACCGAGACGGCCTTGGTCAAAGCGGCGGACGACATCAGATCTATCCGGGATGCGGGAGGTGCCGCCGTCCTGATATTACTAGACCTGTCGGCGGCCTTTGACACGGTCGACCATACCACCTTGGTCGACCGTGTCGAGAGCATAGGCATCCAAGGTAACGCCAAAAATCTTCTTGCCTCCTTCCTGGCCAACAGGACCCAGGTCGTCACTGTGGGACCTTTTGAATCCTCCCCCCTGTCACTACCGTGTGGAGTTCCCCAAGGCTCATCCCTTAGTCCGACACTATTTAACATTTATGTGTCGGACCTTGCCAATGTCATCAGGGCACACGGGATGAGCCTCACTTCATACGCTGATGACACTCAACTGGTCCTAGCCGTCAAAAACGACGGCCTTCAGAAAGCCAACATGTTCAACCAGGGCATGTCGGCTATCGGGAACTGGATGTCACACAATTGTCTGAAGCTAAACTCCGACAAATCGGAGGTTGTAATCTTCGGCAATCTCTCTCCGGAGTGGTCCCCCCGTTGGTGGCCGTCATCCATGGGCCAGCCCCCAGTCCCGGTTGATAAAGTGAGGAACCTGGGAGTCATGTTTGACAACCGTCTGAACTTCCTACCACACGCCAATCAGATATCCTCTTCAGCCTTTCATAAACTTAGGCTCATCAAATTTTTTTTGCCCTTTTTACCTGAAAACATGGCGAAAACGCTGGTAAGCTCCCTGGTGCTCTCCACCCTAGACTATTGTAACGCTTTGTTTCTAGGGGCCCAGGAGAGAGTGTTAACAAAAATGCAGTCCATACAGAACGCGGCCGCCAGGCTCCTAGGGCGGTTTTACCCACCATGAAACAACTTCATTGGCTTCCGGTGAGGAAGAGGATTATGTTCAAAACCTTGTGCCTGGTATACAAGGCTTTACACAACGCTGTCCCAGCGTTCTTCACTCAGAACCTTACCCCCTACTGTCCATCCAGAGCACTGCGCTCTTCCAGCTCCCTGGACCTGGTGATCCCCCGAACTAAATCTGTCAACTGGGGTGACAGAAGATTTCTTGTGGCTGCTCCAAAATTATGGAACACACTGCCTCATCCCATCAAGACCAGCACGTCCCTCTGGTCTTTCCGAAAAAACCTCAAAACCTGGCTTTTTAATCATTGATCTCCCAGTCCCCTTGTTGGCTAAACATTGCAGATACTTAGCGCCGAGATGCCCACGGGCCTTCGTTTCGCGCTTTACAAATGTCAAAATAAATAAATAAATAAATAAATAAATAAATACAGACAATACACTTAGTACACTTAGTATAACAAATAAAGGAATAGTTGGGAAAGTGCGATTTTTGGTAAAGTCCATATGATTGATCGCATACGCCTCCTGTTCATATGTGAATAGGCTTTTGAACTGAGATGTTGCGTAGACTCTTAGTATGCGTCGACGTTTCGACCCTATGTAAGGCGTCGCACTGAGAGCTGGAGAGATGTCATTTTCAGGAGATCGTGTAAATCACCCGACTGACTGAAAGAATTAACTACTTGGACTTTTGCCAAACCTCTTTGACTCATGTCTCGTGTGAGGTCAAACATAAATCGACCCCGTTTTTTGGAAATAGAAGCATAATACACGCGCAGTGATTAATGACTCTTGCGCAGGGCTACATACACTCCTCTGTCCCGAAGAACACCCGCCGTGACGCCTATTAAAAATGTTTGTGCCTTCCAAGTCTGGAGCAGGTAACCTGCCGCTCTCTACCCTGCCTCAGTCAGCCCAGGGCTGCAGAGGTCAGGGAGGTCAGTGGACCCCACAGAGCCCTCTGTCCAGAGGAACCTCCCCATCAGCAGATTAGGGGCACCCAGTCTAGTAGCCCTAGCCAGGTGAAAATTCTTCAACACACTGAGGGATCTCCCATACCTTTGTATAGGGACCTCCCCCAGAAGGACTCTGTTGGGCAAGGGCAAACCTGGGACCAAAAGGTTCCAAACCTGCCCTGTCCCTCCAGTGTTCCACCAAAAGGGACCCAACCCCCAGCTGTAGGCAGCCAAAGGTTGACCCTTAGAGCAAAGTGCAACTCAGTCATGGAAAGAGAGGCATACATGGTGACCAGTGATCTGAGGAAGCTGAGACCAACTTTATTAGGGCCTCACTTCCCTACTCAGAAACCTCACCAGCCTTTTATTTTACCAAAACACACCACAGGTATAGTTCCATATGGTGGAGGCCCTCTCATACCCTTAGGGTGAGGGATAGCTTAGTGGACCATAAGAGAGGGGGTAACCATGCTAGTGCAGGTACTTCCATATATGGCCACTTAGTCAATAAAGGTTCAACTGGCCAAGGTTAGCCTTATCTCCTTTCGTTTGCGGGGCTTATGTAGGAAGGTGGAATCTGACTACATGGTTTCCCCCACTTTTTTACTGGTGTTTTGATGGTTTTTTACTTAGTTTGGCTGGGAAACTGCTATTCAGGTCCCCAGCCTATCTGCTTTCTCTTACAAATTGATTTAATTTACTTTAGGCACACTCCAGATTGGATCCTGGGTACCCTTGTGAGTCCCTAATATATGGTATACTATGTACCCAGGGCATAGGTAACCCAGAGGCCTACCAGGGGCTGAAGCATGTATTATGCCACCCCTGGAAAACCCTCCAAAATGACACCACAGGTCTGCTACTGCAGCCTGAGTAAGGTGGTGCATGCACCCCTTACTGAGATATAAGTTCACTATATCTCACCTATCACTACACATAGAAACCTATCAGTCACCCCTATGGCAGGCCTTATCAATCCTGAATGCAGGGTGCTTGGTTATATGTGAGAGGGTGCCCAAGCATGAGCTGAGCCCCTCTGCAGCCTTCGGAATCTCTTCTCCGGGTTTGTCAGTGGTGCAGCCTGACCATATACTCTTAAGTGCATTATAACTAAAACCGGTAATGCTAACTTTGGACTGGCTGCACGGAAACATGTCGTGTTTGGTGTCAAACACCTAGGAATCATACCCCCACATCAATTCCTGATGTGAGAATATGATCCCACCCTTCTAGAGGGAGAGACATGACAGCACCGATATACCCGGTACCAACTTAAAAGAGCCCTGGCATCACAAAATGGATGCTGCAGGCACAGACACGGGTCTGGCCTCCTGCTTCTGACCAAAACTCCGGCAGCAGGAGGCCTGGACCATAGGTTTCCTATCACAGGGAGGTGTAACCACCTCTCAGACAAGCTGATGTGTATTGGGGCTGGGTGGGAGCACTCGCTGACTGCTTTGAAGTCCTGCACTGGGGGCACATTTGGTGTCCCTGTGCATAGTCCAGCTCAAACCAGTTCAGGGACTTTCCAGCCCCTGCTCTGGCGTGAAACTAGACAAAGGAAATGGGTGTAGCCACCCCTCTTTTCAAACCCTCCCATAGGTGGGTCCCCAGAGCTAGTCCAACCCCTTCCTTAGGTATAAGTAAGGAACCTCTGTAACCAGACCTTTAGATATCCCTGGACGAAACTCTGAAGCTGAATCCTGGAACTTCGCACTCTACTAAAGACTAGAGGACCAAAGAAATCTCCCTTGGGGTCAAGGAGTGACTCCCCTGCTTGGCAGGCACCAACAAAGCATTTTGCCAGTCTGCATCTCCGAAGCTCCTGCCGGAATCCGAAGTATTTGCAGCCCAGGAAGAGGATTTTAGACATCTCAGAGGCATTGACTTCTCGACGTCTCTTGAAGTCATGCTTGGGGTTACTTGTAGCCCCCACCTCGAGCAGAGAATCCACTGAAGATTATCGGCCTAGTCACCCCGAGTGACCCGTGGGCCCCCATTTTGTGTTTACTCTTGAAGTCCCTTCGCGATCCCTGGTCCGTCAACTGGTGGGTCCCTGAGAGGTTAACTTTGACTTTCCTCAGGCTTCCCTGATTGCTCCAGACGTGCCCTGACTCCCTACCAAGTGGTGAGTCCCTCAGACCTTGCTAGTCTGCACCGAAGCATCTTTCTCCTTTCTGCATGGGTTGCTGTTGCCAAGGCTTGTTGTGTCCAATCCGGGCACCGACACTGCAGCACTCGACATCCTTTGTGGGACAGCTCGAATCCAGCTCCTGGTTGTCCTCGACGCCTCCTGGTCCTCGTGGCTAAAGAGTCAAGCTTCACCTCCTTCACCTAAAATCACCCAACATCGGTGAGCATCCGCCTATCGTCTTCCTGGTCCATGGCTAGTGACCCAGACTCTGTTTGCAAGGGATTCTGGGTAACAGAACCTGGTGAGAGCCAGTCAAGTCACCCCATCCTGTATTCCCCAGGGCGTCTAGTTTTCAAACATGTATAGGGTTGCTAGTTTTCCCTAGGTGCTGGAAGACCTAGGGTTCAAAAACTACAGCTAGGCACTTTGCAAAAATAGGGTAATTTTTCATTGTGAAATTGTGGTGTGTTCAAGTTGCGTTTTGCGCTGTTTCCTGTCGTGGGTACTTTGCCTACCCACACAAGTGAGGTACCATTTTTATCGGGAGACTTCGGGTAATTCAGATGAGTAAAGCAACTGTTATTACCTATTGACTTTCGATGCATTTCTGGCTTCCAAATGAAAAACAATGTGTAAAAAATAAGTCATTTTGAAAAATGACCGATAATTCTCATGCTAGTATGAGTATTCCCAATTTCGGAAATGTGCATATATCTACTGTTTCTAAACTCCATATTTTGTTCCCATTTCAGAAATACATAGGTGTCTTTCATACCAAATTTTTCCATGTATACATTTTCCCAGAATAATTGCTATATACCCGGTACATAATAAAAAACAATTGCAAGTCGCTGTTCAGTTTGTGGCTCTGGTTTCGTCTGGTTCTTGGTGAACCTACAAGTCCCATATATCCCCTCAACCAGAAAGGTCCAGCGGATGTAACGGTATATTGCTTTCAAAGAGCTGTCATACTTAGAAGAAGTTACAGGTGAAAACGTTGACACAAAAGGCTGTTTTTTTCGACTAATGTTACATTTTTCCTATATTTAACTGTTAGTTTCTATAAAGAAACCTTGAAGGATCTACACAAATGACCCCTTGCTGAATTGAGAATCTTGTCTACTTTTCAAAAATGTATAGCTTTCCAGGATCCATTATTGCTTTCATACCCATTTATACCATTAACTGGAAGGAGGTTAAAAGCACAAAAAAATAGCAAAAATAGGCTATGTCCCAGAATAATGCCAAAACTGTGTAATCAATTTTGGTTTTCTGACAAAAGTTTGTAATTCCCTAAAATCTGGGAAAATTGTGATTTTAGCCCCACAAACCCTTTTTTTATACCATTTTATGGGGGGAAAAACAGACGCTTTCATTCGCAGCTGTTTTTTCCCATTTTTCCCAAAGAAAACAAAATGTTGCTGTATTTTGTCTAATTTCTGGGTCCCCTCCAGGGGAATCCACAAACCCTGGGTACCTTTAGAATCCCCATGATGTTGGAAGCAAAGGGCACAAATTTGGCTTGGATACCTTATGTGGTCAAAAGGTTACAGGGGCCTAAGCGCGAACTCCCCCAAATAGCCCAAAAAAAGCTTAGCGCAGGGGGGGAAAAGGCCTAGCAGAGAAGGGGTTAATAATGAGCAGTGTATTTAAAAAGCTAGAATTATGAATGGGCTGTTTATATTTTTGTAGTATATGACATGCAAACAGACTCTCCTATGGCGAGCTGTCACACGGGAATGCACTTTTGTTCAAGTGGCACTCAGTGGTGTTCATTATTCAATGGAAAGTAGAGGCTTGCCAGTGATAGATAGTTCATTACTACCACTTGCAGACCTTTCCCATTCCTACCTACTCAATCATATAACCAAGAGACAGCGGAATCAGCTGTCAATAAAATAACATGCTCTAACAAGCCATCTTGCCAGCCATTGCTACTGTTATATCACCAACAGAAGCACTCCCTCCCCTATTGTTCCCTACCTCACCCAGGTCACCAGAGATTCAAGTAAAGTGTCAGAATGGCACGTGACAGTATTCTGTCTCACCTCCCTTCCCTCTCATCTTTCAGGGTATGTGCAGGCCTGCTACAGGTGATTGAACGCAGTGGCAGTCTACTACCACCAACCCGTCTTCCACGTCAGCATGGTTGTCCACAGATTAGTGATGATGGGGAAATGGAAGCTGGTGACTCTCATACAACCACTGTCTGCATGGGCCAACTCCCTGCTCTCAATGTGAGAGTAGATTTTAAATAGGGACAGAATGCTTAATTGGCAGGATAGCAGGCATTTGATTTTTTTCTATATGGGTGGTGGTGGGGGTAATAGTGCTTGCCTGACATCAGGTAATTTTTGTAAATATTTGTGGGGGTGGGGGAAAGCAAGCTAATGTTGAGGGGTGGGGGAGGTTGGCAGGACAGGAGAGGAAGTGGGAGGCAAATCACCAAGTATATTTGTAAGACAATTTAAGTGAGGAGTGCTAAGATGGGAAGAGGCTGAAATGTAGAACAAGGATGAATTATTTATGTTACATATTGTGTTTCCTGGACACCCGTTAGTTTCAAAACAGAATTCTAAATCTGGTTATACACTGAAGTGATGTAGCAGCAGTGGGAATCAAAGGTTGTTGCTCACTGTGATGTTGTAAACGAATTTCAGGCTGCACTGCCTGGGCTCTGAGATGGCCTGTCAGTGTTGGGCTGGCTCTGCTCCATGGATAGTAGAGAACACATCTTCTGGCCGGGCATGGGAGAGGAATTCAAAGAGGGCGTGTGCTGGGGATCGGTTGCAGGAGACCTGGTTTTATTTTTACATATTTGAGCAGTGGAAGGAGTGGATTGAAGAGAGGTAGTATGGGCAGGTTGAGGACACTAGGGGGCATATTCTCAAGGACTTATGGCCAAGTTACCAGCACTTTATTGCAGCCAAAGTGGCAATAAATTTATCGCCCTATTCACAAGCTGGTGCTAACATCCGATATCACCAGTTTTCCCGCGAAAGCAGCCGCAAAAAACAAAGCCATAGATGACACCGGCAACTAACGCTAATGAGATGTAGAGTAGGCGTTCCCATGCAAAAAGCCTCGACAACACCACTTCACAACATTCTCAATGACCAGCCAGATCGGCAATAAGATCACAAAACATGCAATAAGGCGTGTTAGAAGCAGGGATTTAACACCTGCTCCTACCTGGTGTTAAGTCAGACGACAACTTGCACCATGAAAGGGAGCCCAGCCCAGAGCCACACCTAAAGAACAACAGATGCCATGGAGCTACTGATCATGCAGCTCGGACACCCAAGAGGGCCACAACACCCACCGCCAGGACACCCAGCTCCGCCACCCTCCCCGGATCCCCCCACCCCTCCCCCCCCGGACTACCACAGAGGCAACGCAGACAAAGACAGCGGACCTTCAGAAAACGCACCTGCCTCACAGACTTAACGCCAGAGGATGTCATTGCCCACTACAGGCTCAAAAGGACAACCATCCTCCGCATCATGATGATCATTGCCCACAGGCTGACGGTACCAAAACAGCGGACAACCAACATCCCTCCGAAGACAAAGCTGCTGGCTGTGCTGCACCTGTTGGCCTCTGTGACCTTCCAACCAACAACCACCAGAGTCTGAGGATTCTCACAGCCAGCCCTATCAAAGTTCATCACACCTGTCTAAGATGCCATCATCAGCTTGGTACCCCAGCACCTTCACTCCCCCCACACTGTGCAGAAACAGCTGGAGACCAAGCAAGGCTTCTACGCCATAGCTGGCCTCCCGCATGTGGTTGAGGGCAATCGACTGCACACATGCGCTCCTCGTGCCCCCTGCCACCACTGCACACAATTACCGCAACAGGAAGCACATGCATTCGATCAATGTGCAGGCAATAGTGGACCACCTGGAACTCTTCACCAATGTCGTCGCCAACTACCCAGGCAGTGTGCATGATTCCTTCACCTTCCAACAGTCCATCATCAACCAGCTCTTTGAGGCTGGCACCTATGGGAATGCATTGCCCGTTGGCAAGTACCAAATGGATACACCACACACCTCAACTCCACAATCATGCAAGTCACAACTCTGGGAATGCACACATTACAAACTCACATACAATATGCCAAACAACATGCCCAGCTAACAGACACGACAGCAGAACTTACAGTGTAACCCGGGCTGGCCATGTACACAAGCCATCAATGGCATGGCACCTCAGCCACACAATAGCAGAATGTGGGGAGAGGTAGAAACCAGGCATGTGCGAAGGAGGCAAGTGACCCATGAATGAGAATGTACACAATGCCAAGTGTGGGGTGGATGTGCTGGGCAGACTGCAGTATGCAGATCACAGACATGCCCATGTCAACATACACTGCTGGTGTTTGGAGTGCCGTGGACAGTGGACGCAACCATGTTACCTCAGCCAGTGGGGTAGATCGCGGAAATGTAGCTTGTTACGTCCCCCCTGCAAGCGTGAGCGGAGTGGGCTGGTCCGGCGAATGCCAGGCCTGCGTCGGGTTGTGAATAAAAAGCATGTTGCTCTGGGTGTGGTAATCTTCTGGAATGGCCAACGTGTCTGCCAGGGCGGCGCCTCTCACCCCGCCATGAGGCCGACGCCGTGAGCGGTGTTGCCAGCTATCCTGTGCGCCTGCTGCACCCCAGGCCGCTGGTCCCCAACCCGTCTTGGCCGCCCCTGCACAACCAGGCCTCAATGCTCACCTGCCGACACCGGCGTGTGTCAAAGAGGGCCTACCACGTGCTGGTGCAAGCTCCAAACCCGAGGCCCGCGACCCTGGCAACCTCCTCACACTATCGCTGGCCTCCGCGAGACAGGCCCGCAGCACACCTTTCTCATTGACGTACTCCACCGCTGCCTCCGGCCTACACTGCAGTCTAGTAGGTCACACATTTGGAACTGAGTCTTGATTTTCCAATGGCCGAGTTTATATGTTGATGGCAGCATTTATATCACTGTACTCCTTTCCATGTGGTGCCACCAACTCTGTGCATAGCATTCCAATGACACCTGTCTGTGGTCCCTTGCTGAATACTGCCTTCGGCCTACACTGCGGTCGAGTAGGTCACACATTTGGAACTGAGTCTTCATTTCTTTATGGCAGAGTTCGTATCGTTGTACGCAAGGAGAGGAGTAAGAGGAAGACGCGGTTCAGTCCGGAGAAAAAAAGGATCATTGTTACGGAGGTGATCGAACACTACCAACAACTACTCTGGTGTCACTAACTCTGTGCACCGCAAGCCAACGACACGTGACTTTGGGCCCCTGCTGACTGCTGCATTTGGCCTACACTGCGGTCGAGTAGGTCCCACATTTGAAACAGAGCCGTGATTTATTTATGGCAGAGTTCATATCATTGTACAGGCCTCATCGCAGGCTGCATCCCCTTCCAGCTCTGGTGCCACTAACTCTGTTCCCCGAAATTCATGGACACTCTCTGGTTGAACTTTGGTGGCATCTGAGTATATGGCCTGGGGGTTGTCTTCATCATCATGTAGCTGATACTGGCTTGGTGTTAATAATGAATCTGTAGCATTCATCTCCTTCATATTGCCTGTTTCTGCTTGGTTCTGCCCTCTGCATCATGCCCTGGAAGAACACCTTCCACTGTCCCCCAAAACACTCCGCGACATTCACCTTGGACATCGACGAGGACCGGCTTAGCTCTCGTGGCCCTACCTCAGTGCACCGCAAGTCACCATCCCATGGCGGTGTGCCTGTGCCGGCCGCAGTCCATCCGGGGCCACTAACTCTGTGCAGCTCAAGTCATGGACCATGCCTGATTGAATATTGGCTGGCCTCTGGGTCGATGGCCTGGGGGTCATCAATGCCATGTGTATGTGGCCCTGCGCTGACCGCTGCCTCCAGCCTCAACTGCGGTCCACCAGGGTTCACACATCAAATTGAGTCCTGACCTGCCCGGACGTCGCATCACCGCAGGATGCACACGCCACCACTGCCAGGACCTCCTCCAACCAACAAATGCCAGAGTCGAAAGCCTCTTACAGCCAGACTATCAGAGTTGCTCACATCTGTCGTGGATGCCATCATCAGCTTGATACCCTGCTCAGCTCTTCAGGTGCCACTAACTCAGTGCACCACAACTCATGGACCCTTTCTGATTGAGTTTTGTGCTGTGGACAGCTCACGCAGCAATGTCACCTCAGGCAGTGGGGAAGACCTGGGACGATGATGAGGAAGATGATGCAGGTGTAACACACCCCACTGCAGCTGCAGCAGGAATATCCCGATGAAACACAATCCTAGACAATTCATTCACATGAGCACACTCAGCTCTGGTGCCCCAACCTCAGTGCACTGAAACTCACGGACTCTTCTGATTGCATATTGAGTGACTTTTGTACTTGCTCCGGCTACCACCATGATGCTTTGCAGTTGTTTGTGTTATGCTGGTGTTTTCTGTTTCCGCTTTAATAGTGATCAATGTTCAAGTTGTTGCCAGCACCAACCACTCCATGAGGGCTGGCTTACACTCACCCCACACCCATCCAGCACAAGCGTCACTGTACATGTGACCCTGGCAATAAGAGGTGCTGGGTGCACATGCACGTAGCCAGTTCCACAAACTATCTCAGTGTGTCAGTGTGGTCATAATGTATGCATGAGGGCCACGGGCCCTACCACATTACATTGTGCTGTGTACAGCGGACGCAACCATGTCACCGCAGGCAGTAGGTAAGACCTTGAACATGTAGCTTTGTCATCCCCCACTCAATACGTAAGAGGAGTGGACTGGGCCGGCGTACACAAGTCCAGTGTGGGGGTGTGAATGATTTTCCTGGGGCTCTGGGCGTGGTTCAGTACTGGAAATGTGCAAATACGTGTGTCTCTGTCACAGTGTGGGTCTCCGTTGGGGAGTGTAAGTGGTCCCTAATGGGACTTAGACACCCACGTAGGAGATCTAGTTTGGCTGCCATGAGGTCGAACCCCACCCGCACCTGTTCGTCCACCTCCTTCTGGCAGTCTAACACCTGGCCTTGGAATGCGATGTGTGCTTCGGTGAGGTGCTGGGAGCCAGCCGTGGTGGTGGGTGCTTCCTGCTGTGTGGTCGGTGCAGGGGGTAGGGTCTCCTTGATGCAGCTGGGCTGCCCTGCTCCTGGAGGTTGGTTGCCTAAGATGTCCATGAGCTGTTGTAGGGCGTCGGTGTCGAATGTGTGGAGGTCTTCATCATGCACCACCTGGTGTCATGCTTTATCATTGACCAGTCCTCGCCCTCCAAAACCTTCGTTTGATGGAGGGCGGGCATACACTTGACGACAAGGATGCACTTCTAAGTGATGGAGTGGGGGCCCGTGACTATGTGAGTGAAGTTAAAAATCATTATAGTAATCAGTAGCAATTCTTTAATGTGAGATGAAAACTATATGATATTAAAATATAAGTACGACGGTGATTGGGATGTTTATTGTTCCCAACCGTCTAGTGAAGGGTCCGCGGCATTCATCAGGACCTAAAATAAAAGAATACTGGGCTCCGTTCTTACCACATTTGGTAATGTGTCACCACTGCGGGATTGTGGCATAGGTCACACTTCACCACATTCGGGAGGACCGGGAGCAGACGTATAGGTTGCAGGACGCGCGGATCACCAGCTACAAGGAAACACAACTGTGGTTTTCTTCTCCGCCTCTTCTCCCATGAGGCAACTTGTCCAAACTATTAGGGCTTCACTATTGGAAGCAGCTCTTAGACGGTGAAGTGTGATCTATGTACCGCCCTCCATCAAACGAAGGTTTTGGAGGGCGAGGACTGGTCAATGATGAAGCATGACACCAGGTGGTGTGTGAGACCAGTCCGTATCTTTTTGTGAGATGCCCACACTCACGACGTTCTTGTAACTCGTTTGGGTTATCACACTAGGAGCAGCTCTTTTGTGATGAACACTTAATATTGGAGGCTGCTGCTCCTAGAACCCCATGCCTCTAGTTCCCCTCTCCACATATCCAGTGGAGTTCTCTTGTGATTGGAGGTCTTCATCATCACTGATGAGTTGTCTGGTCTGCTTTGCTGGAGGTGTTGATTGTCCCTCTGCAATGTGAAGGTGAGATGCATTTTAACATTGTGTTGACATGTATGTTGACGCATTGTTCAAGTTTACATACAGACTGCATGACAATGTACATTGTGAATGTTTGGGAGGAGCTGACTATCTGATGCAGGACAGTGGACATTTGAACTACATCACGGATGTGAGGTTGTACACATACATTTTCATCTCACAGTTTCCTGCTTTGCCAGATGCGATTGGACAGTTTCTACGTACAAGCAGACCCAGTTGTGTCTGCTGTTCTGCAGTGTAAGTGTTGCACTTTGTACCACATTGTAGTCAATGTGGATGTGCTGTTATTGCTATGTGTGTGTGCTGCTATGTGTGTGTGCTGCATTGTGGGAGAGTCGCCCCTGCATCTGTGATTGTACTGCCCCTTATCCCTTTGAGGTGGTGTGCCTGTGACTTTTGTGCTTTTACGGTGCTGAGATGTTGGCGACTTAGGTCATTTGTGCTCTTAGACGGTTTTTGGACTTGTGTGCATTGTTTGTCTGCAGATGTATTGTTGACGTCAGGGGTTGTTTGTGCACGTGGATGTGTCAGAGTGTGACCTGCTCCTTTCCGGATGTGGTCCACACTCAGCCACCTCAGTGTCATGGTGTGCACAATGTCATGATGTTTGTACTGCAGCAATGCTAATCGTCATGTAGTGTCACTTGCATTGTCAGTGTGGCTCACAAATACGCATCTTTGCTGGGTTTCGCACGTGTGCATGTGTTGGTTGTGAGATTGGTGATGTGTGAGGTGGGACCCCTTTGGGCACATGGTGGATGGGGGCCTACTTGGTGTTTGTATGTGTGCTGCAGTGTGCCACGGGGATCAGGGACATGATCCAGAGTCATTGAGGGTGTGCAGTGTGCTACACATCATTGTGCATGTGTGCCATTGTGCCCATCTCCCATCGTCCCCCCAGTCCCTGGTCGTTACTCACCCTGTTGCTGTTGGGTCAGGTCATATCGAGCTGTGTCCGGACTCCCAACTCCTTGCACCTTCTCCACACTGATAACTGCCTTCCTGTTGGCAGCGGGTTTCTGCTTGGTTTGGCTTTTCACATCCTGTCAGTGCCTCTTGACCTCCTCCATTGACCTCCTCAACACTCCGACTGCATTCACGTTGTTCACGATGGACTGCCATATTTCCATTTGTGTTGCCAATGACACAGTGGAGGTGACGAACAGTTGTTGGTAGTGTTCTATCACCTCCGTGATGATGATCCAGTTTTCCTGCGGACTGAACCCTGTCTTCCTCTTCCCCGACCCCGAGGTTCCTTGCTGGTCGTCTGTGGGGCTTGTGGGGTTCGCGTTGCCCTCTGCAATCGGTCCGGGTGCATCCATGGTGCTACGCAGTTTATTTATTTTTCTCTTTTTTTGTTCTGCTTTTGTGTTGCTTTTTACCTCATGACACATGGGAATTGCAGGCCTGTCGCTGGTTATTGCTGATTTTTGTATCATGATTGGCACATCGCAACTTTTTTCACGTTCGTGTTTCACGTTTTTTCAGCATCGCATTAGTTTTAACGCGGTCATTTGACGCGTTATCGTGAGACTATCGCATGGTGCCGCCGGGTTGAGAATACAACGTCAACACGGTGTTATTTTGTCGCGATAGACTCCGATGTGGAAAGTTGCGTTAAGCTAATTTTGCGATAATTATCATACGTTCTTGTGAATATCCCCCTAGGTTTTATTTGCAATTTAGGAGAGGAAGTAAGATAACAGGAGAGGATGATTGGGGGTGTGGCAGAAAGCCAGGTATCAGTTGATTTTAACATTTCGGTGTGGAGGAACTGAACAGAGAATGTTGAGAATAGGTGGCAGGATGATTTGTTTAATTTGGGCAGAGGAGAGAAGGGCAAATGCAAATAGAGGTGGGGTGGGTGCCAATATACCAGATACTTTTTTTAAGATTTGGGAGCGACGAGTAATGTCGAAGGTTGTCTGTGAGGGTGGCAGGATGAGAAATACTGCTTTTAAAATGTGGGTGGTGTAGGGGAGAGATCATCAGAGAGTGATGGGTGACAGGACAGCACGTTAACTATGGTGCACGAGCGGGAACACGTGTGGCCATGTTGTGTATAAGCTTGCGCACTAGCTCAGGCTCGACCTCAAAAACAGACTACCAGTTCCAAAAATGCAAACAGTATTGTTTCACAGCTCTGCCTAATGTTGAAAGCTGGGAAGAGGGTGTTCATAGCAACACATTCATTTTTGTAGGCACAGCGGGATTAGGTAATTTGCCCAGAATCACAAGATGTTGATCCGAGGCCGGGACTGGAAACATAGAACCTGGTCGTTTCGCCACATCCTCTCCCTCCTTATTATTTAACTATTGTAAGCAGCCCAGCACCATTGAACATTATAATAATCCCTTGCACCCTTCTAAAGTCAGATCATCTCATTTCCAGACTCCGAGCCGACATTCTTCTATTATTCTTTTAAATGATAAGTTCCGATTTTCACTACGTTTGAATGAATTAGATTTTCCGTCTTCTTGTTACTCTCATGTGTTCAATAAAGTTTGTAAAAATAAACTGGATAAGGGCACTGTGTTCCATAAAGTTTGTTAAAATAAACTGGATAAGGGCTCGTCTGCAACCAACCTTGTCGACCTGTCCCCACCTCCTAGACTGTTTCATCAATGACTCACGGCAATTGGTGTCTGAAGTAAGTTGACTTCAGTAGAAATGACACCAGGCACTGCAGGTAAAGTAGGCGTAGATTTATTCAAGAGACAAGGTGGGTAGCATCCAACTCCCGGCTGACCGAACTCGTAACTGCCGAGTTCAAACCCCGCCAGGTTCCAGCCACAAGCATAGAACATTCTATGCTTCTAGAAGGCTACCAGGAAAGGACACAAAGGAAGGGTTAAATAATAGACATACATTCAAGTGTAAACATTACAACACATCTTACCCCTTACAAATAAATAAAAATCACACAAGAGGTATGTGATAAGAACATCTAAAAATTAACACAAATAGTCATTCAAATAAGTAGGGGGTCTACGAATTCTACCCAGGCGGACTCCAACACCGGGCAGAGACTCTTGAGACGCCACACTAGTAGAAGCTTGTGAAACCTGCTCGCAAGAACCACTTTGCAAGGCATCACCACCCCCTTCGTTAGAACGAGAAATTGAAGAAGGAACAGCATTTCCCTGAACTGAAGCAGAAAGCATATACCCCGTGTTGGCCTCAGATTCCAAAACAGGATGCATAGGAAAGTTAGGAGAAGAGGACTTTTGATATAAAGCGATTCTCCTAAGATTCCACTTCTGCCCATCATCCAACACAACATAGTCTTGAAAGACTTCCTTAACTCTGTATGGGCCCTTGAATTTTGCAAGGCCCTTAGTAATCCTGCCCGGTTTAACTTTAATTAAATCACCACAAGATATAGAGCTTGGCAAATCTCGCTTACCACACAGGTCAGCACCACCATTGTTAACATCAGAAACTCTGTTCTTAATCCAAGAAGGAGTCAATTTAGTGCCAGGGCGCCTCCCTCGCATTAACTCGAATGGAGACTTCCCTGTATGCTCATGCGAAGTAGTACGGTAAGCCCAAACCATGTCTTGGACCATCACATCAGTAAAACCCCCTGAAGAAAGAGACATTTGTATAATCCCCTTTACCACTCTATTAGCCCTCTCACAAACACCATTCCCTTGAGGATTATACAACGAAGTACGATGGTGTGTTATGCCACAACCAGATAAAAAGGAACGCATTTTCTGTGAAGTAAGCTGTGTACCATTGTCCGTTATCATGACTGAAGGACAACCTTCTTCCAAAAATAAATCCTTCAAGAACTTAATAGAGCATTCAGTAGTTATGTCCTTGACAAATTTGACTGTTAACCATTTAGAAAACACATCCACAACCACAATGGCAAACCTTTGATTTACTGGCAATTCATCCATAGGACAATAAAATCCAGGCATATGCTATGCCAAGCCTGCTCAGGAGCAAAAATACTACCCATGGTCTGAGTAGAAACCAGTTTAAGTCTTTTCTCACTGTCTTTGCAAACTGAACCCAAGCTGAAACTTGTGCATCCAAACCCGGCCACCAAAAATCTGCTCTGATTCTACGTTGGGTAAAGGTCTGTCCCAAATGACCCTCATGGGCTAATTTAATTAATTTGGGTCTTAAGATACATGGTGGAATGAACTTGTCACCTCTCATAAGGATATGTTCACCACAAACTGAAAGTTCATCCAAAACCTTAATGAAAGGACGAACAGAGGGTTGGACACAACTCTCACGTCTTGCTCCTAATTTGACCAATTCCATGACACTCAACAAAACATTATCACCTGACATGGCAGAACACCACTCCTCTTTACTAAACGTACCATCACTCAATGCCACAATATCACGGACAAATGCAATAGCACCATCATCTAGAAGATCAGCAGAATCATCACTGGAATCCTCACCCAGGATAGCTAATCTAGACAAACAATCCGCCTGTATGTTTCGCCATCCTTGGATATAATTTATATCATACTGGTATTCCTGTAGTCTGGATGCAAGTCTAGCTAACCTAGGAGAACCTTTCCCCGCTCCCCCAGGTGACAATACCCTGATCAATGGTTTATGGTCAGTCCAGAGTTGAAACCTGGTACCCCAGAGATACGTCCTAAAATATTGTATGCCCCAAGCAGCAGCCAAAGCTTCTTTCTCAATTACAGAATAATTCTTCTCAGAAGTAGAGAGGGTGCGTGATGCAAAAGCAATGGTTTTATAACCATCACCCGACTTCTGGAGAAGAACAGCCCCTAAACCAGTTGCACTCGCATCTACCATAAGCACTGAGGGACACTTGATGTTGAATGATGCTAAAATCTTTGACTCACACAGTTCTTTTTTTATGGCATTGAAACACTCGGTATGAGTCAGATCCCAAACAAATTTCACACCCTTCTTTAACAGCAATCTTAAGGTTAACGTTTTGTCAGAAAAATTCTTGACAAATTTCGAATAGAATTCGATAAGACCCATAAAAGATCTCAGTTGATCCTTATCTACAGGACAAGGAGCTAAACGTATGGCTTGCAACAGATCCTTTTTTGGCTTAATACCCAGCGCAGAAATCTCATAACCTAAGTATTCAATTTGTTGTACTAGGAATGAGCATTTGTCTTTACGAAGGGTTAAACCAGCATCTCCAATCCTCCTCAAAACCTCCTTAAGAACACAATTGTGATCATTAACAGTTTGCCCAAATATTAAGATATCATCTTGAAAAAATACAACATTATTGATACCCTTGAATAATTCTGTCACCATACGCTGAAAGACACTGGCCGCAGAGGTTAGGCCAAAAGGAAGCCTAGTAAACTGGAATGTCCCCTCGGTGGTAATGAATGCGGTAAGGCTCTTAGAGTCATCGTGTAAGCGGATCTGATGGTATGCACTTTTGAGATCTAATTTTGTAAAATATTTAGCACCACTTAATGTAGAAACTAATTCCCCAATGTTGGGCAGAGGAAAGGTGTCTGCTATGACACTCTTATTAAGAGACCTGAGGTCCACACAGAACCTAATTTTCCCATCAGGCTTGCGTGAAATCACCACCGGAGAAACCCACGTGGATGCTTCAACTGGCTCAATGACCCCACTCTGAAGCATCTCATTGATAAGAGATTTAACTTCATCTCTAACAGTGAGTGGAACTCTCCTAAGTTTGTGTTGGATGGGAAGGGACTTATCTTTGAGTAATATTTTGTGGACATAACCCTTTAATTCGCCTAATTCATCATTAAAAACATTGCTACTGTCTCTCAAAATATTGTCTAAAGAAAGCTCCTCGACAACCATTACTTGAGGAACTGCCCTGGGGTTCACAATTATATGTAGATGGTACTGGTGTATCCACCCAAGGATTGGAGGCCCATCAACGGCAACATAGACTTTGCCTCTAATAGACTTGCCTGAAAAGGAAATATCGGCATCAAAATACCCCAACAAGTCTATAGTTTCACCTTGATAACCTGTGGGGCTTATATTGCAAGTCAAAAGGGAAAGATCCGACCACTCTTTCCTGAATGTAGGTTCAGGAATTATGGTATACCTTGAACCGGTATCCACCATTAATGTTACCACATGCCCATTAATATCAAAATCAGCTCTTGGACGTTTTTCCCTCATCTCATTGACAACATTAATATGTTCATCTGAATCATTTACTATTAGCATTTTATCTTTCTCTCTCCTAATTTCGATCATGTTGTCATCCACAACTGCTACTCTAGGTTTACCTCTGTATCTACACATTTTTGAAAAATGTCCCATCTTGCCACACTTTAAACATTCTTTGTTATTGGCGAAACAAAATTTAGCATCAGAAGAATGTGTGTTACTCCCACATCTTGAACAAACTCTCGTGGGATTTCTTACAAAGGTATTTTTCTTGACAAAGGATTTCCCTTTGGACTTGAGTGCAGCAATAGATTCCTCCTCACAGTTTTCACACTCTTGTGTGTACTTCTCAGATACTTCTGATATTTGTGCTTGATCACTCGATCTCTGTAACTCTTTCATGCACGACTCGGATTGTTCAACAACTTTTGCTAAATCCACAGCAACTTTTAACGAAGGGTTTTTAGCAGCCCACAGTCTTTCTTGTATTTTCTTGTTATTGCATTGGACTATCAATTGATCACGTATTAATTCATCCGCCATAGTACCAAAATTGCATTTGACTGATAGTTCTCTCAAGCGTGTTACAAAATCATCAATAGATTCATCTATACGCTGCTTGTGTGTGTAAAATTTATACCTATTCATAACTAGATTCTCTTCCTTCATGAACTTTACTTCCAATCTGCATATAGCGTCTTTGTACTCATTGTGCGATTCTTGGCCAGAAGCTTGCAACGTTTGAGGTAAGTACTTAAAAATGCGTTGCGCCTCTTTCCCAAGAGCACCCAACAATAATGCTTTCTTGCGCTTAGCAGAAAACTCCTGTCCGTCAAGAGCATCGAGATAGTTCTCAAACATGACTATCCAGTCATCCCAAGGAATTTGAGGTGTTCCGGGCTCACTTAAGAAAGGTGGAGGAAGTGCTACATTAATCTGTTGCGCCATGGTGATAGTGTAACACGGTGTATAATATTTTCTAGTAACACCAAGTGAAAATGTTGTAATTTCTAAACAGTCTACGAGCGCAACAGTCAATTCACTAAAATAAACTGTTTGAAATGTGGTACTGAAGATACAAATTTTAAACACACACACACACCAATAAAACGTTGAAGATAAATAATATCCAATTACCAGTGAAAAATATAGAGGATTGTTGCTTGCTAGTGAAGACAGCTTGTAAACTGCTTCGCATCCAGCATGTTTCTGATGTCTGCTAAAATGTTCCAGTAGGTGGCGCTAAGGACATGAAGTTTGACGAGCTGCTCGTGTGAGTTTGAACACACAGAAACTCCGTAGCACGTCACGAGCTTTGTTGAGCTCGAACGTGATGATGTTTTCCAAAGGTGTATCCCAGCAACGCAGGCAAAGACGAGCGCGAGAGGCCTCCAAAGCCGCTCGATACTAAAATGCCCAAAATTCAGGAATTCAGACGAGAGAAACCACAACAGGATGCACAGGAAACCGCACCAATCGGTTCACGCGTAGATCCGTTGTCTTTGGGAGAGTCACCGCACCAATTACGCCTCTTGACATCAACGCCGCCGCTGGATGACAATACGATCAGCCACGAAGATCGTCGCCAAGGGTTAAATAATAGACATACATTCAAGTGTAAACATTACAACAGTGTCCAAATAAGCAGCGCTGGCTAGCCTACAGCTCTCTGGCCTTTGTTCTACATGGAGTTGAAAACGGGGGAAATTTGGAGCAGCGAGCATGGAACTAAAAGCGAATTATTTTTTACTTTTACCTGCTTGAAGACTTTTTTCTCCAAGGGGTAGATTTTGTCAGCAGCCAGTGATCAGATGACTGGCAGCAGGTAACAGTAAAATGTGCCTAATAAAGAAAATTACTCCTTTGTGCATTTCGAAGCTAGAGCACCGTCGTGAAATGCCCACAGCATGCGAGCAGAAAAAAAACAGAGCCACTTGTGCCCGCTCCCATCTAAAATAATAAATGCGGTCCCGATTGTCCCGGCACCTTAGAAAGTGAAAGCGCGCACTGTGCGCTGAAAGTAAACAAAGCACATCCTCGTGACTCAAGCAGGACAAACTCAATAAGAATAAAGTGCTTACGTTGTAAGAACCGAAGTAAAGGGGCCAGTAGCCATTGGAGGATACAAATTACAACACGGCCATACTAAGGAGGGACAATCAAGCCTATTAAGCAATCAGAAGAGCGCATTTACAAAGGACAAAGACACAAGCCAATGAAAAATATCGGCGGGTGAGTGGGCGGGGCTTCACTCCCATACTGAACTACCACAGATCATCCCCAGAGCAGCGCTAGCTCAGGCTCGACCTAATAAAAAAGGGGGGTTTATACCTATCAAAAAACCATGTTTTACTTTTTACACTAGTTGTGGTCCACAATATATGCAACAGTCCACAGGTGACATTTACCTTTCAATGCCGTGTGTGCAATCTCTACACCAATACCTTATGGAAGAGTTAAATACACCAATCAGGAATTAGCCAATGACGACATGCTTTAGGGAGCAGAGTGTATACACTGGGAACTGGACAGCAGTGTGCCAGTGTGTAGAGTCTGAAAACCAGAAACATAATTCAGCAAAATAATTGAGGCGACCGCTCAAAAAGGGACATTTTCTCATGGTGCTTAGGGCACTGACTGCACAAAAGAAAAGTGTATTAGTGTACCCTATAAAAATTGAACCACAGGGCTGTGAGGTAGGCCAGAGTTCTTGACTGCATTGGTACATTAGGTTAGGCCATGGTTTTTGGTAGTTTCCAACAAAGCACTGTGTTAGACAGCTACATATAAGTGTTTAACGGGGTGATTGATGTGGTCACTGTTCTAAGGCTATGAGCAATTTGATGGTGGTTGGATCGCTGCCTGTGGCTGTGTGCAAAAACAAAAGTGTTTTAGTGCATTCTGAATAGATGTCTCACAGGGTGGTGGGATAGGTCAGTGCTCATAACTGCAGTGGGAGACTAGGTTAGGTCACGTGTCAAGCTGTGAGCAACAAAGCACTGTGTTGGATAACTACCTATGAAAATTTAACAAGGTGATTGATGTAGTCGCTGCTCAGGGCTATGAGCAATTTATTTGCAGGTTGTGACTGAGTGCAAAAAAAGTGTATTAGCCCACTGTGGAGAGATGTGTCACAGGGTGGTGAGATAGGTCAGTGCTCATGGCTGGATTGAGACATTAGTTTAGGCCACTGTGTCTGTTTGTGTGCAACAAAGCAGTGTTTTAGTTTCTGCCAATGAGTATGTAACACAGTGGTTGCTAAGGTCACTCTATAGCAGTGTGCAACAAGGCAAGGTTGTAGGTCACTGATTGTAGTTGTGGTGGCTTCTGTCACTTTTTGTGGATGTGTAAGTCGGACAGTGGGTTTTCTGTGTGCGATGAAGTGTTGTGCAGTGGAGACCTGGGTTAGGTCACAGCCTGTGGCTTTGCTCAACAGAGTGCTAGGCTAGACTACTACTTGGTCCTACATGGCAGAATTAAATACAGACAGTTTGCTTACTTTACTTTGTGGACATTCTCCAGAAAGGTTAGACCTTAATCCATGGTATGTAATCACCTTAAATAACAGCAATTAAATTACATGGTTACAACCACGTTTGTTTCTAGTCAAAGCATCTAGTCAAAGCACTCACGATTTAAGACGGAACGGTAAAATAAAACCATGACAAGACAACTGGAATCTCAAATTTCACCCTTAGCTTCACAGACACACAAGCACACACACACAGACACACACATACCACCCACACACCGACGTGCACACACACGTATTACATTTATAACGGTCTTAAAGAAGTTTAGAAGCTCAAAGTGCTTCAGCTCAAGAAGTACCAGACACATATCTGTGCGAGAGTACAGGGGTGTGAGTTAATTGGTAGAAGGCCACTTGAATTGATAACACCACCATATCCATCAGGACTGTCAGAGAGCAACTCCAATTTAGAAAACAGCTAAAGACACAACTTTAAAGGATACTGTGGGGTATATTTACAAAGAAGTGACGGAGCGCAGCATTAGCCTTCTTCGCGTAATGCAGCGCTCTGCCATTTCTGAAACGCAGGGCTGCACTGTATTTACAACAATACTGTGCAGCCCTTCGTTTTCCACTGCGCTGGGGCTAATTTCAGCTGCCTAGCACCAATGCAGGCACCAATGCTCCATAGTGCAAGGGTGCCAGCGTTGTGCGGAATGATCATTTAAATGCAGAAAGCTGCCTCTTCCCACACATAAACAATCTTTAATGGCAATTTGTAACTTCTATGCTTTGGGCAGCACACATAGAAGTTGCAGGTCGTCATTTTAAAATGATTGTTTAAATGCAGGAAGGGACACCTTCCTGTAAATAAACAATCACGCTTGGCGTGTTGCTGTTTTTATGTGTGTTACACAATGTAGCACACAAGAAAACAGCAAAAACAAGGAGAAATAACACATTTTTCCTCTTTACACCCTTTTAAGACCACGTTTTAACTGGTCTTCATTTTGGCACTGCCCCATATTTACGCCACTCTTGAAAATGTGGGTCAGCATCAAAATCAATGGGTGTTGCAGCGGAATGCCCTGGGCAACACCCATTGCCCACCCCTTTCATGCTAAGTATAGCGTGATAGGGCGGTCCGTATCACCACCAAAACGTCAAAAAAAGTGACGTTCTGATACCAATAGTAGCATGTAAATATGCCCCTAAATCATACACATAGGAGCATATTTACAAGCCCCTATCGCCACCAGAACGTCACTTTTTTTATGTTGTGGTGGCGATACTGGCTGCGCCTTATTTACACGGCAGCGATAAGCCACTTCACGCGGCTTAACGCTGCCTTGTAAATAAGGCACCCTTTCACGCTATACTTAGCATGAAAGGGTGGGCAATGGGTGTTGCGGTGCGCATTACCAGTAGCTTGCGAACTACTTGCCAGAAAAGCCTGGATAGAATATTCAATTAATCAATCAATACTTGTATAGCACAGCTTATCACCAGTGAGGATACACAGGCGCTGAGCTGCTGGGCTAGTCAAAGAGCCAGGTCTTGAGTCTCTTTCTGAAGTCAGTCAGCAAAGGTGATGTTCGGAGGTGGGAAAGGAGGGCGTTCCTGGACTTGGCGGCGAGGTGAGAGAAGGAGTGGCCTTCAATGTGGCTGCAGCAGATGCAAGGGAGGAGGAGCGAAGTTTTCTGGATGTTTGGTGGAATTTCAGGGTTCAGGCTATTAATTCTACAAGGCAGCCAGTGTCAGTAAGAGTCATTTTGACTGGGCTCTTGCACCAGTCCTTGTCAAGGGTGTACGTCAGGCCACAGCTGTCCAGGCAGCCTCAGTATGACAGAGCAATCCCTCTGGGGGTCAGGGTAAAAGGGAGGCATGACTAGTGTGCGAGTCACATAAAGGCCCAGTGAACACAGTATGGCACCACATGGAGTTACTTTCCCAAACAGGTTCCATGAACTAGCGTCTCAATACAATATAATTAATTGTAGTCACTTTTTACTAAATAAAAATGCTTTTTAAATGAAAAATAATTAAACTGAGCTTTCGGGTGTACCCAGGTGTTAGGCATAGAGTTTGAGGCAACTGGGGTCTGATGCACAAAGGTACTTTGCACCCACAAAGCCAGCACAGCTGACTTTGTAAATAAAGACAGAATGCAAATACATAACAGTGCACTTTAATGCACATCTGCCAAACCCTTCAATCCATTACGGTTCGCCATGAGAAGGGGTCGAGCATGTGTTCGTCCTCGAGACTTGCAGGACTATAAATAAACACTTTGCAATCATTGTCAGAGTTGCAAGGAGTGGACTGGTAGCCACCTGCAGAGAGTAGTCAATAAACATTGGCAAAGTCAATTTCAGACAGTTTACACTCTGGATGTGCACGCTGCAGAGGAGCACACAGCGGCCCCATGCACTGCTTCTTGCTCTCTCCGAAGTACCATTCACAATGCACTCCTGTTTCTTAAAAGCTCAGGGGTGGCAATTAAGAGTGGCCGTAACTCACGTAATTTCTGATGGTAACTATGCAAAATTACCAAAAATGACATATAATCGCATAACATGCATTTCGCAGTAAAAAAATTACTTGAACTGTTCGGGTAAAAATTCAGAGTAAAATATAGTTTTGAAGTTGATTTACGGATACTTCCTTTCAAAACATTGGTACTTGCGTTCAGATTTGTAGTTTTGAGCTGAAATATTACCCGAATGATCCCTTAGTTGAACATATTTACCTGAAATGCTTGTTAAGTGCCAATGTTAAAGGAACGGCAACTCGCCTTTCAAAACACTGCCCTTCATGTCCAAATTTGTATTTCTCCACTAAAAAATTACTTCAACGGTCCGATCAGGTATAAAATCTAACAGAAATACCTTTTGCATAAAAAATTACCTGAGCAGTACATATAGCATATCGCACTAAAATGTCTCCCAGAAATGACACGGTGGGGAGTAATTGCATTAGCTCAGCAATTTTGCGTAATTTTGTTATGCGAATTTACCAAAATTATGCAAATTTCTTTGGCGTGATTAAAATGTCAGCCAGGCCTAGTGGCAATGCTGGCGCACTGCGAATATCTATGCTGAGATGCAGGTTTGCTGCATCCTGTCAGGCTTCATCCCAACATTGTCTGCTGTACCGCGATGCACATTGTCCCGTGACACTGTAAAGCGCTAGTGAATCCTTCACTGCACAAAGGCAGAGGTTGCTTTAAATGCAATGCCAACTTATTGCACTGTGATCGGCCACATTAATAATCACCGCTTTAGATGTGTATTAAAAGCAATTAGTTTGCATCTTATTCTTAGGTCAATAATGTGTAATTTCAGGGCATGTTGTTACAAAAAGTTTAGGGGCAGAATTACAAGAAACAGTTAGAGCAGAGATGCATCAGTTTTCCTGCGCCTGCGTGCGAAACCCTTACGCCACCATGGATGTGTCGTATTTACAATACTGCGCACCATGGAGCATTTTTGACAGATGTGCCAGAAATTCTGATGCATCTGTTGGCGCAAAAGTCACCTATTGCTGTAGTTGTGTCACAAGCACGGTGCAACTCCATCAATGCATGGCGAGGCCTATACTTATTGTGCTGCGTCACTCCTTACGCCTGCTCCAAGCAGGCGTAAGGTTTTGATGGAGTGACGTCCTGGAAGTAGCGCAATGAAATCTTGTAGATTTCACTGTGTCACTTCTACGAGGCTTTGCTGCCTGGGACCGCCCACCCTGCGTACATTATACCAGACGCAGGTATAATGTGGCGAAGGGCTTTACATTGTGACGCACCTCCCTAGATGCGTCACCTTGTAAATGGGCCACAACCTGGAGCATTGTTCAAGCTGCCGCTGCGTCACAATAAGTGACACAACGGCTTGTAAATCCGCCCCTTAATATCTTACTACCATGCCGATTTTTGTTCCATCACTCAAATTGGCGAGGTCAGGTTTAAGGTAAATCTGCAGAGTGGAAGTCATGAGAAATGAAGGTAATGTATTTCCTACACTATTTTCAGCCTTCTTTATGTCCTTTTTCCAGCCATACACTTGGTCATCCATCCATCCACCCATCCATCCATCCATTCATCTTATCATTCCTTCCCCATCCATCCTACTCTCCCTATTTCCTTCTTCCACGTATTCATCCATCTGCCCATCATTCCATCTATCTTTTCTTTTCTTCTTTCTTCACCCATCCACTCTTTTCTGAATGCATTATCCATCCATGTTTTTCTCCATCCATAATCCATCTCGTCTCCTCCCCTCACGTCACGTCCCCTCCACTATCCTCCCCTCCTCCACTCCACTCCACTCCCCTCCACTCCACTCCTCTCCTTTCATCCTCTCCTTTCATCCTCTCCTTCCCTCTTCTCTCCTCCTCTCCTCACCTCTCCTCTCCTTCCCTCTCATCTCCTCACCACTCCACTCCTCACCTCACCTCTTCTCTCCTCTCCCTCACCTCTCCTCTCTACCCCCTCCTCTCCTCTCCTTTCCGTGAAATCTAATTGTTTTATCAATACTTTGAACTAAATGTTTTTCAAATCCCGATTTTAAAATTAGTAACTTCAAAGCTGTTGATAGTTGAAATGTACTTTTTTATAGATGCCATGCGCATTTTTTTTTATGTCTGATGTTTACTTTGGAACATTTTGTATAATACTGCAGATTGGTTAAAAGTAAATAGTGCAAAATAATTTTGCTCCATTACTTGAAAAAGTCAATAACCTCTATGATGCTGGAATGAATTCACCTATTCGATTAAACATCTTCTCATACAAGATTTCAATGATTCCAGATGTCCTTTAGAGACAAACATATTGTCACAACTGAATTACCAATTACAAAAAAAAAAGAGAAGGACTTTGCCAGACAATCCAAGAGCTCTATGTTCATGCGGACAACACACCATAATTTTTTTTTTTTTAAAAACAATCCCAGCCAGCGAGGCATTTGCATCTGTGAACGCAGAGGGAGATTTAACTCCCGTTGCCACGGTTACCACCTCCAGGGCCCGTCGAGGGTACGCCGATGTGTACGAAAACTTTCTTTGAGACTAGAAAGGGTTTTATTTTTGTGCTTGACTGAATGTGAAAGGCATATATTTCAGGGATTAATTAAAGGGTAATTAAATGACCTGTTGTTCTTCAGACATTAATTAAATGCCAGCAGCTTCAATAAACAATGTTTCCCAGGGCGGCAGGGATTGCGTGGATGCTGCCTCGACTCGTTAGCAGAGGAGGGCTGGAAGAAAGGGACATGTGCGGGACACAAGTCGCCACACACAGCTCGCAGCTCGAGGGCATCCGTCATCCGCCCGCCTTGGATCTCTGCAAGAAGGCGGAGGTCGGCAGAGCGCGCCAAACCTGAGCTGCAAGTGACTGGAGGAAGGACCATGTAAAAATTCAAAGATGGGGTTTTTAATCCAGCACAGCGCCTTGGTTTATTCCTTTAGAAACTCTGATTGCGGCCTGAGTGGTGAGTTCGTGGCCTCATTTACACTCCTACGCCCAGGTTTACAAATAAACCTCACAGTTCCTGCACAAAGACAATCCAAAGAGGCAATCTCATCTGTTCTACATGGAATACAAAGAGGAAGCAACAAGGTTAAATAAAGATGTTTCTCCTTGTTAGGGCTCTCCGTGGGAAGCACACTATTATGGGACAATCCCAGCTTCCATGCCTTTAGTAAAACTGGGATTGCACCCAGGGCCGGGCGGGGAACCGAAACCCGCCCCAGCAAACTGTTCAACGGGGGGGGGGGGGGGGGGGGGGGGGGAGGCAGGGGCCCAGAGTGTGACCAAGCTGTTTGCTAGGGCTGGCTTCTGCCGATTTTGTTACAGGGGACGATATTGCCAGCCCCCGGTAACAAAAACAGTCCCCCCAGTGGCACAAAACCAGCCCCCACCCTGGCGGCCCACCGGAGAAATGCCCTGATTGCCCCACATTCCTTTGATAGATGCACCGATATGCCAGTGCTCCACCCATGTAATGCCCACCACAACGAAATGTAACGCAACACAGTGGAAGCTGATGCATTGTGTTCAGTTATTTACAAAGTCACACGAGGCGTTGCAAATAGTCCCTTGCGTGGCTTTGTAAATCTCATTAAAGGATTTACACTCCATTGCAATGGCTTGCGTCCCACAAGGACAACGCAATTCCTTAGTAAATCTGTTCCCTGGGACTTCACATCTTACGCATGACTTTGGTCATGCTCAGGGTATCCTGACTGCCAGTAGCAGGTGTAAAGAAACAATTTAAATTACATAGTTATAACCATCCACCACCCTAAGCAGTGAAATCTAAGAGAACTTCTACATGAGGAGGGGCTGGAGCAAAACTCAATAAACATATGTAAAACACAAATTGCAATAAAAGGGGCTGGTGTTTTGGGAACCCATCCAACCAGCCTTTTTTGAACCGACCACGTAAGCTGCAGGCGGCCTCTATTTTACTTATAGAGGGCAAAGTATCGGTACATAGATAGCATGATATTTATTTTAAAAATCCTTTAAAATATGATAATATCATCCCATTTTATAAAAGTCCTCATGTATTTATTGCTTCTCATGTTTTATAAAGTACTGCTTTCTGCACATGGCTTAGAAAGATATCGTTCACAGGCGCGTCTGAGGTTGACCTGCTCCGCGTTATGGTTAGAAGCTTAAAATCTTGGTTGATGCAAGTTGCGATGCTGTATGAATAAGGGCAGAGGAGCCTAGGGGGCAGGTGGGGTATCCCAGAAGCAAAGAGTAGGGCAAAGTAATCAACATATTCTTTGAAGAAATTCAGGGTAGGAAGCCCCAGGGTATAGTTAAGTCACAGCCCATGAATTTGATGGTTTTACACCCCGGCTGCGTCTAATCGAACTTAGCTTGGAGGCCCGGCTTGGAATTGCCAGTCCTGATTGTGCATTTGGAGGTGTAATGGGGAACTATGGGCCACCTATACTCTATAAGTTCACATTTAAAGGCTGTGAAGACTGTGAAAAAACCTTTTAGCTTAATGGGGAATCAGAGGAGCTCTTTCGGCAGGGTCAATACCCTCTGACTTGCTTGAGTCTTGAGTGTCTGTATTTTGTATTCTAAGAAGGGTTTGGCTTTCCCTCACTCGCACCCCTACATAGACAGTGTTTCAGTAAGCCAACCAGGAGAGAACCAGAGCCCTGGTAAGGAAACTCATGCTTCCTTCGGTGAAACTGGAGACACTTCTCCGCATCAAGAGGCATATTTACAAGCCCCTATCTCCACCGCAACGTCATTTTTCTTGACATTGTGGTGGTGATAGGGGCTTCACCTTATTTACAAAGCAGCATTAAGCCACTTAATGTGGCTTAACAATGCTTTATAAATAAGGCACCCTTTCAAGCCATACTTAGCGTGAAAGGGGGGGACAATGGGTGTTACAGTGGGCGTTTCACCGTAACACCCATTGATTTTGACGCTGCCCCCTATTTACAAGTTTGGCTTAAACATGGGGCAGCATCAAAATTAAGACCAGGGAAGACCTGGTCTTACCCTGCTGCAACGAGGAGCAATGATTAATTTCTCCTTGTTTTTTGCTGTTTCCATGTGTGCTGCACAACGCAGCACACATGGAAACAGCAAAATGCCAATGATTGTTTATGTGCAGGAAGGTGTCCCTTCCTGCACATAAACAATCATTTAAAAAAATTACATTTTGCAACTTCTATGTGTGCTGCATTAAGCATTTACAGATTGGTTGTGTGCATGAAGAGACACCTTCCTGCACATAAAAAATCTTCCCCTGCAACTCACTATGGTACCTGCCTTGGCGCTAGGCAGTTAAATTTAGTGCCAGCACAGGAGGAAATGCAGGGCTGCACCATATTCTTGTAAATATGGCGCAGCCCTGCATTTAAGAAGTGGCAGGGCGCTGCGATAAGCCAAGAAGGCTAATGCCGCGCTCCGTCAATTCTATTGTAAAAATGCCGCCATGTATGTTTTAATAGATATAGTATTTCCATTGTGCAAACCTAGCTCATTGGTAGTGGAGCACTGGGATGTGAGTGATTTATGCCTTACAAGTCGAATGATGGGGTTGCTAAAGAAGGTTCAGATCTAGTGTTAAAAGGTGAGGTCCAAGACAAACCTGAAACACTTTCCATGCTGGATCGAGTTCTACGAATGATGTCTAAGGCCGCAGCAATGTAATTGCATGTCGGGTAAATTCTCCCCAGCCATTATCTCAGCTTGGATGCTAATAGAGAGATAGAGTTAGTTTTCCCTAAACCAAAATGCAAGGCTCACAATTGATCCACTGATCGCAGCTGCTCTCTAGCCATGTGTAAACACATATACATATGGAATTATAAATTATAATCACTTCAGTCATGAGTCACATATAGTAGCTGAAAAGCTGCAGCAGAAGTGTAAGGGGGCGGCACTTGAAAGAGCTGACCAATAATCTGGCACTGCCAAGTCTGACTTTTCATTCCAAAGAGTCGAAAAAGATAAAACCCATTGTACATCAACCCATGACATTCCAACCTATTTATTCCAGGTAGCTTGTGACACTTTCCTGGTCCTACTAAAAAACGGAGGTCCAGAGATCCAGGGGAATCCCTCAGTACCAAAAGGGTGCAGAGATCCTGGTCCACCATGTCAAACGCTGCCAACGGGCCTAGCGGGATAAGGACTTTGGTTTCCTATTTGTGCAGTGATGGGACAAGGTCATTTCTACTGAACCTTGAAGGTGACCTGCATCTATCAGTGCAGCAAAGTCCGGGCCTATCATCTCAATGTGCACCTTTGTTTGGTGGGACATTTGATGTGTTCCTCTATGCTGATACATTAAGAATCTTTATGAGACTCTTCAGAACAAAGGATGGGCACAGATGCCAGGGGCTTTGGTGGTATGATGGCATCAACAGATGTATTCATGCTAATCGCTCTTTCCCACCAAGAGAGAGAGAGAGAGAGAGAGCGAGAGAGAGACAGACACACTTTGAACTGCTGCAGTGAAGATGGGCGTGATCTAGATTGCTTCACTTCACTCAATTCTCAAACGGTTTTGAACTCTTCATTCGATTGGTTTGGCATCTGCAATGCCATGTATGTAGAAATCAATAGTGGGCAGGTGAGGTGCAGTGACACTGGGGCCAAGACATGTTAGGAGCCACTGGACTCAAATTATTGTCCTATTTTACTTTTTAATCCTCGGCTTACTTTCATCAGGTCAGATACATATATTTTCTTTTTTTTCAATAGAACATACATTCGTATTAGCTGATGTTTAGTTATGAAACTTGAGCTCTAAATTTAATAAGATGTAGCAGTGGTGTAGCTAAGTTCCCTGGGCCCTAGTGCAAACACAGTAACTGGGCTGCCTCACTAGGGGGACATCTCAGTCTTTAATCATCTGCCCCTGACACTCCTCAAACTCCTTTGTTTTCTGTGTAGTGCAACCAAATGCTAAAATAAATAATGAAATAATTCAGAAAAACATATGCCAACTAAATGTGGAGGGCTTGTGCTTCAATAAAAAATTGAAAAGTAAAGCTTTGCACTGGTCTGCCATCTTGAAACATTAAACAATGATAGAGTATGCAGAATACTGTTTCAAGATGGTGGCACGCTTTTGAAGTTTAATTGTGATGCCTGGTGCTCTGCATAAGAAAGTTTCGGTGCAGTAGCTATTGTAGAAGAGCTGCTGGTACTCATCACTCAATTAGCACTAGTCTGCATCTGCAGGTGAACTGCTGGGGAATAAACTAAAGGAATTATCTCCTGTGGTCAGACATCTCTGGATGAAGAGTAACAAAGAGTAGGCAGGCAAAATACTGTTACTTCTACTACCTGACATCCTAAAGGCCAGCAGTTGTCTGCTAGGCAGAGCTAAAGATTGGCAACAAAGCCAATGGCTGAAGAGCCGGCTGGTCTACTGCCCAATGGTATGTATGTGTTCTGAAAGGATGAATTGATATGTGAATGACACTCTTTCTGAGGAACAAATTAAGTTGGCTTGCCTAAACCCCATTTTCGCTAAGCACGATTACATATTATTTTTGAGAAAACAGAAAGGCGGTGAAGCACCTGAAACAGTCTTATTGTCAGACCTTATGTACACATGAATCGATGGAACATAGGGAGCAGGAGTACAGCGCGTCCTTGGCTCACACACATAAGATGTACAACATTGGTCAAGAGCATCACAATCATCCTTGAAAGACATAGAACATGTGTGCTACGCAAGACGAGTACAAGCATCTTTTAAAGACATGGAGCAAGTGTGGTACTAAAGTGCCAGCCAGTGCAAGTTCCCTACAAAGACATGAACAAGTATGCTAATGCAGGGCCAGTGAGTGCAATGTGATACTGCAGGGTCAGTGCAAGCGTCCTTTAAGGACATGGAACAAGTGTGGTACTGAAGAGCCAGCCCATGCAAGCTTCCTTCAAAGACAAGAAACAGGTACACTTCTGCAGGGGCTTCCTTCAAAGCTTCCTTCAAAGACATGGAACAAATGTGATACTGCAGAACCAGTGCAAGCTTCCTTCAAAGACATGGGAAAAGTATGGCAGTGCACGGCCAGTGCAAGCTCCTTCAAAAACATAGAACAAGTTTGGTACTGCAGAGCCAGTGCAAGCTCCCTTCACAGATATGGAACAAGTGTAGCACTTAGTTCCAGTGCAAGCTTGCTTCAAAGACATTGAACATGTGTGGTACCCAGGGCCAGTGCACACTTGCTTCAAAGTCATGGAACAAGTGTGGCACTGGGCAGCACCATTCAACATCTTCCTCAGATACAATGAACAAACAGCAGGTTAGATTTGCTACAAATGTAAGGAATACCACTGAGTGCAAGCTTAACTGACATGCATAGCAAGATTTCCACACAACAAACAGGTATGCACCAAGCAGGAGTACACGCTTCCTTCATGCTCAGAATACATACGGATCCGGTGAAAAACAATGCAAGCTTCCCTCTCATGCACAGAACATGCACAGTATCTGCAACAGCAGTCGAAGCGTGTGTGTAAACAGATGCACACAATGTGCTGGAGCATTTGGCAGCACTGTAAGTTCTCCTCACAGGCAGATTGTACAGGATGGGCATCAATTACGATATCCTCACATACAAAACAGGTTTCTCCCAGGCAACAGCATCTAAGCCTATTTTAGGCACAGAATATCAGGAGTAAAGTATAGAAGTGGGGAAGCCACTGAAGACTCGAGCCAGATACTAAGGTCCCGTTCAGCCCGAGGTTATCTTGAGCCCTCAAGCCCAAAATTAGCTGAGCTTTCTTATGGCTTCTGCCTGCTACCCACGCTCAAACCTCATCAACTAAAAAGGAAAGACAAATCACTAAACTTTGATGTTAAAAGGAGCAAGATAGAGACACCAATCTAGTGGCTGAGAGCACAAGATGATACCAGAAAACATGTGATCAATCCCAGCTTGTCCACTAGACCAAATTGTGTGATCCTAGGCAATTATTGTATTTTATCGTGTCTCCCATGACAACTGACTTGCATCTTATTTCATTAACTGTATTTTCCTTATGAATAAAGGGTGGGGGCAGGAATGTTTCTAAGTTCATGTTTAAAAATTATCACTTTTAATAAACACTCCTCGATGCACTGATATAATATGATTTCCTAAAGTGAAACGCATGTCAAAGAAATGCACTTAAAAAAAGAAATTAAAGTCACTGTATCATATTTTTTACATAATATTTGTTGCACAATTGCCATATGTTGACTTGGCTCAGCTCGCATCTCGACTCTTACTGTTAAGATGGGATCTTAGAGGCAAGACAGATCCTTAGCTCTGCTCTCCCTGTTAATTTGTCGGCTTGCTCACCTCTACTACAGTACTGTGTATAACAATTCCTTGAGTTCCCCCTCTCTCAGTATCTTACTCTGGGGATCAACATCTTGTTTTCTGAGATTCTGGTTTTAATATTATAGAATTGTGCATTAGCAACCCCAAGAAGTAGCTTTAACATTTCCTGTGCATTTTTTTAGCATAAAATAAAACAAACCATGCTTACATCATTTATTTTCCTAGTTCCAGCTCTCCAGTCTATGTTGTTTTACTAACTGCCATCATTGGCCCTCTACCCATGCGACTGAATGCACTGATTACTGTGACTGTCTTGTCCTCAGAAGCCACCCAGCAGAATGGGAATAACTTCTACGTGTTGACTGAAGAGCACATGCTTCAACATTGGACATTTCAGATATATATATATTTTTTCCTTAACTTTTTTTTCTAACATTTTTTCTAACTTCTATATAAATGTTTTGCAAGAATTGGTTCCTTTATTCCCCCCAAATCCATGAGCATTGAAAGATGTTGCAGTTGTTTGACCTGTTTTGAGAAGTCTGGCCTGATTAGTCAGGGTACATTAGCTGTGCAGAGAAGGTTTGTGAATGATTGTAAACATATGTGTGAGTGTTGTACGCATTTGTGTTGCAGTTCCATCACCCCTCTTTAGGTAGTTCCTGGGATGTTAGCTCAAATGTATGTATGAGTCCTACTCTTAAACCACCTCAGCGTTTCTTTATAGTGCATATTTGATGCATTTGTAAGACTTTTTTTTTCCTTCCAGGCCATGGTGTCACTTACTCTCCTAAAAAGCTGTGTGCTTCTGCTCCTTTCTATTAATATGTCCTTATGCATAGATACTACTTTACCATTTCCTTTTGCCCATAGAGCAGTCCCCTTTTAGAATCTAATCGGAAATGCACTTTAGAGGCCCTAGGCCCTTGTTACGAGATTGCTAGGTTTTACTTTAGAGGCATGTTGGGGGCCAGAATCTCCGAGTCCAGTCAATGTCCCTCACCAGAATCTGTCAATCACACATTTTGTTCTCAGAAAGGGGAAAAACCAGTTCGACCCAAGAGCTCTGGGTCTTTTCTGCTGTTTGTTCTTGATTCTGGTGACAAACAGGCGGGTGTATTTTACCACATGGATTACTGGCACTCTCACAGGTATTAGTGTTTGCTGGAGTTAAAGATGGATGTGTTTGTTTCTATGTGTATTTTTTGGTCCTCTGGCTGGAAGAGGTGCATAATTGTGAGCCTGTTGCAGCTTTTATAGCTGTATACATGAAAGTATTTACCTTTATGTTTGTGGTAGGAGGCAGGGGTTGACAGAGTCGGCCTAGGACCAAAATTAGACCAGAGCACCAAAATAAATGTAGCCCTCATTAGGGAATCAAATAGCTGAAAAGGTCGCACAAATTTGCAAACTGGAGCAGTTTTGAACTTGTAAACATAAGCCTGATAGATATTCTGTAATGCAGGGGAGAGTGCATACATTTTTGCTTTCTGCAGACAATGTTTGTGGCAATGTCAGGGAAAACAACAGTAAAAACTGCTACCAGACCAGCTGATTGCACACTGCCTGATTGCCCTGTTGTGCAATCCGACACTGGGGTGTTACAAATTCGGATAGTATAGTCACAATGTAATGTGGATCAAAGTAAGCAGAGTACAGACTAGCCCTACGCACCGAGAGAGATAAATGACGGCGCAGAAGGAGTAGGCGTGTTTATATATATATATTATATATTACCTACTGGCGGTAGTCAGTAGGTAATTATAGTTAGGACCTATTATCCATAGGAAATACGCAACATTCTATTTGGAATAACTTTGGCGCCGGTTGACGAATCTTCGCGAAATTTTAAAACTGGTGGGGCGCTCCGGTCCGCTCCTATCCTGAAAGTCTCGGGGTGATTCATCAAGCGGGGGCCAAGAAAAAAGGGGGGTCCCAAAACGTGTTTTCCCCATGTCACTTTCCATTGGAACCGTTAATCGCAGCTGCAGCCCGAACTGCTGAACGGAATTACACGAAATTTGGCAAAGAGGTAGCCCTTGGTTCACACTCATGCCTTTATATATATATATATATATAATATATATATATATATATATATATATATATATATATATATATATATATATATGTTCGCTTCAAAGTGCCCGTAGGGTAAGGAGCACTCAAACACCGGTGATGTGCTGAAAGCATTTATTAGGTATACGCGCTGGTCTGCGAGTCGATGATTGCAGCTTGAGCCATATGTTTGCCTGACGCGTTTCGGAGTATATTGTCCTCCTTCCTCAGAGGCTTATGGCATTGAAGTCTGCGTGGAACTGCCTCATTTAAATACCGGATGTATCGTCCTGGATGGACTCCTTCACTCCGTCATGTGAAGCATTCTGGGCATTGTGGTTCCAGCAATAAATGTTCCGTAAATGGTAGCGCTGCAAAGATTATTTCGGCCCGTGGATGGGCCCCAGCTCACAGATGCACGTTAAATCCTTCACCAGTGTTCCATAAAGCGGACCGGTGGATACCGATCCACAAGGCCCCCCTTCCATCTCAGGGGTGGTGCTTCCTTGGCAGCGGGGCAGCCGCCTTACATGTTCGCTTCAAAGTGCATATAAGTAACCACTAAGGTCTCGCCTAGGTGCCCCATGGGTGTGGTGCCATGTATCAATAAGCAGGGACATTATAAAAGATGTTCTATATGCCCTGGTGGGAGAAAGACTGCCTATCCCGTTTTTCCCATTGTAGATATTTTGCTCCATAGGCTAATATTGGAACATTTTATCTAAGTATAAATATTGCTAGGAAAGGGCTTAAATAGTCTTTTAAGGACTTAAAAGATTGACAATGATAAATCCAACACTGTTGAACTCATGATAACTAGTACAGTAACGACGTTATAGATTTTCTGTGAGCCAAAATCCTTCTCATGGGCTCTCCTGATTGGTTAACCTTAACAGGCTTAGCCAAGATGCTTTGATGAGTTGATAAGTGGCCTGCATAGAACAGAGGATATCTGATGTGGGGGGATCTCTGCAGCTACAGAAGAACAGGCCGAGTCGGGGGCTGGGTAAATTGAACTGGGCTTCTAAGAGAACATGACAGTAAGGAATGCTAGGCCTACACCCTCTCTTCCTGTACCCCAGCCAGATGGGAGGCGCAGGAGTCAAATTTGCAGAGGGTCAGGGGGAGTGTTAATGGAAATGAACCACACCAGTAGGTTGGTTTTGCCAGATCTTACTCTCCTTGAGAAGAATCCTTCATCTTGAATTTTAAAGTGCAGTCCTTTGTGGGACAAGAATATGCCACACTTTGGAGAAAGCTGTCATGCTTTTGGGTGGCACCGTGCACCTAATTGGACAGGGGTGCCCCCCTGCGTGTTGCCCCAAATCACTGAACAAATATGTGAGAGCCGCATAGCAACTTGGATTTCCTGCCTGACACTCCAAGAAGAAGGACTGCCCTGCTGAAATTCTAGTCTGCCCCAGTGGCATAGCTAGACATACGTTTGCCCCCAAGTGGCGGCCACATGTAAGAGCAGGGGGGTCTTGCGATCCTGCATTTTCCATGGCCACAGGGAAGAGCGTGGGGGTGGCTGCCATCCCCAATACTCATGTCACTCGGGGTAAACTGCCCACCCTTGCTACGCCACTGGTCTGCACCCCTAAGGCTTGCTCTCTGAAGGACTGAGCCTGCTGCACACCTAGAACCACAGCCCTGCCTTGCTTCAAAAAAGATTAATGAGTGGACTTCCTGAAAGCAGCAGCTTAACAGCGATCCCCTGCACCATATCCATCAATAAGCCCCCAGCCTGGAGTGCGTCCAGTGGACTTTTAAGGATTTGTCCAGGTGCATTGTAGAAATTGTGGTTCCAAACTTCCAAGGACCATCTTAGAGCCTCTAGACCCTTGGATTTGTGTTTTGGACACTATGTACCCTCAAGAGGAACTTCAGGAAGAAGTTCTTGACGTTTGAGACAACTTTTGGAAAAAGCTCCATAGGTGGACCGGCCTAGATTTCAGGTTCTTCTCGCTAAAAGCTGCCGACTGTCAGACTTCCAGAATTTAACTGCGGCCTAACAGAAAATCAAACCAACGGCGTCGCTTCGTAAATGGCCTGCTGGAGGCCACTGCACAACTTTGAGAGAAAATCCTCCAGAAAAGCTTCTAAGTTTGATGGTAAAATTTTGACTGGTGCTTCCCGCTTAGTGTATCTGACCAGGGCTTCATCATGGTAGGCCCCAAACTTTGACTTTGTCCCAGTCAAGCATGACCAGATGTCCCAAGTTAGTTCTACATGTCTCTATGAGCTATGAAGTGTTTGATCTTTAAAAATTCATATTTCATGTTCCCAAAATTGGATTTTTGTTGTTTTGGTGTCATTTTAAAGATACAAATATTTGCCATTTGCTATTTTTATAAATTGGTGTGGGATCGTGATTGTGGGTTGTGTCTTAGTTATTTAATGTATTGCTGTTTTTAAATGCTTTACATACCTGTCTCCTGAGTTAAGCTTGCCTCCTTGCAGTCATCTAATCTACCAAGGGTTGAGCCAGGGGCTAATGTATTGAGACCTTGTCTAGACCTTAAGTTGCATTGGTGCCCTTATTTCTAGTGGTAAGTGCATACCTACTAATAATCAATCTTTCAACACAGACAAAGGATATTTTTCCGGAAAATTGTCCAAAGGATATCTTTTACAGCAGTGATCGGGCTCCTTTTTGCAGGTTTTGTGCAAAGAGGTCCCCCTCAGCTATTACAGATGGCTTTGGGAACCCATATTTTGTCTTATATTGGTGAGTAACTCCATAAAATCCAGAGTCTGGATATTCAGTCTCTGCTGTTCTGACTTCTCTTCAATATGGAGGCTCTTGGCCCTTCAGGGCAGTAGTCACTGCCTTATCAATCATATTGTGAACATTTTGTGGAGAAGGATATGGTTGTCTTATAGGGTCATGCTGCCCTACAATATAAATATGGAGGACGCGCTGGTTCTGCTCATGTATCGGAATTGGATGAAAATTAGGATAAGGATCATCGCAATACACGTCTAGGTTTATGAGTAGGCATGCAGGCACGTGCACCACACACTCTGATATTGGACTCTTGATTATCAGTGTACCAGTAGCTATTGACATTAGCCCTGGAGAGGCTTTCTTTTGAAGAGCAAAATTTGTTGGCTGTAATTTACTCTTCTGAAGAAGTACTGAACCACAAGTTGGATTACCATGAATAAATTAGCTTGAAGTATATGATTTTTCTTTTATTGCCTCCCTGTGCTACATTGCTATCATTTAGGCCTTTCAGGCACTTTTTGGCATTATGGTCCATGGTACGCTTGGTACAACACTGTTACCCCTTTCATCATGCATTGGTTGTGGTCCCAAAAGTGGGTCACTGAGGAAAAAAGGTTCTATAACTGCGCAATGACCGTGGAAGGATATAATTTCTGCAGCCGGTGTAGCTGCACCAGGCTCAGAAATCTTTGGACTACAATTATAGCTGTATTTCACTGACCAAAAGGAGGTTACTGTCTTTGCCTGCATTGTGGGCCTTTGCAACCTTTTTACATCCAGGAAACAAGGCCAAAATGTAATACCGGCAGAATAATAAACAAAGAAAGAACTACCTTTTAATTCACCAATCACATGAGAGCAAATGTCAACATGCCACCCTTTAAATCTCCATGGCATACCAACATTTATTTTATTGATTTATTTAGAGTTTTATATAGACAGTAGAGATTCTGCGAGCTACAGAAGTCTTTTGTTCATCAATAGCACATTCCATTGTTTTTTTAAAGGAAGCAAGTGAAGGGTTAATTCAGATTTCTGAAGGAAGGGAATTCCAGATTCTCCTGGCAATACCAGAGAAGGTTCGATTGTAAGTTTTCTTCTTCTTCGATTTCTGTCTTTCCTTTCTGAATGCTGTCAACAGCATTTGCCCACAGCAGGCTGCATGAGCAGACCTGCCTGCCGAGTGCATTTAGCCACGCTCGCTCCCTGCTTGTTGCTCCTGGCATTGACGTATAGTAGAGACTCTCCGTGGCGACAGACACTTTGTTATTCCATCCGCCTGTCAGACTTCTAGATAACCTTTCTGTTCTCAGATGTATCAGATTCCTTGCTGAGTTGCACTACCTGCCTCTGAAGTTGTGCGCCTGTATTTTAGTAAACACTGACTGGAATCTGTCAACTGAGGCCTGAATGAGGTGAACATTTTTTTATGATGCGCTGCTGTCATGAATCTGACAGGATATGGGGATCGATTTGCCAAAAGTCTAGGGTAGTAGCCCTTTGAGCCCAGAAGAAGCATGGGGCAGTGCCCGAAGGGCTGTTCCAACAGGTCAGCATGTGAGCCGTTTTTTTTGTCTGTTTATGGCCATGTTTTATGGTCTGTTGAGGCAGTTTTTACTGTTGATTTCCATAACACTTAAACAAACATTGGCTGCAGCAAGCTCAAATGCATGCAGTCTATTTGGAAAACACTTGTGGGCCTTATTCACAAAGGGCATCCGCACTCATAGCAGAGGCCTGCAGTCGCAGCAGGGGCCCTGCACTAGTGGCGGGACCTCCTTATTGCAGCTTCTCAATGCGGAGGTCCTGCTGTGAGTGAGGGTCCCCGCCACAATTGCGGGGCCTCCACCACAAGTGCGGAAGCCCTTTGTGAATCGGACCCAGTGTGTTTTTACGAGTTTGACACTGCCCAGTTTGCACTTTTTTAGCTATGTAATTCACTAATGGGGGGCCTCTTTTTTTTTTTGATGCCCAGACCAATTGTCAGTCCAAGCCTGACCCTGGTGGTAGTAGATGCTACTACTAACAACATACATGGCCTTATGTTTATCAAGGTTTTTTTGTCACCCTTGCTCTACACAAGTAGCCACAATGGCGACACAAAACCTAAGTGAGAATTATCGAGCTATGCAAGGCCACCTTGCATATGCCTGAGTGGCTTGATAAATCTAAAGTAACATGAGACTGCGCAAGTCGCTCTCATACGGCAGGGAGGCGTGCCATGGGTGAGGCGTAGGTGTTCCTATGCGTCCACCCAGGGATTCTAACACATTAAAAGATTTACCAACATTGTTAGACCTGGGAATGCGGCAGAACTGTATGCCTCCCCACCAGAGGCGCAAAGAGGAGAAATATTGCTAGTTGTTTCCTCTTTCTAAGTGTTCTGCAGCACACTTAGAAAGAGGAAAATGCCTCTGAGGATTGATTTTGTGCAGGAATGTGCCCTGGCCTACAACGCAAATACCCTTGCATCATCGTCAAGGGTGCCTGCAATGGTGCGAGGCAGCAATTTGTGCGCCAGTGAAGGTAGAAAGCAGAGATGCGGCATATGATGTTAAATACGGTGCATTCCAGCCCTCTCCCTTACATGCAGTGCAGCTTGGTGTCTTGTTGCACTGCATTACCTGAAATATTAATAAATATGGCCCACGGTTATATAGATCGGGAGGCTGTGGAATGGAAAAGTTCAGAGGATGCGGGATGGTGGACGGAGATGGAGGGCTGGTTGGTGTATGAGGGGTTGTTATCTCCTACTTAAATAAACCCTGTTTCTATCAAATTTAGTCAAGAGACGTTGTTACATTGGCAACGATCTGGGATTACAGAAGACAGCGTAATACCTCAACAGCCTGGGTGAGTGCTGTGGACTGGAGGATGGGCAGCACGGTGTGCTGGTAAAGAAAACAGCGTGGAGATGTGTGCCAATGCCGGTGTGGTGTGGTGTGGTGTGGTATGCTAGTGAAGAAAACAGAGCAGAGAGCTGATCCTATGGCCACGCAGTGCTGAAAATTGAGGAGGCAGTGTCGAGCAGTGCTTACTTTGTAAAATATTAAGTACCAGGGCTCTGACCAGGAGGCCACTACAGCTTGCACCACCCATCACCCCCATCATCACTGCTAAAACAGCTACTAACCATCTCTCTCACATGTAAATGGGACAGTTCAGATTATTCCAGGTCCTCAAAGTTAAAGGAATGGCTGGGGAGGTAGGTATTAGCAGTTTTAATATATATTGTATTTCTAAACTACCGTGTTTGGCTCAACTCTAAATGAGATGAGCAGTGCCACCATGTGGTGGACTGTTCTAAGTATGGTGTTGACAATTAGGTGCCCATGCCGAGCACCGGAAATGAATGAATTGCCAGTGCTTAGAACCAGAAAGCTCCGGCTCAAATTAAGCACTGGTGTCAAGTGTCGGTGAGAGGTTGCATTCCCTGCACAGAGTCAGATAACCGTATTGCTTAAGTGAATTTGAGCCACGAGGTGATTTGTGTTACTGGTGGCACTTAAAGTTAGTTGTGCCTTCTAGCTCAATATTTAATGTGCAACAACCTGCCCATCACGAGCCAAGCCCTGATTCTACCAAGCACATCAAGCCAGCACCGTCAGGGCCTGAACTTGAGAACGCTGATGTCAAGCACTAAATCGTTACAGCACTCGCACACCAGCCCACCTGTGTAAATCTCCATCCTCAAGAGGGCCATTGCTGTCACAATTCACTAGTGCTCTCTGCAAATTTGCAGTGCATACTCCCATGTCTCTGTTCATCTCTCCCAGTGTCTCTGCCCATTTCTCCTACAAGGAGTACTGCACATGAGCGTTTAAATTAGGAACAGTGTATCAGATTGGAGAAAGGACCTTCTCTTATTGTAATTGGTTGAGAAGGACGGTGGCCATTTTGGATTGGAATAACTTCCCTATAAATTGAATCTGATTAGAAGGATATTTTCCGACTGTAATTGGTGGGGAATGAAAGAAACGATTTTGGAGTGGGATACACTTCCAACAAGCTTAGGGTACTTTGAAGCTCCAATCATTTACTCATTCTGTTGGCTGTAACTACTGTAGTGATGTGGGCCTAGGCCCACATGTTAGTATAATAAGTGACAGAGACACAGGATGATAGTTAGTTAACTGGCCACGAGCACGTGCACCTGGGCCCTTTTATTAGCAGGGTCACATCACTTGTGACGCCTGTAATGGATGGGTGTGGGGTGCATGTGTGTCCACTCCCACAAGGGAGTGGTTGACTAACTCAGTGTCTGCTGAGACAATAGAACGTGTCCAGCTCAACACTACATTCCTCCCAAACTTTAATCAAAATAAAACAAAGTCCAACCTCTCGAACCAAACTATTCACATAGGACAACAAACAGTCTGTTGGTAAAGAGAGGCAGACAGCGGGACAATAGTGGACAGGTGCAGCTGGGAGCACCCGAGCTTCTCAGCACACAACCTTAATTTAACCAGAGTCTACTAGGCACGAACGATGCATTGACTGAGTCCGGACTCCTTGGCAGCCTGTCCGTCAGATCAATGTCCTTTTACACACTTCTGGATGAACTTGTGTGCCCTGGCGGTGATGCTGTTGGTGTCTGTCAACTAAACGATGGTGTATCAGGAGCGTCGGTGGAGTCCTGCTGCAGAGTCTTTGCTTGAGGTGTCTGGGCACTACGATGACCAATCTGCCAGGGCTGGAATGGCAATGATGAAGTTCGGGATGTTATCCTCTGAGTCAGCAGTGCCTCCTGATACCTTGTCGGTGGAGCCGCTTCTCGACCATCTCTCATGCGAGGATCCCTGGGTGTACGAAATGTCCTTGAGGCTCTTCTGCGTGGCTGCCACAATACTGTGTGAATTGTGCAGGGATGCTTATGGGCCGCCTGGGGGTCGCTGAAGCAACACTGACAGGATCGTACAACATTGTTCAGGCAGCGCCCGGGTGTGTGACATGATGGTCTGGAGGCTGGCCAACAGGACACGGGGCACATGGACTGTCACATAGCCCTGCGACACCTGGTCCCATTCCAATGGGGGTGACTTGGTTCTTCTGCTGGTGCAAGGCTCCACCCCGGCGACGATGTCGTTCCTTGGTTGAATGGAGTGATGCACATGGCAGTGATGTTGTGGTTGCCATTGAACCTGGACGATAGGTGGTGGCAACTTGCTGGGAGAGAGGATGTCTGGAGGAACTTTGCAGCCATGTATCTTCATCCTGCTGAGGCTTTTCTTCACCTGTGGCATCTGCGGTCAGGAGCAGGGATGCCGTCCGACTTAGACTGCCGACGCTCAGGACTAGTCTGCCGCACTGGGAAGTGTTGGAGAAAGACGCGGTTCGCGCTAGCTGCGGCTTATATCTGGTTCTCCCATTGAGCTGTCTCCAGGATCGTCGGTCCGCCTTGGTGGCTGTCTGGTGTCTCTGGGTGTACTCTTGTCTTGTGGTGGCGTAAGTCCTCATTCTTCTCCCCTCTGTCTTTTTAGCACACCTGTGTTCGTCCAGTTATTTATGGTGATGGAATTGTCACTTTTCAGTTCTTCCTCAGGGTGCAGTGTCATGCACCATCTTTAAAACATGCTAAGGACCTATCAATTTCAACGGTATCTGGACCATGCGGGTGAGACTTCCAGTCTCTCTTCTTCCTCATAGGTGCTGGGTGGCGTTCAGCCACTTGTCTCGTGTGCTCCCTCTTCAGGGAGCTTCTTGAAGCTCCCACTCCAGGCGTTCCCTCTTCTGGGAATGGCTTCCTCGGCCAGTAGGGAGCAGAGGTGGTGCCGGCTTGCCACTTGTTGTGTGCAACTCTCCTCTTGCCTGTAGTGGGCCACTGGCAACTCCATCTTGAGGCAGTGTGGGGGAGGACACTTTTCTCTTCTTTCATGATGTGGCGCCGTGCCGCATTCTCTGCTCCGTGTTGCGGTGGTGGCTGCTTGCCACTTGGGGAAGTTCAGTTCTCCTTCTGCCTGTAATGAGCCCATGTACGACGCAGTGTTGGAGCACTCCCTTGATTGGCTTTGGCCCACTGCAGGGCAGTGCTGGTGCAATGGAGAAGTAGAGGCTCTCCCTTCTGCATTCAGGCCATGCTAGGCCTTTACTCCCCTCTCCTTTCTGGATGAATGCTGGGTGCCTAGCAGGCAACCAGGCAACCAGGCTCTCTGTACATGATGTAGTCCTAGGAGGGTGCTCTTGGCTGGCTCCCTTATTGCTTGATTCTTCTTTTCGGAGAGCGGTCACTTGCTTCCGGTAGGACATGCTTCTCCTCCTTGTGGACCTCTCATGGACCCCGTCCCCTCCTCATGGATCTTCTCGGTGCTCCGCTACCTGGATGGAGGGTCACCTTCTTCCATCTTCTTCGCTTGAGGGCGTAGTGCCTGCGCCGTTGTGGAGCTTGCTCCTGCCTCTGTTCAGGCATGCTTGGTAGGGTCGGTCACTTTGTGTGATACACTCAATGCTGGACCTACAGTCACCATTTGGTGCAGCGGCTGGCCGGCTAACGCAGCCTCTTCCATTCAGTATTGCTCTTCCTTTCAAGGAGAGGTTTCTCTCTCTTCCTGGCTCCTGCACGTGCTGTCAGGTTTCAGGGAGCAGGCTGCAGCGCACTTCTGACTTCATGATCTTGGTCCTTCTTCATTGGCGTTCTCTCTTGGCACCTTCCTCTCTTTTCATGAACTTCTTCTTGGGCGCTGCCTTTAATTTCACTCCATTGCCTTAACTGTTCTCCTGGCAGCTTACTCGACGGGGTAGCTTCAGGTTTGTGTCCCTCTGCTGCGGTTCACAGTCTTTCCCCTTCAGAGCACTGCGCAACCCACCTCGGGACGTGGGTTGCAGTTTTCCCTCTTGAGGTGGCCTAAGACAGTGACTGGGGGCGTGCACAGCGCATGTTTTCCATGAGGCTTATTGGTTTTTGGCTGAGCTAGTGCATTGCTGGGCTTCATGGCACTCTTTCAGCAGTTCAGTCTCTCCCTCTTTTCGTTAAGCCACTGAAGTGTAGCCAACATGGGCCTGTGGTGCTCCTTGGTTTGTTGTATATATGCTTAGGCTAGCATGCTATTGTTCTTAATGGTGGCCTACTGCCATTCGTGGGGGTGTGGTGACCTCAGCACCAGTCGTGGCTGCCTGTCTCTCAGCCTCCTTCTGCCCTTTTTCCTTGTTTGGCAGTTCAGGGTGCAGTTTGGCACTGTGGCCTCCAGGTGGCACTGTGGGAGCATTCAGTAAGGCCTCAGTAGCTTTCCTCTCGCTGCAGGCCCATTTGACACTCTTGCCGCTGGGCAGACAGGAATTGCTGGGCCATGGCGGGCGCAGATTTTCTCCTGTCTCATTGACACGGGCTGCCAGAGGGCAGGCACAGTCCTCTCACCTACGGGGGCGCTATCAGTGCGGGGAAACATTCAGTTTTGGTGCAGCCTCAGGTTCTTGGTCATGCACATCTTTCCAGTGCGGACCAGGTGAGTGAGGATGGGGGTGGGGAGACATTCACAGTGGCGCTGCAGTTCTGTATTATAAGCACAGGCGGCAGTTCTCTGACCCTCATTCCAAAGAGCCTCACCAGTTTCACTGGCAGTGGGCAGCGCCACATGGACTTCCTCACACCTCTCGCTCAGCCTTGCAGCAAGTGTCAGGCAGTAGTAGCGACGAGGCATGGGAGATGAGCAGGCTCTGTTCTCTATTCCTTCCCGGTGGGGCCAAAATCTATCCTCTACTTGGGGCGACATGTAGGCAGTCACTGGGCTGCTACTACTGGTGTGGGCTTCTCCCACTGGTGGTGTTGCATTTTCTTCTGTACAGGCAGAGGCAGAGTGTACCACTCACCAGTTGCATCAGGGCAGCCTGTCTTTACCAGTAGGTTCTCCCGGTCGGGCCGTCGCCTACAAGCATCTCATAAGGCGGTGCTGTGGTGAACTGCTACTGCACATTGGTGAGTCGCTCCTCGAGGCACTGCAACAGTAACGATGAAGCAGACCAACCTCCATGCAGCATTAATATTCGAACCAGGGATGCCTCCTAGGGTGCCCTTGCCTCCCTCTGCACACCCCTTTGCCTCTCTCCCTTGGGGGGCTCGGTGTGCAGGGCTGCAGGTACCAGCTTGGGGCTCAGGCGTGTCAAGCCATGGCGGGTAGAAGTTCCTCTTCACCCACTCACTGGGACAGACAGTTTGCTGACTCTTCAGCACATTATTACAGGGACATGCTCCGGCAATCCTTATTTTGAGGGTCTTGGGGCTCAATCCCTTGCCGGCGCTGTCCTGCTCTCTACCTCCCGGAGCAGCTGTGTCTGCTGTCACCTTTCCATGTTGGTACTTGCTTACCCGGCAGCCTGACTTGCAAACAGGGGGGCCTTAGACACAGGCTACACTTTTCCCCATGCCAAGTTTAAGAGCTGCTGCACACCTATGCACGGAGCAGACCCTCCCATCGTCATTGTAGTGATGTGGTGGGCATTACTATAATAAGTGACACTGACACAGGATGATAGTTAACTGGCCACGAGTATGTGCACCGTGTCCTTTTATTAGCAGGGTCACGTCACTTGTGACGCCTGTGATGGATGGCTGTGGGGTGCGTGTGTGTCCACTCCCACAAGGGAGTGGCTGACAAACTCAGTGTCTGCTGAGACACTAGAACGTGTCCAGCATGACACTACAGCTACTAGAGGATACCTTAACTTGAGTACAGGTTTACAAATTAAATCTTGAGTATCATTTCGGATACTGAAGAGACTAGTCGGTTGAGGGTTTTAATATCAGATACTAGTGGGACTAGGCAGCAGAGGGTTCTTCGGGTAACTAATTGGGCACTGGTGATCTCTTTGGGTGTCTGGCTGAATGCCGGTGAACCAATAGACATATATAAATTCTACACAGTAGGTGCCTGGAGGGACAGAATGCAAAACATAGTGTCGTATCGCCATGTCTGTCCTGTCTGTAATCCAAGGTCAGGCATGGCAGGAAAAGGAAGGGGAGGAGCTTGGGGGCAGCAGCAGCAGTTTGCACCTGTACACGCAAGAATAAAGACGTGATACAAGGCAGCAGGTGTCTGGTGTGTTTATTCACCACGGCGATCTGAAACTGGCGACCAGGGTGGGATCAGAGTTACCCCCCTCTACCTCGTGCAGTGAGAACGAAGCACACGCTACTGCGAGTGAACAGTGGAGTGTTCACACTGCCGGTGAGAGCGCGAGTGGCGGCCAGAGCGCTGACATGGCCTTCGACCGAGAGACACCCCCCCAAGAGCTCAGAGAAGTCAGGGATCGGACTGAAGCCTGGGGTGAGCAGGCAGGCAGGAGTCATTACGGCGGCCATCTTGAAGTCAGGCACATCCCGTTGACCAAGCCTGGCCCCCAGGACGGTGGCCATTTCTAAGTCAGGCACTATAAAAAAAAGCTCTCCAGAGCCGCCGAATGCGCAGCTGAGGCCCATAGACGCTACTGCGGCCCACCGAAGCATAGAGTGAAGCCATGGCGACACCACCTGACTCTTCACAACAGGTAGCACCCGACCCTGCACACGTCGCCCCACAGCCTGAACTGAGGCTCATGGGAGTGTCCTTCCTGCATCCTCCCGAGCCCTTAATATTGATGTCTGGAAACAGTATGGGCCCCAAGTGGAAGAGCTGGCTTGAGGACTTTGAAGATTTCTTGAAGAGATCACAAGTCCGGGACCCTGAACAACAACTCATCACCCTACGGAATTTAGTGGGCAAAGATGTTGGACAAATCATTAAAGAGCTACCCCAGTCAATGCTGCGTCTTATGGGGATGTGAGAGATGCACTGAACAGGACGTTCCTTCATATAAGGAACCTAGACTACGAGCGCTACACGTTCAACCTCGCGTCACAGGAGCCAGATGAGCCCATGGGTGATTTTATCTCCCGCCTCAAGCGTCTGGCTCGCTATTGCGAATTTGACAACTTCAACACGGAAGAAGCACTTCGCCTTTGTAATATCGAAGGGTCTCAATCGGAATCAGTACGCCGTCGACTACTGAAAAAGCACTACTCTCTCGACGACATAGAAGAACTCACCCGAATAAATGACCAAGCGGAAGAGCATGCGAAAAAGATGGAAGCCAGTAAAACAGAAAAAAGAGACCAAGCTCTCCGCGTACAATCTCACACCGAACCGAGACATCGTCCGGACCATCAGAAATTTGGAAGATCACAAGACCACCTCGCACAAGGCTACCTCGCAGTGGAAACAAGAGCAGTCACTCCCGAAGACAACCGCCACAGTGCTATCAGTGTGGCCAAGACTACCCTCACACGGGTCCGTGTCCAGCCAACGGCCAACAATGCCACCGATGTGGGAAAGATAACCACTTTGAGGCCGCCTGCCAAACCCGTCACAAGGAAACAGGACCGGCCAAGCAAAGCACAGGGTCATGTCACCACGTCAGGGCCCTACAAGGGAGAAGAGACCGATCAACGAGCTCGTCGAGGTCCAGTACCCAGTCACACAGCTCATACTGATCTCAGTAGTCGACATCCAGAGAGTCGTCCGCACTTACCCCGATGTCATAAGACAGTGAGGAGTATGTGTACATGGTGGCGGATCCAGATAGGCTGAAGAAGTACCCGCGGCTAAACACATTCAAATGGGAAGTCACCCTGCCAAGTTCGTTCTAGACACAGGTGCATCACTTAATTACATTTGTGCCACCGAGTACCAGAGAATTAACCCAAAACCGAAACTGGAGCCAGCCACAGTACGAGTCTACACATGGATGTTCAGAGAACCATTGCCGTGTCTGGGACAGTTTCGCACAACGGTGACATACAAAGACAGGACAGTTCATGCGCAAATCCACATGATTAAAGACCCCAAAGCAGCTGACTGCCTCCTCAGTTTACCAACAGCGGAACGCTTGAAGTGGACTGTACAAAGTGGATGACTCGCCAGACATCGTCAGCAAGTTCTCAAAGCTGTTCAGTGGTTTAGGAAAATTAGCCCATTTCAAGGTCAAGCTGCATATCAATGAGCAAGTGACACCAGTGGCACAGTATCACACGAAAGTGCCATTCCATTTACAGCAAGCAGCGGATGATGAACTCCAAGACTTACTAAGGGCAGACATTATAGAACGGTCAACTGGACCCACCCCATGGGTGTCGCCAGTAGTAGTTGTGCCCAAGAGAGGACAAGACAACAAGGTACGCCTGTGTGTTGATATGCAAGCCCCGAACACAGCCATCGAAATGGAGCGGCATCCAGGACCCCACATCAGCGACATGAACAGCTGCTTGAACGGAGCGACTGTCTTCTCAAAACTAGATCTCAACAAGGGGTACCACCAACTGGAGTTACACGACAAATTGAGATACATTACCACATTTACCACACATCAAGGGCTCTTCAGATACAAGCGCCTCAACTTCGGGATTTCGTCAGTGGCCGAGATCTTTCAGGAGGCCGTCCGGCAAGTAATCCAACACATCCCAAACGCATTCAACTACAGTGACGATATCTTGGTGTTCGGAGAGACACGGAAAGATGATGACACGGCGCTGGACTGGGTGTGCCACGCTCTCCTTAACGCCAATCTCACACTCAACCAAGACAAGTGTGAATTTCATAAGTCGGCTCTCAAATTCTACGACCACATTTTCTCAAAAGAGGGCATGAGACCGGACCCCGAGAAAGTATCAGCACTATCTGACACCCCACAATCACAAGATATCAGCAACATCCGCTCGTTCCTGGGCATGGCCAGCTACTGCGCCCGTTACATCAAGGACTATGCAACCATCAGCTACCCGCTACGAGAACTGACACAACAATGGCAGAGTTTACTCTGGTCAGCTAAATGTGAACAAGCGTTCAACAAAATCAAGACTGCTGTAAGCTCAGCCATCAACTTGGCATATTTCAATCCCAAACGGAAGACAGAAATCACGGTAGGTGCGATTCTGGCACAATACGATGATGAAGAAGACCAACGCCACAGTGTTGCATACTCCAGTCGCAGCCTCACCGACACGGAACAAGCATATTCTCAACGGGAAAAAGAAAGCCTTGCAGTCGTGTTGGCGTGTGAGCATTTTCACCTCTTCGTCTAGTGCAAGCACTTCACACTCATCACCGATCACCAGGCTCTGACAACCATCTTTGGAAACCCCCGGGTGAAGATGCATCTGCAAATCGACCTGTGGGGAATCCGTCTGCAAGACTACACATATACCATCATCCACATACCCGGGAAGGGGGAGAACTCGGCAGATTACATATCACAGCATCCCCAAACCTTGATGCAAGTGTGACCCTCTGTAGCAGAAAAATATCTTCACTTCGTCATTGACCAGGCATGCCCACCTGCCGTTTCACTGGAGGCCATTATAGAAGCTTCTGCAAAAGATGCCACGTTATATAACATCATGCACCTTGTCCGCACTAATTCATGGTGTCACCTGGAAGAGCCAAAGACAAATGACGCCATCAACACACAAGAACTCATGGCATTCAAAAATGTCAAGGACGACCTCTCCATCAGCGCCAATGGCCTGCTACTAAGAGACAGGAGGATCGTAATTCCCCACCAGTTGAGACAAGGCACCGTCAACCTTGCACAGGAAGGACATAGAGGAGCAGTAGCCTTGAAGAAAGGGCTGCAAGAACGCGTTTGGTTCCCTTCCCTCGACCAGATGGTAGAGTCCACACTACAAGACTGCCCACATTGTCAATTGGTAGGGCGAGAAGTACCATCCCCCCTACAGATGTTGGACCTCCCAGACAGCATATGGCAACAAGTGGCTGTCGATTTCTTCGGCACGCTGAAATCAGGGAACTACATCATTGTTATCATGGATGAGTACTCCCGATTCCCCATTGCTCATCAAATCTCCCCCGCCAAAACGTCCACCGTCATACAAGTCATTGACGAAGCATTTGCTGCGTGGGGAATCCCTACGGTGGTAAAGACAGATAATGGACCACCTTTTAACAGACAGGACTTCGCAGAATTCGCAAGACACCTGAATTTCAAGCACCGAAAGATCACTACCTTGTGGCCTCAGGCCAACGGGATGGTCGAACGATTTATGGCCACCATGAAAAAAGACAATGCAACAAGCCGAACTAGCTCTTCGTGACATTCAGCCAGCATTGAATGAAGTGTTAAGGGCGTACAGGACCACGCCGCACAGTACTCCCAACCAATGCCCTGCCACTCTGATGCCAGTCCAGGATCATGACTTCGGACCATGAGACCCTGGTAGAGCTTGATCGGACCAAGAAAGCAAAGATGAAAGAATATGCTGACCACCGTAGACATGCAAGAACGTCTGACATCCAAGAAGGAGACAGCGTGCTGGTGAGGCAGGAAAGGAAAACCAAAGCGGACAGTCGCTATTGCGCCCAGCCGTTACAGGTAACCAGAAGAAAAGGGACCATGATTACAGCTGAGTCCGGAACCAAGAGAACAACCAGAAATGTATCACACTTCAAGAAGTGTGACCCGGCAGCATACACTCGGGCTCGAGAACCTGACTGGGACACCGACGTGTCAAGTCAAGAGGAGAATGATTATGAAGAACCCCGACAAGTGTCGGAAGCAAGTGACAGTAGAGAGGGGCGCCTCTCCAGCCAACCACGACACCCCACAATCACAAGATATCAGCAACATCCGCTCGTTCCTGGGCATGGCCAGCTACTGCGCCCGTTACATCAAGGACTATGCAACCATCAGCTACCCGCTACGAGAACTGACACAACAATGGCAGAGTTTACTCTGGTCAGCTAAATGTGAACAAGCGTTCAACAAAATCAAGACTGCTGTAAGCTCAGCCATCAACTTGGCATATTTCAATCCCAAATGGAAGACAGAAATCACGGTAGGTGCGATTCTGGCACAATACGATGATGAAGAAGACCAACGCCACAGTGTTGCATACTCCAGTCGCAGCCTCACCGACACGGAACAAGCATATTCTCAACGGGAAAAAGAAAGCCTTGCAGTCGTGTTGGCGTGTGAGCATTTTCACCTCTTCGTCTAGTGCAAGCACTTCACACTCATCACCGATCACCAGGCTCTGACAACCATCTTTGGAAACCCCCGGGTGAAGATGCATCTGCAAATCGACCTGTGGGGAATCCGTCTGCAAGACTACACAGATACCATCATCCACAAACCCGGGAAGGGGGAGAACTCGGCAGATTACATATCACAGCATCCCCAAACCTTGATGCAAGTGTGACCCTCTGTAGCAGAAAAATATCTTCACTTCGTCATTGACCAGGCATGCCCACCTGCCGTTTCACTGGAGGCCATTATAGAAGCTTCTGCAAAAGATGCCACGTTATATAACATCATGCACCTTGTCCGCACTAATTCATGGTGTCACCTGGAAGAGCCAAAGACAAATGACGCCATCAACACACAAGAACTCATGGCATTCAAAAATGTCAAGGACGACCTCTCCATCAGCGCCAATGGCCTGCTACTAAGAGACAGGAGGATCGTAATTCCCCACCAGCTGAGACAAGGCACCGTCAACCTTACACAGGAAGGACATAGAGGAGCAGTAGCCATGAAGAAAGGGCTGCAAGAACGCGTTTGGTTCCCTTCCCTCGACCAGATGGTAGAGTCCACACTACAAGACTGCCCACATTGTCAATTGGTAGGGCGAGAAGTACCATCCCCCCTACAGATGTTGGACCTCCCAGACAGCATATGGCAACAAGTGGCTGTCGATTTCTTCGGCACGCTGAAATCAGGGAACTACATCATTGTTATCATGGATGAGTACTCCCGATTCCCCATTGCTCATCAAATCTCCCCCACCAAAACGTCCACCGTCATACAAGTCATTGACGAAGCATTTGCTGTGTGGGGAATCCCTACGGTGGTAAAGACAGATAATGGACCACCTTTTAACAGACAGGACTTCGCAGAATTCGCAAGACACCTGAATTTCAAGCACCGAAAGATCACTACCTTGTGGCCTCAGGCCAACGGGATGGTCGAACGATTTATGGCCACCATGAAAAAAGACAATGCAACAAGCCGAACTAGCTCTTCGTGACATTCAGCCAGCATTGAATGAAGTGTTAAGGGCGTACAGGACCACGCCGCACAGTACTCCCAACCAATGCCCTGCCACTCTGATGCCAGTCCAGGATCATGACTTCGGACCATGAGACCCTGGTAGAGCTTGATCGGACCAAGAAAGCAAAGATGAAAGAATATGCTGACCACCGTAGACATGCAAGAACGTCTGACATCCAAGAAGGAGACAGCGTGCTGGTGAGGCAGGAAAGGAAAACCAAAGCGGACAGTCGCTATTGCGCCCAGCCGTTACAGGTAACCAGAAGAAAAGGGACCATGATTACAGCTGAGTCCGGAACCAAGAGAACAACCAGAAATGTATCACACTTCAAGAAGTGTGACCCGGCAGCATACACTCGGGCTCGAGAACCTGACTGGGACACCGACGTGTCAAGTCAAGAGGAGAATGATTATGAAGAACCCCGACAAGTGTCGGAAGCAAGTGACAGTAGAGAGGGGCGCCTCTCCAGCCAACCACGAATTAGCCGACCACAGAGAACTGTTCGAAAACCCATTCGACTCATCGAAGAACTCTGAAAAAGAAACCTTTGAACATTCAAAATACAAAAGGGGAGATGTCGTATCGCCCTGCCTGTCCTGTCTGTAACCCAGGTTCAGGCATGGCAGGAAAAGGAAGGGGAGGAGCTTGGGGCAGCTGCGGTAGTTCACGCCTGTACCTGCAAGAATAAAGACGTGATTCAAGGCAGCAGGTGTCTGGCGTGTTTATTCACCGCGGCGATCCGAAACATAGTACCTCCTCCATTTTTTTTATGTCAACAGGATAACCAACTCTAAAGTAGGACAAATGGAAAAAAGTTTTCCCACATTATGCCAAAGTGTGTGTGTGTTAAGGTATTGTTGCAGTCTCTTTCCTAAAAGGGGGCAAGAGATGATATGGAAACAAATCCCCCCTCCTGATCGTACTTACCAGTTTTTATGTAATTGCACAACTAGAGGCCTGATCAAAAGACAGGAGATGGGCCCTTGGGTTTGGCGCATTGGTATTCTGCCAAGTTGTTGAACTGAAGTGACAAAATATGAGAACACCTTAAGTACTACTGTTTTACTCTGACAGTAGCTCTTATTCCCTACCACCCTTCAACTCAAACCCAGTGTTGCCTAACTCTAAATTCCTGTGAGGCAACTTGAAGAATTGTGCACCATGAAGGGTTGTTGTGATAAAGGAAGATGTCTACTGAGCTGCGTTCTGGAGATGAGTGGATGACGCGGGACCCTGCATCAGTGTTGGTTAATAGCACAAAAGATTCTATTTCAATGTAAAATAATAAGATGTCACACATATGACATATACAAGCAATTGCTGCCTCAATACCCACTGTTTAATGTGCAAGGTAAATAATGCGATTCCTGTTGTATAACCTGTAAATTCTTGAAACATTGTTGCACAATAAAATCTTCATGCTTCTTCACGCTAAGCATCTTTCAGCCTTTGTATCGTTCTCCAGTACCAGAACTTGGTTGCCTTGTTCAATTGTTTTAAACAATGTAAGAGTTTTTGACTGCGCGCTCTTACAAATGCAAATCAAGGGGCATATCAGCAACAACCGGCGATAATCATCGCTAAGCACACTTAGCGCTAGGATAATTATCGCCGGCTAACGTGGATTTTTATCTCTGAGATAGACTGCTATTAGCAACGCTTATCTCATAAAAATCCTAGTGCTAACTGCCAAACATGAGATTATCGCTGGAAACCCGAAGTTTGGCGTTAGCTTGAGGATAGGGCCTCACATACTTAGCCATGATATCCACCTTCCATAGGATATCACGGCTAAGTCAGTCCTGAAACAGGCGTAAGGAAAGTAGCGATAACAGGGGTTATCGCTACTTTTCTTGCCGCTATGCTTCATAGCGTGGGGCTTGATAGGAGAAATGTCGCTTGGCGACATTTCTCCAGTCATGTCAGGTCAGGAACGCCCACTTTGCATCTCATTAGAGATGCAAAGCTGGGCGTTAAGAATCCGGGCGCTAAAGGTTTCACGCGATAGCGTGGCCTTGCCAATTTGGTGATAAAATTATCTCCTCTTTTCGCCCGCAAACGGACGCAAAAGCGGCGATAAATTTATATCGCCTCGTTGCTGATATGCCCCCAGTTTTTCTCTTTGGTTTTGTGTTAAAAAAATTAAGTTATGCACCTCTTATCTCTTTGAAGGTCCCAGATTCATTGCAGGTACCTGTGCTGTGGGTGGGAAACAGATTACGTGAAACAGGAACAGATCTCCTTTCTGGTGAGCTTTTCTTGCGCGTTTTAGGTCGCTGTGCAGGATACTGTGCGCCATGATGCCTGCGGGCGCTGTTGCTGTCAAGAGTGATGTCCCAATGAAGCGGGCATGGACAGGACCGTCTCCGTTACTGCGGGCTGGAAACCGCACGAGGCCTCCACAGGTACTCAGCACGTGGCTTCCCGGCAGGTCTCCGCGTGCGTGCAGCACGCAACACTTTCTGTGATTAGCTTTGGCGGTAAGCACATGGTTGAGCGCATGGGTGAGCATTGGATATTACAGGGATTCCCTGAACAAATTATACAGTGCAAAACAAATATTCCAGTGCAAAATAAATGGTGTTGTTGATGTCAACCACGTTTATTGCGTATGTCCTGAAGAGGAACACCCCAGCCACTGGGCTCCTTCACCATCACCTTCACCACAACAAATATTGCCTAACAACCCTTTCTTGGGAACGGCAATATGACTCTTTTCTCCAGCAATTCTTGAATCCCAAGGAAAATTGCTGATATTTTCTGAGCATTACGAGGGATCACAGTCTCTACAAAAAAAGTATTCCGAAACTTTCCCGAAACACTGTATACCTCCAGTGGCGTCGTCAACCCCCTGCTTCAGCAGCTACAGTGGGGATGGGGTTCTTGATGGTCCTCTCCTGTCTGAAACTAGCAGACAAATGCTCATAATTGATGTGAAAGAGTGGGAGAGTGAGTGAAAGGATAGATTTGTGGGTGATGGGTGAATGAGTGAAAGGTTGGATGGACACATGGATGAATAAGTGCATGGATGGATGTGTGAAAGGGAGGAAGGATGGATGGATGGGTGAGTGAGTAAAAGGGTGGATGGATGGATAAATGAAAGGGTGGATGGGTGGGGGAATGAAAGGATGGAAGGATGGTTGGATGGATGGATCAATAGATGAGTGAAAGGATGAATGGATAGAAGATGACAGAAATCGTGGACTGATGGTTAGTGAGTCAAAGGGTGGATGGATGAGTAAAAGGGAACATGGAAGGATGGGTGTTTTCATGGTCTGAAAGGCTGAACAGAGTGAAACGGTGGATGAGTGAGCCAATGGATTTATGGCTGGATGGATAGATGAGTGAATGGATGGGAGGATGGATGGATGATTGAAAAAACGGATGGATGAGTGAAAGAGCAAGGATGGATGGCTGGATGCAAGGGTGGACTGATGATTGAGTGAAAGGGTGAATGGATGGATGGAGGAGTGAAAGGATAGATGGTGAGTGAAACAATGGATGAGTGAAAGGGAGTGGATAGATGTGTGGATGGATGGGGCAAAGAGATTGATAGATGAGAGAAAGGATGGATGTTCGAATGAATAAGTGAAAGAATGGATGGATGAGTGATAGGGGTAGATAGATGGCTGGAGGAAAGGGTGGATGGATGATGAGTGAGTTGAAGTAAGGATGGATGAGTGAAAGGGTAAATGGATGGTTAGAGGAGTAGATAGATGGATGGGTTGAAGGATGGATGGATGAGTGAAAGGATGGATGGCTGATTAAAAGGGTGTACGGATGGATGAATGAGTGAAAGTGACGATGGGTGGCTGGAGAGAAAGGGTGGATGGATGAGCAAAAGGATGGATGATTGAAAGGATGGATGGATGGATGGATTGATGGATGGATAGGCATGAGGATAGGTTTGAAGATGGATAGATAGGTTTGGATATAGATGGGCGGACTGATGGATGGACAGAATAGTGACAGACTGAATGATGGATGAAAGATTGAATGGATCACAGAATACGAAGGTGAAACAGTAGATATCGGTGGATGGATGGAAGGATGAAGGGATGGAAGGAACAAGCAAGCTGTTCTTGGGAAGGTTTAGATGACTTGCTTGGTGCGTAAGAGCTTTGGCTCAAAGTGGGGGCTATTTTAATGTTCTTGATACTCCCTTGTATCGCTGTCTTACAATTTCCAATACCCCTGCATCTGATATTGCCTTCTTTGGAACCGACCAACATCATGACTGGCATAGTCATGCTTTTTGATGGTTGAAGGACTGTGATGCTCTGGCTGAGACCAGGATTTTACAGAGAAAGGGGCATTCTGGCCATGCCCCCTTCCTCCAAAAAGCATTAAAAAAAACTCTTTGAGGAACAAATCCTTGTTTGCTGGGGAACCAATACCTCTGCCTGGAAGACTTGGAGGGGCCATTAACTTTCTGTCTTCAGCCGATTTCTTGATTAAATCCTCCAGAAGGGCTGCAAACAGCTTGAGTCCAGTAAAAGGAAGGGGGCTTAGTGTGACTTTCTCGGCTGCATTTACTCACTATGGATTTTATCCACTAATTCTTGGAAATCCCTCAATAGGGATTAAACAGTGTAGGATGCATAGGCTGAAGCTCATAAGGCAAAATGTGGTATTGCATCGACTCCCCTTATTGCTGCATATACCTTTTTCTCAACCATATCAGCAGGTGATGTGTCCTCTGAAATATTGGACTCATGACAAGATAATTTTGCAGAGAGGGAATCAACTTCAACAGATGAAGGATGTTCTTCCTGAAAATTGTCCAAAGGATATCCTTTAAACAGAAAACGAGAAAAGAGAGGTTTCTAAATGTCCTTCCATTCCTTATTTATTACCTTTTAATGCCATGAATCAGGATCTTTTTTGCATATATCGTGCAAAGAAATCCTCCTCAGCTGTTACAGTGGGCTCGGGAAACCAAAAGTGTATCTAATATTGGTGAGCATCTCCACAAAATCTAGACTCTGAGCATTGAGTCTCTGCTGTTCTGAATCCTCTTCAGCAGGATCTGGTAACCTTGGCGACTTACATGGAAGCTCTTGGCCCTTCAGGGCAGTAGCCACTGCCTTATTAATCATAGCGTGAACATTTTGTGGAGAAGGATATGGTTGTCTTCTAGGGTCATCCAACCCTACAATTTTAATATGTGTCGGAACATGTACTTATAAACCTGGATGAATATTGTGATGTGGTTCTACACAAAATGCATCAAGGTTTATTACTATACTAAAGTGGAGATGTGTTGGGTGGACTGACCCCTGTTGCCACCGAGGATCTCTAGGGACTTCATAATCAACTTAACCATGCAACAGGAGGCACAGTATCTGATTGCATCTCCTGAGTGGGCAGAGTTCCTCCCATGACCAACTGAAAAGGGCTATCGGCGTAAGACACTAAAGTGAAGAAGTGTAGGGTGGATTGACCGCTGTTGCCTTTGAGGATCTCTGGGGACTTCCTCCCCTACTTTACAAACCTCCAGGAGGTGCAGTTGCTGACGGCATTTCCTGAGGGGGTGGGGCCTCCTTCCATGACCAGCTGAAAGGGGCTGTCGGATTCCTGCAGCGCGGGACATGCACGGGTCGCACCCGGGCATCTTGGCCAGTCATAGCCCGGAGGAGACTGGGCTGGGCCCAAAGTCTTGGTTCATTTTTCCCTCAACCCTCATTGTTGGAAGCTCAACACTTTTTCAATTTGTAAAGGGCATTGTGAACTTTAATTATTGGATTTTATCTTTCTGACCATTTTTGCTTTGTGAGTCTTCTGTTTGGCCAAAATGGGCAAGAGGAAGGCTTTGCCCAGGTGCGTAGAGACCTCTCATTTGTCTTCACTGCACCCACACACTACTATTGACACTTTTTACCGATATCGTGTATTTGGTAGCTAATGAGATAAAATTAGAAGAACTTCAGCTTTCTCTAACAACCAAAGGCCTTGCTGCATCTCAATTACTCCTGCAACCCACTGTGCTTCGTTGCATAATGATGATGTATCTGCCACTACAGCACAGCTAACTACTGGATCTTCCGTAAGGGTCGGCCTTAGAGTTCTTGCTCAAGATCATGCTGGCCCGTTGAATGAGAGGCTGAAGCTAGGCTTGATGGATGAAAATGCCACAAACTGTTATAATAATAATAATAATAATAATATTGGCATTTATAGAGCGCAACAGCTGCCTCAAACAGCGGTGTCCCGGAGCTTTACTGGACAAGCAGTAGAGAGGGATTACTAAGATTCTAGCTTTGGCTAAAAAGCCAAGTCTTAAAAGTCTTTCTGAATTAACATTCAGATTGGGTCTGGCGCATGTTGGAAGGCAGGGAATTCCATAATCTGGCCGTTACCACCATGAAGGATCTTCCTCCTATGCGTGACTTTGCATAGCGAGGTTCGCAGAGCAGGTGCTGAGAGTTTGACCTCAATTACCGTTTTTGTTGATAGAGGCATAACCGATGCTTCAGGTAACTAAGACATCTGCCTCACACTGCCCAGAAGGCCATGGTCAGAGCCTTGAACTCTATCCTTTTTGCTACCGGAAGCCAGTGGAGCTGTCTCATATGTGGAGAGATGTGGTGTCGATACGGTACTCGTCTAATTAATCTTTCAGCCACATTTTGTACTATCTGCAATCTCTTAATCATATAGGCAGGTAATCCCAGGTATAGACAGTTTGCATAGTCCAGCCGAGATGTCACTGTGGCATGGACTATGACTTTACGACAGTCCTACGGCAATAGATCCAGACATTTCCTCAGGCTTCTTAACTTACCAAAGCATGAGGCTGCTCTATGACGTACTTGAGCTGCAAACAAAAGATCCATTTCCCATTCTTGCCATCGTTGCTGGGATAGGTGGCAGGCCCATTTCCGCCGGCTACCAAAGTCCAGCTGACGGAGGAGATGCCTTACCAAAAAACAAGACCTCTGTCTTTTCTGCATTGAGCTTCAGTTTATTGTTATTCATCCAACAGGAGATGTCCTTCAAGCATCCCTTAAATCTAATGAAAGAGTCCCTAAAATGATCCTTGAAGGAGACCACCAACTGGGTGTCATCCGCGTATGATATTGCATCAACTTCCCAGTTGGCAATGAGCGAAAACAGGGTTGCTAAATAAATATTAAACAGTAGCGGGCTCAAGGCTGAACCCTGCGGTACCCAACACCACAGTGGCTTAGGTGTGCGGTCGTTAAGATAGGACTGTAGCCAGGAGAGAACCATCCCTCCCAATCTCATCGATTTAAGTCTATCTAATAAGATTTGGTGATCCACGCTGTTGAATGCTGCGTACAGGTCCAAAAGTACTAGCATCGCAGATGCTCCTGTGTCTACAGTCATTCTTCCTGACTCCGCTACTTCCAACAGCGCCGTTTCGGTACTAAAACCGGACCGAAAGCCGGACTGCGTGTCATGCAGAATGTCATGCCCATTAATGAAATAAGCCAGTTGGCGTTGTACGATCTTTTCCAACATCTTCGCTGGTGCTGGCAATAATGAGATCAGGAGGTAGTTGTTGAGCTCTCCTGGGTCTACAATAGGCTTTTTCATCAGGGGCAATAACAAAGCATGTTTCCATACATCAGGGAAGATGCCCATGGAGCGTGAGTTGTTCCATATATGATTCAGAGCGGGATTAATCAGGTGAGCCAGTGTCTTCCAGAATTTGGGGGGGGGCAAGGATCCTCTGGGGACCCCGACTTAAATTTCAGGATATCCGCCAGGGATTCCTGTTGGGAGATAGGAAGGAATTCCAGAAAAGTATCCTCGATATTTCGGATTCGCAATGCACCTGTTTCAGCTGTCTCCATCTCTGTCATGAAGGTGTCATAGACCTTCAGGATTTTATTTTTAAAAAAGTCAGATAACTTCATACACAATGAGGGGGATGGCTGTATCTTCCTCTCAATTGCCGCAGGTTTGGTGAAGGAGCTGACTAACCTAAAAATGTCCTTGCTCGAGTTCTCAGGGCTGTTAATGCGCTTCACAAAGTAGACCTTCTTGTCACCCTCATCAACCTCTGTCCCTGTTTAAGCACTACCCAGCGCTGCCTGCTGCCTGCAACTCGCTGATTCCTTCTGGGGCCCTCTCCCCCCTGCACGCTCTCCAGAATCTACGATCCCTGCCTTTCACTTGGACACCCTCCCCGACTTCCTAGACATCTTGGTCTGCTCCCCCTGGCCCGTCTGGCTTGGACTCCTCACTGCACTCACCTGGGCTGCACCCCTCACTCTTGTGGAGCCTTGAACTGTGACATTTTTGTCCAGCTGGTCGTCAGTGCCTATCCCCCGGTTCGCTGAATAGCCGAGGAAGCCTGTCGCCGAGCTGACTGGGGGCCTCACTCACTGCTCCGTTGAACCTCAGGATACTACACGCTGACTATCCTTCCCCTTCCGTGGCTGGTTCAGGTTCCTGACCTGTTCTCTTCTTGCGGGCCCCCTCCCAAACACGTCCCACGGCCACTGCCTCAGCTACATGTCATTGCGGCATGGGCCGCAAAGAACCTAAGCAAAAGACCCTCCCCTTCGAAAAGCTGGTGGAAAAGCTTCCTGAAGAAAACGCCAACATGGCGGATGGCATGCAGGGTACGGATCGTGTCAATGACTCCTTTGCTCCCTCTTCTTACCTACTGCAGGAAATGAGAGCTAACTTTAGGGCACTGGATGGACAGTTTGATGCACTAGACAAAAATCTGGAGAGCCTTGGGGCCAAGATCCAGGTACACGATAGGCACTTGGACGTGGCGGAGGCACACATTTCGGACATTGAGTATAGTACTGCGCAGTCCATTAAACAGCTGGAATGTGTGGAGCATATACTCAAAGAAGTGGCCATCAAGAATGAAGATCTTGAAGCGCGTAGTTGACGCAACAACATCCGTATCCTGGGGGTTCCAGAATCCACCGCCACGGGCCACCTGGATCTCTTTGTGGAGACACTGCTGGCTGATATAGTCGGGAAGGACTCCTTCACCCATGACTTTTTTGTGGGGGGGCAACCCGGGTTCGGGCTTGGTCCCACACTTTGGGACCAAGCCTGAACCCGGGTTGCCCCCCCAGGCCCATCATTGCATGTGTCATGAACTTTCAAGACCGCAACACGGTGCTTCGCCTCGCCAGAGAGCGTGGGGACACAATATGGCTAGGCTCCAAAATATCCTTCTTCCCGGACTTTACCATTATGGTCCAAGAGGCCCTTCGAAAATTCAATGGAGTCAAAGCCACCCTCCGGAACCTAGGTCTGAATATGGCATGTTATATCCCGCAAAACTGAGAATTGATGTGAATGTCAGACCTCGCATGTTTGATAGCCCCTCTGAGGTTCAGGACTTCTTTCGTATGTACAGGCAGCCCACCACACAGTCTGGTGCGGGGGTGGAGGGCCCTCTCTTCCTCACAGTGGCTCCGATGCGAGCATGTAACTCTTCTCTATCTCTGGGACTGGTTGACACTCTTACCCTGATCCTTCCTCATTTTAGCAGGACCATGTTGGGATAATGTCATCCATTCTACTGTTATACTTCAAAGAGCTGGCTCGCTGCTGTGGTGTTGCCACCCTCCATGGTGTTCACCAGGGGTTTGTCGATTGGTACTCAACGTATTGTGGTATACCAGGGGTTTGCCTTGCTCTATTGGTAGTAAGGGTAGGTGCGGGGTGGGGGGGATCGTTGCTACTGTTCTTCCATTTGTGGTTTTCCTTTATTTGGTATACTGTCATGGCTGGCATTCAATAATTGGAGCATTTCTTTGTCATTTAGGTTATGTTTAAATAATGGCTCTGCTGGTTAACATTGATGACCCTGAAGGCCTGTCCTTAATGTCCTTAAATCTCAGAGGTCTCAACGACAATCGGAAAAGGCGACATGCAGTCCATTACCTTATTCGACACAACGTTGACACGCACTTATCTAAATCTGACACTGGCCATTTTGCAACTAGCTGGGGTGCGCACAGGTACTTCGCCAACTTCAGCAACTACGCAAGGGGCACTGCCATTCTCATCCATAAGAGGGTCCCATTTCACCCCTGTTCAGTCACACCAGCAATGGAGGGTAGATACTTGATTGTCACGGGCTCACTAATGGGACACAGCTCTGCTCTGGTGTGCATATATGCTCCAAACACTGACTCCCCTGAATTTTTCCACTCAATGCATTCCCAACTGGCAAAGAAAGATCCCACTCTTTTATTGATGGGGAAGATTTTAACTTACTACCTAATCCTACATTAATAGCACTACCAACTCCCCAGCATCAAGCCTCGTGCGCACCGCATTCTGCTGGATCTCTGCGAGCACTTTTCTCTCTTCGACATAGGACGCAAATGTAACCCATCCCACACCGACTATACACACTACGCGGGTCAACACAACACCTGGATCAGACTCGATTATTGGCTCATCTCCCCGGCCATTTCTGGCTTGGTCCACTCCCTTGTGACTCTCCCGAGGACATACTCGGACGACCACCCGGTATAGCTTCTCCTGCAGGTTACCAAACCTGAAGGATTTGAACGGCAATGGCGCTTCCCAAGCCACGCTCTTAATGATGACCTCTTCAACTCCGAGGTGTGAGAGGCTATTGAAGACTATTTCACCATCAATACGGGTTCTGACGATACCTTTGCGGTGTTGTCGGAGGCTTCAAAGCCTACATCAGAGGCGTATGCCTTGCCAAGCATGCTGGGGTACTCAAGGCTGTTCACAGCATGCTAGCACGCTAAGAGTATGACCTATCTGAACTGGACAATGATATAACTCACACTCCTAACTCAGACACAGCTGGGAAACGTTTAACCCTCCTCACCGAATACAGAGATACTGCAGATCGCGAGATTCTCTACTTAGGCAAATGTCACGCAGTCAGGCGATATGGCGAAGGAGAGCGTCCAGGCCGTGTTTTGGCTCAGGTGCTTTGACCCCCTTATAACAGGGCCTTCGTTACAGAGTTGCAATCCTCCCCTAACCAGACGCTCACAGGGACTTTGGAAATTAAGGACAAATTTCTCACTTATTTTATATCTCTCTATACCTCCAAGGTGGGCCAAGACCCTACAGCTAAGGAAGCTTATTTGTCAGAGATCGCACATATTGGAGAAGAACATGCAGGATTTGTTAGCAGAGCCAATCTCCGAGGCAGATTTCCTTGGTGCCATCGATACCCTTGAACTATACACAGAGGCCCTGGAGAAACAAACCCTCCCACCTACTCTCTGTAAGGCGGTCGTAATACTCCTTCCTAAGCCGGACAAAGACCCAACGCTTTGTGGGTCATATAGACCTCTGTCCCTACTGAACTTAAATGACAAGATCTTAGCTAAGATAATCGCCAATCGCTTGTCTCAGATAATGGAATATATCATTTCACCGTCTCAGTCCGGCTTCGGACCCCGTCGATCAACTTTACTGAATCTTAGGACCCTTTTCTCGGTCCTCCACAGAATCAATCCAGAGATCCCCGCTGCTGCAATCCTATTGGACATGGAGAAGGCCTTTGATTCATTAGAATGGCCTTTGATTCATTAGAATGGCCTTTTTTCATTTCGGTCATGCACCGCATGGGCATGCAGATGGGATTCATTGCCACTACTGCTCTATTATATTGCCGCCCCACGGCACGTCTCCGCCTCAACGGCACACTCTTCCTTCCCTTCTCTCTCTCATGTGGCACCCGGCAAGGTTGCCCTCTGTCCCCCTTATTGTTCATCTTAGCCATGGACCCCTTAATTAGACATTTTCAGGAGCGGCACCTTCAGAGAGGCCTCCAATTCAACACTGGCCCCCTACTGGTCGCACTCTATATTGATGATACCATCATTTATGCCAGGGATCCCCAGGTGAACCTAGAGCCACTCATTAGGGAGATCATCTGTTTCGGCCAGCACTCAGGGCTAGGCATCAATTGGCATAAATCGGTTATTTTCCCCCTGACCCCCAGTACCATATCATGGAACTGCGAGTTCCCCCTCGCATGGTGCTTAGATTTTGTCAAATATTTAGGCATACATATTCATCTTGACGTCGCCCAGATCCTTTGCCTCAATTATGGGCTGGCCATAAATGCCCCTGAGGCTCAAGTAGAAAGATGGTTGCGGTTACCATTGTCCATAGCCGGCAGAGTTGCAGTCATTAAGGTGGTGGTGCTCCCTACATTTTTTACCTCTTTAACAATATTCCCAAACCCCTCATGAATAGATTTTTCCTAACGTTACGGTCACACCTTCTTAGATTAGTCTGGGGGGGCAAACCTGCCCGTGTGCGCTGGCAGGTGCGGGGAGGGTTCGGAGTGCCAGACTTTCATTTATACCACCTGGTGGCCCAATGCAGCTATGCCTTCGCATGGTACTACCCGGACGCCAGTATTCCCTTTCTCCGTCCCGAGGCGGATTTCGTCCTTCCCGAGCTGCTATCCACCGTATTGCCTAAGAGCGTGCCCAGAGATCCCAATGACATTCAGACTGTCTTCACCACCAGCTGGGCATGGGAGAACCTGCGTCGAATTACAGGTGCCCCCATACTTTATTCCTCAGCCCTCCCTATCCCAAACGCCCGCTGGCTCCAAATCACAGGTGAAATACTGGTACAGCGCACACTGGCCAAATTTAAAGTCTCTAAAATGGGGGACCTGTACCCTGACCGCCACATCTTGTTTGCGACGGATGAGACTCGCTTCCATAGCGCCTCCTTTATGGATAGCTTTGTGCTGGGTCGGATCCGTTCAGCACTTCGTGCCACTCTGCCTGGCTCCCCCATCGAACCAGATTTGTTCCCCCCTCTCTCGCATATCATTGAAAATGAAAGTGGAGTGCATCTCATCTCCAAACTGTATAGGGCATGCTCCGGATTGAGACAAGTCAATGATAACAGGGTCCGAAAGCTCTGGGAGGAGGAATTTGGCCGACCCGTTACAGATGATCAGTGGGCTAAGTGCTGTGCAGTAACTAAAGAAGTATCACTCAACAGCAGACATAAGCTATTACACTTTACGTTTTTACGCAGAATCTATATTACCCCGGCCTGGGCCCACAGACTAGACCCGTCCAGACCCCACACTTGCCGTAAATGTAACACCCCCTATGCTTATTTTGCACACCTCACATGGACCTGCCCTAAACTTCAGTCCTACTGGGTGGGGGTACACTATACACTGGGGGCCATGACCACGCTGTCACTAGTCCCTATACCTGAAGTGGCGCTGCTGGGATATGTGGTCAACTTCCCTAAAACTATTAGAAGATTTGCAGCTATTTGCCTTTTGCTAGCCAAAAGGGAAATTGCCATTCACTGGGGAAGAAGATCAACTCCTATGTTGCAAGGCTGGCTAAATAGTTTGGCCTACTGTAACGTCAACTGTGACATATATTCCAGTACCCTACCCAGCACTTCTCGCCCCAAGGACATATGGGTACCATACAGTGCCTATGTCGAAAAAGTGTGTCAGACCACTGACTCCCAAGTGGCACGGTGCATTGTCCCTACAGGGGTGCGATAATTTACCTGACCTTCCCAAGATACTTGACGGTCTTACTCTATAGTCCTCTACCATGCTCCTGACTTTTCAACCCTGTCATCTGCACCTCGGGGGCTGGGTTTGGATTGGCGAATAGACTTGCTGAGGGGGAAGTATTACTCGCTTTGGTTGTAGAATGATGGCCTTCAGGACTAAATGCTGTATACTTTTCCTATATGCTTTACCTTGCTGCTTCCATACAGTTCGATAGTTTTGTAATGCCACGTTATGCTCCATTTCTTCATTATCTGTTGTAATGACCTTAACAGATGCCTCCCATTTCATTCCTGTGTGATGTAACAAATGATAAATAAAGTTTTTTTAAATTGTGTAAATTAGTGACTCCATGATTGGCTTATTTGATTTACTTGTCATACCCTAGTACAGTTCACCATGTGTGCCCAGGGCCTGTAAATCAAATGCTGCTGGTGGGATTGCAGCACTGGTTGTGCCACCCACAGAAGCAGCTTGTAAAATGTGGCTGAGGTCTGCCATTGCAGAGCCTGTGTGCAGCCTGGAGCTGTCATGTCGACTTGGCAAGTACACCCACTTGCCAGTCCCTAACCATTCCATTTTCTACATGTTAGTCACCCCTAAGGTAGGCCCAGGGTACCCCCATGGGCAGGGTGCATTGTATGTAAAAGGTAGGACATGCTGTGTGTGGCATGTCCTGATAGTGCATTACAGCCAATTTCGATTTTCACTATTGCAAGGCGACCTGTTCCCATAGGCCAGAATGGGCAGTTTGATTATAACATCTTATAATCCTAACTGACAAAGGAGACATGGTAGAAAAACAAATTTAGTATGCCTGAACTCAGAATGATAAAATATATCTTTTAGTGAAGTTGGTTTTAACATTCTGTGTTTGAAAATACCACTTTTAGAAATTAGGTATTTTCTTGCCTAACCATCCAGCCTGCCTCTGCGAGGTTGTGTATTGCATGTCTGGTTTGTGAGTGACAGAGGCTGGGGTGGCTCCAGGAGACAGGGTGAGTCAGCACTAGGCTGAGTAGACCTATCTGCATTGGGAGTGGTGGGAGGAGTAGCCCCTGGGCCTGAATAGGGCTGTGCCTGCCTACCCCAATGCTGGCTAAACCTCCTGTGGTGCGTCTGATGACCCTGGCTCACACTGACAAAGGAAGAAGTTGTGCACTGGCAGTGGTTACTTGTTGCCAAGGAAAGGAGAAAAGGGCTTTGCTGTTTGCTTTGTCATCTTGAGGAAGATCTCCAAGGGCTTGAACTAAGCTTGCCTCCTGTCTGAAGTCTCAGGGACACAAAGACTTCACCACCAGCTCCCCCTGAATCTCCTTGCTGGGAATTCTGACCTGCAGTGAGGTGCCTGCTGTTGTTTGGGCCCTCTGAGAAACTGCGTGTCGCTGCGTGTCGCTGGGAGCTGGAAGCGCGACACAAAGAGGAGAAGCGTGTCGCCGCCGCCGCAGCAGTTGCTGTCGCATCACCAAAGAAGCGTGCCGCTTCTGCATCTGTTCGCGTGTCGCATCACCAGAGAAGTGTGCTGCCACCGCAGAGGTCGCCGTCGCATCAGCGGAGAAGCGCGTCGCAGGGCCTGTCGCAGCTCCATAGATCATCGATTTCTCAGTACGGCCGTCGGGCATGCACGCATTGCATCCCCATTGTCGCATCGCATCAAAGACGCCATTTTGTCGCATAGCACTGGATCGTCGCATCGCATCGAGGCACCATCTTGTCACATCGCACCGGATCACAGTAAGAAACCGACGCATCACAACCTCTCCGGTAAGGAACCAAGGCATCACCTCCCCTGCGCTGCAGTAAAGAACCAACGCATCACCTCCCCCAAAGCAAGGAACTGACGCATCACCTTCCCTGAGACCCTTTTGTTTGTATTGCGTGAGGCATCCAAGGTACTTTGAGAATAAAGTGTCACATTTACCATCTACATTTAACTAAGCTATTTCTACTATTTTAAAGTCATTTTTTTATTACAGTACCGTGTATTTTTGTCGTTTGGTCTTGTGTTAAGTCTAGTAAAGATTACTTATTTTTCTAAACGGGTGTGGTGTCCATTCGTAGTGTTTTCACTGTATTACTGTATGTGTTCACAAATGCTTTACACACTGCCTCTGAGATGAGCCTGTCTGCTTGTGCCAAGCTACCAAGGGGGTGAGCAGGGATTATTCAGGAGTGTAGCCCCTTACCCTGACTAGAAGCAAGGGTCCCTATTTGGACAAAGGTGCAAGCCATTGCCAACTAGAGACCCCCATTTCTAACAACTACCAAGGATGAAATGTTCGAGAACAATAAATCTGAGGTATGGCCTGGGCAGTGATTGGGGGATTTTACATGCTGTGTGAGATTCACTCCATTAAGAGACATGGTTAGCTGAGAAGCATGAGTACAGCCAGGATCATTTATATGCAGGGTGAAATCTCCTAAGGCCGTATAGTTGGCATATTGCAATGACTTCTGGGCAATGAAGTTGCATGGGTCTGGGGTTAGACTGGGTGGGGACAATATGCCGGTCTATATATCAAAAGTCCCACAAAGGACGTTGTGGGTCCGGTCTTTATACAAAAATTCAGACCTTCTATCAAGCCCATATTTCTCAGTTCTGTGTTGCTCACCAGATGTAGCCCCTGACCAGGATCCAGACCTTGGACCAGTCTGCAAACATGAGAAAAATGTCTTGAAAACCAAGCCGGTGGTGCGTATTGTTAAACCTACTCCTCGTTGAGGTCCCTGCACTGATCGTTGACCCTTGGGACTACATAATACATGTTTTAGTGATCTTTTGGATGCTAAGTTACTCCCGCTTTTTGCTCCGCTTGACACCATAGAGTCTAAACTTTAGGGTTGGCTTCCCCTCAGAGTTTACAGCCCAAGTCGATTATAAGAACTAGTCCTTCGCAAAGACCCTTAACACCAACTGCGCTCCATTCGTCTTGTAGTAATGAGGGTAGTGGTGTCAATTCCACCATGATACCCGTGGTCAATGATCATGAAATCATTCCATCTTTATTGCCACACAGTGCTGCTGCTCAGGCTTCTTCAGATCCTTTTGTTCATTAGGCACCAGAAATTCAAGGATGGGTCCTTTCCCTGTGATTGATTTGCCACCTGCCTGATGTCTGTATGTTATAGTGTTAGCAAATGACCCCAGCCTGCCTTTTGGTCAATTTGTATCTACAATGGCCCGTATGAATAAATTAATTAATTGCTAAATTCAAATGAGTGTGGACATTGGGACCTTTGTAAAGAGATTCTTTTTACACGACGGGTGGGGGGAATTGGCCATTTGAGAAAACAATTTAAAGGTGACACAACAACTGTTAAAGTTTTAACCCTTTTGTGGTGGGTGAGATGTTGGCATAAGCTAGCAATGGTATGATTAAATCAACTTTGATTAGGATCTTGCCCTTGTTTTTTTTACAGGCAACTGGCACCGGCCATTACTAGGTTTAGGCCCCAAAACTCTGTTAAACCTATTATGAGATCTCATCAGGCTAGGATACTTCCCCTCCATACCCATTTTGCAGCAATGTCAGAGCTGGAAAATATTGATTGACATCTAGATTAGGAGGGCGTCTATGGTGCTGTTATGGGGTTTTGCCGAGTTTGTGGGGATAGCATCCCCCCAGCTACTATCCTGAAGCTGATAACACCTAGCAAGATCCATGTTATCATATGTCTCCAAAACTTCCTCTACCTTCTCTCTGTCCCAAATATGTCCAAGGGCAAATAAACAAAGTGCTTCTGTGGCTGCAAGTAGTCTTATGTTTAAGTTTCTAAGCTGCAATGTAGCCGGCCTTGCCTCAAAAATGTATGATGTGGAGCAGCAATCGTTTATTAGGGAGTATGATATTATATTCATGCAGGAAATCTGGATGTAAACAATGTTGTTTTTGTGGGTACATGTGTTATAACTTACCAGCTTTGTCCTCTCTAGTGGGTGATGCAAAAGGGGGAATGGTGGCAAGGCTTAAGGTCGATATTGGCTACTCTATTTTACTGGTTGCATCCAATATAAGTGTAGCCCAAATGATTGACCTGTGCTGGGGGAGAAACCTAAGGGCACACATGATGAACTTCTATAATGATGATTTTTCTTCCAAGGGCAAACTGAACTTTCAGGGTCTGTTTTCAGAGGAAGTAGTCGAGTTTGGTAAACCTTTTAACCTTCTGTTGGCAGGTGATTTCAATGCTAAATTGGGTCCCTAACCCCTTTGACACAAGTAGTTTTTTGACCCACTCTCTAGGGTAGATGATTTGAATGCCATGGACGCCAGGGGGGCTTCACTTATAAACTATGTTGGTGGACTATGATGGACTATGTTGGTGGACTATGACTTTTACAGGAAAGGGTAATGGATCCATAATTTACTATATTTTTAGCTCACAGAGTCTTTTTCCTCTGGTTTACTGGGGCAAACGGCCTTGTTGCAGCCTTCAGTGATCATAACCCGCCAGCTACATACATTGTGGTGCCTTCTAAGCATCATGGGGCTGTCACTAGGATGATGGGTTCTGGCCGATCTGTCAACATGAAATTGGTTATGAACCAGGTGGTTAGCTCAGACCAATGGGTAAGGTTCCCTCACAGGAGAAATCCTGGTTTGACAAAGATTGCAGGATAGCCAATGAAAGCTTGTGCAGCACCTTAAAGCAAGTCCCTAGACAATGGAGTACTATCGAAACTTGCAGAAAGGCATATGCATTGGCTTTAAAAAGGAGGGAAGCAGCTGTTAAAGATGAGAAATGGGAGGCGATTGTGGTTGCTTGACAAGAAAAAGATGCACAGGCTTTTTGGAAGGTGGTGCGAGTGGGTTTATCCCCTGTATCATCCCAGCAACTGTCCATGTTACTGACGAAGCATGGATAAAACATTTCTCTGCAGATTACTAAACCAATGACAATGTGTTGTTCGATGAGCGGCAGCGTGGCTACTCCTTATGTGGTAATCTTACTTTTTATGTTGATGAATTCGCCAAAGCTATTCACAATAGCCCCTGGATAAAGGCTCTGGATCCAGATGGTGAACCTCTTGATCTGATTAAAGAGGATCCTGAGTTTTGGTCTCATCCTTTTCAGTGTTTTTAATGCAGTTTGTCGGGAGTGGGTCCAGCCTTCATGGCGCACATCAATATTTGTTCCTATTTTTAAAAAGGGTAAAGTTCTTGACCCTAGGTGCTACCGCCCTGTATCTCTTCTTGATTATACAAATTGGGATAATTGGTAGAGTAATATTGGAATTTCTTCTTTCTTGGGTAAAGGAGAGAAATGTTTGATCTCAATATGGTTTTTAAGAAGGCCTTTGGTCAATCGAGCAGTGTAGAAATTTTTCACCTTATTGTTGGTTAAATATACATTTTCAAAAGGTATCCCTATCCATCTGGCATTTATGGACCTGTCAGTTGCATTTGATTGTGTTCACAGGTCCAAATTATGGGCTATTCTTGTGCCATAGGCCTTCTGAAGGGGTTGGTTTAACTCCATCCTTTAAGGTTAAACATGGAGTACACCACAAATGTGTAATTTTCCCTATTCTCTTTCGGTGTTATACCAATTGCCGTAAAAATGTGTTGGTATATGCTGGGGCTGATGTATCATGTATCGGGACAAAGGCAGTGCCCGCCTCATTATACGTGGATGACGCAGTCCTTCATACCAGTTCGTCCAATGGCCTAAAGAATTTAATCTCTAGTTTTGTGACCTTTATGAAGGGGCTTGATTTAAAGACAAACTTCACCAAAAACTTCACAATGGTGTGTTGCCCAAAAAAACACTAAAGATAGAACTTTAAATATACGAGGACGAAAACTGGATAGGGTGAGTTCCTTCCCATATCTAGGTTTGGATTTTGATGATGCCTACTTGTGGTCTTCCTGCCTACTTGTGGTCCTCTGCTTTTCTCGTGCAGTCGGCATCACCTTTTATCTTGCGACCTGTTTTTGATGAAAAGCGGTTGCACCAATTTTGGAAATCTGTAAAAGGAAGTGCATGCCAACTGTAACATACAGAATGGAAATTTGGGGCTACAGAGAGGTGGGGGGATCCAGGTTGAAGAGAACCAGTTTTTTCGACACCTGTTGGGGGTTCCCCCATTGACTTCACACTACTGCTCACACCTGGAATTAGGGTTGGACTATGTTCAAGATTTTACTAACGCAGCCCCATTGACCCTGAGGTGCATAATATGGGCGAACAGTGAAGCAGATCTCAATAAGGCTGTTATAAGAGATTGCTGTTCTTGTGGTCATGGTCTTAAAATCTCGTGCTTGAAGTATGTTAAAGACACTTCTATGGAATTGAGTTGTGCACATATATTTACGAATCCAGATTCTGTAACAAAAAAAGAGAAAGCCTGGGTTCAGAATTGTTTTTTAAAACATAGCCAGGCCTCTAGGGAGACGGCGGAGGTGTTAAAACCAACTGTGAGAGACTACTGTATAAGTCAGATGGTTGAAGGGGCTGTACCATATTTTTCTTTAGTGCAGAATGTTTATGAACGAACAATGCTGACCAAGTTTAGTCTTATTATTTGTCTTGGGATCCTTTGTCTGTTGTACGGAGGATTAATAAAGCTTTGCACATTTTGATGAGGAAATATCTAAAGTAGGTTTTTATTGTGGCATGTTTTTAATGATTTATGTATTCTTATTTGTCCTGTTTATATTTATATATTTTTAAATTCATTACAGTGTTTTGAAATGTGTATCTTTTATGATCCATTTTTGAGATAAAGACATCCTATCTGACTATGAATGCAGACATGTGCTCTATACCCTCTAGTATGTGTCTCTTGATAATCTGTGTATCCTTTATGATACATTTTTTAGGTAAAGACTGATCCTATCTGACTATGAATGCAGACATGTTCACTATACCCTCTAGTATGTGTCTCTTGATTATCTGTGTATTTTTTATGATCCATTTTTAAGATAAAGACTGATCATATCTGACTATGAATGCAGACATGTGCACTATACCCTCTAGTATGTGTCTCTTGATTATCTGTGTATTTTTTATGATCCATTTTTTAGGTAAAGACGGATCCTATCTGACTATGAATGCAGACATGTGCACTATACCCTCTAGTATGTGCCTCTTGATTATCTGTGTATCTTTTATGATCCATTTGTGAGATAAAGACTGATCCTATCTGACTATGAATGCAGACATGTGCACTATACCCTCTGGTATGTGTCTCTTGATGATCAGCTTACCAGTAGTAATTAGCATTAGCCCTGGTGAAGCTCTCTTTTGAAAATCTGGCTGTACTTTACTCAGCTGAAGAAGTACCATAAATTGGATTCCCATGAATACATTTTCTTGAAGCATATGATTTTTCTTTTGGTGCTTGCCTGTGATTCATTGCTATCATTTAAGCACTTTTTTGCATTATGGTCCATGGTACCCTTGCTACATCACTGCTGCTGACCTACCCCTTTCATCATGCATTGCTCGAGGTTCCATAAAGTGTAACTGATGAAAAAAGTTTCACCGCTGCATAAGAACCATGGCAGGATATCATTTCTGCAGCAGGTGTAGCTGCACCAGGTTCAGAGATTAAAGAGAACAATTGGACTACAATTATAACTGTATTTCACTGACCAAAAGGAGGTCATCTTCTTTGCTTGCATCATGGCCCCTTGCACCCTTTTTACATCCAGGAAAGAAGGCCAAAATATAAAGTTGATAGGATACAAAACAAAAAAGAAGAACTTTCATTTAATTCATCAATCACTTTAGAGCAATTATCAGCATGTCTCCCTTTAAATCTCCATGTCATAGTAACATGCGCTTCCTTTCTGAATGCTGTCAGCAGCTGCATGAGCAGACCTGCCTGCCGAATGCATTTAACCACGCTCGCTCCCTGCTTGTTGCTCCTGGCATTGACATATAGTAGAGACTCTCCGTGGCGACAGACACTTTGTTATTCCATCCGCCTGTCAGACTTCTAGATAACATTTCTGTTCTCAGATTTATCAGATTCCTTGCTGAGTTGAACTTCCTGTCTCTGAAGTTGTGCGTCTGTATTTTAGTAAACACTGACTGGAATCTGCCAACTGAGGCCTGAATGAGGTGAACATGTTTTATGATGCGCTGCTGGCATGAATCCGACGGAGAATGGGGATCGATTTGCCAAAAAGTCTGGGGTAGTAGCCCTTTGAGCCCTGAAGAAGCATGGGGCAGTGCCCGAAGGGCTGTTCCAACAGGTCAGCATGTGGGCCGGTTTTTTGTCTGTTCGTGGGCATGTTTTATGGTCTGTTGGGATGGTTTTAACTGTTGATTTCCATAAAACCTAAACACACATTGACTGCAGCAAGCTGAAATACATGCAGTCTACTTTCAAAACCCTCATAAACAGTGGGCCCAATTCACAAAGGGCCTGGCCCGAACTCGTGGCGGAGGCCCGCAGTCGAGGCGGAGGCCCGCACTCGTGGAGGAGGCCCGCAGTCGTGGTGGGACCTCCGCATTACAGTTTTTCATTGTGAAGATCCCGCCACGAGTGCTGCCATTGTTGCAGCGTGGATCATCAAATTCCCCCTTCGTCACGGACCAAATGCCTCAACATCAAATTCACTCATATACATTCATTGGTGGGGCCCATGACACCAATACTTACACTCCGTTGATCTGCTTTCCTAGGGAAAATAAGCTTCCAAACGCTGACATGAAAGGAATACCTTTACCTTACCCTAAATACATTGACTTCAAACCTAAGATATCCCTCTCATAAGGAGAAGGATCATTTAGTTGTTGTCTATGATTTTAGTGACTAAACTCATCTATTTACACATTACTTCTTTATCTTAATTCTCTTCTTCAAATAATTGACACAACACATTTGTCAATTAATCAAGTATTCTTTATCTAAGAAATATTGCAAGAAACGTTAGAAAACATAATCAGCATTTCAGAGCATCATATTTACCTATTTTGGCTAAAAGACGTTGTCTAAGTCAGTCAGGTCAGGGAAGAATTTTATTCAGCAAAATTTGGCCGCAATTCAGTCTCTCAAAGATTCAGGATAACAGCTGTCCAGCAGTGTCACCATCCTCTCCGTCAGCATAACGTCAGGAAATCGAGTTCGTCAAAGAAGAGCGTGAACCTTTAGCTCAATTCCCTACCTACTTTTATAATGAAAATAATGTCAAAAAGTATCAAGATCGGGGTTTAGAAAGTCCTGATTGGTTGACTTGGGGTTAAGAGGTAAAGTTCCCAGGGTGTCCAAAAGATGAACTCCTCATACGTGCTGGTTCCGGTTTTAAATTGTCTATTGTGTGATTGTTGGCGAAGTTCCCGGGATAACCTTGGTGGGTACATCTTCTCCTGGGGTCAGGTCCAGGCCACTGCTTCTAGCGGTGACGCATGCGCACTTCACCCAGAACCTCGTGCTGTCAGGGCAGTCACATTCAACATCTCGTTCAGCCATCTTGTTTAGGCCGAAATGGTCAACTTAAGCAAAAGAAACACAAAAAACGTAATTAAAACATAGAAATGGCTAATAAAATGTTATCCCCTTGCTAATACCCATATGTGTGTGTATTTATCTAGCAGAAGTAACACTCAGAGCGGTTTATACTTACGGAATAAAGCACAAATCACAAATACATCACCAAAGCAACATATAACATGCAATATACTAATTTTCCTACTATTAATATGCGTACTTAAATTAGTATACAATTAGTATAGCCATGCAAAGTGCAATTCCCACGTGTAATTCTTTGTTAGTATGATTGGTAAATGTTTCACTGCAAACCAATTAATATGATTACTATTAGTTAATTATTCAGATTAATATAACCATGCAGAATGGGGGGGGTATACAAAATTTTGCACTACCCACTCCAGCAATCCCCCCTTTGGTGATTATATCACCACACTAATCAAAAGTTTTGTATCCCTTCTACGGAAATTTAAATTGATTTCTTGTTTCATTCATATTTCAGTTTCCCCTGTTTCTTCTCTTTTTGCTGTTTTATACATGCTATCCTTTAACTCTTCTAGTTCTATTTCTTCAAATTCTCTTTCTTGTTTCTTATCCCTTCTCCTTACGTTTTCTCTTTTTATTATTTTCTGGTTTTTATTCTTTCTACAACAAATACAACCTAATCTTATTATTAATACTAAGGAAATCACACATGTTAATGGAAATAATATCTTACCTATAAATGTACTACCTAATTTTACTACAAAGTCTTTAATAGCTGATATTTTCTTACCAAACTTCTCCCAGACACCTTCAACCTCCAGTGGTACAATTTCGTCATGCAATTCTGTATTATTCTTAATATAAATTTTCAAATCTCTACTTTCGTCAGTAATGTAAGTACAACAATGTTGAACTTTCAGCATTCCACAGACTCCGCCCTCTTTTACCAATAAAATATCAAGGGCAAGTCGATTTTGCATTACCATAGCACGCATGGCAACCATTTCAGTATTTACCAATAAGAATCCTCAAGCGGTGCTTGTTGACAAGCGATCCACTACTGTTGAAAGTTTTCTAATTTTGTTCGCATTCAGAGATATTCCCACTGCGGGTATCAGTGCTCCAAAAATGTCACCCACAATCTCAGTCCAAGATTCTCTCTTACTACGTGCTAAATAACTACCTAAGCTATGTACACCATCTTCTCCTCTATTCATATGAAAAATCTTTGGAAAAAACAGGCCAACATAACATGCGCCATACCAATGGTGTAGCAAACGATAATATGCCCTGTTCTCACAAATGAAATACAGTCCTGGAGAGACTGGATCTCTTCCACCTTTAAATCCCCATCCTCCCATGATTCTGTATGTATCATGGCACTCACTATTCCCTAAAAAATTATTGTCATAAGCCGTCTGATTCCTTCTTATACACAATTTTCCTTTCTGAGGCCAATCTAAAGCCGTAGTTGGACTTGTTTCCCCTCTCAAGTGCTTCTCTGTTTCTACATCCCAAACTGTTTTCTCCACTTTCCCTTCTGAAGCCTTTCTTTGCATTTTCAATCTTCCTTCTTCAACCATATCTAAAAATGTATTTTCTTCTTTCTTTAAACTGCAAGTTATTTCTAAATATATATTCTAATGTTAATTCTTTAGTCTCTAAGAAAAATTCACCTAGTACCTTTGCAGGTTTTACCTTGTTTAGTTTGTTAATTGCTGGTACATGTGAACATATAGTTTCTACATCTGAAAAATAATACTTTAATGTACCTGTTTGATCAAATAAACTAGTTATTACACTACATGTTATTCCATATGTTACAAGAAGGTGATGATAAGTCACTCCTTCACATACAGATGCAGGTAATTGCATACATATGTAGCAATCTCTTACGTCCATTGTTTTTACATATTCATACAACAACTTTGAAAACACATTGTTAGAAAAATTTGTTATTGACTTGTCTTTATGTAAACAGTTTTTATCTATTCTAGTTGGAACTACCTTTTGAACTTTCCTTATATTAATTAAGTTATCACTATGTCCTTCTAATGTATCTACAGTAACTTTGAATGAAATTAGTAGAGCAAAAACACTCCAAAGAAGCATTAATAATCATGTACAACAACAACACATTTTGCACCATCTTCTAAGGAAGGTACATCTACTTTTGCTACTTTCGATGTTTGCCATTTTTTCTAAAATGAGCTGTGTCTTTTGACTTAGCCTCTTCTACTTCACAACTAGTTTCTAACCCAAGGCTTCTAAGCACCTACGTGGTTCTACCAGTTTTTGTCTTTTTCAGTATTTTATTGTCTTTCCATCAGTAATTTTCTTGTCTCATTCAGTTTGGCATCTCATCATCTTTCACCTTCCCTTCGTTTTCAACATACAGGTTGTCCTGAACATCCGCTTCTTCTCCAATATCGGACAAGATAACTCTCTACAACCACCTCTGGATCTCCTTGGCTATCCGCCTCTTTTTTCACTTCAGGCAAGGCCACATATGTCCATTCCGGTGATTTATACTTCTGGTTAGGTTTTCTTGTTCGTTTGTTTTCTTTGACTACTGTTTGTTCTTCTTCTTTCGATTTCTCCTGACTCGTTACTTCATTCACCTGTTCAGCTCTTGGCGAATTTACACGTGTCAATCGATATCTCAATCTTTTTATTGTGTTTGGCCACACCTCGCCTTTTGCCGTCCTTTTCAATTTACTCCCTTTATCATTCTTTTCAGTTCTCCAAGCTCTCTTTCTCAGAACTCGGCCTTCCGGTATTTCATCTTCGCTTTCCTCAGACTCTGTTCCAACTTGCTTTTTGCCTTCAACGAGTTCTTTTTCCACCACTTCTTTTGTTTTCCCTACTTCTGTCCCTCCTCGAATCTCCATCACGCAGTCTTCCTGCTGACTACTTGTCCCTGCTTCTAACTGGATGTTGGAGTTCCCTACACCTCCTCGGGGGTCTTCCGCAATAATCTTTCCCTCTCTCTCTGTATCTGGCACCTGTCCATCTAAAGGTGTTATTTCGTCTGGCACTTCCTTCTCATGGATTTCTTTTATTGTCTCTCCACTATCCTTTTCTTTGTTCTTTCCTTGTTCCTTCTTGGAAGAGCGTGCCCTTTGTTCTGTCTCTGAGTCTGAACTGGTATCAAAAATCTGTAACCTTCTCCTCAGGGAATTACTTCTGGGGACCAAAGTTAACCTTGGCTCTGTCTCCCCCCTTTCAGGGTTTTCTCTTTCTTTGTCTTTTGAATCTCCGTCATCTGACTCAGTACTGGATTCTGACTAATCAAAGTACTCTTTTTCTTTACAGTCAACTGGATTTGGACTTCTCAAAGTATGACTTGCATGGATCCAGTTCTTCAATCCAGAACACTTCACAGCTGTTGTTGTAGTCAAGATGACTTGCCTTGGTTTTCCCCACCTGGGAACCAAACAGTTTCTTCTTCTGTGTACTTTTATTCTTACCTAGTCCCCTGGGCTTAGATCATGAGCTGGCTTCTTTTTAAGATTGGTGGCATCCGCTCCAACCTGATGAAACACAGAATGAACTGCGTCAGCCAGGCTTTTACAGTATTCCAATACCATGTCCTCAGTTATTGTCATCAGCTTGTTGACTGGTACATGTCTCATGGCGCGTCCCATGAGGATCTCATGTGGACTCAAACCAGTAGTTCTGTCTGGAATTGATCTACTAGTCATGAGTCCTAGAGGCAAGACATCGGGCCATTTCATACCTGTGGCTAAACACATTTTCCCTATTCTGTTTTTGATAGTACCATGCATTTGTTCTACTACACCAGAAACCTCTGGTCGGTAGGCACAATGCAGTTTTTGTCGTACATTCAATGCTTCACAAATCAGTTTTATAATCTCATTATGAAAATGTCCTCCTCTGTCTGATTCAATTGTTACTGGGAACCCAAACCTAGGTATAAATTCCCTCAACAATAATTTTGCCACTGTCATTCCATCATTTATTCTTGTTGGAAACGCTTCTACCCACCTAGAGAATAGGCATACCATCACCAAAACATACCTCAACCTGTTACAAGGAGGCATCTTAATGAAATCCACTTGCATTCTAGTAAAGGGTCCTCCCTCTCGACCTATTGTTCCTAGACTCACCACTGTCTTTCTTCCTGGATTGTATTGCTGACAAATTAGATATCTTTGACAAATACTTTCCGCCACAAGCCTGAACTTGGCATTATACCAAGTTTGTTTAAAGGACCTAATCATGGCGTCTCTCCCTATATGTCCCTGTCCATGATACATCTGTGCCATGGCAGACATCATGCTATCAGGCATAACTGGTCTTCCATCTCGATAGACCCACACATGATCTTTCTCTCTTGGTGCACATCCTGCTTTTACCCACTGTTTTATTTCTTCCTCTCCTGCTTCTTCCTGCAATTGTCTTACCTCTTCCCATGTTCCCACGGTCTTAGTAAACATTGGGAAACAAGAACTGAACTCCTTTTCCTTTGCCCGATTGATTGAATTCTGATTTCGTGCACAATATTGCGCCATATCATTGGCAAATTTGTTTCCAGTGGCAATATAATCATCACTGCGACTATGGGCAGCACGTTTTACCACAGCCAATTGCCTAGGCAGCTGTATTGCCTCAAGCAACTTTACAACCACTTCAGCATTCTTAATGGGAGTTCCACTTGAGGTTAGGAAACCTCTTTGCAGCCAAATTTGGCCAAAATCATGGACCACCACATAGCCATACTGGCTATCAGTTATCACAGTCACTCTCACACTTTTCCTAATCTTACATGCTCTGGTCAGGGCAACAAGTTCAGCTACTTGGGCCGACCTTACTCCTTTCAAATAGGATGCTTCCATCACTGCTGCAACTGTACATACTGCATATGCTGCACTCAACACTCCTTCATCTGTCCGCAAACAGGATCCATCAACAAACATGACATAATCACTTTCTGGCAAAGGTTCATCTTTTATGTCGGATCTTGTTTTTTTACAGAAATCAAGTACATCCAAACAATCATGATCTGCTTCATCTCTTACCTCCACATGCTCCACATCAGGCAACAATGTTGAAGGATTCACATTCACACATCTCACAAGACTCACATTTGTTGCACCCAAAATGACCTTTTCATACTTAGTCAGTCGGCTGTGCGTCATATACTGAGTACGACTCCTTGTTAAAAGAATCGCCACACCATGAGGCACAAACACTTTCACAGGGTATCCCATCACAATTCCTTCACTCTGTTCCAAACTTCGACATGTAGCAGCTACTGCTTTCAGACACCCAGGAAGGGCTACAGCTACTGGGTCCAACAAGGATGAAAAATACGCAATTGGTTTCCTCAGTTTTCCATGCTTCTGTACTAGAACAGAGAGTGCACATCCATTTCTCTCACTGCAATACAACTCGAACTCCTTGTCATAGTTAGGCATGCCTAATGCAGGCGCTTCATACAATCCTTCTCTCAATTTCTTGAATGCTGCCAACTCCTCTTTGTTCAAATCAAGTGATTCTCTCACATCACTTCTTGTCAATCGTACCAAAGGTTTTGCAATCAATGAAAAATTTCCTATCCACTGATGACAATATCCAACCATTCACAGAAACATTCTCACTTCTCTTTGGGTCATTGGTGGACTCATTCTTTTTATGATCCTGATTCTGTCTATGGTTATTTTCCTGTGTCCTTTCTCAATCCTATGTCCCAAATATTGTACTTCCTTTTTACAAAACTGTAATTTCGACACTTTTAGTCCTCTATCTGCCAAATGATTCAGCAAGGCTACTGTGTCTACCTTACAAGCTTCACAAGTTTTCGATGCCACAAGTAGGTCATCGATATACTGGACTAGTACTGAATTTTCAGGCATTTCTAGACTCTCCAAAGACCTTTTCAATAGCTGATTAAATATTGAGGGGCTTTCTGTATATCCCTGAGGAATTTGGCACCATGCCAAAATAAGCTCGCCGAAACGAAATGGAAAAATTTGCTGACTGTCATGGTGCAATGGGATGGAAAAGAAAGCATGGCACAGATCAATCACTGTGTACCATTCTGCGTCATGAGGGATCTGATATAAAATCACAGATGGATTCGGTACGATGGGACAACATGGAACAACAATTTTGTTTATCTTTCTCAGATCTTGCACTATCCTGAACTTCCCACTAGGCTTTTTACATGGGCTACTCATTATTTCTCTCAATATTCCTTGTTTTATCATTTTCTCAATCACAGGAGTAACTTCTTCGATTATTTCAGGGGTCAATTTATATTGTGGGACATTTGGGTAACATACTCCTTCTTTTACAGTTATTTTTACTGGATCTACATTACTCATCAATCCTACGTCTTCTCCCGTAAAGTCCCAAACTTCTGATTTACTGATTGTTTTAATTCTTTTGGTAATTTGTCAGGGTGAAATACAGCATAGGTTCCTGTAACCTCTTTCTCTCTGTTTGCCATTGTCATTTTATACAGCACATCATCATCTGGTGTTTCAAAGGCTATTCCATCTGGAGTACAAAATATAGTGCAATTCATTTTGCACAATAAATCTCTACCTAACAAGTTCACAGGACTGGTATCGCACACTACAAATCTGTGCATTTCAGAAAATTTCCCTATACTAACTTTCACTGGTTCTGTAAGGTAAGTTTTAATCTGTCTGTTGGACACACCAACTACTTGGATCGTTTCATCCGAGAGAGGAAGATTCTTGACATCAGCTGATCTAACAGTTGATCGAGTAGCACCAGTATCAACTAGGAAAGTAATATTTTCATTATTAACTTTTCCATCTACAAATGGGCCTGTCTGGTCTACCTCTAGAGTTGCGCCAAGTACGCACTCTTCTTCCTCCCTTCGGCACCGTCAATAACCCTCTGCTGAATCGCTTTCATCGCGTTGCAGCCAATACTGCGAAGCAGCGCTAGCGCGTTGCGGCTTATTTACCTGTTCTTCGTTGTGGAATCCATTCTCCTCACTATACTTCTGGCAATTTTTGTTCTGTGGAAAAGGTGGTTTTGGCACCTGATTCTGTTGTGTTACACCCTGTTGTTGTCGTTGCTGTTGACCACTCACCTCAGTCTGCACCTGTGGATTCAATGATGGATTTTCATCGTTAGTACTTGGAGGAAATAGACACTCGGATTTCCAATGCCCTATCCTACCGCAATTATGACACGGAAATGTCTTTCTAGCTTCCTCAATATTCCCTTTATTTTTCCCAGGATTACATTTTTGTTTTGACCCAGCTTGTTCTGCTAATTGTGCTTCCTGTCTCTCTGCTACTTTTACTTGTGCCCACATAGCCTTCTCTTTTAGTTTTCGCTGTTTTGCTTCAATTTCATCACTGAAAAATTTAGCATGCCTCTATACTTCGTCTATTTTCTTATTTTGCCAATCTACCGTATGCTGTTTTATCATTTCGCTAATGTCTGGACGAAGACCATATACAAATCTGTATACGAAATGACTCAAATCCTTGTCACTCAAATTTTCATCTCCACTGAATTGTTTAAAGGCTTAAATTAACCTCTCATAATAGGCATGTACTGATTCTTTGCTTTCCTGATGTGTTCTGTCAATTTTCACCCAATCTGTCTCTTTAGGGAGTACCTTGTTCTTCAAAAATGCCATAACCTGTTCATATTTCTTCATTACCTCGGGGTCTGGAACTCCTGTCTTTGGATCCCTTGGCTATTCCTGTGTCGGCCAATCTATTACTATTTTGCATTCTGTCCATAGATCTGCTAGTACTGTTATGTCAAACAAGCTATTCAGATCAATCCACAATACTTTGGATAGCTTCACAAATCTGTCCACCTGTATATACCACTCGACGGGTTTTTCACGCAGTCGAGGGAAGTCATTCGTAAATGACAAAATATCTTGTCTAGTCCATGGGACATGTACATATCCTCCTCCTGGAATCTCTCTCATAGGGCATTCTGTCACAACCTTCTCTTTTTCTCTGACAGGATAAGCTGAAAACATTTTGTCTGAAATTTCGTTTGCGATACCATCTGCTTTTCCATTTGTCCACATCTCCCCATTTTCTCAACAAAATAATTATTTCCTTAATCTGACCTATTCGTCCTGTGGTATTCATGTTTTCAATGTCTTTTTCGGTGAAATCTACTCAATAGGGTTTCTGTAGGGCTTTTACCTTTTCAATATCAATACCCATTTCATTTGCCACTTTTTCTAATCTTTCATGAAGGCTCTTCGCTCTCCATGTTACGCTTTTGCACAGAAATAACAACTCCTCATCTTGGTATGTTTTTAACTTCTCTGTCGGAATAGTTCCTACTATTAATTCTTCCACTACCATTCGTAATTTAGCTACATCTATTGACTGGGATTCCTTGTCTTTCTTTTGCAAGCTTCTCAACCATTCTCTCAACTCTTCTGTTGATGGTCCTACTGGCTACTCTACATTTCCTTGTCCAAAATCTTTTTGAGTTTCTGACATTGTCTCTATCTTTGTCATACGCTTTTCTGCACAGTTTTGACCTACAAATGGGTTATTTGAAAAATTTGGTTCAATGATACTCATAGTCTGTCTCCATGGATTCTCACTCTGACTCATTCTTGGTTGTTCAACCGATTTATTACTTTTATAAGGGACTGTCAAACAATGTTCGCTGTCTTTCTGCTTGTCAAAAATAGGCATTACTGGACCTATCGTTACTGGTACAGTTACCGCTTCCAAATTCTTAGTCAATTCTCTTATTTCCTCAGTTAATTCTAGGGTCGTTTTTGCTAATTCTGCTGAATTTTCTCCATCCAATTTTCCTCCAGACTTCTTTTCTACCTCTCTAATGGAATTGTTTCTTCCCAAATCTTGGAACTCTGGTCATTGGGGCACTAGGGGTTAATATTTCTGGTTCTGGTCGGTATGGTGGTGGATTCTTATAAAACATATCATCAAGAACATCATCCTCTGACTCATTCATTCCATACCCTCTCGATTCCACATTATGCCTCTTTTCTACACACTTTCGTCCTTCATTCTCTCCTGCAGTTCTTACGGGAAACAAACCCTCAGTCATACTCGCATTCCGCCACCTTCTCATTCGATCATCATGCGTCTCATGTCCGTATGATCTGCCAAACAGGTACCTATATCCTCTACCATTTCTCTGTCTTTCTCTGTCATGCATCTTGTCTTCCCACTCCGTCAAAGCCTCAAATTGAGTCGGTCTAGGTCTCGGTTCTAAATTCATAATTTTCTCTCTCAAATTTCTCAAAACAGACAAATTAAATGAACCATGCTCTGGAAAAGCCAACACTCCGTCCTTTTCGGTGTATTTTACCCAGTTATCTCATCAAATACAGGTGTGATATCCATATTTCGCAACCATGAAGGATGCAGGGGTTTTCGGTGGAGGACGTAACTGTCCTTCCCTAGTTATGATTGGCTTGTTCTTCTTAAACCACTTCTTAATTTTACCAAACCAAGACCTTTTCTCTTTTTCTGGTGGATCATAATACATTTTCCCTTCTTTCGTGTCTCACTAGTTTCTCCTTACGACTGTACCGCTTCTCTATCCAATCGCAGCACGACTCACACTAACGCACCAATCCGGAGCGTCTACATCACTTTCACAATCCTCAAATCCCAGCTCGACTCACACAAATGCACCAATAGGGAGTGTCTATGTCACCCTGTATTTCCACTCCTAGCGCGGCGTACACTAACGCACCAATCTGGAGCGTTTTACGTTTCTGATCAACTGTCCAATCCCAGCGCGGTTGTTCTAACGTTGGCAGCCGCTCGGCAGCTCCTGCTCCTGTCTACCCCTCCTTTACAAATCTGCTCAGTAAGTTTTTGTTTCAATTTCTACAATTCTGTTAGTAACAACATAAAAACGCCACCATTGTCCGCTTCGCTAACCAAGGAATAGCAATAGACCTTTCTCACGAGCATTCCGTCTTTCCCGAGAGCAGCGCTTACCTCTGCCCTACTACGGAATCGTTACTACCGTTGATAATGTAGCACATCCCTCTACTTCACCCTCCTAACAAGCATTAGCTAACCGTTTCTCTAGAATTAAGACACATAGTTGGAGACACAATGCTCCTGAGAAATAAAACTAGAGTTTCACAATTAACCCAATTGCCTTTACATTCACGCACTTTCACACATGAAAAAGTAGTACATTCACACAGAATCCTGTCTTTCCCGAGAACAGCGAACAGTCTGTCCTACTACAGATTTATTACATACGTTAACAAAGCAGCGCTTACCTCTCCTTTGTCCTGCTAACAAGTTCAGAGAGTACCTATTACCTTTCCAGTGATAAGCGTTATCGGAATGCCAGTTGGATCCCTGGTACCGAAGACCAGAATTTCACAGGTAACCTTCGCTAACATATGCACTTCTCTCACACAGAAAATGTCTCTAATGGCAACACACGACGATGTCACCGAATCGAACCCAGACAATGCGTCGTGCAACTCCAATCGTCACACGTGTCTCCTGTGTACCTACAGGATAACATAAATTCCGTCTTTCCCGAGAACAGTGCTTACCTCTGCTCTACTACGGAACCGTTACAAACTTCCGACTTCCTACATCCCAGAAGCCGTGCAAACAACATAAAACTCAACACAACTTCTACATAGAGTGTTAGTACATAAACCAATATCAATAACCAATAATCAATAAGCTATTTACAAGCAATAATCACCAAACCAAAACAATAAAAACCATAACTCTGCTACCAGAAAAACTGTTGCAGCGTGGATCATCAAATTCCCCCTTCGTCTTAGACCAAATACCTCAACATCAAATTCACTCACATACATTCATTGGTGGGGCCCATGACACCAATACTTACACTCCGTTGATCTGCTTTCCTAGGGAAAATAAGCTTCCAAACTCTGACATGAAAGGAATAACTTTACCTTACCCTAAATACATTGGGGCAGATTTACAAGCCCCTTGCGAGACATTTACGCCACCGTTGCGTCACTTCTGTGATGCAGCGGCGGCGTAAACCATGTGCCATGTTGCACCTTATTTACAACGTGACGTATCTACGGAGATGCGTCACATTGTAAAGCCCTGCGCTACATTAAACCTGCGTCAGGTTTAATGTATGCAGGGTGGGCGTTCCGTCGGAAAAAGCCTCGGAAAAGTGACGCAGTGAAATCTACAAGATTTCACTGAGTCACTTTTCCGACGCTGCTGTGTCAAAACCCTGCGCCTGCTTGAAGCAGGCGTAAGGCATGACGCAGCATGTTAGGTATGGGCAGCCCCTGAGCATTGCTGGAGTTGCGTCGTGCTTGCGACACGACTCCAGCAATGCGCCGCCCTTATGCCGTCAGATGCGTCACGCATCTGTTTATCCTTGCGCCACGATACGCTGCATTGTAAATGCGGCGCATCTGTGGTGGCGCAAGGGTAAACTTGCGTGACGTATCTTTCCTGGCGCATCCCTGCTGATCTGCCCCATTGACTTCAAACCTAAGATATCCCTCTCATAAGGAGATGGATCATTTAGTTGTTATCTATGATTTTAGTGACTAAACTCATCTATCTACACATTACTTCTTTATCCTTTTTCTCTTCTTCAAATAATCGACACAACACATTTGTCAATTAATCAAGTATTCTTTATCTAAGAAATATTGCAAGAAACGTTAGAAAACATCATCAGCATTTCAGAGCATCATATTTACCTATTCTGGCCGCAATTCAGTCTCTCAAAGATTCAGGATAATAGCTGTCAAGCAGTGTCACCATCCTCTCCGTCAGCATAACGTCAGGAAATCGAGTTCGTCAAAGAAGAGCGTGAACCTTTAGCTCAACTTTTATAATGAAAATAATGTCAAAAAGTATCAAGATCGGGGTTTAGAAAGTCCTAATTGGTCGACTTGGGGCTAGGAGGTAAAATTCTCAGGGTGTCCAAAAGATGAACTCATCATACTTGCTGGTTCCGGTTTTAAATTGTCTATTGTGTGATTGTTGGCGACGTTCCCGGGATAACCTTGGTGGGTACATCTTCTCCCGGGGTCAGGTCCATGCCACTGCTGCTAGCGGTGACGCATGCGCACTTCACCCAGAACCTCGTGATGTCAGGGCAGTCACATTCAACGTTCAGCCATCTTGTTTAGGCCGAAATGGTCAACTTAAGCAAAAGAAACACAAAAACGTAATTAAAACATAGAAATGGCTAATAAAATGTTAACCCCTTGCTAATACCCATATGTGTGTGTATTTATCTAGCAGAAGCAACACTCAGAGCGGTTTATTCTTACGGAATAAAGTACAAATCACAAATACATCACCAAAGCAACATATAACATGCAATATACTAATTTTCCTACTATTAATATGCGTACTTAAATTAGTATACAATTAGTATAGCCATGCAAAGTGCAATTCCCACGTGTAATTCTTTGTTAGTATGATTGGTAAATGTTTCACTGCAAACCAATTAATATGATTACTATTAGTTAATTATTCAGATTAATATAACCATGCAGAATGGGGGGGTATACAAAATTTTGTACTACCCGCTCCAGCTCCATCACAAGTCCGGAGGCGCTTTGCGAATCGGGCCCAGTGTGTTTACAAGTTCAACATTGGCCAGTTTGCAAATATGGGCCACTTTTTTAGTTATCTAATTCACTAATGGGGAGGCACTTTATGGTGCCCGGAATTGTTTTCAGTCCCAGCCTGACCCTGGTGAGAGCAGCTGCTACCTCTGGTTTCCTTTGATAACCAACACACGAGTGACATACATTGGCCCATATTTATCAAGGGTTTGCGTCGCCCTTGCACCACACAAATAGACGCAAGGCCGACGCAAAACCAAAGTGAGGATTATCAAGACCTTGCATGGCCCTGAGTGGCGTCATAAATCTAGGACAGAGGTCTTCAAACCCTTTGACACAGAGAACTCCCGTCAAAATTTGTAAGGCGTAAGGCTCCCCTCCTTCCAAAAAATTCTAGAACCTGGTACTACTCACCATCAACAACCATTGATAACCATAAACATAGCCAATTCCCATGGCAAATCTTTTTTACAGGGGGAAATAATATTAAACCGATTTTAGCAAACAAAAGTTTTGTGGGTGACTGTGGTTCGGTGTCAGAGGCTTACCACATAGTTCAAAGAAAAAGTTTCTAAAAATAATTACCCAAAAATGCAAAATGGTTTTTTATATTTCACAAACAAAACATAATTTGACAAAACGTATTTGGGTGATTACACCTTTCTGAACTAATGTGATGGGTGTGCCTGTTTTTCTCCAGAGAGACGGTCAATCTGTGGTTGCACCTCATTATTACACATTTAACACCAATATATAGTAATAAGCAACAAAAAGATGACCCGTCCAGCTTTGCAAAGGGCCTTCTACTGCACTGCAAAACATGTTGCTGCTTTTTAGTAACTCTTGATTCGGTTGAGCTATAAACAAACATTATTTTTGTTAAAATCAGCAGATTATACGGCAGATGGTGGATTATGTGGCAAATGTATAATTATGCAAAATTCTCTGCATCCGCACAATCGCATAATCCCAGTGGCCCTGGGTATAAGAGCTGAAATGCATGGGCTGCAACTTTAGTGCACAGCATCAATCAATCAATCATAGCATTTGTAAAGTGCACTGCATACCCGTGAGGGTCTAAGGCGCTGAGGGGGGGGGGAGGGGGGACGCTGCTACTGTTCAAAGAGCCAGGTCTTGAGGAGTCTCCTGAAGCTTAGGAGGTCTTCGGTCTGCCGTAGGTGGATGGGGAGGGTGTTCCACATCTTGGCGGCGAGGTGGGAGAGTGATCTGCTGCGGTGGTCTCTCTTCAGATGCGAGAGATGGTGGCGAGGGCATGGTCTATGGAGCGGAGCTGGCGGGTGGGGGTGTAGAGGCTGAGACGGTTGTTGTGGTACACTGGTCCGGTATCGTGCCTTGTGTGCATGGGTGAGGAGTTTGAAGGTAATTCTCTTGTTGATGGGGAGCCAGTGCAGGTCTCTCAGGTGGGGTGTGATGTGGCTGCGGCGGGGGATGTCAAGGATCAGGCGTGCGGAGGCGTTCTGGATTATTTGGAGCCGTTTCAGGAGTTTGGCCGGGGCTCCTGCATAGAGTGCATTGCCGTAGTCCAGTCTACTGCTGACAAGGGCCTGGGTGACCGTCCTTCTAGTTTCGGTGGGGATCCACTTGAAGATCCTGCGAAGCATGCGGAGGGTGTTGAAGCAGGAGGAGGAGACGGCGTTGACCTGCTTCGTCATGGAGAGGGTGGAGTTGAGGATGACCCCTAGGTTTCGTGCATGGTCGGTGGGTGTAGGGGGTGCTCCTAGTGCCGTCGGCTCCAAGGAGTCATCCCAGGCTGAGGGGGTGGAACCGAGGATGAGGACCTCTGTCTTGTCCAAGTTCAGCTTCAGTCGGCTGTTCCTCATCCAGTCGGCGACTGCCTTCATTCCTTCGTGGAGGTAGGTTTTGGCCGTGTGGGGGTCCTTGGTGAGGGAGAGGATCAGCTGGGTGTCCTCGGCAGAGGAGATGATGTAGAGGTCGTGCCATCGGGCGACGTGGGCAAGCGGTGCCATGTAGACATTGCACAGCATTGGGCTGAGGGATGAGTCTTGGGGTAAGCCGCAGATGATCTCGGTGGCTTCGGAGCGGAAGGGGGGGAGGCAGACAATCTGAGTTCTACCGGAGAGGAAGGAGGTGGTCCAGTTCAGGGCCTTCTCTTGGATTCCGGCGTTGTGTAGGCATGCTCTTAGTGTGCAATGGCAGACTGTGTCGAAAGCGGCTGACAGGTCGAGGAGGATGAGGGCCGCAGTTTATCCGTTGTCGAGCAAGGTCCTGATGTCATCAGTGGCAGCGATGAGGGCAGTTTCGGTGCTGTGGTTGCTGCAGGACCCGGACTGGGACGGGTCCAGGATGTTATTCTCTTTGAGGAAGCTGGACAGTTGTTTGTTAACGATCTTTTCGACTACCTTTGCTGGGAACGGGAGCAGGGAGATGGGTCAGAAGTTCTTGAGGTCCTTGGGGTCCGCCTTGGGTTTCTTGAGTAAGGCGTTGATCTCTGCGTGCTTCCAGCTCTCTGGGAAGGTCGCTGTCTCGAAGGAGATGTTGATGGTTTTCCAGAGGTGGGGTGCGATGGTGCTGCTGGCTTTGTTGAAGATGTGGTGTGGGCAGGGGTCTTCCGGGGATCCGGAGTGGACGGTGTTCATGATCTTGATGGTGTCGTCGTCGTTGATGTTGGTCCAGGCGAGCAGGCGGTTGGTGCGGGTGGTGGTCGTGGGAGTGGGGGTATCGGCTGTTGCCGGGGTGGTGACGGCGTCGAAGCTGTCATGGATGTCTGCGATCTTGCGATAGAAGAAGGTTGCCAGTGAGTTGCACAGGTCTTGTGATGGTGGGATGTCGTTGGTGTTGGAGCTGGGGTTGGAGAGTTCCTTCACGATGCTGAAGAGCTCTTCGCTGTTGTGTGCGTTGTTGTCTAGGCGGTCTCTGAAGGCAGTCCTTTTGGCGGATCTGATGAGGTGGTGGTCTCGGCGGGTGGCGTTCCTGTGGGTTGTGTAGCTTTTCGGTGTTCTTTCGCGGGTCCAGTTTTTTTCTAGGTTTCGGCAGGTTTGCTTGGAGGCCAGGAGGTCTTCGGTGAACCAGCTGGCTCTCTTGCTGGTGTGGGGGTTGGGGGCTTCTTGAGCGGGGTGAGGGTGTTGGCGCAGTCGTCGATCCATCGTCTGAGGCTGCGGGTTTCGGCGTCGGGGTCGGTCGGGTCTGCGGGTGGGCTCTGGGTGAGGGCGGCGGTTGTCTGGTCCTCGGTGATCTTGCTTCACCTGCGGAAGGACATCTGCTGGGTGCGGTGGTGTTTGGTGGGTATCCGGAAGGTGAAGTGGATGCATCGGTGGTCGGTCCAGTGGAGTTCGGTGGTGTGGTCAAAGAAGACGCGGGTGCTTGCTGAGAAGATGGGTTCAAGCGTGTGGCCGGCAGAGTGGGTGGGTGTTGTGACGAGTTGTCTGAGTCCGAGGTTGCCGAGGTTGTCAATCAGGGTGGAGGAGGTGGGGTCGGTGTTGTTCTCGAGGTGGAAGTTCAGGTCCCCGAGGAGGATGTAGTCCGTGGAGGCGAGGGCGTGTGTGCTCATGAAGTCGGCGATGGAGTCGCTGAACTGCGGTCGGGGTCCGGGGGGTCTGTAGATGAGGGTGCCTCTAGGGTGGTGTTGGGGTCGGTGCGGATCTGGAAGTGCAGGTGTTCGGCGGTGCTGAGGGTATCGTCGGCACCTGTCGAGAGTTTGAGAGTTTCTGTGGACGATGGCAATTCCTCCTCCTACTCTGTTGGTGTGGTCCTTGCGGGTGATCTTGTAGCCTTCCGGGATGGCTATGGTGACATCGGGTGCTGAGGAGGGGGTCAGCCAGGTCTCCGTCAGGAAGGCGATGTCTGGGGCGTTGGTGTCAAGTAGGTCCCAGAGTTCGACGGTGTGTTTGCAGGCGGAGCAGGTGTTGAGCATTATGCATCTGAGGAAGTTGGGTCCTTCGTTGGGTGGGTTGGCGGGCCAGATGCTGGTGAAGCTGCAGTTCCGGCAGGAGAAGGGTCCTTGGTTGCGCTTCGGGGCGGCCAGGCAGCAGGCGCGTGATCGTCCGGCGTTGAGTGCGTGGAGGGTGCTGGGGTCATAGCGGAGGCAGGCGTCGTGGTGTGTGTGGAGGCCAGGGGTCCTGGCGCTGGGCGCAGTCCAGAAGCAGACGGACGCAAACGGGCTTGCGATAGGCACGCCTTCGGCGCACTAGCGGCACGGCCGCTGCGCGTCCTCCATATGAGGGGATGTGGGAGGGAGGAGCAGCTGGGAGGCGGGAGCGGGGTGGAAAATGGGAATGCAGTTGGGCGTGGCTGCAGGGGACGCAGCGGCGGGAAACACGGAGGGGGGAGCTGGTGGGGGTCACAGAAGGCAAATGGGGACACAGGCAAAACGGGGGCACAAGGGAGGCACAGGTAAAATGGGGCACAGGGGAGACACAAGGCAAAATGGGGGCAAGACAGCAGAAAGCAGAAAATACACAGTAGTGGCAGTGGAACAAAAAGCAGGCACAAACCAATTACGGGGCACAAACCAATTGCGAGCGGCAGCAGCAGCGGGCACACAGGGGGGGCGTGTGGCGGTGAGGGGAGCGACCTGCCTGGTGACAGGGTCAAGGGTCGCTCTCTCTACCGCTGCGCGGCCTCCATATGAGGGGATGTGGGAGGGAGGAGCAGCTGGGAGGCGGGAGCGGGGTGGCGAATGTGAATGCAGGTGGGTGGGCCCACAGGGGACGCAGAGGCGGGAAACACAGAGGGGGAGCGGGTGGGGATCACAGAAGGCAAATGGGGACACAGGCAAAACAGGGGCACAAAGGAGGCACAGGTAAAATGGGGCACAGGGGAGACACATGGCAAAATGGAGGAGCGACCTGCCTGGTGACAGGTTCAAGGGTCACTCTCTGTACCGCTGCACGGCCTCCATTTGAGGGGATGTGGGAGGGAGGAGCAGCTGGGAGGCGGGAGCGGGGTGGTGAATGGGAATGCAGCTTGGCAGGGCTGCAGGGGACGCAGCGGCGGGCAACACGGAGGGGGAGCGGGTGGGGGCCACAGAAGGCAAATGGGGACACAGGTAAAATGGGGGCACATGGGAGGCACAGGTAAAATGGGGCACAGGGGAGACACATGGCAAAATGGGGCAAGACAGCAGAAAGCAAAAAATACACAGTAGTGGCAGTGAAACAAAAAGCAGGCACAAACCAATTACGGGGCACAAACCAATTGAGAGCAGCAGCAGCAGTGGGTACACAGGGGGGCTGTGTGGCTGTGAGGGGAGAAACATGACTGGTGAGAGGGTCAGCATCCGAGGAGAACCATTCTAAATTTCATGGGATGCTGACAGCTTGGCTTTTACAGTTGCATGGAACTGAAGGCTGCTGAACATCATTCATCATAATTAAAACATACCATTTACAATAGTTAATAATTAACTGTAAGGCCTAAGTAGGATGCTTTCTTTAATTCCAGGGGAGGAAGTGGTCCCTTAATCTTCTTTCACACTTTTTCTAAAAAGGTTTTTATTTTTAACATCATTGTTGGAAAGTGGGTTATTTTTAAGGGCAAATGTAGGTCTGCCACTGGCAATAAAGCCACTAACACATGGTAGGACTCAGCATAGGTCTTAGAAAATTATTCCTATGCTCAACCCTTGGTAACGTGTCTGCAAGCAGACAGGCTTAACTTCAAAGAAAGGTATGTAAAGCATTTAAAAAACACCATTTCAGTAAATAATTAAGACACAACTCATAATAAAAATCCAACACCAATTTATAGAAATAGGAAATATTGTTATCTTTAAAATGACACCAAAACCAAAAATCCAATGTAGGGAACCGGAGATGTGAAGTTTCAAAGATTTAATAAATTATAGCACTTAGAAGATTATAGCACCATATTGTGATACCTGCTCGCGATAGACCGGACCAAAGTCAAAGTTTCAGACCGGGCGCGATGAAGCCCTGAGCGGCTACAGCTTCCGGCAGGTCCCGGTCTCAATTTCTACCTTCACACTTAGAAACTTTTCTGGAGCTTTTCTTCACGAGGGTCCTCAAAGCTCCCAGCCAGTCCGGATCCGGAGAGTGTTCGCCGGCTTGACTTGTGATGAGGTCCCTGTCAACTTCCCTGGAGCGGACTTAGAAAATATTTCAAGTTTACTTCAGCGGGACAACCCAGAAATCCAGGCCGACGCGCGATGGAAGGCAGGTGGCTTGGCTCTCGAGGTTGGTCCCGGTCACCTTTTCTAGGAGCGGACTTAGAAACTTTTATGGAGCTTTTTGTCGCGGGGTCTCTCAATGCTCCTCATGTAGCCGGATCCAGTGAGGGTTCGCCTGTTTCAGATTTTCCCTAGCCCCGGTCAATCTCTGGAAGTTGATGCGATGGAGCTTTTAGTGGGACGAACCTGGATGGCTTGGCCGGCTCGTGGTTGAAGTCAGGCGGCCTGGCTGGCCAGGTTGACTCGGTCCCTCTATAGAGCTTTTTTTCAAAGTTGCTCCAAAGTTCTCCAAACTTCTTGAACTTCTTCCTGAAGGGTTCCCAAAGTGTCTCAAACTTACTCCAAGGGTCTGGAAGCTCCAAGATGTTTCTTGAAAGTTGAGGACGTCAGTTCCCACAATCTACTGGTACAAAACCCTTACAAATCCACTGATGGGTCTTCGAGGTGTAGATTTAGTTGGTGATGTTCCAGTTGAGCTCTTGTAACCTGCAGCTTTCAGGGAGTCCACTCTTTAGTTCTTTTTCAGCAAAATAGTCCACAGTGATGTAGTTTCAGATGGTGCAGTTTTCAGAGGTCAGGCCTTAGAAATCTTTGCACAGCAACACTTCTCAGCAGGGCACTTCTTGCTTCAGTAAGTTTCAAGCAGCAGATCTGGAGGGCTCTGCCCCTCTCAGATACTTATTCCAAGTTCTCTGGGTCATGCAGGAGGTCACATCTGACCAATGGGAGCAGGGTAACTCCTCAAAGTCATGACCACATCCTGTATAGTGTGGCCTTATTTTGTCCCAGAGTTCACGAAATCTTCCAAATCCATAATGGTTGATTTTCCAGCAAGGAGGTAAGAGCTGGCTAAACACACCCCCTAGGATGGCTTATTTCCATAGACTCTCCCCCTACCATCTGCACATACCTTCCCTAATCCTGGGTCTGGTGGGGGTCAAACGTGTAAAGTGGAAACTGACACTGTGGCCATCCCTCTGCCTTTGAAGCCCATGGTTTACGACTCCTCCCCCTGGCCTGGCATTCCTATGGAACAGCACACTGCCCTCCCAGCAGAGCTGGTTAACCCCAGGAGCTCTTTTTCACCTCTTCAAGGCAGCCTGGCTAATCCACTTAACTCTGACCAATCAGGGCAGACTACTGGAAGGCTAAATTTGGACTTACTAACAAGAAAGTCTTATAACTTCTTGTATGTACACTTGAGGAGAAATTCAACAATATTATAATGTTGGAATTTATTAAGACCATTCTGGGAAGTCTTTGAATGGCATGTCTAGTCCTCGCCTATCAATAGTTATTAATCAATAACTTCCTACCATGTTAACCTATGTAACAAGGGATTTGCAATGGGAAAAATGACTTGGGCCCTTTTTTCAGCACCAGGACGTACAAAAACATATTTTATAAGTACTTGCCTTATATCTATAGGAACCCCACCTCAAGTGCAACTGGGGGAGACTTTAGGGGTTCTGAATCTGTAGAAATATTGCAGATTCTCCTTTTACTGTGCTCCTAGCATCAAAGTCAAATTTGAGTAGCACTGTACCACAATGTGGGGAGTGAAATGTGAAATTTCCCTTTACCCAGGCATATAAAAACTCATTTTATAAGGGTGTACCTTATACAAAACTGACCCCCACCCCTGGGATACTTAGGGGAAACCCTGGGGGTCCCTAATATGCCAAAACATTGTAGGTTATCCATTTTTAAGTGCCACAAACACCAAAGTCGAATTTGGGCACAATTTACTTTTTAAAAGCAGTCCTGGCACCCAGTGCTACTTTTAAACTGACCCCAGGCCTCAGCAGTGCACACATGCAAGTGCAGAAAAAGGCTGCTGGCTTCTAAACTGCCATGCCCCTGGCTACTGGGCACTCCTAGGTAGTTTCAATCCCCTGCCCTATTATATACTAGGGGCTTATAGGGTAGGTCATGCCAATCACAGGGGTCCCCCACCATACCATTGGGTACCCTAGTGTATGTAGGTGTTTTAACTGTATTCTAATGTGTATATTTCAGCTTAGCACTGACCCTGGGCCTGGTTAGGCAGAGCCCTGGGTCAGTTAAAATCAGTTACCACCAGTATCAGTCAGCAAAAAGTTGGGGGGTGCCCAGGACACAGGGTGACTTTGCAACACTCTGTATTTTTCAAATGTGGATGCCCACAATTGCCTGATCTGTAAAACACCAGTGTTTCTCCGTTTGGGTGCTAGACCACTCAACCGTGTAGCACAATTAAAAGCACGCTCTTCAAAGCTCAGTTGTCCATTCAGAAACACCTTTTCTAGTAGGGTCTTTCAGTACATTAATTTGAATATGAAACTGAAGCACCCCAACATTTTAACTAATTGTCAGCTCTCAGAAAACGCATCAGGGCTACTGATCTTCTGATAAAAAGCCAGCTACCGGAAAGTCAGAACAGGATTTCTTAATGTGCATGCCAGGTAAGTGACAGTTTGCAGCAGCAATTTGCCATGCATATTATCATGTTTTGGGTGCTACTTTGTGTATGTGTTTGTTGTGTCTTATACTCCTAAGTTGCTTCTGTTCTACCTCTTAATGTGACTTTTTCAGAAAACAAATTTGTCACCTTGGAAAATGACTGACTCTTGCTTATGTTTTGTGGAAAACGTTACATTATTTGGAAGCATGCAGAGCTCACGAGAAACACGAACCTTCGGTCCGGCCGCACATACTAGTTCCTTACAATTGTAATAACACTTGACTCTAACCCATTCCCATGTCTAATATTGCTCTCCTCAACAGTCCTTTCTTTAACATCAAAACCCCCAATCTTTTTAAATAAAACACTCCTATTCTTCCAACACATTTCACCACAATTTCTTTCCCTAGCCTAGTCTTTCTCTTTTTCTTGCTCAGTACTCGCCGTCAACACCTTCTCAGGGATAGTAAGCGCTATGTAATACAATTACAATTACAATTAAAAGAGCTCAATTGTTAACTCTTTGCACTACCACTCAAAAAGAATAAATCTTTTTCATCACAAAGCTTCCAGTGATTTGATCAATTAAAGCCAGTGCAGGCTCCCAAGCATCCATACCATTTGCAGATTACCCATTACATTTTCATATTAACCCGTAGGGCACATTTGCATTTCTTTTAGGCAAGCAGGCACCCTTGCAGGAAGCCTTGTTTAGCTGTCTGACTGGCTTTGGTTTCACAGCACAGGATACTCCCTGAATGCCACTCCAGTTGAAGCATTTTAACTATTGGAATTATTAATTCGGAAACAGTTGTCTTTTTCCAGATTCAAGGCAGAAGTGAGGCTGGTGCATGTATGCCCCCCTTCCCATGACTCCACAGCCCCCCTGGGGGTCGCATCTCACAGATCGAAGACCTCTGATCTAGAGAAACATTAGGCTTCGCAAGTCGCTGCCATGTGTTACTCTGAGGCAGGGAGACGTGCAGTGGGTGAGCATGGGTGTTCCAATGCATCCACCCATGGATTCTGACACGTCAAAAGATTTACCAACATTGGTAGACCTGGGAATGCATTAGAATTGTATGCCTCCCAGCATATCTTTATTTCTCCTTGTTCTTTCCCCTTTCTAAGTGTTCTCTAGCACACGTAGAAACAGCAAAATTCCTCTGATGATTGTCTTGTGCAGGAAGGTGCCCCTGCCTTCAACCTAGGTACCTTTGCTCCATGGTGTAAGGGCGCCTGCACTGGTGCTGGCAGCAGTTTGTGCGCTAGGGCTGGCAGAAAGCAGAGATGCTGCATATAATGTTAAATATGGCACATTCCTGTCCGCTCCCGTTCATCCAGTGCAGTCTTGCTGCTTTGCATTGCCTGAAATGTGAATAAATATTTGCCTTGACATCCTCTTTGCAGGTAGTTAGGAAACACATGCCCCTGTTTAATGGAGGTGAATGGCAGGTGGTTTCTTTCTGTAGAAGAATATTTTCTATGTTGATAAAAAAGAGTTAGATCTGCTAATACACATTTACCTGATGAAAAATCTGAACACGTATAAGCAACACATCTTAGTAGTGAAGTAAACTAACAGATGTTGTATATTTCATTTATTACCCTAGGGATTGTCTGTGAATCTCTGAAAAGTCATGCATTTGTTTCAGTGTGTGAGTAATCCCTCAGAAGCACATTTGCAGCTTTTCCTCAATGGGCTTTGGGAATCAAGGCCTTCATTTTTATGATGATTTGTAGGAGTAAAAGCCAGATTGAGTTTGTCACAATTACCATGGGGAGCATGAAGGTAAAAGATGTGGCACGTTGCCATGTCAACAATCAAATCCACTTGCAAATCTAAATAGGTTGTTTTAACTACTGGGAAATGGAAAATACGAAATAAAGACGTGGGGTCTCATGTAGAAGTAATGAGGCAGCCTTAAAATATCAGCATAAGCACCACTGTGGTATCCACGGTTACACAGAATGGGAGGCAAGGGTTCAGAGGTTTAGAGGATGACGGTTGGTGGTTGGAGACAGAGGGCTGGATAGTGGATGAAGCATTGTTATCTTAAATTAAACTTTTTTAATCAAATGTAGTTCAAGAGACTTTGTTACATTTGCAATGATTTGGGCTTACAGAGTACAACGTAAGGCCTCAACACCATGGACGAGTGCTGCGGACTGGAGGAAGGGCAGCACGGTGTGCTGGTGAAGAAAACAGCACGGAGAAGGAAGGGCAGTGCAGTGTACTTGTGCTGGTGGTCTGCCAGTGAAGAAAACAGAGCAGAGAGCTGATCGTGTGACCATGCAAGGTTACATTTAGCTAACTGTATTGCTCAACTAAGGGGGAAGGCAGATCAGGGGCTACTGCTCCTATCTGCCTCCTGCGGGGGGCAGAAAGACTGTGTCGCATTTTTGGGGGGGAACCAGGGGGCATTGGCATGCTCATTCGGGGCAGCCCCCACCTGAACTTTGAAAACAAAAATCTCTGGTGCCTAGTGGGCTTTCAGCCCCCCCCCCACGGGGACAGATGAGGGGCTATTGCCCCATCTGCCTCCCGGGGGCGGATAGACTGTAGCATTTTGGGAGGGGGCATTAGCATGTCCATTCCAGGCAGCTCCCACCCCTAAGTATTAAAAAAAATCCTGGTGCCTAGTGGGCTTTCTGCCTCCCCGGGAGGCAGATCAGGGGCTATTGCCCCCATCTGGCTCCTGGGGGGGCAGAAAGTCTTTTGCTTATTTTTGGGGGAAGGGTGGTGTGGTATTACCCTTAGGCTGGGTGTCCCCTCCCTGTAGTTCACACACTATACACACAGTTTTCTGGTTCGTATTTCCGTTTATTAAGTCCAGAACCTCTATGTAGGCAACAGACAGAGTAGAAAGGAGGGTTCTGGGCGTATTTTGCGGGTTCCTCCCACTCAGGGCTCCTCTAGGCATCCGGGTTCTTCTCACGGGTTCACGGGGCTCAGGCACGTATGGGAAACAGAAATAAAAGAAAAGAAACCAGGCTTTAGCCGACAGCACAACGCGGCAGGGGGGTTTTAAAGGGGAGGGAAGAGACCGAGGGTAGTGCCGGCCGTCACCTGGGACCTATCGCCCTTCATTAAGTGCCTAGGGGACAGGAAGGTCAGGTGACTGTTGGTGGATGCCCCTCATGCGTCCCCACAGCCCACGAAAGACTCCCCAATACCCGCCTGGCACTTGCCTGCAGCCACGACCCTCCCCCGGAGCCGTGGTGATGGGAGACCCAGTCTCCTTGTTGTCGGGGAGATCAGTGGTCTCGGGCGCAGTGCTCCTTGAGCTGTTATCGACCTGGTCCTCCTCCGCGTCATTCGCTCTCCGCTCTTCCTCGTTCTCGCTCGCTCTCCACTCTACTTCCTTCTCGCTCGCTCTCCGCTCTTCTTCCTTCTCGCTCGCTCTCCACTCTTCTTCCTTCTCGCTCGCTCTCCACTCTTCGTCCTTCTCGCTCGCTCTCCACTCTTCTTCCTTCTCGCTCGCTCTCCACTCTTCTTCCTTCTCGCTTGCTCTCCACTCTTCTTCCTCGTTGCTCGGTCTCGCCGATGGACAGCCTCTTGCTGCTTCCGTCCAGTCTTTTGAGGTGGAAACACCCGCCTCTTCCTGGGGAACAACTAGTCCGTCACCTCCACTTCCGGGAGGACTGATGGCGGCCATGTTGGGTCGGTCGCCACCGACGTCGAGAGGGTTCGGGGGACGTTCACCACCACAGGTGGGATCATTGGCATACCCATTCTGGGCAGCCCCCTCCCCAGGCCCGTAAAAAAAATCCCTGGGGTCTAGGGTGCTTTCTGCCCCCCCCCCCCCCCCCCCGGGGGCAGAAAGATAGTCTTGGGCAAAATTAAATGGGGAGCAAAGGCCCTTGCCCAAGGGGCCGCTCCTCCCTCCCTGGTGGTTAGTGGGTGGATCCCGCTTGGGGATCGCCCTCCTGGGGTGATCCTCAAGCAGGGATCCACCCACCCCAAGCAGGAAACCACTAGAGAGTGGTACCATTGGTACCACTCTCATGTGTTTCGGTGCTCATGGGGCACCCCACAAGCACAGAAACTGTGAAAATGAATCTAAGTTTCAGTTTTGTTCTTGTTATAATGACGACAGCGCGCAATGCGCTCGATCGTCATTGCAAAGAAAACTAAAACCATGCTTTGGGAGGTTGGGGAAGCTCTTCCCCACCTCCCAAGGCAAGAAAATGGGAAAATCCCTCTGCTGTATACAGCAGAGGGATTTTTTTGCAAGTGTGCTCATGACGGAATGGTTCCGTCATGAGCACACTTGCACTTGAACCATTCCGTCATGAGCACAGAAGGGGGTAACAGAATTTTATCTGGGAGCTGATTTTGGGAAACTGGTGGTACTTAAAGATACTTGTGTCTTCTGGCCTAATATCTAACCACGCTCAGCGCAAGCCAATCCCTGTCGCTACTAGGTGCAGGCAGCCAGCTGCATGGGCCCCAAAATCATTTTTATAACTCGTGCAGCAGCCCGCCAATCTTAAGCCCCATCCTCAAGTGGTATATAGCTGATACAATTCACCAACACTCACCATTAAAATTGCAGTGTATACTCCTGTGTCTCTGCTCATTTATCCCTGTGTCTCTGCTCATTTCTCCCCAAAAAAGTGATTAAACTTGGAACAGTGGATCTGATTGGAGAAAGGACCCTCTCCTATTATAATTGGTCGAAAAGGACAGTGGCCATTTTGGATTGGGATATCTTAATTATAAATTGAATCTGATTAGAAGGAGGACATTCTCCAATTGACAGCCAACATTTTGGATTGGGATATCTTCCCTATTAGTTGAATCTGATTAGAAAATGGACATTCTCCAATAGTAATTGGTGGAGAATCACAACAACAATTTTGGAGTGGGACTGCCATTCCTACAAGCTTAGGGAACTTTAAAAATCCAATCATTTACTCAATCTGTTGGCTGTAACAACTAGAGTATACCATAGCTTGAGTACAGGTACGTGAATGAAATCTTGAGTATCATGTCGGATACTGGAGAGACTAGTCGGCTGAGGGGTTTCAAACCTCGAGTATCATATCGAATACTGGTGGGACTAGACATCGTAGGGATTTTCGGGTGCCTAATTGAACACTGGTGATCACTTCGGGTGTCTGGCCAGACACCGGTTAACCAACAGACATACACACATTCTAGGCAGCAAGTGCCTGGAGGGACAGCATGTAAGTCCTCCTCCAGTTTTTTATGTCAACAGGAGAACCAACTTTAAAGTGGGATTAATGGAAAAAAGCTTTCTCACATTATGTCAAAGTCTGTGGGTGTTAAGGTATTGTCGCAGTCTCTTACCTTAAGAGGTACAATGGCCTTGAAGAGACAATACGGAAACAAATACCCCCTCCTTACCCTACCTAGCAGTTTGTATGTAACTGCACAGCTAGAGGCCTGATCAAAAGATGGGAGATGGACCTTTTGGGTTTGGCGCATTGGTCCTCTGCCAAGTTGTTGAACTGAAGTGACATAAAATATGAGAACGCCTTGTGTACTACTGTTTTACTCTGACAGTAGCTCTTATTGCCTACCACCCTTCAACACAAACCCACTGTTGTGTAAAGGCTGCGAGGTAACTGGCATGGTCAATGTAAGGTTGGGGCGACATGGGCAGGCCCTTACCAGGGCCCCCCTTCTAAGAATGAGCCCCAAGGGATACGAGTTGAGGTTTAGTAGGGTGACATGAATGAGAGGCTCAGATAAGGCGAGAAGCCTTGCGGACATTGGTCAGGGGTTTCCAGGATCAGTTTTCCGGGCCATAACCCTTCCAGTCCAACAGGTAGTCTGGAATCCAAGATAACTGATACCTTGCATTCGTCATGCCCGCTGACCTGGATAGCAGTGGGTGGAGCAGTCAAACAGGTTCCTGGCGTGACAGGTTTCACTAAAGACACATGGAACATGGGTTCGATTTTCTTGTGAGAAGGTAAGTGTAAGCGAACCAGGGCATGAGTCGGGGGTACACGCAGGTACACGGCGTCCACTCACTATTTTCACAGGGTGGAGGCCGTCCCCCCTGCCAAGAAGTTGGGCCCCACACAAATATGCTGAAGTGTCCCGGTGTAATTTTCACACACAGGAACAGGTTCATATAAGTAAAGCTACAGTGGTTCTGTCGGGGAGAAAAACAATTACATTGCAAATGACGATGAATCTTGTTACCAATATTTTATACAACTCTCTGCTTACCCAATATGAGGGAGAGTAAAAGTGGGCTGAATCACAGCACGGAACAAAGTGAATATTGGAACACAACAATACAACAAAAGAAACTTCAAATTGTTTACAAAAATTATTATTATTTTCTATGTTTGATTTTTACCAATCATATTAAAAATACATTTTTCAAGGACTGTCAAGGTGAGGCATAACTGTAAAGTGACTAGTGTTTCAAAGTGACAATAGGTGCCCAGTGCTGATGGTGCAGTGCATCTAAAATAGAAAATAATAATACATTATTGCAAACAATTTGGAGTTTCTTTTGTTGTATTGTTGTGTTCCAATATTCACTTTGTTGCGTGCTGTGATTCAACCCACTTTTACTCTCCAGCATATTGGTTAAGCAGAGAGTTGTATAAAATATTGTTAACAAGATTCATCGTCATTTGCAATGTAATTGTTTTTCTCCCCGACAGAACCACTGTAGCTTTTCTTATACTTACCCAGGTTCTGAGGGACACAGGGTAACCCCGTTGCATCTTTATGACAGGGAAAGGTTCAGCAGCACCTGCACGTTGTCTGCTTTCCATTGCCAGCAGCAACGTGCAGGCAGAGCTTTTTTTCCACCTCCAGCTGGGCCGAAGTTAAGGGGCCATCAGGACTCCTTTTGTTTGTACATCCTGACTGGAGGCGCCATGGAACCTTATACTTAAATATAAATGTGACACAGGGGAAAAAAAGGGACACAGCTTGTTATCTCTTCACAAGAACTTAAGAGAGGCAGCGTTTGCCTTTCTTCAGTCCCTGTTTATAAGAGATATGCATGCACTGTAAGAATGTCAGGTGTGGTGTCTGTCCCAGTATTTACACAAATAACAATTCCAATAGCACTATTTTATTTCTTTTATAGCGCTTCGTAATGCAATGCTGGGTGTCAGAGCTCTTTACATAACGTACACATTATAGATTGACAGTAAATCATTTACATGTGTTAATCATTGTACAAGATGAGTTACACGAGACAATGAGGGTTACAAGGTGTAGGGGTCACATGTCCTTCATACCTCACTGTGGTCTTTTAGAAGGATTACAATTTATGAACAGCAGGTAACAAAAGGATCTCTGTGTTAAAAGCAGTAGCCCACTTTACTATCTACATAAAATTAAAATCTGTCATCTGCATGTTACTGATGTGCTTTGCAGGAGACTCATTAACCCGCTATGCTACTTTGATTTAAATCTGGGACTTCACAAAACACAGATGTCTCCAACAAACGCGTTCACCTCCAGCAGAATAGATCTACTGCCATGCTTCTCCTTGTTGCCAATTTCTTTGTGATAGGGTTAAAAAAAAGAAAAATATATACATATATATATATATATATATATATATATATATATATATATATATATATATATATATATATATATATATATATATATATATATATATATATATATATATATATATATATATATATATATATATATCAGTTGAGGGCCAGATTTTGCATCTGGGTTGCGCCGCTTTTTTTGCACAACCCCAACGCCAGATCTCATAATGTGCTGAAATGTACCGATAAACATGTATGAGGCCTTAATATCTGATGTCACTTCTTGTGATGCCTCATCCACTGAGGTCCAAAATCACGCGTCATGACATCATGCGTCATGATTTCACTTGCATACTGCCTAACCTGGTTAGTCCCCCCACTTTTTTTTGTTAGGACTTGTGACCTGAAGCAAACCACCACAGGATTAATGATTTCTGTAATTTCGTAGGGAGCAATGAATTTGGGTAAGAATGTTTTATGACCGCGTAGGTCTAAATTTGTGGTGGACAACCGCACTTTGAAACCAGGGGTAGAAAGTGGTTCTGGCCTACGCTTCTTATCAGCAGAAGTTTTTATTGACTCTTTGGCTCGAGTTAGATTGCATTGTGCACTGCAGATAAATGTTTGTTGGAAAGCAAGATGATCTTGCACTGCTGGGACAGGGAAGTGTATGGGTTTGTTCCATGGTGCAACACATGGGTGATACCCCTGCAGTCAATAACATGGTGACATAACCAGGGAAGCATGATCAGAATTGTGCACAAACTCAGCTGCCCATATAAATGTGCGCCACTCATCCCCTAACCCAAGTATAAGAAGCAAAGGTATTGTTCCATTGATTGGTTCGTTTTTTCTGCTTGACCATTGGCTTGGGGGTGATGGCTTCAAGACAAGTGCACATCCATTTCTAAAGCCTCACACAATGCTGCCGAAAAGTGTGAAATGAACTGAGAGCCCATATCAGTGATGAGGACAGTGGATAAACCATCTAATCGGACAATGTTATTCATAAAAATGTTAGCACATTCTGCCAAGATCTGGAGTTTTTTCACTGGTATCAAATGTGTCATTTTTGATAAGGGGACTGTTAAGATTGTAGTGTTTCCCAACTTGGTTTTTGGTATCTCTACAATGAAATCCATGGATACCGTGTTTCAAGGATCCAGAGGTACAGGTGTAGGATGTAACAAACTCATAGGAGACTGGTGGCTATTCTTACCCTGTGCGCAAATTTGACATGCTTGCAAGTATTGTTGGTGTCTTTCGACATGGAAGCCACCAAAAGTGTTGCAGCTATCTGGGGGAAAGTGCTTGGACCAAATGGAGAAATTGTACGTTCCTGGGTCTGTATAGATTGTAATTGGATGTTTTGCACCCATGAGGTGCTGTCACCATTCCTTAAAAAACGCTTTGATTGTGAGTAACTGTCTATTGGCAAAGGAGTAATTACACTCTGCTGGTAAGAGTTTGTGGGAATAAGAAGCAATGGGATATAGTTGTCCAATATCTTTGTTTCTCTGTGACAAAATGTCTCCTAAAGCAAACTGGGATGGATGAGCTTCAACTACACAGGGACTGTCTAGGTTCGGCTGGGCCAAAATTGGAGATCTAGTGAAGGTAAGTAAGTAAGTAAGGCCATAAAGGGCTCCACAACTTGGGAATGCCAAAGAAAAGGCACCCCTTCAATGTAATAAGCTGCTAATAGGGGCAATTATCTTGGAGAACTGCTCTATGAAGTGGCAATAGGAATTTGCAAAGCAGAGAAAGCTCAGAATTTCTTTACATTGGTTGGGGCTGGACAATCAACAATGGACTTGGCTTTTTTCTTATCCATACAAAACCCTTGAGGATTTATTCTGCATTTGAGGAACTCCACATCAGTGGTATGGGAAAGACTTTTCCACAATTTCAAATATACGTTGTTTTCCTGTACCTGCTGAGTTTTTTCTTAATCAGAGTTGGAGTACATGAGGATGTCATCAACATATACTAAGCAACAAACATCAATACATTCTTTAAGAACTTCATCAATAAAGAACTGGAAGGCAGCAGGGGCAGTACATAAGCCTAACGGCATTTCTTGGTACTCGTAAAGCCCAAACTTAGTCCTAAGTGCCATCTTCCACTTATCTCCAGCTCACACCCTCACTAGTTAGTACACCCATCTAAAGTCAAGCTTGGTGTAAATCACAGCGGATTTTAACTGGTCCAACAGACTAAGAATGAGAAGTAAAGGCTACCTGTTTTTGACCGTGACATTATTGAGGGATCAATAGTTTATGCTCGTTTTAAGATCGCCATCTTTCTCAGGGGCGAAGAACAGGAGTGAGGATACTAGAGACTTTGATATCTGATGAAGCTGTTTTCTAAGTACTCATTAATATATTGACGAAGATGTTCATTTTCTTTCTCTGTTAATGCGTAGATATAATTGCAAGGCAGTTTGGCTCCTGGGTCTAAATCGAATTGGCAGTCGAGCTATGGTGTGGTGGTAGGGCATTAGCTTTTTTTTAATCACACACATCAGCTAAATCAGCATATTGAACAGGTAAGGCTTCAGTTAGAGCACCTGCCATTTCCTGTTAGGGCATAGACCGTGTTAGGGATATGGGATCACCCATTTGGTCATGTGGAAGATAGCAAGTTTCACACAAAATGAAGAATCCAATCGTCTTAGAGCTCCAATTTGTCGAGGGGTTGTGTCTATAAAGCCTTAGTAAACCTAATATAAGACGGAATTGCGGAGCATCGATAAAATCAAAGCATATCGCTTCACTGTGATGGAAAAAAACAAATAATTTGTAGCCGTTCTGTTTGGAACTATAACATTCCTGATGTCAGCTCTTTCCCATCTACATCCCTGATCAACTCAGGTTTGTCCTTACTTTTAGAGCAGAATCCCAAGGGCAGTGCATATTTTAGGTCCATGAAACTGCCAGTGGCACCCGAGTCTATGAGCCAACCCTTCTATTTGTCAACGGGCCCCTGTGAACAAAACCAAACTGTGAGGCTTAGCTGGTGTAAGGTCATATCGAAGGGCAATTTAGAGGTCGATTGTAAAGACAACACCAATATATAGACCTCAACCCCTACTGAGATACTTCATTTCTAGGTAGCTCACTGGGTTTTGCTGGTATCAAGGCGACACTAGTCTTGAAGAGATTAGGTTTGTTCAGGTGAGTTGGACAGTCTTTAACAAAGTGGTCAGTTTTGCCATAATAGATGCACCGGTTCAACTTCCGGCGTTTATCTCTTTTTTGTTCAGGGGGCCTCTGATTCCCTCTATTTGCATGGGTACAGAGGAGTCTATGGTTTAAATGTTTCAGTCGGGATTCATCCCGAAGGTCTATCATTCTGGATTCAGTGGCATGTTGCTCCTTTTTGGACTTTCTTTCCAGAAGTCGATGATTTCGTTTGACTCCACAATCTCCAGGGGTATCTACTATTTGTGAGACAAGCTCTTTTAATTCTTCGCGCAACCCTCAGTAAAAGACCAAGACCCTCTTGTTCTCTGGCCAACATACATCGACTACCAACTTGTTAAAGGTTGAAATATAGTGTAATAAATCTGACATTCCCTGTTTTAAGCTTGAGTTCATTGCCCTCTGCTTGCACAAAGGCATGCCTTGCAAACAGTCTACGCATTTTGTCTTTAAAATCCTGGAAAATGTGTAATAACGGGTCATCTCTCTCGACCAAAGGTATAGCCCGCAAGTCCTCCTCTCATTCCCTATAGGATAACATAACATGTGTATTTGTGAAGCGCACGTTCACCCAGAGGTCTCTTGGCACTGAATAACAGATGTTTATTGTTACCCAACTCAATGACACTCATTTTATCGACCTAAGATGGATGAAAGGCTGAGTGCACCCGCTGGGATTTGAACCTGTGACCATGAAGTTGAACACACGGCCCTGCAATGGACGCATTAGTCCACTGAGCCACCAGACCCGGCTAGGATAAAATAAAGATGACGGAAGTGGCGTCATCCAGAAAGGCTGAAAGTTTGCCCATAAAATGTAGATGGTACTGGTTCATAAATATGCCATATTTGTTGCTGTCTCAAATAGAAGCGCTCAGGTGGCACTAAAGAAATGGGAGTAGAAGTTACTACTTGAATCTGTGAAAGTGTGGTCTGACCTGCAGAATCTGCACATGCACCTCCGACATCAAGCAGGGTTGCTGGGTTCAAGACTGGCGTGCTCTTGGATTTAGTTCCTCCCCAGGCTCTATCCTTGGGACTTGTCAACTGACTGTGTAGTGAAGTGAGGTCTTGGCAAAGAGCTCGGTTTTCGCCCTGTAATCATACTAACATACTTGAGATATCTCACAGGGTGATATGGGATGCTTCCATATTGTACAGGTAAGCCAGTATCGTGGGATTTGTCTTCTATTAAGGTATTGTTGCAGTCTCTTACCTTAAGAAGTGCGATGGCCTTGCAGAGAAGATATGGAAGCAAATCTCCCCTCCTGACCGTACCTACCAGTTTGTATGTAACTGAACAACTAGAGGCCTGATCTAAAGAGGAGAGATGGATCCTGGATGGGTTGGTCCTCTGGAAAGTTATCGCCCTTAAGTGACATATTTCTGTTTTGCTCTGACAGTGGCTCTTCTTTCCTACCATCCTTCAACCTATCCCCGGCACTGTCTAAATACCTGCGAGGTAACTTGAATTGTACACCATGAAGGGTTATTGTGATAAAGGAACAAGTCTACTGAGCTGCATTCTGCAGATGAGTGGATAACGTGGGAACTCGTATCAGTGTTGGGGAATAGCACAAAGATTTCTATTTTAATGTAAAATAACAAGATGTGACAAGTATGACATATACATGCGATTGCTGCCTCAATAACCACTGTTTAATGCGCAAGGTAAGTAGTGTGACACCTGTTGTATGCCATGTAGGTTCTTGAAATGTTGTTACATAATACAATCTTAATGCTTCTTCTCACAAAGCATCTTTCACTCTGTAAATTTCTCTTTGATCAGAACTTGATTGTTTTGTTCTTCTCTTGCCTTAAACAATCTACGAGTTTTTAATAACCCCAGGCGGAGTTTGCATAGCAGCGCTACGCAAAACTCCACAAAGCGGTAAAAAAACTCCTCAACACTACGCGGAGTTCCGCAAGCATGCCGAGTTGCTTGTCCCGCATGTTTGCGCATGCTCGCGAGACGTTTCTGACGTTTGGCAACACAGATTACGTGTACGGGGTATAAAGTGCTGAATAATTTTGATCATGGTTAACCTCTCCACATTTTGGGGTGAGTGGCTGGTCCTTCTCACTATCAGAACGACCCCAGCAGCACTGAAAACACGCTCAAAAGAGAAATTTGCGACAGGGCAAGCCAGTTTATCTACAGTCTGCTGAGCACTGGCCATTGGTGCCTTTTCCCATACCAATATAGCAATGGGTTTTGATCAAAGTAGACCTCTGTTGGGTTATCCAGATAGGCCTGGACCATCCACTCAATGCTCATGGGTGCTTTGCTTTGCTCGGCCTCTTTTGCCTTTGCCTCAGCACTGGACTTAAGCCCTTGCTGTAGAAACCATTTCTGTACCGATTGTGGGAATGATGCTCCTGTTGTTGTTGTTGTTGTTGATGATGTTCTTGGTGTTGTTGTTGGTTTTGGCTGCTGTGAGCCAACCACACAGCCCTCAGGCTCTGAAATTGAATTTGAAGCTGGCTGCCCTGCAGTACTTGTTGTGCCCTGGAGGAGCGGGCCTCTAATTCCCGGCCGTTCGTTTTCTAGCTTACTCACTTCCACTCCCCTTCTGAAAAAGGAATGAATGTGTGTAGTAATGGTTTGTACCGTGGATCCAGAATTGTGGCACAAATGTAATGGTTGGATGGCACAATGCCTCTTTGCACCCTTGTATTTTTAGATAAGCGAAGGGTTAAGCCCTACACCACCTCATATGCTCCTTTTTTTGCTCCACACCTGCGTATATTGCAGACACCCCCTTCAGCTGTTCCTGTAGCATGTGCAACAATGAGATAGCTTGGCCCACAGTAGAGTCCTCCTTGCTGACTTCACATGTGAAGACCTCAAAAGGAAGTAGCATCTCTTTCAGGCATTTAACTAGGCCCCATTGGTCCATCTCAATGATCATGCCTTTCACAGTAGCATCCCCTCTTTGCATTACATAGTCATTGCTTGGTCTGTACTGCTTGAACAGATGTTGATGCATGAGTTTCAGTGTGTTGGCATCTCCTGGATGAGTGCTTTAACATTCTTCTATTATCACGTTGAATGACCCTCATCTGCGTGAAAAATGGCTGAAATGTGTGCATATTCTTCTGAAGGTGGTTAGTAAGTTGCTGACTTGGTCTTCTTTTTTCAGAAAGTCTTGAACAATGATGTAAATGCAGTGCGCCAAACACATGACCCTGAAATAGCCACCATCGGCCATGGCCTTAACTATATTACTGCCATTGTCAGTGGCAACAAAACCAATGTTAAGCCCTCTTGGTCGCAGCCATTCAAAGACTTTGCTGTCAAAGTCTTCCAAAATGTTTGCAGTAGTATGAGATTTCTCCATGGTGAACATGGTTACAGTTGCATGTTTCCGAGCGGCATTAAAAATCTCAGCAGTGTCAACAACACCTGCTGCAGATATCTTTTCTCTAACTCCCATTAAAGAGATCCAGGGTGCAATGATGCACATGTAGTCAGTGGCTTGGCAACTGGTCCACATGTCTGTTGTCAAGTGGATAGGGAGAACAGCACTCTGCGGCAAAGCTTGTCCAAGCAATTACAGCAAGTCGGGATGTTGTGCTGGTACAGCAACTCTGGCAAAATAGGGAAGGCTGGGAACCTTCCATTTCAGGCAGATGGCTGCCACAAATTCAAGAAAACCCACCCCTTCTGAAAAAGAAAAAGAGAGGAGGTCCATTGCTAACATTTTAGCCAGCTTCGCATTGTACAAACGTGCCTTTGTGTGGTTGCGTTCATACTGCCCCTCCGACCTAAACATGCTGAGAATGGTGGCCTGGATTTTTTTCTTTTCTGGTACCACTGATGGAGGTAACTGCTTGACGCCAGATATTATGCTTAATGCACTTTTTCATTGTGTTACTCTCTTGCCTTGGACCCCTTGGTGTCTCAGCCTGACACTTGTGCCATTGCGATGTTGCTGATGATGATGTGAGTGGTACCACTGCACTGCTGGCTACAGGGCTACTTTGTGTAACAGAGTAAATGTCTCCCTCTTGATCACCTTTCACTGTGATCGGTTCTTCTTCTTTATCCCCTCCACCAACAATACGTGCAGTTTTTTGGCCGCTAAGGTGTGCCTCCCACTGGTTCAAGTGGTGTTTGCTCAGATGGGTTGTTTGGCCTCCGGTACCATAGTTTGTACCAAGCTTACCCCGACTAACACCTTGTCCACAAATGGAGCATGTAGCAATGCTCACCTCCTTCTTGCCAACCGAAAAAAAGTCTCAAACTGGGGAGGTCAATTTTCTGGCACTGCTGGTGCCACTTGCAAAGTCGGATGAACTGGTAGGTGGGCATGACGTTTGACTCTCTGCAGTACCAACTTCTATTGAGGTGGTTGTGGTGGATGTAGGTCACTGCCAATGAAATATGGAAGCTGGAGGTGGTGTTGGTGGTATCGTCTGTGTTGGTGGTATCCGTGACGCCTCCCTCACAGCAATTTAGGATGCGGTAATGTCAGTGTCCACTGGGGCCGGACTAATGTCCATGATGACTGGCTCATCATCATCCTCCTCTTCTACATCTTCCTCCATAACTCTAAGACTTTCTGGAACCTTCCTTTTCCCTTGCCTTGTCTCGTGGGGTGTCTCACTTTCTGACTAAGGTGGCTTCCAAGTGGCATCTAGATCATCAGAAGGGGGGCTTGCAGAAGAAGTTGATGGACTAACCCTCCTTTTCCTTGCTGGGGATCTGGAAGACAATGGATCTTCTGAAAGAGTGGCTTGCTCTTCTTCTTCCTCCGCAGGAGCTGACCTGCCCCTACTTTGGGAGGAACAACTACTATTGGGGGTGGTTAGGATGGGATAGGATAGAGTTTATAAAGTGCTCGAATGCCGAGGTGTCTTGGCGCTGGGGGGTAAGAAAGTAGAGGGACTGCAACCAAACTATACCGACCGTTTTATACCGTGGGGAACAGCCAAGTTTTTAGCAGTTTCCTGAACATTAGCCTGTTTGGTTGAAGTCTTACAGTGCTGGGCAGTTGGTTCCATAGCCTAACTGCACAGTGTGATAAACTGCTACCTCCCCATCTGGCTCTACAAACTTTGGTGGTGCAGATGTGACCCGTGTTTGAGGATCTGAGACTTCTCATAAGAGTATACCAGTGGAAGAATTTACGGAAGCCATCTGCCCTTCCACCATATAGTGTCTTGTGAACCAGGCACAAGGATTTAAATTCCATTCGCTGCTGTATAGGGAGCAAATGCAACGACCTGATGGCAGCAGAGGTAGAGTGGCCTTTTGGGATATTTAATAATAGCCGCACAGCGGCATTTTGTATAGATTGCAATGTAGCCTTCTGCGCCTTGTCAATGCCTATAAATAGTGCATTGCAATAATCTAGGCGTGATAGGACAAGGGCCACTATCACTGTTTTTATTAGCTCCTGGGGAATAAAGGGGAACACCTTCCGAAACAAGCTTCATTACAAAGAAACAGGAGGAGGTTACACGGTTTATCTGGGCCGAAAAACTAAGTTGGTCATCAAAAATGACCCCCAGATTCTTGACCTTGGCTGATGGAATGGGACATTCACCAGCCTCTATCGGCCACCAAATGAGGTTCCATAGGGACGGACCATTGCCAAACTCCATCACCTCCGTCTTATCCGTGTTGATTTTAAGATAGTTACAACTCATACAGCTCATGATGTGAGTCGGACAAGCATGGAAAATAGCGACAATGGTTGCGGCTGTTGTTGCCCACTTATCTGAGTTTCCTGCATTGATTGGGTAACACTTTGCTATAATGATAAGTCACTTTAAACATCACTGCTTGTCGGCGTTGGACTCGTGATTAGACTGGCTGCCTCTGCGACAGACATGGGCTTGTGCCTAGGTTGGTAGGCTGGGTCGACTGATGCGGGGGTGCTGCTCCCAGCTTGCTCCCTGGACACCGCTGCTGCCGGCGCAATTTATGGTTTCCCAAAAATAGCCTTGGGCGACATACCGGTGTTGGTAAGTGGTAGTCCCTTCTTCTCACAGGCAACTTTCTTGGTACTGGGCCTGGTACCTTTCATGGGGCCATCTTAAAGATGTCAGCAGCACGCAGTGGCACAAGTTGAAGAGATTTCTGTTGTCACACGTCACGTGACGTCGTGCGCAGCAGGACTTCTGTCTGGCAGTACAATTGGTGATTTGCTCTCCACCTCTTTTGTGCACCTAAAAGCAAAGAAGCAAGAAGAACATTAGTGAAACGTGGCATTGATTGTTGTGATTCAATTACTACTAGTACAAACAAACAAATATAATATATAACTGAGTGCGTGGTCACACTTGTTGGTGTTATTAATATTATTAAATGTATTAGCTCAGTTATTAAAAAACATAACAATACTTTGACAACAGCAAGGGCTTTCATGGTTGGTGTATTGTACAGTACACTCAGGAAGGATAGGAAAGAAGAAGAACTACAACAAAAATACAAATGTAATGGACCCGGATTGGCATTGTGCATCATGTGGGATGCAGCATTCAGGGAGCTGCAGATGACAAAGGATGGAAGCAATAAGCTAAAAGAAACAAAGGAAAGACATGCAGGCCTATGGCAAAAGCACACTAACCTCCACCACAAAATGACCACCAGCCACATGGTCACTCACAACAAGCAGGATGCCTGGAAAACAATTAACTCAAGCAGGCTTATATGGACACAGACTCTACAAAATGGCCCCGAGCCACATGGGGAGGCTCAGCCAAGTAAAATGCTGTCCCACTATTACAAACACACTAACACACTGGCCAGACAAAGGCGGTATGCTAAACAACACAGCTTTAATCCAACAATGCTAAAAACGAACCTCCACAGGGATAAAAAAAGGTTTGCAAGTTACAACCACACTCATTCAAAAAAGGCATTTGTTTAACACACTTGAAGAAAAGTGAAATACCACAAAAAAACTCATTTTGAATTTCAATCTAATGCCATTCATGCCCTAAATGATGTTTAACTTCAACAGACACCACAGAAACAGTTGTTTCATGCACCCATAAGTAGCTCTGGGCCTATTTGTTGGGAAACCCATTGGCAGACTAGGCCACATAGTGAATCAATTCAAATCAATAATATTGCAAATTTATTAGAAAATGTAGTGAACTGTGCTACATTTGTTGCTGGATAAAAGAAGAAAGAATTTCATGCAAAACAGCAACCAGCAAGAATCATGGCCACCACAGAGAAGGCTTGCAGCCTAATGCAGAAGCACACTGGCTGCCCCTTCACAAAATGGCAACCAGCCACATGGCCAGGCCACAACAACAAGAAAGGGAAGACAGACAATGAAGGCCTATGGCAAAAGCACAGTGGCTGCCTTCACAAAATGGCCGCTATCCACATGGCCAGGCCACAACAAGAAAGGGAAGACAGACAATGCAGGCCTATGGCAAAAGCACTAGGGGTGGGCGGAATTTGCGAAATTCACTTTCGCAAATTATCGCGAAAATGTTAAAAATCTCCGCAAACATGTGGAAATATCGCGAAGATGCGGAAGTTTTTTCCCGCCCGTTCGCGGTATTTTCTGCGTGGTCGCGGCTCGCCAACTTACCCATGCGGGTGCTCGCGGGCGTGGCCATCTTGTTTTCACTTGTCTCGCGGTGCATGATCGCGAGAAGAAAGACGTGATCGCGCGACGCATGACGTTACTGAGGGCGCGAACTGTCGCGAGACAGCGCAAATGGCTACCAACAATCCAACATCTCGTGGAGAGTGTGACCGGATCGGGAAAACTTGTCGGCGAACGCGGGGATTCAGGTAAGGCGATCGCGCGCACACGAGAATGTATTATTTTACAGCGCGAGCAAGAAACAAATTATCGCTAAGCTGCGGAATGCGGAAATTTTGACATTTTCGCGCTTTCCGCGGAACGCGAAAATGCCAAATTATCGCAATTTCCGCGAATGGAACGAAATTTTGGCCCAGGCCTAAAAAGCACACTGACTGCTTTCACAAATTGGCTGACAGCCACATGGCCAGGCCACAACAACAAGAACGGGAAGACAGACAATGCAGCCCTAAGGCAAAAGCATGCTGGTTGTCTTCACAAAATGGCTGACAGCCACATGGCCAGGCCACAACAACAAGAAAAGGAAGACAGACAATGCATCCCTATGGCACAAGCACACTGGCTCCCATCACAAAATGGCTGCCAGCCACATGGCCAGGCTACCACAACAAGAAACAATACGCCAAGAGGAACAAAGGAAAGAAGACATGCAGGCCTATGGCAAAAGCACACTAACTACCACCACTAAACGGCCACCAGCCACTTGGTCACTTTACAACAACAACAAGCAGGAACCCTGGAAAACAATGAACTCAAGCATGCCTATGTGGACACAGACTTTACAAAATGACCCCTGGCCAAGGCAAACGCTGGCGCACTTTTACAAATACACTCACACACTGGCCAGACAAAGGAGGCATGCTAAACTATGCAGCTTTAATGCAAAAATGCCAAAACAAAAATCCACAGGGCTAAAAAAAGGTTTGCAAGCTACACAACAACTACACACATCCAACAAAGGCATTTATTTAACACACATGAACAAAAGTGGAATACCCCAAAAAAACACATTTTGCATTTCAATCCAATGCCGAATGATATTTAAATTCAACAGACACCATAGAAACAGTTGTTTCATGCACCCATGAGTAGCTCTGGGCCTACTGGCTGAAAAGCCTATTGGCAGACTACTAGGCTAGTGAATTAAATAAATATTGCAAATTGATTTCAAAGTTGAAGAAAATGTAGTGAATTGTGCAACATGTTTCCTTTATAAAAGAAGGAAAATTACTTACAAAGAAACAACTAGGCCCCTACTGAAACTACAGACCACCCACCACAATAAATAAAAAAAAAACGATGAAAAGTACAAACAAATGTAGGTGCAATGCCTCAATCAAACAAACAACAAACTTACTTTTGAAATCTCAAATTCAAAAGTACTGAAATCCAATTATACATATGCGCAGCAGACACTAAGAGTGATCCTTCCAGCTCCAAATCCAAATGAAAAGTGAACAGGAAATGGACAAAGCACTGGGAGGATCCTGCTGGACAGGAATTTGGAGACTCTGGGCCACTTCCTTCATCTTAAAAAAAAAGTCAAAAAAGACTCCTTGCACAAATAAGTACAACCAAATGTCAATCTGAGGAGTTTTTTAATCCAAATCATCATTTATGAGACGGTTTTGTTGCTGAACAGGAGAGAACCTTCTCCAGATTGCAGATTCTGCATGTTCGGGATCGCGTTCTTCACAAAACCTCCGCCGGAAGTCCGATGGCGCAGCCAAGTGACATGTTCCATTGCGGAGTGCAGAGGTTTCAGTCAACTCAGTGTTCTGCGCGGAACGCAGAGTTGCCAAAAATCCACAAACTCCGCCAAGCGGAGCGGAGTTTTACATCCAGGGTTAGTTTTTGACAGCGCGCACTTGAACATGCAAATTAAGTTTCCTCTTTTGTTTTACATTCAAAAAATTAAGTTATGTGCCTCTTGTCCCTTTGAAAAGTCCCAGATTTGTTGCAGGTACCTGTGCTGCGGATGGGCAACAGATTATGCGACGGTGCGAGCAAGAAAAAGCCGCTGTGCAGGATACTGCACGCCGTGATACTTGAGGGTGCTGTTGCCTGCAAGCGCAATGTCACAATAAAACGGGCAGAGACAGGAACATCTTGGTTGCTGAGGGCTCCAAATCACTGCCAACAAAGAGGAATTCTCGCGGCAAAGCAGAGCCTCTGAGTCAGGTGTGGTTTAAATAGAGAACCACTGACCACACCCAGACTTGTGCACAATGCCTTCGAGTGTACTCAGCACATGGCACCTTGTCAGGAAGTCTCCAGGTGTGTCCAGCACGCTGCCCTTTCTGTGATAAGTTTTGGCAGTTGGCACATGGTTGAACACATGGCTGGGTATTGGCTATTATGGGCTTTTCCTGAACAAATGATACAGTGCAATTCAAATTTTACAGTGCAATATAAAGATAATAGTGCAAAATAAAGATAACAACCACAAAGTGATCACATTAGTGATATCAGAAAATAGTGAACACAGTTCTGAAATATAGTATACACTTTATACAAGCAAGCGTGCAGGAGCTCAGGGTTAATCAATGACTTTGCACCTATTTTTACATAAACCCAATCTGTGTCTGCATTTGCAGAACCACATGTGTGACACTGTGTGATCGGCATGGTCAATGTAAGGCTGGAGTGACAGGGGCAAGCCACTGACAGTAGGATGTCATTGAGCATATAGAGAAAGACTTCTCTGCTTATATATTGCTTAGGTCCAGAGGGACAGCAGGTGTTTGAGCATCTTTTGGAGTAGACGATGCAGAAGCAGAGGATCTGAGTGAATTTGAGGTGTGCATAAAGAAAGTGGACAAACATTACTTAAATAAGATTATCAGAATTTTGGAGTACTATTATTTTTAGACAAGGGTCCAGTTAGCACAAGAGTTGGTGGATTATGCCACTCAGTTGCGTAAGCTTGCATCTTCGTGCACGTTTAAAGGGAGTGCAGAAGAGTGTACTAGGGATCAATTTATGTTAGGATGCAATATAGTAAAGGTAAGGAAGGCACAAAGGTAAAGGAAGTAGGAGTGTGTGATACTTATGAAGAAGAGGAGTATGATGACTTGCAAGTTGGTGAAATAGTCAGCAAGTACCGGAACAAGGGAAAGCATGAGGACCAAACGATTATGTGCTGGTGAATGGCTGTGAAGTAAACATATTATTTGACTTGGGAGCTAAAATCACTCTTAATCCTATGGGTTTCTTTAAAGAGAAATTGTCTGGTAAGGTGAAGTTGTTCAAGCTAGACATAGGACCTTTAGCCGATTGTGGACAACCCAATCAACTGATTTATTGGGCAAGTACAATATAAAGGGCAAATAATAGCAGGGAAAGGGTATGTTTCCAATTAAGAGGACAGCATTATCATTTGGATCCATCAGGAGGAGCTGGAAGTAAAGCTAGATCCAAATAGTTCACCACAGATCTTATTAAAGAAGAAGAAACACTGTGATGAATAAGAGAATGAAGGTGGCCAAGGTTGGATGATGAGGGGGTGTCCCGAGGTGTGATGAGTCAAGAAGGTAGAGAGACATGGAAGAATGAATTCCCTGGGGTATTTAATGTCTGGTTAGGATGTCTAAAGGACTACACTCATTACATAATTTAAAAAAAGAATGTGGTGCCAAAGGTACAATCGTTCCCCCTGGCAATGACACAGCCTATGAAAGATGAGATAGACATATTAAAGAGGGAAGGTATAATTGAAGAAGTGGAGGTATCCGAGTGGGTGGGGCCAGTGGTCCTGGCTTGCAAACCTTCTGATGATAGTAGATCCTCTGTGGATCTAAGAGGCTTAAACAAAGAGGCTGTGGTGGACGTGTTAAGCCATTCTGACACAGTTGGAAGAGGAAAAGGTATTCTCCACGTTATACTTACATGAGGCCTACCATCACATTGTACTGGAAAATGATCTAGAGACCTCATAGCAATCATCACACCTTTTGGTATATTTATGTTCATAATGATGCCCTTTGGATCGGTCTCTGCAGCCTCAGATTTTCAGAGGGCCATGAAGAAGGTGCTGGATGGTCTTGAAGGTGTCAAAGTCTATCAAGATGATGGCTTGGTCTTTGATAGTATGTCTGAGTAACATAATCAGCACTTAAGAAAGGTTCTGGAGATAAATTAAACAGCGTGGTCTCACACTGTGGGAAAGCAAGTGTAAACTATGTATGAGGAAATCATCTATTTAGAACACAAACTGACAGCAGGAGGAATCAATCAGAATAAGGAGTTGGTGGAAAGGTTCGCCGGCCCAGATGGTAAGGAAGACTAGATTAAGTTTTTGGGGATAACTGAAAATTATCACAAATTCATCCCTAGTTTTGCAGCCCAGGTAAATAACATGTGAAAGTTCTTGAAAAAAGGGGTAAAGTGTGTAAAGTCTACACAACCTGAGAGGGAATTTGATGACCTTAGAGGGGCATTGGCTGATGCTTCTTTGTTGAAAAGTTTCAGGACACAGGATAGACCTCTGTTGGTTACAGATACCAGTGAAAAAGATTAGGTGCTGTCTTAAAACAAGGTGTAGGTAATGAAGAGCGCACCATAATGTTTTTGTCAATTAGCTTGAAAGCACCTGTGAATCGACACTCAGTGATCGAAAGAAAAGCTGTATGTATAGTCCAGGCCATAAAAAATGATTTTTTTTATGGGGCACACATTTTGTGGTGAGAACGGACCACAACCACTGAAAGAAATTTTTGACAGAAAGGGAATTTATGCTGTATCGAGTAAAATTTTGTAAGTGGATAGTCTCATTACAAGACTTTAATTTTAAATTTTAGAATTGAATACATACATGGGACACAAAATTGTGTGGAAGATTGTCTGTCTAGATTGTTGGATGTGAAAACAGAAGTGGCAGAGGAGCCGCTTGAGGAACACTAGTCAGTTTGAGGTGTGTGAGGTTACAGAAGGTATTATGAGTATGGAGGAGTGGAAAGATCATGTGGCCAGGGATGAAGAATTAACACAAGTGACAGCATTGATTGACAAAGGGTGGGGTGAACGCAAGTAACTAACTCCACCATGCAAGGAATATTGGGAGGTTAGGAATGAGTTGTTGACACATCTTGGGATGCTGTGGAGGTGCACCAATTTGGTTGCACCTGTATGGCTGAGGTGTAGGCTGATGAACCTGGTGCATCAGGAACACCTGGGTATCAGAAAAACTAAAGAGAGAGCAAGACTACACTTTTGGTGGCAGGGTTAGACAAACAGGTGGAATGGGGAATTAGAGAGAGCATGGATTGCAGAAACAGTGATAAAGTCTGCATAGTGAGGACTTCACCGATGGTGTTGATAAAACAACCACAGAGGCAATTGGAACAAGTAGCCCAAGACATTTTGGGTCCAATGACCAACAACTCCGGACAATTCTATGTTCTGGTGTTGGTAGACTTGTCCTCTAGGTGGCCTGAGATAAAATTTATGCCGGGAATTGAGACAAAAACTGTAGTGAAGTTTTTAATTAGATTTTTGCCAGAGAGGGGATTCCAGATTGCATTTTGACGGATAATGGGTTAGAGTTGGTTTCACAAGAAATGTGCCTTACACCAACCAGAATCTAATGGGGTGGCTAAAAGGTTCAACAAATTGTTCAAAGAAACTATACAGATAGCCAAACAAGAAGCAACATTTTGGAGGGAGGAGATCCAGATAAGAGTGGAAGTATATCACCTCACCCCCACACTCAGTCACAGGTTGGATACCCTTTGAGTTGTTTAGAAGGAGAGATACTGTTGTACCCTAGCAACATGTCCTGCATTCTCTCCATGGGTTCTGGAGCTGGACCAGAGAGAGGAGGAGACTGTTACTGCTGACAGGACGTGTCTAGAAGTTGTTCCTCTCTACTTCAATAAAGTTCCTACTTTCAAGTAATTTGTCAGCGCCTCTTAAAAGTAGCAACGAGGATGGGATGGATATTAGCTGAGGGCAGACTGGTCAAGCAACGCTGTTGTGATTTTAACCCCATGACAGTTGTTGTTTAAATGCCAGTTGGTGTTGCTGACATTACATTACTGGGATGCAGTGACCATTGGGAAGTATCAACATAATGGAGCAACTAGGAATTCGGTGTTACACTTCTAAACCACAATTATTGCTGGAGGACTTGCGACACTCTACGTGTAAACCGGAAAACACTGGTTCTTCTGAAGCTCTGGTAAGAGCTGTATCCTTATAACTAAGTGCTGGGCCTTTTTAAACCATGTCGTCGGCCAAGCGATATTTACGCATAGTTCCAGAAAAGTTGTGTTGGACTGTTAGTGTTACAGGAGCATGTATGTACTGAGGAAAAGAGAGCTGAGCAAGTAGCCGGAGTGTGAATCATCCGCGCCGGAGTGTGAATCTGCGCCTGAGCAAGTTGCCGGAGTATGAATCTACGATTGCCTGATCGTTGAACTTAATTAGGCCAAGGACCACAGCCTAGTTGAGCACTATCCGGAACCGGTCTCTAAGCTGTCGTTGGGACCGGGTGCTCAATCACCTGTGCTATTTACAAAATTGTTATGCTTTGAACTTGACTTACCGGCTGTTCCCCGCGGTTGCTTCGACCTTCATTCCACATCTATTCCTGCTTGTCATAGTAAAGAGACACACAGCCACGCATTCTACAGCTGGGCTCCTGAACGTCAACACGTCATAGACGTGCAGTGCAGTGTGGGCATCGCGTTGTGTGATAGACGTGCAACGTGTTCTGATGTTCGCAATGGGACGGCGTGTCGTGACTATGGCAACTGAATATCGTAACGCGATCTGAAAAGCGGAGCCGGCGCACGCATCTAGAAGTGAGGCAGCAAGCAAGGACTGAACTGTTCATGTGCAATGAAAGGCAGCAAGTGGAATTCATCGCATGTGACTGTCTACTGATCGATACTACGTGGACTACTGTGACTACATTAATTTTGTTAGCTTGTTATTTTTCGGTTCTTTTCCTCTTTTAGATAGCCTCAACACCAAGACTAGTGACTATTTGTTATTTCTATTAGGTCGTTAACAGTGTGCATATCAGTGTGGTTTTACGCTGTGTTTATACTATTTTAGCAGTTTAAGTTCTGTGGTTAGGAAACACTCATTAGCATGAACATGTCATCCAATATAGCTCCGCCCAAATTTTTACAAAGTCCTGGAGAACCCACTTTACTGTGGGAAGATTGGTTGGAGTCCTTTGAGACATACTTAGAGGCCATAGGTGGTGAAGATTTTAGGGCTTCCCGGAAGGTGGCATTACTTAATCATAATCTAGGCATAGAAGGTAGAAAAGTACTAAAAATACTATCTATTAATACTGAAAAAACACACATTATACTAAAAGAGAAAGGAAGCAACAGTGAAAGTAAAGATGAGAGTGGTGATGCACACTATGATGAGGTAGCTCCCGTTGATGAATATGTTGAAGTAATCAAAGCGCTTGAAGAAAACTATGGCAAGAAACTTAGTATTGTAGTAGAAAGACACACTTTTTTTTCACGTTTGCAACTATCTGGGGAATCCGTAGAGCAATATATTTCTGTATTGAGAACTCTTGCTGCTACTTGTAATTTCAGAGACCTGCATGAGGAGATCCTAAGGGATCAATTCATAAATAGGACAAGTAATCTTAAAATTCAAGAGACATTGTTAGATATGAAAGATCCATCCCTACAAAAAATTATAGAAGTAGCAAGGCGGGTTGAGAACACATTCAGATACGTTATAGAACTAAGCACAGAGAACACTGGTACGATTAAAAGTATGTGCTCTAGAGAAAAATCCTTTGAAAAAAAATGAAAGTAATACTAAACCCAGTATTCCTAAAAACAGCAGGGTATGATACAGATGTGGTAGTACGAGACACACAGCAGATTCCGACAAATGTGTTGCAATTAGGGAAAAATGGTTTAAATGTAAATAAATTGGTCATTTGGCACGTATGTGTAAGCCTGGATCCTTATCCAATCAAAAATGGAAGCGCCCTGTGAATGTTATTAGAGAAAAGTCATGGTTATTTGCGATAACTTTATCAATGACGTATCTGAGGGCTATAATCCTCCTAAATGTAATCTAGGCATCAATGGTACCAAAATAACAGTCTGGGCAGACTCTTGCTCATCTTACATCATCATAGATAAGAGCACATGGGAGCAGGTAGGTGGTCACCAAATGAATTCTCCTGATGTTGAACCGGTGGGTTACTGTGGCGTTAAACTTCCTTTGTTAGGTTTCTTCAAATGCACATTGTCTCACAAAGGTAAGGAAGCTATAAGTAAAGTATATGTTGTAGAAAAGGGAAGAGCATTGCTGGGGTGGTGCGAACAAAAGACGTTGGGCATCACATTGGATCCTAACCATCCGCAGAAGGTTCTAGCCACTGAAGATGCAGAGAAAACCAGGTGGAGCACCAAATTTCCAAAATTATTTGGGGAAAAGTTAGGATGTTTAGACAAATTTGAACACCGTATTGTACTAAACCCCAACAATGTTCCATGTGTACATAAGGCAAGGAATGTACCTTTTACCCTTAGCGAAAAGTTAAAATTAGAACTGACAAGATTATGTGGTGCACAAGTCATTGAACCTATTGAGTCATCTGAATGGCTGAGTCCGGTCATTTTAGCACGCAAACCGGACGGCAATCTACGCATGTGTATTGATGTGAGAGACCTTAATCGAAACATCCTATTTGACCGTTGCCCTTTATCTCATATTAATGAAATGGTGTCTTCCGTAACTGATGCTTCTTACATTTCATTAATTGATATGTCCAATGCGTACCACCAGATTAAGTTGCTTCCAACATCAAGGCATCTCACTTCATTCATCACACTGGAGGGAGCATTCCAATTTATTAGAATGCCATTCTGCCGTGCATCCACTTCTGCGGTTTCCCAAAGAGTAATGTGCAAAATATTGGTCGACTTACACAAAGTGTTGGTATTTTAAGATGATGTGCTAGTGTGGGCGGCAAATCGCTTTGTGCATGACACGATACTGGCACAGACTTTAGTCAAGTTACAAAGTGCAGGTTTGACTGTGGGAGTCAAGAAATGGAAATTTAGTGTCAAACAAATTGATTATCTAGGGCACACCTTGTCGAGGGATGGAGTAAAACCAAAAAAGAAATTATAGGATGCCATTACAAATGCACCATTACCACGTGACAAGGAGCAATTACGCTCATTCCTAGGCCTTCCGGAATTTTATTCCATGTTTGTTCAGCATTTTGTTGACAAAGTCCATATCCTCAGAACACTAATGAAAAAAGGTATCAAGTTCGAATGGACAGATGAATGCCAAAAAGGCTTCCTTTCCATTAAAGAACAGATTGTTAAAGCTGTTGCATTGAAACCATTTAACCCATCACATCACAGCATAATCGTGGTGGATGCTAGCGCATATGGTCTGGGTGTAGTACTCATGCAAAAACATTTGGGACATGAACGAGTTGTGGCCTTCGCATCTCGCACCCTCAAGGGTGCGGAGGCCACGTATTCTGTCATTGAAAAAGAGGCACTTCCATGCTGGTGGGGGATAAACTACTTCAAAACCAATGTCTGGGTACTCTTTTTTAAATCAGATCTGACCACAAGCCACTCATAGAGTTGTTCACTACCAAGGGAGCCGTAAAAGCAACCTCTAGGATTGCTAAATGGCTTTACAGGCTCCAAGGGTATGACTTTTCTTTACAGTATGTTCCGGGCATTCGTAACGTCAATGCCAATTGCTTATCCCGTTTACCATTAGAGTGTAATGATGATAATGGTGACTCCAATGAAGATTGTGTGGTAGCAAGTTTATCTGAATCTTGTGAGGGTGCCATCTCTATCGACGAGTGGAAAGCTGCAATAGCGACAGATCCCACTCTTAAAGGTATAATGATTGAATTGTCTAATTCATCCGGTCCCAGTTTTGTCCTTAAGAAAAAAATTCGAGAATTTTGGACAGTCTGGACAGAACTTTCGGTGATGGATGGTGTGATGCGCAGAAGTGGTAGACTAGTGGTTCCGGCAAGTTTGCAGTCCAGACTATTAAAATTGCTGCATGAAGGACACAGTGGTATGTCTGGTATGAAGAGGAAGTCTAGAGAGACTTTTTGGTGGCCAGGCATGGATAGAAACATAGAAGAGCATGTACGAGGATGTGTAGAATGCATGTGTAGGGACAAAACCCATCTGGTCGAGGAATCGACATCTCCTCTATTAATTTCCCGAGCAAACCATGGGAAAGAGTGGCCATGGACATTTGTGGGCCATTTTCGGCCAAGGGAATAACCAATAAATACGCCTTAGTGCTAATTGACTATTATTCCAACTGGCCAGAAGTGGCATTCACTGGAGACATCAAAGCTTCTAATGTCATTGAATTGTGTGACCAAATTTTTCAAAGGGAGGGCTGTCCTGACATGTTGGTCACAGACAATGGACCCCAATTTTTAGCGGAAGAATTCAATGTATATCTTACTAAAATGGGCATTATTCACCATACCACCGCTGTTTATAATCCCAGGGAAAACGGCCTTGTTGAGAGATTCAATTGAGTCTTGAAGGAGTGTGTCCAATTGTCTGAAGGTAACGGTGGAGACTGCAAGTAAGCGGTTAGAGAAATGTTGTGGATTTACCGTACCACACCCCATTCTGTCACCAAGGAGTCCCCATTTAGACTCCTCAAGGGCAGGCAACCAGGGACAAGAATTTCTCCCACATGGATGTTTAAAGATTTTCCACGACATGTGTGCGGCAGAAGTCTAGAGTGAAGAGTTAAGAAGCACCAAGAGAAATATGTGTCCAGGAACAATGACAGAATATAAAGAGTTAAACGTGTATTTGTTGCTGGAGATTTGGTGAGGACATACAGCATAGGCGTTCAAAAAAGAGGTCTTTCAAAATGGTCATTACCCAAGCGCATAACCTGTTCCTGGAATGTTTCTAAAGTGCATTTCACATTTCATGTCTTGGACCTCATGCCACCTGTGACAACTGGTGTTTTAGAAATCCTTGACACAACTGGCCCAGATTGGTGCTGCTCTCTAGCTTGGCCAGAGCTGCCAACTGGAAGGAAAGCAGGCAGACGCCAGAGGGAGAAGGGGTAGCTGAATTTCAGGTGGGTATTCCCCTTTGTAGGAAAGTAGGATCTACTTTTATGGTTACGCCCACTTTTTGCTTGATGTAATGCTGTTTCTGACTAATCTGCTAATCAGGACCCGGTCTCTGTGCTTTCTCCCCTAAATTAGTTTGGTAAGTACTTAGGTACATCCCAGATTGGACACTGGTGTAACCTTATCAGTCCCTAGTATATCGTACTAAGGAATCCAGGGCATAGGTATACCAGGGGTCCCCCATGGGTTGAAGCATGTACTATGCCACCCATGGTAGACCCCTCAATTTGTAACTACAGGCCTGCCACTGCAGCCTGTGTAAGCTGGTGCTAGCACCCCTTATGAAAGATATAGGTTTACCTATATCTGAGGTCACTGCACTTAAAACCTATTAGTCACCCCTAGAGCAGGCCTTTGAATTCTGAAGGCAGGGTGCTCGGTGAGGGAGCCCCTAAATGAGCAGGACACCCCTACAACCCACGGAGTCCATTATCCCAGGTTGTAAGTGAGACAGCCATATAATATATAGAGGGGCAACGCGTCATTACGCGATGACCATCTCGAAATTGGCTGTAACAAATCCTATCATGTTTGATTTCAAAGTGACACCCAGAATACACCCCTTGGAAGAGGGGAAGAAGGGGTCTTATAGAACTCTCTCCCACCTTTAAAATGAAGCCCGGATTGGCAACTGAAGGGAACGGTGGATGGTTGACTTCAAACAGCTGGTCCACTTTTCACTAGTTGTTTCCAGTAGACTCGGTCTGTTTCTACACCAAGAACAGTGCATTCAATGTAATAGTGTGTACTGAACTAGTCTTTCCCTCGTTCACCCTGTTTAAGATAGGTCTTGGTACAGGCCGGGGCAATGCACTCCATCTGTAATATGGGCCCTGTTGCTATCTTTAGCACATCTATATAAGGCATAAACATACATGAGAATTTCATTCTTCTGAAATGTATTTATGGGAGCATGGAGCCATGGAATGAATCCTGACATTACTTCTTGAATAGACAGTGTACTAAATGGAGAAGCAGACTATGAGCGAGACCTGCATTGAGATATTATTGCAACTAACCGACAGCAATCTGAGAGATGCCATGCCTCAGTTGGAACTTACCTTTGTAGAGCATGTACTCCACTTGGCATGTAAATTTAAACTCATATTCCTTTGGCTCCGACTCAAAGAAAGTAATAGCAATCCTGCTAGGACATGGTCTGAAAGATGAAAGTAAAAAGACATTCCCTGAGTCCTCATAATTCTCAACAAGCAGTTTTGGGGGAGAAGACAATGCTCCAAAGCAGGGTGATAAGGCACTCCAAAGAGAGCTGAACGGTGACAACATGTCATTACGGGGCCAAGTCCATGTGACTGCATTGGGAAGGCCTGGCAGTATCCGAGGGACTGAGGACTGTCTACAATATGCTAATGATGATGGTGATGAAATTCATAGTGATGACAAGCCTCCCAGAGGCTCCAGTGTCATTACAAAGACTCATGGAGAAGGGAGAGTGACAAGCACACCTATTTGAGGTCCTAGTGTCACTTTATGATGCCACTGTATTTCAAATGATGGTGGAGGTACATAAATGATGGCTTCTGAAATTCTTCCACTACATGTATGAGTAGGGCCCCATGCTGTTGCTTACTAAGTGGATGAATTCTCTAATACCAGTTTGACAGAAGTAACAAAGAGGCATTTCCTCATGGAAAAGAGGCTCAGCCATGAACCACCAGCACACTCTGTGACACAGTTCATGAGTCTTTTGGAATCTGATAGACTCTTAGATGTGAGCAAGTTTTTAATAGTTCATAATAAGCAAAAGGTCTCTACATAAGGTCAGCTACCAGAAATGAATCGAGAGGTAAAATCAGGCTTGTAAGAGGATCCAGATCCAGGATAAAGGAAGACATCTTATGAGCAAGAAAGTTTGTCTTAGCTAACAACCCAGTAGATGCAACTGAACTGACCTTAGCTGACAAGAGTCTAGTGCACAACTAATTGCACTAGAATTCGGGACGTGTCCTCCAGCAAAGTCAAATATTCAATTTAAGCGACAGATGGTAAATAATACCCCCTAGACTACTTCTAACCCGCTGCATTCATGGCTATTCTCACCATCCCCCGTAGCGGAAAATTATTGACTCCAGGCCATCCATGCACTCAATTCCACTGAAGCTAGTGCACCCAGTCCTGTCCCAAGCACAGGCCCACTAATAATTTGCGAGACAGCATCACCAATAGTATATAGGACTGGTTCAAAGCTCTCCGTCCAGTCAAATTTAGAAGACGATTCTCATATTCACTGCACTCCGTACACCATCCAAAGCTCAACACCTCCTCAAGAGGAAAGGGATCCAGACATCTTTCCTCATTCTAAAAGTACACTGCCCATAGGCCATCGCCGGTTTAAATTGATTTCATGGAAAGTGGCCGGAATTAGAAACAAATTATGCCTTCCCCACTGGGTAAAGCTATCAACTCCCACAAAATATGTATTATACAAGAATCCTGGAGTTTAACACTGGCGTTTATGCCAAGCTATGTGTCATTCCACTTGCCCGCAAATGCATCAAAAAAGGGTCGGCCTTGGAGGAGTGGCCAACAGCAGAGGGAAATGGCCGCACGGTAGCCTAGCTCCGTCGCTCCACTCCTGATAAATCCGGATTAAAACATCTTGCCCCAGCCAAAATCGCTCGTGGTGGAGCCCACCTGGCCCCGATGCCGTGCCCATCAGCTGCACAGAGGACTGCCTCGGTTGGAGGAGTTAGTGAGGCTGAAAAAGACCTTAGCAGTGCGGCAGCTCCGGAGGACCTGGGCGTGCCCCGTCGCTCCCGGGCCGTACACACTAATCTACACCGCGGTCGCGGCGTGGTGTCCGGGCCTATGACTGGTCTGAGGAAGCCGTGCAGAGTTTCCTACATTAGCGGCATCATCGTTGAGTGCGCTGCCCCCGCCGCTGGCTCTTGATCAAGCTGATTGACTGCTTGAGTGCCCTGCGTGTTGGTATGCCCCGTGGGACGTCGGCGGTCCGAACTCTTCATTACAGCGGGAGGACGGCTTGACCGGGACCGGCTGTGAAAATCTTTTGTGCAGCCCTGCAGCGCCTCAGCGCATAAACCAAACAACGCAGCGGCGAATCGGGCGGTAACTAGACACAATATCGAGAAAAAATATATAGAATGGACAGAATATCGAACTCAAAATATAGAATGGACATAATATCGAATGGACATAATATAGTGGTTAATAATATCGCCGTGCAGGTAAGTAATATCGACTGTCAAAATATCGAAGTACATAATATATGCATTAAAATATATCGAAAGTGTTTTGTATGTTAGTATATGTGTTAAAAGTGTATATTAATTTTGTAATGTATGTTTAATAAGTTAAGAAATTTATGTAAAATAATGTTTGCGTATTTTACTTCCTTACCGGGTTGTGGGTTTATAGGGGAATAGGGTGGGAAGTAATTTAATTATAGTAAATTAAATATGAATTTTTAGAAATTATTAATTATTTCTAATTAAATTTTGCGTTTTAGTTCTGTAGCGGGTTGTGGGTTTATATGGGAATAGGGTGGGAAGTAATTTATTTGTAATTAAGTAAATATTTATTTTTATTTATTGGCATTGATAATTAATTTATTGTTAATTAATTATTAATTGGTAATTCTTTTTTTAATAATTGGTCATTAATTGTTATTAATTGATTCATTGATAATTAAGTTAGTTGTATTAATTTATTATTCGGAGCGGGTTGTGGGTTTATAGAGGAAGTAATTTAATTGTAATTAAGTAATTATTGAAATTATTTTTGTGTATTGATAATTAACTTATTGTTAATTAATTATTAATTGGGATTTTTTTTATTATTACTTATTACATTTTTGGTATTGAAATTTAATTGGTTGCTAATTAATTATTAATAGGTAAATAATATTTAATATATATCTTTTGGTATTCATACTTAATTAATTATTAAATATTTTGTAATTGGTAATTCATTTTAAATAATATTTTATTGGTATTGATAATTAATTTATTTGTATTTAAATATTAAATCATTACTTTCCCTACTATTGCACTCACTGCAGTGGGAATAGTAATTTTTACCCCTACACTATCCAACGCTTTCCCTACTGTTGCTCTCACTGGAGTGGGAATAGTAATTTTTACCCCTACACTTTCCAACGCTTTCCCTACTGTTGCACTCTCAGGAGTGGGAATAGTAATTTTTACCCCTACGCTATCCAACGCTTTACCTACTGTTGCACTCTCTGGAGTGGGAATAGTAATTTTTACCCTCCCGCTAACCAACGCTTTCCCTACTGTTGCACTCACTGGAGTGGGAATAGTAATTTTTACCCCTACGCTATCCAATGCTTTCCCTACTATTGCACTCACTGGAGTGGGAAAAGTAATTTTTACCCCTATGTTATCCAACGCTTTCCCTACTGTTGCACTCCTGGAGTGGGAATAGTAATTTTTACCCTCCCGCTATCCAACACTTTCCCTACTGTTGCACTCACTGGAGTGGGAATAGTAATTTTTACCCTCCCGCTGTCTAAAGCTTTCCCTACTGTTGCACTCACTGGAGTGGGAATAGTAATTTTTACCCTCCCGCTATCCAACGCTTTCCCTACTGTTGCACTCTCTGGAGTGGCAATAGTAATTTTTACCCTCCCGCTATCCAACGCTTTCCCTACTGTTGCACTCTCTGGAGTGGGAATAGTAATTTTTACCTTCCCGGTATCCAACGCTCTCTCTACTGTTCCACTCGCTGGAGTAGGAATAGTCAATTTTACCCTCCTGCTATTCAACAGTGATGTACATTTTTTTAAAGAGATTACATATAATATTTATTAATTTTAACATTTTTTAAATAATTTTAAGTATGTTTTACTTAATTATATTGGTTATTTGATTTAAGTTAATGTTACTTTTAACATATTTTACAAATTCAATATTTTTACATTGTATATTCTAACCAACAATATTTTGTCTTCGATATTTTTGTACTTACCTGTTTGTAGATAGGGAGACTTCGATATTTTGGCGTCGATATTATGTCCAGTCTATATTTTGCTTGTCAATATTATGTCAGTGATCCGAATCGGGCCCAGAGATTGGGCCTTGAGAACTCTTTTGGACGCCTGGGGCGCCTGGGGGAAGAGATACAGTAGCGTGTTGTGGACTAGAACCCGCGCTCATTCGTTGTCCCTGGATTGGGGGTGCAACCTGGGGGGCCCTGGTTGATATTTCAGGCGGCGGGGGCGGTGGATCCGCCTGAACTCAGCCGGTCATCGGTACATTTGACAAGAGAGAAGCGGCCATATGAACTCTTGACAAGGGGGAGGGATTCGGAATTCAGCACTCACCTCACCCAAGGACGTCTGGTATTTCACTATTGAGGCTCTTCGCTGTGCTGCACGCCGTCCAACTGCTGCTGTTCCCCTCAAGTTCCCTGTTCTTTCTCCCCCTCCCTCTTCCACCGGTGTGGGACTCCTTCGATACAGTGGTAATTTCCGGTGTGGGCCCTGCCGGCGGAAACCGTCAGGCCGGTGTGGGCTCGTGCTCATGGCAGGTGTTTAAAAATCGGTAGTCATTAATGTGTGGATGCTAAGCAGTGACTATGCTGTTCAGTATTTAGGGCCATATGTAGGAATCCCAATACCGGTCGGTAACGGACGATTTTCGGTAAATATCCCGTTACCGACCGGTATTCAGGCTTTTGGTATGTAGGGGGCACATTTCAGGATTCGGTAATTTACCAAATCGGTAAAATTACCGAATCGGTAATTTTACCGATTCGGTAAATACCGAATCCTGAAATGATATGTAGGGGGAGTGTGTGGTTGTTGTGGGGATTCGTTATTTACCACCAACTAAAAGCATTTTTTTGCGCTTTGAAGTGTGCAATGTGGCAGACATACATGCCCTTAGGGCATGTATGTGTGCCACATGTGCACACATGCAGGAATCAGGGGTGCAACAGGGTGTCACTGTGACACCCTGCCACCCTTGATTGTGCTCCCCCATTACCGAATCGGTATTTACCGATTCGGTAATGGTAACTGGCTTCCCATTGATTCCTATGGGCCTCCTGGCCCATAGGAATCAATGGGAAGCCAGTTACCATTACCGAATCGGTAAATACCGATTCTAAATTACCGACCCATTCCGAATCGGTAAATATTACCGATGGATTACCTACATATCATTTACCACTTCATAAATACCGAATCGGTAAAATTCGGTATTTATGAAGTGGTAAATGTTAGGCTACCTACATATGGCCCTTAGTGAGGTACAGTTCAGAAACACTATTTGTGCAACATGTGGCCTTATTTTAATTAGGCGCAGTTCCCTAATAAGAAGAAACAAGCATTGAAAATGCAACTGGTCTCGCTGTGTTTGGATTCCTGACGGCCCCAATTGCAACGAGCTAACCAAATGGACCCGGGCCCAGCTGGCATCTTTTTACCTCCCCTGCCTGGTGAACAGGAGGGTAGCAGCCTTCAAGCCAGACCAGGCAGAGCCGACTCCTCTTTTTTTTCTTTTTCTTTTTAGTAAAGAAACCATTATTCACAGGCCCAGATACCAGTAACCAGACAATGTTGCGATCTCTCCTTCTTAATCTGAACCTCGACCCTTCATACTACTGTACTCTTTTTGGAAAGGACCTCTCTCTTTGTACAATTCTTTCTAAAATCCCAGTTAGGTTTCTGCTTCATAAATGTCCCTAACAACACAAAATGAAGGGTGGCATTGTTGATTTTTTAAGCAGCTCTCAGCACTGAGATCCTGTCCTAACCCACGTTTGCTGGATGTCCCTGAGGATCTGGTGTCTGTCTTTTAATTGGGCATCTGTCAGCTTGCAGTCCTTGCCGCTCTTTCACACCACCATGATTTCAGCCAGAAAATATCGGCCCCGTATCAACACCAAAGGAGTAAGGTAGCTGTACACCTCACCCAAGCCCTCTGTCCCCCAAGCGCCCCCACCAAATACAAACACCCACGGGGATTTGTACAAACACATGCTCTTTTGCCCCCAAGAGCATTGAATCTCTGACAGGATCCCAGGCTGGGTGATCGAGCACTTCCCTCCCTGCTCGCGCCTCACACTTCTTCAATCAGCAAGTGATAGCAGCTTACCCCAGGTTCCTTTAGACACCAGACACAGACCAGGCATGCAGTGTGCAAGCAACACTTCGTCCCTCGCTCCCCCGCCGTCACCACCAACACGAGTCTAAACTGGCAGCAGCAGTAAATCATGTGTCGTCCAGGATTAACTAACACAGCGGGAAGCAATCACTGGAATTTGAGTCTGCGCAGTGTCTTAAAACCCTGACTGCAGCCTTGACCACACCCTTTCCCAGCTCATCACAGGGTGGGGGTTGGGTCCCTACCCCACGCTGTGACAAGTTGGGAAAGGCGGGATGAGAAGGCTCTCACCACTCCCTGATTGATGTGGCAGGATTAGTGCTACAGGGCTTGTGTCTCCAACGCCCAGGGCTAACTTTACCTTCGCGCCATCAGGGGGTGGAGACTGCCCCCTGATGCTAGGCCTTTGCCGAGCTGATGACCTCACCTGCCTCGGGGCTGGGAGATTGTCAGCCCGTCAAATACGCCAAAGACTTTGGGCCCTACCAGGTGGGCAACGTAAGTTTAGGGAAAGGGCTGTGACGTAAGTGGCAGTCAGAGCCCTTGTTCTAACAAGTTTGTATGCGTGGCATTCATATATGCCTTTATTTTTAAACAAAAAATGAAATTAAGCATTGTATATTGATTTCTCTTTTATGGTGAAAGCAAAAGGGGATGAGCCCCGACGCCCTTGCACAGAAATCGCCACTGCAGCAGGGCAATCCTTCTTCTCAATCTTCCACAGGTCCAGGAGTGTCCTGATGCAAGGTTATGAGGGGGCCAGCTTTATAGCCAGTGCCAGGTCTGGGATTCGTCTCTTGGGTGCCGATCACGATCCTGCAAAAACCGGGTACGAACCGTCGGACGGAGCACAATCTCCGCCCGACGCGTACCCGGTCGTCAATTTTCACAAACAAGGAATTACGATTCGCACGGGTACACCATTACCGTACGAATCGTAAAAAAGCCCGACCGACCAAAAAAACACCTACCAATGCGATCCGGGAAAGCGCCGACCTGACGTCGGGACGCTCGCAGCCAGCCATTCACGACCCAGGAATCACGATTCGCACCGACGTCACCCCGCACGGTGAATATTTTGCGGCAGCCAGAAACTGCCGGAAAATCAGGACGACGCGAACAAGGACCACCAGTACGCGACGGACAGACGACGACGCGAACAAGGAGGACCAGTACGTGACGGACACACAGGACGACGCCACCAAGGAGGACCCGTACGCGACAGGACGACGCGATCAAGGAGGACCCGTACGCGACAGGACGACGCGAGCAAGGAGTACCAGTACGCGACGGACAGACATGGACCCGAACCTACGAGTCATCCCTGCCCTCATAGCAGTACACCTCCTCTACAGGTTACGACGCAGACGCCGCAGAAGGTCAGAATAACTAAGGGAGGGGGGAAAGTGGGGTGGGGTGGGGGTGGCACGACCAGGGCAGGCCACAAAACAACCACATAAGTCACACACCACACATGGCCTGGACATACCTGACTCCCATGCCCTGGTCACCACGAGGGGGTGGGGGCGTGTCCTGATAAGCCAGCGCCCGCCACAACGGAAGTCCGTCACCACGCGAACCGGCAACACAACCAGACAGGTACATCCCGTACCCACGCATGAAGAGCGTGGGTACGAGTCGGACCACGCCCACACACGTCACCCCAACAATGGCGGGACGGATCGCACCCACGTGGCAAAGGCCTGGGTACGGGCCGCACAAACATCACATAGCGTGGGGACGGATATGTACGGACCCTACCCCCACCCCGTATGCAAGGAGCGTACCCCCCAGCCCAACAGTGCAAGTACGACCCGTACCCCCACCCGCGTATGCATGGAGCGTACCCCCCATGCCAACAGTGCAAGTACGACGCAAACCCTCACCCGCGTATGCAAGGAGCGCACCCCCCAGCCCAACAGTGTAAGTACGACCCGTACCCCCACCCGCGTATGCAAGGAGCGTACCCCCCATGCCAACAGTGTTAGTACGACCCGTACCCCCACCCGCGGACGTACGGAGCGTACCCCCACCCCAACAGTGTAAGTTCGACCCGTACCCCCACCCGCGAATGCAAGGAGCGTACCCCCCAGCCCAACAGTGCAAGTACGACCCGTACCCCCACCCGCGTATGCATGGAGCGTACCCCCCATGCCAACAGTGCAAGTACGACGCGAACCCTCACCCGCGTATGCAAGGAGCGTACCCCCCATGCCAACAGTGTTAGTACGACCCGTACCCCCACCCGCGGACGTACGGAGCGTACCCCCACCCCAACAGTGTAAGTTCGACCCGTACCCCCACCCGCGAATGCAAGGAGCGTACCCCCCAGCCCAACAGTGTAAGTACGACCCGTACCCCCACCCGCGTATGCAAGGAGCGTACCCCCCATGCCAACAGTGTCAGTACGACCCGTACCCCCACCCGCGGACGTACGGAGCATACCCCCACCCCAACAGTGTAAGTTCGACCCGTACCCCCACCTGCGAATGCAAGGAGCGTACCCCCCAGCCCAACAGTGCAAGTACGACCCGTACCCCCACCCGCGTATGCATGGAGCGTACCCCCCATGCCAACAGTGCAAGTATGACGCGAACCCTCACCCGCGTATGCAAGGAGCGTACCCCCCATGCCAACAGTGTTAGTACGACCCGTACCCCCACCCGCGGACGTACGGAGCGTACCCCCACCCCAACAGTGTAAGTTCGACCCGTACCCCCACCCGCGAATGCAAGGAGCGTACCCCCCAGCCCAACAGTGTAAGTACGACCCGTACCCCCACCCGCGTATGCAAGGAGCGTACCCCCCATGCCAACAGTGTCAGTACGACCCGTACCCCCACCCGCGGACGTACGGAGCGTACCCCCACCCCAACAGTGTAAGTTCGACCCGTACCCTCACCCGCGTATGCATGGAGCGTACCCCCCATGCCAACAGTGTAAGTACGACTCGAACCCCCACCCACGAATGCAAGGAGCGTACCCCCCAGCCCAACAGTGTAAGTACGACCCGTACCCCCACCCGCTAATGCAAGGAGCGTACCCCCCAGCGCAACAGTGTAAGTACGACCCGTACCCCCACCCGCGAATGCAAGGAGCGTACCCCCCAGCCCAACAGTGTAAGTACGACCCGTACCCCCACCCGCGAATGCAAGGAGCGTACCCCCCAGCCCAACAGTGTAAGTACGACCCGTACCCCCACCCGCGAATGCAAGGAGCGTACCCCCCAGCCCAACAGTGTAAATACGACCCGTACCCCCACCCGCGGACGTACGGAGCGTACCCCCACCCCAACAGTGTAAGTTCGACCCGTACCCTCACCCGCGTATGCATGGAGCGTACCCCCACCACACCAGTGTAAGTAGACTCGTACCCTCACCTCGAATGCATTGAGCGTACCCCCACCGTGTATGTGCCAAGCGTACATATCCTGAAATCGGAGGTGTGTGTGCAGAGTCCACCCAGCAGTGCCCTGAGACAGGAGGGGTGGGGGCCTATCACTCCCAGCAGTGCCCTGAGACAGGAGGGGTGTGTGCAGAGTCCTCCCAGCAGTGCCCTGAGACAGGAGGGGTGTGTGCAGAGTTCTCCCAGCAGTGCCCTGAGACAGGAGGGGTGGGTGCCTATCACTCCCAGCAGTGCCCTGAGACAGGAGGGGTGTGTGCAGAGTCCTCCCAGCAGTGCCATGAGACAGGAGGGGTGTGTGCAGAGTCCTCCCAGCAGTGCCCTGAGACAGGAGGGGTGGGGGCCTATCACTCCCAGCAGTGCCCTGAGACAGGAGGGGTGTGTGCAGAGTCCTCCCAGCAGTGCCCTGAGACAGGAGGGGTGGGTGCCTATCACTCCCAGCAGTGCCCTGAGACAGGAGGGGTGGGTGTGGAGTCCTCCCACCAGTGCCCTGAGACAGGAGGGGTGTAACACATGTGTGTGAGGCCAGAATTATCCACATGCATACTGGCTACAAGGGAACATGTCCCCATGAACTCATGTCAACAGACTCCACACACAAGTACAGTGATCATCAAGGATGCCACGATTGTTGCAGGTGGAGACATGGCCCTGCATGCATGGCCAAAGTAGAAGGGCTCTGTCACACACACAGCTCATGTAGACACAGCTCTGCGCTAAACATTGGGAACACCCTGCAGGGAAGAAAGCTGGGTACACAGAGGAAGGAATACACCCTGGGACAAGTGCACCATGCAGTAACTGCTTACATGAACAAAGAAAGTTAGCCAACACCTTGTGATGGCACACAGATCCCAGGGTCCCACCAATGAGCAGTACACTACTACATATCCCACACACCCAAACCCTTACACACCACCAAAAACCATGTAGCAGCCCCACCAACACCAATACCAGCATAGCAGTAGTGTGATAATGAAAACAAAATTAAGCTTTATTCAGCATGAGCACAATGTCCGTGGATCGCAGGCAGTTCAATCTTCACAAAGCCCATAGGGCAGTCAATGATTCTCAGCTGGATGGGGGACACAGTGGGATGCGTGTCCCCTACCTTGCCTGCACAGTCAAATGGCATCGTCTTCCACACTGGTGAGGGCATCGGGGGGGGGGGGAAGCAACAGGCACCGCAGGGACATCAGGGCAAAGGGGCGGCGTTGTGGGTGCAGGGATGGAGGACTCCACCACAGGGGGTGGGTCAGTGCCAAAGGCGGAGGCCAGGATGGCACTACACACCTTTGCAAGGTCATCCAGGGAGTCCCCTGCACCCGAAGGGACCTCAGGCCCCAAGGAGGGGGGGGGCCAGAGGGATGGGTCGCAGCGCCACCGGGGGAGGGTGGAGACAGGGGGGGAGACTCAACCACCCTGACCGGGGACCTCCTTGACCGCTTGCGTGGTGGTGTAACTGTGGGGCTCAGGGACAGAGCGGCCATGAAGGAGTCCTTGGGGGAGATGTGGCCAGGAGAGCTGAGGGGAGGGGATTTGGAGGGAGTGGACTGGGTGGAATGCGGACTACCACTATGGCTGCGTGTCACACGTTTGCCCCCCGACCCAGTAGGTGTGCCTACCTCACCCTGTGTGTGCGTGTCAGGAGTGCGGTGGACCTTCCCTGCTGGTGTGGTGCCCGTGTCCGTTGATGTGGGTGCATGCCGACGCCTGGGTGGACGTGGGACAGGCATGGGAGTGGGAAGTGTGGATGGGGCAGGGGTAGGTGGGGGGAGGTCGCGCTGCAGGAGACCCACTGCTGCAGTCAGTGTGGAGTCGATGGACCTCAGCAAGTTGTGTTGGTCAGCCTGCGATGAATGAATGCCCTCCAAGAAAGCCTCGATGTTGGTGAGGGTTTTGCCGTGGGCATGGAGGACATTAAGGATCGCAGCCTGACCAACCTGCAGTTGCCGCTGGATGTCCACAGACTCTGCATTGGCGGCAGCAGTGGAGACAGGGGCAGGGGGTGCGGTGCCTGGCAGGAAGGAGACATGCTGTGACCGGGCACGCTGGGAAGGGACACGAGCAAGTGGGAGGCGGCTGGTGGGAACTGAGGGGGCGGTGCGAGGTGTTGTTCCGCTGTCAGCTGCTGGTGCAGCCACCGCCCACTCGGAGACATCCTCCTCGGACCTGTCAGCTTCGTATTCTGACGTGCCAGTCGACAGGTCCTCGGCCGCACTATCCTCCACCTCTGTCCCACTCGATGTGCCAGCCCCGATGTCACGGCTGGCACTGGTGCTCGGTCCCTCCGCCTTGCCTGTGTCCATGTCTCCCTCTGTGTCCCCCGACGATGCTGTGGGCAGGGTGGAGAGACAGAAATTAATCAGACAGCTGTACACATCAGTCACATGAGTACAATCGACATAGGTAACACTGCATAGCCTGAAAAGGAAGATCCCTAACATCTACTAAACAAGGTACCGATGTAGGGCATGAAACACACAGTTGGTTGAGCCACCATGCCACTGAAATACCATGGAGAGCATGAGACAATAGCTAAACACAGGAAACGGAGTCTGACATAGCACCCAGGCCCTGGGGACAATCCTGCACTGCATCTGCACCACACAGCGTTGGCGAAAATACCGATGACCAGGGACCATATCCATGAACTTGAGACACATGCTGCATAGGTAATGCTGAAAACATGCCCAACATGACTCGGTCACTGCACATTGCGTGTGTGTCCAGACACATCACACACTGCCCTGACCCAGCAAGTAGAAATCAGGATTTGACACATAGGCATTGCCCGCACCAACAAGACCCTACACGAGGCAAATTGTTGAGACACAGGTGGCACCAACATCTCATAGTCTGGCTGATACACACAGGGGCAGGCAAAAAGCAAGAGTGTACGCCAAACAGCCAAGGTGCGCCTGTACAAATAATGAGGTACCAGTGCCCATCCTCAGATGAGTATAACAAGACACACAGGCACTGGCAACTGTGAGTATGTAGAAGGACAATCAGGTCAGGCTGCACAGTGGACACCTGTACAAAATAGCACGTCTATATACATGGTGACAGGGGACAATGGCACAGAGCACAACCTACGCTGTAGACACTGAGATTGTCCACGTGTATGATGACACATACACCACTGAGGAAAAGGTGCCCCAGGGGACAGTAGTGGGCACGCAACTACATGCTACTGAATGGTAATGACTGCAACACACGTCACCATCCCTGCACTATGTGTATCGCACACTCATGCACATCATGTCACAGGCCACCACATAGGACATGCGCGCTGTAAGGCATGACACATGAGAGACCAACTCCCATGTCTGGAGTCAGCATCAGTGCCAACTGACATGGAACCCACATGCAGTGAACTTGACAGTGCACAGGCAAGGTCCCACAACCTGTTACACCCCACCCCCACACATGATGCTACAGTCATTGTTCTCGTGGACAAAGCGCCAGCCTACATCACCTTGTGAAGGAGTGACTACACACAGACCAGGGAACACATTGCAAGGAGGGGAAGGGTGGCAGGGGCACAGCGCTATACTGGGGCAAACAGGATCTGCACAGCACCTTTAAACCCTGGCAGTGAATTCATGCTACTGTGCCCTTACAAATGCCGGTGACACACAACGAACACACATGTACCTACCCCCTTCCGGCTGCTGCATCGCCTGTAAGCGCCTCTCCAGGTCTGGAAAGACCACCGGCAGCACACGCCTGTGGAGGTGGCTCAGACGGCGGCGGCCGCGGTTCTTGTGGCTCTCAGGTGAGTCCCCCAGCAGGAGCCGTGCAATCCTCCGCGTCCAGCACCGGATATCCTGCCAGCGTTTTCTCACCTGGGGCAGGCTCCGCCTCCGACCATCCACACCCCTCATGGCACTGACGGCGGTCAGCCAGATCTGCTCCTTGGCAGTGGCGCCTACCTGTGAGGAGGAACAAGTGACACCACATCAATACACCAGCCACATGTCACAGAGAGACATATGGGTACAAATTAGCTGGTTACAACAAGGCATGTCATGCAGCCAACGCATTGCACCTTTGTCATAGGGACATCATCCCCTGGTGAGGGAAAAAGCAGTATGTGCCACAGTGGGTACACAGGTGGAATGATGGCAATGTCACAATCAATGATCAAGGCTCACACTGTGCATCACACCCACCCCTCCTGTCTCAGGGCACTGCTGGGAGTGATAGGCCCCCACCCCTCCTGTCTCAGGGCACTGCTGGGAGTGATAGGCCCCCACCCCTCCTGTCTCAGGGCACTGCTGGGAGGACTCTGCACACACCCCTCCTGTCTCAGGGCACTGCTGGGAGTGATAGGCCCCCACCCCTCCTGTCTCAGGGCACTGCTGGGAGGACTCTGCACACACCCCTCCTGTCTCAGGGCACTGCTGGGAGTGATAGGCCCCCACCCCTCCTGTCTCAGGGCACTGCTGGGAGTGATAGGCCCCCACCCCTCCTGTCTCAGGGCACTGCTGGGAGTGATAGGCCCCCACCCCTCCTGTCTCAGGGCACTGCTGGGAGTGATAGGCCCCCACCCCTCCTGTCTCAGGGCACTGCTGGGAGGACTCTGCACACACCCCTCCTGTCTCAGGGCACTGCTGGGAGTGATAGGCCCCCACCCCTCCTGTCTCAGGGCACTGCTGGGAGGACTCTGCACACACCCCTCCTGTCTCAGGGCACTGCTGGGAGTGATAGGCCCCCACCCCTCCTGTCTCAGGGCACTGCTGGGAGTGATAGGCCCCCACCCCTCCTGTCTCAGGGCACTGCTGGGAGTGATAGGCCCCCACCCCTCCTGTCTCAGGGCACTGCTGGGAGACATCAGGCACCCCCCCCTGGGACCCCCCCGACAGTACATGGCATGTGTGTTACACCTGGACGCAATGGCAGGAGTCACAGTCACAACATAGGGACAGTCTGTGGCAGTGGCCTATGCACTCACCTGATACCCTGGTCGCCCATACAGCATGGAGTACTGTGGGAGGATCACATCCAGCAGAGCCATGTTCTCCTCCAGGGTGAATGGCTGTGTCCTCTCCACAGCCCTTGACATGGTTCCAGGGAATCAGTAGCAGCAGCTGGGTCGACGAATGCAAAGATGTGCAGGCAAGTGCTCCCTCATGGGACCTGGCTGCCTTATATGTGCCCTTCTGCCCAGTCTCATGCACAGGAGTACAGAGTGATTGGTCACTCACATTTGCATCCTATGTTTCCACCAATCCCTTCAAAGCTAGCAGTCTGTGGGTTCTCTATCGGTTTCATTCTCCTGCATGATGTCAGCCCCACAAACACATTGCAACAAAGTAGAAGAATTCCAACTGACTTCTGCTGTGCACCTTCCAGAACAATTTCGAATTTTGAACTTGGTCTCCATGACAACCAGCATGCATGTAGGCCTTAATACGTGTCCCCTATGTAATTTGGAGCATCACACACAGGTACGGTGCGTTTGGGGGCCCTAGGGCACCCCAAATGCATGGCAACGGCCCGTACATGCATGCCTACGCTCTCCATCACTATGGGTCTGCACGCGTATGCGTACCCGTAGTGTTACGGACCGTACACACGCATGTACGCTCTCTATCACTATGGGTTTGCACGCGTATGCGTACTCGTAGTGATAGTGAGCGTAGATGCGAGTGTACGGTCCGTACCACTACGGGTACGCATACGCGTGCAGACCCATAGTGATAGTGAGCGTAGATGCGAGTGTACGGTCCGTACCACTACGGGAACGCATACGCGTGCAGACCCATAGTGATAGAGAGCGTACATGCGAGTGTACGGTCCGTACCACTACGGGTACGCATACGCATGCAGACCCATAGTGATAGAGAGCGTACATGCGAGTGTACGGTCCGTACCACTACGGGTACGCATACGCGTGCAGACCCATAGTGATAGAGAGCGTACATGCGAGTGTACGGTCCGTACCACTACGGGTACGCATACGCGTGCAGACCCATAGTGATAGTGAGCGTAGATGCGAGTGTACGGTCCGTACCACTACGGGTACGCATACGCGTGCAGACCCATAGTGATAGTGAGCGTAGATGCGAGTGTACGGTCCGTACCACTACGGGAACGCATACGCGTGCAGACCCATAGTGATAGAGAGCGTACATGCGAGTGTACGGTCCGTACCACTACGGGTACGCATACGCGTGCAGACCCATAGTGATAGAGAGCGTACATGCGAGTGTACGGTCCGTACCACTACGGGTACGCATACGCGTGCAGACCCATAGTGATAGAGAGCGTACATGCGAGTGTACGGTCCATACCACTACGGGTACGCATACGCGTGCAGACCCATAGTGATAGTGAGCGTAGATGCGAGTGTACGGTCTGTACCACTACGGGTACGCATACGCGTGCAGACCCATAGTGATAGGGCCGTACACACGCATCTACGCTCACTATCACTATGGGTCTGCACGCGTATGCGTACCCGTAGTGGTACGGAACGTACACACGCATCTACGCTCACTATCACTATGGGTCTGCACGCGTATGCGTACCCGTAGTGCTACGGACCGTACAAATGCCTGTTTGCTCGCCATCACGATGGGTACACATACGGCAGCACTCCCACAGTGATTTGGGAACATGCACAGGCCCTCTCAGCAGCAGTACGGCGGTTTTTACACATCACTGTGGTGATAGGCGACACACATGTAGGAATAGGGCGGACATACTTGTCCATGGATGGACATACTTGTCCAGGAATGGACATCAAGGCATCGTCTGTGCATTACTACATGTGTGGGGCACAGGTGTCACAGGCTGTGATGTGGAACATGCCTCCTGAGTGGAGAAGGCACCAGATGTATGATGAGATGTGTACATGTGTACTGTGTGAGGGTGCAATGTGTGCCAGGCATGCCCTTGACTCCTTTGACATGTGTGCATGTGGGACTGCGCACTTGGGGTGAGCGTCACTGGCATGGCACGGACACCAACACACGGAAGTGTCCCATGATGCCCGGTACAGGGGTCATGACACATGACTGGTCACTACCCACAGTGCACAATGTGACTATGCCATATATGTGTCCGGGATTTACATCAGGTTGATGTTGTAGCACCCTCAAAAGCTGCAGCCGTTGCAGCAACCAACATGTGGCTGTGTGTAGATTGTCATTGCACACTGTTCCCAACACCATGCCACATGTGTTATCGGATGTGAGGTGCACATGTATGCATGGGACACGGAGTAGCGTGACAAGGCCATGTCAGCAAACTCACAAGGAATGTGTGGTGAGTCATGACATGTGCACCTTCATGGCAAGGTGTGTGGGCTGGACTAGTGTAATGTCATGTGACCTGTGGCTCAAGTGTTCCGCTACCAGTCTCTGCAATCGGCATCACACTTCTGCTGATGTGTGGGTGTATGTCACTCCTGTCTTGCGTCGGGCACTGCACTTGCACTGGGACACAGCTATTTCCATGGCGTGGCATGGGGAGGTTCTCAATCACCGTGTGTAGCTGGGTCTTGGAAGGAGTGTCACCTTGCATCCATACGTGTCCTGGGCATGTAGCACATGCCTGACTCCCTATGTGGCATGTGTGTATTGCCAGATTTACATGTGCTCAGTAGACATGAGTTGTTCTCGTAGTGCACTCACTCTTCCTTGTCACTTCCAAATTACTGCAGAGCGCCTCCTGTTGCCCGAAGAATTCCAGACTTGGCCACCATGCAGGAGAATGACAGGATCCGGCTCTACCGCTTCACCCAACCGTTGATTCTGGAGCTGACGGCGAGACTGGCACCACACCTGCAACCGCAGCACAGGTATCCTACGGCACTGACACCCCAGCTGAAGGTAATGGCTGCCCTACATTTTCTTGCCACGGGTACCTTCCAAAATACCATAGCTCATGTTGGTGGCATGTCCCAGAGCATGTTCAGCGGTGTGCTGCATGATTTCTTGGAGGCCATGTTGATTCACCTGGATGACTTCATCAAGTTCCCAACCCCTGAACAGATGACTGAGGTCAAGCGTGGATTCTATGCCCTGGGAGGGATGCCCCATGTCATTGGGTCCATAGATGGGACACATGTAGGTTTGGTACCACCACACGCATGGGAGGTGGCGTACCGCAATCGGAAGCACTACCACTCCATCAATGCCCTTGTGGTGTGTCTGTCCAATATGGTGATTTCACATGTCTGTGCTCGTTTCCCAGGATCAGCACACGATGCCTACATCATGAGGCGTAGCGGGATGCCTGATATGATGATGCAGCTGCGCAACGAACGGGCATGTGTTGTTGGTGGGTACAGTCTGTCTGTCCTGTATTCTGTATAGCCAACCAGCACGACCGCTACACCAGTTCTAACGATGTCCATGTGCTTCCCATGTAGGGGACGCTGGCTATCCCAACATGCCTTGGCTGCTGACACCTCTCCGCAACCCCATCACGCCGGCCCAGCTCCGCTATAACACTGCCCATGGCCGGACAAGGCGAGTGATAGAGAGGACGTTTGGCATGCTGAAGAGCCGATTCCGGTGCCTCCACAAGACCGGCGGTGCACTCCCTTATGCCCCGGCGAAGGTCTGCAAGATCTTCATGGTCTGCTGCATGCTGCACAACATGGCAGTTGAAAGAGCTGTGCCACTCATCCTGAATCAACATGACGAGGACCATCCACCCGTGGAGGACGAAGGGCTTGGCAATGGGGCTAGTGATGTGGAGGATGTGGAGCCGCAAGAGGACATCCGGACTCGGCTCATACGCGACTTCTTTGCTTAGTGGTGAGTACCAGGGTCTGAGTGTGCACGCATTGGTCCCCGTGTGGCATGCGTTGTGATGTGTGTCTCCACCTGCATGTATGGCACGTGGGTCAGAGGTGTGTGTGGGTGTGTCACTGGAGTGATGGTGGCAGTGATGGTAGTATTTCCCCAGTCATAATTGTGACCTAGCATGTTGTCATCCATACATGTGTCGAGTAACTGCACATGCAAGTGGCTGTGCTTTTTGTGGCTGACTTCTTGTGTGTCTCTCTTCCCCAGGTACCTGCGCATGCCGTTTGCTGGTTGCATTGTTGTGGCACTGCTATTCCTCATGGACATGACATCGTGGGCTGACTCAGCATTACAGGCACGGACACGTTTGGAAGTCTCCATGGGGTAAGGGATGCATCTGGGGTGTATTGGGTGTGGCAGTTGTTCACGATGTGTGCACACTGCCCCGGTCGGGGTTTGGTTCCTCTGCAGACATGTGGCATCCCCATGGGACACGACATGCAGCTGGGTACACCTGAATAGATGGGCTGCCTGGTTGTCAGTCATCAGTGATGGGATAGTGGATTGTGATGATGGCATCAATGTGTGTGACACTGCCCTCGGACACATACGGTTAACATTGTCTTGACATGGCGTGGGACTTCCACATCAGCGGATGTATGGTGTATGGCAGGCTCTCCGTGAGCAGCTGTGGGTATTTAGCTGTTAGCCGACACTTGTGTGCCAATTCCATGGCTATCACGCATTTGTGCTGCAGAAGGGGGGTGCCAGTGTTGGAGCCACATGTTACTCCACATGATGTGTTCATGTGTACTTCAAGTTGCCTCTGCTATCCCAAAAACATGACTATTAAAGGTGTCCCTATGCCTCCAAGGTGCCTCTTCTCAGTCAATGCTGGTGTGTTGGCACGGTGCATCCTGCATGTCTGGCATGGTATTCCCTGATTGTGGCTATGTGTCAATGTGTCGAGTGGCAAGATGCAAGCTGTGTGTGTGTGCTGAGACTGTGTATTGTGCATGATGTCCATGACTGTGTGGGTATTGTGACATGTGCCATCCCCATGCATCCAACGTTGTCCATTACCCCATTCTCTGCATCCACCGGACTCAAGCTTGCAGGACATGGTTCTGCCACCTGTCTACACATACCTGGGTGCCCCCCAGGACACGGGCCAGGATCCCTGACCTCTGCGCATGACTGTTGCTGTACTCAATGTGTCTGTCAGCACGGTTGTTCGGCCACCCCCTCAGCTGGTTCTGACCATCACGGGTGTGTATGGTGCTCCATGTCTGTCTTGCCTAATAAACTGTGACCCATGTGTCCTGTGCCAGACTCAGGCCCCAGGGTGTGGATGGTTGAAGTGAACAGATGACTCAGGCATGTTTAGACTGTACAAGACACATGTTAGGTAATAATGCTACCAGCAGGCATCTACTCTTAATAGTGTGATTTATTATTGGGGGGGGGGGGGACAAAGTGAGGGGCTTTCCGGGATTAGGGAATCCAAAGTTCAGTAGGGGAGTTGGTGTCCTTGCCATTGGAAATCCTCAGAGTCCATGCCACAGTCTTTGTCAACATTGGTCAGCCAGTGACCAGCAGGGTCATGTGGCAGAGAATGTCTCTTGATGCTGTGATGCTGTTGCTCCAGTGGGCCAGGTGCCAGGCCAGGTGTCCTGGGAGATGGTGATGTAGCAGCCACCCTCACGGTCCTTTCCGTGGACGACCCGGCTTCCTGCGGGGAACCTCAGCAGCAGGCCGTGACGACGTCTGGGATGCTCCGTCGGATGTTTCCTCCTCCTCCTCATGATCCCTCCCTGTGGGTGGTGATGTTCTCCGCCTTCTGGCACAGGGAGGGTCGGCCATGGTGTCGGCCATCCGACGGAGTTCAGCGTGAATCCCCTGGGACGCCGTCACTTGCTCAGCCTGTCTGTCCTCCATCCTCCGTTGGTGTACCTGTAGACAGGCTATTAGCTCCGCATGTTGCTGGGCCTGCTGGACCTTGATCCCCTCGAGGACGGACACAACCTGGGCCATGCCCGTGGTGTCCTGCCGGTATGAGTCCAGGATGTTACGGACATGGGAAAATACCGGATCCCCAGCCAACTGGTCAGGCTCGCGCCTCCGCCGTCCTCCACTCCCACCACCCCTGCCCACTTGCGTCTGGCCTGCACTTGTGGGCACATCGGGTCTCCGGGACCCCTGAGGGGTGGCATTGGCGTTGTCGCCTGCCTCCTCCTGGGTGCCCGGGACACCGTGTCCCTCCTGGCGAGCCTGGCTGCATTGTGGTGTTGGGGCAGGGATCCTGGGTGTCTCCTGGGATGTGGCAGGAGTGGGGGTGGTGGTTGGCACGGTTGTACCTGACGCAGGTGCTGCAGGTGGTTGGACACCAGAGGGGCCAGGTCGGTCGGGGTCGTCCGCAGAGTGGTGAGAGTGGTCGCTGCCGGTGGGATCGGTCTCCTGCAGATCCGGGTCCTGTGAGTGTTCCCCCCCAGTGTTGGGGGGTGCAGCACGACGTTGACCTGTGTGTGAGAGAGAAAATGTTAATTTTGATCCATGCAACATCCATGTTTCATCCGTTACAAAGTTGGCACATTTCCTCTTGGAATTAGGATCTGTCTTGCATTCCACTCACAGTGCACTTGTGCATGTGTGTGTCCCTTGGGCACCAATTTGGCCCCTTTAACTATGTGTGGCACAGTCTTACTTGCTGCGTCAAGTGTGACTGCAGTCAGCAGTGGAGTGTGCATGTGTGGCGAGCCATGCATTTGCGCCTTCCTTGTAGCACTGTACATGTGCACATGGAGTGGATCCACACACTTATATGATGCAGGTGGCTGTCCTTGTGCTCGTGTACAGGTTGTGACATGGCCCTGCGTTTTGCCATGATGAAGAGGGGGGGTTCTGGCACTGGCCACCCTTGTCTACATGCACGCAGTCCACCTGCTGACGAGCAGACATTCCCACACACCAAAGGACTGATTTGCTCTCCCTGTGTCTCCCTCCTTCTCTGTCCCCCTCTCCCTCCCTCTCTGTCCCCCTCTCCCTCCCTCTGTGTGTCAGCCTCCTCCCTGTGTCCATCTTCCTGTGTCTCCCTCCCTCTCTGTCCCCCTCTCCCTCCCTCTCTGTCCCCCTCTCCCTCCCTCTGTGTGTCAGCCTCCTCCCTGTGTCCATCTTCCTGTGTCTCCCTCCCTCTCTGTCCCCCTCTCCCTCCCTCTCTGTCCCCCTCTCCCTCCCTCTGTGTGTCAGCCTCCTCCCTCTGTCCGTCTCCCTCTCAGTCCCCCTCTCCCTCCCTCTGTGTCCCCCTCTCCCTCCCTCCGTGTGTCACCCTCTGTCACCTGGGCCCAGCTTCCTGGGCACACACTGTTAGCAGATCTTTGAGTGGCCCTTGGCCTGTTGATGTGAGTTTGTTTCTGATCTCCAGGCACCCATTTTGTCTGCTGTGTGTCTGTGCGCTGCTGCTGTGGTGGTGTGTGCTGCCACTCTTTCACAATGTTGGCTGTTCATTAGCTGCTGGCATGTGCAAAACAGTGCCTTCACCCCCATGTGTTGATGCAAGGCGTCCGCCATTTGCTGGCAAGTCATTCCTGTGTTGGGACACAGTGTTTGTCTGGCTGTGACCTAGGCCATATGGGCAGAGGGCATTGCTGTCTGCTTTGGAGTCGCACTATGTGATTCTTGGTGCCCAGCCTCCCGCCATCCGGGTTACCGTGTCATGTGTTGTTGTCTTCTGTGGCCTGTGACTTGACATTGTCCAGCTGGGTGCATGGGGCATGGTGGCAGCAGTGGCATGTGCCTGCTCATGGAGTGTGGTTGAGTAATGCGATGGCTTGTGGTGGTTGCGTGCCTGTTATTAATTTTGGTTGTGGTTGCAGTTCCCCCCATGTGAGGTGCGTTGTTTGTGTACTCACCCGGGTCTCGGAGTCCTTCTACTCCTTCAACTGCCTCCACCGGCAGTATGGCCATCACCCTCTCCTCCCAGGGATGGTACTGTACGGCTCTGCGGGAGGGCCCTCCTCCGGTGGCGTTGGCCTGGTCGTGTTCCTCCTGTCTCTTGGCTCTGACCCTCCTCCGCAGATCGTACCACCTGTTCTGGCAATCCTGCTTGGTCCTCCTGGTGTCCGCAACAGCATTCACAGCATCGACGATGGTCTGCCACATGGCTGTTTTGGCTGCCTGGCTGGTGCTTCTGACCAATGTTCCAAAGATCTGTGGCTCGACTCTGAGGATTTGATCAACAAGGACCTCCAACTCTCGGTGACTGAACTTTGGATTCTTGGTAGTGGGCATGGTGAGGGGTGTGGGTGGGGATGGTGTGGGTGTGGGGGGGGTGTGGATGTTGGGGGGGGGTGTGGATGGTTGTGTGTGTGTGTGAATGTGATGAGAGGGTGTTTGTGAGGGTGGTCGTGTGAAGGTGTGCAAGTGTAAGATGTGGTGTAGCTTGTAGTCTGGTTCTGTGGTGTCTGGCAGCAGTGAGTCTGTTGCAAAGGCTCATGGTTTGTGTGTGTGGGCCCTTTTCATTGGTCCATGGGTGGGTGTGGCAGTGTTTGAATTTTGGGTGGGTGTGTTATAAGGAGTGGTGGTGTATTGGGCCTCTGTTTGTTTTTGACAGTTGCAGGTCAGTGATTGTGTTATTTTAGTGGTTGTTGGCCATGTTTAGTGGCTGTGTGCCTTTCGAATGGTGTATTCTTGTGTTGTTTTGTTTTGTCCTTGTTGTGTACGTGCGTTTTGAGCGTGTGTACGGTGTGTACATGGGCCATTTGGTTGTACGATTATGTCCTTGTGTGTGGCTTTGTACGACTCGTACATGCGGTTGTGATGGTGGGGCATGGGGTGCGCTCCGTACTTAGGAGGTTGTGTTGGGGGTGCGCCAGGAACGTACTGGGGTGGGGGTACGACTGGAACGTACTGGGGTGTACATGGACGGTGGTACGACACGTACAGGGGTGGGGGGGTGTACATGGACGGTGGTACGACACGTACTGGGGTGGGGGGGTGTACATTGACGGTGGTACGACACGTACTGGGGTGGGGGGGTGTACATTGACGGTGGTACGACACGTACTGGGGTGGGGGTACGACTGGAACGTACTGGGGTGTACATGGACGGTGGTACGACACGTACTGGGGTGGGGGGGTGTACATTGACGGTGGTACGACACGTACTGGGGTGGGGGGGTGTACATTGACGGTGGTACGACACGTACTGGGGTGGGGGTACGACTGGAACGTACTGGGGTGTACGTGGACGGTGGTACGACACGTACAGGGGTGGGGGGGTGTACATGGACGGTGGTACGACACGTACAGGGGTGGGGGGGTGTACATGGACGGTGGTACGACACGTACTGGGGTGGGGGTACGACTGGAACGTACTGGGGTGTGGGTAGACGGGGCTATGACACGTACTGGGGTGGGGGTGTGGCTCGCACGTACTGGGGTGTAGGTACACGGGGGGTACGACACGTACTGGGGTGGGGGTACGACTGGAACGTACTGGGGTGTGGGTAGACGGGGCTATGACACGTACGGGGGTGGGGGTGTGGCTCGCACGTACTGGGGTGTAGGTACACGGGGGGTACGACACGTACTGGGGTGGGGGTACGACTGGAACGTACTGGGGTGTGGGTAGACGGGGCTATGACACGTACTGGGGTGGGGGTGTGGCTCGCACGTACTGGGGTGTAGGTACATGGGGGGTATGACACGTACTGGGGTGGGGGTACGACTGGAACGTACTGGGGTGTACATGGACGGTGGTACGACACGTACTGGGGTGGGGGGGTGTACATGGACGGTGGTACAACACGTACTGGGGTGGGGGGGTGTACATTGACGGTGGTACGACACGTACTGGGGTGGGGGTACGACTGGAACGTACTGGGGTGTGGGTAGACGGGGCTATGACACGTACTGGGGTGGGGGTGTGGCTTGCACGTACTGGGGTGTAGGTACACGGGGGGTACGACACGTACTGGGGTGGGGGTACGACTGGAACGTACTGGGGTGTGGGTAGACGGGGCTATGACACGTACTGGGGTGGGGGTGTGGCTCGCACGTACTGGGGTGTAGGTACACGGGGGTACGACACGTACTGGGGTGGGGGTACGACTGGAACGTACTGGGGTGTAGGTAGACGGGGCTATGACACGTACTGGGGTGGGGGTGTGGCTCGCACGTACTGGGTTGTAGGTACACGGGGGGTATGACACGTACTGGGGTGGGGGTACGACTGGAACGTACTGGGGTGTACATGGACGGTGGTACGACACGTACTGGGGTGGGGGGGTGTACATGGACGGTGGTACGACACGTACTGGGGTGGGGGGGTGTACATTGACGGTGGTACGACACGTACTGGGGTGGGGGTACGACTGGAACGTACTGGGGTGTGGGTAGACGGGGCTATGACACGTACTGGGGTGGGGGTGTGGCTCGCACGTACTGGGGTGTAGGTACACGGGGGGTACGACACGTACTGGGGTGGGGGTACGACTGGAACATACTGGGGTGTGGGTAGACGGGGCTATGACACGTACTGGGGTGGGGGTGTGGCTCGCACGTACTGGGGTGTAGGTACACGGGGGTACGACACATACTGGGGTGGGGGTACGACTGGAACGTACTGGGGTGTAGGTAGACGGGGCTATGACACGTACTGGGGTGGGGGTTCGACTGGAACATACTGGGGTGTACCTAGACGGGTGGGGGTATACATATACGGGGGGTACGTGTCGGACGTACGGGGGCTGGGGGGAGTGTTGGGCGCGTATGCGGGCACATGTCTCCATGGTTGCTGTAGGAGTTCGGTGCGGACGGTGTTTTTTCCATACGGTTGTAACCTCGGACGCACGGGATGGATCGTGATTCCTCGGTCGGACTTGGTTTTTCACGTTTGTAAGGTAAATCGTCCGAGGACGTGTCGGACACATTTTCCGACCCGAGGACGTGTGGGGAATGATTCCCAGTGCGGTTCGTATGGACTTTTTACCATGCGAATCGTGATTGCCAGTTCGTACGGCACTTGTACGATTCGTACGGTAAAAAGACCCGATACGAGTCGCACGGGGGAATTTTTTACCGGATCGTGATCGGCACCTTGGTCTACTACCAAACTTGCTCTGGTCGGTAGTCTGGTCTGGGTCAGGCGGGCCCAGATGTCAGCTTCATTTGTCAGTGACAGAGCAAGCATCATCAGTGGTCAGGAAGGGGGTGGGCACAGACCTCAGGTTGCCCTTTGAAACTCAGGTCATCCTGCTCAAGAGTTGAAAACACCCTTCTCCTCACCCAAGGTCCTTTTGTACAGTGTCATGAAGGAATAAACATTACACCACAGGATTGACATTATGGTCATGTAACCTTGGACACTGGCAGAATGGCACATTTGGTTTATGCAGAAAAATGCAGATTTACAAGCCCCTTGCGACATGTTTAAGACACCGTTGCATCACTTCTGTGACGCAGCGGTGTCATAAACAGTGCGCCACCATGGGACGGATTTACAACGTGACGCATCTAGGGATATGCGTCACGTTGTAAAGCCCTGCGCTACATTATACCTGCGTCAGGTATAATGTATGCAGGGTGGGCGTTCCGTCGCAAGGAAGCCCTGTAAAAGTGACGCAGTAAAATCTACAAGATTTCACTGAGTCACTTTTACGTCCATGTTGAGTCAAAACCCTGCTTGAAGCAGGCGTAAGGAGTGACGCAGCATGATAGGTATAGGGCGCCCCTGAGAATTGCTGGAGTTGCGTCGCACTTGCGACACGACTCCAGCAATGCGCTACCCTTACGCCAGAAGATGCGACACGCATCTGGATATCCTTGCGCCATGGTGCGTTGCATTGTAAATACGACGCTTTCGTGGTGGCGCAAGGGTATTCCTGCATGTCGCATCTTTACTGTCGCATCCCTGCTGATATGCAGGGATGCGCCAGTCCTTGTAAATCTGCCCCTAACTTTCTAAAAGCTGCATTTTCAGAATAGCAACCTAAAATCCAACTTTACCATGAAACAGGATTTAAAATTACATTTCAAATGACTGAAAAGCGTATTTTCTCTATCTGCTCCCAAACTTAAATTATCAGTTATTAAGTGTAATAAGGTAACCCATTGTTAGTTAATGAAAAGGGTAGTGTTACAGTAGTGAAAAATGACTTTAAGAGTTTTTCACTGCGAGGACATGTTAGACTTAAGTACTGTTGTAAGGATAATGTTTTCCAGTACAGAGACACTATTTTAATTTCAGTTTGAAGATGTTTTATTGAACATGTAACAAGTGATGGATTGCTATTTCATCAAACGCACATTTCTGGCATGTATTTTTATTTGTAAGTGTATAATCAATATGTCTGATATGCAAGATCAATCAAAAACATATTCAGTGATAATTTAGTGTCTATTTAGTTTAGAAATTAATCCATGAATGTAATACATTTTAGGACTGTTTACCTTCATAAGTCTCTTATTGTATCTATTATAATCACTTGCATTTATACTTCTTTCTTTTAGTTTTAGCTTCTTAAACACAAACAGGAAAGGCTGTATTTTATCTGTTGTCTCCCTTTTAGTTAGCCTGTTCAGCTTGTTATTCTTTGGCCCAGATACTGCATTATGACGTAAAGACTATAAGACCCAACTCCATTTTGAGTTGGCCGAGGCTCCATTTTTTGTATTTCTGCAGAATCATCAACTTGTCTGCCTTTGAGGCAGATGTTGTCTGTGTTTATCTTTCCAAGAATTGTGAAAGTGTCAAGTCATTTAGATATAAACATTAACAAAACACCTGAAATTGCCTGAGTCTGGAGCAAGTGCCCTATTATCTCAATTTCAATGGGTCAAAAAGACAATTTTCAAAGTAGTGTAGTCTGAATTGTCCTGCTTTTACCTTCTATGTTTAAAGGAATTTGTCTTAGACTAGCATCTTGATGCTCATGGGTTTTATCAAATATTCCTAAGGTGACATTGCAAATTCCATCTTAGAAAAGATACAGTATAATAGGACTGCCACTTGACCACTTGTCAGGAGAGAAACTTCACCCAGGTCAGAGATGCAGATTCTAGATTCAAATGAGCACAGCACCAGATTCCATCTTGACTGCAGAAGCCTCCAGCAACACTCTTTGAGGCTCTGTGAAGCATTCCTTTACAAACTGGTGCCACGATTGTGTTCTGGGAAAGAAGCTCTTGGATTTGTGCTCAAAATAGTTGACAACTTATTCCAAACAGACAGCAAACCGTGTATTTGCACCACCTTTGAAACTCAGGCCTAATATTTCTTCACTTGCTAGAACTAGTATAGCTCTTAAAGATATCACAGAGAAGGTCTATAAATTGTGATGTAATTTTTTCCTAGTTTCACTCTTATTCGAAAAGCTTAGCTGGTTTTATCTTCTGTGATTTTGCAGATATTATGTGCACTAAATCACAACATTTTAAAATAACTTTAGAAATAAATACGTTGAAATACATTTCCATTTCAGGTGATCTTGAGTGTGTAAATCATTAATGAACCATCAAATGGATTACCCCTGCTTTCTGTTAGTAAACCACAAGCACTGACACCACCTTGGTTCTGTATTGGGTGGCGTTCTGCAGGGCTACAATAACCTATCTTTCACATTCAGCACTGGTGCATTGAGCTAAATTCACTTGTGTCACTTGTGGGTGTGAACACAAACCTTTGAGAGCTGAGCCAGACCCTCAGTTTATGTAACAGTACACATGTCCTACTTTCTGAGTGAGTTATACGCATTAAAAAGAGAGGCTTAGGGCTGGCAAAAGGATTAATTTGCCAGTTTGAAATGGCAGTTTAAAACTACACTACAGGGTGCAATATAGGGCCTGAGACATGTTTTACAGTGTTACTTTAGTGGGTGGCATAATGAGTGCTACATTAGTAGCATTTAATTTACAGGCCCTGGGTACCTGTAGTACCATGCACCAGGGATTTACAAACAAATTAAATGTACCAATAAAGTATAGGCCAATTATACCATGTTTAACCCCTTCGCTGCTGCGGACATTCCGCTGCAGCGCTGGGGGGGGGCAGGGGGGCAGCGCGGTGGGCCTGTGCTCATGACGGAGCCGCTCCGTCATGAGCCACAGTTGAGCTGTGCTCATGACGGAACGGTTCCGTCATGACTCCGCCCATTTGCGTTGTCCCCCCGCACAGGCGGGGAAACAGCGCCGCGCAGGCGGAGCGGCCGCCAACAGGATTGTCATGACGGAACCGTTCCGTCATGAGCACACGGCAACCGTGGCTCATGACGGAACGGTTCCGTCATGAGCGGGGAAGGGGTTAAAGGGGAAGCATAATCTCATACCGCTTGTTAGCAGGAGTGAAGTGTGTAAAGCCATAATAGCCAACATAAACCGGCTCAGCAAAGGAAGGCAACACTCTGGAGGGGCCCTGCAGGAAGGATGGGGCCTAATAAGTGGGGTTGCTTATTTTATTACTGATGTAAGGATGGATTGTAGAATCCAAGGAAGACCAGAGGTAGCCGTGAGGTAAACTAAGGTAGAGGTTTATTAGGTAAGTTACAGGATGGTAGTTACAAGTAGATAAGTTCAGATGATGGCCCCACCAGGAGCAGCATCTTTGCCGCTCAGTCCACTCTCTCTAACTGCCATTCACCCCAGTCCACCAGGCACACCAACATTCTCCTCAGTCATCAGGCATTCCAACATTCCACACACACACTCATGCATACTGGCTGAGCAGCAGGAAATCTAGGTACAACAATTACATTTAGTTATTCCACCATTTTTTTGATATCCATCATATTTTCCTCACAATTTTCTAATTCTTCAATGGCATACTGTCTATGTCTTTGATTTTTTCTGCCTTCGTTCACAAGATTATACAAAACATCATATCTACACTGGTTATGTGATTTTCTAATTGGTACAAATAAATGTACATATCTCCATATTCATTCAAGCAAGTTGAGAAAAAGGTTTTTCTTTTCATGATAACAAACAGATTGACAAATTCAATAGAAGGATGAAATGCACTGGAGAACCAAGAAGACATGAAAAATGTAATTATCATAGAGGCGTTATTTATGAGCCCTTGCGTCACATTTACGCCGCTGTTGCATCACTTTTTGTGATGCTGCGGCAGCGTAAATAATGCACCACATTGCGCCATATTTAGGAAGTAAAGCATCTAGGCAGATGCGTCACTTCATAAAGCCCTGCACTGCATTATAACTGCGTCAGGTATAATGTGTGCACGGTGGGTGTTTCCCCACATCAAAACCTCGTAGAAGTGGAGCATTGAAATCTATAACATTTCAGTACGCCACTTCTAGGACGCCGCTGCGTCAAATCCTTCCGCCTGCCTCATAGCAGGAGTAAGGGTGATGCAGTGCTATAATCATAGCCCCCCCTGCATTGCTGGAGTTGCGTCACGCTTCCAACAATGTGTCAGTTTTGCACCACTAGATGTGTCATTCCTTGCGACATGATGCGCCATACAGTAGATATGACGCATCAATGGTGTCGCAAAGGAAGGCGCATTGAGAAGTGTTGCTTCACTGCTTTGTCGCAGCGATGCAACACTTCTCATAAATAAGACCCAGGATGTTTTTACGTTCTGAATGCACCTATTTTCGAGGAAGAATTTATACATTCACCAAATTGTTTAGTACTTTGGAACACCACAATCAAATTGATAAATGAATAACCAAGTGATATATTTCTAGATTGCCATTGACAAGTTCTGGTGACATCATAAACAATGAGGCCAGAACCATGAGATACAAATATAGAATTGTATTACTTTTTGTGCATTTTAATGATTTTTTTATTTTTATGCAGTTATCATGAAACAATTTGTTTCAAACGGGAAAATGTTTATGGAAAGCAGTAAGTTGGTTTGACTGTAGAAGAAAGGAAAAAAAATATTTAATTATGGAGTTAATGAGTTACTAATTTGGAGTAAACAGCAGATTTCACGTTGTTGACAAGCACATTTTGTCTGTAGAAATCACAAGATTTTGTAAGAGTTGACAGCAAGGTAGAGCTAACAATGTGCGCTGTTTGCAATTAGAACATTCAGCTTTTAGCTGCTGATGAATAAAATAGGCAATGGTTAAGCTCTGGATGTTTTTATGCTGCTTTTGAAGTGCTCAGATAGCAAAGGGCCCTAACTGCAAATCAAATATTTAGGATTTGCTTGGCTGTTTTGACTAAGTTTTTAATTAAAGAATGGTAAATCTTTTTTTTAGCATTTTAATATAGACTCAACCCTAAGGTGTTGGAGCGCTTCACATCAGCACCAGTGACATTACACAAGGTAACGTAAATTATTTTTAGGCAAGGGAAGATTAATTGATTTTCCCAGAATCACAGGATGATCAGCAGAAGCAGGGAGAATTGGTTCCTTTGGCTGTGATGCTGCATTCCCTCCCACAATCTTTGTAGAATGGTCTTAGGCAGTGACGGCTGCACGCATTGCGAAGTGGTGGGTGGGGTAGGAGGGGAAATACAAAAAAGCAAGGAGGACAATTAAAAAATATAAAATTGTACTTATCTACCACTCCGACGGCTGCCGCATTGCTCCTCTCTCCCGATCCTCACCTCCCGGACATCCAAGAACTGCTGCACACTGAGCAGGCTCCCAAATGCTAGTCCTGACCCTGCTCTCATGTTGGGAATACTATTCCCAGCATGAGAGAAGTGCTGGGATTGGTCTGAGTGGCCTGGTTTGCTGCTCAGACAGTGCCTGGGAGCCTGTGCTGTTTCTTCAGCCCAGCTGTGCAACACAACACGGATTGGAGAAATCTAAGTGTGAATGACTGTTTGGGTAACCTAAGATGGTCGGGCAAACTGACATGCGCACTTTCAAGTGCACCTACCAGTCCTCCTCCCAGTCCCTGCCCGGTTAAGGATTGCCTGGCCCAGCTTTAGACTTGTGTCGGCTGACAGAGAAAAATAAAATGAGAATAAAAATATTTAATTATTATTTTTCTTCTGCTTGCTTTAAGCAGGGGGTGATTCTCTTCTGCCGTTATGGAGCCGCCGCCGCTGGTTTTAGGATGCCGATATTTAAATGCACAGCCATGCTTAGAGCCTATTTATTTGGAGTGAAAATCACATTCATCTGTGAAACCGCATAATTTCCTTATATGGTATGAGTTTTAAGCCTCTGCATCTTGTGGAATAAAAGCAAATATATATTAGCCCAGGTACTTTGCCGACAGGACACTATAAATGGGCAAAGGGTATGTGTACTTGGCTTGAGTGAGACAGTGGCTGGGCTTCAGACCTGTCTATATGCCTGGCCTCGGTGAAAGAGATTGAATGGAATAGAGGATTAGAAAACTTGGATGGGCATTACCTCCTGTCCCTACCTTACCTTCCTTCTAAACACATGAGGCCCTCTGCCTCCCATCAGACCCACCCCCAGCCTATAAAAAACGCCCCCCACCTGTTCTTTTTTGTCTCCCTATATTAGACTTACCTTCGGTCTTCCTCTCTGTGGTTGTGCTGGGGACTCTTCAGTTTTGGATCACGGCCTCTGTGGAGTTGCGGGCAGAGGTCCTCTAGTGATGCGGTTGTCTCCTGGGTCTCCTCGCTCTTGAGAGATAGGGCACTGGTGTGAGGATGCCATGACAGGAGTCCGGCAGTCCTTGTGCGGCTGGGGCTGTTTTTCCGGGTCACAGGTTGGTTCCCTCTTTTCAATGTATTTTGTGTTTTTCACTGATTGGCTGTGGGATTCGGGGCTTGGCCTCATTGGTTTACTACCGGGTTTCCCCACAGCTATTTATGGGATGCTGTTTTGGTGGGGATTATTCTGCTACCATGGGTCGCAAGGGGATGTTTAAGAAGAACATCGATGGGTCTCCAGTTCCCCTGAAGAGGCCTCGGGTGCAAGGCCATGAAGGGGGATGACGTGTCTCTCATGTCCAGGGAGGAAGTTCAGGGCATGATTGAGGCAGCCGTTTCCAAAGCCACACAGCCTCGTCCTCTGCCTTGTAACACAGGGGCCTACTTCATTTTGTTCTTAGTACAGAAGGTCTCAGGAGATTTTCGGCCCGTTCTGGACCTATAGTGGGGCAACTCCTGGGTTCGAGCTGTTCACTTCCGAATGTTGACCATTCAAGCGATTATTACACTGGTCCAGCTGGGAGAATTTTTGGCCTCCATAGATCTCGAGGACACTTATCTTCACATCATTGTCGCAGCATCTTCTCAGCGATTCCTGAGGTTCATGGTAGGAGACACCCATTTTCAGTTTTATGTTCTCCCCTTCAGCCTCAAGTGCTGTCCAAGGCTCTTTACGAAGGTACTGGCGCCGCTCATGGCTATCCTTCATGCGGAAGGGGTGCTTGTTCATCCCTATATAGACGATCTTTTGCTTCAAGCAGCGGAGGAGTCAGTTACTCGCTCAGGTCGAAATGGTCTTGGAGGTTCTCCAGGGTAGGGGTGGGCGGAATTTGCGAAAGTAACTTTCGCAAATTATCGCGAAAATGTTAAAAATCTCCGCAAACACGCGTTCGCGGTATTTTCTGCGTGGTCGCGGCTCGCCAACTTACCCGTGCGGTTGCTCGCGGGCACCGGCCATCTTGTTTTCACTCTTCTCGCGGTGCATGATCGCGAGAAGAAAGACGTGATCGCGCGACCAATGACATTACTGCGGGCGCGAACTGTCGCGAGACAGCGCAAATGGCTACCAACAATCCAACATCTCGTGGAGAACGCGACCGGATCGGGAAAACTTGTCGGCGAATGCGGGGATTCAGGTAAGGCGATCGCGCGCGCGAGAATGTATTATTTTACAGCGCGAGCAAGAAACAAATTATCGCAGGCGCAGGTTCTGGCATTGATGTCCCAGGAAGCTCCTCCGGCGGTGGAGTGTTTGAGGCTGCAGGGGCATTTGGCTTCTGTGGTGTTTCTTGTGCCCTGGACCCGGTTTCACCTTTTTTGCCTGGCCAACTGGATTCCAGTCGGGGTGGTCTCTAGGGGCCCATAGTCTGTTGGCTCCTCTGCAGAAGATGGACTGGATCTGGGAGGACCTTTCCTGGTGGCTCTGGCAGCATCTTCTTCTGTCCGGGATCTTGTTTTCACCCCTGGCTCCGCTGGTGGTGACTTCCAATGCCAGCCTGTCTTGTTGGGGGGCTTGGCTGGGGTCGGAGAAAGTTCAGGGATGCTGTTCTCTGTGGGACTCCCAGATGTCCTCGAACTGGAGGGAGTTATGAGCAATTTAGCTTGCTCTGCTCCATTTTCAAGATTTTCTGTGGGATCAGATGGTGGTGTTTCAGATGAACAATCTGATGGCGAAGTCCTATGTCAACAGACTGGGGGGCCAGCTCCAGATCCTTTAACTTGGTGGCGAGCAACATTTTCATGTAGGCTCAGGACTGGGTTTCTTGGGATGTCTGCTCTATACATTCAGGAGGTGGGGAATGTTTGTGCTGATCTGTTGAGCAGGGACATTCCATCATCCAAGGATTTCTCCCTGCTTCCCAGTTTGTTCATCCAGTTGGTGGTTCGTTGGGGCCTCCTGGTGGTGGGCCTGTTTGCTGTCCCGGGGAATGCCAAAGTGGAGCAGTTTTGTTGTCTGGGTTGGTGTCCCCTAGTTTGGGGAGTTGACAGATTGACATGTCCTTGGCCTCAGGGCCTTCTTTATGCTTTCCCTCCATTTCAGCTGGTCCTGGCCTTTCTGGTTCGGGTGCGGAGGGAACGGGCGCAGGTGGTATTAATTGCGCCCCAATGGCATCGTGCAAATTGGTTTCCTGTCCTGGGCCTGTTGAGTTGCAATCTTCTTGTGGTACCCTCTCTGTTGATTTTTCTAGCTCTTCTCCTTGGCACCCTCATGAAGTTGTACTTGATGGCATGGCTGTTGAACGGCTGGGCTTAGCTGGTTTGGGGGTCCCTGAACAATTGGCTGTGATGTTACAGGCTTCTCGTAGATCTTCTACACTTCTCTCTTCTACTAGGCATTGGAAGGCATTTTCAGCCTGCTGTGCTCGTAAGGAGGTTGATCCTACTGTGGCTGACCTCTTTTTGGTTATGCAGTTCCTGCAAGATGGGGCCCAGTTGGGTTTGTCGGCTGCTTTACTGCGGGTGCAGTGGGCGGCCATTCAGGCATTTAGGGGCTACTGGCCATAAATTTCAGGATGATGTGGGCCTAATGCCTCGATTATCTTTCAGGGTTTTTTGAGTCTTCATCCTTGGCCTGTTTGTTACTTTACGGGTTGGAATTTGAAGCTGGTCTTGGATGTTCTTTTGGGTCCACCTTTTGAGTCCCTCGAGGGACTGGAGTTGAAGCACTTGACTTTCAAGGCTTGTTTCTTGGTCGCCATCACTTCGGCTAGAAGGTTGGGCAAGTCGGGGGCCTTGTCCTGTAAGTATCCATTCTCCAAGATCTTTTCAGACTGGGTGATGCTGGTACCGGTTCCGTCATTTGTCCTCAAGGTTACTTTGGCTTTTCATCTCAGTCAGGAGGTGATTTTGCCTGAGTTTTGTCCTGATCCTTACTAGGCTGAAGACTGTCCTTGGCACTGTTTAGATGTGCAGCGGACTTTGTTGTGGTATTTGCATGTGGTGGCGTCCTTCCGGAAGGGGGACACTTTGATTGTGAACTTTGGTCTGGCTAAGAAGGGTAAGAAACCATCCACGGCTACTTTGAATTGTTGGTCCTTTTTGCTTAAAGAGGTGAAAGGGTGGATCCTGCTGTGGGGGCGCAGGGGCATTCTACACAAAGTATGGCAGCTACTGTGGCTGAATTGCAGGGTACCTCTGTAGTGAAATCGGTAGGGCAGTGACTTGGTCTTCCCCTTCCACTTTTACCCACCACTATCAGATTGCTGGTTTGGAACATTTGGATAATATCCTGGACCTCAGGGTCTTGTCCTCTATGAATGAATAGTGGGTTTTGTATTGTGATTTGAGCATGTTATTAAAATGGTGTTCTTCTCCAATTAGTTGTCTGTCTCTGTTTTTGCTTGCTATTTCCTCACGTGTTCAGAAGGAAGGCGAAGGAGGAATTGGAGGTAATGCCTCCATTACTTACTGATCATGGCATTACTCTTAGTCCTACTCCCTCGCCTTCCTTCCAGAATCCTCCTGCCCGCCCAGTGTTGTCCAACTAAGTTCTAGCCTCGGGTTGTGTACGTTCAGGAGGTGGTGGAGCATTTTTTTTTTATAGTCTGGTGGTGGGTCTGGGGGAGACAGAGGGTCTCACATGTTCAGAAGGAAGGCGAGAGAGTAGGACTAGGAGTAATGCCATAGAGACTCTAGGAAATTTTGTTGCAAAACTATAGTTAAAGTGAGTGACAATAAAAATAGTAAAAACCAATAACATCACTGACAAGATAACATATGGCAGTCGCAAAAACCAAGTTGTTCGTAGAGTGTTCTGAAGACTTGTGATTATGGCTGACAGTGGAAAATTTTGTCGAACTACCAAACCATCAGTGCACATTGGAGTAGGATATTGTGTCACAGTACATGGCCTTTGGCCATTCACAGAGTTTAAGTAAAGTCGTGTGAACTTTCCACATCATTTTAGCTCCCAGATCAGGTGCCAATGGCTGAAGGCTGTGCACAGGTAGCTAGAAGGAATGGCTGCTGGATATTGGGTATCGTTGAAAGTCAACACGTCCTTAGGCCTCAATACATATGCCCTTAGGTGGTGCACAGTGGGCTCTCTACTCTAGTAATTTTGGGGGTGTAATATTACCCCTAGCATCAAGTGCAAACAGAGACGGTTTACGGCATGGGCAAAGGGGCAATTGCCCAGGGCCCCTATCTTTCAAGGTGCCCCTTGAGAAGATAAACATTCTCATTATTTGGCCTCTGTCTATTCTATTTTTATGTTTAGGCTTCTTTCCCTGCCTCTGCCTACCTTTACCTATGAATCTCTCTCCCCAGTGTTAATTGAAATGTTTTTGGGTCCACACGGATGTCATATTTTAACTGCTTTTAAGAATTTCTCAAAGTTTAACATCTAATACTTGTTGGCACCATGTAGGCTTGAGTTATAATCATGAGAATCTGGAGCCACAGAGTGTCTTACTTTTAAGGCAGGAGTGATTAGAAAATTCGAATGCATAGACCCCAGATAGCGAGTGGGAGTATATTTTAGTACACAAGCAGAGATAAAAAAAGGGATTGTCAGTATGTAATGATTTAAAAAGGAGGCAACCAGCTTGAAGATAGAGTTCTATTCTACAGGCAGACAGTGCACTTTCCTCAGCAGAGAGGTAATATGGCAGTTCCAAGGTTTTTGGTGCAGTACCCCTGGCTGTCTGATTTCGGATCAGTTAAAGCCTGCGGTTGAGACCCATAGGAAGGCACAAACAGAGAGAGTTAGGATAATCTAACCTTGAGACGACCAGTGCAATAATAGCCTGCGTGAGAGCCTCAAGAAAAAAAAGTTTACTGATCTTTCATATTTTGCGGAGTTGTTGGAAACAGAAAGAGATTACAGCCCTGTGAGAAGCTGGCCTGGTATATGATGTTCACTAAAGTAAGTGGGCACCTTGCACCAGTACAGACAACCCTTATGGTGATTTAAGAGGTCTCAGACAACCTTAGAAAGCTATCCAGGTGGTAGCTGTGGAGAGCAGCCTTCAGGCTTAGTCTTGAAGGAGTGTAAAGCAGCTTGTTTTACCAGAATGCAATCTTATAGTATAGATTAAATGAAAAGGAACCACACCAAGTATGTATACAAATATTATTATAGAACACTCTCTAGTATGTTACAGTATCTCTTACACGGAGATAGGCACAAAGCACACAATACTTTAGCAAAGAAATCCCAGTAACTAGCACTAATACACAATGGGCTCCTGGGGGGAGCCAAACCATATACTAAGAAATTGGTATAAGAACCACGACTCGAGTCAGGAAAATGTCGAGAGGACGTAGAATTGCTGGGGACCCTCAGAAACCACCCAAGGTAAGTAGATAGGGACCCCACAGAGAGCGTGTGCAGTGTGGGAATACGACTGCGTGCTCTGGAGAAGTTTGTGCAAGATGTGGTCGGAATTTTGAAGATTAGGGACCCTTCCTAGTGGTCCCTGAAGAAACCCTGTGGAAGACAGAAGGTTGGAGAGCAACCCCACTCGTGGATATCGCATAAGGCTGGGCGTCGTGCTCCGCTTCGCCCACGGAGTGCACATAGCGCTGCCTGCTTCGCCGTTTATGAAGTAGGCATAGCAGGCAGCACTACGCACACGCCGCTGAGAAGCAGAGCTGCCCACCACGCGCTGGCCGCCCACCCTCATTTAAAATAATTTAAAGAATGTAAAAAGTAAATAAATTACCTTACCTGCAGTGCGGCGTCCCGGGGCTCCCTCTTCCTGCTTGCCGGCAACTTCTTCACACTAATGCGCATTTGTGTGAAGAAGTTGCCGGCAAGCAGGAAGAGGGAGCCCCGGGACGCCGCACTGCAGGTAAGGTAATTTATTTACTTTTTACATTCTTTAAATTATTTTAAAATGAGGGCTGGCGGGAGGCGGGCGGGAGGCGGCCGGCGCGTAGTGGGGCTACGTGGAGCGCGCGAGTGGGCGTAGATTTTGCCACACTACGCGCTGCTCCACGTAGCCCCACTACGCCCACTACGCTTAGGGTTAATATCGTAGTACCCAAGTTACTTATCCCAGGGAAGCCGGGTGCATGGGTGTGAAGTGGAGTCGGAAAACACAGTCGAACCCAATGGAGGACTTCAGGAAAGTGCCACTGCTAGAAGAGGAGAAAGTGTCCGGAGGAATCCAAACGTGGATTCTTGAAGAGGAGTACCTGAGAGCAGAGGGGACAGAGTCTATGTCACTCGAAGGTGACCAGGAGACTTGTAAGATGTTGGCTGCTTCAGGAAGGAAGACAGTGACCTTGACTCTGCAGCTGCGAGGACCAGGCAATGCTGAGGAGAACCAGGACTTGGATGCGAGCTGTCCTACGAACATGTCAAGTGTTGAGGGGTGGGTGTCTGGCAGGAGCACCAACAAGCCTTGGCAAATGCAACCCACACAGGAAATCAAGAAGGTGCACAGTTGGGACCAGCAAGGTCCAGGAGACTCACCACAAGCAGGGGAGACAGGGCAGGCCCCGAGCAATCAGGGGAGTCCAAGGAAAACACAGAAGACCCTCAAATGGACCCCCAGGCCGCAGGAGTCTCAAGAGGACCTCAAGCAGCTCCCCAAAAGGAACGGGCCACGGTGCCCACGAGGCAGTGTGACTGAAGATCTTGGTGCAAGAAGTTGCCAAAGGTTAGGGCTACTTGGAGCCCAATGCACTTGTCGCAAAGTTGCCAACAAGCATATGCACTTGCATTAGTACACGGTGCACAGGGATTCAGTTAATGCAGCCCCTACAAGGGATTCTGACCTCAGACTTGGTGAGAGGGCAGGTCAGGCCGTAGGAGTCAGGGATAACCACAACCTGTGTTGTTGAACCCTTCGGAGTCCGCAGGAGCTCAGGATCAGCAGACCTGTTAGCAGTGTTGAGGTGCCTGCGAATGCAGGGAAGTGACTGCTTCACTTCAAGGAAGAATATCTTCAAGTGTCTTGGATTCTCCACAGGTTCTGCACAGATCCTGTATGGTGCATAGGCACAGATGATGCAGCAGACTGAAAGGGAGACGAAGTAGGCCCAAATGAAGTCCAACGAAGTCCAGAGTGTCCAGACAGTAGAAGTGCAGAGGTTTCAGTACTGAATTTTGTTCACGATGAATCTAGGGTCCTACACCCAGGTAAGCACCTAAGTACCCTAAAGAAAGAGTTGGGAAGATTCAGGGGACCCCCCAGGGGAGGGTCTGGACAGGGGGAGGTTACTACCATGTCCCTTGTATAGTTTCACACCAGAGCGAGAGCCAACGGCTTTCAGGACTGGTTTGAACTGGACTATGCGTAGGGACACCAAATGTGTCCCTCATGCATACTTTCAGGTGCTGGCAAGCGCACCCATTCAGCCCTAATACACTAAATCCTGTCTGGGGGGTGGTCACAACTGCCTGTGACAGGACGCCTATTGTTCTGCCTTCCCCTGCTCGAGCTTGGCTCAGCAGCAGAAGGGCAGAAATATGTCTCTTGTTGGCAGCAACCATTTTATGCTGTCCATGACTAGAAGGCTGGTACCGGTAACACTGAGAGGCTAACGGAGGGCTCTCCCAGTGCTTGGAATCATACCTCCCACACCGTTTACGATGTGGAAGTTAGGATTCCAACATGTTTGATACCAAACATGATAGGATTCGTTGCAGCCATTTTCGAGATGGTCATCGTGCGGTCACGCGATGCCCCTCTATACAGTATATGGCTGCTTTACTGACAACCCGGGAGAATGGACTACGTAGGCTGCAGTGGTGTCCTGCTCATGCAGGGGCACCCTCTCACTTAGAACCAAGCACCCTGCCCTCGGGATTGTAAAGGCCTGCTAGAGGGGTGACTTATACGTTTTAAGTGCAGTGACCCTTAGATATAGTAAACCTATATCTTTTGTAGGTGGTGCATGCACCAACTTGCACAGGCTGCAATGGCAGGCCTGTAGTTCCATTTTGAATGGTCTCTCATGGGTGGCATAATACATGCAGCAGTCCATGGGAGACCTCTGGGGTACCTATGCCCTGGGGACATGGGTACCATATACTAGAGACTGATGAGGGTACCCCAGTATCCAATCTGGGATGTACCTAGGTACTGAACACAACAGTTTAGGGAGAAGGCAGATAGATTGGGGTCCTGATTGGCAGGATACCAGTCAGACTAGTAAAAAATAATATCACATCAAGCAAAAAGTGGGGGATAACCATAAGAAGCAGATCATACCTACAAGCCCCTAATTGAGGTTTCATAGACAGCATCGATCAGTACTCCGAGGCTCTTAACTGCTTACTTGGGCAAAAGTGGAGAGTCCATTGTGATGGCCCTAAATGTAGATCTCTACATGGTCATGTTCGTTTCTGGTAATGACAATCTCTATCTTATCGGAATTCAGTTTGAGTTGATTGTCATTCATCCAATCCTAATAAATAACATTGTGCTTTGAAGTCTCCACAACACATGTTATCCTTCTACGTGCATTGACCGTATTGACAATGTACTTTCAAGTGTCATTAAGACTGTCATTTATCCATAAGTATGTAATATGTGTGTTTTAAGTTTTACGTGTCAACCACATGTGCCTTTAACTGTGGCATTTAAAGGACATTTCGGAGGTTTTCATTAAAAAAAAGCTTTCATTACTAAAGGTGATAATAACTACTTTTAATAAAGCCTCGACTGACTTCAACTTTATGAAGATAGCAATGACCCAATGACTTGTCCTTTTCAGTATAAATAAATATATTACCTACTGGCGGTCGCCAGTAGGTAGTTATAGTTAGGACCTTGTTTCTGTTCAAAAAGCGTTTTGTGTTTTCCCAATAACTTTGGCGCCGGTTGATGAACCTTCGCGAAATGTTCAGAACTTATAGCCCACTCCGGTCAGCTCCTATCCTGAAAGTTTTGGGGTGATTCGCCAAGCGGGGGCCGAGAAAAAAGGGGGTCCCAAAACACGTTTTCTCCATGTTATTTCCCGTAGGAAACTTTAGACATGACTACAGCCCGAACTGCTGAACGGAATTACACCAAATTTGGCAAAAAGGTAGCCCTTGGTTCAGAAAGAGACCTTTTTTTCAAATGGTGTGAATCCGTTCAGTAGTTGCTGAGAAATTAAAAAGATAAGAGTCAAAAAATCAATTTCCCATAGGAAAATTTATGCAAGGCTACAGCCGAAACCACTGAACGGATTTACCCCAAATTTGGCAAAAAGGTACTACTTGGCTCAGAAAGCGACCTTTTTAAAAATGGTGTAAATCCATTCGGTAGTTGCTGAGAAAATCGAAAATAAAAGTTTCGATATTTAGAGGTGAGGTGGCTCCGCACACCCTCCCGATCACGAGCTGCATTCTAATTGGCTGTCAACACTTCAAACCAGGAACTGTTGGCAGCCATCTTGTGCCCGGTAGAACCGAGGCACAAGAAGTCAGTAAAACAAACGTGAAAAACAAGAAAAGGGGGCAGGGTAGAAACACCTTAAACCCCCAGGCCTGCTTAGGGGGTCCCACAAGGACACCCAGGGACAAACAAAGCATTTTTTTTTTTTAATCGCGAGATGCGTGGAGGATCCGCGGATCCGGCCATGAAAATAAAAAAAAACGAAGTGTGGGCTCCCGCATTTCGTTATTAATTAGGCCCCGGGTGGGCCAAGTCCAGGGGGCATGTAAATAAATGTGTGGGGGGTCCAATCCCCCCACACTGCCCCAGGGACCGCCACCCCCGGGGCTTTGTTTTTTATGTGTGGGGTCCTCTAAGTCCCCCCAAGCCCTGGGGACCGCCACCCCCTGGGGCTTTCATTAATACATTTGCAGGGGGGCACATGGCCCACCCCCTGGGCTCTTATTTTTTTTAATAATACCTGTGTGGGGGGTTCGAGCCCCCCCACAGGTCCTGGGGACTGCCACCTCCCCGGGGTTCTAATTATGCAAATTTGGGGGTCCGTGATGGACCCCCAAACCCCGGGGACCACCACCTCCCTGGGGCTTTGCCAATGGTGGGAAGGGGGCTGTGCGTCCCCCCTCCTGGAGCCAGTGATAGCCCTGGGGACCGCCAACCCCAGGGCAAGCTCCTGCAGTGTCCCGGGGTGCCCACCCCCGGGAAACCTGCTCTTGCTTCAATGAAGCAAAGCAGAATTGCTTTTCCACACGGGGAGCTGCATGTCTGCAGCTCCCCATGTGGAAAAGCAATGCCGTCTCCCGCAGGACGCGGGGAGCCGGCGGGACCGTGGGGGCATTGGGGCTCCCGCCACGGTCCCCAAGCCGGCATCTCACCGGAGGCCCCGCCCCCTCCCACCAACACTATGCAAATGCGCCCTGTGGTGCGTTTTAAGCAGAGTAATTAATTCCCCTACAGTCTTGAGGGTCCCTGGGGGCAAACTAGCCCACCAGGTACCTCCAGTTAGTGCCACAGGGCTGCGTTGCAGAGAGGTGGTCTGAGGCCACGCCCCTTTGTAAACCTCTCTGCAACGTAACTCTGTGGCGCTTACTGGAGGTACCTGGTGGGCTAGTTGGACCCCAGGGACCCTCAGGATTCAAAAGGACTTAATCCTCCAACATGTCATGAGTGATGTAATATGTGACATCATCAGCAGTGCATTGCAGGGCCGTGAGTTATAGTTAGCTGAACTAACTATAACGGGAGAATTTCTCTGGTTTTGTATGAGTGAAATGTCCAACTAACTATAACTTTCCCTAAAACCTATGGTTTTGTCAGTGAATTTCTAAGGTTTTTTAAATGCTAATTTCTAACTATAACATGTCTGAAACCTATGTTTTTTTCAGTGAATTTCAAAGGTTTTTTAAATACTAATTTAGAGTGTGCAGTCTGCTCGGGTACACGTGCCACCTGCTTGGGTCCGTGTGAAACCCACCGGGTGTGTGTGAATCCCTCTGGCCTGTGTGGGTGTCCTCCCGGGGAGTGTGCATGTATCCTATGAGGCTGGTATGTGATCCGCAGACCTGTGTCTATCATTATGGTCTGCCGGTGATCAGTGCAAAGTGCTAGGGGGTGTCCATATACCTGTGTGCTCTGAGAGCAGCTTTCCGGGGTGTGTGGAACCTACCAGTGTGTGTGCAACTTCACCTGGTGCAGATTCAATCTACCGGTGTGCATGCAACTTCACCTGTTGCAGATGAAAACCACTGGAGTGTGTGCAACTTCACCTGGTGTAGATTCAATCTATTAGTGAGTATATAACTTCACCTGGTGCAGATTCAGCCCATCGGTAAGTGTGCAAATTTCTGGGGCTTGTCTGCAACCTGCAGGGCTCTGAGTGTGATCTGCCGGCAATGGTGTGGATCTCACGAGAGCCCACGTGCCATCTCCAGAGGCCTATGTGTAAATCCTGAGCTCTGTATGTGAACTGCAGAGCTGGCCAAGCCCGAGGAGGCAGGTCATTGTTTTTTATTATTAAATCAGCACCATGCTAGACAAGCCGCCACAATAAAAACGTGCTGGAAATTAAGAGCAGCTCAAGAAGACACACTGATGGGTCACTGCTGGTCTGAAATTAACAATCAAACAAAAGGAAAAAAGGCTTGGAAAACAACACTGGAAGAATCATTGAAAAGCTTAGACATGCAAGAGACGTGGAACTCCAAACATACCTTCGCGGCCTTTAAAAAAATAGCCAATGGAGCTGCAAAACATAAATCCTGGATGGCCGATAAAGCAGCTCTGGCAAAGAAAAAACACGGCTGGATGGTATTGGCTACGTATGAGAGATGCAACCCGCAACCGTATCTAGTTAGCTATATAACACCATCCACGCAACAAATGCTACTACGACTACGGCTGGGAACCTATACCACAAAAGATCAGATCCCGGCATGGCAGCAAACATGGCCAACAGCGCTGTGCAGGCTTTGTGGTCTCTCTGAAGAAACTTTGATCCATGTCCTGTGCATCTGTCCTCGTCTGAGTAAATTGAGACGGTATTATCTCCTACAGATATTCCGCCTTTTTCAAATTAGAACATGTCGGTCGGCAGCTATGTTAGTATTGAACAGCCAACAATTGCAGACAGCCTGCAGGGCCACCAGATTTTTTCAGAAAACTAGTCGCCTTCTGCAGGAAAATGAAAATAGAGGTGACCTATTGGGCAAAACTTAAAGTCTTATTGGAATAAATGACTTTGAAAATAGACAATGAAAGTTGGACTTCATTTCTACAAAAAAAAAAAAAAAAAAAAAAACTGCAAATGTTTTTTAAATTATTTATTTAAATGAAATAAGCTTTGTTGAATTTTACTTTTTTGTAAAGGTTTTAATTAACCATACACAATAAAATTTTACTTACTTACTTATTATTAGCAGTAGTAGTATTTTTATTTTTTTCATGGTCGTGCTGGCAGGCCATGCAGTTCCCTGCTCAGTCCTGGCCATGCCCCGTCTACAGAGCCCATCCTTCCCCCAAGATCACAAGGCCCTCGGGCCTGGCAGTAAAAGGGTTTGTATGGCACCTTGGGTCCAGCCGCACATCGCCGTAGGTTACTTCTGGGAGCTCAGTCATAAATACACAGACGCATTTATAATAATAAAATAACAGCGGCAATAGAAGGAATATTAGTAATTATAATAATGATTTTAACGAACGTTTGACCTGCGAAGACCAAAGCATGAACGCAAGCGGGAGTTAAATAAATAAAATCCTCCCGCTGCCCCTTACACGGTGGTATTTTTAATGTCCAGAGCAGCGGGCTGGGGCCTCATCCTTAAATGACATGATATTTTACAAATATGGCAAGAACTCGTGCTTCTGATAGTATGTGCAATTATAAACACTTTCTATTTCAGAAAACACGACTTTCTAAGTAAAATGGTATGTACATATAAAACATGAATTTATATGTTCGAAACGAACATTATAAACACAAAAGATTTTACATTTCATAGTACGTGCATATTTAAACCAGAATTCGTAGTTCAGACAATATGCATGTATTTCACAATTTCAGACAGCATGTGCAGATAAAAAAACGAGTTCATATTTCAGAGGTATGTGTACACATAAACATTCATTTATATTTCAGACAGCGTTCACATAAAAACACACGTATTTATTCAAAAAGTATCTACAAATATAACCTAATTTCTTATTTCATAGAATATGTGCACATTTAAAATATTTTTTTTCGTATTACAGAAGATATGTGTACTTAAAAACCTGAATTCATATTTTCGCAATGTCTGCACTTATAATCAGTTCATATATCAGACACCACGTGCACCTCACACGAATCCACATTTATTGCACATGTAAACATGAGTTGGTATATCAGCCACTAATATTGCCGTGAACCCCACATTCATCATGGCCCCGTGTTTTAGTCTGATAAACAGGGCAACACAATTTTGAATTACTGTTTTTTATTTTTTTATTAATCAAACATGTTTTTTCAGCAATTACGTACGAACACACACAAACATACTCTGACATATGTGCCACGTTGGTGGACGTATCCATGGGCCTACGCCTAACAGATGCACTGTTTTTTATCACGTTTGTGAGTAATATGTACAATAGTGTTACTCGGTGCACTATCGTGCATTCACTGGCCGTGACCAGAGGGCCACCGGTCCTCTCCCCGACCTAAGAGGCTAACAGAAGTTAATATTTAATTATAATCATAAAATATGTAGAACTTTAAATATGCACAAACGTATATAGAGATATCAACGCGATACATTATCCAGAAATAAGGGTAACCACACAGTCACACAACCACACTCACACACCACAAGCGCACACTCAGGCAGGCACAAGAAGATATGTTATACCCCAGTATTTTTATTATCTACACAATGTATGTTTTTGTGCACTGTGAGGGATCATTTGCATGTAGGTTAACCAAATATATGTTAGTGCCTATCGGCTATAATGAGATAGAACTTAGTGCATTATTAAGCGAAGGAACTAAACTGCATACAGACGAGAACAAGAGATAATCAGAGACACATAAATACATAAACAGAGCCCCAGGCATACGCACACAAACAGCATACAAAAACCGGTACATGCAAGTACGAATGCTCTAGTTGTACCAGTCGTGCATTTAATTTGTGATAAACTTATTTAGAGCCATGGTTCTATCCTGGGGCAGACATTTGGAGGGTTAGTAAGTCAATTAAGATATACCAGTTATAGCCAGACACTGCCACAAATCACATGGTGCCACAATCCCGCACAAAAAAGACACAGAGACTCACCACACGTGCGTAACTCATGAAGACGCCGGAGAGTGAGGAGGGCTGTGTATCTGCTGGGGGTCAGAGCAGTAAACCTGGCCCATCACCCCCCCCCCCCCGTCCTGCCCTGGCAAACTCGAGCACAGGCATTAATACACACGGTCACACATATTAAGGGTGCATGTACTGACCTAGCTTAGACCAGCATAGATAGGGAATATAAGAGCAGGATGGACCTCTCGGGTTAATACGTTGCCTCTGTGTGTCCTTGTGCGAACGCCGAGGTGATTCCCTCCTTCAGAGCCCTCGTGGTCTCGCAGGCGCCGCGTGTGTGCATCCAGGGGCGACCTTAGGCATGTGCAAGCTGTGCACCTGCACAGGCCCACCAAACCCCAGGGGCCACCACGAGGAATCGGATACAATACATATTCGTGGCGGCCCCTGGCAGGGATTTGGCGTATGAACGACTGAGGCGTGCTAAATCTAATGTGATGCACGCTGAATGGTTGTTCTTATACTCTTTTCCTTTCTAACCCAGTCTCGTCTTTGTGTGGGGTCGGCCTTGTTTCGGGCTCTTCTGGTAGGTCCTGTGCTTGTTTAGAACTTTTTTTCCAGGAGAATCGAGCTTGTTTTAATAGTCCAGATCTGGCACCTCCGGAGGCTCGCATGCGCAGTGCCTGCGAGTCCTGCAGCGAAGGGGTTACAGAAGCACCATGCATCACTGGCGGCAGGAGGGGTGGCAGCACCCAGGCCCGGCATGCAGCGAGCAGCACCGAGACCGGCCGAGGCCATGCACCGGCGCGCCTAGAGACCCTGGGCAAGAAAGGCCGCCTTGCAGAGGATAGCATGCCAGTGTGCAACCTTTGGTGCCAGCTGCGAGATGAGCAGCCCGAGGGTCAGGGCATGGGGAGGGGGAGTGAGGAGGTCAGCGTGTGCCACTGCAGAGTGAACCCGAGGGAAGGTGAGCCATTGGACGAGGGTGTGGGGAGCCCTGGGGAGGAGGGCAGATCAGGCATAGGAATGTATCCCAGCCCGTGGGGGTGAGGAGCCGGGGGCGTGGGGAAGGTTGGGTGAGGATGTTATTGTAGATGGTGTGTGCTTTGGGTCTGGGTGGAGGTAAGCCATGTGAGGTGGCGAGCTGGAGGTATTCTGGTGGTCATGGGAAGGGAGGGCATGATGAATCGTGAGAGAGAGCCTCTCTCTCACGATTCACCTCTGAGAGGGCGCGGGTCGGAGAGGTGGTCACTGTGCGCCAGGGGTAGGGAGTGGTACAGATCGGCGCTGTATGTTGAGGGAAATGTGAGTCAGGAGTGCAGGGGCGGTGTTTACTTGTGGCTGAGGGGAGGCATGGTGACTTTTGGAGGTGTAACTTGGGAGGCACGGTCGTATTGGGGGGAAGAGGAGAGCAGGGTACGAGGTGTTAGACGTAATGTTAAGGATTCATTAAAATGATTACAATTACTTATCAATAATCATGAAAACAGAGTATGAAGCTGATACTTGTGATCTAATGAGTGGATCTGCCTGCACAAATCTTTTAAAACATCGAGTGTTCGAATGTACTTGGCATTTGGATATGTCTGTTTATATGGTGTTGAGGCAGACATGAAATGCAAGCACCTATGGATGGACGCCTGGAATAGGATGGCAGTGCCTACCCATGTTAACTCAATCTAATGCCCTTTTGCAGAGACCTTGGTAGGAGACTGGCTTCTTGATCATTTCTTTAATTACATTCCAGTGTTTGTCATGTGACTAGCAGAGAAAACTAGTTTAACTAGTCCTCAGTTTGCAATTGGTGAAGCAGCCTTCTCTGTCCATACTAGGGGCATAGTTACCATTGGTTCAGCAAGTACAGTGGTACTGAGACCCAAAACCCTCAGGGGTCCATTGAACCCTGATAATTGCTATATTCTACTTCCTGAGCAGCAGCCAAAGGGGCCATTTTCCTTGCTTATGCCACGGCCCATGGGGTCGTTGGTACGCTGTGCTAGTGATTCGTACGTCTGCTTGAAAGTTGTCTCCTGACTGGATGTTCCTTGCACATTAATTTTGCTTCAGTGAACCTCTAGTGCCTTTTCATAGCCTTAGGACTCACTGTAATTAATCCTTGTTTAATAGGTGCTCTGTAAAGCGAGCAGAACTGGTTGCTGGAATATGGCACTATACAAGAAACCTTAATTAAATATATTGTATTTTGTCTTTTGACAATGTGGTAAAGTGGACGAGTCTTTGGTTACCTGTAGGCTGTCTTCAGGATCAGTTAGTGACGTACTGAGACAGGTCTCTGTGTGCCATGATTTCAAGGTAGCTTACTCTCTTCCTGCTAAGGTCACTTCCCAAATAGATCATGAACTATTCTCCAGGCTCTACTGTTCTCAGTGGACTGATAAAACAGACCTTGTATGCCAAGTCACATGATCTACCCTATAGTTTTATAACACTCTTCAAATAAACCTTCCATATGTGGCTAGTCCTCATAATGGGTCATACATGTAGTGGGAAGGGTAATTACTATCAATCAGTCAGGGTTTGTAAAGCTCAGCTGCTTCACACATAAGGGTCTCGAGGCGGTGTGGGATTCATGCTGCTGGATCATGCTGCTTGTTGGTTGAACAGCGAGGTCTTGTGGTCCTTCCTGAACTGCTGGAGTGATGGTGAGGCTCTGAGGTGCAGGGGGAGGGTTTTCAGGTCTTCACTGCCAGGTGGGAGAAGTAGCGGCCTCTACTGTTTTATCAGCGGCTGCATTGGGTGGCTGCTAGGGAGATGGTTCTGGAACATATTTTCCTGGTAGGTTGGTGGAAATTCACTCGTTCATTAAGGTATGCTGGTCCTTCATTGTGTAGTCCAGGGAAGACATGGCTTGGCAGTTCGGGCTGGACTGTTCCCATGAGGCACAGGGTCAAGGCTGATCTGCATATGGCCATGTCTGAACTGAGGTGGTGTGATGAGCAAAAAAACGATGGATTTAGGCCCAGATCTCTGTACTGGGGTGAATGTATGACATTGTTCTGCATTCTGTCCATCAACTGTTGTTTTTGCAAGAAAATAAAAATGACACATCAAAATCTTTCAGCAGCCGCCACTGCTGATTGTCTTCTTTTTTTCCCTACCCACTGCTAGCCTCGCCCGCTGCATTGCAAGCAAAATGAAGAGAATTTGAGTACACAAATCTGGTTATTCGAAACGAAAGAGAAAGGTGGCTCAGCAGGCTTTCGTAGTGTCACAGGAAGGAGCAATCCTGAACTTTATCACCCAAGGGAAACCTAAAGATGGAGAATCCTCTGGCCAGAGTACTGCTGATGCACTAGGTAAAACAGGCGCTGACGACCATAAAGAAGAACAAAAAAATTATGATATCCATGAGCAGAATGATACTCATGAGCAGACCAATGAAAATGTGACTCTGAAATTGATACAAACATGCAGCAATTACCAACTCAGGATGAGCATTATTACAAAAGACCCTCAGACAGAGAAACTGAAACATCATTCATCGGTCCATCAACATCTGGCATTCTGAAGGAGGTTCAGAGTTTACAGACGGATGATGCTGGTATTGAAAAGGAAGCCAAAGAGCAAGACTATGTTACAGACCCGTGTTCTGAATATGATTTATGTGATTGGAGGGATCCTACTTTGTGGCCGAACTCTCTTACGGACGCGCAACGTGTTTTTCTTGTTGAAAGGGGTCCCTCCAGAGACCCAGATTCTAAAACAAAGTATCCAAGTGATGAGCACTCAAAAAGTAAATGTCGTTTTTCTGTTACCATGTTACTGGTCATCTAACGCCTTTTCTGGACGTTTTATTAAAACACCTTCCTGAGCTCCGCCCCGCCTGGGGCCCCTCTTCCAGGGCCCCCTACCTGTGCTCCCTGCACAGGGCCACCATGAGCCTAGAGCCGCCCCTGGTGCATCTGTGCACCAAGGAGCATGTTACACTGAATGGGCGCACGTTTTATTCCTGTAACACACAGAAAATACAGTGCACTGAATCCGGCAATGAATATAATACACCCGAGCATCGAGGGCGCCTCTAAAGGAGAGAGAGCGCTCCATGTATATACTCATGTTAAATAGTTCTATCATTTTACCATGCCCCCAGGACTTTGCCCACCGGGGGCTAAATAATAACGAAGCGCTGGAGCCCACGCTTTGTTGTCTTTTAATTTTCGGCCGAAATTCGCGCTGGGTGCGCAAATCTCGCCGATTTCTTTTTTTTTTTAAATGCTTTTTTGGGCCCTGGGGGTCCTTGTGGGACCCCCTGAGCAGGCCTAGGGGTTCAGGGTGTTTCTACCCTGCCCCCTTTTCTTTTTTTTCATATTTCTTTCCCTGTTTTCTTGCGAGGCACAAGATGGCTGCCAACACTTCCTGGTTTGGAGTGTTGAAAACCAATTAGAATAAAGCTCGTGGTCGGGAGGGTCTGTAGATCCTCCATGCCTCTATATATCGAAACATTTATTTTTTGATTTTGTCAGCAACTACTGAACGGATTTACACCATTTAAAAAAAGGTCTCTTTCTGAATCAAGGGCTACCTTTTTGCCAAATTTGGTGTAATTCCGTTCAGCAGTTCGAGCTGTAGCTGTGTCTAAAGCTTCCTATGGGAAATTGATTTTCCGACCTCTATTTTTTGAATTTCTCAGGAACTACTGAACGGATTTGCACCATTTAACAAAAAGGTCTCTTTCTGAACTAAGGGCTACCTTTTTACCAAATTTAGTGTTTCCGTTCAGCAGTTTGAGCTGTAGCCTTGTCTAAAGTTTCCTATGGAAAATAACATGGAGAAAACAGAGAGAACAAGGCACAGAGCACATTGAAAGATTATAAACACTTCCTATGTAGGCGGTATAATTACCAACACAAAGGATATTACATTTTTGAGCGATTGTGAATAATCTAACTTGCTTTCTTGTCAAAAGCGTCTTTCAAAAAAAGTTACAGATGGAACACTTGGAGATGGGAAGCGGTGGAGCATGAAATAGAAAAACAAGAAAAAGGGCAAAACAATGTACAGTAGGTCTCACTGGTTTTGTGCAAAATGAACAAATGTTTACAACTTCACGTTGGACAATGAAGCAAGACCTGGTACAGATGCTCTGCGAAGTTGACCTGCATCCTCTGAAGCAATGATTTCTCTGCTCAAGCGGTAAATATAATAGAACATGTAATGGCGATAGAATCACCATCTGCGCTTTTAAATTCAGATGCAGAAAATGATTGTAAATGCGAAGCGAGAGGTTAACTGCACATATAACGTGATTCTCTAACTTAAAGTAATCCAATTGGAGAGCAGTATGACTTTTGGTATTACCGCATCACAGCATGGGACAACATTGCCTGCAAGCATCAGCAAAAATATGGAAAAGGAAGACAATTCCCGAATAACTGCATTACTGCAAATGTTCTGATCGTGTCTAAATGATGGTCCATGTGCCCAATTTAGAACTAGGGTAAAGGATATTCTTCTGATTCCTTAAAAAGGGCCAGTTCAATCACTCATGACATTTATAGCATGCCTACTATCCGAGGATCTCCTGATGCGGGTCACTGAACCACCTAAAATAGAGAGGTCTTCGGAGATTTAATAAAATTGGTTAGACTGCATTAGAATCGGAAGGGCATAATTACTAGAAAATGTCAGAGTGCGGAGTTGCGCAACATTTGGCAGCGCCACGCTCCAACATTTTCAAAATGCAGGGATGCACTGTATTTACTACAATACGGCACACCCTTGTGTTTTCCGTAGCGCTGGTGCTAAATTTAGCTGCCTACACCAATACAGGCACCCTTGCATATGCAAGGGTGCCTGCATGGTAGGGACTGATTTCTTACGTGCAGGAAGGTGCCCCTTCCTGCACATAAACAATCACTAATGGATATTTGTTACTTTAATGTGTGGTGGATTGTGCAGCAGGCATAGAAGCAGAAAATTGTTATTATTCAATGATTGTTTATGTGCAGTAAGGGACACCTTCCTGCCCATAGACAATCATTAATGGATTTTTGCTCCTTCTATGTCTGCTGCAGAATACAGAAAACACAGAAAAAGCAAAAACGAGGAGAAATAAAAGCATTTCTCCTTGTGCACCATTCTAATGCCTACTCTTGCATGGCATTAGTTCTTGGCGCTGCCACAGATTTACCGATCCTTGTAAATCTCAGGCAGCGTCAAAAAGCACTGGGTGTTGGGGTGGAATGCCCACTGCAACACCGATTGCGGGACCCTTTTGTGCCGGTACCTGCGTGAAAGGGTAGAATATTTACAAAGCAGCGTTAAACCACAAAAACTTGCTTAAAGCCACTTTGTAAATATGATCCAGGACACACCGCCACTGGAGTATCAAAAATAGTGAAACCCTGGTGGCCATAGGGGCTTGTACATATGCCCCTAAGTTCTTAGGAAAAGAGTTACAAACATTGGGACTGTGCATCGAAATGACTCTTCTTCTGAATTTAACGCTAAGGATGGCCACAGGTCACTGGCCTGAAAGTTTGAGTTGTCCAGTGGGGCAGTGAGATTGACTTTCTTCTTGAGCTAGAGTTATATCTGTGCTCAGCAGTGTGGAGAGCAGTATCAAGAGCTTATCAGAGACTTCACGTGTTCAACAGGGAAAGGAGTGCGTAGCAGGTTAGTGGATGACGCAAGCAGCTCGTGGCTGGGCATCCTCACTGTCTAGAATGTTCTGTCATCTCAGCACTCGTAGAAAGTTCCAGAATTCAATGTGGTATGAAAGATGTTAAACCTGGGCTTCTTCTTTACATGCCAAATGAGCACTGTGAATTCCATTTTTTGGTTCCGCTTTTGTGTTATTTGCTTCTAACTGTGGGGCATACTATCAAGATAGGCAATAAAATTATCGCCGCTTTGGTAGCAGAAAACTGCAGCTAAAACGGCGATAATGGGCTTGATAATATGCTCTATGGAATTCCAATTGAAACCCATGTTAGATGTGAAGGACATCTAACCTGAGCTTTAATTGGAATTCCATAGAGCATATTATCAAGCCCATTATCGCCGTTTTAGCGGCAGTTTTCTGCCGCTAAAGCGACGATAATTTTATCGCCTGTCTTGATAATATGCCCCTGTGTGTCTTAGGAGACATTAGACACCTTTCAAGTAAATCCTTCGGTGGAGGGTGGCATTGTGGGTACAGGATGGAATCACCCACCCCTCGGGCAATCTAGAGGGGTACTCAACAGACATTCTCAACCTCTAATCCTTGACAGATAAATAGCGGCGAAATTGGTAATGGCCTAAATATGAGAACCCAGTTTCAAACAAATGCACTCTTGAATTCCTAGACACAGGAGGGGGTGCTTTGCTTGTGTAAAGTGATCTTTTCTCTCCAGTCCTACATAGAAGCAAATCTTCAACATTTAAACAGATGTGAAACACTGGATTTAATAGAAAGCTATTCGCAAGTTGACTCTTGCTCTTACCACCAGAGAGACGAAAAGGCATGATAGGTCTTAGGGTAACTAGTCATAACATTGAATTGAAAATATCGAATGGACAAAATATTGAGTTTTTAATATGGAGTGGACAGGATATCGACTTGCAAAAATATAGTGGTTACAAATATCGACATGCAGGTAAGAAATATTGATTTCAATAATATCGAAGTTAGTAATATAGATTGTCAAAATATCGTTGTTAATAATATCGATTTTATTTTTATTGTTTTGTATGTTAGTATCTGTGTTAAAAGTATGTATATATTTTGTAATGTGTGTTAAAAATGTTTTAAAGTAATGAATTTTATGTTAATTCATTTTTGCCTAATTTAATTCCATAGCGGGTTGTGGGTTTATAGGGGAATAGGGTGGGAAGTAATTTAATTATAATATATTTTTTGAAGAATTATTTAGAATTAATTAATTATATGTTAATTACTTTTTGCGTAATTTATTTCTGTAGCGGGTTGTGGGTTATAGGGGAATAGGGTGGGAAGTAATTTAATTGAAATTAATGAATTAATTATTTTATTAATTAATAATTTAGTATTTAATAATTCATATTGTTAATTAAGTTGATTAATTTATTATTAATTAATTATACATCGATGAATAGAAATTAATAATTACTTTGTAATTATGTTTTTTATTAATTAGTAATTAATTAGATATTCATTATTAATAATTAAGTTGTAAATATGTTAATTGTGTACTTTATTTATGAGCGGGTTGAGGGTTGATAGGGGAGTAGGGTGGAAAGTAATTTAATTTAATGTAATTTTTATTATTTGTTATATAATATTTATTAAAAGTTATTGTATAGTGTTAATTGTGTGAATTTAGATTTGATAGTTATTAATTTTATTGTTAATTGTTATTAGTTAATTAATTAATTGGTAATTAAATATGTTAATTTATTAATATTTTACAATATTGTAGCTGACATTTATAGAGGAAAATGGTGTGAGGTAAATTAATTTTGAATAATTCCCACCCGCTATCCAACACTTTCCCTACTGTTGCATTCACTGGAGTGGGAACAGTAATTTTTACCGTCCCGCTATCCAACACTTTCCCTACTGTTGCACTCAATGGAGTGGGAATAGTAATTTTACCCACCCACTATCCAACACTTTCCCTACTGTTGCATTCGCTGGAGTGGGAATAGTCATTTTTACCCCTACGCTATCCAACACCTTCACTACTGTTGCACTCACTGGAGTGGGAATAGTAATTTTTACCCCTACGCTATCCACCACTTTCCCTACTGTTCCACTCGCTGGAGTGGGAATAGTAATTTTTACCCTTCCGCTATCCAACACTTTCCGTACTGTTGCACTCCCTGGAGTGGGAATAGTCATTTTTACCGACCCACTATCCAACACTTTCCCTACTGCTGCAGTCGCTGGAGTGGGAATAGTCATTTTTACCCTCCCGCTATCCAACACTTTCCCTACTGTTGCACTCACTGGAGTGGGAATAGTAATTTTTACCCACCCGCTATCCAACACTATCCCTACTGTTGCACTTGCTGGAGTGGGAATAGTAATTTTTACCCACCCGCTATCCAACAGTTTCCCTACAGTTGCACTCGCTGGAGTGGGAATATTAATTTTTACCCACCCACTATCCAACATTTTTCCTACTGTTACACTTACTGGAGTGGGAATACAAATTCTTATCCACCCGCTATCTAACACTTTCCCTACTGTACCACTCGCTGGAGTGGGAATAGTAATTTTATCCCCTGCACTATGCAATGTTTTCAGTATTATTATATTTAATGTAGTGTAAAAAATTATTTAAAAAAAAATATATTTTAATGTTTTAACTTATTTAATTTATTATTATATTTATGATATAGGTTTATTTATATATGTAATTATATTTTAAATAATGTTTTTAATATTTTATAATTACAAATATTGATTATTCTTTAATATTAGTAAGTTTATATATATAAAAAATTCAATATGCATATATTTTTTACATTACATTTATTATTTATTAATTGTAATTTTTTAAAATTATTTTTAAGTATGTTTTACTTAATTATATTTATTATTTCATCAATTTTATATTACTTTTAAGACATTTAAAAAAGTCGATATTTTAGAAAACTATATTATTAACAACGATATTGAGGATTCAATATTTTTGTACTTACCTGTTTGCAGATAGGAAGTCGATATTCTATCACTCAATATTTTCTCCTCGATATTGGGTAGCTCGATATTCTTTTCCTTGATATTCTGTCAGTGATCCAGGTCTTAGACTACTCAGAAAATGGCAAATGATACCGACAGCGTGATCAATTTGCACCAAGAAGACAACCCGCTAGAGGGCAATTTTCAAGTGTTATTTTCTCCACCATATTATCACTATGGTGCTGATTCCGATCCGGGTCGGAAAGCCCTTCGACCGAGCCGGATCCGGAGTGTTTTCTGACAGAGCCGGAGTCCTGCAGTCCGAGCGAGTGAGTACGATGCAGCCGTATGCTGCCGGACTCGGTTTGGTCGGACTCCCATAGAAGTCAATGGGAGCCGGTCGTACGACGCGTACATGGGCTCCCATTGACTGTATGGGTACGTCTCGCGCATGGGCGCCCCCTACAGTGGGCACGCGTCGGTGCCCTCTGCACCGTACATGCCTGTGTTGGGGGGATCCTTGGGTCTCCCCCTGTGTCTAAGTCGTAGGGCTGCGGGTGACAGGGGGTCCGACGCAGACCCCCAAAGGCAACCACCCAGACGTTTTGCAAGCCGGACACTACGGCTCGCACAGGCTGTCCGACACATGCATCGTACTGGCTCAGTCGTAATCCGCATCCATTGCACACCACGGTTAGCTTACGACCGAGACATACGGAGCGGTTCGGACCCGGAAACGACTCGCTCGGTGAATTTCACGTAGCTCGCATCGTACTTGCTCACTCATACAGCTCTACAAGTTGGGCGGAAAACACGTGTACGGCTCGTAGTTTTTCCGGCCAGATCGCATTCGGTGCCCTTCCGACCTGGATCGGAATCGGCCCCTATGTTGGAGGAAATTCCACTGGTGGATTCATACCTAAATGTGAAAACATCAGATAAAAAAGTTTATGTGAGCAATTGGTTTGTTGCTTGAGGGGGTTGGGATCCACAATCCTTGTCAGGATGAACCACAAAAGTCATTAAGCTAACCTGCGCTTAACCCTCTGGTAGCTTGGCATAAAAGTCATCAGGCGCATTGAGTGAAGTATTTATGCAGCACTCAAACAGTAAAAAAGTAACAAGATGTGTTCCATGGGCATTGCGATGGGTTTTCACACGTAACACCCATGGATTTTCACGGTGCCCCAGATTTATAAAATCATGTAAACCTGGGGAAGCGCCAAATCTGTACGCCTCCTGAGGTGAGTCATAATGAGGAGAAATATGTTTATTTCTCCTCATTATTTTCCTCTTTCTATGTGCACTGCATTCTGCAGCACACATAGAAAGAGGAAAATGCCTTGAATAGATGTGCAGATCTACTCAAATCAAGTGCCTGATCAAATTCTTTTTCAGGATCACAAAGGGTGAGGCATGTCCAAAATATGTGAGAATAGAGGGGTGCAGGATTCTCAAAAGGGGTAAAATACATATGCACAGTCCATTTTCTCTGGAGCAAATATACAGCTAAAACACTTCCATGTGTGTAAAAAGTTGTGCGTGTGACTACTCCCGGAATTCCAGTATGATCCTGCAAATCTGTGTAGCACCTAACCTATTTTTCTATTAATTATTTTACTGTTTTTGCCCTTTCACTCATTGTATCTCTCATTTATATTTCCTCCTTTTCTCCAGTGTATTCTTCCTTTTCTCTCGTTTCTTGCATCACCATATCTTTTCTCTCACTTTTTTTATTACCATTCTTTTCCAACCACTCTCTTTTTTGTCTTTCATCATATGTATTTAAATTTTTTTTCTCATTCTGCCTTCCTTACCATACAGTATTCTGTTAAGTCCTCTTTCCATTTTCTTAACTTATGTTCTCTTGCCTGACTTTTTTCATTCCACATATATTTCCTTTCCCTTCTTTACCTCTGTCTTTTCTTCTCTCACCTGAGGTGACCCACACTAAGACAATATTAATCATTGGCCATGACAATAGGTTAGTATTTTGTATGACTAAAAGAAGCTTTCAACTACAGAAAATAGGGAACATGCTCTACTTCTTCACTCATACCATGGATTGGTGTGTGTGAGAGTATATATACTGTGGTCTTAGCCCTTTTACAGGTCTCGTTGTTTTCTGAAGCTTGCACTGCTAATGCCTTGACTCCCTACGGTAAAGTATATGGAAAAGTAAAAAAAGTTGTTTAACTATAAAACAAAGCGGTACAAAAGGGGGTGGTGATGGACGGAGCATCAGAACCAATCAAACACTCACACCCAGTCAACAGATCTGGGTTTGATCCATCACCGTTCTTTAGCCCACTCTGCCACCCCAGTTCAGACATGGCCATATGCAAATCAGTCTGACCCTGTGCCTCATGGGAACAGTCCAGCCCGAACTGCCAAGCCATGCCTTCCCTGGACCGGAAACAAGCTTCCTAGGACCGGTTTCTGGCATTTCAGCCGTCTTCAGCCAGGCTTGCTTGAATCCAGTGGCAAAGTGAGCAAGGGACTCACGTCTGAGCATACCCTGCCAACTTAGGCCGAACAAAGCGGTACAAAAGGGGGTGGTGATGGACGGAGCATCAGAACCAATCAAACACACCCAGTCAACAGATCTGGGTTTGATCCATCACCGTTCTTTAGCCCACTCTGCCACCCCCGTTCAGACATGGCCATACGCAAATCAGTCTGACCCTGTGCCTCATGGGAACAGTCCAGCCCGAACTGCCAAGCCATGCTTTCCCTGGACCGCAAAAAGCTTCCTAGGACCGGTTTCTGGCATTTCAGCCGTCTTCAGCCAGGCTTGGCAGGGTATGCTCAGACGTGAGTCCCAGCATCCAGACAAAGGCCCACAACAGCAATACCAATACACTGGTGCAGATGCACAAACACAAACAGGCAAACACACACTGCACATCTGACACAGCATGTGTGTGTGTGTGTGTCACAGTATCCCCAGGCAACTACATAACACATGAGGGGGGCCGAACCACAGTGACACAGATGTGGACACAGTGCCATACAAAAGTAAACCATCATTGGGACACCCTCAGTGGGCAATCAGGCATTGGGAGATGAGAGGGAGCACAACAGACACATGTGACACAAGCTGGAATGAACACCAACACAGCAAGAGACTGACACACAACACCACTACCCCCAGGGAACAGACATTGGGGTGACACAAGCATGTATGACACCTCCACGGTGATGACAAAGGTAGATGTCGTACAAACTGGGAAACCCAGACATGTGTCCTGTGCCACAAACGTGCATCACACATACACAAACACAAATCACTCAGCATGGCCCCTCATCCATGGACAAACGGAAGCTAGGGGACCACCCATGCAAACATTCACATTAGTCCACCCTCAACACCACACACCCAGAACTGCAACAATGTGTATCTGTGAAGCTCACATGGACAGGTGACATTGCACATGCACCCATGACAAACACAGGAATGTTGGGAGGAACTAAGGTGCACAGACACATCACACAAGGACAGTTCACAACCCTGGGGAATGACAGACATACTGCACAGTATGCGGTACATGGCCATGACCTCAAAGCTCACATAACCTTCAGAATCCCTGCCACAGTATCAGGACAATGCAGATGCCAAGGAGAACCACAAGGCACACATGCTGATACCTGCCGGCATCGCAGCCATGAATCCAGACAAGTGGGAGCAGTCACACACACATACAAATGTCTCAATCACTGAAAACTACCACCTAGGGACAACTACATGGTTTAGCAAATCAACAGGTGCCTTGAGGAACCCTGACTGTGTCTCATCTGTGTCTGACAACATCATCACCACTCAGAATTGACAAATCCCAATGATGATTCACCAAAAACAGTAGTGTGCCATACACCCACACATCTGGTAGCCCATTGGAAAAGTAGTGGGATGAACCCAGTACCACTCAGCAAGCATCAACAACAGGAACATATCAAGGGAACACTGTCTGTGTATGAACAGGGATGTGGACACACACACATGCTCATACAACACACACCATGGGCCCAGGCCATGTCACTGGACAGCACACTAACTTGAGGGGACCCAACTCCTGTGGGAGCCCAGCTGTGCCAAACATATTCACCGCAAGTCCCACTCATGTCTGCAGAACACTTGGTCAGTCAGTTATCAGTTACCACACAATGAAGGCTCTGGTCACAACAGCCTGGGTACGTGAGTCTCCCCTAAGTCATCTGCACATACCCAAAACATATGTCAAGCAAGTTGCACAGAGAACCCAGTTGCTCCTATTACAATGATGCCCCCACCTGTAGGTCCAGTGTTGATGAGCACAAAGTGACAAATTGGACAATGGGAAGCACATCATGTGTGCAGGGGTGCAAGCCACAGATGTGACCATGCAAATGAAATGCTCACAGAGAGATGTCCACAAATAGTTGATCCTGGCACACCCAGGTAGCTGCAAAGGATGACATGGATACCCACCAGAATAGGATACATATCTCATGGACCACAGGGAGTACCTCACAGCAACACATCAGAATTCAACATTGTAAACAAAGCATCACAGGTGCAAGGGTATGTTAAACATCATCAACATAATGTACAGTGGAATATAGCTCCCAGGGAGAAAGAAAAAAACATTTATTCAGCATTTTAAAAGTTAAACGTCTGTGCAAATAAAAGACCAATGGCCAGTCCATGTCCAAATGCCAAGGAGTGAAGTAGAGTGACAACTGTCACACCTTGCTTGCCTGCACTGCTAAGGACCGGGGTCATCCCCTCGGAGGGGCATACATGGGGGCAAGCCAGGCACCGCAGGGACAGGATCAGGGCGCAGCAGAAGGAGGCAGTGAAGAGGTGGGGGATGCAGGCAAGACACTTGCAACTGCAGTGGAGCTGACTGAAGTGGTAGGTGCTGTCACAACTGTGGGGCACAAGTCAGTTGGTGGGGGTGCCGGCACAACTCCAATGGGCAGGTCAGATGGAGTGGATTGGCTCACCACTGCAGTGCCCAAGTCAGACGGGTTGGTCGTGGACTCCAAAGCAGTGCCTACATCCATGGGAGCGGAATGGGGAACAGGTGAGGTCGGCAGGGCAGGGGGGGGACACGGTCCCCACATCAGTGGCACTAACTGTCTGACCAGGTGTGGAGGAGCAAGTGCTAGGGGGGGATGGCCTTAGCATTTTGGGTATGGTATATCTGTCGGTGGGGGAACCCGGGGCAGGGAGTGGCGGGGGAACCTCTGGAGTGGTGGCCTGGGGGATGGAGGACAGAGACTTTGCCTTGGACCTGCGTAGTGGCGGGGGGGTCTTGCTCTTCCGGCACCGGGGGGACTTGCGGGTGTGGGTCTCTGTCTGACTGCGCCTGGGGGAGTGTGTCCAGGTGTGAGGGGCACTCCCTTCTGTGTGTGGGGACTTCCTCTTCCCCTTGTAATCAAGATCTGCAGGGTCGGAGGGGAAGAGGCCAAGGTCACAGAAGAAGAGCTTCTGGGGGATGGGGTTGCAGGTGAGGCAAGGGAAGGGGGCTGGGAGGGAGAGGTCTCGGAGGACTGCAGAGTGATTGCGGATGACTGTGTGTCTGCAAACCAGCCCCTGTGAGTGTGGAATCAGTCCCCTGCGCTTGCTTGTGTACACGTCTAGACCTTGGTTTGGGGGTTCTGTGCTTGGGACAGGTAGGGTGCTAGGAATCGTGGGTGGTGCAGGGGTAGGAGGGTAGCGGGACTGTTGGAGGAGGGACACTGCTGCCGTCAGGGAGGAGGCCACGGACTGATTGGTCCTCTGTAGGGCAGACATGCCCGAGGAAATGCCCTCCATGTATGCCACCAGTTGTGTCAACGGACCTGTGTGTGCATGGAGGACCTTCAGCATCGACGTCTGCCCTACATGGATCTGTAGAAGTAAGTCCACAGACTCCTCACTCAGGGCAGCAGGGGACACCGGGGCAGGGGGTGCGGTGCCTGGTACAAAGGAGACAGGCTCACAAACACGGGAGCCCACAGGGACCTCTGGGATGGGAGCCAATGGGAGAGGGGTGGTGGTGGTGGTGGCGTGGGCGGTGGCGGGGGCGGGGACAACCTCACTAGCTGGGGTTTGGTGGCTGCTGACAACCGCCTCCACAAGGGAGTCATCCTCAGAGCTGCTGTGGCCCTCAGCTGGGGGTGATGGTGCTGACGACTCCTCTGTGTGGCTCCACTCGCCCTCCATGCCACTGGGTCCACCCGACTCCTCTCCTTCTGTCCCTGTAAGGCTCTGTGGCTCCTCCTGGTCCATGGAGCTGTCCCCTCCTGTGGCCGTGGATGTATCTGGATAGGAATAGGAAGTAAGAGAACAACATCAGTCACCTGCACCGACTGCACACACCACAGTGAGTACATCACATCACAGGGCAAGCCCTGGCTTCATCAGCTGAACACAGCTCAAAGTGCCAACACTGTTTAGGATAAGACAATTGTCATTCTCAACATCAACCATGGCACACATATCCCTCCTTGACTTTCACTCATATGTCCGTTGCATGTTGGATGCCAACACCCCAATGTGCCAACATGCACCACCCACACATTAGTTGTACATGCAAGTGAACATGTAGGAGTATGTCACTATACACACAGCACATCACTTGCTACTTACTCAGTACAGGTGTCTGGATGAAGGGATGGGCAGAGACTCATTTCACATGCTTGGGATGCATGCCAGCAACACACACTATTATGTACTCATGTCCTGATGGGCAATGCCACAATGGGGGGGAGGGTGCACACTTGAACACAATGCAGGCTCACTCATAGCAAGTTAAATGCCATGGCACTGGGATGTCCTGAAAGTCAGTCAACACTGTCTCCTGTCACAGGGGCAGGGCATCCAGACAACAACAATATGCACTGACTCACAATCCTAGCTCAGGAGTAAAGCTAACTCTGTAGATGACCGGCGCACTTGCCCATCCCATGCAAACAACATATCCAGGACCCAGAAGACCCCACATCATGCAAATCATACATATGAGTCTCAGCAAACACAAATCCATGTACATTAACACATCACAGTCTGCCATGCATGTAACCCAGCTGCATGAAGGACACAGTTGCATACACCATTGTGCGCTGTCAGATGATCACACACCTATATGTCACACAGGTCTTGTCTTTCACAGTCACATCACAGATGTCATGCTGACCCTCTGAATCATGGACACCCCAGTTGTACGTAACAGCAAGCCAAACCCTAATGACACAGAGGCAGACACCTGAGGGCACATGTCACTAAGCACAACCTGCAATTTCACACACAGGAGTGGGATTACCAAGTGTTTCTAAATGCCCTTGAGGGGGCATGACTGGCCAGGACTATGTGAAACAGTGTTTGGCCGTGGACAGTAGTCAGGTGGCTAAGCAAGTGTGACATACTTGATATACATACTCCTGAGGCCCAAAAATTGGAGTCCCCTGCTGCATGGGTTTGTTTGGAATACCTCAGCCACATGTTGCGAGTCAGACCAGAAATTTTTACACATCTCAAGGGCACACACAGATCACATGTCAGATCTCAGGCATTGTGTGAACAATTGACCCACCCATGAAACACACAACAGATTCACGGGAACTGATGCTGACCGGTACCTGAAGCATAACTGACTGCAGGGACACAGTGTCCTAGTGACACAAGCAACAGACTAGTGGGGCCACACCTGTGGAACAGATGAGGAGGGTGCATCACACAATTGAGGGACCTGAGTTTTGTACTGCAAGACCTACGTAATGTGGAAGTGTGACCAGGACAAAAGACTGCTATCTGCATGACAGACATAGCACACAGATCAGACATGAACTCACCCCCTTCCTGCTGCTGTCTGGCCTTCAGTTGCCTATCCAGGTCCGGAAGACCACCACCAGGATACGGAGCATGTGGGGAGTCAGGGTCCGGTGTCCACCCCTCCTGCGTGGAGGTGACAGCTTCAGCTGGACTCTAGCTATCCTCCGGGTCCAACCCCGATGGTCCTGCCACCTCTTCTGGCAGTTGCGGATCCGGCGCTTGTGGACCCCCACAGAACGAACAGCCTGGCCGATGGTCAGCCAGATCTCCTGCTTCTGGTGGGCATCAACCTGTGAGGAGGACAAAGTGAAAAGCACATTAACACACATGCCCCAGATTTGTGCAGCACACATTTGGATATACATGTCATCATCACAAAGGGAAATAAATTACACAGGTAGTGCAACCATGGGGAAGGAAAAATCACCTGCATGTCTGACATGTTAACAATGGCTGGATAGTTTAACCTTGCAATAATGCACTTAAGCAGCAGGAAAACTATTCATTACATGTACCTACACACTTTGGGGGATGAAAGTAGTCAGTGAGAATGCTTGCCACTGGTGTATACACTGCTAGTACTGCTAGTCAGACAACATGCATAATTAGGAAGTCAGTGGACTGCACACTCACCTGTTCCCCTGGTTTCCCATAGAGCTTTCTGTACTCTGGAAAGAGTCCGTCCAGCAGAGCCAGGTGCTCCTCCTCAGTGAAGGCTGGGGCCCTCTCCAGAGTACTTACCATAGCAGGAGCCAGAGGATGCAGAGACAGCAGCAGTGGTAGCAGGGATGTGGTCCAGTAGCATGTAGTGCAGGCAAGTGATCTCCCTGGGGGCCAGCCAGCCTTATATCTATGCTGCAGAGGCAGACTCTGTGCCATGTGTCCCAAGTGATATGTCCAACACGGTTGCATTCTATGAATCTGGCCAATCCATTTAAAAGTACGACTCGTACACGCCTTCCGCATCGTTCAAATCTTCACCTTCATGGAACACTTGAAATTGCAACATTGTTGTAGGCATCCAACTGAATTTCCAGTACACAACTCGTACAAGTTTTGAATCCGCATCCTCCTCCATGACAGTCTTGAGCCAATGGGTGCGTCCGGCTCGTTCAACTGACTGTACAATGCGTATTTTGAATATACACATGCACCCGTCTTCATACAATTCAATGGCCAAGGCGTACGCCTGTCTCGGACCATGCCTGTCTGACGCGTATGCATGAAAGTCACCCGCGTCGGACCTCATTGCATTCAATGACAAAGCGTACGCACGGCTCGGACATGACCCGTGCAATGCGTACGCATTGTCACCCGCGTCGGACCTCATTGCATTTAATGACAAAGCGTACGCACGGCTCAGACATGACCCGTGCAATGCGTACACAGTGTCACCCACGTCAGACCTCATTGCATTCAATGACAAAGCGTACGCACGGCTCGGACATGACCCGTGCAATGCGTACGCATTGTCACCCGCGTCGGACCTCATTGCATTTAATGACAAAGCGTACGCACGGCTCAGACATGACCCGTGCAATGCGTACACAGTGTCACCCACGTCAGACCTCATTGCATTCAATGACAAAGCGTACGCACTGCTCGGACATGACCCGTGCAATGCGTGCGCATTGTCACCCGCGTCGGACCTTATTTCATTCAATGACAAAGCGTACGCACGGCTCGGACATGACCCGTGCAATTCGTGCGCATTGTCACCCGCGTCGGACCTCATTGCATTCAATGACAAAGCATACGCACGGCTCGGACATGACCCGTGCAATGCGTACGCAGTGTCACCCGCGTCGGACCTCATTAGTGTGACTATTATACGGATGCAACACACATATACTGGCCAGGGACACCTGTGCACACCTACCACACTACAGCATTGGCCACACAGTGTCCCATGGCATGTAAGGCTGCATTCCCTGGGCGTTTGGGGGGCCACATCTGGTTCTTTGGCTGGCACTTTGTGCAGCCACTCCCAGGCTGTACACGTGTACATGGGGGCAGAATCCTTTGTGTGTTGTGCACATTACCACTGTGATGTGCAATTGGACAGCAATGGGCATTAGTCACGGCCACAGTGTCAGGTTGGATATGTTTAGGACAGGTCACATACACCCTGAGTCCTGGGGGTGATGGCATGTACATCAAAGTGAGACCTGTAGCCACAATACAGATGTGCACACACAGTCTGTGTGCATGTTGTGTCTCAGATGTGTCTGATCAAATGTTCCCAATGGGTGACAGTCTCCACATCCATGTGGTATATGCATCAACCTTGATGGGGTGTGTGTCTAAGAGACGTACATGTAGGGCCGGCAGGAACAACAGTGGCCACTACCTGTGGGAATTACGCTTGCCTTGTGGTGTGTACGTGCTACGCCATGTCCATTGCTGTGTTGATGTGGCAATACAGGGAGCCTGTGATGCCTGGGAGGCATGAGGCCTCAATTGTCACTGTGGTGTGTTTTTGGAATGTTGCAGCAGCACATAGGTTGGGTGACACAGCCAGATGGTTGGCCATTGCACTACATGGAACTCATGTGGACATGTGGAATTGAGATGTGAGGTGTTGGTCTTGTAGGTGACATATGTGTCCATGACCAACAGCACACACCTCAGTACATTGTGTAATGTCATGAACTAGCATGTGATAGTGATCGTGGTCATGGCCACATGGGTGGATGAACTGACAATCTTCCTTTGTGCATCTCTGTACTGCAGGGCACCAGTTGTCCATCGTCCATTCCCAGACCTTGCAACCATGCAGGAACGCGACTGCATCAGACGGTACCGCTTCACCAGGCCACTGATTGCGGAGTTGGCGGAGCAGTTGGCGCCACATCTGCTACCTGGCCGGACATACCCTACAGCACTGACCCCAGAGGTGAAGGTGATGGCAGCCCTGCACCTCTTTGCTACTGGTACCTTCCGAGACACTGTGGCTACTGCTGGTGGGATGTCGCAAACGATGTTTAGTCGGGTGCTACGCGATGTCTTGGAGGGGATGCTGCAATTCCTCGACCTGTATATCAAGTTCCTGAGCCCAGCTGAACTCCCTGAAATAAAGGATGCCTTTTATACACTGGGGAGGATGTCAAACGTCATTGGATCTATTGATGGGACACATGTTGCCCTGATACCACGACAGGCACATGAGCAGGCATACCGGAGCAGGAAGCACTACCATTCGGTCAATGCTCTGGTGGTCTGTCTTGCTGACATGTCGATCACACATGTGTGTGCACGGTTCCCTGGTTCTGCGCACAATGCCTACATTATGAGGAGTAGTCGCATTGCAACGCTGATGTCACATATGCCAGCTCAGCATGCCTGGCTTGTCGGTGTGAACTGACTGTTTCTCATTGTGTGTGTTTGCCAATGTTGTATTCCGCACTCCGACAAAACTCAGCTACTTGTTCATTTTTGTGTGTGTAGGTGACTCCGGATACCCCTCAGGAACCCTGTGACACCAGCCGAGCTGCGCTACAGTGAGGCACATGGTCGAAGCAGGAGGGGGATTGAGCAGACATTTGGCCTCCTGAAAAGCCGCTTTCGCTGCCTGGACAAGACCGGAGGGGCCCTCCCATATGAGCCTGCAAAGGTGTGCAAAATAATCCTTGTCTGCTGCATGCTACACAACATGGCGGTGCGGAAGGAGGTGCCTCTCATCCAGGATGACGATGATGACGACCAACGTCCGGCACCTGTGGAGGATCCCGGCCTGGGCCAAGATGCCAGTGATGATGAAGATGATGGTGACGTCCGCTCCCAGCTCATCAACAACTTCTTCACCTGAATGTGAGTTTCCAGGGTTGTTATGTGAATGTATGGAGGTAGCCTGGAATGTATTGTGTCAGCTCTGTTGCTGTCTGAGTGTGTCTGTGTGCCACTTGACTGGATACGTGCTGTGATGTGTCCATTCAGGTGGTGTGTACTTCACAATAGGGTAGTACTGCTAACTAGTGTTTGTGTAGGTTCTTCTGTGCTTTTGACTGTATATTGTCTGTCCTTCCCAGGGTACTTTGCCTGTTGTGTGGTCAACACTGACCCCCAACACCCAGAAGCCAACACCAGTGTGGACATTGACAATTCCTATCAACTGATGTACCACACATCCCTGGACTTCCATTCTCCAACACATTGGAAGCGTGTGTCCACTGTTACGTAGAATTACCGTGCAACTAGTGTGGAATAAACATGTTGCTGATGTGTAATGAACCTGTGCTATGCTTTGTTATGTGTGTTGTCTGTCTTCCCACATTTGAGTGACATCTGCTTACCTCACCTGTGGACTTGTTACCACTGACTCGGCTTGGTGTTGTGTCTGTGCATGCCAATGTGTTTCAGGTCAGCATCATTGTGTGGGATGAGTAACATGGCCATGGTGAGTATGTTTTGTGTTGCCATAGTGGTGTGTCTCACATGTGTCACATCCCCATGACTCACCTTACGTTGGTCACATTGTTGCAGTATTTGGTATGCACTGTGTTGTGTAGCAGATCGACATCTCCCTGAACATGACAAGTTGGAATCACAAAAGAGGCAAGTATAGTGTACTGGTGAGTTTATTTATAAACATGTGTGAGGGAAGTGCACAGGATGGTGGGTGCTGTTCAGTGGTTTGGGAATTCAAAGTTCACATTGGAGTTGGAAGTGCTGGTAGATGAAATGTCCAGAGTAAAGTCCACAGTCATCTGATACATTGGCCCTACAGGAACCCTCCATGTCATGTGGGCGAGTTGTGTGCGATTGGACAAGATGAACGGGTTGCGCACAGAAGAACATTGTCCAGAACAGGTTTAGAGGCCCTGGGGGATGTGCTAGGACATCTGCCTCACACATGTCCTCACGACCCCTCTTCTTCCGGCGGGGGGATCCTCATGTGCAGGCCTCTGCGGTGCAGGGGACTCGCCGCAAGAGTCCTCCTCCCTCCCTGTGGCGCTGACAGATGGTGTTGCGACAGATGTTGTGGGCACACAGGGGGGTGTGGACAGGTTGGTGTTGATCTGGTGGAGGCATTGTAGTATGTCCCAATGCACCGCAGTGATGTCATCCCACTTGGCCTCCATGCGGGCATGGTGGGCGACCTCATCGTGTTGCATGTCCTTGAGGATCCCCACTACCTGGCCAAATCCATCAGTGCTATCCTGGTACGCATCTAAGATGCGTGCCAGGTGGGGGTCATCATGCAGTCCAGACCCCTCTGCAAGGCGTGCCCTGTGCCTCCCACCCCTCCCAGCACCCTTCTCCACACGGGCAGGACTAGCGGCGGGACGCACAGGTGACACTGGGACCCCTTGGGTGGTGTTGCTGATGGTGGTGGCTGTAGCTTCCGGGGGGTCCTGTGTCCCTGTGCTGTGGGTGTTGATTGTCCTTGGTCTGTCCGTGTTGGCGGGGGTGGCCTGTCGGTGTCCAGATGCTGGAGGCGTGAGTACAGGGGGGGGCAAAAGTTGATGCTGCTGGTGCTGCATGATGGCTCACACCGGAGGGGCCAGGTTGGTCGTCGTCATTCGAAGAGGACAGTGAGAGAGTCAGACCAGAGAGCTCAGTGTCCACCAGAGTCTGGGACTGAGTATCCTCATCATTTGGTGCTGGGTGCCCAGCCCCACCTGTTTTTGGAAGAGACACACAATGTGTTTCATGTTTCTACATGCATCGTTGGTTCACATAAATGACATTTTCTACTTTTCAAACAGATGCCTGCCTGTACACTGCTTTTTCCCAGCTTGTCACGGACAGAGTTTGATATTGTTGTTGGCCATTTCCCAGCGTGGCCTTGTGCTCCCCACAACAGAGCCCAGTGTCAGACATCTTGTCAGTCCCTTCCCACTCCCTGTGAGGCGAGTATGGTTCAGTTTGATCTTTCTGTGCCATGTGAGTGGGTGTAGGTTGTCTGTGACTGCGAGTCCCATCATACTCTTGGCTACACCCCCCTTCCCAGCATGCCCATACTTCCTCCCTCTTGACTCTGCTTCCCTGTGAGGGGGTGTGACAGCAATGGCAAGATGGCTGACTGTGCAGTCCTGATGTTTGTTGTTGGCCATTTCCCAGCATGACCTTTTGCTTCCCACAACAGAACCCAGTGTCAGACATTTTGTCAGTCCCTTCCCACTCCCTGTGAGGCGAGTATGATTCAGTTTGATCTTTCTGTGCCATGTGGGTTGGTGTAGGTTGTCTGTGACTGCGAGTCCCATCATACTCTTGGCTACGCCCCCCTTCCCAGCATGCCCATACTTCCTCCCTCTTGACTCTGCTTCCCTGTGAGGGGGTGTGATAGCAATGGCAAGATGGCTGACTGTGAAGTCCTGATGTTTGTTGTTGGCCATTTCCCAGCATGGCCTTGTGCTCCCTACAACAGAGCTCAGTGTCAGACATCTTGTCAGTCCCTTCCCACTCCCTGTGAGGTGAGTATGGTTCAGTTTGATCTTTCTGTGCCATGTGGGTGGGTGTAGGTTGTCTGTGACTGCGAGTCCCATCATACTCTTGGCTACACCCCCCTTCCCAGCATGCCCATACTTCCTCCCTCTTGACTCTGCTTCCCTGTGAGGGGGTGTGACAGCAATGGCAAGATGGCTGACTGTGAAATCCTGGTGCTTGTTTGGCTACAAGTCCCAAGTGAGCCCCTGGGCTTCACACAGCAGCACTCAGTACGGGGTATCTTTTGCTGATATTTCAATGAGTTGTGTGTCAATGCATTGTAACCGGTGAGTTGTGTGGAGTTTGTGTTGGGGGTGTGTCTACCCATGCTGATAAGTATGGTCAGGGCTGTCAGTCCTCCTTCCCATCATGAAATGTGCTTCCATTGTAGGGCGTGCAAGTTGTCTTTCAGGATGTCAGTCAGTGGTGTCCTGCTTCTGATTTGCACACAAGCCCAAGCAGGGCCTTATGTTCCCCACAGCAGGACCCAGTGTTAGCCATCTTGTCAGTCATTTTCCACTCCCTGTGATGTGGATATGTTTCTGAGAGGTCTTGATGGGCCAATGAGGAGGGGGAGCATTATCTGTGACTACAGGCCCCATCATGCTTTTGGCTACACTCACTTCACCTGCATCTCAACTATTCCTTCCTGACAGTCAGCTGCACTGTGAGGTGGTGTGTTTGTGGTGTCAAACTGTCTGGCAGGGTGTATTTGGCTTAGTGCCACTGGCTTCCTCTATTTGTTTGTAGGTTGGTGCATGTCATGACACAGTTCCCAGTCACTATGAGATGGCAGGTATTGTGTTTGTCTGACTGGCATACACATCTTGGGCTGATTATCTGTTGGTTAGTGTAGCTTTGCTTGCGGTGCATGGTTTCACTGTCCCCTTGTCACACAATCTTGGGTATGTTGTTTGTGTACTCACCAGGCTCTGGGATGTCTGTTAGGCCATGGACGCTCTCTGGTGGTAGGATGTCCCGCACCTTCTCCTCCCAGGTCCTGAAGTAGACTGGTTTGGCAGGAGGGCCACCGCCGGTGCACTGACTCAGGGCGTGATCTTTTTCGATGAGTTTCTTGACCCTCCTGCGCACGTCATACCACCTGTTCTGGATGTCGTCCTTTGTGCGCCTTGCTGGTGCTTGGGCGTTCACCTTGTCCACAATCCTCACCAACATCTTGGTTTTCTGTGAGATGGGGGTCCTTTGGACCAATGTACCAAACAAATGTGCCTCTACTCTGATGATCTCGTATACCAGCACTTCTAACTCACTGTCTGTGAACTTTGGATTCTTCTTTGGAGGCATGGTGATGGGTGGTGGTGGTGGTGAGGGATGTGTGTGTGAGGGTGCAAGTGAGGGTGGGTTGGTGTTGGTTTTGCTGGCTGCATGTGTGTGTGCTTTTGTATGAGGTGCTGATGGTGTGTGAGTTGTGTGATGGGTGATGTGAGTGTGTCTGTGGTTGCTGTGTACTGGTGTTTGCTGCTGGCTGTGTCTCCTGTTTACAAGGGATGATGGTAGTGATTGTAGTCCTTTATATAGTTGGAGTGGTGGGTGTGTCTTTGTCCCATTTTTTTTGTTGGTATTTATTGGCTTTGTCATTGCTTGTTTGGTCCTTTTTTTGTCTTTTTTCCTTTGTGTTTTGTAGACATGAAGGAGACGTTCATGTGATGGAAACGGATGCTGCTGTTGTCTCGTGCGGGCTTCTCCACCTCGTTCAGACTGCCTGTCTTCTGTGTTTGGTTTGCGGCGGTCTCTATTGCTTGTGTGCCGGGTTGTCTGTGTGTGTCGGTCGTGGTTTGTTTTGCGGCCGGATGTTCAAATGCAGAACAAAAGAAAAGATGTTACAGCACTATTAACTTCATTTGGAATTAAATATTGGAATTTTTAAATATATTAAATGAAACACAAATATTTGCTGACACTGAAACTAAAATATGTATTCCCACCTAAATAAAAAGCATTTATATTATTAATTAATAATTATTAGAAGTGATTTTTCAATTAAAATGTGATACAATATTTTATAATGAAATATTTACTAGGTAGTATTTTTAAATATTTCTTTCTTTTTCTTTTTTTTTTTATTCAGCAGAGCAAGAGGTGCAAGGAAAAAAGAAAGGAGCATTGCAAAGTACAATTAACATTTACATCATAGATAATATGGCTTTGAAATGTAAAAGTACAAAGAAAAATAAGTACTAGGAAAAAGTGCAATGTGCCTAGTGCAAAGCAACAAAAGTACATATACAGGATAACCATTAAAGTGCGAGTGGCAAGCGTGAATAGTTGCAATAATATTACAACAAAGAACATTTGTTGGCATATAAGAAAACTATACAAAAACATCCATTAAAACCATTCACCATTTCAATAATATAAAATCTAAAAGTGCAGAATAATTCTTAATGAAAGCCAATCAAGACAAAGCTACACTTCCAATCGAAAGTGCGATGTGCCATGTACAAACTGCAAAAATACAATCATCCAATCCACTAAAGTGCAAGTGCAAAACATAGCTATTTATGGAAATGTTACGATCAAAGGAATTCAATAGCCTAAAAGAATCAATTGAAACCAAGTTTCAGAAACGATTCACCACTTCCAGTATTTAAAATATAATTACTAAAAAGTGCTAATACATTCTTAACAGGCAATAGGAAAGTGAGATTCCCTTTCATATGGAGAGAAATATAGAAAGGACTATTTTGTAAATCACCTCCTAAATTGCATTTGCCTATTAATTCTTCTCCAAAGTTTCAAAAAACCTCCAGTTTTGCTCGTATTTTTTTAAGGCTCCTACCCTCATAGCATAAGCCTCCTCAAACTTTTTAACTCTTTTCATTTTATTGATCCATTTCTGATGAGAAGGGGCTTCATTAGATCTCCAATTTTGCAAGATTAGGGAGCGTGTTACCGCACAGGCAATAAAAATGAAAACTCTTTCTGGATTAGACAATTGTAAGCCTCCCTTACAGTATCCAAATAGAACAATCTCTGCTGCTATCGGAATTTTACTTCCGATTGCGCGCTCGATGTCTAGAAAAACGGCTTCCCAAAAAGACCTCAGACCAGGGCATACGTAAAAAATATGGTGCCAACCACCTTCCCCAGATTTGGAACACCGAAAGAACTTATCTTCTACATCTGGGAATCTTTTACTAAGAGTAGAGGGTGTTAAATAGGCCAGCCACCCTGAGAGAAAGGCCATCCTCTTAAAATTGGCAGCACGCAGTGCTCTGCCCCCTGAGTGGCTGATCCACTCCCATTCCCTTTCGGAAAAACTGCAGTCGGTCTCCCGATTTATTTTTTCCAGATGGTTCAGGATCAGAGAAGGATGTTTTATTTTATGTAACAACTTGTACCAATTGCCTATTCCTCGTAACTTGGCACCAAAAAGGGCAGCTGTCAACTGATTGGGAGACTCGGTTATATCTCCGTTACTTCTCAGCCATGAGACTAGCCGCAGATATTCAAAAAAGGCCGGTTTCCGATAAGTCCCTGACCTGGCTAATATTTCCTGCCAGGAGATCAGTCTATTCTGGACTATGAAGTGTCTCAGTTCGGTTAATCCCGAGCTCTCCCAGGCCTTAATATGGCTAGCTTGTATCTGGAAACCGAGACTGGCACATTCTCTTATATTGAGATATTGAAAGCCCATCAAATTCATGTCCCTAGAGATAGCCTGGAGTCTAAAAAGGGAATCCCTTAAAGTTTTATACCGAGTTTTTTTTGGAAGCTTAGCAGTTTTTAAAAACACTGGAGTGGATGAACCAATTTCTAACAACATTCTATCGAAAAAAAAAGTATCTCTACAAAAAGAAGATCCTAACAGCCCAGATACTAAATCGAGAAGGGCAGCTTCATAATATGTTCTTACGTGTGGGAGCGCAAGCCCCCCCTGATCTATTGGTAGTTGTAAGGTGTTCAATTTAACTCTGGGGGCTTTTTTCTGCCAAATAAATTGTCTAAAAAGAGTATCAATCTCCCTAAAAAATACCTGATTAATTTTAATAGGGACATTAGAAAATAGGAAGATCAATAAAGGTAGTATAGACATTTTGATTAAAGATACTCGCCCTACTATAGATAATGGAAGCAGTGACCATTGATCCAATAATTTGGTTATTTTGATCTTCATCCTTAGATAATTAAGATCAAATAATTGAGAAAACTGTACGGAAACATAAATCCCGAGGTATCTTATGGGGTCAGTTCTGGATGCCTGTAATTTTAAAGAACAGGGAAAGGCATCTAAATCTACATTCATGGCGAGAACTTCTGTTTTATTTGCGTTGATTTTGTAGCCGCCTATTCTTTCAAACTGAGAAAATTCTCCCAAAACCTCCTCGAAATTGATCTTATTAGGGGCCAAGTATAAAATAATATCATCGGCGAATAGTTTAAGTTTGGGCATATCAAGAATTGGGGGGTGAATAGCAGCATTGTTTCGGATTCTTAAAACCAACGGTTCTATAAAAAAAGTAAAAAGTAAAGGAGAGAGTGGACAGCCTTGTCTCGTTCCACGTTTTATTTGTAATGTTCCTGCGGAGGCGGCATTTATTACAAGCTTAGCCGTTGCACCCTGGTAAATATTATTTAGCATTTCCACCACAATTGGTGGAAAGCCAAATTGATCCAAAGTGATAAATAAGGTTTTCCAGTTTACAAGGTCGAAAGCTTTTTCTGCATCGACCATTACGATACTTGCAGGGATACGATTTATATTAAAAACTGGGTATTGGCGGTCGTTTGATCTCTATGAATGAGTTCCTGAGCTGCAGGTAACAAACGCTCGGCCCAAACCTTCATTAGTAATTTATAGTCAGAATTTAAAAGACTTATGGGCCGATACGAATTCATATCGTCAGGATTTTTATCTTTTTTAACAAATGAGACGATAATCGCTTCTTTGAATTCGGACGGGACCTGGCCTCCTTCTCTTATAAAATTAAACAAGTTCCTCAGCGGAACAGTTAGTTCCTTTGAAAAAACTTTAAAAAACTCAATTGGAAACCCGTCTTGCCCACAAGCTTTAGACCCCGCAGTTGATTTAATAGCTGCTAAAATTTCACCTACCTCAATTTGACTTCCCAAATTGAGGACCCGCTTCGGGGATAATTGAGGGAGATCTAAAGTTGAAAAGTACTCTTCAATCGAGTTGTCCTGTATTTCATATTCAGTGGAGTATAACCGGGCATAATGATCCAAAAAGAGTTGGGCAATTCTGGAGCTATCGACTACTTCCAAACCTGTATCGGGATCCAATATTTTTATTATTGAGGCTGATTCCTGTTTCTTTCTAGTAGAATTCGCCAGGAGTCTGCCGATCAATTGGCTCTCCTCATAGACCCTCTGTTGGAATAGTTGTAAATTGCAAACCTCTTCAATGGTAAAAAAATATTTCAATGCTATTTTTGCCTGGTCATATTCATTAGGAAGAGACTGCAGTTGGAGGGCATACTCTAAGTTCCAGCTGTAATTGAGCTATCTTATCCCTTCGAACCTTATGTTGGGCGGTTGTAAAAGCTATTATTAGACCCCGAGCTGTCGTTTTAAACCCACCCCAAACAGAAAAGGGGGAAGCAGTATTTTCGTTAATACAAAAATATTCCCCAATCCAGACCCTGAAATCCTTTACCCATTCCTCGTTCTGCAATAGGAGACGATCCAGCTGCCACCGGGGTCGTTCCCTATTCTTGCCATTGATTTTAATCTCCAGATTTATATAAGCATGATCGGAAAAGGGGTTACATCCTATAATTAAATATTTATTTCAACAACAAATTATATTTATTTATATTTTTAACTATTTCAAATGGATATGGCCCTTTACGACAAATGCTTTCACTACACATTCCATTACAACGTGATTGTTACAACGACTGCGTTGTTTCTACGTGATCCATTACATCGCAAGCCGTTTCAATGACTTGCTGTAGAGGGTGCTCTGGACTTAGGAATAGTATTAATTACTATTCCTACTCCAGTTTGCGCAATAGCAGGGAAGGTGTTGAATTTAAAATCCAACACCATCTCTGGTGATGCACAGCCCCTACAGCAAGTCGTTGATACGACTTGCTACGTAATGGATCGCGTAGAAACAACGATCGAGTTGTAATGGAAGCGCATTGTGTTGACAGCGTTGTAAACCCTGTTTCCCATTTTAAATAGTTTAATTTAGCTTTATTTAACATTATATCTCTTGGGGCTCTATTTACATCCCCATCTCCATTATTTTCTAAGGGAAGGTGTTGCAATAACAGTGGTTACTTTGGTTTCTGTGAAACTATGTAACTATGTAACTGCACAGCTTGCATTTGAAATGTATTTTATTTTAATTTTTAGAGTTTTATATAGCGTGAACAAGACCCTTTTGGGTGACAGAACGCTTTCATTACACATAACCTTAATGCACTCAAACACACCCTCCCATTTCATACAAATAACAGCTGCACCCTCTGCATATTCCAAACTGACCCCATTCCCGCAACCCTTTACTCAACTCTCTCTTATCATCCTCCACCGACTCTCCTCCTCTGTTATCAAAAACAAAAAAACACTTCTTACACTCTACTCCACCCCAAATAGTACCTCTTCATGCTACCAAAAAAACTATAAACACTCAGAACCCTTGTTAATCTCCCCTAACACACCACATACACTCTCCTTCAACACACATACCCATTCCCTTTCTCCTTCTATAAACTCCACCACTACTTTAGAGCCAAATTCTACACACAACCTCCCTACACCAATACCACATATGCCTACTCCACAATACCCAAACATAACACACACACAATTTCATACTTCATTATATCACACAACACAAACACCCACTCCCTCCTTCATGCCCACACAAATAATACACATCCTAACCAATTTTACACAAAATGTTTCCAACGTTTACAATACCAATCACAAAGTCCTACAATACACAACAATATTCACCCACTCGCTTTTTAGCCATTGTATAATTTAAAACCTTAAAACACGACCCACATGCTCCATCACCACTCATCATACATACACCTTCCACCCTCAATGTACACAAACAACATAAAGAACACACGCCTGTTCACAACTTAACATATACACAAGACTACACCACAAAAATATTTGCACAGTCGATCATCTCACTTTCAACCACTATCCTCGCCAGCTGCAAGCACTGACCCAACAAAATGCTTTCTAAGCCTGCTGGACAAGGATAACGACATACACAAACACTATTGCTATTCCAATACAGTTAACAACATCACCAATAGTCCACCTGCTATAATCCCAAAGAATACTACTAGCTCTTCCAGCAAACAAATTCACACAACCACCAAAATACAATCTCTAAACAGCCTATCAAAAAAAGCATGATCCCTTTCTAAAAAACAAGTAACAAGTATGACGTACTCACAGACTCACAACCTAGTTTACTCTTCATAACAAAATCCCGTTTGGGAGATGGCATAGCTCCAGTACTGCACAAAGCTGTTCTTCCAGGCTATTAAACTCTCACACTTAATTGCATAGGCAAAAGAAGAGGTGTACTAGCTGTTATATTCAAGGAAACAATAAATCTCCTCAAAGCTGGGGACATTTCTATACAAGGTTGTGAGGCCCTTATGACCAGATGCAACATTACACCAACTTTCTCTTGTAACTTCCTCCTTCTTTACAGACAACCGCATGACAATGGAACATTCCCAGACACATTTCTAGACACAGTTTCAAACTTTCTGAAGCTACACTCCAACCTATGTATCCTTGGTGACCTAAACATATGGGGGCAGATTTATCTAAATGTCACACAATGGAACACAGAAAGGCACCCCACTGCACTGAATTTCATGTCAGGGAGAGAGCAGGAATGCACCATATTTAACATTATATTGTGCTTTCCTGTCCTCTCCTTCGTGCTGGTGCACTATGTGCTGCCTAGCGCCAACGTGACTTGCGCTGCCTAGAGTTACTTCAGATTTAGTAGGGCCACGCAATGCGCGGCTTGGTAAATATCATTCTAGAATTTGAGTCACCCTGAATCCCCTTGATGCAAAACCACTGATAATGGTGGCCCAGGGTTTGATGAACGTAATATGCCGCATATTAGAACTATCATCACTAACCTAGACACACTGAACCTACATCAGATCATTCTAAACCCACACACATCACTGGACACATCCTAGATGTATAATTTTTGCCAATCCAGTAATAGTCACTTTCCAAGGGTTTACTTCAGTCACTTGATCAAACCACTATCTGGCAGCTTTCCAACACAAGACACCACAACTCTCCAAACCTAAGGCCAACTTACCAGCAAGTACATATCAACCATTGAACAAACTGAGGTTTGAGGGCCCAGAAACACAATTAACATCCAATATAAATCCGGACACATGACATTCAATTAGAAAACATCTATGAGTAGTTCCTGGAAGCTTTGATATCCTAATTTGACTAAAAACAACAAAACATGGCACAAGAAAACAAGCACCTGGGGGGACTGCAGAACAAAAAAGATAAAACAATACATTGCAAAGCTGCAACTCACCTTGCTTAAAACAAACAACACTCAAGATAAACTTTGGCTCTAGAAACATAACAGAATTTCTAGTCATCTATCATGATATACGACAACTGCAGTTCATGTGGGAATGTGGTAACTGATTTGTGGGGCCCGGTCACAGGACAATCAGAGGTTATTGGGATCCAAATAAGCCAGTTGGAGTTTTTCACTTCTGATGTCTTGGGGCCACCTTATATTTGGACCAAAGGTAAGCACCTACTTGTATGAAAACATTTTGAAAACAAAAATATTGTGACACAAAAATAGTGAAAAAACACACAGTGAACAAAAATATTGCATTAACATACTTTGACAACAATATAGTGGACCAAAAATGGTAAGAATATTGAATTTACTATATGGAGCGTTACATTTAATTCAAATTATATAATAAGGTTTACAATAATAATACAATTAAAAACAGAACAGTTAAAAAATATATCTATAAATACTTTAAAATGTTCAAATTACATTAGAAATATTCATAATAATATGAATCAAAAATAAACATACACATATATATATATATATGAAACACAAGCATGCAACAAATTATATGAAATATAAAAAAATAAAACAATTAAAATATAATATAAACAATTACAAATTATTTAATTACAAAATATTAAAAAAAACATACAAATTAAAATAAAGATTTCCATTGTTTGCTAATCAATAGTATAGAAAATGTTGAACTTTCCAGGGGTCACATTTACTATTCTCACTCCAATCTTACAAATAGTAGGGACAGTTTTTGAGTTTGGAGAGGTCATATTGATTTACTATTCCCACTCTATGTTAAGCTGAATTAGGAAAAGTGTTGCACTTTCAAAGGGTCAGATTTACTATCCCCACACCTAGGTGAGAATAGTTAGCGAAAAGGTTGAACTTTGGCATTGTATGATTTACTATTTTGACTCCAACATTATCAAAAGTAGGGAATGTAGTGGACTTGGACTGGTTAGATTTACTATTTCTACTCCAATCAAAACAAAAGTAGGAAAAGTGCTAGACTATGGATGGGCTAGATTTACTATTTCCACTCCACTCTAAACAACATTAGGGGAAGTGTTGGACTTTGGAGAGGTTAGGTGTATTATCCCTACACTAATCTAAATAGCACATGGGGTCATTAGGATGGCGGAAGGACCGCCAGCAGCGGTCCTTCCGCCATCACACAGGATATTCCCACTGCCGAATTAGGATGGCGGTGGGAATCCCAATCTGTCCTTTTGCGCCCGCCTTGCGGGACCAAAACACAAACCAGCATTGCGGCAGTGCCTTGCAGGCACCACCGAAGGGATTAGGATATCCCTTTCCACCTGCCTTTTCGCAGCGTTCATCCCACCACAAAAAAGACAGGCGGAGGCTGGATCCTGGGGCCCATTGCAGGACCCCTTTGTGTTGGGGGTGCACTGGGGGTACCCCTGTATTTCCATGCACTAAGTGGCAGGTACCGCATGGTGCATGCCACGCAGTGCAGGGAAATGCAGTGCATGCCATTTTAACATTGCGAACAGTGCTGCAGCCAGCAGCACGTCCACAATGTTAAAACCCCAAGATGTTAATCTATTTGAAAAGGCTGTCCTCAATAAAATCCAAAAGGCAGTTAAATATGTCCCCAAGCCCGCATATAACACCACCCGGGAAGAAAACCTTGCTCTTAAGGCACTGAAAAATGACAAAGCACTTACGATTAAACCCTGTGACAAGGGAGGTGGCATTGTCATCCTTGACACTGTCAGGTATAAAGAAAAAATGCATGACCTCCTTGGTTCGACCAGACACTATTGTAGGACTCTGACGAATCCTGAACCCAGGATCAAGCGTCGTATCCTGCGAGCAGTGGAACAAGCGGCTGAAAAAGGTGATATTTGCTTGTCAGAGGCCCTTTTTCTTACACCAACTCATACCCGCATACCTATTATCTATGGTCTACCTAAAACCCATAAGGACCAACTCGACCCGCCCCTGAGGCCCATTGTTTCTACGATCGGCTCGGCGACGGAACCTTTGTCTAAGTATTTAGATAGGTTCCTTCAGCCGATTGTGGGAAGTTTGCCGTCCTATGTGAAGGATACCGGTCATTTTATATCTAAGATCGAGGGCCTTGATTATGACCCAGAGCGAGATATCCTAGTCACCTTGGACGTCGAATCACTTTACTCTAATATTCCCCAAAGGGAGGCCTGCAGAGTGGTTAGTAACATCATTGCCACCGATCCCTCCTTGGTAAACGGCATTTTTCTGACACAATGCCTTGAGATTGTCTTGGAGAAAAACTTTTTCGAATTTGACGGGCAACTCTATCAACAAGTGCAGGGAGTCAGCATGGGTGCTGCCTGTGCACCGAGCATTGCATGCCTGTACATGGGTGATTATGAGAAGAACAACATCTTTAATGAAGTAGCTCCTTTTTACGAGAACGTCCGACATTGGTCGCGTTACATCGATGATGTTTTTTTCATTTGGACAGGCGACCAATCATCTTTGAATGATTACATTGAATGGCTGAATGCGGCGGACCATAACATCAGGTTCACTGCCCATGTCAGCACTACCAAGCTTGAATTTCTTGACATCTGGATTGAACATCACAATTGTAAACTTACAGTATCGCTATACACGAAGCCCACAGCGAGAAACACCTTGCTTCATTTCGAAAGTTTCCACCCTAGGAGTCAAAAAGACGGGATTCCGTTCAGTCAATTTCTGCGCCTCCGCAGAAATTGTACTTCCGTTAAGGATTATCTCATTCATGCGGAAACGATGAAGCTTAAGTTCATCAGTAGAGGCTATCCTCCCAGAATGGTGAGAAATGCCTCCAAAAGGGCGCGTTTTTACAACCGCGATGCCATGTTTGAACCCAAACCGCAAAACAGAGTTGACAAACTTGTTTGTGTCACTAAACATTCTCCACTCAATAACAAACTAAGACAAATCATCAACTCAGAGTGGCATCTGTTAAATCTGGGTGAGCAAACTACCCCTATCCCGAAACCGATCTTTGCATTTCGTAAAAACAAAAACCTCAGAAATCTGTTGGTGAGAGCTAAAGATTCTGATCAAAACACCTGGATACAAAAATCCATTGATGGTCCATCACCTGTAAGAGGCAACCACAAATGCGGCTCTTGCCATGCATGCATCAATGCCATTATTGGTACCTCCATATGCATCAATGGCTATACCGCTGACTTGAGGGAGATGACTAACTGCAGAACATCTAACTGCATATATGTGATTCAATGCCCTTGTCTGCTCTCCTATGTGGGTGAAACCTCTAGAGAGGTCAGGGTTCGAATAGGGGAACATAAATCCAATATAAGATGTTCCAAACATACTGCACCTATTGTGACCCATTGGATGGAGAAAAATCATACAGAAAACGAGCTACGCTGGTCTATCCTTGAAAGAATTCGTCCCCAAAAGGGATATAACCCAGACAGCATTCGCAAAAAACGCGAAGTCTTTTGGATTTTTATCCTTAATACAAAGGAAAGGGGACTGAATGAGTCCCTCCCATGGGAAAATGCGCTTCTGTAACCTTACCTGGTCTTCCCTATTTTGACTGTATATTTCGGGGTTTATCTGTGCGAAATTTTGACTTAATCAGAGAAATTGGTTTTTTTGTTTTTGTTTTTCTTTCATCCAATTATTGCTTTTGGGTTTCTATCTGTTTTAAATTAGCCCGCCCACCGCCCCTACCTATCTCCTTGTAGCTCTGGTATCTCTCTGTAATCTTTTTTATTTTTTTCTCTTTTTTTCTCTTTATCTTTTCCTGATCGTTAGGAATCCTTCCCCTTTAAATCCGAGGCCATAGTCTTTTGGTTCACACCCCCGATTGATGCTCTTCTGATTGGAGGGTTTAAATAGCCTGATTTTTGCGGGCTTTTTTCACTCGTTAGCGACTGCTCTTTCCCGGACGCCGCTTCAGAGACGTTGGTCTATCCGTTTGGGACGCCCGTTGAAGAATTGAGGTATTGCTGCTCCTTCTAGCTCCTTTGTGTCCCTTTGCGTGGCGTTAGTATTCAGAGGGCTTATTGTGTAATGTTCCTGACTCGTGTTCGTTTTGTTTTATTGTTCTAGCCTATTATCGGCCATTTGCCGTTTCGCCAGCTTCACGCATCAATTGATGAACCTGGCATTCACCGTTTAGCATTTCTGCTTTCTCTCGCACGGATTAAACGACGTTTCCTGGTGTTTTTTGTAAATAGGTGAGTTCAGACCCTCCCGATACTCCAGACCTGGATTTTACTTTTGGCCTTACGATTTTTCTATCTTGTCCTTTTCTGTTTTTTTTTTTTTTTCCCTTTTACTGCATTAGCGGCGATTCCACAAGAAACAGGTTCCTTCGCTGCTGCTTATCCGCCTGCATTGAATCATAGACTTGCCTCAGTCAGCAGACACCCCAAGCCTCATTCCTTTGCAATAATTCGAATATAGAAGGTGTAGATTTTGGGGAAGCCATTTGCGAATGTTCCGTTAGTAAAATCCGGCCATATTGCAGTAATGAAGCCCAATGATACAGTTTAAGATTTGGGAGAACCCTCCCTCCTCTCTCTTTCGGAAGCAAGAGATACCTCAGCGCTCTTCTTGCTTCAGAATAGGCTCATAAAAATCTGGTGAATACTGCCTCAAAGGTTTTAAAACATTCATTAGGAAATTCTAAAGGAATTGCTCTAAAAAAGTATAAAATCTTTGCGAAATAAATCATCTTTATGAGGCTACGATGGCCTATCATTGTGAGATGTAGATTATTTAACCTTGCTAGCCCTTTCTTAGTTTTCTCTGACAGTAGTGCTAGATTTAACTTAACAATAGACTCCACGCTTGTTGAAATAAAACACCTAAGTATAAAGCTATTTTGACTACTCTTTTAAAAAAATCTTTTTTATTAACATGCTCAGCATTAAGCAAATCACTTAGGTTACATTGCGGCACAGTACAAGTGACATAGTTCCGTTTTTCCGGTTTATAATAAACATTCTTGAAGACAAACGACCTCAGAACCAGATTCCCATTCCATGTATCAATCAGCACTTTTCTCGGTGTAAGCACCAGGGTTCCCATATGTTCTCCCATTTTTTCAGGCATCCCCTACTCAGATATACCCTGTGCTTTGCTGGTTAACACCAATCAGGTATGCAATCCATTGTGACACCTCCGGTGGGGCCACCACCCCCCAGTGCTTGACAATATTCCTTTTCACAATTACTGCCGCCAATTTTAACCATTTTTCTGTGCGGCTGGGCCACGAATATTTATTTGAACTAAGCAGCAGGAACCATCTTGTGTCTAATAAGACCTCCGACCCCACTAGTTCTGTCATATGATGTCCCCCACTTTCTTCCAATACATTTGCAGCACTGGGCACTCCCACAACAGGTGAAAAAATAAACCCACCCGCCCGCATCGCCTCTGACATTGATTATTTTCTATATATCCCATGCGGTGTGTTGCTTCCCGGGAGTAATATACCCTATGCAGAATTTTTTATTGGATGAGCCGGAAACGAGCATGGATTGTGACCTCTCGTGGCCCCTGTATCACATCCCTCCATTCTTCCTCATCTATCCGCCCTAGGTACTCCTCCCATTGCACTTTCAATGTCACCAAGGGGTCCGGAGAGTTATTGATAAGCTTTCTAGATATAAATGATATGGCTTTAGTGGTCAGCGGATCTGTCCACAGCCTGTCCTCCAATAGAGACGACAACAGAAGGGCCGTCCCTTCCTGTATATAGGATTTTAGGGCATGTCCCAATTGAAGGAACCTCAACCATTCTCCCTGACTTAGTTCGTAGTCTTTTTGCAATTCTGAGAATGTCACGTATGGTCTCTACATCACCACACATCCCCCAATCATTCCAAGCCCAGCAACCTCCATTTGTGGTAGCCCTGGAGGCTGCCAGGCCCCTCAAGTTGCCTACTTTCCCAGAGTGGTGTCATTTCCGTTAGAGCCTTATGCCACCCTATGTATTTGAGGGCAGCGTTCCATGCCTTTATGACTGTAAGTGTGTGTGGCGACAGCGCTTTGGCTTTCACTGGATTGAAGAGGAGACACGGATATCTTTCCTCTCCCATGCTGTCTCTGTCAACGGGATAGGTCGGGTCTGCCCTATCCCCAAACACCCAGTCATTGACGCATACTAACTGCAATGCCCAATAGTATAACCTAATGTTTGGTACTGCTACCCCCCTCATAAATCCCCTTCTGTAATTTCTTCAGGGCTATACGCGGTGGGCCGCCATTCCAAATTAAAGCTCTCAGCCTCCACCTGTGTAAAGAATGTATTTGAGATCTCAAAAGGGGTCTGCTGTATGGTAAAAGGAAGTCGTGGGAGGGTCATCATTTTAAATAGGGCCCCTCGGCCCATTAAGGTGAGGGGCAGTTTTTTCCAACGGTCAGCGTCTGTTCTGAAGTGGATCAGTGGCCGTTCGATGTTTCTCTGATAAAAATTATGTGAACTCCTAGTGATAATAATTCCCAGGTATTTGAAGCCTTCGGTTTCAATGGGGACCACACAACTACTTGTAAGTGTCAGGGTACCACCTGCCAGGGGAAAGAGCATGGACTTATCCCAATTAATACGATAGCCGGTGTAATCGCTGTAGATGCGTAGAATTTGGAGCATCCTATCTATCGAATGCCTGGGCTTCCTGGCATACAGTAGTGCATCGTCAGTATATAATGATATGCGCTCCTCCCACTCCACCTCAATGGGTATCCCCCAGGTCAGTGGTTCGCAGCAATTACACTCCGCAAGGGGTTCAAGGGCCAGGGTGAAAAGGAGTGGGGACAGGGACACCCTTGTCTAGTTGCCTTCTGCAAAGTGAACGCTCGGGATACTGATGAGTTCACACTCATCCGTGCGAGGGGCTGACCGTACAGAAGCCTCACTCATTGTACAAAGTTTGGTCCAAAGTCCAGGTGACCCAGTATCCCAAACAGGTTGTTCCACTCGATATTATCAAAGGCCATTTTGGCGTCAAGGGATATCAAAGCTGCCGGGTGTGAATCCTCTGTGGATTTAATGTGGAGGACCCCAAACAATCAATGTAGATTAAGTCTTGTGCTTCTGTGTGGCATGAATCTGGCCTGGTCCGGATGTATGAGTGGTGTGATTACCTTCAGAAGTCATGTAGCCAATGCCTTGGCCAGGACATTTGCCTCATAGTTTATCAAAGTGTGGCCTATATGATTCACAGTTTTCAGGGGGCTTACCTTCTTTTTGGATGACGACAATTGTCGCTAACCTCTGATTGGGCAGGAGAGTCCCCAGCGTTTTGGCCTCCTCATACATTGCAAGAAGGTGTTCCGCTGTTTTATCTAGCAGTACTTTAAATAGTTCAAGCAGCAGACCATTTCCAGCTTTCCCAGATTGCAGTGCTCTTGTGGCTGCTTTGAGTTCCTCTACTGTTGGGTCCCCCTCTAACTTTTCCTTGTCGACCTTGGATAGGGACGTCATTCGGATGTATTTTAGGAATTCCCTACACTCCACTTCAGATTTTGGAGAGGGGTCTCAGTATATTGACACGTACTATCTGGCAAAAGCCTCTGCTATTGCCATACCAGTTTCATGCAGATGTCCGCTCCCATCTATAATTCTGGGGACCCAGTTATGCTCCAATCTTTTTTTATCGAGTCAAGCCAATAGCGTACTGGCCTTGTCCCCTACATTTTAGAACCTATATTGTGTGGCCCGGGCCAAGGTTCTAGCACTATCCTCCATTGAGTCCCTCAACTCCTTCTGCTGTAGTTGTAACTTATGTCTGATACTAGCCTTATCTGCCTCCCCTTTCTCTATTTGTGCCTCAATAATTGCTATTTCTTCCTCCAGGGCCAGACCTTTCTGAATCTTGTCTTTCTTGGTCACCCCAATACACGCTTGTGCCTGCCCTCTTGTTACTGTTTTGAACGTTTCCCAGAGCGTTATTTTCGAGTCAACGGACCCCACATTTTCAAGAAATAGTGCTCAGCACCCTTCCTTAGAGCATTTTTGATTTTGGGTTTTTTAACTTACCACGGATCTATTCTGGGGGGTAAGGTCTAATCTCTTGGGGGGGGCTCCAGAATTACCTCCACCGGGGAGTGATCAGACACTCCTCTTGCTATATGGGCAGCCCCGCTAAAGTCCCCCAGATTGACTGCCGGTGTAAGAATGTAAACTTGCCTAGCTAGGTTCCCATGGGCAGGGCCGGACTGGGAACGGAAACCGGCCCTGGCAAACTGCTCAGCCGGCCCCTCCTGGGGTGTGGGGTGGTGCAGCTGAGCTGTTTGTGAGGGCCAGTTTCAGCCGATGTTGTTACATGGACCCGATATTGCTGACCCCAGTAACAAAAACGGCCCCCCAGGGCCCCAAAACCGGCACGCAACCTGGTGGCCCACCGGGGAAACTCCCAGTGCCCGCTACGGCCAGTCTGCCCATGGGATGCTGAGAAAATGTGTGTATTGTGTAACCCCCGGATGGAAATGTCGTCAAATATCACCGCTCCTCTCAACATGTCGAGGTCCCCCGAGACCACATCATTCATTCACCTCCAAGTATCAGTTGGCCCTCTGGAAGTGCCAGCAGCACCAGTCCCAGTGAGTCAAGCGTTGCCCCCTGCGGGCCAGGGGGGTCATATACCGAGCATAAGTTTAAGATCTAAAACTCACCGCCAAATATCTGCCCAGCAGGCCTGACCACCGTGCCATCACGATATACAGGAATGATGCCCCACACAATATTTCCACCACCTTGACCCTGTTGTGTAGCCTGCGTGCGCCACCAAGGTGTATCCGCATCTGTTTAGTGCGCTGCATTTACTACCAAGGAGGTGGGATTCCTGAATCAGAACAACGTCTGCGGCGTGTCGTTTATTGAACTGGAGCACCATCGTTCGCTTTGCCCTCCCATTCAGACCATTTACATTCCAGTACCAGATTTTTATCCATCCTCCCATAGTTCCAAGGGAAGCCATATATGAAGTCTGGGTTCATCCTCCCTCCACCCTTCCCATGTCTCTGTGTGGAGCAAAGTGACTAGATTGTCAGTTCGTCTAGTGATGCAATTGCCCCTTGTCTTTGCCTGTGCTCGAACCTGAACTTTGAAACTCTTACCATACTTAAACCTAATAAGTACATAACCACCCTCCTTCCCCCACTGCTACTGTGCTAAATAGGTTGTACCTGCCCAACTTGTCAACCCGCAGAGTACCTGTTGCCCCCATACTAAACTGTTTCATCACAATGAAAGGGGGTGTTTTAGCCTCAAGAGCACGCCACTCCATTATCGCATCATGACAATCCTTTTTTCTACATTTATTAATTTTCAATAGGTGTGTTCTCGTGGTTTCCAGTCTTTCCAGTCTTTCAATGCCTGAGTACCTTTACCACAGTCGGTCCGCCATGTTAACTCAGTCCGGTTCAGCTTTGATTCCATCGGCCCTCTGTCCGGCCTCCGTAGATCTTGATTGTTCTTTGTTGCTTTGGGTTCGGTCAGGGTCCCTTTGATTCTGTCGCATACTTTCATGCGGGTACCAAGATATTGCCCCTCCAGCCAGTCCCATACTTCCTCCGGGTTGGTGAAATGCCATGTCTTGCCATCGCTAATGATTTTGAGCTTGGCGGGAAAGAGCATCATATATTTGATACCCCTCTCACGTAATTTCCTCTTTGCCTCCTCAAAGCTTCTGCATTGTTTCTGTACCAATAGGGTGAAGTCCGGGAAAATTCTGATTTGAGCATTTTCAAGCTGTATTTCTCCAGTGGCCCTGGCCGCCTGAAGGATGGCATCCCGGTGTTGGAAGTAGAGGTCCCTGTCGCTTACCACCACCACCAAATGCTGGAGGTGTGCGCCCTCGACCCCTCGGTTCAATGTTAGGCTAAGTAAGGACATCATCTGAGATAGCCCTGCCCACCCCCTTAGTAGCTTGGCACGAGCAGCCAGGCTTATCTCCAAGGCACGAGTGTTTAGTATGTGCAACCACGCTCACAATAACCCCATGATGTCATCACAAATAGACTCCACACGAGTATTGAGAAAAATGAGTATAATCTTTATATAAGAAATTATACGATACGACCACACGATACAAAATCAAGTTATAAAAATGGCTAGTACTAACCAGCGCGTCTAACCAACAGTTAAGCTCTTCTCTAACCGTTTCCCAAGGTTAGACCAGTCGTATTGCTAGAAACACACACGTTGCAAAAGGGAAACAATTCCGCAATGCATAAAAATATTCTCTTATACTGTGCAACAGAGAAATAATGCCATACGTAGCGCCACAGTCATGTACTTTGCAATTGAAGGAATAATGCAATGAGTATCACCAACAGCATGCCCTGTACCAGGAAGAAACAAAGCAATGCGTCACGCTACAATCCTGTACTGTGCAATTAAGAAATAATACACTGCGCCACGTTATACTCAGATACTGTGCACTGACAAAATCATACAATGCGCCACGTTACAATCAAATAATATGGAGAAATAAAGTAGTGCGTAGCGCACCAAGCATAAAGTTTGTTAGGCACAAATGAGGTCAGGCGTCAAACAACAGTTCGATAGTTAGTTAGCAGCAATAATGCAAAGTGTAATACAACAGTTTTACGTGCTCCAGCAACAGTGCCTCCGTTATGGATCAAATGATGACAAACAAAGTACTGCTTCCCACTCCGGCCCCAGTACTGCCCCGTCCTGGGTCAGCACAGGATGGGATCCGAGCTGAAGCCACGGCTTGCGTAGCTGACTGAGCTGGAAGCCGAGAGAGTGTCCCTACTGCCCTGCACCCCACCCCAGATGTTGATCCACGTTGCCTGGGGGGGGGGCGCGATCCCACTCTCCTCTCCAAAGTCAGCAACTTGGGCCTTGATCCAGAACTCCATCACGGGCTTTGGCGGACTTGGGCTGGTGGCTCAGCTCTTCCGTGGCTGCCAATCCGGGCTGCTACTGATGGACTCCAAGGGCCCCAATGACTTGGCCCTCACTCCGGTGGTCTCAGTCCACACCGAGACCTGCCCTCAGCACAGTGGAGACTTTACTTCAGTTCAGTGCACAACCTAACCCAGCACTCCTCACCAGCACCTGAGGTTGCACTTCGACACACACACCGCACATCCAAGACTTGCCTCATCTCTGGTGCTCACGATGATGCGGCGCTCTTCACCAACGCTCTGCTTGCACCTCAACATGCACCCTGTGTATTCGAGCCTCGCCTCTTCTCCCGGTTCACACGATGTCCAGGCGCTCTTCACTAATGCCCTGGCGGCACCACGACAGGCACTCTTGCCTATCCGAGTCTCACCTCTTCTCCCGGTGCTCACTATGTCCATGCGCTCTTCCCTAACATCCTGGCTGCACCACGGCACGCACCCTTGCATGTTGGATACTCACTTCTTCTTTTGGTGCCCACGAGGCCTAGGCGCTCCTCACCAACACCTGGGCTGCACTACGACACGCACCCAGCACATCTGAGTCTCGCTTCTTCCTTTGGTGCACACGAGGCCCAGGTGCTCTTCACTAGCACACGGGTTGCACCACGACACGCTCATTTGCACGTCCGAGCGTCGCTTCATCTCTCTGTGCCCACCACGACCAGAGGCTCCTCACCAACGCCTTGGTCTGCACCACGACACACACACTGCGCATCTCCGACTTAGCTTACTCCTGCGTGCCCACGATCACAAGGCACAACGTCCGAGGGTATCAAGCAGCACAAAGCACACGCACACCACGTTGCTTGGGACTTCTCCGGAAACTTTTATGATCCTGTATTTCCAAACAGGGAGCCAGGTCACCTCGGGCCCTTAGGGTTACAAGACACATCACAAAGCACAGTATTTTTCAAGCAGGTGGACCCAGTGCCTCCAAGCACAGTCCCAACAACCTCTTCTTTAGTTAGAACAGCAAACTGCAGACCAGCCCCAGATCACGAAGCAAGGATTGGTCTATCCACCACAGTCTCTTCAGTTGTTCCTTCTTTAGCAGGGGTTCCTCTTAACCACAGAATGGGTCCAAGCCTTATCATTCTCAATCCATATCTGTTTCATTCCAACATTCAGAGGTATCAGCTCTCATAGTTATACCCCTTAATGTCTTTGAAGTTTGTATCTGCCCAGGGGTCCCTGCTCCCTCCCTAAATCAGTTCTGGGTGTCTCCCTCCCAGTGTCACCTCTCTCCCTTTGATACTGGGGGTCTGGATCCTTAATCACTCAGCAGGAGATGGGTCAATTGGTTTATAGCACCAGCCCAGGCCTTTTCACCTCCCAGGCTTCTCCTCCTCCTACTCTCCAGATGCAGGGCAGCCTGGTGCCATCTCAACCCCTCCCTGGGTCAAGACCTCTCCCAACTCCTCTCACCTTTCAATTCCAGACAGACAATCCACATTTCAGAAATGCTCAGAGCACACAACTCAGCCACTTTCTAAAAGAGTAGTTTATAAACACACAGTGACAAAACCACCTTTACAGAAAGAAGCATTATGACACTGTGAGTTCACACATACCCAATTTCACCTCTCCATTATAAACTGACAGGAAACTAGGCTACCAAACACAACACCCAGCCTCCCCATTCTGTCCTATGGGCAGAATGGCCTTTCAGCTGTATAAAACAAAATGGAGAGTTCTTCACTGCCAGAACAGAACACACACCTCAGTTTATGTTCTGCCTTTTACCTACACTGCACCCTGCCCAGGGGTTACCTGGGACCTACCACAGGGGTGCCCCATGTGTATGTAAAAGGGAAAGTCAGGCCTGACAAGTGGTTGCACTTGTCAAGACAACATGCTAATTTAGCATTCTGCACGCAGGCCCTACACTGAAGGCCTGAGTTCCCTTCTCTGCACGCCCTTACATTACTAGCCCTTGAACACACAGTGCACATCACTAGGGACTTTTACTAGTAAGGCAAACATACCAATCATGGACAACCAATCACCATACATTTTACATAGGGAACTCCTGTACTTTGACACAGATCAGCAGTGGCAAAGTACCCAAAGCATCTAAATTGGCATCTCTAGGTTAGGAAATCCGTCTAGTGGGAAAGCAAAAAGTTTAGGGAACTTTAACCAAAAAGGCCAAGTCCCACACAACCCCCTCCTAGCCAAAAGCCTGGGGAGACTAATCATTACTTTGATGGACTTACGGCTTCGGGCAATAGAACCAGGACGCAGGCCCTCTACCACAGGGACACCCTCCTTTTCCTCGCCTTCCTACCCCAAGGGGGACTTCTTGATCACCACCCCCTGAGCCAACAATGCCAACCCCTCCCTGGAGTGGTACCCTGGGGAGACCCATCGGTCAGGATACTACCTCCAATTATCCTGTCCTCTAGATTAAGAGTGGTCTACCTGGGTCACTCCTAGGGACCCAACCGTACTGGCTGGACACTGTCCCCTTGGTGTCCCCACCAGTGAACACAACCCTTTCTTAATCTTCCATTTAGTTTTCTGGGCCTGCTACATAGGAATGGCACCCACAAACTTCAGAACGGCAGGAGCTCTGGCTACAGATTCCCCACGCCCTACTGATGCTAGGTGTTCTTCCCACACTGTTGGCAACCAGGCACGAGGCCTCCACCCGGGGCTCTCCTATGCCCCCCCCCCCCAATTTCCTGGGTGGTGCTGCTGATCCCTGGGGGTGCTGTTCACTCTGCCTCCTCTTCTTTGGAGACAAGGGGCTAAACCCCTCCTCCCTACTCTGGGATCTCCTTGCACCACCTGGCCCTCCTTTCCTCTCTGGGGCCCCTTCAGGACCAGGGGTGCAGTTCTTGTGCAGGCTCCCAGGATTCAAGGAGCCCACACCCTAACCCGGGCTAGGCTCCCCTGGGGCCAAATCTGATAACCCCTCCAAATCATTTACCATGCTGACCACTACCCAGTCTTCCAGTGCACTCTTGTACTCATCCACACTAGGCACTGTCTGTGCACTGCCACCAATCACACTGGACTCTGCTTGTCTACCCTTAATGTCCAGTTCACTCATGCTTAACTCATGAGCGAAGAGAAGCTGTTTCCTTTCCAACGCAAGATCGTTCCTGCTCTCCTCTTCTTGAGTTTAAGTTTTAACACCTCCAACTCCTCTGGTGAAAAACTCCCTGAATGGCTTCTACCAGCCCCTCCGGCTGGTCCCTCCACTGGCAAATCCTGTGGACCAAATCCATTCCCTGGGTCATCCTCATCCACCTCACCATCACCTGTCTCCAGAGCCTCTTTGGCTTCCCACCAGGCCCTCAAGGCCAACTGCAGCTCCTCCTGCTTGGCGCTACTCGTTATGGGACATCCCAAAGCCCTGCAGAATTTCCTCAACTGATCAACCTTGTAGGTAAACACTGCCTCAATGTCAAACTCCAATTCTGCAATCTAAGCCTCACCGGCTATCTGGCTCTCACCCTGAGATGTGATGTGTGGATTAAAATCTACTTAACACTAGAACCACTAAATCAAAAACAATATGTTGTTGTATCGTGGTCCACAATCAATTTATGATGAATACCAATTGCTATGAGTGGTTTTTCACATACGCGTTTACTTTCTATTAGGATGGAATCCCACCGCTCCCACAAAAAGTTGGAAGTGGAGGTCCCTGTCATTTACCGCCGCCACCAAATGCTGGAGGTGTGCACCCTCGACCCCCCACTTCAACGTTAGGCTAAGTAAGGACACCGTCTGAGATAGCCCTGCTCAGCCCCTTAGTAGCTGGGCACGGGCAGCCAGGCTTATCTTCAAGGCACGAGTGTGCAGTATGTGCAACCACGCTCACAATAACCCCATGATTTCATCACAAATAGACTCCACACGAGTATTGATAAAAATGAGTATAATCTTTATATGAGAAATTATACAATATGACTAAACGATACAAAATCAACATATAAGAATGGACAGTATTCTTTCCGGTGGGTTGGTAGGTTCTAACTCCAACCACTGCATCTAACCAACAGTTAAGCTCTTCTCTAACCGTTTCCCAAGGTTAGACCAGTCGTATTGCTAGAAACACACACGTTGCAATAGGAAACAATACTGCAATGCATAACGATATTCTCTTATACTGTGCAACAGAGAAATAATGCCATACATAGCGCCACAGTCATTTACTTTGCAATTGAAGGAATACACCCCTACTAACCACCACCCAGTCTCTCAACTTCTCTCCCTTTTTGCCCTGATCGTGTAGGGTTATGGAACCCCTCCTCTCCCTCCCCCCAAATAGGGACCCACCCCCTTCACCCTCTCCCCACACCCATACCACTCCACTGAGCAACCTGACCTGGCCTGAATGACATTGTCAGATAAAATGAAACCCCTCCCCGAGCCACCACCACCAACCCCCTTATAAACCTATTAATGTTTTCTTCATTTTTTTTCCTCCTTAGACCCCTGCCTCTGTTCTTTCACCTCATCCCCCCTCTGTTTTGTATCTTCTTTAATTCTTCCGTGTTTTTTTTTCCTTTTCTATTTTTCTCTCCCCTACCTCTCCATCATTAAAGCGTTTCTGGCAATTTTTTGGCCGCATTTTGGTTCCACTTAACTATATTGCCTTACACTCTCCCAAAAGTCAGACCCACGCTGCAGCTCCGCTAGGTATTCTTGGGTCTGAATCTCAGAAAAAAGGGTACAGCCCTTAAATATCACTTTCAATTTTGCAGGATTTTGTAGATACACTTTGGCACCCAGCTTCTGAAAGGGAGCAAACATCTGTCTTAACCGCCATCTTCCCTCCACTGTAGCGTGGGCGAAGCCTGGCCAGGCAATGAAGGGAACTCCCTCAAATTCCCTTTTGGAAGTAGGGCGTGCTACATCAAAAATGTTTTGTCTTAAAAGAAAATTTCCAAAAAAAGACAAGAACAGCCCTTGGGTACTGTCTGCCTGTTGCTTTTTGAGTGGTAAGAGAAATCTCAATGTACCCTCTGTACCTTCCTATCCCAATCCCAGCCATTGAGTTCTGGGAATGCACCTTTTAGGAGTTTGATTACATAATCCCTCGGGTTCCCTCCCTCTCTCCCTTCTGCAATACCCAGTAGTCTCAGATTGTTTCTTCTTTGTCTATTCTCAGCAACTTCCACATCATCTCTGTAGCTTAGAGTCTTGGGAAGTGCTCAGAGTTTTTCATTCTGCAACCTCCTGTTCAAGGGTATCTGTCCGTGCCTCTACGCTGGTCATCCTGTTGGAGATCTCGGTACAAATTTTACTTAATTTCCTCACTGCTCCCTGTAGTTTCTTGGAAGCCTGTCGTGCCCGTCAATTATCCGTCCATATCTCTGCCTACATCTGTTTGATCGTGGACAAAATCAGAGAGGGTGGGGGCACTAATGCTATTGTAGATCCGAGCTGGTCACCAGGGGGCATCCTCCAAGCTCTGTTCTGGATTATCAAGAAGTTGAAGAGCGGAATAATCTCATCTGAGCTTGGGGGTCCCTTTCCTTGATGACTCGTCCCGGCTTTTTTTAGCATTCTTGTCACTCGAAAGATGTTTCTTTTTCAGGCTTGTAGACTTCCTTTTCCACGATCCCCCTGATCTCTTCTTTTGCTCGCAGAAGCAACGGATCCATCCGGTGAGCTACTGCTAGATGTAATAGACAGCGTAGAAGTCGAGGAGCTGAGTGCTGGCATTGAGGAGTCCGAATCGTTAATTAGAGAAAAGAATTCCTCTCCGCCCCCCATCCGATCAGGAGAGGCTAGTGATCTAAGGTCCCCTAAAGAGCCACAGCCTAATAAGATGGAATCCGCTCTGGTTAGCTGGGAGGAAGGGGGGGTCTCAGTCTCAGTCTTGGTTGTTCTAGCACAAGACAAATTCTGCTCAGGCTATATTCTCCCACTTGCATCCACCATGGGGGTGGGTGCGCAATCCCTCTCCTCACCTATATTTAGGATTCTGGAGGCATCTGCCACAATCTCAGGCACCAACTCCGTCACATGGGTGGGGCAGATGCCATAACTGGTTTGGGGGGCAGCGGTAACAGTATCCTGGTTTTTTAGGGGTCTGTGAAGTTTTAATGGAAAAAGATCCAAAATCACCGGTTGACCTTCCATTGCTGTCGACTGAGTATTCCCTCGGGTCGATCTCTTGCCAATATTAGTGATGGGCTCATCACCTTTCTTCTTCTTCCTTGATTCTGTGCCAGCCTCCTTCAGGTTCTCGTGATGCATGCTGGGCTTCGTAGTCCCGGCCGGGAGCGGACCTGTAACGATGGGCAGAGCATTCAGGAGTCTCGCCTTGGAGATTTTGGCTCCCCTGCCGGCCATCGATGAGACAAGGTCAGCCTGTCCAGAAATAATTGCCAGGTAAGCCTGCCTCAACTCTTCTCCAGAGGCAGCGCTGAGCACTGCAGCAGAAACAACCACGCGGCGTCTCCTGCCGGAACTCGGCCTTGAGGTAAACTGCTACAGCGGACTGCGGGGCTCCAAACGGTCCCAAGAAGCCACAGACCCTCCATCATCACTTGTCCGCCCCTAGCGCCACACTTTCACTGCACTGCCACCCAGGAGTCACTGCAATCAAACAAGAGGTAGGAGGTGGGGTGGGAGCTTAAAGGTAGCGAGCAGCTACTCAGACACCATCTTGCTCTCACCCTATTATGTATTGCAGTGTTTAAAAAATAAATACAGCATTATCAGATAAAACAATATTATGTGCAACTATATTAAAAGATATCAAATACCCCAAAAACAATATTCTTCGATATTAAGTCCCATGATATTTTTGAAATCACGATGTTCTGCCCACAATATTTGTGATCCACAATATTTTCCATATTTTGGTCACATGCACCTAGAACACCCCTTTAGTGCTTGACTCTCAGAGGAGTGAGGGAGAATAGTCCAAGGCTACTTCAGGAAAGAAGTGTTGGTAGAAACTCAGCACACATTATCACTCATAAAATAACAATTCATAAATCAATTTCAAGTCAGTGCTTTTGCGTTTATAAAGAAAAAGTACTTTGACACTCAACTAAATAAGGAAGTACCAATGTATACTATAAAAACAGCACCACTCCCGTACACAAGTTATAATCAAGAAGCTCTATCAGTGTTTAACATTGTAATGGGCCTTCCTATGATGTTTTTCTCTGTGCTCACCAAAGATAAACCCCCTTCTACTGTGTTTATCAGACGGTTCACAATATAATGCGCCTTCCCATTGAATTTGTCAGTGATTTAACAATGTAAAACTTCACTGTTTTTGTCACAAGATTACACCATGCTAAGTAGGCCTGGGAGAAATTTAAATTATGCTACAGTAATCCTTGTAATTTTGGTAATTACGCATTACACTTATGATGAAAATTACCGAAATGTGAGTAATTACACCAGATCGAGTAATTAGGAGTTATTTGGGCAAAAACTCCTACTACAGGAGCATAGGAACAATAAACTAAGAGAGAGTGAGTGACTGCTGGCTACTGCTATTAGTGCCCTGTAGCATTTAGTGTTATTTTCTTAGCGCAGTCCCATTTTAAATGCAAGGTGCATTTATACAGAAAATAGAGCGAAATGCTGGATTACACTTTGTGCACAATTACACTTAATTATGAATCAAAAATTCAAATTCAAATTCAAATGATCTTTATTCGGATATATTTAAAAACATCCATAAAAGTACATATAAATCACAACAATCATCCCTATAGACAGTAAGAACAGCATTTGGTGACTATAGTATGTACAATTGAACGAACGTTAGTGCAAATAATACAGAGGTAATTCAGGCTTGAATCAGTTTGGCATAATTACGAATAATTACGCTAGAGAGATTTAATCCAGCTACGCCCACTGCTGATGTTCAGTCCTGTTGTGCTGCATTGATTTGGAGTCTGCGTTAACTATGTCTCTCTCAGTGAAACTACATCAAGGGGTAACACAACTGCTACATGGTCCATAAAGACATCGACAGATACTCAGAGTCGAAGCTCATCTTCAATACTGCTTTTGACACTTTTTTTATCACACGAGATCTGCCAGACAACTACATTTGCCTAAAAAGTCATGAATGGAATACTTGAGCCAATCACATGCCTTGGACATTTATTTAGACATCATTTCAATCTATTTATTTTTGTATACTCTGCTATTGTAGACAAAGAGCAATAATACCCTAATCAGTGTTATACCTGCCTGAAAGATCAAGGCCACAGGACATTTACTGTGTGTCAATGTTTCTATTAGCTAAGCTTGAATGGGGCCTGGCCCTGAATCATCTGTTGTGCTACTCTAGATGAGACAGTACCAATGCTTGCTGAAGCACTAGCATCGCAGCATCAACAGTATGCTTGTAGAGATGAAAAACGTTGTATACATCACAATATTCACTCATGTCTGGAAAGAAAGGTCAAAGTTGACAATGATTCTAGGCCCCAACTTTGTATCCTGGATTTGTTGTTTGACCTAACACTGGGGGTAGGTTGTTAATTAGTTCGGATTCGTCTACAACTTCTTATATAGACTAGCGGGGTTGCTGTGGGATGTGTGAAGTGGTTGCATTTATAAACTAAGGGCCCTATTTATGACCCGGTTTGTGTCGCTCTAGCACCGCACCACATGGTGCAAGAGCGATACAAACCTTGAGTCAGATTTTTGAAGCCACTTTGTGTGTCTTTGAGTGGATCCAAAAATCTGGAGTAATGCAACGCAACGCAAATCATTGCATTGCGTTACTCTGCCCTGGGTAGACATTCCATGGACATTGCGTGGGTGTTCTCACACAACTCGCATGGTTTGTGATGCATTCACAGATTTACAAGACCTTTTAAACCTGGGAATGCGCCAGAAGGTTAGGCCTCCCCAGGTGAAATGCAAGCATGAGAAATATCTTTATTTTTCCTCGTTGTTTCCTTTTTCTATGCGTCCTGCTTTCTGCAGCACACATAGAAAGAGAACAAAAACCTCTTAGGATAGTTTTTGGGCATAGAGGTATCCCTTCCTGCACAAAAACAATCCTGTCTACAGCACAGGCAACATGGTGCCAGGGTGCCTGCATTGGGCTAGGTTGCCAAAACGGAGCCAGTGCATGGAAAATGGACAGGAATTAATCATATTGGATGAAAACAGCTCATTACTGCCCTGTGACACTGAGCAGTGCAGCAAGGGGACTGCACTAACCTATGACACCAAACTCATAAAAGTGTCCCTGGTTTGCGTAGCTTGTACACTAAGCAACGTGGTGCAAGAGCGACACAAAGCTTAAGTCCTATTTTTGAAGCATGGCTTTGAGTGGCTCAAAATATATGTAGTAAAGCAATGCAAATCACTGTGTTGCATTACTCTGCCCTGGGTATGAGTTCTATTAGCATTGTGTGTGTGTTCCAACGCAACTCCCATACTTTTTGATGCAATCCCAGATTTGCAAGACCTTGAAAACCCAGGCATGCACTACAAAGATATGCTTCCCCAGCAGAGGCGTAACAAGGAGAAGTATCTTTATTTCCCATCTATTTTTCCTTTTTGTATGTGCCTGCATTATGCTTGTGTGGTGACTTGCAGCGCTGCACCACAAAAGTCATAAAAAGGCCTCCCTGGCAGAGAGTACTGCAACGCAGAAATTTGTCCTCCTTTCATCACTCGAGATTTATAAAAGTACACGGGGCCAAACAATCTAGCCTTGCATGGCTTCATAAATCACATTTGCGTGGCTGTTGCACCAAGTTGCATGGTGCAAGAACGATGCAAAGGAGTTCATAGATATGCCCCTTAGTATCTGGGGAGAAAAGGCCAGTCCCAGCCAAATTTAATTTCATTAGTGGAATCTTACAGGAAGAACTGATTAATGTATGGGCAGTGGCTGCCTGCATTTTTCCAGGTGAAGATGAAGGAATTATGATTTACAGTGTCATGCGTTGACAACAAGTTCAGAAATACAAATGCAGTGGCCAGACATATTAAAGTGCCTTCTGGACTTTTTCCGTACTTTAGTTTTGAACTTCTCAGAGTTCTAATAGATTTATACAGCATTACCCACACACACACATACACATGCTTCTGTCTCAGAAGACAAACCATAATGCTATGAGTGTGTTACTAACAGGAGTAAAAGATATCAAGCATCATGTCTCAATTTTTTTGTTGAAATATTTTTATTAACATTTCTGTAATAGAAACTCATTGCATTACATTACATGTGAAATTGTCTTTGTTCCATGTGATAAACGATATTGGGTATTTCGATCACAAGCATCATGTCTGATGATGTCTCCCTGAATGTTTGACTTTGGTATGAAATGTGCTAGTCTCAAATGACTGAGAAGTCTTCTTCACAAAGACTGTATGCCCCTGTAAAAAGTGTAATGGCTGAAAATACATTTTTCCCAGTGACTTTTTTCGCAGATGGAGTTGGTTTTGGTTGCATACATAAATACATAGTGTGGCTAATTGTAACCTAAATTTATTTGAATGTTACAAGATTTGAATTGGTTGAAGGTCAGAATATTATAGGCAGACATGCCGTCAATCATAAGTATGATGCCTTATATATTGTTTACAAAACTATTGTCCAATGGGGGGGTGTGGTAGATTAACTGCAATTGGACACTACTTAAGATAATAACTCTTCTTTTGGATGCTTATTGAAATTTAACACCTGATGGCCTCTGTGGTAACACACATTTACCTCAATAAGGTGGTGTGCTAACCTATTACTCCTTTGAGAGCAGCCATGGCCATTCATAGCTATATGCATGAGAGTGACTAATCTTACCCTCCATCTACTTCACACTCTTTTTGAATTTCCAGAGAGAGGGGCTTTTCTTAATAATTGGGAAGGACGCAATTACAAAAATTAACATCTCCAAAACGTATAAAACTCTTTGTAGTGGAGAAAAGAAATGAACAAGATCCAGGGAAAGAACACGCCATTATCACATTCTTTATCCTAAGTTTGTGATGGACTATATAGTTGAGTATGTGGTCCAGTTTCAATGATAGTCCCACAAAAACTGTACTAGTGGGGGCACACATGCTTGTCCCTCATCCTTTTCACCAATGTCACAGAAATAAAGAATAAATGTCAAGAAGTAAAGGGAAGATTATTGCTGGATGAAACCATACATTAGAGCAGAACAAAGAAGAGATACCCCAGCAGGAACTGACTCCAACACTTGAACCCACTGTTCTACACATAGTAAATCAAGAACACTGACAGAATGGAACACTCACATGTGAAATCAAGCACTTATTACAATCACATACATACCTGGGAGAGGGGGATGGCTGGAACACACGGAGCTTCCAACGAGTGGAGTGTTTGGTCCAGATTCCGAGGCCATTTCTATTTTTGCAGATCTTCTCCTCCAATTAGGGGGCCAATTCCGATCTGTGAAAAATTATTTCCGTACGACTCGAATCCGTATTTTATTCCGTACGAATCGTACAAGTCACGTCTGAACCGCTCCGTACGAATTGTAGCGGGAAAAGTTGTACGAGACGTACCCGGACACATTTCCGTACGATTCGTAAAATGACAGTCCGAGCGTGCAAATACGATCCGGACCGGCTATCCGATTTACGAATCGTACGGAAAACAGCCCGTACACGGAGAATGACTCTACCCGCTACAAAGCGAAGTTTGTACGACTCATACCCCGGGAAAAACTTTTCCCGGGGTATGAGTCGTACAGGCCCCCCACCTCCCCCCGTATGTACGCACCGTACCCCCACCCCCGTATGTACGCACCATACTCCCACCCCCGTATGTACGCACCGTACCCCCACCCCCGTATGTACGCACTGTACCCCCACCCCCGTATGTACTACGCACCGTACTCCCACCCCCCGTATGTACGCACTGTACCCCCACCCCCTGTATGTATGCACCGTACTCTTATAACACCAATCACCCCGTGGCAGACTTTTTTCTTGCGTGTGGCTCCAGACAGTAAGTTGCGTCCCCTAGTGAGATTTCTGGTCATTAGGAGAACAACCGGTGAGATTTTTATAATGCGGGAGGTTGCAGGCAGTTGTGACCGTTCGTGATCAGAAGGCTGCCACTCCAGTTGAAAACCAACTCACGCGGCAGCAAAATCAACTCAACTCAAGTAGATGTGCCCTCTGGAACCCTCACATTGTGATTTAGCTCTCCCAGCACTAAATCACAGCATGAGCAGCGTGATGTGCCCATTTCCACCCATTGGAGGAGGTCCACTGTATTTCTTGGAGTTTGTATGTGACTCTGTGTAATTCCGCAGAGGGAAATTCTATGGATTCCGCCCACCCCTACCTTCCACCAGTCACCCAGACACCTCTGCTCAGTAGAACTCCTTCTCACACACATTCCACGCATATACAGAATCAGAATTGGTGGATGGCGTTTTCTTACATCACTCCTAAAGCAAACAAAATACTCCAATTCCACATCAGAGTCTCATGCTCACTTCTTGAATTTCACAAGAAGCTAAAGACCTGGCTTTTCAATTAACCAAGCTATCATATTCAAGGCTAAAACCACACACCTGCTAACTGACACCTGCCCACACACATGCCAGGATACCCTGCAGGTGATAATCCACTTTAAAAATAAGTACTAAATAAAATATACACATAAAAAAACATACCATGACATGACATATAGAGCTATATCAGGTATTGGAGTTCAGGAAGGTTTGAAGTAACAGCCTGTGTCGGTCTTTCAGGGTTGGCAGAATGTTCTTACATTTCCTAAGTCCTCTCATGGGGCAGGCAGCAGAGTGAAAATGCTGTACATTGACGTTAGATTCATGCAAGCAGACGACTGCCACTAGGGCCGGACTGGCCGTAGCGGGCACCGGACATTCTCCCGGTGGGCCACAGGGTGGGGGCCGATGTTGGGCCCCTGGGGGCCGTTTCTGTTACAGGGCCGTTTTTGCAGCATAGCCAAAACAGGCCCTGGCAAACAGCTCGGCGGCTTCCAGGGAGGCCGGCCAAACTCTTTGCCAGGGCCAGTTTTGGTTCCCAGCCCGGCCCTGACTGCCACCCTCCACTGCAGGAGTTTTACACAGCCCCCTGTATCCCTTTGGGTGCAGGAGAGTGTCACTCATCAGGGGTCCACGTTTTAGCCCGAGGCTATAGGTATCCATGCGATATGGGAGTCTCAGTGGCCCCTCACCACAATCTACAGGGGAACAGTCAAGTTGTATTACACCACTGCTCCTCATGGTAGAGGCCCAAGACGTGAAATGCATGCTGTGGCAGTGGGGTCGGATCTTCTCCTGAAAAGAGTGCTGATACCATGCTGTTTCTGTTTTCTTTATGATGTTTTTTTATTATTCAGAATATTTTATGTTTTATATACTTCTTCTATTGGCTGCATTATTTTTTAACACACACAGAAGACTTGTTTCTGTGTGGCAGAGCCAATCACTCTTTTTGTTGTGATTCAATTGAACATGCCCTTCCTGTGTTCTGTGGGTGTAGATATGAATAGTGTGGGAGTGAGTCCCCAATGGCTCGAATGATAGTGTCCACTGGCACGGTCATGGAAATCTAGATTGATCGCCACTGAGGAAGATTTTTTTCCATGGTTAAATATTTTACACATATATTGACACTAACATCTCCAGGCAAATATATTTTCTGCACGTTTTCCACGTTTAAAGGGATTCCACTTAATGTAGGCCTGAATTTAAAAAAGGCTCATGTTAGTTGTTTACTTTTTATGAAACGTGAACTTTGTTTGTCGAAAAGCTGAAGCAACATTGAAAACTTGTAATGCTTATTTTTCTTCTTTTGCATGCACAAAAGAGTGTTTTGTGGTAAAATTTCGTAAATGAATGATGGCCTTTTAGTTGCATCTGCAAGTGCAAACAGCCTGCAGGTCTTATCTGCTAGTTTGAAGGTCACTTTCGAAGTATAATTGTGAGAAAGTTATGTATATTTTAATGAGACACAAACTGTGGGGCATATCCTCAAGGCCATGCGATAATTATCGCTCAGTACTCTTAGCGCGAGGATAATTATCGCCGGCCAACTCTGAATTTTATCGCGGAGATAGTGTGCTATCAGCCACGCTTATCTCCAAAGCGATAAAATTCAGAGCGCAAGCTGCCAATTGTGTGATTATCGCTGGAAATACAGCGATAATCGCACAAGGTTTGGCGAAAGCTTGCTGATAGGGCAAGGCATACTTAGCCATGATATCCACCTTCAATAGGATATCATGGCTAAGTCAGTCTTAAAGCAGGCATAAGGAAACTAGCGATAACAGAGATTATTGCTACTTTGCTTGTCGCTCTGCAGGTTAGCGTGCCCATTGATAATTTGGAGAAATGTTGCTTAGCGACATTTCTCCAGTTATGTCAGGGCAGGAACGCCCACTTTGCATCTCATTGGAGATGCAAAGACGGGCGTTGGGGGAAAGGGCGATAATGCAAGGATTCATGCGATAGCGTGACCTTGCTGATTAGGCGATAAAATTATCGCCGCTTTCCGTACGAAAACGGATGCTAAAGCGGCGATAATTTTAGCTCCGGGGCTTGATGATATGCCCCCTTATCTTTTCTGTCTTCACTTAATTAGTTGGGTTTTGGCGAAATGACGTGTTACTGACAATGTTAGAATTCTGTCGTTGTAAGAATCTATTTGCAGCATTTTTAGATGGAGATACCTTTCCACCTTTCTTTAGAGAAGATGCCTTTTCCTTTTGCCCAAATGAGTTAGACTCTTGGGAAGATGCCTTCACCACTTGCTAGATTATTCTTTATTTGATTCATAGATTTAGGAGGCTTTTATGATGACACCTTCTTCCAGACTTCTCCCCAACCTTCCAGACTTTTCCCAGGCTTAACCGAGTTGAGATTTCCCGTCAAATGAAATTTAATCTGCTCTCTGTTATTTGAGACAACTTCATAAAAAATGTCCCTTACAGCTATACATTTGAACAGCTTGGAAATGCATTGACTGATGCATCCATGTATTGGTCACTGATTTGCAACTAATTTGATGATTTGAACGTGTAACATTCTAAAATTGTAATAAGCCTTTATGGTATGCAAATCTAATTGAGTCTGTAGCCATTGTGAAGCCAGATCCTCTTCACATTATTGAAAATACCCTTCCCCTTTTGTTTGATAATTTTTAATTTTCTCTAAAATTCACTTATAATTTTGGAATGTCCTACTCTATTATGACTTTGCTCTATTGGACACTGCCCATGTTTTCACTATAAATGTATCAGGAGAACAATAGCTGTCAATATGAGGCTAGTGGAGTAACAGAATTCCCACCTATAGAAGTACTGATTTTTTTCACTGTTTTTATTCATTCCACAAAGACCTGGGAGTGCTTTCAGGATCATGGTGTTAATAATAATCCACATTTGTTGTGTTGTGTATCTTACTCCCTTGGAGGGATCCCCATGTTCTCTCGGATCTCAGTTAGGATCCCATGGAATTTGTATGGAGGAATCTGTGTGCTGTTATGTTATAGACGTCATGCTATTGTTCCATTTCTGGAGAGATGGCTATACAAGCTTGCTTTGCCCTTTGTATTCTGGTTCCTGTTGTCCTGAATTTATTATGGAAAGCAATGATCCTCCTAGACATGAAAAGTAAAAAGCTTCTGGCATGGAATAGCTTGAGATCTCTGGATGTAGAGGCTCTGGGTGGGCGAGGTGTCTTGGACAAAGCTTCAATCAGAGCCAGCCCTGTTGTCCCACCCTCCACCTTTTACTTTGTGCATGAACAGTCCCGATGGATCACATTTGTTCTCCTTCCTGACTCATGCTGTTCTTTTCTACCTGTCATCCAGCACAGTGTCAAGAGTGCCGAGCCCCCCTCCTCCGCTGTGCGCTTCGAGACCTGTGTTGCCGCTTCATCCATCATCTTCACATAATGTGATTATCATTGAGCCGCACAGTAAAGCATTTTTGGAAGCATTTATCATGAATGACAGTAGATGAAATGGAATTCTATCATACCTTCACTTTTCTGTTTTTATTTTTTTCAGAAGGACAATTCTTCTGAGGGTCTTGAAGTCATTAGAACCTGATGGGTCTTTTGTGGCGGGCTGTATGAAGGATAAACAGCGGATCTCAGCCCCGTCCCTGTAGGCAGCCTCCGGGACGCAAAGTGGAATACAAAGGCGATTGGCAGTGAATCCGAATGAGCCCTCCTTGGCCTTGAGCAAGAATCTCACAGCCAAGCTGTGAAGGCGCAATACTTGTTTTATATTCCAAGGCTGCAGTGTGGACCAATCAGGTTATCGCAACTCCTGGTGCCTGGAACTGACAACAACAATGTGATATTATGGGACTGCTTATTATTCTGTTCTTACTTCAGCCTGCAAACAATGCAAAAAAATGAGGCATTATCTAGGTCTGTGCACCTGGGATCAGGGAACTGCACGTCATTTGCACGGTATTTCCCATTCTGAGATATGAAATTCAGAAATATGTGGGTCTTAGGCACCCGCTATTTACCATACACCACGACATTGCAATTTGTGAGTGCATGGTTACAGCATCATTATTACCACATGCCCCTTCTTGGATCCAGAGTTAGACACAAATGCTGGTCTCATGGTGGGCAGTGCCGTATTCATGCATGGGCACACTGGGCAGTTGTCCCAGGGCCCCACGAGCATAGATGCCCCATGCAGACCAGAATCTAACACTAATTTTCCATTAAACATATGTATTCCTGTGAGTGGCTGTGTAGGCAAGGCCCAGTACACTACTTTGTCTGGCGGCCATAATGCTGTTGAGACTGCTCCTGTGGGTGGAGGGGGGAGGGTTCTGTGGAGCTGCAAAATTGTTTTTGCAGCCTTCACAACTATACATGGAAATCAGTTGCAAAACTTGCTAAATCATTTCCTTTGACACTTAACTTTGTTCTGCACCAGTAGGAATGTTCGAATTTAAGCCTGCAAAGATGCTGGCGAAAATGAGAACATTTGGGCTATGTGTAGGGGTTCGCGTTTTCCCATTTTCACGAGCTATGCAGGAGGAACCTCTTCTCAGGATTCTCCTCCAGGATGTTTTCATGGATGGACATCCTGGAGGAGAAAATGGACCTGGGCCACTATTGGTACGTACAACAAGTGGCCCAACTGACCGATGGCATTTCTCAAAGGGGAAAACAAGAATAACAGACACCCCACAATAATTAAATTGAGCAATGACCAGGTAAACTTCACTATCCGCAAAAAGTTAATGGTATGAATTAATCAATTGATCACAAGTTTGCAATTTTAATAGTTGCTCCAAAGTACCAAGGTGAATAAAGTGCTCAAGGTAGTGCTTGTGGAGGGATAGGGATGTGGTATGAAATAGACAGTATTTACAATATATTACAAGACTGAGTGCGACCTGTCTAACAGAGTAACAGGGCTGATTAAACCACCCAAGCAATGCGATGCCATGAATGCAGAATATTTACTCTGCTGCTGGGTTAATAGAATAAGTACAGGTCCAATTTGTTAGTAAAGTTGACGTTTCGACCCCAACACTAGAAGAGGGTGATTGGTTCCTTACAACGGGGTCTTCATCAGGACCATAAGAGGAGCAACCTCATTATACCACTGTCTGTTCAGCAGTGGTATTGTTATGATGGGCTAAATTGCTCCCGGTATACAAATTAATAAGACAAGATAGTCAGGCTTGGCAACGATCAATGAAGGGTAGCCTTGAATTGTGTGTATCACTGCGGGTATCCAGACGCGAAATGCCCGCGGTGATACACTGTTTCCAGGAAAGAATATTGCTGATTCATTCTGCATCATGATATAAATCGGAACTCACACGTATTGGATTAAAACCTACATGCCTGTGTAAATTCAAGTTTACCTGGTCATTGTTCAATTTAATTATTGTGGGGTGTCTTATATTCTTGTTTTCCACTTGCAGAAATGTAATCGGTCAGTTGGACCACTTGTTGAAAGTTCAGTGTGGGCAGGTTGGTTGCTGACATCTGTCCTAAGGTGCCCATTCACTACTTTTAGCAGCCAGAGGCTTATTTATGAGAGCCCTGCATCACTCTTGCACCACGTAAAGTGGTCCACGCATAACGCAGGGCTCTCTATCCCATTTATGAAGCCACACAAAGTCACCCTGCGTGGGTTTGAGAGGCCTCATTAATCTTGTGGAAGGCAATGCAGTGCAAATCACTGCATTGCCTTACTCCGTGCTAAGAAGGCGTTCCATGGGTGTTGTGGTAGGTTCTCCCATGCAACACCCATGAATTTTGGCGCTACCCCCGATTTACAAAATTATTTAATCCTGGGGAAGCGCCAAATCCGTACGCCTCCGGATTTGACGCATAGCAAGGAGAAATATGTTTATTTCTCCTTGTTTTTCCCTCTTTCTATGTGTGCTGCATTTTACAGCACACATTGAGAGAGGAAAATGCCTCTTAGGATTGTTTTTGTGCTGGAAGATGTCCCTTGCTGCACAAAAAACAATCCTGCATGCAATGGAGGCCCCCTTGCACCATGGTGCAAGGCCGCTTACATTGGTATTAGGCTACTGAAAGAGCACCAGCGCAAGGGGAAAGGACAGGAACGCACAGTATTGCATAAACACGGTGCATCCCTGCCCTTTCACTCTGGCGTAAGGCAGTGCAGCAAGGTGCCTTGCCACGCTGCGGTACACCAACATTCCATACATTAGGGTCCCAGTCCTTTATTTTGAAAGAATACACTCACCTACGCATAATTATATTATTTACCCATAGGTGTGAGTCATGAGGCTTTGCACAACCCCATATCTATTTAATGTGAGTAAACTGATTCTACTTTAGATAGTCTTTGGAGAAAGTGTTTGTTTCTGGCACAGTGGCTTTGCGAATACAACAGTTGTGCAAACATTTGCCACTGGCCACAGAAAGGTTTCGCAAAAAGTAAAGTTCCATAGAAATATTATGTAAACATTGGCCACTGTGCACAGAACAGCTTACCAAGAGGTAAACTTGCACAGACACATTTTGCATACATTTCCGAGCTTGTCTGACGGAAAATTACCTTGGTATACTATGAAAAGTATCTATCAATCAGGAAACCAACTTTGCGGTGAAAACGTTGCAATCTTTGATCCCGACCGCTGCACTGTTGGGATCCAAGATCCTGGCAGTGGCAGCAGTACTGGGTCGGGATGGTGTTGTTCCAACCGCTGGAATCCAAATACGGCAGTCGGACAGACAGCCTGTGGGCAGGGCCGGACTGGTCGTAGCGGGCACCAGGCAATCCCCCACTGGGCCGCACGGGAGGGGGCTGTTTTTGGCCCCCTGGGGGCCGTTTTTGTTGCAGGGCCGTTTTTGCAGCATAGCTGCAAAATCGACCCTGTAACAAAATCGTCCGAAAACCGACCCTGGCAAAGAGCTCGGCGACACCCCCAATCCCCCTGGGGGGCCGGCCGAGCACTTTGCCAGGGCCGGACTGGGAACCAAAATGGCTGTGGGGTGGTTGGACCGCCACAGATGGCCTTTCGGCGATCGTTCAACACTGATGGGCTGGCGGCGCTCCGACTGCCATTATCAGAATCAGCCCTAAGTGACATGAATGAGGGTGCTAGCTCCTCCCCAAATGGTCATCTTTTATAATGTTTCAGACAGTTTCATAGCATGACATAACAGAAAAAGCATTGGTAAATGCATTAGGTTTCGCCTTTGTGATGAATAATATTTTTTGGTAGTTTCAGCTTGCTGAGCAGTTTTGCAATATTATTTAAGTGAGCCCTGTACAAGTGTTATTCCTTTTTCATTACGAAAGGCAATATATCACGCAGTAACAGGTGGTAAGGAAGGTGCCCACCAGCAGACAGTATACAAATTGTATGCCCCGTGTCAGCAGGATGCACAGCAGGAAAGCATCTAGCAGCTTTAGTTGCTGCGGGTGGTGCTCAGGACTCCTCTAGGAAGCGGGACACCACTGACAGCACGAAGGTCGACCTGTCTGATCAGAACTTCACAGGGGACACTAAGTGGCATATTAGCAACAGAAGGCGATAAATATCGCAAAGCGCGCTTAGCGCTTTCATATTTATCGCCGTCTATCGCTGTTATTTATCACCTGGTTAACGCGGTATTTACAACGTGTATAACCTAGGTGATAAATATTCCACCGTTAGCGCTAAAATGAGCAAAACATCGCTGGAAAACCAGCGATGTTCACCCAAGAACAGCAAAAACATTGCTGATATGATCATGTGGTCGTAACCACATAATCCACATCCCATGTAAAGTATACCCTAGTCTGAATTTTAACAGACGTTAAAATCCAGAGCTAAGGGTGCGTTAGCGCGAATAAAATTATCCCTGCGCCGGATTTAGGGTCCTTGTAAATATCGCAATGCTGGTTTAGAGATATCTTCCCATGGAGTATAGTCAGACACGCCTCCTTTGCATCTCATTAACGATGCGATGCGAGGCGTGCTGACAACAGGCGCTAAAACAAGGAAACACGCGTTAGCGTGTCCTTGTAAATAAAGCGATAATATTATCGACGCTTTTCGCCCGAAAACTGACGCAAAAGCGGTGATAATATCATCGCCAGCGCTTGATAATATGCCCCTTGGGGGCATATCAACAACAACCGGCGATAATTATCTCTAAGCGCTCTTAGCGCTAGGATAATTATCGCCAGCTAGCGTGAATTTTTATCGCTGAGATAGCGTGCTATTAGCAACGCCTATCTCAATAGCGATAAAAATCCTCACGCTAACAGGCTAACGTGAGATTATTGCTGGAAACCCAGCGATAATCTCACGTTACCTTGTTGATAGGGACAGGCAAATTTAGCCATGATATCCTCCTTCCATAGGATATCATTGCTAAGTCAGAAAAATACCAGACGTAAAAAAGCAGCGTTAACCGCGGTTAGCGCTGCTTTTTTTGTCTCTAACAGGGTTAGCGACATTCTTGATAATAGGAGAAATGTCGCTTAGCGACATTTCTCCTATTATTTTATTTTGGAACGCCCCCTTTGCATCTCATTAGAGATGCAAGGAGAAGCGTAGAGTAAAAGGGTGCTAGCATGCAAATTTGCATGTTAGCACCCTGTTGTTGATAGGGTGCTAGTTTTATCTCTCCTTTTTTGGCTTTTAAAGCCAAAAAAGCAGAGATAAAGCCCTTGTTGATATGCCCCTAAGGTACCAAGAGAACATGCTAAATAAAAAGAGACCCAGGTATATGGCCCACTATGCTTGTCCATTAAACCAGACCTAAGTCTAGTGAGACTCATGCAAGTCTCTATGATGTGCCCTGAAGGAATGAAGCATGTGAGAAAGAGCAGGTCCTTCACGAGTTATAGTAGTTCATTGGGGATTTAAAATAGGCAAGCTAGAAATCTCATTGCCTCATCTTTAAAAAATATCCTAATGATGAGGGAAGTTTAGAGTGCTGTGTAAAATCATGCATAATGAGGGGAAGGTGTAAAGAGGAGTCGGTGCATAGAGCCGACAGTGAAAAGCAAAATCCTAAGTGCTGCTATGAACAACCTATGTGAAAAGAAGAAAGAAATCATTTGTCCTAGAGACTCGATTACCTATGTCTCAGAATATTAATTGAAGCTCCAAAGTATTGGTCACAAGGGGAGAACAAAAACAAGGGATATTTCTATAATCAAAAATAGTGATTTTATCATCCGACCGAGCCTGTCAGATGTGATACTAAAAATGTTTTCGCGCAGCTGACCTCTCACCTGTTCCGAAATGGACAGATGAAGATTCCCACTTAAATGAATTTGGGGGCATATCAACAACAACCGGCGATAATTATCGCTCAGCGCTCTTAGCGTGAGGATAATTATCGCCGGCTAGCGTGAATTTTTATCGCTGAGATAGCGTGCTATTAGCAACGCTTATCTCAATAGCGATAAAAATCTACACGCTAACAGGCTAACGTGAGATTACCGCTGGAAACCCAGCGATAATCTCACGTTACCTTGTTGATAGGGACAGGCAAATTTAGCCATGATATCCTCCTTCCATAGGATATCATGGCTAAGTCTGAAAATTAGCAGACGTAAAAAAGCAGCGTTAACCGTGGTTAGCGCTGCTTTTTTTGTCTCTAACAGGGTTAGCGACATTCTTGATAATAGGAGAAATGTCGCTTAGCGACATTTCTCCTATTATTTTACTCTGGAACGCCCCCTTTGCATCTCATTAGAGATGCAAGGGGAAGCGTACAGTAAAAGGGTGCTAACATGCAAATTTGCGTGTTAGCACCCTGTTGTTGATAGGGCGCAAGTTTTATCTCTGCTTTTTTGGCTTTTAAAGCCAAAAAAGCAGAGATAAAGCCCTTGTTGATATGCCCCATAGTTTCCTTCGAACCACGGTGTGCCTGTGAGGGTCGTGGCTGTGAGCGCCGCAACGTGCCACGAGGAATTGAAAAGCAGCGGGGACACAAACCCACTGCCGAGAATCTAACATTAAACAGCAATGGTCCGAAAGGATATAAAACAGTAAATTAAAAAGACCCACTCGGAATGTAAGAAACCAGACACTTTTTGACCCTGTTCTTGTTGTGAATTGTGATAAAGTCCTAAACCTAAGCTGTAGAGGATATCAAGAAACGCTCTCTTAATCATGTTGTGAGCAACGTTGGGTAAAAAAATTCTGCACTCATGGATTTAATTAGTGATGAAATACAGACAAACTTCTACTGTTCGCTGTCGACTGACAGTGGAATGGCCCAAAGTTATCACTAGAAAAACAGCCCAACTTCACCAAAAGTCAATGGCTACATATTTGTGAATTTTTTTTTAACATAAAACCTATTTGCCCACGACATCAGTGAATCTTTAGAATTTTACATTAGTGGATTTTGGAAACATTGGAACACCGTGCAACATGCATTGCCACGATCATGGTGCGGACAGGAGGCATGTAAAGCATGTTGCATGTCTCTACTATCGGTCCACTAACTTGCATTGAGCAGACCCTGTTCCGATAAAAACATCTCCTAACCCTCGCACCAGACTCTTCGTGATTATTCACAAAACACATTTTATTGCTTCTTAAACGCCTAAAATAAACTGGGAAACTGCAACCTTCGGATAGGACTAACATAACGAGACTTCATAAATGAAAAAAATGCCCCCCTCCCTCCATTGACAAGGATCCGCACGAGGCATACCACATGTATGCCCATTTCAGATGTTCCTAGCCCATTGTTCCATGCCCCGCTAGCTGCCTGAGCCATCATACCATCTCGATTCATCTGCAACTCAACTATTGGTGGCATCTCCTGTCTCAGAATTTTGTTCAGGCGGTTAAATGGCATCTTTCCTAAAGTGATCTGTACAGAGTTTGCAGCATGTGGGCTTAGTGCGTCTCACAGGCCACCGTCAACACTGCCACACTTACTTCGCACAAAAATAATTTTAAAGCACTTCTGCACCTACAGACCCTGACGTGCTGACTTAAAGAGCCCTTCTGGTGTTAGAAATTGGGTCTCTAGTTGGCAGAGGTATGCACCCTGCTCAAGTAGGGACTACAGTCCTAGTCAGGGTATGCTAGATACACACTAAAAGAAATTCTGTGCTCACCCTCTGGTAGCTTGGCACAGAACAGTCAGGCTTATCTAAAGAGGCAGTGTGTAAAGTATTTCTGCAACACACACACGCACAGTAAGACAATGAAAACACCACAAAATTACTCCACACAGGTTTAGAAAAATAGACAATAATTTTTATGAGAAAAGTAAAACAACAAAAAACCCGATAAGTAGGGATCACTGACAGAATACCGACATCGAAAATATTAAGGTACAAATATATCGAAGCAAAAATATTGTTGTCCAGAATATCGAAGTCCTATCTACATAATGGTAAGTACAAACATATCGGGAAAAAAATATTGTTGTTAAAAATATTGTTGATAAAAATATAATTTATTTTTATATTTAAAAAATAATCTAAAATAAAGGAAACAACACATATAATCAAAAAACTTAGAATTTAAAAAAAAATGATAAGTAATACATATAGGGGCCGATTCCAATCCTGTAAAAAGGCCGTACGAATCGTTGTACGGAGCGTTTTCCCCATGCGACTTGTACCCGGTAAACTATCCTTACAACCTAGGAAGTACGATTCGTACAGAAAGCCTATTTCCGTACGTTTCGTACAAAAGACCATACGGGTCAAAAGAACCTACGATTCTAATCCGGAACAGCTTGTACGCGACGTCCGTACGTATGTAAGCAGCGTTGTACGGCCCAGCAAGTACAAATCGTCCCTACATCACTCCGTACGGCTCTTTTTATACGGGAGCCAAACACAGCCGGAAAAGAGAGTCCGATGCGAACCGCTACGCAACGGAGCCCCGGTACGCGACGTAAACGCCATGAACCCCATCGTATGTGTCATCCCGGTCCTCCTAGCCTACGACCTGGTGCACCGGACCCGACGCACATGCCGCAGAAGGTGAGAACAACATCCAGGGGCCAAGGGGGGTGAGGGGCAGGAAACATACCCCATACCCAAAGCAAAACCTATAATATGGAGCCCATACATTACCACCAGGGTCTGGTCACTTGGGGGGGCGTGGCCAGCAACCCCTGCGTACCGCAACAACGGAAGTGGACGTGTACGGTGCGTTGCACATGTACCCCTAGCTCCAGTAGAACAGTCATACGGACCGTACACACGCAATGAATGCGTGGGTACGGTGCATGGCACACGTACCCCTACGGCACCAGTAGAACAGTCATATGGACAGTACACACGCAATGAATGTGTGGGTAAGGTGCGTTTCACACGTACCCGTACGGCACCAGTAGAACAGTGATACGGACCTTACACACGCAATGAATGCGTGGGTACAGTGCGTTTCACACGTACCCCTACGGCACCAGTAGAACAGTGATACGGACCGTACACACGCAATGAATGCGTGGGTACGGTGCGTTTCACACGTACCCCTACGGCACCAGTAGAACAGTGATACGGACCGTACACACGCAATGAATGCGTGGGTACGAGGCGTGGCACACATACCCTACGGCACCAGTAGAACAGTGATATGGACCGTACACACGCAATTAATACGTGGGTACGGTGCGTTCCACATGTACCCCTACAGCACCAGTAGAACAGTCATACGGACCGTACACACGCAATGAGTGCGTGGGTACGGTGCGTTCCACAGGTACCCCTACAGCACCAGTAGAACAGTCATACGGACCATACACAAGCAATGAATGCGTGGGTACGGTGCGTTCCACACGTACTCCTACGGCACCAGTACATTTGGGATACGAGGCGTACACACGCCAGGAATGTGGGCATACGGACTGGCCCTGCATGTTACCTTCATATTGGTGTGTGTGTAGGTCCAGGCCAGCAGTGTACTGCTCCAAGGGGGTGGGTGGGTGCAGAGGATTCCCAGCAGTGGCCACACATATAGGGGTGGGTGCAGATAAATACCAGCAGTGTCCAGACATAATGGGGGGGTGCACAGGACTCCCAGCAGTGGACAGAGACATGGGGGTGGGTGCAGAGGACTACCAGCAGTGGACAGGGACATGGGGTGGGTGCAGATGAATACCAGCAGTGTCCATACATATGGGGGTGGGTGCACAGGACTCCCAGCAGTGGACAGAGACATGGGGGTGGGTGCAGAGGACTCCCATCAGTGGACAGACATATGGGGGTGGGTGCACAGGACTCCCAGCATTGGCCTGCAATATGAGGGGTGTGTGCAGATGAATACCAGCAGTGGACAGAGACATGGGGATGGGTGCAGATGAATACCAGCAGTGTCCAGACATATAGGGGTGGGTGCACAGGACTCCCAGCAATGGACAGAGACATGGGGGTGGGTGCAGAGGACTCCCAGCAGTGGTCAGGCATATGGGGGTGGGTGCACAGGACTCCCAGCATTGGCCTGCAATATGAGGGGTGTGTGCAGATGAATACCAGCAGTGTCCAGACATATGGGGGTGGGTGCACAGGACTCCCAGCAGTGGACAGAGACATGGGGATGGGTGCAGAGGACTCCCAGCAGTGGACATACATATGGGGGTGGGTGCACAGGACTCCCAGCATTGGCCTGCAATATGAGGGGTGTGTGCAGATGAATACCAGCAGTGTCCAGACATATCGGTGTGGGTGCAGAGGACTACCAGCAGTGGACAGAGACATGGGGGTGGGTGCAGAGGACTACCAGCAGTGGACAGAGACATGGGGGTGGGTGCAGAGGACTCCCAGCAGTGGACAGATACATGGGGTTGGGTGCAAATGAATACCTGCAGTGTCCAGACATATGGGGGTGGGTGCACAGCACTCCCAGCAGTGTCCTGCAATATTAGGGGTGTGTGCAGATGAATACCAGCAGTGTCCAGACATATGGGGGTGGGTGCACAGGACTCCCAGCAGTGGACAGAGACATGGGGGTGTGTGCAGATGAATACCAACAGTGTCCAGACATATGGGGGTGGGTGCACAGGACTCCCAGCAGTGGACAGAGACATGGGGGTGGGTGCAGAGGACTCCCAGCAGTGGACAGACATATATGGGTGGGTGCACAGGACTCCCAGCATTGGCCTGCAATATGTGGGGTGTGTGCAGATGAATACCAGCAGTGTCCAGACATATGGGGGTGGGTGCACAGGACTCCCAGCAGTGGACAGAGACATGGGGGTGTGTGCAGATGAATACCAGCAGTGTCCAGACATATGGGGGTGGGTGCACAGGACTCCCAGCAGTGGACAGAGACATGGGGGTGGGTGCAGAGGACTCCCAGCAGTGGACAGACATATATGGGTGGGTGCACAGGACTCCCAGCATTGGCCTGCAATATGTGGGGTGTGTGCAGATGAATACCAGCAGTGTCCAGACATATGGGGGTGGGTGCACAGGACTCCCAGCAGTGGACAGAGACATGGGGGTGGGTGCAGAGCACTACCAGCAGTGGACAGAGACATGGGGGTGGGTGCAGAGGACTCCCAGCAGTGGACAGATACATGGCGGTGGGTGCAGATGAATACCAGCAGTGTCCAGACATATGGGGGTGGGTGCACAGCACTCCCAGCAGTGGCCTGCAATATGAGGGGTGTGTGCAGATGAATACCAGCAGTGTCCAGACATATGGGGGTGGGTGCACAGGACTCCCAGCAGTGGACAGAGACATGGGGGGGGGGGTGCAGATGAATACCTGCAGTATCCAGACATATGGGGGTGGGTGCACAGGACTCCCAGCAGTGGACAGAGACATGGGGGTGGGTGCACAGGACTACCAGCAGTGGACAGACATATCTGGTTGGGTGCACAGACTCCCAGCATTGGCCTGCAATATGAGGGGTGTGTGCAGATGAATACCAGCAGTGTCCAGACATATGGGGTGGGTGCACAGGACTCCCAGCAGTGGACAGACACATGGGGGTGGGTGCAGAGGACTACCATCAGTGGACAGAGACATGGGGGTGGGTGCAGAGGACTCCCAGCAGTGGACAGATACATGGGGGTGGGTGCAGATGAATACCAGCAGTGTCCAGACATATGGGGGTGGGTGCACAGCACTCCCAGCAGTGGCCTGCAATATGAGGGGTGTGTGCAGATGAATACCAGCAGTGTCCAGACATATGTGGGTGGGTGCAGAGGACTCCCAGCAGTGGACAGAGACATGGGTGTGTGTGCAGATGAATACCAGCAGTGTCCAGACATATGGGGGTGGGTGCACAGGACTCCCAGCAGTGGACAGAGACATGGGGGTGGGTGCAGAGGACTCCATGCAGTGGGCAGAGACATGGGGGTGGGTGCAGAGGAATACCAGCAGTGGACAGAGCTATGGGGACAGAGACATGGGGGTGGGTGCAGAGGACTCCCAGCAGCGGACAGAGACATGGGGGTGGGTGCAGAGGAGCACAAGCAGTGGACAGAGATATGGGGGGGGGTGTACATCATTATCAGATGACCACACCTACATGGTGGTATGGATGCATCCCTAACTTTGGACTATGATGATAGTGCTATGACAACACATCACTGACAGCAGTGTCCCACTCCCAGGAGGATGGATGTCTTTCACACACTGCATGACACACCACATGTGGGTGGGAGGACATATAACACATGCATACCCACCCATGGCGGATGCAGCACAATACACACCCTGATATCATGCCACAAGACTGTATAGCCATGTAACGGCCTACAAAACTAAGATAGCCAAAGGGAACACACACTGTCACGCACATCCAAGGACTGATAGGAATGTCCAGGTGCTGGTCCAGCCACCAAGATGTTGTCTCTCATGGAAGGAATAGGGTGGAAGTCCCCTAGATACAATGCCCACAATTGTCAGTCAGGTGCCAAAATACCCTGCATAACAATTACCATTTGTGTGGTAGGCCGTGATTACACACATGCATAGTGCTAAAAAGGGGGAATTTGTCCATGAAGGCATTTCGACATACTCAAAACACAAGTACAGTGACTAGCATGGATGGCACAGACAATTCAGCAGGAGACATCGGTGAGCAGGCATGGCCATTGTTGAAGGGATGCGTCATCAACAAAGGAAATGTTGACACAGGTCAGCACAACAATTGTGCAATTGTTTGCAGGTAAGATGTCAGGTGCCACAGAGGAAGGAACACTCCTTGGGACAATGTCTCTAAACAAAATTAACACACACTACCAATGATTCTTTGCAGAGACATTGTGATGGAACACATATACCATGGTCCACCTCATGACCATCATACAAAAACATTTCTCAGAACCCTAACACATTACCAGAACACCAACTCCAGGAGCCTCAGCACCAACATCAAGTACCTGAAATGCAATAGTGTTGAAAGTAAAACTAAAGGCACAAAAAAAGATTAGCAAATATAGACTATTTACAGAGGCCAATGGCCAGTCCATATTTCAAGTCCAGGGGGGGACGTAGGGGACCGCGTCTACCCCTAGCTTGCCTGCACAAAGGAACCTCAAGGTTTGTCGACCGGGGGAAGGGGGGCATCATCTGTGGCAGTACCAGGCACCGCAGGGACAGGAGGGCCAAGGGTAGGTGTTGCGGGTGCAGGGGGGATGTGTCTCCACCACAGGGGGTGGGGCAGCGCCAAAGGTGGAGGCGAGCTCGGCGCTACACACTGCTGCCAGTGCCTCCATCTGAACTCCTGCACCTGAGGAGTCCCCAGGGTCAACAGAGGGTGTGGTGGGTGATGGATGGGGTGCAGCGCTCTTGGGGGAGGAGGTCGACATGGTGGGGGACTCAACTCCCGTGCCCGGGTACTTCCTCACCCGCTTGTGGGGTGGTCGCTCAGTAGGGGCGAGGTCCAGCTCACCCATAAAGATCTCCTTGGGTGAGAGTTTGGCAGGGGAGCCAAGGGGAGTGGATTTGGAGGAACAGGGTTGTGAGGACTGCGGACTGCGACTGTGTCTGCGTGTATGTCCTCTGTCCCCAGACCCTGTGGGTGTGCCTACATGCCCCTGAGTGTGCATGCCAGGAGGTGTGCGCTTTGCCTTACTTGGGGGTGTGCTGGCTGTGTCTGGTGGGGTGCGTGCCCGTGACTGTCTGGGTGTGCGTTGGACAGGCATGGGAGAGGGAAGTGTGGATGGGTCTGGGGTAGGAGGGGGACAGAGCGCTGCAGGAGACTAACTGCTGCTGTCAGGGAAGAGTCCATGGACCGCAGAATCCTGCCTTGTTCAGACATCGTTGCTGACATGCCCTCCATGAACGACACCATCTGTGTGAGCAGTTTAGTGAATCCATGGAGGACATTCAGCACCGATGCCTGTCCAACCTGCAACTGTCGCAGTATGTCCACAGACTCTTCACTGAGGGCAGCAGGGGTGACAGGGGCAGGGGGTGCGGTGCCTCGGCTGAAGGAGACATGGTGGGCCTCTGCACGGACAGAAGGGACGGGAGCAACTGGGAGGGCGGAGATGGTAACGGAGGAGGCGGGGACAGATGTGGGGATGCTGCCAGGTGGTGTTGCAGCCTCCGCCTCCCCCAGGAGGTCAGCGTCGGACCCGTCGGCGTCGTAGCTGGTATCGTGTCCAGACAGGTCCTCTGACTGACTCTCCTCGCCCTCCATGCCACTGGCTCCTCCTGACTCGACAGCACTGGTGGCACTGTCGCTGGGTCCCTCCTCCAGGTCCGTGCAGGTGTCTCCCTCCATTGCGGATGATGATGCTGTGGGCAAGGAGAAGAAACCGAAATGCATCAGTCATCTGTATACATCTGACACATGAGCACAAAAAGAAAGTGGTCACAGTGCATATCAGGCAATGCATCATGAGTAACAGCTAGATTACTCCGCACATATGTAAGCCCGGTACTGCCCAGTTGGTAGACCCACTATGCCACTTGGACACAAGGAAAAAAAGAACACACCAGGCCACTACTTAAATGAGAAATACACTGAGAAGCTAGTGTCTGTGAACCGGTAAGCACAGCAATACAATGAAGTCATGCCACCTCTTGTTTACCCTGAAAGAAACAGTAGTGGTGCACACAACGTAAACTGACACACCTCAATGTCACCACACTCCTTGGGACTCACAATACTTTACACAATCAACATGTTTGGAATGTGCCAAATCGCCATTTCGCAAAAAGAACACTCATGTGCCTGCATGAAATATGTCTCACAAGGCAGTGGACACAAAACTACATTTACACTGTCATTGAAGAAGCTGGCACCTTTTCTAAGAAGCCACTGTTAGAAATGAATGGTGTTGCAGAAAGTACATATACATTGGCCCATGGAGGTCTGGATGTCTTGAGACTTGTTAGTTTGTATCACCAACAACAAAGGAGTCTCACAAAATCCAGATATATGGAGTATCTGCAACACCATTTAATTCTAACAGTGGCTTCTTTGCAAAGGTGCCAGCGTGTTCAATGAAAGTGGAACTGTTGTGTGGTGTGCACTTCCTTGGGAGACATCTTTCATGCAGGCACATCAGTGTTCTCAACACAAATCATCAAATTACCACATTTAAAACATGAAGAACTGTTGACAAGTGCTGTGAGTGCCAAGGTACAAATTATTTTAGAGTAACAACTTGAATTATGTCAGTTGTCACATGGCCATCCGTCACCTGATTACACAGTTGGCTACTGCCTGTCATCTAGAGTGGCACCAATGTCCACACCCAGGACAATGCATAAGCTACTGGGCCTGCAATTGGGTTGTTAAAAAGCATAGCTGTACTGTGGAGACACCCTCATGCAAAGCCAGAATGTCCACACAGATGTCAGCACACAAAGTGCAAACTGCGTTGCATCTGAACCACACACAGGTGCCAAAAATGCATGAGCAGGAATCATGTTTTAGAAAAAATGACACAGGCTGCAAAGCACGAACATTAAGCACTGGCCAGCATCACAGGGGCACTGCACGGTGATCCTGTGTACAGCCAATTCTCACACACAGGTCAGACCTGGCAAGGAAAAATCAGGGGTGCCCATGTAGGCCTCTCCCGCACAACCACCCATACCTGAGTCAATGTGATTGATACAGATCAAGAAGTGACACCTCTTATTCAGGGTAACAAAAACTGTGCAGAAAAAATTGCTGGATTTACACAACATCACCTCCTGGGGCTGGCAACACATATTTGTGACAAACAACCAGCAACAGATTTTTGTGAATAGCCACACAGGCACTGCCCAGTGTGAGCATGCCCAAGCAAAATGGTGTATCCCTGTCCAGTGGACACATGTAGCACACATTAGAAAAATACAAACAAGGCCAGGGACCAATGCCACAGAGGCAGACCTATGCTGAACCCACAGAGAATGTGCACAGTGTTGGATGACACACATGATTAGGAGGCCAGGGTGTCTCAGGGGACTGTAGTGAGCACACTGCTCCGTATTCCTGGAATGAGCTGACTGTACCATGAGCAACCGTCATGGCACTATGCATATCACACACTCAGGCACATAATGTCTGAGGCCACCACATTGGTCATGCATGCTGCAAGAGTGTTCAGTTGAAACCTCACACTCCTATGTTGAGAATCATCATCAGTGCCAACAAATATGGACCCCCAACAGAGTGAACAGGTCAAGGCACAGGCAAGGTACCAACACAAGTCACAGACCACCCTCCCACATGATGCAGAAAGCAATGTGCACTTAGATTTACTGGAACCTTAGATGACCATGTGCAAATGTGATTACACACAGACCAGAGGACACATGTCAAGGAGGGGAATGGATGAAAAAGAGCACCATGTGACATTGGGGAACAGAAAATGCACTGCACATATAAACTCTGGGAGTGTATCCAGGCTACAGAGCACTTCCAAAAGCTGGTGACACATAACACAACAAACAGCCATGTAACTACCCCCTCGTTGCTGCAGTCTCTCCTGTAACTGCCTATCGAGGTCAGGGAATACCACCGCCAGGACACGGCACATGTGGGGGGTCAGGCGTCGGCGCCCGCCGTGGGGGCGAGGAGAGTCGATCCCCAGCTGGACCCGGGCGATCCGCCGGGTGCAGCACTGGATATCCTGCCACCTTTTGTGGACCCGAGGCAGGCTCCGACTACGCTCCCCCGCCGATCTCACGGCCCTGATGATGTCCCTCCAGATCACCCCCTTCTCGTAGGCAGTTAACTGTCAGGATGACAAAGTGACACAACATCAATACACCTGCTCCATGTCCCAGAGACACACATTTGAACATCTTTAAAATGTTGAAGAGGGCATAGGATGCTGACATGAATTGCATCATTTACAATAAGAAATTGGCCTGTGTGCAAGTCCCATGCACTACATGGCATTGAAAGTCAACAGGTGGCATGAGGGGTGCGACACACTCACTGATCATGGCACACACTGTGCAGCACATGCAACAGCAGGCTGATGGCCAGCACGTGTCATGCAGTCACATGTCCCACTCCACTGACGCACCCTCAGCAGACTAGACAGACACACCCAGGCACAGATCACTCGCCTGTCAGTCGCAACAGCGGATACAACCCTCACTCTGCACATGTGCCACTTGCCAGTGGGGTGTCACAGGCAGTCATTGTTGCTCGCTCTGCAAGTCAGACACACAGCACAGCTTACTTGTCACATCAGATGGGTAGATCTGTTGCCTCCTCCATGCAGCTGTGGTGCAACACTTCACATAGACACTCACACACATGACAAGGAACATTCACACAAATCAATGTCCATGAGGTCGTGCACATCATTTGGACACTCTCACCACAGGTCCACTCAACTCATACACATCTGTGGGTACAGTCACCTGTCACACCGGGGGGACCACTGAATCACCTCAGGACAATAGGAAAAAAAGCCACCAAGGATTTGCCAGGCTGAATGTGTCATGCACTATGCAGTGATTGTCACAGTAAGCACAATGCAAGTGAGGAGTGCACACAGGAACTACCTCATGCTTTGCATGAGAGACATAAGCATGTCCGCCCCCTGGGACCCACTCTAAACAACATTGCATGTCTGTCACACCTGGACACAATGCCAGAAGTGACAGTCACACAACAGGTGCATAGGGAAAGGTAGTGGAGTCAGCAATCACCTGCTCCCCTGGTCTCCCATACAGCTTGGGGTACTGTGGGAGGAAGACATCCAGCAATGCCCCATTCTCCTCCAGGGTGAATGGCTGGGCCCTCTCCATAGTACGTGACATGGTCCTGAGGAAGCAGAGACAGCAGCAGTGTGGTCGACTGGAAAGTTGTGCAGGCAAGTGCCCTCTCATGGGTTCTGGCTGCCTTATATCTGTCTTGCTGAGGGGCATTCAATGTAAGGAGTACATAGTGATTGGTCAGACACATTTGCATCGTACGTTTACTCCAATCCCTTTAAACATAGACCTATGACACGCATTTGCATCGTTCAAAATTTGAGCATCATTTCAAGTCAACAACCACTTTGCAACATTGTATTTTTTGGCCAACTGACTGTTCCAGGACACCTGATGGACACATTTCAACTGAAAACTCAGTATCCATGACAACCAGCATGCATTTAGGGCCTAATACTTGCCCCTTATGTGTCCCCTATGTAATTTTGCAATCCACACACAGGTACGGTGCGTTTCACACGTACACCTACAGCACAAGTACAATAGTGAAACGAAGCGTACACACGCGATGATTGCGGGTGTACGGTGCGTTTCACACATACCCCTACGGCGCAAATACAATAGTGAAACGAAGCGTACACACGCGATGATTGCGGGTGTACGGTGCGTTTCACACGTACCCCTACGGCACATGTACAATAGTGAAACAAAGCGTACACACGCGATGATAATCAACAGGTGTATCTGGCTTTTTGTAGGAGTGCCAGCAAGCTGGCATATGTGTCCTGTATGTATTGTACACACCCGACTCCATAGTTACCTGATGTGTATTAGCAGTGTAGCATGTGCTATGTTCATTGACATTGATATTGGCAGACTCTCAATATTCATTCTTCCCAAACAATGTCTTGCAGGGCACCGCCTGTCCCAAGACCAATGCCAGACTTGGGTGCCATGAGGGAACATGCCTGCATCCGACGTTACAGATTCACTCAACAGTTGATTGAGGACTTGACCGACAGGCTGGCACCACACCTCCAACCGCGACACAGGTATCCTACTGCGCTGACCCCAAAGATGAAGGTGATGGCAGCCCTACATTTTTTTGCCATAAGTACATTTCAATTCACCATAGCTGATGTTGGTGGCATGTCACAGACAATGTTCAGCCGTGTCCTGCGTGATGTTTTAGCAGCCATGTTGGAGCACCTTGATGAATTCATCACATTTCCTACTCCTGAGGAGTTGACAGATGTCAAGGGTGATTTCTATGCCCTGGGAGGGATGCCCCATGTCATTGGGTCCATTGATGGTACACATGTGGCTTTGGTACCACCACAGGCACAGGAACAAGCCTATCGCAATAGAAAACATTACCACTCGATAAATGCCCTTGTGGTGTGTCATGCTAACATGCTGATCTCCCATGTCTGTGCACGTTTTCCAGGATCAGCACACAATGCCTAAATCATGAGGCATAGCAGGGTGCCTCAAATGATGCTGCGGCTGCACAACAAACGAGCATGTCTTGTTGGTGGGTATACTCTGTTTGTCCTGTGTGTTGCAGTATCTTTGGCTCTTACGGCATCTTCTGACCCACTTTTTTACATGATGTTTCCATGTAGGGGACTCTGGATATCCCAACATGCCATGGCTAATGACACCTCTCCACAACCCAAGAACAGCTGCAGATCACAGGTACAACAATGCACACGGGCAGACCAGGCGAGTGATTGAGAGGATGTTTGGACTGCCTGGACAAGACAGGCGGGTCCCTCCCTTATGCCCCGGAGAAGGTTTGCCGAATCTTCATCATGTGCTGCATGCTGCACAACATGGCAGTTGAGAAGGCAGTGCACTCATCCTGGATCTGGATGAGCAGGAACATCCACCTGTGGAGGATCAAGGGCTTGCTCACGAGGCTAGTGATGAGGAGGAGGATGAGGCTGATATCCGGAGTCAGCTCATACGCAACTTCTTCTCATAATGGTGAGTCACTGGGTATGAGTGTGCAAGCTTGTAGCATTGAGTGGCATGAGTTGCAATGTGTGTGTCCAGCTGACTGAATGCAAAGTGACTTTGATGTGTGTTCTGATGTGTCACTCGAGTGATGATGTCATGCCACACAGTTTTGCGGAGAGACTTTCTTTGAAATTTACATGTGTCCAACATTGTTCATGTTTTGTAAATGTCCATGTGTGCGGCGAGAATTGTTTTAGGTGACTTCTTGTGTGTGTGTCATTCCCAGGTTTTTGAGCCTGTTGTCTGCTCGTGTCATCTTTGTCCTCCTGCTATTCCTCATGAGGATTGCAACGTGTGCTGAATCAGCGTTCCATGCACGGACATGTGGAAATGTCAGTTTGGGTAAGGATAGCATCAAGGCTTTTTGGTGGTGGTACGGGTTGGGAATGTGTGGGCCTGCTTCTGTGCATGTTGTGGTACCATGCATTCATGTCTTCTCACCATGGAGCATATAACATGTAGCATCACTCCCATGACATGATAGTCACCCTTCTTGACTGTCATCTGTAGTAGAGTGTGGCGTCTGATGAAGGCATCAATGTGTGTAAACCTTGCCTCCGAAACATTGCGGATGCTACCGGTGGACATAGTGTGGGACATCACAACAACAGGCTCTATGGGGAATTGCAGCCTCTCCGTGTGCAGCAGGATGTGTTTGTCTCATCCCCTTGACTTGTGTGCCAGTTCATTGGGATTGACATCATCCGTGTCGTGAAAGGGGGGTCCAGCGTATGTCCCACATGTTCTGTCAACTGACCTGTGAGTCTGTTCACATGGATGCATTTCCCTTTGTGTGTTTATGTGGAATAAAGGTGTTTAGCACAATCCAAAGTGCCTCATCTCTTGCCAGTTTGCATGCGTCATTTATGGCATACTTGTCAAATATTGAGCATATGTGTATGTGTACTTCGGCAACATGCATGCAGTTCTTCATGGCTAATAATATCTATTGTGCATGAAGTCCCTGGTTGTGTATGTATTCGTGCAGGTTGCTCCCCACAACGAGACGTGAACACATGCTGATGGTGGGTCTCCTGTGCGCAGCTCTGCATTTTGTTGCCTGACCCTGTGACTGTCATTTTTGGTGATTGGTCATACATTTTCTCGTAGTGACCCATGAGTTACCTGACACTCCTTCCTTTACATACACCTGTTGCACTGTGCCTTTCCGACCTCCTTGTCTTTGTGTGCTACTTTTTGCATAGTTTCTCACCCCTTCCGCCTGCTGCTGCGTCACCTGCGGCACCGCCCCGCCGAGTACCCTGATTCTGCAACCCACACGCCTCCAAAATGCTCCTCCCTTCCCCCCTCCACCCATACTTAATGCAGCCAGCAGCTTGTCTGTGCCACTGTTGTGCCAACGCCGTGCCAAAGGCAGGACCGTCTGCGCCTACAACGTGCACAGTGCCCGATTGTTAGATCTGGGGGTCTCTAGTTGGCAGAGGTAAGTACCTTAGACCAAATAGGGATCCTTACTTCTAGTCAGGGTACAGGGACACACACGGTATATAACCCCTGCTCACCCTCTAGGTAGCTTGGCTCGAGCAGACAGGCTTATCTCCAAGGCAATGTGTAACATATTTGCAAGTAACAACCACAATGACCCCCCCCCCGGTACACCACAAATGTAGACCACACAGGTGAGTATATCAAAAATATAACTTTATCTAGTGTAGCAGGAGAAAAGACGATCACTTACGGGGTAATTGCACATAAGCTTAATGGTTGCACTAGGTTACTAGGAAGTTTCTTCTATGTTAAGAACAGTCTCAAGTCTCTACTCGCTATCATAGGGGGTATTACAGCAGGGCTGTAATATCCAGTCAGCTCTTCTCACCGTGCGCGTTATGCTGCAGCCTCAGCGTGGGCAGATTCTTCCTTGACAGCCCTGGCCGGTCACGTCCGCCCTTCCGCCCGCTCTCGACAACCCAACGAGCGGCGGGAAGGCAGTGCGGCCCTTCTCTTCTTGGGTTCGCAGGCTGGGGACACGCTGAATGCTCTCGCGTCTCCTTCGGTGAAGATGGGTCACGCAGGTGACTCGGGCACCACTCCGCCGGCTTCTCGGGACGTCCTGATGTCGCTGGCCAATCCCAGCGCGGCTTCAGCGAGGGGGCTCGATCCACTCAACCAATGAGAGGGCAGCGGCTTCTCAGGATGCTTCGATGACGCTGGCCAATCCCAGCGCGGCATTAGTGAGGGGGCTCGATCCTCTCAACCAATGAGAGGACAGCGGGCTCGATCTACGCGTCGGGAGCGCTGGCAAGATACGGCGAGATTGCGGGGCGATGTGCGGCCCTCTGGCAGTGCAAAACCCTCACGGCAACAGGGATTCTAGCAGCTGCAGGCAACTTCCCGCTCCAGGCCGGGGCAGCACACTCTTGATAGCTTAGTTCAGTTTCTTGGGAACCTTTTAACCCTGGGTTCCGGGACAGGAGGCCAGCTCTTCTCAGGCCCTTGGAGATTCAGTTTCAGACACAGCACACAGCAAAGTCTTGGTAGTACAAGCAGGCAGGGGCACAGCACACAGCAAGCCCTTCTTCTCTCCTTCAGTTGAACAGTAGAACAGGTCAGCCCTTGGAGCACACAGCAAGGCAATCTTCCTTCAGTTCCTCAGCGGTCCTTCTTCTGGCAGAGGTTCCTCTTGATTGTAGAATCTAAAAATCTGTTGTCAGGGGTCCTGTACTTATACCCCTAAAAGTCTTTGAAGTCTTTGTGCAAGTGGGTCCTGAGCCCGGTCAGATCCAGTTCTGGGTGTTGCTGGAGCACTTTGTTTTCCTTGCTTCTTCTTTCCTTTCAGAGTGAGGGGCAGAGTCGTCAGCCACCCAGCAGGAGGTGGAGCCAGCAGTGTGGCAGGCAGGCACAGCCCTATTCACTCCCAGGTGCTATCTCCTCCCTCCACTCTACTTGCAAATGCAGTCATTCAGCAAAGAGATGACTCATCCAACCTCCTGGGGGCTCCCCAGCCCCTGTCACTCTCAAACCAGACAGTCAATCCACAAGCATGCCCAGGCACACAGAAGGGTCAGACAAGAGAACAGCTACTCTCTAAAAAGTACTGTTCTCCAACTCAGGATTTAAAAACAACCTCTCCTAAAAGATGTGTTATTAAATGCTGAGCTCAGGGATATCAAACACTCATGTCTTATCTTGTTCCTATGAGAAGATAGGCTGATGGCCATTGGCACTAGCCTCCCCCATGTTAGCCTATGGAGCAAGATAACCTTGCAGCAGTGAACACACAAAATGGCCGCTGTTCACTACCAGAGCATGATACCTGCACTAGTACATGCTCTACCTTTTACATACACTCCACCCTGCCCAGGGGGGTACCTTGGGCCTTCCATAGGGATGACTGATGTGCACAAAAAGGGAAGGGTTAGGCCCGGCCAGTGTGGACACTGGCCAGGAGGACATGGCAGTCCAGGGACTGCAGGCAGGCCTGCGGTGGCAGGCCTGAGACACCGTTTAGGGCTACTCGTATGGGTGGCGCAATCAGCGCTGCAGGCCCACTAGTAGCATCTGTCATCACCAGCCCTGGCACACACAGTGCACTTTACTAGGGACTTCATGGTGATACAAATATGCCAATCAGGTATATCCAATCAATACGATATTTTACACAGGGAGCACTTACACTCTGGCACTGATTAGCAGTGGCAGAGTGTCCAAAGCATCTAAACCAGCAAAAAACCAAATCCAGCACAGCATCAAAAATCCAGGTAGCAGAGGCAAAAGATAGGGGAAAAACCCACGCCAAGGATGTCAGGTCTAACACCGAGCCTCTGGTCTTTGCATGACCCACATCACACAACAGGCTCATGCTGAAGCCAACCTCCAAGCAATGTCCTCCACACAATCATCTGCCTGCTATCAGGCAACCCCTAAGCGCACACACAACACCTTCGCATGCTGAGTGTGCAACTCAAACTGCCTCCACAGTGCTGCCCAGCCTACCAGACCCCGTCAGAACAACCAGGTCATGTGCCTCCTACTCCACATCCACTCCGTCCACCAGCACGCCATTGGACTCTGTTACCTCCTCAACACAACAGGCCCACACATCACCTTCATGACAGTAACCTGGACATAAGCATCCTCAGCACACGACTTCTTCATTGCCATCTCAGACGGATACAAGATCACCCGCAGGGACGGCACCAACAATCCCGGAGGATGAATTGCAATTTATTCACAAGTACACCCTCAGAGTCACAAATCCGGGTTTGCAGCAACTCCCTGGCAACCCTCAGAGTAACACTCATCTACAGATATCCAGGCCTACATCCACAATTGCGCTAAGCCATCAACACATACATCTGCACGCACGCCCTCACCTCCATAGGCTACATGTGGCTGGGGGCCAGTAACTTCTGGCTGGAGGAGAACCACACCACCATCCATCATTGGTCCATCAACATTTTAATTGACATCTCCACTGCCCCACACCCTGCTAACGATCCCCCAAAGATGCTTGATGTAAGTCACCACAGACAAGCTGTGTGGGACACTCAAGACAACACCACCGCAACACCCTGAAACCACACGCACTGGATCAGCAACTGATCCAACAATCTTGCCACATTGACGGACTTTCCTGTGAAGCACAACAATAGTTAAGGCACCTGGGACAAGGCAGACCTACTGGACTCCTACAGACGTAGCCGGACTCTTGTGCACACCTTGCAACACAAAGAGCCATCATTTACCTTACAGGCCTGGAAAAGACCACACACAGCCATCACCATATCATCAGCAAGGACAAGTGGAGATCCTTCAGATAGTGCTGAGACACCAAAACACACGACATCAAGGAGCTCATCAGCATTGTGAGTGAACTGACAGCAGATCTCCATCCAAGACACCCCACCCTTGCAAGGCAGATCACATCCCTTGCAACTTTGTACCACTGCTAGCTCATGGGCATACACAACAGCCTTGGCACCCAGAGGCAGACAGCACTATTATCCGCAGGACAAACCCCCCTCAGGTTCTGGACTCCTGTCAGCAGCAAGTACACCACCTGGCTCATGTGCACCATCCACTCTGGCTCTCCATCAGGCCCCTTCCCACACAACATCTCAACCACATCATTCCCCATCCTTGAAGCCCCCGTCCAGCGCGTCCTGAATGTCTCCTTTGAGTTAGCCACATTCCATGGGTGCTGGGGGCATGCAGAGACCCAGCCCCTTCTTAAACAACGGACGGCAGTACCGCAGGATCTTCTAGTACATCACCCTGCTTCCCTACCCAGCAAATGTCATCCGGAAGACACTCAACAAGCAACTGACAAATTTCCTCCACACAACCAGCTCCAGGCAACCGGCACCAGACCATACTCCACAGTAATCACACCACTGCAACCGTCATCATTGCCACCACCAACGACAACTTGGCCCTGCCCAACAATGGTGAGCCCACCCCCCCTTGACCTCTCAACGGCATTGTACACCATGTGCTAACACACTGTCAGCTCACACATCTCCAACACTGGTATCCAGAGGGGGGCCCAGGATTCAATCAGAAAGTAGCTCACCAGCAAGGCCCAGGGAGTCTGCCTCCACCCTGCAGCATGTAGTACACTGGGGTCATGTGGCACATGCCCCAGGGCTCTTCTCTCAGCGTGACGATCTTCAATATCTCCATGACCCCCCTCTCCACCATCACATGCACACACGACCTCATCATCATCTTGTATGCCATTCACACCCAGCTGCTCCTCAAACTCACCAAAGAGCCAGCCATTGCCAGATCCAAACTTCAAGAAGGCATGAGATCTGTTGACGAATGGCTGGACATCAGCCACCTGAGGCTGGACTTGGACAGGACAGAAGTCATCATCTGAGGATTGTCCCCTTACGGCTGTGTCAACTCCTTGTGTCCCACTGGTCTGGGCACCGCACCAGCACCCAGTGGCCACGCACGCAAGCTGGTGTTCATCATGGACCCATCGCTGACAATTACCATGCAACTCACCACCATCTGTACCTCATGCTGCGACACCCTCCGCATGCTGCAAATGACCCACAGATAGATCCACTCCAAGGCAAGATAGACCGTCCCCCAGGTCCATGACACCAGCCGGCTCAACTACAGCACCGGCCTCTATGTAGAACAACAGCAAAACTGCAGGAGAAGCTGTCCACATCCAGGGTGCATCCGCACACCTCATCTTCAACATCCCCAGCCCCAGCCACATCACCGTCCACCTGAGATAGCTAGAATGGCTCACTGTCTGCTGCAGGATCACCTTCAGACTCCTCAACCACACTCAGGAGGCAGTCCACAACCCCAGACCCAAAACAAACCTTGGACGTCTGTCATCCAACACCCCGTTGGCCCAACTCCGTGCAGCCCACCTTGCCCTGGCCACCATTCATCACATCCACATAAACACTGCATGCAGGAGATAGTTCTCCCACCTCGCCAAACAGACCTGGGACTCCTTCCCCGGGCACATCAACATGACCCATGACCTCTACACCTTCATGATACTCTTCCAAATTGGTCTGCCTGAGCAGTATTGCAAGCCCCCCCTCAGAAGCTTGAGGCCATCACGGGTGAGTATTGAGCTCCGTGTCTGTATTTGGTGATACATTGCGACACATGTGTGTCCTCGACCGGACTCAGATCCAAGTGTATGGATGGCTGGAGTTAGTTCCACACTCAGGCATACTTTGACATCTCCCCACACGTATGTTGTGGACTCATGCTAAATGACTGCAACATAAAATTTCACAAATTAATTATTTAATTATAGCTCTGTGGCACGATTTGTGCACTGAAAAAGGTACAATGCAGGGACCATAGAATCCAAAGTTCACAGGGGGAGATGGGATCCTTGCCATTTGAAGTCATCAGAGTCCAGACCACAGTGTTTGGCATAATTAGACCAGCAGGTCCATGTGGCAGATGATGTCAGTCAATGAGGTGATGCTGTCGCACATGAAGGCCAGGTGCCAGGCCAGGTGACCTGGGAGATATGGATGGTCCGCTGCCTCTCACGGTCTTTTCCGTGGACGAACCACCTATCTCCGGGGACCCTCAGATGCAGGCCTTGACAATGCTTGGGACGCTCCGTCGGACGAATCCTCCTCCTCCTCCTCCTCCCTCCCTGTGGCTGGTGGTGGTCTTCGCCTGGTGGCACAGGGAGGGTTGCCCATGTTGTCGGCGATCCGACGGAGTGAATGGCTTATGTCCCTTTGCACCGCCAGAAGCTCAGCCAGTCTTGCCTCCATCCGTCCTTGGTGTTCTTGTTGACTGGCGTGTTGCTCGGCCTGCTGGTTCTTGATCTCTGTGAGGGTCAGCACTACCTGGCTGAACTCCCTGGTGTCACGCCAGTATGCCTCCATGAAGTTGTGTATGTGTGACATACCGGTCCCTTCAGCTGGCTGGTCAGGTTCTCGCCTCCGCCTGCCTCCACTCCCACCACCCCTGCCCACACGAGCCTGGCCTGCCATTGTGGGCACATCGGGTCTACGGGACACCTGAGGGATGGCAGTGGCAGTGTTGACTGCCTCCTCCTGGGTGCCCGGCGCTCCTTGTCCCTCCTGGTCAGACTGGCTGAGTTGTTCACTGCGGGCAGGGCTCCTCGGTGTCTCCTGGGATGTGGCAGGAATGGGGGTGGTGGTTGGCACAGATGGTCCTGAACAAGGTTCTGCAGGGGCTTGGACACCAGAGGGTCCAGGTCGGTCGGGGTCATCTGCGGAATGTTGAGAGGCGTCGCTGCCGGTGGGATCAGGTTCCTCCCGGGCCAGGGACTGTGAATCTTCACCCCCATTGTTGGGGGTAGATTCATCACGTTGCCCTGTGTGTGAGAGACAGACAATGTTAATGCTGTTTCATGCAACATGCATGTATCATACACATTCAAGTTGGCACTGTTCCTCCAGGTAGTTGTATGTGCCTAGCATTCTCCTCAATGTTCACTTGTGGATGGGTATGTTGCGGGGGACAAATTGATATGTTCTCCTGAGTCTTTGACATGTAGATTTTTGGCTTGGAGTCTTCTTTGGCTATGTATTGGTGTTGTTGTGTTACATGTCCATTGTGACAGTGGGTAAATCCATTGCCTGTCCCGGGGGTGTCTGCTTGTGTAAGGGGTGTGTGTGACAGGGCCTGCTGGTGGGTGTAGTGTGATTTGGCAGTGGGGCTCCCAGGTGTTGTAGCTGTCCCCCCATGGAGCATGCTGCCATGACAGTGAGTGTGAGTTCCTGTCCTAGATATCTGAGCTGGTTGTCTTGGTGTTTGTGTTTGCACTGGTCACAGGAGGGCCTTGTGCTGCCTACACCCGGGCCGAGTGTGAGCTATCTTGTCATTACTTTCCCAATCTCTGTGCATTGCGCATGGTGCATGGGTATGTACCTGGGCCATATGGGATGAGGGCAATTGTGTCTGATTTGGAGTTCAACAATGTGTTTTGTGCCACCCACCCTCCCAGCATCCATTCTTGGGTTGCTGCTTCATGTAGCATGGGACATAGCATGGCCTTGCTTTCTCGATGGAGCATACACATGTTAGTGGCATTAGCGTTATTTTTGACTGTGGTTGTGGCCGGTGAGGGCTTGGGGGTAGTTGCGTGCATTTAGTGTAGTTGGGGTGTGGATGCCATTACCCCCATGTTACCTAAGTTGTTTGTGTACTCACCAGGCTTCGGAAACCAGGCAACACCTCGTCGGAAGAGAGTGTAGTAGACGATCATGAATTATCTGCACGAAGACCACCGGCAAAACAGAGCACCGAACAGACGGATATATTGAAAAAGGAAACAGCTTCCACATCTGGGTTGAAACCTTCTTTTTTAGCCGAGGGGCACTCATCCAATTTACCCCCAGACAGAAACATTCAACCACCAGACACCGCATCCGCAGGGGACAATACAACAAAAAAAACCATCGAAACAGGCAGACCACAGAGAAATTTGAAAAAACCAACACTCTCGTGATGAACATTTCCAAAAAGAACTTGAGTATAGAACAACTAAGGGTACTCAATAAAGGAACATCTTTTGTTCCCACTTATACATCTAATCCACTGGAGACGGAAATATCTTTTTTCAAATTTATGCGAAAGCTCAGACTGAGATGGTTCTTTGCTAATAACACTCTAGAGGAAAAAGAGAGACCATAGAACGTTTTCGACCAAAGAGTAAATTCATGGCTCCTGTCTCACATAAAACCTTAGACAACTTCGAACTTCTGGTGGAAAAAGATTTGGAACACATCAAATATTCCAAACCCCAACATGCTAACCTTTCCAAGAAGGAACTAAGGATACTCAATGCACTTCATCAAGACATGGATATAACCTTTCAACCTGCAGACAAAGGAGGTGCTCTATGCATTTTGGACACGGAATTTTATGCACATAGTGTTGGCACCCACGTTAATGATGAGCACACTTACATTCTTCTGGACGGTGACCCCACTAGAGAATTTAAAGATCTGTTAGGCTCTTTACTAAAAAAAGCCATGGATAACGGCCTGATCACCGAGAACACCAGGAAATTTCTATCTGTTGACACTCCTAAAATACCTCACATATATATGCTTCCTAAAGTGCACAAGAGTGTTACTAATCCACCTTTCCGTCCCATTGTGGCAGGTTGTGGATCAATACACGAACCGATTGGACAATTCCTAGACTTTCATTTACAACCGTTGGTACAAACATGGGAGACCTATGTTAAAGACACCACTGACTGCCTTCTGAAACTGAAAACCATACAACACCATTTTGAGGAGGACATTCTACTTTGCACCATAGATGTGGTGGCTTTATACACATCCATAGCTCATAATGAAGGGCTCGAAGCGGTGGAATGGCGACTTTTAGAATCTTCCTTTGAACCAGACATGAGCATGCTCCTATTGGAGCTTCTACACTTTTCACTCTATCATAGTTACTTTCACTGGAAAGAGCACTTCTATCTTCAAAAAACAGGAACGTCCATGGGATTTCCCGGGGCACCTGCATACGCCAATACCTTTATGGCATATTTTGAACATCTACACATTCTTCATAACCCCACATGGCAAGAGCATGCAATTCTTTTTCTACGGTACATTGACGACATTCTTGTCATTTGGAAAGGCTCATGACACACTTTGGAATCTTGTATCCAGGATCTTAACCTATGCAACCCAAGGATTCAGTTTACTTCTAACATTCAAACCAACAAAATCCATTTCTTAGATATAGAAATTCTAAAGACACCCACGGGCCTTCAAACAGCAGTCTACAAAAAACTTACTGATGTCAATAACGCGCTACATTTACACAGCGCACATCCATATTCTCTTAAAAATATTTACCCGTGTCACAGTTCATCAGGATTAAAAGGATCACATCTGACAACACTCAATGCACTAAACTCATAGAAGAACAAAAAATGAGATACATAGAACGAGGATACCCTGAGGATGTACTCCTAGCAGCCGAAAGGACAGTAGCCCTTAAAAAACGCAAAGATCTTTTACTCCCATCACGGAAACAAACGGCTCAACGTGAGGTATTTGTCTTAAAATATTCAACACAAGCTTCCCAAATTAAGAAAATTATCCACAAACGCTGGGAGATCATTGCACAAGAAACTGACTTCACCGACTTGTATAGAGGTCCCCCTCTATTTGCACATACTAGATCCAAGAACATCAGAGAACTACTAAAACCTAAACACCTTTCCATCAGACAAACCTACAAAGGAATGCGCAAATGCCATAACTGTGGTCAATGTGGCAACGTTATTCTTGGAAACACTTTTTCCCATCTCCAGTCAGGTGAAAAAATTACATTGAGACATTCCTCAGATTGTAACACAGAGGGAGCTATTTATGCGATCTGTTGTCCCTGCGGGTTAGTCTACGTAGGTAGGACTTCCAGAATAATCAAAACGAGAATAGTGGAACACAAAAGCACTATGCGCAATAAAAATCTCAAATGATGTTTAGCTACACATTGGATTAACACCTCGCATACCATACCCCAATTACGTTTCACTATTTTGGAAAAAATTCAATTAACCGCAGGTACAGACTTGAACACCAGTCTAGCACGCAAGGAAACCTTCTGGATAAAAAAGCTTGGTACGCTGATACCAGGTGGGCTCAATGACCATTGTGTTTCTTATAAATGTTGCTCTTCACCTATATTGCCTTACATAATACAGCTTTCTATAGGGCATGCACATGTCTGTAAATTAACACTTGACTTGTAAAGGATTTGCAATCTCTTTAAATTTATCCTGTCCCAATTTTTTATTTTGCTCAGATTGTCTTTTTTCACATTCTTTTCACCATCCATTACCCCCACGATACGTAGTTATTTTTGTCTTTCTTAGACACTTCCAATAAAGCTTTTTCATCCACCTTCACTTTACTGACATCTCGATTCCTTTGAAACGTAATGCGTAATACACACGTCTACACGCACGCTTCCAACTCGTGACGGAACACGTACTTCGTTGCTTCTCACGCTAACTTGCCGGTAAGCGCTCGGAAACCTCCCGTTTTGATGCATTTGGAGTCTTCCCTGGTCATTGTAGGGATTTGAGCATCAACCTTATTTTCTTTCACTTTTTAGCCTACTCCATCTAACGTGCGGGATTAGATCTCGACTTTCTCAGTTAAGATTTTACATAGAACACTAGGGTGCTTTCACAAGTGGGTCCACCCAATTCATTGAGACAAGTTGGGGAATACATTCTCTGTTTATTTTCTACTTTAATAGATGTCAGATTTATTGGAAACCTGTTTCTTCTTGCTACTTCAAGCATTGTAATAAAAATCCGTGTGAGTATAATTACGTTCACATGCCCATTTCTCCACTTTCATAGCTTGCGGTCACTTTTGTTTTTCTTCACGTCACGCGTTTTCCCGCCTTTGCGCCTTTTCACTTGGTTTCTTTGAGCACTGATTAAATAACATGTTTCCTTTAATTACTCACACAGTATCAGGGCACAGATTTCATAACTCTATACGTATACAGCCATGTACCACACTTTGTAATCACGGCAGTGCGAGCACGCATTTTAATTTTTGGTATTCACTCAGGCTATCTTCACGTTACCTATTATTGAAGTTCATCGCAGAGGGCAAATCCTATTTCGAATCTTTCAATGTATCAAACTACTGAATACAATGTGATTTTCTGTTCTGTTGTAGCTTCCATTACGGTGGACCTTTTGGAAATTGACTTCGCTCAGATCATGTGTATCCCCTGAAGAAGGGTTGAAAAACCCGAAATGCATTGGGACTTTGTTTTACAATGAAAATCAATATAGTTCAGTTTCACACATGTTGCTTGTGCATTAACAAGACTCTAAGGAGTGATTGCTTTGTAAAACCTTAATTTTATTTATATGTGTTTAACCAAGTGATATATTGGTATTTATCCTTTATAACAGGCAAAGTTAATCTGTCATGTAATATTGTGTTTAAATAATTCAGATGAACATTAAAATATGTTTGAAACTTTCATAGTTCTTTAGCAGTGCGTCATGCAGGTTTGGGTCACCCCATTCCTCTTCAATTGGAGATGGGATCCTTGCCATTTGAAGTCATCAGAGTCCAGACCACCGTGTTTGGCATCATTAGTCAGACTGTGACCAGCAGGTCCATGTGGCAGATGATGTCAGTCAATGAGGTGATGCTGTCGCACATGAAGGCCAGGTGACATGGGAGATATGGATGGTCCGCTGCCTCTCACGGTCTTTACCGTGGACGACCCACCTTCCTCCGGGGACCCTCAGATGCAGGCCTTGACGATGCTTGGGACGCTCCGTCGGACGAATCCTCCTCCTCCTCCTCCTCCCTCCCTGTGGCTGGTGGTGGTCTTCGCCTGGTGGCACAGGGAGGGTTGCCCATGTTGTCGGCGATCCGACGGAGTGAATGGCTTATGTACCTTTACACCGCCAGGAGCTCAGCCAGTCTTGCCTCCATCCGTCCTTGGTGTTCTTGTTGACTGGCGTGTTGCTCGGCCTGCTGGTTCTTGATCTCTGTGAGGGTCAGCACTACCTGGCTGAACGCCCTGGTGTCACGCCGGTATGCCTCCATGATGTTGTGTATGTGTGACATACCGGTCCCTTCAGCTGGCTGGTCAGGTTCTCGCCTCCGCCTGCCTCCACTCCCACCACCCCTGCCCACACGAGCCTGGCCTGCCGTTGTGGGCACATCGGGTCTACGGGACACCTGAGGGATGGCAGTGGCAGTGTTGTCTGCCTCCTCCTGGGTGCCCGGCGCTCCTTGTCCCTCCTGGTCAGACTGGCTGAGTTGTTCACTGCGGGCAGGGCTCCTCGGTGTCTCCTGGGATGTGGCAGGAATGGGGGTGGTGGTTGGCACAGATGGTCCTGAACAAGGTTCTGCAGGGGCTTGGACACCAGAGGTTTCAGGTCGGTCGGGGTCATCCGCGGAATGTTGAGAGGCATCGCTGCCGGTGGGATCAGGATCCTCCCGGGCCAGGGACTGTGAATCTTCACCCCCATTGTTGGGGGTAGATTCATCACGTTGCCCTGTGTGTGAGAGACAGACAATGTTAATGCTGTTTCATGCAACATGCATGTATCATACACATTCAAGTTGGCACTGTTCCTCCAGGTAGTTGTATGTGCCTAGCATTCTCCTCAATGTTCACTTGTGGATGGGTATGTTGCGGGGGACAGATTGATATGTTCTCCTGAGTCTTTGACATGTAGATTTTTGGCTTGGAGTCTTCTTTGGCTATGTATTGGTGTTGTTGTGTTACATGTCCATTGTGACAGTGGGTAAATCCATTGCCTGTCCCGGGGGTGTCTGCTTGTGTAAGGGGTGTGTGTGACAGGGCCTGCTGGTGGGTGTAGTGTGATTTGGCAGTGGGGCTCCCAGGTGTTGTAGCTGTCCCCCCATGGAGCATGCTGCCATGGCAGTGAGTGTGAGTTCCTGTCCTAGATATCTGACCTGGTTGTCTTGGTGTTTGTGTTTGCACTGGTCACAGGAGGGCCTTGTGCTGCCTACACCCGGGCCGAGTGTGAGCTATCTTGTCAGTACTTTCCCCATCCCTGTGCATTGCGCATGGTGCATGGGTATGTACCTGGGCCATATGGGATGAGGGCAATTGTGTCTGATTTGGAGTTCAACAATGTGTTTTGTGCCACCCACCCTCCCAGCATCCATTCTTGGGTTGCTGCTTCATGTAGCATGGGACATAGCATGGCCTTGCTTTCTCGATGGAGCATACACATGTTAGTGGCATTAGCGTTATTTTTGACTGTGGTTGTGGCTGGTGAGGGCTTGGGGGTAGTTGCGTGCATTTGGTGTAGTTGGGGTGTGGATGCCATTACCCCCATGTTACCTAAGTTGTTTGTGTACTCACCAGGCTCTGGAAGTCCTTGCGGTCCATGTACTCCCACTGGCAGAAGCAGGGCCATCACCTTCTCCTCCCAGGGATGGAAATGTACTGGTCTGCGGGGCGCACCACCTCCAGTGATGTTGCTCTGGGCGTAGTCATCATTCATTTTGTGCTTGACCACCCTCCGCAGATCGTACCACCTGGCTTGGCATTCATTCCTGGTCCTTCTGATGGGTGCAACAGCATTCACCCTATCGACGATCCTCTGCCACATGTGTGATTTTTCAGCTATGCTGGTCTGTCTGACCAATGTTCCAAACAGTGTGGCTCGACTCTGATGACTTCATTGACAAGGATCTCCAGCTCCTCCCTTGTGAACTTTAGATTCTTGTCTGTGGGCATGGTGTGGGGTGAGGGTGTGGATGGTTGTGGGTGTGCGGGTCTGAATGTGACGGTGTGGTTGTGAATGTGAAGAGGGGGTATGTGTGAAGGAGGTTGTGTGACGGTGTATATGTTAAGGTGGATGGGTGCAGTTGTTGGTGTGAAATGAAATGAATGAATGAATGAAATGAAATGAATGAATGAAATGAAAATGAAATGAAAAGAGGATTTATTGAGCGCGATAGCTACCCTGAGGCGTCCCAGCGCTAACGGACAAGGCGTGTGGGTGAGAATTGTGGCACTTAGTCTGGTTTATTAAAGAGCAAGGTTTTTAGCTGTTTATGGTAGGAGAGCAGGTTGGGATCTGATCGGAGATGGAGGGGGAGGGCGTTCCATAGTTTGGCCGAGTTATAGGAGAATGAGCGGCCCCCACATCTAACTCTTTTGATCCTGGGGACAGTGGTAAGGAAAGAGGAGGTTGATCTGAGATGTCTGTTTGGTATGTAGGGGATGGCCAGTGATTGATTAATGAGAGGGCCGGTTTTCCAAAAGGCTCGATGGATGATGCATAGGCTCCTGAATTCAATTATTTGCCTTACTGGTAGCCAATGAAGATACTTCAGTCCGGATTTGATGGAGAGTCGACGAGGGATCTGGAGGAGGGTTCGCGCTGTGCAATTTTGGTGTGTGCTCTCTAGCTCCAGTGAGTCTGTTGCAAAGGCTCATGGTTTGTGTGTGTGGGCCCTTTTTTTTGGTCCATTTGTGGGTGGGCCTCAGTTTGAATTTTTGGTGGGAGTGTTATAAGGGGTGGTTGTGAGTTTGCCCCTCTGTTTGCCTGTTTGGATGTGTCCAGGTCAGTCATTTCCATTTTTAGTGCACTGTAGACGTGTTTTGTGGTGTTGTGCGAGTCGAATAGACCCTCCTTGTGCTGTTTTACAGTGTCCGTGGTTCAGTACGATACAGGGGTACGAGTCGTACAGGCACACACCCCCATGCATTGTGTATGTACGGTGCGTACACCGCCATTGCATATGTACGGTGCATACACCTCCATTGCTATGTATGGTGCGTACAACGCCATTGCATATGTATGGTGCGTACGCCGCCATTGCATATGTATGGTGCGTACACCGCCATTGCTATGTACGGTGCGTACACGGCCATTGCTATGTACGGTGCGTACACCGCCATTGCATATGTACGGTACGTACAACGCCATTGCTATGTACGGTGCGTACACCGACAATGCGTATGTACTGTTCGTACACCGACATTGCGTATGTACGGTGCGTACACCGACATTGCATTTGTACAAGTCATTTCCCGTGTAAGGGACGTTTTCGGTACGAATCGTAAATCGGAAAGCCGGTCCGGATCGTACTTGTACGCTCGGACTGTCTTTTTACAATTCGTACGGAAAAGTGTCCGGGTCCGTCTCGTACAAATTTTCCCGCTACGATTCGTACGGATCGGGCCGATCCGTATGTACTTTTTCCCGTACGAATCGTACTTCACGGGTCGGACGTGACTTGTACGATTCGTACGGGGAAAAATACGGATACGAGTCGTACGGGAAAAAGAAATACAGGATCGGAATCGACCCCTTAATATTTTTACATTTTAAGCTTTTTTATATTATTTTAACTATGTTTAACTTAATTGTGTTTATTATTTAATTACTTTAATATTATTTTTAATACATTTAAAAAATTTGATATTTTAGTTATCTATATTTTTAACAACGACATTTTGTACTCGATATTTTGCGCCTTACCTGTTTGTAGATAGGGACTCGATATTCTGTCCCTCGATATTTTTGCTTCGATATTCTGGACAGTCGATATTCGGTCCCTTGATATTTCATCACTGAACCCCTTCTGCCAGTGCTGCACATTCTTCCATAAAATAGAGCCTTCCATTCCTTCTGCCAGTGCTGCACATTCTTATTTAAAACAGACTTGCACTCCTGCCAGTGGGACACATTTGTCTGTAAGACAGAGACTTGCACTCCTTCTGCCAGTGCTGCACATTCTTCTTTACAACAGAGACTTGCACTCCTTTCACCAGTGCTGCACATTCTTCTTTAAAACAGAGACCTGCCTTCCTTATGCCAGTTCTGCACATTGTTCCATAGAATAGAGGATTGCACTCCTTCTGCCAATGCTGCACATTCTTCTTTACAACAGAGACTTGCACTCTTTCTGTCAGTGCTGCACATTTTTCCATGGAATCAAGACTTGCACTCTTTCTGTCAGTGCTGCACATTCTTCAATAGAATAGAGACTTGCACTTCTTCTATCAATGCTGCACATTCTTCAATAGAATAGAGACTTGCACTCCTTCTGTCAATGCTGCACATTCTTCAATAGAATAGAGACTTGCACTTCTTCTATCAATGCTGCACATTCTTCAATAGAATAGAGACTTGCACTCCTTCTGTCAATGCTGCACATTCTTCAATAGAATAGAGACTTGCACTCCTTCTGTCAATGCTGCACATTTTTATACCATAGAAACGTGCACTGCTTCAGGCAGTGCAGCATATTCGTCTGTGCGATAGAGGCTTGCACTGCTTTGCTGCTCTACTCTGGGTGAAGAGACACATGAATTCACTCTCTCTGATCTCCTTGTGCTTTGAGGGCGAGTAACGCCTGCGCTACTTTCTCACTGCTGGGCGTGTTGAGTGTGCTCTTCACACAGAAATGGAGCACCACTGAAAGAAGTAATGCAAGCATCTCTCACCCAGAGAAAGGGCATCACAGAGTGATGGGATCAGTGCACGTTGAGGGGCACTTGCACTGCTCCTTATAGACCTGTACTGGTCCCTTGCACAAGTGCTGTTTGTGCTGCATCTATTATATTTAGAGGCACGCTAGCACTACTGTCAGCAGTGCCCCTGTGCCCTGTGTGAAGGACACTTGCAATGCTTTTTTTAGGAATATTTGGCCTGTTTCATTCAATGCAGGCCCTCTGTCCCTGTGAAGAACACTTGAACTGCTTCTTTGTGAGAGCAACACTTGGTTTGTTCCTGTCAGTGCTCTAAATATTCCGTGCCCTTACCTGGTACTGATGCTTCTCTCCAAGTACCTGTTCTGTTTCACATAGATACTTACACAGCCTTTCTCACACCAGAAAAGCTTTTGTCAGTGCAGCCCCTTCTGTGTGAGGGACACGTGCACTGCTTCTGTCAGCACTGCATCTCTTCTGTGCCTGGACGCTTGCAGTGTTTCTGACAGTACTGCACCTCTTCTGTGCCACGATGCTTACACAGTTTCTGTCAGCATTGCACTAGTTCTGTGCTAGGACGCTTGCACTACTTCTATCAGCACTGCATCTGTTCTGTGCCAGGACGCATGCAGTGTTTCTATCAGTACTGCACCTATTCTGTGTCACGAGGCTAACACAGTTTCTGTCAGCACTACACCTATTCTGTGCCACAACGCTTACACAGTTTCTGTCAGAACGGCACTATTTCTGTGCGAGGACGCTTGCACTACTTCTGTCAGCACTGCATCTGTTCTGTGCCAGGACGCTTACACAGTATCTGTCAGCACTGCACCTATTCTGTGCCACAATGCTTACACAGTTTCTGTCAGAACTGCACTATTTCTGTGTGAGGACGCTTGCACTACTTCTGTCAGCACTGCATTAGTTCTGTGCTAGGACACTTGCACTACTTCTGTCAGCACTACATCTGTTCTGTGCCACAAAGCTAACACAGTTTCTGTCAGCATTGCGCCTATTCTGTGGCACGGCGCTTACACAGTTTCTGTCAGTACTGCACTAGTTCTGTGCTAGGACGCTTGCACTACTTCTGTCAGCACTGCACCTGTTCCGTGCCGGGACACTTATACAGTTTTGTTCAGTACTGCACCTGTTCTGTGCTAGGACGCTTGCACTACTTCTGTCAGCACTGCACCTGTTCCGTGCCATGATGTTTACACGTTTTCTGTCAGCACTGCACCTGTTTCGTGCCACAACGCTTACACAGCTTCTGTCAGCTTTTCACCTGTTCTGTGCCACAAAGCTTACACCGTTTCTGTCAGCACTGCACCTATTCTGTGCCACAAAGCTTACACAGTTTCTGTCAGCACTGCACCTGTTCTGTGCCAGGACACTTGCACTTTTTCTGTCAGCATTGCACCTATTCTGTGCCACAACGCTTGCCCTACTTCTGTCAGTTCTGCACTTTTACTCTAGGTGAGTGGCACTTGCATGGCCTCTGTCACAACTACCGTTTCTTGGGTCGGGCACGTCCACTCTTTTTGTCAGGGCTGTCCTTTGTTCGGGGAGCACAATTAGATAATTCTTCCACTGGTCACTGTGTGAGGGACACTTGCACAGATTCTATCAGTGCTGAATTTTCTACGTGAGTCTGCCACTGTTGTGCCTGTGGTGTGTGCGAGAAGATGACTCTGCTGCGTGCACCTCTTCTCTGCTTGAGTGATGCTTGCACTGCTGCTGTCCATCTTTTCTCAGTGAGTGGTGCTCGCGTTGCTGCTGTCTCTCTTTTCTGGGTAAGAGGTGCTTGCACCGCTGCTGCCCCTCTTCTCTGGGTGGGTGGTGGTTGCACTGCTGCTGTCCCTCTTCTCTGGTGAGTCGTATTTGAACTGCTGGTGTTCCTCTTGTCTGGGTGAGTGAGTGGTGCTTGCACTTCTAATGCCCCTCATCTCCGGATAGATGATGATTACACTGCTGCTCTCCCATCTCTGAATGAGTGATGATTGCACTGCGTATGCACCTCTTCTCTTGGTGAGTGATGATTGCACTGCTGCTGTCTCTCACCTCTGGATAAGTAATGAGTGCACTGCTGCTATCCCTCTTCAATGGGTGTGTGGTAATTAACCTGTTGTTGTCTCTCTTCTCTGGGTGAGTGATGATTCCACTGCTGCTGTCCTTGTTCACTGGGTGAGCAGTGTTTGCACTACTGCTGTCCCTCCTCTCTGGGTGAGTGGTGCTTGCACTGCTGCTGTCCCTTTTCTCTGGGTGAGTGGTGCTGGCACTGCTGTTGATCAGACTCTTCTCTAGATGAGAGATGCTTGCACTTCTACTGCCTCTCCTCTCTGGGTGAGTTGTGCTTGCACAGCTGCTGACACTCCTCTCTGGGTGAGTGATGCTTGCACAGCTGCTGTCACTCTTTTGTGGGTGAGTGGTGCTTAAGGAGCTGCTGGCACTCCTCTCTTGGTGAATGGTGTTTGCACAGCTGCTGACACTCCTGTCTGGGACAGACTTTTTTTTTGCCAATCAGAAAAAAATGTTTTGAATTGATTTAAGTGTAGAGTTAGAGTGCACCCTGAATCACTGTATGTTGTTACACAAGCACACGTCCTATCCCACTGTTGCCACCAATATTAGAAATTGGGTCTCTGATTTTCAAGGGTATGCACCCTTGGCCAAGCAAGGACCACTACTCTACTCAGGGTAAACCCCCAAAACACCCTAGGGAGTCCTGCACCCACCCTCTGGTAGCTTGGCGCAGAGCAGGCAGACTTATCCCAAGAGACAATGTGTAAAGGTTTGTGTAACACACACCCACTGTAACCCAATGAGAACTCTGCAAAAAGACTCAACACAAGCTTAGAAAAATAGCAGTACCTTTTTATACAGAAATATTAAGATCACAATGATGAAGATTCTATCAGGAGTTTAAGAGTTATACACTTTTAAATTTTAAGTAGTGCTTTAGAGCAAAAGATCAATAGGACTGATTTTAGAGCCGTTGCGATACTTTTGGGAAGTACATTAACAGTTGTAGTCTGAGACACTGATGCGCTTCTATAAGGGCATTTCAGGTTTTACTGGGGACTGCCATATAATGTCCCCAGAGTTTGCTGTTCCCAACCCGAGGGGCGCGGTGTAGATATGATGGGACCACTTAGGATATGGTGACAGTCCGATCGCAAGTAGGTAAGTGCCCTGCTACGAGAGGTATAGCGTCGGGACTCAGGGGTTGCCCAGGGCCAGCTACACACCACAATTACCTGCAGAGAGGCCACAAGAAGTGTCACTGTCTGCACCATCCTTGAGCGCGATTTCTCTGTTGCGGAGACGCAAAGTAGGGCAGCAGTTCCTGGGAACAGTCAAGCACAGCCAAGAAGCAATCCTTCCAGTGCAACAGCCTTTACTCCCGCAGAGTTCAGTGCAGGTCCAGTAGTGTAACACAGATGTGGGATTAGAGCCCTATTTTTATTCCCTGGTGTCCAGCTACTAGAAGGGGGCAGAAGCTTCTGGAGAGTTCTTTGAAGTTCTGGGGGGTTCCCTGTCTCACCTGACCTGGCCCCTGGCTATCTGTGCTGAAAAAACAGGGTCGTTAATCATATTGTGGGGTGACAGGTCTTAGCCTATTGAGATGTAAGTGTGAATCACCATTACTTCCTCTCAGTGCAAGAAGGCCATCAGTATGTACATGGAGTCAGCCCTTTCTGTGTTTTGGGGAGTATAGATCGTATGCAAGTGTGGGGCCACTACCCTGGCCAGACGTAGAATGGGGTAGGCTGCAGGTAATCAAAGATGAGCGAAGGACAGAGAAATGTCCACTTTCTAAAAGTGGCTTTTCTAAAACAGTAAAGGTAAAACTCAATGCACCAATTGAGATGATTCCTCGATTCCTCACAACCATTCCAACCATACCAAGCATGACATATCTATTTCTTCCTATTCATGAGTTATCACCTAAAGAAATATAAGGGGTTTCCTAATGCTGGCCTATGCAAGGGGTAGGCCTCACTGCAATGGCAGAGTCCTGAGGCAGCTCCGACAATGTCACCATGTTTTAGGGGAGAGCATCCACACTAAAGCACTGTTTAGCAGAGGTAAAGTGTCCAGAGTCCTAAGTCCAACAAAATGTTATAGTCCAGAGCGGTAGGGGAGAGGGTAAAATGTTAGGAAGAGACTACCATAAGGCTGACAGGTCTAACACTTGCACTTCTGCTGCCCCTCCTCTCTGGTTGAGTGGTGCTTGCCCTTCTGCTATCCCTCTTTTGCGAGTAATGAATTCATTGTTGATGTCCCTCTTCTCTGGGTGAGTGATTATTGAACTGCTGATGTCCCTCTACTCTGGTGAGTGGTGCTTGCACTTCTGCTATCCCTCTTCAGTGAATGATATATGCACTGCTGATGTCCCTATTCTCTGGGTGAGTGAAGAATGCACTGTTGATGTCCCTCTTCTCTGGTGAGTGGTGCTTGCACGTCTGCCATCACCCTTCTGCGACTGATAAATGCACTGCTGATGTCCCTCTTCTCTGGGTGAGTGATGATTCCACTGCTGATGTCCCTCTTCTCTGGTGAGTGGTGCTTGCACTTCTGCTATCCCTCTTCTGCGAGGGATAAATGCGCCGCTAATATCCCTCTTCTTGGGGTTAGTGGAACTTGCACTTCTGGTATTCCTCTTCTGTTACTGATGAATGCACAGCTGATGTCCCTCTTCACTGGTGAGTGGTGCTTGCACTGCTGATGTCCCTCTTCTCTGGTGAGTGATGCTTGCACTGCTGATGTCCCTCTTCTCTGGTTAGTGGTGCTTGCACTTCTGCTATCCCTCTTCTTCGACTGATGATTGCACTGCTGATGTCCCTCTTCTCTGGGTGAGTGGTGCTTGCACTTCTGCTATCCCTCTTCTGCGACTGATGATTGCACTGCTGATGTCCGTCTTCTTGGAGTGAGTGGCTCTTGCATTGCTGATGTCCCTCTTCTCTGGTGAGTGGCGCTTGCACTTCTGCTAACCCTCTTCTGCGACTGATGATTGCACTGCTGATGTCCCTCTTCTCAGGGTGAGTGGTGCTTGCACTTCTGCTTTCCCTCTTCTGCAAGTGATGAATGCACTGCTGATGCCCCTCTTCTTGGGTGAGTGATGATTGCACTGCTGATGTCCCTCTTCTCTGGTGAGTGGTGCTTGCACTTCTGCTATCCCCCTTCTGCAAGTGATGAATGTGCTGCTGATATCCCTCTTCTCTGGTGAGTGGCGCTTGCATTGCTGATGTCCCTCTTCTCTGGGTGAGTGGTGCTTGCACTTCTGCTATCCCTCTTCTGTGAGTGATGAATGCACTGCTGATGTCCCTCTTCTTTGGGTGAGTGATGATTGCACTGCTGATGTCCCTCTTCTCTGGTGAGTGGTGCTTGCACTTCTCCTATCCCTCTTCTGCAAGTGATGAATGTGCTGCTGATATCCCTCTTCTCGGGGTGAGTGGCGCTTGCATTGCTAATGTCCCTCTTCTCTGGGTGAATGGTGCTTGCACTTCTGCTATCCCTCTTCTGCGAGTGATGAATGCACTGCTGATGTCCCTCTTCTGCGAGTGATGATTGCACTGGTGATGTCCCTCTTCTCTGGGTGAGTGGTGCTTGCACTTATGCTATCCCTCTTCTGTGAGTGATGAATGTGCTGCTGATATTCCTCTTCTCGGGTGAGTGGCGCTTGCATTGCTGATGTCCCTCTTCTCTGGGTGAGTGGTGCTTGCACTTCTGCTATCCCTCTTCTGTGAGTGATGAATGCACTACTGATGTCCCTCTTCTCTGGGTGAGTGGCGCTTGCATTGCTGATGTCCCTCTTCTCTGGGTGAGTGGTGCTTGAACTTCTGCTATCCCTCTTCTGTGAGTGATGAATGCACTGCTGATGTCCCTCTTCTCTGGGTGAGTGATGATTGCACTGCTGATGTCCCTCTTCTCTGGGTGAGTGGTGCTTGCACTTCTGCTATCCCTCTTCTGTGAGTGATGAATGTGCTGCTGATATCCCTCTTCTCGGGGTGAGTGGCGCTTGCATTGCTGATGTCCCTCTTCTCTGGGTGAGTGGTGCTTGCACTTCTGCTATCCCTCTTCTGTGAGTGATGAATGCACTGCTGATGTCCCTCTTCTGCAAGTGATGATTGCACTGCTGATGTCCCTCTTCTCTGGGTGAGTGGTGCTTGCACTTCTGCTATCCCTCTTCTGTGAGTGATGAATGCACTGCTGATATCCCTCTTCTCGGGGTGAGTGGCGCTTGTATTGCTGATGTCCCTCTTCTCTGGGTGAGTGGTGCTTGCACTTCTGCTATCCCTCTGCTGCGAGTGATGAATACACTGCTGATGACCCTCTTCTGCGAGTGATGATTGCACTGGTGATGTCCCTCTTCTCTGGGTGAGTGGTGCTTGCACTGCTGATGTCCCTCTTCTCTGGGTGAGTGGTGGTTGCACTGCTGCTGTCCCTCTTCTGTGAGTGATGAATGCACTGCTGATATCCCTCTTCTCGGGGTGAGTGGTGCTTGTATTGCTGATGTCCCTCTTCTCTGGGTGAGTGGTGCTTGCACTTCTGCTATCCCTCTTCTGCGAGTGATGAATACACTGCTGATGTCCCTCTTCTGCGAGTGATGATTGCACTGGTGATGTCCCTCTTCTCTGGGTGAGTGGTGCTTGCACTGCTGATGTCCCTCTTCTCTGGGTGAGTGGTGCTTGCACTTCTGCTATCCCTCTTCTGTGAGTGATGAATGCACTGCTGATATCCCTCTTCTCGGGGTGAGTGGCGCTTGTATTGCTGATGTCCCTCTTCTCTGGGTGAGTGGTGCTTGCACTTCTGCTATCCCTCTTCTGCGAGTGATGAATGCACTGCTGATGTCCCTCTTCTCTGGGTGAGTGGTGCTTGCACTTCTGCTATCCCTCTTCTGCGAGTGATGAATACACTGCTGATGTCCCTCTTCTGTGAGTGATGATTGCACTGGTGATGTCCCTCTTCTCTGGGTGAGTGGTGCTTGCACTGCTGATGTCCCTCTTCTCTGGTAAGTGGCACTGACACTTCTGCTGCTCCTATTCTTTCAGTGAGTGGTGGTCCTTCGTCTAGAAGTGGTTTAAAGACTTCATATTGTTTATGTTTTCGGAAATCTAAAGCTAACATTTGTTTATTAGATACGTTTGTTGTAGAAAAAAATTAAAAATCTGTTGTTTTAGGTCAACATCAGTATGTTCTTAGAGAATGAGAAGTTAATATTTAGAGACAAAATGAATTTATTGAATTTCTACTAGAGAAACCTCGACCTTAGATTGTGCTGATCAAAATGGCCAACATTGTATTTTGGGTGAGTCCATTATCGAAATGTTGTCAAGCTGCTATTTTAGAAATACGTCATGATTATTTGGGCACACAGCAATTACTTTCACTGACATTATTTTCAACATTAGCTCATTTCATTGTGATATTGATAATCGCAAATAGCAAATCAAATAGCAAATCAATAAGTAAACATTTTTTTTATAAATGTATTAATTAAATGATATATTTTTTTAATGAGTTCTCTTTGGTAGTCTAGGCATCTGTAACAAAAGAGAAGGGGTCAATCACAGCCACTTTAAACATACTATTCAGATAGTAATTATCCACACCGAATGCCTCTTTTGAGGCGAAGATTAGACAATTTAATAAAGATGCTATATAATAGTTTTTAAAACATGAAACTCCCTTTCCTCTTGCGTTAAGTGAAGAACCGAGAGCTTAATCATTGGTCATTTCTTTTGCCAAATAAATGCGCGTATGTCAATAGCCTCAAAAATGATTTAGACATTTTTATCAGAACATTAGAAAAGACAAACAGAAACAAAGGTAACAAATTCATTTTTAGAAGCGACATACGCCCTCTGATCGCAAGGGGGCGTCTGTCCCACTGTTGCATTAGCGTACGATCTTTGGGGCATATCAACAAGGGCTTTATCTCTGCTTTTTTGGCTTTAAAAGCCAAAAAAGGAGAGATAAAACTAGCGCCCTATCAACAACAGGGTGCTAACATGCAAATTTGCATGTTAGCACCCTTTTACTCTACGCTTCCCCTTGCATCTCTAATGAGATGCAAAGGGGGCGTTCCAGAGTAAAATAATAGGAGAAATGTCGCTAAGCGACATTTCTCCTATTATCAAGAATGTCGCTAACTCTGTTAGAGACAAAAAAAGCAGCGCTAACCGCGGTTAACGCTGCTTTTTTACGTCTGGTATTTTTCAGACTTAGCCATGATATCCTATGGAAGGAGGATATCATGGCTAAGTTTTCCTGTCCCTATCACCAAGGTAACGTGAGATTATCGCTGGCTTTCCAGCGATAATCTCACGTTAGCCTGTTAGCGTGAGGATTTTTATTGCTATTGAGATAAGCGTTGCTAATAGCACGCTATTTCAGCGATAAAAATCCACGCTAGCCGGCGATAATTATCCTAGCGCTAAGTGCGCTTAGAGATAATTATCGCCGGTTGTTGTTGATATGCCCCTTTGACTACTAGGGACACGTAATTTAGAGCACATAAATTGCTGAAGTTTGAGGTCACTTTAACACCCAGATATCTAACAGGTCGCCCTGTTTGAAACTTCGTCACATAGCGGTGGAAGAATCTCGTGGGAGCTATTGAACAATAAGGCTTCTGACTTTGTCTGATTGATTTTATTGCTGCCGCTATTTGTAAGTTCAGCAATTTTAGTACAAGCCTGCTGGAGGTTTGTCTCATCTGTGGCTGGATATAACCCAGTACCATCTTCATATGGTTTGAGCTTTGGAGCTCCAGCAGTGGGCGGCTGATAGTTTGATCCTGATGAACAGTGCAAGCTTAAGGTTCTATAAATAGTGCAGATAAAATAGGAGACATTGGGGACCCTAGAGGAGTTCCATATTTGATGCCTATCTCCCCAACCAGGGAGTTTGTATGAATTATAGTTGCACAGAAAATTCAACGGGAAAGCAAATTTATGAAGAATTACAAATAACACTTCCCATTCAACTAAATCAAATGCTTTTTCTGCGTCAAGCATCACAGCGGCAGCTCTAACATTCTGGTCAGAAAAAAAATCTATAATTGGCACCAACCAATTTGGGTTTGAGGAGACGAACCTCCCCAGTAGAAACCCATTTAGAGAGATTTTTATATTTTAATTTAGACTCTACTCCAAAATTTTTCAGTATGGGAAGCTCTAAAGGCATTTTTCAGAGGTCAGGTTATTTTATCCATGGCCGCTTGAAGACAGGAGGAAAAAATACAGCTTGTTAAATTATGTGAGAGATTGGAAAAAGCCATAATAACACAAATACAGGTCCCCACTAAAAATGCAAAGATGGCTTTATCTGAAGCTAAGTATAACTTTCAGGAATTCTTTACCACCAAAGAAATGGTGAGCCATTTATCATACCTCAAGAAAAGATATGAGGAAAGTGAACTAATAGGAAAATACTTAGCCTTACCTTTGAAGCGCAGAGCCAATGCTAATATCATTAAAGCAATCTATGACCCTCTGTGTAGAACAATTCGTACACAACCTTTTAAGGTGGTTCAGACGTTTGTTTAACTCTACACTAGAATATAATCGGAATACCATGTGACCTATATTGAGGCTATTAATGGATGGCTAGGGGTATCCAAGTTCTGACCCTGCCCTTGGAGCAGCCTGACTCCATAGCAATGGCAGTAACACTCTTAGAAGTACAATCAGTGATTAGGGGGCATATTAACAAGCCAGGCGATAAAATTATCGCCGCTTTAGCGGCAGAAAACTGCCGCTAAAACGGCGATAATGGGCTTGATAATATGCTCTGGAATTCCAATTGAAGCCCATGTTAGATGTCCTTCACTTCTAACATGGGCTTCAATTGGAATTCCATAGAGCATATTATCAAGCCCATTATCGCCGTTTTAGCGGCAGTTTTCTGCCGCTAAAGTGGCGATAATTTTATGGCCTGGCATGTTAATATGCCCCCAAGTCACCACCTAACGCTAAAGCAAGCGGAAAGGACGGATTGCCCGCAGAAATATATAATTTGTTTTCACAGCAATTGGCACCACATTTTTAAATATATCCTTCAGGGGTGTTCTATACCCAGCACCTTTACCAAATCTGTAGTGACAAGCGTCCGATAGAAGGTTTAATCAGAGATTGACCCGAATTCATATCACCCCATAAGCCTCCTGAATAGTGACTACAAGCTATTTACTAAGATTATGACAAACAGTGGGGCATATTATCAAGAAACTGCGTTAAAATTATCACCGCTTTAGCGGCAGAAAACTGCCGCTAAAGCGGCGATAATGGGCTTGATAATATGCCCTTGAGAATTCCCATAGAAGCCTATGTTCTGGTGTCAACATGGGCTTCTATGGGGATTCTCTGCGGCATATTATCAAGCCCATTATCAACACTTTAGTGCCAGTTTTCTGCTGCTAAGGCGGCGATAATTTTAACGCCGTGCTTGATAATATGCCCCCGGATCTCATTAGTGCGATTGTCAATCATTCATGGGGACCATTAAAAAGCGTATATAGTGATACATGCTGAAAAAAATAAACAACAGCAAAAGGGAGAGGATATGTGCTGGATGGATAAAAAAGTAGGAGACAGATTTTTTTAACAGATTATAAAGGAAAAAGTGGGATAATAAACTACATATGACCATAGGGATATCTTATCTTGCACATCTGAAAGAGCATCATCACAATCAGATACTTCATAATGTATATCCTTGGCCACATGTCACAGAATCAGGACCGCTAATTTTGAAGTCCAGAAGAGTTTTCTAACCCAAGAAGAGTGCCTTTATGGTAAAATGAGGGGTCTGAATTTAGGGAGAATTCTTGAGTGCAAAGTTGGGTTGGAGAAATATTCCGCTCCGCCAGCGGAGTCTTGCCGTGTTTTGCCCACTGTACTTATGCTTGTAATGCAGAGTTCTTGCAAAACTCCGCCAACCACCTCTTGGCTGAGTTTTTTCTCACTTATGGCTCACCTACTTTAAATTGGCAAGCGCGAGCGCAAATTGGTGTCCCCTATCGTGATATTTGGGCGCTGGGACAGCACTTATCAAGGTTTTCTCAATGTGGGAGGTCATGGGCATTCACGTCCATTCGCGGTGAGAAAGCAGCCACTCAAGTAGAAAATCTAAGCAAGGATCAGAAAGACGCAGCACCCTCTGGCGTGCCGCATGCTGCTATTCGAGCTGATTTTGCAGCTCAGAACAAGCTTCCACCTAATAAGAAGACGTGACAAAGAAATAAAAGTGCTTGTGATACTACATCAGAATATGGAACCATTTTGTAAAGGGGGTAAATGCCAGTAACAGCTAGAAATCTCAAATAGCTCTAAAGTATTTCTAAAGACCTTAAGACAGATTCTCTGTGGTTTGGTTGACAATATAAACATGCTAAGAGGAGGAGACTTTTTCATAAATATGCAAAGGTATGTAAAAAGTATTTTGAGGAAAATGATTTGAAAGCAATATAGTGCCACCAAAATGAACGTCGAGACACTTTATTGTGGCTATTCTAATTTTCACCACAGTGTAAATGAGAGTGTGTGCCTTTGGTGAGAGTCTGTTAGAGTGTTTTTTTGCATTCTGTATCTGAAGATAACACCCACCTCGTTTCGTAATGCGTTTATTTATAATAATTGATTCTAAAATGTGTTATGTGGTTGTATCTATTTAATCAAAATTATTTTGAACACTCAAAATAGCCTATGTTTGCAATAGAGTATCCTGTTTATTTTGTAATTCTGTTTGATGCCTTCATCTAGTCCATCACAGTAACTTTGTATATTGTGTGATTTATTTACTTCCTAAAAGTTATAGTAAGTTACCCCCGCCCCCCTGTTACAAGTGAAGTTGACACAAACATCCTCTGAAAGTTGGGCTGCAGTAATGTTTAGTTTGTGTAATCTATGTTCTGCAACTCTCTCTAATGCTGTAGACTACTGCTGATGCTCCATCTCTAATTAATTAAGGAGGGTCTATAGGCAAGAAAGGAATCTCGAACTTTAACACTCATGTAAAACCATTAAAGAAGCCTGCACAACGAGGCTTTGCCAGTTCTCAGTATTTGTAGATGTGTTCAAATAAACATGGGCCATATCAGCAAGCGGCAGCGATAATTATCACTGGCCGCGTTTAGGGTGCATAATCCTAACGCCGCCTATCGCCGGATTCTATCACCCAATCAGCGCAATATTTACAACGCGCATCACCGAGGCGATAGAAATCCCGTCAATAGCGGCGATAAGCGGCAATATCGCAGGAAATCCTGCGATAAAAAACAGCGTTAGAAAAAACATTGCTGATAGGGATATGTGGATTTAGCATAACAATCCACCTCCCATGATAAACATGGCTCAGTCGGAAAATTAGCAGGCGTAAGAAACCGGCGATATAGCCGGTTAGCGCTAGATTTAATGTCGCTAAGCCGGTTAGCGATTCCCTTGATGATAGGGAGAACCTTTGTTAGCGATTACCTTCGCTGTATTTCACACGGGAACGCCTACCTCGCATCTCATTAGCGATGCAAGATGAGGCGATAAGATAATGGGCGCTAAGGCTTGGATTCACGCATTAGCGTGTCCATGCTGATAGGGCGTTAAAATTATCGCCGCTTTTCGCCCGAAAACGGACGCAAAAGCTGTGATAATTTTAACTCTGGCCCTTGATGATATGCCCCCATATTATTACAAAGAGCAAAAATTAATTAAGTAAGGGAACTAGTACAAACATAAACCACAATAATGCAATGTGGCTTTAAGAAATTAAATAAGCACTTCACATCAATCAAATCCTATTAAATAGTACATAGGCCATAATACAGAAAGAGTCATGAGAATCTAACCCAGCCAGCCCTCTCTAAGCAGCAAGCGGAGTGACTGAAAAGCTAGGCTCTTCCCCAAAAAACACTTCATTTATAATGTTGCTGACATGGAAAGCATACAATTTTCATAGCAGGACATTATGTTACAGCAGCACTTATATGTTACTGACGCAGTGAACCAATTGACTATCAATATATAAATAACTCCCATTTGTACATTATTTCCATTGGCAAACAGTGCACACAATTTGTTGCACAAAAGAAATTGTAGATTTTATTAATGGAAAACACAAGGAAAATCAATGAACCGCTTTTGTACATAAATAACATGGACATGTTAATAGAGGCTCAGCTGAGCAACATCAAATATTCTTATCTGTGGCAGCTAGTGAGAAATTATTTTGTCACATGGAAATTGAAACCATGATTTGCAGCTGAATTTAAATGAATTTCTGAAAACAAAATTAAAACATGAACACAACAAAATAAACATGCTCTTTTTAATAATGTGCCCTAGTGTCACTCAGTTATGCTAACTAAAGCAGACCTAAAATAGAGGCTACTATATTAATACAAAATTAGACTTTCACACTAATGTTGTTTCCTTTTGTTTTACAGTTTCATGATTCTGGTTGTGGACTACAGCGGAGCTCTCTAGTACAGCCTTGTCTCCCATTTCTTCATCATGTTTCGCTTTTCTATCTGTGCCAGCAGCTTTTATTGCTTTTGCGCTCTCTCCTAATGGCTCTCATTTTACCCTTGGTTTCTTCCATGTCTTTATCTGCTTGTCTTCCACTCTGAGGGGGATATTCTCAAGAACGTGTGTTAATTATCGCCAAATTAGCTTAACGCAACTTTGCACATCGCAGTCTATTGCGGCAAAATAACACCGTGTTAACGTTGTATTCTCAACCTGGCGGCACCATGCGATAGTCCCACAATAACGCGCCAAATGACTGCGTTTAAACTAACGCGACACCGAAAAAACGCGAGACACGAACACGGAAAAAGTTGTGATGTGGCCAATCGCGATACAAAAATCAGCAATAACCAGCGACAGGCCTGCAATTCCCATGCGTCATGCAGGAAAATGCACTATAAAAGCAAAACAAAAAAAAATGCAAAACAAAATAAACTGCGTAGCACCATGGATGCATCCGGACCGCGTGCAGAGGACAACGCAAACCCCACAAGCCCCACAGACGACCAGCAAGGAACCTCAGGGTCGGGGAAGGCCAAGGACAAGAGGAAGAGGAAGACGCGGTACAGTCCACAGGAAAACAGAATCATCGTTTGGGAGGTGATAGAACACTACCAACAACTGTTCGGAACCTCCAACGTGTCATTGGCAACAAAGACGCAAATATGGCAGACCATCTTAGACCATGTCAATCCAGTTGCAGCGTTGAGGAGGACAATGTAAGAGGTCAAGAGGCGCTGGAATGATGTGAAGAGCAAAACCAAGAAGAAACTCGATGCCAACATGAAAGCAGCAAGGCTCATTGGAGGTGGGGGTCCAGCAGCACACCAGGAGCTGGATGACATTGAGAAACTGGTGGCCACAGTCATCAGTCGGGATACGGTGCCAGAAGTTGGGGATCTTCAACAAAGCCGACATCATCATCGCACCCCACCTCCGGAACGTCATAAACAACTCCTTCACGTCAGCCACCTTCCAAGAGAGCTGGAAGCACGCAGAAATCAACGCCCTTCTGAAGACACCCACAGCGAACCCCAAAGACCTCAAGAACTTCCGCACCATCTCTGTTCTGCCCTTCCCGGCTAAAGTCATCGAGAAGACCGTCAATAAACAGCTGTCTGCATTCCTCGAGGCAAACAACTCGCTCGACCCGTCACAGTCCGGGTTTCGAGCCAACCACAGCACCGAGACCGCCCTCATCGCAGCCACCGACGACATCAGGACCCTGATGGACAACGGAGAAACAACCGCTCTCATCCTCCCAGACCTCTCGGCAGCCTTTGACACCGTATGCCATCGCACCTAATAACCCACCTCTTCAACACTGGAATCCAAGGAAAGGCCCTGGACTGGATCACCTCGTTCCTCTCCGATAGAACCCAGAGAGTCCGCCTCCCTCCCTTCCGCTCAGAGGCCACCAAGATCATCTGCAGCGTACACAAAGGTTCCTCGCTCAGCACAACCCTCTTCAATATCTACATGAGCCCCCTCGCCGCCATCGCACGCAGACACAACATCAACATCATCTCCTACGCCGACGACACCCAGCTGATACTCTCCCTCACCAAAGACCCAGTCACCGCCAAAACCAACCTCCAGGAAGGGATGAAAGACGTCGCAGAATGGATGAAGCTCAGTCGCCTGAAGCTGAACTCAGACAAGACGGAAGTCCACATCCTCGGACAATCCCCATCTGCCTGGGACGACTCCTGGTGGCCCACAGCGCTGGGCACCGCACCGACACCCATGAACCACGCACGCAACCTGGGATTCATCCTGGACTCCTCCCTCACGATGACCAAGCAAGTCAACGCCTTCTCATTCTCTTGCTTTAAAACCCTGCGCATGCTCCGAAAAATCTTCAGGTGGATCCCCACCGAAACCAGAAAGACCGTCACCCAGGCCCTCGTCACCAGCCGACTGGACTACGGAAACGCGCTATACGCAGGAACCACTGCCAAACTTCAGAAACGACTCCAACGCATACAGAACGCCTCCGCACGACTCATCCTCGACATCCCTCACCACAGCCACATATCCGCCCACATGAGAAACCTGCACTGGCTCCCCGTCAGCAAGAGGATCACGTTCAGGCTCCTCACCCACGCACACAAAGCGCTCCACGACACTGGCCCCGAATACCTCAACAGCCGCCTCTCGTTCTACACCCCCACCCGCCAGCTCCGCTCCGCCAACCTCGCCCTCGCCACCGTCCCACGGATACGCAGAACCACCACCGGTGGAAGATCGTTCTCCTACCTGGCAGCCAAAACATGGAACTCCCTCCCCGCACACCTACGACTGACACAGGACCATCACACTTTCAGGAAACACCTCAAGACCTGGCTATTCAAGCAGTAGCAGCACCCCCCACCCCAGCGCCTTGAGACCCTCGCGGGTGAGTAGCACGCTATATAAATGTACTGATTGATTGATTGATTGATCTGGACTCTGCCCAACATGACCTGACACAACATCAACAGAGGGAGTACCGACCAGGGACTGGGGGCACGGGGGGGAGATAGGCACAATGGTACACATGCACAATTCAGTGGAGCACACTGCACACCCACAATGAGTCCGGATTATGTCCCTGCTCCCCGTTGCACACTGCAGCACACATACAAACACCAAGTAGGCCCCCATACCCCATGTCCCCAAAGGGGTTCCACCCCACACATCACCAATCTCAACACCAACACATGTGCGAAACCCAGCAAAGATGCGTATTTGTGAGCCACACTGACAATGCAAGTGACACTACATGACAATTAGCATGGCTATAGGCAAATCATCAAGACACCGTACACGCCACGACACTGAGGTGGCTGAGTGTGGACCACATACGTTAAGGAGCAGGTCACACTCTGACACATCCATGTGCACAAACAACCCCTGACGGCCACAACACATCTGCAGACAAACCATGCTCAAGAGTCACAACTCGAATAAGAGCCCAATTCACCCAAGTCCGCTACATCTCAGCACTGTAGAAGCACAGAGGTCAAAGGCACAATGCCTGAAAGGGATAAGGGGCAGCCAAATCAGAGCTGCAGGGGCGACTCACCCACGATGCAGCACACAGACATGAGAATAAGAGCACCTCAACATTTACAACAATGTGGTACAAACTGCAACACTTTCAAAACAGAACACAGGACACAACTGGTGCCGCATGTGTGTACAAAATGGCCAATCACATCTGTCATAGCAGGAAACTGTGAGATGACAAAGTACGAGTACAACCTCACATCCCTGATGTCGTACAAATGTCCACTGTCCCACATCAAATAGGCATTTCCCCACAAACAGTCACAATGTGCATTGTCATGTAGTCTTTATGTAAATGTCGCCAATGCGTTAACATACATGGAACACACTGTGAAACTGCATCTCCCTTTTACATTGCTGAGGGACAATCAACACCTCCTGCAGAGCAGACCCTACATCACGTCAATGATGATGGAGACGACCCACAGGACATCGACCTAGACGAACTCCAACGGTTCATGGACGCCCTCTGCACCCCACCTCCCGTAGCCGGTCAGCCCAGCACCATCGAGGTGAGCCCACCCCCTGCACAGACCACACAGCAGGAAGCACCCACCACCACGTCTGGCTCCCAGCACCTCACCGAAGAACACATGATGTTCCAACGCCGTGTGTTAGACTGCCAGAGGGGGCTGGCTGAACAGGTGAGGGTGGGGTTCGAACTCATGGCAGCCAAACTAGATGCCATTTGTGGGTGTCTAAGTCCCATCAGGGACCACTTACACTCCCTAATGGACACCCATAGTCCACCCCATGCCCTCCAACAATCCATGGCTGGCGTCGCTGGAGTCATGACTCGGAGACAACAACAACTGTCCAGTCAGAGTGGCCACAGAGATATCATCCATGATTTGGGAAAGATGAGGAGGGTCATGGAGAACATGGAGCGGATGCAGGCACAAAGAATGGCTCCCACGGCTGCACACAAGAAAGCTGTAGATGGGATGATCCATGCCCTGCAGATCCTTATCATGGGAGTGATGCCACAAAACATTGCGCAGATGAATGCTGCTGCTACCACTATATCCACATCTCCGGCCCCTGATGTGTCAGTGTCACACAGTGCTGCAGACCAAACACCACCACCCACATGTAAGGCACATGAAATGTCAGAGGCCGAAGATGAGGATGAATCTGCCTTAGTGGTAAGTAGGAAGCAGTAGCATTCATATCCGCAATATGGCTTCTTTCTGCTTGGTTCTGGCCTCTGCATCATGCACTGGAATAACACCTTCCACTGTCCCCCGATTCACTCATTGACACCAACCTTGCACCTCGACATAGACTGCCATATATTCTTTGCAAAACAATGACACGGCAATCAGCCTGCATACTGGACTCTTTCTCTTCTGAGTAAGTTGTCAATCCCGAGGGGACTGTGGCTGGCCCTCCACGGGACAACATTGTAAAGTGTTGTCTGCATGGCCCAGTATTAAAACAGCTTCGACACTCCACTGAACGTGAAATACATTCCAATACAAATAGATGTGTCATGTCTATGATTAATCAAGTATAAAAGCATGGATGAATGTAGGGGCAGTGATTACCCCTTAAGTCCATGTTGCCCAAGTTGTGGGACTTGAGTCACAAGGTGCATCCCTGCACCATGGTGGTACATATCTGACCCCTAAAGAAGCCCTATTGTCAATTGTAGGTCTTAAATGACAGCCAATATGTAATAATTTGGACACATGGGAAACGTTGATGAGTGGGATTCCATACTATCTTTGACACACAGAAATGGCATTTTGAATATGTGACACCCCAAACAGCCTCTCTGTACATAGGTGACACATCCAACATCTATTCTCAATTTTCGAGATTGTTAGCACTACACGCTGCACTTACACTTGTCAGAGTGATGTGCTTGTACAGAGGAGAGACATGCACTCAGGGAATGTGTGTTGGAATGAATTTATTTGCACATGCTGTGCCTGTGGTCATTTTGTACTGTCCCATGATTGCTAAGGACTGTGACAATGGGACGGGCTCATGTGAAGAAATTGTCAATGATGATGTTCCTACCGGCTATTCCTGCTACAGCTGCAGTGGGGTGGGGTCCACCTGCCTCATCTTCCTCATCATCGTCCGTGGCAGCTGGCACTTGTAGCCATGGGGCATTAGTGCGTACACATATGTTGTGCAACACACAACTTGCAACAATCATCTTGCACACAATGTCTGGGCTGTACAGGAGCCTTCAACCTGTGATGTCCAGGCACCTGAAACGTGACTTCAACATGCTAAATGTGTGTTCCACGATGCCCTTGGTGCGCTTTTGGGTGGCATTGTACTGGCTATGGGCCTGTGTGTTCGGGGCTCGGAGGGTGTCATCATCCAAGGGCAGAGTGCATATCCTTGGTCACCTGTGACAGTGCAGAGAGACATGAGTCAATATTTGGTTCTGCATGATGTGTTGGCTGGCTCACTGGTTCATTGGTGTGTGATATGTGTGACTTAGTGATTCCTGTTTGACATGTACTACTTGTAGCAAATGAGCGGCATCAATGTGTATTATTTAGCCTCACTGCTGCTCCTCCCTCCCACTGAGCCTATTTACTATTGTGCGCAGCGCCGTAGCATCACTTGCGCTCGTACGGGACAGCATTGTCATGCCCGTCTGCGCATGTCCACAAGCCTGAGATCGACACTGTGATGTTGTGCGTGGAAGGTGGGCAGTCACGTGTGTGTAGGCCTATGATAAGGATGGGGAGGACACAGATGTAGAGTTCATGGCTGGCTGAACTCGCAAGGCGGTTGAGGGTAAACCTTTGGCTAATTCTGCGGTAACAGCGACACACAAAATAGTTGGCATGTAAGATCCCAGACCCCGAGCGGGCTTGGGCTCCCTCATTTGCCCCTTCGGCCGAGCCCGCACTCTGGGGGCATGCTACATTGCAACATTGTCTATTGCGGGCCGGGTGGGGCCGACACTACAACAGAGACACACGCATTAGTTACTGCCTTGGCAAGGCCAAAACGTAACCACGCCCAGAGCCCCGGGTTGATGAACCACATCCCTATGCTGGATGGTCATACACCAGTCCATTCTGCTTACGCTCACAGGGGGTACGACACAGCTATATGTCTCAGGTCTACCCCACTACCTGAGGTGACATGGTTGTGTCCGCTGTACACAGCACAATGTTATGTGGTAGGGCCCGGGCCCCTTATGCATACATAATGACCACACGGACACACTCAGATAGTTTGTGGAAATGGCTACGGGCACGTGCGCCCGGCCCCTTTAATTACCAGGGTCACATGCCCAGTGATGCCTGTGCTGGATAGGTGTGGGGTGAGTGTAAGCCAGCCCTCAGGGAGTGGTTGGTGCTGGCAACAACGTCAACAGTGATCAGACAATCAGAAGTTCCAAGTTCAAACAGCAAGGGTCCATGACTTGAGCTGCACAGAGTTAGTGGCGCCGGATGAACTGCGGCTGGCACAGGCACACAGTCACGGGACTGTGACTCGCGGTGCACTGAGGTAGGGCCAAGAAGAGCTGAACGGGTCCTCGTCGATGTCCGAGGTGAATGTCGCGGAGTGTTTCAGGGGACAGTGGAAGGTGTTGTTCCAGGGCTTGATGCAGAGGGCAGAACCAAGCAGGCAATATGGAGGAGATGAATGCTACAGATTCATTCTTAACACCAAGTCAGTAACAGCTACATGATGAGATGAGGAATCCAACCCCCAGGCCATATACTCAGATGCCACCAAAGTTCAACCAGCGACTGTCCATGAATTTTGGGGCGCAGAGTTAGTGGCACCAGAGCTGAAAGGGGATGCAGTCTGCGATGAGATCAGTACAATGACATAATCTCTGCCATAAACAAATCAAGGCTCAGTTCCAAATGTGTGACCTACTCGACCGCAGTGTAGCCCGAAAGCAGTAGTCAGCAAGGGACCACAGACAGGTGTCATTTGAATGCTATGCACAGAGTTGCTGGCACCAGATTGAAGGGAGTACAGTGAAATAAATGCTGCCATGAACATATGACCTCGGACATCATGAAATCAAAAAAACTCAGTTCCACATGTGTGACCTACTTGACCACAGTGTAGGCCAGAGGCAGCCGTCAGCATGGGCAAACCGCTGTTCAGCCAACTCCTCCTGGAACTCTCACACACGACGTTGGAATGGCATGTGGCGATGATTTGTGGTTGACGGAGGTAGAAGCACCAGAGCTGAGCGTGTGTGCAGCCTGCGCCGATGCCGTGTCCTGTCTGGTCCGGACTGGATTGGATTAGTGTGAGGTCTGCTGGACCGCAGTGTAGGCCAAAGGCAGTACTCAGCAAGGGTCCACAGACACGTGTCATTGGAATGCAATGCACAGAGTTAGTGGCACCAAAGCATTTGATGGTAGTGGTCGAACACCTCCGTAGCGAGGATCCTTTTTCCCTCCGGACTGAACCTCGTCTCCCTCTTACTCTTCCACTTGCGTAAAATGATATGAACTCTGCCATTAATAAATCAAGACTGAGTTCCAAATGTGTGACTTACTTGACCGCAGTGTAGGCCTTTGGAGTACGTCAATGAGAAAGGAGTGCTGGGGGCCTGTGTCGCAGTGGCCGTGATGGTCTGAGAAGGCTGCCAACGTTGCAGGCCTCAGGCTTGGAGCTTGCACAGGCACGTGGTGGGCCCTCTTTGACACACGCCGGTGTTGGCAGGTGAGCGGTGTGGCCTGGTTGCGCAGGGGCGGCCAGGATAGGTCTGGGGCCTGGGGTGCAGCAGGCGCACATGATCGCAGGCACTGCTGCTCACGGCATCAGTTTTGTGGCGGGGTGAGAGGCGCCACCCTGGCAGACACGTTGACCATTCTGGAAGAGGACCACGCCCAGAGCAATGGGCTTTTTATTCACATGCCTACGCTGGCCTGGCGTACGTCGGGCCAGCCTACTCCGCCCACTCTTACTGGGGGGGCATAACAAGCTACATTTGCGCGTTCTTCCCCACTGCCTGGGGTAACCTGGTTGAGTCCACCACTTACTACACTCCAAACACCAGCAGTATATGTCGGCATGAACTTGTCTGTGGTCTGCATACTGCAGTCTGTCCAGCACATCCACGCCACACTTGGCATTGTGTATATTCTAATTTATGGGTCTTACTCTCTTGCCTCCTTCACACATGCCTGGTTCCCACCTCTCCCCACAATATGCTATTGTGTGGCTGAGGTGCCATGCCGTTGATGGCTTTTTTACATGGCTAGCTCAGGTTACCACAGTAAGTTGTGCTGTCGTGTCTGGTAGGTGGGCATGTTGTTTGGCATGTTGTATGTGAGTTTGTAACGTGTGCATTCCCAGAGTTGTGAGTTGCATGATTGTGGAGTTGAGGTGTGTGGTGTGTTCATTTGGTACTTACCAACGAGCGATGCATTTGCGTAGGTGCCAGCCTTAAAATGCTGGTTGATGATGGGCTGTCGGAAGATGAAGGAATCATGCACACTGCCTGGGTAGTTGGCGACGACATTGGTGAAGAGTCCCCGGTGGTCCACTATTGCCTGCACATTGATGGAATGCGTGTGCTTTCTGTTGCCGTAATTGTGTGCAGTGTCGGCAGGGGGCACAAGAAGGACATGTGTGCAGTCAATTGCCCTCAACACGTGCGGGAAGCCAGCTATGGCGTAGAAGCCTTGCTTGGTCTCCAGCTGATCCTGCACAGTGTGTGGGAAGAAAAGGTGCTGGGGTACCAAGCTGATGATGGCATCCAAGGCGGGTGTGATGAACTTTGATAGGGCTGGCTGTGAGATTCCTCAGACTCTGGCAGTTTTTGGTTGGAAGGTACCAGAGGCCAGCAGGTGCAGCACAGCCAGCAGCTTTGTCTGCGGAGTGATGTTGGTTGTCCGCTGTGTTGGTACTGCCAGCCTGTGGGCAATGATGGTCAGGATGCGGAGGATGGTTGTCCTTTTGAGCCTGTAGTGGGCAATGCCATCCTCTGGAGTTAAGTCTGTGAGGCTGGTGCGTTTTCTGAAGGTCCACTGTCTTTGTCTGCGCTGCCTCTGTGGTAGTCTGGGGGGTGGAGGGGTTAGGGGGGCGGGCCTGGGCGTGGTGGCGGTGGGTGTTGTGGCCCTATTGGGTGTCCGAGCTGCATGATCAGTAGTTCCATGGCATCTGTTGTTCTTCATGTGTGGCTCTTGGCTGGGCTCCCTTTCATACTGCAGGTAGTCGTACAACTTAACACCAGGTAGGAGCAGGTGTTAAATCCCTCCTGCTATCGCACCTTATTGCATGTTTTATGATCTTATCGCCGATCTGGCTGGTCGATGAGATTGTTGCGAAGTGGTGTTGTCGCCGCCTTTTGCACAGGAATGCATACTCTGCATTTCGTTAGCTTTAGTTGCCGGTGTCATCCTAGGCGACGTTTTTTGCGGCTGCTATTGCAGGAAACTGGTATTATTGGCCGTTAGCACCAGCTTGTGAATAGGGCGATAAATATATCGCCACTTTGGCTGCAATAAAGTGTCGATAACTCGGCGATAAGTCCTTGAGAACATGACCCTTAATTTCTCTCAGCCTCTATTACGTCTCTCTTTCTCTATATATCTTTTGGTATTTCTCTACACCCCCTCTCTTTTTGCTCTATAACACTCTTGTGAGTTTTATTCTAATGGCCTCAATTGTGTGTCTTTTGCTTTCTCACCCTATGTGCACTGGGTATGCCCAGAACGGGGTTCTGGGCTCACTGTGCCACTGGATTCAAGTTATCCTGGCTGATGAGGGCTGAAACCCAGAAACCGGTCCTAGGATGCTTATTTCCAGTCCAGGGTAGGAGCTGGCTTGACAGTTCGGCTGGACGGTTCCCATGAGGCACAGGGTCAAGACTGATTTTCATATGGCCAGATCTAAACTGGTGTGGCATTGTGAGAAAAAGAATGATGGATTTAACCCAGATCTCTTGACTGGGGGAGAATGTTTTCACTTGTTCTGCATTCTGTCCATCAATTGTGTGTCTTTTACAGGAAACCCACCACACTTTGGATAATTACTAACCAATAGAGTGTAGAGGACATCATCACTGGAGGAGTAAGAGTAGGGGCCAAGGAGACTAAGGTCCAAAGTGACCACCTCCCCTCTGTTCTGTTTGGAGATTCACTCAAGTGGCAGTGGGAGTGCTGGTGTACAGTGTGGAGAGAGGGAGATGTTGGGGATCCACTCAACATGTCAATATGACTCCTTAACTCTGTGTTCTTTAGTTGTAGCTGCACCAGTGGAGTTGGTGAAGAGCAAGATTAGTATTTGAGATGTCATCAGTGATGTCATGAGTGATGTCACTAACCATGTCATGAGTGATGTAATATGTGACGTCATCAGCAGTGCATTGCGGGCGAGCGAGTTATAGTTAGCTGAACTCACTATAAAGGGGGAATTTCAATGGTTTTGTATGAGTGAAATGTCCAGCTAACTATAACGCTCCTGAAACCTATGTTTTTTTCAGTGAATATATATATATATATATACATATATATTTTTGAAACAAAGATGCCCTGAAGCATTCAAGAGGTCACTCGACTGTGTTCTCCCCTTTGGTATTCAAATGCAGCATGTCATCTCGCTCCGACTCAATTTTGTCAAAGCCGACGCGTTTTGAGGAATTCTCCTCTTCTTCCTGGGCTTGCATAAACGGCACATAAACGGCTCACAGCATTGAATTTCTGGCATTTTTTATTGGCGTGCTGGCCCCCAGTGGGCGTATTTGTATAGTACAAGTTGACTTCATGCATGCTGGGACATAGAGTCCGTGCTGTGAGTGAAATTATTTTCTTAAGTATACATATATATATATATATAAATATATATATATATATATATATATATATATATATATATATATATATATATATATATATATATATTCTGATCCAAAATGCAATAAATACGCGCTCTCAGGAGTACAAGGAGGATATTTAATTGAGGTACAGGCTACGCGTTTCGGAAGACAAACTTCCTTGATCACACGAAGAGCCGAATACAAAACACCCATTACATAGTGAAGGGTACTAGACATAAACATAGGACAGCATTGCAGCAAGTGTACTTCCGTGATTAGAAGTTTGTCGGCCATCTTGTAATGTCCACAGGTCTAGTACCCTTCACTATGTAATGGGTGTTTTGTATTCGGCTCTTCGTGTGATCAAGGAAGTTTGTCTTCCGAAACGCGTAGCCTGTACCTCAATTAAATATCCTCCTTGTACTCCTGAGAGCGCGTATTTATTGCATTTTGGATCAGAATTGTTCGCCAGCTGTGCCTTACTGGCTTCACGCGCCACCGATCTACGGGCGGAGCTTCCAGGAAAGGCGGAATTCATTACAGAAATTTACGGAGGAAGCTCGGCCGGCGGCCTCAACATGACAAGATTGACGGAGTAATCCCGTGTAACACCCCAGTGCAGATTGCAGATGACACCCGGATCAGCGTCCCAGAGGTAAGCCTTACACCGGGGGAGCGTTCGGGGGGTTTGCGTTTCCGCGAGCCCTTTGAGTGTGGCACCGGCAGTGGGGGCATCTCTGGTTGGCTGATTGGGTGGGAGATTCTGTCTAAGAAGGCATACGGCATCTGCCGTGTATTGCGGAAGCGATTGACTGCACATTTGACAGCAACTCGTTATTTACCTTTGAGTGCTTGGGATTTCCTTCTATACGCTGGGGTACCTTTTAAAGAGAGGCAGCAATCGGAACCTTCACATCGGAGGGGAAGTTCTAGGAGGATACAGAGGTATCAGAGGAGCCAGATATTGGCACAACAGAATCATACATTATTTGTTTATTTAGACTCACAGTATTTGCATCATGGAAGAAGAAACATCAAGACGACTAGCGGCACAAACACTACTGGCAAGAGCACCAGGAAGAGCGCAAAGCAGTGTGATTCCTTCTAGAGACAAAGACAATACATTGAACATACAACTAAGAAAGTATGAAAAACTTAAGAAATTGGAAATTTTCGAAGTGGTGGGAGGCGGTTTCCCTTCAGGATTATGTAGACAAAAAAATGGTCCCACGAGGATTACGCATTTATATGACACCCTCCTATGAATCACCCAATCCGCGGATGTTAGAGGAATGGGCTGAAAATTCAGCAGTTAGCTCAAACAATATGCTATGTATCCTCGTTAAATATGCGTGGGAAGACAGGGAAGCCACCATTAAAGATATCTTGGAATTAGAAGAAGACTTCAAGAAGTACTCTGATCAAACAACCATCACCAAATTTTTGGAAGAAATGAAAAAAAGAATGAGTCAGTACGAAGAAGATATCAAACTAAGAAAACAACGCAAACTTCACCGCGATTGCGCAGATTATGAAAGTGGCCGAATTCTGACATACAGTAGAAAGTACGACCACCTCTACAATTTCCAGCCAAAAGAATCAAGTGCTGCCTCGGTAGAAGAAAGGAACGAATCATCTGTAAATATTGCCATAACCGATGATTCTGACACTGATGCATCAGTTCATACCTCAAGTACAGCCTCAGAGGTAGAAGTAATCACTCGTCCTGCGACTTTTTTAGACGAGTACCGGACCCTGAGGAGGAACAAAGAGAAGACGAAAACCATTGCCTCCCAACCAACACCAAGAGGTAGAGGATATCGGGGAAGAGGAAGAGGAAGAGGAAGAGGAAGAGGCAGGGGCGGAGCAAACAACGAAGGGACAGACGAAAACACAGGACACAGAAACGAAACAAAGCCAATGGGAACCAGACGTGGGGGCTCACACAAGAAGATGTAAATATGTGGGACGACACTATGGTAAATAAAACTATTGTAAATCTCACGAGCCGTACCTTGTCCAATTTAGAGAAGAAAACGCTATGTCTAGGTCTTACCTTTTGCCCTACTGCCATCTTCGACTATTCCGACACGAGAATAGACATTTTTAAGTTTATAAGGAAGTTAAAACTAAAAAAATGGCATGAACTGAAAGGGAATATGCAGGACAATGCCAGGGTTATGACTACCACTGAACAAATTGCCCTTACGATAGCTGATACCAATATGCTGCTCACCATGCAAGAACTTGAACAGAACACTGAAGGTGACAATACGAATGGCAATCATGAAATCCAAGATATTGTTATAGATAGAGCAGCTGTTACACCTTTCAAACCCCGTTCTATCTTTTATCCGAATCTCCCACACGATAGTGTGGATACTTTTCATGAAGTTGTCACTAAAGCTCTCATTGAACATAAACATGAGAAATCCAACCATAATTTTGTGTGTGGTAATCTCACATTTAAACAAAGATCTATTATCTCATCACTAGCAAATGACAAGGATATCGTTATCCGCCCGGCGGATAAGGGAGGGAACATTGTGTTACTTAGCAAATCCATGTACATAACGGAAGCACACAGACAGTTGAAAAACAACAGATTTTATGAAAGAACTAACACCAAGACTTACAATGACAGTATATTGGTTACCTGGGAAAAACTATCAGCCTGGCAAAGAGAAGGAATAATCACGTGGGAGGAATACTTATATTTAAAGAAAGATTATCCCAAACTTCCGATTATATATTTCCTCCCCAAAGTACACAAAAATCCTACTGTTCCCCCAGGGAGACCTATTGTTTCATCTGTGGGAAGTGTTTTCGAAAATATCTCTAAGTATGTAGATTATTTCTTGCAAAACTATGTTACCAAACTCCCCTCATACGTTAGAGATACTAAAGACTTTTTATGTAAACTTGAGAACATACAATGGCAAACCAACTATATTTTTATCACTATGGATGTTTCCAGCTTATATACCATCATTGATCATGATCAGGGGATTTGTGCGTGTACCCACTTTCTGAATGAGAGAAATATCATGTATTCTGAACATACTAAGATGCTCATTGATATGATGTTACTATGTCTACAGAATAACATTTTTATGTTCAATGGTGAACTGTTCAGACAGACCCTAGGGACCGCCATGGGTACTTGCTTTGCCCCTAGCTTTGCTAACCTCTTTTTAGGCCTATGGGAAGAGGAGGTGAGAAAAGATGTTGACCTCTCTCAGCACCTCAAACAAGTTAATACTTGGCTCCGTTACATAGACGATCTTTTTGTAATATGGGAGGGGAGCGAAGAAGAAGCAGTTGAGTTTATCCAGCAACTCAATAATAACACACTTAACATTGTATTGACATATAACATCAACAAGGAGGAAATAGATTTCCTCGATGTCAAAGTTAGAGCTGTCAACAATACACTTGAGACTAAACTGTTTCGGAAAGAAACTGCAGGTAACAGTATCCTACACGCTCACAGTCACCACCCTGAAACACTAAAGTGGAGTATACCATATGGGGAGTTACTGAGAGCAAGAAGAAATTGCAGTACTGATACGAACTATAAAATTGAAGAAATGATCATGCTGGATCGATTTAGAGAGCGTGGTTACCCCAAATGGGTACTAGACAGAGCTGTCTCTAAACTCAAAGATATAGACAGAAAGAGTACCCTGAAAACTAAAGAGAAGACTGCTGAATCATCAGAGACACGAGTTATTCTTACATACAACAGTAGCTCGAGCAGAATAAAGAAAATTCTCAATGACAACTGGAATATCCTTAAAAGTGACAGTATAGTAGGTCCTGCCATTGGCAATAGACCGAAAATCACATATAGGAAAGGACGAAGTCTAAGAAACATCCTGATGCACAGTGACATATCTGAACCACACCTTACATCCATGCATAACCTCAAGGGTTTTTATCCTTGCGGTCACTGTAAGGCTTGTAAAACAAGTAATATGGTCAACGAATTCAGTGTACCACACACTCCCAAGAAAAATACCATATCACAATTCCTCACGTGTAGTTCCACCTATGCCATATATGTGTTAGTTTGCCCATGCCAGAAATGGTACGTGGGGAGTACTACTCACATGGCCAAGAAAAGGGTCCTAGAACACCTTAGGGCCATAAATAACAAAGACAGCCATTACCCAGTGGCTAGACACTTTGCTGAGTATCATTCATCTAACAGCTCATTACTCAAGTACTTTGTTATTGAACAAGTAGTGGGCAGTGGAAGAGGTGGTAACAGGGAGCTGGTACTCAGAAAAAGAGAATCCAAATGGATCTTAAATCTTGAGACAAAGTACCCGCTAGGGCACAATATAGATGAGGAGTTAGCAACACATCTTATGGAACAGTGACATGTTTCTTTCTCTCTTCGCTCTTTTTGCCAAATTTCAAGATGTATAGCTTGATGTTTTTGATGTACATGAATCTGTAAATACTGCATGATACAACTGTAATTGTCATTTTTCTACTATATTATCTTTTTAACTTCGTTCTTTTTCTTTCTCTTCACAGGAGGAAAGGAAGGGGCCCTTTGGGTATTCTCTACACGTCACGGGTCACCTACCCTTTTCTTCCCTATCCCCAGAAGAAAACATCACCAATGTAGAGATAAGATTTTCTACTCACTTTTTTACTATATTTTGGATAGTGCTTTTCTATCCTTTTGTTTTTGTTGTTGCCAGCACTGAGACTAGTGCTAGACATGGGTTTGCATCTGTGATTCTATCCTGGATCACTTGCTCTTCAGAGCAGTAAGAGTGTTATAACCTGTTGGGACATTTTTATCATTACTGTAGCATTAGGCCACTTGGCGCTAGTATAGCTTTCAGCTTTGATTTGGATTTCTATCCTGTTTATTCCACTTGCTGGTACATTGGGAGCATGGATTTAGGGCTTTTAGATGCAGTTGCGCTAAGCCACTTGGCGGTTATCCTTATCCCGTTATCTTTCTCTTTACTTTTTCCATTTAACTATGAGGAAATAGCAACAGATTGTACACAGCTATTGTATACTAGGATTTTCCTATGTTTTCTTGTGCACTATGCACCTATATGCAATCTTGCCAGTTTCATTTATTATATGCATGAATGTACCTGTGGACATTACAAGATGGCCGACAAACTTCTAATCACGGAAGTACACTTGCTGCAATGCTGTCCTATGTTTATGTCTAGTACCCTTCACTATGTAATGGGTGTTTTGTATTCGGCTCTTCGTGTGATCAAGGAAGTTTGTCTTCCGAAACGCGTAGCCTGTACCTCAATTAAATATCCTCCTTGTACTCCTGAGAGCGCGTATTTATTGCATTTTGGATCAGAATTGTTCGCCAGCTGTGCCTTACTGGCTTCACGCGCCACCGTTCTACGGGCGGAGCTTCCAGGAAAGGCGGAATTCATTACAGATATATATATATATATATATATATGAACAAACACCAGAGTTCCCACTGTCATTTCCTCCAGATCAGAAGGCAAAAATTGGGACACGGACTCCAAAGTAGGTGCGTGGTTTTCTTTTTTATTTTTCAAGCAGATAGACGCTTCGGCATGGCGGCATGACGCGTTTCGCCCAACAGGTGGGCTTGATCACATATATATATATATATATATATATATATAATGAATAGATACAGAAATAAATAAACATAAGAAATATAAACAATTCACTTGCAAAGTATAATTAATTTAGGTAATTTAGCCAATAAATAAATATTCCAAATTTAAAATCCCCAAAACACATGTACTAAAAATAATATAAACATTAAAAAAAATAACATTGGTTGGGAAGTGCCGACGCGTTTCGAGCCTCAATTTCAAACACTTGAGGAGAGTACAAATCAGTCAACTTCCTTTCATTTTTTCTGACTCTCTAGTTTATACCCAGTCACGGCCAGTCACGGCCCTGAAGACAACCCCAAGAATCATATTGGGGCTCGAAAAGCGCCGGCATTTCTCAACCAGGGGGTCACATCTCACAGATTGAATCCACACCTAGGGATTAGCTGTCAATTTGAATAAAACGATCCCTATGAGCTTAAATAGTGTTCCCTCTGGTACCAACCTTACAATTAATGTATACAATGGTCAATGAATTTCCATAATGGTTGCTTCTTTTCTAAAATCATGACTGGTCTAGGAATACAGAATTTTCTTTCTTATATGTAAATCATTCCTGACATTTGTATTGTGTCTTTTTTGTAACAATTCGGTCATTTTGTCTATCATAATATGAGTTGATTTTATGTTCAAGTGGGAAGAATCATGTGTTCCCTTTGTTCTTATTGCAAAAGAATAATGACTATTTTGTGGCGAGAGGCATGCATGACACCCCGGGAACTGGCAATCTCCTCGCAACTGCGTATGGTTCAATTTCACTACCTTCATGCAACTTTCCTCACCCCACTGCATGTGCAACGTCTATAAGGGGGCACCTTGGTGCAGTTTCAGGACCTAAAAGAGCGCTACGCCCTGGCCAACTCACAGTGCTTTCACTGTCTTCAATTGCGTCATGACTTGCAGGTCCAAAATCTCCCAGATGACCCGCTTCTGGAATATACTCAGCTTGAGGCCAAAATCTTTTTGGGGCGTCTGGGGAAGGGTGCTACCTCCCTGATCTACCACTCCCTAGTTATCCATGCTTCCGGTGATATTGAACGCACCAAGCAGAGGTGGGACTCTTGGCTGGGGAACTTGGAGGAGGATGAGTGGCGCGAGGCATGCATGGCACCCCGGGAACTGGCAATCTCCTCCTAACTGCGTATGGTTTAATTTCACTACCTTCATGCAACTTACCTCGCCCACGGCATTTGCAGTGCTTATCAGCTACTAGTCAGGCAGCGTGTACATGTTGTGCTCTTCCCTCAGCAGATTTCTTCTAGGTGGCATGGGATTGCGTGGTGCTGCGTCCCTTCTGGGAGAACATAGATCGGGTGCTTTCAGTTGTCCTAGGCCGCCCGCTGGACTTAACCCCGCGTAGTCTACTGCTGGGATTTGTGGAGAGAAGTTTGGGGCCTGACAGGCCGAGAGGACCTTTCTGGGGGTGGCCTGTTTGGTCGCCAAAAGAGATGGAGGGGTTAGATTTCCTATCCCCACTCCAGTTTAAGCATTAGTAGTGAAAGTGTTGGACTTTGAAAAGGGTTACATTTACTATTTGCTCTCCAAACAGGTCAACAGTAGGGAAAGTGTTGGACTTCAGAGGTGAAGATTTATTATTAGTACTCAAGTCTAAGGAACAGTAGGGAAAGTACTTAACTTCAAACGTATTACATATATGAATAACCCTATTAATGTAGAAAATAATAAACTTGCAATATAAACATTATTAATTAACATTAGAAAATATACATATGTATGTATTTATAAAATAAAAAGAATCTAATATGTAAATAAAAAAGAAAGAAAGGGCACAAATCTAATTATACATAAAAAGTTAAACTTCTCTAACTACCAAAAAGAGGATAAAATCATTTGTAATAGATTTAATTTCAAATAATACATGAAAAAAATTCAAATAAAAAACATCACAGCACAAAGCAACTTTCATAAACACTTATCATAAAATCAATTAAAAATGGTACTAAAAGTTATACAATGTTGAAAAATATGCATAAATAATGAATTAAGTAGCTGGTGTTGCATTTAGGAGCACAGTGTCACAAATCTATTACTAAAGTATTGTGTGGTAGCCACTGCCAATTACAGACTGAACTTTTCCTTTGAAAAAAACACTACATTTGTACAGACGTATCATTTTACTCATGAAACATATAGCGCACAAACAATAATGTGGGGAAATTGGGTTTCAGTGAATAGTTGTCATTTGTTCCTCACCAGGTAAAGCATTGATTTGCTTGATCCTATGAAAGTCTTTGTTTCCATTACATGTTAGAATTAGAAGACAGAAGCTTCATTTGTGTTTCCTGTTTATTTAGAAATATTTGTCAGTCCATTTGTATGTATTTAAATGTTGTTGTGTGTTAGAAAAAAACATCCTACAGCCCTTCCTTTTTTACCAGCAACATTTTCACATAGTTCACTTGACAAAATCCTCACACTTTGCAGTAAGCAATAGAAAACTAAGCACCAGTCTCCATGTTGAAACAATAAGCACCGATTTGTCAGAAGACAAGACTGAAGTTGACCTCTGCCTTTAATCGCACACCACATATGACAAGCTAAAATAAAATGTTAAGTCATTTAATGGTGGTCGGTTGTGAAACTCCAGCATGGTTAATTATGTGCCCTCTCAGGGCCCAAGGGGCTGTTGTAGCTGAGACCCTCCCACATCTGGGCCCCGGGGCATTGCACAGGCTTCACCACTGGTAGATACGCCTCTTCAGGAAAGAAAGTGGTGGGCAGAGGTGTGCCCCTGTGCACCAGTGTTAGGAGGAATATAGCCCATCTCCAGCTATCAAGGACTCAATGCAGTCATAAACACAAATACCCAAAGCTGAAAATCTGATATTGTGAGAAGATGATCTACCTATCAATAACATGCAGGAGACCCCTTACAGCCGCGTCTGGTAGCTTATGGATTAATGCATCGACTTTAGGGGCCTATGTTCGTCCTCATGGTCACAAGTTCAAATCCCAGTGGGTCTACTCAGCCTTTCATCCTTCTGAGGTCAATAAAATGAATACCATTGAGTAACAATAAACATCTGTTATTCGTGCCAAGATATCCTTGGGTGAATGGGTGTTTTACCAATATGCATGTTTTGTTTCAGAATAACGTTCTTGCACCACTTCAGTCCTAAGTGAGAATATCAGGCCTCTGGATACACAGGTTCCACACAATTATATCCCAATTCAAACTTTTCATGTAGCTCTGCTATTTTGTCTTTTCCTTTCTTCTAAATATCCTCCTTTTGTTATAAAAGCCTTACATGTATTTATTATTTTGATTACTTTTCGGCCACGGCTTATGTGGATAAAGGCTAAAGTTAAAAGTAAACATTCTCACTTAAATTTCTCCTAAACCTGGTGTAACAGTACTTGTGAATGGTTTACTAGTTCTGCAAACTCTCAGATTCCATTGCATTCTTTAGTGCAGGCCTGGCTGGGAAGAAGTGGAGTTCTGAACACAGAATAACAGTGAAGGATTCTCTCAAACAGGAGTGAGGGTCTCTGCACTTACATACCATGCTAGAGGAAATGATAACACATCAATGCCTGCTACTCTTTAATTGTCTAAAGCATTAACACTGGGCCCTGTTATATTGCACCACATAAATATTGCCACATTTTCTGGTGCCACCACCGGTGGCAAAAACATTGCGGCCACCCATGCAAAACCCGCCTAAGGCGACCTTTTGCGCGTTCTTCAGGTTTGCCATATGTTTTATGAGCTTGATCCATTTCCCTAAATTCTGTGCTTCGGTGGACTTCAGAGGCTTTTGTGTGGACTGGAGTATCAATAATGCATGTTCACTTTCCACTATGAATTACATCTGGTGATTTGTGGATGTGAAAACAGTGATACTAGTGAATCAGCACACTGAGCTCACATCCCATGGCACAAACCTCTCCCAGCCCTAACTATCATTGCCTTTGTTTCTGGCCATCTCCAGGCAATATTCATTTGGCTGAGCTTCTCAAAGCACTTCTTCAAAGTGAAACCTAAATACCGTCAGCCTCATACATAAATGGTTCACGCTGGTGGTTTCACAAAATAGATAAGATCTATGTAAGAACTCAGCCTTTGTGGCAGGCACTAAAAAAGATTAACATTTCCAACCTGCACTCTTGGCATTTAGAAGATCAGTGATGGCCTTCTGTTAGAACTGTGGCATTGCTTTTCATGTAATGCATAGAGAGATGTATTGGCATTAGAGCATGGCAAGAAATTGCTTCTATATTAGGTAGATGTTATTATAGAGTGAGAAAGGTTTACAGGTTTAATGAGAATTGCCACAATGTTCTCAAACTTCTCTGTTCCATTTCCTCCATACTGAATATTTCATTATCTCCATTTCAATGAATAAGTAACAATCAGATGTAAAATGTAGTGTGTTGGCCATATATATTGTCATTGATTCCATGATGAAAACAGTAGGGGCATATAAACAAAGAAATGACGCTGCAATTCAATTCAGCTGTGCAGCTCCATTTAAAAAATGCAGGGATGCACTGTATTTTCACAAATACAGCGCACCCCTGTGATTTCTGTAGCGCTGGCGCAGAAAAAGCTGCCTAGCGCCAGCGCAGGCGCCCTTTCACCATAGTGCAAGGGTGCCTCCATTGCAGGGATGATTGTTTATGTGCAGGAAGGGCCACCAATGATGCCAATAATGCCCAAAGAATGCTATTTTCCTGTCCATCGGTGCAAGATGTGGTAGCCTTAAAGCTGGGGGTGTAAAAATGCAGTGTCACTTGTGTTTTATATAGCTCTTCATACCGCACTCCCACCGCTTCTGAGTGCTGCAAATTACTCATGTTACTAATATTCAATGTAAGGGTACTTAAGGCGCATGTACTGCAGTTCAGAAGTGCAATGGCGTGAAAGACGATTTTCTTAAAATAAATAAACAGTGTAGGGAAAATAAGTCCTTCTCAGAAGATTACTGCCACTGGAAATAGATGTATTTACATCCTGCTGTGAACTGAAGGGAGAGGGGCTTGAGCTACCAGATGTTGAATGATAGCTTCCTTCCTACAAAGAGCACTAAATGGTTAGTAATTGGTTCCATGTCCTGAGTCCAAGGTGACACGGTTAGGCATGTTATGGCCACCGATTTTCAAAGTATGTTTGTCTGATTCTATGGTTTATTTTTCGTCTCATTGCCTGTAATTCACCTGAATCTTTTAATAGCCACATTCTTCGGCTCCAGGCGGAATTGTTTGCTTTACTCGAGGTACTTGCTGCCGGATGGAGGATTCAAAATAATGGTAGTAATTTGCAGTTCGGGGTCTCTGTTGAGCTGAGGTTTATTTTCATACATTCTCGGTTGGATTAGTCCACAGTATGTGTGATCTTTGAACCGACTTTCAGTGCACCCTGTTAGCATTTTGTCCCAAGTGCAGATATGCACAATTTCATTTGTTACGTATATATACTCTTCATGGAAACATTATGGCAATCTATAATAGTATCATTTAAAAACAGAGCTCTATGGTATGGAGTACAATTGTGAACATATTACTATTACTTTTCTAGGCTTATTTTAATTTCCTTGTATTCTTAAAAAAACTGTGATCATGATTTATGTTATTTTTAAATACCCTCCTTGTTTCGGTGTGTGAGCCATTTACGAAAAACATTTGTGCATCCAACAACCGAACTAGTCCCTCTTTATTCTCCGACTTCACTATTTCGGGTTTTCATAGAAAATGGCAAGTGAATGAGTTAAAAAGCATAGGAATAGGAAACCTTAAGGTTCAGGTCTACATTATTCGCATTTTATTCAGGACTGGACTAATGGCCACCATGGCCGGACTTGAAACTAATTTTTCATTTTGGCTGGGGATATCCAGAGCCAGAGTGAAACCGACTTAATCTTGGCGACTTTCAAGAAGTGTACCAGGCTCAAGGAGAAGAGGTGTGACCTTTTATATTGAGACTCCGCCCCACCCGCTCTAGAAGATGACGAATAGGAGAACTGATAGGACCAAATAAAGATCAAGGCAGATGGCTCACCTGAGATGCCAGAATCACCCACATCAACTACACAACGTACTGTACTATAAACAGAAGAATCTGTTGAAATAATGGATTTGGAAAAAGATGCACTTCAAGGTAGTAGGTCATAATCCATCTTTCACTTGAGAGTCTTGGACCACTAATTGTTGTTTATGGCTTAGTTTTTTTCATTAACAGTACTGCTGTTCGGGTTAGTTCATTTGACACTACACATCGACGTAAGAAATTGGGTTATTAGTTGAAAGGGGGGAGAGCCCAACTCAAGTAATAAACACCATGCTTCTCAGGTTAAGCCACAAAAGTAATTAAATAAACCTGTGCTTAACCCTCTGGTAGCTTGACCAAAAAGGAATCAGACTTAACTGAATGTGTGAAGTTGTTACGCAGCACTCAAACAGTAATAACAATAAAACACAAATAAAAAGAAATTTTAAAGAATAGAGTAGATTTTAAAAAAAATTGCACCAACATGACAAAAATCCAACGAGTAGAACAGGAGTTTGAATTTTTATAATTGCAGATGAAAATAGTGTCAAAAAGCACAAAGAACAACTCCCGATTATGTGGTAGTGCTGGACCGGGTCAAATTCACAAGATCAAGCCGACTGTGATAGAGCAGGGGTCGGATACAGGGATCACTTTCATCCATGAAGAGTTTACCTTCCCATAGTCCAAGTCTATGCAAGGAGCCTCAGCTGCAGCTTCACGTTGAGGAGGGCATCGAGGAGATCTTTGTCAGCATGAGAAGAAGGTAGCGCTGGAGCTTAGCTTTGGTGAGAGACACGGATGGTTTCTGTTTGGCATGAAGAAAAGGTGGCTCTTAGAATGTCATGTTGGTGGGAGATGCCCCAATTGCCACTGATGTGAATAGGCTGCTTGTGGCCGTGAAAAGCCCCGGACTTGTTGATTTCCACCTGTAGCTCATGTTTGAAGCAGGAGGAGTACACACTGTTGCCAACCAAGGGTCCAGGACCTGGGGGCACCTCTTGGGGATCAGGACTCTCTTCAGTAAAGGCCAGCAGCAGGGCTCAGGCAGTTCAAGTTGCGGCTTGCAGGAGAGGCCTTTGAAAGCTTGTTGTGTCCCTTTATTTCAAACAGGAGTACTGCCAAGTGACCCTTGGAGACCCTTCTGAGGTCCCTGGGTTACATGCAGGCATGTCCAGTCTTCCTTCTTTAGTCAGCAGGGCTGTACTTTTTCTCAATCTTCCACAGGTCCAGGAGTGTTCTGGTGAGAGGCTCTGAGGGTGCCATTCCTACACCCAGTGCCAATGTGTGTGTTGGGGATGCCCCCTTTTTCTAGCCTTCCCCTTTTCTTGGGCTTGGCTCCAATCTGTCTATGGGGACAAAGGCATGCAGGCCCAGGTGTGAGCTGTATTTTTCAGTGGCAGAGCAGGCAGTCTCAGAAGTCAAAAACCAGGTAGGTACAGGCCTCGGGCTACCCTTTGAGGCTCAGAAAGGACTGAGTGCAACCCCCAGGACATCCTGCTCAGGTGAAGAGCACCCTTCCCCACATCCAAGCTCATTTGGTTCCTTGTGTGGAAGGAATACACATCACGCCACTGGAGGGCTATTACAGCCATGAGATCATAGACACTGGCAGAAAGGCACATTTGGTTTAGGCATGAAAATGACAACAGTCTGAAAGTGGCCTTTTCAGAATGGTACCTTAAAACCTTACTTTATCATTTGAAAAATTTTAAAATTAGAATTCAAATGACTGGAAGAAGAATTCTCTACCTGTTCCTAAACTGAAGTTATCGCACACTAATTACAAGTCTGCCGGTCGACGGACCACGAGACTCATGGGGGCACGGTGGTGGCAGTCGTCCGTCATTTCATTGGAGGTGTTGTAGCGGTCAAGAGGCCACAATATCCCTGGCAGGACTGCTGTGGCTCCGCCAAGCATATTACGAGTTATCTCTCCACCACGGCTTTCACGGAGGTTCCCCCTCCATGAAAACTAGCACAAAATCGGGAGTTGTTCTTTGTGCTTTTTAATTTTTACACTATTTTCATCTGAAATTATAAAAATTCATAACTTCCGTTCTACTCCTTGGATTTTTGTCATGTTGGTGCAATTTATTTTTTTAAATCTACTCTATTCTTCAAAATTTCTTTTTATTTGTGTTTTAATGTTATTACTGTTTGAGTGCTGCGTTAAAGTGGTGGAATGGAAAGAAAGGGGACCCTACAGGGCCCCCTTGTGCCTCTGCGTCATGGGGTGAACGCAGGGGCACAACATATTCCCCCCTGTGTGCATTCACCCCAGATCCTGCATGGCATGGACTTTCCATTCCTTGCCCTCCAGGAACTGTTTTTGGCGATCCCATTGTGGTGCCCAGTTTCAGGGCACCGCTGTGGGAGCGCAAAAACAAAAGCCCGCCAGACACAAGAAATTCTCATAATCTGGCGAGCTGCCCGACCACGAGTTTGACAGTACGGCGGGGTAGACCTAGCACCGCACCGGCAAACTCACAATCAGGCCATTAGTGGGAAAAGGTAACACAGTGTTAGGCAATGGGGAGGGAGCCTTGCTACACTGAAAAACAACTTTAGGAGTTTTTCACTGTCAAGACATGGAAAACGTAAGCACATATGTTCACTTTTTAAATACCATTCCATGATCTGCCCTATGAGCCTTTAACAAAATGTTTAGGTCTTCAAATGCTTATTGTGCAATGTCGAAATTGCAGTTTAAACTACGCTGCAGACTGCAGTGGCTGGTTTGAGACATGTTTTACATGGCTACTTTAGTAGGTGGGACAATGGTAACATTTAATTTATAGGCCCAGGTTACATGTAGTACAATATACTAGAGATTTATGAGTAAATAAATCAATCCAATCAAGTGTATACCAATTTTATCATGTTTATAAGGGACAGCACAAGCACCTCACCACTTATCAGCAGGTGCAAAGTGCACAGAATCTTAAAAGCCACTGAAAATGGGTTCATCAAATGAGGGCACAAACCTGGAGTGACCCTGCAGAAAGGGCCCAGTCCTACATCACACATTTTGGACCATCTATGGCTCACGTCATTGACATCAAGTTATTCTTCAGCTACAATCACTGAAACCTGTTTACCTTTGTTAGTCTTTCTGTTTGGATATTGCTGGAGTTGAACCTTAGGTCTCCTCCATACATTTGTCCCTCTCCTTTACAGCACTACAGGTTGATTGCTGAGAATATGCTTCCTTTTTTGGGAATCCTTCAGGAATGCAGTATATCACGGGGGAATCTGAGTCGCTTCTTTAACCAATCACACAATTCATTGGAGCATGACAAGCTCTGAGATCCATCCAGAACTCAAGAGGAATCAATAAGGCTTGCTTTCTGCAATCATTAACACTCCTGTGGGGAGCATGTGCACACCACTGGCCACTAAATCATGATGTAAAGTAACACGTTGACACAGGCAAGTGAACATTTTCCCCGAGAGTTGCTACATGTGATGTAAGGTGTCTGGTGAGTTATGGAGTATTCTGTAGGCTGTGAGGCCTGCAACCATTTGCAACACTGGGATCTGGGCCTAGTTGCCCACTTTCATGCATTCAGAATCCAGCTGAACCCTCCTGCTCTGCACTTCTGCAGTCATAAAAGACATACCACCCCAACCTACCCGCACCATACAGCAGCAGAGAAAGAAGCAGGAGTGAGTATAAAGGAATTGAATCAGCTGAAGAGCAAAGTGACAAAGAGGCGGGAAGGTGGAGACTCTGAGAAATTCAGAAGAGTGGAAGGCACTGTGGTGCTAACAAGAAGTGATGCTATATCTCAGCACAGACAGGCACCACTACATATAACCACCCACCTAAAAATGGTCAGATTCCCCTCTCCTATCCACCCCATCGAGATTGCCAACATGGTGAGGGTTGCATAGGAGAACAGGAGTTTCATGTGTGGTGCTGACGCTTCTCAAATTGATTGTGAAGCTCACATCTGAAGCTGCATGAAGACAGTTACTATCCATTAGGGTACGCTGTGACAAGCTACTGTCAATCTGATTCTTGGAGATTTGTGGTCACATCACCACTGAATGAGATTGGAAGGTGGTAGGAGGTAAGGTGCTCTAGGCTGGTGGCCTCTGGGTGAAGTGCAGTGAAGGTAATAACTAGACAGTGAGAAACTCTGGACATGGATCTGTAAAGATTCTGAACTGCACAAAGCATCCTCTATCTAGTGCCATACTGTTTTTTACAGATTGACCAGAACGACACTCCTGAGGCGAGCAGCCGGGAGGAAACGCGATTTTTAAAATTGTATTGAATTGATTGAAATCTGATTTTATCTGTGTACTGCACCTTCCCCTGAGCACTCTCCCCTCGCCAACCAGTCCAGTTCTCCCCGCGCAGCCGATCGAAGCCTGCTGCGGGTCAGAGAAGCAAACTTAGCCGCCATCTCCTCGGAAACGAGGCCACGCCCACCTCACGAGGCCACGCCCCCCACCCTGGTATATAAGTCGCGCTGAACGCAAGAGCCCGCATTGACCAGAACGACAGTCCTGAGGCGAGCAGCCGGGAGGAAACGCGATTTTTAAAATTGTATTGAATTGATTGAAATCTGATTTTATCTGTGTACTGCACCTTCCCCTGAGCACTCTCCCCTCGCCAACCAGTCCAGTTCTCCCCGCGCAGCCGATCGAAGCGCTGCTGCGGGTCAGAGAACCAATCCTCGCTACTGACCGGACTACGCCCCCTCCCGTATAAATGTGCCTTCCCCGGATGCGCAGCGGGCGCGCCGCCAGCGCGCCGTAGGCGCGCCAAAGGCAAGCCCGTCTGCACCCGTCCGCGTCAGACCGGGGCAAGGGGCCACATCTCCTGCCGGACAGAACCAAATCCCTTCCCCACCCATCTGCTATTCCCGCTATGACCTACTGACATATGCAGGCAAAGTGGGTAACACCGGAGGGCCTTGTTTTAAAGCGGAACCAGGCCTATCCCACGGGCCCTTCTCTTGTCATGCATGCCATTGGTCCAGTATGGGCATCTCTCTACTGGGCAATCATTCAACTCATGCCACCAGTAATATGATTCTTAGTTGTTTATATCTCAACGCTAGATCCCTACCCAAACACACTTTGGATGTTTGGGATTTACTTACTTCGAAAACCCCGGACTTACTTTTCATTACCGAAACTTGGCTGTCCGACCATAACGCCCTGGATCTAGCCAATGCCCTTCCCGTTAACTACAAAATTATCACACAAGATAGATCGGGTAAGAGAGGAGGAGGGGTAGCGGTGATATTTAAAGAGCAGTTAGCCTGCCTAGTGGAACCAATAGCCTCTTATAGTGAACATCAGACTCTACCTTTTAGAATCCTCCACGAGGGCCTTACCATACTGGCTGGAGCTGTAATATACAACCCCCCAGGACAACAAACCAAGCTTGGAGCCAAACTGCTCAATCAACTCCTGCCACTCTGCTTAAAATTCAAAAATTACCTTATTGTTGGCGATTTTAACATCCACTATGAAAAAGCGGAGGCATTGGGAACTTCCCAATTAAAACAGGATATGGAGATTCTAAATCTGAAGCAATGGGTTGTAGGCCCCACTCATACAGCCGGCCACACATTGGACCTATTGTTTACCAACATTAAATCAACTCATGTATCTGAGGTCCAGCCTCTGTCTTGGTCAGATCACTTTCTTATATGCTTCCTACTTGATGTCCCTTGTAAACCCCAAAACCTAATAAAGCTCAAAGAATCTCCAAACGAGCATGGAGATTAATCGAGGAATCGAATTTTGACACACATTTTCAGGAGGTCGATCTTAAATTCTCTATCGACTCTCCCGTATGTATGGACGTCGCTTCTCTCGATGCCGGCATTCTACAAACCTTAAATAAAATAGCCCCTACACGGGAAACTAGGAAAAGGGCTCCAACAGAGAAATGGTACACCCCCCATCTTAAAAATCTCAAAAGGGAATGCCAAAAGCTTGAACATCTCTGGAGGCAATCCAAGGACAAGTCAGCCAAACTCAAACTTAACTATGTTCACAATCGGAAAAAGTACACTCTAGCCATCAAGCACGCTAAGAAAGATCATTTCACTCAACGCATAGAGGAGAATAGTAACTCCGCGAAGGAACTATACAAGATAGTGAAAGAACTGAGTAAACCTGCCGGTATTTCTCAAACACTTACCTCCACGGTTGAGGCCTGTAATCGCATTAGCACCTTTTTCTCAGAGAAAATCAAGAAAATGTACTCAAATTTCTCCCCCAGATCTGCCAAAATCAATATAGAGAAAACCTCTAATATTATACTAGACTCAGAAACCCCAGATACGGGAACTACTCCCCGCCTAGCGGATTTTGAACCACTCTCAGTGGAAGACGTTTTAACAGCAATGCAATCAGTTAAATCTGGCTCTCCTTCGGATCCCTGCCCCCATTTTGTGTTCTCCAAGATTGCACCCACACTTTGCCCCTTGATCACTCAACTCTTTAACAAGTCTCTCAAAACTGACATATTTCCCAATGTCTGGAAGCATGCAGCTGTGATCCCTCTCCTGAAGAAACAGGGTTCCGATATTGCCAACCCTGAGAACTACAGACCCATTTCTCAGCTCCCATACCTTTCTAAAGTCCTAGAAAAATTGGTTAATGTCCAACTGACCAAATACTTAGAGACTAATTTTCTCCTAGATCCTACCCAGACTGGCTTCAGAGCTAATAATAGCACTGAGGCCACGTTGCTGGCAGTTTCGGACAGTATTAGGTCCTCCATAGATCAAGGAGGATCAGTGGCACTAATACTGCTCGACCTGTCAGCGGCGTTTGACACGGTTTCCCATCAATGTCTGTTGAACATTCTTCGCCACAAAGGAATGCAGTCCAATGCTCTGAACTGATTACATTCCTTCTTGAGCAACCGCACTCAAACTGTACACATGGGCCAATTTTACTCCAGCTCTACCTCCATCGACTGCGGGGTCCCTCAGGGCGCATCGTTGAGCCCCACCCTCTTCAATGTTTATATGTCATCTTTGGCTGACATTGGAAGAAGGTGGGGCATTGGCATGTGCTCATATGCGGACGACACGCAGTTAGTGGTGGCCCTGGACAAAAAACCTGAAATTGTCAAAAATAAATTACAGGGCTGCCTTGCGGAAATGGCCCAGTGGATGCACTCTCACTGCCTGAAGCCAAATTGCTGAAAAATCTGAGATTCTCTTATTTGGGGGAGCCAAACAAATCTGGAATGCCACGTGGTGGCCGCCCATACTGGGTTCGGCCCCCACTCCCAAACAATACGTTAGGAATCTGGGAATTATCATGGATGATGAGCCATCCATGAAAGATCATGTGCGATCCCTTTGTGGCAAGGGCTTCGCCATTTTGAAACTCCTAGTAAGGTTATTCCCATGGATACCGCTGGACTGCAGACGCTCAGTTACTCAAGCCTTACTGGTCAGTCGTCTGGATTACGGGAATGCACTATTTGTAGGGATGAATGATCACCTATTTTCTCGCCTACAGGTACTGCAAAACGCGGCCGCCAAACTGATTTGCGATAAAGGCAAGTTAGACTCGGCATCGGAATGCCTGAAAACTCTCCACTGGCTCCCTGTGCGCCAGAGGGCCGCATTCAAACTTCTCTGCCATGCCCATAGAGCCCTGCACAGGACAGGTCCCACCATGCTCCAGAAGAAAATGGAATTCTACGTCCCTACCAGGAACCTACGCTCCACCCAATCTGCGCTAGCAAGGACGAAACGTATATACAAAGCCAGAACTGGCGGCCGCTCCTTCTCTTACTTAGCGGCTAGGAAATGGAACGAGCTCCCGGATGATCTCAGACACACCACTAATTACCTCCTGTTCCGTAAAAAGCTGAAAACGCATCTTTTTCCCTCCCCTCGCTAATATCCTTCTGTTGTAGCTATCAGCTGTGTCCACCTGGTTTAAGCGCCGTGATATCCCTCGGGATGAGTGTTGCGCTCTACAAAAACCATAAATAAATAAATAAATAAATATCATTGGCCATGATCAAGACTATGTAATAACCATGACGTGGCACACAGTTCAGGCTGCCCACTGCTTTCCCATACCATTCTCTGCACTAGCTGGGTGGCCACTGACAAATATGCACTCTGCATGGAACTGAATATTGAACAATGAAGTTCTGTTGATCTGACCTGCTGGAGCGGCATCTGTGCATCTTGATCCAACACAGTATAAAGGATCACACCTAGACACAGTAAGCTGTGTGGTATTCCAAGTGTTGTTTAGGGAAGCTCTTACTGGTACAATAGCTGCACCTCAAACTATGCCAATGACCACAATAGCTGGAATAACGATATCTGAATTGACCATGGAATCCATCATGAAACTACTTGTGACTGTTGACAGTCTATAGCCAAATTTGGCACAATAGTGGAAGATCTATCTTAGGAGGTATGATCGGTTGAACTTGAAACTGCCCCTTCCTCCATTAATTCCAGACTGGAGGTGGCAGAAAAGGAGGATCAGTGAGGTATAATGGAGATTGGACTCTGCCCCTAACTGGAGCAAAGACATGTGGCACTAAAATAAGAATGTGATGGATCTCAAGGACAAGGAGAGGAGTGATAAAGTTAAGCTGGATGGAGTGCCTGAAAACCCTAAAAAAGATGATGTGACAGGATTTCTGATCACTCTCCACCCACTTCTTACTGGTGTGTCCTTTTCTAAATTGTGGGAAATACTGGCAGCCCACAGTATACAAACACATTAACTAGGGATAGGTGACCGGCCAAGGCAAATTATCACTTGACTTCTGGGGGAGTGGCATAGTAGAGAGATTCTGCCTGTAATCAAACAAAGGGAGATACCATTTGACATGGATAGTAATGCAATTCATAACTCAGCATTCTGTTCCTCAGGGATCAATTAAAAAAGGCGATATTTCTTGACCTGTGCACTTGCATTGGCAAACTGGACAATAACTATGATCTATTGGCACCTGACCTCATGATCATCACTTTCCAAGACAACTCAACTGAACACATGGTACTTGAGCTCCTAGAAGAGTACCTAGATTTTCTAGAAACTTATGATATGGAATTGGTACCCTTGGGGAAAGCACTGGAGGATGTGGGACAGCCTGGTACATCATATGGCAGGCATCATGCAGACAAATTCCTCTCAATGAAAAACATCTGGCTGTCTCATTGTCACTCTTATAGGGACAGCTCAAAGAAAATGGTGTAGCAACTGCACGGACAAAGAAACAGTTCAAGAACTGCCTTGAAAGAGACCTGCTGAGCAGCTTTCTGAGGCAAACTGATGATGATACCTAGGAATCCTAGGAAACTATACATGCTGACAACGCTTTACGATTACTGATTATGTCAGTAGACTACTATAACTTTTGATGAGCTATTTGTTATTGTCTCACAACTCACACATTTATACAGAGTACTTGGTCTTCAGTATCATTTACAGCAGAGGCTGACAGTTGTTATACTCTGATAGAAAGTGTCTGATGCATCTCATTAGTATTTGGCACTCTGCTCTATACCACTTCTATCTCTGAATTTACTCCCATTGGTATGCATCACCAACGTGACAAAACTACCCATGATTTTCCTTATTGGGTATAGGACTGAGCTTTCTATATCACTGGATTCCCCACTGTAGATACGGTGAAACCACAGCATAGTGGTGACTTATAGAATCCCCTTATTGGTACATCAACACCTAGGACAGGTCCCAAGACTATTGTATGACGTTACAACGCATACATGCACAATGCAGTATTTTACATCGCATTTGTTACAACGCAAGTTGTTGCAACGACTTGCACTGGAGGGTGCTGGACTTAGGAATAGTATGATTTACTATTCCAACTCTAGCCTATGTAACATTAGGGAAGGTGTGGGAATAGTAAATCATACTATTCCTTAGTTTAGAGCACCATCCAGCGCAAGTCGTTGTAACAACTTGCGTTTTAATGCCTGCAATATACACATACCGCGGTTTTTACAACCGCGTTGTAAAGTTCGTTCTCCCCTAAGACACCGCCTATCACCCAAAGTGTAACCAATAACTTCCTATTCCTTGAAAGGGGTTGGCTAGAGCATGACTCATAGGCAACAGAGTTAGGGAAAGTCTAAAGGGCTCTTACCTCTATTCCAGAGCATTTGTTTCTCATCCTTTGTTACTCTTCTATCCTTCTTATTTCTCTGCCCCTCCCCTGTTGCTAATTACTTTCCTGCCCTCTGACCCATTCCTTTGGAATCAGCAGCTTGCTCACTGACATCTACCCCAGGAGACATTACTAGCCCATGCAGCGTTTTCACCCCCCCAGATGGACAGAGCCTCTCCATATATGCACATATATTGAATATCTGTGATACCTAGGGTAACTCACAAAACCAGGTCAGGGATGCAGAGGACTCCCTCTTCTCATATACTATTAACTTACACTTCTTTATATGACCCAGCCTACCCACACAGCTAATACGTTGCATTTTGTTTCATTCAACATTGATGGTTAATCATACTTCATTAAATGCAAGAAGATACCCTGCTATCTCCATACGCAGGACACCAATGTCGGCTTATTACAGAAATCACACGTGTCAGAGTCAGAATCAGGAAGATGAAACAGGAGTAGGGGTGTTCTGTAATAAACTGTAGATGTACATTGGATATACAGGGCTCTCCTCAACCTCCATCAACTGGTCCCTAAAATGTGGAGTTGCCATCCTCATTATACACCCCTTGCCATGAAGGATAGTGAACTCCTGGACAGATGTTTTTGGGCAAGCTGTGCAGAGCAAATAAGGTGATTTCAGGCTCGATTCATGCACCTAGGATACACAGGAGAGTTGTTTTGCACGTATATCCAGACACTTTCATGAGTTGGGTCACACTAGGACTATAATTGTAGGAGACTGGAATACAGTCTTAGTCTCATTGATAGAAAAGATCGGTCCCTTGAACAAAACCAACAATTATGTTGGCTGTATTACAAGATATCATAATGTTCTGGATGTATGGCTCCTGCTACACCCCAATGCCAACACTACACTTTTTATTCATATGTACATGGCACCACATCCAGAATTGACAATTTTCTGGTCAAGTAATCAATCTCAATTGAAGTTTCACCGTGAGATGTAACATACTACAGAGCGGACAGACAGATCATTCCCTTGTGCTCCACAGTACTCCACCAGTAGCTATAGCAGTACTCCACCAGGAGTTCTAGTGGGGAAACGTCCTTTAGGATAAAGCTTCAATCACACTGTGCCTTGACAGCGCCAACAATAGAACAAACACGTCTTCAGCATGCATACTTTCTGCATGCAAGTCGTTTAGGGGGGGCGCATTGGTGGAATAGTGTTGGAATGAATGTCCAACACCGTCCCTGCTGTTGTGCAGACTGGAGTTGGAATAGTAAATTAAACTATTCCAAAATCCAGCACCCTCCTAAGGCAAGTCGTTATAATGACTTGAGTGCAGAACGAATGTGTGCTAAAGACTCGTTCATTCTAATGACAGCGTTCCCAAGGCATGCATGATAAAGGCATGTGGAATACCATCATACATTCATTCTAGTGCATTTTTATATGCTGCATCACGCCATAGTGTAACAGAAGCATGTCAACACTCAGATTGTCCTGCAAACCCCCACTGCTCTTGTACAAGCTCATCAAAGGATATTAGAACATTAGAATGTTGGGAGCTCCATTGAAGAACATGAAGTGGATCAGGTCCAATAATGGCTGCTATAAGCCTTCGGCTCCAACATTCTAATGTTTGTCTTTCTGTTTCTGCCTTTTTAATTCTGAACGTTCTACCCTCAGTTGCTGCAATATGCTAAGAGTATTAGAGCCTCATTGCCTTGGGCTATGCCGGTTTTTAAAGGGCCTCTCATTCATTCCAGGCCCATGGTGAGTGTTGCACAGGAGGATAGGAATTCCCTGTCTGGTGCTGATACTGCTCAAATTGATTGTGCAGATCACATGAATGTCTGAGGCTGGATGAGGACCTTTACTATCCTTTATGGTATGCTGTGACAAGCAGCACATGCTTCTGATTCTTGGACACTTGTAGGCCACATCACCACTGAAAGAGATTAGACTGTGGTATGGGGTAAGGTGCTCTAGCCTGATGGCCTCTGGGAGAAATGCAGTAAGGGTAATAACTTGACAGTAAGAAACTCTGGACACACTGAATCCATAATTGAGTATCTTCTGGTCAATAGCTCAATCTCAACTGACGTTGTACTGTAAGACGTGACATACTAAAGTGTGGACTGACATATTCCCTTGTGCTCCACAGTGCTCCACCTCAGCTGATGAAATGTTCAAACAGCATTATAGTCCTTCTACCTGGGGACATATTGGTTGTATAAAGGCAGTCTCTCGTATTATAGGCCCAAGCCGTAATTAACAACTGGTAAAGGGCTATAAGACTGTATGGAATTATGCAAATATATATAAATATATGAACAACACCCTTGTAGGTGGATGTATTATCTTTTCACATAAATCTGATACTCTTCTCCCCTTTTTTCCTTTGGAGTTGTATCTGCCTATGGCGCAGGGCAGTCTGCTCATGTATAATGGGATAATGAAATACAGTAATTTGCATAAACTACTTATGTATGATGTTTTATCATTACAAAAACTAATAAAATACAAAATTCTCTCCACGGCTTGCAAATTGTGTGAGATTATCCTATCTTGCCAGATTTGACACAGGTAGAAGCACAAACAGAGCTCAAATGTTCTCATAGCTTGTGCCATATGTCTGTGTGACCTAAATGCAAGGAGAACTCAATGAGGCTAAAAGTTTTGCCATAAACACGCAACCTGCAAGCTGGGTCCACTTCTACTGAATGCTACAAGGCTTCCCCCACCTCTAATAAAAAATTAACCAAGCATGTGACAGTGCCACTGAGTTAGGAGTAAAAGTTGCCACTGATAACCTATGATTCCGCCGAAGATTTTGCCCATCAATGCTGACAATTTCAAAGCCAAGCAGAAAATGTTCGGTGGTAAGAAAGTTTGAATCTGTAGAGAATTCGTACCATGCTGCCTGGGATTACTTTTGCACATGGTGCTCTAAGAATGCGAATGAGCTGATTAGAAAATGTCCATCCAGCAGGAGAGGGTCACTTGTGGGTGCTGCTGGTCTTCCACATTGAAGGTAACAGATAAGCACTAAGAGGGGACCACATATTCCCAAGCATAAAAATACCTTCTTACATTAAAGTTTGAAGATGGTGTTGTTGATCTGCCATGTCATCATCAGTTTTGAACCTGATTGTTATCTATTCACCTTATGAGGACAATATACACCACAGTCAACACGGATACTGTTTGAAACAGAATAGTGCAACCAACCACCAAATCTGCAATGTCCCATGCTCCAAGCTACAGAAGCAAGAAGGTGACAGGACAACTTTTCTACAGGAAAGAGAGCACAAACCAGTAATTGTTGCCTTACTTGGCAAACATGATTTGTCACCAATTTTCCCATATAAGAATACAACCAAATGCACAATGAGTAACTCAGATGGCATCTGTTGTATATGGCCTCTTTGATTGGACTACTATTATATAACCTAAGATGAAGGTAATTTCACTGTACCACCCAGCTATCCACTCCCACTCCCACCAACCATTCAATCAGTCTCTTTCCACTATCCTCTGAAGCTGTGTGAAACTTCACTAAGCTTTAGGAATTGCTACATTTGTAACAAGACTGTTGAGACAGCAGAGTGTTTCCAACAATTTAAAGGAACGCAGGTGGCACGCTACTTGCTACATCTGTTGTGCAAAAGGTCATGCTGCGTACAGAAACTGCAGTGACAGATTCTTTAATTGCCACCGTCAAATATCACCCTGACTGCTGCATCCACTGTGGACTCTCATTCACATCAGAGGCATACACTGCTGGAAGGATTCCAAGACAAGAATCATTCCCCATCCATATATCCTGTGCCCCTTCCTCTGCCATCTTGTAAACCATGGCCCTCACAATGGTCATAGACTCTCACCACCCTCCACTCAATATTGGGATTCAACTGTCTCCGTAAGCAATATTACTGAGGGCAGGAGTTGCTTTCCTCAACTTGCACTCCTGCACTATCTCCGGGAAACCATGAACACCCCGTTACCATCTCACTTTCATCTACCACTTTCTCCCGTCTACCTGCAGTTACTGGTTTTGTTTCTCCAGTGGTATCTAAACTTGCCTGGCTGGCTGGTCACCTTCACTCTTGTTAGGACTTCTCACCTAGCTCATTGCGTAGAATTCTTTCTTCATCCCACTATCTATCAGGTAGTGCACAGCGGGTTGCGGTGGACTACCTGACCTCCATAACATCTGATCTCTCACCGTCATTCCACTCTCCTCTGTACTGCAGCCTAATCCTATAATTGTATCATTGCCATTTTGAGCCACATCTACCACAGTTTCATCACAATAATGGGCCCACCACGTATTGATGTTGCTACCCAGATTGACTGTCTGAATATTTTGCCTGCATATATATTTGAATGATAAGCCAATATTTCTCAATTTCTGTAGTTTTGAGAGGATGTTAAGCGTTAAGATTCACTAACCTCACTCTCCAGATTCAAAAAGAGAAATTATATATTTTACTGTTCACCATACCCACAGGTAAACTTTTACTTCCATTGTTAAAATTTTCAGTAGACACAGGAAAAGAAAACAGACAGCGGTGAGAAAGAGCGACACTGGTTATCGTCACACTGCCTGGTTGCGTAGTCGAGCTTATTCTTCATTGCAGGAGAGTTTACATCCAAAAACAAGATGACACTTTTAGTATGGTGTGAGTGTTGGGCTTAGAAGTTAACATTGAATAATCTGTGATATCCCTACTGAAACTCTCTGTGATTCCAACTCTCTGTACTGAAGTGAAGCTCAGTAGTCCTTCCCAGGTGAAATGCAAATATTGGTGATATAGTAGTAAGTAGGAACACCTATTTGAGCTGCAATAAACTGTGTGCTAAAGAAAGGCACTTTCAATGTTATGAAATGACTTTCTGTGGGTTTTTTCAATGTAATTAACAGATGCAACTGTAATATTTAAATAATTAATTAATGTTATATAATGTTTTTACGCCTTAGGCAGCAAAATACTTGCAATTATCAATATATGCATATCATACTGTATCTATTCACAATATTTCTGTACAAACCCGATTCAACTGACTTCGCATAGAAGCACTCCGGTAACATGTAGTTCTTAACCGATGATGAGAAGTCCCTGTGGAAATAACAGTGCAAGTTAGAGTCCATAATCCTAATAGATAACTGCTTGTGTAATTGTGGAAATCCAATAGAATTCATAATCCCAATGTATGATTCCTTGTCAAAAACAAAATGAGAGTATGCATAGGAACACATGCAAAATAGTTCTCAAAACTATTGGATGGCTCTTTGTGAAAAAAGTGTACATTCTTTTTTTGTAAGTGTAATCAAAGATGCATTTCATCAACTTCACAGGGTTCAGGTTTCAAGGATTCCAACAGCAGGTCCCAGCACTAGAAACTCTGTAATACAATTGCCAAGCCATTATGTAATGGGCCACAAGAAACGCATAATCTGGGCATTCAAGCTTGCCTCCAGCATTTATACGTCTCTTGAGAGTTATATGGCTCCATAAATCATGTAGGACGTACTGAACGTACTCACTTACTTACTCAGAGTAGCATGTCCCACTGAGATGAAAGGCTTCTGTCCAGACAGTGCCCTCGCTCCGTGAAGCCCTCTATCCTCTTCTGCTCCTGAGCAATGTAAGTTCAGGACCTTAGAAGTAGGCCATTGTGCAAAGGTAACTGTGTCCCATACTGCATCCTAACATCAGGACTGGTCTACCCAAACCCTGCAGAGGCAACCTTTTTTGGGGAATAATGGCCAATGGCTGGACAATTCTTGCATTAGTGAGTGGACATCCCAAACCAGCAGTGGGATCTGGTCATTAGGATAGCAGAACTACATCGACTTTGTCTGTAACCCCTCTCTGGTTGGATTCTTTTAGTAAGTGGAAGATTTAGAGAAAGAAAGAGACACTAACCATCCTAGCCTCTTATATGAATCAGCTGATGCAAATGCAGCTGGTAAAAGCTTGAATGCCCTACACTCAGATGTTATTACAGGGCTTTTAATGGACGATCTCTAAAATTTACCACTTTGTTACCCTAGGCAAATGGATCCTATACATGTACATCCATGTGCTAGAGAGGTTGAGAGCAGGTTTTTCTCCAGTCATTATTTAGACAACAAATCTTTGGAAGCAACTTTGAAATCCTCATAGCCTCCCTGCGTGTTTGCAAAATACTAATCAGTTTCTTTTAAATGTACATGACTGAAGTTTATCTTGAAAAAAATGTAGAAGTTCAAAAAGTGCAGAAAATGAGCTATGAGAAAGCATGTGCATATCCACTTTGTCATGAGTTGGTTCACCACTGTATTCAAGCCAAATTGTGTGATTGCCATGATCCATCACAGAAGATGCATTCTTGGTGGCCATTGTAAGAACATCTGAAACAAGCCTCTAGGAATTTCTCTTCATTGATACACCGAAAGATGCCCAAGGTATGAGGAGTCTTCGTGAATTCATTTCTAAAAGTGTGAATGCAAGGCTATCTGACATAATATCAACAAAAACAATATTGATTCACCAGAGTTTTGAAAAAAATAACGATTACAAAAATATATTCATCCCAAAAATAACCAAGAAATACACAAATATCTATGACAAAAATATTGCTCACAAAAATATCTAAAATAAGTAATATTGATAGCAAAAATATTGCTAAACTAAATATAGTTAACTCATTAAATACATGCAAAAAAATAAAATATAGAAAACGAAAATATCTTTAATAATTATACAGCAGGTAAAATAAATAATGGTAATATAGTACTCTAAAAAATTGTTCTTTTAACCCATACAACAAGATAAATCTCTAACAGTATATAACACTACTATATATTTTATTAAGCTTACATATAACATTAACATACATTTGTATTCTTGATAAAAATATAATTGCTTATAAATAAACCACATAAACTCAAATACAACCTAAAAATAATATACAATCCACTATATCAAGTAAAAACATTAAACGTTTATACCAAATAGAGGAACCAAACAATTTTTATTATAAATTGATAAAACTATCAACTGTATATATTTATATAAATAGACGTAAAAATAACAGTGGAACCTTCTCAATGCCAGCACCTAACCCACTATTGCTCCCAAATTTCTATCCCTTTTGTACTTTCAAGGATACATGTGCACACCGAACAGCACCCGCCGTCACAATGCTTGTTCCTGCAGGAACTCAGTAATTTGAAACAAAAGCACAGGTGAACCACACCACAACAATCAGGTCAAATGGAACAATTATAGAGTCCAAATCCAGTCGATAAAAAGAAGAAAGTTCCTTGGTTTTATCTCTTTATTCCACTTTCTTGTTACGTAGAAATAGAAACACAACACAGCCGGCGCGTTTCGTCCTGGTACAGGACTTCTTCAGGGCACTGGATGCGAAAGTCAAAATACCTCCATAAGTAGAGGAGGATATAAGAGAAATGATGTTCCCAAGGTCATATTCCCATCCAGAATAATAACTAAGCAAATGTTACAAGCCGTCCAGTTGTAAGCCACGGGTAGATCTAAATTCTACCCTCTCGACCCACAGGTGTTACTTCCAAATTCTCCACTGTCTAATTATTGATGAGGAATACAGTCAAATCTTCAAGGAGTCAAATACATGTCTAGATCTCGGTGGAATCATCAAATTCATAAGATGAATGTATATATTATTAAAAGTATCATTACTGCAGCTGCAATCTATGTCCAGATAACCGGAATAAAAGGTAACAGTATTTTCCAAAAAGTCGAATAAGGTGGAACAACCAAGGTCGCAATACAATGGTCACAATCAACAAGAAAAGGCAGCAGCAGGACTTCCTCCGGCAAGACGTCTGGACATAGATTGCAGGTCCAGTAATAATACTTTTAATAATATATACATTCATCTTATGAATTTGATGATTCCATTGCGATCTAGACGTGTATTTTACTCCTTGAAGATTTGACTTTATTCCTCATCAATAATTAGACGGTGGAGAATTTGGAAGTAACACCTGTGGGTCGAGAGGGTAGAATTTAGATTTACCCTTGGCTTACAACTGGACGGCCTCGTAACTTTTGCTTAGTTATTATTCTGGATGGGAATATGACCTCGGGAACATCATTTCTCTCATATCCTCCTCTACTTATGGAGGCATTTTGACTTTCGCATCCTGTGCCCTGAAGAAGTCCTGTACCAGGACGAAACGCGTCGGCTGTGTTGTGTTTCTATTTCTACATAACAAGAAAATGGAATAAAGAGATAAAACCAAGGAACTTTCTTCTTTTTATCGACTGGATTTGGACTCTATAATTGTTCCATTTGACCTGATTGTTGAGGTGTGGTTCACCTGTGCTTTTGTTTCAAATTATTGAGTTCCTGCAGGAACAAGCATTGTGACGGCGGGTGCTGTTTGGTGTGCACCTGGTCTAGTTAGATTAGGATTTAGTTTTCTGAGACAAGAAAAAAGAATTATTGAAAGGCTTTGAATGCATTGATGCTAAAATAACGTTCTCATTCTTATATATTACTTTAAAATCTCTAACACGCGCCAGTATTCTCTAAGTGTTTCTTACTATTCTAATTCATAAAATGACTGTACATATAATACCTAATATTTTTATTAGATTTTAATAATAAAAATTAGTTGTACAATTATTGATCTGTGCACCTAATTTCAAAGTCACAGTGTCTGAGAGTCCCTTAATAAGCCTCTGCAATCTTTAACAAGTAATAGAATTTCCTGTTCAAACATGCATGCGTTCAAATAAGTGCAGGTGGGCATTGTGGGGAAAAGAACAATGGATTATAATGCTACCCAAGCAATTGCCAGTGGTTGGACTTATTGCAAGAATTCCTACTATGGACCTGGGATAAAAATGTGTTTGAAATATTGACACAGTTGCAAAGATTGTTCCAAGCATCATCAAAGAAGTTGCTGCAATTGTAACTGTCAGTGATATGCAGCATTAACTCTTGAGAATAGGAAAGCAGAACCAGGGATATCTTAAGGAGTTTAGGGGCTTGAGCCAAACAGATTTTAGGCTTCCTCTTCAGAACAACTTTGAATTTACGATCCAATTTCAGCTCTTTCATGCCTTCTTTGGCAAGTCACTGACTCGTCCAAATGTGCTTGCATGTCATATTCAGGGATAGTGACTTGTGACTGTGCCAAGTGACAAGTGACTGCTTTGACCTAAAGGAAACTTGTTTTTATGGATGTTGCATAGAACATACACGTTTCGCTGCATAATGTCTGCAATATACTCTCACACATCAACCACATTAAAAATAAATTAAAGGAAAACAGTATTTGAAATGTTGTTTAAAAATGTATTCAAGGTCATCTGGGCAAGAGACTCTGCCCTGCCTCTGCAGCTGGCTCTATAGGGGGGCCCACTGAAATGTTAGAGCATTGAGCCAGAGCCCAGTTTGCCCATGCCTTAAAACATCTCTGAGCAGAACGCCTGAAAATCATTTGTCAAGTATATGTGGCTATAGAACGAGATATGGTAGAATACAAGGGGGCAGATTTACAATAACTGGCGCATTCCTGCATATCAGCAGGGATGCACCAGTATTTTGCGTCACAGCAGACACCTCTTGCGCCACCATGCATGCTCCGCATTTACAATGCAAAAACAACAATTGATGGACAGAATTCAGAATAATGTCATGGATTCACCCCAGTACAGAGATCTGGGCCTAAATCCATCGGTTTTTTGCTCACCCTGCCATTCCAGTTTGAACCCAGCCATATGCAAATCGGTCTTGACCCTGTGCCTCATGGGAACAGTCCAGCCCGAACTGCCAAGCCAGGTCCTCCCTGGAGTGGAAACAAGCATCCTAGGACCGGTTTCGGGGTTTCACCCCTCTTCAGCCAGGATAGCTTGATTCCAGTGGCATGGAGAGAACGGGACTCACGTCTGAGCATACCCGTCCCACTCGGGGAGACAAATGGAAAAACAATTGATGAACAGAATGCAGAACGATGTCATACATTCACCCAGTACAGAGATCTGGGCCTAAATCCATCGTTTTTTTGCTCACCATGCCATTCCAGTTTGAACCCAGCCATATGCAAATCAGTCTTGACCCTGTGCCTCATAGGAACAGTCCAGCCCGAACTGCCAAGCCAGGTCCTCCCTGGACTGGAAACAAGCATCCTAGGTCCGGTTTCGGGGTTTCACCCCTCTTCAGCCAGGTATCGCTTTGTTCGCCCTAAGTTGGCAGGGTATGCCCAGACGTGGGTCCCTTGCTCACTTTGCCACTGGATTCAAGATAGCCTGGATGATGAGGGTATTTGAAGCCGAAAGAGGTCCCAGGATGCTTGTTTCCGGTCCAGGGAAGACATGGCTTGGCAGTTCGGGCTGGACTGTTCCCATGAGGCACAGGGTCAGTCTGATTTGCATATGGCCATTTCTGAACTGGGGTGGTGGAGTGAGCTAAAGAATGATGATGGATTAAACCCAGATCAGTTGACTGGGTGTGAGTGTTTATTTGCTCAAACGCTCCGTCCATCATCCCCATTGGTATCGCTTTGTTCGCCCTAAGTTGGCAGGGTATGCCCAGACGTGGGTCCCTTGCTCACTTTGCCAGTGGATTCAAGAGAGCCTGGCTGATGAGGGTTATGAACCCAAAACCGGTCCCAGGATGCTTGTTTCCGGTCCAGGGAAGACATGGCTTGGCAGTTCGGGCTGGACTGTTCCCATGAGGCACAGGGTCAGACTGATTCGCATATGGCCATGTCTGAACTGGCGTGGTGGAGTGAGCTAAAGAATGATGATGGATTAAACCCAGATCAGTTTACTGGGGGTGAGTGTTTTATTTGCTCAAACGCTCCGTCCATCATCCCCTTTAGTATGGCATTTACAATAAGGTGCACCATGGCGCAAGAATAGACAGATGCGTGACGCATCTGATGTCGTAAAGGTGACGCAGTGCAGAAGTTGTGTCGCAAGCATGACGCAACTCCAGCACTGCTCGGGGGCGCCCTATACTAGCTGTGCTGTATCACTCCTTACGCCTGCTACAAGCTTTTTTTTACAAGGTTTTGACGCATCTTGTAGATTTCACTCAGCCACTTTTCAGAGGCGTTCCTGCACCGGAACGCCCCCCCCCTGCGCTGGAACGCCCACATGAAACCTGACGCAGGTTTCATGTGGCGCAGGGCTTTACAATGTGACGCATCTCCCTAGATGTGTCACGTTGTAAATACCCTGCAGCATGGCGCTGGCTTTGCGCCGCTGCTGCTTGATTTACCCAGCGCCCTCTCTATGACCTATCCTCCATAGCTACAGAGCTCTCTCCATCAGATAAACTCTGTTCCTGCCAGGCCACTTATCACCTAATCAAAGGAGCCTAGCTAAGCCTGTTAAGGCTAACCAATTAGCATAGACCACAAGAAGGCTGGATTTTGGCTTACAGACAAGAAAGTTCTATAACTTCTCCTATGTACTAGTTATGAACATGTTGACAGTGGCAAGTTGTTGCATTTATCAATACCGATCTTTTAAGTTCTTGAATGATATTTCTCTCCTTTCCTAGCAATATTCATATCTAAATAAAATATTGCAAGGTTAGCCTATGGAGCTAAGTATCTACAAGGGGGAAGAATGAAATGGGTGGTTTTTCCACACCCAGGCATACCAACCCACTTTTCTAAGGTCCCTGCTTATAGTTACATGGCCCCTCACCCCTGGGCCACCTATGGGAACCTGGGGTCCCCTAACATGTAAAAATAAGGTAGATTATCCCATGCTCCCAAAGTCATGCTTATATACAATTTTATTTTAAAGACAGCCTGCAAAGTCAGGCTGCCTTTAAAATGACATCAGGCTCTCAGCAATGCACACATGGATAGGCAGAAATTTTCCTGGGTCTCTAAACTTCCATGCCCTATTACTAGAGACTTATAGGTAGTTTGAACTCCCCTAGCCCTATTATAAAATAGGGACTGGCTGATGAGGGGTGATACCCACAAAACATGTCCCAGGATGCTTGTTTCTGATCTAGGGAGGACCTCGCTTGGCAGCTCAGGCTGGACTGTTCCCATGAGGAGCAGGGTCAAGACTAATTTGAATATGGCTGGGACTAAACTGGGGTGGCATGGTGAGCAAAAGAACCATGGATTTAACCCAGATCCCTTGACTGGGTTGATTGTTTGATTCGTTCCGCATTCCATCCATCATTTGGGTATCTTTTTTCTTGTCGGGCCGGCGCGGCCGGCACAGATAAGAGTAGTGGGGCGGTGGATGGGGGTACTCGGCAGATGACGGGATAGGTAAAGTTAAATAAATAAAAAAACACTAACCTTGGGCTCGCTGCATTGCTTAGTCGGCGATGTCGCGAGCTCAAGGTAAGTGGTATTATTTATTTATTATTATTTAATTTTACCTATCCCTTCATCTTTTGACTTCTCCCAAACCTGCCTTCCCCACCCCACCACCTCACAGTTCTTACCTGTGCTGGCAAGCGCTCGCGTTGGGTATGCCCAGACATGTGTCCCGGGGCTCAATGGGTCGCTGGATTCAAGCTGGACTGGCCAATGAGGGGTGAACCCCGAAACCGGTCCCAGGATGCTTGTTTCCAGTCCAGGGAGGTTCTGGCTTGGCGATTTGTTCTCGACTGTTCCCATGAGGAGCAGTCTCAAGACTGATTTGCATATGGCTCTGGCTAAACTGGGGTGGCACGGTGAGCAAAAGTACATGGATTGAACCCACATCTCTTGACTGGGGGTGAATGTTTTATTTGTTCCGTATTACGTCCATCATTGGTGTTTCTTTTGCCAATTTGCAGAACTGGCAGTACTTGTGCTGGCTTTAATGCATGTCAAGGAGCAATTGCCAGAGAACTTTTCTTCCATAAACATAGTCACTAACTCTGTCTGTGGTCTCCGAAGGTGCACCATCTACCTCAATAACTGGGCCACACGAGACTAGTCAAATATGAAAATCTATTAGAATGACATATGACACAGCATACCACTTTGACAGGATTAATGTGACATAGATAAAAGCACATCGCACATAAGGACTGTTTGTAGCAGAGAATAAAAAGGCAGATGCCCTCATTGCAGAAGGAGCTAGGTTGGGCACAGAATTTCCACATGAGAACCATCATGCAAATACACCTCAGATTCATGGCAGTGTTTGGACAAAATTGTAAGTTTTAAATATCGTGGGACATATATATTGTTAAAAAATATTATTACTACCAAAATATTGTGGGATAGAATATCGCTGGCAAGAATATCATTTTCTTTGGTGTAAAATGATGTTGGTTTCAACAAAATTGTTGTTTTTAATATCATTTTCTTTACAGCAGTTGCAAAAATTATTGTTTTTTCATTATTTGATATGTTTTAGCTAACATATATTTGTATGTGTTAGTATAGTTGACCCTTGGACCCTTGACCCGGTCACTCCACTCCGCACGGCCCCGTGTGCCCAGAATCTGCTGCTGCTGCCTTCTTGGCCTCTCTTGCTGCTGCCTCTCCTTAAGGCCCCTGCTCTCCAGGCTTGCCCAGGCTTGCCCTCGCTCTCCCGCTCCGTCTTCCCGCTCTTTCCACCCCCCCTTCCGCTCCCTGCTGCTGCTCTCCTGCGGCCCCGCCCCCTTCTCTTGGCACCCGCTCCCCATTCGCCGCCCCGCTCCCGCCTCCCAGCTGCTCCTCCCTCCCACTTGCCCATATATGGCGGGGACCGCGCGGCAGTGAGCAGTGACCCTTGACCCGGTCACTCCACTCCGCATGCCCCCGTGTGCCCAGATTCTGCTGCTGCTGCCTTCTTGGCCTCTCTTGCTGCCGCCTCTCCTTAAGGCCCCTGCTCTCCAGGCTTGCCCAAGCTTGCCCAGGCTTGCCCTCGCTCTCCCGCTCCGTATTCCCGCTCTTTCCACCCCCCCTTCCGCTCCCCGCCGCTGCTCTCCTACGGCCCGCCCCCTTCTCTTGGCACCCGCTCCCCATTCGCCGCCCCGCTCCCGCCTCCCAGCTGCTCCTCCCTCCCACTTGGCCATATATGGCGGGGACCGCGCGGCAGTGAGCAGTGACCCTTGACCCGGTCACTCCACTCCGCACGGCCCCCGTGTGCCCAGATTCTGCTGCTGCTGCCTTCTTGCCCTCTCTTGCTGCCGCCTCTCCTTAAGGCCCCTGCTCTCCAGGCTTGCCCAGGCTTGCCCTCGCTCTCCCGCTCCGTCTACCTGCTCTTTCCACCCCCCTACCGCTCCCCGCCGCTGCTCTCCTGCGGCCCCGCCCCCTTCTCTTGGCACCCGCTCCCCTTTCGCCGCCCCGCTCCCTCCTCCCAGCTGCTCCTCCCTCCCACTTGGCCATATATGGCGGGGACCGTGTGGCAGTGAGCAGTGACCCTTGACCCGGTCACTCCACTCCGCACGGCCCCGTGTGCCCAGATTCTGCTGCTGCTGATTTCTTGGCCTCTCTTGCTGCCGCCTCTCCTTAAAGACCCTGCTCTCCAGGCTTGCCCAGGCTTGCCCTCGCTCTCCCGCTCCGTCTTCCTGCTCTTTCCACCCCCCCTTCTGCTCCCCGCCGCTGCTCTCTTGCGGCCCCGCCCCCTTCTCTTGGCACCCGCTCCCCATTCACCGCCCCGCTCCCGCCTCCCAGCTGCTCCTCCCTCCCACTTCGCCATATATGGCGGGGACCGCGCGTACGCGCAGCGGCCACGCGCAGCGGGCGTGCCGATTGCGTGCCAAAGGCAAGCCCGTCTACGCCCGTCCACGCCGGGACCGCGCCCAGCGCCAGAACCCCTGGACCCCGCCGGAGCCAGCCAACCCGACAGAGATACGATGCCGCCACCCTCCAAGCGCTCAACACCGGCCGACAGCCAGCCTGCTACCAAGCCAACCCGAAATGCACCCACGGAGCATTCACCTGCCACGCCTGCAACTTCACCTGCACCCGATCCCGCACCCACCAAGCCAGGCTCCAGCAATGACCACCTCAAGTGCATCTTACTCAACACCCGCTCCATCCACAGACACGCCGTCGAACTCTGGAACCTTCTCGACACAACATCACCAGACGTCGCCTTCTTCACAGAAACATGGATGAACGCCTCCTCAGCTCCCGACATCGCCATGGCCATCCCGGATGGCTACAAGATCGCCTGGAAGGACCACGTCAACCAAGCCGGAGGAGGCATCGCCATCGTCCACAGAAACACCATCCGAATCACGACCAACTCCGACGACACCCTCACCGCCGCCGAACACCTTCACTTCCAGATACACACCTACCCCAAGACCACCTTCAGAGGCACCCTCGTCTACAGACCCCCGGGACCACGCACACAATTCAGCGAAGCCATCGCAGACTTCGTCAGCCCGCACGCCCTTACCTCCTCAGACTACATCCTCCTAGGAGACCTCAACTTCTACCTGGAGAACAACAATGACAGCAACACCGCCACCCTGCTGGACAACCTCGGCAACCTCGGACTCAAGCAACTGGTGAACACCCCCACCCACATCGCCGGCCACACGCTTGACCCCATCTTCTCCTCCAGCAAGCACATCTTCTTCAGCCACTCCACCGGACTGCACTGGATAGACCACAGCTGCGTCCACTTCAACTTCAGGAGAACCACAACCCACAACCACCCTCAACAGGTTCCCCGCAGAAGCTGGAGAAAGATCACTGCCGACCAGTTCACCACCTCCCTCAGCCAGAACCCCCCCACCAGCACGACGGACCCCTACGAAGCAGCCCGCAACCTCACACAGTGGCTCACCAACTGCGCCGATTACCTTGCACCACTGAAGAACCCCCCCAGCAGACACGGCAGCAAGAAAGCCTCCTGGTTTACCAACTACCTCAAAAACTCCAAGAAAACCTGCCGTACCCTTGAGAAAGCCTGGCGCCACGACCAGACTACAGAAAACATGACAGCCCTCAAGAACGCCACCCACAAACACCACCAACTGATCCGCACCACCAAAAGGACCACATTCAAAGAACGACTGGACAACAACTCCCACAAAAGCAAGGAACTCTTCAGCATCGTCAAAGAGCTCTCCAGCCCCAGCGCCTGCAACAACGACATCACACCCTCGCAGGACCTCTGCGACTCACTCGCCTCGTTCTTTCACCGCAAGATTGCCGACATACGCAACAGTTTCGGCGCACAGACCGCGCACCCTAACACCGATCCGGCGCCCCCCACCACCACCCTCCGCACCTGGACGACGGTCAGCACCGAAGATACCACCCACACGATGAACACCATCCACTCCGGCTCCCCAACCGACCCCTGCCCGCACCACATCTTCAACAAAGCCGACTCCATCATCGCACCCCAACTCCGGAACATCATCAACAGCTCCTTCGCATCCGCCACCTTCCCAGAGAGCTGGAAACACGCCGAGCTCAGCGCCCTCCTGAAGAAACCCACCGCGGACCCCACGGACCTCAAGAACTTCCGCCCCATCTCGCTCCTCCCCTTTCCACCCAAAGTCATCGAGAAGATCGTCAACAACCAACTCTCCGCCTTCCTCAAGACCAACGGATCCCTCGACCCCTCGCAGTCCGGCTTCCGAGCAAACCACAGCACCGTGACCGCCCTCATCGCAGCCACCGATGACATCAGGTCCCTGCTCGACAACGGGGAAACAGCTGCCTCCATCCTCCTGGACCTCTCGGCACCCGTCGTCCCCGTATGCCACCGCACCCTGATACAGCGCCTCAGCAACATCGGAATCCAAGGAAAGGCCTTGGAATGGATCATCTCGTTCCTCGCCGGCAGAACCCAGAGAGTCCGCCTTCCCCCGTTCCGGTCCGTGGCCACCAAAGTCATCTGTGGCGCCCCGCAAAGATCCTCGCTCTGCCCCACCCTCTTCAATGTCTACACGAGCCCCCTCGCAGCCATCGCACGCCAACACAACCTCAACATCATCTCCTACGCCGACGACACCCAGCTGATCCTCTCCCTCACCAACGACCCCGCCAGAGCCAACCTCCAGGAAGGAATGAAAGACATCGCGGAATGGATGAAGCTCAGCCGGCTGAAACTGAACTCAGATAAGACGGAAGTCCTCATCCTGGGAACATCCCCCTCCGCCTGGGACAACTCCTGGTGGCCCCCTGCCCTGAGCTCCGCTCCAAAGCCAACGGACCATGCTCGCAACCTGGGCTTCATCCTGGACTCCTCCCTCACGATGACCAAGCAAGTCAACGCCATCTCATCATCCTGCTTCAACACCCTGCGCATGCTCCAAAAGATCTTCCGGTGGATCCCCACCGACACCAGGAAGACGGTCACCCAAGCCCTCGTCACCAGCCGACTGGACTACGGAAACACCCTCTACGCTGGAACCACAGCCAAACTACAGAAAAGACTCCAGCGCGTACAGAACGCCTCTGCATGACTTATCCTGGACACCCCCCGCTTCAGCCACATCTCTCCCCAGCTGAGAGACCTGCACTGGCTACCCATCAGCAAGAGGATCACGTTCAGACTCCTCACCCACGCACACAAGGCTCTCCACGACATGGGACCCACATACCTCAACAACCGCCTCACATTCTACACACCCACCCGCCACCTCCACTCCGCCAGCCTCACCCTCGCCACCGTCCCGCGCATCCGCAAGACCACCGCCGGAGGAAGATCCTTCTCCAACCTGGCGGCCAAGGCATGGAACTCCCTCCCCACCCACCTACGACTGACCCAGAACCATCTCTCCTTCAGGAAACAGCTCAAGACCTGGCTGTTCGAGCAGTAGCAGATCCCCCTCCCCCCAGCGCCTTGAGACCCTACGGGTGAGAAGCGCGCTTTACAAAATCATTGATTGATTGATTGATTGATTGATTGATTATAGTTAGTGTTGGAAGCCGGAGTCCCAGTCCCTCACCACTGTCACCAAATGCGAGACACGGGACTCCTCACTCAACGTTAGGCCAAGTAAGGACACCGTTTGAGATAGCCCTGTTCACCCCCTTAGTAGCTTGGCACGGGCAGCCAGGCCTATCTCCAAGGCAGGAGTTTACAGTATGTGCAACCACGCTCACAGCAACCCACTGGTGACACCACAAATGGACTCCACACGAGTTTGATAAAATGAGTATAAACTTTATATAAAAATATATACGATCAGACCACACGATAAAAAAGCCAACATATAATAAAGGGTAATATTCGTTCCGGCTGGCTGGTAGGTTCAAATCCCAACCACCGCTTTCCAAATGCTATGCTGGTTGTATTGCTAGAAACACACACGTTACAATGGACAAACAGTAGTGCACTGCGAAATGATACAATCAAATAATACAATGCATAACCATACACCCCAGTACCTTGCAATGGGAGAAATAATGCAATGCGTACTGCTAAAATCATGTACTGTGCAATGAAGGAATATTGCAATGCATCACACCCCAATCACGTACTTTGCAATGAAGAAATAATGCAATGCGCACCGCTACAATCATGTACTTTGCAATGAAGGAATAATGCACTGCGGGCCACTACAATCCTGTACTTTGCAATGGAGAAATAATGCAATGCGGGCTAGAACAATCCCGTACTTTTCAATGGAGAAATTATGCAATGCGTAGCGCTACAATCGCGTACTTCGTTATGCAGAAATAATGTCAGGCGCCATAAGACAGTCCGGCAGCTCGTTAGCAGCAATATTGGCAATGTGTATTATGACAATCAGCCTCTTCGATAACAGTTGCCCCCCACTCTTATCAATGATGACATTAAGTACAGCTTCTCACTCTGGCCCCAGAACGGCCACTTTTTTGGTCAGGACGGGCCCCAATCTGAGCCGAAGCAAAGGCTCACGTCGCGCAGAAGGAATGAGAGGCCGAGAGAGTGTCCCTCCGAACCCGCACCCCGCCCAGGTAGTGATCCACGTTACCTGGGGGCACGACCCCACTCTCCTCTCCTCCTTCAGCGAACTGGACCTTCTGTGCAGAACTTTCTCAATGGGCCTCAGCGGCTTGGCCTGACAGCTCAGCTCCTCCAGGGCTGCCAGTCCGGGCCGCGACTGTTAGGAAAGTCTCGGGCGGCCGCAGGGAACACGTACCCAATGCCTCTGAGATTACGTTACTCCGGGTGCACGTTCACCACAGCACCCTCCGGGTCTCCTCTGGCACAAAGCCACACACACAACGCTGATGGGACTTCACGTCGACTCCGAGTGCACATTCACCGGGCACTCCTTCCTGTGGTCTCAGTTGGCATCAAGACACACACACACCGCTGCAGAGACTCTCTTTCTTCTGGTGCACACGGTGATCAGCCGATCACCTCCACAGTCCCAGGTTGCACCAAACCAAGCACACTTCCTCACTAAGACTTACTCCAACTCCGGTGCCCGATATCCAGGCACTCTTCACCAACGCATTCGGCCGCACCACGACACGCTCACCATGTCCGAGCCTCTACCACAACACGTTCACCGTGTCCGAGCCTCACTTCTCCTCCAGTGCACTCGATGACGAGGCGCTCTTCACCAGTGCCTGCGGTGCACCCCGACACGCACTCTTCTTGTCTGAGACTCACTCCACTTCCGATGCACACGTTGACCTGGCGCTCCTCACCAACGCCTCCTGTGCACCACAACACACCCCCTGCATGTCCGGGACTCCCTTCACCTCTGATGCACATGCTGACCAGGCGCTCTTCACCAGAGCCTGCGGTGCACCATGACATGCACCCTGCGCATCCGAAACTCACTTCACCTCCAATGCACACACTGACCAGGTGCTCCTCACCAACTCCTGCGGTGCACCACGACACGCACCCAGCGCATCCGAGTCTCACTCTCCTCCGTGTGTCCAAGATCACAGGGCACACCTTCCGAGGGTCTCAAGCTGCCACAACATGCGCCCATTGCGTCCCTTGAAACTTCCCTGGAAACTTTTATGTTCCTGTGTTTCCAAACCTGGGAGCCAGCTCACCTCGGGCCCTTGGAGTAACAAGACACAGCACAAAGCACAGTCTTCTTCAAGCAGGGGGACCCAGCGCACAAAGCACAGTCTCAATAGCCTCTTCCTTGGTTAAAACAGCAAACTGCAGACCAGCCCCAGATCACGAAGCAAGGGTCGGTCCTTCCCAGCAGTCTCTTCAGTTGTTTCTTCCTTAGGAGAGGTTCCTCTTGACCACAAAATGGGTCGAAGCATTTTCAGTCTCAATCCATTTCTATTCCAACGTTCAGGGGTCTCATCTTTCATAGTTATACCCCTAAATGTCTTTGAAGTTCGTTGTGCTCAGGGGTCCCTGACCCCTGCCTAAATCAGTTCTGGGTGTCTCCCTCCCAGTGTCACCTTTCTCCCTTTGATACTGGGGTCTGGATCCTTAATCACTCAGCAGGAGACAGGTCAATTGTTTTATAGCGGCAACCCAGGCCTCTTCAGCTCCCGGGCTTCTCCTACCCCTACTCTCCAGGTGCCGGTCAGCCTGGTGCCATCTCAACCCCTCCCTGGGCAAGACTTACACCAGCTCCTCTCACCTCTCAGATCCAGACAGTCAATCCACGTTCAGCAGACACACACAAAAATGCATAAAACACAAAACTCAACCACTTTCTAAAAGAATGCTTTCTGAACACACAGTGACAAAACCACTATCATAGAAAGATGTGTTATGACACTGTGAGTTCATACATACTAAACTTCACCTCTCCATTTTAAACCTATGGGAAGCTAGGATAACAAACACAATACCCAGCCTCCCCCATTCTGTCCCATGGGCAGATGGCCTTTCACCAGTGAAAAACGAAATGGAGTGTTTTTCACTGTCAGGACATCGCACACACCTCAGTATATGTCCAGCCTTTTACTTACACCGCACCCTGCCCAGGGCTTACCCGAGACCTACCACAGGGGTTCCCACCGTGTACGCAAAAGGGAAAGTAAGGCCTGACAAGTGGTTGCACTTGTCAGGACAACATCCTAACTTAGCAAACTGCACGCAGGCCCTTCACTGCAGGCCTGAGTTCCCTTCTCCGCGCACCTTTGCATTACTAGCCCTGGCACACACAGTGCACATTACTAGGCACTTTATTAGAAAGGCAAACATACCAATCACTGCCAACCAATTACCATTACACTTTACACAGGGAACAGTTGTACTATAAAAACACTATCCAGAGCGGGGGGGACTAGGTGCAAGTTATGAAAGGGGAAGGTCCTGTACCAATGCTCCTAAGACTATCATCATCAACAAAGTGTTATCAGTTACTAAAAGAAAGGAGAAAAGGCTTTCCCACCAGTTATGGTTGCGAGTGATTTTTAATAGTCTCCAGCTGACGGTTGAGTGTGCTCGAAGTGGGGGTGAACCTCCTGTTGATTCTTGTGTCCTCACACACCCTTGCAAGTGTAAAGCATCATCATTTGGCGGTGCTCCTCGTGGGGGTGGCGCTGCGGGCCCTCATGGGCCCTTTAAGAGGGCTCTTTGGTGGAGGTCTTTTAGGAGGAGCCGTACTTGTGCATGTGGGTGTGTGGGCCAAGTGTATCAGTGCGAGTGAAGTTAAAATTACCTATCGGTACCCAGGTAAGTTTAGTGTCGGGTCCTTTAGGAACATGAAAAAGGAGTGGGATTTGGAGACTCTCCTTAAACAAAATAAAGGGAGGGACCAGTGTGTTCCCGCCGCTCTCAAACCATAAGAAAATGTGTTTTGTATTAAAGGTGAATAGTGGTCGACATGTTTCGCGCAACCTGTTGGTCCCTAATGGATCCCTGTGCGCTTCATCAGGACCTTGTGCGTAAAGTAATAAGCAATGGGAATCAGGGAAAGACACCCATTAATCCCACTTTACCTAACGTTTGGTCAGAAAAGACGTCTCTGCGTCTGAGACACGTATTATTCGTGTTCTCAAAATAATCCAAACATAGTGGAGACAAAAAGGGAAAAACAAAAGAAAGGGTAAATAGATTATTATTGAGCTTGATCATGTTTATCAAATAGCTCAACCATAATCAATGGTGTAAACGAAGGCGTCGCTTTTCAACAGGCTCCGTTATTATCGTGCCCTTACTATTCATAGTTTGATGCGCGAGTTATGTATCACGATAAATACTGAGTGTGCTCAGGTAAGCTCGGCTAGAACCACCCGCATGCAGTGAGGTCTGTGGGTCCAACACCCACAGGGAGAATGTCATAGTAGGCATCATAAATATGTAATGCTGAACAGACATTAAAAAAGAGTATGGAGAGATAATGTCGACAATTCCTCCTATGGTGACTGGGAGGTAGATGTGTAATGATTATGCCATCCAGTACGTGTGTCTTAATTGATAGGAAAGTGATTTCAATGGCGCCTAATAAGTCAGTACGATGACAGGGATGAGGGTTATAATTCCGCTTAGGGAGCCCATGAAGACCCACAACAGAGGCTCACGCCAAACTTCCTAGTGCAACATTCGACAGTCGTTTTGTTAAAAAAAAAGCACCACTTAAGTGTGATAGCGGCAAATTATGTGCGTTATGTGAAAGGCGCGTGCTGTTCTAAAAGATAGTGTCGCAACTGAGACAGGGATCTTAATTCAGCATGGGTGTGACCCGAAAAGACAAACATACGTAATCCGCGTCACACTTGTATGTGCAGGGTTTGCTAATCGATTCTGATCCTAAAAACATTTGAATGTGATAGCAACACATTATGTGCATTACGTTAGAAGGTATGCTATGCACAAATTCTAAACATTTCTATAGATCAAAAAACACTAGTTTTCACACCCTCCCATCGTAGAAGAAGGGCCACTTTAGTGAGTGGTCAGGCTGCCGATTGGAGCATGCTGTATGTGAGAAAAAAAATAAATAATTAAGGACAATGGTTCAGGTATGGCCTAAAAGGTCCTAAAGAAAGGTGACCCAAGAAGGGGCACTTGTTTTTTAAGAAGTGAAGTCAATTCCGTAGGGAGCAAAAGACAAAGTACGTAAAGGGTCATGTAGGTCAAAAAGATGACAGGTATTTATTTAAACAAATTAAATTTTTTGAGTGCTCACATAAAAAAGCGTGGAGTGAAATAGTGATAGTGGCTAAAAAGACATCGCATTGACAACAATATAGTTGAGTTCCATAATTGATTTTTTACAAGTTATAAGGAATTCATGTTGTGGGGTGGTCGACGGCGTTTCAAACCCAATTATTGGGGTTCATCTTCAGGACAATGGTGAGCAAGTTGGTTTGAAAGTTTAAACTACTTGTAGAGTATTGGTGTAATTCCTAGATGCTCCAAAACTGGGAAGCAGGGGCTTCAGAAGGCTATATCAATTAAAAGCCAAATGAAAGAGTTTGAACCAAGTGGTAGTTGGTTAGAGCAGCTGGTCAGTACTTAAATTCGCCTGGAAAGTATAATTTTCCTTCGAGGGGCTGCAGGGCAGTGAATGGGAGCCTGAAGCTGAACAGACAGAGACGTCTTGCTGCTGCTGGGGCTGGCTGTTGAATGAGAAAAAAGGCAAAGATTGGGATGTCTCCCACAGTTAAATCCAGCTCCGCCTGTACGGTGCGGTCAGATTACCTTATGTCCTGTACTGACAGAGGTCGGAACTCACGGTCTCTCCCTCGTTGTGGAGCCTCTTAACCTGTCACCCGATCAGGTTCGCCGGTAACTTACACTCAAAAGAACCCGGTACATTTAGTGGATTACTTCCAGGCTTTTGAGAGGAAAATTGGGGGTGTCATCACGTGTCTGTGATGCACGTGATGACGTGTGTTGGTATAACGTCTACTAACGGTTCGGGATGGTATTTCGGTGGCTATCTTGGAAGGTCTAGTTATGAAACGAGTGACTAATCTTGGAGCTGTATGTAAAATTATAAGAATTCGGGATTCCGGTTATCCAACTTCCTGTTTACTAACACTTGTAAGACTACTATTGTGTGTTCGTTGGTAATAGATGTGGTCTGTTTGAGTGTCTGTCTTTTTCTAACAGTTTTTGGGAGAATAAAAGCGAATTTTTGAAAATATGCTAAGAATCTCATCTCAGAGGTTCTAGGGTGGGGATCACAGTGGGTCTGCCTCGCTGTATTCGTGATATCTTTCTTCATTCTGAGCTTGTTCATACATTTGGAAATGGTTTCTTGCTAGCACAAGTGATGGTCTTGCTGTGTGTTGCCAACCTCTGCCTATATTGGTTGCTGTTCAATTATTTTATTATGGGTTGGTAGGTTAGTTATAATAGTTATGCGTCATAGACATCCTCAACGGATTTCACTGTCATAATAAAGACCCTACCTTCCGGACGGCTATGGACCCGACTGGAGAGATCCACTCAGTACCAGGTAGTGTCACGTGGGCCTGACTAGCTCATGATGTTTAAGACACTAGTTCCACCCACGGGATGTCATCTTTCAGTCCCACTTCACTGCTCTTTAGCCTAAACACCCACCGTTGCTCTTGTCTAAACAGTGCAGAGGTCGTCCAGTTAGGGTTAGAATCAATTATTGTCCACCTCAAGCTTTCTGGTGTATGATTTTTCTCCAGAGAGTGGGTCTGCAGTTTAGTTGTTGTTTTTCGACAACGGATCATGCTGTTATGTTCCCCAATGCGGACCTTCACTGATCTCATGGTCATCCCCACGTTCTTCATTGAGCATGGGCATGTCAGTAGATAAATGCAATTCTTTGTATCACAGTTCGTATCGCGCTTTTGCTGCCAAGTCCTCGTCATCTCCATATCTATCTCCTTTGTTGGTGTCGTCTGCGGACAGACTGAACACGACCCGCATGGGTAGTGTCCTACCACCGGGGGCAAGGCCCAGAGAGTAGGTTGTGTCTGGATGGTCTGTTTGGGGCATGTGTGTACCAGAATATCTTTTAGGTTCTGTGTTCGCTTAAAAGCGAATAGGGGTTCTGGTCCTGGGTTGAAATCTCCTGTTTCCAATATTTTCCAGTGTTTTTTAACAATCTTCTGAATAGTGTTCGAGTTGGGTGTGAATGCGGTCACACATGTCATTGTTTCGGTCTTCGTCTTTTCTCTCGTTTCCAGGAGGGCCTTCATGTGGTTGTTTTTGGGTCTTTTGTGGGCTTGTTTTATGATTTTTTTAGGGTATTGTCTAGCTGTCAAATTGTCCAATAGAATTTGTGCCTGTGTCTCAAATTCGTTCAGGGTGTTACAATTACTCCGTAGACGAAGGCACTGGCCTACTGGGAGGTTATCTCTCAGTGCTTTTGGGTGGTGACTCCGGTACATAAGAAGACTGTTCCTGTGCAATTTTTAATGTTTGAGTATTTTTTGTTAGTTTAATGAGGAATGTATAGAGTAATTTATAATATGGTAGCGGGTTGTTGGGGAATAAGGTGTGAAGTCAATAATATTATAAATAATTCGAATTTAATGGTAATTAGTTTATATCGTAAATGATATAGTAATTGATTATTACTTATGTAAATGTTTTAATTGTTGTGTTTCATTTATCCACCTCATTTGTTCATTTTAAGTTTACAGACTAGACTTGAGTGGGAATAGTAAATCTAACAGCTTTGACATTCAAACCTTTCCCTACTGTAGCTTAAAGTGGAGTGGGAATAGTAACTCTAACCCCTCCAAAGTCCAACACTTTCTCTACTGTTGCTCAGACTGGAGTGGGAATCGTAAATCTAGCTCCTCCGAAGTCCAAAACTGTCCCTACTTTTGCTTTGAGTGGGAGTGGGAATACTAAAACAAATTCTTCCAAAGTCCTATAGTTTCCCTACTATTGATGAAATTGGATTTATATTATTATTTATTTGCTTATATTTAATATTGTTTTTTTTTTCATTACTTTTTTTGGAATGCTTATATTATTCTTTAGCAAAATGTGTTTTGGGGGGTTTAATATTTTACAATTTAATATATTGGTCAAGATAATTAATCTGTTTTGCAATAGAATTATTTCTAATTTCGTTTTTTACAGTTCACATTATTTATGCAGTTTCTTTTGTTATCTATAGATTAATGACAGGTTAGAACCTTGTTTCTATAGGAAAAGCCTTTTTTAACTTGCCCATAACTTTGGCGTCATTTGACCAATCTTCCTGATATTTTCCATACAAAGGGCCCGATTCCGATGCGGTTTGGAAATCTTCCCGACCGAATGGGTTTGGTAATGGTTTCTGACTGACTCGGATTGGGAGAGTCCGACCGACCGAGTAGGATGCATCCGGTTGCTTCCAGATACGATTCACTGACTTCAATGGAAGCCTATGTTCCGACCGAATGCATAGGCTCCCATTGAATAAAGGGTTGGCTGGGGAAAATTGGGCACCCTATGGCAGGTACTCCCTGGTGCCTGCCACACTGTGCATGACTGGTAATGGGAGACTGCTATGGGTCCCCAAAGTCTGATTTCAACTGCTGATTCGAGTCGGACGGCACGATTTGGAATGGCTGTCCAAATCCAGCATCGTACTCGGTCATTCAGAAACGTGGCCCATAGAGACGTATGATTCTGCTCCGTGCAGGTTCGGTCATTCCAAATGCCGTCAGGTTTGGATTGGGATATTCCTAACGCCTAACACGCATTGTACTTGGTGTCAGTCGGATAGACATGTTCCCGATCCGATTCAGATGGAGCAAATGCCATTAGGAGGCCTTCCTAACCGCATCCAAATCAGACCCAAAGTGTCAAAGTAGGTTCTGTGTGTCATGAAAAGTTTGGAGGTGATACATGCAGCAGTGGGGGCATGCAAAAAGGATGCATTTGTAATGTTAATTCTCATAGGAACACAGTGTCGAACCTAAAGCCCACACCACGGGACAGAATTACACCAAATTTGGTAGAAAAGTAAATGTTGTTATGCAGATTAGGCCTGGGCCCAAAAATTCTGTTCCGCTCGCGGAAGTTGCGAAGTTTTGGCATTTCCACGTTCCGCGGAGAACGAGGAGATGTCGAAACTTCTGCGACCCGCTGCGAAAGCAGAAGTATTTTCTTGTTCGCGCTTTAAAAATGCATTCTTGCTCACGCTGCAGCGACTTACCAGATCCCTGTGTTCGCCGACAAGTTTTCCTGTCCGTTCGTGTGTGCCACGAGATGTTGGATTGTTGATAGCCGGTCGCGCTATCCCACAAGAGTTTGCGATCGCGAACACGTCATTCGACCCGGAACAGGAAATAAGCATCGCGAGTAAGATGGCCGTGCCCATTAGCGACCGCATGGGCAAGTTAGAGGTATATTTCCCTGCGAACACGCAAAAACACATCACGAACGGGTGGGAAAAGCAATCTCCGCGTCTTTGCGAAAGTTCCGTGTGCTCGCGGAGATTTGGAGCAATTTTGCTATAATTTGCGTAGGGCAACTACGCAAATTCTGCCCACCCCTAATGAAGATTGTGCTTTTTATTATTTGATGCAAATCTGTCCACTATTTTTGAAAACTTTAAGCCCACAATTATAGATATATCTCTGGCCATGGATATTTCACGGTGGCTTCGCGATTAATCACGGATGCGCGCACCATTGGGATTGCTGTGAATGGCTGCACACAACCTGAGCAGAAAGTTGTGGCCGCCATTTTATTGTTTGGGAACGGTTACCAGGGCTGAAAATTTGTGTGAACGCTAACAAAAGGCGTCAGGGTGGAGATACTCTGACCCCATGTTTGAGAAATGGGTGGATTAGTAAAACAAGTTATCTGGTACCTCATGTACCGTCGCCCAAATATTGGTGGAAATATTAAAAAATATATCAGTGAATCATTAATTCACATTGTGTTATATGTTTTTATAGAGTTATTTAGATAGTGAATTATCTAGTGTGATGGTTGGAATTAATTATATAGTTATAATTTTTTAATGCTTTGGTGGTTATTGAATTCCAGCTTTTGCTTTCCGCTTTCATGGCGCATGCACTGGGATTGCAATTACCGACGTTATCGTGCTCTCTGGCTTCACAGCTAAAGCGAAAAAAAGGTTTTAGAGATGGTTGTTCTAGAAATACACTAGAAAACCATGAGTTTGAATTGTACAATAATAAACCACTAGTAAGTAAAATACTGTAACATGCGTGCATATATTTGTGTTACACTTTATAGAAAAGGCGCGATCGTCACAGTTAACGGCGTTGTTGCGGCTCTTCGAATGACCAGAAAAATGGAAAATAGGTCTGAAAGATGGATTTTAAAGATACTTAGTACAAAAACATGAGTTTAAACATTTTTTTTATGAATAGTAATATGTGCAGTGCAATGTCTGGAATGGATTTTTTAAGTTAATATTTTTGTATGCGCTGGTGGAGGTTGACTTTCTGCTTTTATTTTGTGATTTTGCAAAGTATTTGTGACGATCGCAACATTTTCCCGAAGATTCCCAAAAGCAAAAAAAAAATCTCTATAAAAAATAACAATATTCCGGGAAGTAGGGTAGCTCTGACAAGAGCCTTTGTGTTAATTGTGTGCATAATACAGCTACACATAAGACCGGATGCAGAGTTTCAGGCTACTTAAAAACACCATGTTGTCTTCATCTGTAAAGCGCACCCCATCAGTTCTATAAATTTCTTGCAGGTCAAAACGCAGATTGTTTTTATAGATACAGCCCATGCGATGGTCTCTGAGGAATGCAGAAACAGTTTTATTAACATGTTTTCTGGCTTTCTCAATCTGTGGACAGAATTGATTTGACCAGTTCCATTTCTGTCTTTGGCATATATTAGAATACACGAAGGCAGTGTGAGGGAAAAGTGACAACAGTTCTGTAAAGGTATCTTTCATTAGGGTTTCCAGTCCTTCCCCAGCCAATGTGCCTAGATCATTGCCACCACAGTGCATAATCATGAGGTGAGGAGCTCTACAATCCTCAATGGATGTAACCAAAGGCAGCAACTGATAAAACTTTAACCCTCTCTGGCCAAACCAAGTAATCTCCACATTTGGCAAACCCAAGTCCCTGTCAATCCCTCTATTTCTTGCAGCCTCTTTAGCACAGTAGACATAGCTGTGGCACACAATCCACACTCTAAGCTTTTTGAAGTGAAGGAGCAATAGCAGTCAGGAGATGACTGCAGCTGAATGAGGAAATGTAATGTAAAGTAATATGTTCTTATATAGCGCTCTGCCACTCTACGGGTATCCTGGCGCTGGCAGTTTTCCAAATGAATAGCAGTTAAAATGAAAGTGTTTTAAAAACAACAAAAGATATATTTCATTAGATATTGTCAGCATGAAAGTAAATACAATTAGGTAGTGTGTTGGATGCCTTGGCAAAAGCCATATCATTAGCTGTTGTTTAAAAAAAGAAATGTAATACAGACATGGATATGCCTTTGTGGAGTAAACCACACCTGTTGTGTCTCATTTGGAAGCAGCAAATACCTTCAAGAATGTGCTGTGAACTTTTGACCTACTGGTTGCACTGGGTTGCTGTGTACACTGAGCTAAGAGTGTATTGGGGGAAGAGAGACAAAGAGAAAGAACATTTTTTTTAAAGCTGAAGAGTAATGACACAATTTAAGGAATGATTATCTTTACATGCTGATTGAGGACTATATAAAAAATGCTGTTGTGCAGGATCTACATTTAAAAAAACTGAAGCTACATTTAGGTTTGGAATCATGAATTTTTTGTGATTACTCCACAATCATTGTGAAAAAATCACAAACACACGGAGACAGGAACCTCATTTTGAAAGAGAGGGAAAGGTTTAACAGATGCTAACCATTAACAAGTGTAGATACAATAGTCTAAAATGAAAGACATGATTTCATTTGCTGCCTTCCTCATGATCATAGAGTGGAAAGTTGATGCGGTTGATATTTTATAGTTGCATTCTATGAGAGTGGTGTACCATTCTTGTGCTTAGTTATTACAAATTTTAACAGTGTCAAAACTATCTGGAATGAGCTAAAACAGCAATATTATCTATGAACTCAATTCACTGGTATACATCTAACTTTTTAGTTATTTTAAACTTTACGTTAGAAATAAAGGTGTACATGGGAGTATAATTAAAAAAAGAGTATCACAGTGATGTGAAAAAATATATCAGATGAAATGTATGTGGCAGAGGGTATGTGTTTAAGATGTTAGTACTTTTGAAAGGTACCATGAGCAATGCCTTTGAAAATGACAATGTTTTAAATTTTGAAGCATCATGTGCAGGACAGACGGATCTATTTATTTGCATTCTGGGAACTGTAGTACTTTTAGTTACATTATTAAACAGGAGTAGTGTAGTCATGAATAAAACATAACAAAATGTGCTGTGAATGTATATTGATAATAAAGTAGTATTACTTGTTAGGTATGTATTCGGAAATGTTTGTCAATGTGGTTTTTAACTTATATGACTGGTTTGCATACACTTAGATGGTGAGATATGGTTTTTGTGGTTGCAGATATTTATATGTACGATGAAACTCTTGATTATAAAATTACATATATGTTTACATGGTGGTCTATTTTCTTTACGGCTGTTGAAAATTTCATGTTGATTGTGAAGGTGGTGTATTTCTTTGAACATGCTTTGTTTAAAATTGAGGAGGTAAAATAGTGTCTCTTAACAGTTCTTGTGCTAGCTTCCCTTGGCGTGTAACTTTTTTTTGAGAAATGCTGAATATATGTTTTAAAGACACAAGAAAAGGTTGCAAAATGATGTAGGTATGCCATTAAGAAAATGTTTTGTGCTTTTGAAAAGTGAGAATTGTTGTTTTCAGTTTTAGAAACTTACTGATGCATGTGCACTCTGAGTAACAGAGCAATGTATGCTCTTAGAGAGCTATATATGCAATTATATATCAAGTGTGATAGCTAGACTTATTCAATCACCCAGGCACTACACATGCACTCTTCCAATCATGCAGGTACTAATTATGTACTCATTGAACTATGCGGCAACACAAATATATTCATCCGATCACCCATATAGTATCAATATAGTCACAAAAATACACAGGCACTAACTATGCAGATATGGGGCCACGGATGTGGTTCCTACATACTTAGGGAATCATGCAGTCACTACCTATATTCTGAGAGAATCACCTAGGCACTATCTATGCACTCATCCAATCATTCAGGGAGTATTGTTGTACTCAACCACAAACACATGCATTTTCAAATTTTAGTGAGGAATATGTACTCTTTTAGAACCAGCTGGTGAATGATACATGTAACCTGTCACACACTGTTTGCATAAACTCTGAAGAATTAGAAAGCCATATGCTGTGATACAGATGAATGTGCAGATTTTTATATGGAGTGTTTCCCAGAATTTAAATCTGACTCATCTACGTAGAAAAGTACTGAAACCCTAAATCTACCAGTGACACAGTGGTAGAGAGGCACAGAAATAGCTCTTATGTTGTGTTTTCGGATTTACAGTATTGAAACACTGTACCTAAACTGTTTTACACATTGGTTGATGCTTTTTTAAAGATTTGCGACAAAAGAGATAAAGTGGTCTTTTAGCTTACATACGTGAGAACTGAGATATGATGCAGCTGTGTTGTAGGAGAGGGTGCTATAACATTAAAAGGTAACTAATAAATTACATTTCGTGTTTTGGTTTGGTGCTTGAAGTTGTGTAGCTAGGTTCATCTGTAGATTTAAAACTGCAACATAACATAAAAACTGTTTTTGAATTAAGATGTAAGCCAGTAGTAAAGTAGTTAGTACTTTGGTTAGAATAAAAATTCAAATAAACCTATTTTTTTTTACAGAACAGTACATGCATAACTACAGACAGAATGCCTACAAAAGCTCAGAGGAAAAAGGAACAGAAGCAACTGTAGGAAAAAATGGTGAAAGAAAAAAAAAGCTACTGGAAAGAGGACAAAGTTATTTCTTAATAATATATGTGAACATTTCCAAAGATTAAAAAATAAGAAAAATTAAATTAAATCTATGAGAAAGAATAGCATGAGACAAAATCTATATAACAAGAACAGGAAAGAATGTAACAAAGATAAAAAGACCTTAACCAGAAGACAGAAGCAGTTTAAGGAAATCAGAGCCAGGATGTTTTGCAGTAGATAAATGTACTGAGAGCTATGAAAAAGTAGAGCAGAAAGAGAGAGGCATTGAAACAGAAAGAATGCATTGAGAGAGTAGTTGATAAGGGCTTTGCTTTCAAGAGGAAGCTTTTCATTTTGATTATAAATAGAATGAAGGCGCTTGATAAAATGGTGTTGTGCATGGGGAGAGTGGAGAATGCATACATACTTATAGTACAGAGTCTTTCTTTAGTGAAGAAAGCTATCTCCAGGAAAATCAATTAGTTCATGCTGTTGATTACAGAGGACAATGTTATGAAATGAAGAATGGCACTCCTACAGTGATGGTACCTACAAATGAAGAAGAAGTTATGGGAGAACAAGTTCAAGGAAGGCGGAGTCAGGCTCCTGTATAGAAATGGAATTGTAGTAGTGTTTGTAGTATTCAACAACAATCTAGTGATATATTAAGGACATTTCTGCATATCTTTCCAAGGTGAAGCTTAAAACACAAATTAAGTACTTTACAAGGACTGGATCCTTCCAAGATTCAAAAGCATACACTTTTACAGGGGCACTCATTAGCTTGTTTATCAAACAAAGTGTGCCATAGCACCTTTCATCATTTCACCACTCAACAATGCAAACTTTAGCTATGATGCTGTACTATGTGAAAACTCCTGTTTTATGTTTAGGAGAAATTAATAGAGGACTTTTGCATGGTACTGTGGTAGACGTAGAAAATGTTTGGGATGATGTGCAGTTTCATTTCTTTGGTCATAAGCAGGATTTTAGGGAAACTAAAGAGTTGTTAAGACTCGGAGTTGCAGAACAGGATACACATATTAGCCGCCGACATACCTGTGCTCTTGTGCTCTTGCTGGAAAAGGGGAGAAGCCGTGCCACAACCACATGTGCACCGCGGGGGAATCTAACTCCCATCAACCCTCCTGTTTTCTAACGTGCATTAAAGCGCAACACCAATCTGGGGCACAGGAGGCGTGCTTGGACGTGCCCGGGCTGCGCCCAGGCGAAGCCCAGGCCAAGAGCAGGCCCATCCAAGCCCATCATCACCCGAAAGAGGCTTGGCTGGGCCACCCCTCTAACATCTTGGCCCTCGTTTCTGGAGTCCCTACATCCAAGGAAGGGGCAAACTCAAGGCCAAAACTCCAGAGCCAGGGGGAGAAATTATCAACACTTTGGACTCCTTCTTGACTAGAGCAGCGGATGTGCTATCAGAGGAAATGAACTCATGGAACGCAGCCTATTGCTGGAAGTATTATGAATTATATCAGGTTCAAACAGATCGGGCATTTTAGTAGATCCGACAAATTCTAATATTGCCACTAACACTGTTACTCAGGGCGATAGTCTAATGGCTCCAGAAGCTAAGGGCAGCCCCATATCAGAGCCCCTAAGTAAAAAGAAAAGTGGAAGGGCTCAGAATTCTGTAACAACAAAGCCGGAAAAGTCTACTAAAATTGCTCACTTGGACACCTCAGCTAGACTACATCCACCATTCTCTACTGATGATTTATGCCAAAAATTGGAGCAGGTTTTTTCGTTGCTCCCACAACTGGTTCTGCGCAGACTGTCTAAAATAGAGGAGAGTCTAGCCATGCTCTTTAGTAGAGGAGTCTGTGATTAGTGAGGAGGGGAACCTGATGAAAGATCCACTCAATCATTAACTGGGGCCCCTGGACATTTTTCAGCCCACTCTAAGATTTCACAGAAAACACCAAAAGCAAGGGCAAAGAAGAGATTAGTTGGGCTACCCAACTTCCCAAACCAACATGCCCAGGATGCGAGTACCCAAAGGACATCCTCAAAAGTCCACTATACTTCACAGGGGCACCCCATTTCAACAGAAGATGGGCACCAAATGGGGAGCACTAGGGTCTAAATTACCCCTATTGAGATTAGCGCAAGTGAAGGACAGATGATTATGACCAGGGGCGTATGAATTTTCAGAGGGCTCAGAAATCCATACTAAGAGGGAGGTTAGATCTCCCCCGGGTGGCCTGCCCAGTTATCAATATCCTTGCTTACACTCCAGAACTGAAACCTACGGAGCAGGAATCCACAGAACAATTAATGGACAAGTCTTTATATTGGTTGGCCACATTTTACACAAGTAGAACAAAGTTGTATACTCACATTATTATGGCTAGGAGAGTGAACTGGGGGGATTGTATAATTTTAAATTTAAGCAGCCAACAGCTGGTAGGGGATTTACTGAGCATATTGCCCAATATTCTCCCGTCTGATAGTCAGATTTTTGCGCTCCACTTTGGCTTCTTTTATAAGCCATGAAGGCCTAATGTAAGCTAACAGAACTGGGATAGATCTGCTAACCTCTTTCACCATCCCAGCCCCCATCTAGATTCAATGACTGCAATTATATCCATCAGCAATAGATATGCCCCATTAGGAGCACACGAAGCATGTGACTGATTGGCCAAACCCTCAATTAATTATCTTGGGAATAGCGCCATGGTTCCCCAGCAGAAGAAAACCAATTTAGTAGGGAAAGATAAGGAGAGGCAAACAATTATTTCCTGGAATATAGCTGGTTACAGACAGAAAAAAGACAGTTCCAACTGGCTAGCCCTGGTAACGAACTTTGACATATTATTTTTTCAAGAAACCTGGGTAAACGATCAGATCCACATAGATGGGTGTTGCCCTTTTCAGACCGCTTCTGTCCCCTCTAGAGCTGGCCATCCTAATGGGGGTTTAATAACCTTAATAGACAATACAGCTAGTCTTAAAATAATACAAATTTTAAATGTCCCTCCATGTTATCATATTCTTCTATGTGAGGGCCAAAGAGGATGGGGCTTGTCCCTGATCAATCTTTATAACAATAAATTTGAAGGCAATATGGCAATGGTAGCGGAATCATTCAAGAAGAATATGGTTTCTATTATGAAAGTCCACCACAATTGCCTTAATATACAATTGGTGGGCGATTTCAACATCCACAGTTGCAATAAGATGGACTCCACAGTGTGTGGTCTGACTGACGGGAAGATTATTCAATAATCTTGAGATAATTAATTCATATGACCCCCAAAAGGGGCCTTTTAAAACAAACATTTTGTACTTGTTCTCAATACTCGACCATTAACTATATTTTGGTCTCAATCCACTAGAGGACAATTTACACTTACCAATACCAATTTTTTTGCTTTTAGTGATCATGCAGCTACCACATGTCAAATGGTCTGAGGAAAAAGATGAACCGCTCTCCATGGAACCAAAACCGATTGCCAGAAAGAACGGGATCATTTTGAAATGGGAGAAGATTGATGCATCAAATCTCATTTCCAGAATAATTGCTAAAATGAACCAGGAAATTATGATTTGTCTAGACCTAAACTCAACTAGGAAGGAAATATCAACAGCTTTTGGACAGATCTTACGTGAAATCCAGTGCAGTCTGCTTCGACAAAACCCCTCCAATAGGCCCAGAAGCGCTCGTTGGTTTGATGATGCTTGTGCAAAGGCACTAAAAAACCTTAACACATGCCTTAAGGATTAAAACCGAGAGACATTGACCTGGTAAGATCACTGTGTCTCTTCTATAAAGAAGTGAGAGAAGCCAGGATGAGAGCCTTGAAGGAGGAAGCATGGGGCAAGGAATAGTATGGATTTTTGGAGCGTAATTAATGCTGCATTCCTCAAAGTGTAGTATAGTTCCTATTTCCCTAATAGGCTCTGCGCATTTGAATAATATACCCTATAGGTTTGGCATAGGACTGAGGTCAGTATGCTCCTATCGAGTAAATTAAACTTAATTACTTTGTACCTGCTAACTCAGAGGCCACTAGAAACTCCTTGTAAACAAGAAGGGAGTAGTTTCTGGCAACTGCATAAACATGACAACTTTGTTTCCCTTTAGAATCGGAACACTCTCAGAATCGTGGAAACAACAGATAACAGTTTCACTCAGCTAATCGTGCACGCTTAGTTTCTTCAGAGTTACACAGAAAGAATAGACGAGCGTTTCAATAAAAGGATTTATTGAACAGTCTTGTTTCTCGTGTAAGAGATATGAGCTGTTACAATCGTAAGACAGTATGCGAGATATATTATGTACAGCGTAAGAAGTAGAAAGATATAATACCGCACTAGCATTATCTTTTAGCTATGACACATATATTCATATACATAAATACCATAAGCTAAACATTCGAGAACCCATGAGATGCTTCTCTACCTAGTTCTACCACAGTTTACCTAACCTAAGTGTAGTACAAGGCAAGAAGTAGCTGATGTATTCTATAGTATGGTAGGCTATAGTATAGTATGCTAAGTTTGTTATGCCAAGAGTCCCTCTAGGTTCTAGTCAGCTCCATAACTCGAGAATGAGAGAGGTGGGAATCTCTTTTCACAGTCTCGAACTCTAACACCCCACGAAGGGAGTCAGAACACTGGAAGCTGGATTCTCTGCGAGCAGGGATGACAACATCTTGTCAGTGCATCAGGCCGGGGCACAGGCTCCTCTAAAGTCGAGTATACTAAAATAAGTTTTTAAAAAAACTGTAGCTAAACATGTAATGCAAAGGTACTGCACATTTTAAAGCAGTTTTCCATTCTTTGCATATATTGGAAATAAATGCAATAGGAATGAACAGAAATATATACATATGACGAAATGGTCAAGTATTCAAAAAATCAAAGCCATTTCATAACATGGTACTAAATGAAATTGTGCTAAATAAGGTGACAATGTGTCCCTGGAAGTGTTCAAAGAAGTCCGTTCTATATGAAGAGTTCTACTGTAAGCAGATTGATTTGCCATGTATTTTCAAATTTAGAAAAAAAGTCAATTTTAGGAAAAGTTCCAAGTTCTGTTCTGTTATGAAAATATGGAGGCCAAATTCATTGCTTTCCTGGTACACTATGAGCCGAATCAAAGTTAGTGTATGGGTCTGGAGAAAACATGAAATAAGCAACTCTTGTAGACAAAAGATCGTCTACCGATGTCGGTGACAGTTGGAATACCTTGTTTAGAAGGTTAACAGCACAGAGATGTGTAGCATCGCCTTCAGCATGGGATGCCGCAGCAAGGTTTTTGTCCATTATTACCTGTGTGCCTGTTGATCCATCTCGTACCTCAGCAGCAGCAGGAAGCGTCTGTGAGATCTCAACGAATGCCATCATCAGTATCGGTAGCGTCTGGGGACAACACAGAGCATGGGCTGTTATTGGGTCCAGCAGAGTATCAATATCCATTGGCATGACTGATGGGAGTGTTAGACATATGTCTATCATTCATTCTTCACCGCAAAGCAGGCAGCGTAGAACAGGTAAGATGCAATCTTGCCAGAATGGTCTAAATGACAGAAACCATGTTGTATTAAGATCCCGTAGGTGAGGTATGCCCAAAAGGTGCACTATGCGCTTACGGCACTTCCGTTCTAGGAGAGCTTTCTCCAAGTTGATGGGAGTGATGCCGGTGGATAGGCTTGCCATAGCGTAGTAGTAGGAATAGAATCAGGATTCCTGCAATGAGTGCTAGAACTAATGGCAGACCACCAAACACCGAATGCACAAAGTTTGGACTGATTCTGCGGACTGCCTGTAAACGTTTTAACAGTCCTGAACATATGGTCTTAAATATATGTACAATCCTGCTCGTATCAGACATGTTTAAGATACGTCCCATCATTTCTATGAAATGTATAGGGCAGTTTGTTCTTATGAGAGCCTGTATCTCAGCCGAAGTCCTTGCAATTTGTAGATCATAGGTTTCTTTGGCCGAGGTCAAAGGCATGGTTTTTTGTAAAAGCATTGCTTTCATTCTGCTTAAAGTATCAAAACGTATAAAAGAGACATTCAATGAAGGCCATAGAGGCGACTCCCTGACTGTGTCTATTTGGGGGAACAATACTTGCATCCAACAAGTTACCCTGGAGCTAACCGTTATCAGATATGGGATCCCTGGCAACATGCCACAGCAACTTTGATCATTCAACATGAGGTAACTCCTGTTAGAAAGTTTGCCAAACGTTGGATTAACCACAGCAGCTGGTGTACCCTACAGGTGGCAGGACAAGTTTGCCGCAGAACCATTACAAGCCCTGTGTAAAGAAATGTCCTGACATATGAGTAAACCGCTCAGTGCATTTTCAAACTGAGTACCACTTAGAAACACTTCACGACCCCCACTCCAACATCTGTATTCGTAAGTTAAATTCCAGGATGTCTTAATGTATTCTTTACCCAACCTTTCATATTTGCCTGCTTGCATTTGTTTAAGACAATATTGAAAATGTAAAGTAGTGACAGGCAGAGTTATTTTGCCATGGATAAGCCATTCTGTAGCTGTTTTTTCTGTTACCGTAAATGGTAATTTTTCCAGTTTTTCAATGCTCAGCACTGTATACTTTGCTCCCCTTTGTGCCAGTTCGATCTGTTTATCTGTGAGATTGTATTCAGAAAACAGAGACGACGTGTTGATAAAACGCCAATGCACATAGCCTGCACGCAAGGATTGCAACGTCCAGCCTAATAACATAATAGAACATAACTGAGATTGGCCTTGTTGTAACATGGCTAAATCTTGTTCCAGTATGTCAATAGCAGAGGATACAATATTGTCCAGTGAATATATTCTGGATGACAAAGTTGTTAACCCATTGTCGACCACAGTGAGAGATTTCTCTAAGTTAATACAATCAAGTTCACGTATTCTTTCTGCGGCCTCTGCCTGTCAAACCTTCCATATTTCATTATAAGCAGCATAAATGCCGGCATATATGAAACGTTTTTGACGCGGTTTTCTTGGTCCTAGCAAGAAATCCCTAAGGTCTGCTTCTTCTTTAAGTAAAGATAATTGTTGTTTCACATCCTCGAGTGTAGATTTTTATAACCAGTCGAGGCACAATTTTCCTACCCTGTATGTGTATGTTGTTACTACCCCTGGGTGCTGTCGTTGAACATAACGTGTGTCTGGCCTATGGATAGTAAAGCACTGTATTCTATTCAGGAATCTTTCTTGACAGATGTTTGTGTCTGTGGGCCAGAGCAACCCTTTTTCCCAATCAGGATCTGATCTGTTGTTTTGTAGTGTTGTGTCTACTGTGACCTCTCCCTGTGTGGTGCTATTACTTGCAGGTGTTGGTACAGAAGGTGTGTTCATGTCTTTGATCTTGGCTAATCCAAGACAAGACGTTTGTTGCACAATGTCATTCAAAAACATTATTTGCTGTGGGATGATGCATTCTCTAAACAAAGCTTCTATCCCCTGCACTTGCCAATCTTTAGAACCCCAGACAGATTTTGTGTCGATTGTGTCTTTCCAAAAGTCAAAACCTTGTCTAAACAGTTGGGCAATAAAGGCTGCAGAATAAATTTGTTTTGTAATAGTAAACATATTCTTCTGTCCTGTTTTGTTTACATTCCTATAGAAAAAGGTTTCCGGATCAGATTTGTACCCTGAAAAATATGGAAACTTATTTGCAAACATTTTTTAACTACCCTTTGGTGGTGTAGGACAATGTTCCAATTGGTTAAACTTAAATACACTTCTAGGTGTTGCAGATCTATGCAATGAATGATGCCCATAGTGGTTGTAACAAAAAAGCTGTTCGTAGTCTGATGAACCCTCTAAGTTTTCATTGTTAGCGAATGCAGCAGACCTTTCTAGATCAGACATCATGTTATTAACAGCTTCAAAGTCCCAATCATCAGAAAAGGTACTGAAGGTAATAAAGTCACTTAATGAAATTTTACATAAATGTGGACTCTTCAAAAGTTCAGTCAGGAGGGGGCGTGGCTTCGGCGCCTTAGAAGATGGCCGCCGCTACGATGAGCTCCGCAGCGATGTGAGGCGGCGCAGCTGTTCCAGGACACTTTCTCCCGCTGTCGGAGCGCGGAAATTGCTTCCGACTTAATTGGAAGTACTGCTCCAGTCGGCAAGCTCAAATTCCTGGCATATGGTGAGCGAGAAGACACTTTTTCGGCTTCATGACGGTTGCGATTTACTCGCGGCCGCCATTTTGTTTTTTCATGAAGTAATCTCCTCACATTTGCCGCCCTTTCTCCGCAAATAATGCAGACCTTCAATGAAAAGTCTCTATAATGAAGAGTCTGGGGCAATTTATTGGAACACTTATTGGAGCGCATCTTCTGCCTTTATACTGCCTTGACTGACTTTTTGTTCTCTCATGCTTGTTGCTGGAGAATGACTGGGCTCCTCAGGAAAACAGTTTGAATTGGTCAGTCATATGAATCCTCCGCTCTCTGCTGTTGTCCGTTCCTTTTGAATACTAATCCTTTCTGAACAATATCTTGAAATTATTTTTGGCGCTTCTTTATACCTAAACCTTATAGGAGCATTGGGTGTTACTCTGCTTTCAGTGACTCTCTACTACTGTACCTCTCTCACAAGATTTTTGCTGTGGGGTACTTTTGCTCAACTCAGTCATGGCAACATCCCGGATTGCTCGTAAAGATACTCTGCAACCCAGTGATACATCTTTGGAGGACTTTAACCCTTTTAACATCCTGCAAGAGGGAGCGGATGATAATCCTGGTGACCCTGTTACTACGAAGGGCTCTTCTTCCTCTATGACTCGGTTAGGTACCAAACAAGGATCCAAAATACCGTCATCGGCTTCCTTCACGCCTAGGAAAAGAGGAAAAGCAAATCCGCCCTCTCCCACCAATTCTTCTTCACCTCTCTCGTTGGAGCTTATCCTTGAGGAGATTCGTGCCCTCAAACCATATATGGAAGAAACTAACACCCGTCTGTTGAGTTTGGAAGATAACTGGTCCCATACTGTACAAAGGGTCGACGTTCTGGAGAAGCGTGTTGATACTGTTCAAGATTTCGCTGCTCAAGTTCCTCATATTCACAAAGAAGTCGATCACCTCAAACAACAGGTCGAGCAGTTAGAAAATCGCAATAGGCGCAATAATTTGCGCATTTATGGCCTGGCTGAGGGACTTGAAGGTTCTGATCCGATATCTCATTTTCAGTCTTTTCTTCCAACTCTTCTTGGTTTTTCAGCATCTCCGCCATTAAATATTCAACGTGCGCACCGTGTGGGTCAGAGTCCCCATTCTTCATCTTCCTCAACAAAACCTAGAGGAGTTATTTTGTACTTCTTAGAATATACTGACCTCCTTAAGGTTTTGCATGCCGCCAAACAGAAAGGAAAGATCACTTGGAGTGGCTCTAACCTCTTTTTTGCCCAAGATTATGCCAAGGTTACGGCTGATCGACGCAAGAAATTTTTGGATATGAGACCAGCACTTCGCAGCATGAATGCTCGTTATGGCTTATTCCATCCCTGTCTGTTCAAAGTAACTTATAATAACAAAACAACCAACTACGAAGACCCTGAGGTGCTTCAAAAGTTTCTGAACTCGTGTAGAGGAGTCTCTATGGACATTTCTAAGCCATGATCTGACATGAATGCTTTAGCTCCAAATGCTCATTGTTTGTTCTTATTTGCCCTCAATTCTGATTCTCCTTTATGTTTCTCATATGTGTATATGTTGGAGTTATGTTACTTCCCATGTTAATTATTGTTCTTATATTCCCCTTTAACAGGTTGCGGTTTCTGTGTTCCCTTACCTTCTTCGTTTTTTCATTCTTCCTGGATGATGTCTTGCGTGTGCCACTCGTCCTGCGATTTCTCATCCGGCATCTGGCCTCCTTCGCGTGGCTCCACCTACCCCAACATGATTGTTCTTTTGTGGTATGTTTTTTCTATTATCTGTATGTCATCTCTATTGTTCTTATTTTTGTTCTGTCTCTTTCCTTCCTACTATCTTCACTCTCTCCCTCTTTTTCTCTTTTTTCCTCTGCTCCATTTATATTTTCGGCTTATCTTTTATGCTTCTTATGTAATTCATTTCTTTCTTTGCTATCTTATGATCGTCTATATGTCTCACTGCTATCTCGCTACAATAATGCCTTTTTTCCGTATTTTGCTGCATTCTTCACATGTTTTTTGCTTGCATGCATGGCAACTTCTTTTACGAATTGTTTTGGCTAAATTTATAAAGATTTAAATGTCGTTAAATATTATATCTTGGAATGTTAAAGGTTTGGGTTCTCCTATCAAACGTCAGCGAGTTTTGTCACATGTTGCAAATTTAAAAGGAGATATTGCTCTTCTGCAGGAAATCCATATACAGGATACTGAGATAACTAAATTACGGCGGAATTGGGTGGGCCACGTTTTTGCATCACCGGGCTCAGGAAAACGCAATGGTGTTGCCATTCTCTGCCATAAACGCTTGGATGTTCATCTCATAAAGCAGGATAATGATTCTGATGGTAGATGGGTTATGGCCTCTTTGCTGATTAACAAGGTTCCTTTCACTATTTTTAACGTTTATGCTCCCACTACACACGATAAACTGTTCTGGCCCCAAATTCTTTCTCTTTTAATGCAATGTACTGACGATTATTTGATTTTTGGTGGGGATTGTAATATGGTTGTAGACCCCTTTATTGACAGGCATTCTAAATCCAGATTTGTCCCCTCCGCTGCACATTCCCAATTCACCTCCACTATTTCTCAAAGAGCTCTTGTAGACTCTTGGAGACTCTGCCACCCCACACTTCAAGAATATACTTATTACTCACCTGCTCATTCCTCGCAATCCCGAATAGACTACCTCTTTATTTCCAAGGCTCTACTTCAACATATTTCCCGGGCGGACATAGGCTCTATATTAATTTCTGATCCTTTTCCTTGAGTTTGGACCCGTTTCCTTGAGTTTGGACCTACTCCCTCCCACTAAAGGGACCAGGCGCTGGAGGTTTAATAATTCCCTTTTACTGGATCCTAAATTCACACCAGCCTTTCTGGAGTTTGCCTCCTTATTTTTCAAGGAGAATGAATCTCCTCAACTATCTCCTCAACTTATATGGGATTCCTTTAAAGCTGCCTCTAGGGATTTCATCATATCCTTTGTTGCACGAAAACGTCGTGCAGCCTCTCTCTCATCTCAAACACTCAACTTACAAATTAAAAAGTTAGAGCACCTTTATTACATGTCAAATAGCCAATCTATTTTAAAAGAACTCATTAGCGCTAAGCTTTCTTTTAACAAAGTGTCTACTGACTCTGCAAATCTGTGTCTGCTTAAATCTAGCGCTAAATACTACACTGCACAAAACAAATCTGGTAATCTCCTTGCTAAGTATCTCAAGGTTAAAAAAGAACGTACCAAAATTGAATTTATCACATCTTCATCTAATACTGTGCTCCATAGAGACGAAGATATTCTCTTGGAATTTTCCAATTTTTACAAATCATTATACACTCCAGAGTCTCCACCTCTTCTATCCGATATTGATCAGTATTTAGCCTCCATCTCTCCTCCTCCTTCTTCTTTGAACGTAGATTTCTCTTCTCTAGAATCTGATATACACGCTAAAGATATTCTCAAGGCTATTCAGTCACTCAAAAAGGGGAAAGCTCCGGGTCCGGACGGCTTTACGATAGAATTCTACACACATTTTTCTAATTTACTTATTCCCAAATTACTTAAATTATTCCTATTTTTTATTACTTCCCGGAGTTCTGAAGGTTCATTTCAAGAGGCTCTAATTTGTCTTCTCCCTAAAGATGGTAAAGATCATTCCTTATGTAAAAATTATAGACCTATTTCTTTAATTAATTTGGACTATAAAATTTTCGCGAAGATTCTTGCGCTTCGTCTGGATAATATTTTACCTCACTTAATAGGTAAAGAACAATGTGGTTTCATTAAAGGTCGCCACCTCTCGGATAATACTCGTCTCTTTTTCAATGTACTTAGTAAATCTCATTCCCATCACTCCTCACTAGCGGCCGTGGCTTTGGATGCTGAGAAAGCTTTTGATAGGGTTAACTGGCAGTTTATCTTTTCGACCCTTACTTGGTTTGGTTTCGGCCCTAAGTTTCTATCCTATGTTTCATTGCTTTATTCCTTTCCAAAATCATTTATTCTGGCTAATGGATTGGTTTCTTCTTCTTTCCCGCTACTCAGAGGTGTCAGACAGGGTTGTCCTCTTTCTCCGCTTTTATTTATCTTGACCCTAGAGCCCTTCTTATCTAAAATCCAGATGAACAAGAACATTACTGGTTTTCCTTATGGCGATAAGCAATTAAAATCTCGGCATATGCCGATGATATTCTTTTATTTATATCTAATCCCCAATCCTCTTTACCGGCCTTTCTTTCAGAAGTCTCTACTTTCTCCTCGGTTTCAGGGTACAAGCTCAATGTAGATAAATGCGAAATTCTTCCGTTAAATAAGTACTGTTTCCATGCTGACTTTGTATCCTCTTCCTTTCATTGGAATCCTACGAAGATTAAGGGGCAGATTTATGAGCCCCTTGCGCCACTTTTGCGTCACTTTTAACATGGGAAAAGTGACGCAAAAGTGGCGCAAGGGGCTCATAAATCTGCCCCTAAATATTTAGGCCTATGGTTCACTCCCTCTATTAAAGATACTGTAGCGCTCAATCTTAAAAATCTTCTGTCAACATTATCCGACTCTACAGCGCGATGGCACCCCTTGTTTTTATCCTGGTGGGGTAGATTGGATTCTGTAAAAATGATGTTGGTCCCTATAATTTTATTCTTCTTGTCCAATCTTCCTGTTAACATTCCTAAATCCTGGTACAAAAAAATATATACTATTCTCTCGCAATTTCTGTGGCAAAAGAAAAAGTCTAGGATGTCTTTTTCCAAACTCAAACAACCTAAACACTTGGGTGGTGTTAACTTCCCCGACTTTGCATCTTACCATACTTCCTTCTTCCTTAAGAATTCCTCTGCATTACTATCTCAGAATGCAACAGATTTACTATCTTTGCCTTTGTGGGTAGAAATTGAATCTCATTTCATTTCCCCTTTCTCATTTGATGAATTTCTGTCTTTATCTAACACCCCCCAAAAATTTTCTCTCCCCATTCTTATGCACACTCGTAAACTATTTCATCCTATTATGTTAGATGGTTTAGATGACCGAAATAGGTTCTTGCGCTCTCCGATTTGGTATAACAATCATATTAAGATTAAAAATCGGACTATTTTTTGGAAGGATTGGTTCAATCTTGGTCTTAAGTGGACACATCAGCTTTTTCTAGGCGATACCTGTATATCCTTCTCTGCATTACAATCGTGTTATTCCCTCCCCCTTTCGTATCACCCTAAATATATATTACTGACCCTAGCTGCTCAAAGTTCTTAGGATAAACTTATGACTTCTTCCGTGCAGACCACTCCCTCTCCAGTTCCAATCTCATTCTTAACAGGGAACATTTCAGCTTCTCAAATTTATAACAAATTAAGATTCATTGGTCAGCCCCGTAATAAGTCTGCAGTTGAGTCTAGCTGGGAATCTGATTTATCTACTTCCTTTTCCACTTCAACCTGGGATAAAATTTGGACTAAACTTCGGAAATCTTCTAGGGCAGCAAATACCACACAAACACTGTTCTTTATATATAACAGACTTTTACTCACTCCTGCTAAACTACATTAAATTAATCATCTATTTCCCTCTACCTGTTGGTCATGTCCAGCCCCTGTTGCAGACCTTATGCACATGCTATTTACTTGCCCAGTTATTCATCAATTTTGGTATAGGGTTTGGCAACAAATTAATAAACTATTTCATACGCAAATCCCATTTTCTTTTTCCCATATTTTTCTGGGTAGTGTTGCGGAGGTTTGGTCCTCCTCCACTTCCCTTAATATCCTCATTATTGATTTACTTATTGCTGTTGCTTTTCAACAAATTACTAAATCATGGAAAAATGCCTCAAATGTTTCTTTTCAGGCCTGGTGGTATGGAGTTTGTTATAACCATCGATTGGATAGAGCCTATGTTCACCCGATTACACTGGCCATTAAACGTGACTTATTATGGCTACCTGTGACTAACTTTCTAAATGTGTCTGCTCAATCGTTGCCATCGCATACTCCAGTCATAAAAGAAGTTTCCAAACCTCCTTAGATTATAATTAGTTAAATATGGTTGTACTTTGTGCTTTATTCTCAATATATAATTAAGTTTGTAGTAGTGAGATCAATATGATATACGTGTTCTATATTAGACCAATGTTTTCAGTGATATAATTATATGATATTTCTATCTGTTTACTCTTTCTCCTCCCCCCCTTCTTTCTCCTTCCTATCTCTTTTTTCTTCTCTCCCCTTCTTACTTTTTCTTTCCTTATTGTACGCAATATTTTTTCTATTTTGTACTATTGACATATACTGTATTGTATTATTGCTCTATCTTATGTTTATTTCCAATAAACTTTTCTTTAAACTTAAAAAAAAAAAAGTTCAGTCAGGCCGAATATGTCGAAATCGGTTTTGCACCAAACTATACCATCCTGTATAAGAACAGCGGTGATATTCACTGCTGACAAATCTCTTGCTTCACGATGGGAAGATTTGTGTGGCTTTAAAAGTAAGTTCACAATTTCAGCAGCGAGAGGGGCAGGTAGGACTGAGAGTGGAGGTAGGAGAAAAAAGAAAGCAGGGGGAAAAAGGAGACCCAATGCTATCTGCCCCCTAGTATCTTGCCCCATTAATTATGGATCTTTTATGGTGGTCCTTGGGGGAAGCGAGGCTCTCAGCTGAGTCCATGAAGGCCAGGGCCACGACGGAACTCATAAAGGGCCAAGAAGGAGTTGAAACAAGTAAGGAAACTGGTGGGGCCCTGGACGGTAGGTCCAGGGCCTCTCAAGCAGTGGAGCAGCTTGACCCTGGTATAAAGGTACTGTGCAATGCTCCTCACATAGTGCTTAAGACTGCAGATGCACCTAGGAACTTAGGGGCTCAGCAGGTTGTGCGCTGGCCCAATCAAACATGGTTGGCTGGGCAGAAATGGCTGAAAAGGGAAGGAGTGATATGGAGACACCACTACTCACTGAATCAATTGCCATAACTCATGCAGAGCCTACCCCGACTATAACGGGCCTTGGAACACAGCAACAGAGTAAAAGGGAAAAGTTTCTCCCAAAGCAGGTGACCTGGACCCAGATGCTGCTAAACATGTCTTCTCACTGTCTGATGGACCAGAGTGGTCCGAAGAGGATTCTGACCCAGACCTGGAGTCAAAGGACCCAAGAGAAGGTAACTGCAGTGAGTCTAGTGATTCGGCTGGGAGTAAGGACCTGCACGTAGCCCGCAAACCCCGGTGAGAGACCAAAAGGTAGAGTGATGGATTAGACATGAATTGGGACTATGCCCACGGTACACCAGGAGAAGCTACAAGGGACCTCCAAAGTGCCCTCTCAGCAAGAATCCACCAACTCTGGAATTTATAGATCAGACTATTATGTCCCACAGGGACGAAATGTGTTCAGATATTCAGGAAAGCCAGCGTAGCGACCCGCAAATTGCAAAGCACTGTGTGCAAAGGAGCTAAAGTGTGTTCTACAGTTGATGATAGAATGAGCAGCTTTGCATTGAGGACTACCACTCTTGAAACAGATGTGAGCTCTACTAAGGGACTAACAGAGGCACACGAAGAGTGGTTAGTGGATACTCAGTGGAAGCTGGAGGACCAGGAAAACTGGCAAAGGAGTAATAACCTATGGATTCTAGGGGTAACTGAGGGAAGGGAGGGAGCTGACGCCAGAGCTTTTTTGATCAATCTGTTTCAGAATTCCTTACTGAAACTTCAGGGCTGGAACTGGTCCCTTGAGATTCAGAGGGCCCATCAAACCCATATGGTGCAAAAGCAAGCACGCCAGGACCCTGGAAAACCTAAAGCAATACTGGTTCACATTGGCAATTTTTTGTTGCAGCACACAATTTAAAATGACTTTGTCATGGAACAGTGGAACGTAGATGGTGTCTTAGACAGCTAGTCAAGCCCTTCCAAGACAAGGGGGACAAGCTTTCCTGATACCACCAACTGAAATTTAAAATTATCCGGAATAACTAGACATAGGTGTTCACATTCAAGATTAAAGTCAATGAATTTTTGGAGGGCAAGATCCCATAATGGGATGTTATTATTTGGATCCATAGGCATGGACATGTCTACGACAGTTTGAAGTGTCATGACTCAAATGAAAACTGTACTGGTTAATTAAATAATTGCATTGATTTATGGTGGATGTTAATGTGGTGCTGGTTGCACTTTTAAGTTAAATGTATGGCTTGATTAGTGGCAATGAAGCGGCTCCAAACAGTCATATATGTAATATTAGGTAGGCTGTGGCTGTGCTGGCTCTGGGGGGCTGGATAGGGGGAGCTGAACCATCTCTAGCAGACCATTACTGATCTTGTTGCTTCACATTGGGGCGGGGAAAAATGGATGGTGGGGCGAGAGAGGAGCTGGGGCAGATGTAGGGTGGGCAGGGTGGGGTGCGAACACAGGTGGTGGAGGGCCTATAAGGGAATAAAAAGAGCATAACCATGAGGAATATTGAGGTGATCCAACTTTGGATTTTATTGACTGGTAATACGTCGATAGGCTCACTCAAACAAGTGGGGTACTGTTTTTATCAGTAGAAGTCTGTGAATCCTTGTGGGGAGGATTTTTGTTGTTTCGTTAAGATTCTGGAGCATTCTCTGACAACAATCTAAGGAGATTTTGGAATTTAAAAGCCAACATTTTATATTTACAGAGCCCAAGTACCACAACTACCACATTCACGGTGGAAAAAAATATGACATTACATTTCAAGGCCTTTTCTGCCAAGAGTTATAGGTCTTCCCACATAATTTGCTACTACTTGTCCTAAATAAAGTGTGAGAATACTAAGTACCTTCTAAGAATACCTGCAAATGTAAAATCTGTCCTCTCAACATGTGGGGAAAAACTGTAACTGCAATTTTTACCAAAGTTTAAAGTAGGCAGGGCATTCTGGGTACAGAACAGTAGTTGGATCCATGAACCCTGGAATGCTGTGGGTTTCTGTTTAAATGTATGAGGTTGGCACATTACTTTTTGCGCTGGCCAATCCAAGGCCCAAACAGAAAATAGGCCATGAGCAATGAGCCAGGACCCAAAATATAGGCCATTGGCACCACTCAAGGGGATGGGTTCTAGCGTGATTGTTTTGCAAGGCCTGGATTCCAAGGGGCATATGTATCAAGCGAATTTTGAATCGCAAACGCTGCGATTCGCAAAAAACAGCGTTTGCGATTAAAAATTTAGCGATTTCTTAATTTTGCGTAAGCATTTAAGAAATCGCAAATTGCGATTTCTTAAATGACATGTAACACGCACCAAAGCATTGCGAATTATCCTTAAGAAATCGCAAATTACCACCAACTTCTAGTTGGTGGTAATTTGCGATTTCTGTTAAAAATGCACTTTTTGGAATTTTACAAAGTGCCACGTGGCGCACATACATGCCCTTAGGGCATGTATGTGCGCCATATGCACACACATGCTCATTTCAGGGGTGCATCAGGGTGTCATCATGACACCCTTGCACCTTTGAAATTATTCTCAAATTGCGATTAGCAAATTGCTAATCGCAATTTGAGAATTACTTCCCATTCATTCCTATGGGTCTCCTGGCCCATAGAAATGAATGGGAAGGTATTCCTTAATTGCAATTTCTCAATTTGCTAATCGCAATTCAGGAATTTTAAGAAATCGCAAAAGTTTTGCGATTTTTTAAATACATCCCGTTTTGCAATTCTCAAATAGCGATTCTTTAAAAATCGCTATTTGAGAATCGCAAATGGAGATGTTGATACATATGCCCCCTAGAGATGGAAAACATGTGGGTTAGCAACCATAATCAGATAAAATGAATGTTTTTCTTATTTTTGATAAGCAACATACAAATTCGTCATAACATATGGAAAAATAATCTAATTCCACCAGATTGGGTAAATTTAATGTCATTTAAAAATAATTATGATTATTAATTGTAATAATAACAATATAGTCCTTAAAAAACACAATAAAACTTCACTGTAGTCATCATATAATGATATAGATGATATGCATAATTTTCACCTATAATTTCAAATAAAAATATTTGTTAAATCTTACATAGACAATGTATGTCATGAGTAAACATAAACACAATTTTAACATTCATATTCATCATCATCATCTTCCTCTGAATAGGTGTCATCATTCTCTGCGTCTGTTTGATTTTCACAGGCAGGAAGTCTGCACATGTCAGTGCATTTGAGGTCATTTAGACAGCAGACACATGTTGGCAGTTTGCAGAATAGTTTGCAGATCCTAATGCAGTTGCAAGCTTGTAGATCTAATTCAGCCTAGGGTGCTGGCTGCCCCTCCATCCAGTCCACTACTAGTTGCTCTGATCCCTCGTGATTTTCCATCTTCCACCCTCTCCCAATTGGACTCGGTGTCTCTGGACCATTCAGAAGACATGTCTTGCTTATAGTGGCTTGATAATTTTCACATTCGGTAAGTGCCTTCTTTGTGCAGAATAGGTGATATCTCAAGTCATTCACGTGATGAACCAAAGAAGACTTAGAAAACCCAGCAAGACATTTTCAACAACAGCCAATTACAACACCCAAAATGCAGAGAAATCTCCGTTGTCAAGACGTTCCAGGAATACGTCCCAAAGCGGATTTATGGCAGCATAGGTAGCCTTCTGCAAGAGGTCGTCTAATCTCTGTTAGCATAGGTCTTTTGCAAAGTCATTAAAATCCTCAATGAAGGAGCAGAATACCTGAATGTTCTCTTCGTTATTCTTCACCACACAGGGGATAAATTCCAACCAAGCCAGTCTCAACATAGCTTCATACATTCACTTGTGTACTCAAACTGCCAGATTGTACATTCGGCCTTCTAGTACTGATGATATAGATCCTTCTGCTATCATGTCTGCTTCAATGCAAGGGTCCCAAAGGCAACATCTTGAAAATGTTTTCCAAGCATGAACATGAAATTGTACAGGGTGTGAAAGGTGCCCATTCGAAGAATGATTCTGTTGTACTTTGTTTTATGCTTCCACATGATCTCAGTTGCTTTTGCATAGAGAGTTTGATCCATGACCGCTGCAATTTTTGCCAAATGCAGGGACTCTCTTATTAGCTCTGACTGTTTCAAAATTTCAGAAACAGTTGTCAACTCAGTTGCAGGGGCATGAATTGTGGGTAAGTAGCCAACGGAATCCTGATGTTAAATCCTGTCCAACTTGGTATTATCTGTGTGAGGCTCGCTTCTTGTCTTGTAACAACTCAGATATGCTCTTATTTTGTGCAAGCTTCAATTGGGCAACAAATTCCGCCATGACTTAGGTGCTTGACATCAATGGCTGAGGCCCAACACATTCACGAGAAACATACATGAACAATTCTCCAGCATTTGTGGTGGTCAATGTTCTTTGCTTTTGTTTCTCAATGCTTGAGAGAGGAGCTTTAAAAGGTTGTGGTCCAAGCAATTTAGGCTACACATCTATACCGCTAACTCATCGAGTTGTCCCCTTACCAGAAAGAGTTTCTCCTAGCCTATCGATTTTATCCCATGATAAGTTAGTGAAAACATGAGGCTAAATGTCGACTGAAGGAACATTTTGCTAATTTAAGATAGCGGCAAGTTTCTGAACACACAAGGCGGTATAATTTTCTTCCAGTTACGAGTATGAAATCCCATGACCAAGTCTGTTTATAGTGCGAATGATTTCAACATTGCCTGTCAGTGTTTTTACGGCTTATGGGAGCAAAAATTGCTTGGGGGGTTTCTGCTGGCCATTTGCGACTGCATATATACCGTCCTGACTGAATGATTGCATAAGTAAGGTAACCCTTTTGCACGGCTTTGTGTTTTCTGGATTGCCAGTGAGAAGTCCTTATTGGAACGGCTAAGGCAATCAGGCACTAGAAGGTATTAATTTGCATGTCATGAGGGTTTCAGGCCTTTCAGTGAGAGTCTTCACACATATTACCTCTTTGTTATGAATAATCCGGTTCTAATGTATGAAAAAGGTCATCATATGATTCATTTCTCATATTTTGGTAGTGATCATGGGTTTGAATGCTAGATGCATGATCTTCCTCCTTTTCTTTAACCCTTGTATAATTGCTATAATAAGATGCCTGTTGATGGGCTTCTGTAGCCACTATGTCCCTACTAGAAACTACTAAAATGTTTGAATCATAATTAATGGTTGCCCCATTTTGAAGCCTTTTGTCAACTTGCCTTGACTAATTTCTCACACTTTGATGTCCCCTTGTATCTTTTTAATCTTTCCACAAAATATACATTCTTCAGCATACATATTCGACTTTAATGATGTTCTTCTGTTAAAGCGTTCACTTGCACACTCACTCGTTCCAACATCATTACTGAAACTTGCTTCAGCCTTTCACTTAATAGTCAATAAATCTCTTTTCATAATAAACAGTCTCCTGCTCTTCCTGTGGTAAAACACTTGGGGAATTGTGTTGCTTTCCACATTTCTCACAATGTCTAACAGTGGTATGTGTTTCCTTCCTTGATATGCCTCCAACAAAGTTTTCCATGATGACTAGTCCTGCGGGCTTGTCAGCGTAACTCCATGTTGGACGTTTGACCCTGAATAAATTATACACTGGGGATCACAGGGACAGGATGTGCTCGTTTCAGTCTTCTTCATGATTCTTCAGGACCATTCGCCACAGGCTTTGGAAAAAGAAATTCATAAAAAATGTATACATTTTACTTGATGTGCTCAATATAATCATAATTACTATTATATAATTATTATATATTTAGACAATCACATTTACTGGAATTGTAATTTTTTATACAAAAACTCACAATAATAATAATTATGAAAAAGTGTCCATTTACATTAAGGTATCTTGGGAGTGGAGTGGTGACACACTAAAGGCAAAGAGTTATTACTTGCTATCACATATTCTTCATCTGTAGGCATCCATACCTTGCTACTTAATCATATTAGAACCCGTCTCCCCAAGTAGTACCGACAGTATGGTTGGCTCAATGCCTAATAGAGGTAATTCAAATTCAATATTTTTGACATTTTCATTGTGTGTTTTTGCGCTTTTGCTGTGATGTCCAATAGAGCCACTCATACATGTGGAAAACTCTGGAGAAGTATGGGAATGGATATTGGTAGGACATTTGTTATTTTCTAATAAAATGTCCCCAAAGTTTTGACTTCCAAATGTAAGTTAGGGAGCACTTGGATCACATTTTGTAAAAAATACCATCATAATATGGGTAGTCCCAATTTCAGAATGGTATCAACAACTTCTATTGCTAAACTTAGATTCTTTGGCATATTTGAAAAATACATAGGTTTTATTCATACCGATTTTTACCATTATATTTTACCACATGAATTGATGAATGATCGAAACACAATAAAAATTATTACAATATGCAGCTGTATATCTAAGCAGGTGGAAACATCTGTTAAATTCAATAGTAGATTAGATTTATAGATTGACCATCTGTTCAAAAGTTAGAGATTAGAACAATGTCACCTATTCATTTTCCCCTACGTACTATCACTATGTTTTGATTAATATGATTTTTGGAGAGACACGAGTGCTTAACAAAAATAAACCCTTGCTAAATCGAGAATTCTGTTTACTTTTTAGAAACACATGGATTTTATAATTCTATAGTTAACAAAATGCAAGAAAGTAGGAACCATAAACCTTGATCAACACTTAAAACATTGCAAAAACTGTGGGGAAAAAGGATTTTCCTTATATCTCTGCCTGTTTCTGACAGTTGTGATGGGGCTAATCTTAGTACAGCACACCTTTTGAGGATGACATGTTTTGGGGAAAAAGTCCACATGCCTATATTACAAAGCAGTATTTTCAATTTTTGGGAAATGTTGGTTATTCCCGAAGTTCCATTGGTAGAAATCACAAATTGTGGGTAACAACATATGTGGGGAAAGGATGTACATTTATCCTAGATATCTTTTATGTAAAACACATTGTGAAAATTTAAGCACAAAGTGCCTCAAATATCAAAAAAGGGCTCAGCACTAGATGTGGGTAGCAGGAGAAAAGCCTCAGTACTTAAGGGGTTTAAAGGCTTTTTTGATGTTACAAGCTAAGGCTTTCTATAGGTAGACCTTAATGCCTTTGTTATGCTTCCTCTCCCACATTAAAGCTTTTTCATGTAGTTTTGTGGGGGTTTTCTGTCCAAGGGTATTAGATGATGACCACCAAACTTTTAATTGGTAATGGCATTGATCCACTTTCAGTTTCAGTGAATGCATAACTTAAAGTTTGCAAACGGTTACGGGTCTGTAGAGCCGATAAAATTCCTCAGGTCTTTTCATTTTCAGCAATTAATGTTGGCATAGAAAGCATCCATACCAAAGGCACCAAATGCCTCATTTTAGGTCCTAACTCTTAGGTTAGTTTTTTGTGAAGCTCCTTTAATTTATTATCTATTTTCAACATGACCGTCTGAATAGAGAACTTTATTCTGACTCCAATGGTTCCCTCTTCATCAATGGTCACATAAACATTTCAACTAGCATTTTTTTCCCAGTTTTCATTTAATCATGATTAGTTGATGTGGAGCTAGACACAATGAAATAATGATACCTCGAAAATGTGCACTCTAAGATCATCAGGTTTTGGAGATCCTGTCTTTCTTCAAAAGATATGTGCTTTCTTTTATCCTTTCTACAGGCGTTTAAGGCATTGTTTGAGAGAGTGAAATACTCCATGTATCCAGGTCAAGACTAGTTTTGATGCAGATCATAATACAGGACTATATTTATACATAACACGCTTAACAGAGTAGCATGTAAAGTTCTGAATGCTAAAAAAAGTAAAACTAATTGCTCCTCCTGAATAGGTGTTGTGGAGTAGACTGGTGGGGCATATGGCTGTGGTCCATCAGTCATAATGTTATACTTGAAATTAAGAGTTAGGATGTGGCTTAGAAGTTGGTCGGTGTTGCTATAGCATGCAGTGCCACAGGAGAAGGGTTCTGTTTCACACCACCTAAACCTGTCTCAGTTCTTCCAGTGACAACAAGGCACTAGAGCTTTGTACCTACTAGCATTCTGGCCAATCAGTCAGAATACATATTCTATGCCCAAACTACCTACCACCTGCCTCTGTTCTGGTAAGGAAGTAGGAGGGAGTTTGATGGAAGCACTGATGTTTATGCCCTCAAGCCATGTCCTGAACCAGAGCTAGTATCATTTGCGGTGATGCTTGGTATCCTATGCCATGGAATATTACATGATTGAAACATACCAGTAAGGCTGGTCTGCAGCTGCACTGTCTGTAGAGAAGCTCTGAAGAACACACTATCTGAAAGGCAAAGTGAGATCATATTACCCCACTCACATGCCAACATCCGACGCAGCGGTGGCTACTCTGCTAAGGCGGAGGACCGTCGCCCCACTGCTCGACTAGTGTAGAAAGAAAACAAAAATGATAAAAACTAATGTTATTATAATCTTCGTTTTCCTTCCTACTTGGATGAGGGGTGGGCAGGTGAGGCTGGGCTGGCTAGTGCAGGAGGCAAGGGAAGGAGTGTTAGGCACACTCCCTAAGTGCGCATGACTGCTTGGGCCGACCAAACAATCCTGCGCACTCTGCATCTTACCCACCAGGCTGCATTACACAGCCTGGTGGGGAACATGCACATCCCTGTCCCCATCTGAGTGCTGAACCATGGCGCTCAGATCAATCACAACGCTGCTATAAGGCAGCATGGTGATTGGACAGGGGATTCTGGGAAGCTGTGTTCTTTCTGTTTGTGCCAGAACAAGACGGAGGAGAGGCGGCGGCACCTAGAGGCACCCAGGTAAGTTTTTTTTTTTTTATTCCCCGACACTTGGATTACCTGCGCTCAGTAGCAGCTGCTCCTGATTTGATGCCACGTGGTGGCACCTGCTCAGAGGATATGTGTGAGCGAGATCGCAGCACCTATGAGACTAGGGTCGGCAAGATATGTATGGTTTGTGATGTGTGAATGCAGCCTGTGAAAGTTGGTGGTACTGTAACATTTGCGCAATTCATATTTTATTTTTTCTAGAACTGCCTGTTTTTCCTGGACAATTACTTGTTTGTTCCACTACCGCTGCCAGCTAGCTAAAGCTGACGTGGAACGTGAGAGCACGAGAGCATTCTGAGGACCTCACATTCTGGTGTCTTTGCTGTTGGTACCACTACTTCACACAGTGCATTGAGGTGGAATATGAAATGAATAGGGCTGGTGTCAATAAACCCCCAGCTTTTTTACAACCCTTTGGTAACCAGTCATAGTGGACTTCCTGGTACAAAGCATTTAATACACACGTATGCGAGATAGTGAACCTTGGACTTGAAAGAATCCAAGAAAGCAATGTAGACCCATATTTTTCTGAATAATAACTGGGTCCATATTACAAAAACATGACCCACTGTCCCAGGCTGCTCCTGGCGCAGACAGGGACAGGGCATCATCCTTTTAAATTACGTTGCCCAAGTTGCGGGCTTCAACTGGTGTCTGCCCGGGGGACAGTTCAGCAGTGAAAGAGGAACCAATGGCTTCAAACCAGCAGCGCATCTCTCACTCATGGGGGCTGGCTTGAGTTTGAAGCGGGGGGGGTGGATCCTCTCTCGAGCGGGTGAAGTGTGAGACTGCCCTGACTGACACTTTCTATGTGACCCACAGTAATTGTGCCTCCCAACAGTCAGCTCTTGTTTATGAAACAGCAATGCAGCAAGGGCAAAAGGGGAAAATGATTTCCTTATTTGCATAAAGCCACACCCCATGCAAATGAGGAAAGGCCCATTTGAGATTGTACAGGTACAATATGGGTCTCAGACACATTTACACTATATCAGGGGCTGTCCAAGCGACTGTGACCACTTCTGTAATACCAACGTGCCATGGGCCCCTAAAAAACAGGTACACCCCTGGCACTTCTGGGGCGCATTTGCAATACAGTACTTTAATGTCCTCACCCAACAGAGGACACGAACGCGGGAGCGCTTTCATTAACCTCCTTTTTATTATTATATCTCCTTCTACTATCTACCCGCCCCTCCCTTTCCGCATCCTCCCTAGCCCCTCCTTTTCCCTTTCCTGCCTGTCCTGTCTAAGTATCAGGGTCAGGCATAACGACATGACATATCTGTTCAATTCTAAGAGTGTCCTATGGGGTCATAGATATGATGGACGCAATCATTTCTAATCTTTTTACAAAAAATATTTACGTACGGCAAGAAGTATTAAAACTGACAAATTACAAATAATATAAGACATTAAATATAAAAAGATGCGGCAAAATTCACATAAAGTGATACAAGGTACACAGGGAGGTTTCTCAAATTTGCCAAAACAAAAATGACTCAAAAACGTAAGTCTTCGGTCTTTATTATGCCTTCATTTTTTTTTGTAAAATCCCAGAACATGATGCAAGGTGAAATACACAAGGTTTCTGTTAACTCCTGAGTTTTCAACACAATGCCTTCAAACCCTTGTGAAGTCGCCCTACCGGATCATGCTGGGAATAGTTGAAACAGAAGATGGAGAGTGGGAGGAGAGGCCACAAAGAGTCATTTTTACATCTTTGAAAATAACTCTACTTCAGAACTGGAAATCCGATAATACCTTACAAATTGAAGGCTGGTTAGCAGATTTGTTGAAATTAACATCAATGGTCAAAAACTTCTTCAAAAACGTCTTTCTTTCAAAGGGTAGAACTTATTCTTATTAAATTATACGACTGAATAATTTACAATGTAATATTAGCTCGGCTATAAAATAAAATGGGTAGCACATGTTTCAGCCCCCAGTGCTGCCTTTTCATGGTATCACAATACTTTTCATCTCAGGAGGTTTCCTGGACTTAGGGAGCGATTTTCGCTCTCAGGTTAAATGGCTGTAAATCTGTAATAGCTCCTTACTGATTGCACTAAAAGGAAATTAGCTATGGCTATAGCCCCACCGAATTCCTACATATTGTTTACATTAAACCCCTACTTTGTCCACATTTTCACCTTGAAATAAATCCCTTAAAGCATTATTTTTTTGCTCCTTTGCTGACATTATTAATGATGTATGTTATGATTTTTTGAATTTTTAGTTTCTGTAAAGCATATAGCTCTATGTTTGGCATTAAGATGATGTGGCAAGTAACGCATCAAAGTGAGCTACTTGCCGTATCGTCTACAAGGAGAGACCCTCTGCATCTAAAATCAGAAACAGTGGACGCCTTTAAATTGGGGGATACCTTTGTAAAGAGAGGCCAGACTACTCAAACACGCCATTTACAACCAGCAACAGAGAAAAACAAAAATATACACCCTAAGGTGAATGGGCTATTTATCATTTAAAACAAAAATCCACTACCTTACCCCACCCATCTGACTGCCAATCTTCCCATTCACCACTGATGCTCCAGTCCTGGTTTTGGGAGTGATCCTGCTTCACCTCGCCTGACGTGGTTTTGCGGCTTCGGGCTGACGGTCTGCCGGGAGGCTTTCCCCAGGCTTTCGCCAGGCTCCAGGCTCCTTTCAAGCCCGCGGCACCCGTGGCCCGTGGCGGCCTCTTCTTGAGCCTACCTTTCTGCCTTTCTGCCGTTGCGGCGCGCGGTGGAGAGGAGTGGGCTACCGCGTGCCCCGAATTCTGCTCTGTGGACTGTTGGTGTTAAGCGCTAAGACCGCTGAGGGCACTGCAGGTTCGGCTGGATTGTTTGCGGCATCCACACTTCTGACTTGGAGGTGAGGTGAGGTGAGGTGCAGCGACCTCTTCTTTTCAATCAGCTGCTCGGTCGGAGCTTACGGCTCATGGAGCTTGTGGTTGTTTAACTGAGCTGAATTGAGGCCGTCCTCTCCGATGATTGCTGTTGTCTAACCTTTGACGATTCACCTCCCGCCCACCACTATCAGTGTTACCTAATACCTGACGGCTTCCTTTTCTGAAGGCTACTGCTCAAGCTGACTACCGCCACATCTACGCCACACTGTTTTTCGGCGGTTGGCTTGCGGTTGGGCAGCTTGAGTGGGTTCTCTGCGGAGCAGACACGCTTGGAGGCAAGCCAACGTGAGTGGTTTGTTGAGTTTGTTGGTGTGGTGGTGATGGGGGGACAAGGTCGCCCCTGTAAGGCACAGGGCACAGGGGGAAAGGAGCTATAACTGAGCAACAACTGTAAAGCATTGTGTAACTGAGTAATTGCCGAGCGGGAAAAGGAGCTCTATTACCGACAAATCAGGGGAGGCGCTAACAAATTGCAGGAAAGTGTGAGCCAAAAACTATGAAAATGGTCAAACCTTCAAACTAATTGGGCATTTAAACAAACAAAAACAATCTCAGGAGCGCTAGAGAAGCGTTCAGAAGGCTGAGGGGGCGGCACGATCGTGGGAGCATTTTTAGATCGTGTCATAAACCATCAAGCCATAATTTATTGCCTGTGTGGAGTAGAACGGAAAGACAGGAAAAAAAAAGGTAAAAAAAAAAGAAGGGGGCGCCATGAGGTCAGGTCGCACTCGTGGCACTATAACAGCCAAACAGGAGTCGAAAAAATGCAAAAGAAAAACGAATATGTTGGAGGATGCAAGGGATGAAACATCACAAGAAATTGGCCAAGCAAACTCGAAAAACAGTACTCTCATTGAAATAGAAAAACCAGCAGGCAGAAACTCCTCTGCATTAGACAAGAGTGGGCACTCACTAAAACTGGAAACTAGCAACAAAACCAAAATAAGGCAATTCTCACATCAACCGAAAATGTTTACAAAATTTAGCTTCATAAAAAAAGTGGGGGACGCCCTACTATCAAATACGAAAGAGGTAGCAGGACTCCAATCACCTCTTCAACCTCTTCAAATTAATCAATCATCATTAACCACAAAAGAGCGGACCTCAACTCATAAAGGTGAAAGTCCAGACCAAAAAAGAGACAAAAGAGACAATAGTAGAATAGTTAATAGCCCTCTACAAAAAACTTCAACCCCGCAATCCAACAAAACATGGATGACCTTTGAAACCACAAATAATATACAAAAAGGAGAAATCAAGGTCGTCCAAATTCATAGACATTGTGAAGCAAACAAAAGGGCTGACGACGCTCAAAAAAGAAACCAGGATAAATTCGAAACTAGCTTGGACTGGACTAGTGTTAACGGACAAGGAAAAAATAAGAACCGACTTGGCAACTGTGCAATAGCTATGACATCGAAAATTCACAGCCAAAAAAGCCCGCGTGAAAATCCCTTGCTGAGGTGCATCAACCCCAATCAAGAATGGAAGGGGGAAACACAGGAAAAAACAATAACCCCAATTCTAACTGACGTAATATCAAACTCCCAGCTAGAGCCACCTATTGGAGAAGGAGGAACTAAAGATCGAACCCTGGGTTCAACCCTGGATCCAAATACAGCTAAGAAATTAGAAGGATTAGAATTGGCTTCAGAGCGTGGAACGGAGGGACTTAACCCAGCTGGGAAAGTAGAAGAAATAGAAACCGTTTCAGACCTTGGTACGGAGGACTGGGAAGGTCTCTTGGTTGCTTACACGGAAGAGAAAAGCGGGAGCGGGTCCAACTCTAAAATAAATGACAAAATGTGTGAATACAAACAGGACCCATACAAGGGAGGAAAGTCAATTGAAATTCGTGATGAAACAATAAATACAGACAGTAAGGAGGAAAAACAAAAAAATGCTACTCAGGACACAGCATGGCAGAGTCTGCTAAAAACAGTCCAACTATTGGTAGAAGCACTACCAGTCAGATAAGATGGACACCCAACTGACCCTCTTAGACACACTGGCGGTCTTTGTGGTCGCGATTGATGGGAAACTGGGCACATTAAATACATTATTACAAAATAAACAGGATCAAGCTCAAAGCAAGTCCCAGGGCTGTGGATGCGGCCCGATAATTGACAAACTGGCCACACTTCCATCGATGTTGAGCGATTTATGTACATTAATAAAACCATTATCGCAAGGAAAAGAGAGCCACTGGCACAACGGACAAATAGTCGAGGAAATAGATAAGCGTCCCCAAGAATGCCTCACCATCAACAAAAGAGACAAATTAAAAATCACAGCACCTCTCGTAATTACTGAAAATGTCCATACTGTGGTATCGGAGAAACAGATCCACAAGAATCAGAAAGGAGAGGCCAAAGAGACAAGAACAGCGGATAATGAACTGCCTGAAGATCCACAAACTGAGAGGGCTGACAATCATCTAAATGCAAAGCAAAGGAGGGCAAACAAACGCAAAGGCAGGAATCAAAAAATAAAACTGGATAGAGCGGGACTCAGCCACCTCTTTGGGTCCTCGCTCAACCAAGATGGACTAAATAATATCCAAACCGACGACGAAGACGCAGAGACTATCAAGGAGACTGACAAGAGGGAAGGAAGAGAAGTTCCTCACCAAGAAGAAACAAATAGACCCTCTCCACCAAGTCTGGAACAAAGAAAAAAACAACAAAATCCAGTTCAAAGAAAGCAAGGCAGTCTGATCGCCAACTCTATAGGGAATCCTAATGAAAACAGTGGAGTAATGCCTGGGAGCGAAAGGGCCCAGCACCCTCCAATCAAAATAAAGGGGAGAGTTATGGAAGAGTTAGATGTGAACATATCGGCACAAAGTAGACAAACATCGATATCTACACAAACAAGAGTGATTCCAAGATTAGACATGAATGAACGTACAAGTGGTGGGGGATCTGAACCACCAGTCCTCAGACAAAGGGACTGGAACCAAACAACAACCATAGGTGGACAACAGAAAAAACATGACGAAGGGAGTATTGGAGTGGAATCTTCCTTATATCAAGCTCTACCTAAAGAAATGCAAGGAACCGGATTAGGACATGGAGGAACTGTCGAAAACATAAACAAAAGGAAGTCGGAAGATATTAGAAAAACAACAACAAATATTGTATGGTTCACCCCGGACTACATTTCGAAAGGAAGTCATGACATACTGAACAGAGGGAAAATCTTACGGCTCTTATCTCATATTCCATCTCTGGCTAGCGTGACTACCTTGGATCTAGTCTCCATCGAATTTACTGTAGTAGTAGGCTCGAAAGCGGAAAAAACAAAGGCAACATGGACTACTTCTTCAGTTGCACAGACCATACTGACCGAGAGCCAAACCTTCCAAAACTGGGGAATCTCAATTGCCCCTTATATAAAACCAAAATACCCTGATTTATTAATCCCTGAAGGAAGAGATGGAGTACAGAACTGCGGCAATAGATCTGGAACGTCAGTACTCCGAGGTGCAATAGGGAACACTGGAGGAAGAACCAGGGAGGATCTGGAATCCACAGGACATGCCTTAGATGGCACGTCAACAGGTCCACCTGATCTGAGATGGATTGCCAGAACAATTAATAATCGAGCAAAATGACCAACTATGGACCTTCCTACATCGAATGGATACAATAACTACAGAATTTGCTCATGGAATGTCAATGGTCTTGCATCTAAAATGAGCAATCAAGAATTTGTCAGCTATATAAGATCTTTTGACATCATGACCCTTCAAGAGACCTGGCAAGAAGAACCTCCGCATCTGCTTGGCTTTTTAAGTTTCTACACAAGCGCGGTGAGAGCTGAAAAATATGGCCACCTCCAAGGGGGCCTTGTAACTTATGTTTCAGCGGCAAGTGTCCATGAGATCAAGGAACTTGGGCCGCCCAGTCCCAACCTGTTGATATTAAATCTTCTCACCTCGGAACATGGCAAGAGGGGCGCAAATCTAATTCTAATCAACACCTACGTTCATCCAAAAAGGAAAGCAAAGGTAATAAAAGAACTATGTAGTTACCTAGAGGAAACTACACTCAAAACATCGAATATGGATGTCGTCCTCACTGGTGATTTTAATCTTAACCTGATGGGGAACACAACAGATGATGAAAAGCATCTTCAAGATATAGCCTGGAATATACCATACCAAGCGCCTTCAGAAACATTAAAATACACTAAATTAGATAAGCAGGCATTAGAGAACCTTGAGCCCTACAACATTAGAGTATTAAATGGAAGACTCATTGAAGATACTCCACCAGCATGCACGTTTCACTCATCAAGGGTTAGCAAAATCTTGGATTACACGTTTATGTCACTATCTTTCTTTCACCATGTGACCTCCTTCAAAATAGGGCAAAAAACTGATAGTGACCATTGCCCCCAGGAAATCACATTGAATATCTGCAAGCCCAAATTTGAGCAGTCCTTGGTCCCTATTGACTCAGTTTATACCGTCAATTACAAAAGGATTAAATATTCGGCAGCAAATGAGGGAAGCTTGCATCATATGGCGATACTGCATTTTGAGGGAAGAATCGGGGCAAGCGAAGTTGAGAAATGGGAGTGTTTTACAAAAATAATGGCAGGCTACTCCACAACACCGAAACTTGAATCAAGACAGCCAGACAAAAATATGACCTTGCTTACAAAGGAACATCAAGCGAAGATAACACGTATAAAGAAAAGTATCTATCAAATAATGCGTCAACTTAGGTACTCTCCAAGTGACATGGTGAAACAAGATCGCTTACGGAAATTGAAGGCTTCCTTAAAAAAAACAAAGTGGAAAGCAAATAAAGAAATGGAGGACAGCTTATGGGCAAAACTACAGGCTGACAAAACAGAATGATGGGGCGAAATTCTGGAAATCAATCAATTCTTTTTTAAATCCTGTGCATGATGGAGTATCCTCTAATATTAGTGAAGCTGCATGGTCAAAGTATCTTCAAGATCATTTTACATAACAAAAGGTCTCTGACTTTGAGTTAGGAAACGAGGGCAATAAACTAACAATAATGCGTGAAAACTCACATAAACAAGCATGTGGCAATACAACCATGAACACAAGAGAGACAAATCTACAAAAGATTATAACGCAACAAATTAAAAAGGGAAGAAGGGAAGGGGCACCAGGCCCGAACGGTATCCCTCCCAACCTTTACAAACAGAGCGATAGGGAATGGGCTGGAGCACTAGAGCCACTAATGAAATAATACAGTTTAATATATTTCCTGCTTCCTGGAAGGGCTCAATTATCTCTCCTATACACAAATCAGGGGATAAATCACAACCAAGCAACTACAGACTGATTGCCCTCATGGATAACGAGGCCAAGTACTTTGCCGGGATCCTCTTGGAAGAATTACAATCCTGGGCTATAGAAAACTCCTTAATCCCTGTAAATCAAACAGGTTTTGCTAAAACTGTTGGGACAACAACGAACATCTTGACAATGGGCCTGTTAATCGATAAAGACAAAACTACCAAAATGCCACTCCATCTGTGCTTTATTGATTATAAGGCAGCCTTTGATTACATCAATCGGAATCTCCTGTGGTCCAAACTGAACAAATGGGGGATCTTGAGGCCCTTGTTAGATCTACTTATCAACCTGCATTGTGACACCTGGATACAGGTGAAGTTGGGTGATGGATCTCATCTGTCCAGACGCATCCCAACTAACAAGGGCTTAAAACAGGGATGTGTCTTGGCCCCAACCCTTTTTAATCTGTTCTTAGGTGATCTAACTCCGATTTTAAATAACTGTAATTCCCACGCACCGAAACTAGGAGGCCAAATATTACCATCATTACTATATGCGGATGACATAGTGCTAATCAGTCAAACAAAAATAGGGTTACAAAACCATGTAGATGCAACTCGGTTGTATTCGGATGATAATCAACTTACGATAAATCTACAGAAGACACAAACTATGTCAATTAACAAAAAAGGGAAAACCAACTATGGCTGGTTCTGGAATAATAACAGTATTGAAAACACAACAGTGTATAAGTATCTGGGAGTCAAAATCGACAATAGTGGCCAATTTACCATTCAGAAAGCAAGCATTAGAGGAAAAGGCATTGCGATTTCTATTTCATTAAAAAAATTAAATGGTAAGCTCACCAGTCCCTCTCTCTTGCCCCTGGCACAAGTTATAAGAGCTAAACTGCTGCCCACAATTACCTATGGGAGCGAAGTACAGAGAGGTAGGGATGCGGCGACCCTAGATAGAACTGTGGCATTAGCATACAGAACCATATTCAGCCTGCCAAAACAAACCTCTCCGGCCCAACTCAGGCCGGAATTTGGAGTACAGAAGCAGTCTTTGGCAAGACAAGGCGCATACATAATGACTTGGGACAAGGTCCGAAAGGCAAATAAAGGAACCCTAAACAGCTACTTATGGTCAGAACTAGAACGGTATCCGGCATCGCCAGCCGCCAAATACTTGAAAAACAGCCTAGTGAATCTAGGGTTACAGGAGCTGTGGAATACCCCTACCAATCATACTACGATCAAAAGAATAGTAAAAAGAACAATAAAACATCTCTCATGGATTGAAGATAAAGCGTGTGTTGCAAAGAGGTCACATGGGTGGATCATCCTAAACTCCTACTCCAAACAAGGCCACCAGAGTTATCTTGACCTCGGGTACTCACGTTATATAAAATTGAAGTTTCTCAGATATAGACTGGGCGTGTTACCATGCACACGCCATTTTCCGCAGTGGCTGAGGGTTAATGGGGGTCCCCTCTGTCGCCTATGTGGCAAGGTGTCTGAAGACATGGAACATTTGCTGTGCTCCTGCGATAAGCTGTTGGCAGAAAGGAAATTGTTACTGAAATACCACTTCAACCAGCGTGGAATACGCTCACGAAGACAGGCAGTTCTTGCCTGCTTTACACCTAGTGACCCGCAGTTGAACTGTAGCCTGGTGAAGTTCTTGAAGGAGGTAGAAACAAAGATGCAGAAGATTGACCTATCGTCATGTCTATAAAGTATCAATTCTGGAAGGTGGAAGAAGAGTGAATACTGGAACTTGTCCCCTTGCCCTAAATTACAGAGGACATTCAGAACAATATGTTTATTATTTTAATCTTATCAACATATTAAATCTTATGAATTTTTGAAAGGAATTATAAATATAGATTTTATGTGAATGTAATTTTACTTAAGTGATGAATAATGTATTGTGTACACATTAGTGTTTTATTCTTCTTAGGATGAATTGCAATGGTTTTAATTAACTATGCTAATAAACTATTACTACTATTACTTACTTACTACTACCTTACCTAAAGCATGGATTATCGCAGGCTCTCAGACCCCACCAGTAAACTGGGATGACCAGCTCTTCCTGCGTTCCTGTGCTTTCTAACAAGCCTGTGGCTGGAGCAGCTGTTACTGCAAGACAAGCACAACTACACCCTTCATCCGAATGCAACCACTTTAAGGGCATTAGTTCATGGCAATCCTTGCTTTGCTCAGTAAGGGGGGGAATGCTTGCACCGTTATGTAAGTGGTCGCTCTAGTGCTAAAGGCAAGAGACCTTTGCTGCCCCCGCAGGGACATACTTGCACATTGCACCTTTGTCATGGACGAGTGGTTAGGCCTGGTGTTCACCCATTGCAAGACGGGGGAGAGGGATCAGCAGCCTCAAAGGCCGCCCTCAGGGCAGCAGTGTCATAACGTAAAAGGATGACACCCCCTGCAGAATCTGATGAGCGGCCCCTGAGTCTCCCGTATTTCATACGTTTACATTGGCCTTGAGCCGAATGGGGTCTCTCTGAAAGTTTGATGGTCCCTTGAAGGGTCGGGGCCCTGTGCCGCAGGATCTGCAGCGTCAGGCTGCCCTCCCGGATGAGTTGTATTTTACAAATACACAGACTTTGACAGCCGCCAGCGTGAAATTACGACCCTGTAGGGCAGTGTCTGGATCGAGTGACCACATGTTACATACAGTTGTACTATCACGTTTGATGTTTCAAGCTATTTCCATTTATTTATGTAGTGGACTGAAGGCCTTTTACTAAATATATCTACTCTGACAATGTCTTGCCTTGATGATTGTGAGTTTATTTAGAATTTCTGGTTTCAAGTATGTGGTGTTGTGAATAATGTTTTTATTATTTTTACTTTTCTGGCCCTTCTGTCTGGTTTTGCATTAATTGTAGCAGCCATTATGCAGTCACATTTTTTTTTGCGTCAATCTAGGTGGTTGAAGACCTTACGGAGCATGTGTAGGGGCTTTCCGTCCTACATAAAAAAGGCTAATGCGAAACCTGCCAGATACTATGATACTGATGTTATGTTCTGTTATAGTCAATTTGTAGAGCGCCTGTCACCAACGGTCTCTAAGCGCTTACACAGAGAGAGCATAACCAACTGCGCCTAGATCATTCCGCCAGCCGTCCTACTTGGGATGAAGAGATTATCTTTTTAAACAAATGAGTCTTCAGGTTCTTCCTGAAGGACAGTAGCTGTGGGTCTGCCTTCAGGCTAGTTGGTAACTCATTCCACAAATGCGGGAGGAGTACAGATAGAGCTCTACCCCCTTTTGATTTTAGCTTAAATCGAGGTTGACAGAGGTTGGAGGCCGTGCCCGAGCGCAGGGTTCTGCCTGGAGTGTACTTCCTCAGACGCTGCTTGAGGTAATCTGGAGCTTTGCCAGAGATTGACTATGAGCTATGCAAAGGCATTTAAACTGCACTCTGGACTTAACAGGCAGCCAATGTAACTTCCGAAGGAGAGGGGTGACGTGCGAGTTCCGAGGTAAAGAATAAATTAACCTAGCAGCGTCATTCTGCACTACCTGTAGTTTCCTCAATAGCCTCTGTGGCAAGCCAAGATACAAGGCATTGCCGTAGTCCAGCCTTGAGATAACTGTGGCGGACACAATGGACTGCAGGGTGGGGGCAGAAAGAATAGGAACTAACTTGCGCAGTTGCCTCAGCACCCCCGTGCACGACCCCACCACTGCTGAAACTTGGGGGGCCATAGAGAGGTCTGCATCGATCTTTAGTCCTAAACTTTTCACCACCCTACCCGGAATGGGAGTTGTACCAAGTTCTGGAGGCCAAAACAGGTCACACCAGGGGTTTGCTTGATTTGTGATGACCAAAACCTCTGTCTTCTCGGCATTTACTTTCAGCAGGTTATTGGTCATCCAGTTTACAGTAAATCGAAGCAGGTTTCTTATTGATTCCTGTGCTTCCACTGAATCTTCCAGCTGGAGCAAGAGCTGGGTATCGTCGGCATAGTTGAAGATTTGACAGTTCCTATGCATTAGCTCCTCCACCAGGGGTTGTAGATAGATGTTAAAAAGCAGAGGCGAAAGAGCGGACCCTTGGGGCACACCCCAGGTCACAGCACTTGCCTCGGATAGCTGGTCCCCCAACTGCACTCTCTGGGTGCGACCCGTCAGAAAGGACTCAAGCCACTTAAGCACTTGTCCTGTAATTCCCAGCCTTGCGATACGGTCCAGTAAGATGGAATGACTGACCGTATCGAAGGCCTCTGACAGGTCTAAAAGAATCAGGGCACAAGGCTGTTTATTATCCGCCCTGATTCTCAGCTCATCAATGACGGCAGCTGTTACTAGCTCAGTGCTTTGTTGGGGTCGAAAGCCCGCCTGCCTGGGGTGGAGTAAGCCATGATCCTCTAGGTAGCTAGCCAAGGTGTTCAAGACATGCTTTTCCAGGATTTTACCCAAGAATGGCAGTTGTGAAATAGGCCGATAGTTCTTTAAGGCCTTGGTGTCGGTGCCTGCTTTCTTTAACAGTGGGGAGACCCTGGCTTCCTTCAACTGGACTGGAAGATAGCCCACCTTTAGCGACTCATTCAAGAGACTCAGCAACTGAGTTTGAATAGCCGGCAGAGCCATTTGGAAGAACCTTGGGGGGCATGGGTCCGTGCCGGACCCTGACTTGACTTGACCGACAAGCATGGCCAGGCTCACCAGGTCGATACAAGGGAAAATACTCAATGTCCCTGACAAGTGATTGTTCTCAAACTCTGCCTATATTGGAAATTTTCCACATTACATATGATGTTTCGCACGCATGCCTTTAAAAAGCCGGCATTAGACCAAACGCACTATTACAACGTGTTCCTTTAGCACACAAATCGTTACAACGACGTGCCTTAGGGGGCGCTGGACTTTGGAATAGTGTAATTTCCAACTCTAGTCTGTGCAACAGTAGGGAAGGTTTTGGGCTTAAAATCCAACACCACTCAACCTTTGCACCCCTTTCTAACGACTTTCCTGCTAAACAAATTCATGGTAATGACGCGCTCGTTCTATTGCTGGAGTTGTAAAGGCCCATCGCGATTACAGTTTCGCAATAAAGGATGTTTCCCGTTTCAAGCATTTTGTGGTTATTTGTGCTAAGTCAGTCAGTTGGACAGGGAGGCGTTTCCTCACATATTTCTTGGCTCGCTGCAATTGAGGGTATTCAGAATTGCTGGTTTTAGTTTATTATACTGTATTATACTGTAAATAAAGTTTGTTTTTGAATATTATTTTGTTTCTAGCCTGTTTGCGTACATTTACAATAGTTGTTGCTGCCATTTTGAATTCCCCTTTCTTTGCAATTTGCATCAGTCTAGTGGTTAAAGACCTGACACATTCAATCAATCAATCAATCAATCAATCAAGGGGTTTATAAAGCACGCTACTCAACCATAAGGGTCTCAAGGCGCTTAGGGGGGGCAGCTCCGGATCAGGCGAAGAGCCAGGTCTTGAGGTCCTTCCTGAACGTGTGCAGCGTTGGGACGCAGCTGATGTTCACAGGGAGCTCGTTCCATGTCTTGGCTGTGATGTAGGAGAAAGCTCTCCCACCTGCTCTGTTTCTGAGGATGCACTGTGTTGAAGTTGAAATGGACGCAAAGGTGGTCCTTCCAGAGGGGCTGGGTGGTGTGGCTGAAGTGGATGTTTGTCCCTCCTGCGAAAATGGGGTTGAGGGTGTGCCCAGCTATGTGAGTGGGCGTGTTGACCAGCTGCTTCAGTCCGAGGTTGGCGAGATTGTCGAGGAGAGTGGCGGAGTCAGGGTCGTTGCAGTTGTTGAGGTGGAAGTTCAGGTCCCCCAGTAGAATGTAGTCCACGAAGGTGATGGTGTAGGGTGCGGCGAGCTCAGCGATGGTGGTTGCGGCCTGGGTGCGCGGTCATGGTGGTCTGTATATGATGGTGCAGCATAGCGTGGTCCTGGGGCTGGTCTCGATCTGGAAGTGGAGGTGCTCTGTGTTGGAGTGAGGGTCACTCGTGCTGGATGTGGAGAGTCGGAGGGGGGTCTTGTGTGCGATGGCGAGTCCTCCCCCTGGGCGGTGGGGGCGATCCTTTCTCTGGATCTTGTAGCTGTCGGGGATGGCAGTGGCGATGTCGGGCCTGCGGTGGCGTTGGTCCAGGTTTTCGTGAAGAAGGAGAAGTCGGGCGAGAGGGTGTCGATGAGGTCCCAGATCTCTACGGCGTGTCGGTGCAGGGACCGCACATTGAGGAGGGTGCCTGTCAGGGCTACGGAGGTGCCGGCATCTGGGGAATTTTTGGCGGTCTTGGGGGCGCAGTCGATAGTTAAGGATCGTCGGCAGTGTCTGCAGGAGAAGTGTCCTTAAAAGCAGAGCTTTGTAACCCACATAGACAACATAGACAAGACTGATGCACATCCATCCACCCCATCCATGCCTGGTCTGTGTACAATGCTTGCCATGCTGCCCATCAACAAGGGGAAAGAGGAAAGATGAAGGATTTAGTATTCAAGGGACGAACCTCCATAATGCAGCTCAATTGCTAATTGATATGTGTGTTTTAATGGAGTTAGATTTTACTTTCTGCAGTTCCAAAGCAGAATCTGCATTGCGCATTCAATCAATCAATCAGGATTTGTGCAGAGTGCGGTGTTAGACCTGGCACCTTAGCGTGGGTCTCCCTTCCATTTTTTGCTGTTGCCTCATGTATGTTTGCTGGTGTTAGTTGCTCAGGGCACTGTGCCAGTGCAGTCAAGTGCCACAGTCCAAGTGCTCCCTATTGTAAATTGATATATGATTTGTGATTCCATGATTGGTTGGTTTGGTGTACCTGTCAGACCTTAGTACAGTGCACCAAGAATGCCCAGGGCTTGCAAATCCAAATACTGCTGGTGGGCTTGCAGCACTGGTTGTGCCACCCACAGAAGCAGCCTTTAAAAATGTGTCTAAGGTCTGCCATTGCAGAGCCTGCAGGCACTCTGGTACTGTCATGCTGACTGGGCAAGTGCACCCACTTGCCAGTCCCTAAACCTTCCCTTTTCTTCATATCAGACACCCCTATGGTAGGCCCAAGGGCAAGGTGCATTGTAGGGATAAGGTAGGACATGCCCTGGTGTGTGTGGCATGTTCTAATAGAGAATTATAGCCATTTTCGTTTTTCACTATTGCAAGGCTACTTGCTCTCCATAGGCCAGAATGGGCAGTTTGGTTATTACATTTCAAAATCCTAACTGACTCAGGGAACATGGTCGAAATTCGAATTCAGTATGCCTGAATTCAGAATGATAAAATACATCTTTTAGTGAAGTTGGTTTTAACATTCTGTGTTTGAAAATACCATTTTTAGAAAGTAGGCATTTTCTTGTCTAACCATTCAAACCTGCCTCTGCTAGGCTGTGTATTCCCTGTCTAGAGTTTTGAGTGACAGGGCTGGGGAGTTCCAGGAGACAGGGTGAGGTGTCCCAGTGGTGACTAGAGAGATCTGCATCTAGATGGGTGGGAGGAGTTGCACTTGGGACCTGAATAGGGCTGTGCCTTCCCTCCACAATGCTGGCTTAACCTCCTGTGGTGCGTCTGATGTCTCTGCCCTGCACTCTGAAAGGAAATAAGGAGTCAGGTAAACAAAGTGCTCCATGATTGACCAGAACTGGTTTTGAACAAGGCAAAGGCCCCTCTGCCTTCAGGGGACAAAGGATTTTGGCGTATAAGTATTAGGACCCTGATCCCAAGAATTTAGATCACTTTGGGAAACAAGAAGAAACTCTGCTGAGGAGAGGAACCAAGAAGAAACTGAAGAGAGACTATCCCTGAAACTGGGAGATTGGCCTGCAGGGGTTGCCTACTGCCAAAGAGAGGAGAAATGAATTTTTATGTGTACTTTTGCTCAACTTGTGAAGGATCTCCAAGGGCTTAGATAAGAGCTTGCCTCCTGCTGAAGTCTCAGGAACAACAGTCTTCACCCCCCAGCTCCCCAGAGTTCTTTGGAATTGCCTGCTGCTGTTATTGGGCCTTCTGAGGGACTGCGTGTCGCAAGGAGAAGCATGCCGCCGTCGCAGCCATCGTAGCTGACGCATTGCACCTCATCAAGAGAAGAGTCTTGCATCGAGGAAGAAGCGTGTCGCCATCACAGACATCGTAGTTGTCTCATTGCACTGCATCAAGAAAAGCGCCTTACATCCACGGCGAAGCGTGCCGCCGTCGGAGCTGCTGTCGTCTCATCGTGTAAAGGGGTGTCGCCGCTGCAACATCGCATCGAGCGGAAGCGTCTCGCAAGCATCGGAGAAGAGTGTCGCTGCCAAGGCCGCTGTTGTTGCATCGCGTAAAGTGTGCCGCCGCTGCAGCTGAAGCATCGAGTCGAGTCTTCTCGCAACATCGGAGAAGCATGCCACATCTGGAAGATCTTCACATCTTTATTTCTTTGCACCAAACTTTCATCGCATCAACATCGTTGCAACACTTTCGTTGCCCTGCGTGTCGCATCTAAAAGTACATTGACTTAAAGTGTTGCATCTAAGAACTTAAGAGAACTAAGTTAAATTCTACCATCTAAAGTAACAGTATTGTGTGTTTTTATCGTTTAATGGTCTTGTGGTAAATCTATATAAAGAATACTTATTTTTGATATAAAACCTGTGTTGTGTTCGTCTGTAGTGTTTTCACTTGGTTACTGTATGTGTTCACAAATGCTTTACACATTGCCTCTGAGATAAGCCTGTCTGCTCGTGCCAAGCTACCAAGGGGGTGAGCAGGGGTTATTTTATGAGTGTACCTCCTTACCCTGACTAGAGAAGATGGTCCCTATTTGTCACAAGTGCATTCCTGTGCCAACTAGAGACCCCCAATTCTAAAATGCGGCTACTTACCCGACAGGGTATCCAGGTGCTTGCAGCTTCCAGAGGCTCCTTCGAGCATCCAGTTCTTGAGGGTCATTCGGAAATCCGGAAGTGAGGTGATGGTCTTGTGTTGCATGGGGAGCCTGTACCAGGTCTTTGCTACAATTTGGGAGAAGAAGCGTCCTCCACTTCTGCTTTTGTAGATTGGGGGGGGGGGGTATTGGCAAGTGAAAGGGAGGCAAAGTTTTCTCGACAGTTGGTGGAAGTGCAGTCGGTGGTTAATGTAGGTGGATCCTTAGTTGTGTAGATCCTCGTGTGGGTTGGTCATAAGCTTGAATCAGCATCTCTTCTGTACAGGGAGCCAGTGGAGTTGCTTGAGGTGGGATGTGATGTGGGTTCATTGGGGAAGGTCAAGGATGAATCTGGCTGTGGCCTTCTGTATGGTTTGAAGTCTCTGTAGGAGGTGTGTGGCGTTTTCTACGTAGAGAGTTTTGTCATAGTCCAGTTGGCTGGTGATAAGGACCCTTGTCATAGTGCATCTCGTGTGCAGGGATAGCCACATGAAGATCTTTCATAGCATACGCAGTGAGAAAGCAGGCCAAGGAGATGGCATTGATCTGTGATTTCATGGTGAGCTTGTTGTCAATGATGATTCCGAGGCTCTTGATGTGGTCGGAATGAGTAGGTGCAGGTCCTAGGTCTGATGGCCACCAGTAGTCGTTCCATGTGTTGCTGTTGTTGCTGAAGATAAGTACTTTCGTTTTGTCTGTGTTAAGCTGCAGGCAATTGATCTTCATCCAGTCTGTAATGTTTGCCATCCATCTGTGGAAGTTGGTTCCGGTGGTGGTTGGGTCGCCGCGGTAAGTGAGAGAATGAGTCGTCTGCATAGGAAATTATGTTGCGATCGTGGGATCTGACAATGTTGCCAGCGGGGTCATATATGTGTTCAAGAGCATGGGGCTGAAGGATGAGCCCTGGGGGACACCGCAGGCGATATCCATTGGTTGGGAGTGGGTCCTCTCGGTTCTTCCGGTGAGGAAAGAGATGATTCATCTGAGTGTGTCCCTTTGGATGCTGCTGTGGTGGAGTAGTTCACTTAGCACGTGGTGGGATACTGTGTTGAAGGCTGGCAAGGGGTTGAGGAGGATCAGAGCTGCTGTTTCTCCTTGGTTGAGGAGGGTTCGGATGTTGTCAGTGACTATGATCAGGGCGTCGTGTGTCGTGACTTTACTTTACTTAGTGTAACATCCGTTGCTAAAGCCAGATAGAAATATGCGAGTTTATTCTCGATCAAAGGATGGATGTTTTTTTCTGATCAAAGCTTGGTTGCATGAAGCATCTAAGACCAATCTCGTGTTAGCTCTTCCAGCATGCTAGAATGCCCTCATCGATGATTTTTAGTTACAAGCTTGTAGTACTTTTTCTCCAGTTGATGCCGTCCTTCATTCCAACATTCTTGGCTTTAAGCTTATCATCTCTTCACCTGTCTGTCACACTTGGATTCTTCTCTGTAGACTACAAGGATATCATGCTACTTTATCCTTAGGGCCCCTACAAATGCTTTTCTCACTCGTTATTCCTTCATAGGACATACCCATCCATGTCATTACATACTGAGGGTGGTCCCACCTCGAGACAGACCATCAAAACGCTAGTCCTTTTTTTGTTTTTGTAACTTAAAGGCTCATCCCTCCCTACTCCATTCCTGTTTGTATTCCTGTCCAAGACAGGTAAGAGGAGCGCTGTTCCTTTCCTTCTTATAATTATGTTTTACCGTTTGTATATTTATTGCATATGCACTTTTATGGTCCATTTCAATCGAAATAAAGTATATGAATAAAATGGAAAATGATGTATTGCTTGCTTGTTATGCCGTTTTGTACTCACCGTGGCAGGTTACAACTGGAGTTGTGTGCAGGGCTGGGGTGGGGAGGTTTGCATGTGCTCGGCGAGGAGAACATTTAAGAGCCGGGTTCCTGAGCTGCTCTCTGGCTCTGTGGCAGAGCCTGGAACGTTTGGCAATGTCAATAAGGATGCAACTTCCACTTTACACAAATGGGGACATCAAGCTAATTGTCAAGCTTACAAATCACTGGGTGAAGTTCCTCCTTCTCAAATTCAGGGTCATCGACTGGGTCGGATTCTACTTCTGGAGCAGAAGCTGCTGGGGTTTCAACCCAGGAGATATGCAGAGCAGCTACTTGGAAGTCTCATCACACTTTTGTTAATCATTATCCTAAAGATATAATGAGTTTATCCACTGTAACTTTGTGTTTGGAGTTGGAAAAGCAGCAATGAAGTAATTATTGTGCACAATAAATGAATAAGAAAGTCTAAAGAAGGTGTAAAACGTTACTTTGTTGTTTGTAAATTCCTCACAGTGCAATGACTAGGACAAGGAGGTTTTATGAGGGGTTAAGGGACCCATTACTTATTAAGGTCCTCCTCATCCCAATCAGTGCCCCTCCCTTCCATGTGGTTTTGCAACTCTTTTCTTGTCTTGTTACTTACAGTAATGGAGGAGGGTGGGAGGGGGCTTTAAGCTACAATACAAAAATAAAAAAGGCTAGCGTGTAGACGGCCTATCTGGGGACTGTACCTCTTATTTAATGACTGGGACAAGGAGGACCTTAATCAGAGTAATGAAGGTTACCGATAAGTAATGTGTTCATTCTCTCAGCTGAAAATATTTGCTGCTTGGGTATCAGCAACTTGGTGGATTGCTCCGGTTGAATCGGTTCACATGCACTTTTGGAAGCATGTGTAAGTCTATGCCGTAATCAACTGCATTTCCCTACTCACCATTTGGGTCACACTTTCTGAAATATTATTTCTTCTTTGGTGAATATTAGGGGCTATAATTATTGTTGGTTTCACTGGGCAAATCATCATGCTTTATTGGGCTGTGCCGGATCGTTGCATAAGAATATCCCCTAAGAATTCATCTGTTGATCGACCACAGAAAAAAACTAAAAGGGTGCTACATTTAGTGCCCGCTTTTTCAAATAACTAGGAGGCTGACAGATATTGCATAGAATTTTAAGCCTGGAATAACTATAAACTAGGTCCCAGATTTACTATGATTTTGCTTTGGGGTTTCGTCACTTTCGTGGCGCAGTCATGATGCAAAATTATTTTTGCTATTTACTAAGCTACACAAAAACACTTTGCATGAATTTGTGAAGTTTAGTAAATACAAGGTAACCAAATGCAGGGCACAGTGCTGCCTTGTGTTACTTTGCATCGGCTAGGCATTATATGGGTGGAGTATGGGCGTTACCATGCATCCATCCATGCATTTTGTTGCAAACCCTGATTTACAAAGACTTGTAAACCTGGGTTTGGGGCAACCCAACAGCGGTGCAACGAGTAGAAATATCTTAATTTCGCCTTGGTACTTTCTCCTTCCATTTTGCAGCACACACAGAAAAAGGCTCCAGCCTCTGAGGATAGTTTTGGTGCAGAAAGGTATCCCTTCCTGCACCAAATCATTCCTGCCCTTAACAGAGGATGCAAGGACTCAAGGGTGGCTGCATTGCCACTAGACAACACACAGTGCATTAGCGGGAGGAGAGAGAGAGAGAGAGAGAGAGAGAGAGAGCAGAAATGCTCCATATATTTGTAATTATGGGGCATTTTTTGTTTCTCTCCATTACACACAACACAGCGTAGCAAGTTCCCTTGCTGGGTGCTACGTTGCGTAAATCAATTGTAAATGTACCCCGAATTTGGCTTCCAGTTAGGAAACATATCCGGTTGAAGGACAATTGAACAACTCACTGTGTTGTCTGTAGACAAGAGCCTCTATAGAAACAGGGCAAGTAAAGCCCTACATTGCTAAGAGATTTCTGTTCTCCTTCACAGAATCTATAATTACCATTCTGTGCTATAAACAATCAAGGTTAGGCGGCCTCTCCTCTTTTGTGCTGGCTGCTAAACAGCGAACTTCTGTACTTATTGTTGATATCTCTTTGTGACAACCTTACAATTAGTAAAGTCTTGAAGACCTGGCTGTTCTGCAAATTACCCAGCATTAGCCTACAGTTGATCTTTCATGCTCATGGCTGGCACCTGGACAGGAATGAATGAATGAAGGTGATTTGTATAGCGCTCAGCTATTCCAAGAGTATCACGGCGCTAAGCATCAGTTGCCGATACAGAGAAACAGAACCCAGCTGGTAGCCCCAATACCCTAAATTCTAAAGAGGTATGTTTTCAGTGCTTTTTTAGAAACTAAGGGCCCGATTCACAGAACTAACTTAAGACAAAATCCTAAACTTACCACGATTTTGGTATTCACAGAAGGCACTTACTCGTTTTGGTATTCACAGAAGGCACTTACTCATCAATGAGTAAGTGCCTTCTGTGAGTACCAAAATGGTAGTAAGTTTAGGATTTTGTCTTAAGTTTGTTCTGTGAATCGGGCCCGAACTTCCTCTATCATTAATCTCAGACGTCTAGGCAGCTAGTTCCACAGGCCCGTGGCCAGGACCATAAAGGAAGAATCCCCTCTCCGCTGCTTTTCAAAGCGGGGAACTGTGAACAGCCCAACCTGACTGGAGCTCTGCAGTATCCGTGGTCTACAAGCCGTGTTCAGATGTTGAGGACCCCTGTCGTGGAGGGCTTGATGTGTCAAAGTTAATGCTTTAAACATTACTCGCTTACATACTGGTAGCCACTGAAGCTTCTAGCGGAAAAACGTAACAGAAGAGTGCTTAGGTTGCTTGTGCAGTAGGCGGACCGCCATGTTTTGCAATACCTGTAGATGCTGGATTAAATATTCTGGGATGCCCAGGTGCCAAACATTGACATAATCGAGCTGTGATAGTATCAAAGTCCTAACCTCTGTGACTTCTGCTTCCTGAGGGATCAGGTACAAAAATCTCCTGAGCAGGTGGAGAATCCAGAGACAAGAATTAACAACTGATGAGACCTGGGCATTCAAGGAGAGATTTGAATCAAACAGAATGCCCAGATTTCTTGTCACCATTGAAGCAAGAGGAATTAGATCATTAACATTAGACAGAGTGCTAGTTTCCAGCTTCCTTAACGATATATCGTTTCAGTGTCACAGTCAGTGCTCCATGGCAGTGTCCATCCCTCACTGTCAGTGCTTAGACCCAGCATCTGTGTACAGTGTGAGGACCACTGTGTCAGTATCGCCATCTCAGTGTCATAGTCCCAGTGCCGGTGCTCACGTCCCTGTCTCTGTGTCACACAGTCCATGTTCCAGTGGTATCCTGCTACTTGCTTGATTAGTGCCTATGTCATGCCTGTAGCTGCTTCTGAACACTTTGGGGGAACAGTAGGACAAATAAGGGAGATGAAAGGGATGAAGGCGCTCAAAGGGCCCAGAGTGAGCAAGGAAGAAGGATTCAACGGTGGCAAAAAGTCAGAGAATGATCCACAAACTGTATGTAGACAATGTGGAAATGGAATGAAAATGAAAGATAACAGATGATTCTATATCAGCAGGGGCATGGATTACCTGGCCGGCTCCATCCGTTAACGAACAAGCGGTGACTTGTGGTTCTCCTTCACCTAAATGAAGGATTGGATTTTATTCGCAGATCACAACTGACTGTAGAAGGAAGGATTGGATGCCATTAAGATGTCTCATTCCCAAACTCATTGTTAAAATATAAAAAAAACAGCAGAAAGTTAAGAATCGGACCGATGCAGTGTCCATACCATCAAAACAAGCCTCAGATTCTGATATTTTATGACACATGGGAGAGTGCAAGGATCCCATCTCTTCTTTCTGATTCCCCAGAAAGGACAGGTTTATGAGGGAATGCATCTAGACCACCTAAGCATAGGTGCCAATCCCTTTACATGCTCTTCCCGCCAGCTCTTCCTAAACTTTAGTGTCTTGAAGAGGCTTTGAGGAGAGCAGAGGAGGTAGCCGAACAGAGGGAAATATTATCAAGAAACAGAGTTACAATTATCGCCGTTTTAGCGGCAGAAAACTGCTGCTAAAGCGGCGATAATGGGCTTGATAATATGCCGCAGAGAATTCCCATAGAAGCCCATGTTTAGGTGACAATATGGGCTTCTATTGGAATTCTCCAGGGCATATTATCAAGCCCATTATCGCCGCTTAAGCGGCAGTTTTCTGCCGCTAAAGCGGCGATAATTTTAACTCCATGCTTGATAATATGCCCCAGAGTCTTAACATGAGCTGAATTGAACTTTCCAAAAACTATTCATGAGCTGGTTAGGTTTCATCGACCAAAGTTGAGTTTAAAGGTTTGATTCTCTGTAGCCAATGTTAGATCTGTGTGAACATTCAAAGTTTATTTCACAACCTCTGTAAAGGTGCCCTGGAAAAATTATAGGGAGGCGAACGTTTTGTAGTTTTCCACTTAGCCATATTCATGTGAAAATTGTGATTTTCGCAAGGATGCATGTCATAAATATCCTTATTTTACACCAATGAGATGGTTCTTCTTGAGCTATGCTTGAAGATACGAATTAAGTCCTGAATAAGTGTGGGCAGGGTAGAAGCGAAGTATTTACAGAAACCTATAAATATCAACAATTTATGGTGCAGTATTTACCATAGCGGCAAATACTTCTTATTCTCAGTTTTCCTCATGAATGCAAAACATAGAATATACCATAGGTTTTCTACCAGTGCATTTTGGCAGGTTTAGAGTGCCAAAGTTACCAAGGGTCGAGTGCAGGAGTGCTGTGGTTACCGCACACCTTATAATTTGGATTCCTGAGCAAACAGGGGTTTCAAAAGGAATTTAAATTTACTGGCAGCCCTACAATAAGAGCCTTAGTGGTCGTCTTCGGTCTAATACCATTGAGCTTGAGAAACAAATCTTTAAAAAGAATTTACTTACAGAGAAGGTTTATAAATGCGTTTTCCAACTTGTCTGGGTTAGATTACATTGAAAATGTACAGTTAGATTTTTTTGCATAACTTTGCAGAAAAAAACAAGTTTATGCATTCCTGGACTTATAGAAGCTTATGAGATCCTGTTTGCGAAGATAACTATATGAAGCGAGGTGATGTTACACATTTGAATGTGTCATGCGTAGATTTTTACTAAATGTGGGGCAGATTTACAATAACTTGCGCATCCCTGCATTTTAGCAGGGATGCGCCAGTTATTTTGCGTGACGTTAAAAATCCTTGTGCCACCATGGATGAGCCGCATTTACAATGCAGCGCATCGTGGCGCAAGGATAGATAGATGCATCTCGCATCTGTCGGCGTAAAGGTGACGCAGTGCTGGAGTCGTGTTTCAAGCGCAACACAACTCCAGCCCTGCTCAGGGGCAGCCTATACTTGCTGAACTGCGTCACTCCTTACGCCTGTTTCAAGCAGGCGTAAGTTTTTGACACAGCGGGGTTGTTAAAGTGACTCAGTGAAATCTTGTAGATTTCACTGCATCACTTTTACGAGGCTTCCTTGTGACGGATTGCCCACCCTGCATACATTATACCTGACACCGGTATAATGTAGCGCCGCTGCATCACAGAAGTGTCGTAAAGGTGTCGTAAATCTGCCCCAGTGTGTTTTGGTGACTATGAACAAGGTGAGTGTTTATTAAAATGTGCACCTTACAGAAGACAGCATGTATAACAAAGAATCACGCCTATCCTGCACACCCTTCTGAGTGGTGATTTTGGCTTCCCTGACTTTAAGGTTTATGGCAGAAGATCCTAAAGCCACCAGTTTTCAGGTCGCAGGCCACTGGTACCTTATCTAAATAAACCTATTGGCAGAGATTGCCATCAGAGTTGGCCAGTTGTTGAATACTAGCCCCATACTGCACTGAGAAAGCCAGATCAGCACAAGGGCAAGTCACGAGGGCAATGGTTCATCCCCCAAAGGTTTATGGGGTCAGTACACAAGAGCATTTATGAGTATGGGTAAAGTACCACAGGAGTGCCCTGTTATGCATTCTCATGAGCTATTCTGAATCGGTGCAAAAAAGGCCAATTCCCTATTAGTAAAAGTACAAACAGGACACAGAACTTTCTATCTGTAGTAGTTACAGAAAAATATCACATGAACATTCATATTTTGTTCCCATTTTAGTGGATTTTTATCGCTGAGATAGCATGCTATTAGCAACGCTTATCTTCTCAGCGATAAAAATCCTCACGCTAACTGCCTAACGTGAGATTATTGCTGGAAACCCAGCGATAATCTCTCACAATGTGGCGTTAGCTTGCTGATAGGGACTCACAAACTTAGCCATGATATCCACCTTCCATAGGATATCATGGCTACGTCAGTCCTTTAGCAGGGGTTATCGCTACTTTTCCTGACGCTATGCTTCATAGCGTGGGGCTTGATGATAGGATAAATGCGACATTTCTCCTGTCATGTCAGGTCAGGAACTCCCACTTTGCATCTCATTAGAGATGCAAAGCTGGGCGTTAAGATTTCCTGTGCTAAAGCAAGGTTTCACGCGCTAAAATTATCGCCGCTTTTGGGCCGAAAATGACCGCAAAAGCGGCGATAATTTTTTATCGCCAGCTTGTAAATATGCCCCATATTTTCTCGACAGCTCCAAATCGTGTTCATGTTGTAAAATCTATGTCAAAATCTCAGGGAACATCTGTGGCCGGATGGACTAATGTTCAACCCAACACAGCCCTCTAGCAGCTGTTTCAGCTGTCATACATGGCCAGTAAATCCACCCATGTATGTCCACCCCAATGTGCTATGTCTCACACATTGCCTGACATATGTTTCCAGTGCTTTGCAACCTCCCATGTTTAGCTTCAAGGAAGATCTGATAGTAATGAGATTTGACAGAAAAAGATCCCAACACGTATTTCCCAAGGGCACGGTCGGTCATGTGTGGGTTTCTTGCCGCTCAATTACATTTTAGTTTTGTTGCTATTGATCTCAATGCCACTCATTTTATCAACTCGAGAGAGAGAGACGACGCTCAGTGGAGAGCCCAGTGATTCAAACCTGTAAACGTGAGGTCAAACGCAGATCACAGCAGTGGGTGCCTTAACCCACTGAACTGCCGGACTAAGCACGATGCAGACCCGAGATGCTGTGCTTACATTGTCTTTCACTAAACTCCGTGAAGTTGAGGGGTGGAGATGGGTAGACCCTCTCTCTAAGTGTTCTCACTTCCCTGCTCTTTTCAGTAGTGCACACCAATCATAGCGCCCCGAAGCGACAAAGCAGCCATTAACATTCCTGACTAATAGTAAAGTTCTGCACCTCTTTGCTGCTAGAAAGCAAGGCTTAGGATTGTTGGCATCTGAATGCGCCGTTTGGCTACAAGTTGGTGGTACCTGTCAGCTCCACTCTAGGAATCCGGCTATACGCAGGATGATAGCTGTGTAAATAACGTATATGTCCGTGTTCAAACAATGCTATTTCATGAGGCACCCACTGTCATATGTCTGCTTTTGCCTTAACGAGATTTTGCAAAAGAGAAATGTTTCTTTGCAGAAGGGGAGCAGATTTAAAGGCTGCCAGCTCTGGGGTGAGACGGCTTTGAAATACTGCTCAGCTAGTTGAGAGCAGTAAATGACTATCGGACGGTATTCATGCTTTATGAAGTGCTGTTCAGCTGTAGAGAGAGAAAGAGAGAGAGAGAGAGAGAGGGAGAGAGAGAGAGAGAGAGAGAAATTGGACCACAAAGGAAAGAGAGAAAGAAACACCTAATCTGTTCCAGAGGCAGGCGTAAAGTATTTTCCAAATTAATAAAACCAATGCATTTTAACCATTTAGAAAGACCAGCATTGCAGCGCGCATAGTGATTTTTAGAGATTCCATCATCAGAAACATTCCTCATCAGAGGCAATTACCTTGAAAAGAATGCTGAGCTCCCCCGCTCCCTGCCCCCTCCCCCTAAACCCATAATAGGATCTCCCCCTCCCTGCCCCCTCCCCTACACCCACAATAAGATCTGGCATCAGGTCAGATGCCTCTAGGTTTCAATCAATCAATCAGTGTTGGTAAAGCGCAACTACTCACCATGAAGGCCTCAGTGCGCTGGGGGAGGGGTGGGAGAGGGGAGTTGGCTCCGTTGAGTGCTTGGGTCACCTCATTTATATTGGGGGCTGAAGTCTTTCTATTCGCTTGCAGTGGCCAGTTCTTTATGCACCGCACTGCCAATTAGCACTAGGATAATTATCGCCGCCTAGCGTGGATTTTTATCGCTGAGATAACATGCTATTAGCAACGCTTATCTCAAAAGCGATAATAATCCTAGAGCTAACTGCCTAACGTGAGATTATCGCTGGAAACCCAGCGATAATCTCACGTTAGCTTGTTGATAGGAACTCACAAACTTAGCCATGATATTCACCTTCCATAGGATATCCTGGCTAAGTCAGTCCTGAAGCAGGCGATTAGAGATGCAAAGCTGGGCGTTAGGAATCCCCACACTAAAGCAAGGTTTCACGCGTTAGCGTGACCTTGCTAATTAGGCGATAAAATTATCGGCGCTTTTCGACCGAAAACGGGGCAGCTAAAGCGGCGATAATTTATTATCGCCTCCTTGTAAATATGCCCCTTGGTTCCTTGCACATTTATGTTATCTTATGTGAATTACCCCTGTAGAGCGCTCGGGCTCACTGAACTGCAGACAAAAGAGCCAGAAAGAAAGCTAGTTAATTAAAAACAACCACGTTGTCAGATATTTCCTAAATGCGGACATTTTTGGCATAGCTTTGATAAAGAGAGGAAGGTCGTACCAGCGTTAGTAGCATTGAGCCGAAGCCTCTGCCGCCCCAGGTGGCACGGTAGAACCTGGGCACTGCCACAAGTGCAGTGGATGCCCATCATGGAGATCTGGCATGCCATACCAGGTGAAGCGCTTCTTTAAAAAGAAGGGACCTTCATCATGCAGAGCTCTGTATACAATACACAGCGCTTGGACCCACACTCTCTCCCTTACAGGCAACCAGGGAAGACTCCTAAGGTATTTGGAATGGAGTAGTACTTAGGAATTTGTGGGAGCAGCCGGGCTGCCACTTTTTGTAGTTTTAAGTTTGTTTATAGGCATTCAAATAGAGTCCATTACAGTAGTCAATCTTCGAAAGTACCAACGAAGTGACTACCATTTTGTGTAGATTAGCCGGAAAAACGTTAAAATCTTCTTAATAAGCATGAGGGTGTAAGAAGCAGCAGAAGTGACCGTATTCACATGGTCGTGATAAGACAATTTATCATTTATTAGAACTCCAAGATTTTTGACAGCTCTCACAGGTGTGGGAATTGAGCCGAATTCAGATGGCAGCACACATGGATAGAACAAAATGCTTTTAATGATTTTTTATGTGCAGGAAGGCATCCCTTCCTGCACATAAACAATTATTTCCTGCAAAGCCTGCATTGGCGCTAACCAGCTACTTTTAGCACCAGCGCTATGGAAAACGCAGGGGTCACATAACTTTTACTGTCCCTCCTCGATAAATCTCCCAACATGCAAAGCAAATTCAACTCATGCATGTTCAAAGTGGAACCTGGATGAAGTCAAACTGTCTTAAACTAAACAGAAACAGGACAGAAGTGGTGATCTTCAGTAAGGGTGCATCGCCGAGGGACTCGATCTGGTGCCCTACAGACTCCGAACCCACTCCCACTCATAGCCCACAAGCCAGAAACCTCAGGATCATCATCGACAACAAACTGAACATGTGTGCCTGGAGAAACGCCGTCATGACCACCAAACAACACTAGAATGATCGTCACCTGAGCCGTCATCACCAGCAGGCAGGTCCATGGGAACTCTCTCTATGCAGGATTCACAAAACATCTCACAAAAATCTGCAAACCATCCAGAACGCTTCAGCCAAACGTGGCCTTATTCGTGCAGTACACCCTACACCAGAGGGAGCTCCACTTGCCGCCTGATACACAAGCACGCACAGTTCAAACTCCTCGCATGCATGCAATACACTACACAACACGGACCCAGCCTACCTGAACAGCCGCATTTACTTTCACCAATTATTCAAGCACATCTGCTCAGCCAGACTCTTTCTAGCACACATCCCACACATTTGCAGAAGAAAAACCAGGGGTTGAGCTTTCTCTTACCTCACCCCCAAAATATGGAATCACTTCCCACTGCACATCAGAGCCTCCTTCTCTCTTGAATTCTGCAAGAAGCTTTAGACTTGGGTCTTCGAGTAAGTCCTTTCCACTCTCCACTCTCCTAGTGCTAGGCTTACACACCTGCACAGCACCAGGATACCCTCACGGGTGATAGTGCACTATACAAATAAGCATACCATAACATGGGGGGTCTTACTCATCAGGCCCCACTGTCTGTAGAACAGGACAATGGATAGGTTCCCAGTGCCCCTACATCTCTTCCTCCATCTTAGTAGTAGCACATCGGTAATTAAAAAAGGCAGAGAAAGAGAAAAGAGAAAAAAGAAATGGCTCATTTGATCCAACATTCACGCTTCTTGTTCTGGTCTATGATGTGAAGGAGGCCTTGCAAGAAAGCACAATATCATTAGTTAGGTCATCACTGTGCACTATTTTCACTATGCGATGTGCACCTCTCACTTTTCTTTCACTCTCACAATCACTCGCATGGCAATGGCTACACTTTTAGAGGGACTGGCATCTGAATCTTACTTACCTTGTATTTAATATGGAAAGTGTCAGAAATCTCTGTAATAAGGGTTCAATCTCTTGTAAATTACCTTCTATTTCTTCCTGTCAGGTGTTACAGAAGATCATCAATTTACAGGAGAACTGGGACCAGAATAGATTAGGATCCACTCCTCTGTTGACATCTGAAGAACTGGTAAGTATTGTTGATCCTCATTCGGGGTTCATACATGTTGATGTGCACTCTCTACGTCTAAGCAGGCAGGACCTTAAAAACTTTTGCCTGGACATTCCACATCTCTTGAGACTTCATGTGTATGGATGCTTGCAGAAGACACCTGGTGTCACTGAAGCAATGCTCTGTAGGAGTGGCTCTTTGGGTGTGGCTAAACACTGCTGGCATATCTAATGACTCTGGAACCACCACTACGAAGCACGTGTTGTTACGTTTTGTATTCTTTTGTATTCCCTTTAATATTATCAGTGTACTTTCAATTCTGGCACACTCCAGCTCATGGTGGAGTTTTATTCAATTTAAGAACTCTATCACATTAGTTGAGCTGCCTGCCTGCTGGAAGGTACTGTACCATGCTGATTAAACTTCTTCTTCTAATATCCTTGGTTTACGCTTTTTTTTACTGGATGTTACACATGTTCATGCTCCAGTCGAAATCACTAGGCCTAATGCATCCTATTGTCACATGACTCAGTTAGGCCCGGGGAGAAACGCTGCCATTTTGTACCATGTACATGTTTCCTAAGTTGCCTTCCTTTTCGCACGTTTAGTTTTAACACATTTCTGTGCATGATAATGCAGGATTAGTTTCTCTGAAACTACATTGCTTCCAAATTCCACTTAGTAGGAACGTTATCACAACACCTTGAACATCACATACAAGGCCTCGACACACATTGTGCAAATGTCGTTTTTTGTTTCATCCATAAGGTGATGCAGCTCTCAATAGATCATAACAATGTCGGCATGGATGCATTTTGTTATATAAAAAACAAACATTTCTGGGTTCGGGCAGAGGAGCACCTGCTGTCATTGCAAGGTTACTACACAGTGAAACCTCAGTCCTGCTGCGTGCTGATTAATCTGTGGGGAGGGAAGTCCAAACTGTGAACAAGATGGGGACCTACATTCTTTCCCTTCAGGTAATGGGGGTTCAATCATCCAATAGGGGATTCTTGGTAGAACTCACACACACACCCTAGGCACCTAGGCATCTAAGTTAGGGAACGCATAGTAGGAGTAATATATATATATATATATGTGACCAAGACCACAGATGTGGTCGAAACGCGTCGTCCTTCGCTGCCAAACTGAAAAATAAACTGCTGTACTGATCAAGTGGGCTCGTGTGAATCCTTTCTTTCCCTTGGATTTGCATCTTTTGAATATATATATATATATATATATATATATATATATATATATATATATATATATATATATTTATATATTATCTACTGGCGGTCGCCAGTAGATAGTTATAGTTAGGACCGTGTTTCCATAGGAAATCCGCAACATTCTATTTGGAATAACTTTGGCGCCGGTTGACGAATCCTCGCGAATCTTTCAAAACTAATGGGGCGCTACGCTCCGCTCCTACCCTGAAAGTCTCGGGGGGATTCATCAAGCGGGGGCTGAGAAAAAAGGGGGGTCCCAAAACGCGTTTTCCCCATGCATTTTCCCATAGGACCTTTAGTCCGAGCTACAGCCCGAACGGCTGAACAGAATTACTTGAAATTGTGCAGAGAGGTAGTCCTCAGGTCAGGGATGTGCCTTTTGCAGTTCTGGTGTAAATCTGTTCAGTAGGTCCTCAGAAAATAGCATTTAAATCAATATATATATCTGTAAGCGCGCTCCGTGCGCTTACAGTAAGCTTACCGTACGCGTACGGTGCCGTGCACGAGCTAAATTCTGATTGGTGGTTACATGACTGTAAACATTCTAATCGGTCGAAATCAGAAAGTATTGGCCGCCATTTTCTGTCTCTCGCACTGAAAAACAAAGGTTGATAACATGAAAAGGGGGCAATGAAGAGAGTTGCAGACCCCCTAGCGTTCGTCAGGGGGTTCACGAAGGACCAAAAAGTATGAAAAATAAATTTAATAATTAAAAAAAAAAAAACGCGGAGTATGCGTACGGTAAGCTTACCGTACGCGTACGGTAAAAAAAATAAATAAAAAAAAGGATTAACAATCACATTTAATATAGAAATCTAAGGACCCCCAAGGGAGAAAAAAACAATTTATATTTTGTAAAAAATGGCGAGGCGTGCACGGTACGAAATGCGCAACGTGGGCGCTCGGTGCGCAAAGCGCACCGAGTACCCACAGCGCGCGCACGGTGCGCGAAGCGCAACGTGCGCGCAAAAATTAAAAATAAATACATAACTTAGCATTTAAAAAACCGTACAAATTCACTGAAAAAACCATAGGTTTCACACACGTTATAGTTAGGAATTAGCATTTAAAAAACCTTGCAAATTCACTTAAAAAACCATAGGTTTCACACAAGTTATAGTTAGCTGTACATTTCACTCGTAAAAAACCAATGAAATTCCACGTTATAGTTAGATCAGGTAACTATAACTTGCGCGACCGCAATGCACAATGTGTCATTTCAGATGTCATCATTGATGTCATGAGTGATGTCACTGACCATGTCATAAGTGATGTAATATGTGACGTCATCAGCAGTGCATTGCGGGGGCGCAAGTTATAGTTACCTGATCTAACTATAACGTGGAATTTCATTGGTTTTTCAGTGAATATATATATATATATATATATATATATATATATTCACTGAAAAAACCAAAGGTTTCACACACGTTATAGTTAGGAATTAGCATTTAAAAAACCTTGCAAATTCACTGAAAAAACCATAGGTTTCACACATGTTATAGTTACCTGGACATTTCTCTCATACAAAACCAATGAAATTCCCCCGTTATAGTTAGTTCAGCTAACTATAACTCGCGCCCCCGCAATGCACTGCTGATGACGTCACATATTACATCACTCATGACATGGTCAGTGACATCACTCATGACATCACTGATGACATCTCAAAGACATCACTGATGACATCCTCCAGTGAATGTGTGTTTTTCTGAAAATTAAATATGTTTTATATATGTATATCTCAAGGTCGATGGAAGAATAAATGGGTATATTAGTGTCTAAATGGATGATTTGTTTTTGAAAAATTGATTGTATAACTGACTGATTAAGTGTATCTTAGTGAATACATGGCTTAGTGAGTAATGTTTAAATATGTAAATATCTGTATCAGTCTCTCACTTTGTGTATAAGTGGCTGCATGGGTTGGTGAGTAGCTACATGGGTGTTTATATAGGTTATTAGTTGGTTTTTTTAGTATCAGTGTGAGTGTGTGTATGGTTCGGTGGGGGGTATTACGTAGTGCATAGGTGCATGAATGAGTGACTCACTGTTTGTATGTGTTGAAGACAGCATGTCTGCAGGACTGTATGGGTGGATGAGTGTGTGAATGGGTGTGTTAGTGAGTGAATGACTGTCTCAATAGTGTCTCTATGAGTAACTACATATGTTTTAAACTAGTATATGTGACTATTGGTGTATATAACTGAGTATATGTGAGAGTGAGAGATTGAAAGAGTTCCTGTATGAATAAGTATGTGTTTCTATAAGTGATTGTTTAAAAGACTAAGTATGTGTAAGTTCCCGTAGAAGTAAGTGTGGTGGTGTGTGTATAACTGTATATGCAAGTAAATGTATGTTTGTTTCTTTATTTTCATGAGTGACTATGTGTGTCAGTAACTCTGTGGATGAGAGGCATTGTGTTACAGGATGTATAGGTGTATGAGTACATATGATGAGTGAGTACATGTATGAGTGACTGTACAGGACTGTTGGTGAAGGAGTGGATGTGTATGTGGATCTTAGAATTACTGAAGAGGTTGTTGTAACTGGTATTGGTATGTCCATTTTTGTGAAAATTTTAGTCTCTATTTTTGAACGTGTGTATCAAAGGTTATATTAGGGTGAGAGGAGGTCTGCCACTCTGTCACAAGGATGATGTCATCAGTGATGTCATTTGAGATGTCATCAGTGATGTCATGAGTGATGTCACTGACCATGTCATGAGTGATGTAATATGTGACGTCATCAGCAGTGCATTGCGGGGGTGCGAGTTATAGTTAGCTGAACTAACTATAACGGGGGAATTTCATTGGTTTTGTATGAGAGAAATGTCCAGGTAACAATAACATGTGTGAAACCTATGGTTTTTTCAGTGAATTTGCAAGGTTTTTTAAATGCTAATTCCTAACTATAACGTGTGTGAAACCTTTGGTTTTTTCAGTGAATTTGTACGGTTTTTTTAATGCCAATTTTTGAATTATTTAATTAACATTTTTTTTTATTTTAAATATAAAATTCCTATGTATCCTTTTATATATTATCTGTATCCTTTTTTTTGTTTTTGCTTTTTTAAAAAAATTTCAAATATGTTAAAGTTGAACAGTTTTTTTATTTTTTGCAATTAATTTTTCTCCACTTTGTTTTTTTTATATAAATTCTTGGGGTGCGCGCTCTGAGCGCGCTCCTAGTACAATTTCGTAAGTTTTTTATGAATACCGTCGTACGTTATTTACGTACGCATATATACGTCATAGTGCACGCTGGGAGCGCGCACCCAGTACGTATGCGTACGTACGTACGCATGCGTGCGTGCGTCCTACGTGCTCCACGCGGTTTACTTCCGCATACGCTTAAATTACGCGCAATAACGGTCGCATATACGCGTGTTCAACGTATGGGCGCTACGTACGCGCATATGACGTATGCACATGCGCACCTACGCGTTCGCGCATACGTAATCGCGAGGTGCACGCTCGGAGCTTGCGCAGTGCACGCACCTTGGGTATATGCATAATAAAACAACACTTCTTATTGGTTATCATTACTTTCAGTTTCTGATTGTTTCAACACCACACCCAATCCCCTCATGGCAAGTCATGTGATCAAGAATCATCACTTTTGATTGGTTTGAAGTACTTTCAGTTCCAGATTCTTCCCAAAAGACACCTACTCCCCTCATTATTAGTTCTGATTCCTTTGGAGAAGGAGCTATTCTGTTGTTGAGAGACAATGGCTGAACAGCAACCATCTTCAGACAGTGACCAGGACACTCTTGAGAGGCAGAGGAACAGGAAGCAGAAAGACAGCTTTATATGGCAGTTTTTCACTTTTCCAGAGGGACAAAAAAATGTAAATGCACCTAAAGTTACATGTGTACTTTGTCAAAAAGTCTTGTCACGTGGGAATCCTAACAAGAAGTATTCTTTTAGCATTCACACTATGTTGAGGCATGTTGACAAACTGCATCCAGTGACTTTTCGTCGAGCTTCTGGAGCAAACCCTCCACCTGCTCAACCGACGACGTCTGCAGCAGCTCAGCCGAGCACATCTTCGGCAGCTCAGCCGAGCACTTCTTCTGCAGTGGTGCCTTTGCCTTCTTCTACACCTCTTTTTGGACCACCTTGTTTTGCGAGGTTGTCCACACGCTGCACTGATTGCGGTAAACTTATTTCTGTGTGTGAGACCAGTCTTGATCTCATTCAGAGAAAATTTGATGCCCATGAGTGCAGTAGGCCATAGATGTTTTTTCTTTTTTTTCGTTTTTCTCTTCCTGTTTCCCTCCATTAACTCAAGGGCTCTTTTAAGAGCCACTTATAAACTTAACCCCAAAAATTTTTTGGGGGGGATTTTTTTTAAAAAAAATTTTTGGGGTGCGCGCACCCGAGGTTTTTAAATTTTTTTTTTTTTTTTTAAATTTAATGTACAAAAAGAGGTGAAGAAATGGAAGCATGAAAAGGGAGGATTGAATAATACTAATATTTTTCACTTATTTTTTTTTAAAAAAAAAGAAATTTGAAAAAAAAAATGTAAAAGTATTTTGCAAGGGAACAGAATTTTTTTTTTTCTTTCCAGTTCTGCAAAAAAAGAAAAAAAGTATTAATATTCAATCATACATTACAAAAAGCATTACATGTTTTTACATATTTTACAAAGCAATTTTTTGCCCTTTTTTTGCTGTTTTCAGAATTTTTCATTTTTCACTTAAAATAGTGAAAACAATTGTATTCATCATTTACCAGCGGGCAAAAAAAAAACAATCTGAAAGATTGCTTAAAAAAAGCCCTAAAACTTTCCTCACTAAAATATACCTTGTTAGAAATATTACATATATATTACAAGTACTTCTCTAGATGAATAAAAAATTTCTAGAAAAACCGTCTTTAAACCTTGTCGCAAAAGCACACATGCCAAAATAATTTCTGTCAAAGGAGTCCACAATTGTTTTTATTACTTTTCCTTTAGGCCAAATAGTAATTTTAAAATCCTTTTTAAGTGATATCTTCAATTATAATCCTTTAAAATTACAAAAAATGCTTTGTTCAGATGCAGTTTTTAGTTTTCAAAATTTAGGTTTCAGAAAAATTAAATAAGAATTGGGTAAATCATAAGGCAACCGTTGCTTGAAAATCAATTGGGAATCATTACACAGTGTCCAGCCTTTTTCACATTTAAGATAAACTGTGTAATGCCCAGAAGTTACAGTAGGTCCTTCATGAAAAATTATTGCAACTGTAACAAAAGTTTTTCCAGAAATTGATAATTGTTGTCCTGTAAACTTCTTTATTAAAGTTTCCAATTTTGAACCATCAGCTCTACAACGTTGCATCATTAAAATTACATAATGACCATATTTCTGTAAAAATAACGTGGAAAACATGTCTGATTTACATTCAGAACATTCCAAGTTGTGATTGGCATCTTTAACTAATTTACTAAAAGTCACTGATTTACTTTGTGGTAATGGTAAAAATATGAACCTTTCTGAATCAACATTACTACTACATGTGTTCATACAGTTTTCACAGCAATGTTCCCATTTGTAAGAGACACCAAATAAGTTTTCTACTTCTACTCCTTCATCTTCTAGTACACTCAAAATATATATTAAGAATTCCTGTGCATCTTGCTGGACATTTTCTTTAAACTGTGTAGAACCACAACATACATCTAAAAGATTTCTAACATCAGTAGCACTTTCTATTTCAGTTTTATCAGTACTCAGCTTCTCAAAAAGGAGACTCAGCAGAGAACACAATCTTTTTCCATGATTTACTCTTATCTGTTCTAGCAACTTTTCAAGATAAAATACAACATTCAGCACTACATTTGCATAGCAGTTGACACCAGAGCTATTTTCAAAATGGGAACCAACAACCTCTTCAACACTGTTCTTTTTCTTTTTCCTTGCTATCACATCACTGTCCTTTTTTTTTTGTTCTGTTCATCCACATTACAGATATTTTCAAATCTCCTTTTCCGAGAAGCAACATGTTTTTCAATCACAGGATACTGACCAATATGAGGAGCATAGGTTCTTCTTAATCTATTATACTCCTTTACACAGTTTGTATCAGCACTAACTTTTGAGTCATCAAAGTCTATCATAAATAAACCAGATAATGTTTTCACTCGTGACAAAGCAACATTCAATTCCTTCTTTTTTCTGATAATTAATAAAACCCACAACTCTTCCCATAGCTCCATTCACTAAACCTTTTTCTACATCCAAATTTCTCCTTAAAATCACTCGACAATTCATGCAAACATATAGATTTTTTTCTAATCCAGCTGTTTTGGAAATGTTCTTCTCTAGTGAATCCAATTTATTTTTCAGTTTGCCTGTTAATGTAAAAGTAATTCTTTCATGCTGAATTTTGTCCTCTGCTTCCATTTTCTTAATCTCTTCCTTTTCCAATTTCAAAAGTTCCTCATTGAATATTGAGCACTAACGTAGTGTTGGCATTAAGCAGATTACAGTATTTTTTTCTGCAATGTTCTGGTATATTTTCTCTGCAACTATTTCTTCATTTGGAAATAAATTATGTAGCAACCGACTCTGTAATGCTTTTTTGCCAACTTCTGTGAGTAGTCCAATTCTGATATCTTTCAGAATATTTGCATAATCTTCGTTGTTTGCTTGTCTCATATTGGTAGTGAGTTCTTTGTACTCAAAGAACGACCAAATATTCGCATTACCAATGCTTCCTAATGACTTCTTCGTGTCTTCATGTGTCACAGTATTACACACTGGTTGTCCTTTAACTGGAGTGAGCTGTAAAAGATCTCCAAAAACTATGACGTGTTTACCTCCCAATAACACGTCATAGTCTCTCTTAAGAATTTGTTGCATTCTTAAATGCACAAAGGCAAGCATTAAATTTGAAACCATGCTCACCTCATCAATAATGAGAACTTGCACCTTCTTCAACACTCTTGAAACTTCGAGGCATGCTTCTCCAGTTAGCTTGTGGTATTCTATTTTGTTCTCATGCTCCACTGGTAACATTAGCAAGCGATGTAAGGTAATTCCTTTTATGTTATAGGCTGCTAACCCAGTTGGAGCAGTTACCACACAAGACAAATTTGAAGCTGTTTTTTGCTGTAGGTAGCTTCTGATAACTTTTATTAAGAAACTTTTACCAGTTCCAGCTTGTCCACTCACATACATCCTGATTGGTTCAAATGATGTGCATGAGCACTCTTTCTTTTCATGTAGTAATCCATGATAAATTTTTTTGGTGACTTCTTCATAAATTTCTTTTTGTTCTTCATTCAGTTGTTGTTCCAGATTTAGTAAGTCGATTGAATCTTCCTGTGCTTGATTCATAGCCGTTTCTACTTCAGTCATGGCTACTGCAGCTTCATTTTCTATGATTGGTTGTCCTAGGGGATCTTGACTAAGTGTTCCTGAACTTTGGCTGTCTTGAGAACTGTCTCTAGCTACTTCAGCTGCAATTTTTGCTTCCTGTTCATTTTCTTCATTTAACATTTGGACATAAGTTGTGAAAGTACTGCATTCTATGCTATCTTTGCTAGCATTAAAAGAATCTTCATAGCTTTGAAATTTTCCCAGTAGTTCGTCCTCTGAAAGCCATGGTTTAAACAGCTGTAAAAGAGCCAAGTAGTAAAATTCCTTTTTGTCAGTAGTTTCGCAACTCAGCTTCCTGTGATTTATCAAACTTCCTTTTGTTTGCTTCACCAAACATCCTTCCTCACCAATGACTTTCTATTTTCCATTGTTGATGTCTTCTGTGGCTTTCCGTGAAAAAAATGTAGTTCTGCAGCACTTCATAGAGACACATGTTCTCAAGATGATGACTTCTCTTTGGGTAATATGTGTCCAACATGTTTGATTTCAAAATATCTGTACTTTCTGGGTCATTCTCGGCCAAATATTCAATTTCTCCAACAGATTTAAATTATTCTTCTGGATTTCGAGTAAAGACTTGCAGATGATAACCTATCTGAGCATTCGTAGGATCCAATTTCTCGATGCGATAACATCTTTAAACTGAAACTGTACAGCTTCTTACTGACAGTCTTCTCGTGAGAAATCTCTTCCCACATTTCCTTCAATTCTGTTTTCTCAGATTTAGTGATGTAAGATGTGACATACCGAGCAACAGCAATAGAATTGTCTGCCACATACTGAATATCCATGTTAGCATTCCACATGGATAAAATGACTGGGTTGAAGTCATTTATACATTTTGACTCTTCTTTTCTTTTTAGGTTGTAGGTATTTTTGGGAGATTTTCTGGTTATAGTATGTCGCACAGCTGACATAAAACTGTTGACTCTTCCTTTTGAAAGAACAGGTCTAGGAAATCCAAATCGACACTTTGTGTAGAATTTATCTTTGGTCTTGTACTTCCGTCGACAGTATTTTCCAAACCGATGACTTTGGAAACGTAAAACTTGTTCTTTTAACTTTTTCTCTTCTGTGCTTTTAGGTATAGCACATGTTGCATATTCTTCAATGAAAGATAACACTGCTTCATCAGTATCTGTTCCAAACTTTGGGGCATCCTTGATCCACAACAGCATATGAATATGAGGAGCACCTCTTGCCTGGTACTCTTTTCTCCAAAAGAAATCCACTACTTCTCCAAGAGGTGGATTTTTTTTATTGCAGATGAAGGACATCATAGCCTCAAATCTATGATTGAAATATCTGCAAACATTAACTGGATCCAATGAGCACAGTTCTCCTGCTGTCTTGTATTCAATGTTTTTAATGTTTGAATTTGCCTCTCGTAGAAAATCCAGTAAATCATCCCAAGCGTACTCGGCACAGCTTAGGGTTAGAAACCATGTAGGAGTTCCTAAATTCCATAACATGCATTTTAATTCACCATGGCGTCGGTACCAATATTCATTTGTCCCACGCTGACAAGCCATCAGATTGATCAGTTGTGTTTCCAAATGATCATCTCGGTGCTGCACTTTCTCCATAAAATCCTTAGCAGACACATTATGTAGATGTACTCCACTTTTTAAAATGTGATTTACTGCATAAGATAATGCAGACAAGTCGCTTTCAAATACAAGATGAAACAAATAAGGAATACTTTGACGAAATCTTGAATCTTCAGCATATAGTCTTGTAGTCCGATACTCAGAAGCTGGAATCTGTTCTGGGCGTTCATCGTATCGTCCACCTTTTCCTGTAGGAAACAGCTGAGGAAAACATCGAGCTTCCAAGCTCTTCTCCCATACACTCACGGGAGTTCCTTTTGCTTTCTTCATCTGAAACAGATCAATAGTGTCTCCCATAACTTCTTTTGAATGAAGAGGATGTATGCTAAAATGTTCATAAATTTCTTCTTCCTTTGACTTGTCCACTTTTTCAATTTGACCAGTTGGTGTTTCTGTGTCTTCTTGTAAATCTTCTTCTTCTTCATCTATATAAATTGATTCATACCATTTATTATTTTTTTTCAAATACAAATTTGCTCTTTGTACTTTTCGTACATCCACCAGCCCCTGCCAAATCTTCTTATTCTTTGTAGGTACACCATTAACCAGAATTACTAATGGTTCAGTTTCCAAAGTATCTGCATCAATAGTTTCCATATTTTTTTTCAAATCCAAGGGCAAATACACCACTCTTCCTTTTAAACCTCTCAGTAAATCAGAAGGAGGTAATTTACCAGTTTTGGGCTCCATACGTACTATGGTCTGGAACGGATGAACACATTGAATGAGTATAGACTCATATGTATTTAATTCAGAAAGTTTGTCAGGAATAGCATCCAATTCTAAATTATTATGTACAGCTCTGGTCGGCATTCTATTTTCTTCTAACTTGTTATAACAGTATTTACAAATACGCTGATCTTCACCCAATTCAAAACAATTTTCAAGAAATATATATGTTGCAAAATCCTTCCACTTATAATTATCTTCATTTTCACTTTTTCTATACAGTTCAACATTCCTTTTTTGAATTTTATAATGACTTCTGCGGCAACAAATACAAGTAATATTTGGTCTTTCATTAGAGGTGATAGTACATTTTGTCATTTCATCCTCAAAATTTTTAGTAATAAGGATTTCTACATTCTGTTCCTCATTTTCCTCATTTACTGTGTCCTTTTCTGCACTTTCTTGTTCTGGACCAAAGTAACAAAACTGAATCTCATCAGTAACCTTCACTACATCTGATACAGATCCACGGAACAGAGCATTATTTAACTCATTTAACTTTACTGCTGGACTTTTAGCAAAATACAATGTTCTCACAAACTTTCTCATTTCAGTATGATGAACAGCCAGCATCCTAAAATGATGAAAAACACTTTTACACACTTTTCTAGATAGACAAGCCAGAGAATGTCCCTGCAAACCAGTATTTTCTCTCACTCTGCATGGATCTAGTGTTTGAAGCACCTTCATCTTCTGTTTTACACTCTTTTTACTATATTCTCTTAGAAAGTCACGTAATTTATCAATAGATTCCTGACGCACAGTACAAATACTACTACAGTTCCAAGTGTACACTGGGGCTTTTGGACGTCTCTCCATAGCCTCAGCAGCCATTACTTCTTCCTCATTTCTTGGGAACATTTTCTCTTTTTCCATCACACAACCATCCTTAACTTCATATGCTCTACCATTGGTGTCAACTGCATGCAACAAACTATTACTTTGAAGATAACTCTCTTCATTAAAAAATGGTTCAGTACTTGAACTGTGTTTCCATTCTCCCAAGAACACTTTACAAAAGTTACTTTTTTTCACTTCTCTTTTCCTTTTGCTTTGTGACTTCATTGCATTCAGTAGTTTATCTAATCTACGCATCCTATTCAAAATTAGAATAAAAAGTTTTCTTTTTATTTCCAAAGCCTTACTTACAATATTTTCTATACATTTTTTTTTCTTAATAAATTTTGATTTTTTTCTTATATTTTTTCACATCCTTTAGCAAATTTAACATCACTCTTCTCTGAAACATTTTTCGACGAATGTTTTTAAAATCTAATTTTCATGTTAAATCAGTTTGACATACTTCTGATTGTACATTAGCTTTTTTTTTTTGCTGTTGACTGTGTTGTTGCTTTGTACATAAAACACTGTTTGTTTTACAGTTATTTTTGCCATTTTTTTGTTTTTTGAAAATCTTTTTTAAGAAATCTCTGCTCTGCTTACCAGTAGACTTTTTCTTTTTGCCATCACCAGCTTCTCCTCCTATTTTGTTTTCCCCAGTTTTGTCCAGATATACTTGTTGTTGCTTTTCTTTCCTCTTTCTTGTCCTTAAAGGCATTTTTTTTCACTGTTGCTCAGCAATACCTGCAAGGAACTTAAAAAAAAATCCTTTTTGTAATTATAATTCATTAAAATATTTTTTTTTGCTTTTCATTAATTTCAAATGTTTTTCCATTTGCCTCTCATTTGTGATTTACTAATTTGTGCACAGTGCTAACCACCACAGTTGAAAAAAAACAAGCTGCCCCTTTCCTGCAAGTGCATGTTTTACAGAACAACTGCAACACAAATTATATCTGTGGCCACAATTCCTGTGCGCACACAGCCTCATGGTGTACTTCTAACCAGAAAACATAATTTGATTTGCAAATTCAAAGCACATTTACTACTCTGGTAGATCAAGTGATAATTGCTGTTACAGCCTTACACATTTTCCTTGTAGATCACAGAGGCAGAAAAGAGCACATTTCCTAACAGCTACTTCATACCATAAGCATCTGCAACCTGGGTGAGTGTTTAGAGTAGAGCAAAGAAAATGAGGCCTTGGTGACGTTGAATGTGTTTGCATTACGCACAGACCTGAGTAGTACTCATGGGAGTGTTGGAGAAGCTGCTGCGTGTGTCCCAAGAGTGTGTTTCTGCAGACTATGTATTGTCAGCTGCAAGAGACATGAGCAAGGAGATTTCCAGAACTGCATGAAGACTGCAGGTATGTATGTAAAAGTGCATGTGTGCTAAGGGATAATTTGTGTAAACACAACAGGCTGCCCCTTTCCCGGGACTGCAATTCTTACTGAACAACAACTTCACAAACTAAATCTCTGCCCACAATTCCTGTGCGCACACAGACTCATGCCATCATTTTAAGCACATAACACAAGCTGCCCCTTTCCTGGGACTGCATTTCTTACTGAACAACATCTTCACAAATTAAATCTCTGCCCACAATTCCTGTGCGCACACAGACTCGTGCCATCATTTTAGGCACATAACACAGGCTGCCCCTTTCCTGGGACTGCAATTCTTACTGAACAACAACTTCATAAATTAAATCTCTGCCCACAATTCCTGTGTGCACACAGAGTCATATCATCATTTTAAGCACATAACACAGGCTGCCCCTTTCCTAGGACTACATTTCTTACTGAACAACATCTTCACAAATTAAATCTCTGCCCACAATTCCTGTGCGCACACAGACTCATGCTATGTTTTTTGGAACAAAACAGTGTCCCTGAATAGTACCAAATTACTGTTACAGCCTGACACATTTCCCTTATCATTTACAGAAGCAGAAAACAGCACATGTCCTAACAGCTCCTTATGACCATGACCATGTGTTACAGGGTGAGTGATTAGACTAGATCAATTTAAATGAGGCCTTGGTGACGTTGAATGTGTTTGCATTACACAGTGCTATCTGAAACAGCACACAGAGCTGAGTACTACACATGAGAGTGTTGCAGTAGCTGCTGCGTGTGTGCCAAGAGTGTGTTTCTGAAGACTGTGTATTGTCTGGTGCAAGACAGATGAGCAAAGAGACTTCCAGAACTGCATGAAGACTGCAGGGATGTATGTAACAGTGCATGTGTGCTAAGGGATAATTTGTGTAAACACAACAGGCTGCCCCTTTCCTGGGACTGCAATTCTTACTGAACAACATCTTCACAAATTAAATCTCTGCCCACAATTCTTGTGCGCACACAGACTCATGCCATCATTTTAGGCACATAACACAGGCTGCCCCTTTCCTGGGACTGCATTTCTTACTGAACAACAACTTCATAAATTAAATCTCTGCCCACAATTCCTGTGTGCACAGAGTCATATCATCATTTTAGGCACATAACACAGGCTGCCCCTTTCCTGGGACTGCAATTCTTACTGAACAACATCTTCACAAATTAAATCTCTGCCCACAATTCCTGTGTGCACACAGACTCATGCTATGTTTTTTGGAACAAAACAGTGTCCCTGAATAGTACCAAATTACTGTTACAGCCTGACACATTTCCCTTATCATTTACAAAAGCAGAAAACAGCACATGTCCTAACAGCTCCTTAAGACCATGACCATGTGTTACAGGGTGAGTGATTAGACTAGATCAATTTAAATGAGGCCTTGGTGACGTTGAATGTGTTTGCATTACACAGTGCTATCTGAAACAGCACACAGAGCTGAGTACTACACATGAGAGTGTTGGAGAAGCTGTTGCGTGTGTGCCAAGAGTGTGTTTCTGAAGACTGTGTATTGTCTGGTGCAAGACAGATGAGAAAAGAGACTTCCAGAACTGCATGAAGACTGCAGGGATGTATGTAACAGTGCATGTGTGCTAAGGGATAATTTGTGTAAACACAACAGGCTGCCCCTTTCCTGGGACAGCAATTCTTACTGAACAACATCTTCACAAATTAAATCTCTGCCCACAATTCCTGTGCGCACACAGACTCATGCCATCATTTTAGGCACATAACACAGGCTGCCCCTTTCCTGGGACTGCATTTCTTACTGAACAACAACTTCATAAATTAAATCTCTGCCCACAATTCCTGTGTGCACACAGAGTCGTGCCATCATTTTAGGCACATAACACAGGCTGCCCCTTTCCTAGGACTGCATTTCTTACTGAACAACATCTTCACAAATTAAATCTCTGCCCACAATTCCTGTGCACACACAGACTCATGCTATGTTTTTTGGAACAAAACAGTGTCCCTGAATAGTACCAAATTACTGTTACAGCCTGACACATTTCCCTTATCATTTACAGAAGCAGAAAACAGCACATGTCCTAACAGCTCCTTAAGACCATGACCATGTGTTACAGGGTGAGTGATTAGACTAGATCAATTTAAATGAGGCCTTGGTGACGTTGAATGTGTTTGCATTACACATTGCTATCTGAAACAGCACACAGAGCTGAGTACTACACATGAGAGTGTTGGAGAAGCTGCTGCGTGTGTGCCAAGAGTGTGTTTCTGAAGACTGTGTATTGTCTGGTGCAAGACAGATGAGCAAAGAGACTTCCAGAACTGCATGAAGACTGCAGAGATATATGTAACAGTGCATGTGTGCTAAGGGTTATTTTCAGTTTTGAACATATGGCATCTACATGTGCCTTTGCTATTTTGAAAGGGAAATCTACCCTGTTGGTTTCAATTTTTTTAGCTTTTACCTCCAATTTGCGATTAAGTGATTTCTGCTGAGTGCTAACCACCACATTTGAAGAAAACAAGCTGTCCCTTTCCTGCAAGTGCATGTTTTACAAAACAACTGCAACACAAAATACATCTCTGGCCACAATTCCTATATGCACACAGACTCATGCTGTGTTGGTAGGCACAAAGCACAGGCTGCCCCTTTCCTGGGTCTGCAATCCTTACAGAACAACAACTTCACAAATTAAATCTCAGACAACAATTCCTATATGCACACAGACTCATGCTGTGTTGGTAGGCACAAAACACAGGCTGACCCTTTCCTGGGTCACCAATTCTTACAGAACTAATGCTTTTTTTCAAATGTGCTGCCATTTTCCTCTCTTTTCCTTCAAAGTGATTTCTGCTAAATCCTAACCATCACAATTAAAAACAAGCTGTCCTTTTCTTTCAACTGCAAGTCTTACTTTTCAACAGCAACGCAAATTAAATCTCTGTCAATAATTCTTCTCTGCACACAGACTCATGGTTTGATGGTAGGCACAAAACAGTATTCCTCATTGTTACCAGTACACATTAACTTATGGTGAAAACATAGTCCTTAATATCTTACAAGTTCAAGACAGTTAAATATCTCCCAAACCTCAAAATGTAAAACATAACTTTTGAAGAAGATTCACAATTCTAATATTTATCTAAAAAATCACCACATTCTTTCCCTCTCAAACTCATAACTCACCTTTAAAATTAGTTAGTTGTTTAAGAAATGTGCCACTCAAACAGCCGACTATCAGAGTCAGAATATCAGAGCTCTACACCTCTCTCCTCTCTGCAGAACCAGTAAATGGCAATGTTTCCCTCTCTTTTTTCACACATATACATGTTAATGTAAAATCACAGTGCTTCCCACTTTTTTTCAAATGAAATCACACATTTCTATTGGTTGAAAACTTCAACCCCTTTCCAAATGTACCCTTCCCCCAACTTGACTTATGCCTGCTACCATAGCAACAGGTCATGGAACACTGCTGTGAAGAGAGAGGTCAGAAGTTCAGCAGACAATGTTTCATATCCAAAGAGCAAGAGTGCTTGACTTTTCAAACCTAACAGCAAATCCAAACTAATGTTCTTTGCTCACACATTTTTCTGAACCAATACAAAACATGCTTTTGTAAATTTAAACATACAGCCTAGTTTTTAGTGTAGAATGGTTTGAAACAGCCAATGAGTTCTTTTTTATAAAAAAAAGTATGTGTGCCCCCATTTTTCAACTGTCTTTCATTTCTAATTGCCTTTCTACTGAAAGACACCTCCTGAGTGCATCCAGATCTCCTTGGAAGATGTTCACAGTGTGGATTGTAGGTCACAGCTATGTCTTCTGGAGTGAAAAATTTGCAGAAAAAAAGAGGTATGGTGAGAGACCTTGCTTTGCCAAATGTAGACATTAAATGGATTGGTCAGAGAGGGTTAAAGTGGCACCAATTAATGCCTTTGGTGAAAACCTTTCTACATCTCCCACAGCCTAACCTTATTATTGTGCACTGTGGTGGTAATGACCTAGGCACTTTAACTGGGGTAGGTCTGGAAATGCTTATTAAGGACACCTTTGTGCAATTGATGTCGCTTTTTCCACAAACTGCCTTTGTATATTCTAACATATGCCAAAGGCAAAAGTGGAACTGGTCCAACCAATTTTGTCCGCAGATTGACAAAGCAAGGGAGCACGTCAACAAATCTATTTCTGCTTTCCTCAGAGACTATGGTATGGGTTCTATATACCACAACAACTTGCGTTACAACATGCAAGACATTTATAGAGGAGATGGTGTACACTTCACTGATGAAGGCAACAGAGTCTTCCTCTTGAACTTTAGACTCTGCATCGGTACTTACTTGTAGGTACCGAAAAACACACAATAAACACAAGGGCTCTTTTTAGAGCCACCTTATATCTAAACACTTAAATGCGATTTTTTATAAAAAAAATTTTAAAGTATTTTTTCGGGTGCGCGCTGGATGCGCGCACTCGGCGATATTTTTTTTCAAAATATAAATCTTTTTTTTTGCCCTACAAGGTCCTACTGTGACCCCCTTACAATGTCTAGTGGGTCAATATCTCCCCACTCTGCCCCCTTTTCAAGTTCTCCCCCTTTGTTTATCACCCCCTCTTTATGCGAGAGACAAAATGGCGGCCGCCGCTTCCTGATTTCCACCGATTCGAATGTTTACTGACATCTAACAACCAATCAGAAGTGCGCTCGCGCACGGCAAGGTGCGCGCACAGGACTTGCTCAGTGCGCGCACGCTGCGCGCTTACAGATATATATATTGATTTAAATGCTAATTTCTCAGGAAATACTGAACAGATTTACACGAGACCTTCAAAAGGCACTTCATGGACCTTATGGCTACCTCTCTGCTAAATTTCACATAATTCTGTTCAGCCGTTCGGGCTGTAGCTGCGACTAAAGTCCCTATGGAAAAATGCATGGGAAAAACGCGTTTTGAGACCCCCCTTTTTTCTCGGCCCCCGCTTGACGAATCCCCCCGAAACTTTCAGGGTAGGAGCTGTGCGGAGCGCCCCATTAGTTTTGAAAATTTCGCGAGGATTTGTCAACCGGCGCCAAAGTTATTCAAAATAGAATTTTGAGATTTCCTATGGAAACACGGTCCTAACTATAACTACCTACTGGCGACCGCCAGTAGGTAATATATATATTTCTTTAATATATATATATATGTATTTCTTTGATATATATATATTATATACATATATTGCTGCAGGTATACATTGTTTTAGCAAGATGGTTGACCTGTTCATTCTGTTCACTGTCCTGATATTGCTAATCACTTTCCTCTGCTTCTGGCTATTGATCATTGCAGCACATATATTCTATACAAGAATCATGATGGTTCAATAAATATTGAAAATGCCCTTCTGTATATTTCTTTTATATTGCTCTAAGAGAGCACGAGTGTCTGAGCGAAAGGGTTCTAGATCTGTTACCGCGATTCGTAGGGGGTCAGGGTGGTCATGTTCTGTGTTTGACAAAACCATTTGCTACCTATCAAGGTTTAGGGGTGCATACAGTGGCACTGTGAGCTAGCTGATCTCTAGGACAGATCTTTACTGCCCCTGATGCTCTATGTAGATCAGTTATCTGAACCTCCCAATTCTAGCAGTTGTGTCCATTAGGGATTCCCACAGCGCCAATATGCTCCTTGGAGTGAAAGCTGCGCTTTAGAAGCTCATCTAACATATAACATATCCTGCAGAGGTGCTCGGAATCAGTCTAGTACCACACCTACGTTTACGTTGCCCAACAAACATGCAGTTCCTACTGGAAAATGGAAACTACACAACACTACAATCTCACCTATCCGGGCATTTATCTGACTGAATGTATTCTTAGTACCAACGACCCTGTAGTATTCTTTGTTGGACCCTCACACACCGTATTGGTGTCATGATTCATTCTGGCCCCCATAAACCAACATGAGCTCATCCATTTTCCAGGGAGCACCTTAAATATTGATCTCAACGGGGTCCACTGAGTTATTGGTGGCCTCCACCTGTCTGGACTGCAGTCTGAGCTGAGTCTACCACTGATACTGGCTGTAGCAAACCGTAAAGTGGGCACCTTTTATTGACACAGCTTAAAGCTTTATGTTGCATTACAAGAAATTGGACCACCGCTTTTTTCTACATGACGAAAGGCTTGAGAAAAATACTGGCATTTCTTATCCCTGTTGGCAAACACTTTGTGAGGCAAGAACTGGTGCTCTCCTGCTTAGATTAGATGAGTGTTCTGTTTCTGAAATTATGTAACTATTTTCGAAATAGGATTCAAATAATCAAAATGTGACAATGAAGTAGTGAAGAACAAATCTGGTAGGGTATAATAGGAATTTATTTGTCCATCTCCTATATCTCCACTGAGGTGATAGAATCATCACAGGTATTCTAAATACGCACAATGGGGTCTATTACGATGGTTGGCGGACAAAGTCCGCCACCGTAATGGCAAATGGGACTGCCCGCCATATGTGCGGCGGTCCCGCAGTTCAAATTAGGATGCGCCCGTCACACTGGCGGGCGCATCCCGCATTTTTTACAATGTGGCGGGCGGTGCTGTCAGCAGCACCCGCCGCAACGTAAGAAAGACATATTGTGCATTTGCATGCACAACGTGCCAGGCACCGCCACCTTGCGTATGCAAATTTATGGGGGGAACCATAGGTACCCCCATGTGCACCCCCCACTTCCCCAACATCCTGGGGGCTCGCAATTGGCCCCCAAAAGTGATATTCACCTGGCTTTCCATGGCGGGATCTCCACCATGGAAAGCCCTGCACCCCCACACATCATGATTTTTATTTAATTGCAAGCCACTAGTACAGGGGTATTACATGTGCACAGGGCCGGTAAACTAAATGCTACTAGTGGGCCTGCGGAACTGATTGTGCCACCCACTTAAATACCTTTGGCCTGCAAATGCAGCCTGTGTGTGCAGTTGTAAACTACCTTTTTGTCCTGGCAAATTAAATGTTTTCCAGAACCAAACCTTCCTTTATAATACAAACAAGTCACCCCTAGGGCACGCCCTGAACAGCCCAGAGATCAGAGTGCTGTGTATTTAAAAAGTGAGACATGCAATTTTAAGTTTTACATGTCCTGTTAGAGAAAAACACTTACATTCATTTGTTACTACTGTGAGGCCTGCTTCTCTCTTAGGATAACATTGGAGTTACCTTATTACATTTAATAAGCTCTAACTTGCAAAAAGGAACAGGTGAACAGTTCCTTATAGGAGTCTTTGAAATTGAAATAACAAATCCTCTTTTATGGTGAAGTTGGATATTGGGTTACAATTGTGAAAATTTCACTTTTAAAAAGTCGTCATTTTTCTGCACACTCTACAGAAAACTCCACAAGCTTGGCATCCAAGTACCTGCACTGAAAGGAATCTGCTCCTTCCTCATGGGAAGAACCCAAAAAATCAGACTGCCATCCTTCACATCAGAGACTGAGGCGCCGATCACGATCCTGTAAAAACCGGGTACGAACCGTCGGACGGAGCATATTCTCCGTCCGACGCGTACCCGGTCGTCAAAATCTACCAACATGGAATTACGATTCGCACAGAAATACCATTTCCGTACGAATCGTACAAAACCCCGACCGACCAAAATAAACATACAAATGCGATCCGGGAAAGCGCCGAGCTGACGTCGCGACGCTCGCAGCCTGCCATTCACGAACCAGGAATTCCGATTCGCACCGACGTCATCCCGCACGGTGAATATTTTCCGGCAGCCAAAAACTGCCGGGAAATCAGGACGACGCGAACAAGGAGTACTAGTACGCGACGGACAGACAGGACGACGCGAACAAGGAGTACCCGTACGCGACGGACAGACATGGACCCGAACCTACGTGTCATCCCGGCCCTCATAGCAGTCCACCTCCTCTACAGGTTATGACGCAGACGCCGCAGAAGGTCAGAACAACAAAGGGAGGGGGGAAGGGGGGGGGGGCAGGACCAGGGGCAGGCCACAAAACCCCCACCATAGTCACACAGCACACATGCCCTGGACATACCTGACCCTCAGGCCCTGGTCACTACGAGGGGGTGGGGGCGTGTCCAGCTAAGCCAGCGACCGCCACAACGGAAGTTCATGATGACGCGAACTGGCAACACAACCAGACAGGTACGTCCCGTACCCACGCCTTAAGAGCGTGGGTACGAGTCGTACCACGCCCACACCTATGTCACCCCAACAATGGCGGGACGGCTCGTACCCACGTGGCAAAGGCCTGGGTACGGGCCGCACAAGCATCACATAGCGTGGGGACGGATATGTACGGACCGTACCCCCACCCCTTATGCATGGAGCGTACCCCCAACCCCAACAGTGTGAGTACGACACGTACCCCCACCCGCGTATGCAAGGAGCGTACCCCCATGCCAACAGTGTAAGTACGACACGTACCTCCACCCGCGTACGTATGGAGCCGACTCCCACCCCAACAGTGTAAGTACGACACGTACCCCCACCCGCGTATGCAAGGAGCGTACCCCCCATGCCAACAGTGTAAGGACAACACGTACCTCCACCCGCGTACATATGGAGCCGACTCCCACCCCAACAGTGTAAGTACGACACGTACCCCCACCCCGTATGCATGGAGCGTACCCCCAACCCCAACAGTGTGAGTACGACACGTACCCCCACCCGCGTATGCAAGGAGCGTACCCCCCATGCCAACAGTGTAAGTACGACACGTACCTCCACCCGCGTACGTATGGAGCCGACTCCCACCCCAACAGTGTAAGTACGACACGTACCCCCACCCGCGTATGCAAGGAGCGTACTCCCCATGCCAACAGTGTAAGTACGACACGTACCTCCACCCGCGTACGTATGGAGCCGACTCCCACCCCAACAGTGTAAGTACGACACGTACCCCCACCCCGTATGCATGGAGCGTACCCCAACCCCAACAGTGTAAGTACGACCCGTACCCTCACCCGCGTACATATAAGTCCCACCCCAACAGTGTAAGTATGACCTGTACCCCCACCTCGTATGCATGGAGGGTACCCCAACCCCAACAGTGCATGTACGTACCGTACCACCACCCCAACAGTGTAAGTACGACCCGTACCCCACCCGCTTACGTATGGAGCGTACTCCCACCCCAACAGTGTAAGTACGACCTGTACCCCACCCGCGTACGTATGGAGCCGACTCCCACCCCAACAGTGTAAGTACGAACCGTACCCCCATGGAGCGAACCCACACACGTGTATGTACTAAGCGTACATATTGTTAAATAGGAGGGGTGTATGCCTATCACTCCCAGCAGTGCCCAGAGGCAGGAGGGGTGGGTGCAGAGTCCTCCCAGCAGTGCCCAGAGACAGGAGGGGTGGGTGCCTAACACTCACAGCAGTGCCCAGAGACAGGAGGGGTGGGTGCAGAGTCCTCCCAGCAGTGCCCAGAGACAGGAGGGGTGGGTGCCTATCACTCCCAGCAGTGCCCAGAGTCAGGAGGGGTGTGTGCAGAGTCCTCCCAGCAGTGCCCAGAGACAGGAGGGGTGTGTGCAGAGTCCTCCCAGCAGAGCCCAGAGTCATGAGGGGTGGGTGCCTATCACTCCCAGCAGTGCCCAGAGACAGGAGGGGTGTGTGCAGAGTCCTCCCAGCAGAGCCCAGAGTCAGGAGGGGTGGGTGCCTATCACTCCCAGCAGTGCCCAGACACAGGAGGGGTGTGTGCAGAGTCCTCCCAGCAGAGCCCAGAGTCAGGAGGGGTGGGTGCCTATCACTCCCAGCAGTGCCCAGAGACAGGAGGGGTGGGTGCCTATCACTCCCAGCAGTGCCCAGAGACAGGAGGGGTGTGTGCAGAGTCCTCCCAGCAGAGCCCAGAGTCATGAGGGGTGGGTGCCTATCACTCCCAGCAGTGCCCAGAGACAGGAGGGGTGTGTGCAGAGTCCTCCCAGCAGTGCCCAGAGACAGGAGGGGTGGGTGCAAAGGGTGGAGTAGCCACAGATACCATGCCCACAAATGTCAGTCAGGTGCACAAAGACCCTGCAGTACATGTACCACATGTGTGCGAGGCTGGGAGTATACGCATGCATAGCGCAGAAAAGAAAACATGTCCACATGAAGTCATGTCAATAGTCCACACACACAAGTACTATGACCACCAAGGATGCCACGAATGATGCAGGTGGAGACATCGCTCAGCATGCATGTGCAAAGTTGAAGGAGTCCCTCACACACCCAGCTGATGTAGACACAGCTCAGCACCACATATTCGGAACACCCTGCAGGGAAGATGTCAGGGTACACAGAGGAAGGAATACACCCTGGTACAATTCCACCATGCAGCAACTGCGTACATGGACAGAGAAACCTAGCTAACACCGTGTGATGGCACACAGATACCAGGGTCCCCCCTATGACCAGCACACTACTACATTTCCCACACACCCAACACATGATCACCACCCATATTCATGTAGCAGCCCCACCAACAGCAATACCAGTAAAGCAGTAGTGTTCAAAGGAAACAAAATGGCTTTAATCAGTATTATCTTAAATTGTTTGTTCTTAGAAAGTTCAATAGTAACAAAGCCCATAGGGCAGTCCAGAAGTCACAGCTGGATGGGGGACACAGTGGGATGCGTGTCCCCTAGCTTGCCTGCACAGTTACAAGTCGTCGTCTTCCACAGGGGTGAGGGCATCATGTGGGGGGGAAGGAACAGGCACTGCAGGGACAGGAGGGCAAAGGGTAGGCGAATTGGGTGCAGGGATGGAGGACTGCACCACAGGGGGTGGGGCAGGGCCAAAGGTGGATTCTAGGAGCGCGCTGCACACCTTGGCAAGGTCCTCCAGGGACTCCCCTGCACCCGAAGGAACCACAGGCCCCAAGGAGGGGGGGGGGTCAGAGGGATGGGTCGCAGTGCCACTGGGGGTGGGTGTGGACAGGGGGGGGGGGACTCAAGCACCCTGACCGTGGACTTCCTTGACCGCTTGCGGGGTGGTGTCAATGTGGGGCTCAGGGACAGAGCGGCCATGAACGAGTCTTTGGGGGAGATGTGGCCAGGAGAGCTGAGGGGAGGGGATTTGGAGGGAGTGGATTGGGTGGAATGCGGACTCCCACTCTGGCTGCGTGTCACACGTTTGCTCCCCGACCCAGTGAGTGTGCCTACTACACTCTGTGTGTGCGTGTCAGGAGGTGTGCGGCGGACCTTCCCTGCTGGTGTGGTGCCTGTGTCTGTTGTGGTGGGTGCATGCTGACGTCTGGGTGTATGTGGGACAGGTGTGGGAAGTGTGGAAGGGGCAGGGGTAGGGGGTGGGACGTAGCGCTGCAGGAGACCCACTGCTGCAGTCAGTGTCGAGTCTATCGACCTCAGCAAGTTGCGTTGGTCAGCCTGCAATGAATGAATGCCCTCCAAGCATGCCTCCATGTTGTTGAGGACCTGGCTGTGGGCATGGAGGACATTAAGGATCGCAGTCTGACCAACCTGCAACTGCCGCTGGATGTCCACAGACTCGGCATTGGCGGCAGCAGTGGAGACAGGGGCAGGGGGTGCGGTGCCTGGCAGGAAGGAGACATGCGGTGACTGGGCACGCTGGGAAGGGACACGAGCACGTGGGAGGTGGCTGATGCCAATGGAGGGGGCGGTGCGAGATGTAGGGCTGCTGTCAGATGGTGGTGCAGCCACCGCCCACTCGGAGAGATCATCCTCGGACTCGTCAGCTTCATACTCTGTTGTGCCAGTCGACAGGTCCCCGGGTTCACTCTCCTCCGCCTCAGGCCCACTCGATGTGCCAGCCGCCATTTCACCGCTGGCACTGGTGCTCGGTCCCTCTGCGCCGTCTGTGTCCATGTCTCCCTCCGTGTCCCCCGACGATGCTGTGGGCAGGGTGAAGAGACAGAAATTAATCATACACCTGTATACATATGTCACATGAGTCCAATCTACTTAGGTTACAGTGCATAGCCTGAAACAAAAGAAGAGTTACAACTACTAAACAAGGTACATATGTAGGCCCTGCAAGACACAGTTGTTTGACCCACCATGCCACCGAAAAACTATGGAGAGCATGACACAATAGCAAATTAGATGACATGGAATTTTGCCTGAGGAGCAAGGCCCTGGGGACAATCCAGCACTGCATCTGCACCACACAGCGTGGCAGGAAATAGGGATGAGCAGGGACCATAGGCAGGAACTAGAGGCACATGCAGCATAGGTAATACTGATAACATGCCCACCCTGACTGGCACACTGCACCTTGAGTGTATGTCTAGGCAAACATCACACACTGGCCAGTCCTAGCAAGGAGATTTCAGGTCTTGACATGTCGGCCATGCCCGCACCACCCACTCCCTACATGAGACAATTCTATGGAGACACAGGAAGCACGTACATCTCTTAGTCTGGGTGAAATACACATGGGATGCGAAATTTCTATATTGCACACAAAATACCCAAGGTGCGCCTGTCCAAATAAGCATGTACAAATGGGCATCATGAGATGATTGTAACAAGACACACAGGCAATGGCCACCGTGAGTATGTACTGGGAAAATCAGGTCATGCTGGACAGTGGACACTTGTACTACATTTCACGTCAATATACATGGTGCCAGGGGACACTGGCACAGAGCACAACCTATGCTGCAGACACAGAGATTGTCGACATTTTCGGATTACACACATGAGACCTAGGAAAATATGCCCCTGGGGACAGTAGTGGCCACACAACTCCATGCTCCTGAATGGGAATGACTGCAACACACGCTAACATCCCTACACTATGCGTACCACACACTCATGCACATCATGTCACAGGCCACCACATAGGACATGCGTGCTGGAAGGCCTCGCACTTGAGAGATTAACTCCCATGTCTGGACTCAGCATTAGTGCCAACTGACATGGAACCCACAAGTCCAGAACGGGACAGGGCACAGGCAAGGTCCCAATACCTGTTACACACCACCCCCACACATGATGCTGCAGGCATAGTACACTTTGAGAAGGTGCCAGGCTACATAACCTTGTGACGGAGTGACTACACACAGACCAGGGAACACATTGCAAGGAGGGGAAGGGAGGCAGGAGAGCACTGCAACACTGTGGGTAACAGGATCCGCACAGCACCATAAAACCCTGGCAGTGTACCCATGGAACAGTGCACGTACAAATGCTGGTGAAACACAACAAACACACATGTACCTACCCCTTTGCTGCTGCTGCATCTCCTGTAGGCGCCTGTCCAAGTCTGAAAAGACCACCACCAGCACACGCTTGTGGATGTGGGAGAGACGGCGGCGCCCGCGGTTCTTATGGCTCTCAGGTGAGTCCCCCAGCAGGACCCGTGCGATCCTCCGCGTCCAGCACCGGATATCCTGCCAGCGTTTCCTCACCTGGGACAGGCTCCGCCTCCGACCATCCGCACCCCTCACGGCACTGACGGCGGTCAGCCAGATCTGCTCCTTGGCAGTGGCGCCTACCTGTGAGGATGAAAAAGTGACACTACATCAATACACCTGCAACATGTCACAGAGACACATATGGGAACAAATTAGCTGGTTACAACAAGGCATGTCATGCAGCCAACGCATTGCACCTTTGCCATAGGGACATACTCCTCTGGGGAAGGGCAAAAGCAGTACGTGCCAGTGAAAGTACACAGGTGGAATGAGGGCAAATACACAATCAATTATCAAGGCTCACACTGTGCATCACACCCACCCCTCCTGTCTCTGGGTACTGCTGGGAGTGATAGGCACCCACCCCTCCTGTGTCTGGGCACTGCTGGGAGTGATAGGCACCCACCCCTCCTGTCTCTGGGCACTGCTGGGAGGACTCTGCACCCACCCCTCCTGTCTCTGGGCACTGCTGGGAGGACTCTGCACACACCCCTCCTGACTCTGGGCACTGCTGGGAGGACTCTGCACCCACCCCTCCTGACTCTGGGCACTGCTGGGAGGACTCTGCACCCACCCCTCCTGTCTCTGGGCACTGCTGGGAGTGATAGGCACCCACCCCTCCTGTCTCTGGGCACTGCTGGGAGGACTCTGATCCCACCCCTCCTGTCTCTGGGCACTGCTGGGAGGACTCTGCACACACCCCTCTTGACTCTGGGCACTGCTGGGAGGACTCTGCACCCACCCCTCCTGACTCTGGGCACTGCTAGGAGGACTCTGCACCCACCCCTCCGGTCTCTGGGCACTGCTGGGAGGACTCTGCACACACCCCTCCTGACTCTGGGCACTGCTGGGAGGACTCTGCACACACCCCTCCTGACTCTGGGCACTGCTGGGAGGACTCTGCACACACCCCTCCTGAGTCTGGGCACTGCTGGGAGTGATAGGCACCCACCCCTCCTGACTCTGGGCTCTGCTGGGAGGACTCTGCACACACCCCTCCTGACTCTGGGCACTGCTGGGAGTGATAGGCACCCACCCCTCCTGACTCTGGGCTCTGCTGGGAGGACTCTGCACACACCCCTCCTGACTCTGGGCACTGCTGGGAGTGATAGGCACCCACCCCTCCTGTCTCTGGGCACTGCTGGGAGTGATAGGCACCCACCCCTCCTGTCTCTGGGCACTGCTGGGAGTGATAGGCACCCACCCCTCCTGACTCTGGGCACTGCTGGGAGTGATAGGCACCTACCCCTCCTGTCTCTGGGCACTGCTGGGAGGACTCTGCACACACCCCTCCTGTCTCTGGGCACTGCTGGGAGTGATAGGCACCCACCCCTCCTGACTCTGGGCACTGCTGGGAGTGATAGGCACCCACCCCTCCTGTCTCTGGGCACTGCTGGGAGACATCAGGCATTCCCACCCCTGGGACCCCCCCTACAGTACATAGCATGTGTGTCACACCTGGACACCATGCCAGAAGTCAAAGTCACGAAAAAGGGACACAGTCTGTGCCAGTGGACACTGCACTCACCTGATAACCTGGTCGCCCATACAGCATGGGGTACTGTGGGAGGATCACATCCACCAAAGCCATGTTCTCCTCCAGGGTGAATGGCTGTGACCTCTCCACAGCCCTTGACATGGTTCCAGGGAATCAGTAGCAGCAGCTGGGTCGTGGAATACAGAGATGTGCAGGCAAGTGCTCCCTCATGGGACCTGGCTGCCTTATATCTGCCTTGCTGGCCCATTGCATTCACAGGAGTGCAGAGTGATTGGTCACTCACATTTGCATCCTATGTTTCCTCCAATCCCTTCAAACCTAGCAGTCAGTGGGTTCTTATTCTGTTTTTTTCGTCAGCATGATGTCAACCCCTGAAACACATTGCAACAAAGTAGATTTATTCCAACTGACTTCTGCTGTGCACCTTCCAGAACAAAATCAAACTTAAAACTTGGTCTCCATGACAACCAGCATGCATGTAGGCCTTAATACTTGTCCCCCATGTGTCCCCTATGTAATTTGGAGCTTCACACACAGGTACGGTGCTTCCGGGGCCCTAGGGCACCCCAAATGCATAGCAACGGCCCGTACACACGCCTGTATGCTCCCTATCACTATGGGTGTCCTCGCGTATGCGTACTCGTAGTGGTACGGCCCGTACACACGCCTGTACGCTCACTATCACTACGAGTACACATACGCGAGAACACCCATAGTGATAGTGAGCGTACAGGCGTGTGTACGGGCCGTACCACTATGAGTACGCATACGCAAGAACACCCATAGTGGTACGGACCGTACACACGTGCGTACGTTCACTATCACTATGGTTGTTCTCGCGTATGCGTACTCGTAGTGGTACGGCCCGTACACACGCCTGTACGCTCACTATCACTATGGGTGTTCTCGCGTATGCGTACTCGTAGTGATAGTGAGCGTACAGGCGTGTGTACGGTCCGTACCACTACGAGTACGCATACGCGAGGACACCCATAGTGATAGGGAGCGTACAGTCGTGTGTACGGGCCATACCACTACGAGTACGCATATGCTTGGACACCCATAGTGATGGGGACCGTACAGGCGTGTGTACGAGCCGTACCACTATGGGTGTCCAAGCGTATGCGTACTCGTAGTGGTACGGACCGTACACACGCCTGTACGCTCCCTATCACTATGGGTGTCCTCGAGTATGCGTACTCGTAGTGGTACGGCCCGTACACATGCCTGTACGCTCCCTATCACTATGGGTGTCCAAGCGTATGCGTACTCGTAGTGGTACGGACCGTACACACGCCTGTACGCTCACCATCACGATGGGTACACATACGGCAGCACTCCCATAGTGATACGGGAAGGTATACAGGCCCTCTTAGCAGTAGTACGGTGTTTTTCACACATCACAGTGGTGACAGGCAGCACACAGGAAGGGATAGGGCTGACATACTTGTCCATGGATGGACATCAAGGCATTGTCTGGGCAGTACTACATGTGTGGGGCACAGGTGTGAAAGGGTGTGATGTGGCACAATACTCCTGAGTGGAGAAGGCACCAGATGTATGATGAGATGTGTACATATGTAATGAGTGACGGTGCAATGTGTGCCAGGCATGCCCTTGACTCCTTTGACATGTGTGCATGTCGTACTGCACACTTGGCATGAGCGTCACTGGCATGGCACGGACACCAACTCACGGACTCAGTGTCCCCTGAGGCCCGGTACAGGGGTTACCACACCTGACATGTCACTACCCACGGTGCACAATGTGACTATGTCATGTATGTGTGGGGGTTTCACATTAGGTAGATGTTTGAGCTCCCTCAAAAGCTGCAGCCGTTGCAGCAACCAACATGTGTCTGTGTGTAGATGGCCATGGCACACTGTTACGCACACCAGGCCACATGTGGTCTCGGATGTGAGGTGCGTATGTATGCATGGGACACGGATTAGCGTAACAAGGACATGTCTGCATCCTCTCTATGAATGTGTGGTGAGTCATCACATGTGCACCTTCATGGCACGGTGTGTGGCCTGTCCTAGTGTAATGTCATGTGACCTGTGGCTCTCGTGTTCCGCTACCAGTCTCTGCAATCGACATCCTACTTCTGCTGATGTGTGGGTGTATGTCACTCCTGTCTTGCGTCTGGCTGTTCACTTGCACTGGGACACAGCTAATCCCATGCCATAGCATGTGGAGGTTCTCAATCTGCGTGTGTCGCTGGGTCTTGGTAGGAGTGTCACCTGCCAGCCATACGTGTCCAGGGCATGTGGCACATACCTCACTCCGTATGTAGCATATGTGTATAGACAGATTAACATGTGCTCAGGACAAATTATTTGTTGTCGTGGTGCACTCACTCCTCCTTGTCATTTCCAATTTCCTGCAGAGCGCCGCCTCTTCCCCGAGCAATTCCGGACTTGGCTGACATGCGGGAGAATGATTGTATCCGGTGCTACCGCTTCCCCCAACGGTTGATTCTGGATTTGACGGCGAGACTGGCACCACACCTGCAACCGCTGCACAGGTATCCTACGGCACTGACACCCAAGCTGAAGGTAATGGCAGCCCTACATTTTCTAGCCACGGGTACCTTTCAAAATACCATAGCTCATGTTGGTGGCATGTCCCAGAGCATGTTCTGCCGTGTGCTGCATGATTTCTTAGAGGCCATGTTGATTCACCTGGAATAGTTTATCCATTTCCCAACCCCTGAAATGTTGACTGTGGTCAAGCATGGATTCTATGCCCTGGGAGGGATGCCCCATGTCATTGGGTCCATAGATGGGACACATGTTGCTTTGGTACCACCACACGCAGGAGGTAGCGTTCCGCAATCGCAAGCACTACCACTCCATCAATGCCCTTGTGGTGTGTCTGTCCAACATGGTGATTTCACATGTCTGTGCTCGTTTCCCAGGATCAGCACACGATGCCTACATCATGAGGCGTAGCAGGATGCCTGAAATGATGATGCAGCTGTGCAACGAACGAGCATGTGTTGTTGGTGGGTACAGTCTGTCTGTCCTGTATTTTGCGTAGACTTCCAGCACGACCGCTTCTCCTGTCCTACTTATGTCCATGTGCTTTCCATGTAGGGGACGCTGGCTATCCCAACATGCCATGGCTGATCACACCTCTCCGCAACCCCATCACGCCGGCCCAGCTCCGCTACAACACCGCCCATGGCCGGACAAGGCGAGTGATAGAGAGGACGTTTGGCCTCCTGAAGAGCCGATTCAGGTGCCTACACAAGACCGGCGGCGCCCTCCCATATGCCCCGGCGAAGGTCTGCAAGATCTTCATGGTCTGCTGCATGCTGCACAACATGGCAGTTGAGAAAGCTGTGCCACTCATCCTGGATCAAGATGACGAGGACCATCCACCCGTGGAGGACGAAGGGCTTGGCAATGGGGCTAGTGATGTGGAGGATGTGGAGCCGCAAGAGGACATCCGGACTCGGCTCATACGCGACTTCTTTGCTTAGTGGTGAGTACCAGTGTCTGAGTGTGCACGCATTGGTCCCCGTGTGGCATGTGTTGTGATGTGTGTCTCCACCTGCATGTATGGCACATGAGTCAGAGGTGTGTGTGGGTGTGTCACTGGAGTGATGGTGCCAGTGATGGTTGTATTTCCCCAGTCATAATTGTGACCTAGCATGTTGTCATCCATACATGTGTCGAGTAAATGCACATGCAAGTGGCTGTGCTTCTTGTGTCTGACTGCTTGTGTGTCTCTCTTCCCCAGGTACTTGCGCATGCCGTCTGCTGGTTGCATTGTTGTGGCACTGCTATTCCTCATGGACACGTCATCGTGTGCTGACTCAGCGTTACAGGCACTGACAAGTTTGGAAGTCTCCTTAGGGTAAGGGATGCATCAGGGGTGTATTGGGTGTTGCAGTTGTTCACGATGTATGCACACTGCCCCTGTCGATGTTTGGTTCCTCTGCAGACATGTCGCATCACCATGGTGCACATGACATCCAGCTGGGTACACCTGAATAGATGGTCAGACTTGTTGACAGTCATCAGTGATGGGATAGTGGATTGTGATGATGGCATCAATGTGTGTAACACTGCCCTCGGACACATACGGTTTGCATTGGGTTGACATGCTGTTGGACTTCCACATCAGCTGATCAATGGTGTATGGCAGGCTTTCCGTGAGCAGCTGTGGGTGTTTAGCTGTTAGCCGACTCTTGTGTGCCAGTTCCATGGCTATCACGCATTTGTGCTGCAGAAGGGGGTGCCAGTGTTAGACCCACATGTTACTCCACATGAAGTGTTCATGTGTACTTCAAGTTGCCTCTGAAATCCCGAAAACATGACTAATAAAGGTGTCCCTATGCCTCCAAGGTGCCTCTTCTCAGTCAATGCTGGTGTGTTGCCACGGTGCATCCAGCATGTCTGGCATGGTTTTCCCTGATAGTGGCTATGTGTCTATGTGTCGAGTAGCAAGATGCAAGCTGTGTGTGTGGGATGTGACTGTGTATCGTGCATGATGTCCATGACTGTGGGTATTGTGACATGTGCCATCCCCATGCATCCAACGTTGGCCAGGCCCCCATTAGGTGCATCCACCGGACTCAAGCTTGCAGGACATGGTTCTGCCACCTGTCTACACATACCTGGTTGCCCCCCTGGACACTGGACATGATCCCTGACCTCTGCGCATGACTGTTGCTGTACTCAATATGTCTGTCAGCACGGTTGTGCGGCCACCCCCTCAGCTGGTTGGGCCCATCACGGGTGTGTATGGTGTCTGTCTTGCCTAATACACTGTGACCCGTGTGTCCTGTGCCAGATTCATGCCCCAGGGTGTGGATGGTTGAAGTCAATAGAGAACTCAGGCATGGTTAGACTTTACAAGACACATGTAAGGTAATAATGCAACCAGCAGGCATCTTCTCTTCATGGTGTAACTTTTTATTTTAGTGGGGGGGGGGGTATGACATGAGGGGCTTTCCTGGTGTTTGGAATCCATAGTTCAGTAGGGGAGTTGGTGTCCTTGCCATTGGAAATCCTCAGAGTCCATGCCACAGTCTTTGTCAACATTGGTCAGACAGTGACCAGCAAGGCCATGTGGCAGAGAATGTCTTTTGATGCTGTGATGCTGTTGCTCCAGTGGGCCAGGTGCCAGGCCAGGTGTCCTGGGAGATGGTGATGTAGCGCCGACCCTCACGGTCTTTTCCGTGGACGACCCGCCCTCCTGCGGGGACCCTCAGAAGCAGGCCGTGACGACGTCTGGGATGCTCCATCGGATGTTTCCTCCTCCTCCTGATCCCTCCCTGTGGGTGGTGATGTTCTCCGCCATCTGGCACAGGGAGGGTTGCCCATGTTGTCGGCCATCCGACGGAGTGTATCGTGTATCGTGAATTCCCGTGTACGCCGTCACGAGCTCAGCCTATCCGTCCTCCATCCTCCGTTGGTGTTGCAGTAGACAGGCATGTAGCTCCGCATGTTGCTGGGCCTGCTGGGTCTTGATCCCCTCGAGGACGGACACAACCTGGGCCAGGCCCGTGGTGTCCTGCCGGTATGTGTCCAGGATGTTTCGGACATGGGAAAATACCGGGTCCCCAGCCAACTGGTCAGGCTGGCGCCTCCGCCGTCCTCCACTCCCACCACCCCTGCCCACTTGCACCTGGCCTGCCCTTGTGGGCACATCGGGTCTCCGGGACCCCTGAAGGGTGGCATTGGCGTTGTCGCCTGCCTCCTCCTGGGTGCCCGGGACACCGTGTCCCTCCTGGCCAGCCTGGCTGCTTTGTGGTGGTGGGGCAGGGATCCTGGGTGTCTCCTGGGATGTGGCAGGAGTGGGGGTGGTGGTTGGCCCCGTTGTACCTGACGCAGGTGCTGCAGGTCGTTGGACACCAGAGGTGCTAGGTTGGTCGGGGTCGTCCACTGAGTGGTGAGAGTCGTCGCTGCCGGTGGGATCGGCCTCCCGCAGAGCCGGGTCCTGTGAGTATTCCCCCCCAGTGTTGGGGGGTGAACCACGAGGTTGACCTGTGTGTGAGAGAGACAATGTTAATTTAGGTCCATGCAACATCCATGTTTCATCAGTTTCAAAGTTGGAACATTTCCTCTGGGAATTTGGATCTGTCTGGCATTCCACTCACAGTGCACTTGTGCATGGGTGTGTCCCTTGGGCACAGGTTTGGCGCCTTTAACTATGTGTGGCACAGTCTTACTTGCTGCGTCAAGTGTGACTGCAGTCAGCAGTGGAGTGGGCAGTTGTGGCGAGCCGTGCATTGGCGCCTTCCATGTTGCACTGTACGTGGGCACATGAAGTAGTTACACACACTTCAATGATGCAGGTAGCTGTCGTTGTGCTCGTGCACAGGTTGTGACATGGCCCTGTGTTTTGCCATGGAGGAGAGGGGGGGTGCTGGCACTGGCCACCCTTGTCTACATGCATGCAGTCCACCTGCTGACGAGCAGACATTCCCACACACCAAAGGACTGATTTGCTCTCTCTGTGTCTCCCTCCCTCTCTGTCCCCCTCTCCCTCCCTCTCTGTCCCCCTCTCCCTCCTTCTCTGTCTCCCTTTCCCTCCCTCTGTGTGTCAGCCTCCTCCCTCTGTCCGTCTTCCTGTGTCTCCCTCCCTCTCTGTCCCCCTCTCCCTCCCTCTCTGTCCCCCTCTCCCTCCCTCTCTGTCCCCCTTTCCCTCCCTCTGTGTGTCAGCCTCCTCCCTCTGTCCGTCTTCCTGTGTCTCCCTCCCTCTCTGTCCCCCTCTCCCTCCCTCTCTGTCCCCCTCTCCCTCCCTCTGTGTGTCACCCTCTGTCACCTCAGCCCAGCTTCCTAGACACACACTTTTTCCAGTCCTTTGAATGGCCCTTGGCTTGTTGATGTGAGTTTGTTTCTGATCTCCAGGCACCCATTGGGTGTAGTGTCTGTGTCTGCGCTGCTGCTGTGGTGGTGTGTGCTGCCACTCTTTCACAGTGTTGGCTGTTCATTAGCTGCTGTCATGTGCAAAACAGTGCCTTCACCCCCATGTGTTGATGCAAGGCGTCCGCCATTTGCTGGCGAGTCTTTCCTGTGTGGGGACACAGTGTTTGTCTGGCTGTGACCTAGGCCATATGGGCAGAGGGCATTGTTGTCTGCTTCTGAGTTGCACTATGTGAATTTTGGGGCCCACCCTCCCGCCATCCGGGTTACTGTGCCATGTGTTGGTGTCTTCTATGGCCTGTGACTTGACATTGTCCAGCTGGGTGCACGGGGCATGGTGGCGGCAGTGGCATGTGCGTGTTCATGGAGTGTGGTTGAGTCATGCGATAGCTTGGGGTGGTTGCGTGCCTGTTTGTGATTTTGGTTGTGGATAACGTTCCCCCCATGTGAGGTGCGTTGTTTGTGTACTCACCCGGGTCTCGGAGTCCTCCTAATCCTTCGACTGCCTCCACCGGCAGTATGGCCATCACCCTCTCCTCCCAGGGATGGTAGTGTACGGGTCTGTGGGACGGCCCTCCTCCAGTGGCGTTGGCCTGGTTGTGTTCATCCAGCATCTTGGCTCGGACCCTCCTCCGCAGATCGTACCACCTGGCTTGGCATTCCTGCTTGTTCCTTCTGGTGTCCGCAACAGCATTCACAGCATCGACGATGGTCTGCCACTTGGCTGTTTTTTCTGACATGCTGGTCTGTCTGACCAAGGTTCCAAAGAGCTGTGGCTCGACTCTGAGGATTTCATCGACAAGGACCTCCAACTCTCGGTTACTGAACTTTGGATTCTTGTTAGTGGGCATGGTGAGGGGTGTGGGTGTGGATGGTGGGGGGGTGTGTGTGTGGATGGTTGTGGGTGTGTGGGTGTGGTTGTGCAGGTGTGTGTGTGAATGTGATGAGGGTGTGTTTGAGAAGGTGGTTGTGTGAAGGTGTGCAAGTGTAAGGTGTGGTGAAGCTTCTAGTTTGGTGCTGTAGGTTGTCTGTGGGGTCTGGCAGCAGTGAGTCTGTTGCAAAGGCTCATGGTTTGTGTGTGTGGGCCCTTTTTATTGGTCCATTGGTGGGTGTGGCTGTGTTTGAACTTTGGGTGGGTGTGTTATAAGGAGTGGTGGTGTTTTGGGCCTCTGTTGGTTTTTGGCTATTGCAGGTCAGTGAATGTGTTGTTTTGGTAGTTGTTGGACATGTTTTGTGGCTTTGTGCCATTCGAATGGTGTATTCTTGTGTCGTTTTGGTTTGTCCTGGTTGTGTACGTGCGTTTTTTGGCGTGTATACGGTGTGTACATGGGCCTTTTTGTTGTACAGTGCTGTCCTTGTGTGTGGCTTGGTACGAGTCGTACATTCGGTTGTGATGTTGGGGCCTGGGGTGCGCTCCGTCCTTAGGATGTTGTGGTGTGGGTACGCTCCATGCATACGCGGGTGGGGGTACGACTCTGACGTACACGGGTGTACATACACGGTGGTACGACACGTACAGGGGTGGGGGTACGACTCTGATGTACACGGGTGTAGGTACACGGGGGTACGACACGTACAGGGGTGGGGGTACGACTCTGACGTACAGAGGTGTAGGTACACGGGGGTACGACACGTACAGGGGTGGGGGTACGACTCTGACGTACAGGGGTGTACATACACGGTGGTACGACACGTACACGGGTGGGGGTACGACTCGAACGTACAGGGGTGTACATACACGGTGGTACGACATGTACAGGGGTGGGGGTACGACTCTGACGTACACGGGTGTAGGTACACGGTGGTACGACACGTACAGGGGTGGGGGTACGACTCTGACGTACACGGGTGTACATACACGGTGGTACGACACGTACAGGGGGGGTACGACTCTGACGTACACGGGTGTAGGTACACGGGGGTACGACACATACACGGGTGGGGGTACGACTCTGACGTACAGGGGTGTACATACACGGTGGTACGACACGTACATGGGTGGGGGTACGACTCGAACATACAGGGGTGTACATACACGGTGGTACGACACGTACACGGGTGGGGGTACGACTCTGACGTACACGGGTGTAGGTACACGGGGGTACGACACGTACAGGGGTGGGGGTACGACTCTGACATACAGTGGTGTACATACACGGTGGTACGACACGTACACGGGTGGGGGTACGACTTGAATGTACAGGGGTGTACATACACGGTGGTACGACACGTACAGGGGTGGGGGTACGACTCTGACGTACACGGGTGTAGGTACACGGGGGTACGACACGTACACGGGTGGGGGTAGGACTCGAACGTACAGGGGTGTACATACACAGTGGTACGACACGTACAGGGGTGAGGGTACGACTCTGACGTACAGGGGTGTACATACACGGTGGTACGACACGTACACGGGTGGGGGTACGACTCGAACGTACAGGGGTGTACATACACGGTGGTACGACACGTACACGGGTGGGGGTACGACTCTGACGTACACGGGTGTAGGTACACGGTGGTACGACACGTACAGGGGTGGGGGTACGACTCTGACGTACACGGGTGTACATACACGGTGGTACGACACGTACACGGGTGGGGGTACGACTGACGTACACGAGTGTAGGTACATGGGGGTACGACACGTACAGGGGTGGGGGTACGACTCTGACGTACACGGGTGTAGGTACACGGGGGTACGACACGTACAGGGGTGGGGGTAGGACTCGAACGTACAGGGGTGTACATACACGGTGGTACGACACGTACAGGGGTGGGGGTACGACTCTGACGTAGAGGGGTGTACATACACAGTGGTACGACACGTACACGGGTGGGGGTACGACTCTGACGTACATGGGTGTACATACATGGTGGTACGACACGTACACGGGTGGGGGTACGACTCTGACGTACACGGGTGTAGGTACACGGGGGTACGACACGTACACGGGTGGGGGTAGGACTCGAACGTACAGGGGTGTACATACACGGTGGTACGACACGTACACAGGTGGGGGTACGACTCGAACGTACAGGGGTGTACATACACGGTGGTACGACACGTACAGGGGTGGGGGTACGACTCTGACGTACACGGGTGTAGGTACACGGGGGTACGACACGTACAGGGGTGGGGGTAGGACTCGAACGTACAGGGGTGTACATACACGGTGGTGCGACACGTACATGGGTGGGGGTACGACTCTGATGTACACGGGTGTAGGTACACGGTGGTACGACACGTACAGGGGTGGGGGTACGACTCTGACGTACACGGGTGTACATACACGGTGGTACGACACGTACAGGGGTGGGGGTACGACTCTGACGTACACGGGTGTAGGTACACGGGGGTACGACACGTACAGGGGTGGGGGTACGACTCTGACGTACAGGGGTGTACATATTTTATGGTATGTTATGTTATAGTGTGTTTATATAGCGCACGGCTACTCCAGAGGAGTGTCCCGGCGCTTTCCACAGGCAGCTCAGTGTAACACAGCAAAACAAACAAACAGCAGAGCACCAGGCACCAGGGAAGAGAGAGAAACCTAAAGGTTGAAAAGCCAGGTCTTCAAGCTCTTTCTAAACTGCAGCAAATTAGCAGAGCTGCGTAGAGCCAGCGGAAGCGAATTCCAAAGCTGGGGCGCCTTAAAGCTGAAAGAGCGCCCCCCAGTGCGCGCCTTCCTAACCCGCGGCACCACGGCCAGAAAAAGAGAATCTGACCGCAGTGAACGGGCTGGACGGTAAAAAGACAACCTCCGTTACAAATACCTTGCACCAGTGCCAAAGAGTGCTTTGTGCATCAGTGTCAAGGATTTAAACATAATCCGCTTCCGGATAGGGAGCCAGTGGAGCGTCTGCAGCAGCCCAGATACTCGCGCTCACCTATGAAGGCCAAAAATGGCACGAGCAGCAGAGTTCTGGGCCACCTGCAGGCGCTGTACCAAATAATCCGGGAGACCAAGGAAAAGGGCATTCGCATAGTCCAGCCTGGATCCAATCAAAGCTTGCACAGTAATCCGCCTGTGCTCCACAGAAAGTAATGGTAAAACCTTGCAGAGCATCTTCAGAATGCCAAAACAGGAGCCAGCCAAACCAAGAACATGTGCTCTCAGCAAAAGTTTATTGTCCAGCTTAACTCCCAAGTTTTTGGCAACCAGCGATGACTGTGCAGGAGGACACATATCCGGCGGCCACCAATCCTGCCACTCCGGGTCGGTGGCACAGCCGAAGAATAGGACCACCGACTTACTGGAATTGGCCTTCAGGCTATTCTGTTGGAACCAGTCGAAGACCATCCCCAGGCACCCCCGAATGCTCTCTCCATCAAATGCCTGATCTTTCCCGCATGTGAAGAGGAGTTGCGTGTCCTCTGCGTAGGACACGATCTGGGCCCCATGAGCCTCCACCAAGGCCGCCAGGGGAGACATGAAGATGTTAAACAATGTTGGGCTCAACACAGAACCCTGTGGAACTCCGACTCCCAATGGCGGCATCTCGGCGGCGCTCTGGGAAACCCAAATCGTCTGGCGGCGGCCCTCAAGAAAAGATGTAAACCATTTGAGAACCGTCCCCCTGAGGCCGATGGCATGGAGCCTGGCGAGGAGCGCCACGTGGGGGACGGTGTCAAAGGCCGCCGACAGGTCCAGCATGACAAGCATGGCCTTACCTCCAATATCCAGAGTCTCGCGAATAACCTCCGAGACCTCCAACAGAGCCGTTTCCGTACTCAAATTAGGGCGGAACCCAGATTTGGATGGGTGCAGTAGATTGTTGGTTTCGAGAAAACCCGACAAGATGCCATGCACATGTTTTTCTGTGATCTTCGCCAGAGCCGGAAGAAGAGAAATAGGCCTGTAATTGGCCAGGACCTCAGTATCCAAACCGGGCTTTTTCAGGAGGGGGATCACCATCGCCCTTTTCCAGGTGCGTGGGACACTCCCTTCCCTCAAAGAGGCGTTAATAAGAGGATTAACCAGTGGATTCACCACCGCTGCCATCCTAGCCAAAAATTTGGCAGGGCAGGGATCTAACGGCGAGCCTGATTTCAGGCCGGCCAGCAGCAACAGGGACGCATCACTGGAAAGAGATGGAAAAACCGAGAGTGCAGCGGCAGATATGGGCGGTGGACCGCAACCGGCCCTGGGGCCGCAGCATCCCTCCTTCGGCCTGTCCAAGAAAGAAGCCTGAATCGCCTTAATCTTGTCAGTAAAGAAACTGGCCAGATCACGCGCCCACAGGTCAGGTGAGACTGATAGGGGTAGGTTGGAGCTGGGGGTCGTGAAGTCCTTCGCAACCGTGAAGATCTCCTTACAGGAGTTCCCCGACTCCTCAATCCTCCTAGCGAGATAATCCTTCTTGGCACACAGGATATCCCGATGATACGCCTTCATAGCCAGCCTATAGGTGGATTTGGCCTTCTCGTCATACTGACGGCGCCAGGCCCGTTTGGCAACCTTACATTGGCTGCGCGCCAATCGCAACCCCTCCATAAACCACGGTGCAGATCGCCGGATTGCCGTGGACCGGGGGGCTGTTCCAGGGGCAAGATCGTTTAGCCTTTCAGTCAGCCAAAGCTGCAGAGCCTCAGTGTCCTGTTCCAGAGCGCCCGAAAAGGGGCAAGGATGATTCACAAGCGCCTGCTCCAACATATCGGGCGTTACTCTATGCAGCGCTCTCGCAGCTGTTCTGGGCAGTATGGGGGCACTACTGTACGTTCGCCCATTCTCCACCACGGAGAACCTGATCAACCTGTGATCCGTCCAGAGCACAGGCAGAGTCTCAATATCCGCAATCGGGACCGACGAAAACACTTGGTCCAGGGTAAGCCCTTTCTCATGTGTAGGACCAATCACAAAAGGTACAAGGCCCATCGAGGATGTAATATCCAGCAGTTTAATTGAGTCCGCATCCCCCGCCACATCCAGGTGGCAATTGAAGTCGCCTGCCACCAAACAATGCTGTGTGGACAGCGCCAGATCAGAAATAGCAGTCTGCAGGTCCTCCAAAAAGGAGCCCATAGGACCAGGAGGCCTATAAACCAATAACCCCTTCACGGCTTGGGATGAAGACAATCTGAGCGTGAAAGCAAGGGACTCAGAACCCCCGATAGAAATCTGGGGGAGCACAGAACAAGACACGCTCTTCTTCACCACCACAGCAACCCCACCACCCCGACCCTTCACTCTGTCCTGCCGAAAGATGTTATACGCCAGCGGGATGTCAGAGAAGATGTCCGGATTAGATGCCTCGCCTAGCCAGGTTTCAGTCAGTAGCAGACATAATGGATTTTCCCTGACAAGAAGATCATAAATGTACAGGGCATGGCTACCTACTGACCTCGTGTTGAGCAGCAGGCAGAGATGTTTAACACGAGCCGCGGCTGGTCGGCAACCGGTGACCGAAGTCCACATAGGGGACCAGCCACAGCCCGGGCAACGCCTTTTGCCCTTAACACGGCCCGGAAACACAGAGCGACAGGAGCAAGAAAATGTCTGTAGGGCGCGCAGCGTCGCCGAGGAGTAGGAAATCATCTTCGGCTGAGGCTGGCCGGGCCAGAGTCCACCCTCGCTCCGGAGCTTCCGAGACGCTGACGGGCGCAGACGGGCAGGACTCTGGCGTGACTCAGGCGCAGCGAAGGCGCCCACCGCTGCGCGTCACCGCTGCGCGTGCAGGTGGCTGGCTTATATGCACCGACCGAGCATAGGCTGCAGGTCTCCTCCCCCAATATGGCGCCCGGCAAAGTCCCACCACTACCCCAATCCAAGATGGCGAGCAAACACTCCCCGACGCTACCCCAGAAGGACAGGACCCGCCAAACAGCGGTGCTCAAACAATTTAAGGTGCAGGGTGGAGTGGGGGTACGACTCGAATGTACAGGGGTGTACATACACGGTGGTACGACACGTGCACGGGTGGGGGTACGACTCGAACGTACAGGGGTGTACATACACGGTGGTACGACACGTACACGGGTGGGGGTACGACTCTGACGTACACGGGTGTAGGTACACGGGGGTGCGACACGTACAGGGGTGGGGGTACGACTCTGACGTACAGGGGTGTACATACACGGTGGTACGACATGTACACGGGTGGGGGTACGACTCGAATGTACAGGGGTGTACATACACGGTGGTACGACACGTACAGGGGTGGGGGTACGACTCGAATGTACACGGGTGTAGGTACACGGGGGTACGACACGTACATGGGTGGGGGTAGGACTCGAACGTACAGGGGTGTACATACACAGTGGTACGACACGTACAGGGGTGGGGGTACGACTCTGACGTACGGGGGTATACATACACGGTGGTACGACACGTACACGGGTGGGGGTACGACTCGAACGTACAGGGGTAAACATACACGGTGGTACGACACGTACACGGGTGGGGGTACGACTCTGACGTACACGGGTGTAGGTACACGGTGGTACGACACGTACAGGGGTGGGGGTACGACTCTGACGTACACGGGTGTACATACACGGTGGTACGACACGTACACGGGTGGGGGTACGACTCTGACGTACACGGGTGTAGGTACACAGGGGTACGACACGTACAGGGGTGGGGGTACGACTCTGACGTACACGGGGGTACGACACGTACAGGGGTGGGGGTAGGACTCGAACGTACAGGGGTGTACATACACGGTGGTACGACATGTACAGGGGTGGGGGTACGACTGACGTAGAGGGGTGTACATACACGGTGGTACGACACGTACACGGGTGGGGGTACGACTCTGACGTACACGGGTGTACATACATGGTGATACGACATGTACACGGGTGGGGGTACGACTCTGACGTACACGGGTGTAGGTACACGGGGGTACGACACGTACACGGGTGGGGGTAGGACTCGAACGTACAGGGGTGTACATACATGGTGGTACGACACGTACACGGGTGGTGGTACGACTCGAACGTACAGGGGTGTACATACACGGTGGTACGACACGTACAGGGGTGGGGGTACGACTCTGACGTACACGGTTGTAGGTACACGGGGGTACGACACGTACAGGGGTAGGACTCGAACGTACAGGGGTGTACATACACGGTGGTACGACACGTACAGGGGTGGGGGTACGACTCTGACGTACAGGGGTGTAGATACACGGTGGTACGACACGTACACGGGTGGGGGTACGACTTGAGCGTACAGGGGTGTACATACACGGTGGTACGACACGTACACAGGTGGGGGTACGACTCTGATGTACACGGGTGTAGGTACACGGGGGTACGACACGTACACGGGTGGGGGTAGGACTCGAACGTACAGGGGTGTACATACACGGTGGTACGACACGTACAGGGGTGGGGGTACGACTCTGACGTACAGGGGTGTACATACACGGTGGTACGACATGTACACGGGTGGGGGTACGACTCGAACGTACAGGGGTGTACATACACGGTGGTACGACACGTACACGGGTGGGGGTACGACTCTGACGTACACGGGTGTAGGTACACGGTGGTACGACACGTACAGGGGTGGGGGTACGACTCTGATGTACACGGGTGTACATACACGGTGGTACGACACGTACACGGGTGGGGGTACGACTCTGACGTACACAGGTGTAGGTACACGGGGGTACGACACGTACAGGGGTGGGTGTAGGACTCGAACGTACAGGGGTGTACATACACGGTGGTACGACACGTACACGGGTGGGGGTACGACTCGAACGTACAGGGGTGTACATACACAGGTGGGGGTTCGACACGTACAGTGGTGTACATACAGGGGGGGTGTACATTCACGGGGAGTACGATTTGAACGTATGGGTGCTGGGGGGAGTGTTGGGCGCGTATGCGGGCACATGTCTCCATGGTTGCAATGGGAGTTCGGTGCGGACGGTGTTTTTACCATACGGTTGTGAGATCGGACGCACGGGTTGGATCGTGATTCCTCGGTCGGACTTCACTTTTCACATTTGTACGGTAAATCGTCCGAGGAGGTGTCGGACACATTTTCCAACCCGAGGACGTGTGGGGAATGATTCCCAATGCGGTTCGTATGGACTTTTTACCATGCGAATCGTGATTGCCAGTTTGTACGGCACTTGTACGATTCGTACGGTAAAAAGACCGGATACGAGTCGTACGGGTAAATTTTTTACCGGATCGTAATTGGCACCTAAGAATCTGTTCTGTGGAGTTCCCCATGGAATGTCTCTCAGCCCCAAACTGTTCATCGTTTACATGACTCCACTAGCCAACATCATCCAATCCCAAGGCATCACCCTCATCTCGTATGCCACTGACACCCATCTCACCTGCTCCCTGATGGACAAGACAACCATCACTAGAGCAAACATCACCAATTGCACTATCATGGTAGCAGAATGGATGAGAACCAATTGCTTGAGCTCAACGCTGGCAAGACGGAAGTAGTGGCTTTCAGAAAAAAGAGCTTTCCCATGGAAGGCTACCTGGTGGCTTACAGAGCGAGGACCAACACCCACCACCCATGCCAGAAATCTGGGGATCATACTGGACGACAAGTTCAACATGACAGCACAAGTCAACGCAGTGAACGCTGCCTGGTTCCACATCATACGTATGCTACAAAAGATCTTCAAATGATTGCCACAGAACACTGTTACACCATTACATTTTTGGTGTGTGTTTAAATGAGTGTATGTTTACTTTCCAGGTGGTTTTGTTGGCCTCTGGCACCAATATGTAAACAGGCTTCCCATAATGTGCTTTAGTGTTGCAGATGGTGCAGGATCTCAGATGTGATCCTTGTAGCATTGCTACCTATACATAGCATTCAGGTGGTGACAGATTCCGTGGAAGTATACGCTTCTGTCCCAAGGGTTTTTGATAGGTGGCTATTGCTTGCAGGAGCATTTTTTTGTTGAAAAAAGAATTACTTTCCTTTAATGTGGCAATATAATGGAACTAAAAGCAATTACAGATGTTGTCTGACTGTCGTTTTCTTATAATTGCTAAGAAGAATCACGTGTACAGTAGAAGTGGGAACCTCATGATCATCACTAATCGCAACCAGGCTGTGTCGAAACATTCTTAGAGTGAACTTCTTGTGGCCCTCAAGAGCACATTCCTGCTGCTGCCTTCATCTGAAGGGATGCTTGGACATGTTAGAGGGCTTATCCTTGGAGGAGATGCTACATTTGGTAGAGATCAAGACCCCTATGTTTATCAGATGCAAGCTCCTCTTCTTTTATATCTTTCTCTTTTGTTTCTCGGACCCTTGTGTATTACACCTGAGGACATGGCCCACAGTTTTGCTAGCATCAAAAGGATGTTTTTTCCCGTGATGGATGATGGTACATTGAGTTCTTTCATTTTGGTTCGACGTGTGTCAACGCTTTCCTTTTATTAGAAAGAACCGATAGAATGCAAAGTGAATCTAAAGCTGAGCCAACAATTATTTACAGAAAGGCTCTCACCTAGTTTCCTTTATCAGTAGATTTGCTCAGTGAATATAATTAAAGTTACATAAGCGATGTAGCCAGAAAGAAAGTAATTCAGAAGAGAAAATCAATTGTATGCTCTTAGAACATACATTGTCAAAAGAAACAATACATGATCCAGTTTTAAAAGAAATATTAAAATAACTGGGTCACTTAGAATAAGTAGAATAAGTAACCAAGGTTCTCCAAGAGAAAGCACATTGTGTTCTGAGGGGAAAAAAACAAAAGTTGTGCACTTGTTGAGAAAGTTCGATTTTAAGTTGAATAAAACTTAAGTGCAACTTGGTAAATTGACAGTGCGCTTGCAGTCAAAATCAATATTGAAGCGGATGTGAAATATATAAGTAAATGCACATAAATGAAATACTTTCTGGAAAATGATCTCCAAGGTTCACAATTTGCAGCTACCCTTGGGGTACCACAAGTACCTAGTCAGATCAATGCTGGTGCCTGAAGAGGGAGGAAGACTGCATGCTTAGGGACATTCCTGAGGTAGACCAGAGTGGACCACAGATAGAGGTACAGTTAATGATTCCTGTGTCCCCTTCCCAGTTGATAGTGGTGCTACCCGCTCCACACAGGTACCCCATCGGTGTCTCTATCTGAACGATACAGTGGCCTTGATTCCAACTCATGCCACACTAGCACTCTCCTTTGAAAAAGCAATGCCACTGGTCACTTGGAAGAGCCAGATGTTTTAAGTGATGTACTGAGCGAACATATCTTTTCTTCCTGCTCAACCTGCGGTCAAGTGCAAATGAGAAAAATGACAGCCTGTATCAATTGGGTATTGACTACGTATTACAGAAAATATGATATCGACATATTGCTTAATGATTCTTCATTGTATTTCATCCTAAAAATCTTCCCTTCTAATCCTGGGTCTGACTCTGGGCCTGGGATATCTAGTTACCAACCCTATTGAGGGGTGTTCTGGTAAAGATTACCCTGTGGACTGATAGAAAACAAGTGCTGCACCCCTTCCAGCCAGAAGAAATTGTTCAAAATAAAAGACTAACTATAGAGCGATAATTATCGCTAAGCGCACTTAGCGCTAGGATAATTATCGCCGGCTAACGTGGATTTTTATCGCTGAGATAGCGTGCTATTAGCAACGCTTATCTCAAAAGCGATAAAAATCCTCACGCTAACTGGAAACCCAGCGATAATCTCACGAAATGTGGCGTTAGCTTGTTGATAGGGCCTCACAAACTTAGCCATGATATCCACCTTCCATAGGATATCATGGCTAAGTCAGTCCTGAAGCAGGCGTTAGTAAAGTAGCGATAACAGGGGTTATCGTTACTTTTCTTGCTGCTATGCTTCATAGCGTGGGGCTTGATGATAGGAGAAATGTCGCTTAGCGACATTTCTCCTGTCATGTTAGGTCAGGAACTCCCACTTTGCAAAGCTGGGCGTTAAGATTTCGTGCGCAAATGCAAGGTTTCACACTAACGCGTGACCTTGCTAATTAGGCGATAAAATTATCGCCGCTTTTCGGCCGACAACGGCCGCAAAAGCGGCGATAATTTTCTATCGCCGCCTTGTAGATATGCCACTTAGCACTTACTGCAGAAACGTATTACACTTTGAGGAAAAAATATTGCAGCACATCAAAGTCCCTATAGAGCATAGTTCATAGGACCTTCTCCAGAAAACGCCAAGCCTTGGCGTATCCTCAGGCATCTCACAGCCTCCAGATTCGTATAACACAAAGACCAAAAACCTATACAAAAGTTAATAAGGGATACCCTGCATTTACAATATTTACACACAAAGCATCCACAAACAAGTGGAATACAGCAAACAGAGAAAGAATGTAAAATGAGTGCCTCACCATGCCTGGCTGCCAGCTAATCTAAGAATACACTTTCAAAATAAAAGGAGCTACCTTGATTTGTCATGATAACTAGAAGTGAATGTTGCAGATAAGAGATGCTTGCTTTTACTATAGATACAAAACAGGTACTATACCGAGGAGGCTGGGATACTGATTGTAAAATCAGTGCAGTGGTTGCTTTGTGTAATCTTACTGAAGTCTGAAAAAAAAAAAACATTTTGAAAAAGTCACATTATGATTTGGACAAATAAAGGTGTCTGAACAAAGGGCCCAAATCCATGCAAGTTTAATTTATATTTCCAAAATGAGAATTTAAATAAGAATTTATACTTGTATACTTGTTCACTCACATACACTTGTTGTAGTGGAAAGCAGTGGAAAGATGGTGCACGCAAAAAATGCAGGAGTTTGTGTGTATTCTAATTTAGAACATGTTCTCTTAGTCCCTTTTAGTTCTAAGATCATATACTCCATTCATGAGAAGTTATAAATCCACAATCCGAAGGTATTGGAGCACTTTAAATCAGCACCAGTTACATTACACAAGGACACATTCATTTTTGGTAGGCACGGGGAGATTAACGGCCCGATTAGGAGTCTGATGGTCGATGGACTGCCAGACTTGTGGGGGCACGGCAGTGGCAGTCTCGCGACCCCACTATTATGAGTAGGGTTGTCAAACCATCACAGCCCGCCGCCGCTGCCAGGAAACTGTTGTTCTCTGGTGGTGTTGCGGCTGTGTAGAGGCATCAATATTCTTGGTGTATATTAGGAGTTTCCTCTCTGCAGGGGTTTAAAACCCTGTCGGAGAGGAAACAAAGGATGGGGCCTCTGTGCCCTGTGGATGCACACCAGTTCCTGCATAGCATTTTTCAATCCATGCCATGCAGGAACTGTTTTTGGCGTTTCCATACGTAGAGGCACCACTGTGGGAACACCAAAAAAAGCCCACCAGACAGGAGAAAACTCCTAATCTGTCAGGTGGCCTGACCACTGCTTGGGCGGTGTGGCAGCAGGGTGGAGCCAGCGCCGCACCACTAAAGTCGTAATCAGGCCCTAAGTGATTTGCCCAGAATCACAGGATGTTGAGAAAACGTCGAGACTCGAACCTGGTTCCCCAGCTCCAAAGTTGGCAGCTCTGACCTTTACACTCTAGGAAAATATGATTCGCCAGAGGAAAAAATCTTTCCCATGAAGAAAAAAGAGAAACATGAAGATGTTAATTTTGACTTGCTCTGAGAGTTTCAAATGAATAGGTAAATATGTATTTGGTAAATGTATGTAAGATTTATGAGGAGGGTGTGTGCCAGCACAATGGTGAAATTCCATACATCACGAATGACAGCTATAACCAACCAATGGCTGATGAATGTTAGCTGATGCATATGTGAATGAGATTAATATTAACTATTGGCCAAAGAGGGCTGACCTTTCAGGAGTTTTTTTAGATCCATTCTCTCTAGTTCAAATTTTCTAAATGATGGGATTATTATTGGAAGCACTCGATCACAACTTCATTTTCCACAGCCTTACCTTACCCTTACCCATTAATATGCCCTGCTCGATGTATTTAACAACCTTTCTTGGAAGGAAAACACACCATGAAGGGCAGGTTCAGAGTTTATTGACTGTGCACACAACCAATCACATTCCTTTCACATCACTCATGCACATACCCTTGACTTCATATACAAAGCACACCAGCAATCCAAGCAAAGAAGCCAGCAATAGAAGGACTGATAGGTTAACAAAGACAGGCTTTTTGAAAGCACCCCTTGCAGCACACTGTACAAAGCAGAAACTTGCAATTAACACAGAGGGGCTGACTAACAAAGGTATCCACTGAAGTGAAAGTTTGGGGTGGGCGGAATTTGCGAAAGTGACTTTCGCAAATTATCGCGAAAATGTTACAAATCTCCGCAAACACGCGGAAATATCGCGAAGATGCTGAAGTTTTTTTCCCACCCGTTCGCGGTATTTTATGCATGGTCGCGGCTCGCCAACTTACCCATGCGGTTGCTTGCGGGCGTGGCCATCTTGTTTTCACTCTTCTCGCGGTGCATGATCGCGAGAAGAAAGACGTGACCGCGCGACCAATGACAATACTGCGGGCGCGAACTGTCGTGAGAAGCGCAAATGGCTACCAACAATCCAACATCTTGTGGAGAACGCGACCGGATCGGGAAAACTTGTCGGCGAACGTGGGGATTCAGGTAAGGCGATCGCGCGCACGCGAGAATGTATTATTTTACAGCGCGGGCAAGAAACAAATTATCGCTAAGCTGCGGAATGCGGAAATTTTGACATTTTCGCGCTCTCCGCGGAACGCGAAAATGTCAAATTATCGCAATTTCCGCGAGCGGAACGGAAATTTATCCCAGGCCTAGTGAAAGTAACATGCGTAAACAACGCCATGTTAAAGACAAAGCGTAATATTTATTCCCAGAATCAGGAATGGTGGGATTTAGGCTAGTTCAGTAGGATTCGCTCAGGCTCATACTGGGAGGTTTCCAATGTAAGCAAATCTGGAGGGTCTGTTTGTTCGAACTTCACAAATATGCAGATTGGTTCCCAACCATAAGATGAGTTCCAAGAATGTTAAAAAAATTAGATGGTCGGGGCAAGCAAATGTGAGTACTTTCTGAGTTTCTACCAGGCCCACTGTGAAGTAAGCAGGAATCGCTCACTTGGGAAAGAAAGTTCTATTTATGAACCTTACTTACCAGGGATCGTGGTTATTACTGCAGTTACAGTTTCTTACCCCAGTATTCACTAATTGAGGGGCTCATTTACAAACCCAGTGCTCCTCCAGAACGTCACTTTTTCTGACTTTCCAGGGGCACACTGGGCTTACCCATATGTATGAGGCCACGTAAAGCCATACCGCGTGGCTTTTCATGGCCTCGTAGATATGGTGTGAGGTAACGCAGCACAAGTCGTTGTGTTGCCTCACACTGCAAAAGGGAGGCATGCCATGTTTGTTACGTGGGTGTTCTCACGTGACACCCATGGCATTTGACACATTAGCAGAATTACAGCATGCTTTAAACCTGGGAATGCGTCAAAAGCCTACACCTCCCCAGAGGTGGCGTAAGGGTTGTTTTTGTGAAGAAAGGTGTCCCTTCCTCCACAAAAACAACCAGATTCTAACGCAGCCACTATTGCACCTGCCTGTCCAAACTGAGTGGACGAGAGACATAGATCGAAGGTTACACATCAAGTTATGCGCTAACTAATCTAATCTTCGATGCCTGGTCTATATTTTACATCTAATCTAAGATGTCCGGTCTAAAATTCAAGACGCCCGGACGTGGGAATGCGGACTTATGCTTTGGCTGCTTTTGTGCCCATTGGAAATTGCTGGACATATTGAATTTATAAAGACCAATTAACATTAACTGTGGATGTTTGTTGCCAGATTTACTTATTCTGGTATACACACTAGACAGGGGACAGTGCCCATTGAACTATGGTAATAAGTCAGGTGATTATTGTCCTGAAGAGACCTCGAGATTCAGCAGGGGTCGAAACGTCGACTTTTGTTTCGCCTGGTTGTTTTTAAGAATTAGTTCACATGCTGTGATGTGATATACACATGAGTTTTCTCTGTTTTTTTCTGTAACACGTAGAACCAGTGAACTATTTTTCTTTTTTGTGTGTCATTGTATATCATTTGTATTTGTTTCCCACACTTGAGCACTGCGTCACCTGCACTTTTATTATCAACCACAATATTATCTGCATACAGAATTTGTTTATTTGATGAACAATACAAAGAAATACTTATAAAACCATCGTCAGCAACATATTATTTTCTGATTAATCTATTGGACTTGTTTTTGTATGTAAGATTACCAAAGAGGGCAGGGACACTCTGGTGTTTAGGAGTAAATACATTCAATGTTGGCTTACCCAAACGGTGGGTAGAATGTTGGAGTTTTTTTATCTATAGGGTTGCCTATTTATCTGAAAAGAGTCCCATGGTGGACGTTGTTCGTATGTAAATATTATTGACCCTGGTCCACATGGGCATAGAAGGGACTGTCCTTGTTATTATAGATATAATACGGATGAGAGCAAGCAGGACTGGGATGCTACTCAAGACAGGTGGTGCTCATTTTAGAAGAGTTACATCTGCTGGATTGAAGGAAGCTAGTGGCAATGCAGTGGCCTCTGAATTGTATTGCTTCAGACGTGTCAGCTGGATACTATTTGATAACATCAATACCAGTGTTGTGAAATCTAATGTGAACAAGCAGCTAGCCTTTCCAATTGCAGGATGGGTGGAAGAACACCTACAGGATCCATCATTCTCTTACAGTCGGGAAGTGGACGACATGATGGTCAACTCTCTCAGCAGGGCTTAGCTCCATCCGGCAACTTACTGCAACTTCCTGTTGACTCTCTTTACCTTTTTAAAGGTGTACACCAGATCTGGATCCCCATATGTGACTCCCTTTGTGAGTGAAAGAGAACCTCTGCTGCTCTACTTTATCATCATACTCCAAGAGTTGGGAGCATTCTTCTTGAACTCCTCTTCTGATATATTTATTCCCCCTTCCCACTAATATCCAAGCTGTTGGTTTGGATTTACATGAAGATGCTTGTGTCATTCTCATTGTTGCCTTCAGGCATTGCAATGGGGTGGTTTAATCATGGATTTGGGCCCAGAGTGGATCCAGCATGGAGTTGATGATTGCGGTGAAGGCAATAACACCAGATAAAGTGAGAGTAGGCACAGATCAATGCAGCTTCTACTGGAAGAAGTTTGAATAACTAATGCTATCTGAGGACTCAGAAATATGGCGACATTCACTTTAAAGCTGAGGATTTTATTATGGGATAAGAGTATCATGATCCACCAATATGCTGACGATGCACAACTCTGCTTGAAAGTTTCATCAGTTTCAGACATCCAAAGCATCAAATACTGCCAGCACATCACTCAGACCTCGATGTCCAGCGCCTACCTAAACCTTCACTCAACCAAGATGGAATACTGATATTTGTCAAGAATAAAAACCTACAAACAATACAAACCTGACTCTATGACATGAACCTTGAAGGCTTCGCTCCCCAAGTTTCACCGAACACCAAGCTACTTGAATTTACCCTGGACATCAATCTCACCCTCAATGAACCGTTGTCAAAAGAAAACAAAGACAGCCTGGAACCAGTTCTCTCTTCTGAAGAAAGCACATTGTTTAACTCCAAACACTAGTCAATAGGTCGCTTCAACTCTCTCTGCATATTCCGTATACAATGGCAATATGTTTGCAAAGATAAGGGGCTACATCATCACAAAGCACAACAGAAGCTAAAAAAATAGTGGTATCAAAAACACAAAAGGTGATGGGCGGAATGCCTGCAAATAGTCGAAACCACTTAGAATCGCTCTCAGTAGCATTCCAACCCATCGTGTTTCACCTTCTGCCCTACTCTAGACAGAGACCTGCCCTATGACACTGCTCCTCATGGGAAAAGTCCATCCTGCACTTCCAGGTCAGACCCCCACCAGAACACAATACAAGCAACTCCAGACCAGTTGTAATCTTATTAGGCCTCGCCTGAGAAGTATAGCTTGGATCCTGTTGCACAGCGAGCACAGGATCCACATATGAGCATACCATTGGCAGCTTCAAAGTAATGGTACGATAATATAGCCTAATGCCTATTAAAAAAAGATGTTGATAGCAGCCTTTTAGAGGGACAGTGCTGCACCTGACATGCTTGTTGTGGTTTTTCCCCAACTTCTTGCCTTCCATCCTCCTGTTTGTGTTGATTTCGTTTTTGCTGGCTTTAGGTCTCTGCACACTTTACAACTGGTAACCAGTGCTCTCTCCTTTAAACAAGTTAACAGTGGCTTAAACCTAATTAGAACATTTCATTTACTTGGAGGTCCCTTGTAAACTGGTACTACATGCACCCCGGGCTTGTAAATTATCTGCTACTAGTGGGCCTGCAGCACTAATTGTGCCACTCACCTAAGTAGCCTTGAAAACATGTCTCAAACCTGCCATTGCAGCATGTGTGTGTAGTTTCAAACTGCCATTTCAACCTAGCAAAATAAATCTCTTTGCCAGTCCTAAACCTTCCTTTTTAAGACATAGGGCAAGGTGCAGTGTATTTAAATAGCTGGACATGCATGTTTGACTTTACATGTCCTAGTAATGAAAAACTCTTAAATTCATTTTTACTACTGCAAGGTCTACCTCTCTCATAGGATAACATTGGGTTAACTTATTACATTTTTTATGTGATACCTTTCAATTGATATCAACTCACAATATCGAGCTGGTGTCTAAAAAAGTGTAATTTGAAAAACCCTTTATTAGTAAAATTACATTTTAAAACAGAATTCTGAAAATGCCACTTTTAGAAAGTGGATATTTTCTTGTTCCAACCATTTGGTGCCTGCAGCCTGTATCATGGGTCACATGACTAGGTGTAGCTGGAATTTGCTCTTTGTGTATTACTCCTAGACAGTGGGACAAAGGGGGAAGAGGTGTTGGCAGGATGGGCCATCTCTGACATTATTAGGGGAAGGAGCTGTCACCTACCATGCTTGTCATCACAAAGGCTCTGCCTGAGCGCACTCACAAAGGGTGTGACACTAGCCATTTGTGACCCCATACAGGCTGGGCCAGGACAGGAAAGCAGAACATTCCAAGCACCTCTAGAAGTGGAAACCTCTAGAACCTTCTCCTACTTCAAAGTGGGAACCAGGTATATATAATGGACTCTGAGACCCAACTCTTCAGTATACCTCTAGGCCTGTGAAAGACTGAGAAGGACTGCTGTGCTGCTCTGCAAGAAGTACTGACTAGGAAATTCTTTATTGTTTGGTTAATTAAAACCATAACAATGTTACATACAAAACAATTTATTTAAAAAAAAAATTGTACACTTCTTTAAAAGAATATTAAATTTACAGTTCAGTGTAATATGAAAAGTTTCGCTTATTATGTTAATTGAACTGAGATTGTTTTTTAAGGCTAATTCACAGTACTTCAGTAGCTTGCAGTTCAATTGAGTATCCGATGAATTGAGGCACTGGGTACTGGCAGCCCTACATGTCCTGATTTTCCTCATTTTGAAGTCTGGCTGCAGTAAAGTGACTCGTGCTGCATAAAAGTAAGTGCAAATACAGGTCAAGTAAATGAACTTCTCTTATGTTTGACCACAAATTCTACATGTTGTGGAGCCATTATACTTCCAGCTTGGTAGATCTACTGTTGTTGGTAGATCGCTGAACCAGAGTGCCATATGTTGTTTCTTATATAAAACGGAAAATGTGGCGCTTAAGTAAGGTGCTTGTTTTAGAGAGTCACAGTTGTTAATTACCATCCATGCGTGTGTTCTACTGCTGAACGTAGTTTTGTCTTCTACCAACGATTGCAGTCTAGCCCTTTTATTGATGATTTGTCTAAATGCAGAAAAGGACAGACTTTTGTTCCACAGGACTTCTGTCTTGGTGTTTTGGAGGGCTTTCTGTAGAAATTTGCTGTATGAGGATTTTTTATCTTTCTCGACCTGTCCAGAGTGCTTCACTAATTTGACAGTGTTCTTGGTTACGTTTTATTTTGTACCAGCTTTTTACAGTTGTATATTCTTCCCAGTGATTCGTTTATGAAGCCAAATTCCAGCCGCACCTGATCTGGGGATGCACTTTTTGGCAGCTGGAAGATTGGTTTGAAGGTAGTAACTTGCTGTTCATTTAGCAGTGAGGATTGTTTTCCATATTGGGTGATGCTGCCATAAGATAGTGTTGGCAGGAGCCTTGCTGCCATCACTGCTAATAGTGTCTTAAGCGAAGGACAGTTCAGTTTCTTTTCTAGTGTGCTGACGGTAAATATTAATGACTAAGCCCTTTTTTCCATGGTGTTCCTTTGTGCTTGTTGGTTGAATCTGTTGTCTAAGTAGACTCCTAAATATTTGTAGTTTCAAACCTTCTCCAGCATCTTGCCGTTCAACTAGGTCTTGAGTTTGTGGCTCGAACTGTTTTGGAGCAGCATAGTTTTTGTCTTGTTTGTGTTGATTTCTAGTTTGTTTGTTGTTAGGTAATTCTGCGGTTCTGTCAGCGCCCTCTGGAGGCCTACCTGTGTGAGGCTCATTAATACAAAGTCTTCAGCATAAGAGAGATGCGACAATGGCAGGGACCCTAGTCGTGGGGGGTGAGTATTAGTCTGATCCATTCCTTGGGCAGGGTCGCTCATGAACAGGTTAAATAGATAGGGGGCCAGCACGCATCCTTGTTTCAGACCCCTGTTTGTTAGGATCTTCCTCGAGACCCTTGTGCCGTCGCCTACTTTCACCCTTACCCAGGTGTTAGTGTATAGTTGGGTTATTCCTCGTAGTATATTTCCTGGGATATTAACTTTCTCCACAGTCTTTGTCGGTCACACAGTTGAAGTCTGCCTTTATATCGATGAAGCAGAGCTGAAGTCTTTTACTTTCCCTTTTACATTTATCAGCAATTGGAGATACTGTTCATAATAGTTCTGGTTCCTTTCTTGAATCCAGTTTGATTGACTGGGATCAGGTCCTGCTTCTCCGACCACTCGGTTAGGTCTGCCAGAATCACAGAAGCATAGTATTTTGCTTCTACATTGAGTAATGCGATGAGTCCGTAGTTTACTGGGTTTGTTCAATCCCCCCACTTGTAAATTGGAGTTAGAATGGAGCTGAGCCAGCTCGGAGGGATACTGCCCAATAATTCTATTTCATTAAGCAACATTGAAAGTTGAGTACCCCAGAATTTTATTTCTTCTTTGATTATTTCTTGGGGAATGCCATTTGGACCTGGTGCTTCATTATTTCTTCCTCTCTTTATTGTGTCGATGATATCATCAAATGAGAATTTTTGATCGAACACTTTTCTTTTTAGTTGTTCTTCTGTTGCTGGGGCCATCTCATCTGTCTTGTAATCATGATTTAATTGGTGTTCCGGTGGCTGCGTTTGGGATGATTCTGAAAGGATTTTCCCTTCAAATCTTTTTACTATGAAGTGTGCCCAGTTCTCCTCTTGAACATTGGAGTTATTGAGGATTTTGGTTGCTTTATTCAGGTTGTTTATTTGGTCCCAGAAAATGCTTGAATTGTTGTTCTTTGCAATGAATACTAGTTTGGTCCAGTTAGCCTCACGTAATGTATTTTTCTCTTACTAGAGAAGTTTTTTGTACTCCTTCTCACCTGGCATACTTTATTCCATCCTTGATGGCCTGTATCCATGGGTTTATTTTTCCTGACGGCCTTTCACAGTTCTTGTTTTAGTGTTGTCAGTTTGTGTGAAGTGACTTTGGGGCATATCAGCAAGGCGAAGCGATAGAATTATCGCCGCTTTTGCGGCCGTTTTCGGCCGAAAAGCGAAGATAATTTTATCGCCTAATTAGCAAGGTCACGCTAACGCGTGAAACCTTGCATTAGCGTACTAATTCCTAACGCCCAGCTTTTCATCTCTAATGAGATGCAAAGTGGGCGGTCCTGACCTGACATGACAGGAGAAATGTCGCTAAGCGACATTTCTCCTATCATTAAGCCCCACGCTATGAAGCATAGCTGCAAGAAAAGTAGCAATAATCCCTGTTATCGCTACTTTCCTTACGCTTGCTTCAGGACTGACAGCCATGATATCCTATGGAAGGTGGATATCATGGCTAAGTTTGTGGGGCCCTATTAACAAGCTAACGCCACATTGCGTGAGATTATCGCTGGGTTTCCAGCGATAATCTCACGTTAGGCAGTTAGCGCGAGGATGTTTATCGCTTTTGAGATAAGCGTTGCAAATAGCACTCTATCTCAGTGATAAAAATCCAAGCTAGCCGGCGATAATTATCCTAGCGCTAAGTGCGCTTAGCGATAATTATCGCCGGTTGTTGCTGACATGCCCCTTAGTTTTTATTCTCTGTTTTCCTTCTGGGGCTGTTTGTTATTATTGATGTTAAGGTGGATGTAAAGTCTGTCCAGGTGCTTATGAGATCAATGTTGTTTTTTTTTGTGGCTGGTCTGTAATTGATTCATTACTTCAAGATTCAAGTCTTGTAGTAATGCATTTGTCCACCTCAAGCATTTTACATTAGTTGTGTTTATGGTGCCAACCAGTGCTGAGCTATTTAGGAGCCTTCCAGGAGGTACGGCCGAGGAAATGTGCTGTTGACTATGGTCGCCCTGTGTCGAAAAATCGATGGAGAACTGGGCTAAGTACTGTATCAAGGGTAGGGAGATGATTGTATAATCCAGTATTGATTGTACTTTTGTACTGTGGAATGGTCATTTCGGCGGAGAATCCATTTTTGTTCTCCCGTTAAGAACCCGCATTCCTAAGTACTCTAACTTTGTCACAAGTTCCCGACCTGTGTGATCTGGGCATTATGCTGGCACTGAAATTGTGATGGGACTTCCCAAAATGTGTTGTTTGATGTTAGTTTGTTGATTTCCATCCAGTGTGTGTATTAGATTGGAGTTGAAGTCTCCTGTTACAATTATGTCCCAGAGGTGTTGCATGTTTCTTACCTCTGTGACTGTTCATATGAGTAACAAGTTTAATGCTTCTTTTATTTTTTGGGGTCCCAGGGTGTTTGTATATGTTAATCAATAGAACTGTTCTAAATACCGGGTTCCCACCATGTGAAAGTTTGGTTAATTGCAGGCCAGGATCTGGAGATATTAATTGTTCGGATTGTAGGAGAGTAGGATCTGCTTCACATCTTTACCCCCACGTTTTGCTGGTGTTTCACTGTTTTTCGACTTTAGTCTGGTTGGGACCCTGCTATTCAGGGCCCCAACCTAGCTGCTTCCTCTCTAAAATGATTCCATGTACTTTAGGTACAATTCAGATTGGATCTGAGGTACACTTCAAAGTCCCTAGTATATGGTATAATATGCACCCAGGGCATAGGTACCCCAGAGGCCTACCAGGGGCTGAAGCATGTATTATGCCACCCCTGGAAAGCAACCCGAAATGACACCACAGGTCTGCTACTGCAGCCTGAGTAAGATGGTGCATGCACCCCTTACTGAGAGATAGGTTCACTATATATCACCATATACTGCACATACAAACCTATCAGTCACCCCTATGGCAGGCCGTATCAATCCTGAAGGCAGGGTGCTTGGTTATATGTGAGGGGGTGCCCAGGCATGAGCTGAGACTGTTAAATGGTAGCGGCAGTCTTAGTCGATAACCTTTCAAGTATTGCCCGGCGGTAATCGCCTCTTATACCATTCGGTGCTAAACCAACAAAGAGGCAGGCACTGGAGACTGGAAGGCAGGAAACAAAGTTTTATTCTCTCCGGAGGAGAACACATCAGATCGGACAGCAAGGTATCGTCACGAGGTGCTCTAACTGCATCTCTGAGACCTGGTCTCTTATACACACGTTTATGACTTTATTGCAGGGTTATCATACATGGCACATTCTTGAGATCACTTTGATGCATGAAAGAACATCCTCAGAATCCCCGGCTCAGATCCGATCCCACGCATAGCTACAGTAGAAGTTCCCACCCCACCCGCAGTAGGAGATGGCTATCACACAGCAGGATATTCCGCCAGTTCCCGGGGGTGTGTGCAACCGGTCGGGTCTCAGGGGGTGGGGGCCTTGATCTGCTGTAATCCCTTTGATGTGGGGTGTTTCCCTTACAGTAGGGGCAATAAACTGCATCCGCAGGGCTAGGTGATGGCCTGGGATCGGTTCGGACAATCGGGCGCGGCGGAAGGGGGTTATCAGAAAGGATGTATGACCATGTATGGGATGAAAGGAGGTGTTGGTCAGGCACGGGGTGCGATTCCATGGCAGGGTCGCGCAGAAGGAGAGGTTTTACGGCCCATGTATGAGAGAGCGGGGGTGGCCAGCGCGCGGGGGATGTTCGCAGCGCCTGAGGGGCGCGCTGGTGATCGGCAATGAGCGGGGAGAGAGAGTGGGGTGCCTAAAATGGCGGCCGTGCGTTCGCTGTGCGTGGCGCTGGGGAGAGGCAAGATGGCGCAGATAATGTTCAGTTACAAGCTAAATTTCCACAGTCCTCCCTTTTAACATATCTCGCCAGCTTGTTTAGTTCGGATCTATCCCCATAATACTACGAACTTCCACCTCATACAGAGCTTTCATTCGTTCCGCTTCAAAGTTCAAAGTCTTAGGGCAGATGCAGTCCATAAAAAGCGAACATAAAGGTGGCAGACACTGAATCCCCAAGCAACATCCACATAGTATCACAATCGGTATTAGGATAAATGAAAACAGCCTCCATCCCCAACTTTTAATAGTGTCCCAAAACCAACTCCCAAGTGACCATCCTTCTTGCTCCTGATGAACCTCTGCGGAAAGTCTGTGGAGGTGTTCAATTGCTTTGTAGACTGAGGGTGAGTTATCCGGTACGTAGGTACAACAGCTGGACCCAATGATGCGGCATGCTCCTCCACGATCAGCCAGAACCACATCTAGAACGAGGCGGTTCTGAAGAGCCACCAGGCGGACGGCCTGAAGCTCGGCGGTGTTGTTGGCGAGGATGCCAGCCGTAATGTTCATCGCCGTCTCGACTGCCTGAGTTAAGTGGCGGATGGCACGGCTGTTTGCCATTGGACCCCAGAGTGGAACAAGTCCCTTTACTGCATCCAGGAACTGTGCTCCGGTGGAGTCGGCTTGTACAATGTCTTTGGCACGTTTCTGTCGGTGATGGTTTGCTGGAGCCACATATGTCGGAGGAAGGACAAAAGCGATGTAGCAGGTGCCTCCCCAACCTTTCGGAAGCCAGGTGTAGGCCTTAGTACCACAGACGAAGTACATATTTGGGGAGGTAACAAAGGAGGGTGGATCAACTGAGTCCAATGTTCGGGTGATGAGGCAGGAGCTGTGGCCCACCAGCTGCGCCCCCAGGCCTTCGAGGCACACAAGTCCAGTGATGTTGATGACGGATAGGGCCACTGTTAGGGTGGCGGCCGTCCGTTTCCGGAGGTAAGAGAAGGTGGGTCTGGCTGGGTTGTTGAACACCTGCATTTCAACTCGTTCTTTGGCAGGGATGTCCATGTGAAAGGAAGTGTTTGATCTCAGAGGACAGAAGGGAGCAGAAGTTTTTCCAGTTTTGTTCAGCCAGAACCCATGGTAGAAGTGTGACACCGTTTTGCCGGAAGTGGCATTATCCTTGTAGCTTTCTTGCAGGAGGATTAGCCAAGCGAGGCAGGAGCCATGGACAGAAAAAGGTGAAGGGATGAAAGGGATAGAGTGTCCGGTGGCATGTGGTAGCAATCCACAGATCCAGCAATTAGTGGCATTGGCGGCAAGATTGTGTTGGTGGAGCAACTGCACAAAAGAGTTATTCCAGAACTCCTTACGCCTTTCTCGGAGTTGGGGTGAAAGTGAGATCAGATGGTGTTCTTTCATGGTGGTAGGTTGAACGGTGGTCAGCAATGTCCTATGAGCAGGTGCGTTCTCCTCTACGATCCAGAAGGTGACCACGAGGAGAAGGCAAAAGAGAAGGGTAATGAAAAGTGCAATAGTCTTTGAGCCGTGCATTTTGTCAGTCTTTGGATTTTTGTAGTGGATCTTCGGACGTCCGGTTGCTTCCATCATCTTCATGTCGGGTGCTTCCATCACCTTCAAGGGACTCGGTAGCGGGCAGAGCCACAGACTTTGTTTAGTTTCTCTCCTGGTGGCCTTTGAGGTGACTAGGCAACCGCTCTGAGATTTCAACTTAGTTTGTGGTCTGCTTAGCCGAAGTTCCCTCCTTTCGTCGTAGGTTATACCCTTCCTTGGATGGCACAGTGGGATCGGGATATTTCATTAATTCAAGTGTCTCTGTATCCGGGCAGCGGCTCAGGGATGGTCGGTCTTTGTCCAGAAGTTCTTCTTGGGCGGTGATGTTGTCCGTGGTCGTCAGGGTCGATGATACCTTCTTGCAGTGGTGTGCATGCAGCCAATGCGCTTCCCCTCCACTCGAAGAGCTGTTCGGGTGGTGATCAGGACTTGCAGGGGGCCCGTCCACCGGGGCTCCAGACTCTTGGTGCGCTGGAAGTTACGCTCTAAGACAAAGTCACCGGGTTGGATGTCGTGTCCGGGGCCCCTGGAAACATCGGGAATGGCTTGCAGCACCTGCTGATGGATAACAGACAATGTTTTAGTTAGGTTGTACAAATAGTCAGACATGAGGACGTCCGGGACGTCGTGGATGGATGTTGGTTTCGGTGCAGTCCAAAGGTTCATGGGCCGCCCGAAGACGACCTCGTAGGGGGTTAAGTGGTGTTTGGTGGGGGTGGAACGCATTGATAGCAATGCTAGCGGGAGAGCGTCTGGCCATTTCAGTCCTGTGGTGGCAACTATTTTGGCTATCTTAAGCTTCAATGTGGCATTATGTCGCTCAACCAAGCCTGCAGATTGGGGATGGAAGACCGCATGGAACTTCTGCTTTACACCCAGCCCCTTTAAGATGAGTTGGATAACCTCGGCTACAAAGTGGGGGCCGTTGTCGCTCCACAAAATTCGACAAAGGCCGTAACGGGGGAAGAATCCTTTCAGTAGTACTTTCACGGTAGTCATAGCGGTGTTGTCGCGGGTTGGGTAGGCTTCCACCCACTTGCTGAAGGCACACACAACGACAAGTACGTACTTCAAACCTTGGCACCTTTCTAACTGGATGTAGTCCATTTGTAGGACTTCAAAGGGGTGATTGGGAACCCCAAACCCTCCCCGGGGTACAGCAGTTCCTTTCCCAGGGTTGTGTTGGAGGCATACCAGGCATTGTTGGACCAGACGTTTGGCTGAGTCTGGGATTTTGTCGTTGTGCCAGACTTTGGAGATGAGTTCGATCATGGGGGCAGACCCTATGTGTGCGGGGGAGTGTGCCATGGTCAGCATGGGGATCAAGTATGAGTCAGGTAGCAACCATTTGTTCGAGTCTTTAGTTCCCAGCAACCGTCATCGTCCTTCAATCCCACCCGTGCCCATTCAGTTAATTCGTGTGGTGTGCTGGCTAGTTGGATGTCCCTAACGTTTCCCTAGCATCCTTCCATTTCTCAGTTTGTGACCTGGTCACGTACATACGGGTCGTGGACCTATTCTCGGCTGTGGTTCGGGCAGTAATGTCAGCTAGTGCATTTCCCTGTCCTATAATGTCTGTCACCTTCTTGTGTGCCTGGCATTTGATCACAGCCAGCCGTGTGGGGAGGAGGACTGCTTCGGTCAGGGCAGAGACTAGATCTCCATGCAGGATGGGTGTGCCATGGGAAGTCAAGAATCCCCTCTCTTTCCATAAGAGCCCAAAGTGGTGAACTACCCCGAAGGCGTACTGACTGTCTGTGTAAATGTTTGCGGTTGTCCCTGCTGCCAGGATGCATGCTCGTGTGAGAGCAATTAGTTCCGCCGCCTGTGCGGATCGCTGTGTGATGCGGGCTGTCTCAACAACTGTTCGGGCTGTGGTGACTACATAGGCAGCTGAGGTGGTGCCATCGGGGAGCTTGATGCATGAGCCATCCACCCACAGTTCTCCGTCAGGATCCGGGAAGGCAGTATCTCGGAGGTCAACCCTACTCTTGGTCTGTTCGTCGGTGAGGGTCACGCAGTCATGTATAGGGGACGCATTGGGGTCAGTGTCAGGGAGAGGTAGTAGAGTAGCTGGATTCAGAGTGGTGCATCGTTTCAATGTGATGTGGGGTTCAAGCAGAGTCAGTTCGTAACCAGTCAGTCGTGCGCTAGTCAGGTGTTGAGTCTTGGTCTGGTTCAGGAGGGTGTTAACCGCATGGGGTACCAATACAGTGAGGGGGTTCGAGAGCACGATCCCCTCACTTTGCCGGATAGAGACAGCAGCGGCGGCTACTGCTCGAAGGCAGGCGGGCAAAGCTCTGGCTACAGGGTCAAGAGTGGCAGAGCAGTAGGCACAAGGGCGTTGTTTAGGACCTATGGACTGGGTTAGGACAGACAACGCGCATCCCTCCCTTTCGTGGGTGTAGAGGGAGAAAGGTTTAGTGTAGTCTGGGGTTCCTAGGACTGGTGCTGAGCAAAGGGCATCTCGTAATTCTTTGAAGGAGGATTGGCATTCGGGTGTCCAGGGGAGAGGGAAGGGGGCATCTTTAGCCAACAGGGAAAGCAGAGGCTTTACAATAAGACTGAAGTTTGGCAACCACTGTCGACAGAAGGAGGTGAGGCCTACTAGAGACCGCACTTGCTTCTGAGTTTTGGGAACAGGGGTTTCTAGGATGGTCTGAATTCGGTCAGGTGTAAGTTTCCTCCCGTCCTTGGATAGGAGGTGGCCTAGGTATGTCACTTGGGGTTGGCAGAACTGTAACTTCTTCCTGGAGACCTTGTGACCGTTCTCCGCGAGGAAGTGGAGGAGGTGAATGGTGGCTGTGACAGCAAGTGGAGTGGTGTCGGCCGCCAAAAGAATGTCATCGACGTACTGTATTAACACCACTCCATCGGGTAATTGGACTGCATCTAGTTGTCTCTTGAGGGCTTGGCTATAAATGCTGGGACTCTCAGTGTAGCCTTGGGGTGCCCTACAGAATCTGTACGAACGGGCTTTTCAAGTGAAGCCGAACAGGTAGCGGCTGTCTGGGTGGATGGGGATGGAAAAGAATGCGTTCTTGAGATCAATAACAGTAAAGGTGGTGGCAGTGGACGGAATCAGGGTGAGGATGGTGGTGATGTCTGAGACCACGGGGTACTGAGGTATGACTACTTTGTTAACTTCTCGTAAGTCAACAATGAAGCGGTATGCTTTCTCATCTCCCTCGCCTTGCTTCTTTACAATGGGTAGGATAGGGCTGTTGCAAACATTACTGACTACTTCTTCTACCACTCCTGAATCGACTAGGGACTGGATGATTTCCACCAATGCCTTCTCGCCTTCGGGCGATATTCGATACTGTGGAAGCTTTGGGAGCACTGCGTCCGGTCGGACGGTTATGTGTACTGGGTCGATCACGATGCGCCCTACATCTGAGTCGGTTTTAGCCCATAGATGTGAGGGTAACGTGTCGAGTAGGGACAGGTCAGCATCGGTTATAGAGAGCATACGTCGTGTGCGACAAGGTCTGAACAGATCTGGGTTATCGTGCAGGATGACTCGAACTCCGTCTGGGGAACATCTGATGGTAGCTCGGAAATGTTTTAGCAAATCGAGTCCCATATTAGCATCGGGGGTGTTGGAGGAGAGCAGAAAGGTCGTGTCAGTGGTGTTATCTTCTAAGTCAAAGGAGATTGGTGCTGATAAGGGGTTAGTGGAGGGCGTTCCATCGAAGCCTATTGAGGTTACATGTGAGCCAGACCAGGGTGCCCTAGGAATCAGTCGTTTAGATAACGCACTACGTGTCGCCCCAGTATCTACCAGAAATGGAGACTTTGTGCCCAAGACCTTAGCAGTGACGTAAGGACCTTGCTGGTCAACACGGAGTTCGACTGGATCCCTCCCTTGCCCCTGGCGGTCCTATGCAAAGTCATGGGTGCTTTCGTAGTCGGACTGCTGACACTGGTTTTGTCGGGGGCGATCAAAGGTGTTTGGTCTGCCTGGCCTGTCGTTGATGGCGTCGTTCGTGTACCCTCGTCCCTGTCCTCTACTTCTGGGGTCATATGCTATGTCTCTGGTGTCCCTATTTTTGTTCATTTCCAGAAGGACCGGGCACTGGGATTTCCAGTGTCCGAACCCTCTACAGAACGCACATTGGTTCCCATCTAAATCTCTTCGTCCGGTGTAGGGTGCAGGTGTATGGTCTCGAGGGGGTAGCTTTCTAGAGGCGGTTGGCTGGTAATTCCCTTTAGGGGGCTCCCTTCCTATGGTCACCCCTTGCAACTGTGCTATCATTACCCTCTCCTTCAGTTCCTTTTTCTTTCTCTCGGACGCCCTATCGTTCTCATTCTTTTGGTGTTCGTAGTATTGGGCCATCTGGAGGATTGCTGCGGGTTTGGAGGCTGCCCAACTACTCTCGCTGGTCTGTAGCTTCTGGGAGACTTCTTGTGACAGACCCTTCACATAATTCTGGACAAAGAGGTGATGTCCGGTTGCAGTGGTCATGTCCTGGCCACTATAATCGGAAAACACGGTCTCGAATCGAGAGAAGTATTCAGACACATCCTCCTGGGGTTTCTGGCGACAAGCCGTCACTATCGACCAGTCTACCTTTCTTTCTGGGATTAGAGTCTTCAATTTCTGTACAATCTTGTCTGGGAGCTCCAATATGGCTTTCGGGGGTTTCTGTCCCGGTTCTCGCTGTTTGTCTATGGTATCGAGTTGTACCCAGGTATATCCGAACGGTTCAGCGTGGTCGACTTTCCGGATTTGCTTCCACACATCAGCCGGCAGACATAACCCGAAGAACAAGTCGATATCTGCTAAGGTCATTATTGTTGAACCTAAGGCTGTACCTAGTTCGGTGTAGAAGGCAGTCGGGTTCTTTCTTAAGTCGGGTAGGGTTTTTCTAATGGTCAAAATGTCTTGTCGGTCCCATGGCTGGTAGACCCAGTTATATACAACCCTTCCCTTCGCATCTTGGTGGTTGATGTCATCGTGTGTTCCCTGACCTCGTGGGGGGACCCAGTAGGGGGCGGCTTCTTTGATGGGCATCATGGTATCAGCCCTTCCCGCCTGGGGTTCAGTCGCTATGGGGGTCTCTGCTTTGTTTGTCTGTCTGTGTTCGTTAAGATGCCGGGAGACCTCGAGTGTGCGAGTGAAGAGGTCCGTCACATCGCCCTCTCCTCCTTCCCCAATGTCTACCTTCCTATATAGGGTTGCTAAGCCTTCGGGACCTTTATCGTGGTACCTATCCTCATATGTATTCAGGGCGTGATAACAAAGTCGTACGACAAAGTGTCGTCTGCGGTTGTCGGCATACGAGTTATACACGTCTGTTATATACTCCTCACTTTCCTTTCGCTCTACCAGTGTCCTTACTATCTTATCGATTGCGGCTCGTTCATCCTTTGTTAGTCGATTCATTCTGGCGGAATCTTTCTTTCTCATCTCAGGGTCTTCTAACGTTATTGCTAACGTTGTGTTCAGTACAAGAGGCTCGGCCGGCGCGGAGGCCGTGAGGACCGAGGCCCTGGTACTGCTTTCGCTTGTGTTTGGGGGTTGTGGGCGTTGCACTACCGGTTGGGAGGGTGCGTATGGAGGGGGCATGTAGATGATCGGGGGACCTAATAGCAAATCGTCATTCGTTCGTTGCTTGGAAGGTAACTCTGGGTAGAGCATAGAGGGGGTCCTAACAGGGTATTGGCCTGATGTTTCAGGCTCTTGTTTTAGTTTAGCTTCCCTTCTCTCCTTTATTTCCTCCTCTAACTTTCTAGCGGCAAGGTGAGCTGCCTTTCGTAATTCCTTTTCTGCTTTTACTTCTTCCCTCTTTTTCCGTTGCGTTGCTTCTTTGCGCCACATGCCGATACTGTCAAGCATAGTAGGCGTCGTTTTATTACTACGTAGAGCTATTTCCAGCGTTTCTATTTTATGGTCATCGAAGGATCCCATCAGTGGCCACTGACTCTCGGGGTCCTTCTTTGTATATTTATGCCATAGCTTGCTATAAGCTACGGCGACTAGTCCATATTTAGTGAACATGTCCTTATTAGGGGTGCCCTCCAGTGGAGCCGGATGGTTCACCTCTAATAAGCGGTCCGGGCAGAACCAACTACCAATCAGTGGGGAGAAGATAGGCATGACGGGTTACAACGGGGACAAAAGTCTGCACTACCTATCTTTTCACTGCTTGCAAAGACTAGACAGAATATCTCTATTCCACGTTATTTGCAAGCAGAGAATACCTCCAAAGAACCAATATCGAACAACTAGTGTTCGGACAATCAATCAATCAATGGTGAGAAAGAGATAGGCACGACGGGTTACAACGGGGACAAAAGTCTGCGTTACCTACCCTTCACTATCTGCAAAGGAAGAGAGAGTATTTCTACTCTTCCCCGTTTGTAGACAGCGAATATCTCAAGGAGAACAATCAATAAGTAATACTAGTATTTTCAATCAGTCAATCAATCGTTTCGCAATTTGTCGTGTTTCACGACCTTACCCGGACCGCATGGACAGTTTCTCGTCTTCCGCCTCCAGCGCCCGATCGTCCTCTACTCTCCGTTATTGCCGCGGCACTCCTGATGGTTCCCAGTCAGGACCGTAGATCACTCGAGAGAGGTCTGTTCGGAACCAGTGAAGTTCGGATGATCGGCTGCCAGACGAGGGTCTATCGGGCAGGAGCTCTCCCGATCGTTGCAGTTGTTCACTCTGTCGTCGGGACCTCTCCCACTGGATCCACGTGTCACTGATGGGCCCCATGCTTGGGACGCCAATTGTTAAATGGTAGCGGCAGTCGCAGTCGATAACCTTTCAAGTATTGCCCGGCGGTAATCGCCTCTTATACCATTCGGTGCTAAACCAACAAAGAGGCAGGCGCCGGAGACTGGAAGGCAGGAAACAAAGTTTTATTCTCTCCGGAGGAGAACACATCAGATTGGACAGCAAGGTATCGTCACGAGGTGCTCTAACTGCATCTCTGAGACCTGGTCTCTTATACACACGTTTATGACTTTATTGCAGGGTTATCATACATGGCACATTCTTGAGATCACTTTGATGCATGAAAGAACATCCTCAGAATCCCCGGCTCAGATCCGATCCCACGCATAGCTACAGTAGAAGTTCCCACCCCACCCGCAGTAGGAGATGGCTATCACACAGCAGGATATTCCGCCAGTTCCCGGGGGTGTGTGCAACCGGTCGGGTCTCAGGGGGTGGGGGCCTTGATCTGCTGTAATCCCTTTGATGTGGGGTGTTTCCCTTACAGTAGGGGCAATAAATTGCATCCGCAGGGCTAGGTGATGGCCTGGGATCGGTTCGGACAATCGGGCGTGGAGGAAGGGGGTTATCAGAAAGGATGTATGACCATGTATGGGATGAAAGGAGGTGTTGGTCAGGCACGGGGTGCGATTCCATGGCAGGGTCGCGCAGAAGGAGAGGTTTTACGGCCCATGTATGAGAGAGCGGGGGTGGCCAGCGCGCGGGGGATGTTCGCAGCGCCTGAGGGGCGCGCTGGTGATCGGCAATGAGCGGGGAGAGAGAGTGGGGTGCCTAAAATGGCGGCCGTGCGTTCGCTGTGCGTGGCGCTGGGGAGAGGCAAGATGGCGCAGATAATGTTCAGTTACAAGCTAAATTTCCACAAGACCCACTGCAGCCTTCAGAATCTCTTATCCGGGGTTGTCAGTAGTGCAGCCTGACCATATACTCTTAAGTGCATTATAACCGACTGGCTGCACGGAAACATGTCGTGTTTGGTGTCAAACACCTTGGAATCATACCCCCAAACCAGTAACTGGTGTGGGAGTATGATCCCACCCTTCTAGAGGGAGAGACATGACAGCACTGGTATACCCGGTAGAAACTTAATAGAGCCCTGGCATCACAAAATGGATGCTGCAGCCACAGACACAAGTCTGTCCTCCTGCTGCTGACCGAAACTCCGGCAAGGGAGGCCTGGACAATAGGTTTCCTATCACAGGGAGGTGTAACCACCTCCAGACAGGCTTATGTGTATTGGGGCTGGGTGGGAGCACTCTCTGTGTGCTTTGAAGTCCTTCACTGGGGGCACATTTGGTGTCCCTGTGCATAGTCCAGCTCAAACCGGTTCAGGGGCTTCCACCCCCTGCTCTGGCACAAAACTGGACAAAGGAAATGGGTGTAGCCACCCCTCTTTCCAAACCCTCCCATAGGTGCGTCCCTAGAGTATGTCCAACCCCCTATCTTAGTATAAGTATGGGGCCCCAGTCCTTAGGACTTTAGATTACCCTGGACGAAACTCTGAAGCCAAATCCTGGACCTTCGATGCTCTGCTCAAGACCAGAGGACTGAAGAAATCTCCCTTGGGGTCAAGGAGTGACTCTCCTGCTTGGGAGGCACCAACAAAGCAATTTGCTGGTCTGCATTTCTGAAGCTCCCACCGGACTCCGAAGTATTTGCAGCACAGGAAGAGGATTTCCAGACATCGCAGAGGCTGATCTGATCCCCCAGCAAAGCTGAGACCCACAGCCCTCGTGAGTAGCGTGGAACCGGAACTCCTGGTCACCATGCATTTCTGCAAGTGCATTGACTTCTCGACATCTCTTGAAGTCGTGCTTGGGCTAACTTGTAGCCCCCACCTTGAACACTGAATCCACCGAAGATTGTCGGCCTGGTCATTCTGAGTGACCTGTGGGCCACCATTTTGGGTTTCGTCTTGAGGTCCCTTTGCGATCCCTGGTCCGTTGATTGGTGGGTCCCTGAGGGGGTAACTTTGTATTTGTTTGGGCTTCCCTGGTTGTTCCAGATGTGCCCTGACTCCCAACCAAGTGGTGAGTCCCACAGACCTTGCTGGTCTGCACCGAAGCATCTTTCTCGTTTCTGCGTGGTTTGCTGTTTCCAAGGCTTATTGTGTCCAATCCGGGCACCAACACTGCAGCACTCGACATCCTTTGTGGGACAGCTCAAATCCAGCTCCTAGTTGTCCTCGACACCTCCTGGTCCTCATGGTTGAAGAGTCAAGCTTCACCTCTTTCACCTGAAATCACCCGACATCGGTGGGCATCTGCTCATCGCCTTTCTGGTCACTGGCTAGTGACCCAGACTCTGTCCCCTCTGCTTTCAGGTTCTTCTCATCTTCGATCCAGGCTTGGATCTCTTCGGACACTTCGCATCTTCACGGCAGCAGCACTTCTTCGCCAGCTCCCATTGAAATCGATGACGCGACCCGACACCAAAAGACACCTATGCACCCTGCTTCCCTGGGTGAGGTAACACGAGTATTCCAGTGCTGTCGTGGGTGCTAACCCTAGAACTTCCTAAGTCCAAAAGGGTTTGGTCCTGACTCATTTCTAAGTGTTCCTAATCTTTAAAAACCTAACCGCGACATTCCCCATAGAAGCTAACGGGAGCTCGCGGCTGTGTTCACACACTGCACACAGTCCCCTGTGTCACTATCTTGGGTGGTTCCTTGGGGTCTCAGCGATTCTACAGGCAATAGGCCTTGTGTCTAGTTAAGTCGTGGTTCTTATACCACTTTTTTAGTATATGGTTTGGCTTGCCCCTAGAGCCTGACGTGTATTTGTGCTATTTTACTGTGATTATTGAAGTGTAACTTATATGTTTTGACCTCTAGTCTCATAAAGAGACAAGGAGGGTGTGTTTAGTAATAAATACATATATTTTATATATACACCTGGTGTGGATATCTTTCATTTAGTGACTCAAGAGATTATAGACTGGTGAAACAAGCTGCTCTACATTCCTTCAAGACTTAGCCTGAAGGCTGCTCTCCATAGCTACCACTAGGATAGCTTTCAATAAAGGTTGTCTTTAACCTGTAACCAATAAGGGGTTGTTTGGACTGATACAAGGTGCCCACTATAACTAGTGGACAGCATATATCAGGCAACTTTCACATTGGTGGCAGCGGTGGGATTCCAGCTTGCTATTATTTTACCAGATAATCTCAATCGAGTAACTAACTGAAAAACACTAAAGGTACTCTAGGTACATATAATACAAGCTTTAGAATACAGTAAGTTCTACTGAACTTAGAGTTGTGTGTTAAGGGCTAGCACACCCTTTCTACAACTCAAGAGAGTTTAGTAGGCCACACTAGAGTAGGTAGTGCAATACACCACACCACACTAGTAATGTCTTCAAGGCCAGAAACCAGTAGGTCCTTGCCAGAAGTCAATGGGCTTCAAGATTCCCAGTATGATAAACTCCCATTCATGGAACTGAGAGCATTATGTACAACTAGAAAACTGAAGACAGGCAAAAGTCCAACCACCCAGCATCTCATAGAGGTATTCAGGCTGGATGACCTTAGCAGACTTTTAGGATTTGAAGGGCTAGGCAGAGTGGGTGGGACAGCACCTGAGGAAAGGCCTAGGTGTGTAACTCCCCATGACCTGACCTCTGAGGCTGGCCAGGCAGATAACAATGATCTGGAGCTGGAAAATCCAATTCCCCTAGACAGTGATGGAGAGGACCATAATGGACCCCTCTTTGTCCCTCCTGGGAGAGTTGGTGGTGGGCCAAGAAGATCAAGATCTCCCTCAGTGGAGTCTAACCATTCTAACTCATCTATAGGGACCTCAATCTCCTCTCATAGGAGGGAAACCTCTCAGTAGAGAAGGGAGAGACTGCTTAAGCATCAGGAAGCTCAGCATGAAATCAGAAGAAAGCAGGTAGCCCTAGATAGGGAGGCCCTAGAGCTCTACAGAGCTAGAAAAAAGATTAGACTAGAGTCCCATGGTGGCAGCAACATCCCTAGAGATAGGGAAAGGTCTCATGACCATAGAAACCTGAATAAGACTGTCCCTCCCTACCAGAGTGGAGATGACATCCACAAATAGATAACTGCACTGGAAAGGGTCTGTAAAGTACAAAGGGTCCCCCAGGAGCAGTGGGCAGCATTCTTATGGCTCTCCTTTGCAGACAAAGGTAGAGAGAAGCTCCTCACTGTTAGAGAGGAGGAGTCAGATGATTACAACAGTCTGAAGAGTGCATGAATTGATGGGTTTGGCCTAACCACTGAGCAATACAGGTTAAAGTTCAGGGATACCCAAAAGGCACAGACTCAGGACTGGATAGACTTTGTAGATTGTGCTACTAAGGCTCTGGAAGGTTGGTTACTTGGCAGTAAAGTGCATGACTATCAAGGATTGTACAATTTAATTATGAGGGAGCATATCCTTAATAATTGTCAGAATCAGCTGTTGCACCAGTACCTGGTAGACTCAGATCTGACCTATCCTCAAGAATTGGGAAAGAAGGCAGACAAGTGGGTCAGAACCAGGGTGAGGCAGAAGGAACAGAACCAGGGTGGTGAACCCAAGAAGCAAGATCCTAAAAACTCTGATAAGGGTGGGGAGAAGGGTAAGGACCAGAAGTCTTCACAAGGCCCCCAAAAATCTTCTTCAGGTGTGGATTCACAGTCTAACAAGGGAAACAGCCAAAAGAAACCATGGTGCAAAAGTTGTAAACAGAAAACTTACTGGACCAGTGATTGCACCAAGTCCAAAGAATATACTCCAGCCACCCTTGCCCCTAAGGCAACTGTTCCCCCTGGTACAGCTACAATTGGTGGTGGTAATGTCCAGAATAAGGGTGTAGTAGGGTTAACCCTAGGTTCTGAGATGGATTCTGGCCTAGTCAGAGTTCCAACTCAGGCTGTCCTAGTCTGTGATGGGGCATGGATATGTCCCCCTTTGTGAGCCCCAGTAATCTGGGTAAATACAGACAACAGCCTTTGATAAATGGAATAGAGACTTTGGCATTCAGGGACACAGGAGCAAGTGTCACAATGGTGACAAAAGATCTTGTGGATCCTGGGTAGATTATGCTTGGTGAAATGTACCAAGTGACCAATGCTAGCAATGTCAGAACAGACCATTCTCTGGCAGTTGTTAACTTCTCCTGGGAAGGGGTAACTGGCCTTGTGGTAAGTGCAGACATACCAGTACAGTGCTTTCTTGGCAATGATCAAGAAACTTCAGCATGGGCTGAAGTGGAGCTCAGGACACATGCAGAAATGTTAGGGATCCCTGCTCATGTCTTTGCTGTGACTAGGTCACAGGCCAAAATCTCTAAAACTGGACTGGCCCTGGATTCTGGAATAATGGACCAGGTGCCTCCCAAGAGGAGGAGCAGTAGGGTTAAGGCAGTGCCTTCCCAGCTGACTCAGAATGCAGATTAGTCTCCTCAGGGAGATGATCTTCAGCCTGAAGAAGGAACTGTCCCAGAGGAGCTTGAACCTGACCAGGTTGAGTTCTTGGGGACAGGGGTCCCTTAGAGGTCTGATCTGAGCCAGGAGCAGAAAACCTGCCCCTCTCTTGAACCCTTCAGAAAGCAAGCTGCTGATGAGGCTGCTGGGAATGCTAGTGGCACCCATAAAGTTCATTGGGATGATGGACTCCTTTATTCAGAGTGTAGAGAACCCAAGTCTGGTGCATCCAGGAGGTTGATTATACCTCTGAAGTTAGGGGCTTCCTATTGACACTAGCCCATGATATTCCCCTAGCAGGACACCTGGGCCAGAACAAGACTTGGGACAGAATTGTCCCTCACTTTCACTGGCCCCACATGTCTGAAGACACTAAGGAGTTTTGTCACTCCTGTGTGACCTGCCAAGCCAGTGGCAAGGCAGGTGGAACCACAAAGGCCCCCCTGATACCACTACCTGTGGTGGGGGTTCCCTTTGAGAGGGTTGGGATTGACAGTGTTGGTCCCATGGATCCTCAGACAGCATCTATGCACAGGTTTATACTGGTGGTGGTGGACCATGCCACCAGGTACCCAGAAGCAATTCTCCTAAGGACCACTATAGCACCTGTGGTGGCAAGAGCTCTCTTGGGTGTATTCTCAAGAGTAGGCTTTCCTAAGGAGGTAGTACCTGACAGGGGTGCAAACTTTCATGTGTACTTACTTGACTGCTATGTGGAAGGAGTGTGGAGTGAACTACAAGTTCACCACACCCTATCACTAACCCCGGGCGTAGCACTACGCTTCGCCCACGTAGTGTACGTAGCGCTGCCTGCTTCGCACTTTCCGAAGTAGGCGAAGCAGGGCAGCGCTACGCACACGCCGAGGGCGAAGCGTAGCTGCTTGCCACCCGCCACCCACCTCCCGCCTGCCCTCCTTTTAATAATATAAGCAATGAAAAATAAATTAAAGTAAGTCGACTTACCGTAAGCGCGGCGTCTCCGGGGCTCCCTCTTTCTGTTTCTAATTTCTTCTGGCAAATGCGCATGCGCGGACACCCGCGCATGCGCATTTCTCGCGAGAAATGCACATGCGCGGGCGTCCGCGCATGCGCATTTGTCAGAAGAAATTAGAAACGAAGAAGAGGGAGCCCCGGAGACGCCGCGCTTACGGTAAGTCGCTTTACTTTAATTTATTTTATATTGCTGATATTATTTAAAAGAAGGGCGGGCGGGAGGTGGGTGGCACGTAGTGGGGCTACGCGAAGCGCGTAGTGTGCGTAGATTTGGGCACACTACGTGCTGCTTCACGTAGCCCCACTACGCCCACTACGCCCACCCTTACCTATCACCCACAATGCAATGGTTTAGTTGAAAGGTTCAACAAAACCTTATAGGGCATGATTAAAGGACTTCCAGAAAAGCTTAGGCGAAGATGGGACATACTCTTGCCCTGCCTTTTATTTGCATACAAGGAGGTGCCTCAAAAGGGGGTTGGCTACAGCCCTTTGTGAACTTTTGCTTGGTCACCCTGTCAGGGGTCCATTGTGTCTGGTTAAGGAAGGATGGGAGTTACTTCTCAAGCCCCCCAAACAGGACATAGTGGACTGTGTACTTGGTCTCCGCTCCAGGATGGCTGAGTATATGAAAAAGGCAACCAAAAACCTTGAGGCTAGCCAGGAATTACAAAAAGCCTGGTATGACCAAAAGGCTGTACTGACTGTCTACCAGCCAGGACAGAAAGTGTGGGTGTTGGAGCCTGTGGCCCCAGCAGCCCTCCGGGACAAATGGAGTGGCCCCCATACAATTGTTGAACAGAAAGGGGAGGTCACCTACTTGGTAGACCTTGGAACCCCTAGGAGTCCCCACAGGGTACTTCATGTCAACAGACTTAAACCATATGTTGACAGGGCAGACATGGGCTTGCTCATGGCTACTGATGAAGGACAGGAGGAAGAGAGTGGCCCACTCCCTGACCTGGTTTCTCAGAACCCTGATGATGGGTCAGTGGATGGTGTAGCCTTGGCAGGCAGCCTCACTGCCCAGCAGCAAACTGACTTCAGAAAACTTCTCAGCCAGTTCAGACTAATGTTTTCTCTGACTCCAAGTAAGACCACCTGGTGCACTCATGAAGTGGACACTGGAGACAGTCTGCCTGTGAAGAATAAGATCTACAGGCAACCTGACCATGTCAGGGACTGTATAAGGACAGAAGTCCAAAAGATGTTGGATTTGGGAGTTATTGAACCCTCAGTTAGCCCTTGGGCTAGTCCAGTAGCCCTGGTACCCAAACCTCACACCACAGATGGCAAGAGAGAGATGAGGTTTTGTGTGGACTACAGGGGTCTCAATGCAGTCACTAGGACTGATGCCCATCCCATCCCCAGGGCAAGTGAGCTAATAGATACTTTGGCCTCAGCCAAGTTTTTAAGCACATTTGACCTGACATCTGGCTACTGGCAGATCAGACTAGCTGATGATGCAAAGCCAAAGACAGCATTTTCTACCCCTAGTGGGCACTATCAATTTGTGGTAATGTCCTTTGGTTTGAAGAATGCACCTGCCACTTTCCAAAGGTTGGTGAATCAAGTCCTTACAGGCCTGGAAGACTATAGTGCAGCATATCTAGATGATATTGCTGTCTTTAGCTCCACCTGGGAGGATCACCTGGTCCACCTGAGGAATGTTTTGGAGGCCCTGCAAAAAGCAGGCCTAACTATCAAGGCTACTAAGTGCCAGATAGGGCAGAGTCAGGTTGTGTACCTGAGCCACCTTGTAGGTGGAGGCCAGGTTCAACCCTTGCAGAGCAAATTCCAGACCATAATGGACTGGGTTGCTCCAACTACCCAGACTCAGGTGAGAGCCTTCTTAGGCCAGACTGGGTACTATGGAAGATTTGTCAAGGGGTATGGATCAATAGTGACAGCCCTGAATGACTTAACCTCTAAGAAAATGCCCATAAAGGTGCAGTGGACAGCTAGCTGTCAAAAGGCATTTGATGACCTGAAGCAGGCCATGTGCACTGCTCCCATTCTGCAAAGTCCTTACTACTCCAAAAAGTTCATTGTCCAAACAGATTCATCTGAGTTGGGGGTAGGGGCTGTACTGTCACAGTTGAAGGATGAAGGTCAGGATCAAACAGTAGCTTTCATAAGCAGAAGGTTGACCCCCAGAGAGAAACGTTGGTCAGCCATTGAGAGGGAGGCCTTTGCTGTGTTTTGGGCTCTGAAGAAGTTGAGGCCATACCTATTTGGTACTCACTTCATTGTTCAGACAGACCATAAGCCCCTCTTATGGCTAAAACAGATGAAGGGTGAAAATCCCAAATTGCTCAGGTGGTCCATTTCCCTACAGGGGATGGACTATACAGTGGAACATAGACCTGGGAGTAACCATGCCAATGCAGATGGACTCTCCAGATATTTCCACTTAGAACATGAAGACTCAACTGGTCAAGGTTAGTTTAATGTCCCTGCGTTTGGGGGGGGGGGAATTGTGTAGGGGAGTAGGATCTGCTTCACATGTTTAACCCCCACTTTTTGCTGGTGTTTCACTGTTTTTCGACTTTAGTCTGGCTGGGACCCTGCTATTCAGGGCCCCAGCCTAGCTGCTTCCTCTCTAAAATGATTCCATGTACTTTAGGTACAGTTCAGATTGGATCTGAGGTGCCCTTATAAGTGCCTAGTATATGGTATACTATGTACCCAGGGCATAGGTACCCCAGAGGCCTACCAGGGGCTGAAGCATGTATTATGCCACCCCTGGAAAGCCACCCAAAATGACACCACAGGTCTGCTACTGCAGCCTGAGTAAGATGGTGCATGCACTCCTTACTGAGATATAAGTTCACTATATCTCACCATATACTGCACATACAAACCTATCAGTCACCCCGATGGCAGGCCTTATCAATCCTGAAGTCAGGGTGCTTGGTTATATGTGAGGGGGTGCCCAGGCATGATCTGTGCCCCTCTGCAGTCTTCGGAATCTCTCCTCCGGGGTTGTCAGTAGTGCAGCCTGACCATATACTCTTAAGTGCGTTATAACCGACTGGCTGCACGGAAACATGTCGTGTTTGGTGTCAAACACCTTGGAATCATACCCCCAAACCAGTAACTGGTGTGGGAGTATGATCCCACCCTTCTAGAGGGAGAGACATGACAGCACTGGTATACCCGGTAGAAACTTAATAGAGCCCTGACATCACAAAAGGGATACTGCAGCCACAGACACAGGTCTGGCCTCCTGCTGCTGACCGAAACTCTGGCTGGGGAGGCCTGGACAATAGGTTTCCTGTCACAGGGAGGCGTAACCCCCTCCCAGACAGGCTTATGTGTATTGGGGCTGGGTGGGAGCACTCTCTGAGTGCTTTGAAGTCCTTCACTGGGGGCACATTTGGTGTCCCTGTGCATAGTCCAGCTCAAACCGGTTCAGGGTCTTCCAGCCCCTGCTCTGGTGTGAAACTGGACAAAGGAAATGGGTGTAGCCACCCCTCTTTGCAAACCCTCCCATATGTGCATCCCCAGAGTATGTCCAACCCCCTACCTTAGTATAAGTATGGGACCCCAGTCCTTAGGACTTTAGATTACCCTGGACGAAACTCTGAAGCCAAATCCAGGACCTTTGACGCTCTGCTCAAGACCAGAGGACTGAAGAAATCTCCCTTGGGGTCAAGGAGTGACTCCCCTGCTTGGTAGGCACCAATGAAGCAGTTTGCCGGTCTGCATTTCCGAAGCTCCCGCCGGACTCTGAAGTATTTGCAGCCCAGGAAGAGGATTTCCAGACATCTCAAAGGCCGACCCGAGTCCTCGGCAAAGCTGAGACCCGCAGCCCTCGTGGGAAGCGTGGAACCGGAACTCCTGGCTACTGTGCATTTCTGCAAGTGCATTGACTTCTCAACGTCTCTTGAAGTTGTGCTTGGGCTAACTTGTAGCCCCCACCTCGAGCACTAAATCCACCGAAGATTGTTGGCCTGGTAATTCCGAGTGACTTGTGGGCTGCCATTTTGGGTTTCGTCTTGAGGTCCCTTCACAATCCCTGGTCCGTTGACTGGTGGGTCCCTGAAGGGGTAACTTTGTATTTCCTTTGGCTTCCCTGGTTGCTCCAGACGTGCCCTGACTCCCAGCCAAGTGGTGAGTCCCACAGACCTTGCTGGTCTGCACCAAAGCATCTTTCTTGTTTCTGCGTGGGTTGCTGTTGCCAAGGCTTGTTGTGTCCAATCTGGGCACTGATGCTTCAGCACTCGACATCCTTTGTGAGACAGCTCGAATCCAGCTCCTGGTTGTCCTCAACGCCTCCTGGTCCTCGTGGCTGAAGAGTCAATCTTTACCTCTTTCACCTGAAATCACCCGACATCGGTGGGCATCTGCTCATCGCCTTCCTGGTCACTGGCTAGTGACCCAAACTCTGTCCCCTCTGCTTTCAGGTTCTTCTCATCTTCGATCCAGGCTTGGATCTCTTCGGACACTTCGCATCTTCACGGCAGCAGCACTTCTTCGCCAGCTCCCATTGAAAAAGATGACGCGAGCCGACACCAAAAGACACCTATGCACCCCGGCTTCCCTGGGTGAGGTAACACGAGTATTCCAGTGCTCCCGTGGGTGCTAACCCTAGAACTTCCTAAGTCCAAAAGGGTTTGTTCCTGACTCATTTCTAAGTTCACACACTGCACACGGCCCCCGTGGGTCCCCTGTGTCACTACCTTGGGTGGTTCCTTGGGGTCCCAGCAATTCTACAGGCTCAAGGCCTTGTGTCTAGTTAAGTTGTGGTTCTTATACCACTATTTTAGTATATGGTTTGGCTTGACCCTAGGGCCTGGCGTGTATTTGTGCTATTTTACTGTAATTATTGAAGTGTAACTTATGTGGTTTGACCTCTACTCTCATAAAGAGACTAGGAGGGTGTGGTTAGTAATAAATACATATATTTTATATATATACCTGGTGTGGAATGGATATCTTTCATTTAGTGACTCAAGAGATTATAGATTGGTAAAACAAGCTGCTTTACATTCCTTCAAGACTTAGCCTGAAGGCTGCTCTCCATAGCTACCACTAGGATAGCTTTCAATAAAGGTTGTCTTTAACCTACAACCAATAAGGGGTTGTTTGGACTGATACAAGGTGCCCACTATAACTAGTGGACAGCATATATCAGGCCAACTTCGCACACGGATTTAATGTCGAGTGATGTAGACATATAAACTGCCAGGCGTCTATTTGGGTGGCCATAATTCTCAGATTTTTTTGCTTCTATGGAATGATGCGTGTAGCCTTCCTGAGGCAGGTTATCCAAAGCCCATGTTTGCAAGAAGGACTGCTACTCTGTTGCCCTACTGCCCACCTGACCTTCTGCTCTGCTGCCCTGCTGCGTGAGTGAAAGTACTGAACCTGCATCTTGAACCCAGGACCACCAGAGTGACTCCAAGGGCTAGTTGCCTGGCCTCCTGATCAGAGCCTCAAGGACATAAAAGGCCCAAACCATCTTTAACCTGGCACCTGGACTCTGTCTGCTGTGAGTCCTACTCCTGAAGTGGTGCCACCCCAGTCCTGGACCCTTGATTGTGCTATTCCAGCCCAGATGTGGTCCTGTGAATTAATGCAAAGCAGCGCAACTTCTTCCAACTCGGCTTCAGAATTGCCACAACATGACACATCCCAGATACCGGGCCTTGCATCGCAGCCTCCTCGGAACCGCCACTGTACGATGCATCCTCAATGCAAGCATTACATCACATGTCCTCTTCAACGATTGCGCAGACTTCACATCACAGCCATCAGCCTCCTCGGAACTGGCGCTGCACAATGCATCTTTGATGCAGGACTTCGCATCACAAGCCCCTTGCTGACAGCATCCTCGGCGACGAGGCAGGACTCTGCATCACAGTCTTGCAGCTCCTCGGAACCACCGCTGCACAACGCATCTTTGACACGGTTTCTTGCAATGGTCTATAACCAGGATATAAGGTACTTTATTCAGCAGGTCTAGCCTGGTCCCTGTATTTAGCCCGCTCTTTATTTTTAAACTTGTTACTTTGCCCCGATTCATCATTACCAGGTAACCGCAGTTGGCACGAACAAGCACATGCATCAAGGTAGGATTTTGCGAGTCCTTAATTGCGATAATTAAGGAATCGCAATTAAGGACTAGCAAAAGCCTATGCATGTAGGAATTGCTGTAAAAATAGCGATTCCTACACATTCCTTATTTGCGACTCGCAAATAAGGAATGGCTTCCCATTCATTCCTACGGGCCTACAGGCCCGTAGGAATGAATGGGAAATTGCATGCGCAATTTGCGAGTACCAATAGGTCCTCGCAAATTGCGCATGCAATTTCAGGGTGCAGGTGTGTCAAAAGGACACCCTGTTGCACCCCTGAAATAGATCTGTGCACATATGTTGCGCACACACATGCCCTAAGGCCATGTGTGTGCGCAACATGAAACTTTGAAAAATGAAGAAAAGTGCATTTTTCAAGGGTTTTGCAAATTACCATGAAGTTCAACTTCATGGTAAATTGCTCCCCCTATTAGCAAAATCGCTAATTTTTTTGCTTTAATGCATTGCATTTAAGGAATCTCAATTTGCGATTCCTTAAATGTAATCGCAATTTAAGTAATCGCATTTTAGACACTACTTAAATTGCGATTTTTGCATTTCGGATGATGCATCCCAAATGCAAAAATACCGGTCGCAAAGTGGCAGGCTCTGAGAATCTGCCCGTATGCGACCGGTTTTTCTTTTGATGCATGTGCCTGTTTGTGCCTCTCGGCACTATTTTTATTTAAAACTTTGAAATTGCATATCTCATACTAATTAGATTTTTGTCATTTTGGTCTCAAATAATTTATTGGATTTTACTCTGTTTTTTAAATTTGGTTTGGGATTTTTCTTGTGTTGTGTGTTATTGTTTGAAGTGCTGTATAAATACTCTACACATTGCCTCTAAGTTAAGCCTGACTGCTTTTGTGCCAAGCTGCAAGAGGATTAACCACATGTTAATTTGGGGTTGGCTTGTGACTTCACCCTGACAGGAATTGTGGTTCCTGCTTGAGTAGGGTTTCACCTCCTTCAGTTAATAACCCAATGTCCTACAGACAGATAACAGGTGCAAGAGTACGGCATCCTTGGTTCGGAAGCTCATTACAGAAAGTCCATGTTGGGAGCCATCTTGGCACCTAAGATAATATTAACCCTATCAGTCCTGAAGGTAAATCCCACAGCTTCTCTGCAGTGTGGACTCATTTACTTAATAGCAAAAAGATAAGAGAAGATAACTTGACCTTCTAGTTGGCCTTCTGGTCCTGAATGCTTAGTTTACTGTGAGGTGCTCGTCTTTCCCATGTAGCTTACCAATATTGTACATTACCAAATAATCTATTGCATAGTTTAGAGAACCTACACTAGTCTGGGTTTATTTTTGCACTGTTTTGCCAATTTTGACTTTCCATCAACTATTCTGCAGTGCTCTAGTGAAGAGGCATTGTGCCATCCTGTCAATCAAGCTTAGCCCCTTCAGCAGTCTGCACCTTCTTCTGTCCTAGTGGTGGCAATTGGCACATCCTGCATGCTTTGCAGGGTATGCTTGCCCCACCCACCAGCACTGAAGCCTAGCTTCTCACCGCTGATTATCTCTCTCAAGTATGAGAATTCAGTGTATCAGCAACATCAACTATGCAGTCCGCATAGGGCTCACCTCCTGCCAGCTTCACCAGGGAGAAGAAATGAACACTTGAACTATCTGTGAATTGGGAGCAAAATGTAATTCACCAGACTTTTTCTAACCCTGCTCTCAGCTAAAAGATGACCCTCAATCCCACACCTGCAAATGCAGTGGCGGTGTGTGCAGATAAGTGCGGTGGGGCGGGTGGTGCTGGGAAGTCGACAGACGACGGAATTGAGAAAATGAAATAAATTAATAATTCCTATTCTTTCATCTGTCACATCCCCCCTATCCCATCCCGCCCTACCCCACCGCGCTTACCTGCAAGGACCGCTGCTGTGCAAAACAATGTCTCAAAGCAATGCAAATGCAGTGCAACGTTCATGTCATTTGCCAATTGACCACTTTCTCTGCTCTAGTAGCCATCCTCCAGTGCAGCCCCAGCCCCTCCTCACCTTTTCAGACATCCATGACCAGCTTGTTGCCATTCATTTCAATCCATTAAATAAAATGATATTTCTAAGGATGAAAATGACAGCCATAAAACAAATGGGCACATTTAAAACACCTAATTAAAAACTGGTCAGTCGGAAAAATACACAAACTCAATTATAAAAAGTGCCATTCTAATTGCACACATAAATTAGAAACGAACAACCCAGCCCCATTCCTTTCAGTTCTTTGGGGCCAAGATTCTCAATGGTGCTTTATTTAAGCAAACAATATATAATCACAGCTGATGTATACATTTTGATGACATGCTAAATGACTTAATCTCAATTCTTGTATATGACCTACAAGCTTATTTTGGAGAAAAAAACTGTAGGCTAACACAAAAACATGAGTTACAAAGTAAAATGCTAATTTTGCAAAATGTAAGCCGAAAATGATGATTGAGAAATGCATTAAATCAATGATTGTGAGTAATTTGTACCACCTCTAACATTTTAGACTTTATTTATTTCATTACTTTAAATGAAATGTTAAAGTGTGGTTTCTACTGTCAAAGTCCAGGTTGCAGAAATATCAGTGCGTATACTCTATCCCTCTTTTAAAGGAACCTCATGGGGCGAGTGTGTATAACCTTAAAGTCGACAAGGGCAGGGAGGGTGTCTTTTGCTGTATGCATGTGGTGTTTGTGCAGCACAAACATAGCTGTGAGGACGCAAAAGCCCAAAGGCAAAGTTACAGTCAGCAAGAGATTGGAAGGGTAGCTGGGTTCTGAGAGCAGAAGTGTATTGATACTGTGTCGTGACGTAAAAGAACATTATGCAGTCAGAAAAATCAACAGATACTCCTTAATCACCCTACACCTGTTTATGGCATGATGAATTCTCACCTCATCATAGAAGACTGTCAAGATCTACGCACTTCACAATTATTTTAGCACCTAGAAAAATATTGGGCCAGATGGACAAAGGATTTTGCAGTCACAAACCACCTGATACAGCAAATACAGCGTTTGTGAATGCAATGATCCTATGTGCTAATCCTGTTTTCCAATTCAGAATTTTGTTTCCGATATGCAAAATGAGCTTAGAAGTTATGCTATGTTAATATGTTTATATAGCGCTCGAATACCAGAAGTTGTCTTGGCGTTGCCTTGGAGAAAAGATCGAGGTTAGACCTGGGCGGTAAATTTAGTTCCGCTCGCGGAATTTGCGATATTTTGACATTTTCGCGTTCCGCGGAGAGCGCGAAAATGTCAAAACTTTCGCAACCTGCCACGAAACGGGAGTATTTTTCTTGTTCGCGCTTTAAAAATGCGTTCTCGCGCACGCGGTTGCAACTTACCGGGTCCCTGCATTCGCCGACGAGTTTTCTTATCCGTTCGCGCGCGCCACAAGATGTTGGATTGTTGGTAGCCAGTCGCGCTATCCCGCGAGAGTTTGCGATCGCGAACAGGAAATAAGCATCGCGAGCAAGATGGCCGTGCCCATTAGCGACCGCATGGGCAAGTTGGAGATATATTTCCCCACGAGCACGCAAAAACTCATCACGAACGGGCGGGAAAAGCAATCTCCGCATCTTCGCGAAAGTTCCGCGTGCTCACGGAGATTTTGCGCAATTTCGCGATAATTTACGAAAGCCAATTTTGCAAATTCCGCCCACCCCTAATCGAGATCAGATAAGCGGGGCAGAGATCCTGGGACTAATGATAGAAAAGCCAGGGGGCATATTATCAAGGACGCCGTTTAAAATTATCGCCGGTTTAGCGGCAGAAAACAGCCGCTAAAGCAGCGATAATGGGCTTGATAATATGCCGCAGAGAATTCCAATAGAAGTCCATGTTCTGGAGTGAACATGGGCTTCTATTGGAATTCTCCAGGGCATATTATCAAGCCCATTATCGCCGCTTTAGCGGCAGTTTTCTGCTGCTAAACCGGCGATAATTTTAACGCCGTCCTTGATAATATGCCCCCAGGTTTCAGGGATTTTCAGAATTGAAGAAGATTTAGAGAAGCTTTAAGATTAAAAGGAAGGGAATTCCAGATCTTTACAGTACTAATTACAAAACTCCCGCCCACCCCCACAGCGCTTTCTCGAAGGTAGGTGCTGTCAATAGTTTTGCATTTTGCATTAGAGGACTGAAGTATTCTAGATGGTCAATATCAGTTGAACTTTTGTACTAAAACGTTTGGTCCAATATTGTGCAGGGCCCTATAGGCGATGCATAGGGCTTTGAAGGTAATTCTTTTCTGTATAGGTAGTAAATTAATTTCCCGAAAGGCCCCAGAAGCTGACTGATGTTTAGGAATGTTAAAAATAAGGTGTGCTGCAACATTTTGTATAGTGTGAAGTTTCGTCAACAGTTTCTGTTGTAGGTTTAAGTACAGCCCATTACAATAGTCTAGTTTAGAAAAAATAAGTGCAGTAACCACATGTTTATGAAGGTGAATTGGCAGATGCGATTTGATTTACTTGGTTTTCTAACGTAAGTCTTTTCTCAAAGATTACTCCAAGGTTCCTAACTTTTTCTACTGGTGTTGGAAGAGGGCTTACGTTTATTGGCTACCAGTCCGAGGACCAGAAAGTGCTGTTTTTTCCGAACCGCAGGACTCCAGTTTTGCCTGAGTTAAGATTCAGGCAGTTTTCCCTCATCCATGAGCTGATGTTTTCCATACAGCTGTGAAAGTTTTCGGCTGTCAGGGCATGCTTGCCTGACACTGATACAATGATTTGGGTATCGTCAGCATATGACACCACCGTGAAACCAAAATTCCTAATAAGTTTGATTAATGGGATAATGTAGATGTTAAAAAGAGTGGGGCTTGGGGCGTGGCCTAGTGATCCATCATGGTGAGCGTGTGCCGCTCAGCCTGAGCAGATCATCATTTATTTATCCTGCTTCCCCAGGATTATCTGTGTAATTAAAGAACACCCATTAGGCAGCACGGTGGTGCGCACATTTTTGAGGCTCTGGACGGGGCCAGGACGGCAGCTGAGGCATCGGAGGCGGTAGCGGCCTGCACTACTGACGACGTGGCCGGCTGTGTCGAGGCGGGGCCCCTTGGGCTGCCACTGCGGCTGAGGAGGCCGCACACGAAAGCGCTGTAGTGCTCGGATGGCTGAGAGGTCGCCCGTCGAGGAGGAGGCCCCGGTCAGTGATCCTTGGACGGAGGGGGTAGTGTGGCGGTGCTGTGTGGGACCGGGGCGTTCAAGGAAATCTGGTGAGCGATCTTTAGCCATCGGCCTCCTTACGTTCAGCGGCCAGATCGGGTCGCACGGGAGGCATGAGGATGAGCGGCAGTCTCGAGCCGGCGGGGGTTCTGGTGGACCCTGTGCCAGTACCGGTGAGTGCCCGACGACCGAGTAGGGGTTGTGTAGACCCTGGTGAATTCCCATACCAATGGTTTGAAGAGGCGTGTGGGCCAGTGCTATGCGGCCCGGAGAAATGGCCGCTGGATGCTGAGTGGCTGAGGTCGTGCCTGAGTGGGGGGGCTGGATTGCGGCTCACACAAGAGATTGCCAGGTGTAGAGCGGCCCGGGGCCATATCACAGGATTTGCTGGCTACCGGGCCCCTGCCGGATGTGAGAGCCGGGCCCGTGGATAATTGCTGCCAGTAGAGGCCTGCTTCATGGACACCGGTTTTGCCCCTGGAAGACTCACGACCGGTGGCCCAGGGGGACAAAGAGTGCAGGATTGGTGTTGGCCGGCCTGTATTGTTTACATTGCTCCAGTGGAGGGCCGAGCCTGGTGGCCACCTCAAGTGCTGGATACTGTTGTAGGCCTAGTGGTACTCATGCTTTGACTGGTGGGAGCAGCGGACGGGGGCACTGTGGAGCACCTCTTAGGGGGGAGGGAGGCACTTCTGTCTGTGGAGGCGCCGGGTTAGTACTCGGTGCGGCTTGTAGGCAGGCAGTCTCCACCCGAGCCCGGGCACCCTGAGAGATCCTGTATTGGACAGTGTCGTGCCAGACATCCAGGTGGGACGCAGTAATCCCCGCCATATGACATTACAAACCTTAGAATATCCTTCACGGAAAGAGCCGGGTGCTGTGGTGCAGCCATTTTTGGGGGAGCAAGTTGGCCGGAGGCAATCATGATGAAGGATAAAACGGGGGGGGCCTCTGGCAAACAGAGTACATTGGATAAATTCACCAGCCCTGGGGCTGCTGAAGCCGAGTAAGGAGGAGCGTCTGGGGGCATGCCGGACAACGCTGTTCTCATGGCAGCTATTACACAGTCCAGGGATGTTTTGGATGCAAAAATCGGGGCAGTGGGCTCCGATGTAATGTTCCTTTGGCAGGTTCTACGTAATGCAGTGGGGCACATCACAGAAGCCGAGATCAGAATCTCCGGTGTGGAGGATTCTGTCGCTACTCCACAGAAAAAAGTTGGTTCACTGGAGGCGGTCCAGCGGGGCCTGGCGACACGTGTGGAAGATGCAGAGGCAGGGCCAGAAGGAATAACCTCTGATTTGTTGGTTTCCCCGAGGGCTGTGAGGGTGGGGAGACATGGAACGGTTCCTTACCCAGTGGTTTGAGAGCTGGCTTCCCCTGAGTCCTTGTCCCGCTGCTTCGTGGTCGAATGGGCCCATTGGCTTTGATGCAGAAGCCACCACCAGGGGCCAGACCGAGGCCTATCGTAGCTAAGATATTAAACTATCAGAACCGTGATTAATCCCAAAGCAGGCCAGAGCTAAGGAGCCCTTGCTATATGACAATGCCCGCATTCTTGTATTTCCAGATTACACACGGCTGGTTAAACAGAAGAGACAGTCGTTCTTGGCAGCTAAGTCTCAGCTGCGGGATCTGAAGCTCCCTTACGCCTTGCTATACCCAGCCAAACTGCGGGTGATCTATCAGTCACAAACTTTATTCTTCGAATCGCAGGAGGACGTCTTTAATTGGACAGACGAGACGGTTTAGGTCCGACCTCACACGCTGCCCAGGAAGGAATCTGACTCATCATCCAGTGATGTGGTTCGGAAACCTCCCAAGTCTAAAACCAAAGCGAACAGATGATCAAGGTCCAGACGTCGATCTCAATCCTGTAATGATCCCAGCAGGGCTGCATCGATGCCCCAATAATGGTCCTCAGCTCATAGACACTTTTGAGACTCCCTCAGTCGGGGGGCTGTGGGTGTTACTTGCATAGACCAGTGAAGCCCGAGAGGGGGCTAGTACCTTTGCCGGAACCTGTTTGACAGAGGGAACACCTGCTGACGATGAGCTGGTTATTGGGAAACCATTGCCGGGGGTTGGCCGGGTACTCCCATTGGGGTTCGCAAGCCGCCCACGCCGTGACAGATACTTCAGCGGTTGTGAGGTATAGGGTGGGGGGCAGTTGGGTTGTTCCTGTTTTCTGATTGCACTATGTCATAGCTATACAGAGCCACCACACACACACACACTGGCTATTCAATTTCCCAGTTGCAAATGCCAAAGGTAGTTTCGATGACGGTCCCGTCAGATATGATGCAAACCCACCCTAGGACTCTCCGGATAGTGAGCTGGAATGTCAGGGGAGCATTAGATAAAGTGAAAAGAGGGGCAATACTCCAGCAGGCCAAATGCTCTCGCGCTGATATCCTGATGCTGCAGGAGACGCACTTAATGGGGACGAAGGCACTGTGCCTTCTTTGTTATGGCTACATTCAAGTGTTCCACTCTGGGTTTATACAGGGATCCCGTGGGGTTGCGATTCTAATCCATCGTAGGGTTCCATAGAGACACTCCAAAATGTGGACAGACAACCAGGGGAGATATATCTTTCTCAGGGGCACCATTTATGAGGAGCAGGTGGTATTGGGATGCATCTCTGCCCCCGCCGCTGTCCTGGGTGCTGGTTGAGTGACTTACGACCCTGTGGGTGGACATGCCAGACGGCCTGGCTATAGTGGGGGGGGATTGGAATGACGTGATGGATGCAACTAGGTACAGATGGAGATCGGGGGGGCATTCCAACACCTGTCAACTTACTAAGCCGCAGACCTTGGTGATGGAACTGGGATGGGTGGATCCCTGGCGTCGGCTGCACAGAGAGGAAAATGTAAAAGTGGGTGTACTTGTAAAGCGCACTGTGACTCCATGGAGTATCCTGGCGCTGAAGACCGCTGGGGAACCCGTCCTGGTTTTCCCTGTGAGATGGTCCCTTTCTGGGTATCTACAAGGTGAAACCAGGCATCCCCGGCGTCTGTGGGGGGCCGTTGTAGAGATGAGGCAAGCTTAATGCCTAGAGTTGCCAAGTGTGTTCCTGGTTAGAGTAGGTACCGAGGCGAGAATTATCGAGTCCATTTTGACCCTGGTCCACGACCCTGCCGCGTCGGGAATTGAACCCTGGTCCCTGGCCAATTCTCTGCTTACGGGTCGGCCGCCTCTAACCAGTGAGCCACACCTCTCCACAACAGGGCTACACGTACCTATCGACAGTGCATGATTCGTACTCCCGGTTAGACTACCTATTTGTGCCATTAGGTGCTGCTGGCAGAATGGTGGTGGCGGAAATCCTCCTGAGGGGATTTTCGGATCACTCTCCGGTTGTTCTCACATTACTGATGGGCCTGATGCGGCAACCCTTTAGATGGCGCCTATCAACTTGGAATTTGCAGAATGAGGAATATAGGGCACATATTGAGCAAGCAATTGAACACTAGAACTCAATGTGGGATCGGTAGCAGGGGCCGAACCCCTGTGGGAGGCAATGAAGCCTACCATAAGGGACATTGATTTCTCATTCTGCTCAGCAGCACGCAGAGTCCGGAAGGAATCACTTTTGAAATCAGAAGCAAACATCATAGAGCTTGAGCACAGCAGCTGGGAGGAAAGGGGAAGTCGGGTGCGTCGCCAGCTGCTGCTGGAGCAACAGACACATGCAGACCTCCTGGTGGATGAGGCCCGTCTGGCATGGTTGGCTACCCAGAGCAGGATCTATCAGTGGGGGATAAGTCCAGTAAGCTTCTCCGTTGATTGTGCCAGGGAGTTTTGCGCCCTCAGATTCTCCCAAATATACCGGGCCCTGATGGAAAGCCTCTCGGGGACCCCTCTGAGATAGCTGAAAGCTTTGCAACATACTTTACGGAGCTGTATGTCCCTAAGGAATACCTGCAGGAAGACACAATACACCACTTTCTTGATGATCTCCCGCCCCAGTCGCTGTCCGACGAGGCATACACGGAGCATGATCTCCCACACTCTGAGGAGGAGTTGGGTACGGCATTAGGGGATTTGAACGCTGGGAAAGCCCCTGGTCCCAATGGTTTCCCCTGTGAATACTTAAAGAAATACTTCTCGAATCTGGGGCCCCATTTCCTTGGAGTTATAGATGAAGCAAGAGAGTGAGGATGTCTCCCCGTGACTGGAGGCATGCAGAGGTGGTTGTGTTTCAACACTCCTCGTATCATCCTATTTCCTTGCTGAATGTGGAGGTAAAAATCTTGGCTAAAGCACTGGCCAATCGCCTTAGATCCCATATTACTACCCTGGTTCATCCCGACGAGGCTGGCTTCATGCCCCAGAGGGTGACGCGTCATAACATCCATTGTGCACATGTTGCCATTGCCGCCATTCAGGGATCGGGGGAACAAGGGGCACTGTTATTAGCGCACATGGATAGGGCATTCGAGTCACTTAGTTGGGTCTACTTGTTTACATTCCTGCATCGCCTGAATATGGGCCCACGCTTTTGTCCTATTTGACACTGCTCTACACAGATCTTACGGCGTCGGTGCGCATTGCGGGCTCCACTTCCTCCAAATTCTCTATTGGACGGGGCACCCGTCAAGGTTTTCCCTTGTCACTGTATCTGTTTGTCTTGGCAATGGAGCCCTTGGCTGCATGGGTGCGGATGGATGCACAGGTGGCAGGCTTTGAGTGGGCGCACAGGCTTTCGGATCGCATTGCATTATATGCCAATGACATTTTGTTCTTTTTAACAAATATCAATAGGACGGGCAGAGGATGCTCCGCATTATGCAAATCTATGGGAGTCGTCGGGGCTCTTCATGAACTCCCGCAAATCTACCCTGTGGGTGTTGGGGGACATGACGAAACTGGGGCCTTGGGCATCGGCAGTGCAGGGTACTTTGGGGGGGGGGTGAATTATTTGGATGTATTTTTATCGGACTCACCCAGTGTGTCTTGGGATAGCAATGTTGTTTCGGTATGGGCAGGGGTGCGTGAGGACTTCAAGGCTTGGTCGTATATGCCTCTATCCATTTGTGGTAGATCTGGTATTTTCAAGATGGTTTCACTGCCACGTTTGCTTTACCAAATGCTAAATCATCCATATCCGGTCCTCCCCAAATGGTTCCGGCAGGTTAATACAGCTTTGGGGCACTTTCTGTGGCGGGAGGAGCATCCAGGGTTGCATTACGGACATGCTTTCAGTTGACGTATTGGGGGGGTTGGCTACCTCAGATCTTCAATCATATTATATGTCCTCGCACCTTCTTGTATTGAATGAGTGGTGGTACGGAAACAGGTCAGATCCCGCATATGCAGTTGAGCGACGATGCATGGGGGACTCCACCTTGCATACTATCTTATATTTAGCACCCTTGCGCAACTCCTTGCCGCTGGCTACATGGGTGGTGTTTTTGGAAGCAGGCCCTCCGTAGGGTGGGATGGTGGGACAAATTGAATAGAGAGACCCCCCTTTGGTATAAAGGGCGGCTGCCACAATTGGCTACCCTATCTGGATTTTGCTGATGGGACACTATTGGTATCTCTACCCTGGGGGATGTAATGCGGGTCGCGGTCCTGAAATACTTTCAAGATATCCAGCAGGACTTACAGATGTCAAAGACCCAATTGTATCAATTGCTTCAGTTCATACTATTTCCCCCAGTATTGCGGGGTTAGAGGCCCTCCCTGAATTTTGCTCTATTGAGGCCAAAATATTTATATGGGACCTACAAGACCATAAAATCTCCAAAATGTACCAATAATTGGTCACGAATAGCTCTACCACGCTACAGAAACTTAGGAAGGCTTGCAAAGGGGATCTCGGCAAATTGGATGGGGAGGATTGGACGGAGGCATTGGCCTCCCCTTGGGAAGCTGCAATTACAATGCCTCATCCAATTTAAATTCCTCCACTGGGTGTATTATACTAGAGTCAGGCTCTGGAGGGCGGGCATAGTGGCCTCCCCTGTCTGCTTACGGTGCGAGCGGGAGGAGGGATCTCTTATACATACGATATGGCACTGCTCTGCAGTTACGCAATTTTGCAAGGGGATTATGGCTTGTCTTGCAGAGGTATTGGGGTGGGACCTCCCCTTTTCACCAAAGCTGGTACTCCTGCATATCATGGAGGGAGTTGGGGGCAATATTTATAAACGCCATCTTATGTTGTTAGGATTTACATTGTATTGCAAGGCAGTGAAAAGTAACAGTTTCCCCTTCTCTGCCCGCTTGGAAAAATGGCCTGGACTTCTGTATGGGATTGGAAATTCCAATTTTCAAAGCATGTGGATGCCTGCAAAAACACTTCAAAATCTGGAAACGATGGCAAACTATTAGGGTCTGAATCTGGAGCCACTATCTACTACGGATTTCATGATCACAGGTTAACCATTCAAACACATGCAATAAGGGACCAAAGATATAGCAATGTCTCCTATATGTTGGTGTGGGTGTAGGAGTGACGCATAGGTAGGGGGAGGCAATAGTGCAATGAGAGGGGGGGTTTCATGTTGTTGTTTTTGAATTTCCTTTTCTCTTCTTCTTGACCATATAATCTAAATGTCAAAGGCATGACCCTGTAATGTATACTGTAGCAGAAGTCTTCGGGTTACAGAGCTCTGCATAATTTTTGATATTTGACAAAATAAAATCTGTTTAAAAAAAAAAAAAGAGTGGGGCTAAGGGATGCACGCTGTGGGACGCCGCATTGGAGGGTGAAGGATTGTGATAAAAAGCCATTTATGGCGACTTGTTGTTCTCTCTCTGATAAGAAAGAGGTTAGGTGAGATAAAGGTGTGGCTGTGTCTCTGATACCCAGATTGAGCAGGTGTTTTATAAGGATCTTATGGCTGAGAGTGTCGAGGGCAGCAGACAGATCTAGCAAAATCAGAGCCGCATTATCACCTAGATCAATGACAGGTCTTATGTTCTCTGCAGCCATTATAAGGGCTGTTTCGGTACTGTGCTCTTTGCAAAACCAAATTGATCAGCATAGAATAGATTATTTGCATTAATAAAGTCAGATAACTGAAGGTTTAATGCTTTATGCTGGACATTCCCAGAAAACAATCTGCCAGGAAGAGACTAGAATCCTTGCACTGGCTCCCTATCGAAAAATGTATTAGCTTTAAGTCACTCTGCATTGTACACAAGTCACTTTATCTTTCCTACCCGTCAAGATTACAAACAATGTTCAGCTGCCACTCCCCCAGTAGACAAGCAAGAACTAAGGTACCCCTTAATATTTGATTATGTGGTCTGGAAGAAAAGGGGAAAACAGAAATATATATGTACATGCACCTCCCACTTGACCAACTCTAACTATACATTGGCTATAATCAGCTCTATTGGGCTATCCCTTTGCTTTAAAATATCAAAAACAAGCTGCAAAAATACATCAATAAATTTTTTGTTTTTTATTTTCTCTTATTGATTATTTCTATCATCTTTTTTTAATGCATTTTTTAAAAATTACCATAACTTTCTCTGTGTCCATATGTACAATACAAATAATGCAACATTTATACAGTACTTTTAAATGTGCAAATTTAGCATAACTTGTGCAAAAAAAGAGTTTTTCTGTTGCAATCCATTTTTAATCTGACAAATAATGAATGTGATGTGATGTGTGTATGAGAATATCTGGTATGTAATGTCTGTATGTGAGGTTAGTATTAATGTGATAATGGTATGGGGACACATTTAATATTGTTAAATTGTATGTATTTTTTTGCACAAGTTATGCTAAATGTATTTTTGCAGATTGTTTTGGATATTTTAAAGCAAAGGGATAGCCCAATAGAGCTTATAATAGCCAATGTATAGTTAGGGTTGGTCAAGTGGGAGGTGCATGTACATATATACTCCCCCAGTAGATCCCTTTGATCTTCGCTTCAAATGTCAACTGGTGGTACCAAGAACCAAAAAGAGGTAATGTGGGGGACAGAGCATTCTCTGTAGCTGCTAGCAAACTTTGGAACTCCCTTCCTCTCGCCCTTAGGGCCATTCCACTTCTTTTGCCATTCAGAAAGGCTCTTAAGACCTGGCTTTTCTCGGCCTAGCATTTATCTGGGGTAATCTATTTTTCAATCCTCTTCTTGACAGCCGGTCTTCAGCGCCTTGATGCCTTAGGGTGATTGTTGCACTTTACAAATTGCAAATCAAAGAGGCAAGCGCGAGATGGTGCGATAATTCTTGGAATCTGAAGAGGAGAAAGTACTTTTTTGACCACATGCAGGATTGAGGCTTTTTTCCAAATTATGGGAAATATTCCCGAATTGATGATTTCATGGCATATGGGAATCAGCTGAGCACTAATTACCTCAGCGACTTGATGAAGAGTTTTTGAAGGACAGGGGTCGTCCAGTGATCCAGATTTGGTCCCAAGAATTAGAGGGAGTACTTGTTCAGTGATAAGAAAAGAACATTTATTCAGGTTTTCTACAGGATGGTATTGACTTATGACCTCAGTTGTGCATGACATCCCAGAGGTAAATGCTGAGAAAACATTTAACCTTTTGATTGAAAGGTTTGCGCAAGCATATCGCAAAAGGATTGATTCATATTAAGATTATCAGGAGCAGGCGGATTTGATAATAATATAACTGTGTTAAATAGTTCTTTAATAGAATTATTTTCCGGTTCAATTTTCTGTGTAAAATAGGTTGAGTTTTCTTCTAGAAGCATGGCCTTTTATTTAGAAAGGGCCTTGCTGTATTCCAATTTGTCAGAAGCTGAGTAGTGGCTTTGGCATTTGTGTTCCAAATTCCGACACATGCGCTGGTCTGGCGAGACTTATTGAGAGGGCTCCAAAAAGTGCTACCAGGCCAGCCTAGAGCTACAGTGCATTTTGCGCGAGGCGCGCGCCCCGCGCTTTACCGCGATTACTTTCACTTTCGCGGCCGTACGGCAGCTTGGCATAGCCAATAGGTCTCGCTTTTGGGACCTTTTAAGTATTTCGTTATGCAACTGTTGCACTTATAAGGTCCCAAAGGCGAGACCTATTGGCTATGCCAATGCTTGTTTGAGTTTTGCGATTCCCTGAGTACCATATTTCTGAGGGTCCTCTTCTAATATTTAAGTGCTTAGCAGGTGGAGCTAAAAGGGATGTGGCATTAAGAAGCCACGAATGATGGTTTACAGCCATGTTGTCTGGATCTGTCCCTGCTGCTTGAGGGGAAGACAATAAGATATTGTTGAGTTTTTCAGGGATTATTTTGTGCCAGGGTCTGACTGTTTTCTGTGATATGAGAGAAACAATGGGGCTTGGGCTTCCAATCATAATATCAAATATTATAGCTGAATAGTCAGACCATGTGAGAGCTTTGCAGAAGGAAAGGGATGGATGATCTGTTAAGATTCCATCCAATGTGTGTCCGGCTGTGTGGGAGGGGCAGTTCACAATTTGTTTCAGGACGAAACTAGACATAGTGTCTATGATGTAACTGACCTCTTTGCCCGAAGTGTCTTCCAGATGATAATTAAAATCACCAAAAAAGGTAAAATCTGCGGAACAAAATCTAGATTCAAGACATGAACTGATACATTTTAATAACTGAGTTTTGCTCGGTGGAGGTCGAGAAACGAAGATATAATTAAAAGTATTTCTTATATTTAGGTTTAATTTAAATTTAAATGCTTCGTAGTCCTCTTTAAGGGGGAAAGGTGTGCAGTTAATGGAATAGATGTTCTCAAAGATAATCGTGATACCACCTCATCTGCAAAACAGGTCTTAGATAGAGAATGGAGTATTCAGAAGGCAGGGCCTGGTTAATGTCAGGACCTGCAGCTGAGTTTAGCCAAGTTTCCATTAAAATAGCTACATCGATATGATATTGCTTGATAAAAATATAAAACTTTATGCTGTTTTTAACTAGCGATCTAGTGCTAATAAATAAACATTTTATGGGTTTGGCTGGTTGTTTAATGACCAACTCTTTATTGAGAGGAGCTTTCTCTTTTATTTTTCCCATTTCTTACGGTGAGTTTGCAGGTCGTACAGGCCTTGTTGTTAGAACATTGGATTGCTAATCCATTGTGCTCTGCACGCGTGGGTTTGGATCCCATCCTCGTCGCCAAAATGTTAAGTTTACAAGAATATAACGCCAATGGATAGTGAAGAAAAGTAAGCGTTTATTCAAGTAGCATCCTTCCGTCCTGCTCCAACCTCCACACCCCAACATTCCACGGTCAACTTCATCCCCGAAGTTCTAAAGTAGGGCAGTACCAACTCCCAGGGCAGGAAGGGGGGGGGGGAGAGGAACAAGGGAGATTACAACAAACTGTCCCCAAACTGCAGAATACAGCAGTATGGTGACTTTTTTACTGGTCGTGGGGACGACAAGACTTCTCTTGTGTAGGAGTAGTTGATAATAAAACTGGTGAAAAACAGGGAGGGCGGCTGGCGCTGGTCATTACAAAATAGCATTGGGAAGGGATGTGTTAGGGGAGTCCTTCTCACATTGCAATTCGTAATCTATGTATCAAAGGTTTGTGACTTGTAATTTCATTTGTAAACCATTGAGCAGTTGCTGACTTATAGGTTGAGTTGGTAACTGATTTCCTTTAGACCTCTTCCCTTTTGGAGATCGGGATGGCAGGTGCCTTCTCTTACTAAAGTTTCCATATTTTTATTTTTAGTAGACCATGGGCTGCATTATATATACAGTGCACTATCCTTTTTTGCACCACGGCGCGCCTTGCAAAAGGTGCCACAGGAGCAAACACAAAAAATGTGCCCTATTAGGCAGAATACACCCTCCCCCCGCTGGGCAGCCACCAACTTGGGCTGCCCTGAGGGCATCGTATTCAGGTGAAGCAGCCACTCCATGTTTCATTGGGCAGGTGGCATTCTGCCTGCACTTTCAAGAGGGAAGACAGATCCCCTTGCAGGCGGATGCTGCCCCAGCCTGCAGAGGTATTTCTAGGAGGTCTATGGCATTCCCTTTCCACTGCCCCAGTGGGCTGCCTTTAAGAGGCGCACTGAAAGTGCACCACGTTATTGTGGCGCACTTTTAGTGTGCATCCTAAAGGGATGTTTGCCTTGCGCCAATGTCGGTAAACGGCGCAGGTGCAGAGGCAAAGTGATTCCCTCATTTGCATGGGCCATGCAATGCCCTCTCATTATAGTGAACCACTCAGTGGCTCCTTTTTAGGTCTCGGCTAGGCAGCGCATGCGCTGTCTCGTCGAGAGATGCTGTATACAGTATTGTGGGTGGAAGCTCCGGCCACTTTCCGTCTATGTTTTCATTGGCTTCAATTTTAAATGCCGCCTTCTGATTGGATTTCCACTCGTTAGTCCCTCCTCCTGATGCCATGGCGTAATTTGTGCACATCCGAGGCTATTGGCCCCTTTACTCAAATATTATTTTAAGCCCTATGTCCCCTCCCTGCCCCCTCCCGCAGTTCGTCACTTCTCGCCCCCATCATCCCCTCCACTCTCGTTCTTGCTTTTTTAAATGACCGAAGTCCCATTTGTAATGCAATACGTCTCGCGTAAATGCGAGTCGTATTGCATTGCAAATGCTTGTTTTAAAGTAGTGCCTGACGAAGCCGTAGTGTACCGGAAGCGAACCCTCGATTGCTCCGGAAGTCTTGTTCGTGACCCCAGCTGCTTCAGAGTACGTGACTCACACAGGCACAGCTGCCTTTAATTACCGCACTTTCTGCTACACTATCATCAGCATGCAAGGATTTACACCGGCACTTCCGACAGTGGATTCCTTCCGCCACTATGCTCCCATTTCCCTCTATGCCTCGGCCCACTAGTATTCATCCTCAGGTGAGTGAACAACTCTCCTGTTTGGCGCTTGTACAGACCATTCACTTTTGTAAGCGATTGTACGTAAATCTGCAGCAGGCAGTAGTGTCCAAACAATCTGCTGCAACTCTTTTTTTTATTTGTTAAGCATGAGGACTTTAGATAATTTGCCTTGAATCACAGGCTGAATATGAACCCAAGCCCGCTGTCAGCCAGGTATGCTTTAAACATTGGGCATGTCAGTGCCACATTTTATCTTATCCCCCAGATCAACATCTACATCTGTTCCCAGATTGCCCGCCTCCTGTCGACCGCTCACCGCGACACCCAGCCACATTGCCCCTTCCACTCATATCATCCCTTGGTCAACTCTGTAATACTGCTCTCCGTTTCCCTATCTCACTTATCTGATTCTACACAGCAATGCTGCGAATTGCATGCAAATGCCCCGCAGGACGCACGAGCCGCCTCTTCTCACTCCCTGGCAGCTGAAAGGGACTGAGGAATGCCAAATATTCAGAGTACCAAAATCCGCCCCTTGGTGGTATTAGCACTGCTGTCTTGTAGTACAGTAGAGGTAACTCAACCGGTTACCATGCTGGTTGCAGATTTAACACTGGCAGCAAGTGATTTTACATGGATAATGATGATCTGTAAATCAGCCGCTAGCCATTTGAAACCTTGCATATGAAAGGAGAGCCTGGCTTCTCGTAGCCCCGTTACCAACTACGACCTCTATCTGCTCCAACAGATGCACAGGGTGAGAGAGAACAGAGCATGAAGTTTATTAGGTAGACTTCGAATCGAATATTAAAGCACAAGGGTACCTTCTGAACTTTAACCAAAACCCCGTAACGGTGCTATAAAATGCATACTGCAGCCCCCAGGAGTGCAGTCTGTGGAAAACCTATGTGGAGCACAGCTGTGCTGGCCTCAGCCTGGTCTCCAAGAAAAGGCTTGATGTTCAACAAAGAAACTCGGAAAACGTGGGCCAGAACAATCCCAGACAGAGGAATATCATGCGACTGATTTCATAGAAACAAACTTTATTGGTAACATTTACAACTAAATATAATTAAAGCTTTACCCATCCCAAATATTTTTGTAACATCTAATATGCTGTCAAACGGTACACCAAGAATCCAATGACAAATTACATGTTTGGACTGGGAACAGCAACCAGTCCTGGCGACTGCTACCTGACTGGTTCTGAGGGCAGGGTATGTGGGGTGCTAGTGAAATGCACCGCTCTTGCTTTTGTTACAAGGGGCCGATATTGCAGCACCGCTGCAAAACCGGCTCCCTGTAACAAAACCAGCACCCACAGGCACAAAACCGACCCCCACCGCTCTGGCCCACCAGGGAAATGCCCGGTGCCTGCTACGGCCAGTCCCGCCCTTATTAGTACACCCTCATATGTTTTTGCGTGGAAGTTTAACCACCAGCAGTAAGGTAGCTCTAGATGCTTTGGGGTCACATCAATTTGATATTGAAAAAAACTGTACTTCGAATTTTGTTTACTCAAATCATCTTGTAAATCAATGGCCATTGAACTCCCATTTATTCCAAATATCACACATCCCCTCAGTGCATGCATTTGTGCATTAATTCGCACAAGGACTGCTGCATGGTTCAAGTCGCCACCTCCGCTTGTTGGACCAGGTTCCTGCTTTGGCTGGCGCACCTTGCCTTGCTGCCTTCCATGACCCCCCCGCACCACCACAGCTCGGTCGTTAATGCTCTTGCTTAATCCTGCTCACAGGGCATGCAGGGCAGAATTATTTGGGTCCTGCAGCTGTTACATAAAATTAGGCTAGTTAAATGGCTGAGTACTGTAATCAACAGCTGAAACGCGTCCAGTTCATCCTTTTTTTTACACCATCTTTGGTACAGCATTTATGCACACGTATTTGCTTTTAATTCATTTTAAATTATTTTCTGTAGAGCCAAGTGCATTTGTTTGAAGATGCAAATTAAGCTGCAAATAGGAGGCTATGCATGCACAGTAGAACAGTAACTGTTGCTGTACCCACAATAATGTGCTGCATAGCTAAATACTTATAAGGGTAAAGGCGAGACCGATTGCATTGCAAATGGTTGTTTAATACCATTGTGCCCTGGGGAAGCACAAAGCGGGGGCACAAGCCCATTGCGCCCCCTCTGCACAGTGTATAATATGGCACCAGGTTATTTTTAAAAAAAGTTTTCAGTTCTGTAATGCAATCACTGGCATGGTAGCCTACTGTCAATTGCAGATCACCATCCCTATGATTGCACCCCCTCACAGGGGGGCTTACAAATTGCGACCTGTCTCATGAATATTAAAGAGACAGGTTGTTCTACAATGTCATGCGATTTGTTATTTTGTGAAATAACCTATTAGTACATAGGTTGGCTTGCAAAGCTAAAATTGTGATTAGAAAAAGTCAGTCTACAATATATAACTGTTTTTGCACCATTCAATGGGGAAGTAGGGGCGGTACGAGTCTCAGGGCGTGCACTCCCCGCCACCTCCCCTGAATCCCCGTGCCTCCCCTGCTCTTCAATTGGCTGGCACGGGCAGCAAACGAAACAGAGATCTTGCTAGCACCACTGCCCCCAGCCTTCATACCCCTGCAGCGTGGCGGCAAACTCAGGGACCGCCATGAGCGGCCAAAGGACTAGCTAGCCCACTGCAACCACTATCACAGTACATCTGCTGCATTGTTCCCATCTACTGCTTCAACATTTTTGAAGGGGGAGCAATGTAATATGAGAGCGAGTAAATTTCACTCCTTGGTACATCCCAAGCAAGCAACGGCGGCAGCAGCATGACCCGTCACCCAGGCAACCATTGACGCTTTGTAACTATATTGAAATTGCAGCCTCTTACACGAGCAACCCACGCACATTTGCAGCAACAGTATGTATGCCACTTGGTCTGAAGTGTTTGAGTATTTTCTTTAATATGATATGATGCGCTGTCAGAATATTGCACGTGTTTATGATTTGAACAGAACGTACTAGGAGCGCGCTGTACGTACATAACACATGTCTGCTACAACAGCGTTGTTTGCTCAGTTGGGGGTATCATTTTCGATACTGAGAGATGTCAATTGATAGTCTCACAATGTGGTGCTTTCATCTGTATTTGTGAAATTTATGTGTTAATTTGGAACATTACAATATGTCCGACCCAGTGAGTGCGCAAGTCCTATTTCTATGGTCATGACGTTTTGCCTTCTTATGGTTTGCACATTGGCTGGTACATTCATGTGATCAAGCTTCTTTGGAAGTGAAACGCGTTGTGAATAAACAGAGATAACATCTATTTTGCACAGAGTCCTTCATTTCCTGAGAGCGTGTTTATTGCAGAATACAAGTAGGATTGATACAGCCGGCTTGCTTCGCCGGAGCACACGCCACCCCCCACGGGTCCGCAGGAGTTCGGAAGAAGCGTGGAGGAAATTGAATATATATTTATTCACTTAAAAAACCATAGGTTTCACACACGTTATAGTTAGGAATTAGCATTTAAAAAACCTTGCAAATTCACTTAAAAAACCATAGGTTTCACACATGTTATTGTTAGCTGGACATTTCACTGGTAAAAAACCATTGAAATTCCCCCGTTATAGTTAGTTCAGATAACTATAACTCGCGCGCCCGCAATCCACTGCTGATGACGTCACATATTACATCACTCATGACATGGTCAGTGGCATCACTCATGACATCACTGATGACATCATCCTTGTGATAGAGTGGCGGTCGCGCGAGTTATAGTTATCTGAACTAACTATAACAGGGGACCGATTCGAATGTTGACTGACATGTAACCACCAATCAGAATTACGCTTGCGCACGTCATGGTGCGCGCTTATAGATATTTATGTGCTTTTAAATGCAATTGTCTCAGGAACTACTGAACAGATTGACACCATATATGCAAAGGCACATGCCTGACCTGAGGACTACCTCTTTGCCAAATTTCATGTAATTCTGTTCAGCCGTTCGGGCTGTACCTTCGACTAAATGTCCTATGGGAAAATGCATGGGAAAAACGCGTTTTGGGACCCCCTTTTTTCTCATCCCCCGCTTGACGAATCACCCCGAGACTTTCAGGGTAGGAGCTGAGCGCCCCATAAGTTTTGAAAATTTTGCGAGGATTCGTCAACCGGCGCCAAAGTTATTCAAAATAGAATTTTCGGATTTCCTATGGAAACACGGTCCTAACTATAACTATCTACTGGCGACCCCCAGTAGATAATATATGTATATATACATATATATATATATAGGCACAAAGCATTCATCAGTTTCTCCACGGAAAAGAATGCACTAACTCCTCTTCGTCGGTAAACACTTTTATTCGTAAAAGTATTAAAGTCTCCCTTCTGTCATGGCGCGTTTCGGCCGACGAACGGCCTTGATCACATGAGACACACTTTGCGTATGACGTTGTTTAAAAATACTAACACCCCTGTCACATGACGGAGAGAAATAGAAGACATACTTTCATTTTGCAATTTCTACTTCCTGCTACAAACAGCATCGTAATATTTGCATATTATAAACAGATAGATATATTCGTGTGCATGTGTACATGTAATGTAAGATTTGACCCAACCTCACGAGTTTGACACTTTATATAAAGTCTAAATACATTTGATAATAGCAAACTCGAAACACATGAAATCAATAATTGTGCTGAAGTTGGATCATATGGAGTACATGGGCAATCCAAGACAATTCTCCTGTAAAATGTAAATCCTACACCACGAAATAATAATAACTGAGTGTGCAAATATGATCAGCAGTGTGTTCTAAAACCAATCAAAGATATCAAACTGGATAAAATCCAAAAAGCAGGAACATCGTGTATTCAATAAAGTTCTATGTCAATCCTGTCAAGGAATACTATGTTACTTCCTATCGAAATGAGTGATGGTAATTTTTAATTTAATTTAAAATATTATGTATTATTTTATAAATAATTTATTTGTTTATTGTGTATGTGCAATTAGACTAAAGTGCAAATAGTGCATATAGAAGCAATAAATAAAGTGCAAATAGTGCAAAAGTGCAATTGGAGCATGTGTGCAAATGCGCAATAAATGTGCAAAATGTAAAACATTCATAAAGCACATACATTAAATAATGCATAACGATAGGATCCTAATATCACCTGAAATAGGATATTTAAATTGCATAGTAATATGGGTGTTTTTTTAAAAGGCATATAGTATATCAAATCTTAAATGATAATAATGATGAAAGTGAGGTTGCAAACACCTCGCCACATGAACTGCAAGACTTAAAACTCAATGAGCATACAGTCGAAAATGAAAACTTATTACAGACAAGGAGTGTAGTAAATGCACAACCAAAGCATCAAGAATAGATACCAAAATCCAATCTTAATCACTATTTTTTCTCACTATCATGAAAATTCATAAAAAGTTGTGCAAGTCTTCCGTTGTATTGAGCCCGAGTGGTGTCTTAGTGTCGAGCTCAATAATTAATCGGGTCTCCAATTGTCTGAGCATACACTCTCTATTCCCCCCATGTTTTAATTTGGGGATTGCATCAATTACAAAATATGAGAGGCAGGCCACAGGATAGGTGGAATCATTGTTTACGATGGCCCTGAGGTGCTGTAAAATGCGCACATGAACTTGCAGTTTGGTGCTGCCTACGTATTTGAGACCGCAGGTGCAAGTTAAAATATATACTGCAAATTCAGTACGGCAGGTGTAATGCCCCCTAATTCGTATTGGAGTGGGACAAAAAGGAGTGTTATACTGCGAAGTATTCACTCCAAATTTACATGCCCTGCATGATGCGCATTTAAAGAAACCTTTGATGGGCTGCAACCAATTTGTCTTGGTAGAGGTTTCTATGTTTTTAGACACCAACTGGTTTCTCATCGAAACTGCCCGTCTGAAGGTAATAGTAGGAGTAGATGGTAATCTGGGTGTCAATACTGCATCTGTTTTCAGTATTGGCCAATTATGGTTAACTATCCTCCTGAGCTGGTTATGTTGTTTATTGAATGTAATGATAAGACGGGGTGTATTAATGTCTTCAGAGCTGCTGATCAAAGGTGTCATAGTGTCATTCTTAGGGGATAAAAGGTCCTCTCTAAATTTGAGAGCAACCTTCACCTGAGCTTGTCTGAGGATGTTGTTTTTGTATCCCCTTTCTCTGAATCTGGACAATGCCTGTTCAGAGCATTTAACATATTCCCCATCTGTGCTGCAGATGCGCTTCAACCTAAGGAGTTCCCCATAGGGGATACTCCGAATTAGATGACTGGGGTGAGAACTGGTCGCGTGTAGAGTGGCGTTCCCTGCTGTTGGCTTCCTATAGAGTGTAGATTCAAGACGACCATCCTGGATGTAAATCTTAGTGTCAAGAAAGGGAACCTCAGAGGCGCTAATTGATTCAGTAAACTTGAGGTTACATATATTGTTATTAAGTTCATCAATAAACAATAAAGCACTCTCACGTTCCCCTTTCCAAATAAAAAACACATCGTCTATGTATCTAAGCCAATACGAAACATGTTTGTCGACCACTCTGGCCAGGGTGCCATGGAGGGTCTGCTCCTCCCACCAGCCCACGTGCAAACACGCGTAGCTGGGAGAGAAGCAGGCCCCCATGGCTACACACCGCATCTGACGGTATACTGCATTCTCAAACATGAAAAAATTATTAAAAAGACACCATTTGACCATCTCTAGAAGCATGATATTGTGGTTATACAGGCCTAGGGGTCTATTGTCCAAATAGTGTTTGACAGCTGACAAGCCAGCATGATGGTCAATGCTGGTGTATAGGGACTCAATGTCCATTACCACTAATAACATATCATCTTCCCATTTAATATTTTGGATTTTGTTTAAGAAATCTCCTGTATCTCTGATATAAGATGGCAGTCCTTGTACAAAAGGTTGTAAAAAATAATCAACATATTCGGTGAGCCCATACACCCAGTGAATCCTCCACTCACACATCTATGCTCAGAATCACATCCCCACCCACCCACACAGACACTCAGGCACCCATACAGATACTCAGACAACCAATCAATAACCCATATGGATCCACATTTAGCTACTCACCAATCCATGCAACAGCGTACACACTAACTGACAAACTAAACTGTGTGAATGTCTGTATCAGTCACTAACCCATGCATTCAGTAAGACACATTTAATCACTCACTTATACAGTCAGTCACACACCTACTAAATCATCCATCCAGAAACGTATACACCCACTCATTCTTCAATACACCTTGGCATATATATATAAAACATATTTAAACTTTATAGAAATACATTCACTGGATGATGTCATCAGTGATGTCATCAGTGATGTCATTTGAGATGTCATCAGTGATGTCACTGACCATGTCATGAGTGATGTACTATGTGACATCATCTGCAGTGCATTGCGGGCGTGCGAGTTATAGTTAGCTGAACTAACTATAACGGGGGAATTTCAATGGTTTTGTACGAGTGAAAAGTCCAGCTAACTAAAACGCCCCTGAAAACTATGTTTTTTTCAGTGAATATATATATATAAATATATATATATCAAACAAAAGTACCCTTTCCGGTGAGTTGCACTCGCTGGTTGGAATAACGCTGTTCTCTCACAAGCAACCCAGGCTCAGACACCACTTTGCTGTAGTCGTGCCAACGCGTTTCGGGCTTGACGCCCTTCGTCATGGGCAAATCTCTCAAAGAATGGCAAGCTGTGACCACAAGAATGTTCCCTTATTTATTTCCAAAACTCCACACAGGTGAGTAAAGATCGCAATGATTGCTGCAAGGTATCATGGGTCTTGTAGTTTAATTTTCATTACCCACGTGGGTCGCTGCCATTCTAAGGAAAATAAAACAGAATCAAAGGCAAGTTGTAAAAAGTGTCCCGCACTGTTATGCTTGCAAATAACACAACACCATCCAGCTCACTCGTTAACTGTCCCAATAAGCAGCTTGAGGACCCTCCAGGATTGAGAGGCAGTGCAGCTCGTGACCTGGGCAGGTCACTCAACATCAAACAAAAGTACCCTTTCCGGTGAGTTGCACTCGCTGGTTGGAATAACGCTGTTCTCTCACAAGCAACCCAGGCTCAGACACCACTTTGCTGTAGTCGTGCCAACGCGTTTCGGGCTTGACGCCCTTCGTCATGGGCAAATCTCTCAAAGAATGGCAAGCTGTGACCACAAGAATGTTCCCTTATTTATTTCCAAAACTCCACACAGGTGAGTAAAGATCGCAATGATTGCTGCAAGGTATCATGGGTCTTGTAGTTTAATTTTCATTACCCACGTGGGTCGCTGCCATGCTAAGGAAAATAAAACAGAATCAAAGGCAAGTTGTAAAAAGTGTCCCGCACTGTTATGCTTGCAAATAACACAACATCATCCAGCTCACTCGTTAACTGCCCCAATAAGCAGCTTGAGGACCCTCCAGGATTTTGAGGCGGTGCAGCTCGTGACCTGGGCAGGTCACTCAACATCAAACAAAAGTAAATATATATATATATATATATATATATATATATATATATATTTTCTACTGACGGTCGCCAGTAGATAGTTATAGTTAGGACCGAGTTTCCATAGGAAATCTGAAAATTCTATTTTGAATAACTTTGGCGCCGGTTGACGAATCCTCGCAAAATTTTCAAAACTAATGGGGCGCTCTGCTCAGCTCCTACCCTGGAAGTCGCGGGTTGATTCGTCAAGCGGGGGCTGAGAAAAAAGGGGGGTCCCAAAGCGCGTTTTCCCCATGCATTTTCCCATAGGACCTTTAGTCGAAGGTACAGCCCGAACGGCTGAACAGAATTACTTGAAATTTGGCAAAGAGGTAGTCCTCATGACAGGGATGTGCCTTTTGCATATATGGTGTCAATCTGTTCAGTAGTTCCTGAGAAAATTGCAGTTAAAAGTACATAAATATCTATATGCGCGCACCGTGCGTGCACGGTGCGCGCACCATAACGTGCGCGAGCGTAATTGTGATTGGTGGTTACATGTCAGTCAACATACGAATCGGTCGAAATCAGGAAGTGTTGTCCGCCATTTTGTGTGAGACAGTGAAAAAGAAAGGTGGAGAACGTGAAAAGGGGGCAGGGTACAGAGTTCCTGACCCCTAGCTTTTGTCAGGGGGTCCCTGAAGGACCATAAAGGGTGAAAAAAACAGTTTTGTTTTTTTAAATCGCGGGGCACGTTACGCGCACGGCGGGAAAAAAAACATTAAAAAAATTGAATTTAAAATCAAATTTAAGTGTTTAGATGTTAGGTGGCTCTAAAAAGAGCCGTTGTGTTAATTGAGGGACAGAGGAACAAAAAAATGGCAAAAATTATAGGGTGCCGCACGTGTGCTGCTGTATCTTGCTCTCTATTAGTGGAATGCTGGTGTCCCCATAAGAGAGAAGAGCATTGCACGCATTGCACCGTATATGCACCCTCTTAAACAGAGGGTGTATATCCAGAGGAACAGAAGCAGGTGAAGCTGCCGCCGCAGATGAAGTGCTCGGCTGAGCTGCCGATGATGTGCTCGGCTGAGCTGCTGCGGATGTGCTCGGCTGAGCTGCTGGAGGGTTTTCTCTAGCAGCTCGAGCATAAGCCACAGGATGTACATCTCTAACATGCCTGATCATAGTGAAGATACTAAAAGAGTATTTCTTTTTAGGATCTCCTCTTTATAAGACACGATCACAAAGAGTGCAGGTGACTTTTGGAGCATTCACCTTCTTCTGCCCCTCTGGAAAAGTGAAAAATTGCCATAGAGAAGTGTTTTTCTGTTTCCTCTGTCTCTCTGGCACAAGGGTCTCCTGCTCACTCCCAGAAGATGACTGCTGCTCTGCCATTCTCAAGTACTGAAGTACTGGAACAGCTGCTCAGCTCCTTCTCCCAGGGAATTAGAAGTAATAATGAGGGGAGTGGGTGTGGTGTTGGAAGTTTCTGGAACTGAAACTACTATAAATCAATGAAAAGTGTTGTTTCTTAATCACATGACCTGAAACTACTATAACCCAATGAAAAGTGTTGTTTCTAAATCACATGACTTGCTGTGCGCGCACCTTGTGCGCACAGTGCGCGCACGGAGCACGCACGCATGCGCGTACGGAGCACGAGCGCATGCGCGTACGCGCACAGAGCACGCATGCGCAGGGAGCACGCACGCATGCGCGTATGGAGCACGCGCGCATGCGCATGCGCATACGCGCACGGAGCACGCGCATACGGAGCACGCACGCATGCACGTACGGAGCAAGCGCGTACGGAGCACGCACGACGTATGCATGCGCACGTGGGTACGTGCGTACGCATGCGTGCACCGTGCGCGCACGATGCGCGCACGGTCAAAAACACTTAAAAAAAAGTGTTTATAAGTTTATAGAAGATATTAACTATGCTGTTCAACTCTATCCAAATAAAAAAAAAAAAAAACTGAGCCATAACTATATATATAGGTAGCTTATTGTAAAATAAATATTTAAAAAATATAATAATACATTCATAAATTAGCATTTAAAAAACCTTGCAAATTCACTTAAAAAAACCATAGGTTTCACACACGTTATAGTTAGAAATTAGCATTTAAAAAACCTTGCAAATTCACAAAAACAACCATAGGTTTCACACACGTTATAGTTAGGAATTAGCATTTAAAAAACCTTGCAAATTCACTGAAAAAACCATAGATTTCACACACGTTATAGTTAGGAATTAGCATTTAAAAAACCTTGCAAATTCACTGAAAAAACCATAGGTTTCACACATGTTATAGTTAGCTGGACATTTCACTCGTAAAAAAACAATGAAATTCCCCCGTTATAGTTAGTTCAGCTAACTATAACTCCCGCAATCCACTGCTGATGACTTCACATATTACATCACTCATGACATGGTCAGTGACATCACTGATGACATCACTGATGACATCTCAAATGACATCACTGATGACATCACTGATGACGTCATCCATGTGATAAATTACCACATCTTCTCACACCCTAATATAACCTTTGATACACCGACTCAAAATTGAAGAGTTCCATTCTCAAAACCATACATACTGCAATACCAATAACTACATATCCAATTATTAACTCTTAGGTCTACATACACCTCCACTCATTCACCTGTACAGTCACTCATACTTACAGTCACTCCATACAAAACTATCATATGCATTTATACACCTATATAGACACTCACACACTACCAATCATCCATAGAGGTACTCTCACACCTACTCAGTCATGCAAATAATCACACTCCCATTTACTCACCTATGCGGTTATACACACTCAAGTTCACTTACTCATAAAAATAGTATCACATTCTTATGCTCTTATAGAATCATTGATACAAGCACACACTCATCCATACAGACACTCTCACAATCACACACTCTCACATCTACCCACTTATATACTCATACACGCATATATACTGCCTTTCACATATGTAGTTAGTCACAAATGTACCACTGAGATATACATTCAATCCCTAACACACCCATACATACACTCACTCAACCATACAGTCCATCGCAGATGCACTCTTAAAACCATGCACCCATAGAATCACCCACTCACACATCGATGCATAGTCACACACACCCTACCCACACAAACACTCAGGAACCCATACAGATACTGAGACAAGCAATCAATAACTCATATAGACACTTATATAGGTATTCACAAAACCATGCCGCCACTTATACACCATCATAGAGACACATACAAACATTTACACAGTTTAGTCACTAGTCTGCAGTAAGATACATTTAATGACTCACTTATAGAGTCAGTGACGCACCACAGAAAATCATCCATTTACACACTTGTACACCCACTCATTCTTCAACAGGCCTTTCCCTATATATATTAAACATATTAAAATTGTTCAGAAACACATACTCAATGGATGATGTCATTAGTGATGTCATCAGTGATGTCATTTGAGATGTCATCAGTGATGTCATGAGTGATGTCACTGACCATGTCATGAGTGATGCAATATGTGACGTCATCAGCAGTGGATTGCGGGCACGTGAGTTATAGTTAGCTGAACTAACTATAATGGGGCAATTTCATTGGTTTTTTACGAGTGAAATGTCCAGCTAACTATAACATGTGTGAAACCTATGGTTTTTTCAGTGAATATATATATTCACTGAAATACTGAAATACTGAAATACTGAAATATATATATATATATATTACCTACTGCCAGTCGCCAGTAGGTAGTTGTAGTTAGGACCTATTTTCCATAGGAAATCTGCAACATTCTATTTGGAATAACATTGGCACTGAATTTTGGTATTGTCTCTCTATTTATTCCGTCATCAAAATGCGATGCATCATGTGATCAAGCTCCCTGCGTGGAGCGAAACGCGTCATGGAGGGCACTGGTCCTGTGATTTACTGACATCGATCTATTTGGGAGAAATTAAATACCTGCTTCACCCACTCTTTGCTGTTGTGGGATTCTGTTATTTTCTACGGAGGAGAGAGGTCCGTACCTTAATTTTTCTGCTGAAGTGAAGAGCAGAGAGGGACTGTTTCTATTTTTATGTAGTATTACCTACTGGCAGTCGCCAGTAGGTAGTTGTAGTTAGGACCTATTTTCCATAGGAAATCTGCAACATTCTATTTGGAATAACATTGGCGCCGATTGACAAATCTTTGCGAAATTTTCCAAACTTTTGGCCAGCTCCGGTCCGCTCCTATCCTGAAAATTTCACGGTGATTCGTCAAGCGGAGGCCAAGAAAAAAGGGGGGTCCCAAAACGCATTTTCCCAATGCATTTTCCCATAGGACCTGTTGACGCAGCTACAGCCCGAACTGCTGAACAGAATTACACCAAATTTGGCAAAGAGGAAGTCCTCAGTTCAGACTTGTGCCTTTTGCTTAAATGGTGTAAATCTGTTCTTGTAGTTCCTGAGAAAATTAGAGTTAAAAAGATAGATATATCTGGGCAGAGCCTAACCAAACATCCCATCGTGAGATCTGATTGGCTGTCAGTACTTCATCCAAGAAGTGTTGGCAGCCATCTTGGGACGAATATACATGATAGCACCTCATTAAAAAGCATTGCAGTTAATAGAAGGTTTTAAGACTTTAGTTACATTATAAATCATTTGTTGATGGTACCATACTCATTTTAGGAATTGTGCTGTGTTCTAAGGTGATTTTACCATGTGAAAAAGCCTTCTGTGGTGATATCATGAATCATGTTTGAGAGAACTATTTTCTCATGCTTTTCCCACAGAGGTTTGGAAGGTGATCTATAAGCTAAACTGAGAGCATATTTTCTGTAAATTCACATTATCTTTCTCAGTCATGTGAGAATGAAGTCTGACATTCTCAGTAAAACATGTACATCTAACAAGGGCAGAGACTGTCAGCTGATTCCTTTGTGTTCTACTGCAGCTTCCCAGAGTGTTCTAAAGAACAACTAGAGCGCTAACAGCCCTACTTATGACAAACGTATTGCACACCTGAAGCCATCTTGATTGGAATAAAGTGGTAACTCTTAAAACATTTAATTTAAAAAGGAACAAAATGAGGGGGTTCATTTTGCCATAGAAAGTATGATTAGTGCTGCAGAAAGAAAAATTAGGGCACATTTTGAGTGACTTCTCAAATCCTCTTCTATTTCATGAAAAAATTCTGACATGCAGCCTGAAACGTGCACTTTCAATACCAGCAGCAGACTTCCCTGGTGAACAGTAGCTTTACTACAGTGATCTAATAAGAAACTAGAGTGCTAATATTCTGAATTTATGGCAAATGTGTGACACATCTGAATGCCTTCTTGATGGGATCAAAGTAAAAAACTGAAAGTATTTCCTACTGAGGGGACTGTAGTAAATGAGGAAATTAGGAAACTTCATAACAAATAAGTCTCACAAAATGGCCACCAGTGACAAAAGAGCGCAAATGTAGCCCAAATATCACACAGATGTAGCCCAAGTATAGCCCAATGACCGTATGTCCCAGAGTGTTCTAACGAACAACTAGAGCCCTAACAGTCTTACTTGTGACAAAAGTATGGCACACCTGAAGCCATCTTGATTGGAATAAAGTGGTAACACTTAAAACATTTAATTTACAAAGGAACAAAATGAGGGGGTTCATTTTGCCATAGAAATTATGATTAGTGTTGCAGAAAGAAAAATTAGGGCCCATTTTGACTTCTCAAATCCTCTTCTATTTCATAAAAAAATTCTGACATGCAGACTGAAACATGCACTTTGAATACCAGCATCAGACTTCCCTGGTGAGCAGTAGCTTTACTACAGTGATCTAATGAGCAACTAGAGTGCTAACATTCAGAATTTATGGCAAATGTGTGACACATCTGAATGCCTTCTTGATGGAACCAAAATAAAAAACTGAATGTATTTCCTACTGAGGAGACTGCAGTAAATGAGGAAATTAGGAAATTTCATAACAAATATATCTCCCAAGATGGCCACCAGAGACAAAAGAGCCCAAATGTAGCCCAAATATCACCCAGATGTAGCCCAAGTATAGCCCAATGACAGAATGTCCCAGAGTGTTCTTAAGAACAACTAGAGCGGTTACTGTCTTACTTATGACAAAAGTATGGCACACCTGAAGCCATCTTGATTGGAATAAACTGGTAACACTTAAAACATTTAATTTAAAAAGGAACACAATGAGGGGGCTCATTTTGCAATAGAAATTATGATTAGTGCTGAAGAAAGAAAAATTAGGGCACATTTTGAGTGACTTCTCAAATCCTCTTCTATTTCATTAAAAAATTCTGATATGCAGGCTGAAACATGCACTTTTAATACCAGCAGCAGACTTCCGTGGTGAGCAGTAGCTTTACTACAGTGATCTAATGAGCAACTAGAGTGCTAACATTCAGAATGTATGGCAAATGTGTGACATATCTGAATACCTTCTTGATGGAATCAAAGTAAAAAACTGAAAGCCTTTCCTACTGAGGAGACTGCAGTAAATGAGGAAATTAGGAAACTTCAAAACAAATAAATCTCCCAAGATGGCCTCCAGAGACAAAAGAGCCCAAATGCAGCACAAATATCACCCAGATGTAGCCCACATGTAGCCCAATGACAGAAGTGTGCAAAACACTTATTTTTTGTGTATTTGCAGTTTTATATAGTGCAGACTTGTCAGGTATTGGAGTGCTTTACATGAGCATTGGTTACATCACACAAGATCAAATTAATTTTGGTTGTAGACATGGGGAGATTAAGTGATTTGACCAGAATCACAGAATGTTGAAACTTCAACCTGGTTACCCAGTTGCAAAGTCGGCAGCTCTGGAAGTAACACCACATCCTCTCCCCGAAGTGCAACATTTAATCAAGTGGTCAACTGGATAAAAAAACATAAAGATTACAAATAATTTAAAAGTTCTTTGTCGCTATTTGAAAACTCAGAAAATATGTCCTCATTTTAGTTTTTTAGAGCACTAACCATAATTTTTATGCAAATAAGACCCTCTCATATATGTAATTTCTAAAGGAAATGCTCTAGGTATTACAGTTTTAATTACATCAAGATGACGTCAGGCGTTCCACACTTTTGTAATAAATATAGAATGTTAGCAATTTACTTGTTCATTGGGATACTGTTGAGAGGCAGAGGCCAGGGGCACGGATTCTGAAAATTGAAGGCAGGTAGGAGAGTGCAGAGGTAACAATTTGACCACACTGGGCAGGCAGGAAGGGCAGTGGCAGCACAACAGACTATGGAGGGCAGTGGAAAGGGGGGCAGGGGCAACAAACCAACAATACAGGACTGGCAAGAGAGGCTGTGGCAATATAATAGACCATTGTGGGCAGAAGGAAGAGGCAGTGGTAGTACAACCATACATGCCAACAGACCCGTTTCAGCCAGGAAAAGTCCAATGTTTTTATGCTCAAATGGGCTTTATTTGATCTGTCTCCTGTCTACAATCACCTCTTTTTCAATGTAACTCAAAGGGAAAAATCAATACCCCATTTTTTTTCAAAATCTTCCTCTTACCAAGTTCAAAATGTTCGCAAGTATGGTACATTGGATCATGGTAGGCAGGAGGAATTGGGGTAGGGACATGGACTCGGATAACAGAGGACAGGAGGGACATGGAGAGGTGCACCAAACTGACCCTACAGGGCAGGCATCAGGGTTTGCAGCAGCACAATACACCACACAGGGAATGCGGGACGGGAGTGCAGCACAACAATCCATAGAAAGCAATAGGGAGGGGACAGGACCATGCACATGGACAACAGAGAACAGAGGGGAAAGAGGCAATGGTAGCTAGCTGACCATAATGGACAGACAGGAGAGAAAGCTGCAGCATAACAGACCATAAAGGGCAGGAGGGACAGATCAGGGGCATTACAATGGAACAGACAAGTAAGGAGGGAGGGAATAGGGGTCTGCACATGGAAACAGAGGGCTGGGGGGAAGAGGGCAGGGCAGGAGCAGCAAGATGACCATGGAGGTCAGGCAGGATGGGCGCTAGAAACAAGACACCACGGAGAGCAACAATAAGACTATGATGGCATACACACAGACCATGGAGGGAAGGTGGGAGGGGGTCAGGGGCAGCTAGCTGACCACACAGGGAAGGTGGGAGGGGGCATGGCAGCACAGAAGACCATGCATGGCAAGCGGGAGGGTTAGTGGCAGCAAAATGGCTATGATGGGCAAGAAGGAGGGTGCAGGGGCATGCACAAAGGACCATGGAGGATAGAAGGGAGGGTCAGGACCTGGGCACAGACAAGAGAGTTCAGGGGAAGGGGCCTCACAACAGACCGCGCGGGGCAGGCAGGAGGAGCAGTTGCAGCACAACAGACCAGGGAGGGCAGAAGTCTGTGGCAGTAAAATGGACCATGGAGGACAGGAGGAAGGGGATAGGGGCATGGCATGTGGACAGGCAGAGTGGAGGTGGCAGGGACAGGTTACATGACAATTCTAGGCAGGTGGGAGGGGAGTGGCAGCTCAACAGAACACTCAGTGTAGATAGGAGTGGCAGGTCCATGGAACATGGTGGGCAAAAAGGATGGAGCAGGGGCATGCATAAAAACATCGGAGGGCAGGGGGAAGGAGAATAGGGGCAGCAAGCTAAGCACAGAGGCTAAGCAGGAGGTCAATGATGGGCAATGGAGGGCAGGAGGAGTGGACTGGTACATCATGCTAAATGGAGGGCAGTGGCGTCACATCAGACCATGCATGGCAGGAGGGAGGAGGCTAGTCCATGGATTCAGACAACAGAGGATAGGGGGGAAGTGGATGGGGCAGCAAGCTAACTGTTCAGAGAAGGTGGGTATTAGGAACTTTATTGTTTTTAAAATGAGTGTCTGTGCGAACTACTTAAAATATGAACAAGTATGCTGCATAATCTCACTTTTATTCAGGAAGAAGAGGACGTTTGTGACTGTGACTCCAGGCTCACTTGGCAGAAACATCCCCTGACCCTCCACCCCCATCGCAAAATGTAATGCCCGTGAAAAGGGTAGGTGGACGCAGTGTTATATAGAACATAGTCCTGAGAGCACGATTGAAAATGAAAACTAGATATAGTATATGGTATAAACTATGCACCAAAAAGTGTGATATAAGATGAACCGGGGTGTGAAAAATAATATGCAATACATTGTGCGCAATGACAGATTTATTGGAGAGCGCGAGATAGCACAGGCACTAGCGCGTGCTATGCGATATGTGCCTTGGAGTGTAATATGCACAGGGCATTGTTGTGTAACCTAACTAGTCTCTAAAGTTGTAATATAAAATATGTGCTGGGGAGTGTAATGTTGCATATGCACTGTGACAAAGATATGGATCCCAGATTGTAATATGTATGGCATAGCGCTGTGCGTTATAACATAGGCATCGAGGAAGGCGCGCTAGATGGGGCAATATAACCCGTGCGGAGGCAAGTGTGGCATGACATATTTACGGGGTGGTGTTACAGTGCACATGGGCTAGAGAGTGTCATAGCATACGCACTAGCTGGTGGAATACAACACAGAGGTGTGTGGCACTCGGCGGGCACTAGTGGGTGAAACACAGCATTGGGCTCAGCCAGGAGCACGCTGTGACTCTCAAGTGAGGTTCGTCTCCTTTCCAGAGAGTAAAATAAAAAGTATAACACATCCGGCGGTGGATGTGTGTTTTATTAACCGTTAGGGGGGTTTCTTGCATAGTTTGGTCGAATTTTTGTTGAATCCCCTTTGAATGTCTTGGTGTGCGTGTGTATTAATAAACGACAAGGGTGTCTACTTGAAGAGTACCCACTGGCGGGGGCACCGGGATTAGTCACGGTAGGGCGTCAGACACGTCAGAGCTTCACTAGCGGTGTAAATAAAATCCACGTGGATTCATTGTATGCATAGTCGCCTTTTAATGAATATCACGTAAATCGTCATGGTGATAGGTACATACAGTTTGTCCAGCATGTCCTAGGTGTTTCTATAAATATATGTATTTTTAAAATAATAAAAAACAAAGGCCGGCCCCAGGGGATGGGGTCCCCGGGGCCATAAGTGGCCTGAGGAGGGGGGCAACGCAGCCCTCCTCCTAAAGAATTTTTTTTTAAAAAGGCCCTGACCCGGGGGTTGTGGTCCCAGGGCTGATTAAGGCCTTGGGAGGGCCAAATTTATTTTTTTCAACTAAAATAATTAGGGAGCAGGCCCTGGGAGATGGGGTCCCCAGGGCCAATAACTTAGAAAAAGAAGGGGGGCCACACAGCCCTCCTGCTTAAAAAAATAAAATAAGTAAAAGACCGGCATCGTGCCGGAGGCCATGCCCCCTCCTTGCAGCACTCTGCAAACGCGCCCCCTGGCCAGTTGTGAGTTGGGGAATTAATTCCCCTTCAATACTGAGGATCCCGGAGGGCCAACTAGCCCAACAGGTATCTCCAGTATGCACCAGGGAGCTGTGTTGCAGACAGGTGTTCTGAGGCCACGCCCCTTTTTACACCTCTATGCAACGCAGCTCTGTGGCACTTACTGGAGGTACCTAGTGGTCTAGTTTGACCCTAGGGACCCTTAGGATTCAAGGGGACTTAATCTCCCAACTTAAAAAACGGCCACAGGGCGTGTTTACACAGCGGTGAAGGGAGGGGACGGGGCCTGAGGTGACGTGTGCAAACACGCCCTGTGGCGCGTTTTAAGTTGGGGAAAAATTCCCTTTCAATCCTGAGGGCCCCTGGGGGCCAGCTAGCCCACCAGGTGCTTCCAGTAAGCGACACTGCTCTGCGTTGCAGGCCGTGCCCCTTTTTACACCTCTCTGCAATGGCGCTTACTGGACGTACCTAGTGGGCTATTTTGCCCCTAGGGACCCTCAGGATTCAAGGGGACTTAATCTCCCAACTTAAAAAACGGCCACAGGGTGTGTTTACACAGTGGGGAAGGGAGGGGACAGGGCCTGAGGTGACATGTGCAAACACGGCCTATGGCGCGTTTTAAGTTGGGGAAATAATTCCCCTTCAATCCTGAGGGCCCCTGGGGGCTAACTAGCCCACCAGGTGCTTCCAGTAAGCGCCACTGAGCTGCGTTGCAGAGAGGTGGTCCAGGCCGTGCCACTTTTTACACCTCTCTGCAATGCAGCTCTGTGGCGCTTACTGGAGGTACCTAGTGGGCTAGTTGGACCCTAGGGACCCTCTGGATTCAAATGAACTTAATCTCCCAACTAAAAACGGCCACAGGGCGGGTTTACACAGTGGTGAAGGGAGGGGATGGGGCCTGAGTTAACGTGTGCAAACAAGCCCTGTGGCGCATTTTAAGTTGGGGAAATAATTCCCCTTCTATACTGAGGGATCCTGGGGGCCAACTAGCCCACCAGGTGCTTCCAGTAAGTGCCACTGCGCTGCGTTGCAGAGAGATGGTCTAGGCCGTGCCCCTTTTTACATCTCTCTGCAACGCAGCTCTGTGGCGCTACTTAGTGGTGTAGTTGGACCCTAGGGACCCTCAGGATTTAAGGGGACTTAATCTCCCAACTTAAAACGGCCACAGGGCGTGTTTACACAGTGGGGAAGGGAGGGGACGGGGCCTGAGGTGACGTGTGCAAACACGCCCTGTGGCGCGTTTTAAGAGGTAGTTTTAATCCCCTGCCCTATTATATACAAGGGGCTTACAGAGGAGGTCATGCTAATCACAGGGGGACCCCAATGCATAGTGTTCCCTAGTGTATGTAGGTGTTTTCACTGTATTCTGAGTGTCTTTTAACATAGCACTGGCCCTAGAACTTGTTAGTCAGAATCAGTTACCACCAGTATCCGTCTGAAAAAGTTGAGGGTATAGGATGATTTTGCAACAAGGCTTCTTTCTGCTGTTCTGTTTGTTCTTTCTGCATGTTATCCTTCTTCCTGCACTTTGAGGACTTCTGTTGCTTCTTTCTGCATTTCTTTTTTTCTTTCTGTGCATTTTTTCTTCTTTCTTCACATGTCCTATCTCTGTAAGCATTGATAGAAATTAGCATTTAAAAAACCTTTAAAATTCACTGAAAAAACCATAGGTTTCAGGCACGTTCTAGTTAGGAAAGTCATTTGAGATGTCATGAGTGATGTCATGAGTGATTTCACTGACCATGTCAAAAGTGATGTAATATGTGACGTCATCAGCAGTGCATTGCGGGCGCGCGAGTTACAGTTAGCTAAACTAATTATAACAGGAGAATTTCAATGGTTTTATACGAGTGAAAAGTCCAGCTAACGTTAACGCCCCTGAAACCTATGGTTTTTTCAGTGAATTTCTAAGGCTTTTTAAATGCTAATTCCTAACTATAACGTGCCTGAAACCTATGGTTTTTTCAGTGAATATATATATATATATATATATATATATATATATATATATATATATTTTTGTCCTCCAAACACCCTTGCGCTCAAGAAGGCACTCTCCGATGTTCCTTTCAGTGATTGCCTCGATGCAGCTCGCATTCCTTCTGCTCAAAATTTCAGCCAAACTCGACGCGTTTCGAGGCAGACGCCTCTTAGTCATGAGCTTTATACAGTGGCACAATAAAGCTCACCTGTTTATTCACTCTTTTTTATTGACAGAAAGCACCCTCAGTGGGCGTGGCTTGTAGTAAGCATTCCATTGCATGATGGTTGTTGCAGTCCGACAGATGAGTTCAGTGTTCTTCCTGTAGTAGGCTTCGTGCCTCTGTATAAAATTAAAAGCTTTTTCATGTCCTTTAGTAGGTAAGAGCTTTGGAATTGCATTCTTTAATTAGCATGGAACATCGTGCCTCTGTGGAAAGAATTCGTTGCTTTCCTCAGCCTTTCTACATCAGAAATGGTGCACCTCTTGTTAGCACGGCTCGGGCAGCCGCGCATAATTTTGTCCTCCAAACACCCTTGCGCTCAAGAAGGCACTCTCCGATGTTCCTTTCAGTGATTGCCTCGATGCAGCTCGCATTCCTTCTGCTCAAAATTTCAGCCAAACTCGACGCGTTTCGAGGCAGACGCCTCTTAGTCATGAGCTTTATACAGTGGCACAATAAAGCTCACCTGTTTATTCACTCTTTTTTATTGACAGAAAGCCCCCTCAGTGGGCGTGGCTTGTAGTAAGCATTCCATAGCATGATGGTTGTTGCAGTCCGACAGGTGAGTTCAGTGTTCTTCCTGTAGTAGGCTTCGTGCCTCTGTATAAAATTAAAAGCTTTTTCATGTCCTTTAGTAGGTAAGAGCTTTGGAATTGCATTCTTTAATTAGCATGGAACATCGTGTCTCTGTGTTCGTTGCTTTCCTCAGCCTTTCTACATCAGAAATGGTGCACCTCTTGTTAGCACGGCTCGGGCAGCCGCGCATAATTTTGTCCTCCAAACACCCTTGCGCTCAAGAAGGCACTCTCCGATGTTCCTTTCAGTGATTGCCTCGATGCAGCTCGCATTCCTTCTGCTCAAAATTTCAGCCAAACTCGACGCGTTTCGAGGCAGACGCCTCTTAGTCATGAGCTTTATACAGTGGCACAATAAAGCTCACCTGTTTATTCACTCTTTTTTATTGACAGAAAGCACCCTCAGTGGGCGTGGCTTGTAGTAAGCATTCCATTGCATGATGGTTGTTGCAGTCCGACAGGTGAGTTAAGTGTTCTTCCTGTAGTAGGCTTCGTGCCTCTGTATAAAATTAAAAGCTTTTTCATGTCCTTTAGTAGATAAGAGCTTTGGAATTGCATTCTTTAATTAGCATAGAACATCGTGCCTCTGTGGAAAGAATTTGTTGCTTTCCTCAGCCTTTCTACATCAGAAATGGTGCACCTCTTGTTAGCACGGCTCGGGCAGCCGCGCATAATTTTGTCCTCCAAACACCCTTGCGCTCAAGAAGGCACTCTCCGATGTTCCTTTCAGTGATTGCCTCGATGCAGCTCGCATTCCTTCTGCTCAAAATTTCAGCCAAACGACGCGTTTCGAGGCAGACGCCTCTTAGTTATGAGCTTTATACAGTGGCACAATAAAGCTCACCTGTTTATTCACTCTTTTTTATTGACAGAAAGCACCCTCAGTGGGCGTGGCTTGTAGTAAGCATTCCATTGCATGATGGTTGTTGCAGTCCGACAGGTGAGTTCAGTGTTCTTCCTGTAGTGGGCTTCGTGCCTCTGTATAAAATTAAAAGCTTTTTCATGTCCTTTAGTAGGTAAGAGCTTTGGAATTGCATTCTTTAATTAGCATGGAACATCGTGCCTCTGTGGAAAGAATTTGTTGCTTTCCTCAGCCTTTCTACATCAGAAATGGTGCACCTCTTGTTAGCACGGCTCGGGCAGCCGCGCATAATTTTGTCCTCCAAACACCCTTGCGCTCAAGAAGGCACTCTCCGATGTTCCTTTCAGTGATTGCCTCGATGCAGCTCGCATTCCTTCTGCTCAAAATTTCAGCCAAACTCGACGCGTTTCGAGGCAGACGCCTCTTAGTCATGAGCTTTAGACAGTGGCACAATAAAGCTCACCTGTTTATTCACTCTTTTTTATTGACAGAAAGCACCCTCAGTGGGCGTGGCTTGTAGTAAGCATTCCATTGCATGATGGTTGTTGCAGTCCGACAGATGAGTTCAGTGTTCTTCCTGTAGTAGGCTTCGTGCCTCTGTATAAAATTAAAAGCTTTTTCATGTCCTTTAGTAGGTAAGAGCTTTGGAATTGCATTCTTTAATTAGCATGGAACATCGTGCCTCTGTGGAAAGAATTTGTTGCTTTCCTCAGCCTTTCTACATCAGAAATGGTGCACCTCTTGTTAGCACGGCTCGGGCAGCCGCGCATTATTTTGTCCTCCAAACACCCTTGCGCTCAAGAAGGCACTCTCCGATGTTCCTTTCAGTGATTGCCTCGATGCAGCTCGCATTCCTTCTGCTCAAAATTTCAGCCAAACTCGACGCGTTTCGAGGCAGACGCCTCTTAGTCATGAGCTTTATACAGTGGCACAATAAAGCTCACCTGTTTATTCACTCTTTTTTATTGACAGAAAGCCCCCTCAGTGGGCGTGGCTTGTAGTAAGCATTCCATAGCATGATGGTTGTTGCAGTCCGACAGGTGAGTTCAGTGTTCTTCCTGTAGTAGGCTTCGTGCCTCTGTTTAAAATTAAAAGCTTTTTCATGTCCTTTAGTAGGTAAGAGCTTTGGAATTGCATTCTTTAATTAGCATGGAACATCGTGTCTCTGTGGAAAGAATTCGTTGCTTTCCTCAGCCTTTCTACATCAGAAATGGTGCACCTCATGTTAGCACGGCTCGGGCAGCCGCGCATAATTTTGTCCTCCAAACACCCTTGCGCTCAAGAAGGCACTCTCCGATGTTCCTTTCAGTGATTGCCTCGATGCAGCTCGCATTCCTTCTGCTCAAAATTTCAGCCAAACTCGACGCGTTTCGAGGCAGACGCCTCTTAGTCATGAGCTTTATACAGTGGCACAATAAAGCTCACCTGTTTATTCACTCTTTTTTATTGACAGAAAGCACCCTCAGTGGGCGTGGCTTGTAGTAAGCATTCCATTGCATGATGGTTGTTGCAGTCCGACAGGTGAGTTAAGTGTTCTTCCTGTAGTAGGCTTCGTGCCTCTGTATAAAATTAAAAGCTTTTTCATGTCCTTTAGTAGGTAAGAGCTTTGGAATTGCATTCTTTAATTAGCATAGAACATCGTGCCTCTGTGGAAAGAATTCGTTGCTTTCCTCAGCCTTTCTACATCAGAAATGGTGCACCTCTTGTTAGCACGGCTCGGGCAGCCGCGCATAATTTTGTCCTCCAAACACCCTTGCGCTCAAGAAGGCACTCTCCGATGTTCCTTTCAGTGATTGCCTCGATGCAGCTCGCATTCCTTCTGCTCAAAATTTCAGCCAAACTCGACGCGTTTCGAGGCAGACGCCTCTTAGTCATGAGCTTTAGACAGTGGCACAATAAAGCTCACCTGTTTATTCACTCTTTTTTATTGACAGAAAGCACCCTCAGTGGGCGTGGCTTGCAGTAAGCATTCCATTGCATGATGGTTGTTGCAGTCCGACAGGTGAGTTCAGTGTTCTTCCTGTAGTAGGCTTCGTGCCTCTGTATAAAATTAAAAGCTTTTTCATGTCCTTTAGTAGGTAAGAGCTTTGGAATTGCATTCTTTAATTAGCATGGAACATCGTGCCTCTGTGGAAAGAATTCGTTGCTTTCCTCAGCCTTTCTACATCAGAAATGGTGCACCTCTTGTTAGCACGGCTCAGGCAGCCGCGCATAATTTTGTCCTCCAAACACCCTTGCGCTCAAGAAGGCACTCTCCGATGTTCCTTTCAGTGATTGCCTCGATGCAGCTCGCATTCCTTCTGCTCAAAATTTCAGCCAAACTCGACGCGTTTCGAGGCAGACGCCTCTTAGTCATGAGCTTTATACAGTGGCACAATAAAGCTCACCTGTTTATTCACTCTTTTTTATTGACAGAAAGCACCCTCAGTGGGCGTGGTTTGTAGTAAGCATTCCATTGCATGATGGTTGTTGCAGTCCGACAGGTGAGTTCAGTGTTCTTCCTGTAGTAGTCTTCGTGCCTCTGTATAAAATTAAAAGCTTTTTCATGTCCTTTAGTAGGTAAGAGCTTTGGAATTGCATTCTTTAATTATCATGGAACATCATACCTCTGTGGAAAGAATTCGTTGCTTTCCTCAGCCTTTCTACATCAGAAACCTACTAAAGGACATGCAGAACATGCTTTAAACTTACCGGATTGCTGTGTCCAGAGCTGCTCCGTGCCTCTCTGCTGCCCTGTGGTTCTCTCCCCACCGCCGCGTTTCCCTGCATCAGCGCGGTCGCAGAGCGGGAGGGACCACCACTCCCAAGATCCCTAGCGGCAGGAAGCCGTCACCGACACCACTGATTTGGCGCCAGGAGGCGTTTAAATTTAGAGGACACCTCCGGCAGAGCGAGCGAGCTGCAGAACATGCTTTAAACTTACCGGATTGCTGTGTCCAGAGCTGCTCCGTGCCTCTCTGCTGCCCTGTGGTTCTCTCCCCGCCGCCGCGTTTCCCTGCATCAGCGCGGTCGCAGAGCGGGAGGGACCACCACTCCCAAGATCCCTAGCGGCAGGAAGCCGTCACCGACACCACTGATTTGGCGCCAGGAGGCGTTTAAATTTAGAGGACACCTCCGGCAGAGCGAGCGAGCTGCAGAACATGCTTTAAACTTACCGGATTGCTGTGTCCAGAGCTGCTCAGTGCCTCTCTGCTGCCCTGTGGTTCTCTCCCCGCCGCCGCGTTTCCCTGCATCAGCGCGGTCGCAGAGCGGGAGGGACCACCACTCCCAAGATCCCTAGCGGCAGGAAGCCGTCACCGACACCACTGATTTTGCGCCAGGAGGCGTTTAAATTTAGAGGCCACCTCCCGCGTCGCGGGACCGCGCGCGGGCGGCGCCGGGCTAAGCCCGGGCAAAGGGCGGGCCCTCTGTGGCCCTCAGTGGACAGAGGTAGACGGGGATGGGCCACCACCGAAATTGCCTTTGTCATATCCAGCTAAAAGATTGAGGTGATTACTCTTTATATTTAAAGGCCATACGATAGCTAATTCGGACTGTCATTTCTAGCTAGATTTACTTGCGCTTCTGTACGTCACTGCTTGTTACTGTGTTAGGTAATTTATACAGGATGACGAAATCAAGAAAGACTACTGTATCGACCAGATCAACTACCAGAAACAAGCCTGAACTCACTACTCCATTACCATCCCTTACAGCCATAGACTTAATGTTGCAAAAGACCATTGGAGTGGTTGCTGATGCGATACAAAACACAGAGAGACGTTTGTCATTGACCCCTAATATGTGCTTTCCAAATCTCTCAATGCACACTACTGTCCAGGGTAATACTGTGGAGTCTATTTCTAACGCAGATGACTCAATTTTAATGCAATCTTTTTCGGGGTTGCCAAGTGGAAAAAGTTGTAGAAATAACATATCTTTAGCTTTACCTATTCCATTAAACAGCACTGAAGGTAGCCCACTATTTATCCCGAATGGAGGGGTTAACTCATTCCTGTTACATTCAGGTAACTTGTCAGTAAACTCACCAGGGGAAGTACTCGCAGAAAGTTCCCCTGTAATTAACACAATAGAAGTTGAAAAATATCCCTCCCCTAAACTGAAAAAGCGCCACTATGGTAGGAAAAAAAAAACCAAATCCATTACGAGGAAGATATATAAACCCTTAGGCTCCCATAAGCCTTCTGCTAAAGATGTCTGGCAAAATTTTAGATTGGCCAACCCGACAACTAGTTCATCTAATATGTCTACAATAGCCACAGAACAAGCTGTCGTATTGCCCAATGAAAAACAGTTAAGGACTAATAAAAATATCTGTATAAATAAGTCAACACAAAATGAAAAGATGTGCTCAATAGATAATTTACTTCTGACAGATCTGGAACAGTTGATCAGATCTCTGCTTCAGCCTATAAGTGAAAAAATTATTAACATAGAGCAGACTCTAATTAAATTAGTGAAATTTCAACTTAAGGATCCTATTAGTTCGCCCAAACTCTTAAATGCCGTAACCCAGATAGATAAAATAGAAACTGCTGGTCATAATCCGACATCCTCCATTCCCACGGGAGTTAAAGTTCAAAATGTCGCTAATCAACAGATAACTGTACTTAAAAAATCATTAATTTTACCGCCTATGCCCACTACCTTGGCGGGCCCTCCACCTGGTAATGACGAGAGTGAATGGGCCGCAGAAGTTATAGCCCCTGTCCTACCTGATGTTCAGGCTGAGCTTGATAGGCCTACAATAATGGTACCATCAGCCATTAATACACGACCAGTGCAAGACTACATGCAGCCCCAACAAAACAAAAAATCGATTCACATTAATCTCCCTCCCGAAGCCCAATCACATACTATAGTGTTGATAGGGGTACCGCAACTAGAAATGGGTAAGGTAGAGAGATATGGGGACCTGAAAAATAAAGTTAGTCACTGGCTAACCGTCAATAGACCGATCCCCCGTCATATAAATGGTAAAATCACAAATGTTAGGAGGGTTGACTGGGTGGGCCATAGATTTAAATCAACCGAGGGCGACTGCATTGTTGTCACCTTTAGTGACAACCGCGCAGTAAGGCATATTATCAGTTGGAAGGACGATATGATCAATAGCTTAATTCGAACTAAGGATTTAAGTTACTTTTACCCCTTAAGAAGCAATAGCTATAACAAAACGCCCTCATATCCTATTATTGAGGATGGGGTAAATCAAGTCATCTGTAATGCGAATTATAATGAAACAATGTCAAGGAATCCTGATCCTTATAACACAAGAGACCAAAGACATCACAGAAGTAATTCATTGGGTGAGTTTAGAAAAACAAACCACCAAGCAATATATCATGAGAGATGGGAGGGTTTAAATGGATTACATAGTTATCAAAATCAACCCCAACTAAGACATCTGAAAACCTATTATAATGTTCCCATCTCAAATAGGTTTGATGCCTTTTACGACCAAAATGGCCTAGAGGGGGTTGATTGACTGAGGGATATACCAGCCACTTCTATGTTTACCGATCCCACATTAGTAAATCTTGTCAATGTTGATAACATTCCCCCCCTACTTTCTGATTTAGATAGTAAAAAATCTAAAGAGTCTGTATTAGATTTCTCTATAGTTAGCCTCGAACCAGATGATCACGGGCATCTTAGTATACTGCATTACCAGCCTGAAGCTCTTAATTTACCACCATTGCACGCAGACTCAAATTCTCCTACAGTAGATACTGTGGGAGTCATAAATGAGGAACAACTAAAAAGGGTAACAGAACCTATTATTACTGAGGCGGTAAATGAAACAGAGAATAATGAGGCCTGTAAAGTGAGTTTGGTCTCTTGGAATATAGCAGGCCTAGCTGATAAAATAGGCGACCCTGCCTGGCTTGCATTTGTTAAAAAATATGCAATTATTTGTCTCCAAGAGACCTGGTTGGAAGAAAATAATGCCTTCATTGAAGGGTATCAAAGTTTTTACAGGCCCGCAACCCCCTCTGTTAGCGGAAGGGCAAAGGGGGGTCTTGCCATTTTTATTCATCTAGCACTTTCCTGTGATAAAATTAGTCAAAAATGTGCAAACAGTAATATTCAAATGCTCGTATTAAAGAGTGGCAAATACGCCCTGACTCTAGTTAATTTCTACAATGCTACTTCTAATCAAGGGGAGTGTAATATATCGATTTTGAAAGAACTGCTGAAAGAAGGATCAGGCACATTGCCATGCAATGTATTGATCGCAGGCGACTTTAATGCACATCCATGTGGTAATCCCCGTGATACCCCTCTGGGATCCCTGGGATGTAACAGTATGGACGGTTTCCATTTTGACCATACTAGGCGTGGCTCTAACCTAAATGATTTGTTAAACGAAAATAATTTGTTTGTAGCTATGACACTAGCCCCTGAGACTAAAGTTTATGATGTTCCTACTTATAAAGGCTTAGGTCGTGGTTCTTACATAGACCACATATTATTATCTGGTGACCTTGTCAATCAGGCCACTAGCTTCTCCATTCAAGCAAACATTTACAGTGACCATAACCCCCTTACTATCAAACTGAACGGGGGTGTTTTTGAACAGCGAAAACACTGTGAAGATAGGGGATCCCTAAAATGTTTAACGGGTAAACGCCGCCTGAAATGGCAGTTGGTAAACCAAGAAAATCTTTATAGTGAAATTAATAAGTTATGTGGCGGGGACCTGGCGGACTGTATATCAACATCTATGTCCCCAGAGCAAACCTTAGCTATTTATGAAGGTGTAGTGTTAACAGTAGGGTCATTCTTATTAGTACCAGTGAAGGGGCAAGTTAAAAATAATCCTAAATGGTTTGACCAAACATGCTCCTCGGCAAATAGAAATTTAAGAAAGGCGTTAAAAATTAAACCCAGAGATTCAGGTCAAATCAAAAACCTCCGTTTGACCTACAAAAAAGCACTTGATAAACGGAAAAGGGAAATCAAAGCTAGTACCTGGAAGTCTTTGCTTGACCCCTCAATCCTAGGTAATAGCAGTAAATTTTGGAAAATTATTAACAAACCTTTGTTTGATGATCCAAGAGATACTGCAATAGGAACTAATATCCCAGAGGCAGAATGGGTCAGTTATTTTAGCGAAATTTTTAAAAGCCACGAGCAACAGTCATCCTATGACGTTTCAATGTCAAAGGAAAACTTTTTATGTTTTACTGTCAATGAAGTAGAAAAGGCTATCCAAGGGTTAACTTGTAATAAGGCACCAGGTCCGGATGGCTTGCCTCCGGATCTTTTTAAATCCTGCATCTCATTATGGGCCCCCGTTCTCACAAAGGTGATAAACGCAACTGCAATCCTCGGGAGCCCAAAGTCCTGGGGGCAATCTACCATAGTACCTGTGTTTAAAAAGGGCGATCGTAACAGCCCGTCATGCTACAGACCAATATCTTTAATCAACTCTGTAGCAAAAGTGGTAGGTGGTGTAATTTTGAACAGACTAATAATTTGGGCAAATGAGAACAACATTATATCGCCAATACAATACGGTTTCAGACCCGGTCACTCAACGGTGACTCAGTGTCTGAACCTATATTTGATTGTAGGTAAATACACCATGGCCCGGCAAGGAACCATTCATATGGCTTTTATGGACTTATCGTCCGCCTTTGACTGTGTGGATCGAGGCAAACTGTGGGACATCATGCAAAGGATGGGTGTCGAACAGAACTTAATTCATCTATTGGCCGATTTGCATTCAGACACTAGAGCAAATGTCCGTTACACTCAAGATCTTAAAGTAACAGGAGACATCAGAATCAATCGGGGCGTCCGTCAAGGTTGCATTCTAGCCCCATTCTTGTTTAACTTGTATATCAATGAGTTAGAGGAACATTTGATAAGAACAGGCGCGGATTACCCCTATGTCGGCCGAAAAGGCGTCCCAGTTCTGCTCTATGCGGACGATGCTGTCCTTATCTCAAGGACAGCACTCGGTCTCCAGCTGCTCCTAAACTCATTCCACGATTTTATGAAGTCACGAGGCTTAAGCATCAATAACTCAAAGTCATACGTTATGAAAATTGGCCAAGGATCACGAAAACCAAACTCCTTTGTAATAAATGGGGAAAAAATTCCAAACTCCAAAACCTTCTGTTATCTCGGGGTTCTTCTAGACGATCAACTAACCTGGGGCCCGGCTGTAGTTAGAAAGAAGGGCGATGTTACACGTGTCAACGCAGCTATACTTGGCTTTGCAAGAAAACTGGGCAATAGTCCAACAGAAGCCTTGCTCAAATTATATCAAGCAAAGAGCGTTGCCATCGCCTGTTACGGCAGCGAGCTCTGGGGTTATAGCCAGACGCGAGACCTGGAGGTCGCAGAAAATAATTTTCTAAAAAAGGTATTGAGGCTGCCAAGGGGAACCGGTAACTTCTCGGTTCACGAGGAGTTAGGCGTTCCCTATCTTAGAGACAGAATAGCAGCAAATCCCCTATTATGCTGGATGAATTCTTGGCTAAACACTGATATACCTCTTACCCAAGATATTTTAAAAGAAGCTTTAACCTGGGATGGTAGGTTCAAGGTTCCGTGGCTGAGGTATATTAATGACCGTTTCTCTGAAATGGGACGGCCAGAACTATTCTTAAACCCAATTTCTATCACCAAAGCGGATGTCATCTTTGTGAAAAAAACATTCATGTCAACTAGGTACTTAGCCCGGGAGGAGGTGGAATTACAGAAAGACAGTGTTAGGAAACATGTTATTCTTAAAACATGTCTGCAAATGGAACCGTATCTATCATGGCCTATGTCTGGCTATGACCGATATTTATTGATTCGGTTCCGTTTCAATTTATTTCACCTCATGTTGGCATTCCCGAGAGGGGCCCATCGAGGCCAAGTGCTACCTACTTGCGGCTGCGACGGAAAGTCTCCGCAAGATATAGCGCACTTTTTATTTATTTGCCCTTATTATACAGTACCTCGGAAGTTATATCTAAAGCCCTGCTTAAAAGATTTAAATCTTACCCAGATTAAACCAGCTCTTTACTATCTTCAACTCCTGAACCCTAACTGCACTTTGTTTGTATGCAGTTTTTTGAAACTATCTATTATTTTCAGGAAAAGTATGGAGGGCTAACTATGCTGCTACTATCATTGTATTTTTTTTAAAAAAATTCTTCTCTTTTTTAACTTTGGATAATTATTTATATTTTTAACTTGTTCTATTTTTGACTGTTGCCCTGGTTCTTTGATAAATTAATAATTTGCAACCTGTTTTTTCTCTTAAATGTATTGGATGGTCAGCTTTATCTTCATATTTTATGAAATGTGTTTATGACTAAATGTCTATGTAATGTACTTTTATGATTGTCATATATACAATCGAATAAAGATATTTGAAATTGAAAAAATTGAGTGCCTTCTTGAGCGCAAGGGTGTTTGGAGGACAAAATTATGCGCGGCTGCCCGAGCCGTGCTAACAAGAGGTGCACCATTTCTGATGTAGAAAGGCTGAGGAAAGCAATGAATTCTTTCCACATAGGCACGATGTTCCATGCTAATTAAAGAATGCAATTCCAAAGCTCTTACCTACTAAAGGACATGAAAAAGCTTTTAATTTTATACAGAGGCACGAAGCCTACTACAGGAAGAACACTGAACTCACCTGTCGGACTGCAACAACCATCATGCAATGGAATGCTTACTACAAGCCACGCCCACTGAGGGTGCTTTCTGTCAATAAAAAAGAGTGAATAAACAGGTGAGCTTTATTGTGCCACTGTATAAAGCTCATGACTAAGAGGCGTCTGCCTCGAAACGCGTCGAGTTTGGCTGAAAGTTTGAGCAGAAGGAATGCGAGCTGCATCGAGGCAATCACTGAAAGGAACATCGGAGAGTGCCGCCTTGAGCGCAAGGGTGTTTGGAGGACAATATATATGGAATCAGCAACATTCTATTTGGAATAACTTTGGCACCGGTTGATGAATCCTCGCGAAATTTTCAAAATAGGTGGGGCGCTCCGCTCCGCTCCGCTCCTACACTGAAAGTCTCGGGGGGATTCGTCAAGCGGGGGCTGAGAAAAAAGGGGGGTCCCAAAACGCGTTTTCCCCATGCAATTTTCCAGAGGGACCTTTAGTCCAAGGTACAGCCCGAACGGCTGAACAGAATTACTTGAAATTTGGCAGAGAGGTAGTCCTCAGCTCAGGGATGTGCCTTTTGCATATATGGAGTCAATCTGTTCATTAGTTCCTGAGAAAACCAAAAGTAAAATCATATATATATGTGGGCGGAGCCTAACCACACATCTCATCCTGAGATCTAATTGGCTGTCAGCACTTCATCCAAGATGTGTTGGCAGCCATCTTGGGACCAATATACATGATAGCACCTCATTAAAAAACATTGCAGTTAATAGAAGGTTTTAAGACTTTAGTTACATTATAAATCATTTGTTGGTGGTACCATACTCATTTTAGGAATTGTGGTATGTTCTAAGGTGATTTCACCATGTGAAAAAGCCTTCTGCTGGGATATCATGATTGAGAGAAAAATATTTTCTCATGCTTTTCCCACAGAGGTTTGGAAGGTGATCTATAAGCTAAACTGAGAGCTTATTTTCTGTAAATTCACATTATCTTTCTCAGTCATGTGAGAATGAAGTCTGACATTCTCAGTAAAACATGTACATCCAACAAGGGCAGAGACTGTCAGTTGATTCCTTTGTGTTCTACTGCAGCTTCCCAGAGTGTTCCAAAGAACAACTAGAGCGCTAACAGTCCTACTTATGATAAACGTATGGCACACCTGAAGCCATCTTGCTTGGATTAAAGTAGTAACTCTTAAAACATTTAATTTAAAAAGGAACAAAATGAAGGGTTCATTTTTCCATAAAACGTATGATTAGTGCTGCAGAAAGAAAAATTAGGGCACATTTTGAGTGACTTCTCAAATCCTCTTCTATTTCATTAAAAAATTCTGACACGCAGACTGAAACATGCACTTTCAATACCAGCAGCAGTTTTCCCTGGTGAGCAGTAGCTTTACTAGAGTGATCTAATGAGCAAAAAGAGTGCTAACATTCTGAATTTATGGCAAATGTGTGACACATCTGAATGCCTTCTTGATGGAATCAAAGTAAAAAACTGAAAGTATTTCCTACTGAGGAGACTGCAGTAAATGAGGAAATTAGGAAACTTCATAACAAATAAGTCTCCCATGATGGCCACCCGAGAAAATAAGAGCCCAAATGTAGCTCAAATATCACCCAGATGTAGCCCAAGTATAGCCCAATGACAGAATGTCCCAGAGTGTTCTTAAAAACAACTAGAGCGCTTACTGTCTTCATTATGACAAAAGTATGGCACACCTGAAGCCATCTTGATTGGAATAAACTGGTAACACTTAAAACATTTAATTTAAAAAGGAACACAATGAGGGGGTTCATTTTGCCATAGAAATTATGATTAATGCTGAAGAAAGAAAATGAGGGCACATTTTGAGTGACTTCTCAAATCCTCTTCTATTTCATTAAAAAATTCTGACATGCAGACTGAAACATGCACTTTTAATACCAGGAGCAGACTTCCATGGTGAACAGTAGTATTACTACAGTGATCTAATTAGCAACTAGAGTGCTAACATTCAGAATTGATGGCAAATGTGTGACATATCTGAATACCTTCATGATGGAATCAAAGTAAAAAACTGAAAGCATTTCCTACTGAGGAGACTGCAGTACATGAGGAAATTAGGAAACTTCATAACAAATAAATCTCCCAAGATGGCCACCGGAGACAAAAGAGCCCAAATGTAGCCCAAAATCACCCAGATGTAGCCCAAATATAGCCCAATGACAAAAGTGTGCAAAACACTTACTATTTTGTGTTTTTGCAGTGTTATATAGTGCAGACTTGTCAGGTATTGGAGTGTTTTACATGAGCATTGGTTACATCACACAAGAACAAATTCATTTTGGTTGTAGACATGGGGAGACTAAGTGATTTGACCAGAATCACAGAATGTCGAGCTAAAGCAGAAACTCCAACCTGGTTCCCCAGTTGCAAAGTCTGCAGTTCTGGAAGTAACACCATATCCTCTCCCCTAAGTGCAACATTTAATCAAGTGGTCAACTGGATAAAAAAACATAAAGATAACAAATAATTTAAAAGTGCTTTGTCGCTATTTGAAAACTCAGAAAATATGTCCTTATTTTAGTCTTTTAGAGCACTAACCATAATTTTGATGCCAATAAGACCCTCTCATATATGTAATTTCTAAAGGAAATGCTCTAGGTATTACAGCTTTGATTACATCAAGGTGACGTCAGGCGTTCCACACTTTTGTAATAAATATAGAATGTTAGCAATCTAGTGGTTCATTAGGATACTGTTGAGAGGCAGAGGCCAGGGGCACGGACTCTGAAAATTGAAGGCAGGTAGGAGGGTGCAAAGGCAACAATTTAACCACACTGAGCAGGCAGGAAGGGCCGTGGCAGCACAACAGACTATGGAGGGCAGTGGAAAGGGGGGCAGGGGCAACAAACCAACAATACAGGACTTGCAAGAGAGGCTGTGGCAATGTAATAGACCATTGTGCGCAGAAGGAAGAGGCAATGGTAGTACAACCATACATGCCAACAGACCCGATTCAGCCAGGAAACGTCCAATGTTTTTAAGCTCAAATGGGCTTTATTTGATCTGTCTCCTGTCTACAATCTCCTCATCTTCAATGTAACTCAAAGGGGAAAATCAATACCCCAGTTTTTTTTTAAAATCTCCCTCTTACCAAGTTCAAAATGTTCGCAAGTATGGTACATTGGATCATGGAAGGAAATGGGGTAGGGACATGGACTTGGATAACAGAGGACAGAAGGGACATGGAGAGGTGCACCAAACTGACCCTGCAGAGCAGGCATCAGGGTTTGCAGCAGCACAATACACCACACAGGGCATGCGGGACGGGAGTGCAGCACAACAATCCAAAGAAAGCAAGAGGGAGGGGACAGGACCATGCACATGGACAACAGAGAACAGAGGGGCAAGAGGCAATGGTAGCTAGCTGACCATAATGGACAGACAGGAGAGAAAGCTGCAGCATAACAGACCATAAAGGGCAGGAGGGACGGATCAGGGGCATTACAATGGAACAGGCAAGCCAGGAGGGAGGGAGTAGGGGTCTGCACATGTAAACAGAGGGCTGGGGGCAAGGGGTCAGGGCAGGAGCAGCAAGATAGCCATGGAGGTCAGGCAGGATGGGCACTAGAAGCAAGACACACCATGAAGAGCAACAGTGAGACTGTGATGGCATACACACAGACCATGGAGGGAAGGTGGGAGGGAATCAGGGGCAGCTAACTGACCACACAGGGAAGCCATGGCAGCACAGAAGACCATGCATGGCAAGTGGGGGGGTTAGTGGCAGCACAATGGCTATGATGGGCAAGAAGGAGGGTGCAGTGGCATGCACAAAGGACGATGGAGGATAGAAGGGAGGGTCAGGACCTGTGCACAGACAAGAAAGTTCAGGGGAAGGGGCCTCACAACAGACCACATGGGGCAGGCAGGAGGAGCAGTTGCAGCACAACAGACCAGGGAGGGCAGAAGGGTGTGGCAGTACAATGGACCATGTAGGACAGGAGGAAGAGGATAGGGGCATGGCATGTGGACAGGCAGGGTGGAGGTGGCAGGGACAGGTTACAGTCATCTGACAATGCTAGGCAGGTGGGAGGGGAGTGGCAGCTCAACAGAACACTCAGAGTAGATAGGAGTGGCAGGTCCATGGAACATGGTGGGCAAAAAGGATGGAGCAGGGACATGCACAAAGACATCGGAGGGCAGGTGGAAGGAGAATAGGGGCAGCAAGCTAAGCACAGAGTTTAAGCAGGAGGTCAATAATGGGGCATAGAATTGGGCAATGGAGGACAGGAGGAGTGGATTCACACAACAGAGGATAGGGAGGAGGGGGATGGGGCAGCAAGCTAACTGTTCAGAGAAGGCGGGTATTAGGAACTTTATTGTTTTTAAAACGTGTGTCTGTGCGAACTACTTAAAATATGAACAAGTATGCAGCATAATCTCACTTTTATTCAGGAAGAAGAGGACGTTTGTGACTGTGACTCCGGGTTCACTTGTCAGAAACACCCCCTGACCCTCCACCCCCTATCTCAAAATGTAATGCCCGTGAAAAGGGTAGGTGAACACAGTGTTATATAGAACATAGTCCTGAGAGCACGATTGAAAATGAAAACTAGATATAGTGTATGGTATAAACTATGCACCGTGTGATATAAGATGAACCGGGCGTGAAATATAATATGCAATACATTGTGCGCAATGACAGATTCATTGGAGAGCGCGAGATAGCACAGGCACTAGCGCGTGCTATGCGATATGCGCCTTGGAGTGTAATATGCACAGGGCAGTGTTGTGTAACCTAACTAGTCTCTAAAGTTGTAATATAAAATATGTGCTGGGGAGTGTAACGTTGCATATGCACTGTGACAAAGATATGAATCCCAGATTGTAATATGTATGGCATAGCACTGTGCGTTATAACATAGGCATCGAGGAAGGCACGTTAGATGGGGCAATATAACCCGTGCGAAGACAAGTGTGGCATGACATATTCACGGGGTGGTGTTACAGTGCACATGGGCTAGACAGTGTCATAGCATATGCACTAGCTAGTGGAATACAACACAGAGGTGTGTGGCACTCAGCAGGCAATGGTGGGTGTAATACAGCATTGGGCTCTGCCAGGAGCGCGCTGTGACTCTCAAGTGATGTTCGTCCCCTTTCCAGAGAGTAAAATAAAAATTACACATCCGGCAGTGGATGTGCGTTTTATTAACCGTGAGGGGGGTTTCTTGCACAGGATTGGTCGAATTTTTGTCGAATCCCCTTTGAATGGCTTGGTGTGCATGTGTATTAAATGTGCCCGTCAATAGCTACCCATGTTTGTATAAATAAACAACAAGGGTGTCTACCGGGATTAGGCACGGTAGGGCATCAGACATGTCAGAGCTTCACTAGTGGTGTAAATACATTCCACGTGGATTCATTGTATGCATAGTCGCCTTTTAATGAATATCCCGCCAATCGTCATGGTGATAGGTAAGTACGGTTTGTCCAGCATGTCCTAGGTGTGTCTATAAATATATATTTTTTAAAAATAATAAAAAACAGTGGCCGGCCCTGGGGATTGGGGTCAAAAAAATATAATTAGGAGACAGGCCCTGGGGGATAGGGTCATCAGGGCCAATAAATTAGAATAAGAAGGGGAACCACACAGCCCCCCTTCTTAAATAATTCAAATAAATAAAAGACTGTCATCGCGCCGGAGGCCACGCCCCCTCCTTGCAGCACTCTGCAAACACGCCCCCTGGCGAGTTGTAAGTTGGGGAATTAATTCCTCTTCAATACTGAGGGTCCCTGAGGGCCAACTAGCCCAACAGGCATCTCCAGTATGCGCCAGGGAGCTGGGCTGCAGACAGGTGTTCTGAGGCCAAGCCCCTTTTTACACCTCTCTGCAACGCAGCTCTGTGGCGCTTACTGGAGGTACCTAGTGGTCTAGTTTGACCGTAGGGACCCTTAGGATTCAAGGGGACTTAATCTCTCAACTTAGAACAGCCACAGGGCGCGTTTACACAGTGGTGAAGGGAGGGGACGGGGCCTGAGGTGACGTGTGCAAACACGCACTATGGCACGTTTGAAATTGGGGATATAATTTTCCTTCAATACTGAGGGCCCCTGGGGGCTAACTAGCCCACCAAGTGCTTCCAGTAATCGCCACTGAGCTGCATTGCAGAGAGGTGGTCCAGGCCGTGCCACTTTTTACACCTCTCTGCAACGCAGCTCTGTGGCACTTACTGGAGGTACCTAGTGGGCTAGTTGGACCCTAGGGACCCTCAGGATTCAAATGAACTTAATCTCCCAACTAAAAACAGACACAGGGCGTGTTTACACAGTGGTGAAGGGAGGGGACGGGGCCTGAGTTAACGTGTGCAAAAACGCCCTGTGGCCTGTTTTAAGAGGTAGTTTTAATCCCCCTGCCCTATTATATATTAGGGGCTCACAGAGGAGGTCATGCTAATCACAGGGGGACCCCAACGCATAATGTTCCCTAGTGTATGTAGATGTTTTCACTGTATTCTAAGTGTCTTTTAACATAGCACTGGCTCTAGGACTGGTTAGTCAGACTCAGTTACCACCAGTATCCGTCTGATAAAGTTGAGGGTACAGGATGATTTTGCAACAAGGCTTCTTTCTGCTCTTCTTTTTGTTCTTTCTGCACGTTATCCTTCTTCCTGCACTTTTCTTCGTCTTTGAGGACTTCTGTGGCTTCTTTCTGCACTTCTTTTTTTTCTTTCTGTGCATTTTTTCTTCTTTCTTCACATGTCCTATCTCTGTAGGCATAGTTAGAAATTAGCATTTAAAAAACCTTTGAAATTCACAGAAAAAACCATAGGTTTCAGGCACGTTATAGTTAGGAATTAGCATTTAAAAAACCTCAGAAATTCACTGAAAAAACCATAGGTTTCAGGGGTGTTATAGTTAGCTGGACTTTTCACTTGTACAAAACCATTGAAATTCCCCCGTTATAGTTAGTTCAGCTAACTATAACTCGCGCGCCCGCAATGCACTGCTGATGACGTCACATATTACATCACTCATGACATGGTCAGTGACATCACTCATGACATCACTGATGACATCTCAAATGACATCACTGATGACATCATCCAGTGAATGTGTGTTTTTCTGAAAATTAAATATGTTTTATATATGTATATCTCAAGGTCATCTTTTAGCCCGGCGCCCTTTTTTGTGTGTTTTTTTAATTTGTGTGGCCTGCCATTGCTATCTCCCCGCCGCCAGTGCTGCCAGCCTGTCATCTGCTCCCTCAGCGATGGCAGTGGCTTCATCTTCGTGCACGAATCCAGACCATTTTGCAGCGTGACACTGGACTCCCCCTGCCTCATTCTGCCTGCCGACGGTACTGCCCTACATCAATATGGTTCACAGGGCCCCAGCGCTTTGCCAAACCACGCCTGTCCAAGATCAGTGTTTTAGGGCGCCGCACAGTGCCCTATTTTTTTTATTTTATTCTTTAATAGGCATGTTTTAGCCATGCACCCTTTTTTGTGTGTTTTTTTTAATTACCTTGGCGTGCTTGAGATCAGTGTATCAGGAAGCTTGCACAACGAACCGGCACCTCCTCATCACTTCCCGTCGGCCAACAGCAACCCCCATGCCCAGCCTGCACGGAGGGCTACATTGCCATGTGACAGCCCTACTGACTGCCTGCATTACAGCCCTCGCACTGTTACCCTGTGGTGCAGCCACAGGACAATGGCTACCTTCCCCGCGTCTGACCCACAACCCATTGTTCCTGCCACGGAGGTCACCCACAGCCTGGTGCAGTTATGCAGTACAGGGACCCGAAGGCAAGTGGCATTGCAGAATAAAAACGGACGTTCTACAAGTAGGCTTTATTTAATTTATTTATTTGTTTACACTTCTATATAGCGCAAACTTTACCTGAAGGTATCAGATCGCTTTACGTCAACACCAATTGCATTACAGACAGACACAAGGCTTGCATTAAAGAGAGCAGGCATGCACAGGGGGGAAGAGGAGGGTGCCGGTGTTTATTAAGTATGTGGTAAACCACAGTGAGTGTTTGATGAATTGAGTAAAACTTCAAAGCCTAAAGGTGGGACCCCAGGGTGCGCTTGTACTTGTGTTCCCTGGTTCTACAGTGCACCACTTGAAGAGCACGGGTGTAGCGCAGTTAAATACTATTATGCAGGATTGACAGCGTCCTCAGAAATTTATTTATAAAGGGCTGAGTAGATGGTTGTAAAAAAGCTACCATATATTAGCAAACATTTCCAATTCAATAGGTATCGCATTTGCAAGACTTTAAGCAATTGGCATTGTAAATGACAATGTCTTTCATTTATCAGTTTTGAAAAACAATCCATAAATGAAAGGCATTGTCATTTACAATGCCAATTGCTCAAACTCTCGCAAATGCGAGACCTATTGCGTTGCAAATGCTTGTTAGACATGATTGTGCTTTTTCTATATAGGATTAAAATTCTTTTGTACAATTTATTACATACAAACTTCTTACTGTTGTTGAACAATGTATGTATATTGCACCTTTCTGAATGTTTGTTCTAAGTAAGCTATTAAACTTAAAAAATAAAATAAGTGATTTTAGACCACTTTAAAAATGATTGTGTTTAAGGGAGTGAAGGGAGTTTGCCTTTACTTTAACATAATATACATAAAGAAAAATAACCCGGAAATAACATGTCACAGATCTAAAATGATATTGTTAGGAATGCACGTATATGAAATACAGTTTCAAAGCACATACTGTAGGACAATATAACCCAGAACAATAGCATATTGTTGGGTCCTACTTCTACTGTTGGAATGTAGAAATGTAAGTCCCAGATGGAATATTGTATTTTCAAATGTGAATGGGCTGCTTCAGTAACTTTTCTCCCAGTCTGTTGACTTGGGAGTCGTATCAAAAAAACTTAATAAACTAACATGTTCACACATTTTGAGCTGGCCACAGTGATGAAATATGACTATTGTGTGAAAAAAACATGTCTCATCTGGTTCCGGACTTGGGTGGGAGCCAGATGTGACTTTTTGTGGTTGATCAGAAAGCTGTGGACCTCCAAAATCTCACAGACCCTCTGGACGTGAAGAGTCCCCTTGGAAAAGAAGAGGCAGACATCAGCCAGTCATCAAGGTACGGGAAAACCTGAATCCCCTCCCTATGGATGAGCCCAACCAAGAGAGCCAGGACCTTACTGAAGACCCTCAGGGCGGAGGACAAACCAAAAGACAATAACTGGAAATGCCCAGCCCCCACAATGAACCTGAGGAACTGCTGGGATGCAGGGTGAATGGGCACGTGTAGGTAAGCATTGAGCAGATCCAAGGAACTCACCACATCCCCCTGAACCAGCAATGGAAGGATCTCCAGCAAAGACAGCATCCTGACTTAACATAAGGGACAAACAAGTTCACCCTTTTCAAATCCAACACAGGACGGAAGTCCCTTGAAACCTTCCTTACCAGGAAAAGAGTAGACCCCTTGACCCCTATGCCAGGCCGGACCAGTAAGAATGGCTCTTTTCTCTAGAAGATTCTTAACACCCGCCAAAAGTGCCTTCCTCTTTGGGTCTGCTGATGGCAAGGGAATGTGAGCAAATAATTCTGGGCATGAAGAGTCGAAGACAATCGTGAAGTCCTCCTTGACAGTTCGCAGGGCCCACTGGTCGGAGACTGACCTCTCCCAAGTCTCCACAAAAGTCAACAATCGACCCCCAACAGGAAGCCAACCCGCGGAGCCTGACAGGACTTCGAAGAGGGGATGTAACCACCATCCGACTGCTGAGACTGGGCTTTGTGGGAGTAAGGAACAGCCCACCACGACCCGTCCCCCGAAAGGGCAAGCTCCCCCTAACAGCAGAAGAAGGACCGAAGGTCCTCTTGGTGCCAGAGAACCTTCCCCTAGAAGGACGGATGGGAGCCAACAGTTTCCTATTCTCTGCCAATTTCTTCACCGTCTCTTCCAGGGGAGTGCTAAACAGTTTTAGCCCCAGAAAGAGGAATCTGAATCAGAAGAGACTTCTACGTCGCTGTGGCCTTCCAATGGCGCCACCAGACTTGTCGCTGTGCCTAAACAGCAGCACCCACTGAAGCAGTAGTGGCCCCCAAGGTATCTAAAGAAATGTCAGATAACAGCCTCGACTGTTGTTCTTCCATGACCACCAGGGTAGGCACAATGTCGGCCTCCTGCTCCATAAGTTCGATGAGAGACTGATAGTCCTTCAAAAGAGACTGAATGGTGTAGGAGAGGTAAGCAGACGCCTTAATGCTGAAGTTCGCTGCTGCATAAGACCTCTTCACCGCTCCTGTGAGAAGGTGGCCTGATATATGCTGTCCACTAGTTCTGTTGGGCACCTTGTATCAGTCCAAACAACCCCTTATGGTGATAGGTTAGAGACAACCTTTATTGAAAGCTATCCGAGTGGTAGCTATGGAGAGCAGCCTTCAGGCTAAGTCTTGAAGGAATGTAAAGCAGCTTATTTTACCAGTCTATAATCTCTTGAATGATCAAATGAAAGGACAACCACACCAGGAATATATTTAAAATATATGTATTTAGGTTAAAACACACCCCTCTAGTCTCTTTATGAGGCTGGAGTTCGAAGTACTTAAGTTACAAGTGAGCAATCATCAGTAATAGCACAAATACACGTTTGGGCCCTAGGGGCGTACCAAACCATATACCAAAAAATTGGTATAAGAACCACGACTGAACTAGACACAAGGCCTAGGGCCTGTAGAATCACTGGGACCCCAAGGAACCACCCAAGGTAGTGACACAGGGGACCCACGGGGACTGTATGCAATGTGTGAACACAACCGCGGGTTCCTGTTATCTCCTATGGGCAATGTCGCGGTTGGAAATTTAAAGATTAGGGACACTTAGAATCGAGTGAGGAACAAACCCTTTTGGACTTAAGAAGTTCTAGGGCTAGCACCCACGGGAGCACCGGAGTACTCGAGTTATCTCACCCAGGGAAGCCGGGTGCATAGGTGTCTTTTGGTGTCGGGTCGCTTCGTTGATTGCAATGGAAGCCTGCAAAGAACTGCTGCTGCCGTGAGGAGGAGAAGTGTCCGAATAGAGATCCAAGCCTGGATCTAGGATGGAAGAAACCTGACAGTAGAGGGGACAGAGTCTGGGTCACTAGCCAGTGACCGAGGGCAGGGTGGACCAATGCCCACAGATGTCGGGTGCTTCAGGTGAGTTGATGGGTGTCTTGACTCTTCAGCCACGAGGTCCAGGAGGTGTCGACGGAGTCCACGAGCCGGATTCCTGCTGTCCCACAAAGTCTGTCGAGTGCTGCGGTGGCAACCAGATTGGACCCAACAAGCCTTGGCAATGGCAAGTCACTGGAATTCAGAGAAAGGACTGCGGTGCAGACCCGCAAGGTCTGAGGGACTCACCCAGCAAGTGTAAGTCAGGGCACGTCTAGAGCAACCAGAAAAGCCCAAGTAGAAGAGAAGTTGCCTTCGTGGGGACCTGCTAGCCAATGGGCTAGTGATCGCAAAGGAGACTTGAGCGGTTGCACTTTAAACTGGCCCACGGGTCACTCGTGGAGTGGAGGCCAGCAATCTTCGGTGCAGGAGGTGCTCAAGGCTGGGGCTACTTGGAGCCCAAAGCACGACTTCGAGGAAGCCCAGGAATATGCTGTTGCTGCAAAAGATCATGGTGTCCAGGGGTCATGGTTCCACGTCACCCACGATAGCCACAGGCCTCAGCTTTGCTGTGGACTCAGGGTAGCCTCGGGGAAGTCTGGAAGTCCACCTCTGGTGATGCAAAGACTTTGCCATCCGGCGGGAGCTTCAGCGATGCAGACCGGTCAGTTGCTTCTGTGGTGCCTGCCAAGCAGGGGAGTCACTCCTTGACCCCAAGGGAGATTTCTTCAGTCTTCTAGTCAGGATAGAACGTCGAAGGTCCAGGATATATGTTGCAGAGTTTCGTCCAGGGTAATCTAAAGTTCTAGGGACTGGATTCCAATACTTATACTACATTTAGGGGATGGACTAACTCTAAGCCCCCACCTATGGGCGGGTTTGGAAAGAGGGGTGGTTACACCCATTTCCTTTGTCCAGTTTCACGTCAGAGCAGGGGCAGGTAGCTCCTGCAGCCGGTTTGAACTGAACTATGCACAGGGACACCAAAAGTGCCCCCAGTGCAGGACTTCAAAGCACCAGAGAGTGCCCCCGCCCAGCCCCAATACACATCTGCCTGTCAGGGGAGGCGGTCAACAGGAAACCTATTGTCCAGGCCTCCCCTGCCGGACTTTTGGTCAGCAGCAGGAGGCCAGACCCGTGTCTGTGGCAGAGGCATCCATTTTGTGATGCCAGGGCTCAGTAAAGTCCTACCGGGTTTGACCAGTGTGAACATGTCTATACCCTAAAGAAGGGTGGAATGCTACCCCCACCGCCAGAACTGGAGGGGGGGTAGTATTCCAAGATGTTTGACACCAAACATGACATGTTTTGATGCAGCCATTCCAAAGTTAGCATTTACTGCAAGGTTATAATGCACTTAAGAGTATATGGTATGGCTGTATCACAGAACAGCCATAAGGAAGTATTTCCGAAAGCTGCAGAGGGGCTCAGCTCATGCTTGGGCACCCTCTCACACAAAACCAAGCACTCTTCCTTCAGGATTGTCAAGGCCTGCCATAGGAGTGGTACCTAATGTACATGGAAACCATTTTAGAGAGGAAGCAGCTAGGCTGTGGTCCTCATTAGCAGGGCCACAGCCAGACTAAGGTCGAAAAACAGAGAAACACCAGCAAAAAGTGGGGGTACCCATGTGAAGCAGATCTTACTCTCCTACAGCTCCCTCTAACCTTATGTCCATCGGGTCCGAAGGGGAGGCATGCTCCAAAATGATGGACCCCTGAGAACACAACCCAGTCATCTGAAAATCAGACTTCACAGCAGCGGGAAAGTGCTTAGCAAAATCGTGAACAGCATAGCACTTAGAGAGATAGCACGGGAAAGACTGTTTGTCCACCTCCTGCTACTTATTGTCAATCTCCTTCCTTATAGATGGGTGCAATGGCAGAGACTCAGGCTCACGCTTTTGGTACTGCATGAAAAAATCATCTGAATCCCCCTAACCAGAGGTTCAGAAAAAGCTAGGTTATCCTTAATGTGCTGCAGGATTTCCTTCAGCTCCTGCACCTGCACATGTCTGCTTCAGAGATCATCCTCCTCCCCGTCAGCCTCTACACTGGTAAAAAGGCTCAAGGTGCTGCTTTTTAGGAGAAGGGGGGGCTCTCACACTCCTTAAATGCTGCAGCCATAGCAGCCTGAATTATCTGCTGATTGGCCCGCAAGGAAGGTGCCTCCGCATGAGCCTACACACTAGGGTCTGCCTCAATGCTGTGTTCCTCAGCAGGCTCCATCCTGACACACACTGACAGGAAAAAAAAAATCCCCAAGTGACCAGCTATAAAAAGCGCACCATGGAAGCATACAACCCAAACCCCAGATGGTTGCCAAGCAACACCAAACTAACAGTAGCATACTCGCTGACATCGGGACACTACGTCCGCATTCTCTGGTAATTGCCTGCATGGCAGGAATGCATGACGCGTCACAGCAGCAGTAGAGCGAGGTCATTATAAAACTTTGTCCACAGCCTACGGCAGCTCAGCAAACAAAAGCAGCGGGAGAAGACGTGCACCGGCCCGCCATACAGCTGCACCAGCAGCATGCTCCTAGTGGTGCACACAAGAATGGGAGGTGGGTGTAGGGGCAGAGCCATACTGGACAAGCGGCCGCGATAAACACCCCCTCCCCCCCAAATGAGCCCACTTAAGCAGGGCTTCAACCACCAATTACGAGCCCGCTCTGCCGAGCCTCGTAGAGAAGCCCAACCAGAAAAGGTAAAGGCAGGAACAAGAGTCCTCTTAGCAGGGTCTCCCTTCTGGGGGTTAGGGTAACTATGGCACAACCTCACCCCACTTACCTGAAATTTGAGCTCAGAGAGTCTGCAGCGCAGAACCAAAAAAAACAGGAAGTGGAGTGGGTTGTGCTTCCTCTTGTACTTGGTCAAGGGTGAAGGAGGTCGGCCATGTCAGGGTGGGATGGGAGGAGTAGAGATCTACATTACTTGGAGGGTTGTGTTGGGTAGCTGATGCTCATTGCGTAAATCATGGGGCAAGGAAGACTTACGAGGAGGTAATGCTGCCTGCACACAAAGTATAAAAACTGGTTGTAATTGCCATTTATTATAGTTTATTGAACTAAATCTGTGAGGTATTGCTTATTAATTATGGGTGAATAAAATGTGCATGTCGAGCTTACCGAAAATGAAGGCGCTATGTTTCTTTTCCACCCCTTATTTACCTCTAGTGCCTGTGAAAAATCGTAGGTGCTTCCATATTACATTGGAGATTTGTCTGCCGGATTCAGTGGCTTATTTATGAGCCCTTGCGTCACTTTTGCGCTGCCGATACATCACTTTTTGTGAAGCACCAGCGCCGTAAAAAATTAGCCTTCTTGCACCATATTTACAAAGTGACGCATCTAGGTAGATGCGTCACTTTGTAAACCCCTGCGCCGCATTATACCTGCGCCAGGTATAATGTATGCAGGGGGGGCGTTCAGACGCCAGAAAGGGTCATAGAAGTGATGCAGTGAAATCTATAAGATTTTACTGCGCCACTTCCAGGACGCAAATGCGTCAATATCTTACGCATGCCTCATGGCAGGCATAAGACTAATGCAGGCACATTTCACATGGGACTTGCCCATGTGTAATGACCCATTATTGGAGTTGCGTCACTTTTGTGACACACTCCAGCAATGCGTCATTTTTGCGCCGACAGATACGTCAGAAATACTGACGTATCTGTAACTCCTTGCGACATGATGCGTTATACTGTAAATATGACGCATCATTAGTGTCGCAAAGAGGGCGCAATGAAAAGTGACGCATCGCTGTTTTCATGCAGCGATCCGTCACTTTTCATAAATGAGGCCCTCAATATTTACATGAAACTCCAACATGCAAAATGTCTGCATTATAGCTCCTGTGAAGGGGTATGTGAGTGGATTTATAGGTCTGTGAATGGGTTTGTGAGTGGTTTTCTGTGAGACTGTTTTTTCCAAATTCTAATCTTGTTTATTTTTTTCCCAGTGATTACAAGTTCTAATTGTACGTTTCCACAGACTTCAATTACTCTCATTGAAGGATTGCCATTCCAGTCTGAGCAAAACTGCAAGATTAGCCCTGGAAGTGATGCTTTCTATTCGCTGTCTCACCAGGTGTTTGTACTGCGTGAAGTGTGTTCAATGTAAGAACGGCTCCACTTATCTGAGATTGGTTCCTCTCAGAGACCAGTGATGAGTTCCTGGCAAAACTCTGGGCTTGGGTGATGTTATGCTCTATCTTGATGGACAATAAACATCTTAGGGGCATATTCACAAGAAACTATTGCTGAGTCAACGGCACTTTATCGCAGCCAAAGTTGCAATAAAAATACCTCCCCATTCACAAGTGGGTGTAAACAGCCCACAGCACCAGTTTACCCATGATAGCAGCCACAAAAAACATCGCCACAGAGGCCCTCCGCAACTATCGCTAATGAGATGCAGAGTGGGCGTTCCAGTGCCAAAAGCCGCAACAACATCACACCTCAACATTCTCAACGACCAGACAGAACTGCGATAAAAACAAAAAACAGGCGATAAGGCGCGTTAGCACCAGGAAATCTACACCTGCTCTGACCTGGTGTAAAGTCGGACGGCAGACTGCACCGCAAAAGGGAGACCAGCCCAGGGTCACATCGAAAGGGCAACAGATGCCATGGAGTCACCCATCATGAGGCCCGGACACCCAAGAGGGCCATAACACCCACTGACACCACCCCAGGGCCACAACCCAAACCCGAACCACCACAGACACAGTGCAGCGCAGACAAAGACAGCAGACCCCCAGGAAGCGTACCAGCCACACAGACCCAACCTCTGACAATGTCACCATCCACCACAGGCTGAAAGGGACAACAACCCCACGCATCCCGACCATCATCGCCCAACAGGCCTACGGCACCAACACAGCGGACAACCAACATCCCACCCCACACCAAGCTGCTGGCTTGGCTGCACCTGTTGGTCCCTGGCACTCCCCAACCATCCCCCGCCAGAGTCGGAGTAGTCCCACTGCCACCCACATCCAAGTCCCTCACACCTGTCCTGGATATCACCATCACCCTGGTACCCCAGTCTCCATACGTCCAACACAATGCACAGGTCACAATGGAGACCAAGCAAGGATGATACGCCATAGCAGGATGCACGCACATGTTGGGGGCAATCCACAGCACACATGTCCCACCAGTGTCCCCTGGTGACACAGCACACAATCACCGCAACAGAAAGCACACATCCCACCCCAATGTGCAGGCAACAACAGAACACCGTGGAACCTCCAACAATGTCGCCTTCAAATACACAGCCAGTGTGCATGATTTCTCCATCCTCCGAAAGTCCATCAGCAACCAGCGGTCCCAGGATGGCACCAAAGGAAATGCACAGCCCCTTGGCAAGTTCCAAATGAACACCCACTCACCTCAACTCCACAACCATGCAAATCACAACTCTGGCAATGCACATGCCACAAAATCACAACCAACATGCACAACAACATGCCCACCCACCAGACATGACAGAACAGCTCACAATGGTTACCGGCATGGCAGCTCAGCCACACAACAGACGAATGTGGGGAGAGGTGGCAAACAGGCATGTGTGAAGGATGCAGTAGTACCATGATTGGAAAAGTACACAATGCCAAGAGTGGCAGAGATGTGCTGGACAGACCGCAGTATGCAGCACACACCCATATCCATGGTGACATACACCTCTGGTGTATGGAGTGTAGTTGACAGTGGACGCAACCATGTCACCACAGCCAGTGGGGGACCTCGCGGAAATCTTGCCTGTTATGCACCCCCTAAGCGTGACCGGAGTGGGATGGCCCGGCGTACATCAAGCCAGCGTATGTGTATCAATAAGTAGCATGTAGCTCTGGGTGTGTTCCTCTTCTGGAAAGCCCAATGTCTCTGCCAGGGCGGCACCTCTCACCCTGCCACGAGGCCGACGCATCCTCTAGAGCTGAGTTGCCTGCGACGCTGTGCGCCTGCCAGACCACGAACCCCTCCCCTGCGTAGCCAGGCCTCACTGATCACCTGCCAGCACCGGCATATGTCAAGGAGGGCCCACCACGTTCCAGATCAAGCTCCAGGCCAGAGGCCCACGACCTTGGCAGCCTCCTCAGACCATCACGGCCTCCACGACACGAGCCCGCTTAAGTCCTTTTTCGTTGACATACTCTACTGCTGCTTCAGGCCTACTCCTCGGCCCAGTAGGTCCCATGTGTGAAACTGTGTCCTGAGTCATGAATGGCAATGGCCCCAAATCCGGGCCACCGGCAACAGCACCAGACTCCCTTCGATCAGTGAGTCATAGTTCCATATGGGCTTCTTGCGACACGTGGTGCCACTAACCCTGTTCAATGCCAGCCTGCGACACATGGTTCCACTAACCCTGTTCAAAGCCAGCCTGCGACACGTGGTGCCACTAACCCTGTTCAACGCCAGCCTGCGACACTTGGTGCCACTAACCCTGTCCAACGACAGCCGGCGATACGTGGATGAAGTCCACACCAGTGGTCGCACGGAGAGGAGTAAGAGGAAGATGCGGCTCAGTCCGGACAAAACCAGGTTCACATACACGGAGGTGTTCCAACATGTGGTGCCACTGTACCTGAACTATGCAGACCGGTGGGGCCATCCAACCTATGCCGGCGACACTCGGTGAATAGGCCGTGCTGACCGCTGCCTCAGGCCTACACCACGGTCAGGTAGGTCACACATTTGGAACTGAATCTTGATTACACCATGGCAGTGAACACCATTTAAGGCATAGGACAAGTCACTATACTCACTTTGATGTGGTGCCAACAAGTCTGTGCATGGCATCACAACCACACGTGTCTGTGGCCCTATGCGGACTACTGCCCTCGGCCTATGCTGCGCACGAGTGGGTCACAGATTTCGAACTGAACATTGGTTATTCAAAAGGCAGAATACATGTCATCGCACGAACGGAGAGGCGTAAGAGGATGACGCGTTGCAGTCCGGAGGGAACAAGATCATCGTTACGGAGGTGATCAAACACTATCGACAACTGCCCTTGTGTCACTAACTCTGTGCCTCACCAGCCAACGACATGTGGCTGCGGGCCACTGCTGACCACTGCCTCCGGCCTACACTGCAGTCCAGTAGGTAACAATGGCTGAGTTCATATCAGCATACCGGCTTCATCGCAGACAGCATCCCTTCTCAGCCCCGGTGCCACTAAGTCTGTTCTCCAACAATCATGGACACTCTCTGGTCGAACTTTGGTGGTGTCTGAGTTTATGGACTAGAGGGCAGTTTTCATCCTCATGTAGCTTATACCTAAATGGTGGTGGCAATGAGGCTGGTCGCATTCCACTCCTCTATTTGCTGCTTCCGGATAAAATCAAACCTTTCGGCGTCATGCCCTGGAGGACACCTTCCACTGTCCCCCGATACCCTCCGCAAAATACACCTCGGACATTGATGGTGACCCGCTCAGGTCGCATGGCCCATCTGACTGCACCGCAAGTCACCGTCCTGTGGCTGGGTGCCTGTGCGGGCCGCTGTGCATCCGGGGCCACTAACTCTGTGCTGGTCAGTTCCGGGACCCCCTCTTCTGAGATATTGGATGGCCCCTGAAGCGTTGGCCTTGGGTTCATCAACATAATTTCTCTGTGGCCCTGCGCTGTACGCAGCCTCCGGGCCCAACAGTGTCCCACCAGGGCTCACACACCAAATCGAGTCCTGACCGGCCCGGACGTGGCATCACCGCAGGCACGCATCTCCAATAATCCTGTAGGAATCCCAACTAGGAACAGCCCCATTTGTGTTTGCATATCGTATTGGAGGCTGGCTAGTCCCTTGGCCCTGTGCCTCTAGTTCCCATCCCTAGTTAAACAACTAGGGCTAGTGTGTGTGTGTATTTCCGTACAGCTGTCGGCTGTGGGAACACCCTTAGGGCAATTCTTGGTCATACATGACCAGGGGACCGATAAATTAAAATACCGACCCTATAGGAGATCATTGAGATACAGAGTGATAGAACTGACTTCACTCATAACGCAACACCCCAGTGCTATAAAATGGATACCGAACTGGCATTCGATGAGAGTACATATGCGGAGATACTAAGAACACCGTCGCTTCTAGCAGAAACTGTGGTAGCTCAAACTGTCAAGAACTCTGATGAGTGGGAAGCACTGTCAGCAACAAAGAAAGAACAGATCCAAACAGCTCTACATGTGGCCCTTATGACAGAGTACCTGAGAAACAATGCGGCACCACAAGAACTCGTGGTTACCAACAAGCCCAGGTTTTTTCTAAATAACAAAGAATTCAGGATTAACTGGTCAAGCATCGCCTGGAAGTGCACCAAGGATTGGCTGGTGCTAATCATTAACACGGCCAGACAACTGGCGGATGCCCTAATGGTCGAAATACAACAGAGTGAGAGCAAGCTGAAGACCACAGTTCACATCACTGTTTATAAAAAGAAATTAGAAGAAATAAATAATAACCATTCAGCATACAGAGAGTATCTTACAGAGTCCAAGATTACAAAACTACAGACGGATGTGTGAAAATTCAGTCGGCAAACAATATACCCTTACACCACGGATGAACACTATGAAAAACCTCCACAACAACAAGCCCAAAGACTTCAACAGCGCTTCAGACCTACTCCCCAAAACTGTACTTTTAGTTCGGGTGAGGAGAGAAGTGACAGTAGCAGTGACGAGAGCACCGGAGGACAACAAACCAGGAGATATCAGAATCGCCAACAGCTGATGTTCAACCCACCTATGCACCCCTTTGGGTTCTGGCCACAACAGTACTACCCAGCCGGGTTTGGTTTCCAACAAGGCCCGCAGCCTTTTTTATTTAGGGGCCAAGGAAGGGGAAGAGGAAGACAAAAACTAAGAAGAACCCCCAGAGTACAATGGGAGGACGAACCCACTACCAGGGGAGAAGTAACACGGAGCAGGGGCAGGGGCAACGTCCCAGCAATGAACAAGGAATGACAAATATCATGAACCTAAGTGATTATACAACCAGCAGAGACGAAGAAGCCGTGCTCGCAAAAGGCCTGGGTTTTGTCCGTACAACAAATAATGACCCGTTTTCCCTAAACACCGAACTGGCACAGTTCTTAAAAAAATAAAGCTGAGAGATTTCTTTGGCAAAACACAGGAATTTGATGAGGGAAAGGCAAACACAGGCCTACAGAAAAAGTCCACTTTTACACCACCAATCCAAAACATCTCTTGCAATGTCCTTGCTTTTGAGCAGGCAGTATTAAAAGAAGTGGAAGAAATTGACTTCAAGAACACTAAGGGGTTTCAGAACCTGACCAGAGGAGAGAGGACCGCACTCTAGCAACTCAAAAACAACTGTGATTTAGTTATGAAACCAGCGGACAAAGGTGGGGCGATAGTCCTAATGAATTACACCATGTACAGAGATGAGTCCCTACGCCTTCTCCAACAACAAGCTATGAGATACATCGGAATGATCCCACGACACAGATTATGGATAAAATCAGAAGCATGGTCAGTGAAGGCTTAACGTGTGACTGGATCACAAAACATGAAGCTGAGTACCTTGTAAACACCGAACCGAGAATACCCCAGTTCTACACCCTCCCCAAAATACACAAAAATAGGATGCCACCCCCAGGCAGACCTATAGTGTCAGGCATAGGCTCAGCACTAGAACCTCTAACACGATTTTGCAATTGGTTCTTAAGACCCATCGTACAGAAGTCCCCGTCATACCTAAAGGACACGAAGGACGTCTTATGCCACCTGAGGGATTTGGAGACCAACATCGAGGAAGATCTATTCATAACTATGGATATCGAAGCACTCTACACGAACATCCCCCAAAGACGCACCCTGGAGGTGGTGAAACAGATCCTCCTAAACCAAGAATGGCCTTACATAACAGCGACATATTTCATCATGGAATGTGCAGAGTTGGCCCTCACCGAAAACTTTTTTGAGTTCGAGGACATACTATACCATCAGATCAAGGGCACATCCATGGGCAGCACTTTTGCACCCAGCATGGCAGCCTGTATGTCTATCAATTCGAGGAAGAACACATCTTCAATGCCAACAACCCATTCGCTCACCAGATGAAAACATGGAAGCGGTACATAGACGACATCTTCGTCGCGTGGCACGGTACATCAGAGGAGGCCGCTACATTTGTGGAATGGGTCAACAGCAGAGACAACCACCTGAACTTTACACACACTATTGAGAAGAATCATGCTATATTCCTCGATCTGGACATCACCCTGACGACCAAGGGGATCTCCACCAAAGTACACATAAAACCAACGGATAAGAACAGCCTATTACTATATGAGAGCTACCATCCGAGAACCCTACGCCAGAATCTACCAGTGGGACAATTTCTCAGGGTATGGAGGAATCGCTCTGAGATAGACACATTCCAAGAACAGGCAGGACACCTGGAAACCAAACTCCTGGCGAGACACTACCCGAAACAAATGATCAGGAGAGCCAAGAAAAGGGCCAGGAATTACAACCGGTAAGCACTGCTGGATACTACACCAAAAGGAAAGTCTGAGCGCTTGGTATGCGTGACTACGTACAACCCTGTATCGAACAAAGTCCAGCGCATTATACAGAAAAAATGGACAATCCTTAACAGTGGACAACGACAGTGGGAACTCCCCCTCTTCGCTTTTAAAAGGAGTCGGAACCTCGGGGACGATCTTGTACACTCAAAAGTCACACGTGAAGAGGAGGGTGGCCAGAGCACCCTCTGGAGCCAACCAGAACCAATAGGGAATTTTCCATGTGGCAGCTGTGTGTGCTGCCCTCTGACCGCCACCACGAAAGAAGTGGATATCGGCAAAAGCAACACATTGAAACTAAAAAACTTCAGTAACTGCAACACTGAGAATGTGATCTACCTTTTGTACTGCCCGTGTAACCTGAAGTACATCAGGATGACGACGAGGAAAGTCAAAACACGGATTAGTGAACACCGTAGCACAATCCGTTGTAGACAATCCAACACGAGATTGACAAAACATTGCTTGGATGCAAACCACACAGAGTCAGACCTCCGCTGGGTGGTACTGGAAACAATGAGGAAACATAAAACTGACATCAGCAGACAATTGCACATCAGGGAACAACGATGGGTGTACAGACTACGCACATGGGATACAGGCCTTAATGATGAAATCCAATGGTTACAGTTAGCACAGTGATCCAAACGCAGTATGGTGCCCTAATACTGGAAAAACGTTATAGCCACGTCCAAAATGGTCTAACACCTGCACCAAGCACACACCTTGCTCCATTAACAGGCGTGCCCGACATACATGCCATTTACACATGCCATACATACATGTCGAAACTGATATGGATACCTCACTGATAGTACCCTCCAAAATACATGGGACACAGCGACAGCAAAATCAACCCTAAACGCGGGCACCTCCGTGGATATACACTTTAGCTTGATAGTAACTGGTGCCCTCTCTTTTCTGAAACCTACTGGATCAGTACTGCCCCTCTTAAAACCGGATGGGTTATTACCCATCCCGCATAACTTTCGGCCATCATGAGAGGCATTAAAATGTTCTGGCATACGTTTTTTTCATCACAATAACACCCACACGGGTAATAACATGTGCGTATGCGCCCGCGGCATACCACACAGCCGCTACACACACTCGCACTCAGAAACGGAAGCTCAGGGCGCATGTGCTAGAAACGCTACCACACGCCAACATGAGCAGAAGGAGGAGGGTCAAAGGCGCATACACACTAGCGTTCTCTAACCCCGTGGACCGCAGACACTCCCTCTTAGGGAGGAGACGGGTCAGGAAACAACACCCCCAATCAGGCAACCAGGCGCAGCCCCAACCGTACACCGGACCTAGCTCAGGTGCTACCGATTGCCTAACAATTACCAGGCAGTTAGGCAACACGCAAGAGTATAAAAGACCGCTCCCTTCCCACCACTATTCACCGGCATGGAGGCGAAGCGGACAACTTTAGGACAAACAGCTGGAAGCGCTGAAGATGACAGTAAGAGTGTGTATGGGTTGAATGGATGAATGGATGTCCTCTGACGCTTATGGTGCAATTCCACCCCTCCCACGAGGAATACACCTTTTTAATTTAATTTTAATTTAAATATACATCTGTGTGGATATATTCTTGCTCACTATCATGGACCTGATCCACCAGCAATCAGGCTATGATTTTATGTTTCCTTTTTCAGAATGTCACAGTAGGCTCTTCCACCCACAACCTCCCATGGAGCAAGTAGGATAGTGCCCTGGGGTAAGCGGCGAGAGACATGTTTTTCTCTCCTCATTAGTGTGGACACGTATGAGTGACACGTGTTTCACCTACACACCACCACGCGCGCTTATGGGTGTGGTGTTGTGTGAAATGTAACATTACAATCAAGATACTTACACATTTTGTTATGTATTTGTTTTTTCTTTTTCTTCTTTTCCTACAGGTTGTTTTTGCAAGAGTACTACACTCAAGGGGTCATTGATCATTTACAACCCCCGGCCTTTAGTGGTTGATCCTTTGTACAATTAGTGTATAAAGGCGGAACCCTTTAACAACATCTGGTCCTGACGAATGCTATGTACCCTCCGGGGACTATAATAGCAGAAACATGTTGACCATATCCAGCACAGTGATGGGATAATTATCTCCCAAGTCACCGCTCACTTCTTTTAATACCATGCAGTTGTTCCTTTAATTAAAATAGCTTTTTAACAACTGTAATGGTTTTTAGACCACTTCTCACATACTCACGGGCCACCACTTAGTTTAGAAGTGCATCCCTGTCGTCAGGTGTATGCCCGCCCTCTATCAAACAAAGTTTTTAGAGGGCGAGGATGACCTATGATGAAGCATGACACCAGGTGGTGTGTGAAGCCAGTCCTTCACTTTTTGTGAGATGCCCCCATTGAGCACGCATCTCCAATAATCAATGAATCCCAACTAGGAACAGCCCCATGTGTGTTCACATATCGTATTGAAGGCTGGCTTGTCCCTAGGCCCTGTGCCTCTAGTTCCCATCCCTAGTAAACAACTAGGGCTAGAGTGTGTGTATCACCGCAGGAGGCACACGCCACCACCACAAGGACCACCTCCAACAGCCATCTGCCACAGTCGACACGGTAGTCCTGACAGACTTACGGAGTTGCTCAGACCTGTTGTGGATGCCATCATCGGCCTGATACCCTGCTCAGCACTCCAGGTGCCAGTAAATCAGTGCACCGCAAGCCATTGTCTGTTACTGATTGAGTTTTGAACTGTAGAGAGGTTGCGCAGCTATGCTAGTAGTCTTTGGGGGTTGGGGGTTCGAGTTGGCCCCTGCGCTGTGTCAGGGTGCATCCATGTTGCTACGCACTTTGGATAGTTTTTGGTGTATTTTTTCTGTGGTTTTTATGGTCCATTGTTCCGCCAGACGCGTGGGATTTGCAGGCCTGTGGCTGGTTTTCGCTACTTTCTATACCGCGGTTGGCCTCATCGCATTTTTTTTGCATTCGCGTATTGCATTTATGTGGCTTGGGGTTGATTTTCACGAGGAGATTTGGTGGGTTATCTGGTGACTATTGCATGCCACCGCCATGTTGTGAATTCCACGTTGGCATGGGGTTATTTTCCCGCGATAGGCTGCGATATTGAAAGTTGTGTTACGCTACTCTTGCGGTAGTTATCACACGTTCTTGTGAATATACCACTTAATGTCATCCAGAGATCACAGTGGCAACGAGGATGGGATGTGGGTGATGTTATATTGCAGCTTCATAAATAATGCACATTTTATCGTTATCCAAGGATCATTCAAGGATCAGCTTGTCATCTTTACACAGGCAATGAGGACGGGATGAGAGTGATGTTATTTGCAGCATGATGAATAATGCACATTTATTTGTTATTCAAGGATCAGCTTGTCATCTTTACACTGGCGATGAGGATGGGATGTGGGTGAATTTATGTGGTATTTAAAGGTTATGAGCTCACAGTACTACTCCTAATTCAGTCAGAGGTCTGTCATCATTTGCCTATTTAAAGGGATGTAAAGATTGCATCAAAATAGCTCCTTACTGGATGGGATTAAGGAGTGTGCTGGTGGCAGACAGAAGAGGTGTCAGAAGTAGCATTGAGAGAAAATAGAAGAGACACAAAGCAAGCTATGACAGTAGTTAGAGTACAAACAGCATCATTTGGTGGGTGAGAGACTCCGAGAGCATATCGAGAGGAAAGGCAGGACCACAGGCAAGTGGTCAACATTCTCTGATCCATTAGAACTTCGCAGATGCAAAGAACGTGTGCCCCTTGGAAAACTGGCAGATGTGAACAATGCACAGGCTGTGCAAACCTCATCCTGCCATCCTACACTCCACGTCAGTGCAGACTGATCCTATCAGTACATCATGAACGCGATTGGATGCTCTGTATATATAAAGTTCACTGTTTTATACAAAAGTACATTTGTTTTTTCATTGACTTGCACCACTTGGACCCTGTAGTTCTGTTGGCTTTCAATCATCCCGTAGAGAGATGTGTCATGTGTCATATTTTAGTTCAAACGCAATGGTACATTCCTGTCTTTCGCTGCGTTCACTCTTCTCTGCCCCTGATAGTTACTTCATAGCCTTTCTGTCACACTTAACTTACACATGATCACGTTGCATCAGTCCTGCGAGAGCCCGCCGGTCAGTGAGTTGCTCACAGGACTCAGGATGTGAGTGATGGCAGCTGTGATTGGATGACCAATAAACATCTTATCATCATCCAAAGTCGTTTTGCCATCTTTATAATCAGCAATCTTCCCCGGCAGCAGTTGGCAATTCAGGCTGAAAAACATAAGAATATGAAAATAAAATAGTTATCTGAAATATATGGTTTAAATCCCAAAAAAGTAAGATATGCAAACATCTAAAAGTGGTCAAACATAGACAACTGTCACAGAGTGTAAAACAAAAAACTGTAGACAGCATCTGTATTCCTAAATTCCAAAATTCCTTATCTTCTTGTGAAAGCGTCTTCTACATTCATTTGAGCCCACTGGGCTTTGGAAATCTGCCCCTTTTTGGTATCAAAACTGTTATTGTCCAACACTCTGTACATGTGCTGCCTTTGAGGTGGTGACTAGCACACTTGTTAAATAATAAATAACACAGAGCATTATAATGATGGCAGTCGGACTAGTGTTGCGAGATGGTAACCGCCTGTCTAGTAGTCAACACTTCCACACACCAGATTACAATGCGACAGCCCATGAGGCATCATAAAGCTGCCCTTTTCTATTGTGCCTTGTACTGCGGCCCGGAAATGGGACGCAGCACAAGCCACAATGGAAAAGGACATGTTTTTAAACATCCATCCACCGTGTGCCTGGAACCTTGGCATCACAGCGGAGGCCCATGGGGGACAGGGGCCCCACTAGAGGCCTCCAAAGTCCCTTTCCAACAGCCTTTCCAGGCTGGTTGGACCACCATGGAAAGGCTGTCAGAAAGGGACATTGTATTCTCTATGGCGTGCCTGAGCCGGCACTGCCCCTATTGTAGGGGATACGATCTGACAGTCGTCCCGACGGGCACCTTGAGCCTGTCGGAGATGGCGTTGTTTCCCCTTGCCTAAATCACTCCAAGCACCGGAATCATAATCCAGCGGTCGGACCGATGGCATAGATGTCAGTGAGACCGCCACCAACGGCTTGTCGGTGGCGGTCTCACCTACATCATAATGAGGCCCTAGTAATAAAGTGGTTGACTCTTCCTCGATATTAACTCACCCCGAGGAAGGCTCCTACTCTTGGAAAGTGATGTTTGATGGAAGTCTTTTCTCATCTTTCCGACTTAACACATGCTGAAAGTTTCAATGTGTTAGTGAAAATCTACAGTGATTTGCAATTTAAGGTTCTGCAGCTTGATTTTTTTTGAGGGGCAACTATATAACTTAAATCTCTGGATCCGAACATGGCAAGAATTCCTGGGTGATTTTATAGATTGGATGCAATGTCCTGTTTTGCGCCCTGGTACTCCTTAACCAGTATGCACCAGGTGCAAACAGGGATAGCGCACCCAGTTAAGTTACAGCTGCGCACAGAGCAGATGCAAAGTAGTGGCTGCCCCGGGGGCAGCACGTTCTTGAACAGTAGAGCGAGCAGCTAATTCAAGCAGCCGTTCCAGCTTCCATAGTACAGTAGTGCCTGGCTTGCTTTAAAAAGGGAGACAGAGATCCACTGCAGACACGGGCAGTGAGTGACTGCATCTGCCTGCAGGGAGATGTCTGAGGAGTGTGTGGGGCCCTCTTTTCTCCTGTGCTGTGGTCGCCTAGTCGGGGAAATACTGACTATGCACTAACACAATCAGTGAGCATCCTGAAGGTCTTTTGACCTCCCTGCCCATATCCATAATACACGAAAGGAAGGGAGGGAGGATAGGAGAGGAGAGGAGAGGAGAGGAGAGGAGAGGATGGATGGATGGATGGATGGATGGATGGATGGATGGATGGATGGATGGATGCATGGATGGATGGATGGATAGATGCATGGGTGGATGGATTCTCCTCTGCCAGTCCAGTGACTTTTAGGTATTGGGAAATTGAACTACTGCTTAACTGGCGAGGATAGGTAGAGTAAGGGGGAGGGTTCTTTATGGGGGAGAAAGTGGGGAGTTCTGTTTCATGTTTTTGAATGTGTCATTTTGATGGTGGGCTTTAAATAGCTGCCTTTCACGAACCCCTATTATACCACTTACGGATAAAAGTGAAAATGTGCTTATAAGTTCAATTATATAACAGCAAATTCCCCTCTACCCTCAGTCCCATTATCGTCAGCCAACATCCTCTATTTCTCCTATTCCAATGGTCTGTCCGATGCTTAAAATCAGCCAAATTAAGGTGGCCCAGGTTTGCAGCTTGTTGTAAATGTGAGAATGTGTCAAATGCCATCGGTGTTACGTGGGAACACCCACCATAATGCCCACGGCATGCGTCCCCATCGCAGTGTGAGCCAACACAGTGAATTGCGCTGCGTTGCCTCACACCATATCCAAAAGTCATGCAGGGTGGCTTTATGTGGCCTCATAGATATGGGTGAGCCCAGTGCGCCGCTGGAAATATGATTCAAAGAGATGTGCCGGCTACGCACGGGGCTTGTAAATAAGCCCCTGGATTTCGTTTGCAAAAAATGTATCTATACCTTAACAAATCGCTATTTGGAAAGCACACCTAACCACGCCCCTTGCTAATAGCGATTCATCATTGGTTTCAAAACCCATTTTACAAATCGGAATCTGTTACCACATCACAAAATGGGATTAGTAAATAACAAAAAGCAACTCTGTGGTTGCAAACTCTTAGATATAGCGAAACACAGGTTTTGTGAAAGCAGAAATCTTTGTTCAAATTCATGTATGTCTTCTGTTAGATGAAATCTTCTTTAATTTTCATTTCTAACAGACGACACACAAATCATTCTGTAGCAGGGTCAATCCACCAAACTGTCTCCTTATTCAAAGGGGATTTATTTTAATTTGTTCAATTGTGAATACAATCATAAAATTGCATAACAATGTTACAAACATTCTAGACAGCAGTCAGCGGTTCTATATAGTTAATAGAATACAATTGCGTAATTTAATGATATGGCGATAAAATTGCTTTCCCAAAATGCACAGCTCAATTAAAATATTCCTACTACTAAGGATTTCAATAAATTGGCTGTCAGTGATGGATAAAAAAAAGTGTATTTCTGCATTACCTGATATATAAGTATCAATTCGCAATTTTACTTTACACAGCGCAGAAGAATAAATGCGCATCTTATTGTTCTCATAGGTTCTGTGTAGCTGGACAAAAAGATGTAGAAGAGGAAAAAAATAAAGGAATCGATACATTTGTAATTTAGCGAGAAGGAAGCAGAAAAAAATCAAAACAGGTGTAACATCCCTCCTACCGTAATGTGGCTCGTGAGAAACACAGCAAGCAAACGTCACCTGGGGAGCAGCAGACATTCCATGAGTAAAATGCCAGCAGGAGCAGGGTGATATGTTTTCATGCAGCAGTGCAAGAATGAAGGTGCAACTGGGGATTTGAAGAATGCTGCGGAAGGGATTCAGATGAGAGCGCTCGAGACCCCGTCACTTCCGGCCTGCGCCGGAGCCTTAATTCAGAATGATGTGTAAATAACAGTTTGAGTGGAATGGTTCCAGGGGGGGCTGTAGAGCTGACAGTCTGCCATTAGCACATCTGAACAAACTGCAGGGGCTCGCAGCTTCAGGGGGTCCCTCGCTCGCTGCTTCCCAGGGTATCATCTTCCGGTTGGTTCAGCACAGAGAATGAGCCGAGGCAACAGGGACAGGTTTGGGAAGAGTTCAGATCAACCAGGGAGGGAAGGGGGGCGGCGAGAACTGGCAAGACAAGCAAAAGTGCACACTGTGAAGAATTTTAAAACACTTCTGAATGCAGAGTTTACACTAATTCGGGTACATTTGCAATTTAGTGGAACAAGCCTCTAGTTTCTTGATGCTTTTCCTTCCTTTAAATATTGTTACAGGAGGCAGCCGGAGACTCTTTGCGACTTTCACATTTGTAAACGTCATGAAGACATTCTCTGGGTTAAACCTAAGTGTAAAAGTAAGTATATATTTAGAAGGGGCAGGTTTACAAACAAGAGTATTTACTGCACCATGTATCTTGGGGCCTCCAGGCCTCATTCAGAGGTCACAGTTCAGGGTGTACTGCAGACTCATGCATCAGGGCTTTTACCAAGCTGTTAGAGCCCTTGCATGTGCACAGAAACCCCACCTTTGAAGAGGACCAGGGAAACCCAGACACAGCTTTTTGCTCAGCTCCTGCATCTGTACTATGGAGCAGACATACAGGCAAAGCATTCCCTCCCTTGCATGCGGGCAAGTACATATACACTACATACTACGGAAGGGATCACACAAGCAGCTCTTGGCCTACAGTCCCACCAAGCTCATGTTTTCCCAACAATTCACAATAAAAATACATGGACGTGGCCATGCAACAGCTTTCATTCAGCCCCTTTCATTCATCTATTGGTCTGTTGAAGTGACGTTTTGCTTCTGTCTCCACATCATACAGTATGTGGCCAGGGGGTCAGCCTCCTTCATCCACTGGGTGTCTTGCAGTGTGTGGGATGGCATCTGAACAGCATCCCGAAAAGGAGTGGACTTCAGTGCAAGGTTCTTAACTAACCTTTTGACTTGTGTGGGCCCACACTGAGGCCCTGATTTACTCTCGGAGGACGGGTTACTCCATCACACCGATGACGACATCCCATCTGCTGAAATTTAAATCCCATAGGATATAATGAGATTTATGTTTCAGCGGATGGGACATCCATCACCGTTGTGACGGAGTAGCTGGTCCACCAAGATCTAAATAAGGCCCTGAATCATCAATGGAATCCGGGGACTGTCACTGAGTCACTCTTGGAAGCTGGAGACCCCAGCCTAAGCAAGTTCTGTGATTTAAAGCTCAAAGCACAAAAATACAAAAGAAGTATACACCAAACAAATGCTCACATATTTTGCTTAATTCACAATCAAATATAGAGAAAGTTTTCACAATTTAAATTTTGCTTCTTTATTTGTGCATATTTTATTTATTATTTGTAAAACAGTTGCGGACTCCCTGAGCAAGTCTCACGAACCCCTGGGGGTCCTTGAACCACAGTTAAGAACCAATGGTCTAGAAATCTAGACCGCTTCTTTATTTTTGTATTTGTTATATGTTTGGCAATTTTTTTTTGCATAATACATATGATTAAAAAAGAAAATGTGGGTTTGCCCAGGCAACGCGTACAAAAGGGGGTGGTGATGGACGGAGCATCAGAACCAATCAAACACTCACACCCACTCAACAGATCTGGGTTTGATCCATCACCGTTCTTTAGCCCACTCTGCCACCCCAGTTCAGACATGACCATATGCAAATCAGTCTGACCCTGTGCCTCATGGGAACAGTCCAGCCCGAACTGCCAAGCCATGCCTTCCCTGGACCGGAAACAAGCTTCCGAGAACCGGTTTCTGGCATTTCAGCCGTCTTCAGCCCGGCTTGCTTGAATCCAGTGGCAAAGTGAGCAAGGGACTCACGTCTGAGCATACCCTGCCAACTTATGGCGAACAAAGCGTACAAAAGGGGGTGGTGATGGACGGAGCATCAGAACCAATCAAACACTCACACCCAGTCAACAGATCTGGGTTTGATCCATCACCGTTCATTAGCCCACTCTGCCACCCCAGTTCAGACATGGCCATATGCAAATCATTGTGACCCTGTGCCTCATGGGAACAGTCCAGCCCGAACTGCCAAGCCATGCCTTCCCTGGACCGGAAACAAGCTTCCTAGAACCGGTTTCTGTCATTTCAGCCGTCTTCAGCCAGGCTTGCTTGAATCCAGTGGCAAAGTGAGCAAGGGACTCACGTCTGAGCATACCCTGCCAACTTATGGTGAACAAAGCGTACAAAAGGGGGTGGTGATGGACGGAGCATCAGAACCAATCAAACACTCACACCCAGTCAACAGATCTGGGTTTGATCCATCACCGCTCTTTAGCCCACTCTGCCACCCCAGTTCAGACATGGCCATATGCAAATCAGTCTGACCCTGTGCCTCATGGGAACAGTCCAGCCCGAACTGCCAAGCCATGCCTTCCCTGGACCGAAAACAAGCTTCCTAGAACCGGTTTCGGGCCAGAAACCGGTCCTAGGAAGCTTGTTTCCTGATTTGCATATGGCCATGTCTGAACTGGGGTGGCAGAGTGGGCTAAAGAACGGTGATGGATTAAACCCAGATCAGTTGACTGGGGGTGAGTGCTTGCAATGTTTCAACACTCCGTCCATCATTTCCTTTGGTTTTTGCTTTGTTCGCCATAAGTTGTCAGGGTATGCTCAGACGTGAGTCCCTTGCTCAAATGGTTGTTTGTCACTACCAGGATTCAAGCAAGCCTGGCTGAAGACGGCTGAAATGCCAGAAACCAGTCCTAGGAAGCTTGTTTCCTGTCCAGGGAAGACATGGCTTGGCAGTTCGGGCTGGACTGTTCTCATGAGGCACAGGGTCAGACTGATTTGCATATGGCCATGTCTGAACTGGGGTGGCAGAGTGGGCTAAAGAACGGTGATGGATTAAACCCAGATCAGTTGACTGGGGGTGAGTGCTTGCAATGTTTCAACACTCCGTCCATCATTTCCTTTGGTTTTTGCATTGCCCAGGCAACACTATCAGCTTAATACAGACTTACTTTTTTTTCTCAAAAAACATTACTTCATGATCACAATTGACATTTGGCTCTTTGTCTCTAAACCATGATTAAGCTCTTAACACAACATGTGTGTGGGAAATTGGGCTGTTGGTTATGTGGCCATCACAAGTAATAGTGGTTCTGCCACCTAATAGCTTCAAGAGAGCATACAATCTGTATTCAATTTATGTCCCTCTAATCTGATGGGACTCACATATAATGAAAATGTATGTATCTTAATTACATCCAAACCAAACTGAAATCCAAAACTCATTTGTTTCTCAGATATGATTTATAGTAAATTCATGTGAATCATGTATTCAAAAGGAATAAGTAAATGCACACACAGATAAACACTATACAATTAAAAAAAAATGACATGAAGTGAACACAAAACTATGACTCTACTTATCACAACACGATATATAAAAGACACATCAACATAAATTCAAAGAAACACATTTAGACAAAGTGTGAAATATTGCTGAGAATGTATCGACCCAGTGTAAAATGAATTTTGTTAATCTGTCTTAATCTGGGTGATCATTTGCACTTGATATTTAGCGTCGACGTTTCGACCCCTGGAAAAATGTGAAAATGTACAACAAATGTACTCATCTGTGGGGGGGGAGGTCTTACTCAGGACTAAGGAATCTGTGTGTGAGTTCCACCCTGAATTCCTTATGACAGCACGACAGCTTGTACACAATGGATGACCTTTATCTGGCATTAGTCCTCACAATCTATAGTAGAAATTGGTCCAAGGCACAGCCGTGCCTCTGTATCTATATCGGGATGATGATTACAATTATATGCATGTCTTCATTTTAAATCCGGCAAAGCGACTTATTTGTCTGAATCCCCGATTTCGGACGGCACACTTAGAGGCCGGAGGTTTCAAAGGCAAGTAAATAGTAACCCTGGGCGTAGTTCGCGAAGCTACGCAAAGTGCAGTTCGCACTACGCGAGCTACGCGTAGCACTTCGCGAACTGCGTAGTACCTTGTTCGCACTGTGCCAGATGTCGTTTTCAATGATTGCACAGTGCGGACAAGCAACCGGCACTGTGCAATCATTGAAAATGGCATCTTGCACAGTGCGAGCTGTAGTTTTCTGCTGCTCAAGTAGATTTTTACTTGAGCGGCAGCTTTCTCAATGCGAACTGGTAGTTTCTCATCGCGAGCGGTCGCGAGCATACGCGACCACTCGCAATGAGAAACCTGACCTCCTCGCGTTGGGAATCTCGCCGGGAGGTTTATTTTCCATGCTCGCGATCGCCAACTTGATGTTGCTGATCGCGAACAAGGAAAAAGTCTCGCCGGGATGTCATTTTGCTTGCTCGCGGTCGCCAACTTGACGTTGAGGACCGCGAGCAAGCAAAAAATGACCGCAGCACTACGCAACACTACGCTACGCGTGTTCGCACTGTGCTACGTGCAGTTCGCGTAATGCGAAGTAGCGCGAACTTCGCAAACTACGCGAGAGTAGCGTAGTGCTTTGCCCAGGCTTAGTAAATAGCCTTGTTTCCCCATGCGTAGCAGTTTTCTGGAGGCAGATGGCCCCACGAAACAAAATGTGGATTTAAAGGTGATTTGTTCCCTGAACCCCGAGCGCCAGACGCCGGAGGTTAGTGTGCCTTTATTAGCAGACATTCAAGGTGTTTTTTATCAGCAGACAAATACATCGCTTTTTCTGATTCTCTTGTAGGCGCAATTTTCTTGACACCTTCATGTGTTAGATTTTCTGTCCCCTAAATTAACCTTCCTCTGTACTCCTGCTTTGTTTTTGTAATATTTCTTTGTGATTTTCTATTCCTTACCCGCCTCACTGACTTCTGCTTTTGATCTGGTTCTGTAAAAGATACGAATCTTAACACAAAACTGCTCTAAAATGTTTGTTTGATCTCTGTACAGCCCTCTCAAACTGTAGTCCTGCCCATTCCCCCTTCTTGGTCCTACTTAGTTCAGTGTTTCTCTTCTCTTCTCTCATGTCATGGAATAGCTGTCTTAAAAACATCTCACTCATACCGATGTAGTATCTACCCTACCTCTGAAAGCACTTGTGTAGTCCTGTGTTCAACCTTCAGTTCCATTGCTGTTCAATGCCCTAACAATACGTACACAATGTTTCCTGTTGGCTATATATAGATATTTCGGGGCTATAACAAAACACCACACTAAAACTAACCTCGACAAAGGTTACAGATCTTGCATACGAGTCATGGTCTTTCAATGAAAGATGTAACAGGGCAGCAAACATTGCACTACTGTGATGCCATTTTTCATCAACTGGTAATTTAACATTATTTTTACAACAATCAGTACTCAGTAAACCATTGCTCCTTTACTTATGCACAGGGGTGCTCAATTGTTTATTCTCAGACAAAAAGGACATTTGTCTGGTTTTCCATGATTTCAGCTAGGCAGCCAAGACATCTCAGTGAAAGGATGGCCAACTCCTTTTCATTCTCCGTTTTTAGGTCTCGGCTAGCAATAGCTTCTTGAAATCAATACGGTTGAGGAAGGAGACTTGAAGCCCCGCCCCCTCTTCCCATTGGCTCGCGTCATAGCTTAGGCTAAACGCTAGCATTCTATTGTTAAGGAGGCTTTTTAGTCCCTCCTTGTTGCCGCCCTGTCAACTTTTGACCCCCCCACCGAGACTGGATCTTTTACTGGCGGCAGTACACACACTCCTTTAATTATTAGCTAGGCACTTTTTTCCCCATTCGTGTAATGTGTTGCAATAACAATCAGACGCGTTTGTTTCCCTCGGGGTGAAAAAAAATATCTTACCCCTGCAGCAGTGCCACTTGTCACTGCTTTTGAGGTAACTTTAAGGAGACTCGTTATAGTTCTTTCAGTCTCATCATTTCAGAACGGAAGCATATTCATTGTTATATACAAGGAAGCCGTAGTTGTTGCTGATTTATCTTACACAAACAACAACCATTGGCAAAGCCAATAGCCCTGGCTTGCCGTAGGTGTAATGTTACTTGCTTTATCAGTATTATATATCTGTATGCAATTACAGAAACAGCAAAATACAAGTTTTCGTACACAACCACCAGCAAGGCTCCATTTAATGGCACTGTGCGTCTTAATCTCCATGTCTGTCCAGCTGCAGGGTTGAATGTGGCGTTACAACCAGAACTGCAGAATATGGAATGTGCTCAAAATCCTGTGATTCTGGGCACATCACTTCTCCCCGTGCCTCAAAACATGAGTGTGATCGTGTGTAATTTAACCGGTGCTCATGCACAGTGATCCAATATCTTTGTGTGGAGTTCGCGCTATATAAAACTGCAATAAACGCCACTCCATCATGGTTTTACATTTGTTTTCATCTTGTTGGTTGGCCTGCTGGGGTTGCCTTCCGTCCTGGCTAATCTTGCTTGTAGCAGCGCGCGCAGAGCTCTGGGCCTCTGTGTGAACTGACCTGCACCAAAACTGACTCAGTGTCGTCGTTAGTTTTCCTAGTGCCCCACAGATGCAGGGGCACAGCCGGCTAGGGCACGCTTTTACTGCCCATGTTGTGTGTGCTGTGTGATCACAAGTGCGTCAGGAGCTGTGGTCCCTGCTGGGTTCCATCCTACTACAGGTGAGAGGCAGGGCTTTAAGTGGGCTGGGTCCTGCTGGTGCTCTGCACTGGCAGTTCTATAAAGAAGTTGCCAAACCGGGTCTCTATCGGGCTCTCTATTTTTGCCCTCAGGGTGAAAATAAAAATCTTACCTCTGCAGCAGTGCCAGTCGTCACTGCTTTTGAGGTACTCGTTATAGTTCTTACACAAACAACAACTATTGGCAAAGCCAATTGCCCTGGCTTGCTGGAGGTGTAATGTTATTTGCTTTATCAGTATTACATATCTGTATTCAATGACAGAAGCAGACAAATACAAGTTGTCCTACACGACCACCAGCAAGACTCCGTTTAATGGTGCTGTGTGTCTTAATCTCCATGTCTGTCCAGCTGCAGAGTTGATTGTGGCATTACAACCAGAACTGCAGAATTTGGAATTTGAGAACCATGATGGAATCTCGGCGTGCTCAAAATCCTGTAATTCTGGGCACATCACTTCACCCTGTGCCTTAAAACATGAATTTGATCTTGTGTAATTTAACAGTGATCCAATATCTTTGTGTGGAGTTCGCGCTATATAAAACTGCAATAACGGCTACTCCATCATGGTTTTACATTTGTTTTCATCTTGTTACTTAGAGGAGTCGAACGAAATGCTGTGCATGGGCAGCCTGCTGTGCCACTTCTTTTCAATCTCCTAGTACTTGGGCCGGCTCCTCAGGCTGTTCTCCCAGCCCCATCTGCACGAAAAACCTCTTGTGTGCCTGCACAAGTAGCCGCTCTTCCTCACACTTTTCAAGTTACTACTGCTGCACTTTGACTCAAGGGAGCACTTCAGCTGCATGCTGCAGATCCTCGCTGCCCCCCCCGCTACCCTACTGCCAGGGTCTTTAATGGTGCACTTGTGTGTGCCCCCGACCGAGGCTAACTGAGGGCACCTTGGCCCCAGCACTGCAGCAGTTCGTATTCCTCGAAAGCATTTGCCTCGAGGTTAACTGCAAACGTGAAGCACTCTTCAAAATTTCACCACGCAGCACGCTGTTTATTTGCAGTCTGCACCCATTATTGTGTGCCACTGTGCTTGTGCAAATTAACAAAGCAGTGCTTTCTTTTAGCTACATAAATAAAAACATTAAGATTTTGAAACGCAATGGTCACTTTATTTTCAGGCGCCATTTACGAGTGCTTTTTGTTGTACATGTTTTGTGTTTAACGCACTATTCATTTATTTATAGCCTGTAAGATTTATTGCTCAATGTTTCTCATTTTCGTGCTGGAATGAGGGGAAAATGACTTAATTGGCGTTAGTTCAACCTCGATGCGCAGCGGCAGGGCTGTTTCAGAGGTCTCCCTTCTGTTGCTCTTCCCCCCACATCTGTGCTTTTATGGCTCTCTCGCCAGTGTGCTTCTCTCCTCCGTGCACTTCCCCCACATGACAGACCTGGCATGCTGTCCTGCTCCTCTGTATTCTTTCTGCTTTGCCAAACGTTTCACACACAACAGCTATATATTTTCTAACATGAGCGCCTGCCGAGCTGGGCTCTTAGCTTCGCTGGGTGGCTCTTTTCCATAAATGAGCTCCCTGCTGAGATTTATGGCTGCGTCTGCTACTCCACCCTCCTACAGTGAGCCATTAGACTTCACATGTAATGTCACCAGGGCAGTGTCATAAACCCAGCACACTAGCAGATCAAAACTTTGTATTTAGATTACTGTGCACTTTGTATGTCTGAGTTCTAATCCTATTTCAAGAAACATGTTTAGAGTTTGCATTTTTAAAGATTTGAAATGCTGCTGCAGCTTTATTCATTAAATGTGCATTCGCCACCTAAATTATGTTTAAAACGTTATTTCTTTTCCAAGTCATGGGCAAGGGATGGTCTAAAAGGGCTACATCCAAATTGTAATATCACCTGAAACCCTTCATTTAAGTACTCTTTCTGGCAGCATCTCCAAAATCTGTGTTTATTTATTTTTTGGAAATCTTGTGGCGGTTTCTGTCTGGTAACTCTGAATCCAACAACTTACTAAGGCTAAAACAGGCCCTGCAAACACATATAATTTTGACAGTCCTCCTGCAGCTGTTTTTACCGTTTTTCATAAAGGATAATAAAGTACATTCAATATATCCTTTGCACATATGTGCACATTAATCATTGCCACCTAATTACACTTTACTAAATACCAGATAAATACATCCCACATAAAACCACTATGCCACATAGCAACCATCCATGCAAATACACTCCACACTGTGCCACATAATTCCCATCAGCATAATTTCACTCAAAATACCACATTTGGTGATGTTGGTTTAGAGATCATTTCTCATGTTGTCTTAGGAGGGAATGCCTACTTTGCATCTCATTAGCGATATCTATCGCTGTCATGAGATGCGTTACAAAATTGGCTGCTAACATGTGCTAATGCATGTTAGCGACGCCTTGATAATATTGAGATAAAACAATCGCTGCTTTTTCAGCAAAATGTGCCGAAAAAGCGGAAATATATCTCTTGATAATATGCCCCATTGTCATTTACAACACCATTTATTTATTTATTTTATTTATTTATTATCTAATCTTATAAGGCGCACAGATACCAATAAGGTTTCCCGGCGCCGCCTGACAGGGAAAAAGAGGAAAAAGAAAAATCTAATGATTAAACAACTAGGTTATTATCAGGCACATGCATCAAGCACAAAACCGGTCGCAAACGGGCAGATTCGCAGAATCTGCCCCTTTGCGACCGGTATTTTTGCATTTGGGATGCATCATCCCAAATGCACAAATCGCTATTTAAGGAATCTCAAAATAGCGATTCCTTAAATAGCGATAGCATTTAAGGAATCCCTAATTGAGATTCCTTAAATGCAATGCATTACAGTTTTAAAAATAGCGATTTCGCTATTAGCGTGAGCAAATTACCATGAAGCTGGACTTCATGGTAATTTGCGAAAACTTAGAAAAATGCACTTATTTGCATTTTTCTAAGTTTCATGTGTGCAACATATGTGCAGAGTTAACATACATGGGTGCAATAGGGTGTCATTTTGACACCCTTGCACCATCGAAATTGCGGGAGCAATTTGCGAGTACCTACTGGTACTCGCAAATTGCTCCCGCAATCTCTAATTCATTCCTATGGGCCTGGAGGCCCATAGGATTGAATGGGAAGACATTCCTTAATTGCGACTCGCAATTTGCTAGTCACAATTAAGGAATTTGTGGGAATCGCTATTTCTTTAGCGATTCCTACATGCATAGGGTTTTGCTATTTCTTAATTGCGATTCCTTAATAATCGCAAATAAGGAATCGCAAAACCCTATGATGATGCATGTGCCTGTTTGTGTTTACAAACAAATCATTGGTTAAACAACCAGGTTTTTAAGTGTTTGCGAAAATTGCTAATTGCTAACCATTAACTCAAACTTTCACTAATGGGAGACCAATTGCATTGCAAATGCTTATGTTATTGTACTTTGTTCAGAGAGTTGGTGAAACGGCTGTCGTCATTCCTTCTCATGAGGACGAAAGTGGCTTGCTGGTGACTACAGTGCACCGATGGGAGTATGGTAGTAAGAAGGGGAAAGTAATCTGTCAAACTATGTGCCCTGTTGTGAAAGCATCATACCCCAGAGATGTTTTTTTACAAGAATGCCATTACAGTGCAGCGCCAAGCACTGATGCAACGCACACAGGTACAGCGCCAAGCACTCATTGTAATAACACACCTTCGTGTTAATAGCAAAGTGATGCAAAGTTTTATATTTACCAGTTTTCAGTCAATCCTTATCTTGGATATTTTGCAATAATGAAGAGCCGATCTTAGCAATTGCATGGCCTGCATCCGTGTTACTCAAGATAAAACGTATAGAACGCAGGCTTTGAAAACAGTTTATCTTTCCATATGTACTCTCGAGAAGGGCTGCAATCTCTCCAACTTTTATCTCTTCAATACATAACTAATGCTGTAGTCTGATTGTACCAAGCTTCAATGTGCTCATGCATGTAAACGCCGTCATGCACAAAGGTGCGCTGGCTGTATGTGTAGTGTGAATGTTTAACCTGCTGTATTGCACTGCAAGCATGGGGAATAAATCAGGGCTTATATCTAGGCAGTAGAAGAAACCTACAAAGAGATAAATGTGGATGATACTCATCAAAGCATTCTTCAAATGTCAAAGAATTGGTCCCCTCTGTACTTATCATGGTGGGGCACGTTAGACATGATGCAGATGATATTGCTGCCTCTTATTAATTTTTATGTGTCCATGTTGCCTGTGAAGCTTCCTTTGTACGTACCATGCATGCAGTCAGAACAACTCGCAAAAACAACTCGTAAAAACAAAAAAAAGCATTACAAATGCAATAGGTCTCGCCTTTTATTAAGTTAAAGCCATTTGCTTTGCTATACAATACCATTAGCAAAGCAAATGGCTTAACTTAATCAAAGGCGAGACCTATTGTGTTTTCAATGCTTGTTTTTATTTTTTTATGTTTAATTTAAAGAAGCTCTATTTAAATGATTTCATCAGAAAGGACATCATAATAAAACAAGTCTAGTATTTGAATAGAAAAGATAAACAGAAATTAGTGCAAGAGTATGAATTACACCCTAAGCATTGATAAACAGGATAATGATACACTTTAGAAGTATAGAACAATAAAAGTAGCTATGAAAAATAGTACCTAATATACCACAATTTGTATTCTGTATTTTGTGGGAAGGTGGCAGGGAAAGAAAGGAGAAACAAGAAAAGGAAGAGAGAGCAAGATAAGACAAGAAAACGATTAAGAAAGTTATGCAAACTTACAGGTATCTGTTATTATTGCGATTATCAAACAAGTCATACAAGTACGGTTAATTACAATGCTGTAAATAATAAAGGAAAATTTCATGGCAGCTGAAATTCAATATTTCTGTCTTGTATCCAAGCGGAGTGACTACGTACATATGTGGTAAGAGGTGACCAAAAAGTATCCTTCTGGAAAAGTTGTTGCTTGGAAGTGGCGGATACTCTATCGATCCTATGATGATGGCATAGTAAGTTAAACCATCCAGTAAGAGTAATCTTAGTAGCATCTTTCCAATTAGATGTCATTATTTCAAAAGCAATTGCAATAAATAAATCCAAGAATTTACCCTATTTGCATTTGCCAATCCAAATATGAGAAGAACTTCCCAAAAAATATATACTTAATCTCAAAAATAAAAGTCATAGAACATATTGATGAATTTTTTTACATATCTTCATATAGAAAGATTTAATGGTTAAGCAATGAAAAAAACATATGCATATATGTGCCGGTGCATTTTTACAGGTCCAACATGTATTTTGTATGGTTTTGGTTGTATGTGCAAAGAGAGGTTGGACTTAAAAACAACATATAGTACAAGTAACATAACGTTTGCGTAGTGCTGGTATTACAGGAGGTGTGGTGAATTTTCAACCAGATTGAGTTCCAGATTTGCAAGGAAAAAGAGTATTGTAATTCTGATTCCCATAATAACTCTGTTTTAGCATTGGGACGATTTGGAAGTGTATAGTGAAGATATTTGCATATGCATGAGGCTTTGATGGGAGTGGGAGGAGACTCCTGTGAAAGGGTGGATGTGTGTTGTGTAAGAACATTTGTTAAAGAGTAGTATTTAAGAATGGAAGCAGAGGAGAGGCCGAATTTGCTTTGAACTGAGGATGAGGAGAGAGGATGCATACCCCTTAATATGTACCAGAAATATAGTTGATGTAGAATTTTTAATGGTGAGAGACGCAAAGGATCTTGGAGGGTGTGAAAAATGAACCAGAGAATGAAAAGAGAAAGGTGAGATCAAAGAATCTTACAATTTGCGCCAAACAGTTGAAAGTGTTTCTGTGACCTTATGTAAATGAGGTCAAACCTGTTTTTATTACAAATGAGGAATGATATTGTTGAAAATTAGGAAGCTTTATTCCCCCCATTTCTTTAGGTTTGCATAAAGAAACTAATGATTATATACAGACTTTCCATCCATTCCATAAACATTTTACTAACATCCTATTAAGTTTTTAAAGAACTTCAAAGGAAGCTTCACAGGCAACATGGACACATAAAAATTAATAAGAGGCAGCAATATCATCTGCATCCTGTCTAACGTGCCCCACCAGGATAAGTACAGAGGGGACCACTTCTTTGACATTTGAAGAATGCTTTGATGAGTATCATCCACATTTATCTGGATGTTTTTGTGATTGAAGAGGAATATTCGATCCCTAAACATTTGATTCAGTTAGAATTCAATTTAAAATTAATATCAGCAAACATTTCTTTTAAACAAAATTTATTCAGCGGAAAGATCTCGGATTGCGTGAAGTTTTTGTTTGTATCCGGATACGTTGGATTACGAGATCTGTAAAGGCAGTAATGGACATGTGTGGATCTGAAACATATAGGACAATATCATCCGCATAAGCAATACATTTGATTTCAGGGTTTTTTTATGTAAAACCATGAAAGGAAGGTGCGTGCTGTAGAGTATGGAGAAAAGGTTCCAAAGACAGTATGAAAAGTAACGGAGATAGTGGACATCCTTGTCGGGTACCCCGAAAGAAGGGAAAGTATGAGGATTGAATGCCATTTACAAGTAGGGTAGGCTGTGGGGAAGAGTAAAGCAGACTAATATATTTTAAAAACCAGGTCCGAGACCATACCATTTGAGTGCACGCATCCTGAAATGCCAGCGTACATGGCTATATGCCTTTTCTGCATCTAATGTAATAGCTGCCATAGGTGTAGAACTTTTTGATGCAAGATGTAGTATGTCCAAGAAGGCACTGGAGTTATCAGCCATTAATCTACCTTTTACAAACCAGGTTTGCTATACACCAATCTTATCTGGGATAAAAGGACTGAGTTGAAGAGCTATAATTTTCTCCAAATTATTGTAGCCTAGATTTATGAGAGAAATGGGTCTGTAATTAGCACATGAGGAGTGATCTTTATCTTTTTGGGGGATCAAAGACAGCATTGCTTCCAAAAAGGTACCCCAAGCCTCATTATTGGAGAGAAGATAAAAAGAGAGCAGATGAGTAAGTAAGGTGTTTGGAAAGCGTTACTAAAATTCGGATGTATACCCGTCCAGTCCGGGGCCTATGTCTTTAGGTAATTTTTGGAGTGCAGTCTTTAATTCAGAGATGGATAAATATTTATAAAAATTGGAAAAGTCCTGAGACTGATGGGTATGTGGTGTAAGACAATTAAAGAAAGAGTCAAAAGCTTCATCTGAAGGAGACTAGTCTGGTGTGTATAGATTTTAATAGAAGCCTGTAAAACGTTTTTAAATTTCAGCATCAATAAAATGTTTGATACCATTATCATCTATAACACTAACTATTTTGGACTTTTGCGATTTGATCTTGAGATAATTTGCAAGCAACTATCCTGCTCTGTAATGCCTTCCATAAAACTTAGAATTAATCTTCAGTAGCACGGCAGATAACTCTTCAGGCTATTTTTTGTTGGAACCAGCTTAGCTTGAATAAGGCGCTTTAGGGTGGCATCATTACTGGAAGTATAATATTCATGCTCAAGTTGTTTGGTAGATGAAAGTAAGAGTGAACATTCCTTAAGGGATTTTTTCTTTTTGGCCGCAACATGATCAATAATGTTACCTCTAGCCGTAGCCTTAAAGGCTTCCCCAAAAATGTGAAATGGGAGAGCAGGAGTAGTGTTGGAGTCAAAATAATCCTTAAAAAATAATTCAAACTTTTCCACAAAAGTGGCATTTATTTGATCTAGAGTTTTCAGACACGATTTCTATATCAAAACTGGTGCATGATCTGATATTAGTATGGAACCAATTTCACGATGTGCTAAAATGGAGATTAAGTGAGGTGTAAGAGAAATACAGTCAATTATAGATTTAGATTAATGTGCAGGGGGAGTAGAAGGTATACTCTAGATTTTCAGAAATGTAGGAACTCCAAGCATCTACCAGCCCCCTGGAGTGAATAGTATTATCAAATGTGTTTTTCCATTTTGTTTGGTAAGTACCTAGAAAGAGATTTTCCATCAGTAAAGGGGTCCACAATTTGGTTAAAATCCCCTCCCCACCAAGAAGTTTGGATCATAACAGGACCATAGAGTTTTTTCCATTTGTTCCCAAAATTGTTTGTCCACACCAGCAGGGCCATATATGTTGAGAAGGGAATTTTGAGTATGATTTATAGTAAGATGGAGGAGAAGCCACCTACCCTCCTTCTCAATAGTTAAAGGAAGTGACTTGCGAAACAATATAACAACCCCATTGTTATTTTTTATCTTGCAGGGGGGACAGAATGCATGACCCAGCCAATGCCTCCTTAATGAATTAAAGCCTTTATCTGTAAGGGTGTTTCTTGTACCAAGATAAATGTGGATGCACTCTCTGCTTGTTAATAGGGTCACGTAGACCTTTATCATTCCATGACACAACACAGAGATTATTTATCATGTAAATGGGAGATGAACAGAGAATAGTAAATATACATCTTCAACTTAAAAAGGTAATCTGAACATAACATGTAAAGCAACCAGTGAAGGATACATAAAGTACAGTATATTAGTATAAGGTAAAGTAAAGATAGTAGAAAAAGAAAAGGAGAGGGGGAAAAGAGAGGTAGGGAAGTGAAGGGGCAGAATCTGATAGAAGAAAAGAAGATGTTAAAAAGCCAAAGACGCTTTAACCATAGAGAACAACAAAACATGAAGTAACACAAAAATATATTGGTAGGGTGATGAAGCTCGAAGAAAAATAAAAAACACCAACACAGAGTCAGCCTGCTGCCTAACGAAGGGAAGAGACTCTCTGAGACATATAGATACTGTTAGAAATGAGATTTCTGATTGGCTAGGGCTTGTGCCTAAGCAACCACCACTTTAGTTAGGGCAAGGGAGTTACACAATGAAGATAACCCCTGCTCACCCCCTTGGTAGCTTGGCATGAGCAGTCAGGCTTATCCCAGAAGCAATGTGTAAAGCATTTGAGCAACACACTCACACATCAGCGACACACTAGGCACACCGCAAAAGAAACTCCAAACAAGGTTATGTAAAAATAGGCTTTGTATTATCCTTAAAACACTTTACAACACATCACATATGTACACTGTGCCACCTGGCACTAGGTATCACTTTACAGGGGATTATGTACAGGACAGGGCTGAAACAACCAGTAACTTCTGGTAAGCACTCAGCATATATCACATTATGCATTAGTATTAGGCATAACCACATTATGCATCATCACATTAGGCATAAACACATTATGCATAGACATCATAACAGTACTTAGCATGGGATATTAGGCGGAACATAATCAGCAACTGTGCCCCTTAGCACATTACATTCCCTCAGCAGAGGCTTCATAGTAGGGTTCGCCCTAAGCATAACCCACACTACCGTGGGGAACTATTGTACCCATAGGCTTCCTGGAGCACACCAGGGCGTAGTGCCCATAGCTTGCTAAAGCACTTATCCCCTCCTGAGGCCGCAACCCTCCATTCAGTGTGGAGTACCGAGGTCTCCGTCTCCCCTTAGGGAAATGCGTAATCGTTTTGGAGATCCTTTCTCCTCCGGGTTCGTGGACCTCCGTCGAGGTCTCGCTCCGACCTAATCCTGAGGAAATGACCCCGGGGCCCGTACACCAAATCCGAGGTGGGGAGCAAAAATTCACCTAGTCTCTGCCCACGGCGAGTGCCCCCAATAATCTGGTCAGGGTGCAGCTTCCATAATGCTGAGTATTTCACCATCGTGGGCCGGTTCACCAAATACGTCAGGGTCACTCACCCCACCACCCTTGGACTGCACAGGCTCCTTCATTGCAGTTACCTCAAGCGATGAGGCCCCTTCTGGGCCGGTATCAACATCAGGACCAGGCTAGTTGTTCTAGCTCCTCGGACTCGACCACCTCCGCTCTCCACGAGGCAGGCGCAGCAACCGGAGTGACGTCTCCAGCGGCTTTACTCCCAGAAGGCAGCCCTGCCCCCAACCAGGCAATCTCCACCTGACTTCCGGGGGTGGCTGCTGTAACGAGCCGTGACTCCTTATGGCTCCATAGAGGGTCCAGAGCAACCCTCCTTCTTAGCCCACAAACGCGTGGTACGCTCCTGCGGGAATCACGATTTTGCAGCGTCTCTTCTCTCTACAGTGCCCGGCCCACGGTCAGGCTCTCAAATCAAACGGAGCTGGAGCCTCTCAGGTTCAGAAAAAGGTGGCATCAAGTGTCTGCCTCACGGTCACAGGGGCACAGTGGAAGCCCTCTTCTTTTGTGCATCTGAGGACATGTGGGGCTCTCCTCACCTCCACAAGAGCCAAGCCCCCAACCAGGCAACACCCTCCTGACTTCCTGCTCTGGCCCTGCTTCCTCCGGCCGGCTCTGCCCCAGGCAAAATGAAATGCAGAGCATAGGACTCCCAGTGCACAACAACAAAGCACTCTACGGGCTTTTGGGGCATAGGGAGCCCACACTAGGGCAGAGCTGGGCCCAGGCAGGCCAGCTCACAGGGCCCTCCAGCAGAGGGGCAGTCCTTTGCGGCGGTTCCTCCTGGTGCCCAGCAGTCCTTCCTTCAGGTCCAAGTAAACACCAAAAGGTCCTTCTCAAGGGGTCACAGCCCCAATATTTATACAAGGTTGGTCTTTGTTCTGCCCTGGCACAGGGCTTGGGGATCCAGTCCCAACTGGATCTGAGGGGTTTGGGAGCATTTTTTTTTTTACAGTGCACCTTTGTCAGGTTGAGCTCTGTTCTCAGACACACCACACGGGGGCAGAGTCAGCATTGAACCATGCAGGCACAGACCCATTCAGGGTCAGGGGCTACTCCTCCCTCTACTCTAAATGTAGATCTGCCTATTCAGCCTTGCGCTGACTCACCCTGCCCCTCTGGAGCCACACGCCTCACCAGCCCCTGTCACTCCAGAGCCAGACATGCAATACACATCAGGCAGGCAAAGACACATAGCACACAGAAATGCCAACTTCTAAAAGTGGCATTTCTAAAATAGTGATAATAAGTCTGCGCACACCATTACGCTGCATTTATTATTACTATTCCAAACATACTAAACCTGACCACGCTGCTCCGCTCAAATCAGGAATTTCCACTGAAACACTTACCAGGGAATCGCCAATGCATTCCTTTGGGAGAGCAACCTCACAGCAGTGAGAAACCAAAATGGTTGTTTGTCACTACCAGGATTCAAGCAAGCCTGGCTGAAGACGGCTGAAATGCCAGAAACCGGTCCTAGGAAGCTTGTTTCCGGTTCAGGGAAGACATGGCTCGGCAGTTCGGGCTGGACTGTTCCCATGAGGCACAGGGTTAGACTGATTTGCATATGGCCATGTCTGAACTGGGGTGGCAGAGTGGGCTAAAGAACGGTAATGGATTAAACCCAGATCAGTTGACTGGGGCATATGGCCATGTATGGCAAGCCCACCAGTAGCATTTGATTTACTGGCCCTGGGTATCTGAGATACCACTTTACAATGGGTCTGATAGGTAAATTAAATACGACAAACAGGTGTAAACCAATCTTACCATGTTTACCACAGAGAGCACATGCACTTTACACTGGAGAGCAGTGTTAAAGTGCCCAGAGTCCTAAAACCACCAACACCAGGTCAGAAAAAAGACTAGGAGGAAGGCAAAATGTTCTTTGATGACCCTCCAAAAAGGGCCAAGTTCAACAGATACCAATAAACATAAGAAGACAATATGTAAAGACATAATGAAGACAACAAAATGAAGAACACTTGGAGCACTTACTAACAAATGAAGACAAAACGCAGCATTAGGACAAGGGAAAGATGCACATATCAATAAAACACCTGGAATGGGAGTCTGGGCAAGACAGAGGACAGCTGCAGAAAAATAAAATACAAAAATATTTTAAAATATCATATTAGAAAATAAAAAGAACATCCTCTATAACAATAACTTCATATTGAACAAAAGCCGGAGTAAGGCCAGAGTGGCCCGCATTGAGAGCAGTGAGAAAAGTTGATATTCTCAAGTTTTTCCAAGGTCCATTTCCTTTCCTTTACATTGAGATATGAAGTTATTTAAGTCTTCTGGGGATTCAAAAGAGAATGTCCTTTCCATGCAAGTTACTTTGAACAGACATGGATGCATCAGGTGGTATCAGACGTTCATGGACCAAAGGGCAGGATGGAATCACAGAAATTCCTCTGATCTAGCTTGCTATTGAGCAGGCCACATCTTGGGAAATGAAACCTTTTTGACCCGACCAGAGCATATGTTTTTTTTGTTTCACTACTGACAGAACCAAAAGTAGATCAGTATATTTTAAAAATAAGAAAATAATTACTCTTGGGTAGGCGGATTAAAAAGCGCCCTAAGGTTTAGGGCCAACACATTGAGCTTGTTGCAAATTAAGGTTTATTGCCTCCTTGAGCCCGACTATTTCTGGACTGTGAATTTTGAGAAAGGCAACCAAAATGTTCCTTCGGGGAATCCATAAATTCTGAGATTATTACATCTATTTCAATTTTCCTAATCTTCTGTCTGTGGCTTTAGAAGAGAAATTTCTTTAGACATAACTTCAATCTTAGATGCTGTGTCCTGCATGTTGCTGAGACTCTGCTCGACCTCAGTTGCCCAGGAATCGAGATAGAACCATTTCTCATTTATTCATTGTAGCGTAGCGTTCGTCTCCATAACAAAAGGTTTTAAGAGTTTCATTTCGTCCATTAAATCCTCGAGCATCAGAGATAGTGGAGATTTCATTGGAGAGATTGGGTCCTTCTTATGTCTTTTATTTGCCGCGTTTGTTGAGTCTTTGTGGGTAAAAGGCATTGTTGTTGATAAAGAGGCAATCTTTTGGATGAGGAATGAAGTAGAGTCCATTGTTGTGTATATAAAAAACTGTTTGCAAGGCTAAATAGGAGAAGAGTTGCAACTAATGGCTGCCCAAAGTATTCAAAAGAAGGTTGAACAAAGGACTTCTAGTCCTGGCCACAACTGTACTGGGAAATGACACTAATGTGGGGTAGTTACAGTGAATAAGACCATATGAAGAAAGGGATGCCTGTGTGCCTTATGTCTTTTAAAACACTGTAGTTATCACCCAGATGCAAAGCCAGCCATATAATAATGAATAAGGAATAGTCTTTTCCTGCGTTAAAGAAGGTGCACTTGGTATATGCGCCCTACAGAGTCTCAATGTTATTGATGTGCTCAAAGTAAATAACTAGTTAATTAGGCTCTGCGGGAGAAAGAAATGCGCTGCTAGTCCGTGATATTGCAAAATGGCGGCCACTGCCGATGAGCATGAGAGACAACAATGTGGCAGAAATTTACGTACTTATGGGCCCAAATATGGTCCAAAATTTAAGTTTACCTTCTCCCCAAACACTCACATTCCGCCACTGCTTACAGCATTCAGTAAGGATGGCAGACTAAATTGAAGCTCTGTAGAATGTCTCCGAGGTGGCGAAGAGACTCAAGAGTCAGAGGCCACCTTACGGCGGTTCTGCGAACCCCTCTGCCTTTCTCTGTTGTGGAAGTGGGAAGGTGCCACATTTCAGTGGTTAAGTTAGCCCCTGGGGATCCCATGAGTCAAGGTTTTTCTTTTTGTAACACCAAGCTGAACACCAGTTTACTGAGCACCCTCTTGTGTACCTGAGTCTATTTTGCAGCTAAAGAGCTTCCTGCCTTTTCAAGAGTATTTTGATAGAAGGCTAAAAAACACAGTACTGAAGGAAACAATGCCACTAAATAACAATTTACCAAATTAATGCTTCTTTTGTACGTCCAGCATGGAGCTTAGATGCACTGATTAACGCATCATGGATTTCTTTTGCTGCTGTCCCGTCAACAACAATGAGGTTATACTGGCAAATATCGATCATTTCTTTCAGGGAGCAAAGTAAGCCAAAAATCCATGAAAGATCTCCAGCAGAGGAGTAACAACTTTATTCGATAATCTTTAGGTTGGTCTACCATCAACAAAATGGCTAACCCAGAAAGAATGCTCTACTGATCAACAATTTTGCATGTTGATTCTGCCTGTCTCATTTAAAACATTTTGTCTTCACCTCACGCATCCAAAGAGCTGATTTGAGGGTGTGGAACTCTCATCAGGAACTTTTTAGGTTCTGCTCCCACTTTAGAGAAGTTTGCTCCTGATAGTTCTGAGTCTCAGATGATTGTTTGACGAAAGACATAGGTTATGCTTTAGTATTCAGCAGTGTCTTTTCATGTCAGGAACATTCCCTAACTTCCAGTGCTTAATTTGCAAACGTTATTTGTCAGGACCCTTCTTAGGAGGCCACTGAAGCCTGTAACACTTCTTGCCTCTGCCAGTGATCGAGTGATGCCAATAACAACTACTAACCATTGCTCTCCTACAACTGTGATAATTCAGACCATTCCAATCCCACCAAAGCTATGAGAATGGTGTGGAATAGTCTGAATTGTCATTATTAATGCATATTGAATTAATAAACACTTGTTGTACTGATCACAAAATTAGACAGTACCACTATGTGGTGGACTGTCATCAGTGCCGGTGTTTAGAATTAAGTATCGTTGCAGAGCACTGGAAACCACCATCTCAAATTAAGCACTGCTAACTTCAAGACTTTACAAATGCTTTACTTAGAACCCCATCTAGTCAATGTGAGACCATGTGACTCTTTTCTAACATAGCCTAAACCTCATCCTCATTATGTGAACTTAGAGACAAAGAACTGTATCACATAAAGGAATCACTACCACAGTAATTTTAAGACATGGTGTCTACCACTGTTTTGGGCTTAAAGGTGCCTAAACTAGTTGAAGAACTAGAGTAGCAATATTTGACAAGCTTCGAAAGTTTTAAATTGGTTGCTTGTCGCATGAACTTTATAGGTAAATTCTGCTTTTGCCTGGAAATGTAGAGGCATATGTTGACCTATCTATAGTAAGAGAACATAACACAATAACAGACTCAAAGCAACTTCAAACCCAATTAAATCATAACAAGGCACAAAACAATAAAACAGTATTACTTTTCAACAATCCAGGACAAAAACATAGCAACACAAGAAACAAGCATTTGAATGCAATAGGTTTCGCATTTACACGAGTTTAAGCTATTGGCATTGTAAATGACAATGCCTTTTAGTTATGTTTTAAAAACGAAAACAAAAATAAAAGGCATTGTCATTTGCAATGTCAATTGCTCAAACTCGCGTAAATGCAAGACATATTGCATTGCAAATGCTTGTTCTAGCTTGTATTGTTCACACATCTGGACCGCAGAGTCACATAGCTTTCAAACTAAAAAACTCCCTGCCTTGTTTATTTTGGAACTTGTATTCTTTGCCCTAATAGAAGGGGGCATGACAATTATACTTTGCTTTGGGATACAACAACGGGCAATCTGTTGATTATCCATCTGAAGGAAACACAAGGCGTCAAAAGAATTACATTATTTATTTAACTTGACACCCCGAGCCATGAGACGAATACACTGCAAGTACTCTAACCCCCCTCCTCACACTCGGGGCACGATGTCGTCGCTCACTGCCTGTCCCTCTCTGAAGAAGATTCTACGGCCAGGGGAGAGCCTGTTTTTGCTGCGGTGTTAGCTGTCCAATACAGGCCCTGTACAAGCATAGCTCTGAAATCACGAGACCAATAGGAGCTTAATAGAAGTGCAAATGGATGGGGCACAAGCCAGCGAGTCCTCAGCAGATCTTGTCACGATGCGGATCCGCAATGTGACCAGAAAGCCTTACTGCAACCAGATCGCAGGAGTCTCTTTGGGACGTTGGGAAATCTGTTCAATTTAGGGCCTGTTGTGACCTCCTTTATACCAACAACGAGGGGCTCTGAGCATACTTCTACGCTGTGTATAGCCATGCTGTGTCCTCGATGACCTCCCTCATCCTGAGAAATGGTCCCGCGACGCCGCCAGCCCACTGCCTGCTGGCGGCATAGCCCTATTCTAAGGATGCCTTGGCTATTTTATGATTTGTGATGACGCCAGCAGTTAAACTGGACAACAAGGAAGATGCTGGCTTTAGCACCCTAGAGTTCTGTCCCTCTACTTTCCATGCAAATAAAAAACACAAGCAACTAAAGGGGAAGCACCTTTCAGTAACTACAGAAGGATGAAGAGCAGAGGCGAAAATCTGACCCCTGGGGTCGGACAGAAGGCCATCGGTGTATTTACACCATTCTAGGAGGATAGCGCCTGACTGGGAGGGAGGAACAAGAGGGCAACTGGAAGGCTTGTTTACCTTCTTCGTTTCCCCTCCTCCCCCTGGAGACTCAGCTTGGCATCTGCAGTGTAACGCCTCAAGTGAAAGATCCAGTCCGGGGGCGGGGCCAAACGGAGGCAGGGCGATAACAAGGAGAGAAAAAGAAGCCTCAACGTACTAACCTGTCCATGGGTTATTATTAGGCAATTGTTGGACAGTCGGCGCTTCCTTCACCACAAATCAACACAACACAAAGATGCACAGCGACATGAAAGCAGCAGAGCAAGAGGTGAACACAAGGCGTTTTAACGTACTAACCTGTCCGTGGCTCCCTGACACACTGGCGAGTACTGGCCCATATCACTCACTCCTACTGCCTCTGGGTCTCTCTCGCTCTGTCTCCCTGTGAGCCTCTACCTCCCTCTTTGTCTCATGGCTTGCCCCATTCTAGTTAACACGAAGCATACTGCCCCGAACGTACTAACTTGTCTGTAGCTTATTATTAAATAATCGGTGGACAGTTGGCAATTGCTTTGCCACAAATCAACACAACACAAACATGCACAGCGACGTGAAAGCAGAAAAGCAAAAATTGAACACGCAGCGTATTGCCCCAAACATACTAACCTCTCCTGTGAAAGCAGAAGTGCATCAATTGAACACCCAGCATATTGCCCCAAACATACTAACCTCTCCGTGGCTAATTATTAGACAATCGGAGGACATTTGGCGCTTCCTCTCTCACTCATTAACACAACACGAACACGTGAAAGCTCTTACTGCCTTTCTCTCCTGAGGCACAGCCGGGAGCCACGCTACTCTGTTCGATTTTAAACTGCTTATTTGTGTGATTTTAATACACTGTTTACCTACCTGTGTGTAACGAAGGATTCATCTTGGCCACTCTCAGACCCCCTAAACAGCCGATTCAGCGCTGCAGCAGGCGGGCGAGACCAGCCTTGATTGTAATTGCCGCCTCTCTCGCCTGAGCAGGCCACGCCCACTTATTTAGGCCACGCCCCCTTCGCCAAGCGTATTTAAGCGCTGAGAGCTAGCGCTCGCTTGAATCACTTTCTCTCCTGAGGCACAGCCGGGAGCCACGCTACTCTGTTCGATTTTAAACTGCTTATTTGTGTGATTTTAATACACTGTTTACCTACCTGTGTGTAACGAAGGATTCATCTTGGCCACTCTCAGACCCCCTAAACAGCCGATTCAGCGCTGCAGCGGGCGGGCGAGACCAGCCTTGATTGTAATTGCCGCCTCTCTCGCCTGAGCAGGCCACGCCCACTTATTTAGGCCACGCCCCCTCCTACCTCCCTTTCACCTGTATATAGGATGTGTCCATACCGGAAGCGCAGCGGACGTGCGCAGCGGGCGCGCCGTTTGCGTGCCGAAGGCGCGCCTAAGGCAAGCCCGTCTGCGCCCGTCCGCGGCCGGACGGGGCCCGGGCCATGTCACTGTGCCCAAACTACTACCTTCACTCCCAGGGACCTGATTGCTCTACACTCACTGAGGTCACTGGACACCACCAGCTCCACATGCCTGCAACAACTAGGTATTTATCAACCTCGGAGTACTTTTCCTGAGATACAGTCCCTCCCGTCCCTTCTCACTTCTGAACCCTCAGTTCTTCCTCCTCCTCCTAAACCCCCACTCGCTGAGGTACCCGCTAATATGGAATTAGCGGTTATCTACCTTAATACTCGTTCACTTGTCAGACACCAACTTGACATCTTCCACCTCCTAGACTCGGACCGACCCGACGTTCTTCTCCTAACCGAGACTTGGCTGAATGAGGATTCCTCCCCCGACATTCTAGCAGCCATCCCTCCGGGGTATTATATACTCCACGCCAATAGGCCCGCCGGTAAACTTTATCAATCTCTCCCTCAGGTTCACTTCCCTCTCCCTCCTCACCATCCCTCAGGTGGACTGTCTGGGAATTAGACTCGAATCTTCTGTCTCCCCTCTTACCTGTGTTCTGGTATACCGCCCCCCACAATCTATGCCTAATTTCTATTCGAATTTTGGTGACCTACTCTCTCAGCTTACCATCAACAATTCTAAACTCCTAGTCCTGGGAGACTTCAATTACTGGCCGTCAGATACCCATGAAAGCCCCCAATCCCTGGCTTTCACTGATCTTCTAACTGGGCTTAATGGTATCCAACACATTCATCTACCCACTCACCCCAAGGGCCATATCCTTGACCAGGTGTGGACCTACAACCTCAAAATCAAGTCGCTCACGATCTCACCCTGCCACTGGTCCGACCACCATTTAATTTCTTTTCTGCTTCTGGTCCCTCCCCCGCCCCCTCGCAGCCGAGGCCCCAGCCTCCATGCTCGCAACTGGAACAAAGCTGACCTTGATTTATTTATCACTTCTTTAACATCTTCGGTCTCGGCCACTCTTGGCCCCATCGACTCCCAAGAAGCTGCACTAGTCGAATGGCTAGAACATGCCAGCGACAAGGTTGCCCCCCTTAAATTAATAAGATCCAAGCGCCCCCACGACGCACATCGATGGTTTTCCGATAGTCTCAAAACCTTAAAACTAGGTCTCCGCCAGGCCGAGCGCCGCTGGCGCAGGAGCTACGATCCTGCAAAGAAACCACTCTTTCTAAAATTATTGGGAGAGTACAAACTAGCTATATCAGCTGCTAAAACCGCCTACTTTTCCACCAAAATCCTCAACTCTGCGCAGAAATCTAAAGATATCTTTGCAATCGTAGACGAGCTCTCACACCCGGACAGGGTAACTCCTAAACCTCTTCCGTCTCAAGCACTCTGCGACTCCCTCAACTGTTTTTTTATAGAAAAAATTATCAAAATCAAAAATAGCATCTCCTCCACTCCCCCGGCTATACCCTTCACTGAGGCTGTACCTTCTGTCAACCCTCATCTTCTGACTCAGTTCCCCCCGATATCAGAAGAAGTCTTCATCAGTCTGCTTAATAAAGTCTCCTCTAGCTCCCCCACAGATTGCTGCCCCCCTGCGATTCTTCGGGCTGCCTTCTCAGCCTGCCCCATCCCTCCACTGGCCCTCCTGAACAACTCCCTTCTGCTCGGTGAGGTTCCCAGTCAGTTTAAGAACGCGGAAGTAGTACCTATCTTGAAGAAACCCAGCGCCGACCCTACGATCATGTCCAACTTCCGTCCCATTTCCCTCCTTCCCTACCTTAGCAAAGTACTTGAGTCATATGTCACCAGCATCTTCAGTTCCTTTATTGAGGACTCCAACTTCCTGGACCCTCAACAGGCTGGGTTTAGACCAGACCATTCAACCGAGGCGGTCATTCTCTCTGTAATGGAGGAACTCCGCAGAGGCGCTGACTCTAACACCAGCCAAGCCTTAATCCTTTTGGACTTGTCGGCAGCCTTTGACACGGTCGACCACTCCATCTTGGTCGACCGTGTCAAGGAGGCTGGTATTGGAGGGACGGCCCTTGACTGGGTTCGCTCCTTCCTGACGAACCGCCACCAATCTGTTCGAATCTCCCAATTCTCAGCGGATAGGATGAAACTAGGGCTCGTCTCTGTCTCCGCTCCTTTTTAATTTATACCTTACCCCCCTGATCCGCTCCCTCCGGGGAAGGATTGTCACTGCATTTAACTATGCAGATGACATTCAGCTCATCTTCAACCTTGACTCGCAGGAAGCGGCCCAGAACTTCCAGTCCACCCTTTGTCATATCAGCGACTGGATGGGCGCTCACCACCTCAAGCTTAACCCCGACAAGACGGAGCTCGTTCTTGTCGGAGGCCCAGCCAATCCCTGGAACTCCACCTTCTGGCCCCTTTCCCTTGCCCCCCCCCCCTAGTCCCGCTGATAAAGTAAAAAGCCTAGGGGTCTACATCTCACAGGATCTTTCCATGAATCATCAGATCAGCGCCACAGTTTCCTCCTGCTTCCATCAGCTCAGAAAAATCCGAAAAATAGCTCACTTCCTGACCACTGAAGCTCTCACCCTGGCGTTGTTGGCGCTAGTCATCTCCCGGATTGACTACGCCAACGCTCTATACGCAGGCATTCCGCAATACCAAATAAAGAGACTTCAGTTAATCCAGAATCAGGCCGCCCGTCCAATCTACCTTCAGCCAAAACATCACCACGTCCGTCCCCTCCTCAAAGACCTTCATTGGCTTCCTGTGTCGGAACGCTGCAAGTTCAAACTTGGCTGCCTAACCCATAAATCCCTGGCCGGCATCGGCCCCTCTTTCATCTTCTCTCTTCTCCATCCGTACGCCCCCCCCAGACACCTCCGTTCCTCCCGTCACGCCCTCCTCCAGACACCTAGGTTCAGGCGTAAAAAGCACGGAGGCCTTAGATTCTCCTTTCTGGCCCCCTCACTCTGGAACTCTCTACCTTTGGACCTCAGACTCTCCTCTTCCTACCCTCACTTTAGGTCTCTCCTAAATACTCACCTTTTCCGCGGTGTCTATACATAAAGTTCCTCTTTCTCCCTTCTCTGCCTCCTCCTGGGTTAGTGATCAGCGCCAAGAAACCGTCCGGTGAACGCAGCGCTCTACAAATCCTTTTTACATTACATTTACATTACATTACATTGCCTCTGTATCTCTCTCGCTCTGACTCCCCGTGAGCCTCTACCTCCCTCTTTGTCTCATGGCTTGCCTCATTCTAGTTAACACGCAGTGTATTGCCCAGAACGTACTAACTTGTCTGTGGCTTATCATTAAACAATCGGTGGACAGTCGGTGCTTCCTTCGCCACAAATCAACACAACACAAACATGCACAGCGACATGAAAGCAGAAAAGCAAAAATTTAACACGTAGCATATTTCCCCGAACGTACTAACCTCTCCCTTGAAACCAGAAGAGCAACAATGGAACACACAGCGTATTGCCCTGAAAGTACTAACCTCTCCTGTGAAAGCAGAAGAGCAACAATTGAATACGCAGCGTATTGCCCCGAACGTACTAACCTCTCCGTGGCTTATTATTAGACAATCGGAGGATATTCTGCGCTTCCTTCGCCACACATCAACACAACACGAACACGTGAAAGCAGCTTCACTTAAATTAAAAATTGCCTACAACCAATAGTAATAATAAAGAAAACAGTGTAACGCCACAGAAATGTATGCTATGCATAGACGTGAAAGCAGATTCACTCGAATGAAAAAAGTGCCTACACCAACTAATAAAGTCAATAGTGTACCGCCGCAAGTACACCGTGCAGTCCGGATGGGCGGGGCTAAAATTGGACAGGGCGGTAACAAGGAGCAACTAAGAAGCCTCCTGTACAAGCCAAAACCAGCGTTTAGCATGGATGATGACGCAAGCCAATGAAATGCAGGGGCGGGGCTTAAACACCACTTCTGAAATCTTACCGATTACAATAAGCCTTGCAGAGCGAGGAGCACATGCGCGCTCCAGTGCTAGGTCAGCGAGACCTAAAAATGAACACATCACCATCTCTTCAAGATTCCAGACACATTGTTGACACACATAACCACCTCCAGCAACCTACCTTCATGATACTGCGGTAAAATGTGTTTCATCAAGCACTGTCTTAACGTACCACTATAGTGCATGTTTTATTCTCAGGTTCATAGTTTCTTCTAAGCCAAACATAAGGGGGCTATTTCCACAAGATGCTGCTCTAGTGATCCTCCAGTCACCATCACAAGATATCTAGGTAAGCTCTTAAAAACTGCATGAACATTTTTTAAACAGAATAGACATAATTGGTTCCTTTTTCGGTCCTTTTTGTTGAACCTTACCTAATACCCGTTTGGGCATCAACTTCCTTTCTTCACCCTTAAACCTTTGGTGGTAATTAGCTATTACAATCTTTTCATTATATTTATCTCACCAATTACTTTTTAAACGCTTGTCTGTTTTGTAATGTTCATGTAGTTTCTTCAATCCTGGCACCTGCTGCACGGTTACCTTTTAAGCTTGACTTTAGGCCTGGGCTAAAATTCCGTTCTGCTTGCGGAAATTGCGTTAATTTGACATTTTCACGTTCCGCGGAGAGTGCGAAAATGTCAAAATTTCTGCAATCCGCATTTTACCGGAAATGTATTGCTTGCTCGCGCTGTAAAATATTACATTCTCGCGTGCACGCGATCGCCTTACCTGAATCCCCGCGTTCGCCGACAAGTTTTCCCGGTCCGGTCGCGTTCTCCACTAGATGTTGGATTGTTGGTGCCATTTGCGCTGTCTCGCGACAGTTCGCGCCCGCAGTGACGTCATTCGTCGCGCGATCACGTCTTTCTTCTCGCGATCATGCACTGCGAGACAAGTGAAAACAAGATGGCCGCGCCCGCGAACCACCACATGGATAAGTTGGCTAGCCGCGACCACGCAGAAAATACCGCGAATGGGCGGGGAAAAAACTTCCGCATCTTCGCGATATTTCCGCGTGTTTGAGGAGATTTTTAACATTTTCGCGATAATTTGCGAATGTCAATTTCGCAAATGCCGCCCACCCCTACTTGACTTATCGCCTAAAAGCGAAATTACAATGCTTTAGTGAATGCTATAAGTGACAGATTGCATCCTGGTGGACTCCCTTCCCCCCAGCAGAAAGGTCATTTCAAGTCATTTTTTGCAATCTCTTGTGGTGCCCCCATAAGGCAGCGCCAACACTCACATCAATGTAGCAATGTACACAGCTTGGCTGGAGCACAATATTTTTCCATAAAAAGTAAGATTCGATATTCTGATCTTCTGAAATCGCATGATCACACATTGCTGAGCAACAGGCAAGGACCAGCTAGTACAAATAATGATAAAAAATTAATGAGACGGCAATAAAAAGTTTGACAGGACAATTTAAACTTAGAAAGGTGCCCGAGACTTGCTGAGGTGCATCTTGATTCATTTATGGGAATGTCCAAGCAACTACCGCAGGGTGTAATTACACATATTAAATGCATGCAAAACAATCAAGGCCATCAGACACAGTCAATAAAGCAGCAACAAACCTAGTGCTCCGTGACCATGCGCCCCACCTCCATCTAGCGGCGGTGACAGGCAGAGGGTGTCTGAGAACAGCTATTAATGGCCTCAGGGCAGCACTAACCTGCAGCCAAGGGCCCAGGGGAGAAATGGACGATGTCTGAAAAGGATGAGAGGTAAACAACCCACCTGAAAGCGAGCATGACTTTTGTGCAACTTTCTGATAAAAGGAATTACATATCAAGAAGCAGCAGAGTGCTTCGGAGGGAACATTTTTAATGTAGCAGAATGATTTCCGGCGTTGCCTCCTGCATAAAGACCTGGATAATGTGTAAGGGAAAAGCTGAGATCAAATTACTAAATCCAGTGTGTGATGGGAAGAGTGAGGAGCGCGGTATTAGGAGGGTGTAGTGTGCAATATCTTTTCAAATATTTGCAAGGTTAGGCACAGGGAGGTAATGTGGCTTGCCCAGAATGAGGCAGGAGTCAGTTCTTACTGGTGCAGATGCAGTGGTGGCCGACACAAACAAGAAGTGCTTGGGTGGGTGTGGGGGAGCATGGGAGGGGGAGCTAATGCCCCGATTACTTACCGGTAATCTTCATTACTCCGAGTATAGTCTTCCTCGGCACATGACTTCCCATCCCTCCCTCCCTGTCTGGCTATCGGCTTCATATTATGCTTGGTAGTTTCAGGCTGATGGGTTGGGCCGGCCCGCCTCTTATAGAGGTCATGGGTGTACTGGGTCGGCCATATTGGGAAGGGATGGGAGGCATGGGAGGCTGACTTTTTTTGCTTTGGAGGGTTCTGGTGTGGAGCTGAAGCTCACTTTGTTAGTCATGTGGCGAGGAAGACTAACGAGGAGGTAATGGGAGGGTTAATAATAAAAAAAAAAAGACTTACCTGAAGCTACCGCTCATGTCGCATCTCATTGTTTCTCTTCTTCCTGGTCCCAGCAGACACTGGGACAGCATCAGAGACTCCCTGTGCAATCCCTGCGCTGCTCTCATTCTATGAGAGCAGCGCAGTGATTGGCCTGAGCGAGCTGAATTAACGCTCCCTCAGGAACAGGGAGGTTTCTGTTCTGTTCTGGTTGCTGTTTCTCCAGCCCGGCTGTGCAATACATTTGGGTTGGAGAAACCAAACTGCACATGTCTGTTTGGCCGGCCATCTGGCCCGTCCCACAGAACAAAAACAATTGTTCTGTCGGGAGTCACGTAACCTGAGTTTCTATTGCACTTAATACATTTCACAGATATTACATTAATTATTGAATGAAGGGAACACACAAGCACACACCATTCACAAGAAAAAAGGAGAAAAAGCAAAGGTTCAGCGGATGAATTCCTTTTTACTCTTTAGATTAATCAAACAAAATATATGGCTGTCCAAAAACAGTAAGGCACGTGGACTGTAAAGCAATTAGTGACTTATCGTGTTAAGTGACAAGGTGCTGTACAAAAGATAACATATATAGCACATATTCACACAAAAGGACGGAATTTTACACGTGTCCCAAATTAAATACATAAACCACAGCAGGATATAGTATCTCCTTATTCTAGTTGTGGAATGCATGGACAAGTTGGACTAAGAACGTCGACGTTACGACCCTGTGCTAAGATTTCGAGCGGCCTCGGGCCGCGCGCGAATTTGTCCTTTCTCTCCCGCCCCCCACCCCCCCCGCAGCCTCACTCGGCTTGCATGCCGCGCGGGGGGAGTGGGCGGGGAGACGGGGTCTCACTGCGATGGGGCATCCAAGGGTGTGCTCCGTTGATGCGGGGTGGGCACCCGCTCCGCCTATCATTCAGGGGCACCCCACTCACCTCGGACGCGGGGTGGGCTCCCGCGGCTCAGGGGTCACTCAGTGCTTGCCGTTGCGGTCTGTGGCGGATGAAGGCACGGGGTGGCCTCCTGCTGGCTTCCTCGCGCGGCTCCTCACCTTCGGCCGGCGGGCCTCTTCATCCACGCGGGTGGGCTCCGTTTGGTTCGTTGCCACTTGCCGGGTCGCGGCCGATGCGGGTGGGCTCCGATCGGTCCGCTCTTCGTTCCGGTGCGGCGGCAGGCTCGACGGGGTCGGGGTGGGCACCCGACCTCCTCCTGCGGGGTCACGGCATCGCGGTCGATGCGGGTCGGCTCCGCTCGGCCTGCACTTAACCACGGAGCACAGCGGCAGGCTTAACAGGGTCGGGGTGGGTACCCGACTTCCACAGTGCTTTCCGCTTGCTGGGGGGCCACCCCGCAGGCAGCTCTCCCCTTTTGCTATAGCTGGGCTGTTGCACGCCAGGACACATCCCATCCTCGTGGCCAGTGTAATGATGGGCACTAGGCCCTCATGCTGCGCTGCAAAGACTCACGCAGGACACATAGTTAGTGTAGTGGGAATGGCCACGAGCACGTGCGCTTGGCCTTTTTATTAACCGCGTCACCTGACACAGTGACGTCGGTGGTGGGTGGGTGTATAGTATATCACTGGAAGTTAGAACACTAGAACGTGTCCATGCACGGACACTACACCAGGTAGGTGGTAAGGCGCAGTACCCGAGCGTGATTTTAGCCGATTAAAATCATTTGAACACCAATGTGCAGAGAGGAAGCCAGACTGGGACCCGAGATGTCCTGGCTTGCTAGAGTAAATTCAATACTCCCCAGCGACCCCTCCAAGGGAGGGCTGGTGTCAGGGAGGGGCAGACATGGAAGTATTCTTAGGAGGCTAAGGCTTTATACACGTGCAGCGGGGATACAGGTTACAGAACATTCATTGTGCATTAGGGATGCGGGCCCTAAATGGGTCGGTAGCTGGGGCATATTATGCCCTTCGACCTCGTCTTGTGATGTCCTTGCCCCAGGCAAGCTGCTAAGGTGTACGGATGGGGAGCGGCTCGTGGGTGTGAAGGGCTGCTCTTGGTACTGCAGAGCACCCCAGCCATGGCGCAAAGGTGGAGATGCCAGTCTGTGGTGGTACAGCTAGCTGCACCAACCAGCGTGAGGATTCCCAAAAGGGAGCTCCCCTGTGACAGGGAAACAGGGGGTCTATGATCCTGGAAAAAAACGAACTGCAGGGTTTTTTTTCCAACATGGAGGCATACGCTGCATGGACTCAATGTCCTAGGAATGCCAGTAAATTAGGAAAAATTGAGGAGTCAGCTTTGTGGAGGAAGGTTCTGCAGAGTAGGTGTCCTCAAGTGTGTTTTTTCCTCCAGAATCACACACAATCGTTGAAGTGGTTATGTCTGATTCCCCTGAGCCACCAATAGCACAGCATGACCGGCTCCAGCTGGACAGTAGAGTTCCTTTGGGGACTTGGCTTTCCAGGGGCTGCAAATGCAAAGCCCAGCATCCAAGGCTTGGTTTAGGAAGTGGTGCGAGGTAGAGGCTCAAAAATGAAAAAACAGTGAATAAAATTCAATAAACTAAAGGTCCACCTAGTGCTATACATTCGAAGAATAGGATGTTTGTATACAGATAAGTAAAGAGAACAGTTAAAACGTAATTGACCTAGAAATCCTAACGCTATGAGCACGTTTTGTGCATATAATTTAACCCCAATCCCCTTTTAGAATGCATGTGCTAGTTTCTCTCTAACACTGCACTGTGGCCAGTGTTATCTTGAGTGACTGTGTTCGTGCTGACTCTGGAGACTTCTGCCTTACTATGAAACTTACTAACAAAGCCTCAGTCAGTGGGCAGAAGGACCACACAAAAAGAAAGCAATGCAATCTTTACATTGTTGTCCTTCTGTTTCAATCATCTCTGTCTCTGATGTTAACACTGGCAATTCACTGGACTAAAGAGCAACATCTGAGGGGCAGATTTACAAGCCCCTTGCGCCTCATTTACGCCGCCGTTGTGTCACTTTTGTGACGCAGCGGCGGCGCAAATCCTGCGGCATGGTGCGGGGTACTTATAACGTGACACATCTGGGAGATGCATCACATTGTAAAGCCCTGCGCCACATGTAGGCGTTCCTGCGCAGGGGGGGGCGTTTCCGACGCAGGAACGCCTCCTAAAAGTGGCTGAGTGAAATCTACAAGATTTCACTCAGTCACTTTTAGACCCATGCTGCGTCAAAACCCTGCGCCTGCCTGAAGCAGGCGTAAGGATTGACGCAGCATTAACAAGATAGGGCCTCCCAGAGCATTGCTGGAGCTGCGTCCAGCAAAGCGCCACTTTTACGGCACAGATGCGTCACGCATCTGTGCCGTTTTTGCAACATGGTGCGCCGCATTGTAAATGAGGTGCATCGACTGTGGCGGAGCTGTGGCACACAATAACTGGCGCATCCCTGCTGATATTCAGGGATGCGCCAGTTATTGTAAATATGCCCCTCAGTTTCCAGTTATGAACAGGGCAGTGCGAGTGGTGCAGCCGCACTGGGTGCTGACCTGTGTCTGGGGGGGGGGGGGGTGATGTGACCTCAGGAGGGCGCTGTGTTAATAAATATCTTTTAATAGGAGAGATGAGGGGCACTTTTACAGGAGGGAGGGAGAGAATCTGTGGGTGCGTCAATAGAGATTGTCGCACCAGGAGCCACCAGCGCTAAAGCCGGCCCTGTGTACAGATTACATTTACTCCAGAGTAAATCTGCCTTTTGTTTGGATTTTCTCCTGTTTCAAGCCTCCATCACTAGTTGAAACATGGAAGTTCCAATGAGAATGTCGAGTGATAGTCATTGCAAATGCTGCCAATTTCAACAAAGTGTGGCCTTTGAGGATGTTGTCCAAGACTGACAATGCTGTTTTCCAAATGTACCATTAAACATGCACTAAAGAAGAAGTTATAAGTGATACACATAAAATGAACAAAGAAAGTGCCCCAAACACATCTTTGATTTTTAGGAGTGCAGGGCAAGGGAAATCTTGGCATGAAGAAACAAGCACTGGCTAAGGCAATAGGTCTGGCCTTGGCAAACTGTGTAATTTGCATTTCTTATTATTTTTATTGCAAGCATATGCCACAAAATATCAGATATATGAAACTTAAACATGCCTGCTACAAGCCTGTACTAATTGTTTACAATGTAAAAAGATTCACTGATGTGGACCTTTTGCTAGTGATGTTTCAAAATAGACGGAAGCCTTTCAGTTGTACCAGGCATTTTATGCTTCTTGCGATTATTACTTCAGAAGAAGACAAGAACAAATCACAATTTAATGGAAGCACTGTAATCACAGGACCTTACAATGTTAAACACTTTATAAAGGAGAAATAAAATAAATCACCATCTAACTGGACACCTGACGCGTAGGCTAAATAAATAGCATTTCAAGTTAATTTAAAAATAAATTGCATAACAAAGCACACTTTAAAGCAGTTTTGTCACTGAAAAGAAAGGCAAATGTGAACAATGAACAAAGGCTTTCTGCACTCACTCAAACCCTCAAAGTGAAGAGGGCCAATTTGTAAAATGGGATGATCCATTCCCCCATGCTCTATGCTGTGGTGGGCCGAACCAAACTGTGAATCTCAGTTGAACAGACCACTGAAGGAAGCACTCTGATCAAAAGCCTTTCTAGCTATGTATATTATATATGATTATTTTGAAAAATAAGGGCCTCATTATTTAGGCCCCTTGCGTCGCCAGAACGTCACTTTTTGTGATATTCTGTGGCGCAGGAGCCTGCTCCATATTTACGAGGCAGCACTAAGCCACTTTTTTTGGCTTAATGCTGCCTCATAAATATGGTTCCCTCTAACGCAGTTTTCTGTGTTAAAGGGGCGTTCCATGGGTGTTGCTGGGGGTGTTCCCATCAACACCCATGGCTTTTTGGCACTGCCCCAGATTTATGAGAAATCGTAAATCTGAGGCAGCGCCAAAAACTTACGCCTCCCCAGAGGAGGCACAATGTGGAGTAATATCTTTATTTCTCCTTTTTTTTTTTTCCTTTTTCATGTGTGCTGCATTCAGCAACACACATAGAAAGAGGAAAAAGCTTCTGGGGATTGTTTTGGTACAGGAAGGTTTCACTTCCGGCACAAAAATAATCATCCCGGCACCACAAACACCCTTGCACCATGGTGCAAAGGTGCCGGTGTTGGCGCACAGCAGCCTATTGTGCACTGGTGCAGGGGAAAAGGACAGGAATGCACCCTATCTGATAGATACAGTGCATTCCTGCCCTTTTCTTTTACCGTAGGGCAGCACAGCAGGAAGGCCTGCAGCGCTGCTTTACGGTAAAACCTCATAAATGAGGCCCCAAAAATCTGGCGAAGAGCTAAAGTTGACTCGAAAGCCAGTCCTAAAATGTTTTCCAAATAGAGAATAGAAAGAAAGAAAAAAAAATCAGTTTTTGAATATTTTCACTCACCCTATAACTCTTGAATGTTCCTCTTTCCAGACAATCCACAGACATATGGATACAGCTGTTACTCTTATGTCATGGAAGCCATACAAGTTGTTGTTCCATATGCATGGCCTTGTTAGTTTGGTAAATTTTCAGAAATTGTAAATCAAATTTCTGTTTTATTCCTCTTGTTTTCCCCACAACTCATTAGTCACATGACATAGTCACCCTGTAGGAAAGTAGGATCTGCTTCCTATGGTTAAACCCCACTTTTTCCTTGATGTGATACTGTTTTTGACTAGTCTGACTGGGATTCCGCTAATCAGGACCCCAGTCTATCTGCTTTCTCCCTAGACTGTTGTGTTCAGTACCTAGCTACATATAGTATATAGCAGGCCTTTACAATGCTGAGGGCAGGGTGCTTGGTTCTAAGTGAGAGGGTGCCCCTGCATGAGCAGGACACCCTCACAGCCCACGGAGTCCATTCTCCCGGGTTGTCAGTGAAGCATCCATATGCTATCTAGAGGGGCATCGCGTGACCGCACGATGACCATCTCGAAAATGGCTGCAACTAATCCTATCGTGTTTGGTATCAAACATGTTTGAATCATACCCCCCACACCATAAACAGGGTGGGATATATGATTCCATTCACTGGTAGAGCCCTCTGTTAGGCTCTCAGTGTTTCCGGTGTCAGCCTTCTAGACACGGACAGCACAAAATGGTTGCTGCCCACCAGAGACACAGCTCTGCCCTCCAACTGCTGAGCCAAGCTTGAGCAGGGGAAGGCAGAACAATAGGCATCCTGTCACAGGGCGGTGTGACCACCTTCCAGACAGGATTTAGTGTATTAGGGCTGGGTGGGTGCGCTTGCCAGTACCTGAAAGTCTGCATGAGGGGCACATTTGGTGTCCCTGTGCATAGTCCATTTCAAACCAGTCCTTGAAGCCGTTGGCTCCCGCTCTGGCACAAAACTAGACAAAGGACATGGGAGTAACATCCCCCTGTTCAGACCCTCCCCTGGGAGGGTCCCCTGAATTTTCACAACCCCTTCCTTAGGATACTTAAGGGCTTACCTTGGTGTAGGTTCCTAGATTCATGGTGGGATAAGATTCAGAACTGAAACCACTGCACCTCTACCGTGTGTGCACTCTGGACTTCACTAGACTTCGTTTGGGCCTGAATCAGTCTCCCTTCCAGTCTGCTGCATCGTCTGTGCATGTGCATCATACAGCAACCTTCCAAGGCCTGTAAAGCATAAAGGACAACCAAAGTAATCTCCCTTGGAGTGAAGGAGTCACCCCCTGCATTCGCAGGCACGGCAACAAAGATAACCAGTCTGCAGATCCAGAGCTCCCCTGGACTCTGCAGACTCTGCAACACAGGTGGTGTTTTTTCTCAGCTGCCGAGGCCTGCTCTACCCTCTCACCAAGTTTGAGGCCATTTGTCCTTGTGGGGGTTGCAATAATCGAACCCCTGGGTACTGAGTCCCTTTGCAGTTGCAAAGGCATGTTGACATCTTTGCAAGTAGATATTCAGGCTCCAGGTAGCCCCAACCTCGAGCACCTCCAGTAACCAAAATCTTTGGCCACACTGCATTGTGTGCATCGTGGCCTGCATCTTTTGGTGAGCTGCTTGAGGTCCTCTCCCGACTCCTGTGTCTTTGGCCTGTGGGTCCACTTGAGGGTCACACTTGTTTCTTTTGGGCTCCCCTGATTGCTTGGGCCTGGCCTGACTCCCCTGCTTGTGGTGAGTCTCCTGGACCTTTCTGGTCACAACCGTGCACCTTCTTAATTTCCTGCGTGGGTTGCATTTGCCAAGGCTTGTTGGTGCTCCCGCCAGACACCGACCCCTCAGCACTCGTCATCCTTCGTGGGCAGCTTGTATCCAGGTCCTGATTGTCCTCAGCACCACCTGGTCCTCGCAGCTGCAGAGTGAAGGTCACCGTCATCCTGCCTGAAACACCAGACATCGGAGGGCATTCATCTTTCAAGTCTCCTGGTCACCCCTGAGTGACATAGACTCTGTCCCCTCTGCTTTTAGGTATTCCTCGTCAAGAATCCACCTTTAGATTCCTCTGGACATTTTCTCCTATTCCAGCAGTGGCACTTTCCTGAAGTCCTCCACTGGGTTCGACTGCGATTTCCAATGCCACTTCACACCTATGCACCCGGCTCCCTTGGGATAGGTAACTTGGTTACGACGGTATCCGTGGGTGGTGTGGCTCTCCAACCTTCTGTTCTCCACGGGGTTTCTTCAGGGTCCACTTGGAAGGGTCCCTAATCTTTAAAATTCCAACCGCGACTTTTACATAAACTTGTACGGAGCACGCGGTCGTGTTCACACACTGCACACACTCTCCGTGGGGTCCCTATCTACTTACCTAGGGTGGTTCTGTGGGTCCCCTCTGTTAGGCTCTCAGTGTTTCCGGTGTCAGCCTTCTAGACACGGACAGCACAAAATGGTTGCTGCCCACCAGAGACACAGCTCTGCCCTCCAACTGCTGAGCCAAGCTTGAGCAGGGGAAGGCAGAACAATAGGCATCCTGTCACAGGGCGGTGTGACCACCTTCCAGACAGGATTTAGTGTATTAGGGCTGGGTGGGTGCGCTTGCCAGTACCTGAAAGTCTGCATGAGGGGCACATTTGGTGTCCCTGTGCATAGTCCATTTCAAACCAGTCCTTGGAGCCGTTGGCTCCCGCTCTGGCACAAAACTAGACAAAGGACATGGGAGTAACATCCCCCTGTTCAGACCCTCCCCTGGGAGGGTCCCCTGAATTTTCACAACCCCTTCCTTAGGATACTTAAGGGCTTACCTTGGTGTAGGTTCCTAGATTCATGGTGGGATAAGATTCAGAACTGAAACCACTGCACTTCTACCGTGTGTGCATTCTGGACTTCACTAGACTTTGTTTGGGCCTGAATCAGTCTCCCTTCCAGTCTGCTGCATCGTCTGTGCATGTGCATCATACAGCAACCTTCCAAGGCCTGTAAAGCATAAAGGACAACCAAAGTAATCTCCCTTGGAGTGAAGGAGTCACCCCCTGCATTCGCAGGCACGGCAACAAAGATAACCAGTCTGCAGATCCAGAGCTCCTCTGGACTCTGCAGACTCTGCAACACAGGTGGTGGTTTTTCTCAGCTGCCGAGGCCTGCTCTACCCTCTCACCAAGTTTGAGGCCATTTGTCCTTGTGGGGGTTGCAATAATCGAACCCCTGGGTACTGAGTCCCTTTGCAGTTGCAAAGGCATGTTGACATCTTTGCAAGTAGATATTCAGGCTCCAGGTAGCCCCAACCTCAAGCACCTCCAGTAACCAAAATCTTTGGCCACACTGCATTGTGTGCATCGTGGCCTGCATCTTTTGGTGAGCTGCTTGAGGTCCTCTCCCGACTCCTGTGCCTTTGGCCTGTGGGTCCACTTGAGGGTCACACTTGTTTCTTTTGGGCTCCCCTGATTGCTTGGGCCTGGCCTGACTCCCCTGCTTGTGGTGAGTCTCCTGGACCTTTCTGGTCCCAACCGTGCACCTTCTTAATTTCCTGCGTGGGTTGCATTTGCCAAGGCTTGTTGGTGCTCCCGCCAGACACCGACCCCTCAGCACTCGTCATCCTTCGTGGGCAGCTTGTATCCAGGTCCTGATTGTCCTCAGCACCACCTGGTCCTCGCAGCTGCAGAGTGAAGGTCACCGTCATCCTGCCTAAAACACCAGACATCGGAGGGCATTCATCTTTCAAGTCTCCTGGTCACCCCTGAGTGACATAGACTCTGTCCCCTCTGCTTTTAGGTATTCCTCATCAAGAATCCACCTTTAGATTCCTCTGGACATTTTCTCCTCTTCCAGCAGTGGCACTTTCCTGAAGTCCTCCACTGGGTTCGACTGCGATTTCCAATGCCACTTCACACCTATGCACCCGGCTCCCTTGGGATAGGTAACTTAGTTATGACTGTATCCGTGGGTGGTGTGGCTCTCCAACCTTCTGTTCTCCACGGGGTTTCTTCAGGGTCCACTTGGAAGGGTCCCTAATCTTTAAAATTCCAACCGCGACTTTTACATAAACTTGTACGGAGCACGCGGTCGTGTTCACACACTGCACACACTCTCCGTGGGGTCCCTATCTACTTACCTAGGGTGGATCTGTGGGTCCCCAGCAATTCTACATCCTCTTGACATTGTCCTGACTCGAGTCATGGTTCTTATACCACTTTCTTAGTATATGGTTTTGTCCCCCCTAGGGCCCACTGTGTATTAGTGCTATTTACTGTGATTTCTTTGCTAAAGTATTGTGTGCTTTATGTCTATCTCCGTGTAGGAGATACTGTAACATACTAGAGAGTATTATATAATAAATACATATTTTTATACATACTTTGTGTGGTTCCTTTTCATTGAATCTATACTATAAGTTTGCATTCTGGTAAAACAAGCTGTTTTACAGTCCTTCAAAACTAAGCCTGAAGGCTGCTCTCCAAAGCTACCACTTGGATAGCTTTCTAAGGTTGTCTGAGACCTCCTAAATCACCATAAGGGTTGTCTGGACTGGTGCAAGGTGCCCACTTTCATTAGTGGATATCATATACCAGGCCAGCCTCTCACACACCCGTTTAGAACCAGGTATTGACAGTCAAAGGTTAACAACTAGATCACATTTTCTCCTTTGGTGGAGAATGTAACTGTATATTCAATAAAATGGAATTTGATGTAAGCAGATTACTGTTGAGGTGAAGACAATGTACTGTCAAATAGACTAACACTTTTTTAAAGTAATAGAGGTTTATATACAAGATGTTGAAATACACAAACTACATGCAAAATAGTGATTTGTGTGTAAACGTTATCAATTTTAGTAGCTGAAAAAGAGAACTTTTGGAGACCCAAGGAAAAGGGTGAAACTCTGGAGCATATTTATAAACAAATGTTGGAGCGCGATGCTTTGCCAAATTTGGCAATACCACGCACCGACATTTTTAAATGCAGAGATAAGCCGTATTCACAAGAATACAGCGCACCTTGTGTTTTCCCTAGCGCTGGTGAAATAAAAGCTGCCTAGCACCAGTGTAGGCACTCTGCTGCCATGTCGCTAGGGTGCCTGGGCTGCAGGGGTGATTGCTTATGTGCAGTAAGGGACACCTTTCTGCACATCAACAATCAACAATGTTGATTTGCTCTTTCTATGTGTGCTGCAGAATGCAGCACACATAGAAAGAGCAAAGAACAAGGAGAAATTTAAAATTTCCCCTCGTATCACCATTCTAAGACCAGGTATTCCCTGACGATAGATTTATGCGCTGTCTCAGCCTTGTAAATCTGAGGCAGCGTCAAAAAGCAATGGGTGTTGTGGTGGAATGCCCACTGCTACACACATGGCATGCCCTTTTGCCACAGAGGACTGCGGTGGAAAGGGGCATGTTTACAAGATGGCACAAGATGGCGTTAAGCTATGTTAAGTGGCTTAGCGCCACCTTGTTAATATGGGAAATGGCACTATGCCACTGGAGCATCAAGAAAGTGGCTCTCCAGTGGTGAAAGAGGCTTGTCAATATACCCCTCAGTAGTGCAAGCTTTACTCACACTTTTGGACTATGGTTTACTTCTGGAAACAATGGCGGAAAGAATGAAAGATCTGTTTGAAGCTTGGATCTATATATATCTAATTTCCAACAGTGCTTTAGATACAGGCTCTTAGCTTTATATGTCACAATTGTTCTTTTTCTGAACATTATATGGCATATCTTCTGAAAACGAGGTTAGTTTAAGTAAAGTATTTGGACAATAGCAGAATCTAAATGTGATTTCTTTGAAGCAAGGCGGGAGGACTTACAGAAGCTACCTACACTGTAGAACGACTCTGGTAGATTCAAAATATGTCTCTATTGTCATCTGCTATTTAGAACCTGAACTAGTGAGAATAATCAGTCTTTCAATTCAAGAAGCACATTGCAGTTCCTCAAATGTATGTATATTAGTTAAGTTGCTTTTAGTAGGCAGCCAACACATGTTTCACCCGGTAACAGCCGCAAGCCTTGGGCTTTCTCAAGGAGTCTCTATTTTTAGACTGAAATAGTTTCATGAAGAGATACCAAACATCTTGTACTAAGGAGAAACAGTCACAAGGCTGTACTTACGAGTAAAAGTCTAATGGTCTTATGTTTTTTTTCAATACCTGCAGATCAGGTCTCAAATTCAGACAAGCGGTGAAACCACTGACAGCATGAGACTAATTTCACTGCATGTCTGATTTTGAGATCTGATCTCCAACTATTTGATTAAACCATAAAAGACTGAAATTAAACCTTCTCTGCGCCCGTAGACTCTTACTTGTGAAACCACCATGTACATGTGATATTGAAACACTGATTATTTATCACCTACTATTGTTTCGGAAGCACCCTCCCATTATAAAGATGGAAATATTTCTACTTGTTTCATTTGAAGTCCATCAATTGCTACACAACATAGGAAGGTTGCGACCCAAACAATGGTCATGAGACCACATTGACATTAACATGGCCACTCTTTTAGCACATATGGCCCTTCAGACCTTGAGGTAAACCTGAGTGATGCCATGGGCGAGAACTTTGGCAATCTGCCTCTGAAACTAAAGAGATTAAAAGTAACAAAAATCAAGTAGAACATACTATAAAGCTCTGAACGAAGAGGGTAAATCTCTCATACCTATGAAAAGTGTTAGACCTTTCAGCCTTAGGGTGGTCTTACCCCAAACCTTTTGCCTGCTTCCTCCTCTTTTTGCTGAACCTTTATGTTGTCCTTAGGACTTTGGGCATTTTACCACTGCTGACCCGTGCTTAAGTGCATGTGCTTCTCCCCTAAACATAGTAACATTGGTGCATACCCAATTGGCATATTACATTTACTGGTAAGTCCCTTGTAAAGTGGTATTCCATATACCCAAGACCTGCAAATTAAATGCTACTAGTGGGCCTGGAGCACTGATTGTGCCACCCAGCCCTTTAAACATGTCTCAGGCCTGCCACTACAGAGCATGTGTGTGCAGTTTTACAGTCACTTCGAATTAGCATTTAAAGCCTTTGGCAAGCCTTAAACTCACCTTTTATTACACATGTTACTCCTAAGGTAGGCCCTAGGTAGCTCATAGGGCAGGGTGCTGTGTAAGTAAAAGTTAAGACATGTACTCTTGAGTTTTGGCTGTCCTGGTAGTGAAAATCACCTAAATCTGTTTTTCACTATTGTGAGGCAAACTCCTATCATAGATTAACATTCCTTAATACACTGTTATGCTGTAATTCCTGATTAGAGAGCAGTAGCTGTCTCATGTTTTAGATATTTCGAAAGGATAAATCTTCTTTACTGGTAAAGTTGGATTTTCCATACTACTGTTGAAATGCACCTTTTAGAAAGTGGACATTTCTCTGCTCTTATAGTTCTGTGTGCATGAAACCTGTCTCCAATACATTTCTGGAATTGGTGACTGCTACACTTTTTGCTTTCCCTCTAGACAGCCACAAACACAGGAAGGTTAGGTGAGTCTTAGTACTTATCTGCATTCTGATTGTTCTTCTTGCACAGGAACGGAGGAAGATGCTGCACTAACACCTGAATAGGCAGTGCCCTGTCCCCACACAAAGGGCTTATTGCCACCTACTAATAGTCTGGAGCTAGGGCTGGAAGGAAAAGTTGCTCCCACATCAAGGGCATAATTGGGTTTAATTACTGAGTCTCTGACCCCACCAAATCAGACTCTTCTGGACCTGTAACTGAACTCTTTCAGAGGAACTGCTGTGCTGGATCAAGGATTGGCACTCTGCTGGACTGCTGATCTGGAAGACTTGCTTTTCTGCTATGCTGCCCTGCTGCTTTCTGAACAAACTGAGGAAGAGCTTGATTCTGCTTTGCAACTGAAGTAATCTCCAAGGGCTTGTTGGTTTGCCTCCTGCTGCTTCAGACTCAGGGCTGTCAAAATCTATACACCTGCTTCTGTGCCTGGCTCACTGGAAGTGAACCCAGATACTTTCACCAGAGAAATTGATGCATCTCGAGTCTCAGTGCAGCAGATCCAGCGCATTGACCCTGTTGCGGGAGTAGAATTGGTGCATCACTCTCAGAACCAACGCATCGCCTTGAGAGCCGGACGCATCGTAACCATGCATCGCCGCCGGGGCACTGTGGAGAGATTGACACATCTCCATGACTGTGTGGAGAAACTTGGAATATCGCACTGTAAAACCAACACATCTCTTTGTCTCCGTTACCGGCGCATTGTTACTAGTGCATCACCTCCACTGCTTGCTCGACATCGACCCATCTCTCATATGCACCCCACATCTCACTGTTGCGACCAGGATCACAACTCTGTGTGGCTCTTGTCCCTGGCCTGTGCTCCATCGTGGTTGGCCTCAACTGTTGACTTTGCCCCGTACCAGTGTGACCTGATAACCCCAATGGCGCTTATTGCTTCTTAGTGTTATAATTCCTAAATTCTTTAAAAATCCATATCTTGACTTCTACTTATTGGACATTTTTCATATTGGTCTTGGTTTATTGATAACATCATTGCCTATTTTCTAAACCTCTGTGGCATCTTTGTGTGGTGTTTTTCTTGTGTTATTGAATGTGCGTGTTGCACAAATACTTTTCACATACTCTCTTTAGATAAGCCTGACTGCTCTGTGCCAAGCTACCAGAGTGTCAGAAAAGATTATCTTTTATTGTGCATTTGACTTACTCTGACTAGAACTGGGAGCCCTGCTTGGGCAGGGTGCATACCTCTGCCAATCTGAAACCCAGTTTCTAGTAAAAAGCTTCAGGTGTCAAAGGCAATCTCAAATAAATCACTAAATACTTTGCAATATATGAAAACCATAAAAAAATATATGTTTAACACTTCAGCAGCATTCATCAGACGCAGTTACAAATTGCCCCAAAAAGATATTCAAGATTATGAAATAGAACATGGACTCGCCAACCCCACCTACTCTCAATTGAAAACTGTAATAGCTTAGCCGATTCTTTGAGGAAACAATAACTCTTGAAACATCAATCTATCCATTGCACACTTCTAATCTGACACTGGTCAGAGGAACAGTGGCATCTGGGCATTCTTCAGGGAAACCATTGAATCAGCACTTACTGACATCAATGAAAAGTTCACATGCTCCTCCTACTTTCTGGACTCCAGCCCGTTAACCTTTCCAAGGATATTAGCATTTCCCTATCACCTATCAAACTAAATGTATCAAACCCTCCATCACAGTAGGAGAACATTACGACTGGTCTAGAAATACCGAACTTCACACCACTGTTAAAAAGCTGGGTGCTGTCCTGGAAGATCTAAACAACTTTCTACCTGTGACCAGCTTACTCGCTCTCACTTCATTGCAAATAACTGCCCCAAAGATTTCAAACTAGGCTTTAGAGCTGGCTACAGCACGGAGACTGAAATTCACCAAATTGTGAATGATGCACAATGCTTTCTTGACAAAGGTGACTTCTCCACTATAATCCTCATTGACATGTTGGCAATCACTTCCCACTCCTTCAAACCCTTGAAGAATGAGTTAAATGGGAAAGTTAACAACCACTCCCAACTAAAATAAACTATTCTATTCTCCTTCCCCTCCACTCATTCATTTTTGGAGTTGATAGAGCATGAAGTTGCTCTAAAATTTGTAGGGGTGCATCATAACCATGGATAGTCCGCACCCGCATATATTCTTGTGTTGTATTAACGTATGATTATTAGAATATGATGTAAAAATGATGTGGTGTTAGGTAATAGAAATGTATCTTCGTCCGGCAAAGAAAAATGTAATAACATTCATGATTGAAAGTGTAATCTTTAGTATGCTGCAATTGCTTAACGAAATGTTTCTGTGTAATGAAATGCATTGTAGATTAAATGTGCACCAAGATGAAGATTGCGTGAAGAAATAATGTGAAATGTTTAACGTGTATTAATTGTAGATGCTGTAGTGAAGAGCAGTATTAACTCGAGTGTATAATTTGATGTGTAAAGGCCTAAATGAAATGTTCACATTGGAACATGAGAGGCCTTTTGTTTATTCTTACATTGGCCAAACTGTGTAGGCCTGAAAATGCATTTTTCCCTGGTGTGCTCTCGCATTTAGAAGTAGTCAGCGAATTTCATGTGTATGCAAGGATGTTCTGTTCTCACGTTTCAGTTGCAGGTGGAAAAAGCTGTCTTTTTTAGTTAGAACTAACGTCTTTTGTTTTAGGAGTTAGGCATGGAGGAGAGATGCAACATTGTTTCAGAAATGTCGTTAATTGGGAACCGGTGTTCTTTCTCGTTGAGCAGGCCTGGGAATCAAGGTCGGCTGAAGCCCCACGGAGAAGACGGTGGAAAATTACCTAGGAGAGGTGTCCATTAGTAAAGTGATCTGTGGGCATGTTCTACATTTTCACATTTTGTATTAGGAAAAGTGCCCCAAGGGAGGAGAGCAGAAAGAGAGAGATGTAGAGGGGTAGAAGGAGACAGGATGAGTTAGGAGAGGGAGTCAGGGGATTGATTTGGGAAGAGTATCTTAGAACAAACTCTTTAGCATTAGTCATCTGAACTCTATTGTGAATGCGCTTCTTAGGAAGTCTTCACAAGCTGACACCTTTTTACTGACTTTGTCTGGGAAATGCTAAGTAGGGATGTCACCTTAGAGATAGTGTAGGGATAGTCTAATGATATGTTGGAGCAGTCCTTGCTAGTGTCCTATTTTTAGAGTTGTTTATCCTCTTCATGATCCACCGGAGCCGATTGTTCTGCAGATTTGGTTTTGTATTAGTTCCTATATATTTCTACAATCTCGTTTTGAGGTGTTTGTACATTCAGTTGTTTTTGGCTTTGTAATAAACCCCCAAACTGAAGTTGGTGTCTGTGGTCCTTGAGTCCTGATTGTTTTAGAAAGTGAAACGTGATGTGTTATTTCTCTCCTTTACACTTCTCAGCAGGTAAAAAGAGACATCCACCTGAGGTTCCATGTTAAATGTCTGTAGTGGAATCCAGCCTTGTCAGAGTCCCACTCTCTCCCTCTCTTTAACCTTTATGTTGAATCTCTAAGTGCGCTCTTGAGGCACTTCATGCTGTTTTCTCCCCAAGCCAAAGATGCGCAGTTGTACTTGAAGGACTCTTCCACTTAGGGCATGGACACCCTAATCCAACCACTCATTAATGCCCAATATTAGATACCCACCAGGCACCTAAAACTGACTCTTACATCACGCCAACTATGATCACCTTCACTTGTCTCCACATTGAAGGCTGGGGTTCATTTAATCTGGTCTGTATAGTTCACAGAGCTCTAATCCAAGAGCCTCGGATTGCCTACCCACAAAACTCTCACACACATACACCAGAGGCAGATCCCTCTCCCTGGAAAGCTTTGACTTCCTCCTTGAAATCTCAAGCTACAGAAAAAAGAGCTCTCAAGCAAAACCTTTTTTGGGAACACACCAAAGATATGTAATACCATCCCCCCAGCCATCAGAACCAATATCTACTATAAGGTTTTTAAAATGTGGTTGAAATGCCTCCTATTTCAAATGACACAGTCAACCTAAACTCCTCACGTGAGCCTGCTTGTATCTTTTCTGAAGATAAACTATTAGTACCTCAGTGACTGGCTGCTAATGTTAATATGTATACCCATCTTATTTACCAACCAGAATTTATGTTTCTTTGTTTGATTTACAATTTTCACTCACAGGGTTTTTGGTTGATTTTATACTCTTCCTAAGGCGCCCTACACCTCACCTTGTGTCTGGTCTGAGCTATAAGAACATGGAAATAATTGAATATAGGTCAGGCACCAGCATATTGTTAGCTGGACCAAGGTCAGGCACTGTAACAAGTCCTGCCCTCGTACCATTGGAGGATACACAGCCTCTGCCCTACAAAGGAAGCGCCGCAGAGCAGCGCCATGATGCCTGACAAGCACGAGGAGTGCGCTGAGCACTGGTGCCTGTTGCTGTTCAGCCCTTCGGTCCAAATCTAGAGCCACCTGCCTGGACAAATAGACTGTAATCAACCAGCCCTGTGTGGCAATGCTGCCCAGCTCAATCACAACCCAGTTTGTCAGTATAAAGCTTTACAGTATAATGGCAGTTCTCCCTTAAAGAAAGTTGTAATGTTTCCAGGGCGGCTGGTGTTTGAGGGCGTCATGGGTTTGTCCTAACACTAATTGATGAAGTGGGAGTGAGCGTGAGAACCATCACGTCAAGCAGATCAGGACTGGGCGCTGAGACAAGAAGCAGGTAAAGAACAAGTATTTCTGGAGGGAAGGGCTGAAGTGCGCATTTGTCAGGCGAGGGCTCGCTCGTCCTCAAGGCACAAGCCATCACACTGACGTCAGGGGAGTGGGCATGACTGGTATTAGCAGTGCTACAAATGTGCGTCCTGGGCCACTGACTGCTGTGCCTAGGGTGGTGTCATGAGAGCACCATGTTGGTGATGGGCCGAGGGCAGGGCTGATATAGATGCCACCAGAGTGGGTGGTGCTGAGCAAGATGGCATGGGGAGGAGTCTGGCAGTGAGTGTGAAGAGCTTCAAAGAAAGCAGCAGTGTGAGTGCACGTGCACCTTTACTTATCCTGGAGAGACAGTAAACTTTCATTTCACGCGTGTGCACTGCTTAGTTACGTGTTCTTCCCTCCCCTCCTGGGCCTGCACGGGTGACTGGAGAAAACGACAGACGCTTCTGGAGGTCAGGCCAGTTGTGCAACTTCAGAGGCATTACTGCCCCACCACACTACTGGCCTGCTCAAAATATAGGCTGATCCATCGACCTCTCTCTTACCTCCAGGTCCCCACACTACAGGAGGAGTGAACGTACCTGTACTGACCCCCACTGGACTGGGTCCTGGGTCTCCATCAGCACAGTCTCCCACAATGCTGCAGCCTAACTGGGCCCGGCCTCTCTTTTAGACCAAGCACTTATGGCCAACTCTCCTAATTGTGAACTCACCCACCTTTAGTGAGTGACGCCTGCCCGGCGGGAAGGTGCGTAATGTAGATTTTCCTAGTTATTATGACGGAAAGTCTTAATTTTATTAAAGACACGGAGGCAAGTATTATGCTTTCTTATCTTGCTTTTATTATACAGCAGCCAAGATAAGTGAAACACTACAGATCCCAGGGGTCCAAGCGTGAAGGCTGGCCAATGGGAACTCAGGAAAAACGAGACTGAACAACCAATCATCAAGGAACCACTAATAAAACATCACATCTGACTGCGGAGCTTCCTCTTTTCGCTGACGAGCAGATCAGATAAAGTCATAAAACAAAGGAGCAATCGAAAAAACAATAGACATAGCCAAAGTCCAGGAACAAACTTCTTGCACCAGATCCATCCAGGTGGAACGAACAACAGGAGTTGCAGAGGACAGGTCCAAACTGGGAGGAAGGATGATTCGGGAAGGAGAAGACCATCTCTGTTGAGGAAACGGACCATCACGAAGATGCAGGCGGCAAAGCCGGATTTGCTGAGGGGAGGGAGAAACAAATGTTAGTAGTGAAGAGGTGGGATAATACTCGCCTCCGTGTCTTTAATAAAATTAAGACTTTCCGTCATAATAACTAGGAAAATCTACATTTTATGGCAAGACCGGAGGCTCCTATGATGCTTGTTCAAAGCATATCTACTACCAAGGTAGCAACAGTATCAATAGGCTTGCAATAAAACATACAAAAAACATTGTCGTTTGTCCAGTCTGCTGATCTCAGAATGTCCTCTAGGTGAGAGCCTGCCCAAAAGGCTTTAGAAGCCATGGCTCCCCTAGTGGAGTGGGCTCCGAAAACCGAGACATCAATGCCCGCAAGGGACATAACCCAACGGGCCAGGGTAGCGGAGGAGACAGGGAGATGAGGTTTGCGGAAAGAGATAAGGAGTTGGGAATGAGAGGGCGCTCTGAGATCAGAAGTCCTAAGTTCATACATTTTTAAACATTGGCCTACACACAATTTAGGGTGAGAGGGAAAATAAGGATAAAACACTGAATTCAAATTCGTTTTAGTTCGTCTATGGACCTGAAAGAGAACTCCAGTTGGGGAAAACTGACGAGAAGAAATATCAAAAGCTTTAACATCAGAAACTCGTTTAATGGAAACGAGCCACAAAAGCATGGTAAGTTTAGCGGATAACATTTTGAGGGAAAGGGCATCATTGTCTGGCCAATCCGAAAACAGTTTAAGAACAACAGAAACATCCCATAAACTAGAATACTTAGCCAACGGAGGTTTGGAACAACAAACTCCTTTCAGAAGACGACAGATTAAAGGATGAGCGCCAACTGGCTTTCCGTCGATGGGAGTATGGTTGAGAGAAATGGCGGACCTGTACAAGTTTACCGTTCTGTAAGACTTACCAGAACTAGCTTCAGAGGCCAAAAAATTGACTATAAAATTTAGAGGGGCTGAAAGGGGATTGATATGCCGTTCCAGACACCAGCTTTCCCAAAGAGACCAAGCGGATTTGTAAGCTTTTGAGGTCCCGGGGGCCCAGGCTTTGCTGATGAAGAGAGAAGCCTCTTGTGAAATGAGGACGTCAGGAGAGAAAGGCTGGAAACTTTCCAGGCCGAAAGGACCAGGGAATTGTTGAGAATGAGATCGTGTTGCGAGCCCTGAGGATTCAGATGCAAGTCCTCGCAGTACGGGAGAAGAACCGAGAAGTCCACTGCCATTTCCAGCAGGGACGGAAACAAAATCTGAGATTGCCAGAAAGGGACTACCAAAACCAGAGAGGTTGACTGGCGACGTACTTGGGAAAGAACTCTGCTGATCATGATGAAAGGGGGAAAGGCATAGTTGAGGTGACGAGACCAATCCTGAAGGAAAGCATCCGTAGCCAGGGCCGAAGGATCTGGACGCCAGCTGAAGAAACAGGGCAACTGAGAGTTGAGGCGAGAAGCGAAGAGATCGATAAAGAAAGGGTCCCATTTTTTGGAAAGGGATTGGAAGACGGATGGAAGCAGTCTCCAATCGCTGGAATCCTGAAGGAAACAAGAGTGCCAATCTGCCACGGAATTGAGATCTCCCGGCAGATATTCCGCTGTCAAGGAAAGTTGATTTGACAGGCAATATTCCCAAAGGCTCTTTGCCAATTCTGCCAGAGGTTTGGACTTGGTGCCACCAAGAAGGTTGATGTAGCGGACCGCAGAAACATTGTCCATGCGAAGAAGGATAGAACAGCGAACTCTGTAGTTTGAAAGACTTTGGATTGCAAAGGAGCCTGCAAGCATCTCTAAACAATTGATGTGCAACCTCGACTCCTCGCGAGGCCATGTATCGCCAGTCGATATTGGACCACAACGGGCGCCCCATCCCGACAGGCTGGCATCGGATTCTAACACAAGATCTGGGGCCGAAGCGAAAATAGTTCGCCCGTTCCACGCATCTAAATGGTCTATCCACTATTGAAGCTCTATGCGAGATTCTTGGTCTAACGCGATAAGATCGGAGTAGCTAAACCTTGGCGAAGATGCCTGATTTTTAGGCGTTGAAGGGCCCGGTAATGCAGGGGACCCGGAAAGATGGCTTGAATGGACGCCGAGAAAAGTCCGACAATTCTTGCTAGAGACCTCAGTGAAATGAGAGAAGTCTGGAGGACATGGGAGATTTCTGCCTTGATGGAAGAGACTTTTGACTGAGGAAGATAGAGGGAGGCTGCAATGGAATCTACCCGGAAGCCTAAGAACTCGATGCTCTGAGAAGGAATAAGCATTGATTTTTCGAGATTGAGTAAGTAACCCAGATCCAAGAGCAGGGACTGAGTAACGCCTAGCTGGGAGAGTAGAAGTTGTTTGTTCAAATTCATGAGGATAATGTCGTCGAGATAAATGATCATTCTGATCCCCAGAGAGCGCAGGAAAGCTACCACCGGTTTTAAGAGTTTGGTGAAACACCACGGAGCCGAGGAAAGGCCGAAAGGTAGAGAGGTAAAGCGATAAGTCATGCCTGACCACTGGAATTGTAGGAACTTTGCGTGGGACGGATAAATATGGACGGTGAGATAAGCATCCTGTAAGTCCAGACGAACCATCCAATCGTGTGGACGAAGGGTATCTCTTAGGTGTAAGATTGTTTCCATTTTGAAGTGGCGATAAACCACAAACTGATTGAACCATTTCAGATTGATCACTGGACGCAATTTTTTGTTCTTTTTCTGGACAAGAAAGATGGAACTTAGGAAACCTGACTGGTCGAACGGGGCAATTTGAATGGCCTGTTTTTGAAGAAGGGTCGGAATCTCTGACGAGATGAGAGCGGTCATGTCGTTTGAAAACACTAGCGGTGGAGGAAAAACCGATTGGATAGGCGGCGAATAGGTGATAGTTTGCCATTTTTGGAGAAACAGAGAAAGGCGCCCTCCCACCGGGGGAGGGGAAGAAGAACATACCTTGTTGGTTGGAGTTATTGGTGCGATAGCCTCTCTGGCCGCGTCCCCTGGAACCTCTACCACGCTGAGGGTAAAACTGAGGCTTGTATTCTTGTGCAGAGTTGTTGAAGGATCCTCTGGAGCCTTGGTTGTTGAAGGAACGGCCGGAAGAGCGACCCCTGCCTCTGCCGGCCCGTCGAAAAACCCGTGGAGAAAACACCTTTTTAATAGATTGTTGGGCTTTGTCCAAAGAAGCAAAGGTGGACACAAATCTGCTTAGATCTTTAACCAAAGACTCCCCAAAGAGAAGACCATTGGCCTTGGCACCGGGGTCTTGAGGAGCTAAATTGGCCAGTTTGGGGTCCAATTTGATCAAAAGTCCTTTACGACGTTCATGTGTTATGGCGGCCTTGGCATTGCCCAGTAAACAAAAGGCACGTTGGACCCACATGGAGACGTCCTCTGCCGATAGTTCTAAACCGTCCCAACGGGCAGTTTCGGCCATGTTGAAGATGCGAGCCAAAGGACCCACGACGTCGAGCAGTTTATCCTGGCAGGTGGACCAGGCCTTGTCCACCCCTTTGCGAGGGTCCTTGCCGAATTTGGAGAAAAAGGTAAGTAAGGGTTGGTCGATGGAAGGGACCAAGGTAACCTTATCAGGTAAAGAGGGTTTGGGGCACTCCGACTTTAACCTGGATCTGACCGAGACATCTAAAGGAAGGCGTAACCTTGCTGCAATGTATTCTCACACATGAGGGGAGGGCAGCCATTCAGTGGAATTGGGATGGCAAGTTAAAGCCGGGCCGAACATGGGTACTCCTTCGGAATCAAACACTGGTTCAAAAGTAAAAGAATCAGACTTTAATTTTTTGGAAGGAGGAGAGGGAGGGTCAGAGATATCAAAAACATCAAAAAGGTCATCTGCGTCATTCATGTCGTCATCCGTGTCCAAAATGATGGATATAACCAACTTTTTTGGTGACTCTGCGTGCCTCAATTTATGTTTACGTTTGCCCTCGGAACCTAGAATCCCCTCCTGAGCAGTAGGCCTGGGAGGCACTTTGTCCTCAGTCAAGCGCGAGGAAACCCCGCCAGTCGAAAGTGACGCAGAATGAGAAGCATGTAAAGCAGAGGAAACCACCTTTCTTTTTCTGCTATCCCCCGCAGATTGGGCCAAAGCTTTGGACAGGAGACTCAACATGGAAGATTCCATACCTTTGGACATACGTCTCATAGACCCTTCCACTGCATTTTCCACAGAAGAATTAATACATTTATTTAGGTCCTTTTTAAAGGCTTCACCTTCATCATTGAGCTGAATAGGCTCGGGAGAACTGTCAACTTCCATAGTAAAATGAACAAAAGGTACCAGAGAGGCAATGAAGGCTTAATAAAAGGAGAGGAGGGAGGGGCGTGAGGAGCAAAACACTCCTATGGGCGTGGTTAATGGGACAAACCCTCCGGAGCTCCGAGAAACGGTCGTGCAGAGAAGACCGGGAGCGAAGGGATTAAAGGGCTGAATACACGAAGCAGAGCGAGCAAGGCCGTGAGAAATTTCACTGACAGGAAGTCAACGGTAAGCGCGAGCGTGAGAGAGCTCACAGAATCAAGTGCGCAACAGCGCGAACCACCAAAGGCACCCGCGGGGGGGGGTGAGGAGCAGGGAGCGAGAAAAGCGCTACAACAAAAGCACCGGTAGGGCGCGAGTGCACAGCAATTGAAATAAAATGGCAGAGTCAACCAAATATTATCACATGCATGATAACTGTAAACAATACGGGAGCAAAAGATAAGTCACTTATCTGACTGCGAGCAGCAAGAAAAGAGGAAGCTCCGCAGTCAGATGTGACGTTTTATTAGTGGTTCCTTGATGATTGGTTGTTCGGTCTTGTTTTTCCTGCGTTCCCATTGGCCAGCCTTCGCGCTTGGACCCCTGGGATCTGTAGTGTTTCACTTATCTTGGCTGCTGTATAATAAAAGCAAGATAAGAAAGCATAATAGGAGCCTCCGGTCTTGCCATGAAATTCCTCAAATCAATTCAGGTAGAAAAGGAAGGCTGTTAGTTGAGCCTGTGTAACTGTGAGCCGCTTCTGCTCACTTCCTTGCTGCTGTGTGCTCGAGACTCTCATTGCAGCTCTGTGATCTTACACAGAAGCAAGCACTCTCACCTAAGGCCTGCTGGCACTCTCACCTCAGGCCTGCTGGCACTCTCACCTCAGGCATGCTGGCACTCTCACCTCAGGCCTGCTGGCACTCTCACCTAAGGCCTGCTGGCCCCCCTCACCTAAGGACTGCTGGCACTCTCACCTCAGGCCTGCTGGCACTCTCACCTCAGACCTGCTGGCACTCTCACCTAAGGCCTTCTGGCACTCTCACCTAAGGCCTGCTGGCACTCTCACCTCAGACCTACTGCCACTCTCACCTCAGGCCTGCTGGCACTCTCACCTAAGGCCTGCTGGCACTCTCACCTAAGGCCTGCTGGCACCCACACCTAAAGCCTACTGGCACTCTCACCTAAGGCCGGCTGGCATCCTCACATAAGGCCTGCTGGCACTCTCACCTAGAGCCTCCTGGCACTTTCACCTAAGGCCTGCTGGTACTCTCAACTAAGGTCTGATGGCACTCTCACCTAAGGCCTGCTGCCACTCTCACCTAAAACCTGCTGGAACTCTCACGTACGTTCTGCTGGCACTCTAACCTAAGGCCTGCTAGCGCTCTCAACTATGGCCTGCTGCCACTCTTACCTAAGGGCTGCTGGCACTCTCACCTAAGGCATGCTGGCACTCTCTCCTACGCCTGCTGACACTCCCACCTAAGTCCTGCTGGCACTCTCACCTTAGGCCTGCTGATACTCTCACCTACGGCCTGCTGACACTCTCACCTAAGTCCTGCTTACACTCTCACCCTCTCACCTTCGGCCTGCTGGCACTCTCCCCTAAGGCCTGTTCTCACTCTCACCTAAGGGCTGCAATCACTTTCACCTAAGTCCTGCTGACACTCTCACCTAAGTCCTGCTGACACTCTCACCTAAGGCCTGCTGGCATCCTCACCTAAGGTCTGCTGGCACACTCACCTAAGGCTTCCTGGCACTCTCAACTAAGCCTGCTGACACTCTCACCTAAGTCCTGCAGGCACTCTCACCTAAAGCCTGCTGGCACATTCACCTAAGGCCTGCTGGCACTCTGACTTAAGGCATACTGGCACTCTCAACTATGGCCTGCTGGCACTCTCACCTAAAGCTTACTGGCACTCTGAACTAAGGCATGCTTGTACTTTTATATAAGGCCTGTTAACACTCTCACCTAAGTCCTGCTGACACTCTCACCAATGTTCTTTGATAACTTGCTCCAGGATACTTCAGCTTTGTGTCAGGCCTTCTCAATATCTCCAAATAATCCTGCGTGGAGCTCCAGGATTGGGCCTCGAGTCTAAAAGACATTTCTCAGTGGATGGAAAGGATGGGCTTTGCCAGTGGTCCTTACATGCTGCTGATCAGCTAAGTTATCAACAGAGGTCAGTATGGAGGAGCTTCAACAGAGCCATGCCTCACAATACTTGAATACTACTCAAATGTCACAGAACTATGGATTGTTAAGACGCATTGTCAGAGTATTTTAGAGTACAGGGCTTGAATGCTAGCATGCACCTGTAGCACCATGTGTGGTCCCCATTAACAATATGGGGTGCTGCAGATCATTAGTGGTACAGCTCAGCCTGTGTGCTTGTCCTGGAGCAGCTGGAGGTCCTCTGGGTCCGGAATGAGGTGCTTTGGCAGAGATATGTGTGTGTCCAAGAGATAGCATCATAGGGGGAGCAGCGAGGCAGGAGTAGAGCACATTATCAGACCAGTGTGAGGCCGCGGACTGGCACAGAGGGGAGTGGTGCGGATTGAGTTTGAAGTGCATCGGGGTTGTTTGTGGGTCTCGGTACTGGAAAAGCAGGGGGAGGGTGCGGTACAGGATTGGGGCTCATAAGCAGACTTGTGTTGAGCAAGGTGTTCAGTCCTCCAGGACTGAGGTGCTCTGCCAGAGCTGTGTTTGGGTCACAGAACTGGAATTTCAGGGAAAACACCAAACCAAACTGTGTTTGTGTTGATTCCGATTTGGCGCACAAGCTCCCTTGTGTAGGCATGTTATTCAAAATACCCTAAAATTGCCTTTTACAAAAGATGTATCACTCTCATGCATTATATATTGTTTTTACTGCATATGTTTCAATACCTGAAGTCTGAGTGGGATACCTTTACCAACATCCTGCTCCTAATATCCCAAAAAGATCACACACCTATCTGGGAAAAAGCTAAAACTTCTACGAAAGATAAAATGCCATTTCTCAGCTGTGTGAGTGAGTGAATCAATGCCCGCTGTACTGCAGAGGGGTGAACTAAATTGCCGCAGTGATAAGTCGGAGTTTGTAAAGAGTTTAAAAGATAGGTTCTGATTCTTATTTTGAAGAGGAGGTGGGTGGACTCAGCGCAGAGGGTCCTGGTGTGTCCATTTCATAACAGGAGTTTTTGAAGTGCAAGTCTACACCCACCTTTACCTTTTAATGTGCTGTAGGCACTGTCCATTTTGCTGTAGAATTCTCCCCTTGGATGCATTTGTGGGTGAGGCAGAGCGCTTTGAAACGGATTTTAGTGGTGATGGTGAGCCGGTCGGAGATGCCCAGCTTTGGGCAGATGAAGAGCTGATGGAAAGAAGCTTCACTGGACTCACTGAGACTGGGGTCACCATTAGCACCACTTCCTAGGCAGTCTCACTCAATGAGGCATATTCTCAAGGAGTTATCGGCACTTTAGCGCATCAAAAATGGCAAAAGAATTATCGCTGTATTCTCAAACTGGTGCAAACTGCCAGATATTGCCAGTTTTCCAGTGATAGTTTCCGCAAAAAACATTGCCACGGATGAGAGCGACAACTAACGCTAATGATATGCAGAGAAGGCGTTCCTGTGCAAAAACAGACGAAAACACCACTTCACGATTTTCTCAACGACCAGCCAGATCTGCGATGCGATCCAAAAACAGGCAATAAGGCACGTTAGCAGCAGGGATTTAACACCTGCCTTTTACTGGTGTAAAGCAGGACGACTACCTGCAGAATGAACAGGAGCCCAGCTCAGAGCCACATCTGAAGACCAACACATGTCATGGAGACACTGATCATGCAGCTCCAACCGCCACCACCACCAGGTCCACCCCTACCCCCAGGAACCCCCCAGACTACCACAGAGGCTGCGCAGAACAAGACAAGGGATCATCCGAAAACGCACTAGCCTCAGACTTAATGCCAGAGGATATCATTGCCCACTACAGGCTCAAAAGGACAACCATCATCAGCATCCTGACCCACATTGACCACAGGCTCACAGTACCAACACAGCAGACAACCAACATCCCTCCGCAGACAAAGCTGCTGGCTGTGCTGCACTTGTTGGCCTCTGGTACCTTCCAACCAACAACTGCCAGAGTCGGAGGATTCTCACAGCCAGCCCTATCAAACGTCCTCACACATGTCTTGGATGCATGCCCACAAAAGCAACAACGGGCCCCTGTATGCACACCACACGCTAGTCCCAATTCATAGTGTTCCTGCGCATCCAACCCGAACCCCAGCCGTTGCCTGGAGCCTCTGTTCTCTAGATCCAAGATTGTAGTTTCTGAAATGGGTGTGTGCCAGGTCATGAAGTCCAGTAGCCAACAGTAGTGAAAAAACAGTTATTTATTACAAAAGCATAATTGAACAACACGAAAACATCAGCCAACGTGTTCCATTCCCAACGGGGAACTTCATCAAGGCAACTTGTGGATCCAATTAACTGCATATGGTCTGGGAACTCCCCAAAACATTCATATTCTGAAAGTCCGTATTCAGAAACCTGTTGGATAAATGGTGACAATGGTCAAGCATCCGTATAGTCACAAACGTATTCTTGTACAGTGTATTGCACTTGGACAAACAGGAATGCTTACAGGTATGATCAATCCTGCACAAAAAGACCGTAACAGAAGTTCATGTGGTCGTAGCCTTCGAAGGAAAGAAAAGGAAGGTTACGACCACACAAACTTCTGTTACGGTCTCATTAGGCAAGATTTATCATGCCTGTAAGCATCGCGGTTTGTATCAGCTTGATACCCCTGCACCTTCACTTCCCCCACACAGTGCCTCGGCTGCTACCAACTCTGTGCACCGCAAGTCATGGGCCCTTTATGATTGAGTCGCGTGGTGCGAACGCCATCATATCACCTCCGGCAGTGGGAATGTGATGTGGTAGGGTCCTAGGCCCTCGGCCCTCATGCATAAATAATGGCCACAAGGACACTCTCCGAGAGATAGTGGAAATGGCCTCGAGCACGTGCGCCCAGCCCGTTTTATTGGCAGGGTCACAAGTCCTGTGATGCCTGTGCTGGATGGGTGTGGTGTGGGTGTAAACCAGCCCTCAGGGAGTGGGTTTGGTAGGTTTCCCTAGGTGGCTGCCGAGCACAGGGCCAAAAACCCAGGTGACCCCCCTTGCAAAACCAGGTCATTTTGTGATAGGCAATTTTGATGTTGCCTCAATACTAGACCTCTGATCAGCAGATCACTACAGGGAAGACCTGGGACATGTAGCGTTGTTGTCCCCTCCTGAAAGCGTAAGCGGAGTGGGCTGGCCTGGCTTATGCCAGTCCAGCGTAGGGGTGTGAACAATGACCCCGAGGCTCTGGGCGTGGTTCCGTTCTGGCCTGGACAAGGAAGTAACTAATGCGTGTGTCTCTGTTGTAGTGTCGGCGCCACCCGGACCGCAATCGGTAATGTTGCACCCTGTGACTCAAGTCCCACAACATGAGCAACAAAGACGTAAGGGGGAATCACTGACCCTACATTCATCCATACTTTCAAACTTGAATGATCATAAACATGACACATCTGTGTGAATTTCAATGTTTAATGCACATTCAGTGGAGTGTTGTAGCTGGAGCAGTACAGGGCCATGCACACCCAACTTTATAATGTTGGTTCGTGGAGGGCCAGCCAGAGTCCTTCAGGGAATGACAAGTACACCGGAAGAGGAAGAGTTCAGTTTGCAGTCTGATAGCTGTGTCATTGGTGATGAAACAGAATATGGCAGTCCATGTTGAGGTCCAAGGTGAGTGTCACAGAGTGAATTGGGGGACAGTGGAAGGTGATGATGCAGAGTGCAGAACCAAGCAGAAACAGGCCATATGGCGGAGATGAATGCTTCTGCTTCTTTCTTACCAGTACGGCAGGATCATCCGCATCTTCGTCCTCTGATGTTTCATGTGCCTCACATGTGGGTGGGAGTGTTCTGTCTCCAGTGCTGTGTGGCACTGACACATCAGGCGGCAGAGTTGCGGATGTCAAAGCAGCAGCAGCATTCATCTGCGCCAGGCCTTGTGGCAGCAATGCCATGATGAGGGTCTGCAGGGCATGGTAGATCCCAGACACATCACTCTGGTGTGCAGCCGTGGCAGCAATTCCTTCTCACTGCACCCGCTTCATGTTCTCCATGGTCCTCCGCATGTGTCTCAACTCCCGGATGACACCGCTTGAGCCACTCTGACTAGACAGTTGTCCTTGTCTCTGAGTCAGGACTCCAGAGATGTTATCCATGGATCGTTGGAGAGCATGGAGTGGACTGTGGTGTCCTTAAAGGACTGTAAGTGGTCCCTGATGGGACTTAGACACCCACGTATGGCATCTAGTTTGGCTGCCATGCGGTCGAAATCCACCCGCACCTGATCAGCCATCTTCTCCTGGCACCCTAACACACGTCGTTGGAAGGCCATGTGTTGTTTGTGTGGGTCCTGGGAGACAGCCGTGGTGGTTGGTGCATCCTGCTGTGTGGTCTGTGCAGGGGTGAGGTCTCCTCGATGCAGCTGGTCTGCCCTGCTCCTCGGGGTGGGTTGCTGAGGGTGTCCATGCGCTGTTGGAGGGCATCGGTGTCGAAGGTGGGGAGGTCCTCTTTGTCATCAGTGAAGAGTTGTTGGGTTTGTTCTGCAGGAGGTGTTGATTCTCCCTCTGCAATGTGAAGGGGACATGCAGTTTAACATTGTGTTCACATGTATGTGGATGCATTGTACAAGTTTACATACAGACTGCATGACAACGTACATTGGGACTGTTTGGGAGGAGCTGCCTATTTGATGCGGGACAGTGGATGTTTCGACAACATCACAGATGTGTGTTTGTACTTATACCTCACCATCTCACATTTCCCTGCTATGCCAGATGTGATTGGCCAGTTGCTACACACAAACGGCAGCAGTTGTGTCCTCTGTTCTGTTGTGAACGTGTTGCAGTTTGTACCATATTGTTGTCAATGTTGATGTGTTCTGATTCTTATGTGTGTGTGCTGCATTGTGGGTGAGGCACCCCTGCAGCCCTGATGTTGCTGGCCCTTATCCCTTTCAGGCGGTGTGCCTTTCAATTCCGTGCTTATACTGTGCTGAGATGTTGCAGACTTGGGTAAATTGGGCTCTTGGTGGGAGTTGGGATTCTTGGGCATAGTTTGTCCACAGATGTGTTGTTGACACACATGTGCATGGGTTTGTTGTGAGATTAGTGATGTGTGGGGAGGGCCCCCTCTGGGCACTTAGTCGATGGGGGCCTACTTGCAGTTTCTTGGTGTGCTGGAGTGTGCCTAGGGGATCAGGGACATGCTCCAGAGTCATTGTGGGTGTGCACTGTGCTATGCTTAATTATGCATGTGTGCCATTGTGCCCATCTCCCCCCGTACCCCCAGTCCCTGGTCGTTGCTCACCCGGTTGCTGTTGTGTCGGCTCCTGTCGAGCAGTGTCTGGTCCCCCAACTCCTGCAACCGTCTCCACACTGATGACTGTGGACACCAGTTCCTCCATCTCGTCCAGCTCCTCCTGTGGCGCTGGACTCCCACCACCAGTCTGCATTGCTGCCTTCTGGTTGTTGCCGAGTTTCTGCTTGGTTTTGCGCTTCACATCATTCCAGCACCTCTTGACCTCTTCCACTGTCCTCCTCAGCACTCCGATTGCATTCACCTTGTCCAGGATGGACTGCCATATTCCATTTTCTGTTGGCAATGACACATTGGAGGTGACAAACAGTTGTTGATGGTATTTTATCACCTCCGTTATCATGATCCTGTTTTCCTGCGGACTGAACCGCGTCTTCCTCTTCTTGTCCTTGCTCTTCCCTCACCCCGAGGTCCCGGCCTGGGCCTCCGGGGGGCTTGTGGGGCTCTGGTCGTCCTCTGTTCCTGCTCCAGCTACATCCATTGTGCTTCGCAGTTGTTATGTTTTTGTTTGTGTTTTCTTTTTTCTGCTTTTATAGTGATTCTTCCCGCCTGACGTGTGTCAATTGCAGGCCTGTCATAGCTTTTCGCTGATTTTGTCATCGCGGTTGGGCCCAACGCAAGTTTTTTTGCCTTCAGGTTTGGACTTGTATCGCCGTCCCGGTAATGCTATCGCGAACATTTGACGCGTTATCGGGGAACTATTGCATGTTCACGCCGTGTTGTGAATAGGGCATTAACATGGAGTTATTTTCCCACGATACACGGCGATATGAAAGATTGCATTAACAGATTTTGGCGATGATTATCGCACGTTCTTGAGTATATCCCCCAATGATTACCCTGAGCATCATCACCTGAGTGACTGTGAGTGAGTCACTCTCATACCAGCTGCTGCCCATTGTGCAGCGGTGTGTGCCTGTCTGCCAGGGAGTCTTCTCCTTTGCCCCCCCACCCCCATCCCATACAATTGGTAACCCACTCCCAGCCCCCCATTTCCCACACTGCGCAGCACCTGCCTCCCCTGACACAACTGAAGGTGCAAGAGACCCAAGCACCAGGCTAGACTGCAACAAAATGCACACTGGCCACAGTGGAGTCTGGCCATGCCCCAGCAGGCAACTGGACTGAGAATCTGACAAACACTGCCAGAGGCACTTAAAGGCCAACTTTACCTGGTCCTGGCTTGTGCCTGCCAGCATTCCCAATCCGATAGATGCCCAGGCCAAGGCCGTACCATCCACAATGGGCAGGAGGACCCAGCACAGAGGGACAGCCCCTCACCGGAGGGACAGGGATTCAGGTGTGGAGATGGTTGTTTACATTGCACAGTATGCAGCTTGTCATTAATGCATGTTTCAAGAATATTTGTTTTCTTATTATTAGTTATATGGTATGAAGAATATAATATAACTGACAAAATGTTCTTTTTCAAACTCCTTTTGAGGGGTGCTTTCACGTTCCGTTTGCTTTTTAGGATCAAAAGGAATGTTTCTCTTTTGCATGCTCTGTTAATCATATGTAAAGCTTTGCCTTGTTTGAGGTGAATTCATTTTTATAAATTTTTCCTATACCCCACACTGGTAAAATCAACATTCCTCTGCATTTGTTCACTCAATACTGCACCGCAGTTCTGTTCTTTCTTGTTTATTTTACCTTCTTTTTGGTTTATTTCTCTGGGTTGGGAAAAAGCTATGTATTTGAGAGAAAGTGCCCTCTTTGTTTACATAATTTAGGCAGGACCAGAGGTAAACCACACCACTCTGTCTTTTCCTGGGTGTAGAGCACTTCAGTCTGAGTGTAGATGGTACGCATTTTTGTGGTGATAGATTAGTGCAAGGGAGAAATTTACACAGCTAGTGTGTGGTGGCATAACTGTGGTGTCTTGCTATCTTAGCAGTGCTTAATTTGAGGGGGTGGTTGCCGGTGCTGCCCACCAGAAGTCATTTTTGGGGATCACCACTTATTTTCCCTCATCAAACATTTACCAAGAGCAAGAGAGTGAAAAACACACAAAGGAGAAAGAAGGAAAAAGAGAAAGACGGAAAAAAATCACAAAGGGAAAAAGCAGGAACCTATAAGAGTGAGATAAAGGGGCAGAGAGACGTTTGAAGGCAGATTAAAGAGGCCTGAGGTGGAATCAAGACTGCTCAGCCTTGGTATTTGGTGCGCTGACATGTAACAGCACCGGGAAAGTCCTCCCCCACACACACACCTCCCCTTTTACTTCAAGCTCACTCACGGCGCTCTTGCATGAGTTCAACTAAGATCTCTGTTTTCCACTCCACCACTTTTGGAATCTACAGACCACCACAGCTAGGTCTGCCAGACATAACTTCAAGCACAGATATTCTCCCTGCCCATACATCTCAGTCTCTGAGTGCACTAGGTCCTCAAACAGATAATATTATCAGCATGCCAATTTGGCATTAAATGTAAAAATGTAAACAGTTTTTGAGTATTTGTAACTAATATCCTTGTAATCAATACAACCCATGAAAGTAATATTAGAGGGTTCAAAATTATGGCGAAATTACTTGAAAATGCCACATTATTTGCTCTGTTTTAGCTCGTAATACATCCCTGTAACAGTTTTTGGCAGAAGGATGCATTTCAACTAAAGTACTGCACGCAGCAGCTCACGTTCTTTTGTTACCAAGCATGCATGTTAAATGTTTACACCAATTGCCAACTCACTGTACATTTTTACTGCAAATGGTGTGCAATTATGTAAAGTGACAAAATGGCGTGATTTTGGCAGTGTCGTGTAATAATGCAAAATTGCGCAGTTTAATTTAAATTTCACCCAGGCCTAATTCGTACCAAGCATCGTCTCCAACACACTGAAACATCAGTGAGGCACACCACACAAAAGACCACCATCCCAAGACCATGCACCTGCTGCTTCATGCTGCTAACAACCATTCTGTGCATCCTTCTTCTCCTGCTCACACTGCCTTAACTCTTTGCTCGATAAAGCCATGCAGTGTTTCTACTGCCAAACAGACTACACAAAGCCTCAACACAACTGCACTGCCCTTCTCTGCATGTCACAGAAACACTACCCAACATACCTAACCATCTGTGGGGTCAAAGCCAGAGCTGCCGACTTTGAACCAGGGACCCAGGTTCAAGTCTCGGCGTCGGCTCAACATCCTGTGATTCTGGGCAAAACATATAATCTCCCCATGCCTACCAAAAATGAATGTGTCCTTGCGTAATGTCACTGGTACTCATGTAGAGTACTTTGATACCTTCGGATCAAGTTCACGCTATATAAAACTGCAAAAAATAAGGTGAAACAGATATCTCATCTACCCTGCTGGTTAAAATATTAAACAAATAGAAAAGCACACCAACCTACTGAGTACTTCAGTACTCTCTTTTTCTCAATGGATCTGCAACCAGACATCCTTCATCATCCAGCACTTCCACTTTCCCCTTTCCCCTCTGCTGTACTACAGCCTGGCAATGCCTGATACAACATCATTCACACTTACACTACACCCAACCATTACCATGGTACATCAGACCCTCTTTAATGACTTCTACCACACTGACACACCACACTCCCTGAAACACTGCCACCATTGGTGGAATGGAACTATTCCTCTTACTCTCCCGTCCCCTTCACTCTCCACAAGGAAACAGCACTCTAATTTGTATGGGTGCATTATAGTCATAATTGCCATGCACCTACAATCAAGTATATCGTGTGTAGTGTTTTATAACCATGAACATGTACTCAGTAGATTCATTTACACATCCATTGTAGTGCAATGTTATACTATGATCATGTATGTATCGTCATGCCTGCATATACAGAGAGGAGGATAGTTTATAAACATATAATATAACTGTTCGCTGTTTAAATTGCCCAACTTTCTAGGCCCAAGACTGTACTTGTTTTTGCACCTCCTTGGCTTCTCGAGAAATAAATAATGAAATGCATGTTGTTTACAAGAAATAGCAGTGTTCTCATCCTACTGCAGGTATTGTAGTGTAGTTCCTATTTCCTATTTCTCTTATAGGTTCTGCGCATTGGAATAATATACACTATAGTTTTTGCATAGGACTAAGGTCAGTATGCTCCTATCGAGTACATTAAACTTAATTACTTTGTGTGTGCCAGCTAACTCAGAGGTCACTAGAAACTTCTCAAATTAACAAGAAGGGATTCGTTTCTGACGACCGCATAAACATGATAACTTTGTGTCCCTTAAATTCGGAACGCGTCTCAGAATCGTGGAAACAATAGATAACAGTTTCACTCAGTCAATCATGCATGCCTAGTTTCTTCAGAGTTACACAGAAATAGATAGACGGGCGTTTCAATAAAAGGGTTTATTGAACAGACTTGTTTCTCATGTAAGAGATGTGAACTGTTACAATCATTAGACAGTAAGCAAGATATATTATGCACAGCGTAAGCAGTAAGAAGAAATAATACTGCAATAGCATTGTCTTTTAGCTATGACATATATTCATATATACATACATAAATAACACAGGCTAAAATGTGAATACTCGTCTGATGCTTCTAAATAGTTCTACCCCAGTGCACCTAACCTAAGTGTAGTACAAGATAAGAAGTAGGTGCTGTGTTCTATAGTATGGTATATACTAAGTTAAGTATTCCAAGAGTCCCTCTAGGTTCTAGTCAGCTCCATACCTTAGAATGAGAGAGGTAGGAATCTCTATCCGGGTCTCAAACTCTTAACACCCCACGAAGGAAGTCAGAACACTGGAAGCTGGATTCTCTGCGAGCAGGGATGACAGCGTCTGGTCAGTGCGTCAGGCCGGGATATGGTCTCTTCCGAACTTGCCATGGCGAACCGTGCAGTCAAGTCGTGCTGAGTCGTGCCGTGGTTTGCCATGGTAAGGGAAGGTATATTTATACCTGGAAGATGCTTAGGAATGCTAGCATTGACGTAAAGACGGGCAGAGGAAGAAGTATTGGATGAACCCCTAAGGAATAGTAGTTCATGCATAATAGATGAGTTCTTGGAGAAATCAATAATCCTAGCCAGGTAAAGTCCCGTTCGGCTTAAGGGTCTGGTTTCTAAGAACTCGTTGTGACGTGGGGTGGACGCATGTAGGTGACCATGCCTGTTTTTGGTTAGCATGGCTAATACCTAACTAAGGACTGGGATTCTATGCCTAAATAAGGGCAATGCGAATTGTGCCTATATAAGAACATGATTCAGGGAAACCTATATACGGGTATCTAAATCGAAACACAACAGAATTGGAATGCCAACTCGTTATTTTCAGATTGGAGAAGATACAAGGAATGCTTTGAAGACCGAAGGAAGTGAGAAGGGAGGATATCTCTAGTGTCTGGCTGTTCCGGGAAGCAAGGTCACCACACCGAACAAAGCCGTCTTAATTAAAAGGCGTGAACCTCCCCATTTAGATAAAGTTGCAATGGAAAATTTTACCAGGATGAAGCAAGGAATCGAATGCTATATTGTATGATGTGTAGGGACAGAGACCCCAGACTTCTGCAAGCTTTCGGAGAGAAAGGAGCATCTTAGAACTTGCTCCTAGCCTTAAGCATCTTAGCCCATTTGACGTGAGTACTTCTCAGGAAGTCAACACGTGCTGACACCTTTGGGAATAGATGGAAGGGTATTAGATAGCATCTCCTCTTAGGAGTAGGGACCGAATTGTGTTATTTCTGATGAAAAGGGACCTAGACTCTGTGTCTATTTTGAGTTGTATCCTAATCCTCGAATTTATCATGTTATTCTTGTCATGCCGAATTACTTATATTCGTAGAATCTGCTCTGTACTGATTTTCTAGTATCTCTATGTGCTAATCTTACAATGTGTATGCATCTTATTATTCTTGGCCTTATAATAAATTGACAAACCTAAAGTCGGACTCTGTGGTACTTTTAGGTGTGATATCGCCGTCCTGTTATGGAGTGTTTTTCCCCTCCACCGCTTATAGGTGGTAAATAAAAGATCCTGAGCGCTAATTGTTAGGAGGAAGACAGGGTGCAATTTAGCGTAATCAAATGGTAGCAGATGATGGTTTACCTCTAAATAAGTGAGGGGAAAGGAGAAATATAGGGTAGAGTAGCAAGAATTGAGGTCCGGATGCAGCAGATGGAACATCGGGGAAGAGTGGTGGAAACGGGCAGACGTTGACGGTGCGGCGGAACGAAAAGGGTGGCGTGAGTATGAAAGGTCTTGTGAAGAGTGTTAGGTTGTTGTGTGTTTCATTTGTGTGATGTTTTGCGGACTTGGGATGCATGCTGAGTGATTGTGGTTTTTGGTACTGGTTCGATCACGAGCGGATCAGGTAATTTGGTGAACGGGCTCAAGAGAAGTCCAAGATCCCAGGACAGTATTGTAATTGAATTGTCTGAGTATATTGTGGGAGTTGCGAAGCGATAGACTGTTCACTTGTGTCAGGGAACTTTGTGTGAGTGCGGCAGTAACTCATTGTGAGACACCCCACGTACCAGGGGTGGATCGCATTGAGTAAGTGACCAACGCAGGTCGGGGGTCATAGTAGATGCGTGTTCTTGTGTGAGTGTTCTATTGATCTCTTAGCGGGCAGACAATTACTTATTGTAACTGTAAGTTATTGTGACTGTGGTAGGACCGGTTACTTGGTTAATAACTTTGGGTTATACAGTTACTTGTAGAAGCGAATGTGTGAGTGAGTGTACGAAGTGAAATTGTAAAGGCAGGTGAGCCGCTGCAAGGAGTGAGCAGTGATGTCAGTGTGCACTGCGCTAGGATTGGTTGCTCTGGGTTCATAGTCGAATATTGGATTGTGGGTTGCAAATCGATCGATTTTCATGATGCGTTGTTTTCAGGTGTTGAGAGATTTGTGCAGAGGTGACAGAGGGGTGGTGACTCGGGTCAGAGAGGAAGGTCCACCGGAAGATACCCTTGCACATTATATGGCAACGAATGTGGGATTGCATGTGATCGTTTGGCTTCAGAATTGGCATAAAATTACAGAGAAGGAAGGGGAATTGGCTTTCCCTCATTATGGGTCATTTCGTATGGAGGTTTTATACCAGCTGAGGGGGGTGATGGCTGCCCTTAAGCCCCCACCTCGACCCACACAATTTGAGGCATTAGACACTTGGATGAGAGCTGCATTAGCAAAGAAACAAGAGACATCACAGGGACGAATGAGGAGAGCAATGAAGGCATATCAAGATGCCAGATGGGATGCACAGCTGAAACGATGGAGAGTAGAGCGTTTGTATCCCTTTCTATTGTTAGCCGAGTCAGAGGGAAAGAGCAAGAAAGATGAGGATAGTAACACAGACGATTGTTTTCTGGACAGGCTCTTAGCAGAACGGCCTCCACCTTGTGACTCTAAGACATAGACATAGAGGTCGCAACTACAAGAGGAGACAGTAGGAGCAGGGCAGGTGGGATTGGAAGAACAGTCAACAGGAGTTAAGAGACAATTAGCCATGGTACGGCTCCCTGGAGGGTCAGGGGGAATGAGATACCCCAATTATGAACCAGCTCAACCGGCAGGGAATATGCAGTTACCAGATGCTCTGTCAGTGCCAGTTACCATTAGACCAGTAGTCCCCATATATACTCCTGAAGAGAGACAAAAGGTGATAGGGAAGAGACAATATCTGGGGGGAGCCTTACACAAATGGGAGCAGGTCTAGGACAGGTGCCCGTGGCTTATAGTACTCCATTGCCTGCTACTGCAGATCCATCACAACATGGACAGTGGGTCAGAAAGGAGACCAACCGGAATCTTAGCGAATTCTAGGTCGGACCTCCGATTGTGGGTTCAACCTGTGAGAGAGTCAATGTTGCCAAGAGAAGAAATGACGAGGGCAGAGCCTTCTAAGATACTGTGTGGGCCGCAGGGTGTTTGTGCAGGTAATCACTGGAGGAGTAGGAGCTGGGATAGAGAAGATCGTTCAGTAGCAAAGAGGGTAGAAGTAGCAATACCGAGAACACAGAGTTGTGACAGAGAAGCTGTAGAAAGGGAAAGAAATCAGAACGTGTTACAGAGTGCAATAAAAGCACCCATGTTGGATGTAGTACGGTTAAAGGTGGAAATAGATGAAGTGATTGAAGGGAATTTGCCTTTGGAACAAATCAAGACATACGACCCAAATGAAGTGTTGTTCATAGCCAAAGACATCACAAGAAAGGCAAAGCGGGCTTATGATGCCCTATGGCAGTTAGCACGAAAGTATGATGTTGACTTGACAAAGACCAAGATGATGCAGGGTTCTTGCAGACTAAATTACACAGACAAGGAGTTGGATGAAAAGCAAACTGTTGGGTTGAAAGCCCAGATTAGAGAACTGGTATTAGGCATGCGAACTTGGAAAGCATTAGACAAATGGAAAGAGAGGTGGGTCAAAAAGAAAAGAGCTAAGACCAGAATAGGAACCTCCTCGCCTCAGGGGCGAGGGATAGAAACCACTGGTAATTTCCCTTTGAGAGAAGTGCAGAACGGAGGGTATGTACATGTGCCATGGAGCAGAGGTGATTTGGCTGCATTTACAAATGATTTTCCCCGGCCGAGGGAAAAACCTGCAGAATGGTACAAGCAGATAGACCGGTTTGTTAAGCTCCTGAAGGTGTTGTGGATTGAGTTAAACACTTTGTTTGATATAGTGGTCCCAGCAGATTTGTGGGCTGCATGAAAAATTGCTATTGAGTGGCCAACAGCGGAGCCACCTAGAGATTCTGTAACGCATGGTCCTTCACCTGATGTCATGAGGAAATATGAGCAAGTAATTACCTAGTTGCAGTCTAAGGTAGCTCCGCAGATTGTTGATTGGCTTAAAATTGATTGTACGACTCAAGAGCCTAAGGAATCAGTGCATGATTACTACGAACAATTGTTATTGGCTTTTAAACAGCATAGTTGATTGGATACTATTGATCAGAAATATATAGGACAGTTTGTCTCCAAGTTCGTGTTAGGTTTGGAATATGAGATTAGTCTGATGATACAACGCCACCAAATATGTTGGCAGAATAAGTCGGTGGATGAAATACTGTGGCATAAGCATTTGATTTTTCGAGATTGAGTAAGTAACTCAGATCCAAGAGCAGGGACTGAGTAACGCCTAGCTGGGAGAGTAGAAGTTGTTTGTTCAAATTCATGAGGATAATGTCGTCGAGATAAATGATCATTCTGATCCCCAGAGAGCGCAGGAAAGCTACCACCAGTTTTAAGAGTTTGGTGAAACACCACGGAGCCGAGGAAAGGCCGAAAGGTAGAGAGGTAAAGCGATAAGTCATGCCTGACCACTGGAATTGTAGGAACTTTGCGTGGGACGGATAAATATGGACGGTGAGATAAGCATCCTGTAAGTCCAGACGAACCATCCAATCGTGTGGACGAAGGGTATCTCTTAGGTGTAAGATTGTTTCCATTTTGAAGTGGCGATAAACCACAAACTGATTGAACCATTTCAGATTGATCACTGGACGCAATTTTTTGTTCTTTTTCTGGACAAGAAAGATGGAACTTAGGAAACCTGACTGGTCGAACGGGGCAATTTGAATGGCCTGTTTTTGAAGAAGGGTCGGAATCTCTGACGAGATGAGAGCGGTCATGTCGTTTGAAAACACTAGCGGTGGAGGAAAAACCGATTGGATAGGCGGCGAATAGGTGATAGTTTGCCATTTTTGGAGAAACAGAGAAAGGCGCCCTCCCACCGGGGGAGGGGAAGAAGAACATACCTTGTTGGTTGGAGTTATTGGTGCGATAGCCTCTCTGGCCGCGTCCCCTGGAACCTCTACCACGCTGAGGGTAGAACTGAGGCTTGTATTCTTGTGCAGAGTTGTTGAAGGATCCTCTGGAGCCTTGGTTGTTGAAGGAACGGCCGGAAGAGCGACCCCTGCCTCTGCCGGCCCGTCCAAAAACCCGTGGAGAAAACACCTTTTTAATAGATTGTTGGGCTTTGTCCAAAGAAGCAAAGGTGGACACAAATCTGCTTAGATCTTTAACCAAAGACTCCCCAAAGAGAAGACCATTGGCCTTGGCACCGGGGTCTTGAGGAGCTAAATTGGCCAGTTTGGGGTCCAATTTGATCAAAAGTCCTTTACGACGTTCATGTGTTATGGCGGCCTTGGCATTGCCCAGTAAACAAAAGGCACGTTGGACCCACATGGAGACGTCCTCTGCCGATAGTTCTAAACCGTCCCAACGGGCAGTTTCGGCCATGTTGAAGATGCGAGCCAAAGGACCCACGACGTCGAGCAGTTTATCCCGGCAGGTGGACCAGGCCTTGTCCACCCCTTTGCGAGGGTCCTTGCCGAATTTGGAGAAAAAGGTAAGTAAGGGTTGGTCGATGGAAGGGACCAAGGTAACCTTATCAGGTAAAGAGGGTTTGGGGCACTCCGACTTTAACCTGGATCTGACCGAGACATCTAAAGGAAGGCGTAACCTTGCTGCAATGTATTCTCCCAGATGAGGGGAGGGCAGCCATTCAGTGGAATTGGGATGGCAAGTTAAAGCCGGGCCGAACATGGGTACTCCTTCGGAATCAAACACTGGTTCAAAAGTAAAAGAATCAGACTTTAATTTTTTGGAAGGAGGAGAGGGAGGGTCAGAGATATCAAAAACATCAAAAAGGTCATCTGCGTCATTCATGTCGTCATCCGTGTCCAAAATGGTGGATATAACCAACTTTTTTGGTGACTCTGCGTGCCTCAATTTATGTTTACGTTTGCCCTCGGAACCTAGAATCCCCTCCTGAGCAGTAGGCCTGGGAGGCACTTTGTCCTCAGTCAAGCGCGAGGAAACCCCGCCAGTCGAAAGTGACGCAGAATGAGAAGCATGTAAAGCAGAGGAAACCACCTTTCTTTTTCTGCTATCCCCCGCAGATTGGGCCAAAGCTTTGGACAGGAGACTCAACATGGAAGATTCCATACCTTTGGACATACGTCTCATAGACCCTTCCACTGCATTTTCCACAGAAGAATTAATACATTTATTTAGGTCCTTTTTAAAGGCTTCACCTTCATCATTGAGCTGAATAGGCTCGGGAGAACTGTCAACTTCCATAGTAAAATGAACAAAAGGTACCAGAGAGGCAATGAAGGCTTAATAAAAGGAGAGGAGGGAGGGGCGTGAGGAGCAAAACACTCCTATGGGCGTGGTTAATGGGACAAACCCTCCGGAGCTCCGAGAAACGGTCGTGCAGAGAAGACCGGGAACGAAGGGATTAAAGGGCTGAATACACGAAGCAGAGCGAGCAAGGCCGTGAGAAATTACACTGACAGGAAGTCAACGGTAAGCGCGAGCGTGAGAGAGCTCACAGAATCAAGTGCGCAACAGCGCGAACCACCAAAGGCACCCGCGGCGGGGGGGTGAGGAGCAGGGAGCGAGAAAAGCGCTACAACAAAAGCACCGGTAGGGCGCGAGGGCACAGCAATTGAAATAAAATGGCAGAGTCAACCAAATATTATCTCACCTCAGACCTACTGCCACTCTCACCTCAGGCCTGCTGGCACTCTCACCTAAGGCCTGCTGGCACTCTCACCTAAGGCCTGCTGGCACCCACACCTAAAGCCTACTGGCACTCTCACCTAAGGCCGGCTGGCATCCTCACATAAGGCCTGCTGGCACTCTCACCTAGAGCCTCCTGGCGCTTTCACCTAAGGCCTGCTGGTACTCTCAACTAAGGTCTGATGGCACTCTCACCTAAGGCCTGCTGCCACTCTCACCTAAAACCTGCTGGAACTCTCACGTACGTTCTGCTGGCACTCTAACCTAAGGCCTGCTAGCGCTCTCAACTATGGCCTGCTGCCACTCTTACCTAAGGGCTGCTGGCACTCTCACCTAAGGCATGCTGGCACTCTCTCCTACGCCTGCTGACACTCCCACCTAAGTCCTGCTGGCACTCTCACCTAAGGCCTGCTGATACTCTCACCTACGGCCTGCTGACACTCTCACCTAAGTCCTGCTTACACTCTCACCCTCTCACCTAAGGCCTGCTGGCACTCTCCCCTAAGGCCTGTTCTCACTCTCACCTAAGGGCTGCAATCACTCTCACCTAAGTCCTGCTGACACTCTCACCTAAGTCCTGCTGACACTCTCACCTAAGGCCTGCTGGCATCCTCACCTAAGGTCTGCTGGCACACTCACCTAAGGCTTCCTGGCACTCTCAACTAAGCCTGCTGACACTCTCACCTAAGACCTGCAGGCACTCTCACCTAAAGCCTGCTGGCACATTCACCTAAGGCCTGCTGGCGCTCTGACTTAAGGCATACTGGCACTCTCAACTATGGCCTGCTGGCACTCTCACCTAAAGCTTACTGGCACTCTGAACTAAGGCATGCTTGTACTTTTATATAAGGCCTGTTAACACTCTCACCTAAGTCCTGCTGACACTCTCACCAATGTTCTTTGATAACTTGCTCCAGGATACTTCAGCTTTGTGTCAGGCCTTCTCAATATCTCCAAATAATCCTGCGTGGAGCTCCAGGATTGGGCCTCGAGTCTAAAAGACATTTCTCAGTGGATGGAAAGGATGGGCTTTGCCAGTGGTCCTTACATGCTGCTGATCAGCTAAGTTATCAACAGAGGTCAGTATGGAGGAGCTTCAACAGAGCCATGCCTCACAATACTTGAATACTACTCAAATGTCACAGAACTATGGATTGTTAAGACGCATTGTCAGAGTATTTTAGAGTACAGGGCTTGAATGCTAGCATGCACCTGTAGCACCATGTGTGGTCCCCATTAACAATCTGGGGTGCTGCAGATCAGTAGTGGTACAGCTCAGCCTGTGTGCTTGTCCTGGAGCAGCTGGAGGTCCTCTGGGTCCGGAATGAGGTGCTTTGGCAGAGATATGTGTGTGTCCAAGAGATAGCATCATAGGGGGAGCAGTGAGGCAGGAGTAGAGCACATTATCAGACCAGTGTGAGGCCGCGGACTGGCACAGAGGGGAGTGGTGCGGATTGAGTTTGAAGTGCATCGGGGTTGTTTGTGGGTCAAGGTACTGGAAAAGCAGGGGGAGGGTGCGGTACAGGATTGGGGCTCATGAGCAGACTTGTGTTGAGCAAGGAGTTCAGTCCTCCAGGACTGAGGTGCTCTGCCAGAGCTGTGTTTGGGTCACAGACCTGGAATTTCAGGGAAAACACCAAACCAAACTGTGTTTGTGTTGATTCCGATTTGGCGCACAAGCTCCCTTGTGTAGGCATGTTATTCAAAATACCCTAAAATTGCCTTTTACAAAAGATGTATCACTCTCATGCATTATATATTGTTTTTACTGCATATGTTTCAATACCTGAAGTCTGAGTGGGATACCTTTACCAACATCCTGCTCCTAATATCCCAAAAAGATCACACACCTATCTGGGAAAAAGCTAAAACTTCTACGAAAGATAAAATGCCATTTCTCAGCTGTGTGAGTGAGTGAATCAATGCCCGCTGTACTGCAGAGGGGTGAACTAAATTGCCGCAGTGATAAGTCGGAGTTTGTAAAGAGTTTAAAAGATAGGTTCTGATTCTTATTTTGAAGAGGAGGTGGGTGGACTCAGCGCAGAGGGTCCTGGTGTGTCCATTTCATAACAGGAGTTTTTGAAGTGCGAGTCTACACCCACCTTTACCTTTTAATGTGCTGTAGGCACTGTCCATTTTGCTGTAGAATTCTCCCCTTGGATGCATTTGTGGGTGAGGCAGAGCGCTTTGAAACGGATTTTAGTGGTGATGGTGAGCCGGTCGGAGATGCCCAGCTTTGGGCAGATGAAGAGCTGATGGAAAGAAGCTTCACTGGACTCACTTAGACTGGGGTCACCATTAGCACCACTTCCTAGGCAGTCTCACTCAATGAGGCATATTCTCAAGGAGTTATCGGCACTTTAGCGCATCAAAAATGGCAAAAGAATTATCGCTGTATTCTCAAACTGGTGCAAACTGCCAGATATTGCCAGTTTTCCAGTGATAGTTTCCGCAAAAAACATTGCCACGGATGAGAGCGACAACTAACGCTAATGATATGCAGAGAAGGCGTTCCTGTGCAAAAACAGACGAAAACACCACTTCACGATTTTCTCAACGACCAGCCAGATCTGCGATGCGATCCAAAAACAGGCAATAAGGCACGTTAGCAGCAGGGATTTAACACCTGCCTTTTACTGGTGTAAAGCAGGACGACTACCTGCAGAATGAACAGGAGCCCAGCTCAGAGCCACATCTGAAGACCAACACATATCATGGAGACACTGATCATGCAGCTCCAACCGCCACCACCACCAGGTCCACCCCTACCCCCAGGAACCCCCCAGACTACCACAGAGGCTGCGCAGAACAAGACAGGGGATCATCCGAAAACGCACTAGCCTCAGACTTAATGCCAGAGGATGTCATTGCCCACTACAGGCTCAAAAGGACAACCATCATCAGCATCCTGACCCACATTGCCCACAGGCTCACAGTACCAACACAGCAGACAACCAACATCCCTCCGCAGACAAAGCTGCTGGCTGTGCTGCACTTGTTGGCCTCTGGTACCTTCCAACCAACAACTGCCAGAGTCGGAGGATTCTCACAGCCAGCCCTATCAAACGTCCTCACACATGTCTTGGATGCATGCCCACAAAAGCAACAACGGGCCCCTGTATGCACACCACACGCTAGTCCCAATTCATAGTGTTCCTGCGCATCCAACCCGAACCCCAGCCGTTGCCTGGAGCCTCTGTTCTCTAGATCCAAGATTGTAGTTTCTGAAATGGGTGTGTGCCAGGTCATGAAGTCCAGTAGCCAACAGTAGTGAAAAAACAGTTATTTATTGCAAAAGCATAAATGAACAACACGAAAACATCAGCCAACGCGTTCCATTCCCAACGGGGAACTTCATCAAGGCAACTTGTGGATCCAATTAACTGCATATGGTCTGGGAACTCCCCAAAACATTAATATTCTGAAAGTCCGTATTCAGAAACCTGTTGGATAAATGGTGACAAGGTCAAGCATCCGTATAGTCACAAACGTATTCTTGTACAGTGTATTGCACTTGGACAAACAGGAATGCTTACAGGTATGATCAATCCTGCACAAAAAGACCGTAACAGAAGTTCATGTGGTCGTAGCCTTCGAAGGAAAGAAAAGGAAGGTTACGACCACACAAACTTCTGTTACGGTCTCATTAGGCAAGATTTATCATGCCTGTAAGCATCGCGGTTTGTATCAGCTTGATACCCCTGCACCTTCACTTCCCCCACACAGTGCCTCGGATGCTACCAACTCTGTGCACCGCAAGTCATGGGCCCTTTATGATTGAGTCGCGTGGTGCGAACGCCATCATATCACCTCCGGCAGTGGGGAATGTGATGTGGTAGGGTCCTAGGCCCTCGGCCCTCATGCATAAATAATGGCCACAAGGAAACTCTCCGAGAGATAGTGGAAATGGCCTCGAGCACGTGCGCCCAGCCCGTTTTATTGGCAGGGTCACAAGTCCTGTGATGCCTGTGCTGGATGGGTGTGGTGTGGGTGTAAACCAGCCCTCAGGGAGTGGGTTTGGTAGGTTTCCCTAGGTGGCTGCCGAGCACAGGGCCAAAAACCCAGGTGACCCCCCTTGCAAAACCAGGTCATTTTGTGATAGGCAATTTTGATGTTGCCTCAATACTAGACCTCTGATCAGCAGATCACTACAGGGAAGACCTGGGACATGTAGCGTTGTTGTCCCCTCCTGAAAGCGTAAGCGGAGTGGGCTGGCCTGGCTTATGCCAGTCCAGCGTAGGGGTGTGAACAATGACCCCGAGGCTCTGGGCGTGGTTCCGTTCTGGCCTGGACAAGGAAGTAACTAATGCGTGTGTCTCTGTTGTAGTGTCGGCGCCACCCGGACCGCAATCGGTAATGTTGCACCCTGTGACTCAAGTCCCACAACATGAGCAACAAAGACGTAAGGGGGAATCACTGACCCTACATTCATCCATACTTTCAAACTTGAATGATCATAAACATGACACATCTGTGTGAATTTCAATGTTTAATGCACATTCAGTGGAGTGTTGTAGATGGAGCAGTACAGGGCCATGCACACCCAACTTTATAATGTTGGTTCGTGGAGGGCCAGCCAGAGTCCTTCAGGGAATGACAAGTACACCGGAAGAGGAAGAGTTCAGTTTGCAGTCTGATAGCTGTGTCATTGGTGATGAAACAGAATATGGCAGTCCATGTTGAGGTCCAAGGTGAGTGTCACAGAGTGAATTGGGGGACAGTGGAAGGTGATGATGCAGAGTACAGAACCAAGCAGAAACAGGCCATATGGCGGAGATGAATGCTTCTGCTTCTTTCTTACCAGTACGGCAGGATCATCCGCATCTTCGTCCTCTGATGTTTCATGTGCCTCACATGTGGGTGGGAGTGTTCTGTCTCCAGTGCTGTGTGGCACTGACACATCAGGCGGCAGAGTTGCGGATGTCAAAGCAGCAGCAGCATTCATCTGCGCCAGGCCTTGTGGCAGCAATGCCATGATGAGGGTCTGCAGGGCATGGTAGATCCCAGACACATCACTCTGGTGTGCAGCCGTGGCAGCAATTCCTTCTCACTGCACCCGCTTCATGTTCTCCATGGTCCTCCGCATGTGTCCCAACTCCCGGATGACACCGCTTGAGCCACTCTGACTAGACAGTTGTCCTTGTCTCTGAGTCAGGACTCCAGCGATGTTATCCATGGATCGTTGGAGAGCATGGAGCGGACTGTGGTGTCCTTAAAGGACTGTAAGTGGTCCCTGATGGGACTTAGACACCCACGTATGGCATCTAGTTTGGCTGCCATGCGGTCGAAATCCACCCGCACCTGATCAGCCATCTTCTCCTGGCACCCTAACACAAGTCGTTGGAAGGCCATGTGTTGTTTGTGTGGGTCCTGGGAGACAGCCGTGGTGGTTGGTGCATCCTGCTGTGTGGTCTGTGCAGGGGTGAGGTCTCCTCGATGCAGCTGGTCTGCCCTGCTCCTCGGGGTGGGTTGCTGAGGGTGTCCATGCGCTGTTGGAGGGCATCGGTGTCGAAGGTGGGGAGGTCCTCTTTGTCATCAGTGAAGAGTTGTTGGGTTTGTTCTGCAGGAGGTGTTGATTCTCCCTCTGCAATGTGAAGGGGACATGCAGTTTAACATTGTGTTCACATGTATGTGGATGCATTGTACAAGTTTACATACAGACTGCATGACAACGTACATTGGGACTGTTTGGGAGGAGCTGCCTATTTGATGCGGGACAGTGGATGTTTCGACAACATCACAGATGTGTGTTTGTACTTATACCTCACCATCTCACATTTCCCTGCTATGCCAGATGTGATTGGCCAGTTTCTACACACAAACAGCAGCAGTTGTGTCCTCTGTTCTGTTGTGAACGTGTTGCAGTTTGTACCACATTGTTGTCAATGTTGATGTGTTCTGATTCTTATGTGTGTGTGCTGCATTGTGGGTGAGGCACCCCTGCAGCCCTGATTTTGCTGGCCCTTATCCCTTTCAGGCGGTGTGCCTTTCAATTCCGTGCTTATACTGTGCTGAGATGTTGCAGACTTGGGTAAATTGGGCTCTTGGTGGGAGTTGGGATTCTTGGGCATAGTTTGTCCACAGATGTGTTGTTGACACACATGTGCATGGGTTTGTTGTGAGATTAGTGATGTGTGGGGAGGGCCCCCTCTGGGCACTTAGTCGATGGGGGCCTACTTGCAGTTTCTTGGTGTGCTGGAGTGTGCCTAGGGGATCAGGGACATGCTCCAGAGTCATTGTGGGTGTGCACTGTGCTATGCTTAATTATGCATGTGTGCCATTGTGCCCATCTCCCCCCGTACCCGCAGTCCCTGGTCGTTGCTCACCCGGTTGCTGTTGTGTCGGCTCCTGTCGAGCAGTGTCTGGTCCCCCAACTCCTGCAACCGTCTCCACACTGATGACTGTGGACACCATTTCCTCCATCTCGTCCAGCTCCTCCTGTGGCGCTGGACTCCCACCACCAGTCTGCATTGCTGCCTTCTGGTTGTTGCCGAGTTTCTGCTTGGTTTTGCGCTTCACATCATTCCAGCGCCTCTTGACCTCTTCCACTGTCCTCCTCAGCACTCCGATTGCATTCACCTTGTCCAGGATGGACTGCCATATTCCATTTTCTGTTGGCAATGACACATTGGAGGTGACAAACAGTTGTTGATGGTATTTTATCACCTCCGTTATCATGATCCTGTTTTCCTGCGGACTGAACCGCGTCTTCCTCTTCTTGTCCTTGCTCTTCCCTCACCCCGAGGTCCCGGCCTGGGCCTCCGGGGGGCTTGTGGGGCTCTGGTCATCCTCTGTTCCTGCTCCAGCTACATCCATTGTGCTTCGCAGTTGTTATGTTTTTGTTTGTGTTTTCTTTTTTCTGCTTTTATAGTGATTCTTCCCGCCTGACGTGTGTCAATTGCAGGCCTGTCATAGCTTTTCGCTGATTTTGTCATCGCGGTTGGGCCCAACGCAAGTTTTTTTGCCTTCAGGTTTGGACTTGTATCGCCGTCCCGGTAATGCTATCGCGAACATTTGACGCGTTATCGGGGAACTATTGCATGTTCCCGCCGTGTTGTGAATAGGACATTAACATGGAGTTATTTTCCCACGATAGACGGCGATATGAAAGATTGCATTAACAGATTTTGGCGATGATTATCGCACGTTCTTGAGTATATCCCCCAATGAGTACCCTGAGCATCATCACCTGAGTGACTGTGAGTGAGTCACTCTCATACCAGCTGCTGCCCATTGTGCAGCGGTGTGTGCCTGTCTGCCAGGGAGTCTTCTCCTTTGCCCCCCCACCCCCATCCCATACAATTGGTACCCCACTCCCAGCCCCCCATTTCCCACACTGCGCAGCACCTGCCTCCCCTGACACAACTGAAGGTGCAAGAGACCCAAGCACCAGGCTAGACTGCCACAAAATGCACACTGGCCACAGTGGAGTCTGGCCATGCCCCAGCAGGCAACTGGACTGAGAATCTGACAAACACTGCCAGAGGCACTTAAAGGCCAACTTTACCTGGTCCTGGCTTGTGCCTGCCAGCATTCCCAATCCGATAGATGCCCAGGCCAAGGCCGTACCATCCACAGTGGGCAGGAGGACCCAGCACAGAGGGACAGACCCTCACCGGAGGGACAGGGATTCAGGTGTGGAGATGGTTGTTTACATTGCACAGTATGCAGCTTGTCATTAATGCATGTTTCAAGAATATTTGTTTTCTTATTATTAGTTATATGGTATGAAGAATATAATATAACTGACAAAATGTTCTTTTTCAAACTCCTTTTGAGGGGTGCTTTCACGTTCCGTTTGCTTTTTAGGATCAAAAGGAATGTTTCTCTTTTGCATGCTCTGTTAATCATATGTAAAGCTTTGCCTTGTTTGAGGTGAATTCATTTTTATGTAAATTTTTCCTATACCCCACACTGGTAAAATCAACATTCCTCTGCATTTGTTCACTCAATACTGCACCGCAGTTCTGTTCTTTCTTGTTTATTTTACCTTCTTTTTGGTTTATTTCTCTGGGTTGGGAAAAAGCTATGTATTTGAGAGAAAGTGCCCTCTTTGTTTACATAATTTAGGCAGGACCAGAGGTAAACCACACCACTCTGTCTTTTCCTGGGTGTAGAGCACTTCAGTCTGAGTGTAGATGGTACGCATTTTTGTGGTGATAGATTAGTGCAAGGGAGAAATTTACACAGCTAGTGTGTGGTGGCATAACTGTGGTGTCTTGCTATCTTAGCAGTGCTTAATTTGAGGGGGTGGTTGCCGGTGCTGCCCACCAGAAGTCATTTTTGGGGATCACCACTTATTTTCCCTCATCAAACATTTACCAAGAGCAAGAGAGTGAAAAACACACAAAGGAGAAAGAAGGAAAAAGAGAAAGACGGAAAAAAATCACAAAGGGAAAAAGCAGGAACCTATAAGAGTGAGATAAAGGGGCAGAGAGACGTTTGAAGGCAGATTAAAGAGGCCTGAGGTGGAATCAAGACTGCTCAGCCTTGGTATTTGGTGCGCTGACATGTAACAGCACCGGGAAAGTCCTCCCCCACACACACACCTCCCCTTTTACTTCAAGCTCACTCACGGCGCTCTTGCATGAGTTCAACTAAGATCTCTGTTTTCCACTCCACCACTTTTGGAATCTACAGACCACAACAGCTAGGTCTGCCAGACATAACTTCAAGCACAGATATTCTCCCTGCCCATACATCTCAGTCTCTGAGTGCACTAGGTCCTCAAACAGATAATATTATCAGCATGCCAATTTGGCATTAAATGTAAAAATGTAAACAGTTTTTGAGTATTTGTAACTAATATCCTTGTAATCAATACAACCCCTGAAAGTAATATTAGGGGTTCAAAATTATGGCGAAATTACTTGAAAATGCCACATTATTTGCTCTGTTTTAGCTCGTAATACATCCCTGTAACAGTTTTTGGCAGAAGGATGCATTTCAACTAAAGTACTGCACGCAGCAGCTCACGTTCTTTTGTTACCAAGCATGCATGTTAAATGTTTACACCAATTGCCAACTCACTGTACATTTTTACTGCAAATGGTGTGCAATTATGTAAAGTGACAAAATGGCGTGATTTTGGCAGTGTCGTGTAATAATGCAAAATTGCGCAGTTTAATTTAAATTTCACCCAGGCCTAATTCGTACCAAGCATCGTCTCCAACACACTGAAACATCAGTGAGGCACACCACACAAAAGACCACCATCCCAAGACCATGCACCTGCTGCTTCATGCTGCTAACAACCATTCTGTGCATCCTTCTTCTCCTGCTCACACTGCCTTAACTCTTTGCTCGATAAAGCCATGCAGTGTTTCTACTGCCAAACAGACCACACAAAGCCTCAACACAACTGCACTGCCCTTCTCTGCATGTCACAGAAACACTACCCAACATACCTAACCATCTGTGGGGTCAAAGCCAGAGCTGCCGACTTTGAACCAGGGACCCAGGTTCAAGTCTCTGCGTCGGCTCAACATCCTGTGATTCTGGGCAAAACATATAATCTCCCCATGCCTACCAAAAATGAATGTGTCCTTGCGTAATGTCACTGGTACTCATGTAGAGTACTTTGATACCTTTGGATCAAGTTCACGCTATATAAAACTGCAAAAAATAAGGTGAAACAGATATCTCATCTACCCTGCTGGTTAAAATATTAAACAAATAGAAAAGCACACCAACCTACTGAGTACTTCAGTACTCTCTTTTTCTCAATGGATCTGCAACCAGACATCCTTCATCATCCAGCACTTCCACTTTCCCCTTTCCCCTCTGCTGTACTACAGCCTGGCAATGCCTGATACAACATCATTCACACTTACACTACACCCAACCATTACCATGGTACATCAGACCCTCTTTAATGACTTCTACCACACTGACACACCACACTCCCTGAAACACTGCCACCATTGGTGGAATGGAACTATTCCTCTTACTCTCCCGTCCCCTTCACTCTCCACAAGGAAACACTCTTCCGTCTCCTTGACAGTGATAGAGCGCTTTCAGCACTCTAATTTGTATGGGTGCATTATAGTCATAATTGCCATGCACCTACAATCAAGTATATCGTGTGTAGTGTTTTATAACCATGAACATGTACTCAGTAGATTCATTTACACATCCATTGTAGTGCAATGTTATACTATGATCATGTATGTATCGTCATGCCTGCATATACAGAGAGGAGGATAGTTTATAAACATATAATATAACTGTTCGCTGTTTAAATTGCCCAACTTTCTAGGCCCAAGACTGTACTTGTTTTTGCACCTCCTTGGCTTCTCGAGAAATAAATAATGAAATGCATGTTGTTTACAAGAAATAGTAGTGTTCTCATCCTACTGCAGGTATTGTAGTGTAGTTCCTATTTCCTATTTCTCTTATAGGTTCTGCGCATTGGAATAATATACACTATAGTTTTTGCATAGGACTAAGGTCAGTATGCTCCTATCGAGTACATTAAACTTAATTACTTTGTGTGTGCCAGCTAACTCAGAGGTCACTAGAAACTTCTCAAATTAACAAGAAGGGATTCGTTTCTGACGACCGCATAAACATGATAACTTTGTGTCCCTTAAATTCGGAACGCGTCTCAGAATCGTGGAAACAATAGATAACAGTTTCACTCAGTCAATCATGCATGCCTAGTTTCTTCAGAGTTACACAGAAATAGATAGACGGGCGTTTCAATAAAAGGGTTTATTGAACAGACTTGTTTCTCATGTAAGAGATGTGAACTGTTACAATCATTAGACAGTAAGCAAGATATATTATGCACAGCGTAAGCAGTAAGAAGAAATAATACTGCAATAGCATTGTCTTTTAGCTATGACATATATTCATATATACATACATAAATAACACAGGCTAAAATGTGAATACTCGTCTGATGCTTCTAAATAGTTCTACCCCAGTGCACCTAACCTAAGTGTAGTACGAGATAAGAAGTAGGTGCTGTGTTCTATAGTATGGTATATACTAAGTTTAGTATTCCAAGAGTCCCTCTAGGTTCTAGTCAGCTCCATACCTTAGAATGAGAGAGGTAGGAATCTCTATCCGGGTCTCAAACTCTTAACACCCCGCGAAGGGAGTCAGAACACTGGAAGCTGGATTCTCTGCGAGCAGGGATGACAGCGTCTGGTCAGTGCGTCAGGCCGGGATATGGTCTCTTCCGAACTTGCCATAGCGAACCGTGCAGTCAAGTCGTGCTGAGTCGTGCCGTGGCTTGCCATGGTAAGGGAAGGTATATTTATACCTGGAAGATGCTTAGGAATGCTAGCATTGACGTAAAGACGGGCAGAGGAAGAAGTATTGGATGAACCCCTAAGGAATAGTAGTTCATGCATAATAGATGAGTTCTTGGAGAAATCAATAATCCTAGCCAGGTAAAGTCCCGTTCGGCTTAAGGGTCTGGTTTCTAAGAACTCGTTGTGACGTGGGGTGGACGCATGTAGGTGACCATGCCTGTTTTTGGTTAGCATGGCTAATACCTAACTAAGGACTGGGATTCTATGCCTAAATAAGGGCAATGCGAATTGTGCCTATATAAGAACATGATTCAGGGAAACCTATATACGGGTATCTAAATCGAAACACAACAGAATTGGAATGCCAACTCGTTATTTTCAGATTGGAGAAGATACAAGGAATGCTTTGAAGACCGAAGGAAGTGAGAAGGGAGGATATCTCTAGTGTCTGGCTGTTCCGGGAAGCAAGGTCACCACACCGAACAAAGCCGTCTTAATTAAAAGGCGTGAACCTCCCCATTTAGATAAAGTTGCAATGGAAAATTTTACCAGGATGAAGCAAGGAATCGAATGCTATATTGTATGATGTGTAGGGACAGAGACCCCAGACTTCTGCAAGCTTTCGGAGAGAAAGGAGCATCTTAGAACTTGCTCCTAGCCTTAAGCATCTTAGCCCATTTGACGTGAGTACTTCTCAGGAAGTCAACACGTGCTGACACCTTTGGGAATAGATGGAAGGGTATTAGATAGCATCTCCTCTTAGTATAGTGTAGGGACCGAATTGTGTTATTTCTGATGAAAAGGGACCTAGACTCTGTGTCTATTTTGAGTTGTATCCTAATCCTCGAATTTATCATGTTATTCTTGTCATGCCGAATTACTTATATTCGTAGAATCTGCTCTGTACTGATTTTCTAGTATCTCTATGTGCTAATCTTACAATGTGTATACATCTTATTATTCTTGGCCTTATAATAAATTGACAAACCTAAAGTCGGACTCTGTGGTACTTTTAGGTGTGATATCGCCGTCCTGTTATGGAGTGTTTTTCCCCTCCACCGCTTATAGGTGGTAAATAAAAGATCCTGAGCGCTAATTGTTAGGAGGAAGACAGGGTGCAATTTAGCGTAATCAAATGGTAGCAGATGATGGTTTACCTCTAAATAAGTGAGGGGAAAGGAGAAATATAGGGTAGAGTAGCAAGAATCGAGGTCCGGATGCAGCAGATGGAACATCGGCGAAGAGTGGTGGAAACGGGCAGACGTTGACGGTGCGGCGGAATGAAAAGGGTGGCGTGAGTATGAAAGGTCTTGTGAAGAGTGTTAGATTGTTGTGTGTTTCATTTGTGTGATGTTTTGCGGACTTGGGATGCATGCTGAGTGATTGTGGTTTTTGGTACTGGTTCGATCACGAGCGGATCAGGTAATTTGGTGAACGGGCTCAAGAGAAGTCCAAGATCCCAGGACAGTATTGTAATTGAATTGTCTGAGTATATTGTGGGAGTTGCGAAGCGATAGACTGTTCACTTGTGTCAGGGAACTTTGTGTGAGTGCGGCAGTAACTCATTGTGAGACACCCCACGTACCAGGGGTGGATCGCATTGAGTAAGTGACCAACGCAGGTCGGAGGTCATAGTAGATGCGTGTTCTTGTGTGAGTGTTCTATTGATCTCTTAGCGGACAGACAATTACTTATTGTAACTGTAAGTTATTGTGACTGTGGTAGGACCGGTTACTTGGTTAATAACTTTGGGTTATACAGTTACTTGTAGAAGCGAATGTGTGAGTGAGTGTACGAAGTGAAATTGTAAAGGCAGGTGAGCCGCTGCAAGGAGTGAGCAGTGATGTCAGTGTGCACTGCGCTAGGATTGGTTGCTCTGGGTTCATAGTCGAATATTGGATTGTGGGTTGCAAATCGATCGATTTTCATGATGCGTTGTTTTCAGGTGTTGAGAGATTTGTGCAGAGGTGACAGAGGGGTGGTGACTCGGGTCAGAGAGGAAGGTCCACCGGAAGATACCCTTGCACATTATATGGCAACGAATGTGGGATTGCATGTGATCGTTTGGCTTCAGAATTGGCATAAAATTACAGAGAAGGAAGGGGAATTGGCTTTCCCTCATTATGGGTCATTTCGTATGGAGGTTTTATACCAGCTGAGGGGGGTGATGGCTGCCCTTAAGCCCCCACCTCGACCCACACAATTTGAGGCATTAGACACTTGGATGAGAGCTGCATTAGCAAAGAAACAAGAGACATCACAAGGACGAATGAGGAGAGCAATGAAGGCATATCAAGATGCCAGATGGGATGCACAGCTGAAACGATGGAGAGTAGAGCGTTTGTATCCCTTTCTATTGTTAGCCGAGTCAGAGGGAAAGAGCAAGAAAGATGAGGATAGTGACACAGACGATTGTTTTCTGGACAGGCTCTTAGCAGAACGACCTCCACCTTGTGACTCTAAGACATAGACATAGAGGTCGCAACTACAAGAGGAGACAGTAGGAGCAGGGCAGGTGGGATTGGAAGAACAGTCAACAGGAGTTAAGAGACAATTAGCCATGGTACGGCTCCCTGGAGGGTCAGGGGGAATGAGATACCCCAATTATGAACCAGCTCAACCGGCAGGGAATATGCAGTTACCAGATGCTCTGTCAGTGCCAGTTACCATTAGACCAGTAGTCCCCATATATACTCCTGAAGAGAGACAAAAGGTGATAGGGAAGAGACAATATCTGGGGGGAGCCTTACACAAATGGGAGCAGGTCTAGGACAGGTGCCCGTGGTTTATAGTACTCCATTGCCTGCTACTGCAGATCCATCACAACATGGACAGTGGGTCAGAAAGGAGACCAACTGGAATCTTAGCGAATTCTAGGTCGGACCTCCGATTGTGGGTTCAACCTGTGAGAGAGTCAATGTTGCCAAGAGAAGAAATGACGAGGGCAGAGCCTTCTAAGATACTGTGTGGGCCGCATGGTGTTTGTGCAGGTAATCACTGGAGGAGTAGGAGCTGGGATAGAGAAGATCGTTCAGTAGCAAAGAGGGTAGAAGTAGCAATACCGAGAACACAGAGTTGTGACAGAGAAGCTGTAGAAAGGGAAAGAAATCAGAACGTGTTACAGAGTGCAATAAAAGCACCCATGTTGGATGTAGTACGGTTAAAGGTGGAAATAGATGAAGTGATTGAAGGAAATTTGCCTTTGGAACAAATCAAGACATACGACCCAAATGAAGTGTTGTTCATAGCCAAAGACATCACAAGAAAGGCAAAGCGGGCTTATGATGCCCTATGGCAGTTAGCACGAAAGTATGATGTTGACTTGACAAAGACCAAGATGATGCAGGGTTCTTGCAGACTAAATTACACAGACAAGGAGTTGGATGAAAAGCAAACTGTTGGGTTGAAAGCCCAGATTAGAGAACTGGTATTAGGCATGCGAACTTGGAAAGCATTAGACAAATGGAAAGAGAGGTGGGTCAAAAAGAAAAGCGCTAAGACCAGAATAGGAACCTCCTCGCCTCAGGGGCGAGGGATAGAAACCACTGGTAATTTCCCTTTGAGAGAAGTGCAGAACGGAGGGTATGTACATGTGCCATGGAGAAGAGGTGATTTGGCTGCATTTACAAATGATTTTCCCCGGCTGAGGGAAAAACCTGCAGAATGGTACAAGCAGATAGACCGGTTTGTTAAGCTCCTGAAGGTGTTGTGGATTGAGTTAAACACTTTGTTTGATATAGTCGTCCCAGCAGATTTGTGGGCTGCATGAAAAATTGCTATTGAGTGGCCAACAGCGGAGCCACCTAGAGATTCTGTAACGCATGGTCCTTCACCTGATGTCATGAGGAAATATGAGCAAGTAATTACCTAGTTGCAGTCTAAGGTAGCTCCGCAGATTGTTGATTGGCTTAAAATTGATTGTACGACTCAAGAGCCTAAGGAATCAGTGCATGATTACTACGAACAATTGTTATTGGCTTTTAAACAGCATAGTTGATTGGATACTATTGATCAGAAATATATAGGACAGTTTGTCTCCAAGTTCGTGTTAGGTTTGAAATATGAGATTAGTCTGATGATACAACGCCACCAAATATGTTGGCAGAATAAGTCGGTGGATGAAATACTGTGGCATAAGCATTTGATTTTTCGAGATTGAGTAAGTAACCCAGATCCAAGAGCAGGGACTGAGTAACGCCTAGCTGGGAGAGTAGAAGTTGTTTGTTCAAATTCATGAGGATAATGTCGTCGAGATAAATGATCATTCTGATCCCCAGAGAGCGCAGGAAAGCTACCACCGGTTTTAAGAATTTGGTGAAACACCACGGAGCCGAGGAAAGGCCGAAAGGTAGAGAGGTAAAGCGATAAGTCATGCCTGACCACTGGAATTGTAGGAACTTTGCGTGGGACGGATAAATATGGACGGTGAGATAAGCATCCTGTAAGTCCAGACGAACCATCCAATCGTGTGGACGAAGGGTATCTCTTAGGTGTAAGATTGTTTCCATTTTGAAGTGGCGATAAACCACAAACTGATTGAACCATTTCAGATTGATCACTGGACGCAATTTTTTGTTCTTTTTCTGGACAAGAAAGATGGAACTTAGGAAACCTGACTGGTCGAACGGGGCAATTTGAATGGCCTGTTTTTGAAGAAGGGTCGGAATCTCTGACGAGATGAGAGCGGTCATGTCGTTTGAAAACACTAGCGGTGGAGGAAAAACCGATTGGATAGGCGGCGAATAGGTGATAGTTTGCCATTTTTGGAGAAACAGAGAAAGGCGCCCTCCCACCGGGGGAGGGGAAGAAGAACATACCTTGTTGGTTGGAGTTATTGGTGCGATAGCCTCTCTGGCCGCGTCCCCTGGAACCTCTACCACGCTGAGGGTAGAACTGAGGCTTGTATTCTTGTGCAGAGTTGTTGAAGGATCCTCTGGAGCCTTGGTTGTTGAAGGAACGGCCGGAAGAGCGACCCCTGCCTCTGCCGGCCCTTCCAAAAACCCGTGGAGAAAACACCTTTTTAATAGATTGTTGGGCTTTGTCCAAAGAAGCAAAGGTGGACACAAATCTGCTTAGATCTTTAACCAAAGACTCCCCAAAGAGAAGACCATTGGCCTTGGCACCGGGGTCTTGAGGAGCTAAATTGGCCAGTTTGGGGTCCAATTTGATCAAAAGTCCTTTACGACGTTCATGTGTTATGGCGGCCTTGGCATTGCCCAGTAAACAAAAGGCACGTTGGACCCACATGGAGACGTCCTCTGCCGATAGTTCTAAACCGTCCCAACGGGCAGTTTCGGCCATGTTGAAGATGCGAGCCAAAGGACCCACGACGTCGAGCAGTTTATCCTGGCAGGTGGACCAGGCCTTGTCCACCCCTTTGCGAGGGTCCTTGCCGAATTTGGAGAAAAAGGTAAGTAAGGGTTGGTCGATGGAAGGGACCAAGGTAACCTTATCAGGTAAAGAGGGTTTGGGGCACTCCGACTTTAACCTGGATCTGACCGAGACATCTAAAGGAAGGCGTAACCTTGCTGCAATGTATTCTCACACATGAGGGGAGGGCAGCCATTCAGTGGAATTGGGATGGCAAGTTAAAGCCGGGCCGAACATGGGTACTCCTTCGGAATCAAACACTGGTTCAAAAGTAAAAGAATCAGACTTTAATTTTTTGGAAGGAGGAGAGGGAGGGTCAGAGATATCAAAAACATCAAAAAGGTCATCTGCATCATTCATGTCGTCATCCGTGTCCAAAATGGTGGATATAACCAACTTTTTTGGTGACTCTGCGTGCCTCAATTTATGTTTACGTTTGCCCTCGGAACCTAGAATCCCCTCCTGAGCAGTAGGCCTGGGAGGCACTTTGTCCTCAGTCAAGCGCGAGGAAACCCCGCCAGTCGAAAGTGACGCAGAATGAGAAGCATGTAAAGCAGAGGAAACCACCTTTCTTTTTCTGCTATCCCCCGCAGATTGGGCCAAAGCTTTGGACAGGAGACTCAACATGGAAGATTCCATACCTTTGGACATACGTCTCATAGACCCTTCCACTGCATTTTCCACAGAAGAATTAATACATTTATTTAGGTCCTTTTTAAAGGCTTCACCTTCATCATTGAGCTGAATAGGCTCGGGAGAACTGTCAACTTCCATAGTAAAATGAACAAAAGGTACCAGAGAGGCAATGAAGGCTTAATAAAAGGAGAGGAGGGAGGGGCGTGAGGAGCAAAACACTCCTATGGGCGTGGTTAATGGGACAAACCCTCCGGAGCTCCGAGAAACGGTCGTGCAGAGAAGACCGGGAGCGAAGGGATTAAAGGGCTGAATACACGAAGCAGAGCGAGCAAGGCCGTGAGAAATTACACTGACAGGAAGTCAACGGTAAGCGCGAGCGTGAGAGAGCTCACAGAATCAAGTGCGCAACAGCGCGAACCACCAAAGGCACCCGCGGGGGGGGGGTGAGGAGCAGGGAGCGAGAAAAGCGCTACAACAAAAGCACCGGTAGGGCGCGAGGGCACAGCAATTGAAATAAAATGGCAGAGTCAACCAAATATTATCACATGCATGATAACTGTAAACAATACGGGAGCAAAAGATAAGTCACTTATCTGACTGCGAGCAGCAAGAAAAGAGGAAGCTCCGCAGTCAGATGTGACGTTTTATTAGTGGTTCCTTGATGATTGGTTGTTCGGTCTCGTTTTTCCTGAGTTCCCATTGGCCAGCCTTCGCGCTTGGACCCCTGGGATCTGTAGTGTTTCACTTATCTTGGCTGCTGTATAATAAAAGCAAGATAAGAAAGCATAATAGGAGCCTCCGGTCTTGCCATAAAATTCCTCAAATCAATTCAGGTAGAAAAGGAAGGCTGTTAGTTGAGCCTGTGTAACTGTGAGCCGCTTCTGCTCACTTCCTTGCTGCTGTGTGCTCGAGACTCTCATTGCAGCTCTGTGATCTTACACAGAAGCAAGCACTCTCACCTAAGGCCTGCTGGCACTCTCACCTCAGGCCTGCTGGCACTCTCACCTCAGGCATGCTGGCACTCTCACCTCAGGCCTGCTGGCACTCTCACCTAAGGCCTGCTGGCCCCCCTCACCTAAGGACTGCTGGCACTCTCACCTCAGGCCTGCTGGCACTCTCACCTCAGACCTGCTGGCACTCTCACCTAAGGGCTGCTGGCACTCTCACCTAAGGCCTGCTGGCACTCTCACCTCAGACCTACTGCCACTCTCACCTCAGGCCTGCTGGCACTCTCACCTAAGGCCTGCTGGCACTCTCACCTAAGGCCTGCTGGCACCCACACCTAAAGCCTACTGGCACTCTCACCTAAGGCCGGCTGGCATCCTCACATAAGGCCTGCTGGCACTCTCACCTAGAGCCTCCTGGCACTTTCACCTAAGGCCTGCTGGTACTCTCAACTAAGGTCTGATGGCACTCTCACCTAAGGCCTGCTGCCACTCTCACCTAAAACCTGCTGGAACTCTCACGTACGTTCTGCTGGCACTCTAACCTAAGGCCTGCTAGCGCTCTCAACTATGGCCTGCTGCCACTCTTACCTAAGGGCTGCTGGCACTCTCACCTAAGGCATGCTGGCACTCTCTCCTACGCCTGCTGACACTCCCACCTAAGTCCTGCTGGCACTCTCACCTAAGGCCTGCTGATACTCTCACCTACGGCCTGCTGACACTCTCACCTAAGTCCTGCTTACACTCTCACCCTCTCACCTAAGGCCTGCTGGCACTCTCCCCTAAGGCCTGTTCTCACTCTCACCTAAGGGCTGCAATCACTCTCACCTAAGTCCTGCTGACACTCTCACCTAAGTCCTGCTGACACTCTCACCTAAGGCCTGCTGGCATCCTCACCTAAGGTCTGCTGGCACACTCACCTAAGGCTTCCTGGCACTCTCAACTAAGCCTGCTGACACTCTCACCTAAGACCTGCAGGCACTCTCACCTAAAGCCTGCTGGCACATTCACCTAAGGCCTGCTGGCACTCTGACTTAAGGCATACTGGCACTCTCAACTATGGCCTGCTGGCACTCTCACCTAAAGCTTACTGGCACTCTGAACTAAGGCATGCTTGTACTTTTATATAAGGCCTGTTAACACTCTCACCTAAGTCCTGCTGACACTCTCACCAATGTTCTTTGATAACTTGCTCCAGGATACTTCAGCTTTGTGTCAGGCCTTCTCAATATCTCCAAATAATCCTGCGTGGAGCTCCAGGATTGGGCCTCGAGTCTAAAAGTCATTTCTTAGTGGATGGAAAGGATGGGCTTTGCCAGTGGTCCTTACATGCTGCTGATCAGCTAAGTTATCAACAGAGGTCAGTATGGAGGAGCTTCAACAGAGCCATGCCTCACAATACTTGAATACTACTCAAATGTCACAGAACTATGGATTGTTAAGACGCATTGTCAGAGTATTTTAGAGTACAGGGCTTGAATGCTAGCATGCACCTGTAGCACCATGTGTGGTCCCCATTAACAATCTGGGGTGCTGCAGATCAGTAGTGGTACAGCTCAGCCTGTGTGCTTGTCCTGGAGCAGCTGGAGGTCCTCTGGGTCCGGAATGAGGTGCTTTGGCAGAGATATGTGTGTGTCCAAGAGATAGCATCATAGGGGGAGCAGCGAGGCGGGAGTAGAGCACATTATCAGACCAGTGTGAGGCCGCGGACTGGCACAGAGGGGAGTGGTGCGGATTGAGTTTGAAGTGCATCGGGGTTGTTTGTGCGTCTCGGTACTGGAAAAGCAGGGGGAGGGTGCGGTACAGGATTGGGGCTCATAAGCAGACTTGTGTTGAGCAAGGTGTTCAGTCCTCCAGGACTGAGGTGCTCTGCCAGAGCTGTGTTTGGGTCACAGAACTGGAATTTCAGGGAAAACACCAAACCAAACTGTGTTTGTGTTGATTCCGATTTGGCGCACAAGCTCCCTTGTGTAGGCATGTTATTCAAAATACCCTAAAATTGCCTTTTACAAAAGATGTATCACTCTCATGCATTATATATTGTTTTTACTGCATATGTTTCAATACCTGAAGTCTGAGTGGGATACCTTTACCAACATCCTGCTCCTAATATCCCAAAAAGATCACACACCTATCTGGGAAAAAGCTAAAACTTCTACGAAAGATAAAATGCCATTTCTCAGCTGTGTGAGTGAGTGAATCAATGCCCGCTGTACTGCAGAGGGGTGAACTAAATTGCCGCAGTGATAAGTCGGAGTTTGTAAAGAGTTTAAAAGATAGGTTCTGATTCTTATTTTGAAGAGGAGGTGGGTGGACTCAGCGCAGAGGGTCCTGGTGTGTCCATTTCATAACAGGAGTTTTTGAAGTGCGAGTCTACACCCACCTTTACCTTTTAATGTGCTGTAGGCACTGTCCATTTTGCTGTAGAATTCTCCCCTTGGATGCATTTGTGGGTGAGGCAGAGCGCTTTGAAACGGATTTTAGTGGTGATGGTGAGCCGGTCGGAGATGCCCAGCTTTGGGCAGATGAAGAGCTGATGGAAAGAAGCTTCACTGGACTCACTGAGACTGGGGTCACCATTAGCACCACTTCCTAGGCAGTCTCACTCAATGAGGCATATTCTCAAGGAGTTATCGGCACTTTAGCGCATCAAAAATGGCAAAAGAATTATCGCTGTATTCTCAAACTGGTGCAAACTGCCAGATATTGCCAGTTTTCCAGTGATAGTTTCCGCAAAAAACATTGCCACGGATGAGAGCGACAACTAACGCTAATGATATGCAGAGAAGGCGTTCCTGTGCAAAAACAGACGAAAACACCACTTCACGATTTTCTCAACGACCAGCCAGATCTGCGATGCGATCCAAAAACAGGCAATAAGGCACGTTAGCAGCAGGGATTTAACACCTGCCTTTTACTGGTGTAAAGCAGGACGACTACCTGCAGAATGAACAGGAGCCCAGCTCAGAGCCACATCTGAAGACCAACACATGTCATGGAGACACTGATCATGCAGCTCCAACCGCCACCACCACCAGGTCCACCCCTACCCCCAGGAACCCCCCAGACTACCACAGAGGCTGCGCAGAACAAGACAGGGGATCATCCGAAAACGCACTAGCCTCAGACTTAATGCCAGAGGATGTCATTGCCCACTACAGGCTCAAAAGGACAACCATCATCAGCATCCTGACCCACATTGCCCACAGGCTCACAGTACCAACACAGCAGACAACCAACATCCCTCCGCAGACAAAGCTGCTGGCTGTGCTGCACTTGTTGGCCTCTGGTACCTTCCAACCAACAACTGCCAGAGTCGGAGGATTCTCACAGCCAGCCCTATCAAACGTCCTCACACATGTCTTGGATGCATGCCCACAAAAGCAACAACGGGCCCCTGTATGCACACCACACGCTAGTCCCAATTCATAGTGTTCCTGCGCATCCAACCCGAACCCCAGCCGTTGCCTGGAGCCTCTGTTCTCTAGATCCAAGATTGTAGTTTCTGAAATGGGTGTGTGCCAGGTCATGAAGTCCAGTAGCCAACAGTAGTGAAAAAACAGTTATTTATTACAAAAGCATAAATGAACAACACGAAAACATCAGCCAACGCGTTCCATTCCCAACGGGGAACTTCATCAAGGCAACTTGTGGATCCAATTAACTGCATATGGTCTGGGAACTCCCCAAAACATTCATATTCTGAAAGTCCGTATTCAGAAACCTGTTGGATAAATGGTGACAATGGTCAAGCATCCGTATAGTCACAAACGTATTCTTGTACAGTGTATTGCACTTGGACAAACAGGAATGCTTACAGGTATGATCAATCCTGCACAAAAAGACCGTAACAGAAGTTCATGTGGTCGTAGCCTTCGAAGGAAAGAAAAGGAAGGTTACGACCACACAAACTTCTGTTACGGTCTCATTAGGCAAGATTTATCATGCCTGTAAGCATCGCGGTTTGTATCAGCTTGATACCCCTGCACCTTCACTTCCCCCACACAGTGCCTCGGCTGCTACCAACTCTGTGCACCGCAAGTCATGGGCCCTTTATGATTGAGTCGCGTGGTGCGAACGCCATCATATCACCTCCGGCAGTGGGGAATGTGATGTGGTAGGGTCCTAGGCCCTCGGCCCTCATGCATAAATAATGGCCACAAGGACACTCTCCGAGAGATAGTGGAAATGGTCTCGAGCACGTGCGCCCAGCCTGTTTTATTGGCAGGGTCACAAGTCCTGTGATGCCTGTGCTGGATGGGTGTGGTGTGGGTGTAAACCAGCCCTCAGGGAGTGGGTTTGGTAGGTTTCCCTAGGTGGCTGCCGAGCACAGGGCCAAAAACCCAGGTGACCCCCCTTGCAAAACCAGGTCATTTTGTGATAGGCAATTTTGATGTTGCCTCAATACTAGACCTCTGATCAGCAGATCACTACAGGGAAGACCTGGGACATGTAGCGTTGTTGTCCCCTCCTGAAAGCGGAAGCGGAGTGGGCTGGCCTGGCTTATGCCAGTCCAGCGTAGGGGTGTGAACAATGACCCCGAGGCTCTGGGCGTGGTTCCGTTCTGGCCTGGACAAGGAAGTAACTAATGCGTGTGTCTCTGTTGTAGTGTCGGCGCCACTCGGACCGCAATCGGTAATGTTGCACCCTGTGACTCAAGTCCCACAACATGAGCAACAAAGACGTAAGGGGGAATCACTGACCCTACATTCATCCATACTTTCAAACTTGAACGATCATAAACATGACACATCTGTGTGAATTTCAATGTTTAATGCACATTCAGTGGAGTGTTGTAGATGGAGCAGTACAGGGCCATGCACACCCAACTTTATAATGTTGGTTCGTGGAGGGCCAGCCAGAGTCCTTCAGGGAATGACAAGTACACCGGAAGAGGAAGAGTTCAGTTTGCAGTCTGATAGCTGTGTCATTGGTGATGAAACAGAATATGGCAGTCCATGTTGAGGTCCAAGGTGAGTGTCACAGAGTGAATTGGGGGACAGTGGAAGGTGATGATGCAGAGTGCAGAACCAAGCAGAAACAGGCCATATGGCGGAGATGAATGCTTCTGCTTCTTTCTTACCAGTACGGCAGGATCATCCGCATCTTCGTCCTCTGATGTTTCATGTGCCTCACATGTGGGTGGGAGTGTTCTGTCTCCAGTGCTGTGTGGCACTGACACATCAGGCGGCAGAGTTGCCGATGTCAAAGCAGCAGCAGCATTCATCTGCGCCAGGCCTTGTGGCAGCAATGCCATGATGAGGGTCTGCAGGGCATGGTAGATCCCAGACACATCACTCTGGTGTGCAGCCGTGGCAGCAATTCCTTCTCACTGCACCCGCTTCATGTTCTCCATGGTCCTCCGCATGTGTCCCAACTCCCGGATGACACCGCTTGAGCCACTCTGACAAGACAGTTGTCCTTGTCTCTGAGTCAGGACTCCAGCGATGTTATCCATGGATCGTTGGAGAGCATGGAGCGGACTGGGGTTTCCTTAAAGGACTGTAAGTGGTCCCTGATGGGACTTAGACACCCACGTATGGCATCTAGTTTGGCTGCCATGCGGTCGAAATCCACCCGCACCTGATCAGCCATCTTCTCCTGGCACCCTAACACACGTCGTTGGAAGGCAATGTGTTGTTTGTGTGGGTCCTGGGAGACAGCCGTGGTGGTTGGTGCATCCTGCTGTGTGGTCTGTGCAGGGGTGAGGTCTCCTCGATGCAGCTGGTCTGCCCTGCTCCTCGGGGTGGGTTGCTGAGGGTGTCCATGCGCTGTTGGAGGGCATCGGTGTCGAAGGTGGGGAGGTCCTCTTTGTCATCAGTGAAGAGTTGTTGGGTTTGTTCTGCAGGAGGTGTTGATTCTCCCTCTGCAATGTGAAGGGGACATGCAGTTTAACATTGTGTTCACATGTATGTGGATGCATTGTACAAGTTTACATACAGACTGCATGACAACGTACATTGGGACTGTTTGGGAGGAGCTGCCTATTTGATGCGGGACAGTGGATGTTTCGACAACATCACAGATGTGTGTTTGTACTTATACCTCACCATCTCACATTTCCCTGCTATGCCAGATGTGATTGGCCAGTTTCTACACACAAACGGCAGCAGTTGTGTCCTCTGTTCTGTTGTGAACGTGTTGCAGTTTGTACCACATTGTTGTCAATGTTGATGTGTTCTGATTCTTATGTGTGTGTGCTGCATTGTGGGTGAGGCACCCCTGCAGCCCTGATTTTGCTGGCCCTTATCCCTTTCAGGCGGTGTGCCTTTCAATTCCGTGCTTATACTGTGCTGAGATGTTGCAGACTTGGGTAAATTGGGCTCTTGGTGGGAGTTGGGATTCTTGGGCATAGTTTGTCCACAGATGTGTTGTTGACACACATGTGCATGGGTTTGTTGTGAGATTAGTGATGTGTGGGGAGGGCCCCCTCTGGGCACTTAGTCGATGGGGGCCTACTTGCAGTTTCTTGGTGTGCTGGAGTGTGCCTAGGGGATCAGGGACATGCTCCAGAGTCATTGTGGGTGTGCACTGTGCTATGCTTAATTATGCATGTGTGCCATTGTGCCCATCTCCCCCCGTACCCGCAGTCCCTGGTCGTTGCTCACTCGGTTGCTGTTGTGTCGGCTCCTGTCGAGCAGTGTCTGGTCCCCCAACTCCTGCAACCGTCTCCACACTGATGACTGTGGACACCATTTCCTCCATCTCGTCCAGCTCCTCCTGTGGCGCTGGACTCCCACCACCAGTCTGCATTGCTGCCTTCTGGTTGTTGCCGAGTTTCTGCTTGGTTTTGCGCTTCACATCATTCCAGCGCCTCTTGACCTCTTCCACTGTCCTCCTCAGCACTCCGATTGCATTCACCTTGTCCAGGATGGACTGCCATATTCCATTTTCTGTTGGCAATGACACATTGGAGGTGACAAACAGTTGTTGATGGTATTTTATCACCTCCGTTATCATGATCCTGTTTTCCTGCGGACTGAACCGCGTCTTCCTCTTCTTGTCCTTGCTCTTCCCTCACCCCGAGGTCCCGGCCTGGGCCTCCGGGGGGCTTGTGGGGCTCTGGTCGTCCTCTGTTCCTGCTCCAGCTACATCCATTGTGCTTCGCAGTTGTTATGTTTTTGTTTGTGTTTTCTTTTTTCTGCTTTTATAGTGATTCTTCCCGCCTGACGTGTGTCAATTGCAGGCCTGTCATAGCTTTTCGCTGATTTTGTCATCGCGGTTGGGCCCAACGCAAGTTTTTTTGCCTTCAGGTTTGGACTTGTATCGCCGTCCCGGTAATGCTATCGCGAACATTTGACGCGTTATCGGGAAACTATTGCATGTTCCCGCCGTGTTGTGAATAGGACATTAACATGGAGTTATTTTCCCACGATAGACGGCGATATGAAAGATTGCATTAACAGATTTTGGCGATGATTATCGCACGTTCTTGAGTATATCCCCCAATGAGTACCCTGAGCATCATCACCTGAGTGACTGTGAGTGAGTCACTCTCATACCAGCTGCTGCCCATTGTGCAGCGGTGTGTGCCTGTCTGCCAGGGAGTCTTCTCCTTTGCCCCCCCACCCCCATCCCATACAATTGGTACCCCACTCCCAGCCCCCCATTTCCCACACTGCGCAGCACCTGCCTCCCCTGACATAACTGAAGGTGCAAGAGACCCAAGCACCAGGCTAGACTGCCACAAAATGCACACTGGCCACAGTGGAGTCTGGCCATGCCCCAGCAGGCAACTGGACTGAGAATCTGACAAACACTGCCAGAGGCACTTAAAGGCCAACTTTACCTGGTCCTGGCTTGTGCCTGCCAGCATTCCCAATCCGATAGATGCCCAGGCCAAGGCCGTACCATCCACAGTGGGCAGGAGGACCCAGCACAGAGGGACAGCCCCTCACCGGAGGGACAGGGATTCAGGTGTGGAGATGGTTGTTTACATTGCACAGTATGCAGCTTGTCATTAATGCATGTTTCAAGAATATTTGTTTTCTTATTATTAGTTATATGGTATGAAGAATATAATATAACTGACAAAATGTTCTTTTTCAAACTCCTTTTGAGGGGTGCTTTCACGTTCCGTTTGCTTTTTAGGATCAAAAGGAATGTTTCTCTTTTGCATGCTCTGTTAATCATATGTAAAGCTTTGCCTTGTTTGAGGTGAATTCATTTTTATGTAAATTTTTCATATACCCCACACTGGTAAAATCAACATTCCTCTGCATTTGTTCACTCAATACTGCACCGCAGTTCTGTTCTTTCTTGTTTATTTTACCTTCTTTTTGGTTTATTTCTCTGGGTTGGGAAAAAGCTATGTATTTGAGAGAAAGTGCCCTCTTTGTTTACATAATTTAGGCAGGACCAGAGGTAAACCACACCACTCTGTCTTTTCCTGGGTGTAGAGCACTTCAGTCTGAGTGTAGATGGTACGCATTTTTGTGGTGATAGATTAGTGCAAGGGAGAAATTTACACAGCTAGTGTGTGGTGGCATAACTGTGGTGTCTTGCTATCTTAGCAGTGCTTAATTTGAGGGGGTGGTTGCCGGTGCTGCCCACCAGAAGTCATTTTTGGGGATCACCACTTATTTTCCCTCATCAAACATTTACCAAGAGCAAGAGAGTGAAAAACACACAAAGGAGAAAGAAGGAAAAAGAGAAAGACGGAAAAAAATCACAAAGGGAAAAAGCAGGAACCTATAAGAGTGAGATAAAGGGGCAGAGAGACGTTTGAAGGCAGATTAAAGAGGCCTGAGGTGGAATCAAGACTGCTCAGCCTTGGTATTTGGTGCGCTGACATGTAACAGCACCGGGAAAGTCCTCCCCCACACACACACCTCCCCTTTTACTTCAAGCTCACTCACGGCGCTCTTGCATGAGTTCAACTAAGATCTCTGTTTTCCACTCCACCACTTTTGGAATCTACAGACCACCACAGCTAGGTCTGCCAGACATAACTTCAAGCACAGATATTCTCCCTGCCCATACATCTCAGTCTCTGAGTGCACTAGGTCCTCAAACAGATAATATTATCAGCATGCCAATTTGGCATTAAATGTAAAAATGTAAACAGTTTTTGAGTATTTGTAACTAATATCCTTGTAATCAATACAACCCCTGAAAGTAATATTAGGGGTTCAAAATTATGGCGAAATTACTTGAAAATGCCACATTATTTGCTCTGTTTTAGCTCGTAATACATCCCTGTAACAGTTTTTGGCAGAAGGATGCATTTCAACTAAAGTACTGCACGCAGCAGCTCACGTTCTTTTGTTACCAAGCATGCATGTTAAATGTTTACACCAATTGCCAACTCACTGTACATTTTTACTGCAAATGGTGTGCAATTATGTAAAGTGACAAAATGGCGTGATTTTGGCAGTGTCGTGTAATAATGCAAAATTGCGCAGTTTAATTTAAATTTCACCCAGGCCTAATTCGTACCAAGCATCGTCTCCAACACACTGAAACATCAGTGAGGCACACCACACAAAAGACCACCATCCCAAGACCATGCACCTGCTGCTTCATGCTGCTAACAACCATTCTGTGCATCCTTCTTCTCCTGCTCACACTGCCTTAACTCTTTGCTCGATAAAGCCATGCAGTGTTTCTACTGCCAAACAGACTACACAAAGCCTCAACACAACTGCACTGCCCTTCTCTGCATGTCACAGAAACACTAACCAACATACCTAACCATCTGTGGGGTCAAAGCCAGAGCTGCCGACTTTGAACCAGGGACCCAGGTTCAAGTCTCGGCGTCGGCTCAACATCCTGTGATTCTGGGCAAAACATATAATCTCCCCATGCCTACCAAAAATGAATGTGTCCTTGCGTAATGTCACTGGTACTCATGTAGAGTACTTTGATACCTTCGGATCAAGTTCACGCTATATAAAACTGCAAAAAATAAGGTGAAACAGATATCTCATCTACCCTGCTGGTTAAAATATTAAACAAATAGAAAAGCACACCAACCTACTGAGTACTTCAGTACTCTCTTTTTCTCAATGGATCTGCAACCAGACATCCTTCATCATCCAGCACTTCCACTTTCCCCTCTGCTGTACTACAACCTGGCAATGCCTGATACAACATCATTCACACTTACACTACACCCAACCATTACCATGGTACATCAGACCCTCTTTAATGACTTCTACCACACTGACACACCACACTCCCTGAAACACTGCCACCATTGGTGGAATGGAACTATTCCTCTTACTCTCCCGTCCCCTTCACTCTCCACAAGGAAACACTCTTCCGTCTCCTTGACAGTGATAGAGCGCTTTTAGCACTCTAATTTGTATGGGTGCATTATAGTCATAATTGCCATGCACCTACAATCAAGTATATTGTGTGTAGTGTTTTATAACCATGAACATGTACTCAGTAGATTCATTTACACATCCATTGTAGTGCAATGTTATACTATGATCATGTATGTATCGTCATGCCTGCATATACAGAGAGGAGGATAGTTTATAAACATATAATATAACTGTTCGCTGTTTAAATTGCCCAACTTTCTAGGCCCAAGACTGTACTTGTTTTTGCACCTCCTTGGCTTCTCGAGAAATAAATAATGAAATGCATGTTGTTTACAAGAAATAGCAGTGTTCTCATCCTACTGCAGGTATTGTAGTGTAGTTCCTATTTCCTATTTCTCTTATAGGTTCTGCGCATTGGAATAATATACACTATAGTTTTTGCATAGGACTAAGGTCAGTATGCTCCTATCGAGTACATTAAACTTAATTACTTTGTGTGTGCCAGCTAACTCAGAGGTCACTAGAAACTTCTCAAATTAACAAGAAGGGATTCGTTTCTGACGACCGCATAAACATGATAACTTTGTGTCCCTTAAATTCGGAACGCGTCTCAGAATCGTGGAAACAATAGATAACAGTTTCACTCAGTCAATCATGCATGCCTAGTTTCTTCAGAGTTACACAGAAATAGATAGACGGGCGTTTCAATAAAAGGGTTTATTGAACAGACTTGTTTCTCATGTAAGAGATGTGAACTGTTACAATCATTAGACAGTAAGCAAGATATATTATGCACAGCGTAAGCAGTAAGAAGAAATAATACTGCAATAGCATTGTCTTTTAGCTATGACATATATTCATATATACATACATAAATAACACAGGCTAAAATGTGAATACTCGTCTGATGCTTCTAAATAGTTCTACCCCAGTGCACCTAACGTAAGTGTAGTACGAGATAAGAAGTAGGTGCTGTGTTCTATAGTATGGTATATACTAAGTTTAGTATTCCAAGAGTCCCTCTAGGTTCTAGTCAGCTCCATACCTTAGAATGAGAGAGGTAGGAATCTCTATCTGGGTCTCAAACTCTTAACACCCCGCGAAGGGAGTCAGAACACTGGAAGCTGGATTCTCTGCGAGCAGGGATGACAGCGTCTGGTCAGTGCGTCAGGCCGGGATATGGCCTCTTCCGAACTTGCCATAGCGAACCGTGCAGTCAAGTCGTGCTGAGTCGTGCCGTGGTTTGCCATGGTAAGGGAAGGTATATTTATACCTGGAAGATGCTTAGGAATGCTAGCATTGACGTAAAGACGGGCAGAGGAAGAAGTATTGGATGAACCCCTAAGGAATAGTAGTTCATGCATAATAGATGAGTTCTTGGAGAAATCAATAATCCTAGCCAGGTAAAGTCCCGTTCGGCTTAAGGGTCTGGTTTCTAAGAACTCGTTGTGACGTGGGGTGGACGCATGTAGGTGACCATGCCTGTTTTTGGTTAGTATGGCTAATACCTAACTAAGGACTGGGATTCTATGCCTAAATAAGGGCAATGCGAATTGTGCCTATATAAGAACATGATTCAGGGAAACCTATATACGGGTATCTAAATCGAAACACAACAGAATTGGAATGCCAACTCGTTATTTTCAGATTGGAGAAGATACAAGGAATGCTTTGAAGACCGAAGGAAGTGAGAAGGGAGGATATCTCTAGTGTCTGGCTGTTCCGGGAAGCAAGGTCACCACACCGAACAAAGCCGTCTTAATTAAAAGGCGTGAACCTCCCCATTTAGATAAAGTTGCAATGGAAAATTTTACCAGGATGAAGCAAGGAATCGAATGCTATATTGTATGATGTGTAGGGACAGAGACCCCAGACTTCTGCAAGCTTTCGGAGAGAAAGGAGCATCTTAGAACTTGCTCCTAGCCTTAAGCATCTTAGCCCATTTGACGTGAGTACTTCTCAGGAAGTCAACACGTGCTGACACCTTTGGGAATAGATGGAAGGGTATTAGATAGCATCTCCTCTTAGTATAGTGTAGGGACCGAATTGTGTTATTTCTGATGAAAAGGGACCTAGACTCTGTGTCTATTTTGAGTTGTATCCGAATCCTCGAATTTATCATGTTATTCTTGTCATGCCGAATTACTTATATTCGTAGAATCTGCTCTGTACTGATTTTCTAGTATCTCTATGTGCTAATCTTACAATGTGTATACATCTTATTATTCTTGGCCTTATAATAAATTGACAAACCTAAAGTCGGACTCTGTGGTACTTTTAGGTGTGATATCGCCGTCCTGTTATGGAGTGTTTTTCCCCTCCACCGCTTATAGGTGGTAAATAAAAGATCCTGAGCGCTAATTGTTAGGAGGAAGACAGGGTGCAATTTAGCGTAATCAAATGGTAGCAGATGATGGTTTACCTCTAAATAAGTGAGGGGAAAGGAGAAATATAGGGTAGAGTAGCAAGAATCGAGGTCCGGATGCAGCAGATGGAACATCGGCGAAGAGTGGTGGAAACGGGCAGACGTTGACGGTGCGGCGGAACGAAAAGGGTGGCGTGAGTATGAAAGGTCTTGTGAAGAGTGTTAGATTGTTGTGTGTTTCATTTGTGTGATGTTTTGCGGACTTGGGATGCATGCTGAGTGATTGTGGTTTTTGGTACTGGTTCGATCACGAGCGGATCAGGTAATTTGGTGAACGGGCTCAAGAGAAGTCCAAGATCCCAGGACAGTATTGTAATTGAATTGTCTGAGTATATTGTGGGAGTTGCGAAGCGATAGACTGTTCACTTGTGTCAGGGAACTTTGTGTGAGTGCGGCAGTAACTCATTGTGAGACACCCCACGTACCAGGGGTGGATCGCATTGAGTAAGTGACCAACGCAGGTCGGAGATCATAGTAGATGCGTGTTCTTGTGTGAGTGTTCTATTGATCTCTTAGCGGACAGACAATTACTTATTGTAACTGTAAGTTATTGTGACTGTGGTAGGACCGGTTACTTGGTTAATAACTTTGGGTTATACAGTTACTTGTAGAAGCGAATGTGTGAGTGAGTGTACGAAGTGAAATTGTAAAGGCAGGTGAGCCGCTGCAAGGAGTGAGCAGTGATGTCAGTGTGCACTGCGCTAGGATTGGTTGCTCTGGGTTCATAGTCGAATATTGGATTGTGGGTTGCAAATCGATCGATTTTCATGATGCGTTGTTTTCAGGTGTTGAGAGATTTGTGCAGAGGTGACAGAGGGGTGGTGACTCGGGTCAGAGAGGAAGGTCCACCGGAAGATACCCTTGCACATTATATGGCAACGAATGTGGGATTGCATGTGATCGTTTGGCTTCAGAATTGGCATAAAATTACAGAGAAGGAAGGGGAATTGGCTTTCCCTCATTATGGGTCATTTCGTATGGAGGTTTTATACCAGCTGAGGGGGGTGATGGCTGCCCTTAAGCCCCCACCTCGACCCACACAATTTGAGGCATTAGACACTTGGATGAGAGCTGCATTAGCAAAGAAACAAGAGACATCACAGGGACGAATGAGGAGAGCAATGAAGGCATATCAAGATGCCAGATGGGATGCACAGCTGAAACGATGGAGAGTAGAGCGTTTGTATCCCTTTCTATTGTTAGCCGAGTCAGAGGGAAAGAGCAAGAAAGATGAGGATAGTGACACAGACGATTGTTTTCTGGACAGGCTCTTAGCAGAACGACCTCCACCTTGTGACTCTAAGACATAGACATAGAGGTCGCAACTACAAGAGGAGACGGTAGGAGCAGGGCAGGTGGGGTTGGAAGAACAGTCAACAGGAGTTAAGAGACAATTAGCCATGGTACGGCTCCCTGGAGGGTCAGGGGGAATGAGATACCCCAATTATGAACCAGCTCAACCGGCAGGGAATATGCAGTTACCAGATGCTCTGTCAGTGCCAGTTACCATTAGACCAGTAGTCCCCATATATACTCCTGAAGAGAGACAAAAGGTGATAGGGAAGAGACAATATCTGGGGGGAGCCTTACACAAATGGGAGCAGGTCTAGGACAGGTGCCCGTGGCTTATAGTACTCCATTGCCTGCTACTGCAGATCCATCACAACATGGACAGTGGGTCAGAAAGGAGACCAACCGGAATCTTAGCGAATTCTAGGTCGGACCTCCGATTGTGGGTTCAACCTGTGAGAGAGTCAATGTTGCCAAGAGAAGAAATGACGAGGGCAGAGCCTTCTAAGATACTGTGTGGGCCGCAGGGTGTTTGTGCAGGTAATCACTGGAGGAGAAGGAGCTGGGATAGAGAAGATCGTTCAGTAGCAAAGAGGGTAGAAGTAGCAATACCGAGAACACAGAGTTGTGACAGAGAAGCTGTAGAAAGGGAAAGAAATCAGAACGTGTTACAGAGTGCAATAAAAGCACCCATGTTGGATGTAGTACGGTTAAAGGTGGAAATAGATGAAGTGATTGAAGGGAATTTGCCTTTGGAACAAATCAAGACATACGACCCAAATGAAGTGTTGTTCATAGCCAAAGACATCACAAGAAAGGCAAAGCGGGCTTATGATGCCCTATGGCAGTTAGCACGAAAGTATGATGTTGACTTGACAAAGACCAAGATGATGCAGGGTTCTTGCAGACTAAATTACACAGACAAGGAGTTGGATGAAAAGCAAACTGTTGGGTTGAAAGCCCAGATTAGAGAACTGGTATTAGGCATGCGAACTTGGAAAGCATTAGACAAATGGAAAGAGAGGTGGGTCAAAAAGAAAAGCGCTAAGACCAGAATAGGAACCTCCTCGCCTCAGGGGCGAGGGATAGAAACCACTGGTAATTTCCCTTTGAGAGAAGTGCAGAACGGAGGGTATGTACATGTGCCATGGAGCAGAGGTGATTTGGCTGCATTTACAAATGATTTTCCCCGGCTGAGGGAAAAACCTGCAGAATGGTACAAGCAGATAGACCGGTTTGTTAAGATCCTGAAGGTGTTGTGGATTGAGTTAAACACTTTGTTTGATATAGTGGTCCCAGCAGATTTGTGGGCTGCATGAAAAATTGCTATTGAGTGGCCAACAGCGGAGCCACCTAGAGATTCTGTAACGCATGGTCCTTCACCTGATGTCATGAGGAAATATGAGCAAGTAATTACCTAGTTGCAGTCTAAGGTAGCTCCGCAGATTGTTGATTGGCTTAAAATTGATTGTACGACTCAAGAGCCTAAGGAATCAGTGCATGATTACTACGAACAATTGTTATTGGCTTTTAAACAGCATAGTTGATTGGATACTATTGATCAGAAATATATAGGACAGTTTGTCTCCAAGTTCGTGTTAGGTTTGAAATATGAGATTAGTCTGATGATACAACGCCACCAAATATGTTGGCAGAATAAGTCGGTGGATGAAATACTGTGGCATAAGCATTTGATTTTTCGAGATTGAGTAAGTAACCCAGATCCAAGAGCAGGGACTGAGTAACGCCTAGCTGGGAGAGTAGAAGTTGTTTGTTCAAATTCATGAGGATAATGTCGTCGAGATAAATGATCATTCTGATCCCCAGAGAGCGCAGGAAAGCTACCACCGGTTTTAAGAGTTTGGTGAAACACCACGGAGCCGAGGAAAGGCCGAAAGGTAGAGAGGTAAAGCGATAAGTCATGCCTGACCACTGGAATTGTAGGAACTTTGCGTGGGACGGATAAATATGGACGGTGAGATAAGCATCCTGTAAGTCCAGACGAACCATCCAATCGTGTGGACGAAGGGTATCTCTTAGGTGTAAGATTGTTTCCATTTTGAAGTGGCGATAAACCACAAACTGATTGAACCATTTCAGATTGATCACTGGACGCAATTTTTTGTTCTTTTTCTGGACATGAAAGATGGAACTTAGGAAACCTGACTGGTCGAACGGGGCAATTTGAATGGCCTGTTTTTGAAGAAGGGTCAGAATCTCTGACGAGATGAGAGCGGTCATGTCGTTTGAAAACACTAGCGGTGGAGGAAAAACCGATTGGATAGGCGGCGAATAGGTGATAGTTTGCCATTTTTGGAGAAACAGAGAAAGGCGCCCTCCCACCGGGGGAGGGGAAGAAGAACATACCTTGTTGGTTGGAGTTATTGGTGCGATAGCCTCTCTGGCCGCGTCCCCTGGAACCTCTACCACGCTGAGGGTAGAACTGAGGCTTGTATTCTTGTGCAGAGTTGTTGAAGGATCCTCTGGAGCCTTGGTTGTTGAAGGAACGGCCGGAAGAGCGACCCCTGCCTCTGCCGGCCCGTCCAAAAACCCGTGGAGAAAACACCTTTTTAATAGATTGTTGGGCTTTGTCCAAAGAAGCAAAGGTGGACACAAATCTGCTTAGATCTTTAACCAAAGACTCCCCAAAGAGAAGACCATTGGCCTTGGCACCGGGGTCTTGAGGAGCCAAATTGGCCAGTTTGGGGTCCAATTTGATCAAAAGTCCTTTACGACGTTCATGTGTTATGGCGGCCTTGGCATTGCCCAGTAAACAAAAGGCACGTTGGACCCACATGGAGACGTCCTCTGCCGATAGTTCTAAACCGTCCCAATGGGCAGTTTCGGCCATGTTGAAGATGCGAGCCAAAGGACCCACGACGTCGAGCAGTTTATCCTGGCAGGTGGACCAGGCCTTGTCCACCCCTTTGCGAGGGTCCTTGCCGAATTTGGAGAAAAAGGTAAGTAAGGGTTGGTCGATGGAAGGGACCAAGGTAACCTTATCAGGTAAAGAGGGTTTGGGGCACTCCGACTTTAACCTGGATCTGACCGAGACATCTAAAGGAAGGCGTAACCTTGCTGCAATGTATTCTCCCAGATGAGGGGAGGGCAGCCATTCAGTGGAATTGGGATGGCAAGTTAAAGCCGGGCCGAACATGGGTACTCCTTCGGAATCAAACACTGGTTCAAAAGTAAAAGAATCAGACTTTAATTTTTTGGAAGGAGGAGAGGGAGGGTCAGAGATATCAAAAACATCAAAAAGGTCATCTGCGTCATTCATGTCGTCATCCGTGTCCAAAATGGTGGATATAACCAACTTTTTTGGTGACTCTGCGTGCCTCAATTTATGTTTACGTTTGCCCTCGGAACCTAGAATCCCCTCCTGAGCAGTAGGCCTGGGAGGCACTTTGTCCTCAGTCAAGCGCGAGGAAACCCCGCCAGTCGAAAGTGACGCAGAATGAGAAGCATGTAAAGCAGAGGAAACCACCTTTCTTTTTCTGCTATCCCCCGCAGATTGGGCCAAAGCTTTGGACAGGAGACTCAACATGGAAGATTCCATACCTTTGGACATACGTCTCATAGACCCTTCCACTGCATTTTCCACAGAAGAATTAATACATTTATTTAGGTCCTTTTTAAAGGCTTCACCTTCATCATTGAGCTGAATAGGCTCGGGAGAACTGTCAACTTCCATAGTAAAATGAACAAAAGGTACCAGAGAGGCAATGAAGGCTTAATAAAAGGAGAGGAGGGAGGGGCGTGAGGAGCAAAACACTCCTATGGGCGTGGTTAATGGGACAAACCCTCCGGAGCTCCGAGAAACGGTCGTGCAGAGAAGACCGGGAACGAAGGGATTAAAGGGCTGAATACACGAAGCAGAGCGAGCAAGGCCGTGAGAAATTACACTGACAGGAAGTCAACGGTAAGCGCGAGCGAGCTCACAGAATCAAGTGCGCAACAGCGCGAACCACCAAAGGCACCCGCGGCGGGGGGGTGAGGAGCAGGGAGCGAGAAAAGCGCTACAACAAAAGCACCGGTAGGGCGCGAGGGCACAGCAATTGAAATAAAATGGCAGAGTCAACCAAATATTATCTCACCTCAGACCTACTGCCACTCTCACCTCAGGCCTGCTGGCACTCTCACCTAAGGCCTGCTGGCACTCTCACCTAAGGCCTGCTGGCACCCACACCTAAAGCCTACTGGCACTCTCACCTAAGGCCGGCTGGCATCCTCACATAAGGCCTGCTGGCACTCTCACCTAGAGCCTCCTGGCGCTTTCACCTAAGGCCTGCTGGTACTCTCAACTAAGGTCTGATGGCACTCTCACCTAAGGCCTGCTGCCACTCTCACCTAAAACCTGCTGGAACTCTCACGTACGTTCTGCTGGCACTCTAACCTAAGGCCTGCTAGCGCTCTCAACTATGGCCTGCTGCCACTCTTACCTAAGGGCTGCTGGCACTCTCACCTAAGGCATGCTGGCACTCTCTCCTACGCCTGCTGACACTCCCACCTAAGTCCTGCTGGCACTCTCACCTAAGGCCTGCTGATACTCTCACCTACGGCCTGCTGACACTCTCACCTAAGTCCTGCTTACACTCTCACCCTCTCACCTAAGGCCTGCTGGCACTCTCCCCTAAGGCCTGTTCTCACTCTCACCTAAGGGCTGCAATCACTCTCACCTAAGTCCTGCTGACACTCTCACCTAAGTCCTGCTGACACTCTCACCTAAGGCCTGCTGGCATCCTCACCTAAGGTCTGCTGGCACACTCACCTAAGGCTTCCTGGCACTCTCAACTAAGCCTGCTGACACTCTCACCTAAGACCTGCAGGCACTCTCACCTAAAGCCTGCTGGCACATTCACCTAAGGCCTGCTGGCGCTCTGACTTAAGGCATACTGGCACTCTCAACTATGGCCTGCTGGCACTCTCACCTAAAGCTTACTGGCACTCTGAACTAAGGCATGCTTGTACTTTTATATAAGGCCTGTTAACACTCTCACCTAAGTCCTGCTGACACTCTCACCAATGTTCTTTGATAACTTGCTCCAGGATACTTCAGCTTTGTGTCAGGCCTTCTCAATATCTCCAAATAATCCTGCGTGGAGCTCCAGGATTGGGCCTCGAGTCTAAAAGACATTTCTCAGTGGATGGAAAGGATGGGCTTTGCCAGTGGTCCTTACATGCTGCTGATCAGCTAAGTTATCAACAGAGGTCAGTATGGAGGAGCTTCAACAGAGCCATGCCTCACAATACTTGAATACTACTCAAATGTCACAGAACTATGGATTGTTAAGACGCATTGTCAGAGTATTTTAGAGTACAGGGCTTGAATGCTAGCATGCACCTGTAGCACCATGTGTGGTCCCCATTAACAATCTGGGGTGCTGCAGATCAGTAGTGGTACAGCTCAGCCTGTGTGCTTGTCCTGGAGCAGCTGGAGGTCCTCTGGGTCCGGAATGAGGTGCTTTGGCAGAGATATGTGTGTGTCCAAGAGATAGCATCATAGGGGGAGCAGTGAGGCAGGAGTAGAGCACATTATCAGACCAGTGTGAGGCCGCGGACTGGCACAGAGGGGAGTGGTGCGGATTGAGTTTGAAGTGCATCGGGGTTGTTTGTGGGTCAAGGTACTGGAAAAGCAGGGGGAGGGTGCGGTACAGGATTGGGGCTCATGAGCAGACTTGTGTTGAGCAAGGAGTTCAGTCCTCCAGGACTGAGGTGCTCTGCCAGAGCTGTGTTTGGGTCACAGACCTGGAATTTCAGGGAAAACACCAAACCAAACTGTGTTTGTGTTGATTCCGATTTGGCGCACAAGCTCCCTTGTGTAGGCATGTTATTCAAAATACCCTAAAATTGCCTTTTACAAAAGATGTATCACTCTCATGCATTATATATTGTTTTTACTGCATATGTTTCAATACCTGAAGTCTGAGTGGGATACCTTTACCAACATCCTGCTCCTAATATCCCAAAAAGATCACACACCTATCTGGGAAAAAGCTAAAACTTCTACGAAAGATAAAATGCCATTTCTCAGCTGTGTGAGTGAGTGAATCAATGCCCGCTGTACTGCAGAGGGGTGAACTAAATTGCCGCAGTGATAAGTCGGAGTTTGTAAAGAGTTTAAAAGATAGGTTCTGATTCTTATTTTGAAGAGGAGGTGGGTGGACTCAGCGCAGAGGGTCCTGGTGTGTCCATTTCATAACAGGAGTTTTTGAAGTGCGAGTCTACACCCACCTTTACCTTTTAATGTGCTGTAGGCACTGTCCATTTTGCTGTAGAATTCTCCCCTTGGATGCATTTGTGGGTGAGGCAGAGCGCTTTGAAACGGATTTTAGTGGTGATGGTGAGCCGGTCGGAGATGCCCAGCTTTGGGCAGATGAAGAGCTGATGGAAAGAAGCTTCACTGGACTCACTTAGACTGGGGTCACCATTAGCACCACTTCCTAGGCAGTCTCACTCAATGAGGCATATTCTCAAGGAGTTATCGGCACTTTAGCGCATCAAAAATGGCAAAAGAATTATCGCTGTATTCTCAAACTGGTGCAAACTGCCAGATATTGCCAGTTTTCCAGTGATAGTTTCCGCAAAAAACATTGCCACGGATGAGAGCGACAACTAACGCTAATGATATGCAGAGAAGGCGTTCCTGTGCAAAAACAGACGAAAACACCACTTCACGATTTTCTCAACGACCAGCCAGATCTGCGATGCGATCCAAAAACAGGCAATAAGGCACGTTAGCAGCAGGGATTTAACACCTGCCTTTTACTGGTGTAAAGCAGGACGACTACCTGCAGAATGAACAGGAGCCCAGCTCAGAGCCACATCTGAAGACCAACACATATCATGGAGACACTGATCATGCAGCTCCAACCGCCACCACCACCAGGTCCACCCCTACCCCCAGGAACCCCCCAGACTACCACAGAGGCTGCGCAGAACAAGACAGGGGATCATCCGAAAACGCACTAGCCTCAGACTTAATGCCAGAGGATGTCATTGCCCACTACAGGCTCAAAAGGACAACCATCATCAGCATCCTGACCCACATTGCCCACAGGCTCACAGTACCAACACAGCAGACAACCAACATCCCTCCGCAGACAAAGCTGCTGGCTGTGCTGCACTTGTTGGCCTCTGGTACCTTCCAACCAACAACTGCCAGAGTCGGAGGATTCTCACAGCCAGCCCTATCAAACGTCCTCACACATGTCTTGGATGCATGCCCACAAAAGCAACAACGGGCCCCTGTATGCACACCACACGCTAGTCCCAATTCATAGTGTTCCTGCGCATCCAACCCGAACCCCAGCCGTTGCCTGGAGCCTCTGTTCTCTAGATCCAAGATTGTAGTTTCTGAAATGGGTGTGTGCCAGGTCATGAAGTCCAGTAGCCAACAGTAGTGAAAAAACAGTTATTTATTGCAAAAGCATAAATGAACAACACGAAAACATCAGCCAACGCGTTCCATTCCCAACGGGGAACTTCATCAAGGCAACTTGTGGATCCAATTAACTGCATATGGTCTGGGAACTCCCCAAAACATTAATATTCTGAAAGTCCGTATTCAGAAACCTGTTGGATAAATGGTGACAAGGTCAAGCATCCGTATAGTCACAAACGTATTCTTGTACAGTGTATTGCACTTGGACAAACAGGAATGCTTACAGGTATGATCAATCCTGCACAAAAAGACCGTAACAGAAGTTCATGTGGTCGTAGCCTTCGAAGGAAAGAAAAGGAAGGTTACGACCACACAAACTTCTGTTACGGTCTCATTAGGCAAGATTTATCATGCCTGTAAGCATCGCGGTTTGTATCAGCTTGATACCCCTGCACCTTCACTTCCCCCACACAGTGCCTCGGATGCTACCAACTCTGTGCACCGCAAGTCATGGGCCCTTTATGATTGAGTCGCGTGGTGCGAACGCCATCATATCACCTCCGGCAGTGGGGAATGTGATGTGGTAGGGTCCTAGGCCCTCGGCCCTCATGCATAAATAATGGCCACAAGGACACTCTCCGAGAGATAGTGGAAATGGCCTCGAGCACGTGCGCCCAGCCCGTTTTATTGGCAGGGTCACAAGTCCTGTGATGCCTGTGCTGGATGGGTGTGGTGTGGGTGTAAACCAGCCCTCAGGGAGTGGGTTTGGTAGGTTTTCCTAGGTGGCTGCCGAGCACAGGGCCAAAAACCCAGGTGACCCCCCTTGCAAAACCAGGTCATTTTGTGATAGGCAATTTTGATGTTGCCTCAATACTAGACCTCTGATCAGCAGATCACTACAGGGAAGACCTGGGACATGTAGCGTTGTTGTCCCCTCCTGAAAGCGTAAGCGGAGTGGGCTGGCCTGGCTTATGCCAGTCCAGCGTAGGGGTGTGAACAATGACCCCGAGGCTCTGGGCGTGGTTCCGTTCTGGCCTGGACAAGGAAGTAACTAATGCGTGTGTCTCTGTTGTAGTGTCGGCGCCACCCGGACCGCAATCGGTAATGTTGCACCCTGTGACTCAAGTCCCACAACATGAGCAACAAAGACGTAAGGGGGAATCACTGACCCTACATTCATCCATACTTTCAAACTTGAATGATCATAAACATGACACATCTGTGTGAATTTCAATGTTTAATGCACATTCAGTGGAGTGTTGTAGATGGAGCAGTACAGGGCCATGCACACCCAACTTTATAATGTTGGTTCGTGGAGGGCCAGCCAGAGTCCTTCAGGGAATGACAAGTACACCGGAAGAGGAAGAGTTCAGTTTGCAGTCTGATAGCTGTGTCATTGGTGATGAAACAGAATATGGCAGTCCATGTTGAGGTCCAAGGTGAGTGTCACAGAGTGAATTGGGGGACAGTGGAAGGTGATGATGCAGAGTACAGAACCAAGCAGAAACAGGCCATATGGCGGAGATGAATGCTTCTGCTTCTTTCTTACCAGTACGGCAGGATCATCCGCATCTTCGTCCTCTGATGTTTCATGTGCCTCACATGTGGGTGGGAGTGTTCTGTCTCCAGTGCTGTGTGGCACTGACACATCAGGCGGCAGAGTTGCGGATGTCAAAGCAGCAGCAGCATTCATCTGCGCCAGGCCTTGTGGCAGCAATGCCATGATGAGGGTCTGCAGGGCATGGTAGATCCCAGACACATCACTCTGGTGTGCAGCCGTGGCAGCAATTCCTTCTCACTGCACCCGCTTCATGTTCTCCATGGTCCTCCGCATGTGTCCCAACTCCCGGATGACACCGCTTGAGCCACTCTGACTAGACAGTTGTCCTTGTCTCTGAGTCAGGACTCCAGCGATGTTATCCATGGATCGTTGGAGAGCATGGAGCGGACTGTGGTGTCCTTAAAGGACTGTAAGTGGTCCCTGATGGGACTTAGACACCCACGTATGGCATCTAGTTTGGCTGCCATGCGGTCGAAATCCACCCGCACCTGATCAGCCATCTTCTCCTGGCACCCTAACACAAGTCGTTGGAAGGCCATGTGTTGTTTGTGTGGGTCCTGGGAGACAGCCGTGGTGGTTGGTGCATCCTGCTGTGTGGTCTGTGCAGGGGTGAGGTCTCCTCGATGCAGCTGGCCTGCCCTGCTCCTCGGGGTGGGTTGCTGAGGGTGTCCATGCGCTGTTGGAGGGCATCGGTGTCGAAGGTGGGGAGGTCCTCTTTGTCATCAGTGAAGAGTTGTTGGGTTTGTTCTGCAGGAGGTGTTGATTCTCCCTCTGCAATGTGAAGGGGACATGCAGTTTAACATTGTGTTCACATGTATGTGGATGCATTGTACAAGTTTACATACAGACTGCATGACAACGTACATTGGGACTGTTTGGGAGGAGCTGCCTATTTGATGCGGGACAGTGGATGTTTCGACAACATCACAGATGTGTGTTTGTACTTATACCTCACCATCTCACATTTCCCTGCTATGCCAGATGTGATTGGCCAGTTTCTACACACAAACAGCAGCAGTTGTGTCCTCTGTTCTGTTGTGAACGTGTTGCAGTTTGTACCACATTGTTGTCAATGTTGATGTGTTCTGATTCTTATGTGTGTGTGCTGCATTGTGGGTGAGGCACCCCTGCAGCCCTGATTTTGCTGGCCCTTATCCCTTTCAGGCGGTGTGCCTTTCAATTCCGTGCTTATACTGTGCTGAGATGTTGCAGACTTGGGTAAATTGGGCTCTTGGTGGGAGTTGGGATTCTTGGGCATAGTTTGTCCACAGATGTGTTGTTGACACACATGTGCATGGGTTTGTTGTGAGATTAGTGATGTGTGGGGAGGGCCCCCTCTGGGCACTTAGTCGATGGGGGCCTACTTGCAGTTTCTTGGTGTGCTGGAGTGTGCCTAGGGGATCAGGGACATGCTCCAGAGTCATTGTGGGTGTGCACTGTGCTATGCTTAATTATGCATGTGTGCCATTGTGCCCATCTCCCCCCGTACCCGCAGTCCCTGGTCGTTGCTCACCCGGTTGCTGTTGTGTCGGCTCCTGTCGAGCAGTGTCTGGTCCCCCAACTCCTGCAACCGTCTCCACACTGATGACTGTGGACACCATTTCCTCCATCTCGTCCAGCTCCTCCTGTGGCGCTGGACTCCCACCACCAGTCTGCATTGCTGCCTTCTGGTTGTTGCCGAGTTTCTGCTTGGTTTTGCGCTTCACATCATTCCAGCGCCTCTTGACCTCTTCCACTGTCCTCCTCAGCACTCCGATTGCATTCACCTTGTCCAGGATGGACTGCCATATTCCATTTTCTGTTGGCAATGACACATTGGAGGTGACAAACAGTTGTTGATGGTATTTTATCACCTCCGTTATCATGATCCTGTTTTCCTGCGGACTGAACCGCGTCTTCCTCTTCTTGTCCTTGCTCTTCCCTCACCCCGAGGTCCCGGCCTGGGCCTCCGGGGGGCTTGTGGGGCTCTGGTCATCCTCTGTTCCTGCTCCAGCTACATCCATTGTGCTTCGCAGTTGTTATGTTTTTGTTTGTGTTTTCTTTTTTCTGCTTTTATAGTGATTCTTCCCGCCTGACGTGTGTCAATTGCAGGCCTGTCATAGCTTTTCGCTGATTTTGTCATCGCGGTTGGGCCCAACGCAAGTTTTTTTGCCTTCAGGTTTGGACTTGTATCGCCGTCCCGGTAATGCTATCGCGAACATTTGACGCGTTATCGGGGAACTATTGCATGTTCCCGCCGTGTTGTGAATAGGACATTAACATGGAGTTATTTTCCCACGATAGACGGCGATATGAAAGATTGCATTAACAGATTTTGGCGATGATTATCGCACGTTCTTGAGTATATCCCCCAATGAGTACCCTGAGCATCATCACCTGAGTGACTGTGAGTGAGTCACTCTCATACCAGCTGCTGCCCATTGTGCAGCGGTGTGTGCCTGTCTGCCAGGGAGTCTTCTCCTTTGCCCCCCCACCCCCATCCCATACAATTGGTACCCCACTCCCAGCCCCCCATTTCCCACACTGCGCAGCACCTGCCTCCCCTGACACAACTGAAGGTGCAAGAGACCCAAGCACCAGGCTAGACTGCCACAAAATGCTCACTGGCCACAGTGGAGTCTGGCCATGCCCCAGCAGGCAACTGGACTGAGAATCTGACAAACACTGCCAGAGGCACTTAAAGGCCAACTTTACCTGGTCCTGGCTTGTGCCTGCCAGCATTCCCAATCCGATAGATGCCCAGGCCAAGGCCGTACCATCCACAGTGGGCAGGAGGACCCAGCACAGAGGGACAGACCCTCACCGGAGGGACAGGGATTCAGGTGTGGAGATGGTTGTTTACATTGCACAGTATGCAGCTTGTCATTAATGCATGTTTCAAGAATATTTGTTTTCTTATTATTAGTTATATGGTATGAAGAATATAATATAACTGACAAAATGCTCTTTTTCAAACTCCTTTTGAGGGGTGCTTTCACGTTCCGTTTGCTTTTTAGGATCAAAAGGAATGTTTCTCTTTTGCATGCTCTGTTAATCATATGTAAAGCTTTGCCTTGTTTGAGGTGAATTCATTTTTATGTAAATTTTTCCTATACCCCACACTGGTAAAATCAACATTCCTCTGCATTTGTTCACTCAATACTGCACCGCAGTTCTGTTCTTTCTTGTTTATTTTACCTTCTTTTTGGTTTATTTCTCTGGGTTGGGAAAAAGCTATGTATTTGAGAGAAAGTGCCCTCTTTGTTTACATAATTTAGGCAGGACCAGAGGTAAACCACACCACTCTGTCTTTTCCTGGGTGTAGAGCACTTCAGTCTGAGTGTAGATGGTACGCATTTTTGTGGTGATAGATTAGTGCAAGGGAGAAATTTACACAGCTAGTGTGTGGTGGCATAACTGTGGTGTCTTGCTATCTTAGCAGTGCTTAATTTGAGGGGGTGGTTGCCGGTGCTGCCCACCAGAAGTCATTTTTGGGGATCACCACTTATTTTCCCTCATCAAACATTTACCAAGAGCAAGAGAGTGAAAAACACACAAAGGAGAAAGAAGGAAAAAGAGAAAGACGGAAAAAAATCACAAAGGGAAAAAGCAGGAACCTATAAGAGTGAGATAAAGGGGCAGAGAGACGTTTGAAGGCAGATTAAAGAGGCCTGAGGTGGAATCAAGACTGCTCAGCCTTGGTATTTGGTGCGCTGACATGTAACAGCACCGGGAAAGTCCTCCCCCACACACACACCTCCCCTTTTACTTCAAGCTCACTCACGGCGCTCTTGCATGAGTTCAACTAAGATCTCTGTTTTCCACTCCACCACTTTTGGAATCTACAGACCACCACAGCTAGGTCTGCCAGACATAACTTCAAGCACAGATATTCTCCCTGCCCATACATCTCAGTCTCTGAGTGCACTAGGTCCTCAAACAGATAATATTATCAGCATGCCAATTTGGCATTAAATGTAAAAATGTAAACAGTTTTTGAGTATTTGTAACTAATATCCTTGTAATCAATACAACCCCTGAAAGTAATATTAGGGGTTCAAAATTATGGCGAAATTACTTGAAAATGCCACATTATTTGCTCTGTTTTAGCTCGTAATACATCCCTGTAACAGTTTTTGGCAGAAGGATGCATTTCAACTAAAGTACTGCACGCAGCAGCTCACGTTCTTTTGTTACCAAGCATGCATGTTAAATGTTTACACCAATTGCCAACTCACTGTACATTTTTACTGCAAATGGTGTGCAATTATGTAAAGTGACAAAATGGCGTGATTTTGGCAGTGTCGTGTAATAATGCAAAATTGCGCAGTTTAATTTAAATTTCACCCAGGCCTAATTCGTACCAAGCATCGTCTCCAACACACTGAAACATCAGTGAGGCACACCACACAAAAGACCACCATCCCAAGACCATGCACCTGCTGCTTCATGCTGCTAACAACCATTCTGTGCATCCTTCTTCTCCTGCTCACACTGCCTTAACTCTTTGCTCGATAAAGCCATGCAGTGTTTCTACTGCCAAACAGACCACACAAAGCCTCAACACAACTGCACTGCCCTTCTCTGCATGTCACAGAAACACTACCCAACATACCTAACCATCTGTGGGGTCAAAGCCAGAGCTGCCGACTTTGAACCAGGGACCCAGGTTCAAGTCTCTGCGTCGGCTCAACATCCTGTGATTCTGGGCAAAACATATAATCTCCCCATGCCTACCAAAAATGAATGTGTCCTTGCGTAATGTCACTGGTACTCATGTAGAGTACTTTGATACCTTTGGATCAAGTTCACGCTATATAAAACTGCAAAAAATAAGGTGAAACAGATATCTCATCTACCCTGCTGGTTAAAATATTAAACAAATAGAAAAGCACACCAACCTACTGAGTACTTCAGTACTCTCTTTTTCTCAATGGATCTGCAACCAGACATCCTTCATCATCCAGCACTTCCACTTTCCCCTTTCCCCTCTGCTGTACTACAGCCTGGCAATGCCTGATACAACATCATTCACACTTACACTACACCCAACCATTACCATGGTACATCAGACCCTCTTTAATGACTTCTACCACACTGACACACCACACTCCCTGAAACACTGCCACCATTGGTGGAATGGAACTATTCCTCTTACTCTCCCGTCCCCTTCACTCTCCACAAGGAAACACTCTTCCGTCTCCTTGACAGTGATAGAGCGCTTTCAGCACTCTAATTTGTATGGGTGCATTATAGTCATAATTGCCATGCACCTACAATCAAGTATATCGTGTGTAGTGTTTTATAACCATGAACATGTACTCAGTAGATTCATTTACACATCCATTGTAGTGCAATGTTATACTATGATCATGTATGTATCGTCATGCCTGCATATACAGAGAGGAGGATAGTTTATAAACATATAATATAACTGTTCGCTGTTTAAATTGCCCAACTTTCTAGGCCCAAGACTGTACTTGTTTTTGCACCTCCTTGGCTTCTCGAGAAATAAATAATGAAATGCATGTTGTTTACAAGAAATAGTAGTGTTCTCATCCTACTGCAGGTATTGTAGTGTAGTTCCTATTTCCTATTTCTCTTATAGGTTCTGCGCATTGGAATAATATACACTATAGTTTTTGCATAGGACTAAGGTCAGTATGCTCCTATCGAGTACATTAAACTTAATTACTTTGTGTGTGCCAGCTAACTCAGAGGTCACTAGAAACTTCTCAAATTAACAAGAAGGGATTCGTTTCTGACGACCGCATAAACATGATAACTTTGTGTCCCTTAAATTCGGAACGCGTCTCAGAATCGTGGAAACAATAGATAACAGTTTCACTCAGTCAATCATGCATGCCTAGTTTCTTCAGAGTTACACAGAAATAGATAGACGGGCGTTTCAATAAAAGGGTTTATTGAACAGACTTGTTTCTCATGTAAGAGATGTGAACTGTTACAATCATTAGACAGTAAGCAAGATATATTATGCACAGCGTAAGCAGTAAGAAGAAATAATACTGCAATAGCATTGTCTTTGAGCTATGACATATATTCATATATACATACATAAATAACACAGGCTAAAATGTGAATACTCGTCTGATGCTTCTAAATAGTTCTACCCCAGTGCACCTAACCTAAGTGTAGTACGAGATAAGAAGTAGGTGCTGTGTTCTATAGTATGGTATATACTAAGTTTAGTATTCCAAGAGTCCCTCTAGGTTCTAGTCAGCTCCATACCTTAGAATGAGAGAGGTAGGAATCTCTATCCGGGTCTCAAACTCTTAACACCCCGCGAAGGGAGTCAGAACACTGGAAGCTGGATTCTCTGCGAGCAGGGATGACAGCGTCTGGTCAGTGCGTCAGGCCGGGATATGGTCTCTTCCGAACTTGCCATAGCGAACCGTGCAGTCAAGTCGTGCTGAGTCGTGCCGTGGCTTGCCATGGTAAGGGAAGGTATATTTATACCTGGAAGATGCTTAGGAATGCTAGCATTGACGTAAAGACGGGCAGAGGAAGAAGTATTGGATGAACCCCTAAGGAATAGTAGTTCATGCATAATAGATGAGTTCTTGGAGAAATCAATAATCCTAGCCAGGTAAAGTCCCGTTCGGCTTAAGGGTCTGGTTTCTAAGAACTCGTTGTGACGTGGGGTGGACGCATGTAGGTGACCATGCCTGTTTTTGGTTAGCATGGCTAATACCTAACTAAGGACTGGGATTCTATGCCTAAATAAGGGCAATGCGAATTGTGCCTATATAAGAACATGATTCAGGGAAACCTATATACGGGTATCTAAATCGAAACACAACAGAATTGGAATGCCAACTCGTTATTTTCAGATTGGAGAAGATACAAGGAATGCTTTGAAGACCGAAGGAAGTGAGAAGGGAGGATATCTCTAGTGTCTGGCTGTTCCGGGAAGCAAGGTCACCACACCGAACAAAGCCGTCTTAATTAAAAGGCGTGAACCTCCCCATTTAGATAAAGTTGCAATGGAAAATTTTACCAGGATGAAGCAAGGAATCGAATGCTATATTGTATGATGTGTAGGGACAGAGACCCCAGACTTCTGCAAGCTTTCGGAGAGAAAGGAGCATCTTAGAACTTGCTCCTAGCCTTAAGCATCTTAGCCCATTTGACTTGAGTACTTCTCAGGAAGTCAACACGTGCTGACACCTTTGGGAATAGATGGAAGGGTATTAGATAGCATCTCCTCTTAGTATAGTGTAGGGACCGAATTGTGTTATTTCTGATGAAAAGGGACCTAGACTCTGTGTCTATTTTGAGTTGTATCCTAATCCTCGAATTTATCATGTTATTCTTGTCATGCCGAATTACTTATATTCGTAGAATCTGCTCTGTACTGATTTTCTAGTATCTCTATGTGCTAATCTTACAATGTGTATACATCTTATTATTCTTGGCCTTATAATAAATTGACAAACCTAAAGTCGGACTCTGTGGTACTTTTAGATGTGATATCGCCGTCCTGTTATGGAGTGTTTTTCCCCTCCACCGCTTATAGGTGGTAAATAAAAGATCCTGAGCGCTAATTGTTAGGAGGAAGACAGGGTGCAATTTAGCGTAATCAAATGGTAGCAGATGATGGTTTACCTCTAAATAAGTGAGGGGAAAGGAGAAATATAGGGTAGAGTAGCAAGAATCGAGGTCCGGATGCAGCAGATGGAACATCGGCGAAGAGTGGTGGAAACGGGCAGACGTTGACGGTGCGGCGGAATGAAAAGGGTGGCGTGAGTATGAAAGGTCTTGTGAAGAGTGTTAGATTGTTGTGTGTTTCATTTGTGTGATGTTTTGCGGACTTGGGATGCATGCTGAGTGATTGTGGTTTTTGGTACTGGTTCGATCACGAGCGGATCAGGTAATTTGGTGAACGGGCTCAAGAGAAGTCCAAGATCCCAGGACAGTATTGTAATTGAATTGTCTGAGTATATTGTGGGAGTTGCGAAGCGATAGACTGTTCACTTGTGTCAGGGAACTTTGTGTGAGTGCGGCAGTAACTCATTGTGAGACACCCCACGTACCAGGGGTGGATCGCATTGAGTAAGTGACCAACGCAGGTCGGAGGTCATAGTAGATGCGTGTTCTTGTGTGAGTGTTCTATTGATCTCTTAGCGGACAGACAATTACTTATTGTAACTGTAAGTTATTGTGACTGTGGTAGGACCGGTTACTTGGTTAATAACTTTGGGTTATACAGTTACTTGTAGAAGCGAATGTGTGAGTGAGTGTACGAAGTGAAATTGTAAAGGCAGGTGAGCCGCTGCAAGGAGTGAGCAGTGATGTCAGTGTGCACTGCGCTAGGATTGGTTGCTCTGGGTTCATAGTCGAATATTGGATTGTGGGTTGCAAATCGATCGATTTTCATGATGCGTTGTTTTCAGGTGTTGAGAGATTTGTGCAGAGGTGACAGAGGGGTGGTGACTCGGGTCAGAGAGGAAGGTCCACCGGAAGATACCCTTGCACATTATATGGCAACGAATGTGGGATTGCATGTGATCGTTTGGCTTCAGAATTGGCATAAAATTACAGAGAAGGAAGGGGAATTGGCTTTCCCTCATTATGGGTCATTTCGTATGGAGGTTTTATACCAGCTGAGGGGGGTGATGGCTGCCCTTAAGCCCCCACCTCGACCCACACAATTTGAGGCATTAGACACTTGGATGAGAGCTGCATTAGCAAAGAAACAAGAGACATCACAAGGACGAATGAGGAGAGCAATGAAGGCATATCAAGATGCCAGATGGGATGCACAGCTGAAACGATGGAGAGTAGAGCGTTTGTATCCCTTTCTATTGTTAGCCGAGTCAGAGGGAAAGAGCAAGAAAGATGAGGATAGTGACACAGACGATTGTTTTCTGGACAGGCTCTTAGCAGAACGACCTCCACCTTGTGACTCTAAGACATAGACATAGAGGTCGCAACTACAAGAGGAGACAGTAGGAGCAGGGCAGGTGGGATTGGAAGAACAGTCAAGAGGAGTTAAGAGACAATTAGCCATGGTACGGCTCCCTGGAGGGTCAGGGGGAATGAGATACCCCAATTATGAACCAGCTCAACCGGCAGGGAATATGCAGTTACCAGATGCTCTGTCAGTGCCAGTTACCATTAGACCAGTAGTCCCCATATATACTCCTGAAGAGAGACAAAAGGTGATAGGGAAGAGACAATATCTGGGGGGAGCCTTACACAAATGGGAGCAGGTCTAGGACAGGTGCCCGTGGTTTATAGTACTCCATTGCCTGCTACTGCAGATCCATCACAACATGGACAGTGGGTCAGAAAGGAGACCAACTGGAATCTTAGCGAATTCTAGGTCGGACCTCCGATTGTGGGTTCAACCTGTGAGAGAGTCAATGTTGCCAAGAGAAGAAATGACGAGGGCAGAGCCTTCTAAGATACTGTGTGGGCCGCATGGTGTTTGTGCAGGTAATCACTGGAGGAGTAGGAGCTGGGATAGAGAAGATCGTTCAGTAGCAAAGAGGGTAGAAGTAGCAATACCGAGAACACAGAGTTGTGACAGAGAAGCTGTAGAAAGGGAAAGAAATCAGAACGTGTTACAGAGTGCAATAAAAGCACCCATGTTGGATGTAGTACGGTTAAAGGTGGAAATAGATGAAGTGATTGAAGGAAATTTGCCTTTGGAACAAATCAAGACATACGACCCAAATGAAGTGTTGTTCATAGCCAAAGACATCACAAGAAAGGCAAAGCGGGCTTATGATGCCCTATGGCAGTTAGCACGAAAGTATGATGTTGACTTGACAAAGACCAAGATGATGCAGGGTTCTTGCAGACTAAATTACACAGACAAGGAGTTGGATGAAAAGCAAACTGTTGGGTTGAAAGCCCAGATTAGAGAACTGGTATTAGGCATGCGAACTTGGAAAGCATTAGACAAATGGAAAGAGAGGTGGGTCAAAAAGAAAAGCGCTAAGACCAGAATAGGAACCTCCTCGCCTCAGGGGCGAGGGATAGAAACCACTGGTAATTTCCCTTTGAGAGAAGTGCAGAACGGAGGGTATGTACATGTGCCATGGAGCAGAGGTGATTTGGCTGCATTTACAAATGATTTTCCCCGGCTGAGGGAAAAACCTGCAGAATGGTACAAGCAGATAGACCGGTTTGTTAAGCTCCTGAAGGTGTTGTGGATTGAGTTAAACACTTTGTTTGATATAGTGGTCCCAGCAGATTTGTGGGCTGCATGAAAAATTGCTATTGAGTGGCCAACAGCGGAGCCACCTAGAGATTCTGTAACGCATGGTCCTTCACCTGATGTCATGAGGAAATATGAGCAAGTAATTACCTAGTTGCAGTCTAAGGTAGCTCCGCAGATTGTTGATTGGCTTAAAATTGATTGTACGACTCAAGAGCCTAAGGAATCAGTGCATGATTACTACGAACAATTGTTATTGGCTTTTAAACAGCATAGTTGATTGGATACTATTGATCAGAAATATATAGGACAGTTTGTCTCCAAGTTCGTGTTAGGTTTGAAATATGAGATTAGTCTGATGATACAACGCCACCAAATATGTTGGCAGAATAAGTCGGTGGATGAAATACTGTGGCATAAGCATTTGATTTTTCGAGATTGAGTAAGTAACCCAGATCCAAGAGCAGGGACTGAGTAACGCCTAGCTGGGAGAGTAGAAGTTGTTTGTTCAAATTCATGAGGATAATGTCGTCGAGATAAATGATCATTCTGATCCCCAGAGAGCGCAGGAAAGCTACCACCGGTTTTAAGAATTTGGTGAAACACCACGGAGCCGAGGAAAGGCCGAAAGGTAGAGAGGTAAAGCGATAAGTCATGCCTGACCACTGGAATTGTAGGAACTTTGCGTGGGACGGATAAATATGGACGGTGAGATAAGCATCCTGTAAGTCCAGACGAACCATCCAATCGTGTGGACGAAGGGTATCTCTTAGGTGTAAGATTGTTTCCATTTTGAAGTGGCGATAAACCACAAACTGATTGAACCATTTCAGATTGATCACTGGACGCAATTTTTTGTTCTTTTTCTGGACAAGAAAGATGGAACTTAGGAAACCTGACTGGTCGAACGGGGCAATTTGAATGGCCTGTTTTTGAAGAAGGGTCGGAATCTCTGACGAGATGAGAGCGGTCATGTCGTTTGAAAACACTAGCGGTGGAGGAAAAACCGATTGGATAGGCGGCGAATAGGTGATAGTTTGCCATTTTTGGAGAAACAGAGAAAGGCGCCCTCCCACCGGGGGAGGGGAAGAAGAACATACCTTGTTGGTTGGAGTTATTGGTGCGATAGCCTCTCTGGCCGCGTCCCCTGGAACCTCTACCACGCTGAGGGTAGAACTGAGGCTTGTATTCTTGTGCAGAGTTGTTGAAGGATCCTCTGGAGCCTTGGTTGTTGAAGGAACGGCCGGAAGAGCGACCCCTGCCTCTGCCGGCCCTTCCAAAAACCCGTGGAGAAAACACCTTTTTAATAGATTGTTGGGCTTTGTCCAAAGAAGCAAAGGTGGACACAAATCTGCTTAGATCTTTAACCAAAGACTCCCCAAAGAGAAGACCATTGGCCTTGGCACCGGGGTCTTGAGGAGCTAAATTGGCCAGTTTGGGGTCCAATTTGATCAAAAGTCCTTTACGACGTTCATGTGTTATGGCGGCCTTGGCATTGCCCAGTAAACAAAAGGCACGTTGGACCCACATGGAGACGTCCTCTGCCGATAGTTCTAAACCGTCCCAACGGGCAGTTTCGGCCATGTTGAAGATGCGAGCCAAAGGACCCACGACGTCGAGCAGTTTATCCTGGCAGGTGGACCAGGCCTTGTCCACCCCTTTGCGAGGGTCCTTGCCGAATTTGGAGAAAAAGGTAAGTAAGGGTTGGTCGATGGAAGGGACCAAGGTAACCTTATCAGGTAAAGAGGGTTTGGGGCACTCCGACTTTAACCTGGATCTGACCGAGACATCTAAAGGAAGGCGTAACCTTGCTGCAATGTATTCTCACACATGAGGGGAGGGCAGCCATTCAGTGGAATTGGGATGGCAAGTTAAAGCCGGGCCGAACATGGGTACTCCTTCGGAATCAAACACTGGTTCAAAAGTAAAAGAATCAGACTTTAATTTTTTGGAAGGATGAGAGGGAGGGTCAGAGATATCAAAAACATCAAAAAGGTCATCTGCATCATTCATGTCGTCATCCGTGTCCAAAATGGTGGATATAACCAACTTTTTTGGTGACTCTGCGTGCCTCAATTTATGTTTACGTTTGCCCTCGGAACCTAGAATCCCCTCCTGAGCAGTAGGCCTGGGAGGCACTTTGTCCTCAGTCAAGCGCGAGGAAACCCCGCCAGTCGAAAGTGACGCAGAATGAGAAGCATGTAAAGCAGAGGAAACCACCTTTCTTTTTCTGCTATCCCCCGCAGATTGGGCCAAAGCTTTGGACAGGAGACTCAACATGGAAGATTCCATACCTTTGGACATACGTCTCATAGACCCTTCCACTGCATTTTCCACAGAAGAATTAATACATTTATTTAGGTCCTTTTTAAAGGCTTCACCTTCATCATTGAGCTGAATAGGCTCGGGAGAACTGTCAACTTCCATAGTAAAATGAACAAAAGGTACCAGAGAGGCAATGAAGGCTTAATAAAAGGAGAGGAGGGAGGGGCGTGAGGAGCAAAACACTCCTATGGGCGTGGTTAATGGGACAAACCCTCCGGAGCTCCGAGAAACGGTCGTGCAGAGAAGACCGGGAGCGAAGGGATTAAAGGGCTGAATACACGAAGCAGAGCGAGCAAGGCCGTGAGAAATTACACTGACAGGAAGTCAACGGTAAGCGCGAGCGTGAGAGAGCTCACAGAATCAAGTGCGCAACAGCGCGAACCACCAAAGGCACCCGCGGGGGGGGGTGAGGAGCAGGGAGCGAGAAAAGCGCTACAACAAAAGCACCGGTAGGGCGCGAGGGCACAGCAATTGAAATAAAATGGCAGAGTCAACCAAATATTATCACATGCATGATAACTGTAAACAATACGGGAGCAAAAGATAAGTCACTTATCTGACTGCGAGCAGCAAGAAAAGAGGAAGCTCCGCAGTCAGATGTGACGTTTTATTAGTGGTTCCTTGATGATTGGTTGTTCGGTCTCGTTTTTCCTGAGTTCCCATTGGCCAGCCTTCGCGCTTGGACCCCTGGGATCTGTAGTGTTTCACTTATCTTGGCTGCTGTATAATAAAAGCAAGATAAGAAAGCATAATAGGAGCCTCCGGTCTTGCCATAAAATTCCTCAAATCAATTCAGGTAGAAAAGGAAGGCTGTTAGTTGAGCCTGTGTAACTGTGAGCCGCTTCTGCTCACTTCCTTGCTGCTGTGTGCTCGAGACTCTCATTGCAGCTCTGTGATCTTACACAGAAGCAAGCACTCTCACCTAAGGCCTGCTGGCACTCTCACCTCAGGCCTGCTGGCACTCTCACCTCAGGCATGCTGGCACTCTCACCTCAGGCCTGCTGGCACTCTCACCTAAGGCCTGCTGGCCCCCCTCACCTAAGGACTGCTGGCACTCTCACCTCAGGCCTGCTGGCACTCTCACCTCAGACCTGCTGGCACTCTCACCTAAGGGCTGCTGGCACTCTCACCTAAGGCCTGCTGGCACTCTCACCTCAGACCTACTGCCACTCTCACCTCAGGCCTGCTGGCACTCTCACCTAAGGCCTGCTGGCACTCTCACCTAAGGCCTGCTGGCACCCACACCTAAAGCCTACTGGCACTCTCACCTAAGGCCGGCTGGCATCCTCACATAAGGCCTGCTGGCACTCTCACCTAGAGCCTCCTGGCACTTTCACCTAAGGCCTGCTGGTACTCTCAACTAAGGTCTGATGGCACTCTCACCTAAGGCCTGCTGCCACTCTCACCTAAAACCTGCTGGAACTCTCACGTACGTTCTGCTGGCACTCTAACCTAAGGCCTGCTAGCGCTCTCAACTATGGCCTGCTGCCACTCTTACCTAAGGGCTGCTGGCACTCTCACCTAAGGCATGCTGGCACTCTCTCCTACGCCTGCTGACACTCCCACCTAAGTCCTGCTGGCACTCTCACCTAAGGCCTGCTGATACTCTCACCTACGGCCTGCTGACACTCTCACCTAAGTCCTGCTTACACTCTCACCCTCTCACCTAAGGCCTGCTGGCACTCTCCCCTAAGGCCTGTTCTCACTCTCACCTAAGGGCTGCAATCACTCTCACCTAAGTCCTGCTGACACTCTCACCTAAGTCCTGCTGACACTCTCACCTAAGGCCTGCTGGCATCCTCACCTAAGGTCTGCTGGCACACTCACCTAAGGCTTCCTGGCACTCTCAACTAAGCCTGCTGACACTCTCACCTAAGACCTGCAGGCACTCTCACCTAAAGCCTGCTGGCACATTCACCTAAGGCCTGCTGGCACTCTGACTTAAGGCATACTGGCACTCTCAACTATGGCCTGCTGGCACTCTCACCTAAAGCTTACTGGCACTCTGAACTAAGGCATGCTTGTACTTTTATATAAGGCCTGTTAACACTCTCACCTAAGTCCTGCTGACACTCTCACCAATGTTCTTTGATAACTTGCTCCAGGATACTTCAGCTTTGTGTCAGGCCTTCTCAATATCTCCAAATAATCCTGCGTGGAGCTCCAGGATTGGGCCTCGAGTCTAAAAGTCATTTCTTAGTGGATGGAAAGGATGGGCTTTGCCAGTGGTCCTTACATGCTGCTGATCAGCTAAGTTATCAACAGAGGTCAGTATGGAGGAGCTTCAACAGAGCCATGCCTCACAATACTTGAATACTACTCAAATGTCACAGAACTATGGATTGTTAAGACGCATTGTCAGAGTATTTTAGAGTACAGGGCTTGAATGCTAGCATGCACCTGTAGCACCATGTGTGGTCCCCATTAACAATCTGGGGTGCTGCAGATCAGTAGTGGTACAGCTCAGCCTGTGTGCTTGTCCTGGAGCAGCTGGAGGTCCTCTGGGTCCGGAATGAGGTGCTTTGGCAGAGATATGTGTGTGTCCAAGAGATAGCATCATAGGGGGAGCAGCGAGGCGGGAGTAGAGCACATTATCAGACCAGTGTGAGGCCGCGGACTGGCACAGAGGGGAGTGGTGCGGATTGAGTTTGAAGTGCATCGGGGTTGTTTGTGCGTCTCGGTACTGGAAAAGCAGGGGGAGGGTGCGGTACAGGATTGGGGCTCATAAGCAGACTTGTGTTGAGCAAGGTGTTCAGTCCTCCAGGACTGAGGTGCTCTGCCAGAGCTGTGTTTGGGTCACAGAACTGGAATTTCAGGGAAAACACCAAACCAAACTGTGTTTGTGTTGATTCCGATTTGGCGCACAAGCTCCCTTGTGTAGGCATGTTATTCAAAATACCCTAAAATTGCCTTTTACAAAAGATGTATCACTCTCATGCATTATATATTGTTTTTACTGCATATGTTTCAATACCTGAAGTCTGAGTGGGATACCTTTACCAACATCCTGCTCCTAATATCCCAAAAAGATCACACACCTATCTGGGAAAAAGCTAAAACTTCTACGAAAGATAAAATGCCATTTCTCAGCTGTGTGAGTGAGTGAATCAATGCCCGCTGTACTGCAGAGGGGTGAACTAAATTGCCGCAGTGATAAGTCGGAGTTTGTAAAGAGTTTAAAAGATAGGTTCTGATTCTTATTTTGAAGAGGAGGTGGGTGGACTCAGCGCAGAGGGTCCTGGTGTGTCCATTTCATAACAGGAGTTTTTGAAGTGCGAGTCTACACCCACCTTTACCTTTTAATGTGCTGTAGGCACTGTCCATTTTGCTGTAGAATTCTCCCCTTGGATGCATTTGTGGGTGAGGCAGAGCGCTTTGAAACGGATTTTAGTGGTGATGGTGAGCCGGTCGGAGATGCCCAGCTTTGGGCAGATGAAGAGCTGATGGAAAGAAGCTTCACTGGACTCACTGAGACTGGGGTCACCATTAGCACCACTTCCTAGGCAGTCTCACTCAATGAGGCATATTCTCAAGGAGTTATCGGCACTTTAGCGCATCAAAAATGGCAAAAGAATTATCGCTGTATTCTCAAACTGGTGCAAACTGCCAGATATTGCCAGTTTTCCAGTGATAGTTTCCGCAAAAAACATTGCCACGGATGAGAGCGACAACTAACGCTAATGATATGCAGAGAAGGCGTTCCTGTGCAAAAACAGACGAAAACACCACTTCACGATTTTCTCAACGACCAGCCAGATCTGCGATGCGATCCAAAAACAGGCAATAAGGCACGTTAGCAGCAGGGATTTAACACCTGCCTTTTACTGGTGTAAAGCAGGACGACTACCTGCAGAATGAACAGGAGCCCAGCTCAGAGCCACATCTGAAGACCAACACATGTCATGGAGACACTGATCATGCAGCTCCAACCGCCACCACCACCAGGTCCACCCCTACCCCCAGGAACCCCCCAGACTACCACAGAGGCTGCGCAGAACAAGACAGGGGATCATCCGAAAACGCACTAGCCTCAGACTTAATGCCAGAGGATGTCATTGCCCACTACAGGCTCAAAAGGACAACCATCATCAGCATCCTGACCCACATTGCCCACAGGCTCACAGTACCAACACAGCAGACAACCAACATCCCTCCGCAGACAAAGCTGCTGGCTGTGCTGCACTTGTTGGCCTCTGGTACCTTCCAACCAACAACTGCCAGAGTCGGAGGATTCTCACAGCCAGCCCTATCAAACGTCCTCACACATGTCTTGGATGCATGCCCACAAAAGCAACAACGGGCCCCTGTATGCACACCACACGCTAGTCCCAATTCATAGTGTTCCTGCGCATCCAACCCGAACCCCAGCCGTTGCCTGGAGCCTCTGTTCTCTAGATCCAAGATTGTAGTTTCTGAAATGGGTGTGTGCCAGGTCATGAAGTCCAGTAGCCAACAGTAGTGAAAAAACAGTTATTTATTACAAAAGCATAAATGAACAACACGAAAACATCAGCCAACGCGTTCCATTCCCAACGGGGAACTTCATCAAGGCAACTTGTGGATCCAATTAACTGCATATGGTCTGGGAACTCCCCAAAACATTCATATTCTGAAAGTCCGTATTCAGAAACCTGTTGGATAAATGGTGACAATGGTCAAGCATCCGTATAGTCACAAACGTATTCTTGTACAGTGTATTGCACTTGGACAAACAGGAATGCTTACAGGTATGATCAATCCTGCACAAAAAGACCGTAACAGAAGTTCATGTGGTCGTAGCCTTCGAAGGAAAGAAAAGGAAGGTTACGACCACACAAACTTCTGTTACGGTCTCATTAGGCAAGATTTATCATGCCTGTAAGCATCGCGGTTTGTATCAGCTTGATACCCCTGCACCTTCACTTCCCCCACACAGTGCCTCGGCTGCTACCAACTCTGTGCACCGCAAGTCATGGGCCCTTTATGATTGAGTCGCGTGGTGCGAACGCCATCATATCACCTCCGGCAGTGGGGAATGTGATGTGGTAGGGTCCTAGGCCCTCGGCCCTCATGCATAAATAATGGCCACAAGGACACTCTCCGAGAGATAGTGGAAATGGCCTCGAGCACGTGCGCCCAGCCCGTTTTATTGGCAGGGTCACAAGTCCTGTGATGCCTGTGCTGGATGGGTGTGGTGTGGGTGTAAACCAGCCCTCAGGGAGTGGGTTTGGTAGGTTTCCCTAGGTGGCTGCCGAGCACAGGGCCAAAAACCCAGGTGACCCCCCTTGCAAAACCAGGTCATTTTGTGATAGGCAATTTTGATGTTGCCTCAATACTAGACCTCTGATCAGCAGATCACTACAGGGAAGACCTGGGACATGTAGCGTTGTTGTCCCCTCCTGAAAGCGTAAGCGGAGTGGGCTGGCCTGGCTTATGCCAGTCCAGCGTAGTGGTGTGAACAATGACCCCGAGGCTCTGGGCGTGGTTCCGTTCTGGCCTGGACAAGGAAGTAACTAATGCGTGTGTCTCTGTTGCAGTGTCGGCGCCACCCGGACCGCAATCGGTAATGTTGCACCCTGTGACTCAAGTCCCACAACATGAGCAACAAAGACGTAAGGGGGAATCACTGACCCTACATTCATCCATACTTTCAAACTTGAATGATCATAAACATGACACATCTGTGTGAATTTCAATGTTTAATGCACATTCAGTGGAGTGTTGTAGCTGGAGCAGTACAGGGCCATGCACACCCAACTTTATAATGTTGGTTCGTGGAGGGCCAGCCAGAGTCCTTCAGGGAATGACAAGTACACCGGAAGAGGAAGAGTTCAGTTTGCAGTCTGATAGCTGTGTCATTGGTGATGAAACAGAATATGGCAGTCCATGTTGAGGTCCAAGGTGAGTGTCACAGAGTGAATTGGGGGACAGTGGAAGGTGATGATGCAGAGTGCAGAACCAAGCAGAAACAGGCCATATGGCGGAGATGAATGCTTCTGCTTCTTTCTTACCAGTACGGCAGGATCATCCGCATCTTCGTCCTCTGATGTTTCATGTGCCTCACATGTGGGTGGGAGTGTTCTGTCTCCAGTGCTGTGTGGCACTGACACATCAGGCGACAGAGTTGCGGATGTCAAAGCAGCAGCAGCATTCATCTGCGCCAGGCCTTGTGGCAGCAATGCCATGATGAGGGTCTGCAGGGCATGGTAGATCCCAGACACATCACTCTGGTGTGCAGCCGTGGCAGCAATTCCTTCTCACTGCACCCGCTTCATGTTCTCCATGGTCCTCCGCATGTGTCCCAACTCCCGGATGACACCGCTTGAGCCACTCTGACTAGACAGTTGTCCTTGTCTCTGAGTCAGGACTCCAGCGATGTTATCCATGGATCGTTGGAGAGCATGGAGCGGACTGGGGTTTCCTTAAAGGACTGTAAGTGGTCCCTGATGGGACTTAGACACCCACGTATGGCATCTAGTTTGGCTGCCATGCGGTCGAAATCCACCCGCACCTGATCAGCCATCTTCTCCTGGCACCCTAACACACGTCGTTGGAAGGCAATGTGTTGTTTGTGTGGGTCCTGGGAGACAGCCGTGGTGGTTGGTGCATCCTGCTGTGTGGTCTGTGCAGGGGTGAGGTCTCCTCGATGCAGCTGGTCTGCCCTGCTCCTCGGGGTGGGTTGCTGAGGGTGTCCATGCGCTGTTGGAGGGCATCGGTGTCGAAGGTGGGGAGGTCCTCTTTGTCATCAGTGAAGAGTTGTTGGGTTTGTTCTGCAGGAGGTGTTGATTCTCCCTCTGCAATGTGAAGGGGACATGCAGTTTAACATTGTGTTCACATGTATGTGGATGCATTGTACAAGTTTACATACAGACTGCATGACAACGTACATTGGGACTGTTTGGGAGGAGCTGCCTATTTGATGCGGGACAGTGGATGTTTCGACAACATCACAGATGTGTGTTTGTACTTATACCTCACCATCTCACATTTCCCTGCTATGCCAGATGTGATTGGCCAGTTTCTACACACAAACGGCAGCAGTTGTGTCCTCTGTTCTGTTGTGAACGTGTTGCAGTTTGTACCACATTGTTGTCAATGTTGATGTGTTCTGATTCTTATGTGTGTGTGCTGCATTGTGGGTGAGGCACCCCTGCAGCCCTGATTTTGCTGGCCCTTATCCCTTTCAGGCGGTGTGCCTTTCAATTCCGTGCTTATACTGTGCTGAGATGTTGCAGACTTGGGTAAATTGGGCTCTTGGTGGGAGTTGGGATTCTTGGGCATAGTTTGTCCACAGATGTGTTGTTGACACACATGTGCATGGGTTTGTTGTGAGATTAGTGATGTGTGGGGAGGGCCCCCTCTGGGCACTTAGTCGATGGGGGCCTACTTGCAGTTTCTTGGTGTGCTGGAGTGTGCCTAGGGGATCAGGGACATGCTCCAGAGTCATTGTGGGTGTGCACTGTGCTATGCTTAATTATGCATGTGTGCCATTGTGCCCATCTCCCCCCGTACCCGCAGTCCCTGGTCGTTGCTCACTCGGTTGCTGTTGTGTCGGCTCCTGTCGAGCAGTGTCTGGTCCCCCAACTCCTGCAACCGTCTCCACACTGATGACTGTGGACACCATTTCCTCCATCTCGTCCAGCTCCTCCTGTGGCGCTGGACTCCCACCACCAGTCTGCATTGCTGCCTTCTGGTTGTTGCCGAGTTTCTGCTTGGTTTTGCGCTTCACATCATTCCAGCGCCTCTTGACCTCTTCCACTGTCCTCCTCAGCACTCCGATTGCATTCACCTTGTCCAGGATGGACTGCCATATTCCATTTTCTGTTGGCAATGACACATTGGAGGTGACAAACAGTTGTTGATGGTATTTTATCACCTCCGTTATCATGATCCTGTTTTCCTGCGGACTGAACCGCGTCTTCCTCTTCTTGTCCTTGCTCTTCCCTCACCCCGAGGTCCCGGCCTGGGCCTCCGGGGGGCTTGTGGGGCTCTGGTCGTCCTCTGTTCCTGCTCCAGCTACATCCATTGTGCTTCGCAGTTGTTATGTTTTTGTTTGTGTTTTCTTTTTTCTGCTTTTATAGTGATTCTTCCCGCCTGACGTGTGTCAATTGCAGGCCTGTCATAGCTTTTCGCTGATTTTGTCATCGCGGTTGGGCCCAACGCAAGTTTTTTTGCCTTCAGGTTTGGACTTGTATCGCCGTCCCGGTAATGCTATCGCGAACATTTGACGCGTTATCGGGGAACTATTGCATGTTCCCGCCGTGTTGTGAATAGGACATTAACATGGAGTTATTTTCCCACGATAGACGGCGATATGAAAGATTGCATTAACAGATTTTGGCGATGATTATCGCACGTTCTTGAGTATATCCCCCAATGAGTACCCTGAGCATCATCACCTGAGTGACTGTGAGTGAGTCACTCTCATACCAGCTGCTGCCCATTGTGCAGCGGTGTGTGCCTGTCTGCCAGGGAGTCTTCTCCTTTGCCCCCCCACCCCCATCCCATACAATTGGTACCCCACTCCCAGCCCCCCATTTCCCACACTGCGCAGCACCTGCCTCCCCTGACACAACTGAAGGTGCAAGAGACCCAAGCACCAGGCTAGACTGCCACAAAATGCTCACTGGCCACAGTGGAGTCTGGCCATGCCCCAGCAGGCAACTGGACTGAGAATCTGACAAACACTGCCAGAGGCACTTAAAGGCCAACTTTACCTGGTCCTGGCTTGTGCCTGCCAGCATTCCCAATCCGATAGATGCCCAGGCCAAGGCCGTACCATCCACAGTGGGCAGGAGGACCCAGCACAGAGGGACAGCCCCTCACCGGAGGGACAGGGATTCAGGTGTGGAGATGGTTGTTTACATTGCACAGTATGCAGCTTGTCATTAATGCATGTTTCAAGAATATTTGTTTTCTTATTATTAGTTATATGGTATGAAGAATATAATATAACTGACAAAATGTTCTTTTACAAACTCCTTTTGAGGGGTGCTTTCACGTTCCGTTTGCTTTTTAGGATCAAAAGGAATGTTTCTCTTTTGCATGCTCTGTTAATCATATGTAAAGCTTTGCCTTGTTTGAGGTGAATTCATTTTTATGTAAATTTTTCCTATACCCCACACTGGTAAAATCAACATTCCTCTGCATTTGTTCACTCAATACTGCACCGCAGTTCTGTTCTTTCTTGTTTATTTTACCTTCTTTTTGGTTTATTTCTCTGGGTTGGGAAAAAGCTATGTATTTGAGAGAAAGTGCCCTCTTTGTTTACATAATTTAGGCAGGACCAGAGGTAAACCACACCACTCTGTCTTTTCCTGGGTGTAGAGCACTTCAGTCTGAGTGTAGATGGTACGCATTTTTGTGGTGATAGATTAGTGCAAGGGAGAAATTTACACAGCTAGTGTGTGGTGGCATAACTGTGGTGTCTTGCTATCTTAGCAGTGCTTAATTTGAGGGGGTGGTTGCCGGTGCTGCCCACCAGAAGTCATTTTTGGGGATCACCACTTATTTTCCCTCATCAAACATTTACCAAGAGCATGAGAGTGAAAAACACACAAAGGAGAAAGAAGGAAAAAGAGAAAGACGGAAAAAAATCACAAAGGGAAAAAGCAGGAACCTATAAGAGTGAGATAAAGGGGCAGAGAGACGTTTGAAGGCAGATTAAAGAGGCCTGAGGTGGAATCAAGACTGCTCAGCCTTGGTATTTGGTGCGCTGACATGTAACAGCACCGGGAAAGTCCTCCCCCACACACACACCTCCCCTTTTACTTCAAGCTCACTCACGGCGCTCTTGCATGAGTTCAACTAAGATCTCTGTTTTCCACTCCACCACTTTTGGAATCTACAGACCACCACAGCTAGGTCTGCCAGACATAACTTCAAGCACAGATATTCTCCCTGCCCATACATCTCAGTCTCTGAGTGCACTAGGTCCTCAAACAGATAATATTATCAGCATGCCAATTTGGCATTAAATGTAAAAATGTAAACAGTTTTTGAGTATTTGTAACTAATATCCTTGTAATCAATACAACCCCTGAAAGTAATATTAGGGGTTCAAAATTATGGCGAAATTACTTGAAAATGCCACATTATTTGCTCTGTTTTAGCTCGTAATACATCCCTGTAACAGTTTTTGGCAGAAGGATGCATTTCAACTAAAGTACTGCACGCAGCAGCTCACGTTCTTTTGTTACCAAGCATGCATGTTAAATGTTTACACCAATTGCCAACTCACTGTACATTTTTACTGCAAATGGTGTGCAATTATGTAAAGTGACAAAATGGCGTGATTTTGGCAGTGTCGTGTAATAATGCAAAATTGCGCAGTTTAATTTAAATTTCACCCAGGCCTAGTTCATACCAAGCATCGTCTCCAACACACTGAAACATCAGTGAGGCACACCACACAAAAGACCACCATCCCAAGACCATGCACCTGCTGCTTCTTGCTGCTAACAACCATTCTGTGCATCCTTCTTCTCCTGCTCACACTGCCTTAACTCTTTGCTCGATAAAGCCATGCAGTGTTTCTACTGCCAAACAGACTACACAAAGCCTCAACACAACTGCACTGCCCTTCTCCGCATGTCACAGAAACACTACCCAACATACCTAACCATCTGTGGGGTCAAAGCCAGAGCTGCCGACTTTGAACCAGGGACCCAGGTTCAAGTCTCGGCGTCGGCTCAACATCCTGTGATTCTGGGCAAAACATATAATCTCCCCATGCCTACCAAAAATGAATGTGTCCTTGCGTAATGTCACTGGTACTCATGTAGAGTACTTTGATACCTTCGGATCAAGTTCACGCTATATAAAACTGCAAAAAATAAGGTGAAACAGATATCTCATCTACCCTGCTGGTTAAAATATTAAACAAATAGAAAAGCACACCAACCTACTGAGTACTTCAGTACTCTCTTTTTCTCAATGGATCTGCAACCAGACATCCTTCATCATCCAGCACTTCCACTTTCCCCTTTCCCCTCTGCTGTACTACAGCCTGGCAATGCCTGATACAACATCATTCACACTTACACTACACCCAACCATTACCATGGTACATCAGACCCTCTTTAATGACTTCTACCACACTGACACACCACACTCCCTGAAACACTGCCACCATTGGTGGAATGGAACTATTCCTCTTACTCTCCCGTCCCCTTCACTCTCCACAAGGAAACACTCTTCCGTCTCCTTGACAGTGATAGAGCGCTTTCAGCACTCTAATTTGTATGGGTGCATTATAGTCATAATTGCCATGCACCTACAATCAAGTATATCGTGTGTAGTGTTTTATAACCATGAACATGTACTCAGTAGATTCATTTACACATCCATTGTAGTGCAATGTTATACTATGATCATGTATGTATCGTCATGCCTGCATATACAGAGAGGAGGATAGTTTATAAACATATAATATAACTGTTCGCTGTTTAAATTGCCCAACTTTCTAGGCCCAAGACTGTACTTGTTTTTGCACCTCCTTGGCTTCTCGAGAAATAAATAATGAAATGCATGTTGTTTACAAGAAATAGCAGTGTTCTCATCCTACTGCAGTATTGTAGTGTAGTTCCTATTTCCTATTTCTCTTATAGGTTCTGCGCATTGGAATAATATACACTATAGTTTTTGCATAGGACTAAGGTCAGTATGCTCCTATCGAGTACATTAAACTTAATTACTTTGTGTGTGCCAGCTAACTCAGAGGTCACTAGAAACTTCTCAAATTAACAAGAAGGGATTCGTTTCTGACGACCGCATAAACATGATAACTTTGTGTCCCTTAAATTCGGAACGCGTCTCAGAATCGTGGAAACAATAGATAACAGTTTCACTCAGTCAATCATGCATGCCTAGTTTCTTCAGAGTTACACAGAAATAGATAGACGGGCGTTTCAATAAAAGGGTTTATTGAACAGACTTGTTTCTCATGTAAGAGATGTGAACTGTTACAATCATTAGACAGTAAGCAAGATATATTATGCACAGCGTAAGCAGTAAGAAGAAATAATACTGCAATAGCATTAGCTATGACATATATTCATATATACATACATAAATAACACAGGCTAAAATGTGAATACTCGTCTGATGCTTCTAAATAGTTCTACCCCAGTGCACCTAACCTAAGTGTAGTACGAGATAAGAAGTAGGTGCTGTGTTCTATAGTATGGTATATACTAAGTTTAGTATTCCAAAAGTCCCTCTAGGTTCTAGTCAGCTCCATACCTTAGAATGAGAGAGGTAGGAATCTCTATCCGGGTCTCAAACTCTTAACACCCCGCGAAGGGAGTCAGAACACTGGAAGCTGGATTCTCTGCGAGCAGGGATGACAGCGTCTGGTCAGTGCGTCAGGCCGGGATATGGTCTCTTCCGAACTTGCCATGGCGAACCGTGCAGTCAAGTCGTGCTGAGTCGTGCCGTGGTTTGCCATGGTAAGGGAAGGTATATTTATACCTGGAAGATGCTTAGGAATGCTAGCATTGACGTAAAGACGGGCAGAGGAAGAAGTATTGGATGAACCCCTAAGGAATAGTAGTTCATGCATAATAGATGAGTTCTTGGAGAAATCAATAATCCTAGCCAGGTAAAGTCCCGTTCGGCTTAAGGGTCTGGTTTCTAAGAACTCGTTGTGACGTGGGGTGGACGCATGTAGGTGACCATGCCTGTTTTTGGTTAGCATGGCTAATACCTAACTAAGGACTGGGATTCTATGCCTAAATAAGGGCAATGCGAATTGTGCCTATATAAGAACATGATTCAGGGAAACCTATATACGGGTATCTAAATCGAAACACAACAGAATTGGAATGCCAACTCGTTATTTTCAGATTGGAGAAGATACAAGGAATGCTTTGTAGACCGAAGGAAGTGAGAAGGGAGGATATCTCTAGTGTCTGGCTGTTCCGGGAAGCAAGGTCACCACACCGAACAAAGCCGTCTTAATTAAAAGGCGTGAACCTCCCCATTTAGATAAAGTTGCAATGGAAAATTTTACCAGGATGAAGCAAGGAATCGAATGCTATATTGTATGATGTGTAGGGACAGAGACCCCAGACTTCTGCAAGCTTTCGGAGAGAAAGGAGCATCTTAGAACTTGCTCCTAGCCTTAAGCATCTTAGCCCATTTGACGTGAGTACTTCTCAGGAAGTCAACACGTGCTGACACCTTTGGGAATAGATGGAAGGGTATTAGATAGCATCTCCTCTTAGTATAGTGTAGGGACCGAATTGTGTTATTTCTGATGAAAAGGGACCTAGACTCTGTGTCTATTTTGAGTTGTATCCTAATCCTCGAATTTATCATGTTATTCTTGTCATGCCGAATTACTTATATTCGTAGAATCTGCTCTGTACTGATTTTCTAGTATCTCTATGTGCTAATCTTACAATGTGTATGCATCTTATTATTCTTGGCCTTATAATAAATTGACAAACCTAAAGTCGGACTCTGTGGTACTTTTAGGTGTGATATCGCCGTCCTGTTATGGAGTGTTTTTCCCCTCCACCGCTTATAGGTGGTAAATAAAAGATCCTGAGCGCTAATTGTTAGGAGGAAGACAGGGTGCAATTTAGCGTAATCAAATGGTAGCAGATGATGGTTTACCTCTAAATAAGTGAGGGGAAAGGAGAAATATAGGGTAGAGTAGCAAGAATCGAGGTCCGGATGCAGCAGATGGAACATCGGCGAAGAGTGGTGGAAACGGGCAGACGTTGACGGTGCGGCGGAACGAAAAGGGTGGCGTGAGTATGAAAGGTCTTGTGAAGAGTGTTAGATTGTTGTGTGTTTCATTTGTGTGATGTTTTGCGGACTTGGGATGCATGCTGAGTGATTGTGGTTTTTGGTACTGGTTCGATCACGAGCGGATCAGGTAATTTGGTGAACGGGCTCAAGAGAAGTCCAAGATCCCAGGACAGTATTGTAATTGAATTGTCTGAGTATATTGTGGGAGTTGCGAAGCGATAGACTGTTCACTTGTGTCAGGGAACTTTGTGTGAGTGCGGCAGTAACTCATTGTGAGACACCCCACGTACCAGGGGTGGATCGCATTGAGTAAGTGACCAACGCAGGTCGGAGGTCATAGTAGATGCGTGTTCTTGTGTGAGTGTTCTATTGATCTCTTAGCGGACAGACAATTACTTATTGTAACTGTAAGTTATTGTGACTGTGGTAGGACCGGTTACTTGGTTAATAACTTTGAGTTATACAGTTACTTGTAGAAGCGAATGTGTGAGTGAGTGTACGAAGTGAAATTGTAAAGGCAGGTGAGCCGCTGCAAGGAGTGAGCAGTGATGTCAGTGTGCACTGCGCTAGGATTGGTTGCTCTGGGTTCATAGTCGAATATTGGATTGTGGGTTGCAAATCGATCGATTTTCATGATGCGTTGTTTTCAGGTGTTGAGAGATTTGTGCAGAGGTGACAGAGGGGTGGTGACTCGGGTCAGAGAGGAAGGTCCACCGGAAGATACCCTTGCACATTATATGGCAACGAATGTGAGATTGCATGTGATCGTTTGGCTTCAGAATTGGCATAAAATTACAGAGAAGGAAGGGGAATTGGCTTTCCCTCATTATGGGTCATTTCGTATGGAGGTTTTATACCAGCTGAGGGGGGTGATGGCTGCCCTTAAGCCCCCACCTCGACCCACACAATTTGAGGCATTAGACACTTGGATGAGAGCTGCATTAGCAAAGAAACAAGAGACATCACAGGGACGAATGAGGAGAGCAATGAAGGCATATCAAGATGCCAGATGGGATGCACAGCTGAAACGATGGAGAGTAGAGCGTTTGTATCCCTTTCTATTGTTAGCCGAGTCAGAGGGAAAGAGCAAGAAAGATGAGGATAGTGACACAGACGATTGTTTTCTGGACAGGCTCTTAGCAGAACGACCTCCACCTTGTGACTCTAAGACATAGACATAGAGGTCGCAACTACAAGAGGAGACAGTAGGAGCAGGGCAGGTGGGATTGGAAGAACAGTCAACAGGAGTTAAGAGACAATTAGCCATGGTACGGCTCCCTGGAGGGTCAGGGGGAATGAGATACCCCAATTATGAACCAGCTCAACCGGCAGGGAATATGCAGTTACCAGATGCTCTGTCAGTGCCAGTTACCATTAGACCAGTAGTCCCCATATATACTCCTGAAGAGAGACAAAAGGTGATAGGGAAGAGACAATATCTGGGGGGAGCCTTACACAAATGGGAGCAGGTCTAGGACAGGTGCCCGTGGCTTATAGTACTCCATTGCCTGCTACTGCAGATCCATCACAACATGGACAGTGGGTCAGAAAGGAGACCAACCGGAATCTTAGCGAATTCTAGGTCGGACCTCCGATTGTGGGTTCAACCTGTGAGAGAGTCAATGTTGCCAATAGAAGAAATGACGAGGGCAGAGCCTTCTAAGATACTGTGTGGGCCGCAGGGTGTTTGTGCAGGTAATCACTGGAGGAGTAGGAGCTGGGATAGAGAAGATCGTTCAGTAGCAAAGAGGGTAGAAGTAGTAATACCGAGAACACAGAGTTGTGACAGAGAAGCTGTAGAAAGGGAAAGAAATCAGAACGTGTTACAGAGTGCAATAAAAGCACCCATGTTGGATGTAGTACGGTTAAAGGTGGAAATAGATGAAGTGATTGAAGGGAATTTGCCTTTGGAACAAATCAAGACATACGACCCAAATGAAGTGTTGTTCATAGCCAAAGACATCACAAGAAAGGCAAAGCGGGCTTATGATGCCCTATGGCAGTTAGCACGAAAGTATGATGTTGACTTGACAAAGACCAAGATGATGCAGGGTTCTTGCAGACTAAATTACACAGACAAGGAGTTGGATGAAAAGCAAACTGTTGGGTTGAAAGCCCAGATTAGAGAACTGGTATTAGGCATGCAAACTTGGAAAGCATTAGACAAATGGAAAGAGAGGTGGGTCAAAAAGAAAAGCGCTAAGACCAGAATAGGAACCTCCTCGCCTCAGGGGCGAGGGATAGAAACCACTGGTAATTTCCCTTTGAGAGAAGTGCAGAACGGAGGGTATGTACATGTGCCATGGAGCAGAGGTGATTTGGCTGCATTTACAAATGATTTTCCCCGGCTGAGGGAAAAACCTGCAGAATGGTACAAGCAGATAGACCGGTTTGTTAAGATCCTGAAGGTGTTGTGGATTGAGTTAAACACTTTGTTTGATATAGTGGTCCCAGCAGATTTGTGGGCTGCATGAAAAATTGCTATTGAGTGGCCAACAGCGGAGCCACCTAGAGATTCTGTAACGCATGGTCCTTCACCTGATGTCATGAGGAAATATGAGCAAGTAATTACCTAGTTGCAGTCTAAGGTAGCTCCGCAGATTGTTGATTGGCTTAAAATTGATTGTACGACTCAAGAGCCTAAGGAATCAGTGCATGATTACTACGAACAATTGTTATTGGCTTTTAAACAGCATAGTTGATTGGATACTATTGATCAGAAATATATAGGACAGTTTGTCTCCAAGTTCGTGTTAGGTTTGAAATATGAGATTAGTCTGATGATACAACGCCACCAAATATGTTGGCAGAATAAGTCGGTGGATGAAATACTGTGGTATGCTAAATATCGTAGCGATCAAGTGGAATCAGCACAAAAGAAATTGCAAGACAAGGTGATGTTGTCTCAGTTGAGGGGTGCAGATTACATGGAGGGGGTTGGAGGAATGGGACGAGGCAGAGCAAGCGGCCGAGGTATGGGTCAGCAAATGGCAACAAAACCAGGTCAGGGACAAGGAAGAGGTACAGAGATGAGTGCAAGTGAGTGGGTGGCACAACAGAAAAATGTAACTGCCTGTCATTATTGCCACAAGACGGGACATTGGACGCACGAGTGTGGCTTGAATCCTGCTAATCAGATTCAATATGAGGGAGAGGGACACATGAGCGAGACCCTCTAGACAGTGACTAGACCTAAGCCTATGTATGGAGGTTGCGAGCCACAAATACAGGTGCCGCAGCCTCCTAGAATACCCATGTACAATCAGACATATCAACAGATGCCGTATTTTGAAATAAGAGACAGATACGAACAATCGCAGGGTCCTCTAAAGTACCACAGGGGGGTGCAGGAAGAATGCCCTCTCGATACCATCTTGGAGGTAGATCAGAGTGGGCCATTTGTGGATGCAGATGTGAACGGATATCATGTTACCTTTCTATTAGATACTGGAGCTGCGCGTTCCACAGTGAGAACAGATGTGGTTCCCAATTTATCACTTTCTGGACAATCAATACAAGTAGTGGGTGTCAGTAATCAAAGAATGACCAACCCATTAACTAATGCACTACCTGTCAGAATAGGGCCGTTCAAAGATAAGCATCAGTTTGTGGTGTGAAATACAAGTCCAGTCTGTCTTTTGGGCTGTGACCTTTTGTGCAAACTAAATTGTAACATCTCATGCACTCCGAGAGGTGTGGAACTGCAGACCTATGATGACGATGCTGATTTCAAAATGGCTAATATGAGCATGTGTGCAGAACTGTTTGTGGTTCTTAGGAAAGCAGAATTGCCGTGCGATTTGAGAGACTCAGTTGACCCGCAAGTGTGGGATTTCACAGGTGAAGAGATAGAGTTAATCCGAGGTGTGGAACCTGTGAAGATACAGGTGAGACCGAATACTGACTTTCCACGAACCCCACAATACAAACTGTCTGCGGAGATAGTGGCTGGAATAACTCCTGTCATTGAGTCAATGATTGCACACAGCATTCTAAAGGAGATACGAGGAAGTCCCTGCAATTCACCGATTATGGGACTGCTGAAGCCTAGTGGTAAATATAGGATAGTACAAGATCTGCGCAGGATTAATGAAATCGTGATTCCCTGTTGTCCTGTGGTACAGAATCCAGCTGTTATTCTCTTTCAAATACCATGTGAAGCGGAATGGTTTACTGTCATGGATTTGTGTCAAGCATTCTTTACCATACCTTTACAAGAAGAAAGCCAGTATTCATTCGCATTTCGGATGGGCAACCGTGTCTTAACATGGTGTAGAATCCCTCAAGGGTATACAGAAAGCCCCTCCATCTTTAGCCAGTGCCTGAAAAAGAATCTTGAAGGGCTGGTGATGCCTCAGAAATCAGTCCTGGTCCAGTATATTGACAACCTTTTGGTTGCCTCCGAAAATGAGGATGCATGCAGGATAGACACAGAGGCTTTGTTAAACCATTTGGCAGAGAATGGACACAAGGTGTCTCCAAATAAACTACAGTACTGTCTACCTGAAGATCAGTATCTGGGACATCGCATTGAGATAGGAAAGCGAAGAGTGTCACCAGATCGCATAGAGGCGATCTTTCTAATGGGAACTCCGAAAACACAAAAAGAAGTCCGCATGTTTTGGGGTATGGTCGGCTATTGTCGACAGTGGATCCCAAACTTTTCCTTACAAGCAAAGCCTCTGTTAAGATTAACACGAAAAGACATCAGTGAGCCGATAGCATGGGATGAAGAATGTTTGAGAGCCTGCCATGAATTGCGAGAAAGCATATGTCGTGCCCCAGCTCTTGGAATGCCAGACTATACTAAAGTGTTTTCGCTCTTCTGCAGTGAGAAGGAGGGATGTGCATTAGCGGTCCTTGTACAGACACATGGGGGTGCCCGTAGACAAGTGGCCTATTTTTCAGCTATATTAGATCCAGTTGCTTCTGCGTTGCCCAGATGTCTTAAATCTGTTGCTTCAACTGGTGTCAGCATTGAGAGATCCAAAAGCATTGTCATGGATCATCCGTTAATTGTCTATGTACCACATTCTGTGGAATTGTTGATGACCCGAACAAAAACACAATTCCTCATGAACAATAGGTTGACTAAGTATGAACAAGTCATTTTAGCATCTGAAAATGTCACGTTAAGACGTTGTACCACGCCGAACCCCGCTACATTGTTGCCTGTCCCCCAAGAAGATGGAGATTAAAATTGTGAGGAGCATGACTGTCTAGATGTCACTGAACTATCTACCAAACCCAGACCTGACATTGTCGATGAACCTTTACCTGAATCTGATTTGATCCTTTTTGTTAATGGTTCATGTCTAAGAGACAATGAAGGGTACCGAAGAGCAGCCTTTGCTGTATGCTCCATCACCGGAGTAGTAGAAGCTGCCTGTTTGACTAGAGTATTCTCTGCTCAGGTAGCGGAAATCTTTGCATTGATACATTCCTGTACTTTTTCACATGGAGTCTGAGTGACAATCTATACGGACAGCCAATATGGGTTTAGTGTAGTTAATGATTTTGGTCAGCTGTGGTCTCAAAGGGGATTTTTAACATCCTCAGGGTCTCCGATCCGAAATGGTGAATATGTGCGCCAATTATTGGACACTTTCCAAAAGCCCAAAGCCATAGCGGTTGTGAAGTGCGCTGCTCACGGAAAGGGAGAAGATTTTGTCACAAAGGGCAATAATTATGCGGATGAAGTAGCTCATTTTTGTGCTATACATGCATATTTTGTTAATGGGCAATATACAGGAGAAAGCACAGAAGAGTCAGAACTCAGCATGATGCTAGCTGCAAAAACAAAGAAAGAGCAAACAGCTGACCAGGGTCAAGCACATCACATTCCAGTGTAAAGTAAATAAGTCAGTGGTGCAAACACTTCCTGCACCCGCCGTCCAAAGATGCAAATACTGACAAAATGTTACAGAAGAAGAGGGAAGGTGCACTCGATGGGAAGTAAATCAATCTAACCAGATCTATTCAAAAATATCTTCTTTATTGGATTCAAGCTTAAAACTGGCAAACAGCCAACGCATTTCGTCCCCTGCGGGACTTCGTCAGGGCTCCAAAAACTCCAACAGAGTAGTTAAATTTGATGCAATTGTGAAGAAGAAGGTATATGTATATATAGAACCTCTAAAAGGCAAAATAGGCCTTAAATGGATAAATTGAAATTGTAACAGTATCAGAATCCTATAAATATCAAAATTTAAATCAAATGTAGCTACTTTAACTACTCTGTTGGATTCTTTGGAGCCCTGCCAAAATCCCGCAGGGGACGACACGTGCTGGCTGTTTGCCAGTTTTAAGATTGAATCCAATAAAGAAGCAATTTTGGAATAGATCCGGTTGGATTGATTTACTTCACATCGAGTGCACCTTCCCTCTTCTTCTGTAGCATGATTTTAGCTGTAGCTGATACATGGGATGAGATGAAGTCTCAGAGGAAGAAGCTGCTTCATGGGTCAGAGCAGGTTGTGAAAAGAGAGATGATGGTATTTGGGTGTCAACTGATAATAGAGCAATGCTTCCTAACTGTTTGCTGAGCCCAATGGCAAGGCAGATTCACGGAGCAGTTCATCTGGGATGAGATGCCATGGTGCGAGTGTTCAGGCAGACATGATTTAATCCACGCTTTTGTGTGATTGCTGAAGAAGTGTGTCATAGATATGTTACGTGTCAGCAAATGAATGCAGGAAAAAGAACCTTGGTTACAATGAGTCACACTGGAATATCAGGAGGCCCTTTTAACAGGATACAATTGGATTTTATTGAGATGCCAAGATGCAATCGGCTGAGATATGTTGTGGTGGTGGTGTGTATCTTTTCACACTGGCTTGAGGCATATCCAACTCGACGATGTGATAGTCTCACTGTGGCAAAGCTGCTATTGCGAGAACTCATCCCAAGGTACGGGTGTCCGACTTTAGTGGAAACGGATACAGGAACTCACTTCCATACTGAACTCATGAAACTGTTGTGTGCTGCTTTAAACATAGACCAGAGATTGCATTGCAGCTACAGACCGGAAGCATCTGGTCTGGTGGAACAGGTGAATGGTACGATAAAAATGAGAGTGTCTAAGGTGTGTTCATCGACTGCATTAAAGTGGCCAGATGCTTTGCCCCTTGTTCTCATGAGTTTGCGTAGCACTCCTGATAGGACAGGAATATCCCCTCATGAAATACTGACAGGGAGAGCTATGAGGTTGCCTATGGTGCCAGCAACAGTCTTGATTAATATCGCTGATGATATGGTGTTGGACTATTGTAGGGGACTGGCTGATGTGGTTAATTCTGTGTCCCACCAGGTCAAAGCAGCGACTGCATCCCCCTCGAGAGATCTGCTGCATGATCTGAACCCCGGAGATTGGGTTCTTGTACGCAAGCACATGCGGAAGAGTTGTCTGGATGCTCGGGACCATATCCGGTGATATTGGTCACGAATACAGCGGTGAAGTGTGGAGGACTGCCACATTTGATTCATGCTTCACATACCCGCAAGGTTCCAGAGCCGGTAGAGGAGACACCCATTCCCTAAATTGCTCGAAGAACAACTGACTCTGAAGACGTACAGAGAGAAACAGCACAAGGGGAAAGAGAACTGCCTGCGGAGGAGCAGGCTCTAGAGCCTGAAATTGACGACATTGTAGAAGTACCCACTGAACCAGACCCGAGTGAATGGCCTGGCGTAGAAGGAACAGACAAAGAGGAAGAGCAGAGAGCAAGTGCCAGATCAGAAAAGTGGCCAGCAAGAAAAGAAAGGCTAAATATAAGACTTGCATCTGAGAAAAATCTTGCTACGATTCCTGAAACGTCTGAATCCGAACAAAGTGAACAAGAAGATAATCCAGATGATCTAAGATGCTCAAGAAGAAAAAGAACACTGTCTCAGAAGTACGCATCCCCTGAGTGGACATATCTGGTTGCAGATGCAGAGACCGAGGAATTCTGGGAGACTGGGAACTGGAACAGTGAGCTACGGAGGGGACACCCTCTCGATTGATATTCAGTTGTTAGTCGCGGGAGTTGAAGACTTTGGAAACCTGACACTGCAAGTTCCAAATCCACCCAGATTGAGTGGGCTGCGATTTTTGAGCCTTAATCAAGTTGTTTTCCCTTCTTTTGGTAGACAGTTTACTGCCTTGGAACTGGGAGAAATTTGTGCTAAAATCCTGCAAATGGTTCTCCAAATACTCGGCTCTAACCTCATTAGAGATGAAGCTTGCACTGTGAGCTACTCAAAGAACTCATTAGGCCTTAGAAAGAAGATAACCTAGCCCCAAGTGAAAGAAGATTTAAAATTAGGGTCCTTTCAATAGAGAGAAAAATTCAGGATTAGGGCTGACTACTTCTCTACAATAGGCTTAGTGTTGATGGACTAAATCTGGCAAAAGTTGAGTGAGAAATCAAATAAGGACATTGTGATTCGAGATTAAAAGTACTGATAAGGAAAACAGAGACTCTTAACGTTCCTTTGGTGTGTCAACACGACAGTGGAACCATGGCTTCCGAAACATCTGGAAGAAAACATAAATGTATCATTGGAACTCTCATAGCAAAAGTGCTGCTTGTCATAATTGTGGTGATTGTCACATCTTTGAATGGGTCTTCCAATGATGAAAAGAATGGGGAACAACCTACTCTTACCCCACCCGGTTTAAATGGCGATATAGAAGAAGGTCCATCCATGAAAGATAAGGAAATGATCAAGGAAGCTAGTCGTAGATTGCATGTAGATTTGTCAAAGGGTGATTTCACGCTGCATGAATATGCACGTTTGTTGTATGAGTATGTGGACACAATTGAAGCGAATGACTGCTATGTGTGCATGCAATTACCAGCATCAGTAGAGGAAGGCATACCATCACTTGCTTGTGACTTATGGTATCACATGCAGTGTACTATTAAGTATGTTTTATAGCAAAGCCCATTTTGAATATTATTTCTCAAATTATGATGTAGTACTCTCTGAAGTTCCAGTCCTAAAATACATGAACAAATATGATTATTACAAAAATGTAGAGTACATGTCTAAGTACTTCGTGCCTACCATCACTTTAGATACGTCTTATGCACACAGACACAATTTGACCTGCATGTTAACTGACATTGAAAAGAAATTTGTGGATCAGATAGAAGATCGACATAGGCAAACCTTATTTCGACCTGATCCGAAGCATAAGGTACTGCCATGGACCAAGGAAGAATTAGATCACAAGGCAAAGGGGAGTTCAGGACCTATAGCTTTAGACTTTCAGTAGAAGGGAAAGTTGTGCATTAGACATCCGTCCACATCTTATGACAAGATATTCGTGGGTGAAAGTGATTGTGAACACGTTTTTCTGATTGAAGAGTCCATAAGAAAGTCACTATTGGATAAATTAACTATAGTGCCTAATGTTTATTTTGTGTGTGGTAAGAATGCTTATGTAAAACTGCCCAAGAATTGGTATGGGACATGTTATTTAGTCATAGTATTTCACAAGATACTTCATGTGGATGATTTATGGCCATTGGAAGGAAAAAGCTCACACAGGGGAAAACGTGGTGTAAGTGCTGGAGAAATCATTGGTGATGTGTTTGGAGCCATGATACCTAGTCTAGGTGTGGTTTTGAACGATGTAAAGATTCGAAAGCTTGCGACAATAGTGGATAAACTCTCCATGAATACAGCACAAATCATGCTATTAGTAGATGGTGAGACGGTCTCAATATGGGCTATGGTTCTTCAAAATCGTCTTGCTTTAGACGTCCTACTAGCAAAAGCTGGAGGAGTCTGTAAACTTTTGAGAGTCCAACAGTGCTGCACTTATATTCCTGACAATAGTCGGCATATAAGGAAATACATTGCCAATATTTCAGATATCCATCAAGAATTGAGTAATTTGGCTGCTGAGGGACTCTAGGATCACATTGGCAAGGGATTCGGACAGATTGGAAGTTGGTTTGGCAGTTTGGGACAGGGAATCATGGGTTACATCTTGAAACCCATCATCATAACTGTCATTTGCATAATTATATTATTGGGAGTCATCAAAGCATGCAAACACGAGAACAGCAAATGAAAAGACTGCAGGACAGTCATTACCAGCATCTTAAAGGGTTAAAGAGATTTAGACACAGACATCAAGCTACATCTTCTGTTAAGGTCAGTCTCATCTACAAGGAGAAAATTCTTGAAAGAATGTAAGTTGGTGTTATGACACTAGTCATAAGAGGAGGGAACTGATAGAGCGCTTTCAGCACCACTCTATTTTGTATGGGTGCATTATAGTCATTATTGCCATTCACCTACAAACAAGTATATTGTGTGTAGTGTTTTATAACCATGAACATGTACTCAGTAGATTCATTTACACATCCATTGTAGTGCAATGTTATACTATGATCATGTATGTATCGTCATGCCTGCATATACACAGAGCAGGACAGTTTATAAACATATAATATCACTGTGCGCTGTTTAAATTGCCTGACTTTCTAGACCCAAGACTGTACTTGTTTTTGCACCTCCTTGGCTTCTCGAGAAAGAAATAATGAAATGCATGTTGTTTTCAAGAAATAGCAGTGTTCTCATCCTACTGCAGGTATTGGAATGCCAACTCGTTATTTTCAGATTGGAGAAGATACAAGGAATGATTTGAAGACCAAAGGAAGCGAGAAGGGAGGATATCTCTAGTGTCTGGCTGTTCTGGGAAGCAAGGTCACCACACTGAAGAAAACTGACTTAATTAAAAGGTGTGAACCTCCCCATTTAGAAAAAGCTGCAATGGAAAATTTTACCAGGATGAAGCAAGGAATCGAATGCTATATTGTATGATGCGCAGGGACAGAGACCCCAGACTTCTGCTAGCTTTCGGAGAGAAAGGAGCATCTTAGAACTTGCTCCTAGCCTTAAGCATCTTAGCCCAATTGACGTGAGTACTTCTCAGGAAGTCAACACGTGCTGACACCTTTGGGAATAGATGGGAGGGTATTAGATAGCATTTCTTCTTAGTATAGTGTAGTGACAGAATTGTGTTATTTCTGATGAATAGGGACCTAGACTCTGTGTCTATTTTGAGTTGTATCATAATCCTCGAATTTATCATTTTATTCTTGTGTTGCCAAATTACTTATATTCATAGATTCGGCTCTATACTGATTTTCTTGTATCTCTATATGCTAATCTTACGATGTGTATACATCTTATTATTCTTGGCCTTATAATAAATTGACAAACCTAAAGTCGGAGTCTGTGGTACTTTCAGGTATGATATCGCCATCCTGTCATGAAGTGTTTTTCCCCTCAAACGCTTATAGGTGGTAAATAAAAGATCCTGAGCGCTAATTGTTAGGAGGAAGACAGGGGTGCAATTTAGCCTAATCAACAGTATTCTTGCAACAGATTCACAATGGCCTCCTGTGCTTAGAAACAAACTACATTACTAGACAAATTTGCCTATCCTCTGTGCACGTTCTCCTCAAACCTCTCACACTTACATCCCTGAAATATATCACTCCTTCCTACTTCTCAATCAATGATGTGAAAGTCAGCCATCTGCCTCCACTTAGAGTCTCATCACCTTTCTTCAATCACACCCACACCACCTGGCAGGTATAATCATAAGATAATCTCTCCACCACACAAAACTATCTATATTCTCTTTCTGCAGCAGACTTAGCATGCTAATTGTCAAGAAACCCCACCAGAATTAGACAAAACATTGGTGCACTACCAAACAATACACTCCAAAACTTTGCATAATCCGTTGGCCTGAGCCTAAATTCTTCTGAGGTCTCTTACTTTGTCCCACGTCCAGCAGTTATCCCAATACTCAAAGCTCCAAACCCTTTATGTGTTTAATCTCATACTTTCAGTCCTCAGACCATCAGATCTTTTGCCCTGATGACCCAGGCATTTCTCAGATTGTTCTGCTTATTCATTTACTCGCTGTTACCTGTCAAATACTGTCAGACCCAATTCAAGGACTGTAAGGAAAGCAGGGACTGCTAGGTCTCAGCCATGTGGGATGAGTGTTGCAGTTATGGTTTCTCAGTGGTCTAGGCATCTGATGTCCACATTGTTCTGCGGTTCTTGGGTGTCATAAAACTAGGCTTGACCAACATTTTAATTCTACTGGTATCCTTTGTGTAATTTCAGGAATTTTGTGTTATGCTTTTAACACAAAATTCCAGAAATCATGGCATCACTCCACTTCACAAAATTCTGTGCTATTCTGGTAAAAATTACTGCAAATGCATAGGAACAACAACGTGAGTTTGTTTAAATGTGTCTTTGCCTCAAAAACGACACAACATATTTTATGCTAAAATACAGGTTAAATTAACAGATTGACATTTTCCGGAATTTGCGTCATTTCATGAAATTTTTCTGTAATTTAATGCAATTATGCAAATGCAAGTAATGTGATTTTCGCACACACCCACATAAAACGCTGCAAGAAGCCCGCAGCTGCAGGCTGTGAGTCTCACTCATCTCGGCTGCTTTCTCTAATCCTCCTGGTCTTCTGGTTGCTCCTCTAGTCCTCACCCCTTCAGCTCCAAAATGGCAATCATCTGTCTATTAGTTTGCAGCTGCCTTTTAGAGATACTGCTCAGCTAGTTCACTTCATGTTTTGATTCCTTTTTTTCCCCTTTCCCATGTGGCTGTCTCTTCCTTCCTTTGTTCCTGATTTTCCCAATCCATTATGGCAGTGCTTAATTTGAGCCAGTAGTTTCTGGTGCTCAGCACCTGCACTTAATTGTAAACACTTTCACTTGTGAAAGTCTGACACATGGTGACACTGTCTAATTTAAAAATGAGCACAATAGCAGCTGTTTATGAATTCAATATATATTCAATTCAATTCAATTAATCTTTATTTGATTCACGCAAGATGTATCACAAAAGAATAATAAAAAGCTGCAGTTCATTAAAAATAATAATTACCTGCCGCCCAAGTTATTCTTATTACTTTGGAGGCCTGGAATAGTCTGAATTGTCACACTCATGGGATTGTGTTGGTTAGTATTTGTGCTGGTACCATAATTGACAGCGCTTGCAGGGGAACTCTTTGAGCAAAATGCAGTGTCCTCTTGAAGAGGGCCCTGGCATTTATTTGTTTACAAATTAAGCACTGTATTAGGGTGCCTGTCAGGTGATGTTTGATGCAATTTACTTTTCCTGTTCTTTTGCATTCTAAGGGTTTCACTTTGGTTGGAGGGTGCATTGTAATAAAGCCAATCTCCTTTGGTTGTTTCCTCGCTTCCCCCATTTGCTGAGCCTGACTCCTCAATCCAGATGAATTTCATTTTTAGGTTACTGATTTTTGGGTTTCTTCAGCCCTTTGATGTCTTCATCCAACAAGGCAGTTTGTTTTTCACCCCTTTTCTTTTTCCTCCTGAGAAGGGGGCAGCTTCTCGAGGACATTTGCCTACCACATAGTAGTCCTGAGTGTGGTGACATTGTGGCTTTAGAAAATGGTCCTACTTACCTTGGGTAATGAAAGACCATGGTTCTAGATTGTGGGTAAGCACCTTGACCAGAACACTGGTGCCATTTGCCTCTGATGTCCTGGGGTCCATCCTACTCTGGGTCTGCAAACTGGGCTAAGTACAAACAACCCCTTCAAGACTTGACTTTCAGCGGTAGTGAGGGCGGGCAGTCACAGACTTCATTGGGAGGTAGAGTTTGGGTGCACAAACTCAGAACTTAACAACCATCCTGCAGCACATTAAATGATTGTCCAACCCAGTGTTTCACTTTATTAGCAGATACAATAAAACTGTGCTTGAGTGTGCCCAACCTACTCTTTTGTAATTCCAAGGTGTCGGTTGGGCATCTTAGAAAACTGCCCAACCCACACCTTTACCCAGGTGTCCATCCTTTTATAAGTCTAGGCAGTTCCGCTTTGGGCCAGAGTGTATGTGCAGCAAGAATCAAGGCACAAGTGCAGATTACCCGAGTTCAGTAATGATATCTGTCAGTACAGTTATCTCATTACAGTCTCACCACAACAGAGGTGTCCTAATTCAGTTGAAGTAGGAACTAGCTACATGTATCTCTGCTTGCATCCACTTCTGGGAGGGGATGTACCTGTTGCAGAAGTAGTCCTCAAGCTAGGTAGACTGCTGCAGAGTTTGGCAGCAAGAGCCGAAGCTGTCACCCAGTGATGTGTATTGGTTGGGCCATCATGTAGCCTGGGATCACAGAAGCAAGATGGCAGCTTTATGATGCACTTCTGAAATGGAGCAGCAGCTCCCACCACAGGCACAGTTCTTTGTCGTGGTAGCGAAGTCTGTGACCGGCACAGTTCTTGAGTATGGAAGCAAGGTCAGCCATGGTAGCTCTTCTTCCCTATTGTTGCGGTCAACCGCCAATCCATGAATCCCATTTGGAACCGTGATTCGGGAGAGATGGTGCTGCCACACTTAGAGCTCACAGACCGTTCTCTGCACTGCTCATTCTCCTGGCAGACCCTCTCAGCACTTGCATCTCGCTGCTTTAGCAAAACCCTGCAAAATCACACCTTCTGCAGGACTGGCAGGTTCTTATAGCAGGCAGGCTGGCTTATAGGCACTTCAGGTCACAAGAACAGCTTCTTCTAGAAAGGCAAGATTTTAGTTGATGTCCCCTCACCTCTGGGAAGCTGGCTGTCAGGGAAACACCAGCTCTGATTGAATAATAGTCCTCTGAGCACTCCCTTCCTTAGTCAAAGAGAACTTAATATCTGGAACAACAGAGATTTATACTTTTATACAGTCAAAGCAGCTAGGATATGTTTATCCAGTGTTTGCACTTTCAGAACCAGTTTTGGAGTGGTTCTCCTTTCAAGTGTCCATTCTAGCCTGCTCTCTAGACACAGCCTTCGTGTATAGTGATTTTCCTCAAAGAGGATAGTCTCCAGCCTCGAGGACCCACAACAGAGGCACAAAGAGGTGTTCTCTTGCTGCACCTGGCTATCAACAACACCACTGAAGAGTGATAATAGCAAAGACAAAAGGTTGGCCTCACCTAAATGATCTCTTTCACTTAGCTCAACAGAGACTGAAGATCCACTCTTCACCCTCACCATCTATCAAATGGCAGTTCAGTTGGAAGGCTCATTGGCTGTTCCTGTAAGAAACAAGCATTTGCAATGCAATGGTCTTGCATTTGGGAGCCTTTGAGCTATTGGCATTGTAAATGACAATGCCTTTTATTTATGTGTTTTGAAAACCAGCCGGTGGTGCATAAACATGCACTTTGTACCTACAGTTGTTGCAGGTTGGCAGTAACTACACTTCTTTTACTGCCAGCCTTGCTTCTCGTAAGCAAGGCTATAAGTACAAAGTGCATGTTTACGCACCGCTTGCAGGATTTCAAAACATATAAATAAAAGATGCCAATAGCTCAAACTCTCACAAATGCAAGACTTGTTGCATTACAAATGCTTGTTCTATTTTATTAAAGGAGCCTGATAAACTTGTAGTACTGCCTTCCACCAGAACACAATGAATTATCATTGAAGTATGTTCTGAAAGGTGCAAGAGGAATGTCAATGTTTGTTAGGATTTATAGACTGAGGTGAGAATATTACAGTGTGTACTGTGCAGGTCTGATTCAACTCAGAGAAAAATGCAAAAGGATAGTTTACTGCCAGAGAGCTCATCTGTTGCACATGTGTCATCTATGTAGAGAACAATATGAAAACTTTGAGGAAAAAAAATGTGCGAGCAATGCTTATCTTTATAAATAATACTCATCTATTGGCTTTGCTCTAGGAGGTGCAGGTGTGGTCTGGGGGGGCCAGTGCCCAATCTGTAACTGCCTTCCCCCTCTCTTCCCACACACACACCCCTTGTGCTGCACCACAGAGTGACAGCTTCGGCAGGCTAAAACACACACTGTCCTCTCAGACTGGGTAGGGCGATGTTCTTCCTGTTTTCATTATAAATTTTATTTTCTCTTGAATTCCCTTAAGAGTATTTGTTTTTTCCAGGATGCCTTTCTGTAGTTTTTTTCATGTTAAATGTTTTTCGTATATAGTGCGTATTGTTAAAAGAGAAGTTCATAAATGTTTGTGAGAGTTTTTAATGTGCATTTCTCACTGTACACGTCAGTGGGTCATAAAGGAGTTCAAAATACATGCTCATCCAATTCTTGACACCTCTGCAGAGCGCATAGCGCAAGAGTCATTCGTGCCAATTGTAAATGTGATTCTATGCAAAAGGGTGTGAAAAATTTATGTAGCTGTCGAAATACTGACAGCGAAAGTTAAGGAAGAGACAGTACTTAAGTTAAGGAAGAGACTACTTACAGGTGAGTGAGTAGTTGGGCGTGGGGAAGAGCAGCAAGGACATATGTACAGGAGAGAGTAAAAAAAAAAGGGTGCTAAAGAGGAGAGAGGTCAGGTGTGAGATATGCAGATGGAGGGATTGAGAAAGACATCTGAAGAAAAAGAGCCAAATGTCTGATCCAGAGACTGCAGAAGAAAAGGGTGTGAAGTGACTGAGACAATCTGAAGACCACTAACACATACCTCAGTAAGTTTTAATACATAGTCTGCTTAACACGTTTAAAATACTATATGTGCTTTTGTTTGTGTGAGAAGACATGTATGCATTACATACGTGCACCATATATTCACTATTGCCCGTTGTTAGTGACCGCACCATTTAGCCCCTTGCTTGCCCCATAAATAAAGATGCCACTGACTGTCCAGAAACAGCTGAAATTTTCTGTGGCGCACACATTAAAAAATGACCTAGAAATGAAAAGGCTCTGCCTTCTAGGCTTGACGGCATTCCATGCTCCTCTTTAAGGCAACTAATCATATGTTTCTATGCCAAACGAGGGGGTTACATTCCAAAACAGAGAAAAGTTACAACAGAAATGAGAAATCCAACATTCCGTGCAACAAGTGGAAGCATCCATTGTTACAAGACAATTTAAATGCCTTCATAAATTAAATAGAAGTTAAAGATGATTTTAAGAATAAAAGCGTACTTTAATTTGTGGGTTAGGGGATACACGAGTAGACGGCAAAGGCAGGTTAAAAGTTTAGTCCAAAAAGACTCTGACTGCTCACTGAAACCATGAATGATTCTCAGAAAATGTCAGGCAAAAGTGGGGTTAAAAATGCTTCATTTAGTTAGTTAAGTCACAACATGTAAAGCGCTCTGATACCCTCGGGTCCAGCTAGCGCTATATAAAACTCAAACAAAAAAAAAAGCAAAATAGCGGAACTCGGAGAAAATGTAGAAAATGTATGACTGCTTTATACATTCTGCTGAAAAGGGATATTTATGGAAACGTCTGCACAGAAAAAACACATACAGAACACTTTTGTAAAAGTGCCTAGAACCCTAATAAACGTTACATTGCAAATCTCTCACTGGCCGGAGTACAGTTGTAATTAAAATACAGAAACCTACTTTTGTGAAAGTAAAAGGACATTGTTTTATTTACTGCAACATCCACGCACATAACTATAATGCACACAGAAGTGCTGTGTCAGAATAAGTGAGATGAAAGAATTGTATTCCGCGGAGTAATGCCATGGGGTTATGCCACTTCTTCAGCTGGGGTCCAAAAGCTCCCAGAGCTGGTCAGTCATCGTATTCCTAGCGGAAAGAATGGCACTGTGCTGTCGGCAGTAATGCTCGGGTTGCAGACTGGCATGCTTGCAGGCAAGCAACACATGGTGCTCTAATGCTGCAGGCGCTCAACTTTCCCAACAGGAGCTCAAAGCACAGGGCTGGCTGCACTCCTAATGTTGTGCACCATTTCCGAGTCGCACCTGTAGCTGGTCAGCACGCTCTTGTTCCAGACAACGATTAGGAAATAACTAATGCCGTAAAAGGCAGCTGCAAAGAGCTTCAGAAATAAGGCCACAGTTTCAGCCACCCAACCCGCCTCCATGTATGCAGAGGAGTTGGCAAAATCTTCGCCTTTAACCAGCTCATGCTGACACCTACGAACTTCCACCATGGCCTCAGGAATGTAATGAGAGTCGCGCACGCGCAGTGATTGCTGTGGGAGGAGAGAGGGAGGGTGCCACGCAGCTCAAGCTCGGCAGACTGCAGTCTATTCCCAATCCTTGTTAACCTTAGGATGTATGTATGGGCCATGTTTGAAAATAAATATTTTCCGCGATTTACTTCACAGTCGGCTACATTGGGAGGTAATACCATAACCACAATGTTGACAATATATTGTGGCTTTATACAGTAATATTAAAACGTCACTTAGGAAGCGGATGATTGTGTTTCACGTGTATAAGCTCCTTTTAGATTAGAGCTTTTTTTCTTTGTAATTTTGAAGTATCGTCTATCTGATCACTTACTTTTTCAAAAAGGCACCTACGACTGGTTTCATCTGTTCATAATAAATTTTTGTATTTCTGTATCCTAGACTAGATGGCTGTTTTAAGAAGATCGCTTCCTGTCATGCTGCGCTTTCATGTTAATGGCGGCCACGCCCCTTTCTTTAGACGTGGCTTGACTAAAGAAAGGGGCGTGGCCGCTATTAAAGTGAAACCGCTAAACCGCTAAACAAAAGAAAGACAGAGGGAAAACAAGCATTTGCAATTCAAGACAACTCGCATTCACGCAAGACCTATTGGATTTCAAACGGGAGTGCCGGTGGGCGGGCGTGATTAAGGCAGGAACAGCGGGATTTGGGGGGGCGGGAGAGAAGGCACAGACAGCGGGAGAGCTGGCACAGGAACAAAGTAGTGCTCTGGAAACACACAGTAAAGGGGCCAATAGCCATGGAAGGAGACATGGCCGTCATAAGGAGGGACTAGCAGCCTCTAAACCAATTAGAAGGCAGCATTTAGAGAGGACAAAGCCACAAGCCAATGAAAAAGTGGGTGGGGGAGTAGGCAGGGCTTCCCTCACCTATAGTGTATACTGCATGCCTCGCAAAGCGAGCAACGCATGCGCTGCACCGCTATGCGAGACCTAAAAAGAGTATTTAAATTTATAAAAGAGCCTTGCATCCTCTGTCCTTGATCCAGTGACTATATGCTCTCCATCCAACTTCCAAAATCTCAACAATAAACTTCCAGAGTCTGAAAAAACTATCTCACCTTCATCTTCTGAACAGAAACAGGTCAGGAGTTTGAAAAATAGAACCTGCAGGCCTCCATTACTTTGACTCATTAATACACAGAATCCATGTACCACACATGCCACATACACAAACATCCCCAATTTACACGTGGGATGTTAATGGAAAAATATGAATCAGACCTGTGTAATATAACTGGTGCTCATGTAAAGTGCTCCAATGACCTTGGGCAAGTCTGTGCTATATAAAAATTTGAAAAAACAGATCTGGTTTAACTCATATAAACTAAACTTTACATGAGTAGACTTTAACGCCAGTGACAGATAAAAAGTTGTGGTCAAGCATATACAAATACAATATTATTGCAGCAAAAATGTGGTGGACAGAAATATCTCCTTTACATACCTACAATGTAAGCTACAAAAATATTGTGGACAAAAATATTGACATTAGACTGGTAAATATATACTTAAAATATTTTAACATTAATTTCCATTAAAAGGAAAATATTAAAAACACATCCATATAAAATAGCATTCTGAGTTCAAGATATAGTTTAGTGTTAAAATTTGGAGGAATAAACCTTGTGGGGATTTCGCTTCTGGGGGACGTCTGGGTGGGGGACCACATTAGATCTTTTGCGGACCTGCAACAGCATCACTCCCTCCTTCCCTCACAGTTCTACAAATACCTCCAACTTCACCACGCTATACAGGTGCACATTCCCAGTCCTACTACCCTTCCAGAGTTCAGTCCCTTGGAGGCCCAGGTGTTGATGGGTGACCTTGGTAGAGGAGGGGTGTCGCGAATTTATAAGTCCCTAGTTAATAACGGTCCTGCGTCTCTCACTCGACTGCGCACCCGGTGGGAGGAGTGGCTGGGTCCTCTGGAGGAGGCGGACTGGAGGGATGCCCCTATGGCGCCCAAGACCCTGACAACCCCCTCCAAACTTCGTCTTACCCAACTTTATTTCCTACATATGGCTTACCTCACGCCGGTGCAGTTGTATAAAGCTAATCTTGTCCTCCTCCGCTTGCGCACGCTGCTCCCGTACCGCTGCGGACTTCTTTCATGTGGTCTGGCAGTGCCCCGTTATTGAATCGTTCTGGAGGGAAGTGGAAGGGGAGCTCACAGGCGCCCTGGGTTGGGTGGTTCCCCATGATCCGCTGCGCCTGCTGCTCGGGGTGTTGGAGGGCCTGGATGGATCCAGAGCAGATAAACGCCTGCTGGGAACGGCGGTGGTGAAACGGGACATTGACGCCTTGTGGTCCCAGGCCAAGCCACCCACTGTTAGGCGCTGGAGGCGGGGAGTGGATTGGTGTGGAGCCCAGGAGGAGCCTCTTTTTGCGGCCAGAGGCTGTCCTGAGATGTTTGGCCGAATAAGGGTTAAATGGTTCAATCTCCTTCCCCCGTGAGTGTTTGAGTGCGTGGGAGATAACGTTCATCCTCATACAACGGTATATCTATTCCCTTTGATGTGCATCACTCTGGAAACTTGTGTATACCTGTATCAAACTAATGTGTGGTTCTGCTACCGATGTAAGTTTGTGTTAAATCTAAATGCAATAAAGTTTGCTATAAAAAAAAAATTGGGAGGAATAAAATATACTATTTCCACTCCAAACTGAGCAACAGTACGGAAAGTGTTGAAGTTTGGAGGGAAAAAAATATACTATTCTTATTCAAACCACAGCAACAATAGGGAAAGTTTTGGACTTTGAAACATTAAAATGTACTATTTCCACTTTAACCTAAGCAACAGTAGGGAAAGTCTTGGACTTTGTATGGGTCAGATTACAAATTTCTACTCCGACCTAAGCAATAGTAAAGAAAGTGTTGGGCATTTGCAGGTTCAGACTTACCAATCAAAAAGTAAAGAAAAAAATACACATAAAAAAATCTAACAAATTAAATGTATACAACAAATTATTAAAAATTGTTTGAAATTGTATATTAAAAATGCAAATTAACATACATTATGTATACTAAGTTATATAAAATATTTATCTTAAATAAATTGCAAATAATAAGCAATAAGATAATAAAACGTTAGAGCACACAAACTAATAAAACATTGCAAAACCATTATAAGATTGCATTATATGCAGCAATACTAAATAAGTTGATAATAAACACAAAAAAACATAATAGTCTAACCTGTAATTTTCTGTCCCTTGATACACTTCTCATAACAATATTTTTAGATATTATTTCTATCCAACAATATTTTTGCAACAACATTAAGTTTGTACATCCTGCCACTGCTAAAGCTATGACGGAGACAATGGTTCATTGTCCCGATCGCAGGACAAGGACCTCACTCACACAGGATTAGTATGAGGCTAGTGCAAAATCAAAGGCCTGACTGTATTTCAACTATAACAATCTACTCAATCCCTTCCAATCCAAGCAGTTTTCCTTGAGCTCCAATCCACAAAAATATCAATTACATATGTAGCAAACCTCAACACTCCCACTCTCCATAACAACCTTACTTCCTTTCTAATACTCCTTGATCTATCTCTAGATTTAACATTGTTAATCAACCCACCTTTACTTTATGCCTTGAAGACTCTTGGCATCACATGCATTGCCATTGATTGATTTTCCACCTACCATTCAGACCCACTCTTCTCTGGCTCTTGACAATCCTAAAAATCACTACCCAACACAATACTTCTTGGCATTCCCCAAACAGTCTATCTTTGGCTCTCTCCTTTCTTTAGCAATATGCCACCTTCCGTGGTGACATCATTTCCCCGTTTGCATAAAGTTGATCTTTTGAAATACACAATTAATAAGTAAGAAGTAGGTTGGTATCATGACCATCATGTGTGCCTTTTGTATAATCGTGGTACTGAAATATACTTAGATATATGTTTGTCCATGTGATTTATGTTCTCCACAAAAGCTTTTTTAAATTATCATTTACATCATTCACATCCAATAATTGCCCCATGTACAGAAAGTAAATGTTTTCTATTGTATATTAATTAGGATCAAAATTAGATCTGGGCATAATCTGCTTTAGGACAACGCAATTTGGAATAATCTTGGCCATTTCACATAACAACATTTATGCATGATGCCCACGGTTACATCATTATGGCATGTTGCATATAGAAGTGCTTTGGGTAAACATTCTACCTTGATAGCATAGAAAGAACGCTATCAACCTAGAACGCACAGCAAGCTGCAATTCTCTTAAACGGGAACGTAAAAATCAACTTGAAAATACATTTTGAGCTGTTTTTTTTTCCCTAAACTTACCATTCGGATATTTATTTATTTTTTGCTTAAAATACTTTTTTTTGTAAAGAGGGAAGTGTCATATAAACTGGGAGGCTATTGTATATATGGTATTAACTTCCTATTCCTGTCTCAAATACTCTGATTTGTTCAGTCCTTGGTAATTTTGGATTTCGATTTTGGAGGAAAATCTTTACTCTCTTTTTGTCTGCATTCTCTTGTGTATCCACCTTTGGAAGCTTTCTTTTTGGGAAAAATCAAGTAAGTTTGAGGCAGGACTTTGCAAAATATTTGCTGTTTGAAGGAGGGCAGATACCGCTATTGTGTATCTCTTTTTTCTCTTCAATTTGTTTTTGCTGTTAGATGGCCAGGAGTCTGAGGTAGGGATCCATGGGGACCAAGGGATAAAGTACATTTTGTAGATGGTGGAGGCCTGGGGTTATATATGTTTTCTCCATTTCCTTGTGTTTATTAGTGAACGTGTTGGTATTTTACTGTTAGGAGCCTTTTGAAGCTAGAAGAAGTAACTTCACCCGGAACACTCAGCTAAGTTCTAGACCCATTAGTAGTCCTATCATTATTTACAGACATTAGGGATTGCCTAGTGGGATTCTTTGGGACTATGCTTTTAACGTTTTCTTGAGAGCATTAGTACAAAGAACGTTGTGTAGGTACAAAAGATGCAACTCTTGAATTGGACTTCATTTTTAGTAAAGAAAGGGCAATTCCAGGAAAACATTTACCTCTGAGATTTGCTTGACAATGTCTGTAAATCAACATGGCAAGAACTGAAAATGGAGAGTGTGTATGTAGATGGCCACACTAGAACACTGTACAGCTTGTTTATGTTCAAAATGAGACATTCTATGGTTTGTATGTTGTGGAACCAATCTGTATAACCATAACTGAACAACTCTTGAAGAGAGATGAGCACAGGAAGGCAATCACACTCTGTTCTGTAACAGATGTACCGGAATAATGACAAATGTGGTCCTGTGTTGTCATTGAGGCGATTCTAACTTATGCGAATGTGGGCACATGGAGGAAGTGTAATTGGTATCAAGTGATTCATCGAAACTTTGAATCAAAACCAAGGTAAGTGTCAATTTGGGAGAGGGTTGAACTTTGCGGACCAATTGTGACAGAATGCAATCTACTATTAACACACTGTGTTTCAGGCTTTGCAAGATTCAAACAATTCAATGAAAACATTAGATTAAGTGACTTGACCATTCTATAGAAATCCCACAGGTAGAAGCAGTGATTATATTTAAAATGAAAAGAAGGATTTGCCTAAAAGAGAAGTAAACTTCGAACTGAGAATTAAATGAAGATACTTTGTTTCCACAGGGAGATACACAACTTGTCTTTTTGTTGTTTTGGACATTTTCTTAAGTTTGTTTTTTGGTCCAGACCAACTTCCCCTTGGGTTAATACCATCAACACTGTGTTTGAACATGCCAGTGGCAGTGATGTGAACTCGATGGGTTGATGGGTCCAGGCTGCCTCTGCAAATAAACAGAGAAAAGAAAGCATTTCAGAGAACATAGGTGTGACGTGTGTTGCTCATTCATACAAGTAGCAAAGAAGATGGCCCCAACTAAGGAGTTTCTTGGTAAGAAATTGGCCAGTGAGGAGAAAATGTCTGTTACCTCCTCTGACATCAAGCCAAGATCCTTTTTCTTGCAATGTGGCACTCTTGCTGCACCCTTCTCTGGGCAGGAAGAGGTTAAGAGGAGGGGCATCCCTGGATAAATAAAGATATTGTACCCAACAAAGTTGACACCCATGTCTCTTAGCACTGCAGTGCCTGCAGCATGGATTGAACCCGGACCAAGACTAGTCAACGTAGAGTAGAAAAAAGGCAGAAGTGCAGATCGCCTCTATTCAACCTGCTTAAGTCACGTAGTACCACCAACACCACCTGCTTCCATCTTTTCATGAACCCAAAAACCTAAAGGAACCACCACTGATACTGCAGTCACAGCCCAAGAAAGGTAAACACAACCACGTAGATCTACCTCAGCAAGTTCTTCAGGCATTGGCCCTATAAGAAAAGTCTCCTCCCCAGATTAGGAATTCTTTACACGTAGGTTGCATGATACCTACTGTATGAGGGCTTTTACAGGAACTATATTAACACACTGAATGATCCTTAACTGCTTTCTGGTTTTTAAGAATACCTGGAATGAGTGCACACCGTGCAAAAAGCAACCATTAATTCTTTTATTTAGGAAGTCCTGCACAATTAGGTGAGGCAATGCTCCAAACATAGGTTTCTGAAGTATCCTCATGGCTTTCATAATATTACTCCCATTGTCAGTTGCAGAAAAGTCAATGCTGCGATCATTTGGTTGAAACCATTTGTTGACTTTGGCATGAAATTCTTCTACAATGTTGGCAGCTGAATATGATTTCCCAATAGAGATCACTGCAACCGTTGCATGCCGCTTGAATGCTTCAAAAAGTATCTTCAATGGTGAGGCCAACGGTTAGCCTTTGCTTAACCTCCTAGAAGAAGACGCAGTGGAGATGTCAGTCCATTGGAACTCAACCTTCTACATGCTCAAATGCCTTTTTGAGCAGCAGAGGTCTACGTACTGCAAAGGAGAGGGGATGGAATTGTCAAAGCCATGATTATGGAGGTCACTAGAGTCAGTAGAGTTAGTAGAGTGCCTGATCCAGATTATAGTCTCTTCAAAATGTTCACATGGGAAGTTAGTAAGGAAGACAGTGCCATGAGCCAAGTAATCCTGTTGTTGGACATGACACAGTCATATTTGGAAAGGGGGAACAAGCATTGCTCAATGTCAATGAATAACAAGCATTGGCAAAGCCAAAAGGTCCGGCCTACAACCTAGTGTTTCTTCAATGATTGGGTTTTATGTGTGAATATGAATGTGAGTCTATGAATAAGAGAATGAATCAACAGTTGGGAGACTGGATAGATAAGCCAGTGCACATATAAATAAATAACAATAAATATAATCTGTATGTCTAGTGGAAAATGCTAACTAACAGATTATTAGCACTTACAGCTCGTTTAATGGGATGCCAGCTTCTGTTTGCTTATAGGACACTGTGCCTGTGTGGGTATGTATCAGTTTAGGGTTGAGTGAGTTATGTGTCTCTTGGCACTTGGTTTTCATGTTTGCACATATATCCATATAAGTACAAGTATTGATTTGTGTGTGACAGAATCCCAGCTTACCTTCGAAAACAATATGCCATGAGGAGAATACATTTGGTTCCAGACTGAGACATGCTACTGCAAATCAACACGTTTGAGGCAGATGATATTGTGTCAGCAAGAGCTGTCCCCTAGGTTCTCCCAGGACTGCTGTTGGTAGTCTTGAAAGAGGACCCCCAACTCTTTTCACAGAAGGAGTTACCTCCTGGTACACATCCCAGTATGTCCACCAGATAAAAACAGGTTACACAGAGGGACACTCCCATGAACTGCCCTGCTGCAATAATTAAGGATATTATAAAGGAGCATCAAACAGGGACAGCGTCCAGAAGGACACCAACAAAAATGCAGACTGTCAGGCTGTTACTTAACATGAAACTATGAAGATCTTAGCACACTTGGTAGAGCAACCTGTGCTGCGATTGGTAGCCTTTCACCGTGTGCTGGAAGCAGAGCATCCCGGATCAGAGCAACTGAGATCTGATCGAGCTCTGCTGTACAAAATGCTCGTATTTACTGTTATCTCCACACACCTGGTCATTGAGGACTGGCCACATGGGGCAAATGATTGTGAGTGCTGCTTACAGGCCTTACACTTTTGTATCCCAACACAAGGATTTGTTGAAGGTCTAGTGAACGTCAGGAGGATCATTCCAGTAAAAAAGGGTATTTTGAGGTCAAAGGCAACTAATGTGAGTGAAGGTAGATGTCCTTTCATTTAGGAAGAGTAGCTCACAACTGGAAGCATTTCGTTCACCTAGGGCCAGATGTACGACCGTGGAAATAGCGCCTAGAAAATTGCGAGTTTTTCACGCTACACAAATTGCGAGGCGCTATTTCAAATGTAGAACAGTGTATTTCACACTGTTAGTGATTCCCAATGGAGTCCCAAATTGAGAGGCTCATGAATATTAATGAGCCTCTCGCAATTTGCGACCCCATTGGGAATGACAGGCCTTCCCAGGTATGGTGGCCTGCTGGGTTCAGCAGACCACCATGTCTGGGACTGCTTTTAAATAAAAAAATTTTAATGCAGCCCATTTTCCTTAAAGGAAAACAGGATGCATTTAAAAAAAAAAAAAATGAAACTTTAACCTCTTCTATGCCCATGACGAGATAGTCTCGTCATGGAGCACGGTTGCGCTGTGCCCATGACGAGACTATCTTGTCATGGACCCCGCCCGCTAATGAAAGGCCCGGCACAGGAGGGGGAAAGGGCGGGGCACTGAAGGGGTTACGGGCTGGCAGTGGTCTAGCACTACTGCCTGCCCTTAAAAAATATTTTTCCCAGCATTTGCAAAGGGGAAGGAGTTCCCTGGGGACACCTTCCCTTTTGCGTGTGCATTACCACTCTCTTGAAGAGGGTGGTAATTTGCGAGTGTTTTGCACCCTCAATTGCAGATGCAAAACATTCTTACAGAAGGTTGCGCTCGCTATTAAAAAGGGAACGCCCCTTCCTGATGGCGAGTCACAAAACCCTATTTTGCGTGTCGCAAAAAATAAGGTTTGTACATTCCCCATGCTGTTTTAAATCTGTTTGCGCATGGAAAAATGGTCGTACATCTGGCCCCTAGTTCTTTATACCACCCCTGGGGTTTTTCTAAGTGCTGTAATTAAGGGGCATCAGTCAATATTGTTCTTTTTTATTGGCACGTGATTCACCCACCAAGAAAGGGCGAGTTGGTCTTGCAGAAATTACTTCTCTTGGTCTAAAGATCACACTTCTTAGCAGTAGACATTTTCACTGCAAGATGGCTGAGTATTTTGTGAGCAGTTCAAACATGCCAAGCAAGGTCGTATAGAAAAGACAGGCTGTCCAGACTACAGCCCAGTTACATCCCCTCAAAAAGCATTGGTAATAATATAAAAGAAGTATATTCAATACCACTGAAAATATTAATTACCTTTGTAATAGACTTCTGCTGTTCTTAATTGCTTTAAATAACTTATTCCTGTGTGGTGCTCAATAACCCTTTAGTTTTGTACCACGCTTGACTGGTAGTTTTTGATTATAGGACAAAGGAGCATAAGTGCATGGATATTGTGCCACCGAACGTCACTTTTTCCAATGTTCCAGTGGAGCAATGCCCTGCTCCATATTTACATATCGGCGTTAAGCCACTTTATGTGGCTTAAAGCTAAGTAATAAATATTGTCCCCTTTCACAGAGGTATGAAATGAAGGCATGAAAGGGGCACGCATGTGTCAGACAGTCATTACCGGGGAATAAGGTATTTAATGGGTGCAGTAAATTCCTCTAAATCCATGCTTTCATGGATAAAATAAGTTATTGTGTGAGGCAAAGAAAATAGACAAAAGATAAAATAAGAATGAAATAAAGAGAATGGAACAGATAAGGTGTCATTGTTACAGTAATTATATACATAGATAGATCGTGGGTAATCTGTTTTAATCGTTCGTGGGTCGGTATATGAATATAAAAGGAAGAAGGATTTGAAAAATGTGTCTGACACAGCATTCCTATACTTAAAATGACCTCTTTGATTTTTTTTCTATTTAAATATGAAATATGTTTTGCCTTTTTATCACACAGTTTTCCATGATAAACCTCGGCAGGTTTGACATGTTGAAATCTCTCAGATGAATAAGGCCTGAATGATTACAAAAAGAGGAATTCCGAACCCTGCACAAACATAAGTTTGTGCATTTGAATTTAACTCCATTCTCTCAATCATGAAAGGTTGTGTGGTTCCGTGAGTCAAATGTTAAAACATTTCCATTTATGTTTTTGGTAGGTCATGGCAGAGTTTGTAATGGGAATAGCATTTCCTCGGATTTTGCTGATTTCTACTAAAACAAACCAGTATTTCAATTATGGCAGCTTAATTTGCGTAATTTCAGGAATTTTGCGCTTGTTACGAGAAAGTCCCAAAATAGACCCATAATGCCATGTTGCATAATTACTTTGGTTTGACTGTAAAATTATAACATGGGAGAAATGGAAACTACCAGAAAACAAGCACAAAATGCATCCTTACATCAAAATGGATGCAAGGCCACATTTTTTGCTAAAATACAGCACAAAATGCCAGATGTTCATTACACTTAATTTTGCAGAATGTTCTCCAAAATTTGCATAAATACCAAAATCAAATTACAAAAATTTTACAAGGTTGGCATATGCCAATTCTTTACATTTGCTCTATAATCCCAATATTTTGGTGGTCTCAGAGCAAAGAAACCATACATGAGCTGTAAAGAAGAGTGTTGTTGCAACCAACCCCTAGTAGACCGACAATTCATACCGATTAACGCCTCTGTATGACCATCACAGATTTCAGGTGTGCCATGGTGCCCTGATTGTGCTCCCACTCAGTAGTGAAACACTATGAGAATACTAACTTATACATATATACTTCATTGTACCTGTACAGAAAGTCATATTGATTTGAAATATCGTGCCTAATGTACTAATTTCAGGTCACTTAGGGGCATATCAACAAGGGCTTTATCTCTGCTTTTTTGGCTTTAAAAGCCAAAAAAGCAGAGATAAAACTAGCGCCCTATCAACAACAGGGTGCTAACATGCAAATTCGCATGTTAGCACCCTTTTACTCTACGCTTCCCCTTGCATCTCTAATGAGATGCAAAGGGGGCGTTCCAGAGTAAAATAATAGGAGAAATGTCGCTAAGCGACATTTCTCCTATTATCAAGAATGTCGCTAACCCTGTTAGAGACAAAAAAAGCAGCGCTAACCACGGTTAACGCTGCTTTTTTACGTCTGGTATTTTTCTGACTTAGCCATGATATCCTATGGAAGGAGGATATCATGGCTAAGTTTGCCTGTCCCTATCAACAAGGTAACGTGAGATTATCGCTGGGTTTCCAGTGATAATCTCACGTTAGCCTGTTAGCGTGAGAATTTTTATCGCTATTGAGATAAGCGTTGCTAATAGCACGCTATCTCAGCGATAAAAATTCACGCTAGCCGGCGATAATTATCCTAGCGCTAAGTGCACTTAGAGATAATTATCGCCGGTTGTTGTTGATATGCCCCAAAATTCTTCCCACACTTTGCGACCAGTATTTTTGTGGCTAGTAAAGAATTTAACAAACTGACTTATGCATGAATATTGTGGTTCGCTAAATTTAGATTCAGAGTGGTTACGACTCACTTCGATTGGTGACCAACACAAGCATAGTGGCCTGTGAGTGTCAGTAGACCAACATGTGTGAGATTCTGTTTCAAAAAATTAACTTTTTTATTAAAGGAAAAGAGCTGCGATTAAAAGGAAAAGTTTTCTTTCTCGAAAATTTGTTAGAGACCACTGCCTACTCTCCAACAAAGATGTTATCTTAAAAGTGGAGGAGGCTTCCAAAGGAACACCTTCCCTTTTGCGAAGCCATTATCACCCCGCCTCAGGAGTCTGTAATTTTTCGATGCGTAACGATTAAGGGGCATATTTATTGCATCTTCCCGCAGCGCAGCAAGCCACCTTGCTCTGCTGCGCTGCGTGAAAGGGCAAGAATGCACCTCATTTAACATCATTTGGGGCATTCCTGTCCTTTCGATGCTCTGGCACACTCTCGGCTGCCTAGCACCAATGCAGGCACCCTTGCACCTTAGTGCAAGGGTGCCTGCATTGTAAGCAGGATTGTTTATGTGCAGGAAGGAACACCTTCCTGCACAAAAACAATCTTCTGAGGCATTTTCCTCTTTCTATGTGTGCTGTAACATAGATGAGAAAAATGAGGAGAAATGAAGATATTTCTCCTCCATACGCCTCACTTGGGGAGGTGTAGTATTTTTTTGACACCTTTCCAGGTCTACCAGCAATGGTAAATCTGGGAATGCGCCAAAATCCATGGGTGGAAGCGTGGGAACACCCATGCTCTACCCACAGAACGCCTCACTTGAGCAGAGTAGCGTAATACAGTGATTTGTGTTGCATTACTCCAGAATTATCAAGCCATGCAGGGCCACACAAGGTGGCTTTACGTTGCTTTATAAATCTTACTTGTGTTGCATCGCCCTTGCCTGCCCTTGCAAGGCGCTAGGGCGAACAAACACATTGATAAATATGCCCTCATTATTTGGAAGGGGTGCCTACTCTACACCCCTCACAAATACCAAATCAGTATGGGATCCCAATCCCAATTTAGGAATTGGTAAAAGTTTGCTGATTCCTAAATTGGCCTTTATACATTTAATAAGGCATTTTTGTTGTCACTAACCACAAGTCAGAGTGTTTGAGGACGTAGAAATGTTTTGTACATCCGCCCCATAATTTAGTTGTAATGGGTAGAGCTTATAAATGGTCTCTTCTTTGAAGCTACAATTGATTTAAATATTTTCCATCATAGAAGCCAGTTTGAATATTGGATTTATAGCTAGAAACAAGCAATTTCTTTTTAGATCTATGATGGACTAGCTGCTAAATTGCAGTTTTGATTAACTATGATCTACCTTGCATTTTCTTATCAGTAGTATTGTGCATGAACTCCACATGTATTTGTAGACTCTGAAACACCCACACCAAAGAGAGTTCGAAACTGGGTCCTGCAGCATACTATGATAGACCTATACAGCTCACATATTTGGGTATATCTTGCTGACTTTGAGATATCTCCATAACTGGTAAGGATGCCAACCCAAAGCTAAGTCCCAAACTTAATCCTAATATCAGTTCCACACTGAACAATTGAAAATTGTGACACTTAGAAGTCTGTTCACTAATCCCATTGAATAAATGACAATTGTAGGAGCAGATGCGCAGCTCAGCTTTGCTGAGATGGCAAAACTGATGATCAGTGGGACATTTCAGTGGTCTGTGGTGGTGTTTGACAAGAATTGCCTGTTCGTTATGTATTAGCTAAGAAAGCACCATCAATTTTTTTCTAAAGTGTAGCACAATGGAGCCTGCTCATGGAGATGGCTGTGCTGCATTCAGCATAGCGATCACTGTGCTGCGAAACAAAATCCTGAAAAAGTAGTTCTTCAAGTTCAAAATATTTTATTGAATTTCGTACATATATGAACAAGAAAGTATACAAAAAATATCAGTAAAAATGCGGTTAACAGTCACAGTACTGATATATATATATATATATATATATATATATATATCATATCTAATTATGCACTATAAAAGGTATTGGAGACAGTAACAACCTTAAAAAGAAATATAAATTATTAAAAAAAAAAACACATATATAGGGGCTACATATGTAATACTGATTTAATCATATTAAAAATGCATATTCATATCTTAGCAAGTGGAAATATAGTCCTCCAATGTTTTCCATATATGAGATCAGATTAAAGGAGTTTTTTTAGTTTTGCTAAAAGAAATTCAATTCCTTTATTTAGATATAGAATCCAATCCCACCAAACGTGTATAGCTAAAAGGTTTGCATATTTCCAATTCATAGTAATGGATGTGATTGCACATGAAATTAGAAGTAATTTTATACCCACATATGATAAAGGAGTAGCAAGGGAAAAAGATTTGTTTATTATAATGTCAAAAGTTAGGAACTATCAATCTTAAAGATATGAGAAATGTTGTCCCAAATATTTGACCAGAATGGAAAAATACGCGACAGTCAAAAAAACATATGTTTCAGAGTACCAGGTCCTGAATTGCAGTGCCGACAATCCGGTTTCTCACAAAGACGTGCATCAGATAATTTGGCAGGCGACCAATAGCAATTGTTTAACATAAATGGATTGGATTGGCAGATAGATGAAGGTAACCAACTAGAAATATTGCAGAGACAAATTTTCTTCATATTGAGTAGGATACAAATGGTATTAAGAATACGATTCCAAAATTCACATAGTTGTTAGGTTGAAAGGAGTAGTAAGTATTATTTATTATATATATTTTAGAGGTATTATGGGCAGAAAATCTATTAATATTAAATAGAAGCTCCATATCTGAACATGAAGGGTGAGGAATAGAGCAAGTATAGGTATTAAGGATTGTGTTGCATAAGACCACATGTTGATGGAAAGCATTTATGGATTGTAGATCATAGAAGAGCAAAAGCATATTGCTATGACGGATGTCTGAAATGTAAAATATCCCAGCATCAATCCATAAATATCAACAAGAGATAGGTTTATGTAGTTTTATCTTAGAAATACACTGTGAAATCGGAGGTCTTGAATGCAAGAGCTCCTAGACTGACAAGATCCTGGAGGAAGGTAGTAGCCTCCCTCTTCACTACGGCCTTCTTAGCCCCTACTTTGAGCAACTATGATGATATCAACCTAGGCTTAATGGATTCTGAGGGAGCTCTCATGCAGGCCTTAGACACCATCATTCCGTTCAAACTCAGTAGGAATAAGAAGCACATAGTATCGTCCTGGTACTCCGAATCTCTAAAAAGGGAGAAAACAGGCTTCAGGAAATTCGAACACGGTGGAGAACTACCAAAACTCCTGCAGACAAAGCCAACTACAGAACTGCGCTAGGAGAATATCACTCAAATATTAAAGAAGAAAGACAAGCTCATTTAATAGACAGGATCAATAACGTGGGTAATTCAGCAAGAGAACTCTATAGAATAGTGAAGGAATTTACTAATCTTATAAACTGTGCTTCACCAATTCCTGCCTCTCAGGTTCTCTTCGACAATTTCAGTGGTTTCTTCAGAGATAAAATGTCCAAGATCTATCAATCCTTTCCCAATGGTAAGAACCTGGCAAGATCAATTCTGAGTAACCTTTCAGATACCACTGATCCTATTCTCTTGGATACCTTTAATCTGGTTACCCCTTAACAAATACTGGTCTTGATGAATTGAATCAAATTGAGGTCCCCAGATGATCATGCTCCACCCTATGTCATAGCTGGTCTGGCCTCTCGGTCACGGATCTGCTCAACCTTTCCCTGAGTCTGGAATCCTTTACAGTAAAGTGGAAAATCGTCTGTGTCAGATCAATTTAAAAATAAATGATGGCTGACTCTCAAGAGCTGGCTAACTACAGACCCATATGATTGCTCCCCTTTCTTGGAAAAGTTATAGAAACTTTAGTTAACCAAACACGTATTACTTTTTTAGAAACTCCTTCTCTGTTGGACTCCTCCCGGTCAGTATTACGGGCATCTCACAGTACAGAAACAACACTAACAAAGGCCCTGGACTCTATCAAACTTGCTTAGGATGGGGGGAACTATGCTATGCTGATTCTACTTGACCTGTCCGCAGCATTCAATACGATTTCCCATGCAACCTTAGTTCAAAGATTGAGGGAAATTGGAATCAGGAGCAAAGCATTAGGCTGGTTGAAAGGTTTTTATGGACGATCTAACCTATTCAATACAGTTGGACTCCTTTAATCCCAGAACTATGGTATTGGACAAGTGTGTGCCACAGGGCTCCCCTTTCAGCCCTACTCTTACCAACACGTATGTGGCCCCCTTAGCCACAGTGATAAGATAGTGTGGCTTTGGGGTCATCTCGTATGCAGATGACACCCAACTTGTCATCACCATGGAGCCCAATCCTGAATCTACAAAATGAATGTTCAGGGATTGTATGGCCAAGATTACCGCATGGATGTCCACTAATCATCTTCAAATGGCACTGGCAAGACAGAAATACTGTTTTTTGGGAAAGCTCATTCCTTTCGGTCTACCAACTGATGATCTAGGGAATTGGGCATCCTTCCCATTCCAAACAAATAGTAAAAAATGTAGGGGTTCTAATGGATGAAAATCTGTCCATAAAAATAACATGTGAACTCTATTTCCGGAAACTGTTTTGGCCTAATGCTCATGCTCAGAAAAGCCCATCAGTGGCTACACTTGCAGACTAGGAAATCACTTATCCAGGGGCTCATTGTGTGCTGCCTGGATTATGGAAATTCTCTAATGGTTGCAATGAGTGAGGGTCTCTTTTTCAAGCTCCAGGTGATACACAACACAGCAGCACAGCTGGTTTGGAACCTACCGTCTTGCTCTCCTTCTGAACCCACTTTGATATCTCTCCATTGGTTGCCTATAAGAAAGCTCTTCATGGAAAGGGGCCCGTTACTTACAAAATGGGTTGAGACCTTACATTCCTACCCACAACCTGAGAACCTGTTATCATGCTCCTGGTGCATCCGTACGGCCAGGTATGGGGCGCTCTCTCTTTTTCTTGGCCCCCCCATTTCTCGAATCAGCTGCCACTAAACCTATATTCCTGTAGTAATTTAGACATATTTAAAAGACTTTTGAAAACTTGGCTATTTCGTTTGCAAATTCTAAACAACTGAATCTGTGCAGTCTGCTGGAGCGCCAAGAGACCCCTTGGGGGATTTACAAATATCAATATTATAACACAACATAACATGAAGGTTCATGGTAAGTATTGCAGGTAGAGGAAAAGGAGCAGCAATATTCCGCCGAATCAGACCCCAATTTGGTGTATGATCAATGTCTGTGCTTGTAAACCAATTAACACTTTGTTCAGTTAAATGGAGAAATTATATTTCTGAAAATCAGGAAGACCAAAAAAAACCCTTCAGTTTTGAGAGTTGTAAGGTTATATATTTAATTGTTGCAGGTTTTTTATTCCAAATGAAATTATTGAGAATTGTATTGAGTTTTTATTTAAATTTGGGAAATGACAAAAGTAGCATAGATAGTATGTGTAATATTTGTGGCGTAATTACCATCTTATTAGCTTCAAATTTCCCTCACAAGGATAAATTCAATGATGATCATTTGTCTAATTCCATTGGAGTATAAGATATTACTTTTTTTGCAATTTATATTGACAGTTCCCTTAATTGAATTTTAAAAGTATATTCCTAAATACTTTAGACTAAATGAGTTCCAAATATTATAAGTACCACTAAGCATACCTGTTATACTATACACATTTAGTGCAAACAAATCAGTTTTATTGATGTTCAAGATGTATTCTGAACTTTCAGCATATTTCAGAATAATTCACAGTATGATGGGTATAGTATTAGGGGGTTCACGTATGTAGGGTAGGACATCATCTGCATAAGCAGAGGTTTTCACAGTTATGTTATTAACAGGAATCCCTGTATTGTCTGGTGAATTACGAAGAAGAAACAATAAAGGTTCAATAGCCGGTAAAAACAATAGGGGAGAGAGATGGCATTGTTGTCTTGTACCTTGCACACTGATGAGAGACTCCTGAGGCGGAAAGCCGGGAGCGCGAAAGCTATATTTTTAAAATTGGTGTGATACTTTGTTACTTTTAAATCAATTGATCTCTTTGCACTTCCTCGCTCTTCCCTAAACAGTGGATCCAACGCTGCAACGAACACCTACCTCCTGGTCGCCATTCCCGACGGCGAGGTGAGCCACGAGACACACCCATCTCTGTTGGCCATGCCCCCTCACCATATGCATAAATAGCGCGCGCTGACAAGAAGCGCGACACTGATGAGAGACTCCTGAGGCGGAAAGCCGGGAGCGCGAAAGCTATATTTTAAAAATTGGTGTGATACCTTGTTACTTTTAAATTACTTGATCTCTTTGCACTTCCTCGCTCTTCCCTAAACAGCGGATCCAACGCTGCAACGAACACCTACCTCCTGGTCGCCATTCCCGACGGCGAGGTGAGCCACGAGACACGCCCATCTCTGTTGGCCACGCCCCCTCACCATATGCATAAATAGCGCGCGCTGACAAGAAGCGCGACACTGATGAGAGACTCCTGAGGCGGAAAGCCGGGAGCGCGAAAGCTATATTTTTAAAATTGGTGTGATACTTTGTTACTTTTAAATCACTTGATCTCTTTGCACTTCCTCGCTCTTCCCTAAACAGCGGATCCAACGCTGCAACGAACACCTACCTCCTGGTCGCCATTCCCGACGGCGAGGTGAGCCACGAGACACGCCCATCTCTGTTGGCCACGCCCCCTCCAACGCCCGGACCATCTAATATAAATTATGTGCCTTGGCAGGAAGCGCAGCGGACGAGCGCAGCGGGCGCGACGATGGCGCGCCGAAGGCGCGCTTAAGGCAAGCTCGTCTGCGCTCGTCCGCGACTGTCCGGGGCTAGGGGCACGTCACTCTGCTCATCTTACCATCTATTCCCCCGCCCAATTACGCTGCCTCCGGGGCCCATGGTCGCTACCAGCCTCTACCTGTTCTCGTATTTCGTCTCTTGGCTTGTCTCCGCCTGCTCCTCTCGCCATCCCCCCTCCCCAACTTGCCCTCCCTCTTCCCTCTAGAGGTAATGTTCTTCCTGCTACCTCTAAAACCTTGGCGGCATACTATTTGAACACCCGGTCTGCAGTAGCCCATGCCCACAAACTTTCGGTACTGCTGGACCTTTATGCCCCTGACCTTCTTTTTTTAACGGAAACTTGGTTTTGTGATGACTCCCTCCCTGCCTGACTGGCCACCCTACCAGCTCCATATTACGCCCTCCGTGCAGACCGTCAAAATGGTAGAGCCGGGGGCGGGGTGGCGGTCATCGCCCGAACCGACCTTCCCTTTCAAACTCTGTCCCTGCCAGATGTCGTTACCACGGAGTATTTAGCTATTCGTACTACTTCCATCACGCCCCCTCTCACCTGCATACTTATCTATCGCCCCCCTCAATCCCCTTTATTGTTTCTCCCTGACTTTTTGGAAGTTCTGGCCACTATTACAGTTAATAACTCTTCCATTCTGCTCTTGGGTGATTTTAATTTTTGGCCCTCTGACCCAGCTGAATGCCCATCCTCAAAGGAATTCTCTGATACCCTTTATTCTCTCAACTTCATACCTCACATTCATTCTCCCACCCATATCAAAGGTCACATTCTTGACCAGGTTTGGTCCCTAAATTGCCCCGTAGAGTCCCTTACCATCTCGCCCTGTACATGGTCTGACCATCACCTGATCTCTTTTGCTCTTCCCATACACCCCCCGGTCAAGCCCCCACTCCCCAAAAACATCTGGGTTCGTGCCTGGGGACGAGTAGATCCCGAAAGTTTATCCTCCCTACTTACCACCTCTCTTCCTTCCCTGCAAGGTTTATCCACCCGTTCCCAGGTCACGGCCATTAAACAATGGCTCTCCTCAGGCTGTGACTCCATCGCCCCCTTGAAACGGGTCTCAACCAAACGAGAGAAGGACGCCAATCAGTGGTTTAACGAAGATCTCAAAACCACTAAATTGGCGGTACGTCGAGCGGAGCGGGCCTGGAGGAGAAACTACTGCCCCTCTCTACGATTGGAGTTTATTAACATCCTGATCCTATATAAAAAGGATATCCTGGAGGCAAAAACCACCTATTTCTCCTCCAAAATCCTCGCAGCCGAAAACCAATCGAAGGAAATTTTCTCGATTGTACACAATCTGGCGTTTTAGGACAGAACCTCTCTTAAGCCCACCCCTTCTCAGGAACTCTGTCATTCCCTCAATAACTTTTTCATGCAGAAAATAGTCACCATCAAAGCTAACATCCCCCCTCCTTCCCCTACTTTTGTGGATCCCCAGTGTCCCCCCCAAGGGACAACTCACCTCCCTCCCACCACTGACTAAGGAATCTCTGACTGCCATAATTCCACTTGTCAAATCTGGTTCCCCGTTAGATCCCTGCCCGGCTCATATTCTTCGTCATATCTTTACCAGCAGTTCAGACCCCCCCCTTCATCTCCTTACAGCTCTCTTTCCCAGGGCATGGTACCTAACCCACTTAAAACCGCAGTCATTGTCCCCATTTTGAAAAAAACGGGCGCCAACCCCTCAGTTCCCGCTAATTATCGCCCCATCTCCCTTCTGCTGTTCCTGGCGAAAGTACTCGAGCACCACGTCACCTGCGCCCTGAGCTCTTTCGTGGAGAAGAACGGGGCTCTCGCCCCCCGCCAGGCCGGGTTCCGCCCCGCACACTCTACGGAGTCCGTAGTTCTCTCGGTCCTTGATAACCTCAGGGAGGGAATGGATACCAACCAACCCCAGGCCTTGGTCCTCCTCGATCTCTCAGCCGCCTTTGACACGGTGGATCATTCCATCTTGCTTTCCCATGTCAGGGCGGCGGGGATCGAGGGCACCGCGTTGGTTTGGTTATCCTCCTTCCTGAGGGACCGTACCCAGGCAGTTCGCCTGGGTGATTTTACTGCGGACTTTCGCAATGTTCAGTGCGGGGTCCCCCAAGGCTCCTCCCTTTCCCCCCTTTTATTTAATCTTTATATTTCCCCTCTTATTTTTTCACTGCAACAAATGGAGGTCGCTGTATTTAATTATGCGGACGACCTCCAGCTTGTCTTCAATCTTTCCTCTTCCCCCGATTCTGTTCTTAATTTCCAAACCATCATGATTCATATCCGGGACTGGATGAACCACAACCATCTGAAACTCAACCCAGACAAGACCGAGCTGGTGTTGACGGGTGGTTCATCCAGCCCCTGGTCCCCTCTCTTCTGGCCGCCTTCCCTAGGTCCCCCACCTGTTCCCTCTACCTCAGTCAAAACTCTAGGCATTAAGCTCAATTCTCAACTCACCCTTCACTCCCAGGTCAGCTCTGTGGTTTCTTCTTCCTTTCTTTCACTGCGCACTATACGCAAGGTGTCCCGTTTTTTCTCATTTGATGCTTTAAAATTGATCACCCTGGCCATGGTCGTATCCCGCCTGGATTATGGCAACGCCCTATATGCAGGTATACCTGCATATAGTCTCCGGCGTCTGCAGCAGATCCAAAACCAGGCGGCGCGCCTGGTGTTCAAACTTCCAAAGTCCCACCATATCACCCCCCTCCTAAAGTCCCTACATTGGCTTCCTGTTCGTGCTCGTGTCCAGTTTAAGCTTGCTTCCATCACCTTTCAAGCACGACTGGGCACTGCACCGGCTATCATCTCATCTGAGATTATCCCTTACGTTCCATCCAGGGAACTGCGTTCATCTACCCAATCCCTTCTTACAGTCCCACGGTTCCGGAGAAAGAAATGGGGAGGCTCGAAATTTGCGACCCTCGCCCCGATCTTCTGGAACTCCCTGCCTCTCGAGCTTAGAGCTTCAACCCTGTACCCGCATTTCCGGAAAAACAGCTCAAGGCACTTCTCTTTGCTAAATTCTTCAATTAATTCATTAGCAGTTCATCTTTTTCTTACTTAGCTCCAGCTCCCTTGCCCAGTCCTCTGTCAGTTGTAGCACCATGAAACTGCTGGTGTACGTGCGCTGTATAAATAATTTTAAATTCAAATTCAAACTCTATATAAAGCAAAGGATACAGAGGTAATACCATTAACATATAGTTGCCTCAGGCGAAGAGTACAATGCCTGAACCATTGAAATAAATGTTGTACAAAAACCAAATGCCTCCATAGTTTTGAACAAAAATTTCCAGCTAACTTTATCAAATGCTTTTTCAGCATCTAGAGCGAGAAGACCGATAGGATGCTTAATTTTAAGTATAGAGTTATGAGGAACAAAGACACCGAAGCAGAGCAATACACAATAAAAACTCTTGGAAAGAAATCATGCCCAGGATACTTGGCTGAATCAAACATTAAAAATCATAAGTTTATTGATACAATTAAAGGAATTATGTAGGGTTGAGACCCTACAGGGCTCAAAACCACTGATTACAGGAAGTCACTCCGGCATGACTGTGTAATGCAGTCACTCAGTATTACAAAGTCAAGAATACAATCATTTCAACACTTCTGCACCCACAATCAATAATACAAAATTCAAACAGGGTCTTTACTCTGCGACGTTTCTACCCATCTACAGTTATAGGATAATTATTAGGACATTGTCACACAAGCCTAAGACTTACAAGCAAAACCTTTGATAACAGGGAAGGAGAAGAAATAGAAACGTAAGTAATTGAATTAAAGATTGGCAAACAGATGCAAACTGTGTGTAGATGGTAACAACCATGGATATGCAATTTCTGTGGAAGGAGTGTCCACTAATCTGCTAGCCAGTAAAGGTCACTGTATCAGGTATCAAATTATCGACTAAGGGAAAGTAAGAACATGTGCACAGCAAGTGCAGAACCGATGGTGTAAAGATTCCACCAAGTCATCATGCAAGGTGCTGTGTAATGTGCACATACAATCAGGCGTCTAGCAAGGAGAAGAATTACTCCATGTCAAAGGCAACTTAGAAACTCCTAGAAGTCTCAGGCCAGTGTCGCCATAGAATAGAACTACTGGCACCAAAGAACATGAATCCGCCAACCCTCAGTTCTGTGCTTGATGTACACGTGCCCTTACTTTCCCTTGGGAGATAATTTGGTACCTGATAGTCACCTTTACTGGCTGGCAGAGTAGTGATGATGATCCAATAGCTGTAAATGGATTGAAACATTGCTGACTAAACACTCTGACCCTGTTTGAATTTTGTATTTTTACTTGTGGATGCAGAAGTGTCAAAGTGATTTTGTAATGCTGAGTAACTGCGTCAAATATTCATGCCTGAGTGACTTTCTGTAATCAGTGGTTTAGTGCCCCGATTGATTCAACCAAGTATCCTGGGCATGATTTAATTCCCAGAGTATTACATATGCATTTCTCTGCTCAGGTGCATCTATTCCTCATAACTACAGTTACCCACGGTCCCTATTTATCCTTGAGTTCCATTGTGGATGCTAAACACATTTTTTCCGGTATGGAAGCAATAGTATGACAGACAAGTCTGGTATTGTACGCTGATAATCGTTCCTCCATAAAAACCAGTTTGGTCTAGGTGGATAATATGATTTCATACCTTAGATAATCTAAGTGCATTCATTTTGGCATTTATTTTGCAGTCGATTAATGAGTGAGATGGGGCGAAAGTTTAAAAGTAATGTATGGTCTTTGTCTGGTTTGAGGAGCACAAATTTTGTGACATCTTTAAACATTCTCTCAACAAAAGCATTGGAATCAAAATCCTGGAATTAGGATAAGAGGGCTGGGGCTATTTAAGTAGGGATAGCTTTGCAGAATTCTCTTAGAATTTCATCAGGACCAGGTACACTTTTAGACTTTGAGTACTTAATGGCAGAGTATACATATTCGATAGTTAAAGGGGCATCAAGAATAGTTTTATCTGTGAGGGATAATCTTGATAAATATAATGAGAAAGGACTCAATCAAATGTAGCGTCAGGAGCATTGTGCAGTTTACTGTATAGGTTTGAGAAAACCTTTTGGAATTCTGGAGCTATTGAGGAAGCAATGGTAGGAATCTGCATCTTATCTCTTTTAATACGTAAATAATTAGCAAAAATACAACCTGTTTTATTAGCATTAAACTGGAAATCAAATTTCTGTTTGCAAATATACATTTTCGCTCTATTACTAAGCAGTATATTGTATTCATAGCGAAGGGTTTGCAATTTTAGCTTAAATTGTATGTCTGCAGAAGATAGAAAATGCTGTTCAGCTATAGCAATTTGTTTGTCTAATAATGATTATTTGGCATTATATAACTTGTTCTCATGCGCCATCATGGAAATAGAAAAACCTCGTAAGCATGCTTTAAAAGTGTTCCAAATGAGTAAGCGTTGTGGTATCTTCAGTTTGTTGCTTTGAAAATAATCTGCCATAGCACCTACTACTTTTCGCAGTGAAGGTACGAGACAGTCCTAAAAGATCTGCAATTTTGTCCTTTCTCTGATAGATTGAAAATGTGCAAGATTAATTGGCAATCTCAGTTTTCAAGGTCCAGAAGCTGTTTCTTCATAGGCGCTATGAGATTAACTTGAGGGGTCCTTTGGTCAATCCAGTCTAATTATCTCCTATTTTAATGGTATTGTCAGAGATCTTCATTATGAGTGCTGCTGTATCTCTCTGCAAATGTTTAATATCACTGCAGATGGCATCTATATTATTATGCATGGCTTCTATTTCTTCCAATATTTTTGCCATTGATTCTGGATGCGAAACCACCATTTTAGTTTTGGCGGGAGGTGGGGAAGACGGTTGTTTGCGTTTATTTGGAGGATTTAGGTGTTTTTTTATATCCATGTTTTGTAATTATAAAGGAGAGAAGTCTAATGTTGTCAAATGGGAGTGATATATGAATCCTCCACTTTGGGAGTATATATTGAGAAAATAGGTAAAGTTCATACTGAAAATATGATGCACAGAGAGAAAACTTTAGTAAGTGCCAGGGTTCAGCAGGAACAGACCTCACCTTTAAGATGAGAAGCAGAAGACATGAACTGTACCTTTAAGAAGCAGCAACAAGATTGATTAGCCCGCCCTCTTTCAGTGAGCCTCCTGCAGGCAGTCTTCAGGATGAAGCTCCAGACTGGAACTTGAAGGAAAAGAAAAGAGGACATTGGAGTGTTGTGGGCGTGTCTTAAAATCATCAGGTATGCACCAGGGGTAATGGCAAACCACAAACAATGCAGCCAGGGAAGATGTAAGCTGCAAGTCAACATCTTTTATCCTCATAATTTACAGGCTTTAATGGAGCTTAAAGCTCTTCCACCATCCTGCCTACTAATGGAGAAAATAATAATATTACTTATGCAGCAGCAACCATCAAGAGTTGTTTGTAGAAGTCTGAGAGTCAATTGCAACTGGAGCACGAGATCAAGGTATGCAATGAAGTCAGAAAGTGAGGTGAAGGACTTGGTGACGTCATTTATCCAGATTTGCATCACCGCAGGGTCAAATAAACCTTCTTTATATTCCGCTTATTTCAGTCTAGGGCGTAGGTCAGAGAAATACCTGCACAGCACTACAGTCTCTCTTGCAAAGTCTTGATGGATATTTATTTCATGTCCTTCAACTAAAAGGTTTGGGATGTCTCTAATAGCCTTCCGAAGTAAAAAAGAATAAAGAACCCTTTGAAGACCAAACGTTTCATGACCGGAGTTCTAGGAGGAATTCTGACAGCAGGAGGGCATCGCCTGTCTCCATTCCAAGTATCCTATCTCCTGTGCCATTCCCTACATGAAATGCAGCATTTTGAATAAGCAGAATTAGATAATCAATAACGAAAGGTATTGATAGTGACTCTTTGAAACAAACTTGCAAGACAGTTCAACGAGTTATCACTTGAGCCGACATCTGCAATAATCTAAAGGACACTCTTTTAAGGTAGACTCACACTTCTACTCTTTTGAGGATTGCAAAGTGAGTGCCAACATCAGTCATGCTATATCACACTGAACAAGCAATTGTGTGATATGACTGACTACATAAAACAAGCATTGGCAAAGCCAACAAGTCTCGGCTCTAAGAGACGGTACCAATGCTCCATAATTGCAGCATGCGAACGCATGCATCCAGAGGCATGCACATGCATGGTGTGTAACGTACGAGTGGGGTTAATATGAAAGAAAATCCATTGAAAGGTAGCTGATGCTGCCACACCTGTGCCATGACTCATACACATGCATTAACGACGTGAGCTTCCTTAACTGTTCTAGCATAGCGAGTGCCAGTGGTAGAATGGTATATTAAAGTGCAAATTAAATGAAACTCACATAAAGTGCAGAAAAGAAGCAAGCAGCCTGGCTGCAGCCTACGGCTGAAACAAAGAACCTTCCCACGAGGAGAAAGGGGAACCACCTGCCTAAGGATACACTAGAGCACACAGCGTCTCTGATGGGCTGAAAAAAGAATCTATCCCAGGAAACAGAGTCAGAGTTGTGTCAGAAAATAATAAATAATGTACTAAAGAGAATGATAGCAAAATAATATATACTACATTTATTCAACATATAAGAATATCAGCAAACATATACAAATCTTTAAACTGATCACAAATAAATATGCATACGTTTTCAAACAATACAAATGATGTCAAAACAATAATATATAATGTTCTGAAAGTCCCAACAGGAACCAATAAGAATAAAATCATTTAGTTACATCCTACCACCTCTACAATCATTCATATCCCAAAATCATTCCTACTACAATCTTACCAGCGCAAACATTTAATAAAAATAATTGCCTAACTATGAGGACAGATACCATAACAAAACAAATATACAGTGGTGTGGTGATGATTAATACTTTACATTGAGTCCCAAAAACTTCTCTGGTATTACCATGTGCTCAAGAGCAACTTGCAAACAATGGTGTTTAGCAATGCATTCATAGCAATAGAAGATGTTTAAAGTGACATCTACTTTATGTGTTGTAAATTTGGCTCTTCTTGTATTTGTACCACCGTATGGTTTCTGTCCAGCGCAGTGCTGACGCGCGTTTTGATGTGGGCTAGGGTCTAGCCCTCACCTTCTTCAGGGCACAACTAAGTAAGAAATCCAAACAATAAGCCGTGCAGTTCAGGGAAGGAGAACAGAATATATATATATATGTCACATATAGGATGGGGTCCACGGTTCCATTAAGGAGTAGTACACTGAACTGGACCAACCGTCAGTCAAGGAGCTGGTAGTGGGGCGCAGATAAGGAGGCAGTCAAAGCTCGGGTGGCTAGAGTAAGTAAGTCCAATAGCAGGATAAAAAAGGTTGATAAGTGTGGCCTAAGGTATCGAAGTCCAGAAGGGTCCAAAGAAAGAAGGGGCAGCAGTCGACAGAGATACCCGCAATCAGGGCCTGAAATGATGTTGTTCCGCGTCACTAGAACAGGTTGGGGCGGGACCCCCCTTCCTTCCCTCTCCTTGAATACTTTTTCTTTGCACCTTACAGCTGCCTGACCATAAAAAGATTTAACACAGCGACCACAATGGGGGGCAGGGCAAGGAGCATCAGGGAGTGGGTGGTGGGAGTTAAAAGAGTGTAGAGGGGAAGGCAGAGCAACAATCAGGACCAGGAGAGCAGGAAAACCCATTCACTCTCTTGGAGTGACAAATAAAATCTAAACCAAACACTGCCAAAGCCAATATACCCAGTGTTAAAAGGTCAAGCTATTGGCTTTGCCAATTTTTTTTATTGCCGACATGCAAACACGTGTCATGACACATGCACTTCATGGCTAGCGATTTTGCATTCAACTTTCTACTACACAAAACAAATTGCAGTATGGCCGCCAATGCGGGTGCCATATTGCAAGCACATGTATGCGTCAAGATATATGTACATGCATAATTAGTGAGACCTGCAATCACCTGTGTAGTGATGCATGGCAAATATGTTCAATTTATGGATCTAACACCGTGCCATGTTAGATCAGTAAATTAAAATTAAAAAAAGAGCAAGTCAGAAAAATAAAGCAAATGGTCCAGAAGCACTTTACAGCTGCTGAGCCCTTATACAAGTTTACTACTCTACTACCTCTGCTACTACTAGTAGTAATAAGATTAATATAAGAAGAAAATGATAATAATAATAATAATATTAATTCAAATAATATATATAAGAACATCAGCATAAGAAAATGAAAGTGGGGGAGTATGTGTGAGTGGAGAGGGGAGCAGAAATGGAGGGCATGGGACCAGGTGACAAGAAATTGAAACAAAAGTGTGCACAAGTGCAAATAAAGCAAGAGACCAGTCTGGCAGAACTTTGCAGCTACAGGGCTCTAATACATTTATGCTTTATTATGTAAATGCATATACATTAAAAATGTATTGAAGTAAACATAAGTCAACCAGGGGGGACAGAGAATCTGGTGGGAGATAGCAACAAAACATGCGCCACTATGAGGTACTAAATGAAAAAGAGTCCTAGGTGGAAGCATACAACTCCGGAATAGAACTCGACTACAACTCATGCAGTCAGAATACTTTGCCACTACTGTGAGGGTGAAATCATCCTGGCTAGACAAACACAAGAATAGGGAAGACAACCGTTGAATCCAAAAGCAGACACCTGAGGTAGGCAACAAAGTGATCCTAACATGAGCAAGGGGCTGACCCAAAGCAAACCCTAAATATATGTTATGTACTGGAATCAATAGGTCTTGTCGACAGACAGCTAATTAGGTCTGGAGCCAGGACCTAAAAAGACTCCCTCAAGTAGGCAGAGGAGGGGTAGTACCCATCCAGGAAGAACACTTTGCGGCCATTATGCTTCCAGATAGGACAATCACAAGAATTGGGAAAAAGGCATTTAGTAGAAAGCAGACAACTAAGAAAGACAGCAAATCCATCTAATGATGAGCAAAGGGCTGGACTAAAGCCCCATCCAATTATATGTTCTGTACTGGAAAGAAAAGGTCAGCAAACAGACAGCTAATGTTAAGGCTGTCTATTGCTAATTGTTGCCGTTTGTTTTTATTAACTATTATCTCATGTTGTATAACTTTAGGAGTAGTATTGTGTATGTATGTTGCAGGATTCCTAGCTGTGTCCTTAGGCAAACCAATCGATGACTTTGGAACTGGGTTACTTCAGCTAGGCTCTCATGGAACTAAGCGGGACAATGAGAAGTAATTTATTGTTATTCTGCTTGGCCAAACTGCTATATAACTAACATGAGGCAAAGGCAAGAACAGGCTCTCTTTACCTGTATTTGTCTATAATATTGCTGTTTGAGCACTGTTTGGTGGGACAGAAAAGTCCCTCGCGTGGTGTGGGCAATGTACAATTGCCTTGAACGTCCCAGTCGCAATGATGTTGGTATCCCTGATGCTGCATTTCATTGTTATGGATGAACACAGATCATGGCATTGGCCTGTCTCATGGATTGCCGTCTTGTTGGAACGGGATGGGCACCCAAAGTGCTACCCTCATAGTGTCGAAAGGCTGCTGCCTTTGCCAGGAAGTAAGCAGCACAAGTGTGGTGGTGGCAGCATACTGTGTAGAGGTCAGTAAGAGTGAACAGGCCTTTTTACCTGTGTCACTGTAGTGAGGCCTACAGGCTCACTCATGTAAAGTTCCACTGCTGTGTGCTTCACTCACTCTTGTTCAAGTTAGTACGTAGTTCTATGAAGCATGTGTGTGTGTTGTGTGCATGTGAAGGGGGTATGAGCGCCTGTGAATCGTACATTACATGGAAGAAGACCCTGGGCTGACAGGAGGAGCATGAGGAGGTAGAGGAATCCCCCCAGAGAGATTTGTGGCTTGCTGAATTCTGGGAGAGATCCATGGAAAGGGGTCTGGGAACATTTCAGGAAGGAGATGGAGCTGATAAAAGAATCACAAAGAGAAGGGATGGGCTCTGGGGTAACCTTTTGATACATATCATTGGGACTGATGTCCAGGTGAGAACCTCTAGTCAATCCTATGGCCTGTGTTATGGTGCTAGCAAGTTTTGCGTCACTCCTGCTATGACAGACTGCTTTTGGAGGAAGGCCAGGGCAGAGGAGTGGGTATCTCTAAAGGAAGCAGACCCAAAACACCAACTTTAAAGACTCGGACCCTAAATCACATTTGATGTCTGGAAATGGATTGTAGGAAGGAAAGCTCAAAGTCCCTGAAATTGTCACCTGTCTAGCAGCCAGTCTAGCTGAGCGAAGAGGAGAAGCTCTGCACCACATCTGCCTGTGACCGGGGCTATAGGCTAAGGCCTGCCAGTCTTCCAGCTGGGGAAAGGGATATCACCCAGAACCAACAAAAACCACCTGCCCCTGGAGCCTGAAACATCAGCTCCTGCCAGATTCCTTATGAGGAAGAGGAGAGTGCTGGAGGGAGCAAGGTCCAGTGAGGGATCCTGTTGAGTGGGTCCGTGTATCAAGGTGTGAGGAGACGGCAGCTGCACTGATTGGGTTGCCACCCCTGTGCCATTCCAAGTCGGCAACCCTCTATGCCAGAAGGGACCGTCGTGAACTAAGCTGTGGTTAGCATCACTGCTGTGCCATTCGGGAATTAGCTTATTTGCATAGTAAAGTCGACACCCCCTTAATGCCAGTTGAGGCTGCTGTGAAGATTACTGACATGCCGATCGGACCAGAAGACGTGTGCAGAGTGAAGTGGGAAACCCTGTATGCCGGGGGATGCTATGAAGAATACTGCCATGCCGATCAGGCAGTCACCCATGTGCAGAGAAAGGTCGGTGACAAAGTATGCCAAGTGTGGTCAAACATTCATCATGAGTAGAGGCCATTGTGGTGACCCCTGTAGGCCTGAGACCCATATGAGAATCGCAACCAAAGCAACCTACATCCTGGTTGTGGGAAGGATTCAAAGGAACTTACCGTCTTTCCCGAGGAAGTGCTGGGGATGCCAAGCCACTACCCCTGAAGAGCCACGAGAGCTACTCACTAACAGTAGCCACTGCTCCTCCGCGCAGAGACTCCAGCCGCTCCATGCTTGTCAGAGCAGGTAAGACTAATGGCAGTCTTGGAAGGCTCCAGGAGAACTTATTCTGTTAAATAGCACTTTGGGCACCGGTACACTTTTGATTTTTGTCAGAGAGGGACTCATGAGACTTAAACTACTAGTGGCGCCTGACCTGAATTTCACCTATCGTGAATGAGAAATAACAACTACTGCTAGTGAGAGAAAAGTGGCTGTCAGGTACCTGCCTATTGAACACTAGAGACCTGACCTCAGAGTGCTGTGTGTATTATTTGTGTATGCTGTATCTCATCTATAAATACTCCTTTTTGTCATAAAAGAAAGTATTTGACTGGGCAATCAAAAGTTGCTGCTATCGAGCATACTTTGACTTCTGAGCCTTTGTTCACTTCCCTGCATTTACCTTCCACGAGAATCCAAGGACTGCTCAGCCCGCTCTACCACTAAGAGTCAAGAGCTGAATAGGCACTTGGCCTAGTTTCTCGGGACCCATAGTAGATCGGGCCCTGGGACATCAGAAGGAATAGGCCTCAACCCCCATAGTGGGTTAGTAGTCTTCTGAAAGGAGTCAGGACAACGCTTTGGACCTTGTAACATATTTTACATTGCTCTTATTAGTAATTCATTTAGATACAATCCAATAAGAAGACATATGTGACTCATCATTATTATAAACACCGTCTCCCATATTTACCAAAAAATATAAATACCAGACTTTGTCCTTGTGATAACACCAACAATTGCTTGTTTTAATAACTGCTGTGTGTTTTTTACTTAACTGTGGGAAGTTAGGTTTAGCAACTGGCAGTCATTACCTCGCAGAATGCACGGAGATGCCAGCTGGCATCCTGGAGAAAAGAACGGCTGTGAATGCAATATGAGGAGAGAAGAGTTCTACAAGGTAGATAAGAAATGTTTAATATGTTAGGTTCTAATTCTGCACCGACTAGTATTTGGGTTTGCTAAAACCACCAGGGTAGTTTTATCTCCCCATTTGCACCCAAATCAGGATTACCAGGCCACTCAGAAGAAGGGTTTATTTGCCGATATTGACAAGAAATCTAAACGTTTTATGTAAATGTAAATATTTGATAAAGGGCAGAAGTGATCCTGATCTCACTACGAGTAGCAGGAAAAGAGTAACCTTGCTGGTTTAAGGTCTTTTAAGAACATAGGGGTATATTCACAAGAACGTGTTCTAAACACCACCCAAAAATGTTAACGCAACTTTACACATTGCAGCCACATTGGCACGAATGCACAATCAAGCAGAGCACAATGCACACCCTCAATGACTCTGGGGCACACATGCACAATCAAGCAGAGCACAGTGCACACCCTCAATGACTCTGGGTCATCGCCCAGATCTACAGACTGTCACAATGTACAATGCCATGCTGTCTGAATGTCAACATGTTCCATGCGGCTACATACTTGTGGACACATTGCAATACCCCACCTCTCCTTCACATTGCAGGCCCACTGTCAACACCCCCTGCAGAGCAGTCCCAGCCACTCTTCACGGATGATGAGGAGGACAACCCCAGCATCGACGCACAAGCCCTCCTAGACATCATTGATATCATCCGCGACTCATCTCCAGGATCAGGGCAGCCCAGCTACATCAATGGGGGAAACCACCCACCACCCAAACCACACAGCAGGAGGCACCCATGGCCCGGGCAGTCTCCCAAGACCCCCAGGAACAACACACGGCCTTCCAATGCCGTGTGCTGGAGGGTCAGAGGGAGACGGATGAGCAGGTGCGGTGGGGTTCGACCTCATGGCTACCAAACTGGACGCCATCCTTGGGTGTCTAGGCCTGCTCCATGGTCTCCAACGAGGCATGACTGACATTGCTGGAGTCATGACGTGGAGAGAAGAACACCTGACCACTCAGAGGGGCACCAGCGATACCAGCCGTGAGCTGGCACACATGCGGAGGCTCATGGAGGACATGGTGTGAATGGAGGCAGAAAGGATGGCAGCCATGGCTGCACACCAGCGAAATGTAGCTGGGATCTACCATGCCCTGCAGATCCTCCTCATGGCGTTGCTGTCACAAGGCATGGTGATGATGAATGCTGCTGCCCCCACACCATCCACATCTCCGTCCCCTGGTGTGCCATTGCAGGTGTATATACTTCGGCACCTGATGTGTCAGTGGCACACAGTGCCTCAGCCGGTACTGCAAGACCCACAAGTGGGGCGGAGCACACATTCGGGGATGAGGACATGGATGGGTTTGTGATCAGAAAGAGGCACTAGCATTCATTTCCGCCACCTGGCCTGTTTGTGCTTGGTGCCGCACATGGCCCCATGACCTTCCACTGACCCCCGATACACTCCGATGCACTCACCTTGGACAGCGACATGGACTGCCACATCCTGTTTGATGACCAATGACACGGCGACCAGACTGCGGACTGGACCCTTCCTCTCCCGCAATACTTGTCATCCCCAGATGGACTCTGGCTGGCCCTCCGCGGGCCTATATTGTGTAGTGTGCTTGGCATTGCCCTGTACCGCTCCAGCTGCAAAACTGCACTGGATGTGCAATAAACATCCAATAACGCACTGCTGTGTTATGTCTTTCATCATTCATGTATGAATGTAGAGACAGTGATTTCCCTTGCGTCAATGATGCTCATCCTGTGGGATGCCAGTCAGAGGGTGCTACATTGCCTATTGTGTTCCGGGTGCTGTGGACACTACAACAGGGACACACACATCAGTCACTTCCTTGTCCGGACATGGACTGAACCACGCCCAGAGCCCACGAATCATTGTTGCAAGCCCTGCGCTGGTCCGGCGTACGGCAGGCCAGACCACTCCGCTTACGATCCGAGGGTGGGCCCTCATTCCTACCCGTCGAAGGCGTACTCGCTGTTGGTGTGCAGGTCACTGGTCTAGTTGTCAGCATGTCACAGCCTGAGGGCAGGTTTGCACACACACACCACACCCATCTGGCACAGGCGTCACAGGCCATCTGACTCCGCCAACATAAGGGGGCGATGACGTCACATTCCCCTCTGGCGGTGGTGACTGGATGACGGACGCTCCACAGTTCTCAATCATAAAGGGCCCATGAGTTGTTGCGCACAGGGTTAGTGGCACCCAAGGCCTTGCGGCCGTCACGGGCCTACCACAATGTGCGCTGACTGGGGTTGCACAGGGTTAGTGGCACCCGAGGCCTTGCGGCCGTCACAGGCCTACCACCACATGGCACTGACTGGGGTTGCACAGGGTTAGTGGCACCCAAAGCTTTGCGGCCGGCACAGGCACTCCGCCACGGGACGGTGACTTTGGGTGCACTGAGGTAGGAGCACCTTAATTGCTGAGCGGGTGTGCAGCCTGCGATGATGCCCCGTCCCGGCGGTCCGGACAGCTCAGGTTTTGTGTGCCCTGCTGGACCGCAGTGTAGGCCAGAGCTAGCGGACAGCGCCGGCCTACCACCACATGGCGTAGCTTCCAGGATCATAGAGTTAGTGGCACCTATTAGACTGAGCGGGTGTGCAGCCTGCTTTGATGCCCTGTGCACTGGTATGTCCTCTGCCATGGCGAAATCAAGTCCCAGTATCACATGTGAGACCTGGTGGCCTGCGGAGCGGGGCTGCATGATGGGAGGGTGCCATGTCCGCGGGCCCCGGGCTTGTGGCTTGCAGAGGCATGTGGTGGGACCTCTTGACTGCACACCGGTGGTGAAAGGTGAGCAGTGAGGCCTGGGTTTGCATGGGCGGGCATGCTCCGATGGGAGGGACTGGGGTGCCTATGCCTGGGTGCGGGCAGGCGATGTTGTCTTGTGCAATTGTCTGTACTGTGTCAATCATGTATCTGGACTCTGTTTCAGATAACGGGTCTGTCTCAGATGTGTGACCTGGTGAACTGCAATACATACCGGCAAGTGGTTGGAGACACACCGGTGGCAGCAGGTGAGCAATGTGGCCTGGGTGTGCAGGAGCGGCACTCTCTCTCTCTCTCTCCCTCTCTTCTTCTCTCTCTCTCTCTCTCTCCCCCTCTCTTCTTATCTCTCTCTCCCCCTGTCTTCTTATCTCTCTCTCTTCTTTCTCTTCTTCTCTCTCTCTCCCCTTCTCTTCTTCTCTCTCTCTCTCTCTCCCCCTCTCTTCTTCTCTCTCTCCCCCCTCTCTTCTTCTCTCTCTCCCCCTCTCTTCTTATCTCTCTCTCCCCCTCTCTTCTTCTCTCTCTCTCTCCCCCTTTCTTCTCATCTCTCTTTCCCCCTCTCTTCTTATCTCTCTCTCTCCCCCTCTCTTCTTCTCCCTCTCTCTTCCCTCTCTTTTTGTCTCTCTCTCTCCCCCTCTCTGTCCATCTATCTCTCTCTCCCTCTCTTCCTCTCTCTCTCCTTCGCTCTCTCTCTGTCCTTTGATGTGCGCAGGACACACCTTCTCATCATTTTTATCTTGAAGGCTGTGCCCTACGGATTGTCCCGAGGGGAGACGCCATGTGTCTTCGTTTCAGTTCAGTGTTCATTTTAATAAAGTTTCATTTGTTGCTTCGAATGTGAATGTGTGATGCTCATTTTTGTGACGACACATGCATGTCACCAGTTGTGATTGTGCGACATCATGCGGATGATTTTGTACATGTTTAGGTGTAGCTAATGTGGCATGTCTTTCGTCAGGGCGGTGCCAGGGAGGGGGGATCCTGGGGGAGGCGGTGGTGGGTGTTGTTGCCCTTTCGGCCCTCTGGGCTGCATGTTCAGTTGCCCGGGTGTATATGTTGTTCTTCAGGTTCAGTTGCCCGGGTGTATCTGTTGTTCTTCAGGTGTGGCTCTGGGCTGGGCTCCCTTTTGTGGTGCACGCTGCCGTCCGACTTTGCACCAGGTCAGAGCAGGTGTTAGTTTCCTGCTGCAAATGCGCCTTATCGTCTGTTTTGTGTTCTTATCACCGATCTGGCTGGTCGTTGTGAATGTTGTGGAGTGGTGTTGTCGCAGATTTTGGCACAGGAACACCTACTCTGCATCTCATTAGCGATAGTTGTGGGGGTCATCTGTGGCGATGTTTTTTGAGTCTGCTATTGCGGGTAAACTGGTGCTGTAGGCTGTTGACACCAGCTTTTGAATGGGGCGATGTTTTTATCGCAACTTTGGCTGCGATAAAGTGCCGTTAACTTAGCAATAGATCCTTGTGAATATGGCCCATAGGTTGCTATGACTGGAGAAATTACTTTTTTAGTAGTTTCAGTTTTGTGAGATTATTGGGAAATTTGGTTTACAACTGTGTGGTAAAAACAACGGAAATATTAGATGAATTATGGCAGTTTCTGATCTTTCCCAAAAATTGATACTCCACAGACAGATGCTTGTCATGAAGAAAGGGCAATGTCTTTCTCCCAGCACTGTTAATATTGAAGTACTTCTGAGCCAGTGCTCACAGTATTTTTCCCCCCTGAGTCTCATGCTAATCTCATGCAGTAAATTCACCGTTACTTACTGATCTCATGTAAGGTTCCAGATGTTCCTATGGTGTCGAGGATGCTTCCTATGAGTCCAGTCATTCTTTCTGCAACCTACTGCAAACTGTTCAGTTTTTCAAGTGAACTAGTACTACAACCTCCAGCATAATTACACAAAAGACAAGACCCATAAACAAGGTTCCATATGACGTGGAGACATCAGGTAACTTTAATCTCAGTGTCATTGGTCCAAATGTATGAGCCAAAAGGTCTCAAATGAGAAACCTATTAGCTTAGCCAATGCGTTGTTATATTAAACAGTTGCAGTGGATGCGTGCACATCTGCAGCGGACAGCTTTGATTGAGTCTGAGCAAGAGCGCACGGCCATTTGAGTTCATTTTGCTGCTGCTCAAGTAGAAGATCTACTGGAGTGGCAGCAAGTCTACTCGAACGTCAGCCCTCAGACCGTGACGGCTTGCGAATTCCGTTAATGACCCGCGTTAAAAAATCGTAATTGGGGACGCCAAATCCTGCTCGCGCACACCAGCTCGCATATCCTGGTGCCTCGCAGGAGAAAAATTCCACCATGCAGCAATTGGCAGAATTTGGCCAGAACACTATATTAAAGAGCAAAGCAGAGTGCCCACAATTCCATCAATTCCACGGGCGAAACGGAACATTCCGCCCACCCCTATTTAAACCTCAATTTCATGAGGCAAGACGTCTCAAGATAATGTGCAAACAGCATACGAAAAATTACAGTTAATTAAGGTAGAACAGAATCAATAAGTAAGTTCTAAGGCAGAATTAAACATTTAGAATGATTTATTACAAGACATCAGAGGAGTATAATAAAGAAATTGAAAAGTACAAATGCATAAAATCATTGCCATGAAGGCTCTTAGTAACAGAACAATACAGAAAAATAGGCAAAATCAAAAATATTCCAAGGCACAAATGAGTAGCAAGGCCACCAAGGAAGCGGACAGCATCCCTGGTAGCACTAGAATGCCCTCTCAGAGTTCTGACTCATCCCCAAATTCGAGGTTTTATATAAGAAATCTTCTCATAGAACATAGAAAGTGAAGATTCTTCATGGTTTGAGCAAAATAATACAATTTCAACAAATCAGAACGTAATCAATATTCCACTACAAGAATACTAAATCAGCCTCCTCTATGCTAATCTCAGCCGAAGATTTCAGAACAAACTAGTTGCAAAACAACAGTGAAATATTGTGAATGAATACAAGTGAGCAGGTGGAAGAAACTTTGAAGAATGAAACATTACTGAGCTCATGCTACAGATGCTTCTTCGAGAACAACTTTTTGGAAATAAACAAACATGACCTGCATGAACATGTGCAGCAGAAATAATAAACAGCGAATGTTCAGGGTAAGGATCCATTTTTAACAAGATGATGTCAAGATCTAACTGAGGCCTAGCTAGCATAAGCCAATAAAAAGGCATTTTAACAGGTCATATGAAAATAGTTTTGAAGTCAATAGCATCATGTAAGTATACACATTTGAAATTGAATGTAAATTACTGTTCTGCATGCTGTTAATGATACACAAATATTAATGCACAAAACAACTTCTACATGGGCGCGGCGATCAACTTGCCAATCATCAACACTTTGGCATGGTCAGGCCAGGACTGACAGCGCTCTTTTTTGTGGGTCGTGCAGAACGCACACTGCCGGATGGCATAGCCACCCCTCACCTGCAGCCATTGCCTGCAGTCAAACTCAACTGTTGTGAACTGTTCTACCGAGGACAGAAGAGCTACAGTGACATTGAAACCCAGAAGGCGTAGACGAAGTACACACCTATGTGGGGAGATGTACACTGAACTGTGAGTGAGCTGCATCACTAGACCCACTGAGATTCCCCCCACTGGGCCAATGGCCAATGTATTCCACCATTATAGACTGCTAATGAGATACCCACAGATAATGTTGCATGAAATGCCCAAGAGATACACCCTCTGTTCATTATGTACAGTGATTCCAATCTGTGTGAGAGAACAAAATACTTTTGTTTGTTACATATAATTGCAAATATTTTCCTGTTCTATCTTATGATTATTCAACTGTTTTCAGTACATTGCTATTATATTATATTGAGAACATGCTGCTTGTTATTTTCCTTTTTCCTACTGAATAAACTTTACTTATAGAACCTAAAAAGTACTTTTGTTTTACAAATTATTTCTGGGCGGTGATTTACTGAATGCTATGTGATGCTTATGGAGCCCTACGTGTTTAACCTCACATAACCTCTTCTGTGGCAAGTTTTATAGGGGTGCACATGGTGATCAGTTCTGAATCCAATGGAAAGGTGAAGGCCTCAGACACCAGTGGTGAACTGCTCTGATTCCCTTAAACTGAGCCCAGTAAAGCCTAATTGATATAGAACGCCGGAAATGTTTCCACACAAAGGGTCAGATTAAAAGTCCGACTGAGCGATTTGGATGGATCTGGATGCTCCCGGATACGATTCGGTCAGACTCCAATTGACTTCAATGGGAGCCTGTGTTCCGAAGGAGAACACAGGCTCCCTATGAAGAAAGGGGTGGTTGGGGGAAACCTTGCACCCTGTGGCAGGCACCCCATGGTGCCAGCCACACTGTGCATGGGTGGAAAGGGGGTCCCTTGGGCTAATTTCAGTAGTTACTCAATTTTAATTCTTAACCACTTTATTTGCAACACACCCTATGTGCCTGATTTGGCTAGCTGTGAAACAGTTTTTAAAGCATCTGCTTAGTCCCTTGATGACCCCACACTCCATTGCTTTTTGATCTTGGGATGATGGACATCACATGAATTGCAAAACTGAGACCTATTCTTTACTGGATTTAGCTGTGGGGGTACACCAGAATTATATGATTATTGGTAGGCCCTCAAGAGAGTCATGAACCTTGCTGTCAGCCATTCTTCTGCTACTTGGTCTCATGGCCCTGGGCATGTAGGACAAATGTGCACATAAAAACTGGGGTAAGGGATTCTTAGCTGTTATCTCTGAATGGTAGATTAGTATTGGAATTTCTGAGTAGAAAACCCTTCCTAAAGTATGAATATTTTCTTGAAGAAATAGAATCTACACAAGCTAATTTTCTGCTCCATAAAATGTTGTTTCAGATTTTACCCTTTAATATGTTCACATACAAATGGAGAAACGCTTCCACACATGCAAAATAGTGTTTATTCATTGATAGATGTTTCTAGTGTGTTGTTTTTAAGTTTTTTTCTATCGCTTAACAATGTATTTTTATTGCATTGAATTTTACTTGTGTTTTAGGGTTTATGGGCTTTTTTCAATGCCTGCTCTGTACCTATGTTTTTTCAAATTAATTTCAAGTTTTTTTTAAACATATGTTAAGGTTTTGTAGTCAATCCAAATGTACTTATGGCCCTTCCCCTTTTCTATGTATGCACAATAAAATGAGAAAGCGCAAAATGAATTGGAATGAAAAACAGCTCTGAATACTTTCTGGCCTGACATTTATTCAGTGCCCTCTGAGGACATGCACAACAACATCACACTATTTACTTTGCCCATCAGTGATTTGACCGTAAAGTTGGCCGGGCATGAATGCCCCGTTCATAGCTTGGCACATTAGAGATACATTAAGGCAATCCATCATTTTGACAATTTTCCCAAATAAATTAGATGCAAATTGATGCTTTTTCCTGAATAACAATCTAACAAGCATCACGCTGTTTCCTTGACATTCTAAAAATGTTCTTCCCTCAGAGTTAGAGAAGATGGTATTAATATAAGATTTAGTAATTCTGAAGAGATAAGCAGCATCAGATAACCTCATACTGGGCTGACATTTGGATCAATTACAGTTGTGTAGCCACCATCTAACTTTCACTCCCTTGAGTTGGTGAAACTGTGTATATTTGTAATGAGCATGCAAAGAGGGGGGAGTGGGGAAGGAGGGGCTGGCCATGATGATGAGATAACTAACCATGTCCTTAACCGGGATTAGGAAATCTTCTTTATGCACTGGAGTTGCCTTAGAATTTGCAGCAGGGCTTCCTATGCTCAAGAATTTAAGTATTTAAAACACAGCCAGTGCTACATCTGTCAGCTTTAGGGTAGCCTTCCCCCAATCTTTTTGCCTTCAACTTCTTACATGGCTGAATTTGTTTTTGTTGGCCTTAGGACTCTGTGCAGTCTATACTAACCAGTGCTAAAGTGCTTATGCTCACTCCCTAAAACATGGTAAAATTGGCTAACATCTGTTTGGCAAAATTAATTTACTCATAGGTCCCAATTAAAGTGGTATGCCACATGCCCAGCACCTGTAAATTAAATGCTACTAGTAGGCAGGCAGCACTTATTGTGCCACTCAATTGAGTAGCTCCTAAAATATGTTATAGATCTACAATTGCAGCCTGAATTCAGTTTTAAACTGCCAATTCGAAATGAGAAATAACCCCCTGGCCAAGTCTTAAGGTCCCCTTTTATTACATATGTCACCCCTAAGGTAGGCCTTAGGTGCATTTTAATTGAAAGCTTAGAAATGTATTTTAAGTTTTACATGTCCTGGTAGTGTAAAACACTTAACTTCGGTTTTCCCTACTGTGATGCCCTCCTCCCCCATAAGATAACATTGGGTTACCCTATTACTTTTGATAAGTGCTAACTTTTGATGGGGAACAGGTGAACATTTCATATTTGATGTCTGAGAAATCTTAATTTAAAACCGTCTTTAATGGTAAAGCTGGATTTTAAATTACAATTTTGATGATGTCACTTTTAGAAAGTTGGCATTTTCCACCCCCAGCTGTTTGGTGTCTGCAGCCTGTTCCTGGGACACATGACTGGGTGTGGTAGGCAACTGGATTTTGTTTATTCCTCCCAGACAGCCACATAATAGTGCCTGGATGGGCCATCACTGGCATGAAGTAGGGGGCGGAGTGGGCACAGCCCCACTTGCAACTGAATAGACTGTGCCCTGCCTTTATACAAAAATCTTGGCACCACTGCATTATTCATGCAGCCAGGTCAGAGCCAGGTCAAGAGAGGCAGGAAACTTTAATCACTTCAAAGGGTATTCTCTAGAAACTTCTTCTAATTCAGATAAGGCACCAATATATGAAATAGGACACTCAGACCCACTTTCAGTTTACTTTCTGGACCAATGGAAGAACTCTCAGAGCACTGCCTGCTGCTGCTGTAGCATGCTGTGTACTTTAGAAAACTGCTTTTCTGCACCTGGAGGTACTGCTTTGCTGTTCGAAGCCTACCTTGAACACTCAGAGGCCTACCCAGCTGTTTGAGCCCTGTTCCACTTCTTGAACACAGGACTACCAGAATGACTCAAAGGGCTAGTTAGCTGGCCTCCTGATTAGAGCCTTAGGGACAAAAAAGGCTCCAACCATCTTGAACCTGCACCTGGAACCTGGAGTGAGTCATAAGCCCCAAAGTAGTGCCCGCCCCCCTCAGTTCTGGACCATTGGTGCTGGTGTTATAAGTGCCCAGATAGCCAGAATCCAAAACTCAAGACTTTGACATTTTTTTGCCAAAAACTGCTCTGAAAACCGAGGAGAGCCCAGGACCAATATGCTCATATATCCGCCCTAGGCGCATCACCGGGCCGCCAAACTTCACAGTAGCTGCTGCTACGTTCTTCTCCACAGCAGCAAATACTGCTCAGCAGTTCTTTGCCAAAAGGGTATCATGCCCCTTTGAACTCTCGACGGCAACAGACTTCAGCTTTGTTCTGAAAGAGTTTATCAACTTCAAAATAAGAGACTAAGGGCCAGATGTGCTAACCTATTACCGAATCGGAAAATGGTTTAGGAGCGGACTTGTTAAGGGGGTCCCTACTTAATAGCAACTCGCAGTTGTATTTGTGAATTTTGTGAGTTTTGAGACCGAAATGCAGGTGCAAAAAATTCACATTTACTACCTAATTCAAGTAGGTGGTAACCCATTTGCAAACGGGAAGTGGTCCTCTTTGTGCATGTTTGTAAAAACATTTATTAAGAGCAGGCAATGGTCAGCTCTTAAAAAACAAGCATTGATAAATGCATTAGGTTTAGCCAATGTGATTTATAATAAGCTGTTTTTTGTTGTATGTTGTAGCTTGCTGAATAGTTGCACAATATAAGTAACAGAAAGTATGTTATGACTTGTTTATGTACAAAAAGGCAATATATTGTACTGTTACTAGTGGTATAGTGCGGTAAGTCATAGCAACATTTTGAAAAATGAAATGAAAGAGAGAAATTATCAAATTAATTGATATTACAGCAATATTATGTGTTTAAAGGGGTTTTGATTGCTTTTTGGCCCAGTGCCACAGCTCCTGCTGCACCATTGAAATCATGCCCCTAGTGCAGGCAAGATAACTGCATTTGTGTGTGCCTGTGAGTAGTAAAATATAGCAATATTTGGTGGTTATAGGAGTTATGACAACTTTTGACACTGGTGCCACTGCACCTGCTGCACCATTCAAATCATGTCCATATTCCTGTAAGGTAATTGCACTTGTGACTGCCTCTTTAGTAGTATAATATTGCAATATTTGGTGGTTAGAGAGGTTCCTAGAACTCCGGGCCCCGGTGTCATTGCACTTGCTGCACTATTTAAATCAATACCCTTTGAACTGCAAGGTAGCTGCAATTGTGAATGCCTGTTTAGGAGTAAAGTATAGCAATATTATGTGTTTATAGGAGTTCTGACAACTTTTTGGCTAGGTGTCATTGCACCTGCTGCTTCATTCAAATCATGGTCATGGAAGGAAGCTCAACTGCAGAAATAAATGGGAAAGGTCGTTATTCACCATGAAAAACATTGCTTTTGCATAATGTTACATAGTATATATTTTGAAGAATCTTAATTATGTAAATAGCAAATGTGATTATTACCATGTATTACAGTACACAACTTATCAACCTGAGAAAGATGAACGATGGAGATGGCCCACTGAATTTTAAACTTGCTTTCTGAATGTTAGACAGGATGTTAACAGGTGTGCTCAACTAACTGAGTCATTTTGCAGGTGAAAGTGCAAGATACACCTAAAAGAGCTACCCACTGCACCACAGACCGAGCGGCAATAGGATCTATGGACTGGGTGACACATAGAGGATAGGTAAATGCAATCCCACTGGTTGGCACAGACCGCAACCATCCCAAGTCAGAAAGCGAGCTAACTTTGTGAATGGTCAGCTGAAGATGTGTATCGGACTAAAATAAACCTTTAACCTTTAAACAAGCATTGGCAAAGGCAACAGGTCAGAGTTTAATGTGCCTGCACATGTAACAGTATTTGTGCATGCCTTCATTTCCATTTGTTAGATTATTAAAGCTAGACATATTGGTGCCGATCGCGATCCTGTAAAAACCGGGTACAAACCGTCGGACGGAGCAAATTCTCCGTCCGACGCGTACCCGGTCGTCAAAATGTACAAACATGGAATTTCGATTCGCACGGAAACACCATTTCTGTACGAATTGTACAAAACTCCGACCGACGAAAATAAACATACAAATGCGATCCGGGAAAGCGCCGACATGACGTCGGGACGCACGCAGCCTGCCATTCACGAACCAGGAATTACGATTCGCACCGACGTCATCCCGCACGGTGAATATTTTCCGGCTGCCGAAAACTGCCGGGAAATCAGGACGACACGAACAAGGAGTACCTGTACGCGACGGACAGACATTGACCCGAACCTACGTGTCATCCCGGCCCTCATAGCAGTCGACCTCCTCTACAGGTTACGACGCAGACGCCGCAGAAGGTCAGAACAACTAAGGGAGGGGGGGCAGGACCAGGGGCAGGCCACAAAACCACCACCAATGTCACACAGCACACATGCCCTCGAGATACCTGACCCCCATGCCCTGGTCACTACGAGGGGGTGGGGGCATGTCCAGCAAAGCCAGCGTCCGCCACAAAGGAAGTGCCTGACAACGCGAACCGGCAACACAACTATACAGGTACGTCCCGTACCCACGCCTTAAGAGCGTGGGTACGAGTCGTACCCTGCCCACACCTACGTCATCCCAACAATGGCGGGAAGGCTGTACCCACGTGGCAAAGGCCTGGGTACGGCCCGCACAAGCATCACATAGCGAGGGGACCGATATGTACGGACCGTACCCATACCCCCGTATGCATGGAGCGTACCCCCAACCCCAACAGTGTAAGTACGACCCGTACCCTCACCCGCGTACATATGGAGCGTACCCCCCACCCCAACAGTGTAAGTACGACCCGTACCCTCACCCCCGGATGTATGGAGCGTACCCCCCACCCCAACAGTGTAAGTACGACCCATACCCTCACCCGCGTACGTATGGAGCATACCTCCCACCCCAACAGTGTAAGTACGACCCGTACCCTCACCCGCGTACGTATGGAGCGTACCTCCCACCCCAACAGTGTAAGTACGACCCGTACCCTCACCCGCGTATGCATGGAGCGTACCCCAACAGTGTAAGTATGACCCGTACCCTCACCCGCGTATGCATGGAGCGTACCCCAACAGTGTAAGTACGACCCGTACCCCCACCTCGTATGCATGGAGCGTACCCCAACCCCAACAGTGCATGTACTTACCGTACCACCACCCCAACAGTGTAAGTACGACCCGTACCCCACCCGCGTACGTATGGAGCGTACTCTCACCCCAACAGTGAAAGTACGACCCGTACCCCCATGGAGCGAACCCACACACGTGTATGGACTAAGCGTACATATTGTTAAATAGGAGGGGTGTGTGCCTATCACTCCCAGCAGTGCCCAGAGTCAGGAGGGGTGTGTGCAGAGTCCTCCCAGCAGTGCCCAGAGTCAGGAGGGGTGGGTGCCTATCACTCCCAGCAGTGCCCAGAGTCAGGAGGGGTGGGTGCCTATCACTCCCAGCAGTGACCAGAGTCAGGAGGGGTGTGTGCAGAGTCCTCCCAGCAGTGCCCAGAGTCAGGAGGGGTGGGTGCCTATCACTCCCAGCAGTGCCCAGACACAGGAGGGGTGGGTGTAGAGTCCCCCCAGCAGTGCCCAGACACAGGAGGGGTGTGTGCAGAGTCCTCCCAGCAGTGCCCAGAGGCAGGAGGGGTGTGTGCAGAGTCCTCCCAGCAGTGGCCAGAGTCAGGAGGGGTGGGTGCCTATCACTCCCAGCAGTGCCGAGAGGCAGGAGGGGTGTGTGCAGAGTCCTCCCAGCAGTGCCCAGAGTCAGGAGGGGTGGGTGCCTATCATTCCCAGCAGTGCCCAGACACAGGAGGGGTGTGTGCAGAGTCCTCCCAGCAGTGCCCAGACACAGGAGGGGTGGGTGCAGAGTCCTCCCAGCAGTGCCCAGACGCAGGAGGGGTGTGTGCCTATCACTCCCAGCAGTGCCCAGAGACAGGAGGGGTGTGTGCAGAGTCCTCCCAGCAGTGCCCAGAGGCAGGAGGGGTGTGTGCAGAGTCCTCCCAGCAGTGCCCAGAGTCAGGAGGGGTGGGTGCCTATCACTCCCAGCAGTGCCCAGAGACAGGAGGGGTGGGTGCAGAGTCCTCCCAGCAGTGCCCAGAGTCAGGAGGGGTGTGTACAGAGTCCTCCCAGCAGTGCCCAGACACAGGAGGGGTGGGTGCCTATCACTCCCAGCAGTGCCCAGACACAGGAGGGGTGGGTGTAGAGTCCCCCAGCAGTGCCCAGACACAGGAGGGGTGTGTGCAGAGTCCTCCCAGCAGTGCCCAGAGGCAGGAGGGGTGTGTGCAGAGTCCTCCCAGCAGTGCCCAGAGTCAGGAGGGGTGGGTGCAGAGTCCTCCCAGCAGTGCCCAGAGTCAGGAGGGGTGGGTGCAGAGTCCTCCCAGCAGTGCCCAGACACAGGAGGGGTGGGTGCAGAGTCCTCCCAGCAGTGCCCAGAGTCAGGAGGGGTGTGTGCAGAGTCCTCCCAGCAGTGCCCAGACACAGGAGGGGTGGGTGCAGAGTCCTCACAGCAGTGCCCAGACGCAGGAGGGGTGTGTGCCTATCACTCCCAGCAGTGCCCAGAGACAGGAGGGGTGTGTGCAGAGTCCTCCCAGCAGTGCCCAGAGTCAGGAGGGGTGTGTGCAGAGTCCTCCCAGCAGTGCCCAGACACAGGAGGGGTGGGTGCAGAGTCCTCCCAGCAGTGCCCAGACGCAGGAGGGGTGTGTGCCTATCACTCCCAGCAGTGCCAATGGAACGCAAAGGGTGGAGTAGCCACAGATACCATGCCCACAAATTTCAGTCAGGTGCACAAAGACCCTGCAGTACATGTACCACATGTGTGCGAGGCTGGGAGTATACGCATGCATAGCGCAGAAAAGAAAACATGTACACATGAAGTCATGTCAATAGTCCACATACACAAGTACAATGACTACCAAGAATGCCACGAATGATGCAGGTGGAGACATCGCTCAGCATGCATCTGCAAAGTAGAAGGAGTCCGTCACACACCCAGCTAATGTACACACAGCTCAGCGCTAAATATTGGGAACACCCTGCAGGGAAGATGTCAGGGTACACAGAGGAAGAAATACACCTTTGGACAATTTCACCATGCAGCAACTGCTTACATGAACACAGAAACCTAGCTAACACCGTGTGATGGCACACAGATCCCAGGGTCCCCCCAATGTCCAGCACACTACTACATTTCCCACACACCCAACACATGATCACCACCCAAAATCATGTAGCAGCCCCACCAACAGCAATATCAGTAAAGCAGTAGTGTTCAAAGGAAACAAAAATGGCTTTAATCAGCATGATCAAAAATTGTTTGTTCGTAGAAAGTTCAATATTTACAAAGCCCATAGGGCAGTCCAGAAGTCACAGCTGGATGGGGGACACAGTGGGATGCGTGTCCCCTAGCTTGCCTGCACAGTTACATTCCGTCGTCTTCCACAGGGGTGAGGGCATCATGTGGGGGGGAAGAAACAGGCACCGCAGGGACAGGAGGGTGAAGGGTAGGCGTCGTGGGTGCAGGGATGGAGGACTCAACCACAGGGGGTGGAGCAGGGCCAAAGGCGGAGGCCTGGATCTCGCTGCACACCTTAGCAAGGTCCTCCAGGGAATCCCCTGCACCCGAAGGAACCACAGGCCCCAAGGAGGGGGGGGGTCAGAGGGATGGGTCGCAGCGCCACTGGGGGAGGGTGTAGACAGGGGGGGAATCAACCACCCTGACCGAGGACTTCCTTGACCGCTTGCGTGGTGGGGTCACTGTGGGGCTCAGGGACAGAGCGGCCATGAAGGAGTCTTTGGGGGAGATGTGGCCAGGAGAGCTGAGGGGAGGGGATTTGGAGGGAGTGGATTGGGTGGAATGCGGACTCCCACTCTGGCTGCGTGTCACACGTTTGCCCCCCGACCCAGTGGGTGTGCCTACTTCACCCTGTGTGTGCGTGTCAGGAGGTGTGCGGTGGACCTTCCCTGCTGGTGTGGTGCCTGTGTGTGTTGTGGTGGGTGCATGCTGACGTCTGGGTGTACGTGGGACAGGCATGGGAGTGGGAAGTGTGGATGGGGCAGGGGTAGGGGGTGGGATGTAGCGCTGCAGGAGACCCACTGCTGCAGTCAGTGTCGAGTCTATCATCCTCAGCAAGCTGCGTTGGTCAGCCTGCGATGAATGAATGCCCTCCAAGTATGCCTCCATGTTGTGCAGCACTTAGCTGTGGCCATGGAGGACATTAAGGATCGCAGCCTGACCAACCTGCAACTGCCGCTGGATGTCCACAGACTCGGCATTGGCGGCAGCAGTGGAGACAGGGGCAGGGGGTGCGGTGCCTGGCAGGAAGGAGACATGTGGTGACCGGGCACGTTGGGAAGGGACACGAGCAAGTGGGAGGCGGCTGATGGCAATGGAGGGGGCGGGGCGAGATGTAGTGCCGCTGTCAGCTGCTGGTGCAGCCGCCGCCCACTCGGAGAGATCATCCTCGGACCCGTCAGCTTCATACCCTGTTGTGCCAGTCAACAGGTCCCCGGCTTCACTCTCCTCCGCCTCAGTCCCACTTGATGTGCCAGCCCCGATGTCACCGCTGGCACTGGTGCTCGGTCCCTCTGCTCCGTCTGTGCCCATGTCTCCCTCCGTGTCCCCCGACGATGCTGTGGGCAGGGTGAAGAGACAGAAATTAATCATACACCTGTATACATATGTCACATGAGTCCAATCTACATAGGTCACAGTGCATAGCCTGAAACAAAAGAAGAGTTACATCTACAATACAAGGTACATATGTAGGGCATGCAAGACACAGTTGTTTGACCCACCATGCCACCGAAAAACTATGGAGAGCATGACACAATAGCAAATGAGATGGAATGGAATTTTGACTGTGGAGCAAGGCCCTGGGGACAATCCAGCACTGCATCTGCACCACACAGCGTGGCAGGAAATAGGGATGAGCAGGGACCATATCCAGGAACAAGAGGCACATGCAGCATAGGTTATACTGAAAACATGCCCACCATGACTGGCCCACTGCACCTTGAGTGCATGTCCAGACAAACATCACACACTGGCCAGTCCTAGCAAGGAGATATCAGGTTGTGACATGAAGGCCATGACCGCACCACCCACCCCCTACATGAGACTATTATTTGGAGACACAGGAAGCACTTACATCCCTTAGTCTGGGTGAAATACACATGGGATGCAACAAATCAAGGTTGCACACAAAATACCCAAGGTGCGCCTGTCCAAATAATCATGTACAAATGGGCATCATCAGATGATTGTAACAAGACAAACAGGCAATGTCCACCGTGAGTATGAACAAGGAAAATCAGGTCAAGCTGTACAGTGGACACTTGTACTACATTTCACGTCAATATACATTTGGCCAGGGGACAATGGCACAGAGCACAACCTATGCTGTAGACACAGAGATTGTCAACATATTCGGATTACACACATGATACCTAGGAAAATATGCCCTTGGGGACAGTAGTGGCCACACAACTCCATGCTCCTGAATGGGAATGACTCCAACACACGCTACCATCCCCGCACGAGCGTACCGCACACTCATGCACATCATGTCACAGGCCACCACATAGGACATGCGTGCTGTAAGGCCTCACACTTGAGAGACTAATTCCCATGTCTGGACTCAGCATTAGTGCCAACTGACATGGAACCCACAAGACCAGAACTGGACAGGGCACAGGCAAGGTCCCAAAACCTGTTACACACCACCCCCACACATGATGCTGCAGGCATTGTACACGTGGAGAAGGTGCCAGGCTACATAACCTTGTGACAGAGTGACTTCAAACAGACCAGGGAACACATTGCAAGGAGGGGAAGGGAGGCAGGAGAGCACTGCAATTCTGTGGGTAACGGGATCTGCACAGCACCATTAAACCCTGGCAGTGCATCCATGGAACAGTGCACTTACAAATGCTGGTGAAACACAACAAACACACATGTACCTACCCCCTTCCTGCTGCTGCATCTCCTGTAAGCGCTTGTCCAAGTCTGGAAATACCACCGCCAGCACACGCTTGTGGATGTGGGAGAGACGGCGGCGCCCGCGGTTCTTATGGCTCTCAGGTGAGTCCCCCAGCAGGACCCGTGCGATCCTCCGCGTCCAGCACCGGATATCCTGCCAGCGTTGCCTCACCTGGGACAGGCGCCGCTTGCGACCATCCGCACTCCTCACGGCACTGACGGCGGTCAGCCAGATCTGCTCCTTGGCAGAGGCGCCTACCTGTGAGGATGAACAAGTGACACTACATCAATACACCTGCAACATGTCACAGAGACACATATGAGAACAAATAAGCTGGTTACAACAAGGCATGTCATGCAGCCAACGCATTGCACCTTTGCCATAGGGACATACTCCTCTGGGGAACGGCAAAAGCAGTACGTGCCAGTGAAAGTACACAGGTGGAATGAGGGCAAAGACACAATCAATGATAAAGGCTCACACTGTGCATCACACCCACCCCTCCTGTGTCTGGGCACTGCTGGGAGGACTCTGCACACACCCCTCCTGTCTCTGGGCACTGCTGGGAGTGATAGGCACCCACCCCTCCTATCTCTGGGCACTGCTGGGAGTGATAGGCACCCACCCCTCCTGTCTCTGGGCACTGCTGGGAGGACTCTGCACCCACCCCTCCTGTCTCTGGGCACTGCTGGGAGTGATAGGCACCCACCCCTCCTGTCTCTGGGCACTGCTGGGAGTGATAGGCACCCACCCCTCCTATCTCTGGGCACTGCTGGGAGGACTCTGCACACACCCCTCCTGACTCTGGGCACTGCTGGGAGGACTCTGCACACACCCCTCCTGTCTCTGGGCACTGCTGGGAGTGATAGGCACCCACCCCTCCTGTCTCTGGGCACTGCTGGGAGGACTCTGCACCCACCCCTCCTGTCTCTGGGCACTGCTGGGAGTGATAGGCAACCACCCCTCCTGTCTCTGGGCACTGCTGGGAGGACTCTGCACCCACCCCTCCTGTCTCTGGGCACTGCTGGGAGTGATAGGCACCCACCCCTCCTGTCTCTGGGCACTGCTGGGAGGACTCTGCACCCACCCCTCCTGTCTCTGGGCACTGCTGGGAGTGATAGGCACCCACCCCTCCTGTCTCTGGGCACTGCTGGGAGTGATAGGCACCCACCCCTCCTGTCTCTGGGCACTGCTGGGAGTGATAGGCACCCACCCCTCCTGTATCTGGGCACTGCTGGGAGGACTCTGCACCCACCCCTCCTGACTCTGGGCACTGGCTGGGAGACATCAGGCATTCCCCCCCCCTGGAACCCCCCCTACAGTACATAGCATGTGTGTCACACCTGGACACAATGGCAGAAGTCACAGTCACAAAAAAGGGACACAGTCTGTGCTAGTAGCCTCTGCACTCACCTGATACCCTGGTCGCCCATACAGCAGGGGGTACTGTGGGAGGATCACATCCAGCAATGCCAGGTTCTCCTCCAGGGTGAATGGCTGTGACCTCTCCACAGACCTTGACATGGTTCCAGGGAATCAGGAGCAGCAGCAGTGTGGTAGAATCGAAATATGTGCAGGCAAGTGATCCCTCATGGGACCTGGCTGCCTTATATCTGCCTTGCTGGCCTGTTTCATGCACAGGAGTACAGAGTGATTGGTCACTCACATTTGCATCCTATGTTTCCTCCAATCCCTTCAAACCTAGCACAGTCAGTGGGTTCTTATTGTGTTTTTTTCTTCAGCATTATGTCAACCCCACAAACACATTGCAACAAAATAGATTCATTCCAACTGACTTCTGCTGTGCACATTCCAGAACAAATTCAAACTTAAAACTTGGTCTCCATGACAACCAGCATGCATGTAGGCCTTAATACTTGTCCCTCATGTGTCCCCTATGTAAAATTGAGCTTCACCCACAGGTACAGTGCGTTCCGGGCCCCTAGGGCACCCCAAATGCATAGCAATGGCCCGTACAGGCGTGCGTACGTTCACTATCACCATGGGTGTCCTCGCGTATGCGTACTCGTAGTGGTACGGCCCGTACACGTGTGTACGTTCACTATCACCATGGGTGTCCTCGTGTATGCGTACTCGTAGTGGTACGGCCCGTACACACGCCTGTACGTTCACTATCACTACGAGTACGCATACGCGAGAACACCCATAGTGGTACGGCCCATACACACGCCTGTACGTTCACTATCCTATGGGTGTCCTCGCGTATGCGTACTCGTAGTGATAGTGAGCGTACAGGCGTGTGTACGGGCCATACCACTACGAGTACGCATACGCGAGGACACCCATGGTGATAGTGAACGTACGCACGCCTGTATGGGCCGTACCACTATGAGTACGCATACGCGAGGACACCCATGGTGATAGTGAATGTACGCACGCGTGTACGGGCCGTACCACTACGAGTACGCATACGCGAGGACACCCATGGTGATAGTGAACGTACGCACGCCTGTACGGGCCGTACCACTATGGGTGTTCTTGCGTATGCGTACTTACTGACCGTACACATGCCTGTACGCTCACCATCACTATGGGTACACATACGGCAGCACTCCCATAGTGATATGGGAATGTACACAGGCCCTCTTAGCAGCAGTACGGTGGTTTTCACACATCACAGTGGTGACAGGCAGCACACAGGAAGGAATTGGGCTGACATACTTGTCCATGGATGGACATCAAGGCATTGTCTGGGCAGTACTACATGTGTGGGGCACAGGTGTGACAGGCTGTGATGTGGCACATTACTCCTGAGTCGAGAAGGCAGCAGATGTATGATGAGATGTGTACAGATGTAATGTGTGACAGTGCAATGTGTGCCAGGCATGCCCTTGACTCCTTTGACATGTGTGCATGTCGTACTGCACACTTGGGATGAGCGACACTGGCATGGCATGGACACCAACACACGGAAGTGTCCCCTGATGACTGGTACAGGGGTTACCACACCTGACATGTCACTACCCACGGTGCACGATGTGACTATGTCATGTATGTGTGTGGGGTTCCCATTAGGTTGATGTTGGAGCTCCCTCAAAAGCTGCAGCTGTTGCAGCAACCAACATGTGTCTGTGTGTAGATTGACATTGCACACTGTTCCGCACACCATGCCACATGTGGTATCGGATGTGAGGTGCGTATGTATGCATGGGACACGGAGTAGCGTAACAAGGACATGTCTGCATCCTCTCTATGAATGTGTGGTGAGTCATGACATGTACACCTTCATGGCAAGGTGTGTGGGCTGTCCTAGTGTAATGTCATGTGACCTGTGGCTCTAGTGTTCCGCTACCAGTCTCTGCAATCGACATCCTACTTCTGCTGATGTGTGGGTGTATGTCACTCCTGTCTTGCGTCTGGCTGTTCACTTGCACTGGGACACAGCTAATCCCATGCCATGGCATGTGGAGGTTCTCAATCTCCGTGTGTAGCTGGGTCTTGGTAGGAGTGTCACCTGCCAGCCATACGTGTCCAGGGCATGTGGCACATACCTGACTCCGTATGTAGCATATGTGTATAGACAGATTAACATGTGCTCAGTACAAATTAATTGTTGTTGTGGTGCACTCACTCTTCCTTGTCACTTCCAAATTACTGCAGACCGCCGCCTCTTCCCCGACCAATTCCAGACTTGGCTGCCATGCAGGAGAATGACTGTATCCGGTGCTACCGCTTCCCCCAACGGTTGATTCTGGATTTGACGGCGAGACTGGCACCACACCTGCAACCGCTGCACAAGTATCCTACGGCACTGACACCCAAGCTGAAGGTAATGGCAGCCCTACATTTTCTAGCCACGGGTACCTTTCAAAATAACATAGCTCATGTTGGTGGCATGTCCCAGAGCATGTTCTGCCGTGTGCTGCATGATTTCTTAGAGGCCATGTTGATTCACCTGGATGACTTCATCCATTTTCCTACCCCTGAAATGTTGACTGGGGTCAAGCGTGGATTCTATGCCCTGGGAGGGATGCCCCATGTCATTGGGTCCATAGATGGGACACATGTTGCTTTGGTACCTCCACAGGCACAGGAGGTAGCGTACCGGAATCGCAAGCACTACCACTCCATCAATGCCCTTGTGGTGTGTCTGACAACATGGTGATTTCACATGTCTGTGCTCGTTTTCCAGGATCAGCACACGATGCCTACATCACGAGGCGTAGCAGGGTGCCTGAAATGATGACGCAGCTGCGCAACGAACGAGCATGTGTTGTTGGTGGGTACAGTCTGTCTGTCCTGTATTTAGCGTAGACTTCCAGCACGACCGCTTCTCCTGTCCTGCTTATGTCCATGTGCTTTCCATGTAGGGGACGCTGGCTATCCCAACATGCCATGGCTGATCACACCTCTCCGCAACCCCATCACGCCGGCCCAGCTCCGCTACAACACCGCCCATGGCCGGACAAGGCGAGTGATAGAGAGGACGTTTGGCCTCCTGAAGAGCCGATTCACGTGCTTACACAAGACCGGCGGCGCACTCCCATATGCCCTGGCGAAGGTGTGCAAAATCTTCATGGTCTGCTGCATGCTGCACAACATGGCAGTTGAGAAAACTGTGCCACTCATCCTGGATCAAGATGACGAGGACCATCCACCCGTGGAGGACGAAGGGCTTGGCAATGGGGGCTAGTGATGTGGAGGATGTGGAGCCGCAAGAGGACATCCGGACTCGGCTCATACGCGACTTCTTTGCTTAGTGGTGAGTACCAGTGTCTGAGTGTGCACGCATTGGTCCCCGTGTGGCATGTGTTGTGATGTGTGTCTCCACCTGCATGTATGGCACGTGAGTCAGAGGTGTGTGTGGGTGTGTCACTGGAGTGATGGTGCTAGTGATGGTTGTATTTCCCCAGTCATAATTGTGACCTAGCATGTTGTCATCCATACATGTGTCGAGTAAATGCACATGCAAGTGGCTGTGCTTTTTGTGGCTGACTTCTTGTGTGTCTCTCTTCCCCAGGTACTTGCGCATGCCGTCTGCTGCTTGCATTGTTGTGGCACTGCTATTCCTCATGGACACGTCATCGTGTGCTGACTCAGCGTTACAGGCACGGACAAGTTTGGAAGTCTCCTTAGGGTAAGGGATGCATCAGGGGTGTATTGGGTGTGGCAGTTGTTCACGATGTATGCACACTGCCCCTGTCGATGTTTGGTTCCTCTGCAGACATGTCGCATCACCATGGTGCACATTACATGCAGCTGGGTACACCTGAATAGATGGTCAGACTTGTTGACAGTCATCAGTGATGGGATAGTGGATTGTGATGATGGCATCAATGTGTGTAACACTGCTCTCGGACACATACGGTTTGCATTGGCTTGACATGCTGTGGGACTTCCACATCAGCGGATCAATGGTGTATGGCAGGCTCTCCGTGAGCAGCTGGGGGTGTTTAGCTGTTAGCCGACACTTGTGTGCCAGTTCCATGGCTATCACGCATTTGTGCTGCAGAAGGGGGGTGCCAGTGTTGGACCCACATGTTACTCCACATGAACTGTTCATGTGCACTTCAAGTTGCCTCTGCAATCCCGAATACATGACTAATAAAGGTGTCCCTATGCCTCCAAGGTGCCTCTTCTCAGTCAATGCTGGTGTGTTGCCACGGTGCATCCGGCATGTCTGGCATGGTTTTCCCTGATAGTGGCTATGTGTCTATGTGTTGAGTAGCAAGATGCAAGCTGTGTGTGTGGGATGAGACTGTGTATTGTGCATGATGTCCATGACTGTGTGGGTATTGTGACATGTGCCATCCCCATGCATCCAGCGTTGGCCAGGCCCCCATTATCTGCATCCACCGGACTCAAGCTTGCAGGACATGGTTCTGCCACCTGTCTACACATACCTGGGTGCCCCCCAGGACACTGGACATGATCCCTGACCTCTGCGCATGACTGTTGCTGTACTCAATATGTCTGTCGGCACGGTTGTGCGGCCACCCCCTCAGCTGGTTGGGCCCATCACGGGTGTGTATGGTGCTCCATGTCTGTCTTGCCTAATACACTGTGACCCGTGTGTCCTGTGCCAGACTCAGGCCCCAGGGTGTGGATGGTTGAAGTCAAAAGAGAACTCAGGCATGTTTAGACTTTACAAGACACATGTAAGGTAATAATGCAACCAGCAGACATCTTCTCTTCATGGTGTGACTTTTTATTTTAGTGGGGGGGGAGGGGGTGGTATGACATGAGGGGCTTTCCGGGTGTTTGGAATTCAAAGTTCAGTAGGGGAGTTGGTGTCCTTGCCATTGGAAATCCTCAGAGTCCATGCCACAGTCTTTGTCAACATTGGTCAGACAGTGACCAGCAAGGCCATGTGGCAGAGAATGTCTTTTGATGCTGTGCTGCTGTTGCTCCAGTGGGCCAGGTGCCAGGCCAGGTGTCCTGGGAGATGGTGCTGTAGCGCCGACCCTCACGGTCTTTTCCGTGGACGACCCGCCCTCCTGCAGGGACCCTCAGAAGCAGGCCGTGACGATGTTTGGGATGCTCCGTCGGATGTTTCCTCCTCCTGATCCCTCCCTGTGGGTGGTGACGTTCTACACCTTCTGGCACAGGGAGGGTTGCCCATGTTGTCGGCCATCCGACGGAGTGTACTGTGAATTCCCGTGAACACCGTCACGAGCTCAGCCTGTCTGTCCTCCATCCTCCGTTGGTGTTGCAGTAGACAGGCATGTAGCTCCGCATGTTGCTGGGCCTGCTGGGTCTTGATCCCCTCGAGGACGGACACAACCTGGGCCATGCCCGTGGTGTCCTGCCGGTATGTGTCCAGGATGTTTCGGACATGGGAATATACTGGATCCCCAGCCAACTGATCAGGCTGGCGCCTCCGCCGTCCTTCACTCCCACCACCCCTGCCCACTTGCACCTGGCCTGCCCTTGTGGGCACATCGGGTCTCCGGGACCCCTGAGGGGTGGCATTGGCATTGTCGCCTGCCTCCTCCTGGGTGCCCGGGACACCGTGTCCCTCCTGGCCAGCCTGGCTGCTTTGTGGTGGTGGGGCAGGGATCCTGGGTGTCTCCTGGGATGTGGCAGGAGTGGGGGTGGTGGTTGGCCCCGTTGTACCTGACGCAGGTGCTGCAGGTCGTTGGACACCAGAGGGGCCAGGTTGGTCGGGGTCGTCCACAGAGTGGTGAGAGTCGTCGCTGCCGGTGGGATCGGCCTCCCGCAGAGCCGGGTCCTGTGAGTCTTCCCCCCCAGTGTTGGGGGCTGAACCACGAGGTTGACCTGTGTGTGAGCGAGACAATGTTAATTTTGGTCCATGCAACATCCATGTTTCATCAGTTTCAAAGTTGGAACATTTCCTCTGGGAATTTGGATCTGTCTTGCATTCCACTCACAGTGCACTTGTGCATGGGTGTGTCCCTTGGGCACAGCTTTGGCGACTTTAACTATGTGTGGCACAGTCTTACTTGCTACGTCAAGTGTGACTGCAGTCAGCAGTGGAGTGGGCAGGTGTGGTGAGCCGTGCATTGGCGCCTTCCGTGTTGCACTGTACGTGGGCACATGAAGTTGTTCCACACACTTATATGATGCAGGTAGCTGTCGTTGTGCTCGTGCACAGGTTGTGACATGGCCCTGTGTTTTGCCATGGAGGAGAGGGGGGGTGCTGGCACTGGCCACCCTTGTCTACATGCACGCAGTCCACCTGATGACGAGCAGACATTCCCACACACCACAAGGCTGATTTGCTCTCCCTGTGTCTCCCTCCCTCTCTGTCCCCCTCTCCCTCCCTCTGTGTGTCAGCCTCCACCCTCTATCCGTCTTCCTGTGTCTCCCTCCCTCTCTGTCCCCCTCTCCCTCCCTCTGTGTGTCAGCCTCCTCCCTCTGTCCGTCTCCCTGTGTCTCCCTCCCTCTCTGTCCCCCTCTCCCGCCCTGTGTGTGTCGGCCTCCTCCCTCTGTCCATCTTCCTGTGTCTCCCTTCCTCTCTGTCCCCCTCTCTCTCCCTCTCTGTCCCCCTCTCCCTCCCTCTGTGTGTCAGCCTCCTCCCTCTGTCTGTCTTCCTGTGTCTCCCTCCCTCTATGTCCCCCTCTCCCTCCCTCTCTGTGTCGGCCTCCTCCCTCTGTCCGTCTTCCTGTGTCTCCCTCCCTCTCTGTCCCCCTCTCCCTCCCTCTGTGTGTCAGCCTCCTCCCTCTGTCCGTCTTCCTGTGTCTCCCTCCCTCTCTGTCCCCCTCTCCCTCCCTCTGTGTGTCAGCCTCCTCCCTCTTATTTTAGTGGGGGGGGAGGGGGTGGTATGACATGAGGGGCTTTCCGGGTGTTTGGAATTCAAAGTTCAGTAGGGGAGTTGGTGTCCTTGCCATTGGAAATCCTCAGAGTCCATGCCACAGTCTTTGTCAACATTGGTCAGACAGTGACCAGCAAGGCCATGTGGCAGAGAATGTCTTTTGATGCTGTGCTGCTGTTGCTCCAGTGGGCCAGGTGCCAGGCCAGGTGTCCTGGGAGATGGTGCTGTAGCGCCGACCCTCACGGTCTTTTCCGTGGACGACCCGCCCTCCTGCAGGGACCCTCAGAAGCAGGCCGTGACGATGTTTGGGATGCTCCGTCGGATGTTTCCTCCTCCTGATCCCTCCCTGTGGGTGGTGACGTTCTACACCTTCTGGCACAGGGAGGGTTGCCCATGTTGTCGGCCATCCGACGGAGTGTACTGTGAATTCCCGTGAACACCGTCACGAGCTCAGCCTGTCTGTCCTCCATCCTCCGTTGGTGTTGCAGTAGACAGGCATGTAGCTCCGCATGTTGCTGGGCCTGCTGGGTCTTGATCCCCTCGAGGACGGACACAACCTGGGCCATGCCCGTGGTGTCCTGCCGGTATGTGTCCAGGATGTTTCGGACATGGGAATATACTGGATCCCCAGCCAACTGATCAGGCTGGCGCCTCCGCCGTCCTTCACTCCCACCACCCCTGCCCACTTGCACCTGGCCTGCCCTTGTGGGCACATCGGGTCTCCGGGACCCCTGAGGGGTGGCATTGGCATTGTCGCCTGCCTCCTCCTGGGTGCCCGGGACACCGTGTCCCTCCTGGCCAGCCTGGCTGCTTTGTGGTGGTGGGGCAGGGATCCTGGGTGTCTCCTGGGATGTGGCAGGAGTGGGGGTGGTGGTTGGCCCCGTTGTACCTGACGCAGGTGCTGCAGGTCGTTGGACACCAGAGGGGCCAGGTTGGTCGGGGTCGTCCACAGAGTGGTGAGAGTCGTCGCTGCCGGTGGGATCGGCCTCCCGCAGAGCCGGGTCCTGTGAGTCTTCCCCCCCAGTGTTGGGGGCTGAACCACGAGGTTGACCTGTGTGTGAGAGAGACAATGTTAATTTTGGTCCATGCAACATCCATGTTTCATCAGTTTCAAAGTTGGAACATTTCCTCTGGGAATTTGGATCTGTCTTGCATTCCACTCACAGTGCACTTGTGCATGGGTGTGTCCCTTGGGCACAGCTTTGGCGACTTTAACTATGTGTGGCACAGTCTTACTTGCTACGTCAAGTGTGACTGCAGTCAGCAGTGGAGTGGGCAGGTGTGGTGAGCCGTGCATTGGCGCCTTCCGTGTTGCACTGTACGTGGGCACATGAAGTTGTTCCACACACTTATATGATGCAGGTAGCTGTCGTTGTGCTCGTGCACAGGTTGTGACATGGCCCTGTGTTTTGCCATGGAGGAGAGGGGGGGTGCTGGCACTGGCCACCCTTGTCTACATGCACGCAGTCCACCTGATGACGAGCAGACATTCCCACACACCACAAGGCTGATTTGCTCTCCCTGTGTCTCCCTCCCTCTCTGTCCCCCTCTCCCTCCCTCTGTGTGTCAGCCTCCACCCTCTATCCGTCTTCCTGTGTCTCCCTCCCTCTCTGTCCCCCTCTCCCTCCCTCTGTGTGTCAGCCTCCTCCCTCTGTCCGTCTCCCTGTGTCTCCCTCCCTCTCTGTCCCCCTCTCCCGCCCTGTGTGTGTCGGCCTCCTCCCTCTGTCCATCTTCCTGTGTCTCCCTTCCTCTCTGTCCCCCTCTCTCTCCCTCTCTGTCCCCCTCTCCCTCCCTCTGTGTGTCAGCCTCCTCCCTCTGTCTGTCTTCCTGTGTCTCCCTCCCTCTATGTCCCCCTCTCCCTCCCTCTCTGTGTCGGCCTCCTCCCTCTGTCCGTCTTCCTGTGTCTCCCTCCCTCTCTGTCCCCCTCTCCCTCCCTCTGTGTGTCAGCCTCCTCCCTCTGTCCGTCTTCCTGTGTCTCCCTCCCTCTCTGTCCCCCTCTCCCTCCCTCTGTGTGTCAGCCTCCTCCCTCTGTCCGTCTCCCTGTGTCTCCCTCCCTCTCTGTCCCCCTCTCCCGCCCTCTGTGTGTTGGCCTCCTCCATCTGTCCGTCTTCCTGTGTCTCCCTCCCTCTCCGTCCCCCTCTCCCTCCCTCTGTGTGTCAGCCTCCTCCCTCTGTCCGTCTTCCTGTGTCTCCCTCCCTCTCTGTCCCCCTCTCCCTCCCTCTGTGTGTCAGCCTCCTCCCTCTGTCCGTCTCCCTGTGTCTCCCTCCCTCTCTGTCCCCCTCTCCCGCCCTCTGTGTGTCGGCCTCCTCCCTCTGTCCATCTTCCTGTGTCTCCCTCCCTCTCTGTCCCCCTCTCCCTCCCTCTCTGTCCCCCTCTCCCTCCCTCTGTGTGTCAGCCTCCTCCCTCTGTCCGTCTTCCTGTGTCTCCCTCCCTCTCTGTCCCCCTCTCCCTCCCTCTGTGTGTCGGCCTCCTCCCTCTGTCCGTCTTCCTGTGTCTCCCTCCCTCTCTGTCCCCCTCTCCCTCCCTCTCTGTCCCCCTCTCCCTACCTCTGTGTGTCAGCCTCCTCCCTCTGTCCGTCTTCCTGTGTCTCCCTCCCTCTCTGTCCCCCTCTCCCTCCCTCTGTGTGTTGGCCTCCTCCCTCTGTCCGTCTTCCTGTGTCTCCTTCCCTCTCTGTCCCCCTCTCCCTCCCTCTCTGTCCCCCTCTCCCTCCCTCTGTGTGTCAGCCTCCTCCCTCTGTCCGTCTTCCTGTGTCTCCCTCCCTCTCTGTCCCCCTCTCCCTCCCTCTCTGTCCTCCTCTCCCTCCCTCTGTGTGTCAGCCTCCTCCCTCTGTCCGTCTTCCTGTGTCTCCCTCCCTCTCTGTCCCCCTCTCCCTCCCTCTCTGTCCCCCTCTCCTTCCCTCTCTGTGTCACCCTCTGTCACCTCAGCCCAGCTTCCTGGGCACACACTGTTAGCAGATCTTTGAATGGCCCTTGGCTTGTTGATGTGAGTTTGTTTCTGATCTCCAGGCACCCATTGGGTGTAGTGTCTGTGTCTGCGCTGCTGCTGTGGTGGTGTGTGCTGCCACTCTTTCACAGTGTTGGCTGTTCATTAGCTGCTGTCATGTGCAAAACAGTGCCTTCACCCCCATGTGTTAATGCAAGGCGTCCACCATTTGCTGGCGAGTCTTTCCTGTGTGGGGACACACTGTTTGTCTGGCTGTGACCTAGGCCATATGGGCAGAGGGCATTGTTGTCTGCTTCTGAGTTGCACTGTGTGATTTTTTGGGCCCACCCTCCCGCCATCCGGGTTACCGTGTCATGTGTTGGTGTCTTCTGTGGCCTGTGACTTGACATTGTCCAGCTGGGTGCATGGGGCATGGTGGCGCCAGTGGCATGTGCGTGTTCATGGAGTGTGGTTGAGTCATGCGATAGCTTGGGGTGGTAGCGTGCCTGTTTGTGAGTTTGGTTGTGGATGACGTTCCCCCCATGTGAGGTGCGTTGTTTGTGTACTCACCCGGGTCTCGGAGTCCTCCTAATCCTTCGACTGCCTCCACCGGCAGTATGGCCATCACCCTCTCCTCCCAGGCATGGTAGTGTACGGGTCTGCGGGATGGCCCTTCTCCAGTGACGTTGGCCTGGTTGTGTTCATCCGTCATCTTGGCTTGGACCCTCCTCCGCAGATCGTACCACCTGGCTTGGCATTCCTGCTTGTTCCTTCTGGTGTCCGCAACAGCATTCACAGCATCGACGATGGTCTGCCACATGGCTGTTTTTGCTGAAATGCTGGTCTGTCTGACCAATGTTCCAAAGAGGTGTGGCTCGACTCTGAGGATTTCATCGACAAGGACCTCCAACTCTCGGTTACTGAACTTTGGATTCTTGTTAGTGGGCATGGTGAGGGGTGTGGGTGTGGATGGTGGGGGGGGTGTGTGGATGGTTGTGGGTGTGTGGGTGTGGTTGTGCAGGTGTGTGTGTGAATGTGATGAGGGGGTGTTTGTGAAGGTGGTTGTGTGAAGGTGTGCAAGTGTAAGGTGTGGTAAAGCTTCTAGTATGGTGCTGTAGGTTGTCTGTGGGGTCTGGCAGCAGAGAGTCTGTTGCAAAGGCTCATGGTTTGTGTGTGTGGGCCCTTTTTATTGGTCCATTGGTGGGTGTGGCTGTGTTTGAACTTTGGGTGGGTGTGTTATAAGGAGTGGTGGTGTTTTGGGCCTCTGTTTGTTTTTGGCAGTTGCAGGTCAGTGAATGTGTTGTTTTAGTGGTTGTTGGACATATTTAGTGGCTTTGTGCCATTCGAATGGTGTATTCTTGTGTTGTTTTGGTTTGTCCTGGTTGTGTACGTGCGTTTTTAGCATGTGTACGGGGTGTACATGGGCCATTTTGTTGTACAGTGCTGTCCTTGTGAGTGGCTTGGTACAACTCGTACATGCGGTTGTGATGTTGGGGCCTGGGGTGCGCTCCGTACTTAGGATGTTGTGGTGGGGGTACGACTCTAACGTACACGGGTGTACATACACGGGTGGGGGTACGACTCTAATGTACACGGGTGTACATACACGGGGGGTACGACACGTACACGGGTGTACATACACGGGGGTACGACACGTACAGGGGTGTACATACACGGAGGGGTACGACACGTACAGGGGTGTACATACACGGGGGTACGACACGTACACGGGTGTACATACACGGGGGGTACGACACGTACACGGGTGTACATACACGGGGGGTACGACACGTACAGGGGTGTACATACACGGGGGTACGACACATACACGGGTGTACATACACGGGTGGGGGTACGACTCTAATGTACACGGGTGTACATACACGGGGGTACGACACGTACAGGGGTGTACATACACGGGGGGTACGACATGTACACAGGTGTACATACACGGGGGGGTACGACACGTACACGGGTGTACATACACGGGGGGTACGACACGTACACGGGTGTACATACACGGGGGTACGACACGTACACGGGTGTACATACACGGGGGGTTCGACACGTACGTACAGGGGCTGGGGGGGGTCGGCGCGTAGGTACAGGGGCTGGGGGGGGGTCGGCGCGTATGCGGGCACATGTCTCCATGGTTGCTATGGGTGTTCGGTGCGGACGGTGTTTTTTCCATACGGTTGTAACTTCTGACGCACGGGATGGATCGTGATTCCGCGGTCGGACTTCACTTTTCACATTTGTACGGTGATTTGTCCGAGGACGTGTCAGACACTTTTTCCGACCCGAGGACCTGTGGGGAATGATTCCCAATGCAATTCGTATGGTCTTTTTCCCATGCGAATCATAATTGGCAGTTTGTACGGCACTTGTACGATTCGTACGGTAAAAAGACCCGATACGAGTCGTACGGGGAAAATTTTTGACGGATCGTAATTGGCACCATTGTCTTTGGCAAAGCTATATTATGTGAAAAAAGGAGGAAGAAATATGGGAAATTTTTCATACAGTTGCAAATTAGACAATTAACATGGATGAAAAATTAATAGGAAAGACACAAAGGAAGAGAATAATGGGGAGGTAAAAATGGGAAAACATATGCACACTCCTGAGTAAAACATTACTGAAAGTCTGATGCACTAAAGAAAAGACATGCTTTCTGCATGCAATGCATGTATGAGATAAATCATTTAATTTATGATGATTCAGTGTACTATAAAATAGTCCCTCATGTATTGCAATACTAACACTCCATCGGAGGTGGAATACTAAACCAAACAACCAATAGCATGAGGTGAGAGGAAAATAGCCATCACTACACATAAAGAATTATTATCAATCGTCTTGCAGACAGCTGCCCTATCAATCTAGCCCAAAAAGGGATCAGGATGCATCATAAAGCACGTTTTCCAAACATGTTGACTAAAATCCTTCGGTATGCAAACCATGGCAAATGAGGTTGCAGGACAAAATCAAGAAATTACTTTTTGGAATTTGTCACAGTATTCAAAAGCATAATTTCTCTGCAGCATGAAATACATGAGGTGTTCAACAGAGACCATTAGAAACACTGGCGGAGCGGAAGAAACATGTTTATTTCACGTGAGAAGTGCGCTCATCAGTCACATCAGCTCCTTTTGTAGTTATTTCAGGAGTGGGATTGTGCACAAAAGTGCCAAACCTAAAAATGAAGTCAAAGAACATGAAGCACTTTCACATAGGTACAGGCCAGTCAGGAAGTGGCAGCTGAAGTAATGTGCCTTGACGCAGGCAGGAGAAGGGTGCAGGCAGCATCTCACCAGGCAGGAGTTCAGGGTTGGGGGTCAGGGCCGGACTGAGACCCCAAAGCAGCCCTGGCAATTTTGATGGACCAGATCACCTGCTGCTTTTGTTACTGGGGGTCGATATCGCAGCACCGCTGCAAAAACCGGCCTCCGTTAAAACAAGCATTGGCATAGCCAATAGGTCTCGCTTTTGGGACCTTTTAAGTATTTTGCCATGCAGCACATTATCCTGGGTGCTACACCATATACTGTTACTTCATGTGCCAAAAACTCCCTTCTGGACACTAGCATGAGTGTCTACCAAACAAAAACATTGAAAATATACATATTAAAAATCACCAACTGAAACACAAGGATATGATAAGACAACTACAATAAGCTTAATTATGGTAGTGAGAACACATTGAATTTACTTTTTCCAGTTCATGTGTCCAGACACCCATCTGGTAGTAAGTAGCGGGTATACCCCAACTGCCTGGTATTTATTAAATATCACAGAAATCGCTCGTGGGCTGCCTACAATCAGGGTCGCACTCGGATACAAAATCTGCACGAGCACCAAAATAAAAATGCCCCCTATTGGTGAATTAAATAGCTGAAAATGTGGTACATGCATGCATCAATAAGCTAATTATAATGCACATTATTATGCAAAGGGAAAATAACAATAGACTACTGCCTAGAATATCTGTGCATATATATGTATGCCAGATTCAGAGAGGACTATTTGAATTCTAGATCATGCATTACAATATTTTAGCTTTCTCACTAGAACCTTGCTCAGCTCAAGAAAAGTTAATGTGAACATGTATTACCCCATGTTTCATTAAAACTCTCCCACATTGTTGTACCAAAATACATGTATGCCTTCCTTATTTATGCACATGAGGGCATTTACTGCTCATGTGCATGCTTACATTATGTGAATCTCGGTTCATTACCCCTAGAGCGGAATAATAGACATGCAATGTCCCTCTCAGTGACATTAGTGCACACTGCCTATGCTAATTTCAAACCCTGCCCCTCCAAAACCTTTGTTTTGTTTAGGGCTCGTGTCCCCTGTACTCTGTGTTGGACAGGCCACATGAAGGGCTTGCTCCCTCCCCGCATGACAGGGCCCGAGCCCCGGCCCTCCAGGTGTTACCCACAGAAACAACCCGCACCCCGTCTCCAGACGGAACTCCTGCCCCCGGACATCTCTGTATCATGGGGCCGAACCACTACCGGCTCCCTCGCCCGGCCCGGCCACCATCTTGGACACTGCACCACGAGGCCGCGTGGCCTCAGCTCGACCCTAACCCTGGGCCTGGCCAGGCCCCGACATCCCGGCACCACCATCCACCCAGGGGGTGAACGGACCACTTGGCAGGTCGATGGGAGAAAGAAGTGTCGATGGCTCTCCCCCGCCAGGTGCCGATCGCCCCCCAGCTCCCCCGGGCTCTGGCTCCACCCCCCTGCTGGGTGTCTGGACTCCCTCATCCCGGACCTCCCGACCTCCAAGTGCGAGGGTCCGGACATCAAAGGGCGCCAGACCTATAACTGGGGCAGCTCCAGAGCAGGAAGGCAGTTGTATCCTGGAGTCGAGAGACACCGAGAAGAACTCATCCTTGACGGACTACCGGCGCTGCCGTAGCCCTGCCTTGTGAACTATCACTCTGCCTGCTGGCGCTGCCGCGGCCTTCTGCATCCTCCATCCTCGTCGGGACCTGCTGGCGCTGCCGCGGACCGTTGTAACTACCACCTTCGTTGGGACCTGCTGGCGCTGCCGCGGACCGTTGTAACTACCACCTTCATTGGGACCTGCTGGCGCTGCCACGGACCGTTGTATCTACCACCTTCATCGGGACCTGCTGGCGCTGCCGCGGACCGTGTAACGACCACCTTCACCGGGACCTGCTGGCGCTGCCGCGGCCCGTCCAACTAGAACACCGAGTTTGAGGATTGTGAGCTATCCATCATTTCATCGCATCTACCAGATTGGTAACAAGACTGTCCCGCTACCCCCTTTCCCAACCAAGAGACTAGAATCGAGGGGACCCCTGAGTCCTGACCTCCTTGTACCATTCTATCGTACCTAAAGATTGCTTATAAATAACGTTAAAACCTATCTTTGTGTGGTGTACATCTGTGGGGGGAAAGTTACTCGTCTGTACGATCGCAGGAGACGGCTCTCCCCGGAGACCTCTCCCCTTGTCCTCGGCCGACCCTCCCGGTCCGTCTAACATTGGTGGCCAGCGGCGCAATCCGAGTCAACACGTAATCGTACAGAGAGTAGCTCACCCCACGACGAAACCACAATGTCAACCAAAGAGAGCGGATCCACAGAGAAATTCCAGATGGAGAAATTGGAAGAGTACAGCCATCGTGAATTGAAACAATTCTGCATTGAACTAGGCATTGCTACCACCGGCCTGAGTACCAAAGACGATTTCAAGCACGCCAGTGAGTCGTGGGCAGAAACCGGGGCCGCCAGATCCCCGGACCAAAACATTGCAGCATCAGAGAGGAACACCACGGCTCCCGAAGAGCGAAGAACGGGCCTCTCGCAGGAAGAGATCCAAGAGAGAGAAAAAAACAGACTACATGAGTTAGAAATGGCACGGCTCAAAATGGACGGTGAACTAAAATTAGCCGAACAAAAACTGAACCTAGAGCATCTGCGGCTCCGAGAAGAACGGGAAGAAAAACAGAGGCAGAGAGAGCTCGAAGAAAAGAGATTAGCATACGAACACGAGCGCAAACTGGCAGAGATAGACCTACGGAAGCAGAACAAAGAACTGGAGGTGCCCGAGCGACCGCGCACCCCGGGAGCGACAGAAAAGAAAGTCCACATCCCCAAGGATCCCGGGTACAACTTGGGTGGAATATGTCAACTATTTCAGCCGAGCCTTCGAGGGTTGGATCAAGGGAAGCCACGTAACGACCTACGAGCAACTTTTTAATCTCATGGTGTGGGAGCACCTCTCTAACAACTGCTTCGTCGAGCTCAGGCAGCACCTCCTCGACAGTAAATTGACTGACCCACGGCAACTCGCCGCCGAAGCTGACCGGTGGGAAAGCACCCGAGTGGGCCGGAGAGGGCCGCACGAACAGAACCGGAACAACCAAGGTCAGCACCGTCCCCGAGGAGGAGGAGGAGGCCAGGGACGAGGAAGAGACACCGTCCCGGCCGCTCCCGCTGCCAGCACCCCGCCCCCGGCCAGCCGGGGCAACCCCCCGATGCGCCCGGGGTTCCGAGCCAATGTCACGTGTCACCGATGCCAGCGAGTCGGCCACTACGCCAATGACCCGAACTGTCCACAGAACCAAACTCCGAGACCCCGCCAGGTAGCTGCCGCCGCCCTGGGGGGAGAACAAATCTCCGAAGAACAGGAAGAATACGAGCAGGGACAACAAGAGTGGGAACCGGCCGCCATGGTTCTAGCGTGCCTAGGGGGAAGAGACATGGTCCCGCGGGCTCCCCTACCCGCCAACACCAGAAAATATAGTCAGTGGGTGAACATTAATGGACGCCGGGCCGAAGCACTACGTGACACGGGGGCCAGTGTGATGGCCGTCCGCTGTCACCTGGTAAAACCAGAGCAGATCCTGCCGAACATTCTCTGCCCCGTCCGTTCAGCCGACAATTCGGAGAGTCTATGTCGGATGGCCTGCGTCCCCTTCGAATGGGGAGGAGTCTCCGGCATGTTGAAGGTGACGGTCCGAGATGATGCCCCCGTGGACTGTCTCCTGGGGAATGATCTTGAGAGTTCCCCGTGGGCCGCCGTAGAAAGAAGAGAGCACCTGGGGATGTTGGGCCTCCCGGACTGGGCGTGCGTAACCACCCGGTCCATGGCCGCCCGTGCCATCCCCCGACCAGAAGAACCAGAATGGCCAGCACCTCCTCCCCCGATCGCTCCAGTAGAGGACACCGACCATACCGACCCCCCAGAGCAAACCCCCGAAGGGCTCACTCAGCCCCAGGACCTTCCCAACCTGGCTCAGTGGCGTCAAGAAGGGGGGCCCACCCAGGAACAGTTCCGTCAAGAACAGAAGACCTGTCTCTCCCTCGAGGGACTACGCCAGCAAGCCCTCGCCCAGAGCGCAGGGGACACCACCGGAGCCCATTGGATCTATTGGGACAACGAACTATTGTACAGTGAACAGAGAATCGCGGAGTTAGGGGCCAGTCGAGTGCTGGTGGTGCCCCTCCGTTTTAGAGACTTCCTGTTAAATTTGGCCCACGATGTCCCTCTGGCTGGACACCTGGGCCAGGACAAAACCTACAGTCGCCTGGTGACCCACTTTTTCTGGCCAAAAATGAGAAACGACGTCCTCAACCACTGCCGGTCCTGCCCCACGTGCCAGGCCAGCGGGAAGAGCGGCCGCAAACTCAAACACCTCTGCAACCCTTCCCAGCTGTCACCACCCCGTTCGAGAGGGTGGGAATAGACATTGTGGGGCCCCTGGACCCCCGTACAGCACAAGGACATCGGTTCATCCTGGTACTGGTGGACCACGCCACCCGCTACCCTGAGGCTGTGCCCCTGCGAACTGTAACAGCCCCGGTGGTCGGCCGGGCCTTAATGGGGATCTTCTCCCGGGTGGGCTTCCCCCGAGAAGTCATCAGCGACAGAGGCACAAACTTTATTTCGAAGTATATGAAGTCCCTCTGGCAACAGTGCGGGGTCACCTACCGATTCACGACCCCCTATCACCCTCAAGGAAACGGACTAGTCGAGCGGTTCAACCGCACGCTCAAGGGAATGATTGGGGGGTTGGAAGAACCCCTCCGTCGCCAGTGGGATGTACTACTTCCGTGCCTCCTCTTCGCCTATCGAGAAGTTCCCCAGAAGTCCCTCGGCTTTAGCCCTTTCGAACTCTTGTACGGGCACCCTGTGCGAGGGCCCCTCAGCCTAGTCAAAGAAGGTTGGGAGATGGCCCCCCTAAAGACCCCTCCAGACGTCTTCAAGTACCTCCTGACCCTACGCAATCAGACCAGGCGATTCAGAGAAATGGCGAAAGCGAACCTTGAGGCCAGTCAGGAGGACATGAAAAAATGGTACGATCAAAATGCCTCCTCCATCGAATTCGAACCTGGCCAACAAGTGTGGGTGATGTCCCCCACCGAACCATGTGCCTTGCAGGACAAGTGGACGGGGCCCTTCAAAGTGGTCGAACGCAAGAGCCCCGTCACCTATCTCATCGATATGGAATCTCCACGGAACCCCCTCCGGGTCCTCCACACCAACAGACTCAAACCCCACTTTGTGCGCTCGGAGCTCAGCCTCCTGATGGCTACAGACAGTGGAGCGGAAGAAGACTCCGAGCCTCTCCCTGATCTCCTGAAGACTGGTGAGAAAGATGGTTCCGTGGACGGGGTCCGGCTCTCCGATGCCCTCACCCCGGAACAGCGCCAAGGCTGCCGGGACCTCCTGCTGCAGTTTGCTACCTTGTTTTCCCTCACCCCAGGGGTCACCCCCTGGTGCTTGCACGACGTGGACACTGGGGACAGTCCCCCTATCAGACACCGGGCGTACCGCGTACCAGATCAGGTACGGGCCTGCATCCAAGAGGAGGTATCAAAGATGCTCACGCTCGGGGTCATCGAGCCCTCGGACAGCCCCTGGGCCAGCCCGGTCGTGCTGGTCCCCAAAGCTGCTGCCCCCGGCACCACTCCTGAGCTCTGATTCTGCGTCGACTATCGGGGCTTGAATGCTGTTACCAGAACCGACGCTCATCCCATCCCCCGAGCGGATGAACTGATCGACCGCATGGGGGCTGCCCGCTACCTCAGCATCTTCGACCTGACAGCAGGCTACTGGCAGATCGGTCTCACACCCCGGGCCCAAGAACGATCCGCCTTTTCTACCCCCGATGGCCACTACCACTTCAAAGTCATGCCCTTCGGCATGAAGAATGCCCCAGCTACTTTTCAGCGACTGGTGAACCAGGTCTTGGCGGGGCTCGAGGAGTTCAGCGCCGCCTACCTGGACGATATCGCTGTGTACAGCCGCCACTGGTCCGACCACCTCCACCACCTCCGAGAGGTCCTGCAGGCCCTCCAACGGGCCGGCCTCACAATCAAGGCCAGCAAGTGCCAAATTGGTCAGGGGTCCGTGACCTATCTCGGACACCAGGTGGGAAGCGGTCTGGTGGCCCCTCTGCAACTCAAAATCGCTGCCATCCAGTCCTGGCAGCACCCAGTCACGCAGACCGAGGTCCGAGCCTTCTTGGGGCTCACCGGCTACTACCGGCAGTTCGTGAGGGACTATGGCAGCATTGTGGGGCCCCTCACGGGACTCACACCCAAAAACCACCCGAAGAAGATCAACTGGACCCCAGACTGTCAAGCGGCCTTCGAGAAGCTGAAAGCCGCCATGTGCACTGCCCCTGTGCTCCAGGCCCCCGACTACAGTCGGGAATTCATCGTACAAACAGATGCCTCCGACCATGGCATCGGGGCGGTTCTCTCCCAGCTGAACTCCGAGGGACTTGACCAACCGGTGGCCTTCATCAGCAGACGCCTCCTGGCCCGAGAACAGCGATGGAGCAGCATCGAGAGGGAGGCCTTCGCAGTGGTGTGGGCCCTCAAAAAGCTCCGTCCCTATCTCTTCGGTACCCACTTCCGGGTGCAAACAGATCATCGACCCCTGCAGTGGCTAATGCAGATGCGGGGGGAAAACCCCAAACTATTGCGTTGGTCCATCTCCCTGCAGGGGATGGACTTCACTGTGGAACATCGACCGGGCCAAGACCACGCCAACGCAGATGGCCTGTCACGCTTTTTCCGCCTCGACGAGGAGAGTCCCCAAGAGGATGGGTGACTCTCCCCGCCTTCAGCTGGGGGGGACGCATGTTGGACAGGCCACATGAAGGGCTTGCTCCCTCCCCGCATGACAGGGCCCGAGCCCCGGCCCTCCAGGTGTTACCCACAGAAACAACCCGCACCCCGTCTCCAGACGGGACTCCTGCCCCCGGACATCTCTGTATCATGGGGCCGAACCACTACCGGCTCCCTCGCCCGGCCCGGCCGCCATCTTGGACACTGCACCACGAGGCCGCGTGGCCTCAGCTCGACCCTAACCCTGGGCCTGGCCAGGCCCCGACATCCCGGCACCACCATCCACCCAGGGGGTGAACGGACCACTTGGCAGGTCGATGGGAGAAAGAAGTGTCGATGGCTCTCCCCCGCCAGGTGCCGATCGCCCCCCAGCTCCCCCGGGCTCTGGCTCCACCCCCCTGCTGGGTGTCTGGACTCCCTCATCCCGGACCTCCCGACCTCCAAGTGCGAGGGTCCGGACATCAAAGGCCGCCAGACCTATAACTGGGGCAGCTCCAGAGCAGGAAGGCAGTTGTATCCTGGAGTCGAGAGACACCGAGAAGAACTCATCCTTGACGGACTACCGGCGCTGCCGTAGCCCTGCCTTGTGAACTATCACTCTGCCTGCTGGCGCTGCCGCGGCCTTCTGCATCCTCCATCCTCGTCGGGACCTGCTGGCGCTGCCGCGGACCGTTGTAACTACCACCTTCGTTGGGACCTGCTGGCGCTGCCGCGGACCGTTGTAACTACCACCTTCATTGGGACCTGCTGGCGCTGCCGCGGACCGTTGTAACTACCACCTTCATCGGGACCTGCTGGCGCTGCCGCGGACCGTGTAACGACCACCTTCACCAGGACCTGCTGGCGCTGCCGCGGCCCGTCCAACTAGAACACCGAGCTCGAGGATTGTGAGCTATCCATCATTTCATCGCATCTACCAGATTGGTAACAAGACTGTCCCGCTACCCCCTTTCCCAACCAAGAGACTATAATCGAGGGGACCCCTGAGTCCTGACCTCCTTGTACCATTCTATCGTACCTAAAGATTGCTTATAAATAACGTTAAAACCTATCTTTGTGTGGTGTACATCTGTGGGGGGGAAGTTACTCTTCTGTACGATCGCTGGAGACGGCTCTCCCCGGAGACCTCTCCCCTTGTCCTCGGCCGACCCTCCCGGTCCGTCTAACACTCTGCTATTTAGTACTTGCGGTTTTGCAGTTTTCAGTACATGTATGGACTTAACCCCTTCGCCGCGGCGCGAATTCCGCCGCTGCGCTGGGGGGTTTTTTGGTGAGCGCGGCGCCGCCATGCTCATGACGGAACCACGCCATCATGAGTCACGGGCGAGCTGTGCTCATGACGGAGTGGTTCCGTCACGGCGCCGCCCACTTACGTTACACGTCTGCACAGGCGGGGAAAAGGCGCCGCGTGGGCGGAGCGGCAGCCAACGGCCGCGGCATGACGGAACCACTCCGTCATGAGCACAGCACGACTGTGGCTCATGACGGAGTGGTTCCGTCATGAGCAGGGAAGGGATTAAATATACAAATGCTCTGTTGTTAAAGGCCTTAAAATAGCGAACGTGCCACAAATTGTGTCTTAAGTGAGGACGGAGGGGCAAAAGACTAACTAGTGAAGTGGTGAATTAATACACCAGCCTCGTTGCACTCACACTTCCTTGAAGGCCTGTTCAGGGTCCAGCACAGTCTGTCTCACACGTTCCATTCAGGGCCGGACTGGGAACCAAAACCGGCCCTGGCAAAGTGCTCGGCCGGCGCCCCGGAGCTTGGGGGTGTCGCCGAGCTCTTTCCCAGGGCCGGTTTTCGTCCGATTATGTTACAGGGCCGAAAACGGCCCTGTAAGAAAAACGGCCCCCAGGGGCTCAAAACCGGCCCCCACCCGTGCGGCGCACCGGGGGATTGCCCGGTGCCCGCTACGGCCAGTCCGGCCCTGATTCCATTTCTGAAGGGAAACCAACAGTGGCAAGCGGCAGTGGCAGTGATCAGGGCTGACACAACTTTTTGTGTATTAACAAGCTTATGTGCAGAAGAGTGGTTTAGCGAAACTTGAGCCCTCTTCCCCCCCCCCCTGCAAAAAAAACATGGATGCCCTCCTTCCCCAGACTCATTGTTTCATTGTTGTTTTTCACCATGATTAATTAATTTCTGTTTTTGTGAAGTATACCAATAAACATACTTCATTAATTGTAACTAACATTTTGGTATATTAACTTAGATTTTCACCTTCACCTTCTGATCATGGCAAAGTGTTATATTCTTTAAAACCTTCTTTGCCTAATCAATATAGCAATGTAACTTGCATTTTATATGTAGATACTCATTCAATGCTGTGGGTAAACAAAGCTCTGTTCTGCTAATCCTTCCCTAACTTTCCATTAGTGTCAGAGACATGCCAGCTCGCTGAGTCACTCTTGGTTACTCAGCGAGTCTGTTACATTTTTGCAAATTTTCTTCTGTCAGCCTGTTTATTCTTAAATGCATGGTGACAAGAGGGGCAGATACGATTCTTGCTGTTTCTCTTGCTAAGCCACTGCAGTTTCTTGTGAGCTTCTGAGCTGTGCAGGGTGGGAGCATCTTGAAGGTCAGCCATTAAAAACAAGCATTTGCAATGCAAATAGGTCTCGCATTTGTGAGTTAGAGCTGTTGACATTGTAAATGGCAATGTTTTTTACCTACACATTTTATTTTTGGGGTGAATGTATGTAGTGTGCAAAATCCCTTGGAAAGGTCCTGCACTTCGTAATAAATATATTGAAAAAGACGCAAAGTGTGGATTATGTCAACAATTGCTTGGCACGTACCTCATGGGTGAAGTGTTGCCACACATGCACCCCATGGTGCTTTACTGATGCGAAACTCATTAATAAAAGTAGTGCTTACAGACTAACCAACGCAATCGGGATCGGAGCATGTGAATCCGAATCCCAGCTTCTCTTACATTTTCTAGACTATTTGACTCACTCTACTGCATCTTGGCTATCCCCCAAACTCTGGGAGGCAATGAAGTTTGCTAAGGGGGCGGGGGCAAGGGGGCTTCGTGGTACATGAAAATGTTTTCATTGCCTAGTTGTCAAAGGTCGCCCGGTGCTATTAGTTAAAAGTGTGCAGATTTCATTAAGATATTAAGAGTACTTTACTCGCATCTATGAGAAGATCGACATTAACTAAACAAAATGCCAGAATGCGTGTCAGTTTTCACAGTGTTTTAGACAGTACTGGTTGCTTAGTTTCATTCCATTCATTTTTGTATTTACTCTTTTACACAGCATCCAAAGTAGGTTACCTAATCCCAAAGCCCTGAGTTGTTAAATGGCCCATAGAAGGGAGTGTTTTACAGTTGAGCAAATGTGTCCAAATGTACTTTGGTAGTGCCATGGAGTGATCAGCCAATGAGGTACTCGATGAGCAGGTATTTAACTACACGTTCAAAATGTACGGTATTGTGGCTGTTGTTTGTTTGTACACAACCACCTCTCTGAATGTGTTTATTAACACAGAACTTCATCTACCAGACAGTGCTCACAGATGGACGACTAAAGCACAGAGCAAAATGTATTCATTTATCCTGTGGGTGAAGGCACCCGGAAGGGTTAGGTGCCCGCCCGGAGAGGCTAGGGATCCCAGCGCTTCTACAGACTCTGCCGTGCTCCTCTGTACCAGCAGGGCACAGCTCAGAATCTGCCGCTTCTGCTAAGAATAGGTGAGGGGGGTGAGGTTTGGGCATGCGGAAGTTGCCTGCAGATTTCCAGGTTATTGAAAGTGATTATTCTGTCGTGAGGCATTGGAGACTGACTTTGTCTGTTTGTCTGTGTTAGACGGCGACCTCAGAGGAGCCCGGGAAGGGAGTCCTGACTACCCTGAGACCCACCCCCAAGTATCGTAGCTGGGCACTGGCAGGGGACTCCTCAGGAGGAGAAGTCTCGTATCGAGGATCGTACTTCGGGCACCACACGACACAGAAACAACACACCGTGCGTTCTCAGGAACCAATCTTTATCAAATAGGTAGCACTGCAAATATGTACAAGGAGAGCGCAGGCTCAATGAGTCTCGGAAGGGATAGGGGGTAGCGGGATAGTCTTTGGCACAAAAGTTCAAGGTAAGGATGTACCCGGCGCACAGCTCACAATCCTCGAGCTGGGGGGTAGGCTGGTTGTCGTGGGGTCCGGCGGGACCAGTGGAGTCTGTGGAAGCCGCGAGTCACTCAGCGGGCTCAGGTACAAGTTCGGAGGTCTTACGATCTGCAGGGAGCCGCGAGTCACTCAGCAGGGCTCAGGTACAAGTTCGGAGGTCTTACGATCTGCAGGGAGCCGCGAGTCACTCAGCAGGGCTCAGGTACAAGTTCGGAGGTCTTACGATCTTCGGGGAGCCGCGAGTCACTCAGCAGGGCTCAGGTAGTTCTAAGTTCCAGGAGCCGCGACCGCGTCAGCAGGCTCTCGTTGTTCCAGCGTCGAATCTGCCGGACAGTCCCAGAGCACCCCTTGTTATAGGTCGACCCCTCTTTGATGTCCGGAGTCTGTCCAGGCAGGGGTCTTGTCACCTGGGGGTCGCTTGTCGGGGTTTTCCTGCCATTGTCTTGTGATCTTTTCATGGCCGGGTCGGGAGGAGTCCCAGACACCCAGCAGGCGTGGAGCCAGCCTTCAGGGAGGCCGGAGGGCCGATCGAAACCCATCGTCCCAGGGGAGTTCAGAGGTGCGATAGAAACTGCTCCTCCCTCTCTCACCCCTGGAAGCGTGATGTCCTCCAGCCGGAGTGGCGCCTCTAGGCCCGGGTCGTGCTGGGGCCGGGCGGCCATCTTGGTGCATGAAGTGGGCACGCGGGCCCGGGGTGGCCGAAAGGAGAGAGGCCATGGACGAGGATGTCCGGGTCGAGTGCGTGTGTTCTGGTGGAGAGGCTTGGTGAGGCCGGGGGATTGGGGCTGCCGGCACCAGGTTAGGTGGTGTGGGGACCAGTAGAGCCATGTTATGAGGCCGGGTCCAACACGCGTCCCCCCCAGCTGAAAGCCGGAGAGAACTGCCCATCATCTTGGGGGGTTCTCTTCGCTGAGGCGGAAGAACCGGGAGAGGCCATCGGCGTTGGCGTGGTCCGTCCCAGGACGGTGTTCCACGGTGAAATCCATCCCCTGAAGGGAGATTGACCACCGCAGTAGCTTGGGGTTTTCTCCCCGCATCTGCATGAGCCATCGCAAGGGCCGATGGTCGGTTTGGACTTTGAAATGTGTGCCGAACAGGTAAGGGCGTAGTTTCTTGAGTGCCCAGACCACGGCAAAGGCTTCGCGCTCAATGGTACTCCATCGCTGTTCTCTGGGCAACAGCCGCCGACTGAGGAAGGCGACGGGCTGGTCCAGGCCTTGGTCATTCATCTGGGACAGGACGGCCCCAATGCCATGCTCGGAGGCATCGGTCTGGACTACAAACTCCTTGGAGTAGTCGGGAGCCTGGAAGACGGGGGCTGTGCACATGGCCTTCTTTAGGGCATCGAACGCCTCCTGGCAGGCAGTTGTCCACTGAACCCTTTTTGGCTGTTTTTTGGATGTGAGTTCTGTGAGGGGGCCGACAAGGCTGCCATACCCCTTGATGAATCTGCGGTAATAGCCAGTGAGGCCCAGAAGGGCTCGGACCTCCGTTTGGGTGGTGGGGGGTTCCCAGGCCACGATGGCGTCGATTTTTGGTTGTAGAGGGGCGACCTGGCCACTCCCGACCTGGTGCCCCAGGTAGATTACTGATCCTTGTCCAATTTGGCACTTGCTGGCTTTTACTGTCAGGCCTGCCTGGCGCAGGGCGGTTAGCACCCTCCGGAGGTGCTGGAGGTGCACACTCCATCCGGAACTGAAAACAGCGATGTCGTCCAGATAGGCCGCGCTGAACTGTTCTAGCCCGGCCAGGACTCTATTTACCAGTCGCTGGAAGGTGGCCGGGGCATTCTTCATTCCGAAGGGCATTACGCGGAAGCGGTAATGCCCATCTGGGGTGGAGAAGGCCGATCGCTCCTTGGCCCCCTCGGTGAGCGCAATCTGCCAGTATCCGCAGGTGAGGTCGAAGGTGCTAAGGAACCGTGCTGCCCCGAGTCGGTCAATGAGCTCGTCGGCCCGTGGAATGGGGTGGGCATCGGCTCGGGTGACGTCATTGAGCCCCCGGTAGTCCACACAGAACCGGAGCTCGGGGGTGACACCGGGGGCCGCTGCCTTCGGGACCAGGACCACGGGGCTGGCCCAGGGACTGTCAGATGGCTCGATCACTCCCATGGTCAACATCTTTGAGACTTCAGCTTGAATGCAGGACCGGACCCGGTCGGGGACCCGGTAGGCTCGGTGTCTCACCGGCGGGCTGTCCCCGGTGTCCACGTCATGGACACACCAGTCGGTAACTCGGGGGATCAGGGAGAAGAGGTCGGCAAATTGTCCTAGTAGCTGGCGGCAGTCCTCTTGTTGCTGGGCAGTGAGAGCTGGGGAGAGATTCACTCCCTCCACGGAGCCATCCTGCTCCTTGACACACAGGAGGTCCGGGAGGGGATCGGACTCATCTTCGGCCCCGTCATCGGTGGCCAGCAGGAGGCTTAGTTCGGTCCGCACGAAGTGAGGCTTGAGGCGGTTCACGTGAAGGACCCGGAGGGGATCCCGGGGCGACTGGACGTCCACCAAGTATGTGACTGGGCTCTTCCGCTCAATCACCTTGTAGGGCCCGGTCCACCTGTCCTGGAGGGCGCCTGGCTTCACAGGAGCCATGACCCATACTTGTTGGCCCGGCTGGAACTCGACCAGAGTGGCATTCTGGTCGTACCAGCGCTTCATCTCTTCTTGGCTTGTCTCTAGGTTGGCCTCGGCCAGCGCTCTGAACTTCCTGGTCTGGTTCCGGAGGGTCAGAACATAGTGGAACACATCTCGTGGGGTGGTCTGGGGTGCCGCCTCCCACCCTTCCTTAACCAAGCTGAGGGGACCTCGGACGGGGTGTCCATAGAGCAACTCAAACGGGCTGAACCCTAGGGACTTATGGGGGACCTCTCGGTAAGCGAACAAGAGGCAGGGGAGCAGGACGTCCCACTTACGCCGGAGGGGCTCTTCTAGGCCGGTGATCATCCCTTTCAGGGGATCATCCCTTTCAGGGTCCGGTTAAACCTCTCTACTAGGCCGTTCCCTTGGGGATGGTACGGGGTAGTGAATTTGTAGGACACTCCACATTGTTGCCACAGGGACGTCATGATAAAATTAGTGCCGCGATCGCTCACGACCTCGCGGGGGAACCCTACCCGGGAAAAGATCCCCATCAGGGCCCGGCCCACTACGGGGGCCGTGATGGTGCGTAGGGGGATCGCCTCCGGGTATCGGGTGGCGTGATCCACCAGGACCAGGATGAAACGGTGACCTTGGGAGGTAGGGGGGTCCAGGGGCCCCACGATGTCGATCCCGACTCGTTCAAAGGGGGTACTGATGACCGGGAAGGGTTGGAGGGGAGCCTTGCGCTTCCCCCCACTCTTCCCGCTAGCTTGGCACGTGGGACAGGACTTGCAGTGGGCTTCTACAGCTGCTCTCATCTTAGGCCAGTAAAAATGGGCCACGAGACGGCTGTAAGTCTTGTCTTGACCCAGGTGGCCGGCAAGGGGGACGTCGTGGGCTAAGCCCAGGAGGAAGTCTCGGAAGCGGAGGGGTACCACCAGCACCCGTCCGGATCCCAGCTCCACCGACTTCTGCTCACTATACAAAATGCTATTTTCACAATAAATTCGGTGCGTGCCAGTTTGGTCGCCTGCGGCTTGGCCCTCGGCCTGGCGCCGCAGTCCTACCAGGGAAGGACAGGTGGCTTGCTCCCGGCAAAACTCCTCCCGGGCCCACCCTCGTGGCGCCATTGGGCCAACTCGGGTAGATCGCCTAACTCAGGGACCGGGGCGGTGTCGGACAGGGAGGGCCCGTCGCTGGCGACGGGCCCCTCCGATGGGGGGACGGGAGGACCCTCGGGGGTTACTGCTCTGACTTCTCCGGTCGGGGCGTCTTCGACTTCTCCCAGGGGGGTGAGTCGGGCTGACATAGATCGGGTGGTGGCGCACACCCACTCGGGGAGCCCCATCATCTCTAGGTGGGCCTTGCGTTCGACGTGCTTCCAGGGCGAACTCTCCAGGTCGTTCCCTAGGAGGCAGTCGACCGGCTGGGAGGTTCTTACGGCAACCCTCAGTTTACCTACTACTCCACCCCACTCAAACGGCACCAGAGCTACCTGACACATACTCTCTCTATTATCGGCGGAAATGACTGGGCAAAAGACGTTGGGGAGGATCTGCTCCTCGGGGACTAAGTGCCTGAGGACACCGGTGATGCTGGCCCCGGTGTCCCGCAGGGCCTCTGTTTGGTGGCCATTGATCTTAACGAGCTGCCCGTATTTCTTCGTGTTGGAGGGCAGGAGGCTACCAGGGACCATCTCCCTATCTCCCAGGGATACTAGGGCCATGGCTGCGGGTTCCCACTCCCCGGTTTCCTCAACCTCCTCCCCCAGAGCTACGTTGGCTATCTGTCTTGCAGGGGTGTTTTGGGTGGCCATGGGGCACTCTGGGTCATTGGCGTAGTGCCCGGGCTGCTGGCAACGGAAGCAAGTGACGGTTACCCTGTGTCCCAGTCTCCCGGGTGGTCCGGATACTGGTGGGGGGGGCGCTGGGAAAGGTGGAGATTGGGTCTTTGGAGGACTAGGCTGGGACTCTCTCTGGCCTCCCTGGTTCCCCCCTCCTCTCTGGCGGGGTGGTCCCTGACTGGCTCGGGGGTATTCTCCTACCATGCCCCGGGTGACCCGGGTGTTGGTCCAGCGGTCTGCTTCCACCGCCAGCTTCCTGGGATCGGTGAGTTTGCTGTTGAGCAGATGCTGGCGTAGTTCCACAAAGCAGTTCGCAGCCAGGTGTTCCCACAATAGGAGGTCGGTGAGCTCCTCAAGAGTGGTGACTTTGCTGCCCTTGACCCACCCATCGAAGGCCCGACTAAAAAAGTTTACATATTCTACCCAGGTGGTGCCCGGGATTTTCCTGCAGTCCCGGAATCACTGACGGTACATCTCGGTGGTGAGACCGTACCTTGTGAGTAGAGCCTCTTTCATGTGGCTGTAGGAGGTCTGCAGAGAGAGGGGTAAGTCGAGCAGGGTGTCTCTTCCTTCGCTCAGAAACCGTCCCCACAACCCTGCCCCCCAGTCCTTCTGCGGGACCCGATGGGAGGTCATGGCGACCTCGTAGGCCCTGAACCATTGCTGAATGTCATCGTTTTTATAATATTCCTTGACCACATCCTTGGGGATGTGGACCTTCTGCTCCGCTGGGGAGGTCGCCTCTTGGTTTCCCGGGGGCCTCCCTTCCTCACTTCTGGCCTTGAGTTCGATTTCCTTCAAGCTGCGTTCGTGCTCCAGTTGGAGCTTCCTTCCTTCGTGTTCTCGTTGGAGCTTCTTCTCTTCTAGCTCGCCTTGCACGCGCATTTGCTCTACTGCTAGCTTTTTCTCTGCTAACTTTAATTTGCCTTCGATTTTGAGTTTCGCTAACTCGAGTTCGTGATTGCGGCTTCTCTCTCTGTCCGCGAGTTCCTCCGGGGATAGGCCCCCGTCTGGTACGACGCTTCGCACCTGATTGTTGCTGCTTTCGCCTCGGGGAGGTTCGGCCTCGTCGGGGCGCTCCCCCGTGTTTTCCGGGCGGGAGGCCCCGGTATCCACCCAGGCTTTCAGTGCTTTCTGCAAATCTTCCTTGGTGTTGAGACCGGTGGTAGCGATTCTAAGTTCTTTGCAGAATTGCTTTAGTTCTTTGTGTGTGTATTCTTCTAGTTGTTCCACCTGGAACACCCTGTTGGCGTTGATTTCTGCGGGGATCACGGTGTTTCCTTCTGCCATCTTTGTTGGTAGTGCGTCCGTCGTTCACAGTACGATCTCTCGGTGATGGGCCCGAATCCCGTCGCTTGCCACCAATGTTAGACGGCGACCTCAGAGGAGCCCGGGAAGGGAGTCCTGACTACCCTGAGACCCACCCCCAAGTATCGTAGCCGGGCACTGGCGGGGGACTCCTCAGGAGGAGAAGTCTCGTATCGAGGATCGTACTTCGGGCACCACACGACACAGAAACAACACACTGTGCGTTCTCAGGAACCAATCTTTATCAAATAGGTAGCACTGCAAATATGTACAAGGAGAGCGCGGGCTCAATGAGTCTCGGAAGGGATAGGGGGTAGCGGGATAGTCTTTGGCACAAAAGTTCAAGGTAAGGATGTACCCGGCGCACAGCTCACAATCCTCGAGCTGGGGGGTAGGCTGGTTGTCGTGGGGTCCGGCGGGACCAGTGGAGTCTGTGGAAGCCGCGAGTCACTCAGCGGGCTCAGGTACAAGTTCGGAGGTCTTACGATCTGCAGGGAGCCGCGAGTCACTCAGCAGGGCTCAGGTACAAGTTCGGAGGTCTTACGATCTGCAGGGAGCCGCGAGTCACTCAGCAGGGCTCAGGTAGTTCTAAGTTCCAGGAGCCGCGACCGCGTCAGCAGGCTCTCGTTGTTCGAGCGTCGAATCTGCCGGACAGTCCCAGAGCACCCCTTGTTATAGGTCGACCCCTCTTTGATGTCCGGAGTCTGTCCAGGCAGGGGTCTTGTCACCTGGGGGTCGCTTGTCGGGGTTTTCCTGCCATTGTCTTGTGATATTTTCATGGCCGGGTCGGGAGGAGTCCCAGACACCCAGCAGGCGTGGAGCCAGCCTTCAGGGAGGCCGGAGGGCCGATCGAAACCCATCGTCCCAGGGGAGTTCAGAGGTGCGATAGAAACTGCTCCTCCCTCTCTCACCCCTGGAAGCGTGATGTCCTCCAGCCGGAGTGGCGCCTCTAGGCCCGGGTCGCGCTGGGGCCGGGCGGCCACGTTGGTGCATGAAGTGGGCACGCGGGCCCGGGGTGGCCGAAAGGAGAGAGGCCATGGACGAGGATGTCCGGGTCGAGTGCGTGTGTTCTGGTGGAGAGGCTTGGTGAGGCCGGGGGATTGGGGCTGCCGGCACCAGGTTAGGTGGTGTGGGGACCAGTAGAGCCATGTTATGAGGCCGGGTCCAACAGTCTGCACCAGTCTATTTCTCTACCATCTACCGGGCTCATTGTCATGTATCCATTCATCTCTCTTTGTTAGAGGTGCGCAAGCCAATATATTATTTAACAGGTGGAGCCAGCTGGAGACGAGCCAAGCGTATACGAGCCAGTGGGCGTGCTGTGAAAATGATCGGCAAGTTAATCATACAGTAAACATGATGTAAATGTGTGATAATGTTTCTTCAGAATTCAAAAAAGTGTATTTCTTTAGCGCGTCACCTCAGTACACAATATTATAGCACTGAATTGAGAGGAAATTATTAAAAGTGCTTGTTTTAAGCATGAGTTAAAACACTGCCGCTCCTCCTGCCCGACAACAATGCCATTTGTGAACTAAGAGGCATCAGTTGGCATGCATACCCCGAATGTTGCCTGGAGTCTTATTATACTTAGAGTAACATTAAAATCTAGTTCATTAAACACAAGAAGTTTTTGTACAGCAAGCATCTTGATCTCGCATATTTCAAGGTGGCAATAATAAAGATGAAAACGGAAGTGCCGCCAGGCAAGAAAACACGAACGGGAGTGGAGGGGGCCCGGGTGGGTGAGAAGTCACAGACTGAGGGAGAGGGTGGTAGGGTGGGGAGACAGGGAAGAAAATAGTGTTAGGAGTAAAGGGGCCAATAGCCGTGGATGGATACAAATGATGAATGAGGAGGGACTAACAAGCCTCAAACCAATCGGAAGGCAGCATTTAAGACAAAAAACAATGGGCAGAGAGTGGGCGGAGCTTCCACGAAGCTTCCACACTACAGTATTTACTGCATGTCTCGCAAAGTGATGGTAGTGCATTTGCGCTGCAACGATAGGCGAGACCTAAAAGAAAATAGTGTCAGGAGTAAAGGGGCCAATAACCGTGGAAGGATACAAATGATGAATGAGGAGGGACTAATAAGCCTCAAACTAATCGGAAGGCAGCATTTAAGACAAAAGCCAATGGGCAGAGCTTACACGAAGCTTCCACACTATGGTATATACTGCATGCCTCGCAAAGAGATGGCCGCGCATTCGCACTGCAACGCTAGGCATACCTAACCAAGCCCTCAGAGAGGCCAAGGCTCTACCCCTCACCCCTAATGGCCGCGCTATGGTTTAGCAAGAGAAACAGGAAGAATCTTATTTGAGCCTCTTGTCACCATGAATTTAAGAATTAACAGGCTGACGGTAGAAAGGTTGCAAAACTGTAACAGACTCGCTGAGTAACCAAGAGTGACTCAGTGAGCTGGCCTGCCTCTGACGGTTTTGGAAAGTTAGGTATGGGATTAACAGAATTGAGCTGCTTTTACCCGCATGGAATCTCCAAGAGCAAAGGAGATAGAGCGGCCCTGGCTCTATCCCGCCCTCTCCGTCAATGTCCGCGACCGCAGAGCCTGAGCGGCAACAGAGGAGAAGAGCAGCCTCTAGAAACTGTCCGGGACAGGAAACCAATGCCTAGTTGAAATGTAAATTCAACGTTTGCTACAGAAAATAAATGCATTTAGCCTGTGAGGTGCGCTGGAGTGAAGTCACCGTAATTAAGCAATCAGCGGTCGAAAATGTAAAAGCAGCGTCCGAGACAGGAAAGCAAAGCCTCGTTAAAATGTAAACACGAGGTTTTTAAGCCTTAATGCAAAATATAAACATGGCGTCTGCTAAAAAAGAGCGATGCCTCTTTAACAAGCCCTCATCCAATGGAATAAAACAAGGAGTGAGCACAAATCCACATTAATTAAAGATTACAGAAATACACATGTAGCAGGGTTAGTCGGCAGGGAGGCTCTAAATCAGCAAAAGGCGGGAGAGAAATTAGATATGATGATGAAACAGAGGCATACCTTTCTGAAAGACACAAACAGGAACCAATGAAAAAAAGAGGAGGGCTTTCAGGCCACAATGTACATTACAGCATGCCTTGCAGAGCAGCGCATGCGCTGCCCAGGCTCGACCTAAAAAGCAGCCCCCACTGCTGCAAATTCGGCCCCCACCCTCTCAGCCTCCCAGGAAATGCCTGATGCCTGCTATGGCCAGTCCGGCCTTTGGGGCGGGAGAGGTGATGGAGACCAGGGTTCTGGGTCCCTAACCCACAGGAGGATTTAGTTGTGTGAGGAGTATTATTCTGAAGTCAATGGGGCAGATTTATGACGACTGGCGCATCCCTGCATATCAGCAGGGATGCGCCAGTTATTATGCGCCACAGCTGCGCCACCATGGATGCGCCGCATTTATAATGCGGCGCACCATGGGGCAAAAACGGCACAGATGCGTGACGCATCTGTGCCGAAAAGTGGCGCATTGCTGGAGTTGCGTCGCAAGCGCGACGCAGCTCCAGCAATGATCTGGGGGGCCCTATCTCTACAATGCTGCGTCAATCCTTACGCCTGCTTCAAGCAGGCGCAGGGTTTTGACGCAGCATGGGTCTAAAAGTGACTGAGTGAAATCTTGTAGATTTCACTCAGCCACTTTTAGGAGGCATTCCTGCGCCGGAACGCCCCCACCTGCCCTGGAACGCCTACATGTGGCGCAGGGCTTTACAACGTGACGCATCTGGGAGATGCGTCACGTTTGTAAATACCCCGCACCATGGCGCAGGATTTGCGCCGCTGCTGCGTCACTAAAGTGACGCAACGGCGGCGTAAATGAGGCGCAAGTCAAACATAAATCTGCCCCAATATTTCCAATATAACTCCGCTGTGTGTGGGGAGGCAACACTACCACTGGCCTAGTAGTAACTTAAATTTACCGCATTGCAATTACCCGTCATTTCCCCAACCCAGGGAAAAGCCATATATGTAAATAATACATGCAAATAAACCGTTTTAGGAGAAGCCAGGTTTTAGGAGCAACCAGGTCCAGACTGGCAAGCAACCTCAGCTGTAGCAAACTTTTGCACATCCTCCTCCAGATTGTGAGGCATGACACTGCGCCACACTATGAATACATTACCTTTATTTGTGCTTTAGGAATACTGAAAACAAAGGTACTTTTATGCACATTTAATATTTTGCGATTTAAGGAGACTGTAGTATAGAAGGAAAAGTGATCAACCTCAGAGCACACAAATAGGTCAATGGAAAGCAGAGAGACGGGATTCCAAGACATGTTTGATTGTGTCAAAGTCTGCTAAGCAGCAGGGCGTCTTTTTAGTTCCTCGTGTGTGTCTGCTCCACAGGGAACTCTTCATCCTCTGATGAGCACACACTTCCTGGACTTCCGTACTTCAGAGTGTGATGAAGTGGCACCAATAGTTTAAATAGACTTGTCCTCGTGCAGTGAGCCTGATACTGGTGTCTGCAGGGGGGTTAAATAATGCATGTGAAGCACGCAGACCATTTCTATGAGTGTAATATAAGACAGGCTCGGCAAAATTCTAACTGAGTACGTCCTGTGAATCAGGAAAGGGTTTGTCAATTAAATGGTGATGCTGAGACTACAAACCGTCCATAAAGCTCCCTCCCACCTTTCTCCAACCTTCTCACACTCTCGGGCAGTCTGAGAGACAGTGGCATAACAAAACCTGAAAGGACTCCCCATATACAACCACCCTACCAGTCGCACATGCAGGCATAGGGGTACTTCGTTGGTATTACAAAGTTGGCTACCTCTGTATGACCTTCTTTTAGATTACACCCAGGACCAGAAGGAAATTAATGGGGCTTCAGACCATCCCCCGTATTGTAAAGAGCAAAGTATGTTATGTTCCGTATGGCGTGCAACTTTTGCTGGTGTGACATAATGGCCCTGTTGCTTTGTCAGTGTGTGAGCGGGTACACATGATGTGTGATTTGAACAGTGTGCTGATGGAAGCTTTCCTATGTAGCAATGTGAGAAGTTTACTTCCAAGGTAGATGGATGCTGGAGATCTTTGTTTGGCAATACAACTTAAATTGTATTTTAAGTGCATTTATATAGCGCTTACTACCCCTAATGAAGCGTTAAATCGCTTTTTCGGCAAGTAGCATGCTACTCCGGAACCCACAAATGATTAGTCGTGAATTAGTATAGTGAAGTATGAAAGTAATTTGAGCAGTGGATATGTTAGTCTGGTATTTGGATTGTGGCGGATAGTGAAGGGATAGAAGAGGGAAAAGGTCTGCATTTATACAGCGCTTGCTACCCCTGATGACGTGTTGAAGCGCTTTTCGGCAAGCAGCACGCTACTCTGGAACCCAAACAGGATTAGTGGGGAATTAGTATAGGGAAATAAGAAATTAATTTGAGTGGTGGACATGTTAGTCTGTTATTTGGATTGAAAAGGAATAGTGAAGGGATAGAAGAGGGAAGGATCTGCCTGGACATTGCCATTCTTGTGGTTGAGTAGGTACGTTTATTGAGGTATGTGATTTAGGGGAAGGGTGATCCTTTGCTGTTTGGTAGTATAACATGAATGCAAAGGGACTGTCATTTCCATTTGGTCGTGGCATGGTATCTTTCTAGGTTTCCATTACTGTAGCAGGCTGGAAGGCAGCCTTATTCAGTGAATACAAAGGAATGCCACCTGTCAAACTGCATTGCATGCAGCCCACAACCTCTCACCTGCCTGCGATCCGCCTAGAGAGAGATGAAGAAATGCTCAGGGATGTGGCTATCAACTGAGAAGCAGGTGCTGTGACCCCAAGACCAAGAGACCAATTTAAATTCTTTATTTTTGTATTTTACAACCCAGAAAGGAGCCACTGGCTCTTTGTCCTTAGTCTGCTCTAGGTTTCCTTGCAGTCACTGGCCCTGGGTCTGTATCCCATTCTAATAAATATCTCATGTCATTCACGCCTCTCACCTGCTTGAAGTCTGCCAGGAGGGTGATGAGTGTCCCATCAGGTTACCTGTACTCCACGCTGATGAAGTCTTGCTTGCTGTCTGCCTCCAGGTTCTCCTTGACCACCTGCCCATACTCCAGCCAGACCCTGACCTCAGCCAGGCTCAGCATGGAGCTTGGTAAGAGGTCCAGCAGGAGGTACAAGACCCCTAAAGCGAGAGGCTAGAGGTGTAAACCAGAGAGCACATCCCCTCGGGCGCATCCAGAGACAGGGGTTGGAGAGAGGCATAGAGTGGATGGGCAAGAGTTAAGTTATGGGTAGAAATGAGGCAGGGATTGGGAGGGTTGGAAGAAATAATTGAGTGAAGCAAACAGAGGTAACAGGCAGAAAGTGAAGAAACAAGCAAAGTGGGCTGAGAGGAGAGATGGATGTTGTTAAACCTGGCTTATCCAGTGGGTTCACCCCTCAGATATTTTGCTTTGAGGCCTCCTGTTGTTGACCTTGTTTTTGTTGGTTTTAGGATGCTGGGCACTTGACCACTACTATCCGGTTCTAAAGTGCATATGCTCTCCATGTAAATTGTGTTTATGGATTGGTGTTTTCATGATTGGCTTATTTGATTTACTACTAAGTCCCCAGCGCAGTGCACTGTATGTGCCCAGGGCCTGTAAATCAAATGCTGCTAGTAGCACTGATTGTTTCACCCACGCAGGCAGCCTTTCAAAGGCGTCTCAAGCCTGCCACTGCAGTGTCTGTGGGCAGTATTTACTGCCATATCGACCTGGCTAGTGCACCCACTTGCAAGGCCCTAACCTTCCCTTTTCTTACATGTAGGCAGGCCCCAGCAGACCACCATGTCTGTGATTGCACAAACATGGTGATATGCAATTTTAAAGATTTAGTTGAAAATAATGCCTAAAGCACAATGCGCCCACCTGTGGAATATCTGGTCGTTCTAGATCGAGACAAAACCACAGGTTGGCTGCAATGTAGTGCAGGCTGGCTGAAGGACCACCTAGGTCAGCTGGATATAGTACCTTAATCTGTGCTGTGTAGGAAGTGGAGTCCTACTTTGAGGATGCATCACGCAGCAGAGGCGATGCGAGGTCCAGGCGAGGAGATGCGTCGTGCAGTGGCAGTTCCGGAGAGCTGTGAAGTGTGATGTGATGTCCTTGTGTGGAGATGTGTTGCGCAGCAGTGGTCCTGATAACAGTAATAAAGTGAAAGCACTACACAAGAAAAATTCCACACCAATTTGAAAACATGAAGTAAAATGTAATAAATTGCTTGACAGCAAAATGACAAGAATCCAATTCATAGAATCGGAGATGAGCAATTTTAATAGGTTTAGATAAAAATAGTGATTGAAAGCATAAAGCACCAACTGTGGTGATCTGATCGTGATGGACCAGGACAAAGTCACAAGTTCAGGCTGGTCACGATAGATCACAGGCTGGATACAGGGACCAAGTGAGGCCAGCTTAACAAAGTACCTTAATTCTTGGTTGCTTGGCATTGCGAGGTCCCACATTGAGGATGCATCTCGCCGCCGCGGGTGCGAGGTCCTGCATTGAGCAGCGTTGTTTAGCACTAGTTCAAAGGAGCTGCTGAGCTGTGATGAAAGGTTCTGCATTGAAGTTGCACCTCACAGCCGTGGTTCCAAGGAGCTGAGAGATCCTGCATCAGGGATGCATCCCTTGAGGAGCCCTTCCCATTTGCGAATGGGTTACCACCTACTTGAAGTAGGTGGTTGTTGGAAATGGCCCTTTTTGCAGGGTTATCCCCAAACTTTTTGCTTCTTCCTCTTGTTTTTCCTGACCTGTGGTTGTTGGCTATAGGACTCTGGGCACTTTACCACTGCTGATCAGTGTTAAAGTGCATATGCTTTCTGTGTAAATTGTTATTGGGATTGGTTATCCATAATTGGTATATTTGTCTTACTAGTAGGTCCCTAGTAAAGTGCACTGAGTGTGCCAGGGCTGGTAATTCAAATGCTACTAGTGGGCCTGCAGCACTGGTTGTGCCACCCACATAAGTAACCCTAAAAAAAGGTCTCAGACCTGCCACCGCAGTGCCTGTGCGCAGTTTGTTAACTGCCATTTCGACCTGGCCAGTGTACCCACTTGCCAGGCCTTAACCTTCCCTTTTCTTACACATAGGACACCCCTATGGTAGGCGCAAGGTACCCCCATGGGCAGGGTGCAGTGTATGTGAAAGGTAGGACATGTACTAGTGTGTGTAACATGTCCTGATAGTGAAATACTGCCAATTTTGTTTTTCACTATTGAAAGGCTATCTAGCCCACAGGACAGAATGGGGAATGCTGTGTAACATATTACCAGCATATCTTCCCATAGGAGTGAGATGGAAACTTGGGGTGTGGTATCCCTGAACTCAGAATTTAATAACACATCTTTTAGGAAGGATGGTTTTTTAAAATCTTTGTTTGAAAATAGCACTTTTAGAAAGTGGCCATTTTCTTATTCAACCTTTCTGTGTGCCCTCTGCCTGTTTGTGAATTGACTGTCTGGTTTGAGAGTGATAGGGGCTGGGGTGGCTCCGTGGGTGTGGGTGAGTTAGTACTAGGCTGAATAGGCCGATCTGCATTTGGAGTGGTGGGAGGAGTAGCACCTGGGCCTGAATAGGGCTGTGCCTGCCTTCCACAATGCTGGCTCCACCTTCTGCGGTGTGTCTGAAGACCCTGGCCCACACTGACAAAGAAAGAAGTTGTGCATAGGCAGAGTGCACCCAGAACTGGTTTGGACTGGGTCCAGGACCCCTCACACATAGAGAACAAAGACTTTTGGGGTATAAATATGATAGCTGAAACCCCTGTAAGTGAGACTACTTCGTGATCAAGAGGAACCTGTTGCCAAAGCGGACAGCTGAAGAGACTGAGGAGAAGTACTGCTCTTGCTGTGAGTCTGGGGTTGGCCTGCAGTTTGCTGTTTCTACTGAGTAGACGACCAATGTACTTTGCTGTGTGCTGTGTGCTGTGTCCCCTGCTTGAAGAAGGACTTTGCTGTGTGCTGTGTCCATCTGAAGAAAAGTCTCCAAGGGCCTGAGAAGAGCTGGCCTCCTATTTTTGAAGTCCCAGGAACAAAAGGACTTCACCCCCAGCTTCCCTGAACTTCCTTGCTGGGAGTTCTGACCTGCCAGGAGGTGCCTGTAACTGTGTGTGAGGCCCTTGCTGTTGGGAGCTGGAAGCGTGACGCAATGAGGGAGAAGCATGTCGCTGCCGCAGCAGACGCCGTCGCATCGCCAAGGAAGCGTGCCCCCGCTGTTCGCCGCTGCATCACCTGAGAAGCGTGTTGCAGGGCCCGTCACATCGCTGAGGAAGCGTGCAGTCGCTGATCGCATCACCGGAGAAGCATGTCGCAGGGCCTGTCGCGGCTCAGGAAATCACTGATTTCGCCGCACGGCCGTCAGGCGTGCACGCATCTCCTCCACGTTGTCGCATCGCATCAAAGATACCATTTTGTCGCATCGCACCGGATCGTCGCAACGCATCGAGGCACCATCTTGTTGCATCGTCAACGGAGCACAGGAAGAATCGACGCATCATTTTTGCAACAAACTTGTTAAAGACATTCTACTGAGTATCTGTATGTTGGATTTTTGTCATTTTGGTCTTGTGTAGTTAAGATAAAGATACTTTATTTTTCTAAACTGGTGTGGTGTCCATTTGTGGTGTTTTCACTGTGTTGCTGTGAGTGATGGTACAAATACTTAACACATTGCCTTTGGGATAAGCCTGTCTGCTCATGCCAAGCTACCAAGGGCGTGAGCAGGGGTTATCTAAAGAGTGTATCCCCCTTACCCTGACTAAAAGCAAGGGTCCCTATTTGGTCAAAGGTACCTACCTCTGCCAACTAGAGATCCCCATTTCTAACAGTGGTAAAATGCGAATGTTTTGCAACTGCATTTCGGTTGCGAAACATTCACATATACCACTGCGATTCGGTATTATGAAGGGATGCCCTAAACACTGCCCTTCCTAGTACCGATAACAAACCCAATTTGCAATTCAGTAATAGATTATCGAATACCAAATTGGGCCTTTGTATATTAGAAAATGCTTCTTTGTGGTCGCAAATGGCCCCATTATTATAATTCGGCCCATTTGCAGCTTGAAAAAAGCTTTTTACATCTGCCCCTTGGTCTTGATGTAGTTATTCAAATGTACTCTATTTTTCTAATTTGGTTTGAGATTTTTTGTCTGAACAGTTTTCACTGTATTACAGTTTGAAATGCTGCGTAAATACTTGATACATTTCCTTTAAGTCAAGCCTGACTGCCCAAGCTACCAAAGGGTTCAGCTCAGGTTAATTTGGAGTTTGCTTGTATTCCACCCTGACTAGAATTGTGGATGCTACTTGAGTAAGGTTTCATCCCCTTCAACCACTTACCCAATATCTTACAGAATGCGTGGTAGTCCGCCACAAGTAGTAAAGTCACTAACTTGTTAGGTCAAGTAAAATGTTTCACTATTGTACACTTGAGTGCAACCCCTGGAAGCCAGGCTACATAGTAGACAGGCTTACGTTGGAGAAATTTTGTAAATCATATAGAAGCACCAAAATAGTTGAAATAGAGTAAGATTTAATTAACTAAAATTATACCAACACCACAAAAAGCCACTGGGGGAACCAGAGATATCAATTGTTTTAAAGATTTAGAAGAAAATAAAACCAAAAAGCACAAAGCGCCAATAGTAGTCATTGATTGTGGTAAACCGGGACCAAGCGTGATTTGAGGTCATCTGCAATAGAACGCAGGCCAGATACGCCAAGTGGATTGACCCTGCTACGACCTGGTTATAAGGAAGTACAAAACATTTTGTCCCACTATGAAAAAGAACTTTTGTTGTTTTTCTGAAGAAAAACTCTTCTCCAACTGAGACAATACTGAAAATCAATCCTACACCATGAAACTGTCATACGGATGCCTTTCATTAAGCTCTGGAGGGAACATCTTGAAAATGTTCCCAAACTTCTTTTGGTGCCAAAACAATTAGAGGAGTACACTTCAAAGGCCCTCAGAACCACAGGGAGAGCACTTGTTCTTACATTCTTTCAGGGTGTTAAGCAGAGGGCAATAGCAAAGCCCAGTCCAAGTCCAGATGCTATTGGTCAAACAGGATTCTTCACTCTTTGGTATTGTTATGTTCATGCAGCCCCCCAGTTGTTTGCCCTTATGATCACTGGAGAACTTTCTGACCTTGGATTTCCAGTGAAATGGGTTTAACCTCCTCAGGTCATTCTCACAGGTCACAAATGTCAAGTGCAAAAGGTTTGGTATTCCTTCGCAAGTTCACAAGTGTTCTGAGGATGGCTTTGTGAGGGTCCAGCTTTGTAGTGTTCACCGACCTGTGGGTTGGGGATACCCTAAGAGACTCTTATTCCCTTTCTTACCAATGGAGTAAATGTTCATCAGGGCACCTTTAGGCCCACTTTTAAGGGTCTAAGGTGTGGGGTGGCAAAACTTGGAGGATAGACGCAGAGCAGGCAGTGTCCTGGTGCACGGTTCAATAGAGTTGGAGCCTTTTTTGACCCTGAGGCTATGATCAGGAAGCCAGCCAACTAGGCCTTTGCAGTCATTTTGGTGGTCCTGGGTTCAATGCATACATCCATTCGTTCTCACTCAGGCAGCAGGGCAGCCTGAGTAAAGGTTCTTCTTGCAGCAGAGCAGCATTGCAGTCCTTCTGAGTCTACCACAGGTACAGAGATATACTGAAGTGCCGGGTGTGAGGATCTGATATATATGCCTGGTAGCAAAGGAGGAGTAGCTTCCAGAGTCCTCCCCCTACAGAGGTGTCTGGAATTTCCTACCTCACGGTTCTGGCCCAGCTTGTCCAGGTGCAGAAAAGACTAGTGTGAAACCCTTTGCGAATGTATTGTATTACGGCAGAGGCTTTGTGATTTGCAAGTGTGGTAGGTGACAGCTCTACCCCCATCAAGCCACAGATGGCCCTATTCCGCCTTTCTCTAACTTTTAAAATTCACAGCACTCTGCTCTGTGGCTGTTTAGGGCCCACCCTAGGATCGACACATGTAATTAAAAGGAAGGTTTAGGCAGAGCAAAAGGTTTATTTAGCCATGTCGAAATAGCAGTTTAAACTTAACACATGGGCTTCAATGGCAGGCCTGAGAGATGTGTAAAGGGCAACTTAAGTGGATGACATAATGAGTGCTGCAGGCCCACTAGCAGCATTTAATTTACAGGTCCTAGCTATATATAGTACTGCTTTACTAGGAATATTACAAGTAAATTAAATGTTCCAATTGGGTGTAAGCCAATTTCACCATGTTTAAAGGAGAGAGAACTAGCACTTTATCATTGGTTAACAGTGGTTAAGTACGCAGAGTCCTAAAAGCCAATGAAAACAGATTCAGATAACAGGAGGGTGATGGCAACACGTTTGAGGATGATCCTGTCCAGAGAGCCAGGTTAAACACACCCCTACTAATAAAGCATTTTCCCACCTTCTCAAGAGCAACAGAAGAATTTTTATGGGGGGTGAGTCTCGGCTTCTGAGTTTGCTTTTTTAAATTATTTTTGTTACGGGAGTTCCCTCATGCCCCTACTTCTTTTTTCTTTGAGGTATGTCCTTGTGCCCTGCTTTTTTGTCTTTATGTGGGTGGCCTTCTGTATTCCTGCTCCCTTTTGCTACCTCGAGGTTTTTCCACCTTCACCTGTTGCATTGTTTATTTACAGTTCACTACAGGTGGCAATGTCCATCAGCATGAAGGATGTGGCACAAAGGCCACATACCAGGTAGTAGCCATTTTCATAGTGAAAGCAGTTTGTGAGGCACCACTTCTAGTTCGAGTAAATGCCAGCAGTGGGCAGCGAGGAGAGAAGACAGCGGTTGCATGGACTGCTGCATGCCACTCTTGGTCTCACTTACAGAACGTGACCCTTTTTAGGTCAATCCTGCGAGAGCACGTGCTAGTGCATGAGCTCTCGCTTACGAGACTCTTGTATTCAATAATTGGCTTGGAACCCGACAACAGCTTACAATTCCTTGGCATCGTTGTTCCTCTTGTTTGCTACCTTCTCATTGGGCAGCGCTTGCCATGCATCACTTCCTTTTCTTGCCATGATGCACGGACCAAATACAGAATAATTAGCTTTGAAGTAGTGCCCCTTTGGCTGGCTATCAGCTGCTTGTGCTTGAAATCAGGTATTATATTTCTGAGCTACGACTCGGCCAATGCTGGCTACGTCATAGCCCTTTTAAAAAAATTATTCAACTTGTCCCCATACCCTCCCTGTTCCACTCCCATCCCTCTTTCTTCTCACAGACACTTTTTTTTTAACTTATCGCCCCACTCCTCCCTATTTCTTCTCATCCCGTCGTTCTTGGTTCTTCTCTGCCTCCCACTCACCCTGTGTCTCTTTCTCTTTGCAGGATGCTGCTGGCAGAATGGGATGGTAATTTTTGCTTTGTTCCAATGCCGCACTCCGATGCTTTCTTTCCTCTATACTTTCACTTTCATTTGATCCACTCCCAATCTCTCTCTATTTTTCCCTAATCTCCTCGCTCTCTTGTTCTTTCTCCCCTTCTCTCCTTCTTCCCTTTTCTCCTCTCTCTTGCTTTGTCCCTCCTACCACTGTCTAGTTTCCCATTTTTCTCTCTTTTACAGTTTCTTTCCCCTCCTCTTCCACTTGCCCCAGCCACTGTCTGTTCAATCTTGACCAAAAGAGCGCAGCCAGTGCTGGGCGCTTTATGGTTCTTTTTTAGAAATCCCTCTTGTAATTCACTCCGTCACCTGTTACCTACCCACCCACCTGATTGCCGATAGGTCGGCCATGGGATCTACAGGCTTTGCCAATGCTTGTTTACGGTTTTAACCTCTGTTGCATTACGGGTCAAGGCTTACAACTTCAGCACTTTGTGAATGCAGAAATGGAGGTCTTCCTCTTGCAGGCCTCCAGCCCTGCCATTGCAGCTGGTCACAATGATCCCCAGTCTGAAGTCAGCCTCATTACATATTCCAGTGCTCCAGGCTCCAGCACACCACACAGGAGCATTACTTTCAGCAGTAGCAACTCAATTATGAGTCTGTAACTTTACAGGTTATTTGTTCTGAAGCAGTCCCCAGTCCCCTGGCTGCACGCAGTGTCAAAACAATGTAAAACACAGAAATATGACCCTGATTTGGACCCTTGCTCTGCACTAAGATGGACTTAAGAATCTGTAGGGTTTTCCGCCTGTGTTCTGCACACCCTGCCCACCCAAGCTTTGAGTATGGCTTTGACCCATTGTTTGCTGTTAAAATCTGAACATGCTGGTCCCATATTGGCACACTGTAAATCTAGCATGTGGTAAATGACATGCCAATGCTGTTATGTACTCGAAGGCACTGGATGCCTGCAGGAGTGATAACACAGTGGTTTTATGTGTGCAGCCTCTGATGTGCGACCCTCAGCCCCACCAAAGGTGATAACAGAGGGCCCAGTAATCCAGATAATAACATCGCTAAGGCAGGGCTACTACCCAAGGGTGAAATAGAAATCACAGCTGGTGACGTGAGCAGGCGCCCTGCAGGTTTTCAAAGGCACGGCAAATGTCCCAAAGCCTTTCAAAAGTGGACAGGCTCAGGTGTGGGAGCCCTAACCAGAGCAAGGCGCGTATTCTAGACACCCATGACAGGATGAGACATGGAGAGGATGAGGCAGGATGAGGAAGGTGGCTGCCCCGACTGAGCAGTACTGAATCCCCCTCTCAATGCCACTGACCTGACCTCGCTGTTGTGTCCTGCGAGACACGTTCTAGTGTCTCAGCAGACACAGAGTTTGTTAACCACTCCCTTGGGGGAGTGGGCACACATGCACCCCACACGCATCCCTCACAGGCGGCGAGTGACGTGAGCCTGTTAATAAAAGTGCCCGGGTGCTCGTGGCCAGTTATAGTACCATAGTGGTGGTGCATGGCCGTACTTAGTTGGTGGAGCGATTTGTCTGGTTAATTCCGATAACGAACGAGACTCCTCCATGCTAACTAGTTACGCGACCCCCAGCTAGAGATTAACAGATCTAACCTGCACCAACTTTGGTGAGACACTCTGCAAAATTTCAAGTAAGCATTTAAATTGAACTGCATGTACCAGGATGCAAAGGGGTGAACTGTGCTGGGAGGTAGCAGTGTGCTCCCATCCCCCTTCTATAGTACCATACTACACTGTGTGTGTGTCTGTCATTCTAGTCATGCGGGCCTAGTGCCCGACACAACATTAGTGAAGAACAGGTCATGCCCCGCGTCATCTTTCACCGTGATAGCTGCTACATGAAAGGGGGGGGAAGAACAGTACCTTAAACCCCAGGTATCCCAGCACTGACTGCCGGCGAAAAGGTCATGCCGTGAGGAGAGCGGATGGCGACTGGCCTCTATGCCCTCAAGTCGCCTGCCTGCCGTGCCGCCCTATAAGGCAGCAGTGTACCCCAACAAGCAAGGTGAGACCCGCAGGTGACAGCGTGCAACCAGGTGGGGAGGAGAGGACCCTGATGACTAAGGGAATAGCTCATAGCCTCGGTTCAACATGCGGCGGTATCCTGAGGCCATATCACAACGCACCAGCATAGCACGCAGTCCATACCGGCATCTACCGCAACTGAAAAAGTCTGCTACGGCAGGGGTGGAGAGACGCCTACAGCGACACCTGGCGGCAGTCCAGAGAACTGCATCAACGTGACATACAAGCTCGAGTTTGCTCCCGCAGCATGAGTTAGCATGAGTAAAAGTGAAGCCTGCTGCCCCGCGGTGAGTGCCAAACCCCCAGTGAGCACCCGAAGTCCCAGCAGCGCTTCTGCACCATGCCTCACCTAGTCTGCTGAACACAATGCACGGCAGGGAGAAGACTCAGCCAGCAGCTGCCTGCAGCGCGCCTCCGCCAGGACAGGCAATCAAGGTAACGCTGTGGCTGTGTTAGCCCCTTTCACCCCTTGTGAAGCACGTTCACCCACGCTCCTCCTCACCTGCGGTGAACAAGTGATACGGTAACATCAAAGGAAGAGCTCCGATGACTAGCTTCCCTGCCGGTAGCCCTCCACTGCATCGAGGAGACAACAAAAGCAGCAGCGGCCGGTGATGATTGGCGGCTGCAGCGCCACCTAGCACTGTTTGTGGTGCACCACAACCAGGACCCTCTAGGTACTTTAAAAGAAAAGGTTACCGGCACCTCAGCGAGAAGAAAGGCCGCCGCGCAAAACAGGCAGGGTCGCCTATTGTGGCTGGCGGAGTCCCAGAGAAGAGGTATGGAGGTGGGGCATGCCCTGATCAGCTCCTGATCCCCCGACTGACGACCGCACCTTGCGAGGCCTACAGCATCAGAAGAGCTGCTGGGGCCTGAACAGAGAGTTAGCCCCAGTGCCACCTAGAGGCCGCTTGCAGTTACTGCAACAGCAGAAAACGAGACAGGTACCTGCAACCGGCCCTGCACTTGCATTCCTACCCCGGTGTGGATCCCAGCGTTGGCAAAAGGAAAGTACATGCAGCGCCCTTAGTGATGGCGAGCAGCACTGCATCCTGGCTGGAAGAGGAGTGAGGAACCTGAGAGGCAAGCCCCAACTAAAGTTAAGTGGACAGCCAAAAGGAACCTACAGCCAAGGTAGTGAAGTGAGAGACAGCCAAACCCACAGAAGCCAAGCCAAAGAAACGGCAGATCGTTTTAAGAAAAGGGGAAACTGCAACACACATCCCCGGGCGGGATGTGCAGTGCGGTCAAGGCTGACAGTGAAGCCCGGTAGAGGGAGAAAATCCAAAAGCTGCCACCAACAGTGCAAGCTACCAAGAGTCCAGCTACACCCACGGTAGTGGAACCACAAGCAGCCAAGCCCTGCCATCCAGCCAGCAAACCCACCAAAGACATAAAGATCATCGCAGGCCGCACAGCCCCCCAGCGGCCATCTGCCGACACTGCAATAAAGAGGAAACAGCTGCATGCCCTTAGGAGCGATTGCCCATTACTGCAAGTGAAAGTACGGGCATGCAAGGTGCCAGTGAGAAGTACCAGACTACCAAGGGGTGTCTTTACAAAAACACAATGTGCAGAGACAATGCAAGAGCCCCCGGATAAAGCCCAAAGCTGCACCAGCCCACACAACCGTCAAGTGGTCAAGCAGGGATCAGTGAAGACAATGGATTCAGTAACAACCAAGTAATTCCCACTTAAATAAAGCAAAAAAAGACTGGTGCAGAGCACGCACCACCAGTGGCTGCCCACAGCCACCATAAGTGAGAAGAGTATGCCACACGCCCCTGGTGGTGAATGATCACCACTGCAAAGAGGATGAGCAGGCACACCAGGTGCCAGAAGAGGGCGCCCAAGGCGAAGTGTGCGCAGTCCGAGGTGCGTGACACATGCACCCATGGGTAAACGCCCAGGAGGGAAGGAGACCTCTCCAAAGAAAAGACGCACTGCTGGAGACAGCAGGGAGATCCTCTACATCTCCACAGCAGCAACGGAGCCCCAAATGGGCCAAATGCAGCACAGTGACCTCCCTCACACTGCCTCAAGACAGAGTCGCCGGTGACCCAAGACAGGCAAGGGGAGAGTCGCACACTTCAAGTGGCGAGCCACTACCACAGCTCCCTACTGCCCATGGAAGTCATTACCAGAATAGGGAACACCCAGAGTAGGAGTTTCAAGAAGCTGCCTGAAGAAGAAGCACACGAGACAAGTGGCTGTTCGCCACCTAGCAGGGAAGAGCGACGGAAGTCTCGCCCGCATGGTCCAGAGACAAGTGAAGTTGATAGGCCCTGTTGGCCTTTTTGGAACATGGTGCATGTCACTGCACCCGGAGAAGAAGAGAAAAGAAGAGTGACAATCCTGTCACCTGGAAGAGCTGGACAACTACAGGTGTGCTAAGGAAGACAAGAGGAGAAGCACGAGGACTCGTAGCACCACAAGCCAAGAGCACACCCAGAGACACAAGACAGCCACCAAGGCTGATCAACATCCCTGGAGACAGCCCCATGAGAGACCCAAATGTAAGCCGCAGCAATAGCAAACTGCGTCTCTCCCCAACGCTTCCCAGAAAGACTGTCCATCCCCGAGTGTCGGCAGTCGAAGTTGGACGGTATCCCTGCTCCTGACTGCAGATGCCAGAGGTGAAGGAACAGACTCAGCAAGGCAGAGACCTGTAGCTGCGAGGTCCCTCCAGAAACCTCCTCTCATTGAAGATCGTCAACCCCTGTTGTCCAGGTCCCATGGCAACCACTTCATCAGTGCCATGTGCATAACGCCTCATCCAGCAAGGTACGTGGAAGTGTGACCGATGGTCTACACTAAGAATCAACCGAGCAAGTTCAGAAGGAGAAGTTGTGAGCGGCTGGGCCGGATGATGAAGAGAGCCCAAGCTACAAACGAGCGAATCTCAACAAACCAACAACATGAGAAGGGGATGACAACCAGAGAAGGAACTGGTGGGCATCCAGCTGGAGACCGAGAGTAAGCCGCAAGCCTGCGCGAACAGAGTCTTATGCCTCACGTTTTTCAGTGTGTCCATCACTCCATTGTCACCAACGTCCTAGTAGCCCAAGAAGTCCAAGTGCACAGATGTAACTGCCTCCCCAAAGGAAATGGAGACACCTGCCCCCCCCCTGCTTCAGGCGATCGACTCAAGACTGAAGGCCTGCATCTATCGAGGCAAGTTACCATCAACTGTTGTCCAGATTCACCACACAGCTGGCAACGCCATCACGCCAGTCCTCGTCAAATGCGTCAAAGACTACTATCTTGAGTACACATGGAATGAAGTCCTTCACTGTTGCCAAACCAGCCGACAAGCAAAACCAGAGGCCACCTGCCGACCTGGATTACACCTGAAATGTGGCAGTAAAAGCATGTCCTGACCAAGACTCATCAACCCCTAAGGTTTGTGCAAGCGACTAGGTGCTGGCTCCTCGGTGGTCCTGCAGCTGCCCCCAGTCAGCACACATGCAGCCTCAGCGCAGCCTACAAGCAGTCCCGGGGCAAACTCGACAAAGGGCTTCTCAGGCGGGAGAGTTGGAAAAGACGTTGCCCCACCGACAGGTTACCGGATACAGCAAAATAGTCTAACAGAGACTTCAGGCAATCCTGCAACACTTCCGTGAACTTTCACCATGGATTCCAAACATGCTCCTGGCGCACCCTGTTTAATGAACTGTTTGTACCCACCACATACCATCCTCTACGTCAGCGAAGGGGAGTCACCTCAACCCAAAAGACATGTTTCCACCGGCATGGTACGAGAGTGCAGCTAACGTCTCCAAGCCAGCGTTCGTGTCCTGAACCACTCGGTTTAAATTATGAGTGCCCGCCGAGATCGTCCTGCTGCAGTCAGAGTCACCAGTCCTTGTCTGCTGTCTTCCTGATGCCTGACATGAGAAGCTGATGGACCCTGTGGTATATATTTAGTTGCTGTTTATCCCTACAGGTTGGACTAGTGAGTGTTTGGTCTTCATCAAACTTTGGGAGGAATGTTGTGTGCTGCGAGACACGTTCTGGTGTCTCAGCAGACACAGAGTTTGTTAACCACTCCCTTGGGGGAGTGGGCACACATGCACCCCACACACATCCCTCAAAGGCGTCACAAGTGACGTGAGACTGTTAATAAAAGGGCCCGGGTGCACGTGCTTGTGGCCAATTATAGTACCATACTACACTGTGTGTGTGTCTGTCATCCTTGTCATGTGGGCCTAGTGCCCGACACAACACCCACCTCTCCATGTGAGCACAAACAGTGCTGCTAATGGCATGTACTGGCCTTGGCCAATGCAATGCCTGACGCATCAGTGATTTTAGCACAGCCAATTTGTGCTTGTTTATGAAATGTACATTATAGGAACACCAGCACTATCTGCTTTTCATCTTTATCTAATAAGAACCCAGACTTGTTAGGATTTTTTCATTATTAGTTTAATGAACGGCAATAAGTTCTCTGGTTCACTCTCATTAAAATAAATTGCTGAGTTTACATCTTACATTCTCGCGTTAAAGAGCAATTCCATTTACGGGTGCATTTATCAAAATCGCACATTTTGGCCGGAAAATTATGCGGAATGCATGAAGAGGTGCGCATATTTTTAGACTTGCATTTAATTACTGTAAATTATGAAATGGGAATTGAGGGGGGCCCTGCCCCCCAAAAAGCCAACATCAGGAGCTGAATAAATGAGAAGCTCAATGGACTGGCAGGAGGACTGTGAGTATGCCAACAGCGATGTGCCCATAAAAAATACAAAGTTTTGCCTCTGAAATGTAGCTTATCCTGATAAAATGCTTGCCACCGACAGCTCAGTGCGCGCTCAATCTTCTTCGCACCCCTAGCAGATCAAAGAACACTGTGTTTAAACCCACATGAAGGATGGAGAAGGTAGGAGACACAATTTGGAACCGAGGCATTTTTGACATGAACAGAAAGTCCAACGTTTACAAAACCATTACTGGAGGTTTTCCTAGAGGCAAAATTGAAAACATAAATAAGTCACTGCAAAATGTGCACAGCGGCCCCATAGTACAGAAAGCTGAGACTAAAATGGGGCAACTAGAAAGGGGGCTTTCCTTGTTGGATCCTCACAGCAGAAGAATTGGACCATGAAAAGGAAACCTTCTCATAGCAGAGGTGGGGTACCATGAAGAGGCAACCTTCTCAAAGATGAAATGGGTTACCATGAAAAGGCAGCCTTCTCATAGCAGAGGTGGGGTACCATGAAGAGGCAGCCTTCTCATAGCAGAGGTGGGGTACCATGAAGAGGCAGCTTTCTCATAGCAGAGGTGAGAAACCATGAAGAGGAAGCCTTCTCATAGCAGAGGTACGGTACTTGTAAAGGCAGTCTTCTCATAGCAGAGGTGGGGTATCATGAAGAGGCAGCATTGTCATAGGAGAGGTGGGGTACAATGAAAAGGCAGCCTTCTCATAGCAGAGGTGGGGTACCATGAAAAGGCAACCCCTTCTCATAGCAGAGGTGGGCTACCACGAAGAGGCAGCCTTCTCACAGCAGAGGTGGGGTACCATGAAAGAGAGTCAGCCTTCTCATAGCAGAACTGGAGTACCACGAAAAGGCTGCATTCTCATAGCAGAGATGGGGTACCATGAAGAGGCAGCCTTCTCATATAAGATGTGGGTACCATGAAAAGGCAGTCTTCTCATAGCAGAGGTGGTGTACCATGAAGAGGCAGCCTTCCAATATACGATGCGGGTACCATGAAAAGGCAGCCTTCTCATAGCAGAGGTGGGGTACCATGAAAAGGCAGCCCCTTCTCATAGCAGAGATGGGGTACCATGAAGAGGCAGCCTTCTCATAGGAGAGGTGGGGTACAATGAAAAGGCAGCCTTCTCATAGCTGAGGTGCGGTACCATGAAAAGGCAGCCCCTTCTCATAGCAGAGGTGGGGTACCATGAAGAGGCAGACTTCTCATAGTAGAGGTGGGGTACCATGAAGAGGCAGCCTTCTCATAGCAGAACTGGGGTACCATGAAGAGGCAGCCTTCTCATATAAGATGTGGGTACCACGAAAAGGCAGTCTTCTCATAGCAGAGGTGGGGTCCCATGAAAGAGGCAGCCTTCTAATATACGATACGGGTACCATGAAAAGGCAGCCCCTTCTCATAGCAGAGGTGGGGTACCATGAAGAGGCAGCCTTCTCATAGCAGAGGTGGGGTACCTTGAAGAGGCTGCCTTCTCATAGCAGAGGTGGGGTACCATGAAAAGCCAGCCTAATTGAAGTTGGGTGCCATAAAAAAGGCAGCCTGCTCATAGCAGAAGCAGGGGGTCATAGAGCAGCAGGATTCTTACAACAAAGTCAGGGCCCATGAAAAGGCAATCTACTCATAGCAGAGGTGGGGTATCATCAAAAGACAGCCCCTTCTCATAGCTGAGGTGGGGTACCATGAAGAGGCAGCCTTCTCATATAAGATGTGGGTACCATGAAAAGGCAGTCTTCTCATAGCAGAGGTGGGGGACCATGAAGAGGCAGCCTTCTCATATAAGATGTGGGTACCATGAAAAGGCAGTCTTCTCATAACAAAGGTGGTGGACCATGAAGAGGCAGCCTTCTCATATAAGATGTGGGTACCATGAAAAGGCAGTCATCTCATAGCAGAGGTGGGGGACCATGAAGAGGCAGCCTTCCAATATAAGATGCGGGTAGCATGAAAAGGCAGCCTTCTCATAGCTGAGGTGGGGTACCATGAAGAGGCAGCCTTCTCATAGCAGAGGTGGGGTACCATGAAGAGGCAGCTTTCTAATAGCAGAGGTGGGAAACCATGAAGAGGGAGTCTTCTCAAAGCAGAGGTGGGGTATCATGAAAAGGCAGCCTTCTCATAGCAGAGGTGTGGTACCATGTAAAGCAGTCTTCTCATAGCAGAGGTGGGGTACCATGAAGAGGCAGCCTTCTCAAAGGAGAGGTGGGGTAAAATGAAAAGGCAGCCTTCTCATAGCAGAGGTGCGGTACCATGAAAAGGCAGCCCCTTCCCATAGCAGAGGTGGGGTACCATGAAGAGGCAGCCTTCTCATAGTAGAGATGGGGTACCATGAAGAGGCAGCCTTCTCATAGCGGAACTGGGGCACCATGATAAGACTGCCTTCTCATAGCAGAGATGGGGTACCATGAAGAGGCAGCCTTCTCATGGGAGAGGTGGGGTACAATGAAAAGGCAGCCTTCTCACAGCAGAGGTGCGGTACCATGAAAAGGCAGCCCCTTCCCATAGCACAGGTGGGGTACCATGAAGAGGCAGCCTTTTCATAGTAGAGGTGGGGTACCATGAAAAGACTGCCTTCTCATAGCTGAGATTGGGTACCATGAAGAGGCAGCCTTCTCATATAAGATGTGGGTACCACGAAAAGGCAGTCTTCTCATAGCAGAGGTGGGGTACCATGAAAGAGGCAGCCTTCTAATATACGATACGGGTACCATGAAAAGGCAGCCCCTTCTCATAGCAGAGGTGGGGTACCATGAAGAGGCAGCCTTCTTATAGCACAGGTGGGGTACCATGAAGAGGCAGCCTTCTCATAGCAGAGGTGAGGTACCATGAAGAGGCAGCCTTCTTATAGTAGAACTGGGGTACCATGAAAAGGCTGCCTTCTCATAGCAGAGATGGGGTACCATGAAGAAGCAGCCAAGATTTGGGTACCATGAAAAGGCAGTCTTCTCATAGCAGAGTTGGGGTACCATGAAGAGGCAGCCTTCTAATATTGAATGGGGGTACCATGAAAAGGAAACCTTCTCATAGCAGAGGTGGGGTACCATGAAAAGGCAGCCCCTTCTCATAGCAGAGGTGGGGTGCCATGAAGAGGCAGCCTTCTCATAGCAGAGGTGGGGTACCATGACAAGACAGCCCCTTCTCTTAGCGGAAGTGGGGTACCATGAAGAGGCAGCCTTCTCATAGCAGAGGTGGGGTACCATGAAGAGGCAGCCTTCTCATTGCAGACGTACCATGAAGAGGCAGCCTTCTGATAGCTGAGGTGGGGTACCATAAAGAAGCAGCCTTCTCATAGCAGAGGTGGGATACCTTGAAGAGGCTGCCTTCTCATAGCAGAGGTGGGGTACCATGAAAAGCCAGCCTAATTGAAGTTGGGTGCCATAAAAAGGCAGCCTGATCATAGCAGAAGCAGGGGGTCATAGAGCAGCAGGATTCTTACAACAAAGTCAGGGCCCATGAAAAGGCAATCTACTCATACCAGAGGTGGGATAACATGAAGAGGCAGCCTTCTCATATAAGATGTGGGTACCATGAAAAGGCAGTCTTCTCATAGCAGAGGTGGGGGACCATGAAGAGGCAGCCTTCTCATATAAGATGTGGGTACCATGAAAAGGCAGTCTTCTCATAGCAGAGCTGTGGGACCATGAAGAGGCAACCTTCCAATATAAGATGCGGGTACCATGAAAAGGCAGCCTTCTCATAGCTGAGGTGGGGTACCATGAAGAGGCAGCCTTCTCATAGCAGAGGTGGGGTACCATGAAGAGGCAGCTTTCTCATAGCAGAGGTGGGAAACCATGAAGAGGGAGCCTTCTCATAGCAAAGGTGGGGTATCATGAAGAGGCAGCCTTCTCATAGGAGAGGTGGGGTACAATGAAAAGGCAGCCTTCTCATAGCAGAGGTGAGGTACCATGAAAAGGCAGCCCCTTCCCATAGCAGAGGTGGGGTACCATGAAGAGGCAGCCTTCTCATAGTAGAGGTGGGGTACCATGAAGAGGCAGCCTTCTCAAAGCAGAACTGGGGTACCATGATAAGACTGCCTTCTCATAGCAGAGATGGGGTACCATGAAGAGGCAGCCTTCCCATAGGAGAGGTGGGGTACAATGAAAAGGCAGCCTTCTCATAGCAGAGGTGCGGTACCATGAAAAGGCAGTCCCTTCCCATAGCAGAGGTGGGTTACCATGAAGAGGCAGCCTTCTCATAGTAGAGGTGGGGTACCATGAAGAGGCAGCCTTCTAATAGCAGAATTGGGGTACCATGAAGAGGTAGCCTTCTCATATAAGATGTGGGTACCACGAAAAGGCAGTCTTCTCATAGCAGAGGTGGGGTACCATGAAAGAGGCAGCCTTCTAATATACGATACGTGTACCATGAAAAGGCAGCCCCTTCTCATAGCAGAGGTGGGGTACCATGAAGAGGCAGCCTTCTCATAGCAGAGGTGGGGTACCTTGAAGAGGCTGCCTTCTCATAGCAGAGGTGGGGTATCATGAAAAGCCAGCCTAATTGAAGTTGGGTGCCATAAAAAGGGAGTCTTTGCTGATCTGTGGTGGGGCTGTGTCGCTGGCGAGCGGAGCGGCGCGGACCTGACACCTTGCTACCTTCTGCTGTGCCGGTCCTGCTGCGGCCCGAGACTACACTTCCCAACTGCCCTAGCGGCGGACACGGAAGCCACAGGGCGAACTCCCGCGCCTGGAGGCGCTTAAATCGGACCATCTCCCCTGTCAGAGTGGGAGTCTTTGCTGATCTGTGGTGGGGCTGTGTCGCTGGCGAGCGGAGCGGCGCGGACCTGACACCTTGCTACCTTCTGCTGTGCCGGTCCTGCTGCGGCCCGAGACTACACTTCCCAACTGCCCTAGCGGCGGACACGGAAGCCGCAGGGCGAACTCCCGCGCCTGGAGGCGCTTAAATCGGACCATCTCCCCTGTCAGAGTGGGAGTCTTTGCTGATCTGTGGTGGGGCTGTGTCGCTGGCGAGCGGAGCGGTGCAGACCTGACACCTTGCTACCTTCTGCTGTGCCGGTCCTGCTGCGGCCCGAGACTACACTTCCCAACTGCCCTAGCAGCGGACACGGAAGACGCAGGGCGAACTCCCGCGCCTGGAGGCGCTTAAATCGGACCATCTCCCCCGCATCGCGGGATCGCGCGCGGGTCGGCGCCGGGAGAAGCCCGGGACAAGGGCGGAACCGTCTGTGGCCGTCAGGGGCAGGAGGAGGCAGGGCAGGGCCCCCCCTCTAACTCGCTTACATTGATGATTCGAACACCAATCAGGTACTGTCATTGAGTAGCAGCGTTAGCCACCCCCTGTCGTGGTTTCGGACTGGGCTGTGTCTATTGAACATTTCCTGCATTAGCTCCTCTACATACGTAAGGTGTTCTTGTGTATGGACCCCCTTTCCTTGTTACCTGCTTGTTTTAGCCATATATACTTGTTGTTTTCTGTACACTCTACCGGGGTTTGTGTTGTGCTGCCCCACGGTTTGCCTGTGTATTACTAATGTCAACTCGTTCAGGTAAAAGTCTGAGGGGGAACGTGGGGGGAATGGCGGGAACCATAGACCAGTTCATTACCCGAGTGGCCAATGTCATTGACAAAGAAATATCTATGGCTGAGCGGCGGCTATCTGGAAGCCCATTTTGTGATAGACGATCCTCAATTGGCCCGATAGCTCAGATACCTTCACCGGAACACGCTTTGCTCCCACTCTCGCACCCTCTTGCCCCCCCTCCTCTGGACCATCCTCGTGTGGCGGCCTTGAGAGCCAATATAGAGGGACTTGAAAATCTGTCGGATACGGCACTTAATGCCCAAAGTTATGTGGCCCCAGTTGTAGCAGTAAGCAAGTCAGCCACTTCTATTCCCCATTTGGCTGACCCCACTACTCTTCCAACTACACCTAACCTGGCGTCTATCATGGTGCAGGCGGATATCCACCCAGTCCCCCTAAAGTCTAGAAGACTCACCACCTTACAGAAAAATAGATTCTCTAAAAACTGCAAAAACAAGAGGCGGGCGGCTGTAAGGAGGGGCTTCTCCAACAAGGCAACAGGCGGGGAATCTAGTCTACTCCAGGAAGATAAAGAAGAGGGCTCCATTGAGGGGAATGCAACCTTTGCCCTCAATACTCAAACTGTCGGTAGTTTAGAGCCCCCATCCTCAGATTCACCCCTGGCAAAAAAAATGGAGGAAATAATGAAATCTTTACTTTTGCCAGTATTAGATAAAATTAGAGGGTTATCTGAGCGAATGGATAAAATGGAGCAGACAACCCTCGATAATTTTTTCTCATTGAAATCTTTTATAAAAGTGCAGCTATAATCTAGGGATGATAGCCTGGGTGGGGGCTCTGCCAAAAAGGTGACGTCTACTGCCCGACACAATTTAGCTCCTACAGTTGACAAACCAGTAGTTTTGGAGGCGATTAATCATAATTCGCTCTCTACGGCGCCTGTCGCGGGTACTTCCAGCACTATCGGCCTGTCCTTCCCTAAGCCGGCTGAGAAACTTAAACCCCCCAAAGCTACAACTAACATCTCGGGCAATAAAACTGTTTGTCCCCCGGCATTGGCTAGTGTAGGTGAGGGTAATTCTACTAGTACTGTTATATCTCCACTAGCTGATAGCGCTTTAGTGATTCCAACTTCCAATTCATCGGAAAATGCAAAAGCCCATGTGATGCATCCAGGTGAGGCCCCTCCCGGTGGGAGAAGCTCTATTATTAATCTTCCCCCTGAGTGCAAGCCCTATGTAGTCGTTTTGACTGGGGTTCCGTCCCTTAGTCCAGGTAAGAAAGAGTCCAATGCTGAATTGTTTAATAAGACCTTATTCTGGCTCAAAGAGAACAGACCTCTGCCCGAGTTTTGGGGGGGCAGGATATTACACGTACGTAGAGTCGATTGGATTGGTTCCAGGGAAAAAGATATTTCTGGCGATTGCATTATAGTGAATTTTGAAGATCCAAGGATTGCCAGTTTCATATGTAGTGAACCCATAAAGGCACATAGCCTAGTAGGAAGCTTGGGTTCAATTGGCACTTGTGACCTCAGCTATTTTTATACCCCAATTTTGCCAAGGCAGTCCGGAACCCATGGTCGGGACTGTAGACATACTGGTGGCTGTATTTCTCAATTCAGCCTATTCAATAATGGTCCTGGCCACTTGCAGGGTCGATTGTGGAAAGGTTATTGACAGGTAATTTCCCCTATACGTGAGCTACATGCTGAACTATCTGGGGAGCCTTTAATAGAAAGTTTACCCCTTGGAGAGCTGCAGGTGAACTCTTCAATCACTATTTTTTCTCCTCCTTCCCCTACACCTAGGCAATACTCACAGGCGTTGTCCCAACTTAGCGGGGAGACGCCTGTTGAAGATTTTCTAACTTCTTCTACTGTGGTATCACCTGTCGGCGATAAGGATATTGCCACGGATTGTACTTCCACTACAGGAGCATTGGCTTTGGGGCACGGAGAGATTCCCAGCATTCCCCTGAAGGTAGTAAGCTGGAATATTGCCGGCTTAGCCCGGAATATAAGTATCCCAGACTGGAACTCATTTATCGAATCCTTTTCGATTTGTTTGTTCCAGGAAACCTGGTGTATGGGCCCACAATATAAGCTGGGATACACTACTTATTTTGCACCAGCTGTTCGACCGAACGGAGGCAAAGGGCGTCCCACCGGAGGATTGTTAATATGGGTAAGCATTTCCCTGCGGTATTCTATTAAAAGTATAGTCACCAATTCCCCAGACCTTTTGAGACTATCAGTAAGAGGCCCGTCAGGTGGAGGAGTGCTTGAAATATTCAATATCTATGTTAGAAGCACTAGAGGTGGTACATCTATTCTTGCCTCATCTAGTATTGACGAGGAACTTAAACGCTGTGGTCCAGATTCCCTTGTCTTATTAGCTGGGGATTTTCACTGCACATTCGAACCTCTTGCTGTGGAAGATGTGCTGGGCATTGGTGAGGATGATGCAAGGAGAGGCATACCTCCGTTGTCAATCACTCCTATTAGAAGATGGACCCAAAACGCAATAGACCTTAATGCTCTTTGCCTGGAGTATGGTCTTAGAGCAACTAATGGCAGATCCAAATCAGACCAAATGGGGGCACATACGTTTAATAGAATAGGGCATTCCTCTAGGATTGACTACATTATGCTGAATTTTCGCCTGTGGTCTTTCCTGGTGGATATGGAGGTTCGGCCTTCTAGTGATAGCGACCATAATCCTCTAATCCTGTCTTTGTCCCCACTATGGAAGGGTTGGTCTCCTCTCCAAACCCCGCATGTGTGGAAAACAACCCATGAAGTGTGCCCCTCCAATTGCGGTAGGCGCCTGAAATGGGAAAATATTATTGGCAATGAGGCCAAGATGTTGGAGGTACAATCTGTGATGGCTAATATTTCACTCTGCCTAGATTCCCCCTCATTCAGTGCGCAAGAGGTACCTGCAGTTTTTAAACGAACCACAAAGGCTATAGGTGAACTATTCATAGCCCCCATTGGTGGGAAGAGGGCCAACAAGAGTGGTGGCAGGAAGGGTCCTGCCGGGTGGTTTTCAGCTGCATGTCGTATGGCCAAACGGGAACTTCTAAAGGCAGTAAAATCTAAGATTAGAGTCCTGATTTGTGCCGCGAGGGGTAATTATAGGAGGGTACTAACAAAGGCAAAGTCAGATTGGGAAGACCAGTTTTGGTGTGACCTGAAGGCCGCAAGTCTTAGGAAGGATGCAAAGGGTTTTTGGGACCTACTTAGAAACAGAGAGAGACCTGTGGATACATTGATCACCTGTAACGTACCCGAGAGTGCGTGAGTTATCCATTTCTCCCAACTCTATTCAGTGACCCGGGACCAGGGGGAAAGCTCGAGAATATGCCACCCTTATGCACATTCTCAGTCTATGGACGAGATTGTGTTCACACCCAAGGAAGTGGTGGAGGCGATTAATTCCCTTACACTCAATAAAGCTGCTGGTCCGGATGGTATTCCAGGAGATTTGCTACGCATCAATCCTGACGAATGGGGAAAACTCATCTCCGACCTACTGAATTCCAGTCTCGAAGGGGCATCCTTGCCGACCTCCTGGAAGGGTGCTGAGGTCGTTCCTATTTTTAAAAAAGGCTGTCGTAATGACCCAGCTAACTATCGCCCAATAAGCCTGTTAGATACTTCACAAAAAGTGGCACGAAAAGTGGTTTTGGCAAGGATATTGCAATGGGTAGAGGAAAAGGGCATTCTCTCAGACTTTCAGGCTGGTTTTAGAACAGGCACGGGGACAATAGAGCAATCCTTTCGTCTTTTGATGCTATATTGGAAAGTGGTTCTACTGGGCAAGGGCAGCCTGTATCTTGCTTTTATCGACCTACGGACTGCCTTTGACCTAGTTCCCCGTAGCCAACTATGGAGTGTGCTCAGCGAACAGGGTATACCACCTTATTTGCTGAGCTTGTTGATAAACCTCCATTCTGACAATTTTGCCCAGATTAGGTGGGGAAATCAGGGACAAAAAACAGTTCATATACCAGTAAATAGAGGGGTACGCCAGGGTTGTGTTCTTGCCCCCACTCTGTTCTCATTGTATGTCAACGGATTGGTGGAGCATCTGCTACAACATCCTGCAGATGCACCAACCCTGGCTGGTAGAAGAATACCTACCCTTCTATTTGCGGATGACACCCTTCTGATTTCTAAAACCCCGGCGGGTTTGCAGAGTCTATTAACCAACTTCAAGTCTTTTTGCGACATGAGAGGGTTAGCTATTAATACAGCCAAGACCAAGTATTTGGTCCTTAACCCCCCGAAAAGGTTGGCCAAACCACCATCTCTGGACTCTGTTACCCTCGAAAGAGTGTCAGAATTCGACTATCTTGGTATCCGCCTCTGCGATTCCATGAGTTGGAAGTGCCACCATCAAAAGATGCTGTTGACCCATAAGAGGGTGGTGGGTGCCTTGCTTAAAGAACACCGTGCTTCATCCCTGAAACCCATTGCTCCCGTCCTTGATATATATAGGGCAAGGGGGGTTAGTGCAGCTCTCTATGGGGCGGAACTTTGGGGCGTCCATAAGGTTGACCACGTGTCCCGCTCAGAAAATAAATTCCATAAAGATCTTATGGGGCTCCCTTATAGTACCCCTACTCTTCCACTGCTTTTGGACCTGGGCACTCGGCCAATCAGCGATCAGGATAGGCTCCTCCCTCTTCTCTTATGGGCGCGAATATGGAGAACACCTGAACTATCCAGCTATGCTGATGGCCTTAACGAGGTGCTGGGGTTATCAGGCTGGTCCAAGATCCTCTGGCTGAGGGAGGTTAAGCGTCTCCTTGTCTGCCTTGGTCTTGGCGAGGCCTGGACCAATAGAACTGCACCCCCTAAGTCTGAGCTAAAAAAGATTTATTGGAGCTGGGTGGCGGGCATCAGAAGCAGTAATGTCAATCTGTGCAGGTCCACTTTGGATTTTCTTTTGGTCAAAGAAATTTACTTTTGTGAACCCTACCTGGATGTCATTTCTAATCGTAAAGACAGGGCCCTATATTTTCAATTTAGAATAGGTTTACTCCCTGTGGGAGAATTAACGTCCAGGTGGAAAGTCCCATCTCAAACAACCTCCCTTTGTCCATTTTGTGATAAGAGGTCTGAGTCTGTTCCCCACTTTTTGTTTGAATGTCCGGCCTATGCAGCCCCTCTGAGTAGGTGGTTAGAACCGCCTTGTAGAGAACTTGGTACCAGACATTGCATAGAAGCCCTAAGAATATTAAAAAATGATCCAAGGCCCCTCTTTGCTTGTGGTTTAGCCAAGTTCTTAGGATGGGCTTGGCGCATTAGGTCATCTAGGCTTTTGTATGTTGTTTAATCTGTTTTTTAATCCGATATCTCTATCTGTTTTTAGCTAATTTATTGGCATCAGTAATAGTATGAACTGTGTGTCTATTTTTCCATGTACTGATTCCTTTTTATCTTTTTACTGTACAATGTTGTAGTTTTTGCTTTTTAAGATATATTTATATCGAAATAAAGCCTCTTTGACTGACAAAAAAGGCAGCCTGCTCATAGCAGAAGCAGGGGGTCATAGAGCAGCAGGATTCTTACAACAAAGTCAGGGCCCATGAAAAGGCAATTTACTAATAGCAGAGGTGGGGTATCATGAAAAGACAGCCCCTTCTCATAGCTGAGGTGGGGTACCATGAAGAGGCAGCCTTCTTATATAAGATATGGGTACCATGAAAAGGCAGTCTTCTCATAGCAGAGGTGGGGGACCATGAAGAGGCAGCCTTCCAATATAAGATGCGGGTACCATGAAAAGGCAGCCTTCTCATAGCTGAGGTGGGGTACCATGAAGAGGCAGCCTTCTCATAGCAGAGGTGGGGTACCATGAAGAGGCAGCTTTCTCATAGCAGAGGTGGGAAACCATGAAGAGAGCCTTCTCATAGCAGAGGTGGGGTATCATGAAGAGGCAGCCTTCTCATAGCAGAGGTGGTTTACCATGAAGAGGCAGCCTTCTCATATGAGAGGTGGGGTACAATGAAAAGGCAGCCTTCTCATAGCAGAGGTGGCGTACCATGAAAAGGCAGCCCCTTCCCATAGCAGAGGTGGGGTACCATGAAGAGGCAGCCTTCTCATAGTAGAGGTGGGGTACCATGAAGAGGCAGCCTTCCCATAGCAGAACTGGGGTACCATGATAAGACTGCCTTCTCATAGCAGAGATGGGGTACCATGAAGAGGCAGCCTTCTCAGGGTAGAGGTGGGGTACCATGAAGAGGCAGCCTTCTCATAGCAGAACTGGGGTACCATGAAGAGGCAGCCTTCTCATATAAGATGTGGGTACCACGAAAAGGCAGTCTTCTCATAGCAGAACTGGGGTACCATGAAGAGGCAGCCTTCTCATATAAGATGTGGGTACCTCGAAAAGGCAGTCTTCTCATAGCAGAGGTGGGGTACCATGAAAGAGGCAGCCTTCTAATATACGATACGGGTACCATGAAAAGGCAGCCCCTTCTCATAGCAGAAACAGAAGCGGGGAACAATGAGAAGGTAACCTGCTCGTATCAGATGCGGAGGCCATGAAAAGGCTGCCTGCTCATTGCAGAAGCAGGGGGCCATTAAAAGGCAGGCTTCTCTAATCAGAAGCGGGGACTATGAAAAGGTAACCTGTTCATAGCAGAAGAGGAGGGTCTTGAAAAGGCAAGTCTGCTTACAACAGAAATGAGGAGTCATCAAAAGGTAGCCTGTTCACAGCAGAAGCGGGGTGTCATGAAAAGGCAGCCTGCTTAAAATAGAAGTGAGGTGTAATGAAATGGCATAGCAGAAGAATGGAACCATGAGAAGGTAACCTGCTCATTCATAGCAGACACTGAGACCATGAAAAGGCAGCCTGCTCATAGCAGAAGCAGGGGGCTATTAAAAGGCAGGCTCGTCTAATCAGAAGAGGGGGGCTATGAAAAGGCAGCCTGCTCATAGCAGAGGTAGGGAACCATGAAAAGGGAGCACATTCACAGAACTGGGGGCCATATCTATGCAGCCTGCTCAGAGCCCAGGCAGCGCTCCAGGCTCTCACTGGACGGTCCACAATGGAATAACTTGGAGCAGGCAAGAATTTACCATGAAGTGGCAGTATGGAAAGAAAAGAAAGATTATGGAAATTAGTGTCTTCAAAAAGTAACCTGACAGACAGCCCAAAATGCTTGGTCTTTTCTATTGAAAGCCTGAGTAAGAATTGCCAAACTTTATTTTCACGTACCCTAAGTGCTTCGTTTTTAAAATAAAAGGCGCTGGGGCCTCCAGTTTTGCTCAGAAGCCTGTAGCTGGTCCCACTGAAGGCATGCCACTTCCATCCACCACCAGCCACTCCTAGCCCCCTTATCTCATTCTTGTGGGTTCTTATTCAGCCCTGTATGCTTGCGTTCTGCCTTTTCTTTTTTCTTCCCTTCTTTGTCACTGTTTTCCATCTTTCTCTTCATTCTCCTTTCCCTTTTGTGCTTTCCTTTCTCTTGCTCTGGATCCAAGTCTGTCGAGGAAACATGAGTGGGGATCCCCCAAAGCGAGTGTGAGAGGGCCCCACAGGCGATCATCAATTCAAATTAAGTATCACATATCACCAAATTTTAGTTTGTTTTGTTTAAAATGAAACTGCAGCGTGGTTTAGTTCCCTAATCTTACGGCAGGGTTATGGGAACAAAAGCACAATGTGATGTAGAGACACAAAAATACAGGCTAAGGACTTGAATAATTTGACATATGGCATCCTGCGCTTGCACCGCCCTCTGTGGCTCTAACAGGGCGGAATAAGGAAGAAAGGATGGGGAACGCACACTCTCAGAAACATTCCTGGGGTTAGGAGAGTCGGTTGTATAGAAACACTATCCTGGATTCGGGCTGAAAGAGGAATGCAGCTACTGTGAGACGCACAGCTCCCCTGGGGCAGAACAGGCCAAGGTAAAGGGCATAGAACCATCCTGCAGGGAGCAGACCGGAAGAGGCGGGGCTCGCGAGGGCGGAACAAGGAAAGAAGGCTGGGGGAATGCACACTCTCAGACACATTCCTTGGGTTAGGAGAGTCGGTTGTATAGAAACACTATCCTGGATTCGGGCTGAAAGAGGAATGCCGCTGCCCGCGTCCCACGCAGTGGGACATCAGCAGGGCAGCTCTCTAGTGGCCGCCCGCCGCAGCCTTCCCCCTCCTTCTGCCTCGCGCGCGAGGCCGCGCCCAGGGAGGAGATCTCCCAATGAGTGTGTAGGTGGAGGCGGGCCGTTAGGGGGGCGAGGCTAGCCCCCCCTACATAGGCGTCCCTCTCGCCCAGTTCCTCCTCTGCTTCCTGTGCGCTGCTCCTGCCCGGACACGCGTATTGCTGCCCCACTCTCACGTCGTTCCCCTCGTCTCTCCGGTCGCCGTCGCCTGGCCCCGCGTTCGTCCACAATTCGCAGGTAAGTCTTGCCGCCACTACTCCGCCCCGGCCCTGTCCCTGGCCAGTACCAGGTAGACGAGGGCCCTGTGGCTTGGAATCGCCACGGGCGGAGGGGGCGCAAGATGCTGCTATGGCGCGGCGGTAATTTTAAAAGGGGGAATGGGAACTGGCATTAGAGCTGGTAGTGGGGTAGTGTCAGGCGGGAGACGTCGGCATCGAGTTTAGGGTGTTTTGGAACGGATATTGAGGCCGTGCGTGAGAGGTCAGGGGGGGCCGACTGCTGGTACAGCAGAAGTAACATAGGGCCTAGAACGGCTGAACCGGGAACTGTGAACGAAGGTTTCGGAGCCCCGCCTCAGCTCAACCCCCGGTGATTTCGAGCAATGACTTGCAACGGACTCCGGCAGCGCCCCTACCACCTTACTCGCGGTCACCTGGGGACGGGTTTCACGTGCGGGGCTCGTTCAAAGGCCTCTTTGTCGCCCACCTCGCTTCGACCTCACCTCCCTGCAGCGGTCCGTCGTCCGTGCCGTCTTCGGCGCCTCCGGCACCCGCGGCACTGAGCAGCAGACGTTTAATATGAGGGTCCAGGGTTCAATCCCTGTTCGGGCGCGTTGATTTTCGCTATGTACGGCGGTCCTATACTTTCATTCTGAATAGGGGTGGGTCTGCGGGTCGGGGCCGCTTTCGCATCGCGCGACGATAGGTCCTCATGTAACGTAACGGGTGCTATGTAAGACGCTGTAATACTTGATTGGTTCGGATCAAGTTCGCGCCATATAAAACTCGGCGAATATTGTCAAGGCCTTCGGGGCGAGCTCGCGCTACATAAAATATGCATGAAAGTGTAATCCTATACTTGATCAGCGGCTCATGGCCTCATGATCCGAATCTGGTTTGTGTTTTCGCGGCTCGGAGCCGTTTTCGCATCGCGTGACGATAGGTCCCCATGTAACGTAACGGGTGCTATGTAAGACGATGTAATACTTGATCGGTTTCGGATCTACTTCGCGCCATATAAAACTCGGCAAATATTTTCAAGGCCTTCGGGGCGAGCTCGCGCTACATAAGATGTGCTTAAAAGCGTAAACCTATACTTGAACAGCGGCTCATGGCCTCGCGGTCTGAATGTGGTTTGTGTTTTCGCGGATCGGGCCGCTCTCACATCACGCGTTGATAGGTCCTCAGGTAACGTAACGGGGGCTATGTAAGGCGCTGTAATAGCTGCAAACCCCGTGGCGCTCCCTGGATACGATAGGGGTGCTCCAGCTCCACATGCTGTGTGGTCCGGCTGCTGCATGGCCGCCGCGGGTGCTGAAAGCAGGTTGCGAGCCCCGTAGGCGCGTCCACATCGGAGACTAGCGTGGGTTCTCGGCCCTAACACACCAGCACTGCAAGGCTGGGAGCTGCCTGGGTCCCCGCGGACCACGGGCGGTGCAAACCCCGTGGCGCTCCCTGGATAAGGTTATCGCCCCCCCCCCCTCCCGTCGGCTATGCTGCCGCGGTGGGCGTGGGGGGACATGCAGTGGGCTGCGTGCCGCACTCTCGGGGCAGAGCAGTGGGTGCGAAAACCCACAAATGAGAAGAATGATTGGGGACGCGTCCCGTCTCTGGCAACAACTAAACGTTTGGGATTGTCGCGCTGTCTTCCAAAATGAATTTGTGCATGTGTAAGGTAACTGGGGCTCATGTAAAGCACTCCAATATCTTCGCCCCCCCGCCCCCGATTAGGTATGTGCTCATGTGCGGCGCTCCTGGGCCTCGGGTCGAGCCGCGCGGCGGCTGCGGGTGGGTCGCTCGATCCACCCACGCCTGATTGTGTAATGTTGGGGCTCGGGTCCTGCACCTGCACAGAGCATTAGATATAATGCAAGTCTCTGCTTTGGCTGGCCAGTCTTCCTGTGTAGGGTCATGGGAAGTACCGGACCGGGCACGGTGTATGAGCATGGAGGGCTTAGCCCTCTGAACCGATGGGCTGCGCAGGTTCCGAGGTGCAAAGTCGGGAGTGGGCGTGGTCCGGCGGCTTCACTGCCACCTCTGGTGCGGGAAACCTTGGGTTCGAGCACGCGTCAGCATCCTGTGATTCTGGGCAACTGTCTCATCCACACCGTGCCTGAATGTGTAATGTAAATACGGGCTATGTTAGAGCGCCCCAATAACTTCGGGTCGGGTTCGCGCTATATAAGTCTGCGTCCGGTGATTCGGGCAACTCTCTCAACCGCACCGCGCACCGTGCCTGAATGTGTAATGTGAATACGGGCTATGTTAAATCGCTACAATAACTGTGGGTCGGGGTCGCGCTATATAACTATAACAGGCGGCATGCTATGCTACACACGGGGGCGGGGCTCGCGAGTTCGGGGACGATTCACGTGCCCCGATGTGTCATTTAAACGGTAATTAGGATCGGGGACATTTGAACGGGAAATAGCGGACTAAGCCCCCAGTGTCGGAATGCGTGTTGAATACGGCGCTCATTTAAAGCGCTCCAACACCTCCAGGTCGGTCTCGTGCTGTATAATCAGGCAGCCTGTAGTGGCTGGCTGCCGTTGGGCACGAGAATTTGGCGCATCTCCTTCCTGTGTTCGTGGGCAAATCCGGTGATCGTGTAAAGCGCACCAATACCGGCGGGTTGGGTTCACGCGATATATTAATACGCAACAACAATAAGAATGCTCCTTCTCCCCGTTAAATCTACACGGCCCATCGACCATGTGGCGCGTTAAATAGACCTCGGTGGGGTTGTGTGTTGGTTTGGACGTCGCGTCCACATCCTGTGATTCGGGGCAATAACGTGACCCCCTCCCGTACCTGAATGTGTAATGTAAGTGCGGTGATCGAGTAAAGCGCTCCAATACCAGCACACGGTCTCGCCGGCAGCCACGTGGCCATAAGCCATTGAGGGGGGGCCCACAGTCGGTGCTTGGGTGCTGGCCGGGCGTGCTTGAGGTCCCGGGTGCCCCCCCCCCTGCCTCTGGATTTGCATGCGGGGCTTTGAACCGCTTCGCGCAGGCGCCAGCCTCGTGGAGTGGGGGACATGGGTGCCGCCGCGGCTTCGGGCGGCCGCCGCTGGCGTGTACGGGTGTCGGGCTTCTGGAACTGGTGATGGGTTCCGCCAGCCGTGGGGCGCTGCTTCGTGCTGGTGCAACCGGCGGAGCTCGGGCCACTCCCCGCCCTTGTGGGAATGCTGCCATGCCCCCTCACCCGTTTGGGACCGGGCGCGATGTCATGGACGGCACTACCTGTGTGTCTGCATTGTACTATGGAAATGTGGAGGTGCGCTTACAATGTCCGCTGGAGGACTCCTCTGAGGCTCTTGTTTGCTGAAAGACGGTTTGCACTGGTTTTTATCGTACATACATATTTTGGTGCTTCTAGATTACACGTACTGGAATGGTTGCCTTTTGCTGCCCAACATGCAGAGGCGGGATATGTTGGTGTCTTTAATGTTGCTTTGAAGCACCTGATGCTGCGTTTCTTTCCGCGGCAATTCCAGGCCCCACATAAATGTCAGGATTCGTTACCTTCCTGGAGAAAGATCAAGAATTTGTATAGTGGAGGTTTTGACTTCAGTGTAGTAGTGCAGAAGGTTAAATATGCCCGCTGCAAAGAACGTGTGCCAAGTAGATTTTCAGAGTGTGTATGATGTATAGAGGTCAGCAGGCTACTGTGTTCAAAGGAGGCACCCTTTGTCACTTGCAATGTAGATCTTACAGCCCTAATAGTCAACCGTGAGCTACGAACGCTCATCCTAGAGCTGCATACACACCACTAAGCAGACATCATTAGAACATTGATTAGTGTTGCAAAGAGGGTTAATTTGGCTGACTCGACCGAGCTTGTGCTTCTCCACTCCAAGCAGCCTTAAACTATACTGCCTGCCAGTGGGGAAGGCCATGAATCGCCTACACTTTGAGTCCTTTGGCTCAGGTCACCTTTCCTATACACTGACTCATAGGCATATGATTGATTGGCTCGGCAGATTTTGTGTGAGATGCAAAGTCGCGGACACCCTACACTGGTAGGAGTGGCGCTATATAACTAATTAAATGCATCCGAGAGTGTGGTCATGGAAACGTCGTCATCAGTAACTTCTGGTATTTCATGCCCTGCGCAATGGAGTTCATTTCTCTCCAGTTCCCTGGGAAAGGTTTGGGGGGGCCAGGGTGATCTATGACGAGTCTGTACTCATTACGGTTTATGGTAAGCGTTTTGAGAAACATATGGTATAGTTTTTTACTAGTTTAGCTCTTGGCCAATGGTAGTTTTCGTCAGCCAGATTCGGAATAGCTGGTATTGCAGGACACTAGAGGCGGTTGTGTGTATGCACAAGTTGGGGAATGGCATGCTTTGCAGATTAATTGATTAAATGAATAAAGTCGCAGGTTCTAGCTCGAACAGAGCAACTGTTACTAATCGCAATGACATGGGTTCACACGCACTCGAGAGCCCCCCTTTGCATTTATTCCCTGGGATCTTTGTCCCAAAATGCAGCATTTATTAGGATTATCCGGTACTGGGGGGGAATCTCGTTGGCATTAGTTCCATGCCGGTGGGTACGAATGGACAAAGTTGTGTCCCAAGTGGTGCAACAGGATAAGGGCAGGTCTATAGGTAGATATATGTTCCCTGGCAGCAGGTGTACAAATATGTCCAGGTTCAGCCTAAATCCCAGTCTCAACCATGATGCAATGGTCAGCTTGTGGAAAGGTGTAACACAGAAATTGAGCGACCAATGTTATTAATGTAAGTTCAACGCTTGAGTCAGGAGATGCTGCTGTCTCTCATCTTCGCCTTGCTATTAAAAAACAGCTGGGATAAGGTTTCTCAAATTAGCCATAGTGACGGCTTAGCGTATACAGAAAAGTCAGCAGCCTGTGCTGTGTTGAGGCAAGTTGTGGGCTTGGGTTTGTGTATCATACATAACATCTTGAAGGTATTGTGTAGTTCCACGCTTAAGTCAAGAGATGCGGCTGCCTTTCATCTTTAGCCTTGCTATTAGGAAACAGCTGGTGTGATATTTTCTGCAACTCAGTCATAGTGGCAGCTTAGTCTATACAGGAAAGGCAGCAGCATGAGCTGTTTTGAGACAGGCGGAAGGCCTGGGTTTGTCTATCATACTTAACATCTTTGAGGTTATTCTCCCTGTTCCACAGGGAGGCCAGGGAAAGCACGGAGTGACATGGTTGACCGAGACTTAGCCTGGCTTGCCGCTTCTGCGACCTTGTGAGGTTTGTTTATGTATTGTATGAAGGTGACGGAGGCTGTCACTGTGGTTTGATAGGCGCCAGATGAAGGTTCAGTGCAAGGCCACATTTGGGGGGGCAATTCCAGGCGAAAGCATTAAGCCAGACAGCCCTGGGAATTAGGCAGGCGTACGATTAGCTAAGATTTTGGTCAAACTGAGGGAGAGCATATCGACCACAAATAATTGGGGAACGAGAAAACGCTTTACAAAGCAATGCTGTAGATTTCCGGTAGAATGCTGTATGGATAGGCTTCAGGGATAAGGCCATGACCTTTCTGGAAGGGGCATTCTTCTTCGACCTGTGTCGAACTGGGAAAGGAAGTAAGGAGGGCTGGATAACTCTTTATGCTACCTGCGTTGGCACATCTTGCCAGGAGTGATGGTCAAAGGTTTTGCCTTCAGCCAGCCTAGGTTAACGCCCATCCACTCCAAGCTAATTGTTCATGGTGGTTTTGGGCCGCATTTACACAGCCCAGTATTTGGCCCCTGGGGTTGTCAGTGTCGTGAATGACTAAATTTCACTGAACTGGAGGAGGGCCGGGTTTTACACGAGCAGAAGTTTGGGAGTGCAAGCCTCCACCTAGGGGGTGGCTGGCTGAATCTGATGAACTACTTCAAACGGTTCACAGCACTGCACGTGGGAGAGTGTCAATGACCTGTGCATACTTCAACCAGACACCCGTGTATGGCATGCCCTCAGCTACATAGTAATAATTGAGAGAGCAGAGAGCGACCATGAGCATGACCAGAGACGTGCTGCTCTCCACAGACATTTGTCAGGTTAATGGGCAAAGCTAGCGGAAAAGCCAGATGTAATGTCGTCATTTAAGGTGGACGTGCCCCAGGTATTGGCAAGATAGAGACGCTTTCAACTATGAAGATATGAACGAAATCATAACCGGGGCTCACAACAAATCATTTGAAAAAATAAGACGTTTCATTTTCAAACCACTATGGCGGCACCACGAATTACCTATAGCACAGCAACACCGGTATAACAAGGACTGTAGGCACACCTATTGACCCTTTCCAGCAGCAATCAAGTCCAAAAGCTAGCTTCTATTCATCGAGCGAGGCAATTGGATACGCTGTCCCAGTGGAGAGCAAGAAAAGATTGGGATGGACAGCGGGACTAGTATAAGACCCTAATTGTCCAATTTAATGTAACTTAATTTGCAAGTAGAAAGGCTAAAACAAGGAGATGTTGCTAAGATATGGGTCAGTTTGCAGTAAACAATAGGATAATACCATGTGAAAGGAAGCAAATTTATATACCCGTGATGTCAGCTTGTGTTTATATACGTAGGTTAAGTGGCTGACTCACACGCTACCTTCACCCTGCTTGTTGTGCTGTAGCTGTTGGGAACACAATTACAAGCCAGGAAGGCACTTAATTTGGCCAATTGAAAAATCTTAATAGGATTGCAGGTCCATAGTGCCTAATTCACCTATGCCTTGTTACCAATGCCATGTTTCCCAGCCTGAGAAACAGATTTAGGTGTTGCTCTTCCCACTCAGCCTTTCTTGGAGCCAGGGAGTTGGGAATCATTCACATATTTTGGTCCCCAAGCTGAGAGATGTATTCTTCGGCAGCTCAGTCAGTCTTATTGGCTTTATCCGGAGTCATGATAAACGGCGTCCGATTAGCAGTTGCGTTAAAAATGTTTTGCCCAGCCGAGAAATCATGCAATCCTCGCAGTAGCAGCAGCAACTCAGGAACCATGACGCTATTTATACATCACCTTTGTAGATAGAGTGGAAATTAAAACCTTCGTGCTAGGATATGAAGGGAATCGATGGATTGAGGAATTCAGCTATGGTTCAGTTCTGGCTCCATATGCAGGTGCTAGATCTTCCCATAAATACGTTAGGATGATCTGCTGTGGCTTCGCTTAGAAGGCTAGGAACACCAGTCACGTCTAAGCTTACGGCAGTGGGGCCAAAAGACATCCTTTGTTCGTCTGCCCTGGGCTTCTGAGTAATGTTGCAAATTAATGCCGTCTTTTACGGGTTACAGAACAGGACCCCTAATTTAGCCCATTATAAGCTGGCTCGCAGGGGCAGGGCACATATAACAGCAAAGGGAGGAAGGGGGGCTCTGGCAGCGACGGTAGCCTCCCCAGAGCTGTGGCGGAGTTACAGGGCGATCTGGAGGCAGACGGGTACAGTAAGGGTACCTCTGCGACAGGCGGTACAGTAAGGGTACCCCTGTCAGGCACAGTAAGGGTGCCCGAGCCAAGGTCCACGAGCCGAAGGGGGTTCTGGGAAGACCGCGACGGCGCCCCGTTAGTCCTTCGGGCGGTTGGGGGGCCTGACCAACCGGGGGTGTGCCACAACACGCTCCGCCCCTGTCAGAAGGGGCGGGAGTAGGAGACAGATCATGTGACCCAGTGGATGATCTGAAAATAAATATGTGCCGCACTGCCGGGCATTGACCCACCGTGCGTGCTGGCTCACCAGGCGGGCGGAGCAGCGAGGGGCTGCTTGCCCTGGATCGCCCGTAAGATAACCCATTTATCGTCATACTTATGTTGTATGAAATAAACCTGCAGCAGTTCTTCACCCACAATGAAATTGTCAGTGTAATCCTTGGGTGACGTCTGTGCATGCGTGTTGAATGAAGCGGATGACGGTGTGGTCACTATGCCGCTGCCCGCGTCCCACGCAGTGGGACATCAGCAGGGCAGCTCTCTAGTGGCCGCCCGTCGCAGCCTTCCCCCTCCTTCTGCCTCGCGCGCGAGGCCGCGCCCAGGGAGGAGATCTCCCAATGAGTGTGTAGGTGGAGGCGGGCCGTTAGGGGGGCGAGGCTAGCCTCCCCCTACATAGGCGTCCCACTCGCCCAGTTCCTCCTCTGCTTCCTGCGCGCCGCTCCTGCCCAGACACGCATATTCCCACCCTTTCCGCTTACCCTGCGTGGCAGAGACAGCGCGTTATTGGAATGTTTTAATGTTTTTCTTTTGCGTTGCAGGCGGAGTTACAGGGCGATCTGGAGGCAGACGGGTACAGTAAGGGTACCTCTGCGACAGGCGGTACAGTAAGGGTACCCCTGTCAGGCACAGTAAGGGTGCCCGAGCCAAGGTCCACGAGCCGAAGGGGGTTCTGGGAAGACCGCGACGGCGCCCCGTTAGTCCTTCGGGCGGTTGGGGGGCCTGACCAACCGGGGGTGTGCCACAACACGCTCCGCCCCTGTCAGAAGGGGCGGGAGTAGGAGACAGATCACGTGACCCAGTGGATGATCTGAAAATAAATATGTGCCGCACTGCCGGGCATCTACCCACCGTGCGTGCTGGCTCCCCAGGCGGGCGGAGCAGCGAGGGGCTGCTTGCCCTGGATCGCCCGTAAGATAACCCATTTATCGTCATACTAATGTTGTATGAAATAAACCTGCAGCAGTTCTTCACCCACAATGAAATTGTCAGTGTAATCCTTGGGTGACGTCTGTGCATGCGTGTTGAATGAAGCGGATGACGGTGTGGTCACTATGCAGAACAGGCCAAGGTAAAGGGCATAGAACCATCCTGCAGGGAGCAGACCGGAAGAGGCGGGGCTCGCGAGGGCGGAACAAGGAAAGAAGGATGGGGAATGCACACTCTCAGACACATTCCTTGGGTTAGGAGAGTCGGTTGTATAGAAACACTATCCTGGATGCGGGCTGTAAAGAGGAATGCAGCTACTGTGAGACGCACAGCTCCCCTGGGGCAGAACAGGCCAAGGTAAAGGGCATAAAACCATCCTGCAGGGAGCAGACCGGAAGGGGTGGGGCTCGCGAGGGCGGAACAAGTAAAGAAGGATGGGGAATGCACAAACTCCCAGAAACATTCATGGGGTCAAGAGAGCCGCCTGCTGAAGAAACACTATCCTGGATTCGGGCTGAAAGAGGAATGCAGCTACTGTGAGACGCACAGCACACCTGGGGCAACACAGGCCAAGGCAAAGGGCACAGCAGCAGCCTGCAGGGAGCAGACCGGAAGGGGCGGGGCCGGCGAGCTCCACCATACATCACATATGTCAGAGGGACGCCGGCTGGTGCCTCAATGAGGTCCAAGGGCGGCCAAGGTCGTTAAACCTCTGCTACACTTCTGAGAGAGCCTGAGAGGAAGCGGAGAGCAAGTAGCCGCCGAATGTCAAAGGTCTGTTATTCTTCCAGCTCACGTTAGCCTCTGCCGAGGTAAAGGGAACCGAATACGGCAAGTGATTTTTCACGGCTGAGGGCATATGTGAGTGCACACATTACTATGCGCATTCACTTCCTTTGGATAATGGGACCAACTGCACACCGTGCCCTGATTGACTTCCTAAGAGTCCCATACGGGGCGCCTGTGGAGTATCAAGTGTCGCCTGTGGTGGAACCAAGTTCATCGTAGCTGTTTCCAGAATTACTTTTCTGCTTAATTTACACCGTGGGCCCCTTGGGCAAAAAGGAATTGGTACAGACTTTGTCAAAGCAGGAACCAAAGGTGAGCCTAGAAAGGGAAGGAAAGCTTATCCGCTTCCAAGTCTCGCTTCCTGAAAATCCTTTCTTCTGAAATCAATACTTCCCTTGTTTCCCTTCTCAACTCAAATACTACAGAGACAAAAAGTGAGGTTCGGCCATTTTTGCAGCACCTTTTACAGCTCTTCTGACCTTTCAAAGTGCTGTAAATAACAGGGAAACACTATTACCGACTGTAATGGTTTTTAGTTTACCAATCTTGGAAATCTGAGCTGGCCTTGGAAGAACTCAGACGCATGAGTGACCCTGGGGTCACATTACAAGCCAGCAGGAAGTGTTATTTCTCGAAGACATCCTAGTGGCTCAAGTGGCAAATGGATTGATAATTCACACTGGCTGGCCCCCGCCTGCTATGTGTTACCTGCAGGCTACAATTTCGAAACCCGGAAAGGCCAACTTGTTTTGACCTTTCCAAGTTCAATAAATTGAGAGCCATTCAATTGGAAAGTAGAGTCAACTAATTTACAAAGACAAGAAAAGGCAAAAACTGTGCCATGAAGCGCTTTGTAAGAGCAAGGTATTCATATTAATTAGATTGTGTTCCAGCAGTCTTCAAAAATTACTCAAACATCGTTTGATTACATTTCTCTAGTAGTGCACAAGACTACTCTGATGAGAACATAACATTCGAAAGCAGCACTTATGAAAAAAACCAAAATCGTGTTTGGTGAACAAAATGAGATGATTATAAGATCAAGTGCCAGTGATGGGAAAATCACAGTAAAATTCTATGTTATATCAACTGTATGTATGTACCACCTCTTTTGCATGAGCATTAATACTCTTGAAAGCAACCCATGCAGCTGTGCAAACAGTGCATGTGCACCATATGTGAGTGTTATTAGAATCTAAATTGTACTGAAACCATGACTGATAGCCGCCAGCTTAAATTAAGCTCACTGATTGAGCTTCAGCTGTGCTAACTTCTGAATAGGACCACAAAAATGGGTACTTCAAGGTATCAAACGAATCGTGGCATTAAACACGACTTGATGCCCAAGTTGAATTAAATGTCACTTTTAAGAAAGGCAACTTTTATAAAGTTGCCAGTCTGTAGCCCAGTTTTCCGGTGGCCATCTACAATTTCTGGCCACCAGACAGCCATCTGCCCTCCTGGGAAGTAGCATGAACAACTCCCAATCACACGAAGAACAGAGGCCTGCCCCAGAAGGAGGTTCTACCTCTACCTCACAGAAAGCCACAAAGGGTGTTGGTACAAAAGGCCAGCTTCAAAGGAGAAGCCACCTTTGCAGGGCAAATGGCAATCATACTCAAGAGAGCTCAGACAGACAGGCTGATGTGGAGAATATGGAGGGCAAAACAGTTGCCAAATAATTTTTTCCATGGGCGTCTAGCCCACAGGTAACCTCACTTGTAGGACGGGCTACCAAGCTCCTCACACCATGTTCAGACATCTTGAGAGTGGGCAGAATAGTGCATTCTGGGAAAGCTAGATACAACACATTGACAGAATACATAAGGCAGGAGGGATCCTGGTAGACCATTGGCTAATGACTACATCATCCTCAGAGGGCTCCTTTTTGGGCTTGAATATGGCAACCATGGCACCCTGAATGTCAGATCACATCTGGACTGGAGAAAGGGTTGAAGATGAACTGCCCTGCTGATCCATGGATCTGGCAATAGAGGGTGCACCAACTGTTGGACCGCATCTGCTACTCTTTGAGCGAAGAGAAGACTGTGCACACGACTCATAGAAAAGTCGCTTCAGAGCTCCCCAAAGAAGTGAACTACAAGAGTCAGTTGGCTGACTTCCTGTTCCAGCTCCAGGGCCATGAAGGCTGAAGTAGCCCATTCAGGCTTGTCAGTAGCCGCTTTTGTAAATTCACCACTGACCGCCAACGTGCAGTCAAGAAGACCACCCCTCAATGCTGAAAAGTGGCACCCAACTCTGCTTGACCCGAGAAAGTCATCAGAGTGCAGGCTGGTCACCACTAGCCCTCACCAAAGTATACTGCTACCGCACCAACTTGGCAGTGGTAGCCTCTCAGTTATGGCAGAGCAGCGTCGCCCGATCGCTAGAGCAAGCAGATAAAAACATGAAAAATAAAATGATAATAAAAATTATTTTATTATCATTTTATTTTTCATCATGGAGCCGGAGCCAAGTCTTGTGGGCGGCGCCATCCTGAAGACAGCAGCAAGCATAGAGGAGGAGTGGTGGGCACTGCAAGTGTTCATCAGTTTGGTCGGCTGTCTTAGGATGGCCAAACTGACATGTGATCTTAGTTTACTTCGGACTCCAGCCTGAGCTGTGTTGCACAGCGGGGTGGAGAACAGCAGGCACAGGCTCCCAGTCCCTGTGGGAGCACGAAACTAGCCTCCGCAGCCCAATCCCAGTGCTTCTCCCATGCTGGCTAATATTATTACCAGCATGAGTTCATTGTCTGTATTGGTGCAGGGGAGTCTGGGAGTCTCTGCACCAGGAGTAGAGGTGCACTGAGGTTGTAGGCGGCTGGCGGCAGATATGTTTTTTTTGTTTGTTTTGTTATTGTCACCTGTATTACCTACTACTTTTCTCTGATCGTGGCCGCTCCTGCGATTTGGACCTGCTGTGAGCGGAGACCAGTTGCTGGGCATTCTGGCTCAAAGAGGACTTTGATAGATGCTTACCCCTATAGTCTTAGTCTCCCGACTTCACCTGTGGACCGCCGAGCAAACTCAGGAAGGCCCCCGGCGACTGATTAGAACCTAGAGCATATTTCAGTATCCTCAGCATCCTGTATCATCGGCCTCAGCACCACTCCAATGAAGTCTATGGTGCTCCTTGCATAAAATGTTGAACTGGACTTGAGACTGCTCTGGTGACCAGAGAACTTTCGAAATACTCCTTATTGGACCCCCTGAACTTAGTCGCCCTGTACGGACTCAAGTAGTCAGAAACAGCTCTTTAAAACTTTTCAAAAGTTTCCAAACTTTTCAGTTACCAGTGCTTGTTTTGCTTTGGACTAAAAAGGTAAGTGTATCCTTCAAAACTGCTTTATTGGTTACGACATCCCAGCTCAGCTTCCAGTTTAACTGCTTCTTCTCTCCATCTGCCCATTCTCTACTCTTGCTGACATCATCACATTCCGTGATGTCAGCTTAGCATATCTCCACACATCTCCCCCCTTACATAACCTTGAAAATGAAGTTCATACAATACAATAACACAACAAAATAAACTATCACAGTCATGGTATATTTAACAAAAGAGAATTAAGTAATTCACACAAAGAATAATGGTGAAGATTTAGGGTCTGTAAAACTATCTTACAACTTTACAAACATCGCCCATGCTCCTTGTAGATCTATCTTCCAGGACTACAACATTTCGTTTGACTTCTTTTACTTTACAAGGATGAGAGTATTTACTTTCACCCTTGTGAATAAAACCTTTCTTTCTCACAACAATCCAATCTCCAGGCACCAAATGAAATCTTTTCACACCCATCCTCTTATTGTAATATGAAACATTCTTACTCTGTGACTTCATCACCTTTTCTTTTCTTTTTTCACGATCCACAACAATTTCCACTTCACCCTTCAACCATACAGGACACTCCTTTGTATTTGGCACCCTCCCATTGAGAGAAACGAACAGTGAAACACCAGTCACCGAATGGGGAGTGATCCTGTGTGACCACATCATTTTCCTTAACTCCTTTTTCCATGACAACTGGTTGGCTAACAATAATTGTATATTTTCCATAATCAAACAATTCACTCTTTCCACTAGACCATTGGCCTGTGGGTGGAAAAATGCCACCCTTTCAAGAACAATTTCTAACCCGGACAAATAAGACACCATTTCCTTGGAGATAAACTGTACTCCATTGTCAGAAACAATGGTCTTTGGCAAGCCTTCATCCATAAAAACCTCTTCCATGAAATCAATAACCACAGATGTATTCACCTCTGGCATGGTTTTGATCACAAACCATTTAGAATGGTAATCTACTAACACAATGATGAATTTGTTAGCAGATCCTAACTTAGCCACAGGTCGCAAAAAATCAATCGCAACCTTCTCCCAAGGTTTACCAGGAAAAATTGACACTTCTAGTGGTGGCTGTCTAATTACTTTAGTTTTATCACTGTTAGCACACGCCACTCAATTCTTTACTCTCTCCGCTACATCATGATCGACACACGGCCACCAAAACATTTCTCTTACTCTTCTCTTCATAGCACTACGCTCAAGATGACCCTCATGAACGATAAAGAATTCTAGACCAAATGCCACAAGGAGGAAAAAACTGACTTCTTCTCCTCAACTTACCACCAACAATGCTCAGCTCATCTCTAACTTTGAAATAGTCACGAACAACTATTCTTTGAGCATCTACATCAACCCATCCATGCACAATCTTTTCTTCAACTTCTTTCATAACATCATCATTTTCTCTAGCAACAGCCCAGTCATCGGCAACAATAGATAGTTCCCCTTCAACCGACAATACTTCATTATAGTCAACTTCAGCAACGATTCCTTCCAGCGGCATTCTAGACAAGTAATCAGCAATTATATTGTTACTGCCTCTCACAAATTCAACCTCAAAATTATATTCAAACACGCTTAATAACCACCTCGTTATACGAGGCATAACATTTCCTTCCAAACCTCGACCACCTTTAACAAGCATTGGCATAGCCAATAGGTCTCGCTTTTGGGACCTTATAAGTATTTAGTTATGCAGCACAATATCCTTGGTGCAACAATAACTGTTGCATGGCAAAACACTTAAAAGGTCCCAAAGGCGAGACCTATTGGCTATGCCAATGCTTGTTATGTCTTTAAAGCACTCTGATGGTCCCTGGATCAGAGTACCTCCCATGAAAGATTTAGAGGGGGGAATGGGCAAACAATATATGTCATGCTATTTGCTATACAGAGGCAATTGGCCAACATATTGGTCTTAACCAAGTACGTTAGGCTAACATGCAGCTCATATAGTAAAACATTTCAACATTATGCATAGGCGTACAAGGTTTAAAGAAACAAATAAGCAACAAATAAATAGGCAACAAAAGAGTCATGCTAATATCTTACAGGGTGCCCTGCACCAAAGGCAGGGTTTAAACAAACGAATAGGCAACAAAAATATAAAAAATATCATGCTAATATCTAAAAGGGGGGACAGAGCCGTAATGGAGGCTAGACCCATTCTGTGGATCCGGTTGCATACATGTATCAGATTTAGTTCATGCGCCGAAGAGGAGGAAATGCACGCAGTTTTAAAAGGCCTCTGTGGCTTGTGTATAGTGAAACATGAGAGTGAAATCATTTTGAACCTTTGTTCAGTCGAACAACTGGGAATGGGTTGGCATGGTGCATGTGCATGTGCGTAGAAGCCAAAAAAGGGGAACTTTTAGTTCAGGACAATGAAATAACCCGCGGGTAATTTAACGGGAAAAAACCGTTGTCAAACATGGAGTACAACCCACTAGGAGGTATCAGTAACATGCGGGTATTTTTCCGATAGGAACAAAGGTACATACACATACAGGGTGGGGTTAGTGAGCCAAGGTACATAATATTGTAAAGACAGACTAATGAGAATCTGGGATTACTTGTGTAATCACTGTCACGTTCAATTTACCAGGAATTCTTATGCGGTTGTTGTGAAGTATCTGTAAAGTTTATAGAGAAAGTCTGAGCGGAGAGTGTAGATTGAAAACAGGTGGTGGGGAGAAACGAGAAACGAAGTCGGTATTGCATCGCTGTGTTGGGGGCCGCGATGCCATGGTAGAATCACCCGCGGCATCAGGGTGCCCAGCGCCGGTGTTCTGATAATACGCAAGTGACAAGGGAGGGTTTAAAAACGAGATAGCAAGGTGGCGCGTAGGCTAAAGTGCGAGAGAGCGGTGCTGAAAAGATGCCAGCGATCAGGGAGGGTTTTGAAAATGATATAGCAGGAGGCACATAAGTAAGAAAGCGTGAGGACGGTATGAGGGATCCCCAGGAGGGGCATCGTGGGAGGCGCTGGGGAGGTGTTTGAAATACTCACGAGAGAACCGTGCACACAAGTCTGTGGTAATCGCTGGGTTTCACCTGCGGTCCAGATGCTAAAAGCGCGGTGGGTGCTGGTTCCATATGTTGTAAAGCAAATGCCGTAAGGTAAGGGGAAAATGACAACGGAGAGTTGTAAAAGTGACAAATTACAAATCCCAATAATGTGGTTCGAGGCTGCAGTCTGCAGTTAGCGAAAACACTAATTGATCTAACGGTAAGGCTGATAAAAGAGAATACAGGAAATCTGTTTGGTGAGGATTAAACTCGGAACAAGGGGTCCGAGGTTTAAGTAAAAAAGTATTAGAACGGGGAGCCGTGAAGGTGTCTAAATAACTCCTGCGGCAGGAGTTCGAGCCTGCACTCCGCAATATCCAGAGGTGGATACTCTTGGATTACTGACAGAAGAAAAATATAGACAGAGTTCGAAGCTGCAATCCGTAATATCCAGAGGTGGAGACTCTTGGATTACGGACAGAAGAAAAATATAGGAAGAAGAAAAATACAGAAAGTGGTGGGCAATAGCAACTAGGAAGGCAAGTTCGCGGCTGCAGTGTGGGGTGTTACCATGTCAGAGTCTAAAAACAAGGGCTGGAGCAGGAAGGTATTGTAATGGTGCAGACTCCAGGCGCAGGGGAGCAAAACCTCTTAGGTATGAAGACAAAGCTCGGTGACCAGAGGAAACAAACAGCCGCGAAAGTGAAAGTAATCGCGGCAAAGCGCGGCGCGTGCCCGCGCACATGCACTGTACCTCTAGGCTGGTCTGGTAGCACTTTTTGGAGCCCTCTCAATAAGTCTCGCCAGACCAGCGCATGCGCTGGGTCAGGCGAGACCTAAAAATGTAAGTCAATGGTTTGTGATCAGTCCTTAATTTGAAGGGAATTCCCCACACATAAAACCTGAAATGGTTAATTCCCCAACAACAGGCTAGCATCTGTGCTGATATATGTTTTTCTAGTCACATCAAAATGACCTATGGTTGGGGCACTCTTTATAGATTTTTTTATTTTGGCAAAGGAATGTTCACACTCTACCGTCCACTCATACTGTACTCCTTTTTTCATCATTCGTCTCAAAGGCTCAACAATTTCCATAAAGTTTTTTATATATTTAGAACAGTACTCTGCTAAGCCCAAGAACGATTTCAACTCATCTTTAGACTCAGGTCTGCGTGCATTCTCAACAGCTGCCACAATACTTTTTTTTGGACTGATTCCTTTAGAGTTCATAGTGTGTCCCAAATACGTAACCTCATTTTTTCTAAATTGGCACTTTTCTTTCTTTACAGTTAATCCACACCTTTCTAATCGTAACATGACTTCCCCAAACAGTTTATCTTGACTACGGTCACCATCTCACACAATGAGCACATCATCTTGAAAGCATAATACATGCTTTAAGTCTCCAAAAATGATCTTCATCAACCTTTGAAAAACAGCCGAAGCTGAAGCTAGTCCGAAAGGCATCCTTTTATAACAAAAAGCTCCCAATGGAGTCACAAACGAAGTTAGATGACGTGAATCCTTGTGTAGATTGACTTGATGATAAGCAGAGGACATGTCCAGAACACTGAACACTTCCCCTTTGCCCTCCATAGTCAGCATTTCAGAAATATTTGGCAATGGTTCTCTATCCACCCAGATGCACTTATTTAAATCGCGCAAGTCAATACATAACCAAATCTTTCCATCTCCCTTGGGTGCTACTACAATCGGAGCCAACCATTCCGAGGCCTCTATAGGTTCAATTATTTGTTGTTCCAGCAATCTATCAAGTTCTTCTTTCAAGGCTTGCCTCATCATGTTTGGTACATTTCTTACCTTGTGTATCACTGGTTTCACACCTTGTTTCAAAACTATTTTATGAGAAAATCCTCTTAATAAGCCTAATTAATTTGAGAATACCTTGGGAAATCTCTTCAACAGTGTTTCATTACTTTCCTGAGAAACTTCCTCTACTACGTTTAACTCAGACAACATTACTGGTTCTTTAGCACATGGATTGATAATTATGCCCAAATCATATTGATTGCGCCATCCAAGAAGATTTGATCCATAATCGGTTACATATATTCTACAAAAAACTCTTCTATTCTTAAAATATATTGTTGTCCATTTCAGTCCCAAAATTTCTATTTTCCTTCCAGCATACCCCACAGCTTTTATATTAGATTTAGATAACGAGGACTCACTGAATTTCTTGAAGGTATCTCTGGAAAAATAAGTAAACAAACTTCCGGAATCTACTAATACTTTTACAGAAAATCCATCAAAGAGAATATCACAATGTGGTTTTTCGAATTTCAGTGCTCTCTAATTTTATATCTAATGGCTTAACCACAGTCATTTCACTTCCAGAGGATACCTCCTGTTCTCCTTCCACAGTTAAGGTTATCTCTTGAACGTTTTCACAAATGTCATCCACTTCTTGATCTACTAATTGGACCTTTCTTACATCTATATTCTCCATTTTTGTTTTACACATTTTTGCGAAAATGCCCTCATTTGCCACACTTCCTGCACAGTGTACTTCTAGCTGCGCACATTGTACTAGAAGCAAGATGCCCTGGAGCACCACATCTGAAACATTTTACCTCTCTCCAATTTATATTTCTTGGCTTTGTATCTAATTCCACTTTTTTGTTACCTTCAGTCACTTTCTTAGCATCAGCATTCTTATCCAGACTTTTCTTTACTGGTTGAGTAACTTCTACTTCCGCGACAACGGCATTCTTTTTTTCAGAGTTGGTACTATCTATTTCCTTTAACCATATTGCAGTATGTTCCATTCCTTTAGCAATGTTTATGGTTTCTTCTAAGTTTGGATCTTTCATTAATAATTTCTCTCTAATTTTCCTATCATTAGTACAACGTACAATTTGATCTCTAATAAGAGAATCTGTTAATTGTTCAAAATGACAAGATAAGGCTAAACCTCTTAAAGTAGCAACATAAGACGCTATGTCTTCCTCAGACTTTTGCACTCTAGACAAAAACTTGTGTCGCTCCAGCACCAGATTTGTCTTAGGCTTGAATTGGATATCTAACATCTGCATGGACATCTCAAACACATTGTTTGGTTGTCCATCGCCCATTCCCAATGATACCTCAGGCAGATCTTCATAAATCCTTCTTCCTTCAATGCCTAAGTGATGTAAAAGAATGGCTTGACGCCTGAGAGGACCATAACGATCACCACCTATGGCTAACAAATATGTAAGGAACAATTTTTCCATTGTTTCCACGGTACTGGTGGATCCCCAGTAGAAGCAAAAAAAGGTGGAGGTGAAGCCATGCTCTGATCAGCCATCTCTGAAACAAAATAATACAATAAACTGAAATAAGAAATTAAAATAACAAACTAATATAATAAATTAATATAAAAAGTTAAAGTAACAAGCTAATACAAAGATTTGAAAGAATAACATCAGTTATCAACTAAATGTGATGAGTTCCAATGTCATTCACTGTAGGTTTCAAGTGTCTCTCTATAGTCCTCTTTCTCTTGCTATTAGATTCAAGTGTCTTTCTATAGTCCCTTTTCTCTTGCTATTGGATTGAAGAGTCCCTCCTTTAATCCCAAAAGAGGATGGAAAAATCGTTGGCTCCGTGAGTTTACTTCAGTTTATATCTATGGAAATGCACACTGTCAAGGTTTTTTTTTTTTTAAAGTGTGCGTCGATTGATCACGCCGATGACATGAATCACGCTTTATTTACTTTGACGACTGTGTGTTGATTGATCGCGCTAATAGCAGGGGCGCTTCACTTCACTCTATCGAGCTTACAAAAGGAGCGCTTCACTTCATTCGATCGCGCTGATATCAGGAGCGCTTCATTTAACACACTTTATTTACTTTGAAGACTGCGTGTCGTGCGCTGATAACAAGAGTGCTTCTTTTCACTCGGCTTTATTTACTTTGAAGACTGCGTGTGTTGCGCTGATAACAGGAGTGCTTCACTTCACTCGGTACTCGGCTTTATTTACTTTGAAGACTGCGTGTCTTGTGCTGATAATAGGAGCGCTTTACTTCATTCGGCACTCGCGCTTGCCTTGTAATGGCTGCTTGCCTCGCATCACCGCACGCAGGTTGCTCGAGCTAGTGCTTGCAGCCTGGGTCTCACGCGCAGATCGCTCGCGCTGGAGTAGTTTTAACTGATTTAAGCAAATTTAGCTGATTTATCATGTCAATTAGCAGTTCTTTAAACGAAATTTGACTTTCGTGAATGTGATAAACTGTCAGCTTGTCACAACATGCTCTCCATGTAATTTATCATCATAGCGACATTGTTGATGGTTTGTTTACAGTGTGGAGTCTACCCAGAGTGCAGAATCTGGTCTAAAATAAATTAAAGTTATCAAGTGAATCCCAAAGTTAAATAATGACACAGATCTCCATTTAACATACTACTTAAAAACTTAAGTGCCAGTTTTGAGCACTGGCTAACACCCACACAAATGAACCACTAGACCTCTGTGAATTCTGCTTCCAAGGAGAATCTGTCTGACATTCTTTCACATCCATCCCAGTCCCTTGCGTTATGCTTCAGTCTTCCACATGGTCTGCTGGAGCTTTTGAAGCACCTTTACAAGATGCAACTGCTGAACATAGAGGCATTGCTGGAAACTGCTGGCAACCTACTCCCACTAGAGGAAAAATGTCAAAAACATGAACAGAAAAAAGTCATTCCGAGACACCGCTGTGTCAATCCACTACATTGGTCACCATTTGTGACCTGTTAGCAGTAATTATATCTGAGTGTGGTAGCACGCGTGCCAGTGGAGTGTTACTGTAGAGGTGGAAATAAAAATGTAGGAATTCGGCTTTTATTGTTAGAGAGCTGTAGTCTTTTCTAAAAATCTTGGAGTCTACAAAGGGTTTGGTGATGTCTTCAACTCTTCCGTCTGTCTGTCCGTCTGTCTGTCTGTCTATCTATCTATCTATTTAATTTACGTGTGAGTCAGGATCCAAACAAACTGATTTTTTCTTGTGGTAGAGCCCTGATAAAATGTACACCTTTTCTCTGGAGTTCTGCTTGCTGCCTGGTTGCTAATGAAACAATCGTAGCTTACCTACACATGTTCTCCTCCTCTGCCAACTCATTCATGGGTATGTGGGCTGGGTCATCGATAGACACTGCTTTGTGGGCTTATCTTCGCCACGCAGGTTCACCAAAATGTTGTGCCTTTATGAAGTGAGTGTCTGCTAGTGGACTAAACCGTATACCTTGAGCAGACAGTTGGAAGTTCATTCATACGAGTAGCAGAATCTCTTCTTACACACATTATTTGAACCATAAACATAACACATATACTCAAAACAATCTTTTTCACCAGAAAAAAAGCCACATTTGCTGTGTTGACTTTCCCTATGCACTTTTAAATTGTGTTTTTTTCAGCTTGGCTTGCTGTCAAAATCTTTGCTGCTGTAGCTTCACTCTGTCCTTCTTGGACTTGCAGTTCTTCCACTGGTGTTGAAGATTTAATTCCTGCTGCGATCCCGGTGATTTCCCGCCTATTCCACAAGTTAAATTATAGTCCAAACTGATGCTATTTCAGGCACTGTTTTGTGTAAAGCTAAACTTACATGTGAAGACCTTTGCTTTTCACAAATCAATCTGCTTCTAATATTGTTTTTTATAGTGTAAATGTAATCACATTGCCGACTCATATGGATTGACATAATGAATGAAATGCGAATTGTATAGCGCACATCTACTCCAAGAAGTGTCCCAGCGCCTGCTCGTAGGCCATCTTGCAGAGAATAGTCGGACTGTCTATTCCTAGTTAAAAGGCCAGGATTTCAGCTTTTCTTTGAGCAACGAGATAGCGTCCACTGAGTGTTCCTCAAGGTGGAGCTTGTTCCATGCAGATGGCCCTAAATAGGAGAAGGAACGCCCCCCCTTTCAGGATCCATGTGCTAAAGCAGTCACCCTTGTGCCACGGTGCAAGGATGTGTGCATTGTGGTCAGCTCAGTTTTTATGCAGGAAGGCGTCCCTTCCTGCAGCACAAACTAATCTTTAAGGTAATTTCCTCTTTACATATGTGCTGCAGAAAAGAGGAAACACAGTATAAATAAAAAATATTTTTCTTCATTGTATAATAATTCATGGAAAGAGCATTTGTACATATCTCTGTTGTCCCACATCAGCACATTAAAGCCCAACCTACTGCCTATACCAGTGCGACCCCTGGCTTGCCCCTTGCAGCCGCTGGCACTGCCTTTGTGACCCCTGCCCTCCGTGTTGGCAAAGGCAATGCTAAGAACAGAAGCTAAACAGAGCCCAGATAAGCATGGGTTACTTTATGCAGCTCCAACTGCGATCTAAACATTACATTTTATATTCAGTTTAAAAATACATTTGGCAGTGCAATTTACACTTTACTAAATAAATTAACATTTTAAACGCAATTTAAACAACGTCCATTATTGTAAAAACATGTGCATTGATGTGTCTACATAAAAACGCCTCCTCTGTAATGTGTTCGGGTGGATAACTCCTTACAAGTGATCATAATGAAAATATATTACCTATGTGTAGGAATAAATTAATATCATAATTCACATTCAAAATATGGTTACATGAATTAAAACAGGTGGATAAAACCACTGTTGTGTTTTATGTGTCTTCCTGTGACTTGCCGGTATATTTTATCCTTGACATGTACACTAGAGGAACCATTAAATCATGACTGTTTATGATTTCAATATTTTGGATTCCAGCGTTTTTTCTTTGAATAAAAACTCATGTTTTCATGCACCCAAAAGAGAAGTGTGCAAGGTTCCTATCATATGACAACCCTATTTAAAATATAGGTGGTATATAACATAAACATTGAATGATGTTAGTAGCTGTTGTGTTATTGTATAATTGTGAGCTTTAAGTGCCCTCAAGTACAACAGTGTATATTATTGTGATATCATCAGTGTAATATTACATCACTTCCTGATAGAATTCAGTGTCAAAAATCATATAATGTCACTTCCTACAATGGCATTGCGGCAAAGGGTGGGTAAGTGATGTCACTACCGGTTTCTTTGGACTTTTGCTGAATCGACATCCATGAGCATAAACTACCTCGCAATGCGACATACCCAGAAATCATGTTGCCCCAAGTCAGATGTGGATACCTCAACGGATCCTTTCACTACTTTGCGTTCTAGTGTGTGAAGTTTTATGTTTCAGGAGTTCAGGATTCAAAAAGTAAAGAAAACAGATAATTGAAACAACTTTCTTGGCATGACAAAACACTTAACTATCGCCAAAGCGTGACTGCTTACAGAATTTGTTTTCCATATTTATATCAAAATTGTGTGGGCAGCTTTACAAAGATTAAAAAAGAAATTAGTACTAACTAGTGGATTAGTTGCGGTTTTGTGTGACATCTTTATAAATATTTAAAAGTAAACGATCGCCATCACAAAGGCCTTATTTAGCGTTTGGAGGATGGTAAAACTCTGGCACTAATGCGGCGGATATCCTGTCGGCCATATTACAAATGCATTATGGCCTATGGCACTTATAGTAAGGTGAAAAGTTTATATTCACCACGTTTCTGTTAGAGTATACACTCAGCCAAGCTGTAAATAGGACACCTAATTATATATTCAACGCCTAATTATTAAAATGGCCTTAAGGGTCTGATGTGAGTAGTTTGCCTTTCAAAGACTCAAGCGACAGATCCCACTGTTTGCTGGGCCTCCAGGACCTTGTTGTACAGCAAACGGAGGGATCTGCAACCTTTGACTTTGAAATGCAGACGGCTCACATCAGAGTGTAAATGACACAAACACAAGCTTAAGTGAATGCTAACTGCAGCTCCGGCCCTCCATTGCAAAAGAAAGTATATCTTGGGGCACTCAGCAAATTTAAAAATATCATCTAATTGATCACTCTTAAGTTTTCTCATTGGTGGGGGGTCATTGGTCAACTCTCGTGAACTATTAAAATTCCTTGCATTTAACTAGAAAGCTGCTAGGACAGTGGTGCATGTCCAAGAACACTGGTGCACTTGGCTGATCTGGCTAAAGGAGACTGTGTGCACACATGGTGGTAGGAAGTGCACTGGCTGAAGGTTGAGGTCATAGTAAAGTTGAAATGTCCGTATGTAGTGCAACATTGCACTCAGAGCACATTTCTATCAGCAGAGGAAGATTCAGAAATATGTACTGTCTTTCAATTGCCTACAACTGCAAGGTGACTACCGATGGCATAATGCAGAGTCCTTAGTAGTCTATAAGGTAATGGTTTCCGAGAATGGGACATGAACTTTGTACTACACTTGCACTTTTTCTATAATGGGACTATTCTCATTTCCAGTTCAATTCTTTATTGTAATGTATCTGTTTGTTCACTAACTCTTGGAGGCACATTAATCTTTCTGGCAATGCAGTGCAGCAAACAAGGTTGCTGCACAGCATTGTGTGAAAGGGAAAGAGCTGAAATTCTCCTTATTTACAAAGATATGGAGCATTTCTGCTCTCTCCTGCTTTGATGTCAAGCACCAGCGGAAGCACCCATCGAAGGCAGTTGCTAATCCTATGCTTAAAATGTTGCTGTAAAAAACGCAGAAGGCTTTGTCACGCTTTAGTTCAGCGTGGATGACACTGTGCTAATGCTATGCTTAAAAATTCTACTATAAAAATGCATAAAGCTTTGTCACTCTCTAGCTTGGCATGGATGGTGAAGCAGGTACCCATGGATGTCCCATGCGTTTGTCTATAGTGCTGGCCCTGGAAGATGAAAATATTATTCACTAGGCAGAATATTGCAAAAGCAATCAACATCTTATTGTGTACAACATATTTCAGTGAGCCTCCTCTTTTTGCAAGATTCTACTCCCCACTCTCCCTCCCCCCCCCCCACCCCCAGCTACACAAACTTGTTCATGGACTGGTGGGAGAAGCAGGTAGCCTAGTCGGAGGCCTATGACTCATGGGTCTTGAGAATTGTTAGCTGGAACAGGTATACCAATGACCTCCTTATAATATGGAGGGGATATAAATCTGCTTTAGAGTATATAGCTAAATGGAATAACAACAAAGTAAATCTAAATTTCTGAGGAGAAATGAGTACTGAATCTGCCACCTTGATAACTTTGTTGCTGAGAATAAAATATGCACTGACCTTTACTGCAAACCAACTGCAGGGAACTCATTACTGCGCGCAAGGAGATGTCACCCCAAGAATCTAAAGTGGAGCATCCCCTATGGTGGGTCACTCTGCATCAAACAGAATAGCACCATGGATGTAGTCTTCCAGGCTGCCACCAAGGAAGCCATTAATGGATTCTAAGCAAGAGGGTATCCCAAGAAAGTCCTCAAACGGCAACAGCAAGGGTTCGAGAGGAAACCAGACAGGACCATTTATAATACAACACTAAAGGCAATGTTGAGGAAGGCAAGTTAAGATTGATCATGAGTTACTCTGATGACTCGAGAGCCATCATTAAGATTCTACCAAAATTTAGTGTCCTCAGATCTGATCCCATTATAGGCATGGACTTACTAGACTTCCGCAAGATAACATTCAGAAAGGGTAGATCCATGAAGGACCCACTTATGCACAGCCTTTTATGACAGGACACCAGGGAACCAACTTTTCAAAAAGATCACTGGCTTTTTTCCTTGTAATAAAAGCAAGGCGTGTAAGAATAGTGGAAAAGTCCTGACAAACAACATCCCAGGATGCAGAACACCTAAGAAAATGACCAAATAATTCCTGGTTACAGTCACCTGTCATGAGTAGTATCAAGACGCCACCGGGCAAACATATGTGCTCTATAAATAATAAATCAAATCAAACTATAATACTGCCTTCACTGTCTACTGCCTGGTATGTCCCTGTCAGCTGAAATATATTGGCAGCACTATACACCCAACCAAGAGACGCATCTTAGAACACAAGAGCGATCACGAACAGGGATCCCACATGTCCCATAGCGCGGCATTTTGCATCACATCACGGCAACGCCAGAACCCAATAAAGGTTCTTTTGCTCAGACCATTTACCTTATGGAGAGAGATGGGGTGACAGAGTCATGAAGTTAAGGCATCTTGAGTCGAGTTACATAACAGACCTCAAAACAAAGACACCCTAGGGACCTAACAGTGAGGAAACCCTGGCAGCACATCTAGGGGAGTCATCCTGCTAGTTGGGGGTGCATGTATGGCACCGGGAGACCAGGAGTGGGTGTCCAACCATGGTGTGTTGAGACAGCACTCATCATGTAGCCTCTCTATGTTTTTAGTTAAGGTGCGACCTTTGATTACCATCATATCTGATATCTGTTTTCTATATGAAATACAAACTTTCCTCCATTTCTTTCCTTTCTTCTGCCCTTTTTCTCCCCACCGATCTCATACTGTGTAAATGAGTAGACAATTTCCTTGATTAGCGCACAGTTAGTCACACATGAGTATTCACTCCTTTATTATGCTAATCTAGGTAACTCAAGTTGACTGGTAAATTACCCCCTGGGGGCTGAATGATCTGTATATATCTAGAACACCAGCTGCCCATACAGGGCTCAATTATATTGCATGACATCGCTAGCTAATTCGCATTTACACAAATAATGAATTATAGTTCAAATGTGTCATTTGAAGTGATTTCACGTATGTGCGGTATATTGTAACCGCCTAATATGTACAATGTGCGCTCCGTATTTCATCTAAAGGGGTGTCACTACTTTTTCCCATCCAGGGCTCTGTTCTGTTTAGGATTATGTATTAGCGAACTCACAGTACTTGTGAATTTTTCAGCTGGCTTCTCGAGAACAAACAAAAAAGAATTGTGATTATCGCACGGATTAGTGGTTGTTGTTTAGGTTTTATATGTTAGCCCGTATGATTTATAATTTATATCACAATGTAGTCAAAATATCAACTGTGACATCTGTGCAAATACGAAAATGACAATTGAGTAATGAACTTGTTACAATGAATGCAAATGAAGTTCCATATGTTTCTGCATGTTATAAAATGGTGAACACAGTTTGCAGGTAATTGACTTGCCTTGAGAGTAGTCCGTTGTTGATTATGACTCTCAAATCTCATCTAGTGAATTAGTTTACATTGTATTTTCAAAAGAACTTTATGGCACGAAACGCCAACACTGAGAGAGGTGCTTGCCAAAACACATCTGCTTTCTGCACGTTTCAATGAAAGGATCAATTTACCTTCCCCAAGAGTGCTGGTCTCTTTGACAGATGGAGCTTTGATGTGTACCCACGCGTCCACGCTCGCGTGACTGAGAACCCGCCTGTAAGTGTAAATGCCTTTGGTGGTCTAGGAGCGAATATCGATAGATATATATATATATATATATATATATATATATATATATATATATATATATTCACTGAAAAAACCATAGGTTTCACACATGTTATAGTTAGCGGAAATTTTACTGATAAAAAACCAATGAAATTCCCCCGTTATAGTTAGTGCGGGCAACTATAACTCACGCGACCGCAATCCTCTGCTGATGCTAATACTGTATTTAGACACTTATTTGCCCATGTCTTCTTCCATACATTTTTAGCTATACATATATTACAAATATTTTTTTTTTCATAAAGACACATATGTCATCAGCAGAAGATTGCGGTCGCGTGAGTTATAGTTGCCTGCACTAACTATAACGGGGGAATTTCATTGGTTTTTTATCAGTAAAATTTCCGCTAACTATAACATGTGTGAAACCTATGGTTTTTTCAGTGAATTTGCAAGGTTTTTTAAATGCTAATTCCTAACTATAACATGTGTGAAACCTATGGTTTTTTCAGTGAATTTGTACGGTTTTTTAAATGCTAAGTTACTTTACGCCATTCGTGGCGTGCGCGCCCACTTAACGCAGTTCGTTCCGTGCGCGCATGTTGCGCTTCGCGCACCGTGCGCGCACAGTAAGCCCACTTTACGCAGTTAGCCCGCAGTTAGCCCACAGTAAGCCCACTTTACGCAGTTAGTGCCGTGCACGCACGGTGGGCACGCGGTGCGCTATGCGCACCGCGTGCCCACGTTACGCTAGATGGGCCATGTACGCACGATGCGCTTCGCGCACCGTGCGCACATGGAGGACATATGATGCACTTCGTTTTGAATGGTAATATTTTAATTTTTCGTAATTTTTATAAGCCATGCACAAATGGTGCCCTTCGGGCACCATTTGCACACGGGGTGGAGAGAGTGTGGATAATTTTTTTTTTAATTATTTTTTATTTAAATATTATAGTTTATCTCAGGTGTAATAAGCCATGCACAATTGGTGGCCTTCGGCCACCAATTAAACACGGGGTGGACAGAGTGTGAATAATTTTTTTTTTTTTATAATTTTTTACCGTACGCGTACGGTAAGCGTAATCGGCGAAATTAGCGAAAAAATAAAAATTCCGTTTTTGGCCTTGGGGGTTCTTTGGGGACTCCCTCAACATGGCTATGTGTGTGGGAGCTGTCTAAACAGCCCCTTTACATGTTTTTGTGCTTTATATTTTAAACATCTCTCTCAGTGCGAGAGAGAAAATGGCGGCCGCCGCTGCCTGGTTTCGGCCGATTCGAATGTTTACTAAGATCTAAGAGCCAATCAGAATCGCGCTCGCGCACGCCACCGTACGCGTACGGTAAGCGTACCGTAAGCGCACCGTAAGCTGGCTCAGATATATATATTGATTTAAAGACTATTTTCTCAGAATCTACTGAACAGATTTACACCAAACCTACAAAAGGCACTTCCTTGACCTGAGGACTACCTCTTTGCCAAATTTCTAGTAATTCTGTTCAGCCGTTCGGGCTGTAGCCCTGTCTAAAGGTCCTATGGAAAAATGCATGGGAAAAACGCGTTTTGGGACCCCCCTTTTATCTCAGCCCCCGCTTGACGAATCCCCCCGAGACTTTCAGGGTAGGAGCGGAGCGTAGCGCCCCACCTATTTTGAAAAATTCGCAAGGATTCGTCGACCGGCGCCAAAGTTATTCAAAATAGAATGTTGCGGATTTCCAATGAAACGTGGTCCTAACTATAACTACCTACTGGCGACCGCCAGTAGGTAATATATATATATATATATATATATATATATATATATATATATATATATATGCCCAGTTGCAAGTGTAAGTCAAAGCCCATTGGCGTGCTATGTCAGGTGTTTCTTTGAAACAAAAATAAAGCAACATTAAGCAACTTGAGGGTGTATAGTATATGGCCTACTCGCTTTGTTTGACTTGCCTATCACTTTGGTGCCGTTTGACAAATCTTCATGGCATTTTTCAAAAAAGTGTCAAGGTAGGTTCTGTGTGTCATGGAAAGTTTGGGGGTGATCCGTGCAGTGGGGACCGAGAGATTGGGGCATAAAATAAGGGAGCATTTGTAATGTTAATTCCAATAGGAACCTTTAGCCCCACCTACAGCCAGAACTGCTGAATGGACTTACACCAGATTTGGCAGGGAGGTAGATGTTGGTTCAAGCAAGTGCTAATGTGGTGCAAATCCGTTCAGTAGTTTTTGAGAAATTTAAGAGGAAAAAGATAGTGATATCTGTGGTCGTGAGTCTTTTGCAAAAAAAAAGACAAGCTTGTGCAGGGAAATGCTTAGCTCTGATTGGCAGACAACACTTCAGACAGGAAGTGCAGGCAGCTATCTTGGGACTCGGCTTCTGCGAGTCTCCCCAAAAAACTAACAAGCATTTGCAATGCAATAGGTCTCGCATTTACGCGAGTTTAAGATATTGGCATTGTAAATGATAATGTCTTTTATTTATGTTTTAAAAACCAAAACATAAACAAAAGGCATTGTCGTTTACAATGCCAATAGCTCAAACTCACGTAAATGCGAGACCTATTGCATTGCAAATACTTGTTCCTTTTTCCTGCTCTGAGAGCAGTGGTGGAATGCTCCTCCGCCTTAGTGTAGGAGCCGCCACTGAATTCCAGGCCAACTGCTGAGCAGATAGACAACATATGAGTTACAACTTGAATGAGATTTTCTTACATACAGGCATATGTTAATATATATTTTTATTTAATGCTAATATTTACATGTGGGTGTTGTATTTTGTTCAAATTTGGCTGCATAATTTTCTAAAACGCAACAGGCGTCAAAGTATGAGTGGATGTTTCCGTTAAATAAAAGGGGAATTACACCATTTTACACTTCCATTTATTTTCAAAACACTAAGTAAATATGGATAAATTACCATTAGTATGGGCAAAAAATAAAATATGGATAAATACAGATGAAAATGTTTAAAGAATAAATACCATAAAACCGGAAACCCTAGTTACGATATAGTGCTCCAGACTCCTGAGGCCGCTTCACAGAGCTAAGTGGTGAGAAGAGGGAAGGAGTGCACATGAGGAGCTAGAGGAAAACAAAAAGAGAGAGGGTAGAGTGTACAGGGAAGGAGGAAATGTTGTGTCACCTTAGCTGCGCATCTAAATCTCTCTGAAGTGCCACAGGCGACACAAGGGAGGTGGAAGAAACACCAGACTGGGAGAAGGAACAAGAAAGGGGACACAGGAGGCACTGAAGGAGGGAAGGTGATGTGTTAGGTCCTTGTGTGGTGCTGTAACACTGTTACACCTCTTCATACCTGCCAACTTGAGAAACAATTTCAACGTGTGAGGAGGGGTGGGGCCTTGAAGGGGGTGGGGCCTCGTGCCCAGAAGTACCTAGGAGGCACTTTTGAACCCCATCCCGCTCCCAAGCCCCCTCTTCCCCAAAAAAGAAAAAGTTTGCTATGGCTGGTGCTGATGTTCTGGGGTGTTTTCACACCCTTAATGGAGGTCGGCAGTTCGAAGCCTCTCGAACAAGCTGGAAAACCACTATTTACAGTGGTTTCAGCTCGTCCTCCGTGCCACCGTGTGATATCGGCTCCTCGCCGGGTGACCGGGTGATGGGAGTCGATATCGTGTGTCTCACTGTGGCACCGTATGAGTTGGCAGGTATGCCTCTACAAAGCCTTATAGCTAACAGAAGCGAGAAGGAGGTGTGGGGCTAAGCATGGAACAAGGAGGGTCGTGGGGTGGTGGTATATCATGTTATCTGACTGTGTAAGCCACAGATAAACCTATTTAAAGCACTGCATGCGTGACATTTGGACCCCCTTGGCACGGGCGCGTCTGTGTAGCTTGAAAGGCCAGTTTGCGCCCCCCTGATGATGCTGGCTCAGCAGCTGGCCTAACGCACCCTCCTAGTGCCGGCTCTCTCTCCCGTCAGTGGCTGTCTGGGCCCTCACCCGCGCCCTCAGGAGCACCCCGGCCTTACACCTAGTGGAGTGTGCAAGAACCTGAGAGAAACACGTGCCCAGACGTTGACACGCGATGCCAGGACTCCCCACGGCACTGTGTGTTGGCATCCTTCCTGCTTCTGGAGCAGACAATGAGCTGGCAGAGGTCCGGGGCTTCCAAGGTCTGTGGTCCCTGGCCTACCTAGGCAGGACGGGGTGGCCTAGCCTTGGGGTCTGGAGGTCCCACCTCACTCGGAGAGGGTCAGCTGTATGTGTCAGAGGAAAAAGTGTGGCTCAATGGTTAGAGTGGCAGACCCTGATGCAGAGGTCTGGCCCAAGACCAGGGTTCAATTCCCGCTTCGGCGGGTCTTGGGCTTAATTTCCTTGGACCTGATATTTCTCGCCTCGGTGCCTATTCTAATCATGGGTCCCACTCTGCAACTCTGGGCAATAGCTTGCTTAATCTCCACAACGGCCCCAACAGCGCAGGGGATGCCTGGCCTCACCTTGGGGATGCCCAGGAGTGGACATTTCACAGGGAAAGCCAGGATGGGTTCCTCTGCGGTATAAGTACAGCGCCGGGACACCTCCATTGGTAGGTAGCTGCGCGCTTTACAAATGCCAGATTATTATTATTATTATTCTTAAAACCGGGTTAGGAAAGCGACCTCGTCCCGGCTGGTGACCCTTGCCCTCTTGCGTCAGTGTGAAGCCGGGTCCAGGGCTGAACGCCGTCTGCCACATGTGACCACTTGCACGCCTTTCTCTTGGTTGGGTTCAGGTCAGGGTTACTAGATGACGACTTCATGCCACCGAGGACACGCTCAGTGTTCTTCCATTGGGCTTACACCGACTGCCCAGTTGCATTCTGGGAGGTGTAGTCTGATTTTGCATCTCTTGCATCAATGGACATAAAAAAATTGAAATTGTTCGAGAATAGGAGTTTGCAAAATGATGAAAGGTGTGGACTAGAGTATGGTGTCACTGCTGACAAAGAGTTTTCTTCTTCCAGTAGCACAGAGGCGAGCTGCCCCTTGAAACAATTGCAACTTTCCAACGGGCAGGCCAGATCGTATGTATGCATGCAAGTGGGATGTTTGTAAGTGGGAGATTTGGGACAGAGCCAAGCACATATCAGGCTTTGCACTGTTCAGGCCCGCTTGAGCCAGCAGCCTATCGGCCTAGTGTCCAATGTCCGTGCAGGTCGGCGTGCCCCCTGCTGCTATCTTCAGAGTGACATCCGCCCTCGTGTAGCCTGCTTTGTCATATCTCCAGGAGAGTGAGCAGGATCTGAGGCACAACTGTTCACTACTGTGGTGCAGGCCTTGGCACTCTTTTCACATCTATCTCTTTGCCTCTCTGTGAATGAAAGGAAGAGCTGGTGCAGCCCTGCACAGTGCACACAAACTCATGTCTGGACAGGACACGACAAGTTTTTCATTCGTACTGAATGCTGGTTTTCAAACCGGCCAAGTTAGATTTTGCTCTTGTAAAGCGCGCAAACACAATGAGGGGGTTTCTTGGTGCTTTAGCTTGGTTTGAAGCACTCCCAACCTTGGCAAACAATGGACTGACTGAGGCACAAATAAACGTGGTTTGCCCAGGATTACACTGTTTGGGTGTGTATTTTGAATTTCGAACCCACAATATCGTCGGGACTGTATATCGAGGACAGAATATAGAGAACAAGCGCGTTCCTCGCACTAAAAGGAGGCAGCAGGGGGAGGGGCGAGAGGAGGGGGCGAGTGAAAGCGTTTCACTTGCGAGAGCGAGCAGCGCCAGGAGCGATAATTGATACCATATGGCGCCGTTCGCTCCCGCAAGTTAATCTCCACACGTGCACACGTTGCCATTGAAAGCAATGGAACGCGTGCACGGTTTTGGCTGAAAAGCCAAAGCGACTGCAAAAGGTCTTTTTGCCTAGGCAGCGCATGTGCGCTGCGTAGGCGAGACCTAAAAAGCAAAGGGGGCAGGTTAGAAATACCCTTACCCCATAAAGTTGGTCCAAAAAAGAATTAAAAAAATAATACAAATTCTGCGAAATTGCGATATTCGTGAATTAGAAGCAAAACATTTAAAAAAAAAAAATCAAGTGTGGGCTCCCATGCTTGCTTTTAAATAATCCCTGGGTGGGCCAAATCCCGGGGGCATATATTAAAAATAGGAGGGGTTTCACGGGGTCCCATTCTAGGGCTTATGAGACCCCAGGGACCACCACCTCCCTGGTGCACTTCTTATTATGCATGCGGCAGGGCCAGCCTGCAGGCTCGAGGAGCGCCACCTCCACGGGGCATGTGTAAAATAATGCGGGCGGTGCTGTCCCCCCACAGCCCCAGCATCCACCACTTCCCCCCCTTAGCCCCGGGGACCGCCACCTCCCGGGGGCATATGTAAAATAATGTGCTGTGCGCCAACCACTCCTGTTACCTTCAGCAAGTCCCAAACTGCAGGATTCCTGAAAGCTCTTTGTAGTTCCATCCCCTTTCAATACAACTCTGCAAGCACTCCTCCTTGGTCACGGGAAACAGCCATAACATCGCATGCGTTACATCGCATGCTTTTACAACACAGTAGTTACAATGTAATGCCTCGCGTTGTTACAACGCCAGGCATTACATTGCAAGTCGTTTCAATGGCTTGCTGTAGAGGGCGCACTGGTGTTACAATCCAACACCTTCCCTACTGTTGCACCAAAGAGAGTAAAAGGATGGTAGATTTCTACCATAGTGCTAAAACGATGAATACAGACAGATATAAAAATACATGACAATAAAATGCGTACTCCTACGATGCGACCCTAACTAGATGTACCTAAGTGTACCTAGCATGTATGTAGGTGTAAAGCCAAGAATCCCTCTAGGATAAAGTCAACCCCTTTACCTGAAGTGAGAGATTGTGAGACCCCGTCTTGGTCTTGAGATGGACACCCAGCGAGGGATGTCAGACCACTGCAAGCTGGAGTGCCTGCATGCAGGAACCTCAGCGTCCCACGTCAGTGTGTCAGCATAGAAGTTCTTTTTCTCCTCTCACTGCCTCAGCAAAGATATGGTGTATATATACCCAAAGTGGTCACTCAAGGGTTCTACCTTGCTGTGTCATGTCGGATTTAGGATGACGGAAGGAATGACCCTTATACATAGTTATTATACAGCAGATGGTAGTCCTGCTGAGTTTCCAAGAATCCTCACACATAATGGATGAAGATAGTTTTTTAAGAAGACCCCACGTCCTGTAAGCAGTACCGTAACTAGGTAAAAGGTCAGTCCCAAGAACTGTTATGTAGTGTAATGATAGAGGAGAATATATAGTTGAAAGGTTAGGTGGTTCCCAGAGCCTATATTGGGGTACCTATATGAAACAAAACACTGGTTGAGGGATGACGTGCTCTTGGATACTGAGGAACCTTGGAGCCAAGAAGTCTCCATCGTACTTTCTGTAAGGTTTACACAGCGGGATATCTGAGAGCTGGTCAGAGGACCGCCCCCTTACTCCAACACTCTGAAAACAAGGTTACTACTTTCAAAACCATAGGAATTTACTGAACAAGCCCAAGGTTACAGGGATGTTATAGTTCGGAATTAGCATTTTAAAAACCTTACTAATTCACTGGAAAAAACAAAGGTTACAGGAACGTTAGAGTTAGGAAATGGAATTAAAAATATCTTAGAAATTCACTGAAAGAGAAAAAGGTTACAGGGACGTTATAGTTAGGCTCAGGTTTCACTCGTATAAAACCAGTGAAATTCAGCAGCTTTAGTTAGCGCCTCCACAATGCACTGCTTAAGACCTCACATATTACATTACTCATCAATCAATCATGGTATTTGTAAAGCGCACTACATACCCGCAAGGGTCTCAAGGCGCAAGACATGGTCAGTAACATCACTCATGACATCACTGATGTCATCTCAAATGACATCAGTGGTGACATCATCCACAGAATGACTGACCCACTCACACCCTCATTTAACCTTTCATACACCCTCTCCAACTTCCAAACTACCATTCTCAAACGTATTCATACACCCATACCAGTACTTACACACCCACTCACTTATTCATAGGTATAGACAATCCACTCAGTCAACCAGTCATACAGCCACCCGCTCAGTAGTACAGCCACTGATATATCCACCCATACACCCAGGCAGACACTCACACACTGAGTTAGTCACCCATAGAGCATTTCACACACTCACTCATGCATACAGTGAATCACACAGCCTCTTTCTCATCCATACAGTCAAACGCACACCCACTCACTCATATAGATACTAACACGTACTCACTCACACATACAGTAACTGACACAAGCATGCAGACACCCATACAGCCACTCTCACATTCACTCACACACCCATACACTTATTTATATATCCCATCACTCTCACATACAGCCTTTCACATACCCAATCACTCACCCATATACCACTGACTCATGCACTAAGGTTTTTTTTTTTATTTGAAGTAAGATATTACTAATATGTCTAGCTTTAGGGGGGGACAATAAATTATGCTCTGCCGGCACAGTTGGTGGAGTTTTGGCCATTTCGCATCATGCTTGTAATGCAGAGTTCCAGCCAAACTTCGCCAAGTGCTACGTGGCAGAGTTTTTTCTTGCAGTGGGTTTGCCAATGGTAAGTTGGCAAACACGAGCGAGGATTGGCATCCCCTAGCATGATTTTTGTTCACTAGGGGCCACCCAGTGAAATTTTCTCAACACGGGCAGTCATGACCGCTCATGGTGAGAAAGCTCGAGCAGCAGCAAAATAAACTCGAGCAGAAGCACCCTTGGGCATGCCGCATGGTGCCGCTCGTGCTGTTTTTTTATTGCGCAATGAGCTCCCGGTGCTGAAAATCAATGCGAACAGCTCGTCACTACAATTTCCACTTGTTTGCAGAACTCTGTAGAATTTGGGGGAGTTTTCATGTAACTCCACAGGATTCCACGGGGCGAAACTCTGTGAGTTCCGCCCATCCCTAACAATACCTTTACTTCAACCTTTCAATTTGTTTGTGAATTTCTCATTTTCTTTTACTTAAAGCAGCAATATACAGGGGTGTCATTTTGAGTAGGCCTGGGCGAAAATTTCGTTCCGTTCGCGGATATTGCGATAATTTGACATTTTCGCGTTCCGCGGAGAGCGCGAAAATGTCAAAATTTCCGCATTCCGCAGCTTGGCGATAATTTGTTTCTTGCTCGCGCTGTAAAATAATACATTCTCGCGCGCGCGATCGCCTTACCTGAATCCCTGTGTTCGCCGACAAGTTTTCTTGATCCGGTCGCGTTCTCCATGAGATGTTCTATTGTTTTTAGCCATTTGCGCTGTCTCGCGACAGTTCGCGCCCGCAATGACATCATGCGTCGCGCGATCACATCTTTCTTCTCGCGATCATGCACCGCGAGACAACTGAAAACAAGATGGCCGCGCCCGCGAGCAACCACAGGGGTAAGTTGGCGAGCCGCAACCATGCAGAAAATCTCGCGAACAAGCGGGAAAAAAACTTACGCATCTTCGCGATATTTCCGCGTGTTTGCGATAATTTTTAACATTTTCGCGATAATTTGCGAAAGTTGATTTTGCAAATTCCGCCCACCCCTAATTTTGAGTAAGGCAGACCTACTGGCTTTGTCAAATAGTGATAGCACCAAAATATCAAAAAGGTAGGCCTATTGGCCTTATATTGGGTCAACACATCATCATAAAAGCAGATTTATTTGCTTTGTCAAAAACTCACCATAATACGTGATCAATAACCTTAATTCAATACATTCCTTATTAATACACACTTCACAATGCTTAATAGTAATAAGTGTTACAAAAATATTTAAAATAAAGCATTTTTATATAAAAGAAGCATAAATATGTGTTTGAGTCTTTCTTTACCACTCTTCATGCCACAAAATGCAACTATACAGCCAACCACAATAAGTCCCTGCACTCCAGTGCAACAGCATACAGCTCCAGCTCGGAGTGCTTACAAAATGGTGGTAAACCTTCCAGGGGGCATGCATTCAGTGACCCAGGAGAAGACAAACCCATTTTTTAAACAATCCTGGGGGGATGCTGTGCACTTGCAGCCCCCAGAGTACTTTTTCAAATTTATTGGTGGCATCCTTTTCCCCTTTGAAGCACCACAACCATTACAATATTTGTTTAAAGAAAGTCCACACTGTACATTATTGGGCACTTCTGGAGAAAGAGCTGTACATTTTTACCAAGTGTCCTCACTCAACTTATTTTATTTATTTTGCCCAGTCCCACACGAAACACCCAAAGCTTTCTTTATTAAATAGCAAACTGCAGTGTGAGAGCCTACCATGGTGGACATGTGGGTGACTGTCAACTTCTGCTCCACCGGCGGAGTTTTGGCCACTCCATGTTAGATTCTGCCAACTGCTGTGGGGCGGAGACTTCTCTCACACATGGCTCGCAAATGGTAAGTTGGCAAGTGAGAATTGCTGTCTCCTAGCATGATTTGTGGGCACTAGTGGCGCACCCAGTGAGATTTTCCCAACGTGTGTGGTCATGGGCGGTAGCGATCGCTCACTGTGAGAAAGCTGCCTCGTGAATAGAGAATAAACTGGAGTGGCAGCAAAATCAACTTGAGCAGCAGCGCCTTCTAGTGTGCCACGTGGTGTTGCTCGCCCTGATTTTTCACCGTAGAATGAGCTCCTGGCACTAAAAACAGTGCAACTTGCACATTTCTGCCCATTTATGGAACTCCACAGAATCTTGCTGAGTTTTCATGTAACTCAGAAGAATTACTCATTGTGAAACTCCATGAGCCCCACCAACTGCTACTGTGGTGTCCTGTTCTTCTTATTTTTGTAAAGTTTCAGATGCCCTGGTGTTGCAACGGGCGACCAGGCTTTATCTTTTTTTAAACCTAATAGCCGCTCAGGGAGCCCACTCTCAGGCTGCCAGTACAGTCCGTGCTGGTACGGGATCCATTACCTTTCTGCTCGCTAGTCTCTCCATCCAGGCAGGGAGTGCATGTGTGATTGCCAGTGGCTGAAATTAATTCAAGCGTTCCATCCATCACCTTGTTGTTGTTGCAGTTGACCCTCTTAGTGTTACGAGTATGCACGGGCGTGGATCCTGTGCATACTGTTCCACTGGAACCAAGCTATACCTGACTAATGAGCACTAATAGGGGGGAAACCAGTCCTGAGTTGCTTGTGTTCTAGTTCAGGGAGGACCTGGCCTTCCTGTTTGGGCTGGACTGTTCCCATTGGGCAGGGTGAAGACTGATCTGCATATGGCTGGTTGCATACTGAGGTGGCACAGTGCAAAATAACTATCCTGGGATGCGGGACGAGTAATTAGCTTTGGCTGGGATTAATCGAAACATTCCATCAATCACTTTTTTGTATGCTTCCCTTTGTAAACAAACAGCGGCCCCAGGGGGGATGAGGCAGCTGGGGATTTTATACATTTTGTGGGGGAGGAAGGGGGGCACACATGCATCTTCTCCATACATGTTGTTTTTTAAATGCACCGATTTCCACTGTTCACCCAGGCCCTGGCACTCCTTGAGGGACTTTAATTGAAAAGGGCTGAATGTCAACTCATCCTGTTTATCTTTTTACAGTGACACCGCTGTACAACCAAAATAAATCCTTTTTTGGCAGCGGAAGGGGGTCCCTCTGGACCCTCCCACAAGGCCAATGGGGTCATTGTATCGCCACCCTGCCCCCTGTATGGTATTTCTATATTTTTCAGGACACAGGGACTTATAGTCCCTGAATCCTAAATTAGATGCTAAACCTCTTAATGTGCAGCCAATCAGATCTTATTTTTTGGTCTGCCTGTTTTGCGGATTTCTGCCAGTTTTGGTGCAATTCTGTTCAGCCGTTTTGGCTGCCGCTGTGTCTGCAGTTCCTATCAGAAATTGCACTGGAAAATGTGTGTTGGGCCCCCCTTTTTCTTGGCCCACGCTGGACAGATTGTCTCTAAACCTTCCAGGAAGGAATGGTGGATGAATCTTATTATTTGGAAAGTTTTGTGAAGATTTGTCAAACGGCGCTCTTATTTGCAAACCAACAAGTCTATTTCCTATGGAAGCCTATGGAAGCCTGGTCCTTTCTGTAGCTAGAGAGTGGCAACCGCCACTCTGTAATATATATCTACAGGTTATAAAACAGGCTGCTCAGAATGTTCAGGACATTGCACAAACGGCCCTGTCAACGAAGTGATTAACTTAATATTCAAAAGTGGTCCAGTGTATTGTACAGTTCTGTGAGTTAACAGGTTTCAATAACAGTCCTTTAATTGCGCAAGTCCCGCTTAAGTCCTGAGATGAGATGTGTCAGTCAGGGGCAGTGCTTTATGTAAGAAAACAAATTAACCACTCCAGAGTACTTCTACTAAACAGTCCAGCTTATGTGGTAGCATGCACACTGCTACTGGACTGCTTGCTCCACCAAATACCTGTAACAGTACTTGATGCCAGTTTCACAATTAGGACCCCTTAATTTGGCCGCGAGGCCAACCTGGTGGTGAGAGATGTATCTTTGCACAAATGGGGAGGCGGTGATGGTGCCCGACAACTTGGAGTTGACATTAGGGTGAACTAGAGGTAGTAGGAAGGACAGGAGCACTGACAGACCGGTTAAAATTCCAGGGAAGCAGAGATACAACCTGTTGGGGCACAATACCGGGCCAACAAGCACTAGTTCAAGCAGCATTCACTTATCAGACACAATGGGGCATATCAAAAACAACCGGCGATAATTATCGCTCAGCGCACTTAGCGCTAGGATAATTATCACCGGCTAGCGTTAATTTTTATCGCTGAGATAGCGTGCTATTAGGAACGCTTATCTCAATAGCGATAAAAATCCTCGCGCTAAGTGGCTAATGTGAGATTATCGCTGGAAACCCAGCGATAATCTCATGTTAGGTTGTAGATAGGGACAGACAAACTTAGCCATGATATCCTCCTTCCATAGGAGATCATGGCTAAGTCAGAAAAATACCAGACGTAAAAAAGCAGCGTTAACTGCGGTTAGCGCTGCTTTTTTTGTCTCTAACAGGGTTAGCGATATTCTTGATAATAGGAGAAATGTCGCTTAGCGACATTTCTCCTATTATTTTACTCTGGAACGCCCCCTTTGCATCTCATTAGAGATGCAAGGGGAAGCGTAGAGTAAAAGGGTGCTAACATGCAAATTTGCATGTTAGCACCCTGTTGTTGATAGGGTGCTAGTTTTATCTCTGCTTTTTTGGCTTTTAAAGCCAAAAAAGCAGAGATAAAGCCCTTGTTGATATGCCCCAATATTCCCTATCCGTACATGAATACAGGTGTAGGTGAAGCCAGAGCATATTACAGTGTGCTCCTAAGTGATAAGAATGGTTTGTTATAACTTCCTCACCTTGCTGTGGACATTGTTTGGAGCTAAAAGGATCTCCCTGCTTGCACCTCTGTGGTGGCCCTGCACTGCAGAGTCTTACCATTCCTTACTCTTGTATCTGCACTGGGATTTGCCATTGCTGTAGTTGCAACTCGAAGCAAAACAGTAAATTTCAGTTATTTTTCATAGAAAGATCTTTATCTATCCCCCAGGCAGTAGTTAAAATTCTGTGTTTACCTCTTTTATGGAAGATGGATGTGCAACATCTGTTCCTCCGGTCTCACTGCTGCCCCAGGCGATGCTGACAGCTTGCTCTGCAAATGTAGAGGTCACTGTTTGCCATCGCCAAGATGTGCTGCTGCTCAGCATCCCTGTCTTCCAATCAGAACATCCCTTTACTCCTCCGGCTCTGCAAGGGCGCAGCTATTCTGCATTCAGAACAGCCCTCTGCCTCACTGAGAGCGCCTATGGTTACATAAGACAACCCGAGAAGTATAAAAAGCGTTACTCCATGAAGTAAATGTTTCCCACCTCAACATGAATTTCAATGTTTGTCATCCAATTTTAGTTGCTCTTAATATTGCTCACCTCAACCTGAATTTTAATGTTTGTCATCCAATTTTAGTCGCCCTTAATATTGCTCACCTCAACATGAATTTCAATGTTTGTCATCCAATTTTAGTCGCCCTTAATATTGCTCACCTCAACATGAATTTAAATGTTTGTCATCCAATTTTAGTCGCCCTTAATATTGCTCCAGATCGCGTGGGCTGACGTTGCTTTTATTACAGCACAAAACCTGGTGGCGGGAACTGCTACAAGCTCAACAACCCTCTGGGTTAACCTACATGATTATTTACAGTAATTAGTTTATTGTGACCATCGTTGTGAACATCATTATAAAACCGGCAAAATGATTTCTGAATATCATTATATAAGGGTATGGGCAGGGATGCATTAGTATATACACAATATTAAAACATGGTATACTGATTCTTTTAGGACATATTCGATGGATGAGAATAGTTTAATATGGTAGCTTTCAACAGTATAATTACACTACGGACTGTTCATTTTAAATACCTGGGTTCACATTGTATGGGATTTTTGAATCGATTTAGGGATTGCAAAACATCTTGAAATAATATTGGACGCAGTAAGAAAATGACATCACTATATGATGATTCTATGTTATATTGATTTGTGACTTCTAATCACATTGCGACTAATAGAAGATATTTATTTGTATTTTCTGTATATGTCCAAATTTAGAAACTACAATAGACTCAGTAACAAGCATTGGCATAGCCAATAGGTCTCGCCTTTGGGACCTTGTAAGTGTTTAGCCATGCAACAGTTTGTGTTGTTGCACCAAGGATATTGTGCTGCTTAACTAAATACTTATAAGGTCCCAAAAGCGAGAACTATTGGCTATGCAATGCTTGGATGCAAGGCGGAGGGGAGAAGGGTGCAAGGCGGAGGGGAGAAGGGTGCAAGGCAGAGGGGAGAATGGTGCAAGGCAGAGAGGAGAAGGGTGCAAGGCAGAGAAGGGTGCAAGGTGGAGGTGGAGAAGGGTACAGGGCGGATGAGGAGAAGGGTGCAAGGGGGAGGGCGAGAAGGGTGCAAGGTAGAGAAGTGTGCAAGTCGGAGGGGGAGAAGGGTGCAAGGGGGAGGGGGAGAAGGATGCAAGGCAGAGGGGGAGAAGGGTGCAAGGCAGAGGGGGAGAAGGGTGCAAGGCAGAGAAGGGTACAAGGCAGAGGGGGAGATGGGTTCAAGGTGGAGAAGGGTGGAAGAATAGAAAGACAAGAAGAAACGGGGTGCCGCTCGCGCCAGGGATAACAGGAGGAGAGGCACAGATAAGATGAGGAGAAGGCGCACGGCCGTAAAAGTAAAAATACTGGCTCACTGAGAACAGCAAGGCGGCCACGCGGCCGCGAAAGTGAAAGTGATAGCGATCAAGCGCGGCGAGCGATGCGCTTAATGAGCATGACGAGGAAAGCCATATGGCGCCACTGCTCGTAAGCGCGCGGCCGCGCACATGCACACAAGCTGTAGGCCGGCCATGGTAACATTTTTTGAAGCCCTTACTAAAAGTCTCGCCAGACCAGCGCATGCGCTGGGTCAGGCGAGACCTAAAAAGACAGGACATACACAGGTTAAAAAGGCCAGACGCAGTACTATGTCTACTTGTCAAAGCTTTGATGTAATCATTGAAGGATACACAGTATGTGTATAAACTGACCTCTTTTTGAACTGTATGGGGCATATTTATTAAAGAGTTGCGTTGCCCTTGTGCCAAGCAATGGGGTGCAAGAGCGACGCAACTCTTAAGTAAGATTTATCAAACCACGCAAGACCACCGTGTGTGGCTTGATAATGCTGGAGTAACGCAATGCGGTGCAAATCACTGTGTTGCGTTACTCCCCAGGGAGGTGTTCCATGGGTGGAGCATTGCTGTTCTCATGCATCTACCCATAGATTTTGGCAAACAGTACTGGTAGACCGGGGAATTCGTCAAAATGCTGTGCTTTACCGGGGAGGTGTAACAAGAAGAAATATCTTTATTTCTCCTCATTACTTTCTCTTTCTATGCATTCTGCAGCACACATAGAAAGAGTAGAATTCCTCAGAGGATGTTGTGCAGGTAGGTGTCCCTTTCTACACAAAAACAATCCTGCCTACAATGCAGACACACTTGCACCATGATGCAAGAGTGCTTGGGTTAGCACTAGGTAGCACAATATGCACCAGCACCGGGAAAAGACAGGAACACGCTGTATTATGTTAAATACTGCACATTTCTGCCCTTTCCCTATCACTCAGCGCAGCAAAGGTGACTTGCTACGCTGCGGGATCTTTTCTTAAATACGCTCATAAAGGCGAGAGTACATGGTTGTCTGGAGAGAATTTGTCCAATGCCTGTCACAGATTGATGAGAAGCTTGGTTGTTTGTAAATAAATGCAAATCAATCGCTATATTAAATTGCGTGAAATGGTGGAAGCATTTATGGATTGACTTTTCAATTATTTCTTTCATACAGAACACATATATAATCTAGATCCCTGTTGGAATTAAAACACAATGAACTAAGAACGATTAACACAAAGTAAAAATGCCTGCTTAATATGGGAAATATTTTATCACACCTGATTAATTCTGACCCCTGCAGAGTTGATAAATATCGCACTCTCCTATGGAATACTCCTAACAAGCCCTATAGTTTGGAATTTACGTTCACAAGATCGAGTTACATTAGGTTTTTCGCTCTTTTTATTTTTCATAGCACCAACTCGACTCGAAGGTATTGGAGCACTTTACATGAGCACCAGTTAGATTACAAAAGGTCGCATTCATTTTTTAAGAGATTTTGACTAGAATCACAGGATGTTGAGTTGACGCCGAGACTCAAACATGGTTCCCCAGTTCTAAAGCCGACGCCGCCAGCCCTAATGCACCAGGCATCTGTGAACATGGGGTGGAATACAATACAAAATAAGAGAGAAAGCTGAAAAAAACACGCAATTTCAACACGCAATTGGTCCATTTCAGAAACAATTATATTTTTTAAAAATCAGTCGGGTTTCACCTAACTTTAGAGAACATTTACATATTTTTTGCAAATATCCAACACAAAGAATTGCTCCTTTTGGAAAAGCCTCACTTGTAAGTATATCACTCCTCTCCTGAAGGTGCAGCAGGAAGGGCAGCTGCAGAAACGCCACAATATTCAGCCATACGCGTTTCGGGCTAGCGCTCTTGTTCACTGGCAGCAAGGGATAAAACACGAAGAAATGCAGTCACATGATTTTATTTTCAAATTAGCCCCGCCCCTTCAGGCTTCCGGGAATTCTGTTACTTGTGGTTTTGCACATTACTACCCCAGTGGGTTTCGTGTTAGTCCCCAGTTTAAGCAAAATTAGCAAGAAACCGCAGGAGTAGTCTAGGATTAACTAAAATGGCCATAGTATCCCAGGAGTACTCGCGTGAGTACTCGCGTGAACTCACATAGGGCACATTTACGCATGTTGAATACAGTAGCGGCCCATAGTGGGAGTGCTGCCGGGCGCTGATGTGGGGCGGGGGGGGGGGGTAGTAAACTACGGATTATGGCCGATTAGAGGTAAGTAGACATATAAATAAATAAAACGAATTTCGTTGCGTGCGCTGCATCGCATTTGGCGATGCAGCGCGCGCAACGAAATTTGTTTTATTGATTTAATTGATTTATATGTCTACTTACCTCTAATCGGCCGTAATCTGTAGTTTATTACCCCCCACCCTGCCCCTCTCCTGCCCCACACCAGCGCCCGGCAGCACTCCCACTACGGGCCGCTACTGGTTAAATTCCATTTACACTACCTCACTTTTTTTTCTACAGGTAAAATATTTTTTTCTATGCAAAACTTCTTCCTCCACACCTCGCCCCGTTTTTAGGACGTGCTCCATTCGTAGATACAGATTCACTGTCCATGACCACATACATATTCAATCGTATCTACAAAAGTTTTTGAATAAACTGAAGCCCATAGGGTTGTGGACAATGTTCTCCTTTAAACTCATGCTCTATGCGCCAAGAAGTAGATTGACACTTGGGTAATATGACATCATTTTGGTGCAATATATTATGTGAGTTAATCGATGTACAAATCAAAATTATCCTTTTTTTCAACTGCAACTGGATGTGAACTTTTCATTATATGTGCAGCTGATGCATCCGTCCCAGGATGCAACTACCCCTCTGGTTAGATGAAGAAATCACCGCACACCAGAAATTGTCCATTTGACACAGTTTTAATAACTTAGGGGCATATTAGCAAGGGCTGGCGATATAATTATCGCCGCTTTAGCGTCCGTTTTCGGGTGATAAGCGGCGATAATTATATCGCAATATCATCAAGGACACGCTAGCGCGTGTTTCCTTGATGTAGAGCCCGTTTTTTCACAGCCTCGTCTCGCATCGCTAATGAGATGCAAAGAAGGCGTGGCTGTGAAAACAACACATGTTAATATCGTGAAGGCAGCTTCGCAATATTAAGAAGCAGGTGCAGCGATAAAAAAAATCGCGCTACATCAGCCTTAACTCAGGAATTTAACGTCCGTTAAATTCCTGACTAAGGCATACTTTTAATGGGAGATGGATTATGCCGATAGGACCACAGGGTCCTATCAGCAATGTTATCGCTGTTTTCAATGGAACATCGGTGGAAAACCAGCGATGTTCCATTAAAAACACCGCTATCGCTGAAATATTATCGCCATAGCGCTATGTGTTGTAAATATAGTGTTATCATGGCGATAATATTCAGCGATAGCCGGCGATAATATTTCTACCGCTATGTACGGCCAGCGATAATTATTGCTGGCCGTTGATAATATGCCCCCAAGTATTGTTTTTCTTGTTTGGTATGTAGAGATAGTGAACTCAATTTTCAAATGCTTGTTCTATGCCAATCCAGGCCTTTTCTACAGCATGTCAGTTATCTTGGAACCTAAAGCCATCGCACAATTGCCGATAACCCTGGGGGTTACGGGTTTGAATTGCTAATGCTCATGTTCCTTAGGTAAACATAGGATTCACAACCTGTGTATTAATTAATATTCAGTTACTTTAGTATGATTTACAAATATCTTTGTTGTCATTCACGTTTTTTTCTCATGATGTAATTAGGCCACTTTCACATACTTCTTTCATTTCCATGCTTGCGTGCGGCCAAGTAATATGTATTTTTAAATGGGCGTTACATTCGCTCTGTCAAGAGCAGTTATAACCAGGCTGTCGGCACACTTGTTTGTTCAAACATGGACTACTAATTAAGCGGTTTCTCTGTGCAATAGGTTTGGAAGTCGGAGGTAAGCGCTATGAGAAGTAAAACTCACGCTTTTTGAATGTGTTTGCTCTAGAGTTTTTTTGGAGTCACAGCGTGATCACTTTTCGTTTCCATTTTCACGTTCTGTCATTTTATTCACAGGCCACCACAAAGGCACATTTTGTGTGATAAATGGGTAGACACAAGAGGCATAAGGTTTTTAGGTCTTAAATTGTGTTTGTTTTAACAGGCACAATGTTGTGTAATTCCTATAAATCTATATAGGATATGCGCGTTTTAGACAAGATAAACTAAGGGATTGGTGTCCAGACTGATTCCAGACACCCTCAAAGGATATGTTAGTCTGTAGACCAGCTAGATCACAGTGCCACCATAAGCCCTACAACCTTACCAAGGAGCGAATAGTTTCTGGCAACTATCGAACATGACAACCCTGACCCCTCAGGGATTGTGGAAACAGTACAGTACTTTTTGCTTGGACACTCGTGCTCACTCGATATCAGAAAAATATACAGAATAAATGGTGGGGATGTTTTCAATAAGCATTTATTGATCCAGTCAGGGATGTGGAATTTATTAAAATATCTACTTGTCCATCGGGCAGGTTGCTTCATAAATCTACTTGTCCTGTAACAAAATCCACTTGTCCCTTTGGTGCCATGCTGTGCGGCGACAGATAATGGCAGCAATCTCATTATATAAGAGCTCTTATATAGCCTCTCTGATTACGTCAGGGCTCATACCATAGTAGTGTTTGAATACTAGCAATCCCTTTATGTTGCTACGTTTCCGTAGATCTACATATTGGGACTGAAGGTATTAGTAAATAGTTCCAGGGTTGGAATGTCCTTTTGAGTCTGCAAACCTACTAACTTGCATGTTTTAAGGGTTTTCAACAACTCTTCTCTAATCTTTTCCAATACTGAGAAATGTTGTAAATTTACTCCTGACAATGGCAGAAGTAAACCTTCTTCGAGAGTTGGGAAAAAAAGTGGTTGAAGGGAAAATAAACTTGCAAACACTCAGGTTTTCGCATGAGCAAATCTACACATGCATATATGCTCATGCTAAAATGCAGTTCACAAATATTTTCTAGGAGTACTATCTCTTGCCCTACTGCTGTAAATTCTTGTGAATTCACGAAAGCCATATTGCTGCCCTTAATGCAAGGACATATACCAAGGGTGCACTTTTGAGACTTTCTTTAATAATTGGGCCCCTAATTTTGTCTTGCGTTAACCATGACCTTTTATGTTTATTAAAATTCTCTCTCTCTCTCTGTATCGGCTGGTTTCACGGTGAGTGACAGCATTCTGCTCTTTCACAAGGAGCATATCTGCACACAAATTAGTTTTGTTCAGTGCCAGTAACTAATGTGGCAGTGTGGCAGTGTGTGCTTTTTTGAGACCAAAACTTTTTTTGCTTTAGCCAATGTTTGTTATAATGGTGAGGGTCTGGCAGCTCTCATATCAATAAGGTTTTACAAAAACCATGCAAAAACAAATCACGCATTGCCAAAACTAAAAAGCTGACCACCATTTCAGACCTATTGGCTTTGCCAATGTTTGTTTACTTTTGTTTCCCAAAATGTTATTGAAACTGGTTACACTGATTTTCTAATATGAATATTTTGGGGAAATACTAGCATGCATCAACACATTTTACTAAATGATGCTGCAAAGAAATGGTACCTGAAATTTTACAGTAGTTTAGCAAAAAAAAAAGTTTCCTACTTTCATTTTTTAGTAACATTTTATTCTGAAAGTAAAAAATCACTAATCTTGCTTTCAAGCTTGTGAAAAAATGTACATCCAATCAGAGAGCATTCTGGGAGCATTATGCATAGCCTCATATTGCTAAACTTTGAAACCGTTAGTACACATTTTTATACTGGAACCACTGTCAGTAGTGCAGTCAGAACTTACATTTACTGAGAGCGCTCACCCTAATAATAAAGGCTTTCAATTAATGAATCATAAATACAAGTTTGAACAGCATTAACATATGCACACAAATATTAACTTAACTGCAGGCAGTGCCCTTCCCTGATCCTTAATGGGGTACTGCAATCTGGCAGCCAGAGGGTTTGTACTGCAGGGGGTTGGGCCTGCTTGTCCCAAGGACAAAATGCACATTAAAACTTGTTGCCCTTGACCCCAAACAATATGTCCTGGGCGTCGGGAGCGTCATTCTACTATAAAATACTTGTGCTGCAACAATGGTTAGACAGAAATAGATATATGCGGTTATAAGCACCAACAGAGTAAATAAAAGGTAGAATTCTACCATGGTGCTAAAGCAATGAATGTATGCAGGCATATAGATACATGGCAGTGATCATGAGTAGTCCTACAATGAAAAACCCCTAACTAGATGTACCTAAGTGTACCTATCATATATGTAGGTCTTTAGCCAGAATCCCCCTAGGAAAGAGCCAACCCCATCACCTGATAGGACAGAATGAAGGACCCCATCTTGTTCTTGTTCTTGAGTTGGAAACCCCGCAAGGGATGTCAGACCACTGCGTGCTGGAGTGTGTGCATGCAGGTACTTCAGCATCTTGTGTCAGCATGAAAGATATTCTTCCTCTGGTTTGCCCATCGACGATGTGGTACTTATATACTCAAAAGGTACCCTTAGGGGTTCTACCTAGATGTGTCATGGTACTGTGGGAATGTCGGCTGATGATGATGATAGCGGTGACCCTTTTACAGAGTTATTATGCAGAAGATGGTAATCCTGCTGTGAAACTAAGAATCCTTATGCATAATAAATTAGGCTAGTTTTTGGAGAAAACCACACAACATTTATTCATAACCTATCTAGGTAAAAGGTCAGTGCTAGAACTGTTATGTAGAGCAAAGGTGAACAAATGCAGGTAAAAGGTTGTGCAACTACATAGGCCTATATTGCAGTACAATGGGGTTCATCACAACGAGGCAACTTGTAGCAATAACAATTGACAATTGGGCACTGAAAGTGATTCTCATGTGTTGTTTCGTTCAATAACACAGTTACCCCTGAAGAAGGTGTTAAGCCCGAAATGCAATGGGTTAAAAACTTCACGTCATTACAAGTGGTAATTTTGACATGCAGTAGAAAAAGACTGGATTGGCATAGTACAAGCATTTAAAAATCGAAATCGCCATCTCCACATACCAAACAAGAAAAAGAATACTAAGTTAATAAAACAGTGTAAAATGATCAATTTTTGGTGTAAAATGATTTCTTCATCTAGCAGGCGTTGGTTGCATCCTGCGACTGATACACAGTCATGCATCAGCTTCACATTTGAACATTTCTTGGTGCTTTGGGATGGCGCACTCACCAGGATAGCACCCCGAAAATGAATAATTATTGGATTAACTTCGAATAGAACTAGAGTGCGGGTTACCGATTGTCTTTCAACTTGTCATTAAATACATTTGTGCACACCATAGGGGCCTTTAGGGGCATATTTATTAGCCCTGTTGTGTTGCGCTTGCACCATGCAACGTGGTACAAGTGCAACTCAATTAAAAAATCAGATTTATGAGTTTCATGGGAGTAGTGTGGGTGTTCCGATGCAACTCCCATGAATTTTGATCCACTCCTCGATTTACCAGAACAGGTAAACCTGGGAATGCACCAACAAGTTACACCTTTTCAGGGGAGGCATAACAAGGAGAACTGTCTTTATTTCTCCTTGTTACTTTCTCTTTCTATGTGTGCTGCATGCCTATCAGGATTGTTTTTGTGCTGGAAGGTGCCATTTCCTGCACAAAAACAATCTTTGCATGCAATGCAGGCACCCTTGCAGCATGGTGCAAGGATGCCTGCAATGATGCTTAGCAGCCCATTGTGCACCCATGCTTGGGAAAGGACAGGAATACACCATACTGTATTAAATATGGTGCATTCAGGCATCTCCCTTATCAATGGGGAAGTGAACATTTTCGCTGCGATTCTTGCCTCGCGCCTCCGACAAGTCCTTTGATACCTCAATCATCCAGATCATTGCAGCTTCATGCCTGTGAGAAGCACAAGGCTTTGTATACGGCGTCTCCACGTGGCACTCACTCACTGCCACTTCTTGCCGCATCCATTGGAATTGCTTTTAATGGATTTTGAAAAAGTATTCAATACCTTAGACTGGGGGTATTTGAACAAGGTACTAGAGAGAGCCGGCTTTGGACCCAGGTTGCAGTGCCTGGCCTGGGTTCTTTTTTCCAACCCTACTGCCAGCATACAGATCAATGGAGAGGTCTCTGACAAATTCCCTATAAGGCACGGAACCCTTCAGGGATGTCTCCTGACTCCCTCCTTTACGTGCTAGCGATTGAATCTTTAGCGAGATGAGGAAGTTGTGATACAAAGGTTCGGGGATGGGAATGGGCCCAAGGACTTGAGGACCACATCGCCCCCTATATGTGGCTGATGTTCTTTTATATCTGGCAGATACGGCCTTTAGTGGCCCCCGGTGTCTTGGGATCTTACAGCTCTTTGCGGAGGCCTCACGGCTAAATATCAATCCAGCCAAATCGGTTGGTCCCACTGGTGCCCTCATGAGCCAGTATAGACTGACAGATGATAACTAGGATTACAAGCGGTCGGGAGACTACTCAGCAAAAGACCAGCTGCACATTGGCTATATAACGAAATGCTAACTACCATGATGCACCTCATTTTACATAACAATTTTTTCATCTTTGAGAATAATTGGTACAAACAGATCAGAGGTGTAGCAATGGGGTCTAAATTTTCACCTTCTTTTGCAAATCTTTTCATGGGTTGTCTAAAAAATGATTGGATCTGGGGCTCAAGTGGTGCACCATGGATAGACTCTATTATCTTTTGGGGTCATTACATTGACGATTGTCTTTTACTATGGTCAGGTACCCTTACTGAATTGGAACTGTTTAGTGCTCACCTTAACACCAATACCTTTGGTATGCAATTCACCATGGAATATAGTTGTACCAACATCACCTTTTTGGACTTAGAACTGTATATTAAAGATGAGAAACTGAATAGTCGACTTTTTCACAAGAGTACTGCTTGCAACTCCATTTTACATGCAGACAGTCACCATCCCTCACACCAAATCAATACAATCCCTCATGGTGAGTTTGTAAGGGCCAGGAGGAATTGCAGTGATGAATTTGAATTCAAAAATTGCATTAGCGACATGAAACAAAGATTTGAAATGAGGGGCTACTCATCACGCACTCTCAAAAGATCTGAGAAGAGAATCTCTCATGTGAAACGAGAGGTTACACTATTACCCAAGAACAAAATACCTAATGAGAACCAGAAGGTCCGTATGATTTCAGACTTCAATGATCTTAGCCATATCCTTAGGAGAAGTCTCAATAAACATTAGGGTATTTTACAGAGTGATAATTCCCTGACAAGTGTTTTAACCAATCACCCTCAGATTACTTTTAGACGGGGCAACACATTACGTACCAGATTAAGTCCCACTGCACCAAAATCTTCCAGGATACCTTCTTGGTTAACACCTCACACCATTGGTTTCCACAAATGTGGTTGCTGTGGTGTTTGTAAATGGGCCAAACACAGAACCAAATACTTCCAAGGCCACAACAATCGCACCTATGAGATCAGATCGAACATAAATTGCACAACCAGATTTGTTATCTACATCATTGAGTGTACCTGTGGTAAACAATACATTGGAAGCACTATCAGGGCACTGAAAGACAGAATTGGTGAACATGTTAGGGCCCTACACCAACAAGATGCGAGATATCCACTAGCGATCCATGCAGACACTTGCCCTACACAGAGCTTACGCAAAGTTTTCCAATTTTTTGGAATAGAAACCATTGATCGTAGTCCACGTGGGGGTAACAGGGAATTACGATTAAGAAGGACTGAGGCGACCTGGATCATGCGTCTCCAGACTGTGGAGCACGGACTCAATTTTGATTCTGAGATGCAATATTTCCTAGGTTAGGTTTTCTCAGATACCTACTTTATACTGATGCTTGTCCCTTTTTCTTCTCTTGTTCGATCAATAACATTAGATGATTGGGACATTACTGCTTTACTCTATTTGTCTTTTGACTGTCAGTAACTTTGTCTTTACATAAATGTTAAAGTGTATCAATGTTTATTTTAGCTCTCACATAACGTGTTCAGGCAACCTAGGCCTATTTAATATTGCTCTGTTCTTTTTGTCCTATTAATTTTCCGCAACTAGCTTTAAGGTAGCATTGTTCATTGGTTCTTCAGTATCTGTGATTGTTTTACTCTGCCTTAGATATTTCTGTTTTTTCTGTATTCTTGTATTGTTTTTTTTCGATCATAATTACTCTATCATTTTCCATGTCTTTATTGCACTGAATGGGTTCCGATTCTGGTTAGGTCCACCATTTCTTTTCTCTTTTTATTTTTATTATCCTGTCAGCCTTTGTCTTTCTTTCCTACCACGTGCTTCTTTTTTCTTGCCCCTATTTCCTTTGGTATCACCTTGTTCATTCCTTTGTATGTATCTGTCTACTAGTGAATAACTCGCTCGTTTTCACACTTCCGGTTTCACGTCGTCATTGGTAGATACGCGCTCTAGCTTTTGCCGGTTTGGAAACTATTTCATCACTTCCTGTTTTTTGGGCATAGAGACTCACACACGATTCCAGTTGCGGCCAGGACGTGCTTTTTCTTTTTATCCGCAGTGAGTACCATTAAGTTTCACCGCTACATCCATTCCCCCAGTTTTTTTAATATATAATGTGGTCCCTTACCGGGATATTTAACTTGGGTTATTTTCCCTGACTACATTTCCCTGTGTTTTTCTTTTGCTTCCATAGATATCCATGGGGAACACACACCCGTGTTCGTCCCATTTGCTATCATTTGTTTTGATTGCACATGTGTAAACGCATTTCGGGGGTAATCCTTCTACCTGTTATTTAAGTAAGTAATACGCTCACCTTATGCTCAATTCGTTGGCTTGTGGTTTATTTGTGATATTCCTTTAGCATTTTGGCTCTTATACCACTTTTTTTTATACTCGTTTTCAGACACTATTGATGAAACTACTCCTCGTCTTACTTGCGGCACAATTACTTAGGACTCTTAATTTAGGTGAGCGCCATGTTGAGTTCACTGAATGTGTTAATTTTAGATTTTGCTTCGCATATGCCGTCTCTGGCGATTTGTTGACAGATACGTTCCCTTTTTTTTTTGGACGTTTTATCTTAGATTGATTTTGCTGCCTCATTATCCTGTCTTTGCAACTTTGTACCTAGCCGGGTTGGAATTATCACCGGTGTTGGGGTAAGAATGTTTGGACTTTTCTCGTGTATTAGGTTTTGGGCTCCTTTTGTGTAGATTTCCTTCAATCACTCAAAGCGTTACTGTATTGTTTTCTATTCTCTCCAGAATACAATTCGCTCAAGCAACTTTTTTCAGGTACCTGTAGCTTTTACTGTTGCTTGTATTCTTGACTCGTACTCTCTGTTTGCTCTCCTTTATCCCTGTGTGTCGTTTTTTACCCTTCCCTCTTTTCTGCTTTCTTGCTCGCTTCTCTCTATTTTCACTGGACGTCATCACTCCATAATACTTGATACCGATTCTTTCAATTTTATTTCATTTCTTCACTTTTTGTTTCACTTGGACTTTACTGGTCTTTTTTTATCCTGATTTCTGTCTCACCAAGCAGTTACACTCTGTCGCATCTTTATGGTCACTTGATGAATGTATCAATGAATACACGTAGTGATGTTTCATTAACTTTGTACTCCTTAATTGGTTTTGTTCACTTGGTCTCTGTCAAATGTGGGGTTTTCCATGCCAAATAGGGTGACCACTGTTTTTTTTTTTTTTTTACATCTTTTGACATTTGCTTTTGTTTTACGCTCTTCACCAACAGTCACCCTGTTCGATATGTTTATACAATCTGTTTGTATCATCCCCAGCCCTGAAGAGTCGTGGGGTTCATTTCCCGACGAAACACGTGTCGGCTGGTTGCGTTTTTTGTCACAGAATAAAGAATTTCAAGTGTTATCTTAGCACTCGGATCGTACCACTTGTATATTATGTTGCATCTATGCTTTTGAACATGTATGTGTGCACAGGACTTTGTTGTACAGTTTTGTTGTAGGGCTTTTCCTACACACTTTGAGGGGTTAAAAGGGTCTCCCTTTCCTGTTTAGCACCATACTCATATGTCCACCAAAACTTACTACACGCATACTTGCAGGGCGCCACTACTTCCTACTTACTAAAACCCTCAACTTAGTTTTATAGACTGACAGATGACAATCCCTATACTCCGCCTCAGCTTTCGGTACTTGGGCATAAGGGTGGCCCTGAATCCATTACTGATGTAGCTCCTCAATATTACCCCACTTATTCACAAGGTTAATAAGGATCTAAAGAGATGGCAAACATTCCCATTGATTGTCGTGGGGAGAATAGCGGTATACAAAATGATAATACTGTCACGATTCCTCTATCTTCTACCAAATTTTCCCCACTTGATTCCTTGCTGTTGGTTTCATGTGATGGATTTGATGGCAATTGCATTTCTATGGCACAACTAATGATCACAGCTAGTTTTTGGGACCTGTCAGCATGCCCCTTATGATGGTGGCTTGGGTATGTCCAACCTATACTTATAAATCCCGGCATCCCACTTACTGGTCATTAATGATTGGCTGAGTGGCGGCCGGTCTAACCCGGCTTATAAACTAGAACTTATCAGTCTGGACTTCTCCCGAATCCTTGCAATGTTATACGGAGACTCAGGTGCCGATTCCGATCCTGGAAAAAAAGGGTACGAACCGTCGGTCGGAGGGTTTTCTCCGTCCGACTCGTACCCAGTTGTAACACTTTACAAATATGCAAGTACGATTCGCACGGAAAACTATTTCCGTACGAATCGTACAAAACACCGACCGACGAAAATAAACATACTAATGTGATCCAGGTAAGTGCCGACGTGACGTCGGGACGCTTGCAGCCTGCGTTTCACGAACCAGGAAGTACGAATCGTACCCACAGCAGTCCTGACGGCAATATTTTTACGGCACCCAAAAAGTGCCGGGAAAGCGAAGTCCGCCGCAAAACGACCAGATTAGGGGGCCCGGTATGCGCCGTACCCCCCCCAGCCCCCGTGAGTATGCGCCGAACCCCCCCCAGCCCCCATGAGTACGCGCTGAACCCCCCCAGGCCCCATAAGTACGCGCCGAACCCCCCCGACCCCCGTGAGTACGCGCCAAACCCCCCCAGCCCCCGTGAGTACGCGCCGAGCCCCCCCCAGCCCCCGTGAGTACGCGCCAAACCCCCCGTGTATGTACACCAGTGTACGTACGCACCGTACCCCCACCCGTGTATGTACACCAGTGTATGTACGCACCATACCCCCACTCGTGTATGTACACCAGTGTACGTACGCACCGTACCCCCCGTGAATGTACACAAGTGTACGTACGCACCGTACCCCCACCCGTGTATGTACAGCGCGAACCCCCAGCGCTATGTGCTGGGAGTTTGCGCCGTACATACACGGGTGGGGGTACGGCGCGTACGTACACTGGTGTACATACACGGGTGGGGGTACGGTGCATACGTACACTGGTGTACATACACGGGTGGGGGTACGGTGCGTACTCACGGGGGCGGGCTGGGTTTGGCGCGTACTCACGGGGGCGGGGGGGTTCGGCACGTACTTACGGGGGCTGGGGGGGTTCGGCACATGCTTACGGGGGCTGGGGGGGTTCGGCGCGTATGCGGGCACATGTCTCCATGGTTGCTATGGGAGTTCGGTCTGTACGGTGCTGTTTCCATACGGTTGTAAGATCAGACGCACGGGACGGATCGTACTTGCGCACTCGGACTTCACTTTTCACATTTGTACGTAAAATCGTCCGGGGATGTGTCGGACACTTTTTCCGACCCGAGGACGTGTGGGGAAATTTTCCCAATGCAATTCGTATGGACTTTTTCACATACGAATCGTACTTGGCAGTTTGTACGCTACTTGTACGATTCGTACAGTAAAAAGACCGGATACGAGTCGTACGGGGAACATTTTTCCAGGATCCGAATTGGCACCTCAGTGTCCTCCATGCTTCCTGAGGTGACCCGGCTGGTGTTTGGAAGGCAGCCCATTGACACATGGGATGGTAGTCTAAATTTGCGCAGCAAACTCCCCTATCGCATGTCACATGGTTGAGGAAGACGGCGTCCCTAGGGTGGTTTAGCTGCTGAAATGCCAAAGGTATCACACTCCTGGGGGATATCTGGAGAGGTTCGCATATGGCTTCCTTTCAAGAGCTGCAACAGACATACTCCTTTTCCGGAACGCAATTCCACTAATACCTACAAATACGACATGCTCTACGGTTGCATGTTCCCCCAGACACATCAATACCAGAATTCAGCTCATAGGAAGCGAAGATTACGATGGGGTCACTGGGCAAAGGGGGAATATCCCAAATATATCATACATTCATCATTAACGCCCCAGACACTTTAATGACACTCAGATCACTCTGGGAGGGTTGGCTTGGCACGTTAGATGACACAGACTGTGGAGACGCCCTGATGGCACCTAGGGTACTTGCCATATCATCTCGTTTGCGCCTGGTGCAGACTAATTATCTACATTGTGCCTACCTCTCCCCGACAGGCTGTGCCAAGCAAAATTATTCCCCAGTTCCTCATGTTTTCACCGCTCCCAAGGTCCTGCACATGGATGTCCAGATAAGCATGCCAACATATGGAATAAATGGTTTGAAAGGGGGGGTGTGGACCCAACATGAAAATGTACCATTGAGATTTATATCCACATTGATGTGTGGGGTTCCTCGTACTGTCATTGCTATGCTCACGATGATTTTAACCCCCATTTCGATGCAACTTGTTACAAGAAATACCGAAAACAATAAAAATATGTTTAGCAAAAAAAATATGCCACATTTCTGTCCTTTCGCCGTATCGCAGTGCAGCAAGGTAACATGCTATGCTGCACCACAAAACTCAGAAATATGCGCATTGGTGTTTCCCAGTGCAAAAACAGCCTCATCACCCAGGTGCAGTGCACTCCCGCCTTCTATGTTACTTCAGCTCTGCTCACGCCTCTGTTTTTTTCTCTATTAATGATGATTCAATAGTCAGTTATGCATGTGGGATTACAATGGGCTACGGGGGACAAGTAAATGTTATGCAGCGAAATTATAGTTTCAGATGCATCCACTCTTATTAAAAAGCAAAACACAACAAGTATTGGTTAAGCCAGTAGTTTTGCCTGTGATACCCGGGCACTGACCTATTACTTAGCCAATGATTATGTTTCTAAGATAGCCACTGCTAAATCATGGCCATCTTTTAGCAGATTGTTTTAATGATTTATGAAAAACTATTTACAGCATGAGTGCACACAGCCGGCCTGTTTCAAATGGTTTTAAATCCATTAAAAAATGGCCTACTGCAGCTGTATTAGCTGTCGACGGCATGAAGAGCTTGGGGCACCATGAAGAACTTTTTTGCAGCACCTCCTCTATGCCCTACTGCAAACAATCCCACAGTGCCTTTCTCTGCCCAAAGCCGATGTGGTAGAACCTTTCTTTTTCCTGTACAGACTGGTCATTCCGGGCACCGGGCAATCCCCCGGAAGGCTGGATGGGGTGGGGGCAGGTTTCGTGACAGGGGGGGCCGGTTCTGTTGTTGGTGCCGATTTGGACCGGTCGGTCCAAATCGTCCCAAACAACGGAACACAGTGCTTACAATCACAGTCAGCAGTTGTACATTAAGCACAATCAGATCTAAGAGGCCTGGTGTGAGCTGCGGTGCCAAGCGGCGGGCCGGGCGGCGCTGCGGCGCCTGATCAAAATGAAATAATAATTTATTTGAAATCGGCGCGGGCCTTGCCGATTTCAAATAAATTATTATTTCATTTTGATCAGGCTGCCGCGGCGCCGCCCGGCCCTACTCATTAATGTATATTACACACACACTACGTTACCACTGGCCTCACCTCCTGTCACCTGACCATGATGATGTTTTGTTGTTGTTGACCAAGCGCGCAGCGCGCATATGTCACCGCCTCCGCGGCGCCGCTGTTTTTTTTAGGGTGGGGTCTGTGCAGTGATGCTCATGCGCATTAGGAAGTGCGCGTGACTGAGGCGAGGTCGAGGCAGGCATTTCTGAGCAGGACAGGTAAGCCAGGAAAGAGAAAGAGATCCGCACCCCTGCGCACCCCGTAATTTAATCTCCCCTGTCTGCCGCCCGCAGCGCAGGTGAGTGCCATTTGTTGTTTGTTTGCAATCCTGAGTACTTATCATTTTTTTCTCTAATTGAGAATCGCAAATTGAGAATGTCTTCCCATTCATTCCTTTGGGCCTCTAGGCCCATAGGAATGAATGGGGTGGTATTCCTTAATTGCGAATTGCAGTTTGCAATTAAGGAATATGTAGGATTCGCTAAATGTATTGCAAATCCTTCATACATAGCGTTTTGCTATAGCGATTCCTAGAAATTTGCTATTTGAGAATCGCAAAACCTAACATTGATACATATGACCCTTGGTTTGGTGCGCATGGTGCGGGGCTGGATCAGCACTCAGTGCACCACCTCCAGGGTGCAGGCCTCCGTGCACTGCCCAGGACCGGCTCTGTCCTGTAACCCCCCCCCCCCCGCAGTGCAAACTAGCGGGAGTCGGAGCGCGGCGCTGGAGAGTTGGCCAGCATGTGATGTGTCCCACAGGTGCGTGTAGGTCCACTGGGGAGAGTTGCCGGTCGGTGGGGCTTGTGCCAGAGTAGCGCTGCATGAACTCCTCGAAGGCTAGCACTTGTTCTTGAATTTCTCCTGTTCTGAGGGCAGGATGTGCAGGGACCAGCAGGAGACGCGCACAGGCCTACGGGGTTTCCCTTCGGCCCCTAGGAATGATGGACAACCAACAATAGGAGATGTAGAGGCCACGAGGTAGTTGAGGTTTGGGTGGCATCTGCCCTTTCTCAAATTCAGAATTTTGACCCCGTTTTCTGGATGAAACTTCCTATACATTTAGCTGTTTATTTGAAGTCCCTGTGAATAAGAAGCAGCTGGGGACTGTGTGGGCTCAGACATAACATCTGCAAGTATTCAGTCATTTACCTGCATGAGATTGAACCAACCCACATGAAAATGAGAGAAGGGCACTGGCATAGCAGGTTTGCAGGCCCCCTCATCAGTCAGCTCCTTACTGGCTAGCACTGCACTTCAAGCCAACATCAGAGGCCAGCTGGGTGAGATGTGCAGTTATTCTAAGTATCCTTAAGGCCCTGCTGGCCACTCAGTTATTTGACTGATCCAGTTTGTTTATCTTAGAAGTGGCTTCCTGAGATGGGAAATGTCATGCAAGAGCTCAGATGCTTACATGCGAGTCCGCCTCAGTAAGTGGTCACTGATATCTGGAATACTTGCTGGTCCGTCTCAATTTCGTCATCTTTGAGGGATTTGAAATCCTTCCCAAACATAGCACAACATCTATTCACTATAATCTATTCATTTTAATGCCCTTTGCGATGCATTACATAGCAATCCAGTAAATTGTCAGCTTTCACATCAGCATCTTTGTTTCCCAATTGCCTAAAACTGCTTTAATAAGCGCAACTGGTCCAGGCCATGCTCAAGGCAAGGGATAAAGAGGGGATCTGGTCGTAGCGCGCTATTGTTCCATTGGACTGGAAATACCACAATAATTCACAGTTCACCTCTCTCCCTTAATGCAAGTCCTTCTCTCCTTTCTTTAAGTTGCTGCCTCAGGAGGGATAGGGTACCATCTGCTTTCATCCCTGCTGACCTCTCACATATCCAGGTCACTGGAGACCAAAGGCCCACAGCCCACGGGAAGCATCAAGGTTTAGTGAGGTTTGCCCCGCTATGGATGGATCTTGGGTGGGCTTAGGTGTACCCACCAGAGCGCTGCTGTCTGTGTATGACAATGGCAAAATACCTCGTGTCACATGCAATTCACTTCAGAATATGTATACAAACAAAAAAAATGCATATATTCCACCGATTGCAATATGGAGGGCTTTCGACTGTTCTGAGCACAATGCACTTTGTTAACTAGTCTGTGCAGGAATCTTAAAGTTGCGTTTTTATAGCCATTTCGAAGTGAGATCATTGTGGAGACTAAGGGTATTATTTTCTTCACGATACCAACTGATTAACTATTAATACTTCCTTTCAGGGTTTTCAGGACACCTAGCCTTAACATTACAATTTATATTAGACTGGCCTGAGATTAGAATAGTATACCGTTCAAATGTATGTGTTTTGTATTTGCCTGTTTTAATTCGCTTAAGGTATACTATGATCACGTGTCACTATTTAGCACATGGCACTTTTTGATTTTTTTGAATTTTTCCCCTTTAAGAAAGTGAAAGCACGTTATTCACCTGTTTCACTGCAAGATGTGTTTAGCTGTGACTGAGCACTATAATGTTCACTTTAAATGGCTCTTATGGTTAATATGTCATCTGAATTGTAGGTGCTGTTTAGTGATGATGCATTTAAATGAATTCTACTGATCTATGGACCAGAAGATGTCATTAGGGATGAAATGTGTGTATTGAAGAGATTCTATGTGTATACCACACACTGCTCAATACAATAAATCAATCAATATTGAGAAACTACAATAGTCCCCTGAAGCTGTTGCCAAGTGCACTGCTGAATAAGAAACATGTTTGAGCTACAGAAGGGCAGAGCACTATTAGTCAAAATACCAAAGATCTCACCGAGAAAAAAGGGAAGAGGGTCATATTCTCTCTCTCTCTCTCTTTCTCTCTCTCTCTCTCTCTCTCTCTCTCTCTTTCTCTCTGTCTCTCTCTTTCTTTCTTTCTTTCTTTCTCTCTCTCTCTCTCTCTCTCCTTCCATCTCTCCCCCTCTCGCTCTGTATCCCTCTCTCTCTCCCTTTCTCTCTCTCTCTTTCTCCTTCCATCTCTCCCCCCTTTCACTCTGTATCTTTCTCTCTTGCGCCCCCTCTCTTTTGCCCTCCTTCTCCCTCTCCCCCTCTCTCCCTCTCTCCCTCCCTCCCTCTCTTTCTTTCTCCCGCCCCCTGTCTCTCCCTCTCCCTTTCTCTCTATCTCTGAGAGGGATAGAGAGAGACAGAGAGTCTGTCTCTCTCTCTCTATATCCCTCTCTCTCGCTCCCTCACGCGCTCTCTATTTATCCCTCTCTCCCTCTCAATCTTTCTCTCTATACCTATCCCTCTCTCGCTCTCTCCCCCTCTCTATCCCTCCCTCCCTCCCTCTATCCCCCTTCTCTCCTTCTCTATCCCCATATCTCTCTCTATCACTTGCTCTCTAGCCTTTTCTCTCTCTCGCTCTATCCCTCCCTCTCTCTCTTTTCTATTCCTGTATTTCTCTCACTCCCTCTCTCTCTCTCTCTCTCTCTCGTCCCTCTCTCTCTAGTCTTTCCATCCCTCTCCCCGTCTTTCTCTCATTCCTCTCCTTCCTCTATCTCTCATTCTCTTCCTCTTTTTCTCCCTCTTCTTCTCCCTTTATCTTCTTCTGTCTTCCTCTCTCTCTCCCCCTTCCTTCCCCCCTCTCTCTACTCCCCACGTAAAAACATAGCCAGACCTATTGCCGCAGTCAGTGCTTGTTCATGCTCCTCCCAGCGTTTCTATACAATATTTTTTGTCAATGAATGTATTATGCAGACACCTTCATTTGTTTTTCATGAGTGTTCAGACCTCTTGGCGGATCCGCCTGGGGGTTGGGGCAGAGGGGGCAGGGAGCCTCATCACTATTCAGAACACGTGTACCCGGAACAACTGATCTTGCACAAGCTGCTTAAATTCAGAGGAATAATTGTAATCATTATTAAGAGGTACACTGCATGGGTGTGATGTCTCCATAGTTTCTGGCCTCTGTGCCCTTGGTGCTAGTTATCAGATGCTTATGTGTGACATTTCCACAGTTTCTGCCCTCAGTGCCTAGGCGCTTATGAGTGACATTTCCCCAGTTTCTGGCCTCGGTGGCCTGTGTGACATCACATCTCAGTGCCTAATGTGTGACAACGTGAGTGAGAATTTATTGAAAATACAAAAAAGAATATCAGAATGTAGTTTTTATGCTTTAAAGTTATGATGTTGAAACAGTCTTAAAAAAAAAAAGCCTAAAATGCATAGCACTTTTTATTGAAAAGACAAGAGTGGCCCGAAGGGTGTTGTGATCATCACTGCACAGCCCCTTAAAGAGTCCTGGGCAGCATTGTATGCAATATCCTTTACTGTGCTTTCAAAGTTAATACAATCTAATATGTAATGAAAAATGTGTTTAAAAATGCTTTGTTTTGGCCTTTCTGTCTCCCAAATTTTCTTGGGGGGGAGAAGTTCAACCCCCCAAACTCCCCCTAGTAGTGATTGCTCACTGCGCTTGCTCGATACACACCATGTGGGGGCTGGTCTCACTTTTACTTTGTTCTCTCTGATTCACTACTTGTGTCTATTTTTGATGCTCTCTGAAAGAATGTCTATGGGTACATATGACTGAGTGGGTAACCTGATGTTCTTTAAGGTCATCATCTACTATTTACTGTGCTTTGAAAGTTGATACAATTTGAATATGTAATGAAAAATGTGCTGTAAAATTCCCCATTTTGGTCTGTCGTTTTCCAAAATTTTGCCCAAAACCCCCTAGTAGCTGTCGGACTCGCTCACTGCGCTCACTCGCTATGCGCCAGACGGGGGCTGGTCTGGCAAATTTTGCCAGGGCTGCTTTCAGTTCCCAGTCCGGCCCTGCCAGTCAAATGAGCAACCCCTACTCTGTGGTCACTGACAACCGGTTTTGGGGATAGCTCCTCTTCCACTGGAAACAATGCATTCCTGGCTAGAGGAACAAAGGAAGGGAGGCAGACCCTTGTGCTAGCTACAGCTGCCTGTGGGACAGTCTGGGTCTCTTTAAAGGAAACTATTTTCATGGGCACAGCCCAGATGGTCAGCCTGCCAGAGAAATAGCAGAAACAACAATTGATGGACAGAATGCAGAACAATGTCATACATTCACCCCAGTACAGAGATCTGGGCCTAAATCCATTGTTTTTTTGCTCACCATGCCATGCTAGTTTGAACCCAGCCATATGCAAATCAGTCTTGACCCTGTGCCTCATGGGAACAGTCCAGCCCGAACTGCCAAGCCAGGTCCTCCGTGGACTGGAAACAAGCATCCTAGGACCAGTTTTGGGGTTTCACCCCTCTTCAGCCAGGATAGCTTGATTCCAGTGGCATGGAGAGCACGGGACTCACGTCTGAGCATACCCGTCCCACTCTGAGTGACAAATGCAAAAACAACAATTGATGGACAGAATGTAGAACAATGTCATACATTCACCCCAGTACAGAGATCTGGGCCTAAATCCATCGTTTTTTTGCTCACCATGCCATTCCAGTTTGAACCCAGCCATATGCAAATCAGTCTTGGCCCTGTGCCTCACGGGAACAGTCCAGCCCGAACTGCCAAGCCAGGTCCTCCCTGGACTGGAAACAAGCATCCTAGGACCGGTTTCGGGGTTTCACCCCTCTTCAGCCAGGATAGCTTGATTCCAGTGGCATGGAGAGCACGGGACTCACGTCTGAGCATACCCGTCCCACTCGGGGTGACAAATGCAAAAACAACAATTGATGGACAGAATGCAGAACAATGTCATACATTCACCCCAGTACAGAGATCTGGGCCTAAATCCATCGTTTTGTTGCTCACCATGCCATTCCAGTTTGAACCCAGCCTTATGCAAATCAGTCTTGACCCTGTGCCTCATGGGAACAGTCCAGCCCGAACTGCCAAGCCAGGTCCTCCCTGGGCTGTAAACAAGCATCCTAGGACCGGTTTCGGGGTTTCACCCCTCTTCAGCCAGGATAGCTTGATTCCAGTGGCATGGAGAGCACGGGACTCACGTCTGAGCATACCCGTCCCACTCGGGGTGACAAATGCAAAAACAACAATTGATGGACAGAATGCAGAACAATGTCATACATTCACCCCAGTACAGAGATCTGGGCCTTTGATGGACAGAATGCAGAACAATGTCATACATTCACCCCAGTACAGAGATCTGGGCCTAAATCCATCGTTTTTTTGCTCACCATGCCACTCCAGTTTGAACCCAGCCATATGCAAATCAGTCTTGACCCTGTGCCTCATGGGAACAGTCCAGCCCGAACTGCCAAGCCAAAAACAACAATTGATGGACAGAATGCAGAACAATGTCATACATTCACCCCAGTACAGAGATCTGGGCCTAAATCCATCGTTTTTTTGCTCACCATGCCATTCCAGTTTGAACCCAACGATGTGCAAATCAGTCTTGACCCTGTGCCTCATGGGAACAGTCCAGCCCGAACTGCCAAGCCAGGTCCTCCCTGGACTGGAAACAAGCATCCTAGGACCGGTTTCGGGGTTTCACCCCTCTTCAGCCAGGATAGCTTGATTCCACTGGCATGGAGAGCACGGGACTCACGTCTGAGCATACCCGTCCCACTCGGGGTGACAAATGCAAAAACAACAATTGATGGCCAGAATGCAGAACAATGTCATACATTCACCCCAGTACAGAGATCTGGGCCTAAATCCATCGTTTTTTTGCTCACCATGCCATTCCAGTTTGAACCCAGCCATATGCAAATCAGTCTTGACCCTGTGCCTCATGGGAACAGTCCAGCCCGAACTGCCAAACCAGGTCCTCTCTGGACTGGAAACAAGCATCCTCGGACCGGTTTCGGGGTTTCACCCCTCTTCAGCCAGGATAGCTTGATTCCAGTGGCATGGAGAGCACAGGACTCACGTTTGAGCATACCCGTCCCACTCGGGGTGACAAATGCAAAAACAACAATTGATGGACAGAATGCAGAACAATGTCATACATTCACCCCAGTACAGAGATCTGGGCCTAAATCCATCGTTTTTTTGCTCACCATGCCATTCCAGTTTGAACCCAGCCATATGCAAATCAGTCTTGACCCTGTGCCTCATGGGAACAGTCCAGCCCGAACTGCCAAACCAGGTCCTCTCTGGACTGGAAACAAGCATCCTCGGACCGGTTTCGGGGTTTCACCCCTCTTCAGCCAGGATAGCTTGATTCCAGTGGCATGGAGAGCACAGGACTCACGTTTGAGCATACCCGTCCCACTCGGGGTGACAAATGCAAAAACAACAATTGATGGACAGAATGCAGAACAATGTCATACATTCACCCCAGTACAGAGATCTGGGCCTAAATCCATCGTTTTTTTGCTCACCATGCCATTCCAGTTTGAACCCAGCCATATGCAAATCAGTCTTGACCCTGTGCCTCATGGGAACAGTCCAGCCCGAACTGCCAAGCCAGGTCCTCCCTGGACTGGAAACAAGCATCCTAGGACCGGTTTCGGGGTTTCACCCCTCTTCAGCCAGGATAGCTTGATTCCAGTGGCATGGAGAGCACGGGACTCACGTCTGAGCATACCCGTCCCACTCGGGGTGACAAATGCAAAAACAACAATTGATGGACAGAATGCAGAACAATGTCATACATTCACCCCAGTACAGAGATCTGGGCCGAAATCCATCGTTTTTTTGCTCACCATGCCATTCCAGTTTGAACCCAGCCATATGCAAATGAGTCTTGGCCCTGTGCCTCATGGAAACAGTCCAGCCCGAACTGCCAAGCCAGGTCCTCCCTGGACTGGAAACAGGCATCCTAGGACCGGTTTCGGGGTTTCACCCCTCTTCAGCCAGGATAGCTTGATTCCAGTGGCATGGAGAGCACGGGACTCACGTCTGAGCATACCCGTCCCACTCGGGGTGACAGATGCAAAAACAACAATTGATGGACAGAATGCAGAACAATGTCATACATTCACCCCAGTACAGAGATCTGGGCCTAAATCCATCGTTTTTTTGCTCACCATGCCATTCCAGTTTGACCCCAGCCATATGCAAATCAGTCTTGACCCTGTGCCTCATGGGAACAGTCCAGCCCGAACTGCCAAGCCAGGTCCTCCCTGGGCTGTAAACAAGCATCCTAGGACCGGTTTCGGGGTTTCACCCCTCTTCAGCCAGGATAGCTTGATTCCAGTGGCATGGAGAGCACGGGACTCACGTCTGAGCATACCCGTCCCACTCGGGGTGACAAATGCAAAAACAACAATTGATGGACAGAATGCAGAACAATGTCATGCATTCACCCCAGTACAGAGATCTGGGCCTTTGATGGACAGAATGCAGAACAATGTCATACATTCACCCCAGTACAGAGATCTGGGCCTAAATCCATCGTTTTTTTGCTCACCATGCCATTCCAGTTTGAACCCAGCCATATGCAAATCAGTCTTGACCCTGTGCCTCATGGGAACAGTCCAGCCCGAACTGCCAAACCAGGTCGTCTCTGGACTGGAAACAAGCATCCTAGGACCGGTTTCGGGGTTTCACCCCTCTTCAGACAGGATAGCTTGATTCCAGTGGCATGGCGAGCACGGGACTCACGTCTGAGCATACCCGTCCCACTCGGGGTGACAAATGCAAAAACAACAATTGATGGACAGAATGCAAAACAATGTCATACATTCACCCCAGTACAGAGATCTGGGCCTAAATCCATAGTGTTTTTGCTCACCGTGCCATTCCAGATTGAACCCAGCAATATGCAAATCAGTCTTGACCCTGTGCCTCATGGGAACAGTCCAGCCCGAACTGCCAAGCCAGGTCCTCCCTGGACTGGAAACAAGCATCCTAGGACCGGTTTCGGGATTTCACCCGTCTTCAGCCAGGATAGCTTGATTCCAGTGGCATGGAGAGCACGGGACACACGTCTGAGCACACCCATCCCACTCGGGGTGATAAATGCAAAAACAACAATTGATGGACAGAATGCAGAACAATGTCATACATTCACCCCTGTACAGAGATCTGGGCCTAAATCCATAGTGTTTTTTGCTCACCGTGCCATTCCAGTTTGAACCCAGCAATATGCAAATCAGTCTTGACCCTGTGCCTCATGGTAACAGTCCAGCCCGAACTGCCAAGCCAGGTCCTCCCTGGACTGGAAACAAGCATCCTAGGACCGGTTTCGGGGTTTCACCCCTCTTCAGCCAGGATAGCTTGATTCCAGTGGCATGGAGAGCACGGAACTCACATCTGAGCATACCCGTCCCACTCGGGGTGACAAATGCAAAAACAACAATTGATGGACAGAATGCAGAACAATGTCATACATTCACCCCAGTACAGAGATGTGGGCCTAAGTCCATCGTTTTTTTGCTCACCATGCCATTCCAGTTTGAACCCAGCTATATGCAAATCAGTCTTGACCCTGTGCCTCATGGGAACAGTCCAGCCCGAACTGCCAAGCCAGGTCCTCCCTGGACTGGAAACAAGCATCATAGGACCGGTTTCGGGGTTTCACCCCACTTCAGCCAGGATAGCTTAATTCCAGTGGCATGGAGAGCACGGGACTCACATCTGAGCATACCCGTCCCACTCGGGGTGACAAATGCAAAAACATCAATTGATGGACAGAATGCAGAACAATGTCATACATTCACCCCAGTACAGAGATCTGGGCCTAAATCCATAGTTTTTTTGCTCACCGTGCCATTCCAGTTTGAACCCTGCAATATGCAAATCAGTCTTGACCCTGGGCCTCATGGGAACAGTCCAGCCCGAACTGCCAAGCCAGGTCCTCCCTGGACTGGAAACAAGCATCCTAGGACCGGTTTCGGGGTTTCACCCCTCTTCAGCCAGAATAGCTTGATTCCAGTGGCATGGAGAGCACAGGACTCACTTCTGAGCATACCCGTCCCACTCGGGGTGACAAATGCAAAAATAACAATTGATGGACAGAATGTAGAACAATGTCATACATTCACCCCAGTACAGAGATCTGGGCCTAAATCCATAGTGTTTTTGCTCACCGTGCCATTCCAGATTGAACCCAGCAATATGCAAATCAGTCTTGACCCTGTGCCTCATGGGAACAGTCCAGCCCGAACTGCCAAGCCAGGTCCTCCCTGGACTGGAAACAAGCATCCTAGGACCGGTTTCGGGGTTTCACCCCTCTTCAGCCAGGATAGCTTGATTCCAGTGGCATGGAGAGCACGGGACTCACGTCTGAGCATACCCGTCCCACTCGGGGTGACAAATGCAAAAACAACAATTGATGGACAGAATGCAGAACAATGTCATACATTCACCCCAGTACAGAGATCTGGGCCTAAATCCATCGTTTTTTTGCTCACCATGCCATTCCAGTTTGAACCCAGCCTTATGCAAATCAGTCTTGACCCTGTGCCTCATGGGAACAGTCGAGCCCGAACTGCCAAGCCAGGTCCTCCCTGGATTGGAAACAAGCATCATAGGACCGGTTTCGGGGTTTCACCCCACTTCAGCCAGGATAGCTTGATTCCAGTGGCATGGAGAGCACGGGACTCACATCTGAGCATACCCGTCCCACTCGGGGTGACAAATGCAAAAACATCAATTGATGGACAGAATGCAGAACAATGTCATACATTCACCCCAGTACAGAGATCTGGGCCTAAATCCATAGTTTTTTTGCTCACCGTGCCATTCCAGTTTGAACCCTGCAATATGCAAATCAGTCTTGACCCTGTGCCTCATGGGAACAGTCCAGCCCGAACTGCCAAGCCAGGTCCTCCCTGGACTGGAAACAAGCATCCTAGGACCGGTTTCGGGGTTTCACCCCTCTTCAGCCAGAATAGCTTGATTCCAGTGGCATGGAGAGCACGGGACGCACATCTGAGCATACCCGTCCCACTCGGGGTGACAAATGCAAAAACAACAATTGATGGACAGAATGCAAAACAATGTCATACATTCACCCCAGTACAGAGATCTGGGCCTAAATCCATCGTTTTTTTGCTCACCATGCCATTCCAGTTTGAACCCAGCTATATGCAAATCAGTCTTGACCCTGTGCCTCATGGGAACAGTCCAGCCCGAACTGCCAAGCCAGGTCCTCCCTGGACTGGAAACAAGCATCCTAGGACCGGTTTCGGGGTTTCACCCCTCTTCAGCCAAGATAGCTTGATTCCAGTGGCATGGAGAGCACAGGACTCACTTCTGAGCATACCCGTCCCACTCGGGGTGACAAATGCAAAAATAACAATTGATGGACAGAATGTAGAACAATGTCATACATTCACCCCAGTACAGAGATCTGGGCCTAAATCCATAGTGTTTTTGCTCACCGTGCCATTCCAGATTGAACCCAGCAATATGCAAATCAGTCTTGACCCTGTGCCTCATGGGAACAGTCCAGCCCGAACTGCCAAGCCAGGTCCTCCCTGGACTGGAAACAAGCATCCTAGGACCGGTTTCGGGATTTCACCCCTCTTCAGCCAGGATAGCTTGATTCCAGTGGCATGGAGAGCACGGGACACACGTCTGAGCACACCCATCCCACTCGGGGTGACAAATGCAAAAACAACAATTGATGGACAGAATGCAGAACAATGTCATACATTCACCCCTGTACAGAGATCTGGGCCTAAATCCATAGTGTTTTTTGCTCACCGTGCCATTCCAGTTTGAACCCAGCAATATGCAAATCAGTCTTGACCCTGTGCCTCATGGTAACAGTCCAGCCCGAACTGCCAAGCCAGGTCCTCCCTGGACTGGAAACAAGCATCCTAGGACCGGTTTCGGGGTTTCACCCCTCTTCAGCCAGGATAGCTTGATTCCAGTGGCATGGAGAGCACGGAACTCACATCTGAGCATACCCGTCCCACTCGGGGTGACAAATGCAAAAACAACAATTGATGGACAGAATGCAGAACAATGTCATACATTCACCCCAGTACAGAGATGTGGGCCTAAGTCCATGGTTTTTTTCTCACCATGCCATTCCAGTTTGAACCCAGCTATATGCAAATCAGTCTTGACCCTGTGCCTCATGGGAACAGTCCAGCCCGAACTGCCAAGCCAGGTCCTCCCTGGACTGGAAACAAGCATCATAGGACCGGTTTCGGGGATTCCCCCCACTTCAGCCAGGATAGCTTGATTCCAGTGGCATGGAGAGCACGGGACTCACATCTGAGCATACCCGTCCCACTCGGGGTGACAAATGCAAAAACATCAATTGATGGACAGAATGCAGAACAATGTCATACATTCACCCCAGTACAGAGATCTGGGCTTAAATCCATAGTTTTTTTGCTCACCGTGCCATTCCAGTTTGAACCCTGCAATATGCAAATCAGTCTTGACCCTGTGCCTCATGGGAACAGTCCAGCCCGAACTGCCAAGCCAGGTCCTCCCTGGACTGGAAACAAGCATCCTAGGACCGGTTTCGGGGTTTCACCCCTCTTCAGCCAGGATAGCTTGATTCCAGTGGCATGGAGAGCACGGGACTCACGTCTGAGCATACCCGTCCCACTCGGGGTGACAAATGCAAAAACAACAATTGATGGACAGAATGCAGAACAATGTCATACATTCACCCCAGTACAGAGATCTGGGCCTAAGTCCATCGTTTTTTTGCTCACCTTGCCATTCCAGTTTGAACCCAGCTATATGCAAATCAGTCTTGACCCTGTGCCTCATGGGTACAGTCCAGCCCAAACTGCCAAGCCAGGTCCTCCCTGGACTGGAAACAAGCATCCTAGGACCGGTTTTGGGGTTTGACCCCTCTTCAGCCAGGATAGCTTGATTCCAGTGGCATGGAGAGCACGGGACTCACGTCTAAGCATACCCGTCCCACTCGGGGTGACAAATGCAAAAACAACAATTGATGGACAGAATGCAGAACAATGTCATACATTCGCCTCAGTACAGAGATCTAGGCCTAAATCCATCATTTTTTTGCTCACCATGCCATTCCAGTTTGAACCCAGCCATATGCAAATCAGTCTTGACCCTGTGCCTTATGGAAACAGTCCAGCCCCAACTGCCAAGCCAGGTCCTCCCTGGACTGGAAACAAGCATCCTAGGACCGGTTTCGGGGGTTCACCCCCTTCAGCCAGGATAGCTTGATTCCAGTGGCATGGAGAGCACGGGACTCACGTCTGAGCATACTCGTCCCACTCGGGGTGACAAATGCAAAAACAACAATTGATGGACAGAATGCAGAACAACGTCATACATTCACCTCAGTACAGACATCTGGGCCTAAATCCATCGTTTTTTTGCTCACCATGCCATTCCAGTTTGAACCCAGCCATATGCAAATCAGTCTTGACCCTGTGCCTCATGGGAACAGTCCAGCCCGAACTGGAAGTTCGGGCTGGACTGTTCCCATGAGGCACAGGTTCAGACTGATTTGCATACGGCCATGTCTGAACTGGAGTGGCAGAGTGGGCTAAAGAACGGTGATGGATCAAACCTAGATCTGTTGACTGGGTGTGAGTGTTTGATTGGTTCTGATGCTCCGTCCATCACCACCTCCTTTTGTACCGCTTTGTTCGCCATAAGTTGGCAGGGTATGCTCAGACGTGAGTCCCTTGTTCACTTTGCCACTGGATTCAAGCAAGCCTGGCTGAAGACGGCTGAAATGCCAGAAACCGGTCCTAGGAAGCTTGTTTCCGGTCCAGGGTAGGCATGGCTTGGCAGTTCGGGCTGGACTGTTCCCATGAGGCACAGGTTCAGACTGATTTGCATATGGCCACGTCTGAACTGGGGTGGCAGAGTGGGCTAAAGAACAGTGATGGATCAAACCCAGATCTGTTGACTGGTTGTGAGTGTTTGACTGGTTCTGATGCTCCGTCCATCACCACCCCCTTTTGTACTGCCAGAGAAAAAGAGCACCTCCCCCCACTCAAGGCCTTTGTTTCAGCTCCAGAGCAAGTTTACACCTCATCAAACGGACTATTCAGCTGCTGGGAGATGGGAGCTCATGCAAATGCGCGTCTAGAGGCATTATGCAGGTAGCAGGCAATTATCAGAACTACCCCTTTTAAAAAATTCATTACAAATCCAACTCTACCCAAAAATGAGTCTCGTATAAAATAAATAAATATAAAATAAATATTTGAAAAAGTCATAAAATGATCCATTGCAGCTGTTCCTAGGCAGAGATATAAAAAATGTAATATTGAGCCCCATTGCTATATTGAAAATGGCGTTTAAGGCCTTTTCACTGTAAGTTCAGCTTTAACATTAGAACTTTATATGCCCTACATTTTAATAAATCATTATTCGATTATACAATATAATCATAAAAGCATGCAAATTTTAAACAAATAAAACCACAAAAGAATAATATACATCTGATAAAAAGCAGCATAATAACAACACTTATAAATACTAAAGAAGAAACGCTCCAACATACTTCACCCATGGAGCGCAGAGATTTACATTACATTTCTAAGAATTTATATCGTATTCCAAAATATGGCACCTTTCAATAAAGAGGAGACATCCAGGATTAGTGCATGGTCAGGTGATAGATTTAATTGTAAAAAGGCAGGCTGAAACTGTCAACATCCCCTCGAATTTAAAACAGGAATTAAATACTTGCGTCACAAAAACTCATAAAATGTACAGAACCACACTATATGCTCCAAAGTCTGCTGTGGGCATCCATCACTAGGGCAGACTTCGATCGTATTTGGGTCACAATGTCCTGGGGGGGAAACAAATAGATAACCGGATGGACCCCAACCGAAATTTAGTCAAAAGTGATCCTTCCCACGGAGGGGTAACAGTGAGGCCATAGAGTTCAGAACTTGCCACAGTTTGGAGAGACAGACGCGATGCAGAGGTCGCCCTTTTGAGGACTCCCAAATACCTACGTTTCTTTAAATGCTGCGAAAACTGATCCCCAATAACTCTTCAATCCATCTTACTGAGGAGATAGGGCTTATACAACAGGTCGGGACACCCCCATAATAGCGTGGAGATGATCGCTGCTCACATGGGCCAAAGCTGAGAGCATCGCACTTCATTGTGAAGACACCTTAGGTATCCACAAGGTCCCCCTCGCTACCCGCTGGGACGTGATATTGTCTGCATTAACACACATTCATAACACCAGTACTACAAACCCAATCAATGCTACGCCCTGACGATATACAATGAAAAAAGTAGGAGGCATAGAAAGAGATACAGATCTCTGCTAGTAAACACCACGCGTGTGCATAACCCACTCCATCACATGCTATGAATCGCTGCCATAACATTCACCACCAACGCCAACACAATGGAAGCATCAACTGGGGGAACCAGGAGTAAGTTTTGTTGTTAAGATATTATATTTTAATTTCTCACAGTTCCTTCATATACCGGCTCCATAGTTAGTAAAATATTAGGAACTACGCATTCGTGATGCTGGCACATGATATGCACCTGGACAATCCTGCAAGTCTGATTTAACCAATGTTTATAGACGCAGATTGTAATTTGCAAGTGATGTTCTGTAGTACACGCAATAGCCGTGGGTTGAATGCCTAAGCATTGGCAATCCTAGGTCATGAGATGAAAACTGTTGCTGCATGCAAAAGGTGATCTTAGTAATATGTAACTATAACATGGAAAGATGTGCATGCCTGTACAATTGATGTGAAAGTAAAAACCTCATAAACAGATTTAAAAATAAATAAAACAGGTCATAGCAGCCCAAGGTCTGAGCAACAGACTCAGCATAACTCCTCCACGAAATTCTGAGACCGTAGTCCTATCCAAGGCAGTCCTCAATCACATCCCTGTTAAATCCTATGTGACCCTCAGACCACACAGGGATCCACAGTAGCACAGGAGCCAGCATCACAGAATCCTCCACCTGGTCAAAGCCCAATTCTTTGTGTATAAATAAGGACGAGCTATTTGGAGCCAAGCCCAGCAGCCACCTACCAAAATGATCCTCCTTTTGCTGTAAAACCTTACCATTGCGATATCCACCATACAAAAGTACAGGTAGGCATTTAATTTTATATGTCTGCAAAAGTCATAATGTGGGTTTGTTATCAATCTGTTCGGAAAATCTAAAAAGGGCACCTCAGGCTAAAGAAAAGCGGGAACACCGCTTTGATAAACATGTAAGCCAGTTATTCAAATAATCAAAAGTAACCCCCAAATAAGGGAAATTGAGCACCCCAGTGACATGATTACCCTTAATACCAACAGACCTAATTTTAGAATTTTTCCTTCCGCACACCATACAGTGTGTTTTACAGCTATTCACCTCCAGCTCTAACCCATCCATAAAGTTGACAAAAAGGTCAACAAGAGTTTTTAGTCTATTTGCCGTTCCGCCCATCAGCACTGCGCCATTCTCATAGAGTAAGGAGTGTACAGGAATTAATTTTACCTTGGGCAGATCTTTCCCGTGTGCTGCTAAATAAGTATTCAGGCCATTGATAGTTATAAAAGAAAAAGCAATGGTGCCCGCACACATCCCTCTCTAACTCCAAGTGGAAAAGAAAAACATTCAGAACATTCCCCACCCATGCCATAGCGCACTGACACATTCGCATCTGAATGCAGTGCCCTTAAAAACGTATTTAATGGTGTAGGTAACCCTAATGGCAACAAATTTGACCATAGCTTTGACCTATTCACCCGGTCATAGGCGCTACTCAAGTCCATGAACGCAAAGTGAATAGTCCCTTGCTTAGCAAATACATATTTCCCTATTATGAGATTAGGTTCAGACACTGTTCTGTAGTACCTTTTCCTTCCTGAAACCTATACTGGACTGGACAGAGAATGTTATGTAATTGAGCCCACAAATCAACACGCTGTAATATGATGTATCCCACTACTTTCACTACAGAATTAAGCAAAGAGATGGGTCTGTAGCCTGCAGGATCTTGCTTGTTTCCCTTTTTAAAAACAGGTACAATGGATGCCGATTTCCAAGACATAGGAAGACCAATTTACGCAACAGGCCTCAAAACATTTGTTAAAATGCGGCCATGAAATGGGGTTCGGCTTTGTAAAGATCCACAGGTATCCCAGCCGGGCCTGGGGCTTTATTTGAGGGACTAGCCCTTATTGCTTCATAGATCCCTTCCAGGTCAGACCTGATCTCCACTGGATAAAGTTCAATATCCTCATCCATTTCCGAAAGGGCATCCAAATCTAGAGAATAAACCTTTTTGAAATGGGATACCCATTGCTCTGGTTTTATAGTAGAACCAACATCATCTGGAGTGGTCAGGGTTGGTTGCCTACCATTAACAATAGCCCAAAAGCCCTTGAGTCCCAAGAATCACAGGTTGGCAGCAATCACTCCCAAGAAGCCTTATTAATTGCTTGCTTATAACCCTTCCTCACCACTATTATGGCCTCTTGGTTCTGAGGCCTTGCGTTAAGGGCCTCCCAGAGTTGGTTGTTGGCCACTCTACTGGTTTTGTCAAACCAACCATGTTGTACGGCTTGGCCCAGACCCGCCAGTTCCTCATAATGATGTTACTTGAAACACTCAATTGATAGAAGGCTTCCAAGATCGCAACAGGTGGCGGGTCAATAATAACAAATGTTCATCAATAAGATTTAAGTTGGATCTGACAACAGACTCAAATAGGGTTTGAATAGGGAGGTTATGCCACCTAATCTTTTTCCCTTTATCCTTGCTTGTTAGACCTATCAAGCCTGGGGCAGTATCGGGAGTAAAGCCTGGTGGAACTGTCACCCTAGTTCCAATGGAGTTTTGATCACTAAATCCACTATTATGTGCAACTTATGGAGTCATGGAAATCACAAGATTCCTGGATATAAAGACATGATCAATTATCGTTCCTTTACCCCAACCAACAAATGTGGGTAAATCCTTCATCAAACAGCCTCCCCCAGTCATCACTTTACACAGACCTGCATTCCCAAGGGCTTCAGATAACACGTGCTCCTATGGTCTAAAATAGGTGTGGTAAGAGGGAAATCTCCAACAGTATAGGGGTTACCTCCATTTTGATTTGTACCTAGCTTAGCATTGAAATCCCCAGCCAAATAACATTAAAATGTGCAAGTGACCTGGCTTGTAAGATTGATAATACTTGGAATAACGCCTCGATCTGACAACCAAGTTCCCTGTTCGAGTTATGAAAATTTAACAAGAAAATATGCGAATCCCGTGAGGACACCACCCATAAGATCTGAATCCCTGCATGACTCTAGGGGATGGGAACAACCGTTTAGAAATACAGATCAAATGGACAGACCTCGCCGTAGCTCTGTGGCCATGAGAAGTGATTGCTGCTACATTATAACTCTCGTACCCATCAAATGCTACTGACTCCCGAGCCCAAGTCTCCTGCAGCACAAGAACATCAATCTGGGTAACAAAATTAAGCCATTCCGGGTCATGTATTTTGTCTCTGCAACATCGCTCCTGTGTTAGAAGCTATAGACTCATTTGGCCCCATGGATAATACACTGAGAGCTAGAGAACTGTTCCAAAGCTGCTCAGATGAGGATCAGGAGGACACAGTCAATCATTCGGATCTAAGCTGGCTAAGACAGAAAACCTATTTGCAGTAGGAACCGCCAACTGATGCAAACTATGATACCTCTTGCTAGCTATAGGTAAGGAATGAAATTGCAGATGGTGATAGAAAAAACCAAGAGGAAAAATGCTTATTTCTGTCATACACGAAGTCTTTGGGATAAAACTATAGATCAATTGCTTGGCCAAATTAGGTGACCTATAATTAATCACTACACAATCCCCAGAAAGATTTTTTCCCATAGGTCCCACCCAACCAACTCTTCTAACAAAAAGTATGTCTTTAAAATCACTAGCATTAAAGTCAGCATTATGACGTAACTAGTGAAAAACTTTATTTTTCAAATTGGAAGTGGATTCCTTTTCCCTAACTTGGGGCACTCCTGCCAGAATAGCAACAAAGGGACAGCAGACTGGGGGAATATTCAAATATGGCAGCTCTACTGCTAATTGATGATCTCCCCTCACTCTCATAAGATCATCAAGTGTAGAAGTATTAATATTGCTCTATGCCCTCCCTACTTTAGCTATGCCTTCAGGGGCCTGCTCCACAAGGGGAAGGTGGGACAACACAGAGGCCTCCATGGTTGATGGCACATTAGGAGGCACACGATCAGAAATGAAACCTTCTGTCCTGGGCACCCCACTAAATTCTCTACTAGGTACACTTTTGGGAGTAATAGATCTAAAACCACCACTAAAGGAAGGATTTCCAGAGATAGTCTTAGACTCTATAATCTTAGTCAGACCAGATATGGCAAGCTCCAATGAGGACAACCTATCCATTAACGGAGCAACATATTGAACAATAGTATCCCTTAGTCTATTTAGCACTGTGTCCCAGTCCAAATTACCAGCTCCCAAAAAATCTGGGTTTTAATAAAGACCCCATTTCTTGGGGGAATGAGATTTCCACTTAGCTGCAGCAGGACGCCTAGGCTGGTGCTTCCTTTTGGTGAGCGGTGGGTAGATGCTGGTATCAAGCATTTCTCAAGGATCCTTCTCCGCCAAACTTTCCAGCGAGGCAATTGGAGAGTTATGGGTAACCTCCCTACCACTTTGAGTCGTGGTTTGATGAGTATGTTTTGAGAAGCTTGTAGTCTAATCAGGGAGTTTGGGCCCTTCTTCACCTCTAAAGAGAGTCTCCTTCTGCTTGATCATTTTTCCTTGAAATTACACTCAATGCCCATGCCCAAAAATAGTCTAGGGTAGTACCATTGGTGGGCCCAGCAGCAGAAACTTTATCAGAGTCTTAAGGGGATTGTATGCCAGTATAAGCATAATAATCTGAGTGAGCATAGGACACCAGGGAGTAAAATAAAAAGAACAAAATATATAAGTATAGGAGGTAATGCAAAACATTCTACCAGATCAGAGATGAATAAAGGGGGACTCAGCCTCCACCAGGCAATTATGGGCAAAGATGGGCCCATCCTTGGGCCAGACGAGCCTGTTTACCTCAGACGGAGTCCGGCTACACAGCAGTCCACGAAGCGGAGCACCCCAGACACAGGAGCATATGACGTGCGTTGTAGCTTGAAGGGGGGTGCAGCCAGTTCCTCCCCAGGTCTCTTTGCTGTACAGTTCCCTGGGATAGGGAGTCCCGCAACACAGCAGTCCCTGAAGCAGAGCTCCCCAGACACGGGAGTACGTGACGCTCATGTAGCATGAAGAGGGGTGTGGCTGCCTCCTCCCCGGTCTCTTCGCTGTACAGCCTCCTGGGTTACGGAGTCCCGCAACACAGCAGTTCACGAAGCGGAGCTCCCCCTGCGTTCAAATATCATGCACACTGCCTCGATGGGCAATAAGGCTTACTTAGCGATGACTTATAAATATTTAAAAGGAATGTTTGGCTCATCAAAAGAGGTCATTTTGGCAAGTCAAATTTGTAGTTAAAACCTGCACTACTGTGCTTCCCATGACTAGTCTGAGATATGTTTCCCTGCCACTGCAGTGGGAGACACAATGAATGCTGCAGGCCACTGATGACATTTAACTCATAGGCCCTGTGGATCCTTATAGGTAAGCTAAATATGCCACTTTTACCATTTTGAAAGGAAGTAGAAAAAGTACTTTGCCACTGGTTATTGGGAATAAAATGGACACGAGTTTTATATCCGCCAAAAATAGGGTTCAGCAATTGGCATGACCCTGCAGAAAAAGCACATTTCCAGCAGGGGGGTGGGGGGACATAGTTAAGGGCAGAGTTGATAACATCATTTGTTTTTCAGTATAGCTTCAGCACTGTTCAATCAATCTGCATGAAATGTGGCAGCTAGGAAACTAAGGGCCTGATTTAGATCTTGGCGGACGGTTTACTCCATCACAACAGTGACAGATATCCCGTCCCCCAAAATATAAATCCCATACAGCAATACCAGGAAGCCTGTGAAAAGGCCGGGTTCTGCTACCAAAGGTTGACAAGGATTCCTAGGTCGATTTATCTTTATTACCTGCTGAGAAGTGTAAAGGGGAGAAATAACTCATTTTAGGCAATTCAACAGTCCGTAATAACTATGGCCAAAAGGATCACAGACTCCGAACTCCAAGTTAGTGAATTTATTACAGAGCCAAAAACAACTGGATATACAAACACCTCAAGACGAGGTTGTAAAAATACATGGGAACTAATACAAAACCATATCTACGAGTAAGGTTGATCCGATGAATCGTGTAAAGAATGAAAAGTTCCAGAAACAAAACAGAAGCAAGGACTGCTCCAATATTTAAGTCGGACTTCATCTGAGGCTGAAAAGGGAAAAGCATTAGACTATCCCTACTCTATCTCTAAGGTGACATCCCTTCTTAACATTTCCCAGGCAAAGTCAGTTAAAGGTTTCAGCTGGTGAAGACTTCCTAAGAAGCACATTCATGATGTAAGTCAGGTAGCCAAAGCTATAGAGCTCGTTCCAAGATTCTCTTTCCAGATCGATCTTCTAACCCCTTCTCCTAACTCATCCTGTCTCCTTTTGCCTCTCCTCCCTCGGGACACTTTCCCTAATACAAAATGCAAAGATTTAAAGCGCGCCCACAGATCACCTCACCTCAACGGACACCTCTCCTATGTAATTTTACAGTCTTCCACACTCCTTCCAATGTTCAACACAATGACCTTTCTTCCCAAGCCTTCTCGGTGAGAAAGAACACCGGCTCCCAATTATCGACATTCCATTTACAAAGTATCGCTTCTCCTCCATGCCTAACTCCTAAAACAAAGAGCGTTAGTTCTAACTAACAAAAGCAGCTTCTTCCACCTGCAACTGAAACATGAGGACAGAAAAACCTTGCAAGCACATGATATTCGCTGACTACCTCTAAATGCGAGAGCTTACCTGGAAATTACATTTTCAGGCCTGCACAATTCGGCCAACATAAGAATAAAAGAATAGGCTTTTCATACACACAACGTGAACCTGACATTTAGGCCTTTACACATACATTTATACACGTTAATATTGCTTTGCTTTGCAAACACCTACAATTATTACATTCTAAGCACAATTTGTCATTTCCTCGTGCAATCTTCATCATGGCACACGTGTAAATCGAAATACATTGCATTACACATAAGCTTTCATTCAGGCAGATGCAATTCGTTAATCTTTCTAAAAACAGATAGCATTTAATTTCTCTTGCATAGCACAAATACCTTTTCGATTTAACATCACATCATTATTACATCACATTTTCTAATAACCACATGTTAATACAACACAGGAATATATGCGGGTGCTGACTATTCATGATTATCATGCACCCCTAAAATTTTAGTGCACCATCGCTCTCCATCACCTGCAACCAACCGCAAGTGCGCACAGTCAAAGGTGATTGAGCACAGGATGGGGTTGAAAGCTGTGCACAGCACAGATTGAGTACATGGCAGGCTCGGAGCAGTGGGGTTGGAAGGCTGTTAAAAACAATCATTTGCAATGAAATAGGTCTCGCATTTGTTAAGTTAGAGCTGTTGACTTTGAAAATTACAATGTTTTTTACTTTTGTTTTTTTATTTGCAGTGTAGTAAATATATTTGTATAGCGCAATTGCTATTGGTAAAAAAAAGCAAAAGTAAAAAAACATTGTCATTTTTAACGCCAACAGCTCCAACTTTACAAAATGCGAGAACTATTGCATAGCAAATGCTTGTAGGAAGCTACTGATAGGAAGAAGAGAAACAGGAGCAAGCTTAAGGTGTAAGGAAAATAACGTGAGGGGAGAGGGTTATAAGAGAACGTGAGAAAGGCAGCTAGGGAAAAGAACGACGGGTATAGAAGATAGTGAGGAGTAGAGACAAGGGGAAAGAGAAGATAGGAGATCAAAACAATAAAGAAATGGGAAGGAGGCAGGAGTGAGAGAGAGGGAAATGGAAAGAAAAAATGGTATGAACGAAAAGGGGAAAATAAACAGGTGGAGGAATTAGTGGAATTTAGTACTCTCTTGTAAGATCCTTCCAGCAGAGGATGATCATGGCAAACGTGTCCTGTCTCGATAGAGAGCGATGAATTATGAGCAAAAAATAAACTGAGTGTTTACTTCTGTACTGCAGGGTTCTGATACAGAGTGGTTAGATAATTTATTATGCTAACTCCTTTCTTTGCAGAATGGGAACAAGGGGCTTGTGCCTGGCCCTACACACAGTAGCCTTCACCACAGTGTGAACAAATATAAAGTTCAAATTTACAAAATGTGATGGTTATTGTATAGTTTCAGTAAAATCGTTTATACCTGAAATAAATAGGCCAAATTGCTTTTCAACCATTGTTTCAGTCAGTTGGTTTGTGTACTTTTATAGATTTACATCAAAAGCTTGAATACTACTCGCTTGACACAAGAATTTCAAGCCATCTCTACATTGTGCAGGGATTATCACATTTCTCTACGTGCCCATGAGGTTTCAAGACATTTCAACATGTGGATTTTCGTTAATAATATTGTACATGTTTCAGGATTGGTAGACATTCGTGGTGAAGCACTGAGTGGCTTTTAGACTTTGTTACATAAAGCGGTTGGTTATGGTGCCAACCCAAGACTGTTTTTTTTTGCCTTTCTACCAGAGTTGTTTCAATAATAAGGGGGTTTGCCCTAATACTCCACCCGTACCTGGGCAATCAAACAGCAAAAAGGAACAAAATATGGTGCGGTGGAATTGATCCACCAACGCTGGTAGTTTGTGTACCTGAAGGAAACCTTAATTAATCCCTCAATGGAGAACTGTTCTCTTCAACAACATTTAATTATTTAGAAAGCACTTACACTGGTCTGTTATCCATGTGTTTATCGCTATGCGTATAGAGATAAACATCTGGATAACAGACCAGTGTAAGTGCTTTCTAGACGAGACACATTTGTGGCAATTCCACAGTGGTGTGTCATCCTTATTTAAACGTGTATAGATTTTACCTCCAAAGAAACATACAAATTGCTCCTTTCTGAGTGTGGTACTGTCTGCAATGCACTTTACAGAGATGCGCAATGGTGGAAGTGTGGTGGTTGCTCGTTGCCTACTGCAGAGAGATCATTAGAGAGGGGTTTAAACACACTTGCATGCCAGTATTTGAAAGTAGTTGTAACATGTGTGGAATTTATGCACTGGTGTTTAAAATACTCGCATTCTTTGCAGTAAACAGGGCGGCATTTGTCAATGGCGTCATGCTATTTCTAGTAAATTGTGGCGAGGGTCCTCATTGTAGGCTTGAGTGGCTTTACGAGCCATTCGGATTACTGGTGCAAGCGAAGGATAGTGACATGTGTTCTATTGCTGTGTCCAGGATAGAAAAAGAACCCAGATATGCATTCTTTGGTGACATGGGGTCTTCTTCGGGCAGAATATATTTTCAGGACCACCGATTTTGGAGTTGATTTTACCACACAAGCAGACCAGCTGTGTCCTTATCTGAATATATCTTTGGGTCTCCACCAGGACGTGATTATTGTGCACACTTATCGGACTTTGCATTTCTTACCAAACATGAGGATGTGTGCAACTCACAAGGGAAGCTCGTACTTTAGTTTTAAATGCTTTGGTCGTAGACTCAGAAAATAAAACAATCTTCACTATGTTGCACTTCTGTTTGCCAAAGATGCAACCTATTTTCCTCGATCGCTTTATAGTGTGAGGAGTGACAATCACAAAATAAAATAGACCAGGAGAGAGGAGCTAGAGGGGGAGGGGTGAGGGGCGGCTAAAAATACAAGATGAAAACGCTTATGTTTTGAGCCGATCCTTATTAGTTTGCAAGCAGTTAACGGGGATCAGCTGAAGACATAAGCGATATTTACCCAAACACACACCATTTCCCCCCTTTAGAATTGTTAAATTGGGGACTGCTTTCCTTACCAAAGCCCCGGGGAAGTTCATGGATCCTTCCTTTCCCCCCTCCCCTCGTCCATAGCCGGGCTGCGAGAGTGAAAGTGAGAAGGCTGGCTACAACCAGATGAGAAGCAGCGCCTTGTGTGCTGTAGGGCCAGGTGCGGAGTAAGGGAGGGTGGGGGTTGGCCCAATACGAAAAACCATGCAAACACCACTAAGGAGACATGCCGTGCTAAGCTAAAAACATAAAGCACGGCAGAGGAAAAAGTTGAAAAAAAGTAAATGAAAAAGTAAACAAATGTAAAAGAAATAGCAGGACAGCCACTTTCAGCATGCGGCTGATAGAGCGCTTTCAGCACTCTATTTGTATGGGTGCATTATAGTCATGGTTGCCATGTACCTATACACATTTATATTGTTTGCAGTGTTTTATGATTTTGAACATGTATCCAGTAAACTCATCTACACATTTATTGTAGTGCAATGTTATGATATGATCATGTATGTATCGTCATGCCTGCATATACAGAGAGCAGGACAGTTTATAACTATATAATGTAACCATTTTATTTGTTTAAGTTGCCCAACTTCCTAGGCTCAAGACTTTACTTGTTTTTGCACCTCCTTGGCTTCTCGAGAAATAAATAATGAAATGCATGTTGTTTTCAAGAAATAGCTGTGTTCTCATCCTACTGCAGGTATCGGAATGCCAACTCGTTATTTTCAGACTGGAGAAGATACAAAGAATGCTTTGAAGACAGTTGGAAGGGAGAAGGGAGGATGTCTTCGTGTCTGGCTGGTCTGGGAACCAAGGTCAACTGGCTGAACAAAGGAATACTAATTAAAAGAGCGTGAACCTCCCCACATAGAAAAAGTTGCAATGGAAAGTTTTACCAGGATGGAGCAAAGAATCGAATTCTATATTGTATGATGCACAGGGACAGAGACCCCAGACTTCTGCTAGCTTTCGGAGAGAAGGGAGCATCTTAGAACTCGCTCCTAGCCTTAAGCATCTTAACCCATTTGACGTGAGTACTTCTCAGGAAGTCAACACGTGCTGACAGCGTTGGGAATAGACAGAAGGGTATTAGATAGCATCTCCTATTAGTATAGTGGAGGGACAGATTAGTTTTATTTTCTAATGAAAAGGGATTTAGACTCTGCTTCTATTCTGAACTGTATCCTGATCCTCGAATTCACCATTGTATTCTTGTTATGCCAAATTACTTATATTCGTAGAATCAGCTCTATATTGATTTTCCTATATCTATACATGCTAATCTTACGATGTGTCTACATCTTATTATTCTTGGCGTTATAATAAATTGACAAACCTAAAGTTGGAGTCTGTGGTATTTTCAGGTATGATATCGCCATCCTGTTATGAAGTGTTTTTCCCCTCCACCGCTTATAGGAGGTAAATACAAGATCCTGAGCGCTAATTGTTAGGAGGAAGACAGGGGTGCAATTTAGTGTAATCAAATGGTAGCAGAGGATGGTTTACCTCTAAATAAGTGAGGGAAAAGGAGAAATATAGGGGAGAGTAGGAAGAATCAAGGTCCGGATGCAGCAGATGGAACATCGGCGAAGAGTGGCGGAAACTGGCAGACGTTGACGGTGCGGAGGAACTAAAAGGGCGGCTTGAGCATGAAAGGTCTTGTGAGGAGTGTTAGATTGCGGTGTGTTTCATTTGTGTGATGTTTTGCGGAGTTGGGATGCATGTTGAGTGATTGTGGTTATTGGTACTGGTTTGAACACGTGTGGATCAGGTAATTTGGTGAACGGGCTCAAGAGAAGTCCAAGATCCCAGGATAGTATTGTAATGTGATTGTCTGAGAAATTGTGGGAGTCGTGAAGCGCTATCCACTGTTCACTTGTGTCAGGGAACTTTGTGTGAGTGCAGGAGTAATTTGCAGCGAGACACCCCAGGTACCGGGGGTGGATCACAGTAAATAAGTGACCAACGCAGGTCGGAGGTCATAGTAGGTGCGTGTTCTTGTGTGAGTGTTCTATCGATCTCTTAGTGGACAGACAATTACTTGTTGTTGTAACTGTACATTATTGTGACTGTGGTAGGACCGGTTACTTGGGTTAATAACTTTGGGTTATACAGTTACTTGTAGAAGTGAATGTGTGAGCAAGTGTACAAAGCAAAATTGTAAAGGCGGGTGAGCTATGGCAAGGAGTGAGCAGTGACGTCAGTGTGCGCCGCGCTGGAATTGGTCGGTTGGTGTAATGCCGCGCTGGGATTGGTTGCTCTGCGTTCATAGTCGATTATTGGATTGTGGGTTGCAGATCGATCGATTTTCATGATACGTTGTTTTCGGGTGTTGAGAGATTTGTGCAGAGGTGACAGAGGGGTGGTGACTCAGGTCAGAGAGGAAGCTCCACCGGAGGATACCCCTACACATTATATGGCAACAATTGTGGGCTTGCATATGATCGTTTGGCTTCAGAATTGGCATAAAATTACAGAGAAGGAAAGGGAATTGGCTTTCCCTCGTTATGGGTCATTTGGTATGGAGGTTTTATACCAGCTGAGGGGGGTGATGCCTGCCCTTAAACCTCCACCTTGACCCACACAATTTGAGGCATTAGATGCTTGGATGAGAGCCGCATTAACAAAGAAACGAAAGGCATCACAGGGACGAATGAGGAGAGCGATGAAGGCATATCAAGATGCCAGATGGGCTGCACAGCTGAAACGATGGAGAGTAGACACTATAGAATGAGAGCGCTTGTATCCCTTTCGATTGTTAGCAGGCGAGTCAGAGGGAAAAAGTAAGAAAGATGAGGATAGTGACACAGATGATAGTTTTCTAGACAGGCTCTTAGCAGAACGACCTCCACTTTGTGACTCTAAGTCAGAGACAGAGAAGTCGCAACCACTAGAGGAGACAGTAGGAGCAGGGCAGGTGGGATAGGAGGAACAGTCAACAGGAGTCAGGAGACAAATAGCCATGGTACAGATTCCTGGAGGGTCAGGGGGGATGAGATACCCCAATTACGAACCAGCCCAACCTGCAGGGAATATGCAGTTACCAGATGCTCTGTCAGTGCCAGTTACCATTGGACCAGTAGTCCCCATATATACTCCGGAAGAGAGACAAAAGGACAGTCAACAGTACACAGGTGATAGTGAAGAGACAATATCTGGGGGAAGCCTTACACAAACGGGAGCAGGTCTAGGAGAGGTACCCGTGGCTTATAGTACTCTATTGCCTGCTACTGCAGATCCATCACAAATGGACAGTGGGTCAGAATGGAGACCAACCGGAATCTTAGCGAATTCTAGGTCGGACCTCCGAATGTGGGTTCAACCAGTGAGAGAGTCAATGTTGCCAAGAGAAGAAATGACGAGGGCAGAGCCTTCTAAGATACTGTGTGGGCTGCAGGGTGTGTGTGCAGGTAATCACTAGAGGAGTAGGAGCTGGCATAGAGAAGATCGTTCAGCAGCAAAGAGAGAAGAAGGAGCAATACTTAGGAGAACACAGAGTTGTGACAGAGAAGGCGTAGAAAGGGAAAGAAATCAGAAAGTGTTGCAAAGTGTAATAAAAGTGCCAATGTTGGATGTGGTTCGGTTGAAGTTGGAAATAGATGAAGTGGTTGAAGGGAATTTGCCTTTGGAAAGAATTAAGACATATGACCCAAATAAATTGTTATTTGTAGCCAAAGACATTACAAGAAAAGAAAAGCGGGCTTATGATGCCCTATGGCAGTTAGCATGAAGGTATGATGTTGATTTGACAAAGACCAAGATGATGCAGGGTTCTTGCAGACTAAATTATACAGACAAGGAGTTGAAGTAAAAGCGAACTGTTGGGTTGAAAGCCCAGATTATAGAACTGGTACTAGGCATGCAAGCTTGGAAAGCATTAGACAGATGGGAAGAGAGGTGGACTAAAAATAAATTTGTGCTAATACCGGAAAAGGTACCTCCTCGCCTCAGGGGAGAGAGATGGAAGCCACTGGTAATTTTGCATTGAGAGAAGTGCAAAATGGAGGGTATGTACATGTGCCATGGAGCAGAGGCGAGTTGGCTGCTTTTACAAATGATTTTCCTCGGCAAAGGGAGAAACCTGCAGAATGGTACAAGCGGATAAACCGGCTTGTCAAGATCTCGAAGGTGTTGTGGATTGATTTGAACACTTTGTTTGATATAGTGGTCCCGGCAGATTTGTGGGCTGCATGCAAAATTGCTATTGAGTGGCCAACAGCGGAGCCACCTAAAAATTCTGCAGCGCATGGTCCTTCACCTGATGTCATGAGGAAATATGAGCAAGTAATTACCTGGTTGCAGTCTAAGGTAGCTCCGCAGATTGTTGATTGGCTTAAAATCGATCGTACAACTCAAGAGCCTAAGGAATCAGTGCATGGTTACTACGAACGATTGTTATTGGCTTTCAAACAACATAGTGGATTGTCTCCAAGTTTGTGTTAGGTTTGAAATCTGATATTAGTTTGATGATACAACACCACCTGATATATTGGCAGAATAAGTCGGTGGATGAAATACTGCGGTATGCCAAATATTGTAGTGATCAAGTGAAATCAGCACAAAATAAATTGCAAAACAAGGTGATGTTGGCTCAGTTGAGAAGTGCAGATTGCATGCAGGGGGGTGGAGGAGGAATGGGGCGAGGCAGGGGAAGTGGCCGAGGTATGGGTCAACAAATGGCAACCCAACCAGGTCAGGGACGAGGAAGAGGTACAGAGATGAGTAGAAGTGAGTGGGTGGCACATCAGAAGAAGGTGACTGCCTGTCATTATTGTCACAAGACGGGGCATTGGAAGCGCGAGTGTTGCTTGTATCCTGCTAATCAGATTCAATACGAGGGGGAGGGACACATGAGCGAGACTCTACAGATAGTGACTAGACCATATATGGAGGTTGCAAGCCACAAGTACAGGTGCCATAGCCTCCCAGAATACCCACATACAATCAGACATATCTGCAGATGCCATATTTTGAAATACGAGATTGATACAATCAATCTCAGGGCCGTCTAGAGTACCGGAGGGGGTGCAGGAAGAATGCCCTCTCAATACCATACTGGAGGTAGATCAGAGTGGGCCATTCGTGGATGCAGATGTGAATGGATATCCTGTCACCTTTTTATTAGAGACTGGAGCTGCACGTTCCACATTCAGAACAGATGCGGTCCACAATTTATCTCTTTCTGGACAATCGATTCAAGTAGTGGGTGTTAGCAATCAGAGAATGACCAACCCATTAACAAATGCACTACCTGTCAGAATAGGGACGTTCAAAGATAAGCATCAGTTTGTGGAGTGCAATACAAGTCCGGTCTGTCTTTTGGGCCGTGACCTTTTGTGCAAATTAAATTATAACATCTCATGCACTCCGAGAGGTGTGGAGCTGCAGACCTTTCATGACAATTCTGATTTCAAAATGGCTAATATGAGCATGTGTGCAGAACTGTTGGTGGCTCTTACTAAAGCAGAATTGCCGCATGATTTGAGAGACTCAGTTGACCCACAAGTGTGGGATTTCATAGGTGAAGAGATAGGGTTAATCCGAGGTGTGGAACCTGTGAAGATACAGGTGAGACCGAATTGTGAGTTTCCGCGAACCCCACAATAAAAACTGTCTGCGGAGACAGTGGCTAGAATAACTCCTGTCATTGAGTCAATGATTGCACAAGGCATTCTGAAGGAGATACGAGGAAGTCCCTGAAATTCACCGATTATGGGACTGCAGAAGCCTAGTGGCAAATATAGGATAGTACAAGATATGCGCAGGATTAATGAAATTGTGATTCCTTGTTGTCCTGTGGTACCGAATCCAGCTGTTATTCTCTTTTAAATACCATGTGAAGCGGAATGGTTTACCGTCATAGATTTGTGTCAAGCATTCTTTTCCATACCTTTACACGAAGAAAGTCAGTATTTATTCACATTTCGTATGGGTGACTGTGTCTTAACATGGTGTAGAATTCGTCAATGGTATACAGAAATCCCCTCCATCTTTAGCCAGTGCCTGAAAAAGAATCTTGAAGGGCTGGTGATGCCTCAGAAATCAGTCCTGGTTCAGTATATTGACAACCTTTTGGTTGCCTCAGAAAATGAGGATGCGTGCAGGATAGACACAGGGGCTTTGTTAAACCATTTGGCAGAGAATGGACACAAAGTGTCCCCCAATAAACTACAGTACTGTTTGCCTGAAGTGCAGTATTTGGGACATCGCATTGAGAAAGGAAAGCGAAGAGTGTCACCAGATCGCACAGAGGCGATGTCGCAAATTGGAACTCTGAAAACACAAAAAGAAGTCTGCATGTTTTTGGGTATGGTTGGCTATTGTCGACAGTGAATCCCAAACTTTTCCTTGCAAGCAAAGCCTCTGTTAAGACTAACACGAAAAGACATCAGTGATCCGGTACCATGGGATGAAGAATGCTTGAGAGCCTTCCATGAGTTGCGAGAAAGCATATGTCGTGCCTCAGCTCTTGGAATGCCAGACTATAATAAAGCGTTCTCGCTTTTCTGCTGTGAGAAGGAGGGATGTGCATTAGCGGTCCTTGTACAGATGCATGGGGGTGCCCGTGGACCAGTGGCCTATTTTTCAGCTACATTAGTTCTAGTAGCTTCTGCGTTGCCCGGATGTCTTAAATCCGTTGCTGCAACCGGTTTCAGCATTGAAAGATGTGAAAGCATCATGATGGGTCATCCTTTATCCGTTTATGTACCACATTCTGTAGAATTGTTGATGACCAGAACAAAAACACAGTATCTAATGAACAATAGGTTAACCAAGTATGAACAAGTCATTTTAGCATCTGAAAATGTCACGTTAAGACGTTGTACCACGCTGAACCCCACTACATTGTTGCCTGTCCCTCAAGAAGATGGAGATGAAAATTGTGAAGAGCATGACTGTCTAGATGTCACTGAACTATCTACCAAACCTGACATTGTCGATGAACCTTTACCTGAAGCTGATTTGATCCTTTTTGTTGATGGTTCATGTCTAAGAGACAATAAAGGGTACCTAAGAGCAGCCTTTGCTGTATGCACCATCACCAGAGTAGTAGAAGCTGCCTGTTTGAATAGAGTATTCTCTGCTCAGGTAGCAGAAATCATTGCATTGATACGTGCCTGTACTATTTCACATGGAGCCCAGTGACGATCTATATGGACAGCCAATATGGGTTTGGTGTAGTTCATGATTTTGGTCAGCTGTGGTCTCAAAGGGGATTTTTAACATCCTCAGGGTCTCTGATCCGAAATGGTGAATATGTGCGCCAATTATTGAACGCTTTGCAAAAAGCCAAAGCCATAGCTGTTGTGAAGTGCGCTGCTCACGGAAAGGGAGAAGATTTTGTCACAAAGGGCGTTAATGCTGATTTGCAGGGATGTGCCAGGAAACATAAATCTGCCCCAGAGACTCTTAACGTTTCTTTGGTGTGTCAACACGACAGTGGAACCATGGCTTCCAAAACATCTGGACGAAAACAAAAATGGATCATTGGAACTCTCATAGCAATAGTGCTGCTTGTCATAATTGATCTTTGAGTGGATCTCCCAATGATGAAAAGAATGGGGAACAACCTACCCTTACCCCACCTGGTTCAAATGTCGATATAGAAGAAGGTCCATCCATGAAAGATAAGGAAATGATCAAAGAAACTAGCCGTAGATTACATGTGGATTGGTCAAAGGGTGATTTCACGCTGAATGCATGTGCACGTTTGTTGTATGAGTATGTAGACACAATAGAAGCGAAAGACTGTTATGTGTGCATGCAATTACCAGCTTCAGTAAAGGAAGGAATACGATACCATCACTTGTCAGTGACTTATGGCATTACATGCAGTGTACTATTAAGTATGTTTTATAGTAAAGCCCACTTTGAATATTATTTCTCAAATTAAGATGTGGTAATCTCTGAAGTTCCAGTCCTAAAATACATGAACAAATATGATTATTACAAGAATGTAGAGCACATGTCTAAGTACTATGTACCTACCATCACCTTAGATACATCCTATGCACACGGACATCATTTGACCTGCATGTTAACTAACATTGAAAAGAAATTTGTGGATCAGATAGGAGATCGACATAGGCAAACTTTGTTTCGACCAGATCCGAAGTATAAGGTACTGCCATGGACCAAAGAAGAATTAGATCATAAATCGAAGGGGAGTTCAGGACCCATAGCTTTAGATTTCCAGCAGAAAGGAAAGTTGTGCATTAGACATCCCTCCACATATTACTACAAGATATTCGTGGGTGAAAGTGATTGTGAACACATTTTTCTGATTGAAGGGTCCATAAGAAAGGCACTATTAGATAAATTGACCATAGTGCCTAATGTTTATTTTGTGCGCGGTAAGAATGCTTCCGTGAAACTGCCCAAGAATTGGTATGGGACATGTTATTTAGCCATAGTGTTTCCCAAGATATTCCATGTGGAGGATGTATGGCCTTTGGGAGGAAAAGGATCGCACAGAGGAAAACATGGTGTAAGTGCTGGAGAAATCATTGGTGATGTGTTTGGAGCTATGATACCTAGTCTGGGTGTGGTTTTGAATGATGTAAAGATTCGAAAGCTGGCAACGATAGTGGATAAACTCTCCGTGAATACAGCACAAATCTTGTTAGTAGTGGATGGTGAGATGGTCTCGATAAGGGCTATGGTTCTCCAAAATCGTCTTGCTTGAGACGTCTTACTAGCCAAAGCTGGAGGAGTCTGTAAACTTTTGAGAGTCCAACAGTGCTGCACTTATATTCCTGACAATACTCGGGATATAAGGAAATATATTTCCAATATTTCAGATATCCATCAAGAATTGCGTAATTTGGCTGCTGAGGGACTCTGGGATCACATTGGCAAGGGTTTAGGACAGATTTGAAGTTGGTTTGGCAGTTTAGGACAGGGAATTATGGGTTACATCTTGAAGCCCATCATCATAACTGTCATTTGTATAATTGTATTATTGTGAGTCATCAAAGCATGCAAGTGGCAAAATGCCAGACATCAGTAGAATGTCCTGAAAAAATGAGAACAGCAAATAAAAAGACTGCAGGACAGTCATTACCAGCACCTTAAGGGGTTAGAGAGATTTAGACACGGACAACGAGCTACATCTACTGTGTAGGTCGATCTTTTCTACAAGGGGGAAATTCTGAAAGAATGAAATTTGATGTTATGACACTAGTCATAAGAGGGGGGAACTGATAGAGCGCTTTCAGCACTCTATTTGTATGGGTGCATTATAGTCATGGTTGCCATGTACCTATACACGTTTATATTGTTTGCAGTGTTTTATGATTATGAACATGTATCCTTTAAAACTCATTTACACATTTATTGTAGTGCAATGTTATGATATGATCATGTATGTATCGTCATGCCTGCATATACAGAGATCAGGACAGTTTATAACCATATAATGTAACCGTTTTATTTGTTTAAGTTGCCCAACTTCTTAGGCCCAAGACTGTACTTGTTTTTGCACCTCCTTGGCTTCTCGAGAAATTAATAATGAAATGCATGTTGTTTTCAAGAAATAGCCGTGTTCTCATCCTACTGCAGGTATTGGAATGCCAACTCGTTCTTTTCAGATTGAAGACAGTTGGAAGCGAGAAGGGAGGATGTCTTTGTGTCAGGCTGGTCTGGGAACCAAGGTCAACTAGTTGAACAAAGGAATACTAATTAAAAGAGTGTGAACCTCCCCACATAGAAAAAGTTGCAATGGAAAGTTTTACCAGGATGAAGCAAAGAATCAAATTCTATATTGTATGATGCACAGGGACAGAGACCCCAGACTTCTGCTAGCTTTCGGAGAGAAGGGAGCATCTTAGAACTCGCTCCTAGCCTTAAGCATCTTAACCCATTTGACGAGAGTACTTCTCAGGAAGTCAACATGTGCTGACACCTTTGGGAATAGACAGAAGGTTATTAGATAGCATCACCTATTAGTATAGTGTAGGGACAGATTTTTTTTTATTTTCGAATTAAAAGGGATTTAGACTTTGATTCTATTCTGAGCTGTATCCTAATCCTCGAATTCACCATTGTAGTCTTGCTATGCCAAATTACTTATATTTGTAGAATCGGCTCTGTATTGATTTTCCTATATCTATACATGCTAATCTTACGATGTGTCTACATCTTATTATTCTTGGCCTTATAATAAATTGACAAACCTAATGTCGGAGTCTGTGGTACTTTCAGGTATGATATCGCCATCCTGTTATGACGTGTTTTTCCCCTCCACCACTTATAGGAAGTAAAAAAAAAAGATCCTGACCACTAATTGTTAGGAGCAAGACAGGGGTGCAATTTAGCGTAACCACAGCTTTCCGCGTCAGTTAAAAAAATATAATGACAAATGAAAGCGTTAGGGGAAAGCTTCGGCACCACAAGTAAGAATTGGAAACAGAAAGATGCGGAAGCCATTACTACAGGTGAGGCTGCAAGTACAGTACATACAAATATTATACTAAAAAGTACGGCGGGTGCAGCTGGTCGGTCGGAAGTACAGTGGGAAGTGGTGAATTTAAAACTGTCTGTCTGCTTAAAGACAGGCTTTTAGGAGTGTTAGCCCATGCCGTTGTGGACCCCCGTTACAGCGTGGGAAGTGGTATTAAAACAAGTAGTCCCCAAAGAACCATATAAGCAACTACAGCGTAAGGGAACTGTAGTTGACCGGTGCTCCTGACCTAAAAAAACAGAAGTGATGTTCAGCAGCTCCACAAATAAGGAGGCATGAAATGCAGGTGATGCTGGAGGGACCCAATTGAAGCTGAAGGCGGGATTACACTCTAGAGAGATGACAGCAGGTCTTGCAGACAGCGCATGCGCTGATGCTCGACCTAATGAAGCACAACTCATCGGGAAGCTTAAAGTCCAACAAGCATTTAGTACGAAATAGCAAGCAGCGAAGCAAAAGATCAAAGACAACTGCCATTTCAACAGACCAGGGTCCTGCCTAGAAAACACTCCGTTGTACCTAAAAGATCAAATTCATGTAAAATGCACATAGTACATATACAATTTCTCTCAATTTAAATCAATGCAGTATGGCCTCATAACAGATAGTTGTTACTCTTTTTCAAAACTCTAATCTGCAGGTGTCAGGATCTTCCCCCCAAGGAAGCGCAGACTGGCCTTGGGGATAGATGTCATTCATGTGCACAGCACTGGCCCCATTATTCTCACAGCATCCTTGACAGGCCTGAAAAAGAGGTTACACTTTTGTAAAATGTGTAAAGTACAACTCTGAACACTCTTGCGTCCTGGCCTGCTGAGGCTGCAAATGCTTTGCAAACTATTCAGTGCTAAGGGGAGTTTAAAACAAATAGAAGTCAGCATCCATATTCGAATTTTAATTAATACATTCATAACTGCATATATGGGTGTTAACATGACACTTCTTGGGGAAAATATGAACATAATATATTCAAATTCTAAGGGGCAGATTTATGTTAGATTTGCGCCACTTTTACGCCGCTGTTGCGGCGGCGTAAACCCAGCGCCCTATTTACATCGTGATGCATCTATGGAGATGCGTCACGGTGTAAAGCCCTGCGCCACATTAAACCTGCGTCAGGTTTAATGTATGCAGGGTGGGCGTTCCATCGGAAAAAAGCCTCGGAAAAGTGACGCAGTGAAATCTACAAGATTTCACTGAGTCACTTTTCCGACGCTGCTGCGTCAAAACCCTGCGCCTGCTTGAAGCAGGCATAAGGCATGGTGCAGCATGTTAGGTATGGGCAGCCCCTAAACATTGCTGGAGTTGCGTCGTGCTTGCGACACGACTCCAGCAATGCGCCGCCCTTATGCCATCAGATGTGTCACGCATCTGTTTATCCTTGCGCCACGATGCGCTGCATTGTAAATGCGGCGTATCCGTGGTGGCGCAAGAGTAAACTTGCGTGACGCATCTTTCCTGGCGCATCCCTGCTGATTTGCAGGGATGTGCCAGGAAACATAAATCTGCCCCTAAATTGTTTTTTTACAGTGGCCAAGGAGGGTTAGGCACAGGGCATGGTCTGAGCTAACTCCCACAGTACACAGCCAAAGACAGCATGGGTTGAAAATTGAGTAAATCTAAACAAAAAAAAAACAATAAAATTCACTGAAAAAGAAACACAGATAAAAAGTGAATTATGGTTCTGTCTCAGACCCTTCCTGAAATTTGCCAGTTGCGGTTAGCAAGGCACCCAACACGTACCATAACCTGCGCTACCAGCCATGCGCAAAGCACCATTTTGTCAAAGCTATAGAAAAAGTGATCAAGAGAACACCATGGTGCCATGGCGGGTGGTGCGAGACATGGCAATTGTTGTGTATGTTGTTATCCTTAGTTTTATCCACAAATTAGAAATATTGATTACATTAGTGCACTTTATACACTACATGCGCATAAAACAGGTGGTGGGCTCTGCACTGAGTAATCATGTAGCTTCATTTAATAGTAAATATATTTACACACAAGTATACATTTGAAATTGTTTGATCATTGTCAAATATTTCAAATAATGGTGAACTTTAAAGTTATGAAATATATTTATCTACCGAATATATTCCCCCTCAATGGTAAAGAATATGCCTGCACTTACATATTTTAGCCCAGAGAGGATTAGTGTTCTGTTCTTTTGATATTTTCTACATCTGTAGCCCGGCAGAATCTGAATGCATTTTTTACAGTTTCTAATTATGCGTGTGAATTATTTTGCGAGAACACCGTTCCATACAAATACATTTTGTTCCATAGGAAGACAACGCAATTGAAGTAAATTGAGGAAAAAAGTATTTCACTGTAGCTTACAACAAAACAAATTACCACTAGAGATTTCTCTCCAACATTGAAAATAGGACTATTTATCAGCAATGCGCATAAAAGTTCCAGGGGACACTTTAATCTTTTCCTGGAATTGATCATGCATCCTTCATCTGCCCTTTCGCTGTACACAGTTTTATAAGTACCCAGCTACATTTTCATACGTAAACTATTTCCAGATGCCTCACAGTGTCTGAAAATAGATATCCTTACTAGTTAGAGACCTGGAGCTGAGAGAAAACTACCCCCACACATGAAGTGGACCACAGCCGGGACGCTCGTGAGGCCGCGTCCTATTGGTGGGAATTGAAGAGAGGCGTGGCTGGCAGATCAACACTGGCCGGGGCTCCTTCACCCCCAGCAGGTGCAGGTGGAAATAGCTATGAGAGTCGGAGAAGCCGGGGACATTTCAGATCTTCTTTCCGCGGCCCCTAATTAGCAGCACTCACGAACAAACATGCAATCTCTGGAGCCTGCTTATCAGTTGCCCTGGAAATATGTCTTCCTAGCAACTCTCACAAAAGCTAGAAGGAAAACCATATATGACACAGAGTTTACGCAAGAATGCACAACATATTTATTCTGCTGCTTACACAGGGTAACTCTGTTCAGCCATGTTGTAATGTTCTAGTGGAGAGGAATTGCAACAAGCATTTGCAATGCAATCGGTCTCGCCTTTGGAGCCTTATATGTATTTAGCTGTGCAGCACATAGGCATGGGTGCTGAAACATCTGCTGTTCTTTAACATGGAGGGAAGGTAAGCACCAACCTGCGGGACACGCCAGGTATGGGAACACATGGAGAGAAATATTGCATTTGAGCGGGAAATGGTATAGTTCAAAGCTTTGTTTTCAATATAAAATCAGGGCCTTCGGTGGTCATATCACTGAAAATACAAGATTTGAAAAAAATATTATTGTCAACGGGTGCTCATGGAAGACAATTTCTATGGACTGGAATCAGGGCCGGCTTTAGCATTGGTGGCGCCCGGTGCGACAATCTTTGTTTGCGCCCCCTATGACCTTCTTCTCCAAGGATCCTCTCACTGCCACTCTCCAACGGTGTCCCTTATCACTTCCTAGACCCTCTCACACTTTCAGCGCTGCTCACTGCAATGTAGGGTGTCAAAGCATTACATCACACACACACATAATATAATATATAATATAAAGAGACAATGAATGGCACAGCTCTGGCAAATCGATTCCCCCATCCTCATTATCTTTACATTAAGAAATGTAAAGAAGGCAATCTGGGAAAGTTCTCTACTCACAATGACATACACTAAACAGGATAATTACGTGTGTACACACACTTTACTGTAATGAAAATCAATGGCCTACGCAAGAACGCACACCAGCACTCTCACCCAGAGGCATGCACTCACATACAAGTGTGCAGTCGTGCACGGAGGCCTATTCTGACGCACTGGTACAGTATTTAAGACAGCCAGGCAATGAGTATATACTTTACCATCAGCCGTAACCGTGTATAGCACGGAAGCCTCCAAACAGGCATTCAAGCACTACAGATTAAAGTGTTATGACAATTCCAGTAAGGAGAGTGACGTTCTCAACATGTTCATAAACACCATCAACTCAGGATGAGGTTTGTAAGCCTCTGAACAAATGAAGTGGCGGTGCACATCGATTTAAAGGAATACAGTGCACTCAGATATATTTTCTACATACAGACACATATCTCAGAAACATACATAAACACTGATTTGCATAATCATAGAGTCACACACACAAAGAAAGATGGAATACATGTACATGAGGGCACATCATAACACACTCAACCACACAACTTCAAAAGGGATTTCCCTTTATCTAATTACACAACAGAAATAAACAGATGTGCCAAGACCTATAGCTAGGCCTTACAATGATTCACTCTTCTGCAATGGCCTGCAATACGGACTTATTTTTAACGTCACTTCCGTTCACTCAGGAAACCATCATTCCCGGCAGGTATTACTCAGGAAGATGGCAGCTCTGGAAACCCATACTGGCGCAGAGTGCGCAGACTGCTGCCCTACAGGGAAATGGGGCGGTGTACAGGTGGGCTGGGGCAGAGTCGGAAAACAAACAAAGTTGCCAATGGCACTCAACGCAGTATTCCCTTAATGTTCACCAATGCGCAACTTCTACATTCCAAAAGACCAAAATGCATGTCGGGACACCTGTTTCTTAAGTTGCCGCTCTGATCTGTTGCATATGCTGTAAATTGCAGCGCCAAATAAGTACCGCTATACATGCAGGGTTCCCCTGTGTGAATGAGTAGTGCGTTTGGACTTGTCCGAGCAGCAGTGTACTCAGCACTCGTCATGAAATAAACGTGCGTGCTGCACCTCTGCCACAGTGGCATCGCCTGCTCTAGTGGCAGCAGAGGCGCAACTAGAGCCACATTTCGGGGGGGGGGGGGGGGGGGGGGGAGGGGAGAGGCTGAGCAAAAATTTCGGGGGGGGGGGGAGCTGAACTTTAAGCAATTGGCAGGGTGGAGCTGCAGGGGCTCTTAGAAGGGGTGAAACAACAGCGAGGCCTCATTAACATGCAAATAGTCGTTTTAAAGACCTGCGAAGTGCTCGGGTGCGGCTGCTTTTTTGCCCGGGAAGGTGTCTCATCCCGGGCTGCCGCACACGACGGGGGGGCTGAAGCCCTTTGGGTCCAATGGGTGTTGCGCGCCTGAGTGGCAGTGCTGTGCTCTCTGCTATGATAGTGTGGGCCCTGGGCGCCACGCTCACCTGTGGTCCAAAGCCGAGGGCCCAGGGAATGGAAATGGAAACGGTAACCAGTGGCAGCTGCTGCCACTAAAACTTGGTGGGCAGCGCAGGATGTTGTGGGAGGGTAATAATGAAAAAAAGAACTTACCTGCAGCTCCCGGACACCACCTCGATGCTCCTCTGCTCCAGCCGCCTCACATGCATGAAGTGCTCAGTTTTTAAGCCCCGAAAATCAGGCACTCGCACTTCACCTTGGTCTCCATGGATCGCAAGTGGACCAAGTGCCCTGTAAATACATTAAACATAAATTGTACGTAGCATTGAGCTGGCTCCCTTGGCTTCGAGGAACAGTGAGTGAGAAACAACCAGCACCAAGACACTTAGGGGGTGATTAGGATGGCGGAAGGACCGCGGAAGGACCGCCACCACAGGGCCTTCCATCATCAAACAGATTTTTCCACCGCCAGATTAGGAGGGCGGTGGGAACGTGACTGCGTCCACAGCGGACGCAAAGACTGTCCGCCGCCAGCAATCGTTCCGATTGCCTGGCGGACGGCACAGGGTGCCTAAAATGGTGGTGGTGCCTAGCAAGCATCGTCCACCAGGTTAGGATACCTGTAAAAAGATGCCTTTCCATGGCGGCATCAAAGGCATGCAGAGTTTTGGTATGGGCCCTGGGGTTGTGGGGGCTGCACTTGGGGGGTATGCATTGCCATGCACAAGGTGGCAGACATCGCGCAGTGCCTGTCACGTTGTGCATGGCAATGCACAACATGCAATCTTGGCATTACGGCGGGTGCTGATGTAAGCAGCACCCACCGCAATGTCAAATATGCAGCATGCAACCACCAGGGTGGCGGTCGCATCCTAATCAGCGGTGCGGGACCTCCGCACGTCTGGCGGCCGGTCCCAGTACCGCAAGGAGTGCAGGCAGACTGAAGTCCACACGCCATCCTAATCTACCCCTTATTGCAGTGCCTAATTCACATCAGGTGCAGCTTGCTGGCCGGATGCTAACATAAAACAATTTGTATCCTATTGGATGCCATCTGTGCCCGCGTGAGTGCCGGTATCTGTCTTTGATTACCAGAACTGACGACGTCATGGAAACTAAAGACAGACAACGAAACTCATTTCATAAACAGTGCAAATGGCACCCCCGCAAACCTGGCACCCGGTGCGGTGGCACCTGTCGCACCGCCCTAAAGCCGGCACTGTCAGGAATCTAGAGAATGCTAAAGTGATTCTGGTATTTTACTGACCTCTGCTAGTCCTTTTCTATCAAGAAAGTAAAATAGAGGTAGTTGCCAGAAAAATTAAAAAAAAGAAAGTCTCTCAGCAGAAAGCAATTCTGGTATTTTACTGACCTCTGCTGGTTGTTTTCTATCAAGATAGTTAAATAGAAGCAGTTGAACAGAAACAAAAGTGCCTAAGCGGAAGCAGACAAGTCCTAGGACTGATCTCCAGAGCCCACAAAGTACATACACTAAAGTATATACAAGAGGTCTTGAATGCTCGACCTAAAAAGGAATACTTTGTCACCTGGGTTGAGCAGCCCATTAACCTTTCTGTCTGGGTCATTGAAACATCCCCCCCGGTGAGAGCATGCTTATGGAATCCCTAGAGCTCCTTACATGCCACCAGTTCCTAGGGGGGCACCCTGGTTCCCCCACACATACACAGACAAGTTCTAAACCATGAAAAGACTGGTCTAATCCTGAGCAGCGTATGCACTGGAACTTTCATTCAGGATTATTAGCCAAATGTGACAGGGCGCAGGATCCAGTTTTCACGGAGATGCTGTGGTGTACTTAATGCTGACTTACCTGTGCCTATCACACCAGCAATAGGGGGAGGATCTCAGAGGTGCGATTTCTTAAACCTTCATCCACTGCCACAGCATTGTGTAAAATGGTAGTAGCTCCCATGGTATTCATGTGCACAGACTGGGCTATGACTCTCTGAAGGCGTGGTTCATGGAAAGGTCGTTGTTTAGGATTCGTTGTTTAGTACCCTCGTTGTTTAAGATTCATGATTAAGGCTGTTTCCCCTCTTACAACATGGAAGCCCATCTGCCATGACCGTGGGTACTCCCTCACCGATTTGTCTGAAATCCCACACATCGTGAACTGTTGTTCGGACCTGCTGCCCACTGTATCTTCATGTCAGATTCTCAAATACACATCTGTTCTGCTTAATCCTTGGGACCTCTTTGCCTGTTCTCGCTCCAATGCTGTGTCACAACTTTAGATATTTTCATTGCATGTGCTTTAATTTTTAATTTTTGCATTGGACAGTATAATAAGATAAGAGTTTTCTCAAGGTTATCTTCTACCTTGTTCTTTAGAGCCTGTGGCTTGTAAGCATGTATATATATATATATATATATATAGATAGATAGATAGATAGATAGATAGATAGATAGATAGATAGATAGATAGATAGATAGATAGATAGATAGATAGATAGATAGATAGATAGATATAGTGCCAAGCCATCTTGTTATTATTGGTGGTGTGTTTTGTGAGGTAGCGATAGATGCTTAGGATGATTCTGAGTGATTTGGCATTGCTTCATAGCTGAGGTTGAAGTCATTCATTTTCATGTTGTGTAGTTAGGTGCGGGCTCATTGTTGTTTCTTGTCAGCCAATCTGAAGCATGCAGCCGTGGTAAAGTTTCACATCATTGCTGGACATCCTAGTCTGAATGAGGTGGAGACAATGCTTGAGTTGCCGAATGCTAAAAGCGCATAAGAAATGTAAAGTTTTCTGTCATTTGTACATTAGTAATTTGATGTTTTTGTCAATGTACCTGACTCCACATACAGTTGAAGATAGCAGGGGACAGGAGCTTCATGGTTGTGGGATCTTGAAGTATTATTCTAGACTATGATATGTTAGATAGGTAGGAGGAGAAGTAGCAGAGGCCATTGTCTGTAAATCAGATTTTTAATTGTCTTGGTGCAAATGAGAGTAAGACAGTCAAGTGTCAGAAGCAAATGAAATGTTCAGGTATATCAGGAGGCAGGGATCATCCTTGGGTTCAGTCAAAATTGCATTGTTTAATACTACTTTGGTGATCCTTCTGATGCTGCAGCATAAACTGAGGCCTGCTTGGCAGTTGTGTTCTTGATGGTGATTGCAGATTGCGTTTTGATGATCATGCTGAAGAAGGATAGGTGAGTGATGAGTTGGTGAGGAGGATATCTGGGTATAGGTTGTGTTTCTTCATGAATGGGAGGGTGTGGCCAGTCTTAAGTTATTGTTGGCAGTTGCCTTCAGTGAGGGAAGCATTGATGATGATGTAAATGGGGGAGATTGTTTCTACATAAAGTATGAGATCAGGACATGTTCTTCATACGTGGTGTCAGTAAAGTCTACAAGACAGATCTGATTAAAGGATAATCATTGCAGGTTTTTTATAGTGGTTTAGGGTGTTGGATGAATGCAATCATCTGTATTTATTTGCTAAAGAAGAAGTTGGTGAAATTGCACGTTTGGGTGGGATTGGTGTGTATGATAGGAGGTAAAGCAGTGCTTGATCATCGTAAGGAGCATTCTCCTTCTGTTGGCCGCTCCATTGATGGTGTTGGTGTACTCTTTGGCTGCATGTTGAACACAGAGACTTTAGTAGTGTAAGGTCATTGGGGATCTGCTTTCCTACCACTTTCATTCTTTTTTGTGATGATGCAATTGTTTATGGTGTATGAGAGAGCCAATGGGTTTGCTTTGTACCTTTGTGTTTTGAGAGAGGCAAGGATGCTTACCTGTTTTTTTGAAATGTGTTAATGTTATTTAGAACAGTATTGACATTAGATGTTGAGCTTTTGGTGACAAGGCAAAAGTCTGGTTTGTGTTGTAGGTTAAGGATATTGCTTTTTGATTGGGGTGGTTTAAGTAACATGCTGTACCATGTTGCACATTTAGATCAGCTTTCCTTACGCTTGAGTTGCTGGAGAGGTTGAAGTCTCCTAGGTTAGTGGTACGTGATGAATTTTTGAGGTGGCGAAAAGGACAGAAATTCTGTCTAAATAGTCCTTGTTCTTTTCAGGTGGTCTACATATGAGCTAGAAGTCATTGACTGGGTCATAGAGTGCGGGATTGGCACATGAGAAGTCGCATGGAATTGAGTGTTTTTTTTCACCTGGGTGAAGGACTTGGACTTAAAGGACAGATTGTGCGTGATGGCGAGCCCTTGCCCTGCCTGGCGTGTGTGGTCTGCATGTTGAATGCTTTAGCACAAGGTCAAGGAAAAAGATGAACAATATGATTGTGGACGGAGGGCAATGAAGAATGCATCAAGGTGGTGATATGTGTGTCTGGAGCATAGAGTACTGGAAAGCATGTGTTGAAAAATATGAGGAGGACAGTGTGTTTTGCTGATTGTGGCTGGATGACGGTTAGCAGGATGCAGATGAAGTTGAAGCTGTGTGCTGTGCCGGCACGGTGCATGAGTTTGTGTTGTTTGGCTCTAGGCGTGATTGTGTGGATGGATGGTAGTTTTGTGTGTGGGTTGAAAAGAATGCTGATGTGACCTGGTAAGTGATTGATGCTGTTTCTCTTGAAGCCATGTTCTAAGCCTAGTCCATTTGTGGTATGATTAGGCCCAATCAGGCAAAGACTTTGTCTCTGTCTGCCCTTATCTGAGAATGCACATGCAGTCTCACTGTAGCTTTAGTTGCAAATGGTGAGAAAAAGGGAAGTCAAAGGACAGCCCTGGTTAGTGGGATTAGTGTGTAAAGCCAGATGAAGTTGGCAAGCTGAATGCAGGGATGCAACTTTAGTCTTGGGTGCAATTTAGACCCTTTTGAATATGCTGCAGGGCTGGAAACTGGAGAATGGCCCTCATTGGAAGTATCAGCATGTGACTTCAGCTACAGCTGGTATGCTGAATTCTGGTGCACTGCTTTGATGTTGAGTGTGTGAATTGTCACTTTTCAATATGATGGATTGCCCTGCTTAGTGGATCTGCTGCATGGCCTCAGTTAGAGCCTGTGCACAAAATGCTGGCGTGCAACTGTGGCCTTAAGTTTGTGGGCAGGTCCTTAACAATATTTTTCAGGAAAAGAAGCTGGAGAATGTCCATGGTGGGATTGGTGTGTGATGACAGCTGAAGCTGGCACGCTGATTGATGGTGTTTGATAACTCATTTGGATTCCACATATCACTATCCAGGGTGCATATCACAGCAAGCTGACACAAGGAATTAGTGCATATTTAGTCAGCAGTTTATTAGCTGAGTAGGTAATCAACATTCTGAGTGTATTCTTTTTGTTAGTCAAAAACATAGGGGGACAGATTTACAAGCCCTTTGTAACAATTTTGCGTCGCCGTTGTGTCATTTTTTGTGACGCAGCGGTGGCGCAAACAATGTGGCATGTTGCGGACCTTTTACAACATGACAATTCTAGGACGCCACTGCGTCAAAACCTCATGCAAGCTTGGAGCAGGCGTAAGGAGTGACGCAGTGTATTAGGTATAGGCCTCCCCATACATTGCTGAAGTTGCATCGTGCTTGTGACATGACTCCAGAAATGCGTTACTTTTGCGCCAACAGATGCGACAGAATTTCTGACGCATCTGTTTCTCCTTGCGCCATGCTGTGTCATATTGTAAATATGACGCATCCATGGTGGCACAAGGATTTTTTTGCCCAGCGCAGGAAACTGATGCATCTCTGCTCTAATGCGTCAGTTTCTTGTGACTCTGCTCCAGGGTTTTTAGATTCTTTTCCACTAAGGTCTAACCTACTAACTTAGGATACACACAGCCTTCCTTGCAGACTCCTAGAGTCATCCTTATGTGACAGCTCCAAAAACACTTCAACAAATCAAGAGTTATGCACAGAGATGTAGCTATCAATAGATTAGGGGTGCAGTGGCACTTGGGACCACAGCACTGAAGGGGCCCACTCCTCCCCGGTTCCTGCTGTTTTTCACTACCAAACCAGGGAATGGATGGGCATTGTCCTTGTTTGCTCGAGGGCCCAATTAACATTTGATAGGCCACTGGCTGCTTGAGTTTCTTGCAGTCTTCCTTCCGCACAAGACTAGAAAAACAATTTGCCTCCTTAATGAGATTATGGCCAATATCCCCTTTAAATTCTCCTTACAGGATTCTATACAAAACAAACTGCCTTATCTCAGTTGACTTTTGCATCCAGTCTTCTAGCACTTACTTGCAGGGTTTCTGACTGGTGCAACGTCACACAGTGATGGCAAAATAGGTCAGGGAGGCAGTGGTGGACCTGTAGGTCTACACCAAGAATCCCTCACATCACATATAGCCTGCCACCCTTTGGGTGAACGGAGCAGGACTGGAGTAGGGAACAAGAACCAGACTGGCATAAATGCTCCAACCAGGCCCTCTCCCTTCATCTCCTCCTGCAATTTCTCTCCACCAGTACATTCCTTATCTTTCCTTCTCTACTCTCTCTTTACTCCCTCTTTGGTCTTTTTCTCCCTTCCCCTTCCTTCCCTTTCTTCACCTCTTGAAGTCTCCCTGTGCCTGCTGCAAATAACAGAAAGTAACATGGGCACCAGGAGTGGCCTTGGGGTTTCAAAACCACCTTCAAGATTTCCAGACCTCCGGGGAAATGCCCAGAGGAATAGCAGGTTTGTTTGGCCACAAAAAAGAGGCAGCCCCTGCACAACCATAAATAGTGGTGGTGGGGGAGACTGATACTTTGTCATAGTGTGCAGTTGTTCTGCAGCTAAGTTTGGGATGGATGTTTTTGTTTGTCCTCAGTTACATGGAGGCATGGTATCTCTAATTATTGTCAGTCAGTCAGTCAAAAAGCTTTATTTCGATAAGAATTATCATAAAAGCATATACAAAAAAGCATAGTAAAAATAGAAGTTCATTAGGGAAAAATTTTACAGCAGATCATAATAATAGCTTAGTGGCTGATATAAAAAAGAGACATGCTAAAAATACGGTTAAAATAAAATTAAAAATACAGTTAAAAAAGACATATATAAAGCAGACAGTTCATTATATCATCTAGTGCAACTATTGAGTTTGCTTCTAATGATCCAGGACCAGCCCAGAAATTTGGCCACGGCACAGACTAGCACCAAACTTGTGTCAGAGCGAAGAATACGTAGGGCGACACGATAGTTCGAAATGCCCAGAAGACGGCAGGCAGGGGCTAGCCATCTTTTTCTCGGGTTTCTGTACGCTGGGCATTCAAACATAATGTGGGCTGTGCTTTCTACTTTTTCAGAACATGTCGGGCAAGTGGCAGGGGTCTGGTAGGGAGGCTTCCATTTACTGGTAAATTCACGAGTAGGGAGAATCTCGAGTCTGAATTGAAGGTACAGTGATCTGTCCCTGGGTTTTAGTATAAACTCAAGGAAGGGCTCAAAATTAACTGTCTAATTATTCAAACACTATTAATAGCTGCACAAGGCATACATGGTGCTATGGTATTAACATGTCTCAGAAGTGATGTAGTAATTTAGATCAGGCTTGGCCCACACTCTCAGTACGCTGCCTGCATGAGCATGTTGGTCTTTCCAGTTCTGCCTGTAGTGACACGCTGAAGGCGCATTCTCTAAATGTCTGTGCTTGGTACTGCCTTTCTCGAAGGGGCTGCTCTGCTTGCCCGTGTGTACATAACATTCCTCCCTAAATTAGTAGAAAGTGAATGTAGTAAATGATCAGAATAACATGATAACAAGAGGGTCCACAGAATGGTTCACTTCATGGAGCCACCCATACCCGATAGACTTTAGGGAGGTGTCTAAGTTGCTCATCTGTGGAGGTAGGGGCCCGATTAGTCACCCATCAATTCATGTCCACAGGTCTAGCTTTTCCACTTTGTTTTGGGTCTGCTCAGAACCTTCGGACCCCCACAATCATACCTTCATGTGTGTCTTTTCTTGATGCTCGTTCCGTCCTGCAACCATATCTTATGAGCTGCTTGCAGGACTAAAGGATTACGAGGTATGGCGCCATTATGCTGTGAACATCTGAGGAAATTATCAATAAAAAAATATATTGTCCCATTGCAATTAGTATTAGCAAATCCACACCCAATAGAGTGATATTTCTGTAAATGATATATAGACCATGATTTTTATGTATGAGGATATTTTTGTATTCAATGTTCTGACATCCAACTGAAAGGAGGACCCCGTGAACATAGACACATTTCTGATGATGTTGATTTTGGCACGAGTTTCTATCACCAGGGTAACACTCACTTCTTTGACTGTCAGAGGATGAGTTCAAAAAACATTCAAAACTTGCAGGCAGATTGTCTGTTCCTCATCAATACTAGGTCACCTTTCCGATTATCCAAGAATCACCTGCAGCCAACCCGGCAAATGTCTTTTTGTCCTGTTGTCCATTATTTGATCATTACATCATGGAGCCATTTGGCATGTGACGAGGCAGTTAGATTCTGGGTACGTTTTAATTCAGGTGCTGGGCGAAAGCTATCAAGGTGTAAAAATGAGATTATGCATAGTGAACTGAAGTTTACCGAGGGTTTCAGAAAAAACCTGGAGGATATATATATAGGCTACGAGGAGTGAACTCTGCATCTTAACGAAGAATACAGCCAGAGAAAAGTATATACTGCATTTAAAAGGGAAGCCTTCAGTCCAATGTATGCTCAACTCACGGCAAAATGAGGAGTGGTTCCCCTATGTGGATTCCCTATCCAACCCTAGGTTCAGATCTGAATTGCTAAAACTGAGAGCCAGGATTAATCTGTGTTACAGTTGTGATAAGGAAAAATGGCAATGATGGACGTATCTGGTACATGTACCTGTGGTTTGAGTGTAAAGTGTATATACGATCAGGCCTTTACACAATTTAAACACACATTTCTATAATCAGTCATTACATTTCATATATGAATAAGCAAACTACACGTGCAGACTTTAATATGGCGCACGTTAAACCTAATGCATCACATTACACAAAACCCAATCATTATGCGTTAACTAAAATACATTTGCAATTAACTACGACATTGCTCTTCATAAATGGCATGGTTACATTCCTAATCACACTATTCTAAGCAGATTTTAGTAATACATTTCTAAGGCACACGTTAATATGGATCCCTTAATACGTGGGTGCGGACTAACAGTGATTATGGTGCACCCTACACTTTTCAGAACAACATGGCACTCTATCAGTTGCAGTCTAAACATTTGATCTACTGTGGACCTTCTTGGTCTAAAACCCTCCTGATAGGGGCTGAGAAAAGTATACTCCTCCATTCAACTCTGTAGTCGGCCCAGCAGCACTCGAGCATATATTAAGTAGAAGGAATTGACATTCCATGCAGGATAGCATTAAACAGAGTCCATAGGTAAGGGGCCCAGACAATAGGTTAATTACAAAAAAGGTCACCAGGGATATTATCTAAGCCTGGAGCCTTAGATGGAGTTACCCTGCTTAAGGCTTCCATTATCATTTTTAGAGTAATTGTCGGAGCATCATAGAAAATTAACTGGGAATGGGGACACTCATTTATGGCTAGCCCAACGTCACCCTCTGCCCTTATATATAGGGACTCAAAATGAACCTTCCAGACTTCTTTCCCTATGTTCGGATCAATTGCCCTTTTACCCTCTGGGCATCCAGTGTTTACTAAGTTGCAGAAGGTCCTCATGTCCCGCGTGCTCAGCGACTTCTCAGCCTCTCCCACTTATAACCTTCCCAACTTCTTTTTGCCAATTTAAATGATGTTTTTATAAGCCGTCCTATTATCTTCTATTGATGACCTGTCGTTGGATTTAATGGCTAGGATAAGTGCTTGCTTGGCCTTGCGACAGTCATCACTGTACCAAGGGTGCCCGGAGAGTCCCTGCTCTCTTGTTCTTGTTGATAGGGAGAAAGATATTTGCCATGATATCGATCACGCTGAGATGTTTTATAACCTTCATAGGATGCTTTAGAAGGTGCATATCGATGCATAGATGCACCTGGTCAAGCTGATTGATTTTTTGGTGACCACTATTGGGAAGACGCAGTTGGTCAGACCTTCAAGCAAGTCAATAGTTCTCATCTCTTCTAGTTTTTCCATGCCATTTTGAACATATTTCCTCATGGTTGAAAATGGTGAAAGGTCCTCAGGAAGCACACATTTGCTGATGGGTTCTTGTTGTCCAGGCAACACAAGTAGTGACAGTAAGCAGGACCAAGCTTTGCAAAGTTTATAGCTTTTCTCTTATCTCTTTTTAAGCATCGCAAAGTACGTCAACTCGATTTAAAATTTGATAAATTAAGAGTTTTGTGTGAAACATTTTCCTGCAAAGCTTTTCTTTGCGAATTCGTATTACTTTTGAGCTTTTTCCTTAGTTGTGTATTTTTTGAAAACTTAACAAAGATTTCAGAGGAATAGGTTGGTAGAAGAGTTGATCTGGGTTGAGTTGATCTGAACTGCCCAACTACCATTACATGAAATGTGGCCACTCCGAAGACGCAAGCTTTTGTACGTTTGTATTTCACTTGATATGTCAACTATGTTGGGGGCATATTAACAAGCCAAGCGATAAAATTATCGCCGTTTTAGCGGCAGAAAACTGCCGCTAAAACGGCGATAATGGGCTTGATAATATGCTCTATGGAATTCCAATTGAAGCTCAGGTTCGATGTCCTTCACATTTAACATGGGCTTCAATTGGAATTCCATAGAGCATATTATCAAGCCCATTATCGCCGTTTTAGCGGCAGTTTTCTGCCGCTAAAGCGGCGATAATTTTATCGCCTGGCTTGTTAATATGCCCCTTAGTCTCTTTGAATGAAAACGGCGCTTCTCGAGATGACTTGCACCTCCATTTCTCTTCTCTGGAGTATTCTACGAGGTCTTTTACAGCTCTTCTACATCTCCGATGGCTTCTCGGCATGGGACACTGCTATTTGACTAGCTGCTCTCCATGGAGCCTTTTCAAAACGGTTTAACTTTCCTTGTCCCAACCACCGACACCTTGGGATGGGGAAGCCTTCTTTATGGGGTGCGTTCCTGCTGCAGTGATCACAGGCATTCTGATTTATGGTAGGATAGGATAGGATAGGATAAATGCTTATAAAGCGCTCGATTGCCATGGCGTCCTGGCGCTGGTGTGTATGAGAGGGGGGCTGGGCCGATGCTACCAGTTGTCTAAGTGGAGGTGAGGTGAGGTCATGATGTCGTTCACTCGATTTACCTTGGTTTGCGAGTTCTTCCTGTGCCTTGGCAACAATCAAAGCCTCCTCTATATAGCTGTATAGACTTAACTCAAGAAGCTTGCACACGCACAACCTCCATTGGTTTAGAATCAGTTGGTGAAGTTTTTCTGTTGATGTCTGCCACCTTATAGGGACTCACCATCACTCGAACACACACAGGAAATTAATTAATGAATTAATGTGCATTGTTCTTGCCAGCCTCCATGCAGCGGGTGATCGTATTTACTTGTGGATCGACATCCTAAGCAGTTCTATCCACAAATCTTGATCTATCTGGCTGTTGAACCATGCCAGAAATATCTCCTGTGCTTTGGCTCCAACATTGTGATGTAACATTGGAGCCATTAGTGTTGTCCATTATTTTCATTGCCTTAGCAGAATTGCATTAGTAAGCTTTTCACAACTTCCACCTAGGACTGTTGAACATTTTTGAGACAAGGTGGGAGCACGTTGGCAGGTGAGCCCCACACGGTCCAGTTCTTGCGTGGAACCATGTTCACGAGCCATGACGCAGGGGCCATGAGGCACTGACACGGTACATCCAATCCGGGGTGATAGACCACCTCCGTCGCGTGGGCCAACAGCAGCACCTACAACAGGAATAAGGCTTAGACCCAGTGTGGAGTGACTGTTCAAGTACAGCGTCTCCTCCTGATGCTTTGCCTGGTTCCCCAGATGCATGTTCTCTGGTTTGTCAACTCCATGACCCTTCTTAAAGCGACAGTTCTCTCCCTGGTGTGAGCATAACAAGTCCCACAGTTATTTTGTATTTTCTCACTTTGTCACATCTGGTTGGAGGCAAGAGGCGAGATTACATTCCGAGATAGTTTTCTAAGGCTCTCTTTATTCAGATGCGCACTGTCAATAATATTAATTAAATGCGTACTGGGCATGTACCTTTATGTATTTATTGCCTGGTTTGATATGCGTTCCACGTATCTGTACCATCGTGCTGTGCACTGTCACTTGGAGGAACAAGGAGAGAAATGCAAGCATACATTAATGCATAAACTGTTTACTCTGTTTGAACAGGAGCCATAAATGCTTTATTAATGTATTTATTTGAATGTAATTTATACAATGTAGAGATGCTTAAAGGTATTGAAACCAGGCTGTTTCAGCCAATTTACTTTATTAATATTCCAATAAATAAAACCGAATGGCAGGCGTATGGCTCTAATGTGTGCAGATTGCTCTGCAGATGACAACACATTCTTTAGACAATTAATTTTAATCTGATCAAACATTGCAGGCAAGTCTCAGAGCATTTTTCCAATTTACAAATGCAATGCTATCAGATGGTGACCTAATATGACTAAGATTTTGCAAACAAAGGCAGGAACAGCACATACAACAGTGAATCCAATAAACCCAGTCAGGGCTTCCTGTTTCTTTTCTTTGTTGGAGCATGGATTATTCAAAAGTGATGCAGTCACCCAGGAGATAAGACATTGAAAACGAGGCGTAATTAAATTTTTCTTCCGAAAAAGTCTGATAAAAAAGTAGTGTTTGATGGGAAACTTATGCATTGTTTTTGAAGCTCGGTGAGCTTGATATATAGCGATAGCCGGTGTCAATTTTGGCGTCCGGCCGTTGAAACTTCTGTGCCTGCTGAATATATAGGGGCAGATTTACAACCCCCTTGTGCCTCATTTGCGCCGCCGTTGCATCACTTCTGTGACGCAGTGGCGGCGTAAATCTTGCGCCACGTTGCGCCCTATTTACAACGTGACGCATCTAGGGAGATGTGTCACGTTGTAAAGCCCTGCGCCACATGAAACTTCAGGTTTCATGTGGGCGTTACGGCGCAGGGTGGGCGTTCCCTCGCAGGTACGCCTCGTAAACGTGACGCAGTGAAATCTACAAGATTTCATGGAGTCACTTTTATGGCCATGCTACGTCAAAACACTGCGCCTGCTTGAAGCAGGCGCAAGGAGTGGCGCAGCATGTTAGGCATAGGGCGCCCCCGAGCCTTGCTGGAGCCGCGTCGCGCTTGTGACGCGACTCCAGCAATGCGCCGCCTTTACGACGGGGGATGCAACACGCATCTGCCCATCCAGGCGCCACGGTGCGCCGCATTGTAAATGCGGTGCATCAGTGGTGGCGCACGGGTGGTTTTGCCTGTCGCAAGTGTTCTGGCACATCCCTGCTGATTTGCAGAGATGCGCCAGACCTTGTAAATATGCCCCTTAGCATCTATGCAGTCTTTTTTCCCTGTTGCTTGAACATAAAAAAAAAAACACGCAGTTAGCTAATCATCACTGACCATCCTGTGACTCCTGTGTTATTCCGTTTGTTGTTTGAAACATTACATTGTTTTGCTAACATCTTAATGCAAAAACTTGGTAATCAATTCTGAATCATGATTACCACATCCCCTCGACCACTACCGTGCATTCCTATAAATTCAAGCTATTTAAAAAACAATAAAGATCAGCAAATAGATACCAGGTGACCACAGTAACACACATATACACCTCAAACTCAAGTTCACGACGAGGCTTCTGGTAAATTGCTAATAGACCTCTCCTGGTGACTAGTTCAGGCTTAAAGCGCGCAATGTCCGTGGGCACTTCAAAGAGAGTGTCTCGCCCTGTAGATAATCCATCACTGGTTTCCAAAGGTTCTCAGATCTCTCATCTCTCAGATCCTATGTCAACATCTCCATTGCCATCGGTGACCACAATCTTTCCTCCCACTCCTTTCTTTACCATATACATGCTTCACGCAGATCCCATTGCTGTGCCTGCCCCACTGTTGGCAACGTTGCCGGTTGTCCTACAGCCAGACCCATCTCTCAACTGTTCATGACCTTCAACGTCAACTTTGTGTCCCCTTGGAGGTATAGAAACGCCAAAATGGAGCTGCAATCGATACCAATATTTTAGGGATTCATTGTAGTTAGATAAAGGGTGGCACCCGTGCCACAAATGGCTGATATGGTGAATTAGTGAGAGTCCGACCTGCCACATCCTAAATGAAAGCTATCTCTTGTTCCTCATTAGAAATGTGGGGCTAGTGGGCATGATGGTACATGTTCAGGCTCTAAGGAATAATAAAGCAGAGAGTTTAAATGTTCCAAAGATCAAATCTGTCTCTTTGAACCTGCAGAAGCCGCTTTAATCAAAATCACCTTCTCCCTCTAACAGTGCCCACTTACAGTTACATAACTGAAATATTACTGTTGAACATGGTCCTCCCTGTACGGTCACCTCCAACATTTTTGCCTTTTACCCTCCACTTTTTGCTGAACTCTTTTTTGTTGACCTTAGGACTCTGTGCACATTACCACTGCTAACAATGCTTAGTTGCTTCTGCTCTCTCCTTTAAACATAGTTAAATTGGCTTATACCCAATTGACATATTTAATTTACCTATAAGTCCCTTGTAGAGTGGTATACCATATACCCAGGGACTGTAAATTAAATTAATTTATCATGCCACCCATCTAAGTAACACCGTAAAACATGTCTGAGGCATGCCACTGCAGCCTGAATGCAGTTTTAAACCGTCATATCGACTTAGCATTCAAACCTCCTTGCCAAGAATTATACTCCCCTTTTATTACCAATTTGTCACCCCTAAAATAGGCCCTAGGTAGCCCATATGGCAGGGTGCTGTGTAATTCAAAGATTGGGCATGAGAGTACAGTTAGGAAGGAACATCAAAAAATAGAGTCCATGAAATCTTTCCTTCAGGTTTCAGTAACCTTTTATTTTTTTCTTATTTCAAATTTGCTGATTCTTCAACGAGTTGCTTCAATCGACAATACAAAATCGATTTGTAGATCACAGTTGCATTCTCTATAGATCAACAGCCTTTCTGCCTACGCGTTTCATCCTTCCCTTAGGACTTCATCAGGGCTAGTATTTTAGAGAGAAGAATTCTCTTCTTTTTCTAAACATCGAATACTTTGTGTCATAAATTTGTGGCGCGCAACCAGATATCTTGAATTCCATCAATTCTTATTTCTCATAATTTCTTCAATACTCCTCTTTTCACTATGTTCAAAAGATAATCACGTGAAAATAATCAATTATTATTTTTCTGAAATCCTTCAGTCCTCCTCCTTTCACTAAGTTCAAAATCTTTCACTCTATCAATCTTATTTCACAGCGATCCTCTCTCCTGCCGTGGGCCCGATAAATCCCAAGCGGTCATGTACTTTTACGTTTTACATGTACTATTAGTGAAAAACTCCTAAATTCGTTTTTCACTACTGTGAGGCCTACCTCTCCCATAGAATAACATTGGGGATTCCTTATTACATTTAATAAGGTGTAGTTTTCAATTGAAAATTATAAGGATAACCCCTCTTTAATGGTAAAGTCGAGCTTTTGAATACCAGTTTAAAAATGCCACCTTTAGAAAGTTGGAATTTTTCAGCTCTTAGCCCTTTTGTACCTGTAGTCTGGCCTGGGTCCCATTGACTGTGTGTAACTGACAGTTAGACTTTGTGAATTCCTCCAAGACAGTCACACAATAGAGGGGTTTGGAGTGCCTGAATGGGCCATCTGCTGGCAGGATGGATGAGTGAAGCCGAGCGCAGCCCCACTTGCAACTGACTAGCCTACGCTCTGCCTTCAAACAAAGGGCCTAACAACCCCATACTGCCACTGTAGCCAGCTTGGAGCCAGGGCAGGGAGGCAGGAAATTCCATTCACTTCAAAGCCACTGTCTAGAAGCTTCTCCCACCTTCAGAAGGAGTTCACCAGGGTATGAAAGTGTGACTTCAGACACCAACTCTTCAGTACACTTCTGGACCTGTGGATACTCTGCCAGGAAGAAAGACTGATGTGCTGCTAAAGGGATTGACACTCTGCTGGACTGCTCCTTTGAAGTACTGCTGCCCTTCTGGATTGGTGTCCTTATTGTCCTGATGCTCCGCTACCTTCCGACCGGGGACAAGGACTGGATCTCCAATTGTCCCAGGACCTCAATACTAACTCACAAGGGCTAGTTTGCTGACCTCTTGTTTAGAACCCCCTCCTACAACCAGCCTGAGTGTGTCCAGACCCTTCAAGTGGTGCCCCTCCCCTCCCCCAGTACTGGACCCTCGGAAGTGGTGCTAAAGGTGCCAAGATGGCAAAAGTCCAAAACTGGGGACTTAGACAAATATTGACCCAAAAGTGCACTGAGAACAAGGAGGAGTCGAGGACCAACTTGCACTCCTATCTGCCCGAGGTGCATCATGTGTTGGATTGACTCAGCGGCTTCTCCCGCTACATTCTTCTCTGCACCAGCAAATCATTTACAGTGGTCCTTCACCAAAAGGGTATACAGGCTTGTAGAACTGTGTTCGGCTACTGCCCTCTGCCTCATCCTGCTAGAGGTTTTCGACTTCTATTTCAGAGACTAAGGGGCCAATTACAATCTCGTCCTGAAAGCATTCTGACCAAATCAGTTCCGGAATGCTTTCCAGAAGACTCGGATCGGGGGAGTTCGACTGAGTGATTTGGATGCATCCGGATCCTTCCAGAAATGATTCGTCGGACTCCCATTGACTTTAATGGGAGCCTGTGTTCCGAACGAGAATACAGGCTTCCATTGAAACAAGCATTGAAAATGCAATAGGTCTCGCCTTTGATTAAGTTAAAGCCATTTGCTTTGCTAATGGTATTGTATAGCAAAGCAAATGGCTTTAACTTAATGAAAGGCGAGAACTATTGCATTTGTAATGCTTTTTGAATGTGCCTCAATTGTGTGGTGTTGACCACAGCACATGATAAAGCAATTTACACACAACTAACACTTAAGGACTGAACGTCGGGACGGGTTGTTTACGATGTCTTTGGCATTTATATTCGAGTACCAGAAAAAATCACTCTCTTCATTTTACTTTTATAAACTACATGCATCTTGCCTTCTTCTTTTGGTCGTGATCCTTGTTGCATTTTGCAGTGTTTTGGCATTTGTAGAGTGCCACCTTCCTCTGACATGCTGTAATGCACATTCCTAGCAGGAACCTCCTTGAAAGATGCCATGTTTTAGGGGTTATTTGTCCCATTAAGGAACTGCTGGGGATCAGAAGTGAGATACTGTCAGCAGTAATTCAGGATTATGTAAATTACACCTGTTTATATTTTTGTGCACTTATCAGATGATCTTAATTATTGTAAAGTGCTTTTAAATAGACCTATTGAAGTGTCTACTCTGAACCCATTAAAAGCTGCATTGACTGTGCCAGGCTGCACCCTTCTTCTTCATGAGTTCATGTGAGCAGCTCGCTGTTCTGAACTGAACTGAACGGGTCACTATACTGCCCCCGACTCTACCCTCACCTGCTCAACCGTGAAGTCATACAGAGAGAGGCAGGAGTCCTGAGTTAAACTTAGAATTGCAGAAGTCTTTGTTTTAGTGCAACTCTATCCCTAATGTGGCTACTTTTATTAGTGAACATTACAGTTTACCAAACTGACATACAGTACACCCCACTTTTCTAAGGAAAGTGACATAATTATAGGTGTACCAATACATACTGTAAAAGGAGCGGGCACAGTATAGCTTCAATAATTATCTCCAAAACTGAGTTCAAGGGTGCACGCAGGCACACCGACAAGGCTTGCCAGGCATCTGACTGTGTGATCTGTGTGTCCCCCCCTCACTCCCTGCCATGGGCTGACACCGAAGCCTTGGTTTCCCCCTCACTGGACTGAAGTCAGAGGAGAGGCCCTGACTCGGTAAACCTTGACACAGCTCACAAACAAAAGTTCAGAAATCGGCAAAGTTTGCCTCAATGGGGTGAAGGGCATTTAAACTAGTCTTGTGCAAACAGAAACACCTCAAAAATTGAACACATTTGTCAAGCTGTTAAACCGTAAATGGACTCTTTCAAACGGGCTAGCGAATAATCACCCACACATAAGCATGCAAATGAGTTTGCAGTTGAATATTAATGGCCGACATTCCCCCGACCCTTCCTGGTTGGCACATTCCGAATAATGTCACTGAGCGTCGATCAGAGAGGTAGTCAATTGGCTCATCAACGCGCAACCAATCACGAGGTGCTGGAGAGTCTGTACGGTCGACGTCTCATGGGTGAAGCAGAGTGTGACCGCCTTTTATTTGTGAATATGAAATTGCTAATTTGCAAATATCGTTCACTCAAGAGTACAATCTGGCTTTATGCCGCTATATCTTTTTTTTCTGAGTAAACTGGAAAGTTGAAGATCGCGAAACCGTTCGCGTGAAGGCCACGCTAATTAAAAGCACACGCGAAGCGGCATTTTCATTGTTATTGCAACAAAATGGCATCGGACTGTCCACAGTCCCTACGGACACGCGCATGCTGTTTGCTATGGACAAATGGCGAGAGCAGCCATGTTTGTCCATGCAGACGTGTGCATGAAAGCCCTCAGCAGAATTGATTCCAAAAGGTACTTGCAATAGCGAGGGCAGCGCATGCACTGCTTTTGCCAGGCGAGACCTAAAAAAGAGGTGGCTGGGGAAAATCGTGCATCCTTTGGCAGGCACCCCATGGTGCCTGCCACACTGTGCATGGTCTGAAAAGGGGGACCCATGGGTACCCCCAAGGGCGACATTGGGAAGGCCCCAGGTGAAGGGGGGCCTGCTATGGGCCCCCAAAGACAGATTCTGACAGCCGTTTAGTTCGAGGCAAACCGAATTAGAACGGCTGTCCGAATCTGTCATTGTGTCGCTCCCTCGGAAACTGAATCCATAGAGCTGTACGAATCTGCTACGAAAAGCTCGACCTGTACGAATGGTTTTTGGAACCGTTTTGGTCAACCCTAACCGTTCACGCATCTTAATTGCTCGTCCAGTACTGGATACGATTCAGTCAGAAACAAGGGCTCCATGTCAGATTCGGCAAACCTGAATCCGATTGGGAGCTCTACCGAATGGGATTATAATCGACTCCTAAGTCTGAATGTAGAAATCTTCACTGCTGCTTTGACCCAATGCTATCTGATGATGACACTCAGTTCTCGGACACCTCCTGCAGCCTTGCCCCGCTGAAATTTATTTTCTCAGAACATTTTTATCAAAAAAATTTCTAGGTCAGAAGGTAAGCACTAGCCAGGCCAAATCCACTTATTATATCAGAACCGTGCTCCATCGTTGTTGCCCATTTTTTCCGTCTTTGACCTGGTCTCACGCCAGTAGATGTCCACAGTAGGAGATTTGATTTTTAAAGGGGCAAATTTTTTAAAAAACAACTTTTAAAATTCATTACTCCAGTTCTACTGATTAGATTTATATTGTTTTTATATCAAATAATTTATTAAAATGTACTCTGTATTTCAAAATTGGTTTGGGATTTTTTTTTAGTTCTCCTTACAGTTTATTACTATTCATGTGCCTCATAAATACTTTTGACATTGCCTCTAAGTTAAGCCCCATTGCTTTTTGTGCCAAGCTACAGAGGGTTAAGCAGAGGCTAATTTTGTGACTTTTTGTGGTTCACCCGGCAGGAGATTGTGGCTGTTGGTTGACCAGGGCTCCCACCCCAGTCAACCAACAACCCAATTTCTCACAATTTACTCTAAAGACACATTTGACAATCATAGGTTCATTTTTATGCACTAGATGGCTCATAATCTTTGTGGTTACACTCATCCAGCATAATCCAAATCTGAGAGCATGACTATTATTTTATAGAGATGTACAGATCCAATATTTTTATAATCACCTAAAGCTATACAAATCCCAAAATATTACTGTCGTAATCCAAACAAATGCAAGTACTAAGTTGTTGTTGTCATCACCGTCGTCATTTGAATAAGAATTGAAGCCTGCTTCAGAGGTAAGAGGATGGACTGCATTGAGGAGCACAGCAAAATCATCAGAGTCACTGTGAAATATCAAAAGAAAGTAGGGTTGCACTCATCATGCCTCAAATTAGTAAAGACCGGTCATAATTTCAAGATATTCATAACAAAAATGTATGTTGAAAATGTGCATACATGCTAACTTTCAATGGAGATTATTTACATGTTTAATGATCATTCTGGAAAGTAACTGGATTCTAATGTTTGATTGCTAGATTGCAACAGTGATATGCATGCAACAAAGATTTTCTGAATCTCAATCCGGACACGTGGAAATCTAAAGCTATGTCCATATTTTTGACATACAATCTAATGTATACTAATATATTCAAAGTAATGCCAAAAGACATAATGGAGATAGAAAAGTAGACAGTTTATTAATTGCGAGAAGGGGCCATATTGCTCTTAATCACATACTAAGGACCAGTGTCTTATATATGTTCGCATTTAGAAAGTGACCTGAAATTCATGCTGCTGGAGATGGAGCTTGCAATGTTCAAGTCTTACTAGAGGACACTTCGATGTGTAACTGGGAAATATTAGCTTACTAATGTAGGGGGGTTTTCGTATCAGAGGTTTGGTTTTCAGGTAATCCTTGCAAATGTTTGTGAATATGCATTGGTGTAACGAAACTTGAGCCCACCCCCCTGCAAGGTACGTTGAGGGGCCCCTCCGGACTTAATGAGGAGCTCTCCTGCCCGAATACTGTGCTGAAGAGGCCTCCTGGAGCTTGGGGGCCCCCACACTGTGGGGGCTGCGTGGGCCTCTGATAGGGTACTGTGAATATGGGATACAGGTTGGCGCTTGGACCTCTCCAGTAGCCTTGAGGATAGGCATGGTCACAGCCCATCATCCAAATGAAGCAAGACAATATCCCTAATTCTCATCCAGTTTTTTAGAAAGTGAATTAGTGCCCCATGGTCATTATAGCCAAGTTGGATTGAAAGATCGCAGCAACAGATAGATGCTGCCATTTTCTTTTGGACTTGATACAAATTATAACAACAACATAATGTCTTTCAAAGGTTCCAGATGCAAGGGTTATGGTTTACCTTCTGGTGGATGTCTTAACTTAACATTTATAAGTGCTACTAACCATTGACTGGTTGTTAGAAATGGGGGTCTCTAGTTGGCAATGGCTGGCCACTGTCCAAGTAGGGACCCTTCTTCCTAAGTCAGAGTAAGCGGGCTGCACCCTTTGATAACCCCTGCTCAACCCAGTGGTAACGTAGCACGAGCAATTAGGCTTATCTCAGAGGCAGTGTGTGAAGCATTTATGACCATACACAGTAACACAGTGAAAAACACTACAAAGGGACACCACACAAGTAATTATAAAAAATAAGTATCTTTATATATAGACTTAACACAAGACCAATAACAGTAAAAATCCACAATACTAGAAAATAGGGTTACTCTCGAACGGCTGCAAAAATAGTTCAAAATGTGCAAAGAGGAGTTCAGTTCAAGGCAGTGGTCTCTGAGACCCTTTTACTCACAAAATACCTGGATTCTGTAGCAAAGCAACCAAAATGTCGCTAAGGAGTTGTTGCGATGATTTTCCTTACACTAACCAGCGATGCGTTAAATCCTTGCCGCAAGGGAGGATGATGCGCTGATTTTGTGTGCAGGACAAAGCGACAAACTTCTGCATGCTAAGCCGGTGATGCGAAGAAATCCTTGCCGCAAAGGGAGGATGATGCGCCGGGCCTGTTGCGTGTGCGATCTTGTTGCGATGAAAAGAAATGGCGCCCTGCGAGGGAGCGACGATCCTGATGCGATGCGATGAAAATGGCGAACGCTCGGCGTCCGCGCTGCGATGTCGTGAAGCGATGAACTCAATGCGATGATCTTTGGTTAGCGAGCGCTTTGAGGCCTGCAAACATTTAATGCCATAATCGTCGGGTTAGCGAGCATTTGGCAGCCCGCACACAGGTGATGCGATAATCTTGAAGTCAGTGAGCCTTTGGCAGCTCGCAGACAGGCAATGCGATGATCTCCGGTAGCAAGCACTCAGCGGCAGCAGCACGATGATTTTCCTTACGCTCTTCAGCTGCGGCGGCTCGCTAACAGGTGTTAGCGACGATTTTCAGCACTCTCTTCTCCACAGTAGAACTAGAGGCCCTGGAACTCACAGGAGCCTCACCTGCAGATAGAAATCCTCGCTGGGAGGAAACAGGAGGCTGGTAGCTGGTGGTGGAGTCTGATGTGCCTGAGACTCCAGCAGGAGGCTAGCTCTCTTCTAGCCCTTGGGTGATTGCTGTAGCAAAAATAAAAGTTCCTTCAAAGTCCTTTTCCTCTTCTTCCAAGTCCAGTAGTAACCACTGCAGGCCGGTCCAGGAAACAGCACACAAGCACAAGGACAGTCCTCTCAGTTACACGGATAGAGGTTCTTCTTGTTGTCAAGGAGCAATACAAATTGTAGGGGTTTCAGCACAGATATTTATACCCCAAAAGTCTTTGTTCTCAGAAGCTACAAGTCACTGAACCCAGCCAGAACCAGTTCTGCCCAGCCCTGGAGCACTTTGTTTACCAGGCTGCATCCTTCCTTTCAGAAAGAGGGGGTCTGCCATCAGACGCACAGTGGGAGGTGGAGCCAGCATTCACCTTGCCAGGCACAGCCCTATTCAGGTCCAGGAGCTACCCCTTCCCATACTCCAATGCAGATCTCTCTATTCAACCCAGGTCTGACTCAGCCTGCCCTGTCCCTCCAAAACCAGACATCCAATACACATAACAGCAGAGCACACTGGAAGGCTTAGGCAAGAAAATACCTACTTTCTAAAAGGGGTATTTTCAAACACAGAATATAAAAATAAACTTCACTAAAATATGTATTTTAATATTCTGAGCTCAGGGATACTAAATTCGTTTTTCTACCATGTTCTGTGGGTCAGTTAGGACTATAGAATGTAATAGCCACACCTCCCATTCTGGCCTATGGAGATCAGGTAGCCTTACAGTAGTGAAAAACGAAATTGGGTGTAATTCACTACCAGGACATACTACACACATCAGAGCATGTCCTACCTTACACATACAATGCACCCTACCATAGGGGTGGCTTACATGACGGCAAGGGAAGGTTCAGGGGCTGGGAAGTGGGTGCACTTCACAGCCAAGATGGCAGTTCTAGACTGCACACAGACACTGCAGTGGCAGGTCTGAGACACACTTTACAAGCTGCTTCTGTGGGTGGCTCAAACCAGCGCTGCAGGCCCACCAGCAGCATTTGGTTTACCAGCCCTGGACACACACAGGCCACGCTACTAGGGACTAACAGGCAAACCCAATAAGCCAATCATGGATAAACCAATTCACATGTCATCTACACAGGGAGCATTCGCGCTGTGGCACTGAATGGCAGTGGCAAAGCGCCCAGAGCATCTATTACCAGCAAAAACAGAGGAGACAACAGCGAAAAATGGAAGGGAGACCCACGCCAATGGTGCCAAGTCTAACACTGGTTTTCAGATATTGTGCATGACTTTGCCACATGGGATGGTTTGTGTACGGTGGCTACAGTTAGAGAAGGGTAAAGCCCATGAGTTTGGCAACAAATGAAGCTTTTTAAAGGAAAGCCTTCTTTATAGAGAAGGGTTTCAAGATAGAATAAGAATCTGATGACATATAACTTTGTGTTTATATCCTTTCGACTTAGTTTATCTACCAAAGACTCAAAGGCATTCTGAGCCTTGGTCTAGTTTGTATGTTCCCTTATCCTATTTGTCTGTATGAAGAAGGGTGGACGAAGTAGGGGTCTGTTGGTCCTGATTAATGCCACAGTCCATAAACACTAAGGGGCATATTTACTAATCTTTCACCCAACACAGGGTAGCAAGCAAAGTTGCTGCACTGCATTGCTTGAAAGGGAGAAAGCAGAAATACTGCATGTTTATGAAGATACGGAGCATTTCTGCTTTCTCCTTGCGCAGGTGCACGGTGTGCAGCCTAGCACCAACGCTAACAAACCACCTTCCTGCAGCAAAACAATCCTTAGACGCATTTCCCTCGTTCTATGTCCTCTTCAGAATGAGGCACACATAGAAGGAGGAAATAACAAGTAGAAATAAAGATATTTATCCTCATTTTGCCTCACTGGGGACAGCTTAGCATTTTGATGCATTCCCAGGTTTACTCGCTTTAGTAGTTCACTGATATCAGCAGTCGGAGGACACAACTCATCCCATCAAGATGATGATAAAGACCTCGTGTTCCATGGACAGAAACAAACAAGAATAGTGAAGAAATCCATCTATTCAGGAGCTTTGAACTGAGCTAGACAAGAAAACCACACAGTCTTAAGCAAGGGGCTCCCCCAACGCCCACTCGATGTTTTTTAGGTCTTGCCTGACCCAGCGCATGCGCTGGTCTGGCCAGACTTATTGAGAGAGCTCCAAAAAGTGCTACCAGGTCAGCCTAGAGCTACAGTGCATGTGCTTGGGCGCCGCACGGCCACTGTGATGTTTGATCGCGATCACTTTTGCGGCCGCACGGCCGCTTTGATGTTCTCCGTGAGGCTTCAATAGATTGCAGAAGTTAAAACAAGCATTGGCATAGCCAATAGGTCTCGCTTTTGGGACCTTATAAGTGTTTAGTAATGCACCTGTTGCATGGCTAAACACTTATAAGGTCCCAAAGGCGAGACCTATTGGCTATGCCAATGCTTGTTCATTCTAGACAATGGGTGTCTGGAGGAGAGACCTAAATTGGGGACAAACTGAAGCATCATTACTCTACAGCAGCAAAACATGCCCACAAGATATCATCCCCCGGCAGGCATCGCAAGACTACTCAATACAAAACCGGCTACTGATACAACACATTCTGAAAGGAAAGGAGGGAAAATGACATTACTGTCAACAGGTTTTGAAAATCTCGTAGTACATGTGAGTCACGTTGTACAGTAGAGCATGTGATGGGTAAAAGGAGTCGAGTGACTGGGGCAATCCAAGCTTGCATTTTAAACTCCCTCACATCTCCTTGGGGCACTGTTGAGTTTGCCCTTGGGTTCTGCCTCTTCAGCTATCTGCTAATTACAATGTGGCTGGTGCGACAGCTCTCAAGCGCCTCTTGTTAGGGGACCGAGGCGTAATTAAAATGTCTGCGATCTACAAACAGATCGGTGCGCTCGAAGTGTCTGGCGCTCCCACGCTGCCCGCACTGGACGAGTCCCTGAGCTGGAGCCAATGCAGATTATATTAGCCATCGACCCTGAAATAAATCTCTTCCTCACCGGCTTTGACAACAACATTGCAGACCTGCCGGCTCACACCGTGTCACTGCTTCGGCTCCCTTCACACGGTCACCCACGGAAGTGCTGAAATCACACGATGGCAGAGAAAACAAGCTGGAAACCAGAGTTCAAAGTGGCATTCCGCTCTGAGCAGCTGATGTGCATTTAGGAGTATGAAAACACCCCAGGACATAGGCCACCCTTTGCTTTTGTTTTTTTTTTCTTTTTGGGAGGCGTTGGGGTTCTGGATCAGGGACAGAATGCCTGTTAGACCTGGCACCCGGATTCTAGCAATGCCTCTTAGGTAGATCTTGACACGAGGCCAACACCCCTCCCACCTGCTTCCTTATCACACAGTGAAATAAGTGTGCGTGGACTCTCCAGCTCTCAAGATGGTAATGACCAAGAAAGAGTCATTGAGACACAGGCAGGGACTTCGACTCTCCAAAACGAGGTGACATCTGGAAACATTTAAGCGCCGGTGACTGCACATTGTCAGAACAGGGACACCTAGATAAGGTGCACAGCAAACCTCACTTGCAAACTATATCAGATCAGCTGGAGTAATGGGCGTTCAAGTCTGGATACTCGAAGAGGACAAATAGCGCACGTCTGCCCCTCAGCATTCTCTCATGCTGCATCCTTGCCTGGCTATCGCATTTGAAAGCTCGCTGAGTGACAGCCGCATGCTGAACTGCAGCATCAGCACCAGCACCTCATGGATGCACTTTTAGTGACAACACTATAATAATATCAGAGGTTGACTCCCTGACCAACCCCCAGGCTCAACACCTTGGGGCAGATTTATGTTGCCTGGCGCATCTCTGCAAATCAGCAGGGATGCGCCAGGAAAGATGCGGCACGCAAGTTTACCCATGCGACACCCATGATGCGCCGCATTGCATGGTGCAGGAATAAACATATGCGCGTCACATCTGGGGCATACAGTTGGCGCAGTGCTGAAGTAGTGTTGCGTGCGACACGCAACTCCAGCACTCTTCCAACTTGCCCTATCTGTAACGTGGTGCGTCAAGCCTTACGCCTTCTTCAAGCAGGCGCAGGGTTTTGACGCATCAGTGTTGGAAAAGTGACGCAGTGAAATCTTGTAGATTTCACTGAGTCACTTTTCAGGGGCGTTCCTGTGACAGAACCCCCCCCCCCCCGCGTAGAAACGCCCACATGAAACCTGACGCAGGTTTCATGTGGCGCAGGGCTTTACACCGTGACGCATCTCCATAGATGCGTCACGATGTAAATAGGGCGCAACGTGGCGCAGGGTTTACGCCACTGCTGCGTCACAAAAGTGACGCAACGGCGGCGTAAAAGTGGCACAAGTCCAACATAAATCTGCCCCCTTGTTTGCAAATAGGTGACCAGGCAAAGGGCAAGAAGCTGCAGAAAGTAAACAGGGGCGTGGGGCCAGATGCACAAATCCGTATTGCAATTGCAGACCCTGGAATTTGCAAAATCACAGGGTTTGTCTTCACACAATGACAACTTTGTATGTATTAAACACACTTTGCAAGTTGGAAAACCACTTTCGACTCACAAACTTGGTTTAACAACCCATACTGAATATCAATTAGAAAGGGGCATTAAAGGGGCATCCCCTCGTAGGTGTGCATTGCAAGGGTATGCATGGTCTGCCACAACAATTGCGGGTGCAAACCGTTTAGCAGATGCCAACACCTCAATGTAGGTGGTGACTGATTCCCACAGGGGACGGGGCCCCTTGGGACCGCTTCTCCTTTGGGGTGAAGTAGGGAGCCTCTGGGCAGTAGGCTGTGGACCAGTGGATCTCTGCTTCCTCCCCCTAATGTTTTCCCAAACATTAACCTATTTTTTTTTAAACAGCACCAGTTCCTTTAAGGAATACAGACACGCAAAGACAAGGGTGATGGTCTGCTGTTCCCTGCAGCCCACCATCCATGTATTAATAGCCAATCAATGGGGAGGTCACAAATAACGACTTGCCTATCGAATATTCATTAGGCCACCCGTCAGCCATCCCCTGCGATTGGAGATGCAGCGATGCGATCTTAGTACATAGGTCGCATCGCAGAAATAACGCGTGCTCACAAAACTGTGCTCAATTTGCATCCACGTTTTGCAACCAGTCTTTTAGCACATCGGCGACATAATGCCCTCTTTACTTTTGAATCGTGATCTACCTTTATAACCCTTATCACGAGGAGTGACAGGGGCAGCGGCAGCTATGTCAAAGCCAAGCCATGGGTAGTAGCTGCAACCCTTGATTCTCCCTAGTGGAAGTCTCACTAAACAGAACCTGCATTGAAACTTTCCAATCCATTTTTTTATTGGATTTCTTTTCCAAGCAGGCATGCTTTTTATATACACTATAATACACACCATCAACTTTCAATTTACCTGTTAATTGTTTAGTGAGTTTTATATTTGCCTAAATCAAAGGCAGTCGTTTGTTTTAATATGAATTATTTGATTAGAAATGCAATATTCAGACTGACTTCCCTGTGGAGAATAAGCAACAGGCACATCCATTTTATAATTCTCAATTTGATCCCCTCAAACTCACCTATGATAAGAGAGATGCTGCTAATGTGACAGAGATAGATCGGCCGCATTCGGAGCCCATTCTGTACAATTTATTCCACACACTGAAGCAGGAGGAAAACTTTTTCACGTTAGTCCCATTTGAAAGAGTCTTACATGAAAACTCAAACAACACAAATTCAGTTAATAATATAATGTTGTAATTATTAGCACATGTATCAAATATGAGTTGTGAGATATTTTGATTGAGTTTGGTTTATTGATTTTAAAAAGCAAATTTCTTGAGGCTGGAAAACACATGACACATCACAGGCTAGACCACTCCCCCGCGCAGACTCACCACTAAGTGCTGCCCCCTGAGCTCGCTTACAGGGTGTTCGAGGCCATCCTCCACCCGCAGGCTCCTGGCTGCGCCTCATCCCTGGTGGCCGAGTGGGACAGCACTCTGCTCTTCTGCCACTCTTGACGTTTTTATCGGTGCGTTCTTTTCTCTTTTTTCTCTCTGCTCTCTTTTTCTCTTTTCTCTTGTTACTCACTTTTCCCTCATGCTCCCTGCATTTTGTCCATGCCACTGCTGCCCCCACGGCACCCCCCCTCCACTATGTCCTTCCCACCTTCAATCTGACCATCCTCCCCTGACCCCTACTTAATGGCGGCTGCTGCATGGCAAGGAGAGCTAGACCACTGACCTGGTTAGTGTGACTGCTCTACCCCACGGAGCTCCACCACTGAGTGCTGCCCCCGAGCTCGGTTACAGGGTGTTCGAGACCCTCCTCCACCTGCAGGCTCCTGCCTGCTCCTCATCCCTGGTGGCCCAGTGGGAAAGCACTCTGCTCTTTTGCCTCTCTTGGCTTTTTCTCTGTGGCCTCTTTTCTCTTTCTGCTCTCTTTTTCTCTCCTTGCTGTCCTTGCTCTCTTTTCTCTTTTTTCTCTCTTTCCCCCACGCTCCCCATGTTTTGTCCCCGCTGCCCACATGGCCCCCACAGCCCCTCCCCCGCTAGTGTGTCCTTCCTGTTCCCACTGACCGCCCTCCCCACGACACTGACTTAATAGAGGCCACTGCACGGCAAGAAGAGCTAGAGTATTGACCTGGTCAGTGGAACTGCTATCCCCTGAGCAGCTCCACCACTAAGTGCTGCCCCCTGAGTTCGGTTACAGGGTGTTCGAAGGCCCTTCTCCACCTGCAGGCTTCTGCCTGCGTCTTACACTTGGTGGTCCAGCAGGAGAGCACTCTGCTCTCCTGCTGTTCTGCCTCTCTTGTTTCTCTCTTTTTCTATTTTTCTCTTATTGCTCTCTGCTCTCTTTTCTCACCTCTTTCTCTTTTCCCTCACGCTCCCCGCATTTTGTCCACGCTGCTGCTGTCCCCATGGCCCCTCCCCCTCCAGTGTGTTCTTCTCGCTCCTGCCTTCCAACTGACCTCTCTCACCCGACCCCTACCTAATGGCGGCAGAGCCCAGCGGGCGCGCCATTGACGTGCCAAAGGCAAACCCGTCTGCGCCTGTCCGTGACCCGAGCACGACAAGCCCCAGGGACTGTGGTCCTCTTACCCGCCGTCGCTACAACTCCAGCACCCTCCACGCTCTCAACCCCAGACGTAGCACCAACTGCCAGCCCTCAACACCGAACAACACCCAAGGTGCTCTCTCCTGTCTGCACTGCAGTTGCACCTTCATCCATCTCTGTACCCCGGCAGCAGCCCTCTGCTTACCGGACTTCACCTCCCACAAACTACTCAACTGCATCCTCCTCAACGTACACTGCCTTCAAAAGCCCACCACAGAAATCTGAGATCTCCACAACACCTACTCACCAGACGTCGCCTTCCTCACAGAAACCTGGACCTGTGCCATTTCCTCACCCGACATCGCCACTGCCATTCCTGATGGATATAAGATCCTGTGAAAGGACCGCCCAACCCGCTCAGGATGAGGCATTGACATCGTCCTCAAAAGCACCCTCTACGTGACGACCACCACCCTGTACGACACAAGGACCCTGATGGAGCACCATTACTTCCAGATCCTGACCAACCCTCAAATGACTCTCCGCGGAACCCTCATCTGCAGGCCACCCGGCCCACGTGCTCCCTTCACCAACGTCATCACCGACCTCATCGCACCCCACGCCCTCACCTCCATTGACAACATCCTGCTCTGAGACCTAACCTTTCACCTGGAAAACCATGATGACCCAAACAACACCCACCCTCCTAGAGAACCTCGCCATCATAGGAGTCAAACAACTAGTCACAGCACCCATGTACACAGTGGGACACACACTCTACCCCGTCTTCGCTGAAGGAAACAGCATCTCCTACAGCCACACCATGAAACTCCTCTGGACAGATCACCACTGCATCCACTTCTCCTTCAAAAAAAACACCGTACACAAGAACGCCCACTGCCTCCCCTTAGAAGATGGAACAAACTCACCGAAGACCAGCTCACCTCAGCTCTCATCAGCACCCTACCACCGACTACGCCAGACGCCAATACCGCAGCACGCAACCTCCACCGCTGGCCCACAAACTGCGCTGACACACTCGCCCCTCTCAAGTAAGCCACAAAAAGACACATCAAGAAAGCAAGTTGGTACACCCCTGCACTCCAAGAATCCAAAAGCTCCTGCCGGCACCTCGAAAAGATATGGAGGAACAACAAAAGCCCCGGAAGCACATGCAGCCTACAAAGTAGCCACCACTGCACACCACCATCTCATCAAATCCACAAGGAAGAAATCCAAGACGGAATCCTCATCAACGCCCACAATACCAAAGAACTCTTCTCCATCATCAAGAATTTTGAAAAACCCTGCAGCAAAACAACAGATGTACCACCCTCCCAAGACCTCTATAACATACTCAGCACCTTCTTCCACCTTAAGATTAAGATGATCTTTGACAACTTTGAAAACCATAACCTTTCCACCGCTCCAACTCCCTCTCCAAGCGATGCCACCTGACAAACCCTGATCAATTGGACCTCGCTCACAGCAGAAGCACCCAGCTAGCAAACTTCATTTATGCTAACAACGTCCTGGACATCTCCTAATCCGGATTCTGCAGCAACCACAGCACCAAGACCGCCTTACTCGCCACCACCGACGACATCCGCTTCCTCCTCGAACGGGCCAAACGGAAGCCCTCATCCTCCTGGACCTCTCAACTGCCTTTTTGACACTGTCTCACACTTCACCCTAGCCACAAGACTCCATGACGCTTGCATACGCGACAAGGTGCTCAACTGGATATGCTCATTCCTCACCGGCAGAACCCCGTGAGTTAGGCTCCCAGCCTAACTCCCTGAACTGACAGAGAGCAACTGTGGAGTGCCCCAGGGCTCCTCCCTCAGCCCCACCTTCTTAAACATCTGCATGCCCCCCCTTGCAACCATCATCAGGATCCATGGGCTCAACATCGTCATTTACGCCAACGACACACTGATTATCCTCTCCCTCACCAATGAACCCAACATCACCAAAGGCAACTTCCAAGAAGGGATGAAAGCCGTCTCCACCTGGATGAAGAACAGCTGCCTGAAACTCAACTCGAAGAAAACAGAAGTCCTCATCCTGGGCTCCACCCCCTCCACATGGGCCGACTTTTGGTGGCCCCTGCCGTAGGAAATCCCCCACCCCGACGGACCACGCACAAATCCTCGGCATCATACTGGACTCATCGCTCACAATGAACTGCCAGATTTACACCATATCCTTTAACCGCTTCAACACCCTCCGCATGCTTTGGAAGATGTTCAAATGGATGGCATACGAATCCAGGCAAACCATCACGCACACCCTCATCAGTAACAGACCAGACTAAGGCAACACACTCTATGCCGGAATCAACAAGAAGCTCCTTCAACTGACTGATCCTCGACATCCCCTGTTGTAGCCACATCTCCCAACACCTCTGCGATCTCCACTGGCTCCCACTAGAAAGAGGGTGCTCCTCACCCATGCACACAAGGCCCTGCACAACACCGAACCAACATACCTGAACAACCGCCTCTCCTTCCACGTTCCCAAAAGACACCTCCGATCAGCCGTCCTCTCTCTAGCCACCGTCCCACGCATTTACAGGACCAGAAGTCCTTCTCCTACCTCACAGTCAAGGCCTGAAACGACCTCCCCCTCTGCCGCCGGCAAGCCCCCACACTTTCCCAGTTCAGGAAGGACCTCAAGACCTGGCTCTTCAGATGGCCCCAGCACTCAACGGAGCTGCTAGCCCGCCTCTCCTCCCCCCAGCGCGGTGAGACCCTCACGGGTGAGTAGTTGCATTTTACCAACCCCGATTGATTGATTGACAGGCCTGTGACTAAATTAGCAGAACAGAAAGATCTTATGGGAACGTCTGAAGGTTGTGTACTGCTTAATCTGTCTAAAATGCAGAGGAAGTTGGTTCCAAAATGTTCAACCAATAAAGCATTAGCATTTCTGAGGGAACTTAAGTAATAACATGTAGGGTTTGTTAGACCAGTCTGGCTACCATAGAATGTATAGATTCTAAATAATCAAACCATCAAGAGTTAATAGGCAGCCTGTTTTAAGCCAGATGTTACTGTCAAATCAAGAAGGCACCCGATTTAGCATTCATGCCAACAGACCCGATTCAGGTAGGAGACTACTGATTTTTTAAGTGAAAAATGGCTGTATGTTAGCAGCTTCCCACCTAAAGTTGCTTCTGCTTCAATAAAAGTCAACAGGAAAAATATATTACCCTGAATTCCCTTAAATCTCCCACTTTCCTGTTCTAAAATGTTGGCATGTATGTTTTAGGATTAGGGAGGTCTATAGCAATTGATAGGGTGGCGATCTAGAAATAAGATACACCATAATAAAGTGCAATGACTACACTAGGATATTTAAAAATTAGAAACCATTATTCTGGGCCTGAAGGTGTCATCGGAGGTTGCAGTGAAATTACAGGGCCTGGTGGGGGTGACTCCCGCGGCACGCCAGCTTGGAACTTCTGCAAACTCCTCCCTCCTCCTACTAACTGCTGAGCTGGGGTCCTATGCTCCGCTGGGGGTCCCTGCTATACGTGGTGGAGGGGCTGAGAGCTCCCTCCTTTGTTTGCCTGGCAGTGCGGCAGCCCACCCACCGGATCACTGGGAGACTGCCAACAGGCCCAGTGCAGGTACATCCACCTGGGGGCGTGGCGCAGCGGGCTATAGGAGCTGGAGACGATCAGCCTGACTATTTCTGCCCTGGGAGAGATCCGTCTGTGACCTGACCACGTGGTGCTGCTGTTTCACCAGGAGGCCTGATTGTTGTTGGGGTGCACGAGACCTGAGGATTCCAGCTTGTGGGCTCCTACGTAGTGGCTGGCCTAGACACTAGGGAGGGAGACTGGGTGATCATTGTCCTCCGATGGTGCTGACCCTTTCTGCTGGTGACTATTGGGGGTTGGAGGCTGCTGGGTTGCTCGTACAACCTCTGAGGATTTCGGAGGGCTGGCAGGCTTACGCCACAAAAACTGGTTGACTCACACTGTTCAGTCCCAAAATGGCCAGGGACAAGTTACCCAAGGCAAGGCACGCTGGAGAAATTTGCACCAGATGCTAAGAAGACTGCGGAGGGCCCACATGGGGGTGGGAGGGTCCGACCCCATTGGCCTGACACAAATATGATTCTGGCAGCTATTTCCCTATCCTGAGACGCCTTGGAGATTAAAATTGGGGCTGTGGGTACAGAGGTTACATTGCTCTAGCAGGATCTTCTTAAGGCTGTGGACACGATTGTGTTGGCAGAGGATAATGCCACTGATAATGATCGAACCATCACAAGGCTGGTTTCCATGACTGAGGAACTGGCAGCATTGGTGGAAGACACTGAGGGGAGAGCAAGCAGAAATGCTCTCCGGTTTGTGGGATTACCTGAGAGGTGCGAAGGGAGCACCCAAAGGGATGGAGACTGTGTTTGCGGTTATACCGTTCTGGTATTAGGGTCACTGAAGTCCATTGACTCAAATATCGGGACAAAACCTATTGGTTATGATGCGCAGGGCACATGGTGAGGTGCTGCCCCTCCCTTGGCAGCTAGGAACTCAAAGTTCTAGTGTGCTAGTTGGCACTGGATCGGAACTCGGTGGACAAACATTTGTAATGTTTGGGTCGGTTCTGTTGGGGCCTGCGGTCAGCTGTGCCCGGTTGAGGTGGTTGGCTGTTTGGCTACGCAACAGATACTTCACAGTTTTGGAGTATAGGGAGGAGGATGGAATGGTTAGTTGTTTTTCTAAGTTGGAATCATTGCAGAAGTGGGCTGTGCACTTGGGGCACCTGGGGCTGCATGACCCTCCTCTGCGGGCTTATCCCCCTTAGATGACCCTGCATTGACAATATGTCCCAGACAGACAGGACCTGCCTGGTCTCTTGGAATGTTAATGGTTTGTTGGACAAGTTATATGAACTGCTGCCTCAGGGCAGCGAAGTGCCTACACAACAATTTTCTCTTCCTCCAGGAGACCAACCAATTGGGGAATAAGGTCCCCTTCCTACCCCTCCCATTACGGGTACACCCAGGTGTTCAACTCTGGGTTTTCGCAGGGTTTCCGAGGGATGGCACCATTGCTGAAGAGGCATCTTCAATACACAGTGACCAAAACGTGACTGGGCCCATGGGGCAGATATATTGCCCTCACAGGGTGCCTTCACGAAAGACCACTAACATTTACTAATGTTTACACCCCCCCACATTCAGTGTTCTCTTTAGAAGTGATCATGAGCCTACTGGGAGATCTCCCGCTGGGCCCATTGGTACTGGGGAAAGATTAGAATGGGTTAGCAGACGCAGCAATAGACTGTTCTTGGGGGGTGTTGGGTGGAGGTGCCACTCGCTCACTGCTGCAGCCCTTTCTGGAGGCATTGGGTCTAGTTGACACCTGGAGACTCTTTCATCCAAACGTACAGGGGTATGCATACCATTCTGGGGCACCCAACACCTTCTCCCGTCTGAACTATTTTTCTGTTTCCAACATACTGACGTATGACATTACGTATACCCAGATTCTTCCCCTATGCTTATCTGATCACTTGTCGGGCTTGCTTTCCCTGTGAGCAGGCCAACACCATACCCCCATGCACTGGTGCCTGTCAGCCTCGTCACTTCGAAATGCTGTACTTACCTCACATATTGGAGACACTCTGGACTGCTACCTCAAAGAAAATCGAGGAGTGGGTGTCCTCCTTGGGCACTCCGTGGGAGGCTATGCTGGCGACCCTAAGGGATGAGATCTCTAGCTTCCTGACTGCCAAGGAATGAAGGAAACATAAGGAAATCCAGGAGCTAGAGGTGCAGATCAGTTAGCTAGATTGGCATTTTGTTGCCGACCATTATCTCTTTAGATGAGGTGACATTGACCTGACACAGAGGTGGTTGAGCATCATCATGATGGAAGATGTGAAGTTGTCGTGGCTTGCAACACAGTCGTGCATATATAAATGGGGCGACAAGACCATCAAGCTCTTACACCACTTATGCTCCGCCCTTACATACCATGGCCCAGTTCCGTATATTTGCGATGAGCTAGGGAATAAAGTCACTGGGGATGCAGCGATTGCATAGCAATTTGCGAGCTACTCTGCGGCGCTATATGCACGCGGCGACACTTTGTCAGACTCAATGATTTTCCAATACATTGCTTCTCTGCCCCTTCGGGTACCTACAGTGGTGAAACAGTTGCTCTGGGTTATCCCCTCCTATGTGCACCAGACCAGGCAGGATTCATGCCACAACTGGCTACCTGACACAATATTTGCAGGGTGACGAATACAAGCCCCAGCTAGGCCCGCAAGAGACAAGGGTTCGCTCTTCTGTAACGAAATCTATAAGGAAGTTGGCACGGAAACTGCAAAGTACAAAAACAACGTTTATTAACCCTTAAGGGTGGTCCTACAATCCACACAACACTCTTCAGTATTGCAAGGAGTAGCACACAGAACTTGCGTACATTGTCCCCTTTTATACACAACAGAGGGGCTCATGAGTGGGTGGATACCACATGAAGTCGAAGAACATTACCATTTAGGGTCATTCTCGATACCAAATAATACATGGGCGGAGCTAACATACTCCTTGGGCCCGCGAAAACACATGGTCAAGCAAAGCTAATTATAACAGATGTGGTCAAGTCTGGGCATGCGCCAGATGGACAAGAGAGAGCTATTTATAACTGTTGCTAGGCAGATTACAAGAGCAACTAACACAGAGGTCGGACTCTCCTCGTGGTGAGCACGTGGCAGCATGTCAATACAAAATGGAGTCCGGACTTCGGCCAACATAATGAGGAAAACACGATAAAAGGGAAACACTAATGTTTTCAGTGAATGCTTAATCACATTCTGCCTTAATTTACAACAGACGACCCTTTCAGCATTTACTGAAGACATCCGGTTTCCAAGAATAATCATCGTATATGTCAATTATCATCATTCCTTTAACCTCTTTAGCTAGACCCTTCTGGCGGGCAACATCGGCAATAGCTTTCTTATCTGGAATGCAAAATGAAATGCATACGGAACAGCACAATGGTCCACATTGAATACACATACAGAGAAAGAACAGAATTGCTATAATAATGCAGAGACCAGTTACGACCTTCCATCCCCAGGCAGTAACCAACGCCCAAAACCATCCAGAAAAGGACCAAGTGCCGTTTTCCGTGTGGATTTCAGCTGCTATTTTATGCAGCTTATTAATGGCGTTATAAACGGATGGCGTATGATCAGGGATGAACACACAGCAGCTGCTTCCAATAATTTTACAGGCTCCTCCTCGATCAGCTAGCATCACATCCAATACCATACGATTCTGCAATGCAACAATCCTGGTTATCTGTAATTCTTCCGTAAGATTCCCAAGAGCAGCAGCAGTCTGATTAGTCACAGCTTCTACCACTCTCGTTAATCTCCGGATCTTCCTACTATTCAAAGCAGCTCCAACAAAGAAAAACAGTCCTAAGTTGAAATCAATATACTGTTGCAAGCTAGTATCAGTTTGATCCACATCATCAATCGATAAAGTACGTTTATATCTATTTACAGTCACATTATTCAACAACTTCAAATCCTTATGATATGACGCGGGTGCTAGAAATACAGGAGGTAATAGGAATGATACATAGCATACCCCAGACCACCCAGCCGGCAAACGGTAATAACCTTTATTTCCACATACGAAATAGGTATTATGGGATGCTAGGAAGGTGCTGTTGTTCAGCCCATCGATGTTTAATACGGTTATACAATCACTGACACCAACAGGGATAAAACCCACACTCTGGACACACAGGTCCGCTTGGGCTTGGGCCACTTGGATCACAAATTTTTCCTTCCCCACAGTGTCTCTGGTATTCGTGAAAATATAGGGAATGGATTCATTGTCCGGTCGGTACTCTTCCCATTCCCAAATTGTTCCATTTGCTTGTGGATATCCATTTCTGTCCTGATGACATTCTTTATTAAGTCTGAAAAGCAATCGTCCCACTGTCGGTTTCCGAGTAGCAAACAACAAAGTGTACCATGCTCTACAAGAGCCATTATGAGAGAAAGGAAGTGGTATGAATGGCGTACCTCCTTTCTTCTGATGGGCTGGCATCATCCCACATATCCAACAGTTCGTAGCGTTCGTAGCAACGTGGGTATGATGCAGCATCTGAATGAAAGTGTTATTCAAGTAGGACTGTCGATGCTTCAACTCTTGATATGGCAATGTATAAAAGTAGTGCTCCGCAGGCACTGGAGTCGTCAACACAAGTGTCTTTCGAGCAGGAGTTGCCTCCTCCACAAACCATGTGGTTATACCAATGATAGCTACTGTTAGCATGAACCCCAGTGCACAAAGAATTTTCTTCTTCTCCATGTCAAAGGAAACAATACCCTGGTATCTTCCTGAAACTAAAAAGTCTGTCAGAACTCTTCCCCTTGGGCAGCGGTTGATTTCTTCACCAGCGGGCCAAGACGGGTGTCACTACACTAATGCAGGGCTGATCCCCCCCCCTTGCCTCATCGGCTCTCCGTTTCACTAACCCAAGGGCCGTTCTGACAGTATGTCCCGGTACTGGAAACCTCACTTCCTTGGTCGCAAATGATATCGCCTTCCTCCAGAAGTCGTGTGGTCCGAAAAGAGCTCCTCAGTGTCGTTTGGCTCTGCAGCACGGCCTGTCTCTGCTGCTAGGATGTCTCGTTGATCGGTCAGCACGGCAGACTCCACCAATCCGGGCGGTACCTTTCGACAGTGCAAGGAATGGATCCAATTCTTCCTGTTCGAGACTCGCACAGCCGTCCTCGTTGCAAGAAGGACTTGCTCAGGTCCGACCCATCTCGGCTCCAAACTGTTCGATCTGTCGAAAACCTTTATCATCACATGATCTCCAGGCCGGAGACCATGTCCTTCGCCAGTAGACCGATCAGGGAGCGCCTCTCGGACCTGTTGATGAATAGAAACCAAGTTATCCGTTAACTGTGCCAGATAATCACTCATCATCACACAAGGTACATCATACACAGCCTTAGGCCTTGGTGGACCCCAAATGTTCATTGGGCATCCAAATACAATCTCATAGGGTGTAAGGCCGGTTCGGGAGTGTGGCACCGACCTAATTGACAATAACGCCAGTGGCAAAGCGTCTGGCCAAGTCAAAGACGTTGAAGCTTGAATTTTGGCGATCTTAAGCTTCAGTGTACCATTATATTTCTCGACTAGTCCTGCAGACTGAGGGTGGAACACGGCGTGGAACTTCTGGGTGATGCCTAGGCCCTTCAAGACATACTTTATAACATCTGCTACAAAGTGAGGGCCATTATCACTCCACAGAAGTCTACAGACGCCGTATCGGGGAAAAAACTCTTTCAGCAATAGCTTCGCTGTAGTCATTGCAGTATTGTCTTTCGCAGGGTACGCCTCGACCCATTTACTAAAGGCGCAAACCACTACTAGAACATACTTCAAATTGTTACAGCGCTCAAGCTGGATGTAATCCATCTGCAGAACCTCAAAGGGTGCAGTGGGTGTCGCAAATCCTCCTGCTGGAGTTCGCGTGCCTTTCCCTGGGTTATACTTCAGACAGATCATACAGGTCTGCACCACCCTCTTTGCCGTGCTAGCAATCTCTGGATGCTCCCAGACTTGGGTAAGCAATTTCACAATTGCGGAAGCTCCAACATGTGCTAGCCCATGTGCCATCTGGACCATAGGTTGTACAAAAGCCGTGGGTAATTTCCATCTATCCATCTGCTTATTTCTCCAGCAACCCTCGTCATCCAGTTCTCCTTCGCTAGCCCATTGTTCCCGCTCTTTGTCAGAAGCGGTCTTTTGTATTTCTCGCACTTCCTCCTTCGCATCATGCCATCTCTCCACCTGTGACTTCACTACATACATGGCAGTAGTACCGGGCTGCATCGCAGTTTCCCGTGCTACTCGATCCGCTAACGCATTCCCTTCTCCAACCTTATCAACTACTTTCCTATGGGCACTACACTTAACAATGGCAATTTTCTTTGGGTATGTCAATGCAGTTAAAAGATTGTAGACTAACTCCCCATGCATTATCTGCACCCCATGTGACGTTAGAAACCCTCTCTCCTTCCAGAGTAGGCCGAAATCGTGCGCTACTCCGAAGGCATAGCGGCTGTCTGTGTAAACATTCACACACAATCCTGTACTAAGCTCACACGCTCGTGTTAACGCTATCAGTTCCGCTGCTTGGGCTGATTTCTGTGGTATGCGTGCTGTCTCCACTATCGTCTGTAACGTGGTAATTGCATATGCTGCTGAAGTCGTACCATCTGGTAGCTTCAGGCATGATCCATCTACCCACAACTCTCCATCTACATCTGAAAAGGGCGTATCCTGGAGATCAATACGACCCTTTGTTTGTTCCTCAGTCACAAGAATACAATCATGCGCTTTCTGTGCCTCAGGCTGTGTCTCGGGGTATGGCAACAATGTGGCCGGGTTTAATGTCACGCACCTTTTTAACGTAATGTGAGGAGCTAAAAGCGTCAACTCATATCCCGTTAAACGGGCACTGGTCAAATGCTGCGTCTTTGTTTGATTAAGCAGGGCATCAACAGCGTGGGGAACTAACACCAACAGTTTATGGGACAATACAATTCCTTCACTCTGCCGTATTGACACAGCTGTCGCCGCAACCGAGCGAAAACACCCCGGCAATGCTCGGGCGACAGGATCAAGTACAGCCGAAAAGTATGCACAAGGGCGCTGCTTATCACCATGCATCTGTACTAAAACTGATAATGCACATCCATCTTTCTCATGCACATACAACGAAAAGGGTTTTGCATAATCAGGGGTCCCTAACACTGGTGCTGAACAAAGGGCCTGTCGCAATTGCTGAAAAGCAGCATCACACTCATCTGACCAAGGGATTGGGATAGGCGTATCTTTTGTCAAGAGGGCTAGTAATGGCTTAGCCGTGTGTGAAAACCCCAGTATCCACTGTCTACAAAAAGAAACGAGGCCCAAAAATGCACGCACATCCTTCTGCGTGGATGGCCTCGGTGTGTCCAAGATTACTTGGATACGATCTGGTGTGAGTGCACGCCCCTCCTTAGACAAAAGGTGACCCAAATAAGTCACCTTTGGTCTACAGAATTGCAATTTCTTCCTAGAGACCTTGTGATTGTGGGAGGCTAAAAAGGAAAGTAGGGATAGCGTGCTTTTCTCGCACAACTCCAGGGTGTCAGCCGCCAACAAGATGTCATCGACATATTGAATGAGGGCGACCCCCTCGAGTAAAACAAAGGAATCCAACTGTCGCTTCAAAGCCTGACTATAGATACTAGGGCTTTCTGTGTAGCCCTGGGGAATTCTACAAAAACGATAAGATCTGTTGTTTAGTGTGAACCCAAAAAGAAATCGGCTATCAGGGTGAATGGGAATAGAAAAGAAGGCATTTTTCAAATCAATCACTGAGAACACGGTCGCCGTAGGCGGGACCAAGGTAAGCAACGTCGTGATATCGGAAACCACCGGGTACTGAGGTATCACGATCTTGTTTACCTCCCTCAAATCAATGATGAACCGATAGACCTTTGCATCCGTGTCCTTTTTCAGAATAGGGAGAATCGGACTGTTACAGATATTATAGGGAACTTCTTCCACTACTCCTACTGCGATCAAATCCTGCACAATCTGTATGAGAGCTTCCTCGCCCTCCTGGGAAATACGATACTGTGGGAGGCGTGGTAGCACCGCCCCCTCCTGGACACTAATGTGGACCGGAGGAATCACCATTTGTCCGACATCTGTGTCCGAAGTCGCCCATAAAGCTTGGGGGAGGGTAGCCAACAACGCATCCTCTGAGATCGTACACATCCGCCCAGATCGGGGGTAGTTGTCATTTAAAATCACCCTCACACCCTCAGGGGAACAACGAATTGTAGCCCGAAAGTACTTTAACATATCAAGGCCCATAATGTTATCCGGTGTGTACGGAGCAAGCAAAAACGGACAAGGCGCAGAAAAACAATCAACTTTAAACGCAAGGGGCTGTGAAAGAGGGCTTCGGGAGAGTGTACCGTCAAACCCTACCGATGTAACTATTGAGCCGGATGGGGGAGCCCCCGGAACCAAGTACCTAGATAATGCACTACGTGTCGCTCCTGTATCCACTAGGAACTGATCAGTAGAACCTAAAACCTCAGCCGATACATAAGGACCCGTCTGATCGACCGGCACCTCAACTGATTCGGACCCCCATCCTACGCATTCCTATGCATGCTGAGAATCATGATATCCCGAGTGATCGATGTCCGATACATGATACTGATGCTGGCGATCGAAAACGTTTGAGCTATCTCGGTGCTGCCCAGCAGTGTCGAAACGGACATTATCGTTAGAATTCCCTCTAAAGTTCGAGAAGCCCCCTCTACCTCTCTGGCCACCCAGAGTGTGCCCCTGCCGCGAAGCACGCAATGCTGGGCACTCCCTGGCCCAATGGCCCAACTGCTTACAGTACGCACATTGGTTCTTATTCAAATCAGATCGGCCCGAAGGGGGACCATAAGATCCGCCCCTTCCCCTATTATTATTACCCCGGCGGGGCGGGCCATATACTTGTGCTAACATCACTTTGGTTTTGAGATCTTTCGATTTCTTCTCCTCCTGGCCCTTCGCCTCGTGCTCCTGACGCTCATAATACTGAGCGATGGTCAGAAGGGCCGTCGGTGTCGCGGAGGACCAAGAACTCTCACTCGCTTTTAACCGGGCCGCAACTGCCGGCAGCAGATTGGCCACATATTTGTCCGCGAAAAGGTGGCGGCCTGTGTCGTCGGTAAGCGACTGGCCACTAAAGTCATGGAACGTTTCTTCGAAGCGCGTGAAGAAATCTGCAACTGACTCATCAACTTTCTGCTTACATGCCGCTAACATATTCCAGTCAATCTTTTTAGGGGGGATTATTGTTTTCAATTTAGCCACAATAGCAGCAGGGAGATCTAGAATATTCTGGGGTGGTTTCTGTGCGGGCTTCCGTTCCCTATCCTCATCCTCAAGCTCAGACCACCGGGCCTTAAAAGCAACTGCATCATCCACCTTTCGGACAGACCGCCACGTGTCCGGTGGTAGAATAAGGCCAAAGAACAGATCTATATCCGCTAAGGTCATAATACAAGAATTCAAGGCCCCCTCAACTTCTTCATAGAAGGCCGCTGGATTCTTGCGGGGGTCAGGCAATGCATTCTTTAACGCCATAACATCGGCCCTATGCCAAGGAGTATAAACCCAATTATACACAAAATATCCCCTAGCATCGGCGGAGTTAATGTCCGAGCTAGTCCCTGCTCCTTTCGGAGGGACATACAAAGGTGCCGCCTCTCGCATCGGTTTAGCATGCACTACATTATCCTTATCTGACTGGGAGGTGGATGGGTGGCCCCCTGCCGCAACTGAATCCGACCGCTTCTCCTCCTCCGCTCGTTGGCGTGCTTTCTCTCGAAGGGCCAGCACCTCGTCCCGCAAGGCGAACAGCCGCCGAGCCGCCTCAGGAGCCTTAGAGGGAGAAAAAGCACCGTTACGTATTGCTCTGGCATCCGAAGACACTTCGTCAGGCTCAAAAACATGAGAATATTTTCGGAAAGCATTAATCACTTCATCCGCGAAATGACCCAGAAAATACACTTTATCTCTCTCCTGCCATGGCCCCCAAATTTGAAATAATTCCTCCATGGATACCTTGCCTTTAAGCGCACGGAAGGAAATTTGCCGAAGCTCAGCCATTTGCTCGGCCGGCAGCATGGACCGTGTGTCTACCTTACCCGAAGCCGGGTCAGAATCTTGCGGCCGCGGAGCGGATGCGCCAACATAAGGGGGCGGAGAGCGATCTAGCAAATAAAAATCATCATCAGGATTATTAAGGACAGGATAAAGCGGCTGGCGAACAACATATTGACCCGAAACTTGTAGCCTACGCTCTTTCTCTTGTCTGTCCGTTTGCTCTTTGTCCTCCCGATGCTTCGCTTCCTGCGCTCGCATATGATCATTCTTTCGTTGCTCCTTATCAAACAGCGCTTTCTCACGTTTCTCTCGCTCACACACTTCCTTCACCCATAATCGCACACACTCAAACATATCCTGACGAGCACGTCGCTTACACATACACTGTTCCACATACTCAATCTTACGTATATCAAACGATCCATACAAAGGCCATCGCAACTCAGGATCCCTCCTAGTATATTTCCTCCATAACGTGCTGTACATTATGGAAGAAAGACCATGCTTCACGTACATATCCCTATTAGGAGTCCCCTCTGGGGGAGCTGGAGCAGATTCCTCGAGGTTCAACCGGTTATCCAAACAGCAGCACCACTTACGGAGTGCGCTAAAAGCAGGCATGCTAGGAATAATGCAAAATATGCAGTATTATCAAGAAAAATGGCACTTAATCGTTGCGCCGTTCCAAGTTTACACAGCTCCGGAGAAATTTCTCCACATTACCTGCCTATATGTGTTGCAACGCATATATTTTCACAAAGACAAATTCAAAATATGACTAGTCACCATCAATCAAACTCAAATAGCCAGACCAGGCTTCAAAACTCGGAGCAAGTACCGTACAACGGTTCTTACCAATCAAGAGTCCAGGTTCCAACTGCCAAGCTCCACAATCGCCCAAACGGCTCTCACGGCAGGACCGACAGAAGAGGTCTCAGTCGATGACCGGCGCCACCCAGATGGTCAGCTCGGAAGGGAAGGAAGAAAAACCTCGGGATGCCAGGGCTAAGACGCCGCTGGCAGTGATCACGTCCCCGGCCAAACTCCTCACCTTAGTCGCGACCAGTCCTTCGAGCATCCGAGTCGCCGATGAGCCCCACGTGACGGGCGCCAATTGACGAATACAAGCCCCAGCTAGGCCCGCAAGAGACAAGGGTTCGCTCTTCTGTAACGAAATCTATAAGGAAGTTGGCACGGAAACTGCAAAGTACAAAAACAACGTTTATTAACCCTTAAGGGTGGTCCTACAATCCACACAACACTCTTCAGTATTGCAAGGAGTAGCACACAGAACTTGCGTACATTGTCCCCTTTTATACACAACAGAGGGGCTCATGAGTGGGTGGATACCACATGAAGTCGAAGAACATTACCATTTAGGGTCATTCTCGATACCAAATAATACATGGGCGGAGCTAACATACTCCTTGGGCCCGCGAAAACACATGGTCAAGCAAAGCTAATTATAACAGATGTGGTCAAGTCTGGGCATGCGCCAGATGGACAAGAGAGAGCTATTTATAACTGTTGCTAGGCAGATTACAAGAGCAACTAACACAGAGGTCGGACTCTCCTCGTGGTGAGCACGTGGCAGCATGTCAATACAAAATGGAGTCCGGACTTCGGCCAACATAATGAGGAAAACACGATAAAAGGGAAACACTAATGTTTTCAGTGAATGCTTAATCACATTCTGCCTTAATTTACAACAAGGGTTCCTAATGCCATCACAATGGCAGCCTAGCTCGATTGCCCTGTGGCCATAGTCTTGGCTGACATAGAGAAGGCGTCCGACTCCGTTAGTTGGACCTATTTGTTCTCCCATCTAAAGTAGCTTAACTTTGGACCCCTGTTCATAGCTTATGTTCAGCTTCTTTACACCGCCCTGATGGCACATGTCCATGTGGGAAGAGTGGTCTCTGATCCGTTCCCCATAAAGAGGGGCACACGGTAGGGGTCCCATTATCGTCCTTGCTGTTTGGTATAGCGATAGACCCCCTGGCTGAGTGGCTGTGCATTGACGTCCAAGTGTTGGGATTTGAGTGGGGTCCAGAACTGTCCAATAGCATCACCCATTATGTGGAAGATGCTGAGATCTTTTTTTTTTACACATCCTAAGACTTTGGACCTGCGAATACTACCAATGCTGCGGATATTTGGGAATGCGTCAGGCCTTGTGCAAAACTCATCTAAATTCATTCCCTTTCCAGTTACAGCTCCCCTGTGAGACCTGCCGTGGGCAGTAGACATACCCAGTGGCTGCCAGGGGATTTAACTGTTTAGAGGAGCCATCACACCCGATGCTGTGTTGGCCTAGACAATGAATATACAACAGCTGTTGGACAGATTGCAGAAGGAGGTTGAAACCTGGTCCGCTCTCCCACTGCCCCTCTTGGGAAGGCCCGCCTTCTATAATGGCTACAGAACTAACCCTAAGTCCTTCCTCTCGCGCCTTCATTCTATGCTCAGAGGCTTCCTATGGGATCACAGGACTCCTCGCCAGGTTCTCATGAAGAGCTTTAAGGCCATCTGTGAGAGAGAGGTCACAGCAGCAGACATTGAGAGCTAATACAGGGCCTCCCAGTTAGTGTTTATAAACGGATTGTGGTCAGACTCTTAGGAAGACCCAGCTTACGTGGTGAACTCAGAGACACGGCCATGACGCACTTCCTGTATGGTGGGACGCCTCTTGTTGGGCCTCCTCCCCGCGTCACAGGTGGTGAACAAGATGTGGCAGATGGCTTTGGGTTGGGATGACAGACTAACAGGCCAGACACCTTAATGGGTGGGCACCATGCTTCCGCAGCTGAGACAACTGCTGGGTTTTTGATGTTGGAACAGCATAGAGATTTTCACCCTGGGTGACGTGCTTGAGGAGGCGACTCTTAAATCTTATCAAACTGTAAAATAAGAATTTTCCCTCCACCGTAGGAAGTGCTTCCGCTGTCTGCAGCAGTGGCATGCCCTCTGTCCATATCTTGTGGGCCTAGATGACCTCCCTGACTTCCATCCACTGCCAAACTGCTACAGGGAGACCTGGGAGCCTTGTCTGATGATGACTGGGTGGAGGCACTAGCGTCCCCCGGGGGCGCGGTGATTTCTGCTCGTCCGAGTTTAATCCAGCTGAATAATTTACATAGGACTTATCGTGTGCGCCACAGCCTATACCGAATGGCAGTGATTGCCTCATCCCTGTGCCTATAGTGCCATAATCAGGTGCGACACTTTTTACGTTCCACATTGGGGTGCTCTTAGCGACGTTTGTTCTGTGAGAGAATACTAAACTGCATGGGGCATGTCCTGGGCTAGCCGATGATGTGGGACCCAAAAGTGTATTCTCCTGCACATCGCAGATGACATGGAGCTGTCCTGGTATGGCATGACATTTCTTTGGATGGGACTCACGCTGGCCAAGAGGGATGTTGTATGCCATTGGAAGGCGGAATCCCCACCTTTGTTGGTGGGTGGAGGAGGGCAGGGAATGGTACATGGTTACAGAACAGCCGGTCTGAGGAAATGGGCAAGGTATAGGGGCCTGGTGATGAGGGAGTCATCCGCTCAAGGCTTCGAAAGCTAAATCAGGTCATATGTTGGGCTGGGGTACTCAACCATGTGTAACGTCTGAATGCAACATTTGTATGCCGGGATGGGGAAGGGAGGTGGGGAACGAGGGGCACATCACTTCTGTGTTTTTTTGTTGTCTTTACTGTTTTCATATGTGGCAAACTGCATAATGAGTAAATTGGAGGCTCACGCACCACAGGATTTTTAAGTTATGAGCTCGTGGGTTCCAGTTATCACACATGCTGTCCACACCAAAACTGCCCAGGAGTGCTTAAGTTTGGATTTAAATATGCTCCTATTTACATACTCACTTAGGGGTACAGCTAGCTTAGAGAAACAAGCGCTTAATTTGTTGCTTGCTGCTGCAGGATTTAACCCTTTCGCTGCCATGACTCCCCACCACATGCCACACCCTTTTTTGACTATTTTGGGTAGTTCGCGCTCAGGCTCCAATAACGTTTTTTCCACATAAGGTATCCTTTTCTTCCAACATCCTGAGGATTCTGAAGGTCCCAGGGGTTTGTGGATTTCCTTGAAGGGGACTGAGAATTGAGGCAAAATACACCTAAATTAGTTTTTTGGGGGTAAAATGGGATAAAAGTGCTTCTGAAGACAGCGCCTGGTTTCTTCCCTGCATATGGTATCAACAGCTTTCAGGAACAGGCAGACCCCTGCAAAAACAGGTTGTTTTGTCACAGATAGGGGGAACCTGCGTTTTTGGGCCAAGGCTCAGCACCTATCAAGGGAACCCTAGCAAACTAAGACATTTCTAAAACCTAGACACCCAGGGGAGTCCAGTGATGTGTGGTTTGTGTGGATCCCCCAATATTTTCTTACCCAGAATACCCTTCTTCAGATTTCCTTGTGGGAAGGTTGTAATATCAGCACACCGGCAAAAATTTCCCACCACCCAGCGTTCCCCTCAGTCTCTCGATAAAAATGATACCTCACTCATGTGGGTGCCCAAAGCAGCGTCAGCCTAAAAACGTATGACAAAAAAACTGCCCTTCTGGACCCACTTTGGTTACCCTCAGTTTTTCATTTTATAAGTTTTTAGGTTCTCTGCTTTGGACACCCACGCAAGTGAGGTATCATATTTTCAGGAAACTGAGGGAAACGCTGGGTGGTGGGAAATTTGTGCTGGCGCAGTGATGTGCCAAATTTTCCACACCAAAATTTGAGGAAAGTGTGAATTGTTAGCTAAATTTGAGGTTTGCAGGGGATTCTGAGTAATAAAATGCTGGAGAAACCATGCAAGAAACACCACCAGCCAAGCACCATTCATGCATACCACCAGCCAAGCCCCATCCATGCATACCACCAGCCAAGCCCCATCCATGCTCACTGTCAGCCAAGCACCATCCAAGCACATCGCCAACCATGCGACAGTCCACGTACACCTCCAGACATGTGACTTCCACACAGACTGCTAGCCAAGCAACGGTCCACTCATACTGTCAGCCGAACACTAGTCCACACACACTGCCAGATAAGCACAAGCCCACGCATCGCCAGAAAAATTCAGGTTCACACACAGCCAGCCAAATGCCAGTAAACATAAGAGACGGTCAACCAAACTCCAGTTCTCACACACACAGAAACTTCTGCTAGTGTCTAGTGGTTTTCTGCCCCCCTTTGGAGCAGGTATGCCTAAAAATATCGCTGATTTGCTCTGGGGTGGCAGAAGTGGACAGAATGTGTTCACAAATAAAAGGTAAGCAACCCTTGCATAAGGGTCGCTCTCTGACATACCCAGAAACATATCTCTGGTGCTGAGTGTGATTTCTGCCCCCGTGGGGGGAGATCAGGGGCTATTTCCCCCATCTGCCCCCTAGGGGGGGCATAAAGACGGTTCTAATTTTTGGGAGGGGTGAGGGGATTTAAATGCCCATTTAGGGCAGCACCCACCCTACATTTTCACAAAAAATAATCCCTGGGGTCTAGTGTGCTTTTTGCCCCCCTGGTGGGCAGATCGGGGTAATAATCTCTTTTTGTGTTGGGGTGGGGGCATTGGTATGCCCCTTGTGGGTAGCCCCCAACCCTCTTTCATAAAAAATTCCCTTGTGCCTAGTGGGCTTTCTGCCCCCCCCCCCAAGGGGCAGGTCAGGGGTTATTACCTCCATCTGCACCTCTGGGGAGCAGAAATACTGTGGCAAATATTTTTGAGAGGGGTGGGGGCATTATTGTGCCCATTTAGGGCAGCCCCCACTCCTAAATAGCAAAACAAAAATAACCCCTGGTGTATAGTGGGCTTTCTGCTCCCCTGGGGGGGGCAGATCGGAAGTAATAACCCTATCTGCCTACCGGAGGGGCAGAAACACTGTCACTTTTGTGTTGGGGTGAGGGCATTGGTATGCCCATTGTATAAATTCCTCAAGTCTATGATTCTATTTTGTGATGAATGCTAGAGAGTCATTTCATGTATTCTATTTTGTTTCAATTGATGTTCAGTTGGAAGGAATATATGTGTATTTGTTTTTACTGATGGTAAAGATATCATGGCTGGCATTCGCCAGTAGATCATCCAAACGTAATATTGTATTCTCTGCCTATCTGCAGCTATAAGAACACCATGTTAGTTCACTGTCTCAGACCTTGACATCACTTTGTTTGCTGTTAATATTTCTGTCACTTGTCAGAGTTTAAGATCTGCTGCCTGCTGTGCATACATGAGATTGGGTTGCCTTTGGTAACTTCTTATTTGTCATTTTTTTGAGAATTCAGAGTTTTTTCTGATTGCTGCAAATGTTGGCTATGTGCTTAATAATACGTCTCTTCTTAGTTCTTAGGAACAAGAAGTGCAGGGAAAACGTATCATTTTCTCCTCTTTGTTGGCAGCCAAAGCACACAACTATTAAAATACTGCTGCATAATTGAGACAGATTGTTAGAAGTTGGGTTTCTGGGTGGCAGAGTTGTGCACCCCGTCCAAGCAAGAACAACAATCCTAGTCAGGGTAAGTCAGTAACACACTTTATATTAACCCATGCTTACCCTCTTGTAGCTTGGCACAGAACAGACGGGCTTAACTTAAGAGGTAATGTTTAAGGCATTGTGGAACAGTAACACAACAAAAAGACCCCACATCAGTTTACAAAGATAGCTTATATTTCTATGAGTAAATCAAGACATAAATGACAAAAATCTAGTAAGTGAAAGGGAGATATGATTTTTTAATAATAAACTGTTTTGTATTGCTTAGAAACCAATAGTGCCAACCAGGGCCATCTGATTGTGCTTGACGGGGACAAATCCAAAAGTTCAGGCTGACCGCAATGGAGCATGGGTCGGATACAGGTACCAACCTTGGCCCACTGAACAGTACATTGGACGGGTTGAGGGCGATGTGTGGAGGAAAGAATGCGATCCCACAGATATAAGGGGAGAGGGTGTGGCTTAACGGCTAGGGCGACCAACTTTGGAAACTAGGGAACCATGTTCAAGTCTGGTGAGAGGCTCAAATATCCTGCGATTCTGGGCAAATCATCTAATATCCCTGTGCCTAAAAATGAATGTGTCCATCTGTAATGCAACTGGTGCTCATGTAAAGTGCTGTAATACCCTTGGGTCGAGTTTGTGCTATGTAAAATTGCAATAAATAATATAAAAAAATAAGCGATGCATCTGTTTTGAGCTGTGCAAGGTCGAAGATGCCTTGAGAGTCAAGATGCGATGAACATTGGGGTGATGCGTCGTTGAACCAATGGGCTGTAGGTGAGGCGAGAAAGCACAAAGTTGGAAATTCGTTGGAAACAGGGGACGATACATCATGCTGTGGGCAATACAGTGTACGCAGTTTGCGCAGCAGCGGCGAAGAGTCGGTGTTGAGGGAAACTCTCTGGTTCCGATCACCGCAACATCGTATATGTGTGGATTTTATTAGTTGCAGCACTTAGTATTCACTTCCAAGGGCCCAGGACTGGATGGACACCACTTGACAGAGAAGGACTCACAGCAGACAGAGTCCAGGTGCTGGTTGCAGGATAAAGAAAGAAGTCTTTGAGATCCCTGCGACATCTGTAAACGGCAGGCAAGTCAAAAAGCCCTTTGAGATACTTTGGTTCTGGGAAGTAGGGATCCAGGCCCAGTTCTTCTCACTCCCAGGCAAGAGGCAGCAGGCAACAGACAAACACAGCAAAGCAGTTCAGCAAAGGGCCAGTTCCTCCAGCAGCACAGCAGTCCTTCTTCCTGGTAGAATGTCCTCCATGCCAGAAGTGTTCTGAATTGGTGGTGTCAGAGATCCAGTACTTGTACTCAGTTGGGCCTTTGAAATGGGGGTGACTTCAAAGAGATGCTTTGAAGTACATAGAGTCCTTTTCTTTCCTGCCCTGGCTCCAGACTCCCTACAGGGTGGTATGCTCTTTGTGTAGGGACAGGACACAGCCCTTTCAGTTGTGTCAGCTTCTCCCTCCCATCCTGCTCAGTATGACCCATCAGCGTGCAGATGGCCACACAGTTACACTTACCCTTCCTTTTTGTGTGGCTGTCTAGAGGGAATACAGGAAGTCAGCTGTCACTCACCCCAGATGTGTATTCCAGAGACAGGCAGAAAGTGTCAAGAATTCCTGTCATACAAGGGAAACACGCCCTTATGTAAACAGGAGAGCTGTTACATAACTCAAGGGAAACACGCCCTTATGTAAACAGGAGAGCTGTTACATAACTCAAGGGAAACACGCCCTTATGTAAACAGGAGAGCTGTTACATAACTCAAGGGAAACACGCCCTTATGTAAACAGGAGAGCTGTTACATAACTCAAGGAAAACACGCCCTATAAAGGGAGGAACCGGGAGGTACAAGGCTGTCGGATATTGTGTTTACACCGACGTACCTGCTTCGTGAAGAGCAGTGTTCCGGAGTGGTGCTCCAGTAAGGCAAGAACGGAGGTAGGTCGAGTCGTTACTCCCTGGGCCGTGTCTTGCCCCATCGTCACCTGTGAAGGACCCGGAAGCTCTACCGGTCAACCATTGAGCTTCGCTTTTTGACTCGGCTGAGTCCAAGCGCAGTGGCGCTTTTGCTGGTTGGAGTCGTAACTCCCAGCCCGACCAGAGACACAGGGACTGCCAGCTGTAACGCACACCAGGAGGTGTTTGCCGCGTTACAGACTCGGAAGTCCACAGGATCGATCGAGCGGCTGCTCTCGGTTCAGTCTTCTTGCTTGTGATTGGGGTATCGGTGACGCATCACCAGGAGGTGACTCCGCGTCCCGGTGCAGTCTGAGGAAGAGGTTGAGCGGCTGCTCCCTTCAGGTAGAGACCCCGGCTGGGTGTTTCCCTGACTCCTCGATTCTCCCCAACACTCTTCGTGCCCCTCACAGCCTACCGATTGGCATTGTCGGCCATTTCATTTCTGCCCTCTGTTGGCATACGCCGGGATCGGCGTATATGCAGAGGACGGTTAGGACCATCCGTGCTGTGGGCTGGTAACGTACTTAGCCTGGAGGATTCCAGTGACTATAACTTTTGTTTGTTCTTTGTATTTTATTTGCCTTCATTAAAAGAACTAACCCTTCACAAGTGGTTGCGTCCTCATTGTCGTGTCTGTTAAACGATCCTGAGACGTTCAGGGCGTTACAGAAAGCACCAAATGGTTACAGCAAGACAATGCCAACTTTCTAAAAGTATAATTTTCAGCATTGTAATTTAAAAGCCAACCACACCATAAGTTGTGTTTTTAAATTGTAATTCCACAGACACCAAATTTGGGGTTCCCATCTCTTCCCAATTGAAATGACACTTATAAGAAGTAATAAGCTAATCCCAATGTTATCTTGTGGGATAGCTAGACCTTGCAGCAGTGATCCATGGAATTAAAAGTATTTTACTGCCAGGACATGCAAAACCTAAAAGTACATGTCCTACTTTTTAAAAACACAGCACCCTGCTCATGGGCTGTCCAGAGTCTACCTTAGGGATGACCTATATTCAATTAAAGGGAAGGTTTGGACCTGAAAAGTATGTTAACTTCCCAGGTCGACATAGCAGTTTAAAACTGCACACATAGGCTCTGCAGTGGCATGCCTGAGACTCCAACCTCCTCGCATTATGGGCAAGCTGCGTCTGTTGTGTGGAATTCCCTGTTTATATGTGCTGGAGTAAAATATGCCCTATATAAGCATTCCTGGAAACCTTTGAAATCCTTCCAGAATATTTGCCCAGTCCCTATCAAGTATGGGCATCCCCAGATCCTCCTCCCATTGCTCTGTACAGGCACATGACCACTTTGACGGATCCCTCCAATAATGCTATGAGTTGGAGGTTTGGCTAGGCTATTCTTCCATGGTATGCAGAATGCCATTGTCACAGCCCTATGTAATAAAATGTGGCCCTGCGGTAGGTCAAAGTCCAAGTGGAAATCCTCAATTGGCAGCACTTTCCTTATGTAGAACAAGTCCCCCATTCTCTTAGCGCCTGCCGCCTGCCATTCAGGGGCGTAACACAGGCCCCCGCAGCCCCTGCGTTGGGGGGGGGCCCATGCTCCAGGGGCCCCTCACTCTCAGCGGAGCCAGCAAGCCTAAATGGTGCGCGCGAGGCCTCCTCATTAATTAAAAGGTGCGTGCACGGCACGTCAAGGCATCTTCTTCATTGATTTCGGTGCACTACTCACGCCCGGGCCCCGGCCTCTTAATTAATCATTAGTGCGCAGGCACGGGCCTCGCCGTCTCGGCCGGACAGACTGCAGCCAAACCCTCCATGACCATTTCACTGGTGCGTGCGTAACTCTTTAAGCTCAGCAACTTTCCCTCTTGCAAATTTAATTCCGTGCAACTCAAGGTGCAGAACATTTCCTCACCTGATAATGCACGCGCTCCCTACTTCTGGAAGGGGGCAACAGAACATCTCGGTTTGGAATTGGGATTTATGTGGGGGAGTCGGACTCACTGCCTCCCTAATAAAAGCTTACCTTCCATTGGCTGCTATCATTCCAGTCGTTCGGATGGGATTACAAGCTCAAGATGTAATTGGAGGTAAGGATAGTCCTCTCTATACACTGTTTTGAAGTCTTTTCTTACCCATGTTTCTGTAAAGGACCAGACTAGGACCAGCTGGGTGAACCTCACTCACTTCGTCACCCCCATGCCACTAATGGCCGTTGTGTTTCTGATGATCAGTCAAGTTACTGAAAGGGCCACACTGCAGATTCAATTTGTGATCTTAGTGTCAGTCCTCCTTTTTATTACTTATAATTTTTTTAACCACCGGACACATTTTTTTAAGAACACATCCAACGTTTGGGTGGTTATTGCATACTAGCCGAAAAATAATCGAGTATCACTCCCATCTAACAGTCTGATAGCCTTTTGTCTCGGTCTATACCAGTTGCGAAAAGCCTTTGCGCGTGAGTGTATTACACGTGTTCAGGGCTCTTAACAACCAGTGTTGCCCCCGGCTATAAAATGAGGGCGATTTTGTGTGAGGCAGCTTATGTCTCTTAATAACGTTGCCTCACCCATACTGGCGATAGTGCTTGAATGATTTGCAGGTTTACGGCGCCTCTGATAGTTTCATACGCCAGAGTATATTTGTTCATTTTTCCTGAACATGAATCTCAGTTCACCTTTACTTTTTGTGTCTCATCTTGGTAAATTGTAATTTAATTATAGCAATATTGTGTTACGTTGTGTTATTTTTCTATACTATTACTTTCATTGTTTTTATGAGTCTTAAACTTCTTTACATAGAGCCCTCGTTCTCCTGAGACATACATTCCTGCCAGCGCCCTCCCCTTATAGCATCATAGCCTTCTGCCAAGGGCTATAATCAGGGCTACTGTAATTATGCCGCAGCGTTGAGTAAATTATGGTGATGGAATGTAAATTATGCAGCATAACGAGGCCCATTTTGTGATAGTATTACTGAAATATTTTGACTTTTTTAAACTTGTTAACACTGTCTGGGCATTGGTTGTACCTCAATAGTACTAGTAAAACACCCAATTATAGCAATTAGCAACAGAAAGGTGGCCAGTCAACCTTTGCAAAGGACCTTCCAATGCGCTGCAACATGTATTGCTGTGTTTTAGTAACTTTTGAACTGTGAGCTAGGAGCACATTTTTGTTTGTTAAAATATGCAGATTATGTGGCAGATGATGGATTATGTGGCAAATGCGACAAATGTATAAGTATGCAAAAATCGCTGCGGCCGCACAATCATATAATTCCAGTGGCCCTGGCAACTGTTTATTAATGGCCCTGAACCCGAACTATAGGTCCGAGCTGTAGGCAGGGGCCTTTAAGGACTGGTATAGCCAGATGCAGAAGGGCTATCCGACTATTGGAACATTCCACTGACTGAGGGTAGAATGTTTTAAGTGAAAAAAGGGAGAAACAGAAAGACAAACTATGGAATGTTGAAGCAGAAGGCCTGTACCAGACATTATTGGCCCTAAGAGGCTCTAATGTCTTCTGCAGCGCTCTCAACGTTCCAAAGTTTTAAATATAGGTTACAGAACTGGTTAGGTGATTCTGTCCTATGTATGGCTGCAAGAGGGTATTTATTGTTTTAGACCAGAAAGTATAAATCACCCATCACAGACTTCAAGCTCTGTCAGTTTGAGGGCTCTGAGGGCACTTAAGTAATTTAAGGTCCACTGTATTTTAAAAAGATTCCTATCCACTTTCAGACATTTTCCACAGAGTTCCGTCGTTTGCAGCAACCCAGCATGAATCCAAGGGTCTTTTGAATAAAAAACCTAGAAGCGGATCCTGAACATCCAAATAATTAGTAATCTTCATTTCCTTGGGAAAATACAGAAAAGGCACCTCGAGGCTTCACTAAAAGTTTTTGGAACTGAAAATCACTTGCGGGTTCTTCAGTCAAGATTTAAGACAGAATTCAAAAATAGCCAATAATGCACATTGCGTTATAGACAAAGGTGACTCCTGCCGTACAGAAATGAATCTTCACTGAACAGCCTACATAAAAACGAAATGGTAACTCTTCTGTAGGGCAAATATTTGACCAAACATGACTAAAACACAACACAGATACTGCAGAAGACGTGGCCATCTCGCTGCTTGGAAATCATAAAGGGCAAAGCACCCATCAAGAACAAAATCCTGACTGAAAACAACATGTAGCCATCCTGACACCACTCGTCCTCAAATCAAAGTGCTCGCTCACCATTGCCACCTAAGGCCCATCATGCCTTCTAAACGTCCCTACCCTGAATCTCTCTCTCCCATCCTCAAATGTGACCCCATCCGCAATGGTCTGGCAGTCACGCCCCCTCAGCCCCCACTAACTGTCAATCATGAAATCCCCACTGTGCCTTGGGAGTGCCTTCCCTCCGCACTGAACGATCAGACCCGGCATAACTGCAGTGAAAGCGTCCCTTACTCATCGAACAGGTATCGTGCCGGCATCTCCAGAGCTTTGGAGGCACATAGAGGCAAAAAGCTACTGTCCAGGAAGGGAATGACTAGCTTGGCTTGTGATGTGCTTCATTTTTTTGTCTAAATCTGTTTTTATTGGTTTCATGTTTCATTTTTACAAATGCAACAATTAACTGGTGTTGGACATGCTCCCACTTTTCATGCATCCACATAACCACTACTTAAGAACTTTTCAAACATGTTATACATTTAACTGCTTTAGTGGTGAGGAACAAGCAAGGGGTAGTGTATGGAATATTGACCGGTGTAGAGCATGGTGGTGGTGGGGCTCTAGCGGGCCTCCTCATCTCCCCCGCTTCCAGTACCTCACCTCCCACAGGACCCGACTCTCTTGGGAACTCACTCTGGAAGTCATGCATTATCGTCTCCCAGTTAGCTGCAATTGGGATTTTGCGGAGGCAGAGAGTTTCCGTTCTATGTAGGGTAATACTTTCAGCCTTAGCCCACACCAGTAGTGAGCATCTCCAGGCTAGTGAAGGACGGGGTTCAGGAGACTTCTATCACCTCGTGATTAAGCTTTTAGGCACCAGTAAACCCAAGTCCAGGAAATGTGGTTACCCTCAGTCACTTACTCCTAGGAAAAAGGTGTAATATGCTTTTTTCCCAGGTGTGTGTCATGGTGATTCCAGTGCCAGGGGCGTAACACAGACCCCCCACATCCCCCGCAGTGCGGGTGGGTCCCCGAGCTGCAGGGGGCCCCCTCAGCACAGTACTCGGGCCTGAGAGCTCCGGATTAAATCCTGAGCGGGGGCCCCTCCGTGTACCTTGCAGGGGGACCCCCTCAACTTTTGTTACGCCACTGCTGCCATTCTGTCAATCCCTCCCAACAGCCACCATGGGATTATGTTTCTAGCATGGTCATAGAAAGCTCTGGGGAATGTGGAATACAGGTGCAAGATTTTTGTAGGCACCAATTCCAACAGCAGTACATAACTAATTTCCTGAGTGTCCTCTTCTGAGGGTCTTCCCAGTCCCAGCAATACCGCCTTCAAAAATCTGCTACTGCCAGCCCCCTATCAGTCGACGGGCACTGTAATTTAGAGAGGAACACCCTCTGTTGGCCTGAACCCCATGGGAATGCCGTAGTTAGGGTGTCTATTTCTCTGAAATTGCTCTAGGGATCCATACTGGCAGTCTTGGAAGAACTATCATTTTTAGTATAGCTACCCGTCCTGCTACTGAGAGTGGTAGCATGCTCCAGAACTCTGTACATACCCTAAATGACCTAATGGCCTGTCCCACATTTCCATCAAGTATATCCTGCCTGCCATGGACATTTTTTGTCTCTAATAAGAGAGTCAGCGAGGTTCCCACGGCAAGTCACCTAGGGCCTCCGAAGGGGGACCATTTGCCACAAGCAGAAACATTCTGCACTTCTGACAATTGACTCGTAGGCCCAGCATTGTCTCAAAGTCCTTGTGCATCCCCCTATCTCCCCCAGGACTGAGGTCCTATTTAGGAGGACTATCACCAAGTCATCCACATATCAGGTTATGCAATGATGTGTATTGCCCAGCCTGCTCACCTCCCTTGCTTGGCAAGGCAGCTGCTTCAGTGCCAGGGCAAATAACAGAGGTGAGAGTGGGCGTCCCTGACCTGTCCCTTGCTCAACGTCATAGCTCCCTGAGATGGATTGCCCCGTTCGGACTCTGGCCATGGGATCCGTATATTACAGTCGGGTCCCTTCTAGAAAATCTCCCCAGTCGCATACTGGCCATCACTTCATATAAAAACTCCCATTCAAAGCTGTAGAAGGCTTTTTACATGTCGACAGTGAAGATCGCGACCCTGTCATAGGCATTGGGCTCCATGACATAGAGGTGCCAATTCCGATCCGGTAAAAAAATTCCCCGTCCGACTCGTATCCGGATTTTTTTCCGTCCGAATCGTCAAAGTAGCGTACAAACTGCCAAGTACGATTCGAACGGAAAAAAGTCCATACGAATCGCATTGGGAAGATTTCCCCACACGTCCTCGGGTCGGGAAAAGTCACCGACACGTCCCCGGGCGAGAAACCCACCGTGCGGAAAAATAAAGTCCGACTGCGCAAGTACGATCCCTCCCGTCCTCCCCATTTCACAACCGTACGCAAAAAACACCGTCCGAACCGAACTCCCATAGCAACCATGGAGACATGTGCCCGCATACGCGCCGAACACCCCACCACCCCCCGCCCGCGTATGTACGCCCCGAACCCCCACCCGTGTATGTACGCACCAAACACCCACCCGTGTATGTACGCCCCCGAACCCCCCCCAGCCGTGTATGTACGCACCGAACCACCAGCCGTGTATGTACGCCCCCGAACCCCCCCCAGCCGTGTATGTACGCACCGAACCACCAGCCGTGTATGTACGCACCAAACCCCCCCCCCAGCCCTGTATGTACGCACCGAACCACCAGCCGTGTATGTACGCCCCCGAACCCCCCCCAGCCGTGTATGTACGGACCGAACCACCAGCCGTGTATGTACGCACCAAACACCCACCCGTGTATGTACGCCCCCGAACCCCCCCCAGCCGTGTATGTACGCACCGAACCACCAGCCGTGTATGTACGCACCAAACACCCACCCGTGTATGTACGCCCCCGAACCCCCCCCAGCCGTGTATGTACGCACCGAACCACCAGCCGTGTATGTACGCCCCCGAACCCCCCCCAGCCGTGTATGTACGCACCGAACCACCAGCCGTGTATGTACGCACCAAACCCCCACCCCAGCCGTGTATGTACGCACCGAACCACCAGCCGTGTATGTACGCACCAAACACCCACCCATGTATGTACGCCCCCGAACCCCCCCCCCAGCCGTGTATGTACGCACCGAACCACCACCCCACCAGGGAATGTACGGACCGCACCCACACCAGTGCATGTACGGACCGTACTGACGCCAAAAAAACACGTACTGAACCCGGACAAACCATATTTACACAAGGAGAGTCAAGTAGAGTTTCCCCACACCACCAAACAGGCCCAACAACCCCACAAACATCACATACACTCACCTGCAACTGCCAAACTGCCAAACAGAGGCCCAAAACTCAATCACTCCTCATAACACACCCACACAAATTTCAAACACAGCCACACCCACAAATGGACCAATAAAAATGGACCACACACACAAACCATGAGCCTTTGCAACAGACCCACTGCTGCCAGAGCCCACAGACGACCCACACCACCATACTTGAACCTCACACTTGCATACCTTCACACAACCACCTACACAAACACCCCCTCATCACATTCACACACACACCTCCACTACCACACCCACACACCCACAGCCATCCACACCCACACCCCCACAACCACACCCCACGCCATGTCCACCACCAAGAATCCAAAGTTCACAAAGGAGGAGCTGGAGATCCTTGTCGACGAAATCCTCAGAGTCGAGCCACAGCTCTTTGGGACATTGGTCAGACAGACCAGCATATCCGAAAAAACCGCCATGTGGCAGAGGATCGTCGATTCTGTGAATGCTGTTGGGACAACCAGAAGGACCAGGCACGAGTGCCAATCCAGGTGGTACGATCTGCGGAGGACGGTCAAGAGGAAGATGACTGACAATCACAACCAGGGGAACATCACTGGAGGAGGGCCGCCCCCCAGACCGGTACAATACCATCCCTGGGAGGAGAAGGTGATGTCCACGCTGGCGGTGGAGGGACTACACGGACTGCCAGGACTCCCAGACCCTGGTGAGTACACAAACAACTCACCTCACATGGGGGGGATGCCATACACAATCAATCATGCATGCCACCCCCCCCAAGCCACCACCGGACACAACAACACTCCACAAACACACACATGCCACTGGCACCTCCATGCCCCATGCATCAATCAGGGCCATGCCAAGTCACAGGCCACACAAAACACCAACACAACACAGGATGTGGTCGATGCTGGGAGTGGGGGCAGCAAAACTAACATTGAGCAACTCACAAGCACACAACAATGCCCTCAGCCCATATGGCCCAGGGCACAGCCATACAAACTGTGTGTACCCACACAGTACTGTCTTGCCTGCAAATGATGGCTGCCATGCAGGATGCCATGGGTCTGAAGGCACAATTTGCACATAACAGCAGACAATGAAGATGCATCGCTCTGATAGAGTCTCAGCACACACCGCCACAGCAGCAGCCTACACTCAGACACACTGCCCAATGGGTGCCCGGAGAACAGGGACTAACTCACATGAACAAGCCAATGGCCATTCAAAGACCGGCTAACTGTGTGTGCCCAGGAAGCTGGCCTGAGGTGACAGAGAGTGACAAAGAGAGGGAGGGAGAGGGGGAATGAGAGGGAAGGAGACAGAGGGGGGACACAGGGAGACAGACAGAGGGAGGGAGTAGGGTGACAGAGGGAGACCGACAGAGGGAGGGAGGAGGGTGACAGAGGGAGGGAGGAAGGGAGACACAGGGAGACTAAATCACCCTTGGGTGGTGTGGCCATGTCCACTCGTCAGCCGGTGGACTGTGTGCATGCAGACCAGGTCTGGCAGTGCCTCAACCCCCCCTTCCGTAGATGAAGACCGGTCCATGTGTCAATCTGTGCACGAGTCCATCCGTGCTGCAGGCACAGACCTAACCACACACCCAGTATACCCACCCACCGTGTCGGTAAGAACCCTGTCACAAATGCTTCAGTCCCCTACCTGCAACATCAAATTGCCTTGCCAAAACACCATTTGGCCACGTACAGTGCAACACGTAAGGCGCCTCTGCATGGCTCGCTACGCCCGCACACCACACTGCTGACTGTGTACCCAAATAGATGCATCAACTAAGATTGTGTCTCACACATGCGTAAAGCCCTGACAGCTGTGGCCAAGGGACATAGCCATGCACAAGTGCACTGTGAGAGGAATGCAGGACAGATCCAACTACCCAGAGGAAGAGTGCCAAATCAGAAATGCATGCAACATGGATGCCACATGTGACACTGTTAACATTGTCTCTCTCACACACAGGTCAACGTCGACGAACACCCCCCAACACTGGGGGGGAAGTCACACAGGACCAGGCTCCGCGGGATGATGACCCCACCGCCAGCGATGACTCTCACCACTCCGTGGATGACCCAGACCAACCTGGCCCCTCTGGTGTCCAACCACCTGCAGCACCTGCGTCAGGTACAACTGTGCCAACCACCACCCCCATTCCTGCCACATCCCAGGAGACGTCCAGGAGCCCTGCCCGCACACGACCACCCAGCCAGTCTGCCCAGGAGGGACACGGTCCTCCGGGCACCCAGGAGGAGGCAGGCGGCAACGCAGATGCCATCCCTCAGGGGTCCCGGAGACCCGATGCACCCACAACGGCAGGCCAGGTGCACGTGGGCAGGGGTGGCGGGAGTGGAGGACGGCGGAGGCGCGAACCTGACCAGGCAGCTCAGGACCCGGTAGTGTCCCAGGTCAGCAACATCCTGGATACATACCGGCGTGACACCAGGGGCATGGACCAGATTGCGTCCACCCTCAATGACATCAAGGGGACCCTCCAGGAGATGAAGACCCTGCAGTCCCAGCAACATGCCTGTCAACTGCAACACCAAGGAAGGATGGAGGATAGACAGGCTGAGCTCGTGGCGGTGCAAACCCAAATGACCGGTGTACTCCGTCGGATTGCCGACAACATGGGCAACCCTCCCTGTGGCACCAGGCGAAGGCCATTACCAGACACAGGGAGGGATCAGGAGGAGGAGGATTCATCCGACGGAGCGTCACAGACATCGTCACGGACTGCTTCCGAGGGTCCCCGCAGGAAGGTGGGTCGTCCACGAAAAAGACTGTGAGAGTCAGCAGAACATCACCATCTCCCAGGTCACCTGGCCTGGCACCTGGCCCTCTGGCCCAATAGCAGCACATGACATTCTCTGCCACATGGACTTGCTGGTCACTGTCTGACCTATGTTGACGAAGACTGTGGCATGGACTCTGACATTTTGCTACGACAAGGATACCAACTCCCCCAGTGAACTTTGGATTCTACACTCCCGCTGTGCACCTCTTGTCATCCCCACAAACCCGTACCCCACCACAAATAAATTAATCACACTTACAAGATGATGCCGTGATTCTACATTATTACAATACATGTGTGTGTCGTACAGTCAAAGCATGCCTGATCTCAGAATTAACTCCAACCATCCAAACCGTGGGGTCGCAGTCTTGCCCAGGACACACATGGGTCCCAATGTCTCATCTGATACAGACATGGAGTAACAAACTCACCTGTGCTGGGCCCAACCAGCTGAGTGGTTCCCGCACAACTGTGGCTACAGACACATTCAGGGGAGCAACAGTCATGCGCAGAGGTCAGGGATCATGTGGAGTGACCTGGCTTGCCGCTCCCAGGTATGTCTAGACATGTGTCCCTACAATGTGCAGCATGCTTGCGTCAGGCGGATGTTGAGAATGGTGGCTAGGCCAAGGTTGGATGCATGGAGATGCCAGAATGCAGTTTAGGATCACTGTGCCACATGGTTGTGTTGGGGTTGTGGGCTGCATCATGAGTGTGGGCGTGGATCTAGAAGGTCATCCTGCAGCTGGCTGTGAAACATTCCCCCCATCCCGTTAGGACGTTGATGTGGCCTGGTTGCCCGACGCAGTAGCAGAGCTGTGCAGATGCACTCCGGATATGGACAAGTACCATGGGAGTCGTGAGGCACATGTCCGTAGACTGCAGGGTAGGATTCTACACAGATGTTGTAGTTTCCCTGGGGGATGGTCTCTCTTGCCTTGAGGTGGATGGAACTGTGCATCTTGTGCATAATACAGTTCCCACTCCCTGACAAACCCCTAGCATCTTGTCACTCTACACATAGACACATATGCACCACCTATGAAAACTATGCCAGACCTGCGGCACGCACAGTGGCAACAGGGCACCATTGACAGGGAAGAGGCACCTTGGAGACAGAGGGACAAATTTATTAGTCATGTGTGTTGGAATGACAATGATACTCTGTCAACACATACACAGGTCATGTGGATGTACATGTGGGAGCAACACTGGCACCCCCCATTGCAACACAGATGCTGGCATCCCATTGACCTGGCACACAAGTGACGGATAACAGCTAAACACCCCCTGCTGCCACGGAGAGGCCGCTATACACCATTGAGGCACTGATGGGGCAATCACACACCATGTCAACCCGGTGCAACCTGTATGTTTCCGAGGCCAGTGTTACACACAATGATGGCCTCATCACAATCCCCAATCCCCTGCCACATGACAGTCACCAAGTCTGAGCATGGCTCCAGGTGAAGCCTGCCCCATGTCATGTTCCCCATGTAGGATCACCATGTATGCAAATGGAACACACATGAACCGGAGAAGTGCACACAGACTACAAACAATTCACACACCCAAAACGACGTGAGGCATCCCTTACCCTGAGGAGATTTCAACACTTGCCCGTGCATGTGACGCTGAATCAGCACATGTCGCTGTGTTCATGAGGAGTAGCAGGAGCACAACAATGCCACCAGCAGACAGCATGCACATGGACCTGTGGAAGAGAGACACACAAGGATTCAGCACAAAGGAGCACATCCGCAAGCATGTACTTAACACGTATCATGTTGTTAACATGACAGGTGACAATGATGACCCTCAGACAACATCCTTCCATTGCGCCATCACTTGAGTGACACTTCAATACACACCACTGACTCACTTGGCAGACATGCAGATGGACACACACATTGCAACACATGCCACACACGGCCCAATGCGTGCACACTCAGACACTGGAACTCACCACTAAGCAAAGAAGTTGCGTATGAGCCGACTCCGCATGTCCTCCACAGCCTCCTCCTCCTCCACATCACTTGCCCCGTCACCAAGCCCTTCATCCTCCACGGGTGGATGGTCCTGGTCATCTTGATCCAGTATGAGTGGAACAGCTTCCTCCACTGCCATGTTGTGCAGCATGCAGCAGACGATGATGATCTTGCACACCTTCACCGGGGCATATGGGAGTGCTCCGCCGGTCTTGTGGAGGCACCGGAATCGGCTCTTCAGAAGTCCAAACGTCCTCTCAATGACTCTCCTGGTCCGCCCATGTGCGTTGTTGTAGAGGTGCTCGGCAGCCGTGCTGGGGTTGCGGACAGGCGTCATCAGCCATGGCATGTTGGGATAGCCAGCGTCCCCTACAAGGAAACATCATGGACAGAAGTGTGTCAGCACAGGCAGTGAGATTGGAAGATGACGCCAAACACTGAACTGCCAGAGTCTACCCACCAACAATACATGCTCGCTCGTTCCGCAGCTGCAGCATCATTTCTGGCACCCTGCTACGCCTCATGATGAAGGCATCGTGTGCTGATCCTGGAAAGCGAACACAGACATGTGAAATCACCATGTTGGACAGACACACCACAAGGGCATTAATGGAGTGATAATGTTTGCGATTCCTATACACCACCTCCTGTGCCTGTGGTGGTACCAACGCAACATGTGTCCCATCTATGGACCCAATGACATGGGGCATCCCTCCCAGGGCATAGAACTCACGCTTGACATCTGTCAACTGCTCACGATTTGGGAATTTAATGTACTCATCCAGGTGAACCAACATGGCCTCTAAGAAATCATGCAGAACACGGCTGAACATCGTCTGGGACATGCCCCCGACATCAGCAATGGTATGTTGGAACGTACCCGTGGCAAGGAAATGTAGGGCTGCCATCACCTTCAACTTGGGTGTCAGTGCACTTGGATACCTGTGGCGCGGGAGGAGTTGTGCTTCCAGCCGGCCAGTCAACTCATCAATCAACCGTTGGCTGAATCTGTAGCGGCGTATACAGTCCCGTTCATGCAGGGCAGCAATGTCTGGCATACGTCGAGGGAGAGGCGGAGCCCTGCAGTGAAATGGAAGGAACACCTAAGAGTGAGCACTGTACAACAACATCGTCAATGCACTGAGCACATGTTACACAGCCAATACACATATGCCACGTTGTGAGTCAGGTCTGTGCCACAGTTCCTGGACACGAACGCCAGTCAGGTTACACTCCTACCAAGGGACAGCCACTAACGGAGGGGGGCAAGATCACGATGACATGGCATGAGACTAGCTGTGGGCCAGTGTAAGTGAACATGCACACGCATCACAGGATTCACAGACATCCACACATGTGCAGAGGTAGTATGCGTATGGTACAGACAGGTAGTTGGATGCGATATGCACTGGTCACATGTCATAGGAATAGGACAGGCCACACACATTGCCTTTGAGGAGTACATGTCGAGACAGAACATACATAGGGAGCATGTGGATATGTACTTGTGTTGATACTCCGTGTAGTTGGATACATACACACCTCATGGCAAATCACATATGTGGGCTGGTGTGCGGAACAGTGTGCCATGCCCATCGACACACAGACACATGTTGGCAGCAGCAACTGCTGACACATTGAATCACACACCTACAGCAAAATCATGGAAAGACATGCCACACACATGACATGGTTGCAGCATGCAACGCAGCCATACACGTGTCATATGTAATATTCCGTGTACCTGGCATCAGGGGACAGGTGCGGGTGTCCGTGACTGGGACATGCAAGTGACTCATGGCTCCACTAGTGTGTACGACATGCACACATGTCAAAGGAGTGCAGGGGATGTGTGGTACAATGCGCACCATCACACACGACATGTGTACACAGCTCATCGTACATGTGCTTTGCCCACACCTCAGGGGTAAAGTGCCACATCACATCCTGACACACCTGTGTCACACACAGGTGGTATTGCACAGACAATGCATTGGTGTCCACCCTTGGCAATACCTGTCCGCTCCATTCCTGTCTGTGTGCCGCCTGTCACCACTGACAGTTGTTATACGCACCGTACATACGCTCGGAGCGCGTGTATAGGGTCCCTGGGCCAATATTGCCGCTGGCGTATGCGTACGCCACAGTAGTACGGACTGTACACGCGCTTGTACGGTCCGGATCACAATATGGGCGCTGGCGTATGCGTACGCCACAGTAGTACGGACTGTACACGCGCTTGTACGGTCCGGATCACAATATGGGCGCTGGCGTATGCGTACGCCACAGTAGTACGGACTGTACACGCGCTTGTACGGTCCGGATCACAATATGGGCGCTGGCGTATGCGTACGCCACAGTAGTACGGACTGTACACGCGCTTGTACGGTCCGGATCACAATATGGGCGCTGGCGTATGCGTACGCCACAGTAGTACGGACTGTACACGCGCTTGTACGGTCCGGATCACAATATGGGCGCTGGCGTATGCGTACGCCACAGTAGTACGGACTGTACACGCGCTTGTACGGTCCGGATCACAATATGGGCGCTGGCGTATGCGTACGCCACAGTAGTACGGACTGTACACGCGCTTGTACGGTCCGTACTACTGTGGCGTACGCATACGCCAGCGCCCATATTGTGATCCGGACCGTACAAGCGCGTGTACAGTCCGTACTACTGTGGCGTACGCATACGCCAGCGCCCATATTGTGATCCGGACCGTACAAGCGCGTGTACAGTCCGTACTACTGTGGCGTACGCATACGCCAGCGCCCATATTGTGATCCGGACCGTACAAGCGCGTGTACAGTCCGTACTACTGTGGCGTACGCATACGCCAGCGCCCATATTGTGATCCGGACCGTACAAGCGCGTGTACAGTCCGTACTACTGTGGCGTACGCATACGCCAGCGCCCATATTGTGATCCGGACCGTACAAGCGCATGTACGGTCGGTATCACTGCTTGTGGGGTGCCCTAGGGCGTGGAACGCACCGTACCTGTGTGTAAATGTATGAAAACACATAGGGGACACATGAGGGACAAGTATAAGGGCCTAAATGCCTGATGGTTGCCATGGAGACTGAGTTAAATTTTTGAATTTGAGCACCAGGTGCACAGCAGAAGTCAGTTTGAAAGAATCTACATTGTTGCAATGTGGATGTTGACTTGACATCATTATCAAAACTGAAACCATGCAAAGCCACACACTGGGGTAGGTTTGAAGGGATTGGATGAAACGTAGGATGCTAATGTGACTGACCAATCAATCTGTACTCCTATACATGAACAGGCCAGCCAGGCATATATAAGGCAGCCAGGTCCCATGAGAGAGCACTTGCCTGCACATCCATTCATCCATGACCACTGCTGCTGATAGTGATTCCTCTGGCACCATGTCCAGGACTGTGGAGAGGTCACAGCCATTCACCCAGGAGGAGAACCTTGCCCTGATAGATGTGATCCTCCCACAGTTCCAGAGCCTGTATGGTCGACCAGGGGTTCAGGTGAGTGCAGACTCCACTAGCTTAGACTGTGCCCCTTTTGTGTGACAGTGACTTCTGGCATTGTGTCCATGTGTGACAGACATGCACTGTTGTTTGGAGTGGGTCCCAGGGTGTGGAAGGCCTCATGTCACCCATGCAGAGCATGCTGTGTTTCCTGTGTGCACTCCTCACTTGCATAGTGCCTACTGTGACAATGAATGCAAGGTGCATGCCACATTCTGCCTGCATACTCCTCCTGGGGATGTTGTTTCCACAGTCCTGATGTGATCCTGTGTTCCCCCCAGTGTGACAGGTGTCAGTACCCATGGATGTGTGTTTGTTCAGTGTACCTGTGCTGTGAGTGTCCAAAGGCCGTGTTCGTCCCCTGCACATTGGTGTGTGTGTTAGTCCCCTGTCATGTGGGTGAGTGCATATGGGGAGTGTTGCACACAAGCAGCATGAGGGATGGATATGGCCTGGCCATCGGATGTGAGCAGGGAGCAGTGCTGTGTGCATGCCGTGCTGAGCCAGCCCCACACCTGTGACACCCCCGTCTACTGGCACATGGGCAGAGTGAGGTGTGTACCCGCAGTTGGCAATGCCATGTGATTGTCCTGTACCTGTGTGTGTCTGTGTACTCTGCTGAGGTAGCATCAGTGTGCTGGGGCAGGTGACTGCTGTGAGGTGCTGTACATAATCCTGGTGTAGCCTGTGAGGCACAGTGTGATCCCTGGTCAGTGAGTGTGTGGTACCCCTCATGCCACCCGTGTGCTTCCACTGGCACGTAGTGCATTTGGCCTTCCACAGTGGATAATGTCCCTATGACAAAGGTGCAATTAGTTGCATGCATACCATGGCCTGTTCATAATGAGGATTGTTCTATATGTGTGTCTCTGTGTCTTTGCTCATGTGGATTAATGTATTCTCTCTTTTGCATCCTCACAGGTAGGCGCCATTGCCAAGGGGGAGATCTGGAGGGAAGCCGTCAGTGCCGTGAGGGGTACAGAGGGTCGGAGGCGGAGCCTGTCTCAGGTGAGGAAACGCTGGCAGGACATCCGGTGCTGGACGAGGAGGATTGCACGGCTCCTGCTGGGGGACTCACCTGAGAGCCGTAAGAACCGTGGCCGCCGTCGTCTGACCCACATCCAGAAGCGTGTGCTGGCGGTGGTCTTCCCCGATATGGACAGGCGCCTACAGGAGAGGCAGCAGCAGGAAGGGGGTAGGTACATGTGTGTCAGTTGTGTGTCCCCAGCCAATGTAAGTGTGCAGTTGCATGGATACACTGCCAGGGTTTGATTGTGCAGTGCGTCAACTTCTCCACAAAGTAGCACAGTGCTGTTCTCACTCCCTCCCTTCCCCTCCTTGCAATGTGTTCCCTGGTCTGTCGCCACTCTTGCACAAGGTTATTTATGCAGGCAGTTCATGCAGGTGCCCTATGCTATCAGCATCATGTGTGGGGGTGATGTGCCACAGGTATGGGGACCTTGCGTGTGCCATGGCCAATTTCAGTCATTGTGGTGTCCATGTCACTTGGCACTGATTGTGAATCACGACATAGGGGTGTGTCTCCAAAATGTACAGCCTTCCAGCATGCATGCCCAATTGTGTGCCCTCTGACATGATGTGCCTGAGTGGGAGGCCTGCTAAGTGCAGGGACGGTTGCTTAATTTGCAGTCATGTCCATCCTGGACCATGGAGGAGTGTGGGCACTACTGTGCCCTGGGGCACCTCTTCCTAGGTATCATGTGCGTCATCCAACAATATGGCCATTCACTGTGTCTTTGCCATGGGTTGCGTAGGGTGGCATTGTACCCTGGGCTCAACTGTTAGGACCTACAGGTTGCTACATGTGTCCACTGTACAGGGGGACCCATTTTGCTTGTGCATACTCACAGTGGGCATTACCTGTGTGTGTTGTTGAGACAATCTGATGATGTTTGCCTGTCAATGATGTGTGGACATGGCCACCAGGGGCTGTGTGTTTACAGTCATGAATTAGTGGAGGCCATGTGTTTCCATCCCAGAGTAAGAGGTGTACATACTTTCTCCGTCTCAATGAGATTGTCTCAGGTGTGGGTGGTTTGTGCGTACAAGGCCTACATGTCAGAAGCTTCATCCTCCTTGCTGGGTTTAGCCTGTGTGTGATGTTTGACTGGACATACGCTCAAGGTGCAGTGACCCTGTCATGTGTGGCCTGGTTTCATGTATTGCCTTTGCAGCATGCGGCAAGAGTAAATGGATATGATTCATGCTCATCCCTTTTTGACGACGCAGTGTGGTGCAGGTGCTGTGCACATTTGTCCCCAGAGGCTGACTCCTCTCTAAAATTTCAGGTGCAGTGATTTGCTGTTGTGTCATGATCTCCATTGTGTCTCAGTGGCATGGTGGGTAGAAAAACTGTGTGTTCCATGGCCTACATGTGTACATTGTTTTGTAGGTGTTACTCCTGTTGCTTTTCAGGCTATGCAATGTGACCTATGTATATTTGACTCATGTGACATAAGTGTACAGGTGTCTGATTTTCTCCTGTCTCTTCACCTTGCCCACAGCATCGCCGGGGGACACGGAAGGAGACACTAGCACGGACCGGGAGGAGAGATTGAGCACCAGTACCAGCAGTGCTGTCCTGTCTGGCACATGGAGTGGCACGGAGGCCGAAGGGAGTGAGGCGGAGGACCTGTTGACTGCCAACACAGACTATGACGCAGACGGGTCCGAGGCTGAGCTCACAGAGGTGGCGGAGTCTGCCCCCCCAGCTGATGGCAGCCCTCCACATCCCCCCGCCACCTCAGGTTCCATCACCGGCCTCCCACATGCTCGTGGCCCTTCCCTCCGTGCTCGGTCCCCACATGTCTCCTTCCTGCCAGGCACCGCACCCCCTGCCCCTGTCACCACTGCTGCGGTGAGTGCGGAGTCTGTGGACATCCTGAGGCAGTTGCAGGTTGGTCAGACTGCGATGCTAAATGTCCTCCATGCCCACACCCAGGTGCTGACCCAGATGGAGGCATACATGGAGGGCATGTCGGCTGCGCAGTCTGACCAACGGCAGTTGCTGAGGTCCATAGACTCCACACTGACTGCAGCACTGGATCTCCTGCAGCGCTGCGTAACACCCCCTACCCCTGCCCCATCCACAATTCCCACTCCCGTGCCTGTCCCACGCACATCCAGACGTCAGCGTGCACGCACCCCAACAGACACAGGCACCACACCACCAGGGAAGTCGAAGCGCACACCTCCTGTCACGCACACACAGGGTGAGGAAGGCACACCCACTGGGTCGGGGGGGAAACGTAGAACACGCAGCCACAGTGGGAGTCCGCATTCCACACAACCCACTCCCTCCAAATCCACTCCCCTTAGCTCTCCTGGCCAACAGTCAGTGACAGCATCATCCACTGCGAGTGTGCCCCCCAGCCCCAGGATGACACCACCCCGCAAGCGGTGGAGGCGGGACCCGGCCAGGGGAGTTGAGTCCCCCACCCTGTCCACACCCTCCCCCAGTGGCGCTGCGACCCATCCCTTTGCCCCCCCCCCCTCCTTGGGGCCTGTGGTTGGATTGGGTACGGGGGAGTCGCTGGGGGAACTTGCCGACGTGTGCAGCGCCATTCTGTCCTCCACCTTTGGCGCTGGCACCCCCCCTGTGGCAGATTCATCCCTCCCTGCACCCACAACACCTACCCTTTCCCCTCCTGTCCCTGCGGTGCCTGTTTCCACCCTCCCCCCTGATGCCCCCTCTTCTGTGGATGAAATGGACTTGTGAACTGTGCAGGCAAGCTAGGGGACACACGTCCCGATGTGTACCCCCCCCCCGGACATTGCTGCTGGGCTGGCCCATGGCCCTTGTACATAGTGGACATTTTCTCTGATATATTTTCCTGCTGAATAAAGCCTTTTCTTTTTGTTTTGCACACTGATGCTTTCCTGGACTTGCTGTTGGTGCTGGTGCTCCCTGCGTTGGGGTGGTGATAATGTGTTAGGGGTCTGTGAAATGTTGGAGTGTGCTGCTCATGGGGTGTACCCTGCCATCTGCGTGCCATCACAAAGGTCTCTGCAAATGGTATTTGGTCATGTTTGCTCTCACTGTATGGTGACATTGTCCCAAGGTGTGTTCCGTCCTCTGTGGCCCAGGCCATTTTTCCTGCAGGGTGTCTCCCAAATGCTGTGCTGTGCTGTGTCTACATTTCCTGGATGTGTGAGGGTTGCCTTTCAATATAGCCATGCTGGCTCAGCGATGGCTCCGCCTGCATCTGGGGTATCACCCTTGTAGGTCACTGAACTTGTTGATGGGGTATATTGTCCGATGTCTGGGCACTGCTGGGAGTGATAGGTACACACCCCTCCTGTGTCTGGGCACTGCTGGGAGTGATAGGCACACACCCCTCCTGTGTCTGGGCACTGCTGGGAGGACCCTGCACCCACCCCTCCTGTGTCTGGGCACTGCTGGGGGTGTTTTGCACACCCCATTCTTATAGCAGGTTCGGTGCGTACATGCACGGGTGGGGGTTTGGTGCGTACATACACGGGTGGGGGTTCGGTCCGTACATACACGGGTGGGGGTTCGGGGCGTACATACTCTGCTGGGGTGGGGGTTCGGTGCGTACATACACGGGTGGTGGTTCGGTGCGTACATACACGGCTGGGGTGGGGGTTTGGTGCGTACATACACGGCTGGTGTGGTGGTTTGGTGCGTACATACACGGGTGGGGGTTCGGTCCGTACATACACGGGTGGTGGTTCGGTGCGTACATACTCTGCTGGGGTGGGGGTTCGGTGCGTACATACACGGGTGGTGTGGTGGTTTGGTGCGTACATACACGGGTGGGCGTTTGGTGCGTACATACACGGGTGGTGGTTTGGTGCGTACATACACGGCTGGGGTGGTGGTTTGGTGCGTACATACACGGGTGGGGGTTTGGTGCGTACATACACGGCTGGGGTGGGGGTTCGGTCCGTACATACACGGGTGGGGGTTCGGGGCGTACATACTCTGCTGGGGTGGGGGTTCGGTCCGTACATACACGGGTGGTGGTTCGGTGCGTACATACACGGCTGGGGTGGGTGTTAGGTGCGTACATACACGGGTGGGGGTTTGGTGCGTACATACACGGCTGGTGGTTCGGTGCGTACATACACGGCTGGGGGGGGGTTCGGTGCGTACATACACGGGTGGTGGTTCGGTGCGTACATACACGGCTGGGGTGGGGGTTTGGTGCGTACATACACGGCTGGTGTGGTGGTTTGGTGCGTACATACACGGGTGGGCGTTTGGTGCGTACATACACGGGTGGTGGTTTGGTGCGTACATACACGGCTGGGGTGGTGGTTTGGTGCGTACATACACGGGTGGTGGTTTGGTGCGTACATACACGGCTGGGGTGGGGGTTCGGTCCGTACATACACGGGTGGGGGTTCGGGGCGTACATACTCTGCTGGGGTGGGGGTTCGGTCCGTACATACACGGGTGGTGGTTCGGTGCGTACATACACGGCTGGGGTGGGTGTTAGGTGCGTACATACACGGGTGGGGGTTTGGTGCGTACATACACGGCTGGGGGGGGTTCGGGGGCGTACATACACGGGTGGTGGTTCGGTGCGTACATACACGGGTGGTGGTTCGGTGCGTACATACACGGCTGGGGTGGGGGTTTGGTGCGTACATACACGGCTGGTGGTTCGGTGCGTACATACACGGCTGGGGTGGGGGTTTGGTGCGTACATACACGGCTGGTGGTTCGGTGCGTACATACACGGCTGGGGGGGGGTTCGGGGGCGTACATACACGGGTGGTGGTTTGGTGCGTACATACACGGCTGGGGTGGGGGTTCGGTCCGTACATACACGGGTGGGGGTTCGGGGCGTACATACTCTGCTGGGGTGGGGGTTCGGTCCGTACATACACGGGTGGGGGTTCGGGGCGTACATACTCTGCTGGGGTGGGTGTTAGGTGCGTACATACACGGGTGGGGGTTTGGTGCGTACATACACGGCTGGTGGTTCGGTGCGTACATACACGGCTGGGGGGGGTTAGGGGGCGTACATACACGGGTGGTGGTTTGGTGCGTACATACACGGCTGGGGTGGGGGTTCGGTCCGTACATACACGGGTGGGGGTTCGGTCCGTACATACACGGGTGGGGGTTCGGGGCGTACATACTCTGCTGGGGTGGGGGTTCGGTGCGTACATACACGGGTGGTGGTTCGGTGCGTACATACACGGCTGGGGTGGGGGTTTGGTGCGTACATACACGGCTGGTGTGGTGGTTTGGTGCGTACATACACGGGTGGGGGTTTGGTGCGTACATACACGGCTGGGGGTTCGGGGCGTACATACCAGGGTGGGGTGGGGGTTCGGGGCGTACATGCACGGGTGGCGCTTGGGTGCGTACATACACGGGTGGGGGTTCGGGGCGTACATACCAGGGTGGGGTGGGGGTTCGGGGCGTACATACACGGGTGGCGCTTGGGTGCGTACATACACGGGTGGCGGTTCGGGGCGTACATACACGGGTGGGGGTTCGGGGCGTACATACACGAGTGGGGGTTCGGGGCGTACATGCACGGGTGGGGGTACGGGCCGTACTTCCACGGGTGGGGGTACGGTCCGTACATACCCCTGCCCACGCTCTGCGTGCCTGGGTACGGGCCGTACCCATGCCTTTGGTGTGTGGGTACGGTGCGTCCCACCATTGTTGCGGGCCGTGGGGTCCGCACCGTACACAGGCCTTGGGGGCGTGGCTACGGGTCGTACCACGCGTACCCCTACATGACCCCAGCAATGCTGGTACGAGCTGTACCAAGGCCTTTCTGACGTGGGTACGGGCCGTACCGCTATTGTTGGAGTGACGTAGGGGGACGCGTGGTACGTTCCGTACCCACGCTCTTGCGGCCTGGGTAGGGTACGTACCGGTTCGCGTGACCATCCACTTCCGTTGTGGCGGACGCTTGCGTTGCTGGCCTTGCCCCCACCCCCTGGAAGTGACCAGGCCCTGATGGTCAGGTATGTCCAGGCCATGTGTGATTTGGTACCATGTGTTGGTGTTGTGTGTCCTGCCCCTGCCCCCCCCTTTGCCCCTGGTTGTTGTGCTGACCTTCTGCGGCGTCTGCGTCGGTTCCTGTACGCCAGGTGGACTGCTAGGAGGGCAGGGATGGCACGTAGGTTCGGGTCCATGTCTGTTCGTCGCGTCCAGCTGCTCCTTGCGTGTGTCGTCCTGATTTCCCGGCAGTTTTTGGCAGCCGGTAAATATTTTCCGTGCGGGATGACGTCGGTTCGAATCGTACTTCCTGGTTCGTGAAACGTAGGCTGGATGCGTACCGACGTCACGTCGGCTCCTTTCAGGATCGGAATTGTGTTTAGTTTCTGTTCGGTCGGTGTTTTGTTCGAATCGTACGGAAATGGTGTTTCCGTATGAATCGTACTTGCATTTTCGGATGGATTTCGCACCGGGTACGAGTCGGACGGAGAAAAGGCTCCGTCCGACGGTTCGTACCCGGTTTTTACCGGATCGGAATTGGCACCAGAATAGGTGGAGGACATTGAGAGCCATGTCACGGCCTCTCATAAACCCCCCTGATTAGAATGGATGAGTTCGGGCATCAAGGGGAGAGCCTAGAGGCCGGTATCCTACTGAGGATCTTGTAATCCAGTTTGAGCATTGAGCGAGCTCGGTAGGCCCTACAATCATGTCGTGGTTTCCAAGGTTTTAGAAAAGGCACCACTAAGTCCTCTTGAATCGAGTTTGGCTGGTGGCCTTTATCTCTTGACGACTTATAGAGATCTACGAGTTTAAAAACTAGGTCTGCAGAAAGTGTTGCATAAAATTTGACAGTCAGTCCATCCTTTCCTGGTGTCTTCCTGCAGACTAGCCCCTTAATAGCCGTTCTTACCTCCTGAATAGTTATTGTCCCTCTCAGTTCTTCACCTTCTTCATGTGTTGCCAAAATGGCACACTTTATTGCCTCATCACACCGGCTAAGGCTCTTGTAGAGCCCTTGTTAATAATGCAGGAAATGGTTGTTGATTTCTCCCAGTCTCGCCAAGAATGCTCTCTGGTCTATATTCCGAGTGTAGATATTGACGATTGCTATATCTCGACCTTCCAGGCGGCCCATCACCACTACATATCTGCCCTTGGGACCTTTAATGTCTCCTGTGTCTTGAAAAGGGACCCCCACTCTGATCCAGATCAGTGTGCCCTCGCGTAGGCCGAGTAAGTAGTATAATAAGCCTGACCCCTCCATCTACTATGTAATGCTGCTCCCCCTTAACTGTGAGATTTGTCTAGTAGGTCCACATTGATCTAATTCAAAATCATTGATATGGGATTTAGTGGGTTGTATATGGGCTCCTGGGTTTGGCTGGCTTTTGTTTAATGGTGTGTATCGGCTTCAGGAGGTATTTTCATAAAATAATGGTAGCATCCTTACATTGTGTGATAAATCGCTCAGTAATCACAAAGCAGATCTTCACCTAATAGAAACCCAAATCCAAAAGTTTGCATGCAGCATTGAGCAAAGTACTGAATAGCAATGTTCAGGTAATGTACACCTAAAAAACTAATAGTACCAACATTCACAAATATACATTAGTGAACATCTTACCCATTAAGCCCTGCCATACATATGCATTGGTGTTTCAACAGAACAACTAATGTTCATGAAGAAAATACGATAAACATAGAACTACAAAGGACAAAAACACGATATAAAGGCACACTCACATGAACACTGCCATAAGGGACCGCTACCTAGCAATGCCATATGGGACCGCTACCTAGCTAACAAATCAATATTCACCCGAGTCAGCAAGCCTCTATCCCTTGTGTGGACATGCACTAACTGTGAGTTGCATTCTAATCATTGCTCACCGGTCAAGGCCATGATGACATTGATGTCACTTATAACATTGCTCTTATTCTCCTGTTGCCTCATTTGGATTTTCCTGTTAAGGAGATTGGATCTGTAGGAAACTGGGTTACTGGTTGAGGGTGGTGAAACCCTACTCAAGCATAAACCGCAAATCCTGTCAGGGTGAAGTTACAAGCAACCCCACATTAACCTGTGCTCACCCTGTGGTACATTGGCACAAAGCAGTCAGGCGTAACTTAGAAGCAATGGGTAAAGTATTTATGCAGCACTTCCAACAATAAGAAAGTGAAACAGAGCACACAGAAAAATCCTCCACCAATTTAGAAAAAATGTATAAAATGTAATAACTGATTTAAGACCAAAACACCAAAAATCCAATCAGTTGAATTGGAGATCTGTAGCTTTAAATATTTAAGTGAAAATAGCACCAAAATGCAGCTCATGCCATATGTGGTTATCTGGTCGCGCCAGACTGAAGCAAAGTCACAAGTTCAGGCCAACTGCAATGGAGTACAGGATGGCTGCAGGAACTCACTCAGGTACGCTCAACACAGTACCTTAATCCTCGTTGCAACGAGATATAAAGTTCCGTACCAACAATGCGTCATGCAGGAGAGGCGATGCGAGATCCAGACGAGAAGATGAGTTGTGCAGTAGCAGCTCTGAGTATCTGACTAGTGCGATGCAATGTCTTTGCATGGAGATGCATTAGGCTGTTGCGATTCCCATGGGCTGCATTTAACGAGGCAATGTCCTTGCATAGAGATGCATCGCACGGTGGAAGTTCCAATGAGCTATGATCAGCGATACAAAGTCCTTGCATTGGGAAAGTCCATGCAGCAGAGGGCGATGAGTCAATGCGCTGATTCTGCAGGACTAGGATTAACTCCTTGAGGGTGAGCAGGACTCACAGATGGCAGAGTTCAGGTACTGGTTCAAGGTTGTTGGTTGCCTGTTCTGTCCCTGAGGCTTCTGATTATAAGGCCAGCCACGTTGCCTTGAAGTCACTCTGAGGTCCTCGGTTAAGAGATGCAGGCCAATTCCTTCTCATCCAGGCACGAGGGCAGCAGATTAGCAAAACGGGGTAGCAGTCCTTCTGGGCAGCAGGACAGCAGTCTTACTGGCAACAGTCAAGCACAAGGGCATCCTTTCAGGAGTCCTTCTTCCTGGAAGAGTCCACAGGTCCAGAAGTGTACTGAAGAGTTGAGTCTATGGATCCAATATTTATACCTGGGGCCCAATTTGCAGAGGAAGCTTCTAGAGGTTTCTAGTCCCCCTGAGGTGTCAGGCATCACCTTTCTCCCCATTCTGGCCCCTACTTATCTGGGGTCACAAACCACCAGGATCAAAGCCTTTGTGAGAGTGTTAAACCTATCCAATCTCAGTCGAAAGTTACCATTTATTAAATGTAATAAAATAACCCAATGTTATCTTACGGGAGAGATAGGCCTCACAGTAGTGAAACATGATCTTAAGAGTTTTTCACTACAAAGGCATGTAAAACATAAAAGTACATGTCTATTATTATAAATACTCTACACCCTGCCCTCTGGTCTGTGCAGTGATTACCATAGGATAGACTTAATTGTATTGAAAAGAGAGGTTTGAGCCTTGGCAAGAGGTTTATCTTGTCAGGTCAAGATGACAGTTTAAACTGCACGCACATGCACTGCAGTCACAGGCTTGAGACAGGTTTAAATATACCCTGGGCATAGCACTACGCTACGCTCGCGTAGTTTGCGAAGTTTGCGCCACTTCGCACTACGCAAATTGCACGTAGCAGAGTGCAAACACGCGTAGCATAGCGTAGCGTAGTGCAGCGGTCAGTTTTTGCTTGCTCGCGGTCCTCAACGTCAAGTTGGCGGCCGCGAGCAAGCAAAATGACATCCCGGCGAGACTTTTTCCTCGTTCGCGATCAGCAACATCAAGTTGCCGATGGCGAGCGTGGAAAATAAACCTCCCGGCGAGATTCTCAACGGAGGGAGGTCAGGTTTCTCATTGTACCGCTCACGATGAGAAACTACCAGTCCGCGTTGAGAAAGCTGCCGATCCAGTAGAAATCTACTCGAGCGGCAGAAAACAACCGCTTGCACTGTGCAAGATGCAGTTTGCACAGTGCGGATAAGCATCCGGCGATGTGCAATCAGTGCGAACAGCATTTTGCACAGTGCACTACGCAGTTCGCGTAGCTCGCGTAGTGCGAAGTGCACTTCGCGTAGCTACGGGTAGCGCTACTTCGCAAACTACGCCCAGGCTTAGTTTAAATGGATCCTTAAGTGGGTGGCACAATCAGTGCTGAAGGCCCACTAGTGCCATTTAATTTGCAGGCCTTGTGTACATGTAGTACCCCTTTCCTAGGAACCTACAAGTAAAGTGAGTATGCTGACTGGGTATAAGCCAATTGTACCAAGTTTTAAGGAGAAAGCACACTCATGTGTGCCCTGGTTAGCAGTGGGAAAGTGTGCAGAGTCCTAAACACCACCTAAAATGGGCTCAGAAAACAGGAGGAGGAAGGTAAAAGTCTGGGGATGACCCTGCCGAAAGTACCAAGTGCAACAGATTCCTTCTTGCATGTTATTATCATATGCATCATCTATAGCATTCCTCATTAGAGGAGAATGAGGGAAGGGCTTGGAGAGTGAGGTTAGTAAATCTTTTTCTGTGGATCACGTAGATCCGAATGATCAGGTGTGCACAGGCCTCTGGCTTAGCTGGTAATAAGGGTGATGTTGCTTGTTTCTCCATGCATGGGGTGTACTGTTCCCTTGATCACGGAGCTCTTCTGCTTCTTATATGATAACATTTGCTTCTGTTAGCTTCTTGTGTGGGTTGGTGGGGACTGTGTAATGGTAAGCTTCAGTCATCTTCAACGCATGTCGTGTTTGCCTTCCCCATGTCATTGCAGTCAAGTCTCTGATTGTGCCGGGCTTGGGGGTTCTAGAGTCTCAATGGTCAGTGCTTCTAAAGGTGCTCAGTTCGGCCCATACAGCATAATGTCCACAATTGATAATCAGCAACTAAATTGAATATAAACACTTAAAACTACCACCATGCAGAAAATGTTAGTTCACAAATACTGTCATATTCAATCAAAATAATTCAACAAGAATTTACAATACCTGTATCAAATATGCAACATTCTCTCCTTTCTGTAACCAAAGAAGATTTTAAAGTCCAATAGTGATACATTGTTTCTATCACCATCAGGATGTACCCTACATTCCCTTGTCGATGCTGTTTGCATATTCCCACTTCCACACACAGATTCAGGTTTTCCTCAGTGTAAACAGGAATTAAAGGATGCAGTGTCATCCTCTTGCTGTGATAGCCATCTGTGCTCTGCAATTTCTCTCTGACAAATGAACCTTCTTTGTGCTATGGATTAACCAGCAGCACCAATGCCCCATGAGGGGTGCAGGAGTGTTTATTCACCATGCTTCTTCTCCACTGTGTAAATCTACGTTCATGCGCCAGTTAGCAAGAGTATCAGAACTAGTTAACATTGATGCATGAAGACTAGCAGAGCTAGTTAACATTGATGCATGTAAAGTACTAGAACTAGTTAACACTGATGCAGAAATAATTAAAATTGATATATGATCCCTATCATAATTAATAAACACTGATGCATGGGCACTATCAGAAGTAGTTAACTGATGCATGAAGACTAGCAGAACTAGTTAACATTGATGCATGTAAACTACTAAAACTAGTTAACACTGATGCATGAACACTACTAGACACAGTTAACAATGATGCAGAACAAGATACAATTGCTGCATGAATGCTATCAGAACGTGTTAACACTGATGCATGGACACTACCAAAAACTAGGTAACATTGATGCTTGAACTCTACTAGTTAACACTGATGCAGAACTAGTTACTAATGATGCATGGGCACTACCTGTACTAGTTAACATTGTTACATGGACATTACTAGAACTAGTTAACAGTGATGCATGAACACTACCAAAACTAGTTAACATTGTTGCCTGAATGCTACGAAAACTAGTGATAATTGTTGCGTGAAGACAATCAGAAGTTGTTAACATTGTTGTATGAACACTACCAGAAGTGATTAACATTTTTGAACAAATAGTACCCAAATACTACCAGAAGTACTGAACATTGCTGCATGAACACTGCCAGAACTACTTAAAATTGGTGCATGAACAATGCCACAAGTGGTTAACATTATTGCATGAACCCTACCAGAAGTAGTTAGCATTCTTCCATGAACACTACCAGAAGTAGTTAACATTGTTGTATGAACACTACCAGAGCTCTTTAAAATTGGTGCATGAACTGTGCCAGAGCTAGTTAACCTTGATGCACGAACACTAACAGTTAACATTGATGCATGAGGACTACCAGGACTTGTTACAATTGGAGCATGAACACTACCAGACCTAGTTAACATTGTTGCCTGAACATTACAAAAACTAGTAAACATTGTTGTGTGAACAATATCAGAAATATTTCGCATAGGTACACGAACACTACCAGAGCTATTCAAAATTGGTGCATGAGGCATGCAAGAGCTAGTTAACATTGATGCACGAACACTAACAGTTAACATTGATGCATGAGTACTACCAATTAATATTGATGCACGGGGCGTGGTTCCGGCGCAGTTCCAGGATGGCGTGACCGCACAGAGCTCCGGCGGACCGGGGAACCTTTGTGTAATTAGAGACCGCTTCCAGCGCTCACAGAGTGTTGAGTTTTGAGGCATTCCTCCCTCAGAGTGTGGTGAGTCGCTGGAGCTGTTTTTATCTTTTCGCTGCAGCGCTTTCAGTATTATAATGTCGCAGAGGGATTTCCCCTTATCCTGAGGCGGCAGCCGCCATTTTGAATGCAGACAGCACTTTTTCCTCTCAGATGAAACAGCCCTTCTCAAATTTTACTGCTCTCCTATGATTAAAGGCATCCTTATTCTGAATATTTTGAAGCCTTTTTTCAGCGCTCTAGTTTTCTTTCTTGTACGCAGTTAGAACATTTATTTAAAAAAGAAAAAGAACAAACATGTTTATTTTGTTTTTTGTGCCCTTATTTCTCAGATTATTTCATTTTTGTGGAGAAATTTCTTCATTGTAAATTGAAGAGCTTAAATACCCTCATTATGTAAACATCATTTTCTATTGTCTACACCTATAGTGAATCTATTGGTTAAGGAATAAGGAGGTGGACCCTGCAATCTCCTGATATATTTTGGTGTGCTCTGCTCTTTTAGAGTTGAAGCCTTCTCCTTCTTACAGTGTGCCTGTCTTTGCTGTACTGCTTCTGAAGGTTCAAATCACGCATTGTTTACCAAACTCCCCCTTTTTCTTTTTTATGGGGAGACTAAGGAACCTTAAACTCTCTACTTCCTCCAAACATACTGCATACTCAGACTCAGACTCCACTCACAACGAAATGGAGGACATTTCTCCTCAGAAATCCGATCATACACCAGACGCTATCCCAAAATCACAGCTTTCAAGCAAAATTTCTGTGATTTCCACCAAGCGACCGAAAAAAGACCCCCGGTCTCCAGTGAACTCTTCCTCAGCCTCCATGGATGTAATTCTTGAGGAAATTTGTGCTTTGAAACCCTTTATGGAACAAACCAATAAAACTCTGCAACATCTGGATGACAAGGGGTCTTCATTACAATAGCGTATACTCGTTGTGGAACAAATAACAGATTCTCTTCAATCCTCATGCTTGCGCATTTCATTTCTAGAGTATGAAATACCTCTCCTCAAAAAGCACACTGAAGATTTAGTAAATCGAAATCATAGGAATAACCTCCGAATTTATGGACTACCCGAAAATATTGAGGGTTCCAATCCAACCGTCTTTTTTCAGACCTTTTTGCCTAAGCTTCTGGACATATCTGCTACTTCTCCACTTAACATTCAAAGGGCTCATAGACTTGGTCCCAAGACATATGCAAAACCACGTAGAGTCATCATGTTTTTCCTGCAATATAGTGACCTCCTACAAGTCCTATCTGATGTCAAGTCTCAAAAACAAATTTTTGGGGAAGGTCATCATCTAGTCTTCTCTCAAGATGTGGCTAAAGTGACCACAGATTGTTGCAAAAAAATTCTTGATCTCCGTCCTCAGTTACGATCTATTAATGCCAGATTTGGACTAATTCATTTTTGCCTTTTTCAAAATCGACCACTTTTGAGGAGCCAGCTGCTTTGCAGGAATTTCTGCCTCAACATGGAGCTGATGTCATGGATACTTCAAAATCTACTTGATTTATTATTTTGCTTCGCTCTGTTTCGCTGTTTTCTTGTCTAGGTAACTCCCTGAATGTTGTTTCGATCTATTCTCTCTCTTATCCCTCTCTTTTAGGATGTCACCTTTTTCATAATGTTTTCTTTACTCCTTATACAGGTGTATTTTTCCAACTATCCTTTTCCCATATGGTCTCCCATATATGTTGATATCTTTACCCGTGCTTCCCCTGAGGTCCGGTGGAGTTCCTGTGCTGTCGTCTTCTGGTGTAGCCACCCCCATTTCATCTTGTATTTGTAGGTATGTTCTTCAGTCGTCATTTGCATGACTTGTACTGTCTTTTTGTTCTCTGTCTTATCTTTCTTTTATTGGTGATTTCTCCTATGGTTTCTTCTTATCGTTTTCTTTTTTTCTTTTATCTACTTTACTCCTTCCTCTCTTATGCTTTCTTTCATAAAACAAATGCTTCTTTTCTTTCACTTTTCTTCCTTATATCTATCTTTTTACTCGCTCTTGGAAGCATGTTGTCTGTTCATGCTTTTATCATTAAGTTACATTTCGGGTTACTACCTGGAATATTTAGGGAATAAGCAACCCTATTATAAGGCAACAGGTGCTATCTCATCTAGCGAAATTAAATACTGACATTGCTTTATTTCAAGAAGTTCATATTTCTGAAGATGAAGCTCCCAAGCTGAAGAGATGTTGGGTGGGTTATGTGTTTAACTCTTCAGCTTTAGTTAAGAAAAATGGGGTGTCGATTTTATGTCATAAAAAATTACATGTCTCTCTCGTTCAACAGGAATCTGATACTGAAGGTCGTTGGGTTATTGTTAAGCTTCTTATAGATAAGATTCCGTTGATTATTTTTAATGTATATGGCCCTACTTCATCGATAAGGTTTTCTGGACTAATGTTTCTGACAAATTGCTTTTATATGATGATGATTATATTATATTTGGTGGTGACTGTAACCAAATCCATGATTCCTTATTAGACAAACATTATAGAATTAAGTTTGTTTCCTCTAAAATGCACTCACAATTTACATCCATACTACGTCGCAAACCGTTGGTTGCTATTTGGCGGCTTTGCATCCTGATCTTCGAGAGTGTCGTTTTTATTCAGCCTCACAACACTCACAATACCATATGGATTACCTTTTCCTAAGTAAGTCTTTGGCCCTTCAATCTGAAATTGGTTCAACTTTAATCTCAGATCATGCTCCTATGCATTTAGATATATATCTTACCCCTTTTTCTCCCCACCCAGGAAGATTGTGTTTTAATAATTCCCTACTTCTGGATCCTAATTGTTGCCAACAATTCCTTTGCCTCTGAATTTTTGACTATTAACTCAACCCCATAATCTTCTTTTGTTATGATACGAGATTCCTTTGTAGTCCTGAGGAAGAGCTAGGGAAGCTCGAAACTAGTCGACCATATGCTAGGTACACTTACCCATTAAAGTAGTTTATTCTAGCATATTACCCACCTTTTTAACCAATTAGCTAGGAGCAAGAATAAAATATATTTGGCCCACTAGTTGATTATTTTAATTCACTTTATTCCACTCCACACCACGACACTTGCACCACACATAATTTGGTTTAGTGCTCCTGGGTAATCCGCAAGTTGCAGCACGCCTCAGTCCGTAGAGGACTGAGAGGACCCCAATGATGAAGCATGTCACCGTGGGGAAACCCTGGTGAGTGAGGGGACTCAAGAAAGGAAGTGTTCTGCCCCTTTCTTCTTCTTGGGTGTTTTTCGGGAAACAAGTGTCTTCCTGACACCCCTAGGTTAGGTTCCTGTAACCTGAAGGTTCAGGCTATTTATTTATCTATTCCTTTAAAGCAGCCGCCAGGGGTTTTATTATACATTTTGTATCACAACAGAAATAATCCTTAGAGGCCCAATCCACTCAATTACTTAATAAAATGTAACAGTTTGAATACACTTATTATCAATCTAATAATGAGTCTTCCTTGAAACATCTTATTGACGCTAAACATACTGTTAATAGATTATCTACAGACGCTGCCTCCAATTACTTATTGAAAAGTAGTTCTCGCTATTATGGTGGTCAAAACAAAATAGGAAAATTGCAGGCTAACTATTTAAAAGAAAGAAAGGAAAGAACTAGAATAGAATCTTTACAGGGCCCTACTGGTACTCCTATTTTTAAAGATAATGATATTTTAAATGAATTTATTGCATTTTATAAAAATTCATATACACCTGAAACCTTACCAGAACAGTCTGATCTTTCTACTTATATTCAGTCCATTGCTTCTCCTCCTTCTCAACACATTGATTTTGACCCCTTGGGAATAGATATTTCTTTAGCGTAAATTTCCCATGCAGTCTCGGTGATACGACGCGGGAAAGCGCCTGGACCAGATGGCTTTACTATTGAGTTTTATGATCATTTTGCAAAACTCCTTTTACCTAATCTTTTACTTTTATTTAAATCTTTCTCTGATAATTGTTTATCTCAGGGCACGTTTCAGGAAGCCTTGATCTGCTTAATCCTAAAGGAAGATAAGGATCACTCTCATTGTTAGAACTATCAACACATTTCGCTAGTCAATACTGACTATAAGATCTTTGCAAAGATTTTGGCACTTCGTATTGATCCCGTTTGACCTGTTATGTATGGCCCTGAACAATCTGGCTTTGTTAAGGAAAGACTAGCCTCTGACAATTCTCGGGTCTTCTTCAATGTTCTAAGTAGAGCCTCATCCTTAGATTACCTTATTGCCGCTATTGCTTTAGATGCAAAAAAGGCATTCGATAGGATTGGCTGGGATTTTATGTTTTGTACATTAAAATGGGCTGGCTTTCCTCCTAAGTTGATTATTTAATTTCTTTGTTATACTCAGGCCCCAAAGCTTCAATATTTGTCAACAGTAAAACTTCAGAATACTTCCCATTGCTCAGAGGAGTCCGACAAGGGTGCCCCTTATCACCTTTGTTATTTGTCATAGCGTTAGAACCCTTTTTAACTAAGACTAGGCAAGATGATCATATTTCAGCATTTCAATTTGGTCCACATCAGGTTAAAATGTCAGTATACCCTGATGACATTCTTTTATACTGTTCTAACCCTGCAACCTCTCTTCCCCCTTCAGCAAGTAGACTCCTTTTCTCAGCTTACAGGCTACCGTCTTAATACCGACAAATGTGAAGTCCTACCTTTAAATGTTTTATGTCAAAAGCATCTCTTTGTCCATTCCGTTTTTTATGGCAACCATCTAAAATAAAATATTTGGGCTTGTGGTTCGCCCTGTTAATTCCTGAAACATTAAAGTTAAACTTTGATTATATCATTACAAAATTGAATGATGCGATTACAGGTTGGCAGCCCTTTTTGCCTTTTGGTGGGGTCGATTGGACTCGATTAAAATTATGCTCTCTCCTCTCATATTATATATTATCTCCATGATTCCAATACACATCCCTGGGTATTACTTTAAGAAAATTGACTCTACCTTAACAAAATTCTTATGGAAAGGCAAACCCCCTCGTATAGATTTGTCTTCTTTAAAAAAGGATAGATCTAATGAAGGTCTTAGGTTTCCTGATTTTAAAACGTATCACTCCGCTTTCTCCCTAAAACAAGCTGCTCGATGGCTCTCTATGGAACTCCCTTTATATCCTCCAATGTTGATAAACATAGAGAAATTTCTTATTGCCCCTTTTGATTTTCAGGAAGTCATCGCTTTTACTACTAATATTTTATTTTTACATTCTCCCGTTGTTTCCCACTCCCGTAAACTCTTGGTTGCTCTCTTACCATCATCATATCCCTCAATTATCCCCTATCAGCAACAACCCATTTGGCATATTAAATGATTAAGAAGCCATAAATGCTCTATATACTGAAAACCTGGCGTTCTAAGGGTTTACGTTGGCTATCTCAGCTTCTACTTGATGATCAACCCCTTTCTTTTTCTTATCTCTAAACTAAATTTTCTTTACCAGCATCCTCTAGATTGCAATATAATCTTCTATGTTCCTCCCTCAATCAATATCTTCACACTTTACCAAGAACTTCTAACCTTCCTGCACATTACAAAAACCTCTCGCCAATATTGGATACTTCCCTCTCTATACCCACTATATACACATCTTTACAATTGCCCCCAGACAGACTCAAATCTAAGGTTGCCAATCACTACATGGGACAAATTATAGTCTAAGCTTCACAAAACATCTCGAGCTGCGAATACCACACAAACCCTTTACTTCATTTATCAACGGGTGCTATTTTCTCCAGTGATTCTAGCATCTTTTTCATCAGATGTGTCCTCTACTTGTTGGTCCTGCCCTTGTCCTTCTGCCGACTATAAACACGTGTGGTTTGAGTGTCCCCCTATTCGCCAATTTTGGCAGTTGGTCTGGTCCTAAATTCAGATAATTTTCAAAGTTCAGGTCCCTTTTTCCCTAACAAATATATTTCTAGGCACTCTATCACCCCAATGGCCCCAGTCACCACTGAGCTTTAAACTTTTAGATTTATTGTTAGCTGTTGCTTTTCATTTAATAGCCTCAAATTGGAAACAGGCAGATGAAGTCGCTTTCCGATCCTGGTGGAAGGCTGTTTGTTTTCATCATTTACTAGACACTAATTATGTTTCCCCTATATCTCTAGCAATTAAAATTAATTTTTTATGGCTTCCATTAATACCATATTTATCTTTGTCTGCCTCTTCTAATGTTAAAATTGCAAATGTATCAGATGATGTACGGAAGCCACCTTAAAGGCTCCCTTTGCCTCTTATTTGATTAGAAGGTTTTTACACCCCTATTGTTTATATCATGTTATTCAATCTTAGTTATTGTTATGCTTACAATGTTATGTTTTGCTTATGTATTTTACTCCTGATTGTTATATATTACACATTGTTCCCCTTCCCTTGCCCGTTCCCCTTATTGTTTATATTCAGTTTTGTTTTTGTATACAGCATGATAGTTCTATCCTTATATATTCTTGCTTTCCTTACACAATTTCTATGTTAAATAGGATTTGTTCTATTCATTTTATTTCTGTTCATTTTCTTCTTATTCTTTAATAAACTCAAACTTTAAAAAAACATTGATGCATGAAGACTGACAGTTAACAATGGTGCACGGACACTTACAGTTAACATTGATGCATGAAATAGTTCGCATTGGTGCATTTACCACACTTTTCCAGTTCCCTTAGAGCTGATCTGTTTGTGATACAGAGGGAGTGTTTTTCATAGACTACAACACGATGCCAATGTTGTGGCAGCTATTTGTGAAATAAAGATTGGTGCAATTAGGATTGTGCTAATGAAGCTTGGCTTGATGAACCCATGGAGGCAGAGGCTGCAATTGCTGTGCACATGCAGGATGGCCTGTTTCAGCAAACCTGCAAGCTCGTTAAACATTACGGCAAATAAAGATGACTTTACTGTAATATATGGCAAAGGACGGTAGATCAATAATCTGCAATCTTTTACAGGCCTGTGATTGAGGAGCAGAGTTGTCGGTAGCTATGAATCATACGGCGAATGCTAGCGGATCTGCAGGGATGCAGGTTTCACTGCGCTTTCCCTGCTAAGGACAGGAGCCTCTCTGTTGAAATCAGTGCAGTGCTGTAAATAAAGTTAAACAGTTTTTTATTTTATAGTTAGACAATCTGTTATTATCCGCACATAGCGGATGTTTGCCCTCTTAGGTCCTCTGACTTCTGTGAGTGATAGAAATGCAGTAAGGAATACTGGCATATTTACAAGGAAATGGCCGAGCACGGCGCTGCTGCAAATTTCGCAGGGTCGTGCTGTGCCATTTCCAAAATGCAGAAATGCGCCGTATTTACAATACGGTGCACACCTGTGTTTTCCCTAGTGCTGGCACTTAAAATAGCTGCCTAGGACCAACGCAGGCACCCTTGTAACACAGTGCAAGGGTGCCCGCGTTGCAGGAAATGCTTGTTCATGTGCAGGACTATTTATTACTTCTGCGTGTGCTGCATTCTACAGCACACATAGAAGTAGCAAATCATCATTATTTAATGATTATTTATATGTAGAAATGGACACCTTCCTGCATATAAACAATCACTAATGGCGTTTTTATTTTTCTTTGTGTGCTGCACAATGCAGCACACATAGAAAGAGCACAAACGAGGAGAAACAAAGGTGTTTTCTCCTCGTTGCGCCATTCTAAAGCCTGCTATTGCACGACATTAGTTTTTGGCGCTGCCTCAGATTTACAGGTCCTTGTAAATCCCGCGCAGCATAAAAAAGCAATGGGTGTTGTGGTGGAACGCCCACAACAACACCCATTGTACTGCCATTTCACACAGATACTTGCGTGAAAATGTACCGTATTTACAAAGCGGTGTTAAGCCACAAAAAGTGGTGTAACACCACTTCTTAAATATGGTGCAGGGCATCGCGCCACCAGAATGTTGGTAAAAGTGATGTTCCGGTGGCACAATCACCTTGTAAATATGCCCCATAGGATCCTGAAATCCCTCTGTGAAAGTCTCTCTCTTGTAATAAGGAAATGGAGTAGCCCCTCAACTGCAATAACTTATTACAGTTGAGTTCTGACATTTCAATGCCTGCTGCCAGAGCCAGCAGCTGAGGGAAAAGGCAGGACACAGAACATAATTACATCTCCATTGAAAAAAAACAACAACATGAAACCGTGCTTTTCCTCCTTCTGTTCTGATTTTCTACATGGTCAGTGATAAGCAGAAACTAGATATTTATAGCAACATATTTTTTTCGTGATCATTTTAGGAAGGATGGAATTTCTCTGCATGTTTCAACACATTCTCAACCACAGGGTTTTTAAAACCTCACTAGTATAAAACGGATTCCAGTACATTTATGCATCACATATCTGACTGTTCTTTACTGTGCTTATTTTTGCACTAGAGGTTTTACCTATAAGTATTTAAGTTTGAAAACTTCCTGTTTCTTTCATATGAAAAAGCAAAACACCAAGGATCTAAGCAGTTTGTAGGAAGGGCGATGGTGTAACCAGATTTGATGAAGAATAAAGTGTGTTCCAAGTCATCTCAGAGATCCATCACCTGGCATGCAGCCTCGTTCCTCTATATGATCATGGAACTCTTTGATGACTTGCAAGAGGTGCTTTATCCCATATACAACTGGTTGAAGTAAGTCCCAAGTGGGGTATAATCACACTTGTAGGGGTGTGACCACAAGGAATGGGGGATATCCCACAACACTGTTCCCACACTTTGGGGGCTTTTACCAGGCACATTTTATTTTGCCAGTACTCTATTTTACTTTCAAGGCATTTGGCCTATTATAATGATTATCACTAATTTAAATGTATAGGTTTGGATATTCTGTCATTGAACACTTAAGGTCTGATTGTGAGTTTGGCGGTCTTATTACGGAACCGCGGCAGTCTCCCGCCTGCCGTATGACGATGTTCCCGCTGCCTAGCAGTGGTGTTTCTGACTGCGGTGTATATTTTTTCATATGTGTCAATGCAGGTGTGTATATTTTGACTGATATAAACAAAGAGAAGAGGGGGGCTTGGAACAGTTAAAGGTACAGTGCTCCTGCTCCAAATATATGGTCAATAGACAAGGGGGGGTCACTGTTCCACCAGAGGAGGGAAAGGTCGTGGGCAGACCAATGGGCAAACAGTCAACATGATGGTTTCTTGTTGCCCTCATGCACCCCAGGGGGTGTCATACTTCATCATCGGGTGGGTGCTCCTTGTCGGGCCGGCGCTACAATGCCCTACGGGTCCCTTGTTTGGTCACTTTGGCGGAGATCTTTTTATTCCAATTGCAGTATGATTTTTAATCTTGACAGGGGAATTATCAGAATAAACAACTGTATCTGACGAATCCTAGCCAATTTTAGCTCACCTTTATCACATTGCACTGATCACCCCACATTAGGACACCCTCCCACTCATCACACGGCATTTGTAATAAAAAGACCATTTGTGGGACCCGTAGGGCATTGCAGTGCCGGCCCGACGAGGAACACCTGCCCGATGATGAAGCATGACACCCCCAGATGTGTGCCAGGGCAACAAGAAGCACTGTATAGTTTGGCTGCACAAGTGTTGAATGCATGACACATATGAAAAAATACCTACTAACAGTTTTTTCCCATTGCTGGACTGTGGACTATGTGTGCCCAGTCCAGTCAATGGGCAAATAGTACAAAGCACACATACCTGGATTTTAGCACCAACTGGGTCGTTTTCTTCGGAGTCAAGATGCTGCTGTGAAGGGGGGACCTGGAGAAAGGGATCCATGTAGAAGACTGAAGAGAAGAAAAGGAAATGGATGAATATGCACCCCAAATCCTTCACTTCTGGTCACTCCAAGCGGGTTGTCTTCCTGCCATGGTCAGCACGTCGGAAAGCCAACTCGTAATTCGAACGGTGGTGAACTTCTGTGTACCGTCCTATGACAGCTGCTTTTCCCCTACTGACATCGAGACGGTCGGCGAATGACTGGCCGTGGTGCTCCGGCAGTCTTTCGTTCAGCAACCCGCTAACATCTTAATACAGCGGGGAGACTGCCTAGTCGGTGACCGTGAATCCGAAGCGATGGCAGACTGAAGACCGCCAAAGTCATAATCAGGTCCTTAGACCTTAATTGCTTACTCATCCTGTATGAATACTGGGTTGTATACACCCAAGTGAAATTCAGGTATGGAACCTGGGGCGTTTTATTCTGTGCAGTTTTACTCTCAGATTACAGAGTCCAGATAAGTGATAAAATGCTGTTTTACCATATAGTTTTCCCTCCCTGAAAGCTGCAAATGCTGGCATTGGGACGTTTTTGTCCCTGTGTAGATTTTACTAGGTATTACCTGGCAATCTTTGTGCCTGGGAAAAGTTGTGGGTTCAAACACTATTTGAGTGGGACTTGTAATTTCGAATCAAGTGAAAAAAAACTCAAGTTTGTGCCCTATTGGCTGTTTACCACCACCTTAGATTATATAGGCTCCACTGATAGTCGAATATCCTCAGAGAAGCTCCATGGTCCGTTCAATCAATGGAAGTCTGTGGGTCCAGAGTGTGGCCTGTCTTTAAGGAATAGATTCTAAAAATTGTGATAGAGAGTAGAACATTTGGGTGATGGTGCTTTATTCCTAAATACAGTAAAGATATCCAACATTATGGATGAGAGTAGACCAAATTTATGAATTGCCCTTCACTCCTCAAGGTAATTCCGCCTGTAAACTTACAAATAAATAGTTGTAACTTTTTAGGTTAGGTGTTAGCCAACACCTTTTTATTTTGAAAGAAGTATATGTATAATATACTAAATTAAAGGGGCTTCCTGCCAGCTATCTGCATTTATTTGACTGTTGCTGTGTCATTCCCATTTTGCCTCCGCCCACTACAGCAAAAAGCATGGGGCACGACATCAGTCTCTTCAGACACTGGATAACTTCCCTTTGATTGACTGCATTTTGCTCTTTCACAAGAAGCACATCTGCACCCAGTATAGTTCTGTTGAGTGTCAGTGTTTTTGTTTTTACTCTTTTGCTTTAGCTTTTCCTTTGTGTTTAGAGTCTGATGTGATAGCAGTACCTTTTCTTCCAGCTCTTCAATGTTGAACACAAGGCACTTTCCAGCTTTATCAGATACTATCTGCTGCTAATGGTTTTGTAAATTCCTATTGGCGTGTCCTGCTTTTCTTACTGCTGCTATTTCTCAGCATTTCAAACTGTGTCCATTTGAAATTGTTCTTCATGAAGTTGCTATTTTTAGGGTCGAGCATGTGAAAGCATGCGCTAGTGCATGCATCTCGCTTGTGAAAACTTGATGTTAACAAAAAGTACTTGGAGCCCGTCCGTTGCTTACCATTTGCTGGTTTGCATGGCACTCTTTTTTACAGCCTTGTAATTCGTAAAGCAGGCCTAACATTATTTCCATTCCCCTCTGTGGAGCAGGGACCAAGCACCAATTGATTCAACTTAATCACTGCTGTATGCTGCTCCCGATGTGATTAAGATACTATTTTACTTTGTTGAACTTTTGGTGTCCTGCAGACAGAAGGTGTGTTATTGACAAAAACGTGCCCAGCAGGACAAACAAAATTGCAAAGATTTATTTTCTCTAGTCAACTTTGTTTTATTTTACCTAGTCTTCTTTTCTTACTTTGCACTCATGTTTTCCTTTGTCTTTACTCGTAGGTGCTGTTCTTGAAAGATGAGATTATGTTATTACAAAGCAACATTATTTCTTTCATTTCTGAAATATGTTTAATGTATAATCATGCAGTACCCCCACCTCAATCCACCCAACTCCAATCTGCTTCACTCCAATCCATGCCAATCCACTCCACCTCACCCCACTCCAATCCGTCCCACTCAATCCTATCCACCCTAGACTAATCCAATTCCTCCCACTCCAATCCAAACCTCTTACCCAATTCCAATCCATTCCAAGCTAATCCACCACACTCCAATCCTCCCAATCCGCCCCACTCCACTCTGCCTCACTCCAATCCAGAACAATCTGCCCCCTCCAATCCTTAACAATCTGCCCCACTCCAATCTTCCACACTCCAATCCAAATCAATCTGTCACACTCCAAACCAAAACAAGCTGCTCCACTCCACTCTGCCTCACTCTAATCTTCTCCACTCCAGTATGCCCAACTCTAATCCAAACCAATCTGACACACAGAATTGGTTTAAGTCCTTCCTTGCCGGTAGAACTCAGCAAGTGTGGATCCCTCCTTTTACTTCTACCACCCAAGATGTTCTTACAGGGGTCCCTCAGGGTTCCACACTGAGTCCTTTGTTATTTAATCTTTATATGACCCCGCTTATTCAGCTTGCAGATGACTTCAGCACCAAAGTGGTAGTGTACGCTGACGACACCCAGCTTTTGTTCACTAGGAAAAAGCATGAGTCCTGTACTGACCACGTCAGATCCTGTTTGTCCACGGTGTTCACCTGGTTCAACTCGGCCCAGTTGAAATGTAACGAAAATAAAACAGCAATACTGTTTTTTGGGGACTTTCCTTCTGGGTTCCTTCATACCTGTTGGCCAGTCGATGTTCCACCACCATTTCCTTCGGGTCTCCCCGTGAAGAATCTGGGGATCTGGTTTGATGAAAAACTTAGTTTTAATAATCAAATCAGTAAATTGACAGGTACTTGTTTTGGCATTTTAAAGATGCTCAAGAAATTCCTGCCCCTGCTGCCCCTTTCCGCCAAAGAAACGGTAATCAGGGCCTTGGTCACCTCCCGCCTTGACTACGCCAATGCCCTATATGTCGGTCTCCCTGGTTATCTTATGGATAAATTGCAGGTGGTGCAGAATGCCGCCGCGCGGCTGCTGTTGGATTTACCCAAGCACACCAGCGTCAGACAACATCTTCGTAGGTTACATTGGCTGCGGCTAAAAGCTAGAGTTCTTTTCAAGGCCTTGGTGACAGCCCATGCAACACTCTATGAATACGGCCCCTGGTACCTGAGGAAACGTTTCTCGTTCTATGTTCCGGGCAGACACTTACGCTATTGGAATGTGTGCCTGCCGTCTGTGCCCAAAATCCATTTGATAAGAAAAGGTGGCAGTTCCTTATCCTACTTGGCGGCTAAGTCTTGGAACTCCCTTCCTTTGGAGCTCCGCAGCCTTCAAAACCCCATCTTATTCAGAAAACAACTTAAGACCTTTTTATTCCATTAATTTCTCCTTGCTTCTCTGTCATCTCTTTTGCTGGTTCGCGCCGGGACACTCTTCTGAGTAGCCATGCGCGCTATAAATCTCCAATACAATACAATACTCCAATCTGCCCCACTTTGATCTTCCCACTCCAATCCGCCCCACTCTAATGCAAAGCAATCTGCTCCATTCCATTCTGCCCAACTCCAGTCTGTCCACTCCAATTCTCTCCATTCCAATCCAGTCTACCTCACCCTAGTGCACCCACTCCACCCCAATTCACCCCACTCCAATCCATCACAATCCACCCCACTCAATCCAATCTACCCCACACCAATCCAATCCAGCCCAACAAAATATACCCCACTCCAATCCAATCCACATCACCCCATCCAATCCATCCCACTCCAATCCAAACCAATCTTCCCTACTCCTATCCAAAACAATCTCCTCCACTTAATCCAAAACAATCTTCCTCCAACCCAATCCAAAACAATCTGCCCCACTCCAATCCAAAATAATCTGCCTCACTCCAGTCAGCCCCACTCCAATCCAAAGCCAATCAATCAGTGAGGGATTTGTAAAGTGCAGCTACTGACCCCTGAGGGTCTCAAGGTGCTGGGGAAGGGGAGCTGCTGGTCGGAGTGGATGGAGGATCATTCAAAGAGCCAGGTATTGAGGTCCTTCCTGAATTGGGTCAGCGATGCGGATTGCCTGAGGTGGAGGGGCAGGGTGTTCCAGGTCCTGGCTGCATGGTAGGAGAACGACCTTCCTAGGGGTTCTTGTCTTGTGGATCCTGGTGACTGAGACAAGAGGGAGTTGGGAGGATCGGCGTTGCCTGGCGTGTATGTGTAATGGGAGGTAGTGGTTGAGGTATGCTGGTCCTTTGTCATGTAGAGCTTAGTAGGCGTGAATAAGGAGCTTGAAAGTGACTCTTTTGTTGACTGGGAGCCAGTGGAGTTGTCAAAGGTTTTGCGTGATGTGGCTGTGGAGGAGGATGTCGAGTACCAGTCTGGTTGCGGAGTTTTGGGCGTTCTGTAGTTTATTGAGCTGTTTCTGGGTGACGCCTGTGTAGAGTGCATTGCCGTAGTCGAGTCTACTGGTGATGAGTGCATGGGTGACCGTCTTTCTGAATTCTGAAGGGATCCATCTGAATGTCTTACAAAGCAGGCAGTGCGTGTGAAAGAAGGCTGAGGAAACTCGTTGATTTGGTGGTTCATAGTGAGTGATGAGTCCAGTATACTGCAGAAGTTGTGTGCATGGTCTGTCGGGGGAGATCCCAGAGTGGCTGGCCACAAGGAGTTGTCCTAAGCTGAAGGGGTAAGTCTCAGGATGAGGACTTCGTTCTTGTCCGAGTTGAGCTTGAGGCAACTGTCTTTTGTCCAGGTAGCAACGGCCTTCATTCCACTGTCGAAGTTGGTTCTGGCGGTTGTGGGTTCATTGGTGACGGAAAGAATCAGCTGGGTGTCGTCAGCATAGGAGAAGTCTGTGGCTTCTGACGATGGCTGCGAGGAGGCCATGTAGATGTTGAAGAGTGCAGGGCTCAGGGAGGAACCTTGGGGTACTCCACAGCTGATGTCTGTGGGTTCTGAGACGAATCATAGTAGTCTGACTTGCTGGGTCTGGCTGGTGAGGAAGGTGTGGATCCAGTCCAAAGTCTTGTTGTGGACGCCGGTGTCGTGGAGTCTTGTGATTAGGGTGCAGTGGGAGACGGTGTCGAAGGTGGCAGAGAGGTCTAGTAGAATGAGGGCTGCAGTCTTGCCTCCCTGGTTGAGGAGGGAGTGGATGTCGTCAGTGGCGTCCAGGAGTGCAGTCTCTGTGCTGTGGTTGCTTCGGAAGCCAGATTGGGAGGTGACCAGGGTATGGTTCACTTCAATGAAATCGGAGAGTAGGGCATTGGTGGCCTTCTCTGTGACCTTGGCTGGGAAGGGGAGGCGGGAAATCGGTATAAAGATCTTGAGGTCTGTCAGGTCTGAGGATGGCTTTTTCAGCAGGTGGTTGATCTCAGTGTGATTCCAGTCATTGGGGAAGGTAGTGGTTTCGAGAGAGCTGTTGATGGTGCGGCGAAGCTGGGGGATCGGCGGTGGCGGCTGTTCTCTGGAAGATGTAGTACAGACAGGGATCTGTTGGGGCTCCTGAGTGGATGCTCTTCATGGTCTTGAGTGTGTCCTATGGTGTGAGCAGAGTCCAGCAGAGCACAGTCTTTTGGGGTACGGCTTGGTTGTTTGCGATGGTTGCGGGCCCGGTCTGGGGTGTTGAAGCTCTCATAGATCTTCCTGATCTTGTGGTGGAAGAAGGTGTTAAGTTTGTTGTAGAGGTCTTCGGAGGGGGGAACGCCTGTGTTCACGCTTTTGGGCCTGGCAAATTCCTTGATGATGGAGAAGAGTTCTTTGCTGTTATGTGCTTTTGCATTGATTCAGTCTTGAAGGGCCATTTTCTTAGTGGTTTTCAGGAGGAGGTGGTGTGCGTTGACGGAGGATTTGAAGGTTGCATGAGTTACCGGGGTCGAGCGTGTGTCTGGCTGTGTGGGTTGGTGTGGTGACTAGCTGCTTGAGTCTGATGTTGGCCAGGTTCTCCATGAGGGAGGTGGTGTTATGGTCACTGGGGTTGTCCAGGTGGAATTTGAGGTCTCTGTGTAGGATGTAGTCAGTGGATGTGAGTGCCTGGGGTGCGATGAGGTCTATGATGGCATCGGTGAAGGGGGGTCAGGAGTTGGGGGCCTGTAGACAAGGGTGCCACAGATGGTGGTGTTGGGGTTGGTCCGGATCTGGAAGTGGACGTGTTCCATGGTTGTAGCTGAATCATCAGAGTGCGTGGTCAGTTAGAGTGTGCTTTTGTGGACGATGGCGATGGCGATGCCTTCTCCTAGGCGGTTGGGTGGGCCTTGTGGATGATTTTATAGCTGTCGGGGATACCGAAAGCGATGTCCGGTCCGGATCAGGTTTCTGTGAAGAGAGCGATGTGTAGAGAGGTGGCATCGAGGAGATCCCATATTTATGTGACATCTTTGTGGAGGGACAGCACGTTGAGGAGGATGCAGTTGAGCCAGACAAGTGTGCTCTTGGTCAGCTGGGCAGCAAGAGGAGCTGGTCTGTTGGTGTGGCTGAAGATGAGGTTGCAGTTCCAGAAGACAAAGGGTCCAAGGGTCTTCTTTGGTGATGCTAGATGTTATGTTATGTTAGCTAGACTTATACAGCGCACCGCTGCCTCAGCATAGAGGCGTCCCGGTGCTAACAGCAGAGAAACATAAAGGCTAAGAAACTGGACATCTAGGCGCGGAAAGTAGAGCAAGAGAATAGGGGAACTAGACCAAGGGGAATAGGAAAGTCTTAATGGCTTTTCGGAAGGCCAATAGGTTATCCAAAGTACGAATCAGAAAAGGCAAGGAGTTCCATAGTTTGGCTGCCAAACAACGGAAGGACCGTCCCCCAGCACGGAGACAGTTCACTTGAAGGACCACAACCAAATGTTGCACCAGAGAGTGCAGTTGGCGGCTAGGAGCATAAGGTACCAGCAGGTTGGCCAGAAGACTGGGGGACGCGAGCTTCAAAATTTTAAAGGACAGACAGGGAGCCTTGAATTTGATCCGCTTGACCATGGGCAACCAATGCAACCGCCAGATAGCACCAGTTGTTGAACAGCTATGTGGGAGCCCCAACAAGGCTCTGGCGCCTGCATTTTGGACTCGCTGCACACGCACTACCTCAGCCTGGTTAGCCCCTAGGAGGAGCGAGCTAGCATAGTCCAGTCTAGATAAGATGGCCGCTTGAACAATCAACTGACGGTAGATGGATCAAAAAACCCCAGCAAGGGCCTAAGTCCCCGCAGGAGGCCGAAACAGGCGCCGGCCACTTTCTTGGTGTGATCCTGGAAGCTAAGGGTGGAATCCATCCATACCCCCAAGTTTTTTACCACCGTCTTAGGGGTGGGTACACAACCAAGAGTGGTGGGCCACCATTGCTCACTCCATAAACTCCTGTCTCGTCCCACCAGCAACACCTCAGTTTTATTGGCATTAGGCTGGAGGCAGGCAGTGTGGCATCCAGGGTTGAGGGCGAGGAGGGTGCTGGCGTCGTAGCATTGTCCAAGAAGCAGGGTCCCTGGCGAGGGGCACGGTCCAGGCGCAGACGGGCACAGTCAGGCTTGCATTTGGCGCACCAGCAGCGCAGCAGTGCAGCAGCCATTAGGTAGTGCTGATGGGGGAGGCTGGACAGCTGGGAGGTGGGAAATGCAGGAGGGGACACTGTAGGGGTGGGGGATCGCAGTGGCAGGGGTGACAAGAGAGAGGACAGAAAAAAGCAGAAAGAGGGACAGGAACAGCAGGAAGAGGGGCAGGAGGGTAGTCAAGCAACAGACAAACAATCTACCCCACTCCAATCGTCCCCACTCCACTCTCCCCCACTCCAATCCAATGTGCCCCACTCCAATGCGCCCCACTCTAATGTGCCCCACTCCAATTTAAAATAATCCGCCCCACTCCAATCCACTCCAACCCACCTCACCCCAATCCAATCCACCTCACCCAATCCAATCCACCCCACTGCAATCCACCCCACCCAATCTAATCTAATCCACTTCAATCCAGCAAAATCCAATCTACCCCACTTCATCCACCCCACCATCATCCAGCTCACACCACCCCAATCCACCTCAATCAAATCCACCCCTTTCCAATCCACCCCACTCAATGCAACCCACTTCACTCCAGTCCATACCACCCCACTCTAATACAATCCACCCCACTGCAATCCTGTCTACTCCACTCCAATGCACCCCACTTCACTCCAATCCAGCCCACTTCATTCCACCCTATTCCATTCCACCGCACTCCATTCCACCCCACCCCACCCCACCCCACACCACTCCAGTCCACTCCAATCCACCCCACCCCATTTCAGTCCACCCCACTCCTATCAAATCCACCTCATCCAGTCCACCCCACTGCAATCCATCCCTCTTCACTGCAGTCCAATTCACCCCATCCTACTCCAACCTACCCCAATCAACGCGAATACAACCCACCACAACCCAATTCAATGCACCCCACTCAATCCAATCTATCCAGCCCAGCAAACTTCAATCCACCTCCCTCCAAGCCAATCGACCCTACTTCAGTCCAGTCCACCCCACTCCAATCCAATTCACCCCACTCCATTTCTCCCTCTCCAGTCCAGTGCAGTCCACCCCTTCCCTCCACTATAATTCACCCCACTCCAAACCACCCTACTCTAATCCAATCCACCCACTCCAACCCAATCCACCCCACCCCAAACCAATATATTCCACCCCATTCCACTTCAATCCACCCCAATCCTATCCACCTCATCCCATTTCAATTCACTCCACTCCACTTCAATCCAATCCCCCCCATCCACTCCAGCCATTTTAATCTACCCCTTCTCCCACTCTAATTCACCCCATTCCAAACCACCCTACTTTAATCCAATCCACCCGCCCCAATCCAATCCACCCCACCCCAAACCAATATAATCCATCCCTTCTCCAACCCACACCAATACAATCCTCCTCACCCCATTTGAATCCACCCCATCCTGTCCACCCATTTGAATCCATCCCACTCCACTCAATCCAACCCACTCTACCACAATCCAATCCACCTCACTCTACTCCAATCCTATCCACCCCACTATCTCAATCCACTCGACCATATTCCACCCCACTCCACTCAATCAATTCAATACAATATAACTTTATTCAGTCTAAATAAAAAATAGACCTTAAAAGTGCATATACATATTACACATCACACAAAGATTTATAAATAACCTTCCATTAAAAACAGTTAAAAAGGATATAAGTGCATAAACAACTTTAAAAGTTCCTAAATACATCAAACAACCATGTTTAGGTTGAGCAAAAAGGTGCGAGTCGTAGTCAGATTTCTGTGCTACATACACTTTAATAGCTGCAGATGCTAAAACCAGTTTCGGGTCAATATTAGGGATTGTAGATGAAGGAGAACTGGTTAACAACATCGGAAACCTAGCTTCTGTTACAAGGGAATCAAAAAGTGCTTTCATGCTGAGGTGTGCAATTTTCAAAAGAACATAAAGTGCAGTAATGATTGTGTGGTTTGATTGCCACAGGATCAGGTGGAAACTTTGTTTCTCTCTGGGTCAAAAGAACTGTTTAAAAAATAGGGACCAATGGATTGACCCTGCTCTGAAGTGAAAGAGAATTGACCGGTCCCATTTTGACAAATCCAGAGATAAAGGGAGTTCATCAATATGTAAAAGACTATAATAAAGCGACACCAAAGGTTTGGATAGCAATGTTTCCAGCCATATATTTGCACAGAGGTCCTTAAATAATGTTTTCACCTCCATCTTGGCATTTTTGGAAATACAGCTGGGTTCGGTAAACCAACAGGATAGGCCAAAGGATCCAAAAGTAACTTGTATGTAACTCAACCAAGGTATGAAATAAGCCTTGGCTAGCATTAGGCAATCAGATATAATGTCCTTACATAGCTTAGCAGCTGGGTTCGACCAGATTCTAACCCATAATAGAAGTGGCGCCTGTTGATTTATCAACTAAGAATCCCTGGCTTACCTCGTAGTGGGTAATAAGACGCTAGTATCCACCTCTAGTCTATATCAGCGTGGACTAATGGGTTGCTAGGAGTAAACAAGGCCTGTGTTGGTAGAAAATGCTTTCCTGAAGATTCATCAAGACTATTTTTGACAGAGTGGAGCCCGGTAGTTCCAGTTGTAGTTCCTATAAAGGGGCCTGAAAGACCGGTACCAAGTGCAACCAAATTTGACTCAATAATATCTACAGAGGGATGTGGACATCTATGGACAAGTACCTAGGCCCGTATGAACCTCCATGAAAAAGGCGAGATCGACTCAGGCATTCTAGCTTTTAGAGCAAAACTACCAAGCTCTCTCTCTCTCTGCTCATATACACTTACCGCCGCTCAGGCCCCTCTCTCCCTCCTACACACCCGAGACCCCCTACTAGAACAGTGGGGAAGGGCAGACTATAAAAGAAACAGAGAGAAGCGGAAGGTACCGTAGATTGTAGAATTCACAGACTTTGTGCATGTTCTATGTTTTTGTTCGACTAATTGTTTAGTTTTGTGTGTTTTAGTTTTTGTTCTAGTTTTTATGGCAAAATCTCAATAAAAATCTTATTGAAATCAAAAATAATATCCAATCATGAGACCAAGGGAATAAGAACAGTGGTAATCATTGAGCACAGTTTATCTGAGGAAGTCTTTCGGTGGCTAGCCAGAAGACCGCTGATAGAATCAGTGATGCAAGACTCATCTCCCTTTGAAAGTGAGGCTGAAACTGGGGCTCCTGGGCTTGGGGTTAGGACAATCACAGGCTCAAATTCGGACATGTGTGGATTCTCATGAGAGGATAAAAAGAGCCGCCTGCTTGCATGCCATGCCACGGTTAGATCTTTTGGACAATGTGGTGAACAGCAGTGTTGGGGGGATGGGGGGAGTGACTGTGGAGGGAGTAATCACACAGTTCGTTGTAGTTCCTTGAATAGAAGGAGGATCAGTATTGTTTTGGGATGAGACTGTGGGCACGTCCGGAGGCAGGCGGGGAGACAAAACAGGTAGCCCCCGACCAATGCCATCCGAATTTATAGAATTTATAGAAAGCCTCTGTTCAGTTCGTGCAATTTTACTGCTGATGGCTAATTAGAGCATCCGGTCAATTGAGGTAGGCTTTGACGTAGGCTTTTCTAGTGGAGATGTAATTGTGCCGCAATTGCCCGCTTTTCTCCCCGTGATTCTGGCAGATGACCTTTTCACTAGGATACTAAAAAGCCAGCAGCGAGCCCACATAAACTGAGAACCTGGGGCAAGGAGCAGGCCACTATTTAAAATTATGAATTATCAGAAAACAGTACATCCCATTTGTTTGAGGATTTCCAAACGGTGGCCTAGAAACTTCAACAACTTCAAGTTAAATTGGAGGTTTTGGGACGAAATGGCAAGGGCCTCAGACAGTAAGACCAGCCCAGCCATGAATGGCTGCAGGCTCGAGAAGTCAGCGGGCGCCTTTGAGCCTCCTCGCCGGCCGGAGCAGAGGCGTACACTGAGGGACCAAGTCCCGCCCCAGCACAGCAGAGCACAGAGCAACAGAGTCGGGCCTCAATCCGGCCCCTGCAGGTAATTAAGGGCTGTAAGTAGAACACAGCACAAACAATTATGGCTCCAGATCCATAATGCCCTCGCTTCGCACACCACTTCTCCTTTGCACGCTCTCTATCCTCCTCGTTTCCCTCCGATTCTAGTTGATGACCAAGCAGAGGATTATGGGACTCGTAGTCCACAGCGGTCACATCCCTGCAATGGCCCAATCCTCCTGTGTAGCAGATGACAGCGTTTTGCCCAGGGCACTAGTAAAACACAAATGGAGCACCTCCCTGGGTCAGGAGTCAGCAAGTACTTGAGAAGAGTGGCCACAATGATGAAAACAGCAGGCCCCGCTCAATGCGCTGACAATTATATTCGTTGAAATAGCAGGGCTCCACAGATTCCCCGAGATGCTGTGGACACGTCCTCGCTCCACTGCGCTCTCCCCCGTGGGTACCCTGCGACCGGGAGCCAGCCGCCACCTCCACACACTAGGGCAAGTCAGGGAGGCATTAAGCCAAGGGTGTCCTCCGCCAGACTACTGTGCCTCTCTGGGGCGATCACCCCGGCAATCCAAGCGTTCCCGCCGCATTGTCTAGGCAGCACAGATCTGGGTCGTCTGTGCTGGAAGGCCTGCCATAGGCCTCAAACAGCGGCCTCACCAGCAATCTTGCAGTGCGTGTGCTCAGCACCTATGCTCACAAACATCGGGCTCCAATCTCCTGGGAAAGGCAGTCTATGTCACTCCACTCTACGCCACTCCGCTCCACTCCATTCTACGGCACTGCACTCTATGGCACTGCACTCTACAACACTCTCTGTCACTGAACCACTGAACTGTACTCCCCTCTACTCAATTCTACAGCACTCTACCCTCTTTACGTGAAGCAATACTGGTGGTAGTACCAAAACCAGGCAGGGACCCACTTCAGATGGGCTCTTATCATCCCCTGTCATTGCTGAACACAGACTATAAGATTCTAGGCAAGATACTAGCTAACAGCCTCATAGAGGTAGCACAAACACTGGTCCATGAAGACCAGAACGGGTTCATCCCAGGAGAAACACTGGTCTAAATTTGCATAGACTTTTGAAACTGCTGAAATGGGCCAGGACAGAGATTGAAATGCCATGGGGAGCAGCGGTGGACATAGAAAAGGCGTTCCACACCTTGGGATGGCAATACTTATTAGCAGTGCTGGCAAAATTCGTCATTGGCCTGAATTTCCTGAGATGGGTGAAGATCCTATATACAAAACCCAGGCCAGAGTTAAAACCGGACATGTCATATCCTCATGTTTTCAGATAGAGCGTGGTACGACTCAAGGCTGCCCGTTATCGCACATAATTTTTGCATTAGCTATGGAGCCCCTGGCATGTAGCTGTGCCAACGGGTCCTACACTCATACACGCATACAGGCATTGGCATGTAGTCTCACTATATGCGGACAATGCATTCATCTACCTGCATGTCCAGGTGACAGTCCTGCAAGAACTAATAGAATTATTAGACGGACATGCCTGGATATCTGGCCTTCGGGTCAACTAGTCCAAATCAGTGATATTCTCGATGAAACCTATATCGATGGAGCAGATGCTTTGCTCACATGGGCCTTCAATACATTCAGATACTTGGGGGTACAAATTTATCACTCTCAAGACAGACCTAATGGATGGCAACCTCGGATGAGCGATCTCTGGAGCGCTTGCTACCCTCCCCTTTTGGACGAGTTTACCCCTATCCCCATGGGACATGTCGCCATCTCCAAGAAGCTCTTATGTCCTTGACTCTTGTATTTTTTCTCAGCTCTTCCATATCGTATACCGCACTGGTTTTTAAAGAACTAGAATCAATCCTCGTCTCTTTAATATGGCGCTTCCTAAACTATGCCTCCCCCTGTCGGGCGGCGGCCTGGGAGTACCAAATTATGAACACTATTATGCAGCTGCGCAGTTGCAGTAGCATATGGCAATCTAACTGAGTTGGATCCCTAGGCGCTGCCCCTGGACAACCAGCTATGATCGAGTGGCTCTCTGGTACCAAAACAAAATTACAAAAAATTCAGGCAACCTCCTCATGCTGGCAGCAAAGCGCAGCTGGTCAAAGTATGTCATGCCCAGAGACCGACCTGCGCCATATGCCCTCAACTTGCCTCTCGAGGTGCTTCCGGGCTCATACTCTTGCCACAAACGCCCAGAGCTCGAGGTGTGGAGAGAGGTGGGACTGGACATATGGGGAGACCTAGTGGTAGACTCGAAACTCTGTGACTTTGGGACCTTAGTGGATGACTATGGGATACCCCCAGGGATATTTCTCCTATTCCCAACCTTGTCACAACAATATTTACAGACATGGGGTAACACGTGTTTGGAGCCCAGTGCCCCCCAGGTCTTGCAAACCCTGCTCACACCTGGACGGGGCAGAAAGGCGACTGCAGTGCCTTATAACTCTCTCAGGCCATCTCCACACACCTGTTGGCAGCACTGAGCGAACAATGGGAGTCAGCGTTGGGGATCAACATCACTGACAACCAATGGACACAATGCATAAACTACCCTAAGTTAATATCCACAAATACTCTTTCATTCATTGCTTTCATATATATTGCTTAAATAGACATTTAGCTATTATATTGTTAATTTTAGCATTACTAATTTGAGCTCTGATCCATCTATCTATCTATCTATCTATCTATCTATCTATCTATCTATCTATCTATCTATCTATCTATCTATCTATCTATCTATCTATCTATCTATCTATCTATCTATCTATCTATCTATCTATCTATCTATCTATCTATCTATCTATCTATCTATCTATCTATCTATCTATCTATCTATTAATCTGTCTGTCTGTCTGTCTGTCTGTCTGTCTGTCTGTCTATCATGTTTGCAGCACTATCTATCTATCTCTCTGTCTCTCTGTCTCTCTATCTATCTATCTGTCTGTCTGTCTGTCTATCTGTCTGTCTGTCTGTCATGTTTGCAGCACTGTCATCTATCTGTCTGTCTGTCTGTCTGTCTATCTGTCTGTCTGTCTGTCTGTCTGTCTATCTATCGATCCAGCCCTCTCAAACTAGGTGTCAAGGTGCATACTTCATTTTAGGGGTCTCTCCTTGGTACTCCTCTGATTTAGGATACGTTGTGGGAGAAGGACCCATTGGCCATTAAATAACAACTACCCCAAAAGATGGTTTGAATATTCAGTGGAGGAAAATCTGTTCCATCTTGACTCCTCATCCATGACTTGCAAGGATCTGTTACCATATCATAGATTGATGTAACATAGAATGGGCTCTTCAGGGTCAATAAATTCACCATGGGGATTCCGCCAATGCTCTTTTTGAGTGGTGGAGTTTCCGCCACCAAGTGTGGGCACTGAAAATGTATTCACAATTCTTGGGGTACTGTCAGCGTCGCCAGATCTCGACTCTCTTAAATGCTGAGTGGGCTCAGTCTACAGCCCCAAAGGACACTTTACTCCCCTATTTGTGGGAGTTTGCTATCCCGGAAAGAAGCTCAGCCAGACAAGGTTGCAGCACATTCACTTTCCATCAAGAAGCTGACCCACCACCAGCTTTGATACTGAAACACCTGCGCCTTTGCAGACCGCTGGTCCATGCAAAGAATGTTTAAACTCTACTCCTGTAATGTTTGCCACTGATCAGATTACCACTCTTCTTTAAATATCACCTTTAATATCCCCTTCCCTCCTTTTGCTGCCTTTTATCGCTCTTTAAAGCCATCAGCCTGCTGCACCAGCTCTACACAAACCATGAATAGTGTGTGAAAAGAAACGCTCCCTTTCATTTGCATGGCCAAACTCTCACAATGCAATTCAGATCCATAGCCATTCTCAATTTTCTACAAATGGTAAATTCACACCCTTTTCAGCTTCATAGGGACAACCTGCAGAAGTTCAGCTATTTTGCTTTGATGCCTGACTACTGCTTAAGAATTTTCTTTCTTCAGAGTAGCATACTAATCTAATGAAAGATATATATTTTATCTCTTTTTTTATCTATTTTAAAAGTGAAGAAGCTCTTTTGCTGCTGTGCATACCAGGGGAGGGGCATAGCACAGAGCGAGAATTTATGCCAAAGTTCAGCCGCTTCATTTAAAAACTCTGATGAAAAAATCGAAGCCTCTTACATTTTTAGGACCTGCTTTGAATCAATCTCTGTTTTTATGGGCATAAAGAGAGTAGTTAAAAAAATGAGATTTATTCCAAATGCATCTCGCCGCTGAAGAGACATTGAGTTTCCCAAGTCCATTACAGGGGATACATCCAGGCCAGCCACAATACATGATCAATCTCCTATTTCATTAGTTTATTCTTGGTGTTAAAAAAGGAAAAACGATTGATCCTTGTTTTACGCGATACAGGAACATCAATTTATTTTCTAATGATGCCAGGAGAGAATCAATCTCATTTTTCATTACACAGTTTCTGAGCTATATTGATCTTAAGAAAAGAAATAAGAACAGTGTTTCAAAATTAAAGTTGTTTGTGAGTGTTTTGTAGTTTGCGGATCCTACAAGCGATTTCTAATATTGCATGTCTTACATATTTTAAATCCCCCGCGACCGAAGTTGTGGAACAGCATTGTTTTTTTCCTTTTAATATAAACTTATCCACCTCTGTTCTGATAATAGAACTCTAACGTTTGGAGAGTAGTTGAATCCTATGGATTTAAGAAACAGCAAAATCATGCCCAAAGACATTCATTTAATTTTATTAATTTAATACGTGTACAGGGCCTCGATTCTTCTGCTTCTAAGCACTTCGAAGTTTACAATGGTCTGGTGAGATAAAGTGGTTAAAAACAAGGAGAATAATCACACACATATATACATTCTGTAAAATCCAAAGAAATTAAGGTATAGCATTTCAAATTAGTGAATGAGGGAGTACAAGATGGCCATGGACTAAATGATGCGTGGATACACAGACACACGAGTCTCAAATCCAGAGTCAATGTACATTTTTTAACAGTTTAAAACAGTAAACCAGCTAAACTTCATAATTTACCATTAAAACTCAGATCTACTAAAATATGGCCAAACATTTCTTAAATCATATTGGCATGTTCTAAAAAAGCATATCATAAACAAACAAAGGAGCCAGTGGGAAAGGCCCTATACCAAAATGCATACTGCTCCCTCTTTAGACATGTATCACACAAGAAGTACGTCTGGTGAAATTCAGAAAAGAGAGAGACTGTCTGCAATCTGGTAGCAGTCTGGTGAAATTCAGAAAAGAGAGAGACTGTCTGCAATCTGGTAGCAGTCTAAGTGTCGAACAAATATTTTGCGATTAATATGCAGGAGAGAACCGTTTTCAGACCAAGAACCCTCACTCAGCCAAAGGTGACATGCTTCATCCTTGGGTTCCCTCCTCCCACCAAGGTCGCAAGGTCATTGGTGTGGGCTACGACTCCTTAAAGATCCTTTTTGTGTTTCTGATATTGGTACAGCCGTCTGGCTGTGGGTCGTGATCTTGGCCCTTCCTCTCCCCCAATTCTTCAGACACGAGATACCCAGTTGTGACAGCACTTCCGACACACAAATAGTTAATCATGTCGGACAGTGTGGGCCTGGCTTTTGATGATTCTATGGTACAATCCATATTACAGACCCCAACCATTCTAGATACGACACTGACATTAGCCTCCACTCATGCAGAGGAATGGACCAAACTGTCCAGCCTCAGGAGACACCAATTACTGCAATGCATGCGGCCAACCTCACAGAATACCTACGAGGTAATATAGCCCCACAGGCATTAGTGGTGACGAATGCCCCCAGATTATTTCTAGATAACAAGCTATTCAAGGGAAACAGGCCCTTGATCTCCTGGAGATGTACATGGGGTTGGCTGATCCTATTGATTAACACAGCCAAGGAGGTGGGTATAAGCTCCTCATAGAGATCCAACAACTAGAGTCCCACATTAAGTGCACTGTACAAATAACTTCCTTCAAGAAGAAGTTGGAAGAGGGTAACAAAAGTCTGAGTGAGACAAAAGAAGACATCTTGAAATACAAAATCAATAAACTTAAAAAAGATATGGAAAGATTCACGCATGAGAGAGTCTATCCCTACTTAGCTGATGATTACCAATCACTCCCAACCAAGAAGAATAATAGAAGAGGGGCAAGAGGCTGACGACAGGGCACAGATGAATGGACCTTAAATTCCGATGAATGGAGCAACCCAGAGGATTCGGACTCCGGTGACTCCAAGAGCTCTTTTCAAATAAGAACCAGAAAAACAGGAATGAGGGAATTTTATCCAGGATCACAAAAACCACCTCCACCAGGCCCTTGGTGCTCCCCTCAACCCTGGGGCCACCCCATTCAACCATTCAACCATTTCACCCTCCACTCCCCCTTTTGGAGGCCAAACTTACCTGCCTTTTTTAGACCAATGCCGTGGCTGACGGGACAGCGGAAGAAGAGGAAACAGGCCAGCACCAGGAAACCAGCTAGGCACCCAAAGAGTCCAGTGGGACCCATCTATCAAACAACATTTGACACAGAGCATGACGAGGGATCCATCCCTATCCACCAGCACCATGTCGACTTAGTCGTCAACCTCAGTAGCAAGATATTGACCCCTTTGGAGATGGGTGTTCTCAATAAAGGATTGGGCTTTGTAGCCACACACTTGAGAGACGATTTCATCATACACATAGAACTATCTCAATTCTTTAGAAAGATCCCCTCCTCCTTCAACAGTACGGACAACAGCAAGCTGGAGAAGGGCTGTGTAAACACAGACCTGAGAAACAAATCTCCCTTCCATCTACCTCTGCACTCGATTCCTCCTGAAGCAGCGACTTTCGAGAGAGCAGTCATTAAAGATTTTGAAAAACTCAGACCTTTGGCCAGATTCCTTTTCTTCAGCCTCTACAAGGAGGAACAACACTGCTTACAACAGCTTGGATCTGACTGTGATAAAGGACATTAAACCGGGGATAAAGGTAGAGCAACAGTAATTATGGACCAACAAAGCTACCAAGACGAATAGAGATTACACATTGAAGGAGGCTAGCAGATGTATATTGGGATCAAAGGAGACATCCTCAAATATGTTCAGTATGTGTTTTATATCCTGGAGGTACGATGGCATCTCACTAACCATTGGACGTAGGAACGAATGAACGAGTAGGGAGAGGGGTTCCAGTAATGACCCAATCCCGGAAACGATCGGTCTTCCTGGAGGCGGTCTGGTGGATTTGTGTATTTTTGATAAGACATAGAAATATGGGGTATTTGGGTGATCCTGTACCAAAACTTCTGATTTGCCCTTCGTGATCCTGCCTGCATCTCTCCCTCATTCCACTTAGGTTTTGATCGTGGAAATCAGTCTATGAGTAGGTTCCACTCAAAGTCATTCATAGTATCTGCTGTCATTCAGTTGCCGCTAACATATACCCACATTCCACAGGATGACACTTTACTGACTGTGAGAAAACTCCTTGGACATAGATTGCGGGACGATTTGCCCCTCACCTCATGCGTGATGGAATATGCGACTATTGCCATGAAATAAAACTTTTTTTAGTTCCAAGTACATCTGTATTGGCAAGTGACCGGAACTTCCATGGGCAGCACTTTTGCCCCGAGCATGACCTCAAGACCCTATAGTAAGTTTGCACCTTTGCTAACTATAACACTGAAGAAGTAATATATCTCATATGGTGCCCCTGTAAACTCAAATATGTGGGAATGACTATGCACAAAATCAGAATGAGGACAGTAGAACATCGCAGCTCGATAAGATGTAAGAAATACAATACTAACATGAAAAGGCCTAGACGCTGGCCATACAGAAGATGAAATCGAATGTGCTGTCATACGTAAACCTCACTACCTCCCACTGATGGGTACCCATGAATCAGTCCTGTTCTGCAGAGGAAAAACAGGGGACATTTAGGCTCCACTGTGATAAAAATGGATTGAATGATGAAATCCCTGTATAACTTTCAGACATTAGGAGATATGTACACCCTACACCAGGCTGCCCTACCGCTGCGCATGCAACCGCCTGGGTACACTCTTCATCAGGTTGCCCCACTGCTGCGCATACACCTGCTTGGATGGTGACATCCATCCATGCCTGGGCTCTGGGAGCGTAAGGTCAACCTTAGCTCCCACTTTATGACCAAGTGACTTTGTCACTGACTCTTTGAGCCCCCTACTCATAAGACCATACAGCGATCTAGTCAACATGGCATCGCCCTTTTTCTCATCCGTTATCTTCTTTTTAACCTGTCCGTTCTGAACTGTTTAATTCTACCAGCCCCCTGACAACTGGGCTTTCCTCTCTTGAATGCATTTTGACAACTTCTTTATCCTACAGTTCCCCCGACTGTGAGATTACATTTCCCATGACCTCAGGCACGCTTGATGCCCTCGACAGCTTTACGTCATGAGCAGCACTTCATTTGAGTCCGGTCCCAGTGTGTACATTTCACTCTCGCCGGGAGACCCGCAGTAGATGCATGGACTTCGTCAAGGTAAGCCCAAGAGCCTCTGCACTGCATCTATCATGATGCCAGCGTACTCCTTAATGCCTTGAGACGTGCATAACTCGCGAGGGCCGTGATCCCCGCCGCCAGTTACACACACCTTCCAACAGTTCCGCACAGATTGACAGAATGACGTAAATGTCACTCTCAGCTCTACCATGGCAGCCACTGCCTTTGGTCTGTTTATGTTTTGTTTATGGTTGGCTGCGCCCCTCTAAGAGCAAACCACTGTACCAGCTTTCCTACGAGCCCCTTACACGTGCACCACACCAACGCCTTTCTCTACCGATCTCTGTTTGCCGACTGGGTTCCGGGTGCTGGAGACCATCAACCACAGGTGGTCATTAACGTTATGGATAATACACTGCACCTTCTCTGGGGACACTTTACACTTCCCCACAGGACCATTGTTTTAGGACATGATTTGTGGATGTTACTGTTTTAGATGCTCCTCACATTAAAAAATAAAAAAAAATCCTCAGTACCTCTTTGTCTCAGGATCCCACCCTGACAACTTTTATGCCAGGTCTCCGTAGTACATATGATGAGCCACACCCTCTTGCTGATTAATTTGGACTCCATTTCCATATGAGTTTATAGATAACATTTGCAGGACAATGTTTCTGGTTTTATCTCATCTCAGCTGTGCAACAGCGGTGTCACCAGATTGGCTGGAGAGTGGATTCTCTATGTCACCATTTTGGTAAGATGACGCAATTAATTATTTTAGTGGGGACTAATATACAGTCAATACCTCACTTTCTCTTTTTATAAATACATTTATTAAGATATTTTTTAATCTGCAGCCTGACAGAATCACTTTAATATGACTAATTTGTCCATTTATTGCAGAAAGATGGTGGACCCACAGCATCACAGGCCATTGATGTATCTGAACAGACTACTGAATTGGTGACCAGAATATAAGTATGTTTTACATTTTTATTTGTGTAGAGTGACTATTCGCTTGATCCTGAGGCATGCCCCAGAACTTAAGGACAGAAACATGTTGACCTACTGTAGGGGTATTTTTGTTGATAACCCCTAGTCCTCCTTTTCTTTTAATCCTGTTCCAGAAGACCACAGAATAAAAGTTTTTTGACCTTCTGTAGACAGTTTTACACTTTTTCTTTCCTTTTTCTTAGAGGAGTCGTAGCACACACGAGTGGCCTTGCGGACTTGGTGTTTGGAGGGAACCCAAAGATGAAGCATATCACCTTTGGGTGAGTGAGGGTTCTTGTCCTGAAAAACTTTCTCTCATGCATAATAATCAGGAAAAAAAATGTCAACACTCAGACTGCTACCAGATTGCGGACAGTCTCTCTCTTTCCCAAATTTTACCAGACAGACTTCTTGTCTGATACATACTAAAAAAGTATAAAACAGCCATGACTGTTGTTCAGTATAAACCAAATTAAAATAAAGTAACGTTTTAGCAGCAGGACCAAAATATGGTCTTATTCATATATTTATTTAACATATCTTGCAATTACTATAAAAGGATAGTTTGGACACTGGAGTGGTGAGAAGTTAGAGCCCATTCCCCTCCCCCTCACCCACCCAATGCGAGACTTGTTCATTTATAGGCAGGGTTGGTTTTAGGACAGATGAGCAGGTTCCAGGCCCATGGCACCATGATTTGGAGGGGTGCATGGAGATAACCTAACATTCACAGCACCTATTAAGCTTCTCCAGGCTGTCCATAAATCCTCCATTCCCTAAGCCTAACTTAATTTCTCTTTCTGACCTTCCTTCTCTCAACCCCAACCATCCCTAGGCTCTGAACACCACCACTGCTCTCACAATTTGGTGTTCAAAATATAAAGCCTGGTGGATTGGGGGTGGGGGCAAGGGTTATGGGAATGTTCGACCTAGCATCCTTGAAGTGGTTTTTCCCCAATGTTTTGCCTTCAACTCCCATGTTTTGCTGACTTTGTTTTTGCTGGCTTTACAACTGTGCACACTTTACCACTGCTAACCAGTGCTAAAGTGCTTGAACTCTCTCCTTTAAAAATAGGGATGAGCGGAACGTGCAGAGTTTCACTGCATGGAATTCTGCAGAGTTATATGGAAACTCTGCGGAGGTCAGCCCACCGCGCTGATTTTTAGCACCGGGATCTTTTCTGTGCTGCAAAATGGCGATTCTCCAATTAAAATAAACAGAGAATCAACATTTAATCAAAACACGGATTAAATGGTTGGAGTGCATGCAATGGGTGTACAAAATACTGGTGGATTATGGTCAAACTTAGAAAGATAGCATAATTTCAATGCTTTGCAACTAACAGCAGGTCTTTATCCTCTCTAGAGATTCAGGTATTATTTACAAGGCAGAGCAGTAGTATTACTAATGTTCTATGTTGGTGCAGTTGTTTCTATAAATTGCTTAGGTAGCTCCTAATCCTTGGATCTTTCATATTTAGCCACAAAACATTGGATTTTTTGGTTTAGAAGCCGAAATCAGTTTATGGGCAGAGTATATGTTTGAAAAGGTGAATTTATCTGCCAACTGAAATTCAAGAATTTTGAGGTATTACAGCGAGTGAAGATTGAACAATGTTTCTTTCCGGAAATTAGTTTGGTTTTGGGCCCTCTGAGGGTAGAGCCTTACTGCGAGCAGACTGACATTTCAACTGAACAAGTATTATGGTTGCATGCCAGATCCAGGAGCCCTAGTGGTGAATAGATTCACTCAGAGTTGGAAGGGAACAAACGGTTACGTGGGTCCACCCTTCACAATAACTGAGAGAGTCCTTCAGAAAGTGAGACAAGAGAGATGCTCATTTATACGTATAACCCCGTTTGGGAATTCTCAAGTGTGGTTTCAAATAATTTTGGAACTCGCTTGTGGCATTCCGCTTTTCTTGTTTCTGCTTTGGAGGGTCTGTTGAAAGACGTAGATGGAGAGGAACGTCCTCTGGTATAGTCAGGGACTTTGAACTATCTTTCATGGAAAGTATCAGGAGATCTTCCCAGATGTCAGGGTCCAGAAACCTTTTACCAGTATAAAACAATTTGAAAAAGTTAGTTACCTTTGAGCATGAATAGGAATTTGGATCCCATGAAGGTTCTATAGTCGAAGTAGATATCTTCCTGGTAGATCAGTTTATAGAGGGCCTTAGTTATAGAGCTTTTATCTACTACAGATCAGCAGTCTCTGTGGTCCACAGTCTGATTAATGGCAAGAGTGTATGGTATTATGTTTTGATTTGCAGAGTCTAGAAGGGCATCAGATTGAGAAGGCCTCCTAGACCAACATAAGAAACCCTGTGGGATGTCAATTAGGTTCTTGTCCTTATTAACTAGATGGCCAGGTAAAATATATTTAGATTAGAAACTAGCCTATTTTTTATGTCTAACCTCTTGTCGTAGAGCTTCAGATATTTAGGAATTCAAGGGAAGTAACAGGTGCTATGACACCTTTAGGATCACTTTATACAAGAGTTGATTCATGCCAGGAATTGTATGTAGTAGATTGCATGAGAAAATATGATTCTCAATGAGTGAGTATCAGCCTGATGGTATTGACCAATTTTTGATTTAATTTCTGAAACATTCTTAAGCAATTACCACATTTTCTATCTAAAGATAGGTGAAATGTTCCATGCAGCAGACTGGTATTAATTTAGAAAAGGTTCCCACTCATTCTCTTTGGCTACTCAAACCTTCTGAAGAGGTGGAAGTCTGGAAGATATGAGAACAGATTGATTAATGCCAGTCGAACACGTCTGATGTTGTATTAGAGGGCGACCAATATGCATAAAGGTAGCTTCTGGTCTTGTAATGAAATAGAGATTCTCCAAATAAAATGGCAAGAGAATCTGAATTTCATTGAAGACACTGAGGCCAACATTATCCCACCCTCACATCCCAATCTGGTGAGATTTTTTTTCTTGATTATATAGAAAAAAGAAAGAAACAAAATCATAAATTGGTTAAAATATAAAGTATTTAGAAATTGATATATCTATCTGCGTGTGGAAGTGATTATCTTTGCATTTTTTAAGTTTTTATTGAAAGCTTTGTTTAGATTGAGACTTTAACAATTCTTAATCTTTTCAGATAAAACTCAATGGTACAGTTCCTGTAAGGAGTTACACAGCTTTTGTAAGAAGTTACACCGTTGCTGTTTACTCAATCCTCCTTTAACAAGAAAGGAGGGAGCAAGATTAACATTTTAAAGAGGAACATTGTTCAGTGCCTGGGCTATCCATACTGTATGGATGTTCTATTCTAGATTGCTTTTGTTTTATGATGTAAAGTGTTTTCAAGTGCTGCGTGGAGTGGCATTAAAGGAATAATGCAGAGGAAGGTCATTAAAGGGATGTAGATGGAAGAGCACCCTGTGGCTTAGACTGGAATTTTGAATCTTCTTGTCTGGAAAGGGTCAGGAGATCGGTGCAGAAAAAAGACAACGGTTGGAGACCAGTTATCAAATTAAGAGACTTAAACAGATATGTAACTTACGGACACTTCAAGATGGAAAGGATTCACAGTTTGAGAGATATGTTTAAAAAAGGAGACTGGTTAGTGAAACTAGACCTAAAGGATGCATATTTTACAATCCCCATGGAGAAGAGTAGTCAGAGGTTTCTACAATTCCTTTGGAGGGAAAGACTATATCAATTATTGAGCATGCCTTTTGGCTTGTCTTCCGCTCCATGGTGCTTCACAAAGATAATGAGAACTGTTATGATATATTTAAGAGAAAGGGGCGTAAGACTCAAACTGTACCTGGACGACATCTTGATTATGTCTCAGGCCATAGATCAGTTGAGGAAAGATTTGCAGAGAGTGGAGAATCTTCTGGAAAGGTTGGTAATTTTAATAAATATACAGAAGTCTATTTTGGATCCGAAGAGGAAGTTAGAATTCTTGGAATTAGAGATAGATACTATGCAAGTCCAATTGCAGCTTCCGGTAAAGAAGATAAAGAAAATAAAAAGGGAGGCTGTTCAGGTTTTGAAAAAAGAATGTCTTACAATGAGGGACTGAGCTCGAATGGTAGGATTATTATTGTCTTCAATTCAAGCAATTTTCGTTGGTTCATTCCACTATCGTAATTTGCACAGAGTGAAAAGCAAAGCCGTGAGGAAAGGTTTATAGTATGGAGACAGAGTACATCTGAATAAAGAAGCATGAGAAGAATTGAACTGGTGGTTGCAAAATATGGTGGCCAGGAATGTTCGGGCGATCTTTGGCTGTGTTCCAGATTTTTTTCTGGAGACGGATGCAAGTTTAAAAGGATGGGGAGCCCAAATGGGAGAGAATCAGACAGGTGGCTTATGGTCAGCAGAGGAAAGAATAAATCATATAAATTGCTTGGAGTTGAAAGCAAGTCTTTATGCAGTGAAGAGTTTCAGAGAGGTCTTGGAAGGAGGGAATTTATTGATAAAGTTGGACAATATATCAGTAGTGGCTCATATGAATCGTTTAGGAGGGAGCAGATCTCATCAGTTGTCCTAATTGGCCAAATAGTTTCGGTATTTTTGGATGGAGCACAGGATTGTGGGGAAGGCAGAGTACTTGCCAGGGGAGTTGAACACTGTGGCAGACTTGAATTTGAGGTACATCAGATGCATCCACTTCACCTTCAGAAGAACGACGACCCACTACCACCAGCAACAGGTTGCCCGAAGAAGCTGGAACAAGATCACAGCCGACCAGCTCGCCGCCTCCCTGAGCCAGCACCCTCCGGCCAGCTCAGCGAACCCCAGCCAGGCCGCCGACAACCTCACGAAGTGGATCAGCAACTGCGCGGACGAACTCGCCCCACTGAGGACCCCGCCCAGCAGACCCGGCAGCAAGAGAGCCCCATGGTTCACCGACGAACTCAAGAGCTCCAAGAAGAACTGCCGAGCCCTCGAGAAAGCCTGGAGAAGGGAACCCACGCCGGACAACAGGACCACCCTCAAGCTCGCCACCCGGAAACACCACCAACTGATCCGCATCGCCAAGAAAACGGCCTTCAAAAACCGACTGGCAACAACGCACACAACTGCAAGGAACTCTTCAACATCGTGAAAGAGCTCTCCAACCCCAACGCCGGAAACAACGACATCACCCCTTCGCAAGACCTCTGCAACTCCCTCGCCTCCTACTTCCACAACAAGATCGCGGACATACACTACAGCTTCAGCACTCAACCGACGCACGCCACGACCGCAGCATCGCCACCCACCACCACCCTCCGCGCCTGGACCCCGGTCAACACCGAAGAAACCGTCCACACGATGAACTCCATCCACTCCGGATCTCCGACCGACCCCTGCCCTCACCACGTCTTCAACAAAGCCGACGCGGTCATCGCACCCCACCTGCGGGACATCATCAACACCTCATTCGACACCGCCACCTTCCCCGAGAGCTGGAAGCACGCCGAACTCAGCGCTCTACTGAAGAAACCTACAGCAGACCCCACCGAACTCAAGAATTACCGCCCCATCTCTCTACTCCCGTTTCCAGCCAAAGTCATCGAGAAGACCGTCAACAAACAGCTGGCCACCTTCCTCGAGACAAATGGATCCCTCGACCCATCGCAGTCCGGATTCCGTGCCAACCACAGCACCGAGACCGCCCTCATCGCCGCCACTGACGACATCCGAACCCTGATGGACAACGGGGAAACAGCGGCCCTCATCCTCCTAGACCTCTCCGCGGCTTTCAACACGGTCTGCCACCGCACCCTAGTGCAGCGCCTCAGCAACGTCGGAATCCAGGAGAAGGCGCTGGAATGGATCGTCTCCTTTCTCGACGGAAGAACACAAAGAGTCCGCCTACCACCGTACAAGTCAGAGGCCACCAAAGTCATCTGCGGCGTCCCTCAAGGATCCTCACTGAGCCCGACTCTCTTCAACGTCTACATGAGCCCCCTCGCGGCCATCGCACGCCAACACAACCTCAACATAATCTCCTACGCCGACGACACCCAGCTGATCCTCTCCCTGACCAACGACCCCGCCGCCGCCAGAGCCAACCTGCACGAAGGGATGAGAGAGGTAGCCGAGTGGATGACGACGAGCCGCCTGAAGCTGAACACAGATAAGACGGAGGTCCTCATCCTGGGCTCCTCGCCCTCCGCCTGGGACGACTCCTGGTGGCCCCCCGCCCTGGGCACCGCACCCAAACCGACAGACCACGCACGCACGCAACCTGGGTTTCATCTTGGACTTCTCCCTCTCCATGACCAGGCAAGTCAACGCCGTCTCCTCGTCGTGCTTCAACATCCTGCGCATGCTTCGGAAGATCTTCTGGTGGATCCCCACAGAGACCAGGAAGACCGTCACCCAGGCCCTCGTTACCAGCCGACTGGACTACGGCAACGCACTCTACGCCGGAACCACCGCCAAGATCCAGAAGAGACTCCAGCGCATCCAGAACGCCTCAGCCAGACTCATCCTCGACATCCCACGACACAGCCACATCTCCGGACACCTAAGAGACCTGCACTGGCTCCCGGTCAACAAGAGAATCACCTTCCGCCTCCTTACCCACGCACACAAAGCTCTCCACGACCAAGGCCCGAGCTACCTCAACAACCGAATCAACTTCTATGCCCCCAAACGCCACCTCCGATCCGCCAGCCACGCCCTCGCCGCCATCCCACGCATCCGCAGAGCCACTACAGGAGGAAGGTCCTTCTCCTACCTGGCCGCCAAGACCTGGAACTCCCTCCCGGCCGACCTGCGCCTGACCCAAGACCACCTCTCCTTCAGGAAGAAGCTCAAGACCTGGCTGTTCGAGCAGTAGCGGCACCCCCCCCCCCCCAAGCGCCTCGAGACCCTACGGGTAGGTAGTGCGCTCTATAAATGTCCCTGATTGATTGATTGATTGATTTTAGCGACTGGAAGCTGGATCCGCAATGCTTCAGAAAGATAGAGGAAGATTGGGGTCCATTGGAGATAGACCTGTTTGCAAGCAGATTGACTTACCAGATTCAGAGTTATTACAGTTTGATGCCAGATCCAGATGCGTGCGCAGTGGATGCATTTCAACAGACATGGACGGCGATGAGAGCTTATGCATTTCCTGGATGGAGAAGTACCAGGTAGTAGTAGTGACACCGTTTTGGGTATCCCAGATTTGGTTCCCTTCAATAATGGAATTGATTTGCGCAGCACCCTTTTTGATCTCGGCGAGAGTGGGTTTTTAATCAGTGGAGACGGTGTGGAACATCCTTTGGTACAGGACAGAGTATTGAACCTTCTTGTTTGGAAGGTGTCAGGAGATCTGAGTGTTTCATAGGGCTTTCGAAAAAGACTGTCAAGTTGCTCAAGGAATCTTGGGCATCAGCAACAAGAAGGAGATACAAAGGAGTTTGGAGAATATAGAGTGGTTGGTGCATGGAAAGGAGTTTGGATCCCATGGGGCTCCTGTAGTGGAAGTTGTTTATTTCCTGATGGAAATGTTTGAGAAAGGTCTGATTTACCGGACCTTGAATTGTTACAGATCGTCTGTCTAAGCAGGTCATGTTTTTGTGGATGGTAAATGAGTAGGTAGAATCTCAGTAGTGTGTAGGATTTTGAAGGGTATGAGATTAAGGAGACCTCCTAGGGCTAAGAATGAGGTCCTTTGGAATGTGAATATGTTACATATTTTATTTGAGTCATGGACTGCAAATGGATATTTGGACTTGAAAAGACTTAAGATGAAGTTGTGCACTTTGCTGTGTTTGATTTTTTGTAGGAGAGCTTCTGATGTAAGGGCTTTAGACTTGAGTGGTAGATTTTATGTTCCAGATGGTGTTCATTTCGAAATTTGGTAGAGAACCAAGACTATGTCTTCTTATGTATTTATCTGAAATACGAAGAATGTAAAAAGTTATGTGTGGTTGAGTGTTTGAGAGAATACGAAAGTAAGAGTGGAGGAAAACAGGAGTGATGGTGTGAATCAGGGTTTGATTTCCTATTTAATGTAGTAAGTAGTGCAACTATTGCAAGATGGGTGAAATGGACAATGGAGCAAGCGGGCATTGATATTAAGGAGTTTAAGGCACATTCTATTAGAGGAGCTATGGCAAACAAGGCTTATTGTTCAGGAGGTAGGTTGGAGGAAATTATGAAGGCTGCGGATTGGGCTAACTCAGGGACATTTGTAAAACATTATTTTAGACCAGTTAAACATGTTGCAAATGAGGTGTTGAAGGGCTTTCAACATGCATAATGGTAGCCTCCGGTCTTGAAATGAAATGGCGATTCTCCAATTAAAATGAAGAGAGAATCAAGATTTCATTAAAGACACGAAGGCTAACATTATCCCACCCTCCTCAACCCTATTTAAAAAACAAACAAAAAAGAAGACAAAAGTACAATAAGGAACAGGATGAAGGATACAAGAATTGGGTTATTAGGAGGCATTTACATATCAACTTTGTTGAAACTACTTGTGAAATTGAAAGATTGTTGAGTGTGGACAAAATAGGACGGTGCATTGAGCATATATTTGATCTTTTTTCTAGACTTGTCACAGTAAGAAGAGAAGAGGAGAAAATATGGAAAGACAGATGGAATTAGGTGGTTAAGAAGTTTTCAGTAAAGAACATTTTTGGCGCATTTTAAAGAGGAGGAATGTTAATTGCATGTATGGCCTATGTGCTATGGTTCTAGTTTGTTGTGTTCTAAAGTTCACTTAATCTCCCCGTGCCTAACAAAAATGAATGGGTCCATCAGTAACAGAACGGGTGCTCATGTAAAGCGCTCTGATACCGGATTTATCGGGTCTAGTTAGCGCTATATAAAACTCTAAAAAAGAAATAAAAATAAAAAGAACCACACAACAAACTAGAACCAGAACACAGGCCATAAGTAGCCCATGCACATAACATTCCTCCTCTTTTAAATGTTGCTCCTGGGGAGATAAGTATACCTTTCTTTACTGGATAAATATCTAGATTAATTTGGTTAAAAGCTTTGATTTGATATAGTTAGTATTGTTTAATATATTGATGTAGGAAATGTTTACATCTATGTGTTAGTTAGTATGTTTGAACAAATTTCTAATTTACAGAAGTGCATGTTCTTTAACTAAATTAGTGGTTAAGGAGAATAATATAGGCAAGTTAGTTTTTAATAGTTTTTAATAGGTGCATTTTATATGCTTTTTATGGAACTCGTTTTACAAATCTAAAAAAATGGGGCTGAGCCGTTATCTTGTTGCCCCTTGAATGTTTCTCGCTTCTGCGCATTCGCACGAGCCGGTCGTCCCCGGTCTCGTGACTGGGCGAATGCACTGCCAGGATAGACTCGCCACCATGCGAGCATAAGTAATGGAGAGAACACAAGTTAAAGAAACACTTCGTACGTCCCAAAGAATGAGTATTTCTTGATTTAATAACGTTCCATTGCCCAGCCAACACGTGTTTTGTCTGGGTGTAAAGTACCCCTTCTGACAAGGACCTGGAAGATGAGTACGCCACCAGTTCAATGGGATTCCGAAAGTAGCAACGATCCCATTGAACTGGTGGCGTACTCGTCTTCCAGGTCCTTGTCAGAAGGGGTACTTACCCGTGGTACACGTGCATAGTCTGCATCACTCACTTGTATTCCCGTTCAGCCGGGACGGAATTAGAACCGGCGGAGAGACTGTGTACTTTATCCAGTTTCGACTGATAGCCCTGAAGAAGTCGTGGGTTTACACCCAGATGAAACACGTGTTGGCTGGGCAACGGAACGTTATTAAATCAAGAAATACTCATTCTTTTGGACGTACAAAGTGTTTCTTTAACTTGTGTTCTCTCCATTACTTACTGTACTCACAGAACTGAATCCTTGACGTGTGCATGGGTATCCTATGTTATACTAGATGTTAGAGATGTGCCTGTGAGCGTGTGCATGGGCATAAAGTGACACTACAGCAGCGCAATTTCAGAAGTGACAGTTTAACTGTCAGAGCAGGTCAGCAGTCATTTCTGAAATCGCCGGTTAGAGTCGCTAGAGGGTAGAATTAGGTTAAAGTAATAAGGAATATTTTATAGATTGGAATTTCAGTTGTTTCTATTTCTAGAATCCCACAAATCCCTTGCCAACGGCAGCCTCGATGACGATGCATGTTCTCACATCGCAGCCTCCTTGCTCCTCAGCACTGACGCACCACCTTGGCCCTGCGATGCATCCTCGATGCTGGACTTTGCATCACAAGCTCGTGTGGATGGAATCCTCAACAGCAAAGCAGTACCTTGCATTGCAGCTTCACATCTCCTCAGAACCCATGCATCGCCTCAGCTGCATGACGCATCCTTGGGGCAGGACCTTGCAACCTTCTGCAACCAGATTTTAAGATACTCTTGTTCAGTGAACCTAGCCAGGTCCCTGTAGCCAGCCCGAGCTCAATCACGGTCAACCTGAACTTGTGACTTTTGCCTGGCCTCGCCTGATATCCGCAGTTGGTGCTTTGTGCCATTTGTTTTTATTTTCACTGAAACCTTTAAACTTGCATATTCCCAGTTCTAATGATTGGATTTTTATAGTTTAGGTCATGTTTTATTTATTTAATGTATTCTATTTTTTTAAATTGGGGATTGTGGGATTTTTCTTGTGTTGTGTTTTTACTGTATGGCTGTTTGAAGTGCTGCATAAATACATTACACATTGCCGCTAAGTTAAGCCTGACTGACCGTGCCGAGCTGCCAAAGGGTTGGGCACAGGTTAATGTGGGCATTGGTTGTGCCTCATCCTGACAAGGATTGTGGTTGCTGCTTGAGTGGTTGCTTTTGTTTATTTCCCAAAGTCACACTTACTCTACCTGACTGTTTGTGGTTCCATCCTCCACTTCAAAGATGGAATTTGAATGCCTCAATCTGGAGAGCTATACTGTGGCTGATCTCAAGGAATTTTGCAAAGAGATGGGGATGCCCGCCAAAAGGACCATCAGGAAGGTGGAACTCTAAAAGTCTTTGAGGGCATGGGTGGAGGCCCACTAGTTTTCAGTCGCAGCAGATGACCAAGAGGAATAGGAAGAGGTGGAGGGTCATGAGATGCAGCAGTCATCTGAGGGGGATAACTTGACCCTGAGTTAGAACTCTCTGCCAAAGCAGAAAGAAATGTGTCCTCTCAAGGCTTGTCCCCAGAGGAGCTAGCAGACAGGAAGGCAGAGTTTAGGCTGCAGATTGCCCGATTGGCCATGGAGGTTGAGAGAGCCTTGGAGGAGAGAAAAATGTTGCTGGCTCATACACTGAGTATGAAGAAGCAGGGCTTTCAAGGTTAGAAAGTCAGCGTCCAACTGTGCTGGTGGCAGTGTACCTACAGTGCCCACTGGAGACAAGGGGTCCATATTCCCAAATCTCTGGTGCCTGACTTTTTTGTGGTGATTTGTTGTTGACAAGTGATTTGAAGCTTATGAGGTGGCTTTAAAGATACTTAGGATCCCAAAGGAGGATTGGAGGGCTAGCCTCTTGAAGCATATACCTAGCAAGAGAAGGGACACCCTAATAGCTCTAGGGAAGGAAAATAGGATGATGTATTCCCCCATGTAGGTTGGGTGAAGGGCAGTGAAGAAAATGATTACCAGGGGCTGTACAGTTTGATTGCAAGAGGCCACATGTTCAGTCTTTGTTTTGAAGATCTGCATCAACAACTGAATGATGGTAAACTCACTGATCCCAGGGAGTTTGCTAAGGAGGCAGAGTGCTGGCTCTGCACCGGGATCCACAAGATGGTATCTGGGTAGGGGGTTGGGGCAGTGACCACATTGGTGGGCAAGTCTGTACCAGAAGATGGAAGAGGGAGACAAGGATAAAAACAAGGAGTTCTGTAAAGGCCCCAAAACTAGTTCTAAGGGTCAGGACTCCCAATCCCCACCTGAACAGAAAAATAAGATGTTACATGATAATAGGTCATCAGGAAAGGCACCCCCTAAGTACAGGTTCAACACTACAAGGGGGGCCAAGTGTTCCAGTCGGGCACAGCCCCCGACAGGTGGGCAGACATTGGGGCTGAATAGTGTAGTTGTTGGGGAGTAGATTCCCCCTGATAACATGAGGGGTAGTGTAAAGATTACCCCAGTGTCATTGGGTGATGGGGAGATGGGGAGGTGGTCCAAGCTTTCATATGCCTAGTAATACTAAGAAATACAGGCCGTGTGACACCATCAATGGGCAGAAGATGGGGGCTCTGATAGGCACCTAAACTGGCATGACAACTGTGAGATATCATCTGGTAACCTCAAACCAAGTACTCCCTAAGGCATTCCACCAGGTGATTGTGACTGACAACCATGAGAGTCACTATCAAGTGGCTCTGGTTTCCTTTGAATATGGGATCTCATGTTCATTGAGGGTAGCTGTGAGTCCCTCCATGCCTGTGGACTGGCTGCTTGGCAATGGCCTAGATCACACCATCTGGAAGGAGGTGGAGTTCAGGTCATAGTTGGCGATGTTAGAGTTGCCTGAGTAGGTGTGCCTGACCACATGGTCCATGGACACCCGAGAGGGTAGTCAGGAGCAGCTGGAGCCTCAAAGAATTGTTCAGGTGCCTCCCAAAAAGAGGAAGGGCATAGAGCACGGAAATCTGCTCCTGAAGCTTCCACAGTCCAGAAGGAAGCTGAGCCTGACGGCTGCACCCCGGAAAATACAGAGAAGGACATTACTGACTTGGGGAACCAAATGAGCTGACTAACTTGAATAAGGAAAGGGGTTTCACCTGGGAGGAGTTCTGCAACATGCAGATGGATTGCCCTACTCTGTAGGTCAATACCAGGCAGCTGGTGACACCTCCGGTGATCACCTGATCTGCTGGGAGAATAGTATTCTGTATTGCAAGCCTAAGGTTTATGGGCCTGGCTCAACCTGTTTGTTGGTGTTCTCCCAGTGCTACAGGGCCTTCCCTCTGGAGCTGGCTCATGATCTTGCCCTGGCAGGTGATCTAGGGTAGGACACAGCCTTTGAAAGGCTTGTCACCCACTTTTATTGGTCCTGAATGTGGATGGCTTCAGATGCGTTCTGAAGGTCATGCCCTGACTGCCAGGCCAGTGGCAAGTCAGGAGGGAATAGCAAGGCTCTCCCTAAGCTATTCTCTGTTGTTGGAAATCCATCTGAGCAGGTGGACATTGAAATTATAGGGACTCTGGCAACAGGTTCATCCTGGTCTTGGTGGACCATGCCATTCTGTACTCTGAGGCTGTACCTCTGATGACCATGACTGCGCCCCCGGGTTGCCAAAGCACAGCTGGGGATAGTTACCCATGTGGGGTTCCCCACGGAGATAGTATCTTACTGTGGAACCAACTTCATGTCTGAGTATATGAAGTCCATGTGGAAGGAGTGTGGGTTAACCTATAAGTTCTCCAGACCCTACCATCTCCAAACAAATGGACTTTTTGAGAGGTTCAATAAGACCCTGAAGGGCATGATCCTGGGACTATCAGAGCCATTGAAGCAGAAGTGGAAGGTCCTCTTGACTTGTCTGTTGTTTGCATAGAGGGAGTTTTCACAGAAGGGAGTTGGCTTCAGCCCTTTTGAACTTCTGTACTGGCACCCTGTGAGAGGGCCTCTCGGTCTGGTGAAGGAGGGTTGGGAGCATGCTCCCAGGAAAGCCCCCAGGATGTGATCGACTACAAGCTGACACTCCGTACTCAGATGAAGCGCTTCTGGAAGAAGGCCAAAGAGAATCTAGAAGCCAGCCAGGAGGTCATGGCCAGAGGGCCACTCTGGTCGAGTTTCAACCTGGCCAAAATGTGTGGGTGATGGAGTCTAAGCAGCCCAGGGCCTCACAAGGCCGCTGGTCTGGGCCCTATGAGGTAAAGGGACATAGGAGTGAGGTCCCCTACCTGGTGGACGTCAAGACTCCCAGGAACCCTTTAAGGGTTTTGCACGTCAATCGCTTCAAAGCCGACTTCAAGAGGTCTGTAGTAACCCTGCTTCTGGTCACGATGATGGAGTGGAGGAGAGTGAACCTCTCCCCAACCTTCTTTCTTCCAAGGAGCAGGGAGAGTCAGTAGAGTGTGTCAACTTCTCCTCTTCCCTGACCCTAGAGCAACAGAGGGACTGTCGCCAGTTGCTGGGGCAGTTTGCCTCTCTTTCTCCCAGGACTCACTAAATGGTGCACCCATGATATTGATAATGAGGACAGAATGCCTGTGAAGGGTAACATCTACAGCCTATCTAATAAGGTGAGAGCCAGCATTAAGGAGGAATTCTAAGAAATACTGGAGGTAGGGGTCATTAAGCGCTCAAATAGCCATTGTTCCAGCCCAGGTGTGTTGGTCCATCAGGCTGCTCCTCCAGTTACCACCTCAGAATGTAGATTCTGCGTGGATTACCAGGGTCTCAATGCAGTCACCAAGACTGACGCACACCCCATCCCGAACTGATGAAATTATAGATCGGATGCTAGCTGCCAAGTTACTCAGCACGTTTGATTTAGCGTCTGGGTACTGGCAGATTGCCTTGATCCAGGGGGGGCCAAAGAGAGGTCCATGTTATCTACCCCAGAAGAGCACTTCTGGGTAATGCATTTCAGGTTGAAGTATGCCTCTGCCACCTTTGGTGGTTGGCGAACCAGGTCTTGGCTGGGTTGGACAACTTCAGTGCCGCCTACATAGATGTTATTTTGCTCTTCATCTCCAGCTGGGTGGGGCATTTTGCCACCTCAGGGAAATGCTTCAGGCTGTGCAGAGGGCAGGCCTGGCTATCAAGTCCAGTAAGTGCCAGATAGGGCAGGGTTCTGTAGTCTATTTTGGAAACCAAATGGAAGGAGGCAAGGTGCAGCCCCTCCAGGCCAAAATTCTAACCACTCTGGCTGGAGAATCTCCCCTCCTCCAAGACTCAGACAAAGGTGATAGCCTTCCCAGGCCTCACCCAATGCCATTGTTGCTCCCTTGACAGAGCTGCCCCCCAGACAGGTGATCTGGATGGAGGCATGCCAGAATGCTTTTGACACCCTGAAGAGGGCCACGTGCACAGCACCCGTGCTCAAGAAACCTGGCTTGTCCAGAAAATTAATTGTGCAGACAGACGCCTCAGAGCATGTCATAGGAGCTATGCTCTCACAGCTAAATGAAGAGGGCCTGTATCAGCTAGTAGCCTTCTTCTGTAGAAGGTTACTTCCCAGGGATCAGAGGTAGAGTGCAATAGAAAGGAAAACCTTTGATGTGGTCAGGGCACTGAAGAAGTTGGGAACATACCTGTGGTGCTCAGATTCAGCTTCAGACAAGCCACAGACCCCTCAAATGGCTAATGCTCATGAGGGTTTAGAATCCCAAACTGTTGAGGTGGTCCATCTTCCTCCAGGGAATGGACTTTATGGTGGAACATCTAACTGGAACAGACCAGACCAATGCTGATTGCCTCTGCAGGTTTTTCTGCCTTAGTGATGAGAACTCACAGGGGATTGGGCAGTTCTCCCCACTTTCAGCTGGATGGGACATGTGTTAGAATTGGCAGTTTTGCTGTGGTTTTCCCTCAACTTTTTGCCTTCCATCCTCCTGTTTTGCTGCCTTGATTTTTGCTGGCTTTAATACTGTGCACACTTTACCACTCTAACCAGGGCTAGAGTGCTAGTGTTCTCTCCTTAAAACAAAGTGGAATTGGCTTACACCCAAATCGAATATTTAATTTTATGTTAAGTCCCTAGTAAAGTGAGACTACCTGTGCCCCAGGCCTTTAAGTGAATTGCTACCAGTGGGCCTGCAGAGCTGATTGTGCCACCCACCTATGTAGCCCTTTAATGTCTCAGATCTGCCATTGCAGCCTATGTGCAATTTTAAACTGCTATTTCGACCTGGCAAGATAAACCTCTTCTTGCCAGGCCGAAACCTTCTTTCTTAATACATATAGGTCACCCCTAGGCTAGGCCCTGGACAGTTCAGAGGGCAGGGCGCAGTGCATTGAAAACATTGGACATCTACTTTTAAGTTTATATGTACTGCTAGTGAATAACTCTTAAATTCGTTTTTCACTACTGCAGGCATACCTCTCCTAAAGGATAATATTGGAGTTTCCTTATTAGATTAAATAAGCTGTAACTTCCAAATGGGAACAGGTACCCAGTTCATGTCCTGTGTCTTTGGAATTGTAATGGAAAACCCTCTCTTATGGTAAAGTCTGATTTTATATTAAAATTTTTGAAATGCCACTTTTAGAAAGTTCAGAACACAAAATAATGAACCCGGCTCCGTACTACCGTACACTCCTACTACTCATGGAGTAACGAACATACACTTAAAGACAAAAAAGGAATTTTGGGAGGCATTTAGTTAATTCTGAATGCGGCGAGAGTTGAAGGAAATTATTGGATAAAGGATTGATATACTATTCAGACACTCTTTTGACGCTGGAGTTGGAATAACACATGTGGTTCATAACATTGGATATTTTCATGTTTATTACTACATTTTGTATATGATGTACATTTTTCTAAAAATGTGTTTTGCATCAGATTAATGTATGAATTCATTTGCTGCTTTTGTCATGTTGCAAGCTGTTGCCAATAATTTTTTCACAGTGTCTAAGTCCATTTTTGTCTTTAAGTGTATGTTAATGTGAATTGTATATACGTGTAACTTCATGTGTGAATTTGATAAGTCTGTTTTTCTTTTTCAGTCCAAAAAATTGTTTTGATTAATTTTTAAATTAATAAGAAACAGGAATGGTCTAATATAAATTCCATTTGGACAGATAAAAGAGTTGACTGTTCGTTACTCCATGAGTAGTAGGAGTGTACGGTAGTAAGGAGCCGGGTTCATTGTTTTGTGTTCTGAATTTTGAATAGCCCTACCTGGCCCCGGTCCGTTGTGCTTAACCCCTATAAGTTATTGCACTTTTAGAAAGTTGGCATTTTTTTGTCCAAACCATATAGGGGCCGTCTATGATGTTGCCTAGAAACTCTTCTACCTGAATCAGTTTCACAATCGTTTCCGACCGAATCAGGTTCTACGAGTCCTACCGAATGATTACGATGCTTTCGGACATCGTTCGGTCTGACTTGCATTGACTTAAATAAGAGCCTGTGTTCCGAACGCGAACACAGGCTCCCATTGACAAAAGGGGTGGTTGAGGAAAACCTTGTACCCTGTGGCAGGCACCCCATGGTGCCTGCCGCTCTGTGCATCCATGGGAAGAGGGGACCCATGGCTACCCCCATGGGCCCGATTCGGAGGGCCCTGGGTAAAGGGGGGCCTGCTACAGGCCCCCAAAGTCAGTTTTCCAACAGCCGATCCGTGTCGGCACAACCAAATTGGAAAGGCTGTCCGAATCTGACATCCAAATTGCTCCGCTGGAAACGCGGTCCATGGATTACTATGATTAGGCTCCGAATGACTTGGTTACTCCAAATGCCTTTCGGAACCGAGTCGGATAGTTCAAATGCTTTCTAGCCATTGTAATCGGTCTTTGGGAAATGTGTCCGAGTCGGTCAGAAAGGTGGGTTCCATATCGGATTCGGACTTATCTAATGCCCTTAAGAGCCTTTCCAGACGTCATCGCAATTGACCCCTTAGTGTTTATAACCTGTCTCTGGATCACATGACTGGGTGTAGATGACAGCTGGGCTTTGTGTACTCTTCCTAGACAACCACACACAATAGAGACCTTAGGTGTGCCTGGATGGGCTATCACTGGCAGGATGCGAGGGCAGAGCTGGGCACAGCCCTCCTGACGCTTGAATAGGTTGTTCCCTGTGTCCACACAAAAGTCTGCATACCACCTGTAATTAGTCTGGAGTCAGGATATGGAAGGCAGGAAACCGGTGCACTTCAAAAGGAAACCTGTAGAAGCTTCTCCCACTTCAAAGGAAGGTCCACATGTACATATTGAACCTCATACACTAACTGTTCCGTATACTTCTGGACCTGTGGTCTTTGCCAGGAAGAAGGACTCCTGTGCTGCTGAAAGGACTCAGAACTGACGATTGCCTAAGCTATGGGACACATCCTCAAATACTGGACCTCGCAACGCTCCCCAATCAGGATCTAAATTACTCTTGTTCGGCAGACCTAGATGGGTCACCTGTAGCCAGCTTGCGCTCTATTGAGTTTGGCCTTACCTTGTCACTTTGTTCCACCCAGGTGACACAGTTGGTGGTTTGTTCTTTTTTGTGCTATTTTCACAGAAATTTAAAAAACTTGCAAATCTCTGGTTCTACTGATTGAATTTTTGTTGTTTTGGTCTTGTTTTATTCATTAAAATATACTCTATTGCCTAAAATGATGTGGGATTTTTTTGTGTTGTGTTTTCACTTTACTACTGTTTGAAGTGCTGCGTAAATCATTTACACGTTGCATAAATACTTTACACAGTGCTTGCCTGCTCTGTGCCAAGCTACCAGATGGTTGAGCACAGGTTAATTTGGGTTTTGGTTGTGCTTCACCCTGACACGGATTGTGGTTGCTGTTTGAGTAGGGTTTCACCCCCCTCAAACAGTAACCCAATTTCTAACAGAGAAGAAGAGAAAGGTGGGGATCAGGAGAGGTACCAACTTTGACTTTGCCGCCATCTGAAAAATCTCTGGCCCTAGGTTACACGTTGCTGGAAAAGTTCTGTTTTCAAATTCTTGCTGAATTGCATCTGACTGCAGCTCGACTCAGGTGTTTAAAAATCCTTCGCCCTTGTACTCCAAAGATTCTCCCCGTGTTTTAGCTGTTCAAAATGTCTTTTGTGTTCTTTTGTTTGTTATAGTTGGATGCCAGTTTCTGAGGTTCCCTTGTCCCCTTCCACATAAACCTTTATGTTCTGTATAGAGAACCTTAAATTCAATTCTGAATCCATTGGGAGGCCATGGAGAGATTTCAGGGCATGAAAAAAGAACAGAGGTGAGATAGTTCCTCACTTTTGCAGTTGTGGGAAAAGGTAGCTCTACGTTTAAAGGCCCGTCTCCTTCAATGAACATTAATTAATTTACCCTTCAACCTCAAAATACCTGTGAATTCCCTCAGTATACTGTTAATTCTCCATTTGCTAAACAGTCCTTGATTTACACTGCTGGTGATATATCAAAATGATTCTTCATAAAATCTGTACAGTATATTTCAAGATGCGCATTCTGAAAGCTATAACTCAAATACTAACAGTTGAGGATTTATTGCAGAGATAACAGTGTTACGACAAAAACAACAAAAGGCCTTGGCAAAAAACTGTCGGTGTACCCTCAGACCAATATATTCACCCTAGCTCACAAACCACAATCATATTTCAGAGTTGACCACCTGATGCTTTATTTAGTTGCAAAACACTAACATGAATAGGTGTAACAAAGTGGTCTTCCACATTCCCTATCTAAATGAGAGAAATACCTGGAGGGCAACCAGCGCAAGCTCAAATTAGTTCAATGCAAGAAGAGTTGACCCTGCTGGGCTGAGTAATGATCTCCAGCTGGTTGAAGAGACCTGCTGCTTAGCCATGCCAGCACAGCATACAAAACTGTAGCTAATCAAGATTGCATCAAACTAGAACCCAAATTTATGGAACCAGTTTTGGGCTTTACTGATTGTTGAAAGTGCCATCCATCCCCTTTTTATGCACTAGTCATAGACATTGGCGCTGTGTATATTCAACAGTCAAAAGTATATGGATCTCAATTTTTCCACCACCTTTAGGATCAGTGACCCAATTCCTTACAACTAGGGGGTCGATTCCGATCCTGGAGAAATTTTCCCCGTACGAATCGTATCCGGATTTTTTTACGTACGAATTGTACAAGTCCCGTACAAACTGGGAAGTACGAATAGTATGTAAAAAACACCATACGAAACGCATTGGGAATATACCCCGACACGTCCTCGGGTCGGAAAAAGTGTCCGACACATCCCCGGACGTTTTTACGTACGACTCTTAAACCGACGTCTGAACGCGCAAGTACGATCCGTCCCGTCCGTCCGAATCCACAACCGTATGGTAAAAACACCGTACGGAGCGAACCTCCACAGCAACCATGGAGATGTCCAAACATGTGCCCACATACGCGCTGAACACCCCCCCATGTCCGCGCCGTACCCCCATCCCCCCAGCATGTCCGCGACGTCACCCCAGCCCCCCCGTATGTACGGTGCGGACCCCCACCCCACCCCCCCCGTATGTAGGGGGCGGACCCCCACCCCACCCCCCCGTATGTACGGTGCTGACCCCCAGCGCTAGGCACTGGGGGTCCGCACCGTACATACAGGGGTGGGGTGGGGGTCCGCACCGTACATACGGGAGGGTGGGGTGGGGGTCCGCAAATTACTTACGGGGGGGTTGGGGGGGTGTCGCGGACGTACGGGGGGCTGGGGGTACGGCGCAGACATACGGGGGCTGGGGGTACGGCGCGGACATACGGGGGGGTTTGGGGGGGTTTCCGGCGCGTACTGGGCCCCCTTTTCCTCACGCTTCTCGGCGTACTTAGCTTTACCGGCACTTTTTGTGTGCCGTAAAAATATAGCCGTCCGGAGTGCTGTCGGTACGAATCGTACTTGCTGTTACGTACAAAGCTGCCTAACTCCGTCCGCATGTCGCGTACGCGCCATCCCGGATCCCATTTGTATGTGTTTTTGTGTCGGTCGGTGTTTTGTACGAATCGTACGGAAATGGTGTTTCCGTACGAATCGTACTTGCATGTTGGTATGGTGTTTTTACCGGGTACGAGTCGGACGGAGAAAACGCTCCGACCGACGGTTCGTACCCGGTTTCTCCAGGATCGGAATCGACCCCTAGATAGCTTATCTAAGCTAGTCTTACTAAATAACTTGGTAACCATTCCCGGTGACTCCATTAATGAGTGAATCACCTTAGTGAGTAATGCCATTTAATATAGAGTTGAGATTCTTCAAAACCTCCCCTTTACTGACATGGTACCTAAGGAATGAGTAGTCACTATTGATTCCTCTAGCCTCCTTCATCTGTAACCACTTGACAGCTCTTTACTCCTGTTGCATCTCCTTATCCTTTCTTTAGGGAACATGTTGCGAGAGGGCACATTCCCCCCCCTATTTGGTTTACATTGAATCTAATTCGACATATTGGTGTCGTATGAAATTTCTTGAATCATCATTTTTGGGTCATCAGAGTGCCTAAATATTTTTGCTCCCAAGATGGTCTCTCTTACCCTGGTGGGCCCTTCCATATACAACTCGTAAATGCACTGTAATTTTCGCTTTGCTACAACCTTGTTGTTCCATCTTCTAACCATTTTCCTATCATCAGTCTACATTGACTTCATCTAGTAGACATTCTTCTCTTCCTACTTTCTGCCTGTCGATAGTTTTGTGGAGACTCTTTACAAATAGGCTACCTTTTAGGATCCTGGTAATTCGTGCAAAAGTGTCAACATCTAGGGGGGACCACTTACCAACTTTTAATTACGAGTCCCAATGAGTGGATCAACCAGTTTGGGCCCAAACCAGGAGCCTGGGACTCCTACTACACTATTTGTAAGTTGGTCCTGGTTAACATCTTACATTAGGAACTGTACTGGGCTGAATTCCTGAAGGAATTGATCCCCCCAAAAATCTTTTGAGAGGACCTCTTGTCCTGCCAGTTCTCCCCCATCTCCTCAGTGGGAAAAACACCTTTTGTTTTCAGTCTTACCATCCTATGATGACATCACAAGAGCTGAGCTCTTTGGTTGGGTCTAATGAGCAATTACTGTACAGAACAAAAGGAGGGCTCAATGATCTGAACATTTGAGGCTGTCAAACACTATGTACTGGAGGTCAAGTCCTGGCCAGTCTGACTCAACCTTCCATCCTTCTGCGGTATTAGTAACATCTGCTTTTTATAAATTGTACATTTCAAGTGCTTCATTTCCTTACCCAAGAAGCAGAACATCAACACAGCACCAGATTGACAACTAAGCTCCACTTAAATATCCCTAAGTAATGGAATGTGCAGGATTTTTTTGTTCGAGACTTGACATGAGGTGTAGGCAGGAGAACATCTTCAAGACACAACACATCTTCCTTCATTTTACTCAAAAAAGACATTGAAAGTAAAATATAATCACATCCTGATAACAACTCCTAAAAATGAGCAACACACCAAAAGACAGAAAAAGAATTATACACACAGAACGAAAGCAAGGATAATTGAAAACATACCCTGCAACATGAGCACAGGAGTGGTTCTTTTTTTTTTTAGTTTCAAACATTTTTATTGAAATAAGAGATGTTCAAATGTTACATAGTACAAAAAGAAAAACAAGAAAAACAAGAAAAAGCAACTAATCACAGAAAAAAAAAAAAAGAAAGTAGCTAGTTAAGTAATGACAATATCATAACATAATTATACAGTAAATTATCCCAGAATAAGAGAAAGTATAAGCAATAACTGGCAAATAATGTGAGGTGAAGCAGTTAACAAGGAATACGAGAAATACAATGTTAAGAAAAACAGGAAATCATGGAGGTTTAGAAACTTCTTGCTGTAACGGGAGCAAAGACAGAGAGGCGCGGGCATTTACATAAAAAAATACTGTTACTGGATTCCATAAGTCTCTTCGTTTAACAGCTAAAGTTAAGGGATAAACAAAAGTAGTGTCTAATCTATGGTTGTAGCAAACAGCATACCACCACGCTTTGTAAGATAATTTGGTAAAATCCTTCCAGTTTTTGGTGATTTGTTGAAATGCCACAGCTATTAGTAAATCAATTATTCTGATACTACTAGTACAATGTTCCCAAATGGGAGAAAGACTCCCTAAGAAAATGTGAGATAGAGAAAAAGGATGAGTGGAAGAGAAAATCTTGGTGATTTGAGACCAGACCTGCTTCCAAAATTTAAGAACAAGGTGACAACCAAAAAGCATGTGGAAAAGGTCTGCATGTGGTAGGGAACAGGACCAACACTTATCTGAGGTATCTGGGAAGTGACTGCTGAGGGTGAGAGGTGAAAACAATAAACGGTTGTAAATAAAAAATAGTGTTTGGGTAGTATTGGCCGCCCTGGAGGATCTACGAATTTTTAACCACAATTTGTCCCATAACATAACAGGCCATGAGGTTTCAAAATCCTGTTCCCAATGCTCTTCTGTAGTGGTTTTGATGCGGGGACACGGTAAAATGTGAAAAGAGGCATATATTTTGGAAGCTTTAGAATGTGTAAGAAGTAAAGAGTACAAGGAAGGTGTTTCAGAAGGTGTGAGAGCTAATGAGGAAGGTGCAGCAAGATGGGCATTATAGGCTTGCTGTAAGGCGTGAGTCAATAAGGAGTGGTTCTTATACAAAAAATCATAGCACTTAAAAAAGGCAAAAGGACTGAATAACAATCATTAAGCAAAATCTTTCCACCGTACATGACATTTTCTAATACCGATGCTCCTGTCCCTTGTTTACAGATGTCACTCTGATGAACTTCAAACTGATCCCGACCATCAGAGTTCCCATCCTGCAGGGTTCTGGTTGGGAGTTATTCATCAGCATTAATTCCAGAATGTTGGAGCAACAACACCCTTGTTTCACAATTTACCTCCATCCACTCAGACTGCAGACTTGGACAAACTTCCGGACTTCATTTGAGTTCCCCATTCTTGATTTATAGAGGAACGTTGATCCTCACAAGATCTCCCACTCCAAACTCACTTGTCTTCATACACTACAAAGAATCATACATTCTCTGGATTGTCCTTATTTCTCCCTGTTAGACCTATCCTCCTAAGGGTGGTTTTGCCCTAACTTTTTGTCTTCAGACCTCCTGTTTTTGCTGGCTTTGTTTTTGCTGGCTATAGTACTCTGCACACCTTACCACTGCTAACCAGTGCTAACGTGCTTGTGCTCCTTCCCTAAAACATGGTAACATTGGTTTCTACCCAATTGCCATCTATAGTTTACTTGTAAGACCCTAGTGAAGAGGCACTGCCTGTGCCCAGGGACTGTAAATTAAATGATACAAATGGGTTGCATAAATACATCTGGTGCTGTTTCCGCTATGGAATCCAATTTGTTTGGAACTTCCAGCGTGATCAGACTCTGCGGCAAATCTAAAAAGTAAGCGAACACTTTTTTAACAATTACTGACACTTCATGCATTATTATAGATCTCTGTTTTTATAGCGAAGTAGACTTTGTTCGACAATGGCGACATATTTTGGTTTATCCAGATTAACATATCGTCCGATATCTATCATTTATAATTTTTTTATCTACCTATGGGTGGGTTGTAAATAAGCATTCCCTATTTGTCATTACAATGAATATGTTCGTTCTGCTTACAACCCATATCAATATATACAGGAAACTGTAGTTCTTAAACTGCTTTGAAGCATGTCTGGAATCGCCCGAAAACTTCACAAATTATTAATATTCTAAATATGCGATCATGTGCGGACTTTCAGAAATGTTCCACTTTCTTTACAATACCTTTTTGACAGCTAACAACAGATACACATCCATTTTATGCTATGTACTTTTTTTTTACATAAATCTCACAACAGATGAAGGGCTGGCTTCACTTCAGCTATTGCTGTGTTTGTTATACATCATCACACACTGCGTTCGCCGATGACGACATGAGATGTAAAATGCTGTGCTTTTAATTGCTTTGTGCATAAGGCTTTTATTTGAATATCTGCTAAACATAGATACCAGCATACACATTGTTTCTTCAACAAATGGCCTGACATACTTTGTCTATTAGTGCTGAGCTAGCTGATTGATGTAGATAGTAAATATGTCCGCGTGATTTTATTATAAAAGATATGCATGACACAAATGAGCAAATAATGTGTTTTTTTTGGATTATAGACTTTAGATGATTGCTAAAAAATGTTTATTCATATGTCATTCCATGATTATTGAGTCAATATTTGTATATTTTCCCCAGGAAATTCATTTTCTTCATGTGATTCCATTCAATCTGTCACTATTGTAAGTATTACACGATTTGTAAAAGCAAACTTCTTTTTATCCTACATAATTTTTTTACACATCGTGTATAATTATAATTTTCAGATATGGGCTTATCCCTAATACTGGAGAGGCCTTTTTAAAACAATTGAATCCATTCTGGAACTTTCAACCAGTGACTTATTTATATAGTCTCTACATTGGGACTCCATGGTGTATACTTCTTGATGACATATAAATATACACATTTATTGGTTTCTTACAACTTATATTTGTTTTTAACTATTTGGATATTGTCTTCATCTATTTCACGCTTATTAAAATTGATTTTCTTCACTTCTTCCAAGTACTTCATTACTATTTTAGTATAGATTAGTAAGTTTTGTTTTATGTTGTTGTTATGTTGTTATTGTAGTTGGTTCAAGGAATCTTACAAGATCTACCTTTGTCCTGAAGATGGTCTCACTGACTGCAACGGAGACTGAAACGTAGACGCCTAACTCATTCTTCCCTTTAGTTATTGTTAATTTACTTTCCTTGAGTTCCGAATCCTATACATAGGACAAACCCATTGTTTAACTTTATGGAGATGGGTTGTTATACATTGATAAGTAGGATATTTTTGCATGTTTGATTGATTTGTTTTCTGTTGTCAATGCATGTTAGATTCTCTCGTTGTTGTTTCTGCACCCCCATTTTTATGTTTGTGAAATATAAATGTAATCCATTTTTTTATACAGCTGATTGTTGAAATTGATTTACAGTTACATTTTGTTGTATGTGATTTGAGTTATCCCTATATGTGTGATTAGATGTCACACTGTCTACGATAAAATCACTCAAAATCATATTCTTTGAATGAATCCCTTGTATGCACCTTTAACTTATTTGCTTCATTATCCAAGCCCACAAGGGTAGATTGGGTTGCCCATTTCCTTGTTACACTAGTGGGCATGCAGCACTGATTGTGCCACCCACTTAAGCAGAACTCTAAACATGTCTCAGACATGCCATTGCACAGCCTGTGAGTGCAGTTTTAAACTGCCATTTCGAATTGGTAAAGTAAACCCTTTGGTAGGCCCAAACCTTCTTTTTTAATACATATAAATCATCCCTAGGTTAGACCCTGAACAGCCCAAGAGCAGGGTGCAGTGTATTTAAAAAGTAGGATATGCACTTTTATGTTATACATCTCCTGGTAGTGACCAGCATTTAAATTCATGTATCACTCCTGCAAGGCTTACCGCTCCCATAGGATAACATTGGGATTACCTCATTACATTTTATAAGTGTAATTTCCAAATGGGAGTTGGTCACCCCTTCATGTTTGGTGTATGGAATCTAAATTTAACATACTAACTTATGGTGAGGTCAGATTTTAAATTACATTTCTAAAAAGGCCACTTTTAGAAAGTTTACATTTTCTTGCCTTAGTCATTGGATGCCTGCAGACAGTCTCTAGGTCACATGACGGAGTGTGGGTGACATCAGGGCTTTGTGCATTCCTCCTAGGTAGCCTCACACAATGAGGACATTAGGTATGAGTAGATGGGCCATCACTGGAAGCATGGAAGGGAGAAGCTGGGCCAAGCCCCACTTACACTTGCATAGGCTATGTCCTGTCTCCACAGAAAGGGATGCATAGCCCCTCTAGTTAGTCTGGAGCCAGAGCTGGGAAGGCAGGACATCTGTGCACCTCAAAGGCAAGCCTCTAGACGCTTCTCCCAACTTCAGAGGCATAACTGTGTATAAATACTTGACCTCGGACACCCCCTCTTCAGTACACTTCTGGATCTGTGGATACTCTGTACAAGAAGGGCTGCTGTGCTGCAACAGGAACTGTTATCTAGTAGGCTGCTGCTCTGCAGGAACTGCTACCCTCCCTCCTGTACTGCCCTCCTGCATGCTACCGTCTTGCCTGGGTGAGAAGGACTGAACCTGCATCTCTTGAACCCAGAACCAAGAGTGACTCCAAGGACTAGTTGACCGGCCTCCTGATTTGAAGCCTCAGGGACAGGCTTCCAACCGCCTTGCCTCAGCACCTGGACTTTACCATCTGGGAGTCAACCCTAACATGTGGTGCCACTCCAGTCCTGGACCCTTGGAAGTGGGCTTAAAGTGCTCTATCAGCCTGCATCATATAGCAGCTTTTCAAATCCGACATATCGCTACAACTGCACGCCACATCTCGACATTGAACCTCGCACCGCAAGCCCCATCGAAGAGATCCTTGACGACGATGCAGGCCCTCGCATCTTAGCCTCACCGCATCACAGAACCAATGCATCGTTTCCGCTGTGCAACACATCTTTGTAATGCATGACTTAGCCTTCCGCTCTGCTTTGCTGTCAATTTTCAGCTATCAATAGGCTTCCCAGAGCCCCTTTTCATTCAGAGTCATGGCTAGATGGCCAATATGTGCAAAGTCAAACAATTTGTGCCTGAGTGAAGATGCAGAAACTAGTGTTTCAGTCCTGTACAGTATTCTGCCCTCCATAAACAGGTCTGATGCCTTAGTGTACCTCTGAAGATCACCAACCAATCACTGCTCACTTGGCCACTTATCTTTAACAAATTTCACCAACTTTTCAATAGAAAGATCAGTAAGCATGGCCTGGCACCACGTTTCCTCTGAAACCCATGTCTGTTCCTCAAAATCCTAAAAATCTACCTAAGCTATAAGACACTTATCCATTTCCAACCTTTCCTGCATTGAAATTCGGGACAGGAGATCTGTTGTTTTGTTCTACTTGCCAGGAACCTCTACTCTAACAGCTTCAAGTTCATCATAACAAATTTGACAGTCATCCTCCTGAACGTGCACAAGTTTTTCCAAATATTTACATTTATGGTTAGTGATCCATCCTACGTGAAGTGGGTCCCTTACACATAACATCAGAACGTTTTAAATGCCTATGTTCATTCTTTTTCAATAAGAGGGTACTTCTTCTCTGCATCCCTCAGACTATGATATACAAGCACCACCATTTATTCTCCGTTCCTAGCCCACTGCGTAACTACACTACCAAAACCATGTTTGCTCTGTGTCAACAGTGACAAACACTGGCAAACTAGTGACCAACAATTGGAATTCTTCTTAATCAGTCTTGTCAATGGATCTGTTACAAAGCCAAATTTAAGTATGAATTCTGAATACAGTACAGAAAATCCAATGAAAGACATAAACTGCTCTCTTTTTTGGGAGCCATGGCATCCTCAATGACTTTCACTAATCTTACTCTACGGCTGATACCATGTGCACTAATAATCTGCCCCAGATATTCTGGATGTCTCTGCCCCAATACAAACTTGTCAACTCTTGAATGCAACCCAAGTGTGTGTAGTACTTCCACAGTCTACCAGACTTCACCTGTCATTCTGTTCATACCAGTCCTTTCCGATAATCCAGAAATGTGTTCCATGACTCGCTGAAACCAAGGTATAGGGGATTCCAACCTGAGCGGCAACTTTTTATATTGAAAAACCTGGTCTGGGGTGACAAACACCATGATTAAGAAGCAACAGCAATTTTTATGGTACGCTGAAGGTAAATCCAACCTACTGACAATAGTCATCCCTTCCAAGTTAACCATTAGGTTATTATCAGTTGTTGGTAAGGGGTGGGCATAAACCTAAATTGCTTCATTGAAAGTTCTCAAGTCGACACAAACCCTCAGATTTATGTTCTTATGTTTACCCACCACTACAGGAAACAACCAAGAGGAGTTGTCCACAGGCTCTATCACAACCTCAAAATTTAGCTTACTGGGAACTTTAGACAGTTTCTCCTTCACACTGCGAGGAACATCCCTTATTATATGTTTTACAGAAATGGTGTCTTTTTTCAATTTGATATTGAGTTCAGAATCCTTTAACAGCCCCATGCTTTTCCCAGATACATTCTTCAATTATCCTCTTTATTTAAATATAGCCTCTACCAAAATCTCCTCTGGCTTCTTTGGTTTCTGAGAAGTCACAAACTGTCATTCAAGTAAACACTCTCTGACACTGGAAAAACATAATGGGTTGTCTTCTAACAGGCAACGGTACTACATGCGTGCCCGAACTAGAATGTAAACCTTGCCGCAAACGATACTGCACTGGAATGAAATTGCCAAATCTTAATTCCCAGGCAAAATGGCTCGAGACATGAAATTAAACACAGTAGTAGTAGTAGTAGTAGTAAGCAACAGGGGCTGCCCAAGCACGTAGGACTCAACCACTACCGGATCCGAGGAAGTAGGAGAGGGTTTGCCTAAAAGGCGAGGGACCATCGTTCGTAGTCTCCCTTACCATACAGCTAACACCAAAGAAACAAACAGGCCCTGATGTTATTAGCCAATCCTTTTGGGGCTTTTTCACCTTACAATGTTGGTGTTCCTTCAATGAGGAATGACTCTAGCTGCTCTATTGTGGTAAATTTAAATTACCTAGACTTAATTTATGCGGTAAAATTCAAGAAGAATAACTCAGTAAAAATAAGAGGCAGAATCCGTGGTATTCGAGGTTATAAAAGGGAATTTATTCCTTACAAAGGAATGATGGTGATGGTTCGAACCAGGCAATCGAGTTCCGTCACCACGAAGGTTCAGGAAGGGATCAGCAATACATTATTGACAGGTTGTCATATTTATATTAAATGCATTACAGTAAAGACAGATGCAGGAGGCGTAACAGCTGAGAAGAGAGATAAGAATACACATACGTAATGAAAAAGGCGTTACAATAGGCGTGCATAAAGGCGTATACTAGAAACGTCATTATGATGATGACACAAGTGGGTGGATCCATAAAAGAATCCTGCAAAGTCAGCAGAAATACATGGCAGAGATGCGCGCGCAGCCGCATGACGTGTGATTGACGTGTAACTAGAGGGTGAAGGGGACTTGACATTTAGCCCTACATGAGGAGACAGAAGTCTGGGATGTCAGGACAACCTAATCCCAAATTGTATCTAATATCTTGTGTTTAAGGAACTATATTATCTAGAAGGAAAGGTCTTTTCGGACAGAGCCTATTCTATACTGACTGCTAGTGCGTGTACAAGCGTCTAAGTGTCTACATGAGATGCGAGGGGGCATGGGCCTACCATGGTAACGAAAGTCATGAATTACTTGCTCGAAGACAGTAAGGCCGGGCCCTTTGCTCTGCAGCTGGAGGGATGTTTACCTAAGCTACTAGACAGGAATGCATTTCTCGAGGAGCGGAGCAGATAACTTGAAGGCTGAATACAGTTTTGGCAGGCAACAGCCCGGGCTAGGCACCGTTAACCGCGCAGGAAGTAAGACAAAGTTCATGGATGCAGATACAGGTCCAGGCTGGAGCATTCAGAGGCAGAAGCAGGAAAAGCTCGATGGCAGAATTCAGGGCCTACCTTGCCAGAGCTGGGAAACGTGAAAAGTATACCATATAAAGACGGTGGCAAGGCATACTTAGGAACGGAATATTCGACCCATTCATGGCGGATCTGAAAGAGGACATGTTAACGTTGGACGCATATGTATTTGCGTCTTTATAGCTTGAAGTGGAGGGAACATACATGTACTTGTAGCATGTACATGGAGCCGTTGGGGTCTAGATAGGGGACACAATTGATCATAAAAATTCATATTTCCTCATTCCCTCCTTGTCCCCTACGGACCCTTCATGAAATATCGATCTTCAGGAATCAATCAATTTGTTCATATAACATCATTTACTCTTCTTTCTTCTTCCGGGATCTTGAATGAAAACTTGAACGTGGAATACACGATGTGGCACACAGGCCGCAAATCGCTGGTCCACATTGTAGACACAGGCAACAACTGAATACTATGAGAAGGCCAATACCTAGGAATGATAGGACTTTCCATCCCCAGGCTGACAACACGCTCCAGAACCAACCGGACCATGTCCAGGTGCCTGGATTCTGATGTATCTGGTTTGCAATCTTGTGAAGACGAGTTATGGCTTTATATACGGATGGCGCGTTTTCTGGGATGAAAACACAGCAACTTGATCCGATGACCCTACAGGCTCCGCCCCTATCGGCTAGGATGACGTCAAGGACAAGACGATTTTGGAGAACAACAATCCTCATCGCAGACTGCTCCTCTGTTAAGTTGCCTAGGGCAGAGGTAGTTTCATTCACTACTGCTTCAAGGGTTCTAGTTAATCTACGTATCAGTTTACTGTTTGAGACGACACCTATGTAAGGAAAAAGACCTTTATTGAAGTCTGTATATTGTTCCCATGCTGTTTCAGTGTAGTCAACAATCGGGATATCTCTCTGGGGTCTATGGTGTACTAGATTGGTATTTCTATGATAATCAGGAGGGGCTAGAAAAACGGGTGGCAGAAGGAATGCAATGTAACAGGTACCATCCCAATCTAGAGGTAAACGTATATATGCGGTATGACCACATATGAAGTAGGAATGACGGGAAGCTCTAAATGTAGACTTGCCTTTATCACTGAATTCGATCACAGTAGTACATTTACTATGACCCAGGTGTACTGAACCATTCTTTCTTACACAGAATTCACCTTTGACTGGTAATACTGACATAGCAGGCAAGACTGGTGCAGCTTCAGTTTCAACATTCAGAATCATGAGGTTAAGTGTAAAATTACCTAATCCATATACTTCATTTTCTAGATCAGTTCCTGTTCTTTTGGGAAGTCCCTCCTTGTTAGGATAACAGGCTTTAAGCAAAACTAAGTTCAGGTTTCCCCATACCCAGTTGCTCTGGTAAACTACAGTGTTTGAATCTAAAGAGTTAATCAAACTAAACCATGCTCCACAGGAACCATTGTGTGTGAACGGGTACGGAAAGAGAGGCAGAACTCCTTTGTATTTCTGATAGGGAGGAAGTCGGCCACATATCCAACAATTTGTAGCATTGCTGGTCTGATGGGAATGATGTAACATACTAATGAATGTGTTGTTGCGCAGCGCAAATCTATAGGACAACTCATGTGGAGGTAGTTCACTAAAAGAATGTTCGGTAGTAACATTGTAAGCAGAATGAGCACGCTTGAAAATAGGATAGTACATGTGTAACAGTATACTTGCAGCAATAATAAAAAGACTTAGAAAAAACATAATCAACAATGTCACTATACAGTGACTATAAAGTGGTTTACAGTATGCATGTTTCTTGAGCTGTTTCTGTCTATTTCTCTCTCTAATTCGGTCTAGAGGATACATGTCAAAGACTTAATTCAACCGATTCACCTTGGAGAGGACTTAAACAATCGAATTATCTGACTTGCTAGACCTTAGTTTCAGTTTATAGTCTTGAGATTCGGTCTTTTCAACCAGGGGGAGTTTTGAATCAGTCTCTGGAAGGGGGCAGGGCTGAGAGTTCAGATCAGATGGTAGTCCATGAAATTTCTTGATATGGCTCGAGTGTAACCAACCCTTGCGACCCTCGACCTTCACTGCTGTCCTCGTGGTTAGAAGTACCAGCTTTGGTGTTTGCCAGCGAGGCTCCAGCGGGCTCCTCCTGTCGAAGTTTCTGATGAAAACAAGGTCTCCAGGAACCACTTCATGGGGCTTCACCTCGGTGTTGTCGGGAAAGGCTGCAGCTACCTGTGAACGGCAAGATTGTAGTGCAGACATCAAGGAAGCAAGGTAATCTGTCAGCATATTACAATCAACATCAGTGATTTTACGAGGTATAGGCGTCCCCCACATATTTGGTGGCCTACCGAAGACCACCTCGTACGGGGATAGCCCTGTGCGAGAATGTGCTACCATTCTCATGTAAAAGAGTGCAACTGGTAAGGCTACTATCCAGTCGACGCCTTTCTCTCTACAGATTTTAGAAAGTCGTATTTTCAGGGTCTGATTATGACGTTCCACGAGACCTGCTGCCTCGGGATGTCGGACACAGTGGAATTTCCATTGATAGCCTAACAAGAGTGAAATGTGTTTCATTAGCTCGGACGAGAACGGCTGGCCATTATCTGAGTACACGATACGGGGCAAACCATACCGTGGGAAGAATTCACGAACTAATTGTTTGGCAGTAGTCGGGGCAGTGTAATCTGAGACGGGATATGCCTCTGTCCAACGGGAAAGAGCGCATACAACTACGAGGACATATTTGAATCCTCGACATCGTTCCATCTGGATATAATCCATCTGGAGGACTTCAAAAGGATGATCGGGAGGTTGAAATCCACCCTGCTCTACAGGTATGCCTTTACCTGGATTGAACTGACAACAAATCATACAAGTTCGGACTTTCTGTTTGGCTGCAGCTCGTAAGTGTTTGTTGAACCAAATGTGTTGAATACTATCTAACATAGCTTTTTCTCCTAGATGTGCTGGACTATGTATTGTGTTAATGATAACTTGAACCATTGAGTCGGGGAGAAACCATATAGATTTTCCCTTCGTCATCCATCCCTGATCTGTTTGGATCCCTCCTAATTCAGTCCATTTCTTTATTTCCTCTGGTGTAGCATGTGTCTGTATGTCAATTACATCAAGGGCGGGATCCCTAACTGTCATGCAGTGTGTCGGCATCGGAACTATTGTCTTTGTCAAGTCAGTTGCATGAGTCCTATTCTGTGCTGTTTGCTTAGCTGTTCGGTCTGCTAGGTCGTTACCCTGGGAAATAATATTGGTGACTTTTGTATGGGCTTTACATTTCATGATAGATATTGAAGTAGGAAAATGTATTGCATCTAACAGAGCTTGAATGAGGGGACCGTGTTGAATGTTGGCACCGTGAGAAGTCAAATAACCTCTCTCTCGCCAAAGGACTCCGAAGTCGTGTACAACTCCGAATGCATAACGTGAATCTGTGTATATGTTAACCTTTCTATTCTTGGCTTGAATACAGGCTTGTGTCAGAGCAATAAGCTCTGCTGCTTGAGCTGATAATGTGTCAATACAATTTGTTTCAATGACTTCGGTGTCTGTCGTGACTGCATAAGCGGCCACTAACTCTCCTGTACTTGTTCTCATACATGAACCATCCACATAAAGTGTCAGGTCTGGGTCTGGTAATGGGACATCTGTCAAGTCTTGTCTGGGTTTCGTCGTAATAGTAATGACTTCAATACAATCATGTGTCAGTGGGTCTGTTCCACTTAATGGCAAAAGTGTGGCAGGATTTAATGTACTACAACGTCTGATTTCTATGTGTGGTTGAAACAATGTTAGTTCGTAACCTGTCAGTCGTGCTATAGTCAAGTGTTGTGTTTGTGTCCGGTTCAAGAGAACCTCTACTGCATGTGGTACTTGTACTGTCAATTGATGTCCTAATACTATGGAATCGCTTTGTCTGATCGCTAGAGCTGTTGCTGCAACTGATTTCAGGCACGCAGGAAGAGCTTGAGCTACGGGATCTAATGTGCTAGAAAAGTAAGCACATGGCTTGTGTGATCCTGCTTGTTCCTGAGTGAGTACTGACAAAGCAGTACCTTCACGTTCTGTAACAAAGAGTGTAAAAGGCTTACTGTAACATGGTGTCGCTAAAACAGGTGTTGGCATAAAGCTTTCTTTAAGTCTTCAAATGCTTGTGTATGTTCTGGAGTCCAAGGGAGGACAGTCGATGTCGCTGCCTCCTGGGTTGTCAACTGAATGAGTGGTTTGCTAGAAATGCATATTGGGGAATCCACTGCCTACAGTATGAAGTGAGGCCTATGAAGGCCCGTACCTCCTTTTGGGTCTTGGGTGGTGGCATGTTTACAATTAACTGGATGCGGTCAGGTGTGAGCTGTCTCCCCCATTTGGACAGCAAGTGCCCTAGGTACACAACTTGCTGGGCACAGAATTGCAGCTTCGAAGGGGACACCTTGTGCCCCTTGTCGGCCAGAAAATGTAAAACCGTCAGTGATGCTTTTTCACATTCGGGTTCGCTTCGGGCGGTGATCAGCAGATCATCGACATACTGAAGCAGTGCAGTGTTAACTGGCATGTGGATACTGTCAAGTTGTCTTTTCAGTGCTTGGCTGTAGATGCTAGGACTTTCTGTAAATCCTTGAGGTGCGCGTGCAAATTTAAAACTTCGTCCATTTAAACTAAATCCGAACAAATATTGGCTTTCCGGATCGATTGGGACGCTAAAGAAGGCGTTCTTGAGGTCAATTACAGTAAAGAACGTTGCTTCTGAATCAATAGCTGTCAGTAATGAAGAGATATCTGGGACCACGGGATATTGTGGTACAATGCATTTATTCAATTCGCGCAGATCAATAACTAATCGATATACTGGGGGTGCTTTTGGATCAGTTCGTTTAAGAATCGGAATGATCGGAGAATTACATACATTGGAGTCGGTTTCTACAACCACTCCTTGTGCAATGAGCTCGTCAATGATTTGCAGTAAGGCCACTACAGCATCTGGAGGTAACTTGTATTGTCGCATTCGTGGTAATACCACTCCTGCTTTAAGTGTGACTCGATATGGTGTAATGTGCATACAACCTACATCAGTGGGGCCTTTTGCCCATAAATGTGCAGGTAGATTCTGTAACCGGTGATCCATGTCTCTTGACACGTAGTGACCTTTAAAGTCACGCAAAAATAGTCGTACTCCGTCCGGAGAACAACATATTATAGCTCCTAGAGCTTTCAATGTTTTAATACCTAACAAGTTTTCTGGGCAGGATTTTGTAAGCAATAGATCTGTAGTCCGTGTCAATGGACCAACTGTAAATGCAAGCGGTTGCGATACTTCTTTAATAGTAGGTTTTCCTGAAAAACCAAGGGAAATATTTTGTGAGCCTGAGAGGGGTGCCCCTGGGACTTCGTTGTGACTTATAGTTGTTCTGCTTGCCCCTGTATCAAGTAGGAACCTTCTGTCTTTCCCTAATACTTGACTCTGTACATAAGGACCCTCTTGATCTACAGGAACCTCAATAAGGGGTAAGCCAACTTCCCTCTCTAGGCTATTTCATGTGTATCGCTGATACTCTGGATAGTCATTTTGTGCATACTGGTACATCTGTTGCGTCGTGTTTTGCGTTGCGGCAATAGGCTGTGGCTGTGGTACCACTACGGTCTGTTGTGGAACTGGCAAAGGCTGTACATGTTGAGGTGCTTGTTGTTGGATCTGATCCTGTCTAGGCGGACGTGGTCTCTCCTTAGTTTTACCCGTAGAGATATTATGTTTCAGAACTGCACAGTCGTTTATATAATGACCTGGCTGTTTACAATAGTTGCATGTCCCTTTAACGGGAACCGCTGAATTACTGGACTGTGTCGCACCCTTTTTATGACCGTCAGCTGGAACTGACTGAGCGACGAGCATTTTCATTTTCGTGTCTTTCATACGTCTTTGTTTGTGTTCTTGTTCTTCTCTAATTCTATTCTGGTGGTACTGTAACATTTGTAACATTTGTGAAGGAGTGTTAGCTTGCCAAGTGCTCTCAACTTTCAATACTCTATTTTTAACCTGTGGCAGGGAATTCTCGACTAGTTTTGTGACAAAAAGATGTGGATATGACTCGCTACTTGCTTTCAGGCCGCTATTAATACCAAAACATTTTTCAAATCGGGAATAAAAATCACTAGTGTCTTCATCGGGTTTCTGTTTGCAAGCTGAGATTGCTCCCCAGTCTTCCTTTTTCGTAGTTAATAAACGTGGCAATACTTGTACTAATAATCCCGGCAATGCTTTTGTTTTGTCCCCAAGCCCTACGCCTGCAGTTCGGGCATTTTCTTTGTTTTCTAATACTGTCCAATCAATCTTTTGGTCTCCCACTTCCCACTCTTTTTCTTTGAGTTTCTCGTAAATACCGGCAGGCAATAATACTTTCAATATTTTCATAATGTCAGGATAGGTATAATCACCCATGAGTAACATGCCCTTTAGTTCACGGTGAAAACCTGCTGGATCTTTGTCATGGCTGGGCACTAATTTTTTCATTTCCAATAGTTCTATTTTAGTTATGGGCGTGTACACAAACACGCGTCTAAACGTATTATCATCATTTCTAACTGGGTGTACTTCGCGTAAGGGATTCTGTCTGTCTATGTAATACGTTTTTCTCTCCATGGAAGGAGCTGGATCATGTTCTGGACACAAAAAGGCACTATATCTATGTCGGTATTCTAGAATTACTTTAATTAGATCGGTACCTAGACCTCTCCACTTATTCATGAGTAGTTCTATCAGTATATCAGGTAGGGGACCAGGATCGGAGTGTTGGCCTTTATATAATATAAGGAGATGTTGTATCATGTATATACTAGCTAAACGCTGTTCATCTGGGGCGAGATTCAAAAACGTGTGTGCTAGCGCATCATCACTGTATTTTTCAGAGCTGTCAGCCCATTGTACTGCTGACCTGGCTAATTCTTGTTCATCCATAGAATCGAGCACATGGTACCCCCTTCGTTCTCGAAGTAATTTATCAGTAGCCTGGAATAAGTGTTCAGGGGTCCTTGGATTTGAGATAACTGTTTGAAAAATTCTGTTACATTCTGGACGTATCGGACGTATTGTTTTATTAAAAGATCTTCCTTTTCCTACATAAGCTATCGTTTGTCTAGCTGGTAATTCTAATTGTCCTGTGTTCATTTCTGACTGTTCCTCCTCCTCTTCCTCTGATTCAGTTTTATCTGCTTCTAATCTTCTTTCATGTATTCGTTCTACTTCTTTTCTGATCTTTCGGCACATGACTTCTATATACTTCTGTTTATCATGTTTTCCGTCTGCTATATTCTGACCCCATCTGGTAAGTACTTGCATTTCCTCCGGCTCTACCTCAGGCCTATCTCTGTTTCTGATCAAGCAGTTTATGAAAAAGCGTAACAATAATTTCTGCATATCTACTTTCTGGTATTCCATGGCCTCGCCAATACTTTCAGGACCTTGCCCTGTTTGGACAAAGCGATATATTTTGTCTAGATGTTCCACCATTCCTGGTAATGTCATTAAATAGTTTGCAACTCATCGTAAACGTACTGAAGATAGCAACATTGTGTCGTGTTTACCTGGCACTGGATCATATCTACAATCTGTAAGAGGCTCATTTAATATATTGTCATTAGCTCTTTGGGGTGTACGTTGGTGTGCTAAATCCCTATAAGTCAATCTAGTTGCTGGCGGTGGCGTGGAAAAACCTCCTGTCGCACCTCCTGAGGTGCCAAGTCCAAAAGGATTTGTTGGGTGTAGGGTAGAGAGTGTGGATGCAGGAAGGACTGTAGAAACAGATGGAAAGTTTAGAACGTGAGGAGGGGTTTGTTGCTGCGGAGGTGGGTGCAGCTGATCTTGGGGTTGAGCGTCGTTAACAGGTGGTGTGCGTGGCTGCGCACCATTAGCATATTCGGGGTCTGCGTCATCTAAATAGGAAGAAAGGAAAATGTCCTTTGCGGTCTTGGGATGTACTTTAATCGGGAGTAATGGAGGTGTCAGATCTTTTGGTACCTCCATGGTGGCCTTAGGCAAACCCTTGGCCAGAAGAGGATACATACCATTCATAAGAGTGTTTCGTTGTCTGTCTACTTGTTCTGTTTTTCCTCGGATACCTTCGTCAATTAATACGTTTTCTCGGGCTCTTTCTGAATCTTCCCTACTTTTCTCTTCTTTTCTGAGCGCTTTCTCTGTGCGCCTATGCGATTCTTTACGCCATAATTCAATGGCATCTTTCTGTGACTGTCTGGCTTTCTTTTTCCATAATACTTCTTCTACTCTCATGATGCAATCTGCATCCCATGTTCCAGCAGCGGGCCATCTCTGACTCTCTGCCAAATCCTTGGTGTAGTCCACCCATAGATCAAGATATAATACGGCATCTAGGCCATGTTTATGGTACATAAAGTACCCTGGAGTGTCCCTAGGTGGAATGGGAACAGCTTCCTCGAGTATTCCTTTTCTAGTTTTTATCTGTCTTAATTTTGAGAAGAACGGCATCTTGAACCTTGCTACTTAATTCTTACTCGGTCTTGAACACAATAATTACAATAAACACAATAATGAAGATCGAACAGTCACTCATACCACGACATTTAAAACATATCACAAACTTTTTAGAAACAGACAATAATAATTAGAATAAAACTAGTTAACTGCATAATATTAAATATACTGTATGTACTGCTAAACAGTACAGATACACTGCTAAAACAGTGCAGACCAGGTCTGCGTACCCAAACCCGTCTTGACCGGCACAAACTAATGTGCACGTCTAGATGCGTCCCCAGCAACGGTACTCACCGGGAAGCACGGAACGGAAGGCCTCGGAAGTCTGGACTGGACTAGACCAAACTGGACTGGACTCGACTCGTGACTTAGATACTTCGGAACTTCGGAATCTGGTGGGCCTCTGTATACCTCGGATCTTGCTCTCTCAGCTAGGCTCTGGTCGGGATTCTCCGCACTCCTCACCGCCTCGTCTGGGTGTTGAACGCAGCCTCAGTCGCCCCCGTTGGCCTGAGGGAGATACAGGAAATCCTGCGGGTACGCGTAATTGTCCGTCCGGCTGTGGCAGGAGACCGGGTCTGCAACGCACCTCCGGCGCGTGGGGTGTGAGAGGTGTCCCTATTCGGGCGCCAATTATGTGGTAAATTTAAATTACCTAGACTTAATTTATGCGGTAAAATTCAAGAAGAATAACTCAGTAAAAATAAGAGGCAGAATCCGTGGTATTCGAGGTTATAAAAGGGAATTTATTCCTTACAAAGGAATGATGGTGATGGTTCGAACCAGGCAATCGAGTTCCGTCACCACGAAGGTTCAGGAAGGGATCAGCAATACATTATTGACAGGTTGTCATATTTATATTAAATGCATTACAGTAAAGACAGATGCAGGAGGCGTAACAGCTGAGAAGAGAGATAAGAATACACATACGTAATGAAAAAGGCGTTACAATAGGCGTGCATAAAGGCGTATACTAGAAACGTCATTATGATGATGACACAAGTGGGTGGATCCATAAAAGAATCCTGCAAAGTCAGCAGAAATACATGGCAGAGATGCGCGCGCAGCCGCATGACGTGTGATTGACGTGTAACTAGAGGGTGAAGGGGACTTGACATTTAGCCCTACATGAGGAGACAGAAGTCTGGGATGTCAGGACAACCTAATCCCAAATCGTATCTAATATCTTGTGTTTAAGGAACTATATTATCTAGAAGGAAAGGTCTTTTCGGACAGAGCCTATTCTATACTGACTGCTAGTGCGTGTACAAGCGTCTAAGTGTCTACATGAGATGCGAGGGGGCATGGGCCTACCATGGTAACGAAAGTCATGAATTACTTGCTCGAAGACAGTAAGGCCGGGCCCTTTGCTCTGCAGCTGGAGGGATGTTTACCTAAGCTACTAGACAGGAATGCATTTCTCGAGGAGCGGAGCAGATAACTTGAAGGCTGAATACAGTTTTGGCAGGCAACAGGCCGGGCTAGGCACCGTTAACCGCGCAGGAAGTAAGACAAAGTTCATGGATACAGATACAGGTCCAGGCTGGAGCATTCAGAGGCAGAAGCAGGAAAAGCTCGATGGCAGAATTCAGGGCCTACCTTGCCAGAGCTGGGAAACGTGAAAAGTATACCATATAAAGACGGTGGCAAGGCATACTTAGGAACGGAATATTCGACCCATTCATGGCGGATCTGAAAGAGGACATGTTAACGTTGGACGCATATGTATTTGCGTCTTTATAGCTTGAAGTGGAGGGAACATACATGTACTTGTAGCATGTACATGGAGCCGTTGGGGTCTAGATAGGGGACACAATTGATCATAAAAATTCATATTTCCTCACTATTCTTCCAATACTAGGACCAACACAGTTGTGCAAAAACATTACAGGATGGCCTCACACACCCCCCAGGTGTCAGGCTTCCTCAGCGTCCATCCTACATTTGCCAAAGAATCCTCTAATGGCAAACGAGCCCATGTTAGGGCTGTAGTTCAAGCATTAGCAGAGAACTGAGGAGAAAAGGGAAAAGGAGGTCCCATAAAAATCCTACCGCCTGCCAGTTCAATTTTCTAAACTTTATTCATTGCTGGAGGAGGGATGGTTAAAAACAAGAAAAATAGGACAATGACAGCCCTGTTATGGTGCGAGTTGTCCAGTGTTAAACAATCAGGTCTGTTAATCAATCCGGGCAAAATGTTTCGGCCCAACCATGGCTGCTTAGGGGCCCCGGGCTTTCTTCAGACCGAATTGAACCCTATATGTCCCTACAGTGCTTTCCTATTACATGTGTAGTGACTACACGCATACAATACCCGATTGACACTTGGTCCTCCTGGTCCTTCCGTGCCAGGAGGAAACTCTCTAAAAGACATAAACATATATACAGTTCAATGAACACAATACAAACATAAACATTCACACATTTACGAAAGAAGAAATCTTTTCACAGTGGCCAGAGTACATTTGTAAAAATCAACTTATTTGTGAAACTACTCTCACACAGAACTGTAGACGCCCATTAGGAATATAGTGAATGCACATGCACTATTATTCACCCGTGGGCATGCACGCTCAACTTCTAAAACATATATTGTCTGTGTTGTGCCCTTATCAAGCCCTGTTATTTTTACACCATTCAAGTTTGACCTTGAAGACCTTCAACATATCAATAAAATCTCAGTATCGTACCCGGTATAACTAGATCATGTGCCTCATGGAGCGGCGGCGGAGGGAGTCCTGTAGTCACACCCTAAAACGGCGCAATGATATAACATCCGCGTTAAATGCGTCACATGTCATGAGGAGCATAGAAAAAGCGTTGCGTGGTACAAGCATGATGCAAAGCTCTCATAAATATGCCCCAGTGTTCCTTCATGATCTGGAGGGAGGGCGTCACCCAACCAGAGAACCAGTTGGTGCAGCCTGCGGACATGCGCAGTGCTTGTACTTTCGTTATTACTTCCTTTGTCTTCTACCCTCCAGGTATTGCACACACTTTATATATTGTTGATATCTGTATAGAATGAGATCTTTTAATTGATTTACAGAGTGATATACCCTTGCTATGTATCTATCACTGCAATCCTTGATAAACCTACACCTGAAAAGTGGAAGGGGCAGAGCCTGGTTGAACACTACAGCATGTTTCGCCAATATTACGGGAAAGCGTCTAGCGTAACTACAGACACAAAACTCTCACTGTGAGAAGAGAAGCCATGAAGACAAAACCTCATGTTTGCTGATTTATAACTTGTTGTTAATATCACAATTAGTACACGTCTATGTTTAATATTTGGAAAGGTGTATTTTCGCTGTGCTTCTGTGCCCTATGATAGGTGAATACAACCGGTACTGCCAGGAAGCAGGATTCCAGCTGTGTCTTGCTGCTTAAACCCAGAGAGGGAGGGAGGCAGAGCTACAAACCTGGCGATGCTGAGTCCATCTCAGGGAAGGAAAGGCTGGGAGTCCTTGCAGAGTACCAGCACTGCTGAGAGTGTAGCTGTGTGGGCTTGGAAAATGTCTACTGGACAACACCCCAACGATGAACTACAATACACAGCAGGCCAACAACTCCTGTGTAGTTTGAAGATGCTGCAGCCAATATCTAAATATAACTTCCCTCAGGGCCGACAGCATCTTTGCCAGGCCTTCGTGACTGTTGCTGCCATACAGAACATAAAAAGGCTGACAGGCTAGTTTGTGTAATATACTTGCAGGAGCTACTTAACACCTCTTACAAAACTCTATTTTTTAGTGAAAATCTTTTTTTTTTTTTAATCTTTTTTTTCTTAAAAGAAGGACGTAAACTCCTTACCCACACTAAGTAGCACGCTTCACCCTAGGGCACTACTTCACCAGCAACCACTGGTGCTGGGAGCGCTCATTCAGAAATCTTTGTTGAGAGCAGGTGATTTGTGGATTTTTTAAGGGCCATGGGTGAAACCTAAAATTGCATTCAGATTAGGATAAAAGTTTATATTTTTCTAAACCTGGACCCGAGCTTACCCCAGTTTAAAGTCAGCTGGAGAGAATGTGATCAACAGCACTTAGTAGGGCACCTCCCTCATCTCTTGTTGAAAGGGCAACATGCTTCTTCCCTATACAGTGGGTGACAGCATCACTGGGCTTTCACCAGGACCTAGGTGACCCTTCTCAAAGGTGTCACCCACCCTATTGTTTTTTCTATCTGATGTAAGTTAATAAGTAAAGTGACCAACTGCCAGTGCAATCCTGTTTTTTTCACCAAGTTGCTTTTTATTGGTTATTATAATAGTACTAAAACAAGGTACCCTTGATCTCTTATTAGATCAAATTACATGCTAGAGTAACATTATAAACCCCACAAATCCAATGTGCCACCTCCCGTACCCCGGTTTGGGTGCTTTGCACTGCGTAAAATAACTTATTTGTACACATATATAGGTGGTTTATGAATAACCTACATGTTGCATGGCCCCGAGCCCCCCAGTCCTGTTCCGCAAGCTATTCCCCAGGTGCTCTGTGGGCCCAAAAACTGTCTTATATATTTGAGTTTCCTGTTAATGTAGGTGTTGCACTATCAATGGGGGCATAACTGACTAAGTTACACCCCTGGCTGCCCCCACCACTTGTGTGCTGTGCTGTTAACGCCACCACAACAGCCCCTTGCTCTATCTCTTAACCCACATCCACCAGAGTGCTACACTGGACGCCACTTTTGTCACACTGGACTCCCCTTTTGCCCTTTAACTCATGGCTATGTCGTGATACGTCAGCACCAGAGCCACATCAATGAACCCACACAGTTGTTTTGATCCTTCGACCCAACTCTGGCGGCCCAGCAGACATATAGTTGGGTTCAGCTCTAGCTTCCGGCCAGTAACCTCTTCACCAGAGCAGCGACTCTCTCCCAGAAATTCCTACTCGCCACACATTCCCACACCATGTGGTAAAACAGCGCAATGCTGTTTGCTGGAATCAGTCCTAATTAATGTAGTTAGATGCACTCTGGAGCATGTCACCTGATATAGGTTCTGTTCCTTGGTGTGCTACCATGATCCTCACCTCTTAGGACCCTCACGGTCCCCGCCTTGATAAAGTGGAGTCTGGGAGGACCTGATAGGTGCAGAACAGACCCTGTACCATGTGACACATGGCAGGCAGGTGTCCCCACCCTATCATGGACAATAGGGTAAATTCCACCTTTGAGAGGGCCTGATGGAACTCCTGCGAAGGGGATGTGAAAACCTGGATTCCTTTACAGCCAATGCGGCGAAGAACGTGTTTGCCAAAGCTTTCAAGTGAAGCTGGGCACAGTGCTTTGTGACATGGTGCACTGACAGTTCACTCATAGTCCTCACTGAAGTAGAGAGACCTCAGAGTGGTGACGAAAGTCCCATGATGCTGCAGCCTATATTAGAAAGGCTCTCAAGAATAGACTTGAAGATGGAGGGAGTGGGCATCCGAATCAGCACCCTGTGGCTGATCTCAGGAGATGCACTGTCTGATCTGAGTAAAGACCCTATAAAGATGGTATGCTACAGCCCCAGGAGACAGATCCTACAACAGGGGCATTTTAAATGATCTATAATATATCGTTTTTCGGTGTGACAGATATCACAGCGACATATGTGGAAATTCTTTAGAGGGAAAGGCGACAAGAGAGCGGCCAATACAAGGGGGTATTGAAAGCAGGGCCCAACATAACATCTGTATACCCACAATGTTTTACCTGCAAAGAGAAACCCTTTGGGAGGGTAAGGAACTAAGGACGAGGGGAGAGTTTCTTCAAACCTAGAAATATTTGCAAGAAAAGAAAATTGTTGCCGAGTCAGAGTAATATTGCATCGGTAGAAATGCACATGAGGCTTTACTGTACAAGAGGAAAATGCTAATATACTTTATTCTCCCGTTAAGCTTTATGAATACATAATATTCCTGCCGGGGCTCAATTTATTTAGCATTTCTGGAGATGTGCACAAATCTAACCTAAGGCCTGTTTCCGCTTCCAAGTTATTTTCATACCTACAGTCGCTTGCAAGTAAAATCAAATAATCTTCAGTGCCAGGAGTAGCCTGAGCAGGGTTGAAGCAGGATACACTTGCATCACAGTCATCGCCTTGTCCTTAGATTGTGCAGAGTAAGCAGGCGTGCTCATGAATAAAGCAGGCACCTTTGCATCTTCTGCTCTGATGGCATAAGTGTGTGCCTCTTCTCTCCCTGTGCTGGGCATCACATGGGAGCCCTACTATCTTGTGCCACAAACACAGCATTTGCTGTGGTGCACCTTAGAAGACACGGTGATGACAGTCCAATGCCATGCCTGTCTCCATGTGTGTTCTTTGTCCCTCACAAGAAACGGCCGCTCCTTGTCACTGGTAAATCTGGGCACAAGAAGGAGGGCAGATGTGACGTCAACTAATGCACAAAGATGCAGTGCACTCTTCCTGTTGTGTTCCTCCACTGCAAAGGTGGGACCTGAAACCATCATTACCTGTCTATGTGGGACACAGCTTGACACAGCATTTCAGCTAAAGCAACATCTGTCTGGTAAACTGTGTAGAGCTAAGTACCTTCCAACAAAGATGATGGCCGAACTTCACAAGTGGCTTCCAGCCAACTAAAAAGCTTGTTAGTCTTTGTTGCCCTCAAACTATGGTCTACAGTTGTGGTACCTACTGTTAAACTCGACTACATCAAAGTTCTGCTTTCCGGTCTTTTTATTCCCTCCTAAACACTCAGCCTAAGGTGCAACAGGCTGCCATATAGGTGCTAAAACATCTTCAAAGATATCTACCTTCGATGAAAGGGTGAAAAAGCACAAAGCACCTTCCTTCTCGAGCAAAATAAACCGCTACATTTATTAGTCTGCCAAATAAATGAACATCTCTCTTATTCTACCATCTTCTGGGCAGGGAAGATACATACTTTTTGCGCACCCCTGGTCTCAGCTTCCTACCCTGGATAAGATCCATTCAAGGCCTCATTTCTGCCCCAGCACTGTTCGACCTCTTTTTTGCGGACCGAACAGAGACCTTAGACGTGGTAAATGCCCTCGTACCCAAACTAGGGAGGAAACCTTTAACAAGTATGCTATATGCGGATTATATCGCTCTTCTCAGAAGAACAAAGATTCATTGGTCTTCAAAGGTTGCTGGTAAAACTAAGCAACTACACTCGCACAAATAAACTTGTAAACAAACCTTGCCAAAACCAAGGTGTTAGCCTTCCGAAAAAGAACTATGAAAGCAGGACCTTGGTTCTTAAATAACACAAACAAATCCAAGACTAAAAGCATTAGGGAATGATTGTACACACAAGCGGCTCTTTTTTATGACATAAAGAATAAATGAAAGGAAGGACAGAGTCTTTGACAGCCGTCTGTCTGTCCCTTCGGAGGAGGATCGGAGGTGACTCGATTCTCCCTATACTGGAGGTTATCAGAACTAAATTATGGCTGCGAAGCACTATGCGGCAGTGCATCCGAATAGCTCGAGTCGCTACATCGTAATACCTATAGGCTCTTTCACTTACCTCAGGATGCCCCCCCCCCCCAGCACAAGTTAGGATGGAGTTTGGACTCGTAAGGCAAAAACATGTAAGACAAGGAGCATTTGTCAAATTCTGTCACAAATTAAGAGCAGTAGAGGCAGCCGCGGCCCGTTCAGGTAAGAGCGGTGAGGTGGTGGGGCCGGGTGGGTGGCGGGATTGTGACAGACGATAAAAATAATTAATTTTCCCTCGTCGTATTCTGTCGAAATCTCCCCCCCCCCTCCCCCCACCCGGCCCCACTGCTCTCACCTGCACGTGACGCGGCTGAGTAGAGGGAGACTGACGAGACCAAAGGCTGTGGTCAGAGCTGTCTATCAATAAGGACCCCTCAGCGACTACCTACAGTCCAGTCTAGAGTCTTTACAGATGAAGGATTTGTGGGAACTTCCAACCTCATTTCAAGTCTTTAGGAAACATTTCAACAGAATCAAGTGTGAGCTCTCGCTATTGGAGGATAAAAATATCTTATTAAAGAGTGCGCATTCATGGATAACCATTCAGTCTTAGAAGACTTTAGCACATCAGGAATACTTAAGCTTCACTATTTACTCTTCACAAAAAATGCAGTTAATGCGTCTGTGCAACTTCCCGACTTTGGATCTCTTTCCGAAATGCCTTGTAAAAGGAACTAACACATCTTACAGGAGTTGTAATCAAGTATCAGAAACAATAACGCATATTATTTGCATCTGCCCAGCTTTTCTGACAGAGCAACGACAATTATTACGGCAATTCTTCAGCACGCTGGAAGTGTGCACCTGCCGACAAGCAGTCATAGCGGGATATTCTCAAGAACGTGTGATAACCATTGCAAAATTAGCTTAAAGCAACTCTTCACATTGCAGTCTATCGGGGGAAAATAATTCCGTGTTAACGTGGTATTCTCAAGCCGGCGGCACCATGCGATAGTCCCACGATAACGCGTCAAATGACTGCGTTAAAATGAATGCTACGCCGCAAAAATGCAAAACAAGAATGCGAAAAAAGTTGCGATGAGGCCAACCGCGATACAAAAATCACCGATAACCAGCGACAGGCCTGCAATTACCATGCATTATGCGGGAAAATGCACTATAAAAGCAAAACAAGAAAAACACACCAAAAACAAAAAAACTGCATAGCAACATGGATGTACCAGGACCGAGTGCCCAGGTCAACGCGAACCCCTCAAGCCCCACAGACCACCAGCAAGGAACCTCGAGCTCGGGGAAGGCCAAGAAGAAGAGGAAGAGGAAGACTGGGTACAGTCCGCATGACAACCGGATCGTCGTCACGGAGGTGACAGAACACTAACGACAACTATCCGTCACCTCCACCATGTCATTGGCAACACAGACGGAAAGATGGCATTCCATCGTGAATGCAGTTGGATGTCGAGGAGGCCAAGGTGCGCTGGCATGATGTGAAAAGCCAAAGCAAGCAGAAACCCGCTGCCAACAGGAAGGCAGCAACGGCGAATGGAGGTGGGAGTCCAGCGCCACAGCAGGAGCTGGAGCAAATGGCCGCCACAGTCATCAGTGTGGAGACGGTGCAAGGAGTTGGGAGCTCAGACACAGCTCGACATGACCTGATACAACATCAACAGGGTGAGTAACGAACAGGGACTGGGGGTACGGGGGGTTACAGGCACAATGGCACACATGCACAACAACGTGTAGCACACCGCACACCCATAATGACCCTGGGTCATGTCCCTGATCCCTGTGGCACACTGCAGCACACATACAAACATCAAGTAGGCCCCCGTCCACCATGTGCGCAAAGGGGTCCCCCCACACATCACCAATTCCACAACACACACATGCACCCGTGCGAAACACAGCAAAGATGTGTATTTGTGAGCCACACCGACAATGTAAGTGACACTACATGACGAGCAGCATGGCTGGAGTACAACCACCGTGACATTGTGCACGCCACGAGACTGAGGTGGCTGAGTGTGGACCACATCCGGAAAGGAGCAGGTCACACTCTGACACATCCACGTGCACCTACAACCCATGACGTCAAAAGCACATCTGCAGACAAACAATGCACAAGAGTGCAAAAACCATCCAAGAGCACAAATGACCACGTCGCCAACATCAGAGCACCTTAAAGGCACAAAAATCAAAGGCACACTGCTTCCATGGGGTAAGGGACAGCAAAATCACAGCTGCAGGGGAGACTCTCCCACAATGCAGCACACACACATAGCAATAACAGCACATCCACATGGACGACAATGTGGTACACAGTGCAACACTTACGCTGCAGAACACAACTGGGTCCGCTTGTGCGTAGAAAATGGCCAATCACATCTGACATAGCAGGAAACTGTGAGATGAAAATGTACTTGTACAACCTCACCTACGTCATGTAGTCTAAATCGCCACTGTCCCGCATCAAATAGTCCGCTCCTCCCAAACAGTCACAATGTACATTTCCATGCAGTCTGTATGTAAACTGGAACAATGCCTCAACATACATGCCAACACAATGTCAACAAGCATCTCCCCTTCACATTGCAGAGGGACAATCAACACCTCCAGCAGAGCAGACCAGACAACTCTACAGTGATGCTGCAGAGGACCTCCACACTTCCGACTCAGATGCCCTACAACAGTTCATGGACATCTTAGGCAATCGTCCTCCAGGAGTAGGGCAGCCCAGCTGCATCGAGGATACCCCAGCCCCTGCACAGACCACACAGCTGGACGCACCCACCACCACGGCTGGCTTCCAGCAGCCCACCGAAGCATACATCGCATTCCAAGGCCAGGTGTCAGACTGCCAGAAGGGGTGGCCGAACAGGTGCGGATGGGGTTCTACCTCATGGAAGCCGAACTAGATCACATACGTTGGTGTCTAAGTCCCATCAGGGACCACCTACACTCCCCAATGGAGACACACACTGCGACAGTGACACATGCCTTTGCACGTTTCCAGCACTGAACCACACCCAGAGCCGCGGTATAATCATCCACACCCCCATGCTGGACTGGCGTATGCCACCCCAGTTCACTCCTCTTACGTATTGATTGGGGGATGAAAAAGCCACATGTGCAAGGTCTCACCCGCTGCCCACGGTGACACGGCTATGCCCGCTGTACACGGCACAATGTAATGTTGTAGGGCCCGGGGCCCTAATGCATAAATCATGAGCACACGGACACACTCAGATAGTTTGTTGAACTGGCTATGGGCACGTGCACTCGACACCTTTTATTGCAAGGGGCACATGTACAGTGACGCCTGTGCTGGATGTGTGTGGGGTGAGTGTAAGCCAGCCCTCATAGAGTCGTTGGTGCTGGCAACAACTTGAGCAGTGATCACAATTAAAGCGGAAACAGAAAACACCAGCATAACAGAAACAACTGTGAAGCATCATGGTGGTAGCCGGAGAAAGTACAGTGTTCACCCAATATGCAACCACAATGGTCCATGAGGTGTGATGCACTGAGTTAGTGGCACCTGAAGAGCTGAGCAGGGTATCAAGCTTACGATGGCACCCACGACAGGTGTGAGCAACTCTGATAGTCTGGCAGTAAGACACCTCCGACTCTGGCACCTGTTGTTTGGAGTTGGTCCTGGCGGTGTTGGCGTGTGCATCCTGCCGTGATGCGACGTTCGGGCAGGTCAGAACTCGATTTGATGTGTGAGCCCAGGTGGACCACAGTTGCGGCCGGAGACAGCGGACAGCGCAGGGCCACAGACACATGGCCTTGATGACCCCCAGCCATCGACCCAGAGGCAATCCAATATGCTATCAGACAGGGTCCATGACTTGAGCTGCACAGAGTTAGTGGCCCCGGATGCACTGCGGCCGGCACAGGCACACTGCCACTGGACGACTTGCGGTGCAGTGAGATAGGGCCACGCGAGCTGAGCGGGTCCTCGTCGATGTCAAATGTGAATGTATGTGAATGTAGCGGAGGTTTGCGGGGGGACAGTGGAAGGTGTTCTCCAGGGCATGATGCAGAGGGCAGAAGCTGTCCGGAAGCAGCAAATGGAGGCGTGGAATGCTACAGCCTATTTTTTGCCACAAAATCAGTATCACCGACATGATGATGAAGACAAATGTAAATGTGTTGTACTTGTATAGCGCACTGTTACCCTGGGGATTCCTGGCGCTGTACTCATACCGCTGTGGAACCCTTCCTGGCTTTTCCCTGTGAAATGTCCACTCCTGGACACCCCCAAGGTGAAGCCAGGCTTCCCAGCGCTGTTGGGGCCGTTGTGGAGATTAAGCAAGCTATTGCCCAGAGTTGCAGAGTGGGACCCATGATTAGAATAGGCACCGAGGCAAGAATTAACAGGTCCGAGGAAATTGAGCCCAAGACCCGCCAAGGCGGGAATTGAACCCTGGTCCCGGGCCAGACCTCTGCATCAGGGTCTGCCACTCTAACCATTGAGCCACACTTCTCCACAGACAACCCCCAGTCCATAGACTCAGTCGCCACCAAAGTTCAACCAGAAAGTGTCCATGGATGTCGGGGAACAGACTTAGTGGCACCGGAGCTGAAAGGGGATGCAGTCTGCGATGAGGCCAGTACAATGATATAACCTCTGCCCTGAATAAATCAAGGCTCAGATCCAAATGTTTGACCTACTGGACCGCAGTGTAGGCCGGAGACAGCAGTCAGCATGGGCCCACACAAATGTGTCGTTGGCTTGCGATTCACAGTTTGTGGCACCAGAGCAGGTGTTGGTAGTGTACGATCACCTCAGTAACGAGGATCCTTTTTTTCTCCGTACTGCACCACGTCTTCCTCTTACTCCTCTCCTTGCGTACAATGATATGAACTCTGCCATACACAAATCAAGACTCAGTTCCAACTGTGTGACCTACTCGACCGCAGTTTAGGCCAAAGGCAGTAGTCAGCAAGGGACCACAGACAGGTGTCGTTCGGAGGCTAGGCACAGAGTTGGTGGCACCACATCGAAGGGAGTACAGTGACATAAAATCCACCATAAAGTGTGTACTCTGCCATTGCATAATCAAGACTCAGTTCCACATGTGTGACCTACTTGACTGCTTTGTAGGCTGGAGGCAGCGGTCAGCGCTGGCCAACCGCTGTTTGGCAAGCTCCTCCTGGAACTCTGACACACAACATTGAAATGGCATGCGGGGATGACTTGTGGTTGACGGAGGTAGAAGCAACAGAGCTGAGCGGGTGTTTAGCCAGTGATGATGCCGTGTCCTGCCTGGTACAGACAGGATTGGATTGGTGTGAGGCCTGCTGGACCGCAATGTAGGCCGAAGGCATTGTCAGCAAGGGGCCACAGACACGTGTGGTTGTAATGCTATGCACAGAGTCGTTGGCACCACATTGAAGAGACTATAGCGATTTGAACTCTGCATTAACATGTGTACTCTGTGATCGCATAATCAAGACTCAGTTCCAAATGTGTGACCTACTTGATAGCTGTGTAGGCCGGTGGAGTATGTCAACGAGAAAGGAGTACTGCGGGCCTGTGTCGTGGAGGCCATGATGGTGTGAGGAGGCTGCCAAGGTCGCGGGCCTTGGGCTTGGAGCTTGCACCAGCTTGTGGTGGGCCCTCTTTGACACACGCCGGTGTCGGCAGGTGAGCAGTGAAGCCTGGCTGCGCAGGGGTGGGCAAGATGGGTTCGGGGACCAGCAGCCCGGGGTGCAGCGAGCGCACAGGATCGCAGGCAACACCGCTCACAGCGATGGTGTCGGCCTAGTTGCAGGCTGGGAGGCGCTTCCCTGGCAGACACGTTGGACATTCCAGAAGAGAACCACACCCAGAGCTACGTGCTTTTTATTCACACCCCTACGCTGGCCTGGCGTACACTGGGCCAGCCCACTCCGCACATGCTTACAGGGGGGGACATCACAAGCTACATTTCCGGGATCTTCCCCACTGGCTGGGGTGACATGGTTGCGTCCACTGTCCACTACACTCCAAACACCAGCAGTGCATGTAGACATGGATATGTCTGTGGTCTGCATACTGCAGTCTGTACAGCACATCTCAGCCACACTTGGCATTGTGTACATTCTCATTCATGGGTCACTTGCCTCCTTCGCACATGCCTGGTTCCCACCTCTCCCCACATTCCGCCATGGTGTGGCTGAGGTACCATACCATTGATGGCTCATGTACATGGCTAGCCCAGGTTGCCACAGTAAGTTGTGCTGTCGTGTCTGGTGGGTGGGCATGTTGTTTGGCATGTTGAATGGGAGTCTGTGACGTGTGCATTGACAGAGTTGTAAGTTGCATGATTGTGGAGTTGGGGGGTGTGGTGTGTTCAGTTGGAACTTACCAACGAGCAGGGCATTTCCGTAGGTGTCATCCTGGAAGCACCGGTTGATGATGGACTGTTGGAAGATGTGTGAGTCATGCACACTGCTTGGGTAGTTGGCGACAGCATTGTTGAAGATTCCCCGGTGGTCCACTGTTGCCTGCACATTGATGGAATGCGTGTGCTTTCTGTTGCTGTAATTGTGTGCAGTGTCGGCAGGGGACACAAGTAGGACATGTGTGCAGTCGATTGCCCCCAACACGTGCGGGAATACAACTATGACGTAGAAGCCTTGCTTGGTCTCCAGCTGTTCCTGCTCACAGTGGGGGACGTATAGGTACTGGGGTACCAAGCTGATGATGGCATCCAGGACAGGTGTGAGGAACTTGGATAGGGCTGGCTGTGAGACTCCTCCGACTCTGGCAGTTGTTGGTTGGAAGGTCCCAGAGGCCAACAGGTGCAGCACAGCCAGCAGCTTTGTCTGAGGAGGGTTGTTGGTTGTCCACTGTGTTGGTACCGTCTGCCTGAGGGCAATGATGGTCAAGATGCGGAGGATGGTTGTCCTTTTGAGCCTGTAGTGGGCAATGACATTGTCTGGTGTTAGGTCTGTGAGGCTCGTGCGTTTCCTGAAGGTCCGCTGTCTTTTTCTGTGCTGCCTCTGTGGTGGTCCGGGGGTGAGGTGGCAGTGGGAGTCCAGGGGGAGTGGCGGTCCTGGGTGTGGTGGCAGTGGGTGTTGTGGCCCTGTTGGGGCTCTGAGCTGCATGATCAGTGGCTCCATGGCATCTGTTTGTCTTCACGTGTGGCTGTGGGTTGGGCTCCCTTTTCTGGTGCAGGTTGTCTTCCGACTTTGCACCAGGTCAGGGCAGGTGTTAATTTCTTGCTGCTAACGCGCCTTATCGCCTGTTTAGTGGTCTTATCGCCAATCTGGCTGGTCATTGTGAATGTTGAGGTGTGGTGTTGTCGCGGCTTTTTGCTCGGGAATGCCTACTCTGCATCTCATTAGCGATAGTTGCTGGGGTCATCTGTGGCGATGTTTTATGCGGCTGCTATCGCAGGTACTAAATTGGTGGTATCGGCTGTTAGCACCAGCTTGTGAATTGGGCAATACATTTATCGCGACTTTGGCTGAGATAAAAAGCTGATAACTTGGCGATAGATCCTTGAGAATATGCCCCATAGCTTGTTTTAATGGAAATAATATAAGACTAAATCTGCAGACGGTCATATTGACTTCCTGAATCCAGTGCATGCTTTGGGACCCTTCTCTGTAGCTACTTAATACAGTGACTTCGTGAAACCCCTGCTTTGGCAGCTAATGCGGGGGTGTTTTTTATGGGTCTCTTCTGTTTGCAACTCAGCAGAGAAACGCTCAAAATTAAACAAAGAAAATGGATTGATAGAAAAGGGAAAGAAGAATAGAAGGTAAAAAGGAAGGGTGAGTGAAAGGATGGATTGGTGGCTGAAATGATGGGCTAGAGAGTGGGTGAATTAAAGCTTGCATTATTGTGTGAAAGGATTGATGTGTAGGAGAAATTATGGGTGAATGAATGCATGTGTGGGTGAAAGCATGGGTGAAAGGATGAATGTGCAAAAGGATGTGTGGGTAAGTGAAAGTATGGGTGAAAGGATCCATACGGGAGTGAAAGCACAGGTGAAAATGTATATGGGTGAAAGGATCATTTGGTGAAAGAATGGGTGAACGGGTGGATGAGTAAAATGATGCACCGATTGAGGAAAGGGTGGGTTGATGAAAAGGATGCATGGGTGGGTGAAAGGATGGTTGAAAGGGTGGAATGGTGAAACAAATTGTTAGTGGGAGAAAGGATGGGTGAAATGATGCATGTGTCGGTGAAATGAGTGAAATGATTGATGGGTGAAAGAGTGGATAGGTGGAAAGGTGAAAGAATGCATGGATGAGTGAAGGGTTGTTAGGTGAGAGGATGCATGGGTGAGTGAAAGGATGGATGCATGAAAGGATGGGTGGAAGGATGAATGGGTGTAATGATGCATGGGTGAAAGGATAGGTTAAAGGGTAGATGGGTGAAAAGATCTGTAGGTGGGTGAAAGGATGGGTGGATGGATGAAAGGATGCGTGAGTCAATGAAAGGATGGATAAAAGTGTGGATAGGTGAAGGGATGCATGGGTAAGTTAAAGAATGGATGAAAGGATCTGTGGCTGAAAGGATGGGTGAAAGGGTGAATAGGTGAAAGGATGAGTGGGTGGGTGAAAGGATGCATGGGTGGGTGAAAGGATGCATGGGTGAAAGAATGCATTGGTGAAAGGGTGGACAGGTGAAAGGATGTGAGGGTGGATGAAAGGATGTGTGGGTGAATGGGTGATAAGATGGATGGGTAAAAGGATGGGTGAGTGAAAGAAGGGGTGAAAGGGTGGATGGATGAACTAGTGAAAGACTGAATGATGGATGAAAGAATGAATGAACTACAGAATGTAAAGGTGAAATGGTGTATGGTTGGGAGGGTGAAAAGATGCATGGAAAGCTGTTTGAATTAAAGAAACAAGGGAACGCTTCTACGGTGGGTCGTTCACACTTGATTCACTGTCTTGGTTCCATCAGTGCTTTGGTTCCAAGTGGGGGTGTAGGAAGATGGCTCTCTATACAGTGTACTAAAACGAAGTACACTCTGCAGAGAGTTCAGTGGATCCCCAATTGATTACAGAGGCTCAAGAGATAATACTAACGCTCTCTTTTGTGGTAGTGTGGGCGAGCAAATAGGCTTATCAGATGGTTGTGCTATGCATTTGTTGTACTCACAGTGGCAATAAATGAGACACACACACAAAGAATAAGTCCAAGACCAATTTAGAAAAATAACACTTCTTTTTATACATATTTCAGACTCACGAAATTTGTCTCAAGGTCAGTACAGTTTTCGATAAAAATATTCACAAGTAAGTAAGCGCAAAAAGCTGTGCACTTTTACGCAGAATGCAATCTTATGGGAGGAAAAGTCAAAGATGCTTAAATGTAGGTACAATGGATTTCAGGGGTTTATCTTCTGGGATCGGAGTAGTGGTGGGCCAAGGTTCAAAATGCTACCAGCAGTTCTTAGGGAACCACCCGCGTTCTACTAGGAGCAGAGTGCTGATGAGGCTGACAGCTGGCCAGCAAGGGAGAAGGGGGGCCACCTGAAATGAGACTGCATCCATACCAACATGAAGGAATCTGAAAAGTTGGGTCCACATTATCTAACCAGCACTAGGCATGGTGCCGGCTGAATGTGGGTATTCTATTTGTTCCGCCTGTCTTGCTGCCAAAAAGTGGGGTCAGGACTGTGGGCGTGAGCACCTCCACTATCTGGAGAGGCCCGGGGTCACATAACAAAGGCAGCAGGGCCTTTGAAGCTTCTCGCTCTCAAATGCTCATCCTGCTTAGAGGAGGTGTGAACACCTCCACCCAGAGCAGGCTTTGTTCCTGTCCTCTGAGAGCAAAGGCTTTCACCACAAGAGGATAGAAACCTGTCTAGGGTGGCTGGCCAGTCGAAACCAGTGAGTCAACACACTAGTTGTCGGTAGGTTTTCAGGGGGCACCTCTAAGGTGCGCTCTGTGTGCATTTATTAATAAATTTAGACACGGTGTTTGCTGCCAAACACCTTGGGGTACAGTGAAGCCATCATGTAGCTGAGGCACTCGTAATGACAAGTTTACAGCTTATGTACTTGTTGTGGCTCACCTGTGCACTGATAAAATCTAAGGGTGAACTTAGGTATCACCGTCGACATATCAACTCTCGCAGATATGCCCTCACATGGGTATAGAGCACCCTGTCTTAGGGCTGTAAGGCCTACTGTAGGAGTGACGTACCTATAACACATGTAGTGCTGGCAGGCATGGCACACAGGCATGTGGCATGTTGACTCTTCAGTTTTCTCTGCACCAAGACACGCAGGCTGCAATGGCAGTTTGCATGAGCTTGGTGAGGGGTCCCTTAGGGTGGCACAATTCGTGCTGCAGCCCTAGGGACCTTCTTTAGGTCCAATGCCCTAGGTACCAGGGGTACCATTTAATAGTGGCTTTCGTGGATCCTAAAGGGTTGCCAATTGTGGAACAATCAATCGTACAGTGTAGGGAAAGAACACTGGTGCCGGGAACCTGGTTGACAGGAACCCAGTACACTTTTAGTCAAAATTAAATTGCACCAGATACCAGGTAAAAAGTAGGGGGTAACCATGTCAAAAGGGGCACTTTCCTACAGGGGGTGTTTGAATTTTCTGGCTACTACCTTGACTGAATGGGTTCTGTAGAGATCCACTTAATGTTTGCGACCACCATGGTTTACATAGCAGTCACGACTATAAACACTTGTCCAAAGACCCTCTATAGATAGGTTGTGCATTCCGAAGAAGTGAATCCCATATCTCTGTGGTGGATGGACAGTCGGCCAAAGGTTTCTGAAGGCAGTGACCAATGAGCCTCTACCATCAGAAACCATGAGGTGGAAAATTCACAGATTTGGTGGTGTGGGAAATCAGCAGAACACTAACACAAAATTATCTAATTTGTTCTACTTCAAAACACTTAAGACACAAGGGATGCAGGACAGAGGCATTACGCGTCTGGTCACTGAAAGTATGCAGTCTGGAAAGGACTGTATTTTGTAAATGCAATTGTTTTTTAATGGAGTTACTTGGATATGTGTCTGCAGTTTTGTTCTATTTAGCATTGATGTCATGAAATGGAATGAATGCGCTAAGGCAAGCCTGCCGCAGAGCATCACACCAGAGAGCCCCTATAAGAAAAGTATTACAGAATATTCAGAGAAGCAGCTTTGATTCTAGTTGAATATTATGTACCTGTGTCCTCTGGGTGCAGTAATGCATAAATAAGCACTTTCCTTATGGAGTGCAAAAATTCATTTTGCAGATGGTCTCTTGTGAACTTTTTATATAGCAGCACATACCCATTAATTTATTTGCAGTGCTCCAGCCTCTATAATTTTCCATTCTAGGACTCTTTCCAACCCTCTCGCTGGAGTTTGAATCTACAATATTAAAACCCACTTTTTCTTACTAATATCTGTTACCACCTTGGAACAGTGATTGCAGGTTGCTGCATAATTGATGGGCTTGTACCCTTGTACGCCCTTGATCTTTACTATTTCTTTCCATAAATCCTGACTGTTTATCCTCCTGGCACATTATGCATTTCTTTTTAAAATATCCGTCGGGTTCTCTAGTCAAGCATATTTTGTGTGACTGATATTTTTCAGTATTTCTGTCAATGTAACAAATGTGCCCTCAACTTACAGCTTTTATCTCCTCTTTGCTTTTTTATTTTGAGGGCTACAAAGATGCCATACATTTGTATCAATATCTATGGACTGTACAGTAATATAGGTCATATATACATTTTTTAGAGATATAGAGCATGTTTGAAGACATTTTCCCCAGTAGTGAACTAACGAGCCAGTGGCTGAAAGGGGCTGACCCAAAGCCCTCTAGCCCTCTCTGTGTATTATACAGAAGAGGTCTTTTGGCATTGCCAGACAGAAACGAAAGTGCTGGCTAACTGTACAAAAGCACCTCATTGCCTCTCTCTGAATCAAAGACCACCCCTTGAAGAGTACCAGGGGGCAGGCTCCTCCTTCTCCAGTGTGACTCACCCAGTTTACAGGAATGCAGCAATACACACATCTGTCTGGGGTTATTCTTCTTCCTCCTCATGTTTCACTATGCAACCCTGGGTCTCATACACCCAGCACATGTATATAACATACACAGCATGCATACACTGCATTGCATTCTTCATGTATTGTACCACCCACAGGGACACAAACACCAAGCATATGCAAAAAAATACAGCACTGCTCAGTACTGCATTAGCCTTGTATTTAACCGCTCAAATGCACACATACATCCAGCACATGTACAACACACATTCATTGCGCAGCACTACACTCTAAACTCATGAGTTAAGAACAATGCGGCGGAACATTAAATGAGTGAGCCTGTTGGCCTCCCTCCACTGACAGAGGTAGAAAGGACCTGTCCACCTGTACTTATCACTACACACTATGCTGCCACCACTGCGCTCGTGCTGCTTAATCCTGGTAAATGCAGCAGCCTTTCACCACTATAAGGGTCGTGCGTTGGACGATCCTCCCATTCCAACAAGACTGCAATCAGTGAGACAGGCACATGTCATGGCACACACACATGATCCGTGTTTGCTTATGACAACAAAAATCATTATTATAGATCCAGACATCAGTACATTTGGGGCACTCAAGGCAGGGGTGCACGTCCATTACCATGTGGAGGACGTTTCCCGTCCCAACACTCATTGTTTCTGTTGTTTGAGGCCCATATCAACTAGCACCTTATGTTTTTTTTAAAAAACAATCTTTAACATTAGATCTAGGCATTGGGAGTCATTCAAGCAACTGCAGTCAGCACAAATATAAAGTTGGTTGCTCTCTGCTACTCAGTTTAGTGTTGAGAGAAAAAATATTGGGGGCAATTCAGGATTATATGGGAGCTAATATGGGACCTGCGGCATCAACTGTTCTCTGGGACACCCTCAAGACAGCGATCAGGGCACCAACACTGAGCAAAACTATTCAGTCATTTAAGGGTGAGCACCAATTAAGTTCACCGGTTACTGTGAAACTCTGAGGAGGATGCTAGAGCAACAAATTAAAGAAACAGTGTCAAAAAAAGCCTTCCACAGTATGTGTAATCAACAGAGGCAGGTAGCGCAAGAACATGATCGAGTGGCTGAGGTAGTTGGGGATAAACATAGAGAAGATAAAAGAGTAACTAAGGGGGTGTAGCTATCTCAGATGTCAAGAGAGATGGTTTGACGTTACACCTGGAAACTCCTTAACTCAAACAAAATTCGGATGAAATCTAAACACTCTGATTTGGAAGATCTGAAAATATTCAGTTCTGCTACATATCTTGTGGTTTAGATACCTGTTGTGTCTAGCTTGAGTGGGGCATAGAATGAGGAAGGTTCTCCTAGAATGGCGATTGTGTTTTTGGGGCACATGTATCAACATTTGTAATGGCGATGACCTAATTGAGATTTTCTGCGAATCGCATTTAGGTCATCGCTATCACACATATATGAAACTTATAGAGTTTCATTTAGCGATTCCTAAAGGGTCGCAAATCAACCTACCTCAATAATATTAATGAGGTAGATCGCAATTATTGACCTCCTAGGAATCGCTAAAATCATGGGGATGGTGGCCTGCTGGGGTCAGCAGACCACCATGTCTGTGATTGCTTTTACATATAAAAATATATGTATTAATGCAGCCTGTTTTCCTTAAAGGAATACGTGATGTGTTTAAAATAAAAATAAAAATAAAAGATTTCTTTTTTTGAGAGTAGGCAGTGGCCTGTGAGACCACTACCAGCTCTTAAAAAATGAAACAGAAACATTTTATTTTTATATTTTAAATCCCTTAAGGAAAACGGGCTGCATTTAAAAAACCTTTTTATTGAAAAAGCTGTTACAGACATGGTGGTCTGCTGACACCAGCAGGCCACCTTCCCTGCGAGTGCTGCCATTCCCCATGGGTCACAAATTGTGAACTGTCTCATGAATATTGATGAGGAAGGTAATTTGCGACCCTATTTTGAATCTGAGACACTGTTGTACATTCCATTTTGCGAGTAGCAAAATGTCGCAATTTGCAAAATGGAATGGTCGTTGTCGGAGTGATGGGCGGAAACAGAGCGAGGAGGCCGGATATGTGCTATATTTGGGGTTCTTTGTTGCAAACACAATTGTAACTTAAATGTACTCAAAAACTGTTCACTGATAAGGTTTCCGTCACTTCATGCTTTGCTTCTTCGCTTTCTTTTCCAGGTGTTCCGGATGCCTGGTGGTGTCCCGCGGAGCTTGAGAAGAGGAGCAGAAGAACAGAAAGAAGGGGTATGTCGCTGAGGATGTTCTTGGAATGTAGCGTAAATCCCGTCACCACACCCGGCTGAAAAAGTCATTAAAATGAAATAATAAAAATGATACAATCCATCTAGTCTTCTGGTGCCCGGTGCCTGACTTTTCTCTCAGTGCCCGGATTCCCCTAGAGTCTCCTTCTCTGTTGGCTGCTATGATACCTTATACAGCAGGGTTGGATGCACTCGTGAATTACACACACATAAAATAAAGAACAATAAAGTATGTTCCTTTTCTGAGCTATAGAATGCAGATGTGAGAAGAGGAAGGGAGGATTTGGGCTGTGGGATATGGGCAGAAAAGACGAATGGAGGAGAACGAAGAGGGGTTAACAGAACAGGTGGGAGCAGAATGGGAGGAGAGACGAAAAAGAGGGAGAAAAAAACCAAAAAACCTCTCGCTAGTCCACAACCTCACTCCCAACTAACCCAAGAGTACCCCCCCTTAAGCCACATACCGACTGTGCCGCAACTCCCCTGAGTTGCGGTGGCTCCTGCGCATCAGCTCTGGAGTGCCACCACTCCTCGCACCACTCGTCTGGGGATCCCTCAGTTTCCTCGTCTGCTTCCTGCTCTCCTCCGCTCTCCTGGGTCGTCTCTGGTTGCTCGGGGGTTGTTGTAAGCGTGCCTCCTCCGTCCGACGAGTCTCCCTCTCGCTCCCTTCCTGTTTCCTTTTCTCCTCCCCCGGGCTCTCCTGATTGGCTCCGCTTTCGTAATTCCTTTTCCTGTGGGGAGGAACAACAGTCCGTCTTCACTGTTGGTTTCTTTCCCCAGCCGTCATCAGGACCAGGCAGTAACACGGACCATAGCGGCGTGTTTGCAGGTAAGTCGGAGGCTTGGGGGGGAAGCAGGGATGACCTCTCACATCCCCTTCCCTAACTTTCTTGTCCACAAGAAAGCGTTCAAGGCGATATCTTGACAAGTAATCTGCGTTTGTTTGTTCTTTTCCTTTTCTATGTCAGATAGTAAAACGGAAGGGTTGTAATGTTGGAAACCACCTTAGTATTCTGTTGTTGTGTTCTTTGTTTCACGCTAACCATTCTAACGGAGCATGGTCGGTATACAGTAGAAACTCTCTGCCCTCCAGGTAGTACCGCAGTGATTCAATGCCCCATTTGATGGCCAGTGCTTCCTTTTCTATGACTGCGTATTCTGCTTCTTGGGGAAAAAGCTTACGGTTTTGATCATCAGTCTGAGACAACAGAGCCCCGAGTCCGCTCTCGGAGGCATCAGTCTGCAATAAGAATGGCTTTTAATAATTGGGGCTCAACAAAAAGGGGGGATGGTTGGTGGAGCGATTTCTCTGTCCGTATATTCTTTTTTAGGAGATCAGTCAGGGGTGCGGCTATATGAGAGACGTTGAGGATGAACCGTCTATAGTACCCCAGTAAACCCAAAAATGCTCGGAGAAATGTTCTGGTCTTAGGTAATGGTATTTGGGAAATAGCGGCTACCTTTTCCTCTTAGGGTTTGATGTATCCCTCTCCGAGAAGATACCCCAAGTATTTCACGGATTTGGCATCTAAATGGCTTGCAGCGGGGTTGATGGTTAGACCACTGTTGTCTAAGGCTTGAATTACTTTGGTCAAATGGTATAGATGCTCTGTCCAAGAGGAACTATAGATGATTATGTTGTCTATATAGGCGGCACCAAAGGCGTCACAGGGTCGCAGTACCACATTCATGAGTTGTTAAAACATTGCTGGGGCCCCGTGCAACCCGAAGGGGAGCACTTTAAACTGATACAATCCCTCCAGCATAGAGAAAGTGGTTTTCTCTCGATCCTGTTCTTTAAAGGGGACCTGCCAGTACCCTTTGCAGAGGTCCAACGTGCTAATGTTCAGCGCATTACCTAATCTCTCTATAATCTCATCACTCCTTGGGAGGGGGTAAATATTGAACTGGGATATTTTGTTGACTTCCCGGAAATCGATACAGAAGCGGATGGAACCATCCGGCTTCGGAACGATCACTATGGGGGAGTTCTACTCACTTTTTGACGGTTCTATGAACCCTAGTAGCAAAATTTGTTGGATTTCTTTCTCTATTGCTTCTCGCAATATGATAAGGGCGTAACCTCACTTTCTTCCCCCAAAGGGTCTGGATTTCGTGCTCTATGAGGGAGGTTTCTCCTGGCGTCAGGGAGAACACTTTTTGTAAAGATTGTAAGCGGTCCCTTAGTTCCTGTTTCTGGGGATGAGGCAGATTCACATCAATGCTTTGTTCACCTAGGGATTTAGAGGTCCCCATTAAGAGAGGATTAGGCCCTTCCCATTTCTTTAATAGGTTAATATGGAACGTTTCAGTATGATGTCTTACTGGATCCATTTCTAGCTTATAGGTTACCGGGGTTACCTTTTCTATTACCCTATAAGGCCCCTGCCACTGTCCTATCAGTTTGTGTTTGGAGGTGGGCATCATCAGGAGCACCATGTTCCCCACGGTCAGGGATCTTTCTCTGGCCTTTTTGTCATATTGGTTCTTCTGGGATATTTGGACTTGTTCGAGGTTGGTTCTTACTATGTGTCTTATTTGGTTCAACTGGGTCTGTAGATTGGTGACATACTCTAGGAGGGGTCTGGACTCATCCTTCTCTTCTTCCCATCCCTCTTTGGCCATATCTAGTGCGCGGTTGTCTCCCAAACAGGAGTTCGAAGGGGGAGTATCCCAGACTCTTTTGCTGACCACAACGGATGGCAAATAAGGCCAAGGGAAGCATATCTCCCCATTTCCTTGCTTCTAAGATCAACAACTTTTTCAGGGTAGTTACTCGGCCATCTGTCTGTGGGTGATAAGCGGCGGTGTGAATCTGTTTAATCTGAAGCTACTGGCAGACCTGTCACATTAACTTCGACATAAATTGGGTACCCTGGTCGGTGATGATTTCTTTTGGGAAACCTACTCAGGAGAAGATGGAAATCATGGCCTTGGCTACCTGGGTTGTGTTGGGGTGTCTTAGGGCCACAGCCTCAGGGAAGCGAGTGGCGTAGTCTACCAAGACTAAAACATAGCGATACCCACTGCGGGAGGGAACGAGTGGCCCAAGAATGTCCATCCCTACCCTAGTGAAGGGCTCATCTATTACTGGTAATGGTTGTAGAGGGGCATGGGGCGGGTTATACCGACTGTTTTTCTGACAAACGGGACATTCTTTGCAATACTTCCGAACCTGTTGGTAAATCCCTGGCCAATAAAACCTGTCTTGGATTGCTTTTTCCGTTTTTTCAGCCCCAAAATGTCCCCCTAATAAATGGCTGTGTGCCAAAAACGACACTTTGACTCTGAATGGTTGGGGAACTAAGAGGAGGATTGGCATGGATGTACCCCCTTTTCTATAAAGCAGCCCATGTTGGATAAAAAACTGGGGACCTGCTTGATGGGGATCTTCCTTTTCTGAGGCATCATTCCATGCTTCTCGGAGTGTGGGGTCCTCTCGTTGGGTCGAGTGGAAATATCTATTGTGTTCCCAGAATTCGTATCCGGAATCGGTTAAAACAGTACGGGTCCAGTTCTTCTTCTCTATTCTCCTCTGTTTTCGGCTCTTGCGAGTTTTCCCTTAATTCCATTCAGGGTTTGGTATCCGTGAAAAGGGCGCTGTTTTCATCCAATCGTCATTTTCTTTGTGATCCTCATTGAGCAAGCTGTCCATGTGGGGGTAGTCATTGCCCAAAACTAAAGATTCAGGAAGGCTTGGAATCAATCCTACCCGTAGGGGCACAGGGGAAGCGGTGGGTTGATGTTGTACGGACGCCTTTGTCATAGGATAGGGTTTTCTATCTCCGTGGACACACTGTATGTTAACGACCCCAGGCGTATGCTGGACCCCTCCTGGTACAACTTGAGGTCTCATAACGCTTTTTCGGCATCCTGTGTCAATCAGGGCATTTTGTGGTTCTCCATTAACTGTCACCTGCAAATGATACGGGGAGGTTTCTCCTGAGGATTTACAATAGAGGGCTGTGGCATACCCCACATCCATAGGCTCTTCCTTCTGGAGGCATGAGTGGGCTATATGGCTGTAAGCGCCACAGTGAAAGCACTGGAGACCTGCAGGGGTTGGTGGTTGGGGAAGCTAGGGTAGGGGTCCTGGCAGAAGGGTTATGGGTTCTGGTTTTCTAATGTTTGAGGATGAATTTGTTACTCTGGGAGGGGGTCCCCCTGCGTGTCCCTTCTTCTCGCCCTCTTTGCAAGTCCTGGGCTCTGTGGAAGGCGTTAGCTATTTCCACGGCCCTCTCAAGGTGAGTCCCGTGTGTTGGCGAACCCAACGTTGGATGGGAGGATGTAAGGAATTAAGGAATTGCTCCAGGTACACTTTCTCCAGGATTTCTTCTTTGGTGGAATGTAGAGGCTTTAGCCTGCGCTCAGCCATGTCTCTTACCCTGTAATACATGCCCTTGGGGCCTTCCTTAATCTGCCTCAATCGGATTCTATAGGTTTCCTCATCCAGCCCAATCCTTTCCAATATACTCTTTTTTACCTCTTCGTAGGGGGTGGTCCCAAGCGGATTGGCAGCCTGGTAGGCTGCCTGGAGATACCCTGTGAGGAGCAGACCCAGGTACTGTTCCCCACCATTACCTCTAACTCCATCATTCCACACTGTGAAAGCGACCATATACCCCAGGTCTGGCCCATAAAAAAACTCCATCAATGCTCAAACCACCTTAAGCCTTATTGGCGCAAATGACTCGCAACACAACTGGCTGCGCTGTGTGAAAGCGAGAGAGCAGGAATGTGCAATATTTAACATTATATGGCTCATTCCTGTCCTTTCATAGCATGGCATACTTTTGGCTGCCTAGTGCCAATGCATGGCACCCTTGCATCATGTTGAAGGGTGCTGACAATGTAGGCAGGATTGTTTATGTGCAGAAAGGGTTACCTTGCAGCACAAAAACAATATTGAGAGGCTTTTCCCTATTTCTTTGTGTTGTGCAGAATGCGGGACATGTAGAGAAATAAATTGGAAAAATAAAGATATTTCTCCTTCTTACGCTTCCCCTCAGGAGGTGTAGCATTTTGGTACATTCCCAGGTCTACGACTAATGGTATATCTGGGAATGCAAACACAAGGAGATGATGGACAAAGTGCTGAAACTTTTCAGACACTAACCCCCAGTCACAGATCTGGGTTGAATCCATCATCGTTCTTTAGCTCACTTTACCACCTCATTTCAGACCCAGCTATATGCAAATCAGTCTTGACCCTGTGCCTCATGGGAACAGTCCAGCCCGAACTGCCTAGCCAGGTCTTCCCTGAACCAGAAACAAGCATCCTGGAGCCGGTTTCGGGCTTACAGCCCTCATCAGCCAGGCTAGCTTGAATCCAGTGGCAAAGTGAGCAAGTGACCCACGTCTGGGCATACCCTGCAAACCTAGGGCGAACAAAGCAAACACAAGGAGATGATGGACGGAGCGCTGAAACTTTTCAGACACTCGCCCCCAGTCACAGATCTGGGTTGAATCCAGCATTGTTCTTTAGCTCACTTTGCCACCTCAGTTCAGATCCAACCATATGCAAATCAGTCTTGATCCTGTGCCTCTTGGTAACACTCCAGTCTGAACTCCCAAGCCAGGTCTTCCCTGAACCGGAAACAAGCATCCTGGGACCGGTGTGGCATGATAAATCTCACTTAGATTTTGCTTCGCCCTTGCGCCTGCTTGCGTGGCTCAAGGGCGAAGAAAAACCTTGATTAATATGGGCCTCAGCTTGGTTTTGAAAGCATGAGGAGTCATTCTTCCCCACCTCATCTAGCTGAACTACGGTTCTGGTAATCAGTAAGTTACAATGCACTGGGAAGTTAAAGCCACCTAATACTTGTAAGACTGATCTTACGGCTGATGATTTACATTTTCAAATAGTTTTCCAGTTGATTTCCTTTGCAAAATATAAGACTGATGTCAATCCTTAGTTTTTACTTTTTAGAAGCACCCAATTAGTCTCAAGTTTGAGAGGTATGTTATTTCTGACTCTGCTTAATATAGTACTCCACTTGTGTCAAGTTAGGATGGCGGGTCTAGAAGTAATATCCTATATAACGTATGGGAAGCAATTATAACTGTAAAATGATGTCGCTCAGTGTGACACACTCCTTCTGCAGAGTCCTAAGTATAGATTATTTAGGGAAAGTACTAATAACACAGTTAGAAGTCAGGTGAAACATCAGAACATTGCATAATGTATTAGCCATAAATCCTTACAAATAATGTGTGCAAAGTTGCATTAGTCTTGCTAGAAGGCCTGAAAATACAGTTTTACATACTGCAGGGATTTTTGATTTGTAATGGTGTCAAATTCTACTCAAAAATAGTCTAAGAAAAAAGAATGCAAATTCTTAGTGATATGGCATAGTGTGCATTACTCACTACGGGCCAGATGTACGACCGTTTTTTGCAGTCACAAATGGGAGATCGGTATGTTTGTGACTGCAAAAAAGGGTCCTGGCAGGTACAAACGCAATTTTGCGAGTGACTGACTCGCAAAATAGCGTTTGCGACTCTCGCTATTAGGAAGGGCTGTCCCTTCCTAATATCGGGTGTCAATGCAATGTACCATTGTTTTGCGACTGCAAGTGCAGCCGCAAAACACTTCCTGTTTACCACCTACTCTAAGTAGGTGGTAAACCACTCGCAAATGGGACGTGTACCCCTTCCCCTTTGTGAGTGTGTGCAAATTTCTTTTTTGCTCACACCCTTGCTCACTGTGCCACTGGATTCAAACTAGCCTGGCTGATGAAGGGTGACATAACCCGAAACTGGTCCCAGGATGCTTGTTTCCAGTCCAGGGAGGACCTGGCTTAACAGGTCAGTCTGGACATTTCCCATGAGGCACAGGGTCAAGACTGATTTGCAAATGGCTGGGTCCAAACTGGGGTGGCGTAGTGGGAAAAGAACTATGAATTTAACCCAGATTTCTTGACTGGAGGAGAATTGTTTAATCATTCAGCATTCCGGCCATCATTTGTTGCAGTCACACTTTTCGCCCTAAGTGGGAAGGGTATGCCCAACGTGGGTCCCTTACTCACTGTGACACTGGATTCAAGCTAGCCCGGCTGATGAATGGTGACATACCCCAAAACTGGTACCAGGATGCTTGTTTCCGGTCCAGGGAGGACCTGGCTTGGCAGTTCGGTCTGGACTGTTCCCATGAGGCAGAGGGTCAAGACTGATTTGCATATGGCTGGGTCCAAACTGGGGTGCCGTAGTGGGCAAAAGAACAATGGATTTAACCCAGATCTCTTGAGTGGGAGAGAATGTTTGAATCATTCAGCATTCCGTCCATCATTTGTTGCAGTCACACTTTTCGCCCTAAGGGGGAGAGTTAGGCCCAGATGTGGGTCCCTTGCTCACTGTGCCACTGGATTCAAGCTAGCCTGGCTGATGAAGTGTGGCATACTCCGAAACTGGTCCCAGGATGCTTGTTTCCGGTCCAGGGAGGACATGGCTTGGCAGTTTGGTCTGGACTGTTCCCATGAAGTACAGGGTCAAGACTGATTTGCATTTGGCTAGTTCCAAACTGGGATGACGTTGTGGGCAAAAGAACGATGGATTTAACCCAGATCTCTTGACTGGGGAGAATGTTTGAATCATTTAGCATTCCGTCCATCATTTGTTACAGTCAGACTTTTCGCCCTAAGTGGGACGGGTATGCCCAGACGTGGGTCCCTTGCTCACTGTGCCAGTGGATTCAAGCTAGCCTGGCTGATGAAGGGTGACATACCCAAAAACCGGTCCCAGGATGCTTGTTTCTGGTCCAGGGAGGACCTGGCTTGGCAGTTCAGTCTGGACTGATCCCATGAGGCACAGGTTCAAGACTGGTTTGCATATGGCTGGGTCCAAACTGGGGTGGCGTAGTGGGCAAAAGAAACATGTAGTTAATGTTATGTTATGTTAATTGCACTTATAGAGCGCGCGATTACCCTTGGGTGTCCTGGCGCTAAGTACTGGTTACCTGGGAAGTCGAAAGAGTGCTACTGCAGGAAAAGCCATGTCTTCAGGCCCCTACGAAAAGATAAAAGATCCGGGGCAGACTTAAGAGAGAGGGGAAGCTCATTCCAAGCTTGAGAGGCACAAAGGGTAAAGCTCCAGCGTCCCCAGTTTGCTTTTTTTGCCTTGGGGACTTGCACTAGTTTAGCACTGGCAGAGCGTAACGCTCTACCTGGTGCATACCAGTGGAACTTTTGTTTAAGAGATTCAGGACCAATGCCATTAATAGCCTTGAAAACAATACAGAGTGCCTTAAAGCGAACTCTCTGTTTTATCGGGAGCCAATGCAATTTCCTAAGCTCTTCTTTCACGGAAGCAAATTTGGGTATTCCAGAGAGCAGTCTGGCTGCAGCGTTTTGGATTAATTGAAGCCTGCACATATGTTGTTTTTGTATGTTCAGATACAGGCTATTACAATAGTCCAATCACTACGTTATCAGGGCCATGACTACTGTCTTAAGATTGCTATCAGTCAAGAAGGTTTTAATTTTCCTAATGATTCTAAGAATCATAAAGCAAGCAGACGTCACCAAACTTACTTGATCACCCATAGTGAGTGTATTATCCACTGATACCCCAAGGTTTTTGGCCTTCCTAGTGGGTACAGGGCATGATCCCAGGTCTTCCGGCCACCAATTCGGTGTCCTTACCAGTGGATTATTCCCAAACTTCACGACCTCAGTCTTGTTAGAATTGAGCTTTAGGCAATTGGAGGCCATCAAATGAGATATAGCACTCATGCAGTCGTGAAACGATCACCAATTTCTTTCTCATCTCCCCTGGTCAGTGACAACACTATTTGTGTGTCGTCAGCATATGGGGTGAGCTGGAAGCCAAATGATCTAAAAACTCCTGCCAGTGGTACCACGTATATATTAAAAAGAGTTGGGCTAAGGGAAGAGCCCTGTGGCACCCCACAGAGGAGTGTAAATGGCCTAGAAGAATAACCATCCAGATCCACCGTTTGAGATCTGTCAGCTAGGAAAGATTGTAAGAGTTTCCAAGTTGGGCCTTTGACCCCAATCTCAGACAACCGGTCCATCAGTAATTTGTGATGGACCGTGTCAAAGGCCGCAGATAGGTCTAATAAAATGAGTACTGCACTACCTCCTCCATCCACGGCCTCTCTGACTCCCTCAATGGATTTCAACAGAGCCAACTCAGTACTATGATCTGCCCTGAACCCATATTGCAATGGGTCCAACAAGTTATTATGATGAAGAAATGCACTGAGTTGGATGTTCATCCCCTTTTCCAGAATTTTAGCAGGAAAGGGGAGCCGCGAGATTGGCCTATAGTTGTTGGAGTCCTGTGGATCCAAATTCTGCTTCTTCAAGAGTGGAAGAACAGAAGCTTGCTTCCAAATTGAAGGAAATTTATCAGAGGAAAAAACATAATTTAACAAAGGAGTCAGGGCCATTCCAATTACTTCAGGCACTTGTTTTATGATCCACGCAGGGCAGGGATTGAGGGGGCTCCTGAGCGAATCGAGGTAAGAACCTTAATTGTCTCTGATACCTCCAGAGGTAAAAATTGGTCAAATTCCACTGAAGGACCACTGCTGCAAGCTTGATTCATATTAAAATTCAGCTGTGCTATGTTATTAGCTTAAGTGAAAGAAGAGAATATGATTTCTACTTTGTGTTTAAAAAAGTCAGCAATTTTATCACAAAATAATAAATTGCTGTGAGTCCTAGGGGTGGATGGAATAGAAAGTTTTGTAATAATACTAAAAAGTTCCTTTGAATTGGATTTGGCCAAAGCTATCTGAGTAGAGAAGAACTTTCTTTTAGCTTCCAGTAGCAATTGTTTATAAATGGTGATGCTGTGTTTATATTCATTCTTATCTGCTTCACTGTAATTTTTTCGCCACGCCCTTTCTAACAGTTTGCAGTCAATCAATCAATCATGGAATTTATATCGCGCACTACTCACCCGGAAGGGTCTCAAGGCGCTTGGGGGAGGGGGTCTGCTACTGCTCGAACAGCCAGGTCTTGAGCTGTTTCCTGAAGGCGAAGTGGTCCTGGGTCAGCCGCAGGTGGACGGGCAGGGAGTTCCATGTCTTGGCCGCTAGGTAGGAGAAGGATCTTCCTCCGGCGGTGGCTCTCTGGATGCGAGGGACGACGGCGAGGGCGAGGTTTGCGGATCGTAGCTGTCGGGTGGGCGTGTAGAAAGTCAGGCGGTCGTTGAGGTACCTTGGGCCCAGGTCGTGGAGGGATTTGTGTGCGTGGGTGAGGAGTCTGAACGTGATCCTCTTGTTGACAGGGAGCCAGTGCAGGTCTCTCAGGTGGCTCGAGATGTGGCTGCGTCGGGGGGCGTCCAGGATGAGACGGGCGGAGGCGTTCTGGATACGCTGAAGTCTTTTCAGAAGCTTGGCTGTTGTGCCGGCGTAGAGGGTGTTTCCGTAGTCTAGTCTGCTGGTGACGAGGGCCTGGGTGACAGTCTTCCTGGTCTCGGTCGGGATCCATCTGAAGATCTTGCGGAGCATGCGGAGGTTGTGGAAGCAAGATGAGGAGACAGCGTTGACTTGTCTGGTCCAGTTTTTTAGCTCTGATTTCTTCAGAATACCAGGGAGCTGACGGAATAGCTCATTTAGGAATCCACTGTTTCCTGGGAACTAGTTGATTACAGGATGTGGAGAGCCATTGATTGTAGGCTGTCACAGCATTATCCACTCCCAGGGGAGGGGGTCGCATCAAGCTACTAAGGGAATTGCTAAACGTATTGATGTCCAGTTTTCCCCAAGCTCTGGTCACAATTTCCTGGGCTGATTTAATTTTAGCTGAATTACTTCCATAGGCATTCAGTTCAAACTGAATGGCACAGTGGTCTGACCATGAGATGGGAAGCACTGAAGTACAAACAAGATCATGATTGTTTGAATAAATACCGTCAAGGGTATGTCCTTTTTCGTGCGTAGGGGCCTTCACCAATTGTTGAAGGCCTCCGGCTCCCCTAATTTGCTCCAACCGGTTAGTGTCAGTATCCAAATGGTTTTCTAAATAAAAATTAAAATCACCCATAACTGTGTATGATTCTAAACATAATCCATCTTCAAGCAGGGTACCTACTGTCTCTAAGAATCCATTTTTAGGGCCCGGTGGGCGATATAGCAATAAGCCTTTAAATGTTCTGTGGTTTACCGAATGATTGTTAAAGGCTAATGCTTCGCATGCTGTGTTGGGGATCGGGAGAAAGTTGGGCCCTAAGGAGTCATGATAGATGACAGTAAGCCCCCCTCCTTTTTTTATGTAACCTATCCAGGGTATAACAATCAAACCCAGGGGGGGTTGCCTTCACAAGGTCTGGACCAGAAGCACTATCTGTCCATGATTCCGTAATGAAGTCCAACTTTACCTTTAAATCTTCTAGCAATAAGGCGCATTCCATGCTATGTTTGATTAAAGATCTTGCATTAAATAAAATACATTTTAAAGGGCCTCCACTAATTACATCCATCTTATAGCCTATCCCTGCACTAGGACCATGAGATGGTAAATTGAGAGTGCAGAGTAGTTATTGCCGGCACCTAAGGCAGGGGAGACTCTCCATGCCTTTATCGATATCAATTAGTAAATTTGAGGGACAACAAAGATTACCTTTGGCTGGATTTAGTCCATATAGCTCTTCCTTAGTAAACTTTACAACTTTTGGGGCAGAATGGCCAGAGAGACTGGCCCTAGAGACGGCCAGGGCACGGACGGGCGCAAACGGGCTTTCTTTTGGCGCGCCTTCGGCGTGCCAGCGGCGCGTCCGCATCAGCATGCGGGCTAAATAGCCCCGCTTTCGAACACTAGACCGCTAACCTGCCTGCAAATGGTTAGACGGTTCGAGCCCACCCTCCTGCTGTCACAGTACTAAAACGTGGTATCAATTAAAACACAATATGGGCAGTTTAAAACAAGAAAATTATAAAAATGTGCCTGAAATATTAAGAGCCTGCAGATCTCTTTGTTGTGTGTCGATTTAGATACCGTATATAGGTTTCCCGATTTATGTCCTTATATAGGCACTATTCGCATTGCCCATATTTAGGCATAGAAATCCTTCCCTTATTGAGACATTATCCATGCTAACCAAATACAGACATGGCCACATACATCCGTTCATCTACGTGACAACAAGTTCTTGGAAAACCAGACTCTTAAGCCTTTAGGACTTCCCCTTGCTTGGATATTGATTTCTCCAAGAACTCATTATTATGCATGAACATCTATTCCTTAGGGGTTCATTCATGACGTTCTTATGTCCGACTTTTATGTCAATACTGGCATTCCTAAACACCTTCAAGGTATAAATTTACCTTCACTTACCATGGCAAACCACGGTTCGGCTGCCTACTTGCACGACGCGGCTCACCACGGCAAGTTCGGAAGGAAGTTAAGTCCCCGCCTGACGCACTGACCAGATGTTGTCATCCTCCTCGCAGAGAATCCAGCTCCAGTTTTTCTGACTCCCCTTGCGGTGTGTTAGAGATCGAGACTCGGAAAGAGATTCCAACCTCACTCATACTAAAGGTATGGAGTGGACTAGAACCTAGAGGGACTTTTGGCAAATCTTGGCAACTATAGCTAAACTATAGACAAACAGCACCTACTTCTTACCTCGTACTACACTTAGGTTAGGTACACTGGCTGTAGAACTAGCTAGAAGCATCAGATGAGTATTAACATTTTAGCCTGTGTAATTTATGTATGTATTTTTATGAATATCTGTCATAGCTATAAACCATGCTATTGCAGTATTATTTTATCTTACTGCTAACGCTGTACGTATTATTCTTCGCATTCTGTCTTACGATTGTAGCAGTTCATATCTCTTGCACGAGAAATAAGACTGTTCAATAAACCCCTTTTATTGAAACGCCCATCTATCCATTTCTGTGTAACTCTGTAGAAACTAAGCATGCACGATTGACTGAGTGAAACTGTTATCTATTGTTTCCACAATTCTGAGTTTGTTCCGATTCTAAGGGAGACAAAGTTGTCATGTTTATGCGGTTGTCAGTAACTAATTCCTTCTTGTTTATTCGAGAAGTTTCTAGTGACCTCTGAGTTAGCTGGCACACACAAGTAATTAAGTTTAATGTATTCGATAGAGACATACTGACCTCAGTCCTATGTCAAAACTATAGTGTATATTATTCCAATGCGCAGAGCCTATCAGGAATATAGGAACTACACTACATCGTGACTGGGGGAGAATGTATGAATCATTCAGCATTCCGTCCATCATTTGTTGCAGTTACACATTATTTAAAAAGCAGTCCCAGACATTGTGATCTGCTGACCCCAGCAGGCCACTATCCCTTTGAGTGCTAGCCATTCTCAATTTGATGCAATTTGCAACTCAAAAGTGAAGGGTCGTACATCTGGCCCAACATCCCTTGGTTTGTTTTCATGAATGCCAATTATTCCTGTAAAATGCATCAACTGTACTTCTAACGAGAGCCGTGAATGTTTTCTAAATGACATTAGGCAAGAACAAAGGTTTTTTTTCCCAACTATGGTGCCGATTCGGATCCTGGAGAAACCGGGTACGAACCGTCGGTCGGAGTGTTTTCTCCGTCCGACTCGTACCTGGGGACAAAACATTACAAACATGCAAGTACGATTCGCACGGAAACACAATTTCCGTACGAACCGTAAAAAACACCGACCGACGAAAATATCCATACAAATGTGATCCGCGAAAGCACCAACGTAACGTCGGGACGCATTCCGGCTGCGTTTCACGAACCAGGAAGTACGATTCGAACCGACAGCAGTCCGGACGGCAATATTTTTACGGCACCCAAAAAGTGCCGGAAAAGCTAAGTACGCCGCGATGCCAGCGGAATAGGGGGCCCGGTACGCGCCGTACCCCCCCCCAGCCCCCATATGTATGCCCCGAACACCCCCCCAGCCCCCGCATGTACGCCCCGAACACCCCCCCAGCCCCCGCATGTACGCGCCGGACCCCCCCAGCCCCCGCATGTACGCCCCAAACACCCCCCCAGCCCCCACATGTACGTGCCGTACCCCCCCAGCCCCTGCATGTACGCCCCAAACACCCCCCCCAGCCCCCGCATGTACGCCGTGAACACCCCCCCAGCCCCTGCATGTACGCCCCAAACACCCCCCCAGCCCCCGCATGTACGCCCCGAACATCCCTCCAGCCCCCGCATGTATGCGCCGTATCCCCCCAGCCCCGCATGTACGGACCGTACCCCCACCCGTGTACGTACGCACCGTACCCCCACCCGTGTATGTACACCAGTGTAGGTACGCACCGTACCCCCACCGTGTATGTACACCCGTGTACGTATGCACCGTACCCCCACCCGTGTATGTACACCAGTGTAGGTACGCACCGTACCCCCACCCGTGTATGTACACCCGTGTACGTACGCACCGTACCCCCAACCGTGTATGTACACCAGTGTAGGTACGTACCGTACCCCCACCCGTGTATGTACACCAGTGTAGGTACGCACCGTACCCCCACCCGTGTATGTACACCAGTGTAGGTACGGACCATACCCCCACCCGTGTATGTACACCAGTGTAGGTATGGACCGTACCCCCACCCGTGTATGTACGGCGCGAACCCCCAGCGCATAGCGTACCTACACTGGTGTACATACACACGGGTGGGGGTTCGGCACGTACATACACGGGTGGGGGTACGGTGCGTACCTACACTGGTGTACATACACGGGTGGGGGTACGGTGCGTACGTACACGGGTGTACATACACAGGTGGGGGTACGGTGCATACGTACACGGATGTACATACACGGGTGGGGATTCGGCGCGTACCTACACGGGTGTACATACACGGGTGGGGGTTCGGCGCATACATGCGGGGGCTGGGGGGGGTATTGCGCGTACATGCGGGGGTTGGGGGGGTACGGCGCGTACATGCGGGGGCTGGGGGGTTTTGGCACGTATGCGGGCACATGTCTTCATGGTTGCTATGGGAGTTCGGTCCGGACGGTGTTTCTTCCATACGGTTGTAAAATCGAAAGGACGGGACTGATCGTACTTGCGCGGTCGGACTTCATTTTTCCGATTTGTACGGTAAATCGTCCGGGGATGTGTCGGACACTTTTTCCGACCCGAGGAAGTGTGGGGGAATTTTCCCAATGCGATTCGTATGGACTTTTTCCCATGTGAATCGTACTTTCCAGTTTGTACGGTACTTGTACGATTCGTACGGAAAAAAATCCGGATGCGATTCGTACGCGGAAAAATTTTCCAGGATTGGAATCGGCACCTATGTGTTTTTATAAGCATTAGACCTCTATTTAAGGCGTCCCTGACTGCATCAAATGTAGGAGTGTGGTCCCTTGACAATAAGAACATCTCCGAGGCAGTAGGATGCGCCTGAATATTTAATTCTCATTCATCCCAATATTTACGTATAGACACATTACTCCATGCTTATTAATTTCTGAATCAGCAGCTCACATCGTTTCAGAACTTTAAGGGACGAGGTAGGTTCTGTTGGAGTAGAGGTTAATCAGCTTCTTTATTAACCTGATGTATTCCATCATCCATGCACTACTGAAGTTTCTAATCAGGATACATTTTGTCAGGTTCTCTGCTTCTCGAGTGCTGCCTGGAAAGGTGTCCTTTATGTAGAGTGAGTCACTTTGTTGGTCTATTTAATACTATTGTTTGCCCTCTTTGCGTCACAAAATCTTTTTTTCCCAAGTTAGGGGCTTATTTACAAGCCCCTTGTGCCACCAGAGCTTCACTTTTTTGTGATAAAAAGTGACACACGAGCAGTGCAAGAGGTTTAGAAATAAGCTACTTACTTTTTAGCGCAAACTTGTTTTGCCCTGGAAATGCACTTGAAAGTAATGCTAAGCAGCTAATATTGCTGCTTTTCATTACTTTACCAAAAGGGATGATGGACGGAACAGCATGGTGAGCAGAAAAACGATGGATTTAGGCCCAGATCTCTGTACTGGGGTGAATGTATGACATTGTTCTGCATTCTGTCCATCAACTGCTGTTTTTGCATTTGTCACCCCAGTGGGAAGGGTATGCCCAGACGTGGGTCCCGTGCTCTCCATGCCACTGGAATCAAGCTATCCTGGCTGAAGAGGGGTGAATCCCAGAAACCGGTCCTAGGATGCTTGTTTCTAGTCCAGGGAGGACCTGGCTTGGCAGTTCGGGCTGGACTGTACCCATGAGGCACAGGATCAAGACTGATTTGCATATGGCTGGGTTCAAACTGGAATGGCATGGTGAGCAAAAAAACGACGGATTTAGGCCCAGATCTCTGTACTGGGATGAATGTATGACATTGTTCTGCATTCTGTCCATCAACTGTTGTTTTTGCATTTGTCACCCCAGTGGGAAGGGTATGCCCAGACGTGGGTCCCATGCTCTCCATGCCACTGGAATCAAGCTATCCTGGCTGAAGAGGGGTGAAACCCCGAAACCGGTCCTAGGATGCTTGTTTCTAGTCCAGGGAGGACCTGGCTTGGCAGTTCGGGCTGGACTTTACCCATGAGGCACAGGATCAAGACTAATTTGCATACGGCTGGGTTCAAACTGAAACGGCATGGTGAGCAAAAAAACGATGGATTTAGGCCCAGATCTCTGTACTGGGGTGAATGTATTACATTATTCTGCATTCTGTCCATCAACTGTTGTTTTTGCTTTTTATTACTTAGGAAGTGCCAAGGGGGAGTTACATGGATGGTGCCTGGGCACTACCATGGGACCACCCATTTTTTTTTTACGCAAAACCCTATGTGCTGAAAAGAGCAGACAGGATTTTTCATTAACAAATAACGCTCATTTTAAATTGACGCTATCAAAGTGGAATGCTTTTATTTCTCTTTTCTTTTCCGACTTTATATGTCTGCTCCACTGTACAACACGCATACAAAGTGGAAAAAGTTTTAAAGTTAGTCTAAGCATGGTATTTTGTACTGGAAGGAATCCTTTCAAGTACAAAACCTGTGCTATACTCACGCAGAAACCCTTGCACGAAGGTGCAAAGGTGTGAGCATGGCTCACAGCTGCCTGATTGTGAGCTGGTGCTAGGGAGAGTGGAGGAGAGAGCCATATCTCTACATATGGTGCTCGTCTCTCCTTATCACGCAGCGCAGTGCAGCATTTTTGGCTGCTTGTTAGAAATGGGATGTCTGGTTGGCTAGGGCTTGCGCCAAAGCCAGGCAGAAACCACCACTCTAGTCAGGGCTGGGGAGTTACACGCCAAAGATAACCCCTGCTCATCCCCTTGGTAGCTTGACACGAGCAGTCAGGCTTATCCCGGAGGCAATGTGTAAAGCGTTTGCGCGCGCACCCAGCAACAACACCCAAGGCCCACCACAAAGGAAACTCCACACAAGGTATTATATAAAAATAGCCTTTGTATTATACCAAACACGTTAGATAAAAACACACACTTTACAATGTGCCCACAGGCACGGGAAGAATTTACAGAGGAGTTATTTACATGGGACAGGGCCTCATGGACCACTGTCAGGAATAAGCACTTTGTAGAAATATCACTTTAGAACATAGCACATATAATCACTGTAGCACCAATTAGAAAATGTAGCGCACAACCAGTAACCACTGGTAAATGTTAAGTACCACCTACGCAACCCTAGCCACCTTAGGAGAATATTGCGCAGGGAACCAGGACCTCACTAGCACCACCTGTACTAGGAGAAAAACAACCACCTACGTATCACAATACCTGTAGGGGTATAAGCACATTACACATGATGCATCACAACACATTCAGAGGTGTAGGGAAGGAAAACACATGATGCATAACATACATTCAGCGGTGTAAGAACAAGGCACATGACAAATAAAAACACATAGAGAGGTGAAGGGAGAAACAATTGCGCCCAACCCACATAAGTCACCACCTGTGACTGTCCCTAGGCCAACTGGCCTTGATGGGGCTAGGACGCCCTGTGTCCCAGTGTCAGGGGCCTAAACGGAGCAGCTGCCCACGAAGTGCTGGGCAGCTGTAGAACAATGATGGGGCCAACGCTGGAACCTTGCAGGCTCTGGCCAACTGACTGTCCCCTGAGCCCCTCTGGGCTATAAACAAAGGACTGGCCCCTTGGAGCCTCGCTGGGCTCAAACACCCAGAAATGCCCCCTAGAGCCTCCGTGGCTCTGAACAACACTGGGGGCAAGGTGGGAGTGGCCGGCTGCCTTATGAGGCCGCTCTACCACTGAACAACTGGTGCCCCCCTGAGCCTCGTGGGCTCACAGACAAACAATGTCCCGGTCACGTGGGAGCGCACTAGCGCTCTGAAATGAACAATGTGGGGCGCGTTGGAGCCCTCTCTAGGCTCTTAGACAACGAAGATTGCCCCCGTAACGTTGGAGCCTTCTCGGGGCTCTTTAAACAAATAATTTGCCCCCAATGTTGGAGAGCCGGGCGAGGCTCTAAACAACAATGTCCCTGCACGTTGGAGAGACCCCACCTATCAGGCGGGGGCCGCTCAAGGAGTAGGCCAGTCCGGGACCGGCACCCACAGCACATGCACGGAGTCCCCCAGCCCTTCACACTTACCGGGCTGCTCTCCGGGGACTCCCGCGTCGTCTCCGCTCTCCGCTGTGGCCGGTAGCCCTCCGGCGGGGCAGCAGCACCGCTGCTGCTCGCAGACTCGCTCGCTCTTCTTCTCTCGGGGAAGCGCGGGGTAGGCTCCCGTCCGCTTCCCTCAATCAGAGCACGGCTTCCTCCGTCGAGCCCCCGGTCACGTGGGTACACTCCCTCCTGCTGGGCCAATCCCAGCGTGGCGGAGAGATGACGTCGCAGAGACTCCGGGCCTGCGGCGGTGATTACCTTCCTTCACACCGAAGCGCGGGGTGGGTTCCCGCCTTCGTTTTAGGGTCAAAACACGATAACATAAGCGGGGTGGGCATCCGCCAACGAGCACAACAATGCGGGGTGGGCACCCGCTATGAATCCAGGGCAAAGCGGGGGAATCCCTACGTCGGGGTTCCCTCCTAGGTTATCGTAGCGCCGGGCTGCTAGCCACAGATGCTGGCGCTTCTCAGCAAATTAGTACAGCGCTCCCCAGGCGCTTTGAGCAAGGTCCAGCAACAGAGTCCTGGCAAAGTTCAGGAAGGTAGGCAGGGGGGCAAGGCTGGGCCAGGGCCAGCTCACTGTGCCCTCCAGGCAGGAAGGCAGTCCCAAGTGGCGGTTCCTCCTGGCCTCCAGCAGCAGCCCCCCTCAGATAGGATCTTGGAAGAGAACATTTTGTAAGGGGACACAGCCCCTTTTTATACACATAATTCCTTTGTTTCAAGGTGCAGGGGAGGGGCGAACCAGATGCAACTGGTTCTTGAGCACTTTGTTTTGCTCAGCCCCTCTCCCTATTCAGAGAACAGGCCAGGGTCATCAGTCGCACCACAGGGGGTGGAGCCAGCATTGTGTGGGGAAAGCCCAGCCCTATTCAGGTCCTAGGTGTACTCCTCCCACCCATCTGGCTGCTGATCTCCCCATTTAGGACTGGGTAACTCATCCTGACTCTGGGGATTCCCTAGCCCATCACATGACCTCAGCCAGCCAATCACGCTCCAGGCAGTCACTGCACATTTATGCCAGCGTCTAGGAGTGGCACGTCCATACTAGCTACAGTAACGCCGCACACATCATCGCGCAGCATTTAATCACACGAGTCCGCACATACCAAACTCGCACCTGCACTCCCCACGCATTAGGAACTACCAGGGACACATACATTCTCCCATGCATTCCTATGGGAGGGCAGGCCAGTCTAACTAAACCATACCCAGAGCGCACGCGCTTTCCACTGGGACACAGTGTGAAGGCGCCTAGAGGCCTAAAACCACTAGTCCTCCATAGGGAAAAAGGCTAATATACTCGCAAAAAGTTTAGGGGTGAACCTGCCAGAAGGGCCAAGTCCAACACAACCCCCTTCCAGCCAAAACGCAGGGTAGACCAATCACCACCGTGATGGTCTTCCCTGCTTGGGGCGATAAAACACGGACGCAGGCCCGCAACGGCAGGGACACTCTCCGGTTTTACGCCACTCTGAACCCAAGTGGTTCCCTCTGAAAAAACTCGGCGGACTAGCTGGCCTACCCCACTGGTACTCTTCAGCTGTCCGCGGCCAGGACCAGGCCCTAGGCCATCCAGATACCACTGGTCCTTGCCTAACCACAGAGTGGGGGGTAGTAACCCCTGGCACATATCAACCATTCTCCACTCTACCCCTCATCAGGGCAGTTCTAAACTGCCACTGATCCTCCAGCCTAGGGTCTGTACCCTCAAGCTGACCAAAAGTCACGGGCGAGGCTCTCCTCCCCCTACCTCTTCTTCTGGGGTTCCGCCCTCTCTTCTTCTGAGAGGCGACCTCATAACGCAATTCACCCACCAGCTCAGGACCTCTTCCTGAGAACTGGTCTCCCAACCTAGGGTTTAACCCCTCAGGTTGCACCGGGGTCAGGGGCGAGGACTCCCTCCCTCTGCACCCCCTTCCAGAGTCTGGCACCCTCCCAACTGGAGTGGTGCCCCTAACAGCTACATCGGTCAGGACACTGCTTACAGTCGACCTTCCCTCCAGGTCAGGCTGATCCTGAACCTGGCTTCCCAACCAGGGGTCTAAACCCTTTGGCTGAGTACTTGCCTGGCACTCCAGGACTTCTGGGGACTTACACATCATCCCCCCGAGAGTAACATATGCCTCATATGTTGCGTGACAGTCTGCCTGGCTCAGATGTCCCGTCCCCTGTCCACCTGACAGTGCGCGAGGATCCCCCAGGACAGACGTGTGGTCACCATGGTCACCTCTAGGAGACTCAGCCCTCCCGGCTGGTCCCTGACCCACTGGCTCCTCGGCCGGGAAACACAGCCCCATGCCACCCCTCTCGCCGGACTTCTGCACCCTCCCTACTGGAGCGGTACTGCCTGACACCAGAACCACTGGAGCTCTACTTACATACGCTCCAGGTCCTCCATACACTAGGTGATCCTCCTCAAATGGACTCACAGGACAGCCTAGGCCCCCAACCTGGTGTTCCCTGAAGAAACCATCCAGGTTCTGAGACTGGTTTCGGGCCTCTGGGGACTCGAAGTCACCCACTCACTCCTACTCCACTGAGATAGGACGTGAGCCCCTACACCCCCCTCACTACTCTGGGACCTAGCTGGGCTCCTCTGAGCCTCTTCCCCAATACTGGACTGGAAGCTACTTGAGCCACTACTGTTGGAAGTACTCTCCCATTCTTCATCAGAACCTTGGGCCCTTTCCCAACGGTCTGCTTTTCTTGCCAGGGTCCAAGGACTCAAGGAGTCACACCCCAACAGGTGTTGGCGCAACCCGGGATAAAAACTACTGACTAGCTGCTCTTTGATAACCAGAGCATACAGTCCATCAAAATCCTGTTTCGTGTTAACCTTTATCCAATCATCCAGTGCATCATCACATTCATCCACAAACTCCTTCCAAGACTGGTGAGACAGCTTCCTACTGCCCCTGAATTTCAACCTAGACTCTTCTTCTTGGGAAACAGGTACCATACTTTGGGAACTGGAAATGGGACTTCCTGCACTGGACTTTATCTCGCTGCCACCACTGGACTCTACCCTCCCTGGGGAATCCAGACAACTACCACTGCGCTCAGAATGAATGAATGAAAATACATTTGTACAGCGCGATTGCTGCCCTGAGGCGTCCAAGCGCTAGGGAACCAGAAGGGTGTAATGAGACTATCAGAGACTAGGAGGAAGATGGGGGGGCTGAGATGATTATGGGGATTTGAATAGATGGGTTTTTAATTGCTTGCGGAAAGAGGCAAGGTTCGGGTTCGATCTCAGGGGAGGGGGGAGGGTGTTCCAGATTTTTGAGGCGTTGAGGGTGAACATTCTTCCACCTGCTCTAGATCTCTTGATTCTGGGGATTGTTGCCATGAAGGCCTGGCTGGAACATAGTTCACGGCCCGGGTGGTATTGGCTGACTAGGCTACGCAAGAGTTTTGGACCCGAGTCCCAGAAGGCCTGATGGGCAATGCACATTGCCTTAAAGGTCACTCTTTATACGCACTGGTAGCCAATGAAGGCTGGTCAGTGCCTCTCTAACTGAGGTTATTCGTGGGATTTGCAGTAAGGTGCGGGCCGCACAGTTCTGCACCAGTTGCAACCTATTTAAAGAGTACTCAGGGGCTCCTAGGTAAAGGACGTTGTTTGAGTCCAGGCGTGATTGTATTAAGCCCTGAATAGCTGTTTGTTCGGCCTCCATTGGGAGCAGGGGTAGGACCTTCTTCAATGTCCGAAGAAGTCCAAAGCAGGTGGCGGAGAGCTTTGTGGCCTGGGTGTTAAAGGTAAGGTTCTTGTCTAGCCACACCCCTAGGCTTTTGATGTTATCTTTTGGGGCCGGGGGGGGCCTAGACAGGTGGGCCATAATGATTTGAATAGGGTCGGGTCAGTCGGGCCTAGCAACATGAGCTCAGTCTTGTCCCCATTCAACTTCAGTGAGGATAGCGTCATCCAGGACTTCACCTCCTCCAGACATTTGGTCAGACCCCCCGATGGAGAAGGTTGGGCTTCCTGCGCTAAGGAGACCACCAGCTGTGTGTCGTCCGCATAGGAAATGATCTTAACTCCATACGGACGAACTACCTCAGCCAGTGGCCTCATATAGATATTAAAAAGCGCAGGGCTTAAAGAGGAGCCCTGGGGGACTCCACACTTCATCGGTATGCTGGAGGAGACGGCTTGTGCGTCAAACACCTGGAATGACCTGTCACTCAGGAAGGATTTTATCCAGAGCTCAGGGGACAAACTACCCTCCAGAGCTAGTTTCTCCCTGGTGAAGGCCCTCTCAGCCTCCGCCATCTATTTCTGAGCTAAGACCCTTTCGGTCTCAAACTTTTTCTCCTCCACATTCAGCTGCGCTATCGCCTTGGCATGCTTTAACCTGAGCTTCTCCATGGCTAGCTGATGCTCCCTTTCTTCCCTCCTATCTACCCACTCCTCTGGGGACAGGGAAAGGGATGGGGTGCTGCTCCTGACACTGGACCCAGCAAGGGACTCCCTATCTATGGGGTCTTCACTATCTACTGGCGTCCCTGTCAGGTCACTTTCTTCCTCCTCCTCAGATTCCTCAGGGCTCCCCTCAGAACCACCAACCTCTTGGCGTGTGGCCCGGGCCCTATCTTCCTCACTGCGCTCACGTTCCCATTCATCCTTTTGCCATAGGATCCGGTTGTCCCTCAGTTTGGACTGGGTGTCTGACTCACCCACCTCTATGTCTCTCTCTTCACAGAACCTGACCAACTCTAACATACTGTATCTAAACAGACCACAGAAATTAAAAACTGGCTCCATTTTGGTGGACGTTCTCGAGAAAAGATTACACAGAGAACCTAGGGGTCTGAGCTTAACACAGGAGTACACAATTCACAAAGCATTCAGAAAGCTCTCTATCCCAGAGAACTCACACTCACTGTCTAGTGCCACACACCATTCATCCACACACATACCCCCCTCAGACTGGTAAGGCAGTTTCTATCACCCCTGATTCCTCAACCTGACCACACGTGACACAGGTACCAAACTCTGGGCGCAGGGCGGGGGACAAATGTACTGGACACAATTACACAATGATACCTTCAGGAGAAGAAATAATGGAACTTCAAAAACAATAATCCCCTAAATGTGATTATCTAAATGCAGAGTTTTGTAGTGCAGCCAGTTGCTGCTGCGGTACAGTGCAAACGCAAGTCCTAATCCCATCGCTGATCACCAATGTTAGAAATGGGATTTCTGGTTGGCTATGGCTTGCGCCAAAGCCAGGCAGAAACCACCACTCTAGTCAGGGCTGGGGAGTTACACGCCAAAGATAACCCCTGCTCACCCCCTTGGTAGCTTGGCACGAGCAGTCAGGCTTATCCCGGAGGCAATGTGTGAAGCGTTTGCGCGCGCACCCAGCAACAACACCCAAGGCCCACCACAAAGGAAACTCCACACAAGGTATTATATAAAAATAGCCTTTGTATTATACCAAAACATATTAGAAAAAAACAAACACTTTACAATGTGCCCACAGGCACGGGCAGAATTTACAGGGGAGTTATTTACATGGGACAAGGCCTCATGGACCACTGTCAGGAATAAGCACTTTGTAGAAATATCACTTTAGAACATAGCACATATAATCACTGTAGCACCAATTAGAAAATGTAGCGCAAAACCAGTAACCACTGGTAAATGTTAAGTACCACCTACGCAACCCTTACCACCTTAGGAGAATATTGCGCAGGGAACCAGGACCTCACTAGCACCACCTGTACTAGGAGAAAAACAACCACCTAAGTATCACAATACCTGTAGGGGTATAAGCACATTACACATGATGCATCACAACACATTCAGAGGTGTAGGGAAGGAAAACACATGATGCATAACATACATTCAGCGGTGTAAGAACAAGGCACATGACGCATAAAAACACATTCAGAGGTGCAGGAAGACACAATTGCGCCCAACCCACATAAGTCACCACCTGTGACTGTCCCTAGGCCAACTGGCCTTGTTGGGGCTAGGACGCCCTGTGTCCCAGTGTCAGGGGCCTAAACGGAGCAGCTGCCCACAAAGTGCTGGGCAGCTGTAGAACAATTATGGGGCCAACGCTGGAACCTTGCAGGCTCTGGCCAACTGACTGTCCCCTGAGCCCCTCTGGGCTATAAACAAAGGACTGGCCCCTTGGAGCCTCGCTGGGCTCAAACACCCAGAAATGCCCCCTAGAGCCTCCGTGGCTCTGAACAACACTGGGGGCAAGGTGGGAGTGGCCCGCTGCCTTCTGGGGCCGCTCTACCACTGAACAACTGGTTCCCCCCTGAGCTTCGTGGGCTCACAGACAAACAATGTCCTGGTCACGTGGGAGCGCACTAGCGCTCTGAAATTTATTTATTTATTTATTTTTACAATTTATAGAGCGCAAACAAATGCCTGTAGGCGTCTCGGCGCTAAATGAACAATGTGGGGCGCGTTGGAGCCCTCTCTAGGCTGTTAGACAACGAAGATTGCCCCGTAACGTTGGAGCTTTCTCGGGGCTCTTTAAACAAATAATTTGCCCCAACGTTGGAGAGCCGGGCGAGGCTCTAACCAACAATGTCCCTGCACGTTGGAGCGACCCCGCCTATCAGGCGGGGGCCGCTCAAGGAGTAGGCCGGTCCGGGACCGGCACCCACAGCACACGCACGGAGTCCCCCAGCCCTTCACACTTACCGGGCTGCTCTCCGGGGACTCCCGCGTCGTCTCCGCCTTCCGCTGTGGCCGGTAGCCCTCCGGCGGGGCAGCAGCGCCGCTGCTGCTCGCAGACTCGCTCGCTCTTCTTCTCTCGGGGAAGCGCGGGGTAGGCTCCCGTCCGCTTCCCTCAATCAGAGCGCGGCTTCCTCCGTTGAGCCCCCGGTCACGTGGGTACAATCCCTCCTGCTGGGCCAATCCCAGCGCGGCGGAGAGATGACGTTGCAGAGACTCCGGGGCCTGCGGCGGTGATTACCTTCCTTCACACCGAAGCACGGGGTGGGCTCCCGCCTTCGTTTTAGGGTCAAAACACGATAACATAAGCGGGGTGGGCACCCGCCAACGAGCACAACAATGCGGGGTGGGCACCCGCTATGAATCCAGGGCAAAGCGGGGGAATCCCTACGTCGGGGTTCCCTCCTAGGTTATCGTAGCGCCGCGCTGCTGGCCACAGATGCTGGCGCTTCTCAGCAAATTAGTATAGCGCTCCCCAGTCGCTTTGAGCAAGGTCCAGCAACAGAGTCCTGGCAAAGTTCAGGAAGGTAGGCAGGGGGGGAAGGCTGGGCCAGGGGCCAGCTCACTGGGCTCTCCAGGCAGGAAGGCAGTCCCAAGTGGCGGTTCCTCCTGGCCTCCAGCAGCAGCAGCAGCCCCCCTCAGATAGGATCCTGGAAGAGAATATTTTGTAAGGGGACACAGCCCCTTTTTATACACATAATACCTTTGTTTCAAGGTGCAGGGGAGGGGCGAACCAGATGCAACTGGTTCTTGAGCACTTTGTTTTGCTCAGCCCCTCTCCCTATTCAGAGAACAGGCCAGGGTCATCAGTCGCACCACAGGGGGCGGAGCCAGGATTGTGTGGGGAAAGCCCAGCCCTATTCAGGTCCTAGGTGTACTCCTCCCACCCATCTGGCTGCTGATCTCCCCATTCACCACTGGGTGACTCATCCTGACTCTGGGGATTCCCTAGCCATCACATGACCTCAGCCAGCCAATCACGCGCCAGGCAGTCACTGCACATTTATGCCAGCGTCTAGAAGTGGCACGTCCATACTAGCTACAGTAACGCCGCACACATCATCGAGCAGCATTTAATCACACGAGTCCGCACAAACGAAACTCGCACCTGCACTCCCCACTCATCAGGGACACATACATTACCCCATGCATTCCTATGGGAGGGCAGGCCAGTCTAACTAAACCATACCCAGAGCGCACGCGCTTTCCACTGGGACACAGTGTGAAGGCGCCTAGAGGCCTAAAACCACTAGTCCTCCATAGGGAAAAAGGCTAATATACTCGCAAAAATTTTAGGGGTGAACCTGCCAGAAGGGCCAAGTCCAACACTGCTTCACTGCACTGGATGAGAATTTGGTCAAAAGAGCCCTGTGTCTGCACTTTCCCACTAGTTTTCTGTCACTCACCACCCCAACTGAGCCTCATGCCAAGTTGTGGGTAGGAGCATGCCCTGTCCCCTTTGAAGATCGGCTCAGCCCTTTGCGTTCAAGATCTTATTAACTAAATATCACCGAATCATTTCTAGGAAAATTATCTGAAAAAACCCAGTTCAAAAAAACTATTGACTATTTTCATCGCAGGACTATTTAAAAAGAGCAGGATAACATGAAGGTTGCAGTTAAAACTTCTTGAGAGAAAGTCAAAGGTCTGTGGCTCCTCCTGCTGAACAGGATGAAAGTTAGTTGCTAGACTGGAAAGATTCCTTGACTAGGCGCTCCTCTTGAATGCTGAATAATGCCTAAATGTCTTAGGGGCATATCAGCAAGGGCCGGCGATCATTATCGCTCAGCGCTCTTAGCGTGAGGATAATTATCGCCGGCCAACTCTGAATTTTATCGCGGGGATAGCGTGCTATCAGCAACGCTTATCTCCAAAGCGATAAAATTCAGAGCGCAAGCTGCTAATTGTGAGATTAATGCTGGAAATACAGCGATAATCCCACAAGGTTTGACGATAGCTTGCTGATAGGGATAGACATACTTAGCCATGATATCCACCTTACATAGGATATCATGGCTAAGTCAGAAAAATACCAGACGTAAAAAAGCAGCGTTAACCACTGTTAGCGCTGTTTTTTTTCTCGCTAACAGGGTTAACAAAATCCTTGATAGGAGAAATGTCGCTTAGCGACATTTTTCCTATTATTTTACTCTGGAACGCCCCCTTTGCATCTCATTAGAGATGCAAGGGGAAGCGTAGAGTAAAAGGGTGCTAACATGCGAATTTGCGTTTCAGCACCCTGTTGCTGATAGGGCGCTAGTTTTATCTCTGCGTTTTTGGGTTTTAAAGCCAAAAAAGCAGAGATAAAGCCCTTGTTGATATTCCCCTTAATTAGTTGATTTCTTGCTGAGGCAGAATACAGGTCCTCTGCCTCAGATTCAACTTTAAAGATGTTTTACAAAGTAAAAAAAAACGTCTAACAAACATTGGATTGTCCTTGACTTACACCCTAGTCAGGAGTCATAGAACTGGACCCTCACACTTTTGGCAGATTTAGAATCTTGCAAACCAGTTCAACTTTGCAGCCAATCTTCAGACAGATCAACTCATAAACAAGTCTCAGTACAACAGTTTGGCCAGTGCAAGCAAGTTTGTGCCGATGTCTCTCAGTGTTCTTGTGTCATCTAGGAATTGGGCTGCCAGCACTTAACTGCTTTAAATACTGGCCCAGCGGATTCTTGGTGTGTGGAGCTGCAGACAGGGCATCAGCAGAGGGCAGATGCACCACTGGACCTCAGGTGAAACAGTAGAGTGAGTCTTGTATTCCCTTTTCATGAGTTTAATCACACGGTGGCCTGCAGACCCTCTGTAGAGCATGCGATGGCTGCTGAAGCACAGACTCACTTTAATGCTATGGAACGAAGTGTACATATTTTCCTCGTTTTAAATGCTGCACAATGACTGCCAGAGGCTTATGTCTAGAATCACAAGATTGTTTTAATTTTTTTAACTGTCCCTATTAAAGGAAAAAAAAACAGTACAAAATATTACTGCAGATAACCTCCAGGTCAAACAACAAAAGCACAACCAAAAGGCAATCAGGCAAAGAACAAAGGAAGGTGAAAACCACTGGGAAGGTCAAGCAACTAGGGATGTGGTGGGGGAGGCGAGTCTATGGGACGGGAGCAGGCGATGGGCAAGGTGGACCGAGGGAGTAGGGAGACCAGTGGCGGCTCCTCCGCTATGGCGATGGAGCGTTGCGCCACTGCTCTGCGAGCAGTAGTTAAAGGAAAACTTAAATGATAATAACCAGCGGTATTATCATTTTAGTTTTATGTTTCCTGTTGTGGGGTGGGGCTGGACTGGCAGGGCAGGGGCAGGGAGGAGGAGTGGTTGCTCCACTCTAAAGTGTTCATAACTGTTTGGCCGGCCGTCTCGGGCCAATCATAACAGTCATGCGCACTATACATGTTCTCCGTGCAGGCTGCATTACAGCCTGGTTGCAGAACATGCCCAGGCCCCCATTCACCTTGTTAGCGCCGAACCACGTTGCTCAGACCAATTGACTAGGGTAGTCAGGAGCCAGGGTGCTTCCTGGTTCCTGCTTCCCAGGAGCGAGAGTCGTACGGCGGTGTGTGGACTGAGAGGCGGCGGCTGGACGGGTGGCCGGCCTGAAGGGAAGTGTCTGTTTATTTTTTTAAATTAATTTTCACACTCCCTCCTCTCTCCCTCCCCCACCCTGCCACCCCCGGTAAATAGTGGCCGCCACTGAAGTAGACAGGAAAGGCCCACAGCACCCGCCCACAGTGGTGAGAAAGTGGTTGGCAAAGTTGGATGAGGAGAGGAGGAGGACGAGGGGAGTGAGTGGTTGGAGGAGGGGGAAGAAAACCAAACACCCATCATGTTCCTCAGAGTACCCTTACAAGATAGAGGGTGCTGAAAGACGGGCTGGGGTTGTCTCCATCAGGGAGGCTAGTGGAGGAAACGAACAAAGGGAAAAGGGAGGTAAGGGATCCCCCTAGCTCATAGCAAGGAGGGTCGGGGACGGGACCACCCAGCGCTCTGAAAAAGAGGGTCGGCGGATGGACGGGACGGGTATGGTGGTCCGAGAGGGAGTTCACATCATGACTCAGGAGGGAGTGGGGCAGGAGTATGGGCATATGAGCATGGAGCTGGGCTGGGGCTGGGCTGATAGGGCGAGTAGCTCAGCCCGCGGAATGAAGAGGGGCTGGGGGAGCAGAGGAGAGGAGTTGAGCATCTGGAATTTGAAATTAAAGGTCCCCACATTTCCAGGAATCTGTCATAGTGGTCAGTAAGACAGGCAATTAAATATCCATAGGAGGCCACCTGAAATAGCTCACGCAACCAGGCAAATGGGCGTCCACCAATGGCCACAAGTTGCAGATCTTGTCCGTGGCCAGCGCAGTAGCCAGCCAGCGGATTTGTTGATGTGTGACAGCTGGGCATTGGGCAGTGTTCCTATTTGTAAAAGAAATGTTTTTGCTTTGTACAAAAACCCAAACATATATTTCATAAACGTAAAAATATATGCACTTTTCTTTTAGAAATGAACACATATTTGACTTACGAAAAAAATAATAGAAACAGTATTACAGAGCAGGCATTCCTTTGTCTTTTTCAGATTCATGAAACAATGTAAAGATTTATTCTCAAGTGTTTCGGGCTTTATGCTCTGGAACAGATGTGCAGAAAGAGGACATGAGAACAATAGATGCCTCCAATCTACAGAAGACAAAGACAACAGTTGCTATGACATCCATTTCTTCCTTTCTTCTGTCTGATATTGCCAGAATGGCAATTGACCAAGGGGTAATTAGAAATGCTATGCGTAGAACCAATTGAGATAGCATTATAAAGAGAGGCATGTGACAGCTCCTAATTTGCATATAAAACATAGATCTGATATAATTTCATCATGTGTGAATATTCCATGCCTTGTGTAAGCTCCAGTGCCCAATCCTTTCTTTCAACAACATGTGGTCCTACTAGAGGATTTACTGAAAAAAAAGCCGGATCTAAATCTGTCAGTCCACATCACTGCAGGTGAGTAAGGGGTAAACATGAAAGAATCCTGAGAGAAAAGACACAGTAATATACCCTATGCTTCTGACCCTATAGCAGAGAGCACATTGATGAAGATGTTAAACTCTCCGCGCTTGTTGATGGAAGGGCCATATACAGCCTTGCAGCTTGGATTGAGGTTGCCTTTCGTAGATTACATTTTATTTTCCTGACAATAACTTCTATTTTATCAAGTTGTAAGTCCCTTTACTCCACCATGTGGGAGCCACTTATGTTAGCTGTTGAAACAGATTGGTGCAATAAATGTGCTCCAAGGGATGGCATATTGAATCCCATATTTCTTTTTAAAAATGGCAATGCTTTCATTAGGATCTTATTTTGCTGTTTTGGGATAAATGAGTGTAGACCATGGCAACTTTTTATTAATCGGTTTACCAAGGTAACAATACTCCTTCACCACCAGCAGTGTTTTACACTTGTACGAGTTGCTACCAAATTTATAAGCTTTGACAAGGCTAAAGCATTTGGTTTTGCTGACCTATCTACCATTGTATTAGATGTTGTAGAGTATATGCTAAGCTTCCTAAACATTTGTTGTCATCCCATGTCAATCTCCATATATGTCAAAAAGTGTGTTACGTGCACAACCCAATGGTTAATCAATTCCCATTGAATTGTTCAATTTGCGATGTGCTCACTGGTTAGCGTTCTCCGGTCACAAACGTGAATACAAATGAAAAGTAGTCGCACGCCTATCTATGGGCATGTCACCCTTGGCACTATCAAGACCCTTGGTAGGGTTTGTTAAGTTCTAAAAATAAACAAATTAATCCACATTTTGTCCTTGAATATCTTTTATATGTTGCTCGTCTTTACTTCAGACAAGATCCACATCACAATGTTCATCAAAACTTTGACCTTCTCCATATACGGCCTGATTACGAGTGGCCCTATGAATGCCAACCCGTTCATAAACCCCTGTTTGCGCACGGGTCAGAATTATGAGTTGAAAGCTATTTGATGTATCTGATAAATATCTGATGCATTGCATACCTCATTCGTTTAATCAAACCTGCAGAAATTTAACAGGGGAAATTTGTATGGTGTTTACCGTATCATGAGGATGTTGGTGCGTTTAACACCAAAATCTGCATGTTATCTCCACAAACTTGTAATAGGTGTTATTTATAGTACCCGATAATGTACCTTGTGTTATTTTTATTCTTCAGGTGTGCTTAGTAGCACCTGCACTCATAATAAGGGCCATTGTAGGCATAATTAAGTGCCAGGAATTAACAATAAACTCGATCTGGTGGGCATGATTATTTGAAGCCCTACATGAATGCTTCACATATGCGGTTATGTGTTATGAATATTGAAATGCAGAAATCCCAGAATGTCCCAGTGGTTCATGATCATACATTTTGTCAGAAAAAGGCCACGATCAATTGTGTAAAATGATTGTGGCCTATCTCCGAGGAATGCCAGGGGCTAGAGTTGGCAGGACGCCCGACTTCTAGTTGAACAACAACGGCCAGGCGAGGTGTGAACTGTCGGATGGAGGTCCCCGTCCTTTCACTTTCGCTTTCTCTCCCTTTGTCTGCCCTGCCCCTGGAGAGCTCTTGGTGGCTTCATTATCCTTTGGACGCTCCACATGCTACTCTGGCGGCCCATTGCAGAACTGATCACTCCTGATTCCTCTCGTTGAGGGAGGGCCGTCTTATCTGAACCGACCTGCTTGGTACCAACCATGTCGGGCAAAGCAGAGGTGGATCGGCTGAAGCCTAAATCTACCAGGCGGGGTGCCTATACTCAGGTCAATAATATGGACCGCTATGCTCTGCAGAAGGGATCACCGAGTGGGTCGAGCCAGTCGCCAGATACCCAGAAGGAGGCCTCGCCCTTGGCCCCGGAGCTCTCGCTGCAGGATGTCATGGGCGCGCTTGAAGGGATGCAGACTTCGATTGGGAGGCAGTTTGATGCCCTGGCGCATAAGGTGGATGCCATCTTGGTGGATGTCAACCTGATCCGTGCGGACTTGGGCAAAACGAATGAACGGGTTAAAACCCTGGACCTCAAGACCACGGGCCTCGCCGATGATGTCGCGGAACTGCAGACCGAGGTTCGTAAGCTGAGGACCGAGAGTGATCTCGCCGCCCGCAGGCTGGAGGACTTTGAGAGCCGGGCCAGGCGCAACAACGTGCGCGTTATCGGGGTCCCGGAGTCCTCGGATGAGGCTTCAGTTGACCTGCTCGTCGAGGACTTGGTGCTTAACCATCTGCAGCCTAAGGGTCTTGGGAAGTTCTTTGCGGTTGAAAGGGCCCATAGAGTGCCGGGTGGGAGGCCCAAGGTGGGAGCCCCACCGAGGCCGATTGTCGCCCGGCTCTTTCATTTTCGAGATCGGGACGCTATCCTGCAAGCATCGAGGGTGACGGGCCCGGTCCCCTTCCAGAACGCGTCGGTGAATTTCTATCCGGACTTCACCCAGCAGGTGCAGAGGCAGAGACAGGGCTTTCTGGGGGTGAAGAGGCGACTTCGGGAGAGGGATCTGAAGTATGCCATGCTCTTCCCTGCCAGACTACGTGTGGTGTACGAAGATCGGACATTCTTCTTTGAGTCTCCTGTTATGGCCGATGAATGGCTGGACGCTTTGCCTCGGCGGCGGACGGGAGAGGATACTGCCGCGGATGGGGACAGTGGCCGGGATGGGCAAGGCTGATTTCTCGGAGCCGGTCTGACTCGATTTGACTTTATTTGATGACTTGATTAGAGTGCAGTAAATGCGGAGGGTTGCGGGAGGACGAGGGGAGCTCTTTCCTCCCTTAGGGTGCTTTTTGTAGATGTTGGGTTTTGTAGGGCGACAGGCACACTGCAAGTTGGGGGGGCTTTGTAAGCTGCAGCAGGGGTGCAGGGTGGGGGGGATGGTTGGGATTTTGGGGTTGTTGTTGGGGGGTCTGTTTCTGCAAGGCGTAGTGATCATCTTCGGTATTGTCCCATGGTGGCTCTTCGGGGGGGGGTGGGCCTCTTTGTGTTTGGGGATGGGGGGTAGAGGTTTAAGTGTTATTAGCTGGAATGTTAATGGTTTGGGGGATCGCATTAAGCGCGGGATAGTTTTGCAACACTTGAAACGGTCAATGCCAGATGTTGCCCTACTGCAGGAGACACACCTTATAGGTAACACGTGCTATGCTCTTAATAGGAAGGGTTATAAATTCATAGCTCACTCGGGATTCTCCTCCGGGTCTAGGGGTGTGGGCATCCTTGTCAGGGCCTCGCTGCCATTTGAGGTGGACTCCACCGTTGTTGACGATAGGGGGAGGTTTGTGGCGGTGGCGGGGAGGTGGGAAGGTAGAACTTTGGTTTTAGTTTCGGTTTATGTCCCTCCAGCCCTGCAGGCCTCCACGTTTGTGGATCTGGGTAGGGCCTTGCTGGATCTCCCGGGGGGTATGTTAGTGGTAGGGGGGGACTTCAATGCTGTCGGCTCTGGGCTGCTGGATAGGCACCCGCCCAGAGACACAGGGGGGGCTCAGAAGTGGCTTCCAGACTTCCTAGACACACTCGGACTGATAGACTGCTGGAGGCTCCGACACCCCACACAGCGTCAATACACCTTCCACTCCGGGGCGCATGGTAGCCTCTCTAGGATTGACTATCTGCTTACTTTGGCTGTGCACGCCCCTTTGGTTTCTGAGGCCAGGCACATGGCACGTGGCATATCGGACCATTCGCCAGTGTGGGTCAGGTTGGATGTCGGCCGAGAGGGAGGGGGCAGGGTGGCTCCTATTAACCCCTGGTACTTTCGAGATTCCAAGATGCGCAGCGCACTGGTGAAGACAGTTGATAATTTTTTCAAGGATAATCAGGGGTCCGTGGACTCGGCAGTGTCGCTCTGGGAAGCATTTAAGACCGTTCTGCGAGGGGAGGCCCTCTCACTTGTAGTGGCAGCCAAGCGGCGGAGAGATGGCGAGGTTATGCAGGTGGAGGAGGAGATCATGGCTTTGGAGGGAGCGCTAGAGGAGGAGGTAACAGGGGCCTCACTGCATGAGCTGAGCTTGAAGCAAGCCGAGTATAAGGACCTTGTGACAAATGCCGCTAAGACCCTCAGTAGGGAGCAGCAGGGCCGCCTGTATGATGTTGGTGACAAGGCCGGGAAGCTCCTAGCTTGGCTGGATAAAAAAGAACGGGTTAATAGAGTAGTGCCGGAGCTGACGGGAGAGGGGGGAGAGGTGATTTTGGAACCTGAGGGGATTGTCCAGTCTTTCTCGGACTATTTTCGTAAGGTTTATGCCTCAGTGTCAGATAGGCCGCCCGGGGACTCGCATGACCTCTTGCGGGATATCGCTCTGCCCTGTCTTTCTGATGTAGATAGAGATGATCTTGATGGAGACTTAACGGTCGATGAGGTGGCGGGAGCTATTCGCGCGCTGAACTCGGGCAAGGCCTCGGGCCCGAATGGCTTGCCGATTGACCTGTATAAATTGTTCCCGGATAGGGTAGCCCCTCACCTGCGCGCCATGTTTGTGGAGGCGCGGGGGAGTGGGACCCTCCCGTTGGACCAGAGGCTGGCGGCAATTGTTGTGATACATAAAGATGGTAAACCCCGAGATAAGTGTGCCTCATATAGGCCCATATCACTCCTCAACGCCGAGCCGAAGATCCTGGCTAAAATCCTGGCGGGCAGATTGGTCAGGGTACTTGGAGACTTGATTCACCCGGATCAATCCTGTTTTATTCCGCATCGCAACACCGCTTTGAACCTTCGGCGCCTTCATGGGGTGATCGCCAGGGCTGGCACGCTGCGAGAACCGGCTATTGTGGCGTCTCTTGATGCCACGATGGCCTTCGATACGGTGGAATGGGAGTATTTGTGGGCTGTGCTAGCCAAGTTCGGATTTGGCCCTGGTTTTGTGAGCTGGGTGAGGTTGCTGTATGAGGGACCCCTTGCGAGTGTGGTGGTAAATGGCCGGGCATCGACTCCGTTCCGGCTGGGGAGGGGGACTCGGCAGGGCTGCCCCCTGTCGCCTCTGTTGTTCGCCCTTGCTCTAGAGCATCTGGCGGCGTGGATACGCTGGCACCCGGATATCCGTGGCCTTCGGTGGTCGCCCGAACACGAGGACCGCATTTCGCTATATGCTGACGACATCTTGTTGTATCTTGCCTCGCCCAAGAACTCACTCATAGTGGTCTGTGACGTTCTTACGTCCTTCGGTAGGAATTCGGGTCTCGTCATCAACTGGAGTAAATCGTATTTATACGTCCTGAGTGGTGAGGTTCCGCCGGTCCCGCGAACTTGTTCGATCCAGATTGCTCAGCAAGGCTTCGTGTATCTGGGGATCTTTATCTCCATGGACCCCGCTTTGCGGTATGAGAGAAACCTGCTCCCCCCCCTGGCGCGCCTGCGGCGGGATGTTGAGGGCTGGCGGAGGCTGCCGCTCTCCCTCGTCGGGCGCGCTGCCTTGTTCAAAATGATGTCCCTTCCTCGGTTCCTCTACGCATTGCAAAATACTCTAGATTGGGTGCCGGCCAAGTATTTTCGGGAGGTCGAAAGCCTCCAACGGACGTTGCTGTGGGATGGGCGGCCGCGGATAGCGATTGCGAAATTGACGCTTCCATGGTATGACGGGGGTATCGCGCTTCCAGACATCCGACGCTATTACTGGGCCACCCAGTTGTCCGCGATTAACCACGGTTTCTATGGCCCGGCCCTCAGCCCTGGTTATGCCATGGACAGATGGTTGTTGCGCGGTGGGAACTATCTTAGGGCGTTGTACTCGCGGTCCCTCGACTCATCCCTCACGGGGCCCACTGGGGTGGCGGTGCGTGTATGGAAGATGGCGACTGACTCTCTGGGCTGGAAGGATAGGCTCACCCTAGCTGCCCCGTTGTTTGAATCTGAAAGGTTGGGTAGGCTTTGGCATACGAAAGGGTTTGATAAATGGGACTTGATCGGCATCTCCAGGGTTGGAGATATGCTGATTAAGGGTAAGGTGAAGTCCTTTGAAGAGTTGCAGAAGGAGTATGAGTTGGGGGCGTCTGAGTTTTTCCGATATGTTCAGGTGCGTCATGCCCTGCGGTCAGTCCTTGTGGAGGGTGAGAAGGTGCCTGAGTCCTCTCCTTTGGAGGACCGGATCCTTGATGGCCATATGCCGGAGAGCACGATCTCGCTCATCTACAAGAAACTGATAAATGTTCGGGCTGATTTGCTACTGGGGCTGCGGGACCAGTGGACTAGGGACGGACTCGAGTTGGATGATGAGGACTGGCAGTCTGCTGTTTCCTCTCCTAAGGAGGTTGCGATCCCGTCGCGTCTGAGGCTGGTGCAGCTCAAGATCCTGCATCGAGTGTATGTGACGGGGCCGCGACTGGTTCATATGGGATTCTCTGAGGAAGGCCTATGTAGGAGGGGATGCGGTATGGTGGGTACTTTCCTACATATCATCTGGGAGTGTGGTGTCATCACGGAATTTTGGAGGCGAGTTCATGCGGTGATGGGGGAGGTGACGGGCATTGCTATGCAGCCGGAAGCGCGGTGTTGTCTCCTGAATGTCTGGGGGCCCACTGACCATGATGAGGCACAGACCCAGTGGGTGACCCTGGGTAACATGATTGCTAAGAGGGACATCGCGTGCTTGTGGGGTTCCGGGGGGCCCCCCACGTTAACTGCGTGGAAAGAAAATATGGACTGGAGTATGCTCAGGGAGAAGACAGTATATTGCGCCAGAGGCCGCCCTCGGAAGTGGCATGCCATCTGGGGGCGGTGGAATCAATACAGGGGGGGAATATGTCTTGCCCCTGATCTGGATCCCCCCGAGGAACAGCTTTCTTCTTGACCTTCTTTCCAGCTCAGTATGCAGATGTGATGGTTAATTGACTTCTTGGGCCTCTGCTTTTCCCCCTTTTTCCTCTTATCATAGTACTGTGACAGTTAGACGATTGGGGTCCGGCTCCCCCTGAGGGGCTATCACCGTGGGCATTCAGTGTTGTTGCCTTGCTGGGGTTTGTTGTGTGTTTGTAATTATTAAAAATGGAACCTTCTCACTGCTCCTTCAATGTACTGTGGACGATTCTCTATACTCTCCTAATGAAGCTGCCGAACCTCCGGGTTGTCGGCTGAATAGCTGTGTCCAGATTCTTGAAGAAATAAAGGTTTTTAAAAAATAAAAATAAAAATTGTGTAAAATGGCAACTTAAAATTGATAAAGACATTATTGAAGGGAAGACATTTCCTCTCAAATATACGTCTAGCCACACTAATAAACACAAGACAACTGTGTTGTGTTGAATGACCAATTCAAAAGCCAGTGTAAGTTAAAAGGTCTAAGAAATTGGATTAATATTTGGGGGGTGTGGCTATCCACCTCAAGGAGTAGCACAACCCTTGTCTCATCAACACTCAAGTTCATTATATTAGCCTGAGCTCAACCCCCTGATAGCTATGGCACAGAGCAGACAGGCATCACGTATGGCAATGTGTAAAGTATTTACATAGTACAAAAACAGGTATAAAGTCAAAGTGCAAAACAATAAAAGTTCCAAACAGAATTCGAAAAATAGAGAAACATTTATCAAACATAATGACACCAAAATAAGTTACTAATATTGAAAAGGTGTGCTTTATCCTTCAAAGATTGTTATGTTAACATGTCACACTGCAACAGTCAGGCTACACAAGTTAGGCATGAAGCAGCATTTGCTTTGCTACAGTACTGAATTGCACAATAGGTGCTGCAGTCCACTAGTGGCACTTTACTTCCATGCCCTGGGTACACTTTATACAGCAAATATTAAAGACTTATAGGCAAGTTCAGCTTACCATTTAGGAATAGGGCAATTCAACCTCGTTTAAGATGGAGAATGGGCACTTTTACTCCTGGTTACCCTGATACTTAGATGAAAGCAAGTGGAAGTGTCTATTAAGCACTGAATGTTAGTTATAGGAGAAAACACAGTCCCTTCATTCAGGAAAAGTGCCGAGGCATTTCACCATATTGGCCACAGAGAATGCTTCTCATGCAATCAGAAGATTGGGTGTCAATCTATCAAAACATCAGAGGCAAGAAAATTGACATCATGCACAGTTTGAGTTCAATCAATCAATCAGTAGATTTGTAGAGCGCTTCTTGTCACCTTTGAGGGTATCCTGGCCCTGTCAGGCTCAAAGACATCAAAGGTTGTTTCCGCTGCCCCTTTCATTACTCTTTCTGCCCTTTGTCTAAGCAGTCCTGAAGGCTGAGACAGTAACAGTAAATTGAGAGGGCTTTAAGAGCTTTGCTCGTTTCTCTAGTTTGTCTTCCTTTCTATTTTCCTTGCACCTTAATTTTCAGAGAGGAGGCTCTTCAGAAGCTATGGTGGAGCTGATTGCTCAACGCTATGAAGGTACAATCCTTGTGGAATGCCACTTCTGTTGGCAATTTCATGAATTGAACTCCACAGGGTTAACCTCTCCCTACCCAGAGCCCAGCCACTGAGATGGTTGTCGCTGATTAAGAGGTGCTGCTGCTTTTATGGCACTTGAAACCAGGGTTAGCAAGAGCAGTGGCAGGGATTCACATGGGTAAGACAGGAGTCGCAGCTGCTACTCCGGGGATCCCTACACGATATTCATGAGCCAAAGATACGGTGCAATGCTGTCCCTTCTGCTTGCGCACAATTTGGTGCCTCGTGTCAACACGCGCACCCTTGCACCACGGTGCAAGGGGGTCTGCATTGTTGGTAGGGCTGTTTTTGTGCAGGAATGGACACCTCCCCTGCACAAAAACAATCCATGGAGGCTTTTTTCTCTTTCTATGTGTACTGCAGAACTTCAAGAGAAGTGGAGAGTTACTTTGGTGGTAATTTTTCCAATGCTTAATTCAACTGGAGTTTCTACCAGAGTGCAAAGAATTTGAAATGCACCCCAGAAAAAAAAATACTAAAATCCCATTTATTGGCAATATGACTCATGGAAATAAGCGCTCCTTCCTACCTTCTGTGCGACCTTGGGTTCACAAGTATGGAGCGCAGTAAGCCAACCCAGTCTTCTAACCTCATCAGGATGAAATTGATTGGCGTATTTACAAGCCCCTAACGCCACCGGAGCTTCACTTTTTTTCTGACGCTCCGGCGGTGTTGCTCTCATCTCAAAATTTACAAAGTGGCAATAAGCCGCTATATGCTGCTTAACGCCACCTTGTAAATTTGCCCCATACTGTAGCACTCTGTAGCAGCAAAGCAGCAGGCAATGGGTCTTGCTTTTGGCTTCCGCCGCAACATTCATTGGGGCATATCAACAACAAGTAGCGATAATTATCGTTAAACTAGCTTAGCGCGTTTTTCAATTTCGCCGTGTATTGCTGGTTCACATCGCTGTCTTAGCGGCGTATTAGCAACGCTTAGCGCACAGGCGATGTAATTTCCAGCGATACACGGCGAGAATCGGCATTAGCGTGTGAAATCCGGTGAAGATTTCACAGCGCTACTGAAATGCTTGCTGATAGAGGAGTGTGGACCTAACCAGGCAATCCACCTCCCATTATCAGTATAGCTAAGTCGATTTGAAAGGAGACGTTAAATTACAGTGATAATCGCGGTTAGCGCGGTTTTTTATATCGCTTTGCGGATCTGCTGCAGGGTTGTAAATATTGTGAAACTGTGTACGCGAGTATTTACATGGAGTTGTGGGCAGGAACGCCCACTTTGCATGTCATTAGCGATGTTCATCGTTGACATGCAAAGTGGGGAAAAAAAGCAGCTAACTCAAGGAAACTCGTGTTAGCGAGTCCTTGTAAATAGTGATTTACTAAAATCGCTGCTTTTCCGGTGCTATGTGCTGGAAAAGCGGCGATATGTTTGTTGATAATATGCCCCATTGTTTTTTGACGCTGCCCCATATTTTCAAGGTATGGGGCAGCGCCAAAAACAAGACCAGGAAATATCTGGGCTTCAACAGGCGATACGAGGAGAAACGTTTTATTTCTCCTCGTATTTTGTTCTTTCCATGTGTGCCGCAATCTGCAGCTGCCATAGAAACAGCAAATCACCTGTAAAGAGTGTTTATGTGCAGGAAGGAGTTCCTTCCAGCACACAGGGCCGGACTGAGAACCAAAACCGGCCCTGGCAAAGTGCTCGGCCGGCCCCCCCATGGCTTGGGGGTGCCGCCGAGCTCTTTGCCAGGGCCGGTTTTCGGCCGATTTTGTTACAGGGCCGATTTTGCAGCTATGCTGCAAAAACGGTCCTGTAACAAAAACGGCCTCTAGGGGCCCAAAACTGGTCCCCACCCGTGCGGCGCACCGGGGGATTGCCCGGTGCCCGCTATGGCCAGTCCGGGCCTGCCAGCACATAATCAATCACCCCTGCAACGCAACATGGTGCAAGAGTGCCTGCGCTGATGTTTTAGGCAGCTGTCTTAGACTCAGCACTAAGGGAAACGCAGGGGTGCCAATATTCTTGTAAATACAGTTTCATCCCCGCATTTAAAAAATGTCAGAGTGCGGCGCTACCTTTGGAGTAACACCGCACTTCAACATTTTTTTGTAAATATCCCCCTAAGTATCGTTTTAAAGGGTGACACATACACCTGTCAATTACAACGTGCACACACCGCAGGCTATTAATCTCTGCACACCCAGCAAGTTATCATTATAAACATTGTTGTCAGTATTGGATCAGTAATAAAGTAAATACTATTTCTAATAATCTTCTCTATGTCTTACATTGAATAACTTTCGGAAGAGCTTGAGAACATTTCCTTTTACTGTGTATGAACCTGCTCCATCGTGTTTTTGTGCTTTGTGCTGAGATAATAAGGATGCAAAGTTCGACCTTCACATTCATTCTGAAGCAGAAATTGCAGTATTGTTTACAAGGTTTGAACAAAGGACACAGAGGAAATGCTGCATTGAAAGACTGTCTGCCTGAGCAGTGTTAATTATGCTGGGTAATTACACTCGTGCAGCACAACTGTATGACAACCAGGGCAGAACAAATAAACAACAGACCTTTGCGTTTGCAAGAATCCGGGCTGAGAGTGGACATTTTAATAATGATGGTGAATTACATCATTAAATCAGCATTATGTGGAATAAAGGGAACAGCAGAGGCGTGAAGTGATTGCTCCTATCCTAATGCCAGCACCTGGGCACACACAGCTGTAAATGGTCATCTTTTCCTTGGGTGCTTGAAGAAGAAAAATACATTCCAGTGCCCAAAAGAGGCTCTAGAGGAGCAGTGCTGCACACTGCAAAGGCACTGCATCTCACTGCTGGCCCATAGCAACGCCTGCTATTCAGCCCTAAGGCCCTGAACAGCTCTGTCAATGTCCCTCGGTCATGACCTGCACATCCGTCTTTCCCCTCATGCAGGGCATACACTGCTCTGCTGATGATCCCGACTCAGGCATGCAGGCCTCACCACCAGTACCATCCCTGACAGAGCACCGCGGTTCATACCTGCTGCTGCCAGGCAAACATCAAACATGCACAGTCAAGAGGATTCAGATCCTGCTGCTGGGGTCAGACACAGATCACTTCTTGATCAGATGCGAACTCAATAATATGTGTACCTGTCAATTTATATAGTGTCTTACACTTGTGTTGGTCTGTTTCTCTGTACTCTTACTGCCAGTGATGTAGGAAATGAGGCACAGGGAGACGACGTGATTTTCCCAGGATCATGCAATGTGGTGAATAAATGAAGATAAACGACTTAAGATCATCTGAAAACAAACATCAGTAGGAGAAGTACGTGTGTGTGAGTGTGTATGTGTGTGTCCGTGACCCAATGGCTATCTGTAATTCTTTTGTGGTGTTTTGCCTATATTTCTAGCTTATATTGTGTTCTGGTTTTTTTTTTAGATCTAGCCAAGACCTTTTGATTTAAGTGTAATTATATATGTAATATGCTTACTTGTAGAGGCTTATAGCCAGTCTCCCTTCATCCATTATGCAGTGATATATTTTGCTTCAGCCCAGCACAACACATACATAGCATGAGGCATGCGGTCCGCACACTTCAGCCATCGGATCCCCTCAGTTTGAGTGACTGGATTTTTCTTGTGAACATTTTACACTTTCACCTAACAAGAAGGCTACATTTAAATTTGTTATTTCTCAGTTTTTAACATTTGCTGTTATACCACTCGACAGTCCCACCTAGGGCCAGCCTTTGCTAAGATAGCGCCCTGGTCATGGGCAGAGAGATATTTGGCACCCATGCTAATGGCAGTGAATTAAATAGGGCAGCAGGGTATCCCTTTTGTGTTCACTGGTCAGTAACTGGATGAGCAGGGACTGCCCCCTGAACACAAACATCTCCGGACCTACCTACCTCACCTAAATCACAGATAGCTGAGCTGCCCCCTGCAGAATATGGTTGTTAGAAATGGGGTTCTCTAGTTGGCAGACGTATACAACCTTTCCAAGTAGAGACCCTTTCTTCTAGTTAGGATAAGAGGATTGCAAACCCAGATAACCCCTGCTCACCCCTTTGGTAGCTTGGCACAAGCAGTCAGGCCTATCTCAGAGGCAATGTGTAAATTATTTGTACATAACACACACAGAAACACAGTGAAAACACTACAAATAGACACTACACCAAGTTGAAAAACAAAGTACCTTTATCTAAACAAAATAAGACCAAAACAACAAAAATCCAACATACACAACTCAAAATATGACTTTTTAAAGGTTTAAACAAATCTGTCCATAAAACCCTATAGATGCGGTGATTTTACGCAAAGGACCTCAAATGCGTCAAAATCCACAAGGCAAAACAGTTGCAGAGGAGATAAGTGTAGAAAACTCAGTGATGCGTTGGTACCTGAGTCCATGGGGAGGCAATGCTCCCAAAACTCTGTGGCATCTGAGAGTAGGGGGCGGTAGCCCCAGGTGCTTGGCACCCTTTGTCCACTCATCCTCCTGCCAGTTCAGGGAAGGCATCCTGAGACTGGCCATACATCTTAGGTTGTGTACCCTGAGGATGAACAGAAGACTGGGGTGGGCTCTCCCACACCCAGTCCTCCTCCCTGTGGTCCTGTGCCCTCCACTGTGAATAGGTACCCCCAGAACGGCCAGAGCACCTGTGTCAGGTGTCCTGCACTTTTCTCTCACAAGTTCAGGGGTGCTATCCTGCAATTGGTCTCCAAGCCCAGGTTCTGTACCCTTGGGCTGGACAGGAGTCAGGGGGAAGGCTCCCCTCCCTCTGACCCACCCCTTCATGGGCCTCTGCACACTCCCACCTGGAGCAGTACCCCCAGAAGGCAACACGGTAGGGACACTTTTAGCAGTCGCCCCTCCCTCCAGGTCAGGAGGGACACCTGAACCTGGCCATCCAAACCAAGGTCTGTACCCTTAGGCTGGATCTATACCTGGCAATCCAGGACTTCCAGGGGAGTAACCCTACCCCCTCAAGGGAAACACATTACTGATGTATTGCACGAGAGTTGGCCTGCCGCAGGTCTCTAGCCTTCTGTCCATTTTACAGTGCATTAAGACCCCCCCCAGGCCAGAAGTGGCCTCAGCAGGGTCTGTCCTGGGGTGCTCTGACCTCAGCGCTGGCAATCCCTGACCCACTGGTTCTCCCACTGGGGACTGTCTCACCTCCCTCACCCCTTTCTCAGGACTTCCGCACGCTCCCACCCGGAGTAGTGCTGCCATACACCTCCCCAAGTTTTCCTGACACTATGGGATGCCCCTCAACTGATGGCTTCCTAGTACAGACTAGGCCCACCTCCTGGTGCTCACTCATGGAACCAACCATGTTCTGGGACTGGCTTTCGGGCACCCGGGGACTCAGCCCACCCCCACTCCCTCTCCTGTGAGACAGGGCATGGGACTCTTCACCCATCCCACTACACTAGGACCTATCTGTGCTGCTACAAACCTCAACCCACCTCCCAAGGTTGGGTAAAACCTGAGCCAACCCTCAGGATCACTCCCGAAAGCCTCCTCAGACCCTCTGGAATCCACCAAAAGCTGTGCCTCCAGTAGAAACTCCACGGGTTTAGAGAACTCATTCTCCACCAGGTGCTGTCATAGCTTTGGAAAACAGGGACTGAACATATGCTCTGCAACAGTGAAGATCATACAGCCGCACCCATGTGCTAACCAAGCTACTCTTCACCTCACCATCCAGGGCCTTGCAAAAGTACCCCACATCAACCTCCTGAGACTGGTGAGACATTATCAGACTGTCCCTGCAGCTCAACCCACACTCTTCTGTGGTGTCTCCATACCTCATGTCCAGGGCTTTTGCCATGGGGGATTACCTCTCAGTTCCACTCCCTTCTAGAGCCAGTAGGGAGTTCCTCCTACCACTAGGAATATGACTTCCAATGACACAGCACTCCTCTTGAGCTAACTCATAAACCTGAACCTCCTGGTGTATGTCATACCCTTCTTTCAAGTCAGGCACCAAGTCTCTGGGCACAGGTATTTCTTCTGTAGTACTGGACATTACACTTTTGCTGCCACCATCTGAGCTGGACTCAGCCTACATGGCTTCCAACTCCAGCTCCCCCAAGCTCAATTCATGAGCTACAAAAAGTTCCTTTTCCTTGGCTAAGGCTCTCTCAGCCTCAGCTCTTTCGAACTCCTTGTCCAGCTCTCTCAGCCTCCACTCACAAGCTAGACACCAACCACATGTTTTCCTCTTAGGGCCACTGCCCTCTTGTTACTCTGGCTGGGGATTCTCCTCTCAGATTCCTCCTCAAAGTCATATGGAAGTATTGCTTCCCATTATACTACTTTATAACAAAACAGGGCTGCCTCAAACTCTGGCCTTGTGGATCTTCTCTTCACTGCCAGCCACCTTTCCTTGCAAATAACTCTTAGCTCCTTCATAGTGCAGAGCTCTAAATGCCAGAAGTTGACTTCCAGTTTGCCAAGGCCTCACAGATGCAACAACCCACCAGAGTTCCAAGTATCAAACAAAGATCCAGAAGGCAAACAAAGGAATAACACAGTAGGTGGTTGCAAAATGGTCTGACTCAGTAGTAGTGTACACCAATCACTGAATGTCAACTACAAACACAAGTCCTGTCCTCACCGCTGACCACCAGTGTTCGAAATGGGAGTCTCTAGGAGGCAGCGGTATGCACCCTGTCCAAGTAGGGACCCTTCTTTCTAGTCAGTTTAAGGGGATTATCTCACCCCTGTTCACGCCCTTGGTAGCTTGGCACAGTCAGGCCTATCTCAGTATTTGTACATAACACACACAGTAACACCTTGAAAACTCTACAAATGGATACCACACCAGTCTAGAAAAATAAAGTATCTTTATCTAAACCAAAAAAGACCAAAACAACAAAAATCCAACATAAACAACTCAAAATATTACTTTTTAAAGGTATAAGCAATTCTGTCAATAGAAATCTATCGATGCGGTGATTTTACACAAAGTACCTCAAAGTGTCAAAATCCACAAGGCAAACAGCCGCAAATGAGGTAAGCGTCAGAAATCACAGTGATGCGTCAGTTCCTGAGTCCACGGGGAGTGAATGCGTTAATTCCGATGCACGCAGAAGAAGTGTTGCATCAAATCCGGATTGTAGGGGGAAGCGATCCGTTGAAATCCCAAGACGGTTCTGGTCCTCAGGTAATGCGTCAGGAAAACTGTCGCACAGGTGCGATTCTTGGAAATCTCGACACACTGGAGATCGATGCGGTGGCAGCAAATAGGCGCTGTGCTGACTTCTTCAGCTGCAGTCCCACAATGCCTCAATTCTTTCAGCAGCACAGCCTGGCCTGTGCCAGAGTTAGTGCAGGGGTCTCGGACTTTGGAGACACAGTGTGCTGAACTCGGGCTGCAATGGTTTCTTCAGCTGCAGGCAGGTACTGTGTCGATTTCCTCGGCAGCAAAGGCGGCGGTGCTGCATCTTAAAACAGGGGCTGGAAGGATGATGAGTCGATTTTGATGTGTTCTTGATGCTTTATGCAGCAGGAACAAACTCCATGGGCCCAGAACTGTCATTGGCACTACAAGGCAGGTCAGAACTCCCAGCAGTGGAGTTCAAGGATGCTGAGGTGAAGTGTTTGTGTCCCTGAGACTTCATAACAGGAGGCAAGCTCTATTTTAATCCCTTGAACAAGCTTCTCAAGCAGGATACAGCAAAGTTAAAATCCAGTTCTTTCCACTGCCCACAGACAGAAGCAGCAACTGCAGACCAACCCAAAAAAGCAACACACAGCAAAGGGGCATTTTTCCTCCAGACAACTCTTCAGCTCTTTTCTTGACAGGGTCCTCCTATCCAGAAGTGTTCTTAAAATCTGGGGTTTTATGTCCAATACTTATACCCCTTTTGGTCTTTGAAGTAGGCATTTTTCAAAAGATTGTTTTTTGTGGTGCACAAGTTCTAGTCCTACCTGGTCTTGACTCTGGACATAATCCAGGTGTGTGGAGACAGCATTGAGAAAGGCCAGGCTCATCCCTATTCAGGTGCAGGGGACAGCTGCTCCCACCACTCTAGCTCAGGAAAGCCCACCAGCCTTGTGATAGCCCATCAGGATATACAGGGCACACCTCAACTCCCTTTGTGTGACTGTCTAGAGAGAATGTGCAAACAGGCCCCTGTCATTCTAAACCAGACGTTAATTCTACAGGCAGGCAGAGGCACAGGATGGTTAGACTATAAAATGGCCTGTTAGAAATGGAGTTCTCTTGTTGGCAGTAGTTTGCACCTGTGTCTAAGTAGGGACCCTTGCTTCGAGTCAGGGTAAGGGAGTTACCTCCTTAGACAACCCCTGGTCACCCCCTTGGTAGCTTGGAACAAGCAGACAGGCTTATCTCAGAGGCAGTGTGTGAAGCTTTTGTGCACACATGCAGTGTTACAGTGAAAACATTGCAAATGGACACCACACCAGTTTAGAAAAATAAGAAATCTTTATCTAAGAACAAAATGACAAAAATCCACGATATGTATACCAAGATATCCTAATAAAAATTAGGTTATACACACAAATAAAGCATGTAGCAACAAATAACTCCACCTGTAGCTATTCCGACTTTGTGACAGATGGAAATCCAAAGTACGGCGCCGACCGCGACGTGCTCGGTGTCACGCGCGTAGTCACACAGACCCCCAAAGAACAGTACCTTGGCAAACGATGAAAGCAAAGACTGTGCCCGGTGTCAGGGAGGTGATGCTTCGATGGCACAGGGCGTTGTCGGTTCCTTACGACAACAGGAATGGTGATGCGTTGGTTCCTTACAACACCAGAGGAGGTGAGTCCGCAGTTGCTTACTGCGATGCAGGAAAGGTGAGGCATCGGTTCCTTACTGTTGTCGGGGAGGTGAGGCGTTGGTTCCTTACTGTTGTCGGGGAGGTGATTTCATGGTGGCGGCGAGGCATCGGTTCCTTACGACGGGGCGGTGTTGACGAATTTGGGAAGTCACCCACGTAAGGTATCGGCCCACAGTGATGAATCACTAGCGTCAGTGAAGTTGGGGCTATGGTGTACATTGGGGTGGTGCCTTGTGAGCGCCATGAGTTGTGCCCTCTGCTCCGCTGCAGGCAGCGGCCTCGGTGATAGCTTTGGAGTCGATACAGTGAAGTGTCGGCAGGCATCGTGCTGCGGTACAAGTCAGGGTCATTCGTTGTGCATCTCATGAGCAGTGCCCACGGCTACGTTGCAGGTCGTGGTGTTGCTGGCCGCCATTGTGGTTGCAATTTTCTTCTGTGGCAGCTGAAAAAGCAGCTCCAGATGCATTAGGACAGAGGAAATAAAGTCTTTGGGGCTTATTTATGGGCCATGTTGCACCATATTTACAAAGTGATGCATCTAGGTAAATGCGTCACTTTGTAAACCCCTGCGCCACATTATACCTGTGCCAGGCATAATGTATGCAGGGGGAGGCGTTCTGATGCAAAAAGGGTCGTAGAAGTGATGCAGTGAAATCTATAAGACTTATAAGACTGGCTTAAGGTAGCCCTCTCTTGGTTGGCCACACAGCCTACATGGGGCCTCTCATTCTGCCCTTAACTATGGCATGGCATGTGTATTAGAATGGAGGCTGTCTAGGCGATGCTTTAAAATGTTAGCCTTAATCCTGCTGCTGAAAGCCTCTCCCAGGTATTGCTGTGGTTTAAGGGAGGTGTAACTGTTTAGCCATATTCACATGTGGGCGTGTTTCTCGAAGGATGCCCTCTTCTCCAGGGATGAAATTATTTTTGAGGATTTGTTTGCAGTCCTTCGGAACAATCCAAGGCTAGGCGATACAGACCACAGTAGACCAAGCAAGTCAATAGATCTTATGAGTGAGTCGTCATTTTCAGATCACTGCGTAAACCCTGTTAGTGCAGGGGACGGAATTATGAGGTTGCGTGTATTTAACGCATTTGAAAGATGAAAACTTCTGAAATTAAACTGGAGAAAGTGAATGATATTTACCGTGCCATAAGGATTTTTGTGCGTTAAACAGCAAAACATGCATGTTATTCCCCAAGACTGGGCCTGGGCAGAGTTCCTGGAGTTCTGCAACGTGGAACTCCACAAAGTGCCCAAAAAAATCTGTTAAGCTATGTGGAGTTCAGCGAGCGGTGGAGTGCGTTACCTCGCGCCATTTGCACTGATTTGTAGTGCCGGGTGACTATCTACACAGTGGTTGGCGTCCTAATTAGTATAAGGGGGAACCAAGCACTCTAACAACCTAACAGTAAGGCACCTTGTGGTAATACCGAGCCATTTGGGGTGGCTCAACTGCTACATCAAATGCTGGCAGAGGGAAGAGGGAATGCTGAATTTAAGCGTCAGTTTGAAGTGGCTCAGGGGCCGGACAACCTACCCTCACTCTACCAGTGTGGCAGTTTGATGCCAACTACTGTGTAGATAGTCATTTGTTTTACGGTCCTGATGAATTGCTAATTGATCCCTGGTGTGACAGACTAAGCAAGAAACATGTTGACCTGCATTTTTTAGCAACCCCTGAACATTATACTGGTTGTGTGCTAAGTTTTTAGCCAGGACAAGAAGGCTCACTGATTAAAAATAATTCTGAGTTCTACTTAGTCTCCTCTTTAATTTTTCTTACATTACCCACACACCCTTTACCCTCAACTACACTGCACAGCCCTACACTTGCACCTCACCTTAAGGCCTGGGAGCTAAAAATCTCTAACAAAGAGTACTCATAGGGTGCCCGTAAGGCATTGCAGTGCCGACCTAACGAGGAGCATGCCCTATGATGAAGCATGACACCCTTCCGGGTGTCTGTGGGCCCTAGTTCCAAAAGGGGGAGACTCCCACTCCTACTACTGGACATATAGTTATACCGACTAATCTTCTGTCTCTACTTCTTCCTTAAAGAACTGAATACTGTTTTGAATTTACTAGTTCTAGGGTCTTGTATGCTGGACCTATAAGCGCCCCCAGCCCACCTTCTTTTGTTTTAATATAATTGATCTCAGAGCCCAGGAGACAGCTTAATTTTGTATAGCGCCCACTATAAATTTAAATGGTTTCCAGAAGCTTTGATAGCTCTTAAGTGTCAGGCATCCATTTTGCGATTGCAGAAAGCCCTAGTCGCTCATGCGGCGTGATCAGAGAGTAGAGAAGGTAAAATCCATGCACAAACAACTTATGTCCTCTCTCATTTGACATTAATATGGTTGCTTTTGATACTGATGTACATGGCTACCATGGGAGGCCTTTATCATGAATAATCAGCTCAAAAACTGGATATTTCCTGCAGTGGCGTCACAACAGTGGCTACCCAAAGTGCGTAGCCACCATTGTGATGTAACCCAGGGTAAGTGTTCACTTCTCCTTTGTTCCGCCACCTCTTCCCGGTCTCAAGAGACCTGAGAGCCGCAATCGAATGGCAGCAAGCGGTCTCACCAGCCTCCCCTGGGTCTCAGCTGATCCAAGGGAGAGAGAAAGTGGGCGGCGTTGTGCCTGCACCTACACTCCCCTCTGCAGACCTGTGCTGCGAGTAAAATTAAGCTGCATGTAGAATGTAAATGTGGGTGTACTTGTAAAGCGCACTGTGACTCCATGGAGTATCCTGGCGCTGAAGACCGCTGGGGAACCCGTCCTGGTTTTCCCTGTGAGATGGTCCCTTTCTGGGTATCTCCAAGGTGAAACCAGGCCTCCCCGGCGTCTGTGGGGGGCCGTTGTAGAGATGAGGCAAGCTTAATGCCCAGAGTTGCCGAGTGTGTTCCTGGTTAGAGTAGGTACTGAGGCGAGAATTATCAAGTCCATTTTTGACCCTGGTCCACGACCCTGCCGCGTCGGGAATTGAGCCCTGGTCCCTGGCCGATTCTCTGCTTACGGGTCTGCCGCCTCTAACCAGTGAGCCACACCTCTCCACTCCACCTCTAGAAGAACACTCACAGAACCACTGTCAGGATAGTGCCAGCTCTTTACCCTCAAACTGAGGCTGAAGATGCAGCTTTGGGCTGGGTCGGGGTATGGTAGTGATGACCGTAGGGTGTGTGGGAAGATGTCAGTTAGTTTCTTAGTGGTGGCTGCTACCAAACGGGGGTGATGGGGTGGGGTGGGGGGAGGAGGAATGAAAAATAAAATATAGCACTTACCTGGGTGCTACCTCTGTCCTCTTCTCTTCTGACTCCTGGCAGCATGGAAGCACACAGACTCCCAGACTTCCCTAACCTAAGTGGGATGGGTATGCCCAGATGTGGGTCCCTTGCTCACTGTGCCACTGGATTTAAGCTAGCCTGGCTGATGAAGGGTAATACCCAGAAACCGGTCCCAATATGCTTGTTTCCGGTCCAGTGAGGACCTGGCTTGGCAGTTCGGTCTGGACTGTTCCCATGAGGCACAGGGTCAAGACTGATTTGCATATAGCCATGTCTGATCTGGGGTGGCGAAGTTAGCAAAAGAACGATGATGGATTCAACCCAGATCTATGACTGGGGGTGAGTGTTTGAAAAGTGTCAATGCTCCGTCCATCATCTCTTTGTGTTTGCTTTCCCAGACTTCCCTAGCCAATCACGACGCTCCTGTCACCAGCATGACAGCAGCGTCATGATTGGCCTGAGCGCCCTGGTTCAGCGCTCAGACATGGACTAAGTGCCTGTGCATATGCTCTACCCGGCTGAAAATACAGCCAGGAGGAGCACATGCTAAGTGCACATGACGATTCGGCTGGCCCATGACGGCCGGCCAAACTGTCATGCGCACTTAGAGAGTGCCCACCACTCCTCCCCCTGTTCTGCCACCCATCCCCGCCCCACACCTGAGCTAGTACCGAAAAAATAAAATGATAATTACACGGCTTTGTTATCATTTTATTTTTCCTAATTGAACTGCTTAGAGCGCAGCGGGGCGACACTCCTGTATCCTGGAAGCAGGTGGGTGTTTATGAAGAGGGAGGTGTGGGGGGGCTGGGATTTTTTTATATTTATATTTGACAGGGGAGCTTTTTTTCAACGGGTGGGTAGTAGGAGAACGGGTATTCATTTTGTAATTTGAGGAACAGTATTTCGCGGTTAGTGGGGGTGGGTGGCAGGAGGCCAGGTTGCTAACACTTTGCTCTGGCTGTAAGCAGGGGCAGATGATTTGGGGGGGGCACACACGACGTAAAATTATAGAAGGGTAAAATGTGAATTACAGTGATATTTTCAGCCTTGGGGTTCTGAGTGACATCCTAGAGAACGCAAGCTTCACTCTCATCGCCTACTTCATGTCACTTAGAGCCTCTTGGTGAGAAATATCTGTGTTATTGTTCTGCGTCTATTTTTCTATATGTAGCAAGTGCTTGCGAAGAGCGACCTGAAGTTGGCACTTCAGTACAAAAGAGGCCAGCAACAGCGAAGCGTGTGTATGGTAACTATGAGAGGGGACTGTAAATGGGAAAACCTTTACAGAGCCCCAGGGTGATTGACGAGGATTCATTCATATGAACAATTAATTTAAAAACAATATCACTCCACTCTTTCAAGCATCCCAAGCAGTTTTTAGTTGACACTAGAAAGTGAAGAGTATTCTATGCACTCGGATTGAAATCACATCTTTATGGGAAGCTGAACATTTCTGCTGCCACCCGAGGGCCCAGGAGCCAGGACCTCTTAAGCCATCTGTAGTTCCTAAATTAGAAAAACAAGTAGGCATACCTTTTCAGCAATGGCATTCTCGGCTCTTCCTACAGCTAATCAAGATCCCCAACCTTGGACAGAATAAAATATCTAGCAATTTCAATTCGGGTTAGCATACTTGATGACATCACAAGAAGTGACACTTTATGACCTTTGACTCCAATTATAACACAGGAAGAGACATCATAAGACAACCTAACCTGAAAACATCAACATATTTAACATCATATAATCTGTGACACTGAAGATAATATGTGTGGCTCACATCAGAGAAAAGGGCCACTGAGATGATATTTAATGGAAGTGAAGCAACAAGCGCAGTTCAGCTGCTCAAGGTGCGCCTTGTGGTATCTGGGGACTCAGAGATACATTCCTTGTACACTTTCAGAATTCTCCCAGGACATGAAGGAGGGTTGATTGAAAATATTAGATTATGCAGCTGTGAGCAGCGCCACTTCCTTCAGAGAAACAGGGGACACACATTATGTTGTGCGGAAATTATTCGTCAGAGAAAGACTATGTGAGACACATTCACAGTGCACGTCATTTTACAGGTGCGATTGTGACAAAGAAGAAACTCCATAGTTTCATTGAAATGTACAACCTCAGAGAGGACTATCTCAGCAAAATCTGTGAAAATTGTATAGTCTTAAAAAACACCAGCCTGTTGATGTAGGAGGATTTATTAATTGCATTTTGAAGGTGTGATTCATGTGAATGACATACTCTTGGAGAGGCAGGCTTAGATTTAGTGTCCCCAAATCTAATGTGCAATTAAAGTCCATTCTGTTTTTAGTGCTGAAGGTTTGATAGGTTTTCATTGACCAAGCAGCCTGTTGAGGAGGGCCAGAGCTGAGAAAATGCACAATTTTCCAGGTGCTGCATCCCCGGATCCCTAATGTACCACTCGCCGTTGCATTTTAAACCTGTTGGACACTCAGCTCTACCCAGGTACCACCACAGCAGGCCAGCAGGGGTCAGGGTCCATCGTGCTAACACTGAAAGGACCATCTTCCTTGCTTCTCCCTTCTTCAGGAATGTCTCTAGTACTGCCTGTGCAGTAAGAGGAGGGCAGAGCTAAGGGCAACCGATCTGAGTAATGGGCATCTGCTGGATGCCTACCTGTACCCTATCAGAGGCTGATTGTGGATACAGGCAGGGTCACATAAGCATTAGCATGCAGCTCCCATGTGGCACTGTAAGAGGTGAGTGACAACAGCTCCAGAGAGCTTCATAGACACAAATAAAATCGGACAAGGGGATTTATTTAGCGTCAGTTGAGTCTGATCAAGTACTGTGTTTACACCAGTTTATTTATTTTATTTATTTGCAGGTTTATATAGCGCTGGAATCGACTCCAACTGGAGTATCTCTGCGCTTCTGGCATAAGAATCCTATATCAAGAGTGGAGCATGCGGAAGGCATTAGATTGCATTTGTGAACAGCAGGGTTTTTAGTTGTTTCCTAAACACCAAATGTTCAGAACAGGAACGAATAGCTACAGGAAGACAGTTCCACAATTTAGGTCCCAACACTGAGAGTGCCTTACTTCCGTGCCTGGCTTTCTTAGCACGCGGCACTACCAGTGAGTGCCCATTACTGGATCTGAGCGTTCTAGATGGAATGTATGGGATAAATTTCTTTTCCAAATAAAGTGGGCCTTGTCTATTTAAGCTCTTGTGTATTAAACAGCAAGTTTTAAATTTTATCCTTTGACGGATAGGAAGCCAATGGAGTTCTTCTAACAGAGGCTTAGATGCTGTTCTTGTTGGGGCATTTAGAACAAGGCGAGCCGCGGTGTTTTGTATTACCTGAAGTCTATTCAGTACTCCCTCATTTGCAGAGAGTAAGAGACCAGAGTGCCTCCTCAGTTGGTTTAACTGGCATAGGCTCTTGGCCTATTGACACGTCTGCCTCAGGGACTCCAGGTCAAAGAGGCACGCGTCCAACCCTACTCAAGGAGGGGTGACTGTCACTCATTTTCTCCATCTGGGAAAAACACTTAGGGGCCCCCATAAGAACGAAGAAAACTCTCTGCAGATCAGGCCATAGTATTTTGTTTTCTATAAACAAACTCCCACTTTCAAGAGCAGAAGCGTCCAGCATGGTGTCTCCTCAGCAAAGGAGCAGTGTCTTCAATGGAGCTGTCACAACAGGGCACATCCATCTCTGCAAGGCAGGCAGGGGTCTCTAAATGCTCAGGCAGTCCTCCATCAGGCTATTGAAAGCCATAGATCCGAAGACGTCCCAGGCTGGTGGGCCGTCATTAGGTTCTAATTTAATCTAGATTTCACTAGAAAGCAGAGTTTTGCTGGTGGGCCGAAGGCTAGTGTAAATTTTGGGAATCTACCACCTATTTCAGTAGACTTGGGGACCCTGGAAAATTCTTCAAAATGCCTCAAGTCTCCCAGACTTCAGACACTGGACTGCCCCATCACCGTCTCCCCCATCTTAACCAATGCTCAATTATCTTTATACATGAAAATTCAAAACTGATAATTTGACACACATATCTGCTAGAGGACGTGGTTGTCAGTCACCGTAAGGAGGTCGTGGCACAGGAGAACCAGCACAGCACTGTCGCAGTCTGCATGGGTGGGGAAGAGAGCGCTTGGAGGCCCAGGCCAAAGCCCAGGTCTGCACCTTCTCAATCTACCGGTCTTGATGCAGCCTTCCTCCTTTGGGCATGTTTTTAAATGGACAATGAGGAGCGGCATCTTCACATACAGTCTATGAGTCTTGACCAGAAGTTGGCACCACCATAGTGTGCTTGGTCTTCTGAAATTCAGTGCTGCTACTTATTAGGTGTATGGGAAATGTATGTAATTTTCCTTTGCATATTAACATTCAATTTCATAAAATGTATGCACAATTATAAGTAATCACTGGGAATACAAAAGTTGCAATTGCTAATATATTTATTAGCATGAAAAGTGTCCTTGCGTCCTTTTTGATGCAAAAAACACAAGCGCCGCAAACAGCAGCCACCTATGTTCTGGTCACTCGCTTTGTTACTGGGCACTTGCTCTAGATTTTAGCAGTAGTAACGGGTATGGGAGGGGGTGGCAGGGCAGAGGGGAAGAGGGGAAAAAGAAAGAAAAAACACCTTTGCACGCCGCCGTCTCTCATCGGTCGTCTCTCCTCCCGGAAGTAGGAAGCTCACAGGCTCCCTTAAGCTAATCACGTCGCTGCAGTCACCAGCATGACAGCAACGTAATGATTGGTCTGAGAGCTGTGGTTCGGCGCTCAGATGGGGACTGGGAGCCTGTACATGTTCTTACCCAAGACTGTGCAATACAGCCGGGTGGAGAACATGCTAAGTGCGCATGACTGTTTGGCCGGCCTAAGACGGTCGGCCAAACCGGCATACGCACTTAAATGCACATATTTCTTTCTCCCCTCCATGGATGTGATGACGGCCAAGCCCCGCCCTGCCTCGCCCCAACACAGGCTTCAACATAGAAGAATAAAATGATATTAACAGCGTGTTATGATTATTTTATTTTTCCTTTTTTGCACTGCTGAAAAGCAGTGGGGCGACGCTCCTTTGCCTTAGTGGAGGAGCCGCCGCTGGATTTTAGCCATGACTGGGCCATCGTTATACAATGTAAGAGCATATTTATAGACATTTAGAGTGTCACTTAGGTTACTCAGGTTATGCGAGATTTTGTGGGCATAACAGAAGTTTCCCCTGGGCCTACTACTTACTTTCACTGCTTGCATCAGAAAATAAATATTGTGCTTGTGACCCCCTGCCTCAGTCTCTCAACAAGTAATACAGGCCGCAAAAGTTACACGTAGAGGCAGTCAAATCCCAAGGTTATGATTGGTAATGTCATGGCATCAGTGATGTTTACAGCAGTCCTGTGTGTGTGCTCTGCATAAGGCACAACTTTAGGTCTATTATTTTTGGGATCAGTGAGGTAATTTATGTGATGGGAAGTGATGTCATTGATGATGTACTTTGAGATACTAAGAATGAAATATTAATATGATGTTTGGAGGGGAACAATTCGCTATTCAAATTGAAGCCCTGGGGTAATACACCTTTATTTAAGCCAAACATATTGCTTTTCTACCCAAATTATTTACATTAGTGTTGGTAAGGTTAGTCACCAAATAAATGAATGAAATTGAAATTGAACATGCTTACCTCATAGTGATCCTGTTACAAACTTAATAGCACAGCTTAATAAATGCAATTGTTTGTATGTATGCCGTTGCCCTAAGCCCACATACATGTTTTGCAATATTCTTAACTATGAAGCAATAAAATACATAAAGCAGTATATACAGCGTATGTACAAGGAAATGGCAGACAGTGGCACTACAAAAAATTTAGCATTTCCAAATTGCAGGGATGCGCCTTACTTATAAGAATACGGTGCACCCCTATGTTTTTGCTAGTGCTACAAATATCTGCAGAGTGTCAACACAGACATTTCACCTTAGTGCAAGAGTGACTGTGTTGCAGAGATGATGTTTATGTGCAGGAAGGTGTTCGTTCCTGCGCATAAAAAATCAATAATGGTGATTTGCTACTTCTTTGTGTGCTGCATTCTGCAACACATAGAAGCTTCAAATCGCCATTATTTAAGGATTGTTTTTGTGCATGAAGAGACACCTTCAAGCACAAGAAGAATCATTAATGGTGTTTTGCTCTTTCTATGTGTGCTGCGGAATGCCGCACACATAGAAAGAGCAAAAACAAGGAGAAATAAAAGTATTTCTCCTCATTGCGCCAATCTAATGCCTGCTTTTGCATTGCATTAGGTTTTGCTGCAGCCTCAGATTTACAGATCCTTGTAAATCTGGGGCAGCATCAAAAAGCAATGGGTCTTGTGGTGGAACACCCACAGCAACACACATTGTACGCCCCTTTCATGCAGATACCTGCATGAAAGGGTACCAAATTTACAAAGCGGCATTAAGCCACAAAAAGTGGCTTAATACCACTTTGTAAATATGGAGCAGGGCATTGCGCCACCGGAACAACAGAAAACGTGATGTTCCGGTGGTGCAATCTCCTTGTACATATGCCACTGAGTGTCAGAACGGGGCTGGGCTAGTGCTGCCGAGTGGCAGCAGGGAGCTGTGGGTTTAGGTTTAAAATGCGCATGTCCCTTTAACAGACATGTGCATTTTAAACTTCTCTAACCTAGCCATCTTAGACAGCTGGGTAAGAGAAAGCACAGGGCTCCAGTGCTCTGAGAGCGCTGAGTGAGGCTGCTCCCTCCAATGCTGTAGCTGCTCTCAGGCTGGTGAGAGCAGCGCCAGAATTGATTAGGGGGTGTGCTGGGTCCCGCGTTGGAGCCTGCCAGAAGACCGAAGGATAAGGACATCGCATCATGGAAGAATGTAGGTATATTTTAAAAAATATATATTGTGTCATCCGTTCACCACCCTCTTTGCATGCCAACCGCCACTGGCTAATTGTGCGATGACTAGGGGCGTGGCTTGATGCCGATTGAGCATGGCGCGGCTCCCGTGAGGCTCCCCGTCCAGCGCAGGGGAAGCGCGCTTTTCTTTCATCTTGAGGGAATTGTCCGGTCTACGCGGCCACATGCACTACTCCTCAAGCGGACGGGAGGCATTTCGCAACCTCCCGCAACGTTAATCTCCAGTTTTCATCTGAAGGCAATGCCGCTCTCAGTTCTGTGTGCCGGCAGCCGCCATTTTATTTTCCCGAAGCTTGCCAAGATTGACGCCTACCGCTGCAGTTCTCAGCAGCATTGACTTTGGTCCTGTGTACACGTCTTTCCTGCCATTTTTTCTTCAAAATGCTCGCTTCAGGTTGCCTTGTGATTTATTGAAGTACAATTGCCTCAGTGCCTTGAATGCCTGCTTGCTCTGAGGGAATGCTTTCCTACTCGCCATCTTGAGTTCGCTTTGACACCCTATGTGCTGCGGTCTGGTGACTCTGTTGTGGTGCAGCTGCTGCATACGCCACTTGACAACCATTTGAGGGATTTTGTTCCTTTCCAGCAGCTTTTCCTCTTGTTGTGACCACCACGCAAGTGAAGCAGAAATATAACAATTGCCTTCTCACTATTTTACCTGTACTCTCACCACTTTCAAAGCAGCGTTAACGCATATACTATATGGCGGTGTGACAGCCCAGTCTCATCTTCCCTATATATAAGGGCTGGGATGGTGTGGTTGCGGTTGCCTCTACACCCTCTCCACCCTCCATATTGAGTCTCTTGGTGCCATTATCTCAGCACGAACACATGACGCACTAACTCAATTACAATTCTTTGAGAGGATCTGTTGAAATTGCTCTTCCTTAGCGGGACACTCTTCCACTCCACGGATTTGTTTTAAAACATTTCACAGTGCTCTTTTCAGCATTTTCACGGCTTATTGTGTGGTAGTGACTGAACAGACTTTTACTTTATACAAATACTTGTTACCCTTTGGTCTACTTCCCTCAATTTATTTTTTGAGGCGGCGTTTTGTCTCATTGAATACTTCTTCAGCTATATTTCTCCTTCTTAGCCTATTTTTATTTTTGGAGTCTGTGAACGCTTTTGGACATTTTTCTAATATAGTTTCATGGGAAGAACAAAAGGCACCCTCTCTGCTACTTCAAAACCCAAACATGTCTCCATCAAAAACTCTAAAGTATTTTCTGAATTTTCTAAATTGGATAGTTTGGGACTCCTTGCATCCGACCAGCGTGATGCAGATATGGAACCCACACAGCTACCAGCAGCGAAATCGAATGTGAAGCGCTTAAAAAAAGATCCCCCTTTGCCGCCCAAATCGACTTCTCCAGTCTCAATGGAAATATTGTTACAGGAAATAAGGGCCCTCAGGCCCTTTGTGGAGGAAACAAATACCAAATTACAGATTCTTTCTGATAATTGGATGCAGCTAGATGCCAGACTTACAAGTGTAGAACAGAGTGTTCCCTCCTTTCAGGAAACCACCAAGTGCGTTACCTCCTTGCATTCTCAAGTCTCAACCCTACAAAAACAAGTTGAAGACATTGAAAATCGTAATAGAAGGAACAACATGCTCATTTACAACCTGGCAGACGGGGTTGAAGGTACGGATCCTATTGCCTTCTTTAAGTCTTTCCTCCCTAAGATTCTTCACTTACCAGACGACACCATACTGAACATACAACGTGCTCATAGGCTAGGCCGTTTTAATAGCAATTCATCATCTCCACAGAGACCGAGAGGAGTCATCTTATATTTCATGGAGTATACAGACCTGATAAAAACTCTAAATGCTGCCAAGGCTCTTCAGAAGGTCTCTTGGTCTGGTGCTACACTATTCTTTGCACAGGATTACTCTAGAGCTACTGCGTCAAGACGTAAAGCTTTCCTTGACATGAGACCAACTCTCCGATCCATGGGTGCCAGATATGGTTTATTTCATCCATGTTTGTTTAAAGTCACCAATAATAACAAAACTACTTCATATGATGATCCTGTGCGTTTGCAAAGCTTCATCAATGCTCACACAACAGCCCTCATGGATTCTTCACGACCGTCTTCTTCACATGGAACTTGATTTATTTGCATTCCTTAATTAAGTTGTTATCTTCTTAATGACTATATCATCCATGCTATAACACGTTTTTATTGTTTCTTCATGTTAGTTCTATCCTAGGCGTTGTTATTTAACATTACAAATGCTTGTTTCCCCTTTGTTTGTGTTCAGTATTTAAGCCAGAGTTGACTTTGTCCTTTCACTTCTTTTTCCCTTCACAGTTACATTTATGTGCAGGCGTGTTCCCTTCATAGTCCGGTCTGGTCCTCATTGGATGTTTCGCCTGCTCCACGTGGTTCCATCTCCCCTCACCACCGTCTTCCCTTAATATAGGTATGTTTTTCGTTTTGTCTTACAATTGTTCTCTTTGCTTGTTTTAGGTGTCTTCTCCAATTTATTTCAGTCTTTTTCTCTCTTTTACATAATATTACTCCTTACTCTACTACTTACTACCTCTTGTTCTTTATCTCCTCATCATCTCAAAATCACTCCTATTCTTCGCTCTTTTGCTAATTTCGTTTTGTATACGTGGCCTACGTTTTTCGTATTTTATATTTCTCTTTTCTCTATCCTTGTATCCTTACTCCAATTCTCTCTACTCCTTCTTATTGCTTTACTAAGTTGTTACTAAGAATTAGATTTTTGTATCAAGGTTATGATCTTTTCTGTTTTTGATTATTCATGTCATTGAAATTCATTCCTGGAGCGTTAGGGGTCTAAACTCTCCTATCAAAAGACAGAGTCCTCACTCATCTAGCTAAACTCAATGCTGACTTGGTGTTTTTGCAAGAAACTCATCTAACCGATACTGAATCATCAAATTTGAAAAGAGGGTGGGTAGGGGATGTTTTCTCATCTGCGGGTGATGGGAAACGCAACAGAGTAATGATACTTTGTCGTAAGTCACTCTCATTTTCATTTTTGTCGCAAGACTCTGATAACGATGGTAGATGGCTGCTTGTCAAATTGTTGGTAAAAAATGTTCCTGTTTCCCTTCTTAATGTTTATGCCCCCACATGTGGTGAACCCTCTTTTTGGTTTACATTGGCCAAGCAAATTACGCACTCCATGGAGGATAATTTTATATTAGCTGGCGATTGTAACCAGGTTCTTGATCCTTTTGTTGACAGGAATTCTAGTATTCCCTTTGTCCCTAACAAGCCACATAAATCCTTTGTACATACCATTTCTCAGCACAAACTCCTGGATGCTTGGCGTTTGTGTAATCCAACTACCAGAGAATATACTTTTTACTCCCCCACTCACCACACTCAATCAAGAATAGATTATATTTTTGTCTCGCACAACATTTCTCAAATGCTAACGCATGCAGAGATTGGACCCATTTTGATCTCAGATCATGCCCCTGTTTCGATTGGCATTGATATTTTACCAAAGAGGTGACGTTTTAATAACGCTCTTCTTTTAAATCCAGAATTCACTGTTTCTTTCACTAACTTTTTTAATGAGTATTTTGATTTAAATTCCACTGAACATATGCCGTTTTCAACCATATGGGATGCTTATAAAGCCTTGGCTAGATACTTTATTATTAGTTTTGCTGCCAAACAACGTAGCATTGCTCGCCACCACACAAAAACTCTCCTCCAAGATATCAAGAGGTTATAGCATTCTTACTACACTTACCACTCAAAGGATTGCCTAACAGCTCTTATAAATGCTAAATTGCAATTTAACAAAAAGTCGACTGACGACGCTTCATTGTACTTGTTAAAATCTAGTGCAAAGTTTTATGGAGGTAAAAACAAAGCTGGCAAAATACTGGCTAACTACTTAAAGATCAGACACAATAAGCTAAATATAGAATCGATATATGATACTGACTTGAACTTAAAATTTAAGGATACTGAAATTTTAAGTGAATTCTCCCTCTTTTACAAATCTCTATACTCGTCTGAAACACAACCCACGGAACAATCCTTATCACAGTTTTTTTCTACTATTCCAAAGCCCCACCTTCCATTTCTGGACTTGTCTTCTTTGGAGTCAGACATTACACAACAAGAACTGTTATCTGCACTTCAACATCTCAAGAAGGATAAAGCTCCAGGTCCAGACGGTTTTACCGTTGAATTTTACTTACATATTTCTAAGCTTCTTCTACCTAAACTGCACTCTTTAACGCATTTTTTCAGTTCTCTGAATAAATCTTCTGGCTCCTTTTCCGAGGCCCAGATTTGCCTTATTCCTAAAGAAGGTAAAGATTCCAGATTTTGTAAGCACTATGGACCCATCTCCTTGGTCAATATTGATAACAAAATCTTATCCAAAGCCTTGGCTATTAGATTGGATTCCTACCTATCACAATTATTGGGAAAGGAACAGTCCGGTTTTGTTAAGAGACGTTTTATTACAGATAATACCCGGCTTCTTTTTAACATCTTGTCCAAATCTTCCCATCTAAAACACTGCCTGGCAGCGGTCACATTGGACGCAGAAAAAGTATTTGACAGGGTTGAGTGGACTTACCTGTTTTATACTCTCAAATGGTTTGGCTTTGGCCCTAAATGTATTTCTCTGGTTTCTCTTCTCTATTCTAACCCCCGAGCTGCAATATGTGCCAATGGCTTGGTTTCCTCCTTTTTTGACTTGAGTAGAGGAGTTCGGCAGGGTTGTCCTTTATCTTCCTTTTTGTTTAATCTAGCCCCGGATCCTTTCCTATCTAAATTACATCATAATCTGAATATACGTGGCTTCCAAGCGACTGATTATCATATTAAACTTGCAGATTATGCTGATGATATTTTGCTTTTTATATCCAATCCAAGTGAATCAATTTCTGCTTTTTTTGATGAAGTCCAATCATATTCCCTCATCTCTGGTTATAAGCTAAACAATGATGAGTGTGAAATTTTGCCCTTGACTAAATATACCTTTAAACCAGATTTTAGTGCCACAAATTTTACATGGAGTCCTAATCACATTAAATATCTAGGTCTCTTCATTACGCCTCACATTTCAGATACAGTAGCATTATGTGTGAATAAATGCATTCAAAAGCATAAAGATCTAACCACAAAATGGCATCCCCTCTACTTATCATGGTAGGGACGTCTGGACACCATTAAGATGATGTTGTCACCCATTGTCTTATACACTATATCTAATATACCTCTTCCAAACCTTATGAAATTTTTTAATAAGGTCAATTCAATCCTTTCTTCCTTTTTATGGAACAACAAAAAACCTAGAATGTCTTTGAAGAGATTAATTTGTTCCAAAGATGCTGGTGGAGTTAACTTCCCAGACTTTCGGGCGTATCACAAAGCATTTCTTCTCCGTCAGGCATCTTTTTGGTTACTTGAGTCTACGGATGACTGCCCTTTGTGGACCTTAATTGAACATCTCTTTTTATCCCCCTTTTCCTTTCAGGAGTATCTTTCCTTTTCACACTAACCGCAGACTCTTTCCACTCCCATAATTAAATTGACCTGAAAACTTCTCCAACTGCCATCTCCCCCCCAACAACACACCATGAATTCCTTTCTTGGTTCAACCATTTGGCACAATAAAAGTTTGCTTTCTATAAACAAACTCCCATAATAAAACTTTTTATTGGAAGACTTGGAGACAGAGAGGATTAATTTGGGTTCATCAACTATTCTCTCAATCACTCTTTCTATCCTTTTCCTCCATTAGTCACTTGTTCAACCTACCTACTTCATTTCTCCCTAAATATAATATCTTGAAGGAAGCAGTGATGACTACATACACCCAATTATACAGCACGCTCAATATTCCTAATGATGTTGACTCTCTTTCACAATTACATACCATGTTAAAGACCACAACTAAAGCTTCCAATATTTATGGTTTTATACAAGGTACTGCTACTGTTAGGCAGAAATCTACAACAGAGATAGCATGTGAACACGATTTTCACACCTCCTGGCCACTCTCTTTATGGAAGCGTTTATGGATTAAATTACGCAAATCCTTCAGGGCTGCAAATACAACACAAACACTGTTTTTCGTATATAATAGACTTTTATTATCACCGCATGTTTTAAACAAGAGCTTATCAAGTGTATCAGATGTTTGCTGGACATGTTTATCTCCTAATGCCGATTTATTCCACATGTTGTTCTCCTGCGATTCTGTATGTAGCTTCTGGAAAGAAGTATGGACTCAAGTCAACTTAATTTTTGACACTAAGATTCCATTTTCCTTCACCAATGTATTCCTCGGAAGCCTCTCACCTGTTTGAGAAAACATGACATTTAGGTGCCGATTCCGATCCGTTAAAAAAATTTACCGTCCGACTCGTATCCGTATTTTTTACGTACGAATCGTACAAGTACCGTACAAACTGCGAAGTACGATTCGTACGTGAAAAATACATACGAATTGCATTAGGAAAATGGTCCGAGAGGGAGCCGTAAATTTTTACGTCCGAATAGCGTCGGGAAAAGTGTCCGATAGGGAGCCAGACATTTTTACGTGCAAATCGTAAAACAGAAGCCTGTTCGAATACACAACCGCATGTAAAAGGCCCCGTACTGAGCGAACGCTGTAGCCTACATGTACACGGGTAAACTTGTGCCCGAATACGAGTCGTACAGCCCCCCTCACCCCGCACATGTCAGCACCGTATCCCCGTATGTCAGCACCGTACCCCCTCTGCACCGTACCCCAACACCGTAGCACAGCCCGGCACCTGTACGCACCGTACCCCAGCACCATAGCCCAGCCCTGTACCTGTACGCACCGTACTCCAACACCGTAGCCCAGCCCGTACCTGTACGCACCGTACCCCAAAACCGTAGCCCAGCCCCGTACCTGCACGCACCGTACCCCAACACCGTAGCACAGCCCCGCACCTGTACGCACCGCACCCCAACACCATAGCCCAGCCCCGTACCTGTACGCACCGTACCCCAACACCGTAGCACAGCCCGCACCTGTACGCGGCGCACCCCAACACCGTAGCACAGCCCCGTACCTGTACGCACCATACCCCAACACCGTAGCCCAGCCCCGTACCTGTGCGCACCGTACCCCAACACCGTAGCACAGCCCGCACCTGTACACGCCGCACCCAACACCGTAGCACAGCCCGCACCTGTACGCGCCGCACCCCAACACCATAGCACAGCCCCGCACCTGTACGCACCGTACCTCAACACCGTAGCACAGCCCGCACCTGTACGTGCTGCACCCCAACACCGTAGCACAGCCCGCACCTGTATGCGCCGCACCCCAACACCGTAGCACAGCCCGCACCTGTACGCGCCGCACCCCAACACCGTAGCACAGCCCGCACCTGTACGCGCCGCACCCCAAAACCGTAGCACAGCCCCGCACCTGTACGCACCATACCCCAACACCGTAGCACAGCCCCGCACCTGTACGCACCGTACTCCAACACCGTAGCACAGCCCGCACCTGTACGCGCCGCACCCCAACACCGTAGCACAGCCCGCACCTGTACGCGTCACACCCCAACACCGTAGCACAGCCCCGCACCTGTACGCACCGTACCCCAACACCGTACCCCATCAACCTCACCCAGCATCGCGTATGTACGGACCGCACATACAAGGGTACGAGCCTTATCTCTATGGCGTACACCTATGCCAACACTACCATAGTGCTACGGGCCGTACCCGCGTGTGTAGGGCCCGTAGCACTATGGTAGTGTTGCCGTAGGCGTACGCCATAGAGATAGGGCTCATACCCATGTATGTACGGCCCGTATCTCTATGGCGTACGCCTACGCCAACACTACCATAGTGCTACGGGCCGTACCCGCGTGTGTAGGGCCCATAGCACTATGGTAGTGTTGCCGTAGGCGTACGCCATAGAGATAGGGCTCGTACCCGCGTATGTACGGTCCGTATCTCTATGGCGTACGCCTACACCAACACTACCCTAGTGCTACGGGCTGTACCCGCGTGTGTAGGACCCGTAGCACTAGGGTAGTGTTTGCGTAGGCGTACGCCATAGAGATACGGGCCGTACATATGCGGGTACGAGCCCTATCTCTATGGCGTACGCCTACGCAAACACTACCAAAGTGATACGGGCCCTACACACGTGTGTACGGACCATATCACTGGAGTAGTGGTGCCCTAGGGGTACATGTGGAACGCACCGTACCTGTGTGTGGATAGTGAAATTACATAGGGGACACATGAGGGACAAGTATAAGGGCCTAAATGCATGCTGGTTGTCATGGAGACCGAGTTTCCAGTTCAAAATTTTGCATCAGATGGCCAGCAAAAGTCGGTTGGAGACAATATACTATGTTGCAAAGTGGTTGTTTACTTGACATCATGCTCAAATTTTGAACCATGCAAAGGCCCTCACTGGGGTAGGTTTAAAGGGATTGGAGGAAACGTAGGATGCAAATGAGATTGACCAATCACTCTATACTCCTGTAAATGAAACAGCCCAGCAAGGGAGATATAAGGCAGCCAGGACCCATGAGAGAGCACTTGCCTGCACAACCTTTCATTCCACACCACTGCTGCTGCTCGTGATTCCTCTGGCACCATGTCCAGGTCTGTGGAGAGGGCCCAGCCTTTCACCCAAGAGGAGAATGAGGCGTTGCTAGACGTCATCCTCCCACAGTACCCCTGCCTATATGGGAGACCAGGGGAGCAGGTGAGTGCTGACTCCACTAGCTGTGACTGTGCCCTTTTTTGTGTCTGTCACTTCTGGCATTGTGTCCAGGTGTGACAGACATGTAATGTTGTTCATGGTGGGTCCCAGGGGGGGGAATGCCTTATGTCTCCCATGCAGAGCCTGATGTGGTTCATATCTGCACTCCTCACTTGCATTGTGCTTACTGTGACAATCATTGCATGGTGCATGCCACATTCAGCCTGGATAATCCCCTTGGGAATGTTGTTTCCATAGTCCTGATGTGATTCTGTGGTCCCCCCAGTGTGACAGGTGACTGTACCCACAGATGTGTGTGAGTTGAGTGTACCTGTGGTGATAGTGTCCAAATGATGTGTACGGCCCCTGGACATTGGTGTGTGTGTAAGTCCCCTGTCATGTGGGTGAGTGTCTATGTGGAGTGTTGCACCCCAGCTGCATGGAGGATGCATATGCCCTACCCATCTGATGTGTGCAGGGAGCCGTGCTGTGTGTCTGACGTGCTGAGCTAGACCCACACCTGTGACTCCCCCCAGTCAAGTGGCACATGTGCAGAGTGATGATTGTACCCGCAGTTGCCAATGGCAGGTGATTGTCCTGTGCCTGTGTGTGTCTGTGTACTCCGCTGAGGTTGCGTCAGTGGCCTGGGGCATGTGACTGCTTTGAGGTGCTGTCCATTATCCTGGTGTTGCTTGTGATGCACAGTGTGAGCCATGATCATTGATTCTGTCACACCCCTCATGCCACCTGTGTACTTTAAATGCCACGTAGTGCATTTGGCCTTCCCCAGAGGATAATGTCCCTATGACAAAGGTGCAATGAGTTTGCTGCATACTATGCCCTGTTCAAACAAGCCCAATTGTTCTAATGTGTGTCTCTGTGACATGGAGCAGGTGTATTGATGTTGTCTCACTTTGTCATCCTCACAGGTAGCCGCCTACACCAAGGGGGAGATTTGGAAGCGGGCCTTCAGGGCCGTGAGGTCGGTGGAGGGTCGCAGTCGGCGCCTGGCCCAGGTGAGGAAACACTGGCAGGATATCTGGTGCTGGACCAGGAGGATTGCCCGGGTCCTGCTGGAGGACTCACCTCCACGCAAACACGGCAGGCGCCGGCGCCTGACCCACCAAATGAAGCGTGTCCTGGCGGTGGTCTTCCCTGACATGGATAGGCGGCTACAGGAGAAAAGCAGCAGGAAGGGGTAGGTACATGTGTGTTTGTTGTGTGTCACCAGCTTTTGGAAGTGCTCAGTCACCTGGATACACTGCAAGGGTTTATATGTGCAGTGCATATCCTGTTCCCCAAAGTCAACCGGTCCTGTTCTTCCTCCCTTCCCCTCCTTGACATGTGTTTCGTGGTCTGTGTGTAGTCACTCTTGCACAAGGTAATCTAGGCTGGCAGGTAATCCAAGTGGGGTGGTCTGTGACATGTGTTGGGACCTTGCCTGTGCCCTGTCCAGTTCAGTCATTTGGGGGTCAATGATTGTTGGCACTGATGCAGAGTCTCAACATAGGAGTGTGAGGCTGAAAATGAACTGCCTTGCAGCATGCATGACCGATGTAGTGGCCTCAGACATTATGTGCATGAGGGGGAGATATGCATAGTGCGGGGACGGTTGCTCCTGTTGCAGTCAGATCTATCCAGGACCATGGAGCAGTGTGGCCACTACAGTCCCCTGAGACACCTTTTCCTAGGAATCATGTGTATCATCCAACACTGTGGACATTCTCAGTGTCTTCAGCATAGGTTGGCCTCTGTGGCATTGTACCCTGGCCACATTTGTATTTACGTAAAGTGTGCTACATGTGTACACTGCACAGGGTGACCCAATGTGGCTTGTGCATCCTCACACTGGCCAGTGTCTGTGTGTCTGTGTACAACTATCTGATGATGGTTGTTTGTCAATATTATGTGTGGTCCGCCCCACGAGGGGTAGTTAAAGTGCAATTAGGATTTAATGGAGCCCATTTTTGTGATCCCTGATTAAGAGGTGTAAGTCCTTCCTCTGTCTCAATCACATTGTCTCAGGTAGGGAGGGGTTTGTGCGGGCAAGGCCTACATGTCCAAAGCTTATGTCTCCTTGCCAGGTCTGGCCTGTGTGTGATGATAGTCGGAACAGACACTCAACAAGTAGTGACCCAGTCATGTTGTGCAGGGTTTAATTGCAGCATGTGTCAAAAGTTAAAAGACATGGTTCCTGCTCATCCATATTTGGCAATGGTGTGTGGTCCAGATGCTGTGCTCGATTGTCCACAGACACTAGCTTCTCTGTATAATTCGATATCAAGTTCTTTGCTGTTGTGTCATGCTCTCCATTGTATCAAAGTGGCATGGTGGGTCAACCAACTGTGTAGTGCAGGGCCTACATATGTGCATAGTATTGTAGATGTTACTCATGATGCTTTTCATGCTATGCACTGTGACCTATGTAGTTTGGACTCATGTGTCATATGTATACAGGTGTCTGATTATTTCCTGTCTCTTCACCTTGCCCACAGCATCGTCGGGGGACACCGAGGGAGACACCGGCACGGACGTGGAGGAGGGATCCAGCACCGGTGCCACCAGTGCTGGGGAGTCTGGCGCAGCAAGTGGCACGGAGGGCGAGCGGAGTCAGGCGGAGGACCTGTCCAGTCCCAACACCGACAATGACGCTGACGGGTCCGAGGCTGAGCTCCCAGAGGGGGCGGAGGCTGCTCCCACAGCTGAAAGCAGCAGTACATCTCTCTCCGCCCCCTCCATTCCCATCACCGCCCTCCCACTTGCTCGGGTCCCTTCTGTCCGTGCGAGGTAACCACATGTCTCCTTCGTGCCAGGCACCGCACCCCCTGCCCCTGTCTCCTCTGCTGCCGTCAATGCCGAGTCTGTGGACATCCTGCGGCAGTTGCAGGTTGGTCAGACATTGCTGCTTAATGTCCTCCATGGCCACACCAGACTGCTAGCACAGATGGTGTCGTACATGGAGGGCATGTCATCAGCGATGTCTGACCAATGGATGTTGCTGAGGTCCATGGACTCGTCACTGACGGCAGCAGTGGGTCTCCTGCAGCGCTCCGTCCCCCCCCCAACCCCTGCCCCATCCACACTTCCCACTCCCATGCCTGTCCCAAGCACACCCAGACATCCCCATGCACGCACCCCACCAGACACAGGCAGCAAACCAACAGGGAAGGCCAAGCGCACACCTCCAGTCACTCACACACAGGGGGAAATAGGCACACCCACTGGGTCGGGGGCAAACGGCACCACGCAGCCACAGTGGGAGTCTGCAGTCCTCACGACCCACTTCCTCCAAAACCACTCCCCTTAGCTCCCCTGCCCAACAGTCGGACAAAGAGTCCTTCATGGCCAGTCTGTCCCTCAGCCCCAGTGTGACACCACCCCGCAAGCGGTCGAGGAAGTCCCCAGGCAGGGGAGTTGAGTCCCCCCCCTGTCCACACCCTCCCCCAGTAGCGCTGCAACCCATCCCTCCGACCCCCCCTCCTCTTTGGGGCTTGTGGTTCCTTCGGGTGCAGGGGAGACGCTGGCAGACCTTGCAACCGTGAGCAGCGCCATCCTAACCACCACCTTTGGTGCTACCCCACCCCCTGTGGTGGAGTCGTCCGTCCCGGCACCCACAACACCTAACCTTGCCCCTCCTGTCCCTGCGGTGCCTGGTCCTTCCCCCCCCCACATGATGCCCCCCCCCCTGTGGATGGAAAGGAACTCTGAACTGTGCAGGCAAGCTAGGGGAGACGCGTCCCAATGTGTCCCCCCCCCCCGGAATTCGCATATGGACTGGCCTATGGGCCTTGTATATAGTGTACATTTCAAATCCACTCTTTTTTTATGCTGAATAAAGCATTTTGTTTTTCATTTGCACACAAATGCTTTTCTGGTATTGCTGTTGGTGCTGCTGCTCCCTGAGTTGGGGTGGTGATAATGTGTTAGGTGTCTGGGAAATGTTGTAGTGTGCTGCTCATGGGGAGGACCCTGGTATATGCGTGCCATCACAAGGTCTCTGCAAATAATCTTTGGTCATGTAAGCTCTTACTGTATGGTGACATTGTCCCAAGGAGTGTTCCTTCCTCTGTGGCACCTGACTTCTTCCCTGCACGGTGTTTCCCAATTGTTGTGCTGACCTGTGTCTACATTTCCTTGCTGTGTGAGGGATCCCTTCAACTTTGCCCATGCCTGCTCAGAAATGTCTCCGCCTGCATCGTCTGTGCCATCCTTGGTAGTCACTGTACTTGTGTATGGAGTATGTTGCCATGGCTTAATGTGGACATGGTCCCTTTTCCGCACTATGCATGTGTGTACTCCCAGCCTAGCACACATGTGTTACTTGTTCTGCAGGGTATTTGGGCACCTGACTGACAATTGTGGGCATTGTATCTGTGGGTACTCCACCCTTTTCATCCCATGGGAGGCAACAACTTGTTGGCTGCCCCAGCACCTGTACATTCCTATCAGTCCTGGAATGTGGGTGACAGTGTGTGTTCCCTTAGGCTCTCTTAGTTTAGTGGGGTTTCACATGAGGATACAGTCTTGTTGCATGATCTCAGTGTGTGTATTGTGCTGCCACCGCCAGGGGTGGGTATGCATGTGTAATTTGTCATCACACCCACATGTGGTGTGTCATGCAGTGGGGGAAGGACATCCATCCTCATGGGAGTGGGACACTGCTGTCAGTGATGTGTTGTCATGGCACTATCAACATAGTCGCACATTGTGGATGCCTTCATGCACCCATGGAGTTTTGCTAATGGGAGGATGATGTACACACCCCCATGTCTCTGTCCACTGCTGGGAGGCCTATGCACCCACCCCTCATTTGTCTGGGCACTGCTGGGAGTGATAGGCACCCACCCCTCATATGTCTGGGCACTGCTGGGAGTGATAGGCACCCACCCCTCATATGTCTGGGCACTGCTGGGAGTCCTCTGCACCCACCCCTCATATGTCTGGCCACTGCTGGGAGTCCTCTGCACCCACCCCTCATATGTCTGGGCACTGCTGGGAGTGATAGGCACCCACCCCTCATATGTCTGGGCACTGCTGGGGGTCCTATGCACCCACCCCTCATATGTCTGGGCACTGCTGGGAGTGATAGGCACCCACCCCTCATATGTCTAGGCACTGCTGGGGGTGATAGGCACCCACCCCTCATATGTCTGGGCACTGCTGGGAGTCCTCTGCACCCACCCCTCATATGTCTGGGCACTGCTGGGGGTCCTCTGCACCCACCCCTCATATGTCTGGGCACTGCTGGGAGTGATAGGCACCCACCCCTCATATGTCTGGGCACTGCTGGGAGTAATAGGCACACACCCCTCATATGTCTGGGCACTGCTGGGAGTCCTCTGCACCCACCACTCATATGTCTGGGCACTGCTGGTAGTCCTCTGCACCCACCCCTCATATGTCTGGGCACTGCTGGGAGTGATAGGCACCCACCCCTATGTCTCTGTCGCCTGATGTGCATCGTAGCACGACACCCACCCACCCGCCCACACGCTCTGAAGGCCTGGGTACGGGCCGTACCACCATTGTTGGGGTGCCGTAGGGGTACGGCCCGTACCCAGGTCTACAGAGCGTGTGTACGGGTCGTACCACGCCTACCCCTACGTCACCCCAACAATGGTGGTACGGCCCGTACCCACGTTCTGTAGGCCTGGGTACGGGCCGTACCCCTACGGCACCCCAACAATGGTGGTACGGCCCGTACCCACGCTCTTCAGGCCTGGGTACAGGCCGTACCACCATTATTGGTGTGACGTAGGGGTCCGCGTGGTGCGACCCGTACCCACGCTCTTCAGGCCTGGGTACGGGCTGTACCACCATTGTTGGTGTGACGTAGGGGTACGCGTGGTGTGACCCGTACCCACGCTCTTCAGGCCTGGGTACGGGCCGTACCACCATTGTTGGGGTGACGTAGGGGTGTGCGTGGTGCGACCCGTACCCACGCTCTTCAGGCCTGGGTACGGGCCGTACCACCATTGTTGGGGAGATGTAGGGGTACGCGTGGTGCGACCCGTACCCACGCTCTTCAGGCCTGGGTACGGGCCGTACCACCATTGTTGGGGTGACATAGGGGTACGCGTGGTGCGACCCGTACCCACGCTCTTCAGGCCTGGGTATGGGCCGTACCACCATTGTTGGGGTGCCGTAGGGGTGCGGCCCGTACCCAGGCCTACAGAACGTGGGTACGGGCCGTACCACCATTGTTGGGGTGACGTAGGGGTAGGCGTGGTACGACCCGTACCCATGCTGTTCAGGCCTGGGTATGGGCCGTACCCCCAATGTTGGGGTGACGTAGGGGTAGGCGTGGTACGACCCGTACCCATGCTCTTAAGGCGTGGGTATGGTGAATACCACAATTGTTGTGGTGATGGGACGCGTCCACGTCCACTTCCGTTGTGGCGGGGCGCAGGCCTTGGTGGCCCCCCCCCGAGTGACCAGTCCCTGGAGGTACGGTATGTACAGGGCATGTATACATTTTGCCTTGGGTGGGGGTTATGTTTCCTGCCCCTGGCCCCACCTTTGCCCCTGGGTTCTGTTCTGACCTTCTGCGGAATCTGCGTCGGTTCCTGTGCACCAGGTCGTAGGCTATGAGGGCCGGGATGACACATAGGATGGGGTCCATGGCTGTCCGTCGCGTACAGGTGCTTCTTCCTCGCATCCTTCTCAATTTCCTGGCAGTTTTTGTCTCCCGTAAAAAATGCTACGTGCGGAGTGACGTAGGCACGAATCGTACTAGCTGGTTCGTAAAACGCTGCCTGACTCCGTCCGGACGTCACGTACGCGGTGTCCCGGATCGGAATTGTAGGTATATTTTAGCCGGTCGGTGTTTTGTACGAATCGTACGGAAATTGTATTTCTGTACGAATCGTACTTGCGGGTTTGTAAGGTGGTTTTCCCGGGCACGAGTCGGACGGAGAAAACGCTCCGTACGATGGTTCGTAGCCGGGTTTTACAGGATCGGAATCGGCACCTTAATGTCAAAATTCTCGACCTGTTATTAGCTGTTGCTTTTCAACAAATCACTATCAACTGGAAAGATTTCACAAAAATTTCTTATTGAGCCTGGTGGTATGCTGTCTGCCACAACCATAGGTTAGATACTGCTTTTGTTTACCCTATCAATTTGGCAACAAAGCGTTTGGATTTATGAACACCAGTTACAGTATTTCTTGATGCAAGTGCTAAAACGTTTTCACGGCCACGACCATCACAACAGGAAGTTCTTAAACCTCCCTGATTCCCTAAATGTTCCTACTTTTTTCTATATTTTATTGATAATTAGATTTCATGTGTATTATTTGCATCTCATATATTGCCATGTATAAGATGGATTAGTATATTCGCAAATCTGTTTACTTTGGATATTTTGATATGAGGGCTCTATTCTGTACTCTTTGTTGACACCTTTATATTCATTAATACAACTTTCTTAAAACTGAAAAAATTGTGCGATGACTAAGAAAACAATCATTGGGAAAGCCAAAAGGTTTCCCCATTTTAAAGAGTGTACATAATATAGATATGAAAATGACCAAGATTGTACCAGTGCACGGATTAACATATGAGACTGGGTTTTGAATCACCACCTTCCGGGCAGCATTTGAAATTATCTTGCCGCCCACGGCACGCGTATATGTGAGATGCAGGTGTGTTTATTCACCAAGATGTCTTACCTGCAACAAGTTATGGTTCTGGTACATTTTGAGCAAACTCATCAGTTTTTAGAGTGCAGCAGAAAAAGCAGCTTTTATGGGATTTATTGTGACGCATGTAAGAAACAGGTCTCTAAAGTAGAAATATAAATTTGAGAAAACGTCATCCCTTTTGTCAGTGGCTGTGGAAAACAAGCCCCAATGTCCACTTCACCTATTTGTCTGCTCCTATGATGCTTTTTGAATCATATTCCACATTAATATTTGGCCCAGCGTATTGTGTTAACTAGAACATTGTGAACAAAATATGGAGAACCAAAATATTAACAAGGTAAGTTTATATAAGTAAACATACTTTGCTCAACTCCACATATATGTAGCTTGACAATATCTGGCAGCGCAATGTTTGTACTGTCGTTAATTAAATATACTACTTGCAGAGTCAAGAGCACAGCGATGGGCAGACTCCTAAGCTTGAATAATTTTAAGGTACTTCTTAACATTGCAAAGAGCTTATCAAAGTTTTTGTTGTGGACCACTTAAAAGAACATATGCATAGGATGCTGTACTTTATTCCAGCTCATGACTGTTATGTTCATGTGCCTTGCATTCTGTCATCCCCTAGGCTTGATCTGCAGATCAGACACCCTTACATTGTTACAAACATAATGTACGAGTAGGAAGAGAGCAGATAATAAGTATGATGAGAAGAAAAATTCTGTTTGGGAAGTCAATAAATGAAGAAATATATGAAAGGTGACTTAATTTTTACACACATAGGGGCTCATTTATGAGGAATTGGTGAAAATGTTTGTCTTCATTAAACCGGCTCTGGGGAGACGTAAGGTTTTGGCGCTTCCAAGGTTTACATCATAAAGTAAATCTGGGGCAACATCAAAATCCACAGGTGCTGCACGGGAAAACCAACTGCAATGCCCACGGAACGCCTTCTTGACACAGAGTAAGGCAAGGCAGGAACTTGCACTACTTTGTCTTACTCCATATCTATGAGGCCATGCACAGCCACTCAGAGTGGCTTTGCGTCATCTCATAGATATGCCAAAAAAAGTGACACTCTGGCGGCACAAGCCTCTCGTAGATAAGCGAATATATGATGTTACAACGCAAGCCATTACAATGCATGCTTTGACAACGCGGATTTTACTACCAAGGTACTATATTTTTTGTTTTCATTTAAGATTTACTTACCTCTGGGAAGGGATACAGGGAAAATAGGGGTTTTGGGTGGGCTAGTGCATTAAAATACGGGTATTTAAAATTAATACCTGATTATTACAATGAATACCCAACTAATGATATAAATATTCAAACGTAAAAAAAGCAACATAAATTACCTAAAAATATTGATAACCTAATAATACATAGAGAATTTAATATTATAAAAAGTATATAATAATTATTAATAAAATGCATTTAAAAAAAACTTTTTGCAACACAATATTATTAAAAAACAAACAATTTTAAAAAATAGGATTACTTATTTTCAATAGAGTATACACCAAAAAAAATGACAACACAATTAAACGTAACAAAACAAAACAATTCAAAAAAAATATCATTAAACAAAAAAAAACGACAAAAACGGCGGCATAACAAAAAAATAACCATTTCACTCTACACCTAAAAGCAAGTCCTACTACACTTTCTACTAATGCACCTTGACTCGCAGCTCGCCAAATTGGCGGCCAAACATCTTTTTTTTTTTCAAGTAAATTGAGAAAACGCTAAAAAAAATTACACATTTTGACAGCATCAAAAACATTTTAAAAAATTGTGCACAAAACATATTTTCAAATAAATTAATGAGCAACTCACCAAAACGTATATAAACAGCTGACCACCATTTTGAAAACAGTGGTAAACTGACTTCCAGAGAGACCACACGCGTTTTGCCCGCCCAGAAATCCGCCAACTCAAACACTGACATCTACAGTCACAACTAAGTCTGCCCTTAAAAACTGTATTTGTCTAAAAACTAAAACATATCCTTAAATGAACTAAGAAATACCATTTAATTATTTTCACAGCTTTTTTAAAATTTCAAAAAGACGTGATAAAAACACACTTCATGCCACAGTCATTCCAAATATAAACAATGTAAGTAAAACAAACTTTTGTATTGTTTTATATTTTAGAAATAAACTCTTAGAATATAGATTGATAAAAAACTGTACAAATATAATATCCACACTCCATTTTTTTTTCAAACATACTCCTTATAACAAGCTATGCCTTCCTGTGTTTTACAAACACAAAAATACAAAATGTGTAAGTGAGCAAATTTACTATTTCTACTCCGACAAATGCTTGCCTCAAATAAACTGCAAGATAGTGGTAGGGGCAAAATTACTATTTCTACTCCGACAGGTGCTTGCCTCAGGGAAAGTGTTGGATGGTGGTGGGGGAACAATTACTATTCCTACTCTGACAGGTGATTGCCTCAGGGAAAGTGGTGAATGGTGGTAGGGGAACAATTACTATTCCTACTCTGCAATGTGCTTGCCTCATGGAAAGTGTTGGATGGTGGTTTGGGCATAATCACAATCCTACTCCGACATGTGCTTGCCTCAGGGAAAGTGTTGGATGGTGTTGGGGGAAAAATTACCATTTCTACTCAAACAGGTGCTTGCCACAGGGAAAGTGTTGGATGGTGGTGGGGGTATAATCACCATTCCTACTCCAACAGGTGTGAGCCTCAGGGAAAGTGCTGGATAGTGGCTGTAGTCAGTTTACTATTCGAACTCCATAATTTGGTAGCCTCATGGAATTCCTCCATAACATTTCTTGTTTAAAATATTTTTATAACATTTGCAAAAATGTAATAATCTTTTTTTAAATCAATAGATTTTAACAACAATAATAAACATCTAAAGAAAACAACCAGCCATTTTTTATGAAAAAATTAAACTGAAAACTATAAAGAAATTTTCTAAAACGTAAGTGAAATTGAACAATAACCATATAAAAACACATTTTTTTTTAGGTTCACAAAGGTGCAGATTAGCGTCATCCCAATTCTTCACTCAAACTTGGCAAGCTTACACCTTTGAAAATTCATGCACAATTTGCGAGTAACTACTTGGTTCTGGTAAATAGCGCATGCAATTTCCATTAAGTGCTATGGTAAGTCTTTCCTTATTTGCGACCTGCTATTGCAGGTCGCAAATAAGGAATGTTTTAGAAACGCAATTTGCAAGTACCTATTCAGTACTGCAAAATTGCACATGCAGTTTCCATTAAATCCCATGGTAAGCCTTTCCTTATTTGCGACCCGCAATTACGAGTCGCAAATAAGGAATGTTTTGGAAACGCAATTTGCGAGTACCTATTCAGTACTGCAAAACTGCGCAGGCAATTTCCATTAAATCCTATGGTGAGCCTTCCTTATTTGTGACCCGCAATTTGCGATTTGCAAATAAGGAATGTTTTGGAATCGCTATTTCAAGGATGCAAGGATGTCAAGCATTTAAATGCATGACACCCTTGCACCATTAAAATTGCGAATGCAAATTGCAAGCAATGTTCCCTCTGATTTTCCTGCTCTGTGTGCGGCAGTGTAGGGTCTCTGTGCGCTGCAGCCATGGCTATGTGCGCCAGGAACCAGACCGCACTTGTGTGCAGCGCCAAATATCACTCCAAACTTTTGGTTACAAAACTGAAAAGATGGTGCATTTCCACACATACAAACCATGTTAGGGGGCTTAAGGCAGATTTGCAATTTGAATACACACACACGCATTTCATTTCTTGATAGAGCGCAGCTGAGGGGTGATTGTGGGACTTTGTTAAAGAATCACAGCGCCCGTCTAGAGCTGCGATTAACCTGAAAACTTTAACAAACTCAGACAATCACCCCGTAGCCCAGCTCTGTTAATAAGAGAAATTCAGCAAGTCTACATAAACGGCGTGAACTTTAGAAGCCGTGTTTGTAAACTTGCTGAACTTCTTTTGTTACATAAGCACGGCTGTGGGCTGATTGTGTGCTTTTGTTAAAGTATTCATGTTAATCGCAGCTCCTGACGGCCCTGCAATTAACATGAGTGCTTAACAAAAGCACACAGTAGGCACCGCAACCAGGCTCTAAATATAAAAGAAGATGCCAAGTACCCATGACCTTCCTGCCGCACCCTCTGCCAGGAAACACCCGTTTTATGCGCCACTCGCTTGTTAAAAGGAGCGGTGCAAACGCTCTCACTGGATGTGCTGTGTGTGTGCACGCTCCACACACAGCACTGCGTGCTACAGGTAATAGAGGTGCGCGCGAGCGCACCTTATTGGGAACAGTGACTGCCACTGTGGATAATGAGGCCTTTTCCAGCCCTGTACCAAAACACGATCTGTGTGGGCAAGCTGAGGCCTGTCCTGCTCCTGCACCACAGCCCTATTATACAGCATGTTGGCCTCTATAGCCCCTTGCACCAAAAACTGCCACTACAGAGAGCTTTCGTACCAGCTAAGATGCCATGGTAGACAGTCTCAGACCTCCGTGTCTCAGCATAGCACACATGCCTGCTCAGCGACAAAGAGAGTTGCTCTATGAATTGGGCTACAGCAGAGCTCTTTCCATGGTGTCATGGTGGGGATCAAGAAGGCTCTTTACTGGCCTTATATCGCAGGGACGGTACTCTTCTTCAGAGCTCTTTGCTGCAGCTCATCGACACTCATCACTCACTCATCACCCCTGCTTCTAGCCATGCATGGTGGTGTTTCTTGGTTAGGTCTGCTGTCAGGAGGGCAAGTCTTAGAGTGAATATCTTCCTTTGGGGTATCACTTTGACTGCAAAGTTCAGTTGACTTACAAAGAACTGGATCTCTCTCAGGGTAGCCGTCTCCCACTCCACCATTGCTGTTACTGCCTCCTTAAGTCTAGGACCTTCGCTTGTGGCAGCCAGCATACCCCAACCACTGAGTCCATTTATGTGCACAAGGAGAAGCAGGCAACTCGGTCTATTGTCTTGCTTTCAGCTAGAGGGATTCTGGGGGTTCTGCTAAAACCTGGAAAGACTCCAGCAGCTCGGCACAGTCACTTTAACCTGGTTTCCCAACAAAGAGGAAGTCATCCAGGTGGTGAAGCTTACCCCTTTCGGATGCGCCCTGCACAGAGTCTCCTTTGTGAACGAACTGAAGACCTTGAATATGCACAATAGATGGTACATCCCACAAGCATGCATTTATCGATGTAAATGTTCCTCTGAAACTGATGACATAGGAACCAGAAACTGTCCGGGTAAACTGGTTGGAGCCTATATGCAGACTCTATATCTGTCTCGACAATCAGCGCTCCTCACCCTGAGCTCTCACCATGTCTATTGCCTCGTCGACAGATGGGTAAGAGGCTGAATACTATTGTTGGTCTAGCCTGTCATTGACTTGAGTCACCCTCAGGTAAGGAGAGGTGATGGCGGAGGTGGTACAGGCCCTGTTAATACTTGAGGAACATGCTCAGAGAAGAGATGATGAAGTCAGCAGAAGAGAGGTCCTGAATGGGCTCTGAATTCTTCCCAGGCCTGACTCCTTCTCAACCCTTATCACCTACAGGAACTTCCTTGTGGATTTTATATTTATTTTAATTCTGCTGGTGTTAGGCCCCCGGACAGGATCCTTAAGCCCTGACTAAATCCAGACCTTATACTCTCTGGCTCCTCTAGCCTGTGGCACTTATTCAGCAGGGCTCTGAGGGTTGGTAAGCTGATGAGTGAAGGGATCCTAGTCAACAAGCAACTCACTCCTTCACTTTTTTCCTTGATCCCCTTTTGCTCGGTCCCCTTTGCACTTGTTGCAATTCTTTGCTGATTAGCCTGAGAAGAATTTGCTGCAAACATGCTTTAACTTACAAACCTGGCCCCAGCTACGCTCACCCTTCTCAAATTTCCAGCAAATCACTGACACCCGTCATTGTAGTGTCCCCTACTTTGTGAGATGAGAAACCTCAATTTGCCCTTTGACTTTTCCTTGTCATATCTGCTATCCTGGCCAACACAGCAATTATTGCTGCTCTGGTTTCCATTCACCCTCCTTGTGTATGAAGCTGAAAAGATTCTCAAAGGTCCCTTACAACTGAGAGCAATATGTGCATCTTCATCCTAAACCACTGACCATCATGCAGTCATGCGGCCCCCACACGTCTGCTGAGTTTCATGAATTATATTTTCGTACAAGAATAAATATGTCGCATTGTGGGAACCTTTCAATTATCAGTGCTTCAAGCTACCTAAATGACACCAACTCACTATTAATTTTCCTTTGTACCTTTACTCTTTTATTACCCGAACAATATTTTGCCTTATTGATTGATGTCAAAGCCTCCCCGCTCAATCTCCAATAATGAAAAAATATCAATATATTCCTTCCTCCATATTCTTTTCTTCACACTGAGGGAGATGTACCCTGGCTGGCGTCTTAGCCCTAGCTGTGGTCCTATATGTTTTTCCCAAAGCTGCATTCCCAGGTGGACTGTACCAGATGTGCCCACCGTTACCAGAACCCACACCTGTAGGGTCTGCCTGCATGCTGCATCCGTAATTGCCAGGCGGCCAACCCCAAGCGCTGGGCGAGTATTTGTACTGCTGACATCCTCTTGCTGGCCTGTTGATAGGCACCTATGCTCCCTGTCTGCAATGCCAGTGCTATCCCTGTGCAGCTGCACTATACACTGCTGTGACCTGCTGCATAGAGCCTAGTGGATCAGTGTGTCCCCTCACATTGTTGTGAATACAATGCCCGGCAGCGATACAGCACTCCCCGAGAAGCCCTGTAGTGTGGGATTTATTTGGGCTAGATGTGCGTTGGAAAGTCCTAAGGCTGCCTGACGACAGGAACTTTTTATGCTTGTATGCCTATGGTGCTCTCCAAGTGCAAATTACCCTGGCCACTGAGCATCTCCTTCAGACCTGTGTCACTTGGGCAGATGAACGGGGCACATGTCTGTTGTGCCTGGATGCTCTAATAGTACTACTCCTCCCAGATGATGTCGCCTTGCGCCACCTAGGATGGTGAATATTTGCCTGCTCTCATGAAGGGGCTCTGATTACCATCAATACTTAAACAAAAGGCCACAAGTGACCCTGCACCGTGCTTTACTAACAAAAGAGTAGAGCCAGTTTAAAAACACAGCGTGCACCGAAGTACACCCTGTGTTATGAAACTGGCTCTACTCTTTTGTTAGTAAAACGCGGGGACAATTGTGGCCTTTTGTTTAAGTATTGGTGGTAATCAGAGCCCCTTCACCGGCTGTGATTACCATCAATACTTAAACAAAAGGCCACAATCTGCCCCGCGCTCTGCAGCCACACGCCCACATGCCCACAAGCCCACAAGGCCCCAAGCCCCCAAGCACACAAGCCCCCAAGGCCACAAGCCCACAATCCCCCTTACCTGCACTCCGTCACGATTCCTCCCGTACGCACATCGCATTCAAAAACGCCTGCTTTTCGCGCTGCTCGCTTCTTTAAAGCGGCGGCGCAACTCTATCTCGGGACGTCCTGGCTGTGTGCGCGCTCCACAGACGGCAGTGCGCACTGACGTCAGGAGAGGTGCGCGCCCTAAAGGGAACAGTGATTGCGAGTACCAATTTGGAACTTGAAAATTACGCATGCAATTTCCATTAAATCCTATGGGAAGCCATTCCTTATTATTGATCCACAATTTGCAAGTCGCAAAGTGTGAAACATGTAACCCAACAATGAAAGTAACAACGCAAAACTTGTACCTGTACTTCCATAACCAAACATTTTTAAATACTATTTATGGTTAATTTTTCACTTAAATCACTAAACACCTAATTCTTTTTTCTTTTTTAACTATTTCAGACAACATTAAAAAGGCTAACCAGTGAAAGAATCCAAAAACATCAAGAAAAGTCTTCTATTAAAGGTAAGATTCCTAAAACAATAAACTAAAAAATAACTTACCCAATATTTTTCTCCTTTGGAAACTTAATTGAATTAACATAAGAGTAATAAAACGCATAGGGGCCGATTCTGATCTGGGTCGGAAGGGCACCAAACGCGATCCGGCCGGAAAAATGACGAGCCGTACGCGTGTTTTCTGCCCGACTCGTACAGCTGTACGAGCAAGCCAGTACGATGCGAGCTACATGAAATTCACCGACCGAATCATTTCCGGGTCCGAACCGCTCCGTATGTCTCGGTCGTAAGCTAACCGTGGTGTGCAATGGATGTGTTTCACGACCGAGCCAGTATGTCCGGCTCGCAAAAGCTCCCGGAGTTGGACTTCGGAGGTCCGCATCGGACCCCCCGACACCTGCAGCCGTACGACTCGCACACAGGGGGAGACACATGGGTCTCCTCCACACAGGCATGTACGGCGCAGATGGCACCAACGCATACCCACTGTAGGGGCTGCCCTTGTGCGAGACGTACCCATTCAGTCAATGGGAGCCCATGTACGCGTCGTACAACTGGCTCCCATTGACTTCTTTGGGAGTCCGACCGAACCGAGCCCGGCAGCATACATGCGCATCGTACTCGCTCGGTCGGACTGTAGGTGTCCGGCTCGGTCGGAAAACACTCCGGATCCAACTCGGTTGGAGTGCTTTCCGACCCAGATCGGAATCGGCCCCATAATATCTTTGCTCTTTCAGACCCAACTAAAACACAAACCAGACCTCCATACTGAAAACATCAACAAACATCTTTGAAAACTGTAAATAAATTAATATGTTTAACACTAAAACAAATTAATCACTTTTCTGTCCCAAAAATGCCATTTTAAAAAATACATATCAACAAAATGTAATCTTGCAAAATGCTTTTAACATTCAAATTAACTTCCACCAGCATTTACTATAAACATTTATTTTAAAAACAAGACTTTCTATTTTTTTGCATCAAAACAGTAAAAGCACTATAAATTAAAAATAAACTAACACATTTATTTTTTATGTTTCATTCCATAACAGAGAGTGTCTTCTAATCAAGATGCAAAGTACATCACCTCCAGCCGTGAAAACCGACTATGTTTATTGTAAGGAGAAACTAACTTAGCCCAGGTGTCATTGGAGGTGTGTGCAATACTACTCATCCCATTGCATAGGCAGAGGGATTTCTCTTGGTGACTCTGTTCCAAGAACCACAGAACATAACCACCTTGCCTCCTCAATGGAGATTCAGGTGATAGAAACAATTAATGAAATTAAAGATTTGCATCCACATCCAATGAACACAGTGGTGCAATTTTGAGGGAGGTAGCCCAACACATTCCTTCACATGGTGCAGGTAGTATGCCCATAATTCCTAATCTGAGAAGAATTGTTCAACGTAAAAGGCAGGCACATAATCCACAAAGAGTAGCACCCCACACCTTTTTTGACATAAACAATCCACCTGAACTATCTGTAACAGTTACCAATGAACCTTTTCTTTTGCATGATAACAAAAACCCTGAAAAAAATACTAATCTGTAGCACAACCCATTATCATGTAAGATTGGAAAACAGTGATATTTGGATGATATATGGGATGTTTAAATGCACGCTTCATCCACTCACCCAAATATACACTATTCACGCATATACAAATAATACAGTAGTTCCCTTAGTTTACAGTTTACTCCCTGATAAACAATCCTCAACACACACTGAATTTTTGTCAGTGATAAAATCTAAAACATCAAACAAAAGTCCTAGAAAAGTAATAATTGACTTTGAATTACCTATGATTAATAATATTACCAAATTGTACACGAATTAACAAATTCAAGGATGTTTTTTTTCACTTTTCTCAGGCTTATTGGCTAAAAATTTTAAAAAATCCATAGTTGAGGATTATATATGAGATAGAAAACTAGAGTTTGAACTAGAAAAACTAACTGCCCTTTGCTTTGTTCCTCCTGACAGTGTATACAAATACTACACTTCAATTACTGAAACTGAATACTTTACCACAAACAAACAAAAATTGCCACCTATTCTAAATTACTTTGAAGACACATCGATTGGCCATCTATGCAGGTCGGGTCGCAGGAGGAAACCACGTTTCCATGTGAAGTGGTGGAGCTGCTACTCGACCTGCTTAGAAGGATGAGCAAAAACAAATAATGCCATAGACGGATGGCACAACTCCTTCAATAAATCAATTGGCAAACATCATCCTAATTTCTATAATTTCTTGGAAATTTTGAGGAAGGAGCAAAGTTTTCAAGAAATGAGAATATCGCAATCATTAACAGGTAGCCTTCACCGACGGATATCAAAAAGAATAAAGGAAATGTCCGAGAGACTATTGGGTGCAATTCAACATTTTACGTTGATGGTGGCTTCGGACTACCTTTATAATCTTGCACACATCCTCCATTTCTAACCTAAACTATCTTCTAACTTGCCTGTTTTGCCCTAAATTGTTAGTATAAAAAAGTTGGGTTTTCTTACTTTGAGATGTCTTCTTTTTTCAACTCTTGGACTTACATTGTGTCCAGTTTATCACCAAGAGTCCTCTGTCTTTTTCGTATCCTTTCCCCCAAAAATCTGCATTCCTTTTAAAATCTCCATGTCCCGAATTATTCTTTTAAAATTTGCACATGATTTTTTAAATTATAATCTGTGCATCCTTAAAAAACCGCACCCAAAATAAATCCCAAAAACGTTTTGATTTTCAGCGAAAAATGCAACAAAATCCAATGAAGCAATCCATTCTATTTCGAGAACAGTTCTAGATCCTTTCCAAATTCCAAAATCCAAATAACAAAAACCAATTGATGTAAACATATTGGATTATCTTTTTTTCTGAAAAAAGTTGTTTATTTTGTAACCATATTAAAAATACATCTAAAAGCAACGACGCCAATTTTTTTTTTAAACCCGGCGCAAAAAGTTAAAAAGATACCTTTCTAATCAGTTTTGTTTTTTAAAGTTATTAATTTATATATTTTGATTAACTTTAATAAACAAAGCGTGTTAAGAAAGAATGAGACCCGGCGTGGGCCTACTACTGCAACCTGTTATGTAATGAATTAGTTTGTTAACACACATTAAAGCTACCAAAAACACATTAACTACATCTATCTCCCTCCTCTCTCCTTACAATAAACATTACCACTTATGTTTGTATTTTAATAATTTTAATTTGTCCTACCTTTACGGAGCTCTCCCTTGTGTCTAATCCATAGCACGATAATCCTGGTAATGATGAAAGTTACGTTAACGCAGCAACGTCATAGCTTACTGTAAAAACTGAAAAATTGACATTTTCTCCCATTCACTTCAATGATAAAGCATGGGAAATTTATTTAGAAAATGTTTTCAAAACAGTTAGGTGCCGATTCCAATCCTGTAAAACCCGGGTACTATTCGTCGTACGGAGCGTATTCTCCATAAGACTCGTACCCGGGAAATCCACCGTACAATCCAGCAAGTACGATTCGTACCGAAATAGCATTTCCGTACGATTCGTACAAAACACTTTACGGCTAAAAAATACCTACGAGTCTGATCCTGGACAGCGCGTACGCGACGTCCATACGGAGTCAGGCAGCGTTTTACGGACCAGCATGTACGATTCGTCCCTACGTCACTCCGCACGGTCCGTATCACCATTGTAGTGGTGCTGTAGGGGTAAGCGTGGTACGGACCATACACACGCCCTCAGAGCGTGTGTACGGTCCGTAACACCATTGTAGTGGTACCGTAGGGGTACACGTGGTATGGACCGTACACACGCCCTCAGAGCATGTGTACGGTCCGTATCACCATTGTAGTGGTGCAGTAGGGGTACGCGTGGTACGGACCATACACACGCCCTCAGAGCGTGTGTACGGTCTGTATCACCATTGTAGTGGTGCCGTAGGGGTTCACGTGGTACGGACCGTACACATGCTCTCAGAGTGTGTGTACCACGCGTACTCCTATAGCACCACTACAGTAGTGATGCGGACCGCACCCACACATACATAGCGTGGGTACGGACCGTATCACCATTTTATTTGGGCCGTAGGGGTACGCGTGGTACGGACCGGACACACCCTATGAATGGGGGGGTACGGTCCGTATCACACGTACCCCTACGGCACCAGTACATTTGGGATACAAGGCGTACACACGCCACGAATGTTGGCCTACAGCCTGGTGCAGCATATTACCTTTATATTGGTGTGTGTGTAGGCCCAGGACAGCAGTGTACTGCACCAAGGGGGTGGGTGGGTGGGTGGCTGCATAGGATATCCAGCAGTGGACAGACATGTGAGGGGTGGGTGCAGAGGGCTCCCAGCAGTGGACAGACACATGTGTGTGGGTGCAGAGGACTCCCAGCAGTGGACTGAGACATGAGGGTGGGTGCAGAGGACTCCCAGCAGTGGACAGAGACATGGGGGTGGGTGCATATCACTCCCAGCAGTGGACAGACATGTGAGGGGTGGGTGCAGAGGACTCCCAGCAGTGGACAGACATATATGGGTCGGTGCAGAGGACTCCCAGCAGTGGACAGAGACATGGGGGTGGGTGCAGAGGACTCCCAGCAGTGGACAGAGACATGGGGGTGGGTGCATATCACTCCCAGCAGTGGATAGAGATATGGGGGTGGGTGCAGAGGACTCCCAGCAGTGGACAGAGACATGAGGTGGGTGCAGAGGACTCCCAGCAGTGGACAGAGACATGGGGGTGGGTGCATATCACTCCCAGCAGTTGACAGACATGTGAAGGGTGGGTACAGAGGACTCCCAGCAGTGGACAGATATATATGGGTGGGTGCAGAGGACTCCCAGCAGTGGACAGAGACATGGGGGTGGGTGCAGAGGACTCCTAGCAGTGGACAGAGACATGGGGATGGGTGCATATCACTCCCAGCAGTGAACAGACATGTGAGGGGTGGGTGCAGAGGACTCCCAGCAGTGGACAGGCTTATATGGGTGGGTGCAGAGGGCTCCCAGCAGTGGACAGAGACATGGGGGGGTGTACATCATTATCAGATGACCACAACTCCATGGGTGTATGTACGCATCCCTACCTTTGGACAATGATGATAGTGCTATAACAACACATCACTGACAGCAGTGTCCCACTCCAAAGAGGATGGATGTCTTTCCCCCACTGCATGACACACCACATGTGGGTGTGAGGACAAATAACACATGCATACCCACCCCTGGCGGATGCAGCACAATACACACACTGAGATCATGCCACAAGACTGTATAGTCATGTCACTGCCTACTAAACTAAGAGAGCCAAAGGGAACACACACTGTCATGCACATCCCAGGACTGATAGGAATGTTCAGGTGCCGGGCCAGCCACCAAGATGTTGTCTCTCATGGAAGGACTAGGGTGGAGTTCCCACAGATACAATGCCCACAATTGTGAGTCAGGTGCCCAAATACCTTGCAGAACAAGTACCATATGTGTGCTAGGCTGGGAGTACACACATGCATAGTGCTGAAAAGGGAGAATGTCTTCATGAAGGCATTTCGACATACTCAATACACAAGTACAGTGATTAGCAAGGATGGCACAGATGATGCAGCCGGAAACATTGCTGAGCAGGCATGGCCATAGTTGAAGGGATCCGTCACCAACAAAGGAAATGTAGACACAGGTCAGCACAACAATTGTGCAACTCTTTGCAGGGAAGATGTTTTCAAAACAGTTAGGTGCCGATTCCAATCCTGTAAAACCCGGGTACTATTCGTCGTACGGAGCGTATTCTCCATAAGACTCGTACCCGGGAAATCCACCGTACAATCCAGCAAGTACGATTCGTACCGAAATAGCATTTCCGTACGATTCGTACAAAACACTTTACGGCTAAAAAATACCTACGAGTCTGATCCTGGACAGCGCGTACGCGACGTCCATACGGAGTCAGGCAGCGTTTTACGGACCAGCATGTACGATTCGTCCCTACGTCACTCCGCACGGTCCGTATCACCATTGTAGTGGTGCTGTAGGGGTAAGCGTGGTACGGACCATACACACGCCCTCAGAGCGTGTGTACGGTCCGTAACACCATTGTAGTGGTACCGTAGGGGTACACGTGGTATGGACCGTACACACGCCCTCAGAGCATGTGTACGGTCCGTATCACCATTGTAGTGGTGCAGTAGGGGTACGCGTGGTACGGACCATACACACGCCCTCAGAGCGTGTGTACGGTCTGTATCACCATTGTAGTGGTGCCGTAGGGGTTCACGTGGTACGGACCGTACACATGCTCTCAGAGTGTGTGTACCACGCGTACTCCTATAGCACCACTACTATAGTGATGCGGACCGCACCCACACATACATAGCGTGGGTACGGACCGTATCACCATTGTATTTGGGCCGTAGGGGTACGCGTGGTACGGACCGGACACACCCTATGAATGGGGGGGTACGGTCCGTATCACACGTACCCCTACGGCACCAGTACATTTGGGATACAAGGCGTACACACGCCACGAATGTTGGCCTACAGCCTGGTGCAGCATATTACCTTTATATTGGTGTGTGTGTAGGCCCAGGACAGCAGTGTACTGCACCAAGGGGGTGGGTGGGTGGGTGGCTGCATAGGATATCCAGCAGTGGACAGACATGTGAGGGGTGGGTGCAGAGGGCTCCCAGCAGTGGACAGACACATGTGTGTGGGTGCAGAGGACTCCCAGCAGTGGACTGAGACATGAGGGTGGGTGCAGAGGACTCCCAGCAGTGGACAGAGACATGGGGGTGGGTGCATATCACTCCCAGCAGTGGACAGACATGTGAGGGGTGGGTGCAGAGGACTCCCAGCAGTGGACAGACATATATGGGTCGGTGCAGAGGACTCCCAGCAGTGGACAGAGACATGGGGGTGGGTGCAGAGGACTCCCAGCAGTGGACAGAGACATGGGGGTGGGTGCAGAGGACTCCCAGCAGTGGACAGAGACATGAGGTGGGTGCAGAGGACTCCCAGCAGTGGACAGAGACATGGGGGTGGGTGCATATCACTCCCAGCAGTTGACAGACATGTGAAGGGTGGGTACAGAGGACTCCCAGCAGTGGACAGATATATATGGGTGGGTGCAGAGGACTCCCAGCAGTGGACAGAGACATGGGGGTGGGTGCAGAGGACTCCTAGCAGTGGACAGAGACATGGGGATGGGTGCATATCACTCCCAGCAGTGAACAGACATGTGAGGGGTGGGTGCAGAGGACTCCCAGCAGTGGACAGGCTTATATGGGTGGGTGCAGAGGGCTCCCAGCAGTGGACAGAGACATGGGGGGGTGTACATCATTATCAGATGACCACAACTCCATGGGTGTATGTACGCATCCCTACCTTTGGACAATGATGATAGTGCTATAACAACACATCACTGACAGCAGTGTCCCACTCCAAAGAGGATGGATGTCTTTCCCCCACTGCATGACACACCACATGTGGGTGTGAGGACAAATAACACATGCATACCCACCCCTGGCGGATGCAGCACAATACACACACTGAGATCATGCCACAAGACTGTATAGTCATGTCACTGCCTACTAAACTAAGAGAGCCAAAGGGAACACACACTGTCATGCACATCCCAGGACTGATAGGAATGTTCAGGTGCCGGGCCAGCCACCAAGATGTTGTCTCTCATGGAAGGACTAGGGTGGAGTTCCCACAGATACAATGCCCACAATTGTGAGTCAGGTGCCCAAATACCTTGCAGAACAAGTACCATATGTGTGCTAGGCTGGGAGTACACACATGCATAGTGCTGAAAAGGGAGAATGTCTTCATGAAGGCATTTCGACATACTCAATACACAAGTACAGTGATTAGCAAGGATGGCACAGATGATGCAGCCGGAAACATTGCTGAGCAGGCATGGCCATAGTTGAAGGGATCCGTCACCAACAAAGGAAATGTAGACACAGGTCAGCACAACAATTGTGCAACTCTTTGCAGGGAAGATGTCAGGTGCCACAGAGGAAGGAACACTCTTTGGGACAATGTCTCAAAACCAAAATAACACACACTGCCAATGATTCTTTGCAGAGACCTTGTGATGGCACGCAGATACCATGGTCCACCTCATGACCATCAGACTAGAACATTTCTATGAACCATAACACATTACCACAACACCATCTCCTGGAGCCTCAGCACCAACATCAATACCTGAAATGCAATAGTGTGCAAAGTAAAAATAAAATGCTTTATTCAGCATAAAAAACAAATAATGAAATGACACTATATACAAATGCCAATGGCCAGTCCATAATAGAAGTCCTTGGGGGGACACATGGGCACGCGTCTCCCCTAGCTTGCCTGCACAGTGGACCCCTCAGGTTCGTCGACCGGGGGGGAGGGGGCATCATGTGGGGAAGGACCAGGCACTGCAGGGACAGGAGGGGGAAGGGCCGGTGTGGTGGGCGCAGGGGTGGACGTCTCCACCACAGGGGGTGGGGCAGCGCCAAAGGTGGATGTGAGCACGTCGCTGCACACTGCTGCCAGGGCATCCAGGGTAAGCCCTGCACCGGAAGAAACCCCAGGGCCAATGGAGGGGGGGTGGCCGAGGGATGGGGTGCAGCGCTCTTGGGGGAGGGGGTGGACAGGGGGTGGGACTCAACTACCCTGCCCGTGGACTTCCTCGCCCGCTTGCGGGGTGGTGTCACAGTGGTGGTGATGGGCAGCTCACCCATGTCGACCTCTTTGGGTGTCAGTTTGGCAGGGAAGCCAAGGGGAGTGCTTTTGGAGGGACTGGGTTGTGAGGCCTGCGGACTCAGACTGTGGCTGCGTGTATGTCTTTTTGCCCCAGACCCAGTGGGTGTGCCTACATCCCCCTGAGTGTGCGTGCCAGGAGGTGTGCGCTTGCCCTTACTTGGTGGTGTTCTGCCTGTGTCTGTGGGGTGCGTGCTTGTGAATGTCTGGGTGTGCATGGGACAGGTATGGGAGAGGGAAGTGTGGATGGGGCTGGGGTAGCGGGGGGAACAAAGCGCTGCAGGAGACTCACTGCTGCCATCAGGGAAGAGTCCATGGACCGCAGAAACCTGCGTTGTTCAGACATCGATGCTGACATGCCCTCCATGAACGACACTATATGTGTCAGCAGTGTGGTGTGGCCATTGAGGACAGTCAGCACCGATGCCTGCCCAACCTGCAACTGCTGCAGTATGTCCACAGACTCTGCACTGAGGGCAGCAGAGGTGACAGGGGCAGGGGGTGCGGTGCCTGTCCCGAAGGAGACATGGTGGTGCCCTGCATGGACAGAAGGGGCCGGAGCAACTGGGAGGGCGGTGATGGGAATGGAGGAGGCGGGGACAGATGTTGGGCTGCTGCCAGGTGTTGTAGCAGCCTTCGCCCCCTCGATGAGGTCAGCCTCGGACCCGTCTGCGTCGTAGTTGGAATCGCCACCAGACAGGTCCTCTGACTGACTCCCCACACCCTCCGTGCACTGGCTCCCGCAGACTCGCCAGCACTGGTGGCACTGGTGCTGGGTCCCTCATCCAGGTCCGTGCAGGTGTCTCCCTCGGTTTCCAATGATGATGCTGTGGGCAAGGTGAAGATACAGAAAAACATCAGTCACCTGTATACATCTGACACATGAGTACAAAACCAATAGGTCACAGTGCATATCAGGCAATGCATCATGAGTAACAGCTAGATTACTCCGCACATATGTAAGCCCTGTACTCCCCAGTTGGTAAACCCACCATGCCACTTGGACACAAGGAAAAATAGGACACACCAGCCCAAAACTTGTATGAGAAATACACTGAGGAGCTAGTGTCTGGGAACAGGTGAGCACAGCAATACAATGAAGTCATGACACCTCTTGTTTACCCTGAAAGAAACAGTAGTGGTGCACCCAAGGCAAAGTAGGCATGTAGGCCTCGCCCGCACAAATCCCCCATACCTGACACAATGTGATTGAGACAGATCAAGAAGTGACACCTCTTAATCAGGGTTTACAAAAATGTGAAGCAAGAATTCCCAATGTACTCCACATCACCTCGTGAGTCTGCCAACACATATTTGTGACAAACAACCTTCGACTGATAGTTGTGAATAGACACACAGGCACTTCCCAGTGTGAGTATGCACAAGCCAAATGGGGTCTTCCTATCCAGTCGACACATGTAGCACACTTTGGATAAATACAAATGAGGCCAGGGAACAATGCCACAGAGGCAAACATATGCTGAACACACTGAGAATGGACACAGTGTTGGATGACACACATGATTACGAGGCAAGGGTGTCTCAGGGGACTGTAGTGGGCACACTGCTCCTTGTTCCTGGAATGATCTGACTGTAACATGAGCAACCGTCCAGGCACTATGCATATCTTCCACTCATGCACATCATGTCTGAGGCCAAAACATGCTGCAAGTGTTTTCATTTGAAACCTCACACTCCCATGTTGAGACTCATCATCAATGCCAACAAATATGGACCCCCAACAGAGTGAACAGGACAGGGGACAGGCAAGGTACCAACACATGTCACAGACCACCCTCCCACATGATGCATAAAGCAATGTGCACTTGGATCAACTGGCAGGCTAGATGACCATGTGCAATTGTGATTACACACAGACCAGGGGACACATGTCAAGTAGGGGAAGTGACGAATAAGAGCACCGGTTGAACTTGGGGAACAGAATATGCACTGCACATATAAACCCTGGCAGTGTATCCAGGATACAGAGCACTTCCAAAAGCTGGGGACACACAACACAACAAACAGACAGGTACCTACCCCCTCCTTGCTGCTGTCCCTCCTGTAACTGCCTATCCAGGTCAGGGAACACCACCGCCAGGACATGCATCATGTGGGTGATGAGGCATCGGCGCCCGCCGTGGGGGCGTGGAGGTGAGAGCCCCAGCTGGACCCGGGCGATCCGCCGGGTCCAGCACCGGATGTCCTGCCATCGTTTTCAGACTTGGTCTTCCAGATCCCCCCCTTCTCGTAGGCAGTTACCTGTGAGGATGACAAAGTGAGACAACATCACTACACCTGCTCCATGTCACAGAGCCACACATTTGAACATCGATGATATGTTGAACAGGGCATAGGATGCTGCCAAGGAATAGCATCTTACTCATATAGACATTGGCCTCTGTGGAAGCCCCAATGCACTACATGGCATTGAAACTACACAGGTGGCAGGAGGGGTGCGACACGCTCCCTGATCATGGCACACACTGTGCATCACATGCAACACCAGTCTGATGGACAGCACCTCAAAGCAGTTACATGCCCCAGGCCACTGACACAACCTCAGCAGAGTACACAAACACACACAGGCATAGATCAATCACCTGCCATTGGCAACAGCGGATACATACCTCACTCTGCACATGTGCCACTTGTCTGTGGGGTGTCACAGGTGTTGGGCTAGCTCAGCAAGTCAGACACACAGCACGGCTTACTTCTAACATCAGATGGGTAGAGCTGTTGCCTCCTCCATGCAGCTGTGGTGCAACACTTCACATAGACACTCACCCACATGACAAGGAACCTTCACACACATCAATGTCCAGGAGGGCGTACACATCACTTGGACACTCTCACCACAGCTCCACTCAACTCATTCACATCTGTGGGTACAGTCACCTGTCACACCGGGTGGACCACTGAATCACCTCAGGACAATAGCCAAAAAATGCCACCAAGGATTTGCCAGGCTGAATGTGTTATGCACTATGCAGTGAATGTCACAGTAAGCACAATGCAAGTAAGGAGTGCACACAGGAACTACATCATGCTCTGCATGACAGACATAAGCCTTTACCCCCCTGGGACCCACTCTAAACCACATTGCATGTCTGTCACACCTGGACACAATGCCAGAAGTGACAGTCACAAAAAAGGTGCACAGTCAGTGGAGTCAGCACTCACCTGCTCCCCTGGTCTCCCATACAGGCTGGGGTACTGTGGGAGGAGGACATTCAGCAATGCCTCATTCTCCTCAAGTGTGAATGGCTGGGCCCTCTCCACAGTCCGCGACATGGTGCCAGAGGAAGCACAGACAGCAGCAGCGTGGTCGACAAGAAAGTTGTGCAGGCAAGTGCCCTCTCATGGGTTCTGGTTGACTTATATCTGTCTTGCTGGGGGCTTTCATTTACAGGAGTACAGAGTGATTGGCCAGAATCATTTGCATCCTACGTTTCCTCCAATCCCTTTAAACATACACCAATGACACGAATTTGCATGGTTCAAATTTTGAGCATCATAGCAAGGCAAACACCACTTTGCAACATTGTAATTTTTGGGCCAACTGACTTTTCAAGCCCACATGATGGCCACATTGCAACTGAAATATCTGTATCCATGACAACCAGCATGCATTTTGGACCTAATACTTGTCCCCTATGTAATTTTTGATTCCAAAAAACAGGTACGGCACCACTACAATAGTGATGCGGACCGTACACATGCTCTGAGAGCGTGTGTACAGTCCATATCACTACAGTAGTGGTGCCGTAGGAGTACGTGTGTGTGTACGGTGCGTACCACACGTACTCCTATGGCACCACTACTATAGTGATACGGACCGTACACACGACGTGTGTACGGTCCGTACCACGCGTACTCCTATGGCACCACTACTATAGTGATATGGACCGTACACACGCTCTCAGAGCATGTATACGGTCCGTATCACTATAGTAGTGGTGCCGTAGGAGTACACGTGTGTGTACAGTCCGTACCACGCGTACTCCTACGGCATCACTACTATAGTGATACGGACCGTACACAAGACGTGTGTACGATCCGTACCACGCGTACTCATACGGCACCACTACTATAGTGATACGGACCGTACACACGCTCTCAGAGCGTGTGTACAGTCTGTATCACTATAGTAGTGGTGCCGTAGGAGTATGCGTGTGTGTACTGTCCATACCACGCGTACTCCTACGGCACCACTACTATAGTGATACGGACCGTACACACGACGTGTGTACGGTCCGTACCACGTCTACTCCTACGGCACCACTATTATGGTGATACGGACCGTACACACGCTCTGAGAGCGTGTGTACGGTCCGTATCACTATAGTAGTGGTGCCGTAGGAGTACGCGTGAGTGTACGGTCCGTACCACGCGTACTCCTAGGGTACCACTACTATAGTGATACGGACCGTACACACAACGTGTGTACGGTCTGTACCACACGTACTCCTACGGCACCACTACTATAGTGATACGGACCGTACACACGCTCTCAGAGCGTGTGTACGGTCCGTATCACTATAGTAGTGGTGCCGTAGGAGTACGCGTGTGTGTACAGTCCCTACTACGCGTACTCCTACAGCACCACTACTATAGTGATACGGACCATCCACACATGACGTGGGTACGGTCCGTATCACGCCTACTCCTACGGCACCACTACTATAGTGATACGGACTGTACACACGCTCTGAGAACGTATGTACGGTCCGTATCACTATAGTAGTGGTACCGTAGGAGTACGCGTGAGTGCACGGTCCGTACCACGCATACTCCCACGGCACCACTACTATAGTGATACAGACCATACACACGCTCTGAGAGCGTGTGTATGGTGCGTTTCACACGCTTACACTGGTGATAGGAGGCGCACAAGAAAAGAATGGAGGTCTCTGACTCGCACAAGGCTGTACATCAAGTCATTGTCATTGCAGACTTTCACGTGCAGGGCCTGGGTGTGTCAGGCAGTGATATTGCACATGTCTCCTCATGTAGTTGCACAATTGATGTGTGATGACCTGTGTATACATGTCATGTGTGATGGGGCACTATGTGGCACACTTCCCCTTCACACTTTGCACATGTGTGCCTGTAGTACAAGCGTGTCAAGCACAGCATCACTGGTATGGCACAGTCACCACCACCCGCAACTGTCCCCTGATGCCAGGGACAGGGACACTAACAACTGACATTTCACGATCAGCGTGCCCCGATGTGACTATGTCATGTGTGTGTCATGTGTTCCCATGAGCTTGCTGTTAGGGTTCCGTCAACTACATCTGCTGTTGCTGCATCCAACATGTGTCTGTGTGGAGATGGGCATGGCACACATCTACGCACACCATGCCACATGTGGATTCCCACGTAAGCAGGGTCTGTATGCATCGGACATGATATTTTCACTTGAGGACATATCTGCGTCATCTCAATGTCTGTGTTTTCTGTTTTCACATGTACCCCTTCATCGCAATGTGTGTGATCTGTACATTTGACATTCCATGTGATCTGTGCGTCTAGCTTGCCGCCAGCTGTCTGTATGAGATGACATCCTTTAAATGCAGCTATGTGGATGTATGTCACTCCTGTGATGTCTCTGGCTGTTCACTCAGACTGGCACCCAGCTAGTTTCAGGGCATGTCATGTAGACTTGCCACTCAACGGGTGTATCTGGCTTTTCGTAGGAGTATCACCAAGCTGGCATATGTGTCCTGGATGTATTGCACAGACCAGACTCTGTATTTAGCAGATGTGTTGTAGAAGTTGAGCATGTGATCTGTTCATTGACATTGATGTTGTTATGCTCTCAATCTTCGTTGTTCATAACAATTTTCTGCAGGGCACCGCCTGTCCCCCGACCAATGCCGGAGTTGGGTGCCATGCGGGAACGTGCCTGCATCCGACGTTACAGATTCACTCAACAGTTGATTGAGGACTTGACCTCCAAGCTGGCACCACACCTCCAACCGCGACACAGGTATCCGACTGCGCTGACCCCTAAGATAAGGGTGATGGCAGCCCTACATTTTTTTGCCACAGGTACGTTTCAATTCACCATAGCTGATGTTGGTGGCATGTCACAGACAATGTTCAGCCGTGTCCTGCGTGATGTTTTGGCAGCCATGTTGGAGCCCCTTCATGAATTCATCCATTTTCCGACTCCTGAGGAGTTGACAGGTGTCAAGGGTGATTTCTATGCCCTGGGAGGGATGCCCCATGTCATTGGGTCCATTGATGGGACACATGTGGCCTTGGTACCACCACAGACACAGGAGGTAGCCTATCGCAACCGTAAACATTACCACTCTATAAATGTCCTTGTGGTGTGTCTTGCTAACATGCTGATTTCCCATGTCTGTGCACGTTTTCCAGGGTCAGCACACGATGCCTACATCATGAGGCATAGCAGGGTGCCACAAATGATGCTGCGGCTGCACAACGTACGAGCATGTCTGGTTGGTGGGTATACTCTGTTTGTCCTGTGTGTTACGGTAACTTTGGCTCTTACGGCATCTCCTGACCCACTTATTTACATGATGTTTCCATGTAGGGGACTCTGGCTATCCCAACATGCCATGGCTGATGACGCCTCTCCGCAACCCAAGATCAGCTGCAGATCACCGGTACAACAATGCACACGGGCAGACCAGGCGAGTGATTGAGAGGACATTTGGCCTCCTGAAGAGCCGATTCCGGTGCCTTCACAAGACAGGCGGGTCCCTCCCATATGCACCGGCGAAGGTCTGCAAAATCTTCCTCGTGTGCTGCATGCTGCACAACATGGCAGTGGAGAAGGCAGTGCCACTCATCCTGGAGCAGGATGAGCAGGAACATCCACCCATGGAGGATGAAGGGCTTGGTCACGAGGCAAGTGAGGAGGAGGAGGAGGAGGAGGATATCCGGAGTCAGCTCATACACAACTTCTTCTCATAATGGTGAGTCACTGGGTCTGAGTGTGCACGCTTGGAGCCTTGGGTGGCATGTGTTGCAATGTGTGTGTCCAGCTGACTGTATGCTAAGTGACTTAGATGTGTGTTCTGAAGTGTCACTCGAGTGATGATGTCATTCCACACATTTTAGCTGAGACACTTTCTTTTAAATTATCATGGGGACCACATTGTTCCTGTTTAGTAAATGACCATGTATGCGGAGAAAAATATTTTAGCTGACTTCTTGTGTGTCTGTCATTCCCAGGTTCTTGCGCATGTTGTGTGCTCGTGTCATCGTTGTCCTCCTGCTATTCCTCATGAGTATTGCAACGTGTGCTGAATCAGCGTTCCATGCACGGACATGGGGAAATGTCATTTTGGGTAAGGAATGCAGCAAGGCATTTTGGGTGTGTGTTAGAAGGTGACCCCAGAGGAGTCAGGGAGGTTACCTGAACACCCTGAGACCTACCCTCGGGGTATCGTAGCCGGGCACTGGCGAGAGACTCCTCAGGGGGAAGAGTCTCGTATCTAGGATCGCACAAACGGCACCACACGACAAAGAGACACCACACGGTAGGTTCTTGGGAACAGATCTTTATCTATTCAGCTTCGTCAGATCTTTATGATCACCAAGGTAGACATGTACAAAATAGAGCACGGGCTCAGAGAGTCTCGGTAGGGAAGGGGATAGCGGGACAGTCTTTGGGGGATTCGGATAGGTGCAGGGGCGTACCCAACGCACAGCTCACAATCCTCGAGCCGGGGGATACGCTGCGGTCCAGCCGGACCAGAGGAGTCTGTAGGAGCCGCGAGTCACTCAGCGGGGCTCAAGCACAAGTTCGGAGGTCTTACGATCTTCAGGGGAGCCGCGAGTCACTCAGCAGGGCTCAAGCACAAGTTCGGAGGTCTTACGATCTTCAGGGGAGCCACGAGTCACTCAGCAGGGCTCAGAGGCTCCAAGGTTGCAAGGGAGCCGCGACCACGTCAGCTAGGCTCTCGTCGTTCCAGAGTCGAATCTGCCAGATAGCCCCAGAGCACCCCCTGATATAGGTCAGCTCCTCTTTGATGTCCGGGGTCCGTGTAGGCAGGGACCTTAGCGCGTGGGGGCCGCTCGTTGGAGTTCCCTGCCATGTTGTCCTTTGATCTTTTCAGGGCCGGGTCGGGAGGAGTCCCAGACACCCAGCAGGCGTGGAGCCAGCCTTTAGAGAGGCCAGAGGGCCGATCGAAACCCATCTCCCGAGGGGAGGCCAGAGGTGTGATGGAAACTGCTCCTCCCTCTCTCACTCTATGGGAGAGCGATGTTCCCCAGCCGGGGTGGCGCCTCTAGGCCTGGGTTGTGCTGGGCCATCGTAGGTGCAGGAAGTGGGCACGCGGGCCCGGTGGTGCTGGGAAGATGGAGGGCACGGACAGGGAAGTCCGGGTCGGGTGTGTGTGGGTCCTGGTGGGCAGGACCGGCTAGGCCGTGTACTGGGGGACTGAATGAGGTGTACGGGTCAGGGGGTGTGGCCAGGGGTCAGGGATGGCCATGCCACAAGGCCGGGTCTAACACACGTCCCCCCCAGCTGAAAGCCGGAGAGAACTACCCATCCTCTTGGGGGTTCTCTTCGCTGAGGCGGAAGAACCGGGAGAGGCCGTCAGCGTTGGCGTGGTCAGTACCAGGGCGGTGCTCTATGGTGAAATCCATCCCCTGGAGGGAGATTGACCACCGCAATAGTTTGGGGTTTTCCCCTCGCATCTGCATGAGCCATCGCAGGGGGCGATGGTCGGTTTGGACTTTGAAATGGGTGCCGAACAGATAGGGTCGGAGTTTCTTGAGGGCCCAGACTACGGCGAACGCCTCGCATTCAATGGTGCTCCACTTCTGTTCTCTGGATAACAGCCTTCGGCGGAGGAAGGCTACGGGCTGGTCTAGGCCTTGGTCGTTCACCTGTGACAGGACTGCCCCAATGCCATGCTCGGAGGCATCAGTTTGTACCACAAACTCCTTGGAGTAGTCGGGGGCCTGGAGCACAGGGGCAGGGCAGTACACATGGCCGCTTTCAGGGCATCGAATGCCTCCTGGCAGGCAGAGGTCCACTGCACTTTCTTGGGCTGTTTCTTGGACGTGAGTTCCGTGAGGGGACCGACAAGGCTGCCGTACCCCCGTATGTGGGACACCCCCGCGCCGCACGGCCACCAGCTGCTGCGTGTGCCCCTTGCCTGCCCTCTGCCTCGCTGCTGCTTCGTCCGCCGGCTGCCGCCACTGCAGTTGTTTGTGCCCCTGCCTTGACGTGAATCTGTGCCTGCTTGGTTTAATTATCTTTTTTTTTCCCCTTGTTTATCGTATTTTTGCTTGTTTTGTGGTTATTTCATTTTCCCCGTGTTGCTCTCCGCCCCGCTTTTGCCTTCTGTAACCCTCCCCACTCCCGCCTCCCAGCTGCTCCGCCCACCCTTGTCTTGACGTGAATCTGTGCCTGCTTGGTCTAACTCTCTTTTTTTTCCCCTTGTTTATCGTATTTTAGCCTGTTCTGTGGTTATTTCTTTTCCCCGTGTTGCTTTCCGCCCCGTTTTGCCTTCTGTAACCCTCCCCGCTCCCGCCACCGCCGCCTGTCCCCGCCCCCTTTGCCTTCTGTAACCCTCCCCGCTCTCCCGCCTCCCAGCTGCTCCGCCCACCCGCGCACTTGGCCTTAAATGGCGACCGTGCGACGCAGGTGAGTGTGACCCACTTGTGGGACACCCCCGCGCCGCACGGCCACCAGCTGCTGCGTGTGCCCCTTGCCTGCCCTCTGCCTCGCTGCTGCTTCGTCCGCCGGCTGCCGCCACTGCAGTTGTTTGTGCCCCTGCCTTGACGTGAATCTGTGCCTGCTTGGTTTAATTATCTTTTTTCCCCTTGTTTATCGTATTTTTGCTTGCTTTGTGGTTATTTCATTTTCCCCGTGTTGCTCTCCGCCCCGCTTTTGCCTTCTGTAACCCTCCCCGCTCCCGCCTCCCAGCTGCTCCGCCCACCCTTGTCTTGACGTGAATCTGTGCCTGCTTGGTCTAACTCTCTTTTTTTTCCCCTTGTTTATCGTATTTTAGCCTGTTCTGTGGTTATTTCTTTTCCCCGTGTTGCTTTCCGCCCCGTTTTGCCTTCTGTAACCCTCCCCGCTCCCGCCACCGCCGCCTGTCCCCGCCCCCTTTGCCTTCTGTAACCCTCCCCGCTCCCGCCTCCCAGCTGCTCCGCCCACCCGCGCACTTCGCCTTAAATGGCGACCGTGCGAACGCGCAGCGGCCACGCGCAGCGGGTGCGCCGACTGAGTGCCGAAGGTGCGCCAAAGGTAAGCCCGTCTGCGCCCGTCCGCGACCGGATCGCGTCCAGCGCCAGGACCCCTGGCCCACGAGGACCCCGACCTACCCGCCTGACGTACTCCGCCGCCACCCTCATCGCTCTCAACACCGGCCGACTCCCGAATTGCCACCAAGCCACACCACGATGCACCCACGGACCTTTCAGCTGCCACGCCTGCAAGTTCTCCTGCACCCAGACCAGCCGCACACCAGCACCCGCAAAGTCGAACACCAGCAGCACCCACCTCAAGTGCATCCTGCTCAACACCCGCTCCGTCCACAGACACGCCATCGAACTCTGGAACCTCCTAGACGCCACGGCCCCGGACGTTGCCTTCCTCACGGAGACCTGGATGAACGCCTCTTCAGCTCCTGACATCGCCATCGCTATCCCAGAGGGCTACAAGATCGTCCGGAGGGACCGAAACGCCAACCAGATGAGAGGAGGCATCGCCATCATCCACAGAAACACCATCCGGATCACGACCAGCACCGACAACACCCTGACCAGCGCCGAACACCTGCACTTCCAGATCCACACCAACCCGAACACCACCCTCAGAGGCACCCTGATCTACCGACCCCCTGGACCACGCACGCAATTCAGCGAGGACATCGCCGACTTCGTCAGCCCGCATGCCCTCCCCTCCGCTGACTACATCCTCCTGGGAGACCTCAACTACCATCTGGAGAACAACAACGACCACAACACCAGCACCCTGCTCGACAACCTCGCCAACCTGGGACTCAAGCAACTGGTGCCCACCCCCACCCACCTCGCCGGACACACACTCGACGCCGTCTTCTCATCCAGCACAGACATCCTCTTCAGCCACGCCACAGAGCTTCAATGGACGGACCACAGCTGCGTCCACTTCACCTTCAAGAGAACGACGACCCACCAACACCAGCAACAAGCCGCCCACAGAAGCTGGAACAAGATCACAGCAGACCAGCTCGCCACCTCCCTGAGCCAGCACCCTCCTGCCAGCTCAGCGAACCCCGGCCAGGCCGCCGACAACCTCACGAAGTGGATCAGCGACTGCGCGGACGAGCTCGCCCCGCTGAGGACCCCGCCTGGCAGACCCGGCAGCAAGAAGGCCCCATGGTTCACCGACGAACTCAAGTGCTCCAAGAAGAACCTCCGAGCCCTCGAGAAAGTCTGGAAAAGGGAACCGACACCGGACAACAGGACCTCCTACAAACTTGCCACCCGGAAACACCACCAGCTGATCCGCGCCGCCAAGAAAACAGCATTCAAGGACCGGTTGGACAACAACGCACACAACAGCAAGGAACTCTTCAACATCGTGAAAGAGCTCTCCAACCCCAGCGCAGGAAACAACGACATCACCCCATCGCAAGACCTCTGCAACTCCCTCGCTTCATACTTCCACAACAAGATCACGGACATACACAGTAGCTTCAACAACCAACCATCGCACACCATGACCGTCCAACCACCCCCACCCACCACCACCCTCCACGCCTGGACCCCGATCAGCACCGAAGACACCACCCGCACGATGAACTCCATCCACTCCGGATCACCGACCGACCCCTGCCCTCACCACGTCTTCAACAAGGCCGACGCTGTCATCGCACCCCACCTGCGAGACATCATCAACACATCCTTCGACACCGCCATCTTCCCCGAGAGCTGGAAACACGCCGAACTCAGCGCTCTACTCAAGAAACCAACAGCGGACCCCACCGACCTCAAGAATTACCGCCCCATCTCGCTTCTCCCGTTTCCAGCCAAAGTCATCGAGAAGACCGTCAACAAGCAGATGGCCGCCTTCCTCGAGACGAACGGATCCCTCGACCCCTCACAGTCCGGCTTCCGAGCCAATCACAGCACCGAGACCGCCCTCATCGCCGCCACCGATGACATCCGAGCCCTGATGGACAATGGAGAAACAGCGGCCCTCATCCTCCTAGACCTCTCCGCGGCATTCGACACGGTCTGCCACCGCACCCTAGTACGGCGCCTCAGCAACATCGGAATCAAGGACAAGGCGCTGGAATGGATCATCTCCTTCCTCGACGGAAGAACACAGAGAGTCCGCCTTCCACCGTACAAGTCAGAGGCCTCCGAAGTCATCTGCGGCGTCCCACAAGGATCATCTCTGAGCCCCACCCTCTTCAACGTCTACATGAGCCCCCTCGCGGCCATCGTACGCAAACACAACCTCAGCATAATCTCCTACGCCGACGACACCCAGCTGATCCTCTCCCTGACCAACGACCCCGCCGCCGCCAGAGCCAACCTGCACGAAGGGATGAAAGAGGTAGCCGAGTGGATGACGACCAGCCGCCTGAAACTGAACTCGGACAAGACGGAGGTTCTCATCCTGGGCTCTTCACCCTCCGCCTGGGACGACTCCTGGTGGCCTCCCGCCCTGGGCACCGCACCCAAACCGACAGACCATGCACGCAACCTGGGCTTCATCCTGGACTCCTCCCTCTCCATGACCAGGCAGGTCAACAACGTCTCCTCGGCGTGCTTCAACATCCTACGCATACTTCGGAAAATCTTCTGGTGGATCCCCACCGAGACCAGGAGGACCGTCACCCAGGCCCTCGTCACCAGCCGACTGGACTACGGTAACGCCCTCTACGCCGGTACCACCGCCAAGCTCCAGAAGAGACTCCAGCGGATCCAGAACGCCTCAGCCAGACTCATCCTCGACATCCCACGATCCAGCCACATCTCCGGACATCTGAGAGACCTTCACTGGCTCCCCGTCAACAAGAGAATCACCTTTCGCCTCCTCACCCACGCACACAAAGCCCTACACGACCAAGGCCCGAGCTACCTCAACAGCCGAGTCAACTTCTACGCTCCCACGCGCCACCTCCGATCAGCCAACCACGCCCTCGCCGCCGTCCCCCGCATCCGAAGAGCGACTACAGGAGGAAGGTCCTTCTCCTACCTGGCCGCCAAGAACTGGAACTCCCTCCCGACCGACCTGCGCCTGACCCAAGACCACCTCTCCTTCAGGAAGAAGCTGAAGACCTGGCTATTCGAGCAGTAGCGGCACCCCCCCCCCCAGCGCCTTGAGACCCTACGGGTATGTAGCGCGCTTTATAAGTGTCATTGATTGATTGATTGATATGAATCTCCGGTAGTAGCCGGTGAGGCCCAGAAAGGCTCTGACCTCCGTTTGGGTAGTGGGTGGTTCCCAGGCTAGGATGGCGTCGATCTTAGGCTGCAGAGGGGCGACCTGCCCGCTTCCAACTCGGTGCCCTAAGTAGACCACTGAACCTTGCCCAATCTGACACTTGCTGGCTTTTACTGTGAGGCCTGCCTGGCGCAGGGCCGTTAGCACCCTCCGGAGGTGCTGGAGGTGCTCACTCCATTCGGAACTGACAACCGCGATATCGTCCAGATATGCGGCGCTGAACTTTTCCAGCCCGGCCAGGACTCTATTTACCAGTCGCTGGAAGGTGGCCGGGGCATTTTTCATCCCGAAGGGCATCATGCGAAAGCGATAGTGCCCATCCGGGGTGGAGAAGGCGGACTGCTCCTTGTCTCCTTCTGTGAGCGCAATTTGCCAGTACCCGCAGGTTAGATCGAATGTGCTGAGAAAATGAGCCGACCCGAGACGGTCAATGAGCTCGTCTGCTCGGGGAATGGGGTGAGCGTCAGCTCGGGTGACTTCATTGAGTCCCCGGTAGTCCACACAGAATCGGAGTTCTGGGGCAACACCGGGGGCCGCTGCTTTCGGGACCAGTACCACAGGGCTGGCCCAGGGGCTGTCTGAGGGTTCGATCACTCCCAAGGTCAACATCTTCGAGACTTCGGCCTGAATGCAGGACCGGACTCGATCAGGGACTCGGTAGGCTCGTTGCTTCACTGGTGGGCTGTCTCTGGTGTCCACGTCATGGACACACCAGTCGGTGACTTTGGGGACAAGAGAGAATAAGTCGGGGAACTGCCCTAAGAGCTGGCGGCACTCCTCGCGTTGCTGGGAAGTGAGGGATGGAGAGAGGTTCACTCCTTCCACGGAGCCATCCTTCTCCTTGGTACACAGGAGGTCAGGGAGGGGATCTGACTCCTCCTCGGCCCCGTCATCGGTGGCCAGCAGCAGACTCAGCTCCGTCCGCACGAAGTGGGGTTTGAGACGTGAAGGACCCGAAGGGGGTCCCGAGGGGACTGGACGTCTGCCAAGTACGTGACCTGGCTCTTCCGCTCAACGACTTTGAAGGGCCCGGTCCATTTATCCTGGAGGGCGCAAGGTTTCACGGGGGCCATGACCCATACCTGCTGGCCCGTCTGGAACTCGACCAGAGTGGCATTCTGGTCGTACCAGCGCTTCATTTCCTCCTGGCTCGCCTCCAGGTTGGCCTCGGCCAGTTCTCGAAATTTCCTCGTCTGGTTTCGGAGGGTCAGGACGTATCGGAACACATCTCGGGGGGGGGCCTTGGGGCGCCGCCTCCCATCCTTCCTTGACCAGGCTGAGGGGCCCCCGGACGGGGTGCCCGTAGAGTAACTTAAAGGGGCTGAACCCCAAGGACTTCTGGGGAACTTCTCGGTAGGCGAACAAGAGGCAGGGGAGCAGGACGTCCCACTTGCGCCGGAGGGGCTCTTCCAGGCCCGCGATCATCCCCTTCAGAGTCCGGTTAAACCGTTCTACTAGGCCATTTCCTTGGTGGTGGTACGGTGTGGTGAATTTATAGGACACTCTACAGTGTTGCCACAGGGACGTCATGTATTTGGAGATAAAGTTCGTTCCACGATCGCTTACGACCTCGCGAGGAAAACCCACACGGGAAAAGATCCCCATTAGTGCCCGGCCCACCACGGGGGCGGTGATGGTGCGTAGGGGAATGGCCTCCGGGTATCGGGTGGCATGGTCTACTAGGACGAGGATGAAGCGGTGACCTTGTGAGGTTGGGGGGTCCAGTGGCCCCACAATGTCGATCCCGACCCGTTCGAACGGGGTATTGACGACCGGGAAGGGTTGGAGGGGAGCCTTGCGCTTTCCTCCACTTTTCCCTCTAGCCTGGCACGTGGGACAGGACTTGCAGTGGGTTTCTACGTCTGTTTTCATTTTAGGCCAGTAAAAGTGAGTCACTAGGCGGCTGTAGGTTTTGTCTTGGCCCAAGTGGCCTGCGAGGGGGACATTGTGAGCCAAGACCAGGAGGAAGTCTCGGAAGCGTAGGGGTACCACCAGCACTCGGGCTGATCCTAGCTCCACCGACTTCTGCTCGCTGTACAAAAGGTCATTTTCCCAATACAGCCGGTGTCTTCCAGATTGGTCGCCCGCGGCTTGGGCCTCTGCTTGCTGCCGGGGTCCGTCCAGGGAGGGACAGGTGGCTTGCTCCTGGCAGAACTCCTCTCGGGAGGGGCCTCCCTCGTGGCGCCACTGGGCCAACTCGGGCAAATCGCCTAACTCTGCGATCGGTGCGGGGTCGGGCGGTAGGGGTTCGTTGCTGGTGACCGGTTCTCCACGTGGGGAGATGTGGGGGACCTCGGCTGGGACAATCCTGTCCTCGTTGGCAGGTGCCTCCTCGACTTCCCCAAGGGGGGACAGTCGGGCCCCCATAGATCGGGTGGTGGCACACACCCACTCGGGGAGACCCATCATCCCTAGGTGGGCCTTGCGCTCGACTTGCTTCCAGGGGGAACTTTCCAGGTCGTTCCCCAGGAGACAGTCGACCGGCTGGGAGGTTCTCACGGCTACTTTCAATTTACCGACCACTCCGCCCCATTCAAAAGGCACCAGGGTTACCTTACAGAGACTCTCAGTGTTGTCGGCTGTAATTACAGGGCAAAATAGGTTGGGGAGGATCTGGTCTTCGCGGACTAAGTGGCTAAGGACACCGGTGATGCTCGCCCCGGTGTCACGAAGGGCCTCTACCTGTTGGCCATTGATCGTCACTAGCTGCCCATATTTCTTCGTGTTGGAGGGCAGGAGGCTCCCAGGGACCATTTCTCTGTCTCCTAATGATACCAAGGCCATGGTGGCGGGTTCCCATTCTACGGTCAATCTCCTCCCCTAGGGCTACGTGGCTTTCTGTCTGGCGGGGGGGGCCGTAGTGGGGACGCGCAGGGCCATGGGGCATTCGGGCTCATTGGCGTAATGGCCGGGCTTCTGGCAACGGAAACAAGTGATGGTCACCCGGTGCCCCCGTCTCACGGGTGGACCGGATACAGCTGGTGGGGGTGCCGGGAAGTGCGGAGGTTGGCTTTTCGGGGGGCTGGACTGGGGTTCCCTCTGCCCTCCCTGGTTTCCCCCCCCCCTCTCTGGTGGGGTGGTCCCTGACTGGCTCGGGGGTATTCTCCTACAGGGCCCCGGGAGACCCGGGTGTTGGTCCAGCGATCCGCCTCGACTGCCAGCTTCCTCGGATCCGTGAGCTTGCTGTCGAGCAGATGCTGGCGTAGCTCCACAAAGCAGTTCACCGCCAGGTGTTCCCAAAACATGAGGTCGGTTAGTTCGTCCAGGGTGGTTACTTTGCTGCCCTTAATCCACCCGTCGAATGCACGGCTGAAAAAGTTCACATACTCCACCCACGTGGTGCCGGGGATCTTCTTGCAGTCCCGGAACCGCTGGCGGTACATCTCCGGGGTGAGGCCGTACCTTGTGAGGAGGGCCTCCTTCATGTGGCTGTGGGAGGTATGCATGGAGGATGGTAGGTCGAGCAGGGTGTCTCTCCCCTCGCTCAAAAATCGGCCCCACAACCCGGCCCCCCAATCTTTCTGCGGGACTCGGTGGGAGGTCATGGCGACCTCGTAGGCCTTGAACCATTGTTGGATGTCATCGTTCTTGTAATATTCCTTGACCACATCTTTGGGGATGTGGACCTTCTGTTCCACCTGTGGTGGCACCCCCCGGTTCTCCGGGGGTCGAGTTTCTTCGCTCCTTGCCTTCAGCTCGATTTCTTTCAAGCTTCATTCGTGCTCCAGTTGAAGTCTTCGTCCTTCGTGCTCTCGTTGGAGTTTCTTCTCTTCCAGCTCGCCTTGTACTCGCATTTGTTCCACTGCTAGCTTTTTCTCAGCTAATTTCAACTCGCCCTCTATTTTCAGTTTGGCCAGTTCGAGTTCGTGATTACGACTTCTCTCTCTGTCTGCGAGTTCTTCCGGGGATAGACCCCCGTCTGGTACGAAGCTTCGTACCTGTTTGCTGCTGCTTTCTCTTGGGGGGAGTCCAGCTTTGGCGTGGAGCTCCGCCGCTCCTTCCGGGCGGCGGGCTCCGGATTCCACCCAAGCTTTCAGTGCCTTCTGCATATCTTCTTTGGTGTTGAGACCAGTGGTAGCGATTTTTAGTTCTTTGCAGAATTGCTTCAGTTCTTTGTGCGTGTACTCTTCCAGTTGTTCCGCCTGGAAGTCAGCACTTGCGTTGGTTTCTGTGAGGCTCATGGCGTTTTCTTCTGCCATTTTTGCCGGTGGTGCGTCCGCTGCTTATGGTACGATCTCTAGATGATGGGCCCGAATCCCACCGCTGCCACCAATGTTAGAAGGTGACCCCAGAGGAGTCAGGGAGGTTACCTGAACACCCTGAGACCTACCCTCGGGGTATCGTAGCCGGGCACTGGCGGGAGACTCCTCAGGGGGAAGAGTCTCGTATCTAGGATCGCACAAACGGCACCACACGACAAAGAGACACCACACGGTAGGTTCTTGGGAACAGATCTTTATCTATTCAGCTTCGTCAGATCTTTATGATCACCAAGGTAGGCATGTACAAAATAGAGCACGGGCTCAGAGAGTCTCGGTAGGGAAGGGGGTAGCGGGACAGTCTTTGAGGGATCCGGATAGGTGCAGGGGTGTACCCAACGCACAGCTCACAATCCTCGAGCCGGGGGATACGCTGCGGTCCAGCCGGACCAGAGGAGTCTGTAGGAGCTGCGAGTCACTCAGCGGGGCTCAAGCACAAGTTCGGAGGTCTTACGATCTTCAGGGGAGCCGCGAGTCACTCAGCAGGGCTCAAGCACAAGTTCGGAGGTCTTACGATCTTCAGGGGAGCCGCGAGTCACTCAGCAGGGCTCAAGCACAAGTTTGGAGGTCTTAAGATCTTCAGGGGAGTCGCGAGTCACTCAGCAGGGCTCAAGCACAAGTTCGGAGGTCTTACGATCTTCAGGGGAGCCGCGAGTCACTCAGCAGGGCTCAAGCACAAGTTCGGAGATCTTACGATCTTCAGGGGAGCCGCGAGTCACTCAGCAGGGCTCAAGCACAAGTTCGGAGGTCTTACGATCTTCAGGGGAGCCGCGAGTCACTCAGCAGGGCTCAGAGGTTCCAAGGTTGCAAGGGAGCCGCGACCACGTCAGCAGGGCTCTCGTCGTTCCAGAGTCGAATCTGCCAGATAGCCCCAGAGCACCCCTTGATATAGGTCAGCTCCTCTTTGATGTCCGGGGTCCGTGTAGGCAGGGGTCTTAGCGCCTGGGGGCCGCTCGTTGGAGTTTCCTGCCATGTTGTCCTTTGATCCTTTCAGGGCCGGGTCGGGAGGAGTCCCAGACACCCAGCAGGCATGGAGCCAGCCCTCAGGGAGGCCAGAGGGCCGATCGAAACCCATCTCCCGAGGGGAGGCCAGAGGTGTGATGGAAACTGCTCCTCCCTCTCTCACTCTATGGGAGAGCGATGTTCCCCAGCCGGGGTGGCGCCTCTAGGCCTGGGTTGTGCTGGGGCCGGGCGGCCATCGTAGGTGCAGGAAGTGGGCACGCGGGCCCGGTGGTGCTGGGAAGATGGAGGGCACGGACAGGGAAGTCCGGGTCGGGTGTGTGTGGGTCCTGGTGGGCAGGACTGGCTAGGCCGTGTACTGGGGGACTGAATGAGGTGTACGGGTCAGGGGGTGTGGCCAGGGGTCAGGGATGGCCATGCCACAAGGCCGGGTCTAACAGTGTGGTACGTGTTTGGAATGTGTGGGGACTGCTTCTGTGCATGTTGTGTTACCATGCATACATGTCGACTTACCATGGGGCACATGACATGTAGCATGACTCCCATGAATTGATAGTCACCCTTCGTGACAGTCATCTGTACTGGTTTTTGGATTCTGATGAAGGCATCAATGTGTGTAAAACTTCCCTCTGAAACATACGGGATGCTACGGGTGGACATAGTGTGGAACATCCCCATAACAGGCTCAATGGGGAATTGCAGCCTCTCCGTGTGCAGCAGGAGGTGTTTGGCTCATCCCCTTAACTTGTGTGCCAGTTCCTTTGGATTTACAGCATCCGTGTTATGAAGGGGGTGTCCAGGGTAGGTCCCACATGTTCAGTCAAATGACCTGTGAGTCTGTTCATAATGATGCATTTCCCTTAGTGTGAGCCTGAGTAATAAAGGTGTTCCTCACCCTCCAAAGTGCCTCATCTCTGTCAATGCAGGTCTCTTGCCACTTTGCATGCGTCATCTCTGGCATAGTTGTCAAAGATTGTGCATATGAGTCTATGTGTAGTTTGGCAACATGCATGCAGTTCTTCATGGCTTATAATCTCTATTGTGCATGAAGTCCATGGTTGTGTATGTATATGGGCAGGTTGCTCCCCCCAACGGCCGTCAACGCCTGCTGAGGGTGAGTCTCCTGTGCGCAGCATGGCCTTCTGTTTCCTGATCCTGTGCCAGTCATCTTTGGTGATTGTTCATCCATTTTCTCTGGGTGAGCCATGAGTAACCTGACACTCCTTCCTTTAGAGACGCTTGTTGCAGTTGTCCTTTTTGACATCCTTGTCTTTGTGTGCTACTTTCGGCCTAGTTTCCAGTACATGCCGCCTGCTGCTGCGGCCCCTGCGGCAAGGGCCCACCAAGTTTCCGGATTCTACAACCCACACGCCTCCAAGATGCTCCTCCCTACCTCCCTCCTCCTATTCATTAGGCTGTCATCAGCTTGTCTGTGCCACTGTTGCGGTCACGCGGTGCCAAAGGCAGGACCATCAGCGCATGCAACATGCACATTGCACGACCCTCATGTCCTTGCATGACCCACATCACACAACAGTCTCATGTAGCAGCCACCCTCCAAGCAATGTCCAACGGAAAATCAACTGCATACTCTAAGTGCACACACCACACCTTCGCATGCTGAGTGTGCAACTCCAACTGCCTACACAGCGCTGGCCCGCCTTCCAGGCCCTGTCACACCAACCAGGTCATGTCCCTCCTACTCCACACCGGCTCCGTCCACCAGCACACCACTGGACTCTGTTACCTCCTCAACACAACAGGCCCACACATCACCTTCATGACAGTGACCTGGATGAAAGCTTCCTCAGCACACAACTTCTTCATTGCCTCTCAGACGGATACAAGAGCACCCGCAGGGACAGCACTAACAATCCTGGAGGATGAATTGATATCTATTCCCAAGTACGCACTCAGAGTCACAAATCCGGTTTTGCACAAACCCCCTGCAAACTCTCAGAGTAACACTCATCTACAGATCTCCAGGCCTACATCCACAATCCGCAAAGCCATCAACACGTCTATCGTCATGCACGCCCTCACATACACAGGATACATGTGGCTGTGGGCCAGGAACTTCTGGCTGGATGAGAACCACACCAGCATCCATCATTGGTCCATCCACATTAGCATCCACGTCTCCGACGAGCAACACACTGCCACACACCCAGCTACCAATCCCCCAAAGATGCTTGATGTAAGTCAACACAGACATGCTGTGTGGGACACTGGAACCAACACCACCGCCACACCCTGCAACCTCACACACTGGATCAGCAACTGATCCAACAATCTAGCCACGTTGACGGACTTTCCTGTGACGCACATCAACAATTAAGCCACCTGGGACAAGGCAGACCTACTGGACTCATACACGTCTAGCAGGACTCTTGTGCACAGCTTGCAACACAAATAACCATCAGTGGCCTTACAACCCTGGAAAACGGCACACACAGCCATCACCATATCATCAGCAAGGACAATTGGAGATCCTTCAAATGGGGCCGAGGCCAAAAAACCGCACGACATCAAGGAGCTCATCTGCATCGTGAGTGCACTGACATCAGCTCTCCATCCAAAAGACACCCCACCCTTGCAAGGCTGAGCCAATCCCTTGCAACTTTCTACCACTGCAAGCTCATGGACATACACGCAAGCCTTGGCACACAGAGGCAGAACGCACTATTATACGCGGGACCAACCACCCTCAGGTTTGGACTTCCATCATCAGCAGATACAACACCTGGCTCATGTGCAACATCCCCTAGGGATCTCCATCAGGACCCTTCCCACACAACATCTCAACCACATCATTCCCCATCCTTGTGGCCCTAGTCCAGCACGTCATGTATGTATCATTGGAGTTAGCCACATTCCATGGTAGATAGAGGCATGCAGTGACCCAGGCCCTTCATAGACAATGGACGGCAGGAACGCTGGCTCTCAAGGAACCTCAACGTGCTTCCCTAGCCTGCAAATGTCATCAGGAAGACAGTCAACAAGCAACTGACAAACTTCCTCCACGCAAAGAGCTCCAGGCAACCTGCACAAGACCGTCTTCCACAGTAATCACCCCACTGCAACCGCTATCATTGCCACCAACACCGACAACTTTGCCCTGCTCAACCATGGTGAGGCCACCCCCTTGACCTCTCCACAGCATTATGCACGATGTGCTCACATACTGTCAGCTCACACATCTCCCACACTGGTATCCAGGGTATGGACCATGATGAAATCACCAAGTAGCTCACCAGCAAGTCCATGGGAGTGGGACTCAAGCCTTCAGCATGTAGTACAGTGGCGTCATCTGGCACATTGCCCAGGGCTCATCTCTCAGCGTGTTAATCTTCAATGTGTCCATGACCCCCCTCTCCACCATCACATGCGCACACAACCTCATCATCATCTCGTATGCCATTGACAGCCAGCTGCTCCTCACCCTCACCAAAGACACTGCCATTGCCAGGTCCAACCCTCAAGAAGGCATGAGGTCCGTTGATGAATGGCTGAACATCAGCCTCCTGAGGCTGGACTTGTACAGGACTGAGGTAATCATCTGAGGATTGTCCCCTTACAGCTGGGTCAACTCCTTGTGTCCCACCCGCCAGGGCACTGCACCAGCACCCAGTGGCCACACACACAAGATGGTGTGCATCATAGACTCGTCGCTCACAATTGCCATGCAACTCATCAGCATCTGTACCTCATGCTGCAACACCCTCCGCACGATGCACATGATCCACAGATAGATCCACTCCAAGGCAAGACAGACCATCCCCCAGGTCCACGACACCAGCCGTGTCGACTACAGCCCTGCCCTCTACGGAGCAAGTACAGCCAAACTCCCGGAAAACTTTTCCACATCCAGGGTGCATCTGCACACCTCAGCTTCAACATCCCGTGCCCCAGCCACATCACCGTCCACCTGAGATAGCTGCAATGGATCACTGTCTGCTGCAGGATGACCTTCACACTCCTCACCCACACTCAGGAGGCAGTCCACAGCCCCAGACCCCAAACCAACCTTGGACATCTGTCATCCAAGACCCCGTTGGGCCAACTCCGTGCATCCAACCTTGCCCTGGCCAAAATTCTTCACATCCACCGAACTCCAGCATGCAGGACATAGTTCTCCCACCTGGCCATACATACCTGGGACTCTCTCCCTGGGAACCTCCACATGAGCCAAGACCTCTACGCCTTAATGATACTCTTCCAAATTGGTCTGTCCGCACAGTATTGCAAGCCCCCCCTCAGCAGTTTGAGGCCATCACGGGTGAGTATTGTGCTCCATGTCTGTATTGGATGATACATTGTGTCCTATGTGTGTCCTGTACCGGACTCAGATCCCAGGGTATGGATGGCTGGAGTTAGTTCAACACTCAGGCATAGTTTGACATTTCCCCACACATATGTTGTGTACTCCTGCAAAATGACTGCAACATCTAATTAAAGAAATTTAGTTTTATTCTCGGTGGGGGGCGTGTTTTGTGGGAAAAAATAGGTGCTATACAGTGTGCCTAGAATCCAAATTTCATAGGGGGAGATGGGATCCTTGGCATTTGAAGTCATCAGAGTCCAGACCACAGTGTTTGTCATCATTGGTCAGACTGTGACCAGCAAGTCCATGTGGCAGAGAATGTCAGTGAATGAGGTGATGCTGTTGCGCATGAAGGCCAGGTGCCAGGCCAGGTGACCTGGGAGCTGTGGATGGTTCGCTGCCTCTCACGGTCTTTTCCGTGGATTACCCACCTTCCTCGTGGGACTCTCAGATGCAGGCCTTGATGATGTTTGGGACGCTCCGTCGGACGAATCCTCCTCCTCCTCCCTCCCTGTGGCTGGTGGTGGTCTTTGCCTGGTGGCACAGGGAGGGTTGGCCATGTTGTCGGCGATCCGACGGAGTGAACGGCTTATGTCTGTTTGCACCGCCAGGAGCTCAGTCAGTCTTGCCTCCATCCGTCCTTGGTGTTCTTGTTGACTGGCGTGTTGCTCGGCCTGCTGGTTCTTAATCTCTGTGAGGGTCTCCACTACCTGGCTGATGGCCCTGGTGTCACGCCGGTATGCGTCCATGATGTTGCGTATGTGTGACATACTGGTCCCTTCAGCTGGCTGGTCAGGTTCTCGCCTCCGCCTGCCTCCACTCCCACCACCCTTGCCCACACGAGCCTGGCCTGCCGTTGTGGGCACATCAGGTCTACGGGACCCCTGAGGGATGGCAGTTGCGGGGTTGTCTGCCTCCTCCTGGGTGCCCGGCGAACCTTGTCCCTCCAGGTCAGACTGGCTCAGTTGTTCAGTGCGGGCAGGGCTCCTGGGTGTCTCCTGGGATGTGGCAGGAATGGGGGTGGTGGTTGGCACAGATGTACCTGAAGCAGGTGCTGCAGGGGCTTGGACACCAGAGGGTCCAGGTGGGTTGGGGTCATTCGCGGAGAGTTGAGAGGCGTCGCTGCCGGTGGGATCAGGTTCCTCCCGAGCATGGGACTGTGATTCTTCCCCCCCCATTGTTGGGGGAGATCCATGACGTTGCCCTGTGTGTGAGAGAGAGACAATGTTAATGCTGTTTCATGCGACATCCATGTTTCATACATATTCAAGTTGGCACAGTTACTCCAGGTAGTTGTATGTGCCTAGCATTCCCCTCAATGTTCACTTGTGGATGGGTATGTTGCGGGGGATAGATTGATATGTTCTCCTGAGTGTTTGACATGTAGATTTTTGGCTTGAATGCTTCTTTGGCTATGGATTGATCTTGTTGTGTCATATGTCCATTGTGAGAGTGGGTAAATCCATTGCCTGCCCCGGGGATGTGTGCTTGTGTAAGGGGTGTGTGTGACAGGGCCTGCTGGTGGGTGTAGTGTGATTTGGCAGTGGGTCTCCCAGGTGATGTATCTGTCCCCTCATGGTGCATGCTGCCATGACAGTGAGTGTGAGTTCCTGTCCTAGATATCTGAGCTTGTGGTGTTGGTGTTTGAGTTTACAGTGGTCACAGGAGGGCCTTGTGCTGCCTACAGCAGGGCCAAGGGTCAGCTACGTTGTCAGTACTTTGCCAGTCCCTGTGCATTGAGCATGGTGCATGGGTATGTACCTGGGCCATATGGGCTGAGGGCAATGGTGTCTGATTCAGAGTTGAACAATGTGTTTTGTGAGCCCCACCCTCCCAGCATCCCGGACATCCAGTCTTGGGTTTGTGCTTCGTGTAGCCTGGGACATGGCATGGCCTTGCTTTGTGAATGGGGCATACACATGTTAGTGGCATGAGCGTTGTTTTTGAGTGTGGTTGTGTCCGGGCTTGGGGGTAGTTGCGTGCATTTGGTGTAGTTGGGGTGTGGATGCCATTACCCCCATGTTACGTAAGTTGTTTGTGTACTCACCAGGCTCTGCAACTCCTTCGACTCCGTGTACTCCCACTGGCGGAAGCAGGGCCATCACCTTCTCCTCCCAGGGATAGTAATGTACCGGTCTGCGGGGCAGCCCACCTCCAGTGATGTTGCTCTGGGCATGGGTCCTCGTTCATTTTCCGCATGACTGCCCTCCGCAGATCGTACCACCTGGCTTAGCATTCATTCCTGGTCCTTCTGATGAGCGCAACAGCATTCACCCTATCGACGATCCTCTGCCACAGGCGTGATTTTTCGGCTATGCTGGTCTGTCTAACCAATGTTCCAAAGAGCTGTGGCTCGACTCTGATGACTTCGTTGACAAGGATGTCCAGCTCCTCCCTTGTGAACTTTGGATTCCTGTCTGTGGGCATGGTGTGGGGTGAGGGTGTGGATGGTTGTGGGTGTGTGGGTGTGAATTTGAAGGTGTGTGTGGGAATGTGAAGAGGGGGTATGTGTGAAGGAGTGTGTGTGAAGGTGTATATTTTAAGGTGTATGGGTGCAGTAGTTGGGGTGTGCTCTGTAGCTGCAGTGAGTCTGTTGCAAAGGCTCATGGTTTGTGTGTGTGGGCCCTTTTTATTGGTCCATTTGTGGGTGTGCCTGAGTTTGAAATTTTGGTGGGTGTGTTATAAGAGGTGGTTGTGAGTTTGGGCCTCTGTTTGCCTGTTTGGATGTGCCAGGTCAGTCATTTTGATGTTTTTTCTATTGTAGATGTGTTTTGTGGTGTTGTGCTAGTTGAATTGACCCTCCTTGTGCTGTTTTACAGTGTCCTGGTTCAGTATGAGTCGTTTTCGCGTATGTAAGGTGCGTACATACGCGATGTTGTTGTACCGTGCTCGCATACGCAATGTTGTTGTAAGGTCCGTACATACGCGATGCTGGGGGACGGTGCTGGGGTACGGTGTGTACAAGTACGGTGCTGAGGTACGGTGCTGGGGTACGGTGCATCCAAGTACGGGGCTGGGGTATGGTGCTGGGGTACGGTGCATCCAAGTACGGGGCTGGGGTACGGTGCTGGGGTACGGTGCGTCCAAGTACGGGGCTGGGGTACGGTGCTGGGGTATGGTGCATCCAAGCACGGGGCTGGGGTACGGTGCAGGGGTACGGTGCGTCCAAGCACGGGGCTGGGGTACGGTGCTGGGGTATGGTGCGTCCAAGTACGGGGCTGGGGTACGGTGCATCCAAGTACGGGGCTGGGATACGGTGCTGGGGTATGGTGCGTCCAAGTACGGGGCTGGGGTACGGTGCATACAAGTATGGGGCTGGGGTACTGTGCGCCCAAGTACGGTGCTGGGGTACGGTGCGTACAAGTACTGGGCTGGGGTACGGTGCTGGGGTACAGTGCGTCCAAGTACGGGGCTGGGGTACGGTACTGGGGTATGGTGCATCCAAGTACGGGGCTGGGGTACGGTGCTGGGGTACGGTGCGTCCAAGTACGGAGCTGGGGTACGGTGCTGGGGTACGGTGCGTACAAGTACGGGGCTGGGGTACGGTGCGTACAAGTACGGGGCTGGGGTACGGTGCGGACATGGGGGGTACGGTTCTGACATACGGGCGTACGGTGCTGACATACGGGGGTACGTGCGGACATACGCGGGGGGGCTGTACGACTCGTATCCCGGGCACAAGTTTACCCGGGATACGAGTGGTACAGAGTTTGCTCCGTACGGGAAGTTTTACATATGCTTGTTTATTCGGAAGGGCGGTACGGATCATACTTGTGCGCTCGGACTTCAGTTTTACGATTTGTACGTAAAACTGTCTGGGTACGTCTCGTAGATCTTTTCCCGAAGCGATTTGTATGTATTTTTCACGTACGAATCGTACTTCACCGGTGGGATGGGACTTGTACGATTCGTACGTAAAAATATACGGATACGAGTCGCACGGAATTTTTTTTTACCGGATCGGAATCGGCACCTAAATGTACATAAAAATATCTATGTTTATTTTTGTATGATATTCTAAATATCAAACTATATTTTCAAAAATGCTGTTTATTTTATTTGAACTACCTAATAATTTTTTTAATGTTCAAAAAATTAATGAAATTAAAATTCTCATCTCTGTTCTTTCTTTTCACAGTTTACAATATATTATTTTATTTCTTACTATGTTCATTATATTTAAATAATGTACACATTTATAACTGTTTCAATAAAAGTTTCATTTTTATGTCCCACAATATTATTATACCGATACTATTTTACATATTATTTACTATGTAATTATCACAAACTTCTTATTATATATATATATATATATATATATATATATATATATATATATATATATAATTGTAATATACTCTAGTATTAATTTTAATACCTGACTATTAAAATAAATAACCACAGCCTTTTTTAAATATTTAATTTAATTTTCCAATTAATCTCACATTTATCATCACAATTCTTACTAACCTTTAAATCTACTCTTTTTGCAAAATTACTCTAGTTTTTATGTACTCTAGTATTATTTTAATACTTGAGGATTAAAAAAATTGCCACAGCCTTTTTTTAAATATTTAATTTACTTTTAAAATTAATCTCACTGTTATTATCACAATTCTTACTAACCTTTAAATCTAATCTTTTTTTTAAATGACTAGTATTATTTTTATAATGCTTTTATTACGTAAATATCACAAACCTTTGAATAATATTTCTTATAAAAAATACTTTAGTATTAATTTTATGACCTGAGTTTTAATTAAAATTACAAAAACGATGTTATGTATTTATAAAATATATTTAGAAAATGAATCTCCCTAAAACCATATTATAAATAATATTTTTAATAATGATAATATTGAGCAAAAATCTATAAACAAATATAAAACCAAAATATTAAATAAAATACGATAGCATCACATAACAAATACTTACCATACTTTACTTACCAATGCGTTGTAATGGCATGCGTTGTAAGGCATGCGTTGTAATAGCATGCGTTGTAAAGGTCTATGTGTTGTAAAGGCATGCGTTGTAAAGGTATCTACATTGTAATGGATGCGTTACAAAGGCATTGCATGGTAATACCTGCGTTGTAATGCTTATCTCCCAAATAAGCCCCATCGTGAATTAATCCCTTTAGTTGAGACCTGAATGAAATACAAATTATAGAGCGCTAACTAAGCCCAAGGGCATCAAGGCGAAGTGGATTTCATACTATGATGTGGATGAAAACAAAGACGCTGGCAAGCTGACACATTGATTACTATAAAAAAAAAGGCACAAATACATTCAATTACTATGAGATACTCCACTCGAAGAATTGTCCTTCAAGTCCTCAGTGGAGGGATATAGTGTGGCCCTACAGACTGCTCACTGTTAGTTCTGTATACATCTCAGAAAGTTTCCTCAGCACTGGCCCTCTTCTTGCCATCCCAACTACTGGTTATTAGAATATTGGAATGTTGGGAGCTCCAGGCTTCTAATGGCTGGTAAAAGCCAAGAGCTCCAACATTTTAATGTTTGTTGTGAACAAAGGACTCACGGAGCCTGAGGGGATTTCAACCCCCTCGGGCTCCGTGAGGCCTTTGTCTTATTAGAACATTCTGCCCTCTAGTGGTGGAATGTTCTAATAGCCTTATAACCTGCCATAGCTGGGCTATACTGGGCATTAAAGGCTCACTCACTTGTGAAAGGTGCTCTCCTTCAGCTAGGGCCTTTAATGGCAGGTATAGCCCGCTACGGTGGGCAATATGGCTATATTAGAACATTGAAATGTTGAGAGCTCATTGAAGACAATGGAGTAGCTCCTGGCTTATAATGGCTGGTATAAACCCGGCGCTCCAGCATTCCAATGTTTGTCTTCATGTTTCTCCCTTATTAATCTAGAACAGTCTTCAGCCCTTCTGCCTCAGGCTATACCTATTGTTAAAGGCCCTCACTCTCATTAAAGGCCCTCACCTGAGGCTTGGGCGTGAACTTGGGTTCAGGGCCTTTATCAACTGGTATAGCCCGAGGCAGCGGGATATTAGTTTATATTGTTACTGTAAAACAGAAGGCCTTATTTAGGCCTTGACAGATGGAATACTCCATCACAAATGTGGCATATGTTCCCTTTGCTATATTGCAGGTGCATCATAGTCTACTTGTTATATATAGCGGTGAGATAATGGTTTTGTGATCAATGATCCTGTCCTCCAGACTCTAAATAAGGCTCAGAGTTCTGGTGCATCAGTTTACAGCACACTCACAGTGCAAAGAACAAGCTCACTTTTGAAAATAAATGACTTTTAGGCATTTAACCCTTAGAGCAAGGGGATCAATTATGTTAAGCTCGGGAATGCACTGTTCTTCCCTGCAGAGTGTGTAAACTATATCAAAAAGATGTAAGTTAGTGCCAATCAATGAGATGAGAGGGTTTGAGGATGCAGAAGAGCTGAAGAACCCAACCACTCTGCCTGCTCCACCTGCCGGCACTCACCACAAGGACACACCATGGCTCAAGATATATCTACCACGCTTTAATCCTGACTCCATATTTCATATAGCATTTCCAGGGGCCTGGCTATTTAAGGTGGCTGCCTCCAGGGCACCCACTCACCACTGGGACCACAGGGGGAGCCTCAAGGCCCCGTGGTCCCTGCCTGCTCCCTGTGTCCTGCGAGAGCTGGCATTGCTTTTGGACAGACTCAGCTGCTGAACAAGCAGCTCCCTCTCTCCAAAAGCAATTCTGCTCCGCTTTCAGGAAGCAGAGCTTTTCTAATGCTCTCCCTTGTTGAAAGTGGAACAGCATTTGCTATGGCTTGGCTGGAGTGGTAAAGCTCCTGCCAAGCTATAGCAATCTGAATGTACCTGGGGTGGGCCCCCCGGGACATTGCAGGAGCCCGCCCTGGAGATGATGGTGCCCTGGCCCATTATTAGCTCCAGGACTAGGGCTGTGTGCCCCCCTTGCTTAAATTTTGTCTCTGGGAGCTAGTGGGGGGGCGCAGGACCCATACTATTTAAATGTAAAGCCCTGGGAAGGTGGCGGCCCCCGAGGCTGTGGGGGTGGTCCACGCTCCCCCCGCTTTCTTTGCATATAAAGCCCCAGGGAAGTGGCAGTCCCAGGGGCTGTGGGGGTCCAAGAGGCCCCCCATTTATAAAATATAAGCTTGGGCAGGTGGTGGTCAGCAGGGGAGGCCATACAGGCCTCCCTCGTATTTACTTGAAATGAAGCCCTGGGAGGTGGTGGTCCCCGAGGCATTAGTAAGCCCCAGCAGATGGGGCCCATGCGCCCCCCTCCTGTAATATGCAAAGCCCCCGGGACCTGGCCAAAGATGACTGCCAACACTTCCTGGTTGAAAGGTTGACAGCCAATCAAATTTCAGTATGATTTGGGCTCGCAGATATCTATATTTTTTTTTAAACTTAAATATCCCTGAAACTACTGATTTACACCAAATCACAAAAAGCACACTTTCTGGACCAACATCTAGCTTTCTGCCAAATTTGGTGTGATTCTGTTCAGCGGTTCGAGCTGTACTCATGTTCACAAAATAAAAAATCCCCAAAGACATAAAATGGGGAAAAAGTGTTTTGGGATCCCCCTTTTCTCGCAGCCCCCGCTTGATGGATAACCCCAAAACTTTCAACACAGCAGCTGAACCTCAAAGGGGAATTTCGGGGAAAATGTTATGAAGATTTGTTAAAGCGGTGGCAAAGTTATTGGCAAAACAAAAAACGAGTTTCCTATGGAAACTTGGGTCCTAACAATAACTGCCTACTGGCTATTGCCAACTATTGAAATTTGCTGAGATATTATAATTTTGCAGATACCTGTTTTGAGGTCTAAATGAATTTGAATCCCTATCTACCACTTGGGTCTCTTAATTTTTCTAAACTATGGCTGGTTTTCTAAACAAGAGGAACATTTATGTGTGTGTGGGTGGATGTGAAATTAAGAAGCAGACTAGATAAGCAACAGAGGAAGTGGACCTTTTGCAGACAGGCAACAAGTAGTCACAAATTAAAATTTATAAAGAAGCAAAACTGATGCCACAACCCCATGATAGCACACAGGAGATCCCTGCATCATAATGCAATGGCAAAATTAATTTTAGAGCCAGATGTACAAAGCCATTTGCAATCACAACTGAGCGATTTGAAAATCCCTGGGTTTGCATCTGCAAAATAGCTTTTTGTTATGTGTGCATTTATTTCAAGGGATCCTTTTTTGTTTGTCTTTTATCAGTGAATGGAAACTAAGAAAATGATGCCACAAACATCACAGAAATGAAAGAGCTAATACCGTGCACCACCTCGTCTTGTTTGCATGTAATGCCTAATCAGGTCTCGATAACATCCTTGACATGAAATCTGAGGGCCTCATTTACTATATTTTGACGGACAGCGGCACGGCAAGCCTTGCTGCTGCACTGCCGTACGTCAAAATAAAAGTATAGGAATGTGCCCTGTCTACAAGATACAACGCATTCCTGTCCATCTCCCCTGCTCCAGCGCACAAACAGCAGCCGTGCACCAATGCAGACACCCGTGCGTCACGTTGAAAACACCTTCCTACACAAAAACGATCATTGATGGCATTTTCCTCCATCTATGTGAGGTGCATTCTGCAGCACTCAGAGAAAGGAAAAAACAAGGAGAAATAAAAGTGGGGAGGCTTAGAATTCTGGTATTCCCAGCTTTACAAAACGCTGTAAATCTGGGAATGTGTCAGGTTCCATGCATGTTGCGCGGGACACCCACAGCAACACCCATTGAGCAGACCTTTCACGCAAAGTAATGTGTGAAAGGAGCACATATTTACAAGGCCATGAAAAGGTAGGCAGGGTGACTTTACGTGGCCTTGTAAAAATTGGCAAGCCCATTCGTTGCCACTGCGCCATGTTAATGAGGCCCTTAGCGTGTGCAGCTGAGTCTATTGCCAGTGTCGCAGGTGTCGGCACATCAGTGTGAGGAGACATCACTTCATCAAGGCTTCTCCTCGTCTCCATCACTGCCCACACCCCCCATCTCCCACAACGCTCACACACTGGCAGTCACTTTAATTGAAGCGATTTAAGACAAGAGGACTTGACAAGAAGCAACAAGGAGCAGGTCTCTGTGATCTCCGAGTATTCAGAGGCAATAGATCCCCTAAATTGCTTGTTTTCCACGGTGGCTGCTGCCCTGACAGCCGCTTGGCTCTGAAGCCACATTTGATAGATAGAAATCAATAGAAAAGCTCTGTCGGGCTGACAGGCTAAACTCCACCGCGCATCGCTGGTCCCCGGCCTGTCTCCGCTGCGAGGGGCTGCCGCGTGCTCGAGCCCGAGCCGCCATCTCATTCACATTTCACAATTGACAGCTGTGGCGACTCTTGTGAGACTCATTTTATATTAAAAAAAAATCAAATAGCCCATGTTTTTTCACAACAAAAATTCTTAAGAACATAACTTTACCTATATGTATACTTTTTTATTGGAATAATAACTGTTTAAAATTGTACAATCTTAATTCTTTTTTCCGCAGTACAAGAAATAATTATTTGCGAGTTGTATTGGTATATTAAAATAACGATTTGTGGATCATATTATCACAATTGTCTTGTAAATAATTTGAATGCGCAGAGGTTCGCAACAAAAGACATATTTGCCTGTAGGAAGTTCAACACTTTTTTTAAACAATGAAAAACAAAAAGCCAGACAGTGTGTGCGTGCGTTGTAATGTGTGTTGCTTCGGTCCAGTATCAGAGCACGCTATTAATGCAGGGTCAATGCAAGAACAATTTTGGAAGTAATTTAGTCAGATTGTCTTCAAAATATACTCAAAGATTTACGATTGTGCCGACCTTTAGACAGTTTTAATATGATATAACAGTTGTAATCTCACCCATACTTTACGTGTGGGATGTGCAATCTTGGAAATCCCTGCATTTAGTTGTTTCCTACAAAAGTTAGGATAACCCTGATTTCATGAACTACATGTTGGAAAACTTGTATGGGGGGGGCTTTTTTAATTGCATAATAAAATGTTTTTCACAAAGTCATGTTTTTATTGTGTTTACAACAGGATGGAGTATTAGTAATGTCAATTAACCAAAATTTCATCAGCGGGGGTTCCTCCGCTGAGGCGGAGAAGTCTTGTCCCACTGCTCTCTCAGCAGCAAAAACAAGAAAAAAAATACAATGATAATAAAACAGGGTATTATCGTTGTAATTTCCCTCACTGAGCCGAGTCAAGGGCGGGGTCGGGCTGGGCCCTTCTGAATGAACACAGCGGCAGCAGGGAGGAGGAGGAGGGGTGGGCACTGCTGCAAGTGAGCATGTCGGTTTGGCCGTCTGTCTGAGGATGGTCAATACCGACAGGCACTCTACAGAGCCAGGTGAATAACAGGCATGGGCTCCCAGGCCCTGACTGAGCATTGGACCAGGCTGCTTGGACCAACTGCAGCGCTTCTCTCATGCTGGATAATAGTATTCCCAGCATGATAGCATCTTCTGGATTGGCATTTGGGGGCCTGCGCAGTGTGCGCATGTCCACTGAGAGTCAAGGATCAGGAGAGGAGCAAGGCGGCGTCCGGCAGCAGCATAAAGGTAGTCTTTTATTATTGTCTCCCCTATGCCCCCCCTTTCTTTCACAGCAGGCACCACTGATAAAGATGCCGATATCGAGGGAGGGTGTTTATCAAGGGGGGGTCAGAGTATGCAACCTTCTGATCTCTGTAGTGTGTGGTGCAGTCGTACGCTCAGCTATCTTACCGCAAGGGCCTGCTTTACACCACTCATCCATAGAGTTACTCACACACCTAGTGAGGGGGTCAAAGAAGGACTGTAAAGTACAAAAAAAACATTTATTGTTTTTTAAAAAAATCACGGGGTACGCGTACGGTGAGCTTACGGTAAGCGTACGGAAGAAAAATGGCGTGCGCGAGCGAGATTCTGATTGGCACTTAGATCTTAGTAAACATTCGAATCGGCCGAAACCAGGAAGCGGCGGCCGCCATTTTGTGTATTTCACTCTGAAAAAAAAGAGTGAAAACAAGAAAAGGGGGCAATGAGGGTTATAGTTAGGACCCCTTTTCCATAGGAAATCCGCAACATTCTATTTTGAATAACTTTGGCGCCGGTCGATGAATCCTCGCGAATTTCTCAAAATAGGTGGGGCGCTATGCTCCGCTCCTACCCTGAAAGTCTCGGGGGGATTCGTCAAGCGGGGGCTGAGATAAAAGGGGGGTCCCAAAACGCGTTTTTCTCATGCATTTTTCCATAGGACCTTTAGAACGAGCTACAGCCCGAACGGCTGAACAGAATTACTAGAAATTTGGCAGAGAGGTAGTCCCTAGGTCAAGGAAGTGCCTTTTGTAGGTTTGGTGTAAATCTGTTCAGTAGATTCTGAGAAAATAGCCTTTAAATCAATATATATATCTGAGCCCGCTTACGGTACGCTTACCGTACGCTTACCGTAAGCGTACGGTGGCGTGCGCGAGCGCGATTCTGATTGGCTCTTAGATCTTAGTAAACATTCGAATCGGCCGAAACCAGGAAGCGGCGGCCGCCATTTTGTCTCTCGCACTGAGTGTTGTTTATCAAACAAGATGGCCAAAAACATGTTACGGGGCTGTTTTGACAACTCCCTCCCACATAGTCATGTTGAGGGAGTCCCCAAACATCCCCCAAGAGCAAAAACGGTTTTATTTTTTTTTCGGCAATTTCGCCGAGTACGCTTACCGTACGCTTACCGTAAGCGTACGGTAAAAAAAAAAAAAAAAAAAAAACACTATCCACACTTACCCCACCCCCTGTGCTTTTGGTGGCCGTAGGCCACCAAATGTACAGAGCTTATTAATAGGTAAAAAAAACTAAATTTTGGCAACATGAAATTATAAAATCGAAATAAAAAAAACACTATCCACATTGACCCCACCCCCTGTGCTTTTGGTGGCCGAAGGCCACCAAATGTACAGGGCTTATTAAAGTTGATAAAAACCGTGCACGGAACGAACTGCGTTAAGTGGGCGCGCACGCCTCGAATGGCGTAAAATAACTTAGCATTTAAAAAACCGTACAAATTCACTGAAAAAACCATAGGTTTCACACACGTTATAGTTAGGAATTAGCATTTAAAAAACCTTGCAAATTCACTGAAAAAACCATAGGTTTCACACATGTTATAGTTAGCGGAAATTTTACTGATGAAAAACCAGTGAAATTGCCCCGTTATAGTTAGTGCAGGCAACTATAACTCACGCGACCGCAATCTTCTGCTGATGACATATGTGTCTTTATGAAAAAAAAATATTTGTAATATATGTATAGCTAAAAATGTATGGAAGAAGACATGGGCAAATAAGTGTCTAAATACAGTATTAGCATCAGCAGAGGATTGCAGCTAAAAACAGGCGCTATGCCTGCTGGTTTTTAGCATAAAAACGGAGCAGACTTTCAACAATTCAGGAGACAACAGCAATTGAAAAGAAAATCAGAATATCTGCAGCCAGAGAATATAATATAGTATGATAAATTTGTTTTATATCACCAATATTGTGAAAACAATCCAAACATAGTGTGAGTCGAAAATCTGCATCACACAGTCCAGGGTGACGTCCCCTCCAGCTGTGCTCCTTCTGCAGTTTTGAATTCATGGTTAATAATGGGGTCCTATCCAGGGGGGAGACCCTCGCATATCAGTATCCATAAAACAACCATGCAATTAAGGAAGGCCCAACACACCGTCAGTCACCTAGCGCGGTATACACCTGATGTACAGAATGACCTATTGGACAAACTGCTGCACTGCACCTCCGTAAAATACCAGGTGATGTACTAAAACCTTCGAAATTAACTGATGCCTAATCTGGCCTGCCTTCATTTTTTTTTGTTAAATCGATGGTTCTCCATGCTTAAGGGCAAATTTTAAACACAGTTTGTTGTAAAAAAGAAAATAAGGATGTGTAATCTGTATCAGATGTGCCTTGTTACATGGTTCGTAGCGTAAAATGAGAAATTCCATTGTCGTAACGCGAGGACTGCAAATGTATTTAGTAATATGAAAAGGAAATAAATCGCATAAACTCAAGCTGTAACATAATGCCACGGTAATCCCGCAATAAACGTTATTTAAAAATAAATAAATAAAATAACGTAGTCCTATGTCACAGCGGACATTGTGCAAGCCTGGCACCAAAGGTCCGCCCGAGGACACAGATGCATGCGAAGATGAAAGTTCCAAAATATGTCTCCAATGTTCAAACCAGGGAACTGTGACTTTGAGTTGAGGCACCTATGAGGCTTCTGCTGTGCTCCATTTACATAGCAGATGATGAATAACACTCAAATTAGGACGAGTGAGTCTCCGTTCCTGACATTTGAACTGGCAACCCGACGATCCCTGCATATTTTTACGGCTACGTTCATCTCACTGAGCCATCCTGCTGGCCTGAGTGAACCAAGGGAAGACATAGCTGAGAAGAGCATGGCCTGTCAGCTCAGTGTGACAGAAAGGGATTTCTGATGTTTCCAAACACAGACCAATTGACTCCTGGAGTATACTCAGGACAGGAGGAGCCCCTGTGTGCCTGGGAGACCCCAGGCTGCAGGCCTCAGGCGGTGAGGGCTGAGATGAACAGTGTAGAGAGAGGGAGCACATAAAACGGCCTTAGACTTTCACCACGTGTAACACAAGTCACATTTGCTAAAAGCCCATGCGTTGTCTCGTTTTTGATTTCTAAAAGGACCAATTGGGTTTGTTTTAGAATTCGTTCACAAATATCTGACCACGCTACTGCTTTGAGAGGGTAACCGGCGAGGCCTTAGTTTACACTGCGCTTCTATGGGCTGTGGTTAACAAGCTCTTCTAGAGGAAATGTTAAAGATGCACATGTAACCTCGCCCGGTGGTACACAGCGCCAACTCAGGCCTAGGCCCTGCTGAATCGCTGAAGACAGCCGTCTATGAAAACTGTATATCTTACGTGTCTATGTTTTAAAGTCAGGCTTCCATCAGCAAGTCCGAATGTATGTCAGCTGGGCATAAAAGAGTGTCTTCAGGCAACGACAAAAGGTGGCTCAGGTTCATATCTCCTGTGGGCATATTCTCAAGCCCCCATCGCCACCACAACGTCACTTTCAGTGTATTCACAAGGCAGCGTTAAGCCACGTTAAGTGGCTTAACGCGGCTTAACGCTGCCTTGTAAATAGGGCCCCCTTAACTCTGTTTTTAGCGTGAAAGGGGTGTGCAGTGGGTGTTGCGGTGGGCGTTCCAGCGCAACACCCATTGAGTTTGACGCTACCTCATATTCACAAGGGCAGCGTAAATAGGAGATAGCGCCAGAATTAAGACCAGGAAAATTCTGGTCTTAAGATGGCGAAACGAGGAGAAATGCTTTATTTCTCCTCGTTTTTGCTTTTTCCATGTGTGCAGCCTTGTGCAGCACACATGGAAAAAGCAAAATGCCATGGTTTGTTTATGTACAGGAAGGTGTCCCTTCCTCTACATCAACAAACCTTTTTTTTTAAATGCCGTTTTGTAACTTACATGTGTGCTGCATTTTTGATCCCTTCCTCCAGGTCCCCCCTTCTCAGCAGCATCTTGACCCCGAAGAAAACAACCCTGTTGGCGCTGAAATCCAGGTAAGTCAGTTTTGTACGATTTTCCCATTGACTGGACTGGGCACCTTTGGGTCAGACTCCAGCAATGGCAAAGAACTCGTAGTAGATATTTTTTCACGTGTCATGCATATGTGTACATTCAACACTCGCGCATTCATAATATACACACATGTAACGACCCATATCAAAAAACATTCACCGCCGTCAGAAACACAGCTGGGGGGGCCAGCGGTGACATTGTAAGACGGCGGGCAGGAGACCGCTCCCACAGTGGTGTACTTAGGACCGCCGCTGCGGCGGCACTGCTGTAGGACCGTCAAACTCGTAATCAGGCCCTTAGTGTGGGAAGCCTACTGTGAGTGGATTACTTCCACACCGACATTACTTATCAGTCTAAGGAAGCACAGTGATTAGCATTGTAATAAAGGGGAATCTTATTTTAATGCCCCTGCTCGCATGATAACTTCCTTCGTCTCACTGTCATCTCACTACAGGAATTCCTGCAGGATAATCCATCAAACATTGCAACAATAAGCAGCAGGCACTGGTATAAAACATTATAAGACATGGACAGGGGCACACGCGTTAGACTTGGTTATTCAAACATACACCTTCACACTAATAATAAGGCATTGCCAGTGAATTTCCCATCTCCCTCCAGCAGCTGCCACTTCTCAGCAGCACCGGGGCTTCATGCAGAGCGTTTTCTAAGACAGCCATTACATGGCTCTTTTTCGGTTTTATACACAGCCAATTTTCTTCAGGAAACTCCAGATTTGTGACACAACATGCTCCCTATTACATATTTTCCTGACTTACATGTTTTCATTTTGCTTGGCACAGCCTTTTAAATCGGATGCCTTTTTTCATATATTGTGTTTTATGTAGGTTAGCGTGCATGTGCTAACACTTATTTCAATTTAATGTTTTGATAAGGTGCTTAGTTTTATATGTTGTAAGAACTTGAACACACAATAGAATTGAGCATAAATGGAAGCAAAATATAATTACAAAAAATAAAATAAATACAAATTGGAAAATAGAATATAAAAAAACATTACATACAAAGTAATGAAGATAGAATATTAATTAAATGGTAGTGGTTGAGAACTAAAAGGGTCAATACAAACAACTTCCAAAAAGTATTATTGCCTCACCCAAATGTTGGAACTTCGTGAGGGCCTAATGCACAAAGATTATGTTAGCAAAAGTGGTCGCAAATTTCAAACTGACTTTTGTAAAATGCAATCTTTTGCGAACTGGCTTATTTACAAACAGGCAGCAGGGTTCTTTAAAGGAACAGTTTGCTTGAAAAATAAGAAAAGTTTTCCATTTTGAAAAACTTCAATAAGAGCAGTCAGTGGTCCTTGGACAACTGATCTATGCGCCTGAATCTGCCACACCGATGCCCAAAGGGGAAGGGGTCAAAAGGGGGCCTGTTCCTCATTCTGAATCGATTACTACCCCAAATTGGGAGTCAGTAACAAATCAATGATTTGTGACCATAATTGCAGTCATAAACCATTGATGCGTACCTTACTGACCCACAGATTGAAGGGAACGCCCTTAAAACGTCCCCCCTGTCTCAAATTGCAATTCGAAGTGGGTTTCTAAACCTATTTTACAGTTCGAAAAACTTGGAGTTAGTATTTTCAGAGCTTGCAATTGCTAAACCACTTTGGGCCACATGTATCATCCTACTTTGCATTCGCTAGCGATGCGAATCGCTAAATTCTGCAGTTTGTGAATGCAAATTAGTCTTCCAAGATGCATGAAAGGCCTTGCAGTGCATTTTAGGTAATCACAATTTTTTAGGAATACCTAAATTTTGACTACACATAGGTAATCACAATTTGTGATTCTCTATGCACATGTTCCAAGCATTTTCTAAATGCTAACTTTGCATTTAAATAATGCTATTACCAACGACTCCAAGTCAATGGCAACCATGTGCAATTATTGAAAATGCCCAAGAAATGAATTTTTCAAAGCGCCATGTGCGCACACATGTACCCATTTTTTGGGAGGGTGCTCAAAGCACCCTCCAATTTGAATGACTTAATATGAAATTACCAATTAGGTCATTGCAAGTTAGGTAAAGCAAAACCACTCGCACCTGTGGGTCTCTAGGCCAATAGGAATAAATGGAGTAGTATTACCTAACTGCGATTGCCTAATTGCGATTGCGCTCTGTAGGAATTGCTATTAGGTAATTGCTATTTTCTTATATACCATTTAGCATTCCTTAAATAGCGATCACCAAAAATTCAGTATTTAAGGAATGCAACATTGATTTATGAATGATACATGTGGCCATTTGTATGTAAGACCCTGTGTTCTGGCAGCACACAGCAGCTTCACCCTCTATGTTTTCCACTTTCTAGAACGGACTTGCACTAGTGTTTTTTTTAGCAATGAGAGATATTGACTTTTCATTTTAACTGGAAGCTAGTGATTACTCCTAAAATAAGCTTATTTAGGCTGGCAAAATCCCAATTGTAGCATTTCTATGGACAATTCTTTGCCTAAGGGTAGTTCAAATTCTAGAGTACTGGGCCACAATAGAGAAGGAACGCTTCGGACTACAATCAATCACCATGAGCCTAATCGAATAGCAACAAATAGAAGGCCACACCATGGATGGCGTCATAAATATGTAGGCGGCTTTCAATGTAACGTTGCTGACTGCAGAGGAGGAGGCAAGACCAACAGCAGATCAGACTCAAATTGACTCACTCCACAAAAGAGATATTCTGCCATGTTCTGGGCTACTGAAACCAAATCAAAGAGAAATGTGTGGGGCCCTAAAGATAGTTCATTCCCATAATACAGATGTGAGCTAACCACTGCTGGGACAACAACATTGTAGGCCACATTGGTAAGGCAGGATAAGGTCTTCTGAAGTACCTTAAGGTATACCAAATACAAGAGTTTAACATGAAGTACTAGACACATTTACAACCCCCTTGCGCCACCAGTATGTCACTTTTTCCCATATTAAAAAGAAATGATGCACCGGCAGCGCAAGGGCTTGTAAATAAGTCTCTAAATATCCAGCATCACTTCTACAGCTCTTCTGACAGAAAAGCCACCAATTTCCACTGGTGAAAATGATGGGCAGCAAGGCTGCTCCTGCTAGCCTCAACTAGGATCTCTGGCTTGTTAATGTTTAACTTGAGAGGGGGCTGCTCATTTACTGGTTTCCGCTGTCAGCTGTTAGAGTGGCTATGATGTACACAAGAGGATTCCAGTGAAGCATCAGCAGACTCTGGGTGCCATCAGCATACATGTAAAATATAAAACAGGCTGGGGGCTACTGAAGACCTCTGAGGCCACAGATGACCAGCGGACGGTTGAGGTGAACATCGTAAGGAGACAGCTTATTGTCGATAATTCAAGAACAAAAGCAACAGGATCCATGATGTCCTGGAAGCATGGTTCACCTGAGAAATGATGTCAAAGACTGTTAATTGGTTCATCAGAATCAATGCTGTGCCATTGAAGTCATGATTGCGCAACTTGGGTGGTGCAGCTTCTCTGGTCATTTCTTCACTATATATTTATTGGCTTATTTTTTGCTATTGTGTGTCGGGCATCCTGGATTTTGCATTTTTAAAACCTGTCTTCACTTCTGATCAGCATACTCAGAGAATTCATGCATCATCTATCATGTCTTCTGCTGTGTGACCGGTGCACACCCTGCCTGTATACTTTGCTCTGATCCATCTGCATTGATATGCAGTAACTTAGTCTTTGCAATGACTAGTTCTCAGACTTTGTGTCTCTGTAACCTCTGTGTATGCAACGGTGCTGGAACAATTTTCAGAATGGGGGTGTTTGCCGTCAATGTTAAATCACTGAAATGATAGGGATTGTGAAAAATCCAAGCGTCACTTAAAGAACAAGTATAGCAAATGAGCTACTATAATTCAGCAGGAGAGCGCTAAGGGTGTGGTATGTAGGCGTTGGTGAATTTAGGAGCACATTGTGGCAAATATATTACTAAAGCATGGTGTAGTAGTACACTGTCATTTACAGCACATTTTCTATTGAAATGGCCACATAATTCGTTCTGGCCTGCCTTTTTACTGATAAAACTATGTCGCGCACAAACAATATGTGGAATTTGGATTTTTATCATTTGCACATCACCAAAAAAAGTGTATTGTTTTGATTCTATTAAAATCTTTGTTCATATGACACTTCAGAATTATATTAAAATCTGCTTCTTTCGTGCTTGCCTAGCTGATAATGTTTAAAATATTTCTACAATTCATTTACAGGCATTTAAATGTTGTGTATTTAAAAAAAGTGACAACCTACAGCATTCCCTTTCATACTCCATGTACCCCAGCAAGATTGTCAGAAAGTTCACTTAACAAAATCTTCCAAATTTGCAGTTGAGAAAGAAAAATAAACACCAATCTCCATGTTATTGTTATTTTAATCTTATGAGGCACACAGCTACCCAAGGGTTTCCCGGCGCCGCCTGATAGGAACAAAAGGAAGAAGAAAGTGCTCTGCATATTAAACAACCAGGAGGCAGATTTACTAGCCCCTTGCAAAACATTTACGCCGCCGTTGCGTCACTTCTGTGACGCAGCGGCGGTGTAAACCATGCGCCATGTTGCGCCTTATTTACAGTGTGACGCATCTAGGGAGATGCGTCACATTGTAAAGCCCTGCGCTACATTAAACCTGCGTCAGGTTAAATGTATGCAGGGTGGGTGTTCCATCGGAAAAAGCCTCGGAAAAGTAACGCAGTGAAATCTACAAGATTTCACTGAGTCACTTTTCCGATGCTGCTGCGTCAAAACCCTGCGCCTGCTTAAAGCAGGCGTAAGGCATGACGCAGCATGTTCGGTATGGGCAGCCCCTGAGCATTGCTGGAGTTGCGTCATGCTTGCGACACGACTCCAGCAATGCGCCACCCTTATGCCATCAGATGCGTCACGCATCTGTTTATCCTTGCGCCATGATGCGCTGTATTGTAAATGCGGCGCATCTGTGGTGGCGCAAGGGTAAACTTGCGTGACGCATCTTTCCTGGCGCATCCCTGCTGATTTGCAGGGATGCGCCAGGAAACATAAATCTGCCCCCAGGTTTTTAAACACTTACGAAAATTCTCGTAAATTGTTTCAGTCTGAAGTGACATAGGGAGGGAGTTCCATAGAGTGGGACCTAGACAAGAGAAGGACCGGCCGCCTGTTAAAAGAATAAGTAGTAATTTGTCAGAAGCCTGATATTCGAGCTCTGTCTTCCAACGCATGGCAAATGTAACGAGATAAAAATAAAATATAAGGGCATCTTTGTTGCTCATTCACCTTCTAAACTCCTGCATTGTTATTATTGAGGGTGCTGCATCAACTCTGCACCCCTAATTCCAGCACCTATGGTGTGTCTCTTTTATGGCACGTGTGTTGTTCACATGCAGTGGCGTATTGTGCTGCTCGCAGTGGTGTAACGAAAGTTGAAGGGGCAAGATACACAGAGGGGCCCCCGTTCCAGATTTAATCCGGAGCTCTCTGGCGTGAGTACAGTGCAGAGGCGGCCCCCTGCAGCTCGGGGACCCCCGGACTGCAGGGGATGCGGGGGCCTGTGTTACGCCCCTGGCTGCTCGGATATTGATTCTCAAAGTGTGTGAATAAATGTACATGCCTCATTCGGTGCAGAATTGCTGTCAAGCTTTCCATTTGTGATAAATGAATATCCTAATCAGCTAATTAGGTGAATGTTGCCTTATTGGTACCACTGCTGTCAGATGGCCTGGTGTGCTGTGAGTAAGTTTGACTGGCTTGGTCTGTTAGACAACAGCATGAGGCTTGCTCAGAATTGTAATTTCCCCTTTCCCCTTATCATTATTAGGGGTGAATGAAAATTGTGTAATTTATGTTTGTGTAATTATGCAAACTCTTGGGAACATTACGAACAATGATGGATAATTATGTGAAATGCAAATCCATAATTTTGTAAGGATGCAGAACTGTATTCTCACGTCAATTTTTGATGCAAGAACGCATTTCGTACTTGAAATATCCCATTAAAAAAAGTGCTGTGAGCCGTAGCCACTCACACTCAGACAGTTTGCGTTGTTCCCGTGGGCTCATGGTAACATTTTATCATGAATGGTGAATAATTGCGTGTCGTGGCGTAATGGTTTCATTTCTGGTATTTCATGTAACAAGTGTAATGCAAAATTCCTGAAACTGCATGAATTACCCCAGTGTAATTAAAATTTCACCTGAGCCTAATAATGATATGCATATGTCAGACCACTACTCCATGGCCTATGGAACTCAGAAATGCAATACAGTTCTTGTAAAAAGTATTGCCGTTGTCACTGGGATTCCAGGAACCAGTATTACTGCAGGTTCACAAAAAACAAGCACCTATTCTTTGAACTTTTACTTTCAACAAGGTCACATGATCAAAGATTGCTCTTGGACTTTGGGATACATTAGAATATCATATGTAGGGGGCGTGGTCACGACGCCGATTAAGATGGCCGCCTGACGCGGGACCTCCGGCGCACCGGAGCTTTTCTTTCATGCCGGTTCCGTTCTGAGAGGATGACAAGCACTTCGGACATCGGATTCTGCCTTTGGAATGCAGCGCGTTTCTGGTGAGCGCTTTTTGCCTCATTTTCATGGCCGGACTGCCTCTTTTTTCACCGCGATCGCTCTCTCCTCAGAGCGACCGCCATTTTGTTTAATGCGCGATGCTCGCGCTTGCTACTGGCCTGCCTTCATTTGCCTCACATAGCCTTTTTTTGGTGTTCTTTGCCACCTGGAAGCTAATATACCATCTTTTTGGACACTGACCTGCCCTATGGCTGCCTTGTTGCTTTTGCTTCTTCACACTACAGGAATGAGGTAATCCTCCAACTGTGGATTTCGTTTTATGTTTTTGTCTCCCCTTCGATTACGTTCAACATTACCTCTGACCGGACCGTTCATGAAGTGGTTGGACACTAATTTTGCGCTCTTCATTTTCGTATAGACCTGCACTTGCCCGCCCCTATGTGGTTATCTTATTCTGCTCAGGTCTTCGGACATCGTTTCCTCAGCAATTTTCTTCGCATCAGACGTCGCATTTTTCTTTCCTAGTGTACATGGACTACCTTGACTGTTCTTGGAATGTTCCTTTAGCCACTTCCCATGCTCTCCTATGGTCATTGTTGTCGCATTATATGTGAGTGGACGCCTTCATATTCTGGTCTCCCTTTACAGTCGTCTTCTTACTTACTGCATGGTTATTTGTGATTGACTTTCTATGGGCAAGTTACGCAACCCAAAATTTGTCTTTATTCCTTCGGGGAGCTCTCCTGTGACAACGTCTTCTCCTCATTCAACAGTGGACTCTTCTCCCAAAGCAACACCAATGGCGGGAGTAGCTCTCCCTCGTTCCTCCTCAGCACAGCCGCTTTTGAGCAAATCTTCGCCTCCGTCAACATCTTCTAAGCGTCTCAAACAAGACTCCTCCTCATCAGAGAAGCCGCCATCCCCTATTTCCATGGAGATGCTTTTAGAGGAAATTCGGGCTCTTCGGCCATTTGTAGAGGAGACCAACAATAAAATGCAGTTTCTTGAAGAGAAATGGTCGTCCATGGATAACAGAATGACATCTGTGGAGCGACAGATTTCGGATCTTCAATCTACATCCCAGCGGGTCTCCTCTTTGGAATAATCTGTTTTGGCGCTTCAACAGCATACGGAGGAATTGGAAAACAGAAATAGGAGGAATAACCTTCGTGTTTATGGTTTGCCGGAGTCTTTGGAGGGGGAAGATCCTGTGCTTTTTTTCTCCGCCTTTCTTCCGAAGCTTTTGGATATGCCATCCACCACCTCTCTTAATATTCAGAGAGCCCATAGACTTGGTCCTCGCTCATCCACATCAACCCAGCAAAGGGGAGTCATTATTCTTTTTTTGAAATTCACAGATCTTCTCTCCGTTCTCTCAGTGTCCAGGGCCAAGCGTCAGGTCTCCTGGTTGAGAGTGTTTCTTTCTCAAGATGTTTCAAACGCTACTGCCTCTCGTCGGAAGGATTTTTTATCCCTACGAGCTCCTTTAAGGTCTCTTGGTGCTAGATATGGTTTGTTCCACCCATGTACTTTCAAAGTTACGCTCCAAAATCAGACATGGACCTTCCAGGATCCTGCTGAACTCAAAAGTTTCATTCATATTCGTTCTAATTCTGCTATGGAGACCTCTTCCTCTTCCTGTGGCTGATTGTTTAACTGTTTCTTATTCCTGCAGATTTCCTGAATATGTCTAACTTTTGCTTCCCTTACAGGTCATCCATTTTTGTTTCTATCTTTGTTTCCATTTACTAGTCTTTTAGTATTAGATTGTAAAATCACGCTTTTCCTAATACTCTTGTATCTAACTTCAAATTCCTTCTATCCTTTCTTTAATAATTGTGTCTAGATTGTGTCCTTCAGTAATCCTTTTTGACTTCTCTGTTCTCCACTTCCTCATTTCTTTCTATTGTGTGTCGCTCTTGAATTCTCACCTTTTGATCGTCATAGTATGTCTCTATGTTCTCAAATGTTACTCACTCTTTATTTATTTATCTAGATGGACCGACTTCCTCTCCACCTGGCTCTTCGGTTATGTTCTTTGTCCCGGTGCGATCCGGTCTGGTCTCCCGTCTTGGGGGATCTGTCTCGTTGAGTGTCGCCATTTCCCCGTTGTCCTCTTTCGTACTCCCCTCAGGTATGTTTACTTCAGTCATCCCTTTGGGATATGTACTGTCTCTCCGTGTAATCTCTTTCTTTTCCTGTTTCCTTTTTCCTTTTCTCTCCCCTTTACTGGTTGATCAATTCCGGTTCTCCTTCATTTCTCTTTACCCCTCACTCCTCTTTTTCAACCTACTTTATCGATATTCCTCATATTTTTCTCTTCTTCGGCTTGTCTTTTGCACATGCTTCTTTTTCACTTTTTCTGTCCTATTTGATTCTATGTTATTTGTTAATTCAAAGTTGTTACTTGGAATGTAAAAGGTTTCATTAATCCTATTAAGCGGCAGAGAGTTCTTTCCCATTTAGCTTCCTATAACCCAGATATAGTTCTCTTGCAAGAAACCCACCTTAATGATGTTGAATCTCTTAAGTTAAAAAGAAGTTGGGTGGGTACAGTTTTATTTTCACCCTCTGACAACAAAAAGAATGGAGTTGCTATTCTTTGTCACAAAAGGCTTAAATGTACGGTTCTGTCTCAGGAGACGGACACTGAGGGTCGTTGGATATTAGCCAAATTACTACTAAACTCTATTCCTTTAACTGTTTTCAATGTCTATGGACCTGTACAAGCAAATTGTTCTTTTTGGCCTTTAATTACAAAGAAGTGTATCCAATATAAGGATGTATCATTTATTTTTGGTGGCGATTGCAACCAGATTGTTGACCCGTTCCTTGACCGTAAATCCACAGTCCGTTTCACACCACACAAACCTCACAAATAATTTCTTAATACCATTTCACAATCACACCTTATTGATTCTTGGCGTCTTGCACACCCTGACACATTGGACTACTCTTTCTTCTCTCCTCCTCACTCATCTTTTTCTCGGCTTGACTATATTTTTCTCTCTAAATCTTTATCTCAGAATGTGTTGTCTTCTTCCATTGAACCTATTGTCATTTCGGACCACGCTCCCATTGTAACGGATTTCGACCTACTCCCACCGCGTCCTAAACCCTCCCGGTGGCGCTTTAATAGCTCACTTCTTACTGATCCCAATTTTTCTTCCTCTTTTTGCTCTTTTGTTGAGGAATTCTTTCTCTTCAACTCTGATCCTAGTATTTCTTCCCATACTCTTTGGGACTCCTTTAAAGCCTCTGCAAGGGGATTCATTATTGACTTCCTCTCTCGGAAAAAGAAACAGTTTATTCAAAAGCGGAAATCCTCCCTGGCCCATATAAAATTTATGTCACCGGATCTCTTACGAGCAAAGCTGGAATTCAATAAATTAACTACTGACAATGCTTCTTCGGGTCTTCTTCGCAGTAGTGCAAGGTACTATGGAGGTCGCAATAAATCTGGTAAACTCTTGGCTAACTATCTTAAATCCCGTAAGGAACGCACTCTTATTGACTCTATTTACTCTTCTGCCGGCACTCTTCTCCATAAAGACAAGGAAATCCTTGAGCAATTTCAATTGTTTTATCAGCAACTTTACACCCCAGAATGTACTCCCACTCCTTCTCTTATTCAGAGTTATTTTGAGAATCTTCCTAAACCGTCTAATTCTCATCTTAATTTTCCGGATCTTGAACTTGACCTCTCATTACATGAACTTTCTACAGCCTTGACCTCTCTTACTAAAGGCAAAACCCCTGGCCCTGACGGCTTTCCTGTGGAATTTTATCTGCACTTTTCAGACATTTTATTGCCTAAACTTTTAACCCTCTTTCAATCATTTTACTCATCCGGCAAGGCAGAAGGCACTTTTCAAGATGCTACCATTTGTCTGATCCCCAAAGAAGGTCGCGATCATCAATTATGTAAAAATTATCGGCCGATTTCGTTAGTCAATGTAGACTACAAAATTTTTGCCAAATTACTAGCAATGCGCTTAGATCCCCTTACGCCTCATCTCATTGGCAAAGAACAATGTGGCTTCGTTAAGGGTAGACTTACATCGGACAACTCTCGCCTTTTTCTTAACGTCCTAAATAAAGCTTCCTCACTTTCAACCCCTCTTGCTGCTATTTCTGTTGACGCAGAGAAGGCCTTTGACAGGGTTGATTGGTCTTTTTTGTTTGCTTCATTGCGTTGGCATGGCTTTGGTATCAAATTTATATCCCTTATCTCTCTCCTATATTCTACCCCCAAGGCCTCGGTACTTGTGAATGGACAACTTTCTCCATCTTTTAATCTTCAGACGGGTGTTCGTCAAGGTTGTCCTCTCTCCCCACTTCTCTTTGTCTTGACTCTTGAACCCTTTTTATCTTCCATTCGCAATAACACTTCTATTTCTGGTTTCCCATACGGTACCAATCAATTGAAGCTTTCTGCCTCTGCAGATGATATCTTATTGTTTATTTCTGATCCAGAATCTTCCATACCCCCCTTGTTATCCGAGTTTAATTCCTTTTCTTCGGTTTCAGGTTATAAGATTAACTCGGACAAAACTGAAATTCTCCCTCTCACCTCATCCTGTCTCCCCCATCTTTTCTCCGCTACTGGTTTTGCTTGGAGTAGCTCAAAGATTAAATATCTTGGTATTTGGTTTTCCAATTCCATCTCATCCTCGGTTAAATTAAATATGTCTGCAGTTATTTCTAGGATTGATCAATCGCTCTCAGCCTGGAATCCTCTTTTTCTTTCCTGGTGGGGTCGATTGGATTCAATTAAAATGATGATAGCTCCTATTCTAATTTATACCTTCTCTATGTTACCGGTTCATATCCCTGCATTTTATTTTAAACAAATCGATTCTCTTCTTTCGCGATTTCTCTGGAAAGATAAGAAATCACGAATTTCTCTTGCCACTCTCCGTAAACCCAAATTTAATGGTGGGGTTAACTTTCCTGATTTCCGTCTTTATCATAGGTCCTTTTCTTTACGGCAGGCCTCGAGATGGATCTCATCAACTCTTTCTCCTTTCACGCCTCTTTGGCTTCTCATTGAACACTCTTTATTATTACCCTTCTCCTTTGCCGAAGTGGTACGTTTCTCTACCAGAAATCCCTATTCTCTTTGTCCCCTATTCAAACACACTTTTTCTCTTTTAAGTCCTTTGGTTCTTCCTTCTATGGTTACACGTACGTCCTTTTTAAATACCCCTATCTGGTATAATTCACTTATTCTTCTAAAGAATAGACCCATTTTTTGGAAATCTTGGAGGGTGAAGGGCGTAATGTGGGTCAACCAACTCTTTGACGGTACTTCTCCTTGTTCTTTTCCCCAATTTCAACTTTTATTTCAATGCCCTCGTTCCTTTTTGCAGAAATTCACAACCCTCATAGCAATTGTCCTTGACCGCTATTACTCTCTTCCTTCTACATCATCATTGCCACCTCCTCCTCCTCTTCTCAATATTCTTGTTACACTCCCTAAAGCATCTCTCATCTATAAATCTTTCGTATCTCCTAATCCAAATCGTGTCAAAACTAAAGTGGAGCTTTCTTGGGAAACAGATTTTTGTTGTACTTGGCCTGTTACTCTTTGGGATAAGCTGTGGTCCAGATCTTTAAAAATTTCTCGCTCTGCTTCTCTTACTCAATCCTTATTTTATCTATATCACAGACTTTATCTCTCTCCTCTTTCTTTATCTCGTTTTTCATCCTCCTCTGATTCTAAATGCTGGTCTTGTGGTACTTCTGATGCTGACCTTTTTCATATGTTCTTTCTGTGCCCAGTTGTTTCTACCTTCTGGGGGAAAGTGTGGTCATGCCTCTCTCGCATCTTCCCTCTTCCTGCCTCTTTCACAAATTCTTTTCTCTTCTTGGGTAGTCTTTCTGAACCTCTGAACCTATCCGTACACCTTCACGGTCTCTTTGACCTGACGCTTGCTCTTGCCTTCCAGCACATCTCTTCCAACTGGAAATCTCTAGCTACTATTTCCTTACAAGGCTGGTGGAATTCCTTATGTCATTTTCACAGACTGGACGTTTCCTTTGCCTCCACTTGTAAACCTGTTCGTAATGTTGATCTTTTCTGGTTACCCCTCACCACGTATTTGGACTGCTTGGCCCTGAAGAAGCCTATACGTCTCAATGCAGAAAATTTTAAACCCCCTTGAATGACTTGAACTCTCTCCTTTTGTTATCTCATATAGGTTTATTTAATACTACTGTTTGTTTATGATGGTAATTTTGCATCGCTGATTTATATAGCTTGAATGTATGCCGTAATTATTTGATAATTTATGGTTTGTATTAGCATCTCTATCTCTTCCCCTCCCCTCCCCCCTCCTTTCCTTCCTTATCTCATCCCCTCTCTTGTTTCCCTCAACGTTAAAAATTCTCTTAAAAACGCTTTTTGGGTTCCTAACATTGATATTAGCAGTGTTAAGGTTTTTCACTGGATTTCTGTATTGTTTCAGTGTTTGCTGATATCTCCTTTTTGTTATCAAATTCTTTAATAAAGCTTTCAAACATAAAAAAAGAATATCATATGTATGTAACATAGGAATAGTTTCCACTAAACAGATTATCACGCTAATAAGAAAAATACATGATTTTCATTCTGAGGAAGGCTCAGTAGTTTAAACTCAATAGCGTTACAGTCGAAACATGTATATCCCTAACTGTTGACATTGGTGTTTTGGCCTTGGGCAGATACATTTTCATTGAACACTGCAACCTCAGAGCAGCTGAATTGTAGCAGAGTGCAGGCTCAGACAGTGTTGCTCCTTTTGAGTCCTAGAGGGAAATGTACTAAAAACTTAATTCCCAGCAAAAAGTATTGTATTGGTATTTAATGTTCAATGCAGATCTTGATTTCAGTAAAGTAACACAAAGTAGTGCTATGTGCAACATTCTGCTACTTAGTGTCAAGGGGGCATTCCTTGGGTGGTTCACAGACCTTCGCTTGCAACCATCTGTGGAGTGTGACACAAAGCCCTATCTACTAAAAATGTAGACAGGTCTTTGCGCCAAAAATGTACACCTCCTCGGGGCATATGTAATGTTTGAGAAATGTTTTCTTTTCTCGAAACCTTTTCCAACTTTGCATGTGTGCAGCACTATACAGCACACATAGGGAAAGTGTTAAACTATGTCAAAGCATAGTATGCCCTTCCAGTTTGCAATCTTTGCTTGACATCACACACCCAACCTTGCACTATGACGCAAGGGTTTGCGCATTAGTGCAAAGCATAGCAAGGTGCCAGCGCAAGGATACAGGGAAACCACACTATATCGTAGTAGATATGGTGCTGTTCTGCTTCCGCCTTTTCATGCAACACAACACAGCAACTTTGGTTGCTGCACTACATTGAAGTGAAAACTTAGTAAATCCCCCCCAGGGATCTATAAAAGGGCAGCCAAGCTGCCTCGCCCTAGGGAAGTCCTTACTTCTGTGCTGGTTCACAGAGCTTCACTGGAATTAGAAGCTGAATTAACTAAGTGCTTCAAAGAGATAGCCTATTTTTGCAAAAGGCGACACTAGGTGTTAGGCCACTGACATTCTAAATTGCTGACAATATGTCAAGCTCATGGTGATGTCAAAGATTCCATAATGCAACCAGGAATTGTGTATCTGTTAAAGACAGCGACCTAGCTTGAGCCAAAGATGGACCATTGCTGTGCTTTAGCTATCTCTGCCAGCACTCCCCATATGTTGTGGTGAGGAAGACAACATTTGTTAAGGTGGACCTTCCCTTAGGTCGGATATGAACTTATATGAACTATCTTGATATGAGGTGAACACAAGGAGTCATTCATCGTTCTATTGACGTTTTGAAGATAGATACATATCTATCAAGTCACCAATGGTCAGCGCAGGGAGAATTAAAGAAGGAGTCATTCATGGATATGCTGAGGAAGAAATAGAAAGAACTCCTTAATGACCTATATTGTCGAATCAAAAAGTAGGGCTACTTAGAGCAGGGCTCTTCTGGTCTGCGGTCTCAACTCCCTTACAAGCACTCTACATTCTTACTTCTACCACTTAAGGGGAAATGGAAATGAGAAGTCCCAGGCATGTTGGATCCTTGGTTATACTTATGAGTCACACTTTAGGCTGTATTCACAAACCTGGGGTGCAGGTCAAAATGCATGTGCCCAATTCCTATCCATTAGTTGTCATGGAACATCAGTCAGGTGAAGGCCAGGACACTGGGCCAAAAAACACCCATGATAAAAAAAGGGTTATGTTTTGGATGGAATCTAATTGCAGGCAAAACTAAGTACTCTTTGGGTAGCAGAAATCCAAATCATCATATACACCATCAATATGTTGGGTCCATATCCTCCAAATTCTTGACTCAAAATTCGGGTGAAACAAGACTTTTAAGAGGGTGATCCCACTAAGGTGAATGGGTAATGAGCGCTTTATTGAAAGGTGATATAGCGTTAAAAAAGTGGTAACCCCATTAACAACGAGGTATTTTGTTTGTAGGGTGAGTAGAAGTAAAAAGAGGGTGACACCCGCCAAATGCAGGTGAGTGGGTCACTTGGCAATTGTGAAATCTAAAGTAGTGCAGCGCAAAGTTACTGAGCTGAGTCACTGTCGCATCGCTTGTGGGGGCATTTGACTCACTGTGCCTTGTTGTTCCTGGAGGGGCTGTGTTCGGAGCCGCTGTGCCACTGCTGAGGTCGAGAGGGGCTGCTGGACGGACTCCAGTTCCCAGGAGCCCGTGCCTGCCCGCAGCTGAGTCGCGGCCCGCCCACCCGCCCACAAACATTTAAAAAACCTCGCGGAACCCGCTGGCGCGGGTCCCGCATCGCTTGTGGGGGCATTTGACTCACTGTGCCTTGTTGTTCCTGGAGGGGCTGTGTTCGGAGCCGCTGTGCCGCTGCTGAGGTCGAGAGGGGCTGCTGGACGGACTCCAGTTCCCAGGAGCCCGTGCCTGCCCGCAGCTGAGTCGCGGCCCGCCCCACCCGCCTATTGGCCCCAGTATCCCTTAAATACTATTTGTTACCGCAGCGCAGGACGCGCCGCGGGATGCCCAGGACGAAGCCCGGACAAAGGGCGGACAGTCTGTGACAGTCCGGGACAGGAGGGGGTAGGAGGGGGTCCGAAAACACGTTTGCTGCCCGTTGTTAACTTGTTTAACTTGTTGTCTGATCCGATTAATTTCACTGCTATCAGGTCAGTAACGGGCGTGGGGGTATAACGAGAAGTTTTTGCTGGGAAGGTACATACAGCAAAAGGTAACAGGTTGTTGTATAATGTGGGGTCAGTCTGTTGTCAAGATCAAGAACCGGCTATGTCCGGCTCATAATGTCCAAAGCCAAACTTGCGGTTGTGTCTGCTACTATGGATAATTACTTGGTCAAGATGGTCGATAAAATCAACCATGAACGGAGGAAGTCCTTAGGACGGCCGGGGTCACAAGGTATGACCCCTCCCTCGCCTAATCGATCTGTCCCCCAGTCTACTACTAACCCAGATGTTAGTATTCATTTAGACCCTATGGATAGCCCCACCTTGGTTGCCCCAACGGATAATATGAGCATGGCTAGCGTAACTTCTGGGACCCCTAACGACTTGGAATCTGGTCAAGTCACTACTTCTGATTTATTAATTCCTAGAGTGACAGCCTCGAGGCCACAAAGATTATTACACTCATGTAGGAACAATAGTAAGATTAATCAGCCAAAACGAGGGGGGAACCGTCCCACTAAGAGAGCTGACCCTTTATTGTCCAATGCTCAACGCGATCAAAAAACGGCACAGGACAGTACTGCGATTACTCTAGATAATGAGCAACTTGATTTTCTGATTAATGCTATAGATGTTAAGTTTGATTTACTTGTTAAACCTTTATTGATCAAACTCGACTCAATTTCAGATGAAGTAGTTAGACTGGGAGGTTTATTGGATTCATATATTAATGCTGGTACAGGAGCAAAAACCAATGATAACGAACATGGATTTGTTGAGGTACCCTTTAAAACTCCTAATATAGTTTTATCGACGGCCGTGAGCACAAACCCTAATTCCTGTTCTGGGAATGCTTGCGAAGTAGTATCTGCTGTTTCCTACCCTCCCCCGCAGCTGTCGGGTCAAACCAAACCTTTTTCCAGTTCAGCACTAAGGAATCAGGCGGGTTCCAATTTAAATATAAATAGTTCAAACAGCCCTCAGCCGGATTTACCACCGGCTTGTGCACCTTTTGTGACAGTTTTAACCAACGTCCCTCCAGTAAGAGAGTCCGGAAGCAACTATGGCTACGGTGAATCCCATTCCTCACTAAAGAATAAGACTGTGGATTGGCTCCACCGACAGTGTGGTTTCCCTGTAGCCCTATCAGGGGATATCTTAAGTACCAGAAGAACTAATTGGATAGGTAATTCTCGTAAGACCTGTGGAGGGGATTGTATTGTTATCAACTTCCGAAATCCACAACTTACCTCCACTGTGTTGATCAAAGCCGCATCTCTCCCTACCCGAGATCAAGGAATCTCTCTGCGTCCTCTTGGGTACTTTTATAGGGACCATGATATTCAATCCAATGTTGAGTACCATCGGAGGGGGTATAGAGATTTGAATATGTGTGCTGGTCATACTATTACAACGTCCAATAGATTCCAGCCCCTGAGTGGGCTTGATTGTAACGATTGACTGGTATTACCTTTAGTAGACCCAGGGACTGTGGATGTTTCCCTGGGAGAGGGGAGGAGCAGCGTGATCCCTGGGGTACTAGAAATGGTGGAGCCTATTGGTAAAAGCGGTTTTAGTGCTAATCCTATTAATGCCTCAATTGGTTGTGAAATTGAGAGATTGGCCCCAGATGATAGGGAAAGGGACGAACTAACTAAGATCACTCTACCGGCTAATTGTGGCTTGTGCTCAATTGCCTGTTGGAATGTTGCTGGACTCTCACAAAAGGATGTATGTCTAGGCTGGTTTGATTTTATCAACATTTTTAATATTATTTGTTTTCAGGAAACCTGGAGTCTGGACCCCATTAATTACCAAGGTTTTGTTTCCTACCAATTGCCGGCTGTGGCTTCCACTTCGGGCAGAGCAAAGGGTGGGCTCTTGATCTTGATTTCAGTGGAAGTACCACTCATTGTAAAGAAATATGTATCGATTGGGGCCCATTCCCAGATTCTGTGGCTTTATCAGGAGCAAGGTAGAAATATCCTTTTAATCAATTTTTATAATTTTTGACAGTACTAGGCAACAGGTAGTGTTTGCTTTAGAGTCCGCTTTGGCAGATATAGTTATGAAAAACGATATTGTTTTTGATTTCATTTGGTTAGGGGATTTTAATACTGCTGCGTGTCTCTCCCCCGCCCATAGGGTTTGCGGTTTTGTAAATTGCTGGGGGGAGGGCGTTTCTCTCTTTCCCCATAATTCCTATGGCGATTCATTAAATAAAATCTTAATGACATGATATGGAGATGCTGGTAAATATGAAAGGTGCCTCTGGCGAAACCATTCCCACATTTACGGGCAGAAATGCAAACACTGTGATTGATTTTATTTGCATCTCATCAAGCCTTAACCCGTGGTGTACAGCCCCTCTGGTAGTTGATAATTTAATCAGCGATCATAACTGTTTAACTGTGGAGGCTGTTCTTTGGAAGGTGAAACAGGGCCCCAAAATAAACATAATAGCCAACATTGAACCGCACCGACCAAGTGGAACTAGAATCAGGTGGAAGGGGGATAAAGCAGATATTTTGTCTAACTCCATTATCAAAAACTGTTTTAATGATATTGTTGTTATTTTAGAGAGCGAGGTACCAACAGATGAAATCATGCCCAAGTTTATTAATATTAATCTCATTATTGACGCTAAATTTACTAAGTTTTTTAAGGGTAAGTCATGCCGGCAAAGGGGGTGGTTCGACCATGCTAGCACTATTGCCCTTAAGGGACTTAAAGCGGCATTGGCAGCTAAACAAAGGGATAGAACTGCAATTAGGGAGCTCAGAGCCACCTACCAGGCTGCAGTCAAAAATAGGAAGGCCGAACTAAGACAAGAGGCATGGGATAAGTTAGACCAGGCAGCTGAAACTTCGGACTCCTCCCTATTCTGGGCCACAGTCAATTGTCCTTTTCTTAAGGACGAGGAGATGCCTGAATTGACGGCAAACGTTAGTGCGGAAAGCTGGGTTTCCCACTTCTCTTTGATTTTCGATTCGGATAAATCAAGGGATGTAGGTGGAGGCGACTGGCCAGTCATTCCTTTAGACATATCCACTTCCGAGGTTCAGGATAGCATTACTGTTAGTAGGGGAGGGAAGGCCCAGGGGCCTGACGGGGTGCCCATAGACGTCTATAAAAAAGAACCAGAGATATGGGGCCCGCTATTAACCAATGTGTTCAATGTAGCTGTCTGTAATGGTGTCCCACCTACCTGGGAGGAATCCATTATTATCCCTATTTATAAGAAGGGAGAGAGGAGGGATGTTAAGAACTATCGCCCGATCTCCCTTCTTGATTCCTCTGTGAAAATCATGAGCAGGGTGCTTCTGGTCAGACTAGAAGAATGGGCCGAATCGAATAACATATTGGCTAACTCCCAATTTGGTTTTAGGAAGGGTCGAGGGACCGTAGAACAGTGCCTCAACCTAGAACTATTAATTGGGAAGTACACGAAGGCCAAGAAAGGTTCCCTTTTTCTCTGCTTTGCAGATTTGAGCAGTGCCTTCGATATGGTGAACCATAACATCTTATGGGGAAACTACTTGAAATGGGGGCACCGGAGGGCATCGTTTATTTCTTGGCCCGGCTATATGCCAACCTAAGCTCAAGTGTTCGTTACGGCCCAGGAGGGGAGCGCACCCCTAAGTTCTTTATTAGGCGCGGCATCAGACAAGGGTGTGTGCTCGCCCCTCTACTTTTTACACTTTTTATTAATGAGGTCGATTCTGTTTTAAAGACTGTTGTGGCTGATGCACCAAAAATTCTTGATTTTTACGTCCCAGTTTTACTTTATGCGGACGATGCCGTTATTTTGTCCAGGACCCCTATTGGCCTACAACGCCTAATGGACAGGTTTTCTATGTTCATTAAGGATAGGAAGTTGATGATTAACAAAACAAAAACTTTTGTTATGGAATGTGGTTTGGGCCGCAAAAAACCCCATTCTTATTTTATCGATGGGCACAAGGTTCAAACGGTGGACTCTTTTAACTACCTAGGTATTACTTTTTCTAAGGCAGGTAGTTGGTCCAGCGAGATCACCCATGTTAGGGCCAGAATGGCGAAATGTGCCCACGGCATGTTTAAGTTTGCAACCAAAATAGGGGACAAACGGCTCAAAGATATGTTAAAAATCTATCAAATGAGGTGTCTTTCAATTGCTCTTTATGGTGCTGGTGTATGGGGGCATGTTACGACTGGGAGTTTACAAGTGGAGGAAAACCTCTTCCTAAAAAGACTCCTAAGTTTACCTATATCGGTTTCTACCGATTTGGTGCATAGGGAGTTCGGAATTCAACATCTTTCAGATTCAGTCGCCCTTAGACCACTTATGCTGTGGCGTGCAATCTGGATAAAGGAAGAGACCTCCTTAAATAGAGCTATCATTAAAGATTGTCTCTCTATTGATAACCATCTAAAGATTCCATGGGTCAAATTTGTTATGGGTTGCTTTTTAGAGATCTATGGTCTCAATCTAAAAGAGGATTGTTGTGCTGCCTCTAGCTTGACCAAAACTGAGATGAAATCTGTTTTTATGAGCCACAAGTCTGAGCGGCGTGGGAGGGCCAGTGGTAATCTAACTACTTGTTTGCTCTACGGAAGTTTTTGTGAGACGGTAGGTTATCAACCGTATTTGAGCTTTGTAACCAGACCTTCCCATCGGTTCGTACTGACAAGATTACGTTTTGGGATTGTGCACCATTTGGTGGCGTTTCCAAGTATCAAAAAACACCCGATTGGTCCTTGCCCATGTGATAATATTACTGCACAAAGCACCATGCACTTTTTACTGTTGTGTACACTTTATGGCAATTTCCGCTCAGCCTTTTTAAAACCTGTTTTTAAGAAGTATGGAGTTAGAAATGTACAAGACTCTATGAAATTGTTATTTAACCCGCCACCTGATGTTTGCTTTTTTACTGCCACCTTTCTTCTCCAAGCCATCAAAGCAAGGCCTAGTATGATCTTTTAATTGTTTTTTATCTGTATTTTAACTGTCTGATTGGTTTTGTAGTGTAAAGGGTGTTTTAGGGTTTATTATTTTGTTTTGTATTTACATGATGTTTGTTTTTATAATGTATTGAATGTGCTTTTATGGACTTTGTGTTTAAGCTCCGACTAAAGCCTTATGAAATGAATGAGTCACTGTCAGAATGTCACACCAGGCCAACCTGCACATTCCAGCATGCCAAGGGCTCTTGGTTGAAAACCTAGAGCTGGCTAAATGTCACATTCACAAAATGGGCCCCTTGATGGCTGCTAGAGCCCCAACAAATAGAATCTGTATAATAAGTTGCGGTATTAGCCTTCAGGGTTGGCCTATGATGATGGCGCCTGGGTTCATGATCCCTGTTCTGCTGGTGGTTTTAGTAGAGCTTCTGTCTTCTTAGAAATGTTTCTGATATTTAAGTTTGTTCACTATGGAGGATTTTCAATGTAAGTGCCTTTCGCCATCTACATTACACCTATTTTGCTGAATCTGAGCTCCCTCTTGGAGACCTGTTATCGATGATTCTTTTTCATTAACCTCAAAAGATAAAAAAAAAAAAAATAGCAGGCCCCTATAGTCTCCTCCTTAAATGTACTCAGGTCTTTCACTTGAAGTGAACACGTTTTCAAAACTGTCACATCCAAGTTTCACACTGGTGTGCAATGTTACAATATTTTTAAAAGCCTCGGTAATTAGCTTTCATTCTGTCCAAGGTGGCCTGGAGCACCATGTGAAGGCAACCTCACCACGCTCCAATTAAAATGACTTCAATAAATAAATGCATTTCGGCCTCCAAGCCGAGCTGGTCTTGATTAATTCAGTTGCCCAAGAGGCCCCAATTAGGCTCCATGTGACGACCACCAGCTCTCCTTAGAATGCAGATGTCCCTCCATGCCTTCTGATTGGCATTCTGGGATATCGGTCAGGGCTCTGGTGATAGAAATAGGACCAAAATCAGTAATGTTTGCCTAGCTCTCATTGTGATGTTTGGCCTCGGTCAAAGGGCTCCTGTGCAAGTCCATTTCCCCCAACATCTAATCTCCAAGCAACTCACACACAGATTCCAGAGCATCCAGAAGGCCCCCGCAAGACTCTTCTTCAACCTCGCACCTCATCTCAGAGAGCGCCACTGGCTCCCGATTCACAAACGCAGCCAACTCACACTCCTCACGCACATATCCAATGCCTCAAACTCCTCACGCACATATCCAACGCCTCAAACTCCTCACGCACATATCCAATGCCTCAAACTCCTCACGCACATATCCAACGCCTTGCACAACACTGGACCAGCATATCTGAATACACTTTCACCATCCTGCCAGACACCTACGCTCAGCCTCACTCTCACACACTCCCTGCGTTCACAAAAGCAACGATGTAGGCCGCTCATTCTCCTACACCATACCCAAAAAACGTGAACTAACTCCTACAACACATCAGAGACTCCTCCTCGCTTCTTGAGTTCTGCAAGGAAATGAAGAGGAAACCACAACGCTTACACTCTTGTTCATATATGTAGACAAAGTGCTGTGGGCATCATTCGATCATTGAGAAACACACCCTAAATTAGTGAGTCCCTCAGTAAATGCACTGACTATAGTAATATAAAGAGACTTCTCAATTCAAAACACACAACAAAACGTCTGGCAAGGGTTTCCTTGATAATATATATTATCCAAATTCTTTGCAATCATCAGTATAACATATGCAAAGTGCAAGCGAGGCAGTGCTTAGGTGAATGTGAAGGTATATAAAACATAAACAGAAAGACACTGTGGGGGATATTTACAAAGAAGTGACGGAGTGAGGCGTTTGCCATCATGGCTTACCGCCTCTTTCCGCCACTTCAGAAACGCAAGGCTGCACCATATTTACAAGCATATGGTGGAGCCTTGCATTTCCCCTGGCGCTGGCGCTACACTTAGCAGTGTAGCGCCAACGCACTCCCCCTTGCACCATAGTGCAAGCGTGTCTGTGTACAGGGAAGATTGTTTATGTGTAAGAAGGTGTCCCTTCCTTCAAATAAAGACTCTTTAAATGTTCTTTTGTCACTTCCATGTGATCTGCATTATGCAGCACACATGGAAGTTACAAAATGTATTTTTCTTTGTTAAGAATTGTTTATGTGCAGGAAGGGACACCTTCCTCCCCATAAACAATCCAACACATTTTGCTTTTTTCATGTGTGCTGCCTTGTGCAGCACACATGGAAAAAGCAAAAACGTGGAGGAATAAAGCATTTCTCCTCGTTTCGCAAAGTTAAGACCAGGTCTCTCTGGTTTCAATTTTGGCGCTGCCTCCTATTTACACCACGCTTGTAAATAGGAGGTAGTGTCAAAATCAATGGGTGTTGCGGTTGAACGACCACCGCAGCACCCACTGCCCACCCCTTTCACGCTAAGCATAGCGTAAAAGGGGACCTTATTTACAAGGCAGTGTTAGGCCACTTAACGTGGCTTAACACTGCCTTGTAAATAAGGTCCCCTTTTACGCTGCCTTGTTACTAAGGCAAAGCCCCTATCGCTACAGAAACGTCACAAAAAGTGACGTTCCCGTGGCGGTAGGGGCTTGTACATATGCCCCTGGGCAAACAATCAATTCAAAATAACAAATGGTGTGTCATTGCATATCCATAACTCACACTGGGTATGTGAACCTAGGGGAAATGCCATTTACTGAGGGACTCGCTATTTTAGTGTGTGTTTCCCACTTATCGAATGATGCCCTCTGCACTTTCTCTACACATATAAATACTATCCCTAGTCCCAGTGGGTGTAAAGGGTTGTCCTTGTGTTATATCCTACACTCCTACTCAAGCGCCTGGATACCCTCGCAGGTGTTAGCGCGCTCTACAAACCGACACAGCATAACATACCATGACCATTCATCACCTCAGCAACACTTGCACCTTAATGATATGAGTCAGTGCAGGTGGGTTTGCAATGTACTAGGGCAACCCAACTTCGCAGCTCCGATTTCCTGAGGTCCAAGAGCTCAGTGCCATTTTTGGGTGACCTTGCTTTCGACCTTCAGTGTGCAGTGGAAACCACTAGGGCTGTACTCTGGCAGCCTCTGCTTCCAGTGAGAGCTTGAGATGAAGCAGCAGAGAAGGTCAGAGCTATCATCTCTGTGCTGCCTGGCAGCCAAGGGTTGCATACTAAAGGCTCGCAGTGGATTAGGCCTGGAATATTGATGAGGGCAGCCTGGCCTGATGGGAAGGCAGACATTCAAAGACATGGAGGGCAGCGTCCATACAATTATGAGGTTCAAAGGAAGGGGTGGCGGGGGCCGGCAGTGCGAGCTGCCTGAAGAACAGGATGAGATGCCAGGTATTCTTGAAAGGTTGCAAAGTTTGATGACATTAGGCAGGGGATTCGTTTTAACCTTCTGTGCAGCAGTGCTTGGATACTGCCCGGTTCATTGTAAGGACACATGGAAACAGCAAGAACGCCTCCTGCTATTCAGCGACTCACTCGAGTCACCAAATTAACAGCAGGGGCCGAGCCCAGAGAAAGGGAGGGCTGGCCGAGTGGGACAGGAGAGACAGGCGTTTTACCTGAAGCTCCTGGGTAATTATTGGCTGAATAGCCTCGACAGGCACTCCAGCTCACAGGCTTTTAGCTCTGTATTCATCAATTGGCCGCCAGGGTTTCGGAAATGCTCTAAACAGGTGCAACATTCAGCCTACTAGGAAAATGAGGAGTGCAATTTCAATGGGCAGGTTGCAAGTATGCATGAAAATTGCACAGTAATGAAATCATACCACAGCGCAGCAAGTCGCCTTGCTTCTCTGCGCTGCGTTACAGGGAAAAGGCAGGAATACAAAGTATTTAACACAATACGGCGCATTCCTTTCCTTTTCCCAGTGCTGGCGCACAAAGAGCTGCCGAGCACCAACGTAGGCACCCTTGCATCATGGTGCAAGGGTACCTGCATTGCAAGCAGGTTAGTTTTTGAGCAGGAAATGGCACCTTCCTGCACAAAAACAATTGCCTGTGGCATATTCCTCTATCTATGTGTGCTGCAGAATGCAGCACAACTGGAAAGAGGAAGTAACGAGGAGAAATAAAGATATTATCCTCATGACACCTCCCCTGGGAAGGCATATCTTTTCGGTACATTCCCAGATCTACCAGTGATCGCAAATCTAGGAATCATCAAAATCAAAGGGAGTTGCATGGGAACACCCATTCAAAGCCCATGGAATGCCTTCCCTGGGCAGGGTAACACAATGCAGCGATTTGCCCTGCGTTGCGTTACTCCTGATTTGTCAAGTCAGTCAGGGCCACGCAAAGTGGCCTAGCATTTCTTGATAAATCGCATTTTGGGTTTGTGTCGTGCATGCACCATTATGTGTGGTGAAAAAGTGACTCAACCTCCTTCATAGATAGGGTCCAAACATTTTGCATCCTGTGCATCATTTTGAGATGTTACTGTATACTAATAAGCCTCACTCTCACACACCCAGTTCCCACCTCTTCTGCCGCTCGCTCTAATTCACTTTCTCTCTGTCTCTCTCATGCCTCTGTTCCTTCTCACTCTTGCTTCTTCTGCCTTTGATTTTCTCTTCACTCTTTGCCTTTCCCTCTTTGCACTTTTGCCTTTCACTCTTTGCCTTTTTGGCCATTTCCACCCTCAACTGTTTTTACCTTTTCACTATTAGTTATCTTGTCTTTTTCTGTCTTTTTGCCTCTTGGTACTCTCTGTGCCTCCTTTCAGTGATCCTTTGCCTGCTTCCCATCACCCATGCCCACATCCTTCTCCCCTGCTCCTTACCTGTTCCTTCCCACGATCCCAAAAAGCCCTGATCACAACCTCATGCGCTCCCCCTCCCAGGACCTACTTAATGGGGGGTCACAACACAGACGCTCAGCGGAAACGTGCTGTGGACTTGCATAGCTGATGTGCCGCTCGCTGGCATGCTGAAGGAAAGCCCATCTGCACCCACTGCCACTTCATGTGCAACACCATACCCAAAACACCTACACCACCCAAACCCTCACAACATACACACAACACACCTTCCACTCCAACTAGCAAACACCCCCCCAAGATAAACTATCCTGCATGCTCCTCAACACACACCTGATCAGCAAACACTCCAGCTAGTCAGCACCTGAAATCTCCATGACCATCGGCCAGTATAAAAGATTGCATGAGATGACAACCGCAAAAACATCAGTTGATGGACAGAATGCAGAACAATGTCATACATTCACCCCAGTACAGAGATCTGGGCTTAAATCCATCGGTTTTTTGCTCACCATGCCGTTCCAGTTTGAACCCATCCATATGCAAATCAGTCTTGACCCTGTGCCTCATGGGAACAGTCCAGCCCGAACTGCCAAGCCAGGTCCTCCCTGGACTGGAAACAAGCACCCTAGGACCAGTTTCGGGGTTTCACCCCTCTTCAGCCAGGATAGCTTGATTCCAGTGGCATGGAGAGCACGGGACCCACGTCTGGGCATCCCACTCGGGGTGACAAATGCAACAACATCAGTTGATGGACAGAATACAGAACAATGTCAGTCAGTCAGTCAGTCAATTATCTTTATTCGATTATTAAAAATCATAAAAGAACGAGCAAAAATACATATCACCATTTCATCTGATCACAAAATTTTGCAAACAATTAACACAAAAAACACTACATTTTACAATAAGACATACATAAATATTTAAAAAAGATAAAAAGAAGGGTTTGTTAAAACACAACACATTCAAGAAAAAAGTGCGAAGAGACGAAATTCATTTTTCAAAGATAAAGTGCCTTTGCCTTGTGCGATGCTTATTTAAACGTGCTCCTGCAACTAGAAAACTAGCGACAGAAAAAGCTACTTTCATGTTAGGAAGAAGTTGCAAAAACAACAGGGCTGGTTTTACCTGAATAAAGCCCTAATTGCGTAAAATAGGGAGCAAATATCTTTTTCTAATCTCAGTGTAATGACCGCAAAACATGATGAAATGCATCGTGTCGTGTGTTGAAAAATGATCGCAGTCACATGGTTCAGCGTCATCGGGTCTAGTCCAGGTTCTAAAATTGCCCAGTATAAAATGAATTAAATCAAAGCGAAATCTCGTTAAGAGAAAGCGATGGTAAGGATTTGTTACCAAAAAAAGGTATGTTTCCATTCCAGGAACAGAGGAAAGCATGCAGTGTTTCCTTACCATGTTTTTTTTTAGCTCTATTGCTTCCCTCTCCAGGGCATATAAATTTGTCAGAGTATTTTTGACTGATTTTAGATCTTCATGGGTTATTCCATCTGGAGATGAGAAGAGCTCCGGGCGGCCTGCTAAAATAAGCTGGGTTTTCACATATCTTACCCATGGGATATTAAGGGCTCTGTCCAGGGCTAAACAGTCTTTTAAAATGATGTGATTTAGTGTAAGCTCCTGGTTAAGCCAGGTTTTTAACCAGCCAATCACTGGGGCTAGTTTTAGAGTGTCAGATACATAGCCCAAGCCTACCTCTGTATGCAATGCAAAGGTCGGGGTTGATTGGGGAACAGAAAGCAGAGATCTCAAAAATTTGTTCTCTACGTTCTGTATTTTGGCAGAGCTAGTATATCCCCAGATGACAGAGCCATACTGGGCGACTGACAAACATTTTGCTTTATAGACTTTAATTATGCTTTCCATGGGACGGGCGCCCTTTTTTTTAGCAAAACCTAGCAGCCCTGCGGCCGCTCTAGCAACAGCGCTGCTTTTGACCAGAAGCTGGGGGCCCCAGGTACCCTTTTCATCGAAAGTCACCCCTAGGTATGGAAAAGAAGGGACTCTCTTAACCTCTTTCCCCGCACAGTAAAATGTTAGCAACTTTTTTTTCCTACCTGCGGATCCAGCAATCATTACATGTGATTTATCTGTGTTAATTTTCATGTCCAGTGATGACATAAAAACTCCAAAAGATAAAAGAAGTTTGTTCAGCGCAACTCCAGAGCGTGCTAAAAGAACGGCGTCATCCGCGTACAGGAGGACAGGTATCTTTGTCTCACCTGCACGCGGGATGTCACTATGTGATGTTGACATTACTGCCTCAAGGTCATTAATATATAGGGTGAAGAGGAGGGGGGCAAGTATACACCCTTGCCTAACCCCCCTCTCTGACCTAAAATGACAAGTACATCTTCCTTCCCTAGTGACTCTAACTGAAGTCATAAGATCCTTATGTAGCTCAGCTAAGTAATCGACCAAAGTGGGGTCAAGGCCCATGGCCAAAAGGATCCCCCACAGCCTTGACCTGTTAACCAGGTCAAAAGCTGAGGAGAGGTCCATAAAGGCCATGTACAATGAGCCTCCCCTGGCGACTACATATTTATTTAAAATTAATTCTAGGTTTAGGCACTGATCTAAGGTTCCTCTATTGGCTCTAAAGCCATATTGTGCGTTAGATAAAATACCCTTACTTTCTAAAATCAGGGTCAATCTACCTAAGAGGACTCTCCCCAAGATTTTAACACTCGAGTCGATAAGAGAGATTGGCCTATAACAAGCCGGGTCTGTCCTCTGTCCTTTCTTGAAGATTGGCACAATGGTCGAAATTGCCCAGGTAGAGGGGAAAATAAATTCCCTTGTGGCATTAAAAATGTTAGTTAAGATTTTTGAGCTAAGTTCAGGAGTGCTCTTAAAAAAGTCTGCAGGGACCCCATCTGGCCCCGGTGCCTTTTTACAGAGTGTGTCTTTAATTGCTTGTTTCACCTCTTCCTGAGTAAAGGGAGAGATGCGAGTTAACGGTTTTGGTAGGGGTTTTTCACATTCTATAGGGGTATGAGTTTGACTATAAATATTGCTAAAATGTGTCACCCACTGTTCATCTGGGATAATGCAGTCAGCTCTCTGATTATCTAATCCCACAAAATATGGGTGATTTATAACTGCCCAAAATTTAGCACTATCTTTCTGTATCTCGGGCAGTAACAAATCATTCCAGGCCTCGTCTTTTATCTCAGATTTCCTCTTCCTGATAGCTAGGTTATAATGTTTCCTCAGTGACGCTATCAACACTCTGTCTCTAGATTTACACTTTAGGGCCTTAAGAAGAGTTGAATGGGCCTTAGAACAGTTTGTATCAAACCATTTGGGGCCCTTTGGTTTATTAAACTTTGCCTTTACAGTCAAATCTAGGTTGACTTGATGACAAATAACACTAAAGGCCTCGACCATAGTGACACTCGGGTTTTTATTGTCTAAACAGATGGCAATTTCGCAGGCGACTTTGGCCATGGTTTCCTGTAAAAAAGTTATTGGAGTAACTTGGTCCCATTTGAGCCTCCAGTTTTGGTCTCTTAGCACAAGATCTGTCGCACACAGTGTGTCCGTCTTCCTATTTCCCAGGACTCCTTGAGCTAAAACCTCTAAAATCACAGGATTGTGATCACTAAAAACAGAAGTTTCTACCTTATAAACAAGTATTTCAGGTAGAACTCTTAAAGATACAAAAATATAATCAATAATTGTGCCAGAATCATTACCCACATATGTTGGTAGCCTCGAATCATTTGAGCAGGTACCAGATTCATGAAGGTTGAGGGTAGCCAAGAGCGATTCCAAAACCTCTCCGCTTGGAGTGTGTTCAAAATGCGGAGAGGAGGAATAAGGAAAAAATTTCTCAGTTTCCCTCTGACAGCCTGCCTGGCAAGGATGAGTGTTAAAATCTCCCATAAGGATCACCTCGTACGCGTAGGAACTGTTCTCAATATGAGTGGATAAGAGATCCTCTAGGGATAGCAAGTGCTCGTTAGGAAATTGACTGGTCGGGGAATTATAAAAATTAACGAGTAAAATAGAGTTACAATTTGATGAAGTCAGTTCAACCGCTAAGCAATTTTTAGATTTAGACTTAATATGTCTATGTTTACCTTTGACGTCAAGTGAAATGTATACAGCCAACCCGCCCCTTGCTCTTCCTGCTTTACTGGGAACTGCAGGTACAAAAAAATGAGAATAGCCGTCTAAGGCCAAGCAATCTAGCGTTTCCCAAGTTTCCTGAAAAGCAAGAATATCATAATTCCTGATTTTGTCCAACCAGATTTTATCTTTAAATTTGGATCTAAGCCCCGCAATATTCCAGCTCATAATTCTGCAGGCCCTAACGCCCGCAGAGGACTGAGCTGACAAACCAAAAGCAGGATGTGGTCCCTCTGCGTCATTGGCTTGACTTGGCAAAAGTCAATCATTTTGGTCCATAAGAGAAAGTGGCGCAAAGCGGTTAAACAGTTCTAAGGGCTGTGTAACAGGGTTAAGCATAAAGGGTTGATGACGGTGAACTGGTGCGTTGTTCCTTAAGTCTTGTTCCCATCTAGTGTGAAAATCCCAATTGGTGTTCCACCCTGGGGCAGGAGTCCTTGAAATAGATACGTTCCGCTGTTCCCCATAAAAGAATTTCAAAGTGAGGGGGACCACGGTGCCTTGTCTTCGTTGGGGAGGAAAGATGTTTGCAAGAATATTAGGAAGAACATGTTGATTTGAAAAGCTCACAGCCACACAGTCACCTTTAAGTTTTTTTGGCCGGTTTCCCAGCCAGGGAACCCTAGTTGCTGATTTAATTACGCTTGCTAGATGATGCTGTCCCCCTGGAGCTAGCCGCATATTAACAGTTAGCCAATGTAGGGCTTTGCTACACAGTGAATTAGAACTTTCCACCGTGCCTCTTTCCAGCGGAGGGACATTTGCGAGGACTAAAACCACAGGTGTGGCTTCAACAATAAATTGCAGTGGATCCGTAGTGAAAGTTTGGGCTTGTGCTTGTGTTTGTACTGGGGGAATGTTAGCCGAAGGGGTTGGGTTTGTTAGAGGACATGGTAGCGCAGAGCCCTCAATAAAAGCAGTCAAAGTTGATGGCGATGGGTTCTCCCAAGCAGTTCAGTTCCTTCACCAACGCCCAAATCGTTTCAGGCGACAACTCCCCTAGAATTATTGCCCAAAAGAGTAACTAACGTAGTTATATTTTCAATGCCACTTGCAACTGTGTTTTGGTGACCACCCAGCTTCTTAACCTCTGCTTGCAATTTATCAATCTTGGATATGAGAGGTTTAACAATGATGTTGATTTTAGTCTCAATAAGGTCTGCAATTTTATCGAAAAGGGCTTCTTCAGTAGAACAGGTAGGATGATCCTCAGCGTGAGTCATTTGTGTACATTTTGGGATATTAGCCCTCTTCCATTTAGTCCCTGAGCGTAAACCACCCCGCTTTAGAGGAATCTTAGTACATTGTCGCTTAGGTCTGACTGCATGACCTATGGCGGACTGATCGAGAACAGAGACCTGAGACTGTGTATCTTGATCAGAATCAATATCATTGTAATTATCTGCATTGCCCTCAACGGGCGAGCCCTCAGAAGCCGGGGTTACATTGTCCGGAGTGTCTGGTATGACTTGGGAAGCAATGTCAGCAATCGTGGCTGCACTGAAAACATCTTGCGTGATAATTTCATCATTCAAAGTAGTAACAAGTGTAGGTGGGGACAGGCAAAGCAAATCAGTAGATTGGCTCAGCCCCAATGATTCCCTCCTTTGCATATTAATCTTCTGTACGGTCTGAACAAGATAATTGTTAATCTTGTTTTGTTGAGCTCCAACAAGTTTTTTAGGCATGGCTTATAATATGACAAATATTAGGGAAGAACGCATGAAAAACTGAACGTAAGATTTTATATAGGCTAGGCTTACTTAAGAAATGATGTCGAAGATGAATCCTGTAGCATTTCTGGCCCTGCCCCTGCCTCCTCCTGCCGATGAGGGCCGTAGAGGGCCCGCCCTTTGCCCGGGGTTAGCCCGGCGCCGCCCTGCGGAGGGAGCCGTTCGAATTTAGCGCCTCCGGGCGCGGAAGTTCCTGCAGGTGGGGGCGGAGTTTCCAGGAATCCTGGGAGCCGTAGTCCTGTGCTCCCAACGTGTGGCGGCAAACCAGCACTGTCAGCGGCGGTCGGAGTTACGAGCAGCAACTGCCCCTGCGCACAGAAGAGAGCATCTGGCCCCTCTGCCTCCTCTATGCATCCAGGTAAGGAGCCTGCACCCTGGCGTTTCAAATTAGCAAACTTCTCCCGCTCTCCCGAGGGAGCCGTTCGAATTTAGCGCCTCCGGGCGCGGAAGTTCCTGCAGGTGGGGGCGGAGTTGCCAGGAATCCTGGGAGCCGTAGTCCTGTGCTCCCAACGTGTGGCGGCAAACCAGCACTGTCAGCGGTGGTCGAAGTTACGAGCAGCAACTGCCCCTGCGCACAGAAGAGAGCGTCTGGCCCCTCTGCCTCCTCTATGCATCCAGGTAAGGAGCCTGCACCCTGGCGTTTCAAATTAGCAAACTTCTCAATGTCATACATTCACCCCAGTACAGAGATCTGGGCCTAAATCCATCATTTTTTTGCTCACCATTCCGTTCCAGTTTGAACCCAGCCATATGCAAATCAGTCTTGACCATGTGCCTCATGGGAACAGTCCAGCCCGAACTGCCAAGCCAGGTCCTCCCTGGACTGGAAACACTGGGAGCACTCTAAATTGGTAAAGACCCGAGGGGGTCGAAAAGGTGGTCTTTTCTCTAGCCTGAGAAGTCAGGGGTATTTGCCAATACCCTTTAGTAAGGTCAAGGGTGGACATGTATTTGGCACTTCCTAGTTGTTCGATTAGTTCGTCGATCCTAGGCATTGGATAGGAATCGAACTTGGTGATGCTTTTTACCTGGTGGAAGTCAATACAGAAGCGTAGACTTCCGTCTGGTTTCAGCACAATCACTATTGGGGAACACCAGTTGCTCGTGGAAGGTTCTATGATAAGTGCCTGAAGCATAGCTGTTATTTCCTTCTCTACGGCTTCCCTTCTTGCTGCTGGAATTGGTATGGTTTCTGTTTTATGACGGTCTGATCTAAAGAGACTACATCATGCTGAACCATGGTGGTCAACCCGGGTGTGGAGGAGGAAAGGACAGGGAACTGTTCCAGCTTAGTAAGCAACTGAGTCTGTTACTCTGGTGACATTATGTCCCCAGTGAGGGCTCTCTCGTTCGGGATTTTCCGTGTGTCTGCTGTGGAGATATCGAGGGGTCTCTTGGTGCTTACTAAAACCGCCGACTGTCGTGTACCAGTGAGTGAAGCGGGTTCTTCCCATTTCTTTAACAGGTTTGCATAGTAAATCAGTTTACCCCCAGTCCGGAGGGGTTGCAGGACGCTATAAGTGACCGGGGTTATTTTCTTCTCAGTGACATAGGGGCCTTGCCATTGTGCCAATAACTTATTATCGGGGGAAGGGAGTAAAAGTAGTACCTTCGCTCCTGGGAGAATTCCCTCAACTGGCTGTTCCTATCGTAATAGCGTTTCTGGATACTTTGGTTTTTTCCCATGTTCTCATGTACCAACCCCCATATCCTAGTGACTGCCGATTTTAAGATCAGCCGCATATTTTGTCAGGGTTTGGCTTCCTCGTCTTCCCCTTCCCACTGCTCTGCCGTCATATCAAGTAGTGTTCGGGGTTTTCTTCCAGACAACAGTTCAAACGGGGAATAGCCTGTTGATCTTTGCTCATGGGTTCTTATGGCAAAGAGGATTAAGGGTAACTTCTGGTCCCAGTCCTTCCCCGTTTCCGAGATGACCTTGCATAGCATTTGTTTGATAGTCTTATTACAGCGCTCCACAAGGCCATCCATTTGGGGATGATAGACAGAAGTCCGGATTTTCTGGATACCCAAGACCTCACAAACCTGTGCCATTAAGCGGGACATGAAAGGGGTCCCTTGGTCGGTGAGTATTTCTGACGGAAACCCCACTCGGGAGTATTTCTGACGGAAACCCTACCCGGGAGAACAAATTAATCATGGCCCGAGCTATGACAGGAGTTGTCATTGTTGATAAAGGGAAGGCCTCCAGATACCTGCTCGCATAATCCACAATGACCAGGATATATTTATGACCTCTGGCTGAGAAAGGGAGAGGGCCGACCAGGTCCATACAAACTCGTTTGAAGGGGACGTCTATGATAGACAAAGGAAATGGGGGGGGCTTTCTTATTCCTTCGGGGTTCGTGTATTGACATCTCACACAGGCTGCACAGTGTTTTGCCACATCCCTATATACCCCTGGCCAGTATAACCTATTGAGGAGATACTTCAGAGTGTTTTCTTTCCCATAGTGTCCACCCCCTGTTTGGCTGTGGGCCAGGTTTATAACGTGCTCACGAAACGGAAGGGGCACGATTAGCTGTGTGTTGGAGTGTTTCCCCCCTTTTTCAGATCCGTACAGTAAATCCTTTTTTTCAAAGAAATATGGTCCTACCTGATCTGGTTCTTGCTCCCACACCTGTTCCCAGGCATGTATAAGGGTGTTGTCTTCCCTCTGAGCTGAGCAGAAGCTTCTCACCTGGATCTGTAAGGGAGAGATGAAAAGCATGGTGTGAGGTCTGTGTCTGTATGTATCGCTTCTTTTCTTTCCTTCTTTCGTTCTTGCTTTTCCTATTCTTTCCTGCTTTTCCTTCCAGGTCACTGTTGCTGAAAGGGGCCTCCTGTAACCAAGTTGAATCCTTCCCTTTAGTCTCGTCCAGATACTGTTCGAATCGGGGGTGGTCAGTGCCAATGATGACCGCCTCAGGCAGGGATGATATGACCCCCACTTTTCTCAGGACCTCAGCTACGGGATACGCTTTAGTGTCCCCGTGGATGCAGGTAACATGTAGTTTTTCCCTCTCTTTTATTTGTGGTCGGGATACCAGGGCTCTGTCCACTACAGTCACGTGACACCCCATGTCTAAAAGAGCCTGCTGCTTCTTCCCGTTTAAAAGAACATCCTTCCTGTTCTGATGGGAACCTTTACCGGTTACATAGATACGCCCCCTGGAGTACCCCACCTCCATCAGTTTCACTGCTGGAGCTCGATGGGGACACTGTTGGGCTATGTGCCCCCACTCGGCACAGTGGTAACATTGTGGTCCTTGCCCACTTGGACCAGGGGCATGGTGACTAGGTCTAGGGGGTATGCCTGATATCGCCTGGGGCTTTGTATCGGTGTGTGTCTTGGGGCCAGAATGGGGGTTTGTGGTATACCTGCCTTGAACTCTGGGGATCTGTGGAAAGCACATCCTAACTCCACTGCCGTTGTAGACGTTAGGTTGGGATGTTGTTTTACCCATGAACGGGTGGTTGTTGGTTGTGCGTCCAGGAATTGTTCATTGAACACCTTTTCTGTGACCCCTTCCATGCTAGACACGCGGGGTGCCAGCCAACGGTTGCCCTGATCCTTAATCCTATAGTACAGGGCACGCGGGTTGTCCCCAGCTGTCCATTTTTCCTTCCTAAACTTAGCTCTATAATACTCCTGGTCGCACCCCAATCGTTCCAGTATGGTTTTCTTTACCTCCTCATAGGCTGTTGTACTGGCGGGTTGGCGGCCTGATAGGCTGCTTGGAGTTCTCTGGACAAGAGAGGGACGATGTATTGGCTCCACCGTTCCTGGGGCCAGGCCGCCATGGTTGTGGCCCTTTCAAAATTGGTAAAAAAGTAGTCGGGGTCCTCCCCCTCCTGAAACCTTTGGAGAACGGACCCAGGGACATGGGGGTGCACTCTGGCGCTCACTATGACGTCCGTAAGCCGGAGTATTGCCGTGTCCTGAACCTGCTGGTTTGTGGTGAATACGGTGGCTTGATCTCAAGGCATATTGCAATGCTTCCCTATCCTTCTGGGGGGTTAGGACCTGCTGTTCAAACACCGATTGTAGGTGTCGTTATCCTTCCGCAAGCTGGTTTATGATACTTTCCACAGTTACGGGCACGGGTTGTGTCCTGGTTTGATACGACGGGAGGAAATCCCACTTCTGACACCACTTTGTAGGGAATAGGACTGCCGGAAGGGCGTAAGGGAACACAAGAAGCCGTGATATGGAGTACGTTATTTATTAGGGTTCAATTGCTGGGAATGTTCAGGACTTCAAACAAAAAGGTTCCAACTGAAAAGACAACACAAAGGTGAAGGAGATGGTTTCTCTCCTGGGTTCCTGGCTCCGGGCCGTCAGGGTCAGGGTTCTCCGGGATTCTCTCGCTCTCTCGGACACTCTCGATGGGCAGTGGAGGGAAAAGAAAGAAGAGGCCGGGTAAGTAACTAGTCTAGCGGGTTTAGGTCTGGTCAGTGCTACCGTCACCAATTTGTTAGTGCAGGAAGGGTTGTGCAGGATTCTACAACATGAACCACCTTCACTCCAGTGCCCTACCTCCCCGTGCCTTCCCACCACCCTCACCAGAACGCTCCCCTGAGGGGCACTCGCCTTATGCCACGGCCGGTCTCCAGGGCCGTGGCGTTGGGACCCGGGGCGTCTTCTCCCTTTCTCAACCCACCGGGTATGGACGCGGTGTACAGGGCACTCTGTTGACTCCGTCCCCTCCACTCCTCTCCGCCTTCACCTTCCTCCGATCCTCCGCTCTCACTGCCCTCCACTCCTCCACTCTCACCGTCCTCCGCCTCGCTGCTTTTCTCCTTCCATTCCGTTCGTCTTCCTCGCCCCTCGCCTTCACCTTCCGCATTTTTTGAGTCTCTCCCTTCCGCTTTTCTCGGAAGCTCCTCCCCGCTCTCTTGGGTCAACGCTAGACCGCTGCCTGTTTCCGGTCCGGGTTGGGTCGGCTTCGTCTTTCCCCACTTCCGGTCCGCCCCAGTGCTGTCATCCTCACAGTAATCTTCTACAATTTCAGATACACGGGTCGACGTGTCCTCACTGATCGCGAACATGAACTAATTGGATGTTTACCCCCCGCTGGTCGGAGTGGTTGCATCAGCATATTAATCAACCAGGGTTTTAAGACTTTACATTTTGTCCGACTGCCTCACCTATTTTCTCCCTTAGCTCCACATCCTAACAGACTCCTTCATCCCATTCAGAGACCATTGCGAAATATACTGATTGTCGTGTTTCTTTTGAATAAGTAATTTTACACACTCTAAAACGAGTTTTGCGGAACACTGCAATCGACCCTTCTGTCAATTCCCTCCCATCACTGGGGTAAGTTTCTTTCACCTTCAGTTCTTTTAAGTAGTCCACATGTACAACTGTTGTTAAAATTTCCCTCTCATTCCTTCCTCCATATGTGCAGTGTCCGGCTAGGTCCCATGTGAGTACCATTCCAACACTTTCACTTCCTTGTGGTGCACTGTTGTCACTCTGACAGATATTCCTTCCTCTCAGGTACAGGCCTCCCCTGAGTATTCCATATAGCAACGCTGTTGTTTTAGCCCTCACACTAATGCTATCCTTGTCTTCCTTAATTTATTGATCTCCCTACATCAATAGGTCCTGAAGAGACCCCTCACTACTTTAGGGGTTGAAACACCATCGACAAAATTAAAGCGAACCCTTCACCAGCCCCTATTATTCTATAAGGAGGCTGCTTACATTGCATATTACTTTTGATGGTCGACTTTACCAATGTTGGAAACCAATTTTTTATGTCACAATTTGTCGCTATTTCTGTAGGTTCCATGTTCACTGGGGACACCTTGCACTGTTTTTAAAATAAATACATTTTGAATATAAATTTCATTGCTGTATATATAAAGAACTGCTGTTATTACCAAACATTGAGTGGTGTATGGTTTCTTCCCCTTTGGACATCCACCTAGCCCCTTCTTTCATTGAGATTGTGCTTTTCATTACCATTATTAACCATATCACCCCACAGGAACCACTGTTTCTGTTTATATAATACTTACCCTGGTTCCTTGTCTCCTTTAGAACATTTTCTAAAAGTGGAATTTGTAAAACTGTAATGGTAAATCCAACTTCACCAGTAAAAGGGATTTTCAATTACCATTCCGAACACATGAAACATGAAAAGCTACTCCTCTCTGATCAAATGGTACAGCGTAAAAGTGTATTAAGGAATTTCCAATGCTGGCGTATGAGAGGGGCTGGCCTCACAGTAGTGATGAACGGAACAGGCTGTTGATCACTACCAGGGCATGCAAAACATAAAGGTAAATGTTGTACCTTTTACTTACATAGCAGCCTGGCCTTAGGGCTACCATTCAGCCTACCTTAGGGATGACTTACAGGCAATAAAAGGGGAGTTTAAGGCCTGGCAAGTAGTTTTAAATGTTAAGTCACAGTCAAAGTAAACTGCACACACAGGCACTGAGGTGGTAGGCCTGAGACAGATTTGCAAGGCTACCTCGGTGGGTGGCACAATCAGTGCTGTAGGCCCACTAGTAGCATTTGAAATACAGGCCCTGGGTATATGGTATACCATTTTATAAGGGACTTACAAATAAATCAAATATGCCAAACAGTTGTAAACCAATTATATCATAGTTAGAGGAAAGAGCACATGCACTTCAGCACTGGTCAGCAGTGTTAAAATATTCAGAGTCCTAAAGCCAACAAAACAAGGTAAAAAAAATAGGAGGAGGAAGGCAAAAAATCTTTGCGGTAACCCTGTAAAAAAGGCCATTTCCAACACCTTCCAATCTGCATAGCACCTGGATACCCTCACAGTGATTAGCACTCTATATAAATAGACAAAACATAACATAACATTGCAAAAAGAATATTCACAGGAACTCCCAAAACAACCTGACTCATTTTATAACCCAATACAAATTAAATGGAGGCTTGTAGGGAATAGCAGACCTCCAATTATGCATTTTCATTCGTGGAAGGAAAAAGGTATTTTTGTAAAGCAGTCATGTCCCTTAAAGGGGTATCAAATGTAAAAAGAACAATTGATGGACAGAATGCTGAACAATGCCAAACATTCACCCCAGGACAGAGATCTGGGAATAAATCCATTGTGTTTTTGCTCCCGATGCTATTGAAGTTTAAAATCCAACAATATGCAAATCAGTCTTGACCCTGCTCCACATGGAAATAGTCCTGCCCGAACTGCCAGACCAGGTCCTCCCTGGATCAGAAGCAAGCATCATGGGAGCAGTTTCGGGGTATCACCCCTCACCAGCCAGGCTAGCTTGACTCCAGTGGCAAAGTGAGCAAGGGACCCACGTTTGGGCATAATCGTCCCACTTGTGGAAACAAATGCAAAAAGAACAATTGATGGACAGAATGCTGACCAATTTAAAACTTTCACCCCAGTACAGAGATCTGGGCCTAAATCCATTGTTTTTTTTCTCCCCATGCCGTTACAGTTTAAATCCAGCCATATGCAAATCAGTCTTGACCCTGCTCCCCATGGGAACAGTCCAGCCCGAACTGCCAGGCCATGTCCTCAGGTAAGCTGGAAAGGTTAGCCCTGAACTTGCCATAGCTGACTGTATGAGTCCTATCAGTCAGAAAATATTCTAAAAGATCCAAAGTCGTATCCCTCACCCCTGCCTGATGCAGTCTTTGCACCAAGCGGGATGGGGATATTGTATGGAATTCCGTTGACAGATCCAGCATTACCAGAATAGTGCGCCTCCCTGATCCACCTGGCAGCATATAGAATCTGCAGTGACGACTATGACCACTGAAAAATCTATTTTGTGAGGGATCCAAAAGATCATGTACAGTTATTTATTTATTTTATTTATTTGCAGGTTTTTATAGCGCTAGAATCGACTCCAGCTGGAGTATCTCTGCGCTTTTTGGCAAGTTAATCCTTTATCAAGAGTGAAATAAGAGGGAGTCACTAAATCACATTTTTGAACAACAAGGTTTTAAGTTGTTTCCTAAACATCAAGTGTTCAGAGCATGAACGAATAGTTACAGGGAGGCAATTCCACAGTTTGGGTCCCAATACTGATAGAGCTTTATTTCCGTGCCTGGCCTTCTTGGCACGCGGCACTACCAGTAGATGCCCATTACTGGATCTGAGCGTTCTGGAGGGAATGTACGGAATGAATTTCTTTTCCAGGTATAGTGGACCTTGTCTATTTATGCTCTTATGTATCAGACAGCAAGTTTTAAATTTTATCCTTTGGCGGATTGAGAGCCAGTGTAATTTATCTAAAAGTGGCTTTGATGCTGTTCTTGGAGGGGCAGTGAGGACAAGGCGAGCCGCCGTGTTTTGTATCACCTGGAGTCTGTCCAACACTCCCTCATTTGCAGAAAGCAACAGGCCGTTGCAATAGTCAATCCGACTCAGGACAAGGGCCTGCACCAGAGTCTTCCTGAAATGGTCCGGCAGTAATGGAAAGACTTTACGTAGCAGGCTGATAGTATGGAAGCATACGCCTGCGACATAATTTGTATGTTGTTTTAGTGACAGATCCTGGTCAAGGCGAATCCCCAAGTTTTTAACGATCTGTTTGGGCTCAGGTACTACGCCTAGTTATGAACTCAACCAGTTCCCAGTTTAAATATGTTTATAAAAGTTTTGCTTGTGCAGGCAGCAGCAAAATAGGGTGCAGATTTTTAAGATCCCCTGCATCCTCATTAGTCTTTATTTGGAGGGGGTGGCTACCGCCTCCTTCCACAACTAAGGAAATACTCCCAGTACAATACCTGAGAAAAAACTCTTGCCAGGAAAAGACACAATCAGGTATTGAGCAAGTTGAAGAATTCTAGGAGGACACGGATCATCAGATGATCCTGATTTTAAGTTCATAAGAAGATTTTTGATCTTAGACAGGGAGAATAGAGTGAAAACAGACATAACAGAGAGCATATTATGGTCTACAGGATCTTCAGTTGACAACACAGAGGGGGGTTCTTCCTCCAGTACGTTGAACTCGGAATAGATCTTTAGGATTATTGCAAAATCTTTGAGATCTTTCCAAGGGTTGCTGAGTCAGCGGTATGGAAAGCTCCTTAGCCACCTTGAAGAATTCATTGAGAGTGTTGGTGACAGTCCTAATTTTGCAAACGTAATAAGCAGTTTTGGCAACGTCCATAGCACACTTATATATAAGTAACACATCTTACGATGTCGGTCGAAAAGCATTCCAACCGACTCGGTTTCGGAATGGTTTCCGACCGACTCGTGTTCGGGGAGTCTGACCGACTGATTACGCTGTTTACGAACACCGTTCGGGTCGGCCTCCCATTGACTTTAATAAGAGCATGTGTTCCGACAGACTACACAGGCTCCCATTAAAAACGGGTTGGACAAGTAAAACTTTGCACAATGTTGCCTGCTACACTGTACTTGGTTGGAAAGAGGGGTCCCATGAGTACACCCATGGGCCGCAACCGGAGGACTCCGGGTGAAGGAGGCCTGCTGTGGGCCCCAAAAGTTGGATTCCGACAGCCGATCCTGTCAGATAGTCCGATTCAGAAAGGCTTTTCGAACTCCGACCTTGTAATCGCTCGGTTGGATAACGCGACCTGTAGAGACGTATGAGTCGGCTCCAACCAACTCGGAGTCTTCGAATGCCGTTCGGACGCGAGTCGGAACTGAGTCGGACAGTTTGAACAGCTTCAAACCATCGTAATTGGTTGGTCAGAAATGTTTCTGGGTCTGTCAGAAACAAGGCTTCTGAATTGGATTCGGACAAACCGAATGCCGTTCGGAGCCATTCTGACGGATACCGTAATCGGCCCCTTTGTGTTAACTTTCTCTTCGGATGTAGGTTTTAACCTCCATTTTTGCTCTTGCCTCATGCACAGCCGTCTACGATCTTTCAATTCTTGCGAGAACCAGGGTGTAGAAGCTTTGGCTCTAGTGCAAAGCATAGATTTAATAGGAGAGAGCTGGTCAATAGCAACCATAATCCAGTTTTTAGGTCCAGCATTCGAGACCTCTTGTATATACTTTAGTATATACTTATATGTGTATGTACTTTGTAGGCTAGGGAGAACAGCCCTAGGATTTTTCTGCTTCCGCTTAGGGACTTTTTTTCCTGTTCAACTACCTCTATTTAACTGTCTTGATAGAAAATGACCAGTAGAGGTCAGTAAAATACCAGATTTGCTTTTTGCGAAGGGACTTTCTTTTTTTTCTTTTTCTGGCAACTGCCTCTATTTAACTTTTTTGATATGAAACTACCAGCAGAGGTCAGTGAAATAAAAGAATCACTTTAGCATTCTCTACATTCCAGTCCATAAAAATTGTCTTCCATGAGCATCCGTGGACAATAATATTTTTTTCAAATCTTTTATTTCCAGTGATATGATCCCGAAGGCCCTGATTTTATATTAAAAACAGAGCTTTGGACTATAACATTTCCCTCTGCAAGGCGATATTTCTTTCCATGTGTTCCCATACCATGCAGCTTTGTGCCTCCATGTTAAACAACAGTAGATGTTTCAACACCCAGGCTAATGTGCTGCATAGCTAAATACATATAAGGCCCCAAAGGTGAGACCAATTGCATTGCAAATGCTTGTTAAAATTGTCTCCCCTAAGTTTGTGGAAGTGATTATTATTTTCAAATGCCACTCTCTGCGCAGATTCCATATCTTCTACAGAGATTTTGTTCCAACTGCTGTAGAGTATAGGTTTATCCGGTGCTTGTTTTACTTCCTTCTGCACCATGATTTTAAAATTCACCACTGAGTGATCCACCCAGCTTGGATGAAGAGTATCCCCCACCAGCAATGCTTCATGGTTGGTAAAAATCCCATCCAAAGTATGTCCTACTGTGTTGGTCGGGGATTTGACCAGTTGCATAAATCCTAAGCTTTAGATAAATTTCAGCAGTTTGATGGAGTGATTGCACTCCTTATCGTCCAAATGGAAGTTAAAACCGCCCATTATAGTGAGGTTGGGGTTTGCAATGTAAGGTGAAAAAATTCAACCCCAGGCCTCGAAATTGAGTCCAAGAACTAGCCCAGAGAGTAAGATATTTTTGTTCGTTTTGAGTTTAAACTCTGCCACCTCACAAATCCCTTGAAATTCCACACTAATGGGCCCTAAGATGCATTTATTAGAATTATTGACTATAATAGCTACACACCCGCCTCTTCGGAGGGACTGGTCAATCCTAACAGTCATAAAGCCTGAGGAGACAGCTGACACCAGGTCGATCCTGAATCCTCCTGAGCCCAGATATCCATAATAAACAAACATTCTAGATCCAATATTTGGATCAATTCACAGACCACATGCACTATTTTTAACCACGGAGCAAGCATTAATCCAAGTGCATGCAACCTTCCCTCGACATAACCGCTCTGTTTCTTGGCTTCAGACCATTCCTTGTTACTAGGTGTGGGCCTTGTGTGCTCCATGTTCAGCATGGTGTGCCAACTACAATGATGGAAACAATGTGTCTGGGTGTTTGCAAGATTATGGGTAACACAGTACTCCCTGCTAACTTTGCAACCCCAATTCAATCAAAAACCAGGAATAATATTGGGGTTCAATCAATCAATCAATCAGGTTTCTTGTAAAGCACCACAACTCACCCATTAGGGTCTCAGGGCACTGTGTGGGGGGGATCCATGGTTCAGTTGAAGAGCCAGGTCTTGAGGTCCTTCCTGAAATGAGGCAGTTCATGCAGTGGATCCTTTGACCACTGTCTGCTCCTCTAAGATTATAGTTCATGGGAGCCGAGGGTCCAGACGAACTCAACGGTTTTAGTCTCAGAACATTACACAACATTTTAGAAATTAGCATACATAAAAAAAAATACAAATTATGAATATTTTATTAAATTTGCAAGCTAAAGATATACAAAAATCTAAATTTTAATTGTATTTATTGGGAAGGTTGGAGCTTTACAAAATGTGATTTTATTTCGTAAAACAAAACATTATGCAAGATTTTAGCAGATGACTTTATGTTTTTTTGCTCCTAATTCATGCTCTCTTTGCATCTGTGCGACCAGTATGTTTGTTGGGGCCTTCAATCGTCCATATTAAATTCTTTTTGGTGTGTACACACTGATTCTAGGAATTAAGCTAAGGATGACAACTTTATTTCTTCACATTTACAGTGCAGTTCACCTTTTTCAATTTTACACTTTTGTTTGATGTACGCGCACTTTATTAATCTGCTAATAGTATTTAATGCTCTCAGTAGCCACGGATCCCCAGAGTAGGCATCGCAGACCCCAATTTTTAAACGGCTTGTATAGCTGATGTAATTGGCTGACATCATATGGAAACATAGGAGAAAAAGGGAATGTCATAATTGAAAATGCAAGTCAAATATACAATATATGAACAAAGAACCCAGTATCAACCGAATTCAATGGTAGATGTGTACTGTTCTTAGAGAGGAATTCCTATGGTTGGTAGAACTTATCACATGATGAGAGGTGACGGTGCAAAAAAAGAATTTCAAAGTTGTAATGGTTAATGAAAGTGTTTGGACTGATGTTTTGAAGAATGGTTTTTCACACCTTGCAGTGAATGCAGGAAAATATTGTTTTGGTGCCTTTGACTTCTATAAGGATGGTATATCCAATTGCGTTCTTTCCAGGGCTTTATTACATGGTGTTTAAGCACTTGAAACACCCTCCTTTGGACCTAGGATAAAAGAGCAACAGAACTTTCATTCAAGTAAAAACTCCTATGAAGCAAACTACTTGGAATAGGTGGCACTTAGGCTGTTATTGAATACCAAAAGTCAAGCTTCTCCTTTGTTATGTTATGTTAACAATTTCTTATATAGCACACGTACACCAGGAGGTTTCATGGCGCTGGCTCTAGAGTGTGCCGGGACCGTTGGAAGAGGTTAAGCGTGGGCCTGCGCAAACAACCATGTCTTAAGCATTTTCCTGATGCTCAGCAGATTGGTGCATGACCGAATCTCTAGCGGAAAGGAGTTCCATAGTTTAGGGGCCAAGGATGCGAACCTGCAACCTCCATGACGTTTTAGCTTGAAGGCTGAGGTGGTCAGAAGTTGGAGGTGGGCAGATCGAAGATTGCGGGATGGGATGTACCTAGGTGAGAGGTGGTTAATACATTTGGGTTTCCGACTGTGAAAAGACTTGAAGATGAGGCATCCCGTCTTGAAGGCCGTCTGTTGGTAAATGAGGTGCCAGTGAAGTTATTTAAAAAGAGTTCTGGCGGATTGCCATCTGGGTAGCTGATGGATCAGTCTTGCCGCTTGGTTCTGGACCAACTGAAGCCTTTGATTAAGAAAAGTGGCATGCGTAGGTAAATGGAATTGGCGTAGTCTAAGTGTGATAGTAAGTACCATGGCTATCACGACCTGTATCAGTGCTGTGTGAGTAAATAGATGGCTGATCTTCCTAATTTTGCGTAGCTGAAAGAAACATGTAGAGACCACTGCAACCACTTGTGTTCTTAGCGACAGGTCATTGTTAATGGTTACCTTTAGGCTCTTGACAGAGGTAGAGGGTTCGGGGGGGGGGGGGGGAGGACCGAGTTTCGCCGGCCAGTAATGCGGTCCCCAGAAGGTCTGACTGTTCCTAGTAAGGACAATTTCAGTCTTGTCTGGATTCAGTTTTAAATGGTTTCGGTCCATCCAATGGTGGATATGGAGCATGGTGGCCTGGAATTCCAGGACTGAGTCGGGGGAATTATCTGTGGTAAAGATTAGCTATAGGTCATCTGCATAGTTGAAAGTGGAAACTCCACAAGTGGTTGTTAACTTGGGTGCAGTGAATGAGGCTAGGCGTACCGCTTGGGTACGACCCTTGAGAAAGGACCCAATCAAGCTGAGGGCTGAGCCCTGTACGCCGGCCTGCCTGACATGGTCCATTAAGATGACATGATCGACCATGTCAAATGCGGCCGAGAGGTTTAAAAGCACCAGGGCCTGAGGGGTGCCTTTATCGGCTTTTTCTCGTAGGGCATCCAGTACAGTTAGAATCACTGTCCCCGCAGAGTGAGCGGGGCGGAATTCTGCCTGGTGAGAGTCTAGTTATTCAGACTGTTCCATGAAATTGGACAGGCACTTTGCCACGTGAGCTTCAAGAACCATGGCCAAGTAGGGGAGCAGGCAAATGAGCCGATAGTTGGATAAGTTCTGGGGGTCAGCTTCCGGTTTCTTTAGGAGGGGGACCACAATTGCGTCCTTGAATGCTTTGGGGACCCAGCCCTGCGAGAGTGACTCATTTAAGAGGGTCAGGGTCGAATGAGGTAAGGCAGAAAGGGTGTCTTTTAGGATATGAGGTGGACAGCAGTCCATGGGGGAGCCAGATTTGACCCTGGACAATAAGTCCAGGAGGGACTGGGTATTAATGGCGGGGAAGTGATCCAAGGTGAATGGATTTATTGTCGTGGTGGAAGGAGCCTCCATGGGACTGGGAATTGGGATACTTGCTTTGATGTTGGAAATTGTTCTATGAAGTAGTTATTTAGAGAGTAACAAATTCTTGGGTTGGTGTGGGTTTGGGTAGAACTCTCTCAGCATTGGATAGTTCGTTAACAATAACAAAGATATCCTTCGATCCGTTGTTAGAGTTTAAAATTCTGGCGGAAAAGTGAGCAGCCTTGGCTGACATAATGGCTTTTTGTATTCTTTGCGTGCATTCAAGTATTGGTGTTTTCCTTCAAGGGCGTAGTTGAGTCTCCATTTCCTTTCTTTTTGGCAGAGGGCCAGTTTTTGGACTCTTAGCCCACATCTGTGCATCAGAGTGGCGAGCTCGTTTGAGTTTTTGAGCGGGGCATGTTTATCTATGGCCGCTAGTAGCCAGGCTGAAATGGTTGCTTCAAGGAGATCCATATCGGGATCAAAGGCAGGGATAGAGCCAGCCAGGCTGTCCTGAAATTCATGTTTATTGAGGGCTCTCCATTTCCTAATCATACACCCTTTGGCCGTGGGGGTCTTACTGCTGATAGGAATTGTTGCTTTGAATTTTATTAGGTGATGGTCAGACCAGATGCATGGTAGGATCGTGGGCGTGGACACTGTGAGGTTAGTGGTCCAGACCTGGTCCAGTGTGTGTCCTTTGATGTGTGTAGCTGAGGATGTGTGGTGAATAAAATTGAGATTGATGAGTAGTTCAGTCAGTTCGGTAGAGTGATGCCCACCGTGTGCATCGTTGCACCAGTAGTTTAGGTCACCTATTGACAATATTTTGGCATAGTCCGTGGCAAGATTAGCTAATTGTTCACTCAGCGAGAGGGGAAAAAGCGGCATGTACTGCGGAGGCCTGTAAACCAAAACGCAAATTAGAGGCCCTGAGCTAGATTCAAGCTTGGTGACCATGTTATCTACTGCGGAGAGGCTTAAGGAGGACATGGACGTGAATTTGTGATCTTAATGGATTATTGCAGCTACTCCTCCACCCATTTTTCCTGATTGTCGGTTTACGTGAAGGATGTAATAGTCTTGAGGTAGAGCGGCTAGTATATCAGGGGTAGAATCGTGATTTAGCCATGTTTCTGTGACAAAAAAATGTGAGGTTTGTCAGACAATAGGAGTAGGAAGATATCTAGCTGATGCTTGACTAGGGAGCGTGTGTTGAGGTAATGTATGCGTAGTGCTGTATGTTCGACATGGGTTGGATACGGTGTCCGATCCTGGTGGACAATAGGATCCGAGATCTCTTGAAAAGAACTCCGTGCTTGGAGGATTCCAGTGAGACTGAGGCGCGCGTGGATAGCAGGGCAGAGTGAGAACGCCGCCTGATGGAGTTTCTTAAGTTACGCTGAGGAATAAGTAAGAATTTGGGCATGAAATGTGGCCCCTGGGCCCATCAGGGCGCGGACGGGCGCAGACGGGCTTGACTTTGGTGCGCCCGCTGCGCGCATCCGCTGCGCTCCAGTGCTGCATCGGGCATATGTATTGGTTCCCCGCCTCTAACTCCTCCCCCACCCGGCGTGATTGGCTGAAGTCGAGGGGTGTGCTAAGGAGATCGCGAGGGAGCCAGTGCCGCTAGGACGATACAACCGAAGGTATTTTGAGTCGTAAATCACTAAAATACAGTTCAATTTTACAGTTTTAAACGTTTTACAAAAAAGATCTTTGCACAAACAACAGCAGTCTCTAGGGTAGCGGCATGGTAACTAGAGTGCCCTCTCCCGCGCTGCGTTGGCCATATGTAGTGGTTCCCTGCCTCTAACTCCTCCCCCGTCCGGTGTGATGGGCTGAAGCCGAGGATTGTGCTAAGGAGATCGCGAGGGAGCCAGCGCCGCTAGGACGATACAACCGAAGGTACTTTGAGTCGTAAATCACTAAAATACAGTTCAATTTTACAGTTTTAAAAGTTTTAAAAAAAGATCTTTGCACAAACAACAGCAGTCCGCAGGGTAGCGGCCCGGTAACTAGAGTCCTTTAGGTGTACAGGAGGCCTGTGCATACGTAGCAGTAATATGCAGAGCAATATCTGCGAGTCGAAAATTCTGCAATAGTGGGAAAAACACAACAAGAACAATAGGGGAGATAATGAATAGGAACACTGCAAGTATCACGTGTTCTCTGTATTTAATGAAGATCGATTGCCCAGCCAACACGTGTTTCATCAGGGTCGAAAACCCACGACTTCTTCAGGGCTAATAGGCAAGTAGTTGGGAGTTGGTAGATCCCACACGTGATACTTGCAGTGTTCCTATTCATTATCTGTCCTATTGTTCTTGTCGTGTTTTTCCCAGTATTATAGAATTTCCGACTCTCAGATATTGCTCTGCATATTACTACTACTACGTGTGCACAGACATCCTGTACAAAAATGTGTTGACCTTATGTCTATCTTAGGGGTTCAGGATTATCCACTAGCCTGTAGCACCGCATTTCACTAAAGCAGCTTTACACACTGACGTACACAGGAGCAGGCGCCATCGCATACCGCATACGATTTAAAACCCATCTTGCATTCTCCTTTAGGTGCATGGATTTATTTATTCTAGTGCACCACTTGCTGCTCACATCCCACTTCAGACAGTCACAAAGTCAAAGACAGTATCCAAAACTAGAAATGGACAAACCAGCAGCAGTCCGTGCAGGTAGTAGCGGTGGGGCGGTGCAGCCAGGTAAGGGGGGATTTCGAGGAACGATGCAGATGGAAAATTAATTATTTCTTTAATTTTCCCTCTGCATCATCCCTCAAAATCCCACCTTACCCGGCCTCACAGCCCCACCGCTGTTTACCTGCACGGATTGCGGCTGGGCCCAACCATGTATGAAGCACACCCCAAAGCTCTGCGAACACTCATCGGTACTCAGACAATGTGGGAGGATGTTAGTTTGACTAAATTAATTCCCACAGCCCAGTGCTCCTGAGATTCCTCCTTGGTGGATGTAATTGACAGGTGGAGGTGGAAACAGCCCCATCAACCCATAACCTCCACAATCACTTAAACTAGAATAATTAAAGAGCATAGTCTAACATTGTTCACACTTAAGTTCAAATTATGTTTGGAGAAAAACACCTGCAGGCAAAATGTCATAGTACATTCTACTGTCTGTGGAAAAACCACTAGTGGACCAGTCTATTCTGAGTGAGGTTTAAATAGGTAGGAAGGACGTGTCTTGGGTGATGTCTGCATTTATGCAAAATGCATGGAGCACTCACATAGTCAGAATTTTCTTGGACATTGTCAAATTTTTCATTTAGACATTCCAGCCCTGGAAACATAGGACATCTACTCTAAATGTTTGGAGTAAGTAATGTTCTATGATGAGAAGGGGAAGGGCACCCCTCAAGACTGACGGTAGTGTGAGAGAAGGGGTTCTTTGCTGAGAATTTATTTTTATTTTGGCGGGGGAATAATTAATCCTAAATCATTCCTAGTTGCAAATAATCTGCAGAAGTATATGTAGAGAGGGTGGAGTAATCGTGGAAATTTAAGATTAGCATATTTCTCCTTGACTAATTTTGAGACTTTTTGTGAATTATAAAACAGCAAAAATTATGGTTCAATTGTATTAATAAGCCCATGATGAGTGGATTTTCATTTCTTATAACAATCTTTTGAGTCAACAACCTTGTGCTTGGTGTTGAGAATGCAATTGCAAAAACAAGGCGATCGATAGAATGCTTGAAATAATCTCAGCCACTGGCACTAGCTTGGGGTCGCATCACAAAATGAGGTGGCATGATAGGTGAAAAATGATGGATTGGTATGCTGCCCTGAATGACTGCCAGTGGCTAAGACTAAATCAAGCTTTCCATCCATCACCTTGTTGGAGTAGCAGTTGGCGCCTTAAATGCAATCGGTATGCACAAATGTGGGCCCCGTGCTCTCTAGGCCAGTGGAATCAAGCTATACCAGGCTGATGAGGCCATAATAAGGGAGAGGATGTAGCCTAACGGCTAGGGCTGTGAACTTAAAATCTGGAGAACCGGCTTTGAGTCTCGGCAACAACGCTCAACATTCTGTGATTCTGGGCAAACCCCCCCTGCCTAACAAAAATGAATGTGTCCTTATGTAACACAATTGGTGCTCATGTAAAGCGCTCTAATACCTTCAGGTCAAGTTTGCACTGTATAAAACACCGGGGGTAAAAAAGGGTGAAAATGGCCCTGAGGTGCTCGTTTTCTGGTTTGGGGAGGACCTGGCCTGACAGTTCATTCTGGACTGTTTCGATGGGAGCAAGGTGAAGGCTGAATTGCAAAGGGCTGGGTGCAAACTGAGGTGGCGTATTGTCCAAAACAGAATGGAGTGGGATGCGGCCCAGAGAGGCTGCCAGTGTCTGAGATTAATTCAAACGTCCTGCGGTATCTTCATTTCTATGCCATGCATTCTCCCCTTAGAGTTTTATCCCCTGCTGCTCAGCCAGAGTGACTGTGTTGTATTTAGAATGGTGGTGTGTGCATGGTTTGAGAGAGTGTTATTCGAGTGCACAGACTGAGCAGCGAGGGTGCTGCTCCCTGTAGAGCTTACTTACCACTATCCTTCCCTGTGACCCGAGACTCCTACCTTGGGAATAAATCTTACCCTGTTTCACTTTACTGCTGGCTACCCTGCATCTTCATTTACCACAGTGGCAATGAGCAGAAAAAGAACCACGTATGGGGCCATATGTAGGTAATTTCTATTTAGCGATTCCTAAATACCGAATTTTACCGATTCGGGTATTTAAGAATCGGTAAATAGAATGTAGGTAAAAAAAACGGTAAATTTTACCGATTCAGTAATATTCGTTATTACCGATTCGGTATTTACCGAATCGGTAATAAGGAATACCTTCCCATTCATTCCTATGGGCCTGGAGGCCCATAGGAATGAATGGGAAGCTTTTCACTATTACCGATGTGGCGCACATACATGCCCTAAGGGCATGTATGTCTGCCACATGGCACTTTTAATAAAGCACAAAATTGCTTTTGAAAAGGTATTCGGTATTTACCATCAACTTGTAGTTGGTGGTAAATAACGAATCCTTAAACCAAAAATGCACTCACTTGAGTGCTCCCTACATAGGATTTAAGGATTCGGTAATTTACCGATTCTGTATTTTACCGATTTCTTAAAATACAGATTCGGTAAATTACCGAATCCTTAAAACCTGCCTCCTACATTAGAAAGGGCTAAATACCGGTCGGTAACGGGAAAATTACTGATTTTCGGCCGTTACCGACCGGTATTTAGCTATTTACATATGGCCCATGATATCTAAAAGGCTACTACTGGAACTGGAAAGGAGAAAAGTTTACAACTGAAGATTATCTGAAACTATGCAAGTGACTTTATGCTAAAACTGAACTTATACATGTGCAATCTGATGATGTAGAAATTCCCGGAAGGCCCCACCGGTTCCTCTCTACAGCTGACAGCGCGCAGCTTGGGGCGTTCACCCTTCTTTTTAGCCAACAATGATAGCACCCTGCTTTTTGGGACCTGTGTCAACTGAATGCTGAACGTTTCTGTTACAGCTCACGCTCGTGGGCATTTGACTTACGACAATATTTAACCTGCTTTAATTTATGCTGTGCTATGCTACCTCTGTGTGACTTTCATACTTGAGGAATGAAACTCACAGCCTGCTGTTCATGGAAGACTTGCTTCATTCTTTTATGCTTTTTGGGTGATCTGATGCCCAAGAGACTGTTTTACCCAGTGCCTACTGACAAGCAATGCATCAAACAAAGGATCCTGGCAGCATTGAAGCTACCTTTGCTGGCAACATTTATCTGGAAGATAGCTTAACATTTGGAAGCATCTGGCATCATTTCTTTGTTTTCCCCTATCAACCAGGAAAATAATTCTGGTGAAAGTATCTGCTAAATTGGTCCTAGCATGCAAGACTGTAGAGCTTGTGAACAGAGGTGTGTTTCTGCTTTAGTGCAAGGATAAGCCGCTCGGCATAATGGATCCGGAGATGGCTGAAGGCGGAGGCCTCCATTGCTAGGACTGTGCTTTGATTGCTTCGAATGACTCTGTGCTTGTATTTCATTCTACCTCAAAAGATGTGATGAATGGTCCCCAGGTATCTGGCAGAGTGCGCTACTTGAACAGCTTTTACATCAGCATTTGAAAGAACCTGGGGGCATATTATCAACAAACAGCGTTAAAATTATCGCTCAGATATCGAATCTGCTCCATTTCCCAAGGCAGTCCCAAAGACTGCAATTCTGCTAGCGGGGCCTCTGATGTTGAGGGGAAACAGTAAGGACTTGAGGGCATATTATCAAGGAGGGCGTTAAAATTATCGCCGCTTTAGTGGCAGAAAACTGCCGCTAAAGCGGCGATAATGGGCTTGATAATATGCCGCAGAGAATTCCCATAGAAGCCCATGTTGACACCAGAACATGGACTGCTATGGGAATTCTCTGCGGCATATTATCAAGCCCATTATCGCCGCTTTAGCTAAAGCAACGATAATTTTAACGCAGTGCTTGATAATATGCCCCCTCGTTCTCTTTGTTTTTTTTAATGCGGGGTTCTTCTTTCAGATCCAATTCCTGCGACAAACACGTTTCACTGCTAAAACTTCGCACCATACAGATTTCTTAGATTTCATCATTATTTATGTACATTTTTTCTTGAATGTTTGATGGTATCGATACACACCGCACGCCAGAGGGATACAACAACCAATACGCCCTCCTTTATTCCAGAATCCTCCACCACCACCTCAATTCTCTCATCCATCCTTTCAACCACCTGTCTATCCAGGACAATGGATGGGACCTCCACCCATGTGGCACGTACCTCCAACTCACCATCTCCAACCGACCCACTTCCAACAATTCCCGAACCCCCCTTTTCACAACAGAGGGAGGGGCAAAGGAAGAGGCAGAAGAAGAGGAAGTTACAAGAAGGTACAATGGCAAGATCAGGAACCAATGACGCTACGGAGCCAGGCGAGAGGCCAGAGACCCTAGTGGTGAACCTTTCATCTAGGCGACTCACAGAAAGTGAAACCACACTCCTTGAAAAAGGTTTGGGATTTGTCCCCACACCTAAAGAAGACCCCTTTAGGTTACACCAAGAACTTCACCAGTTCTTTCGGAAAGTCAGACTGAAGGCCTTCTTCCAAGGAAAACCTGACAACCCCCCTACTGAGACGGGTCTGAAGAAACCTTCGAAGTTTACCCCTACAGCAGCTATGACACCACATGAGGTCCTTACATATGAACAAGCCGTCCTCAAAGATGTAGTAGCTTTGAATCAGAAGCGACCTTACAACAATCTATCAAAAGAAGAAAGAACTATCCTCCGAACTATTACCGAAGATCGGGACATAATAATCAAACCAGCAGACAAAGGCGGGGCCATTGTCATTCAGAACCAGGATACATATGACAGAGAATTCACCCGCCAATTGGCCAATACTACATACTATGAATTAATCACAGAGGATCCCACCAAACGCCTTTCGACTCGGATCAAGAGCATGATCAACGAAGCATCAGCTGAAGGCTGGATCTCACAACAGGAAGCTAATTTCCTCACGACAGAAGATCCTCGAACCCCTTACTTTTACACACTACCGAAAATCCATAAGGGGGTCACCCGCCCCACCAGGCCGTCCGATTGTCTCTGGCATCAATTCTGTACTAGAACCGTTAAGCAAGTTCTGCGATTTCTATCTACGCCCCTTAGTGAGCCAAACTCCTACCTATCTCAGAGACACTACAGAGGTCCTCAATCTCATTGAACTCTTCCCTGATGCAGAGAAAATTGACTTCCTAGTGACCATGGACGTGGAAGCCCTTTACACGAACATACCGCAGGACGCCACACTGGAAGTACTAGAGAATACTCTCCGGAACATCAAACCATGGCCCTTCATAACACCTATCTCATTCATCTGCGACTGTGCTTCCCTTGCTCTCAAAGAAAATTTCTTTGCCTTCAAGTCACAGCTATTCCATCAAATACAAGGCACGAGCATGGGAAGCACATTCGCGCCGAGTCTGGCATGCCTCTACATGGCCCATTTTGAAGAACGACACATTCTAGGAGAAAACAACCCCTTTAATGAACACATTCTACTATGGCGTCGTTACATTGACGATGTAGTCTTGTTTTGGCAAGGGAATGAAGAACAATGTATCTCATTCTGCAATTGGGTCAACACTCTAAACCCATATTTAAAGTTCACAAGCACAAGATCTCGACATGAAATCCCCTTTTTGGACCTTCACATCTCATTGGATAATAGTTGTCTACACACCACAAATTACAAAAAACCGACAGACAGGAATAATCTCCTGATCTACGACAGCCACCACCCCAGGGCACTCAGAAACAATCTTCCGGTTGGCCAATTCCTACGTCTCCGGAGGAATTGCGACACAGTCAAGGAGTTTGAGATACAGTCTGATCTGCTCAGGCACAATCTGGAAAAACGACATTACCCCAATAACATTATTCGTCAAGCTCACAAGAGAGCCAGAAACAGCCCCAGGGCAGCTCTCCTCGAAATAAAAGAGAAATCTGAATTAGACACCATTACATGTGTCACCAGATTCACTCCCAGCTCCAACAGTATACAGAAGGTGATCAAGAAACACTGGACAATATTGAATTCAGGTTCCTTTGAACCCGGCCCGCCACCACTTTTTGCATTTAAACGTACACAGAATTTAAGAGACCACCTTGTACATACTAGACCAAAACTACAACCCATACATCAACCAACACTATGGTCCTTACCACCAGTAGTAGGCCATTACCCTTGCGGCTCCTACTCAACTTGTGCAGAAACCACGATTTCTAAAGAAATCGATTTGGGCTTAACAACACCTTGGCGCCAAACCAGACACACGAACTGTAATACGACCAACTGTGTCTACACAATAGTCTGCCCATGTAATAAGAGGTATGTGGGCATGACCACAAGAGCAGTCAAAATTCGCATGGGGGAGCATAAAAGCACTATAAGACGAGGCAAAACCAACACCAAACTATTGACACACTTTGCAGAACAAGGACATACAGCGAATAGTCTAAGATGGACCATCATTGTTTCCAATCCCTACTGGACCAAACGCACTTTGTTCAAACAAGAACAACGATGGGTCCACAGATTGAGATGCGACACCACGGGCCTGAATGACGAAATCCCATGGGTCGAGTTAACTTGACACCCTATTTGACATCTAGTTTGAGCTTATAGATGACAATCAGATGGTAGCTCTGCAAGCATGATACCACATTCCTACCCGTGACTTCCCCTAGATCCCGTGATTTTCTTTTCCACCGTCTTTTGCATGAAGCACGATATGCTTTCCAGTCAATAATCTACTATAAACTAGCAAGATCAAACCACACTTGCTGTAATATAGCCACAATGTCCCAAGATAGACCAAACATATGATACAGGATTACTGATAATCTCCCATATGTGAATAGTATTCACCTCTATGCACGCTATTACACCTAGCGTGCGCTTTTGTGTAGACACCATCTGTAGTCACTTTAATCCTGATGCGATACTACCCTTTCAACATGGCCGCCGCTTCCCCTCAACCTTAAGTAAGGTCCGCAACCAATATGATACTAGATACATACATATGCCTAGAAACTACTACGTCATTTTCACCCGGGATTCTCATGGAGACAATACACGCAACGTCACCGCGCCATCCTCCGGCGCTAAATAACCACCACTAACATTACTTCAGCGCCAATGAGGAAGGACACTTATGAGACATCCCTTCTCACCATTTCCTCACCATGTCAGCATTCCCGATAGCTTTATTGAAGGTTCTTTGTCAACATGAGACAGAATTTCTACGAATGCGTTGACATTACCGCGTCACATACTCCCGTGATTGCCATGGCAACAATACACATAACGCCACCACGTCATCTTTCGGCGTCAAAGAACTCCCGTGATTGCCATGGCAACAATACACGTAACGTCACCACGTCATTTTTCGGCGCCCAAGAACCGCCCCAATCTCTAATTCAGCGTCTATGAGGAACATACTTAAAAGGCACGTCCTCTCACCCTTCCTCATCAATCCCGGCGCTGTACGGAGGAGGGGTAGGTTTCCACACCCTGGGCGAACGAGCACTCGTGAGTATTTACTCGCTACGAAGAGGTGAGCGCGCGCGCTCTCTCCTTTTTTAACTGACTGATACCAGTTATCTCGGTATACTTATTTTACATCTCCCTTTGTTAGTTTCTCTTTCTGCCATCTCCGAGACGCTGACGGAGCCCATTCCCTATACTCTAAGGGTAGGCTATATGTTTTCTCATGATTATCATTGTACACACGAGATGTTCCATTAGAGAGTTGTACTTTCCTTCCTCCAACCACGATAGCAACTGAAATATTCACACGGTGTTGTCGCAGAGTTGTTTTTACACAGGCTGCTGGCCGCTTATGGGGATGTTTTTGTATGGCACATGATCACTGTAGATTGGCTAAACAAAACATAACATGCACCCCACCGTAGCGGTCTTCTGAACCGTGATTTAGACTTTTTCGGCATTAGGTCGCTCTACCTGCATGTGAACTATTGAAGCATGTTTGTTTTGAATGAACACTTATTGTGTTGATTTACAGTGTAATCACAACATGTAATGAATAATGATTACAATAGATGCCGTGTTTCTTTTTTCCTTTTTTCTGTCCATGTGTGTGTGTCTCTTGTTTTTACCTTACCAGGTTGGGTATAGGTTTCCAAAAAGAAGGAGTACCTACCAGCGCAAGGACGCTGTATCCCCTTACTATTAAGGTACCACAGGTTCACAGCACTGCACCTTACTGGAACCTGTCTCAATAACTCACATTTGTTTCACTCATTTTATATTTGGTCCTGACGAAGCGCTATTGGATCCCTTATGGACCTACTCTGAAGCGCGAAACATGTTGACCCCTTATTAGTAGGACTTCCACTCACCATCCTGAGAGCAGCAGTTAATTTCACACCTGCCCTCAATATCTTTTTTCAAAGAGGAGCTCCAGGAATATTATTTTTAACCTTTACTAGTTAGAGCCGTGAATAAAGGTCTTGGACTCTATCTAGTTTTTTAACACACCACCCACTTTCCTCTAGATAGGCCCACACACCCCCATGCACAACTGCGGCATCTCCAACAAAAGATCTCCGACAAAGAGCCCTCTTGCGGGGCCCGTGGGGGACTGCAGCGCCACCCCCACGAGGAGCAACGCCTCATGATGAAGCAGGACACTCGAAAGGGTGTGTGAGGGCACTATATTCTAAAGGAGAAATTCCCCACACTCATTTCAACCCGACCATACCTAGAGCACACACAGCCATTTTTGTCTTGTCTTTAGGAACAGTTACCCTCTCAATATATACACGTGATTCTGAGGGAGCACGGGTACTGGACCTATTTCTAATTATGCTCCCGGTCCCCCATTCTTTATGTATTATGATCGATTCAAACTACCATATGGGTTCTATGCCTTAAATATTCTGTCTTGTGAGTTTTCATCACATAATCTGCTGCACTGTTGGATTCTGTTTATATATGTATGCCATGTTTTCATTTCTGCCATGCTTATTTTAATGCTATTGTCTATGTTCTGTATTGGCTGACATTTATTGCATGCATGGATTTTTGTGCTTCAGTTTGTCTCTGTGGGTTTGTAGTTTTTCTCTACTTTACTATGTGCCGCGGTGAGAGTTATGTTTGGCGCCTATATGTTATTTGTTATTACTTGTTCTGGGGCATATCAGTTGGTGTGCCTCCCAAACAGTTCATACAGTTCTTGATGTTGGGGCAGGGCTCCTGTAACCCACACCTTACTTGCTATTATAACTTAATTTGGCAATGAGGCATGTGGTTGCACTCAAACCTTGTTTATATTTACATGTGATGGAGCTCATTACTTGCCACCCCAAAACTTTACTTTCATTTGCTGATGTTGGGACATGTTTATTGCATCAAAACTCTACTTACTTTTATGTACTGGGTTACACCTAGACATTACTTACTTCTACTGGTAACGGTGTACATGTGTTGCACCTGAACCATTCTAATTGTTACATGTCTTGGGGCATAGTATTTGAACCCAGACTCTACTTATTGCTGCTGGTTATGGGCATTTGCATTGACCCTACCTGTACCTGCAGTTAGATATTATAGGGCATATTTCTTGACACAAATGTTGCTTTGTGATGGGCTTGTGAGCTACTAACCAAACAAATACTTACTTTACAACTACTAACAGTTGTTGGTGATCGGGCTTTTACTTTGCGCCCAAACGTTTATTATGGGGCATATGTGTTGCACCCGCAGGGGCATAGGTTTTGCTGTGACAGGTGTATGGCATCCGTTGTGGCACATGTATTGCACCTTCGTTCTATACTGCATAGTCAGTGACTCTAATGTGAGGTGTCACTTTCGTTGCTCCTCTATATTTTAACCGCTTCCCTGCTCATGATGGAACCACTCCGTCATGAGCCACGGGCGCCGTGTGCTCATGATGGAGTGGTTCCGTCATGCTGCGGCTGTTGGCGGCTGCTCCGCCCACGCAGCACTGATTCCCCGCCTGTGCGGGCGATCAATGCAAGTGGGCGGAGTCGTGACGGAACCACTCCGTCATGAGCACAGCGCGCCCGTGGCTCATGACGGAGTGGTTCCGTCACGAGCATGCCGGCGCCGCAAACACCCTAAACCCCCCCAGCACCGCGGCAAAATTCGTGCCGCGGCGAAGGGGTTAATATCTGCTGAGGGGGGACAGGGTGGGTGTTTCGCCCAAGTAATGTACGTATGTGTTACTCTTACCCTTTATCTCTTTTTCCTTCCCCAGTCCTTTTATTTTTATGTATTGTGTGATTGAATTTGTACTCCCATTCTTCGTTCTCATTTTTATGGATTTTGTGTATCGCTGTCTTATTATGATTTATATTTTCTATTTTTTCCATAAAGATGGGAGGTGTGTGGTAACTTCATTTCTATGCCATGCATTGTCCCCTTGGTGTTTTGTCCCCTGCTGCTCAACCAGAGTGACTGTGATGTGATTAGAAGGCTGGTGTGTGCGTGGTTTGAGACAGTGCTAGTTGAGTGCGTGGACTGAGCAGCAAGGATGGTGCTCCCGTTGGGCATCCCTACTACCATCTTTACCTGTAACCTGAGACTCCTACCGTGAGAAGGAATCTTATCCTTTTTCACTTTATTGCTGGCTACCCTGCATCTTCATTTACCAAACATGCCATCCATCACCTTGTCGTTGTTGCTGTTGTTGAGGAGGAGACATCAGTTTTTGATTTGTGGAAATGAGTCTTACTTTGAAAGGTGTTAGCCCCTCGTCCACCTGCTCCTCATCCCTGTCCCAAACATGGAGGGGATCCCTCCTCTGTGTGATACGACGAGGAAGATCACGGTAAGTAATTGAGTCATTCCCTTTGATTACAGGGGTGCGAGGTTATGACAGGAGAATCCTAGGTGGCACCTCAGAGTGGCGGTGCAAGCACCACCATCTTGATAGACTCACGGTTGTCAAAGCCTAGTGTACTCGTTGACCTAGCCCAATCCTCAGGATTAACAAGGATTACCAAGAGTGTAGGGAAGACTCCAGCAGACTTCCCCTCATCAGTGCTCATAAAAACACCATGGATTACCCAAAGAGGACTGCGCATGTATTGAAAGCCGGGGAGAATCCCCAAGGACTCGCTGAGCCCTGGAGAGGGGTAGCCTGGAGGGTACCACAGCATCATAGCTAGTGGTCTAGCCCACTCCCATCCTTCCTTCTTGTCGGGTCACCAGCAAGTGTGTGCACCACCTCCCAATTCTAACAAAGGGGCATATTATCAAGGACCGCGTTAAACATTATCGCCGGTTTAGCGGCAGAAAACTGCCGCTAAAGCGGCGATAATGGGCTTGATAATATGCCCTAGAGAATTCCCATAGAACCCCATGTTCTGGTGTCAACATGGGCTTCTATTGGAATTCTCCAGGGCATATTATCAAGCCCATTAACCGCTAAAGCGGCGATCATTTTAACGCCGTCCTTGATAATATGCCCCAAAATGTTGTTTGCAAAGCCAGGGGAAGAAAGAGGGATCACAACGGAAGCCAACCGCATCCGCCATGTTAAAAACAGAGGCCAAAGACACATTAAGCTAGGAGTAAATGAAACTGCTTCGATCAATTCTCCAGCTCATCGAGAGACAGCTCACCACTCTATTCAATCCATAACATGCATGTCACGCTGGCGCGCAGCGTTCTGTTCCAACCACGGTTCGTCACTCCTCTTTCTTCCTTCATAACCTACTTTTTACTCTCCAATTTGCTTTATTACACGGTGTGATTCCGTCTGTATCTGATTAATTTACTCCAAGTTTCCAACTCGCATTTCCGACTGCATATTCCGCTTTTACTCAAACTTTTTTGAGGCCTTTGAATTGTTCTCATAAAAGACCCAATTTTTTAAAAGCTCTGCAGAGATGATTGTTGTTAGGAGAGCGCAGCTCGCGGGATCTCGGGCACGACCAGAAAAGAATGGCATTTCCGAGGAACCGGTTCGTTTTCCGTACAGTGGAAAAAAAATGTAATTGATTTACTTTGACGGCATCGGTGCCAAAGGAAGCGGCTTCGGGCAATTACCGCGAGATAATGGGTCGAAATTAAACAATCCTATCTCCTTTGCTAACATTAGGTTTTTAATATTGAATATGAACTGAATAGGAATTGGTATGTATTTTTATCTAGCTGCACTTTACCTGGAATATTGCAGCGCTGCCACCTGGGGAATAAATCCATCTCAATTATATGAAGCTATTTCTTCTTCCTAATCTTCAAAGTCACAATATACTTTCCAATTTTAATGAAAGTGATGTGTGCATAAACCAGACACAGTGTTTCGACTTTATCAGCGTTATTACATATTCACTGGAATATTTATTGAGAAAAGGGTGGTTTTTAATTTTTGTTAATTTCATTTAAGATATTTAAGATGCTAATTCGCAGTATACAGTAGATAGATAGATAGCTAGCTAGATAGACAGATAGATAGATAGATTAAATGTAAGTATATATATATATATATATATATATACACACATGCATACACACAAACACGTGTGTGGTACCTCTTTACTTGCTGTAATGGCATACGTCGATCATAACATCAGGGGCCATATCATGAGGGCTTCAGTTGGATCAGCCCAGAACCCGGCTCCTGTTTTTCTGTACATGCAGGGCCTCATAAATGGCATTTGGGTGTGGGGTGGCGCAGAAAGGCACCTTGCTGCGCAGCCCTATGCCAAACTGAAAGGGCAGGAGTGCACCATATTTAAGCAATGCTGTGCATTTGTCTTTTCTGCCTGCGATGGTGCTGTTTAGGAAGCCTGCAACCAACATAGGCACCCTTGCACCAGGGTGCCTCCATTGCAGGCAGGATTGCTTTTGTGCAGGAAGGGGCACCTTTTTGCACACAAACAATCCTATAAGGCGTTTTTCTCTTTCTATGTGTGCTTCAGAATGCAGCACGCATGAAAAGAGAAAAAAACGAGTAGAAATCAACATATTTCTCATCGTTACTCGTTACGCCTCACCTCGGGAGCAGGGCCGGTCTGGCCGTAGCAGGGACCGGGCATTTCCCCAGTGGGCTGGCAGTGTGGGGGCTGGTTTTCAACTGGTGGGGGCCGTTTTTGTTACTGGGGGCCGGCCCCTTGTAACAAAAATGCATCAGCAGTGGCCCCACCCCCACCTCCCCCCGGCCAGTCGTAATTGCCTGGGCTAGTTTGCTATCCCAGTCCGGCCCTGCTCGGGAGGCTTATGGATTTGAAGCTTCCTCAGGTTTACATCACTTTGTAAATCTAGGGCAGAGTCAAATTCCATGGGTGTTGAGTGGAGACACTCAACGCGACACCCGTGGAACGCCTCCCAGGCGCAGAGTAAGGCAGTGCAGAGATTTACGCTGCATCGCCTTACTGATGATTTGTGAGGACACTCAAAGCTACTGAGGGTGGCTTTGCGTGGCTTCATAAAACTTTATGAGAGCACTGTGTCACGCATGCACTACTTTACGTGGTGCAAAGGGGACACAGGGCTCTCATAAAAAAGCCCAGCAGTATGTAAAGTGAATTCATGTAACCCGATATCTCTTGTAATAGGAGCTTGATTTATAGGCAGTATACATCCAAAACTGTAAGCCAGGCTCACCTCTTTCTGTTTCTGGGCTGTGCTGTCTAAAATAATGCTCTAACTCTGAGAAATATCCGGTGAAATGAATTCAGAAACACTGCATACAGACACCTGGCCATGCTCTTAGTCACCACGGCCTATTATAGGGTCTCTCTTCTCTACTGTTCAAGCTGGAGCTTTGGGAAGAAACATAAGACATTGAAAACACATCTGAGTGTGTTGATATTGTCACAATTCTGATTTTTTTTGCATCTTTATGTATAAAATGTATATAACTGATGGATATTTGCTGAAATCATCTATTCATATACAAATCCAAGTCCAGGCGTAGAATTCTGCCTAGTTGCCCCGGAGAAATAGAATCGTTCCCGTAGCTAGTACATCCAACAATGAACCATTGCTCATCAATACCAAATGCATTACTAACCTCCTATCCTCCTACATTTCACCACATATTTGTGGGCATACAGCTTCCCCAGCACCAAATCATAAAGCATATGAATTGCCCTCGACTTCCAGGTCATATCTGCGGTCACCACTTCCCACCATGATCTTTTCAGCCCACACTGCATGCTCTCTTTCTGAAGACCTCATAGCAGCTGGGGGACCACACAGAAAGCCACTGCTAGGTGGCAACAGCCAGATTGGTAGCAAACAAAATAGCCCTGGATCTTCATCATGTGGGCAGTGATGTCTCTAAATTGAATGTCTTTGAATGTCTGAATCATCGTCATGTCTCGTTGAGGTGCCTGGGCACTCGCTGCTAGGTAGGACTGGGTGGTTAGTGCTTTGTAAAGTAGAGTTAATCATATTGATTATAATTTAAGACTAGAATGTCTGATTCTGAAGAAGTAAATATATTGTCATTCTCTCCCTCGTGTGTATCTGATTCCCAGGTGCCGTGTGTCACGTACTTGAGGAGTGCACTTCATATCTTCAGACATCCCTCCTTGGAGTAAGTCATTCAGTTCTTCTTCCTTGAAAACTCGTTCTATTCCCAAATCATCTCAGCAGAAAAATATCACTGTTCTGACATCCAGCTCTGGCAAATCTGGCAACGTAGTCTACAAATGCAAGTGTTAAATGGTAGCGGCAGTTTCAGTCGGTATCCTTTCAAGTATTTGCCCGGCGGTAATCGCCTCTCATACCACTCGATAATTTACCAATAAAAGAGGCAGGCGCTGGAGACTGGAAGGCAGGAAACAAGGTTTTATTCCGTCGGAGCAGAACACATCAGATCAGACAGCAAGGTATCGTCACGAGGTGCTCTAACTGCATCTCTGAGACCTGGTCTCTTATACACTGGTTTATTGCTTTATTATACATAGTACATTCTTGAGATTCCCTTGATGTGCGGGGAAATATCCCCTGAAGCCCCGGCTCAGATCCGATCCCACACATGGTTACAGTAGAGGTTCCCACCCTACCCGCAGTGGGAGATGGCTATCGTGCAGCAGGGAATTCCGCTAATTCCCGGGGGTGTGTGCAACCGGCCGGGTCTCAGGGGGTAGGGGCTTTGATTCTACTGTAATCCCTTTGATGTGGGGTGTTTCCCTTACAGTAGGGGCAATAAACTGCATCCGCAGGGCTAGGTGATGGCCTGGGACCAGTTCAGACAATGGGGCGCAGGGGAAGGGGGGTTATCAAAGGAGAGGCATGACCATGTATGGGTTGTCGGTCGGAAGTGGTTCTGTAGCAGGGTCGCGCAGAAGGAGAGGGTTTATGGCCTGTATGAGAGAGCGGGGGTGGCCGGCGCGCGGGGGATGCTCGCAGCGCCGGGGGGAAGCGCTGGCGATCGAGAGTGAGCGGGGAGAGAGAGTGGGGTGCCTAAAATGGCGGCCGTGCATTTGCTATGCGTGGCGCTGGGGAGAGGCAAGATGGCGCAGATAATGTTCAGTTTGCACGCTAAATTTCCACAGTCCTCCCTTTTAACATGTCTCGCCAGCTTGCCTAGTTTGGATCTATCCCCATAATACCCCGTACCTCCACCTCATTCAGAGCTTTCATCCGCTCAGTTTCAAAGTCCAAAGTCTTAGGGCAGATGCAGTTCATAAAAAACGAACATAAAGGTGGCAGACACTGAATCCCCAAGCAACATCCACATAGTATCATGATTGGTATGAGGATAAATGAAAACAGCCTCCATCCCCAACCTTTAATAGCGTCCCAAAACCAACTCCCCAGCGACCATTCTTCTTGTTCTTGATGGACCTCTGTGGACAGTCTGTGGAGGTGTTCAATTGCTTTGTAGACTGAGGGTGAGTTATCCGGTATGTAGGTACAACAGCTGGACCCAATGATGCGGCATGCTCCTCCGCGGTCAGCCAGAACCACATCTAGAACAAGGCGGTTCTGGAGAGCCACCAGGCGGACGGCCTGAAGCTCAGCGGTGTTGTTGGCGAGGGCGCCAGCTGTAATGTTCATTGCTGTTTCGACCGCCTGGGTTAAGTGGCGGATGGCACGGCTGTTTGCCATCGGACCCCAGAGCGGAACAAGACCCTTTACTGCGTCCATGAACTGTGCTCTGGTGGAGTCGGTTTGTACAATGTCTTTGGCACGTTTCTGTCGGTGATGGTTTGCTGGAGCCACATACGTCGGAGGAAGGACAAAGGCGATGTAGCAGGTGCCTCCCCAACCTTTCGGGAGCCAGGTGTAGGCCTTAGTACCACACACGAAGTACATATTCGGGGAGGCAACAAAGGAAGGTGGGTCAACTGAGTCCAATGTTCGGGTGATGAGGCAGGAGCTGTGGCCCACCAGCTGTGCCCCCAGGCCTTCGAGGCATACAGATCCAGTGATGTTGATGACGGACAGGGCCACTGTTAGGGTGGCGGCTGTCCGTTTTCGGAGGTAAGAGAAGGTGGGTCTGGCTGGATTGTTGAACACTTGCATTTCAATTCGTTCTTTGGCGGGGATGTCCATGTGAAAGGAAGTGTTCGATCTCGGAGGGCAGAAGAGGGCGGAGGTTCTACCAGTTTTGTTCAGCCAGAACCCATGGTAGAAGTGTGACATGGTTCTGCCGGAAGTGGCATTGTCCTTGTAGCTCTCTTGCAGGAGGATCAGCCAGGCGAGGCAGGAACCATGGACGGAAAAAGGTGAAGAGATGAAGGGGATTGAGTGCCCAGTGGCATGGGGCAGCAATCCACAGATCCAGCAGTTAGTGGCGTTGGTGGCAAGATTGTGTTGGTGGAGTAACTGCACAAAAGAGTTATTCCAGAACTCCTTACGCCTTTCTCGGAGTTGGGGTGAAAGTGAGATCAGATGGTGTTCTTTCGTGGTGGTAGTTTGAACGGTAGTCAGCAATGTCTTATGAGCGGGTGTGCTCTCCTCCATGATCCAGAAGGTGACCACGAGGAGAAGGCAAAAGAGAAGGGAAATGAAAAGTGCTATTGTCTTAAAGCTGTGCATTCGGTCAGTCTTTGAGTTTTTGAAGTGGATCTTCGGACGTCCGGTTGCTTCCATCATCTTCATGTCGGGCGCTTCCATCACCTTCAAGAGACTCGGTAGCGGGCAGAACCACAGACTTTGTTTTAGTTTCTCTCCTGGTGGCCTTTGAGGTGCCTAGGCTACCGTTCTGAGATTTCCACTTAGCCTGTGGTCTGCTTAGCCGAAGTTCTCTCCTTTCGTCGCAAGTTATACCCTTCTTTGGATGGCACAGTGGGATCGGGATATTCAATCAACTCAAGTGTCTCTGTATCCGGGCAGCGGCTCAGGGATGGTCGGTCTTTGTCCAGAAGTTCCTCTTGGGCGGTGATGTTGTCCGTGGTTGTCAGGGTCGGTGATACCTTCTTGCAGTGGTGTGCGTGCAGCCAATTGCGTTTCCCCTCCACTCGAAGAGCTGTTCGGGTGGTGATCAGGACTTGCAGGGGGCCCGTCCACCGGGGCTCCAAACTCTTGGTGCGCTGGAAGTTACGCACTAAGACGAAGTCACCGGGTTGGATGTCGTGTCCCAGGCCCCTGGAAACATCGGGAATGGCGTGCAGCACCTGCTGATGGATAACAGACAACGTTTTAGTTAGATTGTACAGATAATCAGACATGAGGACGTCCGGGACGTCGTGGATGGATGTCGGTTTTGGTGCAGTCCAAAGGTTCATGGGCCGCCCGAAGACGACCTCGTAGGGGGTTAAGTGGTGTTTGGTGGGGGTGGAACGCATTGATAGCAATGCTAGTGGGAGAGCGTCTGGCCATCTTAGTCCTGTGGTGGCGACTATTTTTGCTATCTTAAGCTTCAATGTGGCATTGTGTCGCTCAACCAGGCCTGCAGATTGGGGATGGAAGACCGCATGGAACTTCTGTTTTACACCCAACCCTTTTAAGATGAGTTGGATAACTTCGGCTACGAAGTGGGGGCCATTGTCGCTCCACAAAATTCGACAAAGGCCGTATCGGGGGAAGAATTCCTTCAGCAGTACTTTTGCAGTAGTCATAGCGGTGTTGTCATGGGTCGGGTAGGCTTCCACCCACTTGCTGAAGGCACACACAACGACAAGCACATACTTTAAACCTTGGCACCTTTCTAGCTGGACATAGTCCATTTGTAGGACTTCAAAGGGGTGATTGGGGACCCCAAACCCTCCCCGGGGTACAGCAGTTCCTTTCCCAGGGTTGTGTTGGAGGCATACTAGGCATTGTTGGACCAGACGTTTGGCTGAGTCTGATATTCTGTCGTTGTGCCAGACTTTGGAGATGAGTTCGATCATGGGGGCAGACCCTATGTGTGCGGGGGAGTGTGCCATGGTCAGCATGGGGATCAAGTATGAGTCGGGTAGTAACCATTTGTTCGAGTCTTTAGTTCGCCAACAACCGTCATCGTCCTTCAATCCCACCCGGGCCCATTCAGTTAATTCGTGTGGTGTGCTGGCTAGTTGGATATCCCTAATCGTTTCCCTAGCATCCTTCCATTTCTCAGTTTGTGACCTGGTCACGTACATGCGGGTCGTGGACCTATTCTCGGCTGTGGTTCGGGCAGTAATGTCAGCTAGTGCATTTCCCTGACCTATAATGTCTGTCACCTTCTTGTGTGCCTGGCATTTGATCACAGCTATCCGTGTGGGGAGGAGGACTGCTTCGGTCAGGGCAGAGACTAGATCTCCATGCAGGATGGGTGTGCCATGAGAAGTCAAGAATCCCCTCTCTTTCCATAAGAGCCCGAAGTGGTGAACTACCCCAAAGGCATACTGACTGTCTGTGTAAATGTTTGCGGTTGTCCCTGCTGCCAGGATGCAGGCTCGTGTGAGGGCAATTAGTTCAGCCGCCTGTGCGGATCGCTGTGTGATGCGGGCTGTCTCAACAACTGTTCGAGCTGTGGTGACTGCATAGGCAGCTGAGGTGGTGCCATCAGGGAGCTTGATGCATGAGCCATCCACCCACAGTTCTCCGTCAGGGTCCGGGAAAGCAGTATCCCGGAGGTCAACCCTACTCTTGGTTTGTTCGTCGGTGAGGGTCACGCAATCATGTATAGGGGATGCATTGGGGTCAGCGTCAGGGAGAGGTAGTAGAGTAGCTGGATTCAGAGTGGTGCATCGTTTCAATGTGATATGGGGCGCAAGCAGAGTCAGTTCATACCCAGTCAGTCGTGCGCTAGTCAGGTGTTGAGTCTTGGTTTGGTTCAGGAGGGTATCAACAGCATGGGGTACCAATACTGTGAGGGGGTTCGAGAGCACGATCCCCTCACTTTGCCGGATAGAGACAGCAGCGGCGGCTACTGCTCGAAGGCAGGCGGGCAAAGCTCTGGCTACGGGGTCAAGAGTGGCAGAGAAGTAGGCACAAGGGCGTTGCTTAGGGCCTATGGACTGGGTTAGGACAGACAACGCACATCCCTCCCTTTCGTGGGTGTAGAGGGAGAAAGGTTTAGTGTAGTCTGGGGTTCCTAGGACTGGGGCCGAGCAGAGGGCGTCTCGTAATTCTTTGAAGGAGGATTGACATTCAGGTGTCCAGGGGAGGGGGAAGGGGACATCCTTAGCCAGCAGGGAAAGCAGAGGCTTTATGGTAAGACTGAAGTTTGGCAACCACTGTCGACAAAAGGAGGTGAGGCCCACTAGGGATCGTACTTGCTTCTGAGTTTTGGGAACAGGGGTTTCTAGGATGGTTTGAATTCGGTCAGGGGTAAGTTTCCTCCCGTCTTTGGATAGTAGGTGGCCTAGATAAGTTACCTGGGGCTGGCAGAATTGCAATTTCTTTCTGGAGACCTTGTGACCGTTCTCCGCAAGGAAGCGGAGGAGGTGAATGGTGGCTGTGACGGCGAGAGGAGTGGTGTCGGCCGCCAAAAGAATGTCATCAACGTACTGTATCAACACCACTCCATCGGGTAGTTGGACTGCATCCAGTTGCCTCTTGAGGGCTTGGCTGTAAATACTGGGACTCTCAGTGTAGCCTTGGGGTGCCCTGCAGAATCTGTACGAACGGGCTTTTAAAGTGAAGCCGAACAGGTAGCGGCTGTCTGGGTGGATGGGGATGGAAAAGAATGCGTTCTTGAGGTCAATAACAGTAAAGATGGTGGCAGTGGATGGAATCAGGGTGAGGATGGTGGTGATGTCTGAGACTACGGGGTACTGGGGTATGACTACTTTGTTAACCTCTCGCAAGTCAACAATGAAACGGTAGGCTTTCTCATCCCCCTCGCCTTGCTTCTTTACAATGGGTAGGATAGGGCTGTTGCAAACATTACTGACTACTTCTTCTACCACTCCTGCCTCGACCAGGGACTCGATGATTTCCACCAATGCCTTCTCGCCTTCGGGTGATATCCGATACTGTGGAAGCTTTGGGAGCACTGCGTCCGGTCGGACGGTTATGTGTACCGGGTCGATCACCATGCGCCCTACATCTGAGTCGGTTTTAGCCCATAGATGTGAAGGTAATGTGTCGAGTAGGGACATATCAGCATCGGTTATAGAGAGCATACGCCGTGTGTGACAGGGTCTGGACAGATCTGGGTTATCGTGTAGGATGACTCGAACTCCGTCTGGGGAGCATCTGATGGTGGCTCGAAAATGCTTTAGCAAATCAAGTCCCATAATAGCATCGGGGGTGTTGGAGGAGAGCAGAAAGGTCGTGTCAGTGGTGTTGTCTTCTAAGTCAAAGGAGATTGGTGTTGATAAGGGGTTAGTGGAGGGCGTTCCGTCAAAGCCTATTGAGGTTACGTGTGAGCCAGACAAGGGTGCCCTAGGAATCAGTCGTTTAGATAACGCACTACGTGTCGCCCCAGTATCTACCAGGAATGGAGATTTTGTGCCCAAGACCTTAGCGGTGACGTAAGGACCTTGCTGGTCAACACGGAGTTCGACTGGATCCCTCCCTTGCCCCTGGCGGTCCTATGCGAAGTCATGAGTGCTCTCATAGTCGGACTGCTGACACTGGTTTTGGCGGGGGCGATCAAAGGTGTTTGGTCTGCCTGGCCTGTCGTTGATGGTGTTGTTCGTGTGCCCTCGTCCCTGTCCTCTATTTCTGGGGTCATATGCTGTGTCTCTGGGGTCCCTATTCTTGTTCATTTCCAGAAGGACCGGGCACTGGGATTTCCAGTGTCCGAACCCTCTACAGAACGCACATTGATTTCCATCTAAGTCTCTCCGTCCGTTGTAGGGTGCAGGTGTATGGTCTCTAGGGGGTAGCTTTCTAGGGGCGGTTGGTTGGTAATTCTCTTTCGGGGGTTCCCTTCCTATGGTCACCCCTTGCAACTGTGCTATCATTATTCTCTCCTTCAGTTCCTTTTTCTTCTTCTCTGATGCCCTATCGTTCTTGTTTTTCTGATTTTCGTAGTATTGGGCCATCTGGAGAATCGCTGCGGGTTTGGAGGCTGCCCAACTACTCTCGCTGGTCTGTAGCTTCTGGGAAACTTCCTGTGACAGACCCTTTACATAATTCTGGACAAAGAGGTGGTGTCCGGTTGCGGTGGTCATGTCTTGGCCACTGTAATCGGAAAACACAGTCTCGAATCGGGAGAAGTATTCAGACACATCTTCCTGGGGTTTCTGGCGGCAAGCCGTCACTATCGACCAGTCTACCTTTCTTTCTGGGATTAGAGTCTTCAGCTTTTGTACAATCTTGTCTGGGAGCTCTAAGATGGCTTTCGGGGGTTTCTGTCCTGGTTCTCGCTGTTTATCTATGGTATCGAGTTGTATCCAGGTATATCCGAACGGCTCAGCGTGGTCAACTTTCCGGATTTGTTTCCACACATCAGCCGGCAGGCATAGCCCAAAGAACAAGTCGATATCTGCTAACGTCATTATCGTTGAGCCTAAGGCTGTACCCAATTCAGTGTAGAAGGCAGTCGGGTTCTTTCTCAAGTCGGGTAGAGTCTTTCTAAAGGTCAAAATATCTTGCCGGTCCCACGGCTGGTAGACCCAGTTATATACAACCCTTCCCTTCGCATCTTGGTGGTTGATGTCGTCGTGTGTTCCCTGACCCTGTGGGGGGACCCAGTAGGGGGCAGCTTCTTTAATGGGCATCATGGCATCGGCCCTTCCTCCCTGGGGCTTAGTTGCTATGGGGGTTTCTGTTGTGGTGGTCTGTCCATGTTCTTTAAGGTGTCGGTAGACCTCGAGTGTACGAGTGAAGAGGTTCGTTACATCGCCCTCTCTTTCTTCCCCAATGTCTACCTTCCTATATAGGGCCGCTAAGCCTTCGGGACCTTTATCGTGGTACCTATCCTCATATGCATTCAGGGCGTGATAACAGAGCCGTACGACGAAGTGTCGTCTGCGGCTGTCGGCATACGAGTTATACACGTCTGTTATATACTCCTCACTTTCTTTTCGTTCCACCAGCGTCCCTACTATCTTGTCAATTCCTGCTCGTTCATCCTTAGTTAGTCGATTCATTCTGGTGGACTCTCTCTTTCCTATCTCATGGTCGACTGGCGTTGTGGTTGACGTTGGGTTCGGCACAAGAGGCTCAGCCGGCGCGGAGGCCGTGAGGGCCGAGGCCCTTGTACTGCTTTCGCTCGTGTTCGGGGGTTGTGGGTGTTGTACTATTGATTGGGAGGGTGCATACGGAGGGGGCATGTAAATGATCGGAGGACCTAACAGTAACTCGTCATTCGTTCGCTGCTTGGAGGACAACTCAGGGTAGAGCAAAGAAGGGGTCCTAACAGCGTACTGGCCTGAGGTTTCGGGTTCCTGTCTTAGTTTAGTTTCCCTTCTCTCTTTTATGTCTTCTTCTAACTTTCTAGCGGCAAGGTGAGCTGCCTTTCGTAATTCCTTTTCTGCTTTTACTTCTTCCCTCTTTTTCCGTTGCGTTGCTTCTTTGCGCCACATGCCGATACTGTCAAGCATAGTAGGCGTCGTCTTATTGCTACGCAGAGCTATTTCTAGCGCTTCTATCTTATGGTCGTCGAAGGATCCCATCAGTGGCCACTGACTTTCGGGGTCCTTCTTGGTATATTTATGCCACAGCTTGCTATAGGCTACGGCGACTAGTCCATATTTAGTGAACATGTCCTTATTAGGGGTGCCTTCCAGTGGAGCCGGATGGTTCACCTCTAATAAGCGGTCCGGGCAGAACCAACTACCAATCAGTGGGGAGAAGATAGGCATGACGGGTTTCAACGGGGACAAAAGTCAGCACTACCTATCTTTTCACTGCTTGCAAAGACTAGACAGAATATCTCTATTCTTCGTTATTTGTAAGCAGAGAATACCTCCAAAGAACCAATATCGAACAACTAGTGTTCAGACAATCAATCAATCAATCAATGGGGAGATAAAGATAGGCACGACGGGTTTCAACGGGGACAAAAGTCTGCGTTACCTACCCTTCACTATTTGCAAAGACTAGACAGAATATTCCTGTTCTACGTTATTTGCAAACAGAGAATATCTCAAAAAGCACTATTCTTCAAAACAATCAATGTTCGGACAATCAATCAATGGGGAGATAAAGATAGGCACGACGGGTTTCAACGGGGACAAAAGTCTGCGTTACCTACCCTTCACTATCTGCAAAGGGAGAGAGAGAGAGTATTTCTACTCCTCCCCGTTTGTAGACAGCGAATATCTCAAAGAGAACAATCAATGAGCACAATCAATGAGCAATACTAGTATTTCCAGAGCATTAAACAATCAATCAATTATTTCTCAATTTGTCGTGTATCACGACCTTACCCGGACCGCGTGGACAGTTTCTCGTCTTCCGCCTCCAGCGCCCGATCGTCCTCTACTCTCCGTATTTGCCGCGGCACTCCTGATGGTTCCCAGTCAGGACCGTAGATCACTCGAGAGAGGTCTGCTCGGAACCAGTGAAGTTCGGATGATCGGCTGCCAGACGAGGGTCTATTGGGCAGGAGCTCTCCCGATCGTTGCAGTCGTTCACTCTGTCGTCGGGACCTCTCCCACTGGATCCACGTGTCGCTGATGGGCCCCACGTTTGGGACGCCAATTGTTAAATGGTAGCGGCAGTTTCAGTCGGTATCCTTTCAAGTATTTGCCCGGCGGTAATCGCCTCTCATACCACTCGATAATTTACCAATAAAAGAGGCAGGCGCTGGAGACTGGAAGGCAGGAAACAAGGTTTTATTCCGTCGGAGCAGAACACATCAGATCAGACAGCAAGGTATCGTCACGAGGTGCTCTAACTGCATCTCTGAGACCTGGTCTCTTATACACTGGTTTATTGCTTTATTATACATAGTACATTCTTGAGATTCCCTTGATGTGCGGGGAAATATCCCCTGAAGCCCCGGCTCAGATCCGATCCCACACATGGTTACAGTAGAGGTTCCCACCCTACCCGCAGTGGGAGATGGCTATCGCGCAGCAGGGAATTCCGCTAATTCCCGGGGGTGTGTGCAACCGGCCGGGTCTCAGGGGGTAGGGGCTTTGATTCTACTGTAATCCCTTTGATGTGGGGTGTTTCCCTTACAGTAGGGGCAATAAACTGCATCCGCAGGGCTAGGTGATGGCCTGGGACCAGTTCAGACAATGGGGCGCAGGGGAAGGGGGGTTATCAAAGGAGAGGCATGACCATGTATGGGTTGTCGGTCGGAAGTGGTTCTGTAGCAGGGTCGCGCAGAAGGAGAGGGTTTATGGCCTGTATGAGAGAGCGGGGGTGGCCGGCGCGCGGGGGATGCTCGCAGCGCCGGGGGGAAGCGCTGGCGATCGAGAGTGAGCGGGGAGAGAGAGTGGGGTGCCTAAAATGGCGGCCGTGCATTTGCTATGCGTGGCGCTGGGGAGAGGCAAGATGGCGCAGATAATGTTCAGTTTGCACGCTAAATTTCCACACAAGTGCGTCAACGGACCTTCACCAAAGCTGAACGGGAGCAGTCTCTGATAGCTCCATAGTATGGTGATCAGCGTGAAGGTTAATGATTATGAGGACAACCATTTCTTTTTGCAGAGCTCGTCTGTGAGTCTGTATCCTCTGCAATGATGATGAACCTTTTCTTGAATTCCTTTGTTTCATCCACTTCTGCACTTCCCCCTAAGATCTACCTGACTGGCCCCCAATTTATGTCTTCCACAAAACACCTCCAGGGAAAAACACTGTTTAACCCTTCAGAATGTAGCCACCATAAGTGCTGTACAATTCCACCTTTGGCCCATATCAGAGTATTACCTTTCCATTGGTCATGCTCCTTTTCAGAGACCTTAGCCCAAAGCACCAGTCATTCAGAGTGCTCTGACCTTCCATCTCTGAGATAATGTGCTTGAATCCAGAGATTAACCCTGATCTCTTGAGCTTCCTCTAGCTTTCCTTTCGGGAACCTCACATTGACATGGACCACGCTCTGAGTTACTGTCACGGCCAAGGCCAAGGCAGAGGCATCTCAAACCTGCTTGTACGGTTCCTGGAATTGCTTGAGAAAGGCACAGCATCTTCAGAACAATAAGGTTGGACTGTTGTTTAGGCAAAAATAATCATCCGCTGTATGGGCCCTAAAATTGTCGTTCTCTCCTTCAAAGGCCAACATTTATGATACTAATACCTCCTGTTTGGCAAAAGTAATTATTTCACTTTCTAAATATATCTGGACCTTTCAACCCTCGACGGGGTGTACATCTTCCTGAGACGTGGCTTGGAGGCATTTCTCAAGCTCTTGAGGAGGTTAGTTCCTCTGCTGGTCCTTTTGCAGCTGCGTGGACTTCTCCTTTATCTTCACTGAGCCCCTACCGGCTTTAAGCATGGTGCAAGAACATCAAAGGCACCTCAAAAGGAGTCCTCTAGCAGTCATAATGCCACATTCTTGTGGTACATTTTCCTCAAAGCCTTCTTCCTTTTTCCTCTTCTGTGTTTGTGGCCATATTACATTCTTCCTTATCAAATATCAGACATTTCCTGCCTAGCATTTCCCGATAGTCCAATGAATGGTGGCAGCTCACCTACCTACACACCCAGGATACTTGTACATTTATGTGGATGGTATCCCGCGGAGGCAACACATATCCCTCCTGCATGATCCAGACTTTCTTGTCAAAACCAAAAAATCATCTTACACGGCCACTAAAACCACATACTTCTTTGTTCAAAATCGTCCTTCTAAGAAAATATCCCACTTCAAGAAGGAGCCAAAATGGCCATTCCTTCTTATTACCCCCACCGGAGATTCTAGTTCATAATACTGGTCTCTAGGAAGACTACATAGAGGCTATTTTCTCAGTCTACTTCACTACTCAACACTCTAGTGCTGGAAGTGTAGCTAGCTCCACTGTGGACTCTCTCACTCAGACCACATCCCACTGGAGAAGGACATTTGTACTAGCTTCATTTGTGGCTTTCAACCCTTGAAATAAAAAAAAGTGGCATATTCATGTTGGCACTACACTAGACTTTGTCTACAAGTGAAATGCTAGCAGGCAGGCTTAGGAGCCAACTTAAGTGGAAATCTAACAGGGGCTCGTTGCCTTTTTGTCATCACTGAGTCTTACCAAACAGGCATCCCTGTGCAGTGTTCTTCTCAGGAGGAACTCGTTGTCTGCAGCAGAATACATGAACAAACTTAAAGACTCACACAGCAACACTTGTAAATCTCTCATAAGACCTCTGGGAAACCTCTCTATGAAACAACTAAGGGGCATATTAGCAAGGGCTGGCGATAATATTATCGACGCTTTAGCGTCTGTTTTTGGGCGAAAAGCGCCGATAATATTATCGCTCTATCTACAAGGACACGTTAGCGCGTGTTTCCGTACATTAGCGCCCAGTTTCTTGCCTCCTCACATCCCTAATGAGATGCAAGGTGGGCGTGCCTCGTGAAACTTCATTGTGAAATATCGCTAACGGGGCTTTGCGATATTTACAACGCAGCCCCATCCGGCGTAGCGATATTCTTTTCAGCGCTAACTTGCCCTTAACGCTGCTTCCAGACGTCTGCAAAAAACATGAGTTATGTATGTTTTACATTGGGGGTAGATTATGGTGATATGACCACAGGGTCGTATCAGCAAGGTTATCGCCGTATTCAGGAGATCAACGCTAGTTTTCCAGCGATGTTCTTGCCATTTTATTGCCCTGGAGAAACACGTTGTTAATAACGCGCTAACCGGGCGATACATTCCAGCGATAGACGGCAATAAATAAAAAAGTGCTAAGCGCGCTTTACGATATTTATCGCCGTCTATTGTTGATATGCCCCTTAATGTTCTATCAGAGTACCTTCCTAGTCGTTTCAATATGACTACTAACTGTTCACATATGTGAGCTGTCCTTTCAAGCCAATAACTTGGGTTATAGCTGCTTTTTTTCAGCCTGGTTAAATCTTCAACCTTTGGTCTTTCTCCTCTATTCATTCCTCTAGACGTTTCTCTTCTTTGCAAGGATATTTGTCTTCAATATTCTGATTGGTGTTTCCAAGCATAGCTCATGTATCTCCTTTATCAAGCAAGCATTTTCCTTTCTTTCATACCCTCTTTAAGTCCAGAAACCCTTCTCCACACAATCTATCTTTACAAGGCCACCTCTGCATTTTTGAATGGCAAATTTCTGGGTATCTGATAGATGTTCAGGTCTTTTGCAAGACACTGTAGACTTGGTTGACTAGCCGAGAGTCCTAGGAACTAAATCGTTCAGATTTACTTTTCTTTCAAACAACATAATGCAGCTAGGTTACTTGCTGCACTGCATTTTGTGAAAGCGAAAGAATGTGTAATTTGTACTAAGATATAATGCACTTCTGCTCTCTGCCAGCGAGAGTGCACAGTGTGCTGCATCGTGCAAACGCAGTCACCCCTGGACTTCAGTGCAAGGGTGTCTTTGTTAGTGGCAGCATTGTTTTTGAGTAGGAAGAGATATCTTCCAGCACAAAAGCAACCCTTAGGAGCATATTCCTTTTTCTATGTGTGCTGCAGAATGCTCGGCTAATTGTCACAGAGATGGTAAGACTGACGAGGTGGGCAGTATGGACCAGGGAATCTTGATAGAGTAGAAGGCGGAGGCATTTGAATCTTTTTGGGGTATAGTTCAGAGAAACCTGACAGCCAGGTGTGATCCCTGGTTACCCCCTTGGCCTCTGCTGTGAGTCAAATAGAATTGGAGTCAGTTCTGCAGTGGCAGGCTGCCCTTTTAACAAAGGGATGTGCAGAGGAGAGAGTAATCATAGACGATGACACCCATTACCTGAATTTCAAAGAATCAGACTCTAAATCACATTTGTGATTGGATCGGGACTTTAAAGGCAGGTCCCTATTCCTGCTGGAACCAGGAATAGGGACACAGGTCTGCTACTTTCCCTGCTGGGTGAGGGACCATTACACAGTAGTAAAAACCAGTTGCCCTGAGCCTGGAAAAAGGGCAATCCGCCCTGCCTGCCAAAACCTATGGACCCTGTGAGGAGGAGGTGAGAGTCTGGAGGGAGCAAGGCCCAGTGGGAATCCAACTTAGTGGATCCCTGTAAGCGAAGTGTGAGATGCCTGGTGCAGTCGGGACCATAGCTGCAGCACCAGTTGTCAATCGCTGTATGCCATGTGCGAGCCACCATAAAGTAAGGTACTTGTGCAGCAACAGGTGGCGATCCCTGTATGCTAGGTGGCGAAAAGATGCCGAGAAGTTAGTGACGCTCAGCAGCAGGATACCAGAACCCCACGATGTGCCCGGTCCTCCAGCATTTGACAGCCGCCATCGGGTTGGGTTAGACTGTTTAAGGCCAGCAGGTCTGCTGAGGGCTGGCACTACCAAAGCGCGTAGTGCTGTTAAAGTTGACTCTGAGGTTTTGTCACATGGGGCATATCAGGTAGTCATCTCCTGTTTCAAATTGGGAATAACATAGCTTACTAGAAAGAGACGGAGGGACTCGCGGATACCTCCAAGGATGACACTAGCAAGCTGTCCTTCAGAGACTGTGGATGTTATTCAGTACATTGCCTCTATGCCTTGTATGCCCACAGAAAAAAGCCAGTGTTTGACTAGGCGGTCAGCCTATTCTTGTTACTCTGTGTATTTTCAATTTTGAGCCTGTGTATTTCTCACACGAACCTTCCCCTCGAACCACCCTCCGACTATGCTGAGAGTCAAGTGCTAAAAGGTGTAGAACTTGCTCCAGTTGCTCAGCACCCATATTAAGTCGGTCCCCGGACATCAGGAGTATTATTTGTTAAAATGCACCTTACCTTGGTCCTATCTCATTTATAAAATGGTCTTCCTAATGCACCCTTCTTTTTCAGCGCCATTTCTCTCAAACTCATGTCTCCTGTCATTCTCATCGCCTGCGGAATGGTCTCTTATGTAAGAGCCCCTTCTGTCCTTGGGCTGCACATCTCACCATATGGGGCTATGCTTTACATCTCATCGGAAGCTAGAACAGTCTCCTGCTTCTACCTCTGCTACATTGCCTCTCCTTCCTGGTGCATTGATGAGTGCCTTTGTGAGTATTTATCTCAGACCAATCTTTTAGGGCCTCCTCACCCTCTGACAAAATCCACTTCTCCCACAGGAGTACTGGCCAGATCTTGCTTGCTAAGCTCGAAGGATCTTGGCTTCTGCAGGCATGTGTCCTTCCCAGGGCTCAATCATCATGAGATGCCTTGACCTCTTTAGGTCACATGCTTTAGAGCACATCTTCAGATCTAGGGTTTGCACCAACTTTTAAAATCTCTTTCCTCAAACCAGCAGACCACAAGGTTGAAAGAGCATTGAATGGGCTTTGAAGATGCATATTACTGCTCCCTTCTTATCTTGCCTTGCAAAGAAACTTGTATTTTTTTAAAGACAAAGAGTTACATATTATACCCCTTCCAACCGTAGGTAGTGCTTACCTCTCATATTTTAACTAAGGGTGAGAAAAATTCATGTAATTTTCTCCCGCATAGTTATCAGAAAATGACGTGAAATTTCTCATAATTAAGGGCATTTGGTGCTAAATGGATATGAGGACGTAATTTGCTCTTTATAAAACATGAAAAAACACAAACTCAAGCAGGCACCTAGTTGTTCACGTTGTTCCCTAACGCTACATTTTTGCTGCAAATAATTAATTACGTGTGGAACAGCACTGTAATTTGGAATCAAAGCAAGAAAATGCCCCCATAACGTTCATTTCGCCCAGGCCTTATTTCCTTCTCATATTTAACCCTCTCACTGCTCATGGACTGATGCTAAATTGCCTGTCTCACCTTGCTAGGTGCTCTTGTTCATTCCTCAACCCCCTCTTTTCTTGCAGGCTGCTACATTTCCTGTTCGTTCCCCTGGCTCCGTTCATCTTTCTTCAGCACCTCCATTTGTCTGAATGCTTTCCTCCTAGCTGATGCACCCTGGGTCGTATTCGCACAGTAAAGAGGCTGATCTCCTGGAGCTGTGCCCATATACGATGTGATGTCACAGAGTTGTCATGGTTACTGTTTTCATTATTTCTGCCGTGACCAAGTAATGACGTGCTCTGCAAATATGTGTCTCCTCTTCTTTAATAAAAGTCAATGTTGTACGTGTAGAATCATGTTTTGTATATCACTGTTGAGACCTTATCCTGCTCCAAAATGGCAAACTTAGAGGCAGAGTTATACTTTTGCTCACCGATGGCTAAGGAGTAATGCAGGAGGTGCATGTGCTATTTTTGTTCCACTTTTTACAGCTAATGCCTTAGAACCTGTAAGTTACGGTTAAAATAATATAACTATGAATGTTCGGTCCACAAAGCATCCTTGATCATCATCCGAGTAGCTTAGAATGACTGTTATCATAAATGGATGAAAAGTTAATAAAGCGCTTTGCTACCCAGAGAGGGTGCCCAGGCACTGTACCATGGAACAAAAGGAACGCGAGGAAAGAAGTTAGAACAAAAGAGCCAGGTTTTAAGGGCTTTACAGAAGTATGCCTCCGAGGGAGAGTTTTGGAGTTAAGGAGAAAGTTTACTCCAAGCCTTTTCTGGCAAATAAGAAAGCTTCTCAGAGTTTGGTTAGTGGCAATCACAAAGGATTAAATGAAAAAGGACTTTGAAGTTAAGTGGGTTCCCTATTATTGGAGGATCTATCAGGGATGAAAGAGGCAGAATAAGTATGAGTCTGGCTGCAGCATTTTGAATAATCTGGAGTTTATGTGTGAAATACACTGGTGCGTATAGGTAGAAGAACTGCCGCTAACTAACGCTAACGCAAGTTGGCTGCAGTTTTCTTAACGCAGCCTATCACCAAAAACTATCGCCCTCTAGGCGATGTATTTACAGTACGTCGCTACATGGCGATAGTTGCAGGTAGCCTCGGTGAAAACCGCCGCTAACAGTAGGGTAAAGGCTATACAAATTCTCAATCAATCAATCAGGCGTTTGTTAAGCTCAACTACTCACCCGTAAGGGTCTCAAGGCGCTGGGTGGGGTGGGGGGGGTTAGCAGGCTCCAGTCCATCAAGAACGGGGGTCTGTTGAAGAGCCAGGTTTTGAGGTTTCTTGCGAAGATGAGGAGCGATGTTGTCTGAGGTGGAGCTGCAGCACGTTCCAGGCTCGGGCTGTGAGAAAGGAGAAGCAGCGGCCTCCCGATCTGGTCTTTCTGGTGCGGGGGACCACAGTGTAGGAGAGCTGGGCAGATTGTAGGGTCCTCTGGTGTGCGTGGAATTTGAGTCGGCTGTTCAGGTATGCTGGTCCGGTGTCGTAGAGGGACTTGTGGGCGTGGGTGAGCATCTTGAAGGTGACTCTAGCTTCGATGGAGAGCCAGCATAGTGTGCGCAGGTGCTGGGAGATGTGGCAGTGTCTTGGCAGGTCGAGGACCAGTCTTGCGGCGGTGTTCTGGATGTTCTGTATCTTGCGGTTGTGTTCTTGCAGTGATGTTTTTGTTTATACGGGCGTAGAGTACGTTGCCGTAGTCTAGTCTGCTGTTGACCAGGGCATGAGTGACGGTCTTTCTGTGTTCAAGGGGGATCCATTTGAAGGTCTTACGTAGGAGGCGGAGGGTGTGGAAGCAGGAGGACTAGAGGGAGTTGATCTGGCGGTCCATTTTGAGCACGGAGTCCAGGATGATTCCCAGGTTGCGTGCGTGGTCCGTGGAGGTGGACGGGCTTCCGAGGGCGGGGGGCCACCAGGTGTCGTTCCATGCATTGGGGTTTGGACCCATGATGAGTACTTCTGTTTTGTTGGTATTTAGTTGTAGGCAGCTGTTTTTCATCCATTTGGCGACGGCTTCCATGCCTTCTCGAAAATTGTGTCTGGCGGTATTGAGTTTGTTGGATAGGGAGAGGATGAGTTGGGTGTTGTCTGCGTGTGACACAATGTTTATTCCGTAGGTTCAGACGATGGGGGCGAGCGGAGCCATATAGACGTTGAAGAGTGTAGGGCTGAGGGAGGACCCCTGGGGGACTCCGCAGGTTGTAGGTGTAGGGTCGGAGAGGAAAGGGGGAAGTCTGACCCGCTGCGTTCTGCCGGAGAGGAAGGAGCAGATGCAGTTGAGGGCCTTGTCTTGGATCCCTGCGTCGTGGGGTCTGCGTATTTGGGTGCGGTGAGAGACTGTGTCGAACGCCGCTGAGAGGTCAAGGAGGATGAGGGCTGCTGTTTCTCCTTTGTCCAGTAGGGTGCGGATGTCATCTGTTGCAGCGAGGAGGGCGGTTTCCGTACTGTGTTTTTTTCTAAAGCCGGATTGGGAGGAGTCGAGGATATTGTGCTCTTCAATGAATGTGGCGAGTTGGCTGTTTATGGCTTTCTCGATGACTTTCGCTGGGAGCGGGAGCAGGGAGATGGGTCTGTAGTTTCTGAGGTCGGTGGGGTACGCCAAGGGTTTCTTCAGGAGGGGGTTGACCTCAGCGTGTTTCCAGTCATCGGGGAACGTGGCGGTTGCCAGGGAGCGGTTGATGGTGGGGCAGAGCATGGGTGCGATGGTGTTGGCGGCTCTGTTGAAAATGTGGTGGGGGCAGGGGTCCGTGGGGGCCCCGGAGTGGATTGACTTTATCGTCTTCAGTGTGTCTTCGGTGGTGAGGGCTATCCAGTTGTCGATCGCTGGCTTCAGGGTGTCGGGGGTGGTTGGTGAGGGTTCAGTGTGTTGGTTGTCTTCGTCGAAGTTGTCGTAGATGCTCTTGATTTTGTGGTGGAAAAAGGTGCTGAGTTTGTCGTAGAGGTCTTGTGAGGGAGGGATGTCGGTGGACTCACTGGTGGGTTGGGCGAACTCCTTGATGATGTTGAAGAGTTCATTGCTGTTGTGTGCGTGAGTGGAGATTCTGTCTTCAGTCGCTTTTTTCCTCATTTTTCTGATGAGTTAGTGGTGGGTGTTGGTGGCGGCTCTGAAGTTGTTGTAGGCTTCTTTGGATTTGGTGTTCCTCCAGGCCTTTTCGAGGCGGCGGCAAGTGTGTCTGGACTCTCGAAGTTCGGTGGTAAACCATCTGGCTTTCTTGCCCTGGGTGTTGTTTTTCTTGAGGGGAGCTATGGTGTTGGTGCTGTTGGAGATCCATCTGTGCAGGGTTCCGGCTGCGGTGTTGGGGTCGTCGTTTTTCGCAATGGTTGGGGTGGAGTTGCTGAGTGATGAAGTTAGCTGGTCGTCAGTGATTCTGTTCCATCTTCTGTGGATGGTGGGTGTTCTGAGGGTGAAGTGGACGCATCAATGGTCAGTCGATGGGAGTTCGGTGGTGTGGCTGAAGGTGATGAGTTACCTGTTGTGAAGAGGGGGTCTAGGGTGTGTCCTGCTGAGTGCGTGGGTTCAGTCACGATCTGGCGGAGTCCAATGTTGTGGAGGTTGTCCAGGAGGGATGTGGTGCTGGGGTCCAGTTGGTTGTTGAGGTGGAAGTTGAGGTCTCCCAGTAGGGTGTAGTTGGTGGATGCGATGGCATGCGGTAAGATGATGTCCGTGATGGAGTTGGTGCAAAGTCTGCGGGGTCCAGGGGGTCGGTAGATGAGGGTTCCTCGGAGGGTGGTGGTAGGGCTGGCCAGTATCTTGAAGAAAAGGTGTTCCATCAGGTCTGTGGGCTCGTCAGGGAGTGTGCTCAGGCAGTGGTTGGATTTGTGGACGATGGCGATTCCTCCTCCCAGGCGAGTGGGACGGTCCTTCCTAGAGATCTTGTATCCTTGGGAAATGGTGATGGCAATTTCCGGTCCTGAGGTGGTGTTGGTCCATTTTCGGTGAAGAATGCTACATCCGGGGTGGTGCTGTCGAGGAGGTCCCAGATTTCGGTGGCGTGTTTGTAGAGGGATCGGACATTGAGGAGGATGCATTGCAGGGTCTTCGGTTGGATTGTGGTCTTGCGGGCGGGTTGCGCCGGGTCCGTGGTCTTGGCGGTGCTGCAGGTGTGCCGGCAGCAGTGACAGCTGAAGGGTCCGTGGGTGTCTGCTGGTGATGCTAGCTTGCAGTTGTTGTTGTGTCCTGGGTTGAGAGCATGGAGTGCCGCTGGGTCGTAGCAATGGCGTTGCAGAGGTCCAGAGTTCCTGGCACTGGTTGCGGACAGGCGCAGACGGGCTTGCCTTTGGTACGCCTTCGGCACGCCAGCAGCACGCCCGCTGCCCACGTTCACTGCGCGTACGTGCAGCGGCCGCCATTAAGTAGGGGTCGGGGAGGGCTGGACAGCTGGGAGGCGGGAACGGGGAGGGGAGCTGGATTGGGCCGGTCGCATTGGTTGTGCTGGGGGGGAGAGGCGCAGGGGTAGCAGCGGCAGGGAAAACCAGGCAGAAAAGGCAAAAAGAGAGGTGCGGAGGTGTTGTGGAGTTGCTGGGTCGTGGAAGTAGACATTGAGGCGTCGGTGAAGTATGGCAGGTCACATGGAGATAGGTTGCTGACCTGTGTGAAAAGACTACCTGGTGCCCCTTGGAGCTGTGAATGGTAGAGGTGCTACTGCGCACCAATGTAGGGAGGTCTGCCTCGCATGCCAGGTGCCACCACTACACCGGGGTGCATGGAGGAGATAACTAATGGTGGGCTGCATCTCTCTGATTTACAGGCCGGAGGATGTTGCGCTGGCCAGACACTGTGGAGGGTGAGGCACCTGAGCTGTGCCAAACTTGTGTGGCGGAAGCGCTGCAACTTCATGCCTAAGGGGGCCCTGTTGCATCACCTGCATCTGGCGGTTTCCCAGCAGACTTGGCGGTGACTGCTGTATCCAGGCTTGTGAAATCCCATCTGGCTGAGGCTCCTGCTGGCTGAGTCAAAGATTTGGAGAGAGTGCAGCGGACTGCGCCATGGTGTCAATGTCCAGGTGAGGAGAAGGTGGGACGCGTTGTGGAGGAGGCCCAGGGGTCGAGTCGGGCCCAGGCCTAGCACCTGTGGGTGACGTACCCATGGCATGCATGAGAGCAGCATGAGGAGTGGCTGCAGAGGAGTTTGGGAGTCTGTGCAGGGTCGCAGAAGAGCACCGAGATGGCGATGCAGTGAGCAACAGGTAAATGGTTTGATTTTTTCATTTTTTTTCGTCCTCGTTTCCCCCCTGCCACTCAGCCCTGATACCAGCTGCCACTGGTCCTAGGTAGAGTGGATTGCCATACTCAAGTCTTGGAGTTATCAGGGCATGGCACTGGGAGGATCTCCATGGTTTAGCGGCGTGAAGCAGCTATTTGACATTTGAAATATAGGTTCTGGCAAAAATAATGCAAAGATCTTCTAGTAAGGTTGGCAGATCTAGGGTTCTTTTGGAACTCATGGGGCCACCAAGCCTGTTCCCAAATTGAGCAAGGCTGTCTGAAGATGATAATTTCAGTTTTCTCTGAGTTAAGTTTAAGATAGCTGTCTCTCATCTGTTTCCCAACTACTATTATGCAGTCTTTAAAATTGACCTGAGTCATACTGATGTTCTCGAAGATGGAGAATGCTAGCTGAATATTATCAGTGTAGGAAGTAATATTGAAGCTGAAGAATTACCAACATAGCCATGTAAATGATAAAAGATTGGGACTTAATGTTGAGCCTTGTGGAACTCCATTTTAGGCTGTGTTGAGGAGGATTTATAGGGAGGTAGAGATTTGGATTGAGAGCAGTTAGATTGAAAAAAGTGAGGCTCTATAGGAAAATGCCCCGTTTTGCATGATTGCCCCAATTTCTGTGGACTGATGCTGCAGTTTGTTTTTTTAACTCCATTCACTGGGTCTCCGCTACCCAGGCTCCAATTCATATGCTCTGACCCCTAGAACATGTCGAAATTGGCTTTATTCCTAATTGGCACATTTAACTTACCTGCAAGTTCCAAATATTTAGTATAAGTGTACGCAAGGCCTGTAAGTTAAATGTCACTAGTGGACGACAGGGCACATTGTGTGATGCCTGCAGGCCTATTACTGTAGCCTGTCTGTGCAGTTTTAAAATGGTAATTTCAACCAGTCAAAACAATCCCTTAACGCCTACAGCCAGCCTTTTAAATATTATTTAGTCACTCTTAAGTGGGAATTAATGCCCAATAAGGCAGGACGCATGGTCTTTAAAAGTAGAAGATGTCAGGGGCGTGGCTTGCTGCCGATCGCAATGGCCGCAGCCTAGGGAAGCTCCGGGGACGAAGTCGGTTCCCCGCAACATCCGCTAGTAATCCGGACACACTAATTAGCCTGAGGACCCACAATTTCCTCCTGAGGCCCAGGCGCCACGATCGGCGCTCTCCCGGGACTTGCACGCCGTCTGCAGGGCCGTTCATGATGAGGAGCGGCCTAGATGCACGCCGGACGCCGGGGACTCGCCTGAATACCGGATCCGGCGGCGGATGCTCTGCTGCGAGCAGGTGGTGTGTCCGTGACGGGCTTGACGGCCGTTCTTGGCGGCGGCGGAGTGAGGCCTTCCCCCAGTCGTCCCCCCCCACCCCCCTGCAGGGCTCCTACCGGACAGCAGAGGTGTTGCTAGAATCCGGAGCGACTTGAAGCGCCGGCGGAGGTCTGACGCCGTAGCGATATTGCCCGCCCAGGAGTGGCCACCGGTGAGGAGGCCGCTGGGGAATTGAGGTGCGGGCGCCCATTCGGGCCCAGTAATAAATAATCGCGACACTGCGACGGTGCCCTGGAGGCGAGGGGCCCGTTGGAGGGGTGACTACGGAGCAGACTGCCTGACGCCCACTGTTGGCGGCCTGGTTGAGGTGCCGTGGTCCCTGGATGGCGGAGTTGGGGACGCCGGGTGTGGACCGGGGGACCCCCCTGCCGGCGCTGCTGGGACCGTGTGGTGATGCACTGAGGCTGGGGGATGCTGGACAGCTTGAGACCAGGAATCAGAGGTACATCTGTCCCCCAGCGCTGGCACTGATACAGTGATGTTTCTGCGGAGCCTGTTTTGAAGCCTGAGAGACCTGACAGTCACTGATCGAAGTGTTCCACGTGTGGCTGCCTGGGGTGGACCTGCGACCTTAGTGCCTTCCAGGTGCATCCGCGGCGGGAAACCCGACAGGCCGCATGGGGGAGGAAAGCCCTGTGGCTGGCGGCGGTGATTACCGACTGCGGCAGTGCGCCTCACGTAAAGATGGGGGGCAGAGGCCCACGCGCAAACACCCAGGGCAAACTGGAAAAATATGCCTACTCTAAAGAATTACAGGCTCCAGCGGACCGGAAAGAATCGCACGATAAAGCGACGAACCAAGAAGGAGCGGCCAAGGTGACGCTCAATGACATTATGACGGCGCTCAGGTGCAATTCACGGTTGGCACCATTTCCACGGATGTGTCTTTCCTAAGGGCTGACTTCCAGAAAATGACGGCGCGAGTCACGGAGGTGGAACAAACGACTAAATCCCTGGTTGGTGATACGGCCGCATTGCTTCAGAGAGTTAACCACCTGGAGGCCGAGAATAAAATAATGGCGACGAAGCTGGATGACCAGGAGGGGCGCTCCCGCCGCAATAACGCCCGAATCACGGGCCTTCCCGAGAGTGAAGGGGTCCAGGCCATGGACCTGTATGTTGAAGAACTCATCAAGACAAGACTCCAACCAAGGGGGCTGTCCACATTCTTCTCGGTTGAAAGGGCGCACAGGGTGCAGAGCGGCAGACCTAGGCCGGGGGCGCCCCCCAGGACTGTGTTGGCCCGAATCTTTAATTTCCGCGACCGCGATGTCATACTGCAGACAGCGAGAGTGGCCCCGCCACTTTGAGTTCATAACTCGGTGATTTCTTTCTTTCCGGACTTTACGGATGCAGTCACCAAATGCTGCATAAGCTTCCTGGAGATAAAAAAGGATCTGCGGCGTAGAGAAATTACTTACTCAATGCTGTTTCCGGCGAGGTTGCGAGTCATAGCCGATGGTAAAACTTGTTTTTTTGATCATCCGGAGGAGGCCCGGGAATTGCTCGAGGGCTGGTGGCAGGTAGAAGGACGCGGGCGGCCGGAGAGATGCCACCAGCAGCGACAGGTGGAGGGAGGCCCGAAGATCGCGGACAGGCACAGGAAGGAGACTCCGTGCACAGGTCGGAAATGGAGGAATAAGAAGCGGACCTGTGGCCCTTGAAGGCCGGCAGAAACAAAGACGAAGGGCAATGGTGGGGTGGTCTCACCCGTGCCGTCGGACGCTGCAGTATTCCTGTGTTCCTCTGGGGTTGCTGAGCAGATGGGCGTGGAACCATTGGTGCAGGGTCTATGCTGCTGGTGAAACAAGGTCTAACAAAACAATGGTCCTCAGGAAGGGGATGGACTGAGTTGCTTCCCCGGACTTTTCACCCCGACACGCAAGTACTGTTACTGGATTGGGTATGGAGCGCTCTGCAATGTTGGGATGGCGGGTAGTTCTAAGTCCGTCTAGCAGGGAGGCAGGGTGGGGGGTGGAGGGTGGGTTTTGTGGTTATGGTTTTGTTTTTTTTGTTCAGGGTTTGTATATAGGCACTTGGGTACGACAGATCCTCAGAAGGGGAGGGTGGGGACTCGGCACACACTCCTCCGTCCCACTGATTGCGTGTTTCGACGTTCATGGCGGTATCACACTTACAGCCGGTTGAGCAGGGGCAGATGCCTGACTCACAGATGAAGTCCCTAACACTAGTTACGTGGAATGTACACGGCCTCGGGACAAAATTAAAAGGGGTTTGGTGTTGCAGAGTCTTAAGCGAAGTTCCCCGGCCGTGGTCCTGCTGCAGGAGACACACCTCACTGGGAATACATGTCGGGCACTAGACAGGTGGGGGTTCAAGATGGTGGCCCACTCAGAGTTCACATCCGGTTCCAGGGGGGTGGGTATCTTGGTACGCAAACAATCACCGATAATAATTCATAAAACAAAGATAGACGCAGGTGGTCGCTTTGCGGCTCTGGTGGGACAATGGGAGGGACACCCTATCAACATAGTTTCCGTTTATATTCCCCCGGCGTTACAGGCAGTTGCGCTTCAGGCCCTGAGTGACTTTCTCCTGGATCTCCCGGAGGAAGAACTCTTGATTGGGGGAGACTTTAATGACGTAGTGGATGGGGCCATGGACCAGGACCCTGTGACGGAACGGGTGGCGGGCGTGTCACGTCTTGGTTTTTTTTTTGGAGGTGCTGGGGCTCGTAGATGTCTGGCGACGTCGACATCCCATGGCGCACCAATTTACTTTTCAATCCACGGTGCATAATAGCTTGTTGAGAATAGATTACTTTATTGCCTCTTCGGAGAGCTTCAAGCATGTAGACACTGTTGACATTCGGCCTAGGGGTATCTCAGACCACTCGCCAGTTGTCCTGACATACACATATCGCCAGGGGGGGCGACAGCGCGTCTTCCCCATATTCCCTGGACACTTGCGAGTTCCCAAGATCATGAAAACTATACGCACCTCGACACAACAATACTTCCATGACAATGCCGGATCGGTCCAGTCCCGTCCACCCTCTGGGAGGCCTATAAGACCGTACTCAGAGGACAAGCCATCTCTTCTATTGCAGGCTATAAGCGAGAGCAACAGCAGGAACTCACTGCTTTAGAATCAGAGGTCCAGAGGGCTGACGCTCTGCACTCACGAGACCCAACTCCCGACATGGCCCGCATGCCTGCGCTTCCACCAGCAATTACATAGGGAACACTTGAGAGGGGCGACTGCACTCAGACTCTCAGCGGCGAGACACAAGGTATACGAGTCCGGCGATAAAGCGGGGAAAATCCTCACCTGGCTCGACAAAAGGGAGTGAGACAGAAAGTGGATAGCGCAGCTGAGAATGACGGTAACTACATGGAAACTGACCCGCGGGCCATAATACACAGGCTAGCGCTGCACTTCCAACAGGTGTACACATCGTTGTCGATGATGTCAATGGAAGAGGCAATGACCTATATCAAGGATATCGCAATGCCTAAGCTCGTGCCAGAAACGGCCCTCATGCTAGAGGCAGATCTGACGGCCGATGAGTTGCAGCTGGCGATTGGCTCCCTACAATCTGGGAAGGCACTGGGTCCTAACGGAATCCCCGTAGAACTTTATAAAAGGTTAGCGGGGACATTGGCCCCACACCTGCTACATATGTACTGTGACAGTCTGGCGTCAGGAGAACTCCCACAGGATCAACGCGTAGCCACAGTAGTGGCGATCCCAAAACCTGGGAAGCCCCCGGAAGACTGTGCCTCCTACCGCCCCATTTCCTTAATCAATGCTGGAGCTAAAATATTAGCAAAGGTCCTTGCGATACGGCTTACCCCACATCTCACAACTCTGGTTCACCCGGACCAGTCGGGGTTTATGCCTAGTAGAAACACAGCACTAAATCTGAGGCGGCTACACGGAGTGATGGCCCGTGTACCTTATCTTCAGGAGCCAGCAGTTATCCTGTCCCTGGACGCCCGTATGGCGTTCGATATGGTGGAATGGCCATTCCTGTTTGCGGTCCTGACACACTTGGGGTTCGGCCCCAAATTCTGTGCATGGATGCACCTCCTCTAGACAAAGCCGCTGGCCCACGTGACAGCTAATGGGCATATATCAAATGACTTCCCACTGTCCCGGGGCACGCGTCAGGGCTGCCCGCTGTCACCATTATTGTTTGCGCTGGTGCTGGAACCTTTGGCGGCCTGGATCAGGTGGGAGCCCATGATCCATGGCCTGCGCTGGACAGCAGACTGGGAGGATCGCATATCGCTGTATGCGGATGACGTACTGATTATTTGTCGTCACCCAGACGTTCCATCCTGACACTCCTTAATATATGTGATCAGTTTGGTCGTGCATCGGGCAACACTATCAATTGATCCACATCAGTCCTCTTTCTGCTCCGGGGTCCACCGCCGCTGCTTCCAAAGAACTGTCCACTGCGGATCTTGGTGGCGCGTTTCGTCATTTGGGCATTGGACCCGGACGAATTCTTTCAAAAAAATCTCAAGCTTCCCCTGGAACGTTTAAAAAGAGATGCCGCCCATTGGAGGACGATCCCCCTAACACTATTGGGGAAGGTAGCGCTTTTTAAGATGATGGCGCTGCCTCGGTTTCTATATGCACTCAAAAATACACCATACTCCGTGCCAACCGCCTATTTTAAACATGTCGCGGCTCAGGTCTCTGGGCTACTGTGGGGGAACAAGCCTGCGTGCATTGCACAGCGCAAACTCACCAAACGGTGGTACGATGGGGGCATCGCACTCCCGGACATACAATTGTATTACTGTGCGGCGCACTTGAAAGTCATCAATCAATGGGTTCATGCTCCACAGACGAATCCCACTTATATGGCAGATAGACATGGGCTCGGGGAGGAAGGTATGATGTCCGCGCTCTATAATAAGAAACGCATGCCGGCACTATTCGGACCAACGGGGCAAACGGTCAGCATATGGCATGAAGCACATGCTAAAATGGGATGGACTGGAAAGATAACCCAGCTTACCCCTCTGTGGGTCACGCAGCGGCTAGGTGGCCTGAGACACTGCAAGGGCTTTGACAAGTGGGATGCAATTGGAATATCGACGGTGGGCGATATGTGGCACAAAGGAGGAATCACCACGTTTGAGCACCTCCGGGCGCAATATGACCTGGCGCCCTCTGAAAGCTTCAGATACTTGCAGATCAGACATGCGCTGCATGCGGCCCTACCACCCGGCACTGAGGTCCCTGAGGCCACCCCCCTAGAGGATAGGCTGTTGACAGAATGCATGTATAAGCGGGCCACCTCTTTTACATACCGAAAGTTAATGAACAATTTACCAGACCCCCACGTGGCACTCAGGGGAAAATGGTCCCAAGATGTCGGTTAATTTGACGACTTTGAATGGTGGGAGGCACTGGCTTCACCGCGGGAGGTGGGGATACCGTCAAGACTTAAATTGGTGCAACTTAAAATTTTGCATAGAACTTACTACACCAGATATCTCCTTCACACAATAGGGTCGGCACCACACCCGTACTGCCTGAGGCACTGTGGGGAGGAAGGTACCTTTTTTCATACTCTGTGGGAATGTCCCAAAATAACGGACTATTGGGTGCAAGTGATGAGGACCATATCACAGACGGTGGAGGTGTCGTTGGCTCCCGAATCCAGGAGATGTATACTAAATATATGGGAGCCGAATGATCTTACACGCCCAGCACAAGAATGGGCAACAATGGGGATAATGGTGGCGAAGCGCAACACTGCGCAAAAATGGGGTGCGAGAGAGACACCGTCGCTTGCCGCCTGGTGTGGAGATCTTGATGTTGCCATGGTGGCCGAAAAAACAGTGTTTATCAACCGTGGCTGCCCGAGGAAATGGAACAAGATATGGGGGCCCTGGAATAAATACAGGGGATACATTTGTGAACCACCAGACATAAGAGCGGAGGGGGACTCAGATACTGAAAACGAGGAGGAACTGGAATTGTAATGGGGGAGGGTTGTCTTTTGTCGGGGAATCTGTGAAGCTCGAGCGCCAAGTGACACAACATCCAACATGAAAAATGTAATGTCTAGAAATATATGGATAATGTACTTAACGTGCTTGTGCCTTAAATGCAAATATAATAAAAAGTTTAATAAAAAAAAAAAGTAGAAGATGTAAAAGGTAAATAAAGACATGCCATTACAGTGACAAGGCCCCAAAAAGCTAATTGCTGGCTTCTTCCATGTTCAATCTAGGTAATGAGGGGCACTCTGGAATTGTTAACAATAAGGCAGATAGGAACTGCTGCAAAAGAGGGTGGAGTTACCCCTGGGAACCTTTACCCTTTTGATTAGGGAGGAGCCAGGAGTCACCTTTACCCATAGGCTTGTGCCAGGCATTAATGTGGCACCCCTAAACACCCTCTTCAGAACACTACTTGACCTGTGGAAGACAGAAGAAGGACTGCACCTGCTGTTGAAACTTTTGAGGATAACTATACGGACTGGACTTGCTCCTATTTGCACCTAGGAAAAAGAAGTGAGCTTCAAGGGTACTGAACCTGACATCATCAGTGTTTTCCCCCCAACCTTTTGCCATCAATCCTCCTGATCTTGCTTACTTCATGTTTGCTGGCCTTAGGGCTCTGCACACTTTATCACTACTAACCAGTACTAAAGGGCTTGTGCTCTCGTCCTACAACATTGTAACGTTGACTTACACCCAATTGGCACATTTAATTTATTTGTAGGTCCCTAGTAAAGTGGTACTACATGTACTCAGGGCTTGTAAACTAAATGCTACTAGTGGGCTTGCAGCACTGATTGTGCCATCCACTTAAGTATACCTTTGGACATGCCTCAGGCCCCCCATTGCAGCCTGTGTGTGCAGTTTTAAATAGGGGTGGGGAGAATTAGTGAAAGTGCCTTTCGCAAACTATCGCGAAATGGCACAAAATCTCCGCGATCACGCGATATTTTGCGTGATCGCGGAGATTAGTGCTTCCGGTTGGGGTTTAATTTTTGTGACAGGAGCATCGTGCCAGAATGAATCCTGCCCTGCATATTTACCCAAGAAGATGCCACCGTTTTGTGCAATACCTCTACTCAACTCGAGTACTTTCTACTGGCTAATCAGTAAGTGCTACCTCTTTGGGTAAATGTATAGTGCTTTTCCTACACTATAGCTGCGTAAAGGGCCAGAAGAGTTGTCTCCAGTGGCAATGTGTGTCTGTAACTTTGCCACCACGCCGAAAGGCGCTAGGGTCCCTTGAGTGAGGTGTCCATCATAGCGGGAAATGGGTGGGAAGAAGTTGCATAAAGCAAGCTAGTGTGTTTGGAGCAGGGCCTAACGGGCGGGGCTTCTAGGCCAGTTCACATGCCTCTTGTTTATAAAGGGTCAGAGCAGTGTCTCTGAGGCAGACAAGGAGATGGAACCGCCTTGGCACAGGAACTACACAAGGATTGCGCTCGAGTAAATCAAGGATCCAAAGACCACCGTCAAGGATCACAGCTATCATTTCAGGGTGGAAATAGGGAGAAGGCACATATGCTTAACCACGCTCACAAATTCTACACGAGGATTGCGCTCGAGAAAATGAAGGATGCAAAGATCACCAGATGTGTGTCTGTAACGTTGCCATGGCGCCGACAGCCTTGGGGTCCCTCGAGTCAGCTGTCCATCATAGTGGGGGAAAGGCCGGGAAGACGTTGCCCACCGCTGGTGTGTGTGGCGGGGCTTCCATGCAGTTCACATGCCGCTTGTTTATAAAGGGCCAGAGACTGATCAGAGCAGCAGACGAGGAGACAGAACTTCCTGGTGTCAGGAACTACAAGGGGATTGCGCTCGAAAAAGTCATGGCTGCACAGAGCTCCATCAAAGATCACAGCTAATTTTTGACGGTAGATATGGGGAGAAAAGCACACCTGCCCAGCCTCGACCTAGCTCCCGAATGGTTTGTGCTGATTAATGCCTTACTGAATTTAAGGTTCAACTCGGGCCCCTGCTTTATTTATATCTGTAAGTGCTTCCTGTTGAGGTTTAATTTTTGTGACAGGAAAGGACTCAAGGCGACAATTTCCGTTCCCTCGCGGATCGCGGAAATTTCGACATTTTCGCGTTCCGCGCGGAACGCAAAAATGTCGAATTGTCGCAATTTCCGCGAGCAGAACGGAAATTGTCGCCCACTGTGAGAAGTTGGCCTGGTATATGATGTTCACTAGTTAAAGTGACCACCTTGTACCATGCCAAGCAACCCTTATGGTGTGGTTGTAAGTCAACCTTTTCGGACTAGCTGCCCTAGTGGTAGCGTAGGCTAAGCAGTCTTTGAGGCTAAACTCGTTAAAGCGTGTTAAGCAGGCTGTTTTACCAAATGTAACCCCCTTTTATACCAATGAAAGGACACCACACAGATATATATTCAAAATATATATGTATTTATTTCTCAAAGTAACCCCTAGACTCTTTAAGAGCACAAATCGTTAAACAAGACAACGTTATAATACACAGAAGTTGCACTTTATATGGATGGGCCCTGGTGGCCACTCAAACCATATACTAAAATAGTGGTATAAGTACCACGAACAGGAAAGGGAAAAGGCCTAGGGCCTCTAGAATCGCTGGGCCTACAAGGAGCTAACTTCAGTTAGTGACCAGGAGGTCCACGGGTTGCGTGTGCAGTGAGGAAAGTCACACGCGTGCTCCCATAGGTTTTCAATGGGTGCGTAAAAGTTAAAAAGTTACTGCAGAAAGGGTCTTCTGAATGGACTACGATCTCAAGATTCGAAACACAGACACTAGAGATGATTCTCTACACTTGGGCACTGGAGTGCCAGCTTTACCTCACCCACAGGAAGCGGGTGCATAGGTCTCGAAGTGCGTCGGGTTTCTTCTATAGATTCAATGGAGCCTGCTGACAAAGATGCTGCAGGCGGTCGGTCCAGAAGAGCTGCGTTCGATCCAAGGGTGGATCGGAGTTGTAGAAGACCTGAAAGCAGAGGGGACAGTGTTCATAGTCACTAGCCAGTGACCGGCGTGGCACCAGGTAGGTACCAGGCGATGTTGGGTGCAAGCAGGTGGTGAAGTGTAGCTTGTCTCCGCAGCCACGTGGTCCCTGAAGGTCGACGATGTCCAGGAGTCGAGTCACGAGCTGTCCCACGCAGGCTCTCGCTGTTGGCGGTGTCGGCGACTCAAAAGAAGCAAACAAGCCTTGGCAAAGGCAGGAGTCGTGGAAGTTCAAGAAAGCTGTTTGTTCTGACCAGCAAGGTCAGAGGGGCTGCTCTTTTGGAGAGCAGCTAGGGCCAGTCTGGAGCAACCAGACCAGCGTCGTGGTTTTCAAAGTTCGTCGCCAAAATGGCCACTAGCCAACGGGCCAGAGACCGGGCAGGCGCGTCGAGATGCAAAGTGCAGAGGGGCCCCACGCAGATCGTGGAGATGCTGGAGGGCTCACCTTTGGTGCAGATGCTGCTCGGGTGTTGGGCTTCTCAGGACCCAAAGCACAACTTGGAGGGAGCCTCTGTCGCTGCGCTTGCAGCTTGTCGTCGGTCTTTCAAGATGGCTGGCTCCACGTGTCTCGGTGCCTCCACGGGTTCCTTCTTTGCAGGGACTGTGGATCGGGCGGTGAGAGGTCTGGAGGTCCAGGTCTTGTCGGGCTCTGGGCTCCGGCTCCGGCAGGAGGCGGCGGCAAAGCAGACGTTCAATAGCTGGTTGGTGCTTGCGTTAGCAAGATGGTCACTCCCTGACCATAGGGGAGATTTCCTTCAGTCCTCTGTGCAGCAGAGCGTCGAAGTTCCCGTCTTCTTCTTGTGGTTAAGTTGATTCCAGGATGTCTGAAGTCTTAGGACACAGCTCCTACCTTTAAGCGGATTCTAGGGCCGGACTACCTGCTAGGTCCCTCCCTAAGGGTGGGACCAGGAAGGGGGGTGGTTACACCCCCAATCCTTTGTCCAGCTCGCCCCAGGTCCGGGGCTGGTGTGCCCCAGGACCGGTTTGAACTGGCATATGCACCGAGGCTCCTTGTGAGCCTCAGGCATGTCTCATTCCATTCAAGCCCTACCTGACCAATACACAAAATCCTGTCTGGGGTGGTGCTCGCACCTCCCTTGGCAGGAAACCCTTTGTCCACGTCTCCCAAGCTGGAAGGACTCCCAGCAGCAGGAGGGCAGACTTGTGTCTGTGGTGGCAGCATCCATTTTGTGGAGCTGAGGCTATGTCTGAATTTACCCGGGTTTCAGGTACTGTACATGTCGTGTCCCTCTAGAAGGGTGGAATGCTAACCCCGTCGCCAGAATTGGCGAGGGGTTAGTATTCCAATTCGTATGACACCTTACTCGACATGTTTTGATAAAGCCAAACCAAAGATAGCATTTAACCGCGAGGTTCATAATGCACTTAAGAGTATATGGTATGACGATATCTGGAAACGGTAGAAGGAAGTTGTTCCGACCACTGCAGACAGGCTCAGCTCATGCCAGAGCACCATCTCACATGGAACCAAGCACTCTGCCTTCAGGATTGTTAAGGCCTGCCATAGGAGTGACTTATAGGTTAACATGTGTCCCATTTAAGGTTAGGTATAGGTATACTACACCTAAGTAAGAGGTGGTTACACCAACTTACCCCAGCTGAGTGATCAGCCAGTTGTGTCAAATTTGTTAGGCCAAGCCTGGGGTGGCATAATACATGCTTCAGCCCCTGGCAGGCCTTAGATACACCAATGCCCTGGGTACCTAGTGTACACTGGTACAGGGGCTCACAGGGTGATCCACTTCCAATTGGTTATGCACCTGGGGTGCATAGTGTCAATTTAGTTAGAGAGAACAGCAGGCTGGGGGTCTGATTAGCAGGCCCACAGCCTCAATATGTCAAAAACCAGTGAAGCAAAAAGCAAAAATTTGGGGTGACCATAGGATAGCAGACCCTACTCTCCTACACAACCCCCCCCCCCAAACGCAGGGACATTAAACTAGCCTTGACCAGTCTCGTCTTCATGTCCTAAGTGGAAGTACCTGGAGAGACCATCTGCATTCCTATGGTCTGTACCTGGCCGGTGCTCCACTGTAAAGTCCATTCCCTGTAGGGAAATGGACCACCTAAGCAGTTTGGGGTTTTCACCCTTCATCTGATTTAGCCACAAGAGGGGCTTATGGTCGGTCTGAATCTTGAAGTGAGTGCCAAACAAGTATGGCCTCAGCTTCTTCAGGGCCCACACCACAGCAAAGGCCTCCCTCTCAATAGCTGACCAATTCTTCTCTCTGGGGGTCAACCTTCTGCTAATAAAAGCAATGGGTTGGTCTTGACCATCTACATTAAGTTGTGACAGCACAGCTCCCACACCCAACTCAGAAGCATCTGTTTGGACAATAAACTCTTTGGAGTAGTCAGGACTTTTCAGGATAGGTGCAGAGCACATGGCCTTCTTCAGGTCATCAAATGCCTTTTGACAGCTTACTGTCCACTGAACCTTTTTGGGCATCTTCTTGGATGTCAGATCATTAAGAGGAGTCACAATGGACCCATAGTTCTTAACAAACTTCCTGTAGTACCCAGTCAAGCCCAAGAAAGCTCGAACTTGAGTCTGGGTGGTTGGAGGGGACCAGTCCTTGATGGATTGTATCTTACTCTCCAGTGGTTGAACTTGGCCTCCACCTACAAGGTGGCCCAAGTACACAACCTTACTCTGCCCTATCTGGCACTTAGTAGCCTTGATAGTGAGGCCTGCCTTTTGCAGAGCCTCAAGTACCTTCTTCATGTGGATCAGGTGATCCTCCCAGGTGGAGCTAAAGACAGCAATGTCATCAAGATATGCTGCACAAAAGTCATCCAACCCAGTAAGGACTTGATTCACCAACCTTTGGAAGGTGGCAGGTGCATTCTTCAGACCAAAGGGCATCACCAAAAATTGATAATGCCCACCTGGGGTTGAGAATGCTGTTTTGGCCTTGGACTCCTCAGCTAATCTGATTTGCCAATAGCCAGCTGTTAAGTCAACTGTGCTCAAAAACTTAGCAGAAGCTAGTTTGTCTATGAGCTCATCTGCCCTTGGAATAGGATGTGCATCTGTCCTAGTGACAGCATTGAGTCCTCTGTAATCCACACAGAACCTCATCTCTCTCTTGCCATCTTTGGTGTGAGGTTTGGGGACCAGAACCACTGGGCTAGCCCAGGGGCTCTCTGAGGGTTCAATGACACCCAGTTCCAGCATTTTGTGTACCTCAGCCTTTATACAGTCCCTGACGTGGTCAGGTGGTCTGTAAAGTTTGTTCTTTACAGGCAGACTGTCACCAGTGTCCACCACATGGGTACACCAGTCAGTTTGACTAGGTATCAAGGAAAACATGTGTTGAAATGATTGTAGAACCTGTCTACATTCCATCTGCTGATGATCAGTGAGGTTGCCTCCAAGGGTCACTCCTTCAACTGAGCCATCTTCAGGGTCCTGAGACAACAGGTCTGGGAGAGGGTCACTCTCTTCCTCCTGTCCCTCATCTGTAGCCATGAGCAAGCCCATGTCTGCCCTGTCAACATATGCTTTTAGCCTGTTAACATGGAGTACCCTATGGGGACTCCTGGGAGTTCCTAGGTCCACCAAGTAGGTAACCTCTCCCTTCTTTTCCAGGATTGTATGGGGTCCAGACCATTTGTCTTGGAGTGCCACTGGCTCCAACACCCATACCTTCTGTCCTGGCTGAAACTCAACCAAGACAGCCTTTTGGTCATGCCAAGCTTTCTGTAAGGCCTGGCTTGCCTCAAGGTTTTTGGATGCCTTCTCCATATACTCAGCCATCCTGGAGCGGAGACCAAGTACGTAGTCCACTATGTCTTGTTTAGGCTTTTTGAGAGGTAACTCCCATCCTTCCTTCACTAAACACAGTGGGCCTCTCACAGGGTACCCAAACAACAATTCAAAGGGGCTGTAGCCAACTCCTTTTTGTGGGACCTCTCTGTAAGCAAACAGAAGGCAGGGTAGAAGGATGTCCCATCTTCGCCTGAGCTTTTCAGGTAATCCTTTGATCATACCCTTTAGGGTCTTGTTGAATCTCTCAACAAGCCCATTGCATTGTGGGTGATAAGGAGTGGTGAACTTGTAGTTGACACCACATTCCTTCCACATAGCTGTCAAGTATCCTGACATGAAGTTGGTACCTCTGTCAGAAACCACCTCCTTAGGAAACCCCACTCTGGAGAATACTCCCAGCAGGGCCCTGGCCACAACAGGAGCTGTAGTGGTCCTAAGGGGAATTGCCTCTGGATACCTGGTGGCATGATCCACTACCACCAGTATAAATCTGTGCCCAGATGCAGTGGGAGGATCCATGGGACCCACTATATCTATTCCCACTCTTTCAAAGGGGACCCCCACCACAGGTAGTGGTATTAGGGGGGCCTTTGTTGTGCCACCTGATTTGCCACTGGCTTGGCAGGTCACACAGGAGCGACAAAACTCCTTTGTATCTTCATTCATGTGAGGCCAGTGAAAGTGAGGGACAAGCCTGTCCCAAGTCTTGTTCTGGCCTAAGTGTCCTGCTAGAGGAATATCATGGGCCAAGGTAAGAAGGAAGCCCCTAAATTGCAGAGGTATAACCAACCTCCTGGTTGCACCAGGTTTTGGGTCTCTAGCCTCTGAATAAAGGAGCCCTTCATCCCAATACACCTTGAGCATTCCCAGCAGCCTCAGCAGCAGCCAGCTGTCTGAGGGGTTCAAGAGATGGACAGGTTAACTGAGCCTGCCCCAAGTCAGCCCTGGAAGGTCCCCCTGTCCCCAGAAACTCAACCTGATCAGGTTCAAGCTCTTCAGGGACAGTTCCTTCAGGGTCCTCTAGATCATCTTCCTGGGAAGGCTGATCATCACTTTGAGGCAGGGGGGAAGGCACAGCCTTGACCCTCCTGTTCTTCTTCTTGGTAGGTGCGGTGAGAGGTCTGGAGGTCCAGGTCTTGTTGGGCTCTGGGCTCGGGCTCCGGCAGGAGGCGGCGGCAAAGCAGACGTTCAATAGCTGGTTGGTGCTAGCGTTAGCAAGATGGTCACTCCCTGACCATAGGGGAGATTTCCTTCAGTCCTCTGTGCAGCAGAGCGTCGAAGTTCCCGTCTTCTTCTTGTGGTTAAGTTGATTCCAGGATGTCTGAAGTCTTAGGACACAGCTCCTACCTTTAAGCGGATTCTAGGGGCCGGACTACCTGCTAGGTCCCTCCCTAAGGGTGGGACCAGGAAGGGGGGTGGTTACACCCCCAATCCTTTGTCCAGCTCGCCCCAGGTCCGGGGCTGGTGTGCCCCAGGACCGGTTTGAACTGGCATATGCACCGAGGCTCCTTGTGAGCCTCAGGCATGTCTCATTCCATTCAAGCCCTACCTGACCAATACACAAAATCCTGTCTGGGGTGGTGCTCGCACCTCCCTTGGCAGGAAACCCTTTGTCCACGTCTCCCAAGCTGGAAGGACTCCCAGCAGCAGGAGGGCAGACTTGTGTCTGTGGTGGCAGCATCCATTTTGTGGAGCTGAGGCTATGTCTGAATTTACCCGGGTTTCAGGTACTGTACATGTCGTGTCCCTCTAGAAGGGTGGAATGCTAACCCCGTCGCCAGAATTGGCGAGGGGTTAGTATTCCAATTCGTATGACACCTTACTCGACATGTTTTGATAAAGCCAAACCAAAGATAGCATTTAACCGCGAGGTTCATAATGCACTTAAGAGTATATGGTATGACGATATCTGGAAACGGTAGAAGGAAGTTGTTCCGACCACTGCAGACAGGCTCAGCTCATGCCAGAGCACCATCTCACATGGAACCAAGCACTCTGCCTTCAGGATTGTTAAGGCCTGCCATAGGAGTGACTTATAGGTTAACATGTGTTCCATTTAAGGTTAGGTATAGGTATACTACACCTAAGTAAGAGGTGGTTACACCAACTTACCCCAGCTGACTGATCAGCCAGTTGTGTCAAATTTGTTAGGCCAAGCCTGGGGTGGCATAATACATGCTTCAGCCCCTGGCAGGCCTTAGATACACCAATGCCCTGGGTACCTAGTGTACACTGGTACAGGGGCTCACAGGGTGATCCACTTCCAATTGGTTATGCACCTAGGGTGCATAGTGTCAATTTAGTTAGAGAGAACAGCAGGCTGGGGGTCTGATTAGCAGGCCCACAGCCTCAATATGTCAAAAACCAGTGAAGCAAAAAGCAAAAATTTGGGGTGACCATAGGATAGCAGACCCTACTCTCCTACACCCACCCCTAGTTTTAAACTGCCAGTTCCTCATGCCAAAAGAAAACGTTTGTCAGGCCTAAACATTTCTTTTTAGTACATATAAATCACCCCTATGCTAGGCCCAAACCAGCCCAATGGGCAGGGTGCAGTGTATTTAAAAAGTTGAACATATACTTTTACATGTTCTGGTAGCGAAAAACTCTTAAATATTTTTTGACTACTGCAAGGCCTGCCTCTTCTGGAGGATAACATTGGATCACCTCATTACATAAGTGTTAAGCATACAGAAAGGTGGCTGATGCCCCGCCCACTGCAGAGGAGAACGTAGTGAAGGGTGGAATGGTGGACTGCTCCGGGACGCGGAGAACGCGGAGCCGCTGCCGGGACTCTTTAATCAGTCTGGAGTGTCGGAAGCAAGTTAATGCGAGCTGAGCGTTGACATTAGGAGCTTAAACTGAATGCTTTTTCGGGATTTTGTTGAAATGCAGCTTTGAATCGCGGAGGTTGGATTGTTGAGAACTACGAGGTACAGGAGGTGGAAAGCTGTGGGGAAATCTGGATGCTTCTGGCAGGCGCTGCATCCGTGCTCGGTAAGAGCGTAAAATATTTTGTACAACCCAATTAATATTGCTGCTTGAGGCGAAGGGTTATGCAGCTTGGCTGGGTGTTTTCACATTGAAAGCTACTGCTGCCTTGCCAGGTAAAGCTTGAAAAGAGATTAAAAGGACCGTTGGCAGTGAGTGGGACGAGCAGGAGGAGTTAAGACGCCAGAGAGGGGTGCCGCTCGTAGGCGCAGGACTTTGTTCTACACTCTGGAAGGGCTTCAAAAGTGCTACATAACGGATCCCGGTGAGGACTACAAGCTCCCAATTTTAACGGCACGGGGCTCTTAAACAAACTTTTATCTTTTTAACTAACGGGACTGCGAGGACCAGGGTGCCTTCCTCTTTGCTGATCTACCGCACCTGGCCCTCTTCCCGACTCCTCCCCCGGCCTCTACATCACGCCTCGCAGCCCCCGCTTCGCGGGAGCCGCTCGTAGGCGCAGGACTTTGTTCTACGCTCTGGAAGGGCTTCAATAGCGCTACATAACGGATCCCGGTGAGGACTACAAGCTCCCAATTTTAACGGCACGGGGCTCTTAAACAAACCTTTATCTTTTTAACTAACGGGACTGCGAGGACCAGGGTGCCTTCCTCTTTGCTGATCTACCGCACCTGGCCCTCTTCCCGACTCCTCCCCCGGCCTCTACATCATGCCTCGCAGCCCCCGCTTCGCGGGAGCCGCTCGTAGGCGCAGGACTTTGTTCTACGCTCTGGAAGGGCTTCAACAGCGCTACATAACGGATCCCGGTGAGGACTACAAGCTCCCAATTTTAACGGCACGGGGCTCTTAAACAAACTTTTATCTTTTTAACTAACGGGACTGCGAGGACCAGGGTGCCTTCCTCTTTGCTGATCTTCCGCACCTGGCCCTCTTCCCGACTCCTCCCCCGGCCTTTACATCACGCCTCGCAGCCCCCGCTTCGCGGGAGCCGCTCGTAGGCGCAGGACTTTGTTCTACGCTCTGGAAGGGCTTCAACAGCGCTACATAACGGATCCCGGTAAGGACTACAAGCTCCCAATTTTAACGGCACGGGGCTCTTAAACAAACTTTTATCTTTTTAACTAACGGGACTGCGAGGACCAGGGTGCCTTCCTCTTTGCTGATCTACCGCACCTGGCCCTCTTCCCGACTCCTCCCCCTGCCTATTTACTCATTTTCTGTTCTCGCGTTAGCGGGACGCGTGCGGGGTGAAGCCCGGGCCAAGGGCGGGCCCGTTTAAGCCCGGTCAAGCACGGTCAAGACCGGACCGGGCCCCGTCCCTTGGATTTCTATTGTCTTGTATTTTTCCCATTGACACAGGTGAAAAGTATCTACTATTATGGATACACGAGGCAAATGTACAAAAGCACAATCCTTTGTAGCTGGTACACTGGATAGTTTCATTATCAGGGCAAATTCTGTTGTACAAGGTGAATTGAATGTGCTCGAAAAGCGTTTATCAGATGGGATTGTTAGTACAAGGAGGTCATCATTGGGCTTACTTGCTGCTGTTAGATCCCCATCGAACTTGGATGACTCACACATAGCTTTATTGGATAGCATCGATCAAACAATAGAATCGGTCATACATGATCTTAGACACAATACCTCCCCAGGGAGAGATACTCTTCAACCGATCCCCGAGTGCATACCTCCCCCTAGGCCTCAAATACTGTCTGACCCAATCACAAGCAACACCGAACTTTTGCACCAGGGAGCAGTTCCAAAAAGAAAACGTGAGGGGAATTTTAAACGAGGGAAAAAGGCGAGATTAGACCGCTTACACAACAATGTCACAAACCCCATGATTACATCCCCCCTCAGCCCAGCTACAAATACTAGGGCGATGCCTATTATACCCCCAGGGTCTACCCCTTCTTATTCTGAACTCCTTTCTCCTTCCTTAGATAGGGATCAAGGCCCTGATCGGGGGAACGCCCCCCTTATCGACATTTTAAATCATGTCTTTAAGGGATTCTATACTCCGATGCTTGCTCGGCTTGATGCAATAGACACAAGGCTCAAAGACATAGAAAGGGTAATCCTAGACATAGCAAATCCTTCGGGAAGTGGTAGTAAAACCCATAATGTATCTGCGAGTAATCTGAGAGATTCTCAACCCCCCATTTTCCCTATATCTGTAGCCTCGATAATCCCCCCTTCCACAACGGATCCCATTCCATCTAACGCATCACTTCCCATACCTAATTCTCTCCCTTGCACCATCCCTGCCTCTTTAGCTGCTCAAGCTCCGCTACCCATCCCATCTAGACATCCTACACGAGTGGCTAAATCAAACTCTACAGATGTAGGTGAAACCTCTGGGGAATTCGGGAATCGAACCTGCAATGATGGCCCTAACTTAAGCTGGGAAAATGTGATAAATCTTCCCCCCGAAGCCTCACCATACGTCATTGTCCTAGCCGGTGTCCCAGAGCTTACCAATTCTGATTTAGAGACTTATGTCTCCCTTAAAAATAAGGTGATTAATTGGCTTAATACATACAGGCCTCTCCCAACTAATATTAGCTCCAGGATTCTAATGGTTAGAAGGGTTTCTTGGTTGGGAACTACTTCAAAGAACATTAAGGGTGATTGTATACTGGTGAATTTTAGAAACCCACAGACTGTTTCTTATATCCGTAACTGGTTTGGTAATGTCGGAGACACTCTAATCCAAACACTACCACTGTCATTCTTCTATCCCCCAAACATCACTTCTTCCCACTCTGAGTTTGGTGGAAACTGGACCAGGGTTGGTCCTACGTCGCATAGAGGAAGAAAGAGGCTTATCCGCTTTGACGTGCCCCCACGAGGCGATTACTTCTCAAACAATAGGTATGCTTGCCTTGAAGAGGTCGACTGACTGAGTTCTGAGGATGATACCTCTAACCCTCTTGTGGATGTGATGCCATCTCCTGAGCAATATTCTATTCGTACTCCCTCTTTTGCTATTCCCCCAACCCCCGTTCTGTCCACGAGCGAACCCACTATGTGCAAAGAATTAAATCCTATTGTAAATCTACCACCTGCACACAAAATCCTCTCCAGGAATATAGCGGGCCTACCTTCTAAGCTTGAATGCCCTCTGTGGGGTTCTTTTATAGACTTACATCACATTTGCTGTTTCCAAGAGACTTGGGCTAGACAAGATTGCCATCGCTTGGGTTTTGCTACCTTTTCCATTCCGGTTGTGTGGGGTGGCAGAGGTCGCCCTTCAGGTGGCCTATGTATTTGGGTTGCTACCCACTTGGGTTGTAGTGCTACGATTTTGGAGACTGGGTCCCAAGATATTCTTTGTGTAATATTAGATTGGTCCCTAGGCACAAAGCTAGCAGTGATTAATGTGTACTCTAGGCCCACAAATGTGTGTGCGGAATCCAGGGTGATTGATGTTTTATTTAATGTTCTACACAAGATCCCTGTGGGTACAATGTATATTGTTGCTGGTGACTTGAACTCCCACTTCGAACCACTTCCGGGGTTGGTGGACCAAACAAATCTCGATGAGGACGAAATATGGCACATTCCACAGGTCATTGGCCCAACGGTCAGGTCCTGGGCCCCTCTGGCTCTTCAAATTACCTCCTTGGCAATGACCCACTCAATAAGGGCCTGCAATGGCCGAACACCTTCAGACAACCCCTCGCGCCCAACGTTTAACAAACCAGGGCGCGAGGCTAGACTTGATTACATTTTTGTCCAATGTAAAGAGTGGCATAGAGTTTTTGATTTTAAGGTCCACTCAAGGGGAGAGAGCGACCACAACCCCCTGGTGTTGGAAGTATCTTTATTGGGTCTGTGTCCCGGGGACTCTTCCCCGGGTCCCAATTTACCAATACCAAATAAAGCTACTCTGACTAACAACAAACGCAGAATTAAATGGGCGAAACTAGCTAGCAAACAAAGAGAACTCTCCCAAGTCTATCTGAAGGCTGGAAACGTACTGCTGGATGTAATAGACCTCATGGATCATTCCTCTTCCCTTGAATATTCTGGAAAATTGGCTTTGGTCAATAAAAAATTATTTTCCTCTCTAGCTGATATTTTCAATCCACCAGCCCGCTGTACTAAAAGGATCAGTAGACGGTTCCAATGGTACAACAGGGCGTGTAGATCAGCTAAAAGTGAGTTGCTGGACGCAATAAAAAAGAAAGCCAATAGGGAGGAAATACAACACAAGAGATGCACCTATAAGATTTTAATTCACCACGCTAAACTCGAGTGGGCATCAGAAAACTGGGATAAATTAGTATCTGCCCTACAGTGCAGAGATTCGCGGAGATTTTGGATGATTGTTTCCACCGGTTCAACAGAACCTGTCTTAGCAGTGAATCCAAACATTGCCCCTGAAGTTTGGGAGGAACATTTCAGTGCCCTATATAGGGGACTTCAATCTTCATCACCATCAATTCCCTATGTTCCGGCACATGTCTACTTTACCCTGAGCGAGGTCCAACTTGCCATATCGATGCTCCCTGCGGGCAAAGCTCCAGGATTGGATGGGGTCCCTGGTGATTTGTATAAACACGAACCAAGAGTGTGGGCACCATATCTTACTGCACTATTTAACGCAATTCTTGGGGGTATGCCAGTTCCTCCTACCTGGTTGGGTGCGGAAGTTGTCCCTATCTTCAAAAAGGGGTCCCCGTTGCTCCCTGTAAATTATAGGCCCATCAGTTTGATAGATGTGGCTCAGAAACTCTTCTCAAGGCTGATTTTAAACCACCTCTTGGATTGGATGGAAGAGTTTGAGATTCTGAGCCCCTATCAGGCTGGATTCAGAAAGAGCGTCTCAACAACTGACCAGATCTTTAGATTATGCATGCTCTTCTGGAAGACAGTCATGGTGGAGGGGGGCTCCCTATATACCATCTTTGTTGATCTACGTGCGGCTTTTGATTTAGTCCCACGTACGAAACTCTGGTCCGTGCTGAGGGATTTGGGCCTTCCACTACCTCTTTTGCAGAATATAGTGCGCCTTCACACTAATAACTTTGCAAGGGTCAGATGTGGGAGAGAGGGAGGCTTATCAGCTAGCTTCCCAGTGGAAAGAGGGGTAAGGCAGGGCTGTGTCTTGGCACCAACCCTGTTTTGCCTCTATGTAAATGGTCTCATTTCTCATCTGAATGAAGTTCCAAATAGAGACGCCCCACGACTCGATGGTATAGGTGTCTCAGCTATTATGTTTGCTGATGACACCATGCTACTTGCTAAGACCCCAATGAGTGCCCAGCGAGTCCTGGATGGCTTTGTCTCTTTCTGTGCTGACCGGGGGTTGGAGATCAATACTGATAAAACAAAATTCATGATCTTCAACCCTCCTAGGTCATCTCGCCCAAACCCTGTCATTCATGGTATCACCCTAGAAAGAGTTCATACGTTTGATTACCTGGGACTAACCTTGAATGAGAAGATGACTTGGACTCATCATCAAATAAAATCAAACCTAAAGCTGACTCAAAAGGCGGGGGGTATTTTGAAATTATGGAAAGAATCTATGATACACCCTATTGGCCCGCCACTAGAAATTTATAAAATGCAGGCACGGGGGGCAGTAACATATGGCGGTGAACTGTGGGGCAACAATTGTTCCCCTGATCTTGTCAAAACGGAAAACAAGTTCCTTCGGAACTTGGCCGCTCTTCCACCGAGCACACCACTTCTCCCACTCAGGCTTGATATGGGATTAAGATCAATAAAGGAAGAATTAGGTGTGAAGCCTCTAATTTTTTGGAGACGACTCTGGACAACCCCTGAACTCTCGAGCTATCGCTGTGAATTCAGGGAGATACATCAACACCCAGCTCTACGTAATATCCCTTGGCTTAAGTATATTAAGGAGGAGCTTTCGGTGATGGGTCTACTCCCTCTTTGGACAAATCCTCAAGAGGCATGTAGTACTATATCCCGAAAAAATTTGGTTGCCTTGTACTACGACCGTAATATGACTCTTTTATCAACAATGACCACTTTGGGGCCCATGTCTACCTCCTTCCTAATAGTGAAGGATTATTATATGTTGGAGACAGTTTTGGACGATATTAACCCCATTGGTCTTAGGAAACTATTCCTGCAATGGCGACACAATGCATTACCTATTAGAGCCCTTACTAGTCGCTGGCTCCCACCCACTTCTAAAAATTGTCCAGCTTGTATAAATGAGCTGGAAAATGATATTCATTTAATGTTTTTTTGTCCATTTTATATGAAACCCAGGAAAAAGTGGATTATTCCTATTTGTAAAAATTGGGGTTTTAGGAATCATTTGGATGCTTATCGCTTGCTGAAATCTGACCTATCCCCTCCCACTGTTTTTGCTGTTACCAAGTATTTAGCCGCTGTATGGAACATTAGAAGAACTCTTTTGACATTATGAAATATAATTGTATCTATGAAGTCTATGTTCCTGACCTATTATATTATTTGCAGTCGATGTAACTTTTCCTTTACCCTGGGTGCTTGTTTTCTGTTATTATTTGACTGTATATTTTTCTTTTGTTCTTTTATGACTCTATGGAGTCGAAATAAAGATTAAAGTAAGTTAATGTTCAATTGGAAGCAGGAGAAATGGTCAAGTTTGGTGTCTAAGGAATAGTAATTTAAAACCCTCTTTAATGGTAAAGTTGGATTTTAAGTCACAATTCTGAAAATGGCACTTTTACAAAGTTTGGAAGCATCCATCATAATCATTTGTTTTTAAACATTTTCCAATCTTCAAAACACAGCGGAGAGAATGTCCTTTCACCTGCAATCTTTATTTTAGCATCTTAAAAAGTTCACCGAATGCCCATCCAGGCCTTTTTACAGCAACTCCATACATCGAAGGTGAAACAGAACAGAGTAGGCTCATCTCGTTATGTTCCCAATCATACCAACAAACAAAAATATCGTGATTCCCTCAATCACGGGATGCAGAAATGAATGGGAGGTAGTAGGTTTGGGCACACAGCTTGTATTTTTGTTTGTTTGTATGATTGGCATTATATAGTGAAGGTCAGCAGGGAACAACTAGTTGAATTGTCTTTTGTTTCTCATAGCAACCCCTGATGAAGAGCCCACGAGGCTCGAAATGCATTGGGAACATAACGAGATGTTTTTTCTCTTTTCTCTTCTACCGCTTGTTGGAACTTCAGGCACTCTTACAGAATCCGATCTCTCTTCTGAGACTCTCAATGTTTCTCTTGAAGCCTCTCTTTGAAAAAGAACAGAATCACTCAACTCTCTTCCTCCTTCACCTCTTTCAGGATTTTTCCCCCTTCTCACTGGTTCAGTTTCTGCATCATCACTGGAATCTGACTCTTCAAAATACTCCTTACCAGTCCCATCTTTTGGATTTGGAACTCTCAGAGTATGACTCGCATGAACCCAGTTCTTCACACCAGCACACTTCACTGCAGTTGTCGTAGTCAGAATTACTTGTCTTGGCCTTCCCCACCTTGGAACCAAGCAATTTCTTCTCCTGTGCACCTTAATCCTCACCCAGTCCCCTGGACTCAGATCATGGGCCTGCTTCTTCTCAAGTGTAGTAGCTTCTTCTCCAACCTGGTGAAACACAGAATGAACTGCGTCAGCCAGGCCTTTACAGTAATCCAAAATCATGTCATCAGTTATTGTCATCAACTTGTTGACAGGCACAAATGCATGTCTCATCGCACGTCCCATTAAGATTTCATGAGGACTCAAACCACGTCAATGATACAGCCACAGCCCTCAAAAGAAGCTTTGCAACATTACATCAATGATACAGCCACAGCCAACACATGTTTCATGGACAATCCCATTTTGCGAGGCTGAAAATGAGAAACAAAAGCCACATTTTACAAAATCCTAATACACGACAAACATTCAGTTCTTCAAGCAATTAATCCTATACCCACATTCATTCTACTTCTCTGTTCATTATTTGAATCCTATATATCTTGGTTATGAAGAATAGATATGCAGGGGCAAATCCTCCCATATCCAAATCATATATTTTCTCTACCCATTGTCAACTTCATTAGATCCATTTCTATTGCATAAGATCATCTATATTTGTAACATTAACTTTTTTCTCAATTCCAAATGAAACAAAGCAATGATTAGTCACATTCTACTGAAAATATGGGTTCAGACTTGAACAAAATGATAGCAATTTGTTTAAGTCAAGTCCATCATAGTAATTATTAATCCGAACTTCATCAATTCATTCTTCATTATAATAATGATGTCATACTGCAACTTAAACATCATTCATTCAGTCTACGAAAAGTGCTTGCTTCCCACTGTATCATCCATCTTCCACCAATGTAGGGCCTAGTAAAATTCAAGATTCAAGAAAGATTTTAATCTTGTATTCACAAAACCCCCAAAAAGTAAATACATATATCAAACTCATATTTGATTACTTCAATCTTTCACAATTAGCCTACTACAACCTGTTAGCACCAGATCATAAGTCACCTGGCACATTTTTATCCTATAGTTCTAAATGTTAAAAATAAGTAAAACAAAAAGTTATACAATTAAGGATTCTAAATGTAAGGATAATAATTAGTGCACGCACATAAAGGTCCCACAAGGTTCTTTTTAAGTTCTGATTTCATGAAAGTTACATCTAAAAGAAAAAGAGAAATTCTGAAGATCTAATGGAGTAGTCATTGTATCAGCCTACTGGGAGAAAAGGCTAGCATTCATCAAAGCATGGTCACGCTAGCCTTTAATGAACTTGCTGCCATATTGGCCTCCACTGTTATACTGCTCATAGCTCCCACCAAAGAAAGTCACCAAGCAATAGTCCCTGGAAGGTTCCAAAGTGCCTGGCTTCTTAGATATAGAAAGAATACCTCTGTAACCCTGTCCTATTCCTCCCAAATTAAGGAACCAGAAAATATCTATCTCAAGAACATCTATGTCAATGACAGTTGATATTCACCACATTGAAATTGGCCACATAAATCAAAACAAAATTCAGTATCAATAGAAAAGACAATTACTATAGAAAAAACATGATTGATACAAACCCCACCTATAACGGTTTAAACCCACAAAACTTTACTTGGTAGTATTTGGAGGTTTCATATGTGCTATTTCTTTCCACTTAAATTTATGCTCAAGTCGCGTGTACTGTTTCTTTCCACTTGAAATATAACTAAGCTCAGCGTAAATAAAGAAAAATTATAGTGTGAAATATATCAATATTTTCTATAGTTGAATCAAATAATTAATTATTTCTGGATCTAAGTCAAACCATACGCATTCCTAGCTAAAATCATACATTGCTCTGAACCAATTCATACTTTTAAAAATAAGTACATTGATAACAAACTTCAATTCAAACTACATTTTATATCTCAAAAAACAGTTAACAGTCTCTATTGCAGTTCAGGCCTTTTGTTGCTGTCTTTAGTTTGTCAATTCAGAATGTTTCCCTTGATCTCAGCATGTGACCTATATCACCCCCTCTCATTTGAGACTTTATTTGTTCAATTCCCAAAATCTTCACTGTTTATTCAGTGTGTTTTCCTGGAGGCGGCTCACAAGAACATATCTAAGATCTACATAATTCATAGTGATCAAAGGCTCTCTACAACGTTCCTTCAATTTTCATATTGAGTAACCTACATACAGTAAGCAACAACTGCAAATAATCAGATAAACACAATACTTCAAATTGCAGGTAATGAAACCCTAAATATCAAAACTCCTCTTACTTTCACTATCAGTAAATGTTTTAGTACCATCCTTTACATATTTACCACAGTTGCATAAGCCAAACTTATAACAACAAACCGGCAACATTGGGATCCATTGACTTCCTCCATGTGTGTTCTTTCTAGAATTGCTACATCTTGGAGCATCACAAGGACTTAGAAAAGTTAGTTAAAGTAGGTGTCTGAGTGTAAGTTATGCAGGCTTTATACTTGGCTAGATTTAGAAACCCAAATTCATTGTCCATGCTACACATAGTTATAAATATTACTGTGTCAACATGCTTTTCTTTGACTGTTTTCTTCCTTATCACTAATAACTCAGGTCCAGTCACTGTGTCAGGTCTGCAACTCACCTTCTCCACTATCTCAGATTTGTACCCGGTTTCCAAAAATCGATCAACTATGATATATTTTTCTTTCCTATATGTCTGATCTAAACTGCAGTTTCTCTTAGTGCAAAGGAATTCCCCAATTGGAATATTCTTCTTCTGTCTGCAGACACGGGCCGAGCCTGCATTTAGTAACATATTCACTGCTGTGGGTTTGCGATACATACTGGACAGTAGTAGATTGTTCTCCACATACATTTCTATATTTAATAACACAATTCTCTCCCTATGAGACTCCAAACTCAGCCTGACATTATACTCATTCTCATCTAAATATCTATAGTAAGATATGAGTTTCTCAGATGTCCTTTTCCACATTATTAAAATATCATTTTTGTATCTTCCCAAGTATATCACCTTTTCAGGGAGATACATGGGACCACTTTTCCCTCTCAAACAGACCGTTAAATGCATTAGCAGAAGAGCGAGTAAACCTGAATCCAATCGCTGTTCCCCGCTGTTGATGAAAAAGCTTGTCACCATACAGGAACAAATTGTGTTTAACACAAATTCTGTCAGGTCGAACAGCATCTTAGAGCGTTGTAAATAACTTGCTGATTTTTTGAATAAGAGAACTTTCACTGCTTCCAGACCTTTACAATGTGGAATACTAGTATACAAACTAGTGGTCCATGGCTACTAAACGGTAATCTCTTTCCCAGGGAATTTCAGTAATCTGGTTACTAAATGGTAATCACTTTCCCAGGGAATGTCAGTAATCTGTTTTAACTAAACTTTAGTGCCACAAAGATAAGAGGGAAGAGTGACAATCAATGGTGCTAAATATATAGCAATATATTCTGACTCTCTGTGTATGCGATACAATTCCTGAAATGATTGGATGCCGTGGTGGGATACTTTCTGCTTTTTGAATTTTAGGAAGAAAGTAAATGACAAGTATTTTAGAATGTTCTTTATTACTGCTTACCTATCGGTAGTCATCATCCATAAGTAAAGTTATTTAATAATATCTATTTAGTTTCTTCGGTAGTTGGATTTTAGACTTGGCAAGTACCCTTTGGTCCCCAGACCCATAATACTCTACATCACTCATAGCCTCCATATCATAGTCAGCAAAATCCATAACCACCACATTCTCACCTTTGTCTGCTTGTCTGAATATAATTGACGTATCATTCTGCAAATGCTTCATTGCTCGAAATACATATTTATTGTGGTTGTAATGTTCTCTTTTTCTCTCAAACATGTTAATTTTATTTTACACCAACCTGTAGAAGACATCAATCATATTAACTTTTTCCATTTCAGGGATAAATTTGGAAGATAACTTAAGTCGACTTTCTGGAGGAGCTATTTCTATCACATCCAGATATTCTGTTATATACTCAATATCTAACAGGTTCTCATCTTCCAAACTTATCAATGTCACCACATCCTCAAGATACTTAATGGTTTTAAGATTAACATCTTCTTGTATTTTAGGATGAGATCTCAGTTAAGGAATTTTATAAAAATGTAGTTTTTAATTTTAATCTTCTCATGATTCTCAGTAAGTCAAACTTCCCCTTTAATTCATCCATATGTCTCAAAGGGCAACAAGTCAGGCCTTTACTTAACATGTACAATTCACTGTCAGTGAATTCTGTATGTGATAAATTAATAAGAGTGTCCATACATGACCCTCTCCTTCCTTGTCTCTGCTCTTATCTGTATCCCAAATTTTCCATAATTTCTCCTTTTTGTCCTACTCTTTCCCCCTCTCTTTCCTCTACTAATCTGGGATTGTTCTTCCCTTCTCTTTGCATATTCTCCTTGCTTTGCTATCCGCCAATCTGCCATATGCTGTGGAGGGTGTGCAGGGGCAGAAGAAAAAGGGGAAGATAAACCTCAAAAGAAACTGCCTTACATGGGGCTGTCAATGCCATTGGGGTCTCACTTATCCGTCAACTATCTCACCACCACCACCCTGCAAAGGCTTACAGATGTCAACACTACAGCGTGCAACCTCCACGGATGGATCTCCAATTGCGTCGACTCCCTGGCACTCCTCAAGAAAAGACCAGGCACAGTAAATACAGTAAATTGTATTTGGGTTTTGATCTGGCATAGAATGATTTGTTGAGTAGGATGCTGAAGGGTTGGGGTCATGAATGGGGAGCAGGGGGGTGGGAACTCCAAGGGAGGCAATTACATTTAATTTGCTGCAGAGTGTGTTGAGGGTGTTGCCCAGTTCTTGTTATGATGAGAATGAGGTATCGGTATTCCGTTTATGCATGGTGTGGATGTTTTTTGGGACTTTCCGGATTTCGCAATAGTTGGGGGCAGGGACGCAGGCTGGCTATGTGAAATTCGTACTCCTCTGGAGGTGAGGTGTGACGATGAGAAATATGTTTATTTCTCCTCGTTTTTTTCTCTTTTCATGTGTGCTGCATTCTGCCACACACATAGAAAGAGGAAAAGGTGCCTGCACAAAAACAATCCTGCCTACAACGGAGGTACCCTTGCACCTTAGTGCAAGGGAGCCTAAGCTAGCACGAGGCTGCCAAAACAAAGCCAGCGTAGGCAGGAAGGACAGGAATGCACTGTATTGCTTAAATATGGTGCATTCCTGCCCTTTCAGTTTGGCATAGGGCAGCACAGCAAGGTGCCTTGCTGTGCTGCCTTATGCCAAATTGCCATAAATGAGGCCCTTGGGGGCTCATTTATGAAGAAGTGTTGCAGTACAGCGCAGCAAGTCACCCTGCTGCAATGCACTGCGTGACAGAGAAAGGGTAGGAATGGGCTGTATTTAAGGCATTCCTGTCCTTTCCCATGTGCTTGTGTCCTTTTGGCAGCCTACCGCCAACTGAGTCACCCTTGCACTAAGGGAGGGGGCACCTTCCTGCACAAAAGCAATCCTGAGAGGCGTATTCCTCCTTCTATGTGTGCTGAAAAATGCAGCACACTTAGAAAGAGGAAGAAACAAAGAGAATTAGCGATATATCGCTTTGTTCCGCCTCCCCCAGGAAGGTGTCAGATTTTGTTGAAATGACAGGTTCACAAGTTCTTGTAAACATGGGAATTCATCAAAATCCATGGGAGTGGCGTGGAACACCCACGTAACGCCCATGGAACGCCTTCCCAGGGGGCAGAGTAACTCAACCCAGCGATTGCACGGCGTTGCATCACTCCTGATTTTTGAAGCCACTCAGATCCACGCTTAGTGGCTTTGCATGGCTTAAAAAATCCGGCTAAGAGGTTCGCGTCATGCCATTGAGTGGTGCAAACACGATGCAAGCATCTCATAAATGTGCCCTTAAAATACTTAATCCTCATGTGTGCCACTCAACTCTGAAAGCAGACCATTCTTGAGGGAAGCTTCAGAAGTTGAGAACTCATTCTCTCGAGTCCTCAAGTATCTAGTCTCCGATTGTGAGTCACTGAACACATATTTTCGTGCATTATATTTTTTGCTGGCGTGTGTTGGGATCTGACTGCATTACACATGTATCCCATAGATCAGAGATACTCAAATACGCCCCAGCGGCCGCCTGCAGCCCCCCTGACCTTCGCATGCGGCCCCGGGTTTACCGCAGCACTGGGCTGCTATTCACTTCGGAGAGCACTAACATTCAGAAAGATGTTAAATAAAGGGGAAGCTTTTATTTACAGGCTAACTGAAGTAAAGGAAATAATCTGGTAAAGTATCCTGCAACATTTAACCACCCAGAAAGCCCCACCCCCATCCTGCTAGCATGCATGCGGCCCTCGGGCTCACCACAGACCATATGTTTGTGAGTATCTAAGCCATAGATGGATATTTAAGGGAATCTGATTTTGAAAAGGTCAAGCCAATCATCAGCTGTTGCTCTCTGTGAAATGATTTCACATTTGCCCATTCAATGGCAAATCAGTGTCAGTGCTGCTCCTCAGATGCTGATTCAGGCTCAAAATCTTTTAAAATTGGATACAAGCATTTTTTAGTTAAATTAAACTGTTGCTATCTGATAAATTCATATTTCTTTCTATAAGCCATCAATTATGTCTGTTTTTGCAGATAAATATCAGATGATTAAAAGGGGTATTTTAAGAGAAGTTCTTGGCTGAGGCCCAGATTTACTTATATATTTCATGCAACGCAGCAGCCAAATATAGCTCTGCTGTGTTGTGAAGGGGGAAAAACAGTGCATGGAGTATCTACGAAAATTGGCACTAAGTGTCTACTGCTTTTATAACTTTCTAAGCAGGTTTGCAAGATACTCTTAAAAATCCTTTCAGCTCTGTATTTGCTTCCTGCAAACTGTACTTATTCCGTTTTCAGTAACATGTTTCACAGTGATTTAAACTCTCTTGTTATTTGAGATTTTGCCTTATTGTTTATCTCTCTCTGTCTATAGGCTGAATTTATAAATAGCATATTTTTTTTTAAATGCTGTGCAGTAGATAAAGCAGAGAAGGACATTCGTGAAGAAACTTTTTGCTGCCGAGCTGGAGACTCACCCTAACATTCTCAGGATGCATTTGATCACTTCTAAGTGAACTGTGTGTGCACGTGGATGTTACTGAGGACATGATTATGAGAAGGTTAGAGTCGAAAGTGATACTTATCTTACCTGTGATAATCCAATCTCTGTGGTGGTGTTCGGGGTTTATTAGGTGGGTGCAATAATTACCTGGCGCAAAAGGATTCACACAACCCAGCATTTCGACAATGGGGGCATATTTACAAGGGCATTACACCACAGGAATGTCACTTTTAACAACATTCCTCCCATGGCGCAATACCCTGCTTCATATTTGCAAAGTGGCATTTAGCCAATTTTTGTGGCTTAACGCCACTCTGCAAATATGGTACCCCTTCGCGCAGATATCTGCGTGAAAGGGGCGTGCAGTGGGTGCTGCTCTGGGCATTCCACAGCAACAAACATTGCTTTTTGATGTTGCCCCGGGTTTACAAGGAGGTGTAGATCTGAGGCAGCGCCAAAAACAGCATGGGAGAGCTGGCGTTAGAAAGGCGATATGAGAAGAAGTACTTTTATTTCTCCTCGATATGTGTGCTGCATTCTGCAAACATAGAAAGAGCAAAACGCCATGAATGATTGTTTAAGTGCAGGAAGGGACACCTTCTTGCACATAATCATTTAATAATGACGGTTTGCTACATCTATGTGTTATTCATTTTTCAGCACACATAGAAGTAACAGATAGCCATTATTGATTGTTTATGTGCAGGAAGCAACACCTTCCTGCATATAAACAATCATTCCCTGCAGAGCGTTGGCGCGAGGCAGTTAATTTTGGAGCCAGCACTAGGGAAAACACAGTGGTGCGCCATATTGTTGTAAATGTGATTTGGACATTTTGGAGCGTGGTGCTGCCAAATTTGGAGCAGGTCCACACGCCGACATTTCCTTATACATATGACCCAGAGTTTGCTAAATAGTCGGAATTTGCTGGGCAACTCATAATCGCAGAGAAGATTCCACCTAGAAAATCCCAATTTGCTCCAGTGCAGCTTTAAAGGCCTGGTTCAAACAGTAGACATGGCTGCATCTAAACTAAGAAGTGCATAACTTATGACTATGGAGATCAATGGTTTATGAGTGACTATTTCACAAATATTCCAAACACTTAGACATGATGAGGTGAACTGGATTTGCTAAACCTAGGAATATGTGGTCTTCTCATTGCCTAAAGTACAGTGTCTAATTTGTGGAGGATGGTGCAGGTGGCGGGTACCACAACACTCAGGGGCTTATTTACAAGCCCTGTGGCGCAGGTCAGTGCAGCAAGTGACCTTGGTGCGCTGCCTTGCGCTGCCCTGCGCCACAGGGAACGGGCAGAAATGCACCATATCTACAAGACACGGCACATTTTGTCCTCTCCCCTTGCGCTGGTGCCCAATGGGCTGCCTAGAGCTTACACGGGCACCCTTTCACCATGGTGCAAGGATACCTGCAGCGCAGACAGGATTGTTTCTGTGCAGTAAGGGACATCGTCCTGCAGAAAAAGAATCTATGTTTTTTTTTCTCTTTCTATGTATGCTGCAGAATGCAGCACACATAGAGAGAGGAAAAAATTTGGAGAAATAAAGATATTCCTCCTGATTGCGCCTTCCCTGGGGAAGCGTAAGATTTTGTTACCTGGGATCACCCACCGTAGCACCCATGGCACGCCTCCCCACTGTGCTGCGTTGCCTCACTCTGTATCTAAAAGGCCGTGAAAAGCAACACAGAGTGGCTTTTCGTGGCCTTGTAGATATGGCTACCCCCTGTGTGCCAACGGAGCGTCACAAAAAGTGACGTTCCGGCGGCGCACGGGCTTCTAAATGAGCCCCTCAGTTTTGGGAGTTGGGACTTATTTTTCATCATCAGACTTTGACTTAGAAAGCAGAAATATAATAGAAAAGGAAAGAAGAAAAAACAGAGGTGACAAAGGAGAAACCAATGATGAAAACGAACAGCCCTGAAGTGCTGTAGCCCCAGCATTCATCAGAACAGAGCAGGGACATACAAAGAACTTTGGGCACCTTCTTTTATGTTTTTTAAAATAAATTAAAAGGAGCAAATAATATCTTGTGGAAATATTTTTTCCCACAAATGTCTTTCCATTCTGTCCACACTCCATGTGTGCAAATAACATTTTTTGGGCCTTATTTTCTTAAAGGCCTACACAGGCCCGAACTGGGAACCAAAACCCGCCCTGGCAAACTGATCGGCCGGCCCCCCATGGGGGAATGCGTCCGAGCTGTTTTCTAGGGCCGGTTTCGCCCGATTTTGTTACAGGGCGCCGATAGTGACGGCCCCGGTAACACAAGCATTGGCATAGCCAATAGGTCTCGATTTTGGGACCTTATAAGTGTTTAGCCATGCAACAGTTGATGTTGTTGCACCAAGGATTTTGTGCTGCATAACTAAATACTTATAAGGTTCCAAAAGCGAGACCTATTGGCTATGCCAATGCTTGTTGTAAACAAGCATGCAGGGTTGCAGGCTCGACCTAAAAAGGAGGTGAGGATGTCAGAAGTAGATGAAATGTGATCCGCAGGATAGGAGGGATTAGGACTACAGCGATGCATGGAGGCAACAGCGACCAAAGACATAGTTTAACCCAGAAGGTATTGGTATATCGCAAAAGGAATTTGGGCTTACACAATGGTAACTTTTGTGTTCAGGACCATCTTCTGACGCCCATCCTGTGCCTTAAGCTTACCCTTTAAGGTTGGAAAAATCTATCAATGCAATTCCACGTATGCACTTCCCTCAAGCCATTAAAAGTTACTCAGGAAATTCGTTTGAAGCATTCTAATAAAACCTTCTAATATAGCCATCAAATTAAGGGTGATTTATAACCTGTGAAATAAACTGTTTGTGGCTTTTCAAATTTTTGGTGCACTTTTTAAATAAATAACTTAATTTAGAAATGTGTTAAATCAAATGCAGATTTGTTTTGCACTAATTGCACAGACGATCAAGCAACACTCCTGCCTCCACAGATATGTTTTTAGCTGTCTCTAAATGAAGCGGTCTGAAAGACGAGAGCCTGAGGAGCACATTAACAGACTTTTCAAAGCATGCCAACAGACTCTTAGGACATAGGTGTAGTGTCAAACAAAATAATTTACCTTAATCTGCCCCGCTGAAAACGGAGTCATGGAAATGGCACGCCCATGCTGCACTGTTACAACGCTACTTCAGTTTGTGATGGCGAAGATAGACATGCCTGTGCAGCTTCCTTCCAAACCTTGCCTGTGGCAAAGCGGAATTATGGTGCAGTTTGTGCTTAGTCTCGGACATGCTGCACCACAAGCGGCACAGCAGGTACACCAAAAAGATTGTTAAGCCCCTTTTGTGTCATTCTTCGGTACCAGGTCCAAGGCTCCATCGTGTTTGAAAAGTACATGCTGTAAATGCGGTGGATTTACTATATATAAATGGTGCACACCAGAGGTCTACACTAGCAGCCATCATGATGGGTATTAGTCAACAAATGGCTGCTCTGCTGCATGCAAGTGCCTGGACATGTACTGCACAGACCACATTACCAGATGAAGCTAGGGAGCAGGGGGTGCCGCACTCAGTCAGTCACAGCCCTGGATACCTCGACCAGGCACAAACTCCAAGATTAGTAAGTAGACCCTTCACTACTGTGAGAACTATGCTAGGTGCAGAAACTTTTTTTAGTGTCTCCATTGCAACCCTCGGTACTACAATACCCAATCCACCTCTTGCAAGCACACAAACTATCTTAAAAAAAATGTGTATATAAATCACACAATATATAATGGTATTTGCACTGTTCAGCACCCTCGGATCTCTGCAATGCAGATGTGACGAGGAGAACAAGAATTCAAGGGGCATATCCGCAACAACCGGCGATAATTATCGCTAAGCGCACTTAGCGCTAGGATAATTATCGCGGCTAGCGTGGATTTTTATCGTTGAGATAGCGTGCTATTAGCAACGCTTATCTCAAAAGCGATAAAAATCTTAACGCAAACTGCCTAACGTGAGATTATTGCTGGAAACCCAGCGATAATCTCACGTAGTGTGGCGTTAGCTTGATGATAGGGACTCACAAGCTTAACCATGATATCCACCTTCCATAGGATATCATGGCTAAGTCAGTCCTGAAGCAGGCGTAAGGAAAGTAGCGATAATAGGGGTTATCGCTACTTTTCCTGCCGCTATGCTTCATAGCGTGGGGCTTGATGATAAGCGACATTTCTCCTGTCATGTTAGGTCAGGAACGCCCAAGCTGGGCGTTAGGAATCCCGACGCTAAAGCAAGGTTTCACGCGTTAGCGTAGCCTTGCGAATTAGGCGATGAAATTATCGCCGCTTTTCGGCCAAAAGCGGCCGCAAAAGCGGCGATAATTTTTTATCGCTAGCTTGTAAATATGCCCCCAAGTGTGTTAAGAGCCATATATTTACAAGTAACTTTTCACCCTTTTCCGTGGAGCGGTCACACATAGGTTGAAAACCACGAAGGACAGTGACGCCTGTGTATGTCTACTTGGGAATGACACAGCCCCCAACAGTTGCCATACACTTAGCTCTAAACACGGTGGGGTTTATAATAACCAGCACTTTGGAATTCTCGAGAATGAAGAGAGCCTTGGAGCAGCTCCTGTTATTGTCAGAACACACCAGGAAGACCAACAGGAAGCAGAGAAACCCAGACTTATTTTTAGAAGTGCTGATGCCCAGGGCAGGCGGAGAGAGAGAAATGTGTGCTAGCAGCATGTGAAAAGCTCGACACACGGTGGGCTTTATAATAACAAGCACTTTGGAATTAAGCGAAGTGAATTACTTCAGGTGAATTTCGGATAGAAATGAACGATTTAAACTGGTGCCAGTTGTGCTCAAGAAGTGGGAGAACCGCAAGATCCATGCTGTGCCATATAGTTATAAATGAAATTAAGAAATAGAATAATTCGGCATTCTAACGAGTGACCTGAAGTGTTCGCGGTGTCTGCCTGGTTAAAAATAAGGATACGATGCCAATTGTGTTCAGGAGTGCATAACACGCTTCACTTAATGATGTAATCGGGGCATACGATAGGAAGTCTGTGCAAGTGACTCGTGAAGTCCATGCTGTGCCATTTTGTTTAAAACAGTTCTGCTTCTCAAAGGTGGCCAGGAATATTTACACATCTAGATTAACAAGCATTGGCCGTGCGCGAAAGTGAAAGCAGCGCGTTGCGGCGGGGGGGAGGGGCGGAGGAGCGTGAAAGCAATCAAGTGAGAGGAAAGACAGATGGCGCTGAAAGCTGGCGGATGTGCACGTGCACGTGAACGAAATCGCTAGGCCAGCCAAAGCAGCTTGTGGTAGCACTTTTTAAAGCCCCTACTAAATGTCTCGCAGAGCAGCACATGCACTGGCTCTAGCGAGTCCTAAAAAACGGCCCCTCACCCTGGCGGCCCACTGGGGAAACGCTGGGTGCCCCCTACGGCCAGTCCAACCCTGGGCCCACACCGTTCAGGTGATGAGTAGATATACATAGAAATATGAGAGATCAATTGTCAAACGTCTGAGAATATTCATTAAGTTACAACTGTGTGTTCCTTCAACGTGTTTTAGTGCATTACCCAACAACTCTCCAGACACTGACCTGGGAATGCCCACTACTTTATTGCACTTGAGAAAACTAAACTTGTATGGCCAACACATGTGAATCACATGCAAATTTTGACCGCCTATTACTTTTTCTAGTGCAGTTCACACCCCAATGTCATTAAACCAAAGTGCCCCAGAGACTGTAACCTAGAGCCCTACTGTACTGGGGCTAGCCTTTTCTTATTTGGCAACTGTTCACAAAGCAGTAGCTATCCTTGAGGGCAGCTTCCACTGTGCCATTACCACCTGTGAGTATCAGCGGGGTGGTGGAAGAAGACTCTAGCCTCCACTGTGCCAGTGTCACCTGTGAGTATCAGCAGGATGGTGGAAGAAGACTCTAGCCTCCACGGTGCCAGTGTCATCTGTGAGTATCAGAGGGGTAGTGGAAGAAACCTCTATGTGTCCTCTGTGACTATCAGCAGGGTGGTGGAAGAAGCCTCTAGCGCCATGGCCCGCTAATGCTTCCCGATGTCCCTTGCACTGTTACTTTTAAGGTTACAGTCCCTTTTAAGGGTGTCTAATACTGGCACATTGTAGATAGTACACAATATATTGCAGACCTCAATAATGGAGTTTTGTAGTGTCTTTCAGTCCCCTCCAACTCTGCATTCATAGCATTTATGGGTTTTAGTGGAATTGGATTTCTACATTTGTGAAATCAGCATGTGCTTGTAAGTTTGCATGGTACTGTGTTGATACCTAGAGAAGAAATCAAACAAGTTATCAGTGGAATGCATGAATTCATCTCAGCCACTAGGCATCACTCAGGCCACATCCCCATCTATCGTTCTTTTGCCCTTCAAGCCACCCTGACAGGCCCTATCCATATGTGAATCAGTCTTGGTCCTGATTCAATAGGAGCAGTTCAGCCTGAACTGCCAGGACAGTTCCTCCTTCAACCGGAACACAAGTAACCCACAGCACAAAGACTTGACTGTGTCACGTTGCAAACGAGCAAACAGCACTGGTTTTCACCCTGATCAAAATCTATTGAAATGCTGAGATGCTGCAGATATTGCTCGACATGCCTCAGAAAAATTTGTTAATGGTCCCCAGTGTATTTATGCTTCAATCCTATTGCATGGCACTCTGCTTCTCCCTTGAGTGCAGCTTTATACACTTTATGTGAAAATAAAAAACAAAAGTAAAATAACTGAAGGTTGTTGGGCTCAAATAATGATGGTGCACAGGTGAAGGTCAAAGATCAAACAGAGGTAGCAAATGGCGATCCTCTGTGTTTAGCAAATGCCACTTCTGTGCAGGACCACCCCATCTAAACAGAGGACCAATCCGTCTCCACCGAGGTCCAGCCATCTTCCTAGAGAAACAGCCATTTCCACCGAGGACCACCCTGTCTTCCCAGAGGACCACCCCATCTCCCCAGAGGAACACCCTCCCGTCTTCACAGAGGTCCACCCCATCTCCACAGAGGACCACCTTGTCTCCACAGAGGACCACCCATCACCACAGAGGACCACCCATCTCCACAGAGGCCCATCCTGTCCCCTCAGAGGACCACCCATCTCCACAGAGGACCACCCATCTCCACTGAGGACCACCCTGTCTCCTCAGAGGGCGCATGTAGGAAAGTGGGTTTCTGTTTCAGTAACACCCCCCCCCTATATTTGCCAGATTACTGATTCTAACTTGAGTGAGTATGCCATGGGTCCCTACCAATCTGGTTCCCAGGGCTTGTGTTGTTTCCCAAAACTGTACCTTTGTTTCCACAATTGGCCACCTCTCTGCCACATGTAAGTGCCTTGAAAAAGGTACCCCTGGTAGCAAGGGCCTTGTGATCATGGAGAGCTTCTGAGGGCTGCAGCATATATTATGCCACCCTCAGAAACCCCTCACCTTAAGACCCACACACTGCAGGCTGCGTGTTTTGGTGCAGACCAAACTGAAGAGTCATCATGGCACACATCGCTGTGTGCCAGGCCCACAAACACTGCCTGTGGCATGGATAAGTCATCCCTCTAGCAGGCCTTACAGCCCTAAGGCAGGGTGCACCACACCACAGGTGAGAACATAGCAGCATGAGCACTATGTCTGTGACCTTCACCGACATTGTAAGTGCAGTGAAGCCATTTTGAGTAAATGGGCTAGGAGTTGGTCAACACGAGTGCTACAGCTTTGTGATGGCTTTACTGAAAACTAAGCAGATCAGTACCAAACTTCTCAAAATAATAAGCCCACACTGATGATAATGTTGGATTTATTACAAAATGCAATTACATCGCAGAGATACCCCCTGTAAAACGACCAACTTCTAGTGTATTGGCTGACTGGTCCTATCCACCCACCACCAAACAGGTTTCAGACCTCATGGGGTGAGAGCCTATGCGCTCTCGGAAGTCAGAAACAAAGCCTGCTCGGGGTGAAGGTGCTTGCTGGCAGGAATAGCAACACTTGGTGGTGAGCCTCGATCTCACCTTGTGGTGTGCTGATTTGGGCAGCTTCAACTCATGGAGATGCCAGAGGTATGGTAGATGGGATGGTTGCTTGAACGCGAGCTCTGGTCTCCCAGCTTCATTTCTCTGGTTAAAATCTCCTCACCAAGCCAGTAAGGGAGGTGTAAGAATTAGTGGCTGGAAAGGGGTCAGTGGACGTCAAGCTGGACCCGACTGAAGTGCCGACTGGCAGCCGTCTGGGATCACTACAGTACCAAGTCTTCCGTCTGTGTCCAGCTGTGCTATGAGGAGGCTGTGAGTTGGACTGCTGACAGGGGTGGACGGTCGGGCCCCCTGACTGGCAAGACCTCAGCCCTTTGATCTACTGAGGGCATCGCATGCTGGGTTAGTGTGGGCACTCGAGGGAATCCCCTACTCTACGGGTAACGCCGGGCGAGGCACCACCCATTAGCGGCCTCTGCAGTCTTGTAGGCCTGGCAAGACTCTGGCTGGAAAGGTAATGGGGATGACGGCGGAAGGAGCAGACCGACTCCCTCATAAAGAATAAGTGCCATTCATGGTGAGGGGCAGACTGCGTGGCCTTCCTGAACCGCCGGTGAAGGCAATTGCTTATTAATCGTCTGCTTGCTCTATATGCAACACTGGATCCCATCCCCCACGGTTGTATAGTGCATGATAGAGGCATAGGTCCTACTGCCTGCCCACTGGTGCTACAGCCTGCTGTTTCGGACCTCTCCTTCTAATATTAGGTGAGACAGCGACTTGGGAGGAGCCGTGCCACACATTACCTGGAGCGATTGGTATGGTGCGCTGCCTGAGGGGCTTTACCTCTCACCATGTAATCACAACCGCAGAGACTGGGTTGTAGCCACTGCTGGGTCTCCCTTGTGCATCACAGAACTGTGGAGGGGGGGTGCTTGGATAACCCCTAACATAGCAGGTCACTTTAGCTAGGTGTGTATACCTGGACTCACTAATTATCCTTTGAGAATGGCTAAAGCTCTGAAGGAGAGGGGTGGCGACATCCCGCAGACCCGGGCTGTAGTGGAACTGGCACCATCCCCTGTGGAGCTCCTTCTCCAGGATCACACCCAGAACTTCTCAGACATGATGGTTGCGGTCAGCAGTTTTGAAGGCCTCTACCGAACCAAAGCTGGATTCTTTAATAATTGATATAAGGCTTCTGAAGGACATTCACAAAAAACTGAAAGATAGAGTGCAGTACGCAGAGCAAGCACGATGGAATAACAGCATCCCACCACTATCCAACTTACCACTCCAGTCATGGGAATCCTTCAGCCAGCCTGCAGCAAATTTCTCTAATCGAGGATATCCATTGATTTCAACAGGCCCCCCCGAAGCCTTCTTTGCACTCTACACCTGGCCGCCCCTGTGCTGCTGGTGGTGCAGACTCTGCTCTTTGTTGGCCCCTCTAATGCTGATCTTAACCCCCAGGGACTGTGTCCCCAACCCACAGGAACTTACCTGTAACCAGTGCCTCTTCAAGGTGCCACTGGCCTCCATAGGAAAACATTGGGCCCAATGAACTCTGCACCCGTCCGCCCCAGCACCACTGGTGGTGCAGTACCTATCTTTGTCAGACCCTGGCCCAGTGTTGACCCAAACCCATGGAGACCGAACTTGATATCCACTTACTTACCTGTAAACTACTCACCTGTCTTTTTCCCCTAAGATTGCATTGGTCCCTCACTGTAGTGTACTAAGTGTGATCCTGCATACAAAGTCTCAGTATTAAAAAGCATTTAATGCACATGTAAAGTATTGTTTGATACTATACAAAACCAATGGCAGTAATTGAAAACATTGCATACAAATATACTTACCTGTAACTGAATTCAACTTGGTTACTAGAAATAACAGTAACAAAGGTATTATTTTTCTACAAACATTGGCCTAGAGTCAGTCATTGATTGCGTCTTCCTGCCTTGTATGAGAATGTACACCAAATGCATTCACACTACCCTCTGAAAAGCCTAACTGCTCAGCCCAGCTACCGCAAAATTGAGAGTCAGTTATAATCTACTTTAACCTCTGCCATACCTTTGGGGACTCAGTGTACTCTGTTCACACTATACCTTTTTAGGTCGAGCCTGAGCTAGCGTGCAAGCGCTGCTCTGGTGATCTGTTGTAGGTAGAGTGCGGAGGAGAATCCCCATCCACATTTTTCATTGGCTTGTGTCTTTGTCCTTCATAAATGCTGACGTCTGATTCCTTAATAGGCTTGTTAGTCCCTCTTTAGTACAGCCATGTCATCATTTGTATCCTCCCATGGCTACTGGATCCTTTACTTCGGTTCATACATGGTTTTTAGTGTTGTAAGCACTATTTTCTTTATTGAGTTTGTCCTACTTGAGGCACGACGAAGTGCTTTGTTTACATTCAGCGCGCTGTGTGCGCTTTCACTTTCGGAGCTGCCGGGACAATTGTGACTGCTTGTTTTGCTTTTCCTTACATATTTTCTCTTCCTTCGCCTCTTGTTACAGATTTTTCTCCTTTTGACTGTCTACCTTTGTTTATTTGTTGTATTCACAGTTCCTTTTATTTAGCCCAACTTACCTCCCCTCGTATATTTTCCATTATTTGCACAGCCTCAGTGTCTTTTTCTTTACTGGTTTATTTCTAACCCCTCTGTCTGACTCTTCTCAGCAATATGAGCACCAATAACTTCGAAGTTATTTAGGAGCCACCTAAGCCGAAAGAGGATAGAAACTGACACCATTTAGCACATTAGATGAACGGCTCAACGAAGGGAAGGAACAGTGTATTTGGAGGCAGCTCATGTTTTCAACAGCAGCCAATGGGAGATAGTAAAGTATCAGCCATTCCGAGCCTGCCTTGCCTTCTCCCTTCCTTTACCAAGATGGTGGAGAAGAAGTAGGGCACGTGTGAGGATATCAGAGGAAACGAGGAGGACGGAGACGAGTTTATGGAAGGGACTGGTAGCGAAGATGATGAGGATGATGGGGACATCATGGAGAAGGAGGAAGAGGATGGTGGTGATAAGAGCCAGAAGATGGTGTATGTTCCTGGCCTCGATCCCCTGCAGGATGGTGAAGAGCTGGTGCTGGACCAGGAGGTATATGTGTTGTACCACCAGGTGCAGACAGGTGAGGGGGCTCGGCGGATTTCCTTTTGTGTCAAAGCAGCTTTAATGTGTATTGGTGGACTGTTGGACCTGCAGGCTTGCTTTGATGCATCCAAATTTCTGCCTTATCTTTGGTGGCTAGAAGTTCATGTTCGTTCTACTGCTCACCCTCAATTGACAGTATGCTGCAAATGGTGGTAACTTCAAAAGAATTAAAATTTTTAGATGCCATCCACAGCCAAATATAATTTTTATGGGTACTGCCGTGAAATAGAATGTTTTAGTTATTTTCCCTCGTGGTCAGATGAGGCTCTCTGGTGTATACGGTAGAGTGTTTAAACTTGACATTGTTCAAGCAGGCACCTAACGGTGCAATCATATGCCGACACTGTGTATCGGTTAAACGCTTTATTTGGTTCTGTGTAGGAACAGAATTAATTACCTTGTTAGGATCATTAGCAACCAGTGGCAAGGCTGGTTTATCATGTCTGAGAAAAACTCCACATGAACATGACTTGTAAGACCCCGAGCTGTTTATTTCAAATTTCATCCTCCATATCATTGGCCTTTACCCAACCCGGTTTACATTAACTTTAGGAATTGTCTTTGGCTGCACATGATTTGCCAATCTTCAAGATTTATTGACAGTAGAATCATGTTTTCATGAGTTTACCCTGATTCTGCCACTGTCCGCATCATTCTTGGGCTCATCTTAGCACAGGGTACAATGATTTTCTTTTCACTCGAATGCTCTGGCTTCATGGATGTCACTAAGTGCTTACCTTGCAGTTTCATTTTGCCCCAGGGTTTGAAGATACTGTTAAAGTTCAGTGGAGAGATGGTATGCAGCAGTGGAATTTATTAATCCTAGTGGATACAACAAGACACCAAAGATCCTTCAGTTCCTGGTTTGGTCACATTAACACAATTAAGACAAATGTGCTCCTGCGATACCTTTATCTGTTCCAGTTTCTTCAACTCCTTTTCTTACTTAGGGTCTTATAACAAGACAAATTGAGATTCGTGGGAACGTTTTGGTAGGCACGGGATGTATTTATCTCTCTTCACTCTACTACACTATTATCTCTCCAACTTTAACAACCTATCTCTAAACACTGTCTCGCTGTGTTTCTCTGTCTCTATCTTTCTGTCTCTCTCTCTCTGTCTGTCTCTTAACTCTTCCTTTCTCTAACTCTTTTTCACTCTCCTTCTGATTTTCTCTATCTTCACTCTACCTCTCACTTATATGCACATATAACTCTAACTATCCCTACATACCATCTCTGTCTCGCTTTCTATCACTTTCACTCGTGCGCTCTCTCTCACATAAGTAAAGAGCATTTCCATTACAACGCCAATAGCTCTAACTCTGAAAAGAAATGCGAGACCTATTGCATTGCAAATGCTTGTTTTGTATTGTATATACAGAGCCAGCTTCTTACAACGCTGCTTGGCTAAACCTCTGCAGGGCCACCAAGGTTGAGTTGAGTGTCCTCAAAACTAAGGCCCCAAATTACTGACAGCAGGTTAAGGGAACAACATAGAGGCACCATGTTCAGTACCCTATTGTAATTAAATCTTAGGGTCACACAATTGCAGGCTGGCCTGGACCTCACCCTATAAAATTGGGCGCTGGAGACCCTGGCATCACTCATTAAATGTTAGGGCTTCAAAGACTGACACAGTCCAGAGCCCTAGTGTCATTTGAACTAATGTTACAAATCAGAGGTACCCCATCACAACTCCTAAGTCATTAAAACAGAGAGCCGCAGACAGTGTCATATAGACTTACTGTTCTTGGGTTGGCATTTTTGTATTAGGAAAATACTACTCTGGGAAGCTGGAATCTCAGGGTCCACCCTCTTTTTTTCAGGAACCCACAGTAAGTGGGTCAATTAGTGGTTCCTGGTTTTGCAGTTCGCCGGTTTGCCAGTTCGCCAGTTGGTTGCTACAGTTAGTTGCTACACGCCACTGCCGCCACTGCAGCACAGGAGTGAGTGCGGAATGGCCCAGAGTAAGCAATACCAGCAAGCTGCAAGCAGCAAGTGGTAAGATATACGCCACAGACTGCGAGGAGACCACCCTAGGACATACGCCGCACCGCCGGTTACAGAGACCCGCGACTGCAAGAGGCGGGAGCAGTGGGAGGCTGAAGTGCTTGCCTCGGCTTGGTTCCTGCGTGGTTCGTGCGGCTCTCCCGGCGGTTCTTCCGGCGGTTACCAGAGAGTGAGAGCGCGGCCGTTTCTACCTGCCAGCCTGCCTGCCTGCCCTCGAAGGTCGGACCCATTCACAGCTCTTGCACCCTCCTCGCTCCCCCTGCAAGTAGCCACTCGAAAGTGGCGGTGGGGGTTGAGCGGGGCAGGGAGTGATGGAGTATACACGGCATATATACAGCGAGGAGAACTGCATTAGTGGAGCCGGCGACTGTCCTGGTTTGTCCTGGCTCGTCCTGGCTTATCCCTACAAGAGATGTGCGGGAGTCAGGAGTCGTGTGATCCACTGTGTGAGCCGCGAATCGCAGCAACCGTGAGAGAGCCTCGGGAACTCGAGAGCACCGTGGGTGAGAGGAACCCGAAATCTAGGTTCCGATTCCACCCGCAGGAACCGCGGGTGCCAAGAGAACTCCGCGTGAGGTTGTGCATGGGCCCGAGAGAGCCCAGAACATGGTGAGGGACTCAAGGCCAGCGCGGGTCTAAAGAGCTACCTTGGAACAGAGAGTTTTTGCCGCTCACTTGTAATTTGCTGAACTTGCCATTTGAAAGGACCACGGATCGCTGTCAAGGAGGGCGCTTTGCTAATGCTCAACTTCTGCTCACAAAGGGTCGTGTCGCTGGTGGGAGCTATTCCGCATTCGGCGGACAGCCTGCATGCTCCCAGCGTGCACTAGACCCCAGGGCTACCTGTCCACTTCACCGGGGGACTGCGAGGACCAGCAGCCCCTACACCTAACAGCTGGTGCCTCTTCCCCCGGAGGTCACGCCCCCCACCTGACGCCTATTTACTGTTCGCGACACCCGCTTCGCGGGTGCCGCTCACTTGTAATTTGCTAAACTTGCCATTTGAAAGGACCACGGATCGCTGTCAAGGAGGGCGCTTTGCTAATGCTCAACTTCTGCTCACGAAGGGTCGTGTCGCTGGTGGGAGCTATTCCGCATTCGGCGGACAGCCTGCACGCTCCCAGCGTGCACTAGACCCCAGGGCTACCTGTCCACTTCACCGGGGGACTGCGAGGACCAGCAGCCCCTACACCTAACAGCTGGTGCCTCTTCCCCCGGAGGTCACGCCCACTGTCCGCCATATTATATATTATAAATTGACCAGCCCCAAACGCAACGCGGGACGCGCGCGGGGAGAAGCGCGGGCGAAGCCCGGGCCAAGGGCGGGCCCGTTTAAGCCCGTTCAAGACCGGGCAGGACTGGACTGGGCCACCCCATTTACAGTTAGTGTTTTATGAATTTTATTACCATTGATATCTCACATTGACACTATTAGTATTGGTTTGAGAATAAGTATTAATATTGTAATCAACTTGTACGGTATAATGTCTCCAAGAACTACTAGGAACACTGTTAAAAAGCAAGCTCAATTAGCTGGCGAGATCATTGGCCCAATTGATCAATTCATAACCAAAGCCAATGACGCCATTGAACAGGGCATTATCCTACTGGATCGAAGGATCTCACAAGATCTGACGATAGCCAGGCGCTCATCGATGGGCCTATTGGGCACTGCAAAAACCCCCTTACGTCCTGTTGATCTACCTCCTCCAGTGATAGTGCATGCAGAAACGCATACGGTTCCTCGCACAGTGGATCTTTCTGCATCTCTGGATTTGTCTGACTCCCATCTATCCTTGGAAAAATCTCCAGTTATTTTTGCCACCCAACCAGTTAACACCTCTCCTTCAATGGCTAGGGGTACACGAGAAGGAGCTATCCCTAAGAAAGTAAAGAGGAAGTCAATTGTTAAGCCTCCCCATTCCACCATTCCATCTGCCACAACTATCTCCGTAACTCCTCTTGTCTCAAATCTTCCTCTGGAAAACCTTAATTTTTCATCCCTCCATCACTACCCTTCACTGCCAAATGTTCAAACAGCGGACTCTATTCCAGCTAACTTGAGCATAAGCTCCACCAGCTCAACCAGTAATTACAGCAGTGTAGATATGATGGACGGCAATCCCAAAATTAACGCATGCACCAATGACAGCTTACTGCTTACTAGAATTGGCGATATGTTTAAATCTCACTTGGAACCCATAGAAAAGGCCCTACACATGGTTCAGTCCCAACTCACTCAACTGTCTCTAGTAATATCTCAAAGTACAGGAAACAAGAAGGATTCCAATTTGGTGAAAGGTAGGTCCACTATTTCAAATACCCCTAACGCCAAAGTGTCAAAACCAGGCTCCTCCGTTCAGAACCCCAAATCTAATAATCAAAAAGTCCCTGAGAAGCCTATTCAAAATCATCCCCAAACATCTGTGAGCAAGCTACAACCACCTCCTAAACCCTTGAACCCGCCACCATCTCGCCCTGTAATTAATCCTAAATCAATAGCACTTCCCCCATCAAACCCTCCTCCTTCCCTTCCCACTCCTATACCCCCTACCCCCGCTCCTGTCCAATCCAACATCACTACCGGCTTCAACACTATTCCTATTAACCGTAACAGAAAGATTCCCCCTATCCATCTCCCACCCGAGGCCTCCCCATACGTAGTAATAATGACTGGGGTTCCGGAACTCCCCCCAAATCAGGATGAACCAGTTTGGTCCCTGAAAAATAAAGTAATCTTTTGGCTGTCCAACAATAGACTGCTTCCAATCTTTATGGACAACAGAGTTACTACAGTGCGTAGAGTGCCTTGGTTAGGCAACCAACCAAAAAATATACAGGGCGACTGTATAATAGTAAATTTTGAAAATCCCAATACAGTTGAACATATTGGCTCTTGGGGTGATCAAACTTCTCCCGAAGGGATCGCTACCCATAACTTGTCGTACTTCTATCCCCCTAATACGCGATGCAATGCAGGCCCTCCATGGTCCTGGACGAGGGTAGGGAACTGGGGTGGTACCAGAGACCGAAATCAGTGGTTGGGGCACGGTTTCAGCAACCCACCATCAGGCCACTTTAGGAACTGGAGAGGTCCACTACTATCCAACAGATATGATTGCCTGGACATGGTGGATTGACTATCATCTCTACCTATGGAAGATAGCAGTTACAACAGCGTATTTCCTAACCCAATAGTTCCCTGTAAGACCATTCGGGTGGCCGGCTCCTCCTTGTCATTCTTGCATGGTACCCAGTCTGAGTCTTCCCTTCCCCAGCATACCCTGGCCCAACAGCAGTCATCCTCCCCTCACCAGGACGCATGCTATAGCTTGCCAGCTACCCCTGCAGATCCGCCCCCAAACCCTCAATCTCCTACCCCCCAACCCAGGGAGCCTAAACCCATCCCTCCTTTTCCTGCTATAACCACTCAGTCCCTGTCCCAACTTTCACATCCCTCTGCCGAACTTCACCCTTCAAATTCTATCTTTACACCAACCCAGGATCTTCCAATCATATTTTGGAATGTAGCAGGCCTAAGATCGAAAATCCATCTTCAGTCTTGGGTGGAACTTACTAATAAATTTAAGCTAATATGTCTCGAAGAAACTTGGGCAATTAACCCTATTCATATACAGGGTTTTAAAACATTTCACCTTCCTCCCTTACCGTCCATTCATGGTAGACCGAAGGGCGGCTTAGCCATCTATGTTTCCAACTTAATTCCTTTCACGATCTCGGAAGTTCAGCTAGACTCGTCAATTTTTCAAATTCTTAAACTAGTTCCTGACAATAATTCCAGTTACTATCTCATTAACATGTATAATAACTCCTCACCTAGCGACTGTGTAAAATCTTTGTCGGAAATTACTCACTATATACAAGACCAAAAAGCTAAGAGTCACGAGCAAAACTGTCATATTGCGTGGGGCGGGGATTTTAATGTGTATCTGTGCAACAATCATGGTAAAGGTATCTGTGGGCTCTCAGACGAGCACGACGTTCCCTTGGCCCACTTCACTCATAATGCAGTAGGTCACGCACTAAATACTTGTATTTTCTCATTAGAACTCGAATTCGCTAATACCCTAGTGTGTCCCGCTGTAGAGTTCAAAACGACCTTTCATGGTAGAGGTGCTACCACAACCATCGATTTTATTTTATGCTCTCAATCTTTAAAACATCGATTGAAGCAATTTACAACTGGCACCGACCCTTCAAGTGACCACTATCCAAATAGCATAACCATAGCTCTAAATTCACCATCTCCAGCCTGCACAAAAACAAGCTTCTTGGTGCAGCACTCTCTGGAGATGAATAAAACCAATGGTTATACTGTTAAGTGGACGACGATCAATCCCGCAGAGATCACCAGTAAGATCATTCAAAAAACCCTTCCTCTCATCTACCATTGCTTGGAGACGTCATCTTCCCCAAAGCTGATTCTTTCCAGCTTCACCAAAATATTAGAAGCCATCAGACAAGAGCTCACCCGTTCTCATAAGACTTGCATCAATGATAAGGACTCAAGAGGGTGGTTTGATTTCCGCTGCCGTAAAGCGCAGCGTGCATTGAAAAACGCACTTCAAAATAAGACCAGGGACAAGCCCCAAATTGCCTCCTTGAGGAAAAATTATAAGATGGCACAGCAATCCCGTAAACGGGAAATAAAAAATAATCTCTGGGCCCAATTACACCAGAGTACCTTAACCAAGGACTCCACCATGTTCTGGAGAACAGTCAGGGCTCCTTTCCTAGTTGATGAAACTGCAATACAGCATCTAGATGTGGCAGTACCTGCTGATAAATGGGTAGCACATTACTCCCAGATTTTCGCGGATTACCCCTTGACAACTGAGTCACCTAGACCAGAGGCGGAAGCTCCTACTAGTAATAACATCTTCCCTATTGACCTCCATTTTGATCTAGAGGAGATAATTACAGCACTGACCGCCTCAAAGACCGGTAAGGCGCCCGGCCCAGACGGGGTTCCCTTAGACATATTTGTGAGCAATATAGATCTCTGGTCTCCAATTGTCATGCAGGTTATGTCTGCAGTCACCCAGATTGGCCCTCTTGACTCTTGGTCTACTTCTGTGCTCCTGCCCATTTTCAAAAAGGGAGATCGGGACAATCCAGCCTGCTATAGGCCCATCTCCCTTTTGGACTCCCTCGGCAAGGTAGCTGGGAGACTAATTCTGGAGCGATTAAGGGACTGGTCTACAGAGAATAAGATCTTAACTGACCTACAGTTTGGGTTTCAGGAGGGCTTGGGCACCGTGGAACAGGCCTTAAATCTGACTCTACTCATAGGCAAATACGTAGGGGCCAAAGGTGGTAAACTTCATCTAGTCTATGTGGATTTGAGTTCCGCATTCGATTGCGTGATTCACTCCAAGTTATGGGCGATCTTGAAGCATCTGGGCATCGATCTCGCACTGTTGAATTTTCTCCGAGAGTTATACTCGGACGCAAAAGCCTGTGTGAGATACGGTATTAAAGGGGAGCTTACTGAATCCTTTAATATCGAAAAAGGCGTAAGGCAGGGATGCGTCCTTGCGCCATTCCTATTTAACATCTATACTAACGGACTGGAGCAAGCGATGTTGGTTGACAGCAAAGATTTACCCTGCATAAACTCCCGCCCTATTCCTGCATTACTGTATGCAGACGATTCAGTTATCCTAGCAAGGACACCGAACCAGCTTCAGATCCAACTAGATAAATATTGCGAATTTATGTCTTCTCTTGGTCTCAAAGTCAATAAATCTAAGACTTTTGTTATGAACATCGGGAAGAGAGCCCAAAAATGTAAACCTCTCTTTATTGAGAAGACCAGATTAGAAACTGCCACTACCTATCCGTATCTAGGTATCCTTATCGATAATCAACTGTCCTGGAAATCTGCGATATCCAGTAAAAAACTGCAGTTCCAACGCACAACATCTGCACTGACCTCGTTCTCTAGGAAACTGGGTAAGCCCGCCCCTACTGTACTTTTGCAGATTTACCAAGCCAAATGCATGAGTGTGGCAACATATGGTGCCGGAGTCTGGGGCTATGTGTCCACTGACGAGCTACAAGTTATAGAAAATTGCTTCTTGAAATACATATTAGCCCTCCCTCGTAGTGCTCCTACTTTCGGCACCCATGCGGAACTCGGCCGGGAGTATCTGACTGATATCATTAGCTACCAGCCGATTCTACTATGGCACCGTATATGGACTAAGAAGCAATGTCATCTAACCAGGTCACTAATATCTGACTGTCTCTCTTTGTCCTATTGGAAAAAGATTCCCTGGCTGCTATATGTATCGAGATTTTTAACAGATTTGAATCGCCCTGCATTTTTCACTGACCCTGAATCCTTATCGGATATATCCAGAAAATCCTTGAAAAAGCTTTGTGCTGATCATTTAAATGATCTTCGTTTGTGTTCTGAACTTGTCAAAAAATCAAATGTTCATTTAACGATGGTCCAATCTCCTCATGGCATTCAATTGTATTTATCTTTTTTTCTGTCAAATTATGAGAGGTATGTTTTAACCAGATTTCGGTTTGATCTATTTTATCGTCTTGTTTCACTGCCTGTGCCCTTAGTCTGGTCACGGGAACTACCAAACTGTCCTTGTGACGGTCTAACTTGCCAGTCAACCCTGCACGTAACCTTTTTCTGCGGTTTCTACAAGTCTCCGCGGAAACGATGGCTGGTTCCTTTGCTTCGACACTTAGGGCTGAGAAGATGCAGACCGGCTCTTTTGGCACTTCAATATCTGGATACCCCGTATATAGCCAAAACTGTAGCCTGCTTTCTTAAAGCCTGCTTGAAAACTCATTCTCAACTATTGGCAACTGTTTCTTAAGATTTTACTGATTACTCGGCTACTATTTCTGTATATAGAGTGTTAGCGTTTACTCCTAATTGCCTGCTTTCCTCAACAGCTATTGAACAAACTGATTTTTACTGATTACTGTGCTAATATTTTTGTACTTAGAGTGTTAGTGCTTACATGTAAAATGCGTCACTTTTTAAGCAGCCAATGAGCAAACTGATTTTTATAATGTTGTAATCCTTTAAATGTACTTTTTATGATTGTAAACTCAATCGAAATAAAGTATTTTATTGATTGATTGAAGTGGGTCAATTAGTGGTTCCTGGTTTTGCAGTTCGCCGGTTTGCCAGTTCGCCAGTTGGTTGCTACAGTTAGTTGCTACACGCCACTGCCGCCACTGCAGCACAGGAGTGAGTGCGGAATGGCCCAGAGTAAGCAATACCAGCAAGCTGCAAACAGCAAGTGGTAAGATATACGCCACAGACTGCGAGGAGACCACCCTAGGACATACGCCGCACCGCCGGTTACAGAGACCCGCGACTGCAAGAGGCGGGAGCAGTGGGAGGCTGAAGTGCTTGCCTCGGCTTGGTTCCTGCGTGGTTCGTGCGGCTCTCCCGGCGGTTCTTCCGGCGGTTACCAGAGAGTGAGAGCGCGGCCGTTTCTACCTGCCAGCCTGCCTGCCTGCCTGCCCTCGAAGGTCGGACCCATTCACAGCTCTTGCACCCTCCTCGCTCCCCCTGCAAGTAGCCACTCGAAAGTGGCGGTGGGGGTTGAGCGGGGCAGGGAGTGATGGAGTATACACGGCATATATACAGCGAGGAGAACTGCATTAGTGGAGCCGGCGACTGTCCTGGTTTGTCCTGGCTCGTCCTGGCTTATCCCTACAAGAGATGTGCGGGAGTCAGGAGTCGTGTGATCCACTGTGTGAGCCGCGAATCGCAGCAACCGTGAGAGAGCCTCGGGAACTCGAGAGCACCGTGGGTGAGAGGAACCCGAAATCTAGGTTCCGATTCCACCCGCAGGAACCGCGGGTGCCAAGAGAACTCCGCGTGAGGTTGTGCATGGGCCCGAGAGGAGGTCGGGAGCAAGGTCGGGAGCCGGGAGCTAGGACCTAGGTCTGTACTCTTGCTGCTCCTTCACTTGTTGCCAGCTCTCTCTGTATGCCTGTATGCTCATACCTATCCAACTAATTCTACTAAACCACCTAAAACCTGCAAACCTCCCTTTCCAGCTCACCTCAACTCAATTTGTTCAGGGATAAACTACTGGGTCAGACTGTGAACAGCCTCTTGGGTCTTCGTGTCTCTGCGCGGCCCCGTAGGAGAAGCATGGCTGCAGCTGGGGCGTGGAGTGAGGAGGAAAAGCAGCACTTCGATCTGCCTACAGGTTGGCCTAATTTGTCATACCCTGCCACCCTGCCAACCTGCCAACCTGCTAATCTGCTAACTAGTCAACCCGCCAATTTTCTAACCTGCTAACGGTTAACCGCTAACTGCTTTTGGCAGCTACTAGCAGTACCAGTCAGTCACCAATACTAACAGCTACCAACTGGCAAAACCTTGTCGAGCCCTAGTTAACCCCTGTCGATCCCAGTCGAGCCCTACCAGAAAAAGCCCTCCATCACTCATCCAGTCTTTGTCTCTGAGAAAGGCTGAGCAGCAGGCAAACCAATAAATCAACCGAACACCTGCACTTGCATTTGTATCTGTAACAATCACCCTCCCACCAGGACTGTTATGAAGTCGGGAAGGATAAGAAGGCCCATTACAAAGCCGCCACCCAAACGGAAAAGAATGGAAGCCGCACATGAAGATCATGGAATTACGTCAGCCCTAGAAAAAGACAAGACTGAAAAAAACCCCACCAATGGTACAGAAAGGACCAGTTTAAGCAACTGTAAAGATGACAATACCAGTTTAAAGCTAGAAAAGAAATTCACCTTCTTAAAAGACCCAAGCAAAGCAATCTATTCTAATAACGACTTAGTCGAGGGTCTACAACCCCCATTGCTACCTGGGGGAATAGAAACTTCTTTATCCCAAACAACAGGAAGGACAGCGAAAGTAATAAATACAGTTGCAGAAATACACATGGAGAAAAGCCTTATGGCAATCACCACAAACCACTTGAAAATCAAACCGGGGGATGGAACACAAAGAGGACAGACTGCAGAATTTACTGCGGGAGTCAGCAATCCAGTTAGCCCGGAAAGCGAATTGTCTGCAAGTTTAGAAGACTGGAACAAAACACCTATGGGGGAGGGGTATGTGAGCAAGAGGGTCAATAAAACAGTAATAACCCCAGAAAAAACCCCGGAGCACCAGGGATCCTATGGCCAGAGAGACAAGTTTATTTCCCCTCCTCACCAGCACTTACTGAACGATCTGGAAGGAAGGATTACAACACCTCAGCCAAAAAGTAGTTCTCCATACAAACTAATGAGCGCTCTATCAGACACTCTGACAGTGCAGAAACAGCAGGGGGGAACAAACCAAATCAACTTCCCCATGAATCTTCTACAAGAGAATACGTTCACCACAGACAATGACATGACCTTCTTAGCGTCACAGGAATGGGAGGATCTAGTAGCCTCATTCAACGTAAAACCCATTATCAACAACTCCACGGAAGAACTAATCAAGCTGCAAAGTGAGGGGAGTAGAGGGCACTCAGACACTTTTTGGGTAACTCTACTAAACACCATTCAGCTGTCTGCAACAGCACTGCAGTATCAATCTGACAAGCTAGACATACAGCTAACCGTACTTCACAGGCTTGCCAAATTTACCTCTGGAATAGAAAGGAAACTTGAGGACCTTAACGGTATCATAAAAAGGGGACAAGAAGCAGAAGCAGCAAAACTGTCACAAATAATAAGAACTGATTGCTTCTGTACCCCAGTAATTGATAAGCTGGCCACACTACCGACAATGTTAGGAAGCCTTATGGCAGATCTAAAATCAAACACAACGTTGCATCTCATAATGAAGACCAAGCCCGAAAAAACAGGCCCTAGCGAAAAAACAGCAGGAGCTGATAACACGCAGCCCACTCTTCTCAAAGTTGGGTACTCTTCTCCAAATCTTAAGCATACTCTGGAAGACCCCATCTTAAACAACTTAACTGATGATAGGGCAGGTGAAGAGACCCTTATGAATGCACGAGCCCAGCGCACACCAAAAAGGAAGGGTAGTTAAAGGAAAATAACAGGAGCAAGTCAAATCGTCAGAAACAGTTTGGCGCTAGCCAACGGGGACAAAGAGCAAACAAGGGAAATCTCAATGAACAACCAAGATAAAAAAACATCACCCTTCGATACTGGAAAAACAGCTACAAGGAGTATAAGAACATTGGAAAAAACCTATGTCGACTGCATTGATGAAGTTAACAGTTGAACAGACAGTACTGATGGATAGTAGCTCAGTAACAAACTTGCAGCAACATAAAACAACTGAATTAAAAAGCAGCGCAGAGAGCAGAGGAAGGAGACCGGCAGAAAATCTGCCTATGGAAAACACCCAGACTACAGAAGAGCTCACAGAGGAGCCCAAAAGAATTACCATTGTAACCTCAGAAAATTACAAGCAACAACTTACCCCCTAGCAGAGTCAGACATAACACGGCAACTATGTTCCAGGAAAAACATCTGGTGGTAAACACACATAGCAGGAATAATCTGGTCGTAGAGCAGGTGATAGAGGAGCACCGTGGAGCCAGCACAATAACCCTAGAAGCCACAAACAATAATCAATCCCCACACGAGATTAAACAAAGAGAATAAAACACATGCCAGCTAAACCATATCATTGCATCCAAGGAGACAGATATTATTTTATTCACCCCAGAATATAAATCGAGAGGTAGAGTGGACATTCTCAATAGGAATAACATACTAAGATTGATCCACACAATTAAAGAACTGAAACATATCAACACAACAGACTTACTTACGATTGAATTTTTAACCTCACCAAATCAACAAGGCCCAGAAGTGACAAAGACGACATGGAAGACAAATGACCTCGCAGATCAAATTTTGGGGGAAATGAACAAATTCGCTCAGTGGGGGATAAAGCTGAATCCAGGAAAAAGACCAGCTCCCCCCCCCGCCCCCCTAGAAGAAAGTAATAAGGATCGCTCAGTAACAGCTTAGTCATTCTTAAAAGGAGCACTTAGTCACTCGCCAGGGTCCAACGGCACTCTCTCATACACTCAAAACTTAAGAATGCAAAAATCGGATTCTAGCTGGGCAAACACACGGCAAACAATCACAATGGGGGATACAAAGTGACAAAGGGCACTCGGCCAGACCTCAGCAAAAGCTGAATCTACAAAAACCAGAATATGCATCTGGAATATTAATGGTCTGACAAACAAGCTGGAGGATCCGGACACATCAAACTATTTAAAATCATTCGACCTGATTTTACTCCAAGAAACCTGGGATGAGAACGAGATAGCCTTAGCAGGATACACAACACAAATCCACCCAGCCACCAGAGGCTTTAAATTTGGACACTGTTCAGGTGGCCTGATGACATATGCCTCAATTTCAACCATAGGAAAAATGGAAGAGCTCAAGGTAAAAATAACTTCCCCAAGTGCCATACAGGCAATAAACATAACAATCAAAATCCAACAGGTGGATCAATCACTACTCATAATTAATACATATCTACATCCGAAGCATAGACTGAAGGGGGCACAAGAACTTGTGAATGAACTGATAAGACTCATGGAAGAGAGAAGTGGAGAATCTCATCTTGGCGGGCGATTTCAATCTTTACCTCTTTGGAATAACAACAGAAGACGAAATAGCACAGGAACTCAATATAGCGTGGGGAATACCAAATCAAGCACCAGCAATCCCAAACAAAGAAACAAAATGCTCGATTCAATTATTGAAAGATCTAGAGCAGTTACATTTGAGGGTATTGAACGGCCGATTCAAAGAGGATATCAAGCGGGTATTAACATACTTCGCCGCAACCACTTCTTCTTACCTTGATTTCACCCTGGTAACTCTTCCACTGTTTGACATCGTAAGTTCATTTAGAATGGGTGAAAATGGGCAAAGTGACCACCTACCGCAAGAAATGACTTTAAGTGCTACCAGTGGAAAATACATGGAAATAAGGGAACGCGCTGGAACAGAGTGCACTGTGAACTTCAGACGGATAAAATGTAATGTTAATAACATTGAGGAACTGTCAACCAATGCAAAATGAATCATTCAACAAAAAAACAGCTTGATAAAAAACTCAATAGAGGCTTGGATGAGTTTGTAAAAGATCTCGGAACAACATACGCTACATTACCAAAACTTCCGAAAGCGAACAAATCAGGCTTCTCACAAGACAAGGTAACCTCGTTTGAGATAAAAGATCTGAAACGGAAAATAAACCGAACCCTAAGACAGCTTTGTAAAAGAGCACACGACGACGACCTACAAAAGGAGCTACGAACTTTTAAGGCATTGCAAAAAAGGAGGATCTGGGATGAGAAAAGGCAAGTGAACGAGGAACTCTGGGTGAAAATAATGCATGATTCAAAATTGAAGAACAGTGCTAAGTTCTGGAAGACAATTCATAGCCTTCAACGGCCTGGTAACAACGGAGTAAACTCACACATAACAGGTTTTGATTGGCCACTTTACCTATCCAATCATTTCAACGACAGTAATCGAGGATGGAACTCAGCTAGAGGAACATTAAAGATACTCGAGAATAATTCATGTGTTAACAACACAGGAAAAAACAAACATGTCAAATATGTAGGCATCACCCAGGTTGAGACCCCGGACAAACAAGCCAACCAAGAGGAGGAAGGAACTACAAGCTCATAAACAACTTCAAGCCGGTGGGAAAAGAATGATGAAATAACAGCAACAAGAATAAAGCTACAAATATCAAAAGGAAAAGCGGGTGGAGCTCCCGGCCCCAACGGAATCCCTCCAATAGTTTTCAAACATGATGCTGACTTTTGGAGTAAAAAATTGGTACCAGCCTTTACGGGAATGAAGGAAACAGTGAAATTTCCATTGTCCTGGACAGGTTCAATAATAAGCCCAATTTATAAGCAAGGCGACAGGAGCAATCCTAGCAACTATCGACCAATTGCCTTAACCAACACTGAGGCAAAGTATTACGCGGGGCTGCTCCTGGAGGAATTAAAATCGTGGGCTACCTCAAAACATATTATTCCCACAAACCAAACAGGTTTTTGTAGAGGACAGGGCACAACAACAAACATCATGGTGCTAACCCTATTTATAGAAGCGGCGAAAACAGCAAACAGCTCGCTATTCTTATGTTTCATAGACTATAGCGCTGCGTTCGATCATGTAGATTGCCCCAAACTGTGGCAAAAACTGGATAAGTTGGGAATACCAAGACCTCTCCTGGAACAGCTGATTCATTTGCACACCAACACATGGGTTAAAATCAAGCTGGGATCAGGGACGCACCTCTTAAGGGGAATTAACACCAACAAAGGCCTAAAACAAGGGTGGGTTCTTGCCCCCATGCTGTTTAACCTCTTTCTAGTGGACCTGCCAGGGGAACTGGACAAAACCAAATCTCATGCCCCACGGCTGGTTAACATCTTATTATCAAATCTTTCATACGCAGTTGACTTGGTTTTAGTAAGCCGGTCTCCAATTGGACTCCAACACCTTTTAGACACCACCAGTAAATTTTCACAACATAATGCACTAAAGATTAACTTAAATAAATCAAAAGTAATGACAGTGAATTACATTAAGACAAAGAAACTCTCATGGTTCCTGGACGGGCAGAGACTAGACCGGGTAAGCAACTACAAGTATCTTGGGGTACAATTGGACAGCAGAGGCTCTTTTAAACCTCAATTAGAGGCTATGCGTCGGAAGGGCACCACATTTTACTTCTCAATGAAGCCCTTGATGAAAGTCCTCCCTGACTGAACACTGGATCCTTTCTTACAAGTGATCAAAGCACGATTACAGCCAGTGCTCACATATGGGAGTGAACTAATGCTAGGGAAGGATGCGTTAGCGCTAGACAAAATAATCACTAGAACATACAGAGCAATTTTCCAGCTGCCTAACTACGTGTCACCCGCCCAAATACGCCTTGAATTCGGCCTTTTGAGACAAACAGTGGAGAGAAGAGGTGAGTACATAAAAAGTTGGCGTAAAATCAAAGGCACAGAACAAGGTTCTCTAAATGCCCACCTTTGGGCAGAGCTGTCAACCCGAGAAAAATCACCTGTAAAGAAGTACCTATCAGAATCCCTGGAGTATCTCGAACAAACAAACCTCTGGGAGACATCTGCAGATAATAAGAGCTTTAAAAAAATAGTAACAAAAGTAACTAAAATGGAATTAATAATAGAAGATAAGGAAATTCAGGCCAAGAGGGCCCATGGTTGGACAGTATTGAACGATTTTAAAATGCTTAAACCACAAGCATATCTGAACATGGGTCTTACACAGGAAGACAAACGAAAACTTCTTAAAGTTGTGCTTCGGCGTTCTACCAATCCTTGCTCATATGGCACCCTGGAAAAGGAGAGATGGAGAACAGATCTGCCACCTCTGTGGGACAGATAAAAACCGGGTACGAACCGTCGGACGGAGCACAATCTCCGCCCGACGCGTACCCGGACGTCAATTTTTACAAACAAGGAATTACGATTCGCACGGGTACACCATTACCGTACGAATCGTAAAAAAGCCCGACCGAACAAAAAAACACCTACCAATGCGATCCGGGAAAGCGCCGACCTGACGTCGGGACGCTCGCAGCCAGCCATTCACGACCCAGGAATCACGATTCGCACCGACGTCACCCCGCACGGTGAATATTTTGCGGCAGCCAAAAACTGCCGGGAAATCAGGACGACGCGAACAAGGACCACCAGTACGCGACGGACAGACGACGACGCGAACAAGGAGGACCAGTACGTGACGGACACACAGGACGACGCCACCAAGGAGGACCCGTACGCGACAGGACGACGCGATCAAGGAGGACCCGTACGCGACAGGACGACGCGAGCAAGGAGTACCAGTACGCGACGGACAGACATGGACCCGAACCTACGAGTCATCCCTGCCCTCATAGCAGTCCACCTCCTCTACAGGTTACGACGCAGACGCCGCAGAAGGTCAGAATAACTAAGGGAGGGGGGAAAGTGGGGTGGGGTGGGGGTGGCAGGACCAGGGCAGGCCACAAAACAACCACATAAGTCACACACCACACATGGCCTGGACATACCTGACTCCCATGCCCTGGTCACCACGAGGGGGTGGGGGCGTGTCCTGATAAGCCAGCGACCGCCACAACGGAAGTCCGTCACCACGCAAACCGGCAACACAACCAGACAGGTACGTCCCGTACCCACGCCTGAAGAGCGTGGGTACCAGTCGGACCACGCCCACACACGTCACCCCAACAATGGCGGGACGGATCGCACCAACGTGGCAAAGGCCTGGGTACGGGCCGCACAAACATCACATAGCGTGGGGACGGATATGTACGGACCCTACCCCCACCCCGTATGCAAGGAGCGTACCCCCCACCCCAACAGTGAAAGTACGACCCGTACCCCCACCCGCGTATGCATGGAGCGCACCCCCCATGCCAACAGTGTAAGTACGACTCGAACCCTCACCCGCGTATGCAAGGAGCGTACCCCCCACCCCAACAGTGAAAGTACGACCCGTACCCCCACCCGCGTATGCATGGAGCGCACCCCCCATGCCAACAGTGTAAGTACGACCCGTACCCCCACCCGCGTATGCATGGAGCGTACCCCCCACCCCAACAGTGTAAGTACGACTCGAACCCTCACCCGCGTATGCAAGGAGCGTACCCCCCAGCCCAACAGTGTAAGTACGACCCGTACCCCCACCCGCGTATGCATGGAGCGTACCCCCCACCCCAACAGTGTAAGTACGACCCGTACCCCCACCCGCGTATGCATGGAGCGCACCCCCCATGCCAACAGTGTAAGTACGACCCGTACCCCCACCCGCGTATGCATGGAGCGTACCCCCCACCCCAACAGTGTAAGTACGACTCGAACCCTCACCCGCGTATGCAAGGAGCGTACCCCCCAGCCCAACAGTGTAAGTACGACCCGTACCCCCACCCGCGTATGCATGGAGCGTACCCCCACCCCAACAGTGTAAGTACGACCCGTACCCCCACCCGCGTATGCAAGGAGCGTACCCCCAGCCCAACAGTGTAAGTACGACCCGTACCCCCACCCGCGTATGCATGGAGCGTACCCCCCAGCCCAACAGTGTAAGTACGACCCGTACCCCCACCCGCGTATGCAAGGAGCGTACCCCCCAGCCCAACAGTGTAAGTACGACCCGTACCCCCACCCGCGTATGCATGGAGCGTACCCCCCACCCCAACAGTGTAAGTACGACCCGTACCCCCACCCGCGTATGCAAGGAGCGTACCCCCCAGCCCAACAGTGTAAGTACGACCCGTACCCCCACCCGCGTATGCATGGAGCGTACCCCCCAGCCCAACAGTGTAAGTACGACCCGTACCCCCACCCGCGTATGCAAGGAGCGTACCCCCCAGCCCAACAGTGTAAGTACGACCCGTACCCCCACCCGCATATGCAAGGAGCGTACCCCCCGGCCCAACAGTGTAAGTTCGACCCGTACCCTCACCCGCGTATGCATGGAGCGTACCCCCACCACACCAGTGTAAGTAGACTCGTACCCTCACCTCGAATGCATTGAGCGTACCCCCACCGTGTATGTTCCAAGCGTACATATCCTGAAATCGGAGGTGAGTGTGCAGAGTCCACCCAGCAGTGCCCTGAGACAGGAGGGGTGGGTGCATATCACTCCCAGCATTGCCCTGAGACAGGAGGGGTGTGTGCAGAGTCCTCCCAGCAGTGCCCTGAGACAGGAGGGGTGGGTGCCTATCACTCCCAGCAGTGCCCTGAGACAGGAGGGGTGTGTGCAGAGTCCTCCCAGCAGTGCCCTGAGACAGGAGGGGTGGGTGCAGAGTCCTCCCAGCAGTGCCCTGAGACAGGAGGGGTGGGTGCAGAGTCCTCCCAGCAGTGCCCTGAGACAGGAGGGGTGGGTGCCTATCACTCCCAGCAGTGCCCTGAGACAGGAGGGGTGTGTGCAGAGTCCTCCCAGCAGTGCCCTGAGACAGGAGGGGTGGGGGCCTATCACTCACAGCAGTGCCCTGAGACAGGAGGGGTGGGTGTGGAGTCCTCCCAGCAGTGCCCTGAGACAGGAGGGGTGGGTGTGGAGTCCTCCCAGCAGTGCCCTGAGACAGGAGGGGTGGGGGCCTTTCACTCCCAGCAGTGCCCTGAGACAGGAGGGGTGTGTGCAGAGTCCTCCCAGCAGTGCCCTGAGACAGGAGGGGTGGGGGCCTATCACTCACAGCAGTGCCCTGAGACAGGAGGGGTGTAACACATGTGTGTGAGGCCAGAATTATCCACATGCATACTGGCTACAAGGGAACATGTCCCCATGAACTCATGTCAACAGACTCCACACACAAGTACAGTGATCACCAAGGATGCCACGATTGTTGCAGGTGGACACATGGCCCTGCATGCATGGCCAAAGTAGAAGGGCTCCGTCACACACACAGCTCATGTAGACACAGCTCTGCGCTAAACATTGGGAACACCCTGCAGGGAAGAAAGCTGGGTACACAGAGGAAGGAATACACCCTGGGACAAGTGCACCATGCAGTAACTGCCTACATGAACAAAGAAAGTTAGCCAACACCTTGTGATGGCACACAGATCCCAGGGTCCCACCAATGAGCAGTACACCACTACATATCCCACACACCCAAACCCTTACACACCACCCAAAACCATGTAGCAGCCCCACCAACACCAATACCAGCATAGCAGTAGTGTGATAATGAAAACAAAATTAAGCTTTATTCAGCATGAGCACAATGTCCGTGGATCGCAGGCAGTACAATCTTCACAAAGCCCATAGGGCAGTCAATGATTCTTAGCTGGATGGGGGACACAGTGGGATGCGTGTCCCCTACCTTGCCTGCACAGTCAAATGGCATTGTCTTCCACACTGGTGAGGGCATCAGGGGGGGGGGAAGCAACAGGCACCGCAGGGACATCAGGGCAAAGGGGCGGCGTTGTGGGTGCAGGGATGGAGGACTCCACCACAGGGGGTGGGTCAGTGCCAAAGGCGGAGGCCAGGATGGCACTACACACCTTTGCAAGGTCCTCCAGGGAGTCCCCTGCACCCGAAGGGACCTCAGGCCCCAAGGAGGGGGGGGGTCAGAGGGATGGGTCGCAGCGCCACCGGGGGAGGGTGGAGACAGGGGGGGAGACTCAACCACCCTGACCGGGGACCTCCTTGACCGCTTGCGTGGTGGTGTAACTGTGGGGCTCAGGGACAGAGCGGCCATGAAGGAGTCCTTGGGGGAGATGTGGCCAGGAGAGCTGAGGGGAGGGGATTTGGAGGGAGTGGACTGGGTGGAATGCGGACTCCCACTATGGCTGCGTGTCACACGTTTGCCCCCCGACCCAGTGGGTGTGCCTACCTCACCCTGTGTGTGCGTGTCAGGAGGAGTGCGGTGGACCTTCCCTGCTGGTGTGGTGCCCGTGTCCGTTGATGTGGGTGCATGCCGACGTCTGGGTGTACGTGGGACAGGCTTGGGAGTGGGAAGTGTGGATGGGGCAGGGGTAGGTGGGGGGAGGTCGCGCTGCAGGAGACCCACTGCTGCAGTCAGTGTGGAGTCTATGGACCTCAGCAAGTTGCGTTGGTCAGCCTGCGATGAATGAATGCCCTCCAAGAAAGCCTCGATGTTGGTGAGGGTTTTGCCGTGGGCATGGAGGACATTAAGGATCGCAGCCTGACCAACCTGCAGTTGCCGCTGGATGTCCACAGACTCTGCATTGGCGGCAGCAGTGGAGACAGGGGCAGGGGGTGCGGTGCCTGGCAGGAAGGAGACATGCTGTGACCGGGCACGCTGGGAAGGGACACGAGCAAGTGGGAGGCAGCTGGTGGAAACTGAGGGGGCGGTGCAAGGTGTTGTTCCGCTGTCAGCTGCTGGTGCAGCCTCCGCCCACTCGGAGACATCCTCCTCGGACCTGTCAGCTTCGTAGTCTGATGTGCCAGTCGACAGGTCCTCGGCCACACTCTCCTCCGCCTCTGTCCCACTCGATGTGCCAGACCCGATGTCACGGCTGGCACTGGTGCTCGGTCCCTCCGCCTGGTCTGTGTCCATGTCTCCCTCTGTGTCCCCCGACGATGCTGTGGGCAGGGTGGAGAGACAGAAATTAATCAGACACCTGTACACATCTGTCACATGAGTCCAATCTACATAGGTAACATTGCATGGCCTGAAAAGGAAGATCCCTAACATCTACTGAACAGGGTACCGATGTAGGGCATGAAACACACAGTTGGTTGAGCCACCATGCCACTGAAATACCATGGAGAGCATGAGACAATAGCTAAACACAGGAAACGGAGTCTGACATAGCACCCAGGCCCTGGGGACAATCCAGCACTGCATCTGCACCACACAGCGTTGGCAAAAATACCGATGACCAGGGAGCATATCCATGAACTTGAGACACATGCTGCATAGGTAATGCTGAAAACATGCACAACATGACTCGGTCACTGCACCTTGCGTGTGTGTCCAGACACATCACACACTGCCCAGACCCAGCAAGTGGAAATCAGGAGTTAACACATAGGCATTGCCCGTCCCAACAAGACCCTACACGAGGCAAATTGTTGAGACACAGGTGGCACCAACATCTCATAGTCTGGGTGATACACACAGGGGCAGGCAAAAAGCAAGATTGGACGCCAAACAGCCAAGGTGCGCCTGTACAAATAATGAGGTACCAGTGCCCATCCTCAGATGAGTAGAAAAAGACACACAGGCACTGGCAACTGTGAGTATGAAGAAGGACAATCAGGTCAGGCTGCACAGTGGACACCTGTACAAAATAGCACGTCTATATACATGGTGACAGGGGACAATGGCACAGAGCACAACCTACGCTGTAGACACTGAGATTGGCCACGTTTATGATGACACATACACCACTGAGGAAAAGGTGCCCCAGGGGACAGCAGTGGGCATGCAACTACATGCTACTGAATGGTAATGACTGCAACACACGTCACCATCCCTGCACTATGTGTATCGCACACTCATGCACATCATGTCAAAGGCCACTACATAGGACATGCGCGCTGTAAGGCATGACACATGAGAGACCAACTCCCATGTCTGGAGTCAGCATCAGTGGCAACTGACATGGAACCCACATGCAGTGAACTTGACAGTGCACAGGCAAGGTCCCACAACCTGTTACACACCACCCCCACACATGATGCTACAGTCATTGTTCTCGTGGACAAAGCGCCAGCCTACATTACCTTGTGAAGGAGTGACTACACACAGACCAGGGAACACATTGCAAGGAGGGGAAGGGTGGCAGGGGCACAGCGCTATACTGGGGCAAACAGGATCTGCACAGCAACTTTAAACCCTGCCAGTGAATTCATGCTACTGTGCCCTTACAAATGCCGGTGACACACAACAAACACAAATGTACCTACCCCCTTCCGGCTGCTGCATCGCCTGTAAGCACCTCTCCAGGTCTGGAAAGACCACCGGCAGCACACGCCTGTGGAGGTGGCTCAGACGGCGGCGGCCGCGGTTCTTGTGGCTCTCAGGTAAGTCCCCCAGCAGGAGCCGTGCAATCCTCCGCGTCCAGCACCGGATATCCTGCCAGCGTTTCCTCACCTGGGGCAGGCTCCGCCTCCGACCATCCACACCCCTCACGGCACTGACGGCGGTCAGCCAGATCTGCTCCTTGGCAGTGGCGCCTACCTGTGAGGAGGAACAAGTGACACCACATCAATACACCAGCCACATGTCACAGAGAGACATATGGGTACAAATTAGCTGGTTACAACAAGGCATGTCATGCAGCCAACGCATTGCACCTTTGTCATAGGGACATCATCCCCTGGTGAGGGCAAAAGCAGTACGTGCCACAGTGGGTACACAGGTGGAATGATGGCAATGTCACAATCAATGATCAAGGCTCACACTGTGCATCACACCCACCCCTCCTGTCTCAGGGCACTGCTGTGAGTGATAGGCCCCCACCCCTCCTGTCTCAGGGCACTGCTGTGAGTGATAGGCCCCCACCCCTCCTGTCTCAGGGCACTGCTGTGAGTGATAGGCCCCCACCCCTCCTGTCTCAGGGCACTGCTGGGAGGACTCTGCACACACCCCTCCTGTCTCAGGGCACTGCTGGGAGGACTCTGCACACACCCCTCCTGTCTCAGGGCACTGCTGGGAGGACTCTGCACACACCCCTCCTGTCTCAGGGCACTGCTGTGAGTGATAGGCCCCCACCCCTCCTGTCTCAGGGCACTGCTGGGAGACATCAGGCACCCCCCCCTGGGACCCCCCCGACAGTACATGGCATGTGTGTTACACCTGGACGCAATGGCAGAAGTCACAGTCACAACATAGGGACAGTCTGTGGCAGTGGCCTATGCACTCACCTGATACCCTGGTCGCCCATACAGCATGGAGTACTGTGGGAGGATCACATCTAGCAGAGCCATGTTCTCCTCCAGGGTGAATGGCTGTGTCCTCTCCACAGCCCTTGACATGGTTCCAGGGAATCAGTAGCAGCAGCTGGGTCGACGAATGCAAAGATGTGCAGGCAAGTGCTCCCTCATGGGACCTGGCTGCCTTATATGTGCCCTTCTGCCCAGTCTCATGCACAGGAGTACAGAGTGATTGGTCACTCACATTTGCATCCTATGTTTCCACCAATCCCTTCAAACCTAGCAGTCTGTGGGTTCTCTATCGGTTTCATTCTCCTGCATGATGTCAGCCCCACAAACACATTGCAACAAAGTAGAAGAATTCCAACTGACTTCTGCTGTGCACCTTCCAGAACAATTTCGAAATTTGAACTTGGTCTCCATGACAACCAGCATGCATGTAGGCCTTAATACTTGTCCCCTATGTAATTTGGAGCATCACACACAGGTATGGTGCGTTTCGGGGCCCTAGGGCACCCCAAATGCATGGCAACGGCCCGTACATGCATGCCTACGTTCACTATCACTATGGGTCTGCACGCGTATGCGTACTCGTAGTGGTACGGACCGTACACACGCATGTACGCTCACTATCACTATGGGTCTGCACGCGTATGCATACTCGTAGTGGTACGGACCGTACACACGCATGTACGCTCACTATCACTATGGGTCTGCACGCGTATGCGTACCCGTAGTGGTACGGACCGTACACACGCATCTACGCTCACTATCACTATGGGTCTGCACGCGTATGCATACTCGTAGTGGTACGGACCGTACACACGCATGTACGCTCACTATCACTATGGGTCTGCACGCGTATGCGTACCCGTAGTGGTACAGACCGTACACACGCATCTACGCTCACTATCACTATGGGTCTGCACGCGTATGCGTACCCGTAGTGGTACGGACCGTACACTCGCATGTACGCTCACTATCACTATGGGTCTGCACGCGTATGCGTACCCGTAGTGGTACGGACCGTACACTCGCATCTACGCTCACTATCACTACGAGTACGCATACGCGTGCCGACCCATAGTGATAGTGAGCGTAGATTCGTGTGTACGGTCCGTACCACTACGGGTACGCATACGCGTGCAGACCCATAGTGATAGTGAGCGTAGATGCGTGTGTACGGTCCGTACCACTACGGGTACGCATACACGTGCAGACCCATAGTGATAGTGAGCGTACATGCGAGTGTACGGTCCGTACCACTACGGGTACGCATACGCGTGCAGACCCATAGTGATAGTGAGCGTACATGCGTGTGTACGGCCCTATCACTATGGGTCTGCACGCGTATGCGTACTCGTAGTGCTACGGACCGTACAAATGCCTGTACGCTCGCCATCACGATGGCTACACATACGGCAGCACTCCCACAGTGATTTGGGAACATGCACAGGCCCTCTCAGCAGCAGTACGGCGGTTTTTACACATCACTGTGGTGATAGGCGACACACAGGTAGGAATAGGGCGGACATACTTGTCCATGGATGGACATACTTGTCCATGGATGGACATACTTGTCCAGGAATGGACATCAAGGCATCGTCTGTGCATTACTACATGTGTGGGGCACAGGTGTCACAGGCTGTGATGTGGAACATGCCTCCTGAGTGGAGAAGGCACCAGATGTATGATGAGATGTGTACAGGTGTACTGTGTGAGGGTGCAATGTGTGCCAGGCATGCCCTTGACTCCTTTGAGATGTGTGCATGTGGGACTGCGCACTTGGGGTGAGCGTCACTGGCATGGCACGGACACCAACACACGGAAGTGTCCCATGATGCCCGGTACAGGGGTCATGACACATGACTTGTCACTACCCACAGTGCACAATGTGACTATGTCATATATGTGTCCGGGATTTACATCAGGTTGATGTTGTAGCACCCTCAAAAGCTGCAGCCGTTGCAGCAACCAACATGTGGCTGTGTGTAGATTGTCATTGCACACTGTTCCGCACACCATGCCACATGTGTTATCGGATGTGAGGTGCACATGTATGCATGGGACACAGAGTAGCGTGACAAGGCCATGTCAGCATCCTCACAAGGAATGTGTGGTGAGTCATGACATGTGCACCTTCATGGCAAGGTGTGTGGGCTGGACTAGTGTAATGTCATGTGACCTGTGGCTCCAGTGTTCCGCTACCAGTCTCTGCAATCGGCATCCCACTTCTGCTGATGTGTGGGTGTATGTCACTCCTGTCTTGCGTCGGGCTGTGCACTTGCACTGGGACACAGCTATTTCCATGGCGTGGCATGGGGAGGTTCTCAATCACCGTGTGTAGCTGGGTCTTGGAAGGAGTGTCACCTTGCATCCATACGTGTCCTGGGCATGTAGCACATACCTGACTCCCTATGTAGCATGTGTGTATTGCCAGATTTACATGTGCTCAGTAGACATGAGTTGTTCTCGTAGTGCACTCACTCTTCGTTGTCACTTCCAAATTACTGTAGAGCGCCGCCTCTTGCCCGAAGAATTCCAGACTTGGCTACCATGCAGGAGAATGACAGGATCCGGCTCTACCGCTTCACCCAACCGTTGATTCTGGAGCTGACGGCGAGACTGGCACCACACCTGCAACCGCAGCACAGGTATCCTACGGCACTGACACCCCAGCTGAAGGTAATGGCTGCCCTACATTTTCTTGCCACAGGTACCTTCCAAAATACCATAGCTCATGTTGGTGGCATGTCCCAGAGCATGTTCAGCGGTGTGCTGCATGATTTCTTGGAGGCCATGTTGATTCACCTGGATGACTTCATCAAGTTCCCAACCCCTGAACAGATGACTGAGGTCAAGCGTGGATTCTATGCCCTGGGAGGGATGCCCCATGTCATTGGGTCCATAGATGGGACACATGTAGGTTTGGTACCACCACACGCACGGGAGGTGGCGTACCGCAATCGGAAGCACTACCACTCCATCAATGCCCTTGTGGTGTGTCTGTCCAATATGGTGATTTCACATGTCTGTGCTCGTTTCCCAGGGTCAGCACACGATGCCTACATCATGAGGCGTAGCGGGATGCCTGATATGATGATGCAGCTGCGCAACGAACGGGCATGTGTTGTTGGTGGGTACAGTCTGTCTGTCCTGTATTCTGTATAGCCGACCAGCACGACCGCTTCCCCTGTTCTAACGATGTCCATGTGCTTCCCATGTAGGGGACGCTGGCTATCCCAACATGCCTTGGCTGCTGACACCTCTCCGCAACCCCATCACGCCGGCCCAGCTCCGCTATAACACCGCCCATGGCCGGACAAGGCGAGTGATAGAGAGGACGTTTGGCATGCTGAAGAGCCGATTCCGGTGCCTCCACAAGACCGGCGGTGCACTCCCTTATGCCCCGGCGAAGGTCTGCAAGATCTTCATGGTCTGCTGCATGCTGCACAACATGGCAGTTGAAAGAGCTGTGCCACTCATCCTGAATCAACATGACGAGGACCATCCACCCGTGGAGGACGAAGGGCTTGGCAATGGGGCTAGTGATGTGGAGGATGTGGAGCCGCAAGAGGACATCCGGACTCGGCTCATACGCGACTTCTTTGCTTAGTGGTGAGTACCAGGGTCTGAGTGTGCACGCATTGGTCCCCGTGTGGCATGCGTTGTGATGTGTGTCTCCACCTGCATGTATGGCACGTGGGTCAGAGGTGTGTGTGGGTGTGTCACTGGAGTGATGGTGGCAGTGATGGTAGTATTTCCCCAGTCATAATTGTGACCTAGCATGTTGTCATCCATACATGTGTCGAGTAAATGCACATGCAAGTGGCTGTGCTTTTTGTGGCTGACTTCTTGTGTGTCTCTCTTCCCCAGGTACCTGCGCATGCCGTTTGCTGGTTGCATTGTTGTGGCACTGCTATTCCTCATGGACATGACATCGTGGGCTGACTCAGCGTTACAGGCACGGACACGTTTGGAAGTCTCCATGGGGTAAGGGATGCATCTGGGGTGTATTCGGTGTGGCAGTTGTTCACGATGTGTGCACACTTCCCCGATTGGGGTTTGTTTCCTCTGCAGTCATATGGCATCCCCATGGGACACGACATGCAGCTGGGTACACCTGAATAGATGGGCTGCCTGGTTGTCAGTCATCAGTGATGGGTTAGTGGATTGTGATGATGGCATCAATGTGTGTGACACTGCCCTCGGACACATACGGTTGACATTGTCTTGACATGGCGTGGGACTTCCACATCAGCGGATCTATGGTGTATGTCAGGCTCTCCGTGTGCAGCTGTGGCTTTTAGCTGTTAGCCGACACTTGTGTGCCAGTTCCATGGCTATCACACATTTGTGCTGCAGAAGGGGGGTGCCAGTGTTGGACCCACATGTTACTCCACATGATGTGTTCATGTGTACTTCAAGTTGCCTCTGCAATCCCAAAAACATGACTAATAAAGGTGTCCCTATGCCTCCAAGGTGCCTCTTCTCAGTCAATGCTGGTGTGTTGGCACGGTGCATCCTGCATGTCTGGCATGGTATTCCCTGATTGTGGCTATGTGTCAATGTGTCGAGTGGCAAGATGCAAGCTGTGTGTGTGTGCTGAGACTGTGTATTGGGCATGATGTCCATGACTGTGTGGGTATTGTGACATGTGCCATCCCCATGCATCCAACGTTGTCCATGACCCCATTCCCTGCATCCACCGGACTCAAGCTTGCAGGACATGGTTCTGCCACCTGTCTACACATACCTGGGTGCCCCCCAGGACACTGGCCAGGATCCCTGACCTCTGCGCATGACTGTTGCTGTACTCAATGTGTCTGTCAGCACGGTTGTTCGGCCACCCCCTCAGCTGGTTCTGCCCATCACGGGTGTGTATGGTGCTCCATGTCTGTCTTGCCTAATGAACTGTGACCCATGTGTCCTGTGCCAGACTCAGGCCCCAGGGTGTGGATGGTTGAAGTGAACAGATGACTCAGGCATGTTTAGACTGTACAAGACACATGTTAGGTAATAATGCTACCAGCAGGCATCTATTCTTAATAGTGTGATTTATTATTGGGGGGTGGGGGGGACAAAGTGAGGGGCTTTCCGGGATTAGGGAATCCAAAGTTCAGTAGGGGAGTTGGTGTCCTTGCCATTGGAAATCCTCAGAGTCCATGCCACAGTCTTTGTCAACATTGGTCAGCCAGTGACCAGCAGGGCCATGTGGCAGAGAATGTCTCTTGATGCTGTGATGCTGTTGCTCCAGTGGGCCAGGTGCCAGGCCAGGTGTCCTGGGAGATGGTGATGTAGCAGCCACCCTCACGGTCCTTTCCGTGGACGACCCGGCTTCCTGCGGGGAACCTCAGCAGCAGGCCGTGACGACGTCTGGGATGCTCCGTCGGATGTTTCCTCCTCCTCCTCCTGATCCCTCCCTGTGGGTGGTGATGTTCTCCGCCTTCTGGCACAGGGAGGGTCGGCCATCCGACGGAGTGTAGCGTGAATCCCCTGGAACGCCGTCACTTGCTCAGCCTGTCTGTCCTCCATCCTCCGTTGGTGTACCTGTAGACAGGCTATTAGCTCCGCATGTTGCTGGGCCTGCTGGACCTTGATCCCCTCGAGGACGGACACAACCTGGGCCATGCCCGTGGTGTCCTGCCGGTATGAGTCCAGGATGTTACGGACATGGGAAAATACCGGATCCCCAGCCAACTGGTCAGGCTCGCGCCTCCGCCGTCCTCCACTCCCACCACCCCTGCCCACTTGCGTCTGGCCTGCACTTGTGGGCACATCGGGTCTCCGGGACCCCTGAGGGGTGGCATTGGCGTTGTCGCCTGCCTCCTCCTGGGTGCCCGGGACACCGTGTCCCTCCTGGCGAGCCTGGCTGCATTGTGGTGTTGGGGCAGGGATCCTGGGTGTCTCCTGGGATGTGGCAGGAGTGGGGGTGGTGGTTGGCACGGTTGTACCTGACGCAGGTGCTGCAGGTGGTTGGACACCAGAGGGGCCAGGTCGGTCGGGGTCGTCCGCAGAGTGGTGAGAGTGGTCGCTGCCGGTGGGATCGGTCTCCTGCAGATCCGGGTCCTGTGAGTGTTCCCCCCCAGTGTTGGGGGGTGCAGCACGACGTTGACCTGTGTGTGAGAGAGAAAATGTTAATTTTGGTCCATGCAACATCCATGTTTCATCCGTTTCAAAGTTGGCACATTTCCTCTTGGAATTAGGATCTGTCTTGCATTCCACTCACAGTGCACTTGTGCATGGGTGTGTCCCTTGGGCACCAATTTGGCCCCTTTAACTATGTGTGGCAAAGTCTTACTTGCTGCGTCAAGTGTGACTGCAGTCAGCAGTGGAGTGTGCAGGTGTGGCGAGCCATGCATTTGCGCCTTCCTTGTAGCACTGTACATGTGCACATGGAGTGGATCCACACACTTATATGATGCAGGTGGCTGTCCTTGTGCTCGTGTACAGGTTGTGACATGGCCCTGCGTTTTGCCATGATGAAGAGGGGGGGTTCTGGCACTGGCCACCCTTGTCTACATGCACGCAGTCCACCTGCTGACGAGCAGACATTCCCACACACCAAAGGACTGATTTGCTCTCCCTGTGTCTCCCTCCTTCTCTGTCCCCCTCTCCCTCCCTCTCTGTCCCCCTCTCCCTCCCTCTCTGTCCCCCTCTCCCTCCCTCTCTGTCCCCCCTCCCTCCCTCTCTGTCCCCCTCTCCCTCCCTCTGTGTGTCAGCCTCCTCCCTCTGTCCGTCTTCCTGTGTCTCCCTCCCTCTCTGTCCCCCTCTCCCTCCCTCTCTGTCGCCCTCTCCCTCCCTCTGTGTGTCAGCCTCCTCCCTCCCTCTGTGTGTCAGCCTCCTCCCTCTGTCCGTCTCCCTCCCTCTCAGTCCCCCTCTCCCTCCCTCTGTGTCCCCCTCTCCCTCCCTCCGTGTGTCACCCTCTGTCACCTTGGCCCAGCTTCCTGGGCACACACTGTTAGCAGATCTTTGAGTGGCCCTTGGCCTGTTGATGTGAGTTTGTTTCTGATCTCCAGGCACCCATTTTGTCTGCTGTGTGTCTGTGCGCTGCTGCTGTGGTGGTGTGTGCTGCCACTCTGTCACAATGTTGGCTGTTCATTAGCTGCTGTCATGTGCAAAACAGTGCCTTCACCCCCATGTGTTGATGCAAGGCGTGCGCCATTTGCTGGCAAGTCATTCCTGTGTTGGGACACAGTGTTTGTCTGGCTGTGACCTAGGCCATATGGGCAGAGGGCATTGTTGTCTGCTTTGGAGTCGCACTATGTGATTTTTGGTGACCAGCCTCCCGCCATCCGGGTTACCGTGTCATGTGTTGTTGTCTTCTGTGGCCTGTGACTTGACATTGTCCAGCTGGGTGCATGGGGCATGGTGGCAGCAGTGGCATGTGCCTGCTCATGGAGTGTGGTTGAGTCATGCGATGGCTTGTGGTGGTTGCGTGCCTGTTAGTAATTTTGGTTGTGGTTGCAGTTCCCCCCATGTGAGGTGCGTTGTTTGTGTACTCACCCGGGTCTCGGAGTCCTTCTACTCCTTCAACTGCCTCCACCGGCAGTATGGCCATCACCCTCTCCTCCCAGGGATGGTACTGTACGGCTCTGCGGGAGGGCCCTCCTCCGGTGGCGTTGGCCTGGTCGTGTTCCTCCTGCCTCTTGGCTCTGACCCTCCTCCGCAGATCGTACCACCTGTTCTGGCAATCCTGCTTGGTCCTCCTGGTGTCCGCAACAGCATTCACAGCATCGACGATGGTCTGCCACATGGCTGTTTTGGCTGCCTGGCTGGTGCTTCTGACCAATGTTCCAAAGATCTGTGGCTCGACTCTGAGGATTTGAGCAACAAGGACCTCCAACTCTCGGTGACTGAACTTTGGATTCTTGGTAGTGGGCATGGTGAGGGGTGTGGGTGGGGATGGTGTGGGTGTGGGGGGTGTGTGGATGTTGGGGGGGGGGTGTGGATGGTTGTGTGTGTGTGTGAATGTGATGAGAGGGTGTTTGTGAGGGTGGTCGTGTGAAGGTGTGCAAGTGTAAGGTGTGGTGTAGCTTGTAGTCTGGTTCTGTGGTGTCTGGCAGCAGTGAGTCTGTTGCAAAGGCTCATGGTTTGTGTGTGTGGGCCCTTTTTATTGGTCCATGGGTGGGTGTGGCAGTTTTTGAATTTTGGGTGGGTGTGTTATAAGGAGTGGTGGTGTATTGGGCCTCTAGCAAACAAAGTCCTGCGCACGCAATCAGGGTAACGCTCTTGATAGCATATAAAACGAAATAAACAATACTCAGAGACTCTGGTTTCTTGAAAGAAAAACATCAACATCAATGACATTTCTTAGAGTGGTGTTCTTTATATGTAACAAAGTCTGACCAATACATGGTGCAAGAACATTCAGCCGACACGTGTTTCGTCACACTGTGTTTAGCTATGACTCTTCAGGGCTGTAATAGTGTACGAGAACGCGGCTTCAGAAAATACTGTGCTGTATAAAATTATACCGTATCAGATGTGGTCAGGTGAGCGGCGAGATAAATCGACAGCTAGGGTGATCAGCTGGGCGCTCAGAATTAATGTGGATCACGGGTAGTGGATCCTCCGGTACGGGTGAAAGCTCCGATGCGTGAGTAAATCGCGGATAACGGGTTCCCGGTTTCCAAGGTGTTGCAGGTCAGTGATTGTGTTATTTTAGTGGTTGTTGGCCATGTTTAGTGGCTGTGTGCCTTTCGAATGGTGTATTCTTGTGTTGTTTTATTTTGTCCTGGTTGTGTACGTGCGTTTTGAGCGTGTGTACGGTGTGTACATGGGCCATTTGGTTGTACGATTATGTCCTTGTGTGTGGCTTTGTACGACTCGTACATGCGGTTGTGATGTTGGGGCATGGGGTGCGCTCCGTACTTAGGAGGTTGTGTTGGGGGTGCGCCAGGAACTACTGGGGTGTAGGTTCACGGGGGTATGACACGTACTGGGGAGGGGTGGGGCTCGAACGTACTGGGGTGTACATAGACGGTGGTACGACACGTACAGGGGTGGGGGGGTGTACATTGACGGTGGTACAACACGTACAGGGGGGGGTGTACATTGACGGTGGTACGACACGTACTGGGGTGGGGGTACGACTGGAACGTACTGGGGTGTAGGTACACGGGGGGTCTGACACGTACTGGGGTGGGGGTGGGGCTCGAACGTACTGGGGTGTACATAGACGGTGGTACGACACGTACAGGGGTGGGGGGGTGTACATTGACGTTGGTACGACACGTACTGGGGTGGGGGTACGACTGGAACGTACTGGGGTATAGGTACACGGGGGGTATGACACGTACTGGGGTGGGGGTGGGGCTCGAACGTACTGGGGTGTACATAGACGGTGGTACGACACGTACAGGGGTGGGGGGGTGTACATTGACGTTGGTACGACACGTACTGGGGTGGGGGTACGACTGGAACGTACTGGGGTGTAGGTACACGGGGGGTATGACACGTACTGGGGTGGGGGTGGGGCTCGAACGTACTGGGGTGTACATAGACGGTGGTACGACACGTACAGGGGTGGGGGGGTGTACATTGACGGTGGTACGACACGTACAGGGGGGGGGGTACATTGACGGTGGTACGACACGTACTGGGGTGGGGGTACGACTGGAACGTACTGGGGTGTAGGTACACGGGGGGTATGACACGTACTGGGGTGGGGGTGGGACTCGAACGTACTGGGGTGTACATAGACGGTGGTACGACACGTACAGGGGTGGGGGGGTGTACATTGACGTTGGTACGACACGTACTGGGGTGGGGGTACGACTGGAACGTACTGGGGTGTAGGTACACGGGGGGTATGACACGTACTGGGGTGGAGGTGGGGCTCGAACGTACTGGGGTGTACATAGACGGTGGTACGACACGTACAGGGGTGGGGGGGTGTACATTGACGGTGGTACGACACGTACAGGGGGGGGGTGTACATTGACGGTGGTACGACACGTACTGGGGTGGGGGTACGACTGGAACGTACTGGGGTGTAGGTACACGGGGGGTATGACACGTACTGGGGTGGGGGTGGGGCTCGAACGTACTGGGGTGTACATAGACGGTGGTACGACACGTACTGGGGTGGGGGTACGACTGGAACGTACTGGGGTGTACCTAGACGGGTGGGGGTATACATATACGGGGGGTACGTGTCGGACGTACGGGGGCTGGGGGGAGTGTTGGGCACGTATGCGGGCACATGTCTCCATGGTTGCTATAGGTGTTCGGTGCGGACGGTGGTGTTTTTTCCATACGGTTGTAGGCTCGGACGCACGGGATGGATCGTGATTCCTCGGTCGGACTTGGATTTTTACCTTTGTAAGGTAAATCGTCCGAGGACGTGTCGGACACATTTTCCGACCCGAGGACGTGTGGGGAATGATTCCCAGTGCGGTTCGTATGGACTTTTTGCCATGCGAATCGTGATTGCCAGTTCGTACGGCACTTGTACGATTCGTACGGTAAAAAGACCCGATACGAGTCGTACGGGGACATTTTTTACCGGATCGTGATCGGCACCTAAGTCTGTATTTGCTCAAACCTGGTGGACATAAGACGTGCCTTACTACGGTCAAAATGGACCGAAAAGGGAATAAGAAGCTGCAGGCAAGCTGTCAAGCTGTGTTTCAATCCAGAGGAAACTCAACTAAACTGCCGATTAACAAAGTACTTTGACATAGCGGCTAGCAGACTCAAAGACTTATAAAAAGGTGCAGGGAGTATAGCACGCAGCTAAGACACATTTGTTAATCACAGAGGCAGCCTGTCTGATACGGGTTTTTTTTACTTAAGAGTTAACCATTTTTAATGTAATTATACAAAGATAAGGCTGTAAACAATTTTAACTTTAGCGTTTAATGTTTTCGTTTTTTATATTGTGAGTTTTAATTAACTGTACAATATATTCTTAAATTCTAAAATTCACAGTAATTTTGCATGACCCCACCTGGACGTCCATTTGCAGGTGGAGGTGGATTGCAGACAATGAAAGGTAAAGGTGGTTTGGAGGGATCTTGTGAATAGGGTTGTAGCTCTCACTGGTGCAGCAGGTGGAGTGGCACCGGGCCCAGTGACCTGAGGAGTCATTGAACCCTGACAATGCTGCATTTTACTACTACAAAAGCTATCTAAGGGGCCTTTTTCCTTGCTTGCACCAGGGCCCATGACATGCTTGCTAAGGTGCTGTGAAGTAAACATCTGTGAGATTGTATTTAAATGCACCGCAGGCAAAAGTAGGCATTCTAAAGTACCTACATCCTGCAGTGAGTTGATGCTCTGTTGACAAGACAAACTGTTGGGGGGGGGGGGAGGGGAGTGTCGAGCTCATAAAGGCGCACGTCAGCGCCTCAGTCACCAGGTGATGGACGCCACCTCTCAGAGCGTGTTTCATCAAGGAAAGGGGAGCCTCTCGCTGCTGTCTCTATGAATTATCAGGAGAGAAGAACGGCCCTGCCCTTTCCGGCTGAAACAAACATAAAGCAAATGGCAAATGCACCGTATGCAATTATAAACACATATATCGTGCAGAAAGGAGCGCAGCCTGGAAAAGGGGGCAGAGCTCCGCCGCGAAGAGGCGAGCAGCAATCAATATTTTAATCACTTTATGCAGAGGGTACATGTGTGGCGCCCAAGGGAATTATTCATCTTAAAAGGTCATTGTTGTAGCAGTAAAGCAAGAGTTACCAGGACAAGGGCAGCGGTCTAGTCTTTCATTTCCAGAAAGGTCATGGGTGAGGCATTGGCTGCCAGGCACCTCATTTGTCTCCTCTGAACCACAGCCGGGGGATGCCAACAGAGGAGAGCACAATGCCCATCACTACGTAGGGTACAGAGTGGCAGCCAGGCGCGCAACACCCATTGGGCTCACCGGGCTTCAGCCCCCCCGTCGTGTGTCAGCCCGGCCGAGACAGCTTCGCGGGCTGGCATCCGTCTAATTGCAGCCGCACCAGAGTACTTCACGGGTCTTTAAAAGACCATTTACTCGTTAATGAGGCTTTTGTTGTGTCTTCACCCCTTCTTACAGCCATTCTGCCTATGGCTGGAAGACTTAGCCCCCCCCGAAATATTTTTCAGCCCCCCCACCGAAATTTGGCTCTAGTTGCCTGCCTGGTGGCAGCTGCCTGGCATCTAGCTTAGTCCCACTGTCACGTGATCTCAGCATTCTTCACGACTTCGCTTGTCTTTGACTTTGCTTTTGTTCAGAATGTGTGCAGCATGCACGTCATGAACTCTACAGCGGGATTATGATATCAGCCACCACCCTATCTTCTAATTATTCTCTTAAAATAACAAAGGTTAAACTAACATTAATGTTAGGTGAAAATGTCAGTTAAAATGTTACATTTTCAACTTAAAAAAACACTGAAATTCACCAGTTATAGTTATCTGTAGTAAGTTTAACTTGCGCCCTCGGAAGTTGGGATACGAACGCAGGTCTCCTGGTTAAAAAACAACTAAACCATCTGCCCGTCACCTCTCAAAATGTGGGAGACACAATGGGAGCACGTGTTTGTGACTCTCGCAGAGGGAACTCGCTCTCTGGGAGGAGAGCAAGCCGCCACTGAATATTCACATGAGGGTTTCCGACTGATGAACTTTCCATTGTGTGTCTTTTTGTGTGTGCTGAGATTGGCAGGCGGGCACAGAAGTCAGCATTTGCCTCCCTGTGTTGCTGGACGATGGCGGGGAGCCTACAAGCCCCATAACAGTAGGTGTGATAGTTCAATGGGTTAAGCACCTTCTGCTGGCGATGCTGGGATCGGCAAGACACGGCTTCAATCCCCAGCATTGAAATTGAGCCTTTCATTCTTCTTATGTTGATTAACTGAGTTCCATTGAATTTCTTTATAATAGCAAGTGCTACTTAGAGTGGGTAGAAATGGCAAAAACTGCAGATATATAAAATAAATTCCACTAATGTGCATGAGCTCAATAAACCCAGACCAGCATGGTAAGACACATTTGACATTTTCACTGCTCGGGGGCTTTGGGTAAATTGATGACTTTTAAGTATTTTATTGTGTATGTGGCTTCCATGGGAAACCTCTAGCGCCATAAACCAGACTGGAATCAAGTAATTCGCCGGAGTGATGACAACAGTGGTTAACAGAAGTGGTTAACCATTCTTGTGATGTCACCCAGTGAACGGGCTCGCTTCCTCTTCATTCCACTGCCCCACCTGGGCGTCCAGAGACCCGAACACGACAGAAGAAAGGCAGTTTCTAAACTCCCCTGCCTTGTCCCACCTTTTCCAGGTCTCCACAGACCCAAGGGAGATGAGAGAACGTGGCGGCACTGCGCGTGCGTCAACTTCCTGCTTCCTTACCAGTGCAGGTCTCTGCAGATCCGCACACAAAGGAGATCTGAGGTCACCCTGGCAGTCAGTCCTCACAGTACCGGCTCTTCTCTCTCAATCTGGGAGTGGTTCTTTGGGATGGGGTGGGAAGGTTCAAAGCCTGGTGGTGGCAGTAAACCAGGTATTTTTGTCAGATTATGGTTTGCAAAGGTGGCTTCTCATTGTTGCTGTGCCATAGTTGTTTTGGCTGTAAGTGCAGTTTTTTTTAACCGAAAGAGCACAGCTGCAGGTGAGAAGAGGAGGGAAAGTGTAGAAAGTGGTAGGGGTGGGTAGCAGGAGGCCAGTTTTTTTGTTTTATCCCTGGAAGGAGAGGCCATGATATGTATGGCCTCACTATGATTCATTTGCCACTGCTTATATGTTGAATGCTGAGGCCAATTATTTGGGGGGACATACATTACATATAAATACGGTTTGAACAAAAGCGAATAACAGATGTTTTTCACCGAAGGGTTCTGATTGACAGTCTAGGCAACTCGGCCTTCACTCTTCTTGTCAACTTAATGCCATTCAGAACCCCTCGGTGAAAAACATCCCCTTTATTCACTGTCAGCCCTCAATAATCTATTCGGGGCGTCTCAGACTGACTGAGCTACAATGCATAATGTGACTCTGGCTGGTTCTTGGGCAAACAGTCAACAAACAGGTTTAAGGGGAAAATATCCAAATGCATCTTCTGTTTTTCAACCACTTTATCTATTAAATGTTCTTGCTTACAGAATTCCTATGAATATGGAACAGGTATCAGTGTCACTCACACTTCACACTTCCATGTTGCATTTGGACAGTAACCCATTCCACAGCCCTTTGGACAGTGGAGCTGTGCTCCAAAGAATCATCGGATGGTGCTGATGCTGTGTGGACATCCACCCTGCTGTCAGTTCGGGAGCAAGCACATGGAGTGCGGCAGATGTCCACATGGGCTCAAATGTGTTCATTCCATCATATACTATTGCTGTCAGTTTTTTGAGCGGTGGCCAAAGGATTGTCACCATATTGTCACCTGGGTCACACAGGAGTATCAGTGAGTGGTCCTAAAATCTGCCAAATTTCGGATAAGATTTCTTTCCGGTAATCTTGAATGACCACCATATGTGGAAGAAGTTTCGCCTTTTGCCACCATTTTTTCCAGCAGGCATCTGGGCTGCTAAGCATTGCAAGTTGGTGTGTAGGAGACATTTACCACCGTGTACGTATCTTATATGCATTCTCCTTCTGTAATGTGCAAATAGAGGTTTTCGAGGCCCTTTGCCCGATTCTACCCCAGGTTTTTTCAGACATATTGTGACCCACATCCCTTTCCCATACTGCAATATAGCGGTGGTTTGTTTTAGAGAATTTATTAGTGATAGCCTGTTGCAGCCATGTGATCCCCCTTCTTCTTCAGAATCTCATTTATGAGGGCCCCTAGCGCCGCTGAAACATCACTTTTTGTGACGTTCCGTGGCGCAGGAGCCTGCTCCATATATACCAGGCAGCGCTAAGCCACTGGTTTTGGCTTAATGCTACTTTGTACCTTTAACACAGTTTTCTGCGTTAAAGGAGCATGCAACGGGTGTTTCTTTGGGCACTCCCAGCAACATCCATGGCTTTTTGACACTGCTCCAGATTTATGAGAAATTGTAACTCTGAGGCAGCGCTAAAAATGTACACCTCCCCAGGGTCATTCTGCAGCACACAAAGAAAAAGGAAAAAGCCTCTTGTGATTGTTTTCATGCAGGAAGCTTTCCCTTCTGCACAAAAATAAAAATCAACGCAACGCAGACACCCTTGTACCATGGTGCATAGGTACTTGCGTTGGCGCATAGCAGCCCATTGTGCACCAACGCAGGGGAAAAGGACAGGAATGCGCTGTATCTGATAGATACTGCGCATTCCTGCCCTTTTCTGTTACCGTAGGGCGGCACAGCAGGAAGGCCTGGGGTGCTACCCTACGGCAAAAACTCATAAATGAGGCCATAAATTACTTCCGATTATTAGGCATATTTACAAAAAATTGACATAGGACAGCACTGCAAGTCTTTTTGCTGTGCTGCCCTGGACCAATTTGATAGGGAAGGAATGCACCATATTGACAAGATACAGTGCATTCCTGTCCTTTCAGCCAGCACGGGCATACAATTTGGTGACTAGCACCAATGCAAGCACCTTGGCACCATGGTGCCAGGGTGTCTGCATTGTTGGCAGGATTGTTTTTGTGCAGGAAGGGGCACGTTCCTGCATAAAAACAATCCATAGAGGTGTTTTCCTATTTCTATGTGGGCTGCAGAATGCAGCACATATAGAAAGAGGAAAAAACGAGGAGAAATAAAAACATTTCTCCTCATTACGCCACCCCTAAGGAGGTGCACGATTTTGACGATTTTATGCTATGTTGTAAATCTGGGAATGTGTCAAAATCCATGGGCATTGCATGGGAACAGGGTCAAGACTGATTTGCATATGGCCATGTCTGAACTGGGGTGGCGTGGTGAGCAAAATAACGATGGATTAAACCCAGATCTGTGACTGGGAGTGAATGTTTTGCCAATGTGCAACATTTCGTCCATCATCTTGTGTGTTTTGATGTTCGCCCTATGTGGGAAGGGTATGCCCAGACGTGGGTCCCGTGCTCACTACGCCACTGGAGTCAAGCTATCCTGGCTGAAGAGGGGTGAAACCCCGAAACCGGTCCTAGGATGCTTGATTCCGGTCCAGGGAAGACATGGCTTGGCAGTTCAGGCTGGACTGTTCCCATGAGGCACAGGATCAAGACTGATTTGCATATGGGCATGTCTGAACTGGGGTGGCGTGGTGAGCAAAATAATGATGGATTAAACCCAGATCTGTGACTGGGAGTGAATGTTTTGCCAATGTGTAACATTCCGTCCATCATCTTGTGTGTTTTGCTGTTCGCCCTATGTGGGAAGGGTATGCCCAAACGTGGGTCCCGTGCTCACTACGCCACTGGAGTCAAGCTATCCTGGCTGAAGAGGGGTGAAACCCGGAAACCGGTCCTAGGATGCTTGATTCCGGTCCAGGGAAGACATGGCTTGGCAGTTCGGTCTGGACTGTTCCCATGAGGCACAGGGTCAAGACTGATTTGCATTTGGCTATGTCTGAACTGGGGTGGCGTGGTGAGCAAAATAACGATGGATTAAAACCAGATCTGTGACTGGGGGTGAATGTTTTGCCAATGTGCAACAGTCCGTCCATCATCTTGTGTGCATTGCATGGGAACACCCACCAAAACACCCATGGAATGCCTCTTTGACTCAGAGTTAGGAAGGGCAGCGACTTACGCTACTTTGCTTTACTCCATATCTACGAGGCCATGAAAAGCCGCACAAAGTAGCTTTGCATAACCTTGTAGATATGGACCTGCACATTCCGCCTCCAGAACATCACAAAGGTGAAGCTCTGGCGGCGGAATTGCGCCTCAAATGGCTTAATAAGCCCCTATGTGTGCTGCAAAATGCAGCACACATGGAAAGAGGAAAAAATGAGGAGAAATTGAAACATTTCTCCTCATTAGGCCAGCTCTGGGGAGGCATAAGGTTTAGGTACAGCACCAGATTTACATTATTTTGGATATCTGGAACAGCATTAAATTCCATGGGAGTTGCGTGGAAACACCCACAGCAACGCTCATGGAACACCTCCGTGACACAGAGGAAGGCAATGCAGTGCTTTGCGCTGCCTTGCCTTACTCCATATCTATGAGGCCATGCAAAGCCATGCATAGATATGATTTAGAAGCCTGCGCAACCAGACCATCAATAAAAGGTGGGGCTCCAGCGGTGCAGGGCTCTTGTTAGTAAGCCCCATTGTTTGTAATCTAGTTGTTTCTCTCTGAGCTCCCTCTGATGCCTCTTTGTCGCCTCCCAAATAAGCAACTGTGCAAATGTTGCAAAGTCATCCTGTGCCCTGGGCACTCCCCAACTTTTTGCTGACTGGTACTGGTGGTAACTGACTCTGACTGACCCTGGGCTCTGCCTAACCAGTCCCAGGGCCAGTGCTATGCTGAAAGAGACACTTAGAATACAGTGAAAACACCTACATACAATAGGGTACACTATGGGTTGGGGTACCCCCTGTGATTGGCATTACCTACCCTATAAGTCCATAGTACATAATAGGGCAGGGGAATTGGAACTACCTCTCAGTCCCTAGTATATAATAGGGCATGGCAGTTTAGAGGGTAGCAGCCCTTTCAGCAAATGCATGTGTGCACTGCTGAAGCCTAAGGTCATTTTAAAAGTAGCTCTGTGTTGCTGGACTGCTTTTAAAAAGACAATTGTGCCCAAACTCAACTCTGGTGTTTGGGGGTCTTAAAATGGATAACCTACAATGTTTGGGCATATTAGGTACCCCCAGGGTCTCCCCTAGGTGTACTGGGGTGGAGGAGGGTCAGGTATTTATAAGGAGGACCCTTATAAAATGAGTTTTATATGCCCTGGGTTAAGTGAAATTGCACATTTCACTCCCCACATTGTGATAAAGTGCTGCACAAAATCAGCTTTGGTGCTAGGAGCACTGTGGAGGGAGGATCTGCAATAGGTTTACATATTCAGAACCCCTAAAATCTCCCCTAGGTGTTACAGGGGTGGGGGTCCTGTAGATATAGACACAGTACTTATAAAATAGGTTTTTATAAGCCCTGGTGCTGGACAAATTGCCCAAGTCATTTTTCCCATTGAAAATCCCCTGCCACATAGGTTAACATGACAAGAAGTCATTAACTAATAGGTCCTGCTAGGAGAATGATAAAAATAGCATTCAAAGACTTCCCAGAATGGAGTTAATAAATCCAACAATATGATATTGTTGAATTTCTCCTACAATGTGCAGACAAGAAGTTATACGACTTTCTTGTTTGTAAGCCTAGATTCAGCCTTCCAATGGTCTGTTCTGATTGGTCAGAGTTGAGTGGATTAGTCAGGCACCTTTAAAGAGGTGATAAAGAGCCCCTGGGTTACTCAGCTCTGCTGGAAGGGCAGTGTTCTATTACACAGGAATGCCAGAGCAGGGGGAGAAGTCGTAAACAATGGACTTCAAGGGAAGGGGAAGACACCAGTGTCATTTACAACTCTACTCTTTTGAACCTAGCCAGATGCTAGGCTTAAGGATGGAATGAGCAGATGCAAGGGGGAGAGCCTATGGAGATTCGCCATCTTAGGGGTGTTTTTAGCCAGCTCTTCTCTCCCTGCCGGAAAATCAGCCATGATGAATTTGGAAGAATTGGTGCACTCTGGGACTAAATAGTGCCACAGTTTGCAGGATGTGGTCATACCTTTGGGTGGTACCCTGCCCCCATTGGACAGGAGTGCCCTCCTGCATGACCCAGAGAACTTGGAATAAGTATCTGAGAGGGGCAGAGCCTCCCAAGTCTGCTGCTTGAAACCTAGGAGAGCAAGAAGGGCCATGCTGATAAGCTTGATCTGCATTCCCTAAGGCCTGCACTCTGAAGATTGAGCTTTCTGGACCATCTAGAACTATAGCCCTGTGGACTCCCTTGCTGTAAAAGGACTAAAGAGTGGACTCCCTGCAAGCTACAGGTTAACAGAGCTCACCTGAAACATCACCACCAAGAATCCTCAACCTGGAGCACTTCCAGTGGATTTGTAAGTGTTTTGTCCAAGTGGACTGTGGGAACTGAAGTCCTAAACTTTCAAGGACCACCTTGGAGCTTCCAGACCCTTGGAGTGAGTTTGATACACTTTGGGACCCTTTGGGGAACTTCAAGAAGAAGTTCGAGAAGTTTGGAGAAGTTTGGAGCAACTTTGGGAAAAAGCTCAACACGTGGAGCGACTCAACCTGGCCAGCCAAGCCACCTGTCTTCAACCGCGAACCGGCCTGCCGTCCACGTTCCTCCCCTTGAAAGCTAACTAGGTCTGACTTCCAGAGTTTGACCGGGAGTAGGCAAAGTCCGAGGCCGGCGAACCCTCACTGAATCCGGCCTGGTGAAGAGCATCAAGGAACCCCGTAAGAAAAAAGTCTGTAAAAGTTTTAAGTCCGAACGAAGAAAAGGTGACCAGGAGCAACCTCGAGAGCCAAGCCGACTGCATTCAACCGCGAGTCGGCCTGGATCCTTGGTTCGTTCTGCTGGTCGGACTTCCATAAGTTTGACCAGGAGCTCGTCACAAGGTGATCTGGCGAACCCTCACCGAATCCGGACTGGCTGAGAGCTTCAAGAGACCCCAGGAAGAAAAGCTCCAGATAAGTTTCTGAGTCAGAAGGTAAAAACTTTGACCGAGACCTACCGCGAGGGGTAGCCACAGAGAGCTCCATCGCGGTCAGCCTGAAACTTGACTTTGCCCCGGACTATCGCGACCAGATGTCTCGATAAGGCTCTATAGGTTTCTATGTGCTAGATAATGCAAAAAAAAATTAAATCCATATCTCCAGTTCCCTACATTGGTCATTTTGGTGTCATTTTAAAGATACAAATTTTTCCTATTTTTATAAATTGTTGGCGGATTTTTTATTCTGCATTGTACTTTAATTAGTTACTGAATTGGTGCATTTAAATGCTTTGCATACCTGTCTTTGAAGTTAAGTCTGGTGCTCGCACCCAAGCTGCCAAGGGTTGAGCATAGGAATAATTTTCTAAGACCTATTCTGAGCCCTAAACTGTGTCAGTCGCCTGATTGCCAGCGGCAGATATTCGTTTGCCCCTACTAATAATCCACTTTCCAACAGTAAGCCTGAAGGTGCCTTCTCCACCCAGGTGCCATTCAGCCTGTATTTCCTCCCAGGTGCACAGCTTGTTACCCCCATATAAGAGGATTGCCACTGTTCTAACATGTACATTTCGAGACTGTTAAACCTGGTGGAAAATCCAGATTATGAATTATGAGGGACATTAGAGAGAGGAAGGTTGTGAAATCCTTCTTTTGTGTACCCTGTTGCCAGTATTCCAGCAGCATGAGAGTAGTATTTGACATATGGCTCCTGCCGGCTCTCTGTGAAAGCCACCAAAGGAGGTGTAGGGGCAGTTGGGAAAAGTGTTATCATACCTTAACCAATTTCTACTGTCTAGATTGTGATTTCACTCTAATGCAGGCTGGATCTGAGTGGCTAGGCCGTAGGTTTTAATGTTTGGGAAGCCTAGGCTTCCCTCAGCAGTGGTTTTGCAGTGTCTAGTGTCGTATATTTTCCATAACTCAGTAGGAAATGCGCATTTGGAAACAAAATAAACTAAAGATGATGCCAGACTGATTCCATGCATCCCGCAAGATATGTTGTTCCTTAGACCAGCTAGCTCACACTACCAATGTTAGCCCCCCTAAACCTAGAAAGGGAGCAAACAGTTCTGGCAAATACCAAACATGACAACTCTGTTCCCTTAGGAACCGTGGTGACAGACCTAGAACTTTTCACTCAGTCACTCGTGCTCCCTTTCGCTTAGAGAATTATACAAAGAATACACAAAGGGACTTTTTCATTATCTATTGGACCATAGGATGTAGCCTAACAGCTAGAGTGGTCGACCTCGAAGCTTGGGACCTGGGTTCGAATCTCAGAAGTTTCGCTAAACATCCTGTGATTCTGGGCAAATCACTTAATCTCCCAGTGCTTAACAAAAATGAATGTGCTTGTCTGTGATGCAACTGGTGCTCATGTAAAGTGCTCTGATACCATCCAGCTGAGTTCACGCTATATAAAACTCACCCCCCCCAAAAAAAAGATATGTGCTGCAATGATTAATAAACAGAAGGAGACAAAAGTTATAATGAGTGTCAAAACAGTGAATAAAACAAAGAGTTCCACCATCCTGTTAAGACAGCTTATGTATGCATACATATACAGTATTTTTAATAATCTAGCATACTCCTACAATGCAAACTCTAACCTACGTGTCTATGGTCTGACAAGAAACTACCTTCTGGATGATCTAACCCCTTTACCTGGTGGGTAAGAGTGTAGGACACAAACATGGCCTATCTTGGTCACAAACTGGAAACCCCTGACGAAGATGTCAGAGAGCTGCTTCGTGAAAGCTTCAGCATGCAAGGACCTCTCGAAGTCAAAAGATGCGTCCCCTCGGATTGTATTTGGAAACATAAGGATATATATAAAAAAGGGCATCCTTGCCTGGGGCCATGATTGTGATCAGGCTGCTTATTGATGTATTCCACAGATGGCTGCGTCGCCATATGTGACATAATAGCAAACAAATTTGTATCACGCACATGAAGGTCTTGCGCGTAATGCCAAGGCAGTGTGATAGTGTTCTCACAAAGTTCTTTTGTGTCAGAAAGGTAGGTGTTTCTTAGAAACTAATCCGTGTCACAAATGCAAATGTGTGTCAAAAGTCGATGTGACAAACGGAAGACAACTTCAGGAAAGAACCATGTACATGTACATTGGAACTATTTCCTACCAGGCCTAAATCGGGCACATGACACCCACTCCTCGTACATAGGTCGGTAAAAAGCTATCTAAAGCCACTAATCCTACCTCTAAAATACACCAGCCAATAGCTGTTAAAAATATAAAAGCAATAAAAAGGTAAGTCAATTTTAAAAGAAATTCAGCATTTAAAAACAGGTCGAATAAAAGTTTTCCACCACACGGAGAGCCAGATGTTTACATGTTGCGAGTGGTAGATGAAATACTGCTGTTCTCAGCATCTGAAGATGATGTTCCCAGAGGCACACCTCGGAGCAAATTGGAAGAGCAAATATGTTCCCATCCACCTCCAACTGCAGCCGCTGAGGGAGAAAATACATCCAATTGATGTTCTGGTGAAACAGAGCCTAGATCCAAACAACTAGGTGCAGAGTCATCTCACAACAACCCTGACTGTGCAACATCAGGTAACTCCCATTTGAAAGTAATCTGAAAATCAGATGTATCATGGCCGCCGAAGACCCTTTCAAGTAGCAAGAGATGTTCGCCCCGTGCAACAAAACGTCCTGACATACTAAGGACCCACTTAAAGTATTCTTGCAGACTGAGCCGCTGAGAAAGTCTTCAGTATTCTTATTCGAACATTGGAATGTGAAAGGAAGTTTCCATTTTTCATGTATGAACCCTTCACCTAATGCTTCATATCAACCCACTTGATGGTGTTGTAGACACTACTGAAGGTGAAAGTCAAGATTAGTAGTGTAATGTGCCAATGGATTATCCAATCTGAGGATGCTATCACAGCAACGGTAAAAGGTAATTTTCCAAGTCTTTCGATGTGTAACATTGTGTATTTCTCATCTTTCCGTGCCATAGCTATCTGCAATTTCGAAAGGTGGCATGGTGAAAACAGATTAGTGATGTTGATGTGTCGCCACGGCACATCACCAGAACGTAATGTCCAGCTTAACAATAGAATTGACCTAAATTGGGACTGCCCATTGTGTAATGCAGACACGTCCACATCTATTGTTACCTAAAGATAAAATCCTAGATGACAAGGTAGTCATAGCATTGCCCACTACTGCAAGAGCCTGTTCTAAGTTGGCCCTGTCAATCTCATGTTGCCTTTCACCAGCTTCATGTTGAGATATTTTCCATATTTCGTTATAGACAGTATAAAGGAAGCACTTTTGATGAGATTTCCAAGAACCTAACAAGAAGTCTTGTAATTCCAAATCATCCGATAAAGGGACAAATGCTGTTTTACCTGAGACAGTGTTGAGGTTTGTAGCCACGCAAGGCACAACTTCCCAGCACTGTAAGTAGTTACCACCCCAAATATTCACTTTGCTCATATCTGATTTCAGGCCTGTTCGATGTAAATCCCTTGATGTTACCTAGGAATCTGTCCTGACATTTTTTAGTGTCTAGTGGCCACACTAACCATTCCCTCAAATTGGGATCTGATGAGTTATGGCTACTCTTTTGCAGCATATTATCAAAGAGTGTTCATCATATGTTGTTAACCACTGCCAGTTGTCAAATTGTGTAAGAGTGGGAACGCTTGATGTGTTTAAATCTTTTATCTTGGCTAAGCCAAGACACGTTGTCTGTTGCACAGTTTTGTTCAGGAAAATCATCTGTTGTGGTATTAAACAGGCTAAGAATAAAGCCTCAGTTCCCCAAATCTTCCAATCTTTATTCCCCCTGATTGATTTTACATCTACTGTATCCCTCGAAAAGTCAAAACTTTGTACAGAGAGTTAGGAAAGGAAAGAAGCAGAGTAAATCAGATTAGTATCAGTTAACATATTTTTCTTTGCAGGTAATGGTGCAAGCCCATAATAAAATGAGGCCGGGTCAGACGTGTCATAACCAGAAAAATAGTCAAACTTCTGTGCAAAGGCACTTGAACTATCTCTTGATGGGGTGGGTCAATGTTCCCATTGTGTAGAATTAAGTACTTCACCAGGTGTACAAGCCTTGTGTAGAAAATGATGACTGTAATGTAAAAAACAGAACATCTCATCAAAATTAGCCGTACCATCATAAAAATCATTAGAAGAAAATACAGTTGCATGTTCTAGATCTTCTAACATTTCATACAATACGCTGTATTAATGTCCAAATCATCAAAAATAGTACAGAGGGTGATAATATCATTCAATTAAGTTTTAAACAAATGTGGAATTTGAAAGAGTTCAGTGGGACCATACACATCAAATGATACCCTATTCCATACAAGCCGGTCCAGAACTGGAACAGCTGAAATGTTCACAAGAGGCACATCTCTTTGCTCACTGTGTGATGATCTGTGTGGTTTCAGAATCAAATTCACAGTGTGTACTACTGAGCATTGTGGGACAAATAGTCCATTTAGGAAAAGGAAGAACACAGTCACAAAACCAATCTAAAGTACTAGGAAAAGTAATGCAATTGTAATCCAAATGTGTATCCATGGAGTAGCAAAGTATGTTATATTCAGCCAACGAAAGAAGAAATGTACCATTAGTTCAAAAGGCAGGGGTAGTGGGGGAACCGCCGATGCATTAGAGGAGAAGCGTTCAAAGTCGATAAAGTATCCAGACGTCATCCAGTCCATCTTCGGTAGCTCAGCAGGCTGGTTTGAATTGGAGGAAGACTAGATCTATGGTTCATTGACGTAAACCTTGTTCCTCCCAGGATTCTGAATTAAAATCTGTGTTTCTGTACTTGTAGACTGTATAATTGTTGCTGTTTTTAAAACAGGTAGAAGGCACACTTCAGTGTTGTTCATCGTTGTCTCTTGTTGAAGAGAGCAGGCTTAATTTGTAACTAAACCTTAAATTTGAACCTCCTGTATGGCAGCGAGCTGAGATTGATAGCTATACAGGCAGTTTACTGTTGAGAATCGGCCACATAGTGTGGTTTGATCAGATCAATAGAGATAAACCTCATGTCTCAGCATCCGATAAGGGGCGGTAGAGTACAGATTGTGTACCTTCAACAGCCAGGATGGCCCACATTCTTTTTGTCCACTATCTTTTCTCAGACTTGATCCCGGATCTTTGGGATCCAGACGGTTCTTGCCAGAACAGCCTTCAATTCTCCAGTAGTGGTTCGCTTTACTTGCAGTTTGCTTTGCTTATCCCAGAAATCATTAAATTCCTATAAAACAGCCTAATGCTCTTTGATGTCAAACATTGTTACTGTTGTTGCTGTGCAGGAATTATCGAGGTCTGGGACCCACATCTTAACAACAAATGGGATCTCATAAGGAGTCTGACCACCCAGGGATTTTCTTGGCATATTGTTCAAAGCCCGCTGGACCCCATTACGGTCATCTCCTTAATGGGCCCAACTGCGACCAGAGCCTCATACCATTGCTGCTAAAGAATTCTTTAAGTCCTGGTTTTTCCTCATCATGACTACGTTTCCCTCGGGATGGTATGGGGATGAGAAACGCAGGGCCACTCCCAAACTTCCCATTGCCTCTGTTAAGCCCAAGAGCTAAACAATGGACCCTGATCAGAATGTAGTGTGCCAACTGCATTTATTCCGATAAAGACTTGCAGATCCTTTATAACAGTTTGGGCGTCAGACGATCGCTGTGGACATGTCCACATGAATCAAGAGCAGGAATCCACTGCCACCAAGCTGTACTGGTAAGCCTCGTCAGATGATAAAGGGCTGCATTGGTCCAAATGCACACAAGCCAGAGGCTTTTCTGAAATCAAAAGAGGTGTCTGGAGTGGATGCGCTATGGTAGAACCCTTCATCTGCTTACAGAGGACAAAGTTGTTAGTCTGTTTGTAAAGACCTGGCCACCAATAGCATTGCTGTAATAATTAAATTGTAGCAGCCACCCCTGCATGGGCAGAAGCCAGACCCTCATGTGCAGCCAGAAATAATCCCAGTCTGCGATCACTGTTTGGTGTTACTCTGTCACCCACTCCTGGAATATGAGCATATGGTGTGTTTTGTGCATCTAGCTTGTAGAAGTACTTAAGTGGAATCCCTTTTGGCAGGTGTGTGTCATTGCGTGCAGCATGACGTCTCCGTCTATTATCGTCTTCGAACGAGTTATTGCAGCAACCACAGCAGTGCGAACCGTCACCTTCGTGGCTTTATCAGCCAGTGAATTCCCTGCAAGATGAACGTCGACACATTGATGACTCAATGTATGAATAACATGAGCCTGTGGCAAGCATTCTTTCAGCTTCACCATCTGTTCCCAAAGCAACTTACGCTTCACTGTGCAGCCTTTCGAATCCCTGAAAATATTCTGTCTCCAATAATGATGATACTCACTATATGAATGCACATAATAATATAATTCACACATTATAAGTGTGAGAAATTCAGCATCCATATTCTGTAGCTACAGTATTAGAGCCTCGAGTTCTGCCAGCTGTGCCGTGCAATCACCTACTGACTGCATGCACATTTTTCTAAAAAAGGCATTGCCAGGCTTCTGACAAATTGTATCCCAGAAACAGGACACTGAGGTGGGCAATTTTTGATTTTTTTAAATTGAATCTATAGCCCATGTGAGCAAACCCCAAAATGATGCGTTCTACTCTGGTCAAGTGTCCCATCAGGTCATCGTCCATTAAGTATGTCATCGACATATGACACTGCCTGTTCATCAAAGTTTTCAAGCAATTCTGTGACTCTGGATGAAAACTGCCCTGGGCTATTCTTATACCAATGTGGCAAATGGCAAAAAAAATTGAGAACCTAGCTCCATGAATGTTGTCAAATATCTGCTTCCAGGCGCTATATTGTGGCAGAAAAATCCATTTAAAATGTCTAGTGTTATTTTGTACTTCTTCCACACAATGTTATTCGTTAATGCAGCACTTTGTGCATTTTGTACTGCAAATGTGCGAGTAGCTGGGTTCAAATGTTTGTAATCTAATACTAGATGGTATGATTGATCTGGTTTTGTTACTGGAAACCGAGCATTATTCTTTGAAGAGGTGCAACTTTCAATCACACCTTAATATTCAAGGTCCCTAACTTGTTATTTTGCTTCATATTTTATTTGGTATTGTCTTTGAGGTTGTGGGTTGCCCTTAATGGTATATCATGATAATGTGAACTGTCATCCCACCCCACATGGTTGCAGTATAATGCAGAAGCTAGCACTAAAGCCCACTCCCAGGCGTATGTGTGTTTAATTGATTCTGGAACGGGGTCGGAGAGGGCTCGTAAAACCACCTTTTCCCCCTTTAGGCAATCCATTATGAAGTCAGCCGGCCAATCTTTTTCGGCCAGCAAAACGTCATAACCTTGATTGAGCTCCTCCTAAAAGAGGACATTTATAAATCTTGGTACATCCCCTACCAACCGTAGTTAGACTTTGTGGAAATGATGCAGAATGCTTACCCTAGTATCTGGTGATATACTCACTCAGCACTACTTACACCAGACAATTCATCAGAGTGTGGTAAATAATTTAATTACCGGAACTTAATTTGATGCGGAAAATCTATAATAATAGCTCAGTAAAATAAGAGGCAGAATCCGTGGTATTAGAGGTTCGGAACGGGCTTTATTCCAAGATCAATTTAAATTGAGGAGCTCCATATTCCATCACCACGAAGGTTCAGGAAGTGAAGACGCTACTTTATTGACAAGTAATCATTTTTATACAATAGGCATTACAGTGAAACAGATGGAGGAGGCGTAACAATTGATAGTAAAGATAAAACATACATGCGTAGCAAAAGTGGGTGTAACTGGGCGTAACTAAAAAACGTCATCAGGTATGATGTCATAATAGGGTGGTTCCATAAAAGAATTTCGCAATGTCAGCAGAAATACTTGGCAGAAATGCGCGCGCAGCGGCATGACGTGTGATTGACGTGCAACTAGGGGGTGAAGGGGGCTTGACATTTAGCTCTACATGTGGCGACAGAAGTCTGGAGGGTCAAGTCAACCTAATCCCAAATCATATCTAACATCCTATGTTTAAAGAACTGTGTTATCCAAGAAGAGAGGTCTCTTGGAGTAGAATCTTATTCTATACTGACCATACTGACTATTAGTGCGTGTACAAGCGTCTAAGTGTCTACACTAGATGCGGGGGCAGAAATCTTACATAGTAACAGGGCTATGAATTACTTGCATAAAGACAGAGAAGCCGGGCCTTTTGCTCGGTAGCTGGAAGAATGTTTACTTAAACTACTAGACAGGAATGCATTGGGTAGGGAGCGGAGCAGATAATTTCGAAGGTGAAATACAGTTTTTGGCAGGCAACAGGCTGATGTCAGGCACCGTTAGCTGCGCAGAGAGTAGGGCAAAGTTCATGGATACAGATGCGAGCTCGGACTGGAGCTTTCAGAGGCAGAAGGCAGGAAAAGCTTGATGGCAGAATCAGGGCCTACTTGCCTGGACTGTAAAATGGCATAAGTGAACCATATAAAGCCGGTGGCCTTTCATACTTAGGAATGGAATATCCGGCCCATTCATGGCGGATCTGAAAGAGGACATGTTGACGGTGGACGCACATGTGTTTGCGTCTTCATAACTGGAACTGGAGGGAACATACATGTACTTGTGATTTATACATGAAACCGTTGGGGTCCAAGATAGGGGACATAACTGATCATAAAAATCCATATTTCCACATTCCCTCCTTGTCCCCTACTTGCCCGTCAAGAGATATCAATCTTCATCAATCCATCGATCTGTTCATATAGCATCATTTGTTCTTCTTTTTTCTTCTGGAATGAATGAAATCTTGGTGGTGGAATACACGATGTGGCACACAGACCACAGATCGCTGGTCCACATTGTAGGCATAGACAGCAACTGAATAGTATGAGAAAGCCAATACCTAGGAAGGATAGGACCTTCCATCCAAAGGTAGATAATACACTCCAAAACCAACCGGACCAAGTCCAAGTGCCTGGATTCTGGTGTATCTGGCTTACAATCTTATGAAGGCGAGTTATGGCTTTATATACAGATGGCGGATTTTCTGGTATGAAAATGCAACAACTTGATCCGATGACCCTACAAGCTCCGCCCCTATCGGCCAAGATGACGTCAAGGACAAGACGATTTTGAAGCACAACAATCCGCATAGCAGACTGCTCTTCTGTTAAATTGCCTAAGGCGGAAATAGTTTCGTTCACTACTGCTTCAAGGGTTCTGGTCAATCTACGTATCAGCTTACTATTGGTAACTGTACCTATATAGGGAAAGAGACCTTTATTGAAATCTGTGTATTTTTACCATGCTGTCTCAGTGTAATCGACTATTGGGAGATCTCTCCTTTCTCTATTGTGTACTAAATGAGTATTTCTATGATAATCAGGAGGAGCTAGAAAAACAGGTGGCAAAAGGAATCCGATGTAGCAGGTACCATCCCAATCTAGTGGCAAACGTATGTATGCCGTCTGACCACATATGAAGTAGGAATGGCGGGAAGCTTTAAATGTAGACTTGCCTTGATCACTAAATTCTATTACAGTGGTGCATCTACTATGGCCCATATGTATGGAACCATTCTTTCTTACACATAATTCACCTTTTACTGGAAATACTGACATGGCGGGCAAAATTGGAGTAGCTTCGGATTCGACATTCAGGATCATAAGATTAAGCGTAAAGTTACCTAATCCATACACTTCATTTTCTAGATCAGTTCCTGTTCCTTTGGGAAGTCCCTCCTTGTTAGGGTGACAGATTTTGAGTAAAACTAAGTTCAGATTTCCCCATACCCAGTTATTCTGGTAAACTGCAGAATTCGAATCTAGGGAATTAATTAAACTAAACCATGCTCCACAGGAGCCGTTGTGTGTGAACGGGTATGGAAAGAGAGGTAGAATTCCTTTATAGTTCTGATAGGGAGGGAGTCGACCACATATCCAACAATTTGTAGCATTGCTAACCTGATGGGAATGATGTAACATACTAATAAACGTGTTATTGCGCAGCGCAAATCTATAAGACAACTCATGCGGAGGTAATTCACTAAAAGAATGTTCAGCAGTAACATTATAAACATGTCTAGAAATAGGATAATATGTGTGCAACAATATACTTGCAGTAATTATTAAAAGACTTAAGGAAAACAAAATTAATAACGTCACTGTGCAATGACTACGCAGTGATTTACAGTACGCATGTCGTTTCAACTTTATCCTTCTATTTCTTTCTCTATACAGGTCCAAGGGATACATGTCAGAGACAAATTCGACCGATTCACCTTGGAGAGGACTTAAACAATCAAATTGCCTGACTTGTTGGACCGAAGTTTTAGTTTATATAGTTCATGGTTATTCAGTTCAACCAAAGGAAGTTTAGAGTCAATCGGTGAAGACACGCAAGGTGTGTCGTTTACGTCTGACGGTAGTCCATGAAATTTCTTGATATGACTTGAATGTATCCAGCCTTTTCGTTCTTCGATCTTTACGGCTGTCCTCGTCGTTAGTAATACGAGTTGCGGCGATTTCCACCTAGGATCCAGCTGAGACTTCCGGTCAAAGTTCCTCACTAAGACTAAATCTCCTGGAATTACGTCATGGGGTTTCACCTCGGTGTTGTCGGGAAAGGCTGCAGCTACCTGTGAACGACAAGATTGTAGTGCAGACATCAAGGAAGCCAAGTAATCTGTCAGCATATTACAGTCAATATCAGTTATTTTGCGTGGTATAGGCGTCCCCCACATATTTGGTGGTCTACCGAAGATCACCTCATAAGGGGATAGCCCTGTTCGAGAGTGTGCTACCATTCTCATGTAAAAGAGTGCAACGGGTAAGGCTACTACCCAGTCGACACCTTTCTCTCTACAAATCTTGGACAATCTAATTTTCAGGGTCTGATTATGTCGTTCCACGAGACCTGCTGCCTCGGGGTGTCGGACACAGTGAAATTTCCACTGATAGCCTAACAAAAGTGAAACGTGTTTCATTAGTTCGGATGAGAACGGCTGGCCGTTATCTGAGTAGACAGCACGTGGTAAACCGTACCGTGGGAAGAATTCTCGAACTAACTGTTTGGCAGTAGTCGGGGCAGTGTAATCTGAAACCGGGTATGCCTCTGTCCAACGGGAAAGAGCACAGACAACTACGAGAACATATTTGAATCCTCGACATCGTTCCATCTGGATATAATCCATCTGGAGGACTTCAAAAGGGTGATCAGGAGGCTGAAATCCACCCTGTTCTATGGGAATGCTTTTACCTGGGTTAAACTGACAACAGATCATACAGGTACGAACTTTTTGTTTAGCTGCTGCTCGTAAATGTTTGTTAAACCAAATGTGTTGAATGCTGTCTAGCATAGCTTTTTCTCCTAGATGCGCTGGACTATGTACAGTGTTAATAACGACTTGGACCATTGAATCAGGAAGGAACCACACAGATTTTTCCTTCGTCATCCATCCTTGATCCGTTTGGATCCCACCTAATTCAGTCCATTTCTTTATTTCGTCTGGTGTAGCATGTGTCTGTATGTCAATTACGTCAAGAGCGGGATCCTTAACCGTCATGCAATATGTTGGTGTCGGGACTATTGTCTTTGTCATATCGGATGTTTGAGTTTGAGCAGTCTGTTTAGCTGTTCTGTCAGCTAGATCATTGCCTTGAGAAATGATATCAGTAACTTTCGTATGAGCTTTACATTTCATAATTGATATTGCAGTGGGTAGATGTATTGCATCTAATAAGGCATGAATGAGGGGTCCGTGTTGAATGTGGGCACCGTGAGAAGTTAAATAACCTCTCTCTCGCCACAGCACGCCGAAGTCATGTACAACTCCGAATGCATAACGTGAATCAGTGTATATGTTGACTTTTTTATTTGTGGCTTGAATACAGGCTTATGTCAGAGCGATGAGTTCTGCGGCTTGAGCTGACAAGGTATTTATGCAATTTGTTTAAATGATTTCAGTGTCTGTTGTGACTGCGTAAGCGGCCACTAGCTCTCCTGTACCTGTTCTCATACATGAACCATCTACATACAATGTCAGGTCTGGGTCTGACAATGGGACGTCTGTCAAATCTTGTCTGGGTTTCGTCGTGATAGTGATAACTTCAATACAATCATGTGCTAGTGGGTCTGTTCCATTTATAGGTAACAGTGTGGCAGGATTCAATGTACTACAACGTCTGATTTCTATATGTGGCTGAAACAATGTTAATTCGTAACCAGTGAGTCGTGCTATAGTCAAGTGTTGTGTTTGTGTGCGGTTCAAGAGAACCTCTACTGCATGTGGTACTTGTACTGTCAATGGATGTCCTAATACTATGGCATCGCTTTGTCTGATTGCTAAAGCTGTTGCTGCCACTGATTTTAGGCACGCAGGCAAAGCCTGAGCTACGGGATCTAATGTACTAGAAAAATAAGCACATGGTTTGTGTGATCCTGCTTGTTCCTGTGTGAGTACTGACAAGGCAGTACCTTCGCGTTCTCTAACAAAGAGTGTAAACTGTTTATTGTAACATGGTGTTGCTAAAACAGGTGCTTGGCATAAGGCTTTCTTTAGGCTTTCAAAAGCTTGTGTATGTTCCTGAGTCCAAGGGAGAACAGTCGATGTGGCTGCCTCCTGTGTTGTCAATTGAATGAGTGGTTTTGCTAGAAATGCATACTGAGGGATCCACTGCCTACAATATGAAGTGAGGCCTATGAAAGCCCGCACCTCCTTTTGTGTCTTGGGTATTGGCATATTAGCAATTAGCTGGATGCGATCTGGTGTAAGCTGCCTTCCCTCCTTGGACAGCGAGTGACCAAGGTAAACAACTCGCTGGACACAGAATTGCAGCTTAGAAGGGGACACCTTGTGCCCCTTTTCGGCCAAAAATTGTAAAACCGTCAGTGAGGCTTTTTCACATTCAGGTTCACTTCTAGCGGTGATCAACAGATCATCGACATATTGAAGCAGGGCAGTGTTGACTGGCATGTGGATACTGTCGAGTTCTCGTTTCAGTGCTTGGCTATAGATGCTGGGGCTTTCGGTAAATCCTTGAGGTGCGCGTGTGAATTTAAAGCTACGTCCATTTAAACTAAATCCGAACAAGTATTGGCTTTCCGGATCTATTGGGACGCTGAAAAAGGCATTCTTGAGATCAATTACAGTAAAGAATGTTGCTTCGGAATCAATGGCTGTCAGTAATGAAGAAATGTCTGGGACTACGGGGTATTGTGGTACTATGCATTTATTTAATTCGCGCAGATCAATAACCAATCGATATACTGGCGGGGCTGTTGGATCGGTTCGTTTAAGAATCGGAATTATCGGTGAATTACATACATTGGAGTCAGTTTCCACAACCACTCCTTGGGTAATAAGTTCGTCAATGATTTGTAGTAAAGCCACTACAGCATCTGGGGGTAACTTGTATTGTCGCATTCGTGGAAGTACCACTCCTGCCTTTAGTGTGACTCGATATGGTGTAATGTTCATGCAACCAACATCTGTAGGGCCTTGTGCCCATAAATGTGTCGGTAAAGTCTGTAGTCGGTGATCCATGTCTCGGGACACGTAGTGCCCTTTGAAATCACGTAAAAACAATCTTACTCCTTCCGGAGAACAACATATAATAGCTCCTAGAGCTTTCAAAGTTTTTATGCCTAACAAGTTTTCTGGACATGATTTAGTAAGTAATAAATCTGTAGTTCGTGTCAAGGGACCGATCGTAAGTGGAAGAGGCTGTGTTACTTCGTTAATGATAGGTTTTCCTGAAAAGCCAAGGGAAATATTCTGTGTGCCTGAGAGGGGTGCCCCTGGAACTTCACTACGTTTTATTGTTGTTCGGCTTGCCCCTGTATCAAGTAAGAATTTTCTATCTTGACCTAACAGTTCACTGTGTACATAAGGTCCTTCTTGATCTACAGGGACCTCAATAAGGGGTAAGCCAACTTCCCTCTCTAGGCTGTTTCATGAGTATCGTTGATAATTAGGATAGTCATACTGTGCGGTCTGATACATCTGTCGGGTCGTTGTTTGTGTGGCAGCAATAGGCTGCGGTGGTGGAGCTGGCATAGACTGTTGCGGAGCTGGCATGGACTGTGCATGCTGCAGTGCTCCTTGTTGGTTCTGATCCTGTCTAAGTGGTCGTGGTCTTTCTTTTGTGTTACCTATGGCGATATTATGTTTTAAGACTGGACAATCGTGTACATAATGACCTGGCTGTTTACAATAGTTACATGTCCCTTTTACAGGACCTGTTGAAACACTGGACTGTGTTATACCCTTCTTATGACCGTCAGCTGGCACTGTCTGGGAAACTAGCATTTTCATTTTCGTGTCTTTCATGCGCCTATGTTCATGTTCTTGTTCTTCTCTAATTCTATTGTGATGGTACTGTAGCATTTGTAACATTTGTGACGGAGTGTTACCTTGCCAGGTACTCTCGAACTTCAATACTCTATTCTTAACTTGGGGCAAGGCATTTTCAACCAATTTTGTCACAAACAGATGTGGATACGACTCGCTACTTGCTTTTATTCCACTATTTATACCAAAACATTTCTCAAATCGGGAATAGAAATCACTAGTGTCTTCATCTGATTTTTGTTTACAGGCTGAGATTGCACCCCAGTCTTCCTTTTTCGTAGTTAATAAACGTGGCAATACCTGTACTAATAAACCTGGTAGTGCTTTGGTCTTGTCCCCGAGCCCTGAACCTGGACCTCGAGCTTTTTCTTCATTTTCTAATGCTGTCCAATCTATCTTCTGGTCTCCCACCTCCCAATCCTTTTCCTTGAGTTTTTCGTAAATGCCCGCAGGCATTAATACCTTCAATATTGTCATAATGTCGGGGTAGGTATATTCTCCCATGAGTAACATATCTTTAATTTCACGGTGGAAACCCGCTGGGTCTTTGTCATGACTGGGTACCACTTTCTTCATTTCTAATAGTTCTATTTTGGGTATGGGTGTGTATACAAACACACGTTTAAACTCATTGTCATCACCCTTTATCGGGTGCACTTCGCGTAAGGGATTTTGTCTATCCATGTAATACGTCGTTCTTTCCTTGATGGGCAGTGAGACATGTTCAGGACATACAAAAAGAATGTACTGCCTTCTAGATTCTAGTATTTCTCTAATTAACTTAGTACCGGAACCTCTCCATTTATTCGTGAGTAATTCAGTCAATATATCAGGTAAGGGGCCAGGATCGGAGTGTTGGCTTTTATATAATATAAGGAGTTGTTGAATCATATAGATACCAGCTAAATGCTGTTCATCTGGGGCGAGGTTCAAAAACGTATGTGCTAGTGTATCATCACCATATTTTCCAGGACTATCAACCCAGTGTACGGCTGACCTGGCTAATTCTTGTTCGTCCATAGAATCGAGTATATGATAACCCCTTCGTTCTCGGAGTAATTTGTCAGCGGCTTGGAATGAATGTTCGGGGGACCTTATATTTATTATAGGAGTTTGGAATTTTCTGTTATTATCTGGACGTATCGGACATATCGGATCAGTAAAGCATCTAGTATTATTGCAAGATCTTCCTCTACCTACATAGGCCATGGTTTCTAACTGTCCTGTGGGCAGTTCTAATTCTTCCTCGTCCTCGGTTTGTTCAGGCTCGTCTACTGCTAATCTTTCTTCGTGTATTCGTTCTATTTCTTTGCGGATCTTTCGGCTCATAGCTACTATACATGATCGTTTATCGTGTCTCCCCTCTGATATATTCTTACCCCATGTGGTAAGAATTTGCATTTCTTCCGGATTTACCCCTGGTTGATCTTGATTTCTGATCACACAGTTTATGAGGAAACGTAACAGTTCCCCCTGTATTTCCACCTTTTGGTACTCCATGGCTCTGGTAATACTCTCAGGGTCTCGCCCTGACTGAACAAAATGATATATATTTTCTAAATGTGCAGTCATTCCTGGTAGCTTCCCTAAGTATATTGCAGCTCGTCGGATACGTAATGATGCCAGCATCATTTCGTCCCCTTTTCCGGGCACAGGGTCATATCTACAATCTATTAGAAGTTCCTTGAGCGTGTTGGGAGTTACTGGTTTGGGTGTACGTTGGTGGGCTAATTCTTGAAAGGAAAGTTTATTTGTTCTGGGTGGCGTAGAAAAAATGCTTGATGTACCTCCAGTAGCACCACCTGGGGTGCTGGATGTGAAAGGATTCGTTGAACGGGATATAGCAACCATAGGTGTGGATGCAGATGTAAAAACAGATGTGCTTGCCGGAACTTGTGTCGGGGTTTGCTGTTGCAGAGGTACAGACGGAGGAGGGTCTTGGCGTTGAACCCCCTCGGCAGACGGTCTATGTGGCGCAGCATTTGCATACTCGGGAGCTGCGTCGTCTAAATAAGAGGAAAGAAAAACATCTTCTGCGGATCTGGGGTGCCCTTTGGGATGTACTTTTATCGGAAACAATGGGGGTGGCAAGTCTTTTGGTATTTCCGGAGTAGCCTTAGGTAATCCTTCGGCCAGAAGAGGATACATGCCATTCACAAGGGCACTTCTTTGTCTGTCTGTTTGTTCTGACTTTACTCGAGTACCTTCTTCAATTAATACACTTTCTCGAACTTTATTCGAATTCTCCTTACTTTTCTCTTCCTGTCTGAGCGCTTTTTCTGTGCGTCTATATGATTCTTTACGCCATAATTCAATGGCATCTTTCTGTGACTGTCTAGCTTTCTTTTTCCATAATTCTTCTTCTACTTTCATGATGCAATCTGCATCCCAGGTCTCAGCTGCGGGCCATCTCTGACTTTCTGGTAATTCCTTGGTGTAGTCTACCCATAGATCAAGAAATAATATGGCGTCTAGGCCATGTTTATGATACATGAAGTACCCTGGAGTGTCCCTAGGAGGAATGGGAACAGCTTCTTCGAGTACCCCTTTTCTAGTTGTGATCTGTCTTAATTTCGAAAAGAGCGGCATATTGAGAACTGATCTGATACCTAATTTTGAACACGTTTAATACCATAAAACACAATAATGAACAGTCATTCACACCACAATATACAGAACGTATTTAAAACATTATAACATTTAACATTTAATGAATAAACAATAATGGTCATTTAGGGAACTAGTCACTAAACATAATACTCGATACTAACTAGGTAATTCTGAATTATATACTAGACATACTTGATATACTGCTAAACAGTACAGATACACTGCTGAAACAGTGCAGACCGGATTTGTGTACCCAAACCCGTCTTGACCGGCACAACCTATGTGCACGTCAGAACGCCTCCCCGATAATGGTACTCACCGGGTAGCTCGGAACGGAAGGCCTCGGAACTGAACTGAACTTGAACCGGACTGGACTCGACTCGAAACTTCGGAAACTTCGGAAACTGGTGGGCCTCTGTATACCTCGGATCTTGCTCTCTCAGCTAGGCTCTGGTCGGGATACTTCGCACTTCTCACCGCCTCGTCTGGGTGTTGATCGCAGCCTCAGTTACCCCCTCTCGGCAGGAGGGAGATACAGGAAATCCTGTGGGTACGCGTTGTTGTCCGTCCAGCTGTGACAGGAGACCGGGCCTGCAACGCACCGCCGGCGCGTGAGATGAGAAAGTGTCCCTATTCGGGCGCCATTTATGTGGTAAATAATTTAATTACCGGAACTTAATTTGATGCGGAAAATCTATAATAATAGCTCAGTAAAATAAGAGGCAGAATCCGTGGTATTAGAGGTTCGGAACGGGCTTTATTCCAAGATCAATTTAAATTGAGGAGCTCCATATTCCATCACCACGAAGGTTCAGGAAGTGAAGACGCTACTTTATTGACAAGTAATCATTTTTATACAATAGGCATTACAGTGAAACAGATGGAGGAGGCGTAACAATTGATAGTAAAGATAAAACATACATGCGTAGCAAAAGTGGGTGTAACTGGGCGTAACTAAAAAACGTCATCAGGTATGATGTCATAATAGGGTGGTTCCATAAAAGAATTTCGCAATGTCAGCAGAAATACTTGGCAGAAATGCGCGCGCAGCGGCATGACGTGTGATTGACGTGCAACTAGGGGGTGAAGGGGGCTTGACATTTAGCTCTACATGTGGCGACAGAATTCTGGAGGGTCAAGTCAACCTAATCCCAAATCATATCTAACATCCTATGTTTAAAGAACTGTGTTATCCAAGAAGAGAGGTCTCTTGGAGTAGAATCTTATTCTATACTGACCATACTGACTATTAGTGCGTGTACAAGCGTCTAAGTGTCTACACTAGATGCGGGGGCAGAAATCTTCCATAGTAACAGGGCTATGAATTACTTGCATAAAGACAGAGAAGCCGGGCCTTTTGCTCGGTAGCTGGAAGAATGTTTACTTAAACTACTAGACAGGAATGCATTGGGTAGGGAGCGGAGCAGATAATTTCGAAGGTGAAATACAGTTTTTGGCAGGCAACAGGCTGATGTCAGGCACCGTTAGCTGCGCAGAGAGTAGGGCAAAGTTCATGGATACAGATGCGAGCTCGGACTGGAGCTTTCAGAGGCAGAAGGCAGGAAAAGCTTGATGGCAGAATCAGGGCCTACTTGCCTGGACTGTAAAATGGCATAAGTGAACCATATAAAGCCGGTGGCCTTTCATACTTAGGAATGGAATATCCGGCCCATTCATGGCGGATCTGAAAGAGGACATGTTGACGGTGGACGCACATGTGTTTGCGTCTTCATAACTGGAACTGGAGGGAACATACATGTACTTGTGATTTATACATGAAACCGTTGGGGTCCAAGATAGGGGACATAACTGATCATAAAAATCCATATTTCCACAAGAGAACTATTGTGACTTCTGCTGTGCTGTCCAGCATCGTTTATGCCCATTCCCCTTTCAGAAGTCCTCCAAATATGTGGCATGCCTGACCTTTAGTCTGGCTACCTTCTTCTTTTTAAAATGAGGTTTTGAAATTTTAGGTTTGACTTCCTGTTTTATTATGTATTCAGATGAGCATTGTGAGTCCTTTCTTGATTTCACATGCTCTTCTAATCTGCGCTCTCATCGTCCTCCTTTCTCCAAACATTTGTTAAATGAATCCTGAAAGAAACGAGAGGAACGTGCATCAGTATACTGATACCAATCAGGTGTTTAACATTATCACAGTTATGTAAATTGCAAAGTTTTTCAGTAGATTCCTTTATAGGTGACCCACCGCATGATTTCGTTTTTTCTTTGTTTTTCTTATTTGTCCCACATCTTCGTTGAAGAGTCGGGTGCTTGCTTAGAGTTATCTTTTTCAGAATTACTCTTCAATTGTGATTTTCCTGGTCTGGCTCACAAATTATCTATACCTAGCGTAGCATAGGTTACTTCGATAATTTTAGGTAATTTGTGCTCCTGCTGGGCAGGAGTCAAATCCCTTAGGCTTTGGCATATAGCTAACGCTGCTGCGTCCCCTTTGATGCTACTCAATATCATGGCGGATATTGCAGCAAAGTTGCTATTAGGTTAATTCCTAAGTCCAGGGTAGGTGCTGCCTCGTGCTCATTCTGTACCTGTTTTAACACCTCCGGTAGAACCGCCACCGAAGGGGTACAATGTGTTCCGCTATATGCTGCAGCGAAGACCCCAAGTGGCGCAATCCTCTACCAGGGTAGCCATCCCCATTGGCAGGCAAATTGTTAGTATCCTGTGCTTCTCCTGCAGGCCTGTATGGGGAAACACTGTTTCAATTGTGGGAAAAAAAAGGTTAACACCGGGCTCAGTGTTGGATAGACACTACTTGCAATTTGACTCCCAATAAACATGCATATCACTCATTCTATCAACAATCTACTAGTAATGTGCAACAAATACAACTTGTGAAATAGATAAACATACAGGCTAATGGATATGTGATATATCTTTTTTATTTTTACAAAATATAAATATTTATTTTTTGCATTTTCTGTTTTTCAATTTCTTTTTTTCACGATATATTCTTTTTTTTAACAACAATACATATGGACAATAATATATTTACAAGTGATCCTCTGTACAAAATAATTCTTATTTATACAGTACAAACTTTTGATAGTTTTATAATTAATTGATCATAGGGATTGTCCTTAGCCTGCTAGTATTGATCATATTGATAGTTCATTTATACTACTATGATTGTTTTTCCTCACACACACTATATACAAAACTAAAATCAAAAAGAACCAGTGAAAAACTTTTTGTTTGTCTCTGCTATATACTCAATTGTGAAACAATGGGCACATAGGCGGTCGATTGACACAACGCGTTTCGGCTAGGCCTTCGTCAGGAATCCGCTCTGAGTTTAACACTATATGTAAAAAAATAATAACAAAAAGGAAAAAACATGTATATCAATTAAAACCCATTTTGAGAATTGTTTACGGGAGTCAAAATAGCAATGATAATTCATTAACATAAAAAGTGATGAGCTAATTCATTTGAACTATGCAATCCCCTCCCAACGTCTCTGAGCCGCGCACTGATCTCAACAGACTTGAGATAGGAATTCAGTTCCTCTAATTCTTAATAGTACAATAATAGGGAGAAACGGTACCATATGACTGTAGCTATACTAAGCAAAAACCTTTCTGATAGGGACCATAGGGAGTATTGGAATAGGGTGCTGACATCTATTCTTGTTGGTTGCACAGGGCGAGTGTCTCTCCTTATATCGAGAGCGGGGCGAGCCAATGACAGTTTAAGAGAGTTATATCTACCCAGATTAATCTGATGGATAACTGGGCCAAACTGGAGTAGGATACTATCAAGTGTTCTATTGTGAACGAGTTTCTCTACTTTTACAAAGGATGTTGACAGACGATGTTATTTTTATGTATAAGCCAATTGAATTGAAGATAAGAATACTAGTTTGTAAGATCTAAATTATATATAATTATGAGACATAAGAGAACCATACTGACCCTTGTTATTCCAATTCGTGTAAAGCTCGAAGTAATCTGTTGAACCCAGTTTATATCCTTATTTAGGGGGACGAATAGTATACAATGATTCTAAAGAAAGACAGAGATGTGTCACTTAGACTGAGAGATGGGCGATAACTGTTTATACTTTATTTATAACAATATGTTAGTCTAATATGTGGCTCGCTTAGCTCAAGTACTTACTTGCATAAAATGTATTGCGCCGATTATGCAACTGATTTCTTGCCAAACATGGATATCAATAGGGCGCACCTGTATGTTTCTGTCTTCGCAGAATAGGGTAGACCTAAGGTAGTGGAAATATAAGTGAGTGTACTATGACTGCTCGTTTTAATCTGCTGTTATTAGCGTAAACGAAAAAGAATCTGATACCATAACTAATTTGTATTGTCCGTGATCAGGTCTATTATTTTCCCATTAATTATCTGACTAAGTACTATGACTGCTCGTTTTAATCTGTTGTTATTAGCGTTAACGAAAAAGAATCTGATACCATAACTAATTTATATTATCCTTGATCAGGTCTATTATTTTCCCATTAATTATCTGTCTTAGTAACCCAATATCTGCATAGCTAGCATAGTAATCGTTTAATGTGTATATGATACACATACCTCGTTTTTGTTGTTCTGTTCTCTATGCTGTAGGCGTATGTCTTTGTCAAGTCTTTTATTTCCCCTTCATGTCGGGCTCTCTTGAATCGTCCTGTTGAGTGGCATAAATGGTTGTCTATAAGTTTTGAGGCAATTTCACCAAAGAACGTGATAACTCTCCTTAGCTAAACACTCTATAGTGGGGAAATCTGCACCTCAAACTGGTAAATTACCCTATCTGTGATCGATATTCATCTGCCAGAGAGCATTTCACAAATAAGTTAAGTAACGCTAGTTTGATATAATCTCTAACGTTAGTGTCAGCAAGTGCACAGACCGTATGCCTGTTGGTTATAGTCTAACTCAAATCTACTATTAGCACTTCGTGTGATGGTTCCTTACCCGGTCGGATCTCGAATAAGTGGAAGTCTCGTCTCTATTTGGCTCAGCGTCCTCTCCTGGTTCGTCCGTGGTCACAATTGCCGCCCTAATGGGTCTATTTATATACGCTCGATTTACGTACGTAGTGCGGGCGTCCTCGGTCATGCGTATAGAAATAGGACTAGCGGTTTTGGTCGAAATAACTACCAGCGCCATGTTAGAATGGTGATTTTGTAACTTTATTGTTCCTGACTGGTTAATAGAAATAAGTCTCGCTATCTCCGTGATTGATTCAATTTAATTGATTATAAAAGTTACCCAGATCTTTTGTTTATTTTGGCCACTTATATATACATTATGTTTTGTATATATCTCCTTTAGTTTTGGGAAATATATGTTGCAGATAATGGTAGAGTTTGTATTTTGGATTGAGACTTGTAACGTAAAAAAGAGCAACCATTCTTTCCATAGTATTAAGATGTCATTGCCTAGATCTCTAAGGTTAGAATGGTTACACATTTCTGAACAACAATCCTATATGCAATGACTTTGTTATTCTGCTTATGAACTACTCTACATTAGATAAGTGTAGCCAATGTTAGTTCTTTAGCTTTTATGTTTCTTAACCAAGGCCAGAAGGATAGTATAAACATGACTATCTGGACTGTCCTCATATGTATCATTTATCCATTATTTTTTATTGCTTGATCCCAAGGTATTTCTTGGTTCAAACCTGATGTAGCTGTATTTAGGATATACATCCAATAAACCTCTCTCATTTTTCTGATCTTATCCATCTGTACTCCTGCGCGGGGCCAAATCTTTTCTAATATATACCACTTGATGTCTTCTGGTGTATGTCCCAGATCTAGGAAATGTTGCACCATAGGTGCCGATGTTTTCTGTGTTCTGATTGCAGATTTGTGCTCAGTAAGTCTGACATTGAACGCTCTCCCTGTTTCTCCCACATAACCTTTGTGGCACGGACAAATGATTAGATAGATAACATTTGTTGATTTACAGTTGTTTAATGTTTTGGGTGTAATATTTACACCATTATAAGTAAATGTCGTTGCTTCGATGGCCATGGGGCAAGATTTGCACATAGTGCATTTGAAATTCCCTACCACTTTTTTAGTGCCTTCTAGATCAATTTGATGAAAGTTTGTCTCATTTTTCATTCTAGAGTGTACTATGTGGTCTCTCAGGCTTTTGTTACGCTTGTATGCGAATAGAGGCTTAGGTATTATTTCCTCTTTCTTGGATTTCTCCACATTTAATATGTGCCAACTGGAGCATATCGCTTGTCGGATTCTAGAGTTCAGCATGGAATGACGTGTAGCAAAAACTAAAGGTGGATTTGATGCAGTTTTGATGTTTGTAAGTAGATGTTGCCTATCATAGTAACGTGCCCGTTTGTAGGCTTCCCTTACAGTTTTGTTCGGATACCCTCTGGTCTGAAATTTTTTCTTCATGACCTCAGATTTCTCATCGAAGTCACTAATGTTCGTACAGTTTCGCCTTAGGCGTAAAAACTCACCGAACGGAATATTATCCTTTTGACTTTTAGGGTGATAACTGTCATAGTGCAATAGGGTGTTTCTTGCTGTTGTCTTAGTAAAAAGCACAACCATTAATGCTCCTTGTTGGTACTTAATGAGGATGTCTAAATATTCTACCTGTTCTGAACTGATGTTATGAGTGAAGCGGATATTTTCATCGCATAAATTAATCCACTCTATGAATTCAAGTAACTTTTCATGTGTGTCCGACCAGATGAAAAAAACATCATCAATAAATCGTGACCATTTGGTCACTGATTCGTAGAAAGGTGCTATCTCATTATAGATGTGGTTTTTTTCAAAAAGGCTCATATAGATATTAGCAACCGTGGGGGCACAAGACGCCCCCATACTGACGCCTTGATTCTGTTTGTATAGTTGTTGATTGAACTCGAACACATTATCCTCTAGTACAATTTTAAGGCATTCTAGCACAAAGATAGAGGGACAATCGATGTTGTATGTCTTTATGAACCAATGCACGGCCGCAATGGCTCCTCCAATAGGAATATTACTATATAAGGCCTCTATGTCCATAGTGACCATATATTGATTGTCTGGGCAGAAAGGTGTTTCAAGCCAGTTTGTTTTTTGTGCAAGCCAAAACTGAATTTCTTCCCTTTTGCTGGGAATTTTCCCATTACCGCATTCAAGGTTTGAGGACTAATGCCTGGTGTAGCTAATTGTGGTGCTACTGCTTGAACAGTCCACGCAGGAGCAAGTGTTAATGTTTGCATCACAAATTGTGTGAGACTTCTGTATATTGTTAGTAGTTTATTATATAATCCCTGCAGCTGACCTGCGAATAAATTATCAACACCAGGATGTGGTGTGCAACCGGCTAGGACTGGCCATATCGCCCCCTCATTGCTGAGTAGGCCCACTCTCATGTCTTGTATACTATGGGAAAGGGTTCCTTTAAACCAATTAGTATGTTCTTGGTAGGTTAGAGGGATTTCTATCTCCTCATAAGGAGAGTATTCCTCTGGTATTTCGCCTACTTCAAATTTGTGAAATACATGTGTAGCATGATCTACAGCAGGGAATTTACCCCAGGAAAAAAACACCTCTGTTCTATATGCCTTGTGTGCCTCTGCTAGTAGTAGTTTTTGAGTAACTGCATGCCTGCATTTCTCAGAAATATTTTGTGCCATGTTGTGTAAAAAATGAACTACAGAGTTCTGCTAACACAGTGGGAACAATGTCCTTTCAAGCTTGAATTTACCAATAGCCAATATGTAGGGTATACCTACTCAGCTGAGGAGGGTGTTCCCTACCACCACGAACCTCTCCTGTTTAAAAGGTGTGTAAGGATCTCTGAAGAAGGACGATTGAACTACTCAGTTGACCTATATTAAATAAGAAACCAACAAATGCTGACGCTGCCATGTCGTGTAATTTCCAGAAATCAGTAGGAACTGTGCATTTGGGGATGACATAAACGTAGGGATGGAGCCAGACTGAATCCATGCACCCCGGGAGGATATGTTGTCCTTTGGACCAGCTAGCTCACAGAGCCACCATTGGCCTCCCTCTAAACCTAGACAGGGAGCAAATAGTTGTGGCAACTCCCAAAGATGACAACTCTGTTCCCTCAGGAACCGTGGTGACAGCCCTAGAAATTTTCGCTTAGTCACTTTTGCTCAGAGAAATATACAAAGACTACCTGAAGGGACATTTTCAATATTTATTGAACCCTAGTGATTCTTGTATAGAAGATATGTGCTGTAATGATTAATAGACAGAAGCAGACAAAAGTTATAATGAGTGTGAAAATAGTGAATAAAATGAAGAGTTCCACCATCTTGTTGTGACAGCTTATATATGCATACATATACAGTATTTATAAAAATCGAGTGTACTCCTGCGATGCAAACCCTAACCTACGTGTCTGGGGTGTGAATGTATGGTCTGCCAGCAAACCCCCTTCTGGATGATCTAACCCTTTTACCTGGTAGGTAATAGTGTAGGACCCCGACTTGGTCACAAACTGGAAACCTCTCATGGAGATGTCAGATGCTAGGTGAAAGCTTCAGCATGCAAGGACCCCTCAAAGTCAGCAGAAGCGTCTCCTCTAATTTTATTTGGAAACATAGACGTAATAGCAAACACATTTGTATCATGCATGTGATGGCCTTGCATATAATACAAAGGCAATGTGATAGTGTTGTCATGAAGTTGCTTTGTGTCAGCAAGGTGGTGTTTCTTAGGAACTAACCCAAGTGTCACAAATGCAAATGTGTGTCAAAAGTCCATATGACAAAGGGAAGGCAACTTCAGGAAAGAACCGTGTACATGTAAATTGACACTATTTCCTACCAGCCCTAACTTGGGGCACTTGACAGTAGAGAGGTGCCTGAGGGACTCTTGGTGCATGATCCCTCCATGCAAAGGCGAGATGCTTCTTTTGAATAGAATCTAAGGTTGGGAAAGCTCAGGGGCAGGGCTTGTGCCAGATATTGAAGTCGGGGGAGAAAGTTCATTTTTATTGAAGCCATCTTTCCCAACCACAAGCTCTTGAGTTTCCCACAACTATATAAATCCTTCGATAAAGTCCATTGTAAAGGGGACACATTGTAGTGATATAAATTTGTTGTGGAGCTGGAAAGATAGATGCTAAGCTAATGGAGTTAAACCGAAGAGGTGTGCGACAATTTTTAACATCAGCAGCAAATCCCATTTCGATGGACTTTGCATAATTGACTGAGAAGATGAAGGCTTTTTTGAAAGTAGTTAATTCCTCTTTCAGGGCAGGAAGGTACGTCTCAGGTTTGGTTAAAAAGCGTAGCACACCATTTTCATATAACACTAATTTGTACTCTTGAGAACCCCCTTTCAGCTCTTTATTATTTAGGTTGTTTTGTACTCTCTGAAAAATTGTTCCATTGTTAAAGGAAATATGATGGGTGCCTTGGCGGGAGATCTCACAGTTTACATTTATGCTAGTTACCGTTTTTTGGAAGTTGGTGAAAATCATGCATTTCATCCTCAGGCTTAGATAGGGCTTATTTAATAGTTTTGCAATGTAGGTCCAATGGACTCTGTTACAGATATTCCCCTCTTCTAGCGATAGAAGGGACATCAACTTTGTTGCTGCCTTCGGCAGCTTCAATGAGCAGGATAGCTAGTTTTGTGTTATCTTGGCCATGATGGCCTCCAACGAATTCCACCTGTTCTGGAGAAACTAAGGGGCATATTAACAAGGAACAGGGAAAATTAACACTAAGGGCGCTTACGTTAATTTTTTTAACGCCCGCTATCGCTGGATAATATCGCCTGGTTATCGCGTTATTACCAACGCTAACCACCTAGGCGATAAAAAATCAAGCGACAGCGGCATTTTGGGAGGTTATCGCTGGTAATGCAGCGATAAAACTAGAAGGATAGGGATATCCTTGTTGATAGCCCATGGTGGACTTAGCCATGTATTCCACCTCCCATTGGATTACATGGCTAAGTCTGAAAATTAGCAGACGTAAAAAAGCAGTGTTAACCGTGGTTAGCGCTGCTTTTTTTGTCTCTAACAGGGTTATCGTAAAGCTTGATAATAGAAGAAATGTCGCTTAGCAACATTTTTCCTATTATTTTGCTCCGGAGCGCCCACTTTGCATCTCATTAGAGATGCAAGGGGAAGCGTAGAGTAAAAGGGTGCTAACATGCAAATTTGCATGTTAGCACCCTGTTGTTGATAGGGTGCTAGATTTATCTCTGCTTTTTTGGCTTTTAAAGCCAAAAAAGCAGAGATAAAGCCCTTGTTGATATGCCCCTATAGATGCAAATATCTTTACATCCGTGTCAAGGGGCGCCATAGTTCTATATGACAAGCATGTGGATGAATCTTTCTTTGGTTTTAACAGTAAGTTAATTTGTGATTCTACCAGTGTATAGGCCACATTGTCCCAGGTAATGATGACATTAAAAGCTGCTGCTGATTGGGCTGCTGATAGAGTGTCAGAGGTATTTTAGAAGCATGCTGACAAACTATCCGATCCTGGTGCCTTTCAACACGGCAAGTGAACGTTTTGCTCTGCCCTTCTCTGTGGAAAGTTCCTCCTCTAGTGGGAGGAGGTCAGCACACCCCAGTGGGCAGCGGTAATCAGGTAAATAAGCATCTTGAGAGATTGAGGAGAGATTACCACCTGGGAACAGAGCCTGGTAGTAAATAGTGAGGTATTCTATCATGCTCTTGGTGTCTGAATGAAAAGTGCCCAGGGCATCACGTAGTCTATGAATGGGATTCCTAAAACGTGCTTATTTGAGTTTACAGGCTAGCAATGTCTGTGTTATCGTCCTTTCATAGTATGCCTGCTTAATGTACAGTAGCATTTTTGCTGTGTCTTGCATCATCAAATGTTCACGTTCACCTCGTACCTTGCGTAACACCCCACGTGCAAGCGACGTGTTTTGTTTGTGTAGGGCCTCGAAGCGTCAGAGCTCCCCCTCTAGTGATGTTTTCCTTTGTATACCTCGCCTTCCAATTGCTGTAGTGTTGCAAATGAGTATATTCCTAATTACTGGTGCTATGTAAAGCGCTCTGATACCTGATACCTTCGGGTCAAGTTGGCGCTATATAAAACTCTGTAAAAATCAAAAAATACCTGTTTGGCAGCATCCCAAATGACTCTCCGTTGTCATTTTTCTGAAAGTAGTGTTCTAGCGCTTCTCTTATGCAGTCTCTAATTAACGGGTCCCTCCTTTGTGCTTCACTCAGCAGCTATGGCTTACCTGAGAGGGTATGGGGCTAAAGTGTCTAGTACCAGTTCAAATTAAGGCTTAATCAGGGAGGGTTTTGGGGCCTATGTCATGTGTAATTACCTGTTGCCATAATGATTTGGAGGTGCGAAAAAGGTTGATGTGAAAGTAAAACCAATGGACACTCGAGTAGTGGGTGTAATCCTTGTCTCCTGGTGTTATGCCCTGCAAGGTTTTTAAGGCTTAATTCCTGTAGGCCATGAATCCAGAAGGGAGTCTCTCGGGCAGGTGGAGCGTGCGTGGGACCTAGAAGCCTCTAGGTGGGGGATAGTATGAAAAACCCCTCCAATTATTTGATGGCCCTTTGACCAGGGTGCTATTCTAGGCATAATCTTGGCATTAAACTTCTCTCTCTCATTGTTTGGGAGACATAATGAAAATGTTTTCAGGTGAAGTCTGAGAGACGTCCCCGAGTTCCCATGTCCACAGTATCCGAGTATTTGACGTCAAGCCCGAACGCCAGGCCTTGTCTAAGCAATACAGTGAGTCCCTTGGTTAGGTCTCGGGACCATCCGGTCTGCCGAAGGCAGAACCGGAAGTCGAGAGATTTAATGTTTTGGAGAAGAGGGGCTTGAACCCGCCCCTCTTCTCCCCTGTTCTCCATTGGCTGGCCTCTTCAATGCTGGCCAGCCATTGGAGAAGAGGTCCCGTCACTCCGATCAGGCCCCGTCCTTTTCGGATCGGGGGGCGTGTTTTTTGCAGAAAGTCTCATTATCTCCTCCAGCCAATGGCTGGAGGAGATAACAGCAAAACACGTCCCTGAATCCGAAAAGGATGCTGCGTTTCTCCGAGGCATTTCTGCTCTGCCTCGGAGAAAGGCGGTGGTGTGCCTTTTGCTCTGCCTTGTTAGAATAATGCTCCTAGCATGTATTGCAGGTTTTTTGTTTACATCGAGTCCGATTTGTATTGAAATCACCGATAGTGTTTGTTTATTGAGTTTTATATAGCGCTGGCTGACCCGGAGGTATCAGAGCGCTTTACATAAGTGGGTTTCTTCTATTAATACGTCGCACAACAGAGAAAATACATGGCAGACCATGGGGTTAACTTAGATACTTTCTATATCTGAAAACCGTGTGACAGTTTTCATAATTTTAGTTCAAGTATGTTCCCATCACGTTAAGTCCAACGGTGAGTGAGGGCCAATTGAAAAGAGAGCGCGTGATGCAAGGAAGCTCGCCTTACATCAAAGGCTCCTGGGTCTCTGGTCTTGGTATACCCATCACTGGCTTGCCGTCGGTCCCGCACCGAGACCTGGCGGCAGAGTGCGACACTGTCACTAAGAGGGCGGCCTGGCTGAAGGCAGACACCTGGAAGTGTTTAATACATGGATATCTTCCTTTGAAGCTGCGGAAACCGGCCCCTCCGGCGCCCCTCCACCGCTCCCCAAAAGAGATGAGAACTATTTATTAAAGTGTAGTGACGGGATTGCTTCCCACCCTCCCAATGAACACTCCCACGGCGCACGAACCTTTCATTACATACCCCCTGCAAGCAGGCGGCCCCTTATCAGAAGCTGCACAGATAGTTGCCAACGGCAACAAGCCATGCACATGGCAAACGGGGCGGAGGGGGGCACGAGACTGCACCCGATTGTAACACACTTGCGCAGCACAAGAGACGGCGTCGCGCAGTGAGACAGTGCCTTATTCCACAGCACCAGGCCTTGCAAGGGGCTTCAGCCCCCAGCGCCCGCTCGGTCTCCACCTCCAGCCCTGCAGGCAAACATCCTTCACACAGAGTCAACACCGGCCTGCCTTTGCATCGACCGCTGACAAATCAGCGCCATAAAAAGGACGGAATGTCAAAATAACACAAATGCTTTCTCCAAGCTTAGCACAGTGTCTGCCCCTCTTAAACTGAGCGGGGATAATACAGTTTCAGAGAAGCAGCCATGGGTGCGTGCTCTGTACCATTTACTATGCATTTTTATGGACGACTTTAGAACACAACGCAAAAGCACGCTCAAGTCGCATCTAGGAACGCCCACTTCACAAAACGTTATGACTTTCCAGTCGAAATAAAATTTAAAAAAAACACTTCTGGCGGCAAGAAGCAGCTGCTAGCCTGGAGAATGCGTTCTTCGGCCCTTTGAGCAACCCAGACCTCGACAGTTCAGAATGCAGGCCACTGAGAGCGCATTAACCAATACCGTTCATCTATGTAAAGGTCCTTCAGCGTGTGCCTGCGTGGGCGCTCCCGCCATACAGGACAATCCAACCTGCGGAGCGTTGTGTGTGCTAAGTACAAACTAGGGAGAGCGCTAGACTAGTGGGAAGATGGAGGGATGGGTATTTATCCCTTCACCATGTCGGACTGCAGCCAAGATTCACAGGGTGGCCGAGCGAGAAACACGCGCTGCTGATACCGACTTCATCTGCAGTGCACACGTCTAATTCTCGGCAGGGCTGACAACCTTCCTTCTTTCAGAGCTGGATACACTCTGTAGCATAACGTTTGGTAATAGTGACATGTTCTGTACAGTGCTTAGAAATCGCTGAAAAATTGCCATTGCTCATGACATTATTTTTGTTTATGTTTTTGTTTTTAAAACATTTAAAGAAATGGCATTGTTATTTACAATGTCAATAGCTTAATCACTCTCAAATGCGAGACCTATTGCATTTGCACCCACACACAGAGCCACCTACACACACACTGATTAAGCTATTGACATTGTAAACAACAATGCCGTTTCTCTACATGTTTTAACCTCTTCAATGCCTATGACGAGCTGGTCTCGTCATGGGCCGCGGTTGCGCTGTGCCCATGACGAGACCAGCTCGTCATAAACCCCGCCCGCTAATGAAAGCGCCGGCACAGTGCGAGGAAAGGGGCGGGCACTGAAGGGGTTAAAAACAAAAACATACACAAAAATAATGTCATGAGCAATGCCAATAGCTCTACCTTTACCAATGCCGAGACCATTGCATTGTAAATGCTTGTTTTTTATTAACAGCTGCATGGAATTGGGAAACCAATAAGAGAGGAATCTGAGGATGTCTCAGTGTAGTGGACTATGTCAGCCTCTTTAGAGTGAAGCCATTGGAACAAGGCTCTGCTTTTAACAGGGGGGTTTAAACCCTTTCCTGTTTAGAGGACCAAGGGTTCTGACTGTCATGGTTACAGCGCCCAGTGTCCCTTGTTGAATAATAGTATGTGAAGCAAATATATAAAATAATCAACACAATAATTTCAAATAAATTAATATGTAGATTTTAAAAAAAAGCATACCTACACAATATCCAAACAAACCCAACAACCTAAAAGAAACAAATAGCCATGCTAACAAAAGAAAAAGATAAATCAATCCAATAAAACATAATTAAAAACGATATTTAAGTAAATAGTATTGGGAACCTTGATATAATAGTTAAACAGCAAAAAAATTATACATTTGCCATTGATATTTTGTTACATGATATCTTTATAGTCACTATATTTTGACCATGATAATATAGTCAAACAATATTTTGGAGAAAATATTTACAAAGAAGTCTCCCAGCAATGGGACATGAATTACTCATAAAAGCGATCTTAGTTAACACCCTGCCATATGAAAAGGTCCAGCTAGGTGGAAGTTGGTCTTGGTTTGCTTGTGGTCTGGTTTAGAGAGGACCTGGCTTTGCAGTTTGAGTGAACAGTCTCTACTTGAGTAGGACCAAGGCTGATTTGTATACGGTTGTGTCTAACCTGAGTTGGCATGGTAGGCATAAAAACGATGGACTGGGATAGTTCCTTGAGTAATTACCAGGGGCTATACCAGTGGATATTAATTCAAGAAATTCAAGAATCCACCAATTACTTTTTTGTATCTTTCTAGGTAAGGTCAAAGCACCTATTGTATCCAGGGCCCTGGTCAAAATGTTACTTCAGTGAGTTTGCCCACGGTAGGTGTATCAGAGTATGAGACAACCTTCATGTCTGTTCACAGGAAGACAACAGTTGATAAGTATTTAATGACCTACAATTGTCCCACCCATGCTAGACCCAATCCAACAGTAGTGAATACATTGGGAAAATCAAATTTGCTAGACTAATTCCAATGTATTAAACATTTTGAAAAGGGCTTGACAGCTTGACTAACCTGCTCCCTTTGTCGCACTTCGGAGAGAGGCGATGTTACATCTCTAAGGGGACACAGGACTCTGCCAGCTGGGGAGACCACAGCTGTTGTAGTTATCAAGATGATGTGCTAAGGTCCTCTCCACCGAGGCGCCAACCATGTTTTGTGGGCATGCTTCATCTCCATAGCCCAGTCACTGTGACTGTGGCCATGGCACTGCTCCTGTTGAGGTGGGGCTGTAGCCTCTCTAACCTGATGAGATACTGAACGCAGCACAACCGCCAGTCCTTTGCAGTGATCAAGAACCATGTCATCTGTAATGTTCACAAGAGCATTTGAAGACACAGCTGGCAATCTCATGGCTCTGCCCACGATGATCTCATGAAGAGATAATTCTGTCCTTCTAGCTGGAGTACTGTGAAGACTCATCAACACAAGGGGCAACACATCAGGCCACTTCAAAGATGTCAAAGCACACATTTTAGCCAGTCTGGATTTCAGTGTCCCATTTACTTTTTCCACAATACCTGAAGCCTCAGGTATGTAACTGCAATGTACCCTCTGTGCCTCTTGCAACGCTGCACACACAGTTTCAGTATCTCATTATTAAAATTAGATCCTTGGTCTGACTCCAGAGAAGTTGGGAATCTGAAACGTGGTATTAAATCCCTCAACAACTACCTAGCTCCTTTGATACTGTCATTTCTCTTGGTTTGGTAGGCTTCAACCCAACGTGAGAAAATGCAAACAATTACTATGATATATGTCAGCCCATGGCACACAAGTATCTCGATAAAATCAAGTTGCATCCTATCGAAGTGGCCTCCTGATCTCCCAATGTGACTCAGTCTTACTGCATTTCTACTTCCTACATTGATCTGCTGATACACAATCTACCTGTGAAACAACCTTTCAGCCACCAGTCTGAACCTAGGATTAAATCACGTCTGTTGAAACAAATGCATCATGACATCTCTACCTATGTGAGCAGGTCCATCATAATGTCTTGCCATTGGGGGTAACAAACTGTCTGGCAATACAGGTAGGTCTTCCATCTCCTGAAGCCCAAATGTCACCTTCATCTCTCTTGACAAACCTGCTCTAACCCAGACTTGCTATTCTGCTTCTGACACTTCCTCCTGCAATCTCTTAGCTTCCTCACATGTATCAGCTGTGGTTAATAAGAGGTTGTAATTGGTCTCATCTGTTCCCTCATTTTGATATCTGTCATTAAAAGCATACCTGTTTCCATTTCCATTTCCATTTCCATTTCATTAGTCTTTATTTCGATATTTCATTATAAAAGACTTAACAATAACAAGAGAACAAATAAAAATGACAATCAGTCATAATTAAAAATACCATACAATGTAATCCAGTTTGTTCATAAAGCATATTAGACCTGATTAAAAATACCATACAATAAGGTCCAAATTTCTTTAAAAACAAATATAAAGATAAAAATTGTTAATACAAATTCTCAATATGTTAAAACCACACGATTATTATCAGATCTGTAGCGTCAGTTGTCAAAATAAGAGCAGAGAAACAACTCTATTGGCAACAATCAGGAAGACCCCAAATTAGATTATTGTTGTTTGTATATTCCCGGCCCTAATAATCCACATCCAACCGAGAAATTTAGCAAACGCTATAACCAAGGATTCCTGGGTGTTAGTTCTCAGAATCCTCAGCGCTTCAGAACCTACACGTGTGCCTAGGTTTCGACAAATAGGTATCAGCCACTAGTTACGTGGGGCAGTGTAGGCTGGACATACAAAGAATATATGGGCGATAGATTCTTTATGGCCCATACACCATCTGCAGACATCGTCCTGCAGGCCGTTCCAAGATTTGGTGAAGGTTTTGATGGGAAGGCTACCAACCCTAAATTGGTGATACAATTTACGATCGCAAGACCTAGTGATAATGTCCCAATAGTCCTCCATAAAGGGGATGATCTTGTGTTCGAAGAATAGTCCAGTCAGGGAAGTAGCCTCAGTCTTTATTATATGTTTATGACACACTAATGCCCAGTATGTTTCTTTAAAAAACTTTTTTGTAGGAAATTGGCTATTAACAGGATCTAACCACAGGTTACTCATCCCCATATTCACCAAAAGCGTTCTAACTTCCTTAAACCATGGGATGTGTCCTGAACCTGCTACTGATCTAACATCCAGGATTGCCCTGGCAAATAGATCAAGTTCTGGGGTAATCCATATCCGCCGCCAAAGAGCCAGCGGCCTATAACGTGCCACATCCTCAATGGAATAACATCCCAAATCCATTAAGAGGGGCTTTAATGGAGTAGAACCAGGAAGACCTATCAGATTCCTCAAGAATTTGTTTTGAACCTTAACCAACATGGATAGGTTTGAGAAACCCCATAGCTCTGCTCCATATAGGATCGCAGAGCTAATCCTAGAATTGTAAATTTTAAGGGCAGGACCTATCCTTTTGGTCAAGGACGATCGCTGTTCTTTAATTAAACACCCTGTCAACTGGGCGAGCTTGAGGGAAAAAACATCAATCTGAGGTTTCCATTTTAATTTGGACTCCAATGTAATTCCTAGGTAGGTCATTACATTGGTCTGGGCTAACTTGGTATTATTCATAGTTACAGAGCCATCCACTTGCTTATTCTTAGAAAGGATCATGAATTTGGTTTTATCAACATTAACCTGTAGATCATTCTCAGAGCAAAACTCTTCAAATTTGTTCAGTGCCCGTTGCAATCCCGTCTGGGTTTTAGATAACAAGAGAGTGTCATCCGCAAACATAAGTAACGGTACTTTGGTGCCATCCAGGGTTGGGGCATCCGTTGGAAGAGCAGAAAAGTACTCCATTACCCTGTTGATGAACAACAAGAAGAGTGTTGGCGCTAGAACACACCCCTGTCTAACCCCGCGTGACACAGTAAATTTGTTTGTAACCTGCCCTTGTAGACCACATGTAGCCAGTAAATCCAAAGGCATCCCCATTTCACTCAATGCCCTCCATAGCTTATTCCTAGGCACCAAATCGAACGCAGACTTGAGGTCAATGAAGGCAGCATAGATGGTACCACCACCCAAGCTCACCACACGCCAATAAATCAATAAAAACCTAAAGACTTGCTCAATGGTGTCTACACATGGTCGAAACCCGGCCTGTAGTGGGGACAATATATCCATCCAACTCTGTATTCTAGCGAGAACCATCCTTGCAACAAATTTTTGTATGCAATCGATCAAACTGATCGGACGGTAGTTTCCTGGATTGGAGCGGTCACCCTTCTTGTAAATTGGCAAGCTCTCGGCTCCCCGCCATGAATCTGGGATGCGTGCCCCATTAGCTATTGCATTCGCAATAAATACTATATAGGGCACCCAGTTGGCAGTATCATACTTAAAAAGATCCACAGGAATGCAATCCATGCCAGAGGCCCTACCACTGGGGGCCTTATTTAGGGCATCCTCTGCCTCCTTACTGACAAGCGGTAAAATATGATTATTAGTTGGAGTACAAAGATTAGGCTCCAATAATAAATCAGACAGCAAGGGATCAGTCACTACCCCCGATACAGAAAACTGGGCACCAAAATGTTTTACCCAGTCGTCTGGGGAAACATAATTTGCGGGAGATTGTGATTGTATACCATTACCCCATTTCACAATATGCCAAAACTTGCCCATGTTTGTTAATCTACTAGCATCGAGAAGATCTTTCCAATGCTGCTCATCCCATTCTTTTTTGGCACAATGCAAGACTTTTCTATAGTTTCGCCTGGCCGTCCTAATATTGGGCATTAGTGTAGACCTAATTGCCAGAGACAAGAGTTTGTAAGATTCACGGCACAATTTGTTGTGCCATGATTTATCTCTACACTGACTCATTACTTTCTGGGGTCTAGTGGTGTTAGAAAAATGGGATTTTAAACTCAAAAATAGGTCTTCATGAATATTGAGGATACTATCATTAATTTCAGCCTGAGATTTAAAGGATCGCAGTATAACCAACGACCGTACAACCTCTGATCTTATATTTTGTAGGGCCTCCATATCATCAAACACTCTTGCCCATCGGACCCTACGTAAATCATTTGTTAGTAGGGCATCAGCAGTGGCCACCTCTGTTGGTTCGTTACCAGTCGACGTTACAATAAGATTGAGACTAAGAAGCAGAGGATTGTGATCACTTTCTGGACGTTCAAGGATCGACATGTCACCTAAAATAGACCAGTGCTCAATCTTGATTAAAATATAATCAATTCTGCTTTTATGCAGACCATTATCGAAAGTAGCCCTACCCATTTTGTCTGAAATTGATCGTCCATTGGCTGCCCTAAAGCCACGTTCCAAGCAAAAGCCCAGAAGTTGTAAGGCTGATTCAGACCATTTCTTTATAGGTAGTAAATCGAGAGGAGGAATATTCCACTCGGCGTCCTCCTCATCCATAATGTGTTCCCCTTCATGGTTTAGGGGTTCAAATGTGCAGTTAAAATCCCCCGCTATGATCTTGATACAATCGTGCCCCACTAAATCAAAAAAGGAGTCAAAATCAGCAAAGGTTTTCGAACTCTGCCCCCCTGGCATCCCTCGCATATTACAATAAGAATATCCTGTAGGGCAGGATGGTGTAATTTAACAGCGAGGATATCTGGGCTATTTGTAGGGATCTCCTCCAGACAATAGTTGTTTGATTGCCTAACCCAAAGTGTAAGGCCCCCCGAGGGCCTACCTAGTTTCCCTCTCACTGCTGCTTTAAAAAAATTCAAATATCCTAAGCGGTGAGTGGGTTCGACAGCCCATGTCTCCTGAAAAGCCCAGATGTCATACTCCTCCACAAAGTCTGACCACTCTGTTACCGGGAGTCTGCGCTGTAAACCTGCTATATTCCAGGAAGCAAACATAAACAAAGAAGGATAACTACTCTGGCCTGGCAAAAAGTGAGCATTTACAGACTGTATGGGGACTTCCAATACCAATTGACCCTGGGATATTTCCCTTCCCAAACCTGAACCCTCATACACAGGGATCACAATGGCCGGCCTTGTTTCCAACAGTTAGATAATCATCTCCCTTGTGGTGTGCAAAATATTTCACACCCACAATCTAGGCAGGTAGCTGTAGTGCCTTTACCAAGTTATGTACACTTTCCCCATTGTGTATCGGGGTACCCTGAAGAAGTCATAAATCCCTGTTTTGACCATAACTGTCCAAAGTCATGGACGACACCAAAACCATACCGACTAACTGTGAAAATTGTCACTTTCAGCTAATCTGAAACACAGCATGCAGTAGTAAGAGCAAGCAGTTTGGCCACTTGTTCATAGAACATTCCTTGAACTCAGGAGGCTTCCACCACACTTAAGACAGTACAGACTGCATAGGCAGCTCTCAGGCTTCCTTCACGGTCTCATAAGCAAGAGCCATCAACAAACTTTACATAAACTGATTCCGGTAGTGGCACATCTTGTATATCAGGTCTTGACTTGGTGAACAGTTAAGTAACATTGAGACAGTAACACTCAACTTCACCTTCAACAACATCATTTTCAGGAATAGGTAATAGATTAGGAGGATTTAAAGTGATTCATCATTTGAGGGTAATGCTGCTGCATCAAGTATGAATTGTTCATATTTGTTCCACTAGCTATTGGTTAAATACTGTGTTCAGGCGTTGGTCAACAATATTTCACCAAGTTCGGAACAAAAACTACTTGAGGATGACACATAACACTGCTCAATGCTGACACCTGTAGAGGCCACGGCTTTGAGACAGCCAGGAAAAGCAGCAGCAACTGGGTCAAGTATAGCTGAAAAATATGCAACAAATCTGCAGCATTCTTGTGCATCTGAGTTAGCACTGAATGAGTGCAGCCCTCACTCTCACTTCAAAACAAAGTAAAACATTAATTGTATTCAGCCATTCCCAGTGATGGGGCATGGCAGAGACTTTCTCTCAGCTCTGAGAAGGCACACATGCAAATGTCATACCATGGTACCAGATCTGACACACCTCTGTGTGTCAACCTCTGCAAAGGCTTTGCCACTAGGGAAAAGTTAGGCATCCACTGTCGACAGTAGCCCACCATTCCCAAGAAAATCCTGACTTCTTTCTGAGTCGCTGGCGGAGTCATTTTCAGAATCGATGAGTTTCTCTCTTGCGACACCTTCCTTGCTCCTTTCTCAATGTGATGTCTGAGAGACAGGACTTCTCTCTTGCAGTACTGCATCTTGGTTGGGAACACCTTATATCCATTCTCAGCTAAGTGGTTCAGGAGTACAATAGTATCTTGTCTAAAAGCCTCCTGTGTATTTGATGCCATTAACAGGTTGTCAATATATTGGATCAAGACTGAGTGAAATGGCATCAACAGCGATTCCAGATTCTTTTTAAGGATCTGGTAAAAGATGGACGGACTGTCTGTATACCCTTGTGGCACTCGGCACCATGCCAAAACAGGGACCACTGCCTGTTCTTAAAAAATATTTCTGCACCCATATACGAAGGGGTCCCCTGTGAACCCCTTCCCATTTGCGAGTGTCTTACCACCTACTTGGATTAGGTGGTAAACAACAAGTGTTTTGCGACCACAAATGCATCACAAAACAATCACTCGCTATTAGGGAGGGACGCCCTTGGCACCCCGATCCTAGTAGCGAATCGCAAACCATATTTTGTGAGTCGTTAGTACGTTACTGACTCGCAAAATATAGTTTGTGCATGGGTCAGACCATTTTTGCGGTCGCAAACGGGCCAAATTCCCATTTGCGACCGTAAAAACACACTTGTACATCTGCCCCCATATCACTTGCTGATAATTTTTCATCACTAACAGCGATGGAACATCTTTGCACATGAATACAAGTTCATTCTCCTGCCAAGTATCTAATTGAGATAAATCAAGAGTTCCAAGTACCAATTCTTACAATTCTACTTTTAATTTGGCAACATCCACTTTATTCTCTTTCACTGGAGACTGAACAATCCTTCCGCTTAGTCCTGGACTTCCACCTTCCTTCAAGGGTTCTATTTGCTTAAGCCTGTCATAAACACCTGGTTGTACTGCAGGGGTATTAAGTGTTATCCCTTCTGAAGAGGTGAAAGAATTCGTATTTGGTGGACAATTCCAAGTGAGCATGTCAGAATTTGTTGGTTATCGGAGCTCCGAAGGGACAGTGGCTATTACTTGGAGGTCATACAAATTGAAAATACAGAAAGGATGCGATCTTGGAAAAAAACCGATTATCGGGTAAAATCCATTTTTATTCAAAGTTGGATCTGCACTCACAGCAAAAGGGGCCTGTATTTGTATCGGAACCAAAGGAACTTGAAGAACCTTTCTCATTGTCAGGCTAGCAGGTGTGTTACCTGTGGCTGCTATCCAAATGAATACATACACTGGGTGTGAATCATAGGGAGTTAACACAAAGGAGCAAGTACTTGTGCATACTTAAGAGAAAACCCTAAGGGTTGCTTAAGACTGCCCTCATCCACTATGTAGTGGCATGCTTCATCATAGGGCCTATACCACCACCAACACACAGGGTGGAGCACTGGTTTTTTTGAAAGAAGAGAAAAAAGAAAGCGTAAATGTGTCCGATGCGGGATCCCTTATGCAGAAAGAACTTTACTTAAAACTGTTTAAGTGGGTACCTGTATTTTGATTTAATAGTGGTCCCACTTGGCAGGAATAAAAGTGAATGTTGGGTATAGAGGAGGAATTACATCTCTATTACCCCTTCTGCTTCAACCGACATGCTCCAGCCAATTACAACTGCCCTTATTGGTCACTGGCCTTCCTCAGGTTTCTGATCCCTCATGGTTATTCACAATCTCACCGGTTACACTTTAAACAATTTAACCTCTGTCGGTGGGCGCGAAGTGGACGAGTTGGAAACACCGACCCTTGATGAATCTTTAACTACAGGGCGGTGCTCCCACTTTGGCCCGAGTTGAGAGAAAATATATTATGAAAGAAGAGTGTGGCTACTTACTAGAATGAAGTAAGTAATTTTAATATTGGTTAAAGAGTAACTGGTAATATCTTGAATAACCACGAGGGATCAGTACCCTGTGATAGCTCAGTGATAACCATCTGACAGTTCTATCAGTTGATCCAGCGTTGGATCATCCCTCTTACCATTGGTTAGCCAATGTTTTTTTTATATGACTGAGAGGTGAAGGAAGTTAGAACTTGGTGACACACATATAATTAACAGTGTAACCCATTTGGCAACACAATGAAGACCAGAAATCAATTAATAAAGTTAAAGGATTTATTACAAGTTAGCAGTCAAATTCAGGTAAATGAATCTCAGTACCATGCTACAAAGATACAGAATAAAAACAGGATAGCCCAACCTCCTAAAGAAGTTCAGACGCATCATCATAAGGGAAACTAAAAGTTGAGTTACAGCAATACACAAGATTAATACCAAACTGTTTGGGCTCAGAAGAAACCCTAATCCTCTCATCTCAACATGAGTAAAGTTTAAAATCATCTAATTTAAACTCTGATTTAAAGTCCAAAGAGGATGGTTACGTCTAAAGGGATCTCGAAGGGTCGGAAAAATGTGGAAAAAAGATAAAAATATGGGAAGTATGCGGGAAGGTGTCAGCATTTCAGAAGCTCAGTTAAGAGTCTTTGAGCTGTAGGGAAATAATTGTTAGCCTAAGCCACACTCACAGTAAAGAATCAAAGGGGCAAGCATAGAGGTCTGTACCTCTCAAAGTCCAAAGGAATAGTGGCCAACAATGACCTGTGAGAACCCTAGTTATTGCCACACAACACTTCTGGGTAACACACCTTGCATACACCATCAGGGGCTGCATTGTCCTTTCCACTCTTAGGTTGTGATATGCAACATTTGTGAATTCTCCAAGACCAAACCTGGGAGCAATATCGTCCTTCGCTGCCTGTGTCTCCTCACAACATTACTGAGTGGAGCCTGTCAGTTGACTCACTGGCTCTCCACGTTCATTGCAAGGCCTTCTTCTCAAGCTCGTTATCGCTAATACAGTGTTACATCTCCTCCTAAACTAATGAACCATGTGAATGCACCTCCAAGGAAAAGACATGCAAGCAGAAGTGGAAAAGCAACATTTCATGAAAAAGAAATACAGGTCTACTTTAGGAAATGTAAGCATCTTATTCAATTATGCACATTTAATATAAGTATAAATTGCACACACATAACTACAAACATATGAAGATGTCAGTACATTAGATTCAAATCTAGACTGATATTGCAGTTTAAGTGAATGTAAAGTAACTTTGAATGCGGGAATTCAAAGGTAACTGAGAACTTCATTATGAATATCAATGCGAAACATTAGTACATAAATCATTCTCGCTTCTCAAGTAAACATATTTTAATAATATGAGATGGTTTCATCAAGTTTCTAAGGAGTATATATAATTTTAATATGGTTAAGGCACACAATATATATACATTCCTAATTCGACAGTAAATACACTTTATTACTGAATGCAAGTGCAACACTTTACAATTAATAGTGTCAGGACACTGAATATGTAATGCAAAATGAATTAATATATTGCGTATTTGTGATGTATAAGGGTGGAGTCAAAATTGTGCTGCTCCAATAGAGATCTTGTTTCTGGATGCCCATGAAACCGGGAAGAGAAAGACAGACTTCCTCCAGCATTGTTTCCCAGAGTTAATCTCTTTCCTCTCATGAAAGCAAGTGCAGAAATAACTAGACCGACAGACAAGAAAATACAGTTGCATGTTTTCCTCTTCGGCAGTCATCCCAGTCCTAGATGCTTTTTACGCTTTTAGTTTTGGGGTGATTTAAAGAAGGTGGGTGGGTGAACATAGTGGTCATTTGCACCAGACGAAATATCTCAATGCATATTTGTAAATAACTATCGTCTTTTTCTGGGATAACCTCTGAGAGGGTCCAAGCCATGCATTACAAGTCTTGGGAACTGTCAGTCAAATTAGACAGTTTTGCCAGCATGATAAAACACAATTTCGATCTTTGCTCAAAGCTTCCACCAGAGAACCTTCTTACAGGAGCAGCCACTCATATTGCAAAGTGGTGGGGTGAAGGAAGGGGGGAACACAAACAAAAACAAAAAAAGAATTAGAAAAAAAGAAAGGAAAATGCCTATACCTGCTCTGACAGCCGCCGCCTTCCTACGGACCCTCGCCGCCCGGATGTCCAGAAACACATTGCACAGGCGATCAGCTCCAAATCGCAGCACTGCCCACATGCTGGGAATACTATCAGCGCTGGGATTGGTCCGAGTGCCTCGGTTCGGTGCTCAGACATAGACTGGAGGCCTGTGTTGGTTTCTCCACCCAGCTGTAAAACACAGCTGGGTGGAAAAAGGTCAAGTGCGCATGATGGTTTGGGCCGGCCAAACCGTCATGAGCATATGAAAGTGCGGATCCCTCCTCCCCTCCTCCCTGGTGCTGTAACTGCAGCGTCAATGTAGGTGGCCACACCCCTCCCTCTGTTCGCAGTACCAGCATGCAGGACGAAAAATACAATGATAATAAAAACAATGTATTATCATTTTATTTTGGCCTCTGCTGGCTTTCAACAGAGGGGGAAACACTCCTCTGCCATAACGGAGGAGCCACTCATGTCTTCTTGCTCTCTCTCACTCAGACGAGCACAGGGAGCTGGAACTGATGGTGCAGTAGCTTCCAGGGAGCAGAAATTCTCTTAGAAGAGAAATTGTGGATTTCTGGAATGTCCTCAGAGCAGTGCACCAGAGAGACACCCCTGCGCTGCTTTTCTTTTCATCAACTCGCATGAGTACACTTACACCAGGGGCGTAACACAGGTCCCCACAGCCCCTGTGGCGCGGGGGGCCCTCAGCACCGCACTTCGGCTGGAGAACTCCAGATTGAGTTCGGAGGGGGGCCCTCCACTTACCCTGCAGGGGGGCCCCCTCAAGTTTCCCTCCACTGACTTACACCTCCTTTCCCGCCCTGCAGCAGTGCCCAGGTGCATGACACAGAGCTAAGGAACAAGGGCCTTGTTCCTCCATCTATGTGGCTGGGGCTGTTTGTTGTGCACTCTATCGGAGAACCTGTGTGAGGCCTGAGCCGGTACTATCTGAGTAACCAAGATGGCGGACGTGGGATGCGACAGTGCTGTAAATGACTGACAGCCGCCTCCAAAAATGTTTGGGGGGCTGTAGATTTTTATTTACACATTAAGCACCAAGCCTCTCTGTCCCTGATGAGGAACATGCAGCGCGCAGCTCTTCACCTAATTTCCGTCGAACGTCTTATGTTTCCAATGTATCTTTATTTTGGCAAAATATTTTCCTTCTAAGCAGATCTTCAATTATGATTTTTAGACAGCTAAATTGGCTAATTAGGTACCAGAACATGGCCCACATAAATTGCATGTGCAAATGAGGTGTTCATCATATCACACTCATTAAAACACAATCGATCTTCATTTTATAGGAAAAAATCAATCACGCAGTAGCTCGTGCATAAACGCACCTCTATATTTGCAATCAATCATTTACATTCCTTATTTATATGCTAATGCTTGTTGAACGTCCACCAGCCAGAAAGCTTCATTATGGTTGACATGTCATTGCAATAACAAGTTTAGGAGACTACATAGCTTTGGCCTGATGGCTGCTCTAGGAGTCTGGTGTTTGTACCTACTATGGATGTGGTAATAACAAATATCTGTGCACAAATCTATCCCTTACTTTGGTATATAATTCCTTTGATTCTATTTGTTAAAAAGATTTAAAAATGAAACAAGGATTCAGTGGAATAAACATAAGGAGTATTTCACAAATTGCATTTTGTGGTATGTAAGGTAGTATCACCCACATACTAGAACATGCAGTTCACAAACCTACAGTTGGAGGCCGCCACCTCTGCCTGTCCTACCTTTTCTGAGCAGCGATGTATAACTCCACTGTAACCTTTAATTTTTACTCGTCTTTTAGGTTTTTTTTAATTACAAGGTAATATCTTACATGATACTTCAGCGGCCAACCACCCGTTGCACAAGGCCTTCGGCCTCTGGCCTCTGGCTGTGCCTGGCACAGGGTAAACTACAGACATATCTTAATAAGTGATTACTTACATTACAAAAAACATAAAACTTTACTGAAAAAATTAAGAAAATGTGGAGTGGGGTCTGTGGCTGTTTGGCTTCTTGTGAGGGTGTTGGCCAACCGCGACAGGCAGCCAAAGCTGTTCAGCCTTCGGGACTCCTGCAGGATCTTGCAAACTCGAGCCACATGGGCAGTGCGCTGGATGCCAGAGGAGTCCAGCGGGACTGGGACAAACTCAAACCTTGACCCAAGACATAGGGATTCAGGGTGTCCCTATCTTGACCTCTTAAATGTTTCTTTTTGCTGTTTCGGCTGTAAAGCTGTTCAAAAATCCAATTTTGGGACCCCTGTTTTTTCTCTGCCCTGTTTGATAGATCACCTGGTTACGGTTTAATCTTTATTCATCTATCAGAAGATAGTCATAAAAGTGCAATCATATTAAAAAAAACATGTTTTGATATATACGTACAGTCAATTAGTAAAATCATTTATTTTCTTATATTTAAACTATAACATCTAAATTCATATTAATACAACACCAGTGAATCAAACCCTTAAAAAGTACACACAAAAAATCTAATGCTAGTATTCTGAAGTCCCATGGAATCGTGTCATTTCCTTTCTGCTAGATACTCATAGTTTTTATCATATTTATTGTTTTCAGGATAAACAGGGCAACACTATAACAAGTCAAGGGATCACCCAATGTCACCCAAAATTTCCTCGCTACTTTATGTGACCTGATATTATGGGTGAGAATGAGAGGCTTCAAATAAAAACATCTAAGGTTCTAAAAAAAATACAGAATAACATAAAATGCATAATACTCTACTTACTTCTATTGTCACATGGACATAACATATCTTTGGGTGGATGGAACCGCATTGTAGGGAAAGCTACAAGGTAATATCACCCCAAAACTTTTCAAAGATGGAGCTGAGGTGGATAAACTTTTTTTTTTGGTAACATTTTGTGTGTGTGTGTGTTTTCACTGAAAAAACAAAGGATAAAGTGATGTTATTGTTCGATGTTGATAAAACAATGCTAACATTTAAAAATAAAATAACACTGAAATTCACAAACTATAGTTTACTGAGCTAACCGTACCTTAGGCACCCATCATTCACTGGCCTTTGCCCTGGCCCTGCACCGGTCCCTCTGCAAATGTCGAATCAACATTTTGTCCTGTTCAATAAAAAATTAACATGTCATGAGTATTTTAATATGACCAGTCATACGCAGTGTATGATGGGGCGCAAGCTATAGGAAGCGCAGCAAAGTATAACTTGCAGGGGGAGATTTAACAAGATTTTATGCTGTGTTTGTATCACAAAAGTGATGCAAATAGGTGCACATTTTTTATTTTCAATTTACTTTTCATCGCTAAATTTGTTTAGTGCTGCAAATAACGTCCAAGTAACGCTGTGCATATCGCTGCTTTGCATTACTTAGTGCCAAGGGGGCGTACCATAGGTGGGGCATGGGCATTCCCATGCAACCACCCAAGGCTTCTGATGCTAAACCCTATTTACTAATAAAGTAGACAGGGTTTAGCGTCAGAATAAGGTATCCTTTTGAAGTAGGTGCACCAAAGGAGAAACGTTTTAATTTCTCCTTCCTTTTCAAACTATGTATGTGTGCTGCACTTTTCAGCACACGTATAAAGAGAAAATAGGGTTCAAGTCAGTCTATAAATAGTATTTTATACTGCAAGTTCAAAACCTATGCTAGATTCACAGAGACACCCTTACACTATGGCGCAGAGATGTCTCTGTGGCACAGACCAACTGATTTCAGCGCTGGCACTAGGGAAAGGGGAGGAGAGTGCCATATTTTTGTAAATATGGTGCTCTCCTCCTCTCTTCTTTTTCTCATTTGCAGCTGCTGCACTGCGCTTCTTGAGTAAGTGATACATCTGGCCCTCAGTGTCTTTTTGGTTTTTAAATGCTGGTCATTAATCTCCTTTCAAAACCTACCTATAATTTCAATGTAGCCTTTTTTCAGTGAATTTCTTGTATTGTTTGACACATAAGGCAACATCTTATTACCATACCTAAATATACTGTAAGATTAATCTTCGTTTTATTCAGTGAATTTCTTTTTTTTTTTTAAATTATACTCAGATTTGAGCATGCACCCAACCCCTTAGGGCAACCTATAGTCAATGGCCCCTTGTGCAGTGCTCCCTGGCACGCCCTACACCCTACACCACCATGGCTGTATAAGTCCCCTATAGGGCGCAGACTTCGGCCATGCGCAGCGGTGTCCCATAAAGGCCCTACACCTAATACCCCCCACAAGAGACCAACCTCCCAACGGCTCCCAACCTGCATTTCTTTTGATACCATGTGGTGGGAACTTGCAGGAGTGCCGTGGTATCTCACTGAGGGCTGTACTGGGCCCTGTGGAAGTACTGTGGCATCTGTGGCCCAAAATGATTTTTTATTTTAACCTCTGGGGGTCCTCCTTACATCCTATTTGAAAAGAAATTTGAGGACACGGGGACTGAGTCTCTGAGTCCCAGAGTCCTTTTATGGCAGCCAAGATATCTTCTTCAGAGTTGCGGTCAGCCAATCCAATAGTTTGGTACAGCGATACAGATACTACAGTTGCTAAATTACCATTGAAAGAAAAAGCTCTCTCTGCCAATCAGAAGGCCCTGTTTTTTTAATTTATCAGCATGGTGAGACTCCCCCAGGACCCTTGCAGGACCAACAATCCAGATATTTAACCCCTTCAAGACCACTCTGAGCCCCTCTTTAAATGCTAATTTCGCGAAATGGCTGAAATCTTTTACCTGCCTGAGCTTTCAGGAGCCTAATTTGTATTACATCCCCAGCTACTTCAAGTGAGTGCTCAGCCTTGAATGAGGTGTGAAGGAGGTATAATATTCCTCCCAGGAACACACAACAGTCTGACATGAACAGGCAGAAATAGGCATAGATTACTCCTCTTAGCTCAATACAATGTGCAGGTCGAGGGCTGCGCCCCTCTTGTTTACAACCCAGTTTCAAAATCTGCATGCCAGTTCTATCGGAAGCATATGCAAAGGTTTTGTGCCCTTCCAATGAAGCAAACAGAATGCTAGGATAATTCCTGAGCCTGTCTTTAGGAACCTGTCTGGTTACAAAATGATCATGTTTTGTCCTACCACACTTCTATTCTTGAGTTTGTGGTGGGTGCAGTGCTTGCTCCAAAATGGATTTTAGTGTAAATACTAGAATTACCATAGTACGCTTCCCACACACACTCCCAGCCTTCAGGGCCCAAATTAAGTGTGGCCAAAGACTTTCCACATCTTGAGACTGCCCTGACAAATGGCATTTTGGTCCTGTTTGCAATAAAGCAAATAGGAACTACAACAAAAGTAGGTAAGTCTATTGGTGAGAGAGGATCTAGTAGTCTACCCACAGGCTGGTAAAATCTTCAAAGGTAGACCCACACCCATCTGTCCTCAAAGCACTCCTGGACTTGAGAAAAGATACCAGGTGGACTGAACGTGATGCACTTGGTATCTGTGACCTGTGAGAAGGACCTGAGGAGGTTGGGCCTCCTTCCCCTTGAAATCCAAGTACAGAAATATCTCCACGGTTCATAAGGTTAAGCCCCTGAGGGCATTCCTTTGAAAAATCCTAGCTGACCAGTGGCAAATGGACCTGGACTTGACTTTGCTGTTGCCCTTCTCCTGACAATCTGAGAGACTCTACGTCCTGTGGGTCTCTGGAGTGTACTCCTGTGGTTGTTTGTGCAAAACAATAAGTTTAAGAGCTTTTTTCAAATTTTTTGCTGCACAGCTTCTACTGACCATGAAAGTATCCGACTGGCAGTTCCAAGGTGTAAGATTGAAGTTCAGGTGTGTCCCGCTTAGAGAAAAGTTTTCCTTATACAAATGACCCACATGCATGAAACTAAAAACCAGTCGCAAATGGGCAGATTCTCAGAATCTGCCCCTTTGTGACCGGTATTTTTGCATTTGGGATGCATCATCCCAAATGCAAAAATCGCAAATTGAGATTGCATTTAAGGAATTGCAAATAGAGATTCCTTAAATGCATTGCTAGAAGCAATTTAAAAGGGCGATTTTGCTATCAGGGGTTGCAAATTACCAAAAAATAAAACAGGACGGTAATTTGCAAAAACTTAGAAAAATGCACTAAAGTTCATTTTTCAAAGTTACATGTTACACACACACATGCCCTTGGGGCATGTGTGTGCACAACATGGGTTCACATTACAATTTCAGAGGTGCAACAGGGTGTCTAATGGGTACTCGCAAATTGCACATGCAATTCCCATACATTCCTATGGGCCTATAGGCCATAGGAATGAATGAGAAGCCCTTCCTTAATTGCGGCTCGCAATTTGCGAGACGCAATTAAGGAATTTGTAGGAATCCCTATTTTTTTAGCAATTCTTTCATGCATAGGCTTTTGCGATTTCTTATTTGCCATTCCTTAATAATTGAAATTAAGGAATCGCAAAAGCCATCCTTGATGCATGTGCCAGAAAGTCCCTTTTCAAATTGGTTTTTAGAATCTTTATCTTCTCTACATTCAGGCACAGTCAGCTTTAAAGTGCGCCTAGGCCCCAGTTTCCTGCTGCCATTGACTACCATTGGAGTTTTGTGCTTTTTAGCGCTATTTTCACTTAAATCTTTACAAATGTATAAATGTATATCTTTGGTTCCTCTTATTAGATTTTTGTTCTTTTGATTTCATTTTGTTTATTACATCTTGCTCCAGTTTTATAAATTGGTGTGGGATTTTTATTTTGTTGTGTTTTGGACTTTTTAACAGTTGGGGTATTTCAACATGCTTTACCAATGTTCTCTAAGTTAAGCCTGTCTGCTCTGTGTCTACCAGGATCTGAGCTCGGGTTTAAATTACCGAAACATTTGACAGGATTTACGCAAGAAGAACATATTTTTGCTAAGCATACAAATATTTAAAAAAAATAACAAGTGCATTTGCAGTTTTTCACCTGGGTGAATATATGTTTCCGTATTTCCTGGAGAGAAAATATAAATTTGTAAGTTTTTTTCCAGTAATGTCCCTGGAAACTAGCAACTGTGGCTGGTGAAGACATAACAGGCCCACCTTTGTCAAATCTAAAAATCTGTAAATCATCTGGGTGAAGATGTAGTTACTTTTTTTAGACTTGATCACTGGGTTTCCAATCCCAACCTTTTCCATACACCATCCCTCCATAATTTCAGTAGTTCCAGCACAGAAAATAGCAACTATTTGTTACACTAACAATTCTAATTGGCTAAACGACCTAAACACACGACCTAAAAGATTAGTGAAACTGGTAATTTAAAGTTTGTTAAGGTGCATATTCCCATTGTACAAATGACTATTCTGTACTACCTTCATTAACAGGAGCAGTTGGTAATCTACTCAGATGTTGGTGGAGAGTGGTCAAGAGATGGCTGTCTTGATTGCTCTAAGTGTTTGCAGTTTCTATGTTTTCAAATACTACCAATCTGGCTGCAGAGGTTTGGAGCACTTGCATATCTCTAATAATTGCTACTGAAATGTTGATTGAAAGGACATTACAGGAATCTAATTTAGCACTTGTTATACCTCCCTCAATTGTTGCTTGATTGTGCTGTTCTGAATCCTCATCAGGTGCTTTAGGTCATGTCGCTCAGACACAATGATGCCAAGAAATGTCACTGTGTCCATAGTACTTCTGTGCAGCTATCCTTACAGAGTGGAAGGCTGAACATAACTTTTTATTTTACTGGGTCTGAGCCAATCAGGAGAAGGCGTAAAACAGTCACATTTATACACACATAATTCTGTTAAAATGGTTCTTTACTTTTCTCCCATCTGTTGATTTGATAGTTTGGACACCACTTGGGTGTTGTCACCATAATTCTGGAAATCGAGAAGTAGTAGTGTGGGAGTTCATGTATACTGAAAAGTAGCAGGAACAGACAAAAGCTCTAGGGTTCTCCATTTACAACCTGTTCCAAGAATTACATCATCTCTCGTACGCCTACTTTTGACTTTTTATTTCTGATAGAGGAACTATGCCACCTCTTAAACACCTCCAACACCACCACCTATTCTGTTGTAAATTGAAACAACGATGTGATTAAGCATTTACTAAAGACATTAATTCCTTCCTTTCGATCATGTTTTCTCTGTTATGTTGACCGAAGTTCGGACTCCATTTTGTATTGTCATGCCCCCACGTGTTCCCCACGAGAAGAGTCCAACCTCTGTGTTAGTTGCTTTCGTAATCTGCCTAGTAACAGTCTATAAATAGCTCCTTTGTCCATCTGGCGCATGCCCAGACTTGACCACATCTGTTATCAGTTAGCCTTGCTTGACCATGTTTTCGCGGGCTCAAGGAGTGTGTTAGCTCCGCCCACATATTGATTCAGTATCGAAAATGACCATAAATGGTAATGTTCTTCGGCCTCATGTTGTATCCACCCACTTATGAGCCCCTCTATTGTGTATAAAAGGGGACCATGTACGCAAGTTCTTTGTGCTACTCTATGCAATACTGAAGAGTGTTGTGTGGATTGTAGGACCACCCTTAAGGGTTAATAAATGCTGTCTTTGTACTTTGCAGTTTCCGTGCCAACTTCCTTATAGATTCCATTACAGGAGAGCGAACCCTTGTGTCCTGCGGGCCTAGCTGGGGCCTGTATTCATCAATTGGCGCCCGTCACGTGGGGCTCATCGGCGACTCGGATGCTCGAAGGACTGGTCGCGACGAAGGTGAGGAATTTGGCCGGGGACGTGATCACTGCCAGCGGCGTCTTAGCCCTGGCATCCCGAGGTTTCTTCCTTCCCTTCCGAGCTGACCGTCTGGGTGGCGCCGGTCCTCGACTGAGACCTCTTCTGTCGGTCTTGCCGTGAAAGCCGTTTGGGCGATTTTGGAGCTTGGCAGTTGGAATCTGGACTCTTGATTGGTAAGAACCGTTGTACGGTACTTGCTCCGAGTTTTTGAAGCCTGGTCTGGCTATTTGAGTTTGATTTGTGATGACTAGTCATGTTTTGTATTTGTTATTGTGAACATATATGCGTTGCAACACATATAGGCAGGTAATGTGGAGAGATTTCTCCGGAGCTGTGTAATTTTGAACGGCGCAACGATTAAGTGCCATTTTCTTTATAATATTGCATATTTTGCATTATTTCTGAGCATGCCTGCTTTTAGCGCACTCCGTAAGTGGTGTTGCTGCTTTGAAAACCGGTTGAACCTCGAGGAATCTGCTCCAGCTCTCCCAGAGGGGACTCCTAATAGGGATATGTATGTGAAGCATGGTCTTTCTTCCATAATGTACAGCACAGTATGGAGGAAATATACTAAAAAAGATCCTGAGTTACGATGGCCTTTGTATGGATCGTTTGATATACGTAAGATTGAGTATGTGGAACAGTGTATGTGTAAGCGGCGTGCTCGTCAGGATATGTTTGAGTGTGTGCGGTTGTGGGTGAAGGAGGTGCGTGAGCGAGAGAAGCGTGAGAAAGCGCTGTTTGATAAAGAACAACGGAAGAATGATCATGTGCGAGCACAGGAAGCGAGGCGTCGGGAGGACAGAGAACAGACGGAGAGACAAGAGAAAGAGCGTAGGCTGCAAGTCTCGGGTCAATATGCTGTTCGGCAGCCACTTTATCCTGTCCTTAATAATCTTGATGATGATTTTTATTTACTAGATCGCTCTCCGCCCCCTTATGTTGGCGCATCTGCTCCGAGGCCACAAGATTCTGTCCCGGGTCCGGGTAAGGTAGATACGCGGTCCATGCTATCGGCTGAGCAAATGGCTGAGCTTCGGCAAATTTCCTTCCGTGCACTTAAGGGCAAGGTGTCTGTGGATGAATTATTCCATACTTGGGGGCCGTGGCAGGATAGAGAGAAATTGTATTTTCTGGGTCATTTCGCTGAGGAAGTGATTGCCGCCTTCCGGAAATATTCTAGTGTCTTTGAGCCTGAAGAAGTGACATCGGATGCTAAAGCATTGCATAATGGTGTTTTCTCTTCCTCTAAGGCTCCTGATACGGCTCGGCGGCTGTTCGCCTTGCGGGACTCGGTGCTGGCCCTTAAAGAAAAAGCACGCCAACGAGCAGGGGAGGAGAAGCAGTTGGATTCGTGTACAGCAGAAGGCCACTCATCCACCTCCCAGTCAGATAAGGATGGCATAGTGCATGTTAAACCAATGCGAGAGGCTGCGCCTTTGTATGTTCCTCCTAAAGGAGCGGGGACTAGCTCGGACATTACCTCCGCCGATGCTAAGGGATATTTTGTGTATAATTGGGTTTATACTCCGTGGCATAGAGCTGATGTTATGGCATTAAAGAATGCGTTGCCTGACCCCCGCAAGAATCCAGCGGCCTTCTACGAAGAAGTCGAGGGGGCCTTGAATTCTTGCGTTATGACCTTAGCAGATATAGACCTGTTCTTTGGCCTTATTCTACCACCGGATATGTGGCGATCTGTCCGAAAGGTAGATGATATAGTTGCCTTTAAGGCTCGGTGGTCTGACCTTGAGGATGAGGATAGGGAACGGAAGCCCGCGCAGAAACCACCCCAGAGTATTTTAGATCTCCCTGCTGCTATTCTGGCTAAGCTGAAGACAATTATCCCCCCTAAAAAAATTGACTGGAATATGTTAGCTTCATGTAAACAGAAAGTTGACGAGTCAGTGGCGGACTTCTTTACGCGCTTTGAGGAGACGTTTCATGATTTTAGTGGCCAGTCGCTTACTGATGATACGGGTCGCCATCTTTTTGCGGATAAATATGTAGCTAATCTGCTGCCGGCAGTTGCGGCCCGTTTAAAAGCGAGCGAGAGTTCTTGGTCTTCCGCAACCCCGACGGCCCTCCTGACTATCGCTCAGTATTATGAACGTCAGGAGCAAGAAGCAAAGGGCCAGGAGGAAAAGAAATCGAAAGATCTAAAAACAAAGGTGATGTTGGCACAAGTATATGGCCCGCCCCGACGGGGTAGTAATAGAGGTAGGGGAGGATCTTATGGTCCTCCCTCGGGCCGATCTGATTTGAATAGGAACCAATGTGCGTATTGTAAGCAATCGGGTCATTGGGCTAGGGACTGCCCGGTGTTGCATGCTTCGCGTCGGGGGCATACTCAGGGTGGCCCGCGAGGTAGAGGGGGTTTCTCGAACTTTAGAGGGAATTCTAACGAACAGGCTCGTTTTGACTCTGCTGGGCAGCACCGAGATAGATCAAATGTTTTCGATCGCCAGCATCAGTATCAAGTGTCGGGGATTGACCGATCGGGGTACCATGATTCTCAGCATGCATAGGAATGCGTTGGATGGGGGTTAGAATCAGTTGAGGTGCCGGTCGATCAGAAGGGTCCTTATGTATCGGCTGAGGTTTTGGGCTCTACTGATCAGTTCCTAGTGGATACAGGAGCGACACGTAGTGCGCTGTCTAAGCAATTGGTTCCGGGGGCTCCCCCATCCGGCTTAATGGTCACATCGGTAGGGTTTGATGGTACACTCTCCCGAAGCCCTCTTTCGCAGCCCCTCATGTTTAAGGTTGATTCTTTTTCTGCACCCTGTCCGTTTCTGCTTGCCCCGTACACACCGGACAACATTATGGGCCTTGATATGTTAAAGCATTTTAGGGCTACGATCCGCTGCTCCCCTGCTGGTGTGCGGGTAATATTGAATGACAATTACCCCCGGTCTGAACGGATGTGTGCGATGTCAGAGGATGCGCTGTTAGCTACCCTCCCTCGTGCTTGGTGGGCAACGTCGGATACTGATGTGGGACAAATGGTGATTCCACCGGTCCACATTAGTGTCCAGGAGGGGGCGGTGTTACCACGCCTCCCACAGTACCGTATTTCCCAGGAAGGAGAGGAGGCTCTCATACAGATAGTGCAGGATTTGATTGCGGTAGGGGTAGTGGAGGAAGTTCCCTACAACATCTGTAACAGTCCGATTCTTCCCATACTGAAAAAGTATACGGATGCCAGAGTTTATCGGTTTATAATTGATTTGAGAGAAGTAAACAAGATCGTGATACCTCAGTACCCAGTGGTTTCCGATATCACGACGTTGCTTACTTTGGTCCCGCCTACGGCGACTATGTTCTCAGTGATCGATTTGAAGAATGCCTTCTTTTCCATTCCCATTCACCCTGATAGCCGATATCTTTTTGGGTTTACATTAAATAATAGATCTTATCGTTTTTGTAGGATCCCCCAGGGCTACACAGAAAGCCCTAGCATTTACAGTCAGGCTTTGAAAAGACAATTGGATTCCTTTGTTCTGCTCGAGGGGGTCGCCCTCATTCAATATGTCGATGACATCTTGCTGGCGGCTGACACCCTGGAGTTGTGTGAACAAAGTACATTATCCTTACTTTCCTTTTTAGCATCCCACAATCATAAGGTATCTAGGAAGAAATTGCAATTCTGTAGACCAAAGGTGACTTATTTGGGTCACCTTTTGTCTAAGGAGGGGCGTGCACTCACACCGGATCGTATCCAAGTAATTTTGGACACACCGAGACCGTCCACGCAGAAGGATGTGCGTGCATTTTTGGGTCTTGTTTCTTTTTGTAGACAGTGGATATTGGGGTTTTCACATATAGCTAAGCCATTGTTAGCCCTCTTGACAAAGGACACGCCTATCCCAATCCCTTGGTCAGATGAGTGTGATACTGCTTTTCAGCAACTACGACAGGCCCTTTGTTCAGCACCAGTGTTAGGGACCCCTGATTATGCAAAACCCTTTTCGTTGTATGTGCATGAGAAAGATGGATGTGCATTATCAGTTTTAGTGCAGATGCACGGCGATAAGCAGCGCCCTTGTGCATATTTTTCGGCTGTACTTGATCCTGTCGCCCGAGCATTACCAGGGTGTTTTCGCTCGGTTGCGGCGACAGCTGTGTCAATACGCCAAAGTGAGGGAATTGTGTTATCTCATAAGCTGTTGGTATTAGTCCCCCATGCTGTCGATGCCCTGCTTAATCAGACGAAGACGCAGCATCTGACCAGTGCCCGCTTAACGGGATATGAGTTGACGCTTTTGGCTCCTCATATTACGTTGAAAAGGTGCGTAACGTTAAACCCGGCAACATTGTTGCCATACCCCGAAACCCAGCCTGAGGCGCGGAAAGCACATGATTGTATTCTCGTGACTGAGGAACAAACAAAGGGTCGTATTGATCTCCAGGATACGCCCTTTCCAGATGTAGATGGAGAACTGTGGGTGGACGGATCATGCCTGAAGCTACCAGATGGTACGACTTCAGCAGCGTATGCAATTACCACATTACAAACGATAGTGGAGACAGCACGCATACCACAGAAATCAGCTCAAGCAGCGGAACTGATAGCATTAACACGAGCATGTGAGCTCAGTACAGGATTATGTGTGAATGTTTATACAGATAGCCGCTATGCCTTCGGAGTAGCGCATGACTTCGGCCTACTCTGGAAGGAGAGAGGGTTTTTAACGTCACATGGAGTACAGATAATGCATGGAGAGTTAGTTCACAATCTTTTAACTGCATTGACATACCCAAAGAAAATTGCCATCGTTAAGTGTAGCGCCCATAGGAAAGTAGTTGATAAAGTTGGAGAAGGGAATGCGCTAGCAGATCGAGTAGCACGGGAGACTGCGATGCAGCCCAGTACTACTGCCATGTATGTAGTAAAGTCACAGGTGGAAAGATGGCATGATGCGAAGGAGGAAGTGCGAGAAATGCAGAGGACCGCTTCTGACAAAGAGCGGGAACAATGGGCCAGCGAGGGAGAACTGGATGACGAGGGCTGCTGGAGAAATAAGCAGATGGATAGATGGAAATTACCCACGGCCTTTGTACAACCTATGGTTCAGATGGCACATGGGCTAGCACATGTTGGAGCTTCCGCAATTGTGAAATTGCTTACCCAAGTCTGGGAGCATCCAGAGATTGCTAGCACAGCAAAGAGGGTGGTGCAGACCTGTATGATCTGCCTGAGGTATAACCCAGGAAAGGGTACTCGAACTCCAGCAGGAGGATTTGTGACACCTACTGCGCCCTTCGAGGTTTTGCAGATGGATTACATCCAGCTTGAGCGCTGTAACAATCTGAAGTATGTTCTAGTAGTGGTCTGCGCTTTCAGCAAATGGGTTGAAGCGTACCCTACGAAAGACAATACTGCAATGACTACTGCGAAGTTGCTGCTGAAAGAGTTCTTCCCCCGATATGGAGTTTGTAGACTTCTGTGGAGTGATAATGGGCCTCACTTTGTAGCGGATGTTATAAAGTACGTCTTGAAGGGCCTGGGCATCACCCAGAAGTTTCACGCGGTATTCCACCCTCAGTCTGCAGGACTAGTCGAGAAGTATAATGGTACACTGAAGCTCAAGATCGCTAAAATTCAAGCTTCGACGTCTTTGACTTGGCCAGATGCTCTACCGCTGGCGTTATTGTCAATTAGATCGGTACCACACTCTCGAACTGGCCTTACACCTTACGAGATTGTCTTTGGACGCCCAATGAATATTTGGGGTCCACCAAAACCCAAGGCTGTGTATGATGTACCTTGTGTGATGATGAATGATTATCTGGCGCAGTTAACGGATAACTTGGTTTCTATTCATCAACAGGTCCGAGAGGCGCTCCCTGATCGGTCTACCGGTGAAGGACATGGTCTCCGACCTGGTGACCACGTGATGGTGAAAATCTTTGACAGAACAAACAGCTTGGAACCGAGATGGGTGGGTCCTGAGCAGGTCCTCCTCGCAACGAGGACGGCTGTGCGAGTCTCCAACAGAAAGAATTGGATCCATTCCCTGCACTGTAGGAAGGTGCCGCCCGGATTGGTGGAACCTGCCGTGCTGACCGATCAACGAGAAATCCTGGCTGCAGAGACAGGCCGTGCTGCGGAGCCAAACGTCACTGAGGAGCTCTTTCCGGACCACGCGACTCCTGGAGGAAGGCGATATCATCTTCGACCAAGGAAGTGAGTTCTCCAGTACCGGGACATACTGTCAGAACGGCCCTTGGGTTAGTGAAACGGAGAGCCGATGAGGCAAGGGGGGGGATCAGCCCTGCATTAGTGTAGCGACACCCGTCTTGGCCCGCTGGTGAAGAAATCGACCGCTGCCCAAGGGGAAGAGTTCTGACAGACCTTTAGTTTCAGGAAGATATTGGGTTTTTTTTATTTTTGACATGGAGAAAAAGAAAATCCTTTGTGCATCAGGGTTCATGTTGACAGTAGCTATTGTTGGGATAACCACATGGTTTGTGGAGGATGTAACTCCCGCTCGGAAAATACTTGTGTTGACAACTCTGGTGCCTGAGGAGCACTACTTTTATACATTACCGTATCAAGAGTTGAAGCATCGACAGTCTTACTTGAATAACACTTTCATCCAGATGCTGCATCATACCCACGTTGCCACGAACGCTACGAACTGTTGGATATGTGGGATGATGCCAGCCCATCAGAAGAAAGGAGGTACGCCATTCATACCACTTCCTTTCTCTCACAATGGCTCTTGTAGAGCATGGTACACTTTGCTTTTTGAAGAAAAGGGGTAGTACGCGCACTTCCTAAAATTTCATGAAGTTTTCAAGGTTGTGCCGTGCTCACGGGGTATCACTCTCCGAGATGGAGTGAAAATAAGAACATTGAAAAGCACCCCCAATGATATGGGGTGTGTCCCCCAGGCACTGGCTAATTGCCGCAGGTGCGGTTTTTAATTTGTTTTGCTTTTTGCCACTCGGAAACCGACAGTGGGACGATTGCTCTTCAGACTCAATAAAGAATGTCATCAGGATAAAAATGGGTATCCGCAAGCGAATGGGACAATTTGGGAGTGGGAAGAGTACCGACCAGACAATGAATCCATTCCCTACATCTTCACGAACACAAGAGACACTGTGGGGAAGGACAAATTTGTGATTCAAGTAGCACAAGCTCAAGCTGACTTGTGTGTCCAGAGTGTGGGTTTTATTCCTGTTGGTGTCAGTGATTGCATCACTGTCCTGAACATTGATGGATTGAATAATAGTACCTTTCTAGCGTCCCATAATACATACTTTGTGTGCGGGAATAAAGGTTATTACCGTCTGCCGACTGGGTGGTCTGGGGTATGCTCTGTATCATTTCTATTACCTCCTGTATTCCTAGCACCCGCATCATATCATAAGGATCTGAAATTATTGAATAATGTGACTGTAAATAGGTATAAACGTACTTTATCAATTGATGATGTAGATCAGACTGATACCAGTCTGCAACAGTATATTGATTTTAACTTAGGACTGTTTTTCTTTGTTGGAGCTGCTCTGAACAGTAGGAAGATCCGAAGATTAACAAGAGTGGTAGAGGCTGTGACAAACCAGACTGCTGCTGCTCTTGGGAATATTACGGAGGAATTGCAAATTACTAGAATTGTTGCATTGCAGAATCGTATGGTATTAGACGTTATGCTAGCTGACAGAGGAGGAGCATGTAAAATTATTGGAAGTAGTTGTTGTGTGTTTATCCCTGATCATACGCCATCGGTTTATAATGCCATCAACAAACTACATAAAATTGCAGCTGAAATCCATACAGAAAACGGCACTTGGTCCTTTTCTGGATGGTTTTTGGCATTGATTACTGCCTGGGGATGGAAGGTTTTAACTGGTCTTTGTATTATTGTAGCAGTTCTGTTCTCTTGCTGTATCTGTATTCAATGTAGTCCTTTGCTCTGTTCCGTATGTGTATCATTTTGTATCCCCGATAAGAAAGCTATTGCCAATGTCACTTATCAGAAACGTTTAGCTAAGGAAGTAGAAGAGATGATGACAATTGACGTATATGATGATTATCCTAACAAACCGGATGTCTTCAGTAAATGCTGAAAGGGTCGTCTGTTGTAAATTGAAACAACGATGTGATTAAGCATTTACTAAAGACATTAATTCCTTCCTTTCGATCATGTTTTCTCTGTTATGTTGACCGAAGTTCGGACTCCATTTTGTATTGTCATGCCCCCACGTGTTCCCCACGAGAAGAGTCCAACCTCTGTGTTAGTTGCTTTCGTAATCTGCCTAGTAACAGTCTATAAATAGCTCCTTTGTCCATCTGGCGCATGCCCAGACTTGACCACATCTGTTATCAGTTAGCCTTGCTTGACCATGTTTTCGTGGGCTCAAGGAGTGTGTTAGCTCCGCCCACATATTGATTCAGTATCGAAAATGACCATAAATGGTAATGTTCTTCGGCCTCATGTTGTATCCACCCACTTATGAGCCCCTCTATTGTGTATAAAAGGGGACCATGTACGCAAGTTCTTTGTGCTACTCTATGCAATACTGAAGAGTGTTGTGTGGATTGTAGGACCACCCTTAAGGGTTAATAAATGCTGTCTTTGTACTTTGCAGTTTCCGTGCCAACTTCCTTATAGATTCCATTACAGGAGAGCGAACCCTTGTGTCCTGCGGGCCTAGCTGGGGCCTGTATTCATCAATTCCCTCAATTCTTTTTAATCATTAAAGAGTCGTGAAGAGTGTTTAAGGCTGTTTGCGGCCCAGTCAATATCAACATGGCATGGTAATTTTCTTGCAATATACTCACAATATATTACTGCAGCTACCTCTTAAGGCCTTTTAGTTGGTCTAAATCCATTTTGCCAGCCTGCCTGGCATTTGTGAGAGTGTCAGCTTTCTCCTCTACCTTTAAATACATTTGATCATATCATCTTTAAAGCACTGTACCACCAGCCTTTGTTGGCAAAGTTATTATACACCCTAGCCGGCAAGCCTTGTAACCTAGGCCAGAAAGAGGGGAGAACCCCATTCTGCCACAGGGCTCTCAAAAGTCCTGCTCACTTCCTTTGCATTGATAGAGCTTTCTATTTTGTCATGTTGATCACCTGACATAGTCTCTAAGCCTTATCTGCTAAACTATTGTGCCCCTAGCAGTAAGTCGGCATGGTCCTTGGTGTAGAGATCTTGGTAGAATTGTTGGAATGCTTTAACATTGCCCTATGCCTGCATCAATGTTTTTCCCCAAGCCCTGAAAAGAAGTTATACATTTTTGAGCTTGTCTCTGCCTTCGTGTGACCACTTGTGTCCTTACTGCTTTATTGGCAGTTCATGGAACCTATGGTTGACTCTAATTAAGGCAAACTAAGCTTTATTAAGCTCAGCAGCCTCAGTTTATCTCTTACTGTGAGAACCTTTAGCTAGGTGTTTTTGGGAGGAAGTCACCTTATGTTGTGTTTTTACTGCTTTTGGTTCCCTCGCTATGGCCAATCATGTTCCCTCTCTCGTCCTCCATGGTCTTGTGGCTTCCACTGTGCAGATCAGTACTGCTTTCAAGGAATCCCGTACTGTTGATATGTCATATTCAGCCCATATCTGTAAATAGTAGAAACTCTCTTTGTGTCAGAATCGCTTGTTTAGCTACCAGGCCTTTATTAAGGGCACCAAGTGCTCGATAATTGAAGTCTCTTTTATATCCTCCCTACACCCCATCTAAGCATACACGATCTGCTGTGAGTACAGGTGAAACTCTCACCACGCATCTAGCAGGCCTGTTTCTGTGAGCTATCTGCTCCCCTTTTGCTGGAGGACCCCTGTATTCACAAAGATATGCCCAGAACTGACTCTGTGTCAATCTAGGACCCCTGAACCTGCCCTGTGAGTGAAGTGAGTGCTCTGTGTCAAAGATTCTCTTTAAACCACTTGAGGAATGGCCGTCTTTAGGGAAATACATATTGCAAGGATCCTCTTGAGTATCCCTACTTTTGAGGCCCCCACAGCCCCTCCGTGCCACACCTGTTAGCAGTCGTGCTGGCATTCCCAGGCCGGTCCAGATCTCCCCTACCCTGGCAGTGCTCAATCAATATCTTCTACCGACAGTTCGAAGGGGGTGGCACTATTGTTTCCATATCTACTGACTATATGCTTCAGCTGACTCAGAGCTGTTTTCTCTGTTATGTCTATGGCTGCAGTTTTCAGCCTCAGTTTCTGCCTCTTCCTGGAGTAGGTCCTCTGTTTGTTTCTTTGATGGGTTGTGCTTGCTGAATGGGTGTCGGTGTACAGGAAACACAATTTATTTTCTTGTGTTTCTTACAGTATCTGGTTTTCCAAGGCCAATGACTTCATCTGAAAATGTTGCCATGGCTAGTTAAAGATCAAATGAGAGGGATGGCTTTCTTTGTACTATATATTGGGATAATGGACCATTTCTACCACTTCCTTCTTTCTCCCATAGATTGCCCCAGATCTGCACGTTGATCTTCCTGGAATGATTTTCTAGATCCTTCATGTGGCAGCGTAGCATTACATTCTGTTCTTGCAGACATATCAGTTAGTGTTTCAGAAAGCCTGGCTCCTCTTCCCTGTCATCTACAGAAGATCTCCTGGAAAACTGCAAGTATTAAAAAAACATTAAGTGTTGTTCTGGAAATACTTGTCGGTCACTAAAAGCCTTAATTTGCACCTAGTCATGAACACGTTTATGATTTTCTTTAAATTCAGACCTGTGAATCTGCAGCCTGTTTGTGAAGTGCTACTCTGCACTCCAGATTTAAGGCCTGATGGTGCTAAGTGATTTCTCAGTCACAAAGACTGTGATTTAAAAAATCACAGTCTTTAAGAGAGCAAATCATAGGAAGAAATGTATGAAAGATGTCTTGCAAGTTAAAAAAGTCTTTTTAACTCAAGTGTTTTTTGCAACCCATCTCATAAATAGAAGAGGGAGTCAAAGGGGAGTTGCCGTCCAATTTGTGAGCCGCAATGCAATGTATTAGAGGTTTGCAGCTGTAGTTTCTTTTGCAAACCGTTGAAGGCTTCCGATGCTCAGCTTTGTGTGGTTACCAGTTCTCAACATTGAATCTGTTCCTGTAAGACAGCTCCTTACTTGTGAAGAGCGAGGCCTGGGAGCAGACAGCGGTTCAGGTGAGCAGTCCATGCTCCCATAATGGAACTCTCTACATGCAAATATTTTCTTTTAAAGCAACGCCCGCCCTTTTAAAGTACACGGGCAGCTTTAAAAAATATTCATGAGTAAGGAAAGGAAACACAGAGGCGGAGCTGTGCTTACCCACATTGGCTTCCATCCTGGCATTCCCAGGCATTCATAGTGGGTTGTAGAATGCCTTCTGCCTCAGACCTATTAATAAGGTGAAGGTTTTGTGACCTCCATTGCATGCACCTTTTGCAATGTGCATCAAGTGCATTGCAAAGCTAAGTCCGACTCGCAAATGAGTCCGTGTAGAAACTACACCCGCTGGTTTTCAACATGGTTTGATACAGCCGGGCCTAAAATGCCAAAGCCTGTGTCTGTGCTACAGAATACATTGCAAATTCAAAGCTGTGTGTGGAATATCCACTGTACCTTCAGACATGTGCAGGCAACACTCGCTGCTGAAACCCCAGAACTGTGTGTGCACTTCTGTCCATTACTATCTTCATTCAATGACGAGTTGTTTTTCATTGTCTCTTCTGCATTTAAAGTCTCAGGCCCTCATTTAGATATTGCTGATCTAGACACAGTAATGACATGGTTCTGGTAATGGAGTTTCTGTAACAAATAAGTGTGATATTCTACATGTATGTGTGATATATATAGCTAAATGGGGAGTAACAGGCAGAAACTGTGTTCCTGTATGTTTTCAGGATACAAAGTTAGCATCAGTGTTAATGCATGGTTTGGTGGGTATCTCCAAATGCAATAATTAGATCAACTATATGACAAACTACTTTCTACACCTACAGTACGATTTGTAGTTCTTGTGTACGACAGCACATGCTCTGTTGCTTGCAGGTCTATTGTTGTTTGAAAGAATCTAAAAGGGAATAGAGCCGCCCATTGCTTACTATTGGTTGGCACCCTCATCACTCTCATTTCTATTCTTTTCATTGGTCCCCGGCAGCTCGCAAACTAATTTCTCTTCTTTCCATTTGTCGGGGCAGCTTGTTTCTTTTTACCAGTTTCGCTCACTACAGACGTCTTTGGGAACATTTTGGGTTCACCTCTTTAGATTTGAGAAACACATGTACACAATTGTTCAAGCCTACATATGTTATTATGTGTTCTATTAGTTTTGCACGCGAGGGAACATTAGTGTTAAGTAGGGTGACCAACCATCCGCCATTTTCATGGACTGTCCGTAAACTAGCCCAAGGCCCAATGTCTGTAAAACATGTCGGAACGGACGGCATTTGTCCATAATTTAGGCCTCTCCACTAAAAGGCGAAAGTTAATTTCCACAATTGTGATTCCCCAGCTGAGGAGAGGGTGTCTCCTGTCCTGCATTCCGGCGGGAGGGCAGACAGCTAAAAAGAAAGAAGCCTTTTTGCCAGACAGTCCGCTTCCCCAAAGAAATGCAAATGTGTGAAATTAGCAAATGTAAAGGCTACTTTGGCGCCTATATAGCCTTGAATTGATGAAGTCACTTGAAATTTCCTGACATTACAATATTTTCTCTTTGAGGGGTATTGTAAGGGTGGGACAACCTGGGCTGCAGAGTGCGTACTTTTAATGCACCGTTGTAAAAAATGTTTGCACTATGTATAATCTTTATATAACTGAAATCTATAATTTAGACGCACTTTTTATCTTTAACCTAAATTTATATATGCATTTAGTGGCAGCCTGTATTGTATTGCATGCGATGCACATTTAAAATATTGACTTAAACAGTCACAGTGCTTTAAGGGATCTCCTCACACTAAAAATACACAAGTAACTTTTCCCTGCTACACCAAACAGGATTCAATTCTGTGAACCTCTGCTTGCACACATATAGATCTGTAGTGGACACATTAACCACCAGAGGTTTTATAATATACAATAGAACATTTTCTACTGATTAGTTTAACTTGTATTTCTTTTTCCATTAAGGTGTGCATTATTTTATGTGCAGATACCTGACGGTGAGAGATCAACAAAATAGTTGCACAATATTTTGCTCTTTTTAGCCATGTCTTTGATTCCACCTCTGCACTCACTGACCCCCTCCCCGTGGTGGTATCTATACTTTTTTAATGCACTTCAACCGCTGCATTGAATAGCTTCAAGGTGGGCCAGCCAACAAATCAACCAGCTGAGCTGAGCCAAGGGTCTGGCTTGGATCTTAGAGCCCGTGCATGAGCCAAGTCCTCATATGTTTGCTATGTAAATCATACAACAAACATCATGCAGAATATGATAAAATTCTAAAGAAGTGTATTTCTTCAACATGTAAAGCATTGACGTTAATACATCACATTAAAGCATATTAAATCAGAGCTCACGTTTTTGAAACTGCTTTAATATTCATAAATGGAAAAAATGTTGGTGCCTTCGATCACACAATTTTAGTTGGGAAGCTGTGATTTATCCTGGTTTTCCTGGTTTTCTAATTTAACTTTATATAAATCAGCCAGGAAATGGGTATTTGCCTTTCCTTATGTTAAGGCTTTGTTTTGACTTCTTTGTGCATTTTCCTGCAATTTTTATATTGTGTGAACTCGATCCAAATTTATTGGAGCACTGTACATGAGCGCCACCTTCAGTACACAAGGTCACATTAATTGTTTATAGGTATGGGGGATTAAGTGTTTTGCCCAGAATCACATGATGTTGGGCCAATGCCAAAATTTGAAGCTGGCTCCCCAGTTCTAAAATCGGCCCTAATCCCCCATCCTGGGTATAGGAAAGGAGGTAGGAAGAAGTCACATGAAAGCTAGGCTCGTTACGGGCTCGAGGTTCCACCAGGACCTAGAGCTGAGCTAGAGCCAGACTTCAGGCTCAAACCTGGCTCAACGTTTCAGTGGTTCACCACATATAGAACAGCTCTATAATGTAGATATTGTATCAGATTTGCCGGTGATCTGTGTTTATTTAACACAGTATTCTATTCATCTTACAGAATTGTACAAAACACTATCTTCTGGTTTTAAAGGGGACTGAGTATAATAAAATTAATCTAGTCAGTAACTAAAGAGCACTATGCATTTCCAGGAAGCCTCGGTTTAAATCCTTGATTTCCTTCAATGCTAAGTTGGGTGATCTTAGTCAAAAACAATTTACTTCATGTGTCTAATGTACTTGATAGTGACATTTGAGAGCACTTTCAAGTACTTCGGTTTAGGATGGACTCTGTACAAACAAATCCCCTGTAGGTTTTATCAGTTTGGCATGTTCCACCATCTATAACAATAATACTGGCCATGATGTAAGGGACACCAGATAATTGCAGCACTTTGTCCACTCCTGGTGTAGTCAAGAGAAGAAGGGTTAGTGAAAGTTTTAAAGTTCATGTTTAGAAACTTTCATTTCACATAAACGCCAATGCAATGTTATGGCCTAATGCACTAAACTGAAATGCTACCATATGTTTTTTTTTTTAAGATTATATAGTTGCAAACCAAAAGAGGTTACATAGCATGATAGTAGCCAGGTATGTAGCAATAGATTCCATCATGCAATTACAGAAGAACAATGCTATGCTATTTATGGAGAGTTAGCACACAATGTGTACATTTTTCTTTGTAGCAAACTGACCCATAATAAACTGGCCATCCCCACACCCCCTCCCCAGTTGCTGCTGATTCAACTAACACCATAGGAGAGCAGAGCAATGAACCCTGTAATGCTTTAACGAAAGTGTTCTAGAGGAGAAATCATGACAGTGTGAGAGAGAGAGGCACCCTTAACCAGTGACTTGAGGAGTCGCTTAGATGTGGCACGAACAACCACTATATACAAACCTAGACTGCATGTGTCAGGGGTGGATCATGGAGGGGGGGGGGGAGTATCACCCTTAGAGCTGTCTTTAAAGCCCCCCACTAAAATTGCCCATGCCTGTGAAATAAACATTTTATCAGACTGGCTCATTCCTCCCTGTGTGACAGGGTGCTCTGAGATGGAAATCAAGAGAGCGAGACCTTGGTCCCTTGGTCCAACTTATGATAACCAGAGAAAGGGAGTCCTTCCAGGGCAGTGTAATATTGCGTTTTTCCAGCAGAAGAGCCAAGTCGAGGAACTTGATCGAGGGTTTCACTAACTTCAAGTGGGGGAACACGAACAATAGGACTGCTTCTTGTGAATTCATTAGTACATGGCCCATCGCGGTCGACAGCACCTCCAGAACTCTCTGGTTGAATGAAAGGAGTGAGGGAAAGACCAAAGAATATGAAGCAAATTGGCATCAAATTGCACACAGCGAGGACATGCAGCTGCGACTCATGTGTATATTTTGTTAATTCGGGCTAGTGTAAGTTAGGGTCAGTTCAGAAAACTAAATCAAATGTACTTAACACGGGAGCTGTGGGATACTTTGTCAGGATATTTCAATATTTTAGCACAATCTCATCGTGCAGAGGTTTGGCCTGTCAGTCTTCCATTTAATATGGAGAGGAGACCTGTAGCGGTCCCCATGTTGCTGGAAATCTCTGTACACCCCTATTCAGTTTACCACCAGTGCCTATGGTGCCGGGTGTCTGGTACACTTCATGTGGGGTTGGGCTGGCGCCAGACATGAAATAGGGCATTTAACGAATTCTTAAGGTGTCCGTCAGCAAGAAACTGACTTGGGTGAGGATTCTAGTCTGCAATAAGGGTTTGAAAATCTAGTAGCTCACTGTCAACAAACAAATACCCCCATTTTAAGAGGCCTGCAGCAAGCCACTGACAAAGTTGCCCTGAGTGGAGACATCGTGTGTGAGTGAGGAGGCCTAGCAAAGGTGTTAGAGGGGCGTAGAGTTTCTTGTGTTAGTGAGTTTACGGGTTCTAGTAAGGCAAGAGAAAACTGTGCAGGATAGCCCAGGTGGCAATGGGCAGAATGGTTGGTAGGAAACAATGAGTGGTGCAGTAAGCCCTCCTTTAAGTCTTTACAGTTCGACCCCATCTTTAGCCGGACATGGCCAGGCAGCCAGCGAGCCACCAAAGGAGCTGTGCAGCTAAAGAATAGCATTCTAAGCCTGTGAGGGCTAAGCCACCAGCAATCACAGGTAGCTCTAGAGTGATAAGAGCTACCCGGTGGCTCCCTGGTCTCCAAATCAGACGTAGGACGTGTTGAAGTGTCTGATGAAGGGACGATGGATGAGAAAGTGAAGGTTTTCAAAATAATACAGTAACTAAGGTAGCACCACCATCTTCACTGGTCCCATATGGCTCATTACTGGAAGTGAAAGATAAGTTAAAAAAGTAAACTGGGCTAGGTATTGAAAGGTAACAGATTCCCCGTTCAATCTGGGGTCGAATTGTATAGAAAGGGGAAAACACTATCTTATGTTAAAGAAACACTTCTTACCATATAAAATCTTTATCATGCGCCAAACTTTTGCTTGTGCGGTTTACATCCCAAATATTTTGAAGATTCTGCATGTATTTTGGCAATTAAGGACGAGACAGATCACTGGCTTGGTCTTGACTCGACTGCAGAACCATTTTAAGACATGGACAGAGGGGGGATTACTCAGCACAACCTTCCAACGGGTCTGGCCCCTGCTCTCCCTTCACAAGCACAACCAGCAGGTCATTGCACGAGCAGAGCTTGCTAGGATGGGTGGGTGCTGCTTGTTCAACTACCTGGCAGTGCCTTTTCTGTTTCTCTTCTCTCTGCTGAGAGAAATCCCCTGGTACACAATTATTTCTGATACTCATGGCAGGCCCCTCTTGTCTGAATTTAGGTATTGTCCCACATTGTTCTCCTCTTCCTTATGCCTCCAGTTCTTGGTAAAAATACTTTAAATCAGTTGCTGTGGATCTCCCATCCAATCTGGATTTCATCCTGCTCTTTAGTTGTATTTGTCTGGCATTCTGGGCTTCCAGTTCTGAGCTTCATTTAGAGTCCTGGAAGCGCACTTCTGTGCTGAGACTACAGACAAGTTATGGGTGCCTCGCATCCTGACATTAGGTATTTCCTGCACCATCCCCTCTGCCTCATGAAAAAATGTTTTATGTTTAATGTTGACTGGAGGTTAAGGTGAGGCAGATGTTTTGTTCATCTATTGTAAACTAGGAAATGGTCCCTTATCTTAATGTTTCCCAAACTGTTGGCCGTAGATTTTAAAATATTTAGAAACACAATCAAAATGTGCAATTTTGCTGTTGCTTATTTCCAAGAAAGTTTGGATAAATCTGCGTGGGGTGATGTACTTGCCACTGTGCTTAAGGTCATTAATTTATCATTGAACAAAGACATAATGAGCCACCTGAATGTAGCATACCGAGAGGCAATCACATAAAGATATAGTGCAATGTGGAAAATAGAAAGTACATGCATTGATGAAATAGTGGGTATGGCCTCTCCTTTGATGTGTCTGTAAAACTGACCTTTTTCCTGAGTTTTGGCCCAAAATGTTGACCCTTTGTCCTGAATTTTTGTACTGAATGTTGACCCTTTGTCCTGACTTTTTTACAGCCCTGTCCAGATTTGCCTCCATGTCAGTTGGTCACGCAAATGTTAAGGTGTGCAGCATGCCCTCTTCTGTAAATCATGCCCCCATCAGCTGTGAGCCCCCCTGCAAAGAGTTTATGGGAACTGCAACCTGCTGTTAGAATTGGGCCATAAATGGCTTTGTTTTGTCTGGGTTGGGGTTTTACTGTACACTGTTCTGTGTACTGTGGCAGTGCCAGCATCCCGGGCAACAGAGCAAGGCGTACAGTCCCACGCCACCATAGGGCGTTCTTGCAGCTGCACACCTGGAAGGGGCGAGCGGTGGTACTGGTACGTGAGCGATGACGTCCTAAGCTTCAGGAACATAAGTAAATAAAGAAAATCACCCGTTATTACAACTGAAGAAACCCATACTGGGCGTCAAGGTCTGAATCCAAATATTCGAATAACAGACCTGCTCTTTATGAACTGCTAGTTCTGGTTCCAAGTTAAGGCAGCCGCCATCGCCACTCCCTCGGAAAATAAAACCCCACGTGCTTTCCACTACTGTCATTACTCCTAGCAGGGCTTAGTCCCCACCGCACACATCCCGGTGTAAGGAAGTCCATTGGTATCCCTCATGCAACCTGCCAGGCCCCTTTAAAGAGGTTCCCCTGTGCTACCATTGGGGGCAGATAGTCGTACAGGTCATATAATGCATCAGAGTATTTCCCCTGTCACTAGCCCTGAGATGGGATGCCCCATCCATTTACTGTAAACTTAAGGAAACAAGCATTGGCATAGGCAATAAGTCTTGCCTATGTGAGAGCTTTTGGCTTTGTCAATGCTTCTTTCGCATGTTGTGCAGCACCGCGGCTGCTGTGTAACATGGTTGAAAGTACATTTTATCAAATGCTGTGACACAGCCAACTTTGGCAGTGTCATAGAGTTTTATTTATGTAGTTATTTTTAATTTCAACCATACTGCTGTACAACATGGCTAAAAAGACATTGACAAAGCTAATAGATCTCGCATAGGTATGACCTAATGGTGTTGCCAGTGCTTGTTTCCGCCTTCTGTGGGTCTCTAAATGATGGCCTCTGTGTTCTAGAAGGCTACCGTCGATATGGTTGTTACAAGATTTTATGGAAACTGAAGGTAAAGAAAAAGAAGTGAACGTTTTATATTGAATGTGATGCCTCTTAATGTTTAATGTGTACCATGACTATCAATTCTTTCGTATGCCAGCTAATTGTGAAACTGCACACACGCACGCACGCACACAAACATGCTCTCTCACCGCGCCCCCCAACTTGCACTCAGTGTCAATTTAGCCGATGAGGTTGATATGGGACTATAGAGAGTTGGCCAACATTTGTTTGTAATTGACTTCCATGAATACCTTTTGGCACCGCATAAAACTGTCTACAAGTCCCATTTAGCTCTCTTATTCCAGGGCCCTATCAGACCCCCGGGTCCTTCCAGACCTTATCTCTGGAATGTTCCTCCACTGGCCGCGCCGCGCTGCAGTTAAACTCTTGGCAAGCCGCGGGCTCTCGCATAATTGCCCGCTACACATTTGTCAGCCATTATGAGCAGACAGGAATTGTCTTTAAAAAAATTATGAGGATTAAAATGTTTCCAGGAAGGCTGCTCAGCGCAAAAGGCACCCACAGAACATTTTCCACCAGGGGACGAGAAGCAGGCAGGCCCGCTCCTGCTGCAAGCCCGGGGAATGGAGCACAGATAGCGCCTTGAACACATGAATACATGACTATCCCCTGTGGCAGCATTAGCAACTGGCGAGGCCGTCCGCCTGTAGACATGCATAATCATATTTCCTTCTTTCTGGTTCTGGCTGGGCAACTGAATTGTATGTCTGATGTATCGTCGTTACACCAGCTTTAGTCCTCCGAATGGGAACACTGATCCCTCAACTGATGCATTTGGCCCATGGTGTATCATTCCGCGGCCCAGGGCCTCTATTGGAATGTATGAGGGACTATTTTACGTCTGAAAAGTGCATTCAATCATCACTCTGTTCTTTATCACCTATATGAATGCTGTATTGTAAGCAATGCGTTTTGTTACTTTTCCCCCAGCGTTCACAACGGCATTGAGGCAAGCTTTAATTACAGTACTTGTGCGTACGTTTGCATTCCTTGGCACAATGAAGCCATATTGGCTTTACCAATGCTTGATTACTTCTTGTTGCCCTTCTGTCCTTTACCTCCAGTTGCATATTTCCTTCCACTGTGTGGTTCTTTGCTTTTATTCGTCATGTTCAGCGTTGTCCTCTGTAAGGAGAAACGTCCATGGCTCCTGTAGCTGTCCACTCCTATATCTTTTCATCCAGGATGTTCCTCTGCGTTTTTCCCTCCTGCTGGCTGTGAAGAGCTACTGACCCCACAAAGTGCTGCTCGAGGGCTTCCATCATCACCCTTTGGTGTTCTCTAGGGCAGTGAGGATGCTAAAGTTGGTCCTCCTCCCTGTAGTGTCAAGGGGGTAACCACTCCACACTTTTACCAAGGTCCTGGCCGTTGCCAACATTTGTGCACTTTTGGGGTGCAGTAGGTGATGGTAGGTGAGGGTGCCTCTATGGAAAACCCTACTCCTCGCGTAAACGTAGCTTCTGTGTGACGTTGTGTTGTAATGAAAGTGATCGCTCCCTGACAATATTCCTACGCCTTTTGCAGTTGTGATCATGAAGATTGTAAGGGATGCTGACAGAAGAGTGATTGCTCTCACCTTTAGGGCAGCTGTCATCAGGGATGGATGGTCATGAATGGTAAATGTAAGAAAGAATTTGACTGGTGTCCACAGAAAAGGACCAGGGTCAGTCCAACCTTCGCTTCTTCGCTCCCTTGCTCCTTTGTCTCCTGCACTGGCCTGGTTGAAGCATCTGCCTTTTGTCGCGTAAGCACCGGCGCCACATACTGAGACCTGGCAAGGACTGCTGTACTCAGCATCCTGTCTGTGGAGGGTCCTCTGCACCAGCTGACCGGGTGGATGTCTGAACTTTTAGGATGCGCTTGAACAGCTGGTAGCGGGATACTGCTGGACCGCCAAAGCCTGGACGTATAAACTAGAGCTCCAACTACTCATCAACAAAGACCTACATGGACCCTGCGGTGGTACTTCGGTTATGTAGCTGAGAACTTCCCATTTCCTCAAGGCCAGGCGCAACTCTGATTCTCTATAGAAGACCTGCTGGCCTGTCTTCGGCTGACTTTCTGCACGCAAACCCTCTGCCAGCACTAGACATCTTGAGATCTTGAGATGTAGAAAAGGTGGGACAAGAAACCATCCCTTCCTCTCATCAGAACACATAGTATGTTTCTTTCTGTTCCTAGTTCTCCTTCACATGTATCCATATAAGCTGCATCAGCAACGTCTTATGCTTCTGTCTACAAGGATGGTCCGCCTACATCTGCGCTGGATGTAAGCTGCTCCTACAACGTCTCATGCTTCTGTCTACAAGGATGGTCCGCCTACATCCACGCGGGATGTAAGCTGCATCAGCAACGTCTCATGCTGTCTACATGGATGGTCCACCTACATCCGCGAGGGATGTAAGCTGCATCAGCAACTTCTCATGCTTCTGTCTACAAGGATGGTCCACTTACATCCACGCAGGATGTAAGCTGCTCCTGCAATGTCTCATGCTTCTGTCTACAAGGATGGTCCACTTACATCCACGCAGGATGTAAGCTGCTCCTGCAATGTCTCATGCTTCTGTCTACAAGGATGGTCCACCTACATCCACGCGGGATGTAAGCTGGTCCTGCAATGTCTCATGCTTCTGTCTACAAAGATGGTCCACCTACATCCTTGCCGGATGTAAGCTGCTCCTGCAACGTCTCATGCTTCTGTCTACAAGGATGGTGCATCTACATCTGCACTGGATGTAAGCTGCTCCTGCAATGTCTCATGCTTCTGTCTACAATGATGGTCCACCTACATCCATGCGGGATGTAAGCTGCTCCTGCAATGTCTCATGCTTCTGTCTACAAGGATGGTCCACCTACATCCGTGCTGGATGTAAGCTGCTCCTGCAACGTCTCATGCTTCTGTCTACAAGGATGGTCCAACTACATCCACGTGGGATGGAAGCTGCTCCTGCAACGACTCGTGTTTCTGTCGACAAGGATGGTCCACCTACATCCTCGCGGGATGGAAGCTGCATCAGCAACGTCTCATGCTTCTGTCTACAAGGATGGTCCACCTACATCTGCGCGGGATGTAAGCTGCTCCTGCAACGTCTCATGCTTCTGTCCACAAGGATGGTCCACCTACATCCATGCGAGATGTAAGCTGCTCCTACAACGTCTCATGCTTCTGTCTACAAGGATGGTCCGCCTACATCCACGCAGGATGTTACATTTCATTTATTCTTGAACTCTAGGTTTCTGTCTCACATCCAAATAAGTCCAACAATGGGTGACAGACGTATATACTGTGTCCAGGCCAAATTCAGTGGCGTTCTAAAGCACTGTATATACGTTCCTAAATATATTTTAAAAAACGTATGGCCTAAATCTGGTTTTTGGTGCTTAGCATAATTAAACCTACATAAAGGGCGAACCAAAATCAAAATGACAATGCTCTCAGTACCCTTTATTGTGCACAGCTATTTTCCGATATAAGTGACTGTTGCAAAATAATTAATCGATATCTGAATATACTGAATATATCTGCATAGCTTAGTTAAGCATCTGAAATCACAACGACTCTCTTGCTGGAGACTTGAATGCAGAGAAGATCTTGGAAAGACACACTTTGATTATGCTCCTTAAGGCGAGGCAGCTGTTTCTGGCAATGATGGTCACAGGAAGTGAAATGCGTTGGGCAGAAAGGTATGTGCCTTGTTTTGATCTGTAGTTTTTTCCGATTATCCACGGTAGTTTTTTCTGGATGTGCACAGGCAGCCCCGGGCACTGTACTGCTGCTGTACTGTATGTTGAGAAATTGTTAGACATTATTATGGTTCCAGGGTAGATTGTCAAAAAACGGATTCAGGTGTTCTAAGGCACGTGCTGCAGAGAATTTAGAGTCCCTAGGATGGAGTCAGATGACTTCTTTTTAGCTATGTGTATTAAGCTCAACACCCTGAAGCATCCAATGAGTATTGATGGTGTCGCCCTTACATGGTTCAACTCTTGTCTAACTAACTGCTCCCAAACTGGGAATGCCATCTCCGATCCAGTCTGCCTGCATCAAGGGGTCCCACAAGATTCAGCTCCATCCCCAACCTTTTTCAACCTCTCCTTCGAACCTGTCTATACAATGCTCAGGAACCCGGGAGGACTTTTACACCTATACGCTGATGAAACCCAAATCTACCCGAAGGTCTCACGCATGGAAGACTGCACCCACATATCCAACTGCCTGAATCAAATTCAGACGTGGATGGCTAATAACCACCTCAAACTAAACCCAGCAAAAACAGAATATCTCCTTGTCTTTCCAGGGAAAGCTAACCCCCGATCCAAGAGTGGTTTAATCTCCTCCTGGACACAGATGGCCACGCTCCCAAAACTCAAAATGCCAAATCTCTGGGATTCACCGTCGACAAATGTCTGAACCTCCAAAACCATATCTCCTCCATGACTAAGAGTGCCCGTTCCTAGTGAAGGCATCTTTGAAGAATCAGGAACCTCATTTGTGCACATAACCTTAAATCTGTGGTCCAGGCACTTGTGCTCTCTAGACTCGACTATGGGATTTCACTCCTTTCTGGTATCCTGAGGTTTACCTAGATCCTCTCAGAGTATCAGATCCTTTCAGAGTATCCTACTTGAAGCAGCCTTCTTCGTGACCGGACCCAAGAAATTTGATGACATCTTCCCCATTCTAGACTCCCTACAGTGGCTTCCCATAGAAGGGAGAGCTCGATTCAAAACTGTAAGCTTTGTGCTCCTCTTTACCCTCGTACTTCTTTGAGAAACTGAAATTCTCAGGTGCCAGGCGAGACTCACAATGCTAACTTGCTCCTCCTCGAACCCCCCACCTTCAAGCACGAGTGATACATGAGCCAATCCTTCTCCTGAAGCGCCACAAGATTATGGAACTCCCTCCCACCGAGCCTCCGTCCGACCACGTCACGTCACCTCAAAAAAGACCTCAAATCTCCTCTCTTTGAATGCACCTGGTCTAAGCCCCTCCTACCTTTTCACCCTCGCGTCAAGTGCAGACCACCCTCAACAGCCCCAAAAACAGTACTGTCCAGCTTAATGTACTGTTCCACCTGCCAGTCACTGCTTTGTGTTATAATGAATATGTGTAACGAGCACTACCTCACGGGTTAGCTAATCTGGTGTTCTCTCCACCTTTAATGTTACATGTATATTTTCTATTTGTTATTGATACGTTCCGCTTTATCTTAAAGTGCTCTGATGCCTATTGACCATGTCTGCACTATATAAAATCACTATAGTATTAGCTGAGTTGAGATAAAATGTCCACCCTGTGACCCAGTTATAGGTGCACCAAGGCCACCACATCCAAAACCGAAAGCAGTCTGTGCCTAACTCCCAGGCCATATGAGTTTCATTTAAAAAACAAAGTTTGCAAATGATTACTCCACGGAACAGAAGAATTGTTCCACTTCACAGATATCAGCTGGGCAATGGGGACAATGACATCCTCTGCAGGAGGGTGCAATTTTTGGATAGCTCCCTGGTCTCCTTTTTTGTTACCAAATAGTTATTGGTTTTTGTGTCAACATGCTTGGGATTTGGAATGCTCCTGTTTTGGGCACTGTTCCACAGGTGCACTGTTTCTCAGTCGAACTGCGCTTCTTTTATTCTAGAATTGCTCTGCCATTGTACTAATTAATATAAGGTTCCTGGCTCTTAAAACAGATGCAGTACTTCACCATTAAAAACCTGGTTGAGAGAATGCTTGTTAGACGTAAGGGAAACGATACTTTCCAAATTCCTGCTCTCAACCAGTATTGTCTTAGATTGTACCTGCTTCAGTATTTAATAAGCCATTATTGTTTTCCCATGGCTTTTATAGCATTTTGGGAACTTTTTTCAGGATTCCTAGGCAATCAGTTATTAGCAGGCTCAAATTAAAACCTTTCTCACAGAGGACGCAGGGCTTTCCTCACTATTGAGACTATATGGGAACATCACAAAGACTCCTTTAGGACATGACAATCAGGGGAGCGAAGTCAAGCAGTTTAAGACATTTTCTGTGGGTTGTTTCTGGGAAGTCTTTGAATGGTCCGGCTAGTCCTCTCCTATCAATATTTATTAATCATTAACTTCCTACCATGTTAAGCTATGGGCCATGGGGTTTGCAATGGGGAAAATTACTTGGGCTAGTCTTCTAGCACCAGGGCTTGTAAAAACATATTTTATAAGTATTTCCCTAATTTCTACAGGAACCCCGCCCCCTGTGCAACTAGGGGAGACTTTAGGGGTTCTGAATCTGTAGAAATATTGCAGATTCTCCTTTTACTGTATTCCTAGCATCAAAGTCGAATTTGACCAGCAATTTACTGTTTCAAAGCAGTCCTGGCACCCAGTGCTGCTTTTAAACTGACCTCAGGCTTCAGCACTGCACACATGCTAGTGCAGAAGAAGTTGCTGGCCTCTAAACTGCCATACCCCAGGGTACTGGGGACTTCTAGGTAGTTTCAATCACCTGCCCAATTAGATACTAGGGGCTTATGGGGTAGGTCATGCCAATTACAGGGGTACTCCACCATACCATAGTGTACCCTAGTGTATGTTGGGTGTTTTAACTGTATTCTAATGTGTTCCTTTCAGCTTGGCACTGGCCCAGGGCCTGGCTAGGCAGAGCCCAGGGTCAGTCAGAGTCAGTTACCACCAGTTCCAGTCAGCAAAAAGTTGGGGGGTGCCCAGGGCACAGGATGACTTTGCAACAACAGGGCAATGGCATCCATAGAGCAATAGCGTCCACTGGGCAATGGCGTCCATAGAGCAATGGTGTCCACAGGGAAATGGCGTCCACAGGGCAATGGCGTCCAGAGGGCAATGGTGGCCACAGGGCAATGGCGTCCACAGGGCAATGGCATCCATAGAGCAATGGTTTCCACAGGGCAATGGCGTCCACAGGGCAATTGTGGCCACAGGGCAATGGCATCCACAGGGCAATGGCGTCCATAGAGCAATGGCGTCCACTGGACAAAGGTGGCCACAGGACACTGGCCTCCACAAGGAAATGGCGTCCACAGGGCAATGGTGGCCACAGGACAATGGTGTCTACAGGGCAATGACATTAACAGGGCATTGACATCCATAAAGCAAGGGCGTCCATAGGGCAATGGCGTCCACAGGACAGTGGTGGTCACAGGGCAATGGTGGCCACAGGGCAATGGTGTCTACAGGGCAATGGCGTCCACAGAGCAATGGTGGCCACAGGGGTAGAAAGAGTGCCTCATGCAACCTGATGTGTTTTTCTCTCACAGTAGGTGGCTGAGGTATATGTAGTATTGTTTGTTTTGGAGTGAAGTGGAGAGAGTGGTGACACCCCCACTCCCATTGTGTTTTTTTGAGGTGAGCTGAACCAGCCATACACCCGTCTCAGGCCACTCCTCGTAAAGGCTGCAGCAGGGTTCGAAGCGGAAGGACCTCACTGTTCTAGACTGGAACCAGGCGGGTTCTAGGTGCAGCCCCCCTCCTTCTCCTCTAAGTCGCAGCAACAGCAGCCCTTTCCCTCAATCCTTTAGTCTGGCATCAGCTCTGTGGGGCATCTGCCACGTCCCATACCCTAGCCGTTTCCTTCCTCAGAGCGTGCGCACGTGGGGGGCATGAATACCTGGCCCCAAGGCCAGGCCTTCATGTGCATGTAAAGCCATACAGGTTTCTCAGAAGCGGCATCTTTAAAGATAATTTTTTGTTTTTAGATCTGCTTGTACACGCTGTGGGGGAAGTTCATAGGTTGCTTGATTCATTTGACACACATTGTGCAGCTTGTACCAGTCTTTTCACTAGTGCAACATGTACAAAATATGAAATATCTCTGATAGGGATGGGACACTCGCATTTAAATAGAGAGGGTTTAATCGCTGTTGTCTCTGATGCACTCTCCTGAATGTGTGACTGCAGGGCTGTCCGTGCAGTCTAGAAGAGACACCTCCATCCTGGCCTTGTGATCACCATTAGTCCAGGTGTCAAGATAAATATAGCTCAAGTGCAGAAAAATGCCATATTCTTCTGGGGTTACATGTGTGCAGATTCGTCTGGGCAGAGGCAGTGAGGAAGAAATCGATGTCGCCAGGGAAACATGAGTATTTAACGAGAAGAACAATTACAAGCGAGATGGGAGCTGGCAGGGGAAATTGGAATCGTCCCATTTGTAACAAATGACACCGCAGCATGGAAATAAATTAAGCAAGTTGTAAGACTAGCCTTGACACAGACAGACATCTGACCCCCTCATCAGACAACGTAATGAGACTTTGTCTTCTTATTCAATCAGAGAAGCAGGGATGTGCTGAGGGTTCACTGAACAACCGTGCAACAGACAACCTCTCAGGGTGATGCGCTGTCCTTGCAGGAGCTGCTCAATATGCAATCTTGTTTTTTTCAAGGCGAAATATCCTTTCATAAAAGAACACGGAAATAATGGAACATTAAACAGCACATCCTCTGGGAAGGGAAATAAAGGTTTCCAAGTGCTTGGCTGCATTAGCACATACATTGAAGTGCACTATTTCTTTTGTAAAGATAATGTGTAAACAGCTCCTTGGACTGAACAACTTCTTTACAATCTAACCCTCAGATTCAAAATACTGCTGGGCCTATTCAGCCTTTCAACCCTCTGGGGCTGATAAAACGAGACCTGCTAATACCGGTGTTCTAGGAAAAGAATTGCATGTGATTTCATAGAAGAAAAACATCATAGACTACCAACTATGAGAAACCATTTCATCTAAACTGTTCAATGAAAATTTTTAATACGAAATGGATTTACTATTTAGTGAGAAAATATTTTTAGAATGACTATTTTGATAGCTTGCTTTTTGCATACCCTTTATGAAGTAAAAGATTTTTCTACAATATTTCTACAGATCCTTCTTCCCTTCACCACCTTCCCATCACACGTCTTGCTACTGGCTGATGAGTCCTGTATTATTAGATTTTTTATTTACCCGCTCCCCAGTATCCTCTTTCCCCCGAATCCTTTACCCCATCTGGGCCATCGATAGGGCTGAAACATGTTGACCAGTTGGAAGTGGGAGTAATAAACTCCCCTGCGCATCCCACATGCTTTTAACCTTCTTATCAAGATATTATGGGCCTTTTCTACATCCAACGCGGTAAGACAACTTGCTACGTTGCGCGAAAGGGAGAAGGCAGGAATGCGCCACATTTATCAAGATCTGGCTCTTTCCTGTCCTCTACCTGCGCTGGTGCACAATCTGCAGCCTAGCACCAACGCAGGCACCCTTGCTCCACGGCAGGTGTCCCTTCCTGCATAAAAACAATCCTGTCTGTAACGCAGGCGTCATTGAGTAAAAAAATCCATAGAGTATTATCCTTTTTATAAGTGTGCTGCAAAACGCAGCGCACTTAGAAAGTGGAATCAACTAGGAGAAATACAGTTATTGCTCCTCATTGCGCCTCTGGTGGGAAGGTGTCAAATTCTGGCACCTTCCCAAGTGTATCAGTGTTGGTAAATCTGGGAATGCATCAGAATGCAATGGTGGAGGCATGGAAACACCCATGCTCCACTCATGTAAAGCCCTCATTACGCAGTGTAATGCAAGGCAGCGACTTGCACTGCCTTGCGCTACACCAGATTTACCAAGCCACACAAGGCCACACAGTGTAGCCTTGCGTGACTTGGTAAATCTGAATCTAGGTTTTGCACTACCCTGCGTCACCTTGCGGGGTGCAAGAGCGACACAAAACTATGATAAATCAAGCCAAATGATGCGTATATAAATATTCCACCCCCATGAACTGACAGGTTTATCACTCTAAATTAGGCCATATGTGTGTGCCTCTCCCCCCTCTCAGGTGTTCAGTGTTCTTACCTCATCCTGTCCCAAGTAATTCTTAGCATAACGGCTACTTGTGACCAAATACTGGCATTACCACACTAGAGGTAATGCTTGGGACACTCGTCAAAATACTAGATTCAAGGTAATTCTTAGCATATTAGGTACCCATGGCAACATGCTGGTGCTGGCACATTGGAGGAAATATTTGGCTTGAGGGAGGACACCCCTGGCACGTGAGAGGGGAGAATCACGGCAAATGCTCTCCATGACATACAAGAGGAAATTTGTGACATAAGGGTCACCCATGGTGTTTGAATGGCATCAATGGCAAATTCTGGCACTGCAAAACAGTATGTACCCTCAAGAATAACCCCTTTTGAGAAATCTTTTTTGCTGGGCAAGGCTGGAGGCCATTGACAGGGAGGGCACCTTGGGGGTGGATACCTTTATTATGAGGAACCAGTTTTCACAGTAGCAAAAAGCTCATGACAAATAGGTTTTCGTGCCCGCCTTGGAATCTACCTCCTTAGGTAAGCCTCAGCACTATGTCCTGGGCCTCCTGAAGTCCCACGCGTCTTTAACTCAAGGGAAGGTCTCTTCGGGTCCATCCTTAAACACCAGCTACTCAAGTGAGACCTTAGGATGCCTTGGGCGGTATTATGGATAGGGCACACTGTCCCTGTTTGCATCACAACACACCTTTATGTAGGTGCACTGGGCACAGACAGCACGTCCCATGACAGATAATGTGTTGTCCCTTGGGCAGATGCGAACTCACACTTACCCTGGGTGCAGCACATTAATGAAAGGCACAGCAGCTGTTTGAATAAGCCACTCCATCTTTCACAGAGCAGGCAACACCAAGTCTGCCATTCAGAGGGGTGCTGGAGATCCTCCTGCAGGCGAGTGCAGTGAAAGACTTCACCTGCCTGCCGGGGGATTTGTGGGGGACCCATTTCTACCTTCCCTCTTACCTTCCCTTTACTATCTTGCAGGGGTCACCCTCAGAGGGTGCACCGACTGTGCCCCACCTCTTTGTGTTGCACAGTCAGTGTGTCTCCTGACAGCCTCATGCCCTTTGCTCCTGCATCCATTATGCACTGCCGGTGTTGAGTCAAAGTGTTTTCTTCATTTGCATAGGATCACACTCCCATGCAAATGAGAGGATGCCCCTTTAGCATAGTGCAGTGCTTCATCTGCATAGGGACTCTCTTTATTACCGAACGGACAACACAAGCATCTGAGGCCCTTCTATAATAGCAAAGTGCCCGGGGGCACAGAAAGCGTGTGTACCAGCACATTGCACCCCTGGGCACTTTATGTATTATAGGCCAAGGACTTTCTTTCAGCCTGGACTCCTGCAGGGTCCAGTCCTCTTTGGCAAGCTGGGGCATCTTGGAATCAAGATTACTTTTTGTGGCCATAGAACAGACCAACCACTTGGCAGTGAGAGCAGCCAGCAGGATTCAGGAGTTATTGACCCTTTTTCTTCCAACAGGAGCCTCCTTTCTTTCAGTTGGATCTTCTTATTCATGTGTAGTACTCCCAGGTCCAGGAATGTTCTGAGGATGTGGTGGTGGGATGCCGGTCACATCCTGTGGACAAGAAAATTACTCAAGAATTTTCTCTGCCCAATCTTGCAGAATACTGAAGCCACCAGGCAGGCCTCTTTCCAGCTTCCTAGCCAGTTCCCTATTTGGATGAGCTCACTTTCCATCTGATAGGATCCAAATTGCTTCCTTCCCCCAAGTAGCGTAGCTAGCCCTTTGGCGGCTCGTTGCGGTCCTTGCATTTGCCGCTTTGAAGAGCGGAGGGGGTTGCTGGAGAGATTACACTAATTGCTGCCCCACGACTCCCGCATTGTAGAGCAGGGGGGTTGCTGCCCCGAGACGGCCTGTGAGAGTGGGAGGAGGCCACTGCCCACAAAACCTGTGCCACCCGGGCGGACTGACCACTGGCCCCCCTGCTTTCTCCTTGCTACGCCACTGTTTCCCCCTCAGTGACTTGAGCCAGACTGGCATGGACAGTCCTGAGGAAGAAAAGAAGAAGCCTTTTGGCTACGCCAAGTTAAAAGAAGAAGGGTTAAGTCTGCGCTTGTTTCTGCCAGCTGTTCTGCATTACCGCAGTTCCTTTGCACTGCAGCATAGGCAGTGAACAGTGTGATTCTAGCAGCCATACATTTTTGGCATGTATGTAGGTAGTGCAAATACACACTGCAGCACACACATGACATGTCAATGATGTATTTTCTTTGTCATCTTCTATGACCTTAAGGTAATGTTAAGTGGATCACCTGGGTGAAATTGACTTTACCAATGTAATTTAATGGCCAGAGCACAGGCACTTTGGCATTACATAGCAGTGTCACAGGGTGCAGAGTTGCAATACCATTAAAAAAAGGATCTATAAAAAGGCAGAAAATCTGTGGTGAACACGTGGAAAAGGAAAGCATGCTGCAGTCCTGGACAGAGTTCCATTTTGTGTTTTCTTGTAGCTAAAGCTGGGTCTGCTGCTTGCCAGACAGCAGCAGAGAAAGCGAGGTAGTGAGGTACTCCTGTGTCCTCGCTGTGCCTAGGCTCACAACCAACACTGCAACAACCTTACGAAGCATCCTGCTGATCGATGATGGTCCTAGGACAGTGCTGCATCGATTCCGACAATCACTGGAGCTAAAGTCACATGCGCTGCAGGTTTGTGAAAAAACTATTATAAAAATGTATGAATTATCACCAGCTTTTCGGGATTCCAGGAATGAGATATAATGTATTAGCGGCACACACAATGTATGACCCTTTTTAGGCCAAACTGAGATTTTATTTCCATGCATTGTGGTAAACGGCAGGTATGTGGAATATAATAGTCTGTAATCAGCCTTAAAAGAGCCAGAATGGTAAGACACTAACACTCCCCAGCACACGTCAAAGATTTGTGAAAACAGTTTCTATGTATCCAGCAATCCTCTTATACTCTGGTATTTTTTGAGCGTGTGTCAGTATTTCTATCTGCTGGACGCCGTCAGTACCATGTTGTTGCGTACTCGACAACATGGAACTGACGGCGTCCAGGAGATAGAAATACTGACACACGATAAAAAAATACCAGAGTATAACAGGATTGCTGGATACATAGAAACTCTGTTTAAGGACGCCGCAGGATACAGACACCCTCTGTGGGTTGGAATTAACACCATAGAAATAAAATTCATACTGAGAAAACTCAGCCTTGAAAAAGTTGCAGGATCAATTCCCATGTATGCGACGAAACACGTGTCGGCTGTTTCATTTTGTGAAGATCTACTGAATAAAGGAGAAAAGAAGACAGAGTGAATCTGAAATCTTTTGTACAAATTGTGCTTATTTTCTATGCACTGCTTATCGTTTTCACAAATCTTTGACGTGTGCTGGGGAGTGTTAGTGCATTCTGTAAACTTAGGCGAATAATTTGTGGGGGTTTGTGGTTCTCCTTGCCTTGCAGCACCGCCACTCAATTTAGGGAACTCTAAGATAATTGCTACGTGGATTTCTCCTGAGAGGCGCCAATAGACTTGGAATACATACCACTTTTTCGTTCTTTCCCAGAATGGTAAGACCTCTTGGCCTAAGGGCCAGAGCTGGTCAAACGGGTTGTAGGATGTCTTTGTGTATTGTTCAATTGACGAGCAATACTTGTTTGTGATCTCACTCAGTATTGTGTTGTCGCACAGTCTGTATTGATCTCACTTTCTACTGAGCAGTTACTGAGTGTGTTAGCTGTGCATGGTTCTTGCAATAGAAGTCGTGAAACACACCACCAGCCTGCTCTCTGCATCACCAATACTCACAAAGACATTTGGGGTTGTGCTTCAGCTACCTGGGGAACGACATCCTCAACCTTTGAAATTGACTCTCTAGACTAGTCCTGTCTGAGTGGAGACATGGGTGAGGGGCATTGGACCACCATTTCTGCATGCTGGATTATATTGCAGACTTTAAATAGCTAGGAGGCACACTTCTTTCAAAATCCTAAAACACACAAATCTCTCATGGATGAAAGTAGTCTAAACATTTCCATAACCTTGGAACTGGCTTAATGGTTCAATGACCCAACCCGGGGCATATTCTAGCCCTTATGTTAGCATTTCTGCAGCTAAGGTCCAGGAAGGGAAATAATGCATTGGGCCACCGAGCTTCCTGGGTGAGAGTTTGAGTGGGACATTTCAAACTGTGAAAGTAATTTCAGGAACATTAGCAGATACTCTTCCTGTATTCCTCATTCATTTATTTATATTGTGTTATGCAAACTCTGCTAGAATAACACAAACGCCTTATTGCTCTTTCTATCATTTTTCCAGTGTCTGCCACAGTCCCAGATATTATATGACTTTAGGTTTGTCACAGGTCGTCAAAGGTCATGGCTTACAGCCCAGAGGCCCATCTGATGAGATATTTTGAAGTTGGCATCTCTGGCCACAGCCTCATGCCATTCTGACCACTACATCTTCCCCCACCTGAGTAGGCTGCCACTCAATTTAAAGTCTACTTTGCAACATGTGCCTGGAAATATGTGTGGACATGCACATGTCGGTAAAATGATTGGTAAATGTAGTACATTTGGTTATTAGTTATGTGGCCTGCAAAAGTAATAGTGACACAATTTCTCCTTACTGGGAACCAAGAGCCCTATGGTAGCAATCGACTGTCTCAAGATAACCAGAGCAGAGCAATCAAAGGCCTACTCCGGGGAGGTGGTGTGGGCTAGTAATCACCATTTGCTGACAAGCAATAGTAACACTCAATGAACGATTGTCCAGTTAGTGCTTTTTCTGTCGAAAAATGAAACTTACTTTTATTACACACACACACTACTAAATACTGCACATTAGTTTACAAACATGTACATTAGGCAGATGGAAAATACCATGGATTATGTTGCAGAATCACCTTTGACCCCTTGAATGGTCACACAAACATATAAGATAAGTCAATTGGCTTGGTCAAAGGTTAAAGATCAACAAACCACATGTTAAAAAATCACCATCATTTTGTATGTAAATGCAATCAATACTTATAACTATGTGTAAATGCACTTATTTATGTTAATAAAGCTTATCAACCTTGATCATTAATCACCTTGAGGCCCACATTGCCTCCTTGCACCTCACTCAGCAGAGGGTTCCCCCCACTTGCTGAGTCCTTGACTGGCCAACCAGAAGCTTCTGAAGGGGCTAGGGCAGCACCCTAGACTGGTATCCCTGAAGTGCTCCATGCTAGAGTCTGCAGGGTTCAGTCCTCCACAGCTGCCTGTTTGACAGCCCTTAGAAACCTCCTGGAAAAAGTGACTATCACGTTCCCAGTCTGAATCACATATAAGATGGTTCCCACCTGGTAAGGCCACTGCGGGCACACTCGCCTTCCACACACCCTCCTCAGGGGCATACTGAGGGTGCACCTGCCTTCCGCACACCCTCCCTAGGAGCATCTGTCCACCTGGTACACTTAAAGTGCATCCAAGGAAAGTATGCCAGACCATGTCCTCTGCTGCCTACCCCGCAGCTCAGAGTGACAATCCTAGACCGAAGTGTCTACACATACCCAGTCTTAAGCACAAGGTCCATTCACTTAAGCGCGGCACCATCTGGCCTTCTGATTGTGCCACTTTTGAGGGACCCACCTTCTGTACCTTTCTAAGGGTCAAAATCCACCAGCTACGTCACTGCCTGGAAAGCCAGTATTTTGAGGGGCCTCAGGGCATCCACCTCAAGCTTGGTACACCAGCAATGCACCTGGCAGGATCTCCTTATGGAAACATCTTCTGAACACTCTCCAGCTGCAGGGCCTCCACCCTCAGTCCTGGGACCTAACCCCACAGAACCCACCTGGCTGGACATTCAGCTGGACTTCGCCCTAGCTGCCACCTCAAGTTCAGGTAAACATAGTCCAAGGATGACATCTTTCACTGTTCCCAGGCAGTCACCTACCCCACCCTGACATCTCAGTGTCCACCGCTAATTCATCCGGGAAATCTAGGTAGTCCTACCCCACCCCAATATCTTCAGGCTCGTCACCACATCTTCTATCATAAAAACCAACCCCTCCACCACTATAGGCCACCCATGGATAGCTCCTCCGTCCCACCAGAAAACCAATTGGTACCATTGGAACCACAATTTTCTCAAACCCCCACCTCAGTAATATGTTTCAGCGACAACCCTTAGAGAAGGTCAATTACTTCTGGGTACCCTCCTGCCCCACCCATCCAGAGGTTTCTGGCCTCCGCCAATGGCGGAAATATTGTAAAAAGAATGGCTCACGGTGGGCTCCCTTGCAGTAAATGTACTATTCCACCACTGACACCAATTTAGGAAATTGGGTCATTAGTAGGTCTGGGCGGAGCTCGCGGAATTCCACTAAGTTACCGAAAAACTCAGCAAGATTCCATGGAGTTCCCCGAGCGGGCACAGTAGCCACATCCCGCGGACTAATGCCTTAAATGTGAAACACACGCCCAGCTCTAGTCTTCAATGGCCTGACTTTGCCGGACAGAACAGGCGCCGGCAGACAGAGTATCGCACATACACCCGATACACCTTTTGTTCTCCTACCTTGGTTGTTACAATGCACAGACAGTCCATTGAGCACCGCCCAGCTCGAGTCAAGGTAAAGTATCAGCAGACCGGCAGGGGTGAAGTGCTGCTGTTTCTAGCAGACAGAAACAGCATGAATGGAGTTGGATGTTTTCACAACAGGGGTCCCTGTACAACGTGTGCCCTTCGTGAAAAACTCAGCTATCCCTTCAGAGCAATGACAGCATCTCTGGTCCCCGACTGCTTCTGAAAACTCCTGTGCGTTAAAAACCTCCAGGTATTCAAGTGGGGTCGCCAGGCCAGCTGCAGTATTGGAAGGTGTCCTCTTTGGATGAAAACACCCCTCGTTATCAGAAGTCAAGATTGTATTCATACAATTGGAAAATGGTTACCGTTACCAACAAAAAGCTGCAACAAACGAGCATCACAGTTCAGACCTGGCCTCTGTTCAGAATTCTATCTGCAGCTTCACTTGATGGAGGAAAGGCTCCTGCTGCAAAGACCTACATTCCTCATTCTTTCCACCCAGAAAAAAAGCTGTGGAGCCAGTAAAACAGCTTATTTTAGCTACAGGATGACTGACTTGACACCCCACCTTCCTGAAATCTCGACATCGGAATCTACCTCCAGCGGCGCTGACACCTTATGCCCCAACACCATAGGAGAGCGAGACGGGCAGGGTAAGCAGGCATCTACACACAACATGTGCATTTCTACAGCCACCACGCTTGCGTTTGTTTATCAGTCATCAATCAAACCAACATTTTTAGAGAGATGGGCTGAATGAAGGGGCAGCCTAGTGCTTCCTTTACTGGCTCGCATGCACAAATTAGACCCCATAAATATTAAGCGCAGAATTGCGGAACGTGATGTGGCTTATAGAGGAAGCGGCCACCCACAACTGTGTGATCCTAGTCATTCCACTTGGCTTAATTCATCTCAATTAACCAAAATATGAATGGTGGTCACTTTTAGACTTTAGCTAGGCATTGGAAAGTCCATAAGATATGACTGTTGATTTCTCTTCTCTGTGGGCTGCGAGCCAACCGTACACCTCTGATGCATGCCCACCCGGACATCCCTCCAAGACGCAGTCTCTAGCTCAGAGGCTGCACAAATCGGGTCGACCCAGTGGCGGTCTTTCAATTTACATCTCCGCCAAGTTAAATGTTAATATAGTGCAACTGACATTTGAAGAAGATTGGATTTCCGGCGTAAGGATTGACAACCCTAAACAGACTGAACAACTAATCCTGATCAATATTTACATCTCACCAAGTGCCAGGGAGAAAAAAATGAAGTTTAACCATCTAATCCAGGTTCTGTGTAACATACAAAGTAACTACAAAAGACCAGCCTGCCTAGTAACTGGTGACTACAACACAAACCTCTTTCAAGAATTTCCGAAAGAGTATGATGCACCGTGGCCAGACACTCTGGAACAAATAAAACCCACTGGCAATAAATTTAGCAAACTAGGCGAATACATGGTGCTACAACTTAGTGCTCTGGAATACACAATCTTAAACGGTCGCTTCCCCAAGGATAATCCTCCAAACTGGACAAGATCAAACGGTCATACTCATTCCTTTTTAGACTATACCATCTGTAACAAGGAAATTCTCCCTCTCATCGAGAATTATACCATAGCTGCTCGAGGAGACAGTGACCATCGTCCCCAAGTGACCACCCTGTCATTCCACTTAGTACATCACGCCACGACAAGTTTGACTTCAGAAGGAAACTACAATGATAACCTCCAAAGGCTGAAGTGGTCTGACCCGATTATACCAGCAATAATGAGTCAATGTAGAGTCCAGCGAGATTCAACGAGTATTGCTGCACTCCCGCTTATTTCCTCATGGGAATTCTTCTCCCGGGAACTGCTTAAAAAATTCCCACGTACTACACGGAAAACCAAAAAAGGAAATCAGGCAATAATAACAGCCGAAATCAGGAAATTAAAAATAGTACGTAACAGTGCTCTAAGACAACTACGCAGGTTCCCTGGGGAAGATTATAATCATAATCTTAACAAATATAAGCAAGCTCAAAAAGCACTTCGAAGTGCAGTATTTACTGAGAAAAAGAACCGCTCTGAGCAGTTCTGGCTAAAATTGTTACACGCAAATAAAAATCATAACCCAAAATTCTTCTGGTCACTTGTTAATACTAAAATACACAAACAAGGAGGACAAAGCAGTGCTAATATCTCTGAAGCTGAATGGGTTTCCTATCTCACAACTCACTTTGAGGAACCAGAAAAAGATGTCCCACCGGCCAGACCACCAGCCACGGCTCCTCAACCCAATTCACGCCAACTACCTGGCACAACGGATGCAAGGATATTAGGGAACCATGTCGAATTAAATACAAGGACCCCATCGACAACCAATACGGAATCTCTGCTTCAGTTTATAGATCTGTCACAAAGTGCTCCAACAACTCTGGGAATTATTAGAGAAAAAACTGTTCGAATCATAACCGAGGGTCGTTCAGACGGAGCTCCAGGGCCAAACGGACTCCCCCAGTCTCTGTTTAAACAGGATACAGAATTTTGGGGAAACCAATTGGCACCGCTCTTCTCCTATTGCCAGACCAAATCGATAATACCGGAATCGTGGCAAGGTGCCATTATTCAGCCAATTTACAAAGGCGGCAAGAGATCAGACCCAAAAAACTATAGGATGATCACTCTGTTGGACGTGGAATCAAAATATTACGCTAAGCTGCTCCTTCAAGATCTGGCATCCTGGGCTGCAAAAAAACATCTTATACCTTTTAACCAGACAGGATTTGTGCAAAAATCAGGCACTATAACGAACTTGCTTGCAATTTCTGTCCTGCTGGACAAAGTGGTGGCCTCAGGAACGCTAATGCATGGCTGTTTCGTTGACTTTAAGGCTGCATTCGACCGCGTACCCCAAAGCCGATTATGGCTTAAACTGCGGACATGGGGGATTCCACCAGTGTTATTACAAGCCATAATCATGTTACACACCAACACATGGGTTCGTATAAAACTTGGGGATGGAACCTATATCTCAAGGAAAATACAAACCTCCCGCGGAGTGAAACAAGGGTGTGTGTTGGCACCCCTTCTTTTCAATCTTTTCATCTCTGACTTGTCAGAATCACTTGACGAAGTTAATTCTCACCCCCCAAAACTTGCCGGGACAAGAGTTAGTAATCTACTATACGCAGACGATCTGGTCCTGCAAAGTCACACCAGGGTTGGCTTGCAGAGACTACTCGATCGGTTGTCTCTATATACCAACGAAAATGATCTCGAATTGAACTTAACAAAGACAAAGGCAATCACCTTTGGGCAAAGGAAATATCAAGGTGGAGGTTGGCGATATAACGGTAATAACGTCGACAGAGCCCCAGTTACAAGTATCTGGGGGTTCACTTGGACAGAAGGGGAATATTCTCCAAACACAGAGAAGAGGTAGAAGCCAAAGCCCTGACAATCCAGGTGGCTTTTAAGACTCTAGCAAGGGAACTATCTGGTCCCAGTCTGACCCCACTTATAACTGTCATGAAGGCAAAAATTATCAATTTCCTCACCTATGGCCAGGAGATCATGCAAGGGAAAGACAACAGCCACGTAAATAAAATAACAACAAGAATATTTAAACAGGCGCTGGGTCTACCAAAATCTTCATCTCCCGCCCAAATACGTCTCGAGTTTGGTCTTCAAGACCATCAAGCAGTAGGGCGTGGAGCATACATCAGGTTGTGCAATAAATTGCGAACCTCCAGAGAAGGAACCCTGGAGGCTCTTTTGTGGGTGGAAATCTCAGCCGGCTATCCTGGCAGTTCATTCCGGCGCTACCTGCAAGATTCTTTAAAACTCTTCGATATAGAAGAAATTTGGTCCTCTAATCCATCTCAGCAGGCTCTTAAAATTTACATCAAAAGAAACGTCCGCCTTTGGTCTTTTCATTCGGATAGAGCCCAACTGGTGCATCGTAAGCACGCCTGGTCAATCATGTCAGGATTCAAGCCAGGGATTATGGCACACTACCTGTCATGTACCTACTCAGCGCTGTGGAAAAAAAGATTTTTGGCCCTCAGAATGGGTGAATGGCCATTCCTGTACCATTTGCCAGGATGGCGCCGCACAAATTCTAACGTAACATGCAGGGGGTGCGGGAGCAGCCCAGAAACAATCGAGCATGTGTCATGTCTATGTCCTGCAGTCCACAACGACCGAAAGTTCTTGTTAAAGAGCGAATGGAACAAACTTGGAATTCGTACGTGCCGGCAAGCCATCCTTGCATCAATGAACCCGGACAATCCACTGCTCAACATCCGGTTCACCAAGTTCATCACAGGAACAGCAAGAAAATGTACACACAGCGAGAGCCAGTATGCCATTAACGGTTAACTATCAAAGGACAGATTAAACCCTTTACTGCTTCACCGGATTTGTACATCTGTCAGCATCACCCAATTGCAGCTGAACATGGCCTGTTGCGTACGGACCATCTTGTTTTCCTGTGTAATCTTGGAACCCTCAAATATTGTATGCAGGGAACCTACAATATAAATGGACTCGCACCACTAGGGTCTTTACCACAAAATCTGACTTAATTACAGTGTTATTGATTATCGCCATTTAAAAATCAATGTCCGTTTGTGGCCCTAATAGACGAAAAAATCTGAACGGAGGATTATGGCCCTTAACTGTTTTTTAATCACTTTCTTTTTTTAAAAAAAAGGGGGTTGTACCGTTTAGATGAGTTAATACTTTTTATCATTATAAAAAACAGGTCTCTAGGAGTTTTTAAATTATTTTATGACGTATATTTACTTATTGTGATGGTATAAATGTAAATATTTTAATATCTATTCTTGACACACGTTCTTATTATGGTAGCATATTCCTCATTGTAATGATTTTTATTAATCAAACAATAAAGTATTCCCAGTCTCTATCTCCTCCTGCTGTCTCCAGCCAGGACTCACCCAAACAGAGGCATCTCGGTTCTGCCCCATGCCAGCTCGTGAAATGATTGCATTCATGCTGTCAGCACAGCAGTGGGAAGGAGACAGCCCTTCTTGGCTGCACATGGGCTGGGGCAGCAAAATCCGAACCGCAGCCAGCTCGGTTCAGGCCTCTTCTCCCCCTCTGACTCTCTCCTGGCACCCTCCATTCTCCAGAACACTATGGGGCATATTAACAAGCCAGGCGATAAAATTATCGCCGCTTTAGCGGCAGAAAACTGCCGCTAAAGCGGCGATAATGGGCTTGATAATATGCTCTATGGAATTCCAATTGAAGCCCATGTTAGATGTCCTTCACATTTACCCTGAGCTTCAATTGGAATTCCATAGAGCATATTATCAAGCCCATTATCGCCGTTTTAGCGGCAGTTTTCTGCCGCTAAAGCGGCGATAATTTTATCGCCAGGCTTGTTAATATGCCCCTAAGTTATATAATAACGATAATTGCGTGTATATTGTGCACTTTAAACTAACTACAGTGTCTCACTGATATTTATTTTATCAGCCTCTGTTAGAGAGTGGTTTGTACCACATAAAGTGGCACGGAAATGTGCTGTCTGAAATAACAAGACACACATCTGAAAAAGCAGGAATTGAGTCAGGAGTAACACTATTTATTCAAACAACTAACCAATAAATGTCAAAGACACATCATTAATCAAAAATAACACCATGCAATCTAGCAAGTGACAATTGTCAAAGACACATTGTTGATCAAGAGCAAAAATATGCAATCTAATAAGTTTAAAATCACGGTAATTCAAGAAAGAGAGAGAGAGAGAGAGAAATTGAATATCAAAGTACAATGAAGCATTAATAACCTTTATCAAAAGGCTAAATAAATCAGTTAACTGGGAGCCCTTCTGTCATGAAAAAATGCACTGTGACAGGTTGTCAAAGAGTAAGTTAGGGAGTAGCCCTTTTATAAACTTCTAATGAGGAACCGTTGACCGCAAAGTCTAACTTTAGCAGGTGTTTGACCACAGAACATAAAAAAAAGTTGCAAGTTTTATCAAAAACATTTTGCGTCACTTTTTGAAATCTTTAAGGCAGAAGCTCCTTGTAAGACCATTGTTTATTTTAAGCCATGTCGCTATCTTATGGTCTAAAGCTAGCAAAACATCAGGTGAGAAGTGGCGGAAAGTCCCAGTCGGCCCCCACTCCTACTCTTAGCCCATCTTGTTCTTCTAGATGACAGATGCATCCTGTTATTGGTGAGCAAAAAAATATGGATTAGGCCCAGATCTCTGTACTGGGGTGAAAGCAGGACATTGTTCTGCATTCTGTCCATCAACTGTTGTTTTTGAATTTGTCACCCCAAGTGGGACGGGTATGCTCAGACGTGAGTCCCTGGTTCTCCATGCCACTGGAATCAAGCTATCCTGGCTGAAAAGGGGTGAAACCCCGAAACCGGTCCTAGGATGCTTGTTTCCAGTCCTGGGAGGACCTGGCTTGGCAGTTCGAGCTGGACTGTTCCCATGAGGCACAGGGTCAAGACTGATTTGCATATGGCTGGGTTCAAACTGGAATGGCATGGTGAGCAAAAAAATGGTGGATTAGGCCCAGATCTCTGTACTGGGGTGAACGCATGACATTGTTCTGCATTCTGTCCATCAACTGTTGTTTTTGTATTTGTCACCCCGAGTGGGACGGGTATGCCCAGACGTGGGTCCCGTGCTCTCCATGCCACTGGAATCAAGCTATCATAGCTGAAGAGGGGTGTGTGGAAATATGGATTTTTCTGGTCAGTTATGTCCCCTATCTTGGACCCCAACGGTTCCATGTGCATGTCACAAGTACATGTGTGTTCCCTCCAGTTCCAGTTATAAAGACGCAAACACATGTGCGTCCACCGTCAACATGTCCTCTGTCAGATCCGCCATGAATAGGCCGGATATTCCATTCCTAAATATGAAAGGCCACCGGCTTTATATGGTTCACTTATGCCACTTTACAGTCCAGGCAAGTAGGCCCTGATTCTGTCATCAAAACTCCTCTTGCCTTCTGCCTCTGAAAGCTCCAGTCCGAGCCTGCATCTGTAACCATGAACTTTGTCTCATTCTCTGCGCGGCTCACGAAGCCTGACATCAGCCTACTCTCTGCCAAGAACTGTATTTCACCTTCGAATTATCTGCTTCCCCCTCAGCCGATGCATTCCTGCCTAGTAGTTTAAGTAAACATTCTTCCAGTTACCAAGCAAAAAGGCCCATCTTCTCTGTCCTCATGCAAGTAATTCATAGCCCTGTTACCATGGAATATTCCTACCCCCTCACATTCAGTGTAGACACTTAGACGCTTGTACACGCACGCACAGTCAGTATAGAATAGATTCTGTCCGAGAGTCCTTCTTTTGTGGATAACATAGTTCTTTAAACATAGGATGTTAGATATGATTTGGGATTAGGTTGACTTGACCCCCCAGACTTCTCGTCTCCACATATAGAGCTAAATGTCAAGTCCCCGTCACCCCCTAGTTACACGTCAATTACACGTCATACTGCTGCGCGCGCATCTATGCCAAGTATTATCTTATAGATCCACCTATGTACTACATCATAACCAATCATGTTCCTTTTTACTCATTATTACACCCATTTTCGGTTACGCAGACCAAACGTCAATTTCCTTATCAATTGTTACGCCTACTGTATTCACTTCATTATAATGTATGTACTATAAAAGTTACTTCTTGTCAATAAAGTATGTGCTTCACTTCCTGAACCTTCGTGGTGACGGAACATTGGGAGCAACCGATTATAATCGAATTAATGGAATAAAGCCCATTCCGAACCTCTAATACCACGGATTCTGCCTCTCATTTTATTGAGCTATTTTACTATGTTCCTGTATCAAATTCAGTCCCGGTAAAGGAATTTTTATTTACCACATGATGGCGCCCGAATAGGGACACTTTCTCATCTCACGCGCCGGCGGTGCGTTGCAGGCCCGGTCTCCTGCCACAGCTGGACGGACAATAACGCGTACCAGCAGGATTTCCTGTATCTCCCTCCGGTCAAGCGGGGGCGACTGAGACTGCGATCAACACCCAGACGAGGCGGTGAGAAGTGCGAAGTATCCCGACCAGAGCCTAGCTGAGAGAGCAAGATCCGAGGTATACAGAGACCCACCAGTCCGAAGTCAAGCCCAGTGTCCGACGAGTCGAGTCGAGTCGAGTCCAGTCCGGTTCAAGTTCAAGTTACTGAGGCCTTCCGTTTCCGAAGCTACCCGGTGAGTACCATTGCTGGGGAGGCATTTCTGACGTGCACATAGGTTGTGCCGGTCAAGACGGGTTTGGGTACACAAATCCGGTCTGCACTGTTTTAGCAGTGTATCTGTACTGTTTAGCAGTATATCAAGTATTCCGAAGTATCTAGTAAGTGTCAAGAATTAAGCATGGTGATTAGTTATGCAGACGATCATCATTGTTGTTTCAGTTAAAGGTTTAATGTTTAATGTTTAAAGTGTTTAAGTATGTTCTGTATATCGTGGTATGAATGACTGTTCATTATTGTGTTTTTTGTATTAAGTCTGTTCAAATTCAAGTATCAGGTCAAAATCAAGTATAAGGTCAGTTCTCAATATGCCGCTCTTTTCGAAATTAAGACAGATCACTACCAGAAAAGGGGTTCTCGAAGAAGCCGTCCCTATTCCTCCTAGGGACACTCCAGGGCACTTTATGTATCACAAACATGGCTTAGACGCTATATTATTTCTTGATTTATGGGTAGACTATACCAAGGGATTACCAGAAAGTCAGAGGTGGCCCACAGCGGGGACCTGGGATGCAGAGTGCATCATGAAAGTCGAGAAAGAGTTATGGAAAAGGAAAGTCAGACAGTCACAGAAAGACGCCGTTGAATTATGGCGTAAAGAATCACATAGACGAACAGAAAAAGCACGTAGACAGGAAGAGAAGAGTAAAGAGAATTCCAATAAAGTTCGAGAGAATCTATTAATTGAGGAAGGTATCCGAGTGAAATCAGAACAAGTAGACAGACAAAGAAATGCCCTTATGAATGGTATGTATCCCCTTCTGGCCGAAGGATTACCTAAGGCTACTCCAGAAACACCAAAAGACTTGCCAACCCCATTATTCCCAATCAAGGTACATCCTAAGGGGCATCCTAGAACCGCAGAGGATGTTTTTCTTTCCTCATATTTAGATGACGCAGCTCCCGAGTATGCTAATTCCGCCCCACGTAGACCGCATACCAGGGAGGTCCAACGCCAAGATCCAGCACCCGTATCCCTACAGCAACAAATCGAGTCACAAGTTCCGGCAAGCACATCTGTTTCTGCATCTGTTCCTACAGGTACTTCTATAGCTGAGTCCACGCCTATAGTTGCTGTGTCACGTTCGACGAATCCTTTCACACCCGACGCCCCAGACGGGGCCACGGGAGGTGCTACCAATATTTTTTCTACGCCACCTAGAATAAATAAACTTATTTTCCAAGAGTCAGCGCATTCACGTACACCCAAATTCGTAAGTGATCGTACGCTTAAGGAACTTCTTATAGATTGTAGATATGACCCGGTGCTAGGTAAAGAGGACGAAATGATCCTGGCATCATTACGTATCAGACGAGCCGCAGGGTATTTAGCGAAGCTACCAGGAATGACTGCGTATCTAGATAAAATATATCATTTTGTTCAAACAGGGCGAGATCCAGAATGTATTAACAGAGCTATGGAATACCAGAAAGTAGAGATACAGGGGGAACTGTTGCGTTTCCTCATAAACTGTGTGATCAGAAATCAAGACCGACCGGGGGTAGATCCGGAAGCAATGAAAATTCTTACAAAATGGAGCCAGAATATATCAGAAGGGAGACACGATAAGCAAAATTGTATAATAGCCATGTGCCGAAAGATCCGTAAAGAAATAGAACGCCTACACGAAGAGAGATTAGAGACAGACGAGTTCGAGCAAAGCGAGGAAGAAGGGTCAGGACTGCCCGCCGGACAGTCAGACACCATAGCCTATGTAGGTAGAGGAAGATCTTGTAATAGGAATCAGACTAGATGGCATACTGACCCAATACGTCCAATATGTCCAGATAATGACAGGAATTTCCAAATACCTATAATTAACATAAGGTCTAACGAGCATTCGTTCCAAACCGCCGACAAACTACTCCGAGAACGAAGGGGTTATCATTTTCTCGATTCTATGGATGAACAAGATTTAGCGAGGGCAGCTGTTCATTGGGTGGACAGTCCCGGAAAATACAGTGATGAGACAGTAGTACGCACATTTTTGAATCTCACCCCAGATGAGCAGAGGTTAGCTGGGATTTATATGATTCAACAACTCATTATACTATATCAGAGTCAGCATTCGGACCCTGGTCCCTTACCTGACATATTGACTGAATTGCTTATGAATAAATGGAGAGGTCCAGGTACCAAATTAATTAAAGAAATTCTAGTATCTAGAAAGCAGTATATTCTTTTTGTATGCTCAGAGCATGTCTCATTGCCTGTCAAGGAAAGAACGACGTATCACCTGGATAGACAGAATCCCTTACGAGAAGTACACCCAATAAAAGGCGAGGACAATCAGTTTAAACGTGTATTTGTATATACGCCTATATCGAAAATAGAATTGTTAGAAATGAAGAAAGTAGTACCCAGTCATGACAAGGACCCAGCGGGTTTTCACCGAGAAATTAAAGACATGTTACTCATGGGAGAGTATACCTACCCCGACATCATGACAATATTAAAGGTGTTGATGCCTGCTGGCATTTATGAGAAACTCAAGGAAAAAGAGTGGGAGGTAGGTGATCAAAAGATAGAATGGTCAGCATTAGAAGCAGAAGAAAGGGCCCGAGGTCCAGGTTCGGGGCTTGGGGACAAAACTAAAGCACTACCAGGTCTACTAGTACAGGTACTGCCACGTTTATTAACTACGAAAAAGGAAGATTGGGGTACAATTTCAGCCTGTAAACAGAAGCAAGATGAAGACACTAGCGATTACTATGCCCGATTCGAGAAATGTTTTGGTATAAATAGTGGCATAAGAGCAAGTAGCGAATCATACCCGCATCTGTTTGTAACAAAATTAGTGGAAAATGCCCTGCCCCCAGTAAAGAATAGAGTATTAAAATTCGAGAGTACCTGGCAAGGTAACACTCCAACACAAATGTTACAAATGTTACAGTACCACCACAATAGAATTAAAGAGGAACAAGAACATGAACACAGACGCATGAAAGACACGAAAATGAAAATGTTAGTTTCCCAGACAGTTCCAGCTGAAGGGCATAAAAGGGGTATGACACATTCCGATTCAGCAGGACCTGTAAAAGGGACATGCAATTATTGTAAAAAGCCAGGTCATTACGTACACGACTGTCCAGTTTTAAAACATAATATCGCCATAGGTAAAACACAAGAAAGATCACGGCCACTAAGACAAGATCAGAATGAACAAGGAGCTACGCAGCATGCCCAGGCCATGCCAGCCGCACAACAGCCAATACAGTTTGTGCCAGCTGCACCACCGTTGCCTGCTGCTGCCACACAGACAACAACACGACAAATGTATCAGACTGCACAGTATGAATATCCGGAGTATCAGCGTTACGCATGAACAAGCCTAGAGAGGGAAGTTGACTTACCCCTTATTGAAATCCCAGTAGACCAAGAAGGACCTTATGTACATAGTGAATTATTAGGCCAAGATAGAAAATTTCTACTCGATACAGGGGCAAGTCGAACAACTATAAAACGAAGTGAAGTCCCAGGGGCACCCCTCTCAGGCTCACAGAATATTTCCCTTGGTTTTTCAGGAAAACCTATTGTTAATGAAGTGTCACAACCTCTGCCACTTACGATAGGACCTTTGACCCGAACTACAGATTTATTGCTTACTAAATCATGTCCAGAAAATCTATTAGGAATAAAAACGTTAAAAGCTCTAGGAGCTATAATATGTTGTTCTCCGGAAGGAGTAAGATTGTTTTTACGTGATTTTAAAGGTCACTATGTGTCTAGAGACATGGATCCCCGATTACAGATTTTACCTACACGTCTATGGGCACAAGGCCCTACTGATGTTGGATGCATGAATATTACACCATATCGAGTCACATTAAAGGCAGGAGTGGTGCTACCACGAATGCGACAATACAAGTTACCCCCAGATGCTGTAGTGGCTTTACTACAAATCATTGACGAGCTCATTGCCCAAGGAGTAGTTGTGGAAACAGACTCCAATATATGTAATTCACCGATAATACCGATTCTTAAACGAACAGATCCGAAGGCCCCGCCAGTATATCGATTGGTTATTGATCTGCGCGAGTTAAACAAATGCATTGTGCCACAATTCCCTGTGGTCCCAGATATCTCGTCATTACTGACAGCTATTGATTCCGAAGCGACATTCTTCACTGTAATTGATCTCAAATATGCTTTTTTCAGCGTCCCAATAGATCCGGAAAGCCAATATTTGTTCGGATTTAGTTTAAATGGGCGTAGCTTTAAATTCACCCGCGCACCTCAAGGATTTACAGAAAGCCCCAGCATCTATAGCCAAGCACTGAAACGAGAACTTGACAGTATCCACATGCCAGTTAACACCGCCTTGCTTCAATACGTCGATGATCTGCTGATCACCGCCCGAAGCGAACCCGAATGTGAAAAAGCATCACTGACAGTTTTACAATTTCTAGCCGAAAAGGGGCACAAGGTGTCCCCTTCTAAGCTGCAATTCTGTGTCCAGCGAGTTGTTTATCTTGGACACTCGCTGGACAAGGAGGGAAGGCAGCTTACACCCGACCGCATTCAGTTGATAGCTAACATGTCAATACCCAAGACACAAAAGGAGGTGCGGGCTTTCATAGGCCTCACTTCATACTGTAGACAGTGGATCCCTCAGTATGCATTTCTAGCAAAACCACTCATTCAGTTAACCACACAGGAGGCAGCCACACCGACTGTTCTCCCTTGGACTCAGGAACACACACAAGCTTTTGAAAGCTTAAAGAAAGCTTTATGTCAAGCACCCGTTTTAGCAACGCCATGTTACAGAAAACAGTTTACACTCTTTGTTACAGAGCGCGAAGGTACTGCCTTGTCAGTACTCACACAGGAACAAGCAGGAGCACGCAAACCATGTGCTTATTTTTCTAGTACATTAGATCCCGTAGCTCAGGCTTTGCCTGCATGCCTGAAATCAGTAGCAGCGACAGCTTTAGCAATCAGACAAAGCGATGCCATAGTGTTAGGACATCCATTGACAGTTCAAGTACCACACGCAGTAGAGGTTCTTGTAAATAGAACGCAAACACAACACTTGACTATAGCGCGACTTACAGGATACGAGCTTACATTGTTTCAGCCACATATAGAAATCAGACGCTGTAACACATTGAATCCTGCCACACTTTTACCAGTAGTCGGAACAGACCCACTAGCCCATGACTGTATTGAAGTTATTACAATAACAACAAAACCCAGACAAGACTTAACCGATGTCCCATTGTCAGATCCAGACCTGACCTTGTATGTAGATGGTTCATGCATGAGAACAAGTACAGGAGAGTTAGTAGCCGCCTACGCAGTCACAACAGATACTGAAGTCATTGAAACTAATCGTATAAATACTTTGTCAGCTCAAGCCGCAGAGCTCATCGCTCTGACACAAGCCTGTATTCAAGCCACGAATAAAAAAGTCAACATATACACTGATTCACGTTATGCATTCGGAGTTGTACATGACTTCGGCGTGCTGTGGCGAGAGAGAGGTTACTTAACTTCCCACGGTGCCCACATTCAGCACGGACCCCTCATTCATGCCTTATTAGATGCAATACATCTACCTACTGCAATATCAATTATGAAATGTAAAGCTCATACGAAAGTTACTGATATCATTTCCCAAGGCAATGATCTAGCCGACAGAACGGCTAAACAGACTGCTCAAACTCAAACTCCCGACATGACAAAGACAATAGTCCCGATGCCGACACATTGTATGACAGTTAAAGATCCTACTCTTGACGTAATTGACATACAGACACATGCTACACCAGACGAAATAAAGAAATGGACTGAATTAGGAGGGATCCAAACGGACCAAGGATGGATGATGAAGGAAAAGTCTGTATGGTTCCTTCCTGATTCAATGGTCCAAGTTATAATTAACACTATACATAGTCCGGCACATCTAGGAGAAAAAGCTATGCTAGACAGCATTCAACACATTTGGTTTAATAAACATTTACGAGCAGCAGCCAAACAAAAGGTCCGTACCTGTATGATCTGTTGCCAGTTCAACCCAGGAAAAAGTGTTCCCGTAGAACAGGGTGGATTTCATCCTCCTGATCACCCTTTTGAAGTCCTACAGATGGATTATATCCAGATGGAACGATGTCGAGGATTCAAATATGTTCTCGTAGTTGTCTGCGCTCTGTCCCGTTGGACGGAGGCATACCCGGTTTCAGATTACACTGCCCCGACTACTGCCAAACAGTTGGTTCGAGAATTCTTCCCACGATACGGTTTACCACGTGCTGTTTACTCAGATAACGGCCAGCCGTTCTCATCCGAATTAATGAAACACGTTTCACTTCTGTTAGGATATCAGTGGAAATTCCACTGTGTCCGACATCCCGAGGCAGCAGGTCTCGTAGAAAGACATAACCAGATACTGAAAATTAGAATGTCCAAAATATGCAGAGAGAAAGGTGTCGACTGGGTAGTAGCGTTACCAGTTGCACTCTTTTACATGAGAATGGTAGCACACTCTCGAACAGGGCTATCCCCGTATGAGGTGATCTTCGGTAGACCACCGAATATGTGGGGGACGCCTATACCACGCAAAATAACTGATATTGACTGTAATATGCTGACAGATTACTTGGCTTCCTTGATGTCTGCACTACAATCTTCTCGTTCACAGGTAGCTGCAGCCTTTCCCGACAACACTGAGGTGAAACCCCATGACGTTGTTCCGGGTAATCTTGTCTTTGTGAGGAATTTCGACCGAAAGACTCAGCTGGAGCCCAGGTGGAAAGCACCCAAGTTGGTCCTGTTGACCACAAGAACAGCCGTGAAGATCGAGGGCCGCAAGGGCTGGATTCATTCAAGCCACATCAAGAAATTTCATGGACTATCTTCGGATATAGACATTGTGCCCTGCACTCCCTCACAGACTGATACAAAACTCCCTTTTGTTGAACCGAACAAATCTGAAAATTACAAACTAAAGCTTAGGCCCACCAAGTCGAGCAATTTGATTGTTTAAGTCCTCTCCAAGGTGAAGCGGTTGAATTGTCTCTGACATGTATCCCTTGGACCTGAGTAGAGAAAATACCCGAAAAATGTTGAAACGACAGGCGTATTGTAAATCACTGCGTAGCCACTGCATAGTGACATTATTAATTTTGTTTTTATTGAGTCTTTTAATAATCATTACAAGTATGTTGTTGCACATATATTACCCTATTTCTAGACATGTTTATAATGTTGCTGCTGAACATTCTTTTAGTGATTTACCTCCGCATGAATTGTCTTATAGACTTGCGCTGCGCAATAACACTTTCATTAGTATGTTACATCATTCCCATCAGACTAGTAATGCCACCAATTGTTGGGTGTGTGGCCGACTCCCTCCCTATCAGAATTATGAAGGAGTCCTGCCTTTCTTTCCACATCCATTTACACATAATGGCTCCTGTGGAGCATGGTTTAGTTTAATTAATTCCATAGACTCAGACACAGCAGTTTACCAAGATCATTGGGTATGGGGAAATCTGAACCTAGCTTTACTCAAGGTCTGTTACCCTGACAAGGAGGGTCGCCCCAAAAGAACAGGAACTGATCTAGAAAATGAAGTATATGGATTAGGAAATTTTACACCTAATCTCATGATTCTAAATGTCGTATCCGAGGTTGAACTAGTCTTACCCACCATGTCAGTATTCCCAGCGAAGGGTGAATTGTGTGTAAGAAAGGTTGGTTCCATACATATGGGCCATAGTAAATGCACTACTATAGTAGAATTCAGTGATCAAGGAAAATCTTCATTTAGAGCTTCCCGCCACTCCTACTTTATATGTGGTCAGACGACATATATGCGTCTACCTCTAGATTGGGATGGTACCTGCTACATTGCATTCCTTTTGCCACCTGTTTTCCTAGCTCCTCCTGATTATTACAGAAATATTCATTTAGTACACAACAGAGAACGGAGAGATCTCCCCATTGTCGATTACACTGAGACGGCATGGGACAAGTATGTAGATTTTAATAAAGGCATCTTTCCCTATATAGGTACTGTTACTAATAGTAAGCTGATACGTAGATTAACTAGAACCCTTGAAGCAGTAGTGAATGAGACTATTTCCGCCTTAGGCAATTTAACGGAAGAGCAGTCTGCTATGCGGATTGTTGTGCTTCAAAATCGTCTTGTCCTTGACGTCATCCTGGCTGATAGGGGCGGAGCTTGTAGGGTCATCGGATCAAGCTGCTGCGTATTCATACCAGAAAATTCGCCATCTGTATATAAAGCCATCACTCGCCTTCATAAGATTGTAAGCCAGATACACCAGAACCCAGGCACTTGGACTTGGTCCAGTTGGTTTTGGAATGCGGTATCAGCCTGGGGATGGAGAGTTTTATCCTTCCTAGGTATTGGCCTTCTCATACTATTCAGTTGCTGTCTATGTCTACAATGTGGACCAGCGATTTGTGGTCTGTGTGCCACATCGTGCATCCCACATCAAGATTTTCATTCAAGATCCCGGAAGAAGAAAGAAGAACAAATGATGCTATATGAACAGATCAATGGATTGATGAAGATTGATATCTCTTGAAGGGCAAGTAGGGGACAAGGAGGGAATGTGGAAATATGGATTTTTCTGGTCAGTTATGTCCCCTATCTTGGACCCCAACGGTTCCATGTGCATGTCACAAGTACATGTGTGTTCCCTCCAGTTCCAGTTATAAAGACGCAAACACATGTGCGTCCACCGTCAACATGTCCTCTGTCAGATCCGCCATGAATAGGCCGGATATTCCATTCCTAAATATGAAAGGCCACCGGCTTTATATGGTTCACTTATGCCACTTTACAGTCCAGGCAAGTAGGCCCTGATTCTGTCATCAAAACTCCTCTTGCCTTCTGCCTCTGAAAGCTCCAGTCCGAGCCTGCATCTGTAACCATGAACTTTGTCTCATTCTCTGCGCGGCTCACGAAGCCTGACATCAGCCTACTCTCTGCCAAGAACTGTATTTCACCTTCGAATTATCTGCTTCCCCCTCAGCCGATGCATTCCTGCCTAGTAGTTTAAGTAAACATTCTTCCAGTTACCAAGCAAAAAGGCCCATCTTCTCTGTCCTCATGCAAGTAATTCATAGCCCTGTTACCATGGAATATTCCTACCCCCTCGCATTCAGTGTAGACACTTAGACGCTTGTACACGCACGCACAGTCAGTATAGAATAGATTCTGTCCGAGAGTCCTTCTTTTGTGGATAACATAGTTCTTTAAACATAGGATGTTAGATATGATTTGGGATTAGGTTGACTTGACCCCCCAGACTTCTCGTCTCCACATATAGAGCTAAATGTCAAGTCCCCGTCACCCCCTAGTTACACGTCAATTACACGTCATACTGCTGCGCGCGCATCTATGCCAAGTATTATCTTATAGATCCACCTATGTACTACATCATAACCAATCATGTTCCTTTTTACTCATTATTACACCCATTTTTGGTTACGCAGACCAAACGTCAATTTCCTTATCAATTGTTACGCCTACTGTATTCACTTCATTATAATGTATGTACTATAAAAGTTACTTCTTGTCAATAAAGTATGTGCTTCACTTCCTGAACCTTCGTGGTGACGGAACATTGGGAGCAACCGATTATAATCGAATTAATGGAATAAAGCCCATTCCGAACCTCTAATACCACGGATTCTGCCTCTCATTTTATTGAGCTATTTTACTATGTTCCTGTATCAAATTCAGTCCCGGTAAAGGAATTTTTATTTACCACAGGTGAAACCCGAAACCGGTCCTAGAATGCTTGTTTCCAGTCCTGGGAGGACCTGGCTTGGCAGTTAGGGCTGGACTGTTCCCATGAGGCACAGGGTCAAGACTGATTTGCATATGGCTGGGTTCAAACTGGAATGGCATGGTGAGCAAAAAAACGATGGATTAGGCCCAGATCTCTGTACTGGGGTGAACGCATGACATTGTTCTGCATTCTGTCCATCAACTGTTGTTTTTGCATTTGTCACTCCGAGTGGGACGGGTATGCTCAGACGTGGGTCCCTGGTTCTCCATGCCACTGGAATCAAGCTATCCTGGCTGAAGAGGGTTGAAACCCCGAAACCGGTCCTAGGATGCTTGTTTCCAGTCCAGGGAGGACCTGGCTTGGCAGTTTGGTCTGGACTGTTCCCATGAGGCACAGGGTAAAGACTGATTTGCATTTGGCTGGGTTAAAACTGGAATGGCATGGTGAGCAAAAAAACGATAGATTAGGCCCAGATCTCTGTACTGGGGTGAATGCATGACATTGTTCTGCATTCTGTCCATCAACTGTTGTTTTTGCATCCTGTTATTGCTACATCTTCTTGATGTCAGAAAGATGTACAGACAGAGGACAGGGGCTCGGAGACTTGTTCATCAGAAAGACAGTGACCTGAGGTTATTGGCCTTCATAGGGGAGATACATCAGAGGTTACAGGAGGGAATGAGGCCTACTGCCTCTGTAGACGCTCAAGACAGTGTGGACAATGTTAGCACAACCCTGTCTATGGGCTGGCAGGGACATTTGAGATTCTCATGCTTCAGATGTGGACAGAATGGGCCTGGGCCACTATATGGTAAAACTAGACCCTGCTTCACCTCGAAAGGATGAAAGGTTGCACAGCCCTGCTGAGATTTCAATCTGCTGCCTGCAGGTAATAATATTTAGCAGCTGGCACCCTCTTCCATCCAAAATAGGTTGATTGTCAGTATCCTATCAGCCATGATAAGACAGGACCAGATTAAGGCTGTGGGAATGCGAGCGCAGCTCCTTGAAGTGTACACAAATAGCCACAATCAGGAGTGTCACACAGCATCCGAATAGGGGTAAAAAATGAGGCTACTGTGATAAAAAAAGTCAAAGTATCAAGGCATATAAACATATATACCGAGGGAAAATACAAACTTGCTTTTTTGTTAGTTTAACTAGTTATTTTTGTATTGACATACAATCAGCTTAGCAAGTTTGTTGTACAATTCTCTCTACTCTGTATAATAATTTTATTGCAAAGAAAAGACTACAAACGAAGAGCTTTAATCTTAAGGGCAGTTTATAGGTTGTTCAAATAGTACAATGGTATACAAGGTTTGCAGTTTCCATCAATATTTGGATACCTTTATCAAAAAGGTAAAGTTTCCAATCATATAAAAGTTCACTGAAGTGCGTCAGCAGAGATATTGACCATTTAAAAAATGCAGACAATAAACTTGCAGCTCCTATAACAGAACGCAAGATCGGACACATGCAGGGGCCGAATTGGCCATAGTGGGCTCATGGCATTTCCCCGGTGGGCCAGAAGGGTGAGGGGTGGTTTTTGATCGGTGTGGGGTGTTTTTGGTACAAGGGGCTGGTTTTGCAGCAGCGCTCCAATAAAGGCCCCCTGTACTAAAAGCAGCAGCAGTGTTTCCCTCCAGTCCCCATATCGCGGCCTGACCGCGGCCAGTCCTACTTAATTGCCAGGGCTGGTTTAGGTTCCCAGTCCAGCCCTGGACACAAGTGACATAAATAACACGACTACACTAGCAGGCAGCGGCTGCTTTAACTGGTTGAGGCCGAAGTCCTGGTTGTTGGTGTGGGAATTCGTCAATATTTTCTTGCGGATTTGGCCTAAAAGACTTGAGAATAATCCAAAAGGAGGGGAGAGGTGCCTCCTCAAAGGAGAAGTAGCCTAAGGTCAATATTTTATGTAAGCAAAATACTAAAGGCGCACATGTGTATGGGGGCAGCTTGGTTGGATTACAATAGGTACTTTCGATGTTCGGGAGCAAACAGAGGTCAGTGTGGGGCTGGAAGGTGTGAACAAAATGTGACCTCCTGGTCAGGGACCTGATCTCCCCCGCAGCTCCCCTGTTAAGTGCCGCAGCCCCAGACACTGTGACCTGTTTGCTCAGGCAGGTGTTTGAGGCCCTCCTCCACCCGCAGGTTTTATTTCTCTGTGCCTGTGTCTGTCTTTGTGCCACTTTGCTGGTTTATTGTGTTTTTTTCTGTCTCTCTTGCGCCCGTGTATGTCTTTGTGCCCCTTTCTGTTTTTTCTGTCTCTCTTGTGCCCGTGTCTGCCTTGTGCCTTTTATATTATTCTTTCTCTCTTGTGCCCGTTTTCTGTCTCTGTGCCCTTCCCGCCACTGCTGCCCCTGTGGCCCCTCCCCCACTGGTTCCTGCTTCCCTCCTCCCAGCTGCGCTTCCCGCCCCCTCCCCTACTTAATGGCGGCCGCTGCGTGGGAGTGTGAGCGAGACCTCTGTGACCTCCTGGTCAGGGACCTGCTCTCCCCCCGCAGCTCTGCTGTTAAGTGCCGTCGCCCCAGGCACTGTGACCTGTTCACTCAGGTAGGTGTTCAAGGCCCTTCTCCACTCGCAGGCTCCTGCCTGTGCCTCATCCCTGGTGGTCCAGTGGGTGATCCTTGCTGTTCTGCTGGCCGCTGTTGTCTGTGTCTGTCTTTGTGCCACTTTGCTGTTTTATTTCTCTGTGCCCATGTCTGTCTTTGTGCCACTTTGCTGGTTTATTGTGTTTTTTCAGTTTCTATTGTGCCCGTGTCTGTCTTTGTGCCCCTTTCTGTTTTTTCTGTCTCTCTTGTGCCCGTGTCTGCCTTGTGCTTTTTTCTTTACTTCTGTCTCGCTTCTGCCCGTTTTCTGTCTCAGTGCCCTCCTCCCCTGCCAGTTCCCACTTCCTCTTTCCCAGCTGTACTTCCCTTCCCCCTTCCCTACTTAATGGCGGCTGCTCTGTGGTCACGCTGAAGGAGCGCCATAGACAAGCCCATCTGCACCCATCCGCGACCCGACTGCGGCCAGCACCAGGAACCCTGGATCTACGGACCCCCACCGCTACAACTCAGCTGCCCTCCTCGCACTCAACCCCAGAAGAAACAACTGCCACAGATCAATGCTGAACACCACCCACAGCCTGTTCTCTTTCCTACACTGCAGACAATTGTTCACCATCAACAGCCCCCCCCCCACGACCGCTGAACCCACAAGGGACACCCGCACCACCGAAGCCCGGACTTGCATGCTCCTCAACGTGTGCTCCTTCCACAGACATGCCACGGAGATCTGGGACTAGCTCGACACCCTCTTTCCAGACGTTGCCTTCTTCACAGAAACATGGACCAACGCCGCCTCCACCCCCGACATCGCCACCGGCATCCCCGACGGATACAAGATCCAAAGAAAGGGCCGCCCCCACCACCCAGAAGGAGGACTTGCCATCGCACACAAGAGCTCCCTTTGAGTCTCCACCTCCAGCACCAGCGAACCCCTCTCCAATACAGAGCACCTCTAGTTCCAGATCCAAACGAGACCCAGAACCACTCTGCGCGGGACCCTGGTCTACAGACCCCCCTGGCCTCGCACCTCTTCCGCCACCACCATTGCCGGCCTCGTCGTACGCCACACCATCGTAGCCATGGACTACATTCTCATCGGAGATCTGAACTTCCACCTCGACAACAGCAGCGACCCCAACTCCACCACCCTCCTTGACAACCTCACCAACATCGGACTGAAACATCTCGTCACCACCCCCACCCACAGAGGAGGGACAAACATCCACTTCAGCCACACCACGTAGCCCCTCTGGACAGACCCCCACTGCGTACACTTCACCTTCAACACCACCACCACACTCTAACCCGCCCCGCGCCCGCCATGAAGGAACTGAAGCAAGATTTCAGAGGAACACCTCAACACCCCCTCCTCCATGACCCCCCCTCCACCACGAGCGATGCCAACTCCGCAGCCATAGAATTATACCGCTGGATCCCTGGCTGCGCTGACAAGCTTGCACCCCTCCGCCACCCTGCAAAACAACGCCCCCTGAAGGCCGCCTGGTTCACCACCGACCTCCAAGAAGTCAGGCGCTCCTGCAGACACCTCGAGAAACTCTGGCAGAACAGAAAAACCACCGCAGATGAGAAAAACTACAGGAATGTCATGAATGAATACCACCAGCGCATTAGAGCCACCAAGATGACCTTTATCAACAACAAAATCCACACCAACGCAAGTAACGCAAAAGAACTCTTCAACGTCATACAGCAATTCACCAAACCCCCCAGCGAAGCCATGGACGTCACACAATCCCAGGACCTCTGCAACAACTTCCACCTGAAAATCAAGGCCCTCTACGGAAACCCGAGTGGGACGGGTATGCTCAGACGTGAGACCCGTGCTCTCCATGCCACTGGAATCAAGCTATCCTGGCTGAAGAGGGGTGAAACCCCGAAACCGGTCCTAGGATGCTTGTTTCCAGTCCAGGGAGGACCTGGCTTGGCAGTTCGGGCTGGACTGTTCCCATGAGGCACAGGGTCAAGACTGATTTGCATTTGGCTGGGTTAAAACTGGAATGGCATGGTGAGCAAAAAAACGATAGATTAGGCCCAGATCTCTGTACTGGGGTGAATGCATGACATTGTTCTGCATTCTGTCCATCAACTGTTGTTTTTGCATCCTGTTATTGCTACATCTTCTTGATGTCAGAAAGATGTACAGACAGAGGACAGGGGCTCGGAGACTTGTTCATCAGAAAGACAGTGACCTGAGGTTATTGGCCTTCATAGGGGAGATACATCAGAGGTTACAGGAGGGAATGAGGCCTACTGCCTCTGTAGACACTCAAGACAGTGTGGACAATGTTAGCACAACCCTGTCTATGGGCTGGCAGGGACATTTGAGATTCTCATGCTTCAGATGTGGACAGAATGGGCCTGGGCCACTATATGGTAAAACTAGACCCTGCTTCACCTCGAAAGGATGAAAGGTTGCACAGCCCTGCTGAGATTTCAATCTGCTGCCTGCAGGTAATAATATTTAGCAGCTGGCACCCTCTTCCATCCAAAATAGGTTGATTGTCAGTATCCTATCAGCCATGATAAGACAGGACCAGATTAAGGCTGTGGGAATGCGAGCGCAGCTCCTTGAAGTGTACACAAATAGCCACAATCAGGAGTGTCACACAGCATCCGAATAGGGGTAAAAAATGAGGCTACTGTGATAAAAAAAGTCAAAGTATCAAGGCATATAAACATATATACCGAGGGAAAATACAAACTTGCTTTTTTGTTAGTTTAACTAGTTATTTTTGTATTGACATACAATCAGCTTAGCAAGTTTGTTGTACAATTCTCTCTACTCTGTATAATAATTTTATTGCAAAGAAAAGACTACAAACGAAGAGCTTTAATCTTAAGGGCAGTTTATAGGTTGTTCAAATAGTACAATGGTATACAAGGTTTGCAGTTTCCATCAATATTTGGATACCTTTATCAAAAAGGTAAAGTTTCCAATCATATAAAAGTTCACTGAAGTGCGTCAGCAGAGATATTGACCATTTAAAAAATGCAGACAATAAACTTGCAGCTCCTATAACAGAACGCAAGATCGGACACATGCAGGGGCCGAATTGGCCATAGTGGGCTCATGGCATTTCCCCGGTGGGCCAGAAGGGTGAGGGGTGGTTTTTGATCGGTGTGGGGTGTTTTTGGTACAAGGGGCTGGTTTTGCAGCAGCGCTCCAATAAAGGCCCCCTGTACTAAAAGCAGCAGCAGTGTTTCCCTCCAGTCCCCATATCGCGGCCTGACCGCGGCCAGTCCTACTTAATTGCCAGGGCTGGTTTAGGTTCCCAGTCCAGCCCTGGACACAAGTGACATAAATAACACGACTACACTAGCAGGCAGCGGCTGCTTTAACTGGTTGAGGCCGAAGTCCTGGTTGTTGGTGTGGGAATTCGTCAATATTTTCTTGCGGATTTGGCCTAAAAGACTTGAGAATAATCCAAAAGGAGGGGAGAGGTGCCTCCTCAAAGGAGAAGTAGCCTAAGGTCAATATTTTATGTAAGCAAAATACTAAAGGCGCACATGTGTATGGGGGCAGCTTGGTTGGATTACAATAGGTACTTTCGATGTTCGGGAGCAAACAGAGGTCAGTGTGGGGCTGGAAGGTGTGAACAAAATGTGACCTCCTGGTCAGGGACCTGATCTCCCCCGCAGCTCCCCTGTTAAGTGCCGCAGCCCCAGACACTGTGACCTGTTTGCTCAGGCAGGTGTTTGAGGCCCTCCTCCACCCGCAGGTTTTATTTCTCTGTGCCTGTGTCTGTCTTTGTGCCACTTTGCTGGTTTATTGTGTTTTTTTCTGTCTCTCTTGCGCCCGTGTATGTCTTTGTGCCCCTTTCTGTTTTTTCTGTCTCTCTTGTGCCCGTGTCTGCCTTGTGCCTTTTATATTATTCTTTCTCTCTTGTGCCCGTTTTCTGTCTCTGTGCCCTTCCCGCCACTGCTGCCCCTGTGGCCCCTCCCCCACTGGTTCCTGCTTCCCTCCTCCCAGCTGCGCTTCCCGCCCCCTCCCCTACTTAATGGCGGCCGCTGCGTGGGAGTGTGAGCGAGACCTCTGTGACCTCCTGGTCAGGGACCTGCTCTCCCCCCGCAGCTCTGCTGTTAAGTGCCGTCGCCCCAGGCACTGTGACCTGTTCACTCAGGTAGGTGTTCAAGGCCCTTCTCCACTCGCAGGCTCCTGCCTGTGCCTCATCCCTGGTGGTCCAGTGGGTGATCCTTGCTGTTCTGCTGGCCGCTGTTGTCTGTGTCTGTCTTTGTGCCACTTTGCTGTTTTATTTCTCTGTGCCCATGTCTGTCTTTGTGCCACTTTGCTGGTTTATTGTGTTTTTTCAGTTTCTATTGTGCCCGTGTCTGTCTTTGTGCCCCTTTCTGTTTTTTCTGTCTCTCTTGTGCCCGTGTCTGCCTTGTGCTTTTTTCTTTACTTCTGTCTCGCTTCTGCCCGTTTTCTGTCTCAGTGCCCTCCTCCCCTGCCAGTTCCCACTTCCTCTTTCCCAGCTGTACTTCCCTTCCCCCTTCCCTACTTAATGGCGGCTGCTCTGTGGTCACGCTGAAGGAGCGCCATAGACAAGCCCATCTGCACCCATCCGCGACCCGACTGCGGCCAGCACCAGGAACCCTGGATCTACGGACCCCCACCGCTACAACTCAGCTGCCCTCCTCGCACTCAACCCCAGAAGAAACAACTGCCACAGATCAATGCTGAACACCACCCACAGCCTGTTCTCTTTCCTACACTGCAGACAATTGTTCACCATCAACAGCCCCCCCCCCACGACCGCTGAACCCACAAGGGACACCCGCACCACCGAAGCCCGGACTTGCATGCTCCTCAACGTGTGCTCCTTCCACAGACATGCCACGGAGATCTGGGACTAGCTCGACACCCTCTTTCCAGACGTTGCCTTCTTCACAGAAACATGGACCAACGCCGCCTCCACCCCCGACATCGCCACCGGCATCCCCGACGGATACAAGATCCAAAGAAAGGGCCGCCCCCACCACCCAGAAGGAGGACTTGCCATCGCACACAAGAGCTCCCTTTGAGTCTCCACCTCCAGCACCAGCGAACCCCTCTCCAATACAGAGCACCTCTAGTTCCAGATCCAAACGAGACCCAGAACCACTCTGCGCGGGACCCTGGTCTACAGACCCCCCTGGCCTCGCACCTCTTCCGCCACCACCATTGCCGGCCTCGTCGTACGCCACACCATCGTAGCCATGGACTACATTCTCATCGGAGATCTGAACTTCCACCTCGACAACAGCAGCGACCCCAACTCCACCACCCTCCTTGACAACCTCACCAACATCGGACTGAAACATCTCGTCACCACCCCCACCCACAGAGGAGGGACAAACATCCACTTCAGCCACACCACGTAGCCCCTCTGGACAGACCCCCACTGCGTACACTTCACCTTCAACACCACCACCACACTCTAACCCGCCCCGCGCCCGCCATGAAGGAACTGAAGCAAGATTTCAGAGGAACACCTCAACACCCCCTCCTCCATGACCCCCCCTCCACCACGAGCGATGCCAACTCCGCAGCCATAGAATTATACCGCTGGATCCCTGGCTGCGCTGACAAGCTTGCACCCCTCCGCCACCCTGCAAAACAACGCCCCCTGAAGGCCGCCTGGTTCACCACCGACCTCCAAGAAGTCAGGCGCTCCTGCAGACACCTCGAGAAACTCTGGCAGAACAGAAAAACCACCGCAGATGAGAAAAACTACAGGAATGTCATGAATGAATACCACCAGCGCATTAGAGCCACCAAGATGACCTTTATCAACAGCAAAATCCACACCAACGCAAGTAACGCAAAAGAACTCTTCAACGTCATACAGCAATTCACCAAACCCCCCAGCGAAGCCATGGACGTCACACAATCCCAGGACCTCTGCAACAACTTCCACCTGAAAATCAAGGCCCTCTACGGAAACCCGAGTGGGACAGGTATGCTCAGACGTGAGACCCGTGCTCTCCATGCCACTGGAATCAAGCTATCCTGGCTGAAGAGGGGTGAAACCCCGAAACCGGTCCTAGGATGCTTGTTTCCAGTCCAGGGAGGACCTGGCTTGGCAGTTCGGGCTGGACTGTTCCCATGAGGCACAGGGTCAAGACTGATTTGCATTTGGCTGGGTTAAAACTGGAATGGCATGGTGAGCAAAAAAACGATAGATTAGGCCCAGATCTCTGTACTGGGGTGAATGCATGACATTGTTCTGCATTCTGTCCATCAACTGTTGTTTTTGCATCCTGTTATTGCTACATCTTCTTGATGTCAGAAAGATGTACAGACAGAGGACAGGGGCTCGGAGACTTGTTCATCAGAAAGACAGTGACCTGAGGTTATTGGCCTTCATAGGGGAGATACATCAGAGGTTACAGGAGGGAATGAGGCCTACTGCCTCTGTAGACGCTCAAGACAGTGTGGACAATGTTAGCACAACCCTGTCTATGGGCTGGCAGGGACATTTGAGATTCTCATGCTTCAGATGTAGACAGAATGGGCCTGGGCCACTATATGGTAAAACTAGACCCTGCTTCACCTCGAAAGGATGAAAGGTTGCACAGCCCTGCTGAGATTTCAATCTGCTGCCTGCAGGTAATAATATTTAGCAGCTGGCACCCTCTTCCATCCAAAATAGGTTGATTGTCAGTATCCTATCAGCCATGATAAGACAGGACCAGATTAAGGCTGTGGGAATGCGAGCGCAGCTCCTTGAAGTGTACACAAATAGCCACAATCAGGAGTGTCACACAGCATCCGAATAGGGGTAAAAAATGCAGCTACTGTGAAAAAAAAAGTCTAAAGTTTCAAGGCATATAAACATATATACCGAGGGAAAATACAAACTTGCTTTTTTGTTAGTTTAACTAGTTATTTTTGTATTGACATACAATCAGCTTAGCAAGTTTGTTGTACAATTCTCTCTACTCTGTATAATAATTTTATTGCAAAGAAAAGACTACAAACGATGAGCTTTAATCTTAAGGGCAGTTTATAGGTCGTTCAAATAGTACAATGGTATACAAGGTTTGCAGTTTCCTAAACAACTGGGGTTTTCCATAAACATTTGGATACCTTTATCAAAAAGGTAAAGTTTCCACTCATATAAAAGTTCACTGAAGTGTGTCAGCAGAGATATCGACCATTTAAAAAATGCAGACAATAAACTTACAGCTCCTTCAACAGAACGCAAGATCGGACACATGCAGGGGCCGAATTGGCCATAGTGGGCACATGGCATTTCTCCTGTGGGCCAGAAGGGTGAGGGGTGGTTTTTGATCGGTGTGGGGTGTTTTTGGTGCAGGGGGCTGGTTTTGCAGCAGCGTTCCAATATAGGCTCCCTATACTAAAAGCAGCAGCAGTGTTTCCCTCCGGTCCCCAAATCGCGGCCTGACCGTGGCCAGTCCGACTTAATTGCCATGCCTGGTTTAGGTTCCCAGTCCAGCCCTGGACACAAGTGACATAAATAACACGACTACACTATCAGGCAGCGGCTGCGTTACCTGGTTGAGGCCGAAGTCCAGGTTGTTGGAGCGGGAATTTGTCAATATTTTCTCACGGATTTGGCCTAAAAGACATGAGAATAATCCAAAAGGAGGGGAGAGGTGACTCCTCAAAGGAGAAGAAGCCTACGGCCAATATTTTATGTAAACAAAATACTAAAGGCGCACATGTGTATGAATGAGGGCAGCTTGGTTGGATTACAATAGGTACTTTCGATGTTCGGGAGCAAACAGAGGTCAGTGTGGGGCTGGAAAGTGTGAACAAAATGTGACCTCCTGATCAGGGACCTGATCTCCCCCGCAGCTCCCCTGTTAAGTGCCCCAGACACTGTGACCTGTTTGCTCAGGTAGGTGTTCAAGGCCCTCCTCCACCTGCAGGTTTGATTTCTCTGTGCCTGTGTCTGTCTTTGTGCCACTTTGCTGGTTTATTGTGTTTTTTTCTGTCTCCCTTGCACCCGTGTATGTCTTTGTGCCCCTGTCTGTTTTTTCTGTCTCTCTTGTGCCCGTGTCAGCCTTGTTCCTTTTCTATTATTCTTTCTCTCTTGTGCCCGTTTTCTGTCGCTGTGCCCTTCCCGCCGCTGCTGCCACTGTGGCCCCTCCCCCGCTGGTTCCTGCTTCCCGCCTCCCAGCTGCGCTTCCCGCCCCCTCCCCTACTTCAGCGAACAGACTCCGGACACCAGCCCCCTCTCCACCACCGACAACCAGCCGAGCATCACCACCTGGAAACCTGCCACCACTGAAGACACCAGCATAACCATGAAGAACACCCACTCAGGAGCACGCACAGACCACTGCCCACTGCACATCTACCACAGAGCTGCTGCCGCCATGGTACCTGGAACTAGGCCAGACCATCAACGCCTCCCTCAAATCCGGCATCTTCCCTGACAACTGGAAGCGGTCAGAGGTCTAGCCCCTCCTCAGGAAACCCTCGGCCGACCCAACGGACCTGAAAAACTACTGGCCCATCTCTCTCCTTCCCGTTGCAGCCAAAATCACAGAGAGATTCATCAACGCCCAGCTGACCACCTTCATCGAAGAGAACGCCATTCTCTCCCAGTCCATATTTCGCAGCGACCACAGCACCGATACTGCCCTCCTCTCCGCAACCGATGACATCCACATGCTACTTGACCAGGGCCACACTGCGGCCCTCATCCTACTAGACCTCTCCGCAGCCTTCGACACCGCCTCACACCGAACTGTGGCAGCCAGACTCCACGACGTCAGTATACGAGGAACCGCCCTTGACTGGATCCGCTCCTTTCTTCCCGGCAGAACCCAAAGGATCAGACTCCCTCCCTTCCTCTACTACGGACCTACAGAGATCAACTGTGGAGTACCCCAAGGATCCTCGCTCAGCTCCACGCTATTCAACATCTACATGGCCCCCTCGCTGGTATCGTCAGACAGCATGGGCTCAGCATAGTAACTTACGCCAATGACACCCAGCTCATCCTCTTTCTCACGAAGAACCCCGAAGACACCAGACTTGGCTTCCAAGAAGGAATGAAAGACGTCGCAGCCTAGATGAGTGAAAGCTGCCTAAAACTGAACTCGGAGAAGACAGACGTCCTTGTCCTTGGACCATCCCCCACTGTGTGGGACAGTTCCTGGTGGCCCCCTGCCCTTGGAAACCCACCCACTGGACCACGCCCCGAACCTCGGCATGACTCTAGACTCCTCCCTCACCTGCTTCAACTCCCTCTGCATCCTCCGCAAGACCTTCAAGTGGATCCTCCCCGAATGCAGAAAGACCGTCACCCACACACTCATAACCAGCAGACTGGACTACGGTAATGCCCTCTATGCCAAAATCAACAAAACCCTGCTACACAAGCTCCAAACCATCCAGAACACCGCAGCCAGACTCGTCCTCGGACCGCATGACACGCACACGTGACCCATCACCTATGAGGCCTCCAATGGCTCCCCATCGAGAAGAGAGTAACCTTCAAGCTACTCACCCACGCCTACAAATCCCTCCAGACCATCGGACCCAAATACCTTAGTGAAAGAGTCTCCATCCATGTACCCATAAGGAACCTCTGCTCCGCCGACCTCGCCCTGGCAGAGACCCCATGCATCCGCAGAACCAGAGCAGTTGAAAGAGCCTTCTCCTACGTCGCAGCAAAGACCTGGAACGAGCTCCCAGCCAACATCAGACGCTGCCCCACTCTGCACACCTTCAGTAAGAGCCTCAAGACCTGGCTCTTCGACTGATCCGGAGCTGCAACCCCTCCCCAGTGCCTTGAGACCCTCACAGGTGAGTAGCATGCTTTATAAACCCCTGATTGATTGATTGATTGATTGATTGTTCTGCTGCCCCAGATGCTGCAGTAATGCTGCAATCTGCTGCATTTCCTCGAGGGCCACGCAAGCCATATAAATGCATTCTTTAAAACAATCCTCAGGGCCAGAAAAAAGCATACATTAGTCATTGCTCCACCCTACCCTGGAAGCCAGATGGTCCAAGGGAGTAAAATAAATCACAGACTGAGTAACACTGCAAGTGTGTGCTGTTCAATCAATGAGAGGTTCGACAGCTTTCTTGCCTTCCTCTCAGCCACATGTGACATGATAGCGTGCTTTCTCAGCTGGCTGGGCCAGAATGAGGCTTGGGATGCATTCATTCCCCATACACGAGGCATAAAAACAGAAAAAGGGCAATGTAAATTTGCCCCTCCAGAACTACTGTAACTATTAATACGGAAAGCACCGGTAAACTCTGCCATGTCGCAGATTGCAGAGTTTTTGCCGAACTCAGCTCTACAGGAGTGGCAAAACTCTGCAAACTCTGCCGGTAGAGCGGAGTTTACCGCACACCCCTAGTAATTGGTCCACAATTTCTCCTGAATGGGAACCAAGCATCCCATTGTTGCGATTGACTCTCTTAAAGTAGCAAAGAAGAGCAGTCCAAGGACTATTCAGAGGAAGAAGTATGAGCTAGTAATCACCATTTGCTGGCAAGCAATAATAACACTCAATAAAGGATTGTGCTTTTTCCATATAAAAAAGAAAAGCACTTTTATTACACAAACACTACTAACTTCTATGCATTAATTTGCAAATATATATATTATGCAGATGGAAAATACCATAGATGACATTGTGTAGTCACTTTGACCCTCTAAAGGGTCATACAAACATATAAGGTAAGTCTATTGGCATGATTAAAGGGTCAAGATCAACACAACACATGTTAAAAATACCATAATTTTCTATGCAAATGCAATCATCAGTCATAACCATGTGTAAATACATTTCTTATTGTTAATAAAGTATATCCACCCTGATTGTAATCATTGCCAACATTATTATGTCAATAAAGCAAATGAAAATAAATGAACAGAACTTGTCTATACTTTTTTTAAATACCTTCAAGCCATAAAAATGCATTATTTAAAACAATCACCAGACAGCTCCACTTTCTGATCACATAAACTGCAACCATAGATTCAGCCCCTAGAGCAGGTGCCTCCAACCTTTTTTGCAGTGAGAGCTACTTCTGATCAATGAAAATCATCTTGAGCTACTAAAAGCCAAGCAACTTGTGCATTTTTCTTAAACTGCCCCGCCCAGCTTCGTTGACTTTAAGCCTAATTTCCATGGAGCCAGATACTATGTTTGATCCAAATACTTAGAGTTCCCTAGTTAGAAACAATCATGATTTTCGCCAGATTTGTTGTCACCGTGCTTCAAGAACTTTCAATTATTAATGATCACCAAAATAATTAAAATTAAGCTCAAATAAAAAACAAGTAGGAAAATCAATCTCAACATGGTATTGCATGATGTTCTCTAATGCAGTGTAATCTAGTAGCTTTAGGAAGCAATTCTGAAGAAGTCGCCCACATTTTATCAATTTACTGTTTACCAACAATCCTAAGCTTCATAGGTGAAGTGTCACATTACAGAATTTAATGAGAATAAAGGGCCTAGCAGAGGTTATATTCTGGAATGGACAGTCTATGATTGTCTTTCCTGCCTTAAAGCAGTTTTTAAATGGTCTAAAATCATGAAAATGTCTTAGTTTGTTGTAAGTATTCCAAGTACCTTTGAGCATAATAATTGTGACTCCTTGTCCTGATTTAGCATTCTCTACATTGTTTTTCATATGGGTAACAAAACAAAATGCCTTCCAGGTCTGACATTAATACCCATTCACATTGCAAATGCTTATCACTCAAAAGATATGGGACTGTTCATCAACACAACAGTAAAACGATGTTGTGACCCTCATTTGATCTGAAAGCATTACAATAGAGAAGTGGAATGCTATGTGTTATTACACTTAGTGCACATGTTAGGGAAAGATAATAAGCATTCTTTATATTGATATGATTCATAGGATCGTAGCTGAAAGCCTAAAATATAAAAGTGTAATGCTAATAACAGTTAGTGCCCTTGCTATGAAAAGATAAATAAGCATTCTTTTTTTTGCCGCGATTCGTAGGAAAAAAATAATGCTTATTATCTTTGCATAGCAAGTGCACTAACTTATTAACACAAAATGAAATTACACTTTTCTATTTTAGGCTTTCAGCTAATATATTATGAAACACAACAAAATAAATAATGCTTATTATCTTCACTAACTGTAATAACTATTTATGGCATGACTATTACAGAGACCGATATGAAAATCAGCATGCCTCGCCCAGCCTGCTCCACTCAAATAAATCAAGGGAATTCCAGCTTTTTAAACAACATTTGCTGAAAAAGCGACTGCAGTCCTAATAATGTACCTTGGAATCGCTCAAGGAAAGGCCCATCCTCCTCTCTGGAGTTCGATGGCAGGACTTTGCCAGGAGTCAGGCTTTGTCCTGGGCGTTGCTATCAGACATAGCCCAAGTCCCACAGCCACTGCCTCAGGCCAAGACTCCGGTGCTCGGCTACTGTGAGGGAAGGCTTCTTCTTGAATCGCACAGGCCCTAGAAAAACAGCAAGCCGAAGCAAGTTTGTTCCTACACGGAACAACGGTGTCTCCGAGCATAGTTCCGTGCAGCGTAGGACAGATGGAGCTGTTGGGCTAAAATAAATAATGAAGAGGCCTGGCAACAAAACTTAATGATCTTCACAATGGAGAGAAAAACGCAAGGTGTTGAAATGTAAAAATATAAACATCGAACTACGTTTTTCCTCAAAATAATGCTGCTAGCTACTCAAAGGGGGCCGACAAGCTACCAGTAGCTCGCGATCAACTGGTTGGAGATATATGCCCCAGAGGGTGCTTCGTTATAGTATCTTCCTTATACACCTTCAAGCATATTAAGTGTGATCAAAGTACCAGCCCCTAGAGGGCGCTGCACCCCCCACTGTAGAGCAACAGCTCCATTCTTGTCTATGTCTCTGGGCACAAAAGTCCAGGGCTTTCTCCCAACTGATACTCAGGGAGTATAATGGGACCAGCATCACTGGGCCTTGGGTAGACCCACTGGTCCTGAGGTCAACTGAGGCAGAGTCCTTAGTCCTTTTTGGGCATCAAGGGGTTCCTCTTTGTAGTTCATGACTATCTCAGTCCCAGGGTCCAGCAGCAAGAAGCACAAAAAACACCAACCAAGAGAGAGTCTCCCCCTTTTGCAAGAGTTATAAAGTGGAGTGGAAAGTTCTAGAAGCCAGCCAATCCTATTATGCCACATCACCTCTCCCCCCCTGTCCCAAACCTCTTGCACAGCATGCTGGTACAGTTATAGATGGCATCTTCCAGTAGTCATTTGCCACATCAGATCCTTAGGTCTCAGCTCTGGCCCTAACTGACATCACTGCCAGGGCATTTTCCACCAAATGTTCAAAGAGGAGCCCCTGCCTTTTCCTCAGTTGTTTGGGTTTCCTCCTTTGTTCAGTGGGCCTGGGCTGGCTACATCCCCGGTGTAGTGTGACAAGTAATTAACAGATACGGATTTTGTATCCCCACCCTTCCCTCCTTAGGAGCTGGGGGCAGCACTGTTAATTACTCCTTTTGTGTGGGGTGGCCTTTGATTCTGCTGCTGAAGAGAAATGTAATTAGCTTGGCACAGCAGGGTGACAAAAAGCCTGGGCTCTGATCCTGAACTGAGCCAGAGAAATATGACAATTCTGGATGACCCATAAGTTGTACAGCTATCCTCTTGAAAAACACACATTTGATTTTTTTGCACAGATTCCACCGCATTTTGTTGTGTCACTGGGCTTTGTAAGCTAAAATTAAACAAAACTGCACTCTATGGTAGGTTTCTCTCTAAGTGTATAATAAAGTGTCACTCCAGACAAAACAGTAAATCACACTGCTTTTCCTATGAGTGTGATGGAGCGGGTAGTAAAAAATTTTGGATATCCCCCTATTCTGCATGAGATCACTAATTGAATAATCTATTAACTATAATATTTTATTAAATGGTTGTGCATGTTTATTAATCAACATTATTAATATACCAAATATATGTGGGATTTGCATTTTGCATTGCTAAATAACCTTTATGACTAAAATCCGTACGCATACTAACAGTAGTATATGTAATAAATGGAATATTGCATAGTATATGCTGCTTTTGTGATGTCTCTGTAATGTTGCCCGAGAAGACAACGTAGAGGGTGAATATAAATGCTTTAAATATCGCTATACGCTAGATAAATACAAGCACATAGAGGGATTAGTAAGGGGTTAACATTAGATTTATTATTTCTATGCATTAATTACTCTTTTGTGTTTTTTTCGCTTAAGTTGGCGTTTGGGCCTAAATTATAAACTGGCCGTCGACGCGACATGACGATGTGGCCACTGTCCCATGAGGCGCAGAGCGAACAGCGCATGTGCGATAAATGATGACTGCAGCCTCTGCATGACCCGTAACCCACTGTACTAAGGCAAGGCCACGGTGGGACAACAGCCAAGTGACAAAACAAAGGGCGTTTACAAAAGAAACCGGAATGGACTGAACTGTGACCTCACCCCTCAAACTGTGCTAAACCCCATCGGACGATCTCAACCAACCAATCACGACTGTACGAAATTATAAAAATGTAACTTTTTACTGTGATTTTGTTATAAAAGTACATGGTAGAATAAAGAGGGAACCTTGCTTTACTTGACTATTACCTACCCTACTGACCTACGCTACGCGAACTCTACTACTTAGGGTGACTGCTGCGTTCCTGAATCCTAAATGGTCCGGATACTGCCCAATTACCTGATGACTACGAACTTTTCCTAATTCTATGGGCATTGACAGATGCTTGCACATCTCTGGTCATTCCTGATCTTTGAGACTGTGGCGTGCTGAGCACAGAACTTGAACATTAATCTGCTTTGACGAATGACGACAGACTTAGAGGACTCCAGATAGACAGAATAGGTAAATATAATGTTCTACGATTTAATTTTGATAGAAACTCTCCAAACGCAAATTTAACATTACTAAGAAATTTTAGATAAACAGATATTGATTAACACATAATGAGTTTGTGGTTTATTGAGAAGGGTAAGATCTAAATCTTAAAATGTGTTTTATCTGATTCTAGATCACCATCAACCAATCCAACTATTTGGTCCATTGACCACGTGGGAGGAGTGCCTTGATGTTTAGGATTGAGATCTGTAGGTGGAAAGGGATATTGATGTATATTTTGTAAATTAATGTTTCTTTCCCTATAGGTTATAAGGTATTCCCCTCACATGTCGAGCGCTTGAACCGCTCATCCCTCCAACTGTGTGCAGACTGGAGAATGGTTAGTGTGAATGTTAGTGTTATGGGCCTCACCAATGACTGCATGTGTGAATGAGTTAGTGTGACATCGGGTCTGTGACGCAGGGAGGATACCGGTACGGGTTTGCTTTCCCCGTTACCAAGGTTGTTGCGCTCCATCACTTTTTCTGGTAGCAGTATGATGGTTTATATTGTTTTGGTTTGGTGAGTATTGCTTGTAAATTGCTTATTGATTATTGAATAGTATTGGTTTATGTATTAACACTCTATGTTGAGTCAGGTCGAGTTCTATGTTGTTTGACGGCTTCTGGGATGTAGGAAGTCAGAAGTTTGTAACGGTTTCATAGTAGAGCAGAGGTAAGCGCTGCTCTCGGGAAAGACGGAATTGTTGCTGCCCTGTAGGTGCACAGGGAAAAACGTGTGACGATGAGAGTTGCACGACGCATTGTCTGGTTTCGAATTGGGATCATCGTCGTGTGTTGCCATTAGGGATATTTTCTGTATGAGAGAAGTGTATGATAGCGAAGGTCACCTCTGAAATTTTGGTCTTAGGTACCAGGAGTCCAGAAAAGGAGCTCTGATAACGCTTATCACTGGAAAGGTAATAGGTGTTCCCTAAGCTTGTTAGAAGGATAAAGTAGAGGGAAGTGCTGCTTTATTAACGTGTGTTATAATTCTGTAGTAGGACAGACTGTTCGCTGTTCTCGGGAAAGACAGAATTCTGTGTGAATGTACTACATTTTCCGTATGAAAGTGCGCGAATGAAATAGCATTCGGGTTAATTGTGAAGCTCTAGTTTTATTTCTCAGGAGCATTGCGTCTCCAACTAGGTGTCTTAATTCCGGAGAAACGATTAGCTGATGCTTGCTATAAGGGTGAAGTAGAGGGATGTGCTACTTTATCAACGGAAGTAACGATTCCGCAGTAGGGCAGAGGTAATCGCTGCTCTCTGGAAAAACTGAATTCTTTTGAAAAAGGTCATTGACTTTTCTTTGGTTAGCGAAGCAGACAATGGTGGCATTTTTAGTTGTTACTAACAGAATTGTAAATCAGAAAAACGTAAGAAAAGCTACCGATATATTTTGTAAAGGAGGAGTCGGCAGGAGCAGGAGCTGCGACAGCGAGAAAAAGCTGATGTCAGAAAGACCACGCTGGGATTGGCTAGTCAGTAAGAAACGTAGATGCCCCTGATTGGTGTGTTAGTGTATGCCTCGCTAGGAGTGGAGAATTACAGGGTGACGTAGACGCTGCTGATTGGTGCGTAAGTGTGAGACGCGCTGGGATTGGTTAAAACAACAGAATAGTTGTAAGGAAAGACTAGCGATACACGAAAGACAAAAGTTATGTATTACGATCCACCAGAAAAAGAGAAAAAGTCCTGGTTTGGAAAAATTAAGAAAATATTTAAAAAGGACAAACCGATTGTGACTAGTGAAGGGCAGTTGCTTCCCCCACCAAAAACACCTGCATCCGTTATGGGTGCGAAATATGGCTATCATACTTGTATTTGGTTGGACAATTGGGCAAAGTACATGAAGGATGATGGAGTTTTGGCATTTCCAGAGCATGGTTAATTTAATTTAGCGGTTTTGAGAAATTTGAGAGAAAAAATGATGAATTTAGAACTGAGACCTAGACCAACACAGTTTGAAGCATTGACGGAATGGGAAGATGAGATGCATGACAGAGAAAGAAAGAGGAGTGGCGGAAGATATAGGTACATGTTTGGTAGATCACATGGACAGGAGAATCATGGTGACAGAATGAGGAGGTGGCGAAGTGCAAGTATGGCTGATGGTTTGTTTCCTGTGAGACATGTAGAAGAAAATAGTGGTAGAAAATGTACGGAAAAGAGACATAATATAGAATCAGGAGGGTATGGAGTGAATGAATCGGAGGATGATGTTCTTGACGACATGTTTTATAAAAATCCAGCCCCATATCAACCAGATTCTGACAAGTTGAAACCAAGTGCCAAAATGAGAGAGACTTTACGAATCATTAAGACTGAACCAGTACCCCAAGAGTTAGGGAAAAATTATTCTTTCAGAGAGATAGAGAGAAAACAGGATAATAAGGTAAGTAGTGAACATTCAGCAGAATTACCAAAAACAACCTTGGAATTAACAGAAAAGATTAGGTAGTTAACTAAAAACTTAGAAGCCGTAACTGTTCCTGTAACCATAGGTCCAGTAATGCCTATTTTTGATAAACAGAAAGATAATGAACACTGTCTAACTGTCCCTTATAACAGTAATAAACAGACAGAGAGGCCAAGGATAAATTCAGAAGAGAACCCATGTAGACAAACAGTAAATACATAAGAACAGAGTACGCCTAAAAATTTGATAGCAAATCCAGGTTTAGTTGAAAGACTAATAATGACTACAGATTCTGTATCAGAGACCCCAAGAGACTTAGAACGAGGTAATGAGGAAAAACCAGTAGGTCCTACTTCAGAAGAATTGAGTGAATGGTTAAGGAGTTTACAGAGAAAAGACAGCGAATCTCAATCTATAGATATGGCCAAATTAAGGATGGTTTTGGAAGAATTAATAGTAGGGACTATCCCCACAGAAAAATTAAAATCTTATCAGGATGAAGAATTACTCTTTTTGTGCAAAAGTATAACTTGGAGAGCAAAGAACCTACACGAAAGATCAGAGGAAGTAGCAAATGAAATGGGTATAGACATTGAAAAGGTAAAGGCTTTACAAAAACCATATAGAGTAGATTTTACGGAGAAAGATATTGAAAATTTGAACACCACAGGACGAATAATCCAGATTAAAGATATAATCATTTTGTTGAGAAAATGGGGAGATGTGGATAAATAGAGAAGTAGGTGGTTTAGAAAACGAGATGATGCCTCAGAAAAACATTTGCAGCTTTCCCTGTAAGAGAAAAAGAAAAGAATGTGTCAGAATGCCCTATAAGAGAAATTCCAGGAGGAGGATATATACATTTTCCTTGGACTAGGCAAGATATTTTGTCATTTACAAATGATTTCCCTCGACTACGCGAGAAGCCAGTCGAGTGGTATAGACAAGTGGACAGATTTGTAAAATTATCAAAAGTTTTATGGATTGATTGAAACAGCCTTTTTGACATAATAGTACCAGCAGATTTATGGAAAGAGTGTAAAATAGTAATAGACTGGCCTACAAAAGAATTCCCTAGAGATCCAAAGACAGGTGCCCCTGATCCAGAGGTGATGAAGAAATATGAACAAGTTATTACCTTTTTGAAAAACAAAGTACCTCCCAAAGAGACTGATTGGGTGAAAATAGACCGAACTCATCAAGAAGCTAAGGAGTCAGTACACGCATACTATGAAAGGTTAATTCTTGCCTTTAAGCAATTTAGTGGTGACGAAAATTTGAGCGAAAAGGATTTAAGTCATTTTGTATACAAATTTGTATATGGACTACGTCCTGAAATTAGTGAAATGATTAAGCAGCATACAGTGGATTGGCAAAACAAGAAAATAGATGAAGTATTGAGACATGCAAAGTATTTTAGTGATGAAATTGAGGAGAAGCAGCGTAAATTGAAAGAAAAGGCTATGTGGGCACAAGTAAAAGTGGCAGAAAGACAGGAAGCACAATTGATTGAACAAGCAAATAATGCAGGACCAAAACCTAGATTTAATACTGGGAAAGGAAATGGACAGTTTAATATTGAGGAAGCCAAAAAGAAATGGCCATGTCATAATTGCGGAAGAATAGGGCACTGGAAATCCGAGTGTAAATTTCCCCCGAATACTAATGGTGATAATGCATCGTTGAATCCGCAGGTGCAGAAAGAGGTGAGTGGTCAACCGCAGCCACAGCAGCAGGTTGTTACCCAACAGAATCAGGTGCCAAAACCGCCTATTCCACAGAGCGTAAATTCACAGAAATACAGTAATGAGACAGGATTCTACAACAAAGAACAGGTAACTAAGCTGCCGCGCGCTAGCGCTGTTTTGCAGTATTGGCTACAATGCGATGAGAGTGAGTCAGAAGGTTATTGATGGTGCCGAAGGGAGGAAGAAGAGTGCGTATTTGGCGCTACTCTAGAAGTAGAACAACAAAATGGGTGGTAGAGGCACTCCGAATTCGTAATTGAAACAACGTTTTACTCGTTTAACTTTAGTTTTGAATAGCGTGCCGTGGAGTGGATTCCAACAGTCATGGATTCCTAACACTTCAAACCTCCAATACTAGGACCAGTAGGGTCCTACTCTCCACGCACAATTGCGTTCAGGTAGATACCTTGAAAAAGTTCTCTAAAGAACTTGAAGTGTTAGGAATCCATGACTGTTGGAATCCACTCCACGGCACGCTATTCAAAACTAAAGTTAAACGAGTAAAACATTGTTTCAATTACGAATTTGGAGTGCCTCTACCACCCATTTTGTTGTTCTAGTATTCACAGTCATCCGGTACGAGAGCACCCAATCATGTCATTCGACACCATTTCAAGTTTGACAGATAACAGAGCTAGCACTCTAGCTTACTCATCAGAACAAGCATCAGAAATATATGCACTCATACAGGATGTAAAAACGTCAGATTTGCAAGGCAACACGGTCATTCAGCAATTAAAACAACTAGAGTACTCTTTGAAGAGAGAAATGAATCAACGACTTCATGCATCTACCCTGATACAATATCATAGAGCGAAAAGAATTCCAAGAGGACTGAGGATGTCCATTAAACCCATGCTCTACAGGTTTCATTTAAACAAAGATTTCATGGAACGGTGGTATTCAACACTGAACAAATGCTCACTTGACTTAATTTTATTGTTAGTAGAAGAACTATCTAAAGTTATCAATGAACTTGCCAAGGAAATTTCAGAAATAAAGCACAACTTATCAACGAGAATGAATGATGACGAACTTAAAAATGCTTTAGATGACATCAACATGAGACTGGATAAATACACGAAAGAAATACAGGAAGGAAAATTACGAAAATATAAACGTGACACGTTGGATTACAAACTCAACGAAGTTTATACATGGGCGGAAGTCTATGCACAAAGAAGACCACAGACTAGAAAACCAACCACGAATACTTCCTCGGAGGAAAGCATAGTCACCGACACCGACACCACAACCACTAGACCCACAGCGAAAAGTCAATTATCGAGTTCAGATTCAACCAAAGATATCACTAAAGACACCATTGAAGAATCAGGAGCATCTGGATCTACACATTTTTTATCCAGGGACCAGGATACAAGTCAACCACCGGGACCATCGAAAAGCGCAAAACCAGGAGAAGCCACCACAAATCAAGGACGCACAAGGAGCCAGAAGTAAATCTAGTAGTCAACATTTCTTCAAAGGAAATCACTACCTCACAAATTCAAACATTGAGCAAAGGCCTGGGATATGTTCCAACCTATGACACCAATTTACTGGAATGTGAACTAGCTCTATATAGATTTACTAGAATACTACGACTCCGACATTTTTTCACAAATGTATTACCAGCTAAAGAAGACACACAAACTAAAGAGTTCCTTGAATTCAAACCCAAATCCACATATCAGGCACCAGTTTCCCACAAAATCATAGATTCATTCGACAACCTAGTGAGGAAAGACCTACAAAAACTGCAATTCAGGAAAACGAAGAAATCGAACTTGACTCCACAAGAAAAAAATACATTAAAATCCATTCAGAAGAACACAGAAATACAGATTCAAAAAGCGGACAAAGGAGGCGCCATTGTCCTCATGGATCGCTCCTTTTATATTAACGCAGTTCAAGAACACGTATCAGATACTCAAACTTACCTAAAACTGGATCAAGATCCTGTAATAGAGCTCAAAGAAACGCTTGGAAGCATTTTAGATCATGCTTTGGAAATGGGATGGATAAGTGAAACCACCAAAAAATTTCTGACAGTAGAGTATCCAAGGAAACCCACCTTGTATATGCTGCCAAAGATTCATAAGAATTTGTTTAATCCACCAATGCGGCCTATAGTAACGGGTTGTGGAACCATCTTCGAGCCCTTGGGACATTACATTGATTATTTCTTACAACCGTTGGTTCAAGAATGGCACTCGTACATCAAAGATACGACAGATTTCTTATTAAAGCTGCAGAAAATAAAGTTCATGGAAGACATCATTTTTTGCACTATAGATGTCAAGTCTTTATATACTTCGATCCCTCACTCAGCTGGCATGGAGGCGGTAGAATGGGCTCTACTGCGCCAATCTTCACTCAGAGCAGACAAAGTGTTCATTTTGGAACTTTTACATTTTTGTTTACATCACAGTTACTTTTACTGGAACAATGATTTTTATTTGCAGCAACAAGGCACATCAATGGGCTTTGCCGGGGCACCGGCATATGCCAACACCTTTATGGCTAAATTTGAATCAGACTATATCTACAAAGACATTGGATGGACTGGAAATCTACTGCTATATTGCAGATTCATTGATGATATTTTTATTCTCTGGATCAACACTCAGGAAATGTTGGAAAACAAAATTGAACAACTTAATCAAATTGATGAACATATTCAGACTACCCATGTAATTGATCCGACAAAAATATCTTTTCTTGATGTTATTCTTACCAAAGAAGCGGGTCATATAAAAACGGAGGTTTTCAAAAAGCAAACAGATGTGAACAGTGCGCTTCATTTTCAAAGTTTTCATCCGAACAGCCTAAAGCAAAATTTACCACTGTCTCAATTCCTGCGGATAAAACGGATCTGCTCTACTGCAGAAGATACGGAGAAGAATTTATTACTCCAACAGCAGATGTATTTTGCTAGGGGATACCGTACAGAAGTGATTGAATCAGCCAAACAACGCGCATCTAAATTCAATAGAGACAGTCTCTTACTAAGTCGACCACGAAAACAGACAACCAGACAAGTGTTTGTATCAAAATACTCAACAGTATCTGGTAAAGTGAAGAACATCATCACCAAAAGATGGGAATTGTTACAAAATGAGCCTGATTTTCACAACATCTTTAAAGATCCTCCTATGTTTGCCTATAAACGCGCAAAAAACATCAAAGAAATCATCAACACCCCAATTAAGCAAGGAAACATCGTTTACAAAGGAATGAGTAAATGTCACAACTGCATCCATTGCAATAATGTTATCATTGGTAACACATTAAACCATCCATTTACTGGAGAAACCATTCAACTCCATCACACTTCTGATTGCAATTCAAACAAACTCATTTATTACATCAAATGTCCGTGTGGCAAGTTGTATGTGGGCAAAACCGAAAGAAAAATTAAAATACGGATATCTGAGCACAAAAGCACAATCAGAACATCAAATAAACACAGCAGTCTGGCCATGCACTGGAATGAAGAAAAGCACAGTATCGCCCAACTCAGATTCTCTGTGCTAGAAAGAGTTGAGCAACGTCAAGACACAGATCTGACTAGAAGTCTCCTACAGAGGGAGACCTATTGGATTAAACGTCTGGACACCTTAATGGAGAAAGGCATCAATGATAAAACAGACTATGCTTGTTATTTATAATGCATTCATGTTACAGCTTTTTTGTATCAAGGTAGTACTGCATATTTACATATATACTAATGTGATTAACCATTTTTCTTGGGTTTTATGACCCTTACCAGTGACCTCACCAACATATGTTTTGATTTTTTCAGGTATACATTGTATTCTGCACCATTTCTCAATTTTTCTCTCCCAATTTTTCTCCCCGGGTTCATTTCGCTCTCTTCCAAGATGGCGGCATCTTCTATCTTGTTTTGAGTCACCTTGTTTATTTTCAGTACAGCAGCACAGTACACACGCGAGCATTACCCTCATCTTGATTCGGGCTCATGCGTATAGTCACTTCGTTTATTTCTGATATAGGAGTAGGACTCAATCTTTATTAGAGCCTGTGCTTTTTTAGTCACCTTGTTTATTTTCAGTATAGCATTCAATCTCGTGATAGTTTCACCCATTTGGAGTTGAGTTATCGTTGTTTAGTCACCTTGTTTATGTTTATCATGCTTTGATATAAGCGCATGCTCCTATCATGCCGCTATGAGTTTCACCTGGTGGTTTGTGAACCAGCAGTCGGATAGGATTTCTCTTCATTGGATCGACTACGTTGTACTTTGTCGGTAAGACCTTTTCACTTGATTCTGTACCTGATCGCTCTTGTCAGTCTTTTGTTTTCACAATGTTTAGAGACGACACTTAATTGTGTTCTGTTTTCAGATTGAATTCTTCGTCTTGAAAAGCGTTTCTTTTTCGTTGATCAACAAGGTAACAGTTTCATTGAGCCTCATCTCTCCGTTTTCTTCACTATTCACACAACTTTATTTAAACATCTCATGGTGATGGTCATTTCGGGTCATTATTCGGTCACTGAACTTATTCACCTAGTTGTGTTTCAGCATGGAGTGTTGTTATCTAATTTGGAGTTTGATCATGTATTTGCAAACTGATGTTTTGCCATCACTGTAACGTTCATTTTGAAAATATGCATTGTTGATTTATTTCTTTAGATACTTAGCCCCCGACGAAGAGCCGGTTGGCTCGAAATGCATTGGGCATTTACAAAAGTGAACTTCTTGAAAGATTGGAATTTGGATTTGTACGAAGAAATGAATGAAGATCCAATTATCAAATATTTGTGCAATGAATAAATTGCTACAATCACTGATACATTGATTCGACATATTTTATTCACCATAATTTTGGATTGAGTCTGTTGAAGTAAAACTACAGTTTAGAGAACTTTTTCAAGGTATCTACCTGAACGCAATTGTGCGTGGAGAGTAGGGCCCTACTGGTCCTAGTATTGGAGGCTACTCTAGAAGTAGACCGGACAGGCCCTTTTGTAGATGGAAAGGTAAATGATGAAAATATTACTTTCCTAGTAGATACTGGTGCTACTCGATCAACTGTTAGGTCAGCTGATGTTAAGAACCTTCCTCTTTCGGATGAAACAATCCAAGTGGTTGGAGTATCCAACAGACAGATCAAAACATATCTCACGGAACCAGTAAAGGTCAACATAGGGAAATTTTCCGAAATTCACCGCTTTGTCGTGTGCGGTTCAAGTCCTGTAAACCTATTAGGACGAGACCTGCTGTGCAAAATGAATTGCACCATATTTTGTACCCCTGATGGAATAGCATTTGAGACCCCTGATGAAGATGTACTGTATAAAATGACTATGGCCAATATGGAAACCGAGATTACTGAAGCCTAGGCTGTATTCAACCCTGGCGAATTATCAAAAGAATTAAAACAGACAGTGAAAGCAGAAGTCTGGGATTTTACAGGAGAGGATGTAGGATTGATGAGAAATGTGGATCCCGTAAAAGTAACGGTGAAAGGAGGAATAAGCTACCCGAATGTTCCTCAATATAAATTGGCACCTGAAATAATTGAAGGAGTAACCCCCATAATCGAGAAAATGATTAAACAAGGAATTTTGAGAGAAAATGAGTAGTCCATGTAATTCACCAATCATGGGACTGAAAAAGGCTAATGGAATGTTCAGGATAGTGCAGGATTTGAGAAAGAAAAACAAAACTGTAGTGTCGTGCTGTCCTATTGTACCAAATCCATCTGTGATTTTGTATCAGATTCCTCATGATGCAGAATGGTACACAGTAATTGACTTATGTCACACTTTCTTTTCCATCCCGTTGCACCATGATAGCTAGCAAATTTTTGCGTTTCGTTTTAGCAAACGTATTTTGGCTTGGTGCCGAATCCCACAGGGGTATGCGGAAAGCCCCTCGATATTTAATCAGATATCCAAAAAAATCTTTGGAAGATTTTGAAATGACCAAGAATTAAGTGCTAGTCCAGTATATCGATGACCTGCTTGTGGCATCGAAAACTCGAGAAGCCCGTGTAATGGACACCATAGCATTGTTAAATCATTTGGCAGATGGAGGACTTAAAGTGTCGTATGTATACAAAGGCTGTTGAGAAAATTGATTTCTCGTGCCCAAAGGGTAGAGAGGATATAGGTCAGAGTAACACCTCCCAGTATAAATAGTTACACAAATAATTTTACTCCAACTAACCATACAATGGTCATTATTGTTACATGTAGATGGAATGATATGATGAACAGGGGAACTTATAACTTCACCACTAGGTGAGCAAGGAAGCAATTCCTTTTGACTTTTGATCAAAAGGAATTGCTTCCTTGCTCACCTAGTGGTGAAGTTATAAGTTCCCCTGTTCATCATATCATTCCATCTACATGTAACAATAATGACCATTGTATGGTTAGTTGGAGTAAAATTATTTGTGTAACAAGGACTTAAAGTGTCACCATCGAAACTGTAATTTTGTCAGAAGGAAGTACAATATTTAGGTCACAAAATTGAAAAAGGATTGAGGAAAATAACAACAGACAGGATCAAGATAATAAAAGGAATGAGAGCTCCCATGACGCAAAGAGAGGTGAGAATGTTTCTTGGAATGGTTGGGTATTGTCATCAGTGGATAAGTAACTTTTCCCTGATCGCAAAACCTTTGGTACGCCTGACGAGAAGTGATGTGAGAGATCCCATTGACTTAGATAGGGAAGAACTAGCAGCATTTAAGAAATTGAGAGACAGTTTGTGTGAAGCGCCAGCATTAGGGATGCCTGACTATGAAAAAGAGTTTGAGTTGTACTGCAGTGAGAGGAACGGATGTGCACTCTCTGTATTGATACAGAAACATGGAAAATTAAGAAGACCAATTGCATATTTCTCAGCTATGCTAGACCCTGTAGCTGTAGCCTTGCCAGGTTGTTTGAAAGCAGTAGCTGCCACTTGTAAGAGTCTGGAACAGAGTGAGGGAATTGTAATGGGATATCCTGTACGAGTGTATGTACCTCATGATGTGGCAATCCTTTTAACAAGGAGTCGCACTCAATTCATGACACATAGTCGGCTGACTAAGTATGAGAAAGTCATATTTGGTGCAATGAATGTGAGCCTTGCAAGATGCTTGAATGTGAATCCTTCTACGCTATTGCCTGATGCTGAAAATGTTGAAGTCAGGGATGAAGTGGATCATGATTGTTTGGATGTATTGGATTTCTGTACAAAACCACGTCCTGACATAAAAGATGTACCCTTGTCTGAAAGTGACTTTGTGATGTTTGTAGATGGGTCATGTTTGAGAACAGACGAAGGAAATCTGAGTGCAGCATATGCAGTGTGCACAGTTGCAGCAGTAATGGAAACATCTTAGCTGAAGGGAGTAAAATCAGCTCAGGTTGCTGAACTGATAGCTTTAACTAGAGCATGCAAGATTGGAAAGAATGTGAGAGTGACTGTAATAACTGATAGTCAGTATGGTTTTGGTGTTGTGCATGATTTTGGCCAGATTTGGCTGCAGAGAGGATTTCTGACGTCAAGTGGAACTCCTATAAAGAATGCTGAAGTGGTTGGAAAGTTGCTTGAGGCGATACAGCTGCCAAAGCAATTGGCTGTTGTGAAGTGTGCTGCTCATGTACAAACCGCTGATTATATCGCGGTCGGAAATAAGTATTCCAAGGATATAGCCCAATATTGTGCTCGTAATCAGAACTCAGTGAACAGGGCTAAAGAGAAGGAAATGAATTTGTTGCCATCGATGTTTACTAACATTGTGGGTACCTGGGAAGAAGTGAGGCAATTGCAGGAAGAAGCAGGAGACGAGGAAATGAGACAGTGGGTAAAAGCAGGATGTGCACCAAGGGAAACAGATCATGTGTGGGTTTATCGAGATGGAAGACCAGTCATGCCTGATAGCATGGTGTCTACCATGGCATAGATGTATCATGGACAGGGACACATAGGGAGGGACGCGATGATTCGGTCCTTCAAGCAAACGTGGTACAATGCTAAATTTAGACTTGTAGCCGAGAGCCTTTGTCAAAGATGCCTTATATGTCAGCAGTTCAATCCAGGAAGAAAACCAGTGGTAAACCTAGGAACGATAGGTCGAGAAGGAGGGCCTTTCACCAGAATGCAGGTTGATTTCATTGAGATGCCACCTTGAAATAGATTAAGGTATGTTCTAGTAATGGTGTGCTTGTTTTCTAGATGGGTAGAAGCATATCCCACAAGAAGGAGTGATGGAATTACTGTAGCAAAACTGCTGTTGAGGGAATTCATCCCTAGATTCGGGTTCCCAGTTACAATTGAATCAGATAGAGGAAAGCATTTCCATAATGAGATCATGAAATTGATTTGTGAAGCATTAAATGTACAACAGAAACTACATTGTACCTATCGCTAGGGGTGGGCGGAATTTGCGAAATTCACTTTTGCAAACTATTGCGAAAATGTTAAAAATCTATGCAAACACGCGGAAATATCGCGAAGACGCAGAAGTTTTTTTCCCGCCCGTTCGCGGTATTTTCTGCGGGATCGCGTCTCGCCAACTTACCCATGCGGTTGTTCACGGGCGCGGCCATCTTGTTTTCACTTGTCTCGCGGTGCATGATCCCGAGAAGAAAGACGTGTACGCGCGACGAATGACGTGATCGCGCGACGAATGACGTTAATGCGGGCGCGAGACAGCGCAAATGGCTACCAACAATCCAACATCTCGTGGAGAACGCGACCGGATCGGGAAAACTTGTCGGCGAACGCGGGGATTCAGGTAAGGCAATCGCGTGCACGCGAGAATGTATTTTTTTACAGCGCGAGCAAGATGCAGATTGCGGAAATTTTGACATTTTCACGCTCTCCGCGGAATGCGAAAATGTCAAATTATCGCAATTTCCGCGAGCTGAACGGAATTTTCGCCCAGGCCTACCTATCGCCCAGAGGCTTCTAGTGTGGTGGAACAAATGAATGGCATTATTAAAAACCGATTGGGAAAAATGTGTTTAGCCACAGGTTTGATGTCTTGCCTCTAGTGCTCATGACTATTAGATTAATTCCAGATAGAACCACAGGTTTGAGTCCACACGAAAAAATCATGGGAAGAGCAATGCGCCATGTATTCATACCAGTCAACAAGCTGTTGCCTATATCTGATGACTTGGTCTTGGATTACTGTAAGGGGCTGGCTGACGTAGTTCATTCTGTGTTCATTCAGGTTGGATCGGATGCCACCACCGTTGAAAAGAAGCAAGCTCATGATCTGACTAAAATCCGTACGCATACCAACAGTAGTATATGTAATAAATGGAATATTGCATGGTATATGTTGCTTTTGTGATGTCTCTGTAATGTTGCCCGAGAAGACCACGTAGAGGGTGAATATGAACGCTTTAAATGTCGCTATACGCTAGATAAATACAAGCACATAGAGGGATTAGTAAGGGGTTAACATTAGATTCATTATTTCCATGCATTAATTACTCTTTTGTGGTTTTTTCGCTTAAATTGGCGTTTGGGCCTAAATTATAAAATGGCCGCCGACGCGACATGACGATTTGGCCACTGTCCCACGAGGCGCGGAGCGAACAGCGCATATGCGACAAAAGATGACTGCAGCCTCTGCATGACCCGTAACCCACTGTACTAAGGCAAGGCCACGGTGGGACAACAGCCAAGTGACAAAACAAAGGGCGTTTACAAAAGAAACCGGAATGGACTGAACTGTGACCTCACCCCTCAAACTGTGCTAAACCCCATCGGACGATCTATACCAACCAATCACGACTGTACAAAATTATAAAAATTTAACTTTTTACTGTGATTTTGTTATAAAAGTACATGGTAGAATAGAGAGGGAACCTTGCTTTACTTGACTACTACCTACCCTACTGACCGATGACAATGACGATGATGGTGACGCTACGCAAACTCTACTACTTAGGGTGACTGCTGCGTTCCTGAATTCTAAATGGTCCGGATGCTGCCCAATTACCTGATGACTACGAACTTTTCCTAATTCTATGGTCATTGACAGATGCTTGCACGTCTCTGGTCATTCCCGATCTTTGAGACTGTGGCGTGCTGAGAACAGAACTTGAACATTAATCTGCTTTGACGAATGACGACAGACTTAGAGGACTCCAGATAGACAGAATAGGTAAATATGATGTTCTACTATTTAATTTTGATATAAACTCTCCAAACGCAAATTTAACTTTACTATGAAATTTTAGAGAAACAGATATTGATTAACAGAGAATGAGTTTGTGGTTTATTGAGAAGGGTAAGATCTAAATCTTAAAATGTGTTTTAGCTGGTTCTAGATCAGCATCAACCAATTCAACTATTTGGTCCATTGACCACGTGGGAGGAGTGCCTTGATGTTTAGGATTGAGATCTGTAGGTGGAAAGGGATATTGATGTATATTTTGTAAATTAACTTTTCTTTCCCTATAGGTTATAAGGTATTCCCCTCACTTGTCGAGCGCTTGAACCGCTCATCCCTCCAACTGTGTGCAGACCGGAGAATGGTTAGTGTGAATGTTGGTGTTATGGGCCCCACCAATGTCTGCATGTGTGAATGAGTTAGTGTGATGTCGGGTCTGTGACACAGGGAGGATACCGGTACGGGTTTGCTCTCCCCGTTACCAAGGTTGTTGCTCTCCATCAAGTGTACACTAAAATTATAAGGCCTACCCCATGTCAATATCTAATCATGTAGAGTCAACTCTGCACCAGGCTATCTGTGTGCAGTTATCAGGCTGCGCACAACAGTAGTCTCACATGGGCAGTCCTCACAAGTGTGCAAACGTGTGTGCACAAGTGTTCACATGTAACCACCAGTCAAGTACCCCTTACACTAGCTGCATCGCAGTGGCCTTACCTTTAAAGGTGGACACTGGCGGTAAACACGTGAGGTCCATTTGCCATATGATTACCATGGGTGAGGCACATGTAGTGAGTCTCAACCACAGTAAAAAGTTCAAAACCATGTGATCCCAAAAGCAAAAAATCCGGGCGTACTGAATGTGCGGAACTCAATTGCAACAGTAAAGAAGAGAATTTGAAAATAATCAATAAGAAATGGAAATGTCTGCTTGGGTTGAAACACCTTATCAGTTGAGTTAGATTTAAAATCCATGGTGTGGTACTCCCCCAAACCTTTTGACTTCAATCAGAGGAGTTTGCCAAACGGCTATGGCGGTCGACCTCAAATATGGGGAACCTGGTCCGAGTCTCGGCAAGGATGCGCAACATCTTGTGATTCTAGGCAAATCATTTAATCTCCCCATGCCTAACAAAATGAATGTGTCCTCATGCAACGCAACTGGTGCTCGTGTAAAGTGCTCTGATACCCTTATAGTTTGCGCTATATAAAACTCCGTAAAAAAAAAGATTGGTTCGTGCTTGTTTTTGTTGGCCTTTAGGACTCTGTGAGCTTTACACCTACTAACCAGTGCTAAAGTGCTTGTGCTCTCTCCTCCAAACATAGTAAAATTAGCCTACACTTAATGGCACATTTAAGTTACTTGTAAGTTCCTAGTAAATGGCACAACATGTACTCAGGGCCTGTAAATTAAATGCTGTTCATGGGCAGCAGCACTCCTTGGCTACTCACTGCAGTAGCTTTTTAAAACATGCCTCGGACTTGCCACTACATACACAACACCTCCAATGAAAAACACTTCACACCAGACTTGAGAAGGCAACTCTTCAGTGGGACTAACCTGGTCCCTGTATCTCGCCCGCAATCCAACACAGTCGACCTGAACTTGTGACTTTCTCAGTCTAGCGAAACCAGATGACCACAGAAAGCACTTTGTGCTTTTAGGTTCTATTTTCACTAAAATGTTTGAAACTGAATATATGCAGCTCTATTGATTGGATTTTTGATGTTCTACTATCATCCTATTTATAAATAATCACTCTGTTTGTCTAAATTGATTTGGGATTTTTCTCATTTTGTAGTTTTTGCTCTTTTACAGTTTGAGTCCTGCTTTAATACTTTAAACATTGCCTCAAAGCTAAGCCTGACAATTTTTTGGCCAAGCTACCAAGGGCTTCCACACTCTCACGTGATAACCCAATCCTTGCAAGTTGTAAATATTTAGTTGCACAAATGCACTTTGAGGTTCAAGAAGTGCTCAAGGAGCGTCATATGTAGGAACACAACGGAAACAATTGCATTAAAGATTGACATTATGGATACATCACTCAGTCAGTTGCCTACATCCAGGGCTGGCTCTCGGGTGGTGCGGTCGGTGCCACCGCATCGGGCGCTGACTTAGGGTGGGGGTGCCATGTTTATTGTTTTAAAGCACCTGATGCCACGATCCTTGTCCCAGAAAATTTCAAGCATCAATAAAAACGCCACAATAACTTCGGTGATTATTGTTCTTCCTGGAGAGAGACCAGAGCTCTGTATGGTAGTGGAAGTTTCGACTCATCATAGCTGCCTACTGCAAAGAAGGAGTCCCATTCAGATCACAAAGTGCATACACTGTAAATAGGTCAATGGGTCATCACTTTTGTAAGAGAGATCATTTTGTTACTTGAAGTTTAAAAGTTAAAATCCTAATATAGAGCAATGAGCTATTAACTGTTGCCCAAGAGCTGCATGCAAACTGCAAGGAATATATTACAGCTACATGTGTTTTTTGCCCAGCCTTTCCGTATCCTAATTTTGTAAAAAGGGTTCATTTGGGTAGAAATCAGTTCTTACTATTAAAGAAAACCCCTAACAATGGTGTTACATTAAAAATTCTGAATTTGTGTTTCTCAAGACCAAGGACCCTTAAACTATACTGCCTACCAGTATGGATGACATGTGACGCCTACACCTTGTCTTATGTAAAATTTCCTATACACTGATTTACACATGTATGATTGTCTCCGTGCAACGTATGTGTGGTGTGGAGTGGAGCTATAAAACTAAATGAATCTAAGGGACAGTGGTTTTGAAGACTTGGGGGGCATTGTCAAATGGTGGTAGTGAGTGAATCTGTGGCGATGTGATCATTGGGAGGTGACAACAAACATTGCAGCACAGGGCCCCACCAGCACTAAAGCCTGGCTACATCAAAAGGATATGCATGAACTAATGAATCATCTACCATTCTAGATCTGAGGAACAAGCATTTCCGAGCATGAAAGTGTGGTACAAGAACCTTATTATTGCTTGTTCACCCCCTTCAATGGTGACTACTGTGTGAGGGTGATGTAAAATGTTCCTCACACTCTAGGACAACCAGGAAACAGTCTCTGCAGTGCAGAAATGCCCTTGACCAGTAAGGAGCTATGTTTGCATTGAGGGGAGACTTTGGACAATAGACACTATTGACTGTTTGAGGCATCATTCCCCCTTCTATGGAGGGCTTCCTTTGCAATGCATGAGAATCTCAAGGGAATACTTTCCATCTCAAATGTACAATGAATCTTCATACTGTTCTTCACATTCAATCATTTGTCTCACAGATGGTTTCTGCAGTGAAACAAAACTTTTTTCACTGCAGCACATGAAATTGAGATCTTTTGTGTGTATTTGCTGTATTTAGTATACAGATCAGGATGCTGGAATATATAACAAGCTTTGCAAAAGCCATTGCTTCTGATCTTAATGTGCTACTGAGTGCAAACGCAGGCGTTCCGGTATGCCATAGCCTATCCAAGCGAGATCTATCGATCATATTACATGATATGACTCGTACATTGGGATTCTAACTGCAATTACCAGAATCCTTGTGCAATAACCTGTTACATCTTAGGAGGACGGGAAGATGATGTCAGATCAGATGGCACACACATCTGTCTGAGTGCCCAACACTGTTGGTGATTCTCCATATGAGCACCAGCTTCTCCGCTTACCATGGATCCAGATAATGCGAATCAAAGCTGATGAGATGAAGCAAGAGTAGGGTCCTGAATGGTTGTGTAGATGTAGAGTAGGCTGTGGACTGATGCTCTGTTGAGACCATTTATTATTATTTACGGATAAAAGCTTTGACCTTAAAATGTATTTACAAAGAGTGACCACGTGTGACCTTGTCATGTATTTATATTTACTGAGCTAAGTGTGAAATCTGTGCTTCCCATGGCATGTGGCATGTTTCGGGCATCTTGTGAGAGTGCCATGGGTGAAGACTCTGCTACACGCCATGACACAGAGTAGATTCCTTCTGTCACGTGAGTGCAAGTTCTGGCTCAGTGCCTGGGTCCTTATGCCAGGTGTATGTGGTGGACAGCAGCATTGCCATGTGAAGGGGAAGATGGCCTGGGTCCATCCTGCTGGTCATGGTCATGCATGGACTGTCTGTAGACTCGATTGTGGTGCTAGGGTTGGATTGGGATAAAAAATCAGCCTGGACGCACCCAAAAAAAGTGGCCCACATTTGCATATTGTCTTTCCGGAAAACACTGCTTTAGTGAAGTTTTCTGAAAAGTAAGGGGGTGGGGCAGCATGTTTTTTTTAACTTCACTTAGATAAAAAAAAATGCACAGATTAGTTCACACTGCTGAGCCAAACATGAGTGCAAGTGAGACCACTTCTGCTCAGGCCCCCTGCCCCCGCTCAATCAGCATACATTAATGGGCCGGCCCAGCGAGAGAAAGGGAGTGATATCTCCACCCAACTACCTTTAGAAAGGCCACTCAGGCACCCACTGGGCCGCTGGCGGCATCCTAACAGCACAGACAGCCGACAGACTGCCGGAAAAAGCAGCCCACAGCTAGAACTCAGCTACCGGTCCTTCGGCCATTTCCCGAGTGCCCGCATTACCAATCCGATCCTGCTAGTAAGCACATCACAGAAGGATAGGTCGAGGTCACCACTCTTTCCTAATGCAATGTACCAATATCGACCATCCCCTGTGCTATATTCCATCAGTAGGACATTCAAGGAAACATATTATTGTATTGTGGCATTTATGATATGATTAGAAAGGGATTGAGTGCCCTCACGGAGAGACCCCTTTTGGGAGGTTATCTTATGATATAATATACTATGTTGTGTTATGGTATAATATGCTATGTTATGTAACATTATGCTTTGTTATGTGTTGTGCTATGATAGTTAATGGCACTTTATTTTAACCTACCTTATTTGATTTTTGTTGTCATTTTACTTTATGCCATACTATATTATATTAAGTTGTGTTTTGTTATGTTATGTTTTGTTATTTTATGTTGCGCGGTTGCTGAATAGAGCGGAGTTTACTTATTGCTTGGCCTCTCCGAGCTGTATTTATTCACCTTGTTTCTTTTCTGTGACTGGAATCCAAAAATCAACACATTTTAGTGATTATAAACGCTGCTGCTATTCCTACCTGCTTTTAATACCATTTAAAAGGACTTTGCGTTTGTCGAACAAAGTATATTTATTTGCTCAGGGGAGGGCAACACTTCCATGTCTGAATCGGTTTTAATTAGCAACAGAATAATGGAAAATGAAAATTAATATTGGACAAATTTCCCTCATCCCGTCCTTGGCTGTAATCAGTCCTAATTATTAGAAAAGCCTGCCAGCAGGCTGTCGAATTTAACATTTCCTGCTAGGAAATAAATAATATGTTAATCGATACATATGTAGAGCAGCCCATGTAAGAAAAAGAAAAAAAACTGCGCCCCCTTCCTGTGTGCAGCCGGGCGTGCAGGGGGGTGGGGGGGACGTCGATGAGTGGGCTTGGGGGTGGGGGCAGCTGCTCACCTTGACAGGGTTGAATATCTCAAATGCCCCTTTGTCAAAGGGAATAGTGCGATAAATATTCATTACACTTGCACTTATGGGTCTATTAAAAGCCGTAGCCTTTTCCCCAAGGTAGATTCATCCGTTTTGATTAGATGGACGGCCTCGGAATCTATCAAAATGTGCCAGCGCGCGGGTGATAGATGCGGCCCAAAGCAGGTCTTCCTGGGGTAATCGAATGCCTTAATGAAGTCAGGCTGCAGCTCGCGCATAATGCTCCATGGAGCTCTGACGTTTCGACTTCCTCCTTATACCCACCCCCCCACCTTCACATTAACCTACCCCGTGCTCCTCAGATAAATGTAACATGGTCAACTAAAGTGACAGGTGAAGGAGAAGCTGGATTGGGCGTCTAGGCACGGTTGACGCTCGCGCTATAGCATCAAGGTCCATTGACATATATGAAATGTGTGCAGCTCACATCAATGGGGTAGCTCCGCGTCATTTTTCGTGAACTTTGACTATGCGTAAAGGTATTCACGTCTCTCTTCCCTGATTATTGCCTTTACAGTTCTTAAAGTGTAGAGTAGTGTTTGGGCGCAGGGCAGGACTGGGAACCGAAACCAAAGCTATGCTGCAAAACCAGCCCCTGGTAACAAAACGGCCCCCCAGGGATCTAAAACCAGCCCCCAAGCTGGTGGCCCACAGGGGAAACGCCCTGTGCCTGCTACGGCTAGTCCGGCCATGACTGAGTGAAAGACAAGCATGAAGATAAGTTTGTGTTTAAAGGTTCTACTCAATCCTACTAAATCAAAGGGCGGGCAGATCTCCTCCGCCAAGTGCCCTCCAATACTTTAACATTAAGAAATTTGACAAACATAAAAAAGCCATTTTTCAAATTCAAAAACGTTCACAATCATGGTCCCTAAACTAAGCTTGTGCTTTTAGTACTATGTCACATTTGCTGAGGTGTATCCAATTGTGGAGGTCTCACACACTGTAGCAGTAGCAGACCTGAGAGCTACGAATGAAAGCTAAGGCGATGGAATGGAAGAGGTGGGCAACCAACTTTCCTCCAACAGCATCTCAACAGGAGACAATTATAACTATATTCTTGTAGAAAGATACTCTGCTGACATCCACAAATATGAAATATGGTTGACACATTTACAAAGGGATATGTACAAGTCCTGGGGCACCTGCGAAGGATGTTCTACTCAGAAACTCAGAAGCCGAACCCAGGGTAAGAAGCAACCGCTAGAGATTAATAAGACGCTTTCACATTGCACGGAGGAGTTCCACCATCTTAAAGTTGCCGCCATAAAATGGCCCAATGCAATATAAAAGTGACGTTCTCATCATGGAGCAACCATGAATGCCCTTGAGACAGGACCGATTGTCCCCGTGCTAAACAGATGAACCCTGGTTAAAATCTCGCCAACTTCCTCCCCATCACCAATCTCCCCTTTGTAGGAAAACAATTGAGAAAGCTGTCTCACTTAGACAGAGAAGCAGATCAGCAAAGTCAATCTTTCACAAGACACACGATCTGGATAGTAGCAAGCCCCTCCTCCTTGGGCCTGATGAATGAACTGCATTTTGTAGTGCGTAAAGTAGTACTACAGTGTACTACAGTAGTACACTCACATTATGCAACATGGAATTCACAAACCTACGACCGGAGAGTGCTGTATGTAGACCTGTGCAAGGGTAGAGGAGAGCTCCACACATATGGGTACACTTGTTAGTAGTAAATGTGAGTAGTACTAGGGGAGTGGTGCAAAAATTGAGAATAAATACTACTAAATGGGTGAGGTTAAAGGGAATTTAAGGAGTGTCTTGGAATGGAGATGCTAATATGAAACACAAATGATCAAAACAATTGCAATTTATAAAATAAACTTTTAAATTTACTGTAACCCTAAAAGAGATTAAATAAAAAAAAAACATTTTTAAATCAATTAAATATATAGCTCGACCAACTTTAATAAATATTAAAATGAAAATGTTAGTTTAAGTTTTTTTAATTTAAATTATTGTTTAAATATTGATATTTATAAATTAAATTAAAGCATTTAAATAATGGAATTATTTAATACAGATTTATTTTTATGAGCTAATCGGATGCAATATATTTAATTTTATTATTTACAGATTCATAATAAATAATTTAAATGAATGTACATTTATATTATAATTAACATATTTTAATTTTTAAAGAATATTGAACTTTAATAATTCCCCCACACTTTCTCATAGGTAGATCTCCACCTCAGTGGCAAAGCTCTCGCCCGACAGGTGAAAAGTCAAAGGTAGTAACTTTATACTTGTAAATTCTCTTGGAGGACCTTCACACCCACATTCGAAGATAGGAGTAAATATATACACATGTATAAGTATGCATGTGTAGATTTACATATGGGAATTGGGCACCTTGTCTACTGTGGAGTTTACAGGGGTTTCAGCATCTTCCACACCATCTTTAAAGTTTACATTGGTACCCTTTTATCCATACTATTAGTGAACAAGCTCATGATCCATTAATACGCTGAAATAATTAAACTCTACCTTAAAATCTCAATTAACAATGACATCCAGTGACTCAAATCCTCCCTCAAATGAATTCAAAATTGGGTGTATAGCACCTAACATAAGAAAAACTGTTGGACCTGGTCCTTTTTACAGGATTATCCCCTAACCTGTTGCCTTCTTCCTTCTATTTTTCTAACCCTCTGTTTGTTGGCTTTATGACTAAGCCTGGGCAAAGCACTACGCTACGCTCGCGTAGTTTGCGAAGTTCGTGCTACTTCGCACTACGCGAACTGCACGTAGCACAGTGCGAACACGCGTAGCGTAGTGTTGCGTAGTGCTGCAGTCATTTTGTGCTTGCTCGCGGTCCTCAACGTCAAGTTGGCGACCGCGAGCAAGCAAAATGACATCCCGGCGAGACTTTTTCCTTGTTCGCGATCTGCAACATCAAGTTTGCGATCGCGAGCATGGAAAATAAACCTCCCGGCGAGATTCCCAACGCGAGGAGGTCAGGTTTCTCATTTCGTGTGGTCGCGTATGCTCGCGGCCGCTCGCGATGAGAAACTACCAGTTCGCATTGAGAAAGCTGCTGCTCGAGTAAAAATCTACTCGAGCAGCAGAAAACTACAGCTCGCACTGTGCAAGATGTCATTTTCAATGACTGCACAGTGCCGGTTGCTTGTCCGCACTGTGCAATCATTGAAAACGACATCTGGCACAGTGCGAACAAGGTACTACGCAGTTCGCGAAGTGCTACGCGTAGCTCGCGTAGTGCGAACTGCACTTTGCGTAGCTTCGCGAAGTGCTACTTCGCGAACTACGCCCAGGGTTATTTATGACTCTGGGAACTTTACCATTGCTAAGCAGTGCTAAAGTGCATGTGCTCCCTTCTTTAAACGTGGCATGATTGATTTACACCTGTTTGACATATTTAATATACTTGTAAGTCTCTGGTTCAGTGGTATTCCATACACATAGGGCCTGTAAATTAAATGCTACCACTGGGCCTGCTACACTGCTTGCACCACCCACAGAAATTGTCTTTAAAACCTTTCTCAAGCCTGCCACTGCAGGGCCTGCATGCCCAGTTTACAGCCACATTGATGTGTCATTTAAAGTTACTTTCCAAGCCTGAAACTCCCCTTTTACTATATATAGGGCACCCCTGAGGTAGGCCCTAAGTAGCCCTATGGGTATGTGGAAATTTAGCTTGTAACTGAACATTATCTGCGCCATCTTGCCTCTCCCCAGCGCCACGCACAGCGAGCGCACGGCCGCCATTTCAGGCACCCCACTCTCTCTCCCCGCTCATTGTCGATCGCCAGCGCGTCCCCCTGGCGCTGCAAGCATCCCCCCGCGCGCCGACCACCCCCGCTCTCTCATACATGGGCCATAAACCCTCTCCTTCTGCGCGACCCTGCCATGGAATCACACCCCGTGCCTGACCAACACCTCCTTTTATCCCATACATGGTCATACATCCTTCCTGATAACCCCCATCCTCCGCGCCCGATTGTCCGAACCGATCCCAGGCCATCACCTAGCCCTACGGATGCAGTTTATCGCCCCTACTGTAAGGAAAACACCCCACATCAAAGGGATTACAGCAGATCAAAGCCCCTACCCCCTGAGACCCGACCGGTTGCACACACCCACGGGAATTGGCGGAATGTCCAGCTGTGTGATAGCCATCTCCTACTGTAGGAGGGGTGGGGACTCCCACTGAAGATATGTGTGGGAACGAGCTCGAAGTGGGGATTCCGAGGAAGTTCTTTCTTGTATCAAGACAATCTCAAGAATGTGCCATGTGTGATAAACCTGCAATAAAGTCATAAACCTGTGTATAAGAGGCCAGGCCTCAGAGATGCAGTTAGAGCACCTCGTGACGATACCTTGCTGTCTGATCTGATGTGTTCTGCTCCGACGGAATAAAACTTTGTTTCCTGCCTTCCAGTCTCCGGCGCCTGCCTCTTTATTGCTTTAACATCGAATGGTATAAGAGGCGATTACCGCCGGGCAATACTTGAAAGGTTATCGACTGAAACTGCCGCTACCGTTTAACAATTGGCGTCCCAAGCGTGGGGCCCATCAGTGACACGTGGATCCAGTGGGAGAGGTCCCGACGACAGAGTGAACGACTGCAACGATCGGGAGAGCTCCTGCCCGATAGACCCTCGTCTGGCAGCCGATCATCCGAACTTCACTGGTTCCGAGCAGACCTCTCTCGAGTGATCTACGGTCTTGACTGGGAACCATCAGGAGTGCCGCGGCAAATACGGAGAGCAGAGGACGATCGGGCGCTGGAGGCGGAAGACGAGAAACTGTCCACTGTTGCGAAATAATTGATTGATTGACTGAAATACTAGCATTGCTCATTGATTGTTCTCTTTGAGATATTCGCTGTCTACAAACGGGGAGGAGTAGAAATACTCTCTCTCTCTCCCTTTGCAGATAGTGAAGGGTAGGTAACGCAGACTTTTGTCCCCGTTGTAACCCGTCGTGCCTATCTTTATCTCCCCACTGATTGATTGTCCGAACATTGATTGTTTTGAAGAATAGTGCTCTTTGAGATATTCTCTGTTTGCAAATAACGTAGAATAGAAATATTCTGTCTAGTCTTTGCAAATAGTGAAGGGTAGGTAACGCAGACTTTTGTCCCCGTTGTAACCCGTCGTGCCTATCTTTATCTCCCCATTGATTGATTGATTGTCCGAACACTAGTTGTTCGATATTGGTTCTTTGGAGGTATTCTCTGCTTACAAATAACGAGGAATAGAGATATTCTGTCTAGTCTTTGCAAGCAGTGAAAAGATAGGTAGTGCTGACTTTTGTCCCCGTTGAAACCCGTCATGCCTATCTTCTCCCCACTGATTGGTAGTTGGTTTTGCCCGGACCGCTTATTAGAGGTGAACCATCCGGCTCCTCTGGAAGGCACCCCTAATAAGGACATGTTCACTAAAATACGAACTAATCGCCATAGTTTATACCAAGCTATGGCATAAAATATACAAAGGGGGACCCCGAGAGTCAGTGGCCACTGGTAGGATCCTTTTTGACCCTACAAAACTAAAGAAACGCTAGGAAATAGCCCTTTGTGGGATATATGGAACTAGGGGAAGGAACCAAGCTCACGGTCAAGACGGCCACGAGGTAGCCCGGCTCCATCGCTCTCGCTGCCTAAACATGTCTGCCCTACCACCCACCCCGCCCAGTAGACACGACCGAAAGCCTGTTGATACCCACCATCGACGTCACCGAACTTGACTAGGATCACGCACAATTGGACTATGCCATTTTCCGATTACACTGTAACTAGATTGCAAATATGTACAACACTCCAACAAAGTAGTATGATTAAACATTTTAATAACTTATAGGTATAACAACATTCCGACAAGATGAACAGGTTAAAACACGTTTTAAACAACTATTTACATGACAGTCTGCTGCGACCTGCATCCCAAAGCATTTACGTCCACGTGACACCGTCCTCGCCTCTCCTTCCTCGAAGTTGCAACATTGGCCTGTTTTGGGCGGTCCTTTTAGTCGGCGTTGGGCTATAAAAGCCATGCAAAAATCCATTGACATCAGTGGCGGACAACTGTGCGAATAGTCCGGAAGCCACACGCGGCGCCAAGACCCTGGCAACGCCAAGGTGGGTCTGCCACGTCGTGCGGATCTTCCCATTCTCTTCTTCCTTCAATAACGAAGGGTGCCCTGGCGGGGGGAAGCGACGCGGACGGGCCTCCCCCGCCTCCCCAGGTGGAGGCTCGCCAGCAGATTACATTTTACTCGCCGGCCAGCTGAGTTGCACCCAGCCATTTCACTCGCCGTCCAGCTGAGTTGGCGCCCCTGCACTCGACCGCCGGACAACCACCCAAGCACGGGTTCACCAAGATTGCCACTAGCGCCCGACGCGAGGAGTGGGCCCCCGCAGCCGAGTGATCGGGGACCCACCCCGGTGGCGATACCATCTGAACTGCTGCTGTCGCTGCTACTGGACCCCCGGGGTGGCGGTTGATCTTTCAGATTCAGGCCCGGCCCGCTGGAAAGACGGCTCTGGACTCGGAAGCTTGTCTGCTTGGGCGTGGGCCCCACCCTTGGAAAAACGCCACCATAGCTTTGCAGATTCTGCGGGGGTCATTGGCCCTCGACTCCCGCGGACTTCTGGTAAGGACAAACCGCCGCCATTGTTCTTTGCCCCGGGCGGCAGCCACCTTGCCTCCGCTTGGTGCAGTGAAAAAGACTGAGGCAGGACGTCGGCAGAAAGACCCGCCTACTGTCCCGCCCTAAGAACGGATCACGGCATCACCGTGAGACCGTGGTGACGCCATGCTGACGCAAGCTTCTGTTTGAATTATCAGAAGACACCGCGGCCTATCCGCTCGGATCGGGTCCGGTGGAATCTCAACATGACCCGGTAGGAACCAAAACTGTACCTCCCCATCCCCGAATCACGATTCATGCTGTCTGTTCTTTTCCATCGATGCCAACGAAAGTTCTCGAACTACCGAAAGGAATTCTGGTCCGACAGCTAATTCATGGAAAGACTTAGACTGTACACTGGCCCGACCTCGCCCCAAAATGGCGCCGATGTAGGAGAGGCCTACATCTCCTTGTGGCATTCCAGTCACGTGGCATTTGTGTTAAAAGGATATGTATGTGATGTTTCCACACATGATGAGCAGAGGGACGGGAAGGGTACTGACCGAGCATACGTACAACCTTACTGATTGCTGACCTACCCATTTTTTATTTTGCGTTTTTATTCTTTTATGCTAAGATAGTGTTGCTCATGATACTCGACGCCTCTCACGCCGTGGCCGGCCTGAACGGTTGTAGGCCCGTATTTGTATACTGACATTGTTTTAAATAAAGGTCTTCTTAAAGGGATTACGGAATCAGTGTCATGACAAATCATCTAGGTTGGTAAAGGTTTTTCTTTCGAATAAACGATTGTTACTCCCAATCAATAGAAAACAGATAATGCAGACCCTATTTACATGAATCTTTTTGATTAACGGAATTTGTGCCCGTCACACCTGTCTTTTCCAAGAGTTGTTAGAAAATGGTCAACCATAGCTTAAGGTATAAGCCGGATGCAAGGTATGGTATCTTGCACCATAATACACGACCGATTGAGAAATGCATGTACGACCAGGGAACCCGAATTTAGGAGATGAATGAAATAGAGCATCTTTGTCTCGGGAGAAAAGAATAATAGGTCTGTGGTATTACCCACTCCTGCGGCTAGCCTGGTACGTGGTAAGTAGAACTTTTTCGTGTCTACGCGCGCTAAGGTACTTTGAATACTGCACATCACCTCCCCTCTTTTCCCTCTCTATAGGTCACGACGAAGTTCCGACTGAAGAATGGAGTGGACATGGACCGCACCGTGTTCAATATCGGGAAAAACATAGACAAACGTTGTGGGATAGTGCGTAAAGTGCAGACCACCATTGGGAACATGAAAAACTGTATGGTATGATTGTGCGTGTGTGCTACGATTATACGGTATGAATGTGTATGCATTTCATGCTTGGGTCGCTTGAAGAGAGCGTCATCGTATGATTGAAGTGCTCGTCCATCGATCAAAGGGAGGAGAGTAAAAGGTCCGACACCCCCCCCCCAAGATAAACTACAAAATACTGAAAATACGCAGCATGCATAGGAAAGAGGACAGGAAAGGAGAGGTCCTCATACTCAACGTAGCCCTGAGTCTCCGTCTTAAGTTTCTGCGCTTGATGCATGTACTGTCACACCCTATCCGGTATTCGTGTGTGCGTGATCACCAAATTTATGTCTTTCCCCCGCTTGTGTTTTCTTACATAGAACAGACCCATGCTACTCCATGTTGTGTGTGCACCAAGTGGCCTATTATCGTACACATGTCTCTCTCTCTCGTTTTGTGTCGTACATATGCCAAATAGCCTACTTGATGCACACCTCTCCGTCTCTCTCTCTCTCTCTCTCTCTCTCTCTCTCTCTCTCTCTCTCTCTCTCTCACCCTCACTCTCTCTCTCTCTCTCTCTCTCTCTCTCTCTCTTTCTCTCACTCTCTCTCCCTCCCTCACTAAAGGCTTCCTTGCCCTCTTTCTTTTTGAATAAATTAACGACACATACCTCCTCAGTCTGTGTATAATTGGCCTCAAACACGGTGGTGTTCGAACAAATTGACAGAAACAAAAACGACCGTACTTTACCACATTACTACCTCTCCCTTCTGCAAATGTTGAGCTTAATTGGCTGAGAAAGAAAGGACAGGTAAGACAACTGATGTCTCCCAATTTGGCCCTCATCACGGGGACTATATGTCAGTGGTTTTCGTTTTAGAGCTTTAACAACACCATCTCCACCGCCCAGAATTGCCTCCACCCAATTACCCCAAACTAGAATGTCTAAGCACCCCGTTCTCCCAAAATAACCCCAGCCCTGTACTAGCCGTCTCAGAGTATTTCGGACAAAAAAGCTGATGACCTTATTCTCTAAAGGTACATTGCCTAAGCTGATGGGGGTTACCTATTGTCTCCAGCAAGAAAAAATGTTTAGCTTATGTCCCTCCCCGAAATAGATACCTGTGAACCCATGGCAGTAGCACCTCGTACTTTTTCCATAAACTTAGCAGTCCTCGGAGGAAAATGTGTATTAACAGAACTTGTGTTAAAATGAACGAGTCTCTACCGGAGAAGCCGGTTCGAATTTTTGATAAACCAGAAAGTCAACAGATGTCAGGCCTCCTGCAACGATTATAGGGCGCAGGAATCGACACCTAGCAGGCCAGACGATGGACAGGGACACCCACAGAAACCTGCACCACAGCAATGATTAATAGATTAGTAACACGCACACTAACATCAGAGTTAATAGACATCAATCATACAGCAACCGATAAAAGCATTTCCCCAACTACTCGGTGGTTGGGAGAGAGGATGAAGTGTGTAAATGTCTTCCCTGCCAACTCTCTAAGATTTTGTTTCTTGTACTCATTTAAAGATAACGTGCAGCCACCGGAAGAGAGGGGTCGGACGTGACGCACAGCCTGGCTACGGACCATGGAACATCTATGACATCGACCAAGGGGGAAGCAACGAAGCAAAAAGGGCGTGAGATGAGGCACCATTATCAGAATGATAAGCGATGGAACGAAGGGCTATCTCGAGGCCCCCTACTCGCTGACCAGCGTGCCTGAAGTCCCAACCCGTCGAGCTCGATTGATGGGCTCAGTGCTGGAAGATTCTGCCCCCCCTTGGTCCGCTTTTTGATCCGACCCCACTCCACCCCCTCTTCCCTCGGCATCCCGAAGCACGTCACACCCTTCTCTCTCTCTCTCTCTCCCTCTTTTATATGGATTTTGAATTTGATTTAACTACCAAAGAACAAAAAGCGGGTACCCCGTCTCAAAGTACCTATGATGAACTGTGTTAGAGAACAGGACTGTGATCGGAGAACAACGAATGGTCACACCCTGCCACGTGAGAAATTGGATTTGAGCTGGACCTTAGCTCCACCGCCGGTGCTCAACAGTGCCAACAAAAGAAGAACAACAACAAGAGCTTACCAGTGATGGCTCTTTATAATAGGACACTGGAAAGAAGAACTCCCTCCCATGACTGTAACTAATGTTAAGTTGAATTCCTCTCCCAACCACCATTTTATATTAACTATCTTCCTATCAAGTTTTCATGATGTTGCGTCAGTCACTTCCGACTGTACACTGAGAAGTTAAGAAAATCTAACTTTGTATAATGACATTCATACAACACCAGCCATGCACACGACTATACTGACTATTTTTGATCAACACGAAGTCTGGGCCTTAAGTAATGTGCGAAATATCCCTTGTTTTGCCAGAAACGTTTCTCTCTTTTTTTTGCTTTACAGTATCATGTTTGTGCTCAAACAAGCTCCCCTCCTCCTATCCCTGGGCCTGACATGCGGCACAGCTGATGTAATTTTGTATGTACTACCTCCTCGCCTACTTTATCAACTGTATGTAACTATGTACAAATGTGTCAGATTACTCCTGCCTGCCCTAAAAACTCTGTATCTTTAAGGAATGCATGAAAAACATTAACGGTATTATAGCTGAAGGGTTAACGAAGGTGAATGTCGGGCAGGCAAGCTGGCGAGATATGTTAAAAGGGAGGACTGTGGAAATTTAGCTTGTAACTGAACATTATCTGCGCCATCTTGCCTCTCCCCAGCGCCACGCACAGCGAACGCACGGCTGCCATTTCAGGCACCCCACTCTCTCTCCCCGCTCATTGTCGATCGCCAGCGCGTCCCCCTGGCGCTGCAAGCATCCCCCCGCGCGCCGACCACCCCCGCTCTCTCATACATGGGCCATAAACCCTCTCCTTCTGCGCGACCCTGCCATGGAATCACACCCCGTGCCTGACCAACACCTCCTTTTATCCCATACATGGTCATACATCCTTCCTGATAACCCCCATCCTCCGCGCCCGATTGTCCGAACCGATCCCAGGCCATCACCTAGCCCTACGGATGCAGTTTATCGCCCCTACTGTAAGGAAAACACCCCACATCAAAGGGATTACAGCAGATCAAAGCCCCTACCCCCTGAGACCCGACCGGTTGCACACACCCACGGGAATTGGCGGAATGTCCAGCTGTGTGATAGCCATCTCCTACTGTAGGAGGGGTGGGGACTCCCACTGAAGATATGTGTGGGAACGAGCTCGAAGTGGGGATTCCGAGGAAGTTCTTTCTTGTATCAAGACAATCTCAAGAATGTGCCATGTGTGATAAACCTGCAATAAAGTCATAAACCTGTGTATAAGAGGCCAGGCCTCAGAGATGCAGTTAGAGCACCTCGTGACGATACCTTGCTGTCTGATCTGATGTGTTCTGCTCCGACGGAATAAAACTTTGTTTCCTGCCTTCCAGTCTCCGGCGCCTGCCTCTTTATTGGTTTAACATCGAATGGTATAAGAGGCGATTACCGCCGGGCAATACTTGAAAGGTTATCGACTGAAACTGCCGCTACCGTTTAACAGGTAGTGTAAGTGTGTGAGAGCTCGTTCCATAGTGTGAGATACGTGCCAGTGTGCCCGTTTTCGTGCTGACCGCTGATTGCGATGTGCTTCGAGAAAGACACGAGGAAGGACGCTGAAATCGCTGCCTCGCGCCCCGGTGGTTTCCAGCTCCCGGCTCCCAATCCCAGCATGAGGCGCCCGTGCTGCTCATTAGAAATCAATCACTATTGACCCCCAGGTGTGGATGAGTGGTCCGGCCACCCGCAGTGCCCCTGTGCTCTTGTCACTGTTGGTAGACGTGAGCAGGGAGAGAGGAAGGACACCAAAATTGCTGCATCGCGCCCCGTGGTTTCCCAGTCTCAGCATGTGGTGCCCGTGCTGCTCTTCAGAATCCATCATTATTGAGCACCAGGTGTGGGTGAGTGGTTGAGCCCAACCGTGTTTTGCCGAGTTTAAGCCCCCCCAGCTGCGCCCCAGTGCTCTTGTCACCATTGGTAGGTGTGAGCAGGGAGAGTGAAGCAGGAAGCAGGAGAACGGTGAACGGAGAGCAGCGGGCAGAAACAGCTACTGCCACCCCCCTCTTCGCCGCAGAAGCGGCTCGGAGGACCGGGTGGACTCGGTGTGGCTTGCGGGTGCGGTTAGTGGGGGCACATTCAGCTGTGGCAGTCCAAGTGGTCTAACCGCAGACAGGGGAGCTCGCCGAAAATCAGGAAACCTTCTAAGGTCCCTAACAGGTACTGTCGTCTGTTTTATTGATGTCTGGAGGTTGCACTATGAGATCTGGGCGTGTAAGGGGCCAAGCGCAACTGTCCTTTCAAGAAAAGTTACAAAAAAGGTGAAGAGGTGCTAGGAAAAAGTTAACTCACTCCAAAACGAATACCTAGGAGGCGAATGAGACAGGCGACGAGAGTGTACCGGAAAGAACTCAGTCAAGCACAAGCCCGGGGGTTGCTTTGAAGGGCATGGGGCAAATTAGCAACCCATTCTCTGTTGGAGGGGGGACCAACTCTTTCCAGCCAAGTATTAAGGATTTCTTTATACAGAAGGGTGTCGTCCAAAATGAGTGCACCGGTGATGTCAAGACACCCCTCGTATCGGAGGTTGTGAATAAAGACCTAGCTGTATTTGAGGACCCTACTCTTCCCGAGGAGTTGGGAGATAGTGGAAATCATGTACTCGGCCCTGTACAATCAACACAACTAGTTCAATCAAACCAAGATGTGTCTGCTGCGAAAAAATCACCGTATGAAATGGTAGTCAATGCCCAAGTTCATGTTGCTCCAACTAAAGAGCACATAAAGGTGGGGTCCCAAATGAAGACGCAGCTTGGTGCAAAGGTTGAACATCAGTCAGCGGTTACCTCTTTGGACTTATCAAGCTGCACTATGCTTTTGAATGTCAGAGATGCATCTATTATCTGTATGGGTGATGTGCAGGTTAACAAAGTGTCCCAAGGCCTTTTGATACCTGGGATGCCCGTGTTGTGTTTGGGGCTGACAAGAAAAGTGGGAATCTAGGAATGCCTATTTTAGAGATAACAAATGATAGGAATATGTTAAGTATATTTGGTCCAGGGATATGTGGTGATGATCAGGTACTGGATCAGGTACTGGATGATCGGGCAATTTAAATTCCGTTAAAAATGGATAACATAAATAATCTTCAGGGAGCTCAGATCTTAGGTCAAGCTGATATATCATCGAATGCTGCTGATTCTATTTTAGGTCAGCCTGATAACTCATTAAGCCCCGCAGATCTTTCATTCCTGGACAAATATGACGTTTTATCCAATGTTGATGGACACATTACAAAAAATAAAAATACAGATGATATCGATGTATGTAAAAGTTTGCTAAATACAATGAATGTTATAACAGGTACACTTGACTTCCATTCAAATAAATTTGATATTCAGGTGGGTCTGTTAAATACTTAAACAGTCTATGTGGCCAGTATTGACTCCAAATTACAAAACCTGACAGGATTGGTAAAGGACCAATTTATAAGATGTACATGTTCTCGCATGTTGGATAAAATGTCCGCGCTCCCAGAAATTGTAGGTTCTCTTGTGAAAGAAGTTTTTAAAAAAGCTGGGAAACCTGTTTTGGATAGAAACTTGGTTTGTACAAAGGAAGGGGGTGATAGTGTATATTGTGAAAACAAGAAGCTGCAAGAAGTTGCAGAGAAAGTGGGTTGTGATAACTCTGGTTTGTTAAAGGAGGTAGATGGGGAGGCTGAGGCCAGTCTGTGTCTAGATGTACACGTAGAGGATGGTCATGTCTCCAATAGAATCAAGAAAGTCAAGTCACTACCTATTGCCAAACCCCTGTGCATAAGCTCAGGGGAACGTTTAAGTGATTATCCCCCGTTATCCAAACGTTCAAGGAAAATGCTGCTGAAAGAGCGGCATAGGCCAGAAATACAGTTGCCTTAGCAGCTACAGCAGCAGCAAAGCCTAAGGATTATTATCCTATATTTAAACCAGCTGTTAAGAAATGCTTACCTCAGGTCGATGTTCTAGCAGGCGGGGACTCCTCTATAGTATTGCTGTTACCAATCAGGGATCTTCAAATGGTAGTAATATTGTTGCTCTTAAACTCAAAGGCATAATAAAATCATATTTGGTAGATATCAGTAAGGAATGTGTGATTAGGTTGGATAATAAACCCCAGGGGCCAGGATTTTTGCCCAATGAACACGTTGTTGATACACGGAAATGGTTAAGTACCGTAGAAATGCTAGAATCTACTAATGCCCGGAGTCCATCACCATTAAGAATATTTCCTAAATCTACTTTACCTAAAGAAAGTAATTCAGGTATGTTAAGCCCCATGTGTGGCAGACAGGTTTATAGTTGTAGAAATGGGAACACCAAACTAGTAATGCACCCCTTGTATGAATCCCAGGGATCCTATGATAGCCTCAACCGGGGTTTAATATTAAAAATCATTTAAACTATCCCTGACTTAACGTTTATTAAATCCACTGATTTTGTGTCAGTACAATTTAAACAGGTACAGCCAAACACTCCTCGAGAGTCCCCTTTACAACTTGGTCCTCGACTGAAATTGTTACTAAGATTTTAAGATCAAGTTTGCACTTTATGGAATGTGGAATTAAGGTCGAGATCTGGGCCAGTGTACAATATCCCCCAATCTTGACGGTATTGGCCCTTAAGGTGGATGAAGATTGTAAAATAGTTGAAAGTAACAAGCCAAATCCAGTAATTAGAGGAGCAGCGGGTCCATCGAATAACCAATCTTGCAGTCTGTTGATTACCAATCCCCAGTCAGGGGGTTGGTTTTGCGTGTGGCTAACCAAAAATAATGTGCAAATGGAGGACTGGTCTTGGCTGCCAGCATCATTGGCAAAGGTGCCCCTTGGAGATAGTAATTGAATAACCGGAGCTATGGATGATAACTTAAATGAAATAAGTCTATGCTCCTGGAATGTCCACGGATTGAATCATTTATTGTCTGACCCAGATACAATATTATTTTTAAATTCATTCGCATTTTTATTATTCCAAGAAACATGGTGCGAACAAATGACTCCTTTGTCTGGATTTAATGAATATAGTATTCCGGCAGTAAAAACCAATACATTTGGCCGTGCAAAATGTGGATTGGCTTGTTACATCGCGGCCAACTTAAACCTAGTTGTGGAAGTGGTAGACTTTAATCTGGGTTGGCTACAATGCCTTGTGGTAAATGCCACTGATTAAAGTTTAGTTATTCTTAATGTGTACCATTAAAAACAAGTCTGCACAGTTGTATATCCTGCAGGATGTACTGAATGCATTAATAATTCAACATCCAGATGCTAGGCTTAATAGTCTCAGGTGATTTGAATTTGCAACTAATTCGGTTTTCAGAATTTAATTGTAAGTCGGGAGGTCTGGAAAAGGCCTGCTGTGACATTATGTCTGAGGCTGGAGTCAGCCAGTAAAAAGAAAAATCTAGATTTACTCCCACGTTTAAGAATTCTAAGCAAGGTTCAATCATTGATTATACATTTATTTCAGACAATTTGAGATCAAGGATGTCTAAATATAAGGTAATCGGCCGGCCAGAAAGTGATCACAACCCCCAGGTTGTAAAATGTTATTTTTCTGTGGAATGTCATTCTAAATCCAATGATCTTCCCTACATGGCATATTCTGCATGTAACCTGAAGAGGCTGGTATGGCATTTAGCCAAAAAGGAGGAAATTATGCAAACAGCTGAGTTATTGATTAAGGAATGTGATCAGGGTATTCAGGGCGATACGAATATGATTAATAAATGGAGATTTATTACAACATCCCTTGTGGGGAAATTTGCAACTGGAAAGACTAGGAAAATTAATACCAATCTGAATATTCCCCTCCAAACTATTAAAGTTAAAGAAATCACTTAACAGAGCTGTCCGTGAGGCATACGTCCATAGATTTTGTCGGACCTATTTAGTGTATAAAGAAAATATGAAGGAACTTAAGAAGACCTACAAACAAGAAGTATGGAAAGCCAAATTTAAACATCAAACTGGGCTATGAAATAGTTTATTATCCGCCTCTAAGCAAAATAATGCAAAAACATTTTGGGCAGTTGTTAATAAGCTCGAAAGGGGAGGCTGTAGTACTTTTTCTGTAAGTATATAGGAATCCAGTTGGGTAACGTTTATAGCCAATTTGTATGGTTTACCGGTTCAGATGGGAAATCAACCAGACATGTTGGTTGTATGTGAGGTAAATGATATATCAACAACTAATGTGGGGAATGGTGAGTGTCTGGTTTGAATTCCATAGATCATGTTATTGACTCTAGTCTAGATCCAGATTTTGACTTAAATATTCCAAGTTATAATCAAGTATTGACCCTGTTACGTGGGCTGCGAGCAAATGGAGCCCCTGGACCTAATGGGCTACCTAATGCCCTGTTTTGTGCTAATAGTGACATGTGGGCCGGCTTTCTGCATAATTCATTTAGGGAAGTTTTGACACTAGGTGTTGTCCCAGAATTATGGCAAGGCAGCATAGTGCAACCTATTTATAAAAGCGGCCAGGTGGCAAATCCTGCTAATTATCGACTAATCTTGTTGACTGATGTCGATGCAAAGGTGTTTGCTTCTACTCTTCTGATAGAATTGGAAGATTGGGCTATGCAGGAGGGTATTATTCCAATTAATCAGACTGGTTTCGGGAAAGGACAATCCACTACTACAAATTTGTTGACTCTAACCTTACTTGCGGAGAGGGCTGTCTTGAATAAACAAAATTTATATATTGCTTTTATTGATCTTAAGGCAGTCTTCGACTCTATGGCATGAAACCTGTTATGGAAAAAGCTGACAGATCGGGGCATATCAAAGAAATTGTTGAAAGCTATTATTCTTCTGTATACCGACACTTGGGTTCAAGTTAAACTGGGGGAGGGCAATTCCTTATCAAGGAAGATTAGAACATATAATGGCCTAAAGCAGGGTGGTGTCCTTGCCCCCTGCTTATTTAATTTATTCTTATCAGATCTTTCTCAGCAGTTGTATGTTGTTAATCGGCATGTTCCTAGGATGGGGGGGTGGGTGCAAATTAGTTACCTCCAGTGTGCAGATGACGCACTTCTTGTGAGTCATATTCCTATCGGCCTACAAAGACGTATTACTGCCTTTGATGAATATACACAACCGAATATCCTTGAACTGAATGTTAAAATAAACAAAGTGATGAAAATTGGTGTAGTTAAACAGAAGTTTAATCCCTAGAAGGCCAGAGAAGGTAAAATTGATATTGTTAAAATGAATAGATACTTAGAGGTGATGGTTGACAATCACGTATCTTTTAAATGTCATTTTAAGGATTTAAGAGCCAAGGCTGTGACCTTGATCCATGCTTTTAAATGTTTAAAAAAATAACTGAACTGTCAATCATATGAGTTTATTCTTAAAGTAATCAAAGCCAAGTTACAACCAACCCTCATTTATGGTTCCCCCATTACTAGAGGGAAAGATGTGAAGGTGCTTGACCTATTGATTGTCAAGGTCTTCAAAGCAACTTTTGGGATTGCCAGGTCAGTGTGTCAAGCAGCAATAAGACTGGAATTCGGTCTCCTGAGACAGAGCATGATATCAAAGGGAGCTTTCTTTAAATGTAGGGTCGCATTGTCAACGTCAGCCCCTGCATTTTTAGGGAATATTTGTTGGCAACAAATAGACAAGTCTGTCTATGCTGCTAAATGGAGATCTTATATTTTTACTTCCCTACGAGATATCGGCCTGCAAAGTGCACTGCGAGATTTGAAATTGCCCAATTATAGGTTAATTTAAAAAAAGCATATCAAAGCTGAATCATTGAAAGTGGATAAAAATGCATTAGCTGAGGAAAATTATGCATGGTATGTGATCAATTCACACCAATCCCTGCGTGTTCAGCCGTATCTGAATGTTTTCTTTTCTGCGAAGTTTAAAAAATGTTTTTAAGGTTACTTATGGGAATAAACTCAACAAAGGAAGGCACACAATCTTGGATCAAGCAGTGGCCAGATTCTAACTGTTGATTTGTGGATGGCCACAGTAAACTCCAGTACATATAGTATGTGTATGCCCTAAGCTGAATAATCTTAAACGTTTAGTTTTGAGACCTTACTTTTTGATGAGTGGCATGAGATCTGCTCAACAGGCCTTAATCATGTCATTGTCTGGTGAATTGGGTCCATTATTATGTCAACTGGTAAAGATTTTAATGGCAGTTGAAAAATGTCTAATACAATAAGGCAGATCGCCACTATTTTTATGGCTTTGGTGACTAAGGGCCATAAGTATCAAGCAAAATTGCGATCGCAAATGCCGAAATTCGCAGAATTTCGGTGTTTGCGATCGCAATTTTGCTTAGTGGTATGTATGAGGCAAATCTGCGTGCAAAATAAGGAATCGCGCTTGACGAGAGGCGGCCACTGATAACTACGGTATTAGAGGAGCACCTGGTGAAGGGCTCCACTCTCGTTTAACTTTATAACTTCGCCCATTTCTTTGTTGTGTAATAGTTTGCTGTATTTTTGCACTGACTTATGTGGTAAAGAGGAGCGCCTGGCAAAGGGCTCCGGTTTTCGCTTGCCATTACTCGCTAAACCTCTGTTTTTTTAACATTGTATATTGCACTGAACCAAAATATTGCACTGAACTTTTAAAAACAAAACTTGCACATTTGTTTTAATCGCGATCAATAAATCGAGTAATCCAATTAGAATACCCTCACCTGCACTGTGTCCCCGGTCCACCACCAATTATTTGTATTGAGTGGAGGGACGTAAATAGTGCCACAGGAAGTGATTAACAACTTCCGGATAGGATCCCAATCAGATGCTCTGCAGCTGACTACCCCCACAGCTTAAAAATAGATGCCTCTCACGACGCGCAGCGGGCGCGCCGCTGGCTTGTCAAAGGCGCGCCTAAGGCAAGCCTGTCTGCGCCAGTCTGCGGCCGGACGGGGCCTGGGGCCAGAACCCCTGTTCAGATGCCTGTCGTTCACTCCCGCAAAATTCTCCTTGCCCTCCGACCTGCCTTCAATCCCCACTGTTCACTCCTTATCCCAGACACAGCCCCTTTTAGCTGCCCCTGCTGTGGTTTTACCCTCCCACTACCCCTCCACCTGAGATCCTCTTGCCATAAGTCTAGCTTACATCCATCTACGACCAATGGGAGTAATGAACCTCACAGCCAATTCACGTTTTTTAGCCTAAATTGCCTCTCACTTCCAAAACATAAGGGAGACATTCTGGATATTCTCACAGACTCTCAACCTGATGCCCTCTTGCTGACAGAGACCTGGCTCAATGAGAGCTCTGGACCAGACATTGCCTATGCACTTCCCCCTAACTATACGTACCTTGGGAAAGATCGCACTGCTCGAATTGGTGGTGGTATAGCAATAATTTATAAAACTGTCTACACATGTAAATGGGAAGATCTGGACTTCAAGGACTGTGAAGCCGGGTTGTTCAAACTTCTGCTCTCTCCCAGTTTTACTCTCTCTGGGGCCCTTATCTATTGCCCCCCCTGGTCCTGCTGGACCTTGGGCTGCGGCTTTCCCTTACCTTATGGCCCCCCTATTATTAATTACCACCAATTGTATGATCCTGTGTGACCTGAATTTACACTTAAATGAAGCATCCTGCTCCACAAGCTCTACTCTCTTAGCTGATTTAGCTGCTATGAATATTCTTCTACACAATTCAGGCCCCACGCATAAGGCAGGACACCTTCTGGACCCAATTCTCTCCAACCTCACTGACATCTCCTGCAGACAAGCCATTCCCATTCCCTGGTCGGATCACTTTCTTGTTGAATTTATGATTGAACAAAAACACTGCCCGAAACTTTCTGCCTCTCTCACTAATCCCAGTAACCACAGAAACTGGAAAAATATAGACATTAGTACTTTGAACTTAACTCTGAACAACACTATGCCTACGATCACGAGTTTAAAAGACGACAGGGTCATCCACAATTGGCTAACATCTGCCATTGATGAATGTCTTCCTCTGTCTAACAAAAAGAATAAACAGGGCCACCATCGTCCCCCAGCTCCATGGTTTTCAGAAACACTTAAAACAGAAAAAACTAAATGTAAAAACTTAGAAAGACAATGGCGAAAAAACTACGAGCCAGGAAAAAAATCATCTTACAAATTAGCTCTCCATAACTATCACTTAATGTGTAACACCGCTCGGGCTGACTACGCCAACCAGATCATTTCACAATCACAAAACTGCCCCAAGGTATTATTTGGAGTGGTAAAGGAGCTCTCGGGTGACACTTGCCAACCCAAGCCCCCTGGCCTTCACTCTAAACAATGCAATGATTTGGCAACTTTTTTCGTGGATAAAATCGACAAAATCTACTCCGAATTCCACAATCACCCCAATGTCACTCCAAAAACTCAACCCACCTACTTCACACCTCCTCACAACGCTCAGGAAACCGCCCAAGCAAATAGTACCAATTTGCTTAATGAATGGTCTCCCCTGGACATTACTTCTTTTTATAACATTCTTACAAGCATTAAGTCTGGCTCCCCGCAGGATCCTATCCCCCCTACTGTACTTCAAAAACTGGATCTCCCCATACTCCTTTCTATCATGCAGCTCCTTAATATATCACTCATGGAAGCTTGTGTTCCTGCAACCTGGAAGCATGCAATGGTCCTTCCCTTTCTAAAAAAAGCCAACTCCGACCCTGAGATTCTCTCTAACTTTCGCCCTATTTCCCTGCTTCCCATTTTTTCTAAGATTTTGGAAAAACACGTCAATCTCCAACTGACCAAGTTTGTTGAAACCGAAAAAATTCGACACCCTTCTCAATCAGGTTTCCGTGCCGGTTTTTCAACAGAGTCAACCCTACTGGGTGTAACCGATAACATTTGTCAACTAATCGATAAAAGAGAAACTGTAGCACTTATCCTGCTGGATTTAAGTGCAGCTTTCGATACCGTTTCCCATTCCTCTCTCCTAAAAATCCATAACACAAAGGGCATTGGCGGCAAGGCTCTCATGTGGCTGTCCAGCTTTTTATCCAATAGGACTTTCCAGGTCTTCTCCTCTACAGCTCATTGCCAGGCTCAAATATCTTCGTATGGAGTCCCCCAGGGCTCCATTCTCAGTCCATTACTTTTCAACATATATGTTAGTCCTTTGGCTATGACAGCAGAACAAGCAGGTCTGACTATCTACTCCTACGCTGATGATACACAGCTTATCTTTTCACTTTCCCCTAGGACAACCCCTAACCGACCCTCTCTGCAAGCAGGGTTATTAAAGATAGCCGACTGGATGCACGCTAACAAACTTAATTTGAATGGAGGAAAAACTGAACTCCTCATCTTTGGAAATAAAAAATCGCTATGGGGCCCCCAACATTGACCCTCTGAGATGGGTGACCTCCCCCTCCCATGCCAATCAGCACGTAACCTCGGCATCGTCATTGACGATCAACTAACTATGAAGAAGCAGGTGATTAAAGTAGCTTCAATTTGTTTTACTATTTTAAAGTGGCTTAGCAAATCCTGTGGATGCTTCCAGCGACCACCCAAAGAACTGTCATCCAGGCTCTGGTAATTTCCAGAGTGGACTACGGAAACGTGCTCTATTTGGGTGCAGGCAAGGAAGTGCTCCGCAGACTTCAGGTGGTCCAGAATTCCGCGGCTAGACTGCTCTGCCAACTTCCCAGAACAGCCCCAACCTCTGGTGCACTCCGAGAACTCCACTGGCTGAGAATCGACAATCGTACCAAATTTAAAGCCCTCTGTTACATGCACAGAATAAACATGGACTCTGCTCCCCACTATCTAAGCGCCCTGGTCCAACATTATCACCCCTCATGCTCGCTTCGATCCTCGAATCAATTAAAATTCCAGGTGCCTAGAATCAAGCGAGCCAAAATGGGGGGACGATCCTTTGCCTTCTTAGCTCCTTCACTCTGGAACTCTCTCCCGACTCACCTACGTCATGAAAAACAGTACCTTAAATTCCGCAAGGATCTAAAGACATGGCTTTTTAATCATTAGCCCTGTTTTTAAACTTCTTTGGCCCTGCCTCTGTCCTGCAGTGTCCCAGGCGCCGGGAAACCTCCGGGTAGCTGTTGCGCCATATAAATGTAATAATAATAATCGCAAAATTTGCGATTCCTTATTTTGCGATTGAATTTAAGGAATCGCAAGTTTTGCGATTCCTTAAATGCAATGTAAGAAGCACCAAAAAAGTGCAATTTGGCCTTCAGGAATCGCAAATTACCACCAACTTCAAGTTGGTGGTTATTTGCGATTTCTTTGAAAAATGCACTTTTTTGCATTTTTTAAAGTGCAATGTAAAGCACATACATGCCCATAGGGCATGTATTTGCGCCACATGAGCAACCATGCTTATTTCAGGGGTGAAACAGGGTGTCCTTTTGACACCCTTGCACCCTTGAAATTGCATTCTCAATTTGCGATTCTCTAATTGCTAATCGCAAATTGAGAATGTCTTCCCGTTCATTCCTATGGGCCTCTAGGCCCATAGGAATGAATGGGTAGGTATTCCTTAATTGCGAATCGCAATGTGAGATTCGCAATTAAGGAATATGTAGGATTCACAAAATTTATTGCAAATCCTACATACATAGCATTATGCGATTCTCAAATAGCGATTCGCAAAAGATTTCTGTTTGAGAATCGCTAATGAGGATTTTGATACATATGGCCCCAACAGTTTTAATCGGCTCTTAAATTTTATCACCTAATAACTTTTGTTGCGAGGGTGTTAATTTGAAATGTAACAGTAGCTGGGTTACCATCACAGTAAATTGATGCACTTTTATTGTTTTGATATGATGGTCGTTGCAATTATTGCACATTAGCACTTTGAAAGGTAATTTGTGCAAGAAATGTATAATAGAAACTTTTCCGCTTTAGTCATTTCTTCACTTTACCATTAGCACTTTGAAATATAACATGTGTAGTGTTTCACAGTGGAAATGAATGGTTATTTGTTAGAATATTTTTCCGTCATGTACATGGAAATAGTATGCAAAGCACGCCGTCACTTTAAAATGCAAGATGTGAAATAATATCCTGTAATTAAGGATGTAAGGTGGTTAGATTTGTGTTTATTGATAACTTTTAAATTGTATTCATGGGACAGTTTTTCTTATTATTACGTGATGAGAAGATGTTTCGCTTGTAATGTAAATGTGTTTTTCTTGGAGTTGTAAGATGTTGTGATTGCAATGATTTTAATTAATCAAGCAATAAAGATTATATATGTGTAAGTAAAATATAGGACATGTACCTTAATTGTGGGTCAAGTCCTAGTAGTGACACACAGCCTATTTGGTTTCTCACTAGAGTGAGGTTTACTCCTCTCATAGACTAGCGTTGGGAATTCCCTTAAATGTGTTTAAGTGGTAATTCCTGATCCCAAAAAGTAGCATTGCCATGTTTGGTATGTTTAGAATGGTAATAATAAATCAGGCTCACTGGTGTAGGTGGATTTTTTTTATTACTATTTTAGAAGGGCCGGTTTTAGAAAGTGAGCATTTCGCCAAGCTAATAACTCTAAGTGCTTTTCAGCCTGTGTCCAATCCACATCTGGGTCTGTGTTAGGCCTGGCTTTTTCAGTGGGTTCATCCCCAGACTTTTTGCTTTTTGGCCTCCTGTTTCTGACCTGTTTTTTTTGGTTTTATGACTCTGGGCACTTTACCACTGCTGATCAGTGCTAAAGTGCATATGCTCTCCTTTTAAATTACTGCTATGGATTGGTATTTCCATGATTGGCTGATTTGATTTACTAGTCAGACCCTAGTATAGTGCACGGTGTGTGCCCAGGGCCTGTAAACCAATTGCTGATAGTGGGCTGCAGCACTGAATGTGCCACCCACAGAAGCAGCGTGTAAAATGGAACTCTGGCCTGCCATTGCAGAGCCTGTGTGCAGTCCGGGATTGCCATGTCGACTTGGCAAGTGCATACACTTGCCAGTCCCTAAACCTTTCCTTTTATTACACCCCAATGGTAGGCCCAAGGTACCCCTGTGGGCAGGGTGCAGTGTATGTGAAAGCTAGGAAATGCCCTGATGTGTGTGGCATGTCCTGATAGTGAAATACTGCCAATTTCGTTTTTCACTATTGCAAGGCTACCTGCTGCCATAGGATCGAATGGAGGGTTTGTTTATAACATATTATAAACATAACTACCCCTGGGAACAAGGTAGGAAAATAAAGTTTGATATGCCTGAACTCAGAATGTTTCAATGCATCTTTCAGTGAGGGTTATTTTTACATTCTGTGTTCGAAAATACCACTTTTAGAAAGTTGGGAATCCACGCATCATCCCGGATCGTCGCAACGCATTGAGGAGTCAAGTTTGTCGCATTGTTGGGGGACACAGTAAGAAACCGACACAACACCGCCCCACATAGTGAGAAACCAACGCATCACCTCCTCTCCGGTAAGGAACCAACACATCACCTCCTCTGCGCAGCAGTAAGGAATTGACGCATCACCTCGTCCGGAGCAAGGAACTGACGCATCACCTTCCCTGAGTTAAGCAACCGATGCATCACCTTCCCTGCAGCCCGTTTTGTTTGTTTGCGTGATGCATCCAAGGTACTTTGTATGAAAAGTGTCACATCTGCAATTGCTTTGAACTGAACTATTTCTACCCCCTGAAAGTCAAATTTTATATTACTTTACTGTGGATTTTTGTTGTTTGGTTTTGTTTTGGTTTAGATAAAGATTACTTATTTTTCTAAACTCGTGTGGTGTCCATTTATAGTGTTTTCACTGTATTACTGTATGTGTTCACAAATGCTTTACCCACTGCCTCTGACATAAGCCTGTCTGCTCGTGCCAAGCTGCCAAGGGGGTAAGCAGGGGTTATTTCAGGAGTGTATCCCCCTTACCCTGACTAGAAGCAAGGGTCCTTATTTGGACAAAGGTACCTACCTCAGCCAACTAGAGACCCCCATTTCTAACAGCCAGGTTGACAGTTACACCTTGTGCATACTATTCAGACAGCCAACACACAGGAGGGGATGGGGCCAACACACAGGAGGGTTTGGGTGCATCTGCATATTGATATTGATTGATTGATTTCGGGCTGGGAGAGAGGGAGGCGAGCACACTTACAATTGTATAGGCTGTGTTTTGCCCTCAAACAAAGGGCTGATTTACCCCCTACTGTATACATATACAATAGGGGGTAAGCCAGGGCTGGGTTGAAAGAGGGGTGTTGTACACTTCTAAGGTTTCTTTTGAATTCACCTCTACTTCAAAGACTTTTTGTAGTATAAGTACAGGGGCTCTGACCCCATGTTTTTAGAGCACTTTTGGATCTGTAACCAAACGGAAGTCAGTAATATGCATAGTTTTCATGATTATGTCGTTTTGGTCAATGTTTTATGCATACTCTATTTTTATATAATTCTGTGTGGAGTCTCTTTTGAGATATACTCATTGTGTTACTGGTGTGAGTGTGTTGCGCAAACGCTTTACACCTTGCTTCTGATGATAAGCCTGACTGCTCTGCACCAAGCTACCTGTGGGTGAGCAAAGGTTATCTTAGGTGTGTAACTTACTTGCCCTGACTAGAGTGGTGGGATCTACCTGACTTAGGTCCATACACTACCCAACCAGAAACCCCATTTCTAACATCAACCCAGTGAGAACTGAATATCTCCACAAATGTAAGTGTGCAGTGTGGCTCTATGACGTGACTTCAGTGCTACCAGCTTTCCCTCCAGATTACTTTTAATCCCTTACTTCTATAAGCAGTTCACAAAATGATTGTGCAAACTCTTGTTCTCTCCCTGGATAGAAGCACCAGCCTATCAAACAACACACTGACATCTATGAAAAGCATACTGTGATAAACATTCTGAAGAAGTTTGGCCACATCACCTGGAACCTAGCGGGATTATACTGGCTCTCGTCAGAGGTGTGGGGTCATGAGGGATTCAGAGGTCTGTTTTTGAATGAGAAGGTAATAGGACATCTATGTCTACCTGATAAATGGAGGTTAAAGAACCAAGCATGCAAATATTTTCATTGCAGCCACTTCACAGTGGCAGTGAGATACGGTGCAGTCAATATAGATCAAATCTACCCAAGATGACAACCAGATTTCTTTTCCGGGTCACGTTTGTCAAGGCAGTACAAGAAGCCTACACAACCAGTTGAACTTGACCCTGCAACTGTGTGTGTTGGTGCACTTTCTTACTCTTCGCTCTACTTTGCAATATCTCATTTAATTTATTTTATTGCATTCTTCCAGTTACAATTTACTGACTGCTGTTGCTGCTTAGTTGTTACTCTTCCTCCATTTATCTTGGAATCCATGTGTTCAGCCTTTTACCAAAGCTGACCCATAGCTTTGAGGTGGTGAGTTGCAATACGTAAAGCCAATTTTGGTAAATGGATTTCTAAAGTATCACATACACCAGCATTTCATTATTCCCATTCCCTTCTCTTCTGTTTCTTAAGAGCCTGGTTTGGAGTGCTCATAATGTAAGTATATATTATACTGGTGGCAATAGCACTAATATAGTTATAGTTGGGTCATACTTTCCGTAGACAAATTTATTTTTGTTTTCCTAGTAACTTTGGCACTTTTTGACAAATTTGCACCAAATTTGGCCACAAGTTAAAATTTACTTCAAAAGTATGCTTTTTGTTATCTAGTGTAAATCTGTTCAGACGTTTTGAAGAAATTAGCATTTACAAAGGTGTTCATGGTGGCCACAATGGGATTAAAAGTTGGAGATATCTAGTCACATGGTAGCCACAAGGTCCCAAAACTCGAAATGCTCATTTCTGTTTGGCTGATACCGTGAATCCCAAGAAGGATTCACGGTACCAGAACAATCAGATTTATTGGCCTCTGGATCCATGGTACTAGTATGGCTCTCTTGTTTGATACCCAAATTCATAACCAGTCCTGCTGTTCCATAGTAAAATTGTGAATACATAGATGAAAGGATCCTTGCTGCGAGTGCCATTGTGAAGGCCTTTATCCAAGTGCAGTGGGGGTTGGCCACCTGCAGGGGTTTGGGTGCAGGGCTGGCTGGAGGCAGACCCTGCTGCCAATCCTCCTCTGTGAGTGAAGAGGGCTGGTGTCCATCCATGGAAGGTCAAAGTCAGAGTCTGGCCTGAGGCCTTTCTGTGACCAACTCTTTGCTTTGCATGGCCAAATACCTCGCACACCTGAGAAGTTTGACACTGGCAAAGGCCATGTGCATTGGAGAAGCTGGCCACCTGTGGAAGGTTAGGTCCAGGTCACCAACAGGAGGAGTGGAGGGGTAGACATGTGCTCAAATTGGAATAGGATCAAAAATCCCTGGAAATTAACTGAAAGAAACAAAATAATGTCGAGTATCTGCAAATTCCTTTTAAAAGATGCGTCACATTTTAAACTTGTCAGATTACTCCCAGCACATAAAGCATGTAGCACAATGACACACTCTTTGGATAATGATATCAGTGATGCCAACAGTGATGTCATCAATGATGTCATTTTACATGTGACCAGTGATGTGAACAATGATTTTATTTAACATGTCATGAGTGATATAATATGTGAGGTCATTAGCAGTGCATGATGGGAGTTCAAGCTATCGTTAGGGCACTAAACTAAAACTGGCGAATTTCATTTTTTAAATTTTTTTAACATTAGTTATAATTTCATCTCAACAGCTTACTATAAAATGACTTAAACTTTTGGTTTCCATTGATTGTGTCCGTGCGTTTGTTTGACATGTATAAGTACCACACAAATCCTAAACTGCGGGGAGGTTTGGGTCTATCTGCTTGGATTCAAATACTACCATGCTCCATGACAATTAATGACAGTTGGACTTTAAATTATATTTTTTAGGAACATGCTTTCTCAATGCCAACATTACTAACAGGAATCATAATAACAAAATAATGCTAATTCAAAAGCCTCAATTAATCCCTTGGGTAAAATACATGTTTGTCTGTAATTCCACTGAATCTTTCTATTTTAATTCAAAATTCTATCACCATCTCTCTATTGTTGAAGAAACAGTTCAGGTACCGAGTAGCTTAAATGTAACACTTTTATTGTTTGTCAAATGCTCTCTGCTCAGGATTTCCGGCTCTTAGGAGGAGATTTACAAAAAAGTTGCGCAACGCAGCGCAGTCCCCCGCGAAGCTGCGCTGAGTTGAGCGACAGGGAGGGGGCAGGGGAGCACCATATCTTCAAAGATATGGCTCTCTCCTCCCCTTTCCCTTGCGCTGGCTCTGATTTCAGCAGCCGTCCGCCATGCACACACCTCAGTGCTGTAGCGCTGGGGTGTGTGTGCTTGAGTCTAGCATAGGTTTTGTACAGGAAGGTTTTAGTGCAGCACGCATGTAAAGTCGGAAAAGGAAGGAGAAATTAAAGTATTTCTCCTTCCTTGCGCCTAGTTGAAAAGGGCGCAGTTTTCTCTCGCTAAACCCTATTTACTGTTTTTAGTAATTTGGGTTTAGCGTGAGAAACCTTGGGTGGTGGCATGGGAACGCCCTTGCACCACCCTTGGCACGCCCCCATTGTGCAAAGTAATGCGAAGCAGCGGAATGCGCTGTTTGGCATTACTTTTAAAAAAAAATGTAGCGCTAAACTTGTTTAGCGCTGGAAAGTTAATTAGGAAAAAAAGATTTTGCACCGTTTTGCGCCACTTTTGTGATGCTAACACAGCGCAAAATCTTAGTAAATCACCCCTAAATGTTATTATGACCAGTCAGTGACAGACATACATTGCAAAATCTTTCTATTTAATGCTCCACCCTTTTATTAAAAAAATCACTTCTTATATGGTGAAAAATATTGCCTTTGTAGGTTATGGCACTTCAGTCCTTTAACTAAATACGTGCACTTGTTTGTATAGAACGCACTGTCTTGGGAAAAGAGCATGCTCAGACCTATTAACATTGCTGTGGCAGCCCAGGTCAGGTGTGAGCAGACTGTTTCTTTCCATTGAGAATAGGACACTGTTGGTCGGTGTGAGGATGCTTCACTCAGTCAAGCCTCGCTAGGCACTTTTATTCTCCTGTGAAGAAAGATGACAAGCATGTAGGAGGAAGGTGAGAAACGCTGGCATGCATTCGGAAGGTGACGGGCTGTGTGCTCCCTCCTTGGAGGAATGCGATTATTCAGCCCTTGGTGCAGGTCAATCTCTCCAGCATCAGGACCACAACCCTGTCACAGACTCCAGTCACGCATGGTCAACAATGGTCCCCTCGGGTGCTGGTCTCTGTACCTACCAGCACTAGTGCTCAAACAGGCACCTGACGATTGAGTTTTGTAGACTCTATAACATCTTATAGAATCGATTACACACAGTTCACAATTATGGACACTGTATATGCCACATCATGTTCTACTTTTAAGTGCATATTGTTGGTGCAGGTGTTCGCTGGTCAAAACTACTTATAAAATTAGCAAACCCCCCATGAATCCTTTTATACGTAAGTAGTGCCTTATGTCTGCCATTGAGAGATGGCATGCCATCGATTTGTTCTTTACGATTCATAATTTCTCTACATGCTAAGACTAACCAAATGTATATCCCTCTCTCCTTTCAACTTTTCTGTCCCCTTCTTCCTAAATTGTATTATTTTAAATTGCATTTGTCATAACCATTCATCTCGATGTACACAGGTGTTATGATTCTATAGATGACAATGTCTAAGCATTCCTCATCCATACAACTCCCTTTTGTATATGTCTTTTGACATCTTTTCTCTTGACTTTAACATTGTTACACGTTTATCTTCTTATAGCATTTGTCACGGACATTACTAATGCGCATCTGCATTTCTGATGATCGCTGCTTCTATACCAATTATGTCTTTTTAATAAAAAACGTTTGAAATGAAAAACTACTTATAAAATATATGCAAATAAGGACAATATTGATACAGTACTGTACAATATCCCACATTTCTACCATCTCCGCACACATCTATATGTGGTGAATTTGTATGAGGAAGAAACTAGTGCCTAGAGGCAGGAGTGTGAATGTCAGGGGCTGATATGGCGCTGTGCCTCAGCAGGTGGTTGGCTATGACTGCTGTTGTTTGGTTTCTTTATTGTTTTATTTATTCATGTGTGGTTTTATATAGCATGGATTTACCTATGACCATATAATCTTCAAGGAGCATACAAAAGGCTTATGAGACAGGCATTATTCATTACAAGGGGCTGTATTATACAAAGGGCCCTCGGGGCCCAATGGGCATGTGTTCCAGCTTTGTGCACCCTTGGGGCACTTTGGTATTATAGAAGGGGCTGCAGACGCTTGTGCGGCCCTTTCTGTATTACAGACAGCTTTGGCGCACATGCAGCACCACGCTAGCTCAAGGCTGTGTTCCCTCATTTGTATGGGGCCATGGCCCCATGCAAATGAGGGGATCTCTTTGCCTCTGCGCCATATTATAGACACGAGCACTGGGGCAAACATGCCTTTAAGAGGCGAACAGAAAGTGCACCCCAAAAATAATGCGCATTTTTAGTGCGCACACTAAAGACAGCCTTCTAGAGGGGACATCGAACCCTCAAACATCCGCCTACAGGTGGGTGCTGTCACTCACTGATCTTGCGTGCAAGAGGATCTCTGACTCTCCCCTCTTAAAAGTTCAGGAGGGTCGCCCCCTGCACAGTGAACTATGGAGCGGCTTTGAAGCAGCTGCACCATATTTCACTTGAATGTGCTGCCCCCAGGGCAGTACATGTTCCTGGCTGCCCTGAGGGCAGCGCATTCACTGTAATATTGGACACTTCCCTGTTTGCGCATTTATTTATTTATTTATTTTTGCAGTTTTGTATAGCGCGAACAAGACCTTTACAGGTATCAGAGCGCTTTACAGTACAGAGATAACGACATAGAAAACATATGAGTATCGTGACCTAGGAGAAGAAAATAACGTTTCGCATACATTAGTGTCACATAGTTACAAGGGAGAATCAAAGAGTCATGTGAATTTGGCTAGAAGAATAGATTTCACTTCTTTTTTGAAAAAAGCAGCCGATGGGTTAAGTCTCGTTTCTTGGGGCAAGGCATTCCAAATCCTGGGTGCTATTCCTGAGAAGGAGTGGTAGTATGTTTTCTTCTTGGCGAACCTTTGTGGCTGAAGCAGAAGAGTGTTGGAGCTCCTAGTGGATCTGTTACCACCAGATAGTACCAATTTCTCCGTTAAGTATCTCGGTGTTTTGTGGTGTAAGGCCTTGTGAGTCATACAAGCGATTTTCAGGTGAATTCTGGCCTCAAAAGGAAGCCAGTTGAGGGCACGAAGGTCCGGGGAGATGTGGCTTCTTCTTTTGGAGCCTGTGACGAGCCTTGCAGCTGTGTTGATTGTGGCTCTTAAGGGAGCTGTCGTTGATCTGGGTAGGCCACAGAGAGCAATACTTCCATAATCCACTTTGGGCAATACTAGGGATTGGACTGTCTGTTTAAAGTCTCTGGCCGGTATGAAGGGTTTCAGTTTTCTCAAGGTGTTAATATGGAAATTAGCTCCTTTAGTTGCAGCGCTGATGTGTTTCAGCATATTTAACTTATTATCCAAGGTTATTCCCAGTGATTTAGCTGAGTCGATGATGGTAGGTGGGCAATCGAGAGCTGTAATGTGCTTCATCCATGCAAGGATGGTGGTTGTTTGGTTGGGGGGGGCGATAAGGAGAAATTCAGTTTTTAGACTGTTTAGTTTTAGATGATTTTCTGCCAGCCAGATCTGTGTTTTGTGGAAAGTTGAGTTAAGGGACTTGATGTCGTCAAGTGAGTGAACTTTGATGTAGAGTTGTGTGTCATCGGCATACATGTGATATTGGATGTTTGACGAGTTGAGTAGTTCTGTGAGAGGTTCCATAAACAGATTGAAGAAGGTCGGAGAGAGGGATGAACCCTGAGGTACTCCCAGAGTGACCGGGGAGGGGTTGGATAATGATTGGTTAATCTTGAATCGTTGTGTTCTGTTTTGGAGGAAGGACGTGAACCAGTTAAACACAGTACCAGATAGACCCATCCTGTGTTTCAAGAGGTCTAGAAGAGTGACATGTTTGACTGTGTCGAAGGCTGAGGATAGGTCCAGCAAGACTAGCAGGCATCCCATGTTTTGATCCAGAATTTGTAGTGTGTCATCAATTATGTGGGTCATGGCTGATTCTGTGCTGTGTCCTGATCGAAAACCTGATTGGAATTGATCTAACAGGTTGAAGTGATCTATGTGCTTACTGAGCTGCACGTGGACACATTTTTCTAGCAATTTGGCGAGGGTCGAGATGTTGGAAATTGGACGATAGTTATTCAGGTCAGATGGGTCCGCCAATGGTTTTTTTAGGATGGGGGATATCTGACCAACTTTGAGGATGTCTGGGATGATTCCTTGTGAAAGAGAAGTGTTTATAATCCTGGTCCATAGGGGCAATAGCAGTGGCGTGAAGGTTTTTAGATGGGTTGCTGGGAGAGGGTCTGTGAAGTGATTGGAAGGGTTCAGTGCTGTGATCATTTTTAAAATGGTTTCTTCATTGTAGAGGCTGAAGTCGGTCCAAGAGGCCATGTTTTTGGGTGCGAGCTTTGGAGAGCTTATTATCGGAATACTGGGTATGATCGGTGCATCACTCCTTTGTGAGCCAATATGTGATAATAGATCGTTGTGTAGGACTGTCTTCAGATTTTCAGTTTTAGTTGAGAAGAAGTATGCAAGATCGTCACAGTTGGGAAGTTTTTCGGGATCCACTTGGGGAGAGTGGGAGACACCCTTGGATTGATCTTTGATAATTTCGAATAGTCTTTTGGGACGATTCTTGGCTTGGTCTAGTTGTTGACGAATGAAGTCAGTTTTCGATCGTCTGATCTTTCTATAATAGGAATTTCTTTTACTTCTTAGCACTTTAAGGTGAGCTGCTGATGGAGAAGCTCTCCATTGTCTTTCAACTGTTCTTAAAGCTCTTCTGTCTTCATTTAGCCTACCATCATACCAGGGGTTTGAACCTTTAGTGGTGGCTCTTTTCAGTTGTAGTGGGGCTAAGTTGTCAAGAATCTGGTTCATAGAGTGGAAGTAGTGGTTGGTTAGAGCATGTACGTCATTTAGGCCCTCCAGTGGGGGTGTGAGGGTGTGAGTAGCGGTTGTGAGAGAGGCCGGGGTGATGTTTTCTAGGTTCCTCTTCCAAATTTTCTTTCTCATCGGTTGGATAGAGAGTGGCTTGACTACCTTCTTGATGTGGAAAGTAATTATGTGATGGTCAGACCAATCGCAAGGGAGGATCGATTCCAGCTGCGTAGTGTCTGTTTTGGAAATAACTAGGTCGAGGATGGCGCCCTTTTTCCAGGTCTGACAGAAAGGCTTTGAGGCTATTGACCTCTGGGTCTTCCGGATCATTCCAGTGTATGTTGAAGTCCCCCAAGAAGATTTGCGTATTTTGTTGTCCGACATTTGCGGCTATGATATTGATAGAGATCAGGGTACCTAAAATAAACCCACTACCACGGATAGAGTAATTTCACAGTTACACGCACATACATTCATCATACGCTAGGGCCCATTTCACTAACATACACTCAAATACTCTACCAGCATAAGACCTGTGGGAAAAAAACCCTGCATCTATATCTCGGACGATCGGACCTAATTATGATGGTTATCCTTAATCATACTCTATACAATCTATACAACAATAATCAAAATATACTCAATAATTGACAAGAAAGAGTATTCAACACCATGTTTAAAGTTATATTGCTTTATCTAAAATTAGTCAAAGTAAATCAGAATAAATCATTTCTCATAGTTACCTATTCTAACTAAGTGTCAGAACGGGTCAGGACCAGTCTCTCGGTAAAGTCTGTCAAGACAGAGTCCTCAGCATCAATCCTCAGCAACGCATGAAGGTGGCCAAAAGAGTGGGGGGAGCCCTCCCTAAACTAACAGTTTTTATAGTGAAAAATACAATAGAAACACACATAAAGTTGGCTGAATAAACTGTATCACTGAGCAGAACGAGAAGGAAGAAATGTAACATTGCTACATCTGGAAATCTCCGCTCAGGAAAAGTCACAAGACGTGAACTACGGAACAGGACCAAGAAAATAAAACATGTAACACATTTAATCCAGTTTCCCTCGGCCATCGAGCCACAGTTCAGAGTTTCCCTCTAAGGCTCCTTTGTCCTTTCGAGATTGCCAAGGACACCTTCACTTTTCTTGGAGAACACCCAAAGCTGCTGCCGTCCTCATGGAAAATTTCATAGAAGGACCATGGTCAGTTGTCTTCGACCTTTTTCCAGCAGGGGTCTCTCTTGCCACATCACAGAAATATTCACTCGAGGCCAGGTTCTCAAAATTAGCCATCATGGATTAGGCCTCCATAGGCCACAATAGACCATCTCAATTAAAAGAAATAAAAACAACGTTACTACAGCATAATGATTAAACAGTGTTAACCCCACTAATACCCTTATGTGTATGCATTTATCTAGCTTTGCGACATAAAAAGCATTAATTCAGACAGCATTTTGTGCTCAAATAAATAGCACACAGCAACGTTTAAACATAAAAACTTGCACGTTATTGTAAATACATGAACAGCACAAATAAGCTAACCCTCATGTAACTTTCTCTTGTGTTAGGACAAACAGGTTGATTGGTAATACACACTTGCACAAGACAAATAATTAATTGTTAATTATTAATAAATTAATAAAACGCATAGACATGCCAGAGCTTCAAAAGCCCCAGAATTTTCTAAAAGAAAACTCTGCTCCAGCAATCCCCCCTTTGGTGATTTTATCACCAAATAAACCCAAAAAAAAAAATTAGTGAAAATTTAGTCCCATTTTAGGAAATCAGAAATGTCTCTTCCCTTTAGACAACATTAAACACCAGTCACTCTTTCATCATCTCTCTTTGTCTCTAAATAAACACTCTCCCTCAATTCTTCTAGTTCAATCTCTTCTGGTTCTCTTTTTGAAATTTTCGAATTCTTGTTTTTCTTTTCATTTTTCAATTTCTCTTTCCCTCTCCTGTTTTTACAGCACACACACACCAATCTTAGTATCAGTAAAGCAACAATTATACAAGACAAAGGAAACAATACTCTACCTATAATAGTACTACCTATTCTTGCAATAAAATCCTTAACAGCTATCATCTTATTAGCTAGTTTAGTCCATAAACTCCCAGTTTCAAGTGGTACTAATTCTTCATGCAAATCAGTAATATTTTTGATATAGACCTTCAAGTCTTTACTTTCGTCAGGAATGTAAGTGCAACAATGTTGAACTTTCAAAATTCCACAAACTCCACCCTCCTTAGCCAAAAGAATATCAAGGGCAAGTCGATTTTGCATTGACATGGCACGTACGGCACCTAATTCCGTATTCACCAAAAGAAACCCTCCTGCGGTATTTGTCGATAAGCGATCAACCACTGTGGACAGTTTCCGAATTCCATAAGCATTTAAAGAAATTCCCACTGCTGGAATCAAAACCCCAAAAATATCACCCACAATTTCAGACCAAGTTTAAAATTATTAATTGACCTATCTTTGTGTATGTAACTACTACTTCTAATTGGAACTACTTTTTGTGAATTCTTTTCTACACTAGTCACCTTTTCTATATTCATTCCAAATTCTACTCTAAAAGTAACTAATAAAATTAAAACACCCCATAGAAGCATTAATAATCCAGTACAACAGCAGCACATTTTGCACCACCTCTTAAAGAAGGCACATCTATTTCTATTCTCCTCTATGTTAGCCATTTTAGTTTAGCTTCTACTACTCCACTACTGTTCGAACTTCTTCAATTCTCCAACAATTCTTCAGCTTTCAGTTTATCCAAATGATCTCTTCGTTCACTTGATCCAAGTGAATCCTTCTTTCACTCAGTTTGGATACTTGTCATTCTTCACTTCAATTTCTTCAACATCAAATTGTATCAGATTTCCAACGTCGGAATCCTCAGTACTCGACTCTTCTCCAATGTCAGTCAACAGTACTTTCAGAATTTCACCAGTATCTTCCTCAACCACTTTTCTCAAGACCACTTCCGGATTATCTCGAGTCACTGTTTCTTCTTTTCCTTCTTCAGACAGTGTCACATAAGACCATTCCGGTGATCTGTACTTTTGGTTGGGTCTTTTAACTCTTCTTATTTCTACTGGTTCTTTTGATTTCTTTGATTCTTTTTCTTCAGCTCTCGAAGTTTGGCTTGATACTTCATTCACTTGTTCAGCTTTTGATGAATTTGCTCTTATTACTCTGTATCTCACCCTTTTCACTCGGTTGTTAGGCCAACGATCTCCTTTCACAACCTTTTTCGGCCTTAATTCTTTAACACTCTTCTCTCCTATCGAAGTTCTCTTTCTCAGAACTCGACCTTCTGTTTGTTCATCTTCATCATCTGTTTCAAGTGCCTCTTGTTTCCGTTTCCCAGTAGCTTTTCTTTTCTCCACAGATTTTTTCACCACTGTTTGAGACTTCCCTACTTCTGTCCCTCCTCGGGTCTCCGACACGCAATCTTCTTGCTGCCTACTTGTCCCTTCACCTAGCTCCTCATCAATGTTCCCTGTACCTCCTCGGGGGTCTTCCGCAATCTGTCCCTCTCTATTTTCTTCTGATCCTGTTTCTTCAAGAATAATCTCAAGTGGTTCTTCAATCTCCTCCTCTTCTGATTCAGGAGTAGTCTCTGTGTGATTTCTCTTTCCTTTTCTTTTTTCTCCACTGCTACTTGAAACTTCAGGCTCTGCAACAGAATTTGATTTTCCCTCTGATACTCGCAGTGAATCTCTTGAAGCTCTTTCTGCTTCTTTTCTCACTGATTCCGTATCTTCAGGATCTTCACCATCACTGGAATCTGACTCTTCATAATACTCTTCACCAGTTCCCTCTCTCGGGCTTGGAACTCTCAGAGTATGACTCGCATGTACCCAGTGCTTTACTCCAGCACACTTTACTGCTGTCGTTGTAGTCAGAATAACTTGTCTTGGTCTTCCCCACCTTGGAATCAAGCAATTTCTTCTTCTGTGCACCTTAATCCTCACCCAGTCACCTGGACTCAGATCATGGGCTTGCTTCTTCTCAAGTGTGGTAGCTTCTTCTCCAATCTGGTGAAACACAGAATGAACTGCGTCAGCCAGGCCTTTACAGTAATCCAAAATCATGTCATCAGTTATTGCCACCAATTTATTTACAGGCACAAATGCATGGTGCATTGCACGTCCCATAATTATTTCATGCGGGCTCAAACCAGTAGTTCTATCTGGAGTAGATCTCATTGTCATCAGAACAAGAGGTAATACATCTGGCCATTTCATGCCAGTGGCTAAACACATTTTTCCAATCCTATTCTTGATTGTGCCATTGATCTGCTCAACCACACCAGAAGCCTCTGGTCGGTATGCACAATGTAACTTCTGCTGTATTTTCAATGCTTCACAAATCAAACCAATGAGTTCATTTTGAAAGTGTCTACCTCTATCAGACTCAACTGTAACTGGAACCCGTACCTAGGAATCAACTCCCTTAACAGTAATTTTGCCACTGTTAATCCATCATTTCTTCTAGTCGGGTAAGCTTCCACCCACCTTGAAAACAAACAGACTACCACTAGAACATACCTCAGTCTGTTCACTTGGGGCATTTCAATGAAATCAATCTGCATTCTTGTAAAAGGACCTCCTTCTCTGCCAATTGTCCCTAGACTTACCACTGTCTTTTTCCCTGTGTTAAATTGCTGACAAATCAAACACCTTTGACAGATGCTCTCCGCAATTGTCCTAAACTTTGCATTGTACCAGGTTTGTTTAAAGGACCTTACCATCGCGTCCCTCCCCAGATGTCCCTGGCCATGATACATCCTTGCCATTGACGACAAAATTGAGTTTGGCATTACTGGTCTGCCATCTCTGTAGACCCAAACATGGTCTGTTTCTCTTGGAGCACATCCTGCCTTAACCCAATCTTGTTTCTCTTCCTCTCCTGCCTCATCTTGTAACTGCTTTACTTCATCCCATGTTTCCAGGACATTAGTAAACATCACAGAAAGAACAGACATTTCTTCCATCCTACCCCTGTTAATTGATTGGTTTGTTTTAGCGCAATACCGCGCCACATCGTTGGCATACCTGTTACCAACAGTGATAAAATCATCCCCTGAACCATGTGCAGCACATTTTACAACCGCTAACTCCTTAGGCAGCTGTATCGCCTCAAGCAATTTTCCAATCAACTCAGCATTTTTTATCGGAGTTCCACCCGATGTCAAGAAACCTCTTTGTAGCCACAGTTGGCCAAAGTCATGCACCACTCCAAATCCATACTGACTATCAGTCAACACAGTTGTTCTCAAGTCTTTCCCAATCTCACAAGCTTTTGTCAATGCCACTAGTTCAGCAACTTGCGCAGATTTCACTCCTTTCAATGGTGATGCTTCCATGACTTCTGAAACTTTGCACACTGCATATGCTGCACATAACACACCATTATCATTTCTCAGGCATGATCCATCCACAAACAACACATGGTCATTCTCAGGTAGGGGAATATCCCTTATGTCTGGTCTCGGTTTTGTACAGTACTCAAGCACATCCAAACAATCATGATCATCTTCCATCTTTATACCCACATTTTCAATATCCGGCAAGAGTGTCGCTGGATTCACATTCACACATCTCTCAAGAGTCACATTTGATGCTCCCAGAATCACTTTTTCATACTTAGTCAGCCGACTATGTGACATATGCTGAGTTCTGCTTCTTGTCAAAAGAATTGCCACATTGTGAGGTACGAATACCCTTACAGGATATCCCATTATGATCCCCTCACTCTGTTCCAGGCTTCTGCATGTCGCAGCTACAGCTTTCAGACAACCTGGTAACCCCACGGCTACAGTGTCAAGTGTCGATGAGAAGTATGCAATAGGCCTTCTCAATTGCCCATGTTTCTGGATTAACACTGAAAGTGCACATCCATTTCTCTCACTGCAGTACAACTCAAATTCTTTTTCGTAGTCAGGCATACCCAAAGCTGGGGCCTCACACATTTTAGTTTTGAGCTCTTCAAATGCTGCCAATTGTTCTGCATCCAGATCTAACGGATCTGTCATTTCACTTTTTGTCAATTTAATCAATGGCTTTGCTATCAGGGAAAAATTAATTATCCACTGACGACAATATCCCACCATACCCAGGAACATTCTCACTTCTCTCTGGGTTTTCGGAGCTTTCATTTCTTTGATTATTCTGATCCTGTCAGTAGTCACTTTTCTCAGACCTTTTTCAATATTATGTCCAAGATAATGCACCTCTTTCTTGCAAAATTGCAATTTGGCTGGAGATACCTTTAACCCTCCATCTGCCAGATGATTCAGTAAAGCTATGGTATCCACTTCACAAGCTTCACGTGTCTTTGATGCCACAAGTAGGTCATCAATATATTGTACTAGCACTGAGCTCTCAGGCATGATTAGATTTTCCAACGATTTTTTCAATAACTGATTGAATATCGAAGGACTCTCCGTATACCCCTGTGGGATACGACACCATGCTAAAATACGCTGGCCAAACCTAAATGCAAAAATCGGCTGGCTGTCATGATGCAATGGAATTGCAAAGAACGCATGACACAAATCAATCACTGTATACCACTCAGCATCATGTGGAATTTGATACAGAATCACTGATGGATTTGGCACAATGGGACAACATGCCACCACAATTTGATTTACTTTTCTCAGGTCTTGCACAATCCTGAACTTGCCATTGGGCTTTTTCAGTCCCATTATCGGTGAATTACACGGACTACTCAGTAGTTCTCTTAGGACTCCTTGCTGAATCATTTTCTCAATTATAGGAGTTATCCCTTCAATTATTTCTGGTGTCATTTTGTACTGAGGAATGTTAGGATATGTGATTCCCTCTTTCACTGCAATTTTCACTGGATCTACATTATTCATCAATCCCACATCCTCTCCTGTAAAATCCCAAACTGCTCTTTTCACTGTGTCTCTCAGCACTTGAGGCAAATCCTCTGGATTAAACACAGCAAATGCACCAATTAACTCACTTTCTCTATTTTCTAGAGTCATTCGATAGAAAACATCATCATCTGGTGTCTCAAAAGCTATTCCATCTGGTGTACAAAAAATTGTGCAATTCATTTTACACAATAAGTCCCTACCTAACAGGTTCACTGGACTCGTGTCACAGACAATAAATCTGTGCATGTCTGAAAATTTCCCTATCTGTACTCTTACTGGTTCAGTAAGACGTGTTCTGATTTGTGTATTGGCTACACCAACTACTTGGATTGCTTCATCCGAGAGAGGAAGATTTCTAACATCTGTTGACCTGACAGTTGATCTTGTTGCACCTGTGTCTACCAAAAAAGTAACACTCTCCTCATTTATTCTCCCATCCACAAATGGTCCTGCCTGGTCTATTTCTAGAGTTGCACCAAGTATGCACTCTTCTTCCTCTCCTCGGCACCGTCAATAATCACCCTCAGACTCACTCCCTTCACTTTTTAACAAGTACTGCTGTACTTTGTTAGTATGTCTCGGTTTGTTTACCTGCTCATCATTGAAGAATCCTGAATCCTGATTGTACTTTTGTACCCCTCTATTCTGCGGTAAGGGCGGTTTTGGCTCTTGACTCTGCTGTCTCACAACTTTCTGCTGTTGTTGCTGCTGGTTATTCCCATCATTCTGCACCTGTTGATTTAAGGATTTACCCTCATTTAATGGTGGATTAGGACATTCAGATCTCCAATGTCCCAGTTGGCCACAATTGTGACAAGGGAACTTCTTTTTGGCTTCCTCAAGACTTCCCCTTCCTTTTCCTGCAAATCTCGGTCTATTTCCTCCATTATTTCCTGGATTATTTGCCTGTTCCACTAACTGTGCTTCCTGTCTTTCTGCAACTTTCACTTGTGCCCACATCGCTTTCTCTTTCAGCTTTCTTTGTTTTGCTTCAATTTCATCACTAAAGTATTTTGCATGTCTCAGAATCTCATCTACTTTCTTACTCTGCCAATCCACTGTGTGTTCACGAATTCTCTCACCAATTTCAGGTCTTAAACCATATACAAATCTGTATATAAAGTGACTCAAGTCTTTGTCACCCAGGTGTTCATCTCCACTGAATTGTTTAAAAGCCAGTATCAGCCTCTCGTAAAAAGCATGAACTGATTCTTTTGCCTCCTGTTGTGTTCGATCTATCTTAACCCAGTCTGTCTCTTTTGGAGGAACTTTACTCTTCAGGTATACCATCACCTGATCATACTTCCTCATTACTTCTGGATCTGGTGCCCCTGTTCTTGAATCTCTTGGATATTCCTCAGTAGGCCAACTCACAACTATTTTACACTCAGTCCACAAGTCTGCTGGAACAATTATATCAAACAGACTATTCAGGTCAACCCACAGCACTTTTGACAATTTCACAAACCTATCTACCTGCCTATACCACTCGACGGGCTTTTCTCTCAATCGAGGGAAATCATTCGTAAATGATAAAATATCCTGTCTGGTCCATGGAACATGTACATATCCTCCTCCAGGTATTTCTCTCATGGGATAATTCTCCACTGGTTTCTCTTTTTCTCTCACTGGAAATGCTGAATAAGTTGTTCTATCCTCTGATTCCTCTCTTTTCTTATACCACCTATCTTTCCACTTTTCTACATCACCCCATCTTCGCAATAATGCCACCATTTCTTTAATCTGTCCTGTTCTACCAGAAGTATTCAAATTTTCTATGTCCTTTTCTGTGAAATCCATCCTGTACGTTTTCTGCAAAGCCTTTACTCTATCAATGTCAATTCCTTGCTCATTTGCTATTGCTCTTAGTCTATCATGCGTATTTCTTGCTCTCCATGTTATGTTCTTACACATAAACATTAGCTCACCATCATGATGATTCTTCAGGATTTCTGTTGGAACTGTTCCTGTCACAAGCTCTTCTAATTCTATACGTAACTTAACCACATCAATAACTTGTGAATCCTTGTCCTTTTTCTGAAGAACCTTCATCCAATCATTCAAATCATCAACTGTTATTTCAGCAGTTTTTCTCACTGGAACCACTTTTTTCTGCGGTTCTAAAATCGGCATCATCCCTGAACAACTAGGTTCACTAACATCCAATAGTTCACTACATGTATCATGTCTGGTTTGTCTCAGGTCACTTCTCCCTGTTCTTTTATCTGAATCTCCTGAAGGACCAGCTGAATTTGTCGATTCATTTGCAATATATGGAATTACCAGTCCTTTCTCACCTGCTCTCTGTTTATCAAACACAGGCATAATTGGACCTATTGTTACAGGCACCGTTAACAGCTTCCAGATTCTTCGTTAACTCCCTAATTTTCTCAGTCAGTTCTATTGTCGTCTTTGCTAATTTTCTGGCATTTTCCTCACTACCTCGATTCTCTCTCTCCCTGAAAGAACTACTACCTCTTGATTCAGGTGTCATTTTTTCTTTCTCAACTGTATCTCTTATCGGAGAAACAACTGGTGTACTCTCATCTGGTTCTGTTCTATATGGAGGTGGTCTCTTGTAAATCATGTCATTTAAGACCTCATCCTCATACTCTCCATATCTTCTCATATCTGACTCAGGAACCCTTTCTTCTGAAGGAGCAGAAACTTCAACTGTTCTCATTGGATATAATCCCTCTGTCATACTAGCATCTCGCCATCTTTTCATCCGATCATGATGTGTTTCACGATCATGTCTCCTCCCAAACATGTACCTGTAATACCCTCCAGACCTTTGCTTTTCTCGGTCATGAACTTCCTCTTCCCATTCCACTAAAGCCTCGAACTGCGTAGGTCTCGGCTCCGGGTCTAAGCATAACATCTTTTCCCGTAAATTTCTCAACACGGCCAAATTAAATGAACCATGTTCTGGAAATGCTAGAACACCATCTTCTTTAGTATACCTAACCCAATTCTGCAACCAAATACAGGTATGTAATCCATATTTCGCAGCCATGAAGGATGCAGGTGTTTTCGCTGGAGGTAACAACTCACCCTCTCTCGTTTTAACTTCTTTATCCTTGCTAAACCACTTTTTAACTTTTCCAAAGAACGTCTTTTTCTTTTTCTCTTCTTGGTAATACATTTTAGCACTTACTAAAACTCTTTACTCTTTCCGTATTATAAATATACAATACGAGGTTTCTCAACCAATAGCTGCGCGACTCACACTAACGCACCAATCCTGGAGCGTCTACGTCACTAAACAGCTCTTCCAATCCCTGCGCGACTCACACTAACACACCAATCCCAGCGCGAACCCTATTCTGATTCACTATCCAATCAGTGCGCGTACCTTCTGACGTCAACAGTCGCTGCAGTCTCTGTCTCCTGTCTCTGTCACTCGTCTACCCCTCCTTTACAAAAAACTCTCAGTAGACTTCGTGTGTCAAAATTTCTACAAAATCTATTAGTTACAACATAAAAACATCTCCATTGTCTGCTTCGCTAACCACAGAATAGTAAAAGAGAGTCTATTTCTCAAGAATCAACAACTTTCATACATCGCATAACTGTTTCCTCTAGGACTTATCCAAAGAGTCTTACAGTCAATAAATGTATATGCATTCACGCACATTCACACGAGAAAAATATAGTACATGCACACAGAATCCTGCTTCCCGAGAACAGCACAATCTGTCTCTGTACAGAATTATAACTCAACAACTAAGCAGCTTACCTCTGCCCAGTTCCTCAAACAAGCTCAGAGAATACCTATTATTCCTCCCGCGATAAGCTTTAACGGCAATCCTTACGGATCCCTGGGACTTAAAACCAGAGTTTCATAGATAACCTTCACTATCATACACACTCCTTATATACCAGAAATATATTCTAATAGTAACATACGACGATGTCACTGATTCCGAACCCAGACAATGTGAACGCGCAACTTCAATTGTCACACGTAATTCCTTACAATCCCGTCTTTCCCGAGAGCAGCATATACTTCCCTCTGCCCTACTACAGAACTGCTACAACAGCTTCCAAATTCCAGAAGCACTACATATAACTCAACATGACGACTCCAACATATAGTATTAGTACATATACCAATAACATCAAAATAAATCAATAATCAATAAGCTAATTTACAAGCAATCTTATCTTATCAGATCAAGACAACCATCTAAAACCATCCTCTGCTACCAGAGAAATTGATAGAGATCAGGGTACCTAAAATAAACCCACTACCACGGATAGAGTAATTTCACAGTTACACGCACATACATTCATCATACGCTAGGGCCCATTTCACTAACATACACTCAAATACTCTACCAGCATAAGACCTGTGGGAAAAAAACCCTGCATCTATATCTAGGACGATAGGACCTAATTATGATGGTTATCCTTAATCATACTCTATACAATCTATACAACAATAATCAAAATATACTCAATAATTGACAAGAAAGAATATTCAACACCATGTTTAAAGTTATATTGCTTTATCTAAAATTAGTCAAAGTAAATCAGAATAAATCATTTCTCATAGTTACCTATTCTAACTAAGTGTCAGAACGGGTCAGGACCAGTCTCTCGGTAAAGTCTGTCAAGACAGAGTCCTCAGCATCAATCCTCAGCAACGCGTGAAGGTGGCCAAAAGAGTGGGGGGAGCCCTCCCTAAACTAACAGTTTTTATAGTGAAAAATACAATAGAAACACACATAAAGTTGGCTGAATAAACTGTATCACTGAGCAGAACGAGAAGGAAGAAATGTAACATTGCTACATCTGGAAATCTCCGCTCAGGAAAAGTCACAAGACGTGAACTACGGAACAGGAACCAAGAAAATAAAACATGTAACACATTTAATCCAGTTTCCCTCGGCCATCGAGCCACAGTTCAGAGTTTCCCTCTAAGGCTCCTTTGTCCTTTCGAGATTGCCAAGGACACCTTCACTTTTCTTGGAGAACACCCAAAGCTGCTGCCGTCCTCATGGAAAATTTCATAGAAGGACCATGGTCAGTTGTCTTCGACCTTTTTCCAGCAGGGGTCTCTCTTGCCACATCACAGAAATATTCACTCGAGGCCAGGTTCTCAAAATTAGCCATCATGGATTAGGCCTCCATAGGCCACAATAGACCATCTCAATTAAAAGAAATAAAAACAACATTACTACAGCATAATGATTAAACAGTGTTAACCCCACTAATACCCTTATGTGTATGCATTTATCTGGCTTTGCGACATAAAAAGCATTAATTCAGACAGCATTTTGTGCTCAAATAAATAGCACACAGCAACGTTTAAACATAAAAACTTGCACGTTATTGTAAATACATGAACAGCACAAATAAGCTAACCCTCATGTAACTTTCTCTTGTGTTAGGACAAACAGGTTGATTAGTAATACACACTTGCACAAGACAAATAATTAATTGTTAATTATTAATAAATTAATAAAACGCATAGACATGCCAGAGCTTCAAAAGCCCCAGAATTTTCTAAAAGAAAACTCTGCTCCAGCAATATCCATTATTTGTTCGATGAAGATGAGATTGTTTCCAGGAGGGTGGTAAAAGGAATGTAGGGAGCATAGGGGCTTGTTATTGTTTGTGAAGTCTAGGCAGAGGTACTCACATGAAGAAAGCGTTGGTGAGTTGATGCGGTTCACCGAGAGGAAGTTTCTATGAATGCAGGCGATGCCACCCCCTGGCCTATCTAGTCTGTCGAGTCTAGAGATGTAATAGTTAGGGGGAACTAGTATGTCTAGGATGGGCTCGGAAGAGTCATTTAGCCAGGTTCCTGTCAAAATTATGAGATCGGGTTCCGTGGTTAATATGAGGTCAGCTATGTCTGTGGCATGACGCGAAGCAGATCTACAGTTTAGTAGGATACATTTGAGCTGGGTTGTAGAGGAAGTGGTGTTGTGGTTGTGGAGGATGGGTACTCTCTTGAGGTTGTTTTCAACAATACCTCTAGGAGTATGTCTTGTCGAGACTCGAGAGGCACTGGGTTGGATGGCCTGGATAAAGGACACTTTTTGTAGGGCGTCTGTCTGTGTAGTATCCAGGGAAGGGGGTGTGGGTGTGTAGGAGCGGAGCAGGGAGGTAAGATCATTCGCTGAGATGGGGGATGTTATCCTGTTGGGACGCGATGGGGCATTAGGGTAAGGTATTGATTTCCATCTGGGGGGGCGGCTGAGACCTGGGGCTAGTGCGTTGCTGATGAGTGTCTCTTGTTAGCGGTTTGTGTGGTTGCCGAATCAGGTCGTGAAGGGATTGGATGTCCTCTTTGATTTGGTGTAGGGATCTAAGTATCATGTCAAGTCCGTGATCTGAAATATGGGATGTCGTGTTTGAGAGGGGACATGTCTGGGTATTAACGTGTACTTTCGACGTGGCTGGTTTAGTATAAGGCCGTGTATCTGAGTGGCCAACAATGGCTGGGTGGGGGGTATGCAGGGGTTGGGAGGGGGTGTTGATGTGAGCGGCAGGCAGTGGGACTGTGTGCTTCATGGTGCAGGGGGGGAAGATGATATAGCAAGCTGATCAGGAATGAGTATGTGAGGAGCGATGGGGGCCAGGTCAACCGAGCGGTTGTTGGGTATGATAGTGGAAGTGGCGAGGGGAGTACTATAAGTGGGGTAGGAGATGGAGTCCTTTAGGAAATGGGGGGTGTTAGTGGCAGGCGAGGGGGCGTGTGTGAAGGCTGGGGGTGAGATAGTGCCCGTGTAAGGCGAGGTAGGTATAGGAGATGTTGTGATGGAGCTGAGGGCCGAGTATGGGTTCTGTAGGTAAAGGTTGCTTAGTGGGGTGTTGGCTATGCCAGGGCTGAGAGTTTGATTGTTATGGGATGATACTAGGGGAGGTCCAATTGCGGGGTCAGATAGGGGATCAATCCGATAGTTGGGGGAAAGGTTAGAAGGTGAGAAGGGATAGGGGTTTGCAACCTTTGCTTTGATGATCGGGAAGATGTTGTCCAGAATGTGAAGGTTATGGTCAGATGCCTGCATGAGGATGATACCATTGTGGTAGATGGTGATAGTGGCCTTCGCTGTGAAGAAAGGGGAAGGAGTGATGTGCAATGTGAGACCGTGTGCAGTTTTTTTGGTGGATGTAATTGTGAATAGTGTGAGGAAGGCTTTCCTCCATTGTGCTCTTCTTTTTGTGTAGAAAATGATGTTGTTAGTTGTGCATCCTGTGTTATAAGAGAAGTAGGAGTCAGCAATCGGTGTTTCGGGGTGAGATTTTAACTGCCTATGTTTAAAATCTTTGGCTGCCTTTTTTGAGAGGCTCGGGGGATATTTGATTGAGTAGGTGTGCAGGCCAATGGGCTCCATAGTATGAAGCTGGCGAGATAGGGGGCTTAAAGTGAGGGGTAGGTGGGCACAGGAGAGGCGGGGTGGAATAGAGAGGCTGTACTAGAGGTTTCTATAGTATGTAACTACACGTATTGGCCTAACAGATCAGGTCGGAGCAGCTGCTAAAATGTGTAAGCGGCGACACCATCCTGTGCATCTTCCTCAATGTTGTCAAGGGTACCGTCGAATTAGATGAAGGCAATTCCTAATGTATATAGGGTGTAGGTAACAGTGGAATAGCGGATAATGACAGCTCGGTATGGGAATAATGGGTATGATGAGGTGTGAATGCCTAGAGAGCTAGAGTGATCAGATAGCTGTAGATGTGGTGAGCCAAATCTTGTTAGTCCTATCACTCTTTCCGTGTCCCAAGCCTATTTTGGGATAGTCCTTTGACTATTTCTATGTGTGAGTTGCTGTGCCTGTTGGTCCTGTGTCTTTATCTATGATGTGGTGGAGAAGGCTGGTGTTTATCAATTAGAGTAGCCTCCAACTCCCGCCATTTTGAATGATGTGCAGATGTTGTGAATAAACCTTTCCTACCCAAGAGTATAGTGGTTACCTCGGTAGCGTTGCTTAGGCTTATTTACCTCGTTGAGACAGCTCCGATTCACTTCTGCATTCACTCCGATGCATTTTTCAGGAGCAAAGCTGTGCTCATTGCGCACCTATTTAAAGCCGCACAGCAGCGTAAACAGGGAAAATGCATCGTATGTGCATTGTGCAAGCCACTAGACCAGTGTCAAATATGGTTTTTCAATCTACTGTTTTTGTTGAATGTCTTACTATCAATTAAGATATGCAGCCATGTTTCCCTATATCGTACTGACCACTGCCCCCCCCCCCGCCCTCCCGTTGAACAGAATATCAATGGCCAAATCAGAAGATTCAGTGCTTGAGGGAGAGCTAGAATGTCTCAGCGTTGCGGGCGCAGAACAATGTTATATGACCAGTGGGCATTTACATTTTTGTGGACCAGGACGCAGAGCGATGGGAACCATTCTGCAACTAGAGAAAGTGGAGTTGAGTCTGAGGAGCCGGTCCTGCAGTGGTACATACCTGCTGATGCAGAAGCAGATCTGGCCCTAAGATATCTACCTGTCCCAGGTTTAAAAAAACAAACTACACAATGGAGCTGGGATGCCCTGCAGCTAAAGTATTCCTTGCTCCATGCAGTGAGGAACGTAAAGAACGGGTAATATTTCGGAGGGCAAGCAAAGTCAGTGGACGAGCAATGTAATGAACTTAATGGTAATTACATTAAGTTAATTGCACTTCCTGACCCATGGCTTGAATGAAATCAAGATCCCTGCAAGGGAGCAGCTCTGTGTGGCACCTGTTTACTAGAGTGCCAGGAGGATCCTGCAGGAAGTTGCTTCCAAGAACACTGTTAGAGATATGGGCAATTTGCTTCCCTCAATGTCATTAGCATAAAGGAGCTTACATTGCCTGGCCCCTCACAGCAGGCCTGTTAGGCTTTAGGCTTATGTTGTTTTCACCCACAGAGTAACCTAAAATCCACCCAGCAGGTGAAAGTAACACAATGTGCCTGCCACATCTGAATTACAAGGCCCTTGGCAAGGGGAGAGGCAATCTCTGCTCATTATCTCTGACTTGCTCTGTTTAAAGTTCATGCATTAACTCAGAGAAATTCCAAGTTATATGTTTGAACTTAAGACACATTAAGCTAACAACAAACAGGTGCTTTTCTGTACGCAGAGCCATCATGATATACCCCAGGAGAATTTTGCTGGTAATTTCCAGGTGAAACTCTGGGAGGAAATAAGAAATTAGCAGAATTGGGACAAGAATGATTGATTCCCTCATTTCAATCCGATGGTTATCCCAAGGTTCACAGGCTGTATCTCTGCTCCCTCGAGTTACCACTACCCTCCAGTAGCATTGACGGTGGAAGGAGGTGTTTTCTGGCAGGTTGCCATGCCAGCCTTGTGATGCCCTTGGTGCCTATGGGTAGAGCTGTGTTTGTGATGTGAATGAATGTTAGCAGGCAACTCGATCATTGTGAGGGATTTGCTTCTCTCCATTGGTAGACTCATATTGTGCCATCTCTGAGTCGTCATGGTCATATTGTGAGACTAGGTTGTAGGATGTCCTCTCAGTTTACAGTGCACAGAGGTCCTGTTTCGCCTCTCTCTCAGTTTCAATTGTTCAACTCAGGATAAAGTACTTGCATTGTTTCTTATTATCTTAAAGCTGTTCAAAGATGTGAAGCGCGCCTCCCCTCCCCACCACACCCTCCCACTCCATCCAGAATTTTGGGAAATGTTTTTATATTTGATAATCATATGACATATATGGACAGGTAAACAATAAATATGAAGAAAACGTCTGGTAACAGGAGGCTTGTATGAGAAAGGCTCTGAAAAAAACACATTTAGAGGGTGAGTTTCTATTGCAAAAATATTTTCATGAAAACATCATTTAGGAGAAAAATAGTTCTGTGAAGAAATAAGAATAAGTTGGGGAACTCGGCACACTTTACAAACTGTACAAAGTGCGAAGTAGGCTAACTTGTGGGAGGAGACTGCATCTCCAACCCCGCCTAAGTGACGGGGTTTTAAGCGACATTGCATCACCTTTGACCGAAATGATCAGCCATTGGACATTTTTAGGTCTCGCCTGATCCAGCGCTTGCGCTGATCTGGCCGAGACATTTTGTATACAGGCTTTTCGAAGTGCTGCTGTGGCCTAAAGCTTCAGTGCACGTGAACGTGCACGCGCGCAGCGCCATGTGTCTTTCCTCCGTAGCGATCGCGATCACTTTCACTTTCGCGGCCGCGTTGCCAAAGCTTGTTGTACTTGCAATTGTGTCACTGTGTCTGGCGTCACAGGCTGTTAAATATTTTGGCGCGCTCTTTCTATATTAACCTTCCGGTTTCAGTGCGGTTTATGCTATATTCAGAGTACATATCTGTACATATACACAAGGATCAAAATGCGCGGGTACAAACATTATTCCTATTTCATTTCTCTGCAACAATACGTGCGAGGGCCTCTAAGCGCTGGCTGGACGGCATTTGCGTTTTATAAATTGTGCAATAGATAAATAAACATGTGTGTGGACTAGTTGTTACTAGGACCCCCTTGTGTAGCACAAGGAACAGGCGCCCATCTCTCCGCCCCAAAGAGAGCGCACAAGAGGTGACCGCCTACGGCAGAGCAGTGTCACAGACTAATCTCAGCCTTTCAACCTTGAGAGGACGACAAAAGCAGTGCCACTGAGTTGAATAATTATTACAGCTGTTGTTTTCGGCGCTGCTCATAGTTATTGCCAGAGCTTATGATATTTCTCGCTTTGAGCCCACGCCACACATATTACTCACTTCAAATCACTTAGAAGGCCCGTTACCTTTTGAATGAAGTATTCACACATCTGCACGCTCGTACGTACTACATGAAGGCGAACCTCTCCCCCCCACTCCCCCCCGCCCCACTTCGTGGCTCCCGTAAAGTGCCTAGAAGGGGCGCCAGCCTAGAATACAAAATGTCACAGTTAGTAGAAGAATTGCATGGAAGGCCAGTGAGTGACAACGCCGAAGACACTGTGAACCTGCCAAACAGGTATACAGCAACAAAGGTGGGACACAAAGCGCTTGGGCATGAAGCGCTATCATTTCTTATTTGCTTGTGAGAAGCAGAGCCGTAAAGTTCCTCCACAATGTTTTTTTCACCATCTCGGCGCGAACAATGGCGGCGTGCCTTGCTGCTGTCTGTTGCCATCGCATGCTGTCTGGTCCGCTCTGATATGCAGTGATAATAAAGTTTGAAAAGTACTGAACGAGCACCGTTGGGGCAAATTGAAATAGCCTGTTGTAAAGTAGCTTTACATCAAATGTCTGTGTGAGAGATAAACACAAGAGGTCTGCTGCTTCAGCGGAGAGTTAAAAATCGATATTCTTATCGCAGCTGACTGTAAAAAAGGGACTCATTAGGGGCAGATCAGCAACAACCGGCGATAATTATCGCTAAGCGCACCTAGCGCTAGGATAATTATCGCCAGTTAGCGTGGATTTTTATCGCTGAGATAGCGTGCTATTAGCAACGCTTATCTCAAAAGCGATAAAAATCCTCACGCTAACTGCCTAACGTAAGATTATCGCTGGAAACCCAGCGATAATCTCACAAAGTTTGGCGTTAGCTTGATGATAGGGACTCACAAACTTAGCCATCATATCCACCTTCCATAGGATATCATGGCTAAGTCAGTCCTGAAGCAGGCGTAAGGAAAGTAGCGATAACAGGGGTTATCGTTACATTTCCTGCCACTATGCTTCATAGCGTGGGGCTTGATGATAGGAGAAATGTCGCTTCCTATCATGTCAGGTCAGGAACGCCCACTTTGCATCTCATTAGAGATGCAAAGCTGGGCGTTAGGAATCCCTGCACTAATGCAAGGTTTCACGCGTTAGCGTGAGCTTGGTAATTAGGCGATAAAATTATCGCCGCTTTTCGGGCGAAAACAGCCAAAAAAGCGCCGATAATTTTTGATCGCCAACTTGTAAATATGCCCCTTAATTGTTTTGGTTCGGCTCTAGGCTGCATCTCTCGGTTTACTTTTTTGGCAGAGTTGCTTCTGTGTGCTGCAAGGCGTGCTGTCTGCGGTTAAACTTACAGCCAGAGGTAACCCTCGCCTCCCCCCAAATGCAGTCCTCTCCTCTGCCCCTCCCTCCTCCCTCCCCGTCCGCCTTTCTGCCCCTGGTGTATTAATTAATGGCTGCAGGGACAGCCTTGCAGAAGAATCAAAATGCATTTTCGAAAGTTTGAGCTGTTGGCATTTGTAAATGACAATGTCTTTTATTTATATGTTGATTTTTAAAACTGATAAATAAAAAACATTGTCATTTACAATGCCAATAGCTTAAACTCCTGCAAATGTGAGACCTATTGCATTGTAAATGCTTGTTTTTCTCTATTTTTGTACTTACCATAATGTAGATAGGACTTTGATATTCTTGACATCGATATTTCGGCTCCGATATTTTTAACGTCGATATTTTGGACGTCGATATTCTGTCAGTGATTCCGATTGGATTATTAATGAGGACATATCAAGTTGTTTATTTGTACTTTACAGTGAGTTTTTGAAAACATACAGATGGCTAATTTTGACTCTTGAATACAGACAAGTTAGATCTGTGTAGGTATGAGGTCCATCAAATGGAAGAACGTAATAGGAGAAAGATCATTACTGTCATTGAGAGATGCAAAGTTTTTTTGCAGTAAGAATAAGGGGGATTCTATGGAGGACTACTTGACTTCTTTGATATTTATCAGCAGCGTTTGACTCTGAGGACGCTAATTATCACCAGGTCTTTAGAAACCAAATCCAATTGAAACTAAAATGCAAAAAGGTACAAGAAAGTCTTGGTCTAGCACAGACATTTCTTTAAATGCTATCAATAAGGAGGCGTTTGTTGTTCCCTTAAAGAAAAAGCCTGAGGGAGACTTGTGATATATAAAAAACGTGCACCCCATTTCATTACCTGCTCCTGCTAAGATCTTGGAGAAGCATTTAAATCAGGAATTAGCCAAGTACTTACTGGATCAAGAACTTCTAGACCCTTCCCAAAATGTATTCAGGAAAAATCATAGCAGTGAATCAGCGCTCGTAGCGACCTCCGATTTTATTCAGAGACAAGTTAATCAGGGAGGGAAGGAAATCCTGGTTTTCCTCGACCTGTCAGCAGCCTTTGACACCATATCTCCATCACTATTGGTGCAGAGGCTGCAACAGGAAAGGCTGATGGGGGTGGCCTTTAGACTGTTGGAATCTTCTTTTTAGAATAGAACTATCACAGTTAGTTGCAGAGAATTTAAAGCTCCCCCTTTCAGCTTCCTTGTGAGTTTCCCCAAGAGTCATCCTTGAGCCCCACCTTATTTAACTTGTATGTTGCCCCTTTGGCAAAACTGGTACGTTCTTCTGGGTTCCAGATATCTTACTATGCGGACGATACCCAGATCATCGTGTCTATATCTCATGACTGGGGCGAAACCTTGTCGATCGACACCCAGATCAATAGAACGGTGAATTCTTGCTTCTGGAGTAGTGGGATTCCCGAAGAAAATATTACCTTTTCTTCCAAAAGAGTTGAGGGTGTCGGTGGTCATTGCTCTCATGACCTCCGGTTTAGGTTTCTGCAACGCCCTTTATTTAAATGCCAAACAATATGTTTTAAATAAGCCTCAAATTATCTAGAATGCTGCCGCACCTGTGGTTCTGGTCATACCCCAGTTCTCCTCAGTTAGGGAAAGATTTGGGTCTCTTCATTGGCTGCCAGTAAAGAAGCGGGTGCGCTTTAAAGCACTCTACTTGACTCATGAAGCCCTCCCCTTTCAGGGATCAAGTTATCTCAAATCAGCCTGGAATAGGTATGTTCCAAAGAGACCAATGTGTTCGGCTCATCAGATATGGTAACAGCTCCTTAATGTAAGAAAGTTAGGTGGGGGAAACAAGCCTTTATTTTAGCAGCAGCCAGGCCTGGAATGCCCTTCCGGCACATATTGGGTGCCTTAGTTCACACATGTGGTTTCGCAAGCAGGTGAAAACATGGCTTTTTGTCGATTTAATCCCATTTTTGGGAGGGTGGTCTTTTTAGGTCTCGCGCCTATCAATGCAGTGCGTAGCACTGCTTGCTCAGCGAGAGTCCTTTTGACAGGGATTTCAAAGCGGAGCCTGGAATCGCTCGTGCGTGTGCGTTTCCTTTTAGCTTCCACTATTGGGCTTTGATTGCGTGTTTTTTTTTAACAGAGCACGCAATAGGCCAAAGGCGGGCGCATTGCTCCACCTTTGGCCTTATTGGTGTCTGTTACGCGCACCAAAGCCCATCTGGTTTCAATTATCGTGCCCATACACAGGCTCGATAATTGAAAACATGTGGCTCGTGGACGTTTTTTATTTTAATTTTTTTACATTTTTCTGAAGCAAATATGCTCAGCTTGTTTTTTTTCGTGAACCAACCCCAAACTCACCCAACAGGCACATACATGTACGTGTATGCATATACAACGTTTCATGCACACGCCCCTCAGCTACACTCATGCTCATCATACGCACGTTTATAGTATTTTCCAACAACATCTCCTGCTCATTAACACACTTCCTGAAAACAGCCACTCGGATGCATCACTGAGAACACAGACGGCCAGCACCGCTTACCTGCTGCAGCCTCGGCCAGGTCAGGAACTGATGCAGGCGCTGCTTCTTGGAAAAGGTGACTAGATTGATGCAAGGACATAGACAGGGGGTTTCCAGTGGAAATGTTCGTTAAAGAGATGAGACTAATAGAAACTGTGGGTGGAGGGGTGAGAGAGGGGGAGACTGATACGGAAGGGGTCTGGGCTCTGCTAGCAGCACATTACATGAAGCAGCGATTCTGTTCAAGCCGCACAGTGTAACGAGAGGGAGTGGCCCTCCTCGGGCAGGGGAAAGGGGGCTGTTCTGCAGGGTGGCTGATGAATGTACCTTCCTTTCTTTTCAGAGTGCTCTACGCCGATGCACTGTACAGAAAAAGGAGCAATGAACATGTCATCCAAAAGTCCCTCTTGCACTTGGAAAGAAATGCGTCTAAACCGGAGTGGGGGTGGGGAGGGTGTCTCAAATTAATGCTTTCCTGACTTCTTGGCTTCAGTGTTGTATATCTGTCTGCGATGTGTACAAGGTTCCGGGGTCTCCCGTGTACGCCAAGCACTGTTTATCCGTTCTTGGGCTTTCCTCATTCAAATAATTTTCAGGTGTTCAGTTGACGCAAAGGGAGACTACACCATCCAGAATGCATTGCTTTTTCAAAGGAAAACACTCTGGGGTAGGAACGTGGTGCTTCGAGCTCATGGATTGATCTGGCAGCCCTGTACGCGTACTACCTAACCACCAGTCCGAGATGAAAGGATGAGAGATTAAAAAAAAATCCATATTTACATTTTTAAGTCCTTCACCGCACCAGTGATAACTTTGTACTACACCTGCACCAGTTACATGGTGGACATTTGCACAGATTATGTACTTGTGTGGGAGCTGTGGATATGAACAGCAAATGGAGAAAAGATGGCGGTAAGGGTACGGTGTAATGAACATGAGCAGCCTATCTTCAAGCTTGTGCGTTCACCAATGTGGGCGCTGAACTCAGACTGGTGATGCTGCCTTCCACCAGGTCAGTTAGCCATTTAGCAATGCCAGCAGTTCCAGAGATGAATACTACCAGCTGCGCAAGGAATCCCAAGGTGCCCAGACGACTGGCTTGGGATACTGAGGTGTATAAAACCTTTCTTTTCCTCTGAAAATGTATAGTCTGCACCACCCTGTCACCAGTGTCCGACCGTGGAAAAAGGCTATTGTTATGCCTTATAAAAACGCTACCCCACTTGTGTGGCTGGCCTAACGCCCGTGATACAAACGGCCTCAAAATGCTACATGGAGACATCAGCATTTCCAGTCAAAATAATTACCTGTTTTGACGATGGGGATAGCTGCAGTATTTAGGCTTGGCTGCCACCAATGCAAATTATCAAAACCCAGACATTTTGATAACTAGATATTCAGAAGTATCGTGATGGGTGTCACCTGTATGAATTCAACTATTTTGTCTTATCCACAAATTCCTGCAAACCTCATACTTTCCATAAAATCACACTTCTCTATGACAGTAGCTTACAGAATATGCAGGGTTCCATAAATTTCCTACCACCTAACCTTTCCACACATTTCCTGATAAAATTGCTACCTCAGTTGTGTGGCTTGGCCATGCACTTGAAACACAAAAAGACCCAAAATGCAACATAGAGATATCAACCATTCACATAAACAAATTACATGTTTTGGTGATGAGTGAAGCTGCGATATTTGGGCCTGGACTCGGCCACTACCCAGGGAATCCTACCATACCCAGAATGTTTTGTAAACTATATATGCAGGGAAGTGCAGAGTGGAGTGCCTTACATGGATCGCACAACACATGCTTGCCCACAAAGCTCTGCAAACCTCAAGCTTTGATAATATCATGCATTTTCCTCACATTTCTGTGACCACACTTTTGAAATCTGCAGGGGCCCACAAAGTTCCTACCACCCATCATTCCCACACTTCTCCCAAATAAAAGACTACCCACTTGTGTGGCTCGGCCTAGCACCTGCGACATAACAAGCACCAAAAAGCAAGGTGAAGACATTATAATTTCCTGTATAAAATAAAACAAGCATTTGCAATGCAATAGGTCTCGCATTCACATGAGTTTTAGCTATTGGCATTGTAAATGACAATGACTTTTATTTATGTTTTGATTTTTAAAATGTAAAGAAAAGGCATTATCATTTAGAATCCCAATAGCTTAAACTTGCGTAAATGCGAGACCTATTGCATTGCAAATGCTTGTTTATCTTTATTAGAAACTCGGATGTGGTACCTGAAGCGATTGATAACAGGCAGAAATGCAGCACATGCACATTGCACATGTATTGCTATGTCGAACTGAAGTGTGCTATTTTGAATTGTCTTACACTGTTGAATTTTAAGCTATGTCATCTTACCCTGGAAGAGACAATGAGTCTTTTCTAGTTGAAAGGCACCTTGAATGTCCATGCTGGGAGTAGAAATGGCACAGGAGAGAGAGGAGGAAGGTTGTGGTGGCTGGTATTAGGACAGAAGGAGCACTCCCGCTGCATGGTGTAGGGTGTTATGCCTTTGGAGAAGAGCTGTGCATTCCAGTGCTTTCTCTTGAGTGTGGGAGTTCAGTGGCGTAACAAGGGTGAAGGGGCCCCCCTGCAAGGTACCTGGAGGGCCCCACTCCGGATTTAAACCAGAGCTCTCAGGCCTGAGTACCTTGCTGAGGGGGTCCCCTGCAGCTTGGAGGTTCCCCCGCATCACGGGGGCTGCGGGGGCCTGTGTTACGCGCCTGTGGGAGTTCTATGTCAGGGCAGTTACTGTCTGGGCTGGCAAAGAAGGATTGCACCCAGGCAGCTTGTTCTACAATAACATTTCATAAGGTCAGTTGCTGGTGTATTTCGAGTTCTTCCCCATACATGGCGCATGTTCATCTACTTGCCATCAATGATCTGTGCCTACCTCACACAAACCACTCCTCTCGACTTCCTCTGATCTGAAGGAGACGATGCAGCCTCTTGCCAAGCATCTCAAACCAGAGGAAGTATTGTGGACTTGGAACTGAAGCCCATTCCTGAAGGATGGCAGAATCCCAAGAAGCAAAAAAACTCATCAGCGGTGGAAAGTATACTTTTCTCAGAGCTACAGCTGGAGAGGCTGCAGATCCGTGAAAGTGCAGCTCTGGTGGCAGCCTCTGCAGCTGGATTGCCTCCTGCGTTTGCACTGCTAGATGCAGGCAGGCCCGGAGCAATCAAAAGAGCCATGCTGTGAATAGTCGGAGCAAAGGAGAAAATCCCTAGTGCTTTTCATTTCCCGCATAGAAATATGGACAGCGCAATTCTCCATCCTCATGATACCAAGGATCTCATTGTTCATCTTTGCACGCTTTGGGAGGTAATGACGGGCCACCTAGGTACACATAGCCTTTGAAGCAGAGAAAATAAAAATAGAAGCTGACAGCATCTCACAGCTAACTATAGAGTGAGCGTGGTTTAGATTATATCAATTTTAATAGAGTGATTATGCATTTATTGTCCCTCTGAAATGCAAGAGAAGCATAAGTGCTATGTTCTGTCCTGCCTCCCGAGTCCTTTCTCTGTGTCTAGCACAGTGATGTCATGGTATCATGGCGAGAGCCATGAATGTGGAATCTTTATTAGGGTTTCTACCAGAGATAGTGAGGTGATCTGCTCTCAACATAGCTCATATAGTCTACATTGTACTAGAGCTAAAATGTATCTAATTTTGGACAGGTGTTACATTTAAATTGAGGGTGCAACTAAGTTGCAATAACGGTTAATTTATTTTAGACATAAACAGAACTCCACACAAAGGACATCCGCTGCTCTGGTGCCTGAGCACCAGCCGTTAGCACAACACTCCAAGCCCGCCGCAGGTAACCCCCAGAGCACCAGGCCACATCCACACACAACAGCACCTTATTGGGACTCATGAAATGCGCAGAATCTAAATATATATACATCCACAATACAGCACTTCTTCCACCACAAACAATAACAATTAAACCTTTCAAGCAAAAAATGCTACTGGGATAGTACCTTGTACGCAGTTCATGTTGGAATTCACAACTTCACACATCTATCACTCGTCTGAGCAACATTAATTTCTTGATCAACATGGCTAGGCGAATTGCTCACATTTTTTGTTCCTGTGGTAGGTTTGTACAAATACCAACTACTATACTCGCTTTAAGGACTAGCACTCCATTCTTTGTTTTTTGCAACCTTACTTTTACTCCACCATTTACGACTTCTGTCCAGACAGAACCTTTCCTAATGTTTGTTATATCTGTAAGAGGCAAGCACTTAGACTGACCCTTAGAGACATGCCTAGGTCTACGTACACATACCCACTCACGCTCTACAAACATCATTCTTTCTTTAGCATATCGTCCTGAATTATATGGCATTCTCTTTCTTTTTGTGAGCATATCACTTTTTCCTCCAAGTTCGTTATTTCAGCATCATCATTATAAAATGGTGCAAGCACAAAAAATCTGCACAAGTTTCTAAACAGATTCCTTTAACCTCAACATCCGGAGAAGTCCAGATAATGTGGGTGTGTGATAACTCCAATTTGTCTCTCCTAATGTCTTTTCAATATACAAGTCACAAACATAAGCAAGTTGAATGGTCTTTTAAACACTCTAATAATTTAACAAAACCATTACTCTGTGTAGAATATAGAGCTACTCATGTTTTCAACATCTGTGATGCTCGGATATTTCTGTATTTCTCGAGAAGTGAAATGGACAACATTGCCAGACACAATTAATTTCGGACACACTTAAATGATACATAAATGCTCCAAAAACTGTAATCACACTTCTTGTCTTAGGCTCATGGAGGAAATCATAATTTCTAAACCTTGCCACCAATAATGTACTTTTAATCTCTTTTTGGTAGTTATTACACCTTGACATCCAACGAGGGCCAACTTAGTCAATCTGGTATATAAATGTATAGTAAAAACCACTAGCCCACTTTTAATGATAAAATCTATCTCAGTAACATACTCTGATCTTTAGAAAAAACTTGCGATTCTCCTTGGAGACACCTCTCCTTTATCCAAACCTGGACAATGAATTTTTTTACCTCTTGTAATACCTGGTCATTAAACTCTTTTATCCATTCTTCCTGATTATTTGCTTTATCATATTCTTCAAGTAAATCTAGCAAACCCCAAACACATTACACATCTTTGCCTTCCATTCCCACACGATATTCTTCCAAAGTTGATTAGTACGTTCTAGACAACAGTCTTAACCAATCTGTCACCTTTGCCCTGCCACTCCTACTCATTAAAACATTGAAGGCTTGTGATTTGTACATAATCTCAATGTTATCGCCTCAAACCTATGTATAAAAATGCTCTGCTGCGCATACAAACTCTACCACCTCACTCTCAATGATACTATAATTTTCTTCTTACTTGCATAAGCTCCTTCAAGCAAAAGCCACCATTTTCACATGCCCTTACTGATTTGAACAAAACACGGCACCCAAGCCTTGTGAACTTCCACAGTAATAAGTCACAAATCCTCTGCATACGGTGGTTGTGCATTACCCTAAAAAAATCATCTGCTTTGTTATGTGAGATAATTTTTGTTCACTTTCACTCCATTCAAGCATAAGCTTTTCATAAGTAATATTTGAGGAGCTAAGTGATGACATTAAATCCATTCACAAACTGTGAATAAGACTCACACATACCCAAAAGTCTTCTCTGTTGATCAAAATTGTTCAGTTGTGGTGTAGTAAGATTTTTTTTGCATTACTAACTGAGGGTTTGATTCCATCAGCAGTTAATAGGTGTCCTAGAACACTACCTTTGAGGACTTTGCACTTATTCTTTCATCCTATTATACCATCCTTCGGAATATATCACACACCTTGGTGCCGATTAGGATCCTGGAAAAAATTTCCCCAACCGAATTGAATCTGGACTTTTTTCCGTACAAATGGTAAAAGCGCCGTACAAACTGCCAAGTACGATTCGTATGGAAAAAAGTCCATACAAATCGCATTGGGAAAATTCCCCCACACGTCCTCGGGTCGGGAAAAGTCTCCGACACGTCCCCGGACATTTTTACGTACAAATGGGAAAACTGAAGTCCAAATGCGCAAGTACGATCTGTCCCATCCGTCCGATTGTACAACTGTATGGAAAAAAGACCGTCCGGAGCGAACTCCCATAGCAACCATGGAGATGTCCAAACAAGTGCCCGGTACGTGCCGTACCCCCCCCCCGCCCCCGTATGTTCGCGCTGTACCCCCAGCCCCCCCGCGGATGGGCGTGCCGTACCCCCAGCCCCCCTGCGGATGGGCGCGCCGTACCCCCAGCCCCCCGTATGTACAGAGCGTACCCCCCAGCCCCCGTATGTATGGAGCGTACCCCCCAGCCCCCCGCCCCCCGTATGTACGGAGCGTACCCCCCAGCCCCCCGTATGTATGGAGCGTACCCCCAGCCCCCCGTATGTAAGGAGCGTACCCCGTACCCCCCAGCCCCCCCGTATGTACGGAGCGTACCCCCCAGCCCCCCGTATGTATGGAGCATACCCCCGTACCCCCCAGCCCCCCGTATGTACGGAGCGTACCCCCAGCCCCCCGTATGTACGGAGCGTACCCCCGTACCCCCCAGCCCCCCGTATGTACGGAGCGTACCCCCAGCTGCATCGCTGCGTACTTAGCTTTTCCGGCACTTTTTAGGTGCCGTAAAAATTTTCCCATCCGGACTGCAGTCGGTGCGAATCGTAATTGCTGGTACGTAAAAACATGCCTAACTCCGTCCGGACGTCACGTCCGCGGTGTCCCGGATCACATTTGTATGTATTTTTCTGTCGGTTGGTCTTTTTTCCGATTCGTACGGAAATGGTGTTTCCGTACGAATCGTAATTGCATGTTTGTAAAGTTTTACAACCCGGTACGAGTCGGACGGAGAAAAAGCTCCGACCCACGGTTTGTACCGGGTTTTTCCAGGATCGTAATCGGCCCCCTTGTCTAAAATTCTGTTGAGCTCTTCAACAATTGTAGCATGAATCAGAATGTCATCTTGGAAGGTGTTAAACCCATTGGCATTTCTGAATAAATTGTATATAGGGGCTCCGTTGGAGAAACTGGTCTCTGCTGCTTGCCACTGCCGGGATTGCCTGGATTTCTGCCTTAGCCTTTTGAATTTCCACCGCGCCTCGCGGCCCCCGCTGCGCGGGCACCGCTCGAGGGACCGGGACTTTGCTGCTCACTACCTGGAACATCGTTGGTGCCCTGACTCCACGCTGTTGGCCCCGCTGCGCTGTGTTTGACTCTGGTGAGGGGACGTTGCTGGATGCTCGTTTTGCGGTGAGCACCCGGCGTAATCGGGACTGCGAGGACCAGGGTGCTGTGCGTGAAGCTGAACAGCCGCACCTGGTCCTCTTCCCGACTCCTCCCCCAACACCGTTTCCTTTCCCTTTATCAACATTTCCTTGCCCTCACGCGCTAGCGGGACGTGCGCGGGTCTTAGCACGGGGCTAAGACCGGGCAAAGTGTTGTAAATTAAGGCAGAATGTGATTAAGCATTCACTGAAAACATTAGTGTTTCCCTTTTTCGTGTTTTCCTCATTATGTTGGCCGAAGTCCGGACTCCATTTTGTATTGACATGCTGCCACGTGCTCACCACGAGGAGAGTCCGACCTCTGTGTTAGTTGCTCTTGTAATCTGCCTAGCAACAGTTATAAATAGCTCTCTCTTGTCCATCTGGCGCATGCCCAGACTTGACCACATCTGTTATAATTAGCTTTGCTTGACCATGTGTTTTCGCGGGCCCAAGGAGTGTGTTAGCTCCGCCCATGTATTGATTTGGTATCGAGAATGACCCTAAATGGTAATGTTCTTCGACTTCATGTGGTATCCACCCACTCATGAGCCCCTCTGTTGTGTATAAAAGGGGACAATGTACGCAAGTTCTGTGTGCTACTCCTTGCAATACTGAAGAGTGTTGTGTGGATTGTAGGACCACCCTTAAGGGTTAATAAACGTTGTTTTTGTACTTTGCAGTTTCCGTGCCAACTTCCTTATAGATTTTCGTTACAGAAGAGCGAACCCTTGTCTCTTGCGGGCCTAGCTGGGGCTTGTATTCATCAATTGGCGCCCGTCACGTGGGGCTCATCGGCGACTCGGATGCTCGAAGGACTGGTCGCGACGAAGGTGAGGAGTTTGGCCGGGGACGTGATCACTGCCAGCGGCGTCTTAGCCCTGGCATCCCGAGGTTTTTCTTCCTTCCCTTCCGAGCTGACCATCTGGGTGGCGCCGGTCATCGACTGAGACCTCTTCTGTCGGTCCTGCCGTGAGAGCCGTTTGGGCGATTGTGGAGCTTGGCAGTTGGAATCTGGACTCTTGATTGGTAAGAACCGTTGTACGGTACTTGCTCCGAGTTTTGAAGCCTGGTCTGGCTATTTGAGTTTGATTGATGGTGACTAGTCATATTTTGAATTTGTCTTTGTGAAAATATATGCGTTGCAACACATATAGGCAGGTAATGTGGAGAAATTTCTCCGGAGCTGTGTAAACTTGGAACGGCGCAACGATTAAGTGCCATTTTTCTTGATAATACTGCATATTTTGCATTATTCCTAGCATGCCTGCTTTTAGCGCACTCCGTAAGTGGTGCTGCTGTTTGGATAACCGGTTGAACCTCGAGGAATCTGCTCCAGCTCCCCCAGAGGGGACTCCTAATAGGGATATGTACGTGAAGCATGGTCTTTCTTCCATAATGTACAGCACGTTATGGAGGAAATATACTAGGAAGGATCCTGAGTTGCGATGGCCTTTGTATGGATCGTTTGATATACGCAAGATTGAGTATGTGGAACAGTGTATGTGTAAGCGACGTGCTCGTCAGGATATGTTTGAGTGTGTGCGAGTATGGGTGAAGGAAGTGCGTGAGCGAGAGAAACGTGAGAAAGCGCTGTTTGATAAGGAGCAACGAAAGAATGATCATATGCGAGCGCAGGAAGCGAAGCATCGGGAGGACAAAGAGCAAACGGACAGACAAGAGAAAGAGCGTAGGCTACAAGTTTCGGGTCAATATGTTGTTCGCCAGCCGCTTTATCCTGTCCTTAATAATCCTGATGATGATTTTTATTTGCTAGATCGCTCTCCGCCCCCTTATGTTGGCGCATCCGCTCCGCGGCCGCAAGATTCTGACCCGGCTTCGGGTAAGGTAGACACACGGTCCATGCTGCCGGCCGAGCAAATGGCTGAGCTTCGGCAAATTTCCTTCCATGCACTTAAAGGCAAGGTATCCATGGAGGAATTATTTCAAATTTGGGGGCCATGGCAGGAGAGAGATAAAGTGTATTTTCTGGGTCATTTCGCGGATGAAGTGATTAATGCTTTCCGAAAATATTCTCATGTTTTTGAGCCTGACGAAGTGTCTTCGGATGCCAGAGCAATACGTAACGGTGCTTTTTCTCCCTCTAAGGCTCCTGAGGCGGCTCGGCGGCTGTTCGCCTTGCGGGACGAGGTGCTGGCCCTTCGAGAGAAAGCACGCCAACGAGCGGAGGAGGAGAAGCGGTCGGATTCAGTTGCGGCAGGGGGCCACCCATCCACCTCCCAGTCAGATAAGGATAATGTAGTGCATGCTAAACCGATGCGAGAGGCGGCACCTTTGTATGTCCCTCCGAAAGGAGCAGGGACTAGCTCGGACATTAACTCCGCCGATGCTAGGGGATATTTTGTGTATAATTGGGTTTATACTCCTTGGCATAGGGCCGATGTTATGGCGTTAAAGAATGCATTGCCTGACCCCCGCAAGAATCCAGCGGCCTTCTATGAAGAAGTCGAGGGGGCCTTGAATTCTTGCATTATGACCTTAGCGGATATAGATCTGTTCTTTGGCCTTATTCTACCACCGGACACGTGGCGGTCTGTCCGAAAGGTGGATGATGCAGTTGCTTTTAAGGCCCGGTGGTCTGAGCTTGAGGATGAGGATAGGGAACGGAAGCCCGCACAGAAACCACCCCAGAATATTCTAGATCTCCCTGCTGCTATTGTGGCTAAATTGAAAACAATAATCCCCCCTAAAAAGATTGACTGGAATATGTTAGCGGCATGTAAGCAGAAAGTTGATGAGTCAGTTGCAGATTTCTTCACGCGCTTCGAAGAAACGTTCCATGACTTTAGTGGCCAGTCGCTTACCGACGACACAGGCCGCCACCTTTTCGCGGACAAATATGTGGCCAATCTGCTGCCGGCAGTTGCGGCCCGGTTAAAAGCGAGTGAGAGTTCTTGGTCCTCCGCGACACCGACGGCCCTTCTGACCATCGCTCAGTATTATGAGCGTCAGGAGCACGAGGCGAAGGGCCAGGAGGAGAAGAAATCGAAAGATCTCAAAACCAAAGTGATGTTAGCACAAGTATATGGCCCGCCCCGCCGGGGTAATAATAATAGGGGAAGGGGCGGATCTTATGGTCCCCCTTCGGGCCGATCTGATTTGAATAAGAACCAATGTGCGTACTGTAAGCAGTTGGGCCATTGGGCCAGGGAGTGCCCAGCATTGCGTGCTTCGCGGCAGGGGCACACTCCGGGTGGCCAGAGAGGTAGAGGGGGCTTCTCGAACTTTAGAGGGAATTCTAACGATAATGTCCGTTTCGACACTGTTGGGCAGCACCGAGATAGCTCAAACATTTTCGATCGCCAGCATCAGTATCATGTATCGGACATCGATCACTCGGGATATCATGATTCTCAGCATGCATAGGAATGCGTAGGATGGGGGTCCGAATCAGTTGAGGTGCCGGTCGATCAGACGGGTCCTTATGTATCGGCTGAGGTTTTAGGTTCTACTGATCAGTTCCTAGTGGATACAGGAGCGACACGTAGTGCATTGTCTAGGTACTTGGTTCCGGGGGCTCCCCCATCCGGCTCAATAGTTACATCGGTAGGGTTTGACGGTACACTCTCCCGAAGCCCTCTTTCACAGCCCCTTGCGTTTAAAGTTGATTGTTTTTCTGCGCCTTGTCCGTTTCTGCTTGCTCCGTACACACCGGATAACATTATGGGCCTTGATATGTTAAAGTACTTTAGGGCTACAATTCGTTGTTCCCCTGAGGGTGTGAGGGTGATTTTAAATGACAACTACCCCCGATCTGGGCGGATGTGTACGATCTCAGAGGATGCGTTGTTGGCTACCCTCCCCCAAGCTTTATGGGCGACTTCGGACACAGATGTCGGACAAATGGTGATTCCTCCGGTCCACATTAGTGTCCAGGAGGGGGCGGTGCTACCACGCCTCCCACAGTATCGTATTTCCCAGGAGGGCGAGGAAGCTCTCATACAGATTGTGCAGGATTTGATCGCAGTAGGAGTAGTGGAAGAAGTTCCCTATAATATCTGTAACAGTCCGATTCTCCCTATTCTGAAAAAGGACACGGATGCAAAGGTCTATCGGTTCATAATTGATTTGAGGGAGGTAAACAAGATCGTGATACCTCAGTACCCGGTGGTTTCCGATATCACAACGTTGCTTACCTTGGTCCCGCCTACGGCGACCGTGTTCTCAGTGATTGATTTGAAAAATGCCTTCTTTTCTATTCCCATTCACCCTGATAGCCGATTTCTTTTTGGGTTCACACTAAACAACAGATCTTATCGTTTTTGTAGAATTCCCCAGGGCTACACAGAAAGCCCTAGTATCTATAGTCAGGCTTTGAAGCGACAGTTGGATTCCTTTGTTTTACTCGAGGGGGTCGCCCTCATTCAATATGTCGATGACATCTTGTTGGCGGCTGACACCCTGGAGTTGTGCGAGAAAAGCACGCTATCCCTACTTTCCTTTTTAGCCTCCCACAATCACAAGGTCTCTAGGAAGAAATTGCAATTCTGTAGACCAAAGGTGACTTATTTGGGTCACCTTTTGTCTAAGGAGGGGCGTGCACTCACACCAGATCGTATCCAAGTAATCTTGGACACACCGAGGCCATCCACGCAGAAGGATGTGCGTGCATTTTTGGGCCTCGTTTCTTTTTGTAGACAGTGGATACTGGGGTTTTCACACACGGCTAAGCCATTACTAGCCCTCTTGACGAAAGATACGCCTATCCCAATCCCTTGGTCAGATGAGTGTGATGCTGCTTTTCAGCAATTGCGACAGGCCCTTTGTTCAGCACCAGTGTTAGGGACCCCTGATTATGCAAAACCCTTTTCGTTGTATGTGCATGAGAAAGATGGATGTGCATTATCAGTTTTAGTACAGATGCATGGTGATAAGCAGAGCCCTTGTGCATACTTTTCGGCTGTACTTGATCCTGTCGCCCGAGCATTGCCGGGGTGTTTTCGCTCGGTTGCGGCGACAGCTGTGTCAATACGGCAGAGTGAAGGAATTGTATTGTCCCATAAACTGTTGGTGTTAGTTCCCCACGCTGTTGATGCCCTGCTTAATCAAACAAAGACGCAGCATTTGACCAGTGCCCGTTTAACGGGATATGAGTTGACGCTTTTAGCTCCTCACATTACGTTAAAAAGGTGCGTGACATTAAACCCGGCCACATTGTTGCCATACCCCGAGACACAGCCTGAGGCACAGAAAGCGCATGATTGTATTCTTGTGACTGAGGAACAAACAAAGGGTCGTATTGATCTCCAGGATACGCCCTTTTCAGATGTAGATGGAGAGTTGTGGGTAGATGGATCATGCCTGAAGCTACCAGATGGTACGACTTCAGCAGCATATGCAATTACCACGTTACAGACGATAGTGGAGACAGCACGCATACCACAGAAATCAGCCCAAGCAGCGGAACTGATAGCGTTAACACGAGCGTGTGAGCTTAGTACAGGATTGTGTGTGAATGTTTACACAGACAGCCGCTATGCCTTCGGAGTAGCGCACGATTTCGGCCTACTCTGGAAGGAGAGAGGGTTTCTAACGTCACATGGGGTGCAGATAATGCATGGGGAGTTAGTCCACAATCTTTTAACTGCATTGACATACCCAAAGAAAATTGCCATTGTTAAGTGTAGTGCCCATAGGAAAGTAGTTGATAAGGTTGGAGAAGGGAATGCGTTAGCGGATCGAGTAGCACGGGAGACTGCGATGCAGCCCGGTACTACTGCCATGTATGTAGTGAAGTCACAGGTGGAGAGATGGCATGATGCGAAGGAGGAAGTGCGAGAAATACAAAAGACCGCTTCTGACAAAGAGCGGGAACAATGGGCTAGCGAAGGAGAACTGGATGGCGAGGGTTGCTGGAGAAATAAGCAGATGGATAGATGGAAATTACCCACGGTTTTTGTACAACCTATGGTCCAGATGGCACATGGGCTAGCACATGTTGGAGCTTCCGCAATTGTGAAATTGCTTACCCAAGTCTGGGAGCATCCAGAGATTGCTAGCACGGCAAAGAGGGTGGTGCAGACCTGTATGATCTGTCTGAAGTATAACCCAGGGAAAGGCACGCGAACTCCAGCAGGAGGATTTGCGACACCCACTGCACCCTTTGAGGTTCTGCAGATGGATTACATCCAGCTTGAGCGCTGTAACAATTTGAAGTATGTTCTAGTAGTGGTTTGCGCCTTTAGTAAATGGGTCGAGGCTTACCCTGCGAAAGACAATACTGCAATGACTACAGCGAAGCTATTGCTGAAAGAGTTTTTCCCCCGATACGGTGTCTGTAGACTTCTGTGGAGTGATAATGGCCCTCACTTTGTAGCAGATGTTATAAAGTATGTCTTGAAGGGCCTAGGCATCACCCAGAAGTTCCACGCCGTGTTCCACCCTCAGTCTGCAGGACTAGTCGAGAAATATAATGGTACACTGAAGCTTAAGATCGCCAAAATTCAAGCTTCAACGTCTTTGACTTGGCCAGACGCTTTGCCACTGGCGTTATTGTCAATTAGGTCGGTGCCACACTCCCGAACCGGCCTTACACCCTATGAGATTGTATTTGGACGCCCAATGAACATTTGGGGTCCACCAAGGCCTAAGGCTGTGTATGATGTACCTTGTGTGATGATGAGTGATTACCTGGCACAGTTAACGGATAACTTGGTTTCTATTCATCAACAGGTCCGAGAGGCGCTCCCTGATCGGTCTACTGGCGAAGGACATGGTCTCCGGCCTGGAGATCATGTGATGATAAAGGTTTTCGACAGATCGAACAGTTTGGAGCCGAGATGGGTCGGACCTGAGCAAGTCCTTCTTGCAACGAGGACGGCTGTGCGAGTCTCGAACAGGAAGAATTGGATCCATTCCTTGCACTGTCGAAAGGTACCGCCCGGATTGGTGGAGTCTGCCGTGCTGACCGATCAACGAGACATCCTAGCAGCAGAGACAGGCCGTGCTGCAGAGCCAAACGACACTGAGGAGCTCTTTTCGGACCACACGACTTCTGGAGGAAGGCGATATCATCTGCGACCAAGGAAGTGAGGTTTCCAGTACCGGGACATACTGTCAGAACGGCCCTTGGGTTAGTGAAACGGAGAGCCAATGAGGCAAGGGGGGGGGATCAGCCCTGCATTAGTGTAGCGACACCCGTCTTGGCCCGCTGGTGAAGAAATCAACCGCTGCCCAAGGGGAAGAGTTCTGACAGACTTTTTAGTTTCAGGAAGATACCAGGGTATTGTTTCCTTTGACATGGAGAAGAAGAAAATTCTTTGTGCACTGGGGTTCATGCTAACAGTAGCTATCATTGGTATGACCACATGGTTTGTGGAGGAGGCAACTCCTGCCCGAGAGACACTTGTGTTGACGACTCCAGTGCCTGCGGAGCACTACTTTTACACATTGCCATACCAAGAGTTGAAGCATCGACAATCCTATTTGAATAACACTTTCATTCAGATGCTGCATCACACCCACGTTGCTACAAATGCTACGAACTGTTGGATATGTGGGATGATGCCAGCCCATCAGAAGAAAGGAGGTACGCCATTCATACCCCTTCCTTTCTCTCACAATGGCTCTTGTAGAGCATGGTACACTCTGTTGTTTGCCACTCGAAAACCGACAGTGGGACGATTGCTTTTCAGACTTAATAAAGAATGCCATCAGGACAAGAATGGATATCCACAAGCGAATGGGACAATTTGGGAATGGGAAGAGTACCGACCGGACAATGAATCCATCCCCTATATCTTCACGAACACCAGAAACACTGTGGGGAAGGATAAATTTGTAATCCAAGTAGCACAAGCCCAAGCGGACCTGTGCGTCCAGAGTGTGGGTTTTATCCCTGTCGGTGTCAGTGATTGTATAACTGTGTTAAACATTGATGGGTTAAATAACAGCACCTTCCTAGCATCCCATAATACCTATTTTGTATGTGGAAATAAAGGTTATTACCGTTTGCCGGCTGGGTGGTCTGGGGTATGCTATGTATCATTCCTATTACCTCCTGTATTCTTAGCACCTGCGTCATATCATAAGGATTTGAAATTGCTGAATAATGTGACTATAAATAGATATAAACGTACTCTATCTATTGATGAGGTGGATCAAACAGATACCAGCTTGCAACAGTATATTGATTTTAATTTAGGACTGTTTTTCTTTGTTGGAGCCGCTCTGAATAGTAGGAAGATCCGAAGATTAACAAGAGTGGTAGAAGCTGTGACTAATCAGACTGCTGCTGCTCTTGGGAATCTTACGGAAGAATTACAGATTACCAGGATTGTTGCATTACAGAATCGTATGGTATTGGATGTGATGCTAGCTGATCGAGGAGGAGCCTGTAAAATTATTGGAAGTAGCTGCTGTGTGTTCATCCCTGATCATACGCCATCCGTTTATAACGCCATTAATAAGCTGCATAAAATAGCAGCTGAAATCCACACGGAAAACGGCACTTGGTCCTTTTCTGGATGGTTTTGGGCGTTGGTTACTGCCTGGGGATGGAAGGTCTTAACTGGTCTCTGCATTATTATAGCAATTCTGTTCTTTCTCTGTATGTGTATTCAATGTGGACCATTGTGCTGTTCCGTATGCATTTCATTTTGCATTCCAGATAAGAAAGCTATTGCCGATGTTGCCCGCCAGAAGGGTCTAGCTAAAGAGGTTAAAGGAATGATGATAATTGACATATACGATGATTATTCTTGGAAACCGGATGTCTTCAGTAAATGCTGAAAGGGTCGTCTGTTGTAAATTAAGGCAGAATGTGATTAAGCATTCACTGAAAACATTAGTGTTTCCCTTTTTCGTGTTTTCCTCATTATGTTGGCCGAAGTCCGGACTCCATTTTGTATTGACATGCTGCCACGTGCTCACCACGAGGAGAGTCCGACCTCTGTGTTAGTTGCTCTTGTAATCTGCCTAGCAACAGTTATAAATAGCTCTCTCTTGTCCATCTGGCGCATGCCCAGACTTGACCACATCTGTTATAATTAGCTTTGCTTGACCATGTGTTTTCGCGGGCCCAAGGAGTGTGTTAGCTCCGCCCATGTATTGATTTGGTATCGAGAATGACCCTAAATGGTAATGTTCTTCGACTTCATGTGGTATCCACCCACTCATGAGCCCCTCTGTTGTGTATAAAAGGGGACAATGTACGCAAGTTCTGTGTGCTACTCCTTGCAATACTGAAGAGTGTTGTGTGGATTGTAGGACCACCCTTAAGGGTTAATAAACGTTGTTTTTGTACTTTGCAGTTTCCGTGCCAACTTCCTTATAGATTTTCGTTACAGAAGAGCGAACCCTTGTCTCTTGCGGGCCTAGCTGGGGCTTGTATTCATCAAAAGAGCGGGCCGTTTGAGGCCGTTCGAGACTGGAGACACTGGGCTGGGCCACCCCCCCTGCAATTTGACCTTATCATCGAGAGAGATAATTATATTTGAAATTGCAGAAAGAATGCCCAGGGTCAAGGGTACCGCTACTAATACCACCCTGGCTGGAACTCTGGACAATTTTATTGTAAGAGCAGCCAACCTTTTAGAACGTGAAATTGACTTAACTGAGCGTCGTCTCTCGTTGGACCCGCTTACTGCTAAACGTTCTTCCTTAGGGACCATTGCCTCAGTTGTTTCACCTGCGCCTAATAACACAAATACTATCACAAATAATGGTACGATTAGCGAGGGGGGCAGTATTGATTTAACTATGGACTCAAGTTTGGAAAGGAAAAGGGCTAACACTGTCAGAAATACCAACAGATCTGACATCATCTCGTCCGATGCTGCGACTATCTAATCTGATGGTGTTTCTACCCGAGCTCAATTACACGCCACCTCCGATGTCATTTCCCCCTTTCCTGCCTTAACCCCAGGGGCTAAACCAAAGCAAAAGGCTGCCCCGCGTGGCAAAAAGGGGAATAAATCAACATCGAATAAATCCAAAACTGATAAACTCCCATCCAACCATATTCTGGGGACTGATGAACAATCTTTGCTTGAAGCAACCCCAAATGAATCCACGCAAATAGATGAGGGTTTCTTCCTAAAAATAAGGGAACTTTTTGACCATTCAACCCGACCGTTTATAGATAGACTTATCAAGATAGAAGAGCGTCTTAAAAAATTAGAACAAACTGCTCTAACAAATCTTGAACTTAATCAATTAATGAAGAAAGATCTACATAGAGAGCATTGTAAACCTCTCGTACCAGTTAATATGGCAAGTAATTCCAAAGACAAAACCTCTCCTCTCTTGACTATCCCTCACTTGGCCCGGCCATTAGGTATATCACGGAGAAATGGCGAGGACACTGCTTGTATTGCAAACTCTACTAGCATTAGTACCAACAAAGACCAACCTATAGGAGAAATACCTCAGCAGAAATCCCCAGACGCTAATATAACAGTTACAAATGACATGGCACAGAATACAAACGCGAAAGTTAATAGTAGGGCCTTGCCCAACGAAAATGCATATAACCTACCTACTCTAGATCTTCCACCAGAATCCGCACCATATGCTATTGTATTGACGGGTGTACCTTGTATTGGAGCAAACATCACTGAGTCTTATTATGAGCTAAAGAACAAAACAATGCACTGGCTCAACAACAACCGACCACTCCCTCCTGGTACCCTTGCCAAGATCTTGTTTGTGCGGAGAGTTAGTTGGGTGGGCAGAAGAAAAAAAGATATACCTGGGGACTGTATTGTGATCAATTTCAGTAACACCCAGGCGGTAAAACACGTCCAACAGACACAACCCTCTCTACATTTCACCAGCATTACCCCATTACCACTTGTCTATTTCTATCCTTCCCAAGCTAATAATAACTGGTGGGTTCAGGTAGGGCGAGGTAAAACCAACAGTAATTCTGCAAGAGGTGGGGTGGCTACAACTGACCAGGGCTGGCTGGAGTCTTTTTCATGTGCAAATAGGTACAGTTGCCTAGACGCGGTTGATTGACTGCCCCCCAAAAATCTCCCCGCTTCAGAACTTGCAGGGAAGGTTGCAAATGAGGACGCGTCAATATTGTTTGATCTACAGCCAGCACAACTGATAGCCTGCCCTCGGGATAATCCTGAAACTACATTTATTAACTTCACGAGGGTAGAGACTCCAAACTATCCCCTAAGTCTAAACAGAGGTCCGCTTGACAATGTTGTTTCCTGCGAAACTATTATTCCTCCTCTCCTGCAAGAGGCTGACACATGTCCTGACCTCACCTTTTTGTCTTGGAACATTGCAGGTCTGTCCTCCAGACTAGGAGAAACGAATTGTATTACTTTCTTGAAAACATTTTCCTTTATCTGCCTCCAGGAATGTTGGACAGTTGATCCCATTCATATGACGGGTTACCGTACCTATCATACTCCTGCAATACACACCATTAGAGGGAGAAACAAAGGGGGTTTATGCACCTATGTCTCCAACTGTGTAAAAGACATAAAAATCTCCTTTGCACCAGTCTCTGCTTTTTACCAAATCTTGCACATAACGCTTGGGGGAAAGTTACATATAGATCTGATAAATTTTTATAATAATATACCGAAAGATTTGTGGGCCTCAACACTTAAGGAACTAATTGAATCCTTAAAAAATATGGACGATAAGGATTCTTCTGATACTTGTGTCATTTGGATCGGCGACTTTAATCACACTTTATGTCCATTCAGTGATCAAAATATATGTGACCTGGGTGAGAGGGAGGGCGCTCCCTCTGCACATTTTTCTCATACTCCCCTGGGAAAATACCTAAACGATATACTCTTCTCTCTGGATCTGGGCTTTGCTAATGAACTCTGCTCCCCATTAGTCCCATTTAGCCCCACTTTTATAGGTAGAGGCTGTAAATCCGTCATTGACTTCCTGCTTATATCCAAACGCTATTCCCACTACATTTGTTCGTTTGAATTATGCGAGGTAGTAATGAGTGATCATCTACCCCTTAGCTTGTCCCTCGCCGTTCCGAAGGACAAAAGTAACACTGATTCCACGGTTCAGAATCTATACAACTACAGATTACGGCTTGCCAGGAGGAATGGTTACACCCTAAAATGGGACAAAGTAGAACCAGTGACCTTCCTTGGCACTTTAATCCGCTCCAAGGAAGTGGATTTTAACATCTGTCTAACTGAGAGTGTCGATTCCTCAAAAGTAACCGATGCTTTCCTTAGTATCACTGAGGAAATTGGGAATTTACTCACAAAACCTCTGCATCTTGGGGCCAACAAAAACCAGAGGTGGTTTGATAGAGAGTGTAGCAGGACTCACGCCCACCTAATGACCCAACTAAAGCGAGATCCCAGAGTAATGGCGGAAGTAAGATCGGCCAGATCCGCCTATCAACAGGCTATTAAAAAAAGGAAGAAACAAATTAAACAGGATGCCTGGCTCACCCTTCGAGAAGCCTGCCTATCTAAAAATAATACTGCTTTTTGGAAAGCAGTGAATGCTCCTTTTTTTACTAATAATGAATCAGATTCTATCGAAATAGCCATCACTGAAGAGACCTGGGTGACTTATTTTCGGGAGCTCTATCAAGAAGACCCTCAGGTAGTTACAGAAGGGGGGAAAAATTTAAGATTACAGGATAGATTGCACTACCCAATTAACGTTGCCTTTTCCATTGAAGAAGTCTTGATAGCCATCGATCAGAGCCCAGCGGGAAAGGCTCCGGGCCCGGACGGAATACCCGTGGATATCTATAAGGCTAACAATAAGTTATGGGCTCCTCTTTTAACTAACGTTCTTAACAGCTTTACTAAAGTGGGCTTTCCGCGGACCTGGCAGGAAGCCATCGTGGTGCCCATTTTCAAGAAAGGAGATCGTAACACACCGAAGTGCTATAGACCGATCTCCTTACTTGATTCACTCATGAAGATCGCTGGGAGAGTTATACTCAACAAACTGCAAACATGGGCCGACGAAAAAGGTATTCTCTCCCAGTTCCAATATGGTTTTAGGGAAGGCTTGGGAACTATTGAGCAAGGACTGAACCTAGCTCTGTTAGTAGCCAAATATGTTGAGGCAAAAAACGAGAACTTATTCCTCACATTTGTGGATTTAAGCTCGGCTTTTGACTGCATTAATCACAACAAACTTTGGCTAACTATGCAGGACATGGGAGTGGACCCAAACCTTTTAATTTTTATCAGAGAACTATATCGAGATGCGGGTGCTAGGGTGCGTTTTGGAGATAAGGGGGAGTGCACTTCTAAATTCCTTATAGGAAAGGGTGTGAGACAAGGCTGTATTTTAGCCCCTTTTTTGTTTAACTTATATATTAATTCAGTCGCATCTCACCTCCTGGAAGATAAGCAGGATTATCCAAAAATTGGCAACTCCCACATCCCCATTCTTTTATATGCAGACAATGCTGTAATTATGGCCCGGACCCAAATCGGTCTCCAAAGATCGATTAGTAAATTTTCAGAGTACATGGGCAATAGGGGTCTAAAGATCAATATCAGCAAAACTTTTAATATGTGCTGCACAAAAAAGAAGAACCTTCACTGCAGTTCTTTTTTATCCGACACAAAACTTACGACTGTTAATACTTTTTCCTATCTGGGTATTAACTTTGACAAAAAGGGCACTTGGTCTGCAGCAAGGGAATCAAGAAAACTAGCCTTTTCACGAGCCATAGGGGCCGTCAAACATTTCTCCAATAAGGTAGGGGGTCGCCCTGTATCAGTGCTGTTAGACATTTATAGAGCCAAATGTGTATCTACCGCACTGTACGGTGCAGGAATTTGGGGTATAGGAAACACTTCGAGCATCCAGACCTGTCAAAATGTCTTCCTTCGTTTCCTATTGGCAGTGCCTGGGTCCACCTCCTCTTATGTCTGCCATCAAGAGTTGGGCGTACCTTATATCTCAGATCTCATCAACTTAGAGCCCATTTTGCTGTGGCATAAAGTATGGTCGGGAATTGAGACAGGTTTGAATAGGGACATAATCAGGGACTGTCTTGGCTTGGATGGGTCCCCAAAAATTTGTTGGTTCAAATATCTTAAATGTTTTCTTGCTGAGATGGGCCACTTGGAATTCTTTGACTCTCCAGACACCATGGCAGATCTGTCAAGAAAAAAACTCAAGAAAATCTGCCTGGACTTTTTGTCAGAGAAACGCTGGTTGCTGGAGAAACGCAAGAGCTCCGTCATGGCTAACCATCTACTTATTCAAAACCAAGGCTTACAGCCATATCTGAATCTTGTCCCTAGCTGCTATTCTCGAATGCTTTTAACCCGATTTAGGTTTGATGCCTTCTTTAGACTAGTGACTTTTCCTGTGATGAATTGCTGGTCAAAGGACCTTATTCCCTGTCCTTGCGACGAGGTTTCTGTTCAATCGTCTCTGCATTGTATCCTTTTTTGCAAATATTACTCAGAACCAAGGAAAAGGTTGCTCCGACCCGTTTTAAATAAACTAGGGTTGAGGCAATGTAGAGTGGCTTTGGTCAAACTGCAAATGTTGGATGATGAATTTCTCATATCTTCTGTTTTAATGTTTCTCAAAACCATCATAAGATTCAGGATCTCCATGAATTAGGATATTTTTTAATTGGTATAAATTTTGTATTGCTTCTTGTCAAAAATGTATTATTATATATGTATGCTTTTATGGTTTTGCTCTTAAAAATCGAATAAAGCTGTTTTGAATAGGTTTTTAAAATACTGATGCCGCGAGGCACAATCAAAAAATGATAAGCTTCAAATGGTGCAAAAAATTGGTGAGAGGTTTAGACTCCTCTGAAAGCTGTATCTGGTGATATGTAGATCTTAGGTCAACAGTTGTGAAATATTTCGCTCCCGCACCTGAGAAAATATTTGCCATATCTTTGGCAGGGGATAACAATCTATTAAAAGATTCTTGTTCAGTAATCTGAGATCTGCACACAAACATACCTCACCACGTTTCTTCTTGGCCATGACTATAGGGGCAACCCAATCTGCCGAATCTACAGGTTCAATTACCCCATCAGTTAGTAATTTGTCTAAACATTTTTCTAGATCTTTCTGAATACTGAGTGGGATGTTGTGCACCTTGTGAGAAACTAGTAACATTTTCTACTTCAAATTAGCTTATGCTCCTGACCCTTCACACACCCATGTTCGTTTTCATATACTTTGGTGTGAGAATCAATCATCTGTTTTAAATCCTAATCTTCTATTGAAACCAATGAAAGAGCACAATTCATGCTTGCATGTAAAACTATTCCAAAACTTCCTTTGTCTGTCCAACCCAAAACACTGTATCTCGTCCAGGCTACATGCACCTGTGTGTGAGTTTCTCTGTCTGTAAAGCTGACTTTCCATGAAACATATTCTAACATAATCATTTTAGTTACTTCAAAGCTACAGGATTAATATCGGAAGGAATGAGAGATGTGTTGTACTATTCATTATAAAATGACGTACCTTCAGTCAATGGTAAAGGTAGATCCAGAATCAACAGTCACTTTTAAATTGCATTTGTTTACTTAATTATCTTGTTCTAGATCACAAACTGTACTAACAAGCGTCTGATTGTTCTAACTTCATTTTGTGAAATGTCAAATTTTCCCACATTTGTTGCATTTCCTGCATTTTGCAGGAACAATTCAGGTATTTGCCAAACAAAATCTTGATCCAAAATATTTCACCCTCCTTATTTGGATTAATTCTCCTATACTTTGCTATTAATTTTATTTGACTCCCTACTAGAAGAAAGTGTAATCACAGAAACAGTGCTGGACAAGCTTTTATTATTTTTGTTGATTTCCTTTGAAGCACACATGGAGCAATCAATTTGTTACATAATATTCATAGTCTTGCTAAGACTAAGATTCTATAAATATATTCATTGTTCCTCTCTTTATCCTCATAACAATTCACAGATAATTGCTCTTTCAAATAATGATCTAGTGTTCCATCAAATTCCCATGTGGATGGAAGATGTCTTAGCGCCGTCATTTATTGGTTAATCTGTTCTTCAGGTACGTGTTTCCTGGTATAAAGATGATGTCTTTCAATTAAAATACTTGGCTCCTCAGAAAAACAGCATGACAGTCTCTCCACAGTTTCAAAATATTCATCCCATTGCCCAAAACATGTGCGCACAGGAAGCACTTCTTGTAAAAGGACAAACATATGTTGCCTATCAATCTTAAACAATTATGTGAAATAGCTAGCCTTCTTTCCACTTCATACTTCTTGTTAACATCAATCGAGAACTCCTGCACCATTATTTTCATCAACCAATTAGTTTTCCAAGAGTTGCTAAGAAGTGACTTGACGTAATTGCACCCTGCATATTATTAAAGTACTTGCCTTGCGTAATTGCACCCTGCATGTAATTAATGTGCTTACTTTGCTTCACTAACGCAAGTTTTGCTCCTCATCGTTTAGATAAAATGATTGTTTTTTAGCTGGTCGCATTATAATATTATTGTGTTTAAAATGTCTGTGAAGTAATTGTTTCTTCTAACTGAAATTAAATTGTAATCATGTTAGTGTTAGTGTAAGGAAGGCGATAACACTTTCCCAAGTCTTTTATTGTTAACATGTACATACTTTTTGTTCTCATTTGCTCTGCAGATCATGTTATTTTATGTTATGTTATTTATACTTCTAAAGCGTGACGGTTACCCAAAGGTGTTCTGGCGCTAGCAACTACCATCTGAACACAACAGGTAGTCATTGAAATCCTACTTGCTGAAAACCAAGCTTTTAGTCCTTTCCGAAACACCATTAAACCAGTGGCAGTTCTGATTTGGAAAGGAAGTTCATTTCAGGCCCTTGCGGCGCCAGTGATAAAGCTTCTCTCTCCCCACTTGACTTTTTTAAGCTTTGTAATTTCCTCAGTGACTAATACACATTTTGGCATGCCTGTAAGCAGTCTAGCTGCCTCATTTTGCAAAAGCTGGAGTTTGTTTAAATGTCGCTCTTGAATGTTCAGGTAGAGGCCATTACAATAATCCAGCCTCGATAGAATGAGAGATGTTATAACTATGCGATGACTGTCCTCCGGCAGAAAGAGCATTATTTTCTTAATCATTCTTAGCAGGTGAAAGGTCACTGATGTAATGGCATTTATCTGTTCCCTAAAATTGAGTTTATCATCAATTATAACTCCCAGATTTTCTGCTTTCTTGGAGGGTTTTGGAAGGGTGCCAAATTCTTCCGGCCACCAATTGGGAGTCCAGAAGTTGGCATTCTTTTCAAAGATGAAGACCTCAGTTTTGCTAGAGTTTTATTTTCAAGTAATTTTGTGTCCTCCACAACTTGACTACTTTCACACATTCATAAAACTTCTTGCCCTTATCTGATTCCTGACCTAGCATCGGAGACACCACAATTTGCGTGTCATCTGCATAGGAAGTGAGATGAAGTCCAAAGGATCTGATCTGGACGGTCAAGGGGGACACCTAAACATTAAAAAGAGAAGGACTAAGGGATGACCTCTGCGGCACTCCACAAGGTAAGCAAAGAGGTTTTGAGCAGAATTTGTCGAGCACCACAATCTTTCCATTAGGAAGGATTTCAGTAGCTTCCAGTTTTTGCCCTGAACCCTGCAGGCCGACAAACGGTCCATCAGGAGATTATGATGGACCGTATCAAAGGCCACAAAGAGAGATCCAGCATAATCAGTGCTGCATTGCCTCCCTGATCCAGGGCTTCCCTTATTTCTTAGGTGTATTTTATCATGGCAGACTCTGTGCTATGTCATTCCCTAAACCCATATTGAGTAGGATCCAGAATACGATTTAGCTGGAAAAAGGCACTGAGCTGTGTATTCATGGCTTTCTCGACCAATTTAGTCAGCAATGCAATGCAATGCAATGCAAGGCGGGAGATTGGCCGATAGTTATTCGTTTCCTTAGGGTCTAAGGAGCATATTATCAAGGTCTTGCTACAGACTTATCGCCGCTTTTAGCATCTGTTTTCGGACTATTATCAAGAAAGCGCTAAACTGCTTTAGCGCTTGCTTGATAATGTTAGCGACCGTTTTCAATTATGCCTTGCATGTCATCGCTAATGACAGGCATGGTAGGCATTCCTGACTTAAAGTCCATGAAAACGGTCGCTAACACAACATAGCCCTATTACCAATGTGGCCTGAATCCAGCGATGTGATAAAAAAAGTGCGCTAAGCGCATTTATCGCATTTCCCTAATGCCTAAATGAAATATGACTTAGCCATACATTACATGGGAGGTGGATAGTCAGGTTACGACCACACTTGCCTATTAGCAAGCTTTTTTTCATCGCACTGGGTTTATCTCTGGATTTCTCCCGCTAAAACCCGCTATCGCTGGCTTTCACATCGCATTTTAGCGGCGCCTTGATAATAGGCCGCTAATGATGCGATGTGAACCAGCGATAGACAACGATAAAAAAAATGCGCTAAACGCGCTTAGCGATATTTATCACATTTTGTTGATTATATCCCCCAAAGTTTTGCTTCTTCAACAATGGAAGGATTAATGTTATCTTCTAGGTTATGAAGAAATGTCCTGACTCAAAGTGGCATTAAATAAGTAAGCAAGATGGCAATAGGTTCAGGGACTAATTTGATCACAGAGAACACACCCTGATCATAAGGAGAACCTGACCTGATAGAGGTGAGTAGATTTAAAGTGTCTTTAATGGACTGTGGAGCAAATTTATCAAGGGTAGGCAGTGAGACAGTTGCTATTTTGGCCCCCGTAGTTAGAACATTTGTACCTTCCATTGGGGAGAAACTAAAGGACGAGAAGATAAGCTCCACCTTCTGCAAGAAGAAAGTGGCAATTTCCTTACATAACTCTAGACTGCTCAGAGTTTTAGGTGGAGAAGGGGAGGCCAATCTAGATGTGGTCCTGAAGAGTTCTTTGGTTGAGCATTTGGCCAGTTTAATTTGATTTGCAAAGAATGCTCTTTTTGTATTAAATATAAGAGCCTTTTGTAGACTATGAGAATTTGTTTATATAATTCTTACTCTGCTTTATTGTATTCTCTTCTCCAGATGCATTATAGGGCGCTTGCATATGAGTTTTTGTTCCCTTAGTTCCACAGAGTACCAGGGAGCTGTTTGTTGGGATCTTTTTGGGGTGCCGAATTTTCACAGGGGATAATTTTTTGCAGGCTGTCTCCACCCACTTTCTATGACAAACAGTGGCCTCCTCACCCTCTGTAGGAAGAGAGCAGGCGGTGGCAGTGAGAAGGTCTTCTAACTCTGTGCCCTTAATTTTATTCAATGCTCTTAGTTCTGTCAGGCTCTTAGGTGCCCCGGTGCTAGTGTGTTGGTCGGGTTGGACCAACTCGAACTGAATTGCTACATGCAAGTGGCAGTGACAGCTGTTAGTACTGCTGTTCCACTTTTCTTTTTTCCTCAGATTGTTTCAGTGCATCAGTTCAGTGTGACACACCCATAAAGGAGCATGATTCTTCATGTCTGAATAGAAGTTCAAAAAAATGGCGTTCACCACTGCGTCACAGTGCGATGACATCATGCGTCACCACATACTGTTCCTGTTTTTGCCTGATTAAAGCATGGATGGTTGCATGCCCATTGGACACACTGCCACATCTCATCAGTTCACCTGCTCCATTGCGAACTGCTCAGAACTTTCCTCCTTTGTCATTCCCTTTGATGTCCGGCAGGCAGCGACAAGCCAAGATGTTTCTCACCAGTTCCTTGATGGCTCCAGCAGTGATCTGCATGAAATGCGCTGCTCCAGATGTACAATTATGGGTTCACTAGTACCGTCCTCATCTCAACTGTTAAATTTAAAGCTCTGTTCTGCAGAGAGTCTTGCCCTGATGACCTTGAATAATTCTTAAACCAATTGTTTTACACACTGATTTGCTTTAATTTATTTTTAATGTGGGAGATGTGTGAGAGTCCATTACAGATATTTTTCAGAGAAATGTTGTTTGTGTTTCATGAAATAGCCGTAAAAAATGTTTCTTTTAGATGAAAACAGGTCCTCACATTTCAGAATTGAGAGGGTGTCACAGGGATTATTTGCAGTAATGTTAGTGAGCTGCTGCTGTGTTACAATATTGAAAGCACATGTCACAATCCCTGAATTTTAGATTTAAACACATTTGGAATTTGGAAGAGTGTGCCTGTGCACAGTCAGTGACCTGCCCAAAGATGGCATGAAAGAGCTGAAGCTTGATCATAAATTAAAAGCTCCCACAATATTTGTACCAGGGCCCCCAAAATCCTCAAGATGTCCCTGTCTGCCTAGACCTCTGAGACCATGACAGCTAACCCTGCACAGCACAAGGCCGCAGCCACACGCAAGATCAACTGACGGTGACTAATGAAAAGCACAGAATAGAAATATATATGCATCCACAGTATAACAACATGCTGCAACAAATCGCATTAAAATGACCTCAAATGTGTGAACATTCTCTGCTTAACAAGATGGAAACCAGGAATGACTCAGCAAGGACCGAAAGAGTCAAACTGCAAAAACAGTTCCCAAAGTCCAAGTGATAATCGCATCTTGTTTTTTAAGAGCCAATAAAAATACAGATTTTCTTTTGTAGAGACTGTCAAAAACAAATGTTATGATTCCCCGACTCACTGTTACCATATTGACACCAACATGTTAAAGGGTACAGTTGGCTCGGATAGGTTTGATGTCTGTGGCCTTCGTGTTACAAAATGATGAACTTCCGAGATGTTAGGTAAAAAAATGAAATAATCCACCCCTTTTGACATAGCTGCTGACATTTGTAGGTCTCGCCTACGCAGTGCACATGCCCTGGGGAAGGAAAAAGACCTTTTGTAGTCGATTCGCCCATGAGGCCAAAAACGTGCACGCGTTGCATTGCTTTCAATGGCAACGCGTCCACGTTTGGCGATTCCCTTGCTGGAGCGAGCTTTGGCGCCATGTGTTAGCAATTATCGCTCCTAGCGCTGCTCGCTCCCGCAAGGGAAACGCTTTCACTTTTGCCGCCACTTGTGAGTGCCTGAGATTGCTCTTGTTTTCATCGCTAAGTGTATGCTTTTTCGTTAACATCCATGTGTATTTAGGCTGGAAGGCAGGCCATTGATTAATTGAATAGTGAGCATAGAGCGCCTTGGCCCTTAATGAAGAGCGCTGCCATCTCCCGCAGTGTTTATCAGCTACGGGCACAGTCGAGCTGTAGTACGTGTCGGCACAAAGTAACTGATCAGATAAAGAAGCTGAAAGGCAATTTAATACATTGAGATTTGTCACTTCCTGAAAACTTCAGGCAGCTTCTGAAGTGCAAACAGTGCGGTAAATGTCCTTCAAATCCCAATTTTATTGAAAACCGCAATACAGTATAGAGAAGAAGGAGGTCTCGTTCCTTTAACCCCTATTTACGTGATGTCAAGTATTTTAATGGCATCTAGACTGTGTTGGTATCTTGGAGGTAAAGGTGAGGCCATACATCATGGGCATACCCTCAAACATGGCCCAGCAGCTGAACTTGATTAAACTAGTGTCATGCCTCACGTTTCTAGGGTTTGAAAATTCACATGCTCTAGTAATTCAACTTAAGTTGTTTAATGGGGAAATATGCCCGCTAGTATTTTTATATAATTGAAGCAGAACTGTCACTTCAAAATATGTACACCTTAGTGCCGACCCTGTTGTTTAGGGGCAGTCGAACAGCTCACTAGTAGTGTTTTCATCCTTAGAGGCTTAAGTGGCGTTGGCCCTCTGCTTTATTAATTCTGGTGTGACCTGCCTGGAACCTCAAAGAGCCGAATCGGCACTAAAGAATCATGGGGCATATTTACAAGCTGGCGATAAAAAATTATCGCTGCTTTTGCGGCTGATTTCGGCCGAAAAGCGGCGATAATTTTATCGCCTAATTAGCAAGGCCACGCTAACGCGTGAAACCTTGCTTTAGCGTGGGGATTCCTAACGACCAGCTTTGCATCTCTAATGAGATGCAAAGTGGGCGTTCCTGACCTAACATGACAGGAGAAATGTCGCTAAGCGACATTTCTCCTATCATCAAGCCCCACGCTATGAAGCATGGCGGCAGGAAAAGTAGCGGTAACCCCTGTTATCGCTACTTTCCTTATGCCTGCTTCAGGATTGACTTAGCCATGATGTCCTATGGAAGGTGGATAGCATGGCTAAGTTTGTGAGTCGCTATCATCAAGCTAACGCCACACTACGTGAGTTTATCGCTGGGTTTCCAGCGATAATCTCACGTTAGGAAGTTAGCATGAGGATTTTTATCGCTGAGGAGATAAGCGTTGCTAATAGCACGCTATATCAGCGATAAAAATCCACGCTAGCCAGCGATAATTATATGAGCGCTGAGCGATAATTATCGCCGGGTGTTGCTGATATGCCCCAAACTGCACACGCATCATGATAAACGGTCCTAGCTCTGATCTGAGAATTAACAGATCGGAGGTAAAGGAAGCAGCTCTCCTCCCAAACCGCAGGGCATTTCATCCTTTGGAAAAGAGAAAAATACCAAACTCCTCTAGAGATCGATTCTGTCCCAGTGAGAAGAAGCGAGGATGGAACCAGCGGTCCATAAAAGCATAGAGTGATAAAGGAGGTGAAATGCATTAAGACAGATGGAAAGAGAGGAAAAATGCTGGAGTGGCAGGACGGAACAAGATAAAAAGGGAAAGCTGGAGGAAGAACGTGGAATGACATTAAACAAAAGAATGAGCAAGAAAAGAGAGCGGGGATAATGTGGGCAACGGGATTAGACAGACGTCTGTCAGGGCTATAATTCACCTGTTGTGAGTGGCGGGCATATGGAGCATAACATCCCAGCTGGGCTTAGCTAGACCTACCCGTATGACAATGGCACCACCAATGTTTTTGTGATCATGGATCCCATAAAATTACTGGTTTTACTCTTGACTCAGAGTTTCATTGATGGGCCATAAAGATCGCCATGTGGTAGATATTGAAAATGTACTCCGAGACACTGGGAAAATACCTGTGCAGAAAGGTCATACCTTTTTGCAATACTGACCACCATCAATAGCGTAACATGGCACATATACATTTACCTTAAATCTAGCTTGTGCACGTGTTTCTACAGCTGCAAAAAGTCCAAGGTTGCCCCTGCATGCACGATTTCCTTTTAATGAGAGGGTTTTCCTTTAGGAGTGTACTCTACTGAATATGGCTTTAGGTTTACGGATTATCGGGATTTCGGTTCTGGGTGTAGTTTCTAAAGACCGGTTCATAAAATGGCCAATGAACAGCAAATGGGCGCCTGGCTGCAGCCTGCTGCTCTGTTGAATGTTCTAGTAAACAAGCATTGGCATAGCCAATAGGTCTCGCCTTTGGGACCTTGTGAGAAAAAAAAACCTGAATTATAAGACTTCAAGTTTACATTTACTTCGTATTTAGGATGCAGTAAATGTAAATGTGAAGTCTTACACTTCAGTTTCTTTTTTTTACTTACAAGGTCCCAAAGGCGAGACCTATTGGCTATGCCAATGTTTGTTTATTCTGGTGACGTTATTGTGTGAGTAGAAAGAGCCATGCCTACAGACACATTTTGACACTCTATTAAACTAATTAAGGAGTTGGGGTGCAAAATCAGGACTGTCGGAGTCTTCATAAGACTGTGTGTCTTTGTAAAACTAAGTCCAAGGATAATAAACAAACATGTGTGATACAAAATTCAAGGTTACAATCTCATGGATTTATTAAAAAATATAATTATTACAGAAAGCAAAAAATAGTCAATTAGACATTTTATTTCAAAATAATCATAGTATAATTCTGCAAGAGGATTAGTAGAAGGACAACCTCTTAAGGAAACCCTAAGGAAAGACTAAATACAAATCATATAGACTGACTGCCATAGAGTTTTTCCCAAAGTAGGCACAGATGTCAAATGCATTTCATGGTAGGATATTATATAACAGTGTTGGGCAAGCAATGCTACAAATACATAAATCAATTAATATTCTAGTAAACTAGACACTTCTAAAGACAACTACTTCCTAATTAATTAAATTGGTTGTGCTATCTGTTGGACCTGACATCTTTGGCATGGTTTTCCCAACTGTTAGACCTGGCACCATTGGCGTGGGTCTCCCTTCCATTTTTTGCTGTTGCCTCCTGTGTTTTTGCTGGTCTAGATGCTTTGGGCACTTTGCCACTGCTGTTCAGTGCCAAAGTGCAAGTGCTCCCTATTGTAAATTGTTGTAATGGATTAGCGACTCCATGATTGGCTTATTTGATTTACTTGTCAGACCCTAGTAGAGTGCACCATGTGTGACCAGGGCCTGTAAATCAAATGCTGCTGGTGGGCTTGCAGTTCTGTTTGTGCCACCCATAGAAGCAGCTTGTAAAATATGGCTCAGGCCTGCCATTGCAGAGCCTGTGTCCAGTCTGGGACTGCCATGTCGACTTGGCAAGTGCACCCACTTTAGTATGCCTGAACTCAGAATGTTAAAATACATATTTTAGTGAGGGTGATTTTTACATTCTGTGTTTGAAAATACCACTTTTAGAAAGTAGGTATTTTCTTGCCTAACCATCCAGTTGTCTCCGCTAGGTTTGTGTATTACATGTCTGGTTTATGAGTGACAGGGGGCTGGAGAGGGCCTTGGCTCCAGCAGTCTGATGGGTCAGGGCAGGGCTGAATAGGACCTGCATTGAATAGAGAGTAGGGGGCGGAGATTTGCTTTCACTGACCTGAGCCCTCATAGAATAGAGAGTAGGGGGAGGAGATTTCCTTTCACCTACCTGGGCCAGGTCTGCTCTCAAACAATGCTGTCTCCACCTCAAGCCAGGAAGCTGCACCCAGGAGGACAGAACTGGTTTTGACTAGGTACAGACCAGTGCTTAATTTGTCAAATATTAAGTGCAGGTGCTCACATTTTTTTAGGGGACCACACCCACTTTACCTGGCTCCACCTACTTCCTCCACTGGCTCCACCCACTTATTTGTCTCCACCCACATTCTCAATTGGCACTGCTGAAAGCCAGATGTAACACCCGGTCTGAATTTCAGCAAGGGAGCCTTCCTCAAGTAAAGGTTTGATAGGAGGTTCCCCCGCTCGAGAACTTTTTGAAAAAAAGGAATTAAAAAGTGCATTTAAAACAAAATTTCAGAATAAATTGGCTGAAATGACTAATGCACTGAAAGGGGACACCTATATTTACTACCTTTTGGGCTCCCGTCTTCCTATTGTTTATGCCTACGCTCATAAATTTAATGCCATTAAAATGCCATGGCAGAGCTAATAAGGAGGGTTGAGTGCTGGCAGTGGAGCAATAGCCATGTAGACAGAGGCAGAGAAAGGACTAACGCTGTGAAGAAAGGCGAGTAGGCGTCAGGCAGATGGTACAGGGCAGTGAAGTTGGAGTCACGGATGGTGCTAATTTTGAACAAAAAAAATCCAGGAGGTTGTCACAATATTGTTGTGATGCACAGAGGTTGTTCTTCTGGGCATCTGGATTAGACAGTTCTTAAAAGATGCTGAAGGTTTCCCTTATTCAGTCAGACCTGGAAGATGAATTTTGTAAATTAGGACTTTTTGGCTCTCTTTAAGGCACTTTGGAGGCCTTACAGGTATCTCTTAGAGAGGGGCTATCTTCAGTTAAAATAGTCTTGTGCAACTTGCATTACAGGTTGAGACTGGTTTGTTTCAGTTCCATTGTCACCACATTGGACCATTTTTTGTGGATTTAATGCCAAATCTAGTGTTTCTAGTTTTGGATGGGACCAACCTCACAGAGAGCAGTGATGTATTGTGGTATAGATTGTCCAGTGAGGCTTCAGTGTCATTCTAGTTGAGAAAATTTGTTGTAACAACATTCTGTGTGTCCTCAAGCTCCTCTTACATATCTGTAACACCTGGATGGAATAATCGCATATCTCTTTCTTTCTAAGAAATGCAAGCAATTCTACAAACCTGTGTCCTAGTCCCTTCATGGATATCATATGGAAAAATCTGGCATGAATGTTGCAGGTGTGATCAAGTCAAACCTAAAAGGTAGCTGACTTAAGATGTGCTGAATGCTAATCATTGTGTATGTGACATTTATGTTTTTGAAAGGCATCAAGGAGTTTTGTAGATTGAGGTCAATGATGACAAATGTAACAAAATATGCACTTACTGTCTCCCTCCATGGTCATTATTTGCAGCTCGACACAAGACATGTGTTATTTACTCTGTATCAAAGTTCGATTGCCATAACATATTGAATCCAATTTAACTTCAATACATAGTGATTGAATCAATTGAATATTTGAATTGAGGCCTGGAAATGTTTCCTGGCGTTACATCGGGTGTTACACCATCAGTATTGGTTTTTATTAGTACTCAAGACTTTACATTTACCCACATAAGGCTGATTTGTGAAGGAGTTTTGCGGTCAAAAAGGCTGGGATTTTCAAAACGGAAACAAAAAGTATGGAGGTGAGAAAAGGAAAAAGCATTATTGAAAGGAAAAGTGGAGAAAGGGTGACAAAAGGTAAGGAAACCCCATTTATGTCAGTCTCAGCGAACTGGAAATACGTTTTGTATTATTCATTTGGCACACATTCAGAAGCCATTTTTTGTTTGGGGAAGAAGCTGCGGTCAGAAAACATTTCCGAACAAGTAGATTCCACTGTAAAAGCAGAGTTGGTTACTTACTTGGTTTACTACCTTTTTTTCATAGCTGTCAAGGTATCAGATTGCATATGTGTGACATTTTCAATGTAATTATGAGTGACATTCAACAACTATGAGTGACACTTTCTAGAGAGCAATATCAAGCAATAAAGAAGAGGAAAACAGATAAATATGAGAAATAACACCAATCATAGCTCTCAAGTTTTCAGATTCCTTGTGTGTGGCATTTCTATGGTTTCAGTTTACTTACGAGTGAAATTCACGGACCAAATGTGTGACACTTAGAGTAACACGTTCTTGTGAATAAAACAAACAAAAAAATGAACTGCATGCAGAGATAAATATCAGAAATGACGCTCTTTTGAGCAACAAGAAGCTTTCAAAAGGTCTTGAAACTGCTGCAAACAGGCTGGAATGGAATTTCACTGATCTACTGCCCCATGATAAAATTGTCCAAAACACTCTTCTCCAAAACGCTCCCATAAGCTTGCACATTCTCCCTAAATTTCACACCTGCTCCACTACACTTGCTTGCAGTACCCCGGACAAATCACATTGCTGTCTCCAGTTTAAAAATTGCCAGACCATTTTTGGCTACATACACTTTACCACAATACAAATGAACTCCTGACTCCTTCCTCTCATAGGTATAAACCACATTGCAGCTCTCCAGAGACATCACTCTCTAACCAGTGTGTGCCCCTCCTGGTGTGGCCACTTATCAACTGATGGGAAATGCTGTAGTGGTCTCTCACAGTGGTGGACTGCTGTGCTCTGCGAAATTGCATTTGCCTCAATACTGCTAAGGCCAGAACTTACTGGTCATGCTGGCGTTGCACTGATTGGCAGGCCCTGAGCCTCTCTCTCTTGACTCAGTGTGGGAAGGGTGGGCATCAGGCAAGGCTGCAGCTGCTGCTACAATGAACGTGAGCTGAGCCGGTCGCACTGTTACTCATGCCTAAAGACAGCGATTCCACTACTTTGCTGTCTACCTCGTCCCCTGCATCGGCATTTAGCAAACGTCACCTTTGCCTGAATGGTCACATGCCTAAGACCACTCTTAACCCACATTAAGAGTGGCAGAGGGAAAACAACCCTCTTTAGTACACTCACTTCATGCTGAAACATTTACCAGCATTTTGAAAAATATGGCTTTTACGGACTTCCAGAATGCTCCTTATTTGTGCTGCTTCACTCAAGCGCACCAACCTTTTCCACAGAGCAGCAGTGATGGGTTGTGCGTCGACCAGATGATGCCCAATTTCGGGAGCAACAGGCACACCATGGAAAACAAAGCGGCCTACTGCCGCCTCAGTGTCTAAGGGGGCCGATCAAACTCTACCAGGCCACAGTGGCATAGCTGCAAAGTTTGCCCTTGCTATATGTAGATATGCATACAAAATGCACAGAACATGCAGCGCAAGCTTCACAAACTCAGAAGAGCAGCCAAAAGGACAGTAGTGGAGTAAGCTTAATTCCCATACAATACAGCAGAAATAGCCAGCGTCCGTGACATCTTCACTTGCACAAAGAAGAGCCCGACCAAATTGAATGGTAGTGCAAGAATAATTTTTATACAGAAGAGCTATTGAAAAGTCATTGGCAGTTTTATAAAGAGGAGAGTCGATGTTTACTAAGGATGTGGAGTACAGATATGGTATAGCTGGCTACACTTTTCTAATATTACCTTTTACTACATAGGCTTCATACATTTAAAATAGGCAGGCAACAACACGTGGGGCGCAGCATGCAACCTTCACTCATGTTGTAATGCCATCTACAGCTACCTAACTTAATTTTTTTATCCCGCAATGCAAGGATGAGAATCATTAGTCCTATGTATGTAAATTCGGTCCATGTTTACATCCCAAAATTCAATGACTCGTGAAAACCAAGCATTTGACCCTCGTGTTCCCATTCTCACTCACAGCCCTCTCTAGTAACAATGTCATTCTTTTTTATCCAACAGGCTGTGTAGTTACATCTGGTAAAAACCATTTGTAGGTCTGATAACCCAACATACTAATTTATCATGGTCCTCATGACATTCTGCCACGCACAAGGCAAACATTTTGAGATGTTGGAAAGGTGATCTCCTATGAGTGTACTGTACGTGTTAATGTTTCACTCACTGGAGTAACATTTAAGATAGTGATCCAGAGGGAAATTTAAAGTCCACCTATGGTATTAGTGCCGTTGAATCTTATTAGCGGATTCAAGAATGCCCAGAAGTTGTGCTTAATAGAAAAGGCTGATACGGCTCTGCTCACCTGGCACCATCGAGCCTTGACGAACCCCGAACAGTCACAGTTTTGCAATATCAGTGTCTCCCGGCCGGAACAGTGTTGCTGGGATTCCGATGCTTTTTGTCCCCATTGCTCACCCAGCCCAGGAGGCCATACTCAAGCGGGTGCTGTGCTTCCCTCACCAGCACACGCACATACCGGGCAGAAGTAAACCTCGTGCAGGGTAGGCCCTGTGGCACATGCACGTGCGTACTTGTCCTGACCAATCAACGTCAGGGAGGTAGTCGGGTCATCCTGCGCAGTGCTAACAAATGAAACGCTGTCCAATCGGGGTGATTCTGCCAGCCTCATTGTAACTTTCTAGAACATCTATTGGCTGCTGAGTCCTGGCCCATGTGTGATTTGGTAGTCTAACGAAAAATAGCAGAGTTGATACCAGAGCACAAAATGGAAAGGGGGGGCTCTTGGCCCCCCCGCCTGCATGGCAGTGCGGCGACCTCTCCCGGACTTCTCGGTGGTGGGGCGTGTCCACTGGGGCGCGCCCTGCCACCGATTGGCTGACAACGTGACCCGGATGTCGTTAATCGACGTCCGGGTCGGAGGGGAGGGGGGCGGGCCACTGGGGGGATAAAGAGGCGGGGAGCGCCCAGGTGACCCCCTTGTTGCCTGGACGCTCCCCCACAACGGACGTGCCCCGGCGTTCGGGCGTTAATTTTCCCCACCCACCATCCCTGGAGTAATTGGTTGATGCGTTACTAGTCCGACTAGCGGACATTGGGCGCCTTAAACTGTTTTGAAATATTAGTTTCTGATGAGGTTTTCTTTCAGGACTTTTTCTCCCATTGTAGTGATCACTATTGTATTGTGAAGTTATGTTCTTGACTATGCTTTCTCGTAGGCCTTTTTCTCCCAAGGTAGTGAATGATACTGTATTATGTGTAACTGGTGCAGTCGTGTTTAGGCCTTTTCTTTCCCTTGTAGTTTTATGGTGTTATACATGACGGGTGATTTTAGTCAGTGTAGTTGTCCTTTAGAATTTTTCTCCCATAGGTCGTCGTATTTATTAGGTATGGGGCATGCGGTAAGGTCATGACCGGTGAGCAACTATTTGAAGGTCTGAGGGGGCGGGCATCATCGTACGGAGGTGCCCGCCCAGGGGGAGGGGCCATTGGCCCCTCCTAGAACTTCAGGGGCAAGGTAACTGGTGCTTCAAAGGGGCGCGGGTTGGGGAGTCACGCTTTCCTTAGGCTGGTAGCCACCCCGCGCGCGCATACTCATGACGTCACCGGATGGCGCAGAGTAAGGGCCCTCCTTTAGTGTTCAATGTTCAAATAACTTTATTCGATTGTAAGATTTAACAATCATAAAAGCACAATACATGGATAAACATTTCACAGATAAATTGTTTAAAAAAGCTGTCGAATACTTATGTATGATGGGCGGACTATGTAAACAGAATTAGTAAAGGCATCTAGCAGAATAATCAGGTTTAAGAATATAAATAATTTGTTCAAAGTTAAAAATCATTAGGGAATAGGACAATAAAAACAGCATAATTATCCCTCCATACTTTTCCTGAAAGTAATAGCTAGTTTTAAAAAGCTGCTTACATATAAAGTACAATCACAGTTCAAAAGTTGAAGGAAATAAAGTGCTGGTTTAATCTGTGTAAAATTTAGTTTCTTTAAACAAGGCTTTAGATATAGCCTTCGAGGTACTGAATAATACGGACAAAAGAATAAAAAGTGCTCCAGATCTTGCGGAGACTTTCCGTCGCAGCCGCAAGCAGGTAGCACTTGTCCACGATGGGACCCTCTTGGTACAGCCAGTAGGAGGTGGAACAGGTCAAATCGGAACCTGGTCAACAAAAATCGTTCGTAGCCAGATATAGGCCACGAGTGATATGGTTCCAAATGTAAGCATGTTTTAAGTAGAGCGTGTTTCCTGACACTACATTTCATAAACTCGGCCTCCTCCCGGGCAAGGTACCTGGTTGTAAGAAATGCTTTTTTTACAAATGTGACATCAGCTTTTGTTATAGTGGATGGGGTTAAAAACAGGGCTGGCCGTCCAAGTTCGGTAAGACAATCTTTTATATATTTCAGCCATGGGACCTTGAATCTACCATCCCAGGTTAAGGCTTCTCTTAATATATCGTTGGTAAGGGGTATATCATTATTCAACCAAGAATTCATCCAACAAAGTATGGGATTTGCGGCTAGTCTATCGCTTAGAAAGGGCAAACCTAACTCCTCGTGAACCGAGAAGTTACCAGTGCCCCTAGGCAGCCTTAGGATCTTCTTTAAGAAATTATTTTCTGTGACCTCTAGGTCTCGCGTCTGGCTATGGCCCCAGAGTTCACTACCATAACAGGCAACTGCAATGCTCTTTGCTTGGTATAATTTAAGCAAGGCCGCCACCGGGCTGTTGCCCAATTTTCTCGCAAATCCTAATATGGCTGCGTTGGCCCGAGTCATTTCGCCCTTTTTTTTATGGACTGCTGGGCCCCAGGATAATTGGTCATCAAGAAGAATTCCAAGATATGAGAAAGTTTTAGATGTTGGAATTTTTTCCCCATTTATAGTAAAGGAATTTGGTTTTCGCGAACCATGGCCAATTTTCATGACAAACGACTTGGAGTTATTGATACTGAGGCCTCGAGACCCCATAAAAAGATAAAATGAATTTAAAAGTGTCTGGAGACCGTTCGCTGTCCTTGAAATCAGGACGGCGTCATCTGCATAAAGCAGAACCGGAACTCCTCTTGAACCTACATGAGGATAATCCGTACCTGATCTCAGCAAATAGTCCTCTAGCTCGTTAATGTACAGGTTAAAGAGGAATGGGGCCAAGATACACCCTTGTCTAACACCCCGATTAATTCTTATGTCCCCGGTCACTTTCAAATCTTGGGTGTAGCGAACGTTCGCTCTTGTGTCAGAATGCAAATCAGCCAATAGATGGATTAGGTTTTGCTCGACACCCATCTTTAACATGATATCCCATAGTTTACCCCTGTCCACGCAATCAAAAGCGGACGATAGGTCCATAAAAGCCAGATGAATAGTTCCCTTCCGGGCCAAAGTATATTTACCTGTAATCAAGTATAGATTCAGGCATTGGGTCACAGTTGAGTGACCAGGTCTGAATCCATATTGTATTGGAGACAGAATTTTATTCTCTTGGGCCCATGTTGTCAATCTGGTCAGGATTACACCCCCCACTACCTTTGCTACTGAGTTTATCAATGAGATTGGTCTGTAACATGATGGGTTGCTGCGATCACCCTTTTTAAACACGGGGACAATTGTCGAATGCCCCCATGACTTCGGGCAACCCAAAACCGTTGCAGCATTTATTACTTTAGTTAGTACGGGGGCCCAAAGTGATGTACAAGATTTAAAAAGATCCGGAGGTAAGCCATCCGGTCCAGGTGCCTTATTTCCAGTTAGCCCTTGAATGGCCTTTTCTACCTCGTTATCCAGAAAGCACAGAGAATTCGCCCTTATAGTTAAAAAATCATATTCTGCTTGTTGCTTATTACTCTTAAAGATTACACTAAAATGATTAACCCAGTCCTCCTCTGGGATATTAGTTCCTAGATCTGAATCACTGGGGTTGTCGAATAGGGGTTTATTTATAATTTCCCAGAATTTACTGCTGTTGCCCAGAGTTGAGGGGTCAAGCAAAGAATCCCAGGTAATGGCCTTGATTTCCTTTTTACGACCAGCAAGTGCTTTCTTGTAAGTCGCACGTAGATTTTTAATTAGGCCTGAGTCCCTAGGTATGATTTTCAATGCTTTTCTTAGGTCTTTGCTTGCCTTGGAGCAGGTGTGGTCAAACCATTTAGGGTAATTTCTAGTTTGTCCCTTCACAGGAACTAGCAGCATGGAACCTACAATAGACACCACGACCTCAAATGAGGCTAAGGTTTGTTCATGGGAAATAGATGTTGATACACAAGCCGCAAGTTCCTGGCCACATAACTTATTAATTTCATTATAAAAGTTATCATGGTTAACTAAATTCCACTTCAGTCGACGTTTTCCATTAATACATTTTAAGGTTCCCCGGTCTTCACGGAGCCCACGCAATACAAAAATTCCACCACCCAATATGATAGATATGGGGTTATGATCACTAAAAATATTTGATTGAATAGTGAAACTAAAGGCCTGGGTGGTAAGGTCAGCGGACAATATCATATGGTCTATAAAAGACCCGTGAGCACAGCCTTTAAAAGTTGGCACGTCATATACCTTGTCCTCCGGTACTAAAGACATAGCTACATACAAATTATTTTCATTTAACAAATCATTTAAGAGGGTTCCACATCTAGTGTGGTTAAAATGAAAGCCGTTCGCGTTGTTACAACCTAGAGACCCCATAGGGGTATCTCGAGGGTTACCGCAGGGGTGCACATTAAAATCTCCAACTATTAATAAATTGCGTGACATCACACCTGCGCCTTCTGCCAACGTATCTTTCAAAGACATTATATTACAATCCCCTTCACTGGATGTAGCATTATAAAAGTTGATCAAGGTCAAATCACATTTGCCTCTCTTAAAGTCAAGTATTTGGACATTTCTGTTTGCGTGATATAGGTTACGTATAACACAGGAAAGAGCCAAATTTACAAAAATGGCCAGCCCCCCCTTTGCCCTGCCTCTAACTGAGGGAAGTGTTGGGCTGATAAAGCTTTGATATCCTTCAATACATGCGCTGTTGTCTTCCATCCATGTCTCTTGAAGGCAGATGATGGTGTATTTTTTAGCATATGCCAACCAGGCAGGATCACTTATTTTATCGGCCAATCCTGCTACGTTCCAGGAAACTAAAGACACATTATGAGCATCGTATGACTCGTGGCCAGGGTAAACATCAGTAGAGGAAAATTCCGGTGAGTATTCTGGTCGATCAATATGTATACCTCCTGTGTTTTCTATATCGAAAGAATTTAATTCTACAGGAAGTAAGTTAGAAGTATCAGTCATGATAGGGGAATTATCAGTCATAATTTCATGGTTGGGGAGTCAATCCTGTTCGTCCAGTCCTGATAGGATAGCATATCTATTTGATGTTGGAATGGTGGAATAAGATGTCTCAGTGGTAACCCTCGGTGGTGAATATGAGAGTGGAAGGTTTGACAAGAGGGAGCGAGGGTAGAAGTAGCTGAGATCAGCCGTTGTAATTCCCAGACTCCTACCCGGGGTATACCAGTCCGCTATGTAAGGTGACACCCTACGGTCTCGAAAATTGACTATGATGACATTGCCCTGTTTGTCCTTAGGTCTAGGACCCAACCAGTTCAGTCTCCTAACATGTAATATTTCACCGTTAATTTCAGGAGGGAGTGGTCTATTATGGGTCAACCAGTACACTACTTTGTTTTTAAGTTGTTGGTGGCTCTCAGTTTTACCCTGGGCGAGGACAGGAACCTCCTTTAGTGGGTAAATGAAGTTCACGGTGTGGACCGGGTAATTACCGGGCCCGGCTGCGCATGCGCACACCTGTAGGGGAGGCGCAGCTTGTAGGACCTGACACCGGTTAGCGACCTTGCCATATGGCCCAGAAATGTTAGTATACAAAAATGCAGAGGAGGATGTTAGACTCGGTTAGGAAACAATCTGTATTAGAGTCTTTGTTAAGGATAGTCACTCACACCTGTTGACAATAATGTATCTAATGTCCTGCTGATTTTTGTATAACTGTTTATCATGCAAATTAAAATTTATTGTTTTTGAACTTAATAAATACGGCCGGGGGGTCTCGCGACCTCCCGCCTTCCAAAGATACCATGTCTATGTGCTGTGTCCAGGGGTGGTGAGGTCATAGGGGGAGGGCGGTAGCCAGTCACTGACCATGAGAGGTAATGCACTGACCTTTTCAAATAAGCTGCTGTGCGTGACAAACAATATTTTTACTTTCAGTAATGTGACACTTGGCAGGGCTGTTTTAAGAGGAATGCTGATGCACACTGCACTACACACATGCTGCTATTTCAGTTAATTGTTCCGGACTGCTGGTGAGTGCCTCATGACGATATGCCCGGCCGGCGGCAAATGAAATTTTAAAAGGTTACGTACGCTACGCTACTGTGGCTGCACAGGATTAAATGAAATCCAGCCCAATCAGTGGTCCACCCACCGGTAACACTGACGAAAGGTATGGATTTTTTATCGGCTCAGATCTACAGAGGAAAGAGTTTCAACAGTCAAGTACGTTGTCTGACTGTACACACATTGTGCAGTCGTCGATGTGAGTTCGCCCTGACATCTAGACCCGGCCCTGATAAATAAGTGCCGGTGCTTAGCACCGGAAAGCACCGGCACAAATTAAGCACTGGTACAGACACTCTCTGCCTTCAGAGAACAAAGGATTTTGCAGAATAAATATTGTGGCCCAGGCTCCAGAACTTTAGATCACTTCTGGGAATCAAGACAAACCTTTGCCAAGGAGAAAAACCAAAGAAGCTGAAGGAGGAGACTGCCCCTGTGCTGTGCTATTTCTGGGGTTGGCCTGCAGTGGTTACTTATTTGCCAAGTAAAGGAGTAAAGGAACTTTGTGAACTTTCATCATCTTGAAGAAGAATCTTCAAGGGCTTGAAGTGTGCTTGCCTCCTGCTTGAAGTCTCAGGGATGCAAGACTTCACCACCAGCTCCCCTGAACTCCTTTGCTGGGAATTCTACCTGCAGAGGGGTGCCTACTGTTGTTTGGGCCCTCTGAGAAGACTGCTTGTCGCTGGGAGCTGGAAGCTGGAAGCTGAAAGCACGACGTAATGAGGAAGAAGCGTGTCTCTGCCGCAGCAGTTGCCGTCGCATCGCCAAAGAAGCATGCCGCCGCCGCAGCTGTTTGCCATTGCATCACCGACAAAGTGCGGGAGAAGCGTGTCGCTGCCGCAGAGGTCGCTGTTGCATCACTGGAGAAGCATGTCGCAGGGCCTGTCACGGCTCAAGAGTTCACAGAGTCGCTGCACGTCTGTCGGGCGTGCGCGCATTGCATCCTCGTTGTCGCATCACATCAAAGACGCCATTTTGTCGCATCGCACCGATCGTCACATCGCCTCGAGGCGCCATGTTGTTGCATCGTCACCGGGTTGCAGTAAGAAATGACGCATCAACTCCCCGCACAGTAAGGAAGCGACGCATCACCTCCCCTGCGCTGCAGTAAGGAACTGACGCATCCACTCCCTGAGTGTAAGGAACGGGGCATCAACCTCCCTGCGACCCTTTTGTTTGTTTTGCGTGACGCATCCAAGGTACTTTGAGAGTAAAGTTTTGCTTTTACCATCTACATTGAACTAAGCTCTTTCTACCATCTGAAAGTCATATTTTTATTACTGTATTGTGGATTTTTGTCGTTTGGTTTTGTCTTAAGTTTAGTAAAGATTGCTTATTTTTTTAAACTGGTGTGGTGTCCATTTGTAGTGTTTTGATTGTAATATTGTATGTGTTCACAAATGCTTTACACACTGCCTCTGAGATAAACCTGTCTTCTCGTGCCAAGCTACCAAGAGGGTGAGCAGGGGTTATTTTAGGAGTGTGGCCCCTTACCCTGACTAGAAGCAAGGGTCCTTATTTGGACAAATGTGCAAGCCATTGCCAACTAGAGACCCCCATTTCTAACACCAACTTTTTGCATTCATCCTCCTGTTTTCGCTGGCTTCATTTTTGCTGGCCTTGGGATACTCTGCACTTTACAACTGCTAACCACTGATAATGATTGTTACATTGGCTTCTACCTAACTGGCAAATTTAATTTACTTTAAAGTCCCTAGTAAAGGGGTACTGCCTGTACCCAGGGTGTGTAAATTAAATGCTACTAGTGTGCCTGTAGCACTTATTGTGGCACCTACTTAAGTAGCCCTTTTAAACAAGTCTCAGGCCTGTTTCTGCAGCCTACATGTGCAGTTTAAACTGTCATATCAACCTGGCAAAATTAACCTTTGGCCAGGCCGAAACCACATTTTTTAACATATATCTGTCACCCCTAGGGTAGTCTCTAAACAGCCCATAGGGCAGGGCGCTGTACATTTAAAATGTTGAGCATGTACATTTTAGCTTTACGTGTCTTAGTAGTGAAAAACTCCTAAATTTGTTTTTCACTACAGTGAGGTCTATCTCTCTGATGGAATTATATTGGATTCACTTATTACATTTAATAAGTGATAACTTTTAATTGGGAGCATGTTGGACTTGGCCCTGCTTGCAGGGTCATCCTGGAACTTTTTTGCCTTCCCCCTAGTTTTTTCCTAACATGAAATTGTTGGTTTACTATGAAACACAATAAATATGTATGTTTGGTGTGGTTGAACGGAAAATAATAAACGCTGCGCAATGGTGAATGCAGGTTTATTTACACTGTTTTAGAAATGTCACTTTCAACAGTCACCATTTTGGTGTGCTTTGTGCCTGCCTGCCTGAGGTGGGTTGCTGGTATAGTTCTCGAAGTGATAGGGTGCTCTACACCTCCCCCAAAACCAGGTGGGACTGGTTTCCCCAGAGAGCCTTCCAGAAGCTTCTGGCCTTTTCCAGTAGGTGGGGTGAGGGGTGTATATATCGAGGAGCTGAGACTCCATGTGCTGTGCTTGGACTTTGAGTTGGAGGGGACACTCTGCCAGGAGGTACCGCTGCAAGGGCCTTCGTGCTGGCCACTGAGCCCATCTGCACCCCTCTGCTGTCCACAGGGCCAGGGAGACACCTTTGTTGGAGTAAAGACTGCTGTGCCAGGAGGAGTGCCACCTTATGGGGGTTGACTGTTCCAAGGAACTGCTGTCCTATTATTATGAGCTGCCCACTGCCTGCTGATCTTGCCCAGCATTGACTGTGCTCTCCTGTTTCCCTAAACCCAGCATCTGGTGAGCGCTATAACTTTATGTCAGCTCTGCCTTCCTTCTAGTGCCCTGTGAGTGGTTTGTCTGCCCCGGAGAAGAGGAACTGACACCTGCAGCGCTGTGCTGCCAAAGCGCTTCAACTGGATTCTGCATTCGTCCTTTCTGCACTCTATTCTTATGGCCCAGAGGACGGGAAGAGAGTGGACCCGGCAGTGCTGAGGCTGCAACGTGCTCAGAGGGAATTCCCGGTGTAGGGATTCCCCCGCGCTGTCTGCAATCAGCGGGAGCCCACCCGCCTTATATTTCAACCAGTGGGAGCCTACCCTGCGTTTGTTTCCCCCCAGGAGGAGAATCCATATTCCCAGCGGGGCTCCCGTGTGTCAGGGGGAGCCCCGCATTTCAAGGGAGAGCGGGTGCCCACCCCGTGTGTTGCCAGGGAGAACTGCCTCTTTGAAAATACAGCGGGAGCCTACCCCGCGTTTTGCCGCCCTCTCGCTTTGGAAATACGGCAGGAGCCTACCCCACACTTCAGAACTGCTGAGGATCACTGCCGCCGGCCCGGGGGTCCAGGAGCACTGCGCGTGCTTCCCCGTGACGTCAGGGAAGCCGCGCTGGGATTGGTGTTGGCGGGAGCGTTGTCAGGACCCGCCTGAGAGAAATCCCGGCCCACTGAAGAGGAAGTGTGGGTGCACGGGAGGACGGGAGCCTACCCCGCCTCCCCAAGCGGCAAACCAGAAGTCTCGGGTCCCACAAGGGGTGGCCCGGGTGAAGAGAGTCACCGGACGGGGCTCTTGAGGGCTGGGGAGAACCCCGTGAATCGAGAGCAATACCGGAGGAAGTCCGGTGACAAGGCGGGAGTCAGGCGAGTCCGTGCCTGCTCGTTGGCGGGCTCCCATGTCTGGAGAGAGCCCCGCAGGCCAAGAGAAGAGACAGGAGCAGACAGAGGACAGCTGGTGAGTGGGGCTGAGTTTTGGGATGGTCGGGGACCGGCCAAGGCACATCGTCGGTGCTTGGGCCCCTGAGGCACCGGAAGGCCCGCATTGATCTTCGAGGCACAGCTGCACCGCGGTGGCAGGCAGCTGCAACGATCTTGCAATACTGGTGTGTGGGGCAAACTATTTTCAGAGCCCTCGAGTGGGACTCCAACTCGACCAGTGATTGTTCTGCTCAACTGCCCCGCCAGACAGTGGGCAGTTGCAACACTTTGGGGCATTTCCTTTTCTGAGCTCCAGAGTGGGACTATAACGTGTGGTGGTGCCAGTCCTTCATTTGCTACACCGCTGCGCCTCAGAAGCGGGCAGCTACAGCCATTCCAGGCATTGGGGGTCATTTGGAAGGTGTCCCCCTTGGAACCCTGACTGTCTGGGGCATGGGACATCAGAGCCCCGGGTAAGGCCAGTTGGCCTGGGGCTCTTTGTGGTTGTCAGGGCGCAAAACCCTAAGGGAGATAGGTATCCTACTGGTTATGGTTTATGCCCCATGCCCATATGATTAGGCCTAATGAGATGACTATTATTTGTGCCTAATGGGTGCACTACTATGCTGATTTTACACATAATGTCTATCTGCTCGCTCCTTCGGATGCCCAGATGTATTGATGTTTCCCTGGATGGCCCCTATGCAAATTATTGGTGTTCGGTATAATGGTCTCACCACAGCTGGATGAGATGTGCAACTAAGGAAGGGGTTATTGCTTCATGTGGGCTCTACTGATTATGTTTAATGCCCCATGCCCATGGTTCATGCAAATGTGATTTATGCCTAATGCGAGTTATGTCTAGTGATGTGCATTCATGCTCATGGGATTCTCCATAACTGTCATGTTTGAGGCTTGCATTTTGTGCCCTATGCTCATATGATTAGGCCTAGTGTTATGCACGATGTGATCTAAGCTAATGAGGGTTATGCCTATTTTTATGCATAATGCATTGATGCCTAATGTCTTTTTCCCAAAGGTTGCCATTGCTGATTCTGTGCCTAAGTAGGGTTTTTGTAAAGTGCACACATGCTAATGTTGCCTGCCTACTCTTGTGGATGTCTAATGCATGTGATTTTGCCCTGCTGATGTTAAGTAGGAGGCACTGTTGCTGATGTGCATTATGGCTAATGTTTGCATGCTAACCAGATGCCACAGGCTAATGTGTTTATGCCCAATGTGACTTATGCTGATCTGAGGAATAATGCGTCTAAGGTTGAGACCTAATGTTTTTCCCCTAATGCGTACATTGATAGGTTCCGGCATCATGGGCTCATACCTGATCTAAGGGGGCTTATGCCTAATTTGATGTGATCTTGCCAGGAGTTACTGACTGGTACACATTTATTGCTGACCTTACATTTATCCCCGGTGCTTCATGATGGTTCTGGCAGCGGCCCGATTGGCCCTGCCCTGTATTTAATCCCCTGTAAAAATGCTACCTGGTGCCAGTTGGCACAGCGTTATATATGCCTGTGATTATGACTCTAATGTGGTTTCCTAATTCAAAGACTAGTTTTACACAACCTGGTGTGGAGTCTCTTTTGTAGTGTGCCCAGTGTATCGCCTGTGAGTGTGGGCTGCACAGATGCTTTACACATTGCCCTGGAGTTTAGCCTACCCGCTCCGCACCACGCTACCCCGTTTCTAACAGAGCAGGTTTGAATGTCATGTTTGGTGGTGTCTAAAGAATTGTTGTTCAAATCTTTTTATTGTATTTTCTGAGACACAGGATAAACTGTACATATGTATAGAAGTACAGTGGTAAAATAAATAAATATACAGGTAGAGCGTGGAGTAGGGATACAGACGGTGGGAGGGAGCAGACACTGTAGTATGTGCATTGGGAGCATTGCTGGTCTGTTGACCTTTGGAGATTACCAACAACAATCGATTACTATAAGTTGTACAAAACATTAGATTCATGTTGTCTTAGGTCGTAGCAACAGTACATCACAATAATCATGAATATATTTTGACAACGTTATGACACCTACTGTCTACCTAATAACTGTGATGCAGCAGTAATTGGAGCACCAATAACGAAGGTGATGTGTAGGTTCTAGATTGGTTATGAATTGTATAAAAATCCTACATGTTAGTATAGAAGAGTACGTGGACCCTATGTGGACGGAGAGGAGATTGAGATAGAGAATGTGTTATAATATAAATGGCTGCGAAAGAGAGTGTCATTAAGAGAGTATAGCACTCTCCTGAGTTAGTTGTTTACGGTGGTTTGTAGCTAAGAAGTTTGGTATCCAGTGAGTCCCAAATTGGTCTATGAGGGGAGTGCCAGGAGGAGATTTGTAGTGTCACGTTTTCTAAGGAAGGTGATCCATTCTTGCCATATTACGAAAGAGATCGCCTTGAAGTTCTTCCAATTATGTAGTATCAGTTTGCATGCTAGGGTAAGCATTAGGTCTAGTAGATGGTGATCACCATCGGTTTTCAATTGATTGTCTAACGGGCCAAAAAGGATATATGAGAACTCCCGTGAAGGAGTAATATTGAAAGTACGTTTAATGCAGTCGATTATTTTACTCCAGAAAGTCTCTAGGATTGGACAATCGAAAAGGATGTGTGCTAGATTGCCTTCATTTCCCTCACAGTTCCAGCAGTTGGGATTAAGAGTGAGCCCTATTTTAAAAAGTCTGAAAGGTGTCCAATGTGTTCTTAAAACCCTCTTTAATGGTAAAGTCAGATTTTAAGTCACAATTCTGGAAATGCCACTTTTAGAAAGTTGGCATTTTCTTGTCCTAACCATTTGATGCCTGCCACCCGTATCTTGGGCCACATGACTCAGGACACAGTTGGTTGTGCATTCCTCCCAGACAGTGAAACAAAGTGGAAATAGGTGTTGTCTGGATGGGCAATCACAGCCAGGATGATTGGAAGGAGCTGTCCACTACCACGCTTGCACATCACAAAGACTCTGTCTCAGCACACTCACAATGGGTTTCTCACCAATCTTTTTTGCCCCAAGACAAGCTGGGGTGAGGCCAAATTCCAGTCACCTTCGGAAGTGGAAAACTCTAGAAGCATCTCCAACTTCAAAGCTGGCATCAAGAATAAATTTTGGACCCGCAGACCCAACTTTTAAGCTCATTGCTGGACCTTTGATAGGTTAAGAAGAAGAACTGCTATCCTGCTATGCTGCAAGAAGGACTGTTCTCCAGCCCGGCTACACTGCTGCCCTGCTGCCTGACTAAGAAGCATCTACACCTTAAACCCAGGGCCACCAGAGTGACTCTAAGGGCAAATCGGCAGGCCTCCTGATCAGAACCCCAGGGACAGAGAAAGCTCCAAACATCTTAACTCTGAACCTGCTATGAGCTCTATACTCCTAAGTGGTGCCCTTTCAATCCTGGACTCTTGGGATTGGGGATAACAGTGATCTGCCAGCTCAGCTACGGTCTCACCAGAACTGATGCAGTGTGACTGTTGTAAAGTCAACCTGTGTGCCCTGTGCACCCCCCATTTTTTGCTGAGAAGTACTGGTGCTAACTGACTCTGACCGTCCCTGGGCTCTGTCTAACTAGGCCCAGGGTCAGTGCTGTGTTCAAAACAGTGAAAACACACATATGCATGAGGGCATACTATATATCAGGGTACACTAATAAAGGGCATGACCCAGCCTATAGGTCCGCAGTATATAATAGGGAAGGGGGATTAAACCTACCTTTATGTCCCTAGTATATAATAGGCCATGGCAGTTTAGAGGTCAGCAGCCCTTTCTGCACTTGCATTTGCTCACTGCTGAGATCCTGGGGTCATTTAAAAGCAGTTGTGTGTTGCAGCACTGCTTTTAAATGTAAATTGTGGCCAAACTCAACTTTGGTGGTAGGGGCACTTAACAAGTGATAGTCTACAATAATTTGGCATACTAGGTACTCCAGGGGTCTTCCCTATGTGTCCGAGGGGTGTGGGTCATGTAATTATAAGGAGGGTCCTTATAAAAGATGTTTTATATGCCCTGAGGATAGAGAAATTACACATTTCACTTTTCCCAGTGTAGTAAAGCCCCCCTCAAAATGGACTTGGGTGCTAGGAACACTGGGGGTGAAGATCTACTCTATTTTGGCATATTCAGGACCCCTAAAGTCTCCCCTGGGTGTCCCATGGTTGGGGGGGGGGTGTCATTATAAGCAAGGGCTTTCTAAAATAGTTGTATATGCCCTGATGATGGAGAAATTGCACATTGCAGTTTCTCCATTGTAGATGCCTAGACCCATAGGATAACATTGCAATAGTTAATGAATTCATAACTATCACTAGGAATTAAAGACAATACCATTCAAGGACTTAGGAGAGTGGTATTGATAAATCCAACAATATGCTAATATTGAATTTATCCTAAAATATAAAAGTTATAAGACTTTGTCTGTAATCCAAATTCAGCCTTAATGTCGTCTCCCCTGATTGGTCAGAGTTAACAGAAATTAGCCTGACTACTTTGATAAAGTGATAAGTGTCTCACCCATAGAGAGGCTATATGTTGGAGAGAGCTCTGCAAAACAGAAATGCCACAGCACAGGGGAGAGGTCGTAAAGCATGAGCTTGAGCGTCAAAGGAGGAATAGGACAGGCAGTGAATCCCAGGTCCACTCGCCTCTCTGACGGATGGCATGCTTAAGTCAGATTGCATGGGGAGGAGAGCTATGGAAATGACCCATACTGGAGGTTGGTATAACTAGTTCCTGCTCCTCTGCTGGGATTTCAGCCATACTGAATTTTGGGAGAATAGTGCTTTCTGGGAGATTATGCCACACTTTGGAGGGAGTGGTGATGCTCTGGGGTGTTGTCCTGCACCTCATTGGACAGGAGTGGTTCTCCTGCTTGACCCCAGAGAACACTGAATAAACATGTGAGAGGTGCAGAAACTCTCAGATCTGCTGCGCGAATCAAAGAGAAGAAAAAGGCTTGTCAAGCTGGAAACTTGAGTTGCAGCATCAGGCCCTGCATTCTGACTGACTGCACCTGCAGCATTATCTGGAACTACAGTCATTTGGGTCTGCCTTGCTTCAAGAGGAATAAAGAGTGGACTCCCTGCAAGCTACAGTTTAAGAGAGGTCACCTGGACCATCACCACCAAGAATCTCCTGCTTGGAGTGCGTCCAATGGATTTGTAAGGGTTTTGTCCAGGTGCATTGAGGTTGTGGTCCCAACCTTTCAAGGACCATCTTGGAAATTCCAGACCCTTGGATTGTGTTTTGGACACTTTGGACCCTGAAGAGGAACTTCAGGAAGAAGTTCCAGAAGTTTGGAGCCACTTTGGAAAAAATGGTCCATAAGGGGACCGACTCACCCGCGAGAGCCACGCTGGCCACTTTTCACCGTGAGCCTGCCTGCCCTGCTGGTTTGTCCCACCGAAAAGCGCTGGAGGTCCTACTTCCGGTGTTTGACTGGGAGCTCCCTGGAAATCAAGCCGGGGAACCCCACCGAATAAGGACTGGTGAAGAGCATTGAGGGGCCCGGGCAGAAAAAGCTCCAGAAAACGTTTTAAGACAAAAGGTAAAATCTCGACTGAGGCCTACCGCATGGGGTTTCCGAACAGGGCTCCATTACAGTCGGCCTGAAACTTTGACTTTGTCCCGGTCAAGTGCGACTAGATGTCCCAGGGTGGCACTATAGGTTTTTAAGTGCTATATAGGGATCACTGACAAAATGTCGAAGGTCAAAAAATCGACCTACAAAAATATCGGAGCAAAAATATCGATGTCAAGAATATCGACATCCTATCTACAACATGGTAAGTACAAAAATATCGAAAATAAAATATAGAGTTGCCGATTACGATCCTGTAAAATATTTCCCCGTACGACTCGTATCCGGTCTTTTTACCGAACGAATCGTACAAGTGCCGTACAAACTGCCAACAACGATTCGCATGGGAAAAAGTCCATACGAATCGCATTGGGAATAATTCCCCACACGTCCTCGGGTCGGAAAATGTGCCCGACACGTCCCCGGATGAATTATCGTACAAATGTGAAAAGTGAAGTCCGACCGCGGAAGTACGATCCATCCCGTGCATCCGATGTTACAACCGGATGGAAAAAGCACCGTCTGCACCGAACTCCCATAGCAACCATGGAGACATGTGTCCGCATACGCGCCCAACACTCCCCCAACCCCCGTATGTATGTGCCCAACCACCCCCCCAGCCCTCCTATGTACGAGTCGAACCCCCACCCGTGTATGTACACCCCCGTACGTACGGCCCGTACCCCCACCCGCATATGTATGGAGCATACCCCCACCCCAACCGTGTATGTACGGCCCGTACCCTCACCCGCGTATGTATGGAGCGTACCCCCCACCCCAACAGTGTACGTACAGACCGTTCCCCCACCCGCATGGAGCGTACCCCCACTCCAACAGTGTACGTACGGACCGTAACACCACCCCCGTATGCATGGAGCGTACCCCCACCCCAACCGTGTATGTACGGCCCGTACCCTCACCCTCGTATGTATGGAGCGTACCCCCACCCCAACCGTGTATGTACGGCCCGTACCCTCACCCGCGTATGTATGGAGCGTACCCCCACCCCAACCGTGTATGTACGGCCCGTACCCCCACCCGCGTATGCATGGAGCGTACCCCCACCCCAACAGTGTACGTACGGACTGTACCCCCACCCGCGTATGCATGGAGCGTACCCCCACCCCAACAGTGTACGTACAGACCGTACCCCCACCCACGTATGCATGGAGCGTACCCCCACCCCAACAGTGTACGTACGGACCGTAACACCACCCCCGTATGTATGGAGCGTACCCCCCACTCCAACAGTGTACGTACGGACCGTACCCCCACCCGCGTATGCATGGAGCATACCCCCACCCCAACAGTGTACGTACAGACCGTAACACCACCCCCGTATGTATGGAGCGTACCCCCACCCCAACAGTGTACGTACGGACCGTACCCCCACCCGCGTATGCATGGAGCGTACCCCCACCCCAACCGTGTATGTACGGCCCGTACCCTCACCCGCGTATGTATGGAGCGTACCCCCACCCCAACCGTGTATGTACGGCCCGTACCCTCACCCGCGTATGTATGGAGCGAACCCCCACCCCAACCGTGTGTGTACGACCCGTACCCCCACCTGCGTATGCATGGAGCGTACCCCCACCCCAACAGTGTACATATGGACCGTACCCCCACCCGCGTATGCAGGGAGCGTACCCCCACCCCAACAGTGTATGTACGGACCGTACCCCCACCTGCGTATGCATGGAGCGTACCCCCACCCCAACCGTGTATGTACAGCCCGTACCCCCACCCATGTATGTACGGCCCGTACCCCCACCCGCGTATGTATTGAGCATACCCCGACCCCAACAGTCTAAGTACGGAGCGCACCCCAGGCCCCAACACCAGCACCTTCACCCAACATCGCGCATGTACGAGTCGTACCAAGCCAGAGACAAGGACAGCACTGTACAACAAAATGGCCGATGTACACACCGTACACACGCTAAAAACACACGTACACAACCAGGACAAAGCAAAACAACACAAGAATACTCTATTCGAATCGCACAAAGCCACAAAACATGTCCAACAAGCACAAATACAACACATTCACTGACCTGCAACTGCCAAACTCCCAAACGGAGGCCAAAAACACAACCACTCCTTATAACACACCCACCCAAAGTTCAAACACAGCCTCACCCACCAATGGACCAATAAAAAGGGCCCACAGACACAAACCATGAGCCTTTGCAATAGACTCACTGCTGCCAGACCCCACAGACAACCCACAGCACCATACTTGAACCTTTACTACACCTTACACTTGCACACCTTCACACAACCACCTTCACAAACACCCCCTCATCACATTCACACACACACCTGGACAACCACACCCACACACCCACAACCATCCACACCCACACCCCCCACAACCATCCACACCCACACCCCTCACCATGCCCACTAACAAGAATCCAAAGTTCACTAGTCAAGAGTTGGAGGTCCTTGTTGACGAAATCCTCAGAGTCGAGCCCCACCTCTTTGGAACATTGGTCAGACAGACCAGCATTTCCGAAAAAACAGCCATGTGGCCGACGATTGTCGATGCTGTGAATGCTGTTGCGTCCACCAGAAGGACCAGGCATGAATGCAAAGCCAGGTGGTACGATCTGCGGAGGAGGGTCCGAGCCAAAATGACCGACGACCACAACCAGGCCAACATCACAGGAGGAGGGCCGCCCCGCAGACGCGTACAATACCATCCCTGGGAGGAGAGGGTGATGGCCATACTGCCGGTGGTGGCAGTGGACGGAGTAGAAGGACTCCGAGAGCCTGGTGAGTACACAAACAACTCACCTCACATGGGGGGAACGTCATCCACAACCAAACTCACAATCATGCACGCAACCACCCCAAGCTATCGCATGACTCAACCACACTCCATAAACATGCACATGCCACTAGCCCCACCATGCCCCATGCACCCAGCTGGACAATCCCAGACAAACAGTGTGTCCCCACACAGGAAAGACTTGCCAGCAAATGGCGGACGCCTTGCATTAAGACATGGGGGTGAGGGCACTTTTTGCACATTACAGCAGCTAATGAACAGCCAACACTGTGAAAGAGTGGCAGCACACACCACCACAGCAGCAGCGCAGACACAGACACTACACCCAATGGGTGCCTGGAGATCAGAAACAAACTCACATGAAAAAGCCAAGGGCCATTCAAAGATCTGCAAAAAGTGTATGCCTAGGAAGCTGGCCTGAGGTGACAGAGGGTGACACATAGAGGGAGGGAGAGGGGGAGAGAGAGGGAGGGAGACACAGGGAGACGGACAGAGGGAGGAGGCTGACACAGGGAGGGAGGGAGAGGGGGACAGAGAGGGAGTGAGAAAGGGAGACACAGGGAGACCAATTCAGCCTTGGGTGTTGTGGGAATGTCTGCTCGTCAGCAGGTGGACTGCGTGCATGTAGACAAGGGTGGCCAGTGCCTGAATCCCCCTCTCTTCTCCATGGCAAAACACTGGGCCATGTCTCAACCTGTGCACGAGCACAACGACAGCTACCTGCATTATATAAGTGTGTGGAACAACTCCATGTGGCCACGTACAGTGCAACACGGAAGGCGCCAATGCATGGCTCGCCACACCTGCTCACTCCACTGCTGACTGCAGTCACAATTGACGCAGCAAGTAAGACTGTGTCACACATAGGTAAAGTCTCAAAAGCTGTGGCCAAAGACATACCCATGCACAAGTGCACTGTGAGTGGAATGCAAGACATATCCAAATACCCAGAGGAAATGTGCCAACTTTGAAACGAATGAAACATGGATGTTGCATGGAACAAAAATAACATTGTCTCTCTCACACACAGGTCAACGTTGTGGATCACCCCCCAACACGGGGGGGGGGAGACTCACAGGACCCGGCTCTGCGGGATGACGATCCCACCGGCAGCGACGACTCTCACCACTCTGTGGACGACCCCGACCAACCTGGCCCCTCTGGTGTCCAACCACCTGCAGCACCTGCGTCAGGTACAACTGGGCCAACCACCACCCCCACTCCTGCCACATCCCAGGAGACACCCAGGATCCCTGCCCCACCAACACAACGCAGCCAGGCTGACCAGGAGGGACACGGTGTACCTGGTACCCAGGAGGAGGCAGGCGACAACGCAAATGCCACCCCTCAGGGTTCCCGGAGACCCGATGTGCCGACAAGGGCAGGCCAGGTGCACGTGGGCAGGGGTGGTGGGAGTGGAGGACGGCGGAGGTGCGAGCCTGACCAGTTGGCTGCGGAACCGGTATATTCCCATGTGAGAAACATCCTGGACACATACCGGCAGGACACCACCGGCATGAGCCAGGTTGTGTCCACCCTCAACGAGATGAAGGGGACCCTCGAGGAGATCAAGACCAGCAGGCCCAGCAACATGCGGAGCAACATGCCTGTCTACTGCGACACCAAGGGCGGATGGAGGACAGACAGGCTGAGCTCGTGACGGGGTTCACGGGAATTCACCGTACACTCCGTCGGATGGCCGACAACATGGGCAACCCTCCCTGTGCCACCAGGCCAAGAACATCACCACCCACAGGGAGGGATCAGGAGGAGGAGGAGACATCCGACGGAGCATCCCAAACATCGTCACGGCCTGCTTCTGAGGGTTCCCGCAGGAGGGCGGGTCGTCCACGGAAAAGACCGTGAGGGTCGGCGCAACAGCACCATCTCCCAGGACACCTGGCCTGGCACCTGGCCCACTGGACCAACAGCAGCACATCAGCAAAAGACATTCTCTGCCACATGGACTTGCTGGTCACTGTCTGACCAATGTTGACAAAGACTGTGGCATGGACTCTGACGATTTCCAATGGCAAGGACACCAACTCCCCCAGTGAACTTTGGATTCCACACACCCGGAAAGCCCCTCTTGTCATACCCCCCCCCAACACGTACCCCAACACAAATAAAAAGTTACACGATCAAGAGATGATGCCTACATTTTGCATTATTACCGTACATGTGTCTTGTAAAGTCTAACCATGCCTGAGTTCTCATATGACTTCAACCATCCATACCCTGGGGCCTGAGTCTGGCACAGGACACACATGGGTCACAATGTATTAGGCAAGACAGACATGGAGCACCATACACACCCGTGATGGGCCCAACCAGCTGAGGGAGTGGCCGCACAACCGTGCCGACAGACATATTGAATACAGCAACAGTCATGCGCAGAGGTCAGGGATCATGTGGAGTGTCCTGGGGGGCACCCAGGTATGTGTAGACAGGTGGCAGAACCATGTCCTGCAAGCTTGAGTCAGGTGGATGCAGAGAATGGTGGCCTGGCCAACGTTGGATGCATGGGGATGGCACATGTCACAATACCCACACAGTCATGGACATCATGCACAATACAGAGTCTAATCCCACACAAACAGCTTGCATCTTGCTACTCTACACATAGACACATAGCCACTATCACGGAAAACCATGCCAGACATGCCGTATGCACCGTGGCAACACACCAGCATTGACTGAGAAGAGGCACCTTGGAGGCATAGGGACACCTGTATTAGTCATGTATTCCGGAATGCAGAGGCAACTCGGAGTACACATACACAGGTCATGTGGAGTAACATGTGGGTCCAACACTGGAACCCCCCTTCTGCAGCACAAATGCGTGATAGCCATGGAACTGGCACACAAGTGTCGGGTAACAGCTAAACACCCCCTGCTGCTCACGGAGAGGCTGCCATACAACATTGATCCTCTGATGTGGAAGTCCCACACCATGTCAAGCCAATGCAAACCGTATGTGTCCGAGGGCAGTGTTACACACATTGATGCCATCATCACAATCCACTATCCCATCACAGATGACTGTCAACAAGTCTGACCATCTATTCAGGTGTATCCAGCTACATGTAATGTGTCCCATGGTGATGCGACATGTCTGCAGAGGAACCAAACATCGACAGGGGCAGTGTGCACACATCGTAAACAACTGCCACACCCAATACACCCCTGATGCATCCCTTACCCTAAGGAGACTTCCAAACTTGTCCGTGCGTGTAACGCTGAGTCAGCACACGATGACGTGTCCATGAGGAATAGCAGTGCCACACCAATGCAACCAGCAGACGGCATGCGCAAGTACCTGGGGATGAGAGACACACAAGAAGTCAGCCACAAAAAGCACAGCCACTTGCATGTGCATGTACTCGACACATGTAAGGATGACAACATGCTAGGTCACAATTATGACTGTGGAAATACACTCATCACTGGCACCATCACTCGAGTGACACATCCACACACACCTCTGTCTCACGTGGCATACATGCAGATGGACACACACATCGCAACACATGCCACACGGGGACCAATGCGTGCACACTCAGACACTGGTACTCACCACTAAGCAAAGAAGTCGCGTATGAGCCAACTCCGGATGTCCTCTTGCGGAACCAAATCCTCCACATCACTAGCCCCATTGCCAAGCTCTTCGTCCTCCACGGGTGGATGGTCCTGATCATCTTGATCCAGGATGAGTGGCACAGCTTTCTCAACTGCCATGTTGTGCAGCATGCAGCAGACCATGAAGATTTTGCAGACCTTCGCCGGGGCATATGGGAGGGCGCCGCTGGTCTTGTGGAGGCACCTGAATCGGCTCTTCAGGAGGCCAAATGTCCTCTCTATCACTCGCCTTGTCCGACCATGGTCGGTGTTGTAGCGGAGCTGGGCCGGTGTGCTGGGGTTGCGGAGAGGTGTGATCAGCCATGGCATGTTGGGATAGCCAGCGTCCCCTACATGGAAACCACATGAACATAAGTAGGACAGGAGAAGCAGTTGGGCTGGAAGTCTACGCAAAATACAGGACAGACAGAGTGTACCCACCAACAACACATGCTCGTTTGTTGCGCAGCTGCGTCATCATTTCAGGCACCCTGCTACGCCTCATGATGTAGGCATCGTGTGCTGATCCTGGAATACGAGCACAGACATGTGAAATCACCATGTTGGACAGACACACCACAAGGGCATTGATGGAGTGGTAGTGTTTGCGATTCCTGTACGCTACCTCCTGTGCCTGTGGTGGTTCCAAAGCCACATGTGTCCCATCTATGGACCCAATGACATGGGGCATCCCTCCCAGGGCATAGAATCCACGCTTGACACCTGTCAACTGTTCAGGAGTTGGGAAATGGATGAACTCATCCAGGTGAAGCAACATGGCCTCTAAAAAATCATGCAGCACACGGCTGAACATGCTCTGGGACATGCCACCAACATGAGCTATGGTATATTGAAAGGTACCCGTGGCAAGAAAATGTAGGGCTGCCATTACCTTCAGCTTGGGTGTCAGTGCCGTAGGATACCTGTGCAGCGGTTGCAGGTGTGGTGCCAGCCTTGCCGTCAACTCCTCAATCAACGGTTGGGGGAAGCGGTAGCAGCATATACAGTCATTCTCCCGCATGTCAGCCAAGTCCGGAATTGCTCGGGGAAGAGGCGGTGCTCTGCAGTAATTTGGAAGTGACAAGGAAGAGTGAGTGCACTACAACAACAATTTATATGTACTGAGCACATGTTAATCTGTCAATACACATATGCTACATACCGAGTCAGGTATGTGCTACATGCCCTGGACACGTATGGCTGACAGGTGACACTCCTACCAAGACCCAGCTACACACGGAGATTGTGAACCTCCACATCCCATGGCATGGGACTAGCTGTGTCCCAGTGTAAGTGAACAGCCAGACGCAATACAGGAGTGACATACATCAACATATCAGCAGAAGTAGGATGTTGATTGCAGAGACAGGTAGCGGAACACTAGAGCCACAGGTCACATGACATTACACTAGGACAGCCCACACACCTTGCCATGAAGGTGTACATGTCATGACTGATCACACATACATTGAGAGAATGCAGACAGGTCCTTGTTACGCTACTCTGTGTCCCATGCATACATACACACCTCACATCCGATACCACATGTGGCCTGGTGTGCGTAACAGTGTGCCATGGCCATCTACACACAGACACATGTTGGTTGCAGCAACTGCAGATGCATTTGAGGGAACACCAACATCAAGCTAATGGGAACACACCACACATACATCACATAGTCACATCCTGCAACGTGGGTAGTCACATGTCAGGTGTGGTAACCCCTGTAGCGGCCATCAGGGGACACTTGCGTGTGTTGTTGACTGTGCCATGCCAGTGACGCTCATCTCAAGTGTTCTGTACGACATGCACACATGTCAAAGGAGTAAAGGGCATGTCTGGCACATAGTGCACCATCACACATAACATCTGTACACATCTCATCATACATCCATTGCCTTCACAACTCAGGAGTAATGTGCCACATCACAGACTTTCACACCTGTGCCCCACACATGTAGTACTGCACAGACAATGCCTTGATGTCCATCCATGGACAAGTATGTCAGCTCTATTCCCTTCTGTGTGCTGCCTGTCACCACTGTTATGTGTGAAAGGCACCGTACATTCGCTCAGAGGGCGTGTGTACGTTCCCTATCACTATGGGAGTGCTGCCGTAGGCCTACCCATAGTGATGGTGAGCGTACACGCGTATGTACGGTCCATATCACTATGGGTACGCATACGCGAGCACACCCATAGTGATAGTGAGCGTACACGCGTATGTATGGTCCGTATCACTATGGGTACGCATAAGCGAGCACACCCATAGTGATAGTGAGCGTACACGCTTATGTACGGTCCGTATCACTATGGGTACGCATACGCGAGCACACCCATAGTGATAGTGAGCGGACACGCGTATGTACGGTCCGTATCACTATGGGTACGCATACGCGAGCACACCCATAGTGATAGTGAGCGTACACGCGTATGTATGGTCCGCATCACTATGGGTACGCATACGCGAGCACACCCATAGTGATAGTGAGCGTACACGCGTATGTACGGTCCGTATCACTATGGGTTTGCTCGCGTATGCGTACCCATAGTGATACGGACCGTACATACGCGTGTACGCTCACTATCACTATGGGTGTGCTCACGTATGCGTACCCATAGTGATATGGACCGTACACACGCCTGTACGGCCCGTTACAATGCATTTGGGGTGTCCTAGGGCCCCGGAACGCACCATACCGGTGTGTGAATCGACAAATTACATAGGGGACACATGAGGGACAAGTAAAAAGCCCTACATGCATGCTGGTTGTCATGGAGACCAAGTTTTAAGTTTGAAATTTTTTCATCAGGTGCCCAGCAAAAGTCGGTTTGAAAGAATCTACATTGTTGCAAGGTTGTTGTTGACATTATATCATGCTGAATTCAAAAAAAATTCTAAGCCCCTCACAGGGGTAGGTTTAAATGGATTGGAGGAAACATAGGATGCAAATGTGAGTGACCAATCACTCTGTACTCCTGTAAATGAAACAGGCCAGCAAGGCAGATATAAGGCAGCCAGGTCCCATGAGGGAGCACTTGCCTGCACATATTTCGATTCTACCACACTGCTGCTGCTCCTGATTCCCTGGCACCATGTCAAGGTCTGTGGAGAGGGCCCAGCCTTTCACCCTGGAGGAGAACCTGGCATTGCTGGATGTGATCCTCCCACAGTACCCCCTGCTGTATGGGCGACCAGGGTATCAGGTGAGTGCAGAGTCCACTAGCACAGACTGTGTCCCTTTTTTGTGACTGTGACTTCTGGCATTGTGTCCGGGTGTGACAAACATGCAATGTACTGTAGGGGGAGTCCCAGGGGGGGAAATGCCTGATGTCGCCCAGCCAGAGCATGCTGTGGTGCATGTCTGCCGTCCTCCCTTGCATTGTGTTTACTGTGACAATCACTGCATGGTGCATGCCACATTCTGCCTGTCTTATCCTCCTGGGAATGTTGCCTCTACAGTCCTCATGTGATTATGTGGTCAGCCCAGTGTGACAGGTGACTGTACCCACAGATGTGTGTTAGTTCTGTGTACCTGTGCTGAGAGTGTCCACATGATGTGTTCGTACCCTGGACATTGGTGTGTGTGTAAGTCCCCTGTCATGTGGGTGGGTGCATATGTGGAGGGTAGCACCCAAGCTGCATGAGGGATGGATATACCCTGCCCATCTGATGTGAGCAGGGAGCTGTGCTGTGTGTCTGACGTGCAGAGCCAGCCCCACACCTGTGAGCCCCCCCGTCTAGTGTCACATGTGCAGAGTGAGGTTTGTAGCTGCATTTGGCAATGGCAGGTAAATGTCCTGTGCCTGTGTGTGTCTGTGTACTCTGCTGAGGTAGCGTCAGTGGCCTGTGGCATGTGACTGCTTTGAGGTGCTGCACATAATCCTGGTGTAGCTTGTGATGCACAGTGTGAGCCTGGATCATTGATTGTGTCGTTGCCCTCATTCCACCTATGTACTGTGGAAATTTAGATCGTAACTGAACATTATCTGCGCCATCTTGTCTCTCTCCAGCGCCGCACGCAGAAACACACGGCGGCCATTTTAGGCACCATGGCCCCTCTCCCCGCTCATTGCCGATCGCCAGCGCGTCCCTCTGGCGCTGCGAACATCCCCCTTGCGCTGACCACCCCCGCTCTCTCATGCATAGGCCATAAAACCTCTCCTTCTGCGCGACTCTGCCATGGAACCACATCCTGTGCTTGACCAACACCTCCCTTCATCCCTTACATGGTCACACATCCCTTTGATAACCCCCCTTCCTCTGCACCCGATTGTCCGAGCCGATCCCAGGCCATCACCTAGCCCTGCGGATGCAGTTTATTGCCCCTACTGTAAGGGAAACACCTCACATCAAAGGGATTACAGTAGATCAAGGCCCCCACCCCCTGAGACCCGACCAGTCGCACACACACCCCCGGGAATTGGCGGAATGTCCAGCTGTGTGATAGCCATCTCCTACTGCGGGTGGGGTGGGGACTTCTACTGTAGCTATGTGTGGGAGCGGATCTGAGCCGGGGATTCTGAGGATGTTCTTTCATGCATCAAAGCGATCTCAAGAATGTGCCATGTATGATAAACCTGCAATAAAGTCATAAACGTGTGTATAAGAGACCAGGTCTCAGAGATGCAGTTAGAGCACCTCGTGACGATACCTTGCTGTCTGATCTGATGTGTTCTACTCCGACGGAATAAAACTTTGTTTCCTGCCTTCCAGTCTCCGGCGCCTGCCTCTTTGTTGGTTAATTTTCGAATGGTATAAGAGGCGATTACCGCCGGGCAATACTTGAAAGGTTATCGACTGCAACTGCCACTACCATTTAACAATTGGCGTCCCAAGCGTGGGGCCCATCAGCGACACGTGGATCCAGTGGGAGAGGTCCCGACGACAGAGTGAACGACTGCAACGATCGGAAAGAGCTCCTGCCCGATAGACCCTCGTCTGGCAGCCGATCATCCGAACTTCACTGGTTCCGAGCAGACCTCTCTCGAGTGATCTACGGTCCTGACTGGGAACCATCAGGAGTGCCGCAGCAATAACGGAGAGTAGAGGACGATCGGGCGCTGGAGGCGGAAGACGAGAAAACTGTCCACGCGGTCCGGGTAAGGTCGTGAAATACGACGAATTGCTAAATGATTGACTAATTGATTGAAAATACTAGTATTGCTTATTGATTGTTCTTTTTGAGGTATTCGCTGCCTACAAACGGGGAAGAGTAGAAATACTCTCTCTTCCTTTGTAGATAGTGAAGGGTAGGTAGCGCGGACTTTTGTCCCCCATAGTAATCTGTCGCGCCTATTTTCCTCCCCACTGATTGATTGACCGAATATTGATTGTTTTGAAGAATAGTACTTCTTGAGACATTCTCTGTTTACAAATAACGTAGAATAGAAATATTCTGCCTAAGTCTTTGCAGACAGTGAAGGATAAGTAACACGGACTTTTGTCCCCCATTGTAACCCGTCGTGCTTATCTCTTTTCTCACCATTGATTGATTGATTGTCCGAACACTAGTTGTTCGATATTGGTTCTTTGGAGGTATTCTCTGCTTGCAAATAACGTGGAATAGAGATATTCTGTCTAGTCTTTGCAAGCAGTGAAAAGATAGGTAGTGCAGACTTTTGTCCCCGTTGTAACCCGTCATGCCTATCTTCTCCCCACTGATTGGTAGTTGGTTCTGCCCGGACCGCTTATTAGAGGTGAACCATCCGGCTCCACTGGAAGGCACCCCTAATAAGGACATGTTCACTAAATATGGACTAGTCGCCGTAGCTTATAGCAAGCTATGGCATAAATATACAAAAAGGGACCCCGAGAGTCAGTGGCCACTGATGGGATCCTTCGATGATCATAAAATAGAAGCACTAGAAATAGCTCTACGTAGTAATAAAACGACGCCTACTATGCTTGACAGTATCGGCATGTGGCGCAAAGAAGCAACGCAACGGAAAAAGAGGGAAGAAGTAAAAGCAGAAAAGGAATTACGAAAGGCAGCTCACCTTGCCGCTAGAAAGTTAGAGGAAGAGATAAAGGAGAGAAAAGAAGCTAAACTAAAACAAGAGTCTGAAACATCAGGCCAGTGCCCTGTTAGGACCTCCTCTACGCTCTACCCTGAGTTACCTTCCAAGCAACGAGCGAATGACGAATTGCTATTAGGTCCCCCGATCATCTACATGCCCCCTCCATACGCTCCCTCCCAACCTGTAGTACAGCACCCGCAACCCCCAAACGCAAGTGAAAGCAGTACCAGGGCCTCGGTCCTTACGGCCTCCGCGCCATCAGAGCCTCTTGTACTGAACACAACGTTAGCAATAACGTTAGATGACCCTGAGATGAGAAAGAAAGATTCCGCCAGAATGAATCGACTAACAAAGGATGAACAAGCCGGAATCGATAAGGTAGTAAGGACACTAGTAGAACGAAAAGAAAGTGAGGAATATGTAACAGACATGTATAACTCGTATGCCGACAACCGCAGACGACACTTTGTCGTACGACTTTGTTATCACACCCTGAATGCCTATGAGGATAGGTACCAAGATAGAGGTCCCGAAGGCTTAGCGACCTTGTATAGGAAGGTAGACATTGGGGAGGAAGGAGAGGGCGATGTGACGAACCTCTTCACTCGTACACTCGAAGTCTTCCGGCATCTTAAAGAACACAGACAGACAACCAAAGCAGAGACCCCCATAGCGACTGAAACCCAGGCAGGAAAGGCTGATACCATGATGCCCATCAAAGAAGCCGCCCCCTACTGGGTCCCCCCACGAGGTCAGGGAACACACGACGACATCAACCACCAAGATGCGAAGGGAAGGGTTGTATATAACTGGGTCTACCAGCCATGGGACCGACAAGACATCTTGACCTTTAGAAAAACCCTACCCGACTTAAGAAAGAACCCGACGGCCTTCTACACCGAACTAGGTACGGCCTTAGGTTCAACCATAATGACCTTAGCGGATATCGATTTGTTCTTCGGGTTATGTCTGCCGGCTGATGTGTGGAAGCAAATCCGGAAAGTCGACCACGCTGAGCCGTTCGGATATACCTGGGTACAACTCGATACCATAGATAAGCAGCGAGAACCTGGACAAAAACCCCTAAAAGCCATATTGGAACTCCCAGACAAGATTGTACAGAAATTGAAGACTCTAATCCCAGAAAGAAAGGTAGACTGGTCAATAGTGACGGCTTGTCGCCAGAAACCCCAGGAGGATGTGTCTGAATACTTCTCTCGATTCGAGACAGTGTTTTCCGATTATAGTGGCCAGGACATGACCACTGCAACCGGACATCACCTCTTTGTCCAGAATTATGTGAAGGGTCTGTCACAAGAAGTCTCCCAGAAGCTACAGACCAGCGAGAGTAGTTGGGCAGCCTCCAAACCCGCAGCTATCCTCCAGATGGCCCAATACTGCGAACATCAAAAGAATGAGAACGATAGGGTGTCCGAGAGAAAGAAAAAGGAACTGAAGGAGAGGGTAATGATAGCACAGTTGCAAGGGGTGACCATAGGTAGGTAGCCCCCTAAAGGAAATTACCAACCAACCGCCCCTAGAAAGCTACCCCCTAGAGACCATACACCTGCACCCTACACTGGACGAAGAGACTTAGACGGGAACCAATGTGCGTTCTGTAGAGGGTTCGGACACTGGAAATCCCAGTGCCCGGTCCTTTTGGAAATGAACAAAAATAGAGACACCAGAGACATAGCATATGACCCCAGAAGTAGAGGACAGGGACGAGGGTACACGAACGACGCCACCAACGACAGGCCAGGCAGACCAAACACCTTTGATCGCCCCCGACAGAACCAGTGCCAGCAGTCCGACTACGAAAACACCCATGACTTTGCATAGGACCGCCAGGGGCAAGGGAGGGATCCAGTCGAACTCCGTGTTGACCAGCAAGGTCCTTACGTGACTGCTAAGGTCTTGGGCACAAAGTCTCCATGGTGGATACTGGGGCGACACGTAGTGCGTTATCTAAACGACTGATTCCTAGGGCACCCTTGTCTGGCTCACACGTAACCTGAATGAATGAATGAATGAATGAATGGAAACTTATAATCGCGCTACTTAGCCCGAAGGCATCAAGGCGCCTAAACAAAACAGTTCGAAAAATGGCAGATCATATCTAAGCGTAGGCCTTGGCAAAAAGCCAGGTCTTAAGGGCCTTCCTGAAAGCCAGCGCCGAGGGAAGAGATCTTATCTCCAAGGGCAGGGAATTCCACTGCCTAGGAGCGAGAGTTGAAAAAGCTCTACCTCCCCACCTAGCTTTACGTATCCTGGGCACTGAAAGCAAAAGCTTATTTGACGACCGGAGAGTTCTAGGGGGAATGTAGGGGACCAGCAAATCCTTCATACCACCAGACCGATTAGTTGCCAAAGCTCTATAAATCAGAGTCAGGGACTTGAAGGATATCCTGGACTCAATGGGGAGCCAATGTAAGGTCCTTATTGCCGAATGAGCCATGGCCCGTTTGGGCAGGTCCAGGACCAGTCTAGCGGCAGCATTCTGCACCATCTGAAGACGGGTCACCAGGCCTTTATTGATGCCCAAATAAAGAGCATTACAATAATCAAGTCTGGACCCAATCAGTGCCAGGACAGTTTGTTTCCTGGCCTGGAAAGACAGATAGCGCCTGATCCTCCGTAGGATGTTTATCAGTCCCCAACAGGTGGAGATGGTCCTGCTTACCTGTTGATCCATCCTCAGAAGGGGATCGATCAAAACACCTAGGTTTTTGGCCAGAGTCGACGGTGTAGGGCACACCCCCATAGAGAGCGGCCACCAATCAGCCGACCAGAAATCCTCCTTTCCCCCGAACACCAGAATCTCTGTCTTTTCCCCATTGAGTTTCAATGAATTACCCACCATCCATTGAGCGACTGCCTTCAGACAGTTTTTAAAATTGGAGGCAGCCAGGATAGTGGGTTGGGTAACCTCAATAGGCTTTGATGGAACGCCCTCCACTAACCCCTTGTCAGCACCAATCTCCTTTGACTTAGAAGATAACACCACTGACACGACATTCTTGCTCTCCTCCAACACCCCCGATGCTATTATGGGACTTGATTTGCTAAAACATTTCCGAGCTACCATCAGATGTTCCCCAGACGGAGTGCGAGTCATCCTGCACGATAACCCGGATCTGTTCAGGTCTTGTTTCACACGACGTATGTTCTCCATAACCAATGCTGACTTGTCCCTACTCGACACGTTACCCTCACACCTGTGGGCAAAAACCGACTCGGACGTAGGACGCATGGTGATCGACCCCGTACACATAACTGTCCGACCGGACGCGGTGCTCCCAAAACTTCCACAGTATCGGATATCGCCCGAAGGCGAGAAGGCATTGGTGGAAATCATCCAGTCCCTAGTCGATGCAGGAGTGGTAGAAGAAGTAGTCAGTAATGTTTGCAACAGCCCTATCCTACCCATTGTAAAGAAGCAAGGCGAGGGAGATGAGAAAGCATACCGCTTCATTGTTGACTTGCGAGAGGTTAACAAAGTAGTCATACCTCAGTACCCCGTGGTCTCGGACATCACCACCATCCTCACCCTGATTCTGTCCACTGCCACCACCTTTACCGTTATTGATCTCAAGAACGCATTCTCTTCCATCCCCATCCACCCAGACAGCCGCTACCTGTTCGGCTTCACCTTAAAAGCCCGTTCATACAGATTCTGTAGGGCACCCCAAGGCTACACTGAGAGCCCCAGCATTTATAGCCAAGCCCTCAAGAGACAACTAGATGCAGTCCAACTACCAGATGGAGTGGTGTTAATACAGTACGTCGATGACATTCTTTTGGCGGCCGACACCACTCCACTTGCAGTCACAGCCACCATTCACCTCCTCCACTTCCTGGCGGAGAACGGTCACAAGGTCTCCAGGAAGAAGTTACAATTCTGCCAACCCCAAGTGACATACCTAGGCCACCTCCTATCCAAAGACGGGAGGAAACTTACACCTGACCGAATTCAGACCATCCTAGAAACCCCTGTCCCCAAAACTCAGAAGCAAGTGTGGTCCCTGGTCGGCCTCACCTCCTTCTGTCGACAGTGGTTGCCAAACTTCAGCCTTATTGTAAAACCTCTGCTTTCCCTGCTAGCTAAAGACGCCCCCTTCCCCCTCCCCTGGACACCCGAATGCCAGTCCTCCTTCAAAGAATTGCGAAATGCCCTTTGTTCAGCACCAGTCCTAGGAACCCCAGACTACACTAAACCTTTCTCCCTCTACACCCACGAAAGGGAGGGATGCGCGTTGTCTGTCCTAACCCAGTCCATAGGTCCTAAACAACGCCCTTGTGCCTACTTCTCTGCCACTCTTGACCCTGTAGCCAGAGCTTTGCCCGCCTGCCTTCGAGCAGTAGCCGCCGCTGCTGTCTCTATCCGGCAAAGTGAGGGGATCGTGCTCTCGAACCCCCTCACTGTGTTAGTACCCCATGCGGTTGACACCCTCCTGAACCAGACCAAGACTCAACACCTGACTAGCGCACGACTGACTGGTTATGAACTGACTCTGCTTGCACCCCACATCACATTGAAACGATGCACCACTCTGAATCCAGCTACTCTGCTACCTCTCCCTGACACTGACCCCAATGCGTCCCCTATACATGACTGCGTGACCCTCACCGACGAACAGACTAAGAGTAGGGTTGACCTCCGAGATACTGCCTTCCCGGACCCTGACGGAGAACTGTGGGTAGATGGCTCATGCATCAAGCTCCCCGATGGCACCACCTCAGCTGCCTATGCAGTCACCACAGCCCGAACAGTTGTTGAGACAGCCCGCATCACACAGCGATCCGCACAGGCGGCTGAACTGATTGCTCTCACACGAGCATGCATCCTAGCAGCAGGGACAACTGCAAACATTTACACACACAGTCAGTACGCCTTCGGGGTAGTTCACCACTTTGGGCTCCTATGGAATGAGAGGGGATTCTTGACCTCTCATGGCACACCCATCCTACATGGAGATCTAGTCTCCGCTTTGACCGAAGCAGTCCTCCTCCCCACACGGCTGGCTGTGATCAAATGCCAGGCACACAAGAAGGTGACAGACATTATAGGACAGGGAAATGCTCTAGGTGACATTACTGCCCGAACCACAGCCGAGAATAGGTCCACGACCCGCATGTACGTGACCAGGTCACAAACTGAGAAATGGAAGGATGCTAGGGAAATGATTAGGGACATCCAATTAGCCAGCTCACCACACAAATTGATTGAATGGGCACGGGTGGGATTGAAGGACGATGACGGTTGCTGGCGAACTAAAGACACGAACAAATGGTTGCTACCTGACTCATTCCTGATTCCCATGCTAACCATGACACACTCCCCCACGCACATAGGGTCTGCCCCCATGATCGAACTCATCTCCAAGGTTTGGCACATTGACAAGATCCCAGACTCAGCCAAACGTCTGGTCCAACAATGCCTGGTATGCCTCCAACACAACCCTGGTAATGGAACTGCTGTACCCCGGGGAGGGTTTGGGGTTCCTAATCATCCCTTTGAGGTCCTACAGATGGACTACATCCAGTTAGAAAGGTGCCAAAGCTTGAAGTACGTACTTGTCATTGTGTGTGCTTTCAGCAAGTGGGTAGAAGCCTACCCGACCCGCGACAACACTGCTATGACTACCGCAAAGGTATTTGCTGAAAGAATTCTTCCCCCGTTACGGCCTTTGTCGAATTTTGTGGAGCGACAACGGCCCCCACTTTGTAGCCGAAGTTATCCAACTCATCTTAAAGGGGTTGGGTGTAAAACAAAAGTTCCATGCGGTCTTCCATCCCCAATCTGCAGGCTTGGTTGAGCGACATAATGCCACACTGAAGCTCAAAATAGCCAAAATAGTTGCCACCACAGGACTGAAATGGCCAGACGCTCTCCCGCTAGCATTGCTATCAATGTGTTCCACCCCCACCAAACACCACTTAACCCCCTACGAGGTCGTCTTCGGGCGGCCCATGAACCTTTGGACCGCACCAAAACCAACATCCATTCACGACGTCCCGGACGTCCTCATGTCTGACTATTTGTACAACCTAACTAAAACGTTGTCTGTTATCCATCAGCAGGTGCTGCAAGCCATTCCCGATGCTTCCAGGGGCCCCGGGCACGATATCCAACCCGGAGATTTCGTCCTAGTGCGTAATTTCCAGCGTGCAAGGAGTCTGGAGCCCCGGTGGACGGGCCCCCTGCAAGTCCTGATCACCACCCGAAAAGCTCTTCGAGTGGAGGGGAAGCGCAATTGGCTGCATGCACATCATTGCAAAATGGTATCACCGACCCTGACGACAACCGACAACATCGCCGGCCAAGAAGAACTCCTGGACGAAGGCCGACCATCCCTGAGCTGCTACCCAGATACAAAGACACTTGAATTAATGAAATATCCCGATCCCACTGTGCCATCCAAAGAAGGGTATAACCTGCGACGAAAGGAGGGAACTTCGGCTAAGCAGACCACGAACTAAGTTGAAATCTCGAACCGGTAGCCTAATCACCTCAAAGACCTCCAGAAGAGAAATTAAACAAAGTCTGTGTTTCTGCCCGCTACCGAGTCCCTTGAAGGTGATGGAAGCGCCCGACATGAAGATGATGGAAGCAACCGGACGTCCGAATATCCACTACAAAAACCCAAAGACTAACAAAATGCACAGCTCAAAGACTATCGCACTTTTTATTACCCTACTCTTTTGCCTTCTCCTCATGATCACCTTCTGGATCATGGAAGAAAACGCACCCGCTCATAAGACATTGCTGACCACTGCTCAACCCACCACCATGAAAGAACACCATCTGATTTCACTTTCACCCCAACTCCGAGAAAGACGTAAGGAGTTCTGGAATAACTCTTTTGTGCAACTGCTCCACCAACACAACCTTGCCGCCAATGCCACTAACTGCTGGATCTGTGGGTTGCTACCACATGCCACTGGACATTCTATCCCTTTCATCCCTTCGCCCTTCTCTGTCCATGGCTCCTGCCTCGCTTGGCTAATCCTCCTGCAAGAAAGTTACAAGGACCATGCCACTTCCGGCAAAACTGTGTCGCACTTCTATCATGGGTTCTGGCTGAACCAAACTGGAAAAACCTCTGCCCCCTTTTGTCCTCTGAGATCAAACACCTCTTTCCATATGGACATCCCTGCCAAGGAGCGAGTTGAAATGCAGGTGTTCAACAACCCAGCCAGACCCACCTTCTCTTACCTCCGGAAACGAACGGCCGCCACCCTAACAGTGGCCCTATCCGTCGTCAACATCACAGGTCTGGTGTGCCTCGAAGGCCTAGGAACACAGTCGGTAGGCCACAGTTCCTGTCTCATCACCCGAACATTGGACTCAGTTGACCCACCCTCCTTTGTTACCTCCCCAAATATGTACTTCGTCTGTGGTACTAAGGCCTACACCTGGCTTCCGAAAGGTTGGGGAGGCACCTGCTACATCGCTTTTATCCTTCCTCCAACATATGTGGCTCCAGCAAACCATCACCGGCAGAAACGTGCAAAGGACATTGTACAAGCCGACTCCACTGGAGCACAGTTCATGGATGCAGTAAAGGGACTTGTTCCACTGTGGGGTCCAATGGCAAACAGCCGTGCAATCCGGCACCTAACCCAGGCAGTCGAAACCACAATGAACATTACAGCCGGCATCCTCACCAACAACACCGCTGAGCTTCAGGCCGTCTGCCTGGTAGCTCTTCAGAACCGCCTCGTTCTAGACGTGGTTCTGGCTGATCGTGGAGGAGCATGCCGCATCATTGGGTCCAGCTGTTGTACGCACGTACCGGATAACTCACCCTCAGTCTACAAGGCGATTGAACACCTCCACAGACTTTCCGCAGAGGTTCATCAGGAGCAAGAAGGATGGTCGCTTGGGAGTTGGTTTTGGGACACTATTAAAAGTTGGGGGTGGAGGTTGTTTACGTTTATCCTAATACCGATTGTGGTACTGTGTGGATGCTGCCTGGGGATTCAATGCTTGCCACCTCTATGTTCACTTTTCACGAACTGCATCTGCCCTAAGACTCTGAACTTTGAAGCAGAACATATGAAAGCTCTGTACAAGGTAGAAGTACGTGGTATTATGGGGATAGATCCGAACTAAACAAGCTGGCGAGATATGTTAAAAGGGTGGACTGTGGAAATTTAGATCGTAACTGAACATTATCTGCGCCATCTTGTCTCTCTCCAGCGCCGCACGCAGAAACACACGGCGGCCATTTTAGGCACCATGGCCCCTCTCCCCGCTCATTGCCGATCGCCAGCGCGTCCCTCTGGCGCTGCGAACATCCCCCTTGCGCTGACCACCCCCGCTCTCTCATGCATAGGCCATAAAACCTCTCCTTCTGCGCGACTCTGCCATGGAACCACATCCTGTGCTTGACCAACACCTCCCTTCATCCCTTACATGGTCACACATCCCTTTGATAACCCCCCTTCCTCTGCACCCGATTGTCCGAGCCGATCTTAGGCCATCACCTAGCCCTGCGAATGCAGTTTATTGCCCCTACTGTAAGGGAAACACCTCACATCAAAGGGATTACAGTAGATCAAGGCCCCCACCCCCTGAGACCCGACCAGTCGCACACACCCCCGGGAATTGGCGGAATGTCCAGCTGTGTGATAGCCATCTCCTACTGCGGGTGGGGTGGGGACTTCTACTGTAGCTATATGTGGGAGCGTATCTGAGCCGGGGATTCTGAGGGTGTTCTTTCATGTATCAAAGCGATCTCAAGAATGTGCCATGTATGATAAACCTGCAATAAAGTCATAATCGTGTGTATAAGAGACCAGGTCTCAGAGATGCAGTTAGAGCACCTCGTGATGATACCTTGCTGTCTGATCTGATGTGTTCTACTCCGACGGAATAAAATTTTGTTTCCTGCCTTCCAGTCTCCGGCGCCTGCCTCTTTGTTGGTTAATTTTCGAATGGTATAAGAGGCGATTACCGCCGGGCAATACTTGAAAGGTTATCGACTGCAACTGCCACTACCATTTAACAGTACTTTCAATGGCACGTACTGCTTTTGCCCTTCCCCAGAGGATAATGTCCCTATGACAAAGTTGCAATGCGTTGGATGCATACTATGCCTTGTTGTAACCAGCAAATTTGTTCTAATATGTGTCTCTGTGACATGTGCCAGGTGTATTGATGTAGTGTCACTTGTTCATCCTCACAGGTAGGCGCCTCTGCCAAGAAGCAGATCTGGATGAACGCCGTCAGTGCCGTGAGGAGGACGGAGGGTCGCAAGCAGCGCCTGGCCCAGGTGAGAAAACGCTGGCAGGATATCCGGTGCTGGATGCGGAGGATCGCACGGGTCCTGCTGGGGGACTCACCTGAGACCCATAAGAACCGTGGGCGCCGCCGTCTGACCCACATCCACAAGCGTGTGCTGGCGGTGGTCTTTCCAGACTTGGACAGGCGCTTACAGGAGAAGCAGCAGCAGGAAGGGGGTAGGTACATGTGTGTTTGTTGTGTGTCACCAGCATTTGTAAGTGCGCAGTTGCATGGATACACTGCCAGGGTTTAAAGGTGCTGTGCAGATCCTGTTACCCACAGTATAGCGGTGCTCTCCTGCCTCCCTTCCCCTCCTTGCAATGTGTTCCCTGGTCTGTGTGTAGTCACTCCTTCACAAGGTTATCTAGGCTGGCAGTTTATCCACGTGAACAATGCCTGTAGCATCATGTGTGGGGGTGGTGTGTAACAGGTTTTGGGACCTTGCCTGTGCCCTGTCCAGTTCAGTACTTGTGGGTTCCATGTCAGTTGGCACTGATGCTGAGTCCAGACATGGGAGTTAGTCTCTCAAGTGTCATGCCTTACAGCACACATGTCCTATGTTGTGGCCTGTTACATGATGTGCATGAGTGTGCGATACGCATAGTGCAGGGATGGTGGCGTGTGTTGCAGTCATTCCCATTCAGGACCATGGAGTTGTGTGGCCACTACTGTCCCCTGGGGCATATTTTCCTAGGTGTCATGTGTGTCATCACAAAATGTGGACACTCTCAGTGTCTACAGCATAGGTTGTGCTCTGTGCCATTGTCCCCTGGCACCAGGTATATTGACGTAAAATGTAGTACAAGTGTCTACTGTACAGCCTGACCTGATTATCCTTGTTCATACTCACGGTGGCCAGTGCCTGTGTGTCTTGTTACAATCATCTGATGATGCCCATTTGTACATGATTATTTGGACAGGCGCACCTTGGGTATTTTGTGTCCAATCTTGCATTTTTCCAGCCCATGTGTATTTCACACAGACTAAGAGATGTAAGTGCTTCCTGTGTCTCAACAAATTGTCTCATGTAGGGGGTGGTTGGTGCGGGCAAAGCCTACATGTCAAACCTGAAATCTCCTTGCTAGGTCTGGCCAGTGTGTGATGTTTGTCTGGACATACACTCAAGGTGCAGTGAGCCAGTCATGGTGGGCATGTTTTCAGTATTACCTGGGCAGCATGTGCCTAAAGTTCATGGATATGGTCCCTGCTCATCCCTATTTTTGGCAACGCTGTGTGGTGCAGATGCAGTGCTGGATTGTCCCCAGAGCCTGGCTCCTCTGTCAAAATCCATTTCATGTCATTTGCTATTGTGTCATGCTCTCCATAGTTTTTCAGTGGCATGGTGGGTCAACCAACTGTGTGTTGCAGGGCCTACATATGTACCTTGTTTTGTAGATATTACTCATATTTCTTTTCAGGCTATGCACTGTAACCTATGTAGATTGGACTCATGTGACATATGTATACAGGTGTATGATTAATTCCTGTCTCTTCACCTTGCCCACAGCATCGTCGGGGGACACGGATGGAGACATCAGCACAGACCGAGCGGAGGGACCGAGCACCAGTGCCAGCGGTGACATCTTGGCTGGCACATCGAGTGGAACTGAGGCGGAGGAGAGTGAGGCCGAGGACCTGTCCAGTGCCACCACAGAATATGAAGCTGACGGGTCCGAGGATGAGCTCTCCGAGTGGGCGGAGGCTGCACCACCAGCTGACAGTGGTACAACATCTCTCCCCGCCCCCTCCATTGCCATCAGCCGGCTCCCACTTGCTCGTGTCCCTTCCCAGCGTGCCCGGTCACCACATGTCTCCTTCCTGCCAGGCACCACCCCCCCTGCCCCTGTCTCCACTGCTGCCGCCAATGCCGAGTCTGTGGACATCCAGCGGCAGTTGCAGGTTGGTCAGACTGCGATGCTTAATGTCCTCCATGGCCACAGCCAAGTGCTGAACAACATGGAGGCATACTTGGAGGGCATTTTCTCATCGCAGGCTGACCAACGCAACTTGCTGAGGTCCATTGACTCGACACTGACTGCAGCAGTGGGTCTCCTGCAGCGCTTTGTCCAACCCCCTACCCCTGCCCCATCCACACTTCCCACTCCCATGCCTGTCCCACGTACACCCAGACGTCAGCATGCACCCACCACAACAGACACAGGCACCACACCAGCAGGGAAGGTCAAACGCACACCTCCTGGCACGCACACACAGGGTGAAGTAGGCACACCCACTGGGTCGGGGGGCAAACCTAAGACACGCAGCCAGAGTGGGAGTCCGCATTCCACAAAATCCACTCCCTCCAAATCCCCTCCCCTCAGCTCTCCTGGCCAAAAGTCGGATACAGGGTCAGTCCTGCCCAGTCTGACCATCAGCCCCAGTGTGGCACCACCCCGCAAGCGGTGGAGGCAGGACACCGGCAGGGGAGTTGAGTCCCCCTCCTGTCCACACCCTCACCCAGTGGCGCTGCGACCCATCCCTCCGACCCCCCCCCCCTCCTTGGGGCCTGTGGTTCCTTCGGGTGCAGGGGAGTCGCTGGAGGACCTTGCTAAGGTGTGCAGCGCCATCCTGACCTCCGCCTTTAGCGCTGCCCCACCCCCTGTGGTGGAGTCCTCCGTCTCTGCACCCACGACGCCTACCCTTCGCCCTCATGTCCCTGCGGTGCCTGGTCCTTCCCCCCCACATGATGCCCCCCCTCTGGGAGACAAAGGAGTCTGACTGTGCATGCAAGCTAGGGGACACGCGTCCAAGTGTCCCCCACCTGGATTTGAACTTTGGATTGCCCTATGGGCATTGTACATTTTGAACTTTCAAGGGACAAACAGATTTTTGGATGCTGAATGAAGCAATTTCTTTTTCCTTAGTACACTACTGTCTATCTGGTATTGCTGTTGGTGGACCTGCTCCATTATTTTGGGTGGTGATAATGTGTTGGGTGTGTGGGAATTGTCGTCTTGTGCTGGTCATAGGGTGGACCCTGGTATCTGTGTGCCATCACAAGCTGTTGGCTACATAACTTTGTTCATGTAAGCAGTTACTGCATGGTGACATCGTCCCAAGGTGTGTTCCTTCCTCTGTGTAACCTGATATCTTCCCTGCAGGGTCATTCCAATATGTGGTGCTGAGCTGTGTCTACATTGGCTGGGTGTGTGACGGACTCGTTAGACTTTGGCCATGCATGCTGAGCGATGTCTCCACCTGCATCATTCGTGGCGTCCTTGGTGGTCACTGTACTTGTGTATGTAGACTGTTGACATGACTTCATGTGGACATGTTTTCTTATCGGCGCTATGCATGTGTATACTCCCAGCCTCGCAGACATGTGGTACATGTACTGCAGGATCTTTGTGCACCTGACTGACATTTGTGGGCATTGGATCTGTGGGTACTCCACACTTTTCTTTGCAGGGGCACTGCTGTGAGTGTTAGGCACCCACCCCTCCTGTGTCTGGGCACTGCTGGGAGGACTCTGCACACACCCCTCTTATGTCTGGGCACTGCTGGGAGTGTTAGGCACCAACCCCTCCTGTGTCTGGGCACTGCTGTGAGTGTTAGGCACCCACCCCTCCTGTGTCTGGGCACTGCTGGGAGGACTCTGCACACACCCCTCTTATGTCTGGGCACTGCTGGGAGGACTCTGCACACACCCCTCTTATGTCTGGGCACTGCTGGGAGTGTTAGGCACCCACCCCTCCTGTGTCTGGGCACTGCTGTGAGTGTTAGGCACCCACCCCTCCTGTGTCTGGGCACTGCTGGGAGGACTCTGCACACACCCCTTTTATGTCTGGGCACTGCTGTGAGTGTTAGGCACCCACCCCTCCTGTGTCTGGGCACTGCTGGGAGGACTCTGCACACACCCCTCTTATGTCTGGGCACTGCTGGGAGTGTTAGGCACCCACCCCTCCTGTGCCTGGGCACTGCTGGGAGGACTCTGCACACACCCCTCTTATGTCTGGGCACTGCTGTGAGTGTTAGGCACCCACCCCTCCTGTGTCTGGGCACTGCTGGGAGGACTCGGCACACACCCCTCTTATGTCTGGGCACTGCTGGGAGGACTCTGCACACACCCCTCTTATGTCTGGGCACTGCTGGGAGGACTCTGCACACACCCCTCTTATGTCTGGGCACTGCTGGGAGTGTTAGGCACCCACCCCTCCTGTGTCTGGGCACTGCTGGGAGGACTCTGCACACACCCCTCTTATGTCTGGGCACTGCTGGGAGGACTCTGCACACACCCCTCTTATGTCTGGGCACTGCTGTGAGTGTTAGGCACCCACCCCTCCTGTGTCTGGGCACTGCTGGGAGGACTCTGCACGCACCCCTCTTATGTCTGGGCACTGCTGGGAGTGTTAGGCACCCACCCCTCCTGTGTCTGGGCACTGCTGGGAGGACTCTGCACACACCCCTCTTATGTCTGGGCACTGCTGGGAGTGTTAGGCACCCACTCCTCCTGTGTCTGGGCACTGCTGTGAGTGTTAGGCACCCACCCCTCCTGTGTCTGGGCACTGCTGGGAGGACTCTGCACACACCCCTCTTATGTCTGGGCACTGCTGGGAGGACTCTGCACACACCCCTCTTATGTCTGGGCACTGCTGGGAGTGTTAGGCACCCACCCCTCCTGTGTCTGGGCACTGCTGTGAGTGTTAGGCACCCACCCCTCCTGTGTCTGGGCACTGCTGGGAGGACTCTGCACACACCCCTCTTATGTCTGGGCACTGCTGTGAGTGTTAGGCACCCACCCCTCCTGTGTCTGGGCACTGCTGGGAGGACTCTGCACACACCCCTCTTATGTCTGGGCACTGCTGGGAGTGTTAGGCACCCACCCCTCCTGTGTCTGGGCACTGCTGGGAGGACTCTGCACACACCCCTCTTATGTCTGGGCACTGCTGTGAGTGTTAGGCACCCACCCCTCCTGTGTCTGGGCACTGCTGGGAGGACTCTGCACACACCCCTCTTATGTCTGGGCACTGCTGGGAGGACTCTGCACACAACCCTCTTATGTCTGGGCACTGCTGGGAGTGTTAGGCACCCACCCCTCCTGTGTCTGGGCACTGCTGTGAGTGTTAGGCACCCACCCCCCTGTGTCTGGGCACTGCTGGGAGGACTCTGCACACACCCCTCTTATGTCCAGGCACTGCTGGGAGGACTCTGCACCCAACCCTCCTATATCAGGATATGTACGCTTAGAACATACATGGGTGTGGGTTCGCTCCATGCATACGGGGGTGGTGTTACGGTCCGTACGTACACTGTTGGGGTGGGGGGTACGCTCCATGCATACGGGGGTGGTGTTACGGTCCGTACGTACACTGTTGGGGTGGGGGGTACGCTACCTACATACGGGGGTGGGGTACGGTCTGTACGTACACTGTTGGGGTGGGGGGTACGCTCCATGCATACGGGGGTGGTGTTACCGTCCGTACGTACACTGTTGGGGTGGAGGTTCGCTCCATGCATATGCGGGTGGGGGTACGGTCCGTACGTACACTGTTGAGGTGGGGGGTACGCTCCATGCATACGGGGGTGGTGTTACGGTCCGTACGTACACTGTTGGGGTGGGGGTACGTGCCATACATACGCATGTGGGGGTACGGTCCGTACGTACACTGTTGGGGTGGGGGGTACGCTCCATACATACGGGGGTGGGGGTACGGTCCGTACGTACACTGTTGGGGTGGGGGGTACGCTCCATGCATACGGGGGTGGTGTTACAGTCCGTACGTACACTGTTGGGGTGGGGGTATGCTCCATGCATACGGGGTGGGGGTATGGTCCGTACGTACACTGTTGGGATGGTGGTACGCTCCATGCATACGCGGGTGGGGGTACGGTCCGTACATATCCGTACCCACGCTGTGGAATGCTTGTGCGGGCCGTACCCAGGCCTTTGCCTTGTGGGTACGAGCCGTCCCGCCATTGTTGGGGTGACATAGGTGTGGGCGTGGTACGACTCGTACCCACGCTCTTAAGGCGTGGGTACGGGACGTACCTGTATTGTTGTGTTACCGGTTCGCGTCGTCGACCACTTCCGTTGTGGCGGACGCTGGCTTTGCTGGACACGCCCCCACCCCCTCGTAGTGACCAGGGCCTGGGGGTCAGGTATGTCCAGGGCATGTGTGCTGTGTGACTTGGGTGGGGGTTTTGTGGCCTGCCCCTGCTCCTGCCCCTCCCCTTTCCCCCCTCCCTTTGTTGTTCTGACCTTCTGCGGCGTCTGCGTCGGAACCTGTAGAGGAGGTCGACTGCTATGAGGGCCGGGATGACACGTAGGTTCGGGTCCATGTCTGTCCGTCGCGTGCAGGTACTCCTTGTTCGCGTCGTCCTGATTTCCCGGCAGTTTTTGGCTGCCGGAAAATATTCTCCGTGCGGGATGACGTCGGTGCGAATCGTACTTCCTGGTTCATGAAAGGCAGGCTGCGTGCGTCCCGACATCACGTCGGCGCTTTCCCGGATCACATTTGGATGTATATTTTCGTCGGTCGGTGTTTTGTACGAATCGTACGGAAATAGTATTTCCGTGCGAATCGTAATTCCATGTTTGTATATTGTTCCGACCGGGTACGCGTCGGACGGAGAATATGCTCCGTCCGACGGTTCGTACCCGGTTTTTACAGGATCGTAATCGGCACCAGAATGTCAAAAATATCGTTGTTAAAAATATAGGGTATTTTTTAGTTAAAAAACATATATGTTACATAAACCAAATAATACTTATAAATAAAATAAACATAATCAAACATATTTTATAATGTTTAAAATTAATAATAAATATATATAATTTAATAAAACATTAATTAAACATATACATATAATATATAATATATAATATATATAATTACTTAATCAGTTTTAATAATTGTTTTAATAACTTATAAATTATTACAAATTATTATAAATTACAAATACATCATACACATACAACAATAACATGAATAAAAATTAAATAATTATATATAACACATTTAAAAAATTACATTTAATTTGAATATTCTTAAAATTAATTATATATTACATTAGCTAAAATAATACAAAAAATATTAAATAGCACAGACAATAAAACTACTACTCCAGCTCCAAAAAAAACAACAGTAAGGAAAATGTTAGATAGCGTAGGGGGAAAAATTACTATACCAACTCCAGAGAGTGCAACAGTAGAGAAAGTGTTGGATAGTGTAGGGGTAAAAATTACTATTCCCACTCAAGAGAGTGCATCATTAGGGAAAGTGTTGGATAGCGTAGGGGTAAAAATTACTATTCCAACTCCAGAGAGTGCAACAGTAGGGAAAGTGTTGGATAGCGTAGGGGTAAAAATTACTATTCCCACTCGAGAGAGTGCAACAGTAGGGAAAGTGTTGGATAGCGTAGGGGTAAAAATTACACTTCCCACTCCAGACAGTGCAACAATAGGGAAAGTGTTGGATAGCGTAGGGGTAAAAATTACTATTCCAACTCCAGAGAGTGCAACAGTAGAGAAAGTGTTGGATAGCGTAGGGGTAAAAATTACTATTCCCACTCCAGAGAGTGCAACATTAGGGAAAGTGTTGGATAGCGTAGGGGTCAAAATTACTATTCCAACTCCAGAGAGTGCAACAGTAGGGAAAGTGTTGGATAGCATAGGGGTAAAAATTACTATTCCCACTCCAGAGAGTGCAACAGTAGGGAAAGTGTTGGATAGCGTAGGGGTAAAAATTACTATTCCAACTCCAGAGAGTGCAACAGTAGGGAAAGTGTTGGATAGCGAAGCGGTAAAAATTACTATTCCCACTCCAGAGAGTGCAACAGTAGGAAAAGTGTTGGATAGCGTAGGGGTAAAAATTACTATTCCAACTCCACAGAGTGCAACAGTAGGGAAAGTGTTGGATAGCGTAAGGGTCAAAATTACTAATCCAACTCCAGAGAGTGCAACAGTACAGAAAGTGCTGGATAGCGTAGGGATCAAAATTACTATTCCCACTCCAGAGAGTGCAACAGTAGGGAAAGTGTTGGATACCGTAGGGGTAAAAATTACTATTCCAACTCCAGAGAGTGCAACAGTAGGGAAAGTGTTGGATAGCGTAGGGGTAAAAATTACTATTCCAACTCCAGAGAGTGCAACAGTAGGGAAAGTGTTGGATAGCGAAGGGGTAAAAATTACTATTCCCACTCCAGAGAGTGCAACAGTAGGAAAAGTGTTGGATAGCGTAGGGGTAAAAATTACTATTCCAACTCCACAGAGTGCAACAGTAGGGAAAGTGTTGGATAGCGTAGGGGTAAAAAATACTATTCCCACTCCAGAGAGTGCAACATTAGGGAAAGTGTTGGATAGCGTTGGGGTCAAAATTACTATTCCAACTCCAGAGAGTGCAACAGAAGGGAAAGTGTTGGATAGCGTAGGGGTAAAAATTACTATTCCAACTCCAGAGAGTGCAACAGTAGGGAAAGTGTTGGATAGCGAAGGGGTAAAAATTACTATTCCCACTCCAGAGAGTGCAACAGTAGGAAAAGTGTTGGATAGCGTAGGGGTAGAAATTACAGTCTGTACGTACACTGTTGGGGTGGGGGTATGCTCCATGCATATGGGGGTGGGGGTATGGTCCGTACGTACACTGTTGGGATGGGGGTACGCTCCATGCATACGCGGGTGGGGGTACGGTCCGTACATATCCGTACCCACGCTGTGGAATGCTTGTGTGGGCCGTACCCAGGCCTTTGCCATGTGGGTACGAGCCGTCCCGCCATTGTTGGGGTGACGTACGTGTGGGCGTGGTACGACTCGTACCCACGCTCTTAAGGCGTGGGTACGGGACGTACCTGTACCGGTTCGCGTCATCGACCACTTCCGTTGTGGCGGACGCTGGCTTTGCTGGACACGCCCCCACCCCCTCGTAGTGACCAGGGCCTGGGGGTCAGGTATGTCCAGGGCATGTGTGCTGTGTGACTTGGGTGGGGGTTTTGTGGCCTGCCCCTGCTCCTGCCCCCCCCCTTTCCCCCCTCCCTTTGTTGTTCTGACCTTCTGCGGCGTCTGCGTCGGAACCTGTAGAGGAGGTCGACTGCTATGAGGGCCGGGATGACACGTAGGTTCGGGTCCATGTCTGTCCGTCGTGTGCAGGTACTCCTTGTTCGCGTCGTCCTGATTTCCCGGCAGTTTTTGGCTGCCGGAAAATATTCTCCGTGCGGGATGACGTCGGTGCGAATCGTACTTCCTGGTTCATGAAAGGCAGGCTGCGTGCGTCCCGACGTCACGTCGGCGCTTTCCCGGATCACATTTAGATGTATATTTTCGTCGGTCGGTGTTTTGTACGAATCGTACGGAAATAGTATTTCCGTGCGAATCGTAATTCCATGTTTGTATATTGTTCCGACCGGGTACGCGTCGGACGGAGAATATGCTCCGTCCGACGGTTCGTACCCGGTTTTTACAGGATCGTAATCGGCACCAGAATGTCAAAAATATCGTTGTTAAAAATATAGGGTATTTTTTAGTTAAAAAACATATATGTTAAATAAACCAAATAATACTTATAAATAAAATAAACATAATCAAACATATTTTATAATGTTTAAAATTAATAATAAATATATATAATTTAATAAAACATTAATTAAACATATACATATAATATATAATATATAATATATATACTTACTTAATCAGTTTTAATAATTGTTTTAATAACTTATAAATTATTACAAATTATTATAAATTACAAATACATCATACACATACAACAATAACATGAATAAAAATTAAATAATTATATATAACACATTTAAAAAATTACATTTAATTTGAATATTCTTAAAATTAATTATATATTACATTAGCTAAAATAATACAAAAAATATTAAATAGCACAGACAATAAAACTACTACTCCAGCTCCAAAAAAAACAACAGTAAGGAAAATGTTAGATAGCGTAGGGGGAAAAATTACTATACCAACTCCAGAGAGTGCAACAGTAGAGAAAGTGTTGGATAGTGTAGGGGTAAAAATTACTATTCCCACTCAAGAGAGTGCATCATTAGGGAAAGTGTTGGATAGCGTAGGGGTAAAAATTACTATTCCAACTCCAGAGAGTGCAACAGTAGGGAAAGTGTTGGATAGCGTAGGGGTAAAAATTACTATTCCCACTCGAGAGAGTGCAACAGTAGGGAAAGTGTTGGATAGCGTAGGGGTAAAAATTACACTTCCCACTCCAGACAGTGCAACAATAGGGAAAGTGTTGGATAGCGTAGGGGTAAAAATTACTATTCCAACTCCAGAGAGTGCAACAGTAGAGAAAGTGTTGGATAGCGTAGGGGTAAAAATTACTATTCCCACTCCAGAGAGTGCAACATTAGGGAAAGTGTTGGATAGCGTAGGGGTCAAAATTACTATTCCAACTCCAGAGAGTGCAACAGTAGGGAAAGTGTTGGATAGCATAGGGGTAAAAATTACTATTCCCACTCCAGAGAGTGCAACAGTAGGGAAAGTGTTGGATAGCGTAGGGGTAAAAATTACTACTCCAACTCCAGAGAGTGCAACAGTAGGGAAAGTGTTGGATAGCGAAGCGGTAAAAATTACTATTCCCACTCCAGAGAGTGCAACAGTAGGAAAAGTGTTGGATAGCGTAGGGGTAAAAATTACTATTCCAACTCCACAGAGTGCAACAGTAGGGAAAGTGTTGGATAGCGTAAGGGTCAAAATTACTAATCCAACTCCAGAGAGTGCAACAGTACAGAAAGTGCTGGATAGCGTAGGGATCAAAATTACTATTCCCACTCCAGAGAGTGCAACAGTAGGGAAAGTGTTGGATACCGTAGGGGTAAAAATTACTATTCCAACTCCAGAGAGTGCAACAGTAGAGAAAGTGTTGGATAGCGTAGGGGTAAAAATTACTATTCCAACTCCAGAGAGTGCAACAGTAGGGAAAGTGTTGGATAGCGAAGGGGTAAAAATTACTATTCCCACTCCAGAGAGTGCAACAGTAGGAAAAGTGTTGGATAGCGTAGGGGTAAAAATTACTATTCCAACTCCACAGAGTGCAACAGTAGGGAAAGTGTTGGATAGCGTAGGGGTAAAAAATACTATTCCCACTCCAGAGAGTGCAACATTAGGGAAAGTGTTGGATAGCGTTGGGGTCAAAATTACTATTCCAACTCCAGAGAGTGCAACAGAAGGGAAAGTGTTGGATAGCGTAGGGGTAAAAATTACTATTCCAACTCCAGAGAGTGCAACAGTAGGGAAAGTGTTGGATAGCGAAGGGGTAAAAATTACTATTCCCACTCCAGAGAGTGCAACAGTAGGAAAAGTGTTGGATAGCGTAGGGGTAAAAATTACTATTCGAACTCCATAGAGTGCAACAGTAGGGAAAGTGTTGGATAGCGTAAGGGTCAAAATTACTAATCCAACTCCAGAGAGTGAAACAGTACAGAAAGTGCTGGCTAGCGTAGGGATCAAAATTACTATTCCCACTCCAGAGAGTGCAACAGTAGGGAAAGTGTTGGATAGCGTAGGGGTAAAAATTACTATTCCAACTCCAGAGAGTGCAACAGTAAGGAAAGCGTTGGATAGCGAAGGGGTAAAAATTACTATTCCCACTCCAGAGAGTGCAACAGTAGGGAAAGTGTTGGATAGCGTAGGGGTAAAAATTACTATTCCAACTCCACAGAGTGCAACAGTAGGGAAAGTGTTGGATAGCGTAAGGGTCAAAATTACTATTCCAACTCCAGAGAGTGCAACAGTACAGAAAGTGCTGGATAGCGTAGGGATAAAAATTACTATTCCAACTCCAGAGAGTGCAACTGTAGGGAAAGTGTTGGATAGCGTAGAAGTTAAAAATAACATACTTATAAATAAAATATTTATTTTAAATAATTAGTGATTTAATTATTAAATAACTCAAAATTATTTACAAATACCAATAAATTATGATTACAAACATAACTACCAATTAATAATTAATTAACAATAAATTAATAATAAATACCAAGAAAAAATAATTAATAAATATTAATTACCAAATAATAAATATTAAACAATAAAATATTTTTCATAACCAAAAACATATGAATTATTAAAAAGTAATTACCAATTAAAAAATATTGGACAATTAACAAAAATTATACCACAAAATAATAATGAAACATTAATTACCAATTAATAATTACTTATTAATATATTAATTAGAAATAGCAATACATAATATTTAATCATATTTAATTCACAATTAATGATTGATCAACAACAAATTATTTTTCATAACCAAATTTTTATAATTTAAAATATTTACCAATTAATAATTAATGTCCAATTAATTAATTATCAACACCCAACAACAAATTTCATAATTACTTAATAAGATTTCAATTACTTCCAAGACTATTCCACTATAAACGCACAACACACTCCAATAATAAAATAATACACTTAACATAATTATCAATTAATCAATTAATAAAAACTAATTACCAATTAATAAAAATTAATTACCAATTAATACTTAATTAACAATAACATAGTTATCAATACCAATAAATGAAAATAAATTATTACTTAATTACAATTAAATTACTTCCCACCCTATTCCCCTATAAACCCACAACCCGCTACAGAAATTAAACGCAAACATTTATTAAAATTAATTTATAATTCCTAAAAATGTATAATTAATTTCATATACTTAAATTACTTCCCACCCTATTCCCCTATAAACCCACAACCCACTACAGTACTAAAACACAAAATTGAATTAAAAAACCATTATTAACATATAAAAATGTTATGCATATATCTACAAACCAGTAAAACACTTAACAAAAAACATATAACACATGCATATTAAATACATAATAAAACACATAACAATAATATAAATATCGATATTAGTAACATCAATATTAGTAACATCGATATATTTGATATCGATATTACTAACTTCGATATTACTAACATCGATATAAAAATACTTACCTTAGGGTCGATATTCTGTCAATAGATATTATTGAAATCGATATTCTGTCCCTTCGATATTTAAAACTCGATATTAGTTTAGGTCGTAATTTTATTTTCGATATTTTGACTGCTTACCGCTATATAGTGCTAATGCTTTAATAATTCATATCACCGGTTCCCTGCTTTGGATTTTTGTTGTTTTGGTATCATTTTAATGATAAAAATATTTCCAAATGTTATAAATCAATGTGGGATTTTATATTGTGTGTTGTGTCTTAATGATTTACTGAATTGGTGTTTTTAAATGCTTTACATACCAGTCTCCTAAGTTAATCCTGCCTGCTCGCAGCCAAGCTACCAGGGGTTGAACATGGGAATATTTTATTGAGATCTGGACTATGCCTTAGACTGTCAGTAGGCTTATTGCCAGTGGTAGATGCATATTTACCATTGCTAATAACCTACTTTCCGATGACGCAGCTCTTTGCAGTGCCTCACAGGAGCAGACGTAGCGTGACACAGCCTTGACGCAAGCCTGCATTTCAGCTTGCCCAGCTTTTTGGAACTACCCCAGCACAATGCATCCTCAATATGAACTTGGTAGTCTCTCCTTGGAAACGATGCAGCACGACGCAAGCCTGTTTCACAGCCCTTGTAATTCATTGAAATGATGGCTGCGTGATGCATCTTTTGACGGAGACCTCGCATCACTTCTCGGGACCACCACTGAATGGTGCAGCACTTCACAACTAGGATTTAAGGTAATTTCTCAGTGGGACTAACTTGGACCCTGAATCTGGCCCGCGCGCCATCACAGTCAGCCTGAACATGTGTCATTGTCCCGATTCAGCATGGCCAGATAACCACAGTTGGTGCTTTGTATTTTTAAGCACCATTCTTACCTAACTCTCCAGTTCTATTGATTGGCTTTTGTCATTTTGGTATCAAATCACTTATTAAATTCTACTCTCTTTTTATAAATTGGTGTGTGATTTTTCTTGTGTTGGGTTTTTACTTTATTACTGTCTAGTGCTGAATAAATACTTTATACATTGGCTCTAAGTTAAACCTGACTGCTTTTGTGCCACGCTACCAGAGGGTTAAACACAGGTTAATTTGAGGTTTGATTGTGTTTCACCTTGACAAGGATTGTGGTTGCTGCTTGAGTAGGGTTTCACTACCCTCAACTAGTAACCCAATTTCCTACACTTAACTAATTAAGGAAACAATTGACATCATATGTAACACCGCAGTATAATGGCTTGTTTAGCTAATGAATGTCAAACACAGAAATTCGGCAGGAAAGATCCTCGGCATGGCTTCCACAAGGGAGCACAAATAATGTGCTGTGGGCACCACATTTAAGGATTCTATTTCAACCATTTTCTTGAAAAATAAAAACATATAATGAGAGAGAGAGAGAGAGGGAGAGGGAGTGGGAGAGGGAGAGGGGGAGAGAGAGAGAGAGAGAGAACGAGAGGTTCACTCTCTTAAAATAAAAATGGTATTACTACTTCTGCAAATATGGTCAGCTGGCAATGCAAGCTGACAGCGACGTAATCATGGTAACTGAAACACGTTTAAATTAGGCATTATGTTTAATTAGTACAGACTCGCCCTATAATCGTATCAAAACAGGTATCGCACTAACCTATTAAAACATTTTCTCCCTCCTCCTTGATTTTTTCAATTCCTTCTGAAAGACCTGTAGGCTCTCACTCTCATCTGATTGAGAACAATTTCCTCCGTATTCCTTCATATTGTCCCTAGATACATTTTAACAGTGGACTGGAGGAATTACACCACAAGTGGCAAAAAAACTAGATCTTGGTCCAGAAAACATGCTTTTTTGTGATTTAGTGTAAATCTGATCAGAACTTTTTGAGAAATTAAGGTTCAGAATGTATGTATATATCACGCCACTGGAAGATTCGCTGAGGTGATGAAACTAGAGAAAAGATCTGACTGGCTGCCACCACATCAACAAAGATATGCCAGGAGCCATTTTAGGACTCTGGGACTCAGACTCCGGTCCTTAAAATAAGTTCACAAAAACATTAAAGATGACAGGGTAGGTATACCATCCCCAACTATGCCTGGGGAAGTAGTGTTCTGAGAGGGACGACCGCCTCAAGTTAAACAAATTATTATTATTTAGATTTTTAACAGAAATTCACATCTGCAAACTTTCTGTATGTTTTTTTAAAGGGTAGGCTCCCAACCTTTTTTAAAAAAAAATAGCCTCTGGGGTGCACCAATACCTGGGGGTCAGCATGTTGTTTTTGTATGGGAGGAGCGTGTGCGCCCCCTTCCCCAAACCTTTATTATGCCCCAGGGATCCCATAAACGGGGGCGGCATTAACTTTGAAGAGAGAGGGGACATGGTGCTCCGTTCCCCAACACTTCTAGAGGCCCTAGGGATAGCCATCCTCGGTCCACATAAATTTAACTCACACCCTCGCCATGCACTGCTAATCACTTTACATATTATATCTCTCATGATATTTTCTATGACATCATTGATATTATCACTGCAACATCTGAAATACCATCATGGAACACAACACTGTGCATGGCGGGGGCGGGAGTTCTAGTTACCTTAGGGCACGAGTTATAGTTACTTGAGAGAACTATAACTGGTGGATTTCAGTGTTTTTGTTAATTTAAAACGAAATGTTTTGACTGACATTTTCGCTGAACTGTAATGTCCCTTTTACCTTTGTTTTTTTGTCAGTGAAGTTCTAAGAATTTTTATTATTACACAATTCCTAACTGTGACATCACTTTAACCTTTATAGTGAATAAGAAAATGCAAACAGCATCCCTCAATCCTAACAGCAATATTTTACCCAACACACACTCAATCCTAAGAAACCATGCACACCAAGCAAATTTATACCCCCTAGCATCCCATATATAATCAAACCTTAATAAATCCGACCCTGAATCCTAAAAAGACCTAAATATATATTACACTGTTGGCAACAGCACTAACCCTGGGCGTAGGACTACGCTACGCTAGCGTAGTTTGCGCAACTACGCGCTATGCGAATTGCACGTAGCACAGTGCAAATACACGTAGCGTAGTGGGTAATTTTTGCTTGCTCGCGGTCCTCAACGTCAAGTTGGCGACCGCAAGTGTGCAAAATACCATCCCGGCAAGACTTTTTCCTCATTCGCGATAAGCAACATCAAGTTGCCGATCGCGAGCATGGAAAATAAACCTCCCGGCGAGATTCTCAACGTGGGGAGGTCAGGTGTCTCATTGCGAGTTGTCGCGTATGCTTGCGATGAGAAGCTACCAGTCTGTGTTGAGAAAGCTGCCGCTCGAGTACAAATCTACTCGAGCAGCAGAAAACGACCGCTTGCACAGTGCAAGATGCGGTTTGCAATGATTGCACAGTGCGGACATGCATCCGGCACTGTACAATCAGTGCGAACAGCATTTTGCACAGTGCAATACGCAGTTCGCGTAGCTACGCGCAGCTCGCGTAGTGCGAAGTGCACTTCACATGCTACGAGTAGCGCTATTACGCAAACTACGCCCAGTTAGTTCAGCACCAGTGTGTAGTTATTGTTAAGTCAGAGGTTCAACATGAAAGGCAATTTTAGTTATTTTTTTAAAAAATACATTTGGGGCCATTCAAAAAATCAGCATGGAGCTTTCTAAAACAAAAAAAGGTCACACACTTTGGGAATTTCATGGTAAATTTTGTGCTGATCCATCAAGCGAAGGCCCAAAAAATATAATCCCAAAAGTGGGATTTCCAATTTTAATTCCCTCATGGTTCTTTGGTACTCAATACAGAATTACACCAAACTTGCCACAATGTTAGAACAGTAGCAAAGGATTGATCTTTTGCTGGTTTGGTGTTAATCTGTTCAGTAACTTTCAAGTTCTATTTAAAAAGCTTCTCTGACTGGGGATGAAGAGGATACATTTTATAGATATCTAACAGTTGTAAAGCTGCATTTTTAACTTGCTCATAACTTTAGCGCTGTTTAACAAATTTGCATGAACTTTTATGCTTGGCATGTTTACCTTACTCTTTTGTTAATGTGTGAAATTTTATATAAGTGCAGATTTCGCGGGGCACTTTTAAAAAAGGTATTAAAAAATTACTTAATTTGCTAATATGTGTTCATTTAAGGAATCCAAATGATATTTGGCAGATATTTAGCATAATTCATCTTCTGTGGGCATGGCAGGTTTTGTATAGATCTATCATGGGTGAGCAGAGTTGAAAAGGGCCGGAAAAACAATTTCATGTGCCAATAACTTTGATGCTTTGTCATGAATGCTGCATCAGGCAGCACACATAGAAGTTACAAAATGGGAATTAAAGATTTTTTATGTACAGGAAGGGAGACCTTCCTGCACATAAACTATCTTCCCCCCAATGCAGACAACCTTGCACTATGGTGAGAGGATGCCTGTGTTGGCCTTTGAGCGCCAGCACTAGGGGGAACGCAGGAGTGCGCCACATTCTTGTGAATACGGCACATCCCTGCGTTTTCAGAATAGAGAAGCGTGGCGTTAGCAATGTTGGCTTAACACCACGCCTCCCCATTCTGCTGTAAATATGCCCCTTGGTCTCTTAGCACATTTAGCCCAATAAAGGAATCTCAGGTTCAGCAGATCTGATAATGGGGGACAAAGTTAAATGGGGGTCCAAAGCATCATTGATTTGCGAATAACTTTTGCACAGCTTTGCAGATCTACATACCACTAGACAGACACCCTGTTTTATATTTTGAGCTTCATGCAAACTTATCTAGAGGCTGGAGCACTTAAAGGGGTGGTCACAAATGCTGCACTTTCCATTTCAAATTCCATATACATCTGTTATCTCCTTTTCTTAAAAATGAGACATCATAGTAATGTCAGGAAGGAAGTGAAACGTTACTCAGAGACGTGTTGTTGCTTGGTTTGGAATACATCTGTTCACTAGATTTCCATAATGGGGCATTACAGTGATGCATTAGGTGGCATAAAAGAGTGAAACGGTGGAGATTGCTGGACAATAAGTGAGCAGGCAGCTCTTAAACCCAGGTTTGCAGAGTTTCCATGGATCTGCATTTAAAAATAAAAAGCCCCTATTGGACAAAGAAGCTATAAGCTCCTGTTGCCGATGTGGAGTCTGTGATACCAAGGTTTGGTCTGTGAACCCGAATAAAACACCTGGCCGGACAACAGGCATGTTTGAAGTTTCTGCTCATCTGTGGGTGGCCACGTTTGCTAATTATTAGCAAAGGAAAACAGTCCTCCTGTAGCACTGTTTCACTCGCTTATAAATTGCGTCACTCTTGAGGAGTGCAGGTACTCTCTTGCTCAAAATACAAACGTGCCGGTACTCAGTACCGGACAGTACCGGCCCAAAAAAAGCACTGCGTTAGAATCATTTGAGCCGTGACTTCGGTTCGGAGGGCACAGTCACTGCTGTGGCATTCGTGTCATCGCAGAGCTCGCCAAGTTTCGGGGGTGGCGCAATGGTAGGAGAGGCTGCAATGCGAAACTTATCCTGCTCGGGTTGCCTCAGGATGCAATAATGCGCAATGCCCCGGTGCCAAAGTGAAATCAAGAAAGTCGTACGTGGGAAGGCATTAAGAGAATAAAAACAAATTGTCTTGCCTGCATCCCACATCTTCACACGAAAAAGAGCGAATAGGAACAGATGTAGCGAGGAGCGCTGATTGAATTACGACGCTCATCCCATCCATCGGAATGCAAATGGGCTTTGACACGGCCGCTGCTCCACCGAGAGGCAATAAGAAAATTAGTCAAAGTGAACCTGGGGCTTAACTTTAGAGTAATGTACCAAAGTTTGTCATTTACGTTCAACTTCTGATACATTTTCGCACAAAGTGGAGGAGCAGAGGAGATTGAACGGAGTCAATCAGCGGTGCAGGTAAAGATGCGACTCAGAATAGACGAGTAATAGAAAATTGAATCACAGGTAGTAGAGAAAACGTATTTTACCGACCAGCCTTGCTCTCTTCTAAACTACTTAAAAGTGAATACAAAATAGTTTATATTGTTATTTTCTGCATATTTTGCAATTTTTTCGTGTCTTTATTGCAGCAAGAACCACTCCAGGGACACTAAACTAGCGCGTTCACTTGAACAGCTAGAACATTTCGGGTAAGCCTGACACTCAGATTAGTAAACATGCAGGGAAACACCACTGGCCTCTGACCTCTGACCCTCGGCCTCAGGCCTTCTCTGTCCCCAGCAGCTCCTCTCCACCGCTGAGCCTCCAGCCCCTCCTGTGAGGTGTTCTAGGCTCATCTGGTTCCTCCGTGTGTGCCCCGTTCCTGCCTCTGCCAGATTGCGTCGCCTCGGTGGGTCAGCGAGATCCTTTTTTTCTCGGTACTGTTGCTAGTATTGTTTATTTGTTTAAATTGTATTGTACTGCTTGATATGTTTTTTTTTACAGTTTTGCATCTGTTTCTCTAATTTCCTGCTCCGCTTTTCCCTGCCTTCCCGCTGCTGCTGCCCCTGCGGCCCCTCCCCCTGTCCACACCCGTTTCTCGCCTCCCAGCTGCTCGTCCCTCATCTTCCTGTACTTCATACCGGCCGCTGCGCTAGGTCGCGCAGCGGACGCGTGCAGCGGGCGTGCCACTGGTGTGCCGAAGTTGCACCAAAGGCAAGCCCGTCTGCCCCCGTCTGCGACCCGACTGCGGCCAGCGCCAGGAACCCTGGATCTACAACCTCCCACCGCTACAACTCTGCTGCCCTCCTCGCACTCAACCCCGGAAGAAACAGCAATGCTAAAGATCAGCGCCGAACAACACCCACGGCCAGTTCTCCTGCCGACACTGCAACAATCCTTCACCATCAACAGCCCCCCCCCATGACCGCTGAACCCACGCCGGACGCCCGCACCACCAATGCCCTGACGTGCATCCTCCTCAACGTGCACTCTCTACACAGACGCGCCATAGAGATCTGAGACCTACCCGATACCCTTTTGCCAGATGTCTCCTTCTTTACTGAAACTTGGACCAACGCCACCTCCGCCCCCGACATCACCACTGCCATCCCTGACGTATATAAGATCCAAAGAAGGGACTGCCCCCACCACCCAGGAGGAGGACTCGCCATCTCACACAAGAGCTCCCTCTGACTCTCCACCTCCTGCACAAGCGACCCCCTCTCCAACACAGAGCCCCTCCACTTCCAGATCCAGACCAGTCCCAGAACCACGCTGCACGGGACCCTCATCTACAGACCCCCGGGCCTTGCGCCTTTGCCACCACCACCATTGCCGACCTCATCACACCCCACGCCATCGCCTGCACGGACTACATTCTCATCGAGGACCTGAATTTCCACCTCAACAACCCCAGAGACTACGACTCCACCACCCTCCTTGACAACCTCGACAACCTCGGACTGAAATAGCTCGCCACTACCCCCACCACAGAGCCAGACACACCCTAGACCCCATCTTCGCAGGAGGGACTAACACCCACTTCAACCACACCACGCAGCCCCTCTGGACAGACCACCACTGTGTGCAATTCACCGTCAACACCACCACCACTCCCAAACCCCCACTCGCCCACCACGAATAAACTGGAGCAAGATCACGGAGGAACATCTCATCACCACCCTCCTCCCCGACCCCCCCGCCGCCACGACTGACACCAACTCAGCAACCAAAGAACTACACCACTGGATCTCCAGCTGCGCAGACAAGCTCGCACCCCGTCAGAGAACACCCCCTGAAAGCCACCTGGTTTACCACCGACCTCCAAGAAGCCAGGCGCTCCTGCAGACGCCGTGAGAAACTCTGGAGGAACAGGAAAACCACCAAAGACCAGAACACCTACAGGAACGCCATGACCGAATACCGCCAGCGCAGAAGAGCCAACAAGCGGACTTTTATCAAGAACAAAATCCTCACCAATGCCAGCAACACTAAAGAACTCTTCAACGTCATCCAGCAGTTCACCAAACCCCCCACCGAAGCCACAGACATCACACCATCCCAGGACGTCTGCAACAAGCTCAGAGCCTACTTTCACATGAAAATCAAGGCCCTCTATGATAACTTCAGCAAACAGACCCCTGACACCTTCCCTCTCTCCACCACCAACAACCAGACCACCATCACCTCCTGGAAACCCAACACCACCGAAGACACCGCCATGACCATGAAAAACACCCACTCAGGAGCTCCCACGGACTCCTGCCCGCCACACATCTCCCACAGAGCCGCTGCCATAACACACGAACTAAGCTGTACCATCAACACCCCCTTTGAAGCCGGCATCTTTCCCGATGACTGGAAGCGGGCCAAAGTCAAGCCCCTCCTATAAACCCTCTGCCGACCCGATGGACGTGAATAACTACCGACCCATCTCTCTCCCTCCCTTCACAGCCAAAGTCACCGAGAGATTCGTCAACGCCCAGCTCACCACCTTCCTTGAAGAGAACGCCATCCTTGACTCCTCCCAGATGGGATTTCACAGCAACCACAGCAGTGAGACCGCCCTCCTCGCCGCCACCGACGACATCCGTATGCTACTCGACAAAGGCACACTGTGGCCCTCATCCTGCTGGACCTCTCCGCAGCCTTCAAGACTGTCTCACATTGCACTCTCGCAGCCAGACTCCACAACACCGCTATTTGAGGAATTGCCCACGATTGGATCCGCTCCTTTCTCTCCGGCAGAACCCAAAGGATCAAACTCCCACCCTTCCTCTCCAAGCCTACAGAGGCCAGCTGCGGAGTACCTCAAGGATCCTCACTCAGCCCCACACTCTTCTATATCTACATGGCCCCCCTCGCCGCCATCGTCAGACAACATGACCTCAGCAAAGTATCCTACACCGACGACACTCAGCTCTTCCTCTCCCTCACTAAGAATCCAGAAGACACCAGACTCTGCTTCCAGGAAGGAATGAAAGACGTCGCAGCCTGGATGAACAACAGCTGCCTGAAACTCAACTCGGAGAAGATAGAGGTCCTCTTACTCAGACCCTCCTCCACTGCTGGGAACAACACCTGGTGGTCTTCTGCCCATGGAAACCCACCCACTCCATCGGATCATGCCCGAAACCTCGGCATCATCCTGGACTCCTCCCTCACCATGACCCGCCAGATCAACGCCGTCACCTCCACCTATTTCAACTCCCACTGCATCCTCCGCAAGACCTTCAAGTGGATCCCCCCTGAATGCAGGAAGACTGTCACCCACACACTCATAACCAGCAGACTGGACTACGGCAACACCCTCTACGTCGGAATCAACAGAGCCCTGCTACACAAGCTCCAAACCATCCAGAACACCGCATCCAGACTCGTCCTCGGGACCCCACGACACAAGCACATGACCCACCACGTATGAAACCTCCACTGGCTCCCTGTCGAGAAGAGAGTTACCTTCAAGCTACTCACCCACGTCTAGAAATCCCTCCACAACATCGGACCAAAATACCTCAATGGGAGAGTCCCCTTCCACGCACCCAGAAGGAACTTCCTCTCCACCGACCTCGCCCTGGCAGAGACACCACGCATCCACAGAACCAAAGCAGGTGGAAGAGCCTTCTCCTACGCCACAGCAAAGACCTGGAACGAGCTCCCAGTCAACATCAGGCTCTCCCCCACCCTGCATACCTTCAGGCTGAGCCTCAAGACCTGGCTCTTCGACTGATTCGGAGCTGCACCCCTCACGCCCTAGGACCTTGAGACCCACACGGGTGAGTAGCGCGCTTTACAAACTCCTGATTGATTGATTGACTGGAATTAGACTGCTCTGGAATCTCTAAAAAAAGAATCTTTGACAGCAGATTACATTTCCCCGGGCCCCATAGCAACCAGGGGATGCTAAGATACAATTTTAACAGTTAAGGGTGTTTACCATTGCTGCCCTGGGCCAGAAACACTGTCACACCACCATTAAAAGAGTAAGGGCCTGATTACGACTTTGGCGGTGTGGGAGTGGGACCACCACACTGCCACCTCACTCCCACACTGCATAAGCCATGTGAGCACCGCCCACCAGACTACGAGTTTTCTCGTGTCTGTCGGGTGTTTGTTTGGCGGTCCCACAGCTGTGCCTCTGAAAAAGGGCACCACAATTGGAGCATCAAAGGCAGTTCCTGCACAGCATGGACTCTGCAGTCCATGCTGTGTTTCCTCTCCATCACAGTTTTCATGGCGGGATGACCGCCATGAAAACCGTGGCGGAGAGGAAAATCGTAATATGCTTGGCAGTGCCTCAGCAGCACGGCCAAGTATATTATTGCCTCAAGACGGCTACAACACTGCCAGGCATCTCAGATCCTTGGCGGATGTGGCTGTCCGACCGCCCACCTTGTAAAAGGGTGGTAGAACCGCCGGCGTCCACACCGCCACCGTAATCATGCCCTAAGTGTGTAAGTAATGGGCTAATGCAGTCAAATGAGTTACTCTAAGAGAGGTTGTGAGGTTATGCACTCAGAATTCAAATGATATAGTAGTAAAAGTGATAAAGTCAGTGTTAAGTCAGTACTGTAATCCTCAAGGGAAATATACTGCAGGCACAACAATGATAAACTGTGCAAATTAAACCTCTTTAGCATATTCTTAGAAATGTGATCCCTGATCATTTGATAGCGTTTAAACAGTAAGAACAGGAAAAACAGTGAATATGAGGGATCGATGGTCAATGTCAGTGTGTGGATGTGCTCACAAAGCGCCTTCTCTGTCTGCTGGTTCAGATGTGGCCACTTTGGACCAGAAAGCAGAACCCAAGGTAGGCAACATTTTCAACTGTATCCAGACCAAGTGCCACAGCACTATCTCCTCCAGTGCTACGTTGATGTTACCAAGTGGAGATGTAGACACTGAAGGTAGCGTCCCCAAGATCCTTTAACTACATTCAGTAGAAATCTAAATTGAATGCCTCGTTCAGCTATAGGTGAAGAATCTTTAGGTATCGACGGAAACAAGGAACACGATGGCTTTCCACCATTATGCAACTTGGTAAACATTGATGCAACCACAATGTTAACACTTCCTTCAACACTTATAAAGCAAAATTATGTCGCAGTTTATCAGCTAACAACGATACAAATGTGCTTTAGTGCATCATGTGCTTACTTCCCAAAACGTGTGTGAGAAGCAAACTTAGGTTTTACGACGAGTAACAAAGAGAATATTGAGCCCTGAGGACCATGGAACACCCACCAAGACCTGGACCACTGTGTCTTGGGGAGGGGCCAGAGCGACTCACTTGCTTTGAGTTGAAAATCAAACCTAAGACAAAAGATGCAATCTGGATAACTAAACTACATGCAATCAAATATCACACTAATTGAGATTATGCAATGTATGTGATTTCATGTTAGATTATGATTTTCTAAAACGGAGATATAGTGTGACCTGACTTTAAACACTGTGATCATTCACATAGTGTCCGTCACGCCTCTCCAATGTATATATAAATATATAAGGCACCAATTAGATTATGATGTTATAAATATTTTCATTCTTTTTGCTATCACTAACAAATATATGTTAGAAGGTTACATAGTTACTCAAGTAAAGTACTTCCCTATTCCTTCCTTATCTAGTATCACAATAATTATGTCTTAATGTTTCACATTCACATATATGTGACAGGAAACGTGGCTGCATATGGCTACCTATGTAATGCTTTGTTATTGTTTCCTATTATCCACCTAGCCACCATCTTAGTGGGTATTTACATTGTGGTTACCTCTCCTATGTTTATGCTTGTTTAATAATCGACTGCAGCTGATACTGCATTTAGTTCCCATAGCCAATGCCACAAGGTATGTCCTCACTGTCTGTATTGCCACCTGAAAATAAGTGTTCATATAAACCTTGGTATTTATTTTTAAGCTATTTTACCATTTCTTCGTGCTCTATATGTACCCATTTTGCATGGATGATTCACAGGCAAATCATATTGTTAGAAATCATCATAAAATATTGAATTACTAAGTCAATAATTATCATGAATTGACATTATTTTAAATTGTTGTGATTTTAAAGGTTGGGTTGCTGATGGAAATTATGATTCAAACTTTTCGCTTAATATACAGGCATGAATGCATGTATGAAAGCTTCAAACATGAAGCAAACAAATGGCAGCCGAAGAAGAATTTATTAACTATGAGCAAATATAAGTCTATTGAAAGATTAAGGGGCAGATTTACGTTCCCTGGCGCATCCCTGCAAATCAGCAGGGAAGCGCCAGGGAAGATGCGTCACACTAGTTTGCCCTTGCGCCACCGCAGATGCGCCGCATTTACAATGCGGTGCATCGTGGCGCAAGTACAAGCAGATGTGTGACGCATCTGCCGGCGTAAGGTTGGCGCAGTGCTGAAGTTGTGTCGCAAGCGCGACGCAACTCCAGCACTGCGCCAACCTGCCCTATCCCTAACATGGTGCGTCACGCCTTACGCTTGCTTGAAGCAGGCATAAGGATTTGACGCACCAGCGTTGGAAAAGTGACTGCGTGAAATCTTGTAGATTTCACTGCGTCACTTTTCCGGGGCTTTTTCCGACGTAACGCCCACCCTGCATACATTAAACCTGACGCGGGTTTAATGTGGCGCCGGGCTTTACAACGTGACGCATCTCCCTAGATACGTCACGTTGTAAAACTGTCGCAGCATGGCGCTAGCTTTGCGCCGCCGCTGCATCACAAAAGTGACGCAACGGCGGCGCAAAAGTGGCGCACGGGGCTTGTAAATCTGCCCCATTATATTTTAAAATGTAAAGATAAAATAAAATTCCTGACGCACAAAACAGTAAGAATCACAGAAGTAAAGAATTCTCTCTCCAGTGGAGCGAGTCTCTTGCACTCTTATCATCTAGTGTGGTTGCCTGGCCCACAGGACACCTCCTCGCCAGCAGCAGGCACAGCAGGCTCCCCCAGGAACCTGCTATTGATGGAGATGAGGCTGGGATAAAAGATGCAGCCCTCAGGGGCCGAGTGTTCGGCTCAATAGGTGCCTCTTGCAATCTCTGCCTCTGCTCTTGAAACAGTTTGCTCTATTACCCACCTCTCCAGTGTATTTATGCAGAATATAAATATGTCTCCCTGTGACCCAGCAATGTCTGATGGCTGAAACAGAGCCAATTTGTGCTTGGGGCAAGGTCAAGGAAGCCCGCTAAGATGGATTCTGCATCTCCACCCTTTGCCACTTCACTGTGGCTCAGTAAAAAGCAACTCTTTACCAGCTGCTGTGCTGTGCTGGAAACACTTTTGCAGACTAAATCCGTTTTCGACAAGTCTGTTTTGAGACGATTGACCAATGACTAGACTTCGCTGATTGTCGCAGTACATGAGGTAGCATGGTGAGTGTCCTCCGGAAATGGTATTAAGACATACGCCTAATTGGTATTCATAAGCTTCCACTGATTCGGTGTGAGCAGTGCCTCCTTCAAATGTTCTTTAAAGGCTGTTGATGTAGTTTCAAAAAAATATTTTATTTGGGTTATTTAGCCCGCCTGATTTGATTTTATGGCAAGACCGGAGGCTAAGATTATGCAATCCTCTTTATTGCCGCCACCCACAGCAGCATTGTTAGAACATAGAATACAACAAACATTCTTTCCAATATATCAAAGATCTGGAACTTCCAATACTCTTCCTTCTTTTTTGCTGCTGCCCGTGAGTTAAGTACTGAATTCTTTGGCTCTCATTTTAAAAGTTAAGTTGTATGTGAGAGGATAATTTATTGAGAGGAAACGTTTTTAAAAGAGGCTTGATAATGATTAATCAGTATTAAGGATTGAGAAGGATGAATGGTGTGGAAAAACGTTTAATTTAAAACTTAGGAGAAAATGAAGGTCGTTTTTATCATAAGAGTTTGTTAAAAATTGACATGCGAGGAAGATTTGGGGATGTTAAGTAGGGGACCAGCGTTTAAATGGTGAACGATGTGTGTTAGAAAGAGACCAGCGTTTTAATTATAAACGTTGTGTTTTGGAAAAGAATGACGGGTTATAATCTGACGAAGTTTAGTTTTGAACGATCTAAGTGTTGAGTTTGGACGGACGAGGAAGTTGGGTTTCGATTTCGGGAAGTGAATACATCCGAAGGTAGGGGATGCAAAGTTATATTAGTTGTAAAAATATTTTGTTTGGGTTTTTTAGCCCGCCTGATTTGATTTTATATTTATAAAGCGCAAGCTATTACCCAAAGGGATCTAGGCACTACCAACTGGAGATCAGAAGACACTGTAGGATCTATGAGTATGAAAAGGCAGGACCTGAGTTTGAGAACAGATAGTTCTTAATGAGAGAAGAGTCAACTTTTAAGGGCGTTTCTAAAAGAAAGCAAATCAGATGACTTCTTTAATTGTGCGGGAAGGGTGTTCCAAAGTCTGAAAGTGGAAGAGACAAAGCTCCTGCCACCCTACCTGGACAGGCGCAAACTTGGGACCTTAACCAGGATGGCATTGGAAGAGCGAAGGTTTCTTTGTGGAATGTACCAGCAGAACCTGCGCTTCAGATAAACAGGGCCGACCTTCTGTAGGGTCATAAAGGCAACGAATAAAAAGGCCTTGACATCAATTCTCTTCTTCATGGGGAGCCAATGAAGAGATGATAGGGCATTTTTAACAGACTGCTGTCTGTGAATTTTTAGCAAGATACGGGCAGAAGCGTTCTGTCGCTGTTGTGAACAAATAACAATGTTGGAGTAGTTCCTTTTGGTTCTTCATAGGTGAGAAGGTGAACCAGCATGGGTGGGGACTTCTTGTGGTTGAGGACTGACATCTTCAGCCAGTGGGTTGCACACTGGAGCTCGCCCGCAATACATGCAATGCTTTCCACGCACTGTATGACAGAGAAGCAAGCATCTCACATGCTGGATCTCATTCATTCAGAAAATGTCATAACATTGTGAGAGGCCTTTTAGAAGGAACTCGTACACATAAAAATTAGGATTACAATATCACAATTGAGAAATGAGTTGGTTCTATTTGTAATTGTATATCAAGTGACACTGCTCACGGCAGAAGCAGAGCATGACCTGGTGATGAACACCCAGGCCCCCTTAGACCTGGAATGAAACAGGAGCCCAGCGACAGTGTCATGGCGGAACAGTTATTACTGGCCTCATTATGATGTTGGTCGGAAAGCATCCGACTGGCATTCGGATTTTCCTAACCCTGGTCGGAACCCATGTTTCCGACCAACTCGGAAACATTTCCGACCGACCTATTACGATGGAAGGTAACCGTTCGGTCATTCCGAATCGGTTCTGACCGCCATTCGGAGTTTTGAGTGGATAGGAGCCGATTTTTACAGCTCAATGGACAGCTTTTCTGACCTATCAATTACGATGTTGGATTCTGATGCCTTTCCGAGTCGGTCTTTCCGACATGAAAAGGCTGACGGAAACTGACTTTGGGGGCCCCTAGCAGGCCCCCCTTCACCCTCAATCAATCAATCAATCAGTGGTTTATAGAGCGCGCTACTCACCCGTGAGGGTCTCAAGGCGCTGGAGGGGGGGGAACAGCTCCGTGTCAGTCGAAGAGCCAGGTCTTGAGGTCCTTCCTGAATGTGTGGAGGGTTGGGGAGCGTCTGATGTTGACCGGGAACTCATTCCCGGTTTTGGCTGCGATGCAGGAGAAAGCTCTCCCGCCAGTTCTGCTCCTGCGGATGCGAGGAAGCTCTGCCAGGGCGAGGTCAGCGGAGGTTCCTCTTGGGTACGTGGAAACATACTCTGTAGTTGAGGTATTTGGATCTGATGTTGTTGAGGGATTTGTAGGCGTGGGTGAGGAGTTTGAAGGTGACTCTCTTCTCGACGGGGAACCAGTGGAGGCTTCGCAGGTGTTGGGTCATATGTTGGTGTCTCTAGGACAAGCCTGGCTGCGGCGTTCTGGATGGTTTGGAGCTTGCATAGAAGAGTTTTGTTGATTCCGGCGTAGAGGGCGTTGCCGTAGTCGAGTCTGCTGGTAATGAGTGCATCGGTGACTGTCTTTCTGCAGTCGGGGGGGGGACCCATTTGAAGTTCTTACGGAGGATGCAGAGGCAGTTGAAACTGGTGGAGGAGACGGCATTGATCTGGCGGTTCATGGAGAGGGAGGAGTTGAGGATTATGCAGAGGTTCCGAGCGTGGTCTGTCGGGGTGGGTGGGCTCATGAGGGCAGAAGGCCACCAGGTGTTGTCCCAGGCGGAGGTGCTGGGTCTGAGGGAATACCAAAGGGACCCCCCTTTAAAACCATGCACAGTGTAGCAGGCACCATGGGGTGCCTGTGACAGGGTGCAAGGTTTTCCGCAACCACCCTTTTTTTCAATGGGAGCCCCTGTTGTCGGTTGGAACACACGCTCCCATTGAAGTCAATGGGAGAGTTTCTGAACGTTGTTAGGAACCATCTTAATCGGTTGGTCGAACTCTCCAAACACAAGCCGGTCAGAAACTATTCCGACAAGGGGTCAGCTAGAATGCTTTCCGACCGACATCATAATGAGGCTCTTAGTTGTAAAAAGTGCGTGGCAAATGCTGTACGATGCAAACACTTCGGAGTAAAGGCTGTTTCCGCTTGAAGACTAATTCTCAGCCTTCACAAACGGACCCACATCACACCTCACCTCAGGAATCTCCCTGTACAGAAGAGATACCAATTCAATCTGTTGACCAATGGACACAAGGCTCTCCCACAACCAACCACTTCCGCCAACCATCGAGAAGACTACGCTCCGCCTCTGTCTCACTTGCCCATATTCCCCACATCTACCAAAGCAGAAGTGGAGGACGCTCCTTCTCCCACATTGCAGAAAAGACCTAGAACAGCCTTCCCTCGCACCTCTGGACCACCTCACTTCCAGAATTCCGAATGGTCCTCAAGTCCTGGCTGTTCGAATAAGCTTCCGGGGTCTGCAAGCCCCTGGATACCCTATGGGGTGATTGGTTGCACTTTATAAATCCTGATTGATTGATCAAAAGAGCTAGCACCACACCATTGTCGGCAGCCATTAGCGGAGATATACAATACTATGGGTTCAATACCCGACATCTCGTGGTTATTGCTGAGGATGTCATGCATTCTGAGAAGTGGAAGAAACTCCAATTGTTTCTGGTCCCACTTCCTCACCACCGTCTATGCCACACTGTAATCCCACTGTGCATTTTTAATCCAACCTTTGAAATACAATTTGCAATTTTTAAAGGTGGTGTTACACAATGGCCAAATTGTAAACAACTGATTTGTGCTTTGGGACATTCCCCCTTTCCAGCTGTTGAACAGTGCAGTCTGGAGAGTGTCTCCATCCCAGAGAGGGTTTAGCTGTCAGCTCACGTTTAATGCCTCCTGATTTATCATCCCATCTACATAAATTCAATTGTTTTCCCAGTGTAATGCCTCCCTGGGACGCTCTGCCTTTCAATACTCAAGAGTGGTTTTGTTTTCCTGCTTTGATTTAATGTGTGTCTTCTCCCAGCCCCTCCCTCCTCAGTTCTCTCCACTTGGACATTTTTCAACACGAGCTCAATTCGCCTCTGCTGGCTTGACAGCTCGGAATACATTACACCAGGCACGGAGCTCGATGCCCGCAGGATATTAAACATTTTAATAACGAGGAAAGGGAATTTGTGGCCATTAAAACATTAGTTTTATTTCTATTTAAAACGCCGATTGTTTTTTCTTGTGATTTGCTCTCCCTTCATTCACTCCTTCTTTCTTCTTTTGCTCACTGTCAGTTCATCAGTCACTCTTATTTACTCACTTGCTACTTTTCCCTTTCACAGAGTCACTTGAATTCCATGCAGTGCTGTTGACATAAGGGATATTTCCGAGATGCATGTAAGTCGGGCTTGCGAGGGGGGATTTAATTGCAAGTGTCATGAATGATGGTCTATTCCATGAGTGATGGTCTATTTCTGCTGTTTCGCCCCAGGCTCAACCCACGTGTTTTTTTTCCCTTTACACTATCAGTGAAATGTGTTCTTTCCTGAGATTATAAAGGCAAGATTTTACCCTGCTATGGACCTTTACTAGTATTGCTGTGCCTGAGGTTAGGAGGCTGTTGTGTTGGACATGATGGGAACAACATAGGTGCTGTCAGCACAATTACACCTCAGAGGTGTGCCCCACTGATGCAATTAGGCCACACAGAGAGCAGACACGCGTCCCCCGCGGAGGCTGATAGTCAGGGTGAGTTCAGAGCCAGGAACTCCTGATGCCGAGGCTGAATCTGAGAGACTTATTTCAGAGACGACTGAAGGCAGAACATCTCCTCTCTCAAGAGGTGCTTGGACTCTGCCTGCCAATTCAACGCCTCATTTTTTTTCATTCAGTTGCTCAGAGCTTTTTTAATTTTTCAGTCACATATTTCATTAAGGAAACGCATCAGTAAAAACACATACATACACACACCACCACCACAGTGTTTTTCATAAAATCTGTTCAGAATCAATCAGTCAATCAGTGGTTTGTAGAGCGTGGCTACTCACCCGAGAGGGTCTCCAGGCGCTGAGGGGTGTGGGGATGGGGGATTGGCTGTTGATCTGTCTGGGTGTGAAGGTTCAGTCAAAGAGCCAGGTCTTGAGGTCCTTTCTGAACTGTGTCAACAACGCGGATTGCCTGAGATGGAGGGGCAGGGTGTTCCGGGTCTTGGCGGCGAGGTAGGAGAAGGATCTTCAGCCGGTTCTGGTCTTGTGGATCTGTGGGACGGAGGCCAGGGCGAGTAGGGTGGAGCAGAGTTGTCTAGCAGGTGTGTGAAAGGCGAGGCGGGGGTTCAGATTTTCTGGTCCTGCGTCGTGGAGAGCTTTATAGGCATGTGTGAGGAGCTTGAAGATGATTCTCTTGTGGATAGGGAGCCAGTGGAGTTGTTGTGTCATGTGTTTGCAGTAGGGGATGTCGAGGAGCAGTCTGGCTGCAGCGTTTTGGACGTTCTGTTCCTTCCCGAGCTGTTCCTGGGTGACGCCAGTATAGAGTGTGTTGCCGTTGTCCAGTCTTTTTGGATTCTATCGGGAGACATCTGAGAGTTTTTCAAAGTAGGCGGAGCGTGTGAAAACAGGATGAGGATATTGCGTTGAATTGAGAGTTCATTGAGAGTGAGGAGTCCAGTATGATGTGAAGAATGCGTACGGGGTCCATAGGGGTGGGAGTCATCCCAGGCTGAGGGGGTGGGTCCCAGGATGAGTACTTCGGTTTTGTCCGAGTTGAGCTTAAGGCAGCTGTCTTGCATCCAGGTAGCGACTGTCTTCATACCATTGTGAAAGTTGGTTCTGGTGGTTGTGGATTTGTTGGTGCGGGAAATTATCAGCTAGGTGTCATCAGCGTAGGAGACGATGTTGAGTCGTTGGCTTCTAACGATGGCTGAGTGGTGCGCCATGTAGATGTTGAAGAGGGTGGGGCTCATGGAGGAGCCCTGGGGCACTCCGCAGCTGATCTCTGTAGGTTCAGAGAGGAATGGGGTAATCTGACTTGCTGTGTATGGCCGATCAGTAAGGAGTGGATCCAGTCCAGTGCCTTGTCACGGATGCCGGCATCGTGGAGTCTCATGATTAGGGTGTGGTGGGAGACAGAGTTGAAGGCAGCCGAGAGGTCCAGTAGGATAAGGGCTGAGGTTTCTCCCCGGTCGAGGATGGAGCGGCTGTCATCGGTGGCCGCGAGGAGTGCGGTCTCGGTGCTAGGGTTGCTTTAGAAGCCTGATTGGGAGGTGTGCAGGATGTGGTTCTCTTCGATGAACTCGGAGAGTTGGGCATTGATGGCCTTCTCGATGACCTTGGCTGGGAAGGGTCGGAGGAAGATAGGTCTGAAGTTCTTGAGGTCTGTCGGGTCGGCGGACGGTTTCTTCAGCAGTTGGTTGATCTCAGCGTGTTTCCAGTTGTCTGGGTAGGTGGCGGTTTTGATGGAGGAGTTGATGGTGCGGTGAAGCTATGGAGCAATGGAGGCAGCTGCTCTGTGGAAGATGTGGTACTGGCAGGGATCCGATGGGGCTCCTGGTTGGATGTTCTTCATGGTCTTGAGGGTGTGATCTGTGGTGAGCGGAGTTCAGTTGAGCACGATCTGTCGGGGTGCAGTGTGGTTGCGTGCAGTGGTGGTGGGCATCTTGGGTGTCAAAGCCATCGTAGATCGGCCTCATCTTCTGGTGGAAGAAGGTGCCTAGTTTGTTGCAGAAGACTTGGGAGGGTGGGACATCTGTGATCTCGCTGTTGGGCCTGACAAACTCCTTGACAATGGCGAAAAATTCTTTGCTGTTGTCAATAATCGTGAAACAGGATCACAGGTTCTGTCTAATGCAGGTAAAAAGTGAAGGAGATTCCTCAGTGGGTAAATGTGCTTACAACTCAGATCCAGAGAAAATGTGCACATCCCTGATTTAGACCAGTTAGTATAACCACAATAGAGGTAAAATAAAAAAAAACTAATTTGGTTAACCTATTCACTCGATAACCTATAGGACGTAAGTTCCAATCCTGGCAAAGGACACAACTACGGCTGACCACTTGTTCAGCACCTCAACCCTTGTTTATAAGATGTAAAAAAGTCCTGTGCACAATTCTTCCGGAGTCCGCCGCAGAAGCACTCCACTGGGATCCAGATGAAAACTTTTTGTAACAGAAAAAAGGAAGGCGCACCAGTAAGAAGTCCAAACTTGACAGGAAGTCCTTTCAGTTTCTTTTATTCTTATACATTTTTTAAAAAAAGATCAGCCAACGTGTTTCGTTCTTAACACATGAACTTCTTCAGGGCTGAAACAAGCAACAAACAAATAAAAAGACATCACTACATGTAAAAGTCGCATATACAAATAACCTGGACATAACAACACACAAAACCTAAGCATTAAAAAATATATATGTAAAAAAATATTATATATATGTATATATAAAGACACAATAGGCACAATATTTATATAGACAAAAACAATATAAATATATAAGAAAAACACAACATATATACTGTTAATATAGAATTGGACAGAAAACAATACAATACCCACATTCTTCTGAAATTTAAAAACCAAATATGGGAGCATGGTTCTAAATCCATGACTGAGATTAGTGCCAAAAGTTAGACCAGTATTCGCGATCTTAACACACAGTAATCGCTAGGCCAGAATAAGATCCACCTCGTTGAGGATTGTATATTTGTATCTTTTTAAATATCAAGCGCAACATATATGGCCTTTAATACGTCTAAGCGCGATAAGACACAAGGATCATGTGTATATTGGAATGTGATAGATTACATAGGCATACCCAGCAGTCAACTATGTGAACCATCTGTCTCAAAATGTAGATGAAAGTAATGGAAATACAGTCAAAAATCCAGACATTGGGTAGTTCGGGGTACACCACCCAAACAATGTATGTAAATGCCATGTACCCCAATGACAACGTAATAGATTTGCTGAACAGTGAGACAAAGCAACATTTTTATAAAAATACTAATATAGGGGGGAGAAGAAACGAAAGAAGCACATCCCATAGGACTTTATACGTATATAAAAACATAACACCACTCACCCAAAAAAAATATGATCCTAATAAACAACAGAAGTTAACGTATAGGTAGTCCCAGTGCTTAATTTGTAAAATATTAAGTGCCAGGGCTCTGACCAGGAGGCCACTGCAGCTTGTACCTCCCATCGCCGCTGTCATCGCTGCCAAAACAACTACTAACCATCTCTCTCACTTGTAAATGCGACAGTTCCGATTATTCCAGGTCCCCAAAGCTAAAGGAATGACTGAGGAGGCAGGTATTAGTCATTTTTTAATGTATATTGTTCTCCTAACAACTGTTACACTGCTTATCTCTAAATTACATGAGCAGCACCACCTTGTGGCAGACTGCCCTAAGTGTGGTTTTGACAATTAGGTGCCAGTGCCGAGCACCGGAATCCAATTAAGTGGCGGTGCTGAGCACCGGAAAGCTCCGGCTCAAATTAAGCACTGGGTAGTCCCATTGGTGATTCTCAAAAAATAACTGTAGATAGTACACAATCTGGAGCGAAAGAATCAATACAAAAAAGATAAAAATCAAAAGCAAGCAAATTAATCGATCTCGCACGCATATCACTGTAATAACAACAAATATGCTAAAAAAAAACTACACAATATTCGAAAGAGCATCTAATAATAATGAGACCGAAAAGGCAGAATGTTGTCACTTTTTCTGAATATTTAAACATGTGCGAAATAGGAAATATGTAGCCAACCCAATCAGAGTAGTCACACATAAATAAAGTTACATTGCCAAACTTTTGCAAAAAAATCGTTAGGACAAATGTATAAGGGATTTTGAAAAGTCTCACCTATGTAATGGGATTTGAAATGTCTCACCTATATTAGTGATGCAAGTCACATGAAAAGTAGGGTTCATCAGAAAGGATGTATTTCAACAATATCTATGTGATTTAAATTTGGTGATTCCATGATACGAGTCCACAAAAATAACACACATAAATTCCAAAGATCTAAATAAAAAACAAAAAGACAATGCAACAACAAATATGTATGTTTTGAACAAAAAAGGTATATATATACGAAAAAATAGAAGGACAAATAATATTAGATATATTCAAAACCTGGTTATTGATAGTAACAGATTCTTATGACGTGCGTGAAGTCACTACGATAGAAAAAATAATATCCTTCAATGTCCAAAAGACTAAACTAAAAACCAAACAACGACGAAAAATTAAAAAAGACAAAAAAGGAAATAAGGAAGAAAAACAACAAAGGAAAAATATGACAACAATTACATAGATCTCCAAATGCCAAGAGTGGCGTCTATTCTGATAGCGTATAGCTCAAAGAGACAAACAAAAGCCACGGAGAGACCGGCAAAGTCTGTGGTTCTCCATAACGATACAATATATCATATTGAGCACATACATTCAAACCAATTCTAAAACTTAAGGGGTAATACACACTACAATTATTGAGGACAAACGAAATGCACCACTACTATTGATTGTAGAGGGATGGTGCCTTCCTGTGATTGGCTGGCTTACTCCTGGAGCTGGTAACACCTGTGAAAGGTGGACGAGCCGACCAATTAACAGGGAGAGCTGAGCCAGAACCGAGCCAGGGATCTGACTGGGCTCTGGGAGCCTATGCCCACGCTGAACCCTGACAATGTTTGGCATATAAATTGTGCAACAAACACCACATAACAATGATAAAAACGTTCGAGAATTTTTTTTAAAAAGTGTATTTCTATAACATGATGGTGGGTTTAATTTAGTACATTAGATTATATCAATGTATGTACATAGATTAGCCGGTTCGGGAGGTTTAGTAGACTAATCCCTCCAGTGTAGAGGCTTTGACCTCATGGTCACTGGTTAAAATACAGGTGAGGGCCCACTCAGCCTTTCATCCTGCTGATGTCGATAAAATGCGTACCGTTGGGTAGCAATAAACATCTGTCATTCATTGCCAAGATACCCTTCAGGGTGAACATGCCCTTCATAAATATAGGTTATGTTATGATATCACTGCATTGAGATGCATTTATTAAAGCCGACAGTTTTTAAACATGAACTTAAAAATAGTAACACGAGACAACGAATGTTGAATGTCTTCTAAGCAGGCAGGAAAATTAAATTTCTGTGTCACTCTGCCGACCTGGTACCGAGTCACTGGTAATCCATGCTAATGGGGCAGGCAGCAGGGAAGATGATCGGGCTAAGGGCAATGGCTTCTGGTAATTACGGGCACGGGTTGAATTGGAGGCCTGTCTTTAACCCTGTGCCGAAGCGTTAGACCTTGAGGAACAGAACATTCTGGAACCAGGCCGCGAGGGTTCATGGGAGCGCGCGCGGCGGGGCCTCTGCCCCCCCCAGAGCGCCAGCGCCGCCATTAGCAGCTCGAGGGCTCGCCGCGCTACATTTACAAATGCAATTTTAATCAGAGGAAATCTGCACGAAAAGCACTTGAAGTGCACTGTTTCCCACTCACGGAAATGAGCCTTTTGATTAACAATGGAAAGAAGACAGTCGAGGCGCATGCATTCAGGGCAAGTGCGCCCCTCAAGCAGCGCAAAGTACCGGGTCCTTAAACTCATGCTGATAATATGTCACACTGTTGTCTCTGCAAACTGCAAGTTGGTGACATCATTTCAAATCAACAATTTTTGATTTTAGAAGTTAAACATTAAAGACTCTTAGGTGCTTTTCAGCTACTGGATCCCCTTCAGGTCCATTGGCGCTGGAATTTGGGGCGCGGGTATTGCAGCAGCCCCAAAATACCCTTGCTGGAGTTTGGAAGATGAAAGTGCAATAAACTTGCCTTTAAATTTCGTTTTTATATTTCCACGTTTGCGGTGTGTTTAAAGCAGAGGCCTGGTAAATGGCTGCTTATTATTTTAACATGGAGATTGATGTTTACTTTTCTTTCCTTGTTTGCAACGTTAGAGGATTTTTTTAAAATGAACAATGTGACAATTTTACCAGGGTACAGGGAGTGTGAAAGGAAATGCTGTAGGCTGTCATTTTATTTTCTAAGGCACCCCAATATTTAAATACCTGTAAATGAACTGTACAAATATTTAAAAGTATATCAGCAGTTAAGGAAGCACGAATGAAGGCCATTTTTTTCTAATTGTGTAGTATGAGAGAAAGGAAGATCTTAATGGGAGGATCAAAACAAATAAAGACACTTGGTGACGTGCAAAATATATATATTTGCTGAATTTCTATTTCCCCTTGATGTTTGTGCGACATATAGTTTTATCGTAAAACTGACTATTGAACAGCATTTTATGTCTATTTCAATGGCACGTGTGCTATCTGTAAATGACAGGGCGCTCCCACACCATGCTTAGTAGTATATTTGTGACAGCAGCTACGTACCATGTTCTTACCAATCTCCTGCTGAGTGTGCATGGCTCATTTGCTATACTTGTTCTTTGTGTGACGCCTGCATTAAGTTCTAAAACACAGTGCCATATGGCAGTATTGCATTGGGCATAAACAGCCATAATTTTGCTGAAGTTTTACGTAATTACGCCAAAGCAAAATATAGAACTTTTACACACCCCTATTTCCAGGGGTGGCTCCTCCATTACGTTGCCTAAATGCTTTCTCGCAGTGCGAGAAGCGGAAACATAAAATGGTAAAACAACTATTTTGTGTTTCTGCTTCTTGCACTGCGAGAAAGCAGAAGGGTTGGAGGGTCTGCTTGAGGGCAGGGGAGGGAAGGCTTGCCCAATGTTGCGGGCCCTGACTGTTTGGTCGGCCCTCTGGGGCCGACCAAACCAGTCATCTGCACTCTCCTCTTTCTCCATGTAGGCTGCATGCAGCCTACATGGAGAAAATGGCCTCCCCATAGACGCCTGGCTGGTCGGCATCCCCATCAATCACAACGTTGCCATTGCAGCATTGTGATTGGCTTAGGGAAGGGGAGGGAGGCTGCCTGTTTCCCGTTCTTGCCAGAGGCAGGAGAGCAGGAAAACGCGGGACTGAGAGGGCACGGGACCCGGGAAGGTAATTATTATTTTTTTTTTAACTGAACCCCCCTGCACCGCCTGTGTGAAACCCTGCGAGACCCAACCCGCGAGTCATGCCGGCTGCGACTGCCTATTTCTGATCACAGGTGGAGGCCAGCTGACCTTGAGTGATGGTTCTGTCGTTGTCAGCAGGGAGGTGGGGTGCAGCCTGCATCTTTGGTTGCACAGTCTTTCTTTGGGACAGAGTTACTGTAGAAAGCAGCCTGGGAGGTCCAATTTTAGAGAACAAGGTTTCTCAGGCAGTTGTGCCCCTTCAATGTCCGATTGCACGGGAGTCCTGTGACAAGGCAGCTTCAACCACACGGCACTGATGGTTTAGCAGGTGTTCGTTCCTGCAGCCTTCCTAGGCTGATCATCTTTTCCTCTTCCAGTGGGCAGCAACAAATCATGGTTCGGAGTGACACATAGATTGTGGAATTTGAGCTGTGTTATGGATGCACAGACTTGTTGCCACAGACCCCAACTCTTTCCGGGATAACATTCGATGCTGGAAGAGGTACATTGACAACATTTTCTTGACATGGAGGGATCCGCAACTGGATCTAATGTTGTTCATACAATATCTCAACAACAGCCAACCCTTTCTCAAATTTACAGCTAACCTCAGCAACCATGGCCCTCCGTCTCAAGGCCTGGTTATAAAATACAATGGAAACCATCTAATTGTTTCACTGTATGGTAAACCAACTGAACACAACACTCTGCTTCAGTATAAAAGCTTTCATCCCAGTTCATCGAAAGACAGTCTCTCATATGGCCAGTTCCTTAGATTGCACTGGAACGACACTGTGAAAGAAGATTTCTTTAAGAAGTCACCAATTGGAGCTTCAAACTCCGAGAGAGAGGTTACCCTAAACGCCTTATGAGAAACTCTATGAAAAGAGCCTGGTACAGTCCAAGCGAACAGATAATACAAACCAGAGCCAAACTCACAATGGACAAGATTGCATGTGCAACAACATTCTGCCCAAACACGAATCAGATTGCGAAAATTATCAATAAACAGTGGCTTCTACTCAGGACCATGGATTCTTTTGGTGAACCTCCCCTATTCTCTTATAAAAAGGGCAGAAATATCAAAGGCCACCTTGTTCACGCAAACTCGGACACTACCAACCAGACGAACACTATTGCATCTGCCTGGGAACTCAAACCTGTTAGGGGCCATTACAAGTGTGGGGGCTGTGTTTCATGTCAATACATTACAAACACCAAGATCTTCATACATGGTCATACACAGACTACTTTACAACACCCGAACTGTGCATCTACTAACATGTTATATTGCATGTGATGTCCTTGTGGTCTGAGCTATATAGGCCAGACAACTCAGCAAACTAGAGCAAAAATGTCCAGACACAGGAGCAGGATTCACTGTTTGATTGCTACTGCCCACATGGAACCTCATTTCCTGGAGAAGCAACACAGAGCGGACAATATGAGATGGCAAAGTCTTTGAAAAAGCCATACCAGCCTGAGAGGAGGGGACATTACATGCACATTACTGAGACTAGAATGCAAATGGATAGATATGTTTGACTCAAAAAGGAACCGTCTGATTACCATGGAGGAATGGCGCAAGTTTATCACATTAATGAACTGATGATTGTGCCTCCTTTGACAGGACGTCTCTGTATATCTGAATTTTATTCCCATGATAATTCCTTGCCTGCATTGTCCCTTTTAGTTTCTATTGTTCATGATATGTCAATACTGTGTATACTGCCATTACTGTAAAAAACTCTGACTGTCTATATTGTTGTTCCCTTCATTTTGGTCTAAATTCGCTTAATTGTTCTTGAGCACTTCATGCAAGCCTTCTTGGGTATCCAGAGACTCTGGGTATTTGCAGACCCTGTTAGAATCTCTCCTTTCAATCTACACTTTGTGATTCCAGATCAGACAGCCCATACCACTGCTCTTTTAAGTTTACTTACATAATTGCCAATTTAAAGCCTCCTAGGTAGCATTACTTAGAACATTCCTCACATTGAGGATGAGATTCCTGGTTTCCTTCCAGCGCCGCACTTTTATCAGATTATCAATGCTATATAGGTAGGCCCCTCTTTCATAATCCTGAGCATTGGAGGTTTCATGTCTAGCTGTCTGGTCCTTGCTTCTTATCATAGCCAGGTTAAGCTACTTTTCATGGCCTGTCTTCAACAACCATGCTCCTCGGCCCCAGCGCCGCTCCTTCATCTTAATGAGCAATGTACGATCTCTCTATCTGCTGTTAAATATCAATAATGAATCTTCTGAATATCCTTGGACGTTTGTATGATGGAACCATGCATGCGTTTACCACACATGCCTGTTCCACACAGGATGAACAACGAAATTCTTACCCACGAATATGCCTTTACCACGCATGCCTTTACAACGAATAAAGCGTTGTTAAGGTATATATGGTAAACACATATCCGTGGTTAAGACTTTACAGGTAAGTCTTAACCCCCAGACCTGAGTTCCTAAACTAGCCCACTCCCCCCAAAGGCCCTGGTAACTTTTTTGCCCCGCGCTCCCCGTATTCCTAAAAACTAGCCCTTAAGCCCTAAAAAATACCCTGCCCCCCTAAGTCCTAAAAAGTATTACGACCCCTGCCCCCACCCTGAGCCCTAAAATGGACCCCCAAGCACTGAAAGCTACCCTGAACTCCCCAAGTCTTGAAAACGATCCCAAAACCCCAGCCCTGAAAACTACCCCTAACTCCCCCCTGCCCTGAAAACTTCTTTGAACCACCCCAACCCAGAAAACTACTCCTGGCCTACCCTCAGCCCACAAAACAACCCGAACCACCCCCAGCCCCACTTAAAAATGCCCAGACCCACCCCAGCCCATAAAACATTCACAACCCACCCCCAGCCCACAATACAACCCCAGACCCCCCCTGCCCAGAAAAGTACCCCGACCCAGCCTAACTTTAAATACACCCGACCCACCCCCCAGCCCCACTTAAAACAATACAGATTCATCCTCAGCCCAAAAAACAACCCCGACCCCCCAGCCTCACTTAAAATAACCCCGACTCCCCCCAGCCCCACTAACCTCACCACGATCTCTGCCTGCTTCTGTCCGTCTGCAAGCCCTACCGCGCATGTGGCATATGTGCCTCGGGGCTTGCGTAGCTCAGCCTTTGTTGTAAAGGCTGTTTGTTGTTCAGCCTTCCCGGTAAAGGCTGTTTCCCACATCGGATACACCCATCCTTGGCCAATCACCATGCCCACCGATATACCTCTCCCATGAGGACGTTGCACGGCAGGACGTCTCCTTCACCTAATCCAGCTCGGACTAGCTAAGAGCTGTTTTCTGCGGACCGCCTCTTCGATTGGGAGAGCGGTTCATCTTATCATTCAAGGTTATTCCTTGTACGTATTACTGTGAGACCTTTGTGTTATAGAGTTCCTCCAGCAAAAAATGATGTATTAGACACCAATTCAGTGTACTTTCCTCTAATATACCCTGATTTTACTCATAGGTATAACAAGTGTATCGAGTCTGCCACCTTCCCACAGCTACTTGTGACATCAATCAATCCTTTTATGGTGAGAATCTTTTATTGGTATATACTCCAGCCCTCCCTGTAACTATCTCAGTATGAGCTATTGCCTTCTACAAATAGTTTTTTCTTCCCACATTGTAGGTAGTTTTAAGCGACATCAGGTGCACGTGAATTGGCCCTTACTGCCACCAACCTGACTTACCTTGAGCTCATCAGTAAATAGTACACTCTGGGGTTGAAATTACGCCTGGTCACCATACCCACAGTGGCTCTTAAAGAAGTGCATAGGACCCTCTCTATAACGAGCCAGTATGTATCCTTTAAACAAATATGTTTCCCTTTACCCTCAATTATCATTCAACCTGGTAATTTTATGTATTTCCGCAGTCCCCAGGTTACCAAAGTCCTGATGAGACCCTAGTATTTCATATAGGGTTGAAACACCCTCGACACAAAAAAAAAGACTGACTACTTTTGTTGCGGTGGCACATTGAGAAATCCCTCTTTGTGTTTCATTGTATCAAATATATCTGGCTGTCTTTTGGATAATTTAACCAGTATACCTTATTTGGTCACACAATTTGCCACAGTGTTTTCCTTCTCTTTTTTTTTTTTGTTTTTTTTTAGTTTCTTTTACCTGGGGCATGCTTTTCTTTTTTAAACAATATCTTGTATCACTAACATCATTATACAATTGTTAAGACTGCATAATTGTCTTTTTCTAAAATATGCTGGTTGCTTCCTTGTAATTAACGTTGTTTATTGATGAAATCAAGACAAGAACATTTCTGTCATAAAATGTCTATTTAAATGATAATGTAGATTAAGTCCACACAGAAAACTCTGTGTCATTATAATTCTTTTCTTTAAATGAGTTCCATGTGAATACTTGTTCCAAGGATACTCATGTTCACATGCACATTAGGGTTGCTTTTGTTTACGTTGAATTGTTCTATGGATGCAGTTCTCAAAAAGAACCACAGAGAGACTGGGAGACACTTGCAACATGGTTTGCTTGTAGCTCCCCCTTCTTAGACAGTCCACTTTCTCTGGATGTTCCTCATGCTGGGAACATCCTAGGCTTCTCCTCCTGGACAGTCTCTTCTCCTGCAGGGCCGGGTAGGCTACTACCCTCTCAGAGGAGGCAGGGGGCTTCTGGGCACTAGGCAGACCCTCTGTTCCTCCAAAAGAAAGTGCAGATTATAGATGATTTCCCCTCACCTCTTGGAGACTGGCTGTCAGGCAAACATCAGCTCTAGTCACACGACACTCCTTTGAGTAATCTGCAGGGCATTCTCTTCCTTGGTCATCAGGAACATGGAATGACAACAAAGTGAGGTGATTTGGAATCCACCTTTATAAGCATTGGGATATGGATTTACTGGGTTGGGTCTTTTTTCAAGTGCCCTACTCAGGCTGCTCGATAGGTACAGTCTCTATGTAAAGTGATGCTTCTTACAGGCAGGTAGCACTGGAAAGGTCTCCAAGCAGGAGTGGCCATACATTTTTAAGGTCTCTGCACCTAGTTGTTTTCAGCCTTCCTGAGACAGTAATCATGGACATGTAAATGGGCAGGCCTGACCTAGAAAACATCTAACCTCGAACAATCGAACCTGCAGGCCTGCTCTTTAACCCTATCATCAAGCAAATGGCAGTGCTCAGAAAGTAATAATCGCCAGAGCCTTGCTAACAAAGCCTTCTTGGAATTTCTAAATTAGACCTGGGAACTATCCTCCTTACTTCAGTGTCTGGATCTCCACCCTCTAGCCACAGGAATGCAGACAGTACACTTAGACGTTTTGGGGAAGCTGTCCTCAAACTTAATTTTGTGCCATGCCAAACCAGGTGTATTCAACATGGATCCCACAGGTTTCAGTACTCAAACTCATCCACACATAGAGTCTTACTACCAGTCATTTACTACATTCATACTATATACGCACACGTACTGCACATACACACAAGATGTCAGTGCTAGGTTCTATTTTTCACATAACAACATAACATTATAAAAGATAGATCAGTAGGTTACATTCTCACTGACATGGATAAAATATGAAACTCAATGGTGGTAAAACAGAGCACAGTGCTTTCATGAACATCATGTCTAGACTAATTTCCTGATTGGTCATAGCTGAGACAATGATGAGTTGCTTGAAAAACAGGTGCTCTGCACCGCGCTGCGCACCTGACGAGAAATCATGAGGCCTCAAATCTACACAGAGTTGTTTGCTCAAAAGTACTGCTTCTCATGCAACTAAATGTTGTGGCTGTGGCAAAAGTCAAGGCAATTCTGTCAGGAGTAACTTACGTGCATATCCCACACAATGAAAAGAGGCAAATAGTAAGCCACATGAAGTGTATAATTGTTTTTAAATTGCACACACTGCCTGTCAAAAATCATGCAGTTTGTGTTTATCTCTTTTTGTGGCAAAGTAAAATTTACATTAGAAAGCACTGCTATTAGCAATTTCAGTCACACACCATAGCTAGTTGTGACGATCCCCTGCACTAATTTATAGTAAAGTTTGACCTCAAACTGCACTCATTGTGGGGATTTAGTGCTAACCCTCCATTCCACAGGCATTTGAGGTAACACAGAAAAGCCTCCATGCTCACCCTTTACTTCCACAATTCTCCTGGCTGTCCCTGGAGGGAATCAGAAAAATGGAGTGTGACATGTCTGAGGTGAACTGCATGGTAGAGTTCTGTCAGAAGTACTAGCTCAAGTGTAAATGGTGTCTTGAAGCTGATGTGGAGTCCCATGTGGACAACCTTCTACTAAGCTGTTCCACCTTAATGTGAAGGTCGCCCATGAGCAGGTGCTGCAGCTCTCTTCTGAGAAGAAGCTAGATCTCCTACACGCTAATAGTGTAGTTCACCTAGAAGGGGATTTTGAAGCTGCATGTTGGAGTGAGACAGTACCTTTTGAGGGACCGTGATCAGTGGCTTTTTTCCTTTGACAAAGAATATGAAGATGGTCCTATGTAATATTTTTCTACTTGACCCCTCTCGAGTCAGTGGAGACAAGAAATTGTGAGGGCTTCAGCTGTGTTTCTCGTTTGATGACTGGCTTTCTACTGGGGAGCCAGTTTTAATACCTTGTTAAGTTAGTGGGATTTCATTATGTCTAGAATGTACCAAGGGATCACCAGGGAATTCCATACCTGCTCAAAGAAGAGAATTAAAGCTTACCTACGTATCACACGTTTGCTGTCCTTCACCGTGGTCTGGTTTGACAACAGACATGGTGTGTTGTTGGCTTGAGTGCCAGTCCAAATTTGTGTTGTAGTGAAAGTGTTAATTAGAAGACAGAAACAAGTCAAATTTGTTCACAAGAGTGATCATAAAGACCAGCAAAGGTGGTTAGAGTCAACATTCCTGAGTGATGTAGGTTGCATATGTTCGATGATGTTACAGGAACTTTTAAGTCTTCAAGTTGGTTCCACAAAACATTTTACTCAAAAGCAGTGCTTCAAACATGCCCACAATACCTCGAATCTATTCAAATAAATAAGGGGCTTCCAGCGACAACTGCAAATATCAACAGTCGTCCTATTAGTATACCAGATAAATGGCATTGTGAGCTATCAGTTGATTGACTTTGTACTGGCTCCTTCCTGCAACCGATTGACTCCATTAAAGCACCAATACCACTAATACTCAACAACCAAATGCTCCAAGGTTAGAGAATTCCACATGCCGCACAGCACATACGCAGAATAGCTGCTCCCAACAAGATAATGCTATTCCGCTGCTTTCCTCCAGAGAGTCACTGAAGACACAACTGGTGCATCACGATGACACAACATTCCACAGATGCCCACAGAGCCCATGTGGCTCTCTATGTCCTAAGATACCACAATAGATACAGATACACAAAGCAATATCTGTGGCTTTACCTTTATCCTTGTGGGGCATCGTTTGCACACACTTCACCATCAAAGTCCTATGGACACTCATTCCTTCACTAACGCAACAAAGAAAACTTCAGCATCAATTTGTATCTATTACATTTTTTTATAAGGCACCCTAATAACCATAGGGAAGGGTTTTACGAATATAACACAGGAACCCACACTGAGTAATTCCCTAATGCATGTAGCTACAAGCGCTCAGATAAATAAGCAGCCATTTACATCCTCCTCCACAAATAACCTCACTTTGTTTGAAAGATATCAAATATGTTACCCTTCAATACAATGTCATAGGCATTCCTAATCAGCACCCTAAATATATGAGTGTGATGTCCCTATCTAAAAATAGAGGCAACCTTAATGACAGTGTATTTTCTGGACCATTAGTAGTAATGGGGTAACCCTGTGTATGTGTACTATGTATAAGAGTGGTTCTGTCGGGAGTGTGACAATTCCTTTGCTCAATATAACAGATATACAATGAACTTATAAATTGCAGACATTACAGACTTTATGCAAACTTTGTTGAGACAGGTTCAACCACGTCTTTTGAGAACCTAAAAAGGATAACGAGAACACACCAGAGAAAAAATGTTTTTTGTTTGTCAGCAATGACGATTGTATTGTGTAGAAATGATATTCACATGTCAGTTCATATGGCTGTCAATAGGGCAATACAATATATGGCAATAATGTGAATAAAGTGCAAAAGAAGTGACTTATAGTGATAAGTGAAAGAGTGCTGTACACATAATTTACAGACAAAAAACAGTTATGTAGAACTGTCCATTACTTTGAGCATGAATCCTAGGACCCCATGTGACTTTATCGTGGGGTCAGGGAAGCTGCATGGACTAGCGTGACAGCAACGTTGACGTTTCGACCATGGATGGAAGCGCAGCTAATTATGCGTCAGGGGCGGGTCTTCATCAGGATAGGGGGTGGGGGACAATTGTTGACAGCTGCACGCAATGAATGCCCTGGATCCAAACGTTTGATTAGGTCGGGATCTGTATAGATTTCAATTGCTGGGAGTATGTAGACCTACACCAATAGGTTGTGGTCTCAAAGAGGCTCCGCCAGCCGAGAAAGAAAGGAGATGATTAAACAATGCCGCCCGTGAGCAATCGTTACGGTTTAGAGAAGACATGAACTAATCAGTCCATTTCTGATTCTGTTTACTGCCCATTTACATCCTCCTCTACAAATAACCTCACTTTGCTTGAAAGATATCCAATATGTTACCCTTCAATACAATACCATAGGCATTCCTAAACAGCACCCTAAATATATGAGTGTGATGTCCCTATCTATAAATAGAGGCAACCTTAATGACAGTGTATTTTCTGGAGGCATCATCAGAATCACTGCTTCCGAACAGGTTCCTCTAAATTCAGAAGCCATATGAAATTGAATTACCAGAACAGTCATTGTGGTATGGGCTCAGAAAGCCTTTAAGATATTACATGTTATTAGAAGCCAATGCCCTCTGATTGTAATGGCTGGGATATACTTGCACTATCTAATTTACAAGGGCACGGCTCCGTGACCAAAACAAACCAAGGGATGGACACTGAAGTCCCTTCCTCATACTTTTCTGGAGTTTTTCAAGTAATGATAGACCACATTTAAACCTTAATCTAGATTCACAAATGCAAAAAGTTGTAAAACCCCTGGGACCAGATGTTTTAAGGACTTGTGTTGTCCTTGAATGACATTTACAAAGTTATGCAAATGACTGTTTGCGCTACCTTGTGTGAATTTATAAAGAAATGTAACCCAATGCAGTGGGTTGCGCTGCGTTGCTTTACATTTCGTTGTGGTAGGTGTTCCATGAGCGGAGAATTGGTGTTCCCATGTATCCACTGACGGAATTTAACGCAATCCCAGATTTACTAAAGGTAGTAAACCTGGAATTGTTCCAAAATGATGCACCTAGCAAATAGAGGGGTAACGAGAAGAAATATGTTAATTTCTCCTCATTACTTCCTTGTTCCCATAGAAAGAGGAAATTGACTCTTAGGATTGTTTTTGTGCAGGAAGGTGCCCTTTCATGTACACAAACAATCGTGTCCATAACGCAGGCACTATTACAGCCTGGCACAAGGGACCTGTGAGAGCCCTAGACAGCCTCATGTACGGAAGCACAGGTAGAGAGTGGAGGAGCTGCTTGCTGCCCTGCATTGCGTTAAGCTTTAGTAAATATGCCCCAGACGAATTAAATAGAGTCCCAAACCAAATGCCTGCAGCATCTTCCTCAAATGCCTTTTCTGCATCCAGGGTAAGAGGGACAGCAGAAATGCTGCTCCGTTTAGTATTAGTATCCGTTTAGTCTTCACCTACTACAAGTACTGTCTTACATTTATGCGAGGGTAGACTTCCCCACACAGTTGTGTTCGGATCAGTGCAGATAGGGAGGAGACCGTCTAGATGTAGGACCAATACATTACTAAACAGACTGAGATCTGTATTCATGTGGGAATTTTCCGCATTTTAAATTGTGCATTTACAAACCAATCTTGCTCTGTATCATTTTGTCACGGCTCATCGAATGCCAGCTTTTGCTAATAGCTCTAAAATAACTCCACTTCATCAGTAACATTCATTAAGGGATTCATTTGTGTGTAAGGTGCTTTGTTGAGTGTATTGTGCCCATACTTTCAGCACATAACTCACTTAATTCTTGGGATTGTTAGCATTTCAGCGGTATGAGGTGCATTAGGGATATTGCCTTAACTAGGTCCATTTTAATAATGCTTATTAACACATAATAATGTAAGATGAACATTTATGGATATGAGAATTGGACGTGTTGTGTTGTACGCAAAGGGCCTCTTTTACAAGCCCCATGCGCCGCCGCTGCACCCCTTCTTTTTGACGCTGCGGCAGCACAATCAGTGCACCACATTGCTCCTTATCTACAAACTGACGCATCAGGTACAATGCATCAGTTTGTAGAGCCCTGCGTCACATACTACCTGCGACAGGTATAATGAATTCAGGGCAGGCCTTCCCAAACAAAAAGCCTCGTGGACGTGGCGCAGTGAAATTTACAACGTTTCACAGCCTCACCCTATGACTTGACTGGGTCAAAACCCTTACGCCTGCTCACACCAGGCATAAGGATTGATGCAGGGCTTTTACAACAGATTCGCCTATGTATTCTGACGCGCTGTATCAGTTTTACAACCTACGCCAGCAATACATCACTTTTGCACCAACTTATGCATTAGATGCGTGTGCTGTTTACTTAGTGTCTGACCTCTGTGTCTATGGTGTGTGAGGTAAGATGGAATCTTGATGTGCAGTGGATTTCACCAATCAGCTGGAAGAGATCAGAAGAGCTAGGAATGAACTTAAAACTACACCTACTTGTGGTACTCCATTCATCTCAACATTGGCAACAAGTTAATGAACCTGAATCTCGAAGACGGCATACTAATGATATTCACAGGCTTTACATCATGAGTCATTACATCGGGTGAGATATAGCAGGAGTCAGAACATTGCAAGTAGGTTTTAGTAAAATAGAAAATTAGTTCTGAAGTATTTTACTCACTCGAACTTTGTGCTTTTGGAGTCCCCTTGGCTTTGCCGGCGCGTTACGTGTACTGCCAGGGACTTTGATGCATCTTGCAGCGATGGTGTCTTTTAGGAACACAGCCCCCAGCCTTCCTCCTGTGTGAGTGGGGCCTCTATCAGACATATAGCTCTGTTGTGTTCCCCACTGCATGGATTCTTCTTAGCTCTGCTGGCAGCAGTGCAGGTGCCACCGAGGACTTTTATCCATTCTACAGAACTGGTGGCGTTTCAGATCATAGCACCCAGAATTTCTCCAGTGCGGGCGGGGCCACTATCATACATACAGCTCTGATGTCTTCCCTGCTGCGCAGGACTCTATGGCTCTGCTTGCGGTGGTGTGGGTTCTTACAAGAACTTTTTTTGCATCCTGCAAAACTGGAGGCGTTTCAGTCCACAGTGCACAGTATTCCTCCTGTGTAGGTGGGGCCACCATCGCGCATACAGCACTGTTGTCTTATCCCCCAATGTGGGGCTCTTCTTGGCATCACTAGTGGTGGAGCAGATGCCACCAAGGACTCTCATCCATCCTGCAGTACTGGTGGCGTCTCAGATCATCCGTTCCTTCTGTGCAGGCAGAGCAGCATATAGCACTGTTGTCTTCCAACCTGCGCAGGACATGCTCATGGTGTGCCTGGGCATGGCTCTGATGATGATCCTGCTAAGAGTGGACCTGCCTGCATCCATCCGCATCTGGATGAGGATGGGCTGGGTCCCATCTACTCATCCATAGATACAAGAATCAAAGGAACCAATCAATTATGCTTTGTTCAATGCTTGAGTGAGCCCCCTTATTTCTCTCACCCCAGAGGCAATATCTGTAAACCAAGCCCATAGTGTGGAGGGCATGGAGCCTTTAGTACAAAATGGCATGTGTGATCTTGGACTCTAATTTGGACTCTTTACCAGACATTTCCACTCTGCCCAGATCACCCCCATCTAAAAGGAAGAGACAAGACCATTGTGTAACACCAGTGGAGGATGAGAAAGAAAATCAAATTCCTGGTGCTTTAAAGGTGGACACTAGACGCAATCACAAGAAGCAAGCTAGTAACCCTGGGAAATTAGACTTTAAGGATTTACAGGAGCTGGCGGGACTGGAGACTATCTTTAAGGATTACTGCTCAAAAAGCTTTAACAAGCTGGAGGGCTTTATTATGGACCTCTGTACAGTAGTGCTAGAGAAGCTAAGAGGAATGGCCGACCAGTTGAATTGCCGAAAGTTCCTTCCCATTTTAGTAATAACAGCCATGCAGCTACTCTTGCCCAATCAACATGGAATGCTAACCAGGCCTCTATTGAGCAGCCTCAACACAATAAGAATTACTCAGTCCTACAGGGGCCTCTCAGGGGGGGGAAATCTGGCCACTGAAACCAGAGCCTGTTCTTACCCAAAGATCTCCCTGCCCATCCCCTTGGGTCAAATAGAGAGGAGCGTTCCCATCTGAATCCAAGCACTGTTTATATCCTCCCACATGCACACCATACATCCCAGCCCTGAAGGATGTTCCAAGATTCCATAATCGAAGTGAGAGTACTATTCCGTGCTTAAAAACAAGACAATCTTCTGGCTTAAATCAAACTCCAGAGGAGCCAAGGATCCATCAACAGAAACTAATTGAATTAGGAGAACCCCTTAGATTGGTGTCCACAAAAATAAATCTGCAGGAGACTGCGTGAATATTAATTTGAAGAACCCACACAATGTGACTTTCTTCCTTGAATGTCTCCGCTCCTTAGCCTTTTCACCAGGTTCTATAAAAGCCCTACCACTGGGATACTTCTCCAGAAGGCGCACATCGCCTCCAGTTCTTTTCTCATTAACTGTTGTTGCAATTACACCAAATGCCCAACTTGCATATAGTGTTGAAACAAGGAATATTTTCGAAGCATTAGTAACTATGGGCAAATCGGGTTGAATCACAATGTTAATGATATCCTGAAGCTCCAGCAGCAGAGGGATTTGTTAGCGGTTCCAGGCACGGGCCTCCTCTACGCGTTTCACTAAGGGGCAGTATTTGCAAACGTTCATGGACCAAGCCATTGTGTAAAAGTGCTTTCTTGGAATGTGGCAGAGATTTGCTTTACGCTAAAGACCCATGGCTGGTTATCCACAATGCAAGATTATGACATACTCTTGTGCCAAGAAACTTGGCTTTAGACAATTTTAACTTAAATATTCTTTACGTCTTCTGTAGTTCAGCTAGTCCATCAAGCTTGGATAGAGTGAAAAGAGGCCAGGCCACCTTAATTTCAGCTACATTGACAAGAATAGTAGTAGATATAACTCATTCTACTTCCTTTTATAAAATGCTGTTACTTAGGGTTCCAAAATCTTTCGGTTTATTACTGATACATTTCTACTATAAGATTTTTGGTGGTAGCTCCACCTAGGTCATAAATGATCTTGGAAATTATATTACCATTATTTGAGATGGGCACAAAAAAGGATTTTATTCTTTGGTTAAAGACTTTATATTTGTTTATGTAACCTAGGCCACACTGTGCCTTTTAAATAGAGAAGAGTCAATGTTCACAGATTTCAAGCATGTCCCATATGACGATGCCTTGAATACGCTATTAATTACAAGGAATTCGGTATTTGTCAGTGACTATAAGGACTCTAATATTTCAGCTCCTCCGACTTATATGGGTGGGAAGTTGTAGTAACATTAACTTCATGATTATGCCCTCTGACCTAACATCTTTGTTGCTGGAGAGTAATGCCTTAGTTAGCTGCATAAGTGACCATAACACGCGTAATGCCTCCCTTGGTCTAAATTTTGCAGATGCTAGCACAAGTGGGCAATCATGAGAAAATGTATTCTAAAAAAAAAAAAGGGATTTAGGATCAAGTGGGAGAATTTTGACAAGGTTCAACTTATACATGAGCTTTTAAGTTGAAATAAGTTTGACATTTCTGTAATTACCACTTTTGATGAAGACCCAGTAATATTTTAGATGCCTTTAAATCTTTGTTTACCTCTATCGCCGCAAATCTACTTGCATTTGCAGTGTCTAAAAACAAATCTCAACAGGGTTGGTTTAATCATGCAGGTCGAGCACTCCTGAAGGCAGCTCTCAGTAAAAACCCACGCATAAAGGGACAAATCTTGGCAACCAGGCGGGAGTGTAAGGGTATAGTAGAGAAACCCAAAAACCCACAATAGAATCTCTTTTTTCAGGTCAGGGAGTGGTGGAACATTTCTCCAAAATCTTTGACCCACCTCAGTCAGATGTAAATATTCCAGAAAGCGAAGGGTACAATTTGAACAGGATGCTGCTTTAGTTCCCAGTCAGTCTGTTGGAGTTACAAGCTTCTAGAGGCCACTCACTTTGAGTCCTTCCGGTACTATAATAGACATCATATTCTGAAGCTTTGCAACATGTTGCTCCTCTAGTTTCACGTCAGTCAATCAGAGTCCGATGCCCTCCTGGAAACAGGATCACTCCTCGTCTTCTCAACGGAATACAATAGTCCACAGAGAGCAATGTTATATTTGCAACTAAATTATAACGATTATGTGTTCATGTGGATTTTCTACTTTCCCACATATTTACTACATCTTTAACCTAATATTAAATCTTTAAGCAATGTAGAAGGTCTATGTGGAAGTCTAAACATCTGTATTAATGAAAAAGAAAACATTTTGCAGAATCACTATTGATTGGGAAAAAACAAGTAAGGTAAAAAGTCAAGTTCACATTTTAAATTCTGCATTTCAATATATGAACTCTTTATTCCCCCGTAAAATGATAAAAACTAATCACGTGCTAACAGTAGTCTTTGTATATATAGAAAACATTTTCGGAAACATTTGAAAACATATAAGTAATTATTATTTGTTATGAAAACACGACATGGAGATGGAAAAGATCAAGAAACAAACCTTTTATGGGTATTTAGCATTTTCTCTTCAAGTTTGTTTTTCAAGCAGCATTGCTTTAGTCATTTGAGGCCTAGTATGATTAAATAGGATAGATCACATACAAGATAGCTTACGGTTTTATGCATTTTTAAACTCATTATTTTCATCAAATCATGCATGTTTAATCTCCACATTTATTTTAAACTGTGTTATTCTCTTATTTTCACAATCTCTTTCTCATACCTATCTTTCAGATAGGCTGCACTCATTTTGAGCTATTCCAACATATTATCCACTGCAGGTGTGTTAGGAAAATATGTTGAAGTTCTGGGTTGTGCAGTTCAAGCTTTGGGCAATGGGTCAGATTGCCTGGGTGCTTTTAATTTCCACAGGTATGCCCACCAAAAGCTGAATATGAACAGGAGAAGGGCAGACCATACAGCCCAGTAACCTAGGGGCATATTATCAAGCAAGGCGATAAAATTATCGCCGCTTTAGCAACAGAAAACTGCCACTAAAACGGCGATAATGGGCTTGATAATATGCTCTATGGAATTCCAACTGAAGCCCATGTTAGATGTCCTTCACATTTAACATGGGCTTCAATTGGAATTCCATAGAGCATATTATCAAGCCCACTATCGCCGTTTTAGCTGCAGTTTTCTGTCGCTAAAGCGGCGATAATTTTATCGCCTGGCTTAATAATATGCCCCCTATTTCTCCTGTGGGAGGTGGAGTTTATGGCACTTGGAGCAGTGTCATCTTAAGGATTTCTGGGGGCCTCGGGCAAGAAAAACATTTGGGACCCTGTTTGTAAGAAGTTTGAATTTTATTACCCAAGTTCTGCCAGTTCAAGCCCAGTCATTTAATAATATTCATTTATACATTAAAGATCGAAATACAGATAAATGAGCTAGAGAGAAAGTTCACGTTCCCAGGGAGCCCCTTGGGAGGGAGCAGCCCTGGGCTATTGCCCACTTTGCCCATGCCTTAAAACGTCTCTGACTTGGAGGATGGTTTCTTCTGGGATCACAAGCAGGTTTTCAGCGTATTATAAGCTTTTATCGGGCATATTTGGAAGGTTATGCTTACATTCATATCCTGATAAAGAGGGTTTCACAAGGAGAGGCTGACGGGTCATTATCACCCACTGCTCTTTCAGGTCTGTACACTCTTGCACTCAAAATGTACCAATAGATATTTTAAAACAAGCTTACAGGTGTACACTCTCTCACAACCGTCTCACCACTAGATTGGGCCAGATGCCGTGTCCTTCGCTTTACCTAGAGACGGTGCTTAATTTGCAAAGCCATAGGTGCCAGGGCTCTCGTCAGTGGCCACTGCAGTTTGCACCACCCATTGCCCCTGCCAGCACTGACAGTAGCAGAACAAGTTACTAACCATCACACTCCCACAAGTATCACAATTCATAATATTCCAGGCCCCAACAACTATGAGAATGGCTTTGGCAGCATTTATTAGTCATTTGTGATGTACATTGAATTTATAAACAACTTTTGCTGTGCCCATCTCTAAATTGCAAAAACAGAGCCACCAGGTGGCAGACTGTCATAAGTGCTGGTGTTGACAATTACATGCCAGCACAGAGCACCAGCAACCACCGGCTCAAATTAAGTGTGCCTAGAGATCTGTAGACCCTGCATCAAGACACCAGACTCAATCGCCACAAACACTTTCGATAAGCCTCATTGCAAACGCTGTAAGTGGTATAAAATGCTATAAACTGCACTGCCAAAAGTACTCTATGCACTCTGTAAAGATCAGTATTTGGGAGCGCCAGAGGATTCAGCACTCCCAAAACCTATTTAGTAGAGAGGTGTTGGATTGGATAACTCGAACAGCCACAACTCTAGTTGTGTAAGCCATGAGGATACTTTAGCGAGGTTTTGGTATTATCACTATTCATTTTCTTTCTTACTAAATTCATCTCGCATTACATGTTGCGATTAATGTGAACGGTTGTGTCAAATCTCTATTTGTCATGACATGAAACATGATAATTAGTTTTCGCTCATGAGAGTTTTGAAAATTTGTGAGATGTACATTCAAGGTCTTCTTGAGACCTGGCACTCGGGCAAACAGTGGGAGGAGGCAGGTTCAATTTGTTTTGCTTTTTGAAGTGGTCGTTGCTCACTGACGCTCTGGATTAAGGGCCAGGGGTCGCATCGATGCAACAGAAATAGGTGATTTGGAGGTCACTTAGTAAATATTGAGGGAGTGTTTTTTCAGTGACCACATGTGGTTTGTTTCTACCCAGAGTTCAATTTAGAAAATGTGTTAAATAAGGTGGTCTGTTCTTTCCCAAAACTTGCATTACTTGGGCAAGAAACAACCTCAGCTTTCCTAGATGGCTGATAAATTCACACTAAAATTTGTTCTACCTCGTTCTCAATCAAGAATATTAGGTCAGAATGCAAGGTTAGTGTTGTCTCAATATCAACAATTGGGCTATTAATTTGGGAAAATGGTGACCCCCATCAACTTAATAAACACAATCTGGTAAACTCAAAACACAGTTCTGAGAGAATCCCTTCTGATCCCGTGGTAGTTTGTTATGTGTCCCAGTTGGGCCTAGAAAGAAACTGCCATTTTACATGCACACAGGTTTTTACCTAAGTTGCCTTCACTCTCACACAATGACATTTGACACACATTTGCGTCCATGTCTGTGTGGATTAGATTCCATGAAACTGTACTTGCTTACAAAATCAACTTCGCAAGAACACTATCATGATACCTTGAACATCTTGTACAAGGTCTATACATACATTGTGCAAATGTGATTGTTTGTTTTTCGCCCATGCAGCAACACAGCTATCTATCGCCCAGGGAAAGGGTGCTGTCCGATATAAATAAACAAGCATTTTTGGCTTGAGGAGAGGAGCACTTGGTGTAATATGCAAAGTCACCACATGCTGAAACCTCAGCCCAACTGCTTTCTGATCTCTCTGCGAAGAGGGATGTCCAATTTGTGACCGCGACGGGCCCTTTATACTTTCCCTTCAGGTAATGGGGTTGGATCATCCGATGCAAGATTTCTATCAGAACACATACATACTCCCTAGTCATCTTGGTTAGGGAACGCATAGTAGGAGTACGCTATATATGCCTATTATATATTGTATATATATTATATATTGTTTCATATACCTGCATATATGCAATAAATTAGCAAGATGGTGGAACTTTTCATCAATTTCAATGCCCTGATATCGCTAATCACTTTCATCTGCTTCTGTCTATTGATCATTGCAATACATGTATTTTATACAAGACTCACTTTGGTTAAATTAGTATTGAAAACACCCCACTGTGTATTCCTTTTATACTTCTCTGAGAGAAAGAGATTACTAGTGACTGAGTAAAAGGGTTCTAGATCTGTTACCACGATCCCTGGGGGAGCTCAGGGTCGTCATGTTCTGTGGTTTCCAAAACCGTTTGCCGCCCATCTAGATTTAGGAGGGCTAATGGTGACACTGTGGGCTAGCTGGTCTTTAGGACAACATATCCTGAGGGGTGCAGGATCAGTCTGGCTCCATCCCTACATTTATGTTGCCCAACAAATGCGCAGTTCCTACTGGGGGGTGGGGAACTGCAGGAGAAGCTCAGACAAAGCAGCAGGCATTCCCCATAGAAGAGCATGGTAACACCAATTTTAAAGTCAAGAAAATAGCATCATAAAACTTTTAAAACTAGTGCAAAATGTAATGAGCAAACATATATAAATCTTCATTTAATTAGGTTAAACGGATATGAATTATTGACATTTGAAGGCAAAATTAGCTAGAAAAAGTAAAGCAGATTTTAAAAATAAAAGGAATGCCATTGACTGATTAAGCACAATTTTAGACCACCCGCAATTGAGCAAAGGGAGGATACATCAAGTGGGTTGCCGCAGTCTAGGATTTGTCCTTCATACTAGGTACTTGTTTAGAGTTATGCAGATGGGATACTCCATCACAAATGGAACGATATCCTAACCACCATATTACAAGTACATTACAGCCAATAGCACTTTATTAGAAATTGGGTTGTTGGGTGTCTGGGGTGTGAGCCATGGCCAAGCAACAGCCACATTCACTTGCAGGGTGAACCACAAAAAGTCACTAAATCAACATGTGCCTAACCCTGGGTAGCTTGGCACAAAAAGCAGTCAGGGTTAAATTAGAGGCAAAAATGTAAAGTATTTATGCAGCACACAAGCAGTAATAAAGCGAAAACACAACACAAGAAAAATCCCAAACTGAGTATCAAACAATCAATCAATCAGGATTCTTGTATAGCGCGACTACTCACCCGTTAGGGTCTCAAGGTGCTGGGGGCGGGTGGGCTGCAATTCAGCTGGAGAGCCAGGTCTAAATTAAAATTTTCATAAATGGCTTGACACCAAAACAACAATAATCGAATCAGTAGAACAGGAGTTAGGAATCTTTTAAGATTTAGGTGCAAATAGCACCACAAAGAACAAAGCGCCAACTAGTGATAGCTGGTCATGCTGGACCAGCTCAAAGTCACAAGTTCAGGTCGACCGCGTTGGAGCACAGTTTGGCTTCAGTCACCAGATCAGTCCTAGAGCAGTGTACTTTCTCAATTCAGCACCAAGAGTCCTGATCGTGTCAGAGAGAGCCACGAGTGAGAGCGTCACGGAAGGCTGTTGCTGACGCCGTTGCTGGAGCTTCAAGTTGGCATTTTCCGCCAGCGATCGATGCTGTAGCATGAAGGGTTGGGTTGCCGGCTCTTCATGTTGAATCTCAGTGGGAGCGGTGCAGTCTTGGCTTGAACTAGCCTATTCAGGGTCATGAAGAGCCAGAAAGCTTGATTTCAGCTCTCTGAGCAATACTAAGTTACCTTGTTGTGCTGCCCTGAGTCACAGGGAAAAGACAAGAATGCAATGTATTTATCCAATATGACATCAACATATTGGGACAACATTCTGCCCCAAACCATTGGCACAGCCAAAATTTGCATTTGCAATGTTTTATCCTTTTTTCCCCATTCACCATTCATTTTTCTTTCCTTTGTTTATTATTCTTATGCTTGAAACCATTCTAGTCCGCATGCAAGGAATGCCATTTCCCAGGTTTCTAATGTTCCTGCTGGGCTATCCGAACCTCTCTTCAAGAAAACGACTAGAGCCAAATTCATCAGTAGCAGTTTATTTAAAAACCCAATGCATTTCGGACCTCGAGGGCCCTTCGTCAGGGGTAACTGAAAATAACAATTTGACATTAATTAATATTCCATCCACCAATGTGTGCACTAACATCTCATAATACAAGTTTACACTTCTCTTTCCCATTCTCAGCCGCTTATTTTAACCCCTTGCCTGCTCATGACGGAACCACTCCGTCAAGAGCCACGGGCGCGCTGTGCTCATGACGGAGTGGTTCCGTCATGCTGCGGCCGTTGGCGGCCGCTCCGCCCACGCGGCACTGATTCCCCGCCTGTACGGGCGAACAATGCAAGTGGGCAGAGTCGTGACAAAACCACTCCGTCATGAGCACAGCTCGCCCGTGACTCATGATGGCGTGGTTCTGTCACGAGCATGGCGGCGCCGCGCTGACCCCGAAGCCCCCCAGCGCCGCGGCGGAATACGTGCCGCGGCGAAGGGGTTACATTTTTAAATGTGTTGTTTACCCCCTCAGCGTCTCAGTCAAAAATCGATCGCTCTATGAATCATAATTATACTTTGTCACCAACTGCTTCAACCTTCGGTCTAATCCTCTCTTCTTTCCTCATTAGTTGTACATTTCCATCCCTTCTTCCCATTCCCTTTCCATACCCCATCTCAATGCCACCCTCATCTCCACTCCCTTCTTTCACTTGCCACTCTTTATAACCCTGCCCTCCCTCGGCTAAACACGAACCGACACCCTTTCCTCCCATACTTCCAATCAAAGTGTTTGAACTCGGGAATTGCCCGGGCGGCAAATGCTCTAGCTACATCACTGATCTCATATCATGGTCCCTCAATACTTCGCTATGGGCTAACGCTCTTTTTAGCTTTTTAAAGCATTTTTCAGCATTACAATCTAAAAGAAAATGTCCTATGTTTAAACATGTTCTCCTTCACCATCCTACTATTTCTCAATTCCTTTCCATTTACATAGTAAAAGTACGACCCAAGCCTGGGATTGATAAGTTAAACCAACACACCACCTTTCTGAAAAACAGTGTTAGGGATAACTGTGACCCTGAACAGAGAATGCCTTACTCTATAGTTTCTGGACCCATTGGCAGCGATAATGAAGCCCTGCCTCCCTCACTCTCCCCTGTTCCTGATTTCTGCGCCTCATCTTTACCCAAATTATGGAAAATGTGTGCATTCAATCAAATTAACCTATATCTCATGCCGAAGAACCTCCTGTACAACTTTGAATCTGGCTTCCCGGCTAGATTCAGCACTGAAACTGCTATTCTACACAGTATTGATGCTGCACTATGCATCCTAGACAATTATTATTTTCTCTTAATCCTACTTAATCTCTCTGCATTTTATGATACTGTACATCATGATACTCCCAAACTCACTCTGGAAGAATGAATGGGATTCAGTAATTGTGCTGGACTGGAGTATCACATACCTTCTGCACAAAAACCAGAATGATCAAAATTAGCATTTCCTCTTCCTACCCTATTCCCTTGCTGCAAGGAGACGTCACATGTAAATCAATCATCTTCTCCCTCTAACATGGGGATGTTATCCAGCACTCCCGCAAAGGTCTCCATCCCTGAAGACATCACTTTAGCTGCCCTGACACTTGGCAACATTCTAAACTGGTGGTCTCCCCATCATTTTAGATGCAAAACAAAAGTAACGCTAAGGTATGTTAAAAGGTTTATAAAGCAGGCAACATCCATCAAGAGATCCTGGTGGCAGGCTGCTATAGTAAAATGCCTCTTTTATTTGGACTGATGATGTTGGTTTAAGACTCTGTACAGCTGGACCCTGCTAAACCAGGTCCTAGTCCATGTACTCTGATCCCTAAGAACATAGTAGCCTAGCAATCCGAGCTATTAGCATGCAAAACGCAGTTCAGAGTTCCCTTGCTCTACCAGGTGGGAAGTGTAAAGGATACACGTTACTAGTATAGTATTTGGCGAATAAGCAGCTTAATTACTAAAATCTCCACCGTTCGAGTTGGATCAAAGGTCTTCACTATTACCGTAATATTCTGTTTAAATATAATTGCCAGTCGTCACCCTTTGTTGTCTGATATGTCCGCATGGAAAGATTTAAGACTCTCAGGGACAGCAGTCGCAAGATTCGGTTTGGAGGAATCAGTAAGACAGGTTTCTGTGACAAATAATGTATCCAAATGATGTTCTAAAATAAGCTTAAGGACCTTCAGCCAGTGCTCCAGCTAGGATCTTATGCTAATTAGAGAGACCTGGTAACCTGCAGTTTCCCTTGGGTGGGAGGGTTATAGGGATTCTGCCCAGGAACAGAATATGCTTGGGACCCTAGAACATCAGTATATAGGGACTGAATCACCATAGCACGTCAGTATCTATGAGCCAGAGTCCGACTAGCTTTAGTGCCTCACTTGCCCTTCTAACCTTTCCAAAGAGACAAGTGTTTTGGCACCCCAGAACACAACATTTTCGACCCCCTCAGTGATTGTGCTAACAGGACACACCCTTTCGCTCTCTCACTCGTACTTGTCCTCAATAAGATATGAAAGAGACATGATGGAAGTTTACAATGTTTATTTACACTGTGTTGCTCTAAGATGAAACATTTGTGCCACAATTAGAAAACAAATACATATAGCAATAATACCATCAGCATGGTTAATAAACCATATACCATGAAAAGCCATGTCATGTTATCTGACAAACCTGCCTAACCAACCCCGTACTACTGAAGCAAAGTGATTATATAGCATAGTTTTCTGGGTTTAGTGGCAGACTCCATACCTTTGCATACATAGGTGGATGTTCTACATCCCAGCTGATGAGGTCAACACTCCCGTCTCAGGACCTTAACTCCGTGAGTGTTTTTTCAGAAGTGCTGTCCTCTATTATAAGATATGTGTATTAAAAAACAGCCGCTGCATTCTCCTATTATGTCTAGGGGCTATTGTCTGACCAGAGAGAATAACAAGGGGCAATGTTGTATGACCTTGCCTTGGCTGTTCAGACTAAATTCCAGGAAAAGAGTAAGATACAAAAACATGTGATAATGTGGCACAAAGGCAAGAGTGTTATATAGTAACATGTGCAAAACCAAAGCCGCCTACAATGTGCAGAATTAGGCTAACTTGGTAAAACAACAATGGGCCATATGAGAAACACAAGACATGAGTGAAAGATCTGAAATCTAGTAGTTGCATTCCAATAGGGAAAATGCTTTAACCTTCAGGTATTTCCCTGCAGCTTCCTCTTACCTTCATAATTTAATTTCTAGTGTATTGCTTTCTCTTTTACATCTGTGCTGGTTAAAGACAAGTGCATTCTGGCTGTCGACTAGTGCAAATGGGCTTGCTTTTAGTGTACTTCTGGTGTGGGATAGGCGACCTCGCAGCAATTGTAATTAGATACTCCGTCAGCAGCTTGACCCTGGTGTGTGAGTACCATAGGGGCTAGAGCGTTAACTTCAATAAACCCAACGTGGAGCCCACAGATGGATTTGTGCTAAGTATCACCATGGGTCACTTGGTGTAGAGCGTACCTATGTTGATGTTGTTCAGAAAATGTTTCTAACACCAAACAAATGACAGACAATCAAAGCAAAATTGTACCCCTAATTACAGTTTTTATCAGGACAATCTTAATGCCACTATGTGGTTTAGTAGACACTACTCTTCTGCAGATAACCTACTATGTGCAAAGAGCAATTAGTTTAGATTAAATATTCAAATATGGTAAACATTTTCAGTTAAAATATCCACAATTAACAGTCTTTCCTAAAATCCTTTTCGCCCCTCCCAGCTCAAACATTCCCAGGTACAAGGCTGCATTGATGCCATCAAGCTCTTTGGTTGCTCTCCATTCATCGTTGATGATACAAGCACTCGAGATTTCAGTTTAGGCTCTCGTCTCACTACATAAGCATTTTCTCACCCTATTCAGGCGAGCTAAGCCCCAACAGAGATTGATCCTTTAAATTCAACTTTTCTCGTCTGAGCTTGCTCCTAAAGATGTGGCTCATGCAATGGTTCTCTCCAGACTTTAGCATGGAGATGTCATTCTTGCAGACTTCCCAAAAACTCATCTTGCCCCTTTGATATCCTCATTGCACAGTGCAGATCTCTGGGATCGGCTGCTCTAAACAGAGTTCACCTGAATTATGATCCCTAGGCTGGCTTCCAACCGGAAGGAAAATTTACAAGCGTACTCATTTCATATATAAACTCCTTCAATCTGACCGTTCCCACTATCTGGATCTGAAATTGAAAAAATTGGTGCTGAGCAGACTCCTTCGCAGCTTAAAATCCCTCCTGATTGAAATTCTTCCTTTTCACAAGAAGCATTTCCTGAATCCGTCGTTCTCTGGGAGTGAGTAGTAATGCATGCTAGAATGAAGCTTGATGAGAAAATAATATTTATTCCTCGCAGGACGATAGGCATCGAACACTGGCATTACTGTCAAAGATAGAACTTTTCATTGTCAACATTCCATCTGAAGGGACTGAACCATTTACAGTGGGGGGGGGAGACGGAGGTTGACAGAGAGGAGAGGGGGGAAAGGGAAAAGGGTAAGGGATAATGATATTTGTCGACATATAATAAATATATTACACATTGTATCATATTTAAATCTAAACATAACACAACCCTCTTTGTCATAATTGACTTAAGAACAATTAACAAAAAGTATGAATAATTCTGAAACATTTTCTATGAAGGTAGCGTTATTCTTGGTGAGTATTTCACATGTTCTGCAACAGACTCACTCTCCACACCCACATTGTTATTTTTCGAGGCCCTGGCAGTGGCACCGTCCGAACTGCCGGATACTGGAGCTTCCGACCTTCCTCTACTGCCCATGGGAGTATGTTGTGACGGGAATGGGGAAGAACTAAAGCTTTCTTCCTCAACAGGCCTTGTCACTTGTGGAGTAAAGCTGCCACTACATTTAGACAATCTCCTGAAACTCCAACATTTCCCATCAGGAGTGATTGATTACACTACCTTTATATACCTTGGCAACTTTCATTGGTTTGTAGAATTTAGAGCTCGCTTACTCTAACATTCTGAGAATGCGGACACGGACAACATCTCCCACACTGAATGTAGCCTCTACGGGTTTGTGAGTTTCATCATGTAGTCATTTGAATCCCCTCCGGTAATGTTGTACCCTCTCCTCAGCATTACAAAATTTTTTCCTACTCTCATTATTAGAAATACCAGTGAATTTGGATTTAAGCCACCAGGAACAAATGGTTGAAGTGGGTTCTCGACCTCTTAAAAGGAAACATTGAGATTTCCCAGTGACTGAATTGGGGGCCATTCTATATTCCCATATTCTTTCCTGATAGCAGCAAGGAAAGGGGCATTTTTCAGCAGGGTTAAATGTACACTATCTATAAGAAACCTGATGAAGCGTTCTACCTGAACATTGCATTGGGGGTCATAAAATGCTGTGCATATGTGTCTTATTTTGTTTGTTAAAAGAAACTCAGACATTTCATATGAGGTGACTGGAACTCCATTATCCCTAATTATTTGTTCAGGGTAGCCCTCATGACTAAAAACTTTAATAAAACATCCAAGAACGGTGGTAGCAGAGGTGTTATTAGGGAACATGTCTTCTGGCCATTTAGAATGATAGAGACCTGATACATTCAGTCCCACTTTCTGCCTGGGGTAATTTGCCTCTGGTAATTTGGCCGTGACACATTGTGGATGTGGCTATGCAAGATTTGTCTGCAAAAGAACATGTGACACAATTTCTAACATATCTTTTAACATCGCAGTCCATGTTGGGCCACTTTAATAGGTTTTAGAGATATGACATTCCCATGTGCCCTTTATCACATTATTTGACCAGAACTTCTCTCATCCCTTCAGGAGGAACACATTTGTCAGAACGGAAAATATACCCTGCTTCTACACTCAATTCATCTGCCACTTGTGCAAAAGATTGAATAGATCCTCTCAGAAGTTTCAAAGGGGGCCATAGCTTCCAAAAAAACATTTTAACCTGTGCTAGTACAGTGTCTTTTTCATCCATGGCCAACCATTTTTGGGACTCCATGTTGTAATAATCAACGATGTCTCGTAGACAGGTTACGTAGAACAAGTTATAGGTTTATTGGTTAGTCATAAAGTCCATGTAGATCTCATGTAAGGCCTCAGCTAGGCCCCAGTAAAGCCCCACCAGGAGCAGCCTCCCTGCTGCTCAGCCCATCTCTTCCAACTGCCAACTCCTCCAGTCCCCCACACTCAACATTCCAAGTGACATCACTCATGGCTGAGCAGCAAGGAACAGGACAGCAATGAGGAAGATGTACAAACAACAACAATAGATTATAGCACATCTCCCTTCCTTAGAAAAACTAAGCAAAAGATATAAATGCATTGAATCAAGATAGCACAAAATACCTTTGCTTAAATAAAGTAGAAATAAAAAGAAAGTACATTATGCAAATAATTATACATCAAATCAGCAAATAGTCGCAAGAAAATAACTATAACAAAAGAATAATGAACCCCATCCCCCTCCCTAGGGAAACTAATTAGATGGGTACACACTACCAAAAAAAACACCTCCCTAAGACACATAGAACATAGAAATAGGGAAACGCACCTCCCTATGAAACTCCAATACTGTAATAGGGGAAAACACCTCCCTATAGGGGAAAACACCTCCCTTAGACACATAGAACATAGAAATAGGGAAACGCACCTCCCTATGAAACTCCAAATACTGTAATAGGGGAAAACACCACCCTATAGGCACATAGAACATTGAAATAGGGAAACGCACCTCCCTATGAAACTCCAAATACCGTAATAGGGGAAAACACCTCCCTATAGGGGAAAACACCTCCCTTAGACACATAGAACATAGAAATAGGGAAACGCACCTCCCTATGAAACTCCAAAAATTGTAATAGGGGAAAACACCTCCCTATAGGGGAAAAACACCTCCCAAAGACTCTGCGAACACTGTAATAGGGAAAAACTCTCCCTATGATACTCCAAGATTCCAAAACTTGTAATAGGGAAAAAACACCTTCCTAAAACTGAGAAATAAGGGAACAACCCCCTATGATCCAAAACCGGGCAATTAGCCCCCAAAACACCTCAAAATTGAACACATCGCTCCACACAGCTCCACAACCCTACCAAAACAATGGTTACTTACCAGCCACTAACATGACACAACACCCTTGAACAAGAATGGAGACACACACCAAACCCCACAGGATAGAGGCACTCACTCACGCCCCCACAAAACAATATTGCAGTAATGAAAATAAAGAAATAAGAAATCTCATACTCCGGTGAGCGATCTCTCACCCGAAATTCTCACTCGGCTGATAACATCCAAAGCAGTGAACACCACCAGGTTAGCGTCCCAAAAAAAAAACTACAAAATTTGCCAATGTTATATGCAGCTTCGAATTAAAATACTGTCTGCCCAAACCTCACAGGCCCTCTGAAGAGTTTACCAGCGCTGTTAACAAAACCAGGCCTGCGACGAACTGTTGAGCATATGCTGGCAGCAAACATTTCCATTTTGGCAAACGTGTATTAACGTGGTTGGCAACGTGTGCTGAGATAGCTATATAGCAGTAACTAAATAGGTCTAAAACGCCAGCCCTAAAATGGCGGCACGCAGCGCACGCTGCACCGGGTGGCTCACGGCACGTTGATGCTGTGAGCACTGTAGAAGCAGCAAAACTCTGCATCACGTCAGAATGGCCACGAAGCTTCTCATCAGGTGAGTGCACTACTCGCGCAAACTCGCGCTCGTGCAAAACGTTGTTCAGCGTGACGGTTGAACTGCCTACAGAAACGTGTGGCAAAAAAAAAAAAAAACTCGGATTATATTGACAAAAAAAAAATCAGGGACTGTTCAAACTCTCAAAACGCCAGTACACGCAAGACACATCCCAGGCGTTAGACCATGACCAAGCGAGCCATAAGTTGTTGCTTCAACACTTCCCCCTGCACTCTACAACTTAGTCCAAAGGTGCCGGTATCCATGACACGCTTGTAAACTCCTCACGCGATGTTCCTCCCAAAGAAACGAAAGGCTCCTCCAACAAAAACTGCGGCGCTAATCCCAAATGTCAGACTTATAATATTATTTCTTAAAGTCTCTGGGGAAACTTGACAGCATTTCCCCTCTGAGGCTCTGCGAGTGACACATTCTTGTTGGTCCTCAGGGAAACTCCTCTTGTGTGTTAAAGGTTACACACTGCCAGTGTAAAATCATTACAGCTTTTTTCACAGAACAAACGATGCATTTCAGCAAAAGAATCAAACATAAATTTGCCAATCCCCCAGCACACCTCGCAGCTGCTAATTTCTTTGTGGTGCCGATTTCCTCTTGTCAGCATTCACCTCAGCAGTCTCTTTCCACCGGCAATTTCCACAGTAACTGTCAGCTGACTAATAATAGGGTATTCACAACCATCTCTCCTCAACATGTAAGTTCACTCTAACGTGTGAGAATCTCTTGTTTCCATGCAACACGGTACAGAAGAAAGAAACTGGCACTTACAGGGCGACCGATGGAGTGGTCACTGGTGGGGCTTCCTCAAAAAACGCAGCTTTAATTTCTCTTTACCTTGAAAATCCTTTTTCCTTGTAATTCCTTCCTTTAAGCTCCAGAAACCATTATCCTTAGAAGTAGCACACGCATAAGTCCTTCCAAATCGTCGCCAGTGTAATAATCAACGATGTCTCGTAGAAAGGTTACGTAGAACAAGTTATAGGTTTATTGGTTAGTCATAAAGTCCATGTAGATCTCATGTAAGGCCTCAGCTAGGCCCCAGTAAAGCCCCACCAGGAGCAGCCTCCCTGCTGCTCAGCCCATCTCCTCCAACTGCCAACTCCTCCAGTCCCCCACACTCAACATTCCAAGTGACATCACTCATGGCTGAGCAGCAAGGAACAGGACAGCAATGAGGAAGATGTACAAACAACAACAATAGATTATAGCACATGTGCAAATAGTTTTATACAAGTGTCTTTAGAAATGACGGTAAATGTTGACCCTGCATCCACTAAAAAGTCCAGTTCTCTTCCTTGAATGTTCAGGACACACCTCTGTGGTTTATACACTTTGAAATGAATATGGTGTAACTCCTCCTGTACAACCACCACCATCATTTTATTTCCTTCATCTTCTCCTCTTATGTCTGATGACTAACCTTTATCTTCTTGAGATATCTGAGCTACAGATGTCTTTCCAATCTTGTTTCTGCCTTTGCACATTCTTACACAATGCCTTTGGCGTTTACAAACGCTGCAGTCCTTCTTAATGACAGGGCATTCTTGAAAGTTAGATCGGTGTGATTCATTTCCACACTGGTAGCAGTGGTATTTGGATTTTTTTTCCCTGGTTTGTACACCTTCCCTTGACAAGATTTACCACTGGTATAACAAACTTCATATTGTCTCTTGGTTGATCTTCATTTACGTTTTTGACCTATGACATGGATGGTTCATTACTTTGGATGATTTTCTAACTTCTTCCAAAGTAGGGTCTCCCATTACCCAAAGGTGCTCTTGAATACATTTGTTATTGATACTGAGCATTAGTTGGTCACTAGTCATCTCAACAGAAGTGGCACCAAAACTGCATGAACATGAATGCTTCTTAGTACTATGAGAAACTCCTCAAAACTCTCATTCTCTCTTTGATTCTGAGGATATAAATGGTATCTTTCCAAAGTCCTACTAATAGTGCACTTGAAAGGAGCTTCTTGTCTTGCCATTGCTTCCTCAATCTCATCTATATCTTCTTGGTCATGGGCCATTTCTACTTTTGGTAAGGATATGCATACCTCCTGTCCTTCAGATCCCAGCAAATGCACAGGATGCATTTTTTTCTTTTCACTGGCATCTTATGCGCATCTATTGTGGTTAAGTATGCGAGAAATTCCTCTCTCCATTTCTCCCCTTTGTTCTGTAGAAACTTATTTGGAAGATCAAACTGCATTGCAAATTATTATCACGGATTGTATATATATATATATATATATATATATATATATATATTCAGTGAAAAAACCATAGGTTTCACACATGTTATAGTTAGCTGGACATTTTACTCGTAAAAAACCAATGAAATTGCCCCGTTATAGTTAGTTCAGCTAACTATAACTCACGCGCCCGCAATGCACTGCTGATGACGTCACATATTACATCACTCATGACATGGTCAGTGACATCACTCATGACATCACTGATGACATCTCAAATGACATCACTGATGACATCATCCAGTGAATGTGTGTTTTTCTGAAAATTAAATATGTTTTATATATGTATATCTCAAGGTCGATGGAAGAATAAATGGGTATATAAGTGTCTAAATGGATGATTTGTTTTTGAAAAATTGATTGTGTAACTGACTGATTAAGTGTATCTCTCACTTTGTGTATAAGTGGCTGCATGGGTTGGTGAGTAGCTACATGGGTGTCTATATAGGTTATTAGTTGTTTTTTTGAGTATCAGTCTGAGTGTCTGTATGGTACGGTGGGGGGTATTACGTAGTGCATAGATGCATGAATGAGTGACTCACTGTTTGTATGTGTTGAAGACAGCATGTGTGCAGGACTGTATGGGTGGATGAGTGTGTGTATGGGCGTGTTAGTGAGTGAATGACTGTCTCAATAGTGTCTTCAGGAGTAACTACATATGTTTTAAACTAGTATATGTGAGTATTGGTGTATATATGTGAGTATATATGAGAGGGAGAGATTGAAAGAGTTCCTGTATGAATAAGTATGTGTTTCTATAAGTGATTGTTTAAAAGACTAAGTATGTGTAAGTTTCCGTAGAAGTAAGTATGGTGGTGTGTGTATTACTGTATATGCAAGTAAATGTATGTTTTATTCTTTATTAGCATGAGTGACTATGTGTGTGAGTAACTCTATGGATGAGTGGCATTGTGTAACAGGATGTATAGATGTATGAGTACATATGATGAGTGAGTACATGTATGAGTGACTGTATAGGACTGTTGGTGAATGAGTGGATGTGTATGTGGATCTTAGAATTACTGAAGAGGTTGTTGTAACTGGTATTGGTATGTCCATTGTTTTGAAATTTTTAGTCTCTATTTTTGAATGTGTGTATCAAAGCTTATATTAAGGTGAGAGGAGGTCTGCCACTCTATCACAAGGATGATGTCATCAGTGATGTCATCAGTGATGTCATTTGAGATGTCATCAGTGATGTCATGAGTGATGTCACTGACCATGTCATGAGTGATGTAATATGTGACGTCATCAGCAGTGCATTGCGGGCGCGCGAGTTATAGTTAGCTGAACTAACTATAACGGGGCAATTTCATTGGTTTTTTACGAGTAAAATGTCCAGCTAACTATAACATGTGTGAAACCTATGGTTTTTTCACTGAATTTCTAAGGTTTTTTAAATGCTAATTCCTAACTATAACGTGTGTGAAACCTATGGTTTTTTCACTGAATTTCTAAGGTTTTTTAAATGCTAATTCCTAACTATAACGTGTGTGAAACCTATGGTTTTTTCAGTGAATTTCTAAGGTTTTTTAAATGCTAATTCCTAACTATAACGTGTGTGAAACCCATGTTTTTTTCAGTGAATTTGCAAGGTTTTTTAAATGCTATTTTTTTTTTTTTCTTCATTTTTTTCAAACATATTTTTAATTTAATTTTTTACCTTTTATAAAGACTATGCTTAATTTTTTAAAATCATTAAATATTTATTTTATATAAATTTTTTAAAATAAACAAGTAAAAATTTTTTCCAGATTTTTTTTTTTTTTTTTTTTTTTTTTATAGTACGCGTACCGTAAGCTCACGGTAAGCGTACGGTTTACGCAACGTCCGTAATCTATCTACGCTGCTTGCGTATAGTTACGTACTTTGCGTAGCGCGCGTACTGCGCGTGGGACGCGCGCGCGCTTATGCAACACGCGCACGTTACGCGGAAGTGCCGGGAAATGACTGTTATGCGCATGCGCGCAAGCGCGTGTCTTTTTTACGCGCATGCGCACTTTTGCCGTAAGCGTACCGTAAGCGTACCGTAAGCGTACGGTAGGTCATGTGATCATGAAACACAACTTTTGATTGGTTGAAACTACTTTCAGTTCTAGAACTCTCCTACACCACACCCATTCCCCTCATTTCTGCTTGTGATCCCTTAGGAGAAGGAGCTGGTTTGTCTTTGGGATACGATGGCAGAACAGCAGAGCTCTTCTGAGAGTGAGGCTAGCACCAGCAGCACTGTCTTGAGGCAGAGAGCGAGGAAAGTAAAACCTTCTTATGTTTGGGATTATTTTACTTTTCCAGAAGGCCAGCAAAAGGTGAATGCACCCTTAGTTACTTGCAAGCTGTGTCAGCGTGTACTTTCTAGAGGTAATCCTGACAGGAAGTATTCCTTTGGGAATCACACCATGATGAGGCACCTCAAGGATGTACACAAAAGGACACATGCTCAACTTTTTGGAGGTAACTCTTCAGAAAGACGAGCCAGTACATCCACAGCAGCTCAGCCTGGACCATCACCTGCAGAGCTTACTCCTTCTTCTGCAGCTCAGGTGAGCCCTTCATCTGTGGGGGGAGAATCTCCTTTTGCTGGCCCTCTGGAAATGAACCCTCGATTTCGGAAGGTTGATATTCATTGCACATTTTGTAAAGCTCTAATTTGTTATAGGGAGACCAGTGTTTACCTAGTGAATAACAAAATAGATCAGCACATTTGTAGCTTTGAATGATTTTCCCATGGTTCCTTTCCTCTGTCCCTGCATGAACACAACGGTTCTTTTAAGAGCCAACCTTATCTTTCATCTTTTTTTTACATTTTTTTTAAAAAACTTTTTTTTTTTTTTTTTACCGTACGCGTACGGTAAGCGTACCTTTTTTTTTATTTTTAAAAAAAAACACTAAAAATCATTTTTCACATTAGAAGGTCCTTGAGAGACTACAATTATTACTATTGACTTACCATACTCACTGAAAAAAATATTTATTCATTTGTTTTTTTAAAAAATAGTTTTTAAAATGGTTGTAGTTTACGAAAATTTTCTATATCGATCTGAAAAAAAAGAAAAAAGTATTAATATCTTTAAACCATTTTATAATACAGTACACATATTTACATTTTTTACCAAAAAATATTTTTGCCTTATTTTTGCTGTTTTCAGAATATATTGCATTTCACTATAAATTGTGAAAGCAATTGCATTCATCATTTTACAGCGGGCAAAAAAAAATAACAATCTCAAAGATTGTATTAAAAAAGCCCAGAATCTCTTCTCACTTAAACTTATCATTACAGAAATGCATATTATTCTAAAAAAATATCATCTAAAAACAATACTTTTTTCTTTAAAATACCGTCTGATATTTTTGTTTCAGGAGTATAATCACAATATTATATCTCAAATAACTCCAAAATACATCTGATTTTATTTCCTTTAGGCCAAATTGTATTTTTTTTTTTTCCCTGGAATAAATTTCCAAGGGAAAACCATTAAAATTCTAAAGTTTAATCTGTCCAGATCTCACCGATTCTCTGTAACATTTTGGTTCACAAAAATTTTTTGAATAATTTATTTAGTCCACAATAGAATTGCTTACTTTTCCACATGGCCAAATAGTAATTTTTTAAATCATTTTTGTAAAAATTTCCAATGGCAGTCCAATAGCATTCCAAAATTTAAAATGTGCAGAAGTTACCGATTATCTCTAAATTATTGGTTTTTCAAAATTGCATTAAAAATTTAAAAAGTCCACATTACAATTGGTTATCTTTCCTTTAGGCCAAATGATAATTTTAAAAAATATTTTTTCTACAAAATTGCAATGGTAATCCAGTAAAATGGTAAAATTATTTTGTCCACATCTTGCCAAGTCTCTCTAAAATTTAGGTTTCAGAAAGATTAGATAGGAATTTGCTAAATCAAAAGGCAAACGTTGTTTGAAAATCAATTGGGAATCATTACACAGTGTCCAGCCTTTTTCACATTTAAGATAAACTGTGTAATGTCCAGAAGTAACAGTAGGTCCATCATGGAAAATTATTGCAACAGTTACAAAAGTTTTTCCTGAAATTGATAATTGCTGTCCTGTAAACTTCTTTATTAAAGTATCCAATTTTGAACCATCAGCTCTACATCGTTGCATCATTAAAATTACATACTGTCCGTATTCCCTTAAAATTAATGTTGAAAACATGTCAGAATTACACTCACCACATTTCATGCTATGATTAGCATCTTTAACTAATTTTGCAAAAGTGACTGTTTTACTCTCTGGCAATGTCAAATAAATAAACCTTTCATTATCAACAATAGAGCCACATATATTATAACAATTTTCACAACTATGTTCCCATTTATAAGAGAGACCAAAAAAAATGTCAATGGGAACTCCTTCTTCTTCCACTACCTGAAGAAAAAACAACAAGAATTCCTGTGCGTCTTGCTGTACATTTTGAGAAAACTGTGTTCGTCCTGAACATACATCTAAAAGTTTTCTAATGTCAGTAGCACTTTCTATTTGAGTTTTATCTTTACTCAGCTTTTGAAAAAGGAGACTGAGCTCTGAACAGAATCTTTTTCCCTGATTTACTATTATCTGCTCTTGCAAACTTTCCAGATAAAATACAACATTCAGCACTACATTAGCGTAGCAGTTGACACCAGAGCTATTTTCAAAATGACATCCTACAACCTGTTCTTCATTTTCCTTATTCTTTTTGCTTGCAATTACATCACTCCTCTTTTTTTTCCTCTTCTCTACATCTTCATTACAGATATTCTCATTTCTCCTTTTACGAGAAACTACACGTTTCTCCAACACAGGATACTGACCTAAATGAGGAGCATAGGTTCTTCTTAATCTATTATACTCCTTTACACAGTTTGTATCAGCACTAACTTTTGAATCATCAAAGTCAATCATGAATAAACCTGATAATGTTTTGACTCGTGACAAAGCTACATATGCCATACCTTCTTTGAACACAGTTGAACCAATGTTCACAAATGCACAATCTACAGTCAATCCCTGAGACTTGTGGATAGTTACAGCATATGCTAGTGAAAACGGAAACTGCTTCCTACGTACATATAAGTCTTTCACAAGCATGAAACGAACTGAACAACGACAAATGTCTTTAACTTCCTCTATCTGATCAAATTTTATTTTTAAACATTCAATTCCATCTTTTTTCTGATAATTAATAAAACCCACAACTCTTCCCATCGCTCCATTCACTAAGCCTTTTTCAACATCCAAATTTCTCCTTAAAAACACTCTACAGTTCATGCAAACATATAGATTTTTTTCTAATCCTGCTGTTTTGGAGATATTCTTCTCTAGTGAGTCCAATTTATTTTTCAGTTTGCCTGTTACTGTGACAGTAATTCTTCCATCCTCAATTTTGTCCACTGCTTCCAATTTCATGATGTCTTCATTTTCCAATTTCAAAAGCTCCTCATTAAATATTGAGCATTCACGTAGAGTTGGCATTAAGCAGATGACACTTTTGTTTTCTGCAATATTCTTGTATATTTTCTCTGCAACTATTTATTCTTTTGGAAATAAGTTATGTAGCAGCCGACTCTGTAATGCTTTTTTGCCAACTTCTGTGAGTAGTCCAATTCTGATATCTTTCAGAATACTTCCATATTCTTCATCGTTTGCTTGCCTCATATTAGTTGTAAGTTCCTTGTACTCAAAGAAGGACCAAATATTTGTATTTCCAATGCTTCCCAATGACTTCTTCGTGTCTTCATGTGTCACAGTATTAAACACTGGTTGTCCTTTAACTGGAGTAAGTTGCAAAAGATCCCCAAAAACTATGACGTGTTTTCCACCAAATAACACGTCATAGTCTGTCTTCAAAATTTGCTGCATTCTTAAATGCACAAAGGCAAGCATTAAGTTTGATACCATGCTCACCTCATCAATAATGAGAACTTGCATCTTCTTCAATACTCTTGACACTTCTAAGGATGCTTCTCCAGTTAGCTTGTTGAATTGTATTTTGTTCTCATGCTCCACTGGTAACATTAGCAAACGATGTAAGGTGATTCCTTTTATGTTATATGCTGCTAACCCAGTTGGAGCAGTAACCACACAAGACAAAGTAGAATCCGTTTTTTGCTTTAGGTAGCTTCTGATGACTTTAATTAGGAAACTTTTTCCAGTGCCAGCTTGTCCGCTTACATACATCCTGATTGGATGAAATGATGTGCATGAGCACTCTTTTTTGATATGTAGAAATCCGTGATCAATTTTGTTTTTGATCTCTTCATAAATTTGTTGCTGCTCTTGATTCAGTTGTCTTTCCAAATTTTCTAAGTCTATAAATTCTTCTTGAGCTTGATTCATAGCCGTTTCCACTTCATTCATGGCTATTGATGCTTCATTTTCAACGATTGGTTGTCCTAGGGGATCTTGACTGTATGTTCCTGAACTTTGGCTGTCCTGAGAACTGTCTCTAGCTATTTCTGCTGCAATTGTAGTTTCCTGTTCAATTTCTTCATTTAACATTTGCAGATAAGTTGAGAATGTACTGCATTGTATGCTGTCTTTGCAAGCATTAAAAGAATCTTCATAGCTCTGGAATTCTCCCAGTAGTTCATCCTCTGTACGCCATGGTTTAAACAACTGTAAAAGAGCCAAGTAGTAAAATTCTTTCTTGTCGGTAGTGTCGCAACTCAGCTTCCGGTGATTTATCAAACTTCCTTTGGTTTGCTTCACCAAACATCCTTCTTCACCAACAACTTTATATTTTCCACTGTTGATGTCTTCTGCAGCTTTCCGTGAATAAATGTAGTTCTGCAGCACTTCATAGAGACACATGTTCTCCAGATGATGACTTCTCTTGGGATAATATGTGTCCAACATGTTTGTTTTCAATATGTCTGTACTTTCTGGGTCATTCTCAGCCAAATATTCAATTTCTCCAACAGATTTCAGTACCCGATTTCTCATTGCTGCAAGGCCTAAACTTGCCCAAATTATTCTTCTTGACTTCGAGTAGAGACTTGCAGAAGATAACCTATCTGAACATTCGTAGGATCCAATTTCTCGATGCGATAACATCTTCAAACTAAAACTGTACAGCTTCTTACTGACAGTCTTCTCGTTAGAAATCTCTTCCCACATTTCCTTCAATTCTGTTTTTTCTGATTTCGTAATGTAAGACGTTACATATCGAGCAACAGCAATGGAATTGTCAGCAACATACTGTATATCCATGTTAGCGTTCCACATGGATAAAATGACTGGGTTGTAGTCATTTATATTTTTTGATTCTTCTTTTCTTTTAAGGTTGTAGGTATTCTTAGGTGATTTTCTTGTGATAGTATGTCTCACAGCTGACATAAAACTGTTGACTCTTCCATTTGTAAGAACAGGTCTAGGAAATCCAAATCGACATTTAGTGTAGTATTTTTCTTTGCTCTTGTATTTCCGTCGACAGTATTTTCCACACCGATGACTTTGGAAACGTAGAACTTGCTCCTTTAACTTGTTCTCTTCTGTGTTTTTAGGTATAGCACATGTTGCATATTCTTCAATGTAAGATAACACTGCTTCATCAGTATCTGTTCCAAACTTTGGGGCATCCTTGATCCACAGCAGCATATGAATATGAGGAGCACCTCTTGCCTGGTACTCTTTTCTCCAAAAGAAATCCACTACTTCTCCAAGGGGTGGATTTTTTTTATTGCAGATGAAGGACATCATAGCCTCAAATCTATGATTGAAATATCTGCAAACATTAACCGGATCCAATGAGCACAGTTCTCCTGCTGTCTTGTATTCGATGTTTTCAATGTTTGAATTGGCCTCTCGTAGAAAATCCAGTAAATCATCCCAAGCGTACTCGGCGCAGCTTAGGGTAAGGAACCATGTTGGTGTTCCTAAGTTGCGTAACATGCATTTTAGTTCACCATGGCGTCGGTACCAATATTCATTTGTCCCACGCTGACAAGCCATCAGATTGATCAGTTGTGTTTCCAAATGATCATCTCGGTGCTGCACTTTCTCCATAAAATCCTTAGCAGACACATTTTGTAAATGTACTCCACTTTTTAAAATGTGATTTACTGCATAAGACAGTGCAGACAAGTCGCTTTCAAATAAAAGATGGAACAAATAAGGGATACTTTGTCGAAATCTGGGATCTTCAGCATATAGTCTTGTAGTCCGATACTCAGAAGCTGGAATCTGTTCCGGACGTTCATCGTATCGTCCTCCTTTTCCTTTAGGAAACAGCTGGGGAAAACATCGAGCTTCCAAGCTCTCCTCCCATACACTCACGGGATTTCCTTTTGCTTTCTTCATCTGAAAGAGATCAATATTGTCTCCCATAACTTCTTTCGAATGGAGAGGATGTATGCTAAAATGTTCATAAATTTCTTCTTCCTTTGACTTGTCCACTTTTTCAATTTGTCCAGTTGGTGTTTCTGTGTCTCCTTGTAAATCTTCTTCTTCTTCTTCTTCTTCTATATAAATTGATTCATACCATTTGTTATTTTTTTTCAAATACAAATTTGCTCTTTGTACTTTCCGCACATCTACCAGCTCCTGCCAAATCTTCTTATTCTTTGTAGGGACACCATTAACCAGAATAATTAATGGTTCAGTTTCCAAAGTATCTGCATCAATAGTTTCCATATTTTTTTTCAAATCCAAGGGCAAATACACCACTCTACCTTTTAAACCTCTCAGTAAATCTGAAGGAGGTAATTTACCAGTTTTGGGCTCCATACGTACTATGGTCTGGAACGGATGAACACATTGAATGAGTATAGACTCATATGTATTTAATTCAGAAAGTTCAGCAGGAATTGCATCCAATTCTAAATTATTATGTACAGCTCTGGTCGGCATTCTATTTTCCTCTAACTTGTTGTAGCAGTATTTGCAAATACGCTGATCTTCACCCAATTCAAAACAATTTTCAAGAAATATATATGTGGCAAAATCCATCCACTTATAATTATCTTCATTTTCACTCTTTCTGTAGAGATCAACATTCCTAGTTTGTTTTCTATAATGAGTTCTGCGGCAACAAATACAAGTAACATTTGGTCTTTCATTAGAGACTATTGCAAATTTTGTTATGTGATCATTAAATGTGTTACTTACAGAGGGTTCTACATTCTCTTCCACTTCTGCCTCATTTACTGTGTCCTTCTCTGCACTGTTTTGTTCAGGACCAAAGTAACAAAACTGAATTTCATCAACAACCTTCTCTACATCTGATACCGTTCCTCGGAACAGAGCCCTATTCAATTCATTTAACTTTATTGCTGGACTTTTGGCAAAATACAACCGTCTCACAAACTTTCTCATTTCAGTATGATGAACAGCCAGCATCCTAAAATGATGGAAAACACTATTGCACACTTTTCTAGATAGACAAGCAAGAGAATGACCCTGCAAACCAGTATTCTCTCTCACTCTGCATGGATCCAGACTTTGAAGCACCTTAATCTTTTGTTTTACACTTTTTTTACTATATTCTCTTAGAAACTCTCGAAATCTGTCAATAGATTCCTGACGCACAGTGCAAATACTACTACAATTCCAAGTGTACACTGGGGCTTTAGGACGTCTCCCCATTGCCTCATCTGCCATCACTTGTACCTCATCTCTTGGAACCATTATCTCCTTCTCCATTATGCAACCATTTTTTACTTCGTATGAACGACCTCTGGTGTCAACTGCATGCAGCAAACTATTACTTTGAAAATAGCTTTCTTCATTAAAAAAAGGTTCACTACTTGAACTATGCATCCACTTTCCTAAAAACACTTTACAAAAGTTTGTTCTGTTCACTACTCTTTTGCTTTTGCTTTGTGATTTCAGTACATTAACCATTTTATCTAATGTACGCATCCTATTCAAAATTAATATGAATAGTTTCCTTTTTAATTCTAATGCTTTTGCTGCAATGGCTTCAATTTCTTTTTTTCTCTTATAATATTTAGCCTTTTGCTTATATTTCTTTATATCCTTTATCAAATTGGACATAACTCTTCTCTGAAACATTTTTCTACGTATCTCTTTAAATGCTGTTTTTCTGTTTATGTTAAACTTTTCAATTGCAGAAGGTATATTTGCATTAACTAAATCCTCAATTTTTTGCTGTTCTGTAGGTTTTGTTACATTTTTCCGAGAACAGACATTTTGTACATTTTTGTTTGTTTTCAATATTTTGTTTAGGAATTGTTTTTTTTGCTTACCAGAAGATTTTTTCTTTTTCCCAACATCAGCATCTTCTACTAACTTTGGTCCTCCAGTTGTCCTCAAATATAGTTTTTTTTTTAGCGTTTTTTGAACTCGAGATTTTGTAGGCATCTTAAATTTTGTTCACTGTTCTTCAGCAATACCTGAAAAAAACTAAAAAAAAAATCCTTTATTGTATTTAAATATATTACTACATTTCTTTTCACAATAGTCACAAAACGAAATTTCTTTGCCATTTTGAATGCACACAAACTGCTCTTTTTTAAAAATTTATTTAAATGCACATGTCCAAGCTTTTTTTTTTTTTCAGATCACCACCGTGTGTATTCTCTGTGACTGCCTACACTCCAGCAGGGGCAACCAGCCTTAGTGATGCTGAATATATTTGCATTACAGACTTAAACCTGAAAACCCCACTCGCTTCTAATTACTGTGCATGACTATACATGGCAAGCACATGGGTGTGTGCTAAGCCTCTGCTTCTTCCCCCAAAAATTCGCTCCTCTTTTCCATCTACTGCAACTGTGAAATCACCAGAGCAAGACGCAATAAATTTCTGCCTATAATTCTTCTATGCACACAGAGTCATGTTTTCACATTAGTGCCAAAACGAAATTTCTTTGCCAATTTGAAAGCACACTTACTGCTCTTTTTTTTTCGGGCCAAGTGAAAATCTCTTTTTACACTTTGAAATCACTTTTACAGACTGACACATTCTGAAACCTTTTTTTTAAATTTATTTAAATGCACATGTCCAAGCTGTTTTTTTTTCAGACCACCACCGTGTGTATTCTCTGTGACTGCCTACACTCCAGCAGGGGCAACCAGCCTTAGTGATGCTGAATGTATTTGCATTACAGACTTAAACCTGAAAACCCCACTCGCTTCTAATTACTGTGCATGACTATACATGGCAAGCACATGGGTGTGTGCTAAGCCTCTGCTTCTTCCCCCAAAAATTCGCTCCTCTTTTCCATCTACTGCAACTGTGAAATCACCAGAGCAAGACGCAATAAATTTCTGCCTATAATTCTTCTATGCACACAGAGTCATGTTTTCACATTAGTGCCAAAACGAAATTTCTTTGCCAATTTGAAAGCACACTTACTGCTCTTTTTTTTTGGGCCAAGTGAAAATCTCTTTTTACACTTTGAAATCACTTTTACAGACTGACACATTCTGAAACCTTTTTTTTAAATGTATTTAAATGCACATGTCCAAGCTGTTTTTTTTTCAGACCACCACCGTGTGTATTCTCTGTGACTGCCTACACTCCAGCAGGGGCAACCAGCCTTAGTGATGCTGAATGTATTTGCATTACAGACTTAAACCTGAAAACCCCACTCGCTTCTAATTACTGTGCATGACTATACATGGCAAGCACATGGGTGTGTGCTAAGCCTCTGCTTCTTCCCCCAAAAATTCGCTCCTCTTTTCCATCTACTGCAACTGTGAAATCACCAGAGCAAGACGCAATAAATTTCTGCCTATAATTCTTCTATGCACACAGAGTCATGTTTTCACATAAGTGCCAAAACGAAATTTCTTTGCCAATTTGAAAGCACACTTACTGCTCTTTTTTTTTCGGGCCAAGTGAAAATCTCTTTTTACACTTTGAAATCACTTTTACAGACTGACACATTCTGAAACCTTTTTTTTTAAATTTATTTAAATGCACATGTCCAAGCTGTTTTTTTTTCAGACCACCACCGTGTGTATTCTCTGTGACTGCCTACACTCCAGCAGGGGCAACCAGCCTTAGTGATGCTGAATGTATTTGCATTACAGACTTAAACCTGAAAACCCCACTCGCTTCTAATTACTGTGCATGACTATACATGGCAAGCACATGGGTGTGTGCTAAGCCTCTGCTTCTTCCCCCAAAAATTCGCTCCTCTTTTCCATCTACTGCAACTGTGAAATCACCAGAGCAAGACGCAATAAATTTCTGCCTATAATTCTTCTATGCACACAGAGTCATGTTTTCACATTAGAGCCAAAACGAAATTTCTTTGCCAATTTGAAAGCACACTTACTGCTCTTTTTTTTTCGGGCCAAGTGAAAATCTCTTTTTACACTTTGAAATCACTTTTACAGACTGACACATTCTGAAACCTTTTTTTTAAATTTATTTAAATGCACATGTCCAAGCTGTTTTTTTTTCAGACCACCACCGTGTGTATTCTCTGTGACTGCCTACACTCCAGCAGGGGCAACCAGCCTTAGTGATGCTGAATGTATTTGCATTACAGACTTAAACCTGAAAACCCCACTCGCTTCTAATTACTGTGCATGACTATACATGGCAAGCACATGGGTGTGTGCTAAGCCTCTGCTTCTTCCCCAAAAAATTCGCTCCTCTTTTCCATCTACTGCAACTGTGAAATCACCAGAGCAAGACGCAATAAATTTCTGCCTATAATTCTTCTATGCACACAGAGTCATGTTTTCACATTAGTGCCAAAACGAAATTTCTTTGCCAATTTGAAAGCACACTTACTGCTCTTTTTTTTTCGGGCCAAGTGAAAATCTCTTTTTACACTTTGAAATCACTTTTACAGACTGACACATTCTGAAACCTTTTTTTAAATTTATTTAAATGCACATGTCCAAGCTGTTTTTTTTTCAGACCACCACCGTGTGTATTCTCTGTGACTGCCTACACTCCAGCAGGGGCAACCAGCCTTAGTGATGCTGAATGTATTTGCATTACAGACTTAAACCTGAAAACCCCACTCGCTTCTAATTACTGTGCATGACTATACATGGCAAGCACATGGGTGTGTGCTAAGCCTCTGCTTCTTCCCCCAAAAATTCGCTCCTCTTTTCCATCTACTGCAACTGTGAAATCACCAGAGCAAGACGCAATAAATTTCTGCCTATAATTCTTCTATGCACACAGAGTCATGTTTTCACTTTATTGCCAAAACGAAATTTCTTTGCCAATTTGAAAGCACACTTACTGCTCTTTTTTTTTTGGGCCAAGTGAAAATCTCTTTTTACACTTTGAAATCACTTTTACAGACTGACACATTCTGAAACCTTTTTTTTAAATTTATTTAAATGCACATGTCCAAGCTGTTTTTTTTTCAGACCACCACCGTGTGTATTCTCTGTGACTGCCTACACTCCAGCAGGGGCAACCAGCCTTAGTGATGCTGAATGTATTTGCATTACAGACTTAAACCTGAAAACCCCACTCGCTTCTAATTACTGTGCATGACTATACATGGCAAGCACATGGGTGTGTGCTAAGCCTCTGCTTCTTCCCCCAAAAATTCGCTCCTCTTTTCCATCTACTGCAACTGTGAAATCACCAGAGCAAGACGCAATAAATTTCTGCCTATAATTCTTCTATGCACACAGAGTCATGTTTTCACATAAGTGCCAAAACGAAATTTCTTTGCCAATTTGAAAGCACACTTACTGCTCTTTTTTTTTCGGGCCAAGTGAAAATCTCTTTTACAGACTGACACATTATGAATCCACCATGTGTAACTACAACAAAAACAATTCCCATTTCTATTATTCATTTCTTAAGTTACCACATACATCCCCTCTCAAACTGTAAACTCACCTTTAAATTTAGTTAGTTGTGAAAGAAATGTGTCACTCAAACAGCAGATTATCAGAGCCAGGATCTCTGTTCTGTACACCTCTCTCCTCTCAGCAGAACCAGATAATGGCAAACTTTCCCTCTATTTTTCCACACATATACATGTAAGTTTCAAATCTCAGTGCTTCCCCCTTTTTTTCAAATGTAATGACACATTTCTATTGGTTGAAAACCAACCCTTTTCCAAAAGTACCCTGCCCCCAACTTGACTTCTGCCTAGTACCCTTCCCCCAACTTGACTTCTGCCTGCTACCATAGCAACAGCTCATGGAACACTGCTGTGTGCAGTTAGGTCAGAAGTTCGACACACAATGTTTCAATTCCACAGAGCAAGAGTGCTTGACTTTTCAATCCTAACTGCAAATCCATTGTACTGTTCTTTGGTTACACATTTTTTTGTACCAATACAAAACATGCTTCTATTAATTTTCACATACAGCCTAGTTTTTTTTCTAGAATGGTATGAAACAGCCAATCAGTTCTTTTTGTTTTGTAAAAAATATGTATGCCTCCATTTCCAAACTGTCTTTCTTTTCATATTGCCATTCTACTGAAAGACACCTCCTGAGTGCATCCAGTTCTCCTTTGAAGATGTTCACAGTGTGGATTGTAGGGCACAGCTATGTCTTCTGGAGTGAAAAGTTTGCAGAGAAAACAGATATGGTGAGAGACCTTGCTTTGCCAAATGTAGACATTAAATGGATTGGTCAGAGAGGGTTAAAGTGGCACCAATTGATGCCATTGGTGAAATCCTTCATGCAAATCCAACACCCTGACCTCATAATAGTGCACTGTGGTGGCAATGACCTAGGCACTTTGACTGGGGTAGGTCTGGAAATGCTTATGAAGGACACCTTTGCACAACTGTTTACACTTTTCCCTAAAACTGCCTTTGTGTTTTCCAACATATGCCAAAGGCAAAAATGGAACTGGTCCAATCATTTCTGTCCACAGATTGACAAAGCAAGAAAGCACGTCAACAAATCTGTTTCTGCTTTCCTCCGTGACTATGGTATGGGTGCCATTTACCACAACAACTTGCGTTACGACATGCAAGACATTTATAGAGGAGATGGTGTGCACTTCAATGATGAAGGGAACAGAGTCTTCCTCTTGAACCTTAGACTCTGCATCGGTACTTACTTGTAAGTACCACTAAAAAAATGACTCCATAAACACAACAGCTCTTTTTAGAGCTCCCTAATTTCTAAACTCTTAAATCTGATTTTCATTTATTTATTTTTATTTTTTTTACCGTACGCTTACCGTGAGCTTACCGTACGCGTACCCCGTGATTTTTTTTAAAATCAATAAATGTTTTTTTTGTACTTTTCTGTCCTTCTTTGACCCCCTTACAATTGTTAGGGGGTCTGTAACTCTCCTCATTGCCCCCTTTCTTTGTTTTCACTCTTTTTTTTCAGAGTGAAATACACAAAATGGCGGCCGCCGCTTCCTGGTTTCGGCCGATTCGAATGTTTACTAAGATCTAAGAGCCAATCAGAATCGCGCTCGCGCACGCCACCGTACGCTTACCGTAAGCGTACGGTAAGCGTACCGTAAGCTGGCTCAGATATATATATTGATTTAAAGGCTATTTTCTCAGAATCTACTGAACAGATTTACACCAAACCTACAAAAGGCACTTCCTTGACCTAGGGACTACCTCTCTGCCAAATTTCTAGTAATTCTGTTCAGCCGTTCGGGCTGTAGGTCGTTCTAAAGGTCCTATGGAAAAATGCATGGGAAAAACGCGTTTTGGGACCCCCCTTTTATCTCAGCCCCCGCTTGACGGATCCCCCCGAGACTTTCAGGGTAGGAGCGGAGCGTAGCGCCCCACCTATTTTGAGAAATTCGCGAGGATTCGTCGACCGGCGCCAAAGTTATTCAAAATAGAATGTTGAGGTTTTCCTATGGAAACGTGGTCCTAACTATAACTACCTACTGGCGACCGCCAGTAGGTAATATATATATATATATATATATATATTTATATATATAATGCAGTACAATTAAACAGTAAACTCCTTTCAGGGGGAGAAAATGAACATATAATAAAAATTGAAAGTTGAACTTTATATTTATTTTCAGGGTATTATGCCTCTTGAAAAGTGTATCCTTAATTCCCAATTAAGCCCAAGGTGGTAGAAGAGTTTAAATACTAGGCTTAAAAAAGTTCACCTCACACTATTTGTTGATGGTAGGCTTCTATCCGACACAAGAGTCGAACCTTTGTCTCTAAACAATGCGGTGGGAGCCACCGGTATGGGAATCAATATGGGCTGTGAGGTTCAATAGGCAGTTGCGGCTCCCCCATTGGGGTGTGTGGGCATCGCCCCACTGCTTCCTCGCAGTGCGAGAAGCAGAAACATAAAATGGTACCATTTTATGTTTCTGCTTCTCGCACTGCGAGAAAGCAGAAGTGCCTGGTTGGGGGCGGGCGGGTGGGCGGTCCTGCTCGAGAGCAAGGGGGGAGTGGCATGCCCACTGTTGTGGGCCCTGACTGTTTGGTCATCGACCAAAGCAGTCATGTGCACTCTAAATTTCTCAGAGAAAATGACCTCGGTACAGGCGCCCGGCTGGGGTGCTCTACGTTGCACCTCACCGCACCAATCACAACACAGCCATTTCAGTGTTGTGATTGGCTAAGGGGAGAGGAGGGATTTTGCCTAAAATGCGGCAAGGAGCAGCAGGAGCTCAGGCGGCGGCGCGTGATCCGGAGGACGGTACTTTTTTTATTTTAATACCATCCCGAAAATCCTCGCACCCAACCCCCCCTAACGCTTCCCCCCGTGACCCCACCCGCCCATCTTGCCGGCAGCGACTGTTCAGTGGACGTCTGTGCGCAACAATTGTAATCTGCTGCGACCGCTCCCCCTTGTTCCTTTTCCAGTGAAAACAAGCATTGGCATAGCCAATAGGTCTCGCCTTCGGGACCTTATAAGTGTTTAGCCATATAGCACATTATCCATTACATTGGCCATTAAAGTTTGTGGTCGATTAATGCCGGGAGACATCATTAATATACTGTCAAAAAGAAGCCTTCAAATGAATGGATATTTAAGCACATTTAGTAATAATTTTTGTCAGAAATTGATTGATACTTTGATTAATTGCCAGAAGGTATCAGACCAGGCATTAAGTATGTGCAGGTTTGCTTCTGTGTTCTGTAAACCTCATGCTGCATGAAAAGCACAGACATACTCACTTATCACTAATTACTCACCTGTTGGACTTCCAAACAGTGCCAGAACATCACAGCACACAACAAAGCAGCCTCTACAGCACTTTGCAGAGTACTTCAGCAAGCACATTCCATGCTTTTTGCAGCTGAGAGGTGGAACAAATGAATTTAAATAACGGGCAGAGTTGGTTGTCCTTTCTTTTTTAAAGAAACTTGTCTTGAGTTAGCAAATTTGCGCAGTTTCTTGGCTTTGTTGTGCTGTGAATTAGAGAGGTGTTACTGAAGTGAGGTAACTGCCGAGTGTCGTGAGAGAGAAGTCTGTGTGTTCTATTATGGACAGGTAATAGAGGTGTGATCAGTGGAGGTCCAGCCACGTGCTGCGAAAAGTACCCACTTTTAATGCATAGAGCAATTGCATGTAAGGAATTGTGTTGGGACACCCGTACTTTGAACATGGTGTATTGCTGTAGTCTGAAAGCCTTGCATGCATTGTCATTTTTCATGTGTTGTTTGTTTCAGGTACATGTGTTTAACACTATCACGTGCTCAGGCATATCCAATGAGACTTACAGAAACTATAGCATCCAGCATGCACCCGTTAGGGTGATTGTAAGAATGGAGCACTTGCGCTTGTATTGCCAATCAATGGCTTTAACACTATTAATGGAGACGGGAACCATCTCTTTGGCATTAAATATTTGCGAGCTACTGACATTAAGGGGCACGACCTGAAGAAACTAGTCATGCTGGCAAAAAATGGCCAGGTAGCAACTCTACCACTGAGATACACTCTGCTTCGAACAGGTGCTTCACTACGAAGGACACTAGTTTGAGAATGCTGCACTATGAAGGGCACTAGTGTGAGAACGCTATATATAAAAAAAAGGAAGTGTTTCATTTGGTTCACCTGCTCCCACATTTAAACGTTTTGAACACATATCAACGTTTTGCTGGATTTAAGATATAGATGTGCAGTCTGCTAATTACCACGCACGGCCTCCGTATTACAAAACGAAACACTGGGATCCATGTTTAACGGGTACATTCGCATGAAAGGAAGATTTTACCCACACCCAACATGGCTCCAGACTAAGGACCATATGTAGGTGAGCTAATACCGGTCGGTAACGGTGAAAATCGGTAAATTTCCCGTTACCGACCGGTATTTAGCCCTTTGCGATGTAGGAGGCTGGATTTAAGGATTCGGTAACTTACCGATTCGTTATTTTAAGGAATCTGTAAATTACCGAATCCTTAAATCCTATGCAGGGAGCACTCAAGTGAGTGCATTTTTGGTTTAAGGATTCGTTATTTACCACCAACTACAAGTTGGTGGTAAATACCGAATACCTTTCCAAAAGCAATTTTGTGCTTTGTTAAAAGTGCCATGTGGCAGACATACATGCCCTTAGGGCATGTATGTGCGCCACATGTGCACACATGCACGATTCAGGGGTGCAACAGGGTGTCAATGTGACACCCTGCCACCTTTGAATATGCTCCCCCTATTACAGATTCGGTATTTACTGAATCGGTAATAGTGAATGGCTTCCCATTCATACCTATGGGCCTCCAGGCCCATAGGAATGAATGGGAAGGTATTCCTTATTACCGATTCGGTATATACCAAATCGGTAATAACGAATATTACCGAATCGGTAAAATTTACTGATTGTTTACCTACATTCTATTTACCGATTCTTAAATACCGAATCGGTAAAATTCGGTATTTAGGAATCAGTAAATAAAAATTACCTACATATGGCCCCAAGTCTCATCTACCAGTACCAACTAGGATTGAGATAGGTCTTGTGCAGTAATCTGCTTTCTGTATCTACTTTCTCTCTTCCCCCAAGCAGCTGTTTTCGTTCACAGTAATGGTGCCAGTGAACGCAACGGGGAAGGGACGGCGTGACGGTCCTGCATCTCACGGGAGGGGATCGGTTCAGAAGCGTAAGATGAAGAGCAAGCGACAGTGGATGCCGCCGGAAGCGCGGAAGAAGTTTGAAGGCAGCACAAGTGAGGATAGGCGGCCGATAATTAAAAAAGCCAAGGGAGGAATGCAGCTGCCACAAAGCGGGCCGCTGCTCGCTCTCGACACCAAAATGCCTTGGGAGTGACCTTTACACAAAGAGGTGGGACATACACCCGCCTTTGGCCATTTGCGTGCTTTCATTTTTGAAAGCCACACGCAAAGGCCAATAGAATGTGTGGGAGTTACCAGACCCACATGAAGAACTTTTGGGGAAGTTTGCAGTGCTTACAAGAAGCCTCCCATAGCTTAGCGCATGCGCAGTGCGCTAGGCTCGACCTAAAAATGAGTATCATTAATTAGGTGTGATACTAACTCGTAAAACACGTCTAGAACATGCGGTTTGTAGAGTAGGTATTTATGTGAACGAGTTATTACAATTAACAATATTGACGCCTCAAGCCAATGAAAGAGGACAGACGGGGCACAGCAGCTCTGCCGCTGACCGCGGCCCCCGCAGGGGGCCACTCGGCGGTCGGCGCCTTAGTGGCCCCGGGGCCCCGGTCACCCCTCCCCACTCCCTCCTTCGGGGGGGGGCGGGGGCGGGGATCCTGATTGTTGCCCCCCTCCGTGTCGAGGGCCGGAAGTGACGCGAAAGGCGCGTCACTTCCGGGCCCAGGTGTGAGGGGATTCCCCCACCCTCACTGGCGACCTCTTTGTTGCCCACCTCGCCTTTTAGACGCCGAATCGGACGCCGCGTCGTTTCGCGGGGGTCGTCGTCGTTGCCTTGCTGTGGAACTCCTGAATATTTGTGGTGAGTTGCCGGATTGCCCCCTCGCCCCGGCCCTGTCCCTGGGCAGTACCAGGAGACCGGGCCCTGTGGTCGGAGTGCCACGGGCGGGGGGGGACCGTGCACGGAGCAAGGCTCGTGTTTTATTTCTGTTTAACGGAGCGTGCGAGCGTTGGGGGAAGCTGTGTTTTGTGTGTTTCCCTGCCACGATGGCTAGCGCAGGTGGGCACGAGGAGTCGATCGCGGGACGCAACCGGCCGGTAATCCGGCGTCCATCTTGGGTGTGGGGCATAACATGTTTCTCCTTGCGGTCAGGGGTCAGTGAGAGCCCTTGTCCGGCCCCGTCCTGTTCACTAATACGGAGCGACAAGATCGCGTTCTCGTTAGAGAAAGCGTTATGCATAAGAGTGAACGTATATTGGGACCGAGGCCCTGGTCCTCAATCTCGACTGGTTTGGTTTTCGAGTCTCGGGGCCGCGGTCGCTTCCTGTGATGCGGGGTATATCATTTAATCTCCCCGTGCCTATATGTATGTAAATGCGGCGCGACGGGCCCCAATACCTCCGGGTCAAGTTCGCGCTAGAGATTGAAGTTATGCTTAGGAGCAAAACGTATACTGGGCCGAGGCTCTGGTCCTCAATCTCGAATGGTTTGGTGTTTTCGAGTCTCGGGGCCGCGGTCGCTTCCTGTGATGCGGGGTATATCACTTAATCTCCCCGTGCCTATATGTATGTAAACGCGGTGCGACGCGCTACAATACCTTCGGGTCGATTTCGCGCTTTATAAATATGTGGGGGTGAGCTGTGGCCCGCGCGGGCGCCAGGGCACCGACATTTGGTAACCGGTGTACATTTAAAGCGCTCTAATACCTTCGCGCTATATAAAGCCACATTAAATCGGGTAGGGGGTTAATGAGCGATCCTTGTATAGTGTCACCATGTCACAGGGGCTCGCTGTGCTCCCCGGTTTTAGGCGGGGGGCCAGGCTTGCGATCTGCCCGTTGAATTCAGGAGTAAACCCACCTTCATGTCCCCCCGTTCCGGGGAGGTCGGGTCGCTGATCTGACCATTACCTTGCAACTCTGTCGCCGCCTCGATCGCGGAGCTACGTGTGTCTTAACGCGGTGAGCCAGGGGAGAGGAAGGGGATGCAGGCTGGACTGCCGTCTATGGGCTGGAAACCAGCCTTTGAGCCACGGGGTCGCGTCTGCTCCGGTGATGTTGGCAAACGAAGTTATCTCCCCGGGCATGAATGCGCTATGTGTCGCGGCTGCTCCGGTGATTCTGGGCGAATCAAGTATTATCCGGTGATTCAGGCCGATTCAATTATCTCTCCGGGCCTGGTTGGGCAAGGTGTCGCGTCTGCGCTTGTGATTCCGGCCAAATCGTTTATTGTCTCCCCGGGCCTGAATGTGCAATGTAAATGCGGTGCTCACATGCAAGCTCTGACTATATACGGGGCAATTTCTATCTACATAAATATGCAATTTGTATCCCTCTTGCGGCCTGCCACTGCCCGGTTTTTGTTTGTTTGGTGGGATCGGGGGGGGGGAACGGCACCCAGCAAGCGTAGCTAAGGCCCGGCCCCACAGTAGGCGAGTCGGGTGTCCCAGCAGGGAGCGGGTAGCCGCTTTCCCTCTGCTTTGCCCTGCAAGGGTGCAGGTAGTACATCGTACCTCATGCAATATTGAGGCGGCAACCTAAACAAAGGCTTTTGTGTGCAGCAATGCCGCGCGCGGGTCACCGGCAGGGGATCGCGTAGTTGCTTTGTGGTCAAATGAGGGCCCCCGTGCCTGAATATGTAATGTAAAGCGCGCCAATAATTTCAAAGTGCACGCTATATAAAGGCGAATGAATGGAGTTTTTGACGGGTTCGCTTCACGCGAGACAGTGATTGTGGGCCAAATGGGCACCAGGAAAGTAGTATGGGGGTGGGGGCGCCAGCGAGCTCCATGCTGCTTGCCAGGTTCGAGGTGGGGAATGGTCCAAACGCGAACAGGGTGTGCATGGTTAAAAGTGATTTGTATGAGCACCTATTACATATCCTGGAATTATGTAATAAATCCTGCAGCATTTGTTACCCATTTACAACTGTCTCTTGTGTCTTCTTTGGGTAACCTAATTTGGGGGAGGGGGGAAAGCGGGGTGCCCCTGGGGGTACTATGACACGTTCAAGTGACCGTGACAGACATTAAGGCGCACACCTTTTTCATCCATTGTCAGCCCAGTCACAAAATGTTTCTGCATTGTCCCCTCTGAAAAGGACTGCAATGAAGGGACTTGAACCTGCAACCCACGAGGCACCCATAACATTAAAAAAGACACGGATCAGTCACAGGGAAGGTCATTAAAGGGCACGGACAGAGCAGGAGACTGAGGGGGGATTTGCTAGCATTTTGTACCTCACTACGGTGAATCCAGCCCTAAATATGGCCTAGGGTGTTGTAGTAGGAGGAGAGAGGTGGATGGATGGGCCGGAAACTGAAGCCCCCGGCCTCCCTTGTGCGAGGGTGTTGTGTGCACGGGTACTCTCACAGTTTAGGAAGGGATCACCTCTGCTCACAAACTGCAAACCAGGAAACGCTTTCCAAAGCCAAGTTCAAAAGTTCGAAGCCAAAAAGACAGGGCTGTGCTGCAGGAACACCTAAGTACAGCACTTAGAATCGGCAGCTGTGTGTGGGTGAAGCGCTGTATATTATTATCAGAATCAGTAGTTGCATATTCTAATTCAGGAGACTGGTTATTCCTCCAATAACGCTCGTTATTTTATTGGCCCGTGCCCATTGTCTAGGTGTGGGGGAAGGGTAAAGCTGTGTGAGGAGAGCTACGGGCTTAAACTAGTATTATTGACTCGGTCTACCGTCAATTCATGCGAATTGGCTTGAAATGGCGAACCATACAATGCACAACGTGCCACAATTTACTGCATGTAAAATAACCCAATAATTGCCTGGATTGTTAGCACGATGGCTGGCCCCTCATGAACAAAAGTTTCCACGAGTTAAATGTAGGTCAGATACGAACTGTTCCCCTCTTACTTCCTATCCCTGCTCCCCAGTTTCAAAGATCTTAAAATGCAGTCAAAGAAAATCAGTTAATACCCCCCCCCGCACCTCTTCTCATTGGATGAACCATGCCCAGCGTTGCCCACGAGCACGAGGTGCCATCGCATGCCTCCTGCTCGTAATTCGGATGATTTTGGTTTTCTCCAGGTTACAGCATAATCTGTTTTTCTTCATTCAGCGATGGGCTTGGAATAAAGCGCTTAAAAGGATTAGTGCGTTGCTCGAGTCTGAGGTGTGGCTGCATTTTGTTAGTGTACTTTCGATATCTGGTGTCTCGTGTTTAACAACCTATCGAGATGAGTCATAGCTCTCCAATGACCTTGGTCATAGTAATATCGCCGCTGTGCGTGTTATAGGCACAACTTTGAATGCCCTGTATGCACACACTGAGGGCGCCCAGCAAAAGCTACCATTATCTATACGTGCTACAGGTCGCAGTAACATCGTAACATCGTAGTTTTTGCCAGTCATTCAAGGAGCAAGTGTCTGCCAGCAAATATGACGCTTGCCACAGAGGGATCGACCCTTCTATTAGGTACCTTACGTCAGGAAGCTGGGCATAGCCATGCTGCAATGATGATGACGTTTACAATCTCTGCCAAATCCCAAAAGCACTAGTTATGTGAGCGCCATTCACAGAGCTCCGCACTGGTATTTCTGTGGCCTGGGAGCTCTCTTGGCTGCCTTTAGGCGCCTCTTCGCACAATCCTGTGCTTGCTCATTAATCTTGCCAGATTTTTTAATCTAGACAAATGGATTTGTTAATGGATGTGTCACATGATCCTTTCTATTGGTTTAAAGGAATATCAGTGATGTGGCTCTTTTGGAGACTGTGTGATTTGTATTTTTGCCAGGAGGACTGAGTGGTGGGATTGATTTTGCGTCTATCACGTTTCCATTTCTAGGTCACGTTGGATGCATGGGATTGATAAATGCACAGAGGCGCTTTATAACAAATTATTTGTTGTTGGCATCGTGTGTGCTTGGAAGTTGGGGGCAGCAGGGGGATTGCCAGCTCCTTGTGGGACTGCAAGTGTATTCAAGGTGCCCCCGCATGCCGAAGACCCTTTCCTAAACCCCATCGGTAAACTGTCCCAGTTGGCTGGTTCTTGCTGGCTTGGGGCCGGTGCCTCCTTTCTCGCTCAGCTTTCTACACACTTTCTCCTCTCCTGACAGAAGTCACTCGAGGACAAGTGCTTCATGGAATGAGAACTCCGAGGCTTAGCCTCTGTATTTACGTTCACCCCACGCCCCCTTACATCTCTTGCCAGCTCAGAGGGCCTCCCCCAAGAACATATTTGCAATTCTTCATTTAATAGTTAGGATCTAACTGGTTTTCCACACCTCGGAGTCCGGGCTGGGGGCTGGAAAAGGCCATTATAGCCCAGTGGGCCGGCCTCTAAATTCGCAGGGGGCACGCAAGCAATTAATGAGGGCTGAGTACTTTCTTCAGAGGGTGGATGTAGTTGTGAACACGAGTTGAGCAAAGCTGGAAGATTTGCAGGGATATGGGCCATGAAAGAAGGCCAGTGTAAGGTGAGGGGACCCAACCCCAAGGCTGAAGGGGTGGGAGTAGAAGTCTGCCTTCAACTGTGTAGGAATAGGACTAAGGCAGAGCAGCTCCAGCAAGAAACTCTATCTGGCAGGCTCCTGTTAAGTAATTATGGGGCATATTATCAAGGACGGCGTTAAAATTATCGCCGCTTTAGCGGCAGTTTTCTGCCGCTAAAGCGGCGATAATTTTAACGGTGACAATGGCGGTGATAATGGGCTTGATAATATGCCGCAGAGAATTCCAATAGAAGCCCATGTTCTGGTGTCAACATGGGCTTCTATTGGAATTCTCTGCAGCATATTATCAAGCCCATTATCGCCGCTTTAGCTGCAGTTTCCTGCCGCTAAAGTGTGGATAATTTTAACGCTGTCCTTGATATTATGCCCCTTAGTTTGGGGGATTGTGAGTGATCGGCAGTGCTGGCCTATGAGTTGTGAGTATGTATTCGTTATTGTGTATATGAGTGCATATCAGCCCTGAAGCAAATTGCACTGGTAAACGGGAGTCGATGAAGAGTTGCACATTTTTAAGGTTTTAGTCCTGCTGTAGTAAGGGTGATTATGGTGTGTTCCCTGCTCACTGCGCATTATCAGAGCTAGTGTGAAAGATTATGTGAAGCGGCGTTTTAAGCCTGCTTGGCAGCATGCAATATTGCTATTAGCCGACGGATAGCCTTGTCGGTGGGAGGCATGAGACATGCATCTGGGGCTACCCCCAACAAAAACAAACAATTTATCCATAATGTTTACTCTTTTGTGTCCTCTCCTGTCAATTAGTAACGGGGGCACATTACACCTGTGAAAGAATAGCACACAGTGGCACAGATGGACAGAGCACATGGTAGGCTGATATGCATCTGAATAGACTGACAGTTTAGCCAGTCATTGTCTTTGTTTGAACAGATTCACAATTGCTTTATTAACCATCCTGCTTTCTAAAATTTGCCTGAAAATGCACCATTTGCCCTTGCTTTTTTACACATTTTCTCGGGGGAGAACCCCCTGAAGCCTTCGTAGGTGGTTCAGGCTCTCACGCTACGCTCGCTCGACGCAGTGCAGTACGATAATTGCTTTACGCCTCACCACTTTCAAATGTCACCAGCCACCACTGTTAATACGCCAGCTTCAGAATGAGCCTACTCATACCTAGAAGATGGTTCCAGATGGCACATCAGTGGTGGGTGTGACAGCCTTGATAGTAGCAAGGTGGCACTCTCTGCTGAGCGAGTGGGACAGAGTCGGAAAGCAAGGGACAATTCCTCAACAACATGCCGATTCCAGCTAATCAGCAAGCAGGACACGTGTGACGAGCCGAGGACGAAAAAAGACCCCATCAACAATACAGTGTGGATCTCTCACACAGTGACATTTTCCGAAATGATAGTGACAATGGTGAATCCCTTCAATCGTCACAAAATTACGTTATAGTAACACACCCTAAAATAAACCTGGAGGAGAAATTATTATTTATTCCTCACAGGAAGATAGGCATTGAACATGAAGAAGCAGAACCAATTGGACCTGGTGGCGCAGGGTACGCCTTAATCTCCTGGGTTCTCCTGCTTAGCTACACAGAGACACGGGGACACTCTGTCAGCGTAAAAGATCAGATTTTATTAGCTGCAGCTAGTACAGTTGTCCTAGAAGTACACTCGGTATGTTCTCAGGAGACTGCCACTTCACTCCGTGGCGCACAATCTTATATAGTACATAGGTAACATATACATTAACCAAAAAACACACATAAAACATATAGAAAGAGAAATGAAATGAAATGAAATGAAATGAAAATGTGACTTGTAGAGCGCTACAGTTGCCCTGAGGCGTCCAGGCGCTAAAAAACAGATGGAGCCCTCTTGAGGTTACTTTATTAGGCATTAAACAGCAGGGTTTTTAGCTGTTTGCGAAAAGTAGTCAGATTGGGGTTGTTCCTCAACTGCAGGGGGAGAGAGTTCCAAAGTTTGGAAACATTATACGAGAAGGAGCGTCCTCCCGCTCTAGCTCTGCGAATTCTGGGGATCTCGGCCAGGGATGCTGTAGAAGAGCGGAGGGATTTATTAGGCCTGTAGGGAGAAATCAGGGGCCGATTGATGTCTGGGCCCATTTCCCAGAAAGTCTGGTGGGCAATGAAGAGCGATTTGAATTTTACTCTGTCCCTGACAGGTAACCAGTGTAGGGTCTTTAAGCTGGTTCTCGCTGAGGTCCTCCGGGGGATGCCCAGCAGCGCTCTTGCAGCACAGTTCTGGGTGCGTTGGAGCTTTTGTAGGGTGTAATCTGGGGCTCCCAGGTATAGGGCGTTATTAAAGTCCAGACGGGATTGGATAAGGCCCTGTATAATTATCTGTTTAGCCTCGAAGCAGAGGAGGGGAAGGACTTTCTTGATCACTCTAAGGAGGCCAAAGCAGGTGGCTGAAATCTTAGTGGCCTGTGTGTTAAGACTCAGAGACTTGTCAAGCCAGACCCCTAAGCTTTTGATGTTGTCTCTGGGGGGTGGGGCCACTCCCATGCTTGATGGCCAGATCGACTCTATGGAGACGGGGGAGGCTGTGCCCAGGATCATCAGCTCAGTTTTATCGTCATTCAACTTTAAGCATGAGCTCATCATCCACTTCTTTACGTCCTCCAGACAAGCCGCTAGGTCTGGTGGCGCCTGGAGGCCGCTCTTCTCTGCCAGGGAGACCACCAGCTGGGTGTCGTCCGCATAGGAGATGATCTTTACACCGTGCGGACGAACAACCTCAGCCAGTGGCCTCATATAAGCGTTGAAGAGCGTAGGGCTTAAGGAGGAGCCCTGGGGGACTCCGCATCCCAGGGGATGAGTGGATGAGCGTGATGTGCCATCGAAGACCTGAAAGGTTCTGTTGGACAAAAAAGAATTGAACCATGTCAGGGCATCTCCGGTCACTCCTAAGTCGGCAAGGCGGGTTAGCAAGATTTTGTGATGTACCGTATCGAATGCGGCACTTAGATCGAGGAGGATCACTGCCACTGATCCCCCTCGATCCAGAAGCCGTCTTGCCTCCTCAGTCACAGCCAGTAAAGCCGTCTCTGTCCCATGTTTGGTACGAAAACCTGTTTGGGAGGAGTCGAGGAGGTGGTTTTCCTCAAAAAATATTGTCAGAGTAGTATTGACATGTTTTTCCAGAATTTTCGATGCCCAGGGGAGTAATGAGATCGGACGATAATTACTGGGGTTGGCCGGGTCTAGGGAAGGATTTTTCAGCAGGGCCCGCACCATAGCATGCTTCCATGTTAAAGGGACCGTCCTACTGGTTATGGAGGAGTTCATGAGCTCCAGGAGCGTGGGGAAAATAGCAGTGCTGGCAAGGTTTAATGAGCCTGGGGGGGCAGGGTCGCACGGGGAGCCGGATTTTATCTGTTGTGCCAGTGTCTGTACGATTTCCAATGTTATCAGGGGAAAAGACTCCAGGCACTTGGTCGAATTTGAGGTCAGGTACGGGTTCTGGCCAGGGGAGTCAGAGGGAGGATTGGGGAAAGAGAGATACATTTTGTTAATTTTTTGGAAGAAGAATTCCGCCAGATCATTGCATTTAGTCGGTGAGTTGTTGTTATCTATAACCGGAGGCGGGGGTTTGATCAGGGAGTTGACTATACGGTAGATTTCTTTAGATTTGGATTTTGCCGTGGTTATTTTAAGATTGTAGAAGGCAGCTTGCGAAGATTTAATGGCCAATTTATAGTTCCTGATCATTTCCCTGTAGGTGGCTTTTTCTTCAGGATTGTATGAAGTGCGCCACTTTCTCTCCTGCTTTTTACAGAGACGTTTGTGGTTCCTGAGCTCTTCTGTGTACCAGGGAGCTGTTTTGCTATGTCTTTTAGATTTTGGTGCGTGTTCTGGGAGGACCTGGTCCAGAGAGGTGGTTATCCATTCTTCATATTTTTTGTTGTTAGCAGTTGGGTCTTGGGAGAGGGAGGGTCTCATGGTGCAAAGAGCTTGTGCCCAGTTGTCAATAGGGAGTTTGGACCAGTTACGAGTTTTCCTAATAGTAAATGAGGACGAGGGTGGTTTACTTGTGGTCCAATTGAAGGCTATTAAGAAGTGGTCTGACCAGGGAAGTCTGGTTATGTTTCCCACTTTAAGCTGGTCACAGTTGCTGAAAATAGGGTCCAGCAGATGTCCCTTTTCGTGTGTGGCAGATGGAACCCGTTGCTCGAGTTGATATGTGGCCAAGCTTGACTGGGTCTCTTGTGCCGAAAGGTCTAGTGGGTTGTCAAAATGAATGTTAAAATCTCCAAGTAGGGAGAAATTGGAGGGAGAGACAACCGACTGAGAGGTCACAGAGAGCAAGGAAGTATTGAATTGTCCTATGGGACCGGGGGAGCGGTAGATGAGAATGCCGGTGAAACAGGCATTAGGAGAAAATTCGATGGTGAAAGAGAGGTTTTCGCAGTCCTCAATATCTTCCAATAAGTGACGACAGATATAGCTTTCTTTATATATAATCGCGAGGCCGCCACCTCTGCCCAGTGGTCGGTCTGCTCGTGCTATCTGATACCCTGGGATGATAGCTTGTGCTAGGTCTGGCTAAGAGTCTTGGTTCAGCCAGGTCTCAGTCAGGAACATTGCATCTGGAGAGTGTTCCTCTAATAATAGGGAGATCTCAAGGCAGTGTTTTACGAGGGACCTATAGTTTAAAAGAAACATGGAGTAATTCATTAACTCGCCTGTTGGTTTGGTGGTTGAAATACATAGGTCTAAATTGCAGTACTTACAGCGTCGAGGAATCTCCAAGGGGTGTAGCGGGATGCCGCATTTAGGAGAGATAGGTGGCCGTAGCTGGCATAGAAGGTCTGGACTGTATACCAGTCTGTCGCCTCTGGAGGAACCAGGGGACATGGCCCTTGGGCCCGGCCGGGCGCGGACGAGCGCAGACGAGCGCAGACGAGCTTGCCTTAAGCGCGCCTTCGGCGCGCAATCGGCGCGCCCGCTGCGCTCGTCCGCTGCACGTCCTGTAGTTGCACATGGCTATAGGGGAAAGGAGGAGTAGAAGGGGGCGTGGCCTGTTGAATGGGCGTGTCTCCCTCCGCGACAGCTTCCAATCAGCTGTGCGGGGTGCTGGCTGAAACGCGAAGCGAGTGGTGGTGAATGAAGTGTTTTAAAATCGGACACAACACACACAAGTGAGCACAATAATACAATTTTAAAAAGGGTAGAGCGTCTCCCGGCTTTTCGCCTCAGGAGGGGTAGGTCTGTCTAAGCGCCGCTTTCAGTCAGCGTGCGCTTTTTGTAGTGGTTAAAGGGGCGTGGCCTGTTGAATGGGCGTGTCTCCATCCGCGACAGCTTCCAATCAGCTGTGCGGGGTGCTGGCTGAAACGCGAAGCGAAGCGAGTGGTGGTGAATGAAGTGTTTTAAAATCGGACACAAGAGCCAATAAGAAAAGTTGGAAAACAGAATAGAACAAATAGGAAAGGTTTGAAAATAAAGTATCGAGTAACTCAAAGAAGCCTCTCCTCTAACTGTGTTTGTCATCCCTCCCATGAGCTAATTCATTAACTGACTTGTAGCTGACTTGCAGGTGGCGAGATACGTTTGTGTGTTTTGGGGGATAGTTGGGAAACGAGAGAATACGAGCAGAGGACAGCGAAGGCCAGACGATAAGATTAAGTCAAAAGAGAATAGTGTGAATGAACAGATAGTAAAGACAGGGTTTAGAAAAACCAGACAGGGATTAGTGTACTCGGCCAGTCCTAACACCAGCTTTGTAATTAGAGACAGAAGGCTTATTTCGACACGATGTTGCAGGAAAAGCAGAAAAGACTTCGATCGTCGTGCTGCCTGAGTGAGGGCAACACAAAATGGCGGCGGAGCACAAAATGGCGGGTCGATACGATCACAATCGAAAATCGAAGTTCCTCAGACCCTCCTTTTGCCAGAACTCAGGCAAGATACACAGACTCACGTTAATCTGAGTCAATGTCGATGGCCATGAGGTCATCGAGCTGTTGCTGTAGCATCATTCTGATATTCTCTGTGTTTTGCGACTTGGGTTTAGGGATGCACATAGTAGCACAAAGGTCGCAGATGGCGGGGCCACAGTGCATACAAAGGCAACAAGAGAAAATGATGGCTAAAACTATTCCAGGGAACGTCAATACCTTCCAACCCCATTTAGACAGTAGTCCCCAAAACCACTCCAATAATGACCAATCTCCTTCGTCCTGATGAATCAACTCAGAGATTATATGTAACTTAGAGATAGCTTGGTATACTGTTGGAGCGTCATTAGGTATGAAAATACAGCAACTTGACCCGATGAATTTACACACTCCACCACGATCCGCAAGAACAAAGTCTAAGGCAACTCGATTTTGTAAAGTCATAAGACGATCCGCCTGTAGTTCTGCCGTGATATTACCTAAGGCTCCTACAGTGATGTCTATAGTGGTTTCTACGACACAAACCAATTGCCTTATATTTCTGCTGTTGGCCATTGGACCCCAAAAAGGAAGAAATCCTTTGAGGAAATCTCCTCCCTCTTGTCCTGCTGTGTCTTTGGAATCAATAATTCCTCTGCCATATCTGTTTCGATGATGATTTGCAGAAGCGGTGTATGTAGGGGGAAGAAGGAAAGCTATATAACAGGTACCAGAAAAACCAGTTGGCAACCACGTGTAAGCCCTATCGTGGCAGATAAAATACGTGCCTTGAGATGGTATTAGAGGCGGCGAGTTCTGAGAGGAGTAGACGTATGTGTGGGAACAGTTGTTTCTTTGTATGGTGTCAGAAGACTGACCATTTATTTGCATACAGAAATTTCCCTGATGAGGAATAGTCCAAATCGGTGGAGATTTTCCTTGTTTAACCTTATCACTAAGGCTAGCAATATAATGGGTGACATTCCAATTAGTATACGCTTTCCTTTCATCAATGGAAATCTTACTATTTTCCATGATTTTAGCCATAGCTACCATTCCCTTTATCAATGAGCTGTGACTAAAATCTGGACCATCAATATGTGAACTAATGGGTCGTCTGAATTTGCTTTGATAGGCGTTGGAGAAGATAACAAAATAAGGCCAAGCAGAACCCTCATAAGAGAACGGAAGAACTAAATACGGCATCCCCTTTTCTGTGGTATGTGGCATAAGTCCACACACCCAACAGTCAGTTGTATTGATCACTAATTGGTGTTGATGTAAGAACTGGACAAATGAATTATTGTAATATTCAGTTCTTCTTATGAGTTCATGTTTAGGAAGTGTATGAAATAGTTGTGGAGAGACAGTAGAAGAAGACGAGGAGGTAGAAGGAGAGACAACTTTTCGCTGCAGAGCAATAACAATCCAATTTATACACGCCAAAAGAATACACAATAATATAATAATACATAAAGCCATACTAAAATGACTGTACATTAATTTACAGGGTTCTTCTTTCATTTTATCCTTTCTCTCTCTTTTGCCTAATGTAGTTTCCATCTTTCTAATGGATGCTCACGGCAATCTTCCTTAATCACTTGATTATGATTATCTGCCGTCCTATGACACTGCAAGTCCTGCAGTCCTATTGCCACTACTCAGGTCACAACCAAGACTCCTACCGTGACCCTGCAACCGGGATAAAATACTACATAGAAGAGAGAAAAATCTTAAGTGTTCTTTAGTCTAGGTCTTAGGTTATAGTGTTCTTTATCAGGTGCAGTTTGGTCTCGGAACAATGTTCACGGATTTGTCGTATTCAAGCGATGATGTGGTGGTATTGCTTCCTGAAGAATGTCGTCGTCCTCTTTCTCAGACAGTGTTCCATTCAGGCGTGCATCACTAAAAGTTACAAATCGTGGAACCTTCTCGCTCTCAGAGTCTCTAATACCCCTACGGACCCACTGGTCGAAGGGCAAAGGCAAAGGAACCTTCTTGCAGTGCACGCCGTGAATCCAGTTCTTCTTTCCTTCGACTTTTACCGCTGTTCTCGTCGTAAGCAAAACCATTCGGGGCTCCCTCCACCTGGGTTCCAAATTTTTCGTCCTTTGGAAATTCTTTATGCAAACCCAGTCACCTGGCTGGATGGAATGACCTGGGTCTGTGGAAACCTCCGGCAAAGCACTCTGAACCTGTTGATGGAGAGCACGTAATTTAGTCGTAAGGTCATGCAAGTTATCAATTAACATTGGATATGGCAAGTCTGAGTATTTCTTAGGGCGAGGGACTTCCCATACATTAGCTGGGCGTCCAAAAACCACTTCGTAAGGGCTAAGTCCCAAACGAGAGTGTACTGCTGTTCTGGTGGACAGAAGAGCCAATGGTAGAGCATCGGGCCAACTAAGTCCTGTACTAGCCTGTACTTTCGCTAGTTTGAGTTTTTTTTATTTTTTTATTCTCCCTCTATATCAACGACCTAGAGCAGTGTTTAATTAATTTAAACACTGACTGCCCAAAAGTAGGTTTGCGTCATATTCCGGTTCTATTATATGCCGATGACGCGGTGCTGCTAGCCCGCACCCTGAAAGGTCAACAGACACTGATTGATGGCTTTGTCAAGTTTATGGAAGCCTTAGACCTATCGGTTAATCTTGGTAAATCTTATGTGATGTCAGTAGGCAATAAATCACGCCCCAACTTTGTGCACAGGATTGGGGGCCACATATTAGAAAAAGTGAAGTCCTTCTCCTATTTGGGGCTACGTTTTGATGAGACATTAAAATTCTCCCCTCTAGTGGAGGAACGATGCGGAAAATTAATCGCTTCAAATGGAGCAATAGCGAGTTATGGGAGGAGATTGGGCAGATGGTCCCCGGAACAAACCATGAACCTCTATAGCTCTATCTGTTGCTCAAAAGCCATGTACGGTGCGGAAGTGTGGGGACATGTAAATACGGATCAGCTACAGCGCGAGGAAAATACATTTTTCAGGTCAGTCTTAAAATTACCCCAGAGTATCCCAGCTGTTATCGCGCACAGAGAATTGGGGAGGCCCTATATCGAAGATATGGTCAAGTTTAGACCCATTTTAACTTGGCTTAAAATCTGGACAAATCCAGAAGCCGCATTGAGTAGGCTCATTTTAAAAGACTGCTTGACAAGAGATAAAAGTATGAATATCCCATGGCTAAAATATGTTGAGTCTAACCTGGATAGCTTAGGCTGCAAAGATTTGTTTACAAACCCAGAAGCAATTACCACTCAAGATAAAATGACACTAAAAAGATCCTTCATGGCCCAAAGAGACACAAGGAGAACACCAGGGGAAGGGAACAAAGGTGTGGTGATTGCTTATAATATGATTAAGACCACCGAGGGGATGGAGCCCTATCTTTATCTCATGCACAACGCCCAAGAGAGGTTTTTAATGTGTCGTTTTAGGCTCAATCTTTTACCACATTTACTGGCAGATCCGCCAGGTTTTACAGTGTCAATTGAGCAGAAGGGTGCCTGCGGCTGCGACAATAGGTCTCCGCAGGACACCCTTCATTTTGTATTTTTTTGCCCTTTTTATTTAATGCCACGGCAGAAGTTTTTAATAGAAATTTTTAAAAGGGCGAAACTGACACAAGCTAAATCGGCTTTGCTCTTTTTACAAAAAGCTAACGAGCCGTTGACATTATGCTGTATGATGAATTTTATTAAAGTTGCGCTGAGACTAAGAGAAACTAGAGGAAAGGTTTTAATGTGATTATTATGGATATGTGTGGTCTGATTTTTCCTGTGGTCTAATACATTATGATTTTAGCTAATGGTTCGAGGGCGAGTCAACTGTGTTTCCCCTGTTGAATTGTAATTCCAGTCAGGGTTCTTAAGATGATTTAATTGTGTTTTGAAGGATAAACTGAACTGTCTGTACTTATATGACTTTTATGGTGTTTTTTAATCACCGAATAAAGAACTATTGAACTGAGTTTTAGTGTACCATTGTAACATTCCACTAAACCCGCTGACTGTGGATGATTTGCCGCATGGAACTTTTGCTTGATGCCAAGACCCGCACAAACTTTTTGCATAACTTGGCCTACAAATTCGCTCCCATTGTCACTCCAGACAATGCGCGGCCAACCAAACCTGGGGAAAAACTCTTTTAGTAGAACTTTGGCTGTGGATAAGGCTGTATTATCTTTTAGAGGTTATCCTTCTATCCACCTAGAAAAGGCGCATACTACCACCAGAACATATTTGAGGTTGTTGCATCTTTCCATGTGAATGTAATCGATCTGCAACACCTCAAATGGATATGTCGGAGGAGCAAAGTGACCTGCTGGAGTTGGAGTTCCCTTTGCCGGATTATATATTATGCAAACAATACAATGTTTCACTACATTGTCTGCACACTTTGGAATCCCTTCATTTTGCCATACTGGAGCCAGAAGCTTGCATATACCCTTCGCACTTAGGTGGGCTGGGCCATGGGCCATAGTAACTACTGGCAGTACATAGGCATTTGGTAACAGCCAACGTTGGTGCTCAGACAATTCCACCCAACATCCCATCTCGTCCAACATTCCTGTACTTTCTTTCCACTTGCTCAATTCTTTCTCTGTAGCCTCTTTCTGAATCGACCTTACACTTTCTACTGTATCCTCATACATTCCTCTCGCTCTAACCCAATTCGCAGGACCCGCAACATACATTCGACTTGTAGCGTCTCTCGCTGTCTTTTTCGCTACTTCATCTGCAAATGCATTTCCTCGACCAACATCATCTGTAATCTTTTTGTGTGCACTACACTTCACAATTGCTATCTGAGCAGGTAAAGAAAGTGACTCAAGAAGATCAGTCACCAACTGACCATGTTGTATTTTAGTGCCATGTGAAGTAAGGAATCCCCTTTCCTTCCATAAACGCCCAAAATTGAACGCTACACCAAAAGCGTATTGACTGTCGGTGTACACGTTCACTCTTTTTCCTTTGGACAACACACAGGCTCTCGTTAAAGCTATCAGTTCTGCTGCTTGAGGTGAATTGTGCCTAATGCGTGCTGTTTCCACAACTGTATGTAAAGTAGTAACAGCATAGGCTGAAACTGTATCTCCATTAGGAAGCTTGAAACAAGAACCATCTAGCCATAGAATTCCATCCGGATTTTCTAGCGGTGTATCTTTTAAGTAAATTCTTCCTTTTGTCTCTTCCTCAGTACGGAGGAAACAATCATGTTGTTCTTGGTCATCTTTGTCTACTGGAAGAGGCAACAAAGTAGCTGGATTCAAAGTGTTACATCGTTTGATGTGTACGTGACTAGCCAAAAGTGTCAACTCATATCCAGACAAACGAGCACTCGTAAGATGCTGTGTTTTTGTTCGGTTTAGTAAGGTATCCACTGCATGTGGCACCATAACAATAAGTGTGTTATCTAACACTACTCCAGCAGACTGTCGAAGAGAAATTGCTGCTGCTGCTGTTGCTTTAAGACAACTAGGTAATGCTTTGTCTACTGGATCTAACGTAGCCGAAAAATATGCACATGGTCGCTGTTTGTCTCCAAATCGCTGTGTTAAAACTGACAGCGCACAACCTTCTCTTTCATGAACGTAGAGCGTGAACGGCTTACTGTAATCGGGAGTACCCAATACAGGAGCAGAACACAGAGCAGTACGTAAGTCAGAAAAACTCTTCTGACATTCGTCAGTCCATGGAAGGGGCTGAGGCGTATCTTTTGAAGTGAGTGCCAACAGAGGTTTGGCCAACAAAGAAAAGTTCGGAATCCACTGCCTACAATAAGAAGTAATACCCAGAAAAGCACGTACCTCCCTTTCCCTTTGTGTGGATGGCACAGACATTTGCGCAATCGCCTGAATTCGTTCTGGGGTTAATCGTCGTACCTCCTTTGATAGGAGATGACCCAAGTAGGTAACCTCTCGACGAACATATTGTAGCTTAGAAGGTGAAACCTTGTGGTTCAGATTAAACAAATGACGTAACAATGCAACAGTCACATTTTTGCAAATATCCTCTGAATCAGCAGCGATTAGCAAGTCGTCCATGTATTGTTTAAGAGCAGCACCAGATGGCAAATGAAAAGTATCAAGATGACATTTTAGAGCTTGACTGTAAATAGAGGGACTTTCACAATAGCCCTGAGGTGCGCGCTTAAACCGGAAGCTTCGGCCTCCAAGAGTGAAGCCAAAAATATCCCTACTTTCTTCTGCAATGGGAGTACTAAAGAAGGCATTCTTTAGATCGATAATCGATAACAGAAAACCAAGTCGCTGTGGAAGGTATCATTGTCAACAGAGCAGTGATATCTGGGACAACAGGAAACTGTGGTACAACAATTTTGTTTACCTCCCGGAGATCAATTACGAAACGATATACAGGAGGCTGAGAAGGATCAGTGCGTTTAAGAACAGGAAGAATAGGACTATTGCATATGTTTCCTCTCGTTTCCTCAACCACACCCTTCTGAATCAAATCATGAATGATTTCCAACAGCGCTTTTTCACTTTCAGTAGAAATTCTATATTGCGAAATACGTGGCAATTCAACATTAGGCTTGAGAGTGACAACATAAGGTGGAATCTCAAGACAGCCCACATCATTCGGACCCGTGGCCCAAAGTGTTGCAGGAAGGGAAGACAATTCAGGTGGGAATTGATCTTTAGACAGATACATTGGAGAAATCAGTTTTTGTCCTAAAGTGAGATATACACCAGAAGGAGGACAATATATCGTAGCATGCATTCTTTTTAATAGATCCAAACCCGACAGATTTTCACCGCAACCATTTGTTAAGAGAAGCGGAGCTTCTAAATCATAAGGGCCAATTGAAATAGGCAAAGGACAAGAAACCGGATTACGAACAGGGGCGCCAGAAAATCCTACAGAAACATTCGTTAAGCCAGACAAAGGTGCCCCAGTGAGTTTGGAATGAATGATAGAACTTCTCATCGCACCAGTATCTAGAAGAAATGGCTCTGAAACACCCATTGTAGTGACATTAACATAAGGTCCATTCTGATCTACTGGAATCGACACACCTCCCTTACTTTGTCCATGGCTGTCCTAGTTAGCATGAAGACTTTCATTCTCGCCTTCAACATAACAATCCTCATTGTAATACTGTGTAGACCGAGCGTTTTGCTGATCAAAGTAATTCACGGAATTAGGAGGAGGAAGGGAACGCTGTTCTTGAGTCGACATACCTCGACCTCTACCTCTGTTTGCTGACTGGAGGCCAGCACGACCTCGTGGAGCAGATAATGCTCCACTGCGCGGCAATAAAACCGGACAACTATTCTTAAAATGGCCTTCCTCTCTACAATAGGCACATTGATTAGGACCAACAAAGGTCGCGGAATATATGGCTCAGGCTTTTGATACAACCTCTGAAACTGCGGAGGCTGTTGAGACTGAGGCTGAACATAGCGAGGAGGATAAGCTTGTTGCAAGAGAACCTTCGTTTTCAATTCTTTAGTCTTTTTCTCTTGCTTTTCTTTTTCTTCTTTATCTCTGTTTTCACAATATTGTGCAGTAGCCAATATCTGGGCAGAAGAAGAAACAGCCCATGAACTTTCAGAATCTTTCAATTTGTGTGACAACTCGGGAAGCAAATTAAATACAAATTTGTCCACAAATAATCGCTGTCCACCCTCTGTAGCCATATCTTGACCACTGTGATCGATAAATGTCTCCTCAAAGCGAGTAAAGAAATCGGAGACACTTTCATCTTTTTTCTGTTTGCATGCCGCTAATTTATCCCAGTTAACTCTCAAGGCAGGCATCATCGTTTTAATTAATGTAATAATCCTACCGGGGAGTTCCGAGATCAAAGCTTCAGGTTTGGCACCACCCACTTGAGCTGCATCCGCGGCAATTATAGCAGCCCAATCACCACCTAATGCTTGAGCATGATCCTCTCTACGAATCTTAGCCCATAATGCTTGTGGAACTACATTCCCCATCAACATGTCAATATCAGCTAGATTCATGATGCAAGCATCAACCGTCTGTGATAATTCTTTATAATAACCCGCAGGGTTTTTACGAGGATCCGGTAGAGTCTGTTTAAGTGCTAAAACTTCAGATCTCTTCCATGGGACATGTACCCATATACGCTGGAAGTGAGCAGGAATAGCTGTATTATTACCTTGAGCTGCAACTTCTTCCTTCCAAACTGGAGGAACCTCTCTCATGGGATAATGTTTCAGTGTCAGTCTAACCGAAGGATTGGAGTCAAGGAAAGTCTGGGAGGACAACAAGGTTCTAAATGTAATAAGTGTCCTTACAGCGTTTTCAACCTTAGGACCCACAACAAATCCTTTATCAAAGTCAGTCTGAACATCTAACAGACCCTGTGGGACCGAACTCAAATTCAAATCTTCCCATTCTTTAATGAGAGTATCACACAAAATATTAAAAACATATCTCTGCGTAGGCGCATTCCACTGTGAGAAGGTGGGCATAATTTCGGGTACACTATACTGTGGACCCCTCTTGATCCATTTGCGTGCGAGAGAGTCCAACCTTTCTCGTTCTTCAGAATCTGGGAACTGACTACGAGACTGTCTTCGAGCAAAAGCCGGAGACACATTTAAGGCCTCAAAGAAAGGAGATAGAATACCAGTGACAGTGTCCGTGAGTCGCTTACGCATAGACGGAGAATTGGACATAAGAATAGGAGACAAGGTATTAGGCGAACTAACGGAAGGAGAACCAGTAATCGCAGAAGGCAAAGGAGATCGAAGTTCAGGAGATGAGGACAAAGTAGAAGAAGTTAAAGGTAAAGCTGAAAAAGGCGGTAATACTGGAAGGGGCAAATTCGGAAGAGCCGGAGCAGGCGGAGGTACTACTGGCGGCTGAACAGGCTGTAACAACTGGGGTGCATTAGCACCTTGTGCATAGGGCGGAGGCAATCTCAATAAGTGAGACATTAGGGGATCTTCTTCTAAATCTTTCTTGTTATTGGAAGGGGAAACAGGCAACATCGGATAGCATTTATCTATCGCCATACGATGCTGTCTTTCTGAAATTTCCATCGCATTATCAATTTCATCATCTTTAAATTGTTGGGCAGCCTGTATAATTGTCATACTGTGAACGACCACAGAGGCAAAGGACTACTTGATGCGGTAAAGAGGCTTTATTAAACCCAACATATAGCAGAAACAGCAGGATGAAGCCTTCTCGTAGGTCCAAATGGTCCCTTCTCTCCGTCGATCCCCTCTCTGGGTTCTCGGTCCCTCCAACGGTTTTCCCGGCTCGGCGTGGGGCTGGCTTCTCCAGGCGTCCCCTCGGAGAAAGAAAAGGACAGGCGGTTAGGATGACCTGTATCGCGGTCTACTCTCGCCCTATACTGTCTAGAACTACGCAGGGATACGTCTCCCTAGGGATAGTTGGGTTTTTATACGATCAAGGGGACATTCCCCTTTCTTTCCTGGGCCCTTCCTTCAGGGTTTCCCAAATGGCTCTGTCTGCCTCCCCGCGTCTTTTCCCTCTTGGGGGCTGTCACTCAATTCTGGGTTCGGGGTCAGGGGGTTTGAGGGTCTCTTGAGTACTCTCGTAGGTCCCAGGTGCCACAACCCACCCCGCTACAAACCGGAGAAGCCCGCCTCCCTTGTCCACCACCCAATCACCGATTTCCCTGTATTTCCCACCACTCGCCTGAAACCGGAGCCCGCTGACAGGGACCCGGTCGCCTCGTCCAGCGCGTCCTCCTCGGGGCTCGCCTGTGTCCTTGTGTCCGTTTCCTCACGGCGTCCGCTGGGCGTCCGGGTGCCGACCTCCTCTTCGTTCGTCTCCGTCCCGATGCCTTGGTCTCCCTCGTCTGCTTCTTGGTTCCTCGTCACGCCGCCTCCTGTGGTTTTCTCCGTCTCCTCGCCTCCACACCCACCTCCTTCCTCTTCCGGGTTTACATACGCTTGTAGGCTCCGCCCCTCTTCTGGCGGCAGCGTCAGCACCAGTCGGGACGTGGGAGTGCCCCCGGGGCACTCTGGACGTGGATCGGCTGCTGGGCTGTCACAGTGCATCCCCTCCCGGCATGGCCGCTCGGGCCATGAGGACTCCTGGCAGCGGGAGAGGAAGTCCACGTTGATCTGCTGACGACCCGGCCGGTGGGCCACCTGAAAGGAAAAAGGTTGGAGTGCTAAGAACCATCGTAGAACACGGGGGTTGGTGTCCTTGTGCGTTGCCAGCCATACTAGAGGGGCATGATCAGTCAATAGGGTAAAAGGGCGACCCAGGAGGTAGTACTGCAGCGCTTGTACCGCCCACCGGATCGCCAAACATTCCTTCTCCACCGTGGAATAGTGCGCCTCTCGGGGGAGGAGTTTGCGACTCAGGTAGACAATGGGATGGGAATCTCCGGAGGCGGCTACCTGAGAAAGGACCGCTCCCAAGCCCCTGTCAGAGGCGTCCGTTTGGAGTGTAAACGGGCGGGTGAAGTCCGGACAGATCAGGAGGGGATCATTACATAGCCGGGTTTTTAGGGTGTTGAAGCTGCGGGTCTGCTCGAGGGTCCATGTATGGATTGTGTTGGGTTGTGTCTTTTTTAACATGTCCGTGAGAGGGGCTGCCTCTTCGGAGACGATAGTACCCCACCAGCCCCAAGAACGCCCGGATACCTCGTTTCGTAGTTGGTCTGCTCAGGGCTTGGATGGCATGTACTTTATCCACTTGTGGTCTGATATGTCCTTGGTGTATGTGGTAACCCAGGAACTTAATGTTGTCTGTGGCAATCATACATTTGTCCGGGTTGGCAGTGAGCCCGGCGTCTCGAAGACCACTGAGGACAGCCTCGATATGTGTTAGGTGTCCTTCCCAAGTTATGCTAAAGATGACTATGTCGTCGAGATAGGCGGTAGCATACTCATGGTGAGGTTTCAGCACTACATCCATCAACCGCTGAAAGGTGGCAGGGGCTCCGTGCAATCCAAAGGGAAGCACCCGGAATTGGTATAAACCCGAAGGGGTGGCGAAGGCTGTTTTTTCACGGGCGTCTGGTGCTAGGGCTATCTGCCAATAGCCCTTCGTTAGATCCAGCGTTGTCATGTATCGTGCTGTCCCCAAGCGGTCGAGCATTTCGTCGACCCGGGGCATCGGATAGGAATCAAATCGAGATACGGCGTTTAAGCGCCGATAATCGATGCAGAAGCGGACAGTGCCGTTGGGTTTGGGCACCAGTGCGATGGGTGAGCACCAAGGGCTACACGAGGGCTGAATGATACCCGCCGAGAGCATGTCCTGCACTTCTGATTCTACGATCTGTCGCCTGGCCTCTGGGATACGATAGGGTCGTTGTCTTATAGGTGTTGCCCCATCAGTCCGTATTTCGTGGTGTACGAGTGTTGTCCTCCCGGGCTTGGTGGAGAACACGTCCTGATAGCGCCGAAGGAGTCGTAGGAGGGCCTGGTTCTGTTCGGGGTTCAAGTGGGTTCCCTTGGGTATGGTGTTTAGGACCAGCGTATCGCCCAGGGAGGGAAAGGGTATTTCCAAAGGTGTGCTGTCCGTGACGAGTAGGGCGGGGACTGGCTTGCGTGGGCCGTCTGTGTCATCTACCCACTGTTTTAATAGGTTAACATGGTATATCTGCCCTTTTTCGCCGCTATGCGGGACAGCCACTCTATAGGTGACAGGTGTGATTTGGGCAAGGACTGAGTACGGACCTTGCCAACGAGCCAAGAGCTTGTTATCCGAGGAGGGCAGAAGGAGCAGTACTTTATCCCCCACATTGAAGTGTCTAAGTGTGGTGTTCCGGTCATAGACCGTTTTTTGCCTGCGCTGAGCCCCGTCGAGGTTGTCCCTCACTTGGCTCCAGAGAGTCGACAAACGGGCTTTTAGCTGTGTAGTGTACGCGAGGAGAGGTTTTCCCTCGTCTTCTTCCTCCTCCCACTGTTCGGCTGCCATATCCACCAGGGTTCTAGGCTTTCTCCCGAACACCAATTCGAATAGGCTGAATCCTGTAGAGGATTGTGTGTGTGTTCGTATTGCAAACAAGGTTAAAGGCAGTTGTCTATCCCAGTCTCTTCCTGTCTCGGAAATGGTTTTCCTTAGGATGAGCTATACCGTGTGGTTATACCTCTCAACGAGGCCATCCGTCTGGGGGTGGTATACGGAAGTGCGGATCTGGCGTACCCCCAGTAGGGTACATATTTGGGCCATCAGGCGGGACATGAAGGGCGTTCCCTGGTCGGTGAGGAGTTCCCGGGGAAACCCCACACGGCTAAAGAAGGTAATCATGGCTTGGGCTACGCTGCTGGTGGTCATGCTTGTGAGAGGGATGGCCTCTGGGTAGCGGGTCGCGTAATCGACTAAAACGAGGATATACCTATAGCCCCGTGCTGAAGCGAGCAAGGGGCCTACCAGGTCCATACTGACTCAGGAGAAGGGTACATCAATGATTGGAAGGGGCTGTAGTGGAGCTTTGGGGATATGAGGAGGATTGGTCATCTGACAGGTGGGACAAGCAGTACAATATCTCCTAATGTCGGAAAAAAACCCTGGCCAGTAGAACCGCCGCAAGAGGTATTCCTCAGTTTTCTCCCTCCCATAGTGGCCTCCTCCGGCTTGGTTGTGGGCCAAATAGAGCACCTGGTCACGAAATGAGACAGGGACCAGGAGCTGCCTGACCGTCTCTCCGGTCTTCGCAACAGTTCTGTATAACAGTCCTTTTCTGATAATAAAAGAAGGGCCTACCTGACTCTCTACGCCGGCTGCTGCTCGGGCCCAGGCCTGTTCCAACGCCGGGTCTTCTCTTTGCTCAGCCCTAAAGCTGAGTGGTGGTCGGGGTGGTGTATCGGCACCTAGGGAGGAGGAAGAGGCTGTGTTAGACAGACCGCTCAGGACCATGAGCCTACTTTGTTCTCGTTTTTCTTTGCGGGTTTTCTTTGTTTTACACCTAGCCGCCTGTAACTCGGTGTTATAAAGAAGGGCGTCTTGTAGCCAGCCTCGGGTGTCTTTCTCTGTGATGGCTCTTGTGAGCAGGGAGGGGAAATGCGCGTAGTCAGTCCCAATGATCATCTCCTCCACCATCTGTGGGATGGCTCCCACCTTAATCCCTTCCTTGGTTTCACCCTGGCTGAGATATACCTCAGCGACGGGGTAGTTTTTCTGATCCCCATGGACACAAGTGATGGAGACGGTCTCTCCCGTCCGCCACTGGTAGGGTTGTATCCGTTCGCTGGAGATGACCGAATGTCTACACCCTGAGTCTATGAGGACCTTGGTGTCGACGTCATTGATTTGTAAGATCAGGTGGTATGCCTTTTTCCCGTCCCCTGCCCAGAGTATCCTCCCCTTTGTGTACCCCACGTCCATGGGTTCAGTGCTGCCCTGTTTCTGTGGACAATTGCGGGAGATGTGACCCCATTCCGCACAATGGAAACATTGGGGCCCTTGTAGTCCTTCTTTAGGGGTTGGACGGGGCAGGAACCGGGGGTCGATAAGGGGACGAGGGGCAGGAGTGGAGGGACTAGGGGGGTTTTCTCTCCAGCGATGGACGAGCGTGGTCGGGAGCCGGGGTGTGAAGGACTTCGCTTCAGGGTTCCTTTGATGCGCACAGGCGTGTTCGATGGCACAGGCCGTCGTAAGGTTAGGGTGTTGCCGGACCCAGAGCCGGGTGGTTGTCGGGAGTCCTTCTATGAACTGCTCAAGGAGTATTTTATCCATGACGTCGTCCATGCTGGAGGAGTGAGGCTGTAGCCACCGAGTCCCGAGGTCTTGGATGCGATAGTAGAAAGCCCGGGGATTGTCCTGGGCTTGCCACTTCTCCCTCCGAAACCGGGCACGATAGTGTTCCGGGTCGCACCCTAATCTTTCCAGGATCGTTTTCTTTATGGTGTCGTAGGGTGTTTGGCCTCCAGGGTTAGCAGCCTGATACGCCGTCTGTAAGTCCCCGGACAACAAGGGGGCGACGTACTGGCCCCACCTTTCCACAGCCCATTGGGCAGTGCTGGCCACTCGCTCGAAGTTCGTAAAAAAGAAGTCCGGGTCTTCTCCAGCCCTGTACTTCTGCAGGACAGAGCTTGGGACATTGGGATGAACTTTGGTACTTGCGATGGTCTCTGTTAGTTTCTGGATGGCCGTGTCCTGGACAACTTGATTTTGCACCATGAGACCGGCCTGGGTTTGGAGTGCCTCCTGTAGGTGTTCTCTGTCGCGTTTGGCTTCCGTGGACTGGGCCTCCAACACCAGTTGTAAGTGTCGCTGTCCTTCTGCCAACTGTGTCAGCATGTCGTCCAGCCCGATGGGTTGCGTCATGGCGTATGGGTAAGAGCAATCCCACTTCTGACACCACTGTGAACCACCACAGAGGCAAAGGACTACTTGATGCGGTAAAGAGGCTTTATTAAACCCAACATAGAACAGAAACAGCAGGATGAAGCCTTCTCGTAGGTCCAAATGGTCCCTTCTCTCCGTCGATCCCCTCTCTGGGTTCTCGGTCCCTCCAACGGTTTTCCCGGCTCGGCGTGGGGCTGGCGTCTCCAGGCGTCCCCTCGGAGAAAGAAAAGGACAGGCGGTTAGGATGACCTGTATTGCGGTCTACTCTCGCCCTATACTATCTAGAACTACGCAGGGATACGTCTCCCTAGGGATAGTTGGGTTTTTATACGATCAAGGGGACATTCCCCTTTCTTTCCTGGGCCCTTCCTTCAGGGTTTCCCAAATGGCTCTGTCTGCCTCCCCGCGTCTTTTCCCTCTTGGGGGCTGTCACTCAATTCTGGGTTCGGGGTCAGGGGGTTTGAGGGTCTCTTGAGTACTCTCGTAGGTCCCAGGTGCCACAACCCACCCCGCTACAAACCGGAGAAGCCCGCCTCCCTTGTCCACCACCCAATCACCGATTTCCCTGTATTTCCCACCACTCGCCTGAAACTGGAGCCCGCGGACAGGGACCCGGTCGCCTCCTCCAGCGCGTCCTCCTCGGGGCTCGCCTGGATCCTTGTGTCCGTTTCCTTTCGGCGTCCGCTGGGCGTCCGGGTGCCGACCTCCTCTTCGTTCGTCTCCGTCCCGATGCCTTGGTCTCCCTCGTCTGCTTCTTGGTTCCTCGTCACGCCGCCTCCTGTGGTTTTCTCCGTCTCCTCGCCTCCACACCCACCTCCTTCCTCTTCTGGGTTTACATACGCTTGTAGGCTCCGCCCCTCTTCTGGCGGCAGCGTCAGCACCAGTCGGGACGTGGGAGTGCCCCCGGGGCACTCTGGACGTGGATCGGCTGCTGGGCTGTCACACATACCCTGTGCTTTCCTATCTCGTTTTGCTTGCTTAATTTCTCTCTGTTTGGCTTCCTTACGCCAAAGGCGGAAAGAGTCAAACATTGCCGGCCGGGCTTTTCTTTTGAATAAAACTGCTTCTAAATTATCTAGCACATCAGAATCGAAACTACCATTTTCTGGCCATTTTAAAACTCCATCTTTCTTCGTGTATCGGGTCCATGTCTCATTAAAGGCAATGGGGCCAATACCATGTTTTGAATAGAGCTTATATGTGGGAGTTCCAACCGAAGGAATCGGACAAGAGTCCTCAAGCCGGGAATCCCTATTACAACCAAAGCAACAAAGTTTTCCAAACTTAGTCAGACCAGGCATCTCGTGATTTCACCTGACTGTTCACAAACTTCAAGGGGGTAAAAGTCAGTTTACGCAGCACAAATGCACTTACCCCTCGGCTTCGGCTATTGCAATCGTCGAATCTAAGGACCAAAGGAACAAAGGAACAAAGAACCAAAGGACAAAAATTGTGGGAGCGACCCACCAAATACTTAACTAAGGATGTCTTCTTACGCCAACAGAGGCCCGTCTATCGTCTCGCCTTACCATACATCAACAAAGGAAGGGCCAAGGCAGGGCAGCAGTCAGGGCAGCAGTCGTCAGTAGCCGTCAGGAAGGAGTAACCGCGCTGCAAAAGACCTTTGGACCACTTTCGACATACAGGGGTCGCTTGACGTGGCTCGCGATTCCTCCAGAATTTTCTTGCGGGGTTCCTCACGACTCCGTGGCGCACAATCTTATATAGTACATAGGTAACATATACATTAACCAAAAAACACACCTAAAACATATAGAAAGAGCCAATAAGAAAAGTTGGAAAACAGAATAGAACCAATAGGAAAGGTTTGAAAATAAAGTATCGAGTAACTCGAAGAAGCCTCTCCTCTAACTGTGTTTGTCATCCCTCCCACAAGCTAATTCATTAACTGACTTGTAGCTGACTTGCAGGTGGCAAGATATGTTTGTGTGTTTTGGAGGATAGTTGTGAAACGAGAGAATACGAGCAGAGGACAGCGAAGGCCAGCCGATAAGATTACGTCAGAAGAGAATAGTGTGAACCAACAGATAGTAAAGACAGGGTTTAGAAAAACCAGACAGGGATTAGTGTACTCGGCCAGTCCTAACACCAGCTTTGTAAATAGAGACAGAAGGCTTATTTCGACACGATGTTGCAGGAAAAGCAGAAAAGACTTCGATCGTCGTGCTGCCTGAGTGAGGACAACACAAAATGGCGGCGGAGCACAAAATGGCGGGTCGATACGATCACGATCGAAAATCGAAGTTCCTCACACACTGGCATAAACGTCAAAGAAATAATCTTTCATTGTGAACATTCCACATGCTGGGACTGTACCATTTACAGTGAAGAGGAGCAAAGGGAGGTTAACAGAGCGCAATGAGGGGAAATAGAAAAGGGTAAGGGACAGAGAAAATGATAGTTGTCGGCATATAATAAATATATTAAATATGCGTTTCACATGGTATCATATTTAAATGTAAATATAACAGTGTGCTCCCACAATATGAAATGCCATCCCTCTCCCTATGCATACCTTAACTTCCTTCTCATCCATCATAAGGGAATTAAAATGTTTTTACTGGATTATTTCCCTGCCTCTCTTGCCATTTTTAATGTCCTCCTGCTTCCCTCTGTTGCTCTACTATATTTTCACTTGAAGGGCTTTGTTGCTCCTGGGGCCTTGTATGTGCTGTATAAAAATGCTGAAGGAATAAATACATATATACATATATATATATTCACAGAAAAAAACATAGGTTTCAGGCACGTTATAGTTAGGAATTAGCATTTAAAAAACCTCAGAAATTCACTGAAAAAACCATAGGTTTCAGGGGTGTTATAGTTAGCTGGACTTTTCACTTGTACAAAACCATTGAAACTCCCCCGTTATAGTTAGTTCAGCTAACTATAACTCGCGCGCCCACAATGCACTGCTGATGACGTCACATATTACATCACTCATGACATGGTCAGTGACATCACTCATGACATCACTGATGACATCTCAAATGACATCACTGATGACATCATCCAGTGAATGTCTGTTTTTCTGAAAATTAAATATGTTTTATATATGTATATCTCAAGGTCGATGGAAGAATAAATGGGTATATAAGTGTCTAAATGGATGATTTGTTTTTGAAAAATTTTTATTGTGCAACTGACTGATTAAGTGTATCATAGTGAATACATGGCTTAGTGAGTAATGTTTAAATATGTAAATATCTGTATCAGTCTCTCACTTTGTGTATAAGTGGCTGCATGGGTTGGTGAGTAGCTACATGGGTGTCTATATAGGTTATTAGTTGGTTTTTTGAGTATCAGTCTGAGTGTCTGCATGGTTTGGTGGGAGTATTACGTAGTGCATAGGTGCATGAATGAGTGACTCACTGTTTGTATGTGTTGAAGACAGCATGTGTGCAGGACTGTATGGGTGGATGAGTGTGTGTATGGGTGTGTTAGTGAGTGAATGACTGTCTCAAGAGTGTCTTTATGAGTAACTACATATGTTTTAAACTAGTATATGTGACTATTGGTGTATATAAGTGAGTATATGTGAGAGTGAGAGATTGAAAGAGTTCCTGTATGAATAAGTATGTGTTTCTATAAGTGATTGTTTAAAAGACTAAGTATGTGTAAGTTTCCGTAGAAGTAAGTGTGGTGGTGTGTGTATAACTGTATATGAAAGTAAATGTATGTTTGAGTCTTTATTAGCATGAGTGACTATGTGTGAGAGTAACTCTATGGATGAGTGGCATTGTGTAACAGGATGTATAGGTGTATGAGTACATATGATGAGTGAGTACATGTATGAGTGACTGTATAGGACTGTTGGTGAATGAGTGGATGTGTATGTGGATCTTAGAATTACTGAAGAGGTTGTTGTAACTGGTATTGGTATGTCCATTGTTTTGAAAATGTTAGTCTCTATTTTTGAATGTGTGTATCAAAGGTTATATTAGGGTGAGAGGAGGTCTGCCACTCTATCACAAGGATGATGTCATCAGTGATGTCATTTGAGATGTCATGAGTGATGTCATGAGTGATGTCACTGACCATGTCATGAGTGATGTAATATGTGACGTCATCAGCAGTGCATTGCGGGCGCGCGAGTTATAGTTAGCTGAACTAACTATAACGGGGGAATTTCAATGGTTTTGGACAAGTGAAAAGTCCAGCTAACTATAACACCCCTGAAACCTATGGTTTTTTCAGTGAATTTCTGAGGTTTTTTAAATGCTAATTCCTAACTATAACGTGCCTGAAACCTATGTTTTTTTCTGTAAATTTCAAAGGTTTTTTAAATGCTAATTTCTAACTATGCCTACAGAGATAGGACATGTGAAGAAAGAAGAAAAAATACACAGAAAGAAAAAAAAGAAGTGCAGAAAGAAGCAACAGAAGTCCTCAAAGACGAAGACAAGTGCAGGAAGAAGGATAACGTGCAGAAAGAACAAAAAGAAGAGCGGAAAGAATCCTTGTTGCAAAATCATCCTGTACCCTCAACTTTTTCAGACGGATACTGGTGGTAACTGAGTCTGACTAACCAGTCCTAGAGCCAGTGCTATGTTAAAAGACACTTAGAATACAGTGAAAACACCTACATACACTAGGGAAAATTATGCGTTGGGGTCCCCCTGTGATTAGCATGACCTCCTCTGTAAGCCCCTAGTATATAATAGGGCAGGGGGATTAAAACTACCTCTTAAAACAGGCCACAGGGCGTTTTTGCACACGTTAACTCAGGCCCCATCCCCTCCCTTCACCACTGTGTAAACACGCCCTGTGTCCGTTTTTAGTTGGGAGATTAAGTTCATTTGAATCCTGAGGGTCCCTAGGGTCCAACTAGCCCACTAGGTACCTCCAGTAAGTTCCACAGAGCTGCGTTGCAGAGAGGTGTAAAAAGTGGCACGGCCTGGACCACCTCTCTGCAATGCAGCTCAGTGGCGCTTACTGGAAGCACTTGGTGGGCTAGTTAGCCCCCAGGGGCCCTCAGTATTGAAGGGAAATTATATCCCCAATTTAAAACGTGCCATAGTGCGTGTTTGCACACGTCACCTCAGGCCCCGTCCCCTCCCTTCACCACTGTGTAAACGCGCGCTGTGGCTGTTCTAAGTTGAGAGATTAAGGGCCTCATGTAGGTAAATAAATATTACCGCTTCTTAAATACCGAGCCGTACCGAATCGGTATTTACGAATCGGTAAGTTATATGTAGGTAAAAATTCGGTAACAATTACCGAATCGGTAACGTTCGGTAATCAAGAATCGGAAATCACCGATTCGGTAAATACCGAGGTGGTATTTACCGAATCGGAAAATACCGATTCGGTATTTACCGAATCTGAAACTACCGAATCGGTATTTAACCAATCGGTAAATAATATCACATGACTTGAGGAAATAGCCAATCCTGTGCAACCACACCCCACCCAACCAGGAAGTGGCCACACCCAGGCAGGTGCACATAATTAACAGACCCTGGAGAGGCTTGGAGTGCAGAGGAGAGGCAGGGAGCCAGTGCCTGTTCGTGCAGCAAAAATAACATCATGTCCAGCCAGAGGACACAGAGAGATGGAGGGGAAAGGAGGAGGAAGCTGAAATTCAGCCCCAAGGAACTCCAGGTGCTGGTGGAGGAGGTGGTGAAGCAGCACCAGAAGCTGTTTGGGAGGCAATCCCTGCAAGTGCCTGAGGCTGAAAAGCGCAATATTTGGCTGGCCATCCAGGCGCAGGTCAATGCTGTGGGAGTGACCCACAAGGACATAGAGGTCCTCAAAAAGCGCTGGTATGACCTGAGGATTGTAACCAAGAGGAAGATGGGGGACATCCAGAAGGAGGCCAGCCAGACTGGAGGTGGAACCAACAGGGCACCTGCCCTCACCGAACTGGAGGAGATGGTGGGGGCCACAATCGAGCAAGAGAGCATCGTGGGTCTTGGGGATGCTGACAGCTCTGCCAGAGCCGCCACCCAACAAGGTAAGACGAATGCACAGCAATGTAGCCCCCCCTACCCCTATCCCACATCCCCCATTGTGAAAGGAGAATCCCACTCCAGTCCACATGTGTTAGTGCAGACAGGCAATGCATTCTGGGAGATGTAGTCAGGGAAACACCAACCATGAAGTTAATGGCACAGGGCAACAAGGCATGTCACACACATGAGGCACAAGGAGGCAGAGGACATTTTGGAATGTGAAATGATTTATTGTGATGCTTGCAATGCAGCCCTTCGGGGACACTGAGCCGATGTTGCATTTCTGTCCACAGATGTGACATCACGCAGGACAGGGCATGCTGCAGGAGAGAGGGCACACCGGCCACAAAGATCACCTCTGGCCAGCACAAGTTCAGCCCAGGGAGCAGGGCCACAGGCAGCCGCACCACCAACACAGGCAGCCTCGCCTCACCCAGAGCCAGCATCACCGCACCCAGAGCCAGCATCACCTCACCCAGAGCCAGCATCACCTCACCCAGAGCCAGCATCACCTCACCCAGAGCCAGCATCGCCACTCATGTTTGAGTCACGGGCCACATCACCGCCTGCAGGTGTGAGAATGAGGAGGCGTCCTGCAGCCAGGCTGCGAGCCTCAGACACCTCATCTGACGACAGCAGGGGCCCTGAACAAATCACCATGCCCCAGGATGGGAGCCATGCCACTGTGCCCTACACCTCACAGGCAGCACAGACGGGAGCAAGAGGGCGCCGCAGGTCGCGTGTCCAGAGTCCACCAGCAACCATTGACAGCCATGGTGTCTTCTCGGGGCTCGAGGGCCAAATGTTAAAACAACAGCGCCTGCAAACAAAGGCAGTCATGTCAGTCCAGAGGCACATGCGGTTCATGAAATCTACATTAGTCAACATGGACAATAACATCAGCGCTATGGCAGCGGGCATTCGGGACATGTCCCAGTCAATCCAGCAGTTGTGCAGCAAATTAGATGCTGACATAGATGCACGGCGCCGGGAACGGCAGAGGAGGGACACTACCACCAGGGCACTCAACCGTCTGGCAACTGCCACTTCTCTACTCTGCCGGCGCTCTGTGTCGATGCAGGAGGGCCTGACACACTGCTGCAGCGACGTGTCTCGGGGGATGGTGCAGGTGACAAGTGCACTAGAGGTGCTATTAACTAGTCAGGCGGCGACAACTGCTGCAGGGGATGCTGCGGAGAGCATCGACACCAGCAGCAGGAGCAGCATCACACCCCCTGTTCCAGAAGGACGCAGGAGCAGCAGGCGGCTTGGGGTTGGCTCTAGTGAGGATGCTCAAGCCGTGCCATCCAACACTGCAGCGCGTATGCGCAAACATTGATGCAGCCCTGCGTGGCCACTTCCCAATGGGTGACGTAACCCTGGACTTACTCCTTGTATATATGCTATGTTGCCAGATTGGCTTGATCTTGTGTTCATGGCGTAGTGCCGCATTAAAACTACGTCATAACATACCACAACTGGCTGTGTCCCCTTACTTACTCAGAAATAGTTGCATGTGATCTCTGCCCGTCTCACTCTCCCATCTATTGCAGTTGGCACTCTAGCTGCGTTGCCCTCTGGCTAGCCTGACTCATCCTCGTTGTCCTCAAAATGTGTTAGTTCCACATCTGTACCTTTCTTCGTGGCAAGGTTGTGCAGCATTGCACAAGTGGCAATGATCTTGCAGCAGTTGATGGGTGTGTACTGGCGTGCGCCTCCGCTCTTGTGGAGGCAGCGGAACCTGCTTTTCAGTAGTCCAAACGTGCGCTCCACCACGTTGCGTGTAGATTTGTGTGCCACGTTATATCGTCTCTCACTCTGGGTTGATGGGTGTAGGTAGGGAGTGAGGATGAATGACCGGCAGGCATATGCACTGTCGCCTAGGTGAGTAAAAGGGAAACATCAGTCACATGCCTCTATACACTATGATTTGCAGGTTTCAAGGGGCGTCACTGTTACTTACCTAGCAGGTATCCCTCTCCAAATTCTCCGGCACTCAGTCGTGTGTAGATCCCACTGTTCTGGAAGATGTAAGAGTCGTGGGTGCTCCCAGGAAACTTCGCTACAATATCAGTGATGATGTTCCCTGCATCACAGATCACCTGCACATTGATGGAGTGGGTGGACTTTCTGTTCCTGTAGATGTGCTCTGTGTCAGCTGGTGGGCAGATTGGGATGTGTGTGCCATCAATACAGCCAATGACATGGGGGAACTGTGCCACGTGATAAAAGTCAGTTTTAGTTTTCTGCAGTTCAGCCTGTGTGTTTGGGAAGCTGATGTAGTGGTGCATTCTCTGCATCATGGCATCCAGGAACTTCCTGAAGAAACGGGACAGGCAACTCTGGGATACACCACCCACCGCAGCTATCACCACCTGATAACTGCCGGATGCCAGTAGATGTAGGCTGCAGAGCACCTGCACATGTGGTGGTATGGCATGCACCCTTCTAGTTGGCTGGTCCAGGAGTGGGTGCAGGTCCCTTATCAGGTCCATGATGGTTTGGGGGTGTAGCCTGTACCTTTCATGTATCTCTGCATCAGTCAGTTGGAAGAGTGTGATGCGCTGTCTGTAGATTTGTTCCCCCCGTCTCCATATCCTCAGACCTGCTGCCTGTAGACGTAGGCGCCTTGCAATGACATACAGAGCGGCCATGTTGTCCACGCTGTTGCATTTTGGGATTGCTTATATGCACTGTTGATGGTTACCACCTGCTTTCAATCCGTGTTAATTACCGACTCTTAATTACCGATTTTCATAGATTTCTTAATTACCGATAGTTCCTACATGTCATTTTCAGTTTTACCACTTCATATTTACCACTTCATATTTACCGAATCGGTAAATATGTATTCGGTAAATATGAATCGGTATTTTTGGATTCGGTAATTATGATTCGGTATTTACCGCTTCATATTTACCGAAAAGTTGTTTTGGACTCCTACATCTCACTTGTCTAAATACCGGTCGGTAACGGCATATTTACCGAAAATCGGCCGTTACCGACCGGTATTTGGCGACCTACATGAGGCCCTAAGTCCCCTTGAATCCTAAGGGTCCCTAGGGTCAAACTAGACCACTAGGTACCTCCAGTAAGCGCCACAGAGCTGCGTTGCAGAGAGGTGTAAAAAGAGGCTTGGCCTCAGAACACCTGTCTGCAGCGCAGCTCCCTGGCGCATACAGGAGATGCCTGTTGGGCTAGTTGGCCCTCAGGGACCCTCAGTATTGAAGAGGAATTAATTCCCCAACTTACAACTCGCCAGGGGGCGCGTTTGCAGAGTGCTGCAAGGAGGGGGCATGGCCTCCGGCACGATGCCAGTCTTTTATTTATTTTAATTTTTTAAGAAGGGGGGCTGTGTGGTTCCCCTTCTTATTCTAATTTATTGGCCCTGATGACCCTATCCCCCAGGGCCTGTCTCCTAATTATATTTTTTTGACCCCAATCCCCAGGGCCGGCCACTGTTTTTTATTATTTTTAAAAAATATATATTTATAGACACACCTAGTACATGCTGGACAAACCGTACGTACCTATCACCATGACGATTTGCGTGATATTCATTAACAGGCGACTATGCATACAATGAATCCACGTGGAATGTATTTACACCAATAGTGAAGCTCTGACATGTCTGATGCCCTACCGTGACTAATCCCGGTAGACACCCTTGTCGTTTATTTATACAAACTATTGATGGGCACATTTAATACACATGCACACCAAGCCATTCAAAGGGGATTCGACAAAAATTCGACCAAAACTATGCAAGAAACCCCCCTTACGGTTAATAAAACACAAATCCACTGCCGGATGTGTAATACTTTTTATTTTACTCTCTGGAAAGGGGACGAACATCACTTCAGAGTCACAGCGCGCTCCTGGCAGAGCCCAATGCTGTGTTACACCCACCATTGCCTGCCGAGTGCCACACACCTCTGAGTTGTATTCCACCAGCTAGTGCATATGCTATGACACTCTCTAGCCCATGTGCACTGTAACACCACCCAGTGAATATGTCATGCCACACTTGTCTTCGCACGGGTTATATTGCCCCATCTAACGTGCCTTCCTTGATGCCTATGTTATAACGCACAGTGCTATGCCATACATATTACAATCTAGGATCCATATCTTTGTCACAGTGCATATGCAACGTTACACTCCCCAGCACATATTTTATATTACAACTTTAGAGACTAGTTAGGTTACACAACACTGCCCTTTGCATATTACACTCCAAGGCGCATATCGCATAGCACGCGCTAGTGCCTGTGCTATCTCGCGCTCTCCAATGAATCTGTCATTGCGCACAATGTATTGCATATTATATTTCACGCCCGGTTCATCTTATATCACACTCTTTGGTGCATAGTTTATACCATACACTATATCTAGTTTTCATTTTCAATCATGCTCTCAGGACTATGTAACTATATAACACTGTGTTCACCTACTCTTTTCACGGGCATTACATTTTGCGATAGGGGGTGGAGGGTCAGGGGGTGTTTCTGCCAAGTGAGCCCGGAGTCACAGTCACAAATGTCCTCTTCTTCCTGAATAAAAGTGAGATTATGCTGCATACTTGTTCATATTTTAAGTAGTTCGCACAGACACACGTTTTAAAAACAATGAAGTTCCTAATACCCGCGCCTTCTCTGAACAGTTAGCTTGCTGCCCCATCCCCCTCCTCCCTATCCTCTGTTGTGTGAATCCATGGACTAGCCTCCTCCCTCCTGCTATGCATGGTCTGATGTGCTGCCACTGCCCTCAATTTAGTATGATGTACCAGTCCACTCCTCCTGCCCTCCATTGCCCAATTCTATGCCCCATCATTGACCTCCTGCTTAAACTCTGTGCTTATCTTGCTGCCCCTATTCTCCTTCCCCCTACCCTCCGATGTCTTTGTGCATGCCCCTGCTCCATCCTTTTTGCCCACCATGTTCCATGGACCTGCCACTCCTATCTACTCTGAGTGTTCTGTTGAGCTGCCACTCCCCTCCCACCTGCCTAGCATTGTCAGATGACTGTAACCTGTCCCTGCCACCTCCACCCTGCCTGTCCACATGCCATGCCCCTATCCTCTTCCTCCTGTCCTACATGGTCCATTGTACTGCCACACCCTTCTGCCCTCCCTGGTCTGTTGTGCTGCAACTGCTCCTCCTGCCTGTCCCGTGCGGTCTGTTGTGAGGCCCCTTCCCCTGAAATTTCTTGTCTGTGCACAGGTCCTGACCCTCCCTTCTATCCTCCATCGTCCTTTGTGCATGCCCCTGCACCCTCCTTCTTGCCCATCATAGCCATTGTGCTGCCACTAACCCTCCCACTAGCCATGCATGGTCTTCTGTGCTGCCATGGCCCCTCCCACCTTCCCTGTGTGGTCAGTTAGCTGCCCCTGACCCCCTCCCACCTTCCCTCCATGGTCTGTGTGTATGCCATAACAGTCTCACTGTTGCTCTTCATGGTGTGTCTTGCTTCTAGTGCCCATCCTGCCTGACCTCCATGGCTATCTTGCTGCTCCTGCCCCCTTGCCCCCAGCCCTCTGTTTACATGTGCAGACCCCTACTCCCTCCCTCCTGGCTTGTCTGTTCCATTGTAATGCCCCTGATCCGTCCCTCCTGCCCTTTATGGTCTATTATGCTGCAGCTTTCTCTCCTGTCTGTCCATTATGGTCAGCTAGCTACCATTGCCTCTTGCCCCTCTGTTCTCTGTTGTCCATGTGCATGGTCCTGTCCCCTCCCTCTTGCTTTCTATGCATTGTTGTGCTGCACTCCCATCCCGCATGCCCTGTGTGGTGTATTGTGCTGCTGCAAACCCTGATGCCTGCCCTGCAGGGTCAGTTTGGTGCACCTCTCCATGTCCCTCCTGTCCTCTGTTATCCAAGTCCATGTCCCTACCCCATTTCCTTCCATGATCCAATGTACCATACTTACGAACATTTTGAACTTGGTAAGAGGGAGATTTTGAAAAAAAACTGGGGTATTGATTTTCCCCTTTGAGTTACATTGAAAAAGAGGAGATTGTAGACAGGAGACAGATCAAATAAAGCCCATTTGAGCTTCAAAACATTGGACGTTTCCTGGCGGAATCGGGTCTGTTGGCATGTATGGTTGTACTACCATTACCTCTTCCTTCTGCCCACAATGGTCTATTACATTGCCACAGCCTCTCTTGCAAGTCCTGTATTGTTGGTCTGTTGCCCCTGCCCCCCTTTCCACTGCCCTCCATAGTCTGTTGTGCTGCCACGGCCCTTCCTGCCTGCTCAGTGTGGTTAAATTGTTGCCTTTGCACCCTCCTACCTGCCTTCAATTTTCAGAGTCCGTGCCCCTGGCCTCTGCCTCTCAACAGTATCCTAATGAACAACTAGATTGCTAACATGCTTTATTTATTACAAAAGTGTGGAACGCCTGACGTCGTCTTGATGTAATCAAAACTGTAATACCTAGAGCATTTCCTTTAGAAATTACATATATGAGAGGGTCTTATTGGCATCAACATTATGGTTAGTGCTCTACAAGACTAAAATAAGGACATATTTTCTGAGTTTTCAAATAGCGACAAAGCACTTTTAAATTATTTGTTATCTTTATGTTTTTTTATCCAGTTGACCACTTGATTAAATGTTGCACTTAGGGGAGAGGATGTGGTGTTACTTCCAGAACTGCAGACTTTGCAACTGGGGAACCAGGTTGGAGATTCTGCTTCAGCTCGACATTCTGTGATTCTGGTCAAATCACTTAGTCTCCCCATGTCTACAACCAAAATGAATTTGTTCTTGTGTGATGTAACCAATGCTCATGTAAAGCACTCCAATACCTGACAAGTCTGCACTATATAACACTGCAAAAACACAAAATAATAAGTGTGTTGCACACTTCTGTCATTGGGCTATATTTGGGCTACATCTGGGTGATTTTGGGCTACATTTGGGCTCTTTTGTCTCCGGTGGCCATCTTGGGAGATTTATTTGTTATGAAGTTTCCTAATTTCCTCATGTACTGCAGTCTCCTCAGTAGGAAATGCTTTCAGTTTTTTACTTTGATTCCATCATGAAGGTATTCAGATATGTCACACATTTGCCATAAATTCTGAAAGTTAGCACTCTAGTTGCTCATTAGATCACTGTAGTAAAACTACTGTTCATCATGGAAGTCTGCTCCTGGTAATAAAAGTGCATGTTTCAGTCTGCATGTCAGAATTTTTTCATGAAATAGAAGAGGATTTGAGAAGTCACTCAAAATGTGCCCTCATTTTCTTTCTTCAGCATTATTCATAATTTCTATGGCAAAATGAACCCTCTCATTGTGTTCCTTTTTAAATTAAATGTTTTAAGTGTTACCAGTTTATTCCAATCAAGATGGCTTCAGGTGTGCCATACTTTTGTCATAATGAAGACAGTAAGCGCTCTAGTTGTTTTTAAGAACACTCTGGGACATTCTGTCATTGGGCTATACTTGGGCTACATCTGGGTGATATTTGGGCTCTTTTGTCTCTGGTGGCCATCTTGGGAGACTTATTTGTTATGAAGTTTCCTAACTTCCTCATTTACTGCAGTCTCCTCAGTAGGAAATACTTTCAGTTTATTACTTTGATTCCATCAAGAAGGCATTCAGATGTGTCACACATTTGCCATAAATTCAGAATGTTAGCACTCTTTTTGCTCATTAGATCACTGTAGTAAAGCTACTGCTCACCAGGGAAAACTGCTGCTGGTATTGAAAGTGCATGTTCCAGTCTGCATGTCAGAATTTTTTTAATGAAATAGAAGAGGATTTGAGAAGTCACTCAAAATGTGCCCTAATTTTTCTTTCTGCAGCACTAATCATACTTTTTATGGAAAAATGAACCCCCTCATTTTGTTCCTTTTTAAATTAAATGTTTTAAGAGTTACCACTTTAATCCAAGCAAGATGGCTTCAGGTGTGCCATACGTTTATCATAAGTAGGACTGTTAGCGCTCTAGTTGTTCTTTGGAACACTCTGGGAAGCTGCAGTAGAACACAAAGGAATCAACTGACAGTCTCTGTCCTTGTTGGATGTACATGTTTTACTGAGAATGTCAGACTTCATTCTCACATGACTGAGAAAGATAATGTGAATTTACAGAAAATAAGCTCTCAGTTTAGCTTATAGATCACCTTCCAAACCTCTGTGGGAAAAGCATGAGAAAATATTTTTCTCTCAATCATGATATCCCAGCAGAAGACTTTTTCACATGGTGAAATCACCTTAGAACATACCACAATTCCTAAAATGAGTATGGTATCATCAACAAATGATTTATAATGTAACTAAAGTCTTAAAACCTTCTATTAACTGCAATGCTTTTTAATGAGGTGCTATCATGTATATTGGTCCCAAGATGGCTGCCAACACTTCTTGGATGAAGTGCTGACAGCCAATCAGATCTCAGGATGAGATGTGTGGTTAGGCTCCGCCCACATATATATATGATTTTACTTTTGATTTTCTCAGGAACTACTGAACAGATTGACACCAGACCTGCAAAAGGCACTTCCCTGAGCTGAGGACTACCTCTCTGCCAAATTTCAAGTAATTCTGTTCAGCCGTTCGGGCTGTACCTTGGACTAAAGGTCCCTATGGAAAATTGCATAGGGAAAACGCGTTTTGGGACCCCCCCTTTTTTCTCAGCCCCTGCTTGACGAATCCCCCCGAGACTTTCAGGGTAGGAGCGGAGCGGAGCACCCCACCTATTTTGAAAATTTCGCGAGGATTCGTCAACCGGCGCCAAAGTTATTCCAAATAGAATGTTGAGGATTTCCTATGGAAACACGGTCCTAACTATAACTATCTACTGGCGACCGCCAGTAGATAATACATATATATATATGATCAAGACCCGAGTGGGGGTCGAAACGCGTCATGACGGACTGGCTGGGCAACTGAATAAAGCACTTTAAATTGGCACAAAACTTGGGTCCGCTCTTCGTCTCTTGTGTCTTGGGAAGGCATCGACAGTGGCGATTTACGTTCATATATATATATATATATATATATATATAGTCACTGAAAAAACCATAGGTTTCACACTCGTTATAGTTAGGAATTAGCAGTGGATTGCGGTCGCGCGAGTTATAGTTAGCTGAACTAACTATAACGGGGGAATTTCAATGTTTTTTTTTACAAGTGAAATGTCCAGCTAACTATAACATGTGTGAAACCTATGGTTTTTTCAGTGAATTTGCAAGGTTTTTTAAATGCTAATTCCTAGCTATAACGTGTGTGAAACCTATGGTTTTTTCAGTGAATTTGCAAGGTTTTTAAAATGCTAATTCCTAAGTGTGAAACCTATATCTTCCATAAACTTATAAACATGTTTTTTAAAAAAAAAGTTTTTCACGGTCTCCGTGTGCGCATGCGTGCGTGCTCCGTGTGCGCATGCGTACGTGCTCCGTGTGTGCATGCGTGCGTGCTCCGTGCGTGCTCCGTTCGCGCATGCACGCGTGCTCCATGCGCGCATGCGCTCGTGCTCCGTACGCGCATGCGCACGTGCGCGCATGCGCGTGTGCTCGGTACGCGCATGCGCACGTGCGCGCATTCGCGTGTGCTCCATGCGCGCGTGCTCCGTACGCGCACCGTGCGCGCACGGTGCGCGCACGGCAAGTCATGTGATTACGAAACAACACTTTTCATTGGTTCAAAGTAGTTTCAGTTCCAGAATCTTCCAACACCACATCCACTCCCCTCATTAATACTTCTTATTTCATGGGAGAAGGAGCTGAAAAGCTTTTCCTGCACCTGAAAATGGCAGAACAGGAGACTTTTTCAGGGAGTGAGGAGGAGACCTTTGTGCCCCCAAGGCAGAGGAAACAAAAGGACTCATTTATTTGGCAATTATTTACTTTTCCAGAGGGTCAGAAGAAGGTGAATGCTCCTAAAGTCACCTGCACTGTTTGTGGAGTGGTCTTATCTAGAAGAGACCCTAAAAAAATATACTCCTTTAGTATTTACTCCATGATAAGGCACTTTAAAGCAATGCATCCTGTGGCTTATGCTCGGGCTGCAAGAGACAACCCTCCAGCAGCTCAGCCGAGCACATCATCTGCAGCCGCAGCTACACCTGCTTCTCGACCTCTGGATATGTACCCTCTGTTCCAGAAGGTGCATATATGGTGCAATGTGTGCAATGCTGTTATCTGTTATGGTGAGAGCAGCATTAACCTAATAGAGAACAAGATACAGCAGCACACATGCTCCACCCCCTAATTTCCCTAATTTTTTTCCTTTTTTTTTTTGTTCCTGGTGAACAGTTTTTCTTTTTTTTTTTTTTGGCTGCATTTTTTTTATTTTTTTTGCTGCTCGACAAAAAACAACAGTTCTTTTCAGAACTCACTTCACTTCTCCAAGACGAGCTATATTCCTAATATACTGTGTTGTAATTTTTTTAATGAATTTTTTGCCACCGTGCGCGCACCCCGCGATTTAAAAAAAAAAAAAATGTTATTTTCACCCTTCGGGGTCCTTCAGGGACCCCCTGACAAAGGCTAGGGGGTCAGGAACTCTCTACCCTGCCCCCTTTTCACGTTCTCCACCTTTCTGTTTCACTGTCACACACAAAATGGCGGCCGACACTTCCTGATTTCGACCGATTCGAATGTTGACTGACATGAATCCACCAATCAGAATTACGCTCGCGTACGGCACGGTGCGCGCTTATAGATATTTATGTGCTTTTAACTGCAATTTTCTCAGGAACTACTGAACAGATTGACACCATATATGCAAAAGGCACATGCCTGACCTGAGGACTACCTCTTTGCCAAATTTCAAGTAATTCTGTTCAGCTGTTCGGGCTGTACCTTCGACTAAAGGTCCTATGGGAAAATGCATGGAGAAAACGTGTTTTGGGACCCCCTTTTTTCTCAGCCCCTGCTTGACGAATCACCCCGAGACTTTCAGGGTAGGAGCTGAGCGGAGCGCCCCATTAGTTTTGAAAATTTCGCGAGGATTCGTCAACCGGCGCCAAAGTTATTCAAAATAGAATTTTCAGATTTCCTATGGAAACTCGGTCCTAACTATAACTATCTACTGGCGACCGCCAGTAGACAATATATATATATATATATATATATATATATATATATATATATATATATATAGATTCATTGCTTACCTCTATCTAATCTTCAAATGTTACGGTGTCTGCCATTGTTCCCAAAGGATTACTTGTTGAGTTGTGAAGCTGGGATTCGTGTTTTTACTCAAAGTACATCACCGGCCAGTTGCTATACATAACCCCATACCTCTGAATGATGAATCGTATCCCTGTTATGGCGTGGACACATGCAGACTACTTACATATGATAAATGATGGACCAGTTTGGTGCATAAATACCAAGCAGAGGTCATTACCAATGCAAAGACAATAATCAGGCTACAGACTGAGCTCTCCACTGTGACAATATCAATAGCTCATACATCATACATGAATGCGTCGGCAGGAGCTCAGGGAGGTCCAGGCCGTCATTTCCCTCTCATCAAGGAGAGTGCACTTCTGCATGTTTACAACCAGCTTAAACAGGGTTACCTCTGGCTGTGCCTCAAGGGCTTGGTCACTCTTTCATGCATTAAAACACTATGGGGCATATTTATGTAGGTTTTGCGGTGCTGTCGTGGCGCGCAGGATACCTTGCGTGGCCCTGAGTGGCTTGATAAATGCAGAGTAATGGAACGCAGCGCAAATCGCTGTGTTGCGTTACTCTGCACCAAGGAGGCGTTTAATGGGTGGAGCGTGGGTGTTCCCAGTTATCCACCTATGGAGTTTGAAGCATTCCCATATTTACCATTACTGGTAGACCTGGGAATGTGTCAAAAGGCTACTCCTCCCCAGGTAAGGCATAATGAGGAGAAATTATATCCGCATTATATCTTAATAAATATGCCCCTATATTTCACTAGTCCACCTGGGCATGGGACATTCACCGCTACATGATGTGCTCCAAAGCAAATATCACTGTTACACATCGAAGACTGCCTGCCTGCCATCTCTTTACTAATGGGTAGGCATATTTTACAATGGTATTCATGCACCTTAATTATCTTTTACATCGTGGCACTGGTGGCACTATGGTGCACAGGCGTAAAAGAGGGTTTTTGGGCCTGACATACAAAGGGTTTTAACAGTAACACACCCTCAGATTTGGTAAATCTGTAGGTTTGTGGCAGCTGAAACGCTTTTTGTCATGTACCAAACCCAAGTACTGCTTTGGAAAAGGTTTTCTGAATTGTTAAATAGGTTAAGTAAACATTAAGGAATCAACCTCGCCTTTGCCAGGCAGAGGTCAAACAAAGAAAAAACTCTCGAACCTATAGTGAATGCATGGGAAAAGTAGTAAATACTCCACTGGCCCTAGAAAAAGTGGTGGTGTTAACAAAAACACCCTTCAGCAAATCAGAGGTGGTAGGAAAAGCATATTTCCTCACCCTTATATGCACAGCTCACCTTTCTCGAAGTCAAGGGCAAAGGAAGACCCCATAGATGAGGAGATAAATAAAGGGCTTAAAATCTCTTCTGCCCTTCAGCAAGGAATGGGGTTCAGACCCCCACACTAGGAAAAGGCAAGGGAGCAAACAAAGACAATGCCTTCTGTCCTTGGGCAAAGTTAAAAGGGCAAATACACCCCACCAATCCTATGCAAGGGGAGAAGACCAAGATCTTATGCAATGCAGGGGAGTTTAGGGTCTCTAATGAGTCCCTGTGCTCTTCGAAAAGGACCAGGGCAAGTGACTAATACACTCCCTCCCTTTTGCAAAGCGGGGGATCTTATGTCCCCTAACACACCATTAGGTGAGAAAGGGTGCGGTGACTAATATTACGAAGCTTTTGGACAAAACAGAGGAAACGTGTTCAACACAGAGTGGAGAAGGAGGGCCATGAGAGCTGACACATACCCAGCCACCCTGTTTGCAGCAGTGAGTAGGGACTGTTGCCAATGACATTGCAGCATTATAAGAGTATCCATCTAAAAAAGCAAATGACAATAATAATACAAATTAATGTTGATGGTGGTGGAAAAGCGTGAATCACAAAACCTTAGAGCACATGAAATTCACAAGTTAAGTTAATGCCTGAACCTTATTTCTCACCCTCTCATTTACCCTCCTTTACTTACTTCTGCTTGCCTTTGTGAATTGGCCCACAGACACCCAATTCATTATTAGTAAAACTGCAAACAGGGTCAGCCCCCTCTAGTTGCACACAGTTTCTATAAATATTTACAATTTTTTTTAATTTTATATCTATTTTATATGTCTTAGGGCAAATTCACATAGACCTATGAGTATTATGGGAGCACTCCTTTATGTCATCCAAAATGCCTTTGTGAATATTCCCCAGTGACATTCACATTTACGTGGACAAAAATCTCCAACCACAAAACCAAATACTGAAAATATTATTAAACATGGCTATTAACGGATAATGTTATATCGCACCCTTACATCGCTAGACAGCGACAAGACTCCGAACAGGAATATCCTCAATCTCAGATGATTTCACAACATCCCAAACATTATGCAATAACCTTTGGAATACTGCCTCACTCTAGTTAGCCAATCACACCCTGAGACAAGCACATTCATTCAATCTCTCATTGCCATTTTGCAGAAGTGATGGTGGAATGTTCTTGTTTAGATTAAGGGGCAATGGGGGGTGGAGGGGTTAAGAGCTGGACATAAGGTTTTACTTAAACTTACTTACTTAAGCATAACCTTAAACCTACTTTAACTTGTGAATTTCATGTCTTTTGAGGTTTTGCCCTAAAGCCTCTCTTGCACCCCAGTCAGTCTTAGTACCTCTTTATGAGGTTTCTTCATGGCATAAGTACAGATGTTTGCACATTTTTGGTCATTGGTATGAGAATCATCAATTGTGAACCGCAGGCCCCCAAATGCTGTGGCAAGGACAGAGGGCAGCGAATTCGGTAATTATGTCTAGTTTAAGAGTCCATAGGAGAAGGTTTATTAATGGTAATACTTTTGGCGTTTGGTGCATTTGCAGTCACAATTACTGTATTGGGAAAATTGTCTGTGATTAAAATGGCAAATGCAGTATCAATATCAGATTATGCCAATTACCCTGTCAGATCCTGGCAGCAGGATTCATACCGTGATTAATCGGGCTTACTCAAAACAAACAGAGATGTTTATTCATTCAAGAGGACTGTTGCTATTGAAGTACAGTTTTGAATTACTCGCCAATTAACTTTTTCAGCCGGAAACTTCCATAAAGGGTTTTTTCATATTCTTGTGTTTTAACGAGTCTGGGACATTGACTGCTTCGGGTCAACTGGCTTCTTTTATCTTTCTGTGCGTATACAGCATGTTTGACAGGTGTTAAATAAACTCATTTTCTATTACAATACTTTATACATCTCCATCTGCATTCATCACTCATCTGAACAATTGCCCTTGATTGACAGTGATATACTTATTTCTCAATAATCATACATTATAAGAATATTGGGGCATATTTACAAGCAGGTGATAAAAAATTATCGCCGCTTTTGCGGCCGTTTTCGCCTAATTAGCAAGGCCACGCGTGAAACCTTGCTTTAGCGTCAGGATTCCTAACGCCCAGCTTTGCATCTCTAATGAGATGCAAAGTGGGCATTCCTGACCTGACATGACAGGAGAAATGTCGCTAAGCGACATTTCTCCTATCATCAAGCCCCACGCTATGAAGCATAGCGTCAGGAAAAGTTGCGATAACCCCTGTTATCGCTACTTTCCTTACGCCTGCTTCAGGACTGACTTAGCCATGATATCCTATGGAAGGTGGATATCATGGCTAAGTTTTTGAGTCCCTATCAGCAAGCTAACGCCACATTGCGTGAAATTATCGCTGGGTTTCCAGCGATAATCTCACGTTAGGCAGTTAGCGTGAGGATTTTAATCGCTGAGGAGATAAGCGTTCCTAATAGCACGCTTTCTCAGCGATAAAAATCCACGTTACCCGGTGATAATTAACCTCATGCTAGGAGCGCTGAGCGATAATTATCGCCGGGTGTTGATGATATGCCCCATAGTTCTTCATGCAATATTTTGTCGTCTCAAATATACATTATTAACCAATTTGAGGGTGCTCAATCAACCGACCCTGAATTGATGAAGGGCTGAGTTAATTTTGTCAAGAAACAAACTAGGGGCATATTAACAAGGGCTTTATCTCCGCTTTTTTGGCTTAAAAAGCCAAAAAAGCGGAGATAAAACTATCACCCTATTTACAAGAGGGTGCTAACATGCATAATCGCATGTTAGCACCCTTTTACCCAACGCCTCCCTTTACATCTCTAATGAGATGCAAAGTGGGCGTCACTGGACGTAACCCAGATGGACAACCTTGTAAATATCGCTGATGTTCACATGGCGATATTTACAAGGCTACCCCAGCATTTTAGCACACGTTAGTTTTTGGAGAAAACAGCTGTTTTCTCCAAAAACTAACGTCTGCAAAAATGCAGACTTACCTATCCCCAACATTGGGGTGGATTATGCTGATACGACCCTGCAAGGTTATCGTCGTTTTGCAGGGAACATGTCTGGTAAACCAGCGATGTTCCCTGCAAAAGGGCGATAACCTCGCTATCTCTGGAATTTTTATAGCCCTGGAGTAATGCGTTGTTAATAACGCGCTACCAGGGCGATACATTCGGGAGATAGCCTGCGCTAATATAATTATCGCAAAGCACGGCCAGCGATAATTATTACTGGCCGTTGTTAATATGCCCCTAGTTATCTGTACATCACAGTAGTTGTAAATACTGAGCCATCTTGCCAACAAGGTGGGATATTTACGAGGGGATATCACCACCAGAACGTCGCTTTTAGTGATGTTCTGGTGGCGATAAGCCCTTCTCCATATTTACAAAGCGGCGTTAATCCCCTTTTTGTGGCTTAACACCGCCCGGTATATAAGGCCCTTTACATGCATCAGTTAGCATGAAAGGGGCGTGAAATGGGTGTTGCTGTGGGCGTTCCGCCGCAACACCCATTGCTTTTGACGCTGCCCCAGATTTACAAGGAGGTGTAAATCAGAGGCAGCACCAAAAACTAACGCCATGCAAGCGCAGGCGTTAGAATAGCGAATTATTTTATTTCTCCTAGTTTTTGCTTTTTCTAGATGTGCGGCTCTTTTTTCCGCACACATTAAAAGAGCAAAACGCCAATAATTATTGTTTATGTGCAGGAAGGTGGCCCTTCATTCACGTAAACAATCATTAAATAATGATGATTTGCTACCTCTATGTTTGCTGCAGAATGCAGCACACACAGAAGTAACATATCACAATCAGCGATTGTTTATGTGCAGGAAGGGACACCTTCTGGCACATAAACAATAATTCCCTGCAACACAGGCACCCATGCACTATGGTGCAATGGTGCCTGTGTTAGCGCTAGGCAGCTAAATTTAGCGCCAGCGCTAGGGAAAACATGCGTGAGCCATATTCTTGTGAATACGGTGCATCCCTGTGTTTTGAAAATGTCGGAGCGCAGCGCTGCCAAGCTTCCCGCAGCTCAGCGGTCCGACATTTTCTTGTAAATATACCCCACAAAGTGAAGTGGGAAATCTAGCCTTAAATTCAGAGGCATAATATGCCAGCACTTATTAGTCAGTATTGTTGCAGAAAGTTTGTACAGGTGTTAGACTTGGGGGTCTCTAGTTGGCACAGGTATGCACTTGTGACAAATAGGGACCCTCTCCTCTTGTCAGGGTAAGGGGGTGCACTCCTAAAATAACCCCTGCTCACCCCCTTGGTAGCTTGGCACGAGCAGACAAGGCTTATCTCAGAGGCAGTGTGTAAAGCATTTGTGAACACATAAAGTGACAACACTACAGATGGACATCACACAGGTTTTATATCAAAAATAAGTATTCTTTATATAGATTTACCACAAGACCATTAAACGATAAAACACACAATACTGTTGCTTTAGATGGTAGGATTTTGCTTAGTTCTCTTAAGTTCTTAAATGCGACACTTTAAGTCAATGTACCTTTTAGATGCGACACGCAGGGCAACGAAGGTGTTGCAACGATGTTGATGCAGTTGATGACGTTTTTGGTGAAAAGTCATAAAGACGTGAAGATCTTCCAGATGCGTTACGCTTCTCCGATGTTGTGAGAAGACTCGACTCGATGCTTCAGCTGCAGCGGCGACACCCTTTATGCGATGCGACGACAGCGGCCTTGGCAGCGACACTCTTCTCCGACGTTTGCAAGACGCTTCTGCTCGATGCAATGTTGCAGCGGCGACACCCCTTTTCTTGATGCAACAACAGCAGCTCCGAAGGCGGCATGCTTCTCCGTGGATGCGAGGCGCTTTTCTTGATGCGGTGCAATGGGACAACTATGATGGCTGCGATGGCGACACGCTTTTTCCTCGATGCGAGACTCTTCTCTTGATGCGGTGCAATGCGTCAGCTACGATGGCTGCGATGGCGACACGCTTCTTCGGTGTTGCGAGACACTTCCTGGATGATGCGAGACGCTTCCGCTCGATGCGATGCTGCAGCGGCGACACACTTTACGAGAAGCGACGACAACAGCTCAGACGGAGGCACGCTTCTCCATCTTGAGTCGCGCTTCCAGCTCCTTGCGACACGCAGTCCCTCAGAAGGCCCAACAACAGCAGCAGGCACTTCCAAAGAACTATGGGGAGCTGGGGGGTGAAGTCTTTTGTTCCTGAGACTTCAGCAGGAGGCAAGCTCTTTTCCAAGCCCTTGGAGATCCTTCACAAGTTGAGCAAAAGTACACACAAAGTTCCTTTCTCCTCTCTTTGGCAGTAAGGCAACCACTGCAGGCCAATCCCCCAGGTTCAGGGATAGTTTCCTCCTCAGCTTCTTCTGGTTCCTCCCTCAGCAGAGGTTCTTCTTGTTTTCCCAAAGTGATCTAAATTCTTGGGATCAGGGTCCCAATATTTATACCCAGAAATCCTTTGTCCTCTGAAGGCAGAGGGGCCTTTGCCCAGTCCAAACCAGTTCCTGAGCACTTTGTTTACCAGACTTCTCCTTTCCTTTCACAGTGCAGGGAAGAAACATTAGACGCCCCACAGGAGGTGGAGCCAGCATTGTGGAAGGCAAGTACAGCCCTGGAGCACTTTGTTAACAGGATTCCTCCTCTTCATTCACTGTGCAGGGCAGAGACATCAGCCGCTCCACAGGAGGTGGAGCCAGCATTGTGGAAGGCAGGCACAGCCCTATTATGGTCCCAGGTGCAACTCCTGAAGGACTGGGCTACTCTAGGCCCAGCGGTGCCAGGGGACAACACCTGAAACCTTTGTGGGTTACCTGTCTCGGCGTACAAAACACAGAGACACGGGACACTTCCTGCGGCGTCAAAGATCAGCGTTTATTTACTGCAGGGATACAGAAATCGCAAGAAGTACACAACGTGTAGGTTCTGAGAGACTGCTTCAAATTGCACAAGTGGATCGCTCCTTTTATACACATTTTCGACATTGCACAGCATGGCGAACAAAAGGTTACAACTCAGTTCCCACAGTAAACTTCAAAAGGGTCGCATTCATGTTTCAGAAGCCCGGAACATAATTACAGCAGCATTGCCGGTTCCCAACTGTAAAAGCACAGTATCCCCCCATTAAGCACATTCCATTCTGACTGTAAACGAATTAGGAGAAGGGACAGGAACAGATGCAAAGGAAAAACAAGGATGCGCAACAGATTGAAATAGAGTGTAGAGAGCAATAACGGAAACTTGATTGCAGGATGAAAGGACTCGTGCCTAATGCATGCATGACTGAAACAATAGACTGGCACGGCAAGATGAGCCTCGAGCGGGGCCATCTGCCCTTGCCGTGTCATCCCCCTCATCATAAAGACACCTTCAAAAGAACACGTGTCCTCCACGAAAGCTTGGGAATCCCAGGGTCACGAAGCAGACAGTGTCCGTTCGCTGGCTACTTGAGGGCAAGAAACAAAATGGGTGCCGTATCTAAAATGGAACCCAAAGGTTCAGATGGACATACCCAGGAATGAGACGAACCGTACATAGTAGCGTAGCGAAAACGCGTACACCCACTAAACTCGTCATTTGCGGTTCGTAGATACCAAACTCGTCCATATTCGAACACACACAAAAAGTGCCATTACGATTCTCACGGAACCTCACTCCTCCCACCCATCTGGATGCAGATCTCTCTATTCACCACTGGGACACCTCACCCTGTCTCCTGGAATTCCCCAGCCCTGTCACTCAAACTCCAGACAAAGGAATACACAGCCTAGCAGAGGCAGGTTTGAATGGTTAGACAAGAAAATGCCTACTTTCTAAAAGTGGCATTTTCAAACACAGAATGTTAAAACCAACTTCACTAAAAGATGTATTTTATCATCCTGAGTTCAGGCATACTAAATTCGAATTTCTACCATGTTCTTTGAGTCAGTTAGGATTATAAGATGTAAAAACCAAACTGCCCATTCTGCCTATGGAGAACAGGTAGCCTTGCAATAGTGAAAAACGAAAACGGCTGTAATTTACTATTAGAACATGCCACACACACCAGGGCATGTCCTACCTTATCCTTACAATGCACCCTGCCCTTGGGCCTACCATAGGGGTGTCTGATATGAAGAAAAGGGAAGGTTTAGGGACTGGCAAGTGGGTGCACTTGCCCAGTCAGCATGACAGTACCATACTGCACGCAGGCTCTGCAATGGCAGACCTTAGACACATGTTTACAGGCTGCTTCTGTGGGTGGCACAACCAGAGCTGCAAGCCCACCAGCAGTATTTGGATTTACAAGCCCTGGGCACTCCTGGTGCACTGTACTAGGGTCTGACAGGTAAACCAAACCAACCAATCATGGAATCACAATGGGATCAATTTACAAAAGGGATCACTTGCACTGTGGCACTGGACAGCAGTGGCACAGTGCCCTGAGCAACTAACACCAGCAAAAATACATGAGGCAAGAGCGAAAAATGGAAGGGAGACTGACGCCAATGTGCCAGGTCTAACAACAGGCAACATAAATTAAAGAATTTTTCATCGTAGATGTAATTTCTGATGGTATACATTATATAATGAGGTATTATATGTGTGAAAATGTGATTAATTTTCGAGAGTGTATAGAAGCGCTGAGAGTTAAAGTACAGTGAGTAGAACGGGATAGGAACTATAATTTAGATATGAACTTAACTTTTGAATTTCATGTTTTGAGAGTTTTTGCCATTACACCGATGGAAATGAACTTTTGTTTTTTTCAGAATATACTTTTTTTGTACAGTTTTGTGCCACACGTGTACTAGTGCAAAGTTATTTGCTGCATTCATATAAAAAAGTTACAGAAAAATATAGTATCTCCACTTTGCAAATGCAGCAGATCGGGCTACAGTCGGGACAGCATCCGTTTTTTCATTTTTTCATTGCACTTCACAAATGGATTTGCCCTTTGTTGCGTTATATTACACTTCGCAAATAGATTTTCCATTTTTGCACCTGTGCAAACGTTTTGTCACATTGCACTGTATATGAAACTCAGATGCTTGCTGTATTTACCTGGTAATATAGTTATGTGGATTGATTGTTTACCGCTGACTGAGATCTGTGTAACAGGCAACATTTTCAAAATACAGACAGGACTCAGCATGTCACCCTGCTGAGACTCTGCATTTCAGCCATTGAAGTTGAAGTTGAAGTTGAAGTTGAAAAGGATTTCCTAAGCGCTCTATCACCATGCGGTTTCTTGGCGCTGTAGGTCAGAGTCAGACCAGAGGGGGGAAAGTGAGAGAATTAAGAGGGATAAGCTAGGGAGAACAGGTGGGTTTTAAGTTTTGCCCGGAAGTCCGAGTAGGAGGGAATAGAACGGATGGCAAGGGGAAGAGAGTTCCAGAAGGTAGGGGCTAGGATGGTAAATCTGAAACCACCGGTTTTTTTCTTACGGAAGCGGGGAATTTTGAGAAGGAACTGAGTGGAAGAGCGGAGATCTCTGGTGGGAACATAGGAGTTAATTTTGGCATTGATGAAGGCAGGGGCGGTGCCAGCTAGGGACATGAAGGTCAAACATCCTATTTTAAAGAGTGAGCGTTCCTTGATGGGAAGCCAGTGGAGGGTTTTCAACAAAGGAGTGACGTGACAAGTTTTAGAAAGCCTATGAATAAGACGGGCCGCTTGATTTTGGACGAGTTGAAGACGGCGGCCTTCATAAGCAGGATTGCCCGCATAAAGGGCATTGCCATAGTCCAGGCGAGAAGAGATGAGTGCAAGAATAATAAGTTTAAGGGCCTCCATAGTGAAGTAACGTGATATTTTTCGGATAGTTCTGAGGGCCAAGAAGCATGAGGATACTACAGAACTAATCTGGGGACGCATGGAGAGGTCTTGACTTACTTTGATACCCAGCGTTTTCACAGAGGTAGAGGGGGTATGGGGGGAACCAAAGACGGAGGGCCAGAAAGCAGGAGACCAAGGATTGGAAGGACCGCCAAGGAGGACCAACTCAGTCTTATCAGGATTCAGTTTCAACTGGTTGAGATTCATCCAGTTGAAGATGAATGTAAGGGTAGAGTAGACCTTGGCGATGGAGTCAGAGGACGGGGAGAGGTTGAAGATAAGCGTAGTTAAACGCGGTGATCTCCATATCCTGAAGAGCAGCAATAAGGGGGTGGATGTAGAGGTCGAACAGGAGGGGGGAGAGCGAGGAACCCTGAGGGACCCCACAAGAGATAGAGTGGGTGGAGGCAAGAAAGCCGTCAAGACGGACGGCCTGGGTGCGTCTGGTAAGAAAAGAGGTAATCCAGGCAAGGCCTTGGCCTTGAAGGCCAGCGCCCTCGACACGGTCGAGAATGATGGAATGATCGCCCGTGTCGAAGGCCACGGAAAGATCAAGAAGGACAAGGACCTGGGGGGAGTTAATATCGGCGCTACGCCTAAGCTCATCTACTACAGAGAGGACCACAGATTCAGTAGAGTGAGCCGTTCGGAAACCGGCCTGATGGGCGGCTAAGAGATGGTGAGTCTCAACGTGATTAGAGAGTGAAGAGGTGATGTGGCTCTCAAGGATTTTACTTAAGAGCGGTAATAGGGAGATAGGTCTAAAATTAGAAGGAATAGTAGGATCAGCGGCGACTTTTTTTAGAATGGGAATTACAGTGGCAGCTTTAAATAAATCAGGTACCACGCCGCAAGTGATGGAGGTGTTTAGAAGGGTAATGAAAGGCCATTGTATGGGTCAGTAGTACCTGGCATCTATAGCACGCCACTATGGCAAACAGCATAAGCCTGGGCTGTTAAAAACACACTAATATTATTCAGAATAATAGTAGTACTAGTATTAGTACTAGTGGTAGCAGCAGAAGTATCATTATAATCATCAATTTTCACTTGAGCATAGTCACCCCCTCACTAGGGAAAAAACATTTGTTAAACCAGTAAATCCATTGTTTTTAGTGTAGTTTGATGTTCTTGATTTCTCAGGAAAATCCTATGGATTTAAAAGACAGTAAAACAACTTACCTGTATTGAAAGGTCCTATTTTATTCTTAATAATCATTTGAGATTAGTTCAGATTGGCCCAACTATGATTCCCACTAAGAAAATTAAAAAACAAAATCAGAAAATACAGGTCAGCGATGTTTTTTCTCGACGTGTGATTAATACATGCATTTCTAAAATCCAAATAAGTTATTTACATGTTTCAGTTACCCTGAAACCTGAAATAAATTGGGTGAAGATATTATATGTCCCTCAACTCAAAACAATTTTGTGCAAACTAGACATTTGTAGGTGAGCAGTGAGGCTTTGACGAGTCAACACATGTGCAGACCACTTTTGCATTAGAAATCCATATGCAAAATGAAAGTGTATTGGTCTAGCACTGGAATGTTGCAAAAAGTATTTGAGGAATGAAGCTGTGCCTCACTGATGAGACTCTGCTGGTAAGAACCACAGCTGTGGTCTCTTTACTGCAGAGGCTCTCTGCTCTTTGGTGAACTATCTTCAGAATCTAATTTCTAAGCCATCAGGGAATGTAAATATGTCAGCTCTGCTCTTTCTTGCCATTCCAATGCCCACAGTTTATCAATTTCTCCAAGAAATCTGATTGATGTTTTTGATTCATTCTTTTCATTTGATTCATGTCAAAAATTTGAATCATTTTTCACATCACTCCCTTTGATATCATTTAGGTCAACATGGATATGATGTACTTTCTGCTACCCTTGATGATTGTGGTAAAATAATGATAGTGTTTGCGATAGTAAAATTTCATTTCTCACTCACCTACTGATAGAGATATTTTCTTCAGCATTTGATCTCCATGTGGAAAATATGTAGCAAAAGGCATGGGGAGAATAAAAAAACAGGAAAAAATAGGGGACGGCGTTTGTTTTCTAGGAGTACTACAGTTTTGGCGTCTTTTTGAGTGGGCTAATGTTCTTTCCCTTACCATATTAAATATGAACATAAGGGCTACATGCAGACTGCTTTCAACAGGTCCTTGTGATCTCATTAATTAGTTCATATGCCAGTGACATTTTATACAAATGTTAGCCAGTGCGATGGAGGACGAAAGGCTCTTAAAAGTCAGAGCTACGAATTGGTTAATTTCTCTTGTTCTATGTGTTCTTCCTAATTCCTTCCAACTCTGCTACTGCAGAGATTTTTATGGCCAAACTCTCTCGGGTCTCTGCCTCCTCCCTCCCTTCTCAGCACAAAGGCTCCACCACACAGTAGCCTCATTCCTTTGTTGGCCGAACCCCAGTTTCCTACTGAATTGTCCCATTATCTCATCCACGTCTCATACATCATTGAAAACTAGCAGTTACATATGGAATTGAGGCATTGATAAGTCACTAAGGGCCATATGTAGGTAAATTACATTTACCGATTCTTAAATACCGAATTTTACCGATTCGGTATTTATGAATCGGTAAATGTAATGTAGGTAAATTATTACCGATTCGGTAAATGTCGGTATTTTAGAATTGGTATTTACCGAATCGGTAATGGCAACTGGCTTCCCATTCATACCTATGGGCCTGGAGGCCCATAGGAATGAATGGGAAGCAAGTTGCCATTACCGATTCGGTAAATACCGAATCGGTAATGGGGGAGGCATCATCATGGGTGGTAGGGTGTCACATTGACACCCTGTTGCACCCCTGATTCGTCCATGTGTGCACATGTGGCGCACATACATGCCCTAAGGGCATGTATGTATGCCACATTGCACACTTCAAATTGCACAAAAATGCTTTTTTACAGGTATTCGTCATTTACCATTAACTTTTAGTTGGTGGTAAATAACGAATCCCCACACCAACGAGACACTCCCCCTACATATCATTTCAGGATTCGGTATTTACCGAATCGGTAAAATTACCGATTCGGTAATTTTACCGATTCGGTAAATTACCGAATCCTGAAATGTGCCCCCTACATAGCAAAAGCCAAAATACCGGTCGGTAACGGTATATTTACCGAAAATCGGCCGTTACCGACCGGTATTTGGCTTCCTACATATGGCCCTAAATAACGTGCCCTATGTAGTGAGAAATACATAGAGGATCCTCCTGTTCCTCGCACTGCTATTTGTGTGAAACAAAGAGTTACTTAACCTACTAAAATGTTGCATGCAACCCCTGATGGATAACATGTCCCACACATATATAGTATGGATAAAGCAAAACAGAAATCAACAGAATACAAAAGGGAATCCAGGACTAGATAAGATACATATCACCCCTAACTCCCAATTCACCACTACTGAAACATCAATAGAGTTCCTGCCAATATCTACCTTGATTTTTATAATGATCTGGTCTAAAGTAATATGTTTCCCAGTGCACTTAAAAAACACCTCTATCCTGACATGCACTATGTTTTTGTACAACAATATTGAGCCCTTGCGACTCTGAGTTTCAGTGTGCCGTGCATCACAATCCTGCAATATCTACAGTGCCTTTGCAGCACTCTTACAAAATAATCAAATCAAAACATGCAGCAATTTAATTTTACTTTATTTCATTCCTCATCCTTAAACCATTTGCTTAATCATCTAGGTCTCTTCTTGGTTGCACTAAGCTCTGCCAAACGGAGGACCTCACAGAATTGCTATTATGGAGTCCAGAGTCCAAGTCACCTCCTGGATTTCCCTTCAGCACTTCTGGGAAATAATAATGGATTCCTTCAGTACAACCTGAGGTTGCCCCTTCCACTATCTACACTTTAGTTACGTCCACAACCCCTTAACATCTCAACCATCAGCCTAGACTCAGTGTGACATCCTGAGCAAAATCAGTATCCAGATACAACAGGTAAAACCTCATGAGCTAAAAGAACTACCACAACTCTTGTAAGTGAGTGTGTTCAGGCTATACTCCATAATACCAGGATATCATTGCTGTCCTTTCTGCCCCCTCACCTTGCAGTCTCTGTTCCTCCCTGAATAAAACTCTCTATCCTATTTCGCTTCCATCATATCCAAAGCTCCTTTCATGTACTGACCCTATCTTACTTTACAATTACAATCCCCACCAAAGGTAACTTTTGTCCTTGTTCGCTCTCTCAATTCTCCCTCTAAACACTCTAAACTTCTTTACCCAGCCTAATCCAACCAACCACGACCTTAAAAGTTGCACAAACATGATCTCAACAGCATGTCATGCATGCTAATTAATGCTAGATCCCTAAGAACAAAAAAGAAAGCTTCTCTATGACCTTCAGGAAGATTTCTAACTTGACCTTCTCTTCATCATTAACACCTCGCTCGGCTGACATGTGAACGCCATACTAATTGAAATAATACTTGATGGATACTAACCCTCTTGCATTGGCATGGGACTTGCATTGGTCCATCAAATGTCCCTGCATACTTCTGACCTCATTGGCTTCTCCATCTTGGAATAGGCATCACTTCTAGTTCACAATCAGCACCCTTCTCCACCTCATTCCTCCTCATTTATTAGCCTCCCTTCCTTATACAACACTGCTTTGACAAATTCTATTCTGTTTACTATGTCTTACAAAAATCTATTCATATTGTTGGACTTCAACATCAGGTTTATGATTTGGTTTGATTTAAAATGTTAGAAACTGTGAAAACACCTAGGGGCATATTTTGCAAGGGTGTATCACCACCAGAACATCACATTTATGGCGTTCTGGTGGCGATAAGCCCTTCGTCTTATTTAAAAAGCAGCATTAAGCGACTTTATGTGGCTGAAGGCAGCCTTGTAAATACCGCCCCTTTTCACCCAGCACTTAGTGTGAAAGGGGCTGGAAATGGGTGCTGCGGTGCGTGTTCCACCGCAACACCCATCGCTTTTGACTCTGAACCCTATTTAGAAGGGTGGTATAGATAAGGCGCAGCGCCAAAAATGAGACCCTGGAAAACCTGGTCTTCATCTGGTGAAACGAGGAGAAATTGTTAATTTCTACTAATTTTTTGCTGTTTTTATGTGTACTGCGTTGTGTAGCACACATAGAAAGAGCAAATTGCCACCAGTGATTGTTCATGTGCATAAACAATCTTTAAATAATGATTCGTTGCAACTTCTATGTGTACTGCTGCTGCTGCTTTCCTCAGGAGAAAGTGTCTCTCATACCCGTTGAAATGTCACTCATCATAACCCTGAAAATATGAAATCGTCACATATGGCAATCTGAAACCTCAGCAGCTATGCTCATCGCACGACACACCCACACATGTCAGGCGACACAGTACTGTGTCCCGACACAGAGTTTGGAAAGCTCTGCACTAGGGGATACACGGGTGCACCACATTCTTTTGAATACGGCACATACCTGCATTTTTAAACTGATGGAAGGCGGCAGTAACAATTTTGGAGCTTCACCATGCTCTGCCAGTTTATTGTAAATATGCCCCTTAAGAACGCTTTCCCTCCAAGCAGAACACGCCCCTTCTTCATGACAGCTAAAAGGTGGGTGTTGCTGGACCTCATTTTCTGGGGGGGAGAATAATGAATTCATTGATTGCAGGGAAGAAAGTGTTGCATGTCAATCACCTGATGTACTCTTAAGTATGTTATATGTGAGGGGGCGCTAGAGGGTGCACAAGCAAGATGGCCGCACTTACATGAGGCTCTTGCAGCTCAGGAGAAAGAATCATTGTTATCCTGCCAACATGTTGGAACATCGAGTCAAAACAGCCCAAAAACGATAGCGGTATAACGGAGGACCCGCATAATAGCATTGTACTCGACAGAGGCAGCCGGGATAAATCCAGAATCTGAAAAAAAGCTGATTCAGGAGCCGAGCACAAGATGGCGGATGCGCCTGCTGCTTGGACGACGGTGCCGCCGGGGAGGAGTGCTGACGCCAGGAGAGAATTAGCGGCTAGAGGGAGACACTGCAGAAATTCGCCAGGAGTGGCAAAGGCATGCCTCCCCATACATGGCGAGAATTATCGGCGTTCAAGGGTATCGCAGCGTAGCATCGGATTGCCCCCAGAGACAGCTGAACCATGAGTACGGGTGCTGTGGGTTATGGGGTTGTGAGCGTCCGTCTCTCCCCCCCTCGGCCTCTTGCTCGTGGCACTCGGTCGGAACCAATGAAGAGGCTGAGTAATAGATAGCAATATCGGCCCCGGCATACACCACAGAATGAAAGTGGGTCACCACGTGGGGTGGAGGAAGCGCAGTGACCCAGAAATCCGACCTACTGTTGCTGACTCCACAGCACAGAAACGCTATTAAGCGAGGCCCAAGACTGAAGCTAGGCAAACCGGGCATAAAGACGGGAACAATTCAGATAAGAAAGGGAGGAAATGAACAACGTGAAGGGCTATAGAGAGGAACTTATGCGGCTCAGCTATAGGGGCAGCACAGAGGGGGAAGCCCACTAACTACATAGCACATTATACAAGGCCTGCAGGAAACAAAGCCAGACAACAATGATATGTGTGGTGCATAGACAAGGAAGCCTGGCAAGTTTTATTATTGCAACAAAAAGGAAACTATAAAAACACTAGACAGTTGCCGGCCCGCTGCAGGACGGGCACTGCCCGAGGTCAGAGAAGGAGCAGAACCGCAACACAATTCCAAAAGCAGGCAAACAGTATAGAGAGGCCCAAGCGTAAATTGCAAAGTGATCAGTTGCACACAGATACTCATACAGTGGGGAGATAGACCACGACAAGCAGGACCTAATCAGTGAAACGAACGTCTGAAGACGGCTGCCCGCTCTTGCCCGCCCACACAGGCACAACTGCACCGGAAAGGGACACGGAGAAACAGCGGGACCGCCCAGGAGGATAGCGAACGGCCAGGGATCATAGTAATATAGACTGAGCTTGTACCAAGACAGAGACGCAGTGGAAAGAACATCCAGGAAGCAATCCAAGCCATCACAGACAGGACTAGTATCCAGCCCCCCTTACAGTATCCGGAGAAGAAACAAAATCACACCAAAGAATACCCCCCACCCCCCAAAAAGTACACCAAAAAAAAAAAGGTAAGAAGACAAAGAGCACAGAACTGGCAATATGGGTAAGGCTGATGGAAAACAGACCAAGCTACAGTTCTAAGCCCGTAAGTCAGCCCGAACGCAGGGAGAGCCCGAAGGTAACATGATGGACGATCTACCCGCAGACACACACACACCATGACAGAGGACCTCAAAGAACTCCTGCTAATAATGAAAAACAGCTTAACTTCCATTGAAGCCAAAATGGAAACTATGTGCACGCGTATGGATATTATCACACAAAAGCTTGACCAACATGACAAACGTTTCAAAGAAACAGAACAGCGCATATCGTATGTAGAAGACATATCCACTGGACGCATGGAACAACTGCTAAATATGGAGTGACTCTTGAAAGTAATAGCTGCAAAGAATGAAGACCTAGAATCAAGATCACGGAGGAATAATCTAAGAATCCTAGAATACCAGAATCCACAAACGCGGGCAGAATGTAGGAATACGTCAAAAGCCTGCTCACAACGTTGTTCGAAAGGGAGGCCATTTCATAGCTACTGACAGTGGAAAGAGCGCACCGCTCATTGTCCAATCGACACCCGTCGGGAGCCCCTCCAAGGTGGATAATCGCTAGAATATTAATTTACCGCTATCGAGACACAGCACTATGATTGGCGAGGGAAAAACAGTCGCTATCATTTGAAGGCACTGAGCTGGCTATTTATCTGTATTTCACCATGCGGTCCAAGATGCTCGTAGGAAATTTCTTCCAGTAAAAAAGAAAATCCAGCAGGCAAACATCACCTATGCCATGTTGTTCCCGGCACGCCTTAGGATCACATATCAGGCAAACTGCATTTTTTTTACAAACCCTCAACATGTGAACGATTTTTTAAAAACGGCAATCAGAAAATCACCCAGGTAAGACTCCGCTGCTAGCCCCTTCAGATCCACAGCCTCTCTATCGGACATAGAATGAAGAAAATAACATAATAAACTCACCAAGTTATGACAAAGTTGGATCCAGACAATCACCTTGGCACATATAGACAAGAAATACAGACCTACTTAGAGAGACATGTAACGAGTGCATACATGCGGATGCAAAACAGGAAAGCAACATGGAACCCTAGCCAGAACTACAATTGATCTATCCAACATTTAGGGCATAAGTAACTGTCCTGTGTGCCCTCATACATACGAGGGAGAGCTGCTGTGCCCTCTTGAGTTTACCCAGAAGGACATCCCTGCCAATACCTGGGTGTCCGGTTGTAATGATGTTACATTGCGGACCCCTGTTGTGAACGTAGATGTGGGGTTATGTGGGAAGGAGGGAGGTTATGTACATCATGGCAGAATTGGGCTGCTGTTGTGGGAGGGGTGAGGGAGGGCAAGTTCACAACACGAAATGATGATCGAGACATTGACATAGAAGACTGGAACAAATTAACTTTGACACGAATAGCACTCTTCGAACCCAATAAGAGATTACCTACTCTCACTCTAAAAGCACCACCCGACCCCCCTAGACATAACATAATCACATGGATTGTGCGAGGTCTCGGCAATCCCCGTAAGCGCAGACATGTCCCAGCATATTTAGATAGACACAATGTACACTCTGCTATGCTGCAAGAAACACACATTGGTCCCTTGGCTCTCAATACATTTGTGGCTCGATGGGCGGCACATCGCTGTTTTTCCACATTTTCATCATATGCACGGGGAACAACAATCCTAATCAAAAGTACTGTGCTGTATGTCACTATAGGATCACAGACAGACTCACAGGGTCGATATAGTATTATGTGGGGGAATATAACATCCCAATCCATAACATTTGTAAGCTGCTATAGACCCAATACGGACGACCCCGAATTTTTAAATATTCTATGGGGGAAAATATTAGACATAGGCACCGCCCCTGTGGTATGGGGTGGGGATTTTAATGTCACATTGGATCCGCAAATGGATCGATCGCACCCACAGACACACCACTGTAAGTATGCCCACCATGCGAGACATAACCATAGAATATGGGCTAATCGAAGCATGGAGAGATCTGCACCCAACTGACAGGGAAGGCACATTTCACTCCACAGTACATTCTTTGTGGTCACACATAGATGGCTGGTTGATATCCAGGGGACTGAAAACATGGCTTACTAATGCGATGTACTTACCTCATACATACTCTGAACATTCACCGGAATTGATTACACTTACCCCACCCTGCAGAACATCACCATACCAGTCCTGGAGACTACTGACGCATGCCATAGTGAACACTGTATTTCGGACTGAGCTGGAACAGGAGATAGAAGAGTTCTTCCCACATAATATAAACACAGTATCCTAATACTCTACAGTATGGGAGGCATTTAAAGTTACCATTCGAGGGATATGTATCATCAAGGGAGAAGGGATATTAAAAGATATACGAAACACGCTTCAGAAATTGGAAACAGAATTGAAAGAGCTAGAAGCTCAAATGCAATTGGCACTCAGTACTGACATACGAAAACAAATCAGAGAAGTGATGTCAGACTACCAGGAGACAGCAGATAGGGAGTGTAAGTTTAGGGGTAAATATCATCGCGCCCGCCAATATGGGGAAGTTGAAAGACCAGGGAAAGCATTAACAGAGTTAACCTGTACACCCAGATTCTCGCATAATTTTCTTGAGATAGTTGACAATGACGGCCATACACATAGCAACACCCCACATCTATTGGATACATTTTACAAATTCCATACCACATTATACACATCACATAGAACCCAACCGTTAGAGTTCACATCACACTTTTATGATACAGCGCTGGGAAGGCTGGGGGATGCTCAGAGGTAATTCCTCTTGGTAGATTTTGAGGATGAAGAAATACGTACTGCAATCATGCAGCTGAAGTCTGGACGGGCCCCTGGCCCCGAAGGGCTCACAGCAGAATTTTATAAAACATTTAGCGATGTCCTCATTCCAATCCTCAAGGAAGTTTACAAAGAGGAAAGAGAAACTGGCATCCTCCCCCAAACAACGTGCAAGGTACTCACTATATCCCTACTCAAACCAGGGAAAGCAGGCTACAGATGCGATTCATACAGACCGCTGTCCCTCATTAACAAAGATGCCAAAATCCTAGCAAAGATAATTGCGAACCGTATAAATCCCCTCATGAAAGCCCTGGTTTTGCCAGACCAATCGGAGTTTGTGCCCGGGAGAGCAACATCGCACAACCTGCGCACCCTGTTTACCCTGTTACAAGACATTGATCCGGAAACCAATGCATTGGCAGTGTTTTTAGACACCACTAAAGCATTTGACTCCCTGGAGTGGGACTACCTAGCTAGTGTTGTAAATCGCGTTGGCTTCCCCCTCCCATTCCTGGAATGGATTCAATTGCTTTATACCAAGCCGCAGGCCAAAGTATTGATCAATGGGACTTCCTCCCCCAGCCTTTTCATTACCAGAGGAACGAGGCAGGGGTGCCCTTTGTTGCCCCTCCTGTTCGCGCTGGCTATGGACCTGCTGGCGGCTAAACTTCGACACCACCACCGGGAGCATGCACTTATATACCCCGAACGGCAAATTCTAATTTCACTATATGCTGATGATATCACTCTGTACCTCCGAGACCCTGAGGACAGCCTTAATCCGATACTGAGGGAATTTATACAATTTGGCAGGTATTCAGGAGTAAATATAATTTGGAGTTAATCGCAGATTTTTCCCCCCACAAACTCGGCTACAAGATTTGACCCCGATTACCCCCTGACCTGGTGCGATGGCGAAGTCAAATACCTGGGAATTGTAGTGACCAGAGACAGGGAGGAACTGATGAGGTCAAACTATGGAAGGGTGTTGGAAACACTCAACGACAAAATCACCAGGTGGATCCCCATGCCTTTGTCCTTGGCTGAGAGAACATCATTGATAAAAATTGTGATCCTCCCCAAGCTACTTTATCTCTTTATCAACATCCCCTATGCCCCCAGTACACATTTTTTAAAGACCTTATATCCTAACTCATTCGACTAAACTGGGAAGCAAACAACCTAGATTAAAAGGGGAGACATTGAGCCAACCATTTGCCCGTGGAGACTTTGAAATACCGGACATGGAACTATACTTCTGGTGTGCCCAAGCCCACTACACTGCATATTGGATACACCCGCCGCCGCATATGCCTCACCTGGTGGTCGAGAGTGGATACATGGCACCTGTTCCCTACTCAGCCTATTTAAGTTCACCGACCACCCCAAAATGCAAAAACCCAACTATAGTTGACTGTACAAACAAAGCCTGGTGAAATATAGCTAATCGACTTAAAATTAACATACTATATTACCCCCTACTGTTATTACACGGATGACTGATTATCCCTGTTACACAGAAAGGGGGATGCTGCCAGATGCTTTGGAAATTTGCAGCACTGACTTGGGGAGACCCATATAGGAATGGGCGATTCCGCACCGAGAGGAGTTCTTTGGGGACACTCCACCTGCTCCTCTGGAGCTTGTTATGTATGTGAGACAGGATATTAAGACTCTCACCTCAGATTTCATGAGGGAACTACCCATTATGTCCCCTTTACATGCCCTACTCCAGAGATCAACTCCTACACATGTGGTATCTCTGCTATACCGCACCACCCAAACAGACAGCCCACATGATACCCTTGTAGCAAAAACAAAATGGGAGGAAGAACCGGGATTCCCCATTAGCGATGACCAATGGTCATTCTGTTGTCAACAAACAGGACGAGTGTCAGCCAGCAGTAGACTGCAGATAATACAGTTTAGGTACTTACACCGTCTTTATTACACGCCTGTGAAACTATTGAGATTCCATCTCAGATGCAACAATAACTGCGATAGATGTGGGAGGGAGGGGGCTGACTTTTTACACCTAGCCTGGGTATGCACCCATGTTCGACAATACTGGGCTGAGGATCTTGAGGTGCTAGACCAAATGGCAGGATTACATATACCTGACACGCCACTCATCACACTATTGGGATGCACGAAAGACGTGGCGGCCCAAATCAGAACATATGTTTCCCTGGGGTTACTCCTTGCCAAGCATAGGGTCGCCTGCAGACAGGGTAGGGGAAGAGAATCCAAATTCAAAGACTGGTTGAACTATCTCACATATTGCCAGGAACAATTGAATATTTATGCTGAGCTAATGCCACCCACGTCTCGCCCGTGGGACATATGGGATCCTCTAAGAACGTACCTACAAGAAGGATCAAACATGACAGAGGCAGTCGCTCAGAGTCCCACAAACTCACAGGCAAAAACACAGTGACTACTGATGGGGGCAGGGGGACAGGGAGAGAAAAGAGACTGAGGTTAGGGGTGGAATTAAGGGGACAGAGACGAGTAAAATACCAACATTGGGTACAAAGTGATATATGTACTGTTAAGTATATTGAAGTTGCGTGATTAATGGATAAAGTTATGATGGAATCCTTTTTATAATGATCTATGCTCTTTCTAAAATGTCAGTATCAAGCTGTGTCGTGTGGTTCGAAATCAACCTGTTCTGTTTACTTGCAAATGAAAATTTAATTTAAAAAATGCATTCTCTAGGTAGTAACCATAATAAAAAATAAAAAAAAATTAAAGAAAGTATGTTATATGTGAATTGATTTGTAGAGTGCAGAAACAACTGATCAACAGATGTGTAACTCCATTGTCAGAAGTGAACCTTAATTATTACCTCGACCTGCAGGCTGCATACCTCAGATATTGTGAAAGATTGGTAACCCAGGCAAAGAAGGACTACAATGTTTAGGGGTTGTGAAGCAGGTCTTCTGAAGTTTAGGCTTAACTAGGATCTCTGCATCTTGCCTTATTAGAATTCTAATTGAACACATAACTGGAGAAATGTATGAGTTGTATACCAGAGCCAATAGAAACAGCCATCCTTTGGCTGTTTTCTTTTGCATATTTTTTGCTGCTTCTTCTGACACTTGTTTATGTTTTTAATATGTATCTTTTTATTGGGGAGAGATATAAAGGCAAGCTTTTGTAAGTAATTACAGCAGTTTCTTTTTGTTCTGGAATAGAAGGACAATTGAAGTTGTTATGTGCAGAGTCTGTGTTTGATTCCTTTGCAGGAGATTTCATTATTTTCTTAGAGCTAGTCAAGAATTCCTTTACATCTTTCATCAAGAGATGTTTTTGATAAGACAATATGCAAATACAGGTGTACCTGTAATAATGCATTCAAATATAAATATCTCCTACAAAGCCACCGCTGTGTTAGAAACCCCACTATCAGGTAGGTCCTATGGAATTTCACATTTTATAAATTAATTTACAGCCCATGTAAATCATGACGGGTCACCTCCACTTTGTTTCAACTAAAAGGACAACATATGTACTACAGTTTACTTGTATGAAAAAATAATAAATTCTGTGTTGACCATTCTGAAAGAAGAGTGATACTATACAAAATAACAGGGTGACTAATGTTTTTTTCTTGTACATAGCTTTTATTTTTTAACTATAACTAGATGGTTAATGTAGAAAGAACACAACATAGAGATATCATGAAATGACCCATGATCTAGTTGAAGGAATTTGAAGCAGCATTTAAGAATCCAAATGCAAACAAGGTGAATTGGAAAGTACTGAACATACTATTGGGTAGTGTTGAGAGTAAAAAAATACAATGAGCATTAGCAGAATTATTTCTAGAGACTGCAGCTGTGTTTTCTACAGAAGTTCATTTGGGTTGTAGTGTAGGTTGTTAATGTGAAACGGTCAGCAGTACAACGTTTTAGGTCCCATAATGTCTACGTAGATGTCAGAGAGGATTGTATATAATATGTCTTAAGGAATGCCATGGCTACTGGAGTTATGCAGAAATGCAAGACCAACATATACTGTACAATTGACAAAATTATGCAGCAACAAAAAGCACATTGTGTGGTATACTCTTGAAATTGTATGGGCCTTTTCACAAACTGCATTTTGTAATATGTTTTGTAGTACTACAAAAGTAGTACAAATGTACGCCCAAATGCTAGTCACAAACGTATGTGCAGAGGTTACGCCTCCGCCTATCCTATCTTGCCCTCTGAGGAGATATCAGCCCCAACTGCAGAGTCATTGCACATGTAAGTATACATTTTAGAAGAAAATGTCAGAGATGCAGAGGGGAGTGGCTGGAAAATGGGGAATACTTCTAACTAGATGGGACGAATTAGGGAGAAGTGAGGGTGATGGAAGGACATGCACTCACCCACAAAAGAGTAAGCCCACTTCTGTTCACAAACTTCTCTTCTGAGGTTTCTACAGCCAAAAAGGATCCGAAAATGGTAGTAAATGTCTCCATTTTAAAGCTGATGTAAGAGCATTGATACTGCAACAATCAATAGAGGGACACACAAAAAATCGCCATTGGAAATTCTGCTTATCATTTTAAGTTATTCAAAATATTTAAAAATATAAATAAACATAATTGTATGCAAATATATAACTGTGCATAAACACTACAAATGTATTTTGTAATTATAAAATATCTTTTTAGCCATATATATTGATGTATGATTCTATTATATACATGTTATAATCAAATTACTTTCAATTGATTCTAAAGACCACTTTTAATAGAATAGAAAAACATTTATAGAGCGCATGGCTACTCGGAAGCATCCCAGTGCTAGTAACTGACACGGGGGTGAGGAGCTACGGAGGCTAAGGGAAAAGCATGGTCTTAAGTTGCTTCCGAAAAGCCAGATGGTCAGGGATTTTGCGGAGATAAAGAGGCAAGGAATTCCAGAGTTTGGAGGCATTATAGGAGAAAAGCCTACCGCCACTCCTAGATTTCTTGATCCTAGGGATCTCTGCCAAGTACAGATCGTTAGAGCGAAGATTCCGGTTAGCTTTGTATGGCTTAATCATGGTGGAAATGACAGGTGGGCAAAATACTTATTAATGCGTAATAAAATATAATGGTTTTACCTAAAATGAGAATTAATTTGTGTTTTAACCATTGGCCTGCTAGAAATCATATTTACACCTGAGTAATCAGAGTCACGTTGGTAATTTTGTGTTACACGTTTGATGCAAATTTGCCAAGAATTACACAATTACATTCAAGCACAAGAAAAATAGTCTTAGCGAGTGCGAGTGGCATCTGGCTGCCAGGTGAGTGTTCTGTAGGATTTTGTGGTATTTTCTTAATGCAAAATGCATCCTTGGGTTTGTTTTGGACATGAGGGCGCTAACTGTAGGGTTATGTTGCTCACGTAATTCCATGTAATCTCATGGAATTTTGTTGTATTTTTGTGTTTTTATGCTACAGCAAATTACTTGAGGTATGCCCACCCATGATTTAAACTTCACGATTTAATTCAAATGACTCTAATAGTGCTGCGGCATTTGTTTTATTTTGTTCCACAAGCAAAATAAATATATTTTAAAAAATTACAATATTTAACAAATGTAACTATTTACTTTTTTTTTTAGTTAGATAAATGTTTTTAATTTACCCAATAGTTTACCACAAGGAGACTATGCAGTTGGGTTAGAGATCTCTGCATGGTAAAGTATAGAGAACACTAAAAAAGTGTGTTAAACTTTTAAAAAATTGGATAAAATAATGGAAACCCAACTGTACATTATAACAGTATTACAAGTCACTGAGGAGACACTGAGGAGATCAAGAACCGTACAGAGTGAGCTCTCTTGCAATCTTGATTTAGGGGTGTGTTATCTCATATATACATTGGTACCCAGCCTTCTTTTCTGGTTCTGGTGGCTGGTCTAATTTGTACGCTAGAATGTGCAGCTTATCATCCCTGAGAAGATGCAGCTAGTGGTTTAGCCAGCATGCATGTCCACTCTCTTTTGTGAGTCATTGTGCCATAATGCACACCTTCCTCCCCACTCATATGATGATTTCTTGTTTTGACAGGCTCAACTGGGCCAGCAAGTGAGGTAGTGGGGATGGGGAAGGGCTTAGTACACCCGCAGGGGCACAATGGATGTGCTACAACATTATTACTTGCTTAATATGTTAATACTAGTGAGTAGTGTCATTTTTCTTATTGCAGTTTGTAAGGAATGACAATAAGAATGGCTGTATGTCCATAATGTCTAGTAAGAGGCCCAGCAAGCACTGATTGCCTCAGTGGAGGATGAGAATGAAATTGAGGCGGCACCAGGGAGTATTTGTGCCTGTTTTGTCCATGGCAGGGAGCAGTGTGTCCTCTTACAGTCTATACCCATCAAACTTGGAGGTATGCAAGCAGGGGCTCGTGGCCAAAAAGGCTGAAAAGGACTTGAGGTTAATATTGACCACCTTTGCCTTAGAGGCAAAAAAGGTTGCCACAGCTGCTGAGGAGATGATGGCTGTCATGGCTGCTGAGGAGAGGAAGGCAGCTAAAGCCTTACTAGCTGAAAAGAATAAGGCTCCCCGTGCTATTGAGGAGAGAAAGACTGCAATGTTCCTTGCACTGGAGGAGAAAAAGTAGGCCTTGGAGGAGCTGAAGGCCGTGCTGCTCCATGAGAGGTGGTATCCAAAGATGAACTTGAAGACCAGGAGGGCATCAGAGTCATGTGAGGAAAATGGTAATGATGCTGATGTATACAGGAGGGGGCAATTCAAAAGTCAACCTCCCCCAAAGGTCTTGTACCTAGCTATAAGTTTAGTGATGACATACATAAGATATTTGCTGCTTATGAGGTTAGCCTGCTCATGCACAGAATAGATCCGGAGATCTGGGAGTAGCTGGTGGAAGCATATGCCTACCAAACAAAGGGGCACCTATTGGCCCTGAAAGCTCAATCCCAAGCCAGCGAGGCTTTTCATTTACAAGTTCCATCTCACTCCTGAAAATTGTCATCTGAAATTTACGGACAACGCAAAGCAGACATAGCAGTCATGGGAAGATTTTGTTAATGTGTCACTTGAAGTAGTGTGGGCAGTATAATTTGTTTATGAGAAAGTCATAAAAAAGTAATTGTTTTATAGAGTTGCACCAGATTAATGCAAATGTCATTTATCCCAGGGGGCTTGGAAAACTGGCTGATCTCTGGCTCTGCACAAGAGTGTCCAGGAGGGGTAGACTTTAGGAGGCACAAGAAGGATTGTCTGGGGCCCCAATTGCGGAAGGATGAGTGCAGCAAGGATAATACCAAGACAGAGTTCTCTAGGGTACCTCAAAGGACTGGCAACAGAGGGTAGCTCACGTTCACGTCTGAGCAGAATAAGGGGAAGAAAACCCACAAAGGGCGGTGCTATTGGTGTCTACTCACAGAGCATCAGAGAAGAGTTTCAGGTTGTTCCAACACTGATGGACAGTCCACAGGGATTGCAAGTGTTGGGTTGGGTGAAGAAATTGGTCTAGGACAAAAAGGTGGACATATATTACTCTATTTTTCATAGATGAAAGGGAGCTGTAAACCATGGCTAATAGTCCTGATGACAGTGTGTGGTCAACTATCCATGGAAAGAGGGTGGAAAGTCTGAGAGACACAGGAGCCAGCATGACTATTGTCTTGCATCAGATGGATTACACTCAAGTAGTTTATACCCAATGGCCATAACCATGGGGGAAATGTTGACGAAAAGGTCAGCTATTGTTTTGTGGCAATGGTTATTCTGGGGTGGATTGGTGTAGCTGTTAGCCCTGCTATAACTGTTGACAGTCTGCTGAGAAAATACATTGAGCATAGTTTCTGGAAAGAAGTAGAGCTCAAGGCTAATGCTAAGGTTTTAGGCCTGCCTGAATAGGTGCTGATGACTACAAAAGCCATACCAGCCCACCAGGGGAGTCAGGGAAAATGGAGCCTAAAAATGTGGACTAGGTTACCACCAGAAAGAGATGGGGCATCGGAGTGGGTCAGGGCAAAGTCTATCCTTCAGGTGAGGGGGGAGAGGTTTCCGCCCATGATGACTTGCTGAGCTGGCTGGCAAGTTGCAGGAGGTTAAATCTTAGGTAGAGTTTATCAAAGCACAAAGGATTCTCCACTGTAGAAGGCCTTTGGCAACAGACTGAGGCACAGAGTAACAGACACACATCTGGAGATCTATTGGGAGGATGCATCCTGAACTGAAGTAAAAGAGAAGAAGCAAAGTAGGTGTCCTGCATCACTTAATTTGAAGAACACATTAATTTTAGAGAAATCTTGAAACAAAGGTGCAACATTATAATGCAATGTCTTCAGAATTAAAACAAATGTGTATTTTATTAAAATACAGAAGTATTTCACCTCAGTACATTAGATCATATCAGTGCATTCAGAAGATTTTTTTAAACTGAAAGTTTAAAATAATGAATGTAGAAACATTAATGATACCTCCCACCTAGATACCAATGTCATTAGTAAACAAAGTTGTCACATGGAACCCTCTGGGTGGCCTGGGTTGTTAGTACCCATGTACACAATTAAAGTTTATTAAATCAAACAAAAAATAAGTCTTTCTACTGTGCATATCCTGAACTTCTGTATTTCAAGGTGCTCTTATATGTCATAATGAAGAAAAAGGAGGCAGAATTATATTAGACAATTGCCTATAATCACACAATTTAGTCAAGTGGGGAAGCCTAAATTTGATATTAGCTTTTTGGTTTCACATTGTGTAATTCTATTTCATTCCAATGCAATAATTAACGTTACCTCTGTTTCATACTTGACTCTCTCAAGGCTTACTACAAGGTGCGGTAAAGGGATAGCGTTTCCGAGGCAGCATAACACAGCATGGTTAAATCTTTGACTTACTAGAGACTAGGGGCTTCATTTAGAAGGCATTATGGAATGCAACTCTCAAAATAACTCAATGATTCACTGACCACAGCATGATTTGCTTCCCTCATGACCACTTAACCCCAAGTCCCCATACCCCCCACAAAATCCACTCCCTCTGTGCTGGCATCAATGCGGCCCTCAAGCTCACTACAGACCATACTTTGTGACCCCTGCGAAAATGATGGGGGCATATTTGCAACAGGCAGCGATAATTATCGCTGACCTTGTATACCGCATTTTTTTCTATCACTGGAATATTTTGCCAGGCTAGCATTGTATTAACAACGCTTAGCGCCATGGCGATGTATATTCCAGCGATAGCGCCCTTTTCCATGGAACATCGCTGGTTTTCCAGTGATGTTCCATGTAAAACGGCCATATGCTTGATGATACGACCCTGTGGTCGTATCACATGAATCCACCTTCCATGTTAGGTATGCCTTATTCAGGAATTTAACAGACGTTAAATTCCTGCGTTAAGGCATACTTAGCGCGATTAAAATTATCGCTTCCCCGCATTGTAAATATCGCGAAGCTGCCTTTGCGATATTTACCCATGTTGTTTCCACAGACACGCCTACTTTGCATCTCATTAGCGATGCGAAGTTAGGCTTGCTGGAAACGGGAGCAAAATCAGCGAAACACGGGATAGCGTGTCTTTGCTGATAAGGCGATAAAATTATCGCCGCTTTTGCGGCCGTTTTCGCTATTGCCGTTATCGCCGCATTGTTAATATGCCCCTTAGTGAGTACCCATGCACTATAGTGAGCCTAAGGTTCCCAGGTCATTGTTAGTCAAAGCACTGGTGGCCCCTCTTTACTACTGGACCTTCCTACTGGAAGGCCAAAATATATGACAGGCCGGTCACACACTTTCACAGGCCACAGATGAGGCAGAAAATAGCTTTCTTCTGCCACTCCTGCATAAGCTGTAAGACCAGTGGCAAGACAACAGGAAAGCACAAGATTTTCCTTGAGTACTTCCTTGAGGTAGGAAGCCCTTTGAGAGACCCTAATGCAGCCAGGGAACAGGTGAACAACGGTGGGTTCACAACTTGGTGTACTAATGACATCAAAACTGGAGACAAAATGCCTGTAAAGAATAAAATCTACAGGCTGTCAGAGCCAGAATCTAAGGAGAAGAATCCAAGATGTTGGAACTCGGGGTGAATGAATCCTCCAGGGAGGGAGTCTTGAGCTCAGTTTCTCTATGGGCTATTGGTGTCTCAATGCAGTCACTGAGACTGGCTCACATCTAATACCTAGAGTTAGTGAGCTTATTGATAGTCAGGGGCAGTCGAGTTTCCCGGAATCTTTGATCTGACTTCCAGGTACTGGCAGATTCATCCTAAACAGAGGGCATAAAGGAGAGATCAGCATTCACCACACCAGAGGAGCACTTTCAGTTCTAAATGATGGCCTTTGATTTGAAGAATGCCCCTGCCACATTCTAAAGGTTGTCTGTCTGGGCTGGAGGACTTCAGTGCCACATAAATGGATGGTGCTGCTAGCTTTAGATTTAGGTGGGAAGCCTACCTAATTCACCTGAAGAGGTGCTTCAGGTTCAGCAACAGACAGACTGAATATTAAAGGCAGAGAGTATCAGAAATGGCATTAGGATAGTGAGGACAGCCTCTCCAGCCAAAAACACAGACCATCATGACCCTAGAGCCTAATAAGACCCAGTGTCAGGTGAAATCCTTCCTGGGTATTACCACAGATTTGATAGGGGGTATAGGAGCAATGTTGCCCATGTCACAGAGCTGACCTTGAAGAAACAACTCAAAAAGATGTTTGGGATAGAGACGTGCCAGAAGGCCTTTGACACCATGAAGGAGGCACTGTGTATTGCACCAGTCCACAAGGAACCTGATGTGAGCAAAGAGTTTGGCCTGCAAAGAGATGTTTTCAAGTATGGCATTGAGCAGTGTTTTCACAGGTAAATGATAAAGGACTGGCCCAACCAGTAAACTCCATCAACAGGGATGCCCAGGAATCGATGGTGTAGTATTTTTCCGAAAGAGGCCTTTGCCGTGGTCAGGTCCTTGAAAAAACTACTGTTAAAAAAACCACATACCTGTTTATCACTCATTTTTTAGTTCAGATAGAAAACAAACTGCTTAGCTAGCTGATACAGTTGTGGGGGTAGAACCCTAAACAGCTGAGAAGGACCATCTCCCTACAGGATTGAGGGCCTGATTTTGAATTTGGCGGTGCTGCAGCTGACTGCCACACCAGCGCCCCGCTGCAGCACCGCCAAACCTGTAGGCAGACCGCCTGCCAGATTCTGAGTTGAATCCAGTACCGGCAGTCCTGCGGTGACAGTTCCACAGACGTGCCTTTCAAAGGTTTGTATGTGAGTCTTAGAAAGGCAGTGACGTGGGAGTGCCAAAGCATGGGCTGTGCCATCCATCCCGTGCAGGAACAGGGAGTGCATACCTACAGGGGGCACACCATGTGCCTTCCTGCATCCACCCCCATGCTCAGAGGCAAACTAAGGGGGCCTGAAGGGCCCCTTAGTTTTGTCACCCACACCCTTTTCATGACGGGCTCACCGCCATGAAAAGGGTCGCAGCGAGAAAACTCGTCGGGTCGCTGGAAGGTTTCTTGAGGAGGGGCTTGACTTCTGCGCATTTCCATTCTTCAATGAAGGTGGCCAATGTGATGGATGTGTTGAAGATAGCGGTGATCTCGTTGCCGGGCTTGCTGGAACACAAGCCTTGGGCTGGCTATGCCATTTCTAATGTCCTTTCCAGGGACTTCAATCTTAGTAATGAGAACTTCCACAGAGACCCGTGTATAGGATGATATCATTTTTGTAGTAATTTCACAATTTTTTCTGCCTGAATATGCTGTCTGTAGAGCTATGCCAGGACTAAATTAAAATTATGTCAGTGTAATTTTTATTTTGGTATTACACTTTTTACGTGAAATTCCCAAAATGACACTGTACGCTACATTGTATAATAATTAGGCCTGGGCAAAAATTTCGTTCCGTTCGCGGAAATTGCGATATTTTGACATTTTTGCGTTCCGCGGAGAGCGCGAAGATGTCAAAAATTCCGGTTTCCGCAGCTTGGCGATAATTTGTTTCTTGCTCGCGCTGTAAAATGATACATTCTCGCGCGCGCGCGATCGCCTTACCTGATTCCCTGCGTTCGCCGACAAGTTTTCTTGATCCGGTCGCGTTCTCCATGAGATGTTGTATTGTTTTTAGCCATTTGCGCTGTCTCGCGACAGTTCGCGCCCGCAGTGACGTCATGCGTCGCGCGATCACGTCTTTCTTCTCGCGATCATGCACCGCGAGAACAACTCAAAACAAGATGGCCGCGCCCGCAAGCAGCCACATGGGTAAGTTGGCGACCCGCAACCATGCAGAAAATCGCGCGAACATGCCGGAAAAAACCTTCCGCATCTTCGCGATATTTCTGCTTGTTTGCGATAATTTTAAACATTCTCGCGATAATTTGCGAAGGTTAATTCCGCAAATTCCGCCCACCCCTAATAATAATGCATCATTTGTGGGAAAGATTTACCCTGAATGTACAGGAACAGCAGAACATAAGGTGCTGTTTTGCACAGTGCCTTTTTTGCATTTTTCATGCACAAAATCAATCCTCACATAAGAAATTGACACAAGGACGCATTTTGCGCTAAACTATAGCACTAAATTATGGATGTGCATTTCACAGAACTACGCTGAATTTTGACGAAATTTAAAACGCAAATTACATGAATTTCAACCAACCCTATTTAGAACTCTACGCACTTTAAATCTGCTACAAAGTAGTTCTTCCCCACTAAAACATGTAATGTGTAATTAAAATTTTCTGTTTAGCTCATTTAGCTTCCCTGTAAGTCAATGGTAGACAAAGCCTAAAATGTGCCAATGGCATGAAAAGTTAAATGTCAGATGTATTGGACTGCATTGTGTCTACTCCACCCTCATAAATGACAAAGATATAAGTCTAATGATGATTGTGTTATCGTGGTGCGCTCTTTTCTACATGTTTTTCCTCTTTTTTATTTTTTATTTGTTGATGAGTTTTTTCTGTGTGCTACTCCATCAATATGGCTGTGTCTATCAGTGCTGTCGTTATACAGAATACAAGATGCCAGGTATGGAAAACCAATTCCTTGCTGATGGGTGTACTTAGCTTTGAAACTTATTGTTTCTCTTCTAATTATACATTTCTCTTAAAGTTTAAAATATAAGCACATTCCATTTGATTTAAATCTTGAATTTTTTGTATCTTTTTATACTTTCTTTTTTGTTGCTCATTTCCATTGTACAAATTGTATTAATGAGATACATTACATTCTCTCTACAAACCCACTCCTTTTCGGGTCGGAAATTACCCTTCATCAGGGGTTTCCGTTAATGAGAAATGCTTTGTGATTTTGTTTGTCGAAGCCTCTCAGTCATGTTTATATTTTAAACTTAAAGATAAATGTATATTTGAAAGAGAAACAATAAGTTTCAAAGTTAAGTTCACCCATCAACAAGGAATTGGTTTTCCATACCTGGCATCTTGGATTCTGTATAAAGGTGTAAGTCTGCCAGGAGAAGTACTGTGCATTGGATGTGCTGCAGTTCAAAGGCACTGCAGTAACAAATGGTAAAAACAAGCATTTGCAATGCAATAGGTATCGCATTTGCAAGAGTTTAAGCTATTGGTATTGTAAATGACAATGCCTTCTATTTATCTGTTTTGATAATTAACACATAAATAAAAGGCATTGTCATTTACAATGCCAATAGCTCAAACTCTTGTAAATGCGAGACCTATTGCATTTCAAAGAAGCGACCGCCATTCTCCTGGGCGGCTTGGAAATGTTGCAGGAAAGCATGTCGTGCCTGCAGTAGGTGAAACTCATTAAAGAAAATAATGCTTACCGACTAAAGAAGACATACCATGTAACAAACGAAGTAAAAGGGCCAGTCATTATGGGAGGTTACAAATGAAGACAAGGAGGTACTAAGGAGGAACTAACAAGCCTATTAACGAATCAGAAGCCAGCATTTAGGAAGGACAGTGACACAAGCCAATGACAAATATGGCGGTAGAGTGGGCGGGGCTTCAAGGCCATACTCGAATACAGCATGCCTCGCAGAGAAGCACATTCGCTGACCAGGTTCGACCAAATAAAAACACCACACAAACCTCAACACCACTTATCTCTGAACCATAAAAAATCCTCACCACCCCCTTTTTCTGTCCAAACTCAAATTATTGCTGACCTCTAAAAGCCCCTCAGCACCCTAAACATTACCCATTTCTGAACCAAAAAGCCCACAGTAGTCCTAAAGTCCCCCAAGTTTAATGTTATTTGGATTTTTTTACGGTGGGCGGTAAATTCTGCTCCGCTGGTGGAATTCGCAGAGTTTTGACCACTCCGCATTACGCTTATAACGTGGAGTTCTGGCAAAACTCCACCAACCGCTGTGTGGTGGAGTTTTTTCTCACATGTGGCTTGTCACACGTGAGAAGTGTGGTGAGCGAGAATTGGCATCCCCTAGCGTGATCTTTGTGTGCTAGAACGGCACCTGGTGAGATTTTCCCCGCGCGGGTGGCTGCGGGTGATCACGACCTTCGCGGTGAGAAAGCTGCTGCTTGAGTAGAAAATCTGGGGCCATTCGTGCTGATTTTGCAGCGTGAAACAATCTCCTGCTACTAAAAATCAGTGCGACATGCTGATTCCTCCTCTCGCAGAATTCCACAGAATCTTACAGAGTTTTTATGTAAATCCATGGAATTCCATTGAAGGAATCTCTACGAGTTCCCCCCACCCCTAGATTTTTCCTTAAAATTATTTTTCCCTTAAAATGTTTTCTTTAATCTCCTAAAAATTGTCTTTCCATTAAATAGATTTTCTATGAATTTCTATAATTTGGTTTCCTCCAGTGTGGTATCTCAGTTTTCGTTTTCCATTAATTCACACACATCAGCCTAAATGTGGGTCTGATTTAACATAAATGATAAAGCAAAAGACATTCCCCCGTTTATTTTTCAAAATCTCTCACTTTATAGTTTTAAAATGTTGGCATGTATGTAGTACAGTGCCCTGAGGTCATGCTGTGCAGTATCTGTACCCATAAGTTTCGGGTGCTTTCTGTTTTGCGCCCTGCAATGCACTCTTTGCTGTCCAGTACATACTGCATTGCAGCACAGCATTATTCTGTGTATGCACTCAGATTATGTTTAGCATAAGGTTGTTTCTACATTTTTTGGCAATTCTGTTTAGGCCAGGGGTTCTCATTATGGGACGTCACTGCCCACATTTGGGTGACGCAAGAAGATGGATGTTTTCTATAACGTCATTACAAGGTAACAAATCTTCTTGTTTTGCTCTTAAGCAGCAGTATTTTGGATATGAGTTCAGTGAGGAGTGTAATTTCCAGTTTTTTCTATCTTGCACCGCATTTATGGAACAATCTTTCTGAGTATCTGCAAAGGGTGCATTGGACACCCAGAATCAAAAAATCATTTGCCACTGATTGCCTCCCCAAATATGTTTATCATAGTACCAGTCCACCATACGGCAGTGTCATTTCTAATAGCATAGGCAGATATGTATTATAAAGTTTTTGTTCCACGTGTATAATAACAGTGAAATAATGTGTGCACAAAAGTAATATTTTGCTGTGAGGGTAGTAGAGTGCATGTTACACAATATCCTAAAGCCTAGGACCCCACACAGTAACAGTGGGGCATATTATCAAGCACGGCGTTAAAATTATTGACGCCTTAGCGGCAGAAAACTGCCGCTAAAGCGGCGATAATGGGCTTGATAATATGCCGCAGAGAATTCCAATTTCCATGTTGACACCAGAACGTGGGCTTCTATGGGAATACTCAAGGGCATAATAGCAAGCCCATTGTCGCCGCTATAGCGGCAGTTTTCTGCCGCTAAAGCGGCGATAATTTTCACGCCGTTTCTTGATAATATGCCCCAGTATTCTTTCCCATGGTGCTGCGTGGCCATACCAATTGCAGAATTTGCGCTATACAAATATGTGTGATGTAGCATGACAAAGAAGGATCTCGTGCTACAACCCCTTTTTTGCCGCGCACATTTTTCCATAGTTATTTTGTCATAGTGCTCACAAGCACGGCCTAGTTTTTGCCATTTTTACATTATCGGGCATTTCCCCACCAACATAAGAGAAAACTGACAAAAAACCGTGGGCGGTCACATCGGTTTCATCTTTTACTTGTCGAAATGTCGCTAGAAATTTTATTTCCTAAATATTGTTAATGTCACTAGAAGAGTTCAGCAAATTCTCGGGCATCAGCCAGCTTCAGTGGGTCAAGAACATTGGTGTTAATTTTGCTGCAAACACTTGCCTTTTAAGGCTTTTAATCTCCTCAAAAACTTGAAACACTGTTTCATATGTTCTCAGAAACGTTTGGGGCACCACGCATAGCAGGCCGACACATTGAGAGCGGGCTTCTGCAGGCTTCCAGCTTCCGTTGGTGGAGCAGGTGTAGTGGCACCGCAGTCCGGGGGCCTGAAGGGCCCACTGAACCCAGATATCTTTGTTTTTTTGTTTAAATAATTCAAAATGCAGGCAAGCTTTCGCTACTGGGTACGTCCCCCACTGTAAACACATACCTCATCCTCTATTGAGAAAGAGGGCCCACATGAAATGGATGCCGAGGCGCTACACTTACTTAGCATTTGCTGGGTCTGGAGTCACTCACTCTTCTATTCAATCCGGGGCTCATTAGCATAGCAGCTGTGTTATGAGAGGGGGAGCAAGGGCAAAAATAATAAGCGGCCGCGATTGTCTCGGCTGCTTAGAAAGTGAAATCACGCACGGTGTGCTCATTGTAAGCAGAGCATGTCGTGGGGGCAGGAAGAGAAACTCAAAAGAAAATAGCGCTTACAAGACTTACAAACAGTTCCCATGTAACAGCCGAAGTAAAGAGGCCAGTCGCCATGGGAGGATACAAATGACGACATGGCCGTTCTAAGGCGGGACTAATGAGCCTCATAATGAATCAGAAGCCAGTGTTTACAAAGGACAAAGACACAAGCCAATGAAAAATAAGGGTTAGGCAGAGCTTCTCTCCGTACTGAACTACCACAGATCTTCGCAGAGCAGCTCTGGCACGCTGGCTCACGCTCGACCTAAAAAGGGTCCTTATACTGTAGGAAAAACTATTCTTATAAAATAATAAGTAATTCCTAAAGTGTGCCTTTTAAGCTCACCTGGCAGAAAGCCTAATACATAAAAAGTGTCACTCTCTATATTTAAAAAGTGTGCCCTCACTGTGACTGAAGGCCTAAAAGATATTCATTGTGGAGGTCCACCTATATTTTCCATAGGATAGGCATGAGTGTAATTAAAAAAGCAATTGTATATCTCTGTCTGAGCTAATCCATGCAAAGTTCTTCAAAGTAATTTCTAGTTAATTTTTCAAAATCTGAGGGACTGGTGAAATCTTTTTTATTTTTGTCGCTTGAATGGAAAAGTAACTTTATACAAGTGTACTTTAGGCTGGCTCACCTGGAATATATATCCTTGCCTGGTAATGTTAAGAATCCTAGCTCACAAGACAAAAGCCTGCCTCTGAGCCCAAGATGGACAGGGAGCTGTCAAGTGCTTAGCACATAGTAGGCTTATTGATCTGGGAGTGGCCGTAACAAAGGACAGTTTTAGAACTACCTATTTAGACTTGGAGATGCCAGAGAAAGCTTTTCCTATTCAGTCGAGGACCCTTCTAGACTCTCATTCTCCAGTCATGGTGGGGGAGAGAACCAATTTAGACCCTGTCAGGTGGAAGGAGACATCATCTAAATAGGGGAGGGACTGTGTAGCTAAGGACAGCCCTATCCTGGCGGCAGAAGGGTTCTGTCATATTGAAAGTGCAACTCCGGGCTAATTGTGCAGTAAGAAAAAGTTGTAGTATTACAAAGGTAACAGGGGACAGTAGGAAAATAGTAAGGATTAGTTGGAATAATTTCTATATTCACAGCTAGTACAGAAGGTAAATCTGGCACCCCAATCAGAACTTCCTCCGAACATTCCTGGAGCTGGGAAGAATACACCTGAAGAAAAAGACCTAGATGAAAGGAAAAATACTTTTCTTTATAAGATATGGCTTTGACTGAGTTCAGGAGGCTTGAGCAGTCCCTGGTGTAGAGATAATCAAAGTGGATCCATATCAGTCTTTTATTCGGGTGCACTATTGAAGAGATAGCTGCATTTGTTGACTTTCACTTTGAAGTGATTATTGATGGTGGTCTAGTACCCCTTCAAACATTTAATTGGCTGGTCAAGGGGAACTTTCATATTGTTTGATTGCTTTTAGGTTTTTGATATGCAGTACTGACTTCTATGATGAGCCTCTTTCCAAATGCTTGGAGTTTCCTTAGGGTTATGTGTTCTTCTTGCAGCTGCAATCAATACTACTTCTTTCTTTCCCCAATGGTAGCATTGGCATCTCTATTTATTTGTGTGCACCAGGAGGTGGATCGGTTGCACTTTTGCAAGCCAATTTGATTGTGGCATAGCTACAGCTGTGGTCTGGAAGGTGTGCCTGAGGTCACAGAGCAGCGAGTTGCCACTACAGTCAGGGTCAGACATATTGGCTAGATCTAAATTACTTTTTTGTTTCACTCTAGTAGCCCAGGTTGAACAGGATATAGTTTTTCCTTCCTTTTTTCTTTTCAGAAATCACTGTTCAAATGATCACTTCAAACTACAGCTATCTTATTTTCACTTGCCATTTTAGCAGATCTCCAGGAAAAAATAGATGTGCTCAATAGAGAGAGGGTGAAGTAGTGTATACCCCACAAATTAAAGTGCAGACCATTCCAATTCACTGCTAAAGGCATAAAGGATCACTCAAGAACTTACAAACTTAGTGTACATCGGCCAGAAGTAGACAAAAAGGTCCTATAATGTTTAGACACCATGGACCAGATGTACAAAAGCCTTTTGCATTTTTTAATGGTCCGAATCACAACTTCGAGTCATTGAGAAATGCAAAACTGCCTTTTCCTACGTACAAATGCCTCTAGGGAATCACAAAATGCGATTTCTACCCAGTAGAAATCCCATTTTGTGATTACCTAACTAGGAACAAGCAAATAGGGATTTCCTATTTGCGATTTCTGAGCACATGTACAAAGCATCTCCTAAATGCCAAATGAGCATTTAGCAAAATGCAATTACCATGGACTCAAAGTTGATGGTAACCATGTGCAATTTAAAAAACACCCCAAGATACTTTTTTTTAAGTTCAAAAGAGCCCACACATGGCCCTAGGACATATGTGTGCTCTAGATGTGCACCACTAGTTTTGGGGTGCATTTCAGTGGGCCTTATGCCCATAGCTATCCTTGGTTTAGCATTTCCTAAACAGCAATTTCCTAATGGGAAATCGCCATTTAGAAAATGTAAAACTGGGCCATTCGTACGAACGGCATGTATTTTCCTAATTGCGATTTCCTAATAGTGATTTCTACTCTGTAGGAATCGCTATTAGGAAATTGGAAATTTAATACATATCATTTTGCATTTCTTAAATAGCGATACCTATGAAGTTGCTATTTAGGAAACACAAAATTGCACTTTCGTACATCTGGCCCCATGAGCCCTGTAAATCACATAATAGTAAACTGTTTTAAAATGCCAGTTTTTGACATATACGAATATGTATCGACCTAAAAAGGGTCCTTATACTGTAGGAAAAACTATTCTTATAAAATAATAAGTAATTCCTAAAGTGTGCCTTTTAAGCTCACCTGGCAGAAAGCCTAATACATAAAAAGTGTCACTCTCTATATTTAAAAAGTGTGCCCTCACTGTGACTGAAGGCCTAAAAGATATTCATTGTGGAGGTCCACCTATATTTTCCATAGGATAGGCATGAGTGTAATTAAAAAAGCAATTGTATATCTCTGTCTGAGCTAATCCATGCAAAGTTCTTCAAAGTAATTTCTAGTTAATTTTTCAAAATCTGAGGGACTGGTGAAATCTTTTTTATTTTTGTCGCTTGAATGGAAAAGTAACTTTATACAAGTGTACTTTAGGCTGGCTCACCTGGAATATATATCCTTGCCTGGTAATGTTAACAATCCTAGCTCACAAGACAAAAGCCTGCCTCTGAGCCCAAGATGGACAGGGAGCTGTCAAGTGCTTAGCACATAGTAGGCTTATTGATCTGGGAGTGGCCGTAACAAAGGACAGTTTTAGAACTACCTATTTAGACTTGGAGATGCCAGAGAAAGCTTTTCCTATTCAGTCGAGGACCCTTCTAGACTCTCATTCTCCAGTCATGGTGGGGGAGAGAACCAATTTAGACCCTGTCAGGTGGAAGGAGACATCATCTAAATAGGGGAGGGACTATGTAGCTAAGGACAGCCCTATCCTGGCGGCAGAAGGGTTCTGTCATATTGAAAGTGCAACTCCGGGCTAATTGTGCAGTAAGAAAAAGTTGTAGTATTACAAAGGTAACAGGGGACAGTAGGAAAATAGTAAGGATTAGTTGGAATAATTTCTATATTCACAGCTAGTACAGAAGGTAAATCTGGCACCCCAATCAGAACTTCCTCCGAACATTCCTGGAGCTGGGAAGAATACACCTGAAGAAAAAGACCTAGATGAAAGGAAAAATACTTTTCTTTATAAGATATGGCTTTGACTGAGTTCAGGAGGCTTGAGCAGTCCCTGGTGTAGAGATAATCAAAGTGGATCCATATCAGTCTTTTATTCGGGTGCACTATTGAAGAGATAGCTGCATTTGTTGACTTTCACTTTGAAGTGATTATTGATGGTGGTCTAGTACCCCTTCAAACATTTAATTGGCTGGTCAAGGGGAACTTTCATATTGTTTGATTGCTTTTAGGTTTTTGATATGCAGTACTGACTTCTATGATGAGCCTCTTTCCAAATGCTTGGAGTTTCCTTAGGGTTATGTGTTCTTCTTGCAGCTGCAATCAATACTACTTCTTTCTTTCCCCAATGGTAGCATTGGCATCTCTATTTATTTGTGTGCACCAGGAGGTGGATCGGTTGCACTTTTGCAAGCCAATTTGATTGTGGCATAGCTACAGCTGTGGTCTGGAAGGTGTGCCTGAGGTCACAGAGCAGCGAGTTGCCACTACAGTCAGGGTCAGACATATTGGCTAGATCTAAATTACTTTTTTGTTTCACTCTAGTAGCCCAGGTTGAACAGGATATAGTTTTTCCTTCCTTTTTTCTTTTCAGAAATCACTGTTCAAATGATCACTTCAAACTACAGCTATCTTATTTTCACTTGCCATTTTAGCAGATCTCCAGGAAAAAATAGATGTGCTCAATAGAGAGAGGGTGAAGTAGTGTATACCCCACAAATTAAAGTGCAGACCATTCCAATTCACTGCTAAAGGCATAAAGGATCACTCAAGAACTTACAAACTTAGTGTACATCGGCCAGAAGTAGACAAAAAGGTCCTATAATGTTTAGACACCATGGACCAGATGTACAAAAGCCTTTTGCATTTTTTAATGGTCCGAATCACAACTTCGAGTCATTGAGAAATGCAAAACTGCCTTTTCCTACGTACAAATGCCTCTAGGGAATCACAAAATGCGATTTCTACCCAGTAGAAATCCCATTTTGTGATTACCTAACTAGGAACAAGCAAATAGGGATTTCCTATTTGCGATTTCTGAGCACATGTACAAAGCATCTCCTAAATGCCAAATGAGCATTTAGCAAAATGCAATTACCATGGACTCAAAGTTGATGGTAACCATGTGCAATTTAAAAAACACCCCAAGATACTTTTTTTTAAGTTCAAAAGAGCCCACACATGGCCCTAGGACATATGTGTGCTCTAGATGTGCACCACTAGTTTTGGGGTGCATTTCAGTGGGCCTTATGCCCATAGCTATCCTTGGTTTAGCATTTCCTAAACAGCAATTTCCTAATGGGAAATCGCCATTTAGAAAATGTAAAACTGGGCCATTCGTACGAACGGCATGTATTTTCTTAATTGCGATTTCCTAATAGTGATTTCTACTCTGTAGGAATCGCTATTAGGAAATTGGAAATTTAATACATATCATTTTGCATTTCTTAAATAGCGATACCTATGAAGTTGCTATTTAGGAAACACAAAATTGCACTTTCGTACATCTGGCCCCATGAGCCCTGTAAATCACATAATAGTAAACTGTTTTAAAATGCCAGTTTTTGACATATACGAATATGTATCATACTGCTATTGATGGTAGTAGCTACTAGGTCAGTTAGGGAGACTGGCATTATTTGTGTGATTTCCCACTCTTTGGTGAGACTGATCATCATCAGTGTAGATTGGGATATAGTTGTTTTTTACTAACCAACACTAACCCCCCTTATTGGTTGTTGGTATCACCACACAGAGACATAATGCATGACATTGTGTTAAGTTCTTAAGAGTGAATTCTACAAATCTGGGCTTGGTTAGATGCCAAGTTTTGTGTAGAGTTTGATAGGGTGAGGTTAATGGAGCTCTTCCAGTGTGGGCTGAAGGAGCATCTGTGAGCTCTTCAGCTGATAATTTTAACTTTTTCAATGCCTGCACAGAAGCTCCTCTTTGGCTGCAGGGTATGTGAGAATCCATCACTAGAGGATTCATTTTTATGTCATTTGATTTTTACGCTGTTTGCTGTGGATCAACTTCATGTGTTACCTCAAGGTTACCAATGGCTGTTGTTTACCAATCATCAGTGAGACAACCTGTACAGCATGTAGCTATGGGCTAGCTTGCTGGGATATCCTCAATCATTTTCCAGAATTATTTGCACATGGTTAAAAGGGCTTTGAGTCTGATGTTTGCCGTCACCACCAGCCTGCGCAATTAAGCAAAGTTCTTCCCCTCCAGGTTTTCTGCTTCTACTTTCCTGTTGATCGGTTTCTTGGAATATGGTTGTAGACACTACAATAACCCAGACACAACATTTGCAGAATATTCATGCAGTGCATACCCAAAGCTTATCATCCTGGCCCCTTGATATACCACCATAATCAAATTGTTGTCCAGAGATTTTAACTTTTTGATTTTTGTGTTTGTTGCATTAGATAAGTAATTTAACTTAGGTAGACATTGCTAATCCGAGCTGAATTTTTCTGGACAACATTTTTAAAGAATGGCGGATGTGTTGCAGTGATGATGTAATATTTCAGGAACCATGAAACCTTTATACTTCATTTGACGTCAAAAGATAGGTTTTGGGTGTCACGTAGTCCTATAGAGACAGAAAATAATTCCTCAAAGCAACCATTCCGCCATTTTCCAAAATGGAGCTCAATAATGATGTGTTTTAGCCATCATATTGGCAATTTAATTTAATATTGTTTTGTTTCAGGTTTTCTGTTGATTCAAAATTGTAACTATGAGCAAAGCAGGTGGTGGCAGAGGATCTTTACCTCAGTGTTTCTAACTACAAATACTGAGGACTCCTTCAACAAAGAAAAAAGTGTCATATACCAAACCAATCTGAAATAAAAGCTAACATAAACTGTGGCTGGACAGAAGAGAGCTTGAGATCCTGTAGAAATATGGCAAGACGAAGCTTACAAAAGATTGAAACTAATGGGTGAAGAGGATCAAATATTTTATATTGTAACAACAAATGCTTCAAATCATATACGTGGAAAAAAGCCTGGAAAAACCTAATGCCCATCCACTTAAAAGATCGATGGTTATCCCTTGTCTACCTCCAACAACTGATCAGAAAGCAGAAGATCTTTAATGTGTTATCTGCGGTTTAGCCAAAACAAGGGCAAAGAGATTGACGAAAGAACTAAGTACAGAGAAAGTGAGTCTCAAAGGGCAAACATGTTTTATCTGCAGCTAGTTTCTTCAAAGATGAAGTTTTCGGTTGAGTAGCTTATCTAAACAGCGAACTGGATGGATTTGCAGCAGATTTGTATGCTCACCAGAACTGCATGCATGCATACATTCAAAAACATGAATGTACAATGAGCAACAACTGCCAACCTTCAGTTAAGTTTGAACTCTTTGAGAAAGCAAATGAAATTTCAAAGTCACTCCTGAGTGCTGGCTACAGGTTCACATTCAGTGAGATCAGAGACATAATGTTCAACATTGATGAAACTGTATTGATCCATAATAATGTAATGAAGATTCTTCTGGTGAGAATGTATAGTGGCAGAATTCATTTTTGTCAGTCTAACAAAAATAATGAGCCACTGTTGGACTTGGCCCTTTTGGCAGGTTCACCCCAAAACTTTTGTTTTCTCCTAGCCTTTTTCTGTAACCTGGTGTTGGTGATTTTAGGCCTTTGAGCACTTTAGCACTGGGGTCCAGTATAAAGTGCGTGCGCTCTCTGTGTATGTGTGGTGAGATGGGCCTGCCCTCCCATAGGAATGCATGGGGATATGTGTGTCCCTGGTAGTTCCTGGTGTGAGAGGAGTGCAGGCTCGAATTTAGTATGTGCGAACTCGTGAGAATAAATGCCTTGCAATAGTGTGCGCAGATTTATGGTGACTAGTGGAGAAGTGCCACTTCTAGAAGTTGGCCTTTCTCTGTACTGTGTGTCTGCCTGCCTGATGTGGAGTGCATGTCTGGCTTGTGATTGACAGGAGCTGAGAGGGCTGGGGAATTCCAGGAGCCAGGGTGAGTCTGCCCGGTGGTGAATAGAGAGATCTGCATGTAGATGGGAGGGAGGAGTTGCACCTGGGACCTGAATAGGACTGTGCCTTCCCTCCACAATGCTGGTTCCGCCCCCTGGGGTGCGTCTGCGCACCTATCCCCCACCTGACAAAGGAGAGAGGAGCTGAGCAAAACAAAGTGCTCCAAAGCTCCCCCAAACCAGTTGCATCTGGTTTTTCCCCCAGCCCTGTGCTGTGTCACAAAGGGAAATGTTGTATAAAAGAAGGGGCTGTGACCCCATGAGGTTGTTCAGTTCTTGGAGTGTGCTGATCCTGCTGGGGGCGTGCTGCTGGGGCCCAGGGGGGGTCTGCCATGAGGGCTTGCCTCCCTGGGCCCTGCTTGGCCCCTTGATGCCTCCAGGACTTTTTCCTTGGACCTTTTTGCTTTACCTTTGCCAAGGCTTAATACAGCCTTTCAGCGCCCTGGGGGCGCTTTATCTGGAGCCGGGGCTGAGGGAATCCCCCTCGTAGGGATTCCCCCTCATCGTGAGCCTTGCGGGTGCCCACCCCGCTTATTTCGCTATTCCGACAGCGGGTGCCCACCCCACTCTATATTTTAATTTTGGAGGGAGCCTACCCCTCATTGCCCCCGAGAGCCGAGATCTCTGCCGCCGTCTACGGCCCGCCTGGCTGTGGGCGGGGCCTAACGGACGGAACCGGAAGAGAGGGAGTGATAAAAATGGCACCGGTGAGCAGGGCTCCCGTATGCTGGGGAGAGCCCTGCCTGCTCCCCAGTGAAGCCCCGGGTCCCAGGAGGGGGCCCAGGTGAAGAGAGTGCGGCCGGAAGCTGGGGATGCAAGAGGGGAGGACGGGAGATTACCCCACCTCCACGAGTGGCCCGGGTGAAGAAGAAGTCAGGCCGACGCCAGCGAGGCTCTCAAGAGAGAGAGCCCCGCGCGCTGCCCGGGTGAAGTGCGAAGCGGCGGCCAAGGCCGCCGATACAAGTGCGAGGCTCCCATGAGTGATGGAAGCCCCGCGGGTACAGGAAGGCTGGCGCGACTCGAAGCGGAGCTCTCATGAGGAGAAAGAGCCCCGCGTGGAAGGCGCCGCTCCAGAGCCCCCGGAGTCAGAGTCCTGCCTCTGCTCCCAGCCGGTGAATTGTGCGAGGGAGTCCGGGTGGGGAGAGGCAGAGTCAGAGCGGCCCGTCTGGCAGCGGGCCGCTCCAACGACATGGCCAAATGTTCATAGAGCCTAGATGGCTCCAGCGGTTGGGGGCATATCTATTTCCAGAGCCTAGATGGTTCCAACCCGGGGCAAAGCTATTTTGAAGGTCCCATGGGGGGCCAGAGGGCACCATGGTGCCGTGCCCGCATGCCTTGTTCCCAGCTGCCCCGATGCCTAGAGGGCAGCTGCCACAGTTGGCCATAATTATTTAGAAGGCCCAGAGGGACCCATGCTTTTCACCGTGTAGAGGCACATGGAGTCCAGGGGCACAGTGGTGCCCGCGTTTTTGGCTGATCTCAGCTGCCCTGCGAGAGCGCAGGCAGCTGCAATGTTTTTGCGCAAGGGACAGGAGCGGCACAGTGGTGCCAGGCCTCATTCAGGGCGGGACTGGCCAGAGCGCGCACCGGGCAATCCCCCGGTGCGCCGCACGGGTGGGTGCCGGTTTTGTGCCCCTGGGGGCCGTTTTTGTTACAGGGCCGTTTTTGCAGCATAGCTGCAAAATCGGCCCTGTAACAAAATCGGCCGAAAACCGCACTGGCAAAGAGCTCGGCGGCACCCCCACGCCCTTGGGGGGGCCGACCGAGCACTTTGCCAGGGCCGGTTTTGGTTCCCAGTCCGGCCCTGGCCTCATTGGATTCCCAGCTGCCCAGCAAGTAGTGGGCAGCTGCACCGTTTAGGTCTCTCTTGACTTTGGGGGCATGTCTGAGTTAGGAGTGCGTTGGACTCCTTTGCCCCTGACACTCACAGCTGCGCAACACTTAGTGCCAACTGCACCCTTTAGGTTTGTGCAGTGGCACAATTGGATTCCGCTGCTGTGGCAGCGCGCCCTGACTGTTGGACACAGGGCATTTGAGCCCCTTTGGAGATGGCCAGGCCCTAATGTGACTTATGTGCTAAAAGTATTTTGGCGCTAGGAAATGTATTTCATGTAGTATGTTTTACGCACTCTGCGGTACACCTCTAAATGTGGTGTTCTATGATTATGAGGTTGGTTTGCATATCATGGTTTATGCTAGTGAGATCATGTCTCTCTGTGTGATTTATGCCCCTAATGTGAGTTATGCTTAGGAGGTTAGGGTCTAATGCATTTACACTTGTGAGAGGATTGCATAATGTGTTTATGCTGGTGAGGTTGGCATAGAATGTAATTCGCACCAGATGTGATACTGTGCATAATGTAGTTTATGTTACAGGCTGATGATAAGTACAGTGATTACCAGTGTTTACTGGTTGTACGTTTATGATCTGTATTACTTTTACTAAGTTCGCTTTGTGATGGGTCTGACAGTGGTCCAGTTGGCCCTTTCAGGTGTAAATAATCCCTTGTAAATATAATCTAGTGCCAGGTGGCACCATGTATATTATGTGATTACTATTCTAATGTGTTATGAGAATACAAAGGCTATTTTTGATATAACCTTGTGTGGAGTTCCTTTTGTAGCGTGTCTGGGATGTTGTTGGTGTGTGTGTGTGCGCAAATGCTTTACACATGGCCTCCTGGATAAGCCTGACGGCTCGTGCCAAGCTACCAAGGGGGTGAGCAGGGATTATCTTTGGCATGTAACTCCCTTGCCCTGACTAGAGTGGTGGTTTCTGCCTGGCTTTGGGGCAAGCCTTAGCCAACCAGAAATCCCATTTCTAACAGCCACTTATAGTTTTCTCAGCTGATTTTGCTCCTGAAGTTCTTGCTGCCAACATAAGATCACAGGATGCAGTCAAATCAGCAGGAACCATTTTAAGAAATGTCCTTAAAGATTTTGATTTTGGATTTCTTCACACATTTTGGGATGTCCCAGTGCTCCGCAAATCAGGGGAGTCAAAAAGAATGCCTGATGTTGTCTTAAAGTTTTCTACATCATTGTTTAATTTCAGCAAAATAAAACTGTTACAAACTAAAGTTCCTGAGTACGGAACAGAAGCCAACAACATTGATGATAGCTTTGAAGATATAAGCGAAGAAGTGGAAGGCAATCTCATGAAACAACAGGCTATGCTGTGCAAAAGTACTGTCTTTTCGAAATCATGTTTTATGAATGAAATCATGATAAAAAGAAAATTCAACTACACATGATGACTGCCCATGCAATCTATGGCAAGTGCAAAAGTAGAGAGATAATCACTTCAGTGAATAGGGTTGGTGTATCAACAAGTCATAATGACATAGTACAGAGCAGGAACTTGTTAGCAGCTCAATCTGTAAAATCTTGTGAATCCTACAGCACACCACTTCCAAGTCACTTTACCAGGAAAGAATTTACAATTGCTACTCTTGATAATTTTGATTTTGAAGAGACCTCTTCTTTGTCTGGAACATTCAGCATACATGATACTGCCATGGTGTTTTTTCAAGACTGTACCAATGAATTAGCTGCTGTAAAATAACCTGTGTCAGCGGGAGGCATAAACAAACAAAGCTACAAACTTGTAACCAAACTGCCTTGCCAAATCTTTGGCAAGCACATAGAGAGATTGATGTAGCAAAAGATAGAGGTGAATTTGTCAAGGACATTCTATTGCATGATCTCCTTCCAACAAATGCATTATTTGATGGAGATGATGCAACCAAACCAGTGAAGCACAAACTCCTACAAGAGCTTGAGAAAAAACTTTCAGCTCAAGAATTTCAGGTTGAAAAGTTGTCCGCATTGAAAACTGCTGCTATGGGGCAGTTTTACAAGAAAGTGACGCATCTGTAGAGATGCGTCGCTTTCCCTGCACCACCCTGAGAAACCCTTGCGCCACCATGGATGCGCCGTACTTACAATACGGCACACCATGGTGCAAGGATTGACACATGAATCAGAAATTCGGACACATCTATTGGCGCAAAAGTCACGCATTGCTGGAGTCGTATCGCAAGCACGACGCAACTCCAGCAATGCATGGGGAGGCCTATCCTCATTGTGGTGCATCACTCCTTATGCCTGCTCCGAGCAGGCATGAGAATTTCATGCAGTGGCGTCCTGGGAGTGGCGCAGTGAAATGTTGTAGATTTCACTGCGTCACTTCTATGAGGCACTTTTCTGAGTGGGAACATCCACCCTGCATACATTATACCTGATGCAGGTATAATGTGACGCAGGGCTTTACAACATGACGCATCTCCCTAGATGCGTCACTTTGTAAATGAGCCGCATTTTTACACCCTTGCTGCATCACAAAAACTGACACAACGGCAGGCCAAAATTGAATGCAAGGGGCTTGTAAATCTGCCCTTATGTGTCACAAGTGTGAATGTCAAGATTTCATCCATGCAAAACATGGGAGATGTCATTCAGACTGTTCAACAGATATCAAAGCCAGTGTGCACCTTGCAAGAATTGCACATTGTCTTTGACAGTTATCTTGAAGTATCTGTCACATAATGTGAGGGAATAAGTTGAATGAATATCTACAAGTGGAACAATTGACCTTGCCTGCATCACAAATCAACACCCATACCTGTGCAACTTGATAAATTCTGTTCACAATATCGAGCACGATGAACTTGGAGATGTTAACTCGAAAAAACATTGCTGATGCTTTAGTGAACATTGAATTTCCAATTATTGCAAGTGGAACGATTGTCAATGGAGTTGGTACCTGCAGAGATATAATTAAAAGGTACGGGCCATATTGTTCAAGAACTTTACAGCAAATTGGATGAAGCTGAACTTCGTGCTGTGCCACATGTCAAATGGGCTGTTCGAAATGGTTCTAATCGATTCATTGTACTGTCAAATGACTCCAATGTTAATATAGTGCCTCTTTAATTTGTTGCAATGTTCATAAGTCAAGGATTGTCAGAGTTATGGATATGTTATGGAACAGGCCAGAAAAGACACTTAATTCCGATTCATATTCTGTACAAGAGACTTGACCTAGAGAAGGCCAGTTTTCTCATCAAGGCACAGGTGATGATACTATGAGAAAAAGTGGAACAAAACTTGGAGTTTTAACTGCTGAACCTGTAAAGTTTCTAAAAGGATTTGCTAAGACAGAAGAATAATGTGACTCTAAAGACGTAGAAAAATACCTTGTGCATGTGCAGAAAATGAGTTCTGACTGTTATACATTTCGGTACAGTGAGATCAAGCGATCAGTTCTACTAAGTGACCTTCCACCGATGTCATATTATGTGTTTGGACCTTCTAAAAGGGCGTTCTACTTGATAAGAAGATGTGTAAATGTCTTGAATCATGCATATGTAGAGAAAGATCCATAAGGATGAGTAGTTTGCACTTTACAAATATGGATTTACATCCATGTGATTTTGGGAAGATATTGATGGGGTGCTGAAACCTACAAAATTTCTAAAGCCTCTACCCACAGAACTTACACGTACATGTACTTGCAAAACCTGTGCTACAAAAAGATTTCAACATTCTGCAAATGTACCACAAGTGATTGCCGAAGCAAATAAATAACATGAACTAGGGAAATGTGTCCAAAACAGGAGGGATGAGCATTATGTTGTTTTCATATTCAAATCATAAACATTGCTTGGTGTATACATAAAAGGATTAAAAACCACTATTATTTGTTTCTTTTCTATATATGTTACTTATTCCTCTGTTATCAGACCCCCCAGGATATTGCAGCATAAATTTACAAATTTTACGGCACAAAAACTGAAATTTAGCGGCACAAAAATACAAATTTGGGAGAATTATTGCAGCACTTTATTTTACTCACAATAATCCCTTTTCAGCCTTAAATCAATGGAAACTGTTTTAGCAGAGTATTCCACTTTGAAATATGCATGTTTAAAGTTTCTGAGAGTGTTATGTTCGCATTCAGTATTGCCAAAGTATTACTTATCACCAGACCCACTTTCAGGTCTCAGATTGTTTGAAAAGTTACCATTGAACGTGAATGGGTAGTCTCATTAGCAATTTGGTAATGAACAGCCTCTCAATCTGAAGGCCTGTGTGTACCAAGGGGTAGAAAGAAGAGCATGCAGAAGAAGCGAAGGTTTAAATAACTTCTGGAAAGACAGGGCTTGGGTACTGAAGTCTCTGGAATGTTTTATCTGTCCCTGTGTGCAGTCACCCTTCCCAATGAGGCTTCAGGAATAATATGCGATCTACCAAAGTGTGATCTGTTGAGGGAGATGTGGCCTAGTGGAAGACTGTAGAAGTTGTTTTCTACTGTAGTAAATGTGGTCAGTGTCACAGATGTGTCCCATTGGCTAACCAATATACTCGGGAACTAGTAGACCGAAGTTCTCTTTCCCTCTCTGTGCTGCTCTCTCACCTGTGTGCTTCTCCCCCACCTCCCCTCTGTGATGCGCTTGCCCTTGTGTGCTCACCCACCTGTGTTGTTTTCTTGCGTGTGCTTTTCCCCTCTAACCCAGCTCCACATTGCTTTCTCACTCCCTCACCCATTTCCTTTTCTCCCACCCTCCATGCTTTACATTGCTCTCCTCTTGCATGTTTCCTCCCATCTACGTCCTCCATTAACCATGTTTCTTCCCCTTTGAACGCACCCTTAGGTCTCTTCCAGACCTCGTGTTGCTTCTGCTCCCACCAGTCCCCCATGCTGCCTCAGTGCAACCCTGCCTGTGTTGCTTCTCCCTACCCACTTTGTCCCTTGTTGCTTCCACACCCACGTCCGTGTTGTGTCCCTCAACCGCTTTAAAAAAAAAATGCTTTTGTGGGTGTTTGCTTTTTATTGGCTGAAAAAATACAGAGATAGTCTTTTTTCATATTTAGCTTGGGGATGCTGTACAGCATGACTAAAAGGTATTTGCAAAGCCAGTATGTCCCAAAGGCGAGACCTATAGGCTTTGCAAACGCTTTTTCTTTCTTTCTGTCTTAAATTCTTTCTTTCTCCCTTCTTGCATCTTCTCTCTTAGTTCATTTATTTATATAATCTCTTCCATCTCCAGTATCATCTGGCAAGACCTGTTCAGCATACAAAAGTACTGCCTAAGGCACCTGTAAACAATATACTCTAATGTAAACCTTTCAAAACAGGAGGTTCTTTGCCACCAGGTGGCAGAAGACCTGGGAAACATGGCATACATTCTGCCACGAATCTCAAGTCTGAAATAGGTGAAGGACTGCAGGGACAACAGACAAACAACAAGCAGTCACTCTTTCCCTCTGGGACCGTGCACATACAGTGATCACCCCATCAGGGTCCACCCCCAGAAAGGCCAAGGCATGGGAAATCCTTGGTAATAAATTACACACAATCAACACATCTACAGCAGAGCTTATTCTCTTTACCCCTGGAGGAAGGCACTCTCACAAGAAAATGATTGCATTCTTCACATTTTGGAGGCAGTTTTGTAAAAATCGCTGGCTTTTTACAAAACTGACGATTTTGCGTTTTTTTTTTGCAAATCGTGAAATCCTGGAGGGTCTGTTTATAGCCGCCATTCTGGAAAATGGCAGAGGGGTTGCTCTGAGGAGTAATTTTCTGTTTCTATTAGACTACACAACCCTCACAACCTATGTTTTGACACCAAAATGAAGTATATAGGTATCATGGTTCCTGAAAAATTACATCATCACTGCACCACATCCTCCTTTTTTTAAAATGTCATCTAGAACAATTTGGCCAGGATCAGCAATGTCTTCCCAAACTAAATTACCTCTCTGATAATCTAAAAATACAAATCAAAAATGAAAATCCCTGGACAAAATCTTTTTACAGCATATTATTGCAGCACAGTAATGCTGAATAGTATACCTTTAATTTCTTCAAGTTACTCTTTTATGCAAACATCCGTAATATGATAGTAGTATTGTGTCCAAGGGCACAATAATTGTGATAGTGAGCATTTAATAAGGCACTTTGGGGCAGATTTATGAGCCCCTTGCGCCTCATTTACGCCGCCGTTGCGTCACTTTTGTGACACAGCGGCGGCGCAAATCCTGTGCCATGCTGCGGGGTATTTACAACGTGATGCATCTGGCAGATGCGTCACGTTGTAAAGCCCTGCGCCACATGTAGGCGTTCTGGAGCATGGGGGGCGTTCTGGCGCAGGAACGCCTCCTAACAGTGGCTGAGTGAAATCTACAATATTTCACTCAGTTACTTTTAAGGCCATGCTACGTCAAAACCATGCGCCAGCTTGAAGCAGGCGTCAGGATTGACGCATCATGTAAGGGATAGGGCACCCCCGAGCCTTGCTGGAGCTGCGTCGCGCTTGCGACGCAACTCCAGCAATGCGCCGCCTTTCCGACAGGAGATGCGTCATGCATCTGCCCATCCGAGTGCCACGGTGCGCCGCATTGTAAATGCGGCGCATCAATGGTGGCGCACGGGTGGGCAGATGCGTCGCAACTCTTCTGGCGCATCTCTGCTGATTAGCAGAGATGCGCCAGACGTCATAAATCTGCCCCTTTGTTCCTAACAAAAATTAATTAAATTGGCCAAACATTTCTAATGATCACAATCTTTCCCCCAATGCAGTGTTACTTTCTTGGGTGTAACTGCTTCTAGTGGCAACTGTTTCTGCTCTGGAGCAAAATAATTTTATGCAGCCTATCCACTGTCCTTACCTATTACATATTTCTGGAGCAAAAAATGATAAAACATATACTTTCTAACACTTTAATATATTTATTTAGGAAGCCTGAATGATGAAAAAGAGAGGCTTGTGGTTGCTTTACATGATTTATTGCTAGCCACAGCTGTGAAGGGCAGTCTCAAAAAGCCCCCTTGGTGTTCACTGTATTTTTGCTGCCCTCCTTGATGTTTGAGCCTGTCCTTTGGTGGGAAAGCTGCTGCTGATAATTAATGTTAATATTGTATTCACGCAAGGCAATTAATTTCCAATATTGAATTATTTGATCTCCTTAATTTGAATTTACTCATTTTGTTTGTCTTTTTATTCTTTAACAAATGTGTATACTGAACAAATAAGGTATTATTCTTCCCTTCGTCAGGGGCTCTCTTTTCAAGTATATCTCATGCTTTTCTCATTTCAGTGTTCAAGCCTCGGAGCAGAAGGACACTGATTGGAAGGCCACAGGCCCAGTGGAGACAGCTCCCAGAGTATAGCATCACAAAACCCAACATTTGGCGGCAAATATGTTTGCAGCCAGGGGAAGTGAAGCATCTCTGTCACATAAGCCCTCAGCGGGGCATCTAGAAGGTGACAGTGTTACTGCAGGCTTCCATTTGCATTTAATATTTGAACAACACATTCTGCGTGTGTCAGAGTGACTGCAGCCAGTGCTACATTGATATCATTTATGTAGAGCAATCTAGACCTTACTAGTCATATTTCAGCCTTACAGCTGCCTTTATGGTGCTTAGTATAACTGCTGTACATAACTATCTCTGCAGTAGCATTTATTGGCAATCTACATTCTACATGAAATCTTTCTGGGCAGAAAAGCCTTTCCACCTGGGTCCTCAGGAGTCCTAGTGGTACCATGAGGTTACGGATGGGTGCAGCCTGACCTCGCTCACCCTAAAGGCTCTTAGATGCCCCCTTCAATGGAGTGGCAGGCTAAAGAAAACAAACACTGAGTGGCAGTGTGAATTACCATTCTGAATCCTACTGTGCTCTCTCCAGCACAAGCATCATCTCAGACAATCTGCATACCACTCTGACTACTGCTAGGCTCCCTCAAGTAAAGCCATCATGTCAGAGTATCAACATACCACTCTGACTCCTAATGTGCTCCGTGCAGCACAGGCGTCATCTCAGACCAAAAACATTCCACTCTAACTTCTGCCGTGTCCTTCCAGCACAGGCGTCATCTCAGACAATCTGCATACCACTCTGACTACTGCTAGGCTCCCTCTAGTAAAGCCATCATGTCAGAGTATCAACATACCACTCTGACTCCTCATGTGCTCCGTGCAGCACAGGCGTCATCTCAGACCAAAAACATTCCACTCTAACTTCTGCCGTGTCCTTCCAGCACAGGCGCCATCTCAGAGAATCAACATGCCACTCTGACTCTTGCTGTGCTCCCTTCAGCACAGGCATCATCTAAAAAATCAGCATACCACTCTGAGTCCTGCTGCGCTCCTTCCAACACAGGCATCATCTCAGAGACACAACACACCACTCTGACTCTTGCGGTTCTCCCTCCAGAACATGCATCATCCCAGAGAATCAACACACCACTCTGACTCTTGCTGTGCTCCCTCCAGCACAGGCATCATCTAAAAAATCAGCATACCATTGTGACTCCTGCTGGGCTCCCTCCAGCACAGGCATCATCTCAGAGACACAACACACCACTCTTACTCTTGCTGTGCTCCCTCCAGCACAGGCATTATCTAAAAAATCAGCATACCACTCGGACTCCTGCTGTGCTCCTTCCAACACAGGCATCATCTCAGAGACACAACACACCACTCTTACTCTTGCTGTGCTCCCTCCAGCACAGGCATTATCTAAAAAATCAGCATACCACTCTGACTCCTGCTGCGCTCCTTCCAACACAGGCATCATCTCAGAGACACAACACATCACTCTGACTCCTGCTGTGCTCCCTCCAGAATATACCTCATCTCAGGGAATCAACATACCACTCTGACTCCTGCTGTGCTCCCTCCAGATTAAGCGTCATCTCAGAGAATCAACATACCACTCTGACTCCTGCTGCGCTCCCTCCAGCACAGGCATCATCTCAGAGACACAACACATCACTCTGACTCTTGCGGTTCTCCCTCCAGAACATGCGTCATCCCAGAGAATCAACACGCCACTCTGACTCTTGCTGTGCTCCCTCCAGCACAGGCATCATCTAAAAAAATCAGCATACCACTGTGACTCCTGCTGGGCTCCTTCCAACACAGGCATCATCTCAGAGACACAACACACCACTCTTACTCTTGCTGTGCTCCCTCCAGCACAGGCATCATCTAAAAAATCAGCATACCACTCTGACTCCTGCTGCGCTCCTTCTATCACAGGCATCATCTCAGAGACACAACACATCACTCTGACTCCTGCTGTGCTCCCTCCAGAATATACCTCATCTCAGGGAATCAACATACCACTCTGACTCCTGCTGTGCTCCCTCCAGATTAGGCGTCATCTCAGAGAATCAACATACCACTCTGACTCCTGCTGCGCTCCCTCCAGCACAGGCATCATCTCAGAGACACAACACACCACTCTGACTCCTGCTGCACTCCCTCCAGCACAGGCATCATCTCAGAGACACAACACACCACTCTGACTCTTGCTGCACTCCCTCCAGCACAGGCATCATCTAAAACATCAATGTACCACTCTGACTCTTGCTGTGCTCCCTCCATAATATGCCTCATCTCAGAGAATCAGCATACCACTCTGACTCCTGCTGTGCTCCCTCCAGAATATGCGTCATCTCAGAGAAACAACATACCACTCTGACTCCTGCTGTGCTCCCTCTAGCACAGGCTTCATTTCAGAGAATCAGCATGCCACTCTGACTCCTGCTGCACTCCCTCCAGCACAGGCATCATCTCAGAGACACAACACACCACTCTGACTCTTGCTGTGCTCCCTCCAGCACGGGATTCATCTAAAAAATCAGCACACCACTCTGAATCTTGCTGTGCTCCTTCCAGCACAGGCATCATCTAAAAAATCAACATACCACTCTGACTCCTGCTGTGCTCCTTCCAACACAGGCATCATCTCAGAGACACAACACACCACTCTTACTCTTGCTGTGCTCCCTCCAGCACAGGCATCATCTAAAAAATCAGCATAAAATTGTGACTCCTGCTGGGCTCCCTCCAGCACAGGCATCATCTCAGAGACACAACACACCACTCTTACTCTTGCTGTGCTCCCTCCAGCACAGGCATTATCTAAAAAATCAGCATACCACTCGGACTCCTGCTGTGCTCCTTCCAACACAGGCATCATCTCAGAGACACAACACACCACTCTTACTCTTGCTGTGCTCCCTCCAGCACAGGCATTATCTAAAAAATCAGCATACCACTCTGACTCCTGCTGCGCTCCTTCCAACACAGGCATCATCTCAGAGACACAACACATCACTCTGACTCCTGCTGTGCTCCCTCCAGAATATACCTCATCTCAGGGAATCAACATACCACTCTGACTCCTGCTGTGCTCCCTCCAGATTAAGCGTCATCTCAGAGAATCAACATACCACTCTGACTCCTGCTGCGCTCCCTCCAGCACAGGCATCATCTCAGAGACACAACACATCACTCTGACTCTTGCGGTTCTCCCTCCAGAACATGCGTCATCCCAGAGAATCAACACGCCACTCTGACTCTTGCTGTGCTCCCTCCAGCACAGGCATCATCTAAAAAAATCAGCATACCACTGTGACTCCTGCTGGGCTCCTTCCAACACAGGCATCATCTCAGAGACACAACACACCACTCTTACTCTTGCTGTGCTCCCTCCAGCACAGGCATCATCTAAAAAATCAGCATACCACTCTGACTCCTGCTGCGCTCCTTCTAACACAGGCATCATCTCAGAGACACAACACATCACTCTGACTCCTGCTGTGCTCCCTCCAGAATATACCTCATCTCAGGGAATCAACATACCACTCTGACTCCTGCTGTGCTCCCTCCAGATTAGGCGTCATCTCAGAGAATCAACATACCACTCTGACTCCTGCTGCGCTCCCTCCAGCACAGGCATCATCTCAGAGACACAACACACCACTCTGACTCTTGCTGTGCTCCCTCCAGCACAGGCATCATCTAAAAAATCAGCATACCACTGTGACTCCTGCTGTGCTCCTTTCAACACAGGCATCATCTCAGAGACACAACACACCACTCTTACTCTTGCTGCGCTCCCTCCAGCACAGGCATCATCTAAAAAATCAGCATACCACTCTGACTCCTGCTGTGCTCCTTCCAACACAGGCATCATCTCAGAGACACAACACACCACTCTGACATTTGCGGTTCTCCCTCCAAAACATGCGTCATCCCAGAGAATCAACATACTGCTCTGACTCTTGCTGTGCTCCCTCCAGCACAAGCATCATCTAAAAAATCAGCATACCACTGTGACTCCTGCTGGGCTCCTTCCAACACAGGCATCATCTCAGAGACACAACACACCACTCTTACTCTTGCTGTGCTCCCTCCAGCACAGGCATCATCTAAAAAATCAGCATACCACTCTGACTCCTGCTGTGCTCCTTCCAACACAGGCATCATCTCAGAGACACAACACATCACTCTGACTCCTGCTGTGCTCCCTCCAGAATATACCTCATCTCAGAGAATCAACATACCACTCTGACTCCTGCTGCACTCCCTCCAGCACAGGCATCATCTCAGAGACACAACACACCACTCTGACTCTTGCTGCACTCCCTCCAGCACAGGCATCATCTAAAACATCAATGTACCACTCTGACTCTTGCTGTGCTCCCTCCATAATATGCCTCATCTCAGAGAATCAGCATACCACTCTGACTCCTGCTGTGCTCCCTCCAGAATATGCGTCATCTCAGAGAAACAACATACCACTCTGACTCCTGCTGTGCTCCCTCTAGCACAGGCTTCATTTCAGAGAATCAGCATGCCACTCTGACTCCTGCTGCACTCCCTCCAGCACAGGCATCATCTCAGAGACACAACACACCACTCTGACTCTTGCTGTGCTCCCTCCAGCACGGGATTCATCTAAAAAATCAGCACACCACTCTGAATCTTGCTGTGCTCCTTCCAGCACAGGCATCATCTAAAAAATCAACATACCACTCTGACTCCTGCTGTGCTCCTTCCAACACAGGCATCATCTCAGAGACACAACACACCACTCTGACTCTTGCTGCGCTCCCTCCAGCACAGGCATCATCTAAAAAATCAGCATACCACTCTGACTCCTGCTGCAGTCCTTCCAACACAGGCATCATCTCAGAGACACAACACACCACTCTGACTCTTGCGGTTCTCCCTCCAGAACATGCGTCATCCCAGAGAATCAACATACTGTTCTGACTCTTGCTGTGCTCCCTCCAGCACAGGCATCATCTAAAAAATCAGCATACCACTGTGACTCCTGCTGGGCTCCTTCCAACACAGGCATCATCTCAGAGACACAACACACCACTCTTACTCTTGCTGTGCTCCCTCCAGCACAGGCATCATCTAAAAAATCAGCATACCACTCCTACTCCTGCTGTGCTCCTTCCAACACAGGCATCATCTCAGAGACACAACACATCACTCTGACTCCTGCTGTGCTCCCTCCAGAATATACCTCATCTCAGAGAATCAACATTCCACTCTGACTCCTGCTGCACTCCCTCCAGCACAGGCATCATCTCAGAGACACAACACACCACTCTGACTCTTGCTGTGCTCCCTCCAGCACAGGCATCATCCAAAAAATCAGCATACCACTGTGACTCCTGCTGTGCTCCTTCCAACACAGGCATCATCTCAGAGACACAACACACCACTCTGACTCTTGCTGCGCTCCCTCCAGCACAGGCATCATCTAAAACATCAATGTACCACTCTGACTCTTGCTGTGCTCCCTCCAGAATATGCCTAATCTCAGAGAATCAGCATACCACTCTGACTCCTGCTGTGCTCCATCCAGAATATGCGTCATCTCAGAGAAACAACATACCACTCTGACTCCTGCTGTGCTCCCTCTAGCACAGGCATCATTTCAGAGAATCAGCATGCCACTCTGACTCCTGCTGCACTCCCTCCAGCACAGGCATCATCTCAGAGACACAGCACACCACTCTGACCCTTGCTGTGCTCCCTCCAGCACAGGATTCATCTAAAAAATCAGCACACCACTCTGACTCCTGCTGTGCTCCTTCCAACACATGCATCATCTAATAAAATCCACATGCCACTCGGACTCCTGCTGTGCTCCTTCCAGCACAGGCATCATCTCAGAGACACAACACACCACTCTGACTCTTGCTGTGGTCCCTCCAGCACAGGCATCATCTAAAAAAATCAATACGCCACTCTACCTCCTGATGTGCTCCCCCCAGCACAGGTTTCATATCAGAGGATCAACATACCGCTCTGGCTGCTACTAGGCTCCCTCCAGCACAGGCACCTTCTCAGAGAATCAACATAACACTCTGACTCCTGCTGTGCAACCTCCAGCACATGCATAATCTCAGAATCAACATAACACTGTGACTCCTGGTAGTCTCCCTGTAGCACACGTATTATCTCAGAGAAACAACATACCACTCTGACGTCTGCTGTGTCTCTCCAGCACATGCGTCATCTCAGAGAATCAGCATAACACTCTAACTCCTGCTGGGCTCCCTCCAGCACATGCGTCACCTCAGAGAATCAGCACATGCCCTGGAGAGTTAATGATGAGGAGCAGAACCCTGAGCTCTGCTTAAGTCTGCTCTGTTTCACTAAATGTCCCTCACTCAGTGGGGCTCATAACTATGTGGGCACATGTTTTATTTTCATTCTGGTAAATTAAAAACACTCATTCCCTGATTTAAAAGGGACTTTTAAGAAGGATAGGTTTGTATTCAGAAGGCGAGAGGTAGTAGTGGTTTAACAATCGCACCTCGTTAGAACAAATAATTTATGTGGGTTCAGTACGGTGATGTCATATATTTAGGGGATGGTGCTTTTTTTGGGTAACCCACACCCTACTACCAGAGGTGTGCGCTCAGGTTGGACTGAATTACTTCAAAGAAGGAAACCGTAGCGCTCAGTCATCAGTTCAAAAAATGTCATAAGGTCCAAACAGTGAGGACATGTGTTGAACCAAACATTTATTAAAGATATCGAGGATTTTGTGATCTTCGATACATTTGCATTCACATTTTAGGCAAGATAGGAGTAGCAGGGACTGCCCTTAAGTGGTTGCAGTCCTTTTTGGCTGATCGGTCATTTGCGGTTTTTGAGGAGGACGCTCTCTCTAATCAGATTCCTTTGCGCTGTGAGGTTCCCCAGGGCTCCTCTCTCAGCCCCACCATGTTTAATATCTACATGAGGCCCCTTGCGGAGGTGGTGGCTCCCTGGGGAATCCACACTGTTATGTACGCCGATGACACTCAGTTGGTCGTCTCGCTCAGTCATCAAGATAGAGTCAAGTCAACCTTGACTGTTTGTCTTGAGAAGGTCTCTCAGTGGATGGAGTTATCTTTCCTCAAATTGAATGGGACCAAGACGGAAATTATGATCTTAGGCCATGCGGCCCCTGCAAATTTGGATGCGATATGGCCCAGCTGTCTTGGCCCCCCCCCCCATCCCCCAAGACTCAGATTAAAAGGTGTATGGTTTGAATGCAACCTAAATTTTACAGCCCAGGCGCGCAAAGTGGCGGCCAGTTGTTATGGCCTCCTTAGGCTGTTGAGGAAGATTTTTCCCCTTCTCCCGTTCGAGGCGAGGCGTTTGCTGGTCCAAGCTTTGGTTCTTTCACGGCTGGATTACGCAAATGCAGTTTATCTGGGAGCGCCTTTAAGAACCACAAAGATTCTTCAGACCATTCAGAATTGCGCAGCTCGCCTTTTAATGAATGTCCAGAAATGTTAGCCATTAGGCAGCTGCACTGGCTTCCCGTTTTTGGAGAGAATTAGGTTCAAGGCTATGTATATTATTCACAAGTCGCTCGGGGGTCCTCCTATAATTCAGCCCATGGTGCAGTTATATTGGACTAACAGAACTCTTAGATCCAGCAACAAAAGACTTCTTGTGGTTCCTCTGATTAAACGGGCAAGGATGGGGGGGCGCCGGTTTCCTTACTATGCGGCAATGTTATGGAACCGGCTCCCACACCATATTCGTCTTGAGCAGGACTATCTTGGATTTAGGAGGCAGTTGAAGACTTTTCTCTTTCCGTAAGTAGCAGTGAGTGATAAGATGTCACAGGAAGCGCTGGGATGCCCTCGGGTAGCCATGCGCTATACAAGTCTGTATTCATTCATTCATTCATATCCTTATATTTCAATGTTCAGTTATTACACTCTTTCATATTGATATTCCTTTTGACTCCCTCAGTGCTTGTCTTACATAGCCTAGGTCGATACATAGATCTACCACCACCTTACGCTAGGACCTTGGACACTTTACTAAGAGTAGACAGATCCAGAGGTAAGTGATCCTGACCTTACCATCAATGGGGTGCTACCGGCGATTCTTTCTGGAATGCCTTTAACTCTTTTCCTACTTCCAGGCCTCATCGGCTAGGCTCTTTTTGTTTTTCTAATACTTTTAACGAATCACATCACTCATTTTGCTCCAACCGTGAGGGCAAATAGTGAATGGCGCTTACATATTTACCAACCACCACAAATACTACACCGTAACAGGTGTGCTCCTATCAATATAGTTTTTTCTTGAGCTTACAGAGTGGTTATTCTACATGACAATCATTAGATGCTCATACTTATAGGTTCCAGATAAACCTAATTGCTCTTTTCCTTCCCTCCCCCTTCACTGATAGCAACTTTCATTTCTTTCATTTTTAGTCATCTGACCTGTAATCGAGCAAGGGTTCAAGCTTTCCCTACAGGACATGGCCTTCTGTGTGGACACTATCCTACCCCCACAAACTGGATGTAATTTATTCATCACTACAATACGCAGTCATTACTAGTTAGATGATCACATCTTTTCTCGTGGTTCCTTTTTGTCAACAAGCTAATTTTCTTCACTAGTTGCTTCCATTTATTTACATGTTCCTGAGAACCATGCACCCACCACTCCATGGGGGATATTCACAAGGCTCTACCAATTTAACGGCACTTTAGCGCAGCCAAAGTCGTGATAAACTTACCTCCTCATTCACAAGCCAGTGCAGACAGCCCACATCACCAGTTTACCTGCGATAGCAGCGCAAAAAATATCGCCACCGATGACTCCCGCAACTATCGCTACTGAGATGCAGAGTAGGCGTTACCGTGCCAAAAGCCGTGACAACACCACTCCACAACATTCACAACAACGAGACAGAACTGCGATAAGAACACAAAACAGGCGATAAGGCGCGTTAGCAGCAGGAAAATAACACGTGCTCTGACCTGGTGCAAAGTCGGACCACAGCCTACACGACAAAAGGCAGCACAGCCCACAGCCAAATCAGAAGGACAACAGATGCACCCGGGCAACTGAACATGCAGCCCGGAGGCCCGAAAGGGCAACAACACCCGCCGCCACCACTCCCAGGACCCCCCTCCCCAGCACCCCCCCCCGACAAAAGACATGCCACATCAGCTACACCTAAACACGTCCAAAATGATCTGCTTGATGTCGCACAATTACAACTGGTGATATGCATGTGTCGTCACAAAAATGAGCATCACACATTCACTTTCGAAGCAACAAATGAAACTTTATTAACATGAACACTGGAATGAAGTGAAGACACATGGCGGCTCCCCGCACGACAATCCATATGTCACAGCCTGCAAGACAAAAATCATGATGAGAAGGTGTGTCCTGCACACACCAAAAGGTCAGGGAGAGAGCGAAGGAGAGAGAGAGGAAGAGAGGGAGAGAGAGAGGTAAGAAGAAAGGGGGAGAGAGATGGAGAGCGACGAAGAGAGGGGAAGAGAGAGAGAGAGAGAAGAAGAGGGGGAGAGAGAGAGAGTGCCACCCCTGCCCACCTAGGCCACACTGCTCACCTGCTGCCACCAGTGTGTCTCCAACGACTTGCCGGTATGTGTAGCAGTACACCAGGTCACAAATCTAAGACAGACCCGTCATCTGAAACGGAGTCCAGACACACTATTGGCACAGTACACACAATTGCACAAGACACCATCGCCTGACTGCCCCAGCGCACCTAGGCAGAGGCACCCCAGCCCCTCCCGCTGCCCATCCGAGCATGCCCGCCCATGCACACCCAGGCCTCACTGCTCACCTTCGGCCACCGGCTCATAGACAGGAGGTCCCACCACGTGCCGCTGTAAGTCACAAGCCTGGGGCCCACAGACATGGCACCCTCCACACCATGCAGCCCCGCTCCGCAGGCCACCAGGTCTCACGTTTGGTGCTGGGTCTTGATTACTCCATGGCATAGAACATACCAGTGAACCCGGCATCATCGCAGGCTGCACACCCACTCAGCCCAATGGGTGCCACTAACTGTGGGAACCAGGAAGCGACACCACGTGGCAGTAGGCCCGCCCTGTCCGCTGGCTCTGGCCTACACTGTGGTCCAGCAGGGCACACAAAACCTAAGCTGTCTGGACCGCCGGGACGGGGCATCATTGCAGGCTGCACACCCGCTCAGCAGCTTAAGTTGCCACTGACTCAGTGCACCCAAAGTCACCGTCCCGTGGAGGGATGCCTGTGCTGGCCGCAATGCTCTGGGTGCCACTAACCTTGTGCCACGCCAGTAACCGCCACGTGGTGGTAGGCCCATGCCGGCCGCAAGGCCTCGGGTGCCACTAACCCTGTGCAACGCCGGTCAATGCCACGTGGTGGTAGGCCCATGCCGGCCGCAAGGCCTCGAGTGCCACTAACCCTGTGTGCAACAACTCATGTGGTCTTTATGATTGAGAACCGTAGAGCGTCCGTCATCCAGTCAACACCGGCAGAAGGGAATGTGACGTCGTCGGCCCCTTATGTTGGCGGAGTCACATGGCCTGTGCCACCTGTGCAGGATGGGTGTGGTGTGCGTGCAAACCTGCCCTCAGGGAGTGGCAGTAACATGCGGACAACTAGACCAGTGACCTGCACACCACCAGTGTTAGACCTGGCACCTTGGCGTGAGTCTCCCTTCCACTTTTTGTCGCTGTGCCTCATGTGTTTTGCTGGTGTTAGCTGCTCAGAGCACTGTGCCACTGCCAACCAGTGCCATAGTGCAAGTGCTCCCTACTTAAAATGTATATGTTGGTTTGATTCCATGATTGGCTTATTTGGTTTACTGTCAGACCCCAGTAAAGTGGAACAGGAGTGCCCAGGGCTTGTAAATACAAATGCTGCTGGTGGGCTTGCAGCACTGGTTGTGCCACCCACAGAAGCGGCCTAGTAAAATGTGTCTAAGGTCTGCCATTGCAGAACCTGCGTGCAGTCTGGTACTGTCATGCTGACTGGGGAAGTGCACCCACTTCCCAGTCACTAAACCTTCCCTTAACTTCATATTAGTCACCCCTATGGTAGGCCCAAGGGCAGGGTGCTTTGTAAGCATAAGGTAGGACAAGCCCTGATGTGTGTGGCATGTCCTAATAGTGAATTACAACCATTTTCGTTTTTCACTATTGCAAGGCTACCTGTTTCCATAGGCCAGAATGGGCTGTTAGAATTGTTACATCCTATGATCCTAACAGACCCAGGGAACATGGTAGAAATTCGAGTTTAGTATGCCTGAACTCAGAATAATAAAATACATCTTTTAGTAAAAACATTTTAATATTCTGTGATTGCAAATACCACTTTTAGAACGCTGGTATTTGCTTGCCTAACCATTTCAGCCCGCCTCTGCTATGATTATTCATCACTACAATACGCAGTCATTACTAGTTAGATGATCACATCTTTTCTCGTGGTTCCTTTTTGTCAACAAGCTAATTTTCTTCACTAGTTACTTCCATTTATTTACATGTTCCTGTGAACCATGCACCCACCACTCCATGGGGGATATTCACAAGGCTCTACCAATTTAACGGCACTTTAGCGCAGCCAAAGTCGTGATAAACTTACCTCCTCATTCACAAGCCAGTGCAGACAGCCCACATCACCAGTTTACCTGCGATAGCAGCGCAAAAAATATCGCCATGATGACTCCCGCAACTATCGCTACTGAGATGCAGAGTAGGCGTTACCGTGCCAAAAGCCGTGACAACACCACTCCACAACATTCACAACCACGAGACAGAACTTCGATAAGAACACAAAACAGGCGATAAGGCGCGTTAGCAGCAGGAAAATAACACGTGCTCTGACCTGGTGCAAAGTCGGACCACAGCCTACACGACAAAAGGCAGCACAGCCCACAGCCACATCAGAAGGGAAACAGATGCACCCGGGCAACTGAACATGCAGCCCGGAGGCCCGAAAGGGCAACAACACCCGCCGCCACCACTCCCAGGACCCCCCTCCCCAGCACCCCCCCGACAAAAGACATGCCACATCAGCTACACCTAAACACGTCCAAAATGATCTGCTTGATGTCGCACAATTACAACTGGTGATATGCATGTGTCGTCACAAAAATGAGCATCACACATTCACTTTCGAAGCAACAAATGAAACTTTATTAACATGAACACTGGAATGAAATGAAGACACATGGCGGCTCCCCGCACGACAATCCATATGTCACAGCCTGCAAGACAAAAATCATGATGAGAAGGTGTGTCCTGCACACACCAAAAGGTCAGGGAGAGAGCGAAGGAGAGAGAGAGGAAGAGAGGGAGAGAGAGAGGTGAGAAGAAAGGGGGAGAGAGATGAAGAGCGATGAAGAGAGGGGGAGAGAGAGAGAGAGAAGAAGAGGGGGAGAGAGAGAGAGTGCCACCCCTGCCCACCTAGGCCACACTGCTCACCTGCTGCCACCAGTGTGTCTCCAACGACTTGCCGGTATGTGTAGCAGTACACCAGGTCACACATCTAAGACAGACCCGTCATCTGAAACGGAGTCCAGATACACTATTGGCACAGTACACACAATTGCACAAGACACCATCGCCTGACTGCCCCAGCGCACCTAGGCAGAGGCACCCCAGCCCCTCCCGCTGCCCATCTGAGCATGCCCGCCCATGCACACCCAGGCCTCACTGCACACCTTCCGCCACCGGCTCATAGACAGGAGGTCCCACCACGTGCCGCTGTAAGTCACAAGCCTGGGGCCCACAGACATGGCACCCTCCACACCATGCAGCCCCGCTCCGCAGGCCACCAGGTCTCATGTTTGGTGCTGGGTCTTGATTACTCCATGGCATAGAACATACCAGTGAACCCGGCATCATCGCAGGCTGCACACCCACTCAGCCCAATGGGTGCCACTAACTGTGGGAACCAGGAAGCGACACCACGTGGCAGTAGGCCCGCCCTGTCCGCTGGCTCTGGCCTACACTAGGGCTCACAAAACCTAAGCTGTCTGGACCGCCGGGACGGGGCATCATTGCAGGCTGCACACCCGCTCAGCAGCTTAAGGTGCCACTGACTCGGTGCACCCAAAGTCACCGTCCCGTGGAGGGATGCCTGTGCTGGCCGCAATGCTCTGGGTGCCACTAACCTTGTGCCATGCCAGTAACCGCCACGTGGTGGTAGTCCCATGCCGGCCGCAAGGCCTCGGGTGCCACTAACCCTGTGCAATGCCAGTCAATGCCACATGGTGGTAGGCCCATGCCGGCCGCAAGGCCGCGAGTGCCACTAACCCTGTGTGCAACAACTCATGTGGTCTTTATGATTGAGAACCGTGGAGCGTCCGTCATCCAGTCAACACCGGCAGAAGGGAATGTGACGTCGTCGGCCCCTTATGTTGGCGGAGTCATATGGCCTGTGCCACCTGTGCAGGATGGGTGTGGTGTGCGTACAAACCTGCCCTCAGGGAGTGGCAGTAACATGCGGACAACTAGACCAGTGACCTGCACACCACCAGTGTTAGACCTGGCACCTTGGCGTGAGTCTCCCTTCCACTTTTTGTCGCTGTGCCTCATGTGTTTTGCTGGTGTTAGCTGCTCAGAGCACTGTGCCACTGCCAACCAGTGCCACAGTGCAAGTGCTCCCTACTTAAAATGTATATGTTGGTTGGATTCCATGATTGGCTTATTTGGTTTACTGTCAGACCCCAGTAAAGTGCAACAGGAGTGCCCAGGGCATGTAAATACAAATGCTGCTGGTGGGCTTGCAGCACTGGTTGTGCCACCCACAGAAGCGGCCTAGTAAAATGTGTCTAAGGTCTGCCATTGCAGAACCTGCGTGCAGTCTCGTACTGTCATGCTGACTGGGGAAGTGCACCCACTTCCCAGTCACTAAACCTTCCCTTAACTTCATATTAGTCACCCCTATGGTAGGCCCAAGGGCAGGGTGCTTTGTAAGCATAGGGTAGGACAAGCCCTGATGTGTGTGGCATGTCCTAATAGTGAATTACAACCATTTTCGTTTTTCACTATTGCAAGGCTACCTGTTTCCATAGGCCAGAATGGGATGTTAGAATTGTTACATCCTATGATCCTAACAGACCCAGGGAACATGGTAGAAATTCGAGTTTAGTATGCCTGAACTCAGAATAATAAAATACATCTTTTAGTAATTTTTTAAAAATATTCTGTGGTTGCAAATTCCACTTTTAGAAAGCTGGTATTTGCTTGCCTAACCATTTCAGCCCGCCTCTGCTATGATGTGTATCTGCCTGTCTGGTTTGTGTGAGTGACAGGGCTGGGGAAACCCAGAGGGGCAGGGCTAGGTAGCCTGGTGGTGAATAGAGAGATTGACATCCAGATGGGTGGGAGGAGTGCACCTGGACTCTGAATAGGGCTGTGCTCTGCCACCACAATGCTGGCTCCACCTCATGTGGAGCGGCTGATGTCTCTGCCCTGCATCCTGAATAGAAAGTCAGAGTCATGTCAACAAAGTGCTCAGGAACTGGTTTGGACTGGGCAAAGGCCCCTCTACCCCAGAGGAACAAAGGAATTAGGGGTATAAGTATTGGGACCCTGCTCCCAAGAAATTCGATCCTGCTTGACAAGAAGAACCTCTGCCTGAGGAGAAGGAACTGGGAAAGCTGTAAGGAGGAGTACTGTCCCTGACCTGGGGGATTGGCCTGCAGTGGTTGCCTTGCTGCTGAAGGAGAGGAGAAAGACTACAAAGACTTTATTTCAATTTGTGCTTAAAAAGATCTCCAAGGGCTTGGAATAGAGCTTGCCTCCTGCTGAAGTCTTAGGAACAACAGACTTCACCCTCCCTCCCCCCCAGCTCCCCAAAGTTCTTTGGAAGTGCCTGCTGCTGTTGTTAGGCCTTCTGAGGGACTGCGTGTCGCAAGGAGCTGGAAGCACGACTCAAGAAGGAGAAGCGTGCCGCCGTCGGAGCTGTTGTCGTCGCATCTCGTAAAGTGTGTCGCCGCTGCAGCATCGCATCGAGTGGTAGCGTCTCGCATCATCCAAGAAGTGTCTCGCAACGCCGAAGAAGCGTGTGGCCATCGCAGCCATCGTAGCCATCGTAGCTGACGCATCGCACCACATCCAGAGAAGAGTCTCGCATCGAGGAAGAAGCGTGTCGCCTTCACAGCCATCGTAGCTGTCGCTTGCACCGCATCAAGAAAAGCGCCTCGCATCCATGGAGAAGCGTGCCGCCGTCGGAGCTGCTGTAGTCGCATCGTGTAAAGGGGTGTCGCCGCTGCAACATTGCATCGAGCGGAAGCGTCTCGCAAATGTCGGAGAAGAGTGCCGCTGCCAAGGCCGCTGTCGTCGCATCGCGTAAAGGGTGACACCGCTGTAGCTGACGCATCGAGTCGAGTCTTCTCGCAACATTGGAGAATCGTAACGCATCTGGAAGATCTTCACGTCTTTATTTCTTTGCACCAAAAACTTCATCGCATCGACATCGTTGCAACACTTTCGTTGCCCTGCGTGTCGCATCTAAAAGGTACATTGACTTAAAGTGTCGCATTTAAGAACTTAAGAGAACTAAGCAAACTTTTACTATCTAAAGTAACAGTATTTTGTATTTTTGTCGTTTAATGGTCTTGTGGTAACTCTATATAAAGAATCCTTATTTTTAATATAAAACCTGTGTGGTGTCCATTTGTAGTGTTGTCACTTGGTTACTGTATGTGTTCACAAATTCTTAACCTATGACGCTCGGAGATAAGCCTTGTCTGCTCGCGCCAAGCTACCTAGAGGGTGAGCAGGGGTTATTTTAGGAGTGTACCCCCTTATCCTGACTAGAGGAAAGGTTCCCTGCTTGTCACAAGTACCTACCTGTGCCAACCAGAGAACTCGAATTCTAACAACCAGCGTGTACGCCTGTGACGGGTAGCAATAAGGGCCCCCCCCTCGGAGCGTAAGCGGAGTGATCTGGCCTGCCATACGCCGGACCAGCCCAAGGCCTGCAAAAATGACTTGTGGGCTCTGGGCGTTGTTCAGTCCATGTCTGGACATGGAGATGACTGATGTGTGTGTCCCTGTTGTAGTGTTCACAGGACCCGTTACACAATATGCAATGTGGCAACCTCTGACTGGCATCCTACAGGATGAGCATCATTGACGCTAGGGAAATCACTTTCCCTACATTCATCCACACATTCATACATGAATGATGAAAGACATGGCACAGCAGTGCGTCACTGGATGTTTATTGCACATCCAGTGCAGGTCTGCAGCTGGAGCGTATAGGGCAATGCAGAGCACACTACACAATATGGGCCCCTGGAGGGCCAGCCAGAGTTGACAAGTACTGTGGAAGGGGGAGGGTACAGTCTGCAGTCTGGTCGCCGTGTCATTGGTCATCAAACAGGATATGGCAGTCCATGTCACTGTCCAAGGTGACTGCATCGGAGTGTATCGAGGGTCAGTGGACGGTCATGAGGCCACGTGCAGCACCAAGCAGAAACAAGCCAGGTGGCGTAAATGAATGCTAGTGCCTCCTGATCACAAACCCATCCACGTCCTCGTGCCCTGATGTGTGCTCTGCCCCACTTGTGGGTGTTGCAGTACCGGGTAAAGCACTGTGTGCCACTGACCCATCAGGTGCCGGAGTGGATACGTCTGCCGCACTGTGAGGCAATGGCACACCAGGGGGTGGAGATGTGGATGGTGTGGGGCAGCAGCATTCATCTGCGCCACGCCTTGTGGCAGCAATGCCATGATGATGATCTGCAGGGCATGGTAGATCACAGCAGCATTTCGCTGATGTACAGCGGTGGCTGCCATCCTTTCCGCCTCCATCCACACCATGTCCTCCATGAGCTTCCGCATGTGTGCCAGCTCACGGCTGGTATCGCTGGTGCCCCTCTGAGCGGGCAGGTTTTCTTCTCTCCATGTCAGGGCTCCAGCGATGTCAGTCAGGGCTCTTTGGAGACCATGGAGCGGGCCTAGACACCCATGGATGACAGTTTGGTGGCATTGAGGTCGAACCCCACCGCACCTGCTCAGCTGTCTCCCTCTGGGCCTCCAGCACATGGCCTTGGAAGGCCATGTGTTATTCCTGGGGGTCTTGGGAGGCTGCTGGGGCTGTGGGTGCCTCCTGCTGGGTGGTTTGGGTGGTGGGTGGGGTCTCCTCGATGCAGCTGGTCAGCCCTGATCCTGGAGGTGAGTCGGGGATGATGTCAATGATGTCTAGGAGGGCTTGTGCGTCGATGCTGGGGTTGTCCCCCTCGTCATCAGTGAAGAGTGGCTGGGACTGCTCTGCAGGGGGTGCTGATGGCGGCCCTGCAATGTGAAGGGGAGATGGTGTATTGCAATGTGTCCACATGTATGTAGCCGCATGGTACATGTTGACATTCAGACAGCAGGGCATTGTACATTGTGACAGTCTATAGACCTGGGCGATGACCCAGAGTCATTGAGGGTGTGCACTGTGCTCTGCTTGATTGAGCATGTGTGCCATCATGGCCATCTCCTCCCTACCCCCAGTACCTGGTGGTAACTCACCCTGTGGCGGTTGTGTTGTGTCCTGTCGAGCAGTGTCCGGTCCCCCGACTCCGGCCACAGAATCCACACTGATGACTGTTGACACCAGCTCCCCCATATCATCCAGCATGAGCTGTGGTGCTGGGCCCCCACCTCCAGTCTGCATTGCTGCCTTCTGGTTGGCTGCGAGTTTCTCCTTGGTCTTTCTCTTAATGTCATTCCATCACCTCTTGACTTCGTCCATTGTCCTCTTGTGCTCTCCGACGGCATTCACCTTGTCCACAATGTCCTGCCATATTCCAGTTTTGGTGCCCAATGACACGTTGGAGGTGACGAACAGTTGTTGATGGTGTTCCATCACCTCCGTGACTATGATCCTGTTCGCCTGCGGACTGAACTTTGTCTTTCTCTTCTTCTTGTCCTTGCCCTTCCCTGTCCCCGAGGTCCCGGGCTGGTCATCAGGGGTGCTTGGCTTGTGGTGTTGCGCTCGTCCTCTGTGCCTGCTTCCGCTGCCTCCATGGTGCTTGGATGTTGGTCTGTTTTTTCTACTTTTATGGTAATTTTTCCCGCCTGCCACATGTGTGTTGCAGGCCTGGCACTGCTTATCGCGCTTTGGCCCATCGCAGGTTTTTTGGCGTTGGGGTTTGTGTTTCAATCACCGTTGAGGTGGTTGTATAGCGGGCATTGGCCGCAGTTTCGGCAAACTATTGCATGGGGCCGCCTTGTTGTGAATTCCACATTGACACAGTGTTTTTTCCCGCGATAGGCTACGATGTTGAGAGTTGCGTTACGCTACTCTTGCGGTAGTTATCACTCGTTCTTGTGAACATACCCCCATGTGTGTTAACATATATAGATTATATGATCTCATCTGTACCTTATGTACGGTTGGTCGATTACTATAGTTTGAGTCTTCACTTTGGACATTTCGTCTTGCGTGACAGGTGTGGACGTTTCTTCATACTATGGTCACTGAATGTGCTTGTTTTCACTTTATAGCTCCAGCACTCACATGTTTTTTAGCACTTTGAATCTCATTACTGGTGGCAAGCCTGTTCCTCCACGATCAGACTAATACGTTGGAGGATTCACTCTTGGTGGAGGATTTTCGGCTTTACTTTCTTCAATCACTTATGCTTCTTATTTCAAAACTGTGTTCTTCGGGTTTTATACATTTGGATCAGATACTCACCAAACACGTTTGTCTCTGTTTTTCTAGACGTTTTAATTTGACCTTTGTTTACAATAATGTTACATTCGTATGTGCTGTATGTTTATAGATACAGGCCGAGCAGCTTAGAACAAACACTAAAGAAGGACAGAGAAGGAGGAAAAGCAGGATGTAACAAATAACATCACAGCCTTGAAAAAGTCAGTGGGTGATAAAACACGTCGACTGTTGTCCAGTTCCGAAGGATGAATATGTGAGTGTACCGAAGATCACAAAATCCTCGATATCTTTAATAAACGTTTTGTTTGTGGGACTAATGAATTAGTGCTATGGTTTTCTTCTTTGAAGTCCTTACAAGTGGATAGCTCTTTGTAAACTGATGCTTTGGGCATTGAGGAGTGAAGAAAGCTAGACCACTTCGGTAATAATCTCTAAAGCATCTCTATTTTTCATTGATATATTTTTCCTTAAGCCTTTGCTTTACTGAGGGAGTAATGAAGTCCAGAGTTTACTGTGCATGGCGAGAAGAGAACCGATGGAACATTAAGGAGGGAAAGTCATTTGTGTTTTAAATTAGGATGCTCGTTTTGTCTGCCAGGTTTCCCACAGATGCTGGGCCCATACAGAATTACGATGAGTACTGCTTTCTTCTTTGGTCGAATACTATTGAACATAATTATGTTTGGCTGTTTTACGACTCCTTGAAATATCACATTGTTAAATACTATGACAAGCAGGGCCAACACCTGTAGTCTTTGTACTGCCTCATTGGAAGGATTCTTCTGGAATGTGTCTAGGCATAAGAAAGGTAAGCCTGTAATAAAAATGTAATGCATGACAGGGCACACTCACCTCTGCACCATGGTGCAGGGCTGTGTACCACACAAGGGGCCTCAGTTATGAGGCCACTTGCACCGCAAGAATATCGCTTTTTGTAGCATTCCGTGGTGCATGGGCCTGCTCCATATTTACATGGCAGCACTAAGCCACTTTTTATGGCTTAATGCTGCCTCGTAAATATGGCTCCCTCTAACGCAGTTTTCTGCGTTAAAGGGGCATGCAATGGGTGTTGCTAGGGGTGTTCCCAGCAACATCCATGGCTTTTTGACACTGCCCAAAATTTACGAGAAATTGTAAATCTGAGGCAGAGCCAAAAACTTACGCCTCACCAGGGAAGGCGTAAGGGAGGCACAATGAGGAGAAATTACTTTATTTCTTCTTGTTTTTTCTTTTTCTAAGTGTGCTGCATTTTGCTGCACACATAGAAAAAGGAAAAAGGAAAGAGCCTCTTCTGATTGTTTCTGTGCAGCAAAGTATGCCTTCCTGCACAAAAAATAATCATCCCAAAAACACAGGCACCCTTGCACCATGGTGCAAAGTTGGCTGCGTGCGCATGGCAGCCCATTATGCACCGGTGTAGGGGGAAAATACAGGAGTGCACCCTATCTGATGAATACGGCGCATTCCTGCCCTTTTCTTTTCTGTAGGGCAGTGCATCAGGAAGGCCTGTGGCGCTGCACTACAGTAAAACCTCATAAATGAGGTCCAAGGAGTCTATTTGTGCACCAGCGTAGGGGATGACATCACAAGTAGGCCAGTACTTGTGCTGTGTTTTCCCTCCTGCACAATACTGTGCAGAAAATGTGGAGGTTGAATTACATTGAGTGAAAAAATTATATATTTGCCTGACTGAGTTCTACTACGTGCTAGATAATAACTCTAGGAGGTGTGTGTCAGTACCATAGAGACACGTTAGCACTGCCCAAGTCAGTTGTCAAGGCTTTGGTGCTATGTTTAAAGTTACTACTTTTTACTGAGTCAAAAATCCTTTTTGTATGAAACTTATTCTATAAAAATCACAGCTTTCTGTGCTTACCTTTAACCCTTTTCTACCAGCAGAATTTCTACTACTTGTTGTTAGAGTACAAAAACAAATACCTTGTCTTTGTGTCTTATCTAGGAAACTAGATTCAGTTCCTCTACTCCCATGGGACTTCTGACTGTGCTCATGGAGTGTGCCACCACATCCATTTTTTTTACTGGTCTTCATGGGAATCATGCCTTAGCAGGAATGGATTCTCTGAAATATCCATTTTTTCTCGTAGCCTTGTGCCCCTTCTGACATGAGTCCATTCGGGACTTGGAGCATTGAGTTTATCCTGCTCCAGTCCTTCTCCCTACTTTGGAGGACCAAATTCCAAACCCTATTACCTCTGGAGCCCTCAAGGTTCTTCTTTTTTGCCATCATTGACACCGTGCTATAGCCACCCCCCCTTGTACTTGGCTCCAATGAACATGTCCCCTGTGGTGTGGTTTTCATCTGAATGTATCACACACCAAACTGGCTATCTCCATCCTCCTCATTCCCGGTTGGACCCAGCTAACAGGGTCCTGTGACTTTGACATCTGGCAACCCTCCTATATGGCTTTCAATTTCCATGCCTCACATTTTTTCTGGTCCACTAATCCTTCTTTGGTTATCTGTCCCCTGTGTGGAAGGCAATCCCTCTCAAGTCTGTGCCCCTTTTTATTAGCTTGTTTCTAGTCAGCATCTACCTAGACTCTCCCTCTCTCCTCTGTCTCCATTTTGTGACATCTGTTACCACCCCTTTTGGGACTAGCCTCAATACTCTCTCTTGAATGTTTACTCTTTTGTGGAACCATTCAATGCATGGCACCTGCATTCTCCCCTGCTACCCCATTTCTTGTCCCTCTTTTTCGGGGCCTATCAGACCTAGTTTCTGGTAAACTCCCTTGGGCACCGTGTATTTGTGACTCCGTTGCTGCCTTACATGTTCCTAGTTTCACTATGCTTTCCTCCTGTTGTGTGGCTCCATATGTACCTACCTCTCTCCAAAACAAAGCAGAATTGAGTGATAATGTTACATGACCTTTGGACAGGTGCCCTTGAATGCTATCACATTCCCTGACCTTTCATTCTTTATCCCTGACTGCAAACCATCTTCCTTCATCCTCATGCCCACTACACATATGCATATCTGTACTTTTGTGGCCAGCTATACTCTCAGCTCCCATTGCTGGTTCTTTCATAATATGATCCACCTCAGATCCCAACATGTTCTTACCTCGTTTAACTCTTATTCTTACATCCTTTGCCTTTATCTCACCTATAACTCTCTATACTCCCTTTGATAGTCTCCTTTTTTCTCTCTATTCTATACTTCTCCCTTATCCTGTCCTTCTCCACAGTTTGTCTTCTTTTCTCCTTCTTTTTTTTATTTCTGCCCTCTCCATGTCTTTTTCCTCCATCTTTTCTCTCCCTATCTTTGTTTCATTTTTGTTGTTCGTAACTTTTTTTGTGCCTTCCCCTATCACTTTTCTGTGCTTCAAATTTGTATCATTCCTACCTTCTTTCGCACTTTCTTTATTATTAGGTCACCATTTGTTTTGCTGCACCTCCCACCACAGAGCTCCATGCTTCACTTTCCTAGGAAGAATCACTATAGATACAGGCCCAAGTATAGTATTAGTAAAGAAAAATACTAAGCAGGCCTGGTAAATGAACTACAGCTGATACAAAACACACTGGGCCCTCTCACACCTCTGGGACCCAGGGCAACCCACTAACACTCATTACTTGTATAATACAAATCAAATATTAAGAACACAGTTCACTGAACACCACACACCAGTCCAACACAACCTTTTTACAAAATTATTCATAACTTCACACTGTTTGCACCGCCATGTCTATGGCCTAAATATAAGTGTAAGAAATCAGCAAATCCTTCCAACCGCACCCCACCGGATCCAAAATCATACACTAATCAGATAAGACACTGACAGCCACTGTAGATCCATAATGGAAACATCAGAAACAGCTACTAAATACCTATGGACAGCCAACAGCATATCAAGGTTATAATATTGACAAACTATGAACCCCACCCTCTTCAACGGATACATGGTTCCTCTGGCTAATGTCATCCACGTACACAACATCAAAATCCTCTCTTATGCTGATGAAACGCAACTCACACTCTCCCTCTCAGATTAGACCGCCAAAACAAAAAACAAGTTAACTGCCTGCATGATTGAAGTCGCTAACTGGATGAAAGCCAACTGTTTCAAGCTCAACCCTGACAAGGCAGTGGTCATTGACAAGAGTACTTCACCATTGGACTCCAAATGGTGGCTGGCCGAACTTGTATCCGCATCCACAAACGACACCTACGCTAGGATCCGCAGAATAATCATTGGTAGCAAACTGGGCATGGCCACACAATTCAACTCTGTCACTTCATCTTGCGACCACACCCTGAAGATGCTGAGGAAGATCTTCAAATGACTCCAAAGGAACACCAGAAAATCTGTAACTCATACCCTTGTTACCTGCAAATTGGAGTACACAGAACATCCTTAAAGCTGAGATCACCAAGTAGCTCACGAGAAGACTACAAAACATCCAGAACTCAGCAGTCGGACCGATCTTCAACCTCCCACACAGAATCCACATCACACCACACCATATGGAATTCCGCTGGATCCTGAAACACAAATTGGCTAATTTCAGACACCTCATACACACATTCAGGGCACTACACAACTTGGGCCCCGCCTAACTGAACAGTCACGTCTCCTTCCACCAACCACCCAGAAATCTCTGTCCCACAGGACTACTGCTCACACAAATCTCACACATACACAGAACCAGATCAGGATGACGAGCATTCTCTTACATTTTTCCTTAAGCGTGGAACGACCTCCCTCTCCCCACCAGGGCCTCCTCCTCCCTTCTTGAATTCTGCAAGAAGCTGAAGATCTGGCTTTTAAGCATCCTACCATAGGCAGGGCTCGGCACACACACCTGCTCAGCACCAGAACACCCTCATGGGTGAGCGTGCATTTTTCAAATACGCATGACATAACACAATATGACATCTAAATGCCGTAACACTATAGAAAAATGGAAATGCCTCAGCTCTTCAACGTCTGATCTTTGCTTGAACCAACAGTGCTGAAACGTCCTTTCTAAGACTATGAACCAGTCCATGAAGTTCATTTTCTGATTCGCAAAGAACATTTTCAATTTTCCAGCCAATAAGAAAGCATTGCCAGTCTCCTGTGGGACAAACGTCCTTAGATTGCTTCACGCTCTTTATTATTTCAAGGAGATGAGCAGCCTTCCGTGTACTGTTTTCCGTTTGGTCTTGCAAAGCTATTTGCTTTATTTCCCACATCTGTCTTTTTTTTTGCTCCCCAGGGAAATGCTTTTTACCTTTATTCTATCTAATAGATTTTCAGTTTTTCAACCGAGTCTCTCAAGGACTCTCAACTGATACTTAAGTACAGGCTGTCCTACAAAACCCATTTCTTCGGTGTCCTGGGGTTTAAATCATTTTCTCAAGTTGTTTAGACATATTTATTTCTGTGTTCTGGATGATTACGGGGATATTGTCCTCTCCATGCCAGAGGAACCATATCAGTCTTTTTTTTTTTCTAAAGGCGAAACACTCGCTGCCTGCAGTGTTTCGCATGCACTGCCTCGGTGCTAACTGAGCCGGGTCATGGACATTTCCCTGGTACCGGACAAATGTACACTGGTGCCAGGCTAGTTTGTACTGACTTGGCCTTTGAGCTGACACGGGCACTGACCAATGTTTTACATTGCTCGGTTCAAAATTGCATGGCTACGGTGTCATTTACACGATCTGGTACCTACATTTGCATGTGTGTTGTACATGTGTTAGACATATAGGTGCGCTCGTTAGAGCAGATGCAGTCTGTCTTCAATGTTAGCTGGGTCACGTGTTATGCCCAGCCAATCACAAGTGACGTTTACGTCAGCAAAGGGGGAGTTACGAGGGGAGGCGGTCGAGCTGTACCGTGCCTCCTCCCGCTGCGAGCGGACGTGCTCGATTCACCGCTGGCTGCCCTGCTCTACGGATCCTACTGCCGATTACGTGGTGAGCAGAGTTCGTCCTTCCTGTGCGCCCCATTGATGCTGGCGGGCGCGCCTCTTCACAGCGGGGCCGGAACCAGCGACACGTGCGTTCCTGCCGCATACTGCACGCGCTCTGTCTTGAGTGCCTTCTGCCCGCGCCTGAGTGCCTGCGGCGGCCGTCGACCCGCCTTCCAGTCCGTCCAGCACGCCCCTTGTGCCTGTTCGTGCCCTGCACCTGCTACCAGCCTGCACTTCTTGCTGTGGGCCCTGAGACAGGGGTCTCTGTGCCAGCCGCAGGCTACTCCGAACTTACCTGAAGGTACTGTGTGCTGCAGTCTTGCGTCAGCTTGTTGGCGCGACGTGCCTGAGTGGGCTGCTGGCCTGTTATTTTGCGCACAGGTCGTCACAGGTGTCCAAGCATCCCGGCTGTGTGCGTATTCCGGTGTGCAGTGGGAGTACTCTGCCACCATGGCACAGAGTAACAACATCTGCGTGCCGCCCCTCTTCCTTGATGAGCCGGGTAAGCCATGCATGAAATGGAAGAGCTGGTTGCGGGCCTTTGAGAACTACATAGTGTCGATCGATGGGAAGACGTTCGATGCGGACCGGAAACAAGCGCTTCTGTTTGGGTTACTGGGGAAGGCTGGCCAGGAAATATTCGACAGTTTGCCGGAGTACAAGAACCCACCAGGGGTGCTTGATGCGCTCGACGTCTATCAGGAGGCGGTTAAGCGCCTCGAGAGACAGTATGCAGTGGAAAGCAACATAATGGTGGGGCGTCACAAGTTCGCGCTGAGGAAACAAGCAGACGGTGAGACCATGGAGGAGTACATTGCCTGTTTGCGTGTTCTGGCGCAGGATTGTGGCTTTGAGGACAGGGTCGACACGTACATCCGTGATCAGGTGGTGTTTTACTGTCACTCCAAAAAGGTGCAGGAGCGTCTACTGTCCTGCAGGAACCCTACACTCGGAGAGGTGACGGACATTGCAAAAGGAATCGAGAGGTCGCTTCTCTCTACTAAAGAATTGGCGTGTAGTAGACCTAGCTCCAACGTGTTCTATGTGCAGGATAAGAAGAGGTCGGACCATAAGACTATGGACAAGGTCGGGACTGCCAAGGCAGGCGATCGTAAGCCGTTATGTTGCTTTAGATGTGGCTCACACGACCATTTGGCTGATAGCAAATCGTGCCCTGCGCTAGGCAAACCATGCTCGAAGTGTAAGAAAGTGGGTCACTTTGCCGCGGTCTGTAAAGCACGCAGCCACGTGCGCAGTGTGAAAGTGAGTTCCGTGAGTGAGGACGATATGGAGATGTGTGCGAACATTGTATTGTCCATTGATGTGGAGAATGGCCATGTGAAGGGTCCGGTAGGGACGGTGCTGATTGGGGCGGTGGAGTTGCCGTTTACTGCTGATTCTGGTTCACCCATTACGATCATTTCTGACAGTGTTTTTTGAACAATGGGGTGGCGTACAGTTGAGTGAGACGGATGTGAATCCGAAAGCGTTTGGTGAGCAGGACATTGAGATGCTGGGTTACTTCCGTGATACCCTCACTTTTAAGGGGAGGGCGATTCCCACGAAGGTATACGTGGCCGAGAAGGGCAGGAATTTGGTGGGATGGAAGGATCTAGCGAAATTGGGGGTGATGTTGGTTCCAGGAGCAGATGATCCCATAGTCCTACGTGATGATTGGGTTGGCTACGTACATGTGGATGAGGAGCAGGAAGGTCTGCCGGAAGTGTTAGCCAAGTTTGGCGGAGTGTTTAGGAATGAAGTGGGGTGCGTGAGAGGTTTTGTGCATAACATACAGTTGAAGGAGGGTGCCACACCAGTAAAGCACAAAGTTAGGACCGTGCCTTTGTCCGTGAGGTGTGAACTGAAAGCCGTCTTGGACAAACTCAAACAGGAAGGTGTGATTGAGGAGGCCGGTGCGTCTGAATGGGTTTCCGCTAAGGGTGGGCGTAGTTCGCGAAGTAGCACTTCGCGAAGCTACGCAAAGTGAAGTTCGCACTACGCGAGCTACGCGTAGCACTTCGCGAACTGCGAAGTAACATGTTCGCACTGTGCAAGATGTTGTTTTCAATGATTGCACAGTGCGGACAAGCAACCGGCACTGTGCAATCATTGAAAATGGCATCTTGCACAGTGCGAGCTGTAGTTTTCTGCTGCTCGAGTAGATTTTTACTCGAGCTGCAGCTTTCTCAACGCGAACTGGTAGTTTCTCATCGCGAGCGGTCGCGAGCATACGCGACCCCTCGCAATGAGAAACCTGACCTTCTCGCGTTGGGAATCTCGCCGGGAGGTTTATTTTCCATGCTCGCGATCGCGAACAAGGAAAAAGTCTCGCCAGGATGTCATTTTGCTTGCTCGCGGTCGCCAACTTGACGTTGAGGACCGCGAGCAAGCAAAAAATGACCGCAGCACTACGCAACACTACGCTACGCGTGTTCGCACTGTGCTACGTGCAGTTCGCGTAGCGCGAAGTAGCGCGAACTTCGCAAACTACGCGAGCGTAGCGTAGTGCTTCGCCCAGGCCTAGTTTCCGCCATCGTGGTTTCAAAGAAGAAGAAAACGGGAGACATCCGTCTCTGTGTTGATCTCCGATCACTGAATAAGAACATACTGATAAATTGTCATCCTCTCCCCAACATACAGGAGATCTTGTCGTCTACGTCTGGGTCCCGGTATTTTACTATAATCGATTTAAAATCAGCCTACCACCAAGTCTGTTTGACCAAAGAGTCCAGAAGTCTTACCACCTTCATTACTCCGTTCGGTGCTTACCGTTAAGTCAGGTTGCCCTTTGGGCTGGCCTCGGCCTCGGGGGTTTTTCAGAAGTTGATGGACTTGTTGTTCCGTGAGATGCGGGGGGTCGAGGCGTTCCAAGACGACATCTTGCTACACACAAGGAACAGACAGGAGCACTTGGCGCTGCTGAGCACAGTGTTGGAGGTCCTAGGTGCCAAGGGGATGACTGTTTCCAAGGACAAGTGCAAATTCATGCAAGAAAAGATCGAATACTTGGGGCGCGTGCTGTCTCAGGACGGCATAGCACCGAAAGAAGACCTGGTCCAGGCGATCCGCAATGCTCCGCGTCCGGAGGACAAAGACGCGCTATGGTCCTTCCTTGGTCTCAGTGAGTACTATTCTAAATTCGTCCAGGGATACGCTGACAAGGTCGAGCCGCTGAGGCAGCTTCTGCGGAAGAATGTGAAGTACCTTTGGTCAGGTGCGCAGGATGCTGCATTCGAATTTGTCAAAACAGCCATTGCCACGGCTCCGGTTCTGCGACCCTATGACAAGGATTTGCGCAATGTGGTCACCGTCGACGCCAGCGCCAAGGGCATTGGAGCTGTCTTCTGTCAGTTTCAGGGGTGCAAGGAGAACACCATCGCCTTCATCTCTCGCACGTTCAGTGACGCGGAGAAGAGCTACAGCACTATCGAAAGGGAAACTCTGGCATGTGCATGGGCAGTGGAAAAGCTGAAGAACTACCTGTGGGGCAAAGTCTTTGAGATCGTCACTGACCACAAGCCGTTGGTCTACATGATGGACGTGGAAGGCCGAGGAAACGGAAAAGCGAGCTCGCGGCTTCTGCGGCTGCTCTCCAAATTGCAGGAGTATCACTTTACGATACGACATATCAAGGGTGGCCTCATTTACAGGGCAGACTGCTTGTCCAGGATGCCGGTGAGCGGTGCGGAGGAGACGTCTCTGGACGACACCGAATGTGTGGTGGCGCTGGTGGATGCGACCGTGATGTGCAGTGGCTCCGTCACGGAGGACGAATGGCTGCGTGTTCAGGGGGAAGACTCCGTCCTCTTGAAAGTAATGGAATACATGACAACCAAGTGGCCTCCTATCCGGAACTTGCAGACCGATCTGAGGAGTTTCCAGCAGGTGAGCGAGGAACTTACCATCGAGAATGGATTCCTGAAGCGCCACGACTTGTTCGTTCCGCCGGCAGGGCTGCGCGGGAAATTGATCAGGGTCGCGCACAAGGGGCATCCGGGAAGCAGCGCGACCAAGAATATCCTCAAAATGTACTATTGGTGGCCGGGAATGTCCAGTGAGGTGTGTGCGTACATTGACAGGTGCAAGCAGTGCCTGAAGGCGGACAAGCATTGGAAGACCAGTAAGGGAGAACTACAGCTGGTAGAAATCCCGGCAGGCCCCTGGAGCAAGCTGGCGATAGACTTTGCGGGCCCGTTCTCTGTGCTGCCTGACGAATGCCGTCATCTGATTGTCATCACGGACTACTATTCGAAATGGGTGCACTACAAGTTTGTCCAGGCTGTCACCACGGAACGTGTCATAAGGGTTTTGAAGGATGTCTTTGCGTTGGAGGGACAGCCGAAAGTCCTGGTCTCCGACAATGAGACTCAATTAGTATCGAAGCAGATGACGGACTTCCTGTCCGCCCTAGGGATCAAGAGAAAACACCCTTGTATAGTCCCAAGAGTAACAGCCAGGTCGAGAGAATGAACAAGTTTCTTAAGGAAGGCATTCAACTAGCCGTAGCCTCTCATCTGGATGTGAAGGAGTTCCTGGCCGAGAAAATTTGCACTTACCATAACACTCCGAACATGGTCACAGGGCACACTCCGTTTTTCCTCATGAGGGGGAGAAGCTGCACCAATGAACTTATGCCCAAGTACAATAGATGGTACAGTGTGAGTGAGGACACACAGGTTATACGCGATGAGATGTTGGGAGTGAGGGAGAGAATCGTATCCAGACAAGAGTGTTCAAAGAAGTACGCTGATGCGGCAAATAAGGCAAAGGTGAAGGTCATAGAACAGGGAGATTGGGTCCTAGTACGGAAGCTGCACAAGGTGGTGAAGGGAGAGTCTGTGTTTGGTCTGCCGGTGCGTGTGCGAGAGGCGACCTCAGGTGCGGTGTGCTTGGAAGGCAGGGGTTGGCGCAACAAGGATGATGTGGTCAAACTGAAGAAGGGCCTGGCGGAAATATTACTGATAGGGAGTTCAGAGAGCAGTGAATGTGGGGACGACAGTGTCCCAGAGTGGCGAGAAGAAGAGCGTGCCAATGTGGGAGCATGTTGTGAAGAAGGAGGCAGGGATGTGTCCATACAGCCCCGGACAAGGTACAACCCTGGGGCCGAGTGCGAAGCAAGCAGGTGTGAAAGCAGCTATGCTAGAGCAGGGCGGAAGGTGGAGTTAAAAGGGAGCACTCGGGTGGGCAGGAACGTGACGGCGCGGGTCATAGCGTCAGCAGCACTAGTGCTGAAGGACGTTCCCCATTCTACGCCGATAGTAGACCAAGGAGGGAGGCAAGGAGGCCAAGGCGCTATGATGAATATGTTATGGATTGACTATTGTTCATGTGTTTATGGAAAAAAAGGAGATGTTGTACATGTGTTAGACATATAGGTGCGCTCGGTAGAGCAGATGCAGTCTGTCTTCAATGTTAGCTGGGTCACGTGTTATGCCCAGCCAATCACAAGTGGCGTTTACATCAGCAAAGGGGGAGTTACGAGGGTTTGTTCATTAAGCTCGCGCTGCTGCGGTTAGCGGATCGTGGGCCTCTGTATCCAATAAACATAAGTTGTAACGCACCCAGATTCCATCTTTTATTCCTGTTACAACAATGTGCCTCTGAGGTTGCATCATGATGGGCTCTGTTGGCTCGCGGCAGAGCAAAGCACCTGTGTTCATGGACCTGCAGTGCGTAAAGTCCCTTCATTGTAGCCACTAGTTCTCTGAGTTGGTGCATTATTTTAGGCAGCACAGCTCAGAAACAGAAAGAGGCAGTCCGTGCTCACTGTTTACAAGCTGTACTGTATGAGAATGCCGTTCGAACTCGGAGAAAAATTGTGTTAAATGACATTGCTTTATACTCTCCATGAGCATAACAAGCATTTGCAATGCAATAGGTCTCGCATTTACAAGAGTTTAAGCTATTGGTATTTACAATAGCAATAGCTCAAACTCTTATAAATGCGAGACCTATTTCACTTCAAAGAAGCGGCCGCCACTGTCCTTGGCTGTGTGCAAATGAAAGCGCGCATGGTGAGGAAAGCACATCCTGCCTGTAGTAGGAGAAACTCATTCAAGAAAATAGTGCTTACAGACAGGGACATCTTAAGTATTTTGGGGGCCCTGGGCCAAATGTATTTTGGGGGCCCCTGTTCGGAACAGCTTTGAACTTATGATTCAATTTCAGCTCTTCCATCCCTCTTTTGCTAGGTCACTGACAGTGCACAAGCACACTTGTGCAAATTCTAAAAGTGTTTGGATCTAATATTCAGGGATAGCGGCGTGTATTTTAAAATTGTACTACAGCAGTGGTTCTGTAATAGACTCACATACAACACCCACACTAAAAAAACATTAAAGGAAGACAATATTTAAAACAATCTGTTTATGAATTATTCAAGGTCATCAGGGCAAGAGGTTCTGCAGAACAGAGTTAGCTCTATCAGGGGCCACCTGAAAGGCTGGGGCCCTGGGCCACAGCACACTTTGCCCATGCCTTAAAACGTCTCTGCTTACAGACTAAAGACATACGTGTTGCAACAGAAGTAAAAGGGCAAGTCCTCATGGGAGGTTACAAATGCAGACAAGGCGGTACCAAGTAGGGACTAACAAGCCTAATAACGACCCGGAAGGCAGCGTTTACAAAGGACAATGACTCAAGCAAATTAAGAATACGGGCAGAGCGTGGGCGGGGCTTCAAAACCAAACTCCAGTACTGCATGCCTCGCAGAAGCGCATGCGCTGCCCAGGCTTGACCTGAAAACAGGTGATTGGCTCTGCTCTGAGGTTGTGGAGCCCATCATGATACATCCCTTGTTGTTCTGACACTGAATGCAAATTCAGTTCTATAATGTGGCCCTAGTTTGATTGTTAGTTAGATAATTACTGTATTTTGTATACTTTTGTTTGGCAATGCCCCAGTATGTATATATGGCCTTTCCCCACACATGTATGTGGGGAAAGGTCATGACTCCCAAGAGGTGAAGCCATGAGCCGGTTATGCTGCCTCTCCCCTCCAGAAACAATAGTAATAGATAGGATAATGCAATCTGCACAACTCCACGTATGGTTTATTCCAGACTTCTTTTCGAGTGCATTGCTTATAAGAGAGGCATTTATGCAGAGCCAGAGCACAGCCTCATGCCATTTGCCCATGTTGTGAAGCAGTGAAGATCAAGACTATGGTGGTCCAGTAGGTTCCTTTGCATAATTTCCTTTGTGTGTAATTGACTAAAATGTCTGAAAAATTCTGTGAAATTCCACAAAATGCAACTATTGCATTTAGCACTATATTTTAGAGTGAAGTGAGCCCTCACATACGTTTTGGACAAAAGGACGTATTTTGTACTAAAAAGCCATAAAAATTGCAAAAAACACAAGTGCTATGATCAACAGCCACTTGTGTTCTGTTCACTCCCAAAATTCCGTTCCGTTCGCGGAAATTGCGATAATTTGGCATTTTCGCGTTCCGCGGAAAGCGGGAAAGTGCCAAAATTTACGCATTCCGCAGCTTAGCGATAATTTGTTTCTTGCTCGCGCTGTAAAATAATACATTCTCGCGTGCGCGCGATCTCCTTACCTGAATCCCCGCGTTCGTCGACAAGTTTTCCCGATCCGGTCGCATTCTCCACGAGATGTTGGATTGTTGGTAGCCATTTGCGCTGTCTCACGACAGTTCGCGCCCGCAGTAACGTCATGCGTCGCGCGATCACGTCTTTCTTCTCGCGATCATGCACCGCGAGACAAGTGAAAACAAGATGGCGGCGCCCGCGATCAACCGCATGGGTAAGTTGGCGAGCCGCGACCACGCAGAAAATACCGGGATGGGCGGGAAAAAAACTTCTGCATCTTTGCGATATTTCCACGTGTTTGCAGAGATTTTTAACATTTTCGCGATAATTTGCGACAGTGAATTTTGCAAATTCCGCACACCGGTAATTACGCAAGGTTACACCAACCTAACTAACATTTCAGCTGGACCTAGTGCAGATACTTTTACCACTACTATGGGAATAACTTGTATATAGATATATCCGTCAGTGGAGATAAATTGGGCACAATAAAACAAGTTGCTTGTCACAATTGAACTAATAAACACATAGATTCGCTCATTTACTACTACAGTGCAAAGGACAGATCCCATATTATTGTCATAGTAGTTCATAAAGGAAATCTATCTATCTATCTATCTATCTATCTATCTATCTATCTATCTATCTATCTATCTATCTATCTATCTATCTATCTATCTATCTATCTATCTATCTATCTATCTATCTATCTATCTATCTATAGATATAGATATAAATAAATATATATATATATATATATATATATCTCTATATATAGTGTTTTCAATTTGTTAGCTTGCTAATAACAGTTATGATGGTTTAATTGAATTTTTTTTTTTATCTTGGTTGAGCATTCACTTTTTAGAATTGGGGGATATCTAAAAATGGTCCTCTTGTTTTTTACCCTATTTGTTTTAGATTAAACATGAAAAAATTCAGGGTATTATTATATTTATTGTGGAGAAACATAAGTATATTAATTGGAATCAACCATATATGAAAATTATTGTTTTTAGTTTTATTTACATATATATTTTAAAAAGGCACATGGCAAAAGTATCTGTGATGTTTTTCTGGATCTTCTAGAGTCAATATACTGTGAAGCATTTGCACTTTAGGTTAGTGAATGAACCGAATTAACGATTAAAGTACTAGCACTTTTTTGATATTTAGTACTGTAGAAAGCTGCACTTTAAGTCATTGAAGGAACTGACTCAGAGACTACTACTAGCACTTTTTTTTTATATATGTTGCACTGTAGAGAACATGCACTGGCACTGTCTTATAAACGTCAAAATATGGCACTTGCCCTCTAATTGGGTATTAATGGACCATATACAATTAATATTGTAAATAAGAAGAGGATAACGAATTATATGGTTATAAAATTGGTTTTTAACTGTGGGAATGTTACAGAAATAAGCAAGAACTTATTTTTCTGAGAAATATATTAACTTCCATTTGTTTTAATCAAAAGAAGCATACTCCTTGTATAAGCATTCAATAATAATTTACAGTTCAGAGCTGTTAAAATGCTGTATTATCCATCAATGTTGTTTTACACAATATGTTTAAAGATGGCCACCATAATCACATTGAAACTACCATGTGCTAAAACGTAGTCCATTGTTGATGTCTATCGTTTTGAATAACTATTTTAACTTTAATCAAATGGTGTGTCCACACCGTGAACAAGGCAGCGTGAAGCTGTCGAAACGCGTTGATGTGATCATCACTGCAAATAAAGAGTACGAGTGACTCTTTACCCCTTGGAGTGCTGGACAATTATTACTGAACTGTGATAATTTTATGTGGATATATATATATATATATGTGATTAGTGATTAGCCGTTTCTTGAGCAGCACTCGCAGGCTGGCGGTAAACAGACAGGCGGATCGTGCAGGGACACGTGCCTCAGGCTCCAGCCGACGCGTTTCGGGCATTGCGCCCTTCCTCCATGGGCTTTCCAATAGGAAATGGCACAGGAGACCATCAATAAATCCCCTCAGTATTTATTACCAGCCGACACGTTTCGGGCATTGCGCTCTTCCTCCATGGGCTTTCCAATAAGAAATGGCACAGGAGACCACCAGTAAATCCCCTCAGTATTTATTAAGAAATAGCGCACAGGTGAGTATAACGCTAAGCATTATGGGACTGGTGGCCCAAAAAATAAAACCCCAGTGGGTTGTAACCAAAGTCTTTAAATTTGGGGAGCACAGTTCGTAAGAGGCACCTCTCAATTGTCCACAGCCTTGCCACCTGTTTATGAACACAGCATTCAGCCGTCTCCGGATCGAAGTCCCAGTGGAAACATCAGCGGACTCACCAGAATACTGTGACGGTGCTAGCTCGTGGCCCAGGCTAGGGCCAGACAATGTGAATAGTGATTAGCCGTTTCTTGAGCAGCATTCGCAGACTGGCTGCAAACAGACAGGCGGATAGTGCAGGGACACGCGCCTCTGGCTCCAGCCGACGTGTTTCGGGCATTGCGCCCTTCCTCCATGAGCTTTCCAATAAGAAATGGCACAGGAGACCATCAATAAATCCCCTCAGTATTTATTACCAGCCGACGTGTTTCGGGCATTGCGCCCTTCCTCCATGGGCTTTCCAATAAGAAATGGCACAGGAGACCACCAGTAAATCCCCTCAGTATTTATTAAGAAATAGCGCACAGGTGAGTCTAAAGCTAAGCATTATGGGACTGGTGGTCCAAAAAATAAAACCCCAGTGGGTTGTAACCAAAGTCTTTAAATTTGGGGAGCACAGTTCGTAAGAGGCACCTCTCAATTGTCCACAGCCTAGCCACCTGTTTATGAACACAGCATTCAGCCCGCTCGGCATCGAAGTCCCAGTGGAAACATCAGCGGACTCACCAAGATAATGTGACGGTGCTAGCTCGTGGCCCAGGCCAGGGCCACACAAGGTGATTAGTGATTAGCCGTTTCTTGAGCAGCACTCGCAGGCTGGATGCAAACAGACAGGCGGATCGTGCATGGATATATATATATATATATATATATCTATATATATATATATATATATATATATATATATATATCATAGATTGCTCGCTCTATAACTCCATACCACTCCGCTGGAACAAAGCGAGATAGGACCCAAATAGGTGCTTGATAGATTTTATTTACAAGCCACTCTCCACCATGACGCGTTTCGGCAGCTTCTCTGCCTTGATCACATGACAGCGCTAACACGGGAGACATTCACTTTTAAAGTGCTAGTGCAAGGTCACATGGTACACTCAATACAATCAACATAGAAAACATACTGTAAAATTACAAGTGTGTAATTTAAAAGAAAGACATCAGGAATTGCTTATTTAATCGCTAAATGCCACTCATTATAACAGGACCTGATTGTCATGACTGTTGTTGATGTAATGTTTCAATATTTATATACCCAACATGTCACTTCAAAGGTTAGAATAATGGCCTAAATGCCAAAAGCCTTTGTGTTTTCCGTTTGTTGACTGATTGTTTTGCATAGGACCTATGTGATAAAAAATGATTAAACCCGTGTATCCAATAAATATTAAAAAAGAAAATTTTAAGAAATTAGCAAGAGAACCGGTGTTGAAATTTTCGTAAAGTGCAAGTGCTTAAAAGGTAATAAAATAGTGTGCGCGGTGGATTGGTTATTAATATATAACCTCCCAGTATGTGCAAATGTAATAACTACAAGGATGCTATCTAGTGTCACAGACTAAAATGTCTGAGCTATAAGTTCTAAAGAAATATATATCGCCGACTGAAATCACCTATATGCCATATGCTCAATTAGAATGTCAACTTTTACCTCATGGACTGACAAATATATGTTGTGGGGGCTTAGATAATTACTGGACATTCCTAGCTCTAATAGACCTTTATAAATAATTGTATAAAATGTTTTAAATACATAAATATATAAATATAAATATAAATAAATTCTTAAAACATCCACATATAATATCTGTAAAAACCTCCCCTAACAAAGTAGGTAAAATACCAACATTGTAACATATCATTATTGTCTGTGCAAAGATAAATTAATTAAAAGATCTCAAATCATAAGACAATTGAACAATTTATGATGAAAGAAGAGTTATGATTCAAAAAGTGATAGTAAGGTGTGACAAGCATACAATATAAAACATGTTAAAAGAAGAATTTTTGTACTTGGATGTTGGTATATACAATCTTAAAATATTCTTCCACATAAATATACAATCCTAGCATATCACACCATCATCCCACTGAATTCTATTCATCCCTGGCAGTAATTAGGAAATAAAGGAAAGGAACCTGATGCCATTTATACAGCTGATAAAAGTATGTCTAGTCAAGGTATGTATACAGATCCTCGCTAGTATTAAGACCTCCTGGATTCTTGGTGTCTAGCTCTAAAATGTAGCGTGTTTCAAGGCGCCTAAGTTTTTGTTCCCGATCTCCCCCTCTGTCTAGTGGAGGTATCGTATCAATGACATAATACTGAAGATGTTTTAAATTGTTGTCATGTTGTGTCTTGAAATGCCTTGCTACAGGGTAGGTTGGGTCGCTGTTGGTAATAGCTCTAATGTGCTGTAATATGCGCTTGTGTACTTGTAACTTGGTGCTACCTATATACAATAAGTTACACGAGCACTGTAACACATATATAGCAAAGTCAGTGCGACAGGTGAAATGATGTTTGATTTCTCGGGTCGTACCATTGAACGCTGTCTGGTAAGTGGTTCTATTTGAAGCATAGTTACAAGCTTTACAGACAGAGCATTTGAAAAAACCTTTCCTAGCCACCAGCCAACCCACTTTCTTACTTTCCTCAGGGTTTTTCCTTACTAGAGCTTTTGCCATTGTGGCCGCTCTTCTGTATGTAATGGCAGGTTGTTTAGGCAAAAATGTACCAATTATAGGGTCATCATGAACTATTGGCCAATTCCTTCTTATTATAGTTCTTATCTGTTGTTCCTGCTTGGAATATGTAAGGATAAGTCTAGTGGGCTCAACTAGAGTTTCTCCCTTGTCCTTTCTCTTTGTCACATTATTTATAAGCTCATGTCTAGCAAGCCTTTTTGATTTGTCAATCGCACTCTGGATGGATGCATTTGTATAACCCCTGTCAAGGAATCGCTGTCTGCATTCTTGCTGTTTATTGTTACAGTCCCCATCCTCACTACATATTCTGCGAATTCGAAGCATTTCCCCATACGGAATGCTATATATCAAGTGTGGAGGATGTGCACTCGAAGCATGTAACAGAGTGTTGCCTGCCGTTTCCTTACGATACAGTGAAGTGTTCATGCAATTGTTCGCTATGTTGACCTGAACATCTAGGAAGGTTATACTAGTGTTGCTTATATTGGAAGTGAACTGTAAATTTACATCATTGATATTTAACGATTTGACAAATTTAATGGCTTTATCCTGGGTTCCCTGCCATATAATGAATAGGTCATCTATATAGCGTAACCAGCATACGATATTGTCTTTGTATGTCTCTTCATACGTTTTCATGAGGACCAGCTCCTCCCACCAGCCCATGAAAAGACAAGCGTAGCTGGGGGAAAAACTGGCCCCCATAGCAACGCCTTGAATTTGCTGGAACATTTGATGTTTGAACATAAAGTAATTGTTCTCTAAACAGAAACCCAACATGTCCATTATCAACTTGTTATGCTGTGCATAGTATAATGGTCTATTTGCCAAAAAATAGACCATTATATATATATACATAGGGAGGAGGGCTATATATACCTGAAATTCTATGGCGCCAATTAGATTGATCGAGTGATTTTTACTGTCCACAGATCAGGAAGCTGATGAGGTTCAATTGTTGGCAAAACATGCTGACTGTGCATTATGCTGTTATTTGTGTTTATTAATTCCTTGCACTTTATTTATATGTTATGACAAGCATGTGCTACCTTTTATATTTTCAATTGCACAGTCTATTTTCTATGTCTATTCATGCCTGGAGGAGAGAGGAGGGCTATATATACCTGAAATTCTATGACGCCAATTAGATTGATGAAGCCCGCAGAGCAGGTGAAACGCCTCTCTCCTTCAATGCGGGGTCGTGGGAGACCTGACTTTCAATAAATAAGCCCTATTCCTACATACCAGTTGTACGTGCCTCTTCTTCGTTGGAGCAGGATTGTCTTCTGGAATTAAATTCAGCGTTGGCGGTCGGCGTTGTACACGTACCACCAGTCGTTTTGTGGCTCTACTCTTGACCGCAGCTGTCTTTGGAGGAGCATGGTAGTGCTACACAGTGGAGCCTCCAGAGAGTGCGCTGGGAAGAGGACCAAGGATGACAGCTGTGGAGATTTCAGATTGCGGAGCGGGGCGGTCTCACCGACTGCCAGCATGTATGTCTTGAGGTGTGCTGGGCATATCTCATTTATTTTCATCGGTCTCCTCCGACCTCATGTGTGTGCCCATGACAAGTCATATCTCATGCTGCTTGCTAACATTGACATTTGCAACAATTCCGTAATTGTAACCTTGACTTTGGACTTTTGATCCTTTTTATGAACAATTATCCGGTTAATGGCACACACAACTTAAGGAGCACCTGTAATCTGAACTCTCATATAAAACACTCGTTAACCATATTTGAACACGCAAGGCCACCAAAGGGGATTATGGGTCTTGTAGTCCAGCTGGGATGAGTAGCAATTACCCGGAGTCCGGCATTATCGTCGAAATTATACACAGCCTGTGTAATTAGAGCCCCGTGGACTTGTTACAAGCCCAATATCTGTTTACTCTATGTGTCTGTTCCTGCGCCCATTTGGGACCACAGTTTAAATTTTGCTCTGTGTGCAATCATTTTGCAAACTGGGCAGGTTTTGTTCTGTTCAGATACGAGGCAATGTGGTGTGTGTAAATAAGCATTAATAATACTGGCAGTATAATCTGTATTCAAATCAGTTTTAACTTTTGCAGTTCTTTTTTATTTATCTGATTCGTTATCAGGAGGGCAGCATGTTCTGAGAGTACAATTGTAAAAGCGGTAGTAATGTTTGATTGTGTCGCACTTCAGTAATCAGTACATCATCAGACAAGGTAATGTGACAAACTTTCTTATTTTTGTTACAGAAAAAATATATAGGAATGGTGCCACTGAGGGTTACAAATGCACCCTACTACCTTGGGTGCATATACACCTGGGTCTCGTAAACGTGGCCCTGTGATACTATGAACAATACACGTACCCCGGCACTCATATGTAATATTCTTATATAGTAAGAAATACGCTATTAGGCAAAAGACTTCATTATCATCTCATACTGATTCAACACAGAGAAGTTTTTATGCAAAAAAGTATAAATATTTTTAATTTCATCAAAAAATGTATATGTGATACTGAACAAGACGTTTTGATAGCACAGTATTCCAAAGACAGAAACCCAATGGGACACCTTTACATATTTAATACATTGGTATGTTGGAATTCATTTGTGGTTGGTGACCTTGGTTCCGTAATCTTGGTCTCAAGCGCGCTACAGCCGACACGTGTTTCGTCACGACAGTGACTTTTTCAAGGCTTTTTCAAGTACGAAATTCAAATCTTAAATGTCATTTGGTCATCACAAGATTCTCTATAATTGGATGTTCGGATCCATATCAATATGACCCGAGGTCTTCTGATTTATAAAAGCAGAGCTTAATGATAGCGAGACCTTGAAAGTAGCACAGCCTTCTGTAAAGCGATCCTAAGAATGTGTTTTTATAACGCTCTAAATAAGTGCAGATTCCATCTTTTATTCCTGTTACAACAATGTGCCTCTGAGGTTGCATCATGATGGGCTCTGTTGGCTCGCGGCAGAGCAAAGCACCTGTGTTCATGGACCTGCAGTGCGTAAAGTCCCTTCATTGTAGCCACTAGTTCTCTGAGTTGGTGCATTATTTTAGGCAGCACAGCTCAGAAACAGAAAGAGGCAGTCCGTGCTCACTGTTTACAAGCTGTACTGTATGAGAATGCCGTTCGAACTCGGAGAAAAATTGTGTTAAATGACATTGCTTTATACTCTCCATGAGCATAACAAGCATTTGCAATGCAATAGGTCTCGCATTTACAAGAGTTTAAGCTATTGGTATTTACAATAGCAATAGCTCAAACTCTTATAAATGCGAGACCTATTTCACTTCAAAGAAGCGGCCGCCACTGTCCTTGGCTGTGTGCAAATGAAAGCGCGCATGGTGAGGAAAGCACATCCTGCCTGTAGTAGGAGAAACTCATTCAAGAAAATAGTGCTTACAGACAGGGACATCTTAAGTATTTTGGGGGCCCTGGGCCAAATGTATTTTGGGGGCCCCTGTTCGGAACAGCTTTGAACTTATGATTCAATTTCAGCTCTTCCATCCCTCTTTTGCTAGGTCACTGACAGTGCACAAGCACACTTGTGCAAATTCTAAAAGTGTTTGGATCTAATATTCAGGGATAGCGGCGTGTATTTTAAAATTGTACTACAGCAGTGGTTCTGTAATAGACTCACATACAACACCCACACTAAAAAAACATTAAAGGAAGACAATATTTAAAACAATCTGTTTATGAATTATTCAAGGTCATCAGGGCAAGAGGTTCTGCAGAACAGAGTTAGCTCTATCAGGGGCCACCTGAAAGGCTGGGGCCCTGGGCCACAGCACACTTTGCCCATGCCTTAAAACGTCTCTGCTTACAGACTAAAGACATACGTGTTGCAACAGAAGTAAAAGGGCAAGTCCTCATGGGAGGTTACAAATGCAGACAAGGCGGTACCAAGTAGGGACTAACAAGCCTAATAACGACCCGGAAGGCAGCGTTTACAAAGGACAATGACTCAAGCAAATTAAGAATACGGGCAGAGCGTGGGCGGGGCTTCAAAACCAAACTCCAGTACTGCATGCCTCGCAGAAGCGCATGCGCTGCCCAGGCTTGACCTGAAAACAGGTGATTGGCTCTGCTCTGAGGTTGTGGAGCCCATCATGATACATCCCTTGTTGTTCTGACACTGAATGCAAATTCAGTTCTATAATGTGGCCCTAGTTTGATTGTTAGTTAGATAATTACTGTATTTTGTATACTTTTGTTTGGCAATGCCCCAGTATGTATATATGGCCTTTCCCCACACATGTATGTGGGGAAAGGTCATGACTCCCAAGAGGTGAAGCCATGAGCCGGTTATGCTGCCTCTCCCCTCCAGAAACAATAGTAATAGATAGGATAATGCAATCTGCACAACTCCACGTATGGTTTATTCCAGACTTCTTTTCGAGTGCATTGCTTATAAGAGAGGCATTTATGCAGAGCCAGAGCACAGCCTCATGCCATTTGCCCATGTTGTGAAGCAGTGAAGATCAAGACTATGGTGGTCCAGTAGGTTCCTTTGCATAATTTCCTTTGTGTGTAATTGACTAAAATGTCTGAAAAATTCTGTGAAATTCCACAAAATGCAACTATTGCATTTAGCACTATATTTTAGAGTGAAGTGAGCCCTCACATACGTTTTGGACAAAAGGACGTATTTTGTACTAAAAAGCCATAAAAATTGCAAAAAACACAAGTGCTATGATCAACAGCCACTTGTGTTCTGTTCACTCCCAAAATTCCGTTCCGTTCGCGGAAATTGCGATAATTTGGCATTTTCGCGTTCCGCGGAAAGCGGGAAAGTGTCAAAATTTACGCATTCCGCAGCTTAGCGATAATTTGTTTCTTGCTCGCGCTGTAAAATAATACATTCTCGCGTGCGCGCGATCTCCTTACCTGAATCCCCGCGTTCGTCGACAAGTTTTCCCGATCCGGTCGCATTCTCCACGAGATGTTGGATTGTTGGTAGCCATTTGCGCTGTCTCGCGACAGTTCGCGCCCGCAGTAACGTCATGCGTCGCGCGATCACGTCTTTCTTCTCGCGATCATGCACCGCGAGACAAGTGAAAACAAGATGGCGGCGCCCGCGATCAACCGCATGGGTAAGTTGGCGAGCCGCGACCACGCAGAAAATACCGGGATGGGCGGGAAAAAAACTTCTGCATCTTTGCGATATTTCCACGTGTTTGCAGAGATTTTTAACATTTTCGCGATAATTTGCGACAGTGAATTTTGCAAATTCCGCACACCGGTAATTACGCAAGGTTACACCAACCTAACTAACATTTCAGCTGGACCTAGTGCAGATACTTTTACCACTACTATGGGAATAACTTGTATATAGATATATCCGTCAGTGGAGATAAATTGGGCACAATAAAACAAGTTGCTTGTCACAATTGAACTAATAAACACATAGATTCGCTCATTTACTACTACAGTGCAAAGGACAGATCCCATATTATTGTCATAGTAGTTCATAAAGGAAATCTATCTATCTATCTATCTATCTATCTATCTATCTATCTATCTATCTATCTATCTATCTATCTATCTATCTATCTATCTATCTATCTATCTATCTATAGATATAGATATAAATAAATATATATATATATATATATATATATCTCTATATATAGTGTTTTCAATTTGTTAGCTTGCTAATAACAGTTATGATGGTTTAATTGAATTTTTTTTTTAATCTTGGTTGAGCATTCACTTTTTAGAATTGGGGGATATCTAAAAATGGTCCTCTTGTTTTTTACCCTATTTGTTTTAGATTAAACATGAAAAAATTCAGGGTATTATTATATTTATTGTGGAGAAACATAAGTATATTAATTGGAATCAACCATATATGAAAATTATTGTTTTTAGTTTTATTTACATATATATTTTAAAAAGGCACATGGCAAAAGTATCTGTGATGTTTTTCTGGATCTTCTAGAGTCAATATACTGTGAAGCATTTGCACTTTAGGTTATTGAATGAACCGAATTAACGATTAAAGTACTAGCACTTTTTTGATATTTAGTACTGTAGAAAGCTGCACTTTAAGTCATTGAAGGAACTGACTCAGAGACTACTACTAGCACTTTTTTTGATATATGTTGCACTGTAGAGAACATGCACTGGCACTGTCTTATAAACGTCAAAATATGGCACTTGCCCTCTAATTGGGTATTAATGGACCATATACAATTAATATTGTAAATAAGAAGAGGATAACGAATTATATGGTTATAAAATTGGTTTTTAACTGTGGGAATGTTACAGAAATAAGCAAGAACTTATTTTTCTGAGAAATATATTAACTTCCATTTGTTTTAATCAAAAGAAGCATACTCCTTGTATAAGCATTCAATAATAATTTACAGTCAGTTCAGAGCTGTTAAAATGCTGTATTATCCATCAATGTTGTTTTACACAATATGTTTAAAGATGGCCACCATAATCACATTGAAACTACGCTAAAACGTAGTCCATTGTTGATGTCTATCGTTTTGAATAACTATTTTAACTTTAATCAAATGGTGTGTCCACACCGTGAACAAGGCAGCGTGAAGCTGTCGAAACGCGTTGATGTGATCATCACTGCAAATAAAGAGTACGAGTGACTCTTTACCCCTTGGAGTGCTGGACAATTATTACTGAACTGTGATAATTTTATGTGGATATATATATATATATATATGTGATTAGTGATTAGCCGTTTCTTGAGCAGCACTCGCAGGCTGGCGGTAAACAGACAGGCGGATCGTGCAGGGACACGTGCCTCAGGCTCCAGCCGACGCGTTTCGGGCATTGCGCCCTTCCTCCATGGGCTTTCCAATAAGAAATGGCACAGGAGACCACCAGTAAATCCCCTCAGTATTTATTAAGAAATAGCGCACAGGTGAGTATAACGCTAAGCATTATGGGACTGGTGGTCCAAAAAATAAAACTCCAGTGGGTTGTAACCAAAGTCTTTAAATTTGGGGAGCACAGTTCGTAAGAGGCACCTCTCAATTGTCCACAGCCTTGCCACCTGTTTATGAACACAGCATTCAGCCCGCTCTGTATCAAAGTCCCAGTGGAAACATCAGCGGACTCACCAGGATACTGTGACGGTGCTAGCTCGTGGCCCAGGCCAGGGCCACACAATGTGATTAGCCGTTTCTTGAGCAGCACTCGCAGGCTGGCTGCAAACAGACAGGCGGTTCGTGCAGGGACATGCGCCTCAGGCTCCAGCCGACGTGTTTCAGGCATTGCGCCCTTCCTCCATGGGCTTTCCAATAAGAAATGGCACAGGAGACCATCAATAAATCCCCTCAGTATTTATTACCAGCCGACACGTTTCGGGCATTGCGCTCTTCCTCCATGGGCTTTCCAATAAGAAATGGCACAGGAGACCACCAGTAAATCCCCTCAGTATTTATTAAGAAATAGCGCACAGGTGAGTATAACGCTAAGCATTATGGGACTGGTGGCCCAAAAAATAAAACCCCAGTGGGTTGTAACCAAAGTCTTTAAATTTGGGGAGCACAGTTCGTAAGAGGCACCTCTCAATTGTCCACAGCCTTGCCACCTGTTTATGAACACAGCATTCAGCCGTCTCCGGATCGAAGTCCCAGTGGAAACATCAGCGGACTCACCAGAATACTGTGACGGTGCTAGCTCGTGGCCCAGGCCAGGGCCAGACAATGTGAATAGTGATTAGCCGTTTCTTGAGCAGCATTCGCAGACTGGCTGCAAACAGACAGGCGGATAGTGCAGGGACACGCGCCTCTGGCTCCAGCCGACGTGTTTCGGGCATTGCGCCCTTCCTCCATGAGCTTTCCAATAAGAAATGGCACAGGAGACCATCAATAAATCCCCTCAGTATTTATTACCAGCCGACGTGTTTCGGGCATTGCGCCCTTCCTCCATGGGCTTTCCAATAAGAAATGGCACAGGAGACCACCAGTAAATCCCCTCAGTATTTATTAAGAAATAGCGCACAGGTGAGTCTAAAGCTAAGCATTATGGGACTGGTGGTCCAAAAAATAAAACCCCAGTGGGTTGTAACCAAAGTCTTTAAATTTGGGGAGCACAGTTCGTAAGAGGCACCTCTCAATTGTCCACAGCCTAGCCACCTGTTTATGAACACAGCATTCAGCCCGCTCGGCATCGAAGTCCCAGTGGAAACATCAGCGGACTCACCAAGATAATGTGACGGTGCTAGCTCGTGGCCCAGGCCAGGGCCACACAAGGTGATTAGTGATTAGCCGTTTCTTGAGCAGCACTCGCAGGCTGGATGCAAACAGACAGGCGGATCGTGCATGGATATATATATATATATATATATATATATATATATCTATATATATATATATATAGATATATATATATATATATATATATATATATATATCATAGATTGCTCGCTCTATAACTCCATACCACTCCGCTGGAACAAAGCGAGATAGGACCCAAATAGGTGCTTGATAGATTTTATTTACAAGCCACTCTCCACCATGACGCGTTTCGGCAGCTTCTCTGCCTTGATCACATGACAGCGCTAACACGGGAGACATTCACTTTTAAAGTGCTAGTGCAAGGTCACATGGTACACTCAATACAATCAACATAGAAAACATACTGTAAAATTACAAGTGTGTAATTTAAAAGAAAGACATCAGGAATTGCTTATTTAATCGCTAAATGCCACTCATTATAACAGGACCTGATTGTCATGACTGTTGTTGATGTAATGTTTCAATATTTATATACCCAACATGTCACTTCAAAGGTTAGAATAATGGCCTAAATGCCAAAAGCCTTTGTGTTTTCCGTTTGTTGACTGATTGTTTTGCATAGGACCTATGTGATAAAAAATGATTAAACCCGTGTATCCAATAAATATTAAAAAAGAAAATTTTAAGAAATTAGCAAGAGAACCGGTGTTGAAATTTTCGTAAAGTGCAAGTGCTTAAAAGGTAATAAAATAGTGTGCGCGGTGGATTGGTTATTAATATATAACCTCCCAGTATGTGCAAATGTAATAACTACAAGGATGCTATCTAGTGTCACAGACTAAAATGTCTGAGCTATAAGTTCTAAAGAAATATATATCGCCGACTGAAATCACCTATATGCCATATGCTCAATTAGAATGTCAACTTTTACCTCATGGACTGACAAATATATGTTGTGGGGGCTTAGATAATTACTGGACATTCCTAGCTCTAATAGACCTTTATAAATAATTGTATAAAATGTTTTAAATACATAAATATATAAATATAAATATAAATAAATTCTTAAAACATCCACATATAATATCTGTAAAAACCTCCCCTAACAAAGTAGGTAAAATACCAAAATTGTAACATATCATTATTGTCTGTGCAAAGATAAATTAATTAAAAGATCTCAAATCATAAGACAATTGAACAATTTATGATGAAAGAAGAGTTATGATTCAAAAAGTGATAGTAAGGTGTGACAAGCATACAATATAAAACATGTTAAAAGAAGAATTTTTGTACTTGGATGTTGGTATATACAATCTTAAAATATTCTTCCACATAAATATACAATCCTAGCATATCACACCATCATCCCACTGAATTCTATTCATCCCTGGCAGTAATTAGGAAATAAAGGAAAGGAACCTGATGCCATTTATACAGCTGATAAAAGTATGTCTAGTCAAGGTATGTATACAGATCCTCGCTAGTATTAAGACCTCCTGGATTCTTGGTGTCTAGCTCTAAAATGTAGCGTGTTTCAAGGCGCCTAAGTTTTTGTTCCCGATCTCCCCCTCTGTCTAGTGGAGGTATCGTATCAATGACATAATACTGAAGATGTTTTAAATTGTTGTCATGTTGTGTCTTGAAATGCCTTGCTACAGGGTAGGTTGGGTCGCTGTTGGTAATAGCTCTAATGTGCTGTAATATGCGCTTGTGTACTTGTAACTTGGTGCTACCTATATACAATAAGTTACACGAGCACTGTAACACATATATAGCAAAGTCAGTGCGACAGGTCAAATGATGTTTGATTTCTCGGGTCGTACCATTGAACGCTGTCTGGTAAGTGGTTCTATTTGAAGCATAGTTACAAGCTTTACAGACAGAGCATTTGAAAAAACCTTTCCTAGCCACCAGCCAACCCACTTTCTTACTTTCCTCAGGGTTTTTCCTTACTAGAGCTTTTGCCATTGTGGCCGCTCTTCTGTATGTAATGGCAGGTTGTTTAGGCAAAAATGTACCAATTATAGGGTCATCATGAACTATTGGCCAATTCCTTCTTATTATAGTTCTTATCTGTTGTTCCTGCTTGGAATATGTAAGGATAAGTCTAGTGGGCTCAACTAGAGTTTCTCCCTTGTCCTTTCTCTTTGTCACATTATTTATAAGCTCATGTCTAGCAAGCCTTTTTGATTTGTCAATCGCACTCTGGATGGATGCATTTGTATAACCCCTGTCAAGGAATCGCTGTCTGCATTCTTGCTGTTTATTGTTACAGTCCCCATCCTCACTACATATTCTGCGAATTCGAAGCATTTCCCCATACGGAATGCTATATATCAAGTGTGGAGGATGTGCACTCGAAGCATGTAACAGAGTGTTGCCTGCCGTTTCCTTACGATACAGTGAAGTGTTCATGCAATTGTTCGCTATGTTGACCTGAACATCTAGGAAGGTTATACTAGTGTTGCTTATATTGGAAGTGAACTGTAAATTTACATCATTGATATTTAACGATTTGACAAATTTAATGGCTTTATCCTGGGTTCCCTGCCATATAATGAATAGGTCATCTATATAGCGTAACCAGCATACGATATTGTCTTTGTATGTCTCTTCATACGTTTTCATGAGGACCAGCTCCTCCCACCAGCCCATGAAAAGACAAGCGTAGCTGGGGGAAAAACTGGCCCCCATAGCAACGCCTTGAATTTGCTGGAACATTTGATGTTTGAACATAAAGTAATTGTTCTCTAAACAGAAACCCAACATGTCCATTATCAACTTGTTATGCTGTGCATAGTATAATGGTCTATTTGCCAAAAAATAGACCATTATATATATATACATAGGGAGGAGGGCTATATATACCTGAAATTCTATGGCGCCAATTAGATTGATCGAGTGATTTTTACTGTCCACAGATCAGGAAGCTGATGAGGTTCAATTGTTGGCAAAACATGCTGACTGTGCATTATGCTGTTATTTGTGTTTATTAATTCCTTGCACTTTATTTATATGTTATGACAAGCATGTGCTACCTTTTATATTTTCAATTGCACAGTCTATTTTCTATGTCTATTCATGCCTGGAGGAGAGAGGAGGGCTATATATACCTGAAATTCTATGACGCCAATTAGATTGATGAAGCCCGCAGAGCAGGTGAAACGCCTCTCTCCTTCAATGCGGGGTCGTGGGAGACCTGACTTTCAATAAATAAGCCCTATTCCTACATACCAGTTGTACGTGCCTCTTCTTCGTTGGAGCAGGATTGTCTTCTGGAATTAAATTCAGCGTTGGCGGTCGGCGTTGTACACGTACCACCAGTCGTTTTGTGGCTCTACTCTTGACCGCAGCTGTCTTTGGAGGAGCATGGTAGTGCTACACAGTGGAGCCTCCAGAGAGTGCGCTGGGAAGAGGACCAAGGATGACAGCTGTGGAGATTTCAGATTGCGGAGCGGGGCGGTCTCACCGACTGCCAGCATGTATGTCTTGAGGTGTGCTGGGCATATCTCATTTATTTTCATCGGTCTCCTCCGACCTCATGTGTGTGCCCATGACAAGTCATATCTCATGCTGCTTGCTAACATTGACATTTGCAACAATTCCGTAATTGTAACCTTGACTTTGGACTTTTGATCCTTTTTATGAACAATTATCCGGTTAATGGCACACACAACTTAAGGAGCACCTGTAATCTGAACTCTCATATAAAACACTCGTTAACCATATTTGAACACGCAAGGCCACCAAAGGGGATTATGGGTCTTGTAGTCCAGCTGGGATGAGTAGCAATTACCCGGAGTCCGGCATTATCATCGAAATTATACACAGCCTGTGTAATTAGAGCCCCGTGGACTTGTTACAAGCCCAATATCTGTTTACTCTATGTGTCTGTTCCTGCGCCCATTTGGGACCACAGTTTAAATTTTGCTCTGTGTGCAATCATTTTGCAAACTGGGCAGGTTTTGTTCTGTTCAGATACGAGGCAATGTGGTGTGTGTAAATAAGCATTAATAATACTGGCAGTATAATCTGTATTCAAATCAGTTTTAACTTTTGCAGTTCTTTTTTATTTATCTGATTCGTTATCAGGAGGGCAGCATGTTCTGAGAGTACAATTGTAAAAGCGGTAGTAATGTTTGATTGTGTCGCACTTCAGTAATCAGTACATCATCAGACAAGGTAATGTGACAAACTTTCTTATTTTTGTTACAGAAAAAATATATAGGAATGGTGCCACTGAGGGTTACAAATGCACCCTACTACCTTGGGTGCATATACACCTGGGTCTCGTAAACGTGGCCCTGTGATAATATGAACAATACACGTACCCCGGCACTCATATGTAATATTCTTATATAGTAAGAAATACGCTATTAGGCAAAAGACTTCATTATCATCTCATACTGATTCAACACAGAGAAGTTTTTATGCAAAAAAGTATAAATATTTTTAATTTCATCAAAAAATGTATATGTGATACTGAACAAGACGTTTTGATAGCACAGTATTCCAAAGACAGAAACCCAATGGGACACCTTTACATATTTAATACATTGGTATGTTGGAATTCATTTGTGGTTGGTGACCTTGGTTCCGTAATCTTGGTCTCAAGCGCGCTACAGCCGACACGTGTTTCGTCACGACAGTGACTTTTTCAAGGCTTTTTCAAGTACGAAATTCAAATCTTAAATGTCATTTGGTCATCACAAGATTCTCTATAATTGGATGTTCGGATCCATATCAATATGACCCGAGGTCTTCTGATTTATAAAAGCAGAGCTTAATGATAGCGAGACCTTGAAAGTAGCACAGCCTTCTGTAAAGCGATCCTAAGAATGTGTTTTTATAACGCTCTAAATAAGTGCAGGGAAACTGGTATTAATCAAAACTAAATGGGTCCCAATTTTGGGCTGTGATATGCCCCTTTTCGGTTCGAGGGAACGCTGCTATTTACTCTGCACTTTGGAGAAATCTCATAAGGGGCATATCACAGCCCAAAATTGGGACCCATTTAGTTTTGGATATCCCCATCACAACTTTTTTGAAATTATGACCTCTTGATAAGTAGGCTCATCCAGACGCCAGGTTTCTTGGGGATGAAGTTCGTTTTCGAAAGGACTACGACATAGCCAGGAGAATGATTAATACCAGTTTCCCCGCACTTATTTAGAGCGTTATAAAAACACGTTCTTAGGATCGCTTTACAGAAGGCTGTGCTACTTTCAAGGTCTCGCTATCATTAAGCTCTGCTTTTGTAAATCAGAAGACCTCGGGTCATATTGATATGGATCCGAACATCCAATTATAGAGAATCTTGTGATGACCAAATGACATTTAAGATTTGAATTTCTTACTTGAAAAAGCCTTGAAAAAGTCACTGTCGTGACGAAACACGTGTCGGCTGTAGCGCGCTTGAGACCAAGATTACGGAACCAAGGTCACCAACCACAAATGAATTCCAACATACCAATGTATTAAATATGTAAAGGTGTCCCATTGGGTTTCTGTCTTTGGAATACTGTGCTATCAAAACGTCTTGTTCAGTATCACATATAAATTTTTTGATGAAATTAAAAATATTTATACTTTTTTGCATAAAAACTTCTCTGTGTTGAATCAGTATGAGATGATAATGAAGTCTTTTGCCTAATAGCGTATTTCTTACTATATAAGAATATTACATATGAGTGCCGGGGTACGTGTATTGTTCATGTTCTGAGAGTATTGGCGCCATTATTCTGACAAACATTAATGCACTTCGGCTTGTCATTACATGTTCATATCCAGGGCAGATGGCATACATATATATTTTTACTGTGCACACATCAGAAAGCTGATGACATTCAATTGTTGGCAAAACATGCTGACTGTGCATTATGCTGTTATTTTGCACTTTATTTATATGTTATGACAAGCATGTATTACCAGTTATATTTTCAATTGCACAGTCTATTTTCTATGTCTATTCATGCCCGGAGGGGGGAGGAGGGCTATATATACCTGAAATTATATGGCGCCAATTAGATTGATAAAGCCTGCTGCGCAGGCGAAACGTGTCTCTCTTTCAATGTGGGGTAGTGGGAGACCTGACTTTCAATAAATAAGCCCTATTCCTACATACCTGTTGTACGTGCCTCTTCTTCGTTGGATCAGGATTGTGTTCTTGGATATATATATATATATATATATATATATGGGAGAAGCAGGTCCTATGGAGTGAAGAATAGTATTGGAATATGGCTAAGGTTTATTGACGATGTGTTCTTCGTGTGGGAGGGCAATGAATGTGCTCTCCTTGATTTTGTTAAACGTTTGAATTGTAACACCATGAATCTAAAATTCACTATGCAGCACAGTCAGCAAACTATTGATTTCTTGACATCAGATTAACCATTAGTGAGGACAAAATCACAACAGACCCATACTGAAAAAAAAACGCAGGGAACTCCATCCTCTACTCAGCCAGTTGCCATCCCCCCAACTTCAGATGGAGCGTCTCTTATAGCGAGTTTTTGAGAGCAAAACACAACTGTAGTACTGAAGCCTGTTATGAGAAAACCACACATGACATGGTAAAGAGGTTCAGGAATAGAGGGTACCCAACCAAAATGTTAGGGAGAGGCATCACCAAAGCTGACACTATCAGTCGCAATGATGCTCTATTCCAACCACCTAAGGGTCATGACAAACCAGAAGAAGCAGGAACACCAGTCAGATTCATAACCACATATAACACACAGGCAGGTGAGTTAAGGAATATACTGAAGAGAAGATGGCATATCTTGAAACAAGACCCACTACTCGAGGCAAAGCAAGGTCACTCACCATCTGTAACCTTCAGGAAAGGTTTGTCCTTTAAGGACATTCTAGTCAACAGCCACCTACAAAGCAATAAAAAGACTTGGATTGAACAAAGGGGAGGCTTTTACAAATGCAGTAAATGCAAAGCCTGCAGCAACAGCGAAAATGTGAAGGAAGTTACACTACAGAGATCTAAGAGGAAATGGAAAATTACTAGGCCCATCACATGTGTGACAGATTTTGTGGTCTATTCCATTACTTGTCCGTGTGGGAAATGGTATGTCGGATCGACAACATTCCCAGTCAAGAAAAGAATTCTGGAGCATTGGAGAGCGGTAACTAACCGCGACTACAGTTACAGCACATCCAGACATTTTAATGAGGCACATGAGGGCGAGTGGACCAAAGGTAAATACTTTGGTCTTGCTACAGTCCCCAGACACCCAAGAGGAGGGAATCGAGTGCTAGCGCTACGCAGACTTGAGTCAAGACTGATTCTGTTGTCAGGCAGCAAGTTCCCTACAGGGATGAACAATGATGAAGAATTATACGTACACCTGTAACATAGTGACACTTCCCGTCACCCAACCCAATCAGTACCTAGTCAGTGAGACTACTCCGTCTCTATTTTAAATTGCACTTATAATATCTGTTAGTACTATTGAGTTCAAATTATCACGTGTCTGCTCTATCGAAAACCGTATTTTGCGAAGTACACAATAAAATATTTTATTTGTTATGAAACTGGCAGTGCAAATGTCATATCCTGAGGTTATGGTGTCAAATGTAATGTCAAGTACTATACTATGATGATCTTTTGGGGTAGCTGGAATATTGATACTAACAGTCTTTGTCTTCCACATTTTACCAGATTGATCGAACAGCACTAAAGGAGGATAGCCACTGAGATATCGCTAAGAGCACAGGAGATCGAAGATAGTTCCCATGAACTGTCATCTCTCCATAACTTTTGGTCACGTTAGAGGTACCAACATACATAGCACCTCAAACGGATTGTGGCACAATTGAATATTCTCCACCATATAAACAAGGCCAAAGTATCATTTCACTTTGTAGTTAAGGATTGAGTCAAAGCACTGGGTGCACAATCAATGTGAGTCTTCACCGACTAAGAGCGCCTCCCTTACCACTAGCTCCAACACACACCGCTATCGAAACCCTTACACCGTACAAATCCAGGTATGAAACGCAACTTGCCACCTGGCCTGTTGCAAACACACTGATGTGAACAAATCAACAAATGATAGGGTAATTCACGCGTGAGAATTAACGGTTTTCTCGCAGAACGAAGGGGTGCTATACCCACGATCCAACAATCACGATAGAGCGCGCCAAAACGGAGATAGACTACTAAAGTTGAACTAATATGCTTTTATACCACGGTATATTTTTTAAATGCTAATCTTATGTATCTGTGATATAAACAGCTATATATAATTTTTTTTTACTTGACATGTGAATATATGAACTCACCAAAGTATGTTGTCTATGTTGTTCCACTGCACACTGCGTCGTGCACATCACTGTCTCTTTAAAATACACAAGGAACTGGCAGAAGGTCATGTGACCAAGATCTCGGTTGAGATCGAAATACGTCATTTGTTTGCCAAATAAGCCTGTGAATTCCTTCACCGTTGAAACCGGAGTGGGTCGTTGTTTCCTGATAGTATTACAGGGATTTTCGTTTTTATATATATCTATATCTATCTATCTATCTATCTATCTATCTATCTATCTATCTATCTATCTATCTATCTATCTATCTATCTATCTATCTATCTATCTATCTATCTATCTATCTATCTATCTATCTATCTATCTATCTATCTATCTATCTATCTATCTATCTATCTATCTATCTATCTATCTATCAATCTATCTATCTATCTATCTATCTATCTATCTATCTATCTATCTATCTATCTATCTATCTATCTATCTATCTATCTATCTATCTATCTATCTATCTATATATATACATATACAAACAAACCTCCGAGCACGGAGCCCCAGACCCTGCAGGGCGGCCTCACATCAATGGGCACGGAGCAGCCCATCCATTTAACACTCCATTAACAAACACCATGAGGCCCAATACCGAAGTTGAAGCATTTAATTCGTAGGCACAGCAGTGCAATGTAATCTCTTTCTCCTTCCTTACGCGTTTCGGCTTATGCCTTGATCACAGGTGGAGATTATGAAATGTAACGTGCGTTAATGCGTGCTTTAAATGTAAAAAGTCACGTGACAACTTATGAAGAATACAGTTCCCATGATGCAGTTCGTTGGCAGCTGTAATGTAATGCATGGAACGTGAATACCTTATGCCTTGATCACAGGTGGAGATTATGAAATGTAACGTGCGTTAATGCGCGCTTTAAATATATAGATAGATAGATAGATATATATAGATATATAAATATTACCCGCAATGCAGTCCCGGGGACTACCACGTCCCCGGGAATACTATACTTAAATGCTGGGGGCCATGCACCCCCCTGATGCCCCGGGAAGCACCATCTCCCTGGGACTATTTTTGAGATGGGAGGGGGGCCGGGTCCCCCTCCTGGAGTCGTAAATGGCCCTGGGAACCGCCACCCCCCAGAGTCAGCTCCAGCAAAGTCCCAGGGTGCCACCCTCAGGACATTGCAGTTTGCTATGGAATGGCAAGAGCAGTGCTCCCACCATCCCATAACAAACAAGTGTGCTCCTCATTGAACAAGTGAGAGCATTTTGCTCTCGCTTGTTCAAAGCAGAGGATACTTTGCTATTTACACCCAGGGAGCTGCATGTCAGCAGCTCCATGTTTGTAAAAAGCAAGTCTGGCTCCTGCTGGAGGTGGGAGCCGGAAGGGACTGCAGGGGAGAAAGCAACACCCTGATTGTGTGGGGATCATTGAAGTATCTCGTGCTGCGACAAGCATTAAGGTACTTTTGCTAAGTAGGCACCGCGCGTGTCCTGTAGACGGCTTGAGTTCCATAGCAGGTGGCCTGAACCCTTTACTTTATCCTGGTCCAGCGTGACCACTTAACTGTTTGAGCGCTATTTGCTTCTAAGCCTTATTATTGCATTTAATCTTTAAAAATTCATATCTCGACTTCTACTAATCTGATTTTTATTGGTTTGGCCTTGTTTAATTTATAACATCATTCTCTATTTGTTATAAACTGGTGTGGAGTCTTTTTGTGGTGTTTTCACTGTGTTACTGTGTGTTTATTTGTACAAATGATTTACACATTGCCTCTTAAGTTAAGCCTGACTGCTCTGCGCTGAACTACCAGCCGGTTACCACAGGTTACTTTGGGGTGTGTATTTGACTTACCCTGACTAGGGTTGTGGGCCCACTTGCATCAAGAAAAAAAACGGTTGCAAACGGACAGACTCTCAGAATATGCCCCTTTGCGACCGGTATTTTTGCATTTGGGATGCATCATCCCAAATGCAAAAATCACAAATTGCGATTGCATTTAAGGAATCGCAAATTGTGATGCCTTGAATGCGATGCAAGATGCCATTTAAAATAGTGATTTCGCTATTAGCGTCCGCTAATTACCGAAAAATTATACCTAGTGGTAATTGGCAAAAACTTTGAAAAATGCACTAAAGTGAATTTTTCAAAGAGACATGTTACACACACACATGCCGTTGGGAGGTCTGTGTGTGCAACATGGGTTTGCATTACAGTTTCATGGGTGCAACAGGGTGTCCTTTTGGCAACCTTGCACCCTTGAAATTGCATGCGCAATTTGCGAGTACCTAATTGGTACTCGCAAATTGCGCATGCAATTCCCATTCATTTCTATGGACCTGTAGGCCCATAGAAATGAATGGGGAGCCATTCCTTAATTTGCGACTCACAATTTGCGAGTCGCAATTAAGGAATTTGTAGGTATCGCTATCTTTTTAGCGATTCCTACATGCATAGGTTTTTGCGATTCCTTATTAGCGAATCCTTGTTTTTTGCTAATAAGGAATCGCAAATGACATTTTTGATGCATGTGCCAGGTGGTTCTTCGTTGGATAGGGTACATCCCTCTGAAAAATGAAGACCCTGGGGCATATTCTCAAAGATCTATCGTCGGGTTATCGGCACTTTATCGCAGCCAAAGTCGCGATAAATGTATTGCCCCGTTCACAAGCTGGTGCTAGCAGCTCATATCCCCAGTTTACCTGCTATCCCAAAAAACATCGCCACAGATGACCCTGGCAACTAACACTAATGATATGCAGAGTAGGCGTTCCCGTGCAAAAAGCCGCAACAACACCACTTCGCAAAATTCTCAACGACCAGCCAGATCAGCGATAAGATCACAAAACATGCGATAAGGCACGTAAGAAGCAGGATTTTTACACCTGCTCTTACCTGGTGTAAAGTCAGACGACAACCGGCACCGGACAAGGGAGCAAAGCCCATAGCCACACATGAAGAACAACCGATGCCCTGGAGCAACTGATCATGTAGCCCAGAGCCCCAATAGGGCAACAACACCCACCGCCTCCACCCCCAGAACCCCAGAACTTCCCCCCATGACAAAGATATTGCACATCAACTCCTCGAAATCATGAACCAAAAAAATCACCTGAAATCGCACAAATACAACACCTAACATACATGTGTGGTCAGAAAAATGGAAGCCATAAATTCATATCATAATATCCAAATAATTCGTTTATTACAGAATAACAACAATTCTGAAGAGGCATGGCGGGTCTTCTCAGGACATTCTGTAAGTCACAGCCTGCAAGACAGAAATCTGGATAAGACGGTGTGTCATGCTCATCAAAGTACAGAGAGAGAGAGTGAAAGAGAGCGAGAGATAGAGATAAGGAAAGAAAGAGAGAGAGAGAGAGAAAGAGAGAGAGAGAGAGAGAGAGAGAGAGAGAGAGAAAGAGAGCGAGAGAGAGGGAGAGGGGGGAGAGAGAGAGAGAGAGAGGGAGAGAGGGAGAGGGAGAGGGAGAGAGAGAGAGAGAGAGAGGGCGAGAGAAAGAGAGAGAGAGGGAGAGAAAGAGAGAGGGAGAGAGAGAGAGAATGGAAGAGAGAAAGTGAGAAAGTGAGGGAGAGAGAGTGCCGACACTGCGGACCCAGGCCTCACTGCTCACCTGTTGCCACTGGTGTGTCTCCAACCACGTGCCGGTATACTCTGCAGTCCCCCAGGTTCCTTATCTGAAACCGTTTCCAGAGACATGAATGGCAGAGTCCCAACAGTTGCACACGCTATCATGACTTGCCTGCACCTGCGCACACAGGCTGCTGCACCCCAGCCCCTCCCGCCACCCAGCGGTGATTGCCCGCCCCTGCGCAACCAGGCCTCACAGCTCACCTTCCACCACCAACTAGTCTCCAAGAGGGCCCACCACGTGCCGGTGGGAGCTCCAAGCCCGGGGCCCACGACCATGGCACCCTCCACATCATGCAGCCCCGCACCGCGGGCCACCAGGTCACACACTTGATTCTGGGTCTTGATTTTGCAATGGCAGAAACCATATCAGTGCACACGGCATCATCGCAGGCTGCACACCGGCGAGTGCTCTCCTTTGTGTCGGCTGACACAATATCTGTTTGCTGCTGTGGACTTTTATATATCTATCTATATCTATATCTATATATCTATATATATTTATATATTTCTTTTTTTTTTTGTATATATATGTATATATGAATATACAAGTAACATTATAGTGAGGAATTCTAATTATATCTATCTGTACATTTGATAAACGTATAAATTCATTGAAAAAAACTGAAGGTTAATGTAAGTTAGGTGAACATTTCAGTGACAGCGTAACGTTTTAAACTAAAAAAAATGACATTCACCAGCTATAGTTATCATAAGTAACTGTAGCTCATGCCCCAAAGTAACTATAAACTTCTGCCCTCGCCATGCACAGTCTTATCATCAATTATGTTATTTCCGATGTTGCTGTCATGTTATCAATGATGTCACTGAACAGGTCATGGTGATGTAATATGGGAGGTAATTAGCAGTGCATGGTGAGAGTGTGACACTTCAGGGGTCGTTCGGAACTACGGAGGATGCCCCAAAGCCCCCGTATCCCCAGCCGTCATGGGAGCCGGTCTTTTTCTAAATTGTAGATAGGTGCGCCTATGCCCACTCAGGGCACCCACACTGCAGGGGTCATTGGGGGCTGCAGAGGAGCCCCAAGGGACCAGCTGCCCCATCCAGCTCTCAAACCAGCACCATGCTGTGTGTTAGCGGGAGCTGGCAATTTTTGTTTGCTTTCGGCCAAGCAAGTGCAACACTTTTTAACCGCTGGGCAGGGGCAAAGTTGAGTACCCTCTCCGGTTGAGTGCGGGCAGGGTATGCCCACACTCTCCCAGGCAGGGACACACAGTGTCCCGAGGGTGGATTCCCTGGGACATTGTACACCATTATGGTCCCCTAGGCCGAGATCGACTTGGTGAGGGGGGCACGGCCCCCGCTCCTTTTAAAATAAATGTTGGCCTAGGGGGATGGGGTCTCCGGAGCCTGAGTACATACATCCAAAAAATTGTCACGGACTACTCTTGAAGGCATCACACTCATCACACATAAAAGGGACCTTGGAATATGATACTTGTGTACTTCGCCTTGGATTCCCTTTCATAGTCCATGGTTTCAATACAGAAGCCATGGAATATGGGCACAAATTTAGGTGTGTTAAGTCCACTGCCTCCAAAAAAAGTCTTTGGACCCTTGACACACTTTGGCAGCTTAGAAGACTATTAAAGTCATAACAATGTCCAATATTTTTGGGGGGAGATGAGTAGAGCAAACTCTGCTTTTTTTAAATATATATGTTAAGTCCAAGGTCTCTATTGTAAAGAAAGAACTAACTATATAGGCTGTGAACTTCTGATGTAGTTTGTGGACTAAATTAAAAGGCATTCTGAGGTGTAACTTGGAGCTAATTTATTCTTCCACCACATTAAAAAGTGCCTTTTCATTGGCAAAAGGGGCAATATACAACACTTTGGGGGAATGAGGATGCTATTGCTTACAGAACAATGTGTACCCTAAATGGTACAGAGAGAGGAAGGAAACGTTACAGGATGATCCTCTGCTGCTCCTCATGAGGAACATGAAGAAGTCACTGCTTCTGATTTTGGAAAAGGGGAAACATGGAGAAAGATTTGGATATCTGGATGTTTTGCACACATTCTTCTGGAGAGAAGAAGCTGGATGCAAGGTGTGTCACCTGCAAGTTAGGTGACCAGAAGTTAAGCAAGAAATACTAGTTTGCTACCGCTGACCGTATCCACCGGTGGTTTGCCGCCCATCATGGGTTTGGGCACAAGCTGAAGGCCCTCCAGTCTGTCCCTGCTGTGCAAGGAGGATGGTTCTGTCCAGTGGGGTCGGCCATTCACAGTGAGTTAGGCACAGAGCTTGGCCAAAGGCACAGGGTTGGCCATAAATAGGAAGTTGGAGGTTAGGCATAAGCGACAACTGAATGTGTAATATGATTTAAAAAACATTTGAAATTCACTATAAAAAGCAAAGGATAAAATGAAGTTAAGATTAGCTATGGTTATAAGGCCTTAATATAGTTTAGAAGACAACCTCAGAAATTCAGTGAAAAAAAACAGTGGAGGTATGATTTAAAAAAAAAATCGAAAAACAACTGAAATTCACCAGTTATTGTTAAATAAACGAATTTATGGCTGTGCCATGCCCTTTTTCTGACCTTAGATATGATGTCACTCATCAATAATGACCACCGTGTGGCCGATATGTCAGAGGCAGCTATTACCCTGCCTGCAGTTTAGAGTTAACTCTACAAGACTGGGTGGTGGATCAGCCACTCAAAGTAAACAGACTGGTACCCCACTATACCTGGTGGAGGTAGTTATGTGATGGACTGCCATAGATATTATGGTTGCAGATGTTCAGAAAAATGTGACTGTGAGGTCACACACCTGCTAGGAACAGCCCCTCTACCCCCCCACGTTAGGTAGATCAAATGTGCGAATATGCCCATTATATCTCCCCTTTGGGGTAAATAGCTAACGCTCACATTTGGTGGAGGGATATATTCCACCAGCAGTAATATGTATGAGGAGAATTTCCAGCACAGGGTTTTTACCGAAAAAGGTTCCTCCTATAATTGATATAGACACGTTGGTGGAAAAATCTCTGATCCCATAACAGACACTTAACGTCACCCTTACCTTGGTGGACATAATACTGCTGACAAATTGATAGGTGGAAAAACTGATAGTCAAACTTTAAATCAGTCTCTTAGAGCGGAGGTATGATTAATGGCATACGTGGAGGGTAATTAGAGGCCAACCAGAGACAGCAGTCGGGCCGCCACATTTTATTTGTTGCAGCATTTAGCAATGTATGCTGGATATTGATGGAGAGCAGTATTTAGAGTCTGGCTGCGTGAGATATTGAACATCACCACTACTTTCTTCATTTTCTTCTTTCAGTTGGAGTCCATTAATTAACGAGTTGAGTTGCTGAGTCATTGTTTTATCACTTGAGTCTCCACAACATGCCCGGATAATTTTATGCATTGCAAAAGTGGTACTACACAACCGGTAATGAACCATGGCTCTTTGTATATTCATGCCTATGCACGGCGCGGGCTGTCATTCACTTTTAGTCAAAGTTTTAGATGTTGAAATTAAACAGGCATATTTTCTTCACTATACAACTTTGTATAATCAGAGCCCTCCAGAGTCTCCTTCCAAGTGATGAATATTGCAGAGTCATTTTTATAACTGACTGGCAGCAAGTCCATCCCTGCCTGGGCTGAGCTAACTGTGAATCAGGATTCAGCAAAAAGAGCAGACTAAATGATTGTGTGGTCCATGAATATATCTCCAAGGCGCACACATTTTGTAATTGCTGGCTTCGCATTTCTACATAAAAGTTGAATTTTTTCCTGAGCTGCAGCGAGCTTGCTGATTTCATTACAGAAGACCATGCCTTTGTCATAATTGAAGTTATATCTGGAGCCATAAGCACCAGTCTGGGGAATGGTAAACTCATAACCTATACAGTGATGTTAGACTTCACTTTCCTGCACAGTTTGCTTAGGTGTTATATATGCTTGTGCCAGCGAGGAAGGAATTAATTTATCACTCAGACACTGAATCCCACACAGATAAAAAGCAAAAGCTGCTATCTACTTTGGGAGCTTCAATAGAGTTACTCTACATTACATCACTGAATCAGTCCAAATGTGGCACTCGTTATATTTCTGCAAATTTGAGTGTATCTTATATTGGCACACAAGGAGACCCTAAAAAGAAGTGTGCTACACCACATGGCAGCAGGAATGTATCTAGAATGGAACCATGAGGTTCTGTCCTCCCCAGTCTTGAATAATACCGCCTTTAGAGGAAGGAGGTCCACCACTAATTAGTGAATGTCTCATCTTCCCTCCTCTTGGTTCCATTCGGTCAGATCGAGCATCAGGCAACAGTTTTCCCAAAGGAGAGTTCACTTCTAGCATCAGTAAAACCCTTGCAGAAGAATCAATGGTGGCAGCAAGGGAGTATTTAAGGTGGCACACCTCTCTTGCTATTCCTGTCAGTTCTGACCAGGTATGCCGTGTCATTCCCAGAAATAAAAGATCCCTAAATACCCCCTAAATTCTGGAAGAGACGATCAGCATATGGGGTAGATAAGTATATTTTTTCAAAGCTAGATCCTTACAAATAACATATGTGGTAGCAGGGCAGGTGGGCCATGCTGCATGCTATGGCATGATGTCTCGGATGTTTGATTTTTCTCCAGGAGTTACTCCCACCACAGATGCTGGAGCTCCTTCGGGGGTTCTTCTGGCCATCAAGCCAATAGACTATTTCAAATTCATTTAGCCTGGTGTATCCAAAATCACTTTAACCATTCTTACCCTCCCCAACAAATGCAAACAGAAGACTTCTCCAACATACCTCAGATATTAAATATAAGGGGCTGATTACGATGATGGAAGGCCCGCCACCGCCAGCCGTGCGGAGGCGAGCCCCCCGCCATCGAACGACGATTCCCCGCCCTCCAAATTAGGATGGCAGGGGGAATCGGACCGGGGCCATGGCGTGCGCAAAGACCGCCCGCCACGGATCCACCACAGGCAATCGTTCCGATCGCTTGACGGAGCAGTCTACAATAAGTAAAATGGTGGCAGTGCCTAGCAGACACCGTCTGCCAAATTATGATGCTGGCCTCAGCCAGCCCATGGAAAGGTTGGCGGGGATTGGTTTTGGGGGCCCATTGTGGGCCCCCCTTGTGTTGTGGGGAGGTGTTGGTGCACATGGGGGGTACCCCCTACCACTTAGTGCAGTGAAATGCACAACATGCATTTTTGGCATTGCGGTGGGTGCTGCAGCCAGCATCTACTACATCCCTGGACATTCCCCACACTCATCCAACACAATCAAATCATCTTTAGAAACCCAGCATATATTGCAGCTTTAAAGAAGGTTGACAACTTCCAGTGAAACTCAACTGGCTATTCCACATATTCTCTAGCAGTGTTGAATTTGTGCTGTTTCTGAAACATTTAGCAAATCATGATTTTGCTTGAAATCTCAATTAATTGACAGAAACTCAATGGTATCTGGGATCTTAATTAAGCATAATCAGTTTTTTAAATGTTCCACAAGTTTTATACGTTTCTTTAACTTGATAACCTGGTTTGATCATAGCTTCTAATACCAATTTTAATTCTTTATAAATACTTTGAATATTTTTACGTACATGTTTCAGCTGTTAAAATAACTGTATGTAGCTTTTGTAACCAACTCTAAAATATTTTTAGAAACAACTAGCACACTTGTTTAGCAAAGTCAAAGTTTTTGGACAGTACAATTTGAGTTTTATTGCTATTTGACAAACAGTTTTAGTTATATGGTAATAAATATTTGAACTAATTATTTGAAAATCGGTAAATATTTTGAACTTTCAATTAAAAGTCAGTCAGTCAGGAAATCTTTATTTCGGCCATACAGGCCATAAAAACACATAAACCGAAACGATACTTTGTATCGAAATATGAGCATGTCATGTAAAAGACTATATATATATATATATTATTTTTTTTTTTTTGTAAAACACTATAAATATACATTCATACCTGCGTTCTTGAGTTAAATTCCCCCAAGCCTGCTCAGTATTCTGTATCAGGAAATTGTACATTATGCAAAGAATACATAATTTCTACATTGGCTACAAGGTGAGGAGCAATAACACGTGCTGTAACAGATGACTATTTCATTAAGAATTAGAACCCCTATTTCGTGCTAAACAAATTGTTCTTATCTAATAAATACTAAAATAAGGATACCAGTTTAAGATAGATACAATTATAGGAATTGCAAAACACCTTGGCAGTAGCTAAATTGCTATTGGGATAAACCGGCCATACAATGATTACATACACTCATTTTTCTAGTCGAAGGTGCATGACATAGCGTAACTGATAGTTGTTATAAATCTAACAATTTCCTATAGGGACTTTCTTTAGAACAGCTCTACGAATGCACCACATATAATATAAAAAACGCAAAATGTAGAACACAATAGGGACATCGGTATCATACTTAAAAAGCCTAAATGCCTGAGAACAATGTCTAGTCCCCATATTCCTACACAGTTGTAGCAACCACCGAGGCCTTGACTTCCCATAGGCAGGGCAGAAGAAAAGTACATGCATTTCAGTTTCCTCTGCTTGGTCACATCCTGGGCAATCTAGAGTATGGGTGCCCTGCCACTTATTGGTAAATGATCGAAGCCGGAGCACTCCATGTCTAAATTGAGAAAGAGCTTCTTCGCTAGAAGCGGTTCTAGCCTATATTGCTGTTTTATTTCCAAGAACCTAGAATTTAAATAGGCCCCGCCATAATTGGGCCTATTTAAATTCTCTATAGGTCTTGAGAAGTGCCATTCTGGGGATCTTACGACAGATTTCTCCAGCAGAAGTCCTCATGTTTACCCTCCCCAGAGCCTGGCAAGCGTTCCTAATATAGGCTAGCCATGGGAGTTTCCCGCACCTTGCAGCCTCATAACATCCTTAAGCTCTTCTTTGTATTTGGCTAGTTCGGGGGTACTCCAAAGATGGTTCCAATATAGGAGAGGTCTAGAAGAGGATACATCTGCTATAGGGCTAATCCCTAGATCCATCCTGAGGGGTGTTAATGGGGTGCTAGTAGGGAGACCGAACAATTGCCTGAGGAAGGAATTCTCTGTCAATGATAAAGAGGTAAATGAACAGTGGCTCCATAATTCTACCCTTTGCCTGTGTCTTGTAAATTTCTGCTACCAGGCCTATCACTTTGTGCATGCAGCTCTTGTATACCTTTATAATGCCTCCCGTAGACTGGGTCAGTTTTAGACTATCTTTTTTTATTTGTGTCCCCCATTCCATTTTTTCAGTTAGGGTAATCCCTAAATATTAAAAAATAGACACCCTCTCTAGGGCCCTTCCATCTAGTCGGTGATTTGGGCAGTTTGTCGTGTTCGCTATTTGACAAACAGTTTCAGTTAATGGTAATAAATATTTGAAAATCCGTAAATATTTCGAACTTTCAATTAAAAGTACTAATTTAACAGTCATAGCGTATGATTTCAATATTCTAATTTATAAACTAACTGAAAAGTTTGAGAATTTTTACTCTAAATGTTTAAAGAGTCCTAAACTTTCATCTAGACTACAGAATGTGAAAAATTGTTTGAGGGGAAATTCTATTTTTTTTTTAAGTTGAAACAAGCACATCTCTTGGATCTTTTTAACCAAGAATGTGAACTTTTTAAAAGCTAAGAGAATAATTTATTTTAATCTAACGCAAACTGCCCTAAACTTCATAAAATACCACATTTTCGAATTTTCCAACTCACACTTCCATAATTTTTTGATTTGTAAAATAACTTTATAATCTATAAAAGTATTAGGGCCTCAATCAATCAATGAAAACTTTATTCGGATCATTACAATCCATAAAAGTACAGAAAAAAAAAAAAAACATAACATTTATAAAATCATACAATTAGACAATAAAATGCTGTTTTGCACATAAGGGGTAAACCATATTACTTTAGGACATTGTTAGCCGGGCACGAACCACAGTTTTTAGAAAAGAGCTCACGCGAAAGACAAGTTCATCGTCATCCAGGGACAAAATCATTGAAAATGCAAGTTCCAGGCTAAGGGGTTTTAATTTTTTAAAATACGGGGATAAAAACCATTTAATATACTTCATATAAAATTTACAAAAAAATAAAAAATGTAAAATTGTTTGCCTACTCTGAGAGTCACAAGGGCATGGCTCAGCACATTGGTCATTAAAATTCCATAAAGGAAAGCTAAGTGCATATTTAATGGTGTCTGCCCTAAGGCGAAATATAAGGCCACGCTCCCAATGGCTCAACGGAAGAGTTAAATAACTAGGTGTCGGATAAATTGTAAGATTATGGGCTAGGTATCCACGGACACTGGGTTTCAGAGACTCCCTAGCTACCCTTTCGGCGTCAAATAACATATAAAGTGCTTTTTTAAGTTCGCATTTGGTGGGGAGCACAGTGGTAGTTGGTTCTAGGAAGATGTTTTCAAGATTCACGCTGCGGAATACGCTAGACACCCCTGATAACCAGGGGATAGCCAGGCCCCTGTCGCAGCGTAGACAATCCTCGATGATATCCCTAGTCAAAATGGCGGCAGGGTTTTTCCAAATCGCCAACCAAAAAAGGGCTGGGCGTGCACGAATAAAATCCCCTATAAAATGCAACCCCAATTCCCTATGACATATAAAATGTGGGGAAGTGATAGGAGCACATAGAAGTTTCCTACAAAATCTGTGTTCCTCAATAATTAAATCGGAACATCTAGCGGTTCCCCAAACTTCAGCACCGTAGGTAGCAACCGGGACGCATTGGGTTTTGTATATTTTTAGAATAGCAGGCAATGCCCCGGTTAATTTTGGACGGGGGAGACTCAAAATACAGTTAATGGACTTTGAGAACTTACTCCTGGCGTGGGCTATGTGCCCATGCCAGGAGTTGTTCGCAGCAAAGACCACACCCAAGTACGGGAAACTGCTAGTAGCGCCCAATCTTTCAGCCCCCACAACTATACTGCCAATGTGACGCCTCTTCGGGCCACAAGACATTACAAAAGACTTCTTGAAATTAGTCTTCAAATCTAGGGAATCCATATGTGCAACAAAGCCATTCACTAAGATGCGTAAAGCGTTTGGGGTGCGCCCCATAAGGACCGCATCATCTGCGTAGAGCAGAGCGGGGAGATAATTCCCTTTTATTGACGGGACATCGGTAGTTAAAGAAACCAGGTGTTTGTGAAGGCCGTTAATATATATTATAAATAAGAGGGGGGCAAGGACGCAGCCCTGTCTAACCCCTCTATTAACTGTAACTAGCTCAGAGACCTCGCCCCCAATACCAATCCTAACACAGGCCTTCAAGTCTCTGTGCAAATAGGCCAGGAAATGTACCAAGGATTCATCCAGACCGTAATCCAGTAAAGCCTTCCATAATAACGACCTATTGACAAGGTCAAAGGCAGTGGATAGGTCCATAAAGGCCAGATAGATTGGGCAATTACGTGCTACGGTGTATTTGCCCAAAATGAGGTTCAGGTTAAGACACTGCTCCGCGGTACCGACTTTGTTGCGGAAACCCAACTGGCAGCTCTCTAAAATTTGGTTATCCTCGGCCCATAATAAAATTTTATTGTACAATACTCTCCCTAAAATCTTTAAAGTGTTATCAATAAGGGAGATAGGCCTGTAACATGCCGGTTGGGAGCGGTCGCCCTTCTTAAAGATAGGCACTATTATACTGGATGACCAAGTTGATGGTGGTGGAGAAGTAAAAGTTAAATTCTTAAAAACATTCAGCAGAAGTGGGGCCCATAAGTCAGGGTGAGCCTTAATGATATCGATTGGGAGGCCATCTGGGCCAGGGGCTTTATTCCCCGCACTCTGTGCGATGGCCTCTTCCACCTCAGATAATAATATATCGACCCGTAGGGGACTGTTAAATATTGGGGTTGCCGCCCCTGAGGGTGGGGCCGCGTAGATCTTAGAAAAGTGGTCCACCCATGCGGCTCCAGGGATGGTGCAATCCATTGGAGTCGCAAGCTGGCCCGAACAACGCAGGTCTTTCACCGCACCCCAAAAGATATCCCCCCTTCCCCGGGCGGCTGTTTGCGCTAGCACCTCCCAACGTTCCTCGAGGATCTCCTCCTTCCTTTTGCTTATGGCCAGTTTGTAGCGAATCCTGGCGTTTTTTACGTCAGACAGGTTCCTCGGGCTAGCAGATAAAACTAGTCGCAATTCACGGTTTGCCAAGGAACACTCATGGTCAAACCATCCCTGGTCTTCTGTAGTGGCGCGCAGTGGGATAGTAAGCTGTGCTCGAAGAACTGAGCAGATCTTAACAAAATCGTCTACTGCCCCAGGGTTAGGACTTAAGTCAGACAAACATGAGAAAAAAAGCGGGAGGTTATCTTTAACCAGAGTCTGAACAGTTGTCATGACATTAATGCCCCTCCATTTTAATCTGAAATTGTTTGAGCCAGTGGAGAGGTCCCTAGCACCACATTCCTTATTGTAAACTGGTCGATGGATGATCTTCAGGCTGATCTTAATAGGATTATGATCCCCTTGGGACATTGGGATGACCATAGCCTTACTAATGCAATCTGCCAGCCCAGGGGAAATAAAAATGTAATCAATTGTTGAGGAACAATCTCTACCTCTAAATGTGGGCACTAGTGGGACAGTCGGGAAACGGTCCATAGCGTTCTCCAAATTATGTGTGCTCAAAAAGGTAGTTAGTTCCGCACCCCTTTGACACCCCGAGCCCAAATTACAGTCCTTGTTAATTGGGCAATGATCGATTAGTTTAGCGTTAAAATCACCACCCAGTACAAGGCCAGAAGTATCGTTAAAATCAGCCCTAGACTCCAAAGTGGTAATAAAATTGAAAAGGTTCTTAAAATGTAAATTAGATGATAAACTAAAATCATTATTATAAAAATTGATCAGAAAAAGACTAGCTTTCTGTTTAAATAAAATAGCCTGGAAATTCTGATTATTCGTCTGCAAGACCCTGGAAGAGCCTCCAACAGAGATGTTGATCCAAATGGATAAACCTCCCGAGGGGCGGCCCATCCTAGATTTAGTGGCAAGAATATTATAGCACTGAAACCCATTAACATGTAAGTTCTCAGTAGCCCACGTTTCCTGTAACATAACTATATCCTGACTCTGGATAAAGTTGACCCACCCAGGGTCTAAAAGCCTTTGCTTGAGGCCTGCTATATTCCAACTTATAATATTTAGAAAATTTGAAGTGCCAGTCCTTGGTACTGTACACCCCGGTGACTTGGCATGATCATCAGGGGGGACAGTTACGGGGGCTAACAGCGGAATAAGGTCCTCAATCAGCGACAGGGGAGAAGATTCATTACTCGATCTTGGTTGTCAATCAGGGACATCTAAATCAGACAGAGCCAAGAAACGATTGGCCAGAGGGAGGGCCGTAGATATAGTCATACAATTATTGGAGTTAGGTTTATAAAAGTGGCCAAGGGAAAACATGCATATATTCGTCGTAAGCCCTGGCAATAACTCAGGGGAGCGCATTAGAGACTGAACAATATGAGGTCTGGAAAAATTTATGACAATGCAATCCCCATTGATATTTTTGGCCGAATTGCCCACCCATCCCACTCTCCGCACCATTATAATATCATGCAATCTGGCCGGTTCAAAGCCCTTATGTTTCCCTAACCAGTCCACACATTTGTTACGAAGGTCCACCCATGATTCCTTCTTCGTGTCAGACAAACAGGGGACTCCGGCTAAAATTATGACATAAGGGTATGATGCGGGAGGGAGGTTCAAAGTCACGGTGCTGGGCAAAGTCTTCAGTATAGGTGGTGCAATGGGCCGTGGTCTGGCATCAATGTCTGGTGGGATAGGCGGAACAATCGCCGGGAGATGTTGTGATGGGCCATTGTGTAAGTGCAGGGGCTGAGTACTGTTGTTAACATTGGCTGTCCCAATACCTAGGTTGTCGGGGCCCCCCGGTAAGTGCGTCGCGGTAGGTAGGGGAGTGCAATCGGCAACCGATGAAACAGGGGCTGGCTCCCGGGTCAACAATTGTTCCATGCGTAAGAGTCTCTCATTTAAAGGGGCAAAATGTGCGTCAAATAAAGCCTTAGAGTGGCTAACAATGGCTTTTAAACCCGACTCCAGGGCTGACAAGATATCATCCTTACTATGAGAAGTAGGAGTAGAGGTAGGAGTGGGCTCGTCAGTTTGGGTACCCACCGACTCAGTATTAGATACAACAATTGGTTGTAATGCCAATTTATTACAATTGGCGGGGCGATGGACGGTATTCGGTTTGTTATTAGTGCCCCTTTTCCGTTTGGCCGGTGGACCACTAGATTTAGTCGCTCCAATTAATTTAGAAGTGTTGGATCTAGTGCGGGTTTTTTGGCCACTAGGATGAGACTCAGGGGGTGTAGCTGGGGTGACTAATAGAGATAGTTGGTGAGTGGGAGTCGCAGGCATTGGTGGCAGGGTTGGTGACACGGAGAGGCGGTGACATGTGATATCACCCTGTGACACGGCTTCAAGAGATGAGCGTCGCTGAGCCGTCATAAGGTCTAAGGATAGGCGCCGCTCAGTTAGCTCAATTTCATGGGTCAATACGCTCTCAGCCCTGATCATAAAAGCGTCCAGTGTCCCTACAACTCCCTTGCGTCTACTCATGATGTGCAAATATGATGCCCCCTCACTCCGCTAGCACGCATGTGTTACACTAAAGTCCGTTATGCAGTGTTAGACAGTGCTCCGTCGACCACGCGTAAAGATCCAAGGGGGGTGTCCCAGCCCGGCCTCCTCCGGCCCCGGACGGCAACAGACGGCCCGCCCTCTGCCCGGGCTCAGCCCGGCGCCGCCCGCGCGCGTCCCGCGACGCGGGGGAAGCCTCTCGGTATTTCTATGCCTCCGGGCGCGATGTCGGGCGGAAGTGCCCCGCTTAGGACTCTGGGTATTGTAGTCCAATGCAGTTACGGCGGCGAGATAGACCACAGGACCACAGGACACGGCCCCACCGGGCGCTGCAGGACAGGACCCTCGCGATCCACACGAACCTCTCGCTTGCTGAGGTCAGTGTCAAATAAGCCCCATTAGGGCCTCATTTAGGTGAACTGATGCATTGCTTCGTGAAAGCAGCGATGCGTCACTTCTCAGGGCGCCCTCCTTGCGACATGATGGATGCGTCATATTTACTGTATAACGCATCATGTCGCAAGGAGTTACAGATATGTCAGTATTTCTGACGTATCTGTAGGCGCAAAAGTGACGCATTGCTGGAGTGTGTCACAAAAGTGACTTAACTCCAGCAATGTGTCCTTTCTCATGCGGCAAGCTCCATGTGAAAGGGCTTGCGTCAGTCTTACGGCTGCTGTGAGGCAGGCGTATGATATTGACGCATTTGCACCCTAGAAGTGGTGCAGTGAAATCTCGTAGATTTCACTGCGTCACTTCTACGAGGCTTACTTACGTGGGAACGCGCCCCCCTGCATACATTATACCTGACGCAGGTAAAAGGTAGCGCAGGAGTTTACAAAGTGACGCATCTGCTTTCAGGAGGCATGTTTTACTCCGCCAATGCATCACAAAAAGTGACGCAACAAAAGCGCAAAACTGTCGTAAGGCCTCATAAATAAGGCCCTTAGTATATAATATCCTAATGGACGTATGAAATTGCTTTGTAATCATTGAATATGGGATGGCTGGACTATGCTATAATTATCTTTTGATGATTTATTTGCTAGATCTAGTGAAATGAGTCTTGGTTTATGATCCTTTATAGCTGGTGTGGTCAATGTATACAACACTACTACTAAAGGAGAGGCTGTGGCGCAGCAGCCAGAGCTGCCAACTTGGGAGCTGGGGATCCGGGTTCGGGTTTCGGCATCAGCACAACATCCTGCAATTCTGAGCAAATCACTTAGGTGCCAATTCCGATCCGGTAAAAAAATTCCCCGTTCGACTCGTATCCGGATTTTTTTCCGTCCGAATCGTCAAAGTAGCGTACAAACTGCCAAGTACGATTCGAACGGAAAAAAGTCCATACGAATCGCATTGGGAAGATTTCCCCACACGTCCTCGGGTCGGGAAAAGTCACCGACACGTCCCCGGTCGAAAAACCCACCGTGCGGAAAAATAAAGTCCGACAGCGCAAGTACGATCCCTCCCGTCCTCCCCATTTCACAACCGTACGCAAAAAACACCGTCCGAACCAAACTCCCATAGCAACCATGGAGACATGTGCCCGCATACGCGCCGAACACCCCACCACCCCCCCGCCCGCGTATGTACGCACCGAACCCCCACCCCAGCAGTGCATGTACGCCCCGAACCCCCACCCGTGTATGTACGCCCCCGAACCCCCACCCGTGTATGTACGCACCGAACCCCCACCCGTGTATGTACGCACCGAACCCCCACCCCAGCAGTGTATGTACGCCCCGAACCCCCACCCGTGTATGTACGCACCGAATCCCCACCCCAGCAGTGTATGTACGCCCCAAACCCCCACCCGTGTATGTACGCACCCAACCACCACCCGTGTATGTACGCCCCGAACCCCCACCCGTGTATGTATGCACCGAACCCCCACCCGTGTATGTTCGCACCCAACCACCACCCGTGTATGTACGCACCAAACCCCCACCCGTGTATGAACGGACCGAACCCCCCCCAGCCGTGTATGTACGCACCGAACCCCCCCCAGCCGTGTATGTACGCACCGAACCACCACCCGTGTATGTAGGCCCCGAACCCCCACCCCAGCAGTGTATGTACGCCCCGAACCCCCACCCGTGTATGTACGCACCGAATCCCCACCCCAGCAGTGTATGTACGCCCCGAACCCCCACCCGTGTATGTACGCACCCAACCACCACCCGTGTATGTACGCCCCGAACCCCCACCCGTGTATGTACGCACCGAATCCCCACCCCAGCAGTGTATGTATGCCCCGAACCCCCACCCGTGTATGTATGCACCCAACCACCACCCGTGTATGTACGCACCGAACCCCCACCCGTGTATGTACGCACCAAACCCCCACCCGTGTATGAACGGACCGAACCCCCCCAGCCGTGTATGTACGCACCGAACCCCCCCCCCCCCAGCCGTGTATGTACGCACCGAACCACCACCCGTGTATGTACGGCCGTACCCACACCCCACCAGGGAATGTACGGACCGTACCCCCACCAGTGCATGTACGGACCGTACTGACGTGAAAAACACACGTACTGAACCAGGACAAACCATATTTACACAAGGAGAGTCAATTAGAGTTTCCCCACACCACCAAACATGCCCAACAACCCCACAAACATCACATACACTGACCTGCAACTGCCAAACTGCCAAACTGCCAAACAGAGGCCCAAAACTCAATCACTCCTCATAACACACCCACACAAATTTCAAACACAGCCACACCCACAAATGGACCAATAAAAATGGACCACACACACAAACCATGAGCCTTTGCAACAGACCCACTGCTGCCAGAGCCCACAGACGACCCACACCACCATACTTGCATACCTTCACACAACCACCTACACAAACACCCCCTCATCACATTCACACACACACCTCCACTACCACACACACACACCCACAACCATCCACACCCACACCCCCACAACCATCCACACCCACACCCCACGCCATGTCCACCACCAAGAATCCAAAGTTCACAAAGGAGGAGCTGGAGATCCTTGTCGACGAAATCCTCAGAGTCGAGCCACAGCTCTTCGGAACATTGGTCAGACAGACCAGCATATCCGAAAAAACGGCCATGTGGCAGAGGATTGTCGATTCTGTGAATGCTGTTGGGACCACCAGAAGGACCAGGCACGAGTGCCAATCCAGGTGGTACGATCTGCGGAGGACGGTCAAGAGGAAGATGACTGACAATCACAACCAGGGGAACATCACTGGAGGAGGGCCGCCCCCCAGACCGGTACAATACCATCCCTGGGAGGAGAAGGTGATGTCCACGCTGGCGGTGGAGGGACTACACGGACTACCAGGACTCCCAGACCCTGGTGAGTACACAAACAACTCACCTCACATGGGGGGGGATGCCATACACAATCAATCATGCATGCCACCCCCCCAAGCCACCACCGGACACAACAACACTCCACAAACACACACATGCCACTAGCGCCTCCATGCCCCATGCATCAATCAGGGCCATGCCAAGTCACAGGCCACACAAAACACCAACACAACACAGGATGTGGCCGCTGCTGGGAGTGGGGGCATCAAAACTAACATTGAGCAACTCACAAGCACACAACAATGCCCTCAGCCCATATGGCCCAGGGCACAGCCATACAAACTGTGTGTACCCACACAGTACTGTCTTGCCTGCAAATGGTGGCTGCCATGCAGGATGACATGGGTCTGAAGGCACAATTTGCACATAACAGCAGACAATGAAGATGCATCGCTCTGATAGAGTCACAGCACACACCGCCACCGCAGCAGCCTACACTCAGACACAATGCCCAATGGGTGCCCGGAGAACAGGAACTAACTCACATGAACAAGCCAATGGCCATTCAAAGACCGGCTAACTGTGTGTGCCCAGGAAGCTGGCCTGAGGTGACAGAGGGTGACAAATAGAGGGAGGGAGAGGGGGAATGAGAGGGAAGGAGACAGAGGGGGACACAGGGAGACAGACAGAGGGAGGGAGTAGAGTGACAGAGGGAGACCGACAGAGGGAGGAGGGTGACAGAGGGAGGGAGGAAGGGAGACACAGGGAGACTAAATCACCCTTGGGTGGTGTGGCCATGTCCACTCGTCAGCCGGTGGACTGTGTGCATGCAGACAAGGTCTGGCAGTGCCTCAACCCCCCCCTTACTGTAGATGAAGACCGGTCCATGTGTCAATCTGTGCACGAGTCCATCCGTGCTGCAGGCACAGACCTAACCACACACCCAGTATACCCACCCACTGTGTCGGTAAGAACCCTGTCACAAATGCTTCAGTCACCTACCTGCAACATCAAATTGCCTTGGCAAAACACCATTTGGCCACGTACAGTGCAACACGTAAGGCGCCTCTGCATGGCTCGCTACGCCCGCACACCACACTGCTGACTGTGTACCCAAATAGATGCATCAACTAAGATTGTGTCACACATGCGTAAAGCCCTGACAGCTGTGGCCAAGGGACATATCCATGCACAAGTGCACTGTGAGAGGAATGCAAGACAGATCCAACTACCCAGAGGAAGAGTGCCAAATCAAAAATGCATGAAACATGGATGCCACATGTAACACTGTTAACATTGTCTCTCTCACACACAGGTCAACGTCGACGATCACCCCCCAACACTGGGGGGGAAGTCTCACAGGACCAGGCTCCGCGGGATGAGGACCCCACCGCCAGCGACGACTCTCACCACTCCGTGGATGACCCAGACCAAGCTGGCCCCTCTGGTGTCCAACCACCTGCAGCACCTGCGTCAGGTACAACTGTGCCAACCACCACCCCCATTGCTGCTACATCCCAGGAGACGTCCAGGAGCCCTGCCCGCACACGACCACCCAGCCAGTCTGCCCAGGAGGGACACGGTCCTCCAGGCACCCAGGAGGAGGCAGGCGGCAACGCAGATGCCATCCCTCAGGGGTCCCGGAGACCCGATGCGCCCACAACGGCAGGCCAGGTGCACATGGGCAGGGGTGGCGGGAGTGGAGGACGGCGGAGGCGCGGACCTGACCAGGGAGCTCAGGACCCAGTAGTGTCCCAGGTCAGCAACATCCTGGATACATACCGGCGCGACACCAGGGGCATGGACCAGATTGCGTCCACCCTCAATGACATCAAGGGGACCCTCGAGGAGATGAAGACCCTGCAGGCCCAGCAACATGCCTGTCAACTGCAACACCAAGGAAGGATGGAGGATAGACAGGCTGAGCTCGTGGCGGTGCAAACCCAAATGACCGGTGTACTCCGTCGGATTGCCGACAACATGGGCAACCCTCCCTGTGGCACCAGGCGAAGGCCATTACCAGACATAGGGAGGGATCAGGAGGAGGAGGATTCATCCGACGGAGCGTCACAGACATCGTCACGGCCTGCTTCCGAGGGTCCCCGCAGGAAGGTGGGTCGTCCACGAAAAAGACTGTGAGAGTCAGCAGAACATCACCATCTCCCAGGTCACCTGGCCTGACACCTGGCCCTCTGGCCCAATAGCAGCACATGACATTCTCTGCCACATGGACTTGCTGGTCACTGTCTGACCTATGTTGACGAAGACTGTGGCATGGACTCTGACATTTCGCTACGGCAAGGATACCAACTCCCCCAGTGAACTTTGGATTCTACACTCCCGCTGTGCACCTCTTGTCATCCCCACAAACCCGTACCCCACCACAAATAAATTAATCACACTTACAAGATGATGCCGTGATTCTGCATTATTACAATACATGTGTGTGTCGTAAAGTCAAAGCATGCCTGATCTCAGAATTAACTCCAACCATCCAAACCGTGGGGTCTCAGTCTTGCCCAGGACACACATGGGTCCCAATGTATCATCTGATACAGACATGGAGTACCATACTCACCTGTGCTGGGCCCAACCAGCTGAGTGGTTCCCGCACAACTGTGGCTACAGACACATTCAGGGGAGCAACAGTCATGCGCAGAGGTCAGGGATCATGTGGAGTGACCTGGCTTGCCGCTCCCAGGTATGTCTAGACATGTGTCCCTACCATGTCCTGCATGCTAGCGTCAGGCGGATGTTGAGAATGGTGGCTAGGCCAAGGTTGGATGCATGGAGATGCCAGAATGCAGTTTTGGATCACAGTGCCACATGGTTGTGTTGGGGTTGTGGGCTGCATCATGAGTGTGGGCGTGGATCGAGAAGGTCATCCTGCAGCTGGCTGTGAATCATTCCCCCCATCCCGTTTGGACGTTGATGTGGCCTGGTTGCCCGATGCAGTAGCAGAGCTGTGCAGATGCACTCCGGATATGGACAAGTATCATGGGAGTCGTAAGGCACATGTCCGTAGACTGCAGGGTAGGATTCGACACGGATGTTGTAGTTGCCCTGGGGGATGGTCTATCTTGCCTTGAGGTGGATGGAACTGTGCATCTTGTGCATAATACAGTTTCCACTCCCTGACAAACCGCTAGCATCTTGTCACTCTACACATAGACACATATGCACCACCTCTGAAAACTATGCCAGACATGCCGCACGCACAGTGGCAACAGGCCACCATTGACAGGGAAGAGGCACCTTGGAGACAGAGGGACAAATTTATTAGTCATGTGTGTTGGAATGACAATGATACTCTGTCAACACATACACAGGTCATGTGGATGAACATGTGGGAGCAACACTGGCACCCCCCATTGCAACACAGATGCTGGTATTCCATTGAACTGGCACACAAGTGACGGATAACAGCTAAACACCCCCTGCTGCCACGGAGAGGCTGCTATACACCATTGAGGCCCTGATGGGGCAATCACACACCATGTGAACCCGGTGCAACCTGTATGTTTCCGAGGCCAGTGTTACACACATTGATGGCCTCATCACAATCCCCAATCCCCTGACACATGACAGTCACCAAGTCTGACCATGGCTCCAGGTGAAGCCTGCCCCATGTCATGTTCCCCATGTAGGATCCACATGTATGCAAATTGACCACACATGAACCGGAGAAGTGCACACAGACTACAAACAATTTACACACCCAAAACGCCGTGAGGCATCCCTTACCCTAAGGAGATTTCCAAACTTGCCCGTGCATGTGACGCAGAATCAGCACATGTTGCTGTGTTCATGAGGAGTAGCAGGAGCACAACAATGCCACCAGCAGACAGCATGCCCATGGACCTGTGGAAGAGAGACACACAAGGAGTCAGCCCAAAGGAGCACATCCGCAAGCATGTACTCAACACGTATCATGTTGTCAACATGACAGGTGACAATGATGACTCTCTGACAACATCCTTCCATTGCGCCATCACTCAAGTGACACTTCAATACACACCACTGACTCACTTGGCAGACATGCAGATGGACACACACATTGCAACACATGCCACACACGGCCCAATGCGTGCACACTCAGACACTGGAACTCACCACTAAGCAAAGAAGTTGCGTATGAGCCGACTCCGCATGTCCTCCACAGCCTCCTCCTCCTCCACATCACTTGCCCCGTCACCAAGGCCTTCATCCTCCACGGGTGGATTGTCCTGGTCATCTTGATCCAGTATGAGTGGAACAGCTTCCTCCACTGCCATGTTGTGCAGCATGCAGCAGACGATGATGATCTTGCACACCTTCACCGGGGCATATGGGAGTGCTCCGCCGGTCTTGTGGAGGCACCGGAATCGGCTCTTCAGAAGTCCAAACGTCCTCTCAATGACTCTCCTGGTCCGCCCATGGGCGTTGTTGTAGCGGTGCTCGGCAGCCGTGCTGGGGTTGCGGACAGGCGTCATCAGCCATGGCATGTTGGGATAGCCAGCGTCCCCTACAAGGAAACATCATGGACAGAAGTGTGTCAGCACAGGCAGTGAGATTGGAAGATGACGCCAAACACTGAACTGCCAGAGTCTACCCACCAACAATACATGCTCGCTCGTTCCGCAGCTGCAGCATCATTTCAGGCAGCCTGCTACGCCTCATGATGAAGGCATCGTGTGCTGATCCTGGAAAGCGAACACAGACATGTGAAATCACCATGTTGGACAGACACACCACAAGGGCATTAATGGAGTGATAATGTTTGCGATTCCTATACACCACCTCCTGTGCCTGTGGTGGTACCAACGCAACATGTGTCCCAGCTATGGACCCAATGACATGGGGCATCCCTCCCAGGGAATAGAACTCACGCTTGACATCTGTCAACTGCTCACGAATTGGGAATTTAATGTACTCATCCAGGTGAACCAACATGGCATCTAAGAAATCATGCAGAACACGGCTGAACATCGTCTGGGACATGCCCCCGACGTCAGCAATGGTATGTTGGAACGTACCCGTGGCAAGGAAATGTAGGGCTGCCATCACCTTCAACTTGGGTGTCAGTGCACTGGGATACCTGTGGCGCGGGAGGAGTTGTGCTTCCAGCCGGCCAGTCAACTCATCAATCAACAGTTGGCTGAATCTGTAGCGGCGTATACAGTCCCGTTCATGCAGGGCAGCCATGTCTGGCATACGTCGAGGGAGAGGCGGAGCCCTGCAGTGAAATGGAAGGAACACCGAAGAGTGAGCACTGTACAACGACATTGTCAATGCACTGAGCACATGTTACACAGCCAATACACAAATGCCACATTCTGAGTCAGGTCTGTGCCACATTTCCTGGACACGTACGCCAGTCAGGTGACACTCCTACCAAGGGACAGCCACTAACGGAGTGGGGCAAGCTCACGATGACATGGCATGAGACTAGCTGTGGGCCAGTGTAAGTGAACATGCACACGCATCACAGGATTCACAGACATCCACACATGTGCAGAAGTAGTATGCGTATGGTACAGACAGGTTGGTGGATGCGATATGCACTGGTCACATGTCATAGGAAAAGGACAGGCCACACACATTGCCTTGGAGGAGTACATGTCGAGACAGAACATACATAGAGAGCATGTGGATATGTACTTGTTTTGATACTCCGTGTAGTTGCATACATACACACCTCATGGCAGATCACATATGTGGGCTGGTGTGCGGAACAGTGTGCCATGGCCATCTACACACAGACACATGTTGGCAGCAGCAACTGCTGATGCATTGGACCACACACCTACAGCAAAATCATGGAAACACATGCCACACACATGACATGGTTGCAGCGTGCAACGCAGCCATACACATGTCATGTGTAATATTGCGTGTACCTGGCATCAGGGGACAGGTGCGGGTGTCCGTGACAGGGACATGCAAGTGACTCATGGCTCCACTAGTGTGTACGGCATGCACACATGTCAAAGGAGTGCAGGGGATGTGTGGTACAATGCGCACCATCACACATGACATGTGTACACAGCTAATCGTACATATGCTTTGCCCACACCTCAGGGGTAAAGTGCCACATCACATCCTGACACACCTGTGTCACACACATGTGGTATTGCACAGACAATGCATTGGTGTCCACCCTTGGCAAAATCTGACCGCTCCATTCCTGTCTGTGTGCCGCCTGTCACCACTGACAGGTGTGAAACGCACCGTACATACGCTCTGAGTGCGTGTATAGGGTCCCTGGGCCAATATGGGCGCTGGCGTATGCGTACGCCACAGTAGTACGGACTGTACACGCGCTTGTACGGTCCGGATCACAATATGGGCGCTGGCGTATGCGTACGCCACAGTAGTACGGACTGTACACGCGCTTGTACGGTCCGTACTACTGTGGCGTACGCATACGCCAGCGCCCATATTGTGATCCGGACCGTACAAGCGCTTGTACGGTCCGTACTACTGTGGCGTACGCATACGCCAGCGCCCATATTGTGATCCGGACTGTACAAGCGCTTGTACGGTCCGTACTACTGTGGCGTACGCATACGCCAGCGCCCATATTGTGATCCGGACCGTACAAGCGCTTGTACGGTCCGTATCACTGCTTGTGGGGTGCCCTAGGGCGTGGAACGCACCGTACCTGTGTGTAAATGTATGAAATCACATAGGGGACACATGAGGGACAAGTATAAGGGCCTAAATGCATGATGGTTGCCATGGAGACTGAGTTAGAATTTTGAATTTGAGCACCAGGTGCCCAGCAGAAGTCAGTTTGAAAGAATCTACATTGTTGCAAAGTGGATGTTGACTTGACATCATCATCAAAACTGAAACCATGCAAAGCCACACAGGGATTGGATGAAACGTAGGATGCAAATGTGACTGACCAATCAATCTGTACTCCTGTACATGAACAGGCCAGCCAGGCATATATAAGGCAGCCAGGTCCCATGAGAGAGCACTTGCCTGCACATCCATTCATCCATTACCACTGCTGCTGATAGTGATTCCTCTGGCACCATGTCCAGGACTGTGGAGAGGTCACAGTCATTCACCCAGGAGGAGAACCTTGCCCTGATAGATGTGATCCTCCCACAGTTCCAGAGCCTGTATGGTCGACCAGGGGTTCAGGTGAGTGCAGACTCCACTAGCTTAGACTGTGCCCCTTTTGTGTGACAGTGAATTCTGGCATTGTGTCCATGTGTGACAGACATGCACTGTTGTTTAGAGTGGGTCCCAGGGTGTGGAAGGCCTCATGTCACCCATGCAGAGCATGCTGTGTTTCCTGTGTGCACTCCTCACTTGCATAGTGCCTACTGTGACAATGAATGCATGGTGCATGCCACATTCTGCCTGCATACTCCTCCTGGGGATGTTGTTTCCACAGTCCTGATGTGATCCTGTGTTCCCCCCAGTGTGACAGGTGACAGTACCCATGGATGTGTGTTTGTTCAGTGTACATGTGCTGTGAGTGTCCAAAGGCCGTGTTCGTCCCCTGCACATTGGTGTGTGTGTAAGTCCCCTGTCATGTGGGTGAGTGCATATGGGGAGTGTTGCACACAAGCAGCATGAGGGATGGATATAGCCTGGCCATCCGATGTGAGCAGGGAGCAGTGCTGTGTGCATGCCGTGCTGAGCCAGCCCCACACCTGTGACACCCCCCGTCTACTGGCACATGGGCAGAGTGAGGTGTGTACCCACAGTTGGCAATGCCATGTGATTGTCCTGTACCTGTGTGTGTCTGTGTACTCTGCTGAGGTAGCATCAGTGTGCTGGGGCAGGTGACTGCTGTGAGGTGCTGTACATAATCCTGGTGTAGCCTGTGAGGCACAGTGTGATCCCTGGTCAGTGAGTGTGTGGTGCCCCTCATGCCACCCGTGTACTTTCAATGACACGTAGTGCATTTGGCCTTCCACAGTGGATAATGTCCCTATGACAAAGGTGCAATCAGTTGCATGCATACCATGGCCTGTTCATAAAGAGGATTGTACTATATGTGTGTCTCTGTGTCTTTGCTCATGTGGATTAATGTATTCTCACTTTTGCATCCTCACAGGTAGGCGCCATTGCCAAGGGCGAGATCTGGAGGGAAGCCGTCAGTGCCGTGAGGGGTACAGAGGGTCGGAGGCGGAGCCTGTCTCAGGTGAGGAAACGCTGGCAGGACATCCGGTGCTGGACGAGGAGGATTGCACGGCTCCTGCTGGGGGACTCACCTGAGAGCCGTAAGAACCGTGGGCGCCGTCGTCTGACCCACATCCAGAAGCGTGTGCTGGCGGTGGTCTTCCCCGATATGGACAGGCGCCTACAGGAGAAGCAGCAGCAGGAAGGGGGTAGGTACATGTGTGTCAGTTGTGTGTCCCCAGCCAATGTAAGTGCGCAGTTGCATGGATACACTGCCAGGGTTTGATTGTGCAGTGCGTCAACTTCTCCCCAAAGTAGCCCGGTGCTGTTCTCACTCCCTCCCTTCCCCTCCTTGCCATGTGTTCCCTGGTCTGTGTGTAGCCACTCTTGCTAAAGGTTATTTAGGCAGGCTGTTTATGCTGGTGCCCAATGCTAGCAGCATCATGTGTGGGGGTGATGTGTCACAGGTCTGGGAACCTTGCGTGTGCCATGGCCAATTTCGGTCATTGTGGGGTCCATGTCACTTGGCAATGATTGTGAATCACGACATAGGGGTGTGTCTCCAAAGTGTACTGACATGATGTGCCTGAGTGGGAGGCCTGCTAAGTGCAGGGACGGTTGCTTAATTTGCAGTCATGTCCATCCTGGACCATGGAGGAGTGTGGGCACTACTGTGCCCTGGGGCACCTCTTCCTAGGTATCATGTGCGTCATCCAACAATATGGACATTCACTGTGTCTTCGCCAGGGGTTGGGTAGGGTGGCATTGTACCCTGGGCTCAACTGTTATGACCTACAGGTTGCTACATGTGTCCACTGTACAGGGGGACCCATTTTGCTTGTGCATACTCACAGTGGGCATTACCTGTGTGTGTTGTTAAGACAATCTGATGATGTTTGCTTGTCAATGATGTGTGGACAGGCGCACGAGGGGCAGTGTGTGTACAGTCATGAATTAGTGGAGGCCATGTGTTTTCATCCCAGAGTAAGTGGTGTACATACTTTCTCCGTCTCCATGAGATTGTCTCAGGTGTGGGTGGTTTGTGCGTACAAGGCCTACATGTCAAGAGCTCCATCCTCCTTGCTGGGTTTGGCCTGTGTGTGATGTTTGACTGGACATACGCTCAAGGTGCAGTGACCCGGTCATGTTTGGCATGGTTTCATGTATTGCCTTTGCAGCATGTGCCAAGAGTAAATGGAGATGATTCCTGCTCATCCCTTTTTGACGACGCAGTGTGGTGCAGATGCTGTGCACATTTGTCCCCAGAGGCTGGCTCCTCTGTAAAATTTGAAGTGAAGTGATTTGCTGTTGTGTCATGATCTCCATTGTTTCTCAGTGGCATGGTGGGTCGACAAACTGTGTGTTCCATGGCCTACATGTGTACATTGTTTTGTAGGTGTAACTCCTGTTGCTTTTCAGGCTATGCAGTGTGACCTATGTATATTTTGTGGTAAATAATTTTCCTTTACCGGGACTTAATTTGATACGGAAACATAATAAAACAGCTCAGTAAAATGAGAGGCAGAATCCGTGGTATTAGAGGTTCGGAATGGGCTTTATTCCAGTGATCGATTATAATCGGTTGCTCCAAGTTCCATCACCACGGGGGTTCAGGAAGTGAAGTACATACTTTATTGACAAGAAATGACTTTTATAGTACATACATTACAATGAAGCGAATACAGTAGGCGTAACAATTGATAAGGAAAATGACGATTTATCTGCGTAACCGAAAATGGGTGTAATAAGGAGTAAAAAGGAACATAATTGGTTATGATGTCATATATAGGTGGATCCATAAGATAATACTTGGCATAGATGCGCGCGCAGCAGCATGACGTGTAATTGACGTGTAACTAGGGGGTGAAGGGGACTTGACATTTAGCTCTACATGTGGAGACGAAAAGTCTGGGGGGTCAAGTCAACCTAATCCCAAATCATATCTAACATCCTATGTTTAAAGAACTATGTTATCCAAAAAAGAAGGACTCTCGGACAGAATCTATTCTATACTGACTGTGCGTGCGTGTACAAGCGTCTAAGTGTCTACACTAAATGCGAGGGGGTAGAAATATTCCATGGTAACAGGACTATGAATTACTTGCATAAAGACAGAGAAGCCGGGCCTTTTTCTTGGTAACTGGAAGAATGTTTACTTAAACTACTAGGCAGGAATGCATCGGCTGAGGGGGAAGCAGATAATTCGAAGGTGAAATACAGTTCTTGGCAGAGAATAGGCTGATGTCAGGCTTCGTGAGCCGCGCAGAGAATGAGACAAAGTTCATGGTCACAGATGCAGGCTCAGACTGGAGTTTTCAGAGGCAGAAGGCAAGAAGAGTTCGATGACAGAATCAGGGCCTACTTGCCTGGACTGTAAAATGGCATAGGTGAACCATATAAAGGCGGTGGCCTTTCGTACTTAGGAAGGGAATATCCGGCCTATTCATGGCGGATCTGACAGAGGACATGTTGACGGTGGACGCACATGTATTTGCGTCTTCATAACTGGAACTGGAGGGAACATACATGTACTTGTAACATGCACATAGAACCGTTGGGGTCCAAGATAGGGGACATAACTGACCAGAAAAATCCATATTTCCACATTCCCTCCTTGTCCCCTACTTGCCCATCAAGAGATATCAATCTTCATTAATCCATTGATCTGTTCATATAGCATCATTTGTTCTTCTTTCTTCTTCCGTGACGAATGAAATCTTGGTGCTGGAATACACGATGTGGCAAAAGGAATGCAATGTAGCAGGTACCATCCCAATCTAGAGGTAGACGCATATATGCAGTCTGACCACATATAAAGTAGGAGTGGCGATAAGCTCTGAATGAGGATTTGCCTTGATCACTGAATTCTACTGTAGTAGTGCATTTACTATGGCCCATATGTATGGAACCAACCTTTCTTACACACAATTCACCCTTCGCTGGGAATACAGACATGGTGGGTAAGACTAGTTCAACTTCGGATACGACATTTAGAATCATGAGATTAGGTGTAAAATTACCTAATCCATATACTTCATTTTCTAGATCAGTTCCTGTTCTTTTGGGGCGACCCTCCTTGTCAAGGTAGCAGACCTTGAGTAAAACTAGGTTCAGGTTTCCCCATACCCAATGGTCTTGATAAACTGCTGTGTCTGAGTCTATGGAATTGATTAAGCTGAACCATGCTCCACAGGAGCCATTATGTGTAAACGGATGTGGAAAGAATGGCAGGACTCCTTCATAATTCTGATAGGGAGGGAGCCGGCCACATACCCAACAATTAGTTGCATTACTAGTCTGATGGGAGTGATGTAACATACTAATGAAAGTGTTATTGCGCAGCGCAAGTCTATAAGACAATTCATGCGGAGGTAAGTCACTAAAAGAATGTTCAGCAGTAACATTGTAAACGTTTCTGGCAATAGGGTAATATATGTGCAACAATATACTTGCAGTAATTATTAAAAGACTCAAGAAAAACAAGATTAATAATGTCACTATGCAATGGCTACGCAGTGATTTACAATACGCCTGTCGTTTCAACATTTTCCGCGACTGTCCATGATTCAGGTCTAGAGGATACATGTCAGAGACAAATTCAACCGCTTCACCTTGGAGAGGACTTAAACAATCAAATTGTCTGACGTTCTAGGCCTCAATTTTACTTCATAGAGTTCGGTTTTAGTCTTTTCAACCAAAGGAAGTTTTGAATCAGTCTGTGAGGGAGTGCAGGGCACAATGTCTATATCCGAGGATAGTCCATGAAATTTCTTGATATGACTTGAATGAATCCAGCCCTTGCGGCCCTCGATCTTCACGGCTGTCCTTGTAGTGAGCAGAACCAACTTGGGTGTCTTCCACCTGGGCTCCAGCTGAGTCTTTCGGTCGAAATTTCTCACAAATACGAGATCACCCGGAACTACGTCATGGGGTTTCACCTCCGTGTTGTCGGGAAAGGCTGCAGCTACCTGTGAACGACAAGATTGTAGTGCAGACATCAAGGAAGCCAAGTAATCTGTCAGCATATTACAGTCAACATCAGTTATTTTGCGTGGTATAGGCGTCCCCCACATATTTGGTGGTCTGCCGAAGATCACCTCATACGGGGATAGCCCTGTTCGAGAGTGTGCTACCATTCTCATGTAAAAGAGTGCAACTGGTAATGCTACTATCCAGTCGACACCTTTCTCTCTGCATATTTTGGACAATCTGATTTTCAGTATCTGATTATGTCTTTCTACGAGACCTGCTGCCTCGGGGTGTCGGACACAGTGGAATTTCCACTGATATCCTAACAGAAGTGAAACATGTTTCATTAATTCGGATGAGAGCGGCTGGCCGTTATCTGAGTAGACAACACGTGGTAAACCGTATCGTGGGAAGAATTCTCGAACCAACTGTTTGGCAGTAGTCGGGGCAGTGTAATCTGAAACCGGGTATGCCTCCGTCCAACGGGACAGCGCGCAGACAACTACGAGAACATATTTGAATCCTCGACATCGTTCCATCTGGATATAATCCATCTGGAGGGCTTCAAAAGGGTGATCAGGAGGATGAAATCCACCCTGTTCTACGGGAACGCTTTTTCCTGGGTTGAACTGGCAACAGATCATACAGGTACGGACCTTTTGTTTGGCTGCTGCTCGTAAATGTTTATTGAACCAAATGTGTTGAATGCTGTCTAGCATAGCTTTTTCTCCTAGATGTGCTGGACTATGTATAGTGTTAATTATAACTTGGACCATTGAATCAGGAAGGAACCATACAGACTTTTCCTTCATCATCCATCCTTGGTCCGTTTGGATCCCTCCTAATTCAGTCCATTTCTTTATTTCGTCTGGTGTAGCATGTGTCTGGATGTCAATTACGTCAAAAGTAGGGTCTTTAACTGTCATACAATGTGTCGGCATCGGGACTATTGTCTTTGTCATGTCGGAAGTTTGAGCTTGAGCAGTCTGTTTAGCTGTTCTGTCGGCTAGATCATTGCCTTGAGAAGTGATATCAGTAACCTTCGTATGAGCCTTACATTTCATAATTGATATTGCAGTGGGTCGATGTATTGCATCTAATAAGGCATGAATGAGGGGTCCATGCTGAATGTGGGCACCGTGGGAAGTTAAATAACCTCTCTCTCGCCACAGCACGCCGAAGTCATGTACAACTCTGAATGCATAACGTGAATCAGTGTATATGTTGACTTTTTTACTTGTGGCTTGAATACAGGCTTGTGTCAGAGCGATGAGCTCTGCGGCTTGAGCTGACAAAGTATTTATACGATTAGTTTCAATGACTTCAGTATCTGTTGTGACTGCGTAAGCAGCCACTAACTCTCCTGTACTTGTTCTCATACATGAACCATCTACATACAATGTCAGGTCTGGTTCTGACAATGGGACATCGGTTAAGTCTTGTCTGGGTTTTGTTGTTATAGTAATAACTTCAATACAGTCATGGGCTAGTGGGTCTGTTCCGGTTACTGGCAAAAGTGTGGCAGGATTTAATGTGTTACAGCGTCTGATTTCTATGTGTGGCTGAAACAATGTAAGCTCGTATCCTGTAAGTCGCGCTATAGTCAAGTGTTGTGTTTGCGTTCTATTTACAAGAACCTCTACTGCATGTGGTACTTGAACTGTCAATGGATGTCCTAACACTATGGCATCGCTTTGTCTGATTGCTAAAGCTGTCGCTGCTACTGATTTTAGGCATGCAGGCAAAGCCTGAGCTACGGGATCTAATGTACTAGAAAAATAAGCACATGGTTTGTGTGCTCCTGCTTGTTCCTGTGTGAGTACTGACAAGGCAGTACCTTCGCGTTCTGTAACAAAGAGTGTAAACTGTTTTCTGTAACATGGCGTTGCTAAAACAGGTGCTTGACATAAAGCTTTCTTTAGGCTTTCAAAAGCTTGTGTATGTTCCTGAGTCCAAGGGAGAACAGTCGATGTGGCTGCCTCCTGTGTTGTCAACTGAATGAGCGGTTTTGCTAGAAATGCATACTGAGGGATCCACTGCCTGCAATATGAAGTGAGACCTATGAAAGCCCGCACCTCCTTTTGTGTCTTGGGTGTTGGCATGTTAGCTATTAACTGAATGCGGTCGGGTGTAAGCTGCCTTCCCTCCTTGGACAGCGAGTGTCCAAGATAAATAACTCGCTGGACACAGAATTGCAGCTTAGAAGGGGACACCTTGTGCCCCTTTTCGGCTAGAAATTTTAAAACTGTCAGTGATGCTTTTTCACATTCCGGTTCGCTTCTTGCGGTGATCAGCAGATCATCGACGTATTGGAGCAGAGCAGTGTTAACTGGCATGTGGATACTGTCGAGTTCTCGTTTCAGTGCTTGGCTATAGATGCTGGGGCTTTCAGTAAATCCTTGAGGTGCGCGTGACAATTTAGAGCTACGTCCATTTAAACTAAATCCGAACAAATATTGGCTTTCCGGATCTATTGGGACGCTGAAAAAGGCATTCTTGAGATCAATTACAGTAAAGAATGTTGCTTCGGAATCAATGGTTGTCAGTAATGACGAGATATCTGGGACCACAGGAAATTGTGGCACAATGCATTTGTTTAATTCGCGCAGATCAATAACCAATCGATATACTGGCGGAGCCTTTCGATCTGTTCATTTAACAATCGGAATTATCGGTGAATTACATACATTGGAGTCTGTTTCTACAACTACTCCTTGGGTAATGAGCTCGTCAATGATTTGTAGTAAAGCCACTACAGCATCTGGTGGTAACTTGTATTGTCGCATTCGTGGTAGCACCACTCCTGCCTTTAATGTGACTCGATATGGTGTAATATTCATGCAACCAACATCAGTAGGGCCTTGTGCCCATAGATGTGTAGGTAAAGTCTGCAGTCGGGGATCCATGTCTCTAGACACATAGTGACCTTTAAAATCACGTAAAAACAATCTTACTCCTTCCGGAGAACAACATATTATAGCTCCTAGAGCTTTCAGTGTTTTTATTCCTAGCAAGTTTTCTGGACATGATTTAGTAAGCAATAAATCTGTAGTTCGGGTCAGAGGTCCTATCGTAAGTGGAAGAGGCTGTGATACTTCATTAACAATAGGTTTTCCTGAAAAACCAAGGGAAATATTCTGTGAGCCTGAGAGGGGTGCCCCTGGAACTTCACTACGTTTTATAGTTGTTCGACTTGCCCCTGTATCGAGTAAAAATTTTCTGTCTTGGCCTAATAATTCACTATGTACATAAGGTCCTTCTTGATCTACAGGTATTTCAATAAGGGGTAAGTCAACTTCCCTCTCTAGGCTAGTTCATGCGTAACGCTGATACTCAGGATATTCATACTGGGCGGTCTGATACATTTGTCGTGTTGTTGTCTGTGTGGCAGCAACAGGCAACGGTGGTGCAGCTGGCACAAACTGTATTGGCTGTTGTGCTGCTGGCATGGCCTGGGCATGCTGCGGAGCTCCTTGTTCATTCTGCTCTTGTCTAAATGGCCGTGATCTTTCTTGTGTTTTACCTATGGCGATATTATGTTTTAAAACTGGACAATCGTGTACGTAATGACCTGGCTTTTTACAATAATTGCATGTCCCTTTTACAGGTCCTGCTGAATCGGAATGTGTCATACCCTTCTTATGTCCTTCAGCTGGAACTGTCTGAGAAACTAGCATTTTCATTTTCGTGTCTTTCATGCGTCTGTGTTCATGTTCTTGTTCCTCTCTAATTCTATTGTGATGGTATTGTAACATTTGTAACATTTGTGATGGAGTGTTACCTTGCCAAGTACTCTCGAATTTTAATACTCTATTCTTTACTGGGGGCAGGGCATTTTCTACTAATTTTGTTACAAACAGATGTGGGTATGATTCGCTACTTGCTTTTATGCCACTGTTTATACCAAAACATTTTTCAAATCGGGCATAGTAATCACTAGTGTCTTCATCTTGCTTCTGTTTACAGGCTGAAATTGTACCCCAATCTTCCTTTTTCGTAGTTAATAAATGTGGCAGTACCTGTACTAATAAACCTGGTAATGCTTTAGTTCTATCCCCAAGCCCTGCTCCTGCAGTTCGGGCCTTTTCTTCCGCTTCTAACACTGACCATTCTATCTTTTGGTCTCCTACCTCCCACTCTTTTTCCTTGAGTTTCTCATAAATACCAGCAGGCATCAATACCTTTAATATTGTCATAATGTCGGGATAGGTATACTCTCCCATGAGTAACATGTCTTTAATTTCTCGGTGAAAACCCGCTGGGTCTTTGTCATGACTGGGTACCACTTTCTTCATTTGTAACAATTCTATTTTCGATATGGGCGTATATACAAATACGCGCTTGAACTCGTTGTCCTCGCCCTTTATTGGGTGCACTTCTCGTAAGGGATTCTGTCTATCCATGTAATACGTGGTTCTTTCCTTGACGGGCAATGAGACATGCTCTGCGCATACAAAAAGAATATACTGCTTTCTTGATTCTAGAATTTCTTTAATTAATTTAGTACCTGAACCTCTCCATTTATTCGTGAGTAATTCGGTCAATATATCAGGTAAAGGACCAGGATCTGAATGTTGACTCTGATATAGTATAATGAGTTGTTGAATCATATAAATCCCAGCTAAACGCTGTTCATCTGGGGTGAGATTCAAAAATGTGCGTACTACTGTATCATCACTATATTTTCCGGGACTGTCAACCCAATGGACAGCTGACCTGACTAATTCTTGTTCATCCATAGAATCGAGAAAATGATAACCCCTTCGTTCTCGGAGTAGTTTGTCGGCGGTTTGGAACGAATGCTCGTTAGACCTTATATTAATTATAGGTATTTGGAAATTCCTGTTATTATCTGGACATATCGGACGTATCGGGTCAATAAGACATCTATTACTATTACAAGATCTTCCTCTTCCTACATAGGCTATGGTTTCTGACTGTCCTGTGGGCAGTCCTGACCCTTCTTCCTCGCTTTGTTCGAACTCGTCTACCTCTAATCTCTCTTCGTGTAGGCGTTCTATTTCTTTACGGATCTTTCGGCACATGGCTATTATACAATTTTGCTTATCATGTCTCCCTTCTGATATATTCTGGCTCCATCTGGTAAGAATTTGCATTGCTTCAGGGTCTACATACCATTCATAAGGGCATTCCTTTGTCTATCTACTTGTTCTGATTTCACTCGGATACCTTCCTCAATTAATAGGTTTTCTCGGACTTCATTAGAATTCTCTTTACTCTTCTCTTCCTGTCTACGTGCTTTTTCTGTTCGTCTATGTGATTCTTTACGCCATAATTCAATGGCGTCTTTCTGTGACTGTCTGACTTTCCTTTTCCATAACTCTTCTTCTACTTTCATGATGCACTCTGCATCCCAGGTTCCCGCTGTGGGCCACCTCTGACTTTCTGGTAATTCCTTGGTGTAGTCTACCCATAAATCAAGAAATAATATAGCATCTAAGCCATGTTTGTGATACATGAAGTGCCCTGGAGTGTCCCTAGGAGGAATAGGAACGGCTTCTTCGAGTACCCCTTTTCTTGTAGTGATCTGTCTTAGTTTCGAAAAGAACGGCATATTGAGAACTGACCTTATACTTGATTTTGACCAACTGACCTGATACTTGATTTTGAACAGACTTAATACAATAGCACAATAATGAACAATCATTCATACCACAATATACAGAACGTACTTAAAACATTTAACATTTAACATTAAACCTTTAACTGAAACAACAATGATGATCGTCTGCATAACTAATCACCAAGCATAATTCTTGACAATAACTAGATACTTCGGAATACTTGATATACTGCTAAACAGTACATATACACTGCTAAAACAGTGCAGACCGGATTTGTGTACCCAAACCCGTCTTGACCGGCACAACCTATGTGCACGTCAGAAAATGCCTCCCCAGTAATGGTACTCACCGGGTAGCTTCGGAAACGGAAGGCCTCGGAAACTGGACTTGGACCGGACTGGACTCGACTCGACTCGTCGGAAACTGGACTCGACTTCGAACTGGTGGGCCTCTGTATACCTCGGATCTTGCTCTCTCAGCTAGGCTCTGGTCGGGATACTTCGCACTTCTCACCGCCTCGTCTGGGTGTTGATCGCAGTCTCAGTCGCCCCCGCTTGACCGGAGGGAGATACAGGAAATCCTGCTGGTACGCGTTATTGTCCGTCCAGCTGCGGCAGGAGACCGGGCCTGCAACTCACCGCCGGCGCGTGAGATGAGAAAGTGTCCCAATTCGGGCGCCATTCATGTGGTAAATAATTTTCCTTTACCGGGACTTAATTTGATACGGAAACATAATAAAACAGCTCAGTAAAATGAGAGGCAGAATCCGTGGTATTAGAGGTTCGGAATGGGCTTTATTCCAGTGATCGATTATAATCGGTTGCTCCAAGTTCCATCACCACGGGGGTTCAGGAAGTGAAGTACATACTTTATTGACAAGAAATGACTTTTATAGTACATACATTACAATGAAGCGAATACAGTAGGCGTAACAATTGATAAGGAAAATGACGATTTATCTGCGTAACCGAAAATGGGTGTAATAAGGAGTAAAAAGGAACATAATTGGTTATGATGTCATATATAGGTGGATCCATAAGATAATACTTGGCATAGATGCGCGCGCAGCAGCATGACGTGTAATTGACGTGTAACTAGGGGGTGAAGGGGACTTGACATTTAGCTCTACATGTGGAGACGAAAAGTCTGGGGGGTCAAGTCAACCTAATCCCAAATCATATCTAACATCCTATGTTTAAAGAACTATGTTATCCAAAAAAGAAGGACTCTCGGACAGAATCTATTCTATACTGACTGTGCGTGCGTGTACAAGCGTCTAAGTGTCTACACTAAATGCGAGGGGGTAGAAATATTCCATGGTAACAGGACTATGAATTACTTGCATAAAGACAGAGAAGCCGGGCCTTTTTCTTGGTAACTGGAAGAATGTTTACTTAAACTACTAGGCAGGAATGCATCGGCTGAGGGGGAAGCAGATAATTCGAAGGTGAAATACAGTTCTTGGCAGAGAATAGGCTGATGTCAGGCTTCGTGAGCCGCGCAGAGAATGAGACAAAGTTCATGGTCACAGATGCAGGCTCAGACTGGAGTTTTCAGAGGCAGAAGGCAAGAAGAGTTCGATGACAGAATCAGGGCCTACTTGCCTGGACTGTAAAATGGCATAGGTGAACCATATAAAGGCGGTGGCCTTTCGTACTTAGGAAGGGAATATCCGGCCTATTCATGGCGGATCTGACAGAGGACATGTTGACGGTGGACGCACATGTATTTGCGTCTTCATAACTGGAACTGGAGGGAACATACATGTACTTGTAACATGCACATAGAACCGTTGGGGTCCAAGATAGGGGACATAACTGACCAGAAAAATCCATATTTCCACATTCCCTTCTTGTCCCCTACTTGCCCATCAAGAGATATCAATCTTCATTAATCCATTGATCTGTTCATATAGCATCATTTGTTCTTCTTTCTTCTTCCGTGACGAATGAAATCTTGGTGCTGGAATACACGATGTGGCAAAAGGAATGCAATGTAGCAGGTACCATCCCAATCTAGAGGTAGACGCATATATGCAGTCTGACCACATATAAAGTAGGAGTGGCGATAAGCTCTGAATGAGGATTTGCCTTGATCACTGAATTCTACTGTAGTAGTGCATTTACTATGGCCCATATGTATGGAACCAACCTTTCTTACACACAATTCACCCTTCGCTGGGAATACAGACATGGTGGGTAAGACTAGTTCAACTTCGGATACGACATTTAGAATCATGAGATTAGGTGTAAAATTACCTAATCCATATACTTCATTTTCTAGATCAGTTCCTGTTCTTTTGGGGCGACCCTCCTTGTCAAGGTAGCAGACCTTGAGTAAAACTAGGTTCAGGTTTCCCCATACCCAATGGTCTTGATAAACTGCTGTGTCTGAGTCTATGGAATTGATTAAGCTGAACCATGCTCCACAGGAGCCATTATGTGTAAACGGATGTGGAAAGAATGGCAGGACTCCTTCATAATTCTGATAGGGAGGGAGCCGGCCACATACCCAACAATTAGTTGCATTACTAGTCTGATGGGAGTGATGTAACATACTAATGAAAGTGTTATTGCGCAGCGCAAGTCTATAAGACAATTCATGCGGAGGTAAGTCACTAAAAGAATGTTCAGCAGTAACATTGTAAACGTTTCTGGCAATAGGGTAATATATGTGCAACAATATACTTGCAGTAATTATTAAAAGACTCAAGAAAAACAAGATTAATAATGTCACTATGCAATGGCTACGCAGTGATTTACAATACGCCTGTCGTTTCAACATTTTCCGCGACTGTCCATGATTCAGGTCTAGAGGATACATGTCAGAGACAAATTCAACCGCTTCACCTTGGAGAGGACTTAAACAATCAAATTGTCTGACGTTCTAGGCCTCAATTTTACTTCATAGAGTTCGGTTTTAGTCTTTTCAACCAAAGGAAGTTTTGAATCAGTCTGTGAGGGAGTGCAGGGCACAATGTCTATATCCGAGGATAGTCCATGAAATTTCTTGATATGACTTGAATGAATCCAGCCCTTGCGGCCCTCGATCTTCACGGCTGTCCTTGTAGTGAGCAGAACCAACTTGGGTGTCTTCCACCTGGGCTCCAGCTGAGTCTTTCGGTCGAAATTTCTCACAAATACGAGATCACCCGGAACTACGTCATGGGGTTTCACCTCCGTGTTGTCGGGAAAGGCTGCAGCTACCTGTGAACGACAAGATTGTAGTGCAGACATCAAGGAAGCCAAGTAATCTGTCAGCATATTACAGTCAACATCAGTTATTTTGCGTGGTATAGGCGTCCCCCACATATTTGGTGGTCTGCCGAAGATCACCTCATACGGGGATAGCCCTGTTCGAGAGTGTGCTACCATTCTCATGTAAAAGAGTGCAACTGGTAATGCTACTATCCAGTCGACACCTTTCTCTCTGCATATTTTGGACAATCTGATTTTCAGTATCTGATTATGTCTTTCTACGAGACCTGCTGCCTCGGGGTGTCGGACACAGTGGAATTTCCACTGATATCCTAACAGAAGTGAAACATGTTTCATTAATTCGGATGAGAGCGGCTGGCCGTTATCTGAGTAGACAACACGTGGTAAACCGTATCGTGGGAAGAATTCTCGAACCAACTGTTTGGCAGTAGTCGGGGCAGTGTAATCTGAAACCGGGTATGCCTCCGTCCAACGGGACAGCGCGCAGACAACTACGAGAACATATTTGAATCCTCGACATCGTTCCATCTGGATATAATCCATCTGGAGGGCTTCAAAAGGGTGATCAGGAGGATGAAATCCACCCTGTTCTACGGGAACGCTTTTTCCTGGGTTGAACTGGCAACAGATCATACAGGTACGGACCTTTTGTTTGGCTGCTGCTCGTAAATGTTTATTGAACCAAATGTGTTGAATGCTGTCTAGCATAGCTTTTTCTCCTAGATGTGCTGGACTATGTATAGTGTTAATTATAACTTGGACCATTGAATCAGGAAGGAACCATACAGACTTTTCCTTCATCATCCATCCTTGGTCCGTTTGGATCCCTCCTAATTCAGTCCATTTCTTTATTTCGTCTGGTGTAGCATGTGTCTGGATGTCAATTACGTCAAAAGTAGGGTCTTTAACTGTCATACAATGTGTCGGCATCGGGACTATTGTCTTTGTCATGTCGGAAGTTTGAGCTTGAGCAGTCTGTTTAGCTGTTCTGTCGGCTAGATCATTGCCTTGAGAAGTGATATCAGTAACCTTCGTATGAGCCTTACATTTCATAATTGATATTGCAGTGGGTCGATGTATTGCATCTAATAAGGCATGAATGAGGGGTCCATGCTGAATGTGGGCACCGTGGGAAGTTAAATAACCTCTCTCTCGCCACAGCACGCCGAAGTCATGTACAACTCTGAATGCATAACGTGAATCAGTGTATATGTTGACTTTTTTACTTGTGGCTTGAATACAGGCTTGTGTCAGAGCGATGAGCTCTGCGGCTTGAGCTGACAAAGTATTTATACGATTAGTTTCAATGACTTCAGTATCTGTTGTGACTGCGTAAGCAGCCACTAACTCTCCTGTACTTGTTCTCATACATGAACCATCTACATACAATGTCAGGTCTGGTTCTGACAATGGGACATCGGTTAAGTCTTGTCTGGGTTTTGTTGTTATAGTAATAACTTCAATACAGTCATGGGCTAGTGGGTCTGTTCCGGTTACTGGCAAAAGTGTGGCAGGATTTAATGTGTTACAGCGTCTGATTTCTATGTGTGGCTGAAACAATGTAAGCTCGTATCCTGTAAGTCGCGCTATAGTCAAGTGTTGTGTTTGCGTTCTATTTACAAGAACCTCTACTGCATGTGGTACTTGAACTGTCAATGGATGTCCTAACACTATGGCATCGCTTTGTCTGATTGCTAAAGCTGTCGCTGCTACTGATTTTAGGCATGCAGGCAAAGCCTGAGCTACGGGATCTAATGTACTAGAAAAATAAGCACATGGTTTGTGTGCTCCTGCTTGTTCCTGTGTGAGTACTGACAAGGCAGTACCTTCGCGTTCTGTAACAAAGAGTGTAAACTGTTTTCTGTAACATGGCGTTGCTAAAACAGGTGCTTGACATAAAGCTTTCTTTAGGCTTTCAAAAGCTTGTGTATGTTCCTGAGTCCAAGGGAGAACAGTCGATGTGGCTGCCTCCTGTGTTGTCAACTGAATGAGCGGTTTTGCTAGAAATGCATACTGAGGGATCCACTGCCTGCAATATGAAGTGAGACCTATGAAAGCCCGCACCTCCTTTTGTGTCTTGGGTGTTGGCATGTTAGCTATTAACTGAATGCGGTCGGGTGTAAGCTGCCTTCCCTCCTTGGACAGCGAGTGTCCAAGATAAATAACTCGCTGGACACAGAATTGCAGCTTAGAAGGGGACACCTTGTGCCCCTTTTCGGCTAGAAATTTTAAAACTGTCAGTGATGCTTTTTCACATTCCGGTTCGCTTCTTGCGGTGATCAGCAGATCATCGACGTATTGGAGCAGAGCAGTGTTAACTGGCATGTGGATACTGTCGAGTTCTCGTTTCAGTGCTTGGCTATAGATGCTGGGGCTTTCAGTAAATCCTTGAGGTGCGCGTGACAATTTAAAGCTACGTCCATTTAAACTAAATCCGAACAAATATTGGCTTTCCGGATCTATTGGGACGCTGAAAAAGGCATTCTTGAGATCAATTACAGTAAAGAATGTTGCTTCGGAATCAATGGTTGTCAGTAATGACGAGATATCTGGGACCACAGGAAATTGTGGCACAATGCATTTGTTTAATTCGCGCAGATCAATAACCAATCGATATACTGGCGGAGCCTTTCGATCTGTTCATTTAACAATCGGAATTATCGGTGAATTACATACATTGGAGTCTGTTTCTACAACTACTCCTTGGGTAATGAGCTCGTCAATGATTTGTAGTAAAGCCACTACAGCATCTGGTGGTAACTTGTATTGTCGCATTCGTGGTAGCACCACTCCTGCCTTTAATGTGACTCGATATGGTGTAATATTCATGCAACCAACATCAGTAGGGCCTTGTGCCCATAGATGTGTAGGTAAAGTCTGCAGTCGGGGATCCATGTCTCTAGACACATAGTGACCTTTAAAATCACGTAAAAACAATCTTACTCCTTCCGGAGAACAACATATTATAGCTCCTAGAGCTTTCAGTGTTTTTATTCCTAGCAAGTTTTCTGGACATGATTTAGTAAGCAATAAATCTGTAGTTCGGGTCAGAGGTCCTATCGTAAGTGGAAGAGGCTGTGATACTTCATTAACAATAGGTTTTCCTGAAAAACCAAGGGAAATATTCTGTGAGCCTGAGAGGGGTGCCCCTGGAACTTCACTACGTTTTATAGTTGTTCGACTTGCCCCTGTATCGAGTAAAAATTTTCTGTCTTGGCCTAATAATTCACTATGTACATAAGGTCCTTCTTGATCTACAGGTATTTCAATAAGGGGTAAGTCAACTTCCCTCTCTAGGCTAGTTCATGCGTAACGCTGATACTCAGGATATTCATACTGGGCGGTCTGATACATTTGTCGTGTTGTTGTCTGTGTGGCAGCAACAGGCAACGGTGGTGCAGCTGGCACAAACTGTATTGGCTGTTGTGCTGCTGGCATGGCCTGGGCATGCTGCGGAGCTCCTTGTTCATTCTGCTCTTGTCTAAATGGCCGTGATCTTTCTTGTGTTTTACCTATGGCGATATTATGTTTTAAAACTGGACAATCGTGTACGTAATGACCTGGCTTTTTACAATAATTGCATGTCCCTTTTACAGGTCCTGCTGAATCGGAATGTGTCATACCCTTCTTATGTCCTTCAGCTGGAACTGTCTGAGAAACTAGCATTTTCATTTTCGTGTCTTTCATGCGTCTGTGTTCATGTTCTTGTTCCTCTCTAATTCTATTGTGATGGTATTGTAACATTTGTAACATTTGTGATGGAGTGTTACCTTGCCAAGTACTCTCGAATTTTAATACTCTATTCTTTACTGGGGGCAGGGCATTTTCTACTAATTTTGTTACAAACAGATGTGGGTATGATTCGCTACTTGCTTTTATGCCACTGTTTATACCAAAACATTTTTCAAATCGGGCATAGTAATCACTAGTGTCTTCATCTTGCTTCTGTTTACAGGCTGAAATTGTACCCCAATCTTCCTTTTTCGTAGTTAATAAATGTGGCAGTACCTGTACTAATAAACCTGGTAATGCTTTAGTTCTATCCCCAAGCCCTGCTCCTGCAGTTCGGGCCTTTTCTTCCGCTTCTAACACTGACCATTCTATCTTTTGGTCTCCTACCTCCCACTCTTTTTCCTTGAGTTTCTCATAAATACCAGCAGGCATCAATACCTTTAATATTGTCATAATGTCGGGATAGGTATACTCTCCCATGAGTAACATGTCTTTAATTTCTCGGTGAAAACCCGCTGGGTCTTTGTCATGACTGGGTACCACTTTCTTCATTTGTAACAATTCTATTTTCGATATGGGCGTATATACAAATACGCGCTTGAACTCGTTGTCCTCGCCCTTTATTGGGTGCACTTCTCGTAAGGGATTCTGTCTATCCATGTAATACGTGGTTCTTTCCTTGACGGGCAATGAGACATGCTCTGCGCATACAAAAAGAATATACTGCTTTCTTGATTCTAGAATTTCTTTAATTAATTTAGTACCTGAACCTCTCCATTTATTCGTGAGTAATTCGGTCAATATATCAGGTAAAGGACCAGGATCTGAATGTTGACTCTGATATAGTATAATGAGTTGTTGAATCATATAAATCCCAGCTAAACGCTGTTCATCTGGGGTGAGATTCAAAAATGTGCGTACTACTGTATCATCACTATATTTTCCGGGACTGTCAACCCAATGGACAGCTGACCTGACTAATTCTTGTTCATCCATAGAATCGAGAAAATGATAACCCCTTCGTTCTCGGAGTAGTTTGTCGGCGGTTTGGAACGAATGCTCGTTAGACCTTATATTAATTATAGGTATTTGGAAATTCCTGTTATTATCTGGACATATCGGACGTATCGGGTCAATAAGACATCTATTACTATTACAAGATCTTCCTCTTCCTACATAGGCTATGGTTTCTGACTGTCCTGTGGGCAGTCCTGACCCTTCTTCCTCGCTTTGTTCGAACTCGTCTACCTCTAATCTCTCTTCGTGTAGGCGTTCTATTTCTTTACGGATCTTTCGGCACATGGCTATTATACAATTTTGCTTATCATGTCTCCCTTCTGATATATTCTGGCTCCATCTGGTAAGAATTTGCATTGCTTCAGGGTCTACATACCATTCATAAGGGCATTCCTTTGTCTATCTACTTGTTCTGATTTCACTCGGATACCTTCCTCAATTAATAGGTTTTCTCGGACTTCATTAGAATTCTCTTTACTCTTCTCTTCCTGTCTACGTGCTTTTTCTGTTCGTCTATGTGATTCTTTACGCCATAATTCAATGGCGTCTTTCTGTGACTGTCTGACTTTCCTTTTCCATAACTCTTCTTCTACTTTCATGATGCACTCTGCATCCCAGGTTCCCGCTGTGGGCCACCTCTGACTTTCTGGTAATTCCTTGGTGTAGTCTACCCATAAATCAAGAAATAATATAGCATCTAAGCCATGTTTGTGATACATGAAGTGCCCTGGAGTGTCCCTAGGAGGAATAGGAACGGCTTCTTCGAGTACCCCTTTTCTTGTAGTGATCTGTCTTAGTTTCGAAAAGAACGGCATATTGAGAACTGACCTTATACTTGATTTTGACCAACTGACCTGATACTTGATTTTGAACAGACTTAATACAATAGCACAATAATGAACAATCATTCATACCACAATATACAGAACGTACTTAAAACATTTAACATTTAACATTAAACCTTTAACTGAAACAACAATGATGATCGTCTGCATAACTAATCACCAAGCATAATTCTTGACAATAACTAGATACTTCGGAATACTTGATATACTGCTAAACAGTACATATACACTGCTAAAACAGTGCAGACCGGATTTGTGTACCCAAACCCGTCTTGACCGGCACAACCTATGTGCACGTCAGAAAATGCCTCCCCAGTAATGGTACTCACCGGGTAGCTTCGGAAACGGAAGGCCTCGGAAACTGGACTTGGACCGGACTGGACTCGACTCGACTCGTCGGAAACTGGACTCGACTTCGAACTGGTGGGCCTCTGTATACCTCGGATCTTGCTCTCTCAGCTAGGCTCTGGTCGGGATACTTCGCACTTCTCACCGCCTCGTCTGGGTGTTGATCGCAGTCTCAGTCGCCCCCGCTTGACCGGAGGGAGATACAGGAAATCCTGCTGGTACGCGTTATTGTCCGTCCAGCTGCGGCAGGAGACCGGGCCTGCAACTCACCGCCGGCGCGTGAGATGAGAAAGTGTCCCAATTCGGGCGCCATTCATGTGGTAAATAATTTTCCTTTACCGGGACTTAATTTGATACGGAAACATAATAAAACAGCTCAGTAAAATGAGAGGCAGAATCCGTGGTATTAGAGGTTCGGAATGGGCTTTATTCCAGTGATCGATTATAATCGGTTGCTCCAAGTTCCATCACCACGGGGGTTCAGGAAGTGAAGTACATACTTTATTGACAAGAAATGACTTTTATAGTACATACATTACAATGAAGCGAATACAGTAGGCGTAACAATTGATAAGGAAAATGACGATTTATCTGCGTAACCGAAAATGGGTGTAATAAGGAGTAAAAAGGAACATAATTGGTTATGATGTCATATATAGGTGGATCCATAAGATAATACTTGGCATAGATGCGCGCGCAGCAGCATGACGTGTAATTGACGTGTAACTAGGGGGTGAAGGGGACTTGACATTTAGCTCTACATGTGGAGACGAAAAGTCTGGGGGGTCAAGTCAACCTAATCCCAAATCATATCTAACATCCTATGTTTAAAGAACTATGTTATCCAAAAAAGAAGGACTCTCGGACAGAATCTATTCTATACTGACTGTGCGTGCGTGTACAAGCGTCTAAGTGTCTACACTAAATGCGAGGGGGTAGAAATATTCCATGGTAACAGGACTATGAATTACTTGCATAAAGACAGAGAAGCCGGGCCTTTTTCTTGGTAACTGGAAGAATGTTTACTTAAACTACTAGGCAGGAATGCATCGGCTGAGGGGGAAGCAGATAATTCGAAGGTGAAATACAGTTCTTGGCAGAGAATAGGCTGATGTCAGGCTTCGTGAGCCGCGCAGAGAATGAGACAAAGTTCATGGTCACAGATGCAGGCTCAGACTGGAGTTTTCAGAGGCAGAAGGCAAGAAGAGTTCGATGACAGAATCAGGGCCTACTTGCCTGGACTGTAAAATGGCATAGGTGAACCATATAAAGGCGGTGGCCTTTCGTACTTAGGAAGGGAATATCCGGCCTATTCATGGCGGATCTGACAGAGGACATGTTGACGGTGGACGCACATGTATTTGCGTCTTCATAACTGGAACTTGAGGGAACATACATGTACTTGTAACATGCACATAGAACCGTTGGGGTCCAAGATAGGGGACATAACTGACCAGAAAAATCCATATTTCCACAATTTGACTCATGTGACATATGTGTACAGGTGTCTGATTATCTCCTGTCTCTTCACCTTGCCCACAGCATCGCCGGGGGACACGGAAGGAGACACTAGCACGGACCGGGAGGAGGGATTGAGCACCAGTGCCAGCAGTGCTGTCCTGTCTGGCACATGGAGTGGCACGGAGGCCGAGGGGAGTGAGGCAGAGGACCTGTTGACTGCCAACACAGACTATGACGCAGACGGGTCCGAGGCTGAGCTCCCAGAGGTGGCGGAGTCTGCCCACCCAGCTGAAGGCAGCCCTCCACATCCCCCTGCCACCTCAGTTTCCATCACCGGCCTCCCACCTGCTCATGGCCCTTCCCTCCGTGCTCGGTCCCCACATGTCTCCTTCCTGCCAGGCACCGCACCCCCTGCCCCTGTCACCACTGCTGCGGTGAGTGCGGAGTCTGTGGACATCCTGAGGCAGTTGCAGGTTGGTCAGACTGCGATGCTAAATGTCCTCCATGCCCACACCCAGGTGCTGACCCAGATGGAGGCATACATGGAGGGCATGTCGGCTGCGCAGTCTGACCAACGGCAGTTGCTGAGGTCCATAGACTCCACACTGAATGCAGGACTGGATCTCCTGCAGCGCTGCCTACCCCCCCTACCCCTGCCCCATCCACAATTCCCACTCCCGTGCCTGTCCCACGCACATCCAGACGTCAGCGTGCACGCACCCCATCAGACACAGGCACCACACCACCAGGGAAGTCGAAGCGCACACCTCCTGTCACGCACACACAGGGTGATGTAGGCACACCCACTGGGTCGGGGGAAACGTACAACACGCAGCCACAGTGGGAGTCCGCAGTCCACACAACCCACTCCCTCCAAATTCACTCCCCTTAGCTCTCCTGGCCAACAGTCGGTGACAGCATCATCCACTGCAAGTGTGCCCCCCAGCCCCAGGATGACACCACCCCGCAAGCGGTGGAGGCGGGACCCGGCCAGGGGAGTTCAGTCCCCCACCCTGTCCACACCCTCCCCCAGTGGTGCTGCGACCCATCCCTCTGCCCCCCCCCCTCCTTGGGGCCTGTGGTTCGATTGGGTGCGGGGGAGTCGCTGGGGGAACTTGCCGACGTGTGCAGCGCCATTCTGTCCTCCACCTTTGGCGCTGGCACCCCCCCTGTGGCAGGATCATCCCTCCCTGCACCCACAACACCTACCCTTGCCCCTCCTGTCCCTGCGGTGCCTGTTTCCACCCTCCCCCCTGATGCCCCCTCTTCTGTGGATGAAATGGACATGTGAACTGTGCAGGCAAGCTAGGGGACACACGTCCCGATGTGTACCCCCCCCCCGGACTTTGCTGCTGGCCTGGCCCATGGCCCTTGTACATAGTGGACATTTTCTCAGAGATATTTTCCTGCTGAATAAAGCCTTTTCTTTTGGTTTTGCACACTGATGCTTTCCTGGACTTGCTGTTGGTGCTGGTGCTCCCTGAGTTGGGGTGGTGATAATGTGTTAGGGGTCTGTGAAATGTTGGAGTGTGCTGCTCATGGGGTGTACCCTGCCATCTGCGTGCCATCACAAAGGTCTCTGCCAATGGTATTTGGTCATGTTTGCTCTCACTGTATGGTGACATTGTCCCAAGGTGTGTTCCATCCTCTGTGGAGCAGGCCCTTTTCCCTGCAGGGTGTCTCCCAAATGCTGTGCTGTGCTGTGTCTACATTTCCTGGATGTGTGAGGGTTGCCTTTCAATATAGCCATGCTGGCTCAGCGAAGGCTCCACCTGCATCTGGGGTATCACCCTTGTTGGTCACTGAACTTGTTGATGGGGTATATTGTCCTATGTCTGGGCACTGCTGGGAGGACTCTGCACACACCCCTCCTGTCTCTGGGCACTGCTGGGAGGACTCTGCACCCACCCCTCCTGTCTCTGGGCACTGCTGGGGGGACTCTGCACACACCCCTCCTGTCTCTGGGCACTGCTGGGAGGACTCTGCACCCACCCCTCCTGTCTCTGGGCACTGCTGGGGGGACTCTGCACCCACCCCTCCTGTGTCTGGGCACTGCTGGGAGGACTCTGCACACACCCCTCCTGTCTCTGGGCACTGCTGGGAGGACTCTGCACCCACCCCTCCTGTCTCTGGGCACTGCTGGGGGGACTCTGCACCCACCCCTCCTGTGTCTGGGCACTGCTGGGAGGACTCTGCACACACCCCTCCTGTCTCTGGGCACTGCTGGGAGGACTCTGCACCCACCCCTCCTGTCTCTGGGCACTGCTGGGAGGACTCTGCACACACCCCTCCTGTCTCTGGGCACTGCTGGGAGGACTCTGCACCCACCCCTCCTGTCTCTGGGCACTGCTGGGGGGACTCTGCACCCACCCCTCCTGTGTCTGGGCACTGCTGGGAGGACTCTGCACCCACCCCTCCTGTGTCTGGGCACTGCTGGGAGGACTCTGCACACACCCCTCCTGTCTCTGGGCACTGCTGGGGGGACTCTGCACCCACCCCTCCTGTGTCTGGGCACTGCTGGGAGGACTCTGCACCCACCCCTCCTGTCTCTGGGCACTGCTGGGGGTGTTAGGCACACACCATTCTTATTGCAGGTTAGGTGCGTACATACACGGGTGGTGGTTCGGTGCGTACATACACGGGTGGTGGTTGGGTGCGTACATACACGGGTGGGGGTTCGGGGTGTACATACACGGGTGGTGGTTGGGTGCGTACATACACGGGTGGGGGTTCGGGGCGTACATACACTGCTGGGGTGGGGATTCGGTGCGTACATACACGGGTGGGGGTTCGGGGCGTACATACACTGCTGGGGTGGGGGTTCGGTGCGTACATACACGGGTGGGGGTTCGGTGCGTACATACACGGGTGGGGGCGTACATACACAGGTGGGGGTTCGGTGCGTACATACACTGCTGGGGTGGGGGTTCGGTGCGTACATACACGGGTGGGGGTTCGGTGCGTACATACACGGGTGGGGGTTCGGGGCGTACATACACTGCTGGGGTGGTGGTTCGGTGCGTACATACACGGGTGGGGGTACGGGCCGTACTTCCACGGGTGGGGGTTCGGGGCGTACATACACTGCTGGGGTGGGGGTTCGGTGCGTACATACACGGGTGGGGGTTCGGTGCATACATACACGGGTGGGGGTTCGGGGCGTACATACACTGCTGGGGTGGTGGTTCGGTGCGTACATACACGGGTGGGGGTACGGGCCGTACTTCCACGGGTGGGGGTACGGTCCGTACATACCCCTACCCACACTCTGCGTGCCTGGGTACGGCCTGTACCCATGCCTTTGGTGGGTGGGTACGGTGCGTCCCCCCATTGTTGCGTTGCCGTGGGGTCTGCACCGTACACAGGCCTTGGGGGCGTGGCTACGGGTCGTACCACGCGTACCCCTACATGACCCCAGCAATGCTGTTACAAGCCGTACCAAGGCCTTTCTGACGTGGGTACGGGCCGTACTGCCATTGTTGGAGTGACGTAGGGGGACGCGTGGTATGTTCCGTACCCACGCTCTTGCGGCCTGGGTAGGGTACGTACCGGTTCGCGTGACCATCCACTTCCGTTGTGGCGGACGCTTGCGTTGCTGGCCTCGCCCCCACCCCCTGGAAGTGACCAGGCCCTGATGGTCAGGTATGTCCAGGCCATGTGTGATTTGGTACCATGTGTTGGTGTTGTGTGTCCTGCCCCTGCCCCCCCCTTTGCCCCTGGTTGTTGTGCTGACCTTCTGCGGCGTCTGCGTCGGTTCCTGTACGCCAGGTGGACTGCTAGGAGGGCAGGGATGGCACGTAGGTTCGGGTCCATGTCTGTTCGTCGTGTCCAGCTGCTCCTTGCGTGTGTCGTCCTGATTTCCCGGCAGTTTTTGGCAGCCGGTAAATATTTTCCGTGCGGGATGACGTCGGTTCGATTCGTACTTCCTGGTTTGTGAAACGTAGGCTGGATGCGTACCGACGTCAGGTCGGCGCCTTTCAGGATCGGAATTGTGTTTAGATTCTGTTCGGTCGGTGTTTTGTTCGATTCGTACGGAAATGGTGTTTCCGTGCGAATCGTACTTGCATTTTCGGATGGATTTCGCACCGGGTACGAGTCGGACGGAGAAAAGGCTCCGTCCGACGGTTCGTACCAGGTTTTTACCGGATCGGAATTGGCACCTAAATCTCCCCGTGCCCATGGACAGTGCCTGGACTCCCTCACGGGTGATAAGCCACGCTATATAAACCTATTAACTTTACTGTATTTGCCATGTGGGAGTTGCTTGTTTAAATGTCACTGAATTATTGAGCATGAACTCTTAACTACCTTCTGCACTGCCTGGTCATGTTTAAATATAAAGGCTGGCAACATTAGGGTGCTTACATTAATGTGAATGATTTTAGATTCCAATTACTCCAATATTGACAGCTAAACTGAGCATAACTAAAGGTATCGACTAATCACTGTGCCCTGTAGCACACTTCTCTGTATACTATCTTCTTTTTCCTGTTTTGAAACCTTACGTTTGAGTATTGTTTCAAAGAAATCAATCAATCAATCAAACAATCAATCAAACATTTGTAAAGCGCTCTACTCACCTGTGAGGGTCTCAAGGCGCTGGGGGGGGGAGGAAAAAGCAGCTACTGATCGAACAGCCAGGTCTCGAGAAGTTTCCTGAAGGTCAGCAGGTCCTGGGTTTGACGCAGGTGGGTGGGGAGGGTGTTCCATGTCTTGGCGGCGAGGTGGGAGAATGATCTGCTGCCGGTGGTCGTTCAGCGGATGCGTGGGACGGTGGCGAGGGCGAGGTCTGTGGAGCAAAGCTGGCGGTTCGGGGTGTAGAAGGTGAGTCGTTCGTTGAGGTATGCTGGTCCGGCGTTGTAGAGTGCTTTGTGAGCGTGGGTGAGGAGCTTGAAGGTGATCCTCTTGTTGACCGGGAGCCAGTGCAGGTCTCTCAGGTGGGTGGTAATGTGGCTATGGTAAGGGATTTCGAGGATGAGGTGTGCGGAGGTGTTTTGTATGCGTTGAAGTCTTTTCTGGAGTTTGGCAGCGGTTTCCGCATAGACGGCGTTGCCGTAGTCCAGCCTGCTGCTGATGAGGGCTTGGGTGACTGTCCTTCTGGTTTCGGTGGGGATCCATTTGTAGATCTTGCGGAGCATGCGGTGGGTGTTGAAGCAGGAGGAGGAGACCGCGTTGACTTGCTGGGTCATAGAGAGCGTTGAGTCCCGGATGAACCCTAGGTTGCGAGCGTGGTTGGTGGGTGTCGGGGCAGTTCCCAGCGTGGCCGGCCACCAGGAGTCATCCCATGCAGAGGGGGTTCATTATCAGAGTGGGGTAGCCATTGACCAGAGGAGGTCAGTGACCACTGGAAGCAGGTGGCACAATGAGGCAATCTGGATGATAATGACAGGGTTCCCACCACCCCTGGGACCACATTCAGGGGTAACATTCAGGAATAACAGTGAACATAAGAAGGATGGGAACTAACGCATGAGAGCCTGTGCACCAATATGCCGGGAAGAGGATGTTGCCTGTTTGCATAGTGGGTCATGCCACCTCATTCAGTGGCTTGTTCCATTGCCTGGTAAAAAGGCGGAGTGCGACATTCATTGCTTTCTTCTATCTCATCTCAAAGGGGTGATGAAAGACATGCAGCATTGCAGCTAGGCTCCCTCTGTATCCCGAGACTAATGAACAACACAGATCTCTGGTCTGCTGCCATCACTGCTGACCTCACGCATGGAGACTCAGGGACAGCTATCAGTTTAAAACTAAATTCTACAGCAGGGGTCAAAAGGTTTTCTTAGGAATCCACCATATACCAGGGTTGCCAAAAACATAGGGCCTCATTTATGAGCCCCTACCGGCACTTTTGCACCATTGGAACATCACTTTTTTGACCTTCCGGTGGCGCAATGTGCCAAGGCGTATTTATAAGGAAAAGTAAAGCCACTTTACGTGGCCTTATAAATGTGCCCCTTTCATGCAGAAAACTGCATGAAAGGGGCATTCCATGTATGTCGCAGTGGATGTTCCCACCACAAGCAACACCCATGGAATCTGAAGCCTTCCCAGATTTATGAGAACTCCTAAACCTGGGAATGTGTCATAATCTAACGCCACCCCTGGGGTGGCGTTAGGGAGGTGCAACGAGGAGAAATGTTTTATTTCTCCTTGTGCATTTCCTTTTTCTATGTGTGCTGCATTCTGCAGCACACATAGAAAAAGGAAATCGCCTGAATGTATTGATTTTGACCAGGAATGCGTCCCTTCCTGCACAAAATCAACCAGCCCTTGCAACGCAGGTAACTTTGCACCATGGTGCAAGGGTGCTTGTGGTGGCGCACGGCAGCCCATTGTGTGCTGGAGCTAGGGCAAAGGACAGGAATGCGCCATATGGCATAGGTAAGGCGCATTCCTGCCCTTTTGTTTTGACATAGGGCAGTGCAGCAAGATAGTTTGCCGTGCCGCTCTACGTCAAAACCTCATAAATGTGGCCCATTATTTCCTAGTTTGCAAACCAACTTCATGCCTCTTTCATCCACCATCCTACAATTCTTGTTGCTTCATCTCACTCTCGCAGGCTCCTTTCTTCATTTACCAGTGTTTCCTATCTATCACTTTCTCTATTTTCTGGAATAATTAATCTTTCCTGCTCTGGGTAAATGTCTGATGATAGAAAATAAGACTTAGTCCACAACAAATGAATGTCGTTGTCCACCACCTGAAAACACCGGCACAAATTAACCTGTGCTCAAGGAGTTGCCAATGGAGACGAACAACAAGGTAAAGAAGCTACCTTCCTTCCCCTACATACAGCTACTTGTGCATGGTCGGTTGGCCCACAGCTAGCCAACCATCCCCGGGAGCCTGCTGCTCCAGGCGACTGAGATGACTTCCCTTGGAGAAGCCAAACCTAAGTCCCTTCTTCTCTTCTCCAGCCCTCAAGCTGTTACAGTGCTGAAATGCACTAGTGATAATGTAGACTGATAACGCGCGCTCCTTGAAACACTCCTGAGCGTTGGACCAGATGTCCTTGGCACAGAGCTCAGCAGTGTAGCCTGCCTTTGATGTCTGTGAGTGGTGAGGAGAGGCAAGTGGCTTGTACTGTCTTGGCTGGCTTCCCTGGGCTCACTGCAGGCAATGATGTTGTGGTTCTTGTGAAAAGAGTAAGATGGTGCTGTAAAGGCTCCCAGGGTGAGGGTGATGGTAAGGCAAGCGTGTGAGATGCTCGTTTACCCTGCCTACTTCGCCCTCAATGCTGCAAGCCTCCCTCGTGTAACACAAGTGTGCACTTGAGCCTGGCACTTGGAAGGAGTGCGCTGCAGCGGTTTCAGGATGCCAGAGCCATGATCACTGCGGCTCTGAATGACTGTCCCCTGTGCCTGGTCGGCAGGTGTCCTAGTGATTCTTTTATGATCAGTCAAGTCCCTAACAGCTTCCCTGATTAGATTGCAATATGCTTTGCATAAGTCGTGCACCCTCACACCAGTTAGAAAGCTGGCACTGTCACAAGGGTGCCCCATCTATTAGATTCCAGCTCATGCAGAGCAGCAGAGGCTTTTATGGCACATCTGTCTGTCTCCGAGCTGCAGGCCTTCCAGAGGGCCTTAAATAACCTATTTAAAACAGAGTCTGGATCTCAGCGCTGCCTTAATCGTCACCCAGATTCAACTGTGTTATCTGCTTGGATAAAAGGAAAATAATTAACCTAAACATCACATTAAGGGGGTGTTCGCTACATTAAAGGGAAACCATAATGACTGACAAAAGCTTCGACCACACGATATTGAAATTTTTGTTAAACTTTGTCGTAGAGTATCAGGAGATACCATGGGGCATATTTACAAGGCTATTGTGCAACCGGAGCGTCACTTTTTACGACTCTCCGGGGGGACAATGCCCTGCTCCATATTTACAAAGGGGTGTAAAGCCACTTTGCATGGCTTAACACCACTTTCTAAATATGGTTTCATAAATATGGTACCCTTTCATGCATTTTTCTGCTTGAAAGAGGTATGCAATGGGTGTTGCTGTGGACGTTCCACCACAAAATCCATTGCTTTTTTGACACTGCCTCAGATTTACAAGGATCTGCAAAAGCAGGCGTTAGATTGGTCCAACAAGGAGAAATACTTTTATTTCTCCTAGTTTCCTGTGTGTTGCATTCACCAGCACACAGAAGGAGCAAATCACCTTTTGTTTATTGTTAATGTCCCTTCCTGCACATAAACAATCATACTTTCAATGTAGGCACCCTTGCACTATAGCGCAAGGGTCACCTACTATTCTCCCTGGTATAGAGGGGCTACACTTCTGCCTTCAAATTAATCCCCAACTGTCTCTAGCCGGCCTAATCATTTACAGACCCCCGGACTGCTCCCCGACCCACACCGGTGAACTTATGGACTTTATAGTCCAAAGCTCCCTAGCCCACCCACATTACATTGTAGTTGGTGATTTTAATGTTCATGCAGACAGGCCTGATTGCCCTCAGGCCACCCAACTCATCACCACGCTGCAAGCCGCTAATCTAACTCAAATTACTTCTGGACCAACTCACCAGGCAGGCCATATGCTAGACCTCATTTTTTCCAACATATTGGATACTTCAGCTAAACTCCCGTTGCCATTGTTATGGACGGATCACTTCCTAATCCCATTTTTAATCTCATTCCCATCCCAACAGGGAAACGTTCCTATGTGCGGAGAACATGGGATAACTTATCAGCAGAGACCCTTTGCCCCGCTCTCGCAGCTGCCCCCCCACTACTGACTTCAGACGTGGATTCTGATGCAGTGCTGCTGAATCACTGGATAGGCAACACAGTGGAATCTATTGCTCCTGCTAAAGTCGCCACGTCACGCAGAGAATCCCCCTCCGCCCCCTGGTTCTCCACAGAACTGATGGCTGAAAAAAGCAAATGCAAAAGGCTAGAGCGCCTCTGGCGGGTAAACTACTCTGAATCAGCAACAATCTGCTACAAAAAAGCCCTACACGGTCTACATAAATCCATAAAAAAAGCCAAAAAAGTATTCATTGTGTCCTCCATTCACCAAGCGGAGCAATCAAGCAAAGAAGTTTTTAAGATTGTTCAATCTTTTTTTAAACCTAGGGCTAACAAGACGGAAATTATCCCGTCCGCAAGACTCTGTGAAGACATCTCTGATTTCTTTGACAAAAAAATCATGAAGGTTTATGATTCCTTCACGAGCCCCGAGCCTACAGTCATGGCGGACTTTGATAAAACTAAGCCGCCCCCCCCCCTCCCCTAACTAAATTTCACCCTATTACTTTCGCTGAGGCACTGAGAGAATTACAAAAATGCAAATCTGGGGCCCCTGATGACCCATGTCCACCTAAACTCTGGAAAATGATGTCAGATGCAATTGCAGCACCACTCCTACATATCTGGAACACGTCCATCAAGACCGGCACGTTTCCTGATTGTTGGAAACATGCTACACTTCTCCCTTTGAAAAAAAAGCCAAATGGTGCCCCCGATGACCTGAGTAATCTCCGTCCCATCTCCCTACTAGCAGCCGCAGGAAAAATGCTTGAAAAGCTGATTAAACGTCAACTGAACAGCTTTATCGAAAAAAAAGGAACTCTACATGAAACACAGTCAGGTTTCAGGTCCGGCTTTAGCACCGAGACGGCCCTTATCGAGGTTGCTGAGTCGATCAGGTGGTCCTTAGATTCAGGAGCATCAGCTATGCTGGTGCTCCTGGATCTATCTGCCGCATTTGACACAGTGGATCACAGCAGATTGCTGCTAAGGATGAAGGACATAGGTCTGGAAGACAAGGCATTGTGCTGGCTTCACTCTTATCTCACAGACCGCTCTCAGAAAGTGGCACTGGGCACCTTCTCCTCTAAGCCAAAACGCCTTTGGTGTGGTGTCCCCCAGGGGTCGGCACGCAGCCCGTTACATTTTAATGTTTACTTAGCCCCACTCTTTACCTTGATTGCCAAATGGGGGTCAAGGCGATTTCGTATGCAGATGATGCGTAATTAGTCTTCCCCTATGCGGAGGTGTCGGAGGCAGCATTTGGTAAAATTAAGGGCTACCTTCAAGATGTAGCCAGCTGGATGAATACTAACAAATTAAAACTGAATGCAAGCAAAACGGAGGTACTATTCTTTGGGAAAAGTACACATCCTCCCCCGACCTATGGTGGCCTCCCGAAATGGGCCCAGCACCATCCCCTGGATCCAGTGCAAAGAATCTGGGAGTAAGATGGGACGAGAATCTCTCTTTCTCCTCTCACATACAACTGGTCACTACAGGTTGTCTCCATAAACTTAGAAACCTCCGAAAATTTCTTTCCTATCTACCAGTTGAGTGTCGCAAAATGGTCGTCCATGCGACAGTCACATCCAGACTGGACTACTCGAACGGCCTCTACCTTGGTCTGCCGAAATATCTGGTGCAACGCCTGCAGATCGTGCAGAATGCGGCTGCGAGACTGATAAAGCACATTCCTTATAGACATCATGTCTCTCCGCATCTGCACGAACTGCATTGGCTTCTAGTGGTGAGCAGAATAAAATTCAAAGCTCTTACCCTAGCGTTTAGAGCACTAAAAGGAACCTGCCCTAACTATCTAAAACTCAGACTTCCCCGCTACCATCAAGAGAGATACCAGCGATCTAACTCCCTGCTTCAGTTAGCTGTTCCACGAGTTAGGAAAGCTAGACTTGGGGGCAGGTCTTTTTCTGCTAGCACGGCGAAACTCTGGAACACCCTTCCCTTTGCCATCCAATCTGCTACGACAGAAGCTAGTTTCAAGAAGCTTCTAAAGACCTGGCTCTTTACGCAGAAAACCTAAGCAATTCACTATGCATCTTGCCCTGCTGAAGTACTCTTTTAGCGCCGGGACACCTCCCCGAGAGGTAGCTGTTCGCGCTTTACAAAAATCAGTATTATTATTATTATTTGCTTTGGCGCTAAAAGCTTTTTGTGCACCAGTGCAAGAATAAACACAGGGGTGTGCTGTATTCTTGCAAATATGGTGCATCCCTGTTTTTTTTAAAATGACGCATCGCAGTGCTGCAAAATTGCTTGCCGCGTTGCACCATCTCCTAGAAAATATTCCCCCAATATGTTTTCAATCATGAATAAGGTAGATACAATAAGAAACAATAAAAAACAATCTATAGAATGCAAAGCAGGTATAGTGAGCATTGAATTTCATGAGCTATCCCAAGCAGTGCTTTGAAACCAAAGAGGAGGGATGTGAGCGGTAAACAAAAACAACAAAGTAAAACCAGTTGCATAATTTAATCACGTTTGCAACTGACTCCGGAAAGATCAATAAATTATGAAAAACGGATGACATGGGTAATGTGATGTAATTTAGGGAGATCAAGAGATAGCAGCAAGCACAGTGGTAGGTACCCCTAGAACTGCATTTCTACTCAGGTCTCATCGACCGCAAAGGTAGAACCAACATTAAATTGGGCTTCATGAACCCTATTTAGGTTTTGTGGCTTCAGCCCCTTTCATCTCCCCAGAACCTCAGTAGCAGATAACAGGATGTTGAAGTGTAAAGCGCCTGTATACGTTCTCGGGTGACAAGTAGCACTCTAAAAATCTACTGATTGATTGAAATCTAATTTTTAGTCAAATGATTCTTACTGAGAAACTTCGTTCTAAAAGCATAGATAAATGATTTACACCATTTTTGGTCATTTTGATATATTTCCCACCAGCTAGGAGTGAGAAGGTAATCACAGCCTTAGGCTATGTGAAACAGAGGTCACATTGTTGATGTGAGCTATCACTGAACTCACACAAGCAGTGGCGGCTACTCGAGGGAGGGCTGTGGGGCGGTGAGGCGGGGCAGGGGCAGGGTGGGGGGTAGTAAACTCGCCAAAAAGACCGCGGGTGTATGCTTCGGTATGCTCCGGTCAGCCCGCAAGATTCTGTCACTCCTCCCTGACACCTCCCGTAAATTGCTTATACAGGGGCTTGTCATTTCGAGGCTGGATTACAGCAATGCACTCTTCCTGGGAGCACCGGAATCCACGTTCAAGAAGTTGCAGCAGGTGCAAAATGCCGCGGCCAGACTGCTGATAAACGTCCCCAGAAGGCAGTCCGCCAAACCGGCACTAAAGGCGCTTCACTGGCTTCCGGTGCGGGAAAGAGTAACCTTCAAAGCACTCTGCATGGCACAGAAGAGTCTGCAGGGGAAGGGTCCTGCGATCCTAAGAAATATGATCCAACCGTATAAAGCAGCAAGGGCCCTCCGTTCGGATCATAAATTCCTCCTTCAGTCTCCTAGAGTCAGACGAGCCCGTACTGGAGGGAGAAGGTTCTCAGTGAACACGGCCTCCGCCTGGAACTCGCTTCCTCTTGCTCTGCGGGCAGAGACCAGTACTCGCCGTTTCCGCAAACTACTAAAAACCCATCTTTTTCCAGACTAGTGGTTCACGTGTTAGCTTCGGTCGGTCTATGGATAGCGCTGGGATGCTCTAGGGTAACCGTGCGCGATATAAAACTCCAAATAATAATAATAATAATATGGCCAAATGGAGTAAGTTGAGTAAATAAATAATTAAATAAAACAAATTACATTGCGCGCGCTGCAACGCCAAATTGGCGATGCAACGCGCAATGTAATTCATTTTTATTTATTTACTCAACTCCGTTCAGCCGTATGCCGGAGTTTACTACCCCCCACACTGCCCTCCCCCGCCCCGTCCCGCAGCACTCCCTCGAGGAGCCGCCATTGCACACACCCCGCCCCGCCCCGCAGCACTCCCTCGAGGAGCCCCCATTGCACACGCCCTGCCCCGCCCCGCCGCACTCCCTTGAGGAGCCGCCATTGCAAACACCCCGACCCGCCCCGCAGCACTCCCTCGTGGAGCCACCATTGCACACAAGGCCCAAACAATCTGATCCAGAAAGGTAAGCTGGTTTCTGAGAGGAATGCCTGAAGTATCCTCGACTGATGGCACAAACAGCTCCGCCTTCCCAGGAGACAATGCATGGGGACATACACAATAATCATCAACACAGCTAGGAAAGGATGAGCATACAAAAGGTCCCCATCACAGCCGTTGGACATATTTAAGATAACACATGCCACAAACTAAGAAAGTCACATAAAGGTTTAAAAGTTGTAAATGAAATAAAAGGACATTCAATTTTGCCCATGAAATGTTTTACCCTTGACTTAGATTCTGTGACATAACTAGTGTGGTAGCACAGCTGCCTACAGGAAGAACACCTTAAATCCTCAGTTCTGGCTCCTCAGAGCCGTGTTCTCAGTTTCCAATTCAAAGAGGCTTCCCACAATGTTGCCTTCAGATCCATAGGCAAGTGTCCAGTTCCAGCTGGGCCACTAGAATTAGCCATGAAGAACTAGCTGTAAATCCTAGAGTCTTCTCAGTCTCATGCAGAGGAAACAAACTGGCTTCTCTGGCATGTCGTGGACATCATTAGCCTTTTATGTGTGGCTGCAGTTGGCTGGTGCCTCCAGCCCTGGAGCAAATGTTTATAAGTGTTTCTCAGAAGTTAAAAAAAGAGCTGCAGTAACTTCTCTCCGCGTTAGAAGGCAGGCAGGGCCTCTTCAGTACAACAGCAGGCAGATGGCTCACCTCTCCTCTTCAATTCCAGGGAGACTGATTTCTTAGCGCCATTGAAGCTGAATATTTTAAATGGTAAACGGCTCAGCTATTGTTAATGAGGCTTAGACGAGCTAGATGGATTATCACGGCATCCACGACCAGATGTCTAATGAAAAGATGCATTTTCCTGCGGACCTGATTCTAAAAGGGCCTCCGCACTCGTGGCAGAGGCCCCGCAGTCGTGGGGGAGTCTCCGCACTCGTGGCAGAGGCACTGCAGTCGTGGGAGACTCTCTGCACTCGGGGTGGCCCCGCAGTCGTGGGAGAGTCTCTGCACTCGGGGTGGCCCCGCACTCGTGGGGGAGTCTCCGCACTTGGGGTGGCCCCGCAGTTGTGGGGGAGTCTCCGAGCTCGGGGTGGAATCTCCGCAACATTGCGGAGATTTCTCCTTGAGACTCTCCCACGACTGCGGGGCCTCCACCACCAGGGCAGAGACCCTTTGGTAATTAGGTCCATTTACCAGCAACAAAATAATCCCAAAATTCCATGCAGCCAAAAATCAAAATGCCCATTGAACTGTGAGGAGCTCTAGTCTGCCTTCTATCTCAACACTGGCCCTAGCTTTCCAGAAGACCCCCCTCTCCCCGCACCCCCCACCCCTGAAACAAGATTGATGCAGGCCTCCTGTGTGCATGACTCAGTTGAGGACAGGGAATTCACTATATTGATTCTGAAGGCTGTGAGGCTGTTATTGCATGTTCTAACACACATTGATATTAGTTGCTCTACATTTGAATCCACTCATCTATAATAACATAGGGTCACTATAATTCAGACTCATTTATTTTGATGTGTTAAAGTGTTCTTCCCTAGCTTGCATGAAAGTAGGCCTCAGTTATCCTCGAAGCCACCTTTTTAAAGACAATGCGGAATCACTATGTTCTTTCTGTATTTATATTTCACTCTTGACACGACATGCAGTAGGAAGTGAGTTTATTTCTGTATGGAGCACTGTTTTCAAAGAACCTGCTGGAAGAAGCCTTTTGCTACATCTTCAAGGTTCTTCCTCATAACACCGTGCTTTGCATTCATTCACATTGGTTCTCTGTTGTGTATGTAACTAGTTTGTTCTAACACCTCTGGATGACAGAAGGTAGAACATTCTGAAAAGTGTGAATCTTTGATGTTGACGAGGCTTAATAGTTATATTGCCCAATCTATAAGGGCCCCCATGTCCATTTCTGTATGAGCCTTTCCCAATCCAAGATGGCGCACTCCGCCTCCATGGTGTGAAGGTATACAATTTCTGCTTGGTAGGTGTATTAATGGACTCCTTCACCTCAAAAGGCATCATTTACTTATTGTTCCTATACATTCTAAGTAATCTTCTTATCTCTTTTGAGTAATTAAATCAGACTTTTTAGACAATGCCAAGGCTTTTCATTGCAATAGTAAATTATTCACCAAATAAGGATTAGAGAAAATTTACTTCCACCATGCTTAATTTCCTTATATGTAGGCGATGGGATGGTAAAGTTGGAGTTTGTGGGTTACTCTGTATATTATGATAAGCCCCCATCATCTCAGAAGGCTTTGACTCAAGATTTACAACCCTTGATAAGTACGCAAAATAGTGTACCAGCAGACCCAGAAAGGGTCTGTTAACCAGGCAAAAAAGTGTCGGGAACACCCATGTTTCATGAGGACTGTTTAGGGAGGGTTTCTTCCTTTAGTGCATTGATGAGCTCCAGGAAATATTTGAATGTTATACATTTCCTTGAGTATTCTTGGAATTGTTTGTGAATCCCATAATCTTGTAAATCTAATCCAAATGTTAGAGTAAACCTGCAGGATCCAGTCAAGCTACCATGGAAGCCAAACTTTATGTAAACATAGTACAACCAGACACTGAAGCGAGACTTAAATAAAAGACAATATATTTTGACTTAAGCAGTAGTCCATAACAGAGCCTTGTTACAGCAGTACAGACATTTAGACAAAGAACACAACATCTTATGATAAAAGGTAGTGACAAAGGCAGCTCAAAACATGACTCAAAAAAAAATAATAAAAAAAATGTATAAAAAATGAAGTCCAGCAATTTGAAGATCAAAGACATATAATCGGCACTGAAGAAAGACCCAGATGAAAATTGCAATAAGGGACAAGGCAATCCATGCATTCAGCTCACAATATAGAAATGGAGCTTCAACCACCTACAGGATTCATAAGGGAAAACATTTAAAGTACCCCCGGCAGAACTCCACGAGGGCCACGATTATCAAAAAGCAAGGAGACTGCTCTGTTAGTACCCCAAAAATGAAAGGGTGAGAGGCACAGAGCAGGCAAGGGCATTTTTGCTGTGAGAAGTTTATTGCATACATGAAAGGGGCCCACGCCCCACACACATCCTGTCTACGTTGAGTCCAGGCTGAAACTGCCTGAGTTGTAGTTGGACACCATGGAGAAGGAATGTGGAGCGTGAGGCAAGTCGAAAGCAAACCCATACAATGGTAAAAAGTGGGCGAGACCACTTACATAGAAACTTATTACACTGAAATAAACAACGGACAACAAGTGTCTATGCTCATCACTATAGGCAGCCATGCCTGCAGTACAGATCATGCCTTCCACTACCCACAAAATGTAATGGAGTGGAAGACAGAATTACATTCCCACCTCTGAAGTATGATTGGAAATGTAAATATAGTAATTGACAAGTACGGGCCCTTTAATGCCTGTACATGCCAATGGTCAGATGCCTGATGGGGGTAATAGTCTATAGTGATAGTCAGGAAACTCCAAAAAGCTGCACCCATGTGGCTCACTGCAACACATGCATTTCAGAGCAGCGGGTCTGCAGCCTCTGCTAGGTGAGGTGTGGAGCCTCTGAGCTCAGTGCATAGCCCACACCGCTTTATGCAGATGCTGGACATGAACCAGGACCTGCAGCCTCTGAGCTCAGTGCACAGTCAACCCTGCTTTATGCAGATGCTGGACATGAACCAGGACCTGCAGCCTCTGAGCTCAGTGCACAGTCAACCCTGCTTTATGCATATGCTGGACATGAAACAGGACCTGCAGCCTCTGAGCTCAGTGCACAGTCAAACCTGCTTTATGCATATGCTGGACATGAATCAGGATCTGCAGCCTCTGAGCTCAGTGCATAGCCCACCCCGCTTTATGCAGATGCTGGACATGAACCAAGACCTGCAGCCACTGAGCTCAGTGCACAGTCAACCCTGCTTTATGCAGGTGCTGTACATGAAACAGGACCTGCAGCCTCTGAGCTCAGTGCACAGTCAACCCTGCTGTATGCATATGCTGGACATGAATCAGGAACTGCAGCCTCTGAGCTCAGTGCACAGTCAACCCTGCTTTATGCAGATGCTGGACATGAACCAGGACCTGCAGCCTCTGAGCTCAGTGCACAGTCAACCCTGCTGTATCCATATGCTGGACATGAATCAGGACCTGCAGCCTCTGAGCTCAGTGCACAGCCTACCCTGCTTTATGCATATGCTGGACATGAACCAGGACCTGCAGCCTCTGAGCTCAGTGCATAGCCCACCCTGCTGTATTCAGATGCCGGACATGAATCAGGACCTGCAGCCCCTGAGCCCAGGGCATCGCCCACCATGCATTATGCAGATGCCGGACATAAATCAGGACCTGCAGCCTCTGAGATCAGTGCATAGCCTACCCTGCTTTATGCAGATGCCGGACATGAATCAGGACCTACTGCCTCTGAGCTCAGTGCAGAGACCACCCTACTTTATGCAGATGCCGGACATGAATCAGGACCTGCAGCCTCTGAGCTCAGTGCAGAGCCCACCCTACTTTATGCAAATGCCGGACATGAAACAGGACCTGCAGCCTCTGAGCTCAGTGCATAGCCCACACCGCTTTATGCAGATGCTGGACATGAATCAGGGCCTGCAGCCTCTGAACCCAGGGCACAGCCAACCCTGCTTTATGCAGATGCTGGACATGAATTAGGACCTGCAGCCTCTGAGCTCAGTGCATAGCCCACCCGCTTTATGCAGATGCTGGACACAAATCAGGACCTGCAGCCTCTGAGCTCAGTGCATAGCCCATCCCGCTTTATGCAGATGCTGGACACAAATCAGGACCTGCAGCCTCTGAGTTCGGTGCATAGCCCACCCCGCTTTATGCAGATGCCGGACATGAATCAGGACCTACTGCCTCTGCGCTCAGTGCAGAGCCCACCCTACTTTATGCAAATGCCGGACATGAATTAGGACCTGCAGCCTCTGAGCTCAGTGCACAGCCACCCCTGCTTTATGCAGATGCCGGACATGAACCAGGACCTGCAGCCTCTGAGCTCAGTGCATAGCCCATCCCGCTTTATGCAGATGCTGGACACAAATCAGGACCTGCAGCCTCTGAGCTCAGTCCATAGCCCGCCCAGCTTTATGCAGATGCCGGACATGAATCAGGACCTGCAGCCTCTGAGCTCAGGGCACAGCCAACCCTGCTTTATGCAGATGCTGGACATGAGTCAGGACCTGCAGCCTCTGAGCTCAGTGCATAGCCCACCCCGCTTTATGCAGATGCTGGACATGAACCAAGACCTGCAGCCACTGAGCTCAGTGCACAGTCAACCCTGCTTTATGCAGGTGCTGTACATGAAACAGGACCTGCAGCCTCTGAGCTCAGTGCACAGTCAACCCTGCTGTATGCATATGCTGGACATGAATCAGGAACTGCAGCCTCTGAGCTCAGTGCACAGTCAACCCTGCTTTATGCAGATGCCGGACATGAATCAGGACCTGCAGCCTCTGAGCTCAGTGCACAGTCAACCCTGCTGTATCCATATGCTGGACATGAATCAGGACCTGCAGCCTCTGAGCTCAGTGCACAGCCTACCCTGCTTTATGCATATGCTGGACATGAACCAGGACCTGCAGCCTCTGAGCTCAGTGCATAGCCCACCCTGCTGTATTCAGATGCCGGACATGAATCAGGACCTGCAGCCCCTGAGCCCAGGGCATCGCCCACCATGCTTTATGCAGATGCCGGACATAAATCAGGACCTGCAGCCTCTGAGATCAGTGCATAGCCTACCCTGCTTTATGCAGATGCCGGACATGAATCAGGACCTACTGCCTCTGAGCTCAGTGCAGAGACCACCCTACTTTATGCAGATGCCGGACATGAATCAGGACCTGCAGCCTCTGAGCTCAGTGCAGAGCCCACCCTACTTTATGCAAATGCCGGACATGAAACAGGACCTGCAGCCTCTGAGCTCAGTGCATAGCCCACACCGCTTTATGCAGATGCTGGACATGATTCAGGGCCTGCAGCCTCTGAACCCAGGGCACAGCCAACCCTGCTTTATGCAGATGCTGGACATGAATTAGGACCTGCAGCCTCTGAGCTCAGTGCATAGCCCACCCGCTTTATGCAGATGCTGGACACAAATCAGGACCTGCAGCCTCTGAGCTCAGTGCATAGCCCATCCCGCTTTATGCAGATGCTGGACACAAATCAGGACCTGCAGCCTCTGAGTTCGGTGCATAGCCCACCCCGCTTTATGCAGATGCCGGACATGAATCAGGACCTACTGCCTCTGCGCTCAGTGCAGAGCCCACCCTACTTTATGCAAATGCCGGACATGAATTAGGACCTGCAGCCTCTGAGCTCAGTGCACAGCCACCCCTGCTTTATGCAGATGCCGGACATGAACCAGGACCTGCAGCCTCTGAGCTCAGTGCATAGCCCATCCCGCTTTATGCAGATGCTGGACACAAATCAGGACCTGCAGCCTCTGAGCTCAGTCCATAGCCCGCCCAGCTTTATGCAGATGCCGGACATGAATCAGGACCTGCAGCCTCTGAGCTCAGGGCACAGCCAACCCTGCTTTATGCAGATGCTGGACATGAGTCAGGACCTGCAGCCTCTGAGCTCAGTGCAGAGCCCACCCTACTTTATGCAGATGCCGGACATGAATCAGTACCTGCAGGATCTGAAACTGCATCAAAGTGTGTTGTGGGTGCAGTTTACCTCTGGCAAATGTGCATGGTATGTTTTGTGAAATTGGTCACAGACCCTGTGAAATAAAACCATTTTTGGCAGTATGGTTTCATGAAGGTTACTTTGTCATGCCCACTTGTACATTCAACACAACCAAACTGATTTTTCTAACCTTATGGCACACTTGTTTCCATATGAGACCCCAAAACTGCAACCCTCCTTTAAAAAACGATTGCTGTCTTCCTGCTGGATGAGATTTGATGGCAGTGGAGCAGTGACTAGTAAAAAGGAAGAGACCGGATCTTTTTGCCTCTCGGCTTCAGGGAGAATTGTTTATTACCCTGCCCCTGATAAAGGCCCCACTACTGAGTAATATGCTTGATCCAGGTGGACAGTGTTGGAGGATGCAGACTTGTTCTGCTGTGGTGTGAGCTTGAATTGTGTGTTATTCAATACCCTTATGGCACAGGAATCCAATTTGGATTTCTTGTGCAGGCATAGCCTTTAAAATGGATCCAGGAGAAAGATTGAATATATATTGGTTATTGAGCACATGCTGGAAATACCCCACCCTCTCCTGTTTGAACTGTGCTAGAACTTTGTAACTCGAGGATGAGAGAAGACAGCTCTCTCATGGGCAAACTATTTCCGCTCTGACATCATGAGTGTCACCTGGGCAGATTTCTGTGATTGGTACCTGGGTCTGTTATTTCATTCTTATTGTGAGCTTTGTTAATTTCCTTTGACGGGGTAAACAGGCTCCCTTCCCTCTTCCATCTTATTCAGTGAAGACATCCTGAAGGAAGCTAGCACCCACAAAAACTGCATGTCGGTGCTTTGGCATCATTTTAGTGCCCCGTGCATTTGTCTGTTACATACACGTTATCAAATAATCATATACATCTGTGTGCATTCTATTAATAATTAAAGTTAGGCAGCTGTATATATTTTAGTAAGAGCCACACAAATATTTGTAAGGTGGTCAATGGAGTAGGCAGGTGGCTTGTGCTACTGCTTTGTTGCCTTCTGAGCAGCCTTCAGTCAGTGTGGACAGAAGTACGCTCTGGCGCAAACGCTATCAGTGGAATATCTCTGGGGCCTTGTTAGGTTTACTTATGAGACTTCACAGTGATAACTGGGTCCAGGATGATTTAGATGGCTCAGGTAGTTTGTCAAGGAAATCCCAATTGAGAATGGTCTCCGCCAGGGGTGTGTGTGTGTATTAGCCACTTTGCTATTCAGTCTATTCATTGCGGACCTTCCTCAGGCGCTAAGTACTATTCATAGTTTTTCATTGATGACTGGGTTTAGGCACACCAGCTGCCTACCGTATGCAGATGATCTTTTAGTGATGAATCTTACACCTAATGGTCTTCAAAGAAAACTCAATACTCTGAACTCCTACAGTCTCAAAAATAAATTAACTATCAATGTTGATAAAACAAAGATATTGTTCTTTGCAAAAAAGAAAAGGACCTTCGATTGGCTCCTAGGTTATGTACGGTTGGAGCACGTCCAAGAATATATGTATCAGGGTTTGATTTTTTCTGCTCACCTACGCTGGGATAAACATATGGTCTCTCAGAAATTGATAATGTCAGCCGAAGTGAAGGCTCTGAAAAAGTTTGACTATAGAATTGGCAGTTGAACTTTTGAGCCATTAAGTAAAGTGATCCAGGGTAAACTCATTCCTCAGATTCTTTACGTGCTGAGGTGTTAGCGATGGATAGGCGTGTCCCATGGCAGAGCTTGGAAGGGTGTATCTTGAAACTGCTCCTGACCTTCTAAAAATGATCACAAATGAGGCTCAGGCCAAAAGACTGTCAGCTCTAAACCTTTCTGAGGTATTGTCAACCTTCTCTTGCAAGAGTAATCCTGTGTGAGTAAGGCCAGGGTGTCTGGGTGTCCCTGATTCACGCCCAAAGTAAGGTAAAGCTTTACATATCAGTCAATTAAAATGCACCCTTATGAAATGTGCCATTGAAACTAGTCAAAGAGAGGATTTGCTCTATCTTAATAACAAGAGTTCTGTTATTCACTTCCTTACTTATGAAGAGAGTATGGAAAACTTCCCATATTTATATAAAATCCCTGATAGGTCCCTGCGATACGAAATTTGGCGTTTAAGGATTGGCATTGACCCCAGATGGTGGAAGTTAAAAATTATGGAGCACCTGGGCCAGTGCCCCTGCCAGCATAGTTGTATGTACTCAGTGAGTTATCCTATCTTACACTGTGTACTTTCCCTGGAGGAAAGGAGACCATTTATCCATCCAAAATTTGTAAATTATGGCATTCAAATATGTGATGAGGAACTTAACCTGATATGTGCCCTCAGGTTTCAGGATGTAGCTATTGCTACTGGTCAATTCTTGCAGAAGATTGCATCTTCCTACGCAAGGCCTTTACTTGTCAGTTTTTCAGGGATTCTGATAGTTGTTCTGCATACTGCACTTTATAATGTTTATTGACAAATTGAAAGGTATGCTACACCCCATTGCCAAGTTTTCCAAATGCTTTAACCAAGTGTGTGAAATTGGGGTTGGGTTGCATGCTGCACTTTATATTGATCTAGTTGGTGAAATGAGCTGCTGGCCTAGGGCAATTTATTTCCCTCCTCCTAAAAAAATATGGCCCTGCACCTTGCAATTTACAATGTTCTACCTGGTTATATGAGTCTTGGATTTTTAAGGATATTTTAAATATTCTTAATTGGTATGTGTTAATGTTACAATCCTCAATATAGTTTTTTAAACAAGAAGAAACTTTTTATTTTATATTATATGCTCTTTAATCCGAGGCTGATGTTCAGTGTTGATGGATTCATCAAAGTAAGTGTCATGCATGGATTTTATTTTGTTTGTAAATGTGTATGTCAATGAAGTCTATGTAATATTTCTATAAGAATGTATTTCTTAGAAATAAATGATTTGACTTTATTTGACTATTCGAAATGTAATCATAACGTATATTTTTATGTAAATTGGATATATTTTGAACTCCTTCAATGTCAGTTACTTTAGCATGTAAGCAGGCCCGAGTAACATGAATTTCATTTTATTAGATGTCTTTCCAGTGTCTTCTTAATTCTCTCCTCTACAGGTGTCTTATTGCATGCCTCATTAAGTTAGAATAAACGTATTGTTTGTTTTATTAGACTAGAAGGCAACTGAACTTGAGCCGGAGGTTAACCTGGGAGATGGAAACTGATATAGCAGGACAGATTTTCCTACACCAGGCAGACCAGACTGATGTGACATCCACGGTCTTCAGATGATTGCACCTCTGTTGAGATATGAGAAATCAGGGAGTCAATCTGCTCCCAGAGTACACTGTCTATGGATTGGTTAATTTGGTGGAGACTGATATGGTGAAGCCTTCTAGAATCTTCTTTCATGCTTTGTGTAATCTTTAGAATAGTTGAGCAGTGCCTGTACTGACTTTGCTGAGAGAAGACTTCTTCTCAACTCTGCAGATTTTCCTTTCCCAGAGTGTTGAGCTTCATGCTTGAGTACTCATAATTTCTCCTTGAATCTTAAACTTGGTTTATCTGATATTGACATCTTCCCCATAGAATTTCCCTGTGCCATTTCCAATGCTTTAAATGGAATAGGGAAGTTGAGATTGCATGATCATTTAAATATGTATGCTCTTACAAAAATTTTCTTTTAGTTTTGCTGACTGATTTAACTTGCAACCTTACTGAAACTGGTAATAAAATCCTTAAGGTTTGAACACTATCCTCCCTGTTGTGGTACTTGAAATGTATTTCTGATGTTAGCTCCTTTCTTACACTTCAAGTCGAAAATCAAAGTTCCACACATCCAGTGGTGGATTCTCATTGATGATTATAGCAAGTGGTTGAGATTCAAGAAACTCTGCCCTACCATCAGAGTTTAGGTGATTTATTTGGAAAGAGGTATCCCCTACCAATTTAATGAATAGAATATGATCTGGCTAAATCACAGTTTTTAGAGAACCTCTGCTCAATGCCTAGTAGCATTGGCAAAAGCACCAGTCACTTCTCTAGAGAAATTGATGGCAAGTTCAAACAATCTTGAAGTACACAAAACAACACACTAAAATTACCAAACCAATTTAGAAAAATAGGGAAAATTGTTATGGCCAAAAAGACGCCAACATGATTAAAATTAGCTCATTAATTTTTACAGTTGTATAGCAAAAAATGATAAGAAAAAATTATATCACCAATAAAAATATTAGTTTAAGGCATGATTTGAGGACAACCATGATGATTAAGCCGAAGCCAGATACACCAAGCAGTTCACCCCAGTCAAGGTTCTTAACTTGGAACTAACCCACATTATGCAGTTCAAAGTTTTTTATGAGAACAAGAATCAACGCTGAAGCAAGCAAGGGTTGTTTGAAGTCTGAAGCTGTGTATTTTGGAAGGAAAAACTCTGAGAAGGACAAAATGTGATTTCATAGCCATGAAGTAGCTTTGCCAGTATTTTTCAAAACGAACCAGCGGGATAAGGAATAAAGATGTACCTGATCAGAGCTTCATGAGACCAGATACGTTTACAATGGGTTCCCACTAAACCCATCTAAGGTTTACTCTGCCTGGAGACACCTCAAAACAGTGGTCTAGTCCTCTGGAGGTGGAAAAAAATAATTATAACTCACTTTTAGGAAACTTCTGAGAAATATCTTTTCGGTCTGTCCTGCAGTCCCCAGGTCATCAGCTGCTGGCTTCAAGCAAGGTTTACTTGAAGACTGCCCAGAAGTTAACTCTGGATTAATTAGAAACAATTATCCGTTTTGTTTTTCTTTTTTTCTCAATTGTTATCAATGTTGAATTAGCAGACGTTGATCAAAAAGTTCAGAAAAAGAAGCAAGACATTGGGAACAAACTAACTTATCTTTATTTACTTGTTCAGCCCATGTCTGAATACAATACTTTGAGTTCTCTCTTCCAAGTAGGCTATAGCTAGGCCAATAGGCAGAAACTCTGTAAGAATACCCTTTTCTAATAAAAACATAGCATGTTGCCACTTAATACCTGAATCTGAAAGTCCTATGCCAGATTCTAGGAGCCTTCATATCATCCAAAGGAATAGAAAGTTTGAGAGAAGCCTCTATCACTTCACTCTAATATTAGCCTTCAGACTAATTTGCAATTGCAAACAAATAAATGTTTAAATTAGTCTCACAAACATAGAGAAGGGTTTGGTAATGTTAATGTTAACTCATGTTTGTCGCCTACAAGTTTGTTGGACAACATTTAACCCTCTCATCAAACAAACTGCAACTTAGTTACAGGAAGTGGAGGGCGATGGACAAAATTGAGGTATGGTACAAAAGTGGCCTATTCATCTTCTGACAAAAATACTAATTGTAGTTAATTATAGCAAATCTACACTGAAAGGAGCGATATATATACATCTGATGATATTATTTTCAATATTCTGACATTCAACACCAAATTTAACTGCAGCAGGACACTCACTTTGCATGCTTTTGTGGGACATGGCAATTGTGGTTGCTAATGAAACATACTGCTATGGCTGTGTTTTTCTTCAGTATACATTAACAGTTGTGTTGTGCTTGAATGTGTGGCATTCACCCTCATCATTTCCCCACATCAGGCAGTTAGTGCGTCTGGTTCCTGAGGGTGTGTTTGTATTTCCCGATTCTCTGCCCAACTAGCAGGCTATTTAATCAAGTTAGTTGAAACCCTTATTAAAGGTTTATAGATTAGGCCCATGGGGAAGATGTATACATTCGCCTTAACTGATAAAGTGCAGTCTGCATGGTTTGCAGCATTGAGTTGTACTGGGAAAGCTGTAAAAGAACAATTGGAGTGATTAAATTGCCTTTGGAAGGATTCAGGACAACAGCAAGCTCTGAAGACTAAGATAAAACAGACAAATTGGGTCCCACCACCCTAAGGATATCTACTTGAGTAAGTGACTCTATTTTTCTTCTGCAGCTCATTGGTCTTTGTCACAAATTATATAACTTTTACTAGTGTGTGACTGAAGAACTTGTTTTATGTATAACCATGCCTTTTTTCTTTTGTAATCGCACTGGTGAATTATTTATATAAATGGATCAAATGTATGTGTGCTTTATATGTCTGCTTCTTATGATATCTTAAGAATGAAGTTATTGCTAATATGTTTGAATTATCTTTTTCCACTGCTACCAACCCTCATGCTCACTGTGCCTCTGCACACCAGGACCAATCATATTTTCCTTGAAATCATTCTTTCTCTAAACCTCTTATGAAGAGCTGAGCCCAAACTGCTAGGCCATGGCTCCTTCTGCAAATAAATACAAACATCACCTGATATGTTTAGGTCTTTTTGGGCTTCATCACTGAGCTGCAGCTTGAGTCCTAAGGCACCCAAAACACAAGACCAATGTATTGACATGCCTGCTGCTAGTGATGGGATACACTCTTGAGTGAAATGTGAAACAGATGAAATTTACTATTTTTAAAAAAATTTGCCTGTAGAGTAAAACTGAACTACAAAACCTGCCACCCAGTTCTCCGCCCAGTTTGAGAAATGGGTGGATTTCATGGTTTGTTCACCTTCGAAGGGGCATATTATCAAGAAACTGGCATTGATAATATGCCCTTGAGAATTCCCATAGAAGCCCATGTTCTGGTGTGAACATGGGCTTCTATTGGAATTCTCTGCGGCATATTATCAAGCCCATTATCGCCGCTTTAGCGGCCGTTTTCTGCCGCTAAAGCGGCGATAATGTCAACGCCGTGCTTGATAATATGTCCTCAAAATCGGATCCAGGGAGAACTATGTGAACTGCCTGAACCTTCCGATTATCATTTTGTGGAACTCTGTACTTTCGTGGTAGGGAAACCAAATTTCATAACATGTCACCAGAATGCCTTATAAAGCTGCGTAAAAATAAATATTTAACCAAGCCTTATCTGTTTTCACAGAGAAAAAATGAAAATGTCTGAGAAATGTCTTCTGTGATGCCACTGACATTCTGAAAGGAACAGTTGTCAAATAGCGCAGTAATGTTCATGAGTGGCAAGAGACCTTGCAGTCGGAAATTTGAGCTATTTCTCCCATCACCATTTCATAACCATATCCTATATAAAGTGTGGAGGGAAGTGATTGCTAATTTTAACAGCTGCACCAAAGAATGTGATTCTTCTTCGGTAAATCCTCTTACTCCTGGCCCTCTTGTTCTCTCTGATGTAGAGCTGTGGCCACATAACCTCTCTCTGATTCTCTAGTACAGAGTCAGGATTGGGAGTAGCTATCAACGGGGATTAAATGCTGTTTGATATATCACTTGAATTATGTATTGCCACAGTGTCTCTGGTGTCATACATAAGACCACATTATTGTCCCCATATTATAATGTAATTATATGTGTGATGTATTGTGTGATGTTTATATATATATATATATTATCGCTCCGTTCCTTTACTTCTCAAAGAAACTCCGCACTCACAGGGACGCTCGAAAAACGTTATTTCTCGGCGACCAACAACAACAACAAACGTGTTTCGGCAAACTGCCTTCTTCGGTGAACACGGTGAACACCGAAGAAGGCAGTTTGCCGAAACGCGTTTGTTGCTGTTGGTCACCGAGGAATAAAGTTTTTTCGAGCGCCCCTGTGAGTGTGGAGTTTCTTTGTCAAGTAAAGGAATGGAGCGATAATATATTTGCGGAGTCCACAGCCGCAAGTCTGCACCCGTCCGAGAGTGCTCCGTTGAGAAGTGGAGTTCGAGCGCATATATATATATATATATATATATATATTCCATATTCTATGGCCAACCAGTTATTGTTTTAGTTTCACTATTATCCTGTATCCTCTTTTTATGCTATTATCAATTCCGTCTCATCAATACCGATATTGACTTAACAGTAAATAACACCTGGGTGTTGACCTACATCTGTACATTTGTGCATTGTATACCAATGATATGTTCTTTGACCTACAACTACATTACATTTGCAAACTCATTGTTCACTCTGTATGTTTTACCACATACATTGGGTTGTTTTTAAGGGGGATCCCTTCAGTCAGTTATCAGCCTTAGGTACTTATACCTCATATTTTGATTCTATATTTCTTAGTCCCTCTCAATTTTGGAGCCGGTGACCTGTACGGCTGATACCTAGATTATATATTTTTAAGTCATTAGCACTTTACACACATTTCACTTTGTATTCTAGCACTGAGCACTCATTTGATCATGGCATACCTATTGTGTTACTCTTTTCAAAATATCTTTCAACTTGGATCCAAATAACTATTAGTAAACCGTTTCCAAGGTGTCATTCCAGTTGACAAATTTTAGTGTATCATCCTTAATGCATACAGTATTTTACCTATCTATGAATTAGTGGAGTCACCACATTAGGTGTTAACTAGGGTATTTGTACCTAGTAGTACTAATTTTCATTCACCTGCACATTTTTGTACCAAGACCAATCGTGAATGTTCTTGACCAACTAATTTACCACTCATTTTTGTCTCCATTGACATTGTATGAGCTGTTTCTGTATTATTTATATTTTGTATTTACATATCAATGGACAGATTCAATGATTTTGTACAACTAATGTCTGTGATCACGCTACTAGTAATTATACCATTTGACTTTGGTAATATTTCGGGTAATTTCAGTTTGCACACACAAAGAAAAATGTCTCATATTTTAATGAATTGTGTTTCTTTCAATTATGCTTGGAATACGACACTGAGGTGCCGGTAAAAAATTTCCCCGTGCGACTCGTATCCGGTCTTTTTACCGTACGAATCGTACAAGTGCCGTACGAACTGGCAATCACGATTCGCATGGTAAAAAGTCCATACGAACCGCATTGGGAATCATTCCCCACACGTCCTTGGGTCGGAAAATGTGTCCGACACGTCCTCGTACGATTTACCGTACAAATGTGAAAGGTGAAGTCCGACCGAGGAATCACGATCCATCCCGTGCGTCCGAGGTCACAACCGGATGGAAAAAACACCGTCCGCACCGAACTCCCATAGCAACCATGGAGAGGTGCCCGCATACGCGCCGACCCCCCCCCAGCCCCCGTACGTACGCGCCGACCCCCCCCAGCCCCCGTATGTACGCGCCAACCCCCCGTGTATGTACACCCGTGTACGTTCGAGTCGTACCCCCCGTGTACGTTCGAGTCGAACCCCCCCGTGTACGTTCGAGTCGAACCCCCCTGTATGTACACCCGTGTACGCTCGAGTCGTACCCCCACCCGTGTATGTACGGTGCATACCCCCAGCGCGTAGCGCTGGGGGTACGCACCGTACATACACGGGTACCCCCACCCGTACATACACGGGTGGGGGTACGACTCGAACGTACACGGGTGTACATACAGGGGGGTTCGACTCGAACGTACACGGGGGGGTTCGACTCGAACGTACATGGGGGGGTTCGACTCGAACGTACACGGGGGGGTTCGACTCGAACGTACACGGGGGGTTCGCACCGTACATACACGGGTGGGGGTACGACTCGAACGTACACGGCTGTACATACACGAGGGGTCGGCGCGTACGTACGGGGGCTGGGGGGTGGGTCGGCGTGTACGTACGGGGGCTGGGGGGGTATGGTGCGTACGTACGGGGGCTGGGGGGGGTACGGTGCGTACCGGGCCACCTACTCTGGTCGATTCGCGCCGTACTTCGCTTTTCCGGCACTTTTTGAGTGCCGTGAAAATATTGCCGTCCGGACTGCTGTCGGTTCGAATCGTAATTCCTGGGTCGTGAAACGCTGCCTGAAAGCGTCCCGACGTCACGTCGCAGCATTCCCGGATCACATTCGTATGTATGTTTTCGTCGGTCGGTGTTTTTTGCGATTCGTACGGAAATGGTGTTTCCGTGCGAATCGTAATTTCATGATTGTAAAGTGTTACGACCGGGTACGAGTCGGACGGGGAAAACGCTCCGACCGACGGTTCGTACCCGGTTTTTACCGGATCGTAATCGGCACCTGAGTTGTTATAACAATGAACCAGTACGCAACAGTATTTCTTCTATTTCCTCAGCAATGCCATTAGATTGTTTTCAGGTGTTGGTTGGTGTTTTCCCTTTAAATACAATGTTATGTACGTAACGCTGTCATGTGAGCAAGGGCCGAGTGGCTCGAAACGCGTCATGGACTAGGCACGTAATTTATATTTAATAAACACTATTTGCAAGCATTGGCGAGTGAAGTTGTCCGTTCCTGCTGCTGTGCGCAACTGCACATTGGGAAGTTTCTTTGATATATATATATATATTATATATATATATATATATATATATATATATATATATATATATATATATATTACCTACTGGCGGTCGCCAGTAGGTAGTTATAGTTAGGACCCTGTTTCCATAGGAAAACCGCAACATTCTATCATTCTATTTGGAATAACTTTGGCGCCGGTCGACGAATCCTCGCGAAATTTTCAAAACTAATGGGGCGCTACGCTCCGCTCCTACCCTGAAAGTCTCGGGGGGATTCGTCAAGCAGGGGCTGAGAAAAAAGGGGGGTCCCAAAACGCGTTTTCCCCATGCATTTTTCCATAGGACCTTTCGACACAGCTACAGCCCGAACGGCTGAACAGAGTTACTTGAAATTTGGCAGAGAGGTAGTCTACAGGTCAAGGAAGTGCCTTTTGTAGGTCTGGTGTAAATCTGTTCAGTAGTTCCTGAGAAAATAGCATTTAAATCAATATATATATCTGTGGCAGCTTACGGTGCGCTTACCGTGCGCTTACGGTAAGCTTACCGTACGCGTACGGTGCCGTGCGCGAGCGCGATTCTGATTGGCTGTTAGATCTTAGTAAACATTCGAATCGGTCGAAACCAGGAAGCGGCGGCCGCCATTTTCTCTCTCGCACTCTGAGGGGGGGAAGAAAAACAAAGGTTGAAAACATGTAAAGGGGCATGTTAGACAGCTCCTAACCCCCTAACCTTGATTAAGGTGTCCCCCAAAAACCCCCAAGGCAAAAAATTCCATTTTAATTTTAATTACGGTAAAAATTTAATATAAAAAAAAAATTTCCATACTATCCCACCCCCGTGTACAAAAGGTGCCCGCAATGCACCTTTTGTGCATGTCATATTTAATAATGGACCAATTAATAGATTACCTTTCACAACGAAGCGCATAATGTGTCCTCCGTGTGCGGACGGTGCGCGAAGCGCATCGTGCGTACATGGCCCATCCAGCGTAACGTGGGCACGCGGTGCGCATAGCGTACCGCGTGCCCACCGTGCGTGCACGGCACTTACTGCGTAAAGTGGGCGCGCGGTGCGCGAAGCGCACCGCGTGCTCACTCTGCGCGCACGGTGCGTAAAGCGCACCGTGCGCGCACGGAACGAACTGCGTGAAGGGGGCGCGCATGCCACGAACGGCGTAAAGTAACTTAGCATTTAAAAAACCTTGCAAATTCACTGAAAAAACCATAGGTTTCACACACGTTATAGTTAGGAATTAGCATTTAAAAAACCTTGCAAATTCACTGAAAAAACCATAGGTTTCACACATGTAAGAGTTAGCGGACATTTTAATCATAAAAAACCATTGAAATTCCCCCGTTATAGTTAGTGCAGGCAACTATAACTCACGCGACCGCAATCCTCTGCTGATGCTAATACTGTATTTAGACACTTATTTGCCCATGTCTTCTTCCATTAAATTTTAGCTATACATATATTGCAAATATTTTTTTTTCATAAAGACACATATGTCATCAGCAGAGGATTGCCTTTGTTTTTTATTATTTTAAAAATATATATATTTATAGAAACACCTAGGAAATGCTGGACAAACTTTATGTACCTATCACCATGACGATTTGCGTGATATTCATTAAAAGGCGACTATGCATAGAATGAATCCACATGGAATGTATTTACACCATTAGTGAAGCTCTGACGTGTCTGACGCCCTACCGTGCCTAATCCCGGCGCCCCCGCCAGTGGGTACTCTCCAAGTAGACACCCTTGTCGTTTATTTATACAAACATGGGTAGCTATTGACGGGCACATTTAATATACACGCACAACAAGCCATTCAAAGGGGATTCAACAAAAATTCGACCAAACTATGCAAGAAACCCCCCTCACCGGTAATAAAAAACACATCCACCGATGGATGTGTAATACTTTTTATTTTACTCTCTGGAAAGGAGACAAACCTCACTTGAGAGTCACAGCGTGCTCCTGGCTGAGCCCAATGCTGTGTTACACCCACCAGTGCCCGCCGATTGCCTGACACCTCTGTATTGTATTCCACCAGCTAGTGCGTATGCTATGACACTCTCTAGCCCATGTGCACTGTAACACCACCCCGTGAATATGTCATGCCACACTTGCCTTCGCACGGGTTATATTGCCCCATCTAACGTGCCTTCCTCGATGTGTATGTTATAACGCACAGCGCTATGCCATACATATTACAATCTGGGATCCATATCTTTGTCACAGTGCATATGCAACGTTACACTCCCCAGCACATATTTTATATTACAACTTTAGAAACTAGTTATGTTACACAACACTGCCCTGTGCATATTACACTCCAAGGCGCATATCGCATAGCACGCGCTAGTGCCTGTGCTATCTCGCACTCTCCAATGAATCTGTCACTGCGCACAATGTATTGCATATTATATTTTACGCCTGGTTCATCTTATATCACACTTTTTGGTGCATAGTTTATACCATATACTACATCTAGTTTTCATTTTATATATATATATTTATTATTATTATTATTTGGGTTTTTTCACATGTGGGCCCCTGTGTTGGACCCGGTCGCATCCACCAGGCGAGGTCGGTGCCAGGCGACGGGGACGCTATATAATTTGAAATAAATACTCAAGCAACAGTGCAAGTGAAGCGCCATTTTCAAGGGGGTGTTTACAAAGGTTTATTGTGGCTGACGCGTTTTGACTGAACCAATCTAGTGGAGTAGTAGAGAGTGAGTAGTAGAGAGTAGTAGAGAGTGAGTAGTAGAGTGAGTAGTAGGGAGTAGTAGAGAGTGAGTAGTAGAGTGAGTAATAGAGAGTAGTAGAGAGCGAGTAGTAGAGAGCAAGTAGTAGAGAGTGTGTAGTAGAGAGTGAGTAGTAGAGAGTAGTAGAGAGTGAGTAGGAGAGAGAGTAGGAGAGAGTGAGTAGTAGAGAGTGAGTAGTAGAGAGTAGTAGAGAGTGAGTGGTAGAGAGTAGTAGAGTGAGTAGTAGAGAGTAGTAGAGAGTGAGTAGTAGAGAGAGTAGTAGAGAGTAGGAGAGTAGTAGAGAGTGAGTAGTAGAGTAGTAGCGAGTGAGTGGTAGAGAGTAGTAGAGAGTAGTAGAGTGAGTAGTAGAGAGTGAGTAGTAGAGAGGGTAGTAGAGAGTAGGAGAGTAGTAGAGAGTGAGTAGTAGAGAGTGAGTAGTAGAGAGAGTAGTAGAGTAGTAGAGAGTGAGTAGTAGAGAGTGAGTAGTAGAGTAGTAGACAGCGAGTAGTAGAGAGTGAGTAGTGGAGAGTGAGTAATAGAGAGTAGTAGAGAGCGAGTAGTAGAGAGTGAGTAGTAGAGAGTGAGTAGTAGAGAGAGAATAGTAGAGAGTGAGTAGTAGAGAGGGAGTAGTAGAGTAGTAGATAGTGAGTGGTAGAGAGTAGTAGAGTGAATAGTATGGAGTAGTAGAGAGTGAGTAGTAGAGAGTGAGTAGTAGAGAGTAGTAGTATAGAGTAGAAGAGAGTGAGTAGTAGAGAGTGAGTAGTAGAGAGTAGTAGCGAGTGAGTAGTAGAGAGTGAGTAGTTTAATTTAAAAGGAACACAATGAGGGGGTTCTTTTTGCCATAGAAATTATGATTAGTGCTCAAAAAAGAAAAATGAGGGCACATTTTGAGAGACTTCATTAAAAAATTCATTAAAAAATTCTGACATGCAGACTGAAACATGCACTTTCAATACCAGCAGCAGACTTCCCTGGTGAGCAGCAGCTTTACTACAGTGATCTAATAAGCAACTAGAGTGCTAACATTCTGAATTTATGGCAAATGTGTGACACATGCCTTCTTGATGGAATCAAAGTAAAAAACTGAAAGTATTTCCAAAATTAGGAAACTTCATAACAAAGAAGTCTCCCAAGATGGCCACCAGAGACAAAAGAGCGCAAATGTAGCACAAATATCACCCAGATGTAGCCCAAGTATATCCCAATGACAGAATTTCCCAGAGTGTTCTAAAGAATAACTAGAGCGCTAACAGTCTTACTTATGACAAAAGTATGGCACACCTGAAGCCATCTTGATTGGAATAAAGTGGTAACACTTAAAACATTTAATTTGCAAAGGAACAAAATGAGGGGGTTCATTTTGCCATAGAAATTATGATTAGTTCTGCAAAAAGAAAAATTAGGGCACATTTTGACTTCTCAAATCCTCTTCTATTTCGTTAAAAAATTCTGACATGCAGACTGAAACATGAACTTTGAATACCAGCAGCCTGGTGAGCAGTATTCTTTACTACAGTGATCTAATGAGCAAATAGTGTGCTAACATTCAGAATTCATGGCAAATGTGTGACACATCTGAATGCCTTCTTGATGGAACCAAAGTAAACAAGCATTGAAAATGCACTAGGTCTCACCCTCGTTTAAGTTAAAGAAATTCTGTATGTAATTAGGTGGCTTTTTAGCTTTGCTTGTATTAGTGTTTCTCAAACTTTCATGTACATAACATGCATATGTATACATTTATGTATATGTATGCATGCATTTATATTTTTATTTATAGAGATATGCAGATTATATATATGTTTAGATATGTATGTATATATATTCACTTAAAAAACCATAGGTTTCACACATGTTATAGTTAGGTGGATATTTCACTTGTAAAAAACCAATGAAATTCCCCCGTTATAGTTAGTTGAGATAACTATAACTCGCGCGCCCGCAATCCTCTGCTCATGACGTCATATATTACATCATTCATGACATGGTCAGTGGCATCACTCATGACATCACTGATGACATCATCCTTGTGATAGAGTGGCGGTTGCGCGAGTTATAGTTCTCCCAACTAACTATAACGGGGGAATTTCATTGGTTTTTTACGAGTGAAATATCCACCTAACTATGACATGTGTGAAACCTATGTTTTTTTAAGTGCATTTGCAAGGTTTTTTAAATGCTAATTCCTAACTATAACGTGAGTGAAACCTATGGTTTTTTCAGTGAATTTGTATGGTTTTTTAAATGCTAAGTTATGTATGTATTATTATTTTTTTATATATTTATTTTTCAATAAACTACGTATTAAAAATTATGATTATTTTTTTTAATGGTTTTTCACCATGCGCGCACCCCCGCGATTTAAAAAAAAAAAAAAAATGTTTTTTTCTGCCTTCGGGGTCCTTCAGGGACCCCCTGACCAAGGCTAGGGGGTCAGGAACTCCCTACCCTGCCCCCTTTTCAGGTTCGCCACCTTCCTTTTCCACTCTCGCACTGAAAACAAACAAAATGGCGGCCAACACTTCCTGATTTCGACTGATTCGAACGTTGACTTACATGTAACAACCAGAATTACGCTCGCGCCCGTTAGGGTGCGCGCACGGTGCACGGCTATAGATATGTATGTGGTTTTTAATGTAATTTTCTCTGGAACTACTGAACAGATTGACTCCATATATGCAAAAGGCACATCCCTGACCTGAGGACTACCTCTCTGCCAAATTTCAAGTAATTCTGTTCAGCCGTTCGGGCTGTACCTTCGACTAAAGGTCCTATGGGAAAATGCATGGGGAAAACGCATTTTGGGACCCCCCTTTTTTCTCGGCCCCCGCTTGACGAATCCCCCCGAGACTTTCAGGGTAGGAGCCGAGCGGAGCGCCCCATTAGTTTTGAAAATTTCGCGAGGATTCGTCAACCGGCGCCAAAGTTATTCAAAATAGAATTTTGAGATTTCCTATGGAAACACGGTCCTAACTATAACTATCTACTGGCGACCGCCAGTAGATAATATATACACATACATATATAAATGCATATGCATATATATATGTGCATATGTGTGCGTGTAGAGAGAGGTAGAGTGAGGTAGAGAGGTAGAGGTGTAGAGGTAGAGAGGTAGAGAGGTAGAGGTAGAGAGGTAGAGGTAGAGAGGTAGAGAGTAGTAGAGAGAGAGGTAGAGAGTAAAGAGTGAGTAGTAGAGAGTGTAGCAGAGAGTGAGTAGTAGAGAGGAATAGAGTGAGTAGTAGAGAGTGAGTAGTAGAGAGAGTAGTAGAGAGTGAAAAGTAGAGAGAGTAGTAGAGAGTAGTAGAGTAGTAGAGAATGAGTGGTAGAGTGAGTAGTAGAGAGTAGTTGAGAGCGAGTAGTAGAGAGTGAGTAGTGGAGAGTGAGTAGTAGAGAGCAAGTAGTAGAGAGTGAGTAGTAGAGAGTGAGTAGTAGAGAGTGAGTAGTAGAGAGTAGTAGAGAGTGAGTAGTAGAGAGAGAGTAGTAGAGAGTGAGTAGTACAGAGTAGTAGAGTCAGTAGTAGAGAGTGAGTGGTAGAGAGAAGTAGAGAGTAGTAGAGTGAGTAGTAGAGAGAGTAGTAGAGTAGTAGAGCGTGAGTAGTAGAGAGTGAGTAGTAGAAAGTGAGTAGTAGAGAGTAGTAGAGAGCGAGAAGTAGAGAGTAAGTAGTGGAGAGTGAGTAGTAGAATGAGTAGTAGAGAGGGAGTAGTAGAGATTAGTGGAGAGTGAATAGTAGAGAGTAGTAGAGAGAGAGTAGTAGAGAGTGAGTAGTAGAGAGTAGTAGAGAGGGAGTAGTAGATAGTGAGTTGTAGAGAGTGAGTAGTAGAATGAGTAGTAGAGAGGGAGTAGTAGAGATTAGTAGAGAGTAGTAGTAGAGAGTAGTAGAGAGTGAGTAGTAGAGAGTGAGTAGTAGAGAGAGACTAGTAGAGAGTGAGTAGTAGAGAGTAGTAGAGAGTGAGTAGTAGAGAGTGAGTAGTAGAGAGAGAGTAGTAGAGAGTAGTAGAGTAGTAGAGAGTGAGTAGTAGAGAGTAGTGGAGAAGTAGCGAGTGAGTAGTAGAGAGCATTAGAGAGTGAGCAGTAGAGTGAGTATTAGAGAGTAGTAGAGTGAGTAGTAGAGAGTAATAGAGAGCGAGTAGTAGAGAGCAAGTAGTAGAGAGTGTGTAGTAGATAGTGAGTAGTAGAGAGTGAGTAGTAGAGAGAGTATTAGAGAGTGAGAAGTAGAGAGAGTAGTAGAGAGTAGAAGAGTAGCATAGAGTGAGTAATATAGTGAGTAGTAGAGAGTAGTTGAGAGCAAGTAGTAGAGAATGAGTAGTGGAGAGTGAGAAGTAGAGAGTAGTAGAGAGCGAGTAGTAGAGGGTGAGTTGTAGAGAGTGAGTAGTAGAGAGAGTAGAGAGTGAGTAGTAGAGAGAGGGTAGTAGAGAGTAAGTAGTAGAGAGCAGTAGAGTGAGTAGTAGAGAGTGAGTAGTAGAGAGAGAGTGGTAGAGAGTAGTAGAGAGTATTAGAGTGAGTAGTAGTGAGTAGTAGAGAGTGAGTAGTAGAGAGTAGTAGTAGAGAGCAGTAGAGAGTGAGTAGTAGAGCGTGAGTAGCAGAGAGTAGTAGCGAATGAGTAGTAGAGAGTGAGTAGTAGAGAGAGAGTAGTAGAGACTAGTAGAGAGTGAGTAGTAGAGAGTGAATAGCAGAGAGTAGTAGAGAGTGAGCAGTAGAGAGAGAGTAGTAGAGAGTAGTAGAGAGTGAGCAGTAGAGAGTGAGTAGTAGAGAGTAGTAGAGAGTGAGTAGTAGAGAGTAGTAGAAAGTAGTAGAGAGTGAGTAGTAGAGAGTATTAGAGAGTGAGCAGTAGAGTGAGTATTAGAGAGAAGTAGAGTGAGTAGTAGAGAATAGTAGAGAGCGAGTAGTAGAGAGTGTGTAATAGATAGTGAGTAGTAGAGAGTGAGTAGTAGAGAGAGTAGTTGAGAGTAGAAGAGTAGCAGAGATTGAGTAATATAGTGAGTAGTAGAGAGCAAGTAGTAGAGAGTGAGTAGTGGAGAGTGAGAAGTAGAGAGTAGTAGAGAGCGTGTAGTAGAGAGTGAGTAGTAGAGAGTAGTAGAGAGTGAGTAGTAGAGAGAGAGTAGTAGAGAGTAAGTAGTAGAGAGCAGTAGAGTGAGTAGCAGAGAGTGAGTAGTAGAGAGAGAGTAGTAGAGAGTGAGTGGTAGAGAGTAGTAGAGAGTATTAGAGTGAGTAGTAGTGAGTAGGGGTCCGCACTGTACATACGGGGGGCTGGGGGGTACGCTCCGTACATACGGGGGGCTGGGGGATACAGGGGTACGCCCCGTACATACGGGGGGCTGGGGGGTACGCTCCATACATACGGGGGGGCTGGGGGGTACAGGGGTACGCCCCATACATATGGGGGGGCTGGGGGGTACGCTCCGTACATACGGGGGGCAGGGGGGTACAAGGGTACACCCCGTACATACGGGGGGCTGGGGGGTACGCTCCGTACATACGGGGGCGGGGGGGGGGGTACGGCACGTACCGGGCCCCCTAATCAGCTCGAATCGCCGCGTACTTAGCTTTTCCGGCACTTTTTGGGTGCCGCAAAAATATTCCCATCCGGACTGCAGTCGGTGCGAATCGTAATTGCTGGTATGTAAAAACATGCCTAACTCCGTCCGGACGTCACGTCCGCGGTGTCCCGGATCACATTTGTATGTATTTTTCTGTCGGTTGGTCTTTTTTCCAATTCGTACGGAAATGGTGTTTCCGTACGAATCGTAATTGCATGTTTGTAAAGTTTTACAACCCGGTACGAGTCGGACGGAGAAAACGCTCCAACCCACGGTTTGTACCGGGTTTTTCCAGGATCGTAATCGGCCCCTTATTGTAAATTAAAACAAAGTAATTTAACTGTTCCTATTCAACTCTATATTTAATTATAATAATTGCTATTTAACAAACTTAATTAATATACTACTCCCACTACAGACTGAACTTAATTAATTTACTATTCTCACTCCAAAATATATTTAATTAGGGTAGGTGCTGGACAGTGAACTTTATTAATTTACTATTCTCACTCCAACCTATATTTAATTAGAGTATGTGCTGGACACTGAACTTAATAAATTTACTATTCCCACTCCAAAATATATTTAATTAGGGTAGGTGCTGGACACTGAACTTAATAAATTTACTATTCTCACTCAAATCTATATTTAATTATGGTAGGTGCAAAACACTAAACTTCATTAATTTAGTATTCCCACTCATAAATATATTTAATTACACTAGATCATGTATACTGATCCTAATTAATTTTATATTCCCACTCCAATATGTATTTAATTACAGTAATTGCAATACAAATATATAAATATAAATATATTAAAAAAAAGAAATGTTTTAATCATTATTAAAATTTTTTACATAAAACAATACCCACACTTATCCTCTACAAATCCAACTCCCCAATCTAAAATTTATCCCAAAATATTATATTATAATATATTTATTTTTAATATAAATTACTCAATATTACTAATTTAAAATACATTTTTAAAACACTCCCCACCCTTATCCCCTATAAGCCAACATCCCAATCCCCAAAATTTTTTTAAATTGTACAATCTAAATCAAAATTTATAAATACTTTTAATACAATATTACCAACATTTTACACATTTTTATAAAACTCCACACCCTTATCCCCATAACACAACATCCCACTCCTAAAATTAAATATAACATTCGAAATGTTATTGTAATTTTCGAAATTTTTTATACAAAATTATTCCTACATAAATCAAAATTTTTAAAACACTCCCCACCCTCATCCCCTATAACCCAACATCCCACTCCTAAAAGATAATATAAAAAATATATTTTTATTCCAAATTTCAAATTAAATTTATTAAATATTCCAAATTAAAATTTTTTTTTTACAACACTTCCCACCCTTATCCCTTGTAACCCAACATCCCACTCCGAAAATTAAATATAAAATTCTAAATTACATCTAAAATTATAAATGTATTTTAAAACACATTCTAAAATATATAAACATTTTTAAAACACTTCCCACCCTTATCCCCTATAACCCAACATCCCGCTCCTAAAATTAATTTTAAAATTCTAAATTAAATTTAAAATTTCTACATAATTTTTTTTAAACATTCTAAAACATATAAACATTTTTAAAACACTTCCCACCCTTATCCCCTATAACCCAACATCCCGCTCCTAAAATTATTTTTAAAATTCTAAATTAAATTTAAAATTTCTAAATATTTTTTTTTTTTAATTCTAAAATATATAAACATTTTTAAAACACTTCCCACCCTTATCCCCTATAACCCAACATCCCGCTCCTAAAATTAATTTTAAAATTCTAAATTTAATTTAAAATTTCTAAATAAATTTTTGTAAAAATTCAAAAATATATAAACATTTTTAAACCACTTCCCACCCTTATCCCCTGTAACCCAACATCCCGCTCCTAAAATTAAATATACATTTCAAATTTGAAATAAAATTTACTAATTAAATTTTACAATATATTCCAAAAAAATTTAACTTTTTTAAAACACTCCCCACCCTTATCCCCTATAACCCAACATCCCGCTCCTAAAATTAAACATAAAATGCCAAATTTTTTTCAAATTTTCTATTTAAATTTAAAAATATGTTACAAAATTTATAAATATTTGTAAAACACTCCCCACCCTTATCCCCTATAACCCAACATCCCGCCCCTAAAAGAATATAAATATTTCTCATATTATATACATTTTAACTATTTATACAAACAACTTCAAAATATTTACTAAACATACAATAACGATATTTTAACATGTCGATATTATTACTAACGATATTACTTACATTGACATATAATTAAAAAAAAAAAACGATATTTTTCACATCGATATTATCTATTTCGATATTTTGTACTTTAGATATTTTTGACTCGATATTTATGTCCCTCGATATTAAAAAGTCGATATATAGACTGCTCACCAGTTCAGCTAACTATAACTCGTGCCCCCGCAATGCACTGCTCATGACGTCACATATTACATCATTCATGCCATGGTCAGTGACATCACTGATGACATCACTGATGACATCATCCACGTGAAAATCTGATGCACCTCTTCACAGTCTAATATAAACTTTGATACATCAACTGTAAAATACAGACAACCATTTTTGAACTTGTTAACACACCCATACCAGTTACTAAATATGCACTCATTGATTGCTAGGTCTAGACACACATCTACTCATTCATCCATACAATTACTCATGCACGCAGTCACTCATAAATACAATACTATCATATGCACTCATACACCTATTCAGACAATCACACACCGCTACTCCTCCATGCAGTTACTCATACACCCACTTAGTCATGCAAAGAATCTACACCCAACAGTCCCATTTACTCACCTTTACAATTATATATGCGCCACCTCACTTATTCATACAGATTGTAACGCATACTTACTCTCTTCTATAATCACTGATACAAGTACACACTCATCCATACAGCCACTGTCAGAATCACTCACGTATAGTTGTTTATATGTGCCATCACTCACATATACTGCCTTTAACATATGTAGTTACTTGGACATGTACCACTGAGACATCAATTCACTCAACAACACACTCATACAGATACTCACCCACCAATACAGCTGTTTCCATGTGCACTCTTGAACCCATACACCCAGTTAATCAACCATTCACACATCTATGCACAAAGTCACACACCTCCTACCCACCCACCCACACACACACAGGTGCCGATCACGATCTGGTAAAAAAATTCCCCGTACGACTCGTATCCGGTCTTTTTACCGTACGAATCGTACAAGTGCCGTACAAACTGCCAATTACGATTCGCATGGGAAAAAGACCATACGTATCGCATTGGGAATTATTCCCCACGTCCTCGGGTCAGAAAATGTGTCCGACACGTCCTCGGACGATTTACCGTACAAATGTGAAAAGTGAAGTCCGACCGAGGAATCACGATCCCGCCCGTGCGTCCGATGTTACAACCGTATGGAAAAAACACCGTCCGCACCGAACACCCATAGCAACCATGGAGACATGTGCCCGCATACGTGCCCAACACTCCCCCCAGCCCCCTAACGTTCGAGACGTACCCCCCATGTATGTACACCCCCACCCGTGTATGTACACCCGTGTACGTGTCGTACCCCCATGTATGTACACCCCTGTACGTGTCGTACCCCCGTGTTTGTACACCCGTGTACGTGTCCTACCCCCGTGTATATACACCCCTGTACGTGTCGTACCCCCGTGTATGTACACCCCTGTACGTGTCGTACCCCCCCTGTATGTACACCCGTGTACGTGTCGTACCCCCTCGTGTATGTACACCCGTGTACGTGTCATACCCCCGTGTATGTACACCCCTGTACGTGTCGTACCCCCGTGTATGTACACCCCTGTACGTGCCGTACCCCCCGTGTCTGTACACCCGTGTACGTGTCGTACCCCCGTGTATGTACACCCCTGTACGTGTCGTACCCCCCGTGTCTGTACACCCGTGTACGTGTCGTACCCCCCGTGTATGTACACCCCTGTACGTGTCGTACCCCCGTGTATGTACACCCCTGTACGTGTCGTACCCCCGTGTATGTACACCCCTGTACGTGTCGTACCCCCGTGTATGTACACCCGTGTACGTGTCCTACCCCCCGTGTATGTACACCCCTGTATGTGTCGTACCCCCCTGTGTATGTACACCCGTGTACGTGTCGTACCCCCCGTGTATGTACACCCCTGTACGTGTCGTACCCCCCGTGTATGTACACCCCTGTACGTGTCGTACCCCCACCCGTGTATGTACACCCGTGTACGTGTCATACCCCCTCGTGTATGTACACCCGTGTACGTGTCGTACCCCCCGTGTATGTACACCCCTGTACGTGTCGTACATACACACCCCACCCGTGTATGTACACCCGTGTACGTGTCGTACCCCCTCGTGTATGTACACCCGTGTACGTGTCGTACCCCCCGTGTATGTACATCCCTGTACGTGTCGTACCCCCGTGTATGTTAACCCCTGTACGTGCCGTACCCCCGTGTACTTACACCCCTGTACGTGTCGTACCCCCCGTGTCTGTACACCCGTGTACGTGTCGTACCCCCCGTGTATGTACACCCCTGTACGTGTCGTACCCCCCGTCTCTGTACACCCGTGTACGTGTCGTACCCCCGTGTATGTACACCCCTGTACGTGTCGTACCCCCCGTGTATGTACACCCCTGTACATGTCGTACCCCCGTGTATGTACACCCCTGTACGTGTCGTACCCCCGTGTATGTACACCCGTGTACGTGTCCTACCCCCGTGTATGTACACCCCTGTACGTGTCGTACCCCCGTGTATGTACACCCGTGTACGTGTCGTACCCCTGTGTATGTACACCCCTGTACGTGTCGTACCCCCACCCGTGTATGTACACCCGTGTACGTCAGAGTCGCACCCCCACCACAACCTCCTAAGTACGGAGCGCACCCCAGGCCCCAACATCACAACCGCATGTACCAGTCGTACCAAGCCACACACAAGGACAGCACTGTACAACAAAATGGCCCATGTACACCCCGTACACACGCTAAAAACGCACGTACACAACCAGGACAAAACAAAACAACACAAGAATACACCATTCGAATGGCACAAAGCCACTAAACATGTCCAACAACCACTAAAACAACACATTCACTGACCTGCAACTGCCAAAAACAAACAGAGGGCCCAAACACCACCACTCCTTATAACACACCCACCCAAACTTCAAACACATCCACACCCACCAATGGACCAATAAAAAGGGCCCACAGACACAAACCATGAGCCTTTGCAACAGACTCACTGCTGCCAGACCCCACATACAACCTACAGCACCAAACTAGAAGCTTTACCATACCTTACACTTGCACACCTTCACACAACCACCTTCACAAACACCCCCTCATCACATTCACACACACACCTGCACAACCACACCCACACACCCACAACCATCCACACCCCCCCCACCATCCACACCCACACCCCTCACCATGCCCTCTAACAAGAATCCAAAGTTCAGTAACCGAGAGTTGGAGGTCCTTGTCGATGAAATCCTCAGAGTCGAGCCACACCTCTTTGGAACATTGGTCAGACAGACCAGCATGTCAGAAAAAACAGCCATGTGGCAGACCATCGTCGATGCTGTGAATGCTGTTGCGGACACCAGAAGGAACAAGCAGGAATGCCAAGCCAGGTGGTACGATCTGCGGAGGAGGGTCCGAGCCAAGATGACGGATGAACACAACCAGGCCAATGTCACTGGAGGAGGGCCGTCCCGCAGACCCGTACACTACCATCCCTGGGAGGAGAGGGTGATGGCCATACTGCCGGTGGAGACAGTGGAGGGATTAGGAGGACTCCGAGACCCGGGTGAGTACACAAACAACGCACCTCACATGGGGGGAACGTCATCCACAACCAAACTCACAAACAGGCACGCAACCACCCCAAGCTATCGCATGACTCAACCACACTCCATGAACACGCACATGCCACTGGCGCCACCATGCCCCATGCACCCAGCTGGACAATGTCAAGTCACAGGCCACAGAAGACACCAACACATGACACGGTAACCCGGATGGCGGGCCCCAAAAATCACATAGTGCAACTCAGAAGCAGACAACAATGCCCTCTGCCCATATGGCCTAGGTCACAGCCAGACAAACAGTGTGTCCCCACACAGGAAAGACTTGCCAGCAAATGGCGGACGCCTTGCATTAACACATGGGGGTGAAGGCACGTTTTTGCACATGACAGCAGCTAATGAACAGCCAACACTGTGAAAGAGTGGCAGCACACACCACCACAGCAGCAGCGCAGACACAGACACTACACCCAATGGGTGCCTGGAGATCAAAAACAAACTCACAGCAACAATCCAAGGGCCATTCAAAGAACTGCTAACAGTGTGTGGCCAGGAAGCTGGGCTGAGGTGACAGAGGGTGACACACAGAGGGAGGAAGAGGGGGACAGAGAGGGAGGGAGACACAGGGAGACGGACAGAGGGAGGAGGCCGACACACAGAGGGAGGGAGAGGGGGACAGAGAGGGAAGGAGACACAGGAAGATGGACAGAGGGAGGAGGCCGACACACAGAGGGAGGGAGAGGGGGACAGAGAGGGAGGGAGACACAGGAAGACGGACAGAGGGAGGAGGCTGACACACAGAGGGAGGGAGAGGGGGACACAGAGGGAGGGAGAGGGGGACACAGAGGGAGGGAGACACAGGGAGACGGACAGAGGGAGGAGGCTGACACACAGAGGGAGGGAGAGGGGGACAGAGAGGGAGGGAGAGGGGGACAGAGAGGGAGGGAGACACAGGGAGACGGACAGAGGGAGGAGGCCGACACACAGAGGGAGGGAGAGGGGGACAGAGAGGGAGGGAGACACAGGAAGACGGACAGAGGGAGGAGGCCGACACACAGAGGGAGGGAGAGGGGGACAGAGAGGGAGGGAGACACAGGAAGACGGACAGAGGGAGGAGGCTGACACACAGAGGGAGGGAGAGGGGGACAGAGAGGGAGGAAGAGGGGGACACAGAGGGAGGGAGACACAGGAAGACGGACAGAGGGAGGAGGCTGACACACAGAGGGAGGGAGAGGGGGACACAGAGGGAGGGAGAGGGGGACACAGAGGGAGGGAGACACAGGGAGACGGACAGAGGGAGGAGGCTGACACACAGAGGGAGGGAGAGGGGGACACAGAGGGAGGGAGAGGGGGACACAGAGGGAGGGAGACACAGGGAGAGCAAATCAGCCTTGTGGTGTGTGGGAATGTCTGCTCGTCAGCAGGTGGACTGCGTGCATGTAGACAAGGGTGGCCAGTGCCAGCACCCCCCTCTCCTCCATGGCAAAACACAGGGCCATGTCACAACCTGTGCACGAGCACAACGACAGCTACCTGCATCATTGAAGTGTGTGGAACAACTTCATGTGCCCACGTACAGTGCAACACTGAAGGCGCCAATGCACGGCTCGCCACACCTGCCCACTCCACTGCTGACTGCAGTCACACTTGACGCAGCAAGTAAGACTGTGCCACACATAGTTAAAGGCGCCTAAGTGGTGCCCAAGGGACACACCCATGCACAAGTGCACTGTGAGTGGAATGCAAGATAGATCCTAATTCCCAGAGGAAATGTTCCAACTTTGAAACTGATGAAACATGGATGTTGCATGGACCAAAATTAACATTGTCTCTCTCACACACAGGTCAACCTCGTGGTTCACCCCCCAACACTGGGGGGGAAGACTCACAGGACCCGGCTCTGCGGGAGGCCGATCCCACCGGCAGCGACGACTCTCACCACTCTGTGGACGACCCCGACCAACCTGGCCCCTCTGGTGTCCAACGACCTGCAGCACCTGCGTCATGTACAACAGGGCCAACCACCACCCCCACTCCTGCCACATCCCAGGAGACACCCAGGATCCCTGCCCCACCACCACAAAGCAGCCAGGCTGGCCAGGAGGGACACGGTGTCCCGGGCACCCAGGAGGAGGCAGGCGACAACGCCAATGCCACCCCTCAGGGGTCCCGGAGACCCGATGTGCCCACAAGGGCAGGCCAGGTGCAAGTGGGCAGGGGTGGTGGGAGTGGAGGACGGCGGAGGCGCCAGCCTGACCAGTTGGCTGGGGATCCAGTATATTCCCATGTCCGAAACATCCTGGACACATACCGGCAGGACACCAAGGGCATGGCCCAGGTTGTGTCCGTCCTCGAGGGGATCAAGACCCAGCAGGCCCAGCAACATGCGGAGCTACATGCCTGTCTACTGCAACACCAACGGAGGATGGAGGACGGACAGGCTGAGCTCGTGACGGTGTACACGGGAATTCACAATACACTCCGTCGGATGGCCGACAACATGGTCATCCCTCCCTGTGCCAGAAGGCGTAGAACATCACCACCCACAGGGAGGGATCAGGAGGAGGAGGAGGAAACATCCGATGGAGCATCCCAAACATCGTCACGGCCTGCTTCTGAGGGTCCCCGCAGGAGGCCGGGTCGTCCACGGAAAGGACCGTGAGGGTCGGCGCTACAGCACCATCTCCCAGGACACCTGGCCTGGCACCTGGCCCACTGGAGCAACAGCAGCACAGCATCAAAAGACATTCTCTGCCACATGGCCTTGCTGGTCACTGTCTGACCAATGTTGACAAAGACTGTGGCATGGACTCTGAGGATTTCAAATGGCAAGGACACCAACTCCCCTACTGAACTTTGGATTCCAAACACCCGGAAAGCCCCTCATGTCATACCCCCCCCCCACTAAAATAAAAAGTCACACCATGAAGAGAAGATGCCTGCTGGTTGCATTATTACCTTACATGTGTCTTGTAAAGTCTAAACATGCCTGAGTTCTCTTTTGACTTCAACCATCCACACCCTGGGGCCTGAGTCTGGCACAGGACACACGGGTCACAGTGCATTAGGCAAGACAGACATGGAGCACCATACACACCCGTGATGGGCCCAACCAGCTGAGGGGGTGGCCGCACAACCGTGCTGACAGACATATTGAGTACAGCAACAGTCATGCGCAGAGGTCAGGGATCCTGTCCAGTGTCCTGGGGGGCACCCAGGTATGTGTAGACAGGTGGCAGAACCATGTCCTGCAAGCTTGAGTCCGGTGGATGCAGATAATGGGGGCCTGGCCAACGTTGGATGCATGGGGATGGCACATGTCACAATACCCACACAGTCATGGACATCATGCACAATACACACTCTCATCCCACACACACAGCTTGCATCTTGCTACTCGACACATAGACACATAGCCACTATCAGGGAAAACCATGCCAGACATGCTGGATGCACCGTGGCAACACACCAGCATTGACTGAGAAGAGGCACCTTGGAGGCATAGGGACACCTTATTAGTCATGTTTTCGGGATTGCAGAGGCAACTTGAAGTACACATGAACACTTCATGTGGAGTAACATGTGGGTCCAACACTGGCACCCCCCTTCTGCACCACAAATGCGTGATAGCCATGGAAGTGGCACACAAGTGTCGGCTAACAGCTAAACACCCACAGCTGCTCACGGAGAGACTGCCATACACCATTGATCTGCTGATGTGGAAGTCCCACACCATGTCAAGCCAATGCAAACCGTATGTGTCCGAGGGCAGTGTTACACACATTGATGCCATCATCACAATCCACTATCCATCACTGATGACTGTCAACAAGTCTGACCATTTATTCAGGTGTACCCAGCTGCATGTCATGTGTACCATGGTGATGCAACATGGCTGCAGAGGAACCAAACATCGACAGGGGCAGTGTGCATACATCATGAACAACTGCCACACCCAATACACCCCTGATGCATCCCTTACCCCAAGGAGACTTCCAAACGTGTCCGTACCTGTAACGCTGAGTCAGCACACGATGACGTGTCCATGAGGAATAGCAGTGCCACAACAATGCAAGCAGCAGACGGCATGCGCAAGTACCTGGGGAAGAGAGACACACAAGAAGTCAGCCACAAAAAGCACAGCCACTTGCATGTGCATTTACTCGACACATGTATGGATGACAACATGCTAGGTCACAATTATGACTGGGGAAATACAACCATCACTGGCACCATCACTCCAGTGACACTCCCACACACACCTCTGACTCACGTGCCATACATGCAGGTGGAGACACACATCACAACACATGCCACACGGGGACCAATGCGTGCACACTCAGACACTGGTACTCACCACTAAGCAAAGAAGTCGCGTATGAGCCGACTCCGGATGTCCTCTTGCGGCTCCACATCCTCCACTAGCCCCATTGCCAAGCCCTTCGTCCTCCACGGGTGGATGGTCCTCGTCATCTTGATCCAGGATGAGTGGCACAGCTTTCTCAACTGCCATGTTGTGCAGCATGCAGCAGACCATGAAGATTTTGCAGACCTTCGCCGGGGCATATGGGAGCGCGCCGCCGGTCTTGTGTAGGCACCTGAATCGGCTCTTCAGCAGGCCAAACGTCCTCTCCATCACTCGCCTTGTCCGGCCATGGGCGGTGTTGTAGCGGAGCTGGGCCGGCGTGATGGGGTTGCGGAGAGGTGAGATCAGCCATGGCATGTTGGGATAGCCAGCGTCCCCTACATGGGAAGCACATGGACGTCGTTAGAACAGGAGAAGCGGTCATGCTGGTAGTCTACGTAAAATACAGGACAGACAGACTGTACCCACCAACAACACATGCTCGTTCGTTGCGCAGCTGCGTCATCATTTCTGGCACCCTGCTACGCCTCATGATGTAGGCATCGTGTGCTGATCCTGGAAAACGAGCACAGACATGTGAAATCACCATGTTGGACAGACACACCACAAGGGCATTGATGGAGTGGTAGTGCTTGCGATTCCGGTACGCTACCTCCTGTGCCTGTGATGGTACCAAAGCAACATGTGTCCCATCTATGGACCCAATGACATGGGGCATCCCTCCCAGGGCATAGAATCCACGCTTGACCCCAGTCAACATTTCTGGGGTAGGAAAATGTATGAAGTCATCCAGGTGAATCAACATGGCCTCTAAGAAATCATGCAGCACACGGCAGAACATGCTCTGGGACATGCCACCAACATGAGCTATGGTATTTTGAAAGGTACCCGTGGCTAGAAAATATAGGGCTGCCATTACCTTCAGCTTGGGTGTCAGTGCCGTAGGATACCTGTGCAGCGGTAGCAGGTGTGGTGCCAGTCTCGCCGTCAACTCCAGAATCAACCGTTGGGGGAAGCGGTAGCACCGGATACGATCATTTTCCCGCATGGCAGCCAAGTCCGGAATTGCTCGGGGAAGAGGCGGTGCTCTGCAGTAATTTGGAAATGACAAGGAAGAGTGAGTGCACCACAACAACAAATAAGCTGTACTGAGTACATGTTAATCTGTCTATACACATATGATACATACGGAGTCAGGTATGTGCCACATGCCCTGGACACGTATGGCTGGCAGGTGACACTCCTACCAAGACCCAGCTACACACGGAGATTCTGAACCTCCACATGCCATGGCATGGGATTAGCTGTGTCCCAGTGCAAGTGAACAGCCAGACGCAAGACAGGAGTGACATACATCCACACATCAGCAGAAGTAGGATGTCGATTGCAGAGACTGGTAGCGGAACACTAGAGCCACAGGTCACATTACATTACACTAGGACAGCCCACACACCTTGCCATGAAGGTGTACATGTCATGACTCACCCCACATTCATAGAGAGGATGCAGACATGTCCTTGTTACGCTACTCCGTGTCCCATGCATACATATGCACCTCACATCCGATACCACATGTGGCATGGTGTGCGGAACAGTGTGCAATGTCAATCTACACACAGACACATGTTGGTTGCTGCAACAGCTGCAGCTTTTGAGGGTGCTCCGACACCAACCTAATGGGAACCCCCCACACATACATGACATAGTCACATATTGCACCGTGGGTAGTGACATGTCAGGTGTGGTAACCCCTGTACCGGGCCTCAGGGGACACTTCCGTGTGTTGGTGTCCGTGCCATGCCAGTGACGCTCATCCCAAGTGTGCAGTACGACATGCACACATGTCAAAGGAGTCAAGGGCATGCCTGGCACACATTGCACCGTCACACATAACATCTGTACACATCTCATCATACATCTGGTGCCTTCTCGACTCAGGAGTAATGTGCCACATCACAGCCTGTCACACCTGTGCCCCACACATGTAGTACTGCCCAGACAATGCCTTGATGTCCATCCATGGACAAGTATGTCAGCCCTATTCCTTCCTGTGTGCTGCCTGTCACCACTGTGATGTGTGAATACCACCGTACTGCTGCTAAGAGGGCCTGTGTACGTTCCCATATCACTATGGGAGTGCTGCCGTATGTGTACCCATAGTGATGGTGAGCGTACAGGCATGTGTACGGTCAGTAAGTACGCATACACAAGAACACCCATAGTGGTACGGCCCGTACACGCGTGCGTACATTCACTATCACTATGGGTGTCCTCGCCTATGCGTACTTGTAGTGGTACGGCCCGTACACACGCCAGTACGCTCACTATCACTATGGGTGTCCTCGCGTATGCGTACTCGTACTGGTACGGGCCGTACACACGCCTGTACGCTCACTATCACTATGGGTGTCCTCGCGTATGCGTACTCGTACTGGTACGGCCCGTACACACGCCTGTACGCTCACTATCACTACGAGTACGCATACGCGAGGACACCCATAGTGATAGTGAGCGCACAGGCGTGTGTACGGGCCATACCAGTACGAGTACGCATACGCGAGGACACCCATAGTGATAGTGAGCGTACAGGCATGTGTACGGGCCGTACCAGTACGAGTACGCATACGCGAGGACACCCATAGTGATAGTGAGCGTACAGGCGTGTGTACGGGCCGTACCAGTACGAGTACGCATACGCGAGGACACCCATAGTGATAGTGAGCGTACAGGCGTGTGTACGGGCCGTACCACTACGAGTACGCATACGTGAGGACACCCATAGTGATAGTGAACGTACAGGCGTGTGTACGGGCCGTACCACTACGAGTACGCATACGCGAGGACACCCATAGTGATAGTGAGCGTACAGGCGTGTGTACGGCCCGTACCACTGCGAGTACGCATACGCGAGGGCACCTATGGTGATAGTGAAAGTACGCACGCCTGTACGGGCCGTTGCTATGCATTTGGGGTGCCCTAGGGCCCCGGAACGCACCGTACCTGTGTGTGAAGCTCAAAATTACATAGGGGACACATGAGGGACAAATATTAAGGCCTACATGCATGCTGGTTGTCATGGAGACCAAGTTTTAAGTTTGAATTTGTTCTGGAAGGTGCACAGCAGAAGTCAGTTGGAATGAATCTACTTTGTTGCAATGTGTTTGTGGGGTTGACATCATGCTGGAGAAAAAAACACAATAAGAACCCACTGACTGTGCTAGGTTTGAAGGGATTGGAGGAAACATAGGATGCAAATGTGAGTGACCAATCACTCTGTACTCCTGTGCATGAAACAGGACAGCAAGGCAGATATAAGGCAGCCAGGTCCCATGAGGGAGCACTTGCCTGCACATCTCTGTATTCCACGACCCAGCTGCTGCTACTGATTCCCTGGAACCATGTCAAGGTCTGTGGAGAGGTCACAGCCCTTCACCCTGGAGGAGAACATGGCTCTGCTGGATGTGATCCTCCCACAGTACCCCATGCTGTATGGGCGACCAGGGTATCAGGTGAGTGCAGAGCTACTAGCACAGACTGTGTCCCTTTTTTTGTGACTGTGACTTCTGCCATTGTGTCCAGGTGTGACACACATGCTATGTACTGTAGGGGGGGTGCTGGGGGGGGGAATGCCTGATGTCTCCCAGCAGTGCCCAGAGACAGGAGGGGTGGGTGCAGAGTCCTCCCAGCAGTGCCCAGACACAGGAGGGTTGTGTGCAGAGTCCTCCCAGCAGTGCCCAGAGACAGGAGGGGTGGGTGCCTATCACTCCCAGCAGTGCCCAGAGACAGGAGGGGTGGGTGCCTATCACTCAGAGCAGTGCCCAGACACAGGAGGGGTGGGTGTGATGCACAGTGTGAGCCTTTGTAATTGATTGTGTCTTTGCCCTCATTCCACCTGTGTACTTTCACTGGCACGTACTGCTTTTGCCCTTCCCCAGAGGAGTATGTCCCTATGGCAAAGGTGCAATGCGTTGGCTGCATGACATGCCTTGTTGTAACCAGCTAATTTGTTCTCATATGTGTCTCTGTGACATGTTGCAGGTGTATTGATGTAGTGTCACTTGTTCATCCTCACAGGTAGGCACCACTGCCAAGGAGCAGATCTGGCTGACCGCCGTCAGTGCCGTGAGGAGTGCGGATGGTCGGAAGCGGCGCCTGTCCCAGGTGAGGAAACGCTGGCAGGATATCAAGTGCTGGACGCGGAGGATCGCACGGGTCCTGCTGGGGGACTCACCTGAGAGCCATAAGAACCGCGGGCGCCGCCGACTGAGCCACATCCACAAGCGTGTGCTGCCGGTGGTCTTTCCAGACTTGGAGAGGCGCTTACAGGAGATGCAGCAGCAGGAAGGGGGTAGGTACATGGATGCACTGCCAGGGTTTAATGGTGCTGTGCAGATCCTGTTACCCACAGTATTGCAGTGCTCTCCTGCCTCCCTTCCCCTCCTTGCAATGTGTTCCCTGGTCTGTGTGAAGTCACTCCGTCACAAGGTTATGTAGCCTGGCATCCTTCTCCACGTGTACAATGCCTGCAGCATCATGTGTGGGGGTGGTGTGTAACAGGTTTTGGGACCTTGCCTGTGCCCTGTCCAGTTCTGATCTTGTGGGTTCCATGTCAGTTGGCACTAATGATGAGTCCAGACATGGGAGTTAGTCTCTCAAGTGTGAGGCCTTACAGCACGCATGTCCTATGTGGTGGTCTGTGACATGATGTGCATGAGTGTGCGGTACGCATAGTGCGGGGATGGTAGCGTGTGTTGCAGTCATTCCCATTCAGGAGCATGGAGTTGTGTGGCCACTACTGTCCCCAGGGGCATATTTTCCTAGGTATCATGTGTGTAATCCGAATATGTTGACAATCTCTGTGTCTACAGCATAGGTTGTGCTCTGTGCCATTGTCCCCTGGCCAAATGTATATTGACGTGAAATGTGGTACAAGTGTCCACTGTACAGCCTGACCTGATTTTCCTTGTTCATACTCACGGTGGACATTGCCTGTGTGTCTTGTTACAATCATCTGATGATGCCCATTTGTACATGATTATTTGGACAGGCGCACCTTGGGTATTTTGTGTGCAACCTTGATTTGTTGCATCCCATGTGTATTTCACCCAGACTAAGGGATGTATGTGCTTCCTGTGTCTCCAAATAATAGTCTCATGTAGGGGGTGGGTGGTGCGGGCATGGCCTTCATGTCACAACCTGATATCTCCTTGCTAGGACTGGCCAGTGTGTGATGTTTGTCTGGACATGCACTCAAGGTGCAGTGGGCCAGTCATGGTGGGCATGTTTTCAGTATGACCTATGCTGCATGTGCCTCTTGTTCCTGGATATGGTCCCTGCTCATCCCTATTTCCTGCCACGCTGTGTGGTGCAGATGCAGTGCTGGATTGTCCCCAGGGCCTTGCTCCTCAGTCAAAATTCCATTCCATCTCATTTGCTATTGTGTCATGCTCTCCATAGTTTTTAGGTGGCATGGTGGGTCAAACAACTGTGTCTTGCATGCCCTACATATGTACCTTGTTTTGTAGATGTAACTCTTCTTTTGTTTCAGGCTATGCACTGTGACCTATGTAGATTGGACTCATGTGACATATGTATACAGGTGTATGATTAATTTCTGTCTCTTCACCCTGACCACAGCATCGTCGGGGGACACGGAGGGAGACATGGGCACAGACGGAGCAGAGGGACCGAGCACCAGTGCCAGCGGTGACATCGGGGCTGGCACATCAAGTGGGACTGAGGTGGAGGAGAGTGAAGCCGGGGACCTGTCGACTGGCACAACAGAGTATGAAGCTGACGGGTCCGAGGATGATCTCTCCGAGTGGGCGGCGGCTGCACCAGCAGCTGACAGCGGCACTACATCTCGCCCTACCCCCTCCATTGCCATCAGCCGCCTCCCACTTGCTCGTGTCCCTTCCCAACGTGCCCGGTCACCACATGTCTCCTTCCTGCCAGGCACCGCACCCCCTGCCCCTGTCTCCACTGCTGCCGCCAATGCTGAGTCTGTGGACATCCAGCGGCAGTTGCAGGTTGGTCAGGCTGCGATCCTTAATGTCCTCCATGGCCACAGCCAAGTGCTGCACAACATGGAGGCATACTTGGAGGGCATTCACTCATCGCAGGCTGACCAACGCAGCTTGCTGAGGTCGATAGACTCGACACTGACTGCAGCAGTGGGTCTCCTGCAGCGCTACGTCCCACCCCCTACCCCTGCCCCATCCACACTTCCCACTCCCATGCCTGTCCCACGTACACCCAGACGTCAGCACGCACCCACCACAACACACACAGGCACCACACCAGCAGGGAAGGTCCACCGCACACCTCCTGACACGCACACACAGGGTGAAGTAGGCACACCCACTGGGTCGGGGGGCAAATGTGTGACACGCAACCAGAGTGGGAGTCCGCATTCCACCCAATCCACTCCCTCCAAATCCCCTCCCCTCAGCTCTCCTGGCCACATCTCCTCCAAAGACTCCTTCATGGCCGCTCTGTCCCTGAGCCCCACAGTGACGCCACCACGCAAGCGGTCAAGGAAGTCCTCGGTCAGGGTGGTTGATTCCCCCCCCTGTCTACACCCTCCCTCAGTGGCGCTGCGACCCATCCCTCTGACCCCCCCCCCTCCTTGGGGCCTGTGGTTCCTTCGGGTGCAGGGGATTCCCTGGAGGACCTTGCTAAGGTGTGCAGCGAGATCCTGGCCTCCGCCTTTGGCCCTGCCCCACCCCCTGTGGTGGAGCCCTCCATCCCTGCACCCACGACGTCTACCCTTCACCCTCCTGTCCCTGCGGTGCCTGTTTCTTCCCCCCACATGATGCCCTCACCCCTGTGGAAGACGACGGAATGTAACTGTGCAGGCAAGCTAGGGGACACGCATCCCACTGTGTCCCCCATCCAGCTGTGACTTCTGGACTGCCCAATGGGCTTTGTAAATATAGAACTTTATACGAACATACAATTTTGGATCATGCTGATTAAAGCCATTTTTGTTTCCTTTGAACACTACTGCTTTTCTGATATTGCTGTTGGTGGGGCTGCTACATGATTTTGGGTGGTGATCATGTGTTGGTTGTGTGGGAAATGTAGTAGTGTGCTGGTCATAGGGGGGACCCTGGGATCTGTGTGCCATCACACGGTGTTAGCTAGGTTTCTGTGTTCATGTAAGCAGTTGCTGCATGGTGAAATTGTCCAAAGGTGTATTCCTTCCTCTGTGTACCCTGCCATCTTCCCTGCAGGGTGTTCCCAATATTTAGCGCAGAGCTGTGTGTACATTAGCTGGGTGTTTGACGGACTCCTTCTACTTTCCACATGCATGCTGTGCGATGTCTCCACCTGCATCATTCGTGGCATTCTTGATAGTCATTGTACTTGTGTATGTAGACTATTGACATGACTTCATGTGGACATGTTTTCTTTTCTGCGCTATGCATGCGTATACTCCCAGCCTCGCACACATGTGGTTACATGTACTGCAGGGTCTTTGTGCACCTGACTGACATTTGTGGGCATGGTATCTGTGGCTACTCCACCCTTTGCGTTACATGGGAACTGCTGTAAGTGTTAGGCACCCACCCCTCCTGTGTCTGGGCACTGCTGGGAGGACTCTGCACCCACCCCTCGTGACTCTGGGCACTGCTGGGAGGACTCTGCACCCACCCCTCCTGTGTCTGGGCACTGCTGGGAGGACTCTACACCCACCCCTCCTGCGTCTGGGCACTGCTGGGAGGACTCTGCACCCACCCCTCCTGACTCTGGGCACTGCTGGGAGGACTCTGCACCCACCCCTCCTGTGTCTGGGCACTGCTGGGAGGACTCTACACCCACCCCTCCTGCGTCTGGGCACTGCTGGGAGGACTTTGCACCCACCCCTCCTGTGTCTGGGCACTGCTGGGAGGACTCTGCACCCACCCCTCCTGTGTCTGGGCACTGCTGGGAGGACTCTGCACCCACTCCTCCTGTGTCTGGGCACTGCTGGGAGTGATAGGCACACACCCCTCCTGTCTCTGGGCACTGCTGGGAGGCCTCTGCACACACCCCTCCTGACTCTGGGCACTGCTGGGAGGACTCTGCACACACCCCTCCTGTCTCTGGGCACTGCTAGGAGGCCTCTGCACACACCCCTCCTGACTCTGGGCACTGGTGGGAGGACTCTGCACACACCCCTCCTGTCTCTGGGCACTGCTGGGAGGCCTCTGCACACACCCCTCCTGTCTCTGGGCACTGCTGGGAGGCCTCTGCACACACCCCTCCTGACTCTGGGCACTGGTGGGAGGACTCTGCACACACCCCTCCTGACTCTGGGCACTGCTGGGCGGCCTCTGCACACACCCCTCCTGCCTCTGGGCACTGCTGGGAGTGATTGGCACACACCCCTCCTATTTAACAATATGTACGCTTTGTCCATACACGTGTGTGGGTTCGCTCAAAGGGGGTACGGGTCGTACTTACACGGTTGGGGTGGGGGGTACGCTCCATACGTACGCGGGTGAGGGTACAGGTCGTACATACACGGTTGGAGTGGGGGTACGGTCCGTACATACACTCTTGGGGTGGGGGTACGCTCCATACGTACGCGGGTGAGGGTACGGGTCATACATACACGGTTGGGGTGGGGGTACGCTCCATACGTACGCGGGTGGGGGTACGTGTCGTACTTACACTGTTGGCATAGGGGTACGCTCCTTGCATACGCGGGTGGGGGTACGTGTCGTACTTACACTGTTGGGTTGGGGGTACGCTCCTTGCATACGCGGGTGGGGTGCTTGTCGTACATACAATGTTGGCATGGGGGTACGCTCCTTGCATACGCGGGTGGGGGTACGGGTCATACTTACACTGTTGGGGTGGGGGGTATGCTCCATACGTACGTGGGTGGGGGTACGTGTCGTACTTACACTGTTGGCATGGGGGGTACGCTCCTTGCATACGCGGGTGGGGGTACGTGTCGTACTTACACTGTTGGGGTGGGGGGTACGCTCCTTGCATACGCGGGTGGGGGTACATGTTGTACTTACACTGTTGGGGTTGGGGGTACGCTCCATGCATACGGGGTGGGGGTACGGTCCGTACATATCCGTGCCCACGCTATGTGATGCTTGTGCGGGCCGTACCCAGGCCTTTGCGACGTGGGTACGAGCCGTCCCGCCATTGTTGGGGTGACGTAGGTGTGGGCGTGGTACGACTCGTACCCACGCTCTTAAGGCGTGGGTACGGGACGTACCTGTCTGGTTGTGTTGCCGGTTCGCGTCGTCAAGAACTTCCGTTGTGGCGATCGCTGGCTTAGCTGGACACGCCCCCACCCCCTCGTAGTGACCAGGGCCTGAGGGTCAGGTATGTCCAGGGCATGTGTGCTGTGTGACTTTGGTGGGGGTTTTGTGGCCTGCCCTGGTCCTGCCACCCCCCCCTTCCCCTTTTCCCCCCTCCCTTTGTTGTTCTGACCTTCTGCGGCGTCTGCGTCGGAACCTGTAGAGGAGGTCGACTGCTATGAGGGCTGGGATGACACGTAGGTTCGGGTCCATGTCTGTCCGTCGCGTACGGGTACTCCTTGTTCGCGTCGTCCTGTCTGTCCGTCGCGTACCGGTACTCCTTGTTCGCGTCGTCCTAATTTCCCGGCAGTTTTTGGCAGCCGGAAAATATTCACCGTGCGGGATGACGTCGGTGCGAATCGTAATTCCTGGTTCGTGAATGGCAGGCTGTGTGCATCCCGACGTCACGTCGGCGCTTTCCCGGATCGCATTTGTACGTTTATTTTCGTCGGTCGGGGTTTTGTATGATTCATACGGAAATGGTGTTTCCGTGCGAATCGTAATTCCATGTTTGTATATTTTGACGACCGTGTACGCGTCGGACGGAGAATATGCTCCGTCCGACGGTTCGTACCCGGTTTTTACAGGATCGTGATTGGCACCACAGTCTCCCATACAAATACTCAGGCAAACAAATAATGACCCATTTAGACACTCATGTACCTACTAACCAACCCATGTAGCAGTTTACACAACAACAGACAGACTGATACAGACATTCACACAGTTTAGTCACTAACCGATAGATTCAGTAAGACACGTTTAATCACTCACTTATACAATCAGTCACACACCTGCTAAATCGTCCATCCAGACACTTATACACCCACTCAATCTTCAACACACCTTGGCATATATATAAAACATATTTAAACTTTACAGAAACACACAGTCACTGGATGAGCAGTGCATTGCAGGGGCGCGAGTTATAGTTAGCTGAACGAACTATAACGGTGGAATTTCTCTGGTTTTGTACGTGTGAAATGTCCAGCTAACTATAACGCCCCTGCAACCTATGTTTTTTTCAGTGAATATATATATATAGATATATATGTATATATATATCTCTATATATATATATATATATATATATATATATATATAGCATTTTTTCGTTTGCTAATAACTTTGGAGCCATTTGATGAATGTTCACGACATTTCTCATAGAGATTTTAGACATGACTACAGCCCAAACCACAAATGGAATTACACCAAATTTTGCAGAAAGCTAGAAAGCTAGAGCTAGATCTTGGTCCAAAAAGAGTGTTATATGTAAATTTGGTATATTTTCCTTCAGTCATTTTTAAGTAATTAAAAAAGAAAGATATATGCATATCTAGAGATGCAGAGGATTTGATGATACGCCAAAGTTCATGCTGCGATCTGATTGGCTACAACCACTTCAACCAGAAAGTAGTGGCAGCCATCTTGGGACTCAGGACTCATAACCCATGCTTTCTACATCTAAGGGAGTTGCTTCTGTGATGGCATTAATGATGTATTATATTCTTCTGAGCTATTTTGTACTTACTTTTATACTTACCATTTTGTACTGATTATCATAGCTCTGATGCTATACCCATTTCTATGGCAAAAGTGGCATTTTTCAGAATGCCGCTGCATGCCTTCTTTTAGGGATTCAAAAGTTTCAACCCATATCTCACGCATTACCCAAACTTAATTTGCTGCTCATAAAAAAGTGAATCATATTTATGGCCTAGTATATTGCTCACAAGGCAATTTATGACTGTGGCTCTGAATATGCAAAGCATAGGTTTCAATAGTATTCTCCCACAAGAACACTTTGTTCCACCTTGTCATATAATTTGGTAGTTTCATAAATCAAAAAGCAATGTGCGGGGGAGAAGCTTTATCTTTCCCACTGTAAAACTGTGGAATAGGCTACCTATGCATCCGAAAATCCAAAATAGCTTGATCATTTTTCGGAAACCCCCCAAATCATGGCTGTTAAAAATGGGGTCTCTAGTTGGCAATGGTATGCATTCTGTTGAAGTTGAGACCCTCACTCTAGTCAGGGTAAGGAAGTCACACAGCTTAGATAACCCATGCTCAGGCCCTTAATACTTTGACAGCAGCAGTCAGACTTATCTCAGAGGCGATGTGTAAGCATTTGCACACACACACAGTAACACAGCGTTAAACAACAAATAGAGTCGAGTTCCGAAAAATATTCACTATTTACCTGAATAAAACAAGGTCAAAACAGCAAAGTTCCAGCATACACAAATCAAAATATCACTTTTAAAAGATTAAGCAGGTTTAGTTCATGGAAATCAAATAATGCACTAATTTTAGCACAAAGTACCTTAGATGCATCAAAAATTAAAGACAGTGCAAGGCATAGGGGAGGTTAGGTGCCAGTAGGGCAAAGCGATGAGTTGGTTCCTTACTGCTGGGCAGGGGAGGTGATGCATCAGTTCCTTACTGGAGGTGAGCATGCGCTGCATCCATTTTCCAGCTGCAGAGCAGGTGCTGCCTCGAAGTTGGAGTGGTTGCCACGGATGTCGATGACATGGTGCTTGGGACTCACGAGGCAGGGATTTTTCTGACAAGCTGCGATTGTCAGCTGGGCCCTGCGGTAAAAGCCGTGGTCGATGAGCCGATTTGGAACCATGCTTCGGGGCAGAGATGCAGCGACCTTTTACAGTGATGCATCGAGAAAGCGTCCGCAAGCCCTTGGAGAACCTTGGAAGCTGGATACAGTAAGCAAAGTTCAGTCCTTTCACTCCCAGGATAGAAGCATCAAGCAGCAGCAGGCAGAGTGGCAGTCCCTCTTACAGCATGCAGCTATTTTTCCTGGCAGAATGTCCTCAGTCTAGAAGTGTTCTGATGTTTGGGTCTCAGCGGTCCAGTACTTATACCCCTTTCTGCCTTTGAAGTAGGCAACAATCAAAGGAATGTCTTTGTAGTGCACAAGACCCTGCCTTTCCCTAACCTGGCTCCAGACACTCTACAGGGGGATGGAGATAGCATTGTGTGAGGACAGGCACAGCCCTATTCAGATGTCAGTGATCATTCCTCCCACCACTATAGCTCAGGAAGGCCCATCAGCCTGGTGATGGCCCATCAGGATATGCAAGACACTCTTCAGCTCCCATTGTGTGACTGTTTAGAGTGAATGCACAAGAGCCAAACTGTCAGCCAACCCAGACATGTATCCTACAGGCAGGCAGAGGAACAGAATGGTTGACCAGCAAATGACCACTTTTTAAAAGCACACAATTTAAAAACCCACTTCAAAGAGATCACCAGTTCTTGTACTTTCCCCAATTCCTGAAAGACAGTCTCAATCCTAACACTCTTGAAGAAACCCAACCTGGACCCAAGTGATCCCAGCAGCTACCGACCAATTTCCAGGATACCTTTCCTGGCTAAGGGTCAGGAAAAGATACTGAACCTCCAACTTACCACCTTCACATCATCCGCAGATCTGCTAGATCCCTTGCAATATGGTTTCTGAAAAGGGCGCAGCACGGAACCAGCCTTGGTCATGGCAGCTGAAGACCTCAGAGCAATCCTGGACTCAGGTTTCAAGGCCGCACTGATTTTATTAGATATTTGACACCATGAACCATGATCTACTGATCAAAAGGCTTTCAAAGGCAGGGTAAAGGATTTAGCCCTTAAACTGATTAAATCCTATCTGAGCAACATGGTTCAGTTTGTGCAGGTCAGAACATCCTCCTCAGAGAATTTTATGCTTCCACCATTGAGCCCTACGTTGTTTAACCTTCATGTTGCCCCTTTGGCTGAAATAATCAGGCAGTTTGGCTTCACGGTGATCTCCTACGCTGATGATACCAAGCTAGTGGTGTCAATCTCTAGGAATGTGGAGGAAACAGCAGACTGGTTTAACTGCTGTATGTCCTAGGTGAACCAGTGGGTAAGCTTGAACTGCCTAAAGTTGAATGGGGGAAAGATGGAGGTACTTCTGCTGTGTTCTGACACCTTCTTTTGTTCGCATAGGAGGTGGCCAGCTGGCTTGGTAGCATTTCGGGTTCCAGTCAAGAAGGTGAAGAATCTGGGCATCATATTTGATGACAATCTAACCTTTAAACACCAGATCAGCAATCTTTACTTTACTACCTTCTTTATTTTAAAGATAATTGGGAAAGTTCGTACCTTCATACCGCCAAATTCCATGAAAACACTTGTGACAGTATTAGCCCTGTCCAGACTCGATTATGGAAATGCCCTTTGTATGGGCTTGTAAAAGCAGCATTTAATCAAGCTGTAATGTCTGCAAAATGCAGCAGCCAAATTGCTGCTGGATATTCCTAAATTCCAGTCAATCTCCCACAGACTAAGAAAGCTACACTGGCTTCCAGTGGAAAAAAGAATAAAATGTAAATCCTTATGCCTAGCATTCAAGGCATTGCATGAGAATGGTCTGCATTACCTGAACAACACCTAACCTGGTATTTACCTGTCAGAAATCTAAGATCCTCACTAAGCAAACTCTAACAAACCTCCAGATTCAACAAAGCTCGTTGGGGCAGAAGAAGCTTTATTCTGCGGACAGTGTAATTTGGGAATTACTCCTGACTGACATAAAAAACAGCCCAACATTGCTCTCCTTCAGAAAGTCCTTAAAAACCAGCACCATAACACTTATGCTTACCTTACCGTACCACTTCAGCCAGGCACCCAAGATTGATGGACAATCCAAAAAAAATGCATTTGCACCACTCAATTAGGCAATAGAGTATCATTTTTTTAATTAAAAAACATTTTTTTAAACTGTGTGGGATCACTTCACTCCTCCATAATTTGTATTTACTATTTTTTAAACTTAGTTGACAAACATTTAAGAAATATAATAATAAAATAACTTGGATCTCTGGGGCTGACGTACAGTTTGCAATGCATTTAACTTAACGTGTCATTCGCATTCCTTCATTTCCTTCCACAACAGATTGATGATGGTTGGTCGTGCAGGTAGTGTTTAAGTGTAGGGACAGTCTTGGGGGTAGTGGCAGGGTCGCAATAGGGGCAGTGTTTTAGGGTTTAGTGTTGTGGTGTTAGTGTAGTGTAGGGTAGTGCTTTGGGGTTTTGGGTAGTGTCGGGAGGCTGTGCGGGGTAGTGTTTTAGTGTAGGGACTGTCTTGGGGGTAGGGGCAGGGTCAAGCTGGCGGTAGTGTTTTAGGGTTTAGGGTAGTGCTGTGGTGTAAGTGTAGTGTAGTGTTTTAGGGTTCAGGGTAGAGTTGGGAGGTCATGCAGGGTAGTGTTTCAGTGTAGGGAGCGTGCTGGGTGAAGACGGAGGGTCATCCAGGGGGTAGTGATTTAGGGTTTAGGGTAGTGTAGTGGTGTTTGAGTAGTGCATGGTAGTGTAGTGTTTGAGGGTTTGTGTAGTGTTGTAGAGAATATGATGTGTAGGGTAGTGTATTTGTATTTAGTGTAGTGTTGTTGTGTTTTTTGACACGCGTCTGTTTCAATTACTAGGCAAGTTTTTGGTTAGCATACATTAACACTTGCAATGTAAAGGTTTGCTAACTAAAAAGTTGCATAGTAACGGTATTTGCAAAGTAAAAACATTGCAGTAAAAAGCTGTGAAATAATGGTATGGTAAATAACGAGTCATATTCCCATTAACTACTCAACTCTGACTGTATTTGTTAAAGCGGGGTGTTCACTCACAAGTCAACGCCTTTGCAAACTGTATATTACTAAATGTCAATAAGCAATCAATGTGACTTACCACTCCCCTTCCCTGCAGCTGCAGGGACCATCCCCCCCATGACCACCGTTGCTGTGTCTACTCCACTGAAGCTCTCGCTGCCGACCACGGGACTGATTGTCTGTGTGACTAGAAAAAACATTACACATTTTAGATGCCAGATACGCCTCACTCTATTTTTTGTTTTTTAGCAAAATTCAATCGCAATACATCACTACAGTTAGGTTACAGTATCTTCTATCAAAATATCACATTGGGCAATTTGTTGGTTGGCAATATTTGAAAACCCAGGGAGTCAAGCCAAAAAAAACGTTTTTTAAGAGAGGGGCAGAGCCTTGATGAATCTGGTTCATTGAAGTGCAATGTAGGGGTGGAATGACTGGTCAATGAAGGACATATGGTCTTGGTTGGCAAATGTAATAGGGCCGTCCTCATACTTGCAGCCTTGCTACACTGTCATCAACGGATGATATACTAAGATAATAATACATACACAACATTGGGGGTCCACCATGACTATGGCCATTCTCTCATGAGCAAGAAATAGACATCCTTCTCAACAAACATGTGTAGAATACCTTACATGGGCATGCAATCTTCACAATAGAATACCTGACATAAAATGGGTTCTCTGAGTCTTACAGTATCAGCCCACAAGATACATAAGGGGAGAGGGAAAGCTTACTGACAAAGCAGAAGAAAGGAAAATACAGAAAGACTAGTACAAACAGTTTGAAGTCAAATACAAGAACTTGAATAATAGAAAGTAAGTAAATAGGATAATTCAGGGATAAGAAGAATTTAGGAAACAGACACAGTAACAAAAACAAGGAAAACAATTCTAAATGTGGAGCGGTAAAGGTTGTGAAAATAATAATAATATTTAAAGGAGGGCCTACTGTAGCCAGGAGAGCCATCAGTCACAGCACTTGTGTAGGAACCCCGGCTCCCTCACCCACCTCTGTGGTTCCAGGCCCAGCCCCCTTTTGCCCCTGGATGCTGATGTAAGAAATAAAGAAGATAAAATAGAATAAATAGTGGTACGATTAATATTCTCCCCAACAATATTTTGACAGGGAAAGGCAAACGCAGTAACATTGAACGTTTCCTAATCAGATTGCCTATAGTACTAGTATCGTTGACCTATTCCTAATCTGTAAACCTAACCCTATTCCAAATTTCCTAAAATAAAATTTAAAACTACTAATAAATTGATCTTTGCTTCTCATCTCATTCTCAATCTCTCAAACCCCTTTGACAAGCCAACTCTGTCTGCATTATTTTCAATGCATAGATGCATGCATAGTACACACCACTGGGAGATTGCTTGGGACTATATGAGCTACAAAACAGAAAATCACAGAGAAGTGAGAGAACGCTAACTCACTACTACTACTAACTACCACTATCTTAATGACAGAGGAGTCTCTGCATGGCTCCTTAAATACTCAGCCCAAGAGAGCGCCAACGAATAGGATTAGGTAGCATAAGTACCTGGCTTGATGATGATCGCATAATATTTGTAACATAAACTCAATTTACTTCCAAGTGTGAGCAGCATGCTTGCTATTTGGAAAATAAATATTAGCATAGAACACAGCAAATAAATATTTATTACTCACCAAGCCCCACAACCTCAATGCCCAGCCAGTCGAGCAGGTCCTTTTCCCTGACCACGATGTTGGCCCACCAGTGTGTGAGCCGTTACCTAAGAGCTGAGACGCACAGTACGGCGCATCCTCTGCCAGCACAGCTGACACTCCCAGAGGCCATACCCCCTGCCAGGCCTGACACTTGTTGCAAGGGTGGTAGGGGGGTGGGCTGCACATAAAACATTAGATCTCATACCGCACCTCACGAGCCTCTTTAATCAGATGGCCGAGACAGGGGAGGTGACCCCCTCCATGGCCAAAGCAGTTGTCACGGTCATCCCCAAGCCTGGGAACGATGTCCAACTTTGTCCCTCTTCCCATCCAATCGCTCTCTTGAATCTGGATGTGAAACTGTATTCCACCATTCTCGCCAATCGGATTCAAGATCTGATGCCAGACCTGATCCACCCCGATCAGTCTGGCTTTATCCAGAGGAAACAAACTCACGACAACATTAGGCGCATCGTACACCCAATTGAGAAAGCTAACAAATGGGAGATTCCAGTGGTTCTGGTGGGACTGGACACCGAAAAGGCGTTTGATCTGGTGGACTGGGCATTCCTATTCCGGGTCCTGCGGGCCTTCGGCTTCGCAGATGGATTCATTCGCATGATCAAGGCCAACTACTCACAGCCCCGCTCCCAGGTTCAGGTCAACGGAGTTTTGTCGGCTCCGTTCTCCATTACGAGAGACACCAGGCAGTGGTGCCCCCATCACCCTTGCTTTTTGCACTGAGTATCGAACCCTTCGCAATGTCCATCCGCAAAAATGTAGCCATACAGGGCATTCCCTTTGGAGGGGATGAGCATAAAATTTCGCTTTTCGCGGACGATGTGCTCCTGACTCTCGCAGAGCCGGCACGATCACTCCCTGCCCTACAATTGGAGTTAGCTAAATTCGAAGTTGTAGCAGGTTTTAATGTCAACCTTGTGAAGTCCTACATACTCAACCTTATCCTCCCAGACGACGAAGCGCACACTATTCAATCACAATCCCCCCTCCAATGGTCGAGCTGTTCTCTCCAATACCTGGGGATCCAACTGACACCCCGAGTAGAGTGGCTCTACAAGTCCAATTTCCCACCAACGCTCCTCCAAATGTAGAATGATCTTAAGCAGTGGAAACCGCTGTTTATCTCCTGGCTTGACCGCATCCATGCAGTCAAGATGACCCTGTTGCCCAAATTGCTGTATCTTTCTCACACAGTTTATATGGCAGGGGGGACAGGCCCGACTATCTTTCTACATCCTGCGGAGACCTAGATCAAAAGGTGGGGTGGGAATGCCTGACATCAGTCTCTACTATAAAGCGGCACAATTAAGGATTGTGACAGAATGGTTTAAACAGGAATCAGGGAAACACTGGCTCCACATGGATAGGGGGGTGATAGGCAGAACGGTGTGGGATCTGATCTGGAAACACAAGAAGGATCACCCAGCAAACGCACACATTAGCACACCCACCCGCAGGGTCTTAAAGGTATGGGACTCCTTAACGGGGAACGAGGCATGGACCACATTCCCGCCCCCTACACCCAAATCCACTTCAACGCAGCCTTTTCACCAGCCCTACACGAGGGGCCATTCGATGCCTAGAGAGAGGGGGGCTGCCTTATGCTTGATCAACTCTTCCATATAATGACATCTTAACCTTTGACAACTGTAAGCGGGATTTCCACTTACCACCAGAAGAACACTTCCACTACCTGCAATTACGACACTGGGCACTCTCCCCTCACATATGGCATAATGCCACAAGGGAGAAAACAGGGTTTGCAAAATATGTGAGAACAGTGGGTTCAATGAAAGGAGTGATCCCCTTCCTCTATGACTACCTACATTCCTGTTCACACGCTGCGTCCCCGAGGTACATGTCTATGTGGGGGGGGGGGCCTACTACAACACGGCATACAAGATGCGGAATAGACAGCACTTTGGTCCGATATATCGAAATTTAATCACTCTCTGGAACTGAGGAAAGCACATTTTAAAACTCTAATGGACTGGTACCTCTACCCCGCTAAACTTAAATGCATCTTTCCAAATTGTCAGACAGATGTTGGAGGGGGTGTGGACTTCTGGGGGACTTCCAACACATCTGGTGGGATTGCCCCACTATATGTCCTTTTTGGGAAGAAATCCTAGCCCAACTTAAAACCATGTGGGGATATTCCATACCAACTACCATGGAAGGAGCCCTACTAGGTCTTTGAGATCCCTCACTAGCTCACCAGACTAGGGCCGACAAGGCCATCATGGGGACTTGTATAGGGGCTGCGAAGATAACAATCGCTGCAGCGTGGAAGAAGAAGACGGCTTCCTCCATCTCAGTGTGGCATGCCCGCCTGTGAAAACTCCTTTGCCTAGAAAGAATGGCGGATATATTCCGTGACGATTACAAATGCTTTGAATATAAGTGGGGTCCATTAGTCACCTTCCTTACACGGGGGCTACCGCTGGCGGTCTGCCCCGACTATTAGAGACATGCATCTCTTCCAGTTCTAACACCCCTCTCGGATGCCCAGTCATATATCTAGCCTTCTCCATCTGAGTCGCCACCACACACCTTGTTAGTGGGAGGGGGGAGGATTTTGGGGGGATTATTGAGTTAACTGTTACACCTTTTCTTTAAATTGCCTTTTTTTTGGGGGGACACCTTCGCGGTCGGGAGGGCGAAGCACCAATGTGGCACGACAGCCTGGACTATGATACCACTATGTGCTGGGAAGGACTTAGGAACTGTTCTTTCACTATTGCATGTCCGCCAGTCACAGTTCGAAGCTGCAGCATGTGGTTGATTCTGCAGGCTCTGTTGTGCTGTTTTGTGTGTCAATGAGACTCCTGTGGTTGCAAGGCAATTGTTGTTGACATACTAAAATGTGAATAAACAGATGTTTTATAAAAAAAAATAGACCTGCCACCTCCACCTCTGAAAAAATGACACAGGCTGAATCCTTCATGGTGCAGTTGACTGCAAGGTAGGCGGCTGGTGCTGCTGGTGGTTTGGGGGCCCATCTGCCACTCCAATGCTCTGGGTGGGGAGGAAGATAGAAACAGGAAAAGGAAGGAAGGAAGGAAGGAAAAGAAACGAGGAATAAAGCAAAAGATGAAAAAAGAACAAAAGTCACCCAAAACATTATTTTAAATGTAAATTACACAAACACAAAGACACACACTAATACAAGAAATAAAAATAAGGGGTAGATACGTTAGATAGGGAAAAGATTAAAAAAGGATTGAAAGAAATAGGCCCAGCACAATAAACAGAGCAAAAACAAGATGGCTGCACCCATGCAACCCACGTGGTGCCATTCGATTGGGATTTCCTGTGTAAGAATGCACTTTGCGTTGAAGAAATGTAATACATTATGCAAACAGGCACGGTGAGTAGCTCCTCCCACTCACGGAACTGCAGCTAGAGAAGCAGAGTTTTTGGAGCACTTTGCGGAGTTACGCATAGCACAACTCTGCACACTACGCCCAGTCCTAGCGTTTGCCTGGTGGCCTGCATTATATGGCATTTTATTGCCCATGTCTTGTTGCATAGCCGGAGCTGTTGGAATTTGAAATTATTTCTGATTCTGTATATTCTGGTCTGTATTTTGCATATTCAACATCATATTGTGTCTCTGGTTTTTGCTGGACTGGCTCAGTATTTACCTGAATTTGATTAGGATTGTGTCTACATTCTCTTACCAATGTTCGATCCTTCCATAATATTGATGTGCTGTGTCTTTTTTCAACATTTCAACTTTTGCATTCATCTCATCACCTCTTTCTTGCATTTCTGGATTCTTCCTATTCTTTTCATTCTGTATGAAATTCATATTTGAACCCATTTAATTCCTCAACTCTTTCTCAGACTGTATTGCTTGGGCAATCATCATTTTCACCTTTAAATTATTTTGCCTAGGATCTCATCAATGATCTTCATCTGCCAACACAATTCACTCTGTTGAATATAATTACAATTTTTTTATCTCAATTAATTTACAAAAGTATAAACAAAGCCACGAGCTCCATCTTTTCCTGCATTTTCGCTTCTACTATGTTTATTGAAAACATCCATCAACCTCTCATAGCAGAAATGCACTGATTCTTTAAGTTCCTGTTTCGTTTTCAAAATCTTTTCTCAAGTTATAACCTTTTTCAAGAACTCTCTTTTCCAAATGCTCATTTACAACCTTTTTATTAGTCTGCTACCTCTACTGCCACTGCATTAGTAGAACCAAGCCTAGCTGTTTCTTGTGTTAGCCAACCAGTGATACACTCTAACCACAGGTCTCCAGGATATACAATTTCAAACAACGTATTTATATCAGTCTATAACATTGGTGAAATATGTGTCAACCAATGTATTTCCTCATCCCACTTTATTGGGTCATCTCGCAATTTTGGGAAATTAAATGTAAATGCATACAAATCAGCCCTTGTGCATCAAATTCTTCCATGTACTTCTCTTAAAGGGAATTCAAAAACTGGAACTGCCCCTGAATCACTTGCAATATTCCCTGCTTTCTCCTCAGTCCCTTTCATCTTGTTTTTATTTGCTGTCCTTTCTTTTGTTTTTCTCTATATTTCTTCAAATCATTCTGGTCACTTCTTTTCTCAATTAAATCTTTAATATGAGCTCTTAAAGAAATCAAGTCCTGCTCTTTAATTCCATCATGAGTTAAATCAATTTGATAATTTCTTTTAAATTTTCCAGTTTGCCAGTATCAACTTCTAGCTCATTGCTTCATTATCATACCTAGCTGCTTTTTTGATCAAATACCACATGTCAACAGCATTGTAATTCAATAGTCTGTACAATTTCACTTTCTTTTACAGCATTTCACCAAATTAAATTTTCTTTATTAAAATACAAATTTGTTTATGTGGTGGCTCTACCGTCACTGCTCTCACAAGAGTAACCTTTGTTTAATCCCCGAGTACCCTGCTTCCACTTGTACTATGCAAGGCCATTTTGGCTGTAACTTGTGTCAGAGGACCTAGCACAATCCCAGTAGGGGCGTTGTCATCGTTATAGACCCTCAAAATGTTCTGAGTTGCCTCCATCAATCAATCCATATATGGAGGAGGTCTAGAATTCAATAGTTAACTTATGACTTGATCAGCATTATCATCTGACTCATCTTGCTTAGTTCTATCTTTATCCTGATATTTTCCATTACCTATTGCAGGAAACATCTTTACACATACGATCATGTTTCCTCTCCAATTTTTCTCTTGGCGATCTAATTTACTTTCTAGCCAAACCCTGAATAACTTCTTTCTGGTTCTTAATTTCTTTTCTCTTTTCTTCACAGCTGGCATTCGATCCTATTTATTGAGTGCCTTGAACTGAGTGTTATTAGGCATTGACATGATACAGTAAGGTTTGTCTTAGAACATTTAGCATATTAACATTGGAGGTGCCCTCTAATGAAAACTGTAAAACCTCATCAAGTGCTGTATGTTTATTCTGTTCAGAGATCAAGGTGCATGTGTAATACCCAACCTCTGCCATCATTGCATATGCTGGCATTCCTTCACTCCCTAATTTCTGAGCTTCTCAAGGTATCCTGCTTGTTGGTTTGGGTTTTCTAAGTATACTACCCATATTTCACACCTAAATAGACTTACAAAAAACTCAAATCACAATAAAACTCTATAAACTAACTTAGCAAAGAACTGCGAATAACAGTGCTACACTGTCAAAGATTAACTTATCACTACATGACTATGCCAGCAACTAACCAATAGAGCACACCTTTATGGTGACCCCTCACCAATCCAAGCATTGCTCCCTGACTGAGCAACCAATTGATGAACGACTTTTTCATGAACAGGATAACAATCTAAGAAATCACTTTAAATCATTTAAATCAATAAACCCCTTTGTCTCCTTTCCCTAGAAAGGAATAAATGTCAGTATTTGAGTAAAGTAACTCAATCATAAACCATAAAGTTTGGCGTACGTGCAACGGTAAGAAGAAAATCACAACAATCCTACAAAAGGCCATGCTAGGCAAATCCTGACCAGCAGAAATATACCTCCTGGTCAATGAATCTCACCTTGTGCACTCAGGAGAAGCACAGTAACTCAAGTTAAACTAACAAGTCTGATAAGAAATCTTGTTTATTCAGAATTCCTACAGGTGTGTAAGCGGCGCCTCCTTTAGACACCACAATACAGACAAATAATCAATATCTTGAGATCCTGGATCTACGACAAAAATAATAAAAATCTCCATTCAATCGAATAACACAATAATTTTCAAATGGGATCACAAATAAGATTAATACATCATCACAACAGTAATAAATTAACCAATTGAACTCACGATCATCATCACATATCCAAACAACTAAACACAGAAACAGAAATCCATCATCACAACTTCGAAAAGAAAATGCACATCAACTCAATTTTTCCTTGTTCATACTTACACTCCAATTACATTCAGGAACACACACCCGCTAGAGCTAGTCACTTCCCAATAGGATCAGACACAGGAAAATTGGCAAATTTACAAAAACTCTTTTCTTACCTGATTTGGGCATAAATGGTCCAAAAAATAATCTCCTGAACCCAAATTTGTATTGAACCCCAAATTTACTTCTGGCAGTTCACCTCTGTAACTTTTCTCATTATTGTGGTGGAATAGACTACCCTTCTCATCAGTAACACAAGTGTAGCAGAGTGAAATCATGATTAGAAACTGGGAATACTCAAGATTGTTAATAAAATGGGAGGAGCCTAGCGCGCAACCAAGATGGCCACGTAGGTGCGAGGCTCCCGAGGACCTCCGCAACCTCCCACGACTATCCTGAATTTATCCTGTCTCGGATGAGGGGAATGTGTTGGTGAGCCTGAGCTGAGGTGGCACCCGTTTCCCGTTGTCAAATCGGACCTCGGACACCGGAGTGAGCACCGTTTGAAGTCTGCGGCCTTCTCCCCGCCAAACCCCGGATTTGCGCTGAGGGGTGACCCAGTGACAAAGTGAACAACAGCGGCGGGCCGGGCCTGGCGAGTCGCGCACTCCGCGCTTTCGCTTTCGTACCCCCTTGCAATCACTGCAGGGTTGGGTCGCGGGGCTCTTTGCGTTGGTGTGGTCTCGCTGGGAGACTTGGCCTGCCCGCCGGCTGTGACCCACCCCGCCGATCGGGGGTGGCCCCCCCCGGAGCTTGTGGCCTTGATTGCCTGCCCTTCACGACGTGACTGGTGCGACCGGGAGACTAGTGGCCATGGCCACCAAACAAGATGGAGACCGGGCAAAGACCAAGCCGACACGGCGTGGCACCACCCATCAGGCCAACAGTATGGACCGCTATACCCTCCAGAAGGGATCTCCCGGCGGACCGCACAAATCCCCTGAGGACCCTCCTGTTGCCCCGGACCTGCCCACGGATCTGACTCTGCGGGATGTCATGGGCGCCATTGCCGAGATGAAGGCCTCGGTAGGCCAGCGGTTCGACACACTGGCACAGAAGATCGACTCGGTCCTCGTGGATGTTGGCCTGGTGAGGGCCGATCTTTCCAAGACCAACGACCGAGTTGATTCTTTGGCCCACACCGCATCGGGCCTTACTACTGATGTGGCGGCGCTACAAACAGAGGTGCGCCGGCTTAGTCAGGCGAGCGCGCTTATGGATCGGCGCCTGGAGGACTCCGAGAGTCGGGCCCGGAGAAACAACATCCGCATCATCGGAGTACCCGAGGGACGTGAGGAAGCGGCGGCGGACCTATTTGTGGAGGACCTGATCGCTACCCATCTCCAGCCACGGGGGCTGAGTAAATTCTTCGCGGTGGAGCGGGCCCACAGGGTTCCCGGGGGAAGGCCGAAGGTCGGGGCCCCTCCGCGGCCCCTCATTGCCCGGATTTTCAACTTTCGGGACAGAGACGCTATCCTGCAGGCCTCCAGACTTTCGGGGCCGGTTAAGCTTGACAACATGGAGGTGAACTTTTATCCGGATTTCACCCCAGCGGTCCAGAAGCAGAGACTGAGCTTCCAGGGCGTCAAGCGCCGTCTTCGGGACTTGAACCTTAAATACGCAATGCTCTTCCCAGCCAAGCTGCGAGTGGAGGTAGAGGGTCGCACGCACTTTTTTGATCGCCCCGAAGCGGCCGGAGACTGGCTGGACACTCTGTCTGGTGATCGTGATCTGGGGGGCGGGGGGGGGCAGCGGGGGGGGACGGCACACTGGATCGGGACTGAGGGGGTGATGCTGGGCTTCACTCTGGACAAAAATGTTGCCACTCTCGATTAAGCATCTGTCTGTATAATTTCCCCTCCTATGGAGGTTGTATGGGGTCTCTTGGGGGTTCTCCCTCCTCCTCTAGGGGGCTTAGCTAGTTTTTATTATATATATGGGGCGACAGGCACACTGCACGTTGGGGGGGCTGTTCGGGCTCATGCAGGGGTGCAGGGAGGGGGGAGTTTTGTTGGGGTGGGTGGGTAGGGATGGGGGGGTGTTGTTTGTTTTCACCACAAGGCAAAAGTATCATTGTGCTAGCTCTATAGTGCTCTCGGGGGGATGAATGGTGGCTCTTGTCTATGATGGGGGGTAGGGAACTAACTCTGTTGTCCTGGAACGTGAATGGACTGGGGGACAGGATTAAACGTGGGGTGGTCCTGCAGTTCTTGAAGCGCATCTCGCCCGATGTAGTTTTTTTGCAGGAGACACACCTCATTGGCAACTCCTTCTGCGCCATGAATCGGCGTGGCTATCGCCTAGTGGCCCATTCGGGCTTTACGTCTGGCTCAAGGGGTGTGGGCATCATGGTTAAGAACTCGCTTCCGCTGGAGATTGATGAGGTGCTCCATGACGACAGGGGACGTTATGCGGTCTTGGTATGAAGGATGGAGGGCAAAGTGGTGGTTTTTGTGTCAGTATACGTCCCACCGGGGCTGCAGTCGACTACCTTTGCGGACCTGGGGCGCCTCCTCCTTGGCCTTCCGGGGGGGATTCTGGTGGTGGGGGGGGATTTCAATGCGGTGGTTTCTGGCACTGTGGATCGTCACCCCCCTAGGGACCTCCCCCGGGCCCAAGCGTGGCTCTCTGGTCTATTGGACACTTTGGGATTGGTGGATTGCTGGTGTTTAAAACATCCCACGCAGTTACAGTATACCTTCCATTCGGGGGCCCATGGTAGTCTCTCACGACTAGATTATGTCCTGGTCCCGGCGGCCTATGTTGGGAGGGTGGGAGAGGTGCGCCATTTGGCACGGGGTATCTCGGACCATTCCCCGCTCCTGTTACACCTGGACCTTTTTCCGAGGGGTGAGGGTAGGGTGGTCCCGATCAATCCCTGGTACTTGCGCGACCCCACTATTCGCGCTGAATTGATTAAATCCCTCCAGCGCTACTTTGACGAGAATGTGGGGTCCGTGCCTTCGGCTGTCTCACTGTGGGAGGCATTCAAGACAGTACTACGAGGAGAGGCCCTGTCCCTCATTTCCCACACCCGGAGGCGCGAGCGGGAGGAGGTGACCCGGGTGGAAGCTGAGATAGCCGAGTTGGAGGGTAATCTAGAAAGTGGGGTGACGGATGCCGTATTACATGTCCTCCAACTCAAGCAAGCGGCCTATAGGGCCCTCGTCACGGAGGCAGCCAGGGGCCTCAGTAGAGAGCAACAGGGGAGATTGTATGATGTGGGTGATAAGGCTGGTAAATTGATTGCGTGGCTGGACAAAAAGGAGAGAGCGAGTCATGTAGTCCCGCTGATTGAGAAAACAGACGGTGTGTGTGTTACTGAGCCGGAAGAAATTGTCTCCTGCTTCGCGGACTATTTCCGTGGGGTGTATTCCCCGGTGTCTTCCTGCTCTGAAGAGGATTCCTGTACCCTGCTCAGGGATATCGCACTGCCTTCCCTTTCGGAGGAGGACAGAGTGTCGTTGGACGCCGCTCCAACCTCCGACGAAATTGCCTTCGCCATACGTTCGGTCGCTTCCGGCAAGGCCATGGGTCCTAATGGTCTCCCCATCGAGTTGTACAAATTGAGACCGGATACGCTGGCACCACATCTCCGATCGATGTTCCTGGAGGCCCATTCGGTGGGCTCCCTCCCGCTGGACCAGCGTCTGGCTACAATCGTGGTTATCCACAAGGAGGGGAGACCTCGGGACCGGGTTACCTCCTATCGGCCCATTTCGCTACTGAACGCGGAGCCTAAAATTCTCGCCAAGGTCCTGGCCAATCGACTGGTCGGCGTGGTGGGCGAACTGGTTCACCAGGATCAGTCCGGCTTTATTCCCCATCATAACACAGCTCTTAACTTGCGGCGTTTGCATGGGGTGCTTGCACGTGTTCAGTACATACGGGAGCCGGCCATTTTGGCATCCCTGGACGCCACCATGGCGTTTGATACGCTTGAATGGCCATACATCTGGGCGATGCTTGCGAAGTTTGGCTTTGGCGCAGGGTTCATCAGTTGGGTCAAATTGCTGTATTCAGGCCCATTGGCGCAGGTGGTGGTGAACGGCAGAGTATCGGCTCCGTTCGAGCTGGGCCGGGGCACGCGGCAGGGCTGCCCCTTATTGCCGCTCCTGTTTGCGCTTGCCTTGGAGCCCCTGGCAGAGTGGCTGCGGTGGGAGCCTTCCATCCGTGGTCTCCGTTGGACCCCCGAGCATGAGGACCGCGTATCCCTATACGCTGATGACATCCTCTTGTACCTAGCTTCCCCACGTAACTCACTTATAGTACTGGTTGATGTTTTGCATTCATTTGGTCGTAACTCCGGCCTTGTCATCAATTGGGCTAAATCGTGCGTGTATGTTCTCTCTGGGGAGGCACCCATTCTCCCGCGGGGCTGTCCGATCCAGATCGCCCCGCAGGGATTTCGGTACCTGGGTGTCTCCATTACTCTGGACCCGGAGGCCCGGTATGATCGGAACTTGCTTCCCCCCCTCCAGCGCCTGAAGGAAGATGTCGCGCGCTGGCGGCGCTTGCCGCTCTCACCGCTCGGCCGGGCGGCATTGTTTAAGATGATGTCTCTGCCGCGCTTCCTCTACGCTTTGCAGAATACTATGGACCCCGTCCCAGCGCGCTACTTCCGTGAGGTGGAGAGTTTACAGCGCCGCCTGTTCTGGGACGGGAGGCCGCGTATCGCCCTGGCGAAGCTGACGCTCCCATGGTATGATGGCGGGATTGCCCTCCCGGATATCAAACGATACTATTGGGCCTCCCAGCTGGCTGCGATTAATCACGGCCTGTATGGGCCCGCTTTAAACCCGGCATTCGAAATGGATAAGATGCTACTCCCGGGTGGGGACTATAATCGAGCGCTCTACTCCAGCACGCCCGACGCTCGGCTGACCGGCCCCACGCGTGTCATGGTGCGAGTGTGGCACGCGGCTAATGTGGCGATGGGGTGGAAGGATCGTCTGACCCGGGCGTCACCACTATACGCGTCCGAGCAGTTGGGCTCCCTGTGGACCTCAAAGGGCTTCGAGAAGTGGGATATGATAGGCATTAGCAAGGTGGAGGATCTCTGGACGAGGGGAGGAGACTTAAAACGTTCGAGATGTTGCAGACGGAGTTCCACTTGCATGGCAGGGAGTACTTTCGGTATTTGCAGATCCGTCATGCACTGGGCTCCGTCTTCCCGGACGTTGCAGCCATCCAGGAGTGTTCCCCCCTTGAGGATAGAGTGCTGGATGGACACGTTCCGGACAGCACGATCTCACTGATCTACAAAAAACTGATCAATGACCGCACGGGATTGCTGACTGCCCTTCGTGAGGCTTGGGTTGCCGATGGACTGGAGCTGGACGACAAGGACTGGACCCTTGCGGTGGCCTCCCCGAAAGAGGTGGCCATACCGGCCCGCCTTCGCTTCGTCCAGCTCAAGATACTCCACAGAGTCTACATGACGGGGCCGAGGCTTCTGCATATGGGCTATGCTGTGGACGGGTTGTGTAGGCGTGGGTGTGGCGCTTTGGGGACCTTTCTGCATATATTGTGGGAATGCCCGGAGGTGGAGCGATTCTGGCGTGGTGTGCATGAGGTCCTGCGTGTGGTTACGCATGTGGTGCTGCTACCCGAAGCGAGGAGATGCCTGTTGAATGTGTGGGAACCTACCGACTACTCGGCGCCACAGACGTGGTGGGTGACTCTGGGATATATGGTGGCCAAGCGTGATATTGCTCAACTGTGGGGATCTCAGAGGTCCCCGACTGTCTCGGCCTGGAAGGAGCATATGGATTGGTGCATGTTTCGGGAAAAGGTGGTGTATGGTGCGAGAGGTAAGCCTGGGACATGGGTGAAAGTCTGGGGCCCCTGGAACGCCTACCGCGGGGGAATCTGTACTCCACCGTTATTGCCCGATCCGTCGCCTGCCCCATCCCCGTAGCCGACCCATCTTCCCTGTTCCGGGCATTGAGTTTTACCCAGCCCTAATCCTGATCTCTTCCCCTTCTTGATACTCCTATGGATTGGTAGGGTCCCCCTCTCAGGGGAGCACATGCTGCTATTTCTGATTGTAGATTGCCTTGTGGTTTTTGTTTTTTCTGGTTGTTATTTCAGTTTAAAATGAAACCGTACAGTGGGGTCCGGAAGGTGTGGCTATCAACGCTGCTAACCCCTGTGCATCTTCCTCAGCCGCAACGCGCGCTCTACAATGTGTATCATATGCTCCTTTTGTTTACTAGCGGCCGGCCGGAAGGTTGTAGGCCCATCTTTGTATATTTTTTGAGTTTTGTAATAAACGGTTTCAAAAAAAAAAAAAAAAGATTGGTAATAAAATAAGTACAGAGAAAATGCGCAATTTGCCATGAAGGCTCAGGTACAACATACAGAAGTCATAACAAAACCCTAGTTAGTCAATAATATTTTTACAAAATTCTAAGTGTCAAACCCAGCAAGATTAGTGATAGCATTCTAAGGGCCATATGTAGGTAGGCAAATACCGGTCGGTAACGGCCGAAATTCGGTAAAAAACCCGTTACCGACCGGTATTTAGATAGTTGAGATGTAGGAGGCCAAAAACACATATTCGGTAAATATGAATCGGTAAATACCGATTCAAGTTTACCGACTTCAAAAACACCGCTTCAAATTTACCGAATACATATTTTCCGATTCGGTAAATATGAAGTGGTAAATATGAATTGGTAACACGGAAAAATGATATGTATGTAAATTCGGTAATTAAGAAATCCTTCAAAATCGGTAAATAAGAGTCGGTAATTAACACTGATAGAAAGCAGGTGGTAATTTTCAACAGTGCATTTAAGCAATCCCAAAATGCAACAGCATGGACAACATGGCCGCTCTGTATGTCATTGCAAGGCGGCTACGTCTACAGGCTGCAGGACTGAGGATATGGAGACGGGAGGAACGCATCTACAGACAGCGCATCACACTCTTCCAACTGACTGACGCAGAGATACATGAAAGGTACAGGCTACACCCCCAAACCATCTTGGACCTGATAAGGGACCTGCACCCACTCCTGGACCAGCCAACAAGAAGGGCCCATGCCATACCACCACATGTGCAGGTGCTCTGCAGCCTACACCTACTTGCATCTGGCAGTTACCAGGGGGTGATAGCTGCGGTGGGCGGTGTATCCCAGAGTTGCCTGTCCCGTTTCTTCAGGAATTTCCTGGATGCCATGATGCAGAGAATGCACCACTACATCAGCTTTCCAAACAAACAGGCTGAACTGCAGAAAACTAAAACTGACTTTTATCAAATGGCACAGTTCCCCCATGTCATTGGCTGTATAGATGGCAAACACATCCCAATCTGCCCACCAGCTGCCACAGAGCACATCTACAGAAACAGAAAGTCCACCCACTCCATCAATGTGCAAGTAATCTGCGATGCAGGGAACATAATCACTGATATCGTTGCCAAATTCCCTGGGAGCACCCATGACTCCTACATCTTCCAGAACAGTAGGATCTACACACGACTGCTTGCGGGAGAATTTGGAGAAGGATACCTGCTAGGTAAGTAACAGTGACGCAACATAGTACTCAGTGCAAATCATAGTGTATTGAGGCATGTGACTGATGTCTCCCTTTTACTCACCTAGGGGACAGTGCATATGCCGTGCGGTCATTCATCCTCACTCCCTACCTACACCCATCAACCCAGAGTGAGAGACGATATAATGTGGCACACAAATCTACTCGCAATGTGGTGGAGCGCACGTTTGGACTACTGAAGAGCAGGTTTCGCTGCCTCCATAAGAGTGGAGGTGCACGCCAGTACACACCCATCCTCTGCTGCAAGATTATTGCGACTTGTGCAATGCTGCACAACCTTGCCACAAAGAGAGGCACAGAGGTCGAAATGACATATATTGAGGACAATGATGATGAGACTGCGCATGCAGAGGCCAACGCAGCAGGAGTACAAACAGCAACAGATGGAAGAGTGAGACGGGCAGAGATCACATCCAACTATTTCTGAATGAGTAAGGGGACACAGCCTGTAGTTGGATGCCATGACGTAGTTTAATCAGGCAGCACTACGCCACAACACAAAGGAAACTGTGTTGCAACAACAATGAAAAAATAAATTTTGTGACTTAAGGGTTACTTCACCCAAATGTGTCATTGTTTCGCATGGGGCACTAATGTTTGCGCCCACGCGCAGCAGTGCGGGAAGGAATTGAGGGGGCGTCCTCACTGGCTGGGGTACCAGTGGCACCACGTTGACGCCTGTTGCTCCGACGAGTGTCTGGGACGGGGGGGGTTATGCTGCTCCTGCTGGTCGTGTCTTCTGTGTCGCCAGCATCCAAAGCGCCAGCTGCTGCAGACTGGCTGGTGAGCAGCACTTCTAGTGCACTTGTGACCCTAACCATCCCCCTGGACACATCTGTGCTGCACTGTGCAAGGCCCTCCTGCATCACCACAGAGCGCCTGCAGATCAGCGATGTGGCAGTTGCCAGCCGGTTCACTGCCCTCGAGGTCTGATCCTTCCTCTGATGTCCCCTGCGCCGTGTGGCCTCATCGAACTTTGAGCACAGCTGCATGATGGATTGGGACATGTCCCGCATGCCCACTGCAATATCAGCAATGCCCCCTGCCATGGTGGTGATGCCCTTTTCAATGTTTCCAAAGGTGTTGTTTAGGCCACGCATCTGTCGCTGTACGGACACCATTGCCCTTGCCTGGACGCGTTGTATTTTCACCATGGTGCCCTCAAGACCTGAGAACACTCCATGGCCCTGCCCAAGGGGAGGTGGACTCTGCGGCCGAGCCCTGCGGCGCCATCTGCCAACTGTGTGTTCTCCCTCAGACTCGGAAGGCACACTGGCATGGGTTACATCCTGGGGTACAGTGGACGTTTCCGGGCCCCTCGACTCCTCGGATGATGAGTCGGTCACATCCAACCTAGCTGCAGGACGCCTCCTCAACCTGTGCTGTGCAGGAGGTGAAGATGGTGGTGAAACCTGCAGGACTGGGGATGCTGGCAGGAGCGGCGATGCTGGCTGGGGTGGTGTAAGTGCCTGTGGTGCCGTTCCCTGGCCGGAACTGGTGGTGGCCTTCTCTGTGCTGGGTGTGTGGTGTGCCCTCTCTCCCTTCTCATGGCCAGTTCTGTGCGCAGTAGTGCCTGTGGACAGAAAAGCAACAGCAGCTAAGTGTACCTGAAGCTTTGTCGTGCTGACATGACAATACAATTTCCAGACAGTATCTCAATGTCCTCGTATCATGCTTGGCCTTTCAGGAACTACATCTCCCATGATGCATTGCAGGCATGCACTAATACCTGTACTGGAGTGGGATTCTCATGGCACATTTTGGGAGTTGGAATAGGGGTAGGGGGGGGCACATTGCTGTGCAAGCGTCTTACCTTGTTTGGAGGTGCCTCTGGCGGAGCTGTCAGCGTCCCCAATCCCCACGATGCTTTCAGGCTCAATCGTTGTCTCCACTAGCTCCTCAAGTTCTGTCAGGGCTGGTGCTCTGTTGCGTCCACCTCCTGTTTGGCTGGCCTCTTTTTTTAAATCTGCCACCTTCCTCTTAGTGATAATGCGGATGTCATACCACCGCTTCTTCAGGACATCGATGTCCCGGGGGGTCACTCCTATGGCATTCACCTGTGCCTGGATTCCAAGCCAGATCTTTCTTTTTTCTGACTCAGGCACTTGCTGTGACAGTTTCCCAAATAGTTTCTGGTGCTGCTTCACGACCTCCTCCACCAGAACTTGCAGCTCCTTCGGGCTGAATTTGAGCTTTCGCTTCCTCTCCCCTCCTTCCCTCTCTGTGTCCTGGCTGGCCATTCTTGCAGTCTCCAGGTCTGAATCTGGCAGTTGCTCTCTTCCTCTCCTCAGCACTCCCAGCCTCTGCAGAGTCTGCTAATTGTGTGCACCTGCCTGGGTGTGGCCACTCCCTGGTTGGGTGGGGTTGAGGTTGCACAGGATTGGCTGCTTGAAGTCATGTGTTTTTGAACTGCCGATTCGGTATTTACCGAATCGGTATTTACCGAATCGGAATATACCACGTCGGTATTTACCGATTCGGAAAATACCGCTTCGGTATTTACCGATTCGGTAAATTCCGATTCATGTTTACCGAATTTTACCGATTCGGTAATGTTTACCGATTGTTGACCTACATATAACTTACCGATTCTTAAATACCGATTCGGTAAAATTCGGTATTTAAGAATCGGTAAAAATAATTTACCTACATATGGCCCTAAGTGAGGAAAAATCTCCAAATGATCAGACAGAGTTTCGGGAAGAAAATGGAAAGTCATCACTCGATCTTTCAAGACCCAGGGATTTGATTCATAATATATGCATACTAATCTATAAACCCAACAATTCAGTAGGGCACGATCATGGTTAGGTCACATTGGCAAATCCAAAAACATTTTCAGAAATCTAAAAGTTTCTAAGAACTAACCCATTTCTTTAATTAAGAGACATCTTCTGCTTGGGTACTCAGCAACTGCACTCCAGAGATGTACAACACAATATGAAACATTTTCTTAACAACAGGTAATAGAAGTATGTCCTGCTACATGCCTGCAATGGAACTAGCATCGGAAATCCTTCAAAATGGTACATCAGGTTTAGGATGGAAAGTTTCATTCACAATGCATGCTTTCTAATAGTGCAATCTATTTGTGTCATAGCGCTCTGTGTTCTGAAGAAACTCTGGGGAGAGAAAACTTGCAGCAATGAGAACTTCAGAAACTCCATCCATTTGAAAATATTTATGTCTCACACAAAAATGTGGCATTACCATACTACGTTATTATTCACACTTCTGAATGAGATGATTTTATCATTTTAAGTGTAAAATCATTAGTTCATCGGTTACATTCATATGCATCCTCAAAATTACTACTTTGCACATATAATTTGTCACAAAAAATTACACATCAGAAAAAACTTCCACAAAATAATGAGCAACTGTGGTAGGATAATACTCGTCTCCACGTCCTTAATAAACATAGAACTTACCATCATTAATACAACTTGGAAAATATGCATCAATTACATCTCAAGAGGCATAATAGATAGGTTTATGGTCAAATGATTGGAGGTAGAAACAGAAGAACAATGAGCTGCTCTGAGAGTATTAAGAAAAGCTCTGAAGTAAAGGACTTTGAAGGCATAGCCCCTCTAGAGGAATGTGCCCCAAAACTACTAGGACCATTCCTACCAAGGACATTATCGATTTTACTTAGCTAGACCAAGGACCGAGTTAGAGAAGACACTGGAAGAAGGGGCTTTCGATAAGAAATAGGCAATTGAGGAGCAGAGGTTCTGAGAGTGCTGGTTCAAGACTCATACTATTTTAAGCAGAACACAGCACTGGGTTTAGGACGTTTTGGAAAATATGTTTTTATCAATTGAAGAAGGAAAGGTTTTGATGCTTTTTGATGCAAAGAAAACAGTTCCCAAAGGAAATAATTATTTTGCAGAAACATCCAGAGCTCTGACTCCGGAAATTGTATTAAACAAAGGCCATAATCAGAATGTCATCTAAATAAATATTCATTCTGACCCCTTGAGATTCTAATTAAACAAATAACTGATTTGAGGAGTCTAGTCTAGCATGTTTGTAAAGCGCCTCACTATCCAGAGGCTACTAAGCACTAGAACACACATCACAGGTCATCAGATAGCCACAGAGTTTGGAAGATTAGTAGCTAAACTACCAAGTTTTCAGGACTTTCTGGAGGGAGAGCTCGCCCTCCTCAATGGGATCTGCAGATCTTGGGGGCATTGATTCAACAGGTGTGCTGATGGGAATCTAAGGATCCTCCCTAGCATGTAGGGGATGGCAAAATGTCTTAACAGTGTAGGGCCTTTTTTGTTAAGTGCCCCCTGTATGATACCTAAGATCTTGATTTGCATTAAACGCTCCACAGGGAGCCAGTTAAGTTCTGCCAATGCCTTTCTGGCAGACAGGTGACTCGGGATGTTCATAAGGAGCCTAGCAGCAGCATTCCGCACAACCTGCAACCTTTTGACCACATATTGGGGCACCCCAAGGCGTAGGGCATTTCTGTAGTCCAGATGCAATACAACAAGGGTCCTGAATGATCAGTCTTCTGGCTATGAAGAGGAAAAGAGGAAAAGCCTTTCTCAGCAGTCCCGATATGCCAAAGCAGCAAGCAGCAAGTTTTTTTGCTTGATGGTCCATCGTGAGGCTGGAATCCAGCCTTTTCCCACAGCTCTTTATCAAGTTATTTGGGCTAGGGAGGATGCTCAAATCAGTCCGGCAAAGGAATGGGGACATTGGTGCGAAGACTGTTGGCTAACAACATAACCTCTTGTTGTCATTGAGCTTTAGTCAGCAATCGGCCATCCGTTTGACTAATTCCTGTAGGGAAGGGGTCAGGAGTAGGTGGCTTGAGCTGTGGTCGGTGGGGATTAACATCACCAACTGGGCGTCATCAGTGCATGATACTAGTGACAACTCAAAGGACCGCACAATTTCATCCAGGTGGTACATATAAATGTTGAAGGGGTTAGGGCTCAGTGAGGACCCCTGATGTACCCCACAATTCAATGGAAGGCTAGCAGCGCAGCAGTGTGTGGTGACTTGCTGTCGCTAGTGGAATGTGGAACATGGTGTATGTTCCAGATTCTCAAGGAGGCAGTTTGTCCCAGGCTTGTATGGAAGTATCTTTTACCAGCTTCTAAGGAATAAATCAGTTATTCAACTTACCTTGGTGGCGGAGTCATCTCGTTATTACACTGGCGATGATTGGAAAACCATGGGAGCAAGCCTGAAGTCCTGTTAACTACAGATCACGGTGCTGCCATCCGCGAACACTGTGCTTTGGAACTGACGACAACTGAAAGCTGATCTGAAGTCTTTGACGATCTACCACCGTCTCTACGAACACGTTCCTGAAAATCTGAGCCTTTTGAGGCATACGGTGAGCTTGTTAAACATTTTAAACAAAAAATCGACATCGGCTTGACACTGCGCATGCACAAGCGGCTTGATACCACGCATGCGCAAGAGTGAAGTTGAACGTCATCACGTCGGCAGCCATACTTTGAGATACCGTAAGTGCTGCGCGCTTTTAATGCGGTGATGTACTGGGCAGTTGCGCATCGCTGATACACACAGCAATCAACAGTGATTCGTGGGCAACGATGTGCTAAGTTCCCATCTTGTAAAAGGAACTGGATAACATGTCGCGCAAGTGATTCAAAGCAAGTTACAGTTTTTAAACATTGCGGATGTATTGTGGTGTCCCATATCCACACATCTACAGTAAATTAATTTAAGCTGCCAATTTACTTACAGTCAATGTACATTAATATATAAGCATTCCATTGCGTATTCTTTTCTTTCATCCTAATTTAAGATTCGTAGTAGTTCAATAATACTCAAATGGAAGGTTTTAATGCTCCTACTCCGTTCTTGCCATGCCCTGGTGAACCAACATTGGAATGGAAACGGTGGAAAGAAGGATTTGAAGCCTATGTGGAAGCCATAGGAGGGGAGGACTATACAGAAAAAAGGAAACTGGCTATATTAAAACATTGTCTTGGCGCTGAGGGGAGACATATATTAAGTCATCTACCACCCACAGATAATGTGTTTTCGTCGGACGAAGACGGAGATGTTTTTCAAGACGCAATTAAAAAATTGGACAAACACTACATAAAAAAAGTTAATGAGGTAGTGTCACGTCATACATTTTTGAGTAGAGGCCAAATTGTAAATTAATCAATAGATACATTTGTCAATGATTTAAGAATACTAGCATCAAAATGTAATTACTCAACGTTTCATGACCAAATGATACGTGATCAATTGGTACACAAAGTTGCAAATGTAAAACTTCAAGAAAAGTTGCTTGCTGCAGAAGACTTGACTTTAGATAAGGCCCTTGATATTTCTCATCGTTTTGAAGACATGGAATTAGGTTTGAAAGAACTAGCGGAGCAAAAAGCGGCAGAAGTTAACTTGGTGAAAAAACCTAATTTTACTGAAAACAAGATGAATAAATCAGGACTTAATACTCAGGGTATTCATGAGAAGAAAGACTACATTTGTTTTAAATGTGGTATTCCTGGTCATTTAGCAAATGACAAAAAATGTCCTGTTATAGGTCAAGTGTGTAGATATTGTAAAATGAAAGGTCATTACACGAGAATGTGTAGAAATAAGAACAGACTAAGAAACAAAAGTTTAGAGCAGAAAAGTCAAATTGATGAAAGTGTCAAAGAAGTTAAAAATGATTTTGATGAGGAAGAATATCTTTTGGCTGTTTATGAAGTGAATGGTACCATGAGGGATGCTCCGTTCTGCACCATTAAAATTGGAGATAAGGATGTAAGAGTCATGGCTGATTCCGGAGCAAGACACACACTTATTGGAGATGAGTGGCTAAAAGAATTTTATGATGTATGCCTATCACCTCCAGATATTAAATTAGTAGGGTACGGTAGGAAACCAATTGATGTATTAGGTTTCTTCACATCTTCTCTAACTTTTAAAGGGAAAACTATTCAATCCAAAATTTATGTAGCTAAAGAAGGCTCATGCCTTCTGGGTTGGCCTCAGCAGAGAGATTTAATGATCACTTTGGATCCTAATCACCCTGAATAAGTTTTAGGGTATGCAGATTTAATTGCTCACATTAATGTGGATCCTGCATCTGAATGGGAAAAAAGATTTCCAAGTGTATTTTCATCAACAGAATTAGGCCTACTAAACCTTTTTACACATAAAATTATTTTAAAACGTGACGCTGTACCGAAGGTGCACAAAGTAAGGAATGTACCTTTACATTTAAGAGGAGCAGTTAAAGATGAACTTAAGAGATTGTGTGATCTTGACATTATTGAAGAGATAGAATCTTCATTATGGTTAAGTCCGGTTGTTGTTGTACACAAACCTAATGGCAAGGTTAGGTTGTGTGTTGACTTGAGGGACCTGAATGATAATGTATGGGTTGACAGACATCCTTTGCCAAATATTGGTGACATGTTCACAAAATTAAAAGGTGCTTCGATATTTTCGACCCTTGATTTATCCAATGCTTATCATCAAATTGCACTTCATGAGGAAAGCAAACATCTAACTTCATTTATTACGTCAGAGGGAGCCTTTAGATACAAAAGAATGCCCTTTGGATTAATTTCTGCCTCTTCTGTATTCCAAAGGTTAATGCACAAATTATTTAAGAATATGGAAAATGTTCTATATTTTCAAGATGATATTTTAATTTTTGCCTCCAATTCCAATGAACATGCTGACACATTACACAAAGTGTTGTGCATTCTTCAGGACAATGGTTTGACATTGACCAAAGATAAGTGCAAATTTGGTGTATCATCTGTTGATTATCTAGGCCATTCAATAGATAAAAATGGGGTATCACCTAAGAAAAATGTAATAAGAGCTATTGAGCAAGCACCTAATCCGCAAAATAAAGACCAACTTAGATCTTTTTTAGGGCTTGCTGAATATTATGCTAAGTTCATACCACGATTTGGTGACAAAACCACACACATGAGAAATCTATTGAAAAAGAATGTTTCATTTAACTGGGATGATAATTGTGGATATGAATTTATGTATTTAAAAAAAATTGCATCTGCACCAGCTTTGGCCACATTTAATACTGCATATGATTCAATAATCATTTCAGATGCAAGCAATGTTGGTTTAGGTGCTGATTTGATGCAGATTCAGAAAGTGCATTTGGTTACTATTGGCTTTGCATTGAAAGCAGCGGAATGGAAATACTCTACCTTGGAAAAAGAGACCCTAGCTTGTTGGTGGGGTATTGAATATTTTCGGAAATATGTATATGGTACAGTATTTAAAGTTAGATCAGATCATCGGCCTTTGGTAGATCTTTTCACTACAAAAGGTTGTGGAAAAGCTACTTCAAGAATTGCTAGGTGGCAATATAAATTACAAGATTTCCATTTCAAGATTGAATACCTTCCAGGTGCAAGAAATGTTCTTGCAGATTGTTTATCAAGATATCCAGTGGATGATGACAATGAAGTTGATGAGGATAATGATAATTTAGAAAAGGTAGTTTCTATTTGTGAAGTATCAAATGCTTGTGTTCAAGAAAAGGAATGGAAATTAGCTTGTGAAAATTATGCTGTACTCAAGAGTGTTATGCAATATATCAAGTCGTCATGGCCTAAAAAGAGTGATGTACCGGAGGGTATGCGCTCATTTCATCAGATTTCGCATGAATTATCTATGAAGGAGGATGTTTTAATGAGAGGTTTACAGCTAGTGGTTCCTACTGAGTTGCAACAAACCATTTTGGATATGGCTCATGAGGGACATCCTGGTATGACGAGCATGAAGCGTAGGATTATAAGTGAATTTTGGTGGCCGGCTATGGATAAAGCGGTGGAAAGAAGAGTTAGGGACTGTATGGAATGTTGTATTAGTGATAAATCTAAAAAAATTGTATCGTATGAACATCGTCCTGTATCTAAACCATCAAGGGTGTGGGAGAGTGTTTCTTTAGATATTGCAGGTCCCATATGTCTAGGTCAGAATCCTGTTTATGCAATTGTGCTCATTGATCAGTTATCACAATGGCCTGAAGTTAAAATTGTTCTGCATATAACTTCAAGAATAGTTATTCAATTTTGGAATGAGGTCTTTGAAAGGGAAAGTTTTCCTGAGCATTTAATAACCGATAATGGTGTACAGTTGATTTCTACTGAAATGAAAAGTTATCTGGATAGGCATGGTATTATTCATAAACGCTCTTCTGTGTATTACCCTCAATGTAATGGGAGTGTTGAAAGGTGGATCAAGGTTTTTAAAGAGGGTTTGCAGTTAGCCATTGCCAATGGAAAAAATTGTAATCAAGCCATTAGTGAGGTTATGTGGAGTTATAGGAATACTCCTAGAAGCACTGGTGATCAATCACCTTTTGAAAAGATGAGAGGAAGGAAATGCATATCCAATTTAAACCAAGTGTGGATGAGGAATTTACTGGTCAAATCCTCATGTGACAATACTATGTCACATGAGGATGTGGATAAAGTTATCATCTCCCCTGTCAAAGTTAATGACTGGGTTCAGGTGAAAAAAGGAAGGTTTGTCAAATCTGGTGAATCTCGCTTTTCTCATCCTTTGAAAGTTATTTGAGTTGGTTGTCAAGTTGCTGAATTATCTGATGGAAATGTTTGGAGTTTTTCCAAATTAGTGAGGGTTCCTGAGTGGTTGTGGCCTGATAGAGAGGCGCCAGATAGGAAAGTTTCAATATCCAGTGGAGTAACGTTACCTAATATTTCTGACATCACAACTGGTGGGAGGAAGGTTACTATGTCAAGGGATGGGATAAGTGATAAATCTCTTGAACAAAGGTCCCGGAAAATCCCTGTATGGCATAAAGATTATATTGTAAAGTAGTATGTCTCATTGTATTATTTCATGATACTATTTTGTGAATGTATATTTTGGTGATGTATAATTTTGAGAAATATTTAAAGTTAAAATGCTTTGGTTCTTACTTATGTACGATTGTGTCTCATAAAAGTTTTACTTTATTGTTTTTAAAGAAGGGAAATGTGTGGTGACTTGCTGTTGCTAGTGGAATGTGGAACATGGTGTGTGTTCCAGATTCTCAAGGAGGCAGTTTGTCCCAGGCTTGTATGGATGTATCTTTTACCAGCTTCTAAGGAATAAATCAGTTATTCAACTTACCTTGATGGCGGAGTCATCTCGTTATTACACAGTGCTACTCTACAATCTGGAAAGTTTGGTTTCCCCGGAAGGAGGAAAGCAATCTTAGTGATTTGCCCTTGATAACTACATTCAAGATTCTTTGAATAAGTGCAGAGCAATCTACTGCTGCACTAAGGTCTAACAGAATAATGGCTGCTGAACCGCCATGATCCAAAAGTTGTTTAAGTTCTTCAACCACAGCCCGTAAATCTGATGATAAAAAAACAAACAGCAGAAGATAAACCAAAAGGAAGAGACATAAATTGATCAAATGATTCTGCCACTTAAATTTTCGTTATTTTCTGTGAGAATGATAAACTGTTTTTTTTAGATACCCATCTTTGAAATCCAAATGAGCCGGTCAGTCTGTTGGTTGACAACAATCCCATACAAGGACAATTGCCTCCATCTTGGCGTGGTAGTAGATTACAAAAGCTATAAAGTTGTGAAGATTTATCACAGATCCCACCATTTTGTTCTTCTTGTTGATCAAAAACATATTCCTCAGGAAAATGGTTTCCTTAACCTCGCATTTGGAGAGAAAATCTTGGATTTCTAACTCCCCTACAGTGGAGTAGTGCCAAGAAATGTGATAAGAATTTGGTCATAAAACGTGAACAGGAACTGTGTAAAACTCGATGGGGAAACATTGACCAGACAATCTGTATAATCCAGGGATCTTTGGAAATGTGCAATAGTCCCACCAAAGAAGGAGGAATAGGATGAACACTCACCGTATTACTTGTGATCCTAGACTCAGTGGCGTAACATTAGCCCCCACAGCCTCCTGCAGCTCAGGGGCCCCCTCCATCACTGTGCATGGGCAGCAGGCCCCTGGCCTAAGAGCTCATGACTGGGTCCAGGGGCCCCTCAACGTACTTTCCAGGCGGTCCCTCAAGTTTCTTACACCTCTGCCTAGACTGGCCTATTTTGCTATGGTAGCTGCCACCTTAGCGGCATTAAGAGAAGAAGGGCAGTCTATTTCATTTGAATCAATATTGTTTTTTCACAACTGTTGAAGAATTCGTCAGACATGAACACAAGCATTCTAAATAAATGCCTGTTTCAGAAGCAAGTTGCCACAAATCATGCTTTATTTTTAGGTTTTGCTGTGTCATCCATCATACATTTTCAAGATTGAAGAAGAAATACTATTCCAAACCTATGCAACAAGTGCAATATGTCACAATTAAGATCACCATAGCATGCACGCACCAGTGTAATTGCATAATATTGAGTATTTAATATGTACCTACAAATATGTCAATCCCAGAATATCCACTAAAATTATTTCAGCAAAGTAGTTATTTACAATCTCTTATTTACTGCTCCTAACTCCACATCTACTTACCTTAACTATTGACTACTCTAAATAGCACATATGCAGAGTTTGACATGCTATGTATCGCCATTGCTACGTGTATGATTGCCATGACTATGATTATCTTTCCTTTTCCTCCCTCAACGGTGGTATTACAAAGTATATTACATTCGGCACATCTGCATATATGCTTTATTCCATGGCATTCTCTTTATATGCCTTTGTTTTTACATAAGCTTTTAAAGACAACTAGGATGCAATGGGTTAAATTTGTGCACTGAGATTCACATTGAAGAGAAGTTATGCCTATTATGAGATGTATTTCCATGCATAAAATGCAATCTGCGAGGCCATAAAAATTGCTTTTTTCGCATGCCACTATTGCTCTACTGTGGCAATAAACTTGAACTTGTCAGCCTTTCTGTTCTTAATTTCTTTATTCATTTTTATCTATATTGAAACCATTTTCATTAGCTTACAAGGGGCATCAGGTCTACTATGTTCCCTTACAATATCAGCATGAAAAATGATGGTTACAGTGACAGACAGCATATTTTACTCTCGGCCCACAATATGGTCCAGCTTCCTATCTGACCCACCATCTGAAAACACACATCAATGGTTAATTTTCCCATCTTTGACCCACCATCTGCAAACAAATGTCACACTGCATTTGATTACATCCTTCATTAAGATACACACATATAGGAGCATATTATCCAGAAACGGCGTTAAAATTATCGTCACTTTAGAGCAGAAAACTGCCGCTAAAGCAGTGATAATGGGCTTGATAATATGCCACAGAGAATTCCAATAGAAGCCCATGTTGACACCAGAACATGGGCTTCTATGGGAATTCTCAAGGGCATATTATCAAACCCATTATCCCCGCTTTAGTGGCAGTTTTCTGCCGCTAAAGCGGCGATCATTTTAACACCGTGCTTGATAATATGCCCCATAGTTTTTTAAGGTATTTCTCGATTTAGACCATTAAGTGATAAAGCATTAAGTATCACTGAGAAATTCCTTATACTATCCAAAGAAAGGCAACATGCTCAGGGAGGTCTTTCATCAGTTTCCTTCACTAGTTTTAACAGTAGTATATTCTATTTCGTTACTATTAGCTGATTACTGCCTTTCTACTGCAGACACATCAGTGTTGTGTTTTTTGAGTACTGAATTATGACGTCCATATCTCAAACCTGTCACTCTTACATGCTTGTTGTTGTTTCTCTAATAACGAGGCTAGATCTACAAATTACTTTATCTGGTCTGGTAATTACCACAACAAGCAAATTTTGGTATCAGGGTGAATTGGTAGCTCAACCATCACAAGAATATTGGTACCTAGCAACTGACATCTCAGGTATCCTTCTGGAATTCATGCAACCATTTTATGGCGCTCGGTAAGTTTCATAGTTGATCTATGTAACATGTTAAAATGAATGACCTGAAATGTCTTGGTCCTAGAGCGCCCCTTTAGGTAGCCCACCACGGTTGACCTTTCTCTGTTAGTTCCCCACCTACATCTCTTGCTCCCTCTTGTTGTAGAGTCCAGCGGGTCTACTTGGTGATGTGCAATCGCACTGAGTAAATTATGTCATCTCCCCGCCATCACCTACCAGCTTCAGTTTCTAGAATAGGGCTGCATGCGTCTGCAGGTGACCATCAGCAATGTCCCTGTCCCCTATGAACTTTATACCTGAGTGTTGAGAGTCCAGAACTGTCCCTGTGGAAGGCCATATTCTTGCTGTGAACTGTGGCAATAATGTAATCAATATATGATCCTATGTCTGAATTCTTTCACTCCACAGTGCCACCCAGCCAGTGCAGGTAGCAACCTTCTCAAATTCAGGCAGACATCGCAGCAGCCTGAGACTTCTGCACAAGATTTGGAAAGTACTCTGCACTCTGATCTGATCAACTTACCATTAAACTTGTGCCGGTGCTGCTGACCAACCAAATATGTGAAGATCACAGTGGTTCCTTTACCCACAAACAGATATTTAATTTCTCTATAATTTGTAGCTACTGAGAAACACATTGGATCTGCACTGCCATATATACAACTTCAAGCCTTGTCAGTTGCAATTTACATAATGAGGAAGTGTGCATTTGACCCCAATATTAGGTCAACTAGTTCACTATTTGCCTTTCAAAAGATCTTGGAGGGAGGCACACAGGTATCACAGGAAAACACATAGAGGAGTTGGGGTAACGCTACTGTTTTGACCAGCGCCAATGTTGATAGCGGTAGCTTATTCCATAACATTCACCAATCATAAGTAGACGTGTTTGGCTGCAGTGCCTGACCTTATGCCAGGCCCAAGCCCAATTTGATAAGGTGGCCATCCCTTAATACACATAGAATTGGCCATACAACTTGCCCTTTGGAGAAGGTTTTTAAAGTTTTTTCTTTTTTTCAATTTGTGGATCCTAAATTGTTACTGTGCATGCAGGGCAAGCTTCATTGTCAGATACCACAAGCCAAAGACAAGATTTTCCAACCCCTGTGACACCTTTCCTGAGTGAATGTAACAACCTTAAGACCCCACTGCCTGCTCCGCTAGCAGAATGTGGCAGCCATAAGTTCTATTGCCAGGACACACATGAGAGGGGAACTATTACTGAATTGACCAGACCTCTAAGAATTGCCTACCGGTTCATACCCACCAGAGCACAGCAACCAATCAATCTCCCTCCTCTTCTTCCAAAGACCAGTTCTTCTACCACTAGGAATAAATATTCCCAAGTATGTGTGTCAAAGGTGTTGGTGGATATTCTCTGATGACATGAAGCTATCCCCTAATTTTAGTCGCTTTAGTTCTTGTAGGAATAAAGCACCATTGGTCTGGGTGAATTATATGCATCAGACATGTGGGTATTCTGTGCGCTGGAACCTTGCCTAACATTGTATAATCCATATTAGGTAGCAATAAGTGGCATTATGATGGTATATCTCATAATAGGCCAACCTGTCTGTTTTTATTAATACCAGGAAGTGTTTAATATGCTCTCTCGATGACTCTAGTGTTCAATGGGCTGGGATAGCTTGTTACCCCTAGTCAGCCAGGCCAAAAGTCACATAATTTTGCCACCTGCCTGTGCTCAGTCTTCACATACTGTGGTCCAATTAGTGCAGATAATTCCAACAATGATCCCTACCTAGTTTTTGTTAGAAATTGTGGGCCTTATTTATGAGGACTTGCATCACTTTTATGTCGCCGATGCATCACTGTGTATATGTCTGCACCACAATATACCTGCGCCAGGTATAATGTATGCAGGGTGGGCGTTCCCCCACAAAAAGCCTCGTAGAAGTGGCGCATTGAAATCTGTGAGATCTCAGTGTGCCACGTCTAGGATGCCATTGCGTCAATATCTTATGCCTGCCTCACAGAAGGCGTAAGACTGACGCAGGCCCTTTCACATGGGACATGTCCCATGTGAAAGGACACATTGCTGGAGTTGCGTCTGTTTTCAGACACACACCAGCAATGCGTCACTTTTGAGCCTACAGATACGTCAGAAATACTGACGTATCAGTAACTTCTTTCACATGATGCATAATACAGTAAATATGACGCATCCATCATGCCGCAAAGAGGGTGCACTGAGAAGTGATGCATTGCTGTTTTCACGCAGCAATACGTCACTTCTCATAAATAAGGTTTGGGGTTTCTGGTTGGCTAGGGTATACACCTAGCCCGGCAGAACCCACCACTCTTGTCAGAGTAAGGGAGTTACACACCCAAGATAACCCCTGCTTACCCCTTGGTAGCTTGGCAGAGCAGTCAGGCTTATCCCAGAGGCAATGCGCAAAGCATTTGCGCAACATACAAACACACCAGTGGCACACAAGGCACACCACAAAACAGACTCCACACAAGGAGATGTATAAAAATATGTCCTCTATATTACATGTATAAATCAATCTTTGCTTTGCATACACATTACTTAGTAGTGAACTTAAGAAATCAGGTAATTGGTTATCCACACATTTCACCTTGGTAATGACTTTAGACAATTCAAATTATTGCTTATTCTAGCAGTTGATTTCGGTGTTGACTTTAGGCAATTAAATCATGAGTTAAAAATCACGTTACTGTAAATAAAAATCATACGCAGTTTGCCCTGGAATAGACCTTAAGTAACTGGTCAGCCCACTTGATATATGGGCTTACAGAAATAGTGGCTAGGGACACTTGCTGTGCACCTCAATGACCTCTGCCGTCGGTGAGCCATTAAGATGGTGCTCGGACTGCAGGCTCTTCAGCTCTTCTCCTTGGCAAAGGTTCCTCTTAAGTCCAGAAGTAATCTAAAGTTCTGGGGTTTCAGGTGTAATAATTATACCCCAAAAAGTATTTGCTCTCTTTGTGCATGTGGTCTCTGAGCCCAGTCCAAACCAGTTCTGTCCTCACTGGTGCAGTATGACCACAGGGGGTGTAGAAATCATTGTGCAAGTGAGACAGGCCCTATTCAGGTGAAAGGAAAACTCCTCCCAGTTCTCAAAACTCAGCCAAGGCCTATTCAGCTCAGCTCTGAGTCATCCAGGAAGGGCCAGGCACACCTCACCCCCCCCCCCAGTGGATGTCTACAGTGAATGCACATCCCCAGTCCCTGTCACTCCAAAACCAGACAGTCAATATACAAACATGCAGAGGCATACAGAATGGTTAGACATGCAAATGCCTACTTTCTAAAAGTGGCATTATCAAACACACAATTTAAGAAAACATCTTTACTAAAAGATGTGTTATTAAATTCTGAGTTCAGAGAGCCTAACTTTATTTCTTTATCTTGTCCTAAGGGGAGGTTATACTTGTAAGATGTTACAAAGCGTTTCCCATTCTATCCTATAGGACAGATAGCCTTTCAATAGTGAAAAACAAAATTGGCAGTATTTCACTATCAGGACATGGCACACACACAAGTACATGTCCTACCTTTTACATACACTGCACCCTGCCCAAGGGGGTACTTGGGGCCTACCATAGGGGTGCCTTACATGTAAGAAAAGGGAAGGTTATGGCCTGACAAGTGGGTGCACTTGCCAGGTCGACATGGCAGTTAACACACTGCGCACGGACACTGCAGTGGCAGATCTGAGATACCTTTTCAGGGCTACTCATTTTGGTGGCACAATCAGTGCTGCAGGCCCCTAGTAGCATTTGATTTACAGACCCTGGCACACTCAGTGCACTTTACTAGGGACTTACCAGTAAATCAAATATGCCAATCAGGGAGAACCAACTGTAACAACAATTTATACAGGGAGCACTTGCACCTTGACACTGGTCAGCAGTGGCAAAGTGCCCAAAGCATCTGAACCAGCAAAAACGAAATCTAGCACAGCATCAAAAATACATGAGGCAGAGGCAAAAAGTCTGGGGCCATCACGTCAAAGATGCCAAGTTTAACAGATTTCATTTGCATGTTTTCCTCTGCTACCCACAGTTCTCACACTGCTTCAATCTTAAACCTGTATCATCAGTATCCATCTAAAGTATCTCCCAATTGAATGTCATTTTAATTATACCTTGTATAAATAGCTTAAATGCATCCGAATTCTTGAAGTGTATTGTTTGTAAAGTCAGAATCTAAAAGTAGAGTTACCTATAATTTCCACCAAGGAGGTTTTCTTCCTCACCCTTTTGTATCCTATGAGGTCCTCCAATAGGCAGTGATAGGAGATTGTACACCCATAATATGTCCAGTCTAGAAAGCAGTGCATGCAAAGAGGTGTAGTATGAAAATTCAACCATTCTCTGATGTATTAAGTGCCAATCCTCAATTAAGCACACAACTAAACAGTGGCACTCATAGGTATCATTTACAACAAATATAAAAGATATATCTGGTAAAATATCACACATCATTTAATGTTTTCAAATGTCAGGCCACCATAACGATTATAATAATTTTTATCAAGTTCATTCCAGGATTGACTTTTGGCGGCTGTTTCTCTGTTCTCTACAAATTATGGATTCATGTGATTACTGTGTACCTAATCATGTTTTTATTTTTGGCGGTATGTTTATTGATGTAATCCTTTTTAAATTGATTCCAGCTCCCTGTGTGTTCTCCTATGAGTTTGCATACTCACCCATTTTGGGTGTTATTTAGGGTCGTACATATCAACCTACTAGTTGTTCGGTGTGGGAATATTGCCTTTTTTAAATTTTTGTTTCACTTTGTGACTGATTTTGTGGACTGGAAGTAGACAGTCTGTGGTCCTTTCCATATTTTCTCTTTTTTATTTCTTTAAACATTTTATTAGGCATTTCCATAAAATAAAACAAACAGTAAATACATATATAGGAAAGGTGAGAAGTAAAGGACATCACAGTAAGTTCAGTTATCACTTTTCTGTCCATCATGACTGGTAGTATGAGCCATAGTGTAGAATAGAACAGAGATCAGTATAATGGTCTGATTGAGAAATGTGGTTTATTGACTTTAGTATTCCTGTGGACAGGAGGAGATTTACTTCTTGTGAGAAAGGGAAATAAGATAACATGAGAGAGAGAACAGAAGAGAGGGGGCAAATAGAGAGAGGAACAGAAGGGCATGGATCTGGATAGAGAATTAGTGGATTGGGGGGTAGCGGAGAAGGGGGGAGGGATATCCCCGAATCCGGAGAAGGTTGTTCATTAAGTAGGTTTTATTTGGATGTAATTTGTCTAATGGGGACCAAACTAGTCTGGAATCATCATGATCAACATTTTGGTTGTGGATAATGGTGCTCAGGAAGCAAACCCAGGCCCACCAGGTGTGGTAAGAAAATGATTTAAAATCTTTCCAGTCACAAAGAATCGTATTGACATCCAGTGTGAGCAGCAGGTCAAATAGTAGTAGTTCTATTGTATTGAGTGGTGAAGAGTTAGGGGGTGCCCTGGGCTTATGGAGATTAACACAGGATTCAGCAGCACGCTGCAGATGAAGATATCATTAATGGTTCTGTTGATGTCTTCCCAGTACGACTGAAGCAAGGGACAGTTAAAGATCATGTGATCCAGCTCACCCATTTCTGAGGAGCAGTTCCAACATTTGTCTGAGTTAAGAAGGCCTAATTTGCAGAACTTAACCGGGTCAAAAAAGTTCTATATTGTAACCTATATTTGCATTGGAGTATAATCAGAGATATCTTGAGCTTGGTGGCATGCTTCCAAATCAGTTACCATTTCTTATCAGTTAGGTAGGAATAGCCTTCCTTACTGCAGGAGTTCGACCACTTCTTGATATTCCTGAATCGGGTTAGAATCCGATTTCTGGAGAACCTTTTAGATTTTTGAGGCTTTGTGAGTATAGGAAGAGTTAAGAAGTTTCTTAAGTATACTTCGTGGTTGAGGGTTTCTGAAGTGTTGGTTGCGGTTTATCGCCACTTTGAGTTTTAGGAAGTTATAGAATTCATAATTATAATTATGAACGCCCGAGGAGGCATGAAGTCGGTAAAATGGGAGGGGATGTCTCTGTTGATCACATCTTTGATCTATAGAATATTGCGAGATGACCAGGAATGCCAGTGGAGGGCCTGACTGTCAATTTTTATAAATAGGTTGTGTCAGATAGATGCTTATGAGGAGTGTTTGATATGGATCGAGCAGCTCTTGCCCTGGTGTTTTATTTCAATTATTGTATCTCTAAGAATGTTTAGAGAGTGTTGTGATTTAAAGTGGTCCATCGAGATAGATGCCAGAGGAGTGAATGGTTCAGCGACGCCTAACTAAATTTCTGTCCACAGGGGAGGTGGAAGTAGGGGGCTTGGACAGAACCAGTGTATGGATTCCTTAAGTAGGAATGTGATTTGCATCTTACTGAAGTTGGGTAGGCCCACTTGTCCCATCTCTTTGCTAATAATAGGATTTGCATGCCATTCTAGGCTTTTTATTCTGCTAGATGAATTGAGTGGTTGGCTTGTTTGGACTTTTGAAGAAAGAATTCAATAGTTGGAGGGGGAACATACCAATGACAAAGATCACTTGTTAGGTGATTACTATTTTGGTGCAATCTATTCTGCACCATCACGTAATATATATATCTGGGAAACCAAGTGCCAATCAGGTCCTGGATCTTTTTCAATTGTACCTTTTCAATATTTGTGTGAGATTAGTGGAGGGATTTGCCTAGATGTAGGCCGAAGTATTTCAGGAGTCAGTTTTGCAATTTGAGGTCAGTGGCCATGATAACTGAGAGTGTGCAGATGGGGTTGAGTGGAAAATCTTCACTTTTTTCTTTTTTTAAAGTGTAGCCAGAATCATAGGAATAGGCATTAATTAGCTTGAAGATTTCCGGGGTAGCTGCTCCTGCATTCCCTGAGAAGATGAGGACCTCTTCTGAATAGGCTGCTACTTTATGATTTATGGAGCCAAGAGGGATGCCTGGGATGTCGGGCTTATGGTGGATTTCTGAGAGGAGAGGTTCAATGGCTAATAGGAAAAGTAGAGGTGAAAGAAGACACCCTTGCCTAGTCCCCTGAGAGAGTTCAAATTTTTCCAAGAGGGAGCCCTTGACCCTAAGTTTGACTGAGGGGTACTCATATAGTACGAATACCATTTGTTAGAGGGTGGCTCCAAAGTTGAAATTCCAGATTATTGATCTTAAAAAAAGGCCAGGAGACTTTTTTGAAGGCCTTTTTGGCATCTAAGGACATAACCATCATTGGGAGTGTAGCAGGAGATATTTTTCTTACACATGTGCAAATAATCTTATATTGTCTCAGGTTAACCTTTCTGTAATGAAGACTGTTTGAGTGGGTTGAATTAGAGATGGGAGACGTTTTTACAATGTGGTGGCAAGGATTTTTGCACACATTTTACAATCTACGTTGAGTAGAGAGATTTGACTGTAGTTTTTGGTGTCTAAAGGGTCCATATTATATTTGTGGACTACAAAGATTATAGCTTCAGTGAAGTTTGGGCTTGTTTTGCCGTTTAAGGTGTAGAAGTCAAAGAGGGATTTTCAATGCAGTGCGAGTAGGTGTTTGAAAGTTTTGTAGAATTGGCTAGTGTAGCCATCAGGCCCTGGGCCTTTTTTTAGTTTGAGTGTTTTTATCACATTTTCTATTTCTTCTGTCTCTAATGGTTTGTTAAGCAAGGTTTGATCTCTTTCCATTAGTGAGGGGAGGTTTATATTCCTAAATTAGTTCTCGTAGCCACAGGGATTGGGTGTCATTCCAGATTGTATAGATTTTTATTATATTGGGCAAATGAGCTTACAATTTTTTTGGCATCCGTTTCAATTTCACCTACTTTTGTTTTGATTGCATTAATGGAGGCGCTCTGGCTTTTCACTCTCAGGTAATTGGCAAGAAATGTTCCGCCCTTATTAAACTCACACAATGTTTGCGCTATGTAGGTGTTCACCCAGGTGTGTGCTCTCTCCTTTATTAATTTATTGTACAGGTATTTTAAATGTTTGAGTTTACCTATTGTTTCTGTGGAGTATTTTGAAATAAGGAGGCGCTCAAGCTGTTTGACCTTGAGTTCAAATTCTTCCAGAGTTTTGTTGGCAGTTTTAGTTTTGTTGGGCGTGATACTAATCGTTTTGCCCCTGAGAGTTGCCTTCATCCCCTCCGCCAGGGTTTCAGTGGATATATCTGGAGATGCATTTTCTCAGATGTAGTCTATCATTGTATATCTTCCCTGCAGGAGGGATCATTTATAAGTGTGTCATTGAGGCGCTAGAGTCTGTCTGGTTTATGGAAGTTGGTAAGTGTAATTTCAACTGAGATGCAGGCATGGCCAGAAATAATGATAGGTTCAATCTTCGGGTTCGAGCAGGAGGGAGTTAGGATTTGATTGGTGAGAAGATATTCTGTTCCCATTTGAGAGTTATGGGGGTTTGAGTGGAAAGTGAATTCACTGCCTCTTCGGTGGGAAACCCTCCAGATGTCCGTGAGGTTATGTGAGGTGGTTAGAATTTTCATTTGTGTATGGGATTTCCCCAGTATAAGTTTACAGGGTGACCACCCATCCAGTATCAGGTCCAATGAAGGCTAAAGTCTCCTCTTACTAGGATTCTAGAACTTTTTGGGATTTCACGTAATCACTCATTCAGGTTAACCCACATTGCGGGGCAATCTGCTGTGGGCGCATGTAAGATAGCAATGAAAAGTTCCTGGTAGTCTCTTATGATGTGTGAGATGGCCCATCTACCTTCTGTGTCGTTTGTATTTCTTATTACTTTAATACCTGCAGCTCTGGCAAAGACGGTGATGATGCCATTCTTCTTGTCTTAGTCGGGGGAGTCGGCCAGTTCTGCATACCAGTTGTTTCGGAGGTTTCAGGCAATGTCCCTATCTGTTCTGCTCTCTTGAAGGAGGAGGATGTTTCCTCTTAGTTTGTGGCAGTATTCAAGTATTTTCCTTCTTTTCACCGGATGATTGAGGCCTTTAACGTTAATTGATAATATCTTATGAGCGTTGCTAGCCATGGTATTTATTGTGAGGACTGTCATCCAGGTTCGAGTCATTTTGTGCACATGGGGGAGATGTAGAGACGCTTTTTGATGAACCCATTTGAGGTGGGGTATAGAGTCTAGTCTTGTTAGTTTGGGATATTCCCTCAGGCGGAGAGGGGAAGGAAGGAGGAGGCAAGGGGGGAGATAGGTGAGAGGAAGGTGAGGGGGAAGCAAGAGGTCATAGAGGGTATAGAGGGAGAGATAGAAGAGAGTACAGAAATTAAGGAAAGTAAATGAAAGCATAAAGACACGAAACGACAGTGGAAGCCAGATGGGAGCTTCACTTGGAGGAAGGAAGCAAAACGTAGGTGGGGGAGATGTGACAGCCAGAGGAGGATGTGCAGCCTGGCAGTTGACTGCGGGTACGTAAGCTGACGTGTGAGGTTTTGACCTCTATAGTGGTACAGTTTTGGTGACAGGGAAGTGAGCTAAGCCTACTTGAGGAGCATGTGATTCAATATATTTCCTGGTATGCAATATAAAGATTTTATTGTGATATGTTTCATATGTGCTACATTACTACATTATGTGAATGTATCAACTATGTTACCATACACTATATTTAATGCATGGCATATCCCACATCATATATCAAAACATGTATTATCTGAATTCCATGTAATAGAGTTGAATCATTGCTCTCAGGATTCTGGACTTGATTTGGATTTGATTGCCCTAGCTGTGATCGCTGGCGGCTGGGATTCCCTGCGTCAGCAAGAAAGGGACATTTCTGAGTTCTGCTTAAAATGATATAGTACAAAATGTCCAATAAAGCATTGCTGTAGATCTGAGAGAACTGTGGGAGAAATTGGTAATATTGTACAGTCAGGAAACTAACAACCTGCAAAGCATCAAGAGCAGACATGTCCTTTTTGTTCCCTTCTGACCGAATAACTTTTATCTTTTATTTCAAATCGGCCATCGCCTTCTTTCTGCACCATTCAGTTTTATCATTGTTAAGGCAGGAGGAGAAGATATAACGGTGCAGGATAATTCTTTATTAAGAATGAATTAGAAGGGCCCACGAGAGGCCAACAGCAGTGAAGCAACCCGTTCACAACAGAGGTAGCAACTGACGGGGACTAGACCTGACGTCACATTAATAGTCTCCGAACATTCGGAGATGACAGATAGTGACGCACCCATAAACATAAACAACATACTTTCATTGGCAGCCGTACACTGTGCTAAGGATAACATTTCAATACATGCTCAACATCTCCCTTTCTCAATATAAAAACAATAAGAATATCAGTATTACACATATTCATCATAACGTTTTGGAACTTTGATTTCCCTTCTAGACCTTGTTGGAGGACTCGTTCCTCGACATCCCACAGTTTCTGTGCACACAGTATTGGGATTTTTGCTACAAATCTTTTGACCTGCCCCATCCTCTTCTTCCGAATTGGGACTTGTCTGACCGTTGGCATTGAATGTCTCTCCAATGAGGGTACTCTCCATTGTACCACTGCTGGTTCTTGTTCTTTCGTTATTAGATCTATTCAACCTACTATCATGGTCACAGAAACTTTGGTTTACAGACATACCTTCTTCCCAATCTAAAATGCTTTCATTTACATCTCCATCTTGCTCCTTTTTACTTTTCATTATAATTTTCTCCTGCCCCTTCTTTTGTTTTACTACATCGTCCTTGCTTCGCCATCCCTTCCCTTCTATACACACAGCACCTTTTGAAGCTTGTTGTACACGAGCAGGATTACTAAATACAGACTCCCCCTTCGCCACTTTGTATGGTTTTTTAACAATTACCCAATCTCCTTTTTCAATCTCCTTTATTCTTGCCTTATTTGTTAAATCTGCATATTTTTTAGTCTTTTCTTGCTTGGAAACAATTCTCTCTTTGACTTTTACCACATCATCTCTTATTTCCTCTGATGCCTCACTTCCTTTGTACCACTTATTGTATTTGGGTGTGAGTTCACTGTTACACTTCCTCCCTCTCATCAAATAGAATGGAGTGTGCATGGTGGTTTCATTTGGGGTATTGTTATATGTGTTTATTTTCTCATGAATATACTTTTTGACATTTAAATTAGACGCAACTGCAAGCTGGATACCTTCTTTTATAAACTTGTTCATCCTTTCCATGTGTCCATTACTTTTTAGGATATATAGTGGTGTTTTTTCTTGTTTGATTCCTAAATAATCTAAGAAATCAGTCATTTGTTGTGACACCAGTTGAGTACCATTGTCCGAAACTAGTATTTTAGGTTGCCCTTCTATTGCAAAAACCTTTCTCAGAAATTGTATCACTTGCTCGGTGGTTATAGAACGTACAAACTTATAATGTACCTATTTTGAATAATAGTCAGACAGTACAATTATATACCTACCGTCCTCTTGTAATATGTTGAATGGTCCTGCAAAATCAACTGCAATTTTTGTCCAGGGTCCATTTGGTATTTCTACCATCTGTAGTTCACCCTTGCTCGTTTTCCAATGTTTGTCTGCTTTTAGACATTGTTCACATTTGTCAATGTAGTTGCTAACATCGCTATTCATTCCTGGCCACCAGTAGTATTTTTTAAAAATGTTTTTCGTTGCAGTGCTTCCTGGGTGGCCTTTGTGAGCAATCTTAATCAGTTTTGGTCTTATTTTTGCGGGCGGTACAAACTGGTCACATCTTTTTTAGAAACCATTTTCAATGGTTAGTTCCTCACTTATTTGTTGGTAACTCTTTAACTCGTTTTGAAGGTTTCTGATGGGAGGCCATTTAGACGTTAGATGACTTATCACTTTCTCTATTATGTTGTCCTCTCTTAGACTCTCCAACCATTCCTCTTCTGTTATTGATCCATTACACATCACTGTTGCATCTACTAATGCCACTACACACTCTGGTGCCGATCACGATCCGGTAAAAACCGGGTACGAACCGTCGGTCGGAGCGTTTTCCCCGTCCGACTCGTACCCGGTCGTAAAACTTTACAAACATGGAATTACGATTCTCACGGAAACACCATTTCCGTACGAATCGTAAAAAACACTGACCGACGAAAACATACATACGAATGTGATCCGGGAATGCTGCGACGTGACGTCGGGACGCTTTCAGGCAGCGTTTCACGACCCAGGAATTACGATTCGAACCGACAGCAGTCCGGACGGCAATATTTTCACGGCACCCAAAAAGTGCCGGAAAAGCGAAGTACGGCGCGAATCGACCAGAGTAGGTGGCCCGGTACGCACCATACCCCCCCCCAGCCCCCGTACGTATGCGCCGACCCCCCCCCAGCCCCCGTATGTACGCGCCGACCCCCCCGCCCCCGTACGTACGCGCCGACCCCCCCCCAGCCCCCGTATGTACGCGCCGACCCCCCCCAGCCCCCATATGTACGCGCCGACCCCCCCCGCCCCCGTACGTACGCGCCGACCCCCCCCCAGCCCCCGTATGTACGCGCCGAGCCCCCCCCAGCCCCCGTATGTACGCGCCGACCCCCCCCAGCCCCCGTATGTACGCGCCGACCCCCCCGTGTATGTACACCCGTGTACATTCGAGTCGAACCCCCCGTGTATGTTCGAGTCGAACCCCCCCGTGTACGTTCGAGTCGAACCCCCCGTGTACGTTCGAGTCGAACCCCCCGTGTACATTCGAGTCGAACCCCCCCATGTACGTTCGAGTCGAACCCCCCGTGTACGTTCGAGTCGAACCCCCCTGTATGTACACCCGTGTACGTTCGAGTCGTACCCCCACCCGTGTATGTACGGTGCGTACCCCCAGCGCGTAAGCGCTGGGGGTACGCACCGTACATACACGGGTGGGGGTACGACTCGAACGTACACGGGGGGTTCGACTCGAACGTACACGGGGGGGTTCGACTCGAACGTACACGGGTGTACATACACGGGGGGGTCGGCGCGTACATACGGGGGCTGGGGGGTACGGCGCGTACATGCGGGGGCTGGGGGGGTATGGCGCGTACATGCGGGGGCTGGGGGGGTACGGCGCGTACATGCGGGGGCTGGGGGAGTACGGCGCGTACATGCGGGGGCTGGGGGGGTACGACGCGTACATGCGGGGGCTGGGGGGGTACGGCGCGTACATGCGGGGGCTGGGGGGGTACGGCGCGTACATGCGGGGGCTGGGGGGGGTAGCGTACCGGGCACCTGTTTGGACGTCTCCATGGTTGCTATTGGAGTTCGGTGCGGACGGTCTTTTAACCATACGGTTGTACATTCGGACGCCCGGGACGGATCGTGATTCCCCGGTCGGACTTCGCTTTTCACGTTTGTACGGTAAATCGTACGAGGACGTGTCGGACACTTTTTCCGACCCGAGGACGTGTGGGGAATTATTCCCAATGCGATTCGTATGGTCTTTTTCCCATGCGAATCGTGATTGCCAGTTCGTACGGCACTTGTACGATTCGTACGGTAAAAAGACCGGATACGAGTCGCACGGGGAAATTTTTTACCGGATCGTAATCGGCACCCTAGTGTCATCAAGGGAACCTTCTTCCTGCTCATTCATAGGCAAGCGTGACAAGCAGTCAGCCTTGCTGTTTTGGCCTCCCTTTATGTGCCTTATATTAAAATTGTATTCCTGTAACTTGGATAACAATCTTTTTAGCCTTGAACTTGCCTTGCCATTCCCACGTCCTCTTCCATCCATCATGTATACCAATGGTTTATGGTCTGTGACTATTTCGAATTCCTTACCCCACAAATAGCTTTTCAATTTGTGTACAGCCCAAACACATGCAAGTGTCTCGCGTTCAATGGTGCTATAGCTTATTTCTGCCTCGCTCAATCTTCTCGCTATAAAAGCAATAGTGTTTTCAGTTTTTCCTTCAACTTGACAGAACACGGCTCCTATGCCCCTTGCACTTGCGTCTACAGTGACGACATTCTTCAAATTAGGGTTGTACGGTTTTAGCGCAGGTGCTAGTGTGATATCACTTTTAATGGTTTCAAACGCAAAATTTTGTTCATCCAACCACTGGTATTTTACATTTTTACGTAACAATTTCCTCAATGGCTCCACCTTGTTGGCGTATCCCTGTAAGAATTTTGAGTAATATTCGCTGAGACCTAAGAATGATTTTAAGGCTTCTTTATCATCTGGTTTAGTGGCATCTCTTATTGCTTGTACCAAGTCATTCTTTGGTGTTATACCTTCTGAAGTCAAGACATGTCCCAAATACTCTATTTTGTTTTCCATAAGTTTGCACTTGTCCTTTGAAACTGTCATTCCATTGTTTCCTAATATTCTCAACAACTTGCTCAGTAATTTTAGATGTTCTTAATTTCCTTTTGAATGTATTAAAATGCCATCTTGGAATGCCTCGACACCCTTTGTATCACCAAACAGTAAGTCCATTAGTTTCTGAAAAACCCCTGAGGATGAGGCAAGCCCAAATGGTAGTCTTACATATCTGTAGGCTCAAAAAGGCATTATGAACATGGTTACTTTTTTGGATTCCTCAGTTAAGCACACCTGGTGGTACGCAGATTTTAAGTCTATCAAAGTGAAATACTTTGATCCTGCAGTAGATGTTAGTATCTCCTGTATTTTAGGAAGTGGATGGCAGTTTATTAAAATGTTTTTTATTTATTGACCTCATGTCTACACATAGTCTTATATCACCTGTTTTCTTCTTTTTAGAAACTACAATAGCCGATACCCATTCTGAAGCATCTGCTTCTTCAATGACTCCTTCCTTGTTTAGTTTGTCTAATACATTTTTCAATTAGTTTTTAACTGAAAGTGGTACAGTTCTTACTTCATGCTTTACAGGTATTGCCCCTTCTTTCAATTTTATTTCATGTACAAATACTTTTATGCATCCAATTTCATTTTTAAAAACTTTACCAAATTGTTCTCATACACATTTTAATCCTACTTGAGTTTCATCAACATGTATTTCATTCACCACTTCTTCTTTCAATAATATTGGTTCATCAGCCCCTGGTACAAGAATTACCCCCAGCTTTGCTAGATCTTTCCAGCCCACTAAATTTCTGCCTCATTCTGCCATGTATATTTTGGTATTGATTACCCTTCCTTTGAATGTGAGCTTATCACAAAAATAACCTACCATATCAATATCTTGCTTCCCAAATGCTTTTGGGTTTACGTCTGTTTCAGTTAATTTCACATTTTGCTACGTTTCTTCAAACATTTTATCTGATATTAATGTTATTGGTGACCCTGAATCGGCCGTGAACTGTAATTCTACATTCCCAATCAACACTGTTCCTATGGGTCCTTTTATCCTTCCATCTACTATATCGACTGACAATACAATGTTTGCACACATTTCTTGTTCAGATTCACTTAATGCACTTATTCTCACACCCCCCATTGTTCTTTTTGTTTTGCATAGTGCTGAATAGTGACAACATTTTTTACAATTTACACATTTCTTACCAATAGCAGGGCATGTTTTACAACCTGCCAGGTGCTCCTGTGATCCACACCTGAAACAGCTTAAAGTTTTACCTTATACCTTTTTGTTGTTTCAGTTTTTATCAAAACTTTTGTGTTCAAATTTCTTTTTATCCTGTAAATAAAACACGTTAGAGTTATTACTTGTACATGACAATTCTTTAGTTGATATTAGAGATCTTTCTATACCCTTAGCAATATCCACTACTTCATGTAGTGTAGGATTCCTGCACGCTAACAAACTCTCTTGTACTTTTTTAGAATGACAGTAAAACACTACTTGGTCCCTTATATAGATATCTGTCATGTCCTCAAACTCACAGTCCTTTGCTAAAACGCGCAAACACGCTATATATTCCTCAACAGTCTCTCCTTCTTCTTGCCTTCTCAATGCGAATTTGTGCCTTCCCACCTTTATATTACGTTCTTCCGAAAATTGTTTTTCAAGTCTTTTGATGGCTTCTTGGTACTCATCTATTGGTATAAATACCCCTGGCGGGTTTTCATACTCTGGTAGGCTGTCAAATATTTCTTGTCCTGCCTTTCTTAGAAGTCCAAATAAAAGTGCTTTTTTCCGTTCTGCATCATACGTCTTTCCATCAATTGACACTTTGTAATTTTCAAATGCTCTCAGCCAACCTTTCCATTTCAATATTGGTTTTCCATTTCAAATCAACCATAGTCCTCTCTCTGCACTATTGCAGGCCCCATTAAAACGCCGATGTCTTCTTTGTTACATGTGGGTCCTTTGTGACGGCTAGAACGCATGTGTGCTCCAAACCTCACTGTTGCTTTGACTCACGTGCGTGCATACATGCTTAAGACAGTGTCAGCCCTCACGTAGCAATGCTTTGTTGGATTTCCAGCTGCTGCCAGCTGTTTTGATAGGAACAGTGCTGTTATCTGCGGTCTTTATTTATTGAGATGTGCTACCACCGGTAAGAGTTTTTGCGACATGTCCCCGTATACAGTAATTATTGATTGCATTGGTTCATGCGATTTAATTTGTGATAACATTCACAGGTTCTATTCATGCCCCTGAGTAAGATATGTTTGTCTATTTATACTTCAGGGTGATGCCTTCACACTTCCATATGGCAGTGCTGGTGTTATGCGTTTTCTACATTCCTTTCTCCGTTGAAGGCGGCATATGATTCCTGGGGTGCAAGGCAGCATGAATTACTCTGTTACATGACTTTTGCTCTAGACCTCCTTATGCAACATGAATTCAGCTTACGATTTTTTCCTTTTGAATGAAGTTGGTAAAGATTTGAAAACATTAAATGTTGTGTGTTATTTTACCACTTATGTCCTTTATATTCTTTGTAAATGATACCTAGGAGCGCCTGTGTTTAGTTGTGGATTTACGCCCAGGCCTCATAGGTTTATGTGCTGTTTTTGTAGCTTGTCGTGTGAAATCCTCAACTAAGTGCCAGTCATGAACCCATGGAAACAAGATCTTAGATGCCTTTTTGGTTCATTTATTTCATGGAAGAGAAAGTTGCCTATCTTTATTAGTATCTAGCGCCCTGTTAATGCTGCCACCCACAATGTCAGAGTCTGTACCAGCATAATGCAGTGATTCTGCAACGCATCCAGTCATTTCATTTGTGATTCATTAGGTTTATATTGGCACATTATAGCTAGTGGTGTACCATCCATCAAACCTTCCCTTGTATGCATTACATGTATTACACTTCAAGATCTATTAAAATATTCTCTGCCATATAGGGAAAGCCATTTGTAGCCCACAGCAACGTGCTCCTACCATAAGAGGAGAGTGCAGCGAAGAAGAGTCACCCCCTCCGTTAAAACCTGGGACAGGAAGGCAAAGCCGGACCCGATGGGGGCCTGGGTCAAACGCCGTCCAGGGGCGGGAATCCCTCCCTGCCCCATTTGCATAAGGGCTAAGATAGGGGCGACCAAGATTGGTCCCCCTAGAGCGAGCATGGGCCCCCCCAATCAGGGGGCGAGCAAGGTAGGGCAAGGGAGGCCACAAAGAATCACAACCCCTCCCCCCTCGCCAAGGAGAGAGAAGAATCGGGTCGAGTCGTGACCTACCAGGAGCAAGTGGAACTGAGGACTGCCTCCAGTACCTGCCTCCAGGATCAACGGGAGCACTGTGCCGGAAACTTGGAGCCCTCAGCCGAAGCAAAGCAGTGTCTGAAGCTGTTTTCCCGCCTCTCCCCTCCGCAGCTTACCACCAACGAGCAAAGAAGGATCCAGCAGGGCGGTGAAGATGGCGCAAGCAGCATCTCCCCAGTTGGCTTTCTCTTTTTTGGGCAGAGAGGAGGAAGCGGCGATCCACGCTGAGGAAGGAGGAAGTGACAACGGCAGCGTGAGGGGCAGACTGCATTTGAAGTCTACAAGAGTGAGGTTTGGCATCCGGGTCACCGACGCGACCAGCAGAAGCCATCACCAGCAGGGATGAGTGTCGGAGGCTGCCCCAACATCTGGCTCACAGGAGCGGCTACAAACGGGCATTTTGGATTTCTGGGGAAGGGTGTCAGAGCATCGGAGACCGAGCAGGACCTGGTCTAAGCAGAGGGCAGCAAAGGGGCTCCGTTGGCACGCAGGAGTGGCCGCAAGCATACACGGACCTCTAGTTTTGTTTGGGTTTTGCTGTGGGCCACAGCATGAAAGATGGTGGCAGAGGCGGGAAAAAAAGCCTCCGGTTGCCTCTCGGGAGCAATTAAGGGCGCGAGCAGCGCCAGGGGCACTTGCCTCTGAGCCAGCAAAACACGGGGGACAAGTCAAAGCCGGTGCAGCACAAGAGCGCAGGAAGGGCGTGAGCAGTAAGCGGAGGGCAGCCGGGAGAAAGACACAGCCCCTGGCTTGCTTCAGAGAAGACCAGGCTCCGCCGGAAGCCGGGAAAAAAGAACAGAAGAGATGTAGCAGACACTCTGGGCCCGAGTTGGACGACGACCTACAAGCCATGTTGGAGCAAGCCAGGGCACTGGTTGCCCTGAAAGGGCAGAGCTGGGTGGACCAGCAAATCAAGGATGGGGCCCAGGGTAAGGAGAAAAGTCCACACCGGGCGTCCACAGCAAAGCTGCCCCCAGGGGGCAAGGGGTCTGCAGCCAAAGTGACAGCCAAAAAGGGAGGAAACCAAGGGGGAAGGCCCCCCTCACAAGCCAGGGACAGCAGAGCTGCCTCCCCAGAATAGGCGTCTAACTCAGAAGCGGAAGGGAGCAGTGACTATGAGCGGTCTGTGGCCAGCACAGCAGCCCCTCTGGAGAAGCGCTGGAGACAAGATGGTAGTAGCGACAGAGAAAGTGGTAAGCATGTTGCACTGAGTGGCAAGCGAGGATGCAGGAAAAGCCAAAGAGCAGAAGGGAACCCAGGCCAAAACGTAAATATGGGCACCCAGCTGGGGGTAAGAAATGTAGCAATGCAAGGAGCATGGCCCATGCACCCCCCATGGCAGACAGGGTTAGGGCAAGGGCGCCAGTATTTCCAGGGGGAGGCCTGGAATGCGGGGGCAGCTCAGCCAACAGCATGGCCCGGTGTAGGAGCTCCATTCCCGGGTAACACCCCATGGGGCACAAGGGGACAAGGGAACAGCCCGATGGCAGAAAAGAGGGCAGACAAGAGAAGCCACTCAAAAGGGACTATAAACAAGTAGACAGGGGTAGCAAACCAGGCGCAGTAGGGGGACAGTACAGGAACCGATGCGACCACACAAGGGGGTACCGGGGCCACTGGGGTGGACCGTCCAAGTGCAGGCAAAACGGGAGAGGGGCAAGCCACTAACAGAAAGCAGGCCAGTGAGTACTTCCGCCCCTCCCCGAGCAACCCTCCCATGACCACAAAGCTCTTAGGGCTGGCCAGCCTCATCCCAATAACAGTTAAGGAGAGGATAGGGAGAAAGGAATTCATAGAAATGTTTTCCCTACTTGAAGTACGCCAGGCAGGTTTAGACCCCTGACCCAAGACAAGAAGGATGATGACAGGAGAGCCACCCGAAAACCCAGAGTAGAAAGATCCATAGAAAATTGGCTAAAAGCATTCAGAACATTGGCATGCATCTTCATTGAGAAATTCCCTCAAAGCACAGCAGCACTGATCTTATACGAGCAGAAGGTGCACGAGGCACAGCAGCAGTATCAGGGCGATGCATGGTCGGGAAACCATAGGTAGCGTGGCGGAACAAACACAAGGAAGGTAGTAAAAAGAGAAAACTTACTAAAAGGTAGATAGAAGGCTCTTACAGTGTCCTTGGGATGCCACATGGCAGGGACACTGAGGGAGCCAAGGGGCAGCATGCCACCATAAAAAGTATAGATGTGATGCTCCCGCAGGACCCTTGGCATGCCTCACAGCAGGGGTACTGAGGGAGATAGATACAAGGTCTCAGCCTTGGGAAAGATAGAGTAGATCCTCAAGTAAGGTCCTTGGGATGCCACACAACAGGGACCTCCGGGAGCAGGGAGGGCCCATGAAAGTGTCCAGGGCGAGCGGGACGGCACTTGAAGCCCGGGCAGGTCCAGACGGACACCCTCCAAGTCGGTAGCAAGTTAAAGCCTATCCCTGTAAATCAGAGGCCCAGACAGGGGGTCCCTCCACTCCCGGGAAATTCAGGAGGCTGGGTCCATACTCTGAGCTAAACAAGGGTGAAGACCAGTAAATGTAAAGATGTAGCATGGACAATAAATGTACAGTGAATATAACCATAAAGTTTGCAAATGTATAAACATTTGATGTTGAATAAACTGTGACCTTTTAAGGCACCAAAAGAACGTTGTCAGTGGTGATTTAAGGTATCAGGAACGCAATTTAGTTAGAAATGGGCAAGAAAGGGGGGGGCAACTCACCACCTGGAGGGGGTTTACTCTTCTTCCTTAACACCTTAAATTTAGAGAAATGCGCTTCTTAGAGACATATTGCATTGATTGCCTACTATGCATAGGAACATACATTGTAGCTTTTTAGTAGCTTTTTAGTGGACTGAACAGGCCTCTTGCATCCCATGTTATAAATCTATGTGTCTGTGGTGACTATGCACATAGAGTGTGCTCACCACGTCTTTCCAATGCTGTCATGTATGTGAGTGTCATGCTGCCAAGCGAATCGCAGCATATGAGATCACATGCCATGCCTACTTAAATGCCCCCTCTACAATGCTCATGTGCCCTATGGGGGACAATAAAGAAGCCTTCTGACACAAGCATGAGACCCTGAGCTATGGACTCCCATAATACTCCCCCCTCAAACAGGGTTCCATACTGCTGCCACTTAAGAAACACTAAAAAAACTTGTACTCATCCTCAGACCACTTTCGGGCCTTGAAAATACTACAGCGTATAAAATTAATATTTGAAGCCCCAGGTAGTCACTCTTGTCTCTCAACCTTGCTGACTGCATCAGGAAGTAAACAGGAACGAGGTGCCTGATTGCTTACAGCATTGCCTTACCAGTGTCCATAATGGTTACACACATTAGAAATCATTAGGGAGCAGGATAGAGCCCACATCTCCCGGGAATACCTTGTCCCCAATTGGAGTGTGTGTTACTTCCATCTACAACAGGTTATCCGCTTTCTCAGTGTTTGTTTGGCATCTCAAATGCTTAAATGGTTATAGTCTGTGGCCATGTCCGATCCCACAGTCTCTTGCTACATCTCTTTCCACTGGGAAAGCACAGCCACTGTTCTGATTTTTTGTTAAGGGATTGGATTGCTCTTTGGCTTGTCTGTGTCTATTCCAACATTTTTACCTGATGCTTTTCCAGTTTCACATCGTTTGTGATGCCGACACCTGAACTTTACATTCCACTACCAATTGCTGTACCCATTTTCTTGCCGCTCCTACATTGTTTTTTTAATGAGAGCTATTGTCATCCAAAACGTGAACATAGGCGAGGAAAAGCAACATGTATTTCCAGTCTCGAGTTCTCAGTTACTTCTTGACTTTAATGAATGAGTTGAGCAGCTGCTGGATAATGGTGGCAAAGCCATATAACATTTACAGTTTGCTTTGGTCAGCCATGAGCATGCCATTCGACTTGGTAATATGGAGGAGAATGTCTTTGTCTCCGTAATTCAATAGTTTGTCCACTACTGGCCAGATTGGGGACCAGATTTGCGGAGCATCGTGGTACTCTGTGTTCCTATTGTACTGAGAAGAATTGTGATAGGCCTTGGGAGTCACAACAGTAGTGTCCATTCTTCCAAGTAAAGCTCCATTGATGAGGCCTCAATCTTCTCAAGGAGTCCCACAACCCAGAGGTTACTTCTCCTGAACCTCTCTTCAGAATCCTCTGCTCTGTAGTTCAGATATCTCACTCTCTTTTGCAGTTCTTTGAGCTATGTTTGTTGCTCTGGCACAGACGGACAAAACATGGGCACTGCGGACTCAATTTCTGCCACTCTTTACAATATTTTGCCCTGATCTCCCATCAGGGTCAGGCTGTTGTTAGTGTTCATTCTTAGTCCCAGGGCCGAACTGGAATGACTGATTGCCACAACTATTTAGTCCAATTTGGTCACCATTGATATCTTGTGTGACTCTGTTGTCTGTGCGGCATCCTTTGCACTCATTCCACTCCATGACTTATTCCACTGCTTGTCCTCTTCAGCAAATGCCCCATTCACCACTCCAATTCTCTGCATCAAAGCCACTCATCAAGTCTCCTATTCAAAGGCCAATATCTGTAACCTCAACCCTCCTCAATCAGACAGTCCAAGAACTCCACCCATCAGTCTTCCAACCAAGCTCTTAATTGCAGAGTGCATGCCCCTTGCACATTTTGTTCCTTCTACCTCAATTCTTCTCACCATTTATCATCCATATTGGCCTTTGTCAATAATTCTCTCAGTGCTGCCCATTCCCTATCCAATTGGCTGGTGTGATGTGGTCTTCAGCAGCAGCATAAAGAAGGATTCAATTGTGACTCTGGGAGCCAGGCCAAAAAAAGCGAGTCATTCATATTGCCTGGCCACATCCCACACTTTGGCATACAAATACAAAACATGTTGTCTGAGTCTTGTCAGTACTAATTTGACTGGAGCTCTATGTTTATATATGTAGGGTATCTGTGATTATTAGGATGGTATCAAGATACACAACCATAAAGGTATGAAAGAGATTTCCAAAGAGGTTCAAAAATTGCTGAAATGCAGCTGGAGCATTACAGAGCACAAAAGGCATCATGAGATATTGTTAGAGTGCATACTGTCGAATGAAAGCCAGCTTCCACTCATCTACTAACAGCGAGTTGAAAAGCAGGATAAAACCTTTTTCCAGGTGTTCTTTAAGATCATTGCATAGAAAGGATAGATTCCTCCATGTGAAACAACAGCATCTGGAATCAGTTCAGTCTGAGAATCTGAAAACTGGTGACCTTGACGAGTAGAATTGAGGATTATCTGTTTGTCTGCACCAGTCTATTTCTCTACCATCTACAGGGCTCGCTGTCATGTATTCATTCATCTCTCTTTGTTAGAGGTGCGCGAGCCAAGCGTATACAAGCCAGTGGGCGAGCTGTGAAAATGATCGGCATGTTAATCATACAGTAAACATGATGTAAATGTGCGATAATTTCTCTTCAGAATTCAAAAAAGTGCATTTCTTTAGGGCGTCACCTCAGTACACAAGATTATAGCACTGAATTGAGAGGAATTTATTAAAAGTGCTCGTTTTAAGCATGAGTTAAAACACTACCGCTCCTCCCGCCCGACAACAATGCCATTTGTGAACTAAGAGGCGTCAGTTGCCATGCATACCTCGAATGTTGCCTAGAGTCTTAATATATTTAGAGTAACATTAAAATCTGGTTCATTAAACAGGAGAAGTTTTTGTACAGTACGTATCTTGAACTCGCATATTTCAAGGTGGCAATAATAAAGATGAAAACGGAAGTGCCGGCAGGCAAGAAAACACGAACGGGAGTGGGGGGACGGGGGAGGGTGAGAAGTCACAGACCGAGGGAGGGGGCGCTGGGGTGGGGAGACAGGGAAGAAAATAGTGTTAGGAGTAAAGTGGCCAATAGCCGTGGAAGGATACAAATGATGAATGAGGAGGGACTAACAAGCCTCAAACCAATCGGAAGGCAGCATTTAAGACAAAAGCCAATGGGCAGAGAGTGGGCGGAGCCTCCACGAAGCTTCCACACTACAGTATATACTGCATGCCACGCTTTTTTCAATAGAATTTTGGTAATTTTTTTATTTGAGGCTGTAAAGTTCCGGTCCATATACCTGTATAATCTATCCTCTTCATACTTACCCAAATAGCTTTTTAAATTATACTTTTAAAATGTATTCAATGGATTTAGACCAAAGAAAGCAAAGGTACTTCCTTGCCTAAGTTCTGGTGCATTTACATATACTGGGTTCTCTTTTTTGCCTTGACCTTGCCAAACCAAAAAAATTAAGTTTTTTTTTTCAGTGTGTCGATTCATTGAAGGCAGGTTTGGCGAAACATGTTAGTTGCTTACTTATTTCTGTCTCAGCACATATAAATTATGGAAACAATATAGAAAGGCTGTGAAATTTGCTCATGGAGTATTGTCCTACCGTTGGATAACTGTATGACGATAAAACGCATGCCTCTACAACGCATTGCCAACGCATTGCCTTTTCCACGTAACATTATCCACGCAGATGATTTTCTGAGTGTGGCCAGAAACCAAGCCCTGCAGCCATTGCACAACCTGGCTGGGCATCACTCATTGCACATGTAGGCCATGCATCTCAATGAGTGTTACTGTGATGGGTTATATGCTATGCTTGGATGCAAACCAGGCCCTGCGTGCAACCTCTGAAACTCATGCAGTACAATCCCTCTCTATCACTTTCTTAGTTTCATTCAATCTGTCACTGATACAAAAGTTCACTCACTCATCTCTCCTCTTACATGTAACTTGCACTAATTCTTAGTGATACACAAGGAAAAAAATAGAAATGTTTGTCTATTTTTAAATCATACGTTTTTTAAGGTTTGTTTTTGGGAGTTTTGTACTTTTTTTTAATTGAAAAAGAAAAGTACATTCCGCAAATATGAAATAGATGATAAAACAAATACTTGATTTTTCATAGCTCGTGCATTCTGTTCACCAGTGAATCATGTCAAAGCATGTGTTGATGTTGCCTCTCTGATACTGTAGGATACCCTGCAACAATGGGTTGTTAGGAATGATGGCAAGCTGTAATGCAGCAGAAGATGTTGATGTCATCTTTCGAGATTTGGTGAGGCTTATAATTGAAGTATATCCCAGAAGGAGACAAAACAAGGAAAGCATAATTAGATGTGGAGGAGCGATATCAACCTCCAATGAGGAGATTGTTCAGAAGCAATCATCTACGTCTGCAATCAATAGACCAACTGAAAAAATAACAGAACCAGAGGAACAACTGTTTCGTTGATAAGCTCAGCACTATACCAAAGACCAGAAGGGGCTAAGGATGGAACAGAAAACTAGATCATCAGATGGAGCCAGGCCAGACCATGATTATAAATATATCTCAACAGCTGATTATAAAGGAAGAATTGAGAGTTCTCCAAATGGAGAACCTAATTTGCACCTACCGATTAATCTGATGAACTGGAAATTGTAGTGAAGCTATTTAAGTATATTCACACGCTTACAACATTTCTTTAAGAACATGGTAGACCAAAAAGAGCTCATGGAGGCCAATATCTGTAAACGTAGACCCAAGAGCACTTATATGGCACTGGTGAGTCACAAAACTTTTGACACATTTGAAACAGTGATTAATCATCCAGTTAAGAAAATGCCTACTCCTCGCAAACGCCAACATTTAAATATAACCAACAAAAAGCAAGGTATCTTGAAAAGATTAGCAGACGTCCTAATAAAAACCTTCAGGGCAGCCGACAAGGTTGTGATAGATGATAAGTCTTATAAACAAAGTGTGAACACACATGTCAATGATGTCCACACATACAAGATTATGGAAACGGATGCCACTAAGTTATTTGTTGAAATCCTAAACATCGAAATCAGGTGCTTACGGAAGAAACAATCGCAAACACAGGAAAGAAATACATAAGGCAAGATTTTCTTAAGGTCGCTAAATTTATATGCTACCTGTGATGCATAAAGATGACATGAATTTACCTTTCAAACCGCTTGTATCAATTAGAGAGTCTATACATGAACCTATAGATAAATGTCTCGAACAACATCATCTACAACCGTATGTACAATCAAGTCAATTATATCAATGACATTCCACCGGCTTTCTAACCAAAGTCAAGAATTAGGAGGATAAGACTGGCTGGCTAGCTACTATATACTACTGATGTAAAACCAGTCTAACCTTGATACCCCATGAGTGTTGACTCCAGCCAATATACCAGAGGATCTAAAAATTGTCAGAATTCACACATTTAACCCTTTCTCACAGCTATTTTGAATGGTATGACATTATTACCTACAATTAACTATGTCCCTAGCTATGCAAACCTCTACATAATAATGTTTGAAGAGGAAAATATACTACATAAATCAAATTGGAAGTAATATCTGGCTTCATATTTCAGATACATGGATGGTATTTTCAGAATATGGGCAGAACCTGAAATACAACTTGTATTGGCTATCCAGTACCTCAATAGATTTGATCAACGCATTGGTTTTAGCCATTAAATTAGTTACACTACCATCTCATGACTGGATGGTAAGGTCACAATAATGGACGGACAAATGTAAATAGATATTAATGGTAAACCCACTGACAGGACCAATTTCTTACTGTACCATGTGGGGTCGCATCATAATTGCGGTTTCGGACCATGACCCGAGGTTGGTTGTTCCGAAACTGTATGGATGTCATTGGGGGCAACTCTGACTGACATCCTAATCAGGCCCATAGTCTTACAACATTGGACAATCCTACAGACTAAACCTGATTTTAATAGTTTATTTGACATACCTCCGATATTCTCTTATCAAAGGTCAAACAATTTAAAGGAACTACTAAATCAGAGAAAATTGTTCATCACTGAATACAAAGGTACTAAACCCTACTGAAAACTGTACTAATGGCAACAAAATTATACCTGCCACAGAAATTAACTACCCACTAAAAGGCAGCAAAATCAGCCTCAAAACTACTGTGATTCACAAACCTAGTGTTCATGATGAAATGCCTGTGTAGTATGTTGTACGTTGGAATAACAGAATTTAAAATAAAAACGAAGTTGACTGAATTCAACAGTAGCATTTGAACCAAATCTGCCAAATCACTGGTTGCAAATCACTTTAATGACTGCAGTCACAACATAAACCATTTTGTCTTGGAAACTGAGGGACTCAGAGAAGGACTGATAATAAGAAATTTATTTTAAGCAGAGAATTATTTTAGATAAAGAAACTTGATGCTGTTGCACGGAAAGGCCTCAATGATCGGTTCAAATTTACTTGCTTTTTGTGAACAGTTGTTAGCTTTCCATTGCTGGTCTGTTTTACATTGTATTATCAAGGATGAGTTGTTTACATATTTGTACCACTGGAATTTAGGACGGAGTTTGTTCTTTCTAGATGGCATCCCACATTGGGTACAATCATTATGAATGACCGTATATTATTTTCCGAACATGGGGGCTGATTCCGTTGTCAGACGGACCGGAGTCCTTCTGACATCGGTCAGGAACTGGAACCGAGCGACCTCTTGTCGTCGGTTCCAGCCCTTCAAGTAGGACGTGACCGAACCCTGTTCGGTCGCTATCCTATACTTAATAATGGGAGCATGCTTTTCGAATGGAATGCATGCTTGCATCATTAACTGCAGAGGTGCAGTTCTTCCCTGTACCCCGTGGCAAGCCCCCCAGTGATCAACAGGGGGGCCTCCATTCTGTGGCCTCCCACCCATGGGGTCCCTGCTGGGGGCCCCCAAAGAAAGTTTCCCATGGCCTTTCTGTGTCGGAAAGGCGGGCACAGAAAGGCAGTGGGAAACTGCCATCGTACTCCCTCAGCCGGGAAGAGCCGGCCGGGGTAGTACTGAAGGGTTTCCAGATGGCGGACGGGCTCTCTGAGCCTGTCGGAAGCCATCCCGGAAAACAAAGTGGGATTCATTTCCGACCGAGCCCATCGGAATCTGAACGGGCAGGTCTAATGCGGTTAGGATGGCTCCGCCCGAGGGTCAGAGCCTTTTCTAACCACATCGGAATCGGGCCCATGGTGTTCATATATAATTTAATTAATTTATTTTTTAGCGCTTGCTAGACCCTTGGGTATCAGAGCGCTTTACGTGTTTTGAGAATAAGTTTACAAAAGGTTCATGATGAGAGTCAAGTGGGCTTCGAAAACAGTCATATAGAAAAATATAGGACAAAAGTAATAAAGTAGACCAAAGTGAGGATTAAGTAATATATATATCAATCATGTAATTGGATACTGGGGAATGGGATAGAATTAGAATCTGCATAGTCAAATTGTCAGGGGATTTCCCGGAAGGGATTTGCTAAAGAGTGTTGTGTCTTTAGGAGAAAGTAAGTCATCGGGTGTTCTTGTTAAAGTATTAGAGATTGGAGGTCCCGTTTAAAGCAAGATTAGGAAGGGTTGCATCATAGGTCCCCAGGGAGTGAGTTCCAAATCTTGGGGGCATTTCTGGAGAAGGAGAGTGCCTTCGATCAGTTCTTTTTGTGTTTGGGAGGTATGAGAAGACACAATTTGGAGCTTTGCAGAGCCCGGCCTTTTCCTGTTCTCAATAGTTTAGATTCTAGATATTTTGTGGTTTTAGTATGAAAGGCTTTATGGGTGATAAAAGTTGTCTTGTAGATGCCCCTTCCTTCAATCGGGAGCCAAGTGAGATTTTTCAGAGCTGTGGAGATGTGGTCAAACTGTTTGGTTCCTGTGACGAGTCTAGTGGCCGCATTAAGGATTGTACTTAGGGGCTCCAGGTGGCTTTTGGGGGTTCGTGTCAGGATGGCATTGCCATGGTCAAGTTTCGAGGGGGGATTTTATTACTTCTTAAGGTCTTCAGGGGGAATAAACAGTTTGATTTTTTTAGATGTTTTAGCATGTAGAGCGCACCTTTTGCTGTATCTTTGTTGTGTCCATTCATTGACAGGTTTATGTCTAAGGTGATACCCAAGAACTTAGCAGAGTTGGACAATGTGATAGGTCAGTTTAGAGCATCCAATTTTTTGAGCCATTCTTGAATGGGTAGGGGATTGCTCTTAGGGGAGTGGAGTATAAGTTCGATATTGTTGGGGTTCAGCTTAAGGTGGTTGATGTTTAGCCAAGTTTGAATCTTTGTTAGTGTGGCATTAAGATGTTGGATGTCCCTGGGTGATTTAATTCTGTAGTACAGTTAAGTTTCATCTGCATATGGATGATATTTGATACCCACTTGGTTCAGGATAATTGTGAGTGGTTCCATGAAAAGATTGAATAGGGCAGGCGAGAGGATGGAACCTTGAAGTATGCCTTGAGGTACTGGTGTGGGCTTCAAGGGACATCTATGGATTTATATTTACTGTGAGTGATGTTGAAGATAGGACGTGAACCATCTCAGGAGTGTGCCATGATACCGGTGTGATTCTGGAGTGTCTCAAGTAAAGCTGGGTGATGTACTGTATCAAATGCCAGTGATAGATTGAGTAGGATTAGGAGTTAGGAGTAGCCTTAATCTAATGCACTGTGGATGTCGCCAGTTATATCGAGTTTAGCAGTTTCATTGCTACATCCTTTCCTGAATCCTGACTGGAAGGTGTCGTGGAGGTTAAATTCTTCTATGTGTTAGCTGAGTTGAAATAAGACGTACTTCTCAAATGGTTTTAGCAAGGAAAGGAGGATTGGTGATGGGTCTGACGTTTTTGAGATTGTTGGGGTCAGCCCCACGTGTTTTTAGAATGGGGTGACTTGGCCGAGTTTTCAGGGAGTTTTCAGGGAGTCAGATATGCCGCCTGATGAAAGAGAAGCATTGATGATTGTAGTCCAAAATGGGGAGATGATATAGTTTAGGTTTTGACCTAGGGTGGGGGGAGAGGGTCGGTGAAGGGGGATATGGCCTTCAGTTTGGCAATCATTTTGAAAATGTCACCTTGTGTCACAGGTTTGAAATCAGACCATTTAGCATTATTCTTCAGTTGAGGTAGTTCATTATTTGGTCTATTTTGCTTTGTAGTGTCCTTCCGGTCTTTAGTTGGGACCTAAGGGTCGAGTTTCTGTGTTGACTTGTGTGTCAGCGGAGCCGACGGGATGGTATGTCAGAATATTGTCAAGGGTCAGGGATTGTTCAATTTTGACAACTTTGTCAGCGAGGAAGTTGCCTATTTCTTTGTAGCGTTCAGTGGTGTTTCTTGTTTCTTGTTGGGAGGTAAGCATTGTTTGTTCTTCTATTATGTTGAAGTGCTCCCTAGGTCGGTTCTTTGCATGGTCAAGTTGGTTACGAAAAAAAGGGTCTTTTTCCTGAAAATGGGTTTCTTGTATGTGAAATGTTTGGATCTTAGGAGTGAGTGGTTTGCCAGTGAGGGGTTCTGTCTCCATAACCAGTCTGTCTGCCTAAGTTGTCCTCTTTTGTTGTTAAGGTCTGAATTGAACCAGAATTGGATTTTCCTTGATTTCTTTAGTTTGAGTGGCGCAACCTGGTTAAAAACATCGTTCATCAATGAGCTGTAGTTGGCAGTGAGTTCATCAACTGTTTGAAGGAGGGGTTGTGAATGTAAATTAGCATTGATCCTGGATTCCAGCCCCATTACTGGGATATGATTGATGTTCCTTGCCCAGTGCGTGGGTTTACTGAAGGTGCTGGGAAGGATGTGTGCTGTTGCTTGAGATCGAATAGAATTTGATGGTGGTCTGACCAGTCGATAGGCAAGATGGAACAAAGGGAAACAGGCTTACTTCTACTCATTATTGCACCAAGAGTTGAGCCTTTATTGTGGGTTGGTTCATTACAGAGTTGTTTGAGATCATTGATTTCCAGTTGGTTATTTAGGTTGCAGATTGTGGGGGTCTTCTGTTTCGTTCCATGGCAGGTTGAAGTCGCCCAGGAGCACATCATTGGCACCAGTTAGTGAGACTTAAGTCAGTAGAACGGTAAGTTAATCAGTGAAGAGTGTGTGATCACCGGGTGGGTGATAAATGGTGTGAGGTTTGGTGGAAGTAGTGCCTTTAGTTTTAATTTCTACACCGAGGTATTAGAAGGTCGAGTATTTAGGTCACTAGGGGGTCAAGTTGGGTTTCCTTTTTATGGATGATCACAAGCCCTCCCCCTATTTGTCTTGGTCTATCCCTTCTGATGATGGAGTATCCAGGTAGAGTGAGCAAGTCTAGTATTGAGGTTGAGTGTCGATTTCTTCTGAGAGTAAGGTCTCTGCAATATCTGTGTAACGTTTCATTGCAGATCTGCAGTTTATGGTGTTTTTTTTATCTACTTTGAGAGACATGTGACTGTTTTTTTTAATGTAGTCATTGCTTGTGGGGGGTGTAGTGGGACTGGAGCTTACTTGACTCTAGCATGCGATGGATGGAGAAACAATTGTGAATAGTATGGTTGTGGAGTCATGTTAATGAATAGGTTTTGGGCAAACATACTGGGGTGTAGGGGAGGGTGTGGGAGGGGAGTTGGATCCGGTTGAATTAGAGAGGTGAGGAGTGGGGGGAAGTGGTGTCAACGTTGGAGAGGTGATGGTCTGCTGCTTGACTGAGTATGTTCACCGTTCTGACGATAGATATGCAGATTTCACCTCTAAAATTTTGGAAAGGGGCATTGGTGAATTTAGTACCATAGGGAATTGTGGTTGTTTTTGCAATTTAAAATTAAATCAACTACTTTTTATTTGTATATCTAGTGAGTATCAGCATTTAAACTTTTCTAACATGATGTCTTAATTTCACATAAGTTCATGGATCTGCCCTCTTTCACTATCAATGGTTTCATTCGTGAACATGGGATTGTTTAACTCGTATAGAATGACAGAAAACTATTCCGGTTCACAGTCGCAGACAACAAGGGGACTCTCAGTGGTTATTTTCCATCACATAAACTGGTAAGACGGAAGACTATAACATTCAGGGGAAAATGCATGCAGTTCTTTAATTGCACAGAATCATGTTGGTATTCACCTGTAATAACTACCCGAGTTTACTCACTCCTTCACCTCTAGGTTGAAAAGCATTTTAAGTTCCCAATGTTAACCGCATGAATTTACTCTTTTTATAACATCGCTTACCGTCTTACTATTGGTAAAGATTACGAGTTTATCACAAAAACAATACCATGGAGTTTACGCTGCAGCGGAACTATTCTAATCATCCGTGACCACATGCTTCACTATTGTCATTCTCGTATGTTTAAAAATGGCACTGCCCTTTGTTTTTATATCCGTCAACACTTTTTTATTTATTTATTTATTTAACATTTATATGGTGAAACAAATCATCCCCAGAGGGATCTCTCTGTGCTTGGCAGCACACTAGCAGGACCCTCGCCCACGCAGACCCCCTAAAACATCCAGGTCTCTAGACATTTCTTAAAGTGTCCCAAAGAGGTGCAGCAGCGGATCTCTTCCTGTAACCTGTTCCAATGAAAGGGGGCAAGATAGGAGAATGCACGCCCTCCCATTCGTGATTTATTAATCTTGCAAGGAACTAATATGTTCTGATTACTTGACCTAAGATGGCGACCTGGGACAGAAGGCATTACCTTCTTCCTTAGGTATGCTGGCCCCAGGCCTAGCCTTGCCTTAAACACCAGTGTAAGAAGTTTAAACACTGTTCACTTTCTGATGGGCAGCCAGTGTAAGGCTTGCAGCAAGGGTTGAGACGGAGAACGTCTTGGCTTGTTCAAAGCTATTCTTGCTGCAGTGTTTTGCCGTACTTGGAGCCTGGAGGAGAGCACTTCTCTGGCTCCTATCAGTAGTGTGTTGCCATAATCCAGCCTGCTCACAATAAGTGCCTGGATAAGGGTCTTTCTTGCGTCCAGAGGGATCCACGGGAATACTTTTCTTAGCATTCGCAGAGTCCCAAAACAAGTGCTCAAGAGTGCTTTCACGTGATCCTCAAATGATAATTTACTGTCCGGCAGAACTCCCAAGTTCCTAACCTGCTTTGTGGGGGAGGGAGGCTCCCCCAATTCAGAGGGCCACCAGTCTGTCGTCCACAATTCCTCTGCCTTCCCGAACAGGAGAATCTCTGTTCTGTTGGAATTAAGATGGAGGAAATGATCCCCCATCTAGGCAGCTATGTTCAACATACAGGTCTTAAACTTGGCTCTGGTTACAGCGGGATCCAATTCGAATGGGATTATCACCTGCGTGTCATCCGCATACCAAATCATCTCAAAGCCGCAAGTTCTTATGATGGCGGACAGAGGAGCCACATATATGTTGAACAGAGTGGGGCTTAGGATGGACCCCTGGGGTACCCCCTTGTCGAAAGGGGGGTTGCTGACACAAATGTGTCTAATTTCACACATTGTGATCTATTTGACAGGAAGCTTTGCAGCCATGCCAGTGCTAGACCTCCTAAACCGATCTCCTGCAGTCTGCAAAGCAGAATATTATGAGAGATGGTGTCGATGGGCGCTGATAGATCCAGGAGCACCAGCATAGTAGGAGTCCCTCTATCTAAGGACATCCTGATGGTATCAGTCACTTCCATCAGGGCTGCCTCCGTACTGTGGCCCGCTCGAAAACCAGATTGAGATGGGTCCAGCAGTTGATTCCGTTCCAAATAGTCCGTCAGTTGTTGATTAATCATCTTCTCCATAACTTTCAAGCAGCTTGAGAGAAGGGAGATTGGCCTATAGTTTTTCATATCTGCCGGATCTGCTGACACTTTCTTCAAGAGAGGTATGATCAATGCTCTCTTCCACTTGTTCGGAAAAGTGGCCGTGTCCAAGGAGACGTTACAAACTGACGAGAGCGAGGCGGCTAAAACCGTGGCCAGCTCTGCCATGATAAAAGGAGGGACGCATTCTGACTCTGACCCTGACATTGTTGCTGTGAGTGCCGCCCCATCTTGCTCTGTGGTGATGATGGAAAATGAGTCAAGCTTAGGTGATGAGGGGTCCCAGCCCTCCAGGCTGGGGCCCCTTGGGGCCTCACCCCCCAGAGAGTTATAGATATTGTCTATCTTCTCTCTGAAGTGGGTGGCCAAGTTATCACATAGCTCTTGCGTGTGGGGAGCCGCTGCACCACTCACTAATGGATCAGTCAACTCTTTTAGAATCTTAAAAAGTTCCTGTGAGGAATTTTTAGCCTCCCTTATCCGCGGGCCCAGATGTTCTCTTCTGGCTGTTTTGCATCTACCTAAATAAGCTCTATGTGCCAGGTTATATGCCAGCTTGTCCTCTGGACATTTGGTTCTCCTCCATTTTCTTTCCCATCCTCTGCAACAACCCCTCTCTGCTTTAAGCTCTTCCGAGTACCAAGGCGCAGGCGCCCATTTCTCTTTTCCTCTAACTACTTTCAGATGGGTGATGCTGTCCAGGGCATTGCTAACCACATCCTCCCATCTTTCCAGGGCATTATTGCTGTCTAGCCCCACCTCCTGGGGCTAAAAAAACAGCGCCGAATGCTTCCGGCGTGACTTTCCTCCAGGTCCTGCGAAGACCCTCCCTGACTAGGGACCTCTTTACGCCATCTAGCTGACTAAAGGAGAATCTTAGGGCCCAATGATCAGTCCAAGTTAGCTCCTGAGGTGATTCTACGTAGAGGAATGGGACATTAGTGAAAATGGAGTCCAAGGTATGGCCTGCAATGTGAGTGGGCTCATGCACTCTTGGAAAGAGCCCCAGCGATTCCATTGCTGACAGGGGGAAACAGCCTTTACCACGAAGCATTTTCTACGCATTACGTTTACAACGATACACTTACCTCGTAAACGTCTTCACAACGCATAATGCTTCAACGACCATCTTCACCACGCAAGCAACGTCATCACTGAACAACGTCATCCTAATCCGAAAAAAAGCATCAGTCCGTTTTCAGTGTCGGTGGAGACCTGCGAAAAAAGGGAAAAAAAAAGAAGAAAGGGGGCTTGGGGGGGTCTCCCCCCCAAAAAAGAAAAAGCGTAGTAAAGGTAAAATCGAGGTAACGGCAAAGCGTGGAAAACACATTCCGTTTTAACGCATGCGTGGTAAAGGCATGCGTTGTAACGGAATGCGTACTAACGACATATATTCCTGACAGGAGGGACCTAGAGTCTAAATTCGAAGACTCTTCCAGATGATGATTAATCAGCATGAAACAATCAGATTGTAATATATAAGGGGCGAGAGGTACACCACCGCCCCCATCCATCTGACCCCCTTCAGAGATTCTATATGAAACACCAGTAGCTCAATATACGTCGCCAGCACTGAGTCCACTACTTCAAGTATCTTTCTACAGTAAGAGCACAGGATTCATGTGGGGTTGGAATTGTGCTACTGTTCTGAAGGCCAAGTTCATCAATTCTTCGGTCCATGTATAATATTCATTGAATTATGTTTTTATCAGAACACATTAGATGTCCTCGAATGGTTGACTTCTCTTTCCTTCTACAGCTACAGGGACTTCCCTTAACAAGGAGCCGAGTCGGACAGACATGCATTGAGAAAGGAAACTTTTATGTTCCCCACTGAGTTGGATTCATGTTTCCAAAAAGGAAAAACAGCAAAAAAATCCTGAAGAATGGTGGTTGGTGGTAGTCATACACCGCGTTGCAGTAAAATAGTGTTCCCGGGAGAGATGAACAAGAAAGTTGTAATTAGGGCTACGAATGGCAATTTAAAAAAATGTCAAAGCATGTTCTACAAAAGTTTTCATCTGTAAACTTTCAGGGTGTTTTCGCTTGTAAGCAAAAGTTCTCATTTCAAGCCCTAAGTATAAACGTCACTTTGTAACCCCTGGTTTATTTTTATATGCATAAAACAGATTGTGTAGCTATGGTGAGAACAGCTATTTTAGTTTTGCTTATAACTTTAACGATTCTGCAGGCAAAGTATTTTGCGTATTTGACAGGGAGAGGAAATAGGAAGGGGGGGGGCATAAAGTAGCATTTCCTATTTTAACTCTATTAGGAAACTTTGCTCTCGACTACAGAAAAAGAGGGTACACAGAAATACATCTTAGTATGAAACCAGAAGTTTACTCAAGGGACTCATTTTTTATGGTTTAGTGTAAATGTGTTTCATAGTTTCAAGTAGCAAAGATGTTTGGGGGGGTTTGACACGGTTTAGAGAGAGATAGCTCGACAGCTAGACGAGTATTTGTGTATTTGAATATTGCTTTAGCTCTGTTTGACAAATGTGCATAACACGTTGCTAATGCTTACTATATTTACTCTACACTTGGTATTTTTACAATTTGCATATTCGTCAAGGACGGCCCCATGATCAAGTGTTAATGGTGTTAGATGACTTAGCCTTTCAACTAAGTGCCTCCCAAAGTATAATAAATATAATTGAACAGATTCCAAATCTTATCAAGATTTCTGATTTATCTTCAATTTAGGGGCATACTTACAAGCCCCTAACGCCACCACAAGTTCACTTATTCAGACATTGGTGTGGCGATAGGGGCTTCGTCTTATTTACATTGCATGCTTTAAGCCACTTAGGGCCATATGTAGGTAAATTACATTTACCGATTCTTAAATACCGAATTTTACCGATTCGGTATTTATGAATCGGTAAATGTAATGTAGGTAAAAAAATACCGATTCGGTAAGTGTCGGTATTTTAGAATCGGTATTTACCGATTCGGTAATGGTAACCTGTAGGCCCATAGGAATCAATGGGAAGCCAGTTACCATTACCGAATCGGTAAATACCGAATCGGTAATGGGGGGAGCTCAATCAAGGGTGGCAGGGTGTCACATTGACACCCTGTTGCACCCCTGATTCCTGCATGTGTGCACATGTGGCACACATACATGCCCTGAGGGCATGTGTGTCTGCCACATTGCACACATCTAAGGGCCAAAAAATGCATTAACTGAGTCATTCGTCATTTACCACCAACTTTCAGTTGGTGGTAAATAACGAATCCCCACACCCACCACACACTCCCCCTACATCTCATTTCTGTATTCGGTATTTACCGAATCGGTAAAATTACCGATTCGGTAAATTACCGAATACAGAAATGATCCCCCTACATATCAAAAGCCTAAATACCGGTCGGTAACGGTATATTTACCGAAAATCGGCCGTTACCGACCGGTATTGGGCTACCTACATATGGCCCTTAATGTGGCTTAATGCAGCCTTGTAAATAAGACACCCTTTCATGCTACACTTAGCATGAAAGGGGTGGGCAATCCACAGCAACACCCGTTGATTTTGACGCTGCCCTCTACGCAAATAGGAGGCAGCACCGATATTAAGAGTAGGTAAAACTTGGTCTTAAACAGGCGAAATGAGAAGAAATGCTTTATTTCTCCTCGTTTTTGCTGTTTCCATGTGTTTTGCTTTGTGCAGCACACATACAAACAGCAAATCGCCAGTGATTGTTTATGTGCAGGAAGGTGCACCTTCATTGAAAAATAATCACTTTTTGCAGCTTTTACGTGTGCTGCATTAAGCAGCACACACAGAAGTTACAAAGCACCATTACTGATCGTTTATGTGCAGGAAAGGACACCGTCGGGCACAAACAATCATTCTCCTGCAATGCAGACACTGTTGCACTTTCGTGCATGGGTGCCTGCATTGGCGCTAGGCAGCTAAATTAGCGCCAGCGCCGGGGGAAACACAGGGCTGCACTGTATTCTATTGAATACGGTGCAGCCGAGTTTCAGAGGTGGTGGAGCATGGCGTTAAGCCAAGGAGGCTACTGCAGCGCTCTGACACTTCTCTCGTAAATATGCCCCTTTATATCATACTTTCTCTAGACCTCAAGGATCTATAAACACGTTATAGTCCATGGTTGTTTAAAAGGCTCCCAGTTATGTTCAATTTCCCTCTGTTCGTGTGTGGCCTCTCATGTCAAACGTCATGATCCTCACTTGGCCAATGAAGGTGAAGGGTTTGATGTACAAAGCATTTTACCAGTCGCAAAGCCACCCTAAATTTCAACCTGTGAAAAGCTTTTGCTAATATACTAAACTCGTACAATGACTCAGACCTTGATGTATCAATGATTTACCACTGTAATTCGGCCTGGAAGCTGTTGACCTATTACCGACTCCCAAGTTGGGCTGAATCACTAAGAGGAAGGTGTCCACTTTGGAGTTCTTCCCTTTGTGAATTGGGATGGCAACTTTAGGCGCTCCCACAAATGTTTTCCAAAATGAGAACACATTTTTTAGCCAGAGTTGGTTCCTTTAAGTAACTTAGGATGCCTCAAATGAGAACAGGAATAGTAGTACGCCGTACCATGCAGGCCACCATCACTGTGACCGTAGCCAATCACAGGCAGCCACAAATGGCGACCTACCTAATGAAGAATGGACAGGTCGTTCTGCGACCTCTTGTGCGTCTGCATTTTTTTAACATACCTATTAGTACGTAGTTCGATTCGCAAAATCTGATTTATAATCGCAAAACATCGGTGCCAAATTTACGAACACTTGATGCGAACGTAAACTTTGTACGTCAGGCCCCTAAAATACATACATTGATGTCTGACTTAGCTGTACATCCCTCCTTATTGAAGTTACTGATGGAAGACCATGGCCATAGTATGTGCTTGAAGCTCTCTTCCATACGTTCAATCACTCCTGCCTGCTCATCTTGTACAGGGACCTCTCCAGCCTGACCTCATCTTGCACCAGCCATGCTCTCAAATCACAGGTACATCTGTTCATGTTTAACACAATATTATCCCATCATGCTCACTCATTACCACACATGTGTCCTAATGTGAAGCATGAAGTATCACTTTCCTGTATTGAAATAAAACATTTCAAGTCGAGAGAGCCACATGTTATTATCCATTACAAAGGAAAATAATCAAAATGTCCGTATTAGACTTTTTGTATTTTCTGAATAAAAGCCTCACACCCTCTGTTGTTATTGTAGAAATATAATTCTTCACTCTTCAGTGATCTTTCACACATTTCATTGCCAAAGGGGGCATTTAATAAAAATATGCATAATTGCTTCCAGAGCTGAAACTAATCAAATGGAGTCTCGGAAGAGGATGTCCAGTGTTTTTCCGCCTGTGGATGGGATTTGTAATATTACAGGGCAGAAATCCTGAAACACTGTTATTAAGTTGAAAATATTGATTCTCATGGGAGAAACTTTATCTGTATTTTTCATTCGGTGCTGGAGGGGGTGGTTAGGTCATTACACTAATGTGTAGAGTTAGACTGACAAGAGGTGGGACTCATGACATGTGGACATTCCGTGCAAAGATTGGAAGGCCACTTTACCAAACATTAACTCCAAAGCTGGATATTCATACAGTTATACTTACAATCTGTATTTCAACATTATCCCCTTCAGAGAGCACATTGATGCTGTCATTGCCTGCCTTGTGCTCTGTACCTGCTGTAACCTGGTAAACTCTGCCAGGTCTCCTGATCTGCCCCTGCTCATGTACTATTCACATTTCCGCTTGTCTCTTCAGTGAGTTTCACACCATCATTTCTCTTTTTCCCACAATGTGTTTATGGAGATTTAACACAGAAGACCTCTGGTCCTTCTGGAGCAGCGGTGTCCAACGTTAGCCCAAGAGCACCAGATCTTTGCTAGTTATCTCAGGATAGCCCCATAAGACACACATTTAATGAATCTGCAGCCAAGTCACTTTCCCAGTCAATAACAATATTTTAATGTATAATATCGATGTAAAATACATAAATATAATTATTATTAACCTAATAATAAAATACATTTTAATCAGCGCCTTAACTCCTGAAATGAAATATGAATTAAAAGCCACCATGTGTGGCCAATACCATCTGTAGCCATTGGTTTTTTAATTGTGTTCACCAATCTTCCAGGTATTCACAACGAATATGCACAAGATCCACAAGTTACCTCTCTACATATCTGTAAAATGTAATGTCTTCATGCTCAGACCAGACTACATTATAAATGCACATTTCTTCAAAACGACTGAACGGATTTACACGTAACCAAGCAAAGTAACGCCCCCCCCCCCCCACCCCCGCCCCCCCCAAGGTTGATGTGATTTTGTGCAGCTGCTTTTCTATATGGAAGAGCAAAGAACCCTATGACAGTTAAAATGGGAATTGCCACTTTAAGAGCACCTATCCCCATATTCCCCCCTCCCCCCCTCCATGGATCTGTGCAAACCTTGCCATGAAGGACCAAACGTAGACATCCTTTTTTTTTTTTTTAAGTTTTGTGCAGATTCATACAGATTCGTAAAATAACCCCAACCGTTGTTAAAACTCAACAAAATGCTTTTTGGAGTGGAAACTCTAATCCAACTATGACCACAAATGTAGTATTGCTAGCATTGTAATGACATTTTAAATGTTGAACTCATTTATGAATTTAGCATTAGTTTCTATGGCGTGTTGTTTTAATTCCCGCACTCCATTATATTCTGTTGCAGCATGCTGTACTGCTAGTGGTTGTCCATGTGTAGTGCTTGAAATACTCAAAGACTAAGGAGAGAGTCAACAGACAACTGTTTTGGCACTATTAGCTTCATATGTATATGCTATCAATTGCGCCTCTTATACATTTGTGGGTTTATTTTGTACTAGCATGTTTCTCCCAAACCCTTCGTTAAATTTTTATAGACCTATTTAGTAGTAAGTATTGTGAGAAAGTGTTCTTTAGTTGGGGCAGATTGGTGTCCTCTACAAGTAATGAAGTCACTATCTTGTAAACCCAACATGAACAGCTTAATGAAAATGTGTAAAGAACGCATAAATATCAAAACAGGTTAAAAGTCTAAAACAACACAATAAAAATCACAATCACATGTAAAAAACAAGCATTGGCATAGCCAATAGCTCTCGCCTTTGGGACCTTATAAGTGTTTAGTTATCCAGCACAATATCCTTGGTGCAACAAAATCAACTGTTGCATGGCTGAACACTTATGAGGTCCCAAAGGCGAGACCTATTGGCTATGCCAATGCTTGTTGTTCAGGCTATTGAGACCATGGCCGAATGGATAGGCAAGGACGCAATGTTTTGGGGAAGAACGAGTAGTTCTTTAAGCGGATAACCTGCTCCTGTTCATTAAGCACTTTACTTAGTGAGTCCCCATGTCTCACAGATATTGTCCCACATGAAGAGGCTTCTGGTCTGAGGTTGGCTGTAGAAAATCTGCTCCGATATTCTTAGCAGGGAGGTTGAAGAGGCACCATTACAACCACAACTGGGTATTAGCTCATGCAGAACTTTGGGGAAACTCTCCCTCTACCCCCACTTTCTCCCCAACTAGAAAGAAAACTGATCAGAGGAGTAACGGTGATGCCTGCACCCATACAAGACTATGCATATAATAGCAATAAAACAATTCCTACGTCATACTATGGAAAATATTACAAGATATTATGCTACCAGTACGTGTAGTAACGTTTTCTCCAGCCTTTACACTGCTTGTGACATTTGCACTAACCTATGCATACTAACCCTACCACACACCAATGCACTGCAACATGAACTTATTTAAAGACATCACGTTCAAAACATTTATTCCCACCCTTTCACCATTGATAGTTTTACAATCTAATTCAGTGCATGGAGCGTGCATTAAGCCTGTACAAATACAAAGTTGTGTGCAGGGTAGCCTTTGGATACATGAGCATGGCATCTTCTTTACAAGTCAGATCTACTGACTCTTCTTTAATTCTGTTGTGGCTTGTGAGAGGTAGCGATTTATGCAAGGGTTTACCAACGACAAGGAGTAGGAGTCCCTAGTCAGAGCGTGATATAACAGCTGGATGAAACCAACTTCAACAACAAGCACTAACACACGCCTCTTGGTGACTAAGAAGTCTGTGACATTCTACTGAATACCTTCTAAACGTTAACACTGTATAACTAACCCCCAGCTATACAAATTTGTCAAGCCACGTGCTGCAAAACCAACCTGAATACATTACATTCTAAAGTGCCATAGTCCATGTGGGTGCCTCCACATTCAAGTTTAGCTAATAATGACCGAGTTACACATTCTAGCCAGCTTACAGCCAACACACCAAGAACTCAATTTGGCCACTGCCTTTGTGTGAAGTAGCATCAATCACACAAAAGCGGTGGGGGGGGAGCATGTATTTACATCAAAAGGACCCACAAACGTAGCCTTGTTATGAATGCAGGATCTGTGTGTACACAGATTAGAGAGGACACGGAAGAGCTGAATCAATCAAAAGTGGCGAATGAAAGCTACTATGAAAAACCGTATTGGCAAAGCTAATAAGTCTGGGTTTAATGTGCTAAGAAAGGATACCTCATTTGTGCATGCCTGTGTCTTCCCGCATCAGCACATTAAAGCAAGAACCATTATATAAACGCATCAACAACAAGGACTAAAGACATACACTGACAAAACACAGCTGGGCACCCACGAAGCCACATAGGCACACACAGAACACCGATATAGGGCATGAACATTCTGTAAGGTTACCACGCATAAAGAAGAAGGCATGGGAGGGTGGGGTCAGATGCAACACTTAAGGCCGTAGTTAGAGCAAGTATTTCCACTGAAGTCACGAGCTTTCGCTTGGCGTAGTACTCATAAATAAATGGGAGCTCAGGAAGAGACCATAGGAGGTAGGCGTATGCCTAGTTTTTGGGGTATTCATTTATGGCTGCAGACAATTGGTGATGGGTGGCAGGACACAGGCAAGACAGACGAAAGAAGAACAAGCGGCCGGTGGCAGGACGCAGGCAAGACAGACGAATGAAGAAAGTGATCGCGATCAAACATCAAAGCGGCCGTGTGGCCGCGAAAGTGAAAGCAATCGCGGTCCAGCGCGGCGCGCGCCCCCGCGCACATGCACTGTAGCTCTAGGCTGACCTGGTAGCACTTTTTGGAGCCCTCTCAATAAGTCTCTCCAGTCCAGCGCATGCGCTGGGTCAGGCGAGACCTAATGAGGAATCATTTTAATAGGCAAAAAGACACCCCACAAATTCGTAAGGAGATCCAGAGATATGAATTCACGATTTAAGTTGAAAAAGTATCAAACAGTGAAAACCATCAATGGTAGCCATTGGGCATGGTAAAGTGTTAGCTACGCATGATTTGATGCTGACCTCTATGGAGTATGGGACTGATATACTAAGTAGATTTCCAAACTTCTTCTAGTGTTCAAACAACCAGTGAAGTACATTACTAATGCCTCCAGTACCTCAGAGGAGAGCAGTTAGTTACTCTTAAGGTGTCAGCCATAGGCCAGAGGCAAAGTCAAGACTGTGTGCAATTGCTACTGGTCCGATGGGTACATCAGGAAAAAGTGCTATTACAGCTTGTTGTGTCCACTATAACCACACAGTCCTTCATGGCTCTTCTCAGGTCACAGAGCATGTCCACTCTTCTTATCATCTGCCGCAGGTCCAGAATCTGTTCTGAGTAGGTGCTTTTGAGTACCACATTTATGCTTTCCACCAGTTAGCAGGGGGGCAAGACTGCAGGGCAGTCCCTAATCAATTTGGAAAATTACATGGGGGCAGACTTACCCACATTTTCATTAGTTCCTTTTTGCTTTACAGCAATCGTCCCCAAATTGCAATATGTCAGGGCTACGTCAAAATGTCCGTAGTATTCAGCCTCTACATATGGGCTCTGAAGGCTGGGGTGTGTGTAGGGTTGTGGACTATGGACATTAACAGTATCTACCCACAACTAACACTAAAGTCCAGCTTGAAGCAGGCCCTGTAATCCACAAAAAACCAAGAGACAGAGATCTGATAAGACAAAAGCAGGGTAACTCAGCAACCAGACGGGGGATACCGAGCGGATGCCCTTGCACCCTGTTTGCGCTCTTTAAAGGGCACAGACGTTTTACATGTGCCTCAGACAGACGTATTGTGAAAAATTGGGCTGTTGGCTGACTGGGCTGTGAGCCTTAGAAGTAAAGTTAGATCAAAAGTCTAACTTTACTAGACCAAAGTTTAGACCTAAAATCGAACTTTCCTAGTAGTAAAGTTAGACTTTTGGTCTTAGCTAGACTTTTGGTCTAAACCCAGACCAAAAGTTTAACTTTACCATGGTTGTGCTCTAATTCCCGATGGTCTTTATAACAGTAATTCACACTGTGTGATAGTTAGACAACCCTTGTATTGTTGGTGGATAAGCAATACAGTGGCTCAGGCCGCTTTTATCAAAGTCCACTCATCTGGGTGGTACCTTTCACTCTGCAGCTACCACTGTTACCTGGCTTATTTCTCAACGTTCATGGCTCTGTCTGGTTGTTTTCAATGACTACAGGCGCCTCTCATGAAGGCCTTCAGCAGCCAGAAAAAAGTCAGCTCTGACTTGCATGCTGATGACTCCCAGATGTGGAGAGGGACCTTAGATTGTTAGCCTTCTGTTTATTCAATCACGGAGAGAGACTTACTAACATAGGGATGGTGAACGGGGAAGACGTTGAATTTAGGGTGACTACCTCACTCTAGGTCCTTATGAACACTGACTCAAGATCTGAGCATTGAACCTACAAATCACTGATCTAGGGTGTGTGGTTTAATTCATAGAATGGAAGCAAAACAACACAGCAGGATCCCGAATTAACCCAGGCTTTCTCGCAAATGCCCTGGACAGGTAAAAGTGTCTCTAGTGACCTGGGGTGAGATGGTCAGTCGAGGTATATTCACTCAACATGTTGACGCTTCCTCGTTTTGCGTCTTGGCAGTGAGGGAGACTTCTGGGCGCTCCACAAAGGCTTGATCACTCACTCTTCCAAGCACAAAATCTAAATACTGCAATTCCTATACTGTTTTCTTCCATTTCCTTTGGTTTCTTCCCATGCTACACATTACTCCCCTAAGAAATCTGTCTCAAGCAACCTATAGACGATATAAATGATATACTAAAAAAAAGAAATCACAATACAAATAACAAATATATTTCTGCTAATAAATGATTGAATCTGTTTAGTCTATATCCTCACAAAGTTCAGCTTTATCAAAACTCTAAGAAGTCTTAAAATTGCAATTTTGAGTTTACATCTTGGATAAAAGTTTAACAGGGACACTACAGCCACCGCCTGACGCCGAGTCTGCATTTGCAAGGGCAAAAAGACAACGAGAGGGCAGACAAATAACAAATCCTCTTTTCTACATTCGGATTCCTATATTTGTACTTAAAATAGCAGGTGCAATGTGGCACTTTGCATGTGACAGTGTCACCGCCTCCAGGAGGCGCAAAAGAGGCCCAAAGAGGCCTCAGCAGATGACAGATTACTGATGAACATCCCACACACATCTGCTGGAAGCATGGGGGAGGGGAGGAGGAGGACGCCGAGTATTTCTATTCCAATCCGAGGAGCAGCAGATGCATTGAAAGAACAGCCTGATAGGATATGCTGTGTGGGTTTTCATTTTATGGTCTGCCTGAAGTAAATGATGCTCTCGAATGCTAAAGAGAAATCACAGAAAAGTAAATTATTTGAAGCTCGAAGGGCTATAATAGAAATGTCTTAAACATTTGTTTAGATTTTTCAGCGTTCTGATGGTATCTTCATCAGCATTTGTCACTGAACGCAAGAGTTATATCAGAAACCTTTGTTGAATTGTAAACACACAGGTTTAGTAGAGAAGGAATGCTGTGTCACATATATAATATGCATCTAAATATTCTAACTCCAACCAGTGCCCATTTTTAGCGGCACTTTGAAGAAAACTTCTTGTCCAAACTAACTACTCCCAAATAAACATGGAATATCAAAAAATACACAATGATTCGAATATTGTCCTTTATTGCCACATCAGGGTTCTGGTAATGTTTACAAACCAATTAACCTCGGGTCTTGTGGTTTATGATGTCACCTCTTGTTGACAATATTGGACTATTTTACACAGCTACTCATTATCTATCTATCTGTTTACCGGTCTATCTATGTTAACATTGCCTGTAACATCTCAAAGTTTGTTTAAACAAGCATTGGTAATGCCAATTGGTCTCGGCATATTAATGAGTTTAGTTGAGTAGTTGCTATTATAACTATATTAATATACTGTGTTTAGTATCAGATGAATAAGTTAGCAGGTTAGCAATGACTTTAGAAGTAGCAGAATAGTAATGCAGCAGTTTTACTGGTAAAGCAGTTACAGCATGAGCATTCATGGCTTTAAACATTGTGAGTTTCCCGCCAAAATCGATTCTGTTCGCAGATATGACAAGCATTTGCAATGCAATCGGTCTCGCCTTTGGGACCTTATATGTATTTAGCTATGCAGCACATTAGCCTGGGTGCTGAGACATCTACTATTTTACTGACCTCTGTTGGTCGTTTTCCATCAAGACAGTTAAATAGAGGCAGTTGAACAGAAAACAAAGTCCCTAAGCAGAAGCAGAAAAGTCCTAGGGCTGATCTCCAAAGCCCACAAAGTACATACACATATAAGTATATAATAAGTATATAATAAAGTATATACATGAGGTCTTGAATGCTCGACCTGAAAAGGAAGGCTGTCTGTGGCAGATTACTTGCAGTGAATCAATTTTTAGGTCTTGGCTACAGACAAATTCACATGTCTTTTAGCAAGATCTGCTGTTTCCAAAATACATATAGTGGGTGGACTTTGGGTCAGCCCCTTGCTAATGAATGGATGGCTTTGTTGTGACTCTCCCTTGCCTATTCCGTATTTGATTATTTTCTTCTCTATTCGTTAGAATGTACAGCCCAGAAGCATTTCGATCTCTGTTTATTACTGGTGGACTTCTACCCTTCCTCTGCTGATCATGTTTCCAATCAGAGGTTATTATTTTGTTTTCTAATTCCCCACCATTTTGCTGCTCCGCCCTTGCTCCACAGTGTTAGCCATATCACACACACATATATACACTTTAAGAGAACCTGGAAGCTGCAAATCACTGCTGGGCCACTCGAAATGTTCTCCCCATGCATTGTTGTAGGCCTTTCTTTGATATTTTATATTAATAAACATCTGCCATGTTAGATTGCCAAATTAAAATAGGGAGCTGGCGACAGGACATAAGTGCACACTGAGGAGTTTGTTGGTTATGATGAACAGTGGAGAGTTAACTTGAGTACTGTAGGGTTGTTGGGAGTTAAAAAGTAGTTCCACAGAGTGAAAGGACTAACATAGCAATGTTTAAAAGCCAGTCTCGATATTAAGGGAGATCCTGTACACAAGGCTGCAAAAAATCATTTGAGTAAATCACATGAGATATTTTTGCTTCCAGTTCCATTGAATGACTGTTCGTTGCTCTGCAGTCAATCAGCTACAGTGACGAATAGGTGGCAAAATCGATTGACTTTGATGAGTAGTAGAAGCAAGAGAAGCACAGGAGTATGAAAGATGGTAGGAGAGACGAGGTAGAATTGCGATTCTCATATTAACATGACTAGAGAACCTAGATTTCATTAAAGACATGCAGGCTATCATTATGCATTAATCCTTTAATGCAGATCACAAGCAGCCGCACTACATCATAAAGACAAAACAGTTCTGGAATGCAGTGAGCAGAAGTAATAAAAGGCATGAGAGACAAGCAGACTGCCTCTTTTAAATGAAGTGAAACAACGGGAGTCCAAAGAATAAATCCAGCTTTAACTTGAGACTGAAGATGGAGATGGAGAGAAGTCTGAAGCTGGATACGGAATTTAGCAGGACATCAGGTGGAGCTGTCTGAAAAGAAATATGAGAATGTAAAAATACGTTAAGAGGTAGCTGTAAAAAAAAATACAAGCATATGTATATAGTAAAAGGGGAAATACTAATAAGACAGTTCAAAAGCTACTCCGTCCGAGGAGGTGACGTTGGGATAATGATAGCCTCCGTGTCTTTAATGAAATCTAGATTCTCTAGTCATGTTAATATGAGAATCGCAATTTCATTACAAGACCGGGGGCTACATTATGCATGTTGGTAGCCCTGAAGGACAACATCAGACATATGTTCGATAGGTTTACAGTAGTGGTTAGCGAAGGTAGAAGCATTTGACCAATCAGCCGCTTTAAGGATATAATTCAACTTACCGCCAGACCAGAATGATTTACTTGCCATAGCACCTCTGAGAGAGTGTGCTTGGAATTTAGAAAGGTCAATACCAGCCAGCTTCATTACTGACTTGACCCATCTAGCAATAGACGAGGAAGTAACTGGTTTAAAAGGCTTAACAAAAGAGATAAGGAGTTGATTAGCATCTAAAGGGCGAAGGTCTTTACATCTCAAATCATACCCTTCCATACAGTCTACGACACACAGCCTTTTGCAGAGATCGAAACGAGGGTAGAAAATGGAGTCTGACATGATTTTAGTCCTTCTAAATATATCAAATTTAACTCCAAACATATCATATTGTCTATAAGAAATATCTAGGCATTTGACATCTGAAACTCTACGACAAGAAATCAAACATAAAAGAGTAGCATGTTTGAGCGAGAGGCATTTCCTGTTAAGATAAGCATTGTCAGGCCAAGCATTGAAAAGGTCAAAGATAGCTTTAACATCCCAAATGGTCTGGTATTTAGGTCTAGGTGGTCTCTTGAGTCTAATGCTTTTCATAACTCTGCAAATAATAACATTTGTACCTACCGTCTTATTGTTGACAAGGGAATGTCCAGCGGAAATTGCTGATCTGTAGCAATTGATAGATCTATAAGATAACCCTCTGTCGAATTGTTCGACAAGAAAATTAACTATATCGACGATAGGAGCTTCCATGGGATCCAGGTTCCTCTCCAAGCACCAACAAACCCAGATTGTATCTATAGTGCGTTCCGGGTGCCCATGATTCACCGAGGAGAGTGAGAGCTGATGACGAAAGGCCAGACAATTCGTTGGATTGCCTGACACTTTCCAAGCAAGAAGGTTCAAAATCCCTGAGGTGACTAGGGGATGATCTTCTCCGTCTGCGTTGGAAACCAGTCCCTTGCTCGCTGGAATGAGAAAGGGGATGTCGCAGGACAGTTCCAGAGCAGTCGGGAACCATGCCTGAGACGGCCAAAAGGGGGTTATGAGAACCAAAGAGCATTGGTCTTTTCTGACCTTCTGTAGGACCCTTTGGATCATAGCAAAGGGAGGGAAGGCATAGCCCTGAAGATTCGTCCAGCATTGGAGGAAAGCGTTCACAGCCAGAGCGCCGGGGTCCGGCATCCAGCTGAAATATTGGGGAAGTTGGAATGTTAATCTGCTGGCAAACAAGTCCACATCCAGTGGACCCCAAAAATGAAATAGAAGATTGAAAACGTTCAAGTTGAGTTTCCAATCGGTGAGGTCTGAAAGGAATCTTGAGTTCCAATCTGCAGAAAGGTTCGACTTTCCGGGAAGGTACTCTGCCTTCAGAGAGATCTTGTGTTCTAAGCAAAACATCCATAGTTTCTTGGCTAAACAGGAAAGGTCTGCAGATTTGGTACCGCCAAGGCGGTTGATATAAGAGACTGCGGAGATGTTGTCCATCTTCAGAAGAACAGATCTCCCCTGGAGTGAGTGCTTGAAGCTCATAAGTGCGTACAGACCTGCTGTCAGTTCTAAGAAATGTATATGATTGGAAGATTTGGCGAGAGACCATGCTCCACCAGTGTTCTGGTCGAGATGGCGAGCACCCCAACCGTGGAGGCTGGCATCTGATTCCAGAATAAATTCCGTGGCAGATCCGAAGATAGCTTTCCCATTCCAGGCATCCAAGTTCTCCAACCACCATGAAAGTTCTGACCTGGCTTCCTGGTCTAATGTCACCAAATCTCCATACCAGAGGCCAGACCTGAGAGCCTTCCCTTTTATTCTTTGAAGTGCACGGTAATTCAGAGGACATGGGAAGATAGCTTGGATGGAGGAGGAAAGTAGGCCTAGTAGTCTGGCTAATTCTCGAAGGGTTAGAGATTCTTTCCTTAAAACATACCTGATCTCTTTTCGAATTTTCGCAATTTTGTTGGAAGGAAGAAGGAGAAGGCAGTTCGAGGTATCTATAGTAAAGCCCAGAAATTCTAGAGATTTGGAGGGGGTTAAGATTGATTTTTCCCTGTTTATAATGAAGCCAAGACTCTCGATAAGCTCCATCGTAGAGTTGAGGTCTTCCAAAATTTGAGAGTAGAGTTGAGACATAATAAGAATGTTGTCTAGATAAATAATGAGACGAATGCCCCTCTCTCTTAGAAGAGAGACGATAGTTCTCATGATCTTGGTAAACCACCAAGGGGCAGAGGATAGACCGAAAGGGAGAGCTTTGAATTGGAAAAGACAATTCTTCCAAGTAAACTGGAGAAAGGGTTGGTGTTCTTGATCCATAGGGATGGTAAAGAAAGCGTCTTTTAAATCTAGTTTCACCAGCCAGTCTCCTTTCAAAAGAAGGTCCCTGAGAAGGTGAATCCCTTCCATTTTGAAGTGTCTGTAAACTAGGTATTTGTTTACCTCCCGAAGGTTTATAACTGGTCTCCACCCTTTTTCCTTTTTTTGAACTAGGAAAAGGGTGCTGACAAAGGTTTTTACTGACCATGGGACTTGAACGATAGCTCCTTTTTGACACATTGAAGAGATTTCCTCTTCGACAATTTTCTGATGTTCTTCCGAAAGAGTTAGTGGTTCTGGGGTTCGTGATTGAAAAGGAATGTCTATAAACTCTATTTTGAAACCCTGGACGGTTTCTAGAACCCATGGGTCTTGAGTTAGAGATTCCCAGACAAGGTAAAAGTATTTTAGTCTGCCCCCAACTTGGGAAGAAGAGGAAGGAAGAGGAAGACTTACTTTGAGGGTTGGAGGAGGTGGGATTTCCTCTGGATCTGAAGCCTCTGTTTCGTGGACCTCTGCCTCGTTGAGGATAATATTGTTGGTTGGATGGGAAGAATCCTCTACCGCTACCTCGGAAGGTTGAAAATGGCAATTTGCCTGCCACGGCCGGAAGAACGGCCTCTTCTTCCAGCCTGTCCAAAAAGGTTGGAGTTGAAAACTCTTTTCATGTTAGATTGAGCCCTATCCAGGGCAGTAAATGTTGCGACATATTTCCCGATACATTTGATCATGTCTTCACCGAAGAGGAGGCCTTTAGGGTTATCGGAGGGTTCTTTCTCTGCCAAATCACCCAATTTAGGGTTGATCTTAGTGAGAATAGTTCTCCTTCTCTCGATGTTGAGTCTCGAATTGGCATTACCGAGGAGAACAATTGCCCTTTGGCTCCATCCTCGAATCAGGTTAACATCAAGGGGGGTGTTGGAAATGTGGGATTCTTCAGCTAGGTCTAGAATCCTTGTAAGTGGACCAAGGATGTCGAGCAGGCGGTCTTGACAACCTTTGAGAGCTCTTTCTATCCCTTTTCTAGGGTCTTTACCCAATTTGAATAGGAATTTGATAAGGTCGGGGTCAAGGTTGGGGGTTTGCAAAACTTTATCTGAAATGAAGGGTCTTGGACACTCTGATCTCAGGGTGTTTCTGGTCTCTCTCTCGAGATAGTTTCTTAGCCACCTAGTAATAAATTTAGGGACATGATCTTGAGGAAACCATTTTGAGCTATTTGGGTGTGAAAGATTGAGGGGAGAGAACATTTCCTCACCTAGTGGGTTGAGGATAGTATTTTTAGAGGAAGAAGGTGACTCGGGGTCAACGGGATTATTGAAGTTGAGGTCTTGGTCATCTAGGTCCAGTACGAATTCGTCGTAAGGGTTATTACAATTTTCTTCCTCCGTTTCGGAGTCGGAGACTGCATCAATCTGAGTTGAATTTGAATTTGTGCCGCGAGGGACACCCATCATATTTGTGCCGCTGGAGACACCCATCAAATTTGTGCCGCGAGGGACACCATTGTCATTTGAGGCGCGGAGGCCTCCCATCGTAAGTGAGGTGCTAGGACCTCCCATAACAAATGAGGTGCTACGACCTCCCAGGTTGCAGTCGTGAGGGTAATCGCAGTTTTTTGATTTTTTGCTTTTTTTAGGCTGGTTACCGAGTTCATCAGGGAGATCACCATGGGGAATGGAAAGGGATCTCTTAGAAGACATTACTTCTTTAAAGGTGGAGACCATGCAGGATCTCATTTCTTTTTTTAGGAAAAGTTTGAAAGAATTATCATCATGAATGGGAGAGCTGGCAGTAGCTTCTTCAGAATCTACGTCTGACATAATGGAGAAGGGATCAGAAATGATTAAGGTAAGTAATTAAGTTCTCCCCTTTTTTTTATCAGGTCAAGAAATTAAGTTCTCCCCCTTTTTTTTTTTTAGGTTACTATCGAAATGGAAGGTAAAAGATAGAAATTTTTCTGTATGTATAAAAATTTTTTTTCTTGGTTTAAGAATTATATAAGGTGGCAAGAAATCTAGGGAGTATCCCCTTCGTTTTATCTCTCTCTCTTTTTTTGTTTTTTTGTTGTTGTAGCGCTAAGACTTCTCCGGCAGTAGCTGAAGAGCGAAGTAACTGAAACCTTCGCTCAAGCTCAGCTGCTGCCGTGGAGAAGATTAGAGGAATGACCCTAGTCAAAGGGCTCACGCTACGGCATCGTTGCTAAGGTGCTTACATCTTCCATTAAGTAAGACGTGCTCGCGAGGACGGTGCGAGCGCGTCGGGGTGATCGATAAAAATCAACATAAAACAAACAAAATTAAGGGCAAATGTCCGAAGAGAGGCGGCGTGAGAAGGGGAGAGCCGCATAGTAAAGAAAAAAAGGTACGGGCGAGGGAAGTGAGGGAAGCGAGCTCAAAACGTAGTGTGGGAGGAAGCAATTAAGGTAGTACCACGGGGGTAGGAGGGATCGGGGAGAAAGGGCGACAACCTGAATAGGAGGTCGTGGGAGAGGGTGAGGGGGGAGGAGACCCGGGTTCACCCAGAGACGCGAGGGAACAGGAGAGCAAAGAGCACCAGAAATAGGGTTACAGTTTGATAAGCCAAAGTCAGACATAAAATCGAAAAAGCACTATAAATAGACGATAAGCAAGAGGAGAGTACTTATCTGCTTGTGAGCCACATTTAAAAGAGGCAGTCTGCTTGTCTCTCATGCCTTTTATTACTTCTGCTCACTGCATTCTAGAACTGTTATGTCTTTATGATGTAGTGCGGCTGCTTGTGATCTGCATTAAAAGATTAATGCATAATGTAGCCTCCGGTCTTGTAATGAAATTAGGTGTAGTAGTAGAGTTAATGAGGCAAAACCAGTAAGCTGAAAAATAAGACAGGCAGAAGAACACACAAAGGAAGAGTTGTTTAGTAAACAGCAGGAAAATAGATTTGGTACGAGAGAGCAGGATTAGAAGTAGGAATATGAGTAGGGGTATAATGTTGAAGTAGGACTAGAAGTGGCAGTAAATACAAGTGGGAGCAGGTGAAGCGAGAGTAAGAGTTTGAGAAAGCTTACAAGAGAATGTTAAGTAAGAAAAAGTAAAAGAAAGGAGTAATGTCAAACATAAATGAGAATAAGAGTAATTGCAAGAGCAGAAGTAAGAGCAGGCATAATCTGAACGAATATGAATAAGCAGGAGTAAGACTAGAAGTGGGCATATGATTAGGAATATGAGTAATTCAGAAAGGGTAGGAGGATGGATATTAACAGTTTTAAGGGTAGAAACAGGGGAAGAAATAAGCACTGGGTCAGAGCAGCAGTTCTGAGTAAGAGCAGTGATCGGAGAGGGGATAAGTGACATGACAGACTAGGAGTATGAATGACAGAAGAGGTAAGTACAGGATGGAAGTAAGAAAGGTGGTGAGCTCCATTATAATGTATAACAATAAAATAGCTCTTTAGGTGGATTAATACACCTGATGGCCAAATACTTGTGTGGGCTGACCCAAGAAAGTCAAAAACTTTCACCAAGCAGGAGGCAACCAAAGCAACCAATTGATGTGGAGGGCCTATGTCAAAAGGTTATGAAGACATTCTAGACAAAACAATGCTTTGCTCTGGCGGGAGCCTAAAGAATTTAATACTTGCAGAATGCATCTATCCTGGGAGGGTGGGTGTAAAATGCTCATTTCTCCTATATGTACATCCGTATAGAGTACCACCAAAGTCATCTTAGCTCCAATTGATAATGGACTGAGGATCAGACTCACACAGTCCTGCAGGGAAGAGATGTAAGAAGTGTCCATCTGTCAATGGTGACCTAAGGGGGCTGAATCATTGCTACGAAAAGTTATAAAAAAATGTTTGTCAATAGCCAAGGAAGCTTTTGATTTCACAAGGTTAAAACCTAAGAAGGTCCTCACATCCTAGTTGTGCAGCGACTCTTCATTGAGGGAAGCGCAAAGACATGAAAAGAAGGTAGGTTAAAAAATCACATTCCAGTGGAATTCCTTCAGTACCTTGTTGCCAAAGGTGGGATGAGTCCTCAGGCCCACTTTGCCCTGATCAGGAACAGTGTAACAGACTAAAACATTTTTTTTAAACCTGTTGCAGTGAAAAAAATATAATACAAGACTTATTTTGTTATACAGTGCATACATGAGATTGCAATGTATGATGATTGTATGAATTTTTGAGATGTAAAATGGTGCCTCGTGCATTGCAATGCATGTACCCCGTAGGAGATGAAAACATACACTAAACCGCGAGTATTGCCTTCCCACCTCATGCTATTAGCTGAGGCAGAGCCAAACCCACTGTATATAGTTTGAAGTCCAGTAACAATAAACTGAACCCATCTTGCATGACTGTCCCTGCACTGAAAGTCGGGGAAATCAGAATTCTACTCCCAGTCAGATCTCAGGGGTCCCCAACCATAAACATTTATAATCTGTTGTAAAAGTACTTCATTGGCTACACGTCTAAGCCCGAATTTTGTGTGCAATCTTTGTCACCGAGCTCAAACTGCTGAAAATAAAACCTTGAGACGATATTAAAGTATTTACATTTTTAACCAGGCTAGTTGCTAAGTAGAAAACCACGCGAACATTCTCTAACTCGCTTCTTGTGCATAAGAGTGTTCTAGACAAAAACATGTATGTCGACCTCGGAGTCGGTCTAGAGTGGGTTCATAAGCACGTACATATTTGAATAGTGCTACTAATAGTGTGTCCTAGATCAGCAGGCTGAGACAGGATCAACTTGTTCTCTCTAGTCTGAACTAAACTGCACTTCTAGCTATCAATATCAATATAACGTTTTTTTTTCATATAAAGGTTTAAAGATAATCTTGATCTTCTATAGTTTGTTTCACTACAGCTGTGCAACAAGTGGAAACATACGATCAAACCAGGGAAAAATGCACAGGAAGGGCTGCACACATCCCAGTTCACCAACAGACCATCAACCAGCCTGTCTTTATTGACCCTGAAAGTCTGTTTCAGTGACAAAGGATCGACACATTACTCGCAGGGATGGCCTTCTCCCTCATGACGCCCCTGCCAGTAGAAATGAGTGAAGAACCAGTTTGTACATGTGACCTAAAAAGGTGCAAAAATAACTACAAAAAACGGAGTGCTGATTAACAAGAGCTGCCATGTGTTAATATTACTTGCAGTCTTTACCAACATTTTCACTGCAGATACTTTAGAATACCGTTCTGTTTGGTCAAATATTTTGTTGTATTTTTTCACTTTTCTATCAAACTCCCTTCCATTTGTTTCCTCAGAAGAGATCGATGAGATAAAAGCCAGGAGCGGGATGAAATGTACGTCCCCGTAAGAAAAGGGAACACGAAACCCAATGAAGTAAAGAGAAAGGGAATAAAAACAAGCATATGCATAAATTAAATATAAAATTTGAACGGATACTTTTCCCTCAAATTGTTGGATATAATCATTAAACAATGAACGTCTAATGTATTTATTGAAAGATTCCCAATTAGAAACAGTATCTTCTCTTATAAATGAACAACACACATAATTCCAAGATGGCCGCGACACAACCGTTTTATTGAGCAGAGACAGCACCAGGCTTACCGCTGCCAAATTTGGAGGTACTATTTAATTCAAAACACAATGCACGTACCACTGTATTTATAGTAGCTGCTATTAGAACTGAATTTTCTGCTGTTCTGTTCAAGGAAAAACTGAAATAAAGTATGTTTATATTTCCGTTTAATTACTTCTATCGAAATGCTGGCACATCTAATATGGCAAATCCACGTTCCAAGATGGCGACTTCGTTTATAGTGGGCTTGTTTTGAACGTGCAAAGGTTTTCCGTTTATGGGAGTGAAATGTGGAAGGACTGTGCGATCGGGATGCATTGTATGAAATGCACGTCCCCGTAGGGAAAGGGAAGACGAAACCCAATCAAGTAGAGGGAAAGGGAACAAAAAAACAGTCGCAGTAGTCCTTCTAATGCACCGTGTGTGGATGTTGTCAGGGCTGGCAGGGACGGGCTCTGGAAGAGAACTCTGAGGCTGTTTACATTTAAAGTGATAGGGCTTGTATACTTCCAATTCACTTACGGGGGAGCTCAGGGAAAGCGAGAGGGAGGAAGGGGTTAAGGGTGGGTGCATGGTGGGAGGGTGACTCTGTGAGGGAAATTAAGATTTTGAAGCGAGGACGTGGCTCAACTTATAAAGCTGCCGACTTTGGAGCTGGAGAGCAGGGTTCGAGCCTCAGGTGGGCTGTATCACCTTATTATAAATAAATAAACAGCGATCTCCAAGGGCCGTGGGGAGAAATAAAATAAATAAATAAACGGAGATGTCAGATGGGGGTGGGGAGAGACAAATAAAACAAGCATTGGCAATGCAAGGGGGCAGTAGAAAGTAGTCTGTGCAGTAAAGGGGCCAATAGCCGTGGAAGGACACAGATGAAGACATGTCCTTCATATGGAGGGACTAACAAACCTACAACCAATCAGGAGGCAGCATTTAAGACACAAGCCAATGAAAATGATGGGTGGAGAGTGGGCGGAGCTTCCACAAAGCTTCCACACTATAGTGTATACTGCATGTCTCAACGAGACAGCGCAGCTGCCTAGGCGAGACCTAAAAATGCTGGTCTTCTTGGAGCAGTAGGAAGAGGAGAGGAGATGTGGCCTAATGGAACTGGGACAGCAGGTTCGACTCCCTGTGTCACCTCAACAGCCTGTGATTCTAAGCCAATCACTTAATCTCCCCATGCCTAAAAAAAGTAATCTGACTTTGGTGTAATGTCTGGCGCTCATGTAAAGTGCTTTAATGCCATTGGGCCAAGTTCATGCAATATAAAAATAGCACTAACTATGTATATATGATGAAGAGATACACATGAACAGAATTGTCTGGCGCTTCCCTGGTGCTGGAGCTTCTGCCCTCCCTCGCCACACCCTCGAGCTGAGTGGAAGGGCTGTGCCTGGGCCCCAATCAGTAGCATAGCAAGGGCATCAAGTAATATTGTTCCTTTCACTGCTGTTGGGGTAGTAAAATACAACCTTTATCGGAGTCAACTGATCCCTTCAGGGGTCCTAACCCCATTGACACTGCAGCAGCTGAACCAATGGTAGTAGCAAAGCCCTTAACCCCAACCCAACATGCAACTGAGGAGTATGTCTGCAAAACTGAAGCATCTCAGCAGGAGGAGGGCTTCAGAGAACAGATGCCTGCCCTGGTCCAGTTAAACCTCGCGAAGTCTGAGGCTGAGGAGCAGATCCAGCGGACCAGGGAGACAAGGACAGTGTGCAGGACTGTAGTGAAAGGCTGATAATCATATGGAAATCGCAATAACGTCTCAGAAAGTGACATTACATGAAGTGATACAGGTAGGTAAAATAATTGCCTCTTAAAAGATCAAGGGCCTATTCACCAAAATGACAACGTATCACAAACAAAAGTGAAAACAAAATGTTTTGTTTTTATTGTGAATACATCAACAGCGTATGCTTTTACACATATGTGAGGTGGAGAGGTGTGGCTCACTAGTTAGAGGAGGCAGACCCGTAAGCAGAGAATCGGCCAGGGACCAGGGTTCAATTCCCGACGCGGCAGGGTCGTGGACCAAGGTCAAAACAGACTCGATAATTCTCGCCTCGGTACCTACTCTAACCAGGAACACACTCGGCAACTCTGGGCATTAAGCTTGCCTCATCTCTACAACGGCCCCCCACAGACGCCGGGGATGCCTGGTTTCACCTTGGAGATACCCAGTAAGGGACCATCTCACAGGGATAGCCAGGACGGGTTCCCCAGCGGTCTACAGCGCCGGGACGCCCCGTTGCTGGGGCAGCTGTGCGCTTTACAAGTCTACAACATTTACATTTACATATCCATTTGTTACTAAGCTTAGAAATGGCTGAAAGCGACAATATGTTTAAACAGACAAGTGGACTTTGGAGAGTACATGTTTAAACTACTTTAAGTGAGTAAACTAAATGTGCTAGGTGTATCTTTTAAACATTAAAATTGCTGTTGATGCGGGTTTGTTTACTGCTGGCATCCTTTATCCAACTCCAAAGCACAAACGTGCTTCACATTTAAAGTTTTTAAAGCAATAGAACTGTTAATTTTGTCAAGTTTTCAGAAAAAAGATGATCTCTCCTTGGCCATTGTCAGAAATGAACTTGAAGCTACAATTGGGATGGAGGTTTACAACGACCTTGAGGCCGGGTTACATGCATCAAAGTGTTTGCAATGCTCGGGTACAAGGTGACACCTCTCAGCAGTGGGCTAAGGGCGACTGAGTCTTCTTTCTAAAAACAGTTAGGGGCACTCCGTACACCTGCTTCCAAATCTGGCTTGTGCCATGATAGTGTACCTGTGAGCACATGTAACCATGAGTCTACCTGGTGAACTCACTTCCCTGTAGCAAGAAAACACCTAGTTCATCTCTGGGTCCATCACCATCATAACAAAAGTTCACAATTCTGCCTTCTTGGCATTGACCTCGTGTCTGTGGCCCTAGTCTCATGTGCTGGGGCTGTGTCTGATGTCACTCAAAAACACTCAACCCAACCCAAATTGGAACAAACCAACTTGGAGTCAGGGTCCAGCAGCAGGTAGTCAAGTACCAGATCAGGTTTCTGAACGTATTTGTCACCCTAGAGAAACTGATGTTTCCCTTAACCCTGGAGGCCACATTTTTCCAAAGGTCGCCTGTGGCCATTTGAAGTTACCTCGGTATTCCTAGCCAAATACCCAAAATTCCCCATAATCCCAACAGAGTGAAAAAATCTTCCTACGATTAGCCAGTTCTAAAATGCATGCAGAGCCACGGAATTATGTGATTCTACCGCCGTGGATGCAGCGCTTTCAACATAATTATAGATTTGCCACATAACCCATCATCTGCGGCATACTTTACAGATTTCTCAAAAGAAATAATTGTTCTAGCTCAAACAGATCAAAAGTTACCCAAAATGTGGGGGCTCGAGTTGCCTCGCAGAGGAAGGCCCTAGCTGCGAAGTTCGACTGATCACATTTCAATTGCTTATTTCTTCATGTGAGTGTTAAACTGTTACTAATAATTCGGAACCTTTTGCCCATATAGTGTTAGCATGTAGCAAAAAGATCAAAATAATGCAAGAATACTGTCACAAGATGGGCTGCATTACGCCAGATAATCTGCCTTTTCTTGCCATATAATTTAGTTAATTTACAGCATAATTTGACCCCTGCCACTAAATTTTAGGTGCCCATGATACTGGATAATGAGAAAATTATCACATTATTCCAGTAACCCAGAGCCCTAAAAACAAACCTTTACACAACTGGCCACTCACGCCCTATTGGTTTATTTATCCATTTGATAGTCCCAATCGGGAACTGCAAGCTCTGTAGGCCCCCCCAGCACCAGCGAACAGTTACAAAATATACAAACTAAAAAATCCAAAGCCCTTTCAAAAAACAGGCAACTTTCAAAATAGGTTTATTTTACTTTTACTAGACTTGTAGCCCAAAACATCACACAAACATGTGAACCAATTGAGGTGCCACGAATCTCTAGTTCTGATGTGCCTGTCTTGTGCTCTGAGACACATTATATTCTTTGACTGATTCTCAGAGTGATTCTCAGAGTGATTCTCAAACACCTCAGCGGTTCCCAGTGACCGGCGGAACCAATATTTTAATGTTAGTAATATTTTTTAATAACTGTTCATCTATCAATAAATGATAATAATGTACCACTGGACTGCACTAGTAACATATTAGGGTGCAATGGGCCCCAATTCAAGCAAGAGAAATTAGTCCTACAGCCTCCGCATGTGGTTTAGAGGACCCATCACACCCCTGGGCTCCGGTGCCGCTGCACCTGTTACACTAATGGCAGCTGCTGCACTTCGGTAGCTGCGCCTCTGCACAGTGCCAAGAATGGACATCCGACATTTTGTTTTATGTAACATGATTCGTCTAGTCTTCACTGTTTTGCACTTTCGCTAGTCCATATTTTTGCTATATATAATCCACACATTCTTTTGTAGGAGAACTTATAAGGCTGTACTTTTACCATTACTGTGACAACATACGTTTGAATATGTAGTGTAAAGTATATCCGTAACCAGCGCTCAAGCCATCGCCTAGCAGTAGGCCTTGGATGCTTGGTCACTACTAACCCCAGGGTCTGAGGGAGCTACCAATGGAAACTAATGGAGGGGGTCGTGGAAAGACTTTCCAAATGACAGTACCCGGTCAACGGGGCGAGAATTGAGAAAAGGTCGTTTTATTACAACCTGATAAGTGCTCCCCTTTAACCCCCCCAGGCTTGTATATAATACCTTACTCTCCTCAGCTGCCCCCCACGCCTGTTTTCACCAAATAACCGAATCACCGCCCTCTGTCGCCCCCACTCACTCAAAGCAACCCTCTCAAGGCCACCGCTCCCCTCACGCCCCTACCTAAAATCTCCATTCTACACCCTCACCACTTCCCATCGCTTTATCCTATCTCCTTTCTCCAGCAAATTACCTCCCTGTTTTCACAAAACCACCTCCCTGCACCAAAAAACATATAAAGGATGAGAAACCTTCGATAAGAACGGACACCTGAGGAAAGAGTATAAGAAACACACCTGCGAAGCGGCTGACATGAGGGCACAGGCGTGATGAGAGTGGATACAAGGGCTAACAGACTGCAGACGACATGCCCGTCAGGAGGCGGGATTACCAAGCCAAGCACCAATCACAATGCTGAAAATATGATGCAAGCCAATCACAAATAAGCCTGGAAAGTGGGCGGAGCTTCCCCCACTATACTGTATACAGCATCTCTCGACGAGACAGCGCATGCACTGCCTAGCCGAGACCTAAAAACTGACAAATGCTCCTAATAAAATGAATGTAGCATGTGCTGCTATTTATTTTAACGCTGGAACACACTGGACAAAGACGGTCCAGTATTAGTTCTCTCTAATTAGAAATGTGAAACCATTCCTCCCAGAATTCAACTTAATAACTGCAATTCAAGCTTTCATAATTTCAAATCTTGGTGGTGAAAATTTCCTGTTCCGCTGCTTCCCAGACACCACATCAGTACCTCCTAAAAGCAAATTATATGTAGCAGCATGTCTCATCAAGGGCCTGAAGAAATATGACCACATCACCACCATGAGGGAACACTGTGGCTGCTCTTGCTATCCTGCACCATCTTTAAGAACAGCTGCGTCACCTACAGAGTCATCACAAATGGCACCTTACCTGTTGGGCTGACAAGCTCCCCATCTTCAGTGGCTCTTGGCACACTATGGCCAGGACATCATCTGTATGTAGATAAAAAGTGCAAAAAAAGGGTAAAAAACAAGTCAACAGACCTTATCCATATTTGCCACCCAGAATCTGGAATTACATCCCTGTATCCATCGGAATTTAAGCCTATGGACTCTCTTTAACATCCTGCCTAGGCTACTAAAATGATATGCTAACTTGTTTGCATCTGTAACTGTCATATCATTAATCTGCCCATCCAAGAGGCAAGCGACCATCGTTCCCAAGAAACTGAAAGAAGGGTTAGATGGCGAACGACCTTTACAACGCGGTCGTTACACCGCGGTATGTTTACATTGCAGTCATTACAACGCAAGTCGTTACAACGACTTGCGCTGGATGGCGCTATACACTAAGGAATAGTATGATTTACTATTTCAACACCTTCCCTTCTGTTACGTAGGCTAGAGTTGGAATAGTAAATCATACTATTCCTAAGTCAAGCGCCCTCCAGCGCAAGTCGTTGTAATGACTTGCGTTGTAATAACTGCGATGTAACGTACCGTGGTCTAACGACCACATTGTAAAGTCACATATTCAGGTTAGATACACCTCTTTACAAGAAACCCAACCTTTCCACCTCTGGGCTATCCAACTACTTGTCCATCAATGCCATGCAGTAGTTGCTGAACGGCTTCAGACGTCCATCAACCAGCAACTGCAAGGCTATCTTAGCTGTCACTACAGTCTTCAATGCAGTCAGGAATTAGGCGTCCTGGTGGAACAAAGCCATCTTGCTGTATTTTTTAGATATATTTTAACCTACTAATTAGAGTAATTATTTCACTGCAGCCCCTGAGCTTATAATGGGCAATTATTTTTGGACTAGATATTCAACCAACTGATCAATCGAAACACCTGTGTTTTAGGGCACCTCCACTGCTCCCTGGATAAGTGTAGCGGTTAGAAATATTGTTTCCAACTTGGCAGGTTGAAATATAGCCTTCTCCTGCTCAGCTGATGTCCATCTTGATTATTGTAATGCTCTTTTTGTGGCCTTCCTAAATCCTTGCTACAGCTGTTACAGACAGTCCAGAATGATGCCAGTGGGAGCAGTTACAGACCTTGGCAGAAATCTCAGGTGCACAGAGGGCCTTTTGTTAGCTTCTTGTGGTGAATACAATAATGATAATTTATTTTTATCGCAGCATTGAAAGTTCTTGTTCAAAAGTTCCTAGACTGAAAAGATATAAATGCGCGGTGCAGTTGGATGAGCCGTGCGCACCAGGCCGCATGTACACGCTGCTCCTCCCCTGCTGCTGACTTCTATCATATGATCTGGTCCTGTCTGGCGTTGACGCCCTTCTGGAGTGGGGAACATTATGAGATTTCAGAGGTGCTTGGCCGCCAAGTTGATTTGGGCCCTCACGGGGCGCCCCTGATTCTCTGGGAGGGTGTTGGAGAGCCCCGCTCATAGAGGATTTTTATAGGGGTGGCATCCTTGGGGGCCAAGTGAGATAGTGCTTGCATCTGGAAACGTCCTGAACCCCCCTCCATGGAGGAGTGGTGTTGACTGGTGCGCACGCGGGAAATGAAGCACTTGGATGGATGGTCTATCTATCATGCACTGCCTATGTAAATTGCAAAGGTACGTTAAGTGAAATGAATGTTCAGTGCTCTGGTCCAGAAACGTTATATCAACTATATGTAACTATCGGTGGGTGATGCTCTGTACTGTTAAACCCAAGAAAACGTGGTTATAAAAAAAAATATTCAGTGCAGTTACTAGAGATCCCAGTCAACGGTTTCGGTTTGCGGGTTCTCCAGTTCAGGTCTTCAGCAAAATGTCCAGGTCCTACTACCCCTCTAGAAATCTCTGAAATAGCATTCCTTTAGGTTCCTACTGCACTTGCCAAGCACAGGGGATATGCTTCACAGTCAGAAGGTGGTAAATATACACAAAATTTCAACTGGTAAACTGGAGCTGTTTGTTTCAGTGTTAAAGCAAAAGACACACAATTGATGGACGGAATGGGGCATACCTGGAGCACTTAGGACGAGAAAGCAAAAGACACACAATTGATGTGGAATTAAGGTATCCTGGCTGAAGAGGGGTGAAACCCCGAAACCGGTCCTAGTATGCTTGTTTCCAGTCCAGGGAGGACCTGGCTTGACAGTTCGGGATGGACTGTACCCATGAGGCACAGGGTCAAGACTGATTTGCATACGGCTGGGTTTAAACTGGAACAGGCATGGTGAGCAAACAAATTATGGATTTAGGCCCAGATCTCTGTACTGGGGTGAATGTATGACATTGTTCTGCATTCTGTCCATCAACTGTTGTTTTTCCATTTGTCACCCCGAGTGGGACGGGTATGCTCAGACGTGAGTCCTGTGCTCTCCATGCCACTGGAATCAAGCTATCCTGGCTGAAGTGGGGTGAAACTCCGAAACTGGTCCTAGGATGCTTGTTTCCAGTCCAAGGAGGACCTGGCTTGGCAGTTCGGGCTGGACTGTACCCCTGTTACACAGGGTCAAGACTGATTTGCATACGGCTGGGTTCAAACTGTTACGGCATTGTGAGCAAAAAAAGATGGATTTAGGCCAAGATGTCTGTTCTGGGGTGAATGTATGACATTGTTCTGCATTCTGTCCATCCACTGTTGTTTTTGCATTTGCTTCAGTGTTAAAACAGTTAAGAGACGCCATGCACGTGTACAAGCAGTTCAAGTAAGTGAGAGTAGGCGTTTTTTTGAAAGGTGATACCAGTCTGTGATTGGTGGCAGCGCCCGGTAGATCAAAATGTCCTTAATGTTTCCAGAGTTTAACACCAAGATGTTATCACCAATCTTATTTCCTCTGAACCCCCTTCCTTCCTTCAAGTTCATTCTAAATCCAGCTCTGTTTCTCCTACCAAAAGCAAGGAAACTCTTCTCCTCCCAAACTACTGCCTTCCCTCGCCCATTGTGAGAAAATCCACAATTCAGTGGCTGCCTCTTCTGCAAAGATATATCTGGTGTTTGCCTTCCTTGTCCTTGTCGAAACTGTGTGCAAATTTCCCTCCCTTCCTGCATCGCTTTGTTTGAGCTGGCCCGGCATTTCCCACTCTAACCTCAGGTGAGATTAGGTGTGAAAAGACAGAATGATGCGTAAACCAAAAGAGATCTACCCATGGAAATGTGATGGCACCGTCGATACGTTTCAGACAGGTAATGTGACAAATTAGAATATAGTCATGTCGGAAGAATATTAAAATCTGTTGTTTCCACTGATTTTGTCAAACATTTGTACCCTGAAACTGCAGCGTTTTTCAAAGAGGAAATAGGAATAGGGTTCCTGTTACCCCCATTAAACACAATCCCTCAGAACGTGTTGCAAAAAGGAGCTCTACAGAACAATAACTTCAGCAAATGTCTCTTTCATCCTTACATCCCATGGTTGACCACTTCGTTTTGGGAAAAACGGTTTCTCTTAATTATATCTAACTTGCCAAAGTGTCAAAACAGGCAGCTGTTAAGCAAAAATATTGCCCATTTCTTCTGCAGGGCACGTGTAGCAGGGATCTGAGCAGTGAGCCTAAGCTAATTTAGAAGTCAGATACAAGATGCACAGAATATAAACATAAACAAGTACACGATAAACATAAAAAAACAGTTTTTTTAGGTTTGGGCTTTTGCCAGGCGGCCTGAGCGAGTCTCGAATTTAAGGGCTCACATAGGGGTTTTAATACTCTGATAACATAAATTCTCTGGCGTTTAGACTGCGGCAGCAGGTCCTGTTTGGAAATACAACATCCACATTAGCCAGGGCTGGTCAGCGCTGGCATCCGGGTGTCCACCCAGAGCACTCAGAAATAAGCTGATTTACTGAATCACAAAGACCTTTTTCGATGGGCTCATGGAGTATTCTGATGGAAAATAACTGGATCACCGCTAATCTTATTTTTTTCTTATTATTAAACTTTTTGGAGTTGCGCACAGGTTCGTTAAAATTCATCTCATCTATATGTTTCTTTTAATGTAAAGACTCAAAATTTCACAAGGTTTCTAAAATCACAAATTACATGTAGTGTATGTTCAAACACTTGAATGCACTCACAGGTACAATATGAGTATACAAAGGAGGCGCTTGTGTGAACAATTGTTAGGCAAAGTGCAGTCTGTTCGTATTGCTGTGACATTGAAGCAATGTTTCTTCGTGCAGTGTAAAACCGATACAATATTTCACATTTGTATTGTATTCAATGTACCCAGGTCATCATCCTCTGGGTGCAGGGCATGCCCTCGAGGGCACTGCTTCTCAGACCCTGCTGAACCCTTGGCTGTATTCAGTGGCTTCTGGCGGCAGGGCATGGCATGGCATTCAGCTCGTACCTGTGCCCAGAGCCTGCTGGGCATGGCCATCAGGAGGGTTTAGCAGGCTCTGGCCTCAAGGTAAGGTCAAAGCCATCCCAGCACCCGATCCCCTTGGCTTCCACGACTGTCTGCAAATGCCTTTGATAATAATAATAATCATCCACATTTGTAAAGCGCGAACAATCACCCGTAAGGGTCTCTAGTCGCCGGCGGCCGTCGGGAAGATTAAGCAAGCTATTGCCCAGAGTCACATGGTGCTGGGCTAATCTGCTGCCGGAGATGGAACCGTGGTCCCCAGATTCCAGAGTCAGTCGCCCTGGCCGCAGCGCCACACCTCTTCCACTTTGGAGACCAGGAACTGAGCACCGGGTATGGTAAAAGGCCATGTCATTCATCAGGTGCCTGCAGCCCCCAGAGTCGATTGTGCATTACCATCTGGGAGTACTGGGAGGCCATTAGCCATAACTGTGTTCAGTGTGTGAGCCCTGGACTGCCCTCTGCACATCCTTCACCCATCTTCAGTGGTCTCAAGCAGAAAGCGTGGCCTTCAGACACCGCTTACCATATGGTCCATGGCACACGGTCCACAGAACACATGGTCAGTGACTGGCTACCACCCTCCCCCTGTAACCGCACCACCCCCGGACACAGCACATAGACGTGGTATCTTTGGAAGGCGGGAGGTCGCGAGACCCCCCGGCCATATTTATTAAGTACAAAAACAATAAATTTTTAAATTTGCATGATAAACAGTTATACAAAAATTCAGCAGGACATTAGATACATCATTGTCAACAGGTGTGAGTGACTATCCTTAACAGAGACTCTAATACAGATTGTTTCCTAACCGAGTCTAACATCCTCCTCTGCATTTTTGTATACTAACATTTCTGGCCATATGGCAAGGTCGCTAACCGGTGTCAGGTCCTACTAGCTGCGCCTCCCCTACAAGGTGTGCGCATGCGCAGCCGGGCCCGGTAATTACCCGGTCCACGCCGTGAACTTCATTTACCCACTAAAGGAGGGCCCTTACTCTGCGCCATCCGGTGACGTCATGAGTATGCGCGCGCGGGGTGGCTACCAGCCTAAGGAAAGCGTGACTCCCCAACCCGCGCCCCTTTGAAGCACCAGTTACCTTGCCCCTGAAGTTCTAGGAGGGGCAAATAGCCCCTCCCCCTGGGCGGGCACCTCCGTAGGATGATGCCCGCCCCCTCAGACCTTCAAATAGTTGCTCACCGGTCATGACCTTACCGCATGCCCCATACCTAATAAATACGACGACCTATGGGAGAAAATTCTAAAGGACAACTACACTGACTAAAATCACACGTCATGTATAACACCATAAAGCTACAAGGGAAAGAAAAGGCCTAAACACGACTGCACCAGTTACACATAATACAGTATCATTCACTACCTTGGGAGAAAAAGGCCTACGAGAAAGCATAATCAAGAACATAACTTCACAATACAATATTGATCACTACAATGGGAGAAAAAGTCCTAAAAGAAAACCTCATCAGAAACTGACATTACTTAACATTTTTCTGCGCCTCGTGTCCGCTAGTCGGCTAGCAATGCGTCAACCACGTACTCCAGGGATGGTGGGTGGGGAAAATTATGCGCCCTGAGCGCCGGGGCACGTCCGGTGTGTGGGGGAGCGTCCAGGCAACAAGGGGGTCACCTGGGCGCTCCCCACCTCTTTATCCCACCCCAGTGGCCCGCCCCCCCTCCCCTCCGACCCGGATGTCGATTAGCGACATCCGGGTCACGTAAACAGCCAATCGGAGGTAGGGGCGCGCCCCAGTGGACACGCCCCCACCACCGAGAGGTCCGGGGGAGGTCGCCGCACCGCCATGCAGGCGGGGGGGCCAAGAGCCCCCCCTTTCCACATGGTCAGTGACTGGCTACCACCCTCCCCCTGTAACCGCACCACCCCCGGACACAGCACATAGACGTGGTATCTTTGGAAGGCGGGAGGTCGCGAGACCCCCCGGCCGTATTTATTAAGTACAAAAACAATAAATTTTTAAATTTGCATGATAAACAGTTATACAAAAATTCAGCAGGACATTAGATACATCATTGTCAACAGGTGTGAGTGACTATCCTTAACAGAGACTCTAATACAGATTGTTTCCTAACCGAGTCTAACATCCTCCTCTGCATTTTTGTATACTAACATTTCTGGCCATATGGCAAGGTCGCTAACCGGTGTCAGGTCCTACTAGCTGCGCCTCCCCTACAAGGTGTGCGCATGCGCAGCCGGGCCCGGTAATTACCCGGTCCACGCCGTGAACTTCATTTACCCACTAAAGGAGGGCCCTTACTCTGCGCCATCCGGTGACGTCATGAGTATGCGCGCGCGGGGTGGCTACCAGCCTAAGGAAAGCGTGACTCCCCAACCCGCGCCCCTTTGAAGCACCAGTTACCTTGCCCCTGAAGTTCTAGGAGGGGCAAATAGCCCCTCCCCCTGGGCGGGCACCTCCATAGGATGATGCCCGCCCCCTCAGACCTTCAAATAGTTGCTCACCGGTCATGACCTTACCGCCACAGGCCAGCATTGTTCACCGACGATCTGGCCTCCCCCTTTACCTAGACCTAAACCAAGAGCGCGCTTATTTTGCAAATCCCTCCAACCAAGCCCAGACATTATTAGACCACAAGACGTTCGCTGCCTCCGTCAAGTGCACCCCGTCCCTCAAGTAGAATTGCTCGCCCCAGATACACCCATGTGGAATTGTCTGCAACTGGGGGGTCCGAAATAATTTGTCCAACTGTGTGTTGACCCTCCGTACCGAGTGGTTCAACGCCCTGACCGAGACCCCCCCTCGCCACTGCCATCGAGGGATAAGTTGAGACCAAACTACTGTGGAACCCGGGCAAGCCCTGGCCACCCACCCCGCAGTGGAAATGATCTCCTCAATAAGCACGCGCCTCCCCAATTTTGCCAAATCATTCTCCCCCAGGTGAAGTATCACCACTGACGGGGGGGGCCACTGCTGAGCTAAGAGTCCCTGGAATAACTCCCGAAACTGGCTGAGGCATAAACCCCCCCTCCCAAAAAATGATATAACAAACCCCTGTTTCAGTGCACGCGTCCTACGGTCTCCTGAAAGAAAAACATGTTCCGCCCGCCTAACATAAGAGTGGCCCACAATCCAAGTCACCAATTTCTTGTGTCCTCCGTGCTGTGCCGATGTCGGTCGTTGGCGCCCGGTGACGAGTTCCTCCCCTGCGTGACAGGTTTGAGAAACTGCAAAAAACCAGAAACATAACCGGCGTGAGCACCATTCTGTCACAACATGTCAATTCGTACATAACTTTTGTAACGTTCAGACGACCATCTCCCCAATGTCTTCACATTCTCCACTGAGAGACCCCTCGCTATTGCCTCAGTTGCTGCCCCAATCCTAAATGAATGGGTGCCGAATTCCCTTGGATCGAACCCTGCCAAACTGACCGTTAACTCCAAGACTCGCCTAAACTGGTACCTAGTCAATGGTGTACCATCGGCGTGACACAGCAGCGTGTCCCCCGCTGTGTGCTCCCGTTGCCTGCAGAAAGCCTCCACGTGAGAAACCGGGCAGCATGGGTTGGCCCGCGCCCGGTGGAGCACTATGGTGTGACCCCGAGAGTCCTGATCAGTTTTCGATTTCTGAATTGTTATTCTCATAACGTCGTCCCTGATCTCCACCCCGGCCCACCGTAGACCGCCCACTCTGTCTGCTTTTGACCCAGCAACTAATTCCCCAACCCTCAAAGCCCCGTAAAAGGCCAGGGAAAATGCCGCCTTGAACAAGATAACCTCCCACTGGGAGCTACAAACACTGTGCAGCGCCCCCAATAAGGCCGTCAGCCGTGCCAATCCAATGGGCCTTCTCCTATCGCTCCGATAACCCTGTAAACGGCGCCAACCCCTCAAGGCCTTGCGCACCAGAAAGGTGTTAGTGGGATCACGCATACCCTTACCCTGCGCAAAGAAGGAGACCGCTGCCCTATGTCTGTTTGCAGTTGCTACTGTGCGCCCTTCCCTGTGCATTGATTCTAGGTAAGCTGCAAAGCTGTCCTCCTGGGCCCACCTAGCCTCCCATTCCTGCCCCAAAAAAGCCCGGTAAGACAAAAACGCCCCTTCGTAAGCTGTCTTGGTCCTGGGGGCTAAGCTAGCGACCACGAGGTCCTGTAATCTGGGGCACCAATCTGCCAAAGTACTGCCGGGAATTGCGCCGGCTGGGGATCTGCCGCCGGAAGATGTTCCCTGAAAACCTGCATTTTAAAGCGAGAAAGGGAATCAGCTGCATTATTGAGGACGCCAGGGACATGCTTGGCTCTGAAAACCACATTCCATTTTAAGCATTGCAAGACAATCTCCTTCAGTAAACGGAGTATGAATGGACAGCGTGCCCCCTGCTGGTTTATGCATTCCACAACCGTCATGTTATCCGACCAGAACACCACGGATTGGTCGCGTAAGTGTTCTGGCCAGACCATCAATGCTACCCAGATCGGAAAGAGCTCCAGAAAGCCAATATTGGTAGTCAGTCCCTGTGTTCTCCATTCCGCTGGCCACCGCTGGGCGACCCACCTGGTACCCAGAATGGCGCCAAAGCCGGTACCCCCAGCAGCGTCCGTCCATAAGCCCAATTCCGCCGATGTGGAGGGAGGACCCGGCCACACTACTCTGCCATTAAAATCCTCCAGAAATGCCATCCAAATAAGCATATCCTGGCGAACCTCAGATGACAACCTCGTGCGGTGATGTTTCTCCCGTAGCCCTTTCATAGCTTGGGCAATAGAGCGTGAAAAAGGGCGTGCCATTGGGATGACCCGAAGCGCAAAATTCAATTGCCCCACCACCTCCTGTAGCTGTTGCAATGTAACCTTGTCTTTGCGTAAGCACTGTCGTAGGGCTGCTCTAAAGCTAGATACCTTAGCCATGGGTAACCTGAAGCATCCTTCCACTGAATCAATTTCGATACCAAGAAATTCCAAACAGGTGGACGGGCCAACCGTCTTCCCCTGCGCTAGCGGGACCCCAAAAGCCCGCATGAGCACACAAAATTCCTGCAACGCCCAAGCACACTCCTGAGATCCCGCCGCACCTAGGAAAAGGAAATCGTCCAGATAATGCATCACCTGCCGGTGGCCCGTGACCTCTCTCATGACCCATTCCAAAAATGAGCTAAACGCCTCGAAGTAAGCACATGAGATGGAACAGCCCATGGGCATACATTTATCCATATAGAACTTGCTATCGAACGTAAAACCTAAGAGATGGTGGTCCAGAGGATGGACTGGGAGGAGGCGGAAGGCAGATTCTATGTCTGATTTTGCCATCAACGCCCCTGGCCCCAGTGCCCGCAAAAAGTCAACTGCCTGGTCAAATGAAGCATACTTTACACTACAAATCCCCTCATCAATCGCATCATTCAGTGACGCACCTCTAGGTGCCGATAGGTTGTGGATCAATCTGAACTCCCCTTTCTCTTTTTTGGGCACTACCCCTAGTGGAGAACACACAATATCAGGGACAGGCACCTGCTGGAAAGGGCCAGCGATCCTACCCAGGGACAGTTCCTTGCTAATTTTAGCAGCCACCACTGCGGGGTTATGTTGCACCGACAGTTTGTTCCTGCAATGTGCGCTACCTGTGTAGCCCCCCGCCGGGATCCTAAAACCTTGAGAAAAACCTTCCTGCAGTAGAGTGGCCGCTGTGTGATTCGGGTACCTGTTCAACCAAGGGATCATTGCCAAAACATCTATAGGGGTTGGGATATCCCGAATATCTGCACTACACTGGCTTCCCCCTCCCCCTCTGACTGTGGTTGCCCTGCTTGGACCTGCAAGATGACTCGGGGTGGGAGGGATGACCGCAGATCGAACATGCATGCCTGAATTTACAGGTGCCCATGGCCCTCGTGCAAGTGCGCTTATTAAATTCCCAACACACCCCTTTCCTCTCAAACCCCCCCCCCCCCTACCCCTACCCGGGACCTCACTCCCCTGAGCCGCCCGAAAGGGGTGTTGAGGTCTGGTGGAGTACCCCCTGACCGCAGTGGTGGACTGAAGTGGGGCAGAGCTCCCTGAAAACTGCCTATGCCATGACACAGAGTCCACCTTATCCCATGCCAATGATGCGTCAAATTCCTTAGCTTTCCTGAAATTGACATCATATTCCTTCCAGGCATCCCCCGGGTACTGCTCGCTCCACCCCACAATTCTACTCTGGTAGCAAGCCAATGGCGCCTGCACATTAGGAGGCCGTTCGGCCATTATGGTCGTGAACACTGCAAAAGCCCTAACCCAATTGAGCAAAGATTCCTCTACCCTAAATCTAGCACACTGTGCCCTCCACTCACTTGGATGCATCCACTCTTTTAGTGTCTTTGCCTGTTCCATCTCCCTGTGATCCAGTAGCAATGAAAAAATTTAAACATACTTTCCCGCCCAAATCAATTCCTTCGTTGCCTGGGACACGTGTTGTGCCAAATTCTCACTCCTAGAGGGCAATGACCCATCGCCCAAGAGGGGCAGTGCCACCTCCTTACCATTTTCCTGCGCCGCGGCCGGTTGACCACCATCTGCCTTCGGTAGGGCGGGGCTGGAACCTGCAAGTGAAGAAGAGGGGGGAACCGCAGCTCTATCCGCTGCCGCTGCTGATTTAATCTTTTCTACCAACTGTGCTGCTTCTGCTGCATGATCTGACGTCGCTGGTAACACACCCCCCTTTTTTAGCCAAGGTAATAAAGCCGCTATCTGAGATACCAATTCAGGCGGGACCGAGTCCGGGCTATCTGCTGGGACTACGGGCACCCCGAGGGGCATAGCCGGTGGCACTGGCATAGTAGGCAAAGGAGAGACCGGTGGCGGCAGACCCGGCACTGGGAGCGGTAGCACGGGCGGGGAAGTAGGCCCCACAGGAGGTAGCGCCGGCGGCATGGCAGGAGCCGATGTAACGGGTGCCGGGACAGGTACAAGGGGTACCGGATCAGGTACAAGGGGTACCGAAACCGCGGGTGGGATTGAAACCGGTACCACTGGGGCTGGGGCACTGCGCCTTCGCTTCTTAGCCTTGGACGTCTTGGGCGGGCTAACAAAATCCCCTCTGGACAAGGGTGCCTTCCGCTGCCGCGCGGGCCTGCCAGAAGAAACTGGGGTGTCAGTAAACCTTTCATTCATGCGGGCCTCCAATTCATCCACCTTACTCAATCTCCTATTGATGCTGTTCATCTCCTGCATCATGGCCTGCAACATAGCCTCCATCCTGGACCCCCCTTCACCACCCATTGGCCCCGCCATGACTTGGGTGCACCGCCCTGCACTGATACCCTAATACAGGCGTAAGTACGCTTATTACCTTCACCAGATGGAGGATATACAGGGGGCTGTAAGCACCATGCAACCGTAACCGCAACGCCCCGGCTTATCCGGTTTGTCAGGGGTGAGTAAACTCTAACGTAGACCCACCCGGCGGCTACCAGAAGCAATGCAATGCGAGCCCCCCGCTCTCCTCTTACCGTTCAGGATCCGGCGCACTTCCAGGCGGAATTTCGCCCGCGACCACACTGACATCCGCCACTCCGCTCGCTACGTGAGATATAGGATACCGCGTTAATGTGCCTAAAATAGAAAATGCATTAATACATGCTAGTATTAAATACAACCAGCCGGTGAAAACGGACTGCACCACGTTCAAACAAAGGTATGTAGCTTACACTTTAATTACCTCCCACAGCAACCTCACAGGCAATTGGCTACAGCTAGCTTGGACCTTCCTTAGCCACCCCTCCCGTGCCCTTAGCTGTGCCCCCCACCGTGGTTATAACACAATTTTGGTAGCACAAGGTTAACCAAAGGAAATTCACAGGCTGTTGTGAGGCACTGCTGGGAAAAGAACCCTTGCCTCCTGGGGACCTGCAATATCACAGGCTAAACACACTCAGCAGGCAGTGACTCACGCTTTCAAAATTGTCCTGAACACCACAGTCAAAAACAAGCCCCAGGTGCACACAACCCGTGTTCACAACACGCCCCTGTGCTTTGATGCCTGCTTTCAAAAATGCCTGCCTTCACAATTTGGATAAAATGCCCGCGCTTCCCTCATTCCTTAATTGCCCCTCCTTCTACCGTCCAAAGCGCCGCACACGCGCGCGCTCAACCACGAGGCCTCCTACTGTACTGAACACACCCCCTGTTCAGTAAAAACGCTCCGGTGGCGCTGGCAGCCTGTCTTGCACCGCGACGCGTACTTACGGGAATCAGCCAGCACGCGTCCTGCTACCTTCGTGTAAACCCACCCGGCGCCGCTCTAACCATGAACTCCAGAAGCCGTCTCTCCGCGACGTCCGCGTTCGCGCTCCGCAATCCGGTAAATGCAAATGCAGGAACCGGATCAGCTGCCTTCCTCCACGCGCGGGAAATTAGAAAGCCTCACCGGAATCGCCGCACCTGCAAGGGGGGAAACAAAAGAGAAAATTATGCGCCCTGAGCGCCGGGGCACGTCCGGTGTGTGGGGGAGCGTCCAGGCAACAAGGGGGTCACCTGGGCGCTCCCCACCTCTTTATCCCACCCCAGTGGCCCGCCCCCCCTCTCCTCCGACCCGGATGTCGATTAGCGACATCCGGGTCACGTAAACAGCCAATCGGTGGTAGGGGCGCGCCCCAGTGGACACTCCCCCACCACCGAGAGGTCCGGGGGAGGTCGCCGCACCGCCATGCAGGCGGGGGGGCCAAGAGCCCCCCCTTTCCAAAGTTTCCGCAGCCCATTCACCCGACACCCCGACATTAATGCCCCCCGAATCTGCTGCAGATCCGTGTATTTAGTCCCCGTTTCCAGTGATCCTGATTCAGACAGGGTGAGGAGCGCTGTCAGTCTGTGCGCTCGCTTGAAGTAACATTGTAGTCCTTCTTCTATTTTTGGGAAATGTCACGGTTTTAGTTTTGAAATTCTGGTCACCCCAGATTCAAATGAAACCTGGCTGGAGGAGACTTTAAAATGGCCTCCATGGCTTACACTCGTAAAAGGTAAGGAAGGATCACCCACCACAGCACCGAGCACCTACAATTCTGTCTCCTAATTCACTTACAAAACCACCTCGTTCCACTGCGAGGCTGACGCAGCACTTCTTTGAGGACCTCCCAGCCTTTAGAGTCTACCAAACTGTGACCAACGCTACTGGACTGGTCCGAGCCCAAGGACATCGCAGTCTGCTTTGCCACATTTTGTAAAAGCAAAAAACAAACTGTGTGGTGTTTCTGAGACAGGCACTGTCACAAAACTGCAGAGAGATGTCTGGTGCTCTCTCTAGCACCATCCTGAAATGTCTCTCCCTAACGTGACATGCAAGGCCCTGGATGGAGCAGCGGCTGTGGGCCCCTGCATCTTCCTCCCTTGGAATGTAAGGTGGCAAAGGGTGGCAGGGGTTATACTTAAATCTCCCTCCAGCATCATGATTCATGCTGCTTAATTGTGCACAGCTGGTGCAAAGGGGTAGGAGAATCTCAAAAGGACGATCACCTTGGAGGGCTAAACAAGAGGTGGCAGAGGCGGGCAAAGGAAGGATTTTAACTGCCACGTTTGTGGGGGGCTGGAAAAGTAGTGACGGTGAGTGGCATGAAAAGAGGGCCATGAATGGGTGGCTGGGCAGGAAGATAACTGCCAGGGCTGTGAGGGTAAGGGCGAGAATGAGGACCACTGCCTGGGGAGGAGTTAAAACAATTACCAAAGGGGGCAGGACCACAAGTGACACAGGGAAAGGGGGCACAAGGGTGAGTGTTGGGTCCAGATGAATGGCTTCCAAAGGAGCCCAGATGTTCATAAACCAGCTGTGTCCAGGTCTCCAGAGGCTCTTCCTCCTGACAGTGCTAGTGGTTTGTTTTCAGCTTCCTCTAGGATTCTTGTGGTATCAAAGGCCACGGAGAACAGGAGAGAGGGGAAGGAAACACCGCCATGTTGCTCACTCTTCTTTTATTCACAAAGCGTCTGCGCTGCTACTGTAAAATTATGGTCAACCCAAGTTTTCTTTTCGATTTTGTTCGAGGTTTTTTTTGTTTTTTAAATGGCAGGGTTTTCCAAAAGTCCCAATTAAGTGATTTTGGGGCATATCAGTAACACCCGGCGATAATTATCGCTCAGCGCTCTTAGCGTGAGGATAATTATCGCCGGGTAACGTGGATTTTTATCGCTGAGATAGCGTGCTATTAGCAACGCTTATCTCCTCAGCGATAAAAATCCTCACGCTAACTGGCTAACGTGAGATTATCGCTGGAAACCCAGCGATAATCTCACGAAATGTGGCGTTAGCTTGCTGATAGGGACTCACAAACTTAGCCATGATATTCACCCTCCATAGGATATCATGGCTAAGTCAGTCCTGAAGCAGGCGTAAGGAAAGTAGCAATAACAGGGGTTATCGCTACTTTTCCTGATGCTATGCTTCATCGCGTGGGGCTTGCTGATAGGAGAAATGTCGCTTAGCGACACTTCTCCTGTCATGTTAGGTCAGGAACGCCCACTTTGCATCTCATTAGAGATGCAAAGCTGGGCGTTAGAAATCCCCACGCTAAAGCAAGGTTTCACGCGTTAGCGAGGCCTTGCTAATTAGGCGATAAAATTATCGCCGCTTTTCGGCCGAAAACGGCCGCAAAAGCGGCGATAATTTTTTATCGCCAGCTTGTAAATATGCCCCTTTGTTGTAAATCGAGAAACTGCGAAATCCAGGAGGGTCTGCCCAGTCTGCTGACATATGCACCAATTGTCCATCTCTGAAGCAATGCTTGTTGGAGAATCTCCAAACCTCTTCTAAAGTAATCAGAAAATATAACAATTTAGATTAAATGTTATTATATTGCAAACCTAAAATACACTATTCGCTATTACGATTGGCTCGTGAGTCCTTCTGTCCATACTTAACAGGCAGCCAGGCCTTCTCACCACAAGGACATTTTTACAAAATGTATCCCTTCCCCTCTCTACTACCAGGCCAGCTACACTTATAGTAGGCGCTAATGCTAAACATTTGCCAATTCCATGTGGCCAGGGACTTCCACTTATTAGCAACTTCACAGACTGAAAGTTACCCAAGCAATGTCATTTGCTGCCAGTGCCAGGCGCTTTTTCAACTGACTTCCTGCACATGTGTGAGTTTGATGTAGTGACATTCCGAATCAAATGTGCAAGCTTTGTCAATTATAGAATGCAAGCTGTTCAGCTGAGACATGTTTAACTGGAGCATTTGCTGCACGAGCTGCCAAGCCCTAAAATACACAGAGAAAAGAAAGACAAGGAAGAGACCGGAACAGAGGGATCAATTGTGTTAGGCACACATGGCTCACCCCAAAGAGGACTAGGATGTGTTACTCATTAATGAGGCAGGAGGGGCTGGGAGAAGAGGTGTTTTGACAGCTGACGTGTACCCCTTGATTTCCATACCAACGTGCAGAGGAGCCTATCATTAGCCTGTGACTTCCCCTAGGGCTGGGAGACCCTCTGGGGCAGCTGTGCGCTTTATAAGAATTATTATTAACAATAAGAATACGAATAATAAGGCAAATGGAACTACATGGATGTCTCAAGCACCTGCCAGCTGTTGATGAGACACTGCTTCAAAGCGCTAAAAAGGCCACTCATCTGAACACTGAAGATTGAGAACAGAGGAGGTGTGCGGTAATGTGCCGTGAGAGCCTGCAATATCTTTTATAGCATCCTATAATAGGTGCAATATTTCTAGCTCTGTTGGGAAAAATGCTACAATTTATCAGCCGAACAACCCTCTCTATCGAGGCAGATGGTCACCTTATTCTGGACAGCAAATCGCTGATAACGACAGCTTAGTGGCCTAATATAACATGAATGCAGGGGCGGCTCCTAGCAGAGCGTGTCAGGGCTCTGCCCACTCAGATTTGCTGATCATGCGGATCGTTTGCCATCTACATAACATCCATTTTGCTAATGAAATAAAGGCTTTGAATAAAGCCTGAGCCAGGTGCCGCCCTTGGTGTGTGGCTAGCTCACATCCTCACTAACACGAGAGTCAGGAAGCCAGACACTATCCAGAGGCGCTAGTGTGCTTGTGCCAAATCGCATTTTGCTTTTTTTGAAACCTCTACAGGCTACCTAGTATCAGCCCTGGCCTGCACATCTAAAGGGTCTCAAGAAACCACCTGTTAGAAATGGGGGTCTCTAGTTTGCAATGGCTTGCACCTTTGTCCAAATAGGGACACTTGCTTCTATCAAGGAAAGGGGGATACACTCCTACAATAACCCCTGCTCACCCCCTTGGTAGCTTGGCACGAGCAGGCAGGCTTATCTCAGAGGCAGTGTGTAAAGCATTTGTGAACACATACAGTAATTCAGTGAAAACACTACAAATGGACACTACACCAGTTTAGAAAAATAATTAATCTTTACTAGACTTAACACAAGACCAAATAACAAAAATCCACAACACAATACAATGTCAAGAAAATGACTTTAAAATGGTAGAATGGTAAATGCGACACTTTACTCTCAAAGTAACTTGCATGCGTAATGCAACATAAACAAAAGGGTCGCAGGGAAGGCGATGCGTCAGTTCCTTGCTTCAGAGGAGGCGCAGGTTCTGTTGTTCATTGCGTTCCGGTTACGATGCGACAAGATGGCACCTCAATGCGATGCGACGATCCAGTGCGATGCAATAAAATGGCGTCTTTGATGCTATGGGCCAACGTGGATGCGATGCGTGCACGCCCACCAGCCATGCGGCAAAATCAAAAGTTTCTTGAGCCGCGACAGGCCCTGCGACGAGCTTCTCCGGTGATGCAACAGCAACCTCTGAGGCAGCGACACGCTTCTCCATTGATGCGACACGCTCCTTCGGCGATGAAACAGCGAACAGCTGCAGCAGCGACATGCTTTCTCGGCGATGCAATGGCAACTGCTGCGGCAGCGACACGCTTCTTCCTCGTTGTGTCGCACTTCCAGCGCCCATCGGCACACAGTCCCCAGAGGGCCCAAAACAACAGCAGTTACCTCTCTGCAGGTAGAATTCCCAGCAAGGAAATTCAGGGGGAGCTGGTGGTGAAGTCTTTGTGTCCCTGAGACTTCAGAACAGGAGGCAAGCTCCGCTTCAAGCCCTTGGAGATCTTCCTCAAGATAGTTAAAGTACACACAGAGTTTCTATTCTCCTTTTCTTGGCAATAAGTAACCACTGCAGGCCAACCCCAAACAGCACACAGCATAGGGGCAGTCTCCTCCTTCAGCTTCCTTGGTTTCTCTCCTTGGCAAAGGTTTGTCTTGAATCCCAGAAGTGATCTAAAGTTCTGGGGTCTGGGCCCCAATATTTATACTACTAAATCCTTTGCTCTCTGAAGGCAGAGAGTGTCTGTACCTACTCAAAACCAGTTCTGTCATCCCTGGTGCAGCTTCCTGGCAAGAGGTGGAGACAGTATTGTTGAAACCAGACCTGGCCCAGGTAGCTGAAAGGAAATCTCCTCCCCCTACTCTCTATTCAATGCAGGTCCTATTCAGCCCAGCCCTGACTCATCAGACTGCTGGAGCCAAGCCCTCTCAAGCCCCCTGTCACTCACAAACCAGACATGGAATACACAAACCTAGCAGAGGCATACTGGATGGTTAGGCAAGAAAATACCTACTTTCTAAAATTGGTATTTTCAAACACAGAATGTAAAAATCACCCACAGTACAAGATGCAGTTTAACATTCTGAGTTCAGGCATACTAAACTCGATTTTCTACCTTATTCACTGGGTTAGTAAGGATTATAAGATGTTATTATTAAACTGCCCATTCGGCCAATGGGAACAGGTAGCCTTGCAATAGTAAAAAATGAAATTGGTTGTAATTCACTATCAGGCAATGCCACACACATCAGGGCATGTCCTACCTTATACATACAATGCACCCTGCCCACAGGAGTACCTTGTGCCTACCTCAGGGGTGACTAATATGTAAAAAAGGGAAGATTTAGGGACTGGCAAGTGGGTGCACTTGCCAAGTCGACATGGCAGTACACGTCAGCACACAGACTCTGCAATGGCAGGCCTGAGCCATATTTTACAAGCTGCTTCTGGGGGTGGCACAACCAGTGCTGCAAGCCCACCAGCAGCAATTGATTTACAGGCCCTGGGCACACATGGTACACTGTACTGGGGTCTGACAAGTAAATCAAATAGCCAATCATGGAGTCACTAATTCATTACAACAATTTACAGGGAGAGCATATGCACTTTAGCCCTGATTAGCAGTGGTAAAGTGCCCAGAGTCATAAAACCAACAAAAACAGGTCAGAAAAAGTCTAGGAGAAAGGCAAAAAGATCAGGGATAACCCTGTAAAAAGGGCCAAGTCCAACACCACCCACATAAGATGTGCAGGAGTGCCACATTGTGAAGATGTTCCAGGCATGTAGGGCATCAGCCCTCTATTTCCTGAGGCTGCTTGTCAATCATTTCACAGGCTTTAAGAAACAGCATTTCACAGTTAGTCACATTTGACAATTTGTTAAAGGGTGGGGTTACAACATGCCACCTGTGAATGACTGAGGGTGTCTGGCCTAATGTCACGGAAACATCACGTCACATTAATGCTGTAAAGAGATGCACTGCACATGCAAAATGCACAGACTATCTGTTTACAGCATGGCTCCTCATCATTTCCATCTGAAGCTGAGAGGTCAACAACGCTTTCTCTCGCTGACTCTTGGCCTCATCACTGGCACAGCAGCAATTCTTGTAACACGCCACAGTGCATGCTGCTGATCAGTTAGATCGCTTGATCTTTTGTAACCTTTTTAGATAAGATACGTTTTTTGACTTTTCTGATGTGTCTGAAAAAGAGTCATTATCTTACAAAGTATTCAGAAATATTGAAAGGATCCTCCTTTTTGGGGCTTTCAAAAGTTGCTCCAATCTTCTCCAAACTTCTGGAAGTTTTTCCTGGAGTTCCCCAAAGTGCCCAAAACTTACTCCAAGGGGCTGTAAGCTCCAAGATGGTCCTTGAAAGTTTGGAACTTCAATCCCCAAAATCCACTTGGAAAAAACCCTTACAAATCCACTGATAGTACTCCAGGCTGAGGATTCGTAGTGGTGATGTTGCAGGTGAGCTCTGCTAACCTATAGCTTGCAGGGAGTCTACTCTTTAGTCCTTTTGAAGCAAGTTTGATCCACAGGGCTGTAGCTTCAGATTGTGCAGCAGGCACATTCAGTCAGAATGCAGGGGCATGGTTGGTGCAAATCAATCTTCTCAGCATGGACCCTTCTTCTTTAAGTTTCAAGCAGCAGATCTGAGAAGCTCTGTCCCTCAAAAATACTTACTCCAAGTTCTCTGGGTCAAGCAGGAAGGCACTCCTGTCCAATGAGGTTCAGGGCAACACCCCAGGGTATGACCACATACTCCTAAGTGTGGCACTGTCTTATTCCGAAGGCACCATTTCTTCAAAATTCCTCATGGCTGATTTTCCAGCAGAGAGAGACGAGTTGGCTGTACACACCCCCAGGAAGGGTAATCTCCATCAATCAAACAATCAATCAATCAATCAGGGAATTGTAAATGCTCTACTCACCCGTGAGGGTCTCAAGGCGCTGAGGGGAGGACGGGGTGAGGGGGCGGTCCGCAGGTCTGTTCAGCCAAAGAGCCAGTTCTTGAGGGTCTTCCTGAAGATGTTCAGGGAGGGGGCGCGGTTGATGTCTTCCAGTAGCTCGTTCCAGGTCTCAGCTGCAATGTGAGGGAAGGATCTTCCGCCTGCTCTTGCTCTGTGGATGGGTGGGGTTTTGGCCACTGTGAGGTTGGAGGATCGGAGGTTTCTTTTGGGTACGTGGAAGTTGATTCTGTCGTTGAGGTATTTGGGTATGTTGTTGTGTAAGCATTTGTAGGTGTGGGTGAGGATTTTTAAGGTGACTCTTTTCTCCATGGGGAGCCAGTGGAGTCTTCGTAGGTGTTGGCTAATGTGTGCGTGCCGGGGGATGCCGAGGTCAAGTCTGGCGGCTGTGTTCTGTATTGTCTGTAGTTTGCGGAGTAGGGACTTGTTTATGCCGGCGTAGAGTAAGTTTCCATAGTCTAGTCTGCTGGGGATGAGCGTGTGGGTGACTGTCTTCCTTGACTCAGGGGGGGATCCATTTGAAGGTCTTGCGGAGGATGCAGAGGGTGTTGAAGCAGCTGGAGATGATGGTATTGACCTATCGGTTCATGTTGAGTGATGAGTCGATTACAATGCCGAGGTTTTGGGCGTGGTCTGAGGGTGTTGGTGGGCTTCCGAGGGCAGTCGGCCACCAGGTGTTGTCCCATGCTGAAGGGTTTGTTCCAAGGACGAGAACTTCTCTCTTCTCGGCGTTGAGCTTCATGCAGCTGTTGGTCATCCAAACTGCGACACTTTACATTCCTTTATGGCAGTTGAGTTTGGCGGTGGTGGGGTCTTTGGTGAGGGAGAGGATGAGCTGGTGGTTGTCTGCGTAGGATACGCTGTTGAGGCCCTGCTGTCGGACGATGGCTGTGAGGGGGCAAATGTAGATGTTGAAGAGGGTCAGGCTCAGTGATGACCCCTGTGGAACTCCACAGGTGATTTTTGTTGGATCGCAGGGGAAGGGTGGGATTCTGATCCTTTGGTTTCTTCCGGTGAGAAATGATTGGATCCAGTCCAGGGCTGCTCCTTGTGTGCCGGATTCATGTAGTCTGGCGACTAGTGTGCGGTGGGAGATGGTGTCGAAGGCCGCTGAGAGGTTGATTAGGATGAGGGCTGCGGAGTAGTCTTGGTCCAGGAGGGTGCGGATGTCGTCTGTGGCGGCGAGTAGGAGGGTCTCGGTGCTGTGGTTGCTTCTGTATCCAGATTGGGATGGGTCGAGGATGCCGTTCTCTTCGATGAATCATGTCAATTCCCTGTTTACTGTTTTCTCTGCAACTTTGGCCGAGAAGGGGAGGAGCGACATGGGCCGGTGGTTCTTGTGGTCGGTGGGGTCAGCAGTGGGCTTCTTGAGAACAGGCCTGACATCTGCGCGCTTCCGTCATCTGGGAAGTTGGCTGTTGTGAAGGTGGTGTTGATGGTGCATTGTAGTTCAGGTGCAATGGCGGTCATGGCTCTGTGGTAGATGTGAGGAGGGCAGGGGTCGGTGGGGGCCTCCGAGTGGTGTTTCTGGTGGGCGGGGGGGGGGGGGGTAGGCGGTGGCATCCGGTGGGTGGACGATGAAGTTGTCGTAGAGGTTTTTGATCTTGTGGGGGAAGTAGGCTCCAAGCTTGTCGCAGAGGTCTTGTGACGGTGTGATATCTGTGGCTTCGCTGCATGGGTTGGTGAATTTCTGAATGACACTGAAGAGTTCCTTGGAGTTGGTGAGGATTTTGTTGTGGATGAAATTCCTCTTGGTGGTTCTGATTTCATTGTGGTAGTTCGTCAGGGCGTCCTTGTAGGTGGAGTAGTTTTCAGTAGTCTTGGTGTTTCTCCAGTTCGTTCTCAGGCGTCTGCAGGTGCGCCTGGCTTCTTGGAGGTCAGTGGTGAACCAGGCGGCTTTCCTGGGGCGTTGTTTGTCAATGTTGCATAGCGGGGCAAGCTTGCCTGCACATTTGGAGATCCAAGTGTGGAGTCCTCTGGCTGCGATGTTTGCATCAGGTGACCAGGTGGGGTGGTCTCAGATGAGGGTGGAGTTAAGTTGATTGTCGGTGACCTTGCTCCAGTTCCTTCCTGTTGGGCATGGGGCTGGTTTGGGTGATTTGTTTTGTTGACGGCAAAGTGTACGCAGTGGTGGTCGGTCTATGGTGGTTGCGTTGTGTGGCTGAAGTGAACGCTGTTTCCTGCCGCGAAGATGGGGTCGAGGGTGTGTCCTGCTCTGTGGGTCGGTGTGGTGACTCTACCACCACTGCATTTACTCATTTCTTCCTTAATCCGACCATCTGGCTGGGTTTGAAGAGCAGAGGTGTAAATGAAACTAGCTTCTCCTGCCTGTCTCCTCCTTCTATTGAAGAATATTGTTTACAACCCATTCTCCTACTCTGGCATTCCTAAGTAGCATAAACCTGTCCTCCAAGAAGATCTTTCTAACCCCAGGGGCTATTAATCACCTCATCAAAAGAGCCTGGCTAATCTACTTACCTGTGACCAATCAGGACAGACCACTGGAAGGCTGAAATATGGCTTACAGACAAGAACGTCTTATAACTTCTTGTCTCTTGTCTGTATGTTTTAGGATAAATTCAACAATACCATATTGTTGGATTTATCAATACCATTCTAGGAAGTCCTTGAATGATATTTTCATGACACCATTGATGTCAGTTATTATTTAATACAAGCTTGCCATATTAACCTATCTGGCTGGAAATTTGCAATCGGAAAAAGGACTTGAGCAATTTTTCCAACACTAGGGCTTATAAAATATCTTTTATAAGGACCCTACTTATATCTACAGAACCTCCCACCCCTGGTACACCTAGCGGAGACTTTAGGGGTTCTGAATATGTAAACGTACTGAAGATCCTCACTTCAAAGTGCTCCTAGTACAAAAGTCAATGTTAGAAAGCACTTTACCACAATGTTGGCAGTGAAATGTGTAATTTCCCCTAGTCCAAGGCATATAAAACTCATTTTATAAGGGCCCTCCTTATAAATACCTGAACCCCACCCATGGGACACCTAAGGGAGACCCTGGGAGTACCTATTATGCCCAACCATTGTAGTTTATCATTTTGTACGTGCCGCAAACACCACTGTTAAGGTTGGCCACAATTACCATCTTAAAAGCAGCCCTGAAACACAGGGCTGCTTTTAAACTGACCTCAGGCTCCAGCAGTTCACACATGCAACTACAGAAAGAGCTGCTTGCATCTTAACTGCCCTGCCCTATTATATACTAGGGACTTAAAGGTAGTTTTAATCCCCCTGCCCTATTATGAACTAGAGCCTTATAGGGAAGGCCATGCCAATCACACGGGTACCCTAACTGTTAGAATCCGGATTCTCTGGCTGGCACAGGTAGGTACCTGTGATAAGCAGGGAACCTTTCCTCCAGTCAGGGTAAGGGGTTACACTCAGAGCGTTATAGGTTAAGCATTTGTGAACACATACAGTAACCAAGTGACAACACTACAAATGGACACCACACAGGTTGTATATTAAAAATAAGGATTCTTTATATAGAGTTATCACAAGACCATTAAACGACAAAAATACACAATACTGTTACTTTAGATGGTAGAAGCTTGCTTAGTTCTCTTAAGTTCTTAAATGCGACACTTTAAGTCAATGTACCTTTTAGATGCGACACGCAGGGCAACGAAAGTGCTGCAATGATGTGGATGCGATGAAGTTTTTGGAGCCAAGAAATAAAGACGTGAAGATCTTCCAGATGCGTTACGGTTCTCCAATGTTGCGAGAAGACTCTACTCGATGCGTCAGCTACAGCTGATAGAGATCAGGGTGTATATAATATCCCTACTTCCACGGATAGAGTAATCTCACAGTTACACGCACATACATTCTTCATACACTAGGGCCCATTTCACTAACATACGCTCAAATACTCTACCAGCAATAACCTGTGGAAAGAAAAACTCCTAAACACCCTGCATCTATATCGGGGTCGATAAGATCTGGTTATTGAGACTGCCCTTAAACATAATCTAAACAATCTATACAATAATAATCAAAATAGGATACTCAATAATTGACAAGAAATAATAACCAACACCATATTCAAAATTATATTGCTTTATCTAAAATTAGTCAAAGAAAATCAATCAGAATAAATAATTTTTCTCATAATTACCTATTCTAGCTAAATGTCAGAATGGGTCAGGACAAGTCTCTCGGTAAAGTCTCTCAAGACGAAGTCCTCTCAGCAACGATCCTCACCAACGCAGATTCGGAACGCGGCAAAGGCAAATGGCAAGTGGCAAAAACCCTCTCTAGGCTAACAATTCTTATAGCAAGTCGAACAAAGGAAAATATAATTTGTATTAACTTCTTCCGTCAAACCTCTGAGCAAAGCGAGAAGGAAAGGATGTAGCATCGCTACATTTGAAAATCTCCGCTCAGGAAAAATCACAAAATAAACATAACGGAACAGGAACCAAAAAATACATTTGTATCTTGCAATTTCCACGTCTCCTCGGCAATGAGATCACAGTTCAGAGTCTTTCTTTAAAGCTCCTTTGTTTCCCAAAGCTGCCAAGGACGCTTCATTCATTTGGAGATCGCCCAAAACTGCTGCTGTCCTCACGGAAAATTTCAACCAGGCAAAGCAAGGACTGTGGTCAGCTGACTTCAGGACCATATTCAGCAAGGCTCTCTCTCGTCACAGATTTCTACTCGAGGCCAGGTTTTACATATCGGCCATCTTTGTTTAGGCCACAATAAGCCACAATAGATCATCTTAATTAAAAGAGACAAAAACAACGTTACCACAGCATAGTGATTAAACAGTGTTAACCCCACTAATACCCTTATGTGTATGCAATTATCTAGCTCTTGCAACATAGAAAAGCATTAATTCGAAAAGCGTTTCGTGCTTAAAAATAAACAGCACTCAGCAACGTTTAAACATGAAAACATGCACATTATTGTTAAACAGCACACTTATGCATTCCCACGTGTAATTCTCTCTTGTTAAAACAAACGAGTTGATTAGTATAAACACTTACACAAGACAAATAATTAATAATTAATAATTAATAAATTAATATAACAAATAAACATGCCAGAGCTTCAAAACCCAGTTGATTTTCAAACTGAAAACTCTGCTCTAGCACAGCGGCGTCACCCTTTACGCGATGCGATGACAGCGGCCTTGGCAGCGGCACTCTTCTCCAACATTTGCGAGACGCTTCCGCTCGATGCGATGTTGCAGCGGCGACACCCCTTTACGCGATGCGACGACAGCAGCTCCGACGGCGGCACGCTTCTCCGTGGATGCGAGGCGCTTTTCTTGATGCGGTGCGAGGCGACAGCTACGATGGCTGCGATGGCGACACGCTTCTTCCTCGATGCGAGACTCTTCTCTTGATGCGGTGCGATGCGTCAGCTACGATGACTGCGAGGGTGACACGCTTCTTCGGCGTTGCGAGACACTTCCTGGATGATGCAAGATGCTTCCGCTCGATGCGATTCTGCAGCGGCGACACACTTTACGAGATGCGACGACAGCAGTTCTGACGGCGGCACACTTCTCTTTCTTGAGTCGTGCTTCCAGCTCCTTGCGACACGCAGTCCCTCAGAAGCCCCAACAACAGCAGCAGGCACTTCCAAAGAACTTTGGGGAGCTGGGGGTGAAGTCTGTTGTTCCAGAGCCTTCAGCAGGAGGCAAGCTCTATTCCAAGCCCTTGGAGATCTTTTTAAGCACAAGTTGAAATAAAGTCTTTGTAGTCTTTCTCCTCTCCTTCAGCAGCAAGGCAACCACTGCAGGCCAATCCCCCAGGTCAGGGACAGTACTCCTCCTTACAGCTTTCCCAGTTCCTTCTCCTCAGGCAGAGGTTCTTCTTGTCAAGCAGGATCTAATTTCTTGGGAGCAGGGTCCCAATACTTATACCCCTAATTCCTTCGTTCCTCTGGAGTAGAGGGGACTTTGCCCAGTCCAAACCAGTTCCTGAGCACTTTGTTGACATGACTCTGACTTTCTATTCAGGGTGCAGGGCAGAGACATCAGCCGCTCCACAGGAGGTGGAGCCAGCATTGTGGTGGCAGAGCACAGCCCTATTCAGAGTCCAGGTGCACTCCTCCCACCCATCTGGATGTCAATCTCTCTATTCACCACCAGGCTACCTAGCCCTGCCCCTCTGGGTTTCCCCAGCCCTGTCACTCACACAAACCACACATGCAGATACACATCATAGCAGAGGCGGGCTGAAATGGTTAGGCAAGCAAATACCAACTTTCTAAAAGTGGTATTTGCAAACACAGAATATTAAAATAAACTTTACTAAAAGATGTATTTTATTATTCTGAGTTCAGGCATACTAAACTCGAATTTCTACCATGTTCCCTGGGTCTGTTAGAATCATAGGATGTAACAATTCTAACAGGCCATTCTGGCCTATGGGAACAGGTAGCCTTACAATAGTGAAAAACGAAAATGGCTGTAATTCACTATTAGGACATGCCACACACATCAGGGCTTGTCTACCTTATGCTTACAATGCACCCTGCCCTTGGGCCTACCATAGGGGTGACTAATATGAGGTTAAGGGAAGGTTTAGGAACTGGGAAGTGGGTGCACTTGCCCAGTCAGCATGACAGTACCAGACTGCACGCAGGTTCTGCAATGGCAGACCTTAGACACATTTTACTAGGCCGCTTCTGTGGGTGGCACAACCAGTGCTGCAAGCCCACCAGCAGCATTTGTATTTACAAGCCCTGGGCCCTCCTGGTGCACTTTACTGGGGTCTGACAGTAAATTAAATAAGCCAATCATGGAATCCATTCAACATAGCAATTTACAATAGGGAGAGCATATCCACTTTAGCACTGATCAGCAGTGGTAAAGTGCCCAGAGTCATAAAACAGCCAACAGGTCCGAAAAATATAGGAGGAAGGCAAACAAAAAAGTTCAGGGATGACCCTGCAGGAAGGGCCAAGTCCAACACTAACCATATTGTACCCTAGTGTATGGAGATGATTTAACTGAATTCTAAGTGTCTTTTTATTATAGCACTGGTCCTGGGCCTGCATATTGGAGACCAGGGCAATCTCAGAAAACCAGCATCTAGGGGTCTCCAGTGGGGCAATAAGTGGGGAGACACTGCAAAGAGTTCCTGATTTCCAACAATTGCATATTAGAAATGATCCAGCAATTTTCACAGATGACCCTAAATATCATGGGGTGTCCGTTTTGTGGGAAATAACTGCTCACAATACTGGGTGATCTTAGGTATCAAGACAGCCCTCGAGCGTGCAAAAAGACCTGAGAAGGAAATCCTTGATGATCAATCATTTATTAATTCAAAAGAGGCTTTTAACTGCACTCAAGAGGACAGTCTCAGATTTTAGAATAGTCACACAACTTAAGAAACTGGATAAACTGTCCAGAGACCTTAAGAATTACAACAAAATTAAGTCCTGTCCCTATCTTTAAGTTGAGTATTATGAACACAAATTACTGATACAGAGATACATTAAATATAATACTTCGATACAACTGAATAAAACATTGAAACCTTTGATGGCTAATCCTGATGGGGCCGATTTACAAGCCCCTTGCGAGACATTTACGCCACCGTTGCATCACTTCTGTGACGCAACGGCGGCGTAAACCATGCGCCATGTTGCGCCTTATTTACAACGTGACGCATCTAGGGAGATGCGTCACGTTGTAAAGCCCTGCGCTACATTAAACCTGTGTCAGGTTTAATGTATGCAGGGTGGGCGTTCCGTCGGAGAAAGCCTCGGAAAAGTGACGCAGTGAAATCTACAAGATTTCACTGAGTCACTTTTCCGACACTGCTGCGTCAAAACCCTGCGCCTGCTTGAAGCAGGCGTAAGGCATGACGCAGCATGTTCGGTATGGGTAGCCCCTGAGCATTGCTGGAGTTGCGTTGTGCTTGCGACACGACTCCAGAAATGCGCCGCCCTTATGCCATCAGATGCGTCACGCATCTGTTTATCCTTGCACCATGATGCGCTGCATTGTAAATGCGGCGCATCTGTGGTGGCGCAAGGGTAAACTTGCGTGACGCATCTTTCCTGTCGCATCCCTGCTGACTTGCAGGGATGCGCCAGGAAACATAAATCTGCCCCGATATTTTTATCTAGCCAGCTGACAAACGCGGGGGATTGCAGTTCAATACAAGAAGGCTTATTGCAATGAACTCCTTAGACAACTTTCAGCAGAGGAGTATTACCCTAAACTTAAGTGTGATCCCTAATCAGAGGTACAATTATTGATTCACCATTACCAACAAAGGATTACGGGAAGGTTTCCAATCTAACAATAAACATGCCTTCCTCAATGTTAAATTTGCTGAAATTCCAGCAATATATATTTTACCCAAGATTCACAAAGAAGTACAACACCCCCCCTCCCCCGGTTTACCGAATGTCTCAGGATGTGGATCCTGACTTGAAACCATTTGGCAATATACTAACATCTTCCTCAGACCATTTGTTCCACTTACACATTGGTATGTACAGGTCAGTATGCATCTGATTCAACTCATAGAAGGACTACCATTTAAAAACTCTCAATCCCTTTTGGTTACTATTGACATACAAGCCTTGCTAGCAACATTCCCCAATAGTAAGCAATACGGGTGATTAAGAAGATATTTAATTTATAGTCCAATTGATTGAGATTGCACTTTCTAAGAACTGTTTCCAATTCATGAATACTTTTTACTTTCAAGACAAATGCCCAGCCATGGGTGCCGGGTTCTCCCCCTAGCTGGCAAAATTGTTTATGGATGAGTATGAACACATGTACCTTTACAATGACCTAATCCTTTTAGACAGAACATATCTGTATGGTGTTATTATATATAGAGATGTATTCATGATTTGGGGGAAGGGATTTCTCTTCGGTTGAAGTATTTTTTGAATGTATTAACAATAAATAACCTGACATACAATTCACCATGGATTATGACAGGCATTCTATTACCTTCCTAGACCTGACTATTAAGGCAGATGAAGATGCACTGTATATGCTACACTGTTTCGAAAGACCACTGAAAGGAGTTCTTTACTGGTATATTTCAGCCATCATCCCAGAGGGCTCCAAGACAATCTGCCATATGGCCAGTTTCTTAGGGTATGTAGAAATTACAATAAAAAAATGATTTTTTTCTCAAAACCTTTATTTAAATTAAGGCAAGGTACAGTTATGCATTCAGTTATACAGTTTGACATCTAGATACTGTAAATAATGATATTTCATCAGCACCTAGACAATACAAGGACCATAGCGTTCACTTGGTATACAATCAATCAGTTTTGCTGACTTATGTATAAGGCATGTTGTGATCTTGTCGCGTAGTGGTTGGGCTGTGTCTGTCTGGGGTTTTGTCTGCAGCCTGGACCGTGGGGGCTGAGGTATGGTCGAGGGGTTCCTCGGAAACGGCACCTTGGAGGAGGTAAGAGATTCAGGGGGGCCCAAATGTCGTGAGGTCTATTCGCCATGGGCATTAAATCCCAATATCCGCTTAAGTGTGTTTGGCAGTATGCTGCGCCCACTAGCCAATGTTTGGGCTGTGGCGCCGCTCTGCCGCCCCAGTGTATCGCCACCCGGTGCTTGGACAGAACCAGCAATATTGCAATCAGTCTGCGACTGTCATCAGAAACATCTTTTATGTTTCCCAGTAAGCAAGTGAGAGGGTCCTGTGTAATGGTTTCAGAAGTTATGTCGCTGATAATTCTTTTTTGTAATTTGTTTATTTCGTCTAGTCAGCATTACAAATCACACATGCATTGGAGCTAATTTGTTCATAATGTACGGATCACAGCATATCTACACAAGAGTTACAGCAATGATTGTGTTGGTGGGTACCTAGGGCTAGTAGTGAAATACATCTTCACAGCATGATGCCCCGATAAAACCCCCCAGTGTTCCAGCACAGCATTCATCATTTGATGTACATAACACCAAACACAGACATCACATAGTCTTACTGCTTCAACAATTTCCATTATATTAATTGTCCCCTTGCATGGACAAAAGGTATTGCTTTAGTGGTTCCCAAAAATCGCGAGGCCTTGATGGCTGCGGTAGTTCTTCCACGTAGATCTCCATGGTTTCCCTACAATAGGACAAGTCCATGAGCCAGTTTTTAAACCTAGGGGGGCGTTTACTGCCCCATCTGATGGCAACTCGTCGTTTTGCTAACAGTAGCGCTACAGCTAGAAATGTTCGCCTTTTTGCAGGTTTTAGCTTGTATATCCCCAGTAAACAAACCAGAGGAGCGTTCGGTACCAGTTCAACTAACATTGCGGTGATCGCTCCCATAATATCTTGCCAGTATTTGTGTATCTGCAGGCTTACCCACGCCATGTGTAGAAAATCCGCATTCACGGCATCACACATGTGACACTTATCATGCGAGCTAAGGCCGTATCTGTAGAGCTGGGTCAGGGTATAATAAAATTGATGTAAAAATTTAAAATGTATTATTGGTAAATTACAGTTGGATGTCATCAATTGTAGTTGAGTGCAGCTATATTCCCAATCCTGTTCGTCAATGTTGTCTCCTATCAATGTTTCCCACCTAGTGAGTGATCTGCTGACAACCCCACTGTGTTCTGACTGTGACGCAGTGTACAGGCGGGTAACTAGTTTCTGGTGAGTAGGTGCTATCAGTAGTGCTTGCAATGCGTGCAGCGTTGATGGCTCCTCCCGGTAGGAGGTGTATAGTTTCCTGATCGCCACTTGCAGTCACAGGTGGGCAAACATCTTCATCGGTGTGTTATGTGTGCTTAATGACGGGTCGCCCCTTTGGATGAATCTACCGTGTGGGAAGACATTCTTCATTGTGGAGATCTTCATGTCCTCTAGCAGCAGCGTCATTTTTTTCTCTTGTGTTACAGATAATTTCGGATGGTTCGCAATGGGGAGTGATGGGGTATAAATAGGTAGTTTGTTTGCCCTGCGTGCTAGCATGTGCCATGCACTTGAAGTGCAGTGCTCAGGCTGGATCGTGTCCCTATTTGTGTGGGATTTCGGGTCGGATGCAAATGCAATCAGTGGGGTGGGTTGTACACTGCCCGTTTCCACTGCCACCTGTGGAATGTACGCATGTGGTTGTGTCCAGTAGTGTGCATGATGCGCCTGTGCGCAATAGAAATATAGTTGCAAATCTGGGGTCCCAAAACCGCCCCTGTGATACGGTTTTGTTAGTATGTTCCAACTTACTCTGGCCTGTTTACCTGCCCATGTGAGTTTCTGCATTGCCGACTGTAGTTTAGTGAAAAATGCCTGCGTTAACCAGATAGGAATATTGATAAATAGATATAAACATTTGGGTAAGACAATCATTTTATGCAGCGCAATCCTGTCTGCCAATGATAGAGGCATCTGTATCCATCTAGCTATCTGTTCGTCGAGTTTAGTCATTGCCCTTCCATAGTTTTCTCTTATGACTAGGTCTGGGTCACTGTGTATCCATATGCCCATGTATTTGACAGGGTCAGTTTGTCATTTCAGGGGGTTGTCTAATTTTGGCTGGGTTGTAACTAGCGTAAGAGGTATGACCACTGATTTGTCCCAGTTTATTCGCAACCCCGCATATTGCTCAAAGCGGATATATTCTCTAATAAGGCTATTTAAATGTGTATTGGGGTGGCGAGTGAATAGCACCATGTCGTCAGCATATATTGAAATGCTAAGGGGACGCAGGCCAAACTGTAAAGCAGCTTCCAGGTGGCACTGACGGATTCTTCAGGTTAAGGGCTCCAGAATTAGAGTAAACAATATTGGCGATAGCGGGCAGCCCTGTCTCGTCCCTCTGCCTATGCTAATGGGGTCAGATGTTTGCCCATTTAGCCTAATTCTAACAGTTGGGTCACGGTATAAGAGTTCTATCCATCTCAAAAACTGCTCCGGAAAGCCCATCCTGCGTAATACTGCAAGCATGTACGTCCATTCCACCGAATCAAAAGCTTTCACAGCGTCTGACAAAGCCGCCGCCGCCGCCGGCAGCTCCGGATCCAGATGATGGTACAAGGCGAAAATGGTACGTATGTTTTGAGTAGTAGACCTGGTAGATACAATTGCTGCCTGGTCAGGCAACACTAGCTTTTCCTGCAGAAGCTGTATCCTGGTAGCAATACGTATGTTGGGACCTCCATTGTGAGGCAGACTGGGGAGTGGTCTGATAGTGTCTTAGGTAGGTGTTTGACCATTTTCGTCCACCAGCATGCTTCATTCGTAATCAGCCAGTAGTCTATCCGTGACCACGTGTTGTGTGTCGTGGATGTACATGTTCCTTCCCTACAGCCTTCGTTTCTCAGTCTCCATATATCAGTCATCCCATACGTCGCCATACCTTCTGTTAATGTTTTGGCCGCTTGTTTGCCGTATCTTTCATTACCTGTCGACCTGTCTAAGGCTGGGTCCAGGCATGTATTGAAATCCCCTCTTCATATTATTGGCGCACACGGGAATTCCCCAGTATGAACGGGTGTCCCGCCGTCTGTGGTGGCAGGTCACATCAGGTAGCGTCAGTTAAGTCATGATGTGCAGGATTTTGGAAGGATTATTGTGGGCATCTGCGAGGAGCTCGCCTAGAACACGGCCATCTCGCTACGTGGCAAGCTCCGCCCCCACTCTCGCTGATAATTCTGCACACGTCTTGCCAGTGTTCCGCTACCTTTGGGCATGACCAGGTCAGGTGTGTGAATGTCGCAGCAGGTGTCGTGCAGCACGTGCATCTTGCGTCGTCAAACAGACCAATTCTGTGGAGCACCGTTGGGGTACTGTAGAGCCAGTGCATATATTTGAAGTGAATTAGTCGCAGCGGGTAGTTGGGTGAGAGTCTTTTGTTTTGTTTACAACAGTATTGCCACTGTGTTGGTGAGGGGCCTTCAGCTAAGTCGGCTTCCCACGCACAGAGAACATGCTCAGTGTCTAAAGGGCAAGCCGCGAGTGTGAATGCATACAGCCTAGTAGTGACAAGCTTGAGTGGGTATGAAGCTAAAAAAAAAAAAAAGATTTCTTTAAGGAATCTGATTCCCTTGTTTCATGTCTACATGACAGGGGTTACTCATTGAGACAACTGAACCAAGCACAAAAAAAAGGGGCCTGGTATAATAACAGAGCAGACTTATTGGTTCCCAAAACCCATCAACCTGTTGCAGATCATCGTATTATTTTTGTGAGTACATTCATCTTTAGGTAAACACTGCCATTTGGTCCAACACACACAAGTGTAGTGATTTGCCTCTGCGTTCCTAATAAAGGAATGCAAATATTAGAGAAGTAGTGGGGCTTCTCTTTCTTTACCCATTACTCCTACTATACAATCACAACAGGAACTTCAAATCTATTAGAGGTAATTTTAAACATGGTAGACACACAGCATGTAGATATTGTTTAGTTTTAGAATGCATTTATTGAGATTTTCAGAAATAACCAGCACATACAACCACCTTCTATGATGACAGCAATAATATTCAAAACTCATAAACTCCCTCCACCTCCCATCCCACCCTCCTGGACTTGGTTACACCAAAAAATCATGATGAGAAACCTACGGAAAATAATCCTACCACCCAGTTCTCTCGTTCTTGCTAAGGGTTATGTATTATTGCTCTGTCTGGGTCCGACAAGCAAAGCAGGCGTAGGTACTTGGGACAGGTCAGTTCTCTGAATTTTGTCGTCAATAGAGCCAAAAAGGGTTTCCAGATTTTGGGGACTGACGAGCTTTGATCTTTCAGTGTGAGAGTAATACGCTCCATCCCCATTATGTACCAAAGCCTCTGCAGCCAACCCAAGTGTGTTGAAGGAGTTTGAGTGCCTCAATGCAGGAGAATGTTCTGCAGCGCTGCTAATAATGTGAGGCCTATCTGCCGACCTCTGTGAGACCGCAAAGGGAAGGTAAGTGCGTTAGGGAGCCCTAAAAGAATATACGCCGGGAATCTGGGGAGATCAGTGTCAAGATGAGTGTCAATGTCTTTCAGGACCTGAGACCAGTATGTGTTTATATAGGGCATTCCCATAATATGTGTGGTAACGTGCCGGGGGCGTCGCATTGGAGCCAACAGTTTGGTGAATAGATGGAGCAAATTTATGCAGTCTACGGGGGGTGAGGTACGAGTATGTTATGATTTTCGCAGCCATTTCGACCCCCAGGGTATTACGAGCTGTGTGTCGAGTGTGGTAGTGTATTTCATCCCATTCCTTTGCTGTCAGCTCCCTCCCAATTTCTGACTCCCACCGCCGTTGACCCGGTGATTTAATTGATGGGCATTCTGGTGTCAAAAGCTTGTAGAGGTGTGTGATAAGACATGAGTTTGTCATGGTGGATAGCAACCATCTCTAATATTGAGTGAGAAAACGTTGAGCCCCGGGTCGGACTGTGGGTTGCATCACCCTTTGGCGTATTTGGATGTAATGCCATCTCTCACTTTCGGCAAGATTGAAGTCCTGACTGAGGGAGTCGAACGGGACGGGCCCTCCTTTTCGAACAGGTGACCGACCGATCTGCACCCCGGTTGAGTCCAGTGAGAGAAACCGGAATCTATGAGAGCCGGAGTCAAATCGGTGTTCCTACTATAGGGGTTAATGGAGAAAGGAAGGACGTAAGTTCTCTACAAGCTGCCACTTTATCCCAGGCCGTTGGTGCGGACCAGTGACAGACGCCAGGAATAGGTTAGGAGGGCGTGCTTCCTTTGGGAGGAAAGGGATCCTCCATAGTGCTGATCAGCTAGTTCCCTTTCCATAAATACCCAGTGTTTTTCGGACTCTGCCCACGACCATTCGACGAAGGCTCTTAACTGCGAAGCCAGGGAGTAGCGAACAAGGTCATTGACTCCCAGTCCTCCCTCCACGGGGGGACTATAGACCAATTCCCTACTGAGTCTTGGATGCTTGTCAGCCCAGATGAAGTGATTTATATTGGTTTGAAGTGCCTGAATGGAGCCCGGGGGGTGGGGGGTCCAACGGTAGCGTCTGGAAAATGTATACAATTTTTGGGAGAATTGCCATTTTCACTGCTGCTATTCTTTCCAGCCAGGAGAGAGTGAGATGCCGCCAGCGTCGTAGCTCGGCTCGTGTTTGCTGGAGTAGTGAGCGATAATGGAGGGTCACAGTCACGGATATTGTGGGGGCGATCAGTATCCCTAGGTACTGAATATGGGAGGTAGCCAACAGGAGAGGAAAGACCTGTTGATGTATGGTCAGTGCCTGTTAAGTTTAGGGCTTGTACTTTACGGATATTTATTTTAAACCCTGCCACTCATCCAAATGCCTCTAATTTGTTGAGGAAGGCTGGCAGGGACGTAGCTGGGGACTCTAGCGTGGCAAGAATGTTGTCAGCATATAAGCTAATAGTATGGGCTTCTCCACCAAATTGGATTCCTTTGATACCTGGGTGGGAGAGAACTCTATGAGCCAGGGGCTCCATGTAGATGGCGAACAGTAACGGTGACAGCGGGCACCCTTGTCTGGTATCCCTGTTGAGTAGATATTGTTTAGAAGCAATGTTTTTGAACAAGATGATCTTAAAATTGAACTGAACGACTTCACCAATTGTCAGACGAATGGTGTTATATAAGCAATTTGGTGTCCTTGTCAAAAATTCTATAGTGGACAAACTTCACAAAAGATTTAAGCATGGATACTCCAACATCGCAGCAGAATTAAGTGTGGTACAATTGAAGCTTATCTGGTAGAACATTTTTCACAACAGAGCCATACAATAGATTACATAACATGGTATGTGATCAAAGTTCTCAAACATAATTCAGGAGGAAGCAACCGTAGAACCAAACTGCTTAGCAACAATGCAAATGGATTGAACACTTGAAATCGATGGACAGAGGTCTGAATACGCTGTATGAATGGAGTCAACTTACTACAGCTCTTTCCAGCTGAATCATTTGTTTGTACATTCCCTGATGTATGAATGAGCGTTGTACCTATACAATCAAGTTCTGCCAGACAATCTAGCTTGAAGAAGCATTTTTCATTTTTTTCGTTTCCTTTACCTTCATTTGTTCACCCTTTTTATCTTTTTCCTTTCCTTCCTCTTTTGGTATATCCTGGATTCTTTCTTCTTTTCTTCACAAGAGCTCCTTGTTGGCACATGCAATATTCTTTTGTCTTCCTTGCAAACTTTTTCAGTTTAAATAGCCCTATGGAAGAATGACAAGTTATTAAGGTCTATTAACCGAATTTATTGTATTTTTTTACGCTATTGCTCCTAATTGAGCTCTTTATCTTGGGGCACTGTTTCAAGCATTGGATGTTTTTTTCCACTGATAATAAAACTGCTTAAATGAGACCATAAATGGTATCCTATAACCATATGTTTTTTCCTTTTCCCTGGTTTATGTATCAACTTATATGGTATCTCCATGTTCCAAGATTGCATCTACTTTCAGCCACTTTGAATGGTCATCAGAAGTCCTCTTACTATTTTCCTTCCATATACAGGCTTGCGTAGAGTGGCCTAGCGGCTTGGAAGCAGTTGGGGGCTTTGCACAAATCAGTAACAATCTACTGACACCCTTAAGTATATTTATACGTTACAGAGCCGGGCTTTGTATGTTATTGCAGGATAAAATTAATAGAAACATTTAATCTAAAGTTCAATCCTGTACCAAATGTTGATTATAAAAAAAACATTTTCAGTCAAGAACGCCAAAAAGTTAGTAAAACCATTGATGAATTTGTAGAGAGAGTTGATACGATCATCAAACACTGTGAGTTCAATTAATTTAATGATGGGGCAGCTATGCAACTTAGAGTTATTGCTTGATGCTTGTCAGATTCATTTGGATGACAGATGCTGAGAGAAACTCTGAGGGGGCGATTTAACAAATTTCCCCGCAGTGCAACGCAGCCCCCGCAAGGCTGCACTGCGTTGCGCAACAGAGAGGGAGCAGGAGAGCGCCATATCTTCTTGCTCTGGTGCTGATTACAGCTGCCGTGTGCCACACACAGCCCTCAGCGCCATAGCGCTAGGGTGTGTGTGTGAGACTAGCATAGGTTTTGTATAGGAAGGCTACCCTTCCTGTACAAAATACTATTCTAGACACAAGGGAAAGGGTTTCCCACTTTGTAGGCGTGCTGTACAGTGTAGCACACATGCAAAGTCAGAAAAGGAAGGAGAAAATAAAGCATTTCTCCTTCCTTGAGCCTGGTTTAAAAAGAAGCAATTTTCTCACACTAAACCCAATCTACTGTTTTTAGTAAATTGGATTTAGCGTGAGAAAGCTTGGGTGGTTGCATGGGAACGCCCATGCACGACCCTTGGCACACCTCCATGGCGCAAAGTACGAGAAGCAGCACAATGCGCTGCTTCTCATTACTTTTACGTTATTTTCAGTGCTAACTAAGTTTAGTGCTAGAAACTTACTTTTGTTATGCAAACACGGTGCAAAATCTTAGTAAATTTCCCTCTTAGTCTTAGTGCTGATGGCTGCCGGAGCTGAGGAGCATGCTAAAAGACAAACCAAAGACATACCGTTGGTGCCCGAATTGAATCAGTCATGAACATAAAAAGTAACCCGAAGCAAAATATTGAAGGACACAAGGTGCTGTCCACAAGTAAAAAGACGTTATGTTTTAAGTGTGGATTTTTGCTTTCACATGAATGTAAATGTCCTTCCATTGGACAGATATGTAAAGGTTGTGGAAAACAGAAACATTTTGTGACAGTTTGTAAATTAAAGGAAAAAACAAGTGCGTCATTGCATGAAGACCAAATGGCCACCAGAACATTCCAGACACAATGTTCAACGTACCCCCACAAGGCCAACTGGAGACATCTATTGAGGCAAATTGACACTGAATTAAGTAAATTGTAATCTAAATCATCATCAAACAGTTTATTTATCTCAGTATCCAATGAAAGGGAGGAAGATGGACGCGCCATGTCAATGCTTACCACAGAGAAACATGCATGTGTCGGACTGGCTGCATGTGGGGAACAATGTCAGTCAAATAAAAGTAAAGAAAACCAAAGCGCCGAAGTCATACATACAGAGTCCGAACATTGCATTAAAAATAAATGACTGCTGGATACCTTTCATCATTGACAGTGGTTTATTTATAAACATATTGCCTGAAGAGAAATACCATGAATTGTTTCAATTGCCTTGACTTACACCATTGAAAACTAAAGTGTATACTTGGGCTTGCTTCTATCCCCAATAAAAAAGCCAAGGCTCATTTGTAGCAACATTGAAACACAAGAAAGCAAAGGTGCAAGCACCCATCCATGTGTTCCAAGGTTCAGCAGCAAGTGCCTGTTTGCTCAGTTTCAGTACTGCTGCTGATATGGTACTGAATTCTGTGAATTACAACATGAATGCTCTGCACAAAATAGTGAGTCAATTTCTTTGTTTGGCTAAGCTGAAGACTATGAAAGTAAAATTACACATTAATGGCGATGTCAGTCCTGTTGCTCAGAGACATAGATGCATTGCTTTTCATTTACACGAAGCTGTTGAAAAAGAACTTGATTCATTTCTTTAGAATAACATAATTGAGCATTCATCTGGTCCGACTCCATGGACAATGAGGGGCTGAATGCATATGCATTGATATGCACCAAGCAAACAATGCAACTGAACAAAAATGACATCCAGGTCCACATATTGCTGACATGATAACTCTACTAAATGATGCAAAGGTATTTTCTCGCCTTGATTTAAATAAAGGTGTATCATCAGTTGGAACTCGAAGAAGATTGTAAGCATATTTCAACCTTTTCTGCACTCGTCAGTCTGTTTCAATATAAAGACTTACTTTTGGTGTGTCATTGGATGCAGAACTTTTCCAAGACTTCATTCGATGTGTCATACAGCCGGTTGTGTGCATTAAACTATAATAATGACATATTGATATTCGGAGGTACCCAAAAGGAGCATGTTACCACTTGTGAATCCTTGACTGTCTCCATCACCAGTGTTAAAGGCTACTTTTTAAATGATGACAACAACAGGATATAGGCTACACATAAGACTCCAATGGAGAAAGGCAAAAGTAAAAATGAAACCACTAAAGCCAGTGTAGTGCCAAAGAAGAAGTAGTAATAAAAGCAAAAGGAGCAGAAGCCAAACTGAACTCAAAGGGAGTCACAGAAATATTCAAATGACAAGGTAAAACAATGGCATTTGAGAAAGCAGAGCTAGCAGCCTCACCCTCAGCCCAGAAGGCAACCAACCTGCTGGTCAAATGCCTTTGCACTGAAAAAGGAGAGTGTCTCCAGATTCAACACAGTCAAAAGTACACTGGTGGTAGAACCAATGGCAGCTGCTATAATTGTTCAGCAGAGGTGTGTAGGAGGGGGGCAATACAACCACAACTAAACGCACAGTTGAAAATAATTAAAATACCACTTATGTGCCACTCTGCTTTCTCTACTTCGATGCTGGACTCCGACTGTGCAAACTCCTAGATGCAAAATGCTGGGAATACTATTGGATTCTCTCATGCTGGGAATACTATGGGATTGGTCTGGCTTCATTTGCCTCTCAGAGTTTGCGTTTTTCCAGCCCGGCTGCGCAACAAGGAGAAACTTAAGTGCACATGTCTGTATGGCCGGCCTAAAACGGCTGGCCAAACAGACATGCCACTTAAAAGTGCGCACCACTCCCCTGCTGCCATGACTGTCGAACAGAATTGCCTTGCCTGGCCACGCCCCACTATAGACTCGCGTCAACAGCTGTTAGACAGGAAAGAGTAAAATGATAATTAAATGCTTTTATTATCATTTTATTTTTCCTCTTTTAGCACGGGCGGTGCTCCTTTTCCATTACGGAGGAGCCGCCGCTGGGTCGAACAAAAGGCATTGTATTGCTCTGTCCATAAGTAAGAAAAGGTTGTCTTAGCTCTTGTCTCAGTTCCAAATAAGATATGTTCTCTCCTTGACCTGCATCAAGGATATAGTGCTCTGTCTAGACAGATCAAAATTGATAGGCCTCGAAGTGTGAAATATGTTGTCCTGAAAGACATAGAAATGGCATATTACCTTCTGTCATAAGATGGCTGCAAGACCAATGCTTCAGGTAGGAATCACAGAAAGACCTACCTATAGAGGAACGCCATAGGGTTCCAAACCACAGAGACAAATTATGACAACCAGGGAACCCACCTGTGTAGTCACAAATGTAAGAGAAACCACACCAAATGCTCGAATTCAGCACCCATCAACCTATGAAGAAGAAGAAGAGAAGGGTCCACTAAAAACTCCACAAGGCCTAACCTAAGATAGACAAGTTCAAATCCTCTCTCTATTGGATCCATACTGAATGCCTCAGGGGTCTCCAAAAAGTCCAGGAGCAGCTAAACTGACACACAGGAATGAATGGGCCAAACCCAACTCAAAACCATCAAACCAGATGTTAGAAGCATCTACAACTTCTAAACCAATTTGCAGGATTCCTTCCTTTGGAAACTCCAGGCCATAAGACTCAACTGGGATAAATGGACAGGAAGGGGACGGAGCAAGGATAGCGAAAGGGACCATTTCAACCAGACCGCCCAGAGCCCCGTAGAAGGGACCAAGACCAGCGGATGCCACGGGGAGCCCCTGAATGACAGAGGGTTCCTCCTCTTTGATCTATTGGAGCACACTAACAATGAAAAGGAAGGAAAGTAATAGGAACAACAATCTCTGGGGCCATGTTTCACATAGATTACCTCTGTCACCTTGAGCCCTGAGCTGAGGAAACCCTCAAATTAGAATACAGCCCTAACTGCTGATGTTTTTTGTCAAGACTAAAGTTTGCGGTAGACAAAGCATGACACCTTGGCAGAGAAGGCCCTTCACTATTCACTAAATGCCAGAGGAGAGAACCTTTCAAAGAGGGGCACAGAGATGATCAGGGTTTGAAATTCAACCTAACCCAGGCCACCATGAGCACTCTACTGTGTCCTGCTGAGAGCATAAATACTGATGATAAGAGCAATCTCCATACCTAAAAGAGCCCTCAAGAAGATTTTGTAGCGTCATTGGTTTCCCAGAAGGGTGGAACATATGACCCACATAAGTGTTGAACTGGGCAGTATTGATTTCTCTCTAACCGCACAGAATCAGATAGGAATTATTAGGGTTTAGAACCCATCCAAAGGCTAGAAGCATGAAGGAAACCAGAGACAGGTGTAAATGAATCCCTCTGCATGCAGGAGGTCTACAAGCATCTTTACAGAAACACTCAAAAGCAACATCAACCCAGAGGGCAGCAGTCAAAATTGAGATTTCAGAGTGATGTCAAAAAATTCCAATAAAAAAACCTTCATGGACCTGGTGGTGACCCCAGACTGGAAGGAGCACTTGAGATGGACTTGACTGAGAAAAAGCTTCATAGCAGTGAAGGCTGTCAATTCAGGACAAGGGAAGATCAATCCCAGAATGATGGGTGGGAAACCTGGTCCTGTCCTCTGATGTCACATGGGAAGCAACCATAGATTGTGGATATGGGGGGTTATCATATCCATACTGACATGGGAAGCTTATGACAAATGGTAACTGTGAGCTTGGCGTCCTTGCAGAATGTTTTATCATCTCCACATTCCTTTCCTAAAAGACCTTTTGCAAAGAAAATTAATCTTCAGCAATAACAACTTTGGGGAGGCATGACCCTTACAACCTTCCAACACCTCGTTCAATATTGAATGTAGACTGCCATGGCAGCCACAGCAATGCCCAGAGGCCTCATCAAAGGTGAGTTAAAGCAGCTTCTCCATCAACACTTGTTAGAAATGGGAATTCTGGTTGCCTAAGGCTTGCGCCAAAGCCAGGCAGAAACCACCACTCTCGTCAGGACAAGGGAGTTACACGCTGAAGATAACCCCTGTTCACCCCCTCGGTAGCTTGGCACGAGCAGTCAGGCTTATCCAAGAGGCAATGTGTAAAGCGTTTGCGCAACACACACACACAAATTGTGCAATGGTGTTCTTACGTTAAATGAGTCTGCTATAATTTATGCTATGCAGACACGTTCTCTTTGCCTGAACCTTTCCCTTATTGTTTTTTTGTTTCCTTGTGTGAGTAGGACGCTTGATGTGTCCCACATGAATTCTTTGTGTGTATTTTGTGTTATATACCTATTTGAGATTAAACCATGTCCGGCTGGACAAAGAATGTAGCTCCTATTTAGCCTATATTTATTTCTCATATAATTCAATTTTGTCTAGGGACCCCTGTCTTTAGAAAACACACACACACAGCAGCAACACACTAGGCACACTACAAAAGAAACTCCACACAAGGTCATATAAAAAAAATAGCCTTTGTCTTATCATAAACACATTAGATCATAACCACACATATACACTGTGCCAACTGGCACTAGGCAATATTTACAGGGGTTTATATACACATGACGGGGCAATCGGGCCACTGCCAGCACCATCAGAAAGTACAAGTAATAAAACACAACCAGTAACTACTGGTACAGGCACTTTGCATAAATCACATTACGCATCAGCATTAGGCATAACCATATTGTGTATCACGTTAGGCCTAAGCACAGTATGCCTCCACATTAGGCATAGATCCTAAATCAGCAGTGAACCTCTGTGGCACTAAGCATAAACACATTATGCGTATATCCAGGTCCCCTCCTTACTGAGCACCAATTGGGAACCTCAGTCAATCCATAGGCATATCACCCCTCAGTGTCGTTATTCCCCCAAATCAGGACACTCTCAAGTGGGGGCCTCGTCCTGGACTCGCCCTGCAATGTCCCTTTTCAAGTGAGGGCATTCCCTACTCTGTGCCCCTTCACGTGGCTTCCGCTAGCCCCTTGGTTGCAGTTGCAGCAAAAACAAATGCCCATAGTGCAAGGGGGCAGCGGTGCCACTCACCCTGGTCGCCTCAAAGGAATACCCACTGCACTAGAACTCATTGAGAGGCAGCAGCTGTGCAAGCAGGGAGATTGTAGGTACGGCCCCTCGCCGGGCCTCTTACCGGTCCCAACACCTCAGATTTGTGGAGCCTCCCCTTCTCGGAATTCCTTTCACAGGGACGTGCTCTCCTGCCAGCCCCACTCACCAGGGCTCCTCGTTGCAGTGCTGCACGTCCGGCCGTGGGAGGAAAGGTGTGAAGCTGGACCACGGGAGCCAGCGAGGCTCCATACCTCTCCAATTCGGCACGGGTATCCAGGAACCTTCTGCCCGGTCTCCACGTGTGGCTTCTCTGCCACGCCCACCACCAGGCAACCAGTGCCTTATTTCATGTCCCGGGCACAGCTTTGTTCCTGAAGGGCACGAAGTCCCGCCCACCGCCAGGCTCGTCCTGCCTGACTTCCGGGTCGCGCTGGGAGGGATCCGGTGCACAAATGCGTGGTGGGGTCCCGCTTAGCAGGCACAAATGCGTGGTGGGCTCCCGCTCTTTAATCTTGGCAAATGCAGCAGAACATCAACAAATGCGGGGTAGGCTCCTGCCGGTAAACAGCTCAAATGCAGGGTGGGCACCCGCATCCACAAATAACAGCACCAGCATGCGGGGGGGCTCCCGCTAGACGAATAAAGGCACCAGCATGCGGGGTGGGCTCCCGCCATCCACCAGCAGCACGGGGGAATCCCCACACCGGGGATTCCCTCTGAAGCGATGTGCAGCTCAGCGCTGCAAAGCCCCTACCCTCCCTGTCCTGGGGATATGAAAGGTAGCGCTCATGAGGTGCTAAGTCCAAAATGCAGATGGACACAGCTGGGCACAGGCATGCCAGCACGTAGGGTCCCCCAGGAAGCTGCAGCTGGGTCCCACATTGGTTCCTCCTTGCGCAGCAGTCCCTCGGCCTCCCAAAACATGTACAAGTAAGCACCACACATGGGGTCACAGCCCCTATATTTATATAACATTTCTTTTGTCTGCCCTGGCACAGTGCTTGGGGGAACAAGTCCTAACTGGTTCTGGGTAGTGTGGAGCATTTTGCCTATAGTGCTCACACCCTCCTTTGTGAGATGGGGGCTCTGCCATCAGACACACCACAGGGGGGCAGAACCAGCATTCACCTAGGCAGGAACAGACCTTTTCAGGGTCAGGGGCCTACTCCACCCACTACTCCAAATGCAGATGCCCTATTCAGCCTAGCGCTGACTCACCCTACCCCTCCTGGAGCCACCCACACCTCACCAGCCCCTGTCACTCCAAAGCCAGACACGTAATCCACATCAGGCAGGCAGACACTTAGCACCCAGAAATGCCAACTTCTAAAAGTGGCATTTCTAAAATAGTTTTAATAAATCAGCGCACACCATTGTGTAGCATTTGTTATTACTATCCCAACCATACTAAACTTGACCAAGCTGCTCCTCTCATATCAGGAATTACCACTGAAACACTTATCAGGGAATCCCCAATGCATTCTTATGGGAGGGAAGCCCCATAGCATTGAGAAACCAAACTGGCTGTTTGTTACGACCAGGACATGTCACACACTTAAGGTACATGTCCTACCTTTTACCTACAATACACCCTGCCAATAGGGCTAGCTAGGGCCTACCTTAGGGGTGACTGACATGTAGTTAAAACGGGGGTCACAGACATGGCACACACTTTAGGTGCCACGTCTCAGCGGCAGTACCATTGCGCACACAGGCCCTGCAATGACAGAGGCCTGAGAAGGGTTTGAAAGGCTACTTTGGTGGGTGGAGCAATCAGCGCTGCAAGTCCACTAGTAGCCTTTAATTTACCGATCTTACCGTATTTACCACAGAGAGCACACGCACTTTACACTGAACGGCAGTGCTAAAGTGCCCAGAGTCCTAAAACCACCAACATCATGCCAGAAAAAAGGCTAGGAGAAAGGCAAAAAGTTTAAGGATGACCCTGCAAAAATGGCCTAGTCCAACAACACTAAATTAGGTCCACAATCCTCCTGCTTCCCTATGGCTATGAACAGTGGTATGGACCACATAGGTTTCAGACCTCAGAGAAAATATTGTGGCAATTTTTTCCTTTTAACTAAATTCGCCATCAACGAATCATAGGGTCCAAAGGAGTTGTCTCATTCGTATATTTTTTAAGGTTTCTCTAATCTTCTCAGAAAAGCCGGCAAAGGGTAGATCTTCTAGCAGAACCGCAGGACAATTATGTGCTTTGAATATTCTTTCAGCATCATGGAGCAAATGCTGGAAGGAGAGGTATTTCACGGCCAAGCACAGGTTGGTACCCGCTGAAGGCATCTTCAACTAGTGGTGCGGGAGCCCCAGATGTGAATGGGTGGAAGCATCTGGTAGGTTCAGGTTGATATGGATGTAGTCCAAAACCTCAACCAGAAATATCCCACTATTTGGGACCAATGACTGGGTGCTCGATATGTAACACCACCTGGGGAATAAAATGACATGAAAGTGAGCATTCATGATGGCGCCTCTTACAATGCTTCCACTTGGATTCATGTCTGTGAACACGCTTAGGTGAGTACGAGATATGACAACACATGGGATCTGTCTTTCTCTGCTCTATCTGAACAACAAACAGTGCAGCCCATTACAAGCCACATAAGAATCCACAATTCAGAGAAATAATGAACTCACCCTGACTTTCCAAGATGGAGCATAAATACACTTGTAGCCCCAAGCGCAGAACTGCCAATATCACGCGGTGGGTCGCAAGCTGAATTGGATCGCCCGGCACAGAGTGGGCTCCCAGCTGGAACTTGGTGGCTCTGCACAAGGGATGATCATTACAGGGTTTGAAACCTGTGTTAACACTGCTTGAAATAGGCATGGATCCAGGCACTTCCCATTAAACTATCATCCTTCTGAAGTCGCTAAAATGAGTGGCACTTTACTGTGATCTATCCCTTCTTAGGGGGGTGGGTTTCCCTCAGACCCGTTTGTTTGGTCAGCAATACTAGGCATACATTTAACCATGAGGCCATAAATATAATTCTAATTTCAAGTTCGGTCGTACTTAATGCTCTTGGCTGAAATATAGTGCTGTGTGCGAGTGACCCTAAATAGAGCTGTGTGCAGCCCCATCAGGGGCATGCCTCTGGGTCTGGTGGCTCAGTGCTAATGCATTTATTGCGGAGGTCACACGCAAAGGTGGGCGAGCCAGCAAACTAACTGGAAGTGCCGACTCAGCGCCGAGCCAAGGGTCAGCTCTGGCTCCAACAGTCCGTGCATGAGCCGAGCCTTCAAAATGTTGGCATGTAAATCATGCAACAAACATGTGAGACTACGGTAAAGTGCCTACAAAATTCAATAAAGTGAATTTCTTCAACATGCTGTTCTAAGATGTGCACAACAGTAATGTTGGAAAGTATCTAATATTGTGCATTAATCCTGGTACCTTAAACATACAGGAGCTGGAGTTTTGCACCGCTATCGCTGCCTCCCTGTCCTCAGAATCCCTGCTGACCAAGCGTCATATTTACATCACTATAGTGTACAGTGTCCTAAAAGATACAATATTGCACTTCCTATAACAAACGTCTTACCTTACCTTATACTTAGCTCTGTAACTCAGGGTCATATTATCAAGGACGGCATTAAAAATTATCGCCGCTTTAGCGGCAGAAAACTGCTGCTAAAGCGGCGATAATGGGCTTGATAATATGCCCTGGAGAATTCCAATAGAAGCCCATGGGGCATATCAGCAACAACCGGTGATAATTGTCGCTAAGCGCACTTAGCGCTAGGATAATTATTGCCGGCTAGCGTGGATTTTTATCGCTGAGATAGCGTGCTATTAGCAACGCTTATCTCTAAAGCGATAAAAATCCTAGCGCTAACTGCCAAACTTGAGATTATCGCTGGATTATCGCTGCGATAATCCCACGAAGTTTGACGATAGCTTGCTGATAGGGCCTCACATACTTATCCATGATAACACCTTCCATAGGATATCATGGCTAAGTCAGTTTCCAAGGAGGCGTAAGGAAATTAGCGATAACAGAGGTTATCGCTACTTTTCTTGTCACTATGCTGCCTTGCGTGAGGCTTGATAATAGGAGAAATGTCACTTAGCGACATTTCTCTCGTTATCCTGGGGAGGAACGCCCACTTTGCATCTCATTAGAGATGCAAAGATGGGCGTTAGGAATTCAGGCGCTAAGGCAAGGTTTCAAGCAATAGCGTGATCTTGCTAATATAGTGAAAAAATTATCGCCTCTTTTCGGCCCAAAACGGCAGCAAAAGCGGCGATAATTTTATATCGCCGCCTTGTAGATATGCCCCCATGTTCTGGTGTGAACCTGGGTTTCTATGGGAATTCACAAGGGCATATTATCAAGCCCCTTATCGCCGTTCCTTGATAATATGGCCCTCAGTTAATTATCTTAATCACGACAAGCAGAGCTCTTTCACCTTAGAACATCAGAATATTGGAAAAGTATTTCTTAAAAATGAGGCTTTTTAAACTGAGAAACAACCCCCCTCCCCGCCCCCACCCCGCCCCCACCCTGATGACGTTGCATTTTAGTGAACTAAGAGGCAAGTCACTTGTCAGGTATACCTTAAATGTTGCCTCGATTCCTATTAGAAATGGAGGACCATTCAAGGTTATTAAATCAAACACAAAAGAGTTTTTGTACAGCACACACCATGAACTCACGAATTTCAAGGTGTCATCATATGTAATGATGAATAGAAAAGAGGACATGGTTAGATAAATCATTTGCATAGATCACACAATTTGGTCAAGCAGGGAAGCTGGGACTGATCCCACATTTACACTGTGCAATTTAGCCACTAGATAGGTATCTTTTTCGGCCTTCAAAGTTTAATGCTTTGCTGCCAGTTCTGGAAGGTTAGACTACAGCGCAGTGACACGCAGCATTCACCTTTCATATTTTTTCACTTTTACATAACACCAACTTTGCCGGAGGACATAAGAGCACTTCATAACAGACAGGCTACATTACATCTTTTTTGCAGAAGCAGGTATCTTGTATTTCACAGGATACTGAGCTTGGGATTCAAACTTGGAGGCTTATGTTATGTGGTGGGCAGCTCTAGCCACTAGGCCACATCGCCTGCTGTTAAAGCTCTGCTCAATTTGGGCTCGAGGTTCCAAGAGGTCCTCGAGCTGACCCAGGCATCTGGCTCACCCTGGCTTCAGCTTCAGTGGTTCGTCTACCTCTTGTCACACATTTAAATCTTGTCGGTGTCACTTGAGTTAGGTGACAACAAACGTCGGGCATATTAACAACGGCCAGCGATAATTATCGCTGGCCGTGCTTAGCGATAATTATATTATCGCAGGCTATCTCTGGTATTTATCGCCCTGGTAGCCCGTTATTAACAACGCGTTACTCCAGGGCGCTAAAAATTCCAGAGATAGTGAGGCCATTGCCCTTCTGCAGGGAACATCGCTGGAAAACCTGCGATGTTCCCTGCAAAAGGGTGATAACCTTGCTGATACGACCCACAGGGTCGTATCAGCATAATCCACCCCCCATGTTAGGGATGGCTAAGTCAGGATTTTAGCAGATGTTAGGGCCGTTTTCGCCAAAAACTAATGTGTGCTAAAATCATGTGGACTGACTTTTAAATATCGCGATGTAAACATCAGCGATATTTGCAAGGTGGTCCATCTTGGGTACGCCCAGTAACGCCCACTTTGCATCTCATTGGAGATGCAAAGTGAGGCGTTGGGAAAAAGGGTGCTAACATGCGATTATGCTTGTTAGCACCCTCTTGTAAATAGGGCGCTGGTTTTATCTCTGCTTTTTTGGCTTTGTAAGCCATAAAAGTGGAGATAAAGCCCTTGTAAATATGCCCCGTCAGTTTCTATCATTAGCGCCAAGAAACTCCGCATGAGTGGACGCGAGCTCTATGTATACGCCTTTTATGTTACTTCAGTGTGCCCTTGCTTTATAAAAAGAAGTGTTAGCAATTAATAGAGCACTATAGACTTAGGAAGGAACAGTTTGTAGCTTTACTCTTGCCTGCTTTCGTCTTAGTACAGTTTAACAACTTTTCTACTGATGGTTCCTGAAGGCCAGGCCGTTACAGCGACACTGCGTCAAAACCTGTCTGGTAACATCTGAGCGCTGCCCTCCCCGTGATCTATTAAAAAATTGAACGGTTCCTCAGAAAGACCTTTCGAAAAACTTAATTTAATTCTCACATTTTATTCCTATAAACTGTCAGGTCACCGGTTTTGATCGCCCGCGGGGAACACATTAAAATGTTATCTCTATCGCAAGACCTGTCAACTGTGAACTTGAAGCCTGGCTTTATCAGTTTTGTTCTTATCAGGTAAATGGATTGCAACAGCTAAGAACTGTGTTCCTGTATTTTATATTTTTCTGTCAGATGCATGGACTTGATAGTTCAGCACTTTGGCAAGGGGCTTCAGGGCCTTTCAGCGTTCATCTGATCCTTCACACCCTGGGTCCGCTGACGTGAAGGTGACTGCAAAGTCAGTCTTGGTTTTCAGCCATTAGCTCTAGGCATGCTGGGGATTGTAGGCTGGATGGAAAAGTGAGCCAGCAAGCCTGCGCATGCGTACTGGTGATCGATGAAAAACAGGACTGGCTCCAGGGTGCGCTAACCAGGTGGGGCCAGTTAACAGTTGAGGGGTCAATTCTTACATGGGTAAAATGTGGTCGCAGGGCTTTAAGTGGGATGAAAAAACTGGGGGGTCTCTCAAAGGACCGTGGTCAATGTAACTAAGGGCGTGGCTTAAAACACATGAGCTAAAAATCTGTGTTTAGCACAGTGTGCCGCCCGACTTGTATTTTGCTGTTTCTGTCATTGCATCCAGATATATGATACAACAAGTCATATCATACCTACAAGTCAGGACTATTGGCTTTGTCAATAGTTGCTAGTTGCATAAGATAAATAAGCAGCAACTATGGCTTGTATATATTATTGAAAAAACTTCCACTTAAAGCCCTGGTGGCACCACGACAATTTTGCTGCTCCTGAGTTTCAAAAAGAGAAGGGAAATCCAGAGTTAAAATGACTCTCTTTAAAGGATTTCCCTTCCTCTACAAAGCTCACCACGTGCACATCGATGTTCCTGCTGTCACTACAGTCTGGAAAAAAAAAAACGGACCGCCTGTGCCAGGGCACAAAACAGAGCCCGATAGAGACCTGTTTCGAGGCCCCCTTAAAAACACTGCCGGTGCTCAGCACCGGTGACACCCGGGCCACTTAAAGCCCTGTGTGGTCAACAGGTAGAAAGCCTACATAGCAGCCATTGAGAAATAAGTTGATGAGATTGTTGTGTTACCGGGTTAGGCCCATGTAGCGAAGCTGCTCATTTCTTACATTGTCCTATTTTTCACAACTAACCTTTCTGACCTTTGCACCTATTCACCTGTGCGACACTGTTGGATGAGTTTCTCTGAAGCTACTTTGTTTACATATCTGGCTTCGCAAAGCATGACACGATGCCTCGAACATCATGTACAAGGCCCTTACACGCACACTATGTACAAATGTCGTTCTACCTTCATCCACGTACAACAGGGCTATCTATATATCCATAACATTACTAATCTATACGCACATCGCAAGGCTGCTTTCTATTATAAGTAAGGAGCATCCCAAAAGATTAGGAGAGGAGGCACTTCAGCTGACACCGAGGGTCACTGCATGCGGAGACTTCATCAAGCAGCGGTCTGGCATCTCGTGAGGGGTGTCCAGTTTGTGACCAAGACGGACTCCTACATTCTCTCACGTCAGGTAATGGGGTTGGATAGTCCCTTGGGGGGATTATTGGCTTTACACCTACACCCACTCTAGGTACACTCAGAGTAGGGTTTGCATAGTAGGAGTATGTCTGATTACTGCCTGGTTTATATGATTACATATATACACTGTTTTAGCACCATGGTAGAACTGTATCTATTATTTACTTTTTTGATACTCCTAATCACCTTCATCTGCTTCTGTCTACTGATTATCACAGCACATGTATTCTATACAAGACTAGCGTTGGTTCAATTAATATATTGAAAACATCCCACTGTATATTCTGTATATTTCTCTGAGCATAAGTAGGGACGAGAGACCGAGCAAAAGGTTCTGATCTTTTTCACAATCCCCAAGGGGTCAGGGCTGTCATGTTCAGTGGTTGCCGGAATCCATTCGCTCCCTGGTAAGGTTAGGAAGCTTATGGTGGCACTGCGAGCTAACTGGTCACTAGGCCAGAATATCCTGCAAGGGTGCCGAGAATCAGTCTAGGCACCTCGCCTAAAGTCTATGTTGTCCAACAAATGTGCAGGTCCGGCGGATTAGTGGGAACTACACAACAAGATAAGACAACATCCCTTTCAGCAGGTGAAAAAGAAGCCTTTTGTCTCAGCAGAGTCCAATCTGAATAAACACTAGACCCTATCCTATCACTCTCTTGATTTAGGCCTAAGAAACACCGATGCGCACATCTTGTAAAGAGGATATTTTTTAGCCAGTCCTAGCTTTTCACACAACCGTACTAAGCGAATAGGACACGTTACAACGCAAACTTTTACAACGCATGCCTTTACAATGCTGTTTTTACATCGCAACATCCATTACAACGCATGGTTTTACAACGCATGCCAACACAACGCATTTTTAGAAACTACACTTACAACGCATTCCATTACAATGCATACCATTACAACGCATACCATTACAACGCATAATACTTTTAGAGCAACAGTAGTGTAAGTGTTGGATAGTGTAGGAGTAAAAATTACTATTCCCACTCCAGTGAGTGTAACAGTAGGGTAAGTGTTGGATAGTGTAGGGGTAAAAATCACTATTTCCCATTACTTACCTTATAATGCGGTATAATGGCATGCATTGTAGTGGCATGCGTTGTAATGGCATGCCTTGTAGTGACATGCGTTGTAATGGCTGCGTTGTATTGGCATGCAATGTAAAGGATGCTGTGCTGTAATGACTGCGTTGTAAAGGTAGTGCGTTATAATGACTGCGTCGTAATGGTTATTTCCCGTACTAAGCATGCTGGGACTTCATTTTTCATAGTTCTCATAAGTAAGAGCTTACAAGTCCCTGCTTATCTACTTCTGGTGACTGCAAGTAAAAACCTAGGTGAAAATCACCATTATGACAAGAATGCCTATAAAGAGTTAACCTTCAGTGTTCTTTAAAATGTTAGCATGGTGTAAACAAAATGGAAGGTACAAGCTGCAACACACAAAAGTATACAAGAAAGTGATGATGGATAGCTTGAATTAATCTCAGCAACCGGTAATCATTCAGGCCGCGTAATTTTGAGGATTTCAGCCTGCACTTGCTACGTGAAATTATGCTATGCTAATGGCGCGTAATTACGAGCCATTGGTGGTACAAATGTAGCACCAATGGTGCCACTTTTTACCATGAACACGCAGGAACAACAGAGCGCGAACAGCAATTGTGTTTGGTGCTTAGTTGAAATGCGTATTCGTGCCAAAAATTGACTTGAGGACACATTTCACACTAACGAAACAGCACAAAATGACTGTTTTGCATTTTGCGTACTTACGTGTAATTTTGAATACTGTTGGAGAAATTACTCATAATTATGTGAAAGCAAAGCAAATGAAGTAAATTTCACACATTCCTAATAATTAGGCTCCAACCAATATTGGGCTTGCAGTTAATTGTTACATATATGATATCCCTTTTTCTATGTTATGTTACAATGATTTCTGATAATGTGATGCATATTTATGTAGCATGGTTTGTACTGATTACTCTACAGGCTCATCCACTGGCCTGTTCCAGGAACAATAAACACTAAGGGCCTGATTCTGATGAGGTTAGGAAGGCCTCCAAATGGCATTTGCTCCATCCAAATCACTTGGGGAAGGTGTCTTTCCAACCGACTCGGAAAGGTTTCTGTTGGACTTGGCCCTTCTGGCAGGTTCACCCCCCTGAACTTTTTGCCTTTATTGGTGACCTGGTGGTAGTGATTTTTGGTTTCTGCGCACTTTACCGCTGTGTCCCAGGGTAAAGTGCGTGCGTGTAGTGAGATAGGCCTGCCCTCCCATAGGAATGCATGGGGGATGTATGTGTCCCTGGTAGTTCCTGATGCGTGGGGTAAGCAGGCTCGAGTTTGGTATGTGCGGACTCGTGTGATGAAATGCTGCACGATGATATGTGCGGCATGCATGTACCTAGTATGGAAGTGCCACTTCTAGAAGTGGTCACTTCGGTGTGCAGTGTGAAATGTGTGCCTGGTCTAGCGATTGGCTGGTTGAGGTCATGTGACGGGCTAGGGAATCCCCAGAGTCAGGATGAGTCACCCAGTGGTTAATGGGGAGATCAGCAGCTAGATGGGTGGGAGGAGTACACCTGGGTCCTGAATAGGGCTGGGTTTTCCCCACACAATGCTGGCCCTGCCCCCTGTGGTGCGACTGATGACCCTGGCCTGTTCTCTGAATAGGGAGAGGGGCTGAGCAAAACAAAGTGCTCAGGATCGCCCCTCCCCTGCACCTTGAAAGGGGAAACTGTGTATAAGAAGGGGCTGTGACCCCATGAAAAAGGTTCTCTTTGCTGATCCTAACAGGGGGGACCTGTTACTGCTGCTGGGCGCCAGGAGAGACCGCCACGGGGGACTGCCTCCCTGCCTGGAGGGCCCTGTGAGCTGGCCCCTGGGCCCAGCCCTTGCCCCCCTGCCTCCTACAAAACTTTGTTCCTGGAGACCTGATGCTACAGCGCCTGGGAGCGCTTTGTCTTTGCAGTGGAGGAGACACTTCATGTAAGTCTGGGCAGAGCGCTGGACTTATGCCCTGGTGAGCGCTCTACTCCCCTTCAAAAGGAGCAGCGCCTCTGTGTGCCCTGCAGTCTGGAGCTGCGATCCCTTTAAAAAGTGAATCCCCGGTGTAGAGGATTCCCCAGCATCCCTGTGTTTCCGGCGGGAGCCCACCCCGCCGTTGTATTCCTTGACACGGGTGCCACCCCGCATTGCCGTGCTCGTTGGCGGGTGCCCACCCCGCTTATTCCTGTATTCAAATTACGGGTGCCCACCCCGCATTTGTTTCATCTAAAAACGGGAGCCTACCCCGTATGTCTCGCCACAGAAAGATTCACCGCCGCGGCCCGGAAGCCGCCTGATTGGGGGCGGGGCCTCGCGACGGAAGCAGGAAGCCGTCCGGGAGCCTCGCGGGCTCCATTCCCGCCCCCTCCTCTCCCGGGTCCGTGAGGAGAACTGCACCAGAAGACGAGGCTGGTGTCAACTCCCGGGGTTCCCGGGAGGGAGGAGAGCCTTTGTGCAGCGGAGAAGGGCTGAAGTGCATGCGGAACTCCCGTGTTCGAGAGCGCCGCGGAAGGAGTCCCGGTGAGTGGAACACGCGGGAGAAGGGGTTGGGGGGTGTGTTAGGACACAGTCCCGGGGCCCGTCCTCCTCCTAAAACCATGCCTACTTCTTCTGGGGGCATTATTCATCAGTATTCTCGAGCCCCTGAGAGGCTCCAACTCCGGGGACATTTTTCCTGTGATCAGGGCAGCCCCGGAAGGTAGCGGGTCGCTCCAACGTTGGGGGCACCCTTCTTTTCGAGCCCACAAGGCTCCAACGAGGCACCTTGTTTGAAGAGCCTAGAGGGCTCCAAAGTGCACCGCATTGGTTGCTTAGAGCGCACGCGCGCCAACGTCGGGGGCATTACTCTCTTGAGCCCCTGAGCAGGACTCCAACATTTTGGGAGACATCCTTGTTCTCGAGCCCACGAGGCTCCAAGGGGGCATATTAGTTTCAGAGCCCAGCGAGGCTCCAACGTAGGCCATAATTGTTCTGAGGGCCCAGAGGTGCCCAGGCCTCAGTCCCTACAACTGCCCAGCACTTAGTGGGCAGTTGCCACGTTTAGGTTGTGCCCCTGTGCGCATTGGCCGGCGCAGCCTGCGCAGTCTAGCCCTGACTCTGCTGGACTTTGCATCCTAGCCCCGACAAGGCCAGTTGGCCTAGAGACTGCCACAGGTGGTGGCTAATGTGAGTTATGCGCTATTGTCACTAACCTGCACCTCTGAATGTGTTTTATGCGTCATGTGCCTTGTTTTACACCGCTGAATGTATTTTATGCATCATGTGTTTTCCTTCCCTACACCTCTGAATGTGATGCATCATGTGTAATGTGCGTTTACCCCTACAGGTATTGTGACACTTGGGTGGTTGTTTTCTCCTAGTACAGGTGGTGCTAGTGAGGTCCTGGTTCCCTGCGCGATATTTTCCTAAGGTGGTTAGGGTTGCGTAGGTGGTACTTACCTGTTACCAGTAGTTACTGGTCGTGTGCTACATATGTTATTTAGTGCTACAGTAATTGTATGTGCTAGGTTCTAAAGTATTATTCCTATGTTCTAAGTGCTAATTTCTACAAAGTGCTAATTCCTGACAGTGGTCCATGTGGCCCTGTCCCCTGTACATATAATCCCTTGTAAACTCTGCCCGTGCCTGTTGGCACATTGTAAAGTGTGTGTTTTTATCTAATGTGTTTTGGTAATACAGAGGCTATTTTTATATAATACCTTGTGTGGAGTTTCCTTTGTGGTGGGCCTTGGGTGTTGTTGCTGGGTGCGCGCGCAAACGCTTTACACATCGCCTCCGGGATAAGCCTGACTGCTCGTGCCAAGCTACCAAGGGGGTGAGCAGGGGTTATCTTTGGCGTGTAACTCCCCATCCCTGACTAGAGTGGTGGTTTCTGCCTGGCTTTGGCGCAAGCCCTAGCCAACCAGAAATCCCATTTCTAACATTGGTGATCAGCGGTGGGATTTGGACTTGCGTTTGCGCTGTACCGCAGCAGCAACTGGCTGCACCACAAAACTCTGCATTTAGATAGTCACATGGTATAGAGATTATTGTCTAAGTTTGCTTTTAAATGTCATTTCTTTGGAAATGTGTGCCTTGTGCACTGTGAGTTTTCTGGATTCACCAGAAGGGTGGGATCCAGTGGTGGCAGCATAATAGTGTCCAGTACATTTGTCCCCCGCCCTGCGCCCAGAGTTTGGTACCTGTGTCACGTGTGGTCAGGTTGAGGAATCAGGGGTGGTAGAAACTGCCTTACCAGTCCGAGGGGAGGGTTGTGTGTGGATGAGTGGTGTGTGGCACTAGACAAGTGAGTGTGAGTTCTCTGGGATAGAGAGCTTGCTGAACCCTTTTTGTGAATTGTGTACTCCTGTGTTAAGCTCAGACCCCTAGGTTCCTTGTGTTGAACTTTTCTCGAGAACGTCCGCCAAAATGGAGCCTGCTTTTAATTTCTGTGGTCTGTTTAGATACAGTATGTTGGAGTTGGGAAGGTTCTGTGAAGAGAGAGACATAGAGGTGGGTGAGTCAGATACCCAGTCCAAACTAAGGGACAACCTGATCCTATGGCAAAAGGATGAATGGGAACATGAGCGCAGTGAGGAAGATAGGGCCCGGGCCGCACGCCAAGAGGGTGGTGGGTCTGTGGGGAGCCCTGAAGATTCAGAAGAGGAGGAAGATTACCTGACAGGGACGCCAGTAGAAAGTGAAGACCCCATAGATAGGGAGTCCCTTGCTGGGTCCAGTGTCAGGAGCAGCACCCCATCCCTTTACCTGTCCCCAGAGGAGTGGGTAGATAGGAGGAAAGAAAGGGAGCATCAGCTGGCCATGGAGAAGCTCAGGTTAGAGCATGCCCGGGAGATGGCGCAGCTGAATATAGTGGAGAAAAAGCTGGAGACCGAGAGGGTCTTGGCGCAGGAGAGGATAGAGGAGGCTGAGAGGGCCTTCACCAGGGAGAAATCAGCTCTGGAGAGTAGACTATCCCCTGAGCGCTGTCTTAGTTTTCTGGGCTCCCCAGGGATGGGTGAGTCCAGTGGTGGCAGCGATATAGAGTCCAGTGCAGGACGTCCCATTCCCAGTTCCCCGAGTATGGTACCAGTTTCCCAAGAGGAGGAGTACCGGTTGAAATTCAGGGGCAGTAGGAAGCTGTCTCACCAGGCTTGGGACGAGTTTTTGGGTGAATGTGAGGAGGCACTAGACGATTGGGCGGGTCTTAGCCCGGAACGCAGTTATTACGCCATGTATGGTCTGGTTGTCAAAGAGCAGATGCTCAGTAGTTGTTCTCCAGGGTTGCGCCAACACCTGTTGGGGTGTGGATTGTCTGCGCCACTTGAGCTTGCAGAGGAAGCAGAGCGCTGGGAAAGCGCTAAAGGTTCTCTGGAGTCATTAGGGAGTAAATCCAAAAGTAGTGGTTCAGGTATCTTCCAGCCCAGCGTGGTGGAAGAGGCTCAGTGTAGCCCAGCTAGGTCCCAGGATAGCGAGGAGGGTGTAGGGGCTTACTGCCTGGCTCAGTGGAGCGGGAGTAAGTGGGTGACCGAGGGTCCCCAAACGTACAAAACCTGCCTCAGGACTTGGATGGTTTCATGAGGGAACACCAGGTTGGGGACCTAGGCTGTCCTGTTAGTCCATTTGAGGAAGATCTCCTAGTGAGTAGAGGACCTGGAGCGCCTGTAAACAGGGCTCCTGTGGTTCTAGAGTCTGGCAGTACCGCTCCGGTAGGGAGAGTACAGGAGTCCAGTGTGAGGAGTGATTGGGGGATGAGTTTCCCAGTGGAAGAGCCAGTGGGTCAGGGACTACCCAGTTGGGCTAGGATCCCGTGTAGTGACCATGGGGACACCACTTCTGTTCTGGGGGATCTCTGCGCACTGTCAGGTGGACAGGGGATGGGAGATCCGCGCCAGACAGACAGTCACCCGACTTATGTGTCGTATGTTAGCCTCAGGGGGATGGCGTGTGAATCCCCAGAAGGCCTGGAGTGCCAGGCAATTATTCCACCGAAGGTTCTAGACCAGAGGTTGGGAGGCCAGGTTCAGGATCAGCCTGACCTGAAGGGTAGGACGACTGTAACCAGTGTCCTGACCGGTTCTTCTTCCAGAGGTACCGCCCCAGTTGGTAGGGAGCAGGACTCTGGAAGCGGGTGCAGAGGGTGGGAGAGCCCACCTCTGACCCCGGTGCAACCTGAGGGGTTAAACCCTAGGTTGGGAGACCAGTTCTCAGGGAGGGGTCCTGAGCTGGTAGGTGAATTGCATTACGGGGTCGCCTCTTAGAGGAGGAGAGGGCGGAACCCTAGAAGAAGAGGTAGGGGGAGGAGAGCCTCTCCCGTGACATTTGGTCAGCTTGAGGGTACAGACCCTAGGCTGGAGGATCAGTGGCAGTTTAGAACTGCCCTGATGAGGTGTAGAGTGGAGAATGGCTGCTAAGTGCCAGGGGTTACTACCCCCCACTCTGTGGTTAGGCAAGGACCAGTGGTGCCTAGATGGCCAAGGGCCTGGTCCTGGCCACGGACAGCTGAGGAGTACCAGGGGGGTAGCCCAGTTGGTCCGCTGAGTTTTTTCAGAGGGAACCATGTGAATTCAGAGTGGCGTAAAACCGGAGAGTGTCCCTGCCGTTGCGGGCCTGCGTCCTTGTTTTATCGCCCCAAGCAGGGAAGTCCATCACGGTGGTGATTGGTCTGCCCTGCGTTTTGGCTGGAAGGGGGTTGTGTTGGACTTGGCCCTTCTGGCAGGTTCACCCCTGAACTTTTTGCCTTTATTGGTGACCTGGTGGTAGTGATTTTTGGTTTCTGCGCACTTTACCGCTATGTCCCAGGGTAAAGTGCGTGCGTGTAGTGAGATAGGCCTGCCCTCCCATAGGAATGCATGGGGGATGTATGTGTCCCTGGTAGTTCCTGATGCGTGGGGTAAGCAGGCTCGAGTTTGGTATGTGCGGACTCGTGTGATGAAATGCTGCGCGATGATGTGTGCAGTGTGCATGTACCTAGTATGGAAGTGCCACTTCTAGAAGTGGGCACTTCGGTGTGCAGTGTGAAATGTGTGCCTGGTCTAGCGATTGGCTGGTTGAGGTCATGTGACGGGCTAGGGAATCCCCAGAGTCAGGATGAGTCACCCAGTGGTGAATGGGGAGATCAGCAGCTAGATGGGTGGGAGGAGTACACCTTGGTCCTGAATAGGGCTGGGTTTTCCCCACACAATGCTGGCTCCGCCCCCTCTGGTGCGACTGATGACCCTGGCCTGTTCTCTGAATAGGGAGAGGGGCTGAGCAAAGCAAAGTGCTCAGGAACCAGTTGTAACTGGTTCGCCCCTCCCCTGCACCTTAAAAGGGGAAACTGTGTATAAGGGCTGTGACCCCATGAAAAAGGTTCACTTTGCTGATCCTAACAGGCAGGGGGGACCTGTTGCTGCTGCTGGGCGCCAGGAGAGACCGCCACGGGGGACTGCCTCCCTGCCTGGAGGGCCCTGTGAGCTGGCCCCTGGGCCCAGCCCTTGCCCCCCTGCCTCCTACAAAACTTTGTTCCTGGAGACCTGGTGCTACAGCACCTGGGAGCGCTTTGTCTTTGCAGTGGAGGAGACGCTTCATGTAAGTCTGGGCAGAGCGCTGTCTTATGCCCTGGTGAGTGCTCTACTCCCCTTCAAAAGGAGCAGCGCCTCTGTGTGCCCTGCAGTCTGGAGCTGCGATCCCTTTAAAAAGTGAATCCCCGGTGTAGAGGATTCCCCAGCATCCCTGTGTTTCTGGCGGGAGCCCACCCCGCATTGTATTCCTTGACGCGGGGGCCGCCCCGCATTGCCGTGCTCGTTGGCGGGTGCCCACCCTGCTTATTCCTGTATTCAAATTACGGGTGCCCACCCCGCATTTGTTTCATCTAAAAACGGGAGCCTACCCCGTATTTCTCGCCACAGAAAGATTCACCGCCGCGGCCCGGAAGCCGCCTCACTGGGGGCGGGGCCTCGCGACGGAAGCAGGAAGCCGTCCGGGAGCCTCGCGGGCTCCATTCCCACCCCCTCCTCTCCCGGGTCCGTGAGGAGAACTGCACCAGAAGATGAGGCCGGTGTCAACCCCCGGGGTTCCCGGGAGGGAGGAGAGCCTTTGTGCAGCGGAGAAGGGCTGAAGTGCATGCGGAACTCCCGTGTTCGAGAGCGCCGCGGAAGGAGTCCCGGTGAGTGGAACAGGCGGGAGAAGGGGTTGGGGGGTGTGTTAGGACACAGTCCCGGGGCCCGTCCTCCTCCTAAAACCATGCCTACTTCTTCTGGGGGCATTATTCTTCAGTATTCTCGAGCCCCTGAGAGGCTCCAATTCCGGGGACATTTTTCCTGTGATCAGGGCGGCCCCGGAAGGTAGCGGGTCGCTCCAACGTTGGGGGCACCCTTCTTTTCGAGCCCACAAGGCTCCAACAAGGCACCTTGTTTGAAGAGCCTAGAGGGCTCCAAAGTGCACCGCATTGGTTGCTTAGAGCGCACGCGCTCCAACGTCGGGGGCATTATTCTCTTGAGTCCCTGAGCAGGACTTCAACGTTTTGGGAGACATCCTTGTTCTCGAGCCCACGAGGCTCCAAGGGGGCATATTAGTTTCAGAGCCCAGCGAGGCTCCAACGTAGGCCATAATTGTTCTAAGGGCCCAGAGGTGCCCAGGCCTCAGTCCCTACAGCTGCCCAGCACTTAGTGGGCAGTTGCCACGTTTAGGTTGTGCCCCTGTGCGCATTGGCCGGCGCAGCCTGCGCAGTCTGGCCCTGACTCTGCTGGACTGGGCGTCCTAGCCCCGACAAAGCCAGTTGGCCTAGGGACTGCCACAGGTGGTGGCTAATGTGAGTTATGCGCTATTGTTACTAACCTGCACCTCTGAATGTATTTTATGCATCATGTGTTTTCCTTCCCTACACCTCTGAATGTGATGCATCATGTGTAATGTGCGTTTACCCCTACAGGTATTGTGACACTTGGGTGTTTGTTTTCTCCTAGTACAGGTGGTGCTAGTGATGTCCTGGTTCCCTGCGCGATATTTTCCTAAGGTGGTTAGGGTTGCGTAGGTGGTACTTACCTGTTACCAGTAGTTACTGGTCGTGTGCTACATATGTTATTTAGTGCTACAGTGATTGTATGTGCTAGGTTCTAAAGTATTATTCCTATGTTCTAAGTGCTAATTTCTACAAAGTGCTAATTCCTGACAGTGGTCCATGTGGTCCTGTCCCCTGTACATATAATCCCTTGTAAACTCTGCCCGTGCCTGTTGGCACATTGTAAAGTGTGTGTTTTTATCTAATGTGTTTTGGTAATACAGAGGCTATTTTTATATAATACCTTGTGTGGAGTTTCCTTTGTGGAGGGCCTTGGGTGTTGTTACTGGGTGCGCGCGCAAACACTTTACACATCGCCTCCGGTATAAGCCTGACTGCTCGTGCCAAGCTACCAAGGGGGTGAGCATGGGTTATCTTTGGCGTGTAACTCCCCAGCCCTGACTAGAGTGGTGGTTTCTGCTTGGCTTTGGCGCATGCCCTAGCCAACCAGAAATCCCATTTCTAACAGTTTCCAACCGACAGAGTATGATGCGAATTAGGCTTTAGTAATATCCCAATCCAAACCCGTCAGCAATTGGAATGACCAAGCCGTATTGAGCAGAATTGTACGCCTGTACGGGGCACGTTTCCAAACGGCCGAGTACGATGCTGGATTTGGACGGCCTTTCCGAATCATGCCGTCCGACTCTCATCAGCAGTCAGAATCATACTTTGGGGGCCCATAGTGGTCCCCCTTGCACTGGAGCCTTCCCAATCGGGTCTGTGGGGGTAACCATGGGTCTTCCCATACCAGCCATGCACAGTGTGGCACAGGGTGCCCAATATTCCCCTGACACCCCTTTCTTAAATGGGAAGCTACGCATTTGGTCGGAACAAGGGCTCCCATTGAAGTCGATGGGAGTTCAACTAAATCGTATCTGAAAGCATCCGGATGAATCGTACCGGTTGGTTAAACTCTCCCAATCTGATTCGATTGGAAACCATTCCCAAACCCATTCGGTTGGGAAGTTTTCCAAACCGCATCAGAATCGGGCCCTAAATATCTATAATGTATTATTTTAAATGCAGATGCGGGTGGTGGAGGGATGTACAGGATACAATTGATTTCTGCAGCAAAAGGCATGTTACACCTAGGGCCCAATTCTGATCCCATTACGAAAGCCCTCCGAACGACTCGGTCCTGGAGAGCTTTCCAAGTAAATTGTGCTTCGGGAGTTTGTGCGACCGATTCCGATGCATCCATGAAGTGACAAACTTGTTTCGCTTGGACTCCCTTTGAACTCCATGGGAACCTGTGTACCAAACGCGTACACAGGCTCCCGTTGCAAAAAAGGGTGGGTGGGGAAAAGGGTGCACCCTGTGGCAGGCACTCCATGGTGCCTGCCACATTGTGCATGCATGGAAAGGGGGGATCCCTGGGTACCCCCATGGGACAGATTCAGATGACCTCGGTTAAAGGGGGGCCTGCTACCGCCCTCAGAAGTCTGATTCCCACAGCCATTTCATCTTGGCAAAACCAAGTCGATACGGCTGTCAGAATCACACATCGTTCGGAAGCCGGCTCCATTGCACGGCACAATTCGGCTGCGAACGACTTGGACTGCCAAGATCGGGTTTGTAAACGATTCGGTCAATGTGGATGAGATCTTGTACTTGGTCGTTCGGAATGGTGGACGATTCGGTCTGAAGTATAGGCTCCGAATCAGATTTTCTCGTTCCGGAACCCATCTGGAAGCCTTCCTAATGGGATCAGAATCGGGCCCTTAGAGTGTTTTTAATTTTGGGCAGATGAAAATATAGAGTGAGCCCTCATCTGGTCCCTCAGGAGGTCTGAGAAAGAGAACTCACACTCCTGTAACCATAGCTTGAAAAACGAGTGGGTCTCTCTTGGAGCCATGTTTGGTGACTATATGGAATATTCACAACCTCTCAGTATGTCAGGATCATAAATTCTCACGGGTCTCATTTATGGCATTTTTGCCGTGAGGCAGTAAAGCAGGCCTTGCTGCTGCGCTGCACCAGTGCAGAAGAAAAGGGCAGGAATGCGCTGTATCTGTTAGATAAGGCACATTCCTGTCCTTCTCCCCTGCGCCGGCGCACAATGGGCTGCCGTGGGCCAACGCAGCTACCTTTGTACCATTACGCAAGGGTGCTTGCATTTTGGGGATGTTTATTTGTGTGCAGGAAGGGAAACGTTCCTGCACAAAAACAATCACAAGTGTGTTTTTTCTCTATCTATGTGTGCTGCATGAAAAATCAAGGCAAAATAAATACGTTTCTCCACCTTGTGCCTAACTTACGCCTCTCCTGAGGAGATGTACGTTTTTCACGCTGCCTCAGACTTATGATTTCTCTTAAATCTGGAGCAGTGTCAAGAAGCCATGGATGTTGCGGAGAATGCCCCCAGCAACAACCATGGAACGCCCCTTTCATGCAGTTTCTGCGTGAAAGGGGCACATATTTAGAAGGTCATGAAAAGCCACGTAACATGTATTTATGTGGCCTTATAAATATGCCAGAGGAACATCAAAAAAGTGACGTTCCGGCGGCTCAAAGTGCCGGTAGAACCTCATAAATTAAGCCCTCACGTGCTTGCAGTTAGTGATTGAAACACAGGGCCCTAGGCTTTTTCTTCAAAGGGACTCCAATAATCGAGGGTCAGGAATGGAATTATTAATTTGGGGGTGGGGTAGAGTACCCCAATCAATTTAAATAAGTCCATCCTGGTAGGTACAGCACTCGTTTTATGCAATCATCACAGAAGAGTGTCTTAGGCTCAAGCAGCACCAACAATTGCAACAAACACAGCACCATTCCCAAACCAAATTATAAAAATGAGAAATAATTGAGCAAAAAGCCACTAAAATCGTGAAAATGGATTAAGAGATACTGGAGGTATGAGTTTTAGCGGTGTTAAGGTGAAAGACTGGTTGCCATTTCAAGCCCAGCAGGATGGATCAGGGGTCAGATGCACCAAGTGGGTCATCCAGGTCAAATTCTGTCCCTCCTGAATTACTCTCTGAAGTGAAAGTCAAAATGTTCTGTTGGTACAAGGTCTCAGGCTGTGGCCAGAGAGGGTTCCTCAAAGGTAGTTAGGCATTTCGTTGTCTAGCTCCAATAAAGCTGTTGGGTTTGTAGAGAAAATCTCAGAGTAGGTGAAAACTGGATTTTGTATGTATAGAGCTCCTAGATTTTGCCTTCGGATTTAGGAACTTTATTTGGAACTCAAAAAAGCTTGACAGTTAACTCATCTAGATAGCTCAACCAGACTAAGTGCTCAGAAATTAACAATCATCTATTCTTCCTAGGTTAAGAGGCAGCCTATTTTCCTTTTAACCAGAGTAACTTTTCCTCCTAGCCAAGGATGTGTATTTTAGCACTCGAAGAGCTGAGTGCTACTTGTTTTAGGACAGATTTAGCTCAGGCAGTTACCTTTCCACCCAGTTAGCAAAAACCTGATTTCACCAATAACATAAGAGTTTGAAGATTAAGAAAGAAGTAAGTTTGAAGCACTTTTCTTTCCCAGTAGGGGATAGGAGATAAATACTTTAATTTCATGTACTCATGTTCAGGGAAAAGCCTAGCAAAGCATACACAGTGAAAGAGCTTTTGGGATTTTTTTTACTGTGAGAACCCTATTTTTATACTTTAGCCGCCTGCTCAGTGAGCACACAAGGCACTCTTTAGGGAAGATTTATGAATATATAAAAATAGGATTTTCCTACAAGGCAAAGGCATCTTTTTTTGTCATGCGCTAGTGCAAGGTGTTTAAATTCAGCCCAGACAGAGCACAGTGGTGTTCCTGATCAACCTTCCTGACCATTGGTGCATTTTAGGCACCATTTCCAATGAACGTATTGAAAAGTGAAATAGGCCAAAAGAGGGTGTTCCAATGTACAGCACACATTTCGGGGGGAGTAGAGATGCTTTACTTTACCAGCGCCATGAGACTTTCCGGTGATTTGTGCGCTAAATAAGTGTCCCTGATTTGTTGAACCATAACAAAAATGGGCTATTTTTTCACACCAAGCAAATGACCCCCTCAAATGCCTAAGATATCGCCAGCCCTCCAGCCACCATCATTGCTGCAGCCGCAGACGCACATAGAAGGAAGTATGGAGCAAATCCCCCACTGACCTTTATAGATTCAGTCTGTGTCACTGAAAGAGTTAAACAGATGTGACAGCTCTGCATGAAGTGACAAAACCATCAGTCAACACATGCACTTGATAATTGTTTCAGCCCCTTCTGTGACAGAATCCTGTGCTTGATGGACTGGTTGAACTTAGCTTAAATAGACAACATTTAAATTTATTGCAGAATCACCTTGTAGAGTGCTACGTTTAGAGAGTTGTAAGGTTGTCCACTTAGGTCAATTTGCTGCTCTTGCATGAGAGATGATGGACTTGGTATTATGAAGCAACAAGGTTGGTGTGGGGGCTAAGGAGTCACAGAATGAAAATATTACAAAATGCATTAAAAGATGGCTATCACAGATGACTTCATCCATGGTGGCTCTCTTTGCACAGTGTTATATTTGACCTGTTCTGGACAGGACTCCTACCTGCAATCCATATCCAAATATTCTGTTGTCTGTGGTAAAAGCAACAGTTTCCGGTAGCTAAAATGTCACTATACAGTGGATTATGTGGTAAGCACGAGTCCTTGAGAAGCTGCCACCTTCTCAGGAGGAAAAAGCAAAAGGAGTAAAAAAAACACCTCCCAGGATAAAAACTACAAATGAATAAGGCAAACCTGAAATCAGGAACCCAACACTGAATTCTTCTAGAGTGAAGATTCACAAACAGCAACTGGACAGACCGAGGAAACAACTGAAGGAACATGGCTTTGTTCCGATGCACCCTCTAACCAGACTGAAGCGGTTAAAGCAAAAGAAAAAGGAAAATGAAAATACATCAAACATCATGTGATCAAAATAGATAGGGAAAATCAGGAAGAAAAAAAGGAAGAGAAAGCCTTCTGGATCGAGGAAACGAAAGAGAATGAAAAACTGAACTGGACTAGCTGTGGAACATCTTTATAATGAAGTTGCAAACTCTGAGACACAAGATTGCCATTTTGGAGCCGGAGGGATGAGGAGATGCAATCAGGACACCAGGAGCATGAGAGTAGGAAGGCCCAGCTGGAGGAAGCTGACTCTGTAGATACTATTCCAAAGGGAGTTATAGTGTGCACAGAGTCCAGTGGATCCCCAAAGGTAGGCAGGGGTTAAAGTAGATAGTACCTTACTCTCTATTTGTGGGAGTGTGGGCGAACAATAAGGCCTTATCAGAGGGTAGCGCTAAGCATTTATTCTATACACTCAGACAAGAAATGATTACACACGCTCAAGGTCTAAGCTCTGACTGATTTGTTTTGTATAAAAAAATGTTATTTAGAAATGTTTATTTTCTGGAACCAATCCAGGCCTGGTACAGGTAAGTATAAAAATACTTTGCAAGCATATGTATTTTAAATACAGTTTGTATGTAGTGAATCGGTTTACAGAATAATTACATTGTATTCACAAATAGTCAGAATTACTTTTCAGTTACTTTTCTTACACAGCCCAGTATCTCTAGATACTACGATGGTGCATTTCCTGAAGGAAAAAAGAGAGAATGCGTTTTGCAAGCTCAGTACAGATTTACAATATTACTCACGGGCCACATTTAGTCCTGAGAAGACAGAACTGGGTTTACAGGTCCGTGGGTAGCATTCGTTCATATGGGCACTCGAGTCGCACCACCAGTGACACGGAGGCGGCCGAGTGCAGGGAACACACAATAGCCAATGGGCTAAGCTTGGTTGTGGGCATGGGGAATGCGGCAGGCAGTCCACCAGGTTGGGAAACAAAAGCTCCTGGGGTCGAGGTCAGGACGGTAGGGTCAAATGGGCAACACACAAACTACACCGCCAGCTGCACAGGGGGGGCCGGGTGTAGGATGCGGTCTTAGCTAAAGCTGCAGATTCGGCCAAGTGTCCCTCAGAGTCCGGCAGCAGCAGATGAGGCGAATGGGGCCTTTGGGAGTTGTCATTTTGTGACCACAAGCATTTGGAGATGGAGTTGGTTGGACAGTCGCAGTTGGTCTCTCAGGGAGTCACCTTCGGTCACGGTTGAGGGAATCCTCCAGTTGTTGGCTGCAGATTTGGTTTAGGGGTTTGTAGAGGTTCAGGGGTCACTAAGATCCAGGCTAGGATCGACAGGGAGACCTCCTGAGGATATTGGGTCATTCGGACGCGGGGCCCCGGGAGCAGAATGTTGGAGACTCCCTTAATTGGCAGGAGTCAGAGTCGGTTGGTTTTGAACACGTCTGGTGCACACAGGAGACAGTCTTTTGGGCTGTGAAGGCAGTGCAGGTCCTCTGAGCTTTTTAGGGCTGCTTGCTGCAGGACGCACCAAGGTTTTGCTGGAGGAGTTAGAGGTCAGAACAGGCCGTCAGGGCTGGGGCCAAGTCAGTGGGTGTCCTCCTCTTCTTCTTTCAGCGCTGCTGTTTGGTCCTTCTTCTTCTTCTTGGTTTTAGTATGAGTAGGTAAGGTTCAGGGTTGCTCCTAAATACAAAATTTAGGGTCATTTACAGGTAAGTACAGGTCGGGACCAATGGGTCCCCTCCTTGGGGTGAGTACACCCCCTATTATGCCACCTTCCAGTGGGAGGGGGCATAAGCCTCAGTCTGGTTGGCTGGGATCCCCCCATCTTCAAGATGGCGGGGACTGAGAGTTGTGCTTCACCTCGCCTCCCCCACCTGAGGGGTGGGGTTGGAAAAGGTGGGCACACCTCTTCTCCTAACTTGTTTTTTCCGAAGTGGGGAGTCAGAACCGGTGGGGGCCAGTTGCTGGGAACATCAAATAGGTGGGGTAGCTCACAAAGGGGGCAGGTCTTTGAAGCTTTCCCTTCGTGGCCCCAGCCCATCCTGGGGGAGGAGGCTTGACACCTCGTCCTAGGATGTGCTTTGTTTCAGGACCCTGGAAGTGGCAGGTTCTCGACTCAGAAACATGTCTGGTGGTGGCAGCTGGTGAGCAGCCACTCAGCCAGGACACCAGAGTTAGGTAATTTTTCAGGGGCTGTATCTAAAATGCCCTTTGATTGCATTTTTCATTAAGTTCGTAATGACAAATTCCCAGACCATATGCTCTTTATGGCAGTACTGCACTTATAATTTCTAAGAATTGACTTAGGCACTGTAGGGGTACAGGACTCATGCAACTGTACCCTCACCACTGATATAGTACACCCAGCTAGTTGAGTGGCTTACCTATGCCAGGGCAGTGGATTGGAGGTCTGGTACACGGGATGTGTCCCATGTCGACTCTTTACTTTGTTCTGCACCAAGACACTGACAATGGCATTGTGGGTGGGTGTGTGTGTAAAGGTACAGGGCCTCTAGGGGTGGCATAATAGGTGCTGCAGCCCTTTTAGGTCTTCCCTGGTCATAGTGTCCTTGGTACCTATGGTACCTTTTACAAGGGGCTTACTTGTGGCCAGAGAGTTGCCAATTGGCTTTTGCAGCAGTACAGTTTAGGGAAAGAACATAGGCCCGGGTACCTGGCTGGCAGGAACCCAGGGCACACTCAGTCAAAGTACATCAACATTAGGCAAAAAGTGTGGGGCAACCACACAAAAAAGGGCACTTTCCTACACCAGATGATTCTCACAGCCCATAAAATTGGGTTACTGGTTGAGGGGTTGTAACACTACGCAAGCAGCAACTATCATTCTTTTCAGGGTGAAATACAAGCAGACCCGAAATTAACCTGTGCTAAACCTTCTGATAGCTTGGCACAAAAGCTGTCAGGCTTTACTTAGAAGCAATGTGCAAAGTAGTTATGCAGCACACAAACAGTTATGAGGTAGCATTTAATTTGCCGGCCCTGGGTACATGTACTATCACTTTACTAAGGACTCGTCAGTAAATTAAATGTGCCAATTGGGTGTAAGCCAATTTCACCATGTTTTTACAGGAGAGAACAAAAGCACTTTAGCACTGGTTAGCAGTGGTAAGGTGTGCAGAGTCATAAATGCCAACAAAAATGGGTTCGTAAAGCAGGAGGATGAAGGCAAAAACTTCAGGGATGACCCTGCAGGGAAGGTCAGGCCGAACGTCATAGCTGCAGGCTTCTAGGAGTATTTTATGATGCCTGGGAACCATGGAACCATTCAAGGTACCGTGGATCTCGGATGTCTAGATGGCTGAGATGCAGCAGCCGCAACATTAGCAAATCCTGTGTTAAAGATGGCCTCTGTGGATGTACATGGGCAGTCCTCTTTCAATGAGATCTGTGACAATAAACCAAAAGTCATTTGAAGGTTCCTCCTGCACAGGTGGCCAGCTCGGAATGGTTAAAACAACATTTTCATATGACCTCACACAGATAACATCAAATAATTAGCAAGGAGGCTGGGGGGCAAGAGTACCTGGATTGGGCATGGGAAAAGGGAGAGGGTTAAAGAGACGGGGAGGGTGGAAAATGGGGAGCAAGGTCTGCCGTCAGCAGTGCAAGGATTCATCATCCAATAATGACTGTGAGATCAAAATGATCCTAGGAGAGACAATCACAAGAGTAAAGAGGAATGTTTTCAAATCAGGAGAAGGAAAGTGAGATATTCAACAAAGCCATCCAATCATGTTCCTCAGGTAAGGAGACTGCCATTCATCGGCTCCTAAGGAATGTACCTATGACTGAAGAATGACTCTTATAGTATCTTGTAGTTAGAATGTGGTAACTAGATACAGCCCAAAGGAGTATTTCAAAGTTTGCAAAAACCTCAGACTCTGGGAGGTTAGGCCACAAGACAGGAAGAAGTCACAACTAACCATAACAAAATAGAAAAGTAGACCTACATAAAGTGGTTCGGGTAATTGTAAAAAACTGCCTATATTCAGTAATAATCATGAGGATGCCATTTTTGTTTTATGGGACCTTCAATGAAAAAAGATAGGGTTGATATACTCTGACAGCTCCATGTCCTGGGAAGTAAGTCACAATTATTATTGGCACCTATTGAACCCGGTGGTGAAGGTGGATGACCAGCCTCATGGTTAAGAGCAGCTGTGAGCTAAATGTGTCAGCATTGTGTGTCTAGTAATGCCACATCTGGTCTCTGCTGTTGAACAGGAAGCCAATTCCATGCAGCATCCCTCAGAGGGCACCCCTATACATTAGGTGCCACTCCATCTTTGTCCTATCAAACATGTACAGAGTAGAGTGCCACAGGGTGACCATGACAAACCCAATTCGGCCATGTCACAAATATCCCATCAAGGGAAGTAATTCCAGCTTGTCGGTGTATGTCGATGTAGGTTTCCCTGTGGCTAAGGCTGAGATCACTAGCCAGGGTGGTAAAGGTGATGAGTTTCCAGAAATGCAGTAGTGGGGCTCATCAGTGTTTGTTAATTTTACAACTGTAGGGAATCAGTGGGATGAAGGACAGACCAAGCATTTGTGCATTGTCCCTATGAGGTTGCAGGAAATGTGTTCTATTGCACAACCGTAAGACTGAGCGAAAAAGCAAAGATCTTTCAAAAACATTTTCGAAGATGCTAAAAATCAGTATTGGATGCTGAAAACACACATTTGAGATGGCATGTGTTGGAGTGTAAATTATTACACTTCTAATCATGTGGATCTGATGCTAAAAAACACCTTCAACACCTCACCTGTTGTGCATCGGGTATATAAAGCATCTGGTGCATAGCCAGGCACTTCCTACATAATCTTGATTAGTAAGTACCTGGCAGGTGCGAAGTCATATTTTTTGCAGCTTTGAGGCATCATCTCTAATCACTGCAGGCTTCGTGATGAAGCTCTTAATTTGTACCGCTGTTTGGTAGCTTTCTGTCTTCCCACTCCCCCCCCCTTACACATGCACAGCAGTTCACCAAAAAGCAGGGGTAGTGGAAGTGACATCACGCGCCCTTTGACCTACACTTTCACTCTGGCAACACATGCTTACACATACACACAGATTCACACTTACACATTCTCACATAAATACACTCTCTCCCGCAAGCATGTACACAACATACGTATCAAATCATCTTTTACATATCTCAGCTGTCAGAGAAGGTTATATTTCCGCTGATTGAACTCCATTTTTATTATACTAATAGTGCTATTGGTGTAATAAATTAATTTACAGTAAACAAAGAGAGTGCAGCCCCAACTGATGTTCATAAGGACGAGCTGCCACTGAGTTCCTGACACTGATTACACCACCTCTGAGTCCAGGGGTCGCAAAGATAGTGCCAGAAGTTGCAAGGGGCAGACCAGGGGTCGCGACTGCGACCCCTGGAGACTCCGAAATGACATCCATGCCCTTACGGACCAAACATGAACCCCCTTACCTCTTCATTCCAATTGCAAGTCCCATTTGCAGGGGCCATGCGCTGGCTATCTTCCAGCTGTGCCCTGCCTCATACCATCCCCTTCCTGCATCACCCAACCCCACCAACTGCACCGAATGGCCCCCGCCTCCTTCCCCAGTGCTATTTACGTAGCTACAGCCAGGAGGATTGCATTTAAAGGCACGATTCCCTGCTGCAGAATGTACCATCCATGGAGCATTATGCAGCAGGAAATTGCCATACCTGCCAGAATTTCTGACGCATCTGTCAATCATTGCGCCATAGTGCGCCGTATTGTTAATACGGCGCATCTATGGTGGCGCAAGGGTTTCTAAGGGTGGCGCAGGGAAAGTCACGCATCTGTACAGATGTGTCACTTTCTTGTAAATCTGGCCCAATGTGTCCTAATGTAACGCAAATGGTGCTATGTAAAGTGATACCTGATTTGCTATACAAAACTGCAAAGAAAAAAAAGAAGAGAACCGCAAAGAGGGTGCTTGAAGGGGTAAATACCCCAAATCAGTTACATTTGGTTTGAGGTTCATACTCTTCCTCACCTCTGCTAATCCAGACCCAAAATAAAACTGTTCCTGGCATCTGTCTGTCAGACCCTGTACCCTTTTTACTGTGTTCCTGCACTGATTTGGTCAGCATGAATTTCCCAGTGGAGTAGGGAGCCACTGGTAGGGCTACCATATAAACACATCTCATATGCTCTGTATTTCTCCCTTTTTGTTCTTATTTTTATTTATTCCTATGCTTACCAATAGTTCGCCTTATTTGTCACAAATCACTAATTAAAAGAAGTTTGTCAGTCCAATCCGTGTTTACATCTGGCTGACTGGGTAGCCACTGGACGTCATAACAGGAGAAAGATGCTGTTTAGGATTGGCGTTGGTCAATATCTTTTGAGTTTATTAAAATTATATATATATCAAGAGACAAGCTTTAGCCACTAAAGCGACTTCTATTTCAACGATACAACAAGTAGGTGCCTCAACTTCCAGCTCCGAGACCAGTTCAAAACCAAGTAGCAGCGAGTCTGAAGACAACAGCGACATCGATACAGGGGCCATGCCGGCATCAACTCACAACCTCAATCCAGGAGAAGAATTGAATTTTTTACGGCAAGATCGCCGTCAAACTCTCCGACCATGGAATACAACAACGAAACAAGGAAACGGAGAAACAGGCGCAGGAGGGAAAGGCGGAAACGACACAGGAACCAACAGAGGAAGGGGCACGAGATCCAAGAAAAGGGTGTGATATCATCTGATTTAGACAACACGGTCACTAACCTGTCTGCCACCACTTTAACCAAAGCGGAAAACCAACTTTTATCCTGGGGCCTCTCATTTTGTCCATCCACCAACTTTGAGTACAACCAATCGAGGGTGGATGTATTTAAATTCATCTGTAAATTGAAACTTCTGACATTTTACCAACTTCAAGGCGCTTCCAATAACACTGCCAATAGTGGGCCAGTCAACACAAGTGAGCCCAATTTATAAGCATCAGATATCAACACACTGAGAATCTTACATTCTTTGGCTAATGATGACCCTGGCACCTTTTCTTCTACACAAACTGACCTTGACACTATAGGTATCGACTGCACCAGAGCCATTGAGACTCCTTTTTGACCTGGTTCAAAATTTCATTCCTCTAATGCCAAAGGATGCAGTTGATATTTTCAGCGATTGTGTCACAGAGGAACTACAATTCGGAAAGTATGCGGTAAAAAATATATGGAAGTGCAATACAACAACCTAGTTCGAAAACTCAAGGATAAAAACAAGCTCATTATTAACCAAGCTGACAAGGGGGGCAACATAGTGCTCTGGCCTAGGGACCTTTATATGGAAGAAGCTATGTGTCATCTTACTGACACAGCTTGCTACTGCAAGGCATCTTTTCAAGATCTTAAACAGGTTAAAGACAGGACTTTTAAAGATCTGGCCCAATGGAAACGGGTTGGACTTCTAAGCAAAAATGAATTCAACGTTTTGAAAAATGAGTACCCGATCACCCCCGTTTTATACTTCATCCCTAAAGTGCACAAAAACATTAAGCCAGTTCCAGGGAAACCTATTATTTCTGCACAACAAAGTCTCCTTGAGCCAATTTCTAAATCTGTGGACTTTTTTCTTCAGGATCCCGTTGCACAGTTACCCTCCTTCATGAAGGACACCGGGTATTTTCTTCAAAAACTACAGACTTTCAAATGGGATTCTGACTGCCTGCTTATTGCCTTGGACATTACGTCCTAATATACTAGCATTCACCATAGTGATGCTATACAGGCAGTCTGTTGTATTCTTGTTCATGTATGGTTATCTACCAGCGCCTAGCAACAGGGTTCTTCTGCGGAATCTAGATTGTAGAAACCACAGAAGAAGCTTGGCTGAGGAGCTGAGAGGATGACTCTGGGGGTCCCTCTGAATATACTTAAATAAAGGCCTATTTCATCAAAGAAGGTGTTCTCAATTCACAAAAATGGCAACGAGGATGGGATGCACTGTCTAAGAAGAATCTATCAAAAGTAGAATTGAATTGACTGCACCATTTTATTCGAAAAGACCGAAAAACGCTTGAAAACGTTAAGTATGGTGAAATTGTGGACCCCCAGCTAAAAGTACATCGTGTTGGAAGGTCATTCATATTAATTGGATAAGTTTGAATGAAGAGAAACCTATTCAAGTAAAGTTAATGCGATTGCTCGTACTTCCAAAATATGGTTGCTAACATTCAAAGGAAAATGATCTGCCAGAGCGTGACTGCCTGCTAAGCAACCGAAGTAGAGTTCGAAGTGAGCCGCGCGTCTTACCGAAGATGCTCGAGATCCTGCGTGATCCATTGTTGTGCCGGTGAGGAATGTGAGGTGTCCATCAGTCCTGTTTTCGAGGATCGTGAGGGTCAGGAGAGTCAAGCGCGTTCGGAGTTGTGCACAGAACAGTCCTGAGGTCCGGTGTTCATTTTGAGAAAGGAGCAGCGATAGCGGAAGGCGCATGTGCAGGAAGAGTATGATGCACACGTAAAAGAAGTGTTATTGGAGAATCTCTCATTATGTGAGATTTGTCGCTGCACATACAAGATATACACTCCCTCACAAATCTTTCTATATCTCTATCCATATTAGGCCACCAAAAATCCATTCTTGCTTTTCTTTTAACCGCTGACATGCCGCCATGACCTTCATGTAATAGGTGCATTAATTTGGACCTTAATGTTATAGGCACCACTAATTTGTCACCTCGTCTTAGTATTCCATTAACTACAGACAATTCTTCCCAAACATCTTTATACATAGCAATGTCTACATCTAGTTTGCCATTGATCAGAGACAGCAATTTTTTGATTCCCTTAACTAAAGAATCATCAGAAGTTATAGCATCTCTCCATTCTTGTTCATTAATGGAATGATGAAAATCATCAATATTGGCAATTAGGATATCTTCATCATCATTTCTTCCATCCAAATTTTTATCCACCGGTAACCTTGATAGGCAATCCGCATTAATGTTTCTCACACCTGGTACATATTTCAAATCAAACAAATATTCTTGTAATCTATAAATCCACTTGGCTTTGCGTGGAGTCGCTCTACTTGCCCCCATGGTTGAGAATATGTCCAACAATGGTCTATGGTCGGTACGAAGTTCAAATTTTGTACCCCAAATATATACCCGGAAATGTTGCACTCCCCACCAACACGCTAATGCTTCCTTCTCTATTGTGGAATATGACAACTCCGCTCCTTTAAGCGTGCGTGAAGCAAATGCAATAACATTTTCCTTACCATCACATTCCTGCATTAATACAGCTCCTAAGCCATATCCACTCGCATTCGTTACAATAATGGACTTATTTTGAGGATTAAACGATTTTAAAGTTGTGGCATTGGCTACTGCTTTTTTAACAGTTTCAAAAGCATATTGACATTCCCTTGACCATTGAAAACTGACTCCCTTTTTCATAATATCACGCAATGGTTGTACAATGTCAGAAAAAGGATGTACAAATTTCTAGGGGTGGGCGGAATTTGCGTAATTGCGTTACGCAAATCTCCGCGAAATGGTAAGAAATCTCCGCGAACACGCAGAAATTCCGCGAACACGCGGAATTGCTTGTTCGCGATGCTTTTTTTCTGTTCGCAATTGCTGTTTGCGTGCTCGAGGAAAAATATCTCGCGAACATGCATTTTGAGAACGCGAACAAGCAAAAATTTCGCGAAATCGCGGAAAGCAGACTCTTGAGCAATTTCGCGTTCTCCGCGGAACGCGAAATTACGCAAATTACGCAAATTCTGCGAGCGGAACGGAATTTGCCTCCCAGGCCTACAAATTTCACGTAATACTCTGCCAGACCTAGAAATGATTTCAACTGATCTTTGTCTAACGGTGAAGGAGCTTTTTCTAGATCCTCAACCAAATTCAATTTAGATTTTATACCTTTGTGAGACAACGTATGTCCCAAATATTCACCTTCAGTTTGACAAAATTTACATTTTTCCAAACTTATGGTAAGACCAGCAGCTTCAAGTTTATACAATACTTCCTTCAAAACATCGTTGTGATGCTCTTCATTCTTACCCCATACTTGTACATCATCTTGTAACACCATTGCATTTTTAACATTGCTCAATATCTTTTGCATTATCCTCTGAAACACCGCCGATGCCGAGGCTAACCCAAACGGCATTCTAATAAATTGGAATGCACCTTCAGGAGTCATAAAAGATGTTAGATGTTTGGATTCTGATTGTAAACGTACTTGATGATAAGCACTTGACAAATCCAGCGTTGTGAAATACTACCCCCCATCAATACAAGATAGCATTTCGTTTATTCGGGGAAGAGGATACCTGTCCACCCAAATAAACTCATTTAAATCTCTTAAGTCCACACACATGCGGATTTTTCCGTTGGGTTTGTGCGCGATCACAATTGGACTTAACCATTCTGATGCTTCTATAGGTTCAATTATCTTTTCCTCACACAATCTTTGAAATTCTTTTCTCAATTTATCTCTCAAAGCCAAAGGTACATTACGTGCCTTATGTACTTTTGGAATTGCGTCCTTTTTTACTATAATTCGATGCTTGAATCCCTTGAGACATCTTAAATAATCACCAAATAATTTGGGAAAATCCTTCACCCATTTGTTTATTTTATCGACGTCAGTTAAAAGAACTTGTGAAGGATGATTTGGATTAAGGATTATACCTAAACCTTTTTGCTCCATCCACACAAAAGGCACCTGCCGGATTCTACTACATAAATCTTTGCCAAAGTTTGTCGATCCTTAAAATTAATTTTAGCATTAAAATTTCCTATGACAGGTAATTTTTTGCCACTATAACCCAAAGGTTCAACATCAGTAGGAATTAATTTGGTAGAACCCAAATTTTCCCATTTGATCTTATCTATCAGAGTAAAAGGGGCTCATTGGAGAAATATGCTATAGTCATGATGGATTATTATTTGAAATGGCCTGAGGTAGCTTTTATGACTGAAATTAAGCCTTGTAATGTTATTTCCTTTTGTGAAGAAGTTTTTAGGAGGGAAGGTTGTCCTGCAGAACTATTATCAGACAATGGTCTACAGTTCACTTCACATGAATTTGATGAGTTTCTTAATAAATGGGGTGTGAAACATTTAAGAACACCAGTGTACCATCCTAGGGGAAATGGTTTGGTTGAGCGCTTCAACCGTGTTTTGGGAGAAAGCATTCAATTGGCAGTATCTAAGAATAGGTGTTGGAAAACACAAGTGAAGGAAATGCTATGGAATTACAGAACAACTCCAAATTCGTTGAGTGGAGAAACTCCTTTTTGTATGTTAAAGGGTAGGATTCCTTGTTCGGCCGCAGTACCTGCTTGGATGGGTAGGGGTGGTAGGAAAATGGTAAAGGAAGATGAAATAAGGAATAAAGTAATCAAATATCAAGAAAATTATCAAGCAAGACATAATGAGAAAATCACAAATTGCAAGAGAATTTTCTTAAAAGGTGACTATGTGAGAGTTTGTCCTAACAACATTGTATGGAAAGGACACTCAAAGTTATCTGAGCCTAAGGAAATTTTAAAAGTCAAAGGGAATTTAATTAAAACTTCAGATGGGAAATGGTGGAACATTTCTAGAGTTACAAAGTGTAGTGATGCTGAGAGGAAATACTGGTTGGAAAATAATACAAGAACAGTTGAAAAATCAAGTTTAAACGATTCCAACAAAATTGATAAAAGAGTTCCAAGTGAACGGTTGAAAATGAGACCTAAGAAGTTGAATGATTACGAATGTTATTAAGTTAATTTCATATGTGTTTATATTGTATTTATAGAAAGGGAGATGAGTATTCTTGTTCATGTATGGTTATCTACCAGCGCCTAGCAACAGGGTTCTTCTGCGGAATCTAGATTGTAGAAACCACAGAAGAAGCTTGGCTGAGGAGCTGAGAGGATGACTCTGGGGGTCCCTATGAATATACTTAAATAAAGGCCTATTTCATCAAAGAAGGTGTCCTCAATTCACAAAACAGTCAAGTACTGCTTGGAGCATCGTAGCATTCATCTGCACGACCAGAATATGATGATTGTACAAATGATTGAAATCTGTCTCATGAATAATTATTTTTCATTCAACAGAGAAGTATACCATCTGCTCCGAGATGTGGCTATGGGGGCGTGCTTTTCCCCCAGCTATGCGTGTCTTCACGTAGGCTGGTGGGAGGAGCACATCCTCAGAAACCATCATCGAACTCTGTATAATTCCCCATGTACTCCATTGGTGGAGGTTCATTGATGACATCGGTGTGATGTGGAGGGGGTCGGTAGAGTCTGCAGAGGCTTTTGTTAGGACCATTTGCTGGAGTGGGGTTTTCTTTAAAAATCGTATACCCTCTCCATTTTGCATGTTTAGATTAATAGGATTAATTAATTAATAGTAATTATACTAATGGTTTGCTGTGTGAATTGATCAACATTACTAATATAAGAAATACACGTGGGAATTGCATTTGCATGGCCTAATTAATAACGTAAACTAAATTTGGATGCGTATTAATAATAGATATTCAGAAATTGCATGATTATATGTTGCTTTCGTGATGTATCTGTGATTTGTGCTTTATTAATGTGAATATAATCCGCATTAAGTGTTGCTTCGGCTAGATAAATACATACACATATGGATATTAGTAAGGGGATAACAGATTATTAGTCATTTCTATGTATTAATTACATTTTTGTGTTTCTTTGCTTAAGTTGACCATTTGGTGGCCGCAAAATGGCCGACGTCCCTGTTAGACGAGAACAACTCCATTATGAGCATCTCTGGGTGAAGTGCGCATGCGTCGCCATCAGCTGCCGCGGCCTTTATACGACCCCGACTCAACTGTGACAACCAAGGCTATACCCCGGGCTTTCGGCCAGCTGCTCTGAAAGAAACAATGAAAAGATACTATTGCGTGGATTGGAACTATATCTAAAGACACATTATATGTATGGGAAAGGAGTCGAACTTTCCCCAACGGACCAATCAGATTTGTTCAAAATACCAATTGTTACACTTTGGAATGTAAATTTACTATAAAAATGGTAGATTAGAGAGGATGAGTGCCTTTTTGCCTTTCAATCGTTCAAGACTCTTCAGAAGATTTGCGATTTCCTGACGTTATGCTGACGGAGAGGACAGTGACACTGCAGGACAGCTGTTTCCAAAGACTCTGACAGTATGAACTGATGACCAAGATTTTGACTTAGAGGGCGACTTTTAGCCAGAATATGTAACTATGATGATCTATTTGCTTGATTAAAATCCAGAGACTCGAATTTCAATTATTTAGATAAAATTTAATATTCATTATAAGAACTGTGTTGGGTCATTATTATTTGAGGAAATGTATTTATGTAAATGATGTTATAGATTTTGTTATCACTTCAACCTGCAGCTATTAGATCCATGGCCTATACATGGGAGGAGTACTAAAGGTAAAGTTTAGATCTTTCTGAATTGGGTTATGTGAGTACTCTCTTCCATTACAGCGAGTGGAACAATCACCTCTTTGAAACAGGTTATTGGATGGGTGTATGTTGGTGTTATGGGCCCCACCAGCGAATGTAGTATTGTGTGTGATCTATGATCTGTGATGAAGAGAGGGATTTTGCATTCCGCGCTGCATCAGTTTTTCTTGGTAGCAGAGATATGATTTACTACTGTTTTGGTTTAAGTGATCATTGCTTGTAAATAGCTTATTGATTATTGGTTGGTATTGATTTATGTACTAACACTATCTCTTGTGTTACGTTGAGTTATATGTTGTTAGCACGGCTTCTGGGATGTAGGAAGTCGGAAGTCTGTAACAGTTCCGTAGTAGAGCAGAGGTAAGCGCTGCTCTCGGGAAAGACGGAATTGTTGTTGCCCTGTAGGTACACAGGGGAAACGTGTGACAAGTGAAGTTGCACAGCGCATTGTCTGGGTTCGATTCGGCGGCATCGTCGTGTGTTGCCACTAGAAAAATTCTCGGTGTGAGAGAAGTGTGTATGATAGCGAAGGTTACCTGTGAAATTTTGGTCTTTAAGTACCAGGAAACCAATTGGCATACCGATAACGCTTATCACTGAAAAGGTAGCAGGTGTTCTCTGAGCTTGTTAGAAGGACAAAGTAGAGGGAAGTGCTGCTTTGTTAACGTGTGTCGTAATTCTGTAGTAGGACAGACTGTTCGCTGTTCTCGGGAAAGACAGGATTCTGTGCATATGTACTACATTTTCTTGTATGAACGAGTGTGGATGTAAGGCATTTGGGTTGATTGCGAAACTCTAGGTTTATTTCTAAAATACCAGAGAAACAATTAGCTAATGCTTGCTAGAAGGGTGAAGTAGAGGGATGTGCTACTTTATCAACGGAAGTAACGATTCCGTAGTCGGGCAGAGGTAAGCGCTGCTCTCGGGAAAGACGGAATTCTCGTGAGAAAGGTCTATTGCTATTCTTTGGTTAGCGAAGCGGACAATGGAGATGTTTCAGTGTTGTCACTAACAGAATTGTAAAAGTTGCAGTAAGAGTTCAAGGAGCGGTCTTGTAAAGGAGGGGTAGACAGGAGCAGAGCTGCCACAGCGGCTGTTGACATCAGAACGACCACGCTGGGATTGGACAGTGGGTCAGAAGTGTAAAACGCTCCGGATTGGGCGTTAGTGTAAAGCCGCGCTAGGATTGGAGAAGAAACAGGGTGACGTAAACGCGCCCCATTGGTGCGTTAGTGTAAGTTGCGCTGGGATTAGAGGACTGAGACTGTGACGTAGACGCTCTTGATTGGTGCGTTAGCGTGAAGTCGCGCTGTGAGTGGACAGAATAGCGGTACAGTTGTAAAAGACTAGCGATACACAGAAACCAAGAAAATGTATTACCAGCCACCAGATAGGGAAAAGAAATCCTGGTTTGGTAAAGTTAAAAGGTGGTTCAAGAAAGATAAGCAGGTAAAAACTAGGGAAGGACAGTTAATTCCTCCACCGAAAATTCCCGCAGCTTTAATGATTGCAAAATATGGATATCATACTTGTATTTGGGTAGATAATTGGGTAAAGTATACCAAGGACGATGAAGTCCTGGCATTTCCAGAACATGGTTCCTTTAATTTGGCTGTTTTAAGTAACTTGCGCCAGAAGATGATGTACTTAGAACCAAGACCTAGACCGACGCAATTTGAGGCATTGACAGAATGGGAAGACGAAGCGCATGAGCGAGAAAAGCAAAGAAATGGTAGAAGTTACAGATATTTGTTTGGCAGGTCATATGGACATGAAACGCATGATGATCGAATGAAAAGATGGAGGAATGCAAGTATGACTGAGGGTATGTTTCCTGTAAGAGCTGTAGGAGAGAATGAAGGTAGAAAATGTGTGGAAAAAAGGAATAATGTGGAATCAAGGGGTTACGGAGCAAATGATTCGGATGATGATGTGTTGGATGATGTGTTTTATAAAAATCCACCACCGTCCCGACCAGAACCAGAAATGTTGACACCAAATGCCCCAATGAGAGAAACATTACGAATTATCAAGACTGAGACTATGTCACCAGATTTAGAAAAAAGATACTCCATCAGAGAGGTAGAAAAGAGATCGGAGAATAAAATAGATAGTGAAAATTCAGCGGAATTGCCTAAAACAACTCTAGAATTAACAGAGAAAATAAGAGAATTAACTAAGAATCTAGAAGCTGTAACAGTTCCAGTGACTATAGGTCCAGTAATGCCCATTTTTGAGAAGCAAAAGGATAGCGAACGTTGTTTAACGGTACCATACCGGAACAATAATGTGATCGAGAATCCAGAACGGAGTCAAATCGAGAATCCATGGGGACCGACAGTAAATATGTTTGAACCACACGTTTCAAATAATCCCTTTATAAATCAGAATTATGCTGAAAGGAGTAGAATGACAGTAGAAACTTTGTTAGAACCCCAGAAAAATCCAGAACAAAGTAGTGTAGAGAAACCGGTAGGACCATCTGTGGAAGAACTGAGTGAATGGTTAAAAGGGTTGCAGAGACCAGATAAAGATTCCCAGTCAATAGATGTGGCTAAATTACGGATGGTATTGGAAGAATTGTTTGTAGGGACTATTCCGGTAGAAAAATTAAAGTTTTATCAGGATGAGGAGTTGTTATTCCTGTGTAAAAGTGTGACATGGAGAGCGAGGAATCTGCATGAAAGACTAGGAGAAGTTGCGAATAAAATGAGTATAGATATTGATAAGGTGAAAGCCTTACAGAAATCCTATTGAGTCGATTTTACTGAAAAAGACATTGAAAATCTGAATACTACAGGACAGATAGGTCAGATTAAGGACATAATCATTGTTTTGAGAAAATGGGGAGATGTGGATAAATGGAGAAGTAAATGGTATAGAAAACAAAATGATGCCCCAGACAGGACAGTTTCGGCATTCCCTGTTAGAGAAAAAGAAAACGTAGTGACTGAATACCCAATGAGGGAGATCCCAGGAGGGGGATATGTACATGTCCCATGGACAAGACAGGACATTTTGTCATTTACAAATGATTTCCCTCGACTACGCGAAAAGCCCGCCGAGTGGTACAGGCAGGTAGACAGATTTGTAAAATTGTCAAAGATACTGTGGATAGATTTGAATAGTCTGTTCGACATAATAGTACCAGCAGATTTGTGGTCTGAGTGCAAGTTGATGATCAACTGGCCAACTAAGGAGTACCCTAGGGATCCTAAGACAGGAGCCCCAGACCCTGAAGTAATGAAGAAGTATGAACAGTTTATGGTATTTTTGAAAAACAAAGTGCCCCCAAAAGAGACAGATTGGGTAATGATTGATCGAACGCATCAGGAAGCAAAGGAATCAGTACATGCATATTATGAGAGACTAATTCAAGCTTTTAAACAGTTCAGTGGAGATGAGAACCTGAGTGATAAGGATTTGAGTAATTTCGTATACAGATTTGTATATGGTTTACGCCCAGAAATTGGTGACATGATAAAGCAGCACACGGTTGATTGGCAGAATAAGAAAATAGATGAAGTACTGAGACATGCTAAATATTTCAGTGACGAAATTGAGGCTAAACAGCGAAAATTAAAGGAAAAGCAATGTGGGCACAAGTAAAGGTAGCTGAAAGGCAGGAAGCTCAGTTGGTCGAACAAGCAAATAACCCAGGAACTAAACCGAGATTTGGCCCAGGAAAAGGGAAAGGTAATATAGAAGAAGCTAAAAAGAAGTTCCCATGCAATAATTGCGGTAGGTTAGGGCATTGGAAATCCGAGTGTAAATACCCTCCAAATACTAATAATGAAAATGCATCATTGAATCCGCAGGTGCCGAATGAGGTGAGTGGTCAACTGCAGCTACAGCAGCAGGTGGTTACTTCACAGAATCAGGTGCCAAAACCACCTTTCCCTCAGAGCAGAAACACTCAGAAGTATAGTAATGAATCGGGATTCTACAATGAAGAACAGATAAATAAACCGCCGCGTGCTCGCGCCGTTTCACAGTATTGGCTGCAACGCGATGAGAGTGACTCAGAGGAAAGCTATTGACGGTGCCGAAAGGAGAAAGAAGAGTGCGTATTTGGCGCAACTCTAGAAGTAGACCAGACAGGACCATTTGTAAATGGGAAGGTTAATGATGAAAATATTACTTTCCTAGTGGATACTGGTGCTACTCGATCAACTGTTAGATCAGCTGATGTTAAGAATCTTCCTCTTTCGGATGAAACAATCCAAGTGGTTGGTGTGTCCAACAGACAGTTAAAAACATTTTTGACAGAACCAGTAAAAGTTAGTATAGGGAAATTTACAGAAATGCACCGCTTTGTTGTGTGTGACACCAGTCCGGTGAATTTATTAGGTAGGGACCTGTTGTGCAAAATGAATTGCACTATATTCTGTACTCCAGATGGAATAGCATTTGAAACACCAGATGAGGATGTGCTATATAAAATGACTATAGCTAACAGAGAAAATAAGGTAACTGAGACTTATGCAATATTCAACCCTGATGAATTACCTAAAGAACTAAAACAGGCAGTGAAGGCAGAAGTGTGGGATTTTACTGGAGAAGATGTAGGGTTAATGAGAAACGTAGATCCAGTCAGAATAACTGTGAAGGAAGGAATAAGTCATCCAAACATCCCTCAGTACAGATTGACACCGGAGATAATTGAAGGGGTTACTCCAATAATTGAGAAAATAATGAAGCAAGGAATTTTGAGAGAGATTATGAGTAGTCCATGTAATTCACCAATAATGGGACTGAAAAAGCCTAATGGGAAATTCAGGATAGTGCAAGATTTGAGAAAGGTAAACAAAATTGTGGTATCATGCTGTCCTATCGTGCCAAACCCATCAGTAATTCTGTACCAGATTCCCCATGACGCGGAATGGTATACAGTGATTGATTTATGTCATGCATTCTTCTCTATCCCATTGCACCACGACAGTCAGCCAATTTTTGCATTTCGTTTTGGAGAGCGGATTTTGGCATGGTGCCGAATCCCACAGGGCATACAGAGAGCCCCTCAATATTCAATCAATTGTTGAAGAAATCTTTGGAAAGGCTGCAAATGCCTGAAAGTTCAGTATTAGTGCAGTATATCGACGACCTTTTGGTGGCGTCAAAAACACGTGAAGCTTGCGAGGTAGACACAATAGCACTGCTGAACCATTTGGCAGATGGAGGATTGAAAGTGTCACCAGCGAAATTACAGTATTGTAAGAAAGAAGTGCAATATTTGGGACACAAAATTGAGAAAGGAAGAATTGGCAGCATTCAAAAGATTAAAAGAGGGTTTGTGTGAAGCACCAGCACTGTGTATGCCTGACTATGAGAAAGAGTTTGAGTTGTATTGCAGTGAGAGAAATGGATGTGCACTCTCTGTGTTGATCCAGAAGCATGGAAGATTAAGGAGACCAATTGCATATTTTTCCTTAATGCTTGACCCAGTGGCTGCAGCTTTACCTGGGTGTCTGAAAGCAGTGGCTGCAACATGTCGAAGTTTGGAGCAGAGTGAAGGTATTGTGATGGGGTATCCATTGAAAGTGTTTGTACCTCATGATGTGGCGATTCTTTTAACAAGGAGTTGTACTCAGTATATGACACATAGTCGGCTGACTAAGTATGAGAAGGTCATATTAGGTGCAACGAATGTGAGCCTTGCGAGATGTGTGAATGTGAATCCTGCAATGTTGTTACCTGATGCTGAGAATGTGGAAGTGAGAGATGAAGCAGATCATGATTGTTTGGATGTGCTTGAGTACTGCACAAAGCCACGACCAGATATAAAGGATGTACCTCTACCTGAGAGTGATTTTGTGTTGTTTGTTGATGGGTCATGTTTGAGAACAGATGAAGGAGTGCTAAGCGCAGCATATGCAGTATGTACGGTTGCAGCAGTGATGGAAGCATCTTATTTGAAAGGAGTAAGGTCAGCCCAAGTAGCTGAACTCGTTGCTTTGACCAAAGCATGTAAAATTGGGAAAAGTGTGAGAGTGGCTGTGATAACTTACAGCCAGTATGGCTTCGGGGTCGTCCATGATTTCGGCCAGCTTTGGCTGCAAAGAGGTTTCCTGACCTCAAGTGGAACCCCTCTAAAGAATGCTGAAGAGGTTGGGAAATTGATTTCTGCCTAAACAATTGGCTGAGGTAAAATGTGCTGCCCATAGTCAAGGTAGTGATTACATCACTACTGGGAATAGGTGTGCTAATGATATGGCACAGTATTGTGCACGGAATCAGAATTCAGTCAATCGGGCCAAGAAGAGAGAAATGTCTTCTTGCTCAGTAATGTTTACTAACACAGTAGGAACCTGGGAAGAAGTGAGACAATTGCAGGAAGAGTCAGGAGATGAGGAAATGAAACAATGGATAAAAGCAGGGTGTGCACCAAGAGAGAAGGACCGTGTGTGGGTCTATCGAGATGGAAGACCAATAATGCCTGATTGCATGATGTCTACCATGGCACGGATGTATCATGGCCAGGGACACATAGGGAGAGACGCCATGATAAGGTCTTTTAAGCAGACCTGGTACAATCCAAAATTCAGACTTGTAGCAGAAAGCCTGTGTCAGAGATGCCTGATATGTCAGCAATACAATCATGGAAGAAAGACAGTGGTGAGTCTAGGAACCATAGGCCGAGAAGGTGGACCTTTCACCAGAATGCAGGTTGACTTCATTGAAATGCCTCCGTGTAACAGACTGAGGTATGTTCTGGTTGTAGTTTGCCTATTCTCCAGGTGGGTGGAAGCATTCCCAACAAGAAGAAATGATGGGATGACAGTGGCAAGGCTACTTTTGAGAGAATTCATCACCAGGTTTGGGTTCCCAGTGACTCTTGAATCAGACAGAGGAGGACATTTTCATAACGAGATTGTAAAATTGATTTGTGAAGCATTGAATGTACAACAGAAACTACATTGTGCCTACCGACCAGAGGCTTCTGGTGTGGTTGAACAGATGAATGGTACAATCAAAAACAGAATTGGGAAAATGTGTTTAGCCACTGGTATGAAATGGCCTGATGTCTTGCCTCTTGTGTTAATGACCATTAGAGCAACACCAGACAGAACCACAGGGTTAAGTCCTCATGAAATAGTCATGGGACGAGCAATGAGGCATGTTTACATTCCAGTCAACAAGCTGATGACAATAACTGATGACATGGTGTTGGAGTACTGTAAAGGCCTGGCTGACGCAGTTCATTCTGTGTTTCATCAGGTTGGAGCGGATGCTACCACCCTTGAAAGGAAGCCAGCCCATGATCTGAGCCCAAGAGACTGGGTAAGGATAAAAGTCCACAGAAGAAGGAATTGTTTGGTTCCAAGGTGGGGAAAACCAAGACAAGTCATTCTGACCACAACAACAGCTGTGAAGTGTGCTGGAGTGAAAAACTGGATCCATGCCAGCCATACTTTGAGGATACCGAATCCAGTTGACAGCAAAGGAAAAGAGTACTATGACGAATCAGAGTCAAGTACTGAATCAGATAACGAAGAGCCAAGAACACAAGAAAATCCTGAAAGGGGGGAAAAAGAACCTGATCAAATATTAGTCCCTAGAAGTATCTCTCTGCGAAGACGATTGCAGATTTCTGATATCAGTTCAGATTCTGAAGACGAACAGGGAAGACAAGGTCCCAGAAAAGAACACAGAAAGAAAGAAGGAGAAGACAACGAAGAAGCAGTAAAAGAAATTCGAGAGAAGGAATTTCAGATGAAAGACCAAGAGAAATTCCACCCGAAATTAAAGATCAAAGTGAAACAGGGACAGGTACAGAGAGAGAGGGACAGATTGCGAAGACCCCTGAGGAGGCGTAGGGAACTGCAACATTCAGCTAGGTGAAGGGACAAGTAGCCAGCAGGAAGATTGCGTGTCGGAGACCCGAGGAGGGACAGAAGTAGGGAAAACAGTGGTGGGAAAAGAAGTTGACGAAAAGAAAAAGCAAGTTGAGACAGAATCTGAAGAGAGTGAAAATGAGATACCAGAAGGAGGAAAAGACCTTGGAGAGAGGAAAAGAACAATAAAGAAAGTAAACAGAAAAGAGTCAAAAAGGATGAAGTGTGGCCAAACAAAATAAAGAGATTGAGATATTGGCTGACACAAGTGAAATCACCAAGAGCAGATCAGGTGAATGAAGTGACAAGCCAAGACAAATCAAAAGAAGAAGAGATTAATCAAGAAGAGGGAAAAAGAACAAGGAAACCTAACCAGAAGTATAAGTCACCAGAATGGACGTACGTGGCACTGCCTGAAACGGAAGAAGAGGCAGATGGTCAAGGGAATCCAGAGGAGGCTGTATTGAAAGTGGTTGAAGGAGAGGAAGAAGCAGGAATCCTGAGAGTTATCTTATCCGACATCGGAGAAGAAGTAACGGAAGATCAGGAAATTCTGTATTTGGATGAACTGAAAGAAGTGAAAAACGGTGAAATGCCTAACTGAGAAAATCTAGAAAACTACTGACGAAGAAGTAACAATTGAATCAAACGATAGATACAGGTAGAATTAAGTAGGGCCTTAGAGGCCTAATATTAGAGAACTAGTTGCGAAATAAAAGAGGCTAAGTCAAAAGACACAGTCCAAATTAACAAGATGGCTAACATAGATAGTAGCAAAAGTAGATGTACATTCATGAAGAGATGGTGTAAAATGTGTTGTTGTTGTACATAATTATTAATGCTTCTATGGAGCATACTTGCTCTGCTGATTTCTTTTAAGGTCACTATACACTAGAAGGACACACTAAAAACATTATTAACATAAAGAAGATTCCAAAAGTAGTTCCGACTAGAATAGATAATAATTATTTACATAAGGATAGGTCTATTAATGATTTTTCAAATAATGTGTTTTCAAGGTTATTGTATGAATATGTAAAGACCATGGACGTAAGGGATTGCTACGTATGTATGTAGTTACCTGCTTCTGTGTCAGAGGGAGTGACATATCATCACCTTCCAGCAACGTATGGAATAGCATGTAGTATGATAGCAAGCTTATTTTATGAGACAGGTAAATTAGAATATTATTTTTCAGATGTAGATAACATTTTTGCGCAAGTACCTGCTAATAACAAACTAAACAAAGTAAGACCAGCTAAGGTATTAGGTGAAATTTTCTTAGTGACTAAGGAGCTAACATTAGAGTATATATTTAAAAATAACTTGACATGCAGTTTGAAGAATGAAGAAAAGAAATTCCTAGACATGGTCGAGGAAAGGAGATTGAAAATGAAAAGAAAGGGATCTGAAGGAAAAGGGGAGAAAACAGTCTGGGATGTAGAAATGGAAAAACATATGAAAGGAGAGTCGAATCCAACTTTAGCTCTAGATTGGCCCCAGAAAGGGAAACTGTGTATAAGAAGGAATCAAACGGCGTATGGTAATCATTTTGTAGGGAATAGTGAGTGCCATGATACATACCGAATCATAGATGGATGGGGATTTAAACGTGGAAGAGATCCAGTCTTTCCTGGACTTTATTTTATTTGTGGGAACAGGGCATATTATCGTTTGCCAGACCATTGGTATGGCATATGTTACGTAGGCCTGGTCTTCCCAAAAATCTTTCACATGGACAGAGATAAAGATGGTGTACATAGGTTAGGAAATCAATTAACACGTAGTAAAAGAGAATCTTGGGCAGAAATTGTAGGTGACATTTTTGGAGCATTGATACCAGCAGTGGGAATATCTCTGAATGCGAACAATATTAGAAGATTATCAACAGTAGTGGATCGCTTGTCAACAAGCACCGCTGGAGGATTTTTATTGGTTAATACTGAAATGGTTGCCATGCGTGCTATGGTGATGCAAAATCGACTTGCCCTTGATATCTTATTGGCAAAAGAGGGTGGAGTCTGTGGAATGCTAAAAGTTCAACATTGTTGCACTTACATTCCAGACGAAAGCAAAGATTTAAAAGTTTACATTAAAAATATTACTGAATTGCATGCCGAAATTGTACCACTGGAGGTTGACGGTGTTTGGGAAAAGATTGGGAAGAAAATTGCTGCTATTAAAAATTTCTTAGTTAAAATAGGTAGTACAGTTATAGGTAAAGTATTATTCCCATTAACTTGTGTGATTTTCGTCTTACTAATATTAAGATTAGGATGTATGTGTTGTAAAAACAAGAAAACAAAGAATAAAATAAAAAGAAAAAAACTAAAAAGAAAGAAGGATCCAGATGGAGACTTAACAGAGATAACTTTAGAAGAGTGAGAAGAAAGTTTGTAAAAAAAGGCAAAAAGAGATGAAGAAAAAACTGAACTATAATTAAGAGCAAGAATTCATTTCAATTTTCCGTAAAAAGGGTGAATCAATTTAGTGTTGTGGTGGTAATAAAATCACCAAAGGGGGGATTTCTGGAGTAGGGTTTTCTTTAAAAATCATATACCCTCTCCATTTTGCATGTTTAGATTAATAAGATTAATTAATTAATAATAATTAGACTAATGGTTTGCTGTGTGAATTGATCAACATTACTAATATAAGAAATACACGTGGGAATTGCATTTGCATGGCCTAATTAATAACGTAAACTAAATTTGTATGCATATTAATAATAGATATTCAGAAATTGCATGGTTATATGTTGCTTTCGTGATGTATCTGTGATTTGTGCTTTTTTAATGTGAATATAATCCGCATTAAGTGTTGCTTCGGCTAGATAAATACATACACATATGGGTATTAGTAAGGGGATAACAGATTATTAGTCATTTCTATGTATTAATTACATTTTTGTGTTTCTTTGCTTAAGTTGACCATTTGGTGGCCACAAAATGGCCGACGTCCCTGTTAGACGAGAACAACTCCATTATGAGCATCTCTGGGTGAAGTGCGCATGCGTCGCCATCAGCTGCCGCGGCCTTTATACGACCCCGACTCAACTGTGACAACCAAGGCTATACCCCGGGCTTTCGGCCAGCTGCTCTGAAAGAAACAATGAAAAGATACTATTGCGTGGATTGGAACTATATCTGAAGACACATTATATGTATGGGAAAGGAGTCGAACTTTCCCCAACGGACCAATCAGATTTGTTCAAAATACCAATTGTTACACTTTGGAATGTAAATTTACTATAAAAATGGTAGATTAGAGAGGATGAGTGCCTTTTTGCCTTTCAATCGTTCAAGACCCTTCAGAAGATTTGCGATTTCCTGACGTTATGCTGACGGAGAGGACGGTGACACTGCAGGACAGCTGTTTCCAAAGACTCTGACAGTATGAACTGATGACCAAGATTTTGACTTAGAGGGCGACTTTTAGCCAGAATATGTAACTATGATGATCTATTTGCTTGATTAAGACCCAGAGACTCGAATTTCAATTATTTAGATAAAATGTAATATTCATTACAAGAACTGTGTTGGGTCGTTTTTATTTGAGGAAATGTATTTATGTAAATGATGTTATAGATTTTGTTATCACTTCAACCTGCAGCTATTAGATCCATGGCCTATACATGGGAGGAGTACTAAAGGTAAAGTTTAGATCTTTCTGAATAGGGTTATGTGAGTACTCTCTTCCATTACAGCGAGTGGAACAATCACCTCTTTGAAACAGGTTATTAGATGGGTGTATGTTGGTGTTATGGGCCCCACCAGTGAATGTAGTATTGTGTGTGATCTACGATCTGTGACGAAGAGAGGGATTTTGCATTCCGCGCTGCATCATACATCAGTTACCAGAATCCTAGTTTCACAGCTAATATTAGTGCAGTAAGTGTGAAGTTTTTGGATGTGCAATTGATGGTTTCGGATGGGGTAAATCAATAAAAAATTACACAGAAAGGCTACCGCTGGTAATTCTATTTTACACGGGACCAGCTCCCATCCCAGCCACCTCATTCGTAGTATCCCCTATGAGGAATTTCTTCGGATCCGTTGGATCTGCAGTTCCCCACATGATTTGGAAATTTGCCAAAACGAAACCCTACAGATGTTCCTGTTACGAGGTTATAAACGGTCCAACCTGATATCAGCTTTAAGCAAGGCTAACAGTCTAACTAGGGAGGAATGTTTTGAAGGCAAGTCCAAACCCAACACCCCAGGTTCCAGTTCCACCGGGCAAGTAACAAAACAATCAGATTCCATGAGACTAATAACCACATACAGCAGGCAATCTACACAGATTAGACGTATTATCTATATTTACTGGCCGATTGTGTTAACAGACCCGACTCTATCGCAACTTTTGCCTCAATTACCGGCTTTAACATTCAGACTGGCACCCTCTTTGAAGGATGCACTTGTTAAGAGTAGCCCAGAGTCTATCACATCTACTTCGTGGTTATCACCCAGAACAGGATTCTACAAATGTAGTTCCTGTCGGACCTGTAAATTTGGGGTCAACACCAAGGAATACATAACTGCTTTTGACAGTGGACCAGTTAAAATTCAGGGGCACTACACCTGCCGAACAGATTATGCGGTCTATGTATTAGAATGTTCCTGTTCACTTAAATATGTAGGAAGCACCAAGCTTCAAGTTTATAACAGGATTCCTTAACACTTGAGAGCAGTTGTCAATTCCGACCCCTCATATCCAGTTGTCCGACATCTCAAAATGGTACATAACAACAACCTCAATGATCTGAAATACTTTGTTATAGGTTCAGTGGCTAAATCAATCCATGGTGGTAACAGGGACAAACAACTTCGCCAACTGGAATCCCATTTTATACTCCAACTTGACACCAGGATGCCAAACGGGCTAAATACAGGGGAGGACGTTTTTAATTTCCTATAAAACTGTGATATTACTTACCAACTCCAACTGGTTTTAGTCCAGCAATGTTACTCTCAACTTACTTTCTGTTGTCCCATATGGATTATACCAATATATCCATATGACTATTTGCATCTCCACCAGTATTTGGGTTGACAGTGCAGCTTCTATTTTGTTATGGCACTCGCCTTGCTTTCCTTTTCTGGCATTACATCAATCGTATTATAATAACTTTCGTGTCCACAATACAGCCTCAAAAGTGATAAGGCACTTGCATTCAATTTTAGGAGGAGTGGGTTGTTTTCATAGCGGCTTCATTTTTACATATTTTGATTATGATGATCGTTTTTGATTTCACACGTTTTTTTCATTTTGCACTCAGTAAGCACTAGCACTTTTTTCACACTTTTGGGAAGCATGCAATACTTATGCAGGATGATGTGTCCTTATTCAAGTTTTATGAAATGTTAACCTTTATGTTCAGAAGGGTTTTCTGATATTATGCTTGCAAATTGATATTTCACTATTTTTTGGCATTTATTTAACCATCAGGGTATTGATCTATTTAGATTAAGGATACTTATCTTCAATTCCACGTATGCCTTTTTAAATAATTTTGGTGTTTGCAATATGTCTTACATATGTTTATTCCCTTCCGGTTCACATGATAGTTATTGTACTCAATTTAAATGTCATATCGTTTACATGTTTGAGTCTGTCATCCATCTCTATTGCCTGGGAGGTGTGTTCACGTTTTAATGGTGTGATTTGTTAGACTATTTAAATGTATGGGTCCCGCCTAAGTGTCATGTGATCAAGACCGTGGAAACGTGGTCGAAACGTGTCAGGCTAGGTACTGACCCATTCGGGACTGGAATGCTGATGAATTCTAGCTGCTCCGAATAAAAGCACTTAATTTTGCATCTACGAGCTGTGGTCCGTACCTGTTTTTCCATGCGACGGTGGAGCAGGAGCTTACTTTCAAATATATATGTGTGTATGTATATATATATATCGCCACACTCCAAACCACCAGCCATCGCTCCTCACGTCACGGGTGCAGCTCAACGTACGGTGTATTACGTAAACTATTCTGCGACCATGATACTTTGATCTATGAATCACTTTTTCAAAAGAGTGCACTCTGGAGCAGTAAATCTTTATAATTAATTATTTTATTCTTCGTGCCCGAAAATCAGGTTGACAAACGCGTTTCGGCGTAGCTGCCTTCTTCAGTGTCAATGATTAAATTAAATTCAGTGTTTAAATAAAGTTGTGCTATACAAATTGACCGGAAGTCAATGATATAGCAGTGTCTTAGTGCAGAAAACAAAATTACTCGTCGCACGGCAGACATTTTAAGTTAGTCATAATATACACTTAAAGATAATCGATTCCATTTTTTATACATTTTCATTCGCGGTGGTAAATTCATGTTCAATCACACGTTCACCTTTCTTCCTTAGAGTTATTATGTAAATACATCTTTTAAATACATTTTTCTAAATTAGAAAATTACTTCAACTTAGTCACTGATAACGCAAATGGAAACAAAAGAAGAGAGACTAAATTGCTTTGAAATATAAAACATTGTATAACATTTCACAATGGTTTTCTTTCATCCCCTTCTTACCAGAAGTGTCTCTCTGTTCTGTACGATAGAATTCGAAAATTTCAATTAGCTTGCCACACTATCTATCTCAATATTGCCCTGTATGGGCTTTCTAGCAGAAATAGAATACTCTGCTATATTACATTTCATCATTCCTGTGACAATACACTAATGGCAAACCAACCTTAGTCCCTCCCTCATCATAAACTGTCTTGTTTCGATACTCAACTTGTGATATAGCAAATGTTTAAAATATTTACTGTTATGACGTTGATGTGCGGAAGAGGGAGTTAGACTCAGTTTCATTATCAGTCAACCACATTGTATACATTTCCACAACTATTTCCAATGTCTCTCACTCCCCTTGATCTTTTCTTTGTAGGTTTTTTTATTCATTAATTTATATATCCTCCTGTTGATCAGGGATAACCTACTCCAAGGACTATGGTGGCATTGATAGAACAAGTTCGTTTTCAGTGTTTTAGTGTGCTTGTCACATTGTCTACTTTCATCATGCCCCGTATGGGCTTGATAAACAATGGGAGATTTTCTCCTGTGTATATTTGTTAGATAAACAGAGAACTGTGAATTAGACTTATTTTACTATTTCAGTTATTGTTGGTTTATTTGCAGCCTGTCTTATTCTGTTTGCAATCAGCCTATGTGAACCCACATCTCCTCTTCATTATTCAATCCCCTCGGTGCCTTACTCTGCAGCTTAATTATATACTTTGATTCCAGGGTGCGCAATCTCTTTACTCTGTCTCCTCCCCTTTCAGATTTTTCTTCCTGGTCTAGGCAGAAAAATGTCAATAGATTGCTGTTACTATTTTGCTTGATCTCAAAATGCCCGGCAACCGGATAATTTTCATCCTTATTATTGATTGCTCGAAGATGCTCAAGAATTCTTTTCTGCGTTGGGTGGATCCTGCTTCAAACGTACTGTTAGCCACATGGGCACTGTAAACAGTAAACTGTATGATCTGAATTACAGTTAAGAAACTTTGATATTATGGTCTTGGATTTCTTGCCTGGAATCAAGTAGTTTTTTACTTTGGTGCTGTTTCTGCAGGCTTTGCATCTAGTGCAAGGAAAGAACCCCTTAATTGGGTTCAGTTGTTTCAGTTTGGATTTATAATAACTTCTAACCAAATGGTCTTTTAAAGATGTTCCTCTCCTGTAGGGAACTATGGGTTTATCTGATATCAATTTCCCTATTACACTGTCTGATTTAAGCATCCGCCAATTCCTTTTTAGGATTTGGAATACTTTGGATGATTTCTCAGTGTAATCAGCAATCAGTCTTACTCTGTTATCCCCTTGTTTCGTGTTATCTTCCTCTTTGTCAATTAAGAGTTGGCTCCGCTGTGTTTCATCACTTCTGGATTCCGCTTTATTCAGAAACCCCCTGCAGTACCCTCTTCTGAGGAATCTCTATTTAGCTATTTCTTTCGCTTTCCTATACTCAGAAGTCGTGGAACAATTTAATTTAATCCTCAGAAACTCCCCCAAGGCGATGTTATTAATCCCACTTCTGGGATGATAGCTGCCAGCATGCAGGATTGAATTTCCTGCAGTGGGTTTGTGATAAAGTGCAGTTTCTAGGGTGTCATTTTCCACATAAACCCTCAGGTCCAAATAGACCACTTCTTTTTTGCTGTTACAGCTTGTGAATTGCAGGTTTCAATCATTCTCTTTAAGGGCTTTGATGTAATTAACTGCCTCGCTCTGTGGACCACGCCAGACGATGAATAGATCATCGATATAGCGTGTCCACAGAGCCACATTGTCCATCCACCTCTCATTGGTACCCGCCCAGGCCACGTGCTTCTCCCACCAGCCCACAAAAAAGTTTGCGTAACTGGGGGCGAAGCACGTTCCCATGGCGGTACCCTGTTTTTGTAGATACAATTGGCCTGCAAAGGTAAAGATATTGTTATTGAGACAGAACCAAGTCAACTCAACTATCATTCGATTGTGGTCACAAAATTTGAGGGGTCTCTTTTGCAAAAAGAATTTGATGGCTTCCAAGCCTTTCTTATGGTCAATACATGTATATAGGCTTGTAATGTCTAAAGTTATTAGGAGCATATCTGGTTCCCAACGTGTCCCTTCAATGATTATAATGAAGTCCTTTCTATCTCGCAAATATCAGCTGAGATCTTTCACCATCGGGGAGATAAAATGGTCTATGTACATCGAGGTATTTTCTAGGAGACTGTTTTTTGATAACACAATCCGTCATCCTGGTGGCCTATGTTTATGTTTGTGAACCTTCGGTAAATGGTAAAAGGTTGCTAGCTCCGGAAATTCACAATTCAGGAATGTCCAATCTTCCTGTTCTAACACTCCATCATTTCTCCATTTTGTTAATAACTCCTGGAATTCTGCTATGCTTTTTTCATATTGCTTTCTGTTGATGGGGGAGTAATGTTCCTGTTTATTTAGTTGATACAAGGCCTCATCCTCATATTGTTTCTTTTTTAAAACCACCACATTCCCCCCTTTGTCTGAGGGTTTGATTATAATTGTGTCATCCTCTTTCAATTTTACTACTGCCTCCCATTGTTCTTTTGTTAGATTTCTCTTGTTCCCATTAAAAAATATTCTTGTAGTTTTTTCAGATCTTCAATTACAGTCTCCTGAAATGTGTCTATTCCATCATGTGGTGTTCGTGGGATTACCTTTGATTTCACCCTTAGATTGCTCTTGCAGATTCTCTGTGTTATGCCTGTTTCTTCAAGCATCTGCGTTGCACCAATCAATCAATCAATCAATCAATCATTTATAGAGCACACTACATACCCACAAGGGTCTCAAGGCACTGGGAGGTGGGGGCGGGGGGCTGCTACTGGTCAAACAGCCAGGTCTTGAGTAGCCTTCTGAAGGTCAGCAGGTCTTGGGTCTGTCGTAGGCTCAGTGGGAGGGTGTTCCAGGTCTTGGCGGCGAGGTGGGAGAAGGATCTTCCGCCGGTGGTTGTTCTCCGGATTTGAGGGACGGTGACGAGTGTGAGGTCAGCGGAGCAGAGCTGGCGGTTGGCGATGTAGAAGGAAAGTCATCTATTGAGGTAGGCTGGGCCGGTCTTGTGGAGTGCCTTGTGTGCGTGGATGAGGAGCTTGAAGGAAATCCTCTTGTTGACATGGAGCCAGTGCAGGTTTCTCAGGTGGGGAGTGATGTGGCTGTGGCGTGGTACGTCGAGGATCAGTCGTGCAGAGGCGTTTTGGATGCATTGCAGTCGTTTGATGAGCTTGGTCGGGGCTCCCGCGTAGAGGGCGTTTCCGTAGTCGAGTCTGCTGCTGACGAGGGCCTGGGTAACTGTTCTTCTTGTGTCTGTCAGGATCCACCTGTAGATCTTGCGGAGCATGCGGAGGGTGTTGAAGTAGGAGGAGGAGACGGCATTGATTTACATGGTCATGGAGAGCGTTGAGTCGAGGATGATTGCCAGGTTGCGTGCGTGGTCGGTGGGTGTCGGGGCTGCCCCCAGTGCTGTCAGCCACCAGGAGTCGTCCCAGGCTGAAGGGTTGGAGCTGAGGATGAGGACCTCCGTCTTGTCCGTGTTCAGCTTCAGTCGGCTGATCTTCATCCAGTCGGTGACGGCCTTCATTCCTTCATGAAGGTTGGATTTGGTGGTGATGAGGTCCTTGGTGAGGGATAGGATCAGTTGGGTGTTGTCGGCGTAGGAGATAATGTTGAGGTTGTGCTGTCGGGCGACATGTGCGAGCAGGGCCATGTAGATGTTGAACAGTGCCGAGCTGAGGGAAGAGCCCTGGGGTACACCGCAGATGATCTCGGAGGCTTTGGATCGGAAAGGGGAGAGGCAGATGCTCTGGGTTCTGCCGGAGAGGAAGGAGGTGGTCCGTTCCAGAGCCTTGTCTCGGATCCCTAAGGCGTGGAGGCGTGTGCGTTGTGTGCGGTGGCAGACGGTGTCGACACAACTTTATTTAAACACTGAATTTAATTTAATCATTGACACTGAAGAAGGCAGCCACGCCGAAACGCGATTGTCAATCTGATTTTCGAGCACGAAGAATCAAATAATTAATTATAAAGATTTACTGCTCCGGAGTGCGCTCTTTTGAAAAAGTGATTCATAGATCGAAGAATCATGGTCGCGGAATATATATATATATATATATATATATATATATATACAGACTTGGTGAGCCGCACGTCTTGTGTGTGGATTTCTTTCCGCAAGGCAGCACTGTCTACATCAATCACTGCTTAGAACATTCATCTGCCCAATTCAAAGTCCTTACGCGTTTCAAGCGTCCCGTGCTCTTGATCACAGGTGTGGGGCAAAACATGGAGCAGCATACTTCCACAGAGACTCGGAGCCCCGATTTCTAGTCTCTCCAAGTGGGCGTGTCTGCCAAGTGCATCTTGGAACTCGAGTTCTTACATCAAGTAAATAATATATCGTAGCGGTTGCCACAAGCATGTTTAAAATTCAATCACCTTGATAGGTTTCTTCGTCAGTTGACGGATGTGGCAGTACTGTATTTCTTCCTCTGTTAGCAGAAAGCACAAGACTCCGTGTCATGGGTGTAGTACCCCGTTGGACACCGCTGCATACGTGGGGGGGCTCACCGCGACCCTGGAAGGCCGCAGTTAACATCAACACAGAGCACCAGACTTGGTGAGCCGCACGTCTTGTGTGTGGATTTCTTTCCGCAAGGCAGCACTCTCTACATCAATCACTGCTTAGAACATTCATCTTCCCAATTCAAAGTCCTTACGCGTTTCGAGCGTCCCGCGCTCTTGATCACAGGTGTGGGGCAAAACATGGAGAAGCATACTTCCGCAGAGACTCGGAGCCCCGATTTCTAGTCTCTCCAAGTGGGCGTGTCTGCCAAGTGCATCTTGGAACTCCGAGTTCTTACATCAAGTAAATAATATATCGTAGCGGTTGCCACAAACATGTTTAAAATTCAATCACCTTGGTAGGTTTCTTCGTCAGTTGACGGATGTGGCAGTACTGTATTTCTTCCTCTGTTGGCAGAAAGCACAAGACTCCGTGTCATGGGTGTAGTACCCCGTTAGACACCACCGCATACGTGGGGGGGCTCACCGCGACCCTGGAAGGCCGCAATTAACATCAACACAGAGCACCAGACTTGGTGAGCCGCACGTCTTGTGTGTGGATTTCTTTCCGCAAGGCAGCACTGTCTACATCAATCACTGCTTAGAACATTCATCTACCCAATTCAAAGTCCTTACATGTTTCGAGCGTCCCGCGCTCTTGATCACAGGTGTGGGGCAAAACATGGAGCAGCATACTTCCGCAGAGACTCGGAGCCCCGATTTCTAGTCTCTCCAAGTGGGCGTGTCTGCCAAGTGCATCTTGGAACTCCGAGTTCTTCAATCAAGTAAAAAATATATCGTAGTGGTTGCCACAAGCATGTTTAAAAATTCAATCACCTTGGTAGGTTTCTTCGTCCTCGGAGTTCCAAGATGCACTTGGCACCCACGCCCACTTGGAGAGACTGGGAGTTGGAGACGAATCTTGCAATATATATATATATATATATATATATATATATATATATATATATATATATATATATACATATATATATATATATATATATATATATATATATATATATATATATTACCTACTGGCGGTCGCCAGTAGGTAGTTATAGTTAGGACCCCTTTTCCATAGGAAATCCGCAACATTCTATTTTGAATAACTTTGGCGCCGGTCAACGAATCCTCGGGAATTTCTCAAAATAGGTGGGGCGCTACGCTCCGCTCCTACCCTGAAAGTCTCGGGAGGATTCGTCAAGCGGGGGTTGAGATAAAAGGGGGGTCCCAAAACGCGTTTTTCCCATGCATTTTTCCATAGGACCTTTAGACAGGGCTACAGCCCGAACGGTTGAACAGAATTACTTGAAATTTGGCAGAGAGGTAGTCCTCAGGTCAAGGAAGTGCCTTTTGTAGGTTTGGTGTAAATCTGTTCAGTAGATTCTGAGAAAATAGCCTTTAAATCAATATATATATCTGAGCCAGCTTACGGTACGCTTACCGTAAGCTTACCGTACGCGTACGGTGGCGTGCGCGAGCGCGATTCTGATTGGCTCTTAGATCTTAGTAAACATTCGAATCGGCCGAAACCAGGAAGCGGCGGCCGCCATTTTCTCTCTCGCACTGAGAGTTAGGTTGTTAAATAAAACCAATACACATGTAAAGGAGCTGTTTTGACAGCTCACACACACATAGCCATGTTGAGGGAGTCCCCCAAGACCCCTCAAGGCCAAAAATGCCATTTTTATTTTTTCGCTAATTTCGCCGATTACGCTTACCGTACGCGTACGGTAAAAAATGTAAAAAAAAAAACACTATCCACACTCTCCCCACCCCGTGTGCTTTTGGTGGCCGCAGGCCACCAAATGTGCACGGCTTATCAGAGGTGCGAAAAACCACATTATTTTTAACAAAAATAATAAAAGAAAAAATTATCCACACTCTCTCCACCCCGTGTGCAAATGGTGCCCGAAGGGCACCATTTGTGCATGGCTTATAAGCACCGTAAGCACAGTAAGCACCGCGTGCTTACTGTGCGCGCACGGTGCGCGAAGCGCACCGTGCGCGCACGGAACGAACTGCGTTAAGTGGGCGCGCACGCCACGAATGGCGTAAAGTAACTTAGCATTTAAAAAACCGTACAAATTCACTGAAAAAAACATAGGTTTCACACACGTTATAGTTAGGAATTAGCATTTAAAAAACCTTGCAAATTCACTGAAAAAACCATAGGTTTCACACATGTTATAGTTAGCGGAAATTTAACTGATAAAAAACCAGTGAAATTCCCCCGTTATAGTTAGTGCAGGCAACTATAACTCACGCGACCGCAATCTTCTGCTGATGACATATGTGTCTTTATGAAAAAAAAATATTTGTAATATATGTATAGCTAAAAATGTATGGAAGAAGACATGTGCAAATAAGTGTCTAAATACAGTATTAGCATCAGCAGAGGATTGCGGTTGCGTGAGTTATAGTTGCCTGCACTAACTATAACGGGGGAATTTCACTGGTTTTTTATCAGTAAAATTTCCGCTAACTATAACATGTGTGAAACCTATGGTTTTTTCAGTGAATATATATATATATATATATATATATATATATATATATATATATATATATATATATATATATATATATATATATATATATATATATATATGTATATATATATATTCACTGAAAAAACCATAGGTTTCACACACTTTATAGTTAGGAATTAGCATTTAAAAAACCTTGCAAATTCACTTAAAAAACCATAGGTTTCACACATGTTATAGTTAGCTGGGCATTTCACTCGTGTAAAACCAATGAAATTCCCCCGTTATAGTTAGTGCAGGCAACTATAACTCACGCGACCGCAATCCTCTGTTGATGCTAATACTGTATTTAGACACTTATTTACCCATGTCGTCTTCCATTAACTTTTAGCTATACATATATTACAAATATTTTTTTTTCAGAAAAACACATATGTCATCAGTAATGTAATATCTGATGTCATCAGCAGAGGATTGCGGTCGCGTGAGTTATAGTTGCCTGCACTAACTATAACGGGGGAATTTCATTGGTTTTTCACGAGTGAAATGCCCAGCTAACTATAACATGTGTGAAACCTATGCTTTTTTAAGTGAATTTGCAAGGTTTTTTAAATGCTAATTCCTAACTATAACATGTGTGAAACCTATGGTTTTTTCAGTGAATTTGTACGTTTTTTTAAATGCTAAGTTATGTATTTATTTATTTTTTTAAGGTTTTTCACCGTGCGCGTACCGTGCGCGCACGGTGCGCTGCGCGAACCGAGCGCCCACGTTACGTAGTTCGCGTAATTTTTCCGTTTTTACCGTGCGCGTACGCTACGCGCACTCCGCGATTTTTCATAAAAAATTTAAAATACATTTTTGGCCATGGGGGTCCTTCTGGGACCCCCTGACCAAGGCTAGGGGGTCAGGAACTGTCCAGCCTGCCCTCTTTACACGTTATCCACCTTTGTTTTTCACCCCCTCAGACTGCGAGAGACAAAATGGCAGCCGACACTTCCTGGTTTCGACCGATTCGAATGTGTACTAAGATCTAACAACCAATCAGAATCGCGCTCGCGCACGGCGGCGTGCGCGTACGGTAAGCTTACGGTACGCGCTCGGAGCGCGCCTATAGATATATACATTGATTTAAATGCTATTTTCTCAGGAAATACTGAACAGATTTACACGAGACCTTCAAAAGGCACATTCCTGACCTGAGGGCTACCTCTCTGCCAAATTTCAAGTAATTCTGTTCAGCCGTTCGGGCTGTAGCTCGGACTAAAGGTCCTATGGGAAAATGCATGGGGAAATCGTGTTTTGGGACCCCACCTTTTTCTCAGCCCCCGCTTGACGAATCCCCCCCGAGACTTTCAGGGAAGGAGCGGAGCGGAGCGCCCCACCTATTTTGAGAATTTCGCTAGGATTCGTCAATCGGCGCCAAAGTTATTCAAAATAGAATGTTGCGGATTTCCTATGGAAACACGGTCCTAACTATAACTATCTACTGGCGACCGCCAGTAGATAATATATATATATATATATATATATATATATATATATATATATATATATATATATATATATATATATATATATATATATATATATATATATATATATATATATATATATATATATTCACTGAAAAAGCCATAGGTTTCAGGGATGCTATAGTTAGTTGGACATTTCACTTATAGAAAACCATAGAAATTCCCCTGTTATGGTTAGTTGAGCTAACTATAACTCGCGCCCCTGCAATGCACTGCTGATGACGTCACATATTACGTCATTCATGACACCCAGGGATATACAGGGATACCCGTGAGGGTCACAAAACTCATCGCAACAACTCCAGGACTGCCAACGCCCCCCAAATCCGCATCACAACAAGTGTGTCCCTGTGGTCATTGTGTTAGCACGAGAGGCACGAGCCCTGCAACATCACAGTGTGCTGTCACCTCAGCGTTGGCAGTGAGCCTGGACATGTAGCTACGCACGCATCCTCCTGCATGCACAACCGGCGTGTGCTGGTGCGGGGTACACAGGTCAGCGCAGGGGTGTGCCTATCCGGCAAGGGGAACGGGGTGTCTCGGACATGTCCGTGTACAGGAAGTGCGGTAAGTGTGTCTCTGTGTTCTGGTGTAGCCTGCCACAAGGGCCACAGCAGTCGATGTTGTAGAGTGGCATGCACCACCTTCAAACGGCACTGTGATGGTGTAGTTGGAATGCAGCAGGACATGCGCAAATAGGCATTACAATGGTGTGCCATACGAGTGCATGAGATACAACAGCGCACAGTACAAAAGTGTGGGGGCTCGTGGGAGGGAGGAGCAGCTGTTTGGCAACGTAACAGACAGTGAATTTGCCCATGTGCCACATGCTGGGCATCTCATCCATGATGACCACGGTCACAGACATCCCACAACACCGACCGGCCTTTGTACACATCCTGTATGAATGAAATGAAATGAGGTAGCATTTATAAAGCGCATGGCTACCCATGGGCATCCCAGCGCTGGAGAGTGAATGAAGCTTCCAAGACTCATTTGGGGAAAAGCCACATTTTCAACAGCTTGCGAAAGGCCAAGTGGTTGGTCTCTCTTCATAGCTGAAGGGGAAGGGAGTTCCAAAGCTTGGCGGCATTATAGGAGAAAAGCCGACCACCACTACTGACTCTCTTAATCCTCGGAACGAAAGCCAGATGTTGTTCATCTGAACGTAAATGCTTGTTGGCCCGGTATGGTTTGGACAAGGGAGAGATGACCTTAGATCCATTCCCTCCAAGTAACCTATGAGTAATACATAGGGCTTTGAAATGGACTCTCTCCTGGATAGGCAGCCAATGTAGAGCTAGCTTTAGGATTTAGCGAACTGACGGTTGGGAGTTCCCATGAGAATTCTTGCCGCACAATTCTGAATCATTTGAAGTTTAGAAAAGACTGCGCTTGCAGCACCAAGATACAATACATTGCCGTAGTCCAGGCGTGACATGAATGCAGCGTGGTTTTCACTTCTATGCTCGTTCAGTGGTGGGATGTTGGCGGGTTGTGTGACTTGTGCTCCTTTTTGGTGTGTTTCATTTTTGCCATTGTCTGCCTATACTTGTGCTGTACTTAATTGTGCATGTGTGCCATTCTGACCATCTCCCTCCGTCCCCCCCACTCCCTGCTTCTTCTTCTTCCTAGTGCTGTTGTGTCTATAATTGTGTTGCTCTACACATAAAATACATGTAAAGAACAAATTAGAGTAGTTCCTTGATTATTTTAGGTTTCAAAATTTCTCTCTATTGGTTTCTTTTTAATTTTCCATATAAACAGTTTTTTTAATATTCAACAACACATAGAAGTCAGAAGTGCAACGTATTTTATCAACACACTTTCTAGAACATTCTACAACACATGCAGGTTAAAAGTTCATCAATTGTTTAAAACGTAACGATTTTTTGTGCAAAATTTTCTCGAACATTTAACGGCACGTGCAGGTTAAAAGTTCACGATTGTTTTAAGTTCCAACAGTTCCTTCCAAATGCAAGTAGAAGGTGTGGTTGATTTGAGTAAATTTTATCCTATGATATGTACTCCACGTTGAAACTGCTTTTTCTTAACCAATCACAAAGTTGCTTTTCCACAAAACTAATGTGCACCCTACTTTTAAAAAAGAATGCTTTTCATCTCCCAATCACGTATCGTTTTGTATGGCAAAAAAAAGTAGTTCCTCATCTTTAAACATATCTCTTATTCTACCAAGGAACTGCATGAGCTACAGACATCTTTCCATACCTTCCAGCCATACCTTCAAAATGCTTGTGTGGCTTGTAGGACATAGCTATATTTTCTGGTGCAAGAGGTATGCAGAACACAGACGTATTGACTTAGGCCTAGGTTTACAAAATGTGGACATTAAATGGTTTGCACAGAGAGGATTGAAGTGGCACCAATTGCTACCTTTGGTTGAAACCTCTTTGCATCTTCCACACCCTGACCTCATGATTGTGCATTGTGGTGGAAATGACCTAGGCATATTGACTGGGGTAGGTTTCGAAATGCTTATGAAGGACACCTTTGGACACCACAGCTCAGCACCATGTGACTCTGGGCAATAGCTCACTTAATAGCTCACATAATTTCCATGCCGGCCTCGAGGGCCTTCAGACCCATAGGGGTGAGTAGTTTGCACTTTACAAATACCGTATTGATTTGATACGAGTAAATGTACCGTCGCACTCCCTGTATAACACCCCCTAAGCACCATACACAAGTTACAATGTTCGAAACAAAAGTTCCTCCGAGTAGGTATAACTACATGCTGACACTACTTGACAGATGTGGCACAGGGGCCGGAGCACATGACTTCACAGCATATGACACACAGTTTGGACTCACGCTTTTATCCCCAAGTCCGGCAGCACCTCAGCTTAGCACCATGAACCTCTAGACAATACCTCACATATTTTCCGTACCCCAAGACTTTCAGACCAGTAGGAGTCAGTAGTGCGTCCTAGTAGGTATAAACACATGCTGACACTACTTCCACAGGTGTCCTGCAGTGACCTGGACACATGACTTCACACCATAAGACACACAGTTTAGGCTCAATCTTTCATCCCCAACTCCCGCAGCAGCTCACCTTGGCAGCATCAGACTCTACGCAATACCTCACTTAATTTCCGAACTCAGCACTTTCAAACCAGTAGGTATGAGTAGTTTGCTTCACACCCCCTCTATGGCACGCCCTAAACACCGCACAGAGGTTACAGTGCTCCTACCCTCCTCTTTCCTACTTTTTTTGCCCTTTTTTCCCCTTACTCGCTTCAATAGAATCACAAAATGGCGGGCAACACTTCCTAGTTGCAACCGCTTGCAGCGCTCCCAACCAATAAGCAGCAAGCTTGTGCTCGTAACGCCTCAGCTAATCAGATGGCAGAATTCCCAAATATTGCTATCTGTAAATTTCGATATTTCTCAAAAACTACTGAACGAATTTACACCAAATAAACAAAAGCGTGCTTCTAGACCAAGACCCTTCTCCCTGCCAAATTTGGGGTAATTCCGTTCACCCGTTCGACCTGTAGCCTTGTCTAAAGTTTCCTATGGAAATTAACATGGAGAAAACATGCTTTCAGACCCCCCTTTTTTCTCGGCCCCCCCTTGACGAATCACCCCCTAACTTTCAACATAGGAGCTGATATGAACAAAGAATTAGTTTGGAAAATGTCATGAAGATTCACCAAACGACGCCAAAGTTATAAGCAAAACAAAAAATGCTCTTCCTATGGAAACTTGGTCCTAACTATAACTACCTACTGGTGACCGAGTATGTATATATATATATATATATATATATATATATATATATATATATATATATATATATATATATATATCTGTGATTTAAATCGGGAGCATGACCTACTCGCCAGTCACACGCCTACAGAGGAAGCTAACTCAGCGAAAGCGTGACGACCGAGGAAGGGATTCAGAGGGGTTCACATCCCACTCTGATCGTGCCGGAGGAGGGGCATTTTTCCTGGCTAACCGTCTAAATGTGAGCACTTGCAGAGAATTATTATTCATATGACGGTATGAGCAAAAATATTAACAGTGACTTTCCTGCATTTACCATGAAAATATTTTTCAAATAACGGAAAGCAATGAAGAGCTACTAAGACTCCATGCCATATAGTCTAATTAATGGTATATGCATTCTGGGACTTGTATTCTAAAAGATACTGTCATGTGACCTTAAAGATAAAAGAGCAAGCATGAACGCACTTTGTTTCAGACTGTCTCCACCTGTGATCAAGGCGATCAACGCCGAAACGCGTAAGGACTAAGAGACCTGATGTGCTGCTGTGCCAGAAATAAAAGTCTTTACCTCCGATATTGGGCCTCTCTCTGCATCGTGTCTGTCGTCAATTTGATGAGCTGCTCCGTGCTCATTTTCTAAAGAGGCCGCCCTGAAGGGTTGGGGGCTCCTTGTGCTCGGAGGCTGTTTTCTGTGATTTAAATCGGGAGCATGACCCACTCGCCATTCACACGCCTACAGAGGAAGCTAACTCAGCGAAAGCGTGACGAACGAGGAAGGGATTCGGAGGGGTTCACATCCCACTCTGATCGTGCCGGAGGAGGGGCATTTTTCCTGGCTAACCGTCTAAATGTGAGCACTTGCAGAGAATTATTATTCATATGACGGTATGAGCAAAAATATTAACAGTGACTTTCTTGCATTTACCATGAAAATATTTTTCAAATAACAGAAAGCAATGAAGAGCTACTAAGACTCCATGCCATATAGTCTAATTAATGGTATATGCATTCTGGGACTTGTATTCTAAAAGATACTGTCATGTGACCTTAAAGATAAAAGAGCAAGCATGAACGCACTTTGTTTCAGACTGTCTCCACCTGTGATCAAGGCGATCAACGCCGAAACGCGTAAGGACTAAGAGACCTGATGTGCTGCTGTGCCAAAAATAAAAGTCTTTACCTCCGATATTGGGCTTCTCTCTGCATCGTGTCTGTCGTCAATTTGATGAGCTGCTCCGTGCTCATTTTCTAAAGAGGCCGCCCTGAAGGGTTGGGGCTCCTCAGTGATGTCATTTGAGATGTCATCAGTGATGTCATGAGTGATGTCACTGACCATGTCATGAGTGATGTAATATGTGACGTCATCAGCAGTGCATTGCGGGCGCGCGAGTTATAGTTAGCTGAACTAACTATAACGGGGCAATTTCATTGGTTTTTTACGAGTAAAATGTCCAGCTAACTATAACATGTGTGAAACCTATGGTTTTTTCACTGAATTTCTAAGGTTTTTTAAATGCTAATTCCTAACTATAACGTGTGTGAAACCTATGGTTTTTTCACTGAATTTCAAAGGTTTTTTAAATGCTAATTCCTAACTATAACGTGTGTGAAACCCATGGTTTTTTCAGTGAATTTGCAAGGTTTTTTAAATGCTAATTTTTTTTTTAATCTTCAATTTTTTCAAACATATTTTTAATTTAATTTACTTACCTTTTATAAAGACTATGCTTTAATTTTTAAAATCCTTAAATATGTTTTTTTAATATATTTTTTAAAATAAACATGTAAAATTTATTTCCAGTTCTTTTTTTTATTTTTTATTTTTTTTTGGTACGCGTACCGTAAGCTCACGGTAAGCGTACGGTTTACGCAACGTCCGTAATCTATCTACGCTGCTTGCATATAGTTACGCACTTTGCGTAGCCGCGCGTACTGCGCGTGGGACGCGTGCGCGCTTACGCCACACGCGCACGTTACGCGGAAGTGCCGGGAAATGACTGTTATGCGCATGCGCGCAAGCGCGTGTCTTTTTTACGCGCACGCGTACTTTTTGCCGTAAGCGTACCGTAAGCGTACCGTAAGCGTACGGTAGGTCATGTGATCTTGAAACACAACTTTTGATTGGTTGAAACTACTTTCAGTTCTAGAACTCTCCTACACCACACCCATTCCCCTCATTTCTGCTTGTGATCCCTTGGGAGAAGGAGCTGGTTTGTCTTTGGGATACGATGGCAGAACAGCAGAGCTCTTCTGAGAGTGAGGCTAGCACTAGCAGCACTGTCTTGAGGCAGAGATCGAGGAAACAAAAGCCTTCTTATGTTTGGGATTATTTTACTTTTCCAGAAGGCCAGCAAAAGGTGAATGCACCCTTAGTTACTTGCAAGCTGTGTCAGCGTGTACTTTCTAGAGGTAATCCTAACAGGAAGTATTCCTTTGGGAATCACACCATGAAGAGACACCTCCAGGATGTACACAGAAGGACACATGGTCATCTTTTTGGAGGTAACTCTTCAGAAAGACGAGCCAGTACATCCACAGCAGCTCAGCCTGGACCATCACCTGCAGGGCTTACTCCTTCTTCTGCAGGTCAGGTGAGCCCTTCATCTGTGGGGGGAGAATCTCCTTTTGCTGGCCCTCTGGAAATGAACCCTCGATTTCGGAAGGTTGATATTCATTGCACATTTTGTAAAGATCTAATTTGCTATAGGGAGACCAGTGTTTCCCTAGTGAACAACAAAATAGATCAACACATTTGTCGCTTTGAATAATTTTCCCATGCTTCCTTTCCTCAGTCCCTGCATGAACACAACGGTTCTTTTAAGAGCCAACCTTATCTTTCATCTTTTTTTTACATATGTTTTTAAAAACTTTTTTTTATTTTTTTTTACCGTACGCGTACGGTGCGCGTACTTTTTTTTTTTTTTTTTTTAAAAAACACTAAAAATCAATAAACACATTACAAGGTCCTTGAGAGATTACAATTATTATTATTGACTTACCATACTCACTGAAAAAATATTTATTCATTTGTTTTTTTTAAAAATAGTTTTAAAAATGTTTGTAGTTTTCGAAAATTTTCTATATCTATCTGGAAAAAAAGAAAAAAGTATTAATATTTTTTAAACATTTTATAATACAGTACACATATTTACATTTTTTACCAAAAAATCTTTTTGCCTTATTTTTGCTGTTTTCAGAATATATTGCATTTCACTATAAATTGTGAAAGCAATTGCATTCATCATTTTACAGCGGGCAAAAAAAAATACCAATCACAAAGATTGTATTAAAAAAGCCCTGATTCTTTTTTTAATTAAACTTAACATTATAGAAATGCATAATATTGTAAAAAAATTTCATCTAATACCAATACTTATTTCTTTAAAATACCGTCTGATATGTTTGTTTCAGAACTAGTGAAAATCTCTTTTACAAACTGTCACATTATGAAACCACTTTTCAGATTTTTTAAAAAGCCCATGTCCAGAGTGCTACACTCCAGCAAGGGCAACCAGCCTTAGTGAAGCTCAATGTATTTGCATTACAGACTGAAACCTGAAAACCCCACTCGCTTCTAAATACTGTGCATGACTATACACGGCAAGCACATGGGTGTGTGCTAAGACTCTGCTTCTTCCCCCAAAAATTCACTCCCCCTTTCCATCTAATGCAACTGTGAAATCACCAGAGCAAGACGCAATAAATCTCTGCCTATAATTCCTCTATGCACACAGAGTCATGTTTTCACATTAGTCCCAAAACGAAATTTCTTTGCCATTTTTAAAGCACACTTACTGCTCTTTTTTTTTTCGGGGCAAGTGAAAATCACTTTTACAGACTGACACATTATGAAACCTTTTTTTTAAATTTATTTAATTGCACTTGTCCAAGCTGTTTTTTTCAGACCACCACCATGTGTATTCGCGGTGACTGCCTACACTCCAGCAAGGGCAACCAGCCTTAGTGATGCTGAATGTATTTGCATTACAGACTTAAACCTGAAAACCCCACTCGCTTGTAAATACTGTGCATGACTATACATGGCAAGCACATGGGTGTGTGCTAAGACTCTGCTTCTTCCCCCAAAAATTCGCTCCCCCTTTCCATCTAATGCAACTGTGAAATCACCAGAGCAAGACGCAATAAATCTCTGCCTATAATTCCTCTATACACACAGAGTCATTTTTTCACATTAGTCCCAAAACGAAATTTCTTTGCCATTTTGAAAGCACACTTACTGCTCTTTTTTTTTCGGGCCAAGTGAAAATCACTTTTTACAATTGGAAATCACTTTTACAGACTGACACATTATAAAACCACTTTTTTTGATTTATTTAAATGCACATGTCCAAGCTGTTTTTTCAGACCACCACCATGTGTATTCTCTGTGACTGCCTACACTCCAGCAAGGGCAACCAGCCTTAGTGATGCTGAATGTATTTGCATTACAGACTTAAACCTGAAAACCCCACTCGCTTCTAAATACTGTGCATGACTATACATGGCAAGCACATGGGTGTGTGCTAAGACTCTGCTTCTTCCCCCAAAAATGCGCTCCCCCTTTCCATCTAATGCAACTGTGAAATCACCAGAGCAAGACGCAATAAATCTCTGCCTATAATTCCTCTATGCACACAGAGTCATGTTTTCACATTAGTCCCAAAACGAAATTTCTTTGCCATTTTTAAAGCACACTTACTGCTCTTTTTTTTTTCGGGCCAAGTGAAAATCACTTTTTACAATTGGAAATCACTTTTACAGACTGACACATTATGAAACCACTTTTTTTGATTTATTTAAATGCACATGTCCAAGCTGTTTTTTCAGACCACCACCATGTGTATTCTCTGTGACTGCCTACACTCCAGCAAGGGCAACCAGCCTTAGTGATGCTGAATGTATTTGCATTACAGACTGAAGCCTGAAAACCCCACTCGCTTCTAAATACTGTGCATGACTATACATGGCAAGCACATGGGTGTGTGCTAAGACTCTGCTTCTTCCCCCAAAAATTCGCTCCCCCTTTCCATCTAATGCAACTGTGAAATCACCAGAGCAAGACGCAATAAATCTCTGCCTATAATTCCTCTATGCACACAGAGTCATGTTTTCACATTAGTCCCAAAACGAAATTTCTTTGCCATTTTTAAAGCACACTTACTGCTCTTTTTTTTTCGGGGCAAGTGAAAATCACTTTTACAGACTGACACATTATGAAACCTTTTTTTTTAATTTATTTAATTGCACATGTCCAAGCTGTTTTTTCAGACCACCACCATGTGTATTCTCTGTGACTGCCTACACTCCGGTAAGGGCAACCAGCCTTAGTGATGCTGAATGTATTTGCATTACAGACTTAAACCTGAAAACCCCACTCGCTTGTAAATACTGTGCATGACTATACATGGCAAGCACATGGGTGTGTGCTAAGACTCTGCTTCTTCCCCCAAAAATTCGCTCCCCCTTTCCATCTAATGCAACTGTGAAATCACCAGAGCAAGACGCAATAAATCTCTGCCTATAATTCCTCTATGCACACAGAGTCATTTTTTCACATTAGTCCCAAAACGAAATTTCTTTGCCATTTTGAAAGCACACTTACTGCTCTTTTTTTTTCGGGCCAAGTGAAAATCACTTTTTACAATTGGAAATCACTTTTACAGACTGACACATTATAAAACCACTTTTTTTGATTTATTTAAATGCACATGTCCAAGCTGTTTTTTCAGACCACCACCATGTGTATTCTCTGTGACTGCCTACACTCCAGCAAGGGCAACCAGCCTTAGTGATGCTGAATGTATTTGCATTACAGACTTAAACCTGAAAACCCCACTCGCTTCTAAATACTGTGCATGACTATACATGGCAAGCACATGGGTGTGTGCTAAGACTCTGCTTCTCCCCCAAAAATTCGCTCCCCCTTTCCATCTAATGCAACTGTGAAATCACCAGAGCAAGACGCAATAAATCTCTGCCTATAATTCTTCTATGCACACAGAGTCATGTTTTCACATTAGTCCCAAAACGAAATTTCTTTGCCAATTTGAAAGCACACTTACTGCTCTTTTTTTTTTCGGGGCAAGTGAAAATCACTTTTACAGACTGACACATTATGAAACCACCATGTGTAACTACAACAAAAACAATTTCCATTTCTATTATTCATTTCTTAAGTTACCACATACATCCCCTCTCAAACTGTAAACTCACCTTTAAAATTAGTTAGTTGTGAAAGAAATGTGACACTCAAACAGCAGATTATCAGAGCCAGGATCTCTGTTGTGTTCACCTCTCTCCTCTCAGCAGAACCAGATAATGGCAAACTTTCCCTCTATTTTTCCACACATATACATGTAAGTTTCAAATCTCAGTGCTTCCCCCTTTTTTTCAAATGTAATCACACATTTCTATTGGTTGAAAACCAACCCTTTTCCAAAAGTACCCTTCCCCCAACTTGACTTCTGCCTAGTACCCTTCCCCCAACTTGACTTCTGCCTGCTACCATAGCAACAGCTCATGGAACACTGCTGTGTTGAGTTAGGTCAGAAGTTCGCCAAACAATGTTTCAATTCCACAGAGCAAGAGTGCTTGACTTTTCAAACCTAACAGCAAATACATAGTACTGTTCTTTGGTTACACATTTTTTTTTACCAATACAAAACATGCTTCTATTAATTTACACATACAGCCTAGTTTTTATTCTAGAATGGTATGAAACAGCCAATCAGTTCTTTTTGTTTTGAAAAAAATATGTATGCCTCCATTTCCAAACTGGCTTTCTTTTCATATTGCCATTCTACTGAAAGACACCTCCTGAGTGCATCCAGTTCTCCTTTGAAGATGTTCACAGTGTGGATTGTAGGGCACAGCTATGTCTTCTGGAGTGAAAAGTTTGCAGAGAAAACAGGTATGGTGAGAGACCTTGCTTTGCCAAATGTAGACATTAAATGGATTGGTCAGAGAGGGTTAAAGTGGCACCAATTGATGCCATTGGTGAAATCCTTCATTCAAATCCAACACCCTGACCTCATAATAGTGCACTGTGGTGGCAATGACCTAGGCACTTTGACTGGGGTAGGTCTGGAAATGCTTATGAAGGACACCTTTGCACAACTGTTTACACTTTTCCCTAAAACTGCCTTTGTGTTTTCCAACATATGCCAAAGGCAAAAATGGAACTGGTCCAATCATTTCTGTCCGCAGATTGACAAAGCAAGAAAGCACGTCAACAAATCTGTTTCTGCTTTCCTCCGTGACTATGGTATGGGTGCCATTTACCACAACAACTTGCGTTATGACATGCAAGACATTTATAGAGGAGATGGTGTGCACTTCAATGATGAAGGGAACAGAGTCTTCCTCTTGAACCTTAGACTCTGCATCGGTACTTACTTGTAGGTACCACTAAAAAAATGACTTCATAAACACAACAGCTCTTTTTAGAGCTCCCTAATTTCTAAACTCTTAAATCTGCTTTTCATTTATTTATTTTTATTTTTTTTACCGTACGCTTACCGTAAGCTTACGGTACGCGTACCCCGTGATTTTTTTTAAAATCAATAAATGTTTTTTTTGTACTTTTCTGTCCTTCTTTGACCCCCTTACAAATGTTAGGGGGTCTGTAACTCTCCTCATTGCCCCCTTTCCTTGTTTTCTCTGTTTTTTTTCTGAGTGAAACACACAAAATGGCGGCCGCCGCTTCCTGGTTTCGGCCGATTCGAATGTTTACTAAGATCTATGGGCCAATCAGAATCTCCTTCGCGCACGCCATGTTTCTTCCGTACGCTTACCGTAAGCTTACCGTACGCGTACCCCGTGATTTTTTTAAAAAATCAATAAATGTTTGTTTTGTACTTTACAGTCCTTCTTTGACCCCCTCACAAATGTAAGGGGGTCTGTAACTCTCCTCATTGCCCCCTTTTCTTGTTTTCACTCTTTTTTTTTCAGAGTGAAACACAGAAAATGGCGGCCGCCGCTTCCTGGTTTCGGCCGATTCGAATGTTTACTAAGATCTAAGAGCCAATCAGAATCGCGCTCGCGCACGCCACCGTACGCTTACCGTAAGCGTACGGTAAGCGTACCGTAAGCGGGCTCAGATATATATATTGATTTAAAGGCTATTTTCTCAGAATCTACTGAACAGATTTACACCAAACCTACAAAAGGCACTTCCTTGACCTAGGGACTACCTCTCTGCCAAATTTTGAGTAATTCTGTTCAGCCGTTCGGGCTGTAGCTCGTTCTAAAGGTCCTATGGAAAAATGCATGGGAAAAACGCGTTTTGGGACCCCCCTTTTATCTCAGCCCCCGCTTGACGGATCCCCCCGAGACTTTCAGGGTAGGAGCGGAGCGTAGCGCCCCACCTATTTTGAGAAATTCGCGAGGATTCGTCGACCGGCGCCAAAGTTATTCAAAATAGAATGTTGAGGTTTTCCTTTGGAAACGTGGTCCTAACTATAACTACCTACTGGCGACCGCCAGTAGGTAATATATATATATATATATATATATATATATATATATATATATATATATTCACTGAAAAAACCATGGGTTTCACACACGTTATAGTTAGGAATTAGCATTTAAAAAACCTTGCAAATTCACTTAAAAAACCATAGGTTTCACACAGGTGATAGTTAGGTGGACATTTCACTCGTAAAAAACCAATGACATTCCCCCGTTATAGTTAGTTCAGATAACTATAACTCGCGCGCCCGCAATCCACTGCTCATGACGTCACATATTACATCACTCATGACATGGTCAGTGGCATCACTCATGACATCACTGATGACATCATCCTTGTGATAGAGTGGCGGTCGCGCGAGTTATAGTTATCTGAACTAACTATAACAGGTTTTTAAATGCTAAGTTATGTATTTATTAATATATATATATTTTTTTAAGGTAAATAACCCTGCAATTTTTATAACAAAATATAAAATGTGTATTTCACCCTTGGGGGTCCTTCTGTGACCCCCTGACAAAGGCTAGGGGGTCAGGAACTCTCTTCCCTGCCCCCTTTTCACGTTTTCCACCTTTTTTCCCCCTTTCCTTTTCAGTGCGAGAGACAAAATGGCGGCCGACACTTCCTGATTTCGACCGATTCGAATGTTGACTGATATCTAACAACCAATCACAATTTCGCTCGTGCACGGCACCAAGCGCATGTGCGCGCATATAGATATTTATATGCTTTTAAATGCTATTTTCTCAGGAAATACTGAACAGATTGACACCAGACCTGCAAAAGGCACTTCCCTGACCTGAGGACTACCTCTCTGCCAAATTTCAAGTAATTCTGTTCAGCCGTTCGGGCTGTACCTTCGACTAAATGTCCTATGGAAAAATGCATGGGGAAAACGCGTTTTGGGACCCCCCTTTTGTCTCGGCCCCCACTTGACAAATCCCCCCGAGACTTTCAGGGTAGGAGCTGAGCGGAGCGCCCCATAAGTTTTGAAAATTTCGCGAAGATTCGTCAACCGGCGCCAACATTATTCAAAATAGAATTTTGAGATTTCCTATGGAAACACGGTCCTAACTATAACTATCTACTGGCGACCGCCAGTAGATAATATATATATATATCTTCATTAATTAGTCTGCAGTTGTCTCAGTCACATTTTTATTCCTCCCACTTTGAGCACTGGGCAATGGATCAAACCACTCCAGCCATTTGTCATCTTCATTGTGCTCCTTGCACATCCGCACAAAGTAGTTCTTTCAATTCCAGCAAATTCTATGTCAATTTGTGCTTTTTGAGGCTAAAATAAACTAGTTTCGCTTTTAGCAATTATTTTGTTTTTCATATTACGAAAGCCCAGCAGATACCCCAAAAGTAAAGTTTTACTAAAACCATGACAAAACAAAACAAGCATTAACAAAGTTGAAAAGCTCAGGCAGCATAGAACTGTTGGCTTTGTCAATACTTGAATGAAATGTGGGGACTTTAGTTATTGCTGCTTCTCTTATGAATGATGAGTCAATGGGGGGAGTCAGGGGCGGTAGTTTGGGTGCCACTGGCAATGGGGGACACGGTTGGGTACACTTCCTTCACTGCATAGCTGTGTGGTTGTTTGCAGCTGGTTTATTTTGGTTTGTTATAGAGTTTGTATGGGGAGCAGTTGCTTTGCTGTCCTAGGGGAGGTTTGGGGGGTTTTGTTTGGGTCCATTGGGTTGCCTCAAGTTCCTCAGCTCTTTACTTGTTTGGTGGTTGCTGCAGGGGAGTCCTCTGTGGCTGTTGAGGCTGGGTATGATGGCTTTGCGGCTTCATTGGGTGAGTTAGGATGTTACAAGATGATCATCTGAAATGTCAGGGGGTTGATCAATAAGGTCCAGCCTTTTCTGAAACTGTGAGGGATGCACCTTGCTTTACTTCAAGAAATCCACGTAATTGCTGCTGAGGGGGTGTGCTGCGAAGGCATTGGAAGGGCTAGGTATCTTTAACTGCTTAGTCTTTCTTTGTGAGAGGTGTTCTTAACTGGGTGTGCCCAAAGGTACCCTTCCAGATCCTGGGGGAGGTGGTGGATAAGGCTAGACGATATGTAGTGATTAATGGTCACTTAGGGGGCACAGATATTACATTTGCTAACACCCATGCGCCCAATGTGGAGCAGGGGTGTTGCTTGGATGGCCTGTAGACTGTGCTGGCCCCTTATATGTCCCATGCTGTGTTATTGGAGGGTGATTTTAACTGCATGGCTGACCTGGTGCTGGATTGCTCTCACCCGTCAATACACGATTCCCCAGTGTTGTGGGTGGCATGGAGGTTACTGGAGTGGCAGGAACACTGCAGACTTTTGGATTCCTGAAGGGTTGCTCATCCCCGTGACAGGGAATATTCTGTGCAATCCTGATGTACATGTGCCCATTATGACTGGGGAATATTTGTCCAGGACAGTGGCCGACCACAACCCCCATGAGTTGTCCACACTCACATCAATCCGTACATGGAGACTGAAAGTGAGGTTGCTGGATGACCGGGTCTACTGGCAAACTATTCAGGAAGGGATCAGGCACTATTTTGTAGAGAATGGGCTCACTACCTCCTCCCCTTTAGTGGAATGGGATGCATTCAAGACAGTGATCTGGGGTCAGTGCATAGAGGGGGCTGTGGGGGTGCACAAGACACTGGTGCAGGAGGTTGAGACACAGGTGCAGGCTCTTCTGGAGGTCGATGGGCAGCATCCAGAAAACCCTGCGCTCCATCAGTCCCTGCTGGAATCCAATGAGAAATTGGCTGAGCACATGCAGAGGCTCTGATGTTTTGATTATCGAGAATACATGACCACGGCGTATGCTGAGTAAGGTAAGTCTGGTACATTGTTAGTTTGGCTGGGTAATATCTCGATGAAAGGGTCTCTCATACTGGACCTTGAAGTGGGGCCCGGGGTGAGGGTGTGTTAACAGAGTGCCATTAATGAGCAGATTTGACTGTATTATACAGAGCTGTATGATGTTGTGCTGGGCAACATGGAGTGTTGGCATTTCTCAATACTTTGCCGTTGACCACATTGACAGTGGAGGAGGAGGAGGCCTTCGCTTTTAATATCACTGTGCAGGAAATTAGGGCAGCGATAAAGGGGATGGCCAGGGGAAATATAGCAGGTTCCGATGAGCTACCTGTGGAGTTTTATGCTGTGTATGCAGAACAATTGGCACCGAAGATGGTAGAATTGTATTGGGTGGCTAGGGAGTGTGGTTTCTTTCCGCTGTCCATGAGGGAGGCATTGGTGGTGCCCGTCTTCATATAAGAAGGTGTATCGCCTGCTGTCAATGCTAAATGCTGACTATAAAATCATGAGTCGTGCACTCGAAACCCATTTGTTTCTTCATATGACTGCTTTGATCCACAACGGCCAGGCTGGCTTTATCTTTGACTGTAATACGGCCATCAATATTCGCAGTGTTGCACATACTGCAGAATGGGGGCTGCCTGGAGCACAATGGGGTAGTTATGGCGGTGGACATTGAAAAGGCTTTTGATAGCCTGGACTTGGCATAACTTCATGAGGTGATGGGGGCGATGAGCCTAGGGAGTGATTTTGTGGCTTGTACAAAACTATTGTACTCTGCTTCCACGGCATGAGTTAAGACAGGGGGTGTTATCTCTGACACGTCTAAAGTGGGTAGGGTGACCAGGCTGGGGTGCCCACTATTTCTACTGCTAGTTGTACTGGTGGTTGAGGAATTGTCTTGTAGGGCACATATGGGGATTGATTTTTACTATGTGCTGTGTTGAGGTATCATATTGCCTTATATGTGGACGATATGTTGCTTTTCCTAAAAGATATGCAGACTGATCCGGTGAAGGTGATTTGCTTGCTAGACAGCTTTGGGAACATTTCAGGACTCTATATCAATTGGCAGAATGGTAGCCTTTTTTCGGTTCGGGCAGGAATGGCCTGGCCCCTGCTCCCAGTAGAATTGCAGTGGGAGCCTGAGTCATTGTAATATCTAGGATTTTGCATATACCATGAGCACTGGGTTCTTCTGGGGGGTAATATTGGGGTGGCTAATCTGCCTTGAGGACAGGGGTGAAGTTTTGGAAAACTCTATCCTTATCTGTGGCTGGGCACATGGCGGTTGCCGAGATGGTGGTCCTACCACAACTGCTATACTATTTTGCAGCGCTGCCGGTGATTTTCCCTAAAAGTGTATTCTGAGATATTGAGGTCCTGCTCACTGGGTTGATATAGAATAGGGGCAGGTGTATGGTGATGTTGGCTAAGCTTCAGCGACCAATGACAGAAGGTGAATTGGTGGCCCCGGATTTGAAGCATTACTTGGTGGCCCAGATGAAGTGGGTTGTTTGGCGGCTGCATGTTAATCAGAGCGGGGATCGGCTTGGGGATGGCACTCTCCTGACGCCCTAGTTTCTGTCTCAGTTGTTGTTGGCCCCAAGCGTTTGAGGATGCGGCAATGGGACCTGTTAGAAGGGGCTGGACACTGCTGGATCCAATGGTTGCAGAAGGCTAGAACCTGGGCACCTTACTTGCGTGATATTTCTTTACGGGCACTAGCAGTCTTGCACCATGCTGGCAATTGGAGGGGGCTGGGTGATAAGCAGCATTTGGCTGCTGTGCGAGTGGGAGCCCTCTTTGGGATGATGTGCTGTTAAGATTTGTGGAGTTATGGGCTGACTTTGACCTGCCTGCGGGCCATTTTCTCCTCCAGGGGACGCTGGTAACTGCAATTAAGATAGCAGTGGGGGAGTGCTCAGTCTGAGCCCTTCACCCAAATGGATTGCTGGGTTATCTGCACCATCTTACATACACGCAGGGCTGATATGAATTTGTATGGGGCACTCCATACAGACATGAATGCCTCATTGACGATGCTGCAGGACCGTTGGGTAGTGGATGATGGAATACCAATCAGTAATGGGGATTGGTTGAGAATACTGGAGCAGGTCCCCAAGGTGTTGAGGAATGCCCAATTCAAACTGTTGAACTTTTTCCTGGTTCAATGGGCATTTCTTACGCCGGGTAAAATGAATAGAATCTTCTCTGGTGCCTCCGCTACCTGCCCAAGATTGAGATGGTCGGGGCAGAAATGTTGCATATGATGTGAGATTATGTGTCTAGCTGACAACTGGGCGGAGATTGTTTACTTTCTCAATAATGTCACCGACTGTATTATCCAGCATTCTCCAGCGACGTGCTTACCTGGGTTATTCCCCCATCTGGCGAAGAATAAGGTCACTTCTAGATTCATAGATTTGGCTTTGATATTAGTGAAACGCCTTATTGCTCTTAGGGGCATATTATCAAGAAACGGTGTTAAAATTATCGCCGCTTTAGCGGCAGAAAACTGCCGCTAAAGCGGCGATAATGGGCTTGATAATATGCCCTTGAGAATTCCCATAGAAGCCCATGTTCTGGTGTCAACGTGGGCTTCTATTGGAATTCTCTGCGGCGTATTATCAAGCCCATTATCGCCGCTTTGGCGGCAGTTTTCTGCCGCTAAAGCGGCGATAATTTTAATGCCCTGCTTGATAATATGCCCCTTAGTTGGTAAGCCTCTGTGGGGGCTTGATTGATCAATGGAAGCTTGATCTTCTGACTCGGACTGAGACTGAGACCGACATGTGGTTTCATCCTCAATGTCAGACTCCCCACTCATGGAATATGTATATTTTTCTTTACTGTCCTGCAGTGGTTGGATTTTTTGGTATGTTAAAATGGCAATACATTTTGTTTACACACAAAAAAAATAGTACAACCATCATCATGTCTGTGTGTTTGTGTAAAACACTGTGTTAGACAGTAGTCTGTGTGTATGGGAAAGGGTGATGTGGGCATGTTTGTGAAAGACAGTGTGTGTGTTCTATTAGTTAAAGGTCAGACCTATTCGCTTTTACAGTGCTTGCTCTTTTTAAAGACTAGTCCAAACTCAGGGGTGGAAGGTATAATTTGGCCTCCTGCAGAATTCCACCCTCTTTAGGGTTGGTGGTGTTATCAATGTTTTAAATTACAATATAATGTAACTGTCAAATATATTTTTTTGGTTTTGCTCTGCTGAAATCTTATCGTCTACATTTGACTGCCAGATTGGCTATTACGACTTTTTCTTTCCCAATTTGTTACATGAGGCCCAGTCTTGTAATATATAAACTTATGTGATATTTTTATGTTAAAAGTACTGTGAGAAGTATTGTGTATAAATGAATCTGTAAAATTGTGTGTGTCTGCACCCCAGCAGGGAGCAGAGATATTTGAATTTTTTTCTTGGGCTAAGAAAAAAAACAACTGGCTTCTGGATCCTTCCTCGGGCACAGTCATATGTGGCTGTACCCCAGGAAGCAGCCAGACATGATTTGAATTTTTTCTTAGCCGAAGAAAAAACTCAAAGAGCCTCAGATCCTTTGTGGACCAAAAAAGCCTCATGATCCTTTCTGGGCCACAGAAAAAAATCTAACCATTCCTTGCTAGTTGCTCGGGCACAAATGCACAGCTGCTCTCTCTCTCTCTCACAAGGTTCATCCCAAATGTGTGTGATGTTACATGTCATGATATCACACCCGTATTAATCACGTGGTCAGGAAGTGAGCCGCCTCAGTCTTGAATGTGCTGGTGCCCAGACGGGATTGATGGAGATCTGGCAAATACCTTCAAGGAGAGAGATAGACACATTATGAGAGGAATTATCTTTGTGTCTGTGACCCAGCATGGAATGAAAAACTATTTGAATTTTTTTCTCAGGGTAAGAGAATATCTATATAGCTTCTGGATCCCTGCTGGAGCACATACACACAGCTCTTTCTTCTCAGAAAGTTTGATAACATTAGCTAAGATGTGATGATGGAAATGGAAGTTGCTAGGAACATTCGTAGTCTATCCCCTTTTAGTCGTGTTGGACTTGTCCCTCTCTGCAGTGTTACACCTAATGTTTTTGCCTTTACCCCTCCTGTTTTCTGCATTTCATTTTTGCTGGCACTAGGACTGTGTGCACTTTACCACTGCTAACCAGTGCTAGTATTCTTGCGCTGGCTCTTGTAAACATGGTAAAACTGGCTTACAGTTGATTGGTATATTCAATTTACTTGTACATAGGCCTGGGCGAAATTTGAATTACTCTGGGGTAATTAGAATAATTTAAGTAGTTACTGATCACTCTTGTGGTGCAAATTACCAAAATTAGATGATTAAACCAGCTTGTGTAAATATGAGTCATTTGGGGATACATCTACCGCAGGAGCATAGGAATAATAAACTAAGAGTAAGTGAGCAGGTGCTGGCTTCTGCTGTTCATGTCCTGTATCATCTTGTGCTGTTTCTTATGGTGAGTGGTTGCTGGCTTCTGCTGTTTGTGTCCTGTAACATTTTGTGTTGTTTTTTTAGTGTGAGCTGGTGCTGTTCGTGTCCTGTATCATTTTATGCTGTTTTGTTAGTGTAAGCAGGTGCTGGCATCTGCTGTCCGTGCCCTGTATCATTTTGTGCTGTTTTCTTAGTGTGAGCGGATGCTAGCTGCTGCTGTTCATGTCCTGTATCATTTTCTGCTATTTTCTTAGTGTGAGCGGGTGCTGGCTCCTGCTGTTCGTGTCCTGTATCATTTTGTGCCGTTGTCTTAGTGTGAGCGAATGCTTGCAGCTGCTGTTCCTTTTAAGTATCATTTTGTGCTGTTTTCTTAGTGTGAGAGGGTGCTGGCTGCTGCTGTCCGTTTCCTGGATCATTTTGTGCTGTTTTCTTAGAGTGAGCTGGTGCTGGCTCCTGCTGTTCGTGTCCTGTATCATTTTGTGCCGTTTTCTTAGTGTGAGCGGATGATGGCGGTTGCTGTTCCTTTTAAGTATCATTTTGTGCTGTTTTCTTAGTGTGAGAGGGTGCTGGCTGCTGCTGTCCGTTTCCTGGATCATTTTGTGCTGTTTTCTTAGAGTGAGCTGGTGCTGGCTCCTGCTGTTCGTGTCCTGTATCATTTTGTGCCGTTTTCTTAGTGTGAGCGGATGCTGGGGGTTGCTGTTCCTTTTAAGTATCATTTTGTGCTGTTTTCTTAGTGTGAGAGGGTGCTGGCTGCTGCTGTTCGTTTCCTGGATCATTTTGTGCTGTTTTCTTAGAGTGAGCGGGTGCTGGCTCCTGCTGTTCGTGTCCTGTATCATTTTGTGCCGTTTTCTTAGTGTGAGCGGATGCTGGTGGCTGCTGTTCATTTCAAATATCATTTTGTGCTGTTTTCTTAGTGTGAGCGGGTGCTGGCTTCTGCTGTTCATGTCCTGTATCATTTTGTCCTGTTTTCTTACTGTGAGCGGGTGCTGGCTCCTGCTGTTCGTGTCCTGTACCATTTTGTGCTATTTTCTTAGCACAAAATGCATCCTTTGTCCCATTTTGGATGCAAGGTTGGATTTTGCTCAAAGAAAATAGCTTTAAATGCTGGATTGCTCGTCTCATGTAATTATGTATAATTATGCAGTAATTACGAATAATTACACTAGAGAGAATTGATTCAATTATGATTCGATAAGCTTTATTTTGACTATTCTTGTCATAAAACCAGATAAACAGATACAATAAAAAATATGTGTTTCTACTAGTTAATACAAATACATTCTAGTATGAGAGCCACAGCATCAGAGCATACATTAATTACATTTTTAGAAAACACTAGAGAAGAAACCAACTTTTCTTGCCCTGAAATGACTTCCTTGTTTGGTATTTCGTCATATAGACCAAAGACCAATTAATTACAATGAGGTCATGAGACATGAATTATAAGAGAATATATAAAACGAGCTTAGCAATCTAAAATGCTAGTACATATGAAGTGTAAATACCTAAACATCTCCACATACTTAACCATTACAAAAATAGTAAAAGAAGATGTTTTATCTCCTCAAACAAATCATCATAAACGATATTCACATATAAAAGTTAATCTAATGAATAATCATCAGCAATTATATTCAAATGAAAGTGCAATGTAGCAATTCATTTAAACGAAAGAGCTTTACAAATGTGTATCCCAGCAGGTCAGTGCTGCCAGTATATTCATGCACTTTAACCTACCAGTGATACGATAAACACGTCTATCAGCAACATTGCCTTCGCGGTACAGCTCTCCAGTTTACATTATCTATTGTTGTGTGCAGTAGCAATAAGGTTCATTTGTTAATCCTCTACAGCAAAGCTCCAAGCTCCAGTAAGCCATCTCCACCTTAGGAACTTAGCAATCACACATGCATACGTTCTTTTTGGATCTGATGTAAGAATTCTGAGGGCAGTGCAACTGCTTCGAATCCCCATTTGCCTGCAAAGTGGCTTGATCCATTTCAGAGGGGGGGTGGCATAACCCGGGCAAGCAAATAGGACATGGCCAATGGATTCTACAGAAATCTTGCAAGCAGGTGTCAGGTTCATCCTTCCCGAATCCTCGGAGTGGTATCGATGATCTATGAGGGCCCACCTCCTGATAACACCAAGTCTGGAATGAAATACTCACAGACTGTTGGAGCTATCAAGCGGGGGAAGGAAAGGGAAAGAACAGCTGGAAGGGAGACCTGGGGATGACACAGGAAAACACTATAAGTATATATACTGCAACCTTCCTGCTCAGTTTTAAAACAAGTACGTTTTCAAGTCGACTCTAGAGCAGTTCTCATACCCTACCTGTAAAACATAAAGAAATGAACGACGGATACCAGAAGAGAGTAGGGTGGTTGCCTGTTCCTCAACCTGAAACTCTAGGAGACAAAGAAGACCATACAAAGTGTACACTTCCTATCTCAATTGTAACCTCAGTTAAATGTTTTCTTTAAGGAAACCCTTATATCACATACCACAGTTTATACAACAGTATGGCCATAGGTGAACACTGAGAACCGCACCCTATAGCATCACTCTCTTCTGAAAGAAAACATAAGAAACAAAACAAGGAACAACCAATTTGCAGGGTATTTGATAGGGTAAAGTGCAATCACAGTCTTGAGAAACATCCACACAAAAGAAAGAAGCCCAGATACATTGATACTCCTCAATATGTTTTGGCAAAAAAAGGTAAATGAAATACAAGGCACCAGTATGACCCTTCCGTGATGAATTGTCAATAGCTGTACAAATGTCAAGGTAGGGTTTTGAACATATGTCCTGCCCCACAAAGCCACATACAAAGAAGTCCAACAGAATGTTCTTTTATTTCTCTCCTGGTTGAAACCTGGCTGGTTTCTGCCAGCAGATAGAAGTAGTGTTAACCACAATAAAGCACCAATGGCAGTAAGCGTTCCTCTGCAAGGGATCGTAGATTACTGTTCCCGTCCAAACAGAGAGAAGCTCTATACAAAGAACCAGTCACTGGAAACCTATAACCTCCTCTGCAGGAGCCCAGACCAGGACTCGTCCAACAGAGGAGGAGAGTCAGGAGGAGCAACGAAGCCCAAACCCTTTGCTTCTTGCTCCAGGGTAATGCGATACCGGGAATGTGCTAAATAGCACTCTTACCGCCTTTAAATTAAGTCCTTAGGAGAAGTCTGCTACAGCAAGCAATCAGGATAATCGGCAGCGTCTCTTCCAAGACCGCTGCCTTTACCTCGCTTCTGATGTCGCCTCGCGGTCACGTGGGGCGTGACCCGCTTTGCATACCAGGGTTTGTAGTCCACAGTTTTCTACACTTCCTGGTTCGCATTAGCGGTACAGTCAGCGCGCAACTGAGATCGATTCCTGACAGAACATCCCCCTTTCGGAGAATGCTGGCTGACCGATGGTTTGTCCAGATGTAGGCGATGGAACCGGGCCACCAACCAAGGTGCATGTCCCACCCCGGCAGGTTCCCATGTGTTCTCCTTGGGCCCATATCCCTTCCATGCGAGTAAATACCAGATCTTCCCTCGGACCCTCTTGGCATCCAAGATCTCTTTCACCTCATACGCCTGCTCCTGACACACCCATATGGGATCAGGCCTCTTTTGTATTGGGCAGTGGGAAGGCTTCAATAGTGAAACATGGAAAACAGGCTGGATTTGGAAATGGGCCGGCAACTGTAGCTTTACTGCCACAGGATTGACGTGCTTGACCACCCGATAGGGACCGATGAACTGAGGGTTAAATACACTGTATCTCCTGAATCTAACATATTTGGTTGACAGCCACACCCTATCTCCTTTTTTATACACCGGACCTGGTTTTCGATGTTTGTCTGCCTGTGCCTTGTATGTCATTTTTGCCTTGAGTAGATTGGAACGTGTTGCAAGCAGTGTCTTGCGGATGTGCGATAGCCTCACCCCTACATCAGGTAGTTTGTTGTTCTTGCAGGGAAGAATTAATGGGTGAAACCGAGGATGAAAGCCGTAGTTGCTGAGAAAAGGGGAGTGTTGTGTGGAAGAGTGTTTGGCGTTGTTGTATGTTATTTCCGCCACCCATAACCATTCCACCCAAGCTTCTGTATTGTTATGCACCAGGTCTTCCAGAAAAGGGCCGTGAACTGGGCTTCTCTATCTGAGACTATGACTTTGGGAAGGCCATGTAACCTGACGATGTGTGTTAATAAGATGTGTGCCAATTGGCCTGCCGAGGGTGCTTGTTTTCAAGCAACAAAGTGTCCCATTTTGGTGAGATAGTCCATGACCACAACGATTGGTGTGCTGCCTTGATCCTTGGGTAATCCAACTATGAAATCCACAGAGAATCTTTCCCATGGCATCTCAGGTGTGGGCAAGGGTTGCAGTTGTACTTGGTTTTGTCTGTGGTCTGTCTTCATCTGGGCACATGTGGGACATTCTCGAACCCATCGCAGAACATCCGGACGAACTGTGGGCCACCAACATTGTCTCAAAACCTTCTCCAGGGTCTTGTTTCCTCCGACGTGTCCTGCACATGGGAGACTATGACACCATGTGAACACCATCTTGCGTAGCTCCTGTGTAGGAACCAGTACCTGCAAGCCTTTCATGCGGAGCCCTTGTTTTATTTGTCATTCAGGATGAAGCTTGAGCCAGGTTCTCCAGGTAAATGATTGTATCCCTCTTCTAGTCTTCTGCAGAAAGCTGTCTGTCTGCACAGCACACAGTACCTTGCTAGGTTCTATGATGGGTTGTTCACGAACGGAGGTTTGTTGGGCAGGGTTTTCTTGCCTTGACAAAGCGTCGGCCTTTTTATTGTCTGTGCCTGGCCGGAAGGTGACAACAAAGTGATATTCCTCAAAAAGCAATGTCCACCGGAGCTGACGAGGAGTGAGATGCCGTGCTGCTCGCATAAACTGAAGATTGCGATGGTCAGAATAGACTGTTACCTGGTAGACTGCTCCCATCAACCAGTGTCTCCATTCCAGAAATGCATACCTTATTGTCAAGAGTTCCTTTTCTGCAATTGTATAGTTTTGTTCAGCCGAATTTAGTTTTCTGGACATGAAAGCAATGGGATGCAGGTACCCGGTTGTTTATGCCTTTGAGATAACACAGCTCCAACAGCTATGTCAGATGCGTCCGCTTCCACGATGAAAGGCAACCGTGGATTGGCATGCGTGAGAACTGGGGCAGACGTGAAGGCCTCCTTCAATCGATCAAACGCATCTTGTGTTTCTGTGGTCCATAGAAAGGGCGTCTTTTTTCGGGTTAAGCGGGTCAAGGGTGCCACTAGGTCCAAAAAGTGTTGAATAAACCTCCTGTAGAAGTTAGCGAAACCCAACAGGCTTTGTATTTCTTTTACTGTAGTGGGACGTGGCCACTCTATGATTGCCCGGATCTTCCTTTCTGCCATGATCTGTCCTGAGGGGGTAAGCATGACCCCTAAGAACTCGACAGTAGTTACATGGAATTCACATTTGGTGATTTTGCAAAATAGCAGATGTTTCCGTAGAGCCTGTAGTACTTGACCCACGTGGATGACATGTTCTTCCTCATTAGCTGAATATATCAAGATGTCATCGATATAAACCACGACAAAATGGTCCAAGAACTCTCTGAGGACCTCGTTGAGAAAGAACTGAAACGCCGCCGGTGCGTTGCATAGCCCAAAGGGCATGACGAGGTATTCAAACAGGCCATACCGTGTTTTGAAGGTGGTCTTCCATTCATCACCATGGCGCAGCTGCACCAGGTGATACGCCCCTCTGAGGTCCAGCTTCGTATATATGCCTGCAGCTCTCACCTGCTCCAAAAGAACAGGAATCAACGGTAGCGGGTGCTGATTCTTAATGGTTATAGCGGTCAACGCTCGATAGTCTATGCAACATCGTAAATCCCCATTGGCTTTCGGTATGAGGAAGAGAGGTGATGCAGCCGGAGATCTGGAGGGGCGTATGAATCCCATCGCCAGGTGTTTATCCAAATAACTGCGGAGGTATTAATTTTCGGGTAGAGTAAGAGCATACAGACGGCCACATGGAATCATGGATCCAGGGACAAGGTCAATCCGACAATCATACTCTCCATGTGGCGGGAGCACCTCCGCCTGGGTGTCACTGAACACGTCGCTATATCTCTCATAGCATGCAGGCAGTTCTACATTCTTTTCCGCAGCTGTAGCGATGTGATGCCTAGCTGCTAATGTTTCGGAGGGTCTCTGAAGTGGGTGATGACAATGGTCTTGACAGTAGGGGGAATTCAGATGCAAGGTCTTCTTTGCCCAGTTTATGGTCGGTTCATGTTTTTGCAGCCACGGGAGGCCCAGTATTACCCCATACTGTGGAGCCTGAATGACATTGAAAGAGAGCCATTCTTGGTGGTACCCTTCAAAATTAAACTCATACTCCGTAGTGCTATGGCTAATAGGTCCTGCTTCTAACTCCTTGCCATCGACCGCATATACGGGTTCGGGATTCGGTTTGCTGACCAATTGTACCCCTAGCCGATCAGCTTCATCCCTGTCCATAAAACATCCTGTGGCACCTGAATCCACCATGGCCCTGATGTGTTTCTGTTCTTGGTTTACAAGCAGACTCAAGCAAATGAAAGAATGATCAGCTTCAGACATGGTGAAGAAATGTACTGAAGGGATAGGACATGTGCTTGAGGGTTTCCCTTCTGGTTGCCTCAAGCGTTGTGGTTTCCCGCCCCCTGTTCAGCCGTTATAGCTGCTACTTGTCCAATGCGAGGACGATTGTATTTGGGTTTTACAGGGCAATCATGAAGATAGTGCCCCTTTTTTCCACAATACAAGCATAATCCTTGTTTGCATCGGTGGTCTCTCTCTCTGAGCATCAAGGAAGCTCTCACTGCCCCGATCTCCATAGGTTCGGCCTTTGTTGGGGTCTTCTCTGGGGTAAACACACGATCATTCAGGGGTCTCTCCCTCCGTTTGTGGTCCCTTTTCTCTCTCTCAGTCTGTGATCGAGACGTAAGGTGAGTTCAACCAGAGCGGCACAGGTGCGGGGTTGGGGGTATATTTGAGCGAGGAAGTCTTTTAGCTCGTCTGTGAGTCCTTGGTAGAAGATGGCCGACTGCTTGGCCTCCGGCCAGTTGGTTTCTGCTACTAGTCTATGGAAATTGTTAAGGCAACTGACCAGATCCGAGGTGCCTTGCCGCAGTTCAAGAAGATCCCTGTCAGCTGGGAGGGTCTTGGCTCGACGATCAAATGTTTTCTCGAATTGAACCCTGAATTCATCCCAGTCATAGAGCAAGGGATCGTCTCTCCGCACTATGGGGACCGCCCACTGCGCTGCCTCACTACCCAGGAAAGAGATCAGGAAAGCAACCCGGGCCTGGTTGGACGTAAACATTTTGGGCTTGCAGGTGAAGTGTAATAGTACCTGAGTCATGAACACCTGTACCTTTTTTATGTCCCTGTGGAACCTCTCAGGGGGATCTAAGGGCATTTGTGCTGGTACTTCCACTACTACTGATGTTGGGTGTGCAGGGCCTCCTGCGTTAAATGGATTTCTTTGCATCCTGTCTACTCTGGTCTGTAACACAGCCGTTTCCTGACGTGAGGCAGCAAGCTCGGTTTGGACCAACACAAGAGCGGCCATCACGTCTTCTAGTGTGGCCATCTCTAGCTTCGACACCACCAGGAAGATATAGAATACGTGGGCCGATTATTCTGTCAGGCTCCTCCTTCCCGAATCCTCAGAGTGGTATCGATGATCTATGAGGGCCCACCTCCCGATAACACCAAGTCTGGAATGAAATACTCACAGACTGTTGGAGCTATCAAGCGGGGGAAGGAAAGGGTAAGAACAGCTGGGAGGGAGACCTGGGGATGACACAGGAAAACACTATAAGTGTATATACTGCAACCTTCCTGCTCAGTTTTAAAACAGGTACGTTTTCAAGTCGACTCTAGAGCAGTTCTCATACCCTACCTGTAAAAAATAAAGAAATGAACGACGGATACCAGAAGAGAGTAGGGTGGTTGCCTGTTCCTCAACCTGAAACTATAGGAGACAAAGAAGAGCATACAATGTGAACACTCCCTATCTCAATTGAAACCTCAGTTAAATGTTTTCTTTAAGGAAACCCTTATATCACGTACCACAGTTTATACGGCAGTACGGCCATAGGGGAACACTGAGAACCGCACACTATAGCATCACTCTCTTCTGAAAGAAAACATAAGAAACAAAACAAGGAACAACCAATTTGCAGGGTATTTGATAGGGAAAAGTGCAATCACAGTCTTGAGAAACATCCACACAAAAGAAAGAAGCCCAGATACATTGATACTCCTCAATATGTTTTGGCAAAAAAAGGTAAATAAAATACAAGGCACCAGTATGACCCTTCCATGATGAATTGTCAATAGCTGTACATATGTCAAGGTAGGTTTTTGAACATATGTCCTGCTCCACGAAGCCACATACAAAGAAGTCCAACAGAATGTTCTTTTATTTCTCTCCTGGTTGAAACCTGCCTGGTTTCTGCCAGCAGATAGAAGTAGGGTTAACCACAATAAAGCACCAATGGCAGCAAGCGTTCCTCTGCAAGAAACCGTAGATTACTGGTCCCGTCCAACAGAGAGAAGCTCTATACAAAGAACCAGTCACTGGAAACCTATAGCCTCCTCTGCAGGAGCCCAGACCAGGACTCGTCCAACAGAGGAGGAGAGTCAGGAGGAGCAACCAATCAATCAATCAATTAAGGAATTTGTAACGCGCACTACTCACCCGGAAGGGTCTCAAGGCGCTTAGGGGAGGGGGTCTGCTACTGCTTGAACAGCCAGGTCTTGAGCTGTTTCCTGAAGGCGAGGTGGTCCTCGGTCAGCCGCAGGCGGATGGGCAGGGAGTTCCATGTCTTAGCCGCCAGGTAGGAGAAGGATCTTCCTCCGGCGGTGGCTCTCTGGATGCGGGGAACGGCGGCGAGGGCGAGGTGCGCGGATCGTAGCTGGCGGGTGGGCATGTAGAAGGTCAGGCGGTCCTTGAGGTACCTTGGGCCCAGGTCGTGGAGGGATTTGTGTGCGTGGGTGAGGAGTCTGAACGTGATTCTCTTGTTGACAGGGAGCCAGTGCAGGTCTCTCAGGTGGCTCGCGATGTGGCTGCGTCGGGGGACGTCCAGGATGAGTCGGGCGGAGGCATTCTGGATACGCTGGAGTTTTTTTTGAAGTTTGGCGGTGGTTCCGGCGTAGAGGGTGTTTCCGTAGTCTAGTCGGCTGGTGACGAGGGCCTGGGTGACCATCTTCCTGGTTTCAGTCGGGATCCATCGGAAGATCTTGCGGAGCATGCGGAGGGTGTGGAAGCATGATGAGGAGGCGGCGTTGACTTGTCTGGTCATTGATAGGGAGGAGTCCAGGATGAAGCCCAAGTTGCGTGCGTGGTCCGTTGGCTTGGGTGCGGTGCCTAGGGCCGGGGGCCACCAGGAGTCGTCCCATGCGGAGGGTGATGGTCCAAGGATGAGGACTTCTGTCTTGTCTGTGTTCAGTTTCAGGCGGCTGATGGTCATCCATTCGGCGACGTCTTTCATCCCTTCGTGTAGGCTGGCTTTGGCGGTGTCGGGGTCTCTGGTAAGGGAGAGGATGAGCTGGGTGTCGTCAGCGTAGGAGATGATGTTGAGGTTGTGTTGGCGTGCGATGGCGGCGAGGGGTTTCATGTAGACGTTGAAGAGGGTGGGGCTGAGCGACGATCCTTGCGGGACGCCGCAGATGACTTCGGTGGCCTCGGAGCAGAACGGAGGGAGGCGTACTCTCTGTGTTCTGCCGGCGAGGTATGAGGTGATCCATTCCAGAGCCTTCCCTTGGATGCCGGTGTCGTTGAGGCGTTGGACTAGGGTGCGGTGGCAGACAGCGTCAAATGCTGCGGAGAGGTCCAGGAGGATGAGCGCCGCTGTTTCCCTGTTGTCGAGCAGGGCTCGGATGTCGTCGGTGGCTGCGATGAGGGTGGTCTCGGTGCTGTGGTTGGCTCTGAATCCGGACTGCGATGGGTCGAGGGATCCATTCGTCTCGAGGAAGGCGGACAGTTGCTTGTTGACGACCTTCTCGATGACTTTGGCAGGGAAAGGAAGGAGCGAGATGGGGCGGAAGTTCTTGAGGTCGGTCGGGTCCGCTGTTGGTTTCTTCAGCAGGGCGCTGAGCTCGGCATGCTTCCAGCTCTCCGGGAAGGTGGCTGTGTCGAAGGAGGTGTTGATGATGTCTTGGAGGTGGGGTGCGATGGTGGAGTCTGCCTTGTTGAAGATATGGTGGGGACACGGGTCGGTCGGAGATCCGGAGTGGATGGTGTTCATCATGCGGGCCGTGTCTTCGGTGGTCACCTCGGTCCATGTCTGGAAGGTGGCGGCGGGGTGTGTGGGTTCGACCGATGGGTGCGGGGGTGGAGCACCGAAACTGTTGTGGATGTCGGCAATCTCGCGGTGGAAGTACGAGGCGAGGGAGTCGCAGAGGTCCTGTGAAGGAGTAATGTCGTTGTTGCCGGTGCTGGGGTTGGAGAACTCCTTGACGATGTTGAAGAGCTCCTTGCTGTCATGGGCGTTGTTGTCCAGTCGTTCCTTCAGAGATTTCTTCTTGGTGGTGCGGATGAGCTGGTGATGTCTGCGGGTGGCGTGTTTGAGGGCGGTCATGTTGTCGGTGGTTTTGTCGAGGAGCCAGGCCTTCTCAAGGATGCGGCAGGCCTTCTTGGAGTCCTTGAGTTCCTCGGTGAACCAGGGGGCCTTCTTGCTTCTGGGCCTGGTGAGCGGGTTCTTCAGTGGGGCGAGGTCATCGGCACAGGCGGCCAGCCACTGTGTGAAGTTGCGGGCTGCTGCGTTGGGGTCCGTTGTCCTGACAGGTGGGCTCTGGCTGAGGGAGGTGGCGAGCTGGTCGGCGGTGATCCTGCTCCAGTTTCTGTGGGGAACCGGCTTCAGGTAGTGGTGGGCCGTGTTCTTTCTGAAACTGAAGTGGACGCAGCTGTGGTCAGTCCAGTGAAGTCCGGTGGAATGGCTGAAGGTGATGTGCTTGCTGGATGAGAAGACGGGATCGAGCGTGTGGCCGGCGTAGTGGGTGGGGGTGTTGACCAGTTGCTTGAGTCCGAGGTTGGCGAGGTTGTCCAGCAGGGCGGAGGTGTTGCGGTCCTTGTTGTTCTCCAGGTGGAAGTTGAGGTCCCCGAGGAGGATGTAGTCGATGGATGGGAGGGCGTGTGGGCTGATGAAGTCCGTGATGTCTTCGCAGAATTGTGTGCGCGGTCCTGGGGGTCTGTAGATGAGGGTGCCTCTTAGGGTAGTCTTGGAGTCGGTGTGAATCTGGAAGTGCAGGTGCTCGGCGGTGTTGAGTGAGTCGATGGTGTCAGTCGAGATGCGAATGGTGCTTTTGTGTATGATGGCGATACCTCCTCCTGGTCTGGTTGATGCGATCCCTCCTGATGATCTTGTAGCCGTCCGGCCGCTGTCCGCAACGAAGCCCAAACCCTTTGCTTCTTGCTTCGGAGCAATGCGATACCGGGAATGTGCTAAACAGCACTCTTACCGCCTTTAAATGAAGTCCTTAGGAGAAGTCTGCTACAGCAAGCGATCAGGATAATCGGCAGCGTCTCTTCCATGACCGCCGCCTTTACCTCGCTTCTGATGTCGCCTCGCGGTCACGTGGATCGTGACCCGCTTTGCATGCCGGGGTTTGTAGTCCACAGATTTCTACACTTCCTGGTTCGTGCTAGTGGTACAGCCAGCACGCAACCGGTATCGATTCCTGACAGCAGGGCACAAAACATTGCCATTTTGGACCCATTTATTGGTGAATGTTTTCAAGGGCTGTGAGCCAACTCTGAATTGAAAATATTATTTCCTATCCAGAGGGACAGCAATATTATTCCAATATGGTTACAAGAAGCTACTACACTGCAAATCTAAAAATGTTGCCGTCAGGTAGGAGCTAACAGTTAATTCGCCCTCGCTTTGTCTAACCCACAGCCAGTAGTATTTCTTCAATATCGCTGCTGTGGGGGCCGGTGTGGATGATGGATTTTCCCAAAAGGTTCACAGGCCGATGGCTATTAATAGCTTTTTAATTTGTTGGAGCCAATCAATTTTATTAAACGTATCAGCCTCCATCATGTCTTTTAGGTCAATGGCATACTAGGCTAATTCCGGTTGAGACATTAGCCTTCTCTAAAGTAACAATGGGCGGAGTCCGGCTTAATCGACTAATGTGTTCCTGCCCGTATCAAGTATCGGGGGCTCCAATGAGGTGCTACCTTGAGACGAGCTAAGCTTCTCAATGATATTGTTAGGGAAGATACATTATTAATGCCCCACAGTTCCGAACCATATAGAACTGATCCCACTGCTTTGGCATCATAAATCAGCGCTGGAGCGATGGGTTTGTTGAAAGAGCTACAATGCTCTTTCATTATAACACCAACAATTTGTTTATGTTTAAAAAACATTAAATTCACCTGTGGTTTCCATGCAAGGATCAAAGATAAGGTGATACCCAAATAGGTGAAAACATCTACCCTCTATAGTGGCATACACCCCAACTCTAGTCCCCAATTCTTTTTCTACTTGTCTCACTGTCTTTGTACGTGAGGCATGTATGCAGCTTGGTAAGCCTGCACCTTTCACAGTAGTGTTGGTCACAAGGATTGCTTGATGGGGTCTTTCCAAGTGAGCTTCTAGACATTACTTGCACACATAATTCAGGGAAAGAATGCACCAGATCATCCAGTCCTTTACACCAGTCGAGAACTAGGTCTTTTGTGATTTTCACAAGCACACCTGCAGGAACTGAAGGAATTCTTATGCCCCTCTCCATCAAGATCTTAGAGGGAGAGTCCCTCTCTTTTCAGGAGGTGCTTCAGATGCTTATAAGTATCAATGGCGTACATCTGTCCATTTCAGAGCTTTAGATTCACATGCCTTTGCAGTTTAGCTTTAATCGTTCTGTTGACCCTTTCTACAACTTCTGAAATTCCTGCCTATAACTGCAGTGAAGCATCTGGTCAATGTCTAAGGCTGTGCGTAATAGCTGCATACCCTCTTGTGTAAAGTGACTGCCTTGATCTAATTCAAGATAAACAGGCATGCCAAACCTAGAGATCAGCTCTCTCAAGAGTAATTTGGCACAGTCAAACTGTTGCATCATCTAATCGTTTATGCCTCCACCCAGCATGAAAGCAAACATACTGCTACCAGTCTATACCACAGCTGGTTACAGTGGGACATTTCCAGAAAGTCGAGCTGAAGACAGTTAAATGTGTTATCTGACGTCCCTGCATGACTTATTGTCACAGTAGTCTTTCTGCTTGTGTTTACTTTCTGACACACAACCTTTCTATAGTACAAAAGTTTGGGCTACACCATTATGCATTAAAGGTCTGCACCTTTTCAACTCAACCAACAAGTGCTGGGGTATGCAAGTGTAGAACCATATATACCTGGACACAAGGAATTGGGCAGAACTGGTTTCTTTCATTAGACACCCAGTTCTCGTTTGCATCTTTCATACAACCTGCCCTTTCTCATTTTTCCTTCTCAAGTATGTCATTCTAAAGTTCACAGATCTCCCTGAAGGTCTGCACAGCGATTAATATATTTGCAACACTTTCATTTCCATCATTGCATAGTTCATCCAAGTGAAATGTACTGGACTCAAGAGTAGAATACCTGGCAATCTCATCTGCATAACGATTATCAATAGAGACAAAATCATCGCCATTCTTGTGGGCAGCACATTTCACAACTGCTATTGTTGTGTGACAACTGGACCTAAATGCTGTTTCATAGAGGGAAACCAGAGGATGTCAAGAAACCTCGCTGTTAACATAACTGCCTGAAGTTGTGCACCACACCCAATCCATTCAGGCACCATGCAGAATACATACTGTATAAATTGTAACTCTCCGTCTGTCAGACTTGCAGCATACCTGATTCCCTTCCACCATCTACCCTCTCCCCCTATATTCTCCCACATCTTATAACACCCTGCCTCCTAACCTTCTGCCAAGACCCTATGCCACTAAGCCAAGGCACCCTCCTCCTTCCTCTACGGTGCGGTGCTTGCACCTACATAAGAGTACCCTGGTGGGGCTCCTCCTCCACTGACTCCTCTCTAAAGCGCAGAATACACATTCTATTCACTATATGCTTGCACCTAAGCAACAAATGCTGTTTAATTTGAGCCAACCTTTATACCCCCTCTCTTATTCTACTATCACATCAGTCTTTGCCATACACATCAACCTCTCAAAGGCAGCGAAGGAGGAGAAGAAACGGAAAAAGAGAAACACCCTCCCTGCCTTTAAGAGCATCAGTTTAAATGGCCACTCATCAAACTCCCCTGCCTAGCCTCCATCTCAAATCAAGTAGACCATTCATCAAAACTGTAAGCGTATAAATAAATAAAAAATTCATAACAGGTGGATACACCCTCCTTTTCAGTCCCCGACTCTGAGCACATCAAACCAAAATCAACCCCTCTCCACTTCTCTGACACCATAGTTGGTCATGAGACTCAGATATGGGGTCCTTATATCTGCATTAACAACATCCTGCCCCATTTTGATTTTTCTTGAGTTCTTGTAAATAATTGTCTGCAGCTAGTATCTCGTTGAACACCTGAAAACTGCCACCCACTAGGAGCTTTTGTTTGGCCGGGTGTATAAGTGAGTCCTGATCTCCAGCCACTTTAAAAAACAGAAGGGAATACAAGTTGAAGTTCCTTTTAGCTTTTCAGGAAAGACTTGTAGTTTAGGGTAGTGTTGTAGTGTTTGCGTAGTGTAGTGTTTTATGGTTTAGGGTAGTGTTGTAGTGTTTTAGGGTTTAGGGTAGTGTTGTAGAGTTTGTGTAGTGTAGAGTTTTAAGGTTTAGGGTAATGTAGTAGTGTTTGGGTAGTGTAGTGTTTTAGGGTTTAGGGTAGTGGTTGTGTAGTGTAGTGTTTTAGGATTTAGGGTAGTGTTGTAGTGTTTGTGTAGTGTAGTGTTTTAGGGTTTAGGGTAGTGTTGTCGTGTTTGTGTAGTGTAGTGTTTTAGGGTTTAGGGTACTGTAGTGTTTTAGGGTATAGGGTAGTGTTGTAGTGTTTGTGTAGTGTAGTGTAGTGTAGTATTTTAGGGTTTAGGGTAGTGTTGTAGTGTTTGTGTAGTGTTTTAGGGTTTAGGGTAGTGTTTGTGTAGTGTAGTGTTTTAGGATTTAGGGTAGTGTTGTAGTGTTTGTGTAGTGTAGTGTTTTAGGGTTTCTGGTAGTGCTGTCGTGTTTGCGTAGTGTAGTTTTTTAGGGTAGTGTCGGGGGTTGTGCAGGGTAGTGTAGTGTAATTGTAGGGAGAGGACTGGGGGTCGGGGGAGGGTTGTGCAGGGGTAGTGTAGAGTCACTTACCTTGAAAACTTTAACCATGAGTATAGCTTTACCACGCATGCCTTTGCATTGTAATGGCATGCGTGGTAAAAGCATACTCGTGGTAAAAGTTTGCGATGTAACGGCATTTCGTTGTCATTGACATTGCGTAGTGATACCCGCGTTGTAATGGCACGCGTGGTATTAGTATGCGATGTAATGACATACATCTCCTTTGAATAGAGCCTTATTGGCGCATGGTTCCTTCCTTAAGCAAATAGGAGAAAGATCAAGGCTATTTTTTGGAGAACACAAAGACTCTTCCCTTGTAGTAAATATTTGGGATGTATGCAAAGACACCAAGAGAGGCAAAATAATTGCTTTTTAATCTAGTTGGAAAGAAATTAGACATAAGTCAGTACCTAAAGCAACATTATTTAGCTAGGGAAGCAGCCAGGCGAGAGTTGCTGAATCTTCTAGAAAAACAAGCATTGAATGCTCTAATATCATCATCATCATCATCAAAACCACTTTAATCGATTAATTAAAATCACAAAAGTACATCACAATATTACAAATTGTTAAAAAACACAGGTACAATACAATAACAACATTATAAAAATTCATCCCGACAAATACAAATAACACTAAGATCATAAAATAGACTGTACATCTAGTTTGTTCCTTGCCCGAGCTGCAGCAACCAGGAAGTTAGCAATGTTAAAGGTAATCCAAGGGGAATTTAATAATTGCAAATACATCAAAGCAGGTTTAACTTGATAAAAACCCCTCCCTCACAACAATGGTATGATATACTTCCTTCTGCTTTCAACATAATATTTACAAAAAAAGGTAAAGTGCGCAGTATCTTGAAATGAGTGGCCGTCGCAATTACAAAAAGCTGCATCTGTAGGTTTGCTCCATCCCTCAATGCTCCCCAAAACAAAATGAATTTGGTTGAAACGAAATCTGGTCAACAACCAACGATGATAGTGATTCCTGACCAGATTAAGGTAGGGCTCGATCTGGGGAGATGATATCAATAAAAAATGAGCCCTTTGTGAGCTCCTCATCTTCCCGCTCTTGAGTTCTTAAATTTAAAAACTGAACTTTAACCCAGCCAATGTCCCCCTTAATAATAGATTCTGGGTTCTCATAGATCTCCGGACGACCTAGTTTATAAAACATTTTCTTGACCCATGCAATCTTTTAGAATCAGTCTATTAAGGGAAAGTTCAGGATTCAACCATGTTTTCAACCAAAATGGAAGGGGGGCCAAACTTAAATGATCAGAAACAAAACCCATCCCTAGTTCTTGATGAATTGAGAAAGTTGGAGATGATTGGGGGACGGAGAGAAGTGAACGGAAACATTTATTTTCTGCAATCTGAATTCCCTCCGCCTTTTTAAACCCCCAGATGGCAGCACCATAGGCTGCTATAGCTAAACACTTCGCCCTATAAATAGCAAGAACTGCGTCACAGGGTTTTCCACCCAAGCGTCGTGCAAAACTTAATATGGCTGAAGATGCTCTGCCCACACTATTCTTTTTAGCAGTAAGCTGAGGGGCCCACGAACCTCTATCGTCAAATATGACCCCCAAGTAGGTGAATACCTTAACTCTAGTGACCTCCACTCCCTCGCAGTAAAATTTTTTAACTTTATTTTTCTGGCTGCCCAGGGACATCACATGTGATTTAGAACTATTCACCACGAGGTCCAATGAGCTCATAAAGTCCCCGAATGAGTTCAATAATCTCTGTAGACCCAAAGGGGTACGGGCCAGAAGGACAGCATCATCCGCGTATAGAAGAGCAGGTAGAGTATTGCTCCCTATACGCGGAGTGTCCAAACTGGCTTTACCTAGAATTACATCTAGTCTATTGATATATAGGGTAAAGAGCAGGGGGGCCAGGATACATCCTTGGCGTACCCCTCTGCCCGATTTAAAGTGACGTGTGCATTTTCCCTCGTGGGAGACCCTCACTGCAGCATGTAGATCTTGGTGCAGTTCCGCTAAGAAATGCACCAGGCAGGGGTCTAACCCTAGATCCAACAGGATCATCCACAGCCTTGATCTGTTCACCAGATCAAAGGCTGTGGATAAATCCATGAATGCTAAATATAGGGACCCTTTAGAGGCTTTAGTATATTTATTAATTAACAGGTACAGGTTGATGCACTGGTCCATAGTACCTCTGCCTGACCTAAAGCCATATTGTATCTCTGATAGAATCCCCTTCTCCGCCACTCAATCCGAGATTTTGTTTAAAACCACTTTGCCCAATATTTTGACCGCTGAGAAATGGGCCGATAACATCTCGGGTCACCCGTATCCCCCTTTTTAAAAACCGGTACAATAGTTGATTTGGACCAAGATACCGGGAACCCATTCTCAACACTATCATTAAAAACATTTGTTAAAATGGTACTCCAGATCTCAATATTCCCTTTATAAAGATCTAATGGGACACCATCTGGTCCCGGGGCCTTATTAGAGGCAGAGTCTTTTATGGCCTTCCCCACATCTTTCTTGTTAAATATCAACTGGTTGAGGGGAAAGAAGGAATCAGGGACCTTAAAAGGCTCGGGGGACAGGTTACTCGCATAAATTCCTTCGAAGTGAATCAGCCACTCCCCCTCTGGTATGTTAATGTCGAGTAGGGCGTTATCGTTCCCTGTTAGAAAAGGGCTGTTCACTATGTTCCAGAATTTTGCGCTATCCCTAAGGACTTCAATCGATGACAAGGCATCCCAAGCCTTTTGTTTTAAATCGTTTTTACGGCGCTGAATTATAGATTTATAGTCTCTCCTAAGGGTGGCTATTAAGGCCTTATCGCGGGGCAGTGTTTTTAGGGCAGTTAATAGGCTTCGGTGAGCCCTGGAACAACTAGCATCAAACCATTTGTTTCCCTGTTGACTGCGCGGAATGCTAGGTATGGTTAAGTCAGAGGAGACCTGTTTACAGATTGAGTCAAAAGCAACTATTGTCTCACCACCCATATTAGAAGGGTCCATGCACTTCCTAAAATCATCATTTCTCTTTGCCATTAAGCTATCCAAAAAGTCCTCTGGTACTACTCTGGTCCACTTTACTTTCCTGCCCTTTTCGCTAGTGACCAGGGTTGCAGAGGGGACTATCGCCAGTGGTGCCACTTTGGAGCAAAAAGCCTTGTCGAGTTCTAAGATCACTGGATTGTGATCACTAAAAGGAAGGCGAAGGACACTATACCTGTGGACCCACCTCAAAAGTGCAGGGGATAAGAAGATATAATCAATACTTGATTCACTGTCCCTTGCCTCAAACGTCGCTACCCGTTCAACCTTGGATAAAAAACATGGCTCAAAGAGATCCGCCGTTAGGAGGAGCTCTTCAAGTGCCTAATAGAAAGGATGAATCCAGCGGCGGGCTATATAGGCTGCACCTCAATCACCAGTCACAACAAGTATAATGCCCTGTGCACAATTCTTCCAGCACCTGCGCTGTTTGTTAACACTGTCCAGCAGATGCAAGCTTACAAGATATGAGGAGGTGCACCAGAAAAAAGTCCAATTCCAATATGAACTTGAAAGTATCTATTTATTATTTTTCATTGATATAAAAAGGGTTAAAATCCGGCCAACATGTTTTGTTCCATATACTCCTGGAACTTCATCAGGGCTCTAAACTGTGTACAACAATTTTTTATATTGACTGTTTAACTTGATAATCCATCCATATAATATAAAACAAAAAGTCCTCCACATTATGGGCCTCATGTAGGTAGCTAAATACCCGTCGGTAACGGCCGAAATTCGGTAAATGTCCCGTTACCGAACGGTATTTAGCTATTTCAGATGTAGGAGGCATATTTCAGGATTCGGTAACTTACCGAATCGGTAAAATTCCGAATCGGTAAATACCCAATCCTGAAATCATATGTAGGGAGCACTCTAAAGAGTGAACATTAGTTTTAAGAATTCGTTATTTACCACCAAATACAGGTTGGTGATAAATAACGAATACCTTGCAAAACGTAATAATTTGCAGATCTAAGAGTGCCATGTGGCAGACATACATGCCCTTAGGGCATGTATGTGCACCACATGTGCACACATGCAAGATTCAGGGGTGCAACAGGGTGTCAATGTGACACCCTGCCACCCTTGAATATGCTCCCCCATTACCGAATCGGTATTTACCGTATCGGTAATGGTGAATGGCTTCCCATTGATTCCTATGGGCCTCCAGGCCCATAGGAATCAATGGGAAGGTATGCCTCATTACCGAATCGGTAAATACCGACTCATATTTACCGAATTTTTCCGATTCGGTAAAATTTACCGAATTATTACCTACATCACATTTACCGATTCATAAATACCGAATCGGTAAAATGCGGTATTTATGAGTCGTTAAATGTGAGGCTACCTACATATGGCCCTCAATCTTTAGATTGTTTAGTGTCCTGCAGTTATTTACGAGAAAATTCATCAAGCCCCATATTTAATACGAAGAGTCAGGGTGACGACAGGCTCATCCAGCAAAGCAGCAGGAGCTCCCTTCTCTGAGCTAATAATCCTCTTTACAAGTCACCTTACTCTAATAGTCAGGAAGCAGGTATATGAAGCTGAAATTGATGGGCGTCAACTGGCCTGGAGATTGAGGGCATGGCCATCTAAAAATGCAGGTCTGAAAATTTGGGATCCTCTAAATTGGTCATCTGCTTACCTAGGGTCAACAGATCGAAAAGGTCTTCTTCCAACATTTTTGCAAAATCTAGATAGATGTTCTTAATCCTCTGAATAGCGATATAGCGGACTGTTTTGTGCCAGATCAGAGTACCAACTCTGACCTGAAACTTCTCAAAAAGTTGCTCACCCTATTGAGTCCCAGGAGCTTGAAGCTGTAATCAAGCGACTTCCGAGATGCAAGGCACCAGGCAAGGAAGTTTCCTTGAGAATTATACCAGCTTTTAGTACCTATACTGAAATCTTGTTTGTTAGAGATGTTCGACAAATTTTGAAGGGAGGTTATATTCCTCCCTCTTTCGTAGAGTAGTTAAAACCCAGAAGATGTTATTCCCTTTCATCTAATCACTTTGCTGGACGTGGAATATAAAAAATGTATGAAGATCATAGGAAAAGTGGCTAACTTAATTGTGAGTTTGGTAAATACGGGTCAGAATAGATTTACACCATTTATTGTGAGCTCTATTTTAACATGCATTACTTGGTAAAGCCTTGGATTATGTCTCCTCACACGGGATTGCTGCAGCTCTGCTACTCATAGATGCAGAGAAGGCTTTCGACCTTGTGAGCTAGAAGTTTTTATTTAAAGTATTGGGACCATTAGGGTTTCCGCCCAGTTCTTAAGTACAATTGCCACGATTCGCAAAGGGTCAGCTGCATCAGTAATTTTTAATGGCATACCTTCTGAGCCAATTAATATCACTAGAATTACAAGGTAGGGGTGTCTTCTCTCACCCTCTCTCTTTATTATATTTAGCTTGTTTATTGAGGGAAAGTGAGGGAGCGAAGGCGGTGATTCCTGAACCCTGAAGCTTAAATTATACGGTGATCAGGGCCGGACTGGCTACCGGGCGTTTTGGTGTGCTGCCGAGCTGGGGGCTGATTTCACTGCGATAGAAGCTGATTTCGTTGATGGGGACCTGCGTGTGCTCCTGAATAAACAAAGCAAAACCAATGGTTTTAAGCACAAGCAGGTCCCCGTCAACGAAATCAGCCCCCAGCGTGGCAGCTCACCAATTCGCCCAGTAGCCAGACTGGCCCTGACGGTGATGACCGGGTATTATTTGTCCAACCTGAAACCTATTTTTTAAATGCTTTTCATTTTTTTTTTATTTAAGGATTAGAGGAGCTTATGTACAAGCCCCTAGCGCCACCGCAACGTCACTTTTTATGATGCTGTGTTGGCAATAGGGGCTGCGCCTTATGTACAAGGCAGCGTTAAGCCACTTAACGTAGCCTAACGCTGCCTTGTAAATAAAGCCCCCTTTCATGCTTTGTTTAGTGTGAAAGGGGTGAGCAGTGGTGTTGCGGTGGGTGTTCCAAAGCAACACACATTGATTTCGACGCTGCCCCTATTTACAAGGACAGCGAAAATAGGAGGCAGCGCCAAAATTAAGACCAGGGAAAACCTGGTCCTAAATTGGCAAAACGAGGAGAAATGCATTATTTCTTCTCGTTCTTGCTTTTTCCATGTGTGGTGCCTTGTTTGCATGAAGTGGCATGGTGAGCCAGGGACTCACGTCTGGGCATACCCGGCACACTTAGGGCAAGAAAGCAAAAGACACACAGATGATAGATGGAATGCAGAGCAAATCAAACGTTCTCCCCCAGTCAAGAGATCTGGGTTAAATCCAATGTTCTAATGCTCGCTATGCCACCACGTTTAGACTCAGCCTTATGCAAATCATCATTGACCCTGTGCCTCATGGGAATAGTCCAGACCGAACCGCCAAGCCAGGTCCGCCCTGGACCAGAAACAAGCATCCTGGGACCAGTTTCCGGGCATCACCTCTCATCAGACAGGCTGGCTTGAATCCAGTGGCATGGTGAGCCCGGGACCCACGTCTGGGCATACCCGGCACACTTAGGGTGAGAAAGCAAAAGACAAACAGATGATGGATGGAATGCGGAGCAAATCAAACATTCACCCCCAGTCAAGAGATCTGGGTTAAATCCATTGTTCTTTTGCTCACCATACCACCCCAGTTTAGACCCAGCCATATGCAAATCAGTCTTGACCCTGTGCCTCATGGGAACAGTCCAGACCGAACCGCCAAGCCAGGTCCTCCCTGGAACAGAAGCAAGCATCCTGGGACTGGTTCCTGGGAATCACCCCTCATCAGCCAGGCCAGCTTGAATCCAGTGGCATGGTGAGCCCGGTACCCATGTCTGGGCATACCCAGCGCACTTGGAGCAAGAAAGCAAACGAGACACAAATGGTGGACAGACTGCAGAGCAAATCAAACATTCACCCCAGTCAAGAGATCTGGGTTAAATCCAATGTTCTTATGCTCACTATGCCACCACAGTTTAGACCCAGCCGTATGCATATCATCCTTGACCCTGTGCCTCATGGGAATAGTCCAGACCAAACCGCCAAGCCACGTCTGGCCTGGACAGGAAACAAGCATCCTGGGACCAGTTTCCGGGCATCACCTCTCATCAGACAGGCTGGCTTGAATCCAGTGGCATGGTGAGCCCGGGACCCACGTCTGGGCATACCCGGCACACTTAGGGTGAGAAAGCAAAAGACAAACAGATGATGGATGGCATGCAGAGCAAATCAAACATTCACCCTCAGTCAAGAGATCTGGGTTAAATCCATTGTTCTTTAGCTCACCATACCACCCCAGTGTAGACCCAGCCATATGCAAATCAGTCTTGACCCTGTGCCTCATGGGAACAGTCCAGACTGAACCACCAAGCCTGGTCCTCCCTGGAACAGAAGCAAGCTTCCTGGGACCGGTTCCTGGCAATCACCCCTCATCAGCCAGGCCTGCTTGAATCCAGTGGCATGGTGAGCCCGGTAACCATGTCTGGGCATACCCAGCACACTTGGAGCAAGAAAGCAAACGACACACAGATGGTGGACAGAATGCAGAGCAAATCAAACATTCACCCCCAGTCAAGAGATCTGGGTTAAATCCAATGTTCTTATGCTCACTATGCCACCACAGTTTAGACCCAGCCGTATGCATATCATCCTTGACCCTGTGCCTCATGGGAATAGTCCAGACCAAACCGCCAAGCCACGTCTGGCCTGGACTTGAAAAAAGCATCCTGGGACCAGTTATCGGGCATCACCCCTCATCAGCCAGGCTAGCTTGAATCCAGTGGCATGGAGAGCCCGGGACCGATGCCTGGGCATACTCGGTGCACTTAAGGTGAGGAAGCAAAAGACACACAGATGATGGATGGAATGCAGAGCAAATCAAACATTCACCCCCAGTCAAGAAATTTGGGTTAAATCCATTGTTCTTTTGCCCACCATGCCACCCCAGTTTAGACCCAGCCAAATGCAAATCAGTCTTGAACCTGTGTCTCATGGGAACAGTCTAGACTGAACTGCCAAGCCAGGTCCTCCCCGGAAGGGAAACCAGCATCCTTAGTCAGGGTTCCAGGCATCACCCCTCATAAGCCTAAGGACTTAAATATCTGCAAGATAAACTGGTTTCTTATCTCCCCCAAAGAAATCTCAGATCAAGAAGCCAGCTTTATCTCCACCCCGTCGTATTAGAACATTAAAATATGGCGGTCAATCCTTTTCTTATCCTGCTCCCTATCACTGGAATAAGCTTGCCCTTTATATTAGGGCATGCACCAAGTTTTCAGGCTTTAAAAAACACCTCAAGGCTTGGCTGTTCTAATGGATGCTCCGTCTGCTACCCAAGTGCCGAGATGCACCCTCGGGGTGAGTCGCAGTGATAAACCAAGTTTTTCATAACATAACATAATTGCAAAGTGCTAATATGTCCTAAATTTCTAAGAATATAACTGTATTTAATACATTGATAAATGGACCTCTAATTCGCCTAACTAGTGTCCTAGGTGCCTAGAGCCTGGGGACTGGGGGCCTTATTTACAAGAAATGACACTGATGGAGCAGGATTTAGTGAAAAGAAACCTGCTCGTATTGAGTACCCCTGTAACATGTACTAACTGTAAGTAGTGAATATATACTAATGTGCACCCTCACATCACACATGGGAGATTTATTTTGCAATATGAATGAATTAATCCTAACATATATGTAAATAACCGGAAATGTGATTATATTGTGTATATAATGAGATACAAAGGATCGCATGGCAAGACCGCATGAATATAGAATAAAAAGCATGACGTGTGTTGCTTTATTCAACTATTAATGCCGCTTTTCTGCTTATGCTATGCTATGTTAACTATTAGTTGGAGTAGAGATAAGGTGGGTTGTTAACAGAGAAGATTGCATGATCACATAATGTCTGTTTTCCCATTTTTTCAGTAATGCACGAGTGCCCCATTTTGTTTTAACTTGACACGACTGTAGAGGGAGGAGTGGGAAACACGCATGAAGCCCGTGGCCAAGTGGCTGGACTGCTGAACAAGCTGAAAGAGCGTGACTCGGTGAAGGACAATATGCTTGACATGCGGCCATCTCCAGTGTCTTCATGAGAATATTCCATAATTGTTGAATGTATTAATTTTTGTTCCTTGATTGTTACACATATACTCATGAGAGAGAAGGGATGAAAAAATGAATATGTGGGAATGGAAGTTTAACAATGGGGTAGTCAAAGAATCGTGATCTAATGGTAGGATGACCATCCACACCAAGATTTCAGCCCATGCTGTAGCTGGGACAGGTGATTTTAGCAACTTTAATAGGATGGACATGTGAGTTAAAGGTATAAAGAATAGGTGACTTAGGGCTGGGGTCTGGTGCGAGTTTCAAAAGGCACAGGAGGAGAGAGAGAGATGCGCCATTCATCGTCGGGTTGAAGAGAGGCCTAGCTGTTCCTGTCCTATCCCTGTCCTGATACTTGAGTCTTTGATCCCTGACTCTGTGTCCGGAGGTCCCCTACTGCTACTTAGGCCTGGGTGGTGGTTTTCCTACTTTCAAATTATTTGGGTTGGTATTTCTGATAACTCGATATTCTTTCCACCATTTTTCTCTCCCTCTATCCCTCCGAATTGATGAATTTTGATTAATGCATATGTCTGATGTCTCTTTATCTATCCACTTTATGCAACGTATGTTTTTAGAGATCGTTTATTTGCTGGATGTTTTGATTAAATTGTACTCTCTCTCATGAGGTTTTCCAAGATTAAAGCATTTGAGTTAGATAACAATTAATAATTTGCAAACCAAGAGTCCGTGGTTATTTCAGTCAGGTTTATATTTAGAACTTCGTATAGAATTTCCATTGCCTTCAATTCTTCAACTAATTGGTCCATCGACCAAGTAGATGGAAATTGAATAACAAGTGTTTTGTGTAAACTGTGGACTGTCTAAATATTGATCAACAGAGCAAAGATTTTGAATGAAATTTGCAAACTTGACACCGGCGCAACAGGGATTTGGGCGTATGTGTATGGGCCAGAGTACTTGATTTTATTGAATGTTTATCGCTGATCAAAATACTGGGTTCGCGCTGGATCCGTTTCTTGGTAGCAGACTTATGGATTCATTATTGATCAATTTGGTAATGGTTATTGAGTATTCATTATATGTTTTAACCTGAAGAGTTAGTGTCCTGTTTATATGTTGTCCAGAAGTACAGGTACAGGAGTTGCCTGAGGAATCCCAGGAAGGAATTAACCTGACGTAGGAAGAAGAAGAGTGTGGTAAAGAAATCACACAGCAGAAGTACTTTGTTGTGATAATTCGGAAAAGCTAAGTAGGGCTGTCGGTATTATATTTAGGGAAATTTTCGCGTGAAAGAGGAGAGTATGTAATAGTGAAGGGATACCATTTGAAACTCTGGCAGTATCTCCTGGAGGAGTAACGGAATACCCTTTTGTACGTCAAAAGATCCTCTTGTGAAACCCTGGTTTTATCCCTAGAGAAGTAATAGGTCACTTCGGAGCTTGCTAGAAAAGTGAAACAACGCTGGTCGTTATTATTGCTTGCAGTGTAAGAAAATCTCTTTGAAAGGTGAATACTATCTCTTTCTTTAGCAGAACAGACAAAGTAGCATTGTCTTTATATCTTGTTACCAACCAATTTTGCTTAAAAAAAAATTAAGAAAAATATTGCCGTAAGATTTCGTAAAGGAGGGGTCAGTAGAAGGAGTGATACTGACGTCACAAAGGTGCCACACTGGTATTGGAGGATACTGGTTTTGGAGGGTGTGTATCGAAGAGCAGATTGTAAAGGTAGGGTCAGTAACAGGAGTAAACTGATGTCACGAAGAACCGCGCTGGCATTGGTCAAACATCGGGTGAACAGAGTGGTGATTGGTTGACTAGTGTGAGACGCGCTTATATTGGACAAGACTGAAATGACGTAGTTTTTTGTGATTGGTTGGTTGGTGTGAGACGCGCTGGGATAGGATAGAAGTTAACAAACAGGGAAATGAGGAATACGGAAAGGTCTGTTGGGTAGAAATTACTAATAGAAAAGTCTGAAGATGGGTTTGATAAAGATAATCAATAATTTCTTTAAAAAGGACAGACAGATTCTGACAAGAGAGGGAATTACCATTCCACCCTTGAAAACGCCTGCATCCTTCATGATGATGGAGCTAGAGTACCATACGTGTGTTTGGTTAGAGAACTGGAGTAAATATACAAAGAATGACGGAATGCTAGGTTTCCCTGAGTTTGGTACGTTTAATGTGAGGTTTTTGCAAAATTTGAGAGATAAGATGAACTCTTTGAAGCCAAATGCTAGACTTACACAGTATGGGTCATTGGTAGAGTGGGAAAAGGAAGCATTTGAGAGAGAAAAGGATAGAGGGGGTGGAAAATATAGAAGATTTTTTTCGAGTTACCCATTTGAGAAGCAAGAGGGTCAAATGAAAAAGTGGAGAAGAGCTGTAGTGACTGAAGGTTTATACCCAGTTTTGACAGTAGAGAGTCAAACAGGAGCAAAATGCAAGGAGAAAAAGAAAAATATGGAAGCGTCCAAAGAGGGTTTGGATGAATCTGATGATGAAATATTAGAAGAAATCATGACAAAAAGGCCTCCACCATATGAAGAAAATTCAGGGGAGGTGACTCCAAGTGCTCCACAAATAGTAAATGTAACCCCATTTAGCCCTCAAGTCACTGAATTAGCTAGAATAATAAGAGAAAATGCAGTACATTTGTTAAATAAGGATAGATTGGAACAAGTACAGAAATTGAATCAATTGACCTTGAATGCAGAAGCTTTGACAGTACCAGTGACTATTGGTCCTGTAGTTCCGGTATTTGGGGAAAACTCAACCTTACAGAAAATACCAACTTTGGCAGTCCCAAGAAGTAGTGTAAGGAGTGACATAGTTACAATAACAAATAATGAGAGTCAAGATGGCCAAAATAACACCCTGTTAGATCTACCAGTTCGAAATTAAATAACTGAGACCCCGAAGAGAAGTATCCAATTAGACCCAAGGAAAATAGGTCAAATTACCACTCCAATAGTAGGGAGTTCGATAGGTCCCTCACCAGAAGAGCTAAATAATTGGATAAAAGAATTGATCAAGCCAGAAGCACAGCCTAAGAGTGTGAAAGTGAGTCAATTAAAGGTAGATCTAGAGTAAATGATTATTGGGACAGTAATTCCAGATAGATTGGGGACCTATACTGAAGAGCTGTTGTTTTTGTGTAAAAGTATTACTTGGAGAGTGAAGAATTTCCATGAAAAATTATCGGAAGTGGCTTGTGAATTTGGTGTAGCTATAGAAAAATCAAAGTTGTTACAGAAGTCGTACCGAATGGCTTTCACTGACCAAGATTTAGAGAGCTTGAATACATCAGGGAGAGGACCTCAGATAAAGGAATTAATGAATATCTTATAGAAATGGGGAACTATAGAAAGATGGAGGAGTAAATGAGTGAAAAAGAAGGAAGAAACGACTGGAAAGGTAACTTCCATGTTTCCATTAGAAGAAACCGAACAGGTAGAAAGATCCTGTCCCATGAGAGAAGTTCCAGGAGGAGGATATGTTCATGTACCTTAGACTAGACAGGATATATTGTCATTTACAAATGATTGCCCCAGATTACGAGAGAAACCTGTTGAGTGGTATAAGCAAGTAGACAGATTTGTAAATGTTTCAAAGGTATTGTTGAAAGATTTAGATGGTCTTTTTGATATAGTGGTCATCAAGTCATTATCTTCTTGAAAGTAAAAATCTCTCCAAAAGAAACAGATTGGGTTAAGATTGACAGAACGACTCAAGAGCCTAAAGAGTCAGTTCACGCTTATTATGAGCGATTGTTGCAGGTATTTAAGCAGTATAGGGGATTTGAGAATATCGGAGATAAGGATATGGGACATTTTGTGTATCGGTTCGTATATGGATTACAACCAGAAATGTGTGCAACGGTACAGCAGCATATGCTATGTTGTCAGAGTAAGTCAATTGACGAGATTCTGAGATACGCAAAGTACTGTAGTGATGATATTGATTCATGCTTAAAAAGTTAAAAGAGAAAATTAAGTGGGCACAAGTGAAATTGGCAGAAGAACAACAGGAGGTTAGTAATGTACAACAAGGTCAGGGTCAGGTAGGACAGGCGAAGAGTAGAAATCGAGGAAAGTTTAAAATGAGTAAGGAAGAGGCTAAAAAGAAATAACCTTGTCATGCTTGCGGAAAGTTGGTACATTGGAAGAACGAGTGTAGATCTGGACAAAATGTAATGAAATAAATCAAAATGTAAATCCACAGATGCAGAATGAGGTGATTGGGAATCAACAGCAGCAGCATTGGGTTACATGTGCCACAACCACCTATACCTCACCATGTGAATGCTCACATGCAGATGTAAAGTGCATGTTCGGGATTTCGAGGAGAAGAGCAGTTTGGTAAGAATCCATTAGTTTCGAAGTATTTGGTGCGTTGTAGTAAGAGCGATTTGGATTTGTCTCAATGACGGTGCCTGAAGGGGGAGGAAGAGTGCATACTTGGTGCATCTTTAGCGGTTGATCAGTCAGGTCCATTTATTGATGGAAAGGTAGAAGGTAAATATATCACCTTCTTGTTGTACACTGGTGCTACCCATTCGACTGTGAGAGCAGCGGAAATCCCAAACCTACCCCTCTTGGGAGAAACTTTTCAAGTTGTAGGTGTTGCAAACAAACACATTAGAACTCCTGTCACAGCCCAATAGAAGTTCATATTGGAAACTTTAAAGATATGCATCGGTTTGTGGTGTGTTCTACCAGTCCTGTTCATCTCTTGGGCAGAGATTTGTTGTGCAAAATAATTTGCACTATTTATTGCACACCGGATGGTGTTGCATTCATGACACCGGATGAGGATGTTGAATATAAAATATTGATGGCCCAACGAGAGTCAGAAGTAAGTGAATTCTATTCACTACTGACGGAGGAAGATTTGTCAGAAGAGTTAAAAAGTACAGTGAGATCGGATGTGTGAGATTTTACAGGAAGGGAGATTGGATTAATGAGAAATGTGGCCTTTCACATATTTACCGGAGAAGGAGGGCCTCTGTGCTGAGCCCTGATGGAAGGGTCACAACTCACTTGTAGGATAACAGCAGCAATTTATATTTTTGAAGTGTGTTTTTTAAAATGCGTGTAACCTCGGCCCAAGGGTGTTGGAGCGCTTACATGAGTCCCAGTCATACTCATAGAACACAAGATCAGGTTGATTTTTAGGCTCGTGAGATTACTTGATTTGCCTAGAATCACGCTGGGACTCGATCCTTGCTCTCCAGTTCCTAGGGCACAGCTCTCGTCTACAAACCTCCTTTTCTACTTTCTTTTTGTGTTTAACTGGCGCCCAACAGAAATACTGGTCTGTCCCAGCTGTCTGCCTCTAATTCTACTGGCATGTGACGAACGGCTTGCTCGCTCGTCTTGTATGTGGACTCAAGTATTTGACAGCAAGGCCTTCCGTGTACTTCGGGCCTTAAGATGCTAGCCATGGGGCGCACAAGGAACCCGCACACCGCCGCACACAGACTGGAACACCCTTTGTAAAAATATATATTTACTTGCATACATACACAGCTCAAGTAAGGATTCAAAACCGGTCATAGTGTCAATGAAATAAAGCAAGGATGAACACGTAGTAAGAGAGCATGTTTTTCTGAAATAGTAGGTGATATTTTCAGTGCACTGATACTCTCAGTTGAAGTTGTTTTAAATTCACACAAAATTCGAAGATTTTCTACAGTGGTTGATCGTATATCAACAGACACTGCTGGTCGATTTTTGATGATTGATACCGAAATGGTGGCAATCAGATCAATGGTTTTACAAAATCGACTTGCCCTTGATATTATCTTGGCAAAAGAGGGTAGAGTCAGTGGTATGTTGAAAATTCAACACTGCTGTACCTATATCCCTGAAAAAAGAAAAAGGATAGGAGGATATATTAGAAATATTTCAAAGTTACATAAGGACCCAACCCAACTGGAGGTTGACGGTGTTTGGGAGAAAATTGGTAAGAGTATCTCCACTGTGAGTAAATGTTTTTTAATGTTTAGAGAAAGTCTGTTAGGAAAAATAGTAATCCCAGTACTTTCAGTACCAATAATAATTTTAGTAATATTAACAGTGTATAAGTGTTGTAAGTGCATGAAAGGGAGAAAATATATATCATATAAAAAGGATAGAAAGTAAGGATTAAAAAGAAAAAGAGACGAAATAGAATTGGAGGAAATAAATGAAGAATATTATGACATGATGAAGAAGCTAGATGAGAGTGCCATAAAAGAAAAAAGGTATACTAAGCTCTAAATCTCTCAATGAGCTCTAAATAAAATAAAAGATGGCACTCAATATGGTTAGTATTTATGATGGCTTCAAAAGCCATCAGAGCGGGGAATTGATGGAGCAGGATTTCGCGAAAAGAAACCTGCTCGTATTGAGTACCCCTGTAACATGTACTAACTGTAAATAGTGAATATATACCAACGTGCACCTTCATATCACACATTGGAGATTTGTTTTGCAATATGCATGAATTAATCCTAACATATATGTAAATAACCGGAAATGTGTTAATATTGTGTATAGAATGAGCTACAAAGGCTTGCATGTCAAGGCCACAGGAATATAGAATAAAAAGCATGACGCGTCTTTCTTTATTCAAATAATTAACACCGCTTTTCTGCTTATGATATGCTAGGTTAACTACTAATTGGGGTAGAGGTAAGGTGGGTGTTTAACTGAGAAGGTTACGCTATCACATAATTAATAAATGTCTGTTTTCCCGTTTTTTCAGTAATGAACGAGTGCCCCATTTTGCATTAACTTGACACAACTGTAGAGGGAGGAATGGGAAACACGCATAAAGCACGTGACCAAGTGGCTGGACTGCTGAACAAGCTGAAAGAGCGTGACTCAGTGAAGGACAATATGTGGCCAACTCCAGTGTCTTCATGAGAAAATTCTGTAGTTGTTGAATGTATTCTGTTCCTTGATTGTTACACCTATATTCATGAGAGAGAAAGGATGAAAGAAAAAATTAATATGTGGGAACGGAAGTTTAACAATGGGGTAGTCAAAGAATCGTGAGCTAATGGTAGGGTGACCATCCACGCTAGATTTCAGCCAATCCTGCAGCTGGGACAGGCGATTTTAGCAACTTTAGTGGGGTGGACATGTGAGTTAAAGGTATAAAGAATAGGTGATTTAGGGCTGGGGTCTGGTGCAAGTTTCGGAAGGAACAGGAGGAGAGAAAGGGATGCGCCGTTGATCATCGGGTTGCAGAGAGGCCGAGCTGTTCCTGTCCTATCCCTGTCCTGATACTTGAGTCTTTGATCCCTGACTCTGTGCCGGGGGTCCCCTACTACTACCTAGGCCTGGGTGGTGGTTTTCCTATTTTCAAACTATTTGGGTTGGTATTTCTGATAACTCGAATTTCTTTGCACCTTTTGTCTCTTCCTCTATCCCTCCGAATTGATGAATTTTGATTAATGCATATGTCTGATGTCTCTTTATTTATCCACTCTATGCAACGTATGTTTTTAGAGATCGTTTATTTGCTGGATGTTTTGATTAGACTGTACTCTCTCTCATGAGGTTTTCCAAGATTAACACATTTCAATTAGATAAAAATGTATAATTTGCAAACCAAGAGTCTGTGGGTATTTTAGTCAGGTTTATGATTATAACTTCGTATAGAATTGCCATTGCCTTCCATTCTTCAACTGATTGGTCCATCGACCAAGTAGATTGAAATTGTGTAAACTGTGGACTGTCTAAATATTGATCAACTGAGTAAAGATTTTGAAAGAAATTTGCAAACTTGACACCAGCGCAACAGGGATTTGGGTGTGTGCGTATGGGCCAAAGTACGTGATTTTATTGAATGTTCATCCCTGATCAAAATACTGGGTTTGTGCTGGATCAACACATTGCTGTACCAAGACAGCAATTCTTAAAAATGTCTTATGCCAGTGTCAAAAAACCTAACAATGCTATGGATGTGCCATATTTACAATACGGGGCTCCATGACATAATGTCCCTAGGATGCATCAGAAATTGTGACTTATCTGTGGGCAGGATGCAGCATCCAGCTCAAAAGTGGTGTATTGCTGTAGTTGGTCATAAAACTGGTGCAACTACAGCAATGCATCAGAAAACAGAGTAGCTTCATTTGTGGGGACGGATGTATGACGTTACAACGCACACTTTTACAACGCATGCACTTACAACGCATTTTTTACAATGCATAATCCATTACAACGCATGACATTACAACGCATGACACTACAACGCATTTTTAAAAACTACCTTTACAACGCATTTCCATTACAACGCATATTACCTTTACAACGCATACCATTACAACGCATAATATTAAATTGCATTTAAGGTAAGTATTAGATAGTATAGGGGTAAAAGTTACTTTTCTAACTCCAGGGGGTGCAACAGTAGGGTAAGTGTTGGATAGTATAGGGGTAAAAATTACTATTCTAACTCCAGGGGGTGCAACAGTAGGGTAAGTGTTGGATAGTATAGGGGTAAAAATTACTATTCTAACTCCAGGGGGTGCAACAGTGGGGTAAGTGTTGGATAGTATAGGGGTAAAAATTACTATTCTAACTCCAGGGGGTGCATCAGTAGGGTAAGTGTTGGATAGTATAGGGGTAAAAATTACTATTCTAACTCCAGGGGGTGCAACAGTAGGGTAAGTGTTGGATAGTATAGGGGTAAAAATTACTATTCTAACTCCAGGGGGTGCAACAGTAGGGTAAGTGTTGGATAGTATAGGGGTAAAAATTACTATTCTAACTCCAGGGGGTGCAACAGTAGGGTAAGTGTTGGATAGTATAGGGGTAAAAATTACTATTCTAACTCCAGGGGGTGCAACAGTAGGGTAAGTGTTGGATAGTATAGGGGTAAAAATTACTATTCTAACTCCAGGGGGTGCAACAGTAGGGTAAGTGTTGGATAGTGTAGTGTAATATTATGCGTTGTAATGGTATGCGTTGTAATGGTAGTATGCGTTGTAATGGAATGCGTTGTAAAGGTAGTTTTTAAAAATGCGTTGTAGTGTCATGCGTTGTAATGTCATGCGTTGTAATGGATTATGCGTTGTAAAAAATGCGTTGTAAAGGTATTGCGTTGTAAAAGTTGCGTTGTAAAGGTTGTTCCCCGTGGGGACCAATGTAATAGAGTGCGAAAAGGTGAAAAGCTCACCTTGCGCTCTTTAACATTGGTCTTGGATGTCTTACATACAAGAGACATAGTGTACTCATGTGTACCACTATGCCTACATATGTGTGACATATGATATGAAAGTACAATGTGAGTGCATAGAAGTCTGTGATGGTGTGTCATGTGATATTAACTGTGTTACTTACCTTATGTGTGTACTTACCTGTTGAGATGATGTGACTTGATTGCAGATTACACTGTTTCAGTTCACTTCAGCTGGTCAGATACCTCTTCCACAGCCAATGCATCATTCCTAAACCTGGGATTTAGAGGGCATATTTACAAGGAGCTTGCACTGCCGCTGCATCATTGTTTTTACCCAACTGTGTCGCTTTCTTTGTTCTATATTTACAAGGTGATGCATCTAGGCAGCTGCAACACTTTTCTTCGGCCTGCGTCGTGTTAATTTGAATATATCCAAGGGAGACGTTCTCACCTAAAATCCCCCATAACACTGACGCAGTGGTATTTATGACATTTTGCAAAAGTGGCACAAGGCATTTGGCCTAAAAGTGGCACATTCTCACCTCCCTCTTTTTGGAAAATAACTTAATTTGTAGGACCATTCTCATTCAGATGCACCAGATAAGGTACGTATTCTGACAGTGCTGCAATTTGTCAGGAGAACCTTGTGCCCAATTTCAGCAAGGTGGATGAGCAGATTGATTGTACTTTGCCTACATGATTCTTTTGTCACAGATGCTGCATGCAAATCATTGAGGCACTGCACTGATGCTGAATTTCAAGGAAACTGTAAGATCTCTAGATTTTTAACTAGATTGTGGTTAAAGAATGAGAGACTTTCTATATACCCTTGAGGAGTTCAACACCACACAGGAGTTTTAATCTGAGTGCGGAAAAAAAAATTGGTTGTCCTCTAACAGAGGAATATAAAAGAATGCTTGCACAAATCAATGACCATAAACCACTCAGCATCAAAGGGAATTTAGAAAAGATAAGAGCAGAATTCTGTACCACTGGACTGCAGGGAACAACAATTTGGTTTTCTTTCAAAGATCCTGAACTATACTTCACCTTTTGTTTGGGTTTAGAAAAGTCATTATTGGAGAGGTACATGGACTCTCAATGACCTATTTTAGAATGCCCTCTTCTAACATGCTTTCTATGATAAGCACAATACCAGCTATTGCTTCTGGTGAGAGCTTCAATTGGAAAAGATTGCACTTTTCCTCAATGTAATTTTCAAGGATTTAGCATTCTTGATTAGCCCAATTTCTTTTCTTGTTGAATTTCACACTTCCTCCCACACTTTCTTTCTTTAAATCAAGGGGTACATCCTAACTACTGACTTCTGAGAATGTTTTTTGAACATGTTCCAGCATTCATTAAATCACATAGGTTAGCTTACGGTGCTAATCCTTTCCCTGTAGGTCCACAGGACTTGATTTGCAGGGGAAACAGCCTTTACAACGCAGTCATAACATCGCACTACCTTTACATAGTAGTCATTACATCGGAACATCCTTTATATCGCATGTCATTACAATGCAAGTCATTAAAATGCATACCATCACAACACATAGTACCCTTACACTATCCAACACTAACCCTACTGTTGCACTCACTGGAGTTAGAATAGTAATTTTTACCCCTACACTATCCAACACTTACCCTACTGTTGCACTTACTGGAGTTAGAATAGTAATTATTACCCCTATACTATCCAACACTTACCTTAAATGCGATGTAATGGTATGCATTGTAATGGTATGCGTTGTAAAGGTATAATGCGTTGTAAAGGTAGTTTCTGAAAATGCATACGATGTAAAAGTATGCATTGTAAAGGATGTTGCGATGTTAAAACTGCGTTCTAAAGGCATGCATTGTAAATGTATGCGTTGTAACATCATACATGCGATTCGCATATCACAAATTGATGACTGTCTTTGATCAGACCTATTCTCACAGGTACCAGGGCTGGGACTTTCTTTGTAGACTGCTCATTGGTAATTTCTACAACTTGGATCTTGTTTCTAAAGAGATGTAGGTTTGGGACCTCAGCCCTTCTAACAATTGAGTGGGTAGCTCCAGTATTGACCAAGAATGATTGGGGTGGCCATTCACCTCACCTCCTAAATAGGGGACACTCAGGTCTACCTCTAGAATTGCGCTTAACATGCATTTGACCTCCTCTCCGGGCACTGCTATTGTGCTTGATAGAGTCAATTAAACTTTCAAATATCAGGGGAACATGAAAGGCATGATCTTTTATCATGAATTAATTTTTCTGAACTCTGGGATGGGCCTGGAAGTTTTAGTCCTCATTCTGCATTTGTGGTTGTATCATGGGGGCGTAGGACCTATTTGGCCTCATGCAGCTCTGGTTCTGCATGTTGTGCATGTGGGCCATTGACATTGGGGCTGCCACTTGCATCACCCTGTCTGTGGCATGGCATTCTTAATCTGAGAATCGAATTGCACTCTGTCAGGCAGGAGTCAGTCTGTATTCTCTGTTCCAAAGACCGACCTTACTGCAGATGGGTCAAAAGGTAACGTTCTTCAAAGAACTAATATTCATACCACTAAAATGTATCGTGACTCTCCCCTTTGGGACTCCATTCCCTCCCTGTATGTACTGAATAGTGACTCCTTGCATGCTCACAGTAATAATAAAGTGCAGAGTCAAGACCCAAATCCATTATCATTAATCCTCTTTGTCCACATTATGTTCCAACTTAGTTCCCACTATTATACCTCTCCCTGCTTGGCATCTTGAATATCACTGTAGCATTTTGCATACTGAAGGATCTGATCAAGAGACTTTGTTTACCAGCAAAACACATTCTGTTGTATTTGAACACTTATTTCCAAGTGCAAACTAAGAACAAAAGTTGAGAAAAATCTAGTCAAATTCTCAACAATTGGGACTTCAATTCTACTATGCTCTCTTTAAACCTGCTTCAAAGTCTCACTGATCTATTTGATTCCTGTGCCATCCTAAAAATCTATTGCCACTTTACCCTCTTCTCCGGTACATTTGTTATTTATTTATTTCTACTCGTATATAGATCGCAGCTACCCCCAACGGGGGTGTCCCGGCGCTTGCAGACACAGTGAGAAGTGTTTTAGAACTATCATTTGTCAGAGTTTGTAAGAGTTATCAGTCCCTAGTTTATTACGGGAGACTTAAGAGCCAAGCCTTTAAAGCCTTCCGGAAAATGGGTTCAGATTTGGCTTTTCTAATATGATCGGGCATGGAGTTCCATAGGATTGCAGTATTGACGGAAAAAGATCGTCTTCCAATTCTAGATTTAGAGAAACTGGGGATGATAAGGCACTCATGGTTATTAGAACTTAGGGTCCTGGACTGATGATATTTACGAACTCTCTTGTGGGCCAATATCATTGAGTACTCTGTAAGCGAGAGTTAGTGCCTTAAATTCAGATCTTCTCTTGACAGGCAGCCAATGAAGACTGCGCAAGTGGGGTGATATTCGATGTCTGAGTGGAATGTTTCTAATGAGCCTGGCTGCCACATTCTGCACCATTTGCAGTTTTCTGAGTGAGTTTGCTGGCAGCCCCAAGTACATGCTGTTTGCATAATCAAGTTGTGATGTGATTGACTGCATGCACTATTGTTTTTCTACAATCCATTGGTAGAAAGTAGAGGAATCTCCGGAGGGCCTTGGCTTATTTGGGTCTTGCATGACAAAGAGGTATCTAGTTTGAACCCTAGATTCCTAGCAGATGAGACTGGAAGGGGTGGAGGGTTGAGTTCTATAGGCCACCAGAGATGAGATAGTGGGGGAGAGGACTGGTTGAAAAATAACACCTCTGTTTTGTCTGTATTCAGCTTTAGGCAGTTAGCTGACATCCAAGTTACGATGTCCAGGAGATACTGCCTAAAGTTTGAGAAGAAGGCCTCTGAGCAAGCTTCGAAGGAAAACACGAGCGGCGTGTCATCATCAAATGAAATAACATCCACTCCATGTTTCATTACCAAAGTGGCGAGGGGGGCAAGATAGACATTAAAAAGGGTTGGGCTGAGTGCCGAACCCTGATGTACTCCACATATCAGAGGGCGTGAGCCAGAGGTGTGGGGATGTAGCCGTATTCTCTGTGTGCGGCCTTCCATGAAGGAGCTGAACCAAGCCAAAACGGTCCCCGTTACTACTAAATGTTGAAGCCTGTCTAGAAGGATCTTAAGAGAAACTGTGTTGAAACTGTGTCGAATGCTGCCGAGAGGTCCAATAACACCAGCATCGCACAGTTCCCTTTATCCATAGTTTCCCTGACAGTTTCTGCTACCTCAAGTAGAGCCGTCTCCATGCTGTATCCTGCTCTAAATCCCAATTGGGTATCATGGAGAAGTTTTTTGGATTCAAGGAATGTTGATAACTGTTTTTGCACTTCCTTTTCGAGAATTTTAGCAGGTATTGGCAGGAGGGAAATAGGTCTAAAATTTTTCAAAATTGTGGGGTCTGCGTTCTCCTTTTTAAGAATTGGTTGAACAATAGCAGTCTTCCAGCAAGATGGATAAATGCCAGTTTCCAGCGAGGTGGTACAAAGCTGGTTAGGGCCGGATTGAGCAGTGGTGCTAATATTTTAAAAAACCTGGGTGGGCAGGGGTCAAGTGGGGAACCAGATTTAGTTTTATCCAACTGCTTGAGAGATGTAGCCAGGTTATGAAATGTGCAAGGACAGCACAATAGTTAGTTTTGACTAAGGGGAAAGGAGCTTTGGCATTTGATACTCTCTCAGGCTCTTGGGTATACCAAACTACAGCTCTCTTATATTATCCACAAATTCATGGGAACCATCAACTCAAAGAACATGTCTAGCTACTCTCTCAGGCTCTTGGGTAGACCAAACTACATTCCTCTTACATTATCCACAAATCCTTGGTAACCATCAACTTAACAAACATATCTAGATCCTCCCACAACACCTTTGAGATTCTATCCACCTGATGGTACCATTTGTCTGGGTTCTCTCTCATCTTTGGAAGACTATGAAATGTAAAATGTCTGCCCGAGACCATGGGACGTCCATGTATGGTCCTCCCTGTACCACTGTCAAAGCGTACTCTCTTGCTTCTGCCCCATTGATACTTCCACGTTTTTGCAGCTTCTGTCTCAGCCCTCATTTTTCTCACTTTTGACCTTTCCATTTTTGACCACTATTCTCTGGTCCCCACTCTCTGATATAATACAGCAATTCCTTTACATGAGTTTTCATACCTCGATATTTCATCATCTTTAAATCCTTTGCACTCAGTCATTCTGAAGTTCTTTTGTAGATTTTTTCCTATGGACAAGTCAAATCCAAAGTCCTCAACTAAAGCCTCCACCCTTGCACATGCTTCATGCGCAATTCTAGCAGCTTCTTTACTCATAAGCTCAATTCTCTCTTGTTATGCTTTAGAAAATGTTTGCCTCAATTCCCCTTCAAATGCTCCTCAAGCTCCATTTTCAAATGCACAACATTATTCTTTTACGTGACAGTGGCTGTACCTTTCTCCTGGGTCTATCGTGCAGGAGGAATATGTGGGGCACTTGCGGTTATGTGTTCCTGGGGAGTGCTCTTAGTTGTTTGCATCAGGAAAAAGCTTGTGACTGCCTGGGGCTGCTGGCACCAGGTGAGCGTTTTTAACTATGGGCGTTTTAGAAGCACTTGTATCTACATACACGGGGATGGGCTTACCTTGCCAGGGAAAGTTGCCAATGGCCCTCCCTCGGGGAGCCTCAGTTTGGGCTGTTCTGAGGCTGGACTAAATTGTAATAGGGTAGTATTGACCTCATCAAGTCACCTAAAAAATTGTCATTCTCATCACTCTGTGTCTCTGCATCATTCTCCTGCTTCTTGGTAGGGCATTTCTCCTGTTTCATTTATAATCACAGGATACGCACACACTGCATCCAGCATATCCTCATATCCTTTTCCTCTCATTACATTGTACCACTAAACAGTTGCTAATTTTACTTTGTGCCTGAATCTTGTATCACTCATGCTGTTTCATATTAGCTACCTGTTTTCAAATATTTAAAGTTTCAAATTGAGTATATATGGATTGGGTTTCATTTTCATACATCATTTTCCTCAGATTCTCAAGCCTTCGTATATTAAATGTTTTGTGTAAAGGGAATTGCAAATCCCTTTCCGAATTTATGTCACTGTTTAAGCCAAATCTATCTATCTATCTATCTATCTATCTATCTATCTATCTATCTATCTATCTATCTATCTATCTATCTATCTATCTATCTATCTATCTATCTATCTATCTATCTATCTATCTATCTATCTATCTATCTATCTATCTATCTATCTATCTATCTATCTATCTATCTATCTCTATATATATATATATATTTGAGATGTCATCAGTGATGCCACTGACTATGTCATGAATGATGTAATATGTGACGTCATCAGCAGTGCTTTGCGGGGGCGTGAATTATAGTTAGCTCAACTAACTATAACAGCCGAAATTCTCTGGTTTTGTCTCAGTGAAATGTCCCAGTGGCGTCACTAGGGAGGTGCGGGGGGTGCGGACCGCACCGGGTGACACCGTGACACCAAAATGCAAGATTGATTGGCAACAGAAGTGCTTCAGCCGACAAAAAGCCAGACAGACATGTGGAAGAGAATTATGCGACCCTCTGTAAACAGATCACTTCCACTCTGGATCAGGTTTCTCCACTGAGAAATCATAGGAAAGTAGGTAGACCCTCTGCCCCATGGTTTAATGATAGACTAAAAGATCTGAAACGAGAATGTAAACAGGCAGAGAGGAAATGGAGGAGGAGGTACGAAGCTAAGGATAAGCCTGCTTGGAAAATAGCAATTGCTAGCTACAAAAAGGAGATAAATATTGTAAAAGCGGAATACTTTTCCAATTCTATCCTAAATGCTCCTAATAATACTAGTAGTATATTCAAAATAGTGAACAACTTGATGAATCCTGATTGCGTCAAGAAGCAGATACCCTCCTCCTAAGCTCTCTGTGATGACCTTGCCAAGTTTTTCAATGATAAAATTCAAACTATCATTGATGGCCTTGGTAGGGACCCTGTGGAAGAGGAAGGAGCTGGCCCAGAGTTTTGTGGGCAGCGGAGGAGGTTCTCTTCCGGCGTTAGGAAAGAACTCGCGACAGAGAGTACATTTTCCCTGATGGAATTTGAGATGCCCACCATGGAGGAATTTGGTTAGGTGGCCCTAGGTATTTCCTCGGGTTCACCACTGGACCCTGTGCCTCATAAAATCTGGAAGGAGTTGGGAGGAGAATTGTTCCCTGTACTCCATCTTATTTGCAACCAATCCCTTAGTTCTGGAGTAGTACCAAGCACCTGGAAGCAGGCACTGGTAACACCTCTTCTAAAAAAGTCAACTCTGGATCCTGCCTGTTCTAAAAACTATAGGCCAATTTCCTTGCTACCTTATCCAACTAAAATCATAGAGCGGATAGATAGTAGATCACTATCCAAATATCTGGAAACTAATAGGATCCTAGAAGATGAGCAATTTGGATTTCGTCCTGCACATGGTACAGAAACTGCCCTGGTGACAGTAATGGATGAGCTTCATGCGCGGGCAGATAGAGGTCAAGCGGCGGTTCTTATCCTGCTTGACCTCTCTGTCGCGTTTGACACGGTTAATCATGCCATTCTTTTGAAGAGACTGAGGGAGGTGGGAATATCAGGGATCACCTTGAAGTGGTTTCAATCCTTCCTCTCTGATAGGAGGCAGGCAATGGCGATTCCCCCCTATCAATCTAATTTTACTAACACCTTGTATGGCGTCCCTCAGGGCTCCACGATCAGTCTGATTTTATTTAATATATATTTACAACCTTTGATTCCGGTTATAAGGGCACATAATATTAACATTGTTAATTTTGCGGATGACACTCAAATGATCCTCTCCTTGGAGGGGGAACAGTCTATGTCCCTTGAAGTGTTCCATAACTGCATGAGAGATATAACTAACTGGCTAAGGGAAAATTCATTGCAATTTAATGTTGAGAAAACCGAGGTTCTCTATTGCCTAGCTGGAAAGGCTCCCCCCATGCTGCCCTCAAATTTTTGGTCTTCAAATTCGGAGTGTCCACCGTTGCCTGTTGACAAGGTTCGGAATTTGGGTATCGTGTTTAATAACAAGTTGACGCTCGAATCTCAGGGAAATAAAACCGTGGGGAGCTGTTTTGTTATTATTAGAGTCCTTCGCAAAATGTTCCCGCTATTGCCAATCCATGCGAGAATATTGGTAGCCCAGAGCACCATCTTAAGTCGATTAGATTACTGTAATGCGCTGCTGTTAGATTCTCAGAGATATCTAATAGATAGGCTCCAGAGGATCCAAGCAATTGCAGCTAAGCTGGTTCTGGGGAAGTCAAGACGGTTCCCGACCTCGTCGGCTTTGGCTGAACTGCACTGGCTTCCGATACTGCAGAGAATCCAATTTAAGTCACTCTGCATAGCCTTTAAGGCTCTGCATGGATTAGGACCGGAACTCTTGCAGAGGAAATTTGCCTGGTATGTCCCTGAAAGAAGCCTTGGCTCCTCGTCAGCCAGACTAGCGAAGGTGGCAAGATTTAAAAAAGTATATTCCGGAGGCAGAATTTTCAGCATCTCTGCCGACCGATTATGGAATAAGCTGCTCCCAGTGGAGATGAGACATTTGGTTGACCTTCTGCCTTTTAGGAAGAGATTAAAAACTTAGCTCTTTCCTAGTGCATGATATGGTTATTCTAGCTTCCTCCCGAAACAGTAGTCTCTTAGTGCACGTATATGCCAGCGCCAGGATGCCTGATAGGTGATTGTGCGCTCTATAAATGCAATAAATAAATAAAATAAAAAGCGGCCGTGGATAAGATGGCGTAGCTGTTAACATGAACTGTAAGGCATTAGATTCCATTGTTACAATAACAACTTGTCCCCTGAGGTGTTTGCATTTTTTTCTCTTAGCTGGTGAAAAACTCCAAAATCAATTTAGTCTGCTGTTGTCCATTATCTCTCCCATTTTGGTATATTTGAAAAGGCGCTCAAAGTGCATTTGTCAGCTTGAAAAGTTCTGTGTGATGACAAGTCAGCAATGACTGAACTTCTCGATTATTAGATTTGTACCATAGGCTCTTTCCTCCCAGTTGCATAATGCACATGTGAGAATTCTTTCTTTAGCCGATCAAGTTGTTTGGTCGGCTGACTCATTAGGCTGTTTTTCAGACTCCGGTTGAGCTTATTTTATTAGATGAATTCCACAGCCCGTCTAAACAAGTTGCTGGAAAAGCTGGCGTACCTATGGATGTTCCAGCAGGAGGTTGGTAATAATGTATAAGCGTGCCAATCTAGGGATGTTGCAACCCTTCCAAAAAAGAACGTTTCTGTTATTTGTTGTTTTAAGTAACTGCAAAAGCTTGGGCATGATCCAAAAAAGCAATTTAAACAGAATCGTATGTTTTCTATTGTAACGTGGGTTTTTCTGTCCTTGTTTATTTTCCAGGCGTCAATCGGGCGCGTTTTGTATGATTGTTTTTCGGTTTCGTCTCTTTCTCAGAAATCTCCAGCAAAAGCTGTAGCCGCTCATTTGGACAGCTCGTGAACATTCCAAATCGGGCTTGTTAAAAGTTACTTGTGTTTTTTTTCTACATGCGACCCGCATGCTTGCGATTACTCACAGACGTATGGCAATATTTGACTCTGGGTACACATACGAGGGAAGTTTTAACACAGAAGATTTAGGAATGCTATTTGCACGCTGACCTGCATTAGATTGTTCTAGGAAGTTTGGGCCCAGGGGCAGAGCTTTGTCAGTCAGATTGGGGGAGGTGAGCTACAGATTTCCCAACTATCACGGTGGCACATCTTGTTAAAATACATCATATGGGAAGCAGGACACGAGGGTGGCTTATGGGGCAGTGGAAAGAGAGAGGAGGGCGGATTCTTGAGGGTACTTAAGACACTATTATTCAAACTAGCCAACATTATCCCTACGTCCTTGTCACACTCGTGAGGTGCAGTGGCATTACTAGGTAGATGCGGGGGGTGCGGACCGCACGTTACCATGAGTTACTGCACTGGGTGACACCAACCCTAGTGACGCCGCTGAAATGTCCAACTAACTATAATGTTCCTGAAATCTGTGTTTTTTTCAGTGAATTTCAAAAGTTTTTTAAATGCTAATTTCTAACTAAAACGTCCCTGTAACCTATGTTATTTTCAGTGAATTTCAAAAGTTTTTTTAAATGCTAATTTCTAACTGTAACACACCAGTCGCGTTTGCAGAGTGGTGGAGAAAGGTGAGCGTGGCCACAAAACACCTGTTAGCAATGCCGCTGTGTGGGATTTACTGGAGGTAACAGGAGGGGTAGTTAACCCCCAATGTCAACCTTGGGGGCCAACTACCCCTTTTAATACCTCCAGTAAGTCCCACACAGCAGGATTGCCAACTTGTTATATCAGGCCCGCCCCCTCCCTGCACCACTGTGCAAACGCACCCCCTAGCACGTTATATGTTGGGGGATTAAGTCCCCTTGTATCCTGAGGGTTCCTAGGGGCCAACTAGCCTACCTGGTACCTCCAGTAAGCGCCACAGAGCTGCGTTACAGAGAGGTGTTCTGAGGCCACGGCCCTTTTTCCACCATCCTGCAAACGCGGCTTCTGGCACACTGCTGCTCGGAGGATGAAGCCCACTTGTGTCCTGAGGTCCTCAGGACACAAGAGGACCTTATCGCCCCAACAGCAGTGCGTCAGAAGCCGCATCTGCAGAGTGGTATACAAAGGGGCATGGCGTCAGACCACCTCTCTGCAAAACAGCTCTGTGGCGCTTACTGGAGGTACCTGGTGGGCTAGTTGTCAGGATTCAAGGGAACTTAATCCTCCAACTAACAACGTGCCAGGGGCGCGTTTGCAGAGTGCTGCAGGGAGGGGGCGGGGCCTCAGTGAGATGTTGTTTTTTATTTTATTTTGTTTTTGTAAGGTGAGGCTGTGTGGCCCCCTTTTCCCTTAATTATTTTTGGGGCATGGGGACACCATCCCCCAGGGCCTGAGCATTTTTTTTTTTTTTTTTTAAATTGGAAGGGGGCCGCGTGGAACTCCTTCCCTGCACAACTATTGACCCCGGGGACCCCATCCCCCGGGGCCTGGCCTCATTTTTTAAAAATAATTTGGAAGGAGGGCCACTTGTCCCCCTCCACTGGGCCATTTCTGGCCCCGGGGAACCCAGCCCCCGGGGCTTGGCCTCATTTTTCTTTTGTATACTATATTTAGCTGGAGGGGGTCCGTGTGCCTCACTGTTGGGGACCGTGGGGGGAGCCCCAATGCCCCCATGGTCCCAGCCAGCTCCCTGCCTCCTGCGGGAGCCGGCATTGCTTTTACACAAGGGAAGCTGCTAACATGCAGCTCCCCTTCTGTAACAGCAATTCTGTTTTAGGTTTTGGAAGCGAGAGCAGGTTTCCTGCTCTCGCTTCCAAAAACCGAAGCAGAGTTTGCTATGACAGGGTGGGAGCCGTGCTCCTGCCCTGTCATAGCAAACGGCAATGTCCTGGGAGTGTACACCCCGGAACATTGAAGGAGCAGGCCCTGGGGGGTGGTGGTCCCCAGGGCCATCAAGGGCTCCTGGAGGGCCTCCTTCCTCAATTTGCATAGCCCCGGGGAGGTGGTGGTCCCTAGGGTGTGGGGGGTCAGTGAAGCCCCCCCACCTCATAATTAAAAATGCCCCAGGGAGGTGGCGGTTCCCGGGGCAGCGTGGGGGGTTGGGACCCCCACATTTAATTAACTAAGCCCTGGGGTGGTGGCAGTCCCTGGGGCTATGGGGGCCCCCACAACTCTAATTACTGATTGCCCCCCGGACCTGTCCCACCAGGGCGCTTATAGAAAACGAAGTGCAGGAGTCCCTGCTTAGTTGTTTTGATATTTTTCGGTCCAGATTCGCAAATCCTGCGTGAATTCGGCATTTTTTTTTTTAATGCTTTTTTATTTGCTTGGGGGGTCAGGGTGTTTCTATCCTGCCCCCTTTTCTTGTTTTTTAATGTTTTTTCACTGTTTTCTTGTGACTCGGTTACCGAGTCACAAGATGGCTGCCAACACTTCCTGGTTTGGAGTGTTGGCAGCCAATCAGAGTGAAGCTCGTGCCCGGGTGGAGTCAAGACTCCTCCTCGGTGCTCAGATATCAAAACGTTTATTTTTCTAATTTCTCAGGAACTACTGAACGGATTTACACCATTTAAAAAAAGGGTCACTTCCCTAACCAGGGACTACCTTTTTGCCAAATTTGGTGTAATTCCGTTCAGCAGTTCGTGCTGTAGCCTGTAATAAAATTTCCTATGTAAATTAACATGGGGGAAAATGCGTTTTGGGACTCCCTTTTTTCTCAGCCCCCGCTTGACGATTCACCCCGAAACTTTCAAGACAGGAGCTGACCTGAGTGAACCTTTTTTTTAGAAACTTTTGGGAAGATTCGTCAAAAGGTGCCAAAGATATTGCCAAAAGAAAAAATGCTTTTTGAATAGAAACGAGATCCTAACTATAACTACCTACTGGCAACCGCCAGTTGGTAACATATATATATATGTATATATATTTGAAGATTAGCGTTCCTGACTCGCTTCTTATCAGCTACAAACAGGTACGGACCACAGCGTGCGTTTTCAGTGCAGATTTATTGCATCCTTAATCAGCTACATTCTCATACAGCAAGTGCCCAGCATGACGCGTTTCGACAGCAGGACGCTGTCTTGTATATATATTTATGTACCTGTTTGTGCTGCAATCTCTCTGGCAGTGAGCTTTCAGGTGGCAAATTCTCTTTCTTGCAAATAGCCTTTGCGTGTTTCATGGAAAGATTCCCTGTGTTTTCGTGCTTGTATGTAAATACTAGAATTGGCAAATCCACACACAACCTTCTAGGATGCTAAACCTATCACAACAAAGCACAAAAAAACTTCCAGTCATTACCAGTGCAAAGGTCAACCAATCACAGCATGGATCTCAAAGCTAATGGACCTATCCTAGCGCAACGCCTGATGAAGCACAAGCCCAGTATACAGTATATTTTCAATAGCAATACTTAAATGCACAACTATTGTCTACCTTACTTAAATGTGGAAAAATTAACTCTCTGATTTTCACGCCGGGACTGTGTTTGGGGGCATTTCCAGTAACACCCTGGTGGGACCAAAGTCCCAGGGAGCACTGTCTGCTGCTGCCCGCATCCCTGCCAACCTTCACTACACCCTGGGGGACTACAAGTCCCAGGGTGCAACAGACTCCTGCTCCCGCCGCTGCTAATGAGGGGGAGGAGTTAACACCGCGCTCGAAACGCTGCCTCGCTCCCCGCAGCCCGTCCTAGCCCGTCAGTGGCCGGAGGAGGCCGGGCTGGGCCACCCCTCTAAGTTCCTCAAGGGAAGACTAACGGATACTTGGAGTGTGGACTCTGCGAAAGACACTATTAAGTGATTCTAGGCCATAGATGTAGAATACTATAAGGCATTATCCTGACCCCCTTTTAAATATAGGTAGACGAGCAGGTATGGGGAAATCTAATATGGCATCAGTGCAACCGGCATCCTCTGTCCAACAAACATCAATAGACCGGATGCTACAGAGAGCCATTGGTGTAGTGGCAACAGAGATCGAGCTATCAGAAAGACGATTATCCCTCACACTGGATTTAGCCCCACCCCATAGTCCTCACGATGCAACAGAATCTCCACTGTCCATCAACCAGGAACACACAACCACCCCCACAAGAACTTACGTAGTGAGTAGGGTGGATGAACTATACCCAGGAGGCGCCCGCCCCAAAAAAGGAAAGTCCAAAACTACTGCACCAATGGGGCCCAAACGTAATAACCAAACTACGAATCACGAGACACCTGGCGCCGTGAGGGTGAATGGACCAAGACCACCACCAAAAGCAGGTCTAGAACAGCCAGCCTGGGTCACGGATGTGGTGGTGGACATGCAGGTCCAAGTAAGGACAATTGTTAGGGACGAACTAAAAAATCTATGCATCCGGGTTGATAAGCTCGCCAAATTGGTCGAATGTTGGGTGGATAGGACTGAGGTGATTCTGAGGGAAAAGGAACCTGATGATCCCCATAAGACCTAGACCTGATCCCCTAATAGAGGATAACACGCTCCCCCCTAGCAGGGTAATATACCCCAATCAGGAGGATGAGGGAAAGCGAGTTGGTAGCCCAAAGGGGTTGGGGAAAGGAAACAGCACTTATGGCCAGGGGCCCAAACAGGGGGCACAGACGGGAAAAGCCAAAGATCCAGGGGTAACTAAGCCACATACGAGCAACCCTTCTGGTGAGAGGGCCAGACAAAAGAGTGTTCCTCAGGAGGGAACCCGTGACGCATGGACAGCCCTCCCGTGTATTAACTAGGGGTGGGCGGAATTTGCGAAATCCACTTTCGCAAATTATCGCGAAAATGTCAAAAATTATCGCAAACACGCGGAAATATCGCGAAGTTGCGGAAGTTTTTTTCCCGCATGTTCACGAGATTTTCTGCATGGTTGCGGCTCGCCAACTTACCCATGTGGTTGCTCGTGGGCGCGGCCATCTTGTTTTCAGTTGTTTCGCGGTGCATGATCGCGAGAAGAAAGACGTGATCGCGCGACGCATGACGTCACTCGCGAGACAGCGCAAATGGCTAAAAACAATACAACATCTCATGGAGAACGCGACCGGATCAAGAAAACTTGTCGGCGAACGCAGGGATTCAGGTAAGGCGATCGCGCAAGAATGTATTATTTTACAGCGCGAGCAAGAAACAAATTATCGCCAAGCTGCGGAATGCAGAAATTTTGACATTTTCGCGCTTTCCGCGGAACGCGAAAATGTCAAATTATCGCAATTTCCGCGAACGGAACGAAATTTTCGCCCAGGCCTATTATTAACCTCCCCCCGGCTTCAACCCCTTATGTAGTCATCCTAGCAGGAGTCCCTGAACTGAAAAAAGGGACTACGGAAACCTATTACGACCTAAGAAATAAATGTCTACATTGGTTAGCTAATCACAAACAGTTTCCCCACAGAGATATAAATGAAATTCTCATGATTCACATGGTGGGCTGGGTGGGATGGAGACCAAAAGATATCACTGGCGACTGTGTTGTCATTAATTTCAGGAATACACCGATTACAGATTTCCTCCTAGATCGCCACCACCAAGGATTAAGGGGTGCATTAGCTCATTACCATTAGCGTATTTCTACCCCCCCAGGCCAGATTCCGCTGGACCCTAGAAGAAACAATCACATGAGTAGGGAATGGTAACAGAATAATCAATTCTCCCCACTTATGCAGGCTCAACCATCTCCCTTATATTTCAACATCCCTGTACACAACAGGTTTAGCCCTCTTGAGGCAGTGGATTGACTCCTGAAGGTACAGTCCCCAAAAGAAGATCAAACCCACCGTAGTGTGTCCACCCTCCAGTTAAGGGAACTGAACACTGACCCATTTCAAAGGGACATGCAAATAACTAAGCCAGCATTGTGGGATGCAGTTTCCTCATCAGCAGCCAAAGACTCACACACTTTGAACACTAGGTTAAGCCCACCTCAGCTAAAGGAGTGCACCTTAGCCAGCAATAGCACAAACCCCCTTCTCTCGCAAACCTAGTGTACCCCACAAGTATAAACATTATTTCTTGGAACATAGCGGGACTAGCGTCTCAATAGGATAGTCCGGACTGGGGACTCTTCATCGAACATCACGAGATCTACATGTTCCAAGAAACATGGGCTAGGGACGAATTGAGTAGACCGGGTTTTACTATCCCAGCCATCCACGCGGGGAAAGGTAGACCATCAGGGGGGCTATCCACTTGGGTAAGAGTTCATCTGGGTTGTGAGACAAAACAAATTGAGAGTTCCTCACATGACATCCTCTGTGTCCTTCTATCCTTCCAAACAAAATTAAGCATCCTGCTAATGAATCTATATTCGTGACCAACACCCCGCGGCCAAGAGTCTACCACTCTCAACCAACTAAGCATCCTTCATACAACTATTCCACCAAACTGAGGGGTAATAATTGGCGGAGACTTTAACTGCCAATTTGTGCCCCTGAATGGTCTGGTCACAGACTCATTGGAAGAGGAGGACCAATATTGGTCCATCCCAGAGCCTAATATACCCCCTGTGAAGGCCTGGACACCGCTAGTACTCCAGATATGCACTCTAACACTAAACTTCTTACTCAGAGCATGCAATGGACGCACCACATCTGATAGCCCTTGGAAGCACACTTTTAATAGACCGGGACACACTTCAATCATTGATTACATCATGATAGACTCCAAATCATGGCATCGAGTGATAGTGACCACAATGCTCTTTCCCTAGAAATAGCACTGCCATGTGCCAGGAAGGTGCCGGATAAGTTGTCAGCACCATACCAATGTTTGATTCAGTCTAACAGAGGTAGGAGAGTCTGTTGGGGTGAAATCTCTCAATCGCAGGATAAACTGGCCAAGCTCTACCATTAAGTTATTCCACACCTCTTGGTTACAAACCAAGTAGTGGAGAACAAAGGATTCTCCAACCCCCTCATGAGAATATTTAAAAACTACCAAGACTTGGTTGCCAACTTGGCTCTTTTTCATCAAAACAAAAAGCCTAGGGTGTCTAACAATGATAAGCATCAATGGTTTAATGCTAGTTGCCGAGCTGCCAAATCTGACCTCATCTCTGCCATTAGAAGTAGCGACAAGGTAGCGATCTAAGAAGTAAGAGCTATATAGAAGGGCGCTACAGCCAAAGCTAAAAAAAGCTGGGAATCCCAAAAATGAGAGGACATCAGAAGTGCATTAAACTCACATGACCTGAGGTCCTTCTGGAACATCATAAATACCGGTTCCCAGGCTTGTAGACCTGCCATAAAACCTAATATAGATGAAGGAGTATGGAAGGCACATTTTGAATCACTTTACACAAACGCTGAGGATGGGGAAGTGAATGTGGCAGGAAAGCCTTTGCCCCCAGGCCCAACCCCCGACGACATCCCCCAATCTCAGTGAGAGAAGTCACTGATGCCCTAGGAAAGATAACACCTGCCAAAGCGGCGGGACTGGATAAGATCCCTGGTGACCTCTTTTACTATCTGGGCCCCCTACTTTGCCACTCTGCTCAACGCTATACTACAAGGCATGGCAATTCCCGCCACTTGGGCAGGGGCTGAAATAATACCAATTTTTAAAAAGGGTTCCCCGCTCCTGCCTGTTAATTACTGCCCTATTTGCCTCATAGATATTGGCCAGAAAATATTCGCCCGTGTCCTATTGGGGTAACTCCAGGCCTGGATGGAGGAATATAATATTCTTAACCCCTACAAACCGAGTTTAGAGCAAGAACATCAACAATTTACCATATCTTTAGGCTACAGTTGATACATTGGGAATCTCTCTTATAATGGGTGGCAGCCTCTATCTTATTTTTGTAGACTCAAAATCTGCTTTTGACCTGATACCGAGGGACAAACTGTGGGCAATTCTATCAGACATGGGAGTTCCGCAGTACCTGTGTCAGCAGCTAAAACGCCTACATGAGGGTAATTTTGCCCAAATTAGATACAGCAAAAATGGTGAACTCTCAACCCCTCTGCCCATAGAGAGAGGTGTCCGCCAGGGTTGCGTCCTCGTACCGACCCTCTTCTCCCTTTTTATTAATGGCTTAATAGACTCATTGAGTGCCCGGAAGAACATCGATGCCCCTAGGCTGGTGAAGCGCAAATCCCAGCCCTGATGTTTGCAGATGACAGGCACCTGCTTGCAAAATCCCCCATGTGAATTCAGAGGACTCTCGACAACTTCAGTGCCTTCTGCAAACATCAGGGACTGGAGATTAACCTCCAAAAAACAAAGTATATGGCCTTTAACGTAGGTAATTCCACCACCCTAATCCTTTCCTGGATGGTAGACCCCCGGAGAGGGTAACCATCTTTGAGTATTTGGGAATGATGCTGACAGAGAGAATGGACTGGGGAGCCCAATTTAACAAAGCAGGGCTGAAATTTGTCCAAACAAAGGGAGGTATTTTAAACCTATATAGGAGTTGTACTGAAAAATCAGTCAGTCCAGTGGTGGAAATGTATAAAGTCCAGGCTAGGAGTGCTGCTCTCTATGGAGCAGAACTCTGGGGACACTGCGCATCTGGCTCGTTAGTCCATACAGAGAACTCACTCATTAGACATCTGATGGGGCTCCCCACCAGTACACCCCTAATACCTCTCCGCATGGATCTTGGGGTCCGACCTATTGCGGATGAAGTCACTCTTAGACCTCTACTTTATTGGCGCCGTCTCTGGAGTACTCCAGAACTAGCTGCATATAGAGATGACCTGATTGATGTTATTGGCCTGCGAGGTTCAGGGAAGATACCATGGTTGGTCTACATCAAGAGTATATGCAAGGGCTTTGGTAGGGGTAGCCTATGGAGCAAAGCAGGAGAAACCTCCCAAATAACCTCGAGAAGGACCTTGGTAGAGAGCCTTAGAGAGCACAAACTCAACGAACTCGAAAGGAGGTCCACAGTGGGCCGTCAAACTGCCGAATTCTTGGTAGTAAAAAATAAGTATAGCCTAGAACTGGTGTTTACGCTATCCAGTCATTCCTTGCCAAAAATCTCTACCTACAATTTAGATATGGAGTCCTCCCGCTGTGCTCTTTCACTAAAAAATGGGGGGCGCCACTAATGCCCGGCATGTAACAACTCTGACGAAACGGAACTACATGTGATTTTTGTCTGCCAGGATTATAAGAGGGCCAAGTCACGTTGGTTACTCCAACTCTATAGGAACATGGGGTACAGACATTGTAGCGAAGAGTACAGGCTACTGAAATCCGACACACATATGCACATTGTCTCCTCTATTTCACGCTTTTTATTCACCATGTGGGGTACCCGCAGAGCCATCCTAAAAAAGATGACCTATCAGAATGTTACTGTAGAACCTGCAGGATTGCCCTAATCTCTGTTAAGGACCACTAGGACACTTGTTTTATATAAATATAGACCCTGTGTTAATGTGTTACCATCCAAAGTGCATTGCAAAACTGTAAAAATCAAAAAATGTAGAATAAAATGTGCCTGCGATGAACGCTTGAAACAATATTTACCAGCACAATGCACAAGCAATATTGTACTCCCCCAGAGATAATTAGGACAAATGTGGGAATGGTTCATTAGAAATAGGAATATTGACTATTTTCATGCCACATTTCAAATTGTGTAAATTTTATGAATTTTATGGATTTTATCTGGTTGCTTTCATGACCTTGTGTGCCGAAATAAAGTTTTATGAACTGAACTGAAATCACAGTTCAAAGATGCAGATTGTGCTTTTTACGGCACTCTCCTTTCCACAGCAGCAAACTCTCAACCTGAGGGAGCTTAATTTAAAGTGATGAGTTTACTCCTGTGCACCAAAGAATAAATAACTCTGACCCTGATTAGTACACACACAAGATTTTGATATTGCATCCCAACCCTGATGTGTCTGTAGTGCCTCACAGTGCATACCTCAACTCAAGTCAACAAAATCTCGAGATCAGGGACTTCAAGGAACAAACCACTTTAAATCACAACTTTATATCACAGTCACTTTAAGTGCAGCAAGCATATGTAAAATTACACCGTACAAGTCCCCTATGCCGGTTCTCGAGCACCTCAAGAAGTCAAGCACAAGCATAAAAATGACAATATCCACAGTGCCTAGAATGCAGTACATAGATTCAAAGTCAGAAAATTTAAAGTCCCAAAGTAAACCACTTCAGTTTAGGGTCCTTCACACTTTAGGCACTTGCCATGCATTTTCCTATTGATACAAAAAATGCTTCAGGACGCAGGAATAACTGCCATTAAACTAAATGGCCACCAGGAATCAGGAATACAGAACAGATAAGGGGTCAATTTTAATCTCGGGACAAGACTAGCTTTAACATAAATGCGCGGACCTCAAACTTTAAATCTACTTTACTTACACAGGTTCATTTATTTTAACAATTAGGGTCCAGTCATCAAACCATCCTCTGCTACCAGAAATGGACTTTGTGCTCCCGCTCTATCTCCTGTGCAAGTGACTGGAAGTGGTATTATTCCCTTTTTGGATCTTGGTTCTCCTTACTGGATTTGCCTCTCAAATAAAGCACTCTAAATGGCAATTTCGGTTTATACACATATAACCCATTTGGTCCTACAAGAACACCAGACAGGTAAGGTTTAAACCCTGTAATCAATCAGTTAATCAATGAATCAGAGTGCAAAGCTTAGTTAGAATAAAGAATCAACCAAAGAATTCACTAGAGTTCAGGTCAGCGAAATACAAAATGTAAAGTGGTAGAGCAGTCGGACATGGATTTGCCTCCTTAAGTCAATAAGAAATGGGAGCCCCACACATCCAATAAAAGCATTCTTCTCATAGACACTACTTCCACTAGAACAAATATTGTACATTTGTGTGTGCTTCTGCTAAGATTGCTAGATGGAAGCTTGAACATTTACAATTCTACTGAAGCAACATTTTTATATCCTTTTGGAGGTCGTTGACTTGCCTGTCAGAAAACATTCAAACACTGATTTACTGAGATATGGAAATACAAGTTTGGCTACGTGATAAGATTGGTTGCAAACATTGCAACAAAATGAAGTAGGAGGCATACAATTACTATGTTAGCTAGAGTTCAAGTTTAATTCGTGCAAAGCCTTTATTTTTGGAAATAAATAACATCAACAACAGAGATTCCCAATTTGCAATTTGGATCTAATTTGCAATTCAGAAGTAATCACAAATTAGAAATCGGTATTCGAAAGCTTCGAACATCCAGCTCATAGTCTGAAAAAATGAACTATTAAAGTATTACTCTGACAGAAAAAGTTTGGTTCTTGTATCATCTGGGAGACAGTGAAAGATGGTTTAGTGCTTAACCATTTTTGATCCTTGGTATGTCTAAATGCAGACAGTTTCTCCTTCCAAGTTCTATGTGAGCTGTATTAAATGTGCCAGTATCCAGCCTCTTTGGTTTTGTTGCCATGCTCTGTGACTGTTATGACCATGACATTATTTTTTCATGTGTGGCCTCTTTAGGATTCTCCATGGGCTGCTCAGTCTTCATTTGCGCCAGTCTTCATCTTTTAGTTTCATATTGGTAATTCACATTTTGTGCAAAAAAACTCAGATTTCCTGGGCATGTAAATCATAAAATATTTTCACTTTGACTATTTCCATTCCTGCAGAGATTCTTTTTCAGTTGTCTGGAGGATGCTTTGTTACAAAATCCTAATTGTTGTTTGTGAAGTCTTACATCTCCTATGGCCTGCATGATTTGAGAAACCATTTCACATCTAAATAGTAGACTCACACATCCAACATTACATTTTTCATATCATATATGCTTTGTGTACATAAGGCAATACTATGAATTTTTTAACAGCAGTAAACTGTTTTTAATTGATTTTGTTGGGACTCAAGCGCAATCCTGAGTTTAAGATACCTCCAATACCTTTGTTTATTTACCTATTAGGATGGCTTCATTCGACATCTTGTAAGATTGTAGAGTTTGTTTTTAAAATATTTTTTAGGCTTCAACAGTGCCATTTAGGGTGGGCACCTAAATGTTTTTTATTCTTAGCCTTTGGGTGGCTACATACCATACATGTCCTTTTATGTTTGATCCTAGAACATTCTGTATTTAAAAATTATGAATGACACCAGCGATTGCTTAGTTTCATTGCAGTAGTCATTTTATTATGCCAATGGCTTGGGTATTTTTTGTTCACTAATCTATTTTTTATGTCCAAGATGCTAGCTCATTTAACTTTCTGCACTGCTTTTTTACGAATACAATGAACACAGGAAGTCTAAAGAGATGGAGTTAGAACATGAAAAGCAGACTATTATAAAATAAATTACTACGCCATTGACATAACATAGGGACCACAGACATGTACCAGTGCACGTACCATTCATAATATAAACGGAGCATCAGAAGAAACATAGAGATAAGACAAATATCTATAGAGCCAGTGATATATTATTGTATAATTAAGTAAAAAGATTACATTATTTCACAGGTATAAAAGTAACATTACAATGTGACCCTGAATATGATTTAAATTATATACACACTGTAATATATGGGTGCATGTACATAACAGATCTCATAGGCATAGTGATTTGGAATGTTGTTAGGGCAGCATGCGATGGAATCTGGGAAGACTGGGAGGCAGTTGAGGAGTGAGGTCTGGACAGGAGCTGGAGTGGCTGGAAAGTGACACTCTGCCAGATTGATGCTACAGACAGAAAGGCTAAAACAGCTACAAAGTGCTGAAATAAAACACCTACATGTAAAAATAAGTCAAATACCTTAAAATGCATAAAATAATCTAACCATTATTTAAAAACTACATCTCCTCATTACTGGTACGAAAAGTACGTAATAACACCAAATAATGCAAACGGAAGTCCTAGCTACAAAAATTAATAAAACTGCATGTTACAACCAGGCCAAGATGAAAGAATATTACATGAAATAAAATACATAAAAAACATAACCACTAATAATAATCACAAATCTTTTTTTAAGTTACAAATACCCAACAAAAAAGTATTAAAATATAAATAGAAACTAAAATTAGTAAAACAATTTCCTTCTCAATAGTAAAGTGCTTTCATTTTACCAAAGAAACAAACACAAATTCTGACTGTTAATGGAATATTTTGAAGATCCTTGTGTTGGCTACCTGCATTAATCAGGACAGAAGGGCCAGCCCAACTTCCACATTTCTTGCTGGAATGTATAAGGTAACACCATCTCTCAAGAGGGAAAACTAACAACACAGGGCACGATTCTTTCCAAGGGACACTTGGTATAAGCAACCATGCACTCTACCAACTTCTAGAACTAATAAAATAAGAACAAGGCTACCAAGACCTAAGACTCAAACAATCTGTCACACAACAAAATTTAATTTCCTAGAAACCAAGGCCTACCATATTCTCGGAACAATAGCCAGAATAATAGCTGGAAATACAACCGAATAAAAACTCACACTCAAAATTTACTTAAAGATAATATAAAAAAAAACAGTCTAAACGATTCTGAAGTATAAAAGAATCATAATTTATTTACAGTATTTTTAAAAATGTAAAAAATATAAAGAATACAAATATAAAATACAAACTGGATAACCTTTGCGTTAATAAATCTAAATATAATTCATGCCAAAGTGTATGAAAAATTAACAAAAAATGTATAAATATATAAATATTTTTCATAACTTGTAAACTATAAAACTGTTTGAAATCAGAATAATATATTTGTGTGTACATATATACGTTTCCACTAAAATGTTTTAAATTACAAAATAAATGTAAAAGAATTGAAAAATATGTTTAAAATTTTTAAATTTACTTTGTACGACTGCTTCCACATATCACAAATTGACACAGACACATTTTTCACTAAAATAATGCTCAAAATGACACATTTGCATTTAGAATGATTAAAATACTAATATTTGTTTTTGTAAATTAATCACCTTAATTAAGTACACAAACATTTTGGGAGGCGGGAGTAAATGTATTTGCTATTCTAAATTCAAACCTAACCACATTTGTTTATGTGTCAGACTTTGGGAGGGTTAGATTTAATATTCTCACTCCAATCTGAGCCATATTAGGCAAAGTGTTGGATTTCTTTTTGGGGGGGGGGAGGCGTTACATTGTGCATTCCTGCTTCAAGCTTAGCTACTTTGGAGAAAATGTTGGACTATTTTATATTACTCCAAATGTAACCACATTTGAGAAACTGTTGAAAACTGGTGGGGTTAGGTCTACTGTTACCACTCCGAATGTAGCCACATTTGGGGCCTGGGATGAGAATGGGAAGACAGATTCATTATTCACACACCATATTGGGAAAAGTGATGGAAATCGAGGCGTGGGGATTAAATATACTACACCCACTTCAAATGTAACCACATCAAAGTAAGTGCTTAACTTCAGAGGTCTCAAACATTTACTATTTCCACTCCAAAATAGAAATAGACAAAATTTTGCCTGTGTTATTCATGTAATTTCAGGGATTACACATTACCTTGGTTATACGGAAATTCCTGGATTTATGCCATTATGTCTTTTTCCATAATTACACACTATTCCCACTCCAAATGTTGGAGAAAGTGTTGGAATTTGGTGGTTAGATGTAATATATCCACTATAAACTTAAAAACATTTAGGAAAATGATGGCCTCTGGAGGAGAGGTTAAACTTACTATTCCCAACACACAATGAGCTACTTTAGAGAAAAAGTGCAACTCTGCGGAAGTTACATTTACTAATCCATCCCCAAATTAACCACATAAGAAAAAATGAATTTATATTTTTAAAAGGCAGCATAAAAAATAAATAGAATTCATTTTAAACATATATAAAATACATAAAAATATTTTATTAATTTGATGTTTATTTGAGAAATACATGAATTGTATATATAAAATATTTTTAATTGTAAAGAAAAACACATTAATACAAAATATTGTGTTAAATTTGAAAAAGTCTATACATATTTAAAAAATGTAAATGAATGATTAACTTAAAATAAAATAATAATAATATTGCCTCACATGTCTGTCACCCAAAACAACCTATACCTGAGTTAAGACTGTTCTGTTATGTTACCAGCATTTTTACACTGTACATGATGAGGCTACACATGTGCCAAAAATATTTTTCTAACTTTCGGAATGTTATCCTCCCTTTCTGTTTCTGAGGAACAGTTTAATTTATTTCTGTATTTCCACAAATGGGATGCTCCACTTGAGGGGCTACTCATTGTGACTTGGGGCATGAAGCATGTTATTGGTAGCAGCAGACCTTCTGTGAATCGTTACTTCTAATATTCCATTTTAAAAGTACATGGTGGTATCCAGAAATTCTATTTTCCCTGAACTAATTGTGTGTGAGACAGACATTAAATGGATTTTCATTAAGACTGGTAAAATATTCCATGAAATCTCTTTGATGATGTCAACGAAACACAACAGTGTTTGTGTCTTATCAAGAAATTTCTCATGTTTGTTTGACCAAGAAAAAATCCTTTTCCCATCACCCCATGGTGAGAATAGCATGGCTCCAGGCAAAAGAATTGCCCATCGCTGTTAAGCATGTTTGTTGGAAGATCTCATTTCTAAAAAGAAAGTTGTTGGTTAGTACTGTACCAGTCATTTCCAGTAACATTTACGTATTTTCCCATTTACTAATGTTTTCTCTTTACAGGAAGTATTTTACATGATTTTATGCCCAAGTCATGGTTAATACAAATGTATAAGGAAGTTACATTCATTATAAGTAGTTATCATTCCATGGGATGTTCTGCAGGGGGAAAAACAGATCAGTTATGATCCTTGGAATGACAATCACTTACTAACCACAGAGGATGTCACAACCATATTATATAAAATGCACTCTTCACCATTGACTTCCATTGATGGCTTCAATAGTTGTAGTAGTGGTCTCTTGTGTCCTTCCTGTTTATGCCACTGAGTAAGTAAGTAATATTTTATTTGCAGAATAATTAAAATCATTGCAATTTACATGAAATGTCTGGGTAAGAAAACATTTACAATTTAAAATAATTAATTATTAGGAGTTCATTACTTTACAAAAATACGGTAGTCTAAAAGAGGCGATAGTCCGTCAAGTGCTCTAGGAATTTTGACGACATGGGTTTTTTATTAAGCAATAAAAGGAAATTGACGCTTGGTTCAACTGTCAGCTTTCAAGATCCTCATTTCAAGGTTCCCTGCCCTGGGACTGCTATTGTCTTACTAGGGTGGCCCATTTGGTGGAAGTAAAGTGTTCACTTGTAGAAGGAACTTGGCAGCCCGAAGGAAAGCTGAATTGATTTGCTGTTTAGTAATGTCAGCACTGCAAAAAGGCATGATCGTATATTGAGTGCCCGGAAGGCAGGGCAGAGTAATTTCTGTCTTAAGGAGTTAACTGCCACACAGATGCACAGAACATTTAACAAGCTTTACTCAAATCGACCGCAAAGTCTGCAGAAAGAGTTCGACCATCTTTGTTTTCAGGGCGGCCCCTGGCCTTTTGATGGAATGGTACTGTTAGACCTGTCAGCCCTTTGGCAGTTCCCTCCTCATTTTATTATTTTTGTCCCTTTCCCCCTTCTCATTTTTTCTGTCTACCTAACTTTTTGGTGCTGATGTAGGGGTTCTGGGTGTCTTTTCCACTCCACATGAGGGAAAGGCGCAAGGTGCTCCTCTGAGGGGGATGGATGAGAAAGGTGATATTCATAAAATGGTGGCTCCAACTGTCACTTCAGCACCTGGACCAGGACTGCTATGGGAGATTCCAGAACATTCTGGGCCTCTCTGGCAAGTCAAGTCCAAGGTGATAAATAGAGGTGACAGGAGAGCGGCCATTTTAGGTTTCTCAGAGAGAACTGTGTGGCATCAGGAGTAAGGCGCCTGTGTGAGGAGGTGGTCGTGCCTAAAAGGGAACAGACAGGTTTTAGGGCCTGCACAAACTTCCAAACCAGGTGACGTCACCCCTAACCTTGTGACCGGGCCCTGAGCGCAGTCGGAGATCTGGTGGACAACGCTATCTTGGAATTTACCTGTGGCCACTTCCAGGAGCAAGGAAGCTTGTGGACTCCAATCCAGCTGCACCAAAGAATTACTGGCACCTTTGATTTGGCTCCCCCACTCCCCTCTAATTCCCTCCCAAAGACCCTACCAGAACTGGACACCGTCATCCTCCAGAGATCGTGAGGGACTTCTGGTGTCCTCCGGAGGTGGTTCCTGGCTTGTGGGAGCTTGTGGTGGGGCTTCCTGTGAGGAACGGGTGAGCCGCGACGCCGCTGCCCAGGTGAGGAGAATTGCCTGAGGGAGGAGCGAGACGCGACCGGCTTCGAGGCCGGCATCCTCATGTCACGTGAGAGGGGCTGTAGCGCCGCCCCTCTCTGCTGCCAGTAACCCCGGAAGGCCGCGCCCCTTCTGAGACGCTGTTGCTTGAAGTACCCGAGCAGTCCGTAACGGAGTCTGAACCGACCCGGACTCTGCCGGCTGGCCAAGCCCCCCTAGAAAGTGAGGCCATAGCGGAAACGGAGCACCCCCTCGCTACCAGTAAGCGTTGGATGAGGCATTTCGGTGAGGTGCCTAGTGGGACGCCCTCCGACCCTTCGGCCAGATTCCCCCCTTTGGTGTCGGGAGTTCCGACACCCGGAAACAAGGTCCTTCAGTTCAGGAGTAACCTACTCGCAGGACGACCAGCACAAACACAGTAAGCGGGGCCCTAGTAGGAGAAAGGGGGGGTGATAGAGGAGTCCCCAGAGGGCCCGGGGGAGTACGTCGCAGGGGGCAGGAAGTGTCCTGGTATCCCTTGAGGTCCGTTACTGGGAAACACCAGTCCTTGGCGAATAGAAAAGGGAAAGTGACTGGATTTGACACGAGACTGACTAGGGGGGAATACAGTCCTGTCGCTCAGTGTGGGAAAAGATAATCTCCCAGTCAGTGACAGCTGGAGATCGGATTCCATGTTAATAAAAATGTGATTGGGTGTTTGTCAAGAAATAAGCAGAACTTGACAGACTGATTAGAATGGATCACTGAGTTGCCAGCCAGTGAAGGTCCAACGTAGCGCCTAGAAGGTGGAGATTGGATAGAATCAGCAGAATAAGAGTCCTGAAGTACAGCTGTGAAGGGACTCCTCAGATCGAATATTCAGAGGGGACTAAATGTTCTTTTGAAATGTGATTTGAAGCACGCCCTGTAGAAGTGAAGCTAGGACTCCCGATTCGGGATGGGAGAAGCTCTGAGGGTATTTCTGTAATCACTTTGTAAGGTGTAACGTTGAAAGGTATTGTCATTTTGAATGAAAAATGTAATGTTTTACCCTGTCATGGGAAACTAAGTACCACCGTTAAAGAAGAAAAGATTATCTAGTACAGAAACGTCCAGGTTTGGCCTTAGACTATAGAGAGAAGTCTAATGCAAATGAAATGAACTGGTTTCAATTGTAATGTCAAAGTGAAAACTGAATCTTGATCAGAAAAGAAATGTTATAAAGTTTACAGTAACTCTTTTACAAAAATCGGTGTAGTGTTCTTTTTGAGTGATGTGGCGCAGGATTGCGAGCTGAGTGGGATGCAGGCCTGAAAAGCCAAGAGGAGTGTTGAGCCAAGTGACCTGAGCCAAGCTACCCCCTTAGACGTAGGTCTAACAAATTGGTGCTCAGCGGTGGGATCGTTATTCAGTGCTTGCATCCGCTTGGTAGCAGTTTTGCGCGCATCACCACCTACACTGCATTGTTTTGACTGGAGTTTTCTCCAGATTGTTTCTTAATTGGAGGTTTTTAAAATTGTCCTGTGGATTCTCTTTCTTGAGTAAAGTTCTTGTTAACTGTGTTGGGGTCCCATCCGGCAGGATGGAATTCGAATTGGGTAGGCTGGAGGAGTATACAGTGGCCCAGTTGAAGGAGTTCTGCCAGGAACGGGGGGTATTCTTTAAGCAGGGGGCGAAGAAGACAGAGCTCCAGGCAAGCTTAAGAGCCTGGGTTATGGCCCACCCTAGCGGGAAACGGGAAGAAGAACCAGGACTAGATCTCCTAGAAGAACCGGAAGTCCTTCTTCCCCCTGGGAGCGGTAATGTGGACGTTGGGTCCAGGGCCCCATCAAGAGTGGGAAGTAGCGCCTCAGGGGGGAGCCTGTCCTCTGCTGACCTAGTTGATCGGAGGGAAGAGAGACAGCTTAGAATGGATCTGGCCCGGTTGGAAAAGGAGAGGGAGGAGAGGAGGTTCCTCCATGAGCTTCACTTAAAAGAGTTAGAGCTCAAAGCCCTTCAACCTGGAACTCCCAGTAGTCCTAATGGTGGCAGCATACCGAGAGAAGTCCCGAGAGAGTCCAGGCCCTACCTGCCCAAAGATGTGGATGCTAGCTATGGTATAGGGGATGATATTGTAAAATGGCTGGCTGCCTATGAGGTCTCTCTAAGAGCCCATGGGGTCCCCGAAGCCCAGTGGGGGGGTGGCCTGTATAGGTATATGCCTCCGGTGGGGAGGGATGCCTTGTTAGCGCTAGAACAGCCAGACCAGACCCGGTACCCCGTTATGAAGGTAGCCCTAGTGAGGAAATTTGGGCTGACCCCTGAAAAATTCAGGCAGAGGTTCCGGGGCAGTCAGAAGTTGTCCACTCAGAATTGGGTGGACTTCTTGGATTATGCCAGGAAGGCCTTAGAGGGCTGGGTGCAGGGCAGTGATGTCAAGGACTATGAGGGACTGTACAATTTAATTTTAAAGGAGCACCTCCTAGAGAAAAGTTTTCCAGAGCTGCGTCAGCACCTGGTAGACAGCAAGCTAACTAATCCCAGGAAGCTTGCGGAGGAGGCGGATATCTGGGCGAGTACCCGGGTATCCTCAAAAGGGACTGGAGGGAATTTCCAAAGGGCTGGACAGGGCGACCCCCAGAAGACAGAGGGGGGAGACAAAAAGAGGGAGTTCTCTAAAGGTCCCCAAAAGAGTTCACCAGGGAAGGGAGTAGGATTCCCTCCTAAGGTTGGTCCCCACAAACCCCCTTATCCTGACCGTGGTCAGCAGCCTAGGGTTGTCCGATGTTACGAGTGTGGTGAGGTTGGGCACTATAAGGGGGATGCCAAGTGTCCCAAGAGACCACACCCTCCCATTGGAGGAAAGACCCCTGGGGTGGCGAGTGTAGTGCTCGGGGAGGAGTTGCCCCTAGATAAGGGAGGTGAGTGGGCAGGGCTAACCCTAGTGTCCTTAGGGGATTGTGAGATGGTTCCTAAGACCCAGATGCCCTCGAATACTAAGTACAGGCAATGGGTCACCATCAATGCCCAGAGGGTGGAGGCTCTGAGGGACACAGGAGCCAGCATGACTATGGTGAGGAGTCAGCTGGTGTCCCCAGAGCAGGTGGTTCCCAATGTAGTCCACCCGGTTGTGATGGCTGACAACCGAGAGGGTCACTATCCGGTGGCCCAGGTTCCCTTTGAGTGGGGAGGGGTTGCGGGTCCTCTACGAGTTGCGATCAGCCCTGCCATGCCGGTCGACTGCCTGTTGGGAAACGACCTTGAACACTCGGCGTGGAAGGAGGTTGAGTTCAGGGCCCACATGGAGATGTTGGGGACCCCTGAGTGGACCTGTGCCCACACTCGGTCTGTGACCACCCGAAGAGGGGATTCACAGAGGTTGGAGCCTGGGACAAAGGCCCAACCAGCTGCCGGAAAGGGTAGACGGGGACGGGGAAAGCCTGCCCCGGCATCTAACCCTCCAAAGGTGGATGGAGCAACTAAGGTGGTCCCGGAGTCTACGGAGGGGGATGTAACGTCCCTGGAGGGCTTGCCTACCCCTGCAGACTGGCAGGTGGAGGGAGGACCTACTAGGGAAGAGTTTTGTCGGGCTCAGAAGGAGTGCCCTACCCTTGAGGGTTTACGGCGGCAGGCCGAAGCCCAGGCAGCGGGTGACGATTCCGGGAACTTCCACATATACTGGGAAGATGGACTCCTGTATAGCGAACCCAAGGCTCCGGTGCATGGTTCATCCCGGGCCTTGGTAGTTCCCCAGCGTTACCGAGCCTTCCTATTAGGACTGGCTCACGAAATACCCTTGGCAGGACACTTGGGACAAGACAAGACCTTTGCTCGACTTGTCCCTCATTTTTACTGGCCTCAGATGAGGATTACGTCCGATACTTTTTGTAGGACGTGTGTAACCTGCCAAGCTAGTGGGAAAACAGGGGTGAAGCTGAAAGCTCCCCTGGAACCACTGCCTGTCGTTGGTACCCCCTTTGAAAGGGTGGGCATCGACATTGTCGGGCCATTGGATCCACCAACGTCGGCCGGTCACAGGTTTATCCTGGTTCTGGTGGATCATGCCACACGGTACCCAGAGGCTATCCCTCTGAGGACCATTACTGCACCTGCGGTGGCACGGGCCCTTATGGGAATTTTTACCCGGATGGGATTCCCCAAGGAAGTGGTGTCGGACAGAGGTACCAACTTCATGTCGGCCTACATGCGGGCCATGTGGAAAGAGTGTGGAGTTACCTACCGGTTCTCCACTCCTTATCACCCCCAGACTAATGGTCTGGTGGAAAGGTTTAACAAAACCTTAAAGGGCATGATCCGGAGTCTGCCCGAGAGCCTGCGGAGGAAGTGGGACGTCCTCCTACCTTGTTTGCTGTTTTCGTACAGGGAGGTACCACAGAAGGGAGTGGGCTTCAGCCCCTTCGAGTTGTTGTACGGGCACCCTGTGCGTGGACCCCTCAGCCTGGTGAAGGATGGATGGGAAAAGACTCCCAGAAAACTTCCCCCGGATGTGGTGAGCTACATGCTGGCCTTTCGTAGCCAAATGGCTAGGTTGTGGAAGCAAGCTTCTGAAAACCTAGAAGCCAGCCAAACGGTCATGAAGGAATGGTATGACCGAAACGCTCACCCGGTGGAGCTGGAGCCTGGCCAGAAGGTGTGGGTGATGGAACCTGGAGAGCTTAGCGCCCTCCAGGATCGCTGGTCAGGTCCCTTTGAGGTGGTTGAGAAAAAGGGCAAGGTTACCTACGTGGTAGATCTTAAGACCCCCAGGCAGCCCCATCGGGTGCTCCATGTCAATCGCCTCAAGCCTCACCAAGAGAGACCCGAGGTCACGTTAATGATGGTGACTGATGGGTCAGAGGAAGAGGAAAGTGAACCTCTTCCTGATCTGTTTGCGTCCCAAGAGAAGGATGGGTCGGTGGAGGGAGTGATCCTTTCACCGTCACTAACTCCAGAACAATGGAAGGACTGTCGCCAGGTACTGGAGCAGTTTGCTTCCTTGTTCTCCCTTATCCCGGGAAGGACTCATCTGTGTACCCATGACGTGGACACAGGGGACAGCCCACCTGTGAAGTCCAAGTCCTACCGACTGTCGGATAAGGTGAAGGCTAGCATCCATGAGGAAGTTACCAAGATGCTAGAGCTAGGAGTGATTGAGCCTTCGAGTAGTCCCTGGTCCAGTCCGGTGGTACTGGTACCTAAAGCTGCCCCACCGGGCACTACCCCAGAACTCCGGTTCTGTGTGGATTATAGGGGACTGAATTCTGTGACAAAGACATACGCTCATCCAATCCCGAGGGCGGATGAGCTCATTGACCGGTTGGGAGCTGCCCAATATCTCAGTACCTTTGACCTCACTTCCGGGTACTGGCAGATTTCCCTGACGGATGGAGCCAAGGAAAGGTCAGCCTTCTCCACACCCGAGGGTCACTACCAGTTCTGTGTGATGCCCTTTGGGCTCAAGAACGCCCCTGCTACGTTCCAGCGATTGGTGAACCAGGTCCTCTCTGGTATGGAAGCCTTTTCAGTTGCGTACCTGGATGACATCGCTGTCTTCAGCCGCAGCTGGGAGGACCATCTGCGCCACCTTCAGGCTGTTCTTCAGGCTTTGCAGCAGGCAGGTCTGACGATCAAGGCCAGCAAGTGCCAGATCGGGCAGGGGTCGGTAGTGTACCTCGGTCACTTGGTGGGTCGGGGTAAGGTGCAACCCCTCCAGGCCAAGATCGAAACCATCATGGCCTGGGAGCCCCCCAAGACTCAGACGGAGGTCCGGGCCTTCTTGGGCCTCACTGGTTACTACCGACGCTTTGTCAAGGGATACGGAACCATCGTGGCCCCCTTGACTGAGCTCACTTCCAAAAAGCACCCTCGACGGGTGATCTGGACCGAGGGATGTCAACAAGCTTTTGACACCTTGAAAAAGGCCATGTGTGCGGCACCTGTTCTCAGGGCCCCTGACTTTGCCAAGGAGTTCATTGTCCAGACGGACGCGTCGGAGCACGGTATTGGAGCAGTGCTGTCGCAACTTAATGATGAGGGTCTAGACCAACCGGTGGTTTTCCTATCTAGGAGACTACTCCCCCGGGAACAGAGGTGGAGTGCAATTGAGAGGGAAGCTTTTGCGGTGGTGTGGGCTCTGAAGAAGCTGCGGCCATACCTGTTTGGCTCGCACTTCCTGGTTCAGACCGACCACCGGCCCCTCAGGTGGCTGATGCAAATGTGGGGCGAGAATCCCAAGCTGTTGAGGTGGTCCATTTCCCTACAGGGGATGGACTTTAGGGTGGAACATCGCCCAGGAGTGGACCACGCCAATGCTGACGGTCTCTCCAGGTATTTCCGCCTTAGTGAAGAGGACTCCCAAGGGGTTGGGTAGCTCTCCCCACTTTCAGCTGGGGGGGACACGTGTTAGACCTGTCAGCCCTTTGGCAGTTCCCTCCTCATTTTATTATTTTTGTCCCTTTCCCCCTTCTCATTTTTTCTGTCTACCTAACTTTTTGGTGCTGATGTAGTGGTTCTGGGTGTCTTTTCCACTCCACATGAGGGAAAGGCGCAAGGTGCTCCTCTGAGGGGGATGGATGAGAAAGGTGATATTCATAAAATGGTGGCTCCAACTGTCACTTCAGCACCTGGACCATGACTGCTATGGGAGATTCCAGAACTTTCTGGGCCTCTCTGGCAAGTCAGGTCCAAGGTGATAAATAGAAGTGACAGGAGAGCGGCCATTTTAGGTTTCTCAGAGAGAACTGTGTGGCATCAGGAGTAAGGCGCCTGTGTGAGGAGGTGGTCGTGCCTAAAAGGGAACAGACAGGTTTTAGGGCCTGCACAAACTTCCAAACCAGGTGACGTCACCCCTAACCTTGTGACCGGGCCCTGAGCGCAGTCGGAGATCTGGTGGACAACGCTATCTTGGAATTTACCTGTGGCCACTTCCAGGAGCAAGGAAGCTTGTGGATTCCAATCCAGCTGCACCAAAGAATTACTGGCACCCTTGATTTGGCTCCCCCACTCCCCTCTAATTCCCTCCCAAAGACCCTACCAGAACTGGACACCGTCATCCTCCAGAGATCGTGAGGGACTTCTGGTGTCCTCCGGAGGTGGTTCCTGGCTTGTGGGAGCTTGTGGTGGGGCTTCCTGTGAGGAACGGGTGAGCCGCGACGCCGCTGCCCAGGTGAGGAGAATTGCCTGAGGGAGGAGCGAGACGCGACCGGCTTCGAGGCCGGCATCCTCATGTCACGTGAGAGGGGCCGTAGCACCGCCCCTCTCTGCTGCCAGTAACCCCGGAAGGCCGCGCCCCATCTGAGACGCTGTTGCTTGAAGTACCCGAGCAGTCCGTAACGGAGTCTGAACCGACCCGGACTCTGCCGGCTGGCCAAGCCCCCCTAGAAAGTGAGGCCATAGCGGAAACGGAGCACCCCCTCGCTACCAGTAAGCGTTGGATGAGGCATTTCGGTGAGGTGCCTAGTGGGACGCCCTCCGACCCTTCGGCCAGATTCCCCCCTTTGGTGTCGGGAGTTCCGACACCCGGAAACAAGGTCCTTCAGTTCAGGAGTAACCTACTCGCAGGACGACCAGCACGAACACAGTAAGCGGGGCCCTAGTAAGAGAAAGGGGGGGTGATAGAGGAGTCCCCAGAGGGCCCGGGGGAGTACGTCGCAGGGGGCAGGAAGTGTCCTGGTATCCCTTGAGGTCCGTTACTGGGAAACACCAGTCCTTGGCGAATAGAAAAGGGAAAGTGACTGGATTTGACACGAGTCTGACTAGGGGGGAATACAGTCCTGTCGCTCAGTGTGGGAAAAGATAATCTCCCAGTCAGTGACAGCTGGAGATCGGATTCCATGTTAATAAAAATGTGATTGGGTGTTTGTCAAGAAATAAGCAGAACTTGACAGACTGATTAGAATGGATCACTGAGTTGCCAGCCAGTGAAGGTCCAACGTAGCGCCTAGAAGGTGGAGATTGGATAGAATCAGCAGAATAAGAGTCCTGAAGTACAGCTGTGAAGGGACTCCTCAGATCGAATATTCAGAGGGGACTAAATGTTCTTTTGAAATGTGATTTGAAGCACGCCCTGTAGAAGTGAAGCTAGGACTCCCGATTCGGGGTGGGAGAAGCTCTGAGGGTATTTCTGTAATCACTTTGTAAGGTGTAACGTTGAAAGGTATTGTCATTTTGAATGAAAAATGTAATGTTTTACCCTGTCATGGGAAACTAAGTACCACCGTTAAAGAAGAAAAGATTATCTAGTACAGAAACGTCCAGGTTTGGCCTTAGACTATAGAGAGAAGTCTAATGCAAATGAAATGAACTGGTTTCAATTGTAATGTCAAAGTGAAAACTGAATCTTGATCAGAAAAGAAATGTTATAAAGTTTACAGTAACTCTTTTACAAAAATCGGTGTAGTGTTCTTTTTGAGTGATGTGGCGCAGGATTGCGAGCTGAGTGGGATGCAGGCCTGAAAAGCCAAGAGGAGTGTTGAGCCAAGTGACCTGAGCCAAGCTACCCCCTTAGACGTAGGTCTAACAGGTACCCTTTCTTGTTTTTAAATAAAAGAGTTGGATCGTTTGAGAAATGTGGCACATAAGGTATGGTTGGGGCCCCCAGCTGGTGTAAGATATGCCACTGAGTAATCGGCACATTTGTTACAGAGCAGTTCTACTCCCAGGGTTATAGAGACATTTGAGACTTTAGCGATATCTATCTCTCAATTGGATCTTAAAGGCTCAGCCTTAGAACAACAAATCTATATGTCAGAATGCAGAAATCTTAGTAGTTGTGGTCTCAGAACTACTATCCATCTGGTGACACAGATCTTACAAGCTTAGGCGATGGAGGCATCCTTTGGTTTACTGGTTTGGGAAAATATCTAGCCTCATAGGACAAAGTTTGGATCATGGCAGTCTAAAGACTAGATTTTGGGACAATAGTCTAGGTAGCCAACAACGAGAGGCATAAACATCTGACAATATTAAACTGGGTCATTCTCCAAAATATCCCAAAAGTACTTTTAAAAGAAAAACTAACAGTGTACAACAAATTTGAAGGAACGTGTGTAATTGGTACTTATGTTTGGCTTCAAAAGCTTTCAGCATTGGGAGCTTGTTGAACATTAACATTTTATGAAGGAGACATAGGGAGAAATTAAACTTTTTTAGTTAACAATTGTGAGAAATTGGTTCGTTGGTTGAATGGAGGGTGACTTCTGTTCAAGCAACAACCACAATCCCTGGCAGAATGAAACACAAAAAGTCACAAAATTAACCTGTGCTTAACCTTGCATAGCTTGGCAGAAAAATTCGTCAGGCTTAACTGAGAGGCAGTAAGTAAACTATTTATGCAGACTACAAACAGTAATAAAGTGAAAACCCAACACAAGAAAAATCCCACACCAATTATAAAAATAGAGCACATTTTAATAAATTATTTCAGACCAAAACCTCACAAATCCAATCAATAGAACCAGAATTAAGAATGTTTAAAGTTTAAGATCAAATTTAGTGCTTAAAAGATCAACGCATCGACTGCGTGTATCAGGCTGAGTGAGACGAGTCAAAGTTGAAAAACATGGCCAACTGCAATGGAGCGGGGATCAGATATAACAAGTGAACTGGGCCAGTCAGCTATTCCCTTCTGACTGAAAAGACATTTTAAGAAAAAGTTCTGGTAAGGTAAAAGTTCAGCGGGGCAATGATGTAGGCAGTGTACGAAGAGAGAGCATTGTAATCGGGGAGCTGCTGGACAAAGTGGTGCTGAAGATTTCTTTGTTCGGACACACTCACTTTTTTGAAAGTCAAACATCTCCAGCAGGATGAGGCAGGAGGCTGCAGCTGTCTGGAGTTCTAGGAGGCTAGATACCTCTTTGGTAAAGACCACTGAACAGGATTTGCTGCTGCGGAGAAGAATGAAGTGGAAGCAGTGGCGGCTCGCATAGGTCATGCTACGGGGCGGTGAGGCGGGGAGGGGCAAGGAGGGGAGTAGTAAACTCGGACATACGACGGAATGGAGGATTACTTTCCTCCGTTCCATCATAGTCCAAGTTTACTACCCCCACCCACCTTGACCCTCCCCTGCACAACCTCACCGCCCGCAACACGCCCTATGCGAGCCGCCACTGAGTGGCAGCTGTTGCAAAGTCAGGTTGTGTTGCGGGGATTCTGCTCATGCACGGAACTATGCACAAGAAACCAGGACCTCAGTGAATTGTGGTGTACCAAAAAACTCACCTCAGTACCCAGAACCCCTAACTGACTAGCATCAGTGTCTCATTCGTTCTCAGTATCATCTCGAAGCTACCAATGATTAGGCAATCCAGAACAAGCGACTTAGAGTACTCTCAGGAATGGTGGGAATCAGAAACACCTTTTCGTTATTATTCTCATATCAGTCCACAACAAGAGTAATCAGAGCTACAGAAAAGTTTCAAATGTTTGTTTTTAACTACGTGCTCTAAGGTGCAGTACTTTGGCTAACATAAGCAGACAAATGTTTAAAAATAAAACCATCAGCATTGTTACAATACCATTAAAAATGAAAGGAGAAATCATATTAAAAATGATAGTGGAAAATAAGTCCTATAATACTTTGTGAACCACCCTCCCTTGGCTAGTAGACTAGTTTTATAAACTAATAGAAGATCTCTAGGTTTGGATGGGGAACCCCATACCTCAAAGATCAGCTTAGGTGAATCACATCACAGGATCAGCTCTGCTCTCTGTGTCTGGAAAGGTTTTCTCCAAGTGTCTGAATCATGCATGCAAATGCAATATTAAAGGCACCCGAGTTTCAGATATTTGCAGCTGTGTGCGTGTTGTGTCTAGACCGTGGGCCGATCAACCTGACTTCAACAGCATGCATTGTTATTTGACCTTGATGGCTTCTGCACACAGTGTTCAGACTAAGGTCGCAGGGCATGTCCTGGGATGTGAACAACAGACCGTTCTCATGTGAAGAAAAAACGAGCAAGCAAGCAGTTTTACGTGTAATATCAGCTACCTGTAGTGTCGCGTGCAAAAGCAGCAAAGCGGCAAGATGGCATTTAGCTTCTAAAATGCTTATGCTAACCTAGCAATGTATGTACCTAAAACGCTGTCTCCACTACAGTTGGCCAGTGGTACATCTTGGACAGATAGTCTAGCAGGTTGGTCCCGGTCTTCTCTTGGTTCTTAGAGCAGTTTTTAGCCAAGCATGTTCCAAGTTCCAAGTTTGGGATTTGGCTATCTGGGCATCCTTAGCACCGCCACCAAAAGTGCAGGACTGGAGGTGCACCACTTGGGGGTTAGGACTCACTCAGGCTGGGTCCAGCCTGTTATGTCCCCATTATTCTGAATAGGAGACCATTGATCTAGCCCTTGGAGTCACTCTGGTAGTCCTGGGTGCAAATGGTGAAGCAGAGCTCAAGCAGCAAAGCAGATCTGTGAGGGTCCAAGGCAGGCTCCTGGCAGCAAAGCAGTACTTACAGATGCAACAAAGCAGTCTCAGCAGGCCAGAGCAACAGGCAGTCCTCTGAGAGTCCTTCCACAGGTCCAGAGAGTGAACGGAAGAATATTCCAATAAAGAAGATTTTTAATTACAATTTCATAGATGCCAAACATGAAATGCTTACAGGTTATTGATCATAAATTAGCACCTATTAAATGTAATAAGTTAACCCAATGGTATCTTATGGTGCAGGCAGGCCTCACAGTACTGAAAAAACAAATATAAGAGTTTTAGGGATGAACCTAAAAGTACATGCCTAACCTTTTATGACAATGCACCCTTCCCTAAGGGCTACCCAGTCCTACCTCAGGCGCGACTTATATACAAAAACTTAGTTTAAGGTTTGGTAAGGGCAGTATGTTGCCAAGTCGAATTGGCTCTTTAAAATCTCATACAGGCTGCAATGGCTGACCTGGAACATTCTTTTAAGAGGCTACTTAACTGGGTGGCACACTAAGTGCTGCAGGCCTACTAGTAATAAACATATTTAATTTACAGGCCCTAGGTATATGGATATCTCTCTATAAGTGATGTATAAGTAAATTAAATATGCCATTTAGGTGTAAACCAATTGTACCATGTTTAAAGGAGAGGGCACATGCACTTTAGCACTGGTTAGCAGTGGTAAAGTGCACAGAGTCTCAAGGTGAACAAAAACGATTTCAGCAAAAGTAGGATGGGTGCAGGAAAAAGGATTGGGGCTCACCCTGCAGATTGGGCCAAGTCCAACAACAATTATATTTTCACTTGGCACATAGGACATAGGTTACTTCATATTTGTGCATGCTACTGTCAGGGCACAGGGAGCTGCTCTGAAACTTACTTTCACATACACATCTTTGGCATCAGCACATGAAGGGTAGACACACCACAGATAACAGCAGATGCCTGGTCACCCTAATCAGGAAAACTCAGCTACTGGCCCAGACACACTTGGTCCATACCTTAAGATTTCTCTGCCAAAATGTCTCCGATAAATCGTGCCCTGGATACAGCCATCTAACAGTCTCCGATGGAATTCCTGCAATGCTGACGTTGTCATTCAATTGCAATTAAGCTGATTTTTGCATTTTAACATTAAAAGCAAGACATGAAGGCTCATTAAAATTCACAGTCAATATCCCTTCTTGGCTGAGGTCTTGAAGCCTCATTATTCGCTTCTCTAGACCCCACCTCACTAGAGACATGGGACCGCGTCACCTGCATATCCAAGTATGTGCATATTCACATCCAAGCCTCCAAGGCTCCAAGGCAGTCTGTTCGGGGACCCATGGTTCCAGTGACATCATTATATTTTCTGATTTGCATTTTTATTGACACACCGAGTGATAGAGTTACAGCACTGAAAACACGAAAAAAATGAATAATCTTTTCGTTTGGAAAATAAACAACATTATGTGTCATGCACGCCAGGAAATAGGATTATTTTACAAGAACAAATGCAGAAGGTGTGAGAGAAGAGAAGGAAGCGAAATATCTCACTCCAGACACATTTGGTATTCTGGCAGGTTTAAATCACGAGCTGTTAATCACTCAAGTCAAAAAGACAGGTTTCAAAGAAGAGTTAATATTAATGGATTTAATTTGAGAGTGACAGAAATATTTTTGAGCCAGATCCAGCTGGGTGGAACCTCTCATAAAAAATGTGTGAAAGAAATATGGTGACGGCGATTATTGAAGAGAAATGGGCCAAGTGGGTCAATGTAATTAATGGAAGTTTGAGACAGAGTTGACGTTCTCTTTAAATAACTCTCCTGGGAAGCGATCCAGTATGTTTCTAGTGGAAATGGAGCTTGCCGGCAAGCCAGCACCCATGGTAAAGCATAGAGCGGTGCAGCATCCACAGGGCACAGGGCACCATAGGGTGTTTAAATGTTTTTTTATTCAGCAGAAACACCTTGAAACCTAGGGTGAGCTGAGACCAGACTTCAGAAACTGTCATTCATTTCTCATATGGCCCATTGTAGTTTTCCCTATGTTAGCCTAATTGTGCCCGTTGTAGGCTTCACTTTCTTTTGCACACGTTACTATATAAACACGCTTGCTTTTATGCCACGTTGTATTTTCACACAGAACGTGCATATGTTTTCGTGTTCTGTTCTTTTCCTGGGATTTTGTGTGAAAACCATAGACAAGGTCAAATAACAATGTCCATTGTTATTCTCTCTGGTCAGGCAGCAGCACCGAGACGTAACACGTGAATGCAGCTGCTGTTTATGAGACACGTCTTGTTATATAACTGAGCATAGGAGTTTAAGCAGACACATTGAGTGAAGGTTCTGACGCAAGACTGCTATGTCAGTTGAGATGTAGAACATCCATCTATGAATGCTAAGGTACAAGGTCTGCCACTAATCCCAGAGATCTTTGACATATCATCATTCAGCTTCAGTAGAAGGGAGGGGGGTTTAGGACATTCTGTCTTATAATAGGGCTTTTTATGATGTATCGTTTACTGACCATGCTAACCATATTTTTAATATGCATTGGTTTTCTAATTATGGCTAGAATACTACATTTTAGGACACAATGGTTCGACATATATTCTAAACTTCCTTCCTGCCTCTTTTTTATTTTATTGTGGATGAGTATGAGTGAGAGAGTGAAAGGGAGTGAAAGGGAGTGTCCTGTTACCGCAAACCCTGAGAGGATTAAGAGTGTTGTGTTCTGGGGTGCCAATTCACTTGCTTCTCTGGTAAGGTTATGAGAGCAAATGAGGCACTGTAGCCTGTCAGACTCGGTCCCATAGATACAGAGGTGGTATGATTGCTACGTGCCGATGGTCTATGATCCCAAGCATCGTTCTGTTCCTGAGCAGAATCCCGGCAATGAAACCATGATTTGATGAGGATCTTCAAGTCTGGCCAATAATTCATTTCAGGTTTTGACATCAGAGTCATAGGAAGGTTGTCACAAGATGGAGCATGCTTCATCAGTCCTGTTTGCCTCCCACTTCATCAGGATCCACGCTCTAGGCTTGCACTTGTACAAAAAACCTAATTTGTGTAGGCCCAGATTTTTAATCCAAGTTGAGGGTTTAGAGGCCACAGCACTAGCTTAGACTGCCTTTGCTTTCGAAGCAAGAGTCTTTTCTTTCTCTTCTAAAGTAAGCTGACTCTGATCTCCACTATGGTTGGATGCAGGCGTATGCCATTGGCTAGAATCTGAACCAGATTGGACTACCTAAACCTGGGTCTGGACTTCGCCAGGAGTATACATTGCCTGACCCACTTTACCCAGCATGGACAAGATGTGTTCTGCTTGACAGTGCCATTCCCTGGTCCTCTTCTGATACAGGCCCTGCAGAACCACTGGTGATAATTTTTGTCTTTCAGGGTAAATTGAAGATGTTCACCAAAGAATGGAAAATCTTTGTGTTTTTATATGGAAGGACACTGCTCCTCTTTGTACTGTATCCGCCCTGTGACTGAGTGACTATTGCAGTGTTCTGGGATTTATAAGTGGCCTGAGTGCTGTGCCTGTCTTTGTGTGACGATATTTTCTGTGTTGGGTTGTACTTTCTCTATGTCAGGGAGATTGCACAAGTCAGTGAAGCTTGCACTTATGATCACTGTGCCATATTTGCTCTGTGGCTAAAGGCATCTTGGGCTGCCACTGCCTATAACATACTCATTGTGACTTAGAGGTTAGTCTGGACCTTCTGTGGCCAGCAATTCTTTATTGGTATTTCTCACCAACACGTAGACAAAAAGATAATCGAATGGTACACACTGTCTAGCTACCAAACACAGGATGTGAAATCTGCGCCTAATAAAGCCCAAAACATTGTGAGACAAGACATTAATAACTACTTGTGAAACAATTGTGGAGAAACACAGTCAATAGAAAGAGATCTGAGAACACAAAATGCTACACACTTCTAACTAGCCGGGTTGTCAATATTTCTAGGTCCATTGACAATGGACAGTTTTGCAGCCCTGACTAGCCCAAGTTGTTCTCCTAGGACCCCACTCTGTCCCATCCAAGACTCCAAAGCGCCTGTCATGATGTGTCTCAAGGCATTGGCTATGACGTATGTAACTATTTGGATGACAGCACTCTACAAGAGTAATTCCACTTAGTAGGAATGCCCAGTGCAGAGTGGTTTGGTGGTCGCTTCAGTGATTAGGATATTGTGTGCCAGATTGATCATATGGTCAGACAAATATGCCATAGACAGGGGTTTGAGAAAGGATCCTGGTCAAATAGGGACATATGATCATTTGCCTTAAAGATAAGCACTCACTGTCTGCTATTTTTGCCAGTTTGGTTTGCCGCTCTTGGAGGGTTGGGACCATGGGTGTCTTCTGGTGCCTGTGGATACATATACTGCTAACTAGGTCTCCAACCATTAACATCTGTGGAAGGAACCTCATTGTTCATGTTGTGCCCTATAGCCACGCGGGCTGATGATGCAGAGTGTCACTGTTAGTGGAGGACAATACTGACTGTATTCCTGACCATTAGGGTTCCACATCAAGGTGTATCTTCCCTCCGGATCTGTTGAAATCTGAACAATTGTGTGTTGAAGGATCTTATGAACTAATATGGCTACCCTGCATTTCCTGGAATATTAGACTCCCTGCTGCATCAGTGGTAGCAGAGGTACCCACTGATCACCCTGTCCACGGAGTCCCTCTTAAGTCTATCTGCCTCTGAATATGTAAGATGTGGCTCTTGCAGCAGAGCACCATTCGCCCCCTAGTGACTGAGATAGTGTAGCAGCCTTTTTAACATGCTTGTGGTGCCATTTACATTCATCAAGAGTAAACACACAGGTGTGGAAGGCCCGGGGGCAGCTTGGCAGTGTTGTTGTTGAACAAACTGGTATTCCACCAGAATATGGACTACAGAATACCGTGGGCCAAAATTTCAGAGCAAACATATTGAGGACCAAAGTATTGTGATGGTAAACTTATATAGGTAAGCATAGGTGTAGTGTGCTTAACCCCACATACATGTACCTTCAAGATATATCTTTAAGGTACGAAGATGTGAAGTTAAGAAAAGTAAATCAATACATATCCATATGCACTTACGTTCTTGATATTTTTGTCCTTGTTATTTTAGCTGCATAACATTGCTGTCCTTGATATTCTGTCACCCAGTAGAACAAAACTGTTGTCTGTAGAATTAGACCCTCTTGCCTAAGTACTGACGTGCTAGATATCAGCCAGTTAATAGACATCTGTCTCTAGCAGCAGAGGGGCAGTGGGATTTTGGAGATGGATTGGCTCCAGTGATGTAGGCAGAGGCTATGAGTACCGAGGCAAGGTCAAAGGGGCAATGTGTATATGCTAATGTGCAAACTCATCAACTTATAGTGGAACCTTGGGTTTTAAACAAAAACAAACTCAAAAATTGTAAACTGCATGCTGGGATCTCACTCTGACTTAATGGAGGGATCCTGAGTGCTAGACAGAAAAAGCGAAATAGGTGCCGGTGGGGGTGTCTTAAGAAATGTATGGGACTAGGGAGTGGCTAGAGGCAATAAGGCCAGCCTGAGTAAGACTTGAATGTCTCCTCTTGTTCATAATGGCACAGTGAGATATATGGAACCAAGCTGATTTACAGAGTACCTACTAAAAAGAAGGAAGTATCTGGCCAGTCACAGTGCACGCATTGAGAGTTTGCAAGACTAAACGGTGACCCCCTTAGACCTTGTAAGGAGTGCAGCGCCAACTCTTCTGGCCAAAGAGGGACTCAAGTAACAGTATATTTAAAAGTAGATGATACAGCTACTAAGGTATAATAGCATGTATATCTCAAGCAACCATAATGAAAAGGATATCAAGGAGGTTTATGCAGTTAACTGGTTGTGGTCACTTATCTCCGAACGTCAATCTTTCATAAGGGATCAGGCCCTTGTGGTGGTACTCCTGCAGCGATCGGAGTTTTCCTGCTGCTTCTACAGTGGAGTAAGTGTTCATTCACTAGCAATAGGGGGGTAGCTACGACAATCCTGTCTGGGGTGACAGTGTTCCACTCCTCCAATGGGGTACAACAAGTCACAGTCACAGTCCTTGGCACTCTCGGTAACCTCCTCCAACATTATGGGTCACCATCATCCACAGTCTACAGGCTCTGGTCCAGTCACACTGTGACATTGTCCATGGCAGACCCTCATGGCATATGGGGTGGCCGCACTACTATCTGCACAAGGCTTCGGCCCTGACCGCACAGCAGTCTTTGCCTCGGCAGCCCCTTCTAGCATACGGGGTTGCCGCACCGCTATCACACAAGGTTTCGGCCCTTACCATATGACAATTTTCACCTCGGCCGCACTTCTTGTCATAAGGGAAGTCGCCGACTCAGTCTTGCACGTGGGAAATGATCCGATCAGTGCAGCATCCGTTTCCTTACTCCTTACACAGGGAGTCCACTCAACAGGGCTCACCACTGGACCTCACTGCCTCCAATGTTCCCCTCTTCGACACAGGGCCTACTGATCTTCAGTAGCAGCCAGATGCTGGTGCTCCAGGGCTTTGTGGTCTTGAATTCCCTGATGTTTCCTCACCCAGCAGATAGACTAGCAGGCCATGGCCACAGTACTGGTCACAGGCAGAATTCTTGCAGAATTTCTCCCTCTTATGCGGCCCATCTGGCTGTTTGGCAGATAACAATTTCAGGGGTCTCACCCACAGGCACAAATATATCCAGCATATGTATTTAACATGTACGTACTGTCCAGCACTGTATCATTTATGTATTGTACCACTCAGGGGCATACACACACCAAGCATATGCATTTAACATGCATGGACTGCACCCTTCATGTTTTGTAGTACTCACAGCTAGACATATGTAGAAAATTGGGCTACGGGATGGGGGGTTAAATCCTTACTCAAGCAGCAACCACAATTTCTGCCAGGAGGAAGTCACAAACAACCCAAAATTAACCCGTGCTTAACTATCTAGTAGCTTGCCACAAAAGTAGCCAGACTTAACTTAGAGGCAATGTGTAAAGTATTTATGCAGCATTCAAACAGTAATAAAGTAAACACACAACACAAGAAATAGAGTACAATTTAATACATTGTTTGGCAACAAAATAACAACAATCCAATCAATAAAATTGGAGATATGCTATTTCAAAGATTTAAGGTAAGTATAGTGCTTAAAAGCACACAGCACCACTAACGGTTATCTGGTTGCGTGAGACCGGTGACAGTCAGAAGCTCAGGCTGAATGGAACTGAGCACAGGCGAGCTATAGGGATGAGATTAGTTTAGCTGAAAGAGTTATCTTCAAATATTCAGTGCAAAGAGTTCTGATCTCAGTGGAGGGGCAACGAGAAGCATGGAGAGCATCACGGATGGTCATTGCTGTGGTGTGAAGAGGCGTGGTCATTGCTGTAGCGTTAAGTTCCTGTCTGCTTTCACCAACAGTCATTGCTGGAGATTTGCGTTGACGGTTGATAATTTAGTGTGAAGTGCAGGTCTTGCATTGCAAATCATCACTGGTGGACAAATCACTCGACTAATAAACATCATTATTAAATTGTATTTATTTGTTCACACATATTCAGACATTTAACACAGGTGTAGAATGTGGATATTATGTAGCAAAACTTCCAGCTGACGTTATTTAAAATATTTGTTTGACGAGTTGAGCAATACTACTTATGTATTTATAGTGTGGTAAGTACTTTATTACAGAGATATGGAACAGTTAAACTGTGTTTTGTGTAAACATAACTCACACATTAGTATTTCAGCTGTTAAGAGGTTTGGCAGTTTTTTTATCTATCTATTTGACATTCCAGATTAGGTTGCTTGGTTATTTAGTCTGACCTACTTTAATTAAAGTCTTGATTGTGTATATTGGGGCTGAATTAACACAGGATTGGACTGCCCATGAGTCACATAAGGTGACACATGGACAAATCATTCAATAAGTTTGATTTATCAATCCACGAAGGGGCACATATGGTTGCCATGTGTATATTGTTAAATCTGGCAGTTCGGGTGTTCCCATGCAGATCAAGGTCAAGACTGATTAGCATATCACTGGGTCCAACTGGGGTGGCATGATCAGCAAAAGAATGATGGATTTAACCGAGATCTCTTGACTGTAGGCAAGTGTTAGAAATGTTTCAGCACTCCATTCATCCTCTTGTTGTGTTTACTATTGTTGTATCCTGTCTTGTGGGCCGACGGTCCCTTGTGTGGGACAATGGTATTCCAATAAACTTGAATCATCTGTGAAAAAATATTTTCTTTACAGATATAGGCTGCTTAAATATGTTGTATAAGATCATGATTAATGCATGTTGTGACAAGGAGTAGTAGATGTGGAGTGTGCCATGTAGCTTACACAAAGGTATGACATTGTAGTAGCAGATGAGCATCAAGAATGATTGTCAAAGACATTTGACATCTGTGCAATTATTCTACTCTATGTCAAGATTGAGCAGTGAGACATAATGGCAGATTTGTCAAAGAGTTGTATTGACCTTGTATTACGCAAGATAACACAAGCCTAACTCAACACTAAAGTCAGATTTAACACACCACGCAAGGCCAACCCCTGCATGCGTCTGCGGAGCATGGTAAATCTGAAGTAATGCAAGGCAGTGCAAATTGCTGCCTTGTGTTAATCTGCACCAGGGAGGTGCTCCATGGGTGGAGTGTGTGTGTTCCCATGCATCCACCCATGGATTTTGTCCCATTCTCAGGCTCACCATGAGTGTTAGACCTGGGAATTGGTCAGAATGTTACTCCTTCCCCGGGGAGGTGTAACAAAGAGAGCTTGTTTTATCTCTCCTATGTTCTCCTTTCTTAGGGTGCTGCATTCTAAGGATTGGTCTCATGAAGAAGGTGTCCCTTCCTGAACAAAAACAATCCAGCCTGTAATGCAACATGGTGCAAGGGTGCCTGCATTGGCCCTAGGCAGCCCAAAGGGCACTAGTGCAAGGAGAGGACAGAAATGCACCATGTAATGTTAACTATGGTTCATTCCTTCCCTTTCTCTATCACACTGCGCTGAAAGGTGAATTGCTGCATTGTGTTGTGTGCAAAAATGATTAACCAAAGAAAGTCCACTTGAAAATACAATTAAACTATCTTTACAGAAATATTGGTGATCCTTAAGGGAAACAAGGAGTTTTCTTAAAATAACCCTCAACCACCAAAATTCCCCTTTGTGGCATGCTTCATCATTGGGTTCTTCCCGCCCTACTGCGGGACAGGGCGTGCTACGATCAACGGAGAAGTGGAAGAACTTTTTGGAATGTGTGAGCTATACTACTAATATTGGAGTGGATGGGTCAGAGGGAATTATGAAAATTAAAAAATACCTTGCCACTTGGAACCTAAACTTTATTGAATCCTGTGGCTGCTATTATTAAAAAGTGTGGATTCGGGGAGATGCACAGAGTAATGAAAGTGTAACTTCTGGTCTACATGTTTCAAGACTTACACCTATGGCTTTTCGTCAGGACCAGGTTAATTGATCCCTAGTACGACTGCTGAATAATGCCAGATGGTCTCCTTAACGTTTATCAAGGCAAAAAACTGTGGGGCATATCAGCAACAACCGGCGATAATTATCGCTAAGCACACTTAGCGCTAGGATAATTACCGCCGGCTAGCATGGATTTTTATTGCTGAGATAGATTGCTATTAGCAACGCTTATCTCAAAAGCGATAAAAATCCTAGCGCTAACTGCCTAACGTGAGATTATCGCTGGAAACCCAGCGATAATCTCACGAAATGTGACGTTAGCTTGTTGATAGGGCCTCACAAACTTAGCCATGATATCCACCTTCCATAGGATATCATGGCTAAGTCAGTCCTGAAGCAGGCGTAAGGAAAGTAGCAGGGGTTATCGCTACTTTTCTTGCCGCTATGCTTCATAGCGTGGGGCTTGATGATAAAAGAAATGTCGCTTAGCGACATTTCTCCTGTCATGTCAGGTCAGGAACGCCCACTTTGCATCTCATTAGAGATGCAAAGCTGGGCGTTAAGAATTTGTGCGCTAAAGCAAGGTTTCACGCGTTAGCGTGACCTTGCCAATTAGGCGATAAAATAATTTACTATCACCGCCTTGTAGATATGCCCCTGTGTGAGATACAATGCCTAGTTGGTATGATGCTTCACTATAATCAGGAAAGATAAGAATTAACAAAAGGATTAATTTAACAATGAAGTTATCTAGTATAAAACACATCACCAATCTGTGGAAACACCGTGATATATTTTTCTTGCCTGAGATTAGTCTATAATTTAGCATTGTTGTGGTGCCCTTCTGGACTGATACAAACAAGAAAATACAAGACATCAAATATAAATCAAACACTCTATGGAGTCATCATTGTAGAGTCGCTCCTTATATATATATATATACATCAGTATACTTAGTTTGCAGGCATTCAATTATGTTTTCAAACCATATACCTTCATACTAAAGACATTGGCACAGAAATTTAGATCATAAAAATACTTTATGTGTTTGTAAAACGTACTTAGTTACTGCCTAAATTAGGCCCCCTGAGCTCTGCACAGGAGGGAAGGGGCTCTTTTAGTCACACACTAAAAATAAGCAAAAATTATGTCAAGATATTGGTTACCTAAAACATTCTGTTGAGGAGGAATGCTTGTTTCCAATGGGGGTACGGCTATGCCTTACTGACTTCATCAAAGCTGCACCCTCGCCCAGCAAATTATGCCTGCCCGTGGCTCCCAAGATGGGTGCGAGTGCCAAGACCGCCCTGTTAAATGTCAGGTCTGCTCGCGCCCTTGTGGTAATGGTAACTAGACCACTAAACTCTCAAGATGGCCGCTGGTTGATGACCACTTTTAGTGTGTTCTGGGAAAATAACTAAGCGCCCCTATCTGAGCCTACTGATGGCAAGGAATCTTGCTTAAATAATCTTATTGTTCACAAAAAGGGGCACAACATCATTAGTAAAGAGAAGTACGACTTTGTTTATTCAAAGTTGCTCCCCACTCGCAAAGAATTCGAGGACAGAACCCAGTACTTTCATGGGTGATCAATAGGGAAGATGAAAAACGGCAGTATGTTCAGGGAAAATATCTAAGCGCTCCTGTCTGAGCCGCTTTTATGGCAAGTGATCTTGATAAAAATAATCTTAGTGTTCACAAAAAAGGATACAACAACAATAGCAAAGAAAAATGCAACTTTGTTAGTTCAGGACTGCTCCCAACTCGCAAAGAAATTAGAGGACCACCGAACCCAGTACTCTCATAGACGGTCAATAGGGAAGATGAAAAACAGGTATTCATGTCCTTGGCCAGTTATTAAAGGATGGGAGAGGGGTTATCTATTTTTTATAAATGAAATGGTAGACTTGATTCATCACTGCCATTAAAGGGGGTATGTGTGGTGGGTAAACCACCACAGCGGATTACAGAAGTCACAGGCGTATACTCCTTGTTCCAAAATAGTGTTATTGTGTGCTAAGTGTGCCAGGGATATTCATTCTCAACAAAGACAAGGTGACCCAAACTTTAATGACATCACTGAGCTTTAGGTCAGAAGCTGGCTGATAGCACAGGAAAAGTGCTGGTTCAGGCAAAATGGCTCCATGGTATACCATCATTTAACCCCTTCGTATGTGTTTTCAAACGGAAGGCCCAGCGCTACTCCTTCTTGAACAGTTGTGATTCATTGGGGATTTGTTCAATAATGGTCCACTATAAGTCCTTCACAATGTGTCTTTTGGCAATGTAGTGTGCGGACATTTTGGTTGTTGCCTTTTCACTACACAAATTTCTACGGTGTTCACAGATGCGTGTTTTGACCATACTTTTTGTCATGTTGGCCACAGATGAACAGAGACGCTGTGGTGATGTGAGCGCACAATTACTACACAATCAAAATGAGGATGTGTTATCAGAAATGTATGAATTTGTGGTTTAAACTATGTAGTCAATGGCATGTCCTATACCTGTCCTACAAAATATGATAGTTACACACTGTGTTTCATTTTTGTCTTGAAAATGTATTTACATTATGAATATATTGGCCACATTTATTATTGTGTTTATTATTGTCAGACATGTTGGTGGTAAAGGAGGAAAGCCAAACATCATGATTTGAGTAACATGATGGTAAAGATTTGTAACATATGTTTTAGAAAATGGGCAGTATACTCAAGAACATAACCTTTCCTTTCCTTATCGTGGGTATGGACTTAAGTTCCAGGTTTATTCTGCAGGCTGACTTGAATTTGAACATTTTTGGCTTATCATAGCCGCGTTCATATTGGAGGATGGGCTTCGTATACTGATGACCAATATTGTTTGGATTTCGAATACATGTGGTGCCAACCACCGAATCTAATGGTTTTGGGCAACCCGGAGTGACTCATCGTCGGTATTGGAACTTGGTCCCATTTTGGTTATAATATACGCACAAGTGGAACTATTCTTAGATTCCTTGAATTTTGGATAAACACTGTTCATATATACATATGAATATTGAGTTGGATAACCAGGTGTGACGTTATTAGAGCGAATGGAATTTAGCTGCAAATTTGCACAGACGTCCTTCAGAAACTGGACTTTACTTGTCTTTGTCTGATTTGACTCATCAATATCCGGACTCCCCGAATGGAACTTGGTCCATCTGATAATCTTTTTGCCCTGATGAAGTTCCTATAAAGGAACGAAACGCGTTGGCTGTTGTCCTATGGACTGTTGTCCTGTGTTCTTATACGAAGAAGATTAAAGACTTTTGAAAAAGAAAATACTGGCTGTCTTGTGACTTCACCCCTGGTGCTGCCTCCATCTTTTCTTTAATTTTGTCTCTGGATTTCCAGTAGGACCCAACCACAGCAGGTCTTGGAGGCGATTGGCACAGGACTTGAGTACTTATGGGACTTTAAGTTTGAAGTGCTTAACATTTAGTCAGCTGTGGGATCGATATCTTTTTACATAACCATTATCTATCAAGAATGCTGTATGACAAGAAGGTATGACAAAGAGCAACTAAATGTCAGCAAATGCAGTGGAGTTCTTATAGGGTAGAATGATCCTAAACACATACCAATTAGATTAACTGGCAACAGTTATTAATGTTCACTAGGGAAATCTTGTTCGTAAAGTTGGAAATTGTACATCTTCATCCTCTGATGAATGTTCAGCCTACTGGTTTGGTTATTGTGGTGTACCGGGATGCCGAGGGGTAATACTAGGGGGCATATTTACAGGGAGCCATCGCCGAATTAATGGCACTTTAACACAGCCAAAGTCGTGATACCTCCTCTTTCACAAGCCGGTGCTAACAGCCCACAGCACCAGTTTACCCACAATAGCAGCTGCAAACAACATCGCCACAGAGGATCCCCGCAACTATCGCTAATGAGATGCAGAGTGGGCGTTCCCGTGCCAAAAGCCATGACCACACCACTCCTCACCATTCTCAACGACCAGACAAATCAGCGATAAAAACACAAAACAGGCGATAAGGCGAGTTAGCACCAGGAAATCTACACCTGCTCTGACCTGGGTTAAGTCGGACGGCAGCCAGCACCACAAAAGGGAGACCAGCCCACGGACATATCGGAAGTGCAACAGATGCCATGGAGCCACACATCATGTGGCCCGGACACCCAAGAGGGCCACAACACCGACACCACCCCAGGACCCCACCCCACACCCGGAGCACCACCCCCGGACAACCACAGAGGCAGCGCAGACAAAGACAGCGAACCCCCAGGAAATGCATCAGCCTCACAGACCCAACCTCTGACAATGTCACCGTCCACCACAGGCTGAAAGGGACAACCATCCCACGCATCCCGACCATCATCTCCTAACAGGCCTACGGCACCAACATAGCAGACAACCAACATCCCACCCCACACCACCTGTTGGCCTCTGGCACCCTCCAAACAACACCCGCCAGAGTCAAAGGGGTGTCATAGCCAGCCACATCCAAGTCCCCCACACCTGTCTTGGACATCACCATCACCCTGGTACCCCAGTCCCATACGTCGAACACAATACGCAGGATCCGCTGGAGACCAATCAAGGACCATACGCCATAGCAGGATGCACACACGGGTTGGGGGCAATCCACAGCACACATGTCCCACCTGTGCCCCCTGGTGACACAGCACACAATCACCGCAACAGGGAGCACACGTCTCACATCAATGTGCACGCAACAACAGAACACCGTGGAACCTCCAACTATGTCACCTGCAAATACACAGCCAGTGTGCATGAGTCCTCCATACTCCAAAAGACAGGGAAATGCACGCCCCATGGCAAGTTTCAAATGTACACCCTACTCACCTCATCACAACCATGCAACTCACAACCCTGGCAATGCACACGTCACAAAATCACTACCAACATGCACAACAACATGACCACCCACCAGACACGACAGAACAACTCACAATGGTTACCTGGCCAAGCCGTGAACATGAGCCATCAACGACATGGCACCTCAGCCACACAACATCCGAATGTGGGGAGAGGTGGCAACCGGGCATGTGTGAAGGATGCAGTAGAACCATGATTAAGAAAGTACACAATGCCAATAGTGGCGGAGATGTGCTGGACACACCACAGTATGCAGAACACACCCACATCCATGGCGGCACACACCTCTGGGGTATGGAGTCCAGTGGACAGTAGACGCAACCATTTCACCCCTGCCAGTGGGGGACCTTGCGGAAATGTTGCCTGTTACGCCCCCCAAGCGTGACCGGAGTGGGATGGCCCAGCATACACCACGCCAGCGTAGGGGTGTGAATAAAAAGCACATAGCCCTGGGTGTGGTCCTCTTCCGGAAAGCACAATGTCTCTACCAGGGCGGCGCCTCTCACCCCGCCATGAGACCGGGGCCGACCTCATGAGCGGAGTTGCCTGCGATGCCGTGCACCTGCCGGACCCCAGTACGCAGGACCACAAACCCGTCAGGCCCACCCCTGCGCAGCCAGGCCACACTGATCACCTCCCGACACTGGCGTGTGTCAAGGTGGGCCCACCACATGCCGGCACAAGCTGCAAGCCTAAGGGCCGCAACCTTGGCAGCCTCCTCAGTCCATCATAGCCTCCACGACACAGTCCCGCTTTACTCCTTCCTCGTTGACCTACTCTACTGCCGCCTTCGGACTACTCTTCAGGCCCAGTCGGTCACGTGCGGAAATTTGTCCAGATTCATGAATGGCAGTGACCCCAATTCCGGGCCAGCGGCCACAGCACCAGACCCACCCCGATCAGTGAGGCATAGTTCCATATGGGCTATTTGCGACATGTGGTGCCACTAACCCTGTTCAATGCCAGCCTGCTACACGTGGTGCCACTAACCCTGTTCAACGCCAGCCTGCAACACATGGTGCCACTAACCCTGTTCAACACCAGCCTGTGACACGTGGTGCCACTACCCTACTCAACGCCAGCCTGCGACACGTGGATGAGGGTCCAGGACTACCCTGCAGACCAGTAGGTCCCACATCCAGCATCTTGGCGCAAATTACGTGTGGCAGAGTCCACACCAGTGGACGCACGAAGAGGAGTAAGAGGAAGATGCAGCTCAATCCGGACGAAAGCCGGGTCACAGTCACGGAGGTGAGCGAACACGTGGTGCCACTGAACCTGAACTACGCAGGCCGGTGGGGCCACCAACCTATACCGGCAACACTCGGTGAATGGCCCGTGCTGACTGCTGCCTCCAACCTACACTGCGGTCCAGTAGGTCACAGACTCTTCATTTTGCATTGGCTGAGTTCATATCAGCGTACCGGCATCATCGCAGACTGCATCCCCCCTCAGTCCCAGTGCCACTAAGTCTGTTCCTCGACAATCATGGACACTCTCTGGTCTATTTTTGGTGGCATCTGAGTCTATAGACCAGGGGCAGTTTTCATCCTCATGTAGCTGATACCAAATTGGTGGTGGCAACGAGGCTGTCACATTCCACTCCTCCATTTGCTGCTCCCAGATAAAATAAACCTTTCGGCGTCAAGCCCTGGAGGACACCTTCCACTGTCCCCTGAAACCCTTCGCAACATACACCTCAGACATTGATTGTGACCCGCTCAGGTCGCATGGCCCTTCTGACTGCATCGCAAGTCACCGTCCGTGGCTGGGTGCCTGTGCCAGCCGCTGTGCATCCGGGGCCACTAACTCTGTACAAGTCAGGTCTGGGACACCTTCTTACGAGAAATTGGATGGCCCCTGAAGCGTTGGCCTTGGGGTCATCAACGCCATTTCTCTGTGGCCCTGCACTGTATGCAGCCTCCGGGTCCAAGAGTGTCCCAGCAGGGCTCACACACCAAATCGAGTCCTGACCAGCCCGGACGTGGCATCACCGCAGGAGGCACACACCACCACCGCAAGGACCACCTTCAACAGCCATCTGCCACAGTCGACACGGTGGTCCTGACAGACTTACGGAGTTGCTCAGACCTGTCGTGGATGTCATCATCGGCCTGATACCCTGCTCAGCACTCCAGGTGCCAGTGACTCAGTGCACCGCAAGCCATTGTCTGATACTGCTTGACATTTGTGCTGTGGAGATGTTGTGCAGCAATGTCACCTCATGCAGTGGGGAAGAGCTGTGACTATGATGAGGAAGATGTGTCAAGTGTGCAGACGGGAGATGGCACAGACAATGGGAGGGCAGGAGGCAACATCCCCAAGGCAGGAATGCAGGCTGGAGGTGGTAATCGAGCCACCCAGCCGGAACCATTATTGAGTAATGCGCTGTGGACTGCGCACGTAACTGTCACATCAGACAGTGTGGGAGACCTGAGATGTTGATGAGGAAGTCGATTCAGGTCTAACACACCCCACTGCATCTGCATCAGGACAAACATGAAGGGACACAATCCTAGCATTTCCTTCACATGAGCGCGCTCATCTCTAGTGCCCCTACCTCAGTGCACTGCAACTCACTCAACCTCCTGACTGAGTTTCGGGTGACCTCTATCCTTCCTCCGGCTACTTCAATGTTGCTGTGCCATTGACTCTGTTATGCATGTGCTTGCTGTTTCCGTTGCACTGCTGTCCAATGTTCAAGTTGTTGCCAGCACCAGGCATTCTGTGCGGGCTGGCTTCCACTCACCCTACACACATCCAGCGCAGGCATCACTGTACATTTGGCCTTGCCAATAAAGGGGCCGGGTGCACGTGCCCATAGCCAGTTCAACATAATATCTGTGTGTGTACCTGTGGTCTTGTTGAATGCAGGAGGGCCCTGGGCCCTACGACATTACATTGTGCTGTGTACATCAGATGCAGATGTGTCACCGCAGGCAGCGGGTTGTAGCTTGGACATGTAGCTTTGTTGTCACCCCCTCAATTCATAAGGGGAGTGTCCAGGGCCGTCGTACGCAGAGCCAACATGGGTGTGTGTCTGATATTTGAGCGCCCCTGCCCGTTGTTCTGTACTGTGTACTTACTGTGAATGTGCATCTGCATGTGTCTCTATGGCAGTGTAGATCTCCTTAGTGGGGTGCTGGTGGCCCCTGAAGGGTGATAGACACCTATGTATGTGTCCTGGTTCGCATTCCATGGGTTCGGCCCTCACGCACACCTGTTGGGCCACCTCCTTTTGACGTGCAGGGACATGGAATTGGGGTGCGATGTGTGGGTGGGTGAAGTGTTGTGAGCCAGCTGTACTTACGGGTGCTTCCTGCTGTGTGGTCTGTTGCAGGCTGGGTGTTCTCCTCTGAGTAGCTTGGCTGTCCGGGTCCTGGTGGGGGGTGCGTGGGATATCCATGTGCTGTTGTAGGGCGTCAGTGTCGACAGTGTGGTGGTCCTCTCCAGCATCACTGATGTGTTGTATTCTGTGCTCTGCTGAATGTGTTGTCTGTCCCTCTGCAATGTGAAGGGGAGGTGCGTATTGACTTTGTGTTGACATATATGTTGGCGCATTGTGCAGGTTTGCATGCAGACTGTATGGCAATGTACATTGTGACTAAGGGTGGGCATAGTTCGCGAAGTAGCACTTTGCGAAGCTACGCAAAGTGAAGTTCGCACTACACGAGCTACGCGTAGCACTTCGCGAACTGCGAAGTAACATGTTCGCACTGTGCAAGATGTTGTTTTCAATGATTGCGCAGTGCGGACAAGCAACCGGCACTGTGCAATCATTGAAAATGGCATCTCGCACAGTGCGAGCTGTAATTTTCTGCTGCTCGAGTAGATTTTTACTAGTAGTTTCTCATCGCGAGCGGTCGCGAGCATACGCGACCCCTCGCAATGAGAAACCTGACCTCCTCGCGTTGGGAATCTCGCTGGGAGGTTTATTTTCCATGCTCGCGATCGCCAACTTGATGTTGCTGATCGCGAACAAGGAAAAAGTCTCGCCGGGATGTCATTTTGCTTGCTCGCGGTCGCCAACTTGACGTTGAGGACCGCGAGCAAGCAAAAAATGACCGCAGCACTACGCAACACTACGCTACGTGTGTTCGCACTGTGCTACGTGCAGTTTGCGTAGTGCGAAGTTGCGCAAACTTTGCAAACTACGCGAGCGTAGCGTAGTGCTTTGCCCAGGCCTAATTGTGACTGTTTGGGGGGTGCAGGAATCTTCTGCGGGACAGTGTACATTTGGTCTACATGACGGATGTGAGGTCGAATGCGTACATTTCCATTTCACAGTTATCGGCTCCATCAGATGTAGTAGGCATGTTTCTGTGCATGTGCGGAGCTACTTGTGTCCTCTGTTCTGCAGTGTCGGCTATGCGCATTGTTCCTCATTGTCGTCAATGTGGGTGTGCTGTTCGTGCTATGTGTGTGTGTGCAGTGTGATACACCTCGTTGTGCATGTGTTCCATTGTGTCCAACCCCCCGTCCTCAGTCCGTGTTCGTTTCACTCCCTGTTGATGTTGTGTCAGGTCCTCTCGTGCTGTATCATTCTGTACTCTCTGCTCCTTGAACCACACTGATGACTGTGGCCTGGGTTTCCTTCAGCTCCTCCGCTGTCGCTGGACTGCCACCTCCTGTCGCCGTTGCTGCCTTTCTGTTGGCAGCGGGATCGTGCCTGGCTTAGGTAGTCACGTAATGCCGGCGCCTATTGGCCTCCTGGATTGGCCTCCTCGGCACTCTGCCTGCAATCCAAGTGGTCTGCTTGTGGGTCAGTTGCTGGTGGTGTTCTGTCACCTCCGTGACACTGGTAATGTTTTCCTGCGGTCTGCACCCCATCTTCCACTCCCTCTTGACCTTGGCCTTCCCCAGCTCCGTTGTTTCTTGCTGGTAGTCCGTGGGTGTTGTGGGGTTCGGGTTGGCCCCTGCGCTGTGTCAGGGTGCATCCATGTTGCTTCACACTTTGGATTGTTTTTGGTGTATTTTTTCTGTGGTTATTATAGTGCATTGTTCCGCCAGACTCATGGGATTTGCAGGCCTGTGGCTAGTTTTCGCTACTTTTTGTACCGCGGTTGGCCTCATCACATTTTGTGGGCGTTCGCGTATCATATTTCTGCGATGTGGCGTTGATTTGGACGCGACAATTTGGGGCGTTATCTGGTGACTATCTCATGCTACTGCCTTGTTGTGAACCCCACGTTGTCACGGGGTTATTTTCCCACGATGGGCTGCGATATTGAAAGTTGCGTTACGCTACTCTTGAGGTAGTTATCACACGTTCCTGTGAATATACCCCTAGGTGTTTCCGATGCACAAACATCAGAGGATAAGGATATTTGCCACATTTTCTCTAGAACATTAGTGAAAGCAAGTAAGGCTGCATGACAGTCCTTGGTAAGGGGTTGCTGGTTTTGCAACACAGCAATGATCTTGGTGTTGAGGGCAGTGGTTCCTGCAATGAAGGAGTCCATCTTGGCCTCCAATCTTTCATCGAAGGCATCCAGTCCTCTTTCCAACAACTGGATTGTGGAACTGATATCTCCTACTTGTTTTGCTACATCACTAGTGTTAGATGCTGATGTCTGTTCTTGTTCATCCTGCAACAAACCTTGAGAAGGGGTACCTTAGTTTGTTGCATCCTATTACTATCCACAAAACAGAATGTTGCCTTGTCACTCTCTCACTCCACTCAAGTGTAGGACAGTTCACCCAGGTAAATCAGTGATAATCACGGTGCCCTTGTGGGATATATTTTATGGTCTTCACCCACAGGTACCACATATAGCTTGCTTCATCATCGGACGCTCATTCCGCTCACCTAGTGTGGGGGGACAGGATCAACACGTTTGTGAGTGGAGTACCTTGGCTATGTGGTTTTAGGTATTGTGAGAAAAAAATTAAAATTGCCTGCCTGATCCAACTACTTTTGTAATGGTTGGTCCATTGGCAAGGTTAAGAACAGTGGGATGTCACTGGGGAGTAGTGACCCTACTCATCTGAGGTCGATATGTTTCAGCCAATAGAATCCCCTGTGTGGGTCAGTCTGCTTTCTTCAGGACCTTATTTTTGCACTTATCCCTTTAAGTGTAACTGCCTATGTCATGTTTATTACATCCTGAATAATGCTCATCAGTAAAACCTTTTACCTGGCTTTAATCAGCACAGGAAACACATTGCTTTGGAACAACATGGCTGTTGCTATGTAAGAAAATATGCATTTATGACAAAATCTATATATCCCAAAACTGATCCACGTGGACTTACACATAAATTGTACATCTTACCAATAGAGCCACTAATTGGCAAACATTGATTTGATTTTTGATTTGATATTTGTAAAGCGCAGCAATCACCCTAAGACATCTAGACGCTGAAGACCCGCCGAGGGAAATCGACAATAACCCCACCCCAGATAGAAAGCTGGACAGAAAAAAGCCATGTCTTGAGAGCCTTTCTGAATGGTAGAAGAAGGGGGATGGACCTTAAGGGAAGAGGAAGTGAATTCCAGAGTTTGCTTGTATCCACAGAGAATGCTCTGTCCCCCATTTCCTCTTTTTGGTTCTCGGTACCACCAGCCGCAGTTGGAACGATAATCGGAGGGATCCGCTGGGGGAGTGCCAACTGAACACAGTTTTTAATCTTGATGGGTAAGGGAGATTAAGTGACTTGTGTACCATGCAGAGTGACTTAGAGCTAATGTGTTTATTTATGGGGATCCAGTGCAGGGATTCTAATCCCTTCCTGGCAGATTGTCTTTTGGGAATGTCCAGAACAAATCTCGCCAATGCATTCTGCACCATCTAGAGTTTATACTGCGTGTTCTTATTGGTGTCTAGGTACAGTGAGTTGCAGATGTTCAGTCTTCACATTACCAAGGCAAGAGGTCCCTGTATACGTGCTGGCCATTGGATGAAGGGGAAGATTTTATTGAGCATCCTCATAATCCAGGTACACGTGGAGACGCAGCGATTCGTTTGGACATTAAAGTTAGGTTAAGTGTCAATCAAAATTCCAAGATCCTTAGCCTTCTTGCCCGGGACAGGACAGCATCCTAAGGACTGGGGCCTGTACTTGCTAGTCCACTTTGATGTCCCTGATCCAAATATCATAACTTCTGTCTTATCCCCATTAAGCTTAAAGAAGTTACCAGACATCCACTCTGCCACTTTAGTCATGCAACCAAGAATATTTTCTGATGTTGAACATGAGCCCTTGGGGGTTGACACTATTATCTGCATGTCGTCTGTGTATAACACTACCTCCAATCCAAAGGAGTGAATCAAGGTTGCTAGAGGTGCCACATAAAGATAGAAAAGTGTGGGGCTCAGTGATGAGTCCTGCGGCACTCCACAGGGTAGAACACAGGAATAAGAGTGAAAGTACTGTAAATTCACCCTTTGAGGTCTTCCTGTTAAAAATGTGGACAGGAGGGCTAGTGCTTGATGAGAGATGCCACGACTCTGGAGTCTGTCCAGCAGCAGAATAGGTGAGATGGTGTCAAATGCTGCTGACAGATCCAGGAGTATCAACAACACTCCCTGCCCTTCATCCCCAGTCCACCCGATGTAGTCAGTGGCAGATATTAGGGCAGTTCCTGTCCCATGGTGTTTCCTGAATCCGAACTAGGAGTCATTAAGCCTCAATTGCTGTTTCGCAGTTTCCATCAGCTGCTTGTTGAGATGCTACTCCAAGATCTTTGCGAGAACTGGAATCAGGGATATGGGAAGATAGTTCTTACAGTCCCCTGGGTCTAAATTTGGTGTTTTTAAGAGAGGCCAGATGATGGCTTGTTTCCAGCTATGAGGATAGGATGAACACATTATTCAGGAGTTTACAGAGAAGCTCTGCTATAATGTTAGCTGCCATATGGAGAACTGCTGGTGGGCAAGCATTCAGGGGTGATCCTGCATGGGTTCTCAAGAGAGATTGTGCAACCAGTAGGGGTGAAAGATTAGATCATTTTGAGAAACCTCTGGTCTCGATGCTTGGACCATATGTGTGTATGCCTGCTGGATACAGATGAGTGAGTGGACAGCCTGGAGTTAGGATTACAACCTGTGTAGATATTCATGATTTTAGAATGAAAAAAAGTTGATAACTGATCACAGAAAGCTAGTGAATTCTCTGGTTATACTCTTGGTTGAGAAGTCGAGAGCTGTTGTACTAACATAAATAGATCTTTTGTGGAAGATGAATTTTTCAATTTTATGCGTACAGTATTTGTATTTTTCTTCCACCAATGCAAGCTAGTATTCCTTGATACTTATTTTACGTATCATTCATTATTGCTCATCTAGGGGTTTTCTCCAGGCCCACTCAGAATGACAGCAGCCTTGTTTAAGCAACCTGAGACTATCATTGAACCAGGGAGCTGAAGGAAGACGCTTTTTGAGGATATGTGTCTTTAGAGGGGCCAGTATATTAGCTGCAGATTCCTGCCATGCCGCAAAGGCCTCTGCCCCATAATTAGAATCCTCTTGAATTATGCTGGAGATACTATTTAGAGTACTGGCTAGGGTCTCGGCCGAGACCCCTTTCCAATTTCTTGTTTTGTCCAGAGGGTGAGAAGTTCAGAGATTACTAACTATAGATGGAAGGAAGAGATCAAAAGAAACTGCGTTATGGTCAGTCCAACAGATAGGAATAGTTGTTTGATAACTAATTCTTATATCATTGGTAAAGATTCCATCCAGTGAGTGTCCTGCCTTGTGAGTTGGAGCAGTTACTAGTTGACGCAGACCAAGACTAGAGAACATTTCTAATAGAGCGCTAGAATCTTGGTTATCCATCTCTTGTAGGTGAATATTAAAGTCACCCAGAGTGATCAGCCAGTTCTCCGCTATATAAGGTTCTAGAAGCTGTTAAAGTTCCTGAAGAAACGTCAGTCTTGGACCTAGGGGTCTGTAGATCAGCAGGCCCCCGAATGAGCAGGTGGCTGAAAGAATATGTTTAAAATGAGTGGCTCCCAGTATTGAGGGTTAAGTCCTAAATCTATATGGCACTTAAACTGTGATTTGAAGACAATTGCCAGCCGACCCCATGCGTCCTACCCTGTCTACCCTCTGAATAGAGTAGCTATCCGGGATAGCATCAATTAGGTCGGGTCCTGAGGCTGTATTAGCCCACGTTTAAGTAATAAATACCCAATCTGGTTTAACCTCCACTAGAAAAATAGCGAACTCAACTTTATTTTTAATAAGGGGGCGAGCATTTAGAAGTAGACCCCTATACCACTCTATTTTTCCGGTGCTAGCAGTGGCTGGGTGGTTATTAAATTTGCCAGCTCTGTATGTCCTAGAGGGATTTAATCAAAGGGGCATAGAGTAGCCACAAGAAGTACAAGTATATTGTGAATATTCATGCCCTCTCTCAGAGGGGAAGATAGCACACGAACAATAACTCAGAGTTTTTCATCTTTAATAAGGCTTCCGGAGAGAAGGAGAGAGTTTTAGATTGATCTGTCTTCAAATGGCCAAAGTCCCATGTACCAGGCGCCATCCAGACGCCGTCAGGCGCAGACGGGCTTGCCTTTGGCACGCCTTTGGCACGCCAGCGGCGCACCCGCTCCACGTGTCCACATACATATGTGAATTAAATAGCGGTGCTATTGAGAACCCTAGACCACTGCCTGCCCACTGGTCCCTCCTTCCTGGTAAAATGGAAGTGTGTACTATAGCGGGGTCTGCCTTCCTCCGCAACAATCGAGCAGGAAATGCTTGCGGTGGAATGGGGAGGCAGCACTACTCAAGGCAGAAGCAACAGTAGCCACAATGTCAAAGAGCCGATAAGTTTAAAAGTTTAAAAACAAGCAGACCAAAAAGGATCTTAACGAAGAGCCCCGAAGTACCAGTTGGCACCATAATTCCTCATATACTTAACCGTTTGTACATGTTGTGCTTTACACAACACACCTATGTAACATGCAATCCTCTAAGGATCGTTATTATGCTGGAATATGTCAGTTCCTGGAAGGCATACAATCCAGCCTGTTATACACACTCCGGTCAACCAGAAGGCAAGATAGTGTGCTTTGGGCCTATTCTTAAAAATTTTATTAGCACAGCGAGAGCACTATCAAATGTACCATATATTGTTAAATATGTTGCTATCATGCACTCTAAATTTCACACAGGGCAGGCAATCAAGTTATGTTGGTATGTCGGGTCTACCTACATGTACTTGATAGTGTACCGTGCTCTCAACATATGTGTAGGACCATATATATCAATGCTTTGGCATCCACCTTGCCCCAAGCAAGACAACGCAGGGCAACGCTAAACCAATAATCAAATTTAAAATGCAACACAAGACCACCTTGTGTGGCCCTGTGGTGCTTAATAATTCAGGAGTAACGCACAACTGCACAAATCATTGCTTTGCATTACTCTGCCCCAGGGAGGTGTTCCACGGGTTGGACATGTGTGTTCCCACACACCCAACCGTGTCTTTTAGAACATTTCCTGATTGACCATAATTGACGTCAAAATGGTACCCCTTCCCAGAGGAGGCGTAACAAGGAGAAACATCTTTATTTCTCCTTGTTTCCTCTTACTAAATGTGGTGCATTCTGCAGCACAAGTAGAAAGAAAACGTCTCTAAGGACTGTTTTTGTGGTGGAAACACAAACAATGCCCTCCTGCACATGGAAGCCAAAAGTGCGCCAGCAGAAGCAGAGAACAGGAGTGCATCATATAACGTTAACTATGATGCATTTCTGCCCTTTCCCTTTCATGCTGCACAGTGCAGCAAGGTGTCTTGCAGTGTTGCATTGAATGAAATATTGGTAAATCTGCCCCTGGTTATCCTGCCTGTAATGCATACACCATTACAAAATGACACACATCTGCCTGCGTTGATGGTACTCTGCACACAGTATACCAGTGCAAGTTTAGGCATGAAATGCAACTAATCATTGGATGTGTTTTGTGCAGTTTTTTAACTTTCACACAGTACAGCAGTGGACCTGTGCTTCCTGCCCTATGTTAAATGACAGAATAGTGACACTATTAGACTGTGTTAAAACTCATATTGACTATTTTCACATATGATGTTACTTGCATTGTATTTCTTACTCACTCTGTACATTTAGTTATTCTTCACTTTATGGTACGTTGCATCGCAATACATTCTTTGTGTCACAATGTGTGACGCATCACTCGGCCCAACGTCGTGGTGCTCCATATGATAAATACAGACCATCCATGACACAGAACAGTGGTGTAACACAGCGCAACTAATTCTCACACAACACTCTGCAATGCTATGCAAAGCAGCGCTGCTGGACTCTTCTTGACTTCCAGAAGAGATTCTAAGTCTGAATGTAGAGGACTTCATCAAGAGCAACGCCGTGCAGCATCTGACTGACATTGAGGCCTCCTTGGGCACAGACTTTGGTCTTAGAGATTTCCCAGGCATCGTCAATGACCGCACCAGGACACAGCCGTTCAGCAGCCCTTCATCGCTGCGCCTTGCTTTGGATTCAGCTTGCACTGTGCCCTTCTGACGGCTCATAAAAGATCGCTTCTCCTCCATAAAAGTTCCTAAGTCAGAAGGTAAATTTGTCACTGAGACAAACCTAGTAACTGACAGGCGATTTATTGCGGTCTGTCCTAACTTTTGACTTTGTCCCGATCTAGCGTGACCAGATAACTGCAGTTAATACTTTATGTTTTTGGCACTATTTTTAATACAAACTTTAAAAATTCATATCTCCAGTTCTACTTATTGAATTTGTGTTGTTTTGGTATCATTTTAGTTAATAACATGTGTTCTAATTTTCTAAATTGGTCTGGGGTTCTTTTTGTATTGTGTTTTTACTTTATTGCTCACGATTCATTACTATTTGAGTTGCACAAATGCTTTAACATTGCTTCTATGTTAAGCCTGTCTGCTCTGTGCCCTATCAACCAGGGGCTGAGCTGAGGTTCATTTTGTGACTTTAATTGTTCATCCTGACAAGGATTGTGATTATTTGAGGTGAGTTCTCATTCTCAACTAATACTCCAATTTCTTATAATTAGTGATACGTAATGTGCAGATGAGTGAAGAAACATCGGGGCGCACCAAGGGGCATATTATCAAGCATGGCGTTAAAATTATCGTTGACACCAGAACATGGGCTTCTATTGGAATTCTCAAGGGCATATTATCAAGCCCCATTATGGCCGCAGTTTTCTGCCGCTAAAGCGGCGATAAGTTTAACGTCGTTTCTTGATAATATGCCCCATAACTTGGAAAACAAAACAAGACAGGAAAACAAAACTACACTCATAAATAGACATATCCGAAAATAATGTGCCTCTGTCCTCAGCAAAATCACAATGTCAGTGCCGAATCCAGGCTGCCTGTAGCATAACTAAGGGACTCAGAAGCGAGAGATCTTCACAAACAAAAATAATGTTCTGTCACAAATTCCGGGTAAAAACAGATTAAAAAGACATTATTTCCGCATCACTGTTTGAGAAGATTCGCAAAACTCATTTGTATGTGAGGTGTTGAGGTCCAACGCATGATGCAGATGTGCTGTGAGCAACAAGCCTGAGAGAAATAGCACCTGCCAATTAAAAGTCATTCAATGAGGGCTACCAAGGGCACCACTTTCATAGCCCCCCATCACTGTTGGTGTTGATGACAATGCGCCCTGGGGCTGCATTACCAGGGGATCTACAGCTGCATCTATGGACGCCGCACTCACCTCCCAACTCGCATATCTGTCGCTGCTGTTTATGCGAAGTATGTGAGCTGTTTTCAAGCGGCCTTACATCATATTAATTGCTTATCAACATAATTAAAGGAAGTTCTCAAAATGTTATTTATTCTAGAGTACTCGCCGGATCTTTTTTAAAAGCCCAGCACAAGTGTAAATTTAAAGTAAATGCAATAATAAAAACAATTTATTTTGTGAGCTCAACAACCTTGCAGTCTCTAACTCAGTTTATCTCCATATAAATTGATGTATAATTTAGTTGCATGGTATTTAACGGGTAATTAGTGCCACTAAGAGAAAATATGTTTAATGAGACGAGGTAATAGAACACGATGCACGCTGGAAATATACTGCTTAAATGAAGTGGTAACCATGGAAACCATCCCCCTCCAGGGACTCATATATCACTTGCTAGGCTAGAGGCTGAGTGGATGTTAAAGTTGGTGGTAATGGTTAATGACCACCCTTGGCAAAGACAGGGGCGTCGACCATACTCCGGAAAAGTTCAGCCCATGCAGCCACCTAGAAGCTAAGGGTGGATAGGAGTGGCTACAGCTGAAAGATGATGGTATGACCACGTATTATATGGGATAAAGTACTCACTGGCATACATGATAAGCATATTGTAAGTAACCTCCGAGTTCCATAACCTTATGCAGGAACGGCTCTGTTCCTATATAGGGTTATGGAATTCCTTGGTGACTTGCAATATCCTTATTTATACAGCAGGGTGTACTTTATCCCTTATATACAGCTGCATTGGAGAGGTAGTCCTTGCTACCCTATATTTACACTACTGAATCTCAGTGAGTTGCTGTCGCATAGCATTAGCTTTGCTTAGGGATGGTGAAAAGAGTGGCCCCTCTATCTTGGGGTGTGTGCTGGATGGAAGAATAGATGGATGATGGATGGATGCATTTGCAAATAGGAAGAGATGCAAGAGGTGGTGGGGGCAGGCCATTGAGCAGAGCTTAAGTGCTAAATTCCTCTTTTCTCTTTATACGAAGAGTGGTTTGACACACCTGGAATCAATGTAATCAACCAGATCACCTACCCGCCAGTCCCTAATAGATGTATAGTGCCCCGCCCTCTACTTTCAACTAAGGGTGGGCGTAGTTCGCGAAGTAGCACTTCGCGAAACTACGCAAAGTGAAGTTCGCACTACGCGAGCTACGCGTAGCACTTCGCGAACTGTGAAGTAACATGTTCGCACTGTGCAAGATGTTGTTTTCAATGATTGCACAGTGCGGACAAGCAACCGGCACTGTGCAATCATTGAAAATGGCATCTTGCACAGTGCGAGCTGTAGTTTTCTGCTGCTCGAGTAGATTTTTCCTCGAGCTGCAGCTTTCTCAACGCGAACTGGTAGTTTCTCATCGCGAGCGGTCGCGAGCATACGCGACCCCTCGCAATGAGAAACCTGACCTTCTCGCGTTGGGAATCTCGCCGGGAGGTTTATTTTCCATGCTCGCGATCGCGAACAAGGAAAAAGTCTCGCCAGGATGTCATTTTGCTTGCTCGCGGTCGCCAACTTGACGTTGAGGACCGCGAGCAAGCAAAAAATGACCGCAGCACTACGCAACACTACGCTACGCGTGTTCGCACTGTGCTACGTGCAGTTCGCGTAGTGCGAAGTAGCGCGAACTTCGCAAACTACGCGAGCGTAGCGTAGTGCTTCGCCCAGGCCTACTTTCAACACTAAGGAACAGTTACTTACAGCTTATAAAATAGTTGTCTCATATTATGCATCCTGGCAGCCCAGAGCCCAACCACTCCATCCCTCCAGTTCTTAGAGCTTCTCAGTACAGTAGAAATGTGTTAATTTCCAAAGCCCCAATAGACCTAATCCGTGATGCAGGGGTTTTGTCAAATGAACCTAATGCTGGTGGACCTAACAGGCTTTTGGTCCTTACAGGCTCAAACAGGAAAAAGTTGAAGGGAACAACAAGATTCTTCTTACACTGAATGGAGCAAGTGAACCAGCAAAATGATATTCATTCTGCAACATGAAAGTAAATTAAAAGAAAAGACAGGGTGAGTAGGAAAGGCAAGTCAGAGCAGACGAGCATACATCAACAAAGTGCAAAGAGTCATATACTAAAGTAAACATAATGAAAATGTAAGTCCAAAGAGGTTACTTCGATAGAATCATGACGTAGATTGATTCTCCATGGGGCATAAAATGTGGATAACGACCAATCTTTGGTTTACTGTTGTTATCATTGATTCTCTGCATTATTATCACTTTCCTGCTGGGGTACAGGGGATGGTGTGTATACATTTTTGCAACCGCAACCTATAGCAGTTTAGAGTTGCTTTCAGCACATCCACCTCATCAAGAGGGATATCTGTTGAATATTAAAATAGATAACAGCACTACAGATTGCTCATCTAGGGGAGGAGAGGGTTTGGGGTTTGGTCGTCAATTGCTGGGTAGTGGGAATTAGGCGTATGTGAGAGAGACACAAACAAAGTATTTAGGAAGTTTGTGAACAGCATCATCATGGACGTTCCATGCAGAAGATAAGTCATGTGCAAAGGGAAAAGAATATGTCAGTATTTGAGAGTAAAGGAGTATAGTGTGAGAGGAGTCAGAGTGCAGAGCATAATCTGGCATACCACTAAGGGCCAATCTACCACTAATCTCAGATAGTTTGCAAACTAGCTGCATGTACCCTGATCAACAAAACAGTAACAAAGTTTAGCTGTGTCTGTCATGTTAACAATCACTTAAGCTTTTCCACTCAAGCCACTGGTCTACACTATTCTAAATAACTCTTCCAATCCACAGCGGTAGCCATCTGTAATTCTTAATTCCCACAGAAGTAGATAGGCATGGGTCCCTCTCAATGATTTTGTTGACTGGTGTTAGACTTGGCCCTTTTTGGCTAAAGTTCCTTAAATGTTTTGCTTTCCCCGTAGACCTTTTTTCTGACATGGTGTTGCCAACTTAGATGCTTTGGGCACTTTGCCAGTGTTGATCAGTGTCAAAGTGCAAGTGCTCCCTGTGTAAAGTGTAATGGTAATTCGTTGTCCATGATTGGTATGTTTGCTTTACTAGTAAAGTCCCTAGTAAGGCAGGGCAGGCAATGCAATTGCTACTAGTGGGCCTCCAGCACTAATTGTGCCACCCACACAAGTAGCCTTAAAGAGAGAACTAAGGCCTGCCATTGCAGTGCCTGCGTGCAGTTTGCTAAACTGCCATGTTTTTCTGACAAGTGCACCCACTTGCCAGACCTTACCCTCCCTTTTTATGCAAATCAGACACCCCTACGGTAGGCCCAAGGTACCCCCTGTGCGGGGTGCAGTGTACGTGAAAGGTAGGACATGTACTGAGGTGTGTACCATGTCCTGACAGTGAAATACTCTCCATTTCGTTTTTCACCGTTGCAAAGCCATCTTGCCCATAGGACAGAATGGGAAAGGCTGTGTAATATATATCCAGCCTATCTTCCCAAAGGCTTAAGATGGAGAGGTGAAGTTTAGTATGTATGAACTCACAATTCAATACCACATCTTTTTGTGAAAGTGGTTTGCTCTGTGTGTTTAGAAACCACTCTTAGAAGTGGTTGGGTTTTTGGGCTCTAACATTTCTGTGTGTCTCTGCCTGGTTGTGGATTGACTATCTGGATCAGAAAGTGATAGGATCTTGACCCACGGGAGGAGGTGAGACAGCAACAGGCTGACCTGCATCTGAAGTGTAGGGGGGATGAGTAGCCCCTGGAAATGAAGAGGCCTGGGCTGCAGCCATAAAACAATGGCTCCATCCCCTGCAGAGTAATTAAGGATCCAGACCCCCACTATCAAAGGAAGAAGGTGTCACTGGCAGGGAGACACCCAGAACTGGTTTAGACAGGGGTCAGTGGCCCCCTGAACACAAAGACTTCAAAGACTTTGTGGGGTATAACTATGAGAGCTGAAACCCCTGAACGTTGAAATTGGATTGATCAAGACTGAAAAGGATTGAAATTACTTCATGGTCAAGCAGAACCTCTGCCAAGGAAGAAAAAGCTTAATAGACAGAAGGAAAGGACTAACCCTTGCTCTGTGTTCTGGGGCTGGCCTGCAGTTTGCTGCTTTAACCAAGGAGAGGCTAAAGGGACTTTGCTGGGTGCTGTGTCCCCCTGCCTGAAATGACTTTGTTGTGCTGTGTCCTGAAGTATCTTAACCCCAAGGGCCCCAGGTGAGCTGGCTCCCTGTTATGGAAACTCAGGAACACAAAGGTTTCCAGAAGTGTCTCAGCGGCACTGTGTGCATGTGCTTTGTGCAGCCTGAGACCTTCGTAAGCCGTGCCCTGTGATCGTGGACACCTGGAGTCCAAGCATGTCTCAGCGACGCTGTGTGCGTGTGCTTTTTGCAGCCTGAGACCCTCGGAAGAATTGCCTTGTGATCGTGGGCACCGGAAGGTCATGTGTGTCTCAGCGACGCTGTGTGTGTGTGCTTTTTGCAGCTTGAGACCTTCGTGAGGATTGCCCTGGATCGTGTGCAACCGGAACTCAAGTGAGTCTCAGTGGAGCTGTGCGAGTGTGCTTCGTGCATCCTGAGACCATCGTGAGGATTGCCCTGTGACCATGCACACCTGAGGCTCAAGGGAGTCTCAGCGACCCTGTGTGCGTGTGCTCTGTTTCAGTCTGAGATCTTCGTTATCGTCATCAGCCCGGAATCAACCAAGTCGCATCAGAGGCCCAAGTCGCGAGAGGCGGAGAGTAGAGCGCAGTCTCACCCCCCAGGTAACGTGTGTCGGCACCTTGGGCGGGGTGCGAGCTTTGGAGAGAGATGCTCTGGGCCTCTCCCCTTCTTGTAGCGCGAGCCTCTGTTCCAGCTCGTATCGCGGCCCGTACGTGCCAAGGAGTGGCAGTACTGGGGCCGGAGCGGGGAGCTGCACTGTGTTTTACACCAGATCCATGTTTGGGGCATATGTTGACGGAAACTGACCGCGAGTCAGTACGAGGGGCGGAGAGACCGTCTGAAGCACCGTGATCGGTGCTGGAGTGTATAACGCATTGCATTAATTCTGCATTATGAACTACCTGATTGTTGCATTACGCATTGCATTACTTCTGCATAACGAAGTGCCTGATTATTGCATTACGTATTGCATTAGTTTGCAGAACGAACTACCTGATTTTTGTATTACGCATTGCATTAGTTTGCATCACAAACTGCATTATTTTTACATTGCAAAGTGCCTGATTCATGCATTACGAACTACATAGCATTACATTAGGACTGCATAGGATCACCTAAAATTGCTCATTAATACCACTAGAACTTACAAGAGCTGGCTGGTCTAATAAAAGGCCAGGAGGTATATTACAATTACGCATATGTTGGATTTTGTATTGTGTGGTCTCATATATCTTTTTATATAAACGTATACTTGTTTTTATATGAAACTCGTGTGGAGTCCTTTTGTGGTGTTGCTGGAGCGGGTTTTATTTTAAAAATTTTGTATACCCTCTCCATTTTGCATGTTTTTATTAATAAGAATAATTACCTAATCATAATTGTATTAATTGAATTGTTCTGAAAATGAATCAACCTTACTAATAAGAATACACGTGGGAATTGCATTTGCATGCCCTAACTAATACATAAACTAAATTGTATATGCATATTGATCATAGATAATTAGAATTTTGCATGAATATATGTTGCTTTTGTGATGTATTCGTGATTTCTGCTTTATTAATGTGAATATAACCCGCATTAAGTGTTGCTTCTGCTAGATAAATACAAACACATATGGGTATTAGTAAGGGGATAACATTCTATTAGTCATTTCCATGTATTAATTACGTTTTTGTGTTTCTTTGCTTAAGTTGACCATTTGGTGGCCACAAAATGTCCGACATCCCTATTTGACGAACACAACTCTATTGTGAAGGTCTCTGGGTGAAGTGCGCATGCGTCACCATCAGCAGCAGTGGCCTCTACGCGACCCTAACTCAACTGTGCCACTCAAGGACACTCCGGGCTACCAGCCAGCTGCCCCGAAAGAAACAATAAAAGATACTGTACCGAAGAAATGATGAACTATATCTAAAGACACATTTTCCGCATGGGAAACTGGTGGAACAGATCTCACCAACCAATCAGAGACATTCAAAAATATTACTTGTTACTTTTGGAATGTAATTTTACAATAAAATACCATAGAATAGAGAGGTTAGGCGCGAGACCCTTCAGAAGATTTACGATTTCCTGACGTTATGCTGACGGAGAGGACGGTGACACTGCAGGACAGCTGTTTCCTAAGACTCTGACAGTATGAACTGATGACCAAGATTTTGACTTAGAGGACGACTTTAGCCACAATAGGTAAATATGATGGTCTACTGCTTGATTAAACAAAAGATTTGGTTTTCAATTATTTAGATAAAGATTTAAGATTTATTACAAGAACTGTGTTGGGTCGTTATTATGAAAAGTGTATTTATGTAAATAAATTATAGATTTAGTTATCACTTCAACCAGCAGCTAGCTGATTCATGGCCTATTTATGGGAGGAGTACTAAAAGTTGAAGTTTAGGCCTTAATAAATAGAGAAAGGTAGGGAAATGTATTGTTCATTAGGGATAAATGAGTACTTCCTTTCATTACAGCGAGTGGAACAATCGCCTCCTTGGAAACAGGTTGATAGAGGATGAATGTTGGTGTTATGGGCCCCACCAGCGAATGTAATGATTGAGTGTGATCTATGATCTGTGACGAAGGGAGGGATTTTGCATTCCGCGCTGCATCAGTGTCACCATTGGGTCACTGGGAGCGTGGTTGCAAATACTTTACACATTTGCCTTGAAGATAAGCCTGGCTGCTCGTGCCAAGCTACCAAGGGGGTGAGCAGGGGTTATCTGAGAAGGCGTCCTTCCTTTCCTTGACGTGGAAGCGGGGGTCCCTACTTGGCCTAAGGTACCTACCTCAGCCAACTAGGGAATCCCGGTTCTAACAACAGGACATACATATTTTGGGCATTATTTAGAGTTTGCTGAATGGGATACTCCTTCACAAGTGTGATGGATGTTTCATCCACCAGATTACAAGTGCATTATATTCTATGGCACTTGCAATACGGTGGACCGGATAGCTGCCACATTTTTAAGGGATATTCCATCCAACAAACTCTCAATAAGGCTTTTGTTTCTTCACAAGAGGGACATTTTTTTGAGCAAGAAAAAAAAAATCTTAGTCTAGTCTAGGTAAACTGAGATGGTTCAGAGGAGCCAAGAAGTGCTGGCGTGCATATAAAAAATGCTGGACAAGTAATACTCCCAGAATTATCACCAACCATTAAATAAAAAGATTAACAGTACATGGATCATTATTTGGCATTCAACAATGCAAATAACATGTTCCAAGAGCGGTGGCCATCTGCCGATCTATTCGGTACTTTTTCACATGGAAAAAACATACATAAATAGTGCAGTCCTTTGAATCATCCCCGGGAACTGAGCACTGGAATGAAAGATTCAGCATGGGAGGCAATTATCTTGTTTTTTTCACGCCCATTGCATACATAGATAACATTGCTTATTGCAAACACTACTGTTTACACTAAAATGTTATTATTTTTTGTTCTTTGTCACCTCATACCACTTAGTCACCAGGACAAAATGGATGTGCAATCCATCCATTTTAATTTTGAATTTTAATCTCCTTTAATGTAAAGGTTGGGTCTTAAATTATTATTTTGGAAATGCTACTTTTGAAAAGGGATTATTGACCATACCAGTTTTAAGGTTAGACAAAGGGGTGTCCCCCACCCACAGGCTTCTACAGGGCATAAAAGTGAGTCCCCAAAACAAGAACGAGAGCAAGACCCTGAACCTGAATGGCAAGGAGAGCAACATCATGGACAGCTGGAAGCACAAGCCCCCTGATGCACTGAAGGACTAAGTACTCTGGGCCTCATTTACGAGAAAGTAATGCAGCGCGGTGCCACAAGCCATTTGGCTGCGCTGTGCTGCGTTACTTTCAGAGAACAGGGATGCGTACTCTCCCCTGCGCTGGCACACAATAGGCTGCCATGCGTATGGTGCAAGGGTGCCTGCATTGTGGGGATGATTGTTTGTATGCAAGAAAGGACTCCTTCCTGCACATAAACAATCACATGAGGTGTTTTCCTCTTTCTATGACAAAAAGTGATGCACTGGCGGCGCTTGTATATATGTACCTGTGTCTGCAACTGACCCCCCCCATGGACTATATGGGTCTCTACAGGGCCAGTAATGTTGGCCTCGTTACACTGCCTGAGGACCAGGTTGGGGGAAGACATGAACTCCACTGCTACCATGGGTGTCCTGCAAAATGGCCAGGAGGTCCTGAGACCTACGGCGGGGAAGGAGGTGGCTAAAGCCAGTAAAACCAGCTCCCTGGAAGGTGCACTCCTTTAGAGGCCAGGAGGCCTGCTGGACATGCACCAGGTGACTAGGCTGGTCAACAAGAGTGAAGCAAACCCGAAATCATCCCAGAAGGGCTGAGATATTTAACGCGACCTTTGGAACAAATTGAGCATGTGGCACTCCACTAAATCCTTGAAATGACTCCCATGGTGGGTCAACGCCAGGGGGTTGTCCCAAGAATCTCTAATTATTTAATTTGCCCAGGAAGGGGACGTGCCTTGGACTTTCTCCCGAGACTCCTTCTTGACCCGTAATCCAGTAATCACGTGTCCTGCGACCACATCCCTGGGACCTAACACAATGGGGAGAGGCCCCCAGAGCAGTGCAGGTGCTGACGTGCTAATTGACTACTGCTCCCAGTGTGGCCAGAGCCACGAGAGTGACAACAAGCACCCCCTTTGCCGACACTTCCCCCTCTTTCCATGTCTGAGGGGGGGCAGAGGGCATCCAACTGCCTGCACACGGTGAAAGAAGAAGGACTGACTCCTGGCCGGGCGAGAGAGAGCTAGCCAGGGTCACTGGGGCTTGGGTCTCACTCCACAACCCACAACAATAAAGCTGGCAGTTGGGGGTATCCCGGGACGGAACGGGCCACTCCTAATACCAGTAAAGATAAAAAAAGAAAGCACAGCACGAGGCCGCATCCAGAGAGAACTAAAGCAGGTGAACCTGCTCATTAAAATTCACTGCTCTATAGAGGGAGCGCCCCATAATGCCCTGCAGCAGTTAGACTGCTTATGGTTTTGGCCGTGTGGTTGTCCCAACACAGGTAGAGGTACCCCCAATTTGTTTAAGGAAGTGAATGGGGACTGCAGGACTGCAGCTGCCCCTCATGCCCAAAATGTAACCCTATGCCTCCCAGGTCAGATGATGCATGACCTGGGGAGACTTGTTGCACACTTTGAACCACTCTGGATTGGCGCCTTTGCTCTATACCCTATAAGTGCAGGGTTCTTTAGTGATAGGGTCAAGGGTTGTTTTTCCATATTGTTTAAGTATATAAAAGAAAGATTCAGACGCACATATTAATTTCAGTGTTTTAACCACAATATTTTGCTCACAGTTACTTTAGATAAACCTTGTAATGCTTTCATTAACAATAATGATTGTATTTAAACATTATTCCTGATACCAGTGATAACATGGTGTTTTGTTAAGATGTGATTATTGGTCTTTCAATATGGTAACTCCTTGATAAACCAATTGGCTTGCCTTATTGATGTGGTGGTCCTTTTCAAAGCTAGTAGGCTATCCTTATATTTTATGTGGTGACCCCTTGACAAAGAAAGTAGGGCTGCTTTATTTAAAGTGACACCCCCCATTTGGGGAGGTTATATCTGGTATAGGTGGGGGGGTACTGTGATTATGGGAGTCATCACCCATTAGGGATCAAATATGTTTTCAAAATGTCACCATAGGAAATTCAATCTGCCAGATGTTTATATTTCTAAATTAACATGTAGCAGTTAGCAGAGCGTGTGCAATAACTGTACTTTGGATGTATGACATTACAACGCAGGTTTTTACCACGTGTGCAGTTACATCGCATGCGTTACAACGCATGCGATGTTACAACGCTATGCCATTCCAACGCAAGTCTTTACATCAACTTGCGCTAGATGGCGTGCTAACATTAAAAAAGTGTAATTTACTATTCCAACTCCAGTCCTCTTAACAGTAGGGAAGGTGTTGGGATAGTAAACTACACTATTTGTAATGTTAGCACGCCATCTAGCGCAAGTCGATGTACAGACTTGCATTGTAATGGCATAGCGTTGTAACATCGCATGCGTTGTAACGCATGCGATGTAACTGCACTGCGTGGTAAAAACCGCGTTGTAATGGCTGATCCCCCTGTACTTTTCCTATTTCAAAGAAAAGGCACTGACTTAACAATCAGTTATTTAGAGTTATTATTACACGCCAGTGAATGGCGATTAGTAGCCCACTAAACCTCCACATAGCAGGCCGTGGACTTCTCTGCTTCGCTACCCTAAGAGATTCAAGTGCTATAATGGGGTGCTTGGTTCCTAGCGAGGAGACAATTTTAGACCTATTATTTCTCCAGGCATCACATTCTGCACAACTAATAACCGCATTTCTTACACTGTTGATGTCGATTTAGTAGCAGGTTTGTCTACTTGCAATGAAGGTTTTGTGTTACCACTCGTGGGGCTTGCTCCAGTAACAACATGGTTCTGGACTAGGAGCAACCATTTCACTATCCAGAGGTTAAAGACATTACATCAGTTCTTCTATGTCTTTGAGCTTGGGATCTTTTATTAAGCAATTCACTCGTTTTACTGACAATGCAATTCGAGTAAAAGGAGACATCTAGTCATTAAAAGGAAATAAAAGTCAGTATCCCTTTTTTGTACTGTGGATTCAGTATAGTGGCACAGGTGTACTCTACAGAGCACACAATCCCTTTTTGCAGTATTTGCATTGTATTCACATAAAGGATTTTGCTGTTGACCAAAACAACTGTTTCTTTTGACACTTTGCAAATGTTTCTGCAGCATGTGTAACAAAGGAATGGCTTGGTTCATGGTATAATCCTCCTTGCTTAGGTCCTGTGTCAAAAGCTCATGAGGCACTAGCATTCCAGCACTGTACTAACTCTCATTTATCAACCACCATCATCATGGCTTTTGCAGTAGCAACCCTCCTCCTTTGTAGTATATCATCATTGATAAACCTGTACTGTTCAAACAGAGGTTGCAGCTTTCAGAAACTCGAGTTCCAGTAGGTTGGGATGAGGGCCTTTAAGGAACTCAGATAACATACTGAGTAATCCTCAACTGCGTCAGAGTTTTGATGGAATAGGTAATGAGTGCAAATCATATGACAGATGACCTGTATGTTATTGACATTGTTAGAAATGGGGTTTCTGGTTGGCAGAGGTATGCACCCTGTCCAAGCTGGAATCGCCACTCTAGTTAGGGTAAGCTAGATGCACACTATAAGATAACCAGGGCTCACCCTCAGGTAGCTTGGTACAGAGAAGGCAAGCTTATCTAAAGAGGCAATGTGTAAAGTATTTGTCCAACACGCACACACAGTAACCCAAATCAAAAAACACAAAAAGACTCCATACAGGATTCGAAAATTAGAGAATTGTTTTATGAGAAAATCAAGACTAAAATGACAAAAATCCAAAATGCAAAACTGGAGTTATGAATGTTTAAAGAATAAACCAAAAATAGTGCTTAGAAGTCAATAGTGTTAAAAGGCTACTTCAGGTCATGCTGGACTGAGGTATATCCAAAGTTCAGGCCAATCGCGATGGACGGCAGACCGGCTACAGGATCCCGACAGGTCCAGCTAACAATGTACCTTGAATGGAGCAAAGTGTCAACGTCAAAGACACAAGGCGAGAAGTCAGGGTTGTGCTTTGTCGTCGTTTATCCATGGATGGAGGTGACTGCATCGGTGCCGATCAGCACTGTTGATGGAAGTTTCGGTGTCAAACCCCTTTGAATTGCAGGTACTGCCCAGATGTCGAGCTGTGCTGTCTGTCAGCATGAAGCCACGCAGCTGTAGAATCGCTGTCATTGAGCGCCCGCTGTTTCAGCATTGAAGGTGATGTCTTGTTTATGATCAGTGCAAAGGCACTGCTGCATCAATGTCGATGTAGGAAAAGCTGCAAGATCCCACTTATGAGGCCCAGGCATGGAGGGGCACCTCAGGCAAGGGTAGGACTCATAGCTGGTAGAGTCCAGAAGCACCAGCAGGATTGCAGGAAGTCTTTCATGACCCTGACACTTCAGAAAACAGAAGACAAGCCAGTAAGTCCTTGGAGTCACCCTGGGTTCAACTGAGATGGGTTGAGTCCTTGTCCTCGGTAGGCCAGAGATCAGCAGGCAGGTGGGGCAGCTCAGCACTGCAGTAAAGCAGTTCCTTAGAACAGTCAGTCAAGCAGAGTGGCAATCCTTGTTGCACAGCAGTCCTTACTCCTGGCATAGTTCTTCATAGATCCAGTAGTGTACTGATTTGGTAGGGTCAGAGCACCAGTATATATACCTGGATGTGCCTTTGAAGTGGGGGTGACTTTAAAGCAGTGCCTTGAAGTGCCCCGGTCCCCTTTCATCCCAGCCTTGTCTTCCAGGCTATCTGTGGGGGGTAGCCAGCCCTTTGTGTGGGAACAGGATTTAGCCTATTCATATGTAAGTGTCAGCTCCCAATCCCATTCCAGCCCAGAAGGGCAATCAAAATGCTTTAGATTTAAGAAGAGACATAGGGAGGAAAGGAATTTCTTTGAAGAGTCTGAACAGAAGGCAGGGAGGATGCCTTCCATGTCTGGTGAAACCTTGGAACCAAGGTCGTTGGGCAAATGTCTGGATGAGCCAATGCCTCTTGGAAAGTTTCCTATAGGAGATGTTCTCGTAGAAAGTTACCATGTGACCTGTTAGGGGTGTAACTTTGTCTTTTTATATGAGGATCAGGGACAGATTTGAGGGACTTCTGCTTAGATTAAGGAAGGGAAGCATCTTAGAAAGAGCTTCGTAGCTTTACGCAACTCGACCCATTTAATGTGAATGTGCTTCTTAGAAAGTCTTCACGTGCTGATACCTTTAGAGGGAAACTAACTGGAATGTAAAGTAGGGATGTCACCTTAGAGATAGAGTAGGGACAGATTATTCTTTTAATTCCGAAATATAAATAAAGAAGGATTTGGACGCATCGTCTATACTCAGTTGTGTCCTAATTTAATAATGTATTATTCTGTGTGTGTTGCGCCAAGTGAATTGTATATGTAGGTTGGTTCTGTATTAGTGTTTATGTATCTTTATACTCTTAGATTGAGGTGTACTTATGTATTGCTCTTTTTGGCCTTAAGATGAATTAAGTAAACTTGGATCAAGAGTCTGTGCTCCCTTAGTGCCTTGGGAAAGGGTAATGTATAATCATTAGGAATTGTTTTCTCCCTTCTACACTTACTTAGCAGGCAACAAAGACCATCAGCCAGATTTTCTTGAGAATATCAAGAAAATGGAACTCAGCTCCATCACATTCATAACTTTCTGAGCAATGACAGTAAAAAGCGTTCAGGTAATGCATATCAGGGATGCAATTCCAATTTATATTTCAGGTTTTACTTTATCTTGCCTTCCCTAGGAGTGTTTGCTTTTTTCAGGTTGTTGTGTCCCTGTAGTTTCATTATGTGCAGTACGTTACTTTTGTATAGTGCATACTATGAACAAAGTCGGCTTCAGATGTTTAGAACAGGCCCCGATTGAGAGCTCCGGGGCCTTATTATTTTGGATTTTGCTGGCGCAGAGAGGAGCGCCTGCAGTGAGTAAAATGAATTAAATTAACTTGATATTTCTCTGAGTGAACACGTTCTTTTACACAGTTGTACTGTCTGAAAATAAAATACTAACTCAAAGAAATATGGATTTAAATTATTTCACCTTACTCACTGCAAGCACATAAAAACAGGCGCTCGGCTTTACACTGACCCAGTAAAGACAAACCAAACATAATAAAGCCTATAGAGTTAAGGCTGAAGACACTGCCTGTCCTTGGTCAAAAAGGTGTTCAGAATTCATGGTTATCCAATCCTTGGCCTATCTGCCAAGTGCACAAATCAATGGTCATGTGTGCCAGTGGCAATTGTGATTCTATGTAAATATGTTTGAAGGAGGTACGCAGCTGTCAAAATATTGACATGGTGAAGAGAAAATGCTGTGCTTAGAGGTGAATGGGTGCATTGTGTGTTTCAGGGTGGTGTGATGAAGGAGGAGCAAGGAAGAACCTGCAAGAGAGAGTAAAAGGAGAGTGCTGAAAGGGAAAGATGAGGTTTGAGATATGCAGATGGAGGATTTCAGAAACATGTGGGGAGAAAAGCGGAGTAAGTGTCTAAATAAGACAATTGGACTGATGCTACTCTCCTCTCCTTACCTGAAATGTTTTTACTGTTTTCTAATGCCTGTTCTGAAGGAGAAATACAACCTTTGTTTTTAAATCACATGGTCATTTTTCAAATACAGAGAGACTTTCTTGTGATCAAGGCTTGACAGAACAGAAACGCATTGGGATAGAGGCCCCCTGCCTGCACATCTTTATGTGAATAAAACAACTTCAACCACCGCAGCCGGAGCCGGTGTACTAATCTTAAGGAGAAACTAAAGAAGTGACTGTGGAGATGCATTTTTGGGAAGCTTTGTTCCCGTGACACAAGTTCGCTCTGCCAGGGTCTGGGTCTACTAGCGAAGCATTTGGTAATTTGGTAGTGGATATACATATATATATATATATATATATATATATATATATATATATATATATATATATATATATATATATATATATATATATATATATATATATATATATATATATATATATATATATATATACATATATATATATATATATATATATATATATATATATATATATATATCAAACATCACCAAGTTGCCTGCTGTGGAAGACGCCGCACCACAGGTAAGTATTTGCCAAAATCTGTTTATTGATGGAAGCAGCAGCGTGAATCACAACTTAGTCCACCAAATTCAAAAGTCCATTCCCGACGCGTTTCGTGTATCACTTCCTCAGGGGCATAGGGCTTGAAGGCAACAGCAAGGCATTTCTGGTGGCATCTTTTTGAATTCCAAACACCCCGCCTCAGTGGGCGTGGCCCTCGAAGTGGCCTGCTGGTACTTGTAGTGTACTATTCCCAATAACTTCAGCGCAGATTGACAAATCTTCGTGAAATTTTCAAAATGTTTGGCCAGCTTCGGTCCGCTCCTATCCTGGAAGTTTGGGGGTGATTCGTCAAGCGGGGGCCAAGAAAAAAGGGGAGGTCCCAAAACATGTTTTCCCCATGCAATTTTCCATAGGAACCTTTAGCCGCAGCTACAGCCCGAATTGCTGAACAGAATTACACCATATTTGGCAAAGAGGTAGCCCTTGTTTCAGACTCGGCCTTTTTGTTAAATGGTGTATATCTGTTCAGTAGTTTTTAAGATATTAAAGGAAAAAAATACATATATATCTGGGCGGAGCCTAACCCCACATCTCATCGTGGGATCTGATTGGCTGTCAGCACTTCATCCAAGAAGTGTTGGTAGCCATCTTGGGACCAATATACATGATAGCACCTCATTAAAAAAGCATTGCAGTTAATAGAAGGTTTTAAGACTTTATTTATTTATTTTGTGTATTATATATAGCGCGCAGCTACCCCAACGGGGTGTCCCGGCGCTTCTGAGTGAAAGCAGAGTGATAGTCCTGGGGGGGTTAACAAAAGAGAAAAGTTTTTAGTGCCTTACGGAAGGGTAATTCTTCCTGGATCATCCTAATTGCGATCGGGAGTTCGTTCCAGAGAGTTGTGGCACAGACCTGGAAGGTTTTACCTCCAGAACGTGCTTTCCTGAATCTTGGTATGGAGAGCAGATGTTGGGAGTTGGAACGGAGGTTCCGAGAGTTACAGTAAGGACGGATACTAACAGAGAGGTAGGCCGATCCCCTACCCCTAGTTGCTCGATGGGCTATGGTCATGGCTTTGAATGCAGCTCTTTGATGGATTGGTAGCCAATGTAATGCTCTGCGATGAGGCGAAATATGGGTGCGTAGGGAAACCCCGCAGACCAGCCGAACAGCCGCATTCTGGACTGTCTGGAGCCGATGTAGGAGGCCCGCGGGCAACCCTAAATACAGGCCGTTCGCATAGTCCAGGTGAGATGTAATCAATGCCTGGACTATGGTTTTCCTGGTGTCACTAGGGAGATAGGTGATGAATTTCCTAATCATCCTGATCTTCGAAAAACAAGCGGCTGAAACAGTCTGTATTTGGTTGCTAAAAGAAAGATTTGAGTCCCACTCGACCCCTAGATTTTTTACAGAGTCCTTAGGGACAGGGGGAAGGCTAAGTTCCCATTAGTCACATTATAAATCATTTGTTGATGGTACCATACTCATTTTAGGAATGTGGTGTGTTCTAAGGTGATTTTACCATGTGAAAAAGCCTTCTGCTGGGATATCATGAATCATGTTTGAGAGAAAACTATTTTCTCATGCTTTTCCCACAGAGGTTTGGAAGGTGATCTATAAGCTAAGCTGAGAGCAGATTTTCTGTAAATTCACATTATCTTTCTCAGTCATGTGAGAATGAAGTCTGACATTCTCAGTAAAAAATGTACATCCAACAAGGGCAGAGACTGTAAGTTGATTCCTTTGTGTGCTACTGCAGCTTCCCAGAGTGTTCTAAAGAACAACTAGAGCGCTAACAGTCCTGCTTATGACCAACGCATGGCACACCTGAAGCCATCTTGATTGGAATAAAGTGGTAACTCTTAAAGCATTTAATTTGTTGGTAGCCATTTGCGCTGTTCGTGCCCGCAGTAACGTCATTCGTCGCGCGATCACGTCTTTCTTCATGCACCGCGAGACAAGTGAAAACAAGATGGCCGCACCCGCGAGCAACCGCATGGGTAAGTTGGCGAGCCGCGACCACGCAGAAAATACCATGAACGGGCGGGAAAAAAACGTCCGCACTTCGCGATATTTCGGCGTGTTTGCGGAGATTTTTAACATTTTCGCGATAATTTGCGAAAGTGAATTTCGCAAATTCCACCCACCCCTACTCTAAAGCAGCTCTAAAGCAGCTTTGCTGACCTGGTTCTATGGCTCTAAAGCAGCTCTGCTGACCTGGTTCTCTGGCTCTAGAGCAGCTCTGCTGACCTGGTTCTCTGGCTCTAAAGCGGCTATGCTGATCTGGTTCTCTCCCTCTAAAGAGTTCTGCTGACCTGGTTATCTGGCTCTTAGCAGTTCTGCTGATCTGGTTCTCTTCCTCTAAAGCAGCTCTGCTGATCTGGTTTCTCTGGCTCTACAGCAGCTCTGCTGAGCTGGGTCTCGGCTTCTAGAGCAGCTCTGCTGACCTGGGTCTCTGGCTCTAGAGCAGCTCTGCTGACCTGGGTCTCTGGTTCTAGAGCATCTCTGCTGACCTGCTTCTTAGGCTCTAGAGCAGCTCTGCTGACCTGGTTCTCTGGCTCTACAACAGCTCTGCTGACCTGGTTTCTCTGGCTCTACAGCAGCTCTGCTGACCTGGTTCTCTACGCTCACGATGCACGCACCCGACTTCGCGAAAATATATTTAAAAATAATATAAGTTTATTATAAGTACAAATATATTATTTTTATGAATACCTTAGATAATCTCTTGCCCTAATATGTATATTAAAGACACATACATATCATCATCATCATAGTCTTTATTCGAATTTTAAAAAAATTCATAGAAGACACAAACATGTACAAAACACAAAATTATCACTAATCAAATCCTTGTAAAATACATAAAACCATCCATTAAATATCTAAAAGTTACAGTTAAGACAAAAATTAAATATACCGATAGACTAAAAGTTACGGTTAAGACAAGAATTAAACATATCGACAGACTAAAGATGGAAATATGTTATAAAATACAGTTCAAAATAATACTTCTATTCGTACAAGGGGATTTACCAACGACCCATAAAGCCCTACGGGGGTGCTCCCGCGGTTTCCCTAAGAGCCCTGTGCCTTAAGGACCAAGCCCAACGCTAGCTAGGGCGATTGAGAATACTGGGAGAGTACTTGTGCACAGAAGTCTTAGAGCAACGGCAGAACTCCTTGTGGCCAAGGTTTTACACAAAGGAGACAGCCATGTTCTTCTAGGGTTGGCATATGCAGGACAGACAAACAAAAAATGGGCAATTGTTTCCTCATGAAGGCCACAAACGGGACAGGTCCCTACACTTGCTCCAAACCACCCGTTAGTTAGAGCCCTGAGTGGAAGGGAGCCTGCTCTTAGTTGGAAATAAAGTTTCCTGTCTCTGGGTTGGGTGATCAGATCCCAGTAAGGTTCGAGAACTGGGGAAACCTTCGCCTCCAAAAATCGGCTAGTCATCGTGGGGGAGGCAGAGCCGCTCCAGACCCGGTGATTTACCCGTTCCCATTAGAGCATTTTCAGATATCTCTTCGAGGGGAACCCGGCAGCCACAGGATCACTCCATAGCCCCTCCAAGCCCAGGTCTATCACAGTTTCCCGGAGGTTCCTCAGCCACCCAATCTTGTGGAACGTATCGGCCTGTATTACGTCCATAAGGCCCATTGCATAAGAATGGAGCTCCGGGGTGGTCCAGAGTCTCCTCCAGTATAAGACCGGGTGGAGTTTGGCTAAATCCTTGATTGCCTTCCTACCTAGATCGTACCGTAGTGGTACCAAGGGCGTGCTCTGCGGGAGACCGACTATGCTACGGTAAAATTTGTTTTCAACGACTGCTAAAGATGACAATGCGTCGAAATCCCATAACTCGGCCCCATACAACACTGAGCTTAAAGCCTTAGCCTCATATATTTGAAGCACTGGTTTAATAGGCTTGGTGTAGGATTTTTTATGTTCACTAATCAGAGTTCCAGTTATCTGCCTAAATTTCAGTGTAGACATTTCCAGATGTCTATTCCACTTATTATCATGTGTCACATGCATGCCCAAATAGACAAAGTTTTTAACTTCCTCGAGTTTTTGCCCAGTCATAAAAAACTTTCCTGCCCTATAACTTGAGTGAGGGTTAAAGGCCATAAGTTTAGTCTTGGTCACATTCACCTCTAGGCCATGATTTCTGCAAAAATCTTCAAAAACTAACAATGCCCTTTGCATGCTACTCGGGGTTTTGGATACAATAAGGGTATCATCAGCAAACATCAATATTGGAGTGCTCACTCCAGCCAAGTTGGGAGCATCGGTGTTAACTCGTAACATGTAGTCTACTATTCCATTGATGTACAGGGAGAAGAGCGTGGGTGCCATGGCACATCCTTGGCACACACCTCGCTCAACCGGGAACTCGGGGGTGATATCCCCCGAGCCTCCCAACTGAATTCTTGCAAAATTCGGCTCATGAAGCCGTCTGATTAAGGTCAGAAGTTCCAAGGAAAGCCCAAGCTTTTCGAGAACCCTCCACAGCTGCTCTCGAGGAACAAGGTCAAAGGCAGCTCTTAGGTCCACAAAAGCGACGTAGAGACTGCCTTTGCCTAATGTTACTACTTTCCAGTGCAGTTGTACAAAGCGGAACACCTGGTCCACCGTGCTGGTAAATTTACGGAAACCAGCTTGAAAACAGGAGAGTATCCTATTGTCTTCGATCCAATCCAGTAGCACATTCAGGACCATCCTCCCGATGACCTTTTGGATTGTGTCTATTAGACTGATAGGTCTATAATTTCCTGGGAGGGATTTATCTCCCTTTTTAAAAATGGGGATTATAATTGCACCCCCCCAAGATTTGGGCACTGGAGCGCCTTCGGCCACAGCGTTAGCCACTAGTGAGATATACTTGCTCCAACCGGGCTTGTTGTTGAGGAAGAGATCAGATGGGACCCCATCCAAACCCGGTGCCCGCCCAGCAGCTACACAAGCCAGGGCTGCTAAAACGTCGTTTGGACTAAAGGGACCATGCGAATAAAAAACATACGATGTCAGCCCCGGGCATTTGTATAGGGGATTACATGCGTATTGTGGTTTAAAGTACCCTATCCAGTCCTCTTGAGTAACATGGTTAGATGGACTATCGGGCATGCCACCTCTGTTCCATTTAATCACATTCCAGAACAATCTGGAATCCCTAGCGTAGCATGCCTCCTTCAGATCTAGCCAATACAAATCATCCCATCTTTTTTTGGCTTGAGCAAGACACTTCTTATAATGGTATCTAGCTATTTGAATAGTTGTCTTGCTCCCACTAGAAAGGGCTTGCGTCAAGTTGCCTCTGGCTCGTCTGCACTCCTCATCATACCATCTTAATCGTTTGAAGGGTGGCTTGTTGCCCTTACTTATTGGCTTGTAGAAAAAAACGCGTAGTCCCTCAAAGAAGGACTCATGTAGTCTAGTGACTTGATCGCCACCTTCTTTAGTCACCAGAACGTCTTCCAGTTTCACAATAGTTTGGGCAAGCTCGTCGTCAATGCTAGCGATGACCTTGGCATTAATCTTGACCTGAGGCCACTTGAGTCTTCGCATATCATTGGTAGGAACACGGTCGGGGTGAGCCGATTTTGTTTCCTCTCTCGCCATGCTACAATCCCCCCACCAGCAATGAGTAACACAAATGGGGTTATGGTCACTCTCGGCTCTTGATACAACCACCATGTCGATAATGTGCTGCCACAACCTCGTGCAACAAAGAACATAGTCAATCCTACTGACTGAGCGGCCATTGTCAAAGGTGAATGCACCCTTCTTGTCCCCTAGGGTCCTTCCATTCAAGGCCCTTAGGCCTTTCTCGTAGCATAGTGCATTTACCTGCACTGCTACCGTAGACCACCTTTTGATTGGGGAAAGCGGCAGGGCAGGTATTCCCCACAGCCGGTCCTCTTTGGGGTCAAGGCCCCATTCGGAGTCCGGATCTAGAAGGGGTTCAAATGTAACGTTGAGGTTACCCGCGACAATCATATCCCTATTGCTCGAGTTGGTTTCAATAAGACTGGTCAGAGTATCCAATACCCGTGACCTTTTCCCTTTTGTCCCACGAAGGTATAAATTGTAAATGTCTAATGTGTGCGTTAGGCCAAAAGTTAATCTCACTAAGTGGATATCCGGGGAGCCTGTATCAATCATGACTGCCCTAGAGAATAAATCCTGTCGGGCCCAGATGGTTAATCCACCCATGGGGCGGCCTTTTGGGCCCTTAATCGCTGGGACATAGAAATTCAGGTAGCCCAGCAGAAACTGGGCCTCGCAGGTCTATGTTTCCTGCAGAAGGCAAACGTCATATTTGTTAACAAAACCCACCCATTCAGGAGAATCTAGTTTAGTCTTGATACCAGCTAGATTCCAAGATAGCAAAGTGCCTGGTCTATTACCCAACATTGTGTCATGGTGTGCAACGGCCTGCCTTGGCTCACTTGACTTTTCACTCATCCTGCGGAGGCTTGTTGGACAAACCTTGAGTGAAGTAGGTACCCCTGTTAAAACAGGGGTGACAACATCACGGCCACAAATAAAATCACATTAATTTGCCCTCCGAACTTTAAAAGGTGTGAAGTTTGGCTTACGGTACGAGTGTCAATATCGAGGACCTACGTCGTAAAAATGATGTAGAGTGTGTACCTCTATCCGTGATCTAAGCCCATATGATGTATGATCAGTGATGAACCTCGGGATTCGTGTATCTTCAAAGTTGACAATGATGCAATCACCCGGAATGTTTTTAGGACTTGGGCCTACCCATTTTACTCTTCTTACAAATAAAATTCTCCCATTCAGGTTATTAGGAATTGGCCTGTTTGTATTTAGCCAGTGACTCACTTTATTTTTTAATTCCTGAAAGGATTCAGTATTGCCAACAGATAATTCTGGAACACCAGTTTAAACTACTACATAAGGGAGGGATTCAGGTGGTAAATGAATTTGAACTAAGGGTGAACTTGATGGATTGACGAGAATAGCAAGATTAACAACTTCTCTCCCCTCCACAGTATCCTTTGTGTTATTACTCATAGGTTCCTTGCTTGTCCCTCCCGCCCGCCTTGACAACTGGTGGGTGTTGGTCACAGAATTAGGTGAGCCAGTACCTAAGGCTATGTTGGTTGATGAAGGATGTTTTTCAATTGGGGGCGGTACAAAAGTCGAAGAGTTTACAATATGGGGGCAGTTGGTTTTGACAATATCTCTAGTGGACATTTTGACAACGTTCTTTAATGAACAAAAGTTGTCCAAAATGGTTTGTTCCAGCCTATCAACTTTTTCAGTAACTATCTTGACCCTTTCTAGGAGTGGTAAGATTAAGGAACGGACAGCCTGTTCTAGCTGGGAGATCATGTCACTACTATTTAACAAAAAGGGGGTACTTGTGCTAGCATCCTCCACATTTAAACATTCCTGGGTACACGAAATGTCAGGCATTGCAATATTTTTAGATGTTTTTAACATTTTCGGCTGCCTGATACCTTCCGTAGTTCCACCCCTTTTCCTTTTTGAATTGACGGGTCTGGAAAGTTTGGTCACAGCCCTTGTCTGAGGGGGAATGGCTTTGAGGTTGGGTGGGGCCGTTGCTGACACTGCAGATGCACCATCGATCATAGCGATAACTTCAGGCAACCGATCTGGAGATGTTGACACGTTGGAAAGCGTTTCAGACTCAGCAAGCAAGGGTACGTCCCCCCAAATCTGCTCCCTTTATTTAGTTGGTGATTTAGACTTGACCAATAGGCCTAATGAGGAGCGTCTTGCGTGCATAGGATCTGTAGAAAGGCGCCTCTCGGTGATGGCGATTTCATGCTCTATTACCGAGACTGCTCTGGTGATAAATTGGTCCATGGTGCCAGACACTGTTGTGAGAGCCGTGGCACGCTTCCCCTTCCCAGCCATATGATACAGTACTAATAGGTTCTTAGGGTGTGTTATGATTAAATAAACAACACAAAAAACACTGTTCGAATAATGGATCCACCGTCGACTTACTCCGAACACTCACTGAAAAAGGGATTGCCCAGCCCAGCCTTTGTCCGGGCTTCGTCCGGCGCGTACCGCGTAGCGGTTACCGTCACGTCTTTAATGGGGCGTCACAAGTCTGAGGCGGGTGGGCTGGGAAAAGCACAGGTGCAACTACACACGGGCTCCTGGGATACGGAGTCCCGAGTAGTGCCTTTACCCCTCAACAGCGCCTCCACTCGCGGTGACAACGGCAGGCAGCCCCTCCTAGGGCGACGGCAAAAGAAACCAGCAACTCAGCACCAGGTAGGACTGACAGCGAAGCGGGACCCGCGCCAGCGGGTTCCGCGAGGTGTTTTCAGTGTTCCGAGGCGGGTGGGCGGGGAAAAGCACAGGTGCAACTACACACGGGCTCCTGGGATACGGAGTCCCGAGTAGTGCCTTTACCCCTCAACAGCGCCTCCACTCGCGGTGACAACGGCAGGCAGCCCCTCCTAGGTCGACGGCAAAAGAAACCAGCAACTCAGCACCAGGTAGGACTGACAGCAAACCGGGACCGGCGCCAGCGGGTTCCGCGAGGTGTTTTCAGTGTTCAGAGGCGGGTGGGCGGGGAAAAGCACAGGTGCAACTACACACGGGCTCCTGGGATACGGAGTCCCGAGTAGTGCCTTTACCCCTCAACAGCACCTCCACTCGCGGTGACAACGGCAGGCAGCCCCTCCTAGGGCGACGGCAAAAGAAACCAGCAACTCAGCACCAGGTAGGACTGACAGCGAAGCGGGACCCATACATATCATTTTGGAACATAAATCTTTTTTGCGGGAGTCATGCACCCAGCGCGCCCCAGCACATATATGACGTCACGTGGGACCCACCACCGCGCAAGCATCTCGTACCGTAATGTGCATGTGTCGCGAATGCGTGGGAGCAGGAGTCGCGGACTGGTCACATACCAATCGTGCACATCACGTAATATTAAATGTATATGATCTAACTGCATGCATGCAGCCGTCGCACACCGTACGTGGATCCTTCACAACTTTTCTAAAATGGCGGCTAGAATCCGCGCACCCACTGTGATGTGAACGCTTTGAGTGCACGACTTAAAAAAAAAATTAGAATTTTTTTAAAAAGAAAATAATATAAATATATTAAAATAAAAAATGGAAATTTTTTTTATCAATATTTCTGTTTGAATGCGTAACATTTTTTTTTGCAATTTTCAGAAAAATATATAATGTTATTTAATGAATAAAATACCTATAAATAAACAGTTAAAAAACTGTAGAAAATCAGTACAAAAAATAGGTATAACTACTATCACACTTAAAAATTAGCATTTAAAAAGCCTTTGAAATTCACTGAAAAAAACATAGGTTTCCGAGACGTTATAGTTATAAATTAGCATTTAAAAAAGCTTTGAAATTCAATGAAAAAACCATAGGTTTCAGCAACGTTATAGTTAGAAATAAGCATTTAAAAAACCTTAGAAATTCACACAAAAACCATAGGTTTGAGGGGTGTTATAGTTAGCTGGCCATTTCACTCGTACAAAACCATAGAAATTCCTCTGTTATAGTTAGGTTTGCTAACTATAACTCGCGCACCCGCAATGCACTGCTGATGATGTCACATATTGCATCATTCATGACATGGTCAGGTACATCACTGATGACATCACTGATGACACCTCAAATGACATCACTGATGACATCACTGATGACATCCTCCACGTGACAATCTGATACACCTCATCATACACTAGTATAACCTTTCATCACTCACTGTAAAATACAGAGTACCATATTTGAAACCCTTGACACACCAATACCGGTTACTACATACCCACACACTGATTCCTAAGTCTACACACACAACTACCTATTCAACAACAGAATCATTCATACATGCAGTCACTAATTAATAGAACACTATCAAATGCACGAATACACATATATAGACATTGACACATCAGCAGTCATCTTAGTCGGTTATGCAGTCATCCTACTCACTCATGAAAAAAATGAATCACACTTACATTTACTCACTTACACAATTATCCAACAACCCCTCATTTACTCAAACACATAGTAACTCATAGTTAATATGTTAAAACATCTCCATTACAATTAAACACTCATTCATATAGTTACTCTCACAATCACTGACTCTTACACATACTTATTTATATACACCAACTCTCACATACAATGACTTTTATTTTTTTACTTCGTTGAAGATGTACAACTAAAACATATATTCGCTCACCAACACACAAATAAATACACTCAGTCACCCAAACAACTGTTTCCACATGCACTCTTAAACCTATACACCTAGTCAATCAACCATTCACACATCTATGCATAGAGTTACACACACCCCATCCAACCACATACAAACTCAGTGTCCCATACAAATACTCACCCAACTAATCAATAACTAATATACACACTCATGTACTTAGTGACCAACTGTTGTTGTCTCTGTTGTTGTATAACATGCTGCATGTTATACAACAACAGAGACAGTGATGCACACATTCACATAGTTTAGTTACTAATCCATGTATTAAGTGAGACACTTTTAATTACCTACTTAGACAGTCAGACAGCTACTAAATCCTCCATCCAGACAGTTATATATCCACTCAATCTTCAATACAGATTGGTATATATAATACATATTTAAATTTCAAACTAAACCACATTCACTGGATGATGTCATCAGTGATGTCATTTGAGATGTCATTTGAGATGTCATCAGAGATGTCATCACTGATGTCACTGACCATGTCATGAATGATGCAATATGCGACATCATAAGCAGTGAATTGTGGGCACGCGAGTTATAGTTAGCAGAACTAACTATAACAGAGGACTTTCTATGGTTTTGTATGAGTGAAATGGCCAGCTAACTATAACACCCCTGAAACCTATGTTTTTTTCGGTGAATATATGGGTGGAAAGTGTCGATTGTGCACGTCTGCAGCCGTCAGTAAACTATGGAGTAAGTTTTACCTGTGTGGCACTTCCTTCTTTGGGGCAACCTGTCTTTTGGAGATATATATATATATATATATATATATATATATATATATATATATATATATATATATATATATATATATATATATATATTTATATATATGTGTGTGTGTGTGTAGGTGTGTGCGTGTGTGTGTGTGTGTGTTTATATATATATATATATATATGTATATATATATATATATTCTTTTCCAACACAACCCACTTCAGGAATCATGGGCGCTCTGCGGTGGTGCGTTCGAGGTACGGCAGGGTTAAGCCGTTGTAATATCCACTTCGTTTACCCACACAGGTTTCCTCGCGCACTCCCAGAAGGACAAACAGCTTCACCAATGATCGTTTTTTATAATTCCTTTACTTTCAGCATGCCAGATACAAAAAGACAAACTCTACGCGTTTCAGTCTCAGCAGAGACCTTGCTCACGAGTCTAGCGGTTGCTCAAAGGTAGTCAGGATTTTTAAACATACAAACAAATCAATTAGTGACATCACTTCCTGAGACAGTGCTGCTTGGCATTCTGGTCATTGTAGTGCCCCATACATTTTCTGACAAAACCCGACATTTTCCAATCCAAATAAAGTTCGTTTTCAACAAAAATAGGAATGAAAAACCCATTCCGTAGGCCTATGCACCTTTCTGTACATTTCAGGTCATTAAAACCATGCAATGTTATGATAACTATGATAGACATTTATATAGCTTAGTCTACGGTAATGTTGACAAGGTCTGGTCACCATTTGATTATTCACTTTCTACTAAACATAGTAGTAAACCACAGATTTCTATTAAAGTGAGTCATAATGTTACACCCTGGTGATCTTATATTAAGGATTGGAACTGTTGATTTTGAACATAAATCAAGCCCTCTAGTGGGCAGTATTCTACAACTTGTGATATGAAGGCACTGTCTCTCATCGTGAAAAAGGAACAAAAAAATGTGAGACATACATTAATGTAATAAACCTAAAAGTGTAAAAATGTAGGGGGCCAATGTCAGTGTCCTTGGTCAATTCTGACCCTTTCCTTGATAATTTTGGATGGCATAATTAAAGATGGTAATGAAGTTCCTCATCCTGATTTAAACCATAAGGAGTCAGAGTCCTGAAATTCAAAATGTGTTTAGATTCTTTTTGCCGAAGGGTTTTCTCTCGGTCTCCTCCCCGTGGATGTATTCCTACGGATTCCACTGCATAGAATTTCAAGTCCTTCCATCTTCCTCCATGCTCCTTCTCCATGTGCTTTGCGACAGCATTGCTCCTGTCAGTGTTGACAGTGGCACGAACATGTTCCAAGATACGTTTTTTCAGTTCGCACTTGGTGCTTCCAACGTACTTTAGGGGGCAGGGACATTCGATGATGTATATGACGAATTGGCTTTTGCAATTGATTAGTTGTTGAATTCTCCATTTGCGTTTATTAGCCATCACCAACTCCTTGGTATTCTGAGCAATGGGGCATACCTTACAGCTCGTACATTTATAGAATCCTTTAGGTTTTAACCAGGTTTCTTTTTTGTTCTGTTGTTTGAAGTGGCTGTGGATCAATTGATCCCTAAGGTTTCTGGTTCGTCTGTAGGTAATGTTGGGATGATCACCTACAATTGATGACATTGTTGGATCCATGTGTAAGATGTGCCAATTTTTGCGTAGTATTTTCATCACCTGTTGGTTTCCTGTTGAGTGGGTAGTTATGAATCGTATTTGATTTTCTTCATTTGTTTTAGCTTCTTTGTCCTTTAGCAAATCTGTTCTGTTGATAGTTGCCGTTCGTTGTAAAGACATCTGGATGGTTTTGGAGCTGTAATTTCTTCTTTTGAAGCGTGTTATTGCCTGATTACGGTGTTTGAACCACTCTTCATCCCTGGAGCATATCCTTTTGATCCTGAGAAATTCCCCATAAGGGATGTTTTGTATCAGACTTTTTTGATGGAAGGATTCTGCATGCAGTACTGCATTTGTTGCGGTGTCTTTGCGATGTAGAGTTGTGTGTACAGTGTTGTCTACAATGTAAATTACAGTGTCCAGAAACACCACTTTTTCGTCACTGATATTGTATGTGAATTTCAATTTGAAGTTGGAGTTGTTCAAGATTTCGAAATATTCTGCAAACTCGCTATTTGTTCCATCCCAGATGATCAATAGGTCGTCTATATACCTAAACCAAGCTATGGTTTTATTCACATAGGTGTCGTTCTCTTGGCTCCATGCCCATGCTTTTTCCCATACGCCCATAGTCAAACAGGCATACGATGGGCTAAATGAAAAACCCATAGCTGTCCCTTTTACTTGGCGGTAGATCTCCTCGCCGAACATGAATGTATTTTGTTCAAGGCATAGCTGTATCATTTGTAATAACATCTCGTTATGGTCAGAGAATTGTATGTTTCTTTCAGCCAGGAATTGTTTACATGCCTTTAATCCAATGTCATTCTGAATGTTTGAGTACAATGATATTACATCCATTGTTACTAATTTGTAGGACGCTTGCCATGGGGTGTTTTGTAGGTGTCTTAACAAATCTCCTGTGTCTTGTAGGTAAGAAGATAACCCCTTCACATATGGTAGTAGGAAAACATCCAGGAAATTGGCCATTGGTTCGAGTAGAGCTCCTTTTGCTGAAATTATAGGCCTTCCCGGTGGTTTCGTCGGATGTTTGTGGATTTTTGGAAGAAAGTATATTGTAGCCATTTTGGGGTGTTCCATTTTCAGATATTTTACTTCTTCCTCATTCAATAGATTTTGTTTGCTCCACAGATCCAATTTCAAATCTAATTCCTCCTTCCATCTTTTGGTGGGGTTGGTTTTCAATTTCTCATAATATTCTTTGTTTTCCAATTGTGAATATGCTTCTTTAACATATGCTTCTTTCTGTAGGATGATGACGTTACCTCCTTTATCTGCCATCTTTATTTCAATTGTATCATCATTTTTTAGATCAGTTAAGGCATTACGTTCTTCATGTGAGAGATTGTCTAGTTTCTTGGAGTGGTTAATTTTGTAAAGGTCTTTGATAACACACTCATGAAATAAATCAATTTTGTTGCCTTGTGGTAGTTGTGGATAGAATTTAGACTTCGGTTTTTTGCTGCTGCAGCCAGCTCCCAATTGGTTACAGTAGGTTCGTACGTCACCTTTCTCATGTTCAGGATTTTTGTCTAGTTCCATCAGAGTAACAAAGTTTTCTGCATCTTGTGCCAGCAGTTCCATTTCTGGTATTTGGGTGATCTTTCGATGTTTATCCAGACCAGGGTTTTCAACAAACCATTTTGCTAGTTTAATTTTGCGAACGTATTTATATAGATCAATTCTTGTTTCAGCTATATCAATGCCGGTGGTGGGACAGAAATTCAAACCGCGTTGGAGAAGTTTTATTTCCATTTCGGTCAGTGTCTTTTTGGAGAGGTTGATTACTTGTAGTTCTTGATTCTCACTTGCGACGACTTCTTGTGAGTCTGTTAATTCCATTTCTGTCGCATGCTCCTCGTCATTGTTCCCACTCGAGTAGTGCTTGAATTTGTGTTTCCGCTTTCCTCTTCTTGTGCGTTTCTGCGGGCACCTCCACGTCCTCTGCCCCTTCCCCGGGTGTTGATTGATGGTGTTCCCACGTTCTTTTCCCAGTTCTTTTGCTGTAAAGCCAGCCTCATTTCTCCTAAAAAAGAACACTTAGGTTTTGTAGTGCTTGGCTCCCCTTCTACATCGCTCACATCCGTTGAGGTTAATGAGGAAAGGCTGCTGGCGTTTGTGGCCATATCCCATCTATCTTGTTCTTTGAACCGATCATACTTTCTAGCATAAGTAAAGATGCGTCCTTCTAAATAATCCTCTTTGTCTCTTTGAAACTTAGATTGTTTTCTTGCTCTCACAGTTATTTCATGTTTTTCGATGTAGTGACTCAGTTCTTCCTTAAATTTTGCCAAGTCTGCATTCAGTTCCACTGTTGTTAATTCTTTTTCCAATTCCCTTAGCTGGTTGGTAGTTTTATCCAGCGCAATTTGGATATGCCTCACGAGAATTTCCATTAATCCCAGGGATGAGTTAAGGATGTATTCGCCCCATTCCTTGAGTAGTTCATTACTTGTGTCTACATGATTGGGCATTAATCCAATGCGCAGTCCCCGTGGTACTCTTTTCACCTCCAGATATTTCTTTAGGGACGCCACTTCCCACCATTTATTGATTTCCTTTTTTGACAACTTCTCCCATGTACGTAGTTTGTTTTTGATGTCAATTTTATTTGAGCTGCCTGTTGCTCCAGTTTCAGCATTCGTTGTCTTTTCTTGATCGAAAAATGTATCTATCAGGGCATTTCTATTGGCCTCCCTTTTATCCATATTGTACTGGCACTTTCCTTTATGCTGATGATTTATATTAATACGATCTTGACCAATTCCATTTTATGTCCCCTCTGTCTCTTTGCAAATGTTAACCCAATTAGCAATGATGAGAAAAACAGTTCCCCGAGTATTTTACTCGTATATTATCAATGGGCAATATGCAAATCTGAGACCAACCGGCTTCTCAGAAGCCGGTTGGTCTCAGATTTGCATATTGCCCATTGATAATATACGAGTAAAATACTCGGGGAACTGTTTTTCTCATCATTGCTAATTGGGTTAACATTTGCAAAGAGACAGAGGGGACATAAAATGGAATTGGTCAAGATCGTATTAATATAAATCATCAGCATAAAGGAAAGTGCCAGTACAATATGGATAAAAGGGAGGCCAATAGAAATGCCCTGATAGATACATTTTTCGATCAAGAAAAGACAACGAATGCTGAAACTGGAGCAACAGGCAGCTCAAATAAAATTGACATCAAAAACAAACTACGTACATGGGAGAAGTTGTCAAAAAAGGAAATCAATAAATGGTGGGAAGTGGCGTCCCTAAAGAAATATCTGGAGGTGAAAAGAGTACCACGGGGACTGCGCATTGGATTAATGCCCAATCATGTAGACACAAGTAATGAACTACTCAAGGAATGGGGCGAATACATCCTTAACTCATCCCTGGGATTAATGGAAATTCTCGTGAGGCATATCCAAATTGCGCTGGATAAAACTACCAACCAGCTAAGGGAATTGGAAAAAGAATTAACAACAGTGGAACTGAATGCAGACTTGGCAAAATTTAAGGAAGAACTGAGTCACTACATCGAAAAACATGAAATAACTGTGAGAGCAAGAAAACAATCTAAGTTTCAAAGAGACAAAGAGGATTATTTAGAAGGACGCATCTTTACTTATGCTAGAAAGTATGATCGGTTCAAAGAACAAGATAGATGGGATATGGCCACAAACGCCAGCAGCCTTTCCTCATTAACCTCAACGGATGTGAGCGATGTAGAAGGGGAGCCAAGCACTACAAAACCTAAGTGTTCTTTTTTAGGAGAAATGAGGCTGGCTTTACAGCAAAAGAACTGGGAAAAGAACGTGGGAACACCATCAATCAACACCCGGGGAAGGGGCAGAGGACGTGGAGGTGCCCGCAGAAACGCACAAGAAGAGGAAAGCGGAAACACAAATTCAAGCACTACTCGAGTGGGAACAATGACGAGGAGCATGCGACAGAAATGGAATTAACAGACTCACAAGAAGTCGTCGCAAGTGAGAATCAAGAACTACAAGTAATCAACCTCTCCAAAAAGACACTGACCGAAATGGAAATAAAACTTCTCCAACGCGGTTTGAATTTCTGTCCCACCACCGGCATTGATATAGCTGAAACAAGAATTGATCTATATAAATACGTTCGCAAAATTAAACTAGCAAAATTGTTTGTTGAAAACCCTGGTCTGGATAAACATCGAAAGATCACCCAAATACCAGAAATGGAACTGCTGGCACAAGATGCAGAAAACTTTGTTACTCTGATGGAACTAGACAAAAATCCTGAACATGAGAAAGGTGACGTACGAACCTACTGTAACCAATTGGGAGCTGGCTGCAGCAGCAAAAAACCGAAGTCTAAATTCTATCCACAACTACCACAAGGCAACAAAATTGATTTATTTCATGAGTGTGTTATCAAAGACCTTTACAAAATTAACCACTCCAAGAAACTAGACAATCTCTCACATGAAGAACGTAATGCCTTAACTGATCTAAAAAATGATGATACAATTGAAATAAAGATGGCAGATAAAGGAGGTAACGTCATCATCCTACAGAAAGAAGCATATGTTAAAGAAGCATATTCACAATTGGAAAACAAAGAATATTATGAGAAATTGAAAACCAACCCCACCAAAAGATGGAAGGAGGAATTAGATTTGAAATTGGATCTGTGGAGCAAACAAAATCTATTGAATGAGGAAGAAGTAAAATATCTGAAAATGGAACACCCCAAAATGGCTACAATATACTTTCTTCCAAAAATCCACAAACATCCGACGAAACCACCGGGAAGGCCTATAATTTCAGCAAAAGGAGCTCTACTCGAACCAATGGCCAATTTCCTGGATGTTTTCCTACTACCATATGTGAAGGGGTTATCTTCTTACCTACAAGACACAGGAGATTTGTTAAGACACCTACAAAACACCCCATGGCAAGCGTCCTACAAATTAGTAACAATGGATGTAATATCATTGTACTCAAACATTCAGAATGACATTGGATTAAAGGCATGTAAACAATTCCTGGCTGAAAGAAACATACAATTCTCTGACCATAACGAGATGTTATTACAAATGATACAGCTATGCCTTGAACAAAATACATTCATGTTCGGCGAGGAGATCTACCGCCAAGTAAAAGGGACAGCTATGGGTTTTTCATTTAGCCCATCGTATGCCTGTTTGACTATGGGCGTATGGGAAAAAGCATGGGCATGGAGCCAAGAGAACGACACCTATGTGAATAAAACCATAGCTTGGTTTAGGTATATAGACGACCTATTGATCATCTGGGATGGAACAAATAGCGAGTTTGCAGAATATTTCGAAATCTTGAACAACTCCAACTTCAAATTGAAATTCACATACAATATCAGTGACGAAAAAGTGGTGTTTCTGGACACTGTAATTTACATTGTAGACAACACTGTACACACAACTCTACATCGCAAAGACACCGCAACAAATGCAGTACTGCATGCAGAATCCTTCCATCAAAAAAGTCTGATACAAAACATCCCTTATGGGGAATTTCTCAGGATCAAAAGGATATGCTCCAGGGATGAAGAGTGGTTCAAACACCGTAATCAGGCAATAACACGCTTCAAAAGAAGAAATTACAGCTCCAAAACCATCCAGATGTCTTTACAACGAACGGCAACTATCAACAGAACAGATTTGCTAAAGGACAAAGAAGCTAAAACAAATGAAGAAAATCAAATACGATTCATAACTACCCACTCAACAGGAAACCAACAGGTGATGAAAATACTACGCAAAAATTGGCACATCTTACACATGGATCCAACAATGTCATCAATTGTAGGTGATCATCCCAACATTACCTACAGACGAACCAGAAACCTTAGGGATCAATTGATCCACAGCCACTTCAAACAACAGAACAAAAAAGAAACCTGGTTAAAACCTAAAGGATTCTATAAATGTACGAGCTGTAAGGTATGCCCCATTGCTCAGAATACCAAGGAGTTGGTGATGGCTAATAAACGCAAATGGAGAATTCAACAACTAATCAATTGCAAAAGCCAATTCGTCATATACATCATCGAATGTCCCTGCCCCCTAAAGTACGTTGGAAGCACCAAGTGCGAACTGAAAAAACGTATCTTGGAACATGTTCGTGCCACTGTCAACACTGACAGGAGCAATGCTGTCGCAAAGCACATGGAGAAGGAGCATGGAGGAAGATGGAAGGACTTGAAATTCTATGCAGTGGAATCCGTAGGAATACATCCACGGGGAGGAGACCGAGAGAAAACCCTTCGGCAAAAAGAATCTAAACACATTTTGAATTTCAGGACTCTGACTCCTTATGGTTTAAATCAGGATGAGGAACTTCATTACCATCTTTAATTATGCCATCCAAAATTATCAAGGAAAGGGTCAGAATTGACCAAGGACACTGACATTGGCCCCCTACATTTTTACACTTTTAGGTTTATTACATTAATGTATGTCTCACATTTTTTTGTTCCTTTTTCACGATGAGAGACAGTGCCTTCATATCACAAGTTGTAGAATACTGCCCACTAGAGGGCTTGATTTATGTTCAAAATCAACAGTTCCAATCCTTAATATAAGATCACCAGGGTGTAACATTATGACTCACTTTAATAGAAATCTGTGGTTTACTACTATGTTTAGTAGAAAGTGAATAATCAAATGGTGACCAGACCTTGTCAACATTACCGTAGACTAAGCTATATAAATGTCTATCATAGTTATCATAACATTGCATGGTTTTAATGACCTGAAATGTACAGAAAGGTGCATAGGCCTACGGAATGGGTTTTTCATTCCTATTTTTGTTGAAAACGAACTTTATTTGGATTGGAAAATGTCGGGTTTTGTCAGAAAATGTATGGGGCACTACAATGACCAGAATGCCAAGCAGCACTGTCTCAGGAAGTGATGTCACTAATTGATTTGTTTGTATGTTTAAAAATCCTGACTACCTTTGAGCAACCGCTAGACTCGTGAGCAAGGTCTCTGCTGAGACTGAAACGCGTAGAGTTTGTCTTTTTGTATCTGGCATGCTGAAAGTAAAGGAATTATAAAAAACGATCATTGGTGAAGCTGTTTGTCCTTCTGGGAGTGCGCGAGGAAACCTGTGTGGGTAAACGAAGTGGATATATATATATATATATATATATATATATATATTTATATATATACAATTTCCCAACCACAACTAGAATCAGCAGGGCATCTTTTTGCCATTTAGTTTATCGTGAAGATTCATCAAACGGTGCCAAAAATATAGCAAGTCAAAAAACACTTTTCATATGGAAACATGGTCCTAATGGCAACTGGCAACTGTTAGGAAGTAACATAAAAAACGGTAGAAATTTACTGAAGAAAACAAAGTTACAAGGAGGTTATAATTAGGAAATAGAATAAAAAACCTTTGTAATCCTCTGAAAAACCAAGGGTTAAAGAGATGTTATAGTTATTCACAGATTTCACTAGTGCAAAACCATTGAGATTCAGTAATTATAGTTACTTGAGCCAACTATAACTAATGCCTCCACAATGCACTGGGTATGACCTCACATATAACATCACTCATGACATGGTCAGTGACACAATTGATGACATTAGATGACAATCTTCCTAACTATAACATCCTGGTAACCTTTGTTTTTTGGTGCATTTCCACTGTTTTGTAGCCTGTAACCTTTGAGATTTGTGAGTGGGTGTCTAAGTAGCTGTATAGGTCAGTCAATGGGTGTGTGAGTTCCTGTCTGGGTCTGTGAGTGTCTGTATGAGTGCCTGTATGCATCTGTGAGTGGGTGTGTTACTGCCTATGTGGGTCTGAGTGGGTGTGTGAGTGCCTGGGTAGCTCTGTGAGAAGGTGTGTGAGGTCTGAGTGGGTCTGTGAGTGGTTGTATGAGATCCTGTGTATATTTGGGAATGTGTGTGTGAGTGCCTATGTGGATCAGTGAGTGGGTGTTTGAGTACCTGTGTGGGTTTGTGAGTGAGTGTGTGAGTTTTTGAGTGGGTCTTTGAGTAGGTGTGTGAGTGTCTGAGTGGGTCTGTGAGTGGGTGTGTGAGTGTCTGAGTGGGCCTGTCAGTGGGTATGTGAGTGTCTGAGTAGGTTTTTGAGTGGAGGGGTGTGTCTGAGTGGGTCTATAAGTGGGTATGTGTGTGTCTGAGTAAGTCTGTGAGTGGATATGTGGGTGTCTGGGTAGGTCTGTGAGTGGGTGTTAGAATGTCTGAGTGGACATGTGAGTGTCTGAGTAAGTCTGTGAGTGAGTGTGTGAGTGACTAAGTAGGTCTGTGAGTATGTGTGAGAGTGTCTGAGTAGGTCTGTGAGCAGGTATGTGAGTGTCTGAGTGGCTCTGTGAGTGGGGGGTGTATCTGAGTGGGTCTATGAGTGGGTGTGTGAGTGTCTGAATACATCTGTGAGTGGGTGTTTGAGTGTGAGTAGGGCTGTGAGTAGGTGAACAAGTGTCTGAGGGGGCCTGTGAGTAGCTGTCTGAGTGTGTGAGTGGGTCAATGAGGGTCTGAGTGGCCCTGTGAACAGGTATGTGAGTGACTCTATTGGTGGGTGAATGTGTGAGTGTCTGTTTGGTCTGTAAGTGGATGTGTGAGTTCCTGAGTAGGTCTTTTAATGGGGCATGCGAGTGTTTGAGTGGATCTGTGAGTGGCTGTGTGAGTATCTGTGTGAGTATCTGAGTGGGTCTGTGAATGGGTGTGTGACTGTCTGAGTGGGTCTGTGAGTGAGTATGAGAGTGTCTGAGTGGGTCTGTGAGTGGATGTGTCAGTGTCTTAGTGGGTCTGTGAGCAGGTACATAAGTGGGTATGTGAGTGGGTGTTAGAGTCTGTGAGTGGGTTTGTGAGTATATGTGTGGGTCTGTGTGTGGGTGTGCAAGTCTGTGAGTGGGACTGTGAGTAGGTGTGTGAGTCTCTGTGTAGGCCTGTGAGTGGTTGTGGAAGTGTCTGAGTGGGTCTGTGAGTGGGTGTGTGAGTGGGTGAGTATCCCTGTGCATCTGTGAGTGGGTGTGTGAGTACCTGTCTGGTCTGCAAGTAGATGTGTGAGTATCTGAGTGGGTCTTTCATGGGGTGTGCGAGTGTCTCAGTGGGTCTGTGCATGGGTGTGTGAGTGGGTATATGTGTGTCTGTGTGGGTCTCTGAGTGGGTATGTGTGCATGGGGGTCTAGGTGGATCTGTGAGTAGGTAGGAGACGGCCTGTGTAGGTGTCTAAGTAGGTCTGAAAGTATATTTTTTCAAAGTTCATCAAGATTCACGTGTTCATTGCACATTCACAAGGGAGGCACACTGAGGCCCACAGCAGCTCTATAGAATCCCAAAGTGGAAAAATAAACTTTAAAGTCAATTTCGTATCCATTAAAGGTCCCACTGAAACTCCTCTAACACATCCATGGGGCCTGGGTACCTCTGCCCTTTCAAGATATTAGAGATTATTTTTGACTTCCCAGGACCATTTCCCCATACTTAAAATGGCACCCACAACCTCCCAGTCAGGTTGTGGGCAGCCAATCACCACATTTCTGATGGTCAAACCACGCGGGGGATCTGCAGAGGGTTTGCGTCCCTAGATACATATATTTCTATTTTCTTTAATAATTCAAAAATTACTGAACAGATCTGCATCAAATTATAAACAGGTCCCTTTGTGGACCAAGAGCTACATCACTGCCAAATTTCATATAATTCCATCCAGCGGTTCGGACTGTAGTCGTGTTCAAAATCTCTGTGGGAAACACAATGGGAAGCACACTTTTTTGACACCCTCATTTTTCTCAGCTCCAAATGAAGATTCGCAAAACAGTGCCAAAATTATAGGCAAGCCTAAAAATGTTTTTCTTATGAAAACTAGGTTCTAACTATAACTACCTGCCGACGACCGCCAGTAGGTAATGTAATATATATATCTATCTATATATATACATATATATATATATATATATATATATATATATATATATATATATATATATATGTAAACACAGGACAACATCCGGGTGTAACTCCGAAATAAATCCAGCGGCACGCCAAGGACAATAAAGGTATATTGTGTTGTCCTTGGCGTGCCGCTGGATTTATTTCGGAGTTACACCCGGATGTTGTCCTGTGTTTACATATTGAGGCGGAGTTGTGACCGTTGCTGGCACTGGCGTCGCGAGGGAGGAGAGCGGGGATTTCACAGCGACTCTTGGAAACATATATATATATATATATATATATATATATATACTCTGAAAAAAAACATAGGTTTCAGGGATGTTATAGTTAGGAAATAGCATTTAAAAAAACATAGCAATTCACTTAAAAATCCACAGGTTTCAGGGTCGTTATACTTGTTGGACAGTTTACTCGTACAAAACCAGAGAAATTCGGCCATTATAGTTAGCTGAGTTAATTACAGCTTGCGCCTCTACAATGCACTGCTGATGACGTCGCATATTACATCACTCATGACATGTTCAGTGACATCACTGATGACCACTCATGACATCTCAAATGACATCACTGATGACATCTTCCAGTGACTGAGTGTTTCTAAAAAGTTTAAGAATGTTATATATGCATACGCCAAGGTGTATTGAAGAATGAGTGGGTGTATGAGTGTCTGAATGGATGATTTAGTGGGTGCATGACTGACTGTATAAGTAAGTAATTGAACATGTCTTAGGGAATGCATGGGTAAATGACTAATCTGTGTGAATGTCTGTATCAGTCTGTCATTTGATATGTATGCAGCTGCATGGGTTGTTGAGTAGCTTCATGAGTGTCCATATGGGTTAATTATTCATTGTCTGAGTATATGTATTGGTGTCTGAGTGTCTGTTTGAGTGGGTAAGGGGTTTGTGACTCCCTGCATGGATGTGTGGGTGGGTGGATCACTGGGTGTGTGGGTTCATGAGTGCATCTGTGAGGGCCTGTATGGGTGACTGAGTGTGCGTATGGCTGTGTTAGTGAGTGAATGGATGTCTCAGTGGTACATGTGTGAGTAACTACATATGTGAAAGGCAGTATATGTGAGTGTTGGTGTATATAAGTGACTATATGTGAGAGTGAGTGATTGTATGTACTTGTGTCAGTGATTGCAGAAGAGAGTAAATATGTGTTAGTATCTGTATGAATAAGTGAGGTTGTGTGTGTATAACTATATAGGTGAGCAAATGGTAATGTGATTGATTCTTTCCATGACTGACTAGGTGTGTGAGTAACTCTATGGGTGTGTGGCAGTGTGTGAGTTTCTGTATGGGTGTATGAGTGCATGTATCAGTGGCTGTATTGATGAGTGACTGCATGTGAGAGTGACTGTATGGGTTAATGAGTAGATGTGTGTGTAGAACTATGACTCAGTGAGTGGGTATATACTAACTGGTATTGGTGTGTCTATGGTTTCGAAAATGGTAGTCTGTATTTTAGAGTGGGTGTATCAAAGGCTATATTAGGGTGTGAGGAGGTGCATCAGATATTAAGCGGATGATGCCATCAGTGATGTAATCAGTGATGTCATTTGAGATGTCCTCAGTGATGTCACTGACCATGTCATGAGTGATGTAATATGTGACATCATCAGCAGTGCATTGCAGGGACATGAGTTATAGTTGGCTCAGTGTTCTGCTTGGGTTTTTGGATCGGGTGGAACCCGCTCTACAGAGCCCTTCTGACCCAAAACAGAACGTTACCCCCTCCCTAGGGTCTTTTTACACCCAAATAACCACATATATACGTACCACCTAAGGACAGGGAATTCCTATTATATACCTCACAGCCTCGCAATCTCAGCAACCACAGTCTCGCGGCCTTAGGCAGACCCAGAATCTCCTACCCATTCGGCAGCGACACACAAAGTCTCGCGGTCTCAGTCAGACCCAGAATCTCCTACCCATTCGGCAGCGACACACACACACGATCTCGCGACCTCAGTCAGGTCCAGAATCTCCTACCCATTCGGCAGCGACACACAAAGTCTCGCGGTCTCAGTCAGACCCAGAATCTCCTACCCATTCGGCAGCGACACACAAAGTCTCGCGGTCTCAGTCAGACCCAGAATCTCCTACCCATTCGGCAGCGACACACACACACGATCTCGCGACCTCAGTCAGGTCCAGAATCTCCTACCCATTCGGCAGCGACACACAAAGTCTCGCGGTCTCAGTCAGACCCAGAATCTCCTACCCATTCGGCAGCGACACACAAAGTCTCGCGGTCTCAGTCAGACCCAGAATCTCCTACCCATTCGGCAGCGACACACACGATCTCGCGGCCTCAGTCAGACCCAGAATCTCCTACCTACCCGGCAGCCTTAGCACGAGCTTATCCTATTGTTACTGCGGTACACAACAGGGGAATCGGGGTTACCATATATCAGATCACACAAAGACTATTAGTTGAGCACAACCTGTTCTCTAGTTCGAGGGGCTTGTTTTCCCCCTCATCCAGTTACCACTTACCAGGATTAACCTCTGTTCATTTTAAGGAAACTCTGACTAAAGAATAGGCTATCCTCCTATACAAAAGTACACAACACATGCTAACGTACAATAAGCTAAATACTTTATTTAAATGCCACATGCACATTTACGGAACACATCATACATATATAACCTGCAAGGAAAGTAAAAGATTAAGTTATACACTTCAAAGAAAAAGGGATCGACTTCACCTTGAGGGTACGTCGCCTGTACTCAATGGTCATCTAGGTTCCCTTCTCGTCTATGCCTCGGCTTAGCCTGGAAGTCACCCCTCTGCAGTTGTGGGTCTGCTCCCTTCTCCCTCTCCGAGTCACTGGAACCTCGTCCTTATCGGCTACCCTCTCCTCTTTGGATTCAAGTTCATCATCAGTCTTCCCTGGAATAAGTAATAGCTCTTCTGCTAACGGCCAGATGCCGCCTATGGTCTAGAAGCAAGTGCTCTTATCTCACTCAGACTTTCACTAATATAGAAGTGCATTCCCTCATGGAAATTTCCAGCTCGAAACCTGCCGCCCACCAAATTCCTGTACCTCCCCGTACCAAGGACACTTTCCCAGCTGGCCGGCCTGATGTAGTGTCTTCGGCATGAAGAAAAATACAATCCTTCGATAAGGGCCGGCCTGAACCGGTTCTCTCCAAGCGAATAACACCTCATAACTAAAACATCCCCCTCCCTCTGGAAAGGTCCCGGGCTGCCGGAGCAGAAAGAAAGATGGAGTCTCTCCCGTTTGAGGCCTACCAGGCCTGAATTCAACACAGCTCCATGAAACAACCTCACTATAGGGCAAATTATCCTCAAGGCTAACGAATCTATTCCCTAGGCTATGTATATAGGCCCTGAGCTAAGGGTAGGAGCACGGGATGGTGTCACAAGTGTCTAATAGATAGGCCCTACTCACTACTCCAGTCCTTAGACTCGGATGGAAAGAGACTGAAGTCATATGGATTGCTCTGCAACACCGGAAGGCCGGGAAAATCGAGCAGTACATTCCACCCTTGACTTCAGTCTATTATATATATATACTAAGTGGAACTAACATCTGTGGAAGAATAATATGAAACAAAACTAACTGATCTATGTCTAGTACCAGATGTGCAGAATTGAAGCAGTGAAGGGATACATTGAATAAAACAACAGATAGAAATTAAAACAACAAGAGCAATCAAAATGCCACCTAACGTGTGGCGTAGCATATTCATGTCTGGCAACCAGTTAAAGAGCCAGTCAAACCAGCTCTGATCAATGTGTTTCCTAACTTCATTAGTTAGGTCATGCAATTTATCTATGTGTGCACGAATGGATTGTGTATGATCAGATAAGTTAAAACAGCAGAGACCTTCGAAATCTGAACAACCATGTCCATGTTTAAGCAAAAGATAATCAATGGCTGCTCTATTTTGCAAAATGGCCCTACGTTCACCCTGGGCGTCTAATAGCAAGTCAGACAAGACTGTAGAAGTATGATTAATAGATTTGACCATCCAGCAAGCCATTTTCCCAATGGATTTAGCATTATAAACCGCCAAAGCAGGGACACCAATAATTGAAACAGCTAGACTAAGGTATTCAGACTTGGAATATAAATGCAAAGATGAGTCACAATCCTCCTGTAACGTAGTTGTATCTCGGAGCACACGAGAGTTGGCATTTGGATGTGATGAGAACATAAGTAAACTGAGTCTAGTAATGGCACACGGGCCTCCGGAAATGTTCGCAGGGACATAGGGCCAGGAAGTATTACCACATGAGAAAAGCCATCCGGCAGGTAGCAATATTGCACGATAGTGACTGGGAGTAACTACCAAACTATTGCAAGTCATATTATTCTGGACGGAAACACATGTGGTCGGTGTCCTCTGGAAACACAGAGTTCGTTCATGAGATGTGAGAACAGTGGCGCCTCTTAACTTGAGACGTAGACATTCAGAAATTGCATTAGGATTACATGTGAGAAAAAAGCATAGATCACCTTGTGTAATGTTATACGTAGTTATTTGGGATTGGATGGGAAGTTGCTCATTCGGCAGTTCAGTACATAAAGGACAATATGCATGGGTAGCAAAATCACCCAGAATAATATTCGGACGAGCCTTTGAAACGTTAAAGATGCTTATTAACGTCTCCAGCGAAGCGGGGACAGCAACTAGGCACGTCGCTAAGATATCGTGCACAGATCTCATCGGTGTCAAACAGAAGTGAGTGGCATCAGTTACTCTTTTCGCCAGCAGTGTCCAAAAGTTCGATGACGAGTCCCACGCATTGAAGGAACGCAACACTCTGGTTCCCAATTCATCCCGGGTTAATGGGATCCCTTCTCTCTCTCCGAAGTAGACCGAACGGTGTCCAGTACCGACACATCCTGCAGCAACAATCCAAAGAATGATCTGAAAAAGAACCAAACACAGGCATTAATCATTCTCATAAATAACATTTATCAGCTGGGACAGCTTCCCAGCTATCTTTCCCTGGCCTCATAACCAAAATGGTGTTATCCTGACCGGTGGCAATAACCTCTGCTTGTTCAGGGGGATTCTTAGGCGATTGCACCCAAATCTTGGCTCCAGGGTTATCCGTAGAGCCAAAGCCTTTCTGGCCTCGTACAGTTAGCAAAGTTGGGGCAGTGCCTTTCATTATTTCACCACTGAAAACAGGCATAATGAGTAATTGAGCCACTCGGTCGGTGCGGTGTATCAGCAAGTCATTGTCACTGCTATTTAGCAGAAGTACCTTAATCTCTCCCTGATAGTCGCTGTCAATTACCCCTCCAAGTACCTGGATGCCTTTTACAGCCAGCCCCGATCTAGGGGCGATCAATCCAAAATTCCCCGGTGGTATATGAATACCAACACCGGTAGCAATGATGACCCGATTTTTGCTTTCCAGAACGGTGTCATCCATAGCATGCAAATCTAAGCCTGCCGACCCTGGGGTCGCTCTGCATGGAGCCAGAGCTCCGGAAGTAATTTCCCAATACATCACAGTTTCATTAATTACATTAGGCATAGTCTCAACCTTTGGGGGGAACAAACGCATAAGTGGAGATTCAGCATTTAAAAAAAGGACGATTATTCAGGATTAATAGTGCTTGGGGTAAAAAGTCTCGACAATTTTTATACTTGTCATCTGTTAATTTACGTAGCTGGTCCTTTAACAGGCCATTCAATCTCTCCACCAGGCCCGAGGCCTGCGGGTAGTAAGGTATATGAAAGATCCACTCAATATTGTTTTCCACACAGAATTCCTGTACCAATCTTCCACGAAAATGGGATGCATTATCAGATTGAATTTGGAATGGCACACCATAATACATCATAATCAATTCTAATGTTTTAATGGTATTCAATTGGGTGGCTTGCTTACATGGAAAAGCTACCAGCAAACCACTATATGTATCGACAATTGTGCAAACATATTGACAATTTCTGCTCATGGGAAGGGGTCCGATGTAATCAATCTGCCAGATTTGAGCGGGCAATTTCCCGCGATGTAAATGACCTCTAACAATTTGGGGTACTTTACGCTGTCTGATATGCTGACAGACGGGACAATGTAGAATAACATTTTTGATTAGGTCCAGGGGAATATAAATTCCTCTATCAGCAGCCCACCTGCTAGTGGCCTTCTCTCCAAAGTGTCCTGCCTTCTGGTGTGCCCATTTCGCCAATCCCGCAATATCAGGATCTTGTCTGTCCACCACTGCCTCAGCAATTTTAGATTTCTCATCTGCAATGTTATGAAAAAATTTGTCAAGAGAATCTATGGGGGTGTGAGCATCCACATGGAAGATGGTAACAGTACTCTGTGGGAGCATTTCCCAAATCTCTTGCCATAACTCTTTTCCCCATAACTCTTTGGAGTGTAACCTCCAATTATGGGAATGCCAGGTCGGTAACCAAACGGCCAGTCCATTGGCAGTGGACCAGGAGTCGGTGAAAATATGGCATACACCAGGTAACTCCTGTTTCAAAACTTGATAAACGGCATAGAGCTCTGCGAACTGACTACTCTTCCCTTCACCAGTTGTGCTCAACAGTTTCTGTGTGATCGGATTATAAGACACCGCCTTCCAGTGCCGTGTAGTTCCAATAAATTTTGCTGACCCATCTGTGAACCACACATGGTTCCTGTCCTCGACGGACAAATCATCAAAAGGTTTACCCCACTTGAAAGGAGACTCCTGTTCTAAAGGTACAGAACACTCACTCTCAGTCTCAGTCGATGGTGCTTGCGCCACTTGCTCATGTAAAGACGCAACTCCTTTCGGACCCACACGTGCCCTGTCTTGTATGTACCATTTCCATTTAGTCACACTCGCCTCCTGAGCATGCCCAATTCGATGAGTTTTTGGTGAACTCAAAACCCACTGCATAATAGGAATTTCAGGACGCAAGAATATGTCATGTCCCAATGTTAATTGCTCGGTATCCACCAAAGCCCAATAACAAGCAAGTAGCTGTTTCTCAAAGGGTGTATAACGCTCACCAGCATCAGGTAGCTTTTTGGTCCAAAACCCTAATGGTACTTTGCACCTGCCTTGTTTCTGCCACAGACTCCAGTTTGCATAAGGGCCTTGCACAGACACATTCAAATCCACATCACCATCACGTACAGGCCAGAGATCCATAGCATGTTGAATTGCCTCTTTCGCCAGACTAAATGCATCTTGCTGTTGCTTACCCCATTCAAATGCATTCTTTTTACGTGTAACACGGTACAAAGGGGCCAATATTTGACTCAAATGAGGAATATGCTGGCGCCAAAAACCAAATAAACCAATGAAGCTCTGGGCTTCCTTCCTATTCCTCGGAACTGAAAAATCAAGAATCTTCTGTTTAACTTGAGGGATCACCTCGCGGTGTCCCTCATGCCAATTAATACCTAAAAATTTTACAGCTTGAGACGGACCTTGTAATTTGTCCGGATTGATCTCCCAACCTTTCCCACGCAGACACTCAATGACTCTATCTAATTGTGTCTGAACATCCTCTTGTGTTTCGCCTTGGATCAAAACATCATCAATATAATGACATATCTGAATTTTGGGATGAGCTGGTACCTCAGTCAAGTGTTCTGCCACCAGCCGGTGACAGATCGTAGGGCTATGCACATAGCCCTGAGGAAGACTTCTGAACGTCATCTGACGCCCGTTCCACGTAAAACTGAACTGTTCCTGACACTCAGGGGCAATTGGAATAGAAAAGAAAGCATTAGCAATATCGATGGACGCATACCATGTACCTGGATGTGTTTGGATTCTTTCAATCAGGGTGATAACATCCGGTACTGCAGCAGTCAAAGAGGGCGTGTGTTTGTTCAATTCTCGATAATCAACAGTCATGCGCCAAGAATTATCACTTTTACGCACCGGCCAAACAGGATTATTCCAAGCAGAAGTAACTGGAGTTATAACGCCTGCATCAACCAACTCCTGAATGGTGGTACTAATCTCTTCATGACCACCCGGAATACGATACTGCTTCTGACAAACCACTTTGGTCGCCTGGGGAACTTGTATGGGGGGCATCCTTAAACGACCAACCCGTATAGGTCTGGACGAGATATAATGCGTCGTTCCAAATTGGTAACACCCATCATCAAGATGCAATGTCATTCCCTTCAAAATATCAATTCCAATTATGAATTCTAGAAGTGGCACCACTAATACAGAATATTCCTTTCTAGGGATTCTACCTATTCTCATTTCAAGCAAAGTTTGAACTGCAGGGGTTTCCCTTCCTCCTAATCCGGTAATAGTGAAAGGCTGCCCTGTAAATTTCTTTGATTTTCCATGAATAAGAGTGGCCTCCGCTCCTGTATCAACTAATGCTCGGGCCCTTTGGATATTACGATGTCTCCAAAAAATATCAATATCTACATAGGGTCTATTATCTCTGTGAGCCCATCTGTGTACCGGAGCTTGACCTATTTCCTAGTCATTCTTACTGCATTCTGTGTACCAGGACAAATCAGGATAAAGACTCTCACGTTTCTTAGGTATCGGTACCTCCTGTTCATATCCATCTCTATTACGAAATGGATTCCTGTCCTCTACATTGCACTGCGAGTTTCGATCGGCCAAACTGTATCGATCCTCCCTCCTTCTCAATTCAGGGGATTGATCCCTATCATCTCTACGTCTGCTGTAAGCATAATCATTTCTCCCCCTTTCCTTTTCCCCCTCTCTCTCCCTGTCCCGCTCTCGACGAGGGGACAGATCACGTACAGGACGCCGATCATCACGACGATCAAAGCGCCCACGGCGATCATCATCACCGCTACCATCAGAACAACCACGATCACACTCAGTCGTTCGAACACGCCGGGCACCCTCCTTCCGATCTAAGCCCCGTTTGCGAAACATCTCCCACAAACGAGCAGTAGTCTCACCATCAATGTCCTCCCGACGCACACCGTCAGCCAAAAGACCAGTAAAGATATCACGTCTAGTAAATTTATATTCACCAGGAGTACGGGTGTCAGGCCGGGACTGACGTTCAGGTTTAAACCACTCACCCAACTCACCGAGTTGGCGTACCGACTCTAACACCGTAGATAGTACATTACCAGTCTGGTTAATCAACAAAGTCATCATGACCTGTTTGTAGGCAACAGGAGAAGAGCGAATGATACGATTCCGCACAGAAGAAGTCAACATCCCATCAAGCAATCTGTCAGCAGTGCCCAGAAAAATAGCCGTTTTCATCACTTCCTCCTTAAGACGTTGCGCAGCATCACGCAAGGTATACCACGGCTTGTCATTGACAGGCCAGTCAGATTCAGTAGGATACTTCAAATTGCAACCTTCAGTTGCCAATTGGAGCAAAGAAATTTGACCACCACCATTATAGTTACGAAAATGATCTTGCACAGTAGAATCCAAACTCAAAGAACAAAACTTCAAACAATCGCCAGTATCCAACATAATACCAGCAGCGCCTAGTTCATAAAGGCGCACCATCCACGTGAGCAAAGTCTCACCAGTCCGCTGCCGAAAGCGTTGCAAAATATCACTAATTTCTTGCTGGGTAAAATCTTCCAAACAGTCCAAAGAAATACCCTGCGGAGCATTGGGAGACTGCTGCAACTTCCGACGAAAAACCGGGTGCGCAGAAACAACGGGACGAGCATCACAAGGAGCCCGAGCAGTACTAGTAGAGGGATAGTCAGTGTGAAAAGTATCAATCCCGCCCGAAGAACGAGCGCAATCACGGGGTGCACCATCAGAGGTGCGAGAAGTAGACTTACTGTCAGGACGGGAACGAGAAAGCTCATGCATAGCACATTCCTCACCCGAGGAACAAGACGTAGTCGAGTCCCAGATATTACCATCCCATTCATCAGGATTCCAATCCAGTCCAGCTTTCGCCACGACCAGACGCACTTTACGCGACGAAACACGACCACGCCTGTTCTTGTACTTATAACGAGCAATCCGCACAGCCGCCCTTTCGGCAACCGTTTGGTAAGTGTCAAGTTTGTCGGAAAGCAACTTATTTTGACACCGCAATAAAGTGTTAGAATTCTGAATCTCAACAAGGTGTGATTCCGCATCCTTAAAAGAGATCTGCAATTTCAGCAACCTCTCATGCAGAATCCGATACGCAGACAGAATAACCCAACCTCTGCGCCCCAAAGCGGGAACCTCCTCACCCTTCAAGACAGGTGCCGTCTGCAAACAAGCAATCACGTCAGCCGGCTCCGCCGACTCCAAAGAAGAATTCCAATTTTCACTCAGACCAGTAGAATCAGCCCACTCTCGGGCCAAGGCACCATAAGGCGTTGAATCCCATCCGGGAATATCAACGGACAATTTAAGAGTAGATTTAGATTTCCTAGAAAACATCGCGAAAAAGAAAGAAAAAGAAACGCAGAGAAAAGAAAGGAAGAGAGAAAGAAAGAGAAAGAAAAAATATAAACGCAAATGTACAAAAAAAAAAAAAAAAAAAAATCACGCACACGCCGAAAGCAAACACAAGACAACCACAACGCACACAGGTTACGTAAACAGTTCATGACGCCAAATGTTCTGCTTGGGTTTTTGGATCGGGTGGAACCCGCTCTACAGAGCCCTTCTGACCCAAAACAGAACGTTACCCCCTCCCTAGGGTCTTTTTACACCCAAATAACCACATATATACGTACCACCTAAGGACAGGGAATTCCTATTATATACCTCACAGCCTCGCAATCTCAGCAACCACAGTCTCGCGGCCTTAGGCAGACCCAGAATCTCCTACCCATTCGGCAGCGACACACAAAGTCTCGCGGTCTCAGTCAGACCCAGAATCTCCTACCCATTCGGCAGCGACACACACACACGATCTCGCGACCTCAGTCAGGTCCAGAATCTCCTACCCATTCGGCAGCGACACACAAAGTCTCGCGGTCTCAGTCAGACCCAGAATCTCCTACCCATTCGGCAGCGACACACAAAGTCTCGCGGTCTCAGTCAGACCCAGAATCTCCTACCCATTCGGCAGCGACACACACACACGATCTCGCGACCTCAGTCAGGTCCAGAATCTCCTACCCATTCGGCAGCGACACACAAAGTCTCGCGGTCTCAGTCAGACCCAGAATCTCCTACCCATTCGGCAGCGACACACAAAGTCTCGCGGTCTCAGTCAGACCCAGAATCTCCTACCCATTCGGCAGCGACACACACGATCTCGCGGCCTCAGTCAGACCCAGAATCTCCTACCTACCCGGCAGCCTTAGCACGAGCTTATCCTATTGTTACTGCGGTACACAACAGGGGAATCGGGGTTACCATATATCAGATCACACAAAGACTATTAGTTGAGCACAACCTGTTCTCTAGTTCGAGGGGCTTGTTTTCCCCCTCATCCAGTTACCACTTACCAGGATTAACCTCTGTTCATTTTAAGGAAACTCTGACTAAAGAATAGGCTATCCTCCTATACAAAAGTACACAACACATGCTAACGTACAATAAGCTAAATACTTTATTTAAATGCCACATGCACATTTACGGAACACATCATACATATATAACCTGCAAGGAAAGTAAAAGATTAAGTTATACACTTCAAAGAAAAAGGGATCGACTTCACCTTGAGGGTACGTCGCCTGTACTCAATGGTCATCTAGGTTCCCTTCTCGTCTATGCCTCGGCTTAGCCTGGAAGTCACCCCTCTGCAGTTGTGGGTCTGCTCCCTTCTCCCTCTCCGAGTCACTGGAACCTCGTCCTTATCGGCTACCCTCTCCTCTTTGGATTCAAGTTCATCATCAGTCTTCCCTGGAATAAGTAATAGCTCTTCTGCTAACGGCCAGATGCCGCCTATGGTCTAGAAGCAAGTGCTCTTATCTCACTCAGACTTTCACTAATATAGAAGTGCATTCCCTCATGGAAATTTCCAGCTCGAAACCTGCCGCCCACCAAATTCCTGTACCTCCCCGTACCAAGGACACTTTCCCAGCCGGCCGGCCTGATGTAGTGTCTTCGGCATGAAGAAAAATACAATCCTTCGATAAGGGCCGGCCTGAACCGGTTCTCTCCAAGCGAATAACACCTCATAACTAAAACATCCCCCTCCCTCTGGAAAGGTCCCGGGCTGCCGGAGCAGAAAGAAAGATGGAGTCTCTCCCGTTTGAGGCCTACCAGGCCTGAATTCAACACAGCTCCATGAAACAACCTCACTATAGGGCAAATTATCCTCAAGGCTAACGAATCTATTCCCTAGGCTATGTATATAGGCCCTGAGCTAAGGGTAGGAGCACGGGATGGTGTCACAAGTGTCTAATAGATAGGCCCTACTCACTACTCCAGTCCTTAGACTCGGATGGAAAGAGACTGAAGTCATATGGATTGCTCTGCAACACCGGAAGGCCGGGAAAATCGAGCAGTACACTCAGCTAAATATAACAGGCAAATTTCTATGGTTTTGTACGAGTGAAATGTCCGACTAACTATAACGTCCCTGAAACCTATGTTTTTTTCAGTGAATTGCAATGGTTTTTTAAATGCTAAACCTTACGTATACAACTACTGTAATCTAAGCTTTTTTTTACAAAATTTCTAAGTGTTTTATAGAATTCCTTTCATTTCAAAATGTTTGGATTTTATTTTTGAACTTCTCTTTTTAAAATTATTTATATTTTTTCTAAAATGTTCTTTAAAAATTATCATCACTTTTTAAAATATATACATCAAAGACTATTAATTATTTAAAGTGTTATTTATTTGAACATATGCAATTTCTATTAACTTGAAATGATGTTTTTAATACTATGAATGTTCTTTTGTTGTTTCTTATGGTAATTATAGCTTTTACCTTTTTTTGTTAATTTTAAAAAGGAGTCGCGCACCGTATGTGAACCTACACAATGAGTTTTCAGATTCGGTATACGAATATCAATCTCAAAAACACATTTAGAACAAATTAATATTTGTTTTAGACATAGAGGTGTCTTACTGACTACATAAATATAGTAATAAAGGTGTTTTAAATTTGTTTTCAAATGTTTTTGTCTGATTTTTGTGGACGCAATGGTATCGGATATGTAACACGGTTCTATGCGGTGGGTGCGCGAACCCCGGGATGCATATTTTTCGGAGTCGCGTAGGAAACCCGACTCTGCCGTAATTGAAAAGATCACTCTGGAAACTCTAAATATCAGTTTTGCTTAAAGACTTTCACTAATATATTTCAGAAAACAATTTATAAACAGAAGTTCCCTCTGCCAACACTTCTTAAGCCTCACTTTTGTGCTGCAGCTTCACCATTCTGCGACTATTCAGGGCTTTGGGCCGAGCCAAATATAAAGCAGCAACCATTCGCAGTTCTCTGCTCTAAGTCTCACTTTATTCCTGAAAGAAAGTATGCATATGTCTGTACCTTTTGCTAGTGGCATCTTATGTAAAAGAAACATACAAATAGATGTATACCTGTGTTTTAGACGTCTACCATCTTCAGATGAATAACACAAACCAGAATACATGAGTAAGTAGAGACATACTTCAGTCACAAGACTATGCTGACCTTAAAACTTCAGGAGCTACACTTCTCATTTCAAGCAGAAACTGAAAATTATGCGGTATATTTCAAGTGTACCTTTCCTCAGACTCATACACAGTAGCCTAATCACTAATCCCTCAGCCAACATATCTTAAAACCTCACTTTTATGCTGCTGCTTCTCCATTCTACTACTACTCAGGGTATTGCGCCTAACTAAATACAAACCAGCAACCCTTCACATGTCTCTGTAATAAGTTTCACCATATTCCTGAAAGCATGCATTCATGTGTCTGTACCTTTTGCAAGTGACACCATATATAAAAGAAACATAAAAACAGACGTATATCTGTGTTTTATATGTAAAGCATCTTCAAATGCACAACACATATCAGAATATATCTCCAAGTAGAGACTTTCCTCAATCACAACATTCTGCAGACCTAAGAACTTCACAGAACACACTTACAATTTAAAGCACACAGCACAAATTATGTGGCATATTTCAAATGCACCTCTCTAGAGACTTATACAAAGTAGTCCAATCACTAATACTGCATGTCAACATGTTTTAAACCTCATTTTTGTGCTGCTGCTTCTCCATTCTAGTACTACTCACAGTGTTGAGCATAGCCACATACAAAGCAGCAACACCTCTCTGTTACACATCTTGCATCTTCAAATGAATAAGACATATGAGGAAATATATGCAAGTAGAGACATACCTCAGTCACAAGTCCATGCACACCTTAAAACTTGACTGACTGCACTTCCAATTTGAAAGCGACATATAAAATTATGCAGTGTACTTCAATTGCACACTAATACAAACTACCATAATCGCTAATCCATCCATCAATGTACACTTATTACACAATCTATTTAATCATCTTTTCAGTACAATTAAACAAACTACAATACTCATATCTACATTTAATAGCATATTTCAAACATCACAGTTCTTGAATAATTTTTTACGTTTGAAAATAAAGCTTTTCAAATATCAAAATATCATTATAAAAAGTAAAGCACTACTACATACTGCATAATACGCCTCCCAAATTTGTAACTCACCTTTCAAATAGTAATGTAGATTATGAAATATTAGAAACTCATAAAAGATTTTCTTTTGCACACAATTAATGTAATGCACCACTCTCAACAAGGTAAAACCAGTAATGGCAAATGTTCCCTCTCTGTCTCCACACAAATAAATGTAAGTAACAAATCACATTCCTTCCTACATTATTTCAAATTGTGAAACACATTTCTATTGGTTACACATATTCACCCGTTCTAACTGTCTTCTAAAACTGCCCAAACTGGTTCTGTAATTTACTGGAGTTGGGACTCCACCGCGGTGCCGCAGTGTAACGTTGTGATGGAGCTGCGAATCCATAAGGCAGTTCAAAAACCTATTACTCATAATACAAGCATTATTTTTTAAGAACACACCACTTCTAAACATAGTACTGATTTGGGAAATCTTATTTTCATAACATATCCCTTATATATAAATTACAATTTCATATTTTAAAACCACAGTTCAGTATCAACCCTTCCCCCATTCTGCTTAATCCCAGTTTCCATAGTAACAGTTTATGCAACATTCAACTGTACTGACAGGTCACAAGTTCAACATATTTTTAAGTTCACTACAGTAGCTTACAAATGCAAATAGCAGGTGTGGTTGACTTTTGCAAAATATCACCTTATCCTATCTTCTGTACCTTTGAAACATTTTTTAATAACCAATAAGAAACATACTTCTTTAGGAAAGTAACATGCATCCTATTTTTGACTGTACAGTGTTCATGAATAGGGCTCCCGGTTATATGGTATTTATTTTTTTAACATTTGCATCTGTATTTATCCATATTCATTTTTTGGTCATTTTATCTGTATTTATCCACATTTATTTTTGTTGCAAGCAAAAGTAGACGCTGCAGCTAGTATTTTTCCACATTTATTTAAATAGACCAGGCACACTTGTGCTTGATTTTTACCGGTTTATATATATTATATATAAGCCAAATTATATAAACACAATACGATTGGTAATTTTAAAAAGAAAAGACACTCGTGTCATTTTTAGAGTTGCACTTGCAGGATCATGCATGTCCAGACTAGGCATGAGTGCAGTCAATGTTTGTTCACACCCACTTGGGTTGTTGGTGGCATTGTTCTGGATAGTTCATTCACTGGAATGTTTATGGCTTTAGCATGTTTGGCACGGCCACCCCACAGCTGTTGGAGCCTATGGTAAGTGCTTTTTACATATTGGAAGCAAATGTCTTCCCTGTGCTCTTGGAAAAGATGTGTGAATTAGTGGTATTGATTAGGTCTTGTTTGTGTAGCTGTCTTCAAAGTCCTATTGTTACCCCTTCTTTAAAATATACATAGAACGAGCTTTGTATCCACCTACAAGAGTGTTTTTTTTCTCACCACATGCCATTGGCCGTTTTGTGCTTCATTGCACCTTCTAGAAAGTGCTTCCATCGGAATGCATGAGGAATCTTAAAAGTGCATTACTACTAAAAAGTAAACTATATCATTAGTGTCTGTCATATTTAGTGGCATATCAGCAACGAGGCGATAGAAAATTATCGCCGCTTTTGCGGCCGTTTTCGGCCGAAAAGCAGCGATAATTTTATCACCTAATTAGCAAGGTCATGCTAACGTGTGAAACCTTGCTTTAGCGTATGAAATCTTAACGCCCAGCTTTGTATCTCTAATGGGATGCAAAGTGGGCATTCCTGACCTAACATGACAGGAGAAATGTCGCTAGACGACATTTCTCCTATCATCAAGCCCCACGCTATGAAGCATAGCACAAGAAAAGTAGCCATAACCCCTGTTATCGCTACTTTCCTTACGCCTGCTTCAGGACTGACTTAGCCATGATATCCTATGGATATCATGGCTAAGTTTGAGAGGCCCTATCAACAAGCTAACGCCACATTTCGTGAGATTATCGCTGGGTTTCCAGCGATAATCTCACGTTAGGCAGTTAGCGCTAGGATTTTTATCGCTTTTGAGATAAGCGTTGCTAATAGCACGCTATCTCAGCAATAAAAATCCACGCTAGCCGGCGATAATTATCCTAGCACTAAGTGCACTTAGCGATAATTATCGCTGGTTGTTGTTGATATGCCCCTAAGTTCTTTATCGTCTAAATTATATGGAGAACGCCATCCTTATTTTTTTTCCAGTATTGGCAAAGCCAAGACTAGTTTTAATGTGCTAAATGGCATTTGTATATGTTTGTGCCTCGTAGTCTGTTTCCACGTTTTGGATAGTGGTTGTTTCCATTGTAGCTTTCAGTAGTGAGCTATTTATGAATGAATGCTAATAACAGAAGTAATAATGCATGCACAAAGCAACTTTCAGCCACATCACATTCAAAAGTGCACCATCATTCAAACGGCAAACATGCTTGGCACCAAGCCTGATGATCTGTGCTCTCAAGCAGGGGCACCGGTGCTTTTGACTGATGACAAAAGAAAAACAACCAAATGATGATTGTCACTGCGCACAATGCTAAGGGTGACAAAGACCCTTGTCTGGCAATCTCCTTTTCAAAAAAGTAATCAAACTCAATGGTCAAGTATAAACCAACATGTATTACTGCATATATGCAATGGGTAAATACACGTATGTCAATACATATACAAGCTACAACACTTGTGTAATGACCTCCAACTGTTACATTCGTATTAGTACATAAACATGATATATTTCCAGTACATATAATTGTTTACATGAGAACATAAAGGTGAGCCCAATGCATTTCGGGACTATCATGTCCCTTCATCAGGGGCAATCTAAAACAAAAAAACAATAATACAAGATATTACTCAAAATGAACATTACATGATACTCAATCAGAAACTTTACTTTTAGTATGAAAAAACCAATGAATCTCCCTCTGTGAGTTAGCAAACAACGTACCACTATTGATGTCAGTGTACCACTCCCTAAGGGGATGCCATCACCAAAAGTAGAAAAAACGCCGTGGTTGTGTCAGTGAAGAAAGTATTTGTGATCGGAAAAACCAGAGAGATAGATGCAAAAAGTAAGAAATAGGGTTGCTTAAGTCGTGGCGAGTGAAACTCACCTAATGTACTGTATCGTTAAGAAACCTCGATAAGGAAAATCGAGACTGCTAGACGGCAACGCTGTTGCGTTCAGGAAAGAGAAAAAGAATGAATGACTGAAATGACTAGTCAAGGTGTAAATTAATGAGCGAAGTGCAAGGAACTTCACTTACCAGCAACTGTAGGCTGATATCTGCGGGGTAAAGACTAGAAGCAAAAAGACGAGCCAAATAAGTAGGTGGTTCAAACGTTACCTGATTAACCATGGCAAAAAGGACGGCATCCGAAAAATCAGACAAACGGACATAAAAACTTACGTATGTCGCGTGATGCAGGTGCGTAGACCGTTGTAGCAAATGGGAAGCAGTGCCGAGCGCAATCCTCTAGGGAATGCAACCAGCCATTAAATACAATATGAACAGAGGAACGGGAACAGGAACTGGCTTCCGGAAAGGGATCGAGCTAGACATGGGACTGGCGGGTGTCGCCATGATGGAAAGGAGAGTTATCTCTAATACAGCGATAACAAGGAACAGAAACAAACGAAAATCTAAGGATATCACTAATGGAACGAGCCTAGATAATTAGGAGAAGTGGTGACGAAAAATACCACGGTCATACAAAAAGACCGGAATAATAAATAATATGTGATAAGAAGAAAAATTAATACCAAACTGTACGAAAGCCAATAAAGCTGTTCAATGAGACAACTGAAAATAAACCCACTGCAGAGGGGGGCTGAAAATATTCGGGGGAGAAAAAATAAAAAACAAACACTAGTACGATAAATGGCTATGGTTAATGGTAAGAACAATGGCAGGAAGTGAGTGAAGAAATGGAATAAAGGATATGCAATCTCTAAAGCCAGAGAACAAATAAGTCCTGAAGGGCTCAAACATGGAATTTGGCAAATTTGCTCAAGAGAAAAATAAGAGTGAAGATCAATACAAGAATAACAAGTAAAAGGTATATGACCCCGAAGGCCTATAAAGGACAGGGTAAAGGACAAGGTGCCGTGTGAGAGTAATATGATGAAGAAAGAATGAAGAAAGAAATAAAATAAAAACTGTGTCAAGAGTCATGAGCTGCTAATTTCAGAAGGAAATATTTATAGAAAACATGTCATATCAAGACGGTCATTGAGACCAAACGGAGTCATGGTACGGAGATGTTGAATCCAGAATATTTCTTTGCGGAGAAGTACATTAGTTACATCTACACCTGGCTTAACCATTATAGTTTCAATGATTTGGAACCGGAGTTGTGAAATTGTGTGTTGTGCTTCTGTCCAATGGGTAGCGAGGCTTGAGGTAGTATTTTTGTTCCTGATTCTGGATGTATGCTCAGTAATGCGAGTTTTAATTTTGCGTTCCGTCTTCCCTACGTATGCTTTTCCACAAGGGCATTTGATACAGTAAATGACATGTGAAGTGTTGCAGTCACTAGTGTGTTTAAGCTGTCTCTTTGAGCCGGATACAGTATGAGTAAGGGTATTACCAGTTATGACATTGTTACAGTGCACGCACGATTGGCATTTACGTGTCCCATGATATACACCCACTTGTTCTGTGGTTATAGTTGGTTTCAAAAGAGTAGGCAAGTTTCTACCTTTTGTATAGGCGAACATGGGTTTGTTTTGAAATAAGTTTTGAAAATCTTCTTCTTGTTGGAGAAGCTCCCATCAGGAGTTGATAATGTTCTTAATTTTAGAAGATGTTGTCGAAAAACTGCTTACAAATACCAATCTTCGTTGGGAAATACGTGGTTGCTGTGTCAAAAGGTCTTGTCGTTGTTTAGCCATAGCTTTCGTTAGGCAAGTCGTCAATACATCCTGAGGGTAGCCTCTTGCTAGAAACCGTTTTGAGGTTTCAAGTACTTCAAAAGAACTGTTTGCAGTGTCAGAGCAAATCCTTCGTATCCTAATAAATTGAGATAATGGAAGGTTCCTGATAAGATTGCGTGGAGGAAAACTTGAGAAAGAGAATAGGCTATTGCGGTCTGTTGGTTTGTGGAAAATTGTCGTAGTGAATTGATTAAAGGGTGTTTTGACCACTTGTACATCCAGATAATGAATAGTATCCTCATGAATCGAGTATGTGAGTTGAATGTGTGGATTAATGTTGTTAAGGGTCTCAATCATTGTAGTGAAGGAAAAAATGCTGTCTTTCCAAATGAGAAAGATATCGTCAATATAACGATAATACAAGATAATTTTGGACCACCAAGTAGGGTTAGAGATGATATTGTCCTGCTCATACTGTGCCATATAGATATTGGCATACGCCGGAGCTCCAGAAAAGCCCATCGATGTTCCAGTGAGTTGGGCATAAAACTGATGTTGATATTCAAAATAACTATTGTGGAGGCAGAATTTGAGTAGTTGAAGAATGAAAATTTTGTCAGTGTCAATGTCTCCCATCTTGAGAAGAGCCCATTCCACTGCATCAAGACCTGCTGCATGTGGGATCGAAGTGTACAGGGCTGTTACATCAATAGTGCAAAGATAAATAGAACTTTGGGAGTCAATCTTCACTTGTTGTAGAGCCTGAAGAAAATGAGTTGTGTCCTTTAGGTATGTGCTCCATGATTGCACAAATTTTTGTAAATAATAATCCAAAAATTTCCCGATAGGATCGAAAATGGAACCACATCCGGACACTATCGGGCGAAATGGTGGATCATTAGGGTTCTTATGTATCTTAGGGATCATGTACAGGTGCGGTCGACGTGGATTGGAGGTCATGAGGTACAGACGTTTGGCGTCATCAATCCATTCATTATCACAGGCCGCCCTGAGTAATGTGTTGAGCATGTCTTGAAGCTGAACAGTAGGGTCACATGCAAGTAACATGTAAGTGTTGGTGTCTGAGACGTGTGAAGATACTTTAAGGTGATAGTATTCAGTGTCCATGACCACTATGGCGCCTCCTTTGTCAGCTGGTTGTATTGTGATCGACAGGTTGTTAGCTAGATTGTGAATGACGTTACGTTCATACCTAGAGAGGTTGCTGTGGTGTTTTGGTCGGTAGTTAAGCTTTTCAAGATCTTTATTAACCAGAGTCTCAAAGCTATCCAGAGTTTTATGCGAAGAAGGAGGCATAAATGTTCTCTTGGGTTTAAATTGCTGCTGAGTTGGTTCACGGTCTTGCTGTTCAATGGTCACAACATTTTTGAAGAAGTGTTTCAATCGTATGTTGCGCATGAATTTGAAAAATTCTCCTTGTGTCTGAAGACGAGTGGTGTGGGATGTGGGTACAAACGATAACCCACGGCCAAGTAGAGCTTTTTCTTGATCACTAAGCGTGTGGGAAGAGCTGTTGATCACTAGTTCACTGTTTTCCCACTGCGTAAGGACTTTCCGCTTCCTTCCTTGCCGTCTGCGTGTTTTTCGAGCTGTGTTTGTTTGGATGAATCTGGTTGGGACGGTGGGCGCCCATGATCCATAGCCTGTGTTAAAAAAGAAGAAGAAGATGGGATCGAGGGACCACATGTTGCTCCAGTTGAAGGAGGAGGAGAAACTGATGATGTGGAAGGGCCAGCTTGTTGAGAGAGAATCACAGCTGATGCAGGTGTACGGCCAACGGTGGTATCTTTATCTAAGACCAGACTTTCATCGGATGACGTAGGTGTTTTCTTAGTGTCAAAACGTTTATGTGTATATATTTTGGCCCAGGTGTACACCTCATTCAGTTTATAATCAATGGTGTCTCGCCTATATTTGCGTAATTTCCCTTCTTGCAATTCTCTTTCATATTTGTCGAGCTTCTGATTAAGGACTTCCAGTTGCAAGAATCTGCCTCCATACGTAACTGCAGCTCACTTTTTAAAGAATAAATTTCCTCCTCCAGATCCTTTATGGTTTTTGACAGTTCCTCAATGATCAAGAGGATGAGATCTAGCGAACATTTATTGAGTATGGCATACCACTTATCCATGAAGCAGGTGTTAAGTTGGAAACGAAATAACATGGGTTTAATGGCTAAACGTAACCCTCTTGGGATCCTCTTGGCCTTATGGTATTGGACAAGTGTGGATGCGTGCAGTTTTTGGTTGAGTTGTCTCCGTGTGATAAATTCAAGCTGACGAAGTTGTTGGGTAATAGTTCCTCCATGAGTATCTGTAGTTTTCACTTCTTGAATGAGATCGTAGATCTCAGAAGCTTCGTCCGAGGTATAGGCTTTTGTATTGGCTCTATTATCTGTAATGTTCGTTATTGCATCAAAAGACATGTTTAAACAAGCGGGTGCTGCTGCTAGGACAGTTTGATCAAATGATTGGTAGGGAGCAGCGCACTCCTATTTACTCACTTAAAAGTGCTACTCTTATAAATAATGTAGGTGCTGCAGTGATATGCTCGCTGTCAATCAAGCATGCAGTTGAAGACAAAAGAAAAACAACCAAATGATGATTGTCACTGCGCACAATGCTAAGGGTGACAAAGACCCTTGTCTGGTAATCTCCTTTTCAAAAAAGTAATCAAACTCAATGGTCAAGTATAAACCAACATATATTCCTGCATATATGCAATGGGTAAATACACGTATGTCAATACATATACAAGCTACAACACTTGTGTAATCTCTAATACAACGATAACAAGGAACAGAAACAAACGAAAATCTAAGGATATCACTAATGGAACGAGCCAACCACAGCGTTTTTTCTACTTTTGGTGATGGAATCCCCTTAGGGAGTGGTACACTGACATCAATAGTGGTACGTTGTTTGCTAACTCACAGAGGGAGATTCATTGTTTTTTTCATACTAAAAGTAAAGTTTCTGATTGAGTATCATGTAATGTTCATTTTGAGTAATATCTTGTATTATTGTTTTTTTGTTTTAGATTTCCCCTGATGAAGGGATATGATAGTCCCGAAATGCATTGGGCTCACCTTTATGTTCTCATGTAAACAATTATATGTACTGGAAATATATCATGTTTATGTACTAATACGAATGTAACAGTTGGAGGTCATTACACAAGTGTTGTAGCTTGTATATGTATTGACATACGTGTATTTACCCATTGCATATATGCAGTAATATATGTTGGTTTATACTTGACCATTGAGTTTGATTACTTTTTTGAAAAGGAGATTACCAGACAAGGGTCTTTGTCACCCTTAGCATTGTGCGCAGTGACAATCATCATTTGGTTCTTTTTCTTTTCTCTTCAACTGCATGCTTGATTGACAGCGAGCATATCACTGCAGCACCTACATTATTTATAAGAGTAGCACTTTTAAGTGAGTAAATAGGAGTGCGCTGCTCCCTACCAATCATTTGATCAAACTGTCCTAGCAGCAGCACCCGCTTGTTTAAACATGTCTTTTGATGCAATAACTAACATTACAGATAATAGAGCCAATACAAAAGCCTATACCTCGGACCAAGCTTCTGAGATCTACGCTCTCATTCAAGAAGTGAAAAATACAGATACTCATGGAGGAACTATTACCCAACAACTTCGTCAGCTTGAATTTATCACACGGAGACAACTCAACCAAAAACTGCACGCATCCACACTCGTCCAATACCATAAAGCCAAGAGGATCCCAAGAGGGTTACGTTTAGCCATTAAACCCATGTTATTTCGTTTCCATCTTAACACCTGCTTCATGGATAAGTGGTATGCCATACTCAATAAATGTTCGCTAGATCTCATCCTCTTGATCATTGAGGAACTGTCAAAAACCATAAAGGATCTGGAGGAGGAAATTTATTCTTTAAAAAGTGAGCTGCAGTTACGTATGGAGGCAGATTCTTGGAAATTGCAACTGGAAGTCCTTAATCAGAAGCTCGACAAATATGAAAGAGAATTGCAAGAAGGGAAATTACGCAAATATAGGCGAGACACCATTGATTATAAACTGAATGAGGTGTACACCTGGGCCGAAATATGTAATCGTTTTGACACTAAGAAAACACCTACGTCATCCGATGAAAGTCTGGTCTCAGATAAAGATACCACCATTGGCCGTACACCTGCATCAGCTGTGATTCTCTCTCAACAAGCTGGCCCTTCCACATCATCAGTTTCTCCTCCTCCTTCAACTGGAGCAACATGTGGTCCCTCGATCCCATCTTCTTCTTCTTTTTTAACACAGGCTATGGATCATGGGCGCCCACCGTCCCAACCAGATTCATCCAATCAAACACAGCTCGAAAAACACGCAGAGGGCAAGGAAGGAAGCGGAAAGTCCTTACGCAGTGGGAAAACAGTGAACTAGTGATCAACATCTCTTCCCACACGCTTAGTGATCAAGAAAAAGCTCTACTTGGCCGTGGGTTATCGTTTGTACCCACATCCCACACCACTCGTCTTCAGACACAAGGAGAATTTTTCAAATTCATGCGCAACATACGATTGAAACACTTCTTCAAAAATGTTGTGACCATTGAACAGCAAGACTGTGAACCAACTCAGCAGCAATTTAAACCCAAGAGTACATTTATGCCTCCTTCGTCGCATAAAACTCTGGATAGCTTTGAGACTCTGGTTAATAAAGATCTTGAAAAGCTTAACTACCGACCAAAACACCACAGCAACCTCTCTAGGTATGAACGTAACGTCATTCACAATCTAGCTAACAACCTGTCGATCACAATACAACCAGCTGACAAAGGAGGCGCCATAGTGGTCATGGACACTGAATACTATCACCTTAAAGTATCTTCACACGTCTCAGACACCAACACTTACATGTTACTTGCATGTGACCCTACTGTTCAGCTTCAAGACATGCTCAACACATTACGCAGGGCGGCCTGTGATAATGAATGGATTGATGACGCCAAACGTCTGTACCTCATGACCTCCAATCCACGTCGACCGCACCTGTACATGATCCCTAAGATACATAAGAACCCTAATGATCCACCATTTCGCCCGATAGTGTCCGGATGTGGTTCCTTTTTCGATCCTATCGGGAAATTTTTGGATTATTATTTACAAAAATTTGTGCAATCATGGAGCACATACCTAAAGGACACAACTCATTTTCTTCAGGTTCTACAACAAGTGAAGATTGACTCCCAAAGTTCCATTTATCTTTGCACTATTGATGTAACAGCCCTGTACACTTCGATCCCACATGCAGCAGGTCTTGATGCAGTGGAATGGGCTCTTCTCAAGATGGGAGACATTGACACTGACAAAATTTTCATTCTTCAACTACTCAAATTCTGCCTCCACAATAGTTATTTTGAATATCAACATCAGTTTTATGCCCAACTCACTGGAACATCGATGGGCTTTTCTGGAGCTCCGGCGTATGCCAATATCTATATGGCACAGTATGAGCAGGACAATATCATCTCTAACCCTACTTGGTGGTCCAAAATGATCTTGTATTATTGTTATATTGACGATATCTTTCTCATTTGGAAAGACAGCATTTTTTCCTTCACTACAATGATTGAGACCCTTAACAGCATTAATCCACACATTCAACTCACATACTCGATTCATGAGGATACTATTCATTATCTGGATGTACAAGTGGTCAAAACACCCTTTAATCAATTCACTGCGACAATTTTCCACAAACCAACAGACCGCAATAGCCTATTCTCTTTCTCAAGTTTTCCTCCACGCAATCTTATCAGGAACCTTCCATTATCTCAATTTATTAGGATACGAAGGATTTGCTCTGACACTGCAAACAGTTCTTTTGAAGTACTTGAAACCTCAAAACGGTTTCTAGCAAGAGGCTACCCTCAGGATGTATTGACGACTTGCCTAACGAAAGCTATGGCTAAACAACGACAAGACCTTTTGACACAGCAACCACGTATTTCCCAACAAAGATTGGTATTTGTAAGCAGTTTTTCGACAACATCTTCTAAAATTAAGAACATTATCAACTCCCGATGGGAGCTTCTCCAACAAGAAGAAGATTTTCAAAACTTATTTCAAAACAAACCCATGTTCGCCTATACAAAAGGTAGAAACTTGCGTACACTTTTGAAACCAACTATAACCACAGAACAAGTGGGTGTATATCATGGGACACGCAAATGCCAATCGTGTGTGCACTGTAACAATGTCATAACTGGTAATACCCTTACTCATCCTGTATCCGGCTCAAAGATACAGCTTAAACACACTAGTGACTGCAACACTTCACATGTCATTTACTGTATCAAATGCCCTTGTGGAAAAGCATACGTAGGGAAGACGGAACGCAAAATTAAAACTCGCGTTACTGAGCATAAATCCAGAATCAGGAACAAAAATACTACCTCAAGCCTCGCTACCCATTGGACAGAAGCACAACACACAATTTCACAACTCCGGTTCCAAATCATTGAAACTATAATGGTTAAGCCAGGTGTAGATGTAACTAATGTACTTCTCCGCAAAGAAATATTCTGGATTCAACATCTCCGTACCATGACTCCGTTTGGTCTCAATGACCGTCTTGATATGACATGTTTTCTATAAATATTTCCTTCTGAAATTAGCAGCTCATGACTCTTGACACAGTTTTTATTTTATTTCTTTCTTCATTCTTTCTTCATCATATTACTCTCACACGGCACCTTGTCCTTTACCCTGTCCTTTATAGGCCTTCGGGGTCATATACCTTTTACTTGTTATTCTTGTATTGATCTTCACTCTTATTTTTCTCTTGAGCAAATTAGCCACATTCCATGTTTGAGCCCTTCAGGACTTATTTGTTCTCTCGCTTTAGAGATTGCATATCCTTTATTCCATTTCTTCACTCACTTCTTGCCATTGTTCTTACCATTAACCATAGCCATTTATCGTACTAGTGTTTGTTTTTTATTTTTCCCCCCCCGAATCTTTTCAGCCCCCCTCTGCAGTGGGTTTATTTTCAGTTGTCTCATTGAACAGCTTTATTGGCTTTCGTACAGTTTGGTATTCATTTTTCTTCTTATCACATATTATTTATTATTACGGTCTTTTTGTATGACCTTGGTATTTTTCGTCACCACTTCTCCTAATTATCTAGGCTCGTTCCATTAGTGATATCCTTAGATTTTCGTTTCTGTTCCTTGTTATCGTTGTATTAGAGATAACTCTCCTTTCCATCATGGCGACCCCCGCCAGTCCCATTTCTAGCTCGATCCCTTTCCGGAAGCCAGTTTCTGTTCCCGTTCCTCTGTTCATATTGTATTTAATGGCTGGTTGCATTCCCTAGAGGATTGCGCTCCGGCACTGCTTCCCATTTGCTACAACGGTCTACGCACCTGCATCACGCGACATACGTAAGTTTTTATGTCCGTTTGTCTGACTTTTCGGATGCCGTCCTTTTTGCCATGGTTAATCAGGTAACGTTTGAACCACCTCCTTACTTGGCTCGTCTTTTTGCTTCTAGTCTTTACCCCGCGGATATCAGCCTACAGTTGCTGGTAAGTGAAGTTCCTTGCACTTCGCTCATTAATTTACACCTTGACTAGTCATTTCAGTCATTCATTCTTTTTCTCTTTCCTGAACGCAACAGCGTTGCCGTCTAGCAGTCTCGATTTTCCTTATCGAGGTTTCTTAACGATACAGTACATTAGGTGAGTTTCACTCGCCATGACTTAAGCAACCATATTTCTTACTTTTTTCCATCTATCTCTCTGGTTTTTCCAATCACAAATACTTTCTTCACTGACACAACCACGGCGTTTTTTCTACTTTTGGTGATGGCATCCCCTTAGGGAGTGGTACACTGACATCAATAGTGGTACGTTGTTTGCTAACTCACAGAGGGAGATTCATTGGTTTTTTCATACTAAAAGTAAAGTTTCTGATTGAGTATCATGTAATGTTCATTTTGAGTAATATCTTATATTATTGTTTTTTTGTTTTAGATTTCCCCTGATGAAGGGACATGATAGTCCCAAAATGCATTGGGCTCACCTTTATGTTCTCATGTAAACAATTATATGTACTGGAAATATATCATGTTTATGTACTAATACGAATGTAACAGTTGGAGGTCATTACACAAGTGTTGTAGCTTGTATATGTATTGACATACGTGTATTTACCCATTGCATATATGCAGTAATATATGTTGGTTTATACTTGACCATTGAGTTTGATTACTTTTTTGAAAAGGAGATTACCAGACAAGGGACTTTGTCACCCTTAGCATTGTGCGCAGTGACAATCATCATTTGGTTGTTTTTCTTTTGTCTTCAACTGCATGCTTGATTGACACCGAGCATATCACTGCAGCACCTACATTATTTATAAGAGTAGCACTTTTAAGTGAGTAAATAGGAGTGCGCTGCTCCCTACCAATCATTTGACTGATGACATACACATTTTATCATAATCCCTCTCTTTAGAAAAACGTCAGAAAATGGTTCTTCCTTCTCTTTGCATACAGCATCGCTGCAGAACTTGGTATGCATCATCCATAACCATTTAGAATAAAAGAGAGTGGTAAAGACATGTTCTCCAACAGATAATTCAATGATGGACAGGTGGGATGAAAGGATGGATGTCTGTATCTGCAAGCCATACTCTATCTTACACTTCACTGCAGGCGCGCAACGCCCATAGGCTCAAAAGTCTTCAGTCCCCGCCCCCCGTCGTGTGTGTCAGCCCGTGCTGAGACAGCTTCCCAGGCACACACACAGCCGCACCAGAGTACTTCACAGGTCTTTAAAAGACCTTTTACTTTTTAACGAGGCTTCGCTCTGTCACCCCTTCTTAGAGCCCCGGCATCTTCACTCTGCCGATTGCTGGAAGAATTAGCCCCCCCCAAATGTTTATTATTCTCACCCCCAGAAATTTTACTCTAGTTGCACCTCTGTTTCTCTGTCACAGAGCATATCTAAGTTTGACCACATGAACGATGTGTCAGGATCGGAGTACCTGTCGTGGGCCAGTGCAAGATTCATTAAGGTTGATGGCACAGACTACATTTTCTCCCCCGCGTGCTCGATTTCTGCAGAACATTCTGCTATCTCGGATTTGTATTGACTTTCTGTGCAGGGGGGAAATGAGCAGCTAATGCCCTGTATAATCCTCACGGTCTGCAGGTTTGTAGTTGGAATACTTCCCAGTGCTTCCTTCTGCTTGGGGTGGAAAGACACAGTGCTCCAGGGTGAACTTGTTCATCCCTCTCCAAAGCTGCAGTGTGACGGTAGCGGTATCAGATTTCACCTGGCCATTTCTTTTGACAGTATTTTTCCATTTCTACTTATAAATACAGACAAAGGAAAACATGTTTTCCATCTGTATTTATATGTAGAAATCCGTTTAAATGGAAAACCGGGAGCCTTCTTCATGAACAGCCAATCTGCTTTTTCAAAAACAGCATCTTCTCCACCATTTTAGATACCTCTCATTCTACGAACTGACTATAACAGCTACCAACATCTTTTCATTACTTCCAGACATCCCTTCAAGATGCTTACAGTATGGATTGTTGGGCACAGCTATATTTTCTGGTGCAAAAGGTATGCTGAACACAGAGGTATTGCAAAATGTGGATATTAAATGGATTGCACCGAGAAGATTAAAGTGGCACCAATTGATGCCTTTGATTAAAACATTTTTGCATCTCCAACCCCCTGACCTCATGATTGTACACTGTTGTGGTAATGACCTAGGCACATTGACTGGGGTAGGTCTGGAAATGCTCATAAAGAATACCTTTGCTCAATTGATGTTGCTTTTGCCTCAAACTCTCTTTGTACACTCTAATATATGCAAGAGACAGAAATGGAAGTGGTCAAATCAATTCTGTCCACAGATTGAGAAAGCTAGAAAGAATGTCAATAAAGCTGTTTCTGCTAACCTCAGGGACCATAGGATGGGCTCCATCTATAACAACAATCTTCGTTTTAATATGGATGACATCTACAGAAGTGATGGAGTAAACTTCACAGATCAAGGGAACAGAGTCTTTCTCAACAACCTTAAGCTGTGCATCTGCACTTACATGTCGCTACAACAAACTCATTATAAAAACAAGGGCTCTTTTTAGAGCCACTCTATAACACAATAGTGAATCTTATTTTGTTTTAAACATACATACCCTTTTAATTTTTTGTGTATTTGCAAACCCATTGCGAATTTGCAAAAGTAGGAATTCAATGTGCTACAACCCAATGCACTTTTCAGGTGTAAAATTTTAAATTTTGTATTTTATATATTTTTACTAACTCTATCAATTTGAATCTTATCATTACCTCAAATCTCACTAACTCTATAAAGCAAGTTCACAAATGCAACACTACCTTCTAAATTATATACTTTTAAATTATCTATTTGAGATCGATCTGCAAATCCAGCGCAACGTTACATGGGGGCAACGCTGAAAGCCGTGATGGGGTTGTGACTCCAAAATCAAGAGTGAAAAAACGCCCCACTTCCATTCGTCGGTATCCGCCCCAGGGACCCATCCCCCAGGGCATGCTCTCACGTTGGGGACCACGGGGGGATCCCCAATGCCCCTGCGGTCCCTGCTGGCTCACAACTTTCAGCGGGAGCCAGCATTGCTTTTGTACAAAAGGAGCTGCTGACATGCAGCTCCCTTTGCCCAAAAACAATTCTGCTTTACTTCATGGAAGCAAGAGCAGGTTTCCTGCTCTCGCTTCCATGTAGCGAAGCAGAAGTTTGCAATGGCAGGGCGGGAGCAGTGCTTCCGCCCTGCCATTGCAAACTGCAATGTCCCGGGGGTGGGCACCCCGGGACATTGCTGGAGCCAGCCCTGGGGGGTGGTGGTCCCCAAGGCCATCAAAGGCTCCTGGAGGAGGGTGGCATGCCCCCCTCCCTCAGTGTTTAAAGCCCCAGGGAGGTGGTGGTCCCCGGGGCGACCCCGTATCTTTATTATTCAATGCCGCGTGGAGGTGGTGGTCCCAGGGCCAGTGTGGGGTGGCTCCAGCCCACCTGCTTAGTATTTAGAGGTAGCCCCAGGAGGTGGTGGTCCCTGGGGCCTGGGGGAGCACGTAAGGCCCCCCCGCCCCTATTAAATTGAAGCCCCGGGAGGTGGCGGTTCCCGGGGCTGCAGTGGGGCTGCATGTCCCCACGGATAATTAACAAAGCCCCAGGGAGGTGTCAGCCCCCAGGGCTGTGGGGCCCCCCACATGCCCCTGCTACATATTAAAGCATTTTCCCCAGGACCTGGCCCACCTGTGGGCTTTTCGTCTGGATTGGAAGACCGTACGCGAATCCAGCATTTTCTTTTTAAAAAAAGGCTTTTTTGGACCCTGGGGGTCCATTCCATTTGCAAGCTTTATTTCGGTCATTATAGACCATAAAAGCAAAAGGTAAAATACATACAACACTGAATTTGGGCAGTAAAAACATCAATGAGCATTTCCAAATATAACCAAGTGCAAGTGAGTTGATCAGATTTCATGGCAGTTAAAAAAAGATATTAACATTTAAAAAGGATAAAAAACAGTTTCATAAGTTAACAAAGTTAAAACAGTAGGAGTTAAAAGGGGACATTTATCAAGTGCGGGGGGAGTTTAAAAACTTGCGGCGCCTATACTAAATGGAGTTGAGAAAACGGGACACAGCAAAAACAATCGGAGGATGAGTGTCAGTTCTCAAAACTCTAAAGGCCTCCAGGCACTGCCTGTACCCCAAGTTCCTGCATAACGATAGGAGCCAATACCTCCCGGGTGCATTATAGCCAAGACATAAAAAGAAAACATGAAAGGCTGACTCTTCTTGACTATTACAAGCAGGACATCCGATAGGAAAAGCTTTTGACCTTCTGCTTGTAAATGCGTGGACCGGCAGGCAGCCTAATCTGAACTGAGTATAAAGTTTCCTAGCCATGAGAGGATGAACAACATCAAGGAAGGCCTCAAATAAATACTGATCTTTAAAATTGAGGAAATCAGAGGTTAGAGGGCCTAATTTTGAACTCCCTTGGGTTTTTGCCAATCTAAGACCCCCCCGCCCCTATTAAATTGAAGCCCCGGGAGGGGGCGGTTACCGGGGCTGCAGTGGGGCCACGTGTCCCCACGCATAAATAACAAAGCCCCAGGGAGGTGTCGGCCCCCAGGGCGGTGGGGGCCCCCACGTGCCCCCGCTACATATTAAAGCATTTTCCCCAGGACCTGGCCCACCCGTGGGCTTTTCGGCTGGATTGGCAGACCGTACGTAAATCCAGCATTTTTTTTTTAAAGAAAGGCTTTTTTGGGCCCTGGGGATCCATTCCATTTGCAAGCTTTATTTCGGTCATTATAGACCATAAAAGCAAAAGGTAGAATACATACAACACTGAATTTGGGCAGTAAAAACCTCAATGAGCATTTCCAAATATAACCGAGTACAAATGAGTTGTTCAGATTTCATAGCAGTTAAAAAAAGATATTAACATTTAAAAAGGATAAAAAACAGTTTCATAAGTTAACAAAGTTAAAACAGTAGGAGTTAAAAGGGGACATTTATCAAGTGCGGGGGGAGTTTAAAAACTTGCGGCGCCTATGCCAATGGAGTTGAGAAAACGGGATACAGCAAAAACAATTGGAGGATGAGTGTCAGTTCTCAAAACTCTAAAGGCCTCCAGGCACTGCCTGTACCCCAAGTTCCAGCATAATGGTAGGAGCCAATACCTCCCGGGTGCATTATAGCCAAGACATAAACAGAAAACATGAAAGGCTGACTCTTCTTGACTATTACAAGCAGGACATCGATAGGAGAAGCTTTTGACCTTCTGCTTGTAAATGCGTGGACCGGCAGGCATCCTAATCTGAACTGAGTATAAAGTTTCCTAGCCATGAGAGGATGAACAACATCAAGGAAGGCCTCAAATAAATACTGATCTTTAAAATTGAGCAAATCAGAGGTTAGACGGCCTAATTTTGTACTCCCTTGGGTTTCGGCCAATCTAAACAGTCTATAAGCTTTGACTAGTTCAAGCCGCGATTTTGTCGGGGATACTTCCTCGGGATGGGTCCATAGGTTTGGCTGACCAAGTCTAAAGCACAGTTCTTTTATGTGTACAAACCAGGATAGTTTTCCCACCCCCAGGAACCCCAAAATCGCCTTGAGTTCAGACTGGTAGGCTGTTAGTTTGGGGGTCGCCCATCGTCTACGCCAAAATGTCAGGGGCCGCAGTCCAATCTCCTCCTCTATGGTTCTGGTCCCAAGGTCCATACGTAAGGGGATGAGAAGGGTGCTTAGCGGTAGACCCAAGAGCTACCTCATAAACTTGTTCTCTGATTTAACCAGTCCACCTGCAGGAAGAAGACCCCAGAGTTCAGCCCCATACATTATAGCACTTCTGATTTGGACTTTGTAAATCTTAGTCAGCAGACCCGGTTGCCTAGAAGATGAATTCCTGTGTAGTTTCACTATTCCTCCGGCCATCTGTGCTAGCCTTATACCTACCCTTTCTTGCTGCGGGCCCCATCCGAAAGTTTCCGTTAACGTGACACTCAGGTAGTCAAAGACAGATATCCTCTCTAGCTGAATACCATTTAGGGAGGGGTTTGGGCGAGTTGTTTTGCTGGGATTAAAAACCATATACTTGGTTTTTAATGTGTTGATCTCCAGCCCCCTGTCTTTGCAGAATAGAGAAAAGCCAACAAGGATCCTTTGGATGCCCATGGGTGACATAGATAGTAACAAGGTGTCGTCCGCAAACATCATTGCTGGCACCTTGTCACGGACCAGCTTAGGGGCATCAATGTTAGGGAACCTAATTTAATCGGTCCACCAAAGCGTTAATAAAAAGGCAGAACAGTGTGGAGGCCAAACCACACCCCTGCCTTACACCTCTATTCACTGGGAAGCGTGGGGTTAATTCCCCATGTTTCCCATATCTCACCTGGGCAAAATTTCCAGTGTGCAGGCGCTTGATCAAGGACAGCAAATAAGGCGGAATGCCCATTTGCTCTAGAACCGTCCAGAGTTTGTCACGAGGTACCAAATCAAAGGCCGATTTACAGTCAATTAAGATCAAATAGAGGCTCCCATCCTCTATTGTCACCGTCTTCCAATCTAGTAATTGGAGCCTGAAGATTTGGTTGATTGTAGAAATATTTTTATGGAAACCAGCCTGATACGCTCTCAGAATCTTGCACTCGTCCACCCAGGACTGAAGGTGCTCCAAAACAATCCTGACAAACAGCTTCTGGGTTACGTCAATCAGGCTGATTGGCCTGTAATTAATGGGCAGGAGGGGTGAGCCCTTCTTGTATACTGGAAACATTTGCTGCCCCTAGCCAGGTGTCCGGGATTTTCATGCCGTTTAATATGGCAATTTATATTACACATAGATAGGGGCCCCAGATGTTGGGTTGTTCCCGAAATAAATCCCCCGGAATCTTATCTAGTCCAGGGGCTTTTCCAAAGGGGAGCTTCCCAATTGTACTCAGCACTTCAGTCAGGGTGAACCCTGCATCATGTTCAAGGGGATTGCCTAAATCAGTTGGTAGAGTTCCCTCAATGAGTTCTATGGTGTCCTGAGTGGGATACAGCGATTGGAAATGAAGTTTCCAAGCGTCTGCAGAGATGTTGAGCTCAATAGGTGAGTTCTCTGGGGAACTAACTGTGCGAACCAGGATCAAAAACGCTCTCATATCCCTGTCAGTGAGAGCTTGTTTGATCGCATCCCATCTTTCACACTCCCAGTTCTTTTTGGCTAGCTTTAAACTATCACTATATAGAGCCCTCCTTGTTCTTATCAGGGATCTGTCTTTGGATTTTATGGCGTCAATGAGGACACCCTTTGCCATTCGGCAGGTATTAATAAACAAAGTACATTTAGGGCTCCTCTTGCCTTTAGAGTGGATCAGGGGAATAAAGATGTTGGTCAGACTAGCAGTCAGATCCACATGGATAGCCATAAGTTGAGCGATGGTATCAGGAGAATTAAGGGTCTGGGCAGCCTTCTCCGTTGCCACTAAGGGTGAGATAATTAAGGAATACGGGGCAGCAGCCTTGCCTGGTGACTGCTTCCTGGTTTTCCCTCTAATTCTCCTTCTGTTATTAACAAATGTTAAGTTAGTACCAGAGGAGGAGCTAGTAATTGGGGGACTATGAAGTTCCAGAAGCTTAAGGTCAAGTCATTGTCGTGTCTTGGCAAGACAGCGAAGTCGACTACCCAGTGCCATATGCTTGCTTCCACTAGAATATAGTTCAATAGGGATGATTGCCCCGGTCTATTAGAAGTAGGCTTCCCTGGTTGGTCTGACTTGGTATGACCGTTGCATGCCCTCAGTGCATGAGTTAGTGTTACTGCACTGATCTGGATTACCAAAGGAGTCCAGGCCTTTACCAGAGGAATTTGCGGTTCAGGGAGTAACTAAAGGAAATTCTCGGCAGTGAGCAAAGAATCAGTAGGAAGGGCAAGAGGCTCAAATTGACAGTTAAAATCTCCTCCTATCACCATCCTAGTTTTCGGGGAATTAGCTCAATAAATGTGGTAAGCATGTCTATGGTCGGGGATTCCTGTGCAAATGGTTACCGGGCGTAAATAGATGTTAATAAAGGCAATTTTGGTCCACGCAGAAAAAGAAAGGAGGGTACACTGGATATCATCCGATGAAGTATTCACCTGTTCAACAGTACAGTCCAAATGTGTAGCAACCCACGTGCCTAGGCCTTCCAATGGTTTGCCTCTGCCCCCCATAGTTGCTAGCTCATCAAAAGTTGCAAAGCCCCTAATAATGGTGTCCTCTCTAGCCCAGGTCTCCTGAAGCATACACACGTCATAATCTTGTACAAATTGTGTCCAATCAGGATTTTGGAGTTTGTTTTTAGTACCATGTCAAGACCCTCAATTTGAGGCCTATGTTCGAGGTGACATTGTGTACTTTAAGACCAGAGGGGTTCGGGTTTGTGTTGTCTCTGGCTCAGACCCGGGGCCTAGTGGTCCCACTTCCGCTAGGGATCAATTCCTGGCCCTCGTTGGAGTTATAAATTCAGGGGTAAGAGGGACTAGGTTTTTCAATACATCTAAGGTAGCACCATCATAGCCTTGAGGTCCCTGATGAGATTCAGGATGGGGCTCCCATGGGGCACCTACTGTCACACCAGCAATACTTTGGGGCTGTATCCCAATGATTTTCAATTTAGGCTCTCTGTTGGCCCCCCTAACCCCTGGCTAAGTGTGGTATCTGATGTTGTCATGAGTCAATCCATCTCTTCAAGGGCCCCAAACCTATTTGCTACTGCAACATTATACTGTATTCTAGAGGTTTGGCTAAGTGTTTGATGGGGTTGAAACCAATGTGTTGGGACCTAAGTATGAGTTGTCCAGAGTGGTGGATAGTTACAGGAATAGAAAAAGTCCAGGGTGTGTGGTTGGATCCCTGTAGGCGGTGAATAAGAACAGGAGAACTGATCAGCCAAGATTTGGACTGTCCGGGGATTACTAAAGTTAATGACTATTCAGTCTCCTTTGATTGATTTGTGATTCTTACCAACCCATGCCACTCTTCGAACTAGTAGTATCTCACCTGCCTTGTCATAGGGAAACTGTCCATGCCTGGTGAGCCAAAAAAGGTAGATCTATTATTGGCATGGCCGATAAGACTGGGCCTGAGTTCTCACTATCTGCAGGAATAGGTGCTTCCCTGTCTATCATCTGGTCGAAATGGGCAAGTCTGCTTCTAAATAGGCCTACGTTGTTGGGAGCATGTTGGGAACTCACGTTCTGCGTGATGGGGCCCCTGGGACGAGGAGTATCCCTCCGATCTTGGACCTGGTGTATGCCGGGTTCCTCACAGGGCGAGTGAGTGTTTCCCTCTCGTGTGGCGCTACAAGCCCCTGTCTTGCCAGCACTCATTAGAGCTGGACAAGATGGAGCACTGGAAGGGTCATATCTAACTAGAGGAGGTTGCCCTACTGTAGTGAAGAGTCACGCAGAGTATACTGGAAACATATGGTTTAATCAGAGTATACATCCATCCAAGAAGGGGCTCTGGAGCAACTGACACACATGAGAATCTTGATACAGGAATGTAGAACACTTGCTCCATGAGCTCATTACATTCCAAGTCATAGACTTAGTAAATACACATTACCACATATCCCCCTTTTTTAAATGAAGAAAACAGGAAAATTTAAGAACCAATAAAACAAAAGTATAACACCTAGACATTCCTAAAAACATAAATTTCCAAAATAACAGTACATATACAACAATAAAAGCTTCCACTTTGAAACAAAAAGAATACATAAGAAAACTCAAATTAGAACAATTCAGATGATAATACACCAACCATCATTCCCTCCTCTTTTTAAAATTTTAACGAGAAACAAAATCATTAAATCTTGTGGTTCTCCGGTGAACACGATCACTCCTACGTGGAGTAGAATTGCTCCTTGAAAAATCTGCAGCTGCCTTAGGAGGAGTACAATTACGTGGAGTTAAAGCCACACGAGAGATGCCCCACCAATTCCCATCAGAGAGTTTCACAGCATTCTTCCTCACCTCACAAACTTGAACAGAATCCTTAAACTTGGAAAAACATTTCCCAACCAAGATGGGATTCCTGACACAGACCCAATCCCCTATTTTTATCCTGCAAGGTTTCACCGAAGAATGCTTTTTATTTTCAAATTTTTTAAAATTGAAAACATTGGAGCTAGATTCAGCAGCTTCACACCAACTACCAACATTCCCAGGTTTGGGTAACACCTTTAGAATCCAAGATGGACATAATTCAGTAGCAGCATCTCTACCCCTCATGAGCTCAAAAGGAGATCTGCCAGTGACAGAGTGTGGGGTAGTGCGGTGAGACCAAACCAGCTCATGAATTGATTGAGCCACATCCATATTGCTCCTGATAGAAGCTTGAATGCATTCAACTAGTACCTTGTTGAAACGCTCAATGTTCCCATTACTCTGGGGGTGATAAAGAGGTGTCCTTAAATGTTTAATCTTACAATTTTCTAAAAAAGAAGACATTTCAGATGAAATAAATTGAACCCCATTATCAGTGAGAAGTTCTTCTGGAAAACCCTCTCTAGAAAACACCTTCAAAAAACATTCAAGCACTTTTCTCGTGGTCGGTTCCGACACAGACTCCACCTCAACCCATCTAGATAGATGATCTACCATCACAATGAAGTATCTTAAACTGTGAGGTAAGAATTGGTATGGTCCTAAGAAATCAACACTGACACGTTGCCACGCTCTCTTTGGAGACAGACTTACTGACTCTACTTGACGTTCAGTTATCAACACCTTGTCGCTAGATTTACACTTAACACAATTTGACACAAAATCTTCAATCTGTGAATCCATACGAGGCCACCAAAACCGTTCCCTAATCTTCTTCTTAGTCAGGGTAGAGCCCAAATGCCCACTGTGAGCCAATTTTATCACCTGCTGACGAAGAGAAAAAGGTACTACTAATTTCTCTCCACTAACTAGCAAATCAACCTCTAAAGACAATTCATCTGCAATCTTTCAAAAAGGTTGTAACTCATTTGTTAATTGAGATTCCTTTGGCCAACCAGATTGCACTAATGTGATTACTTCACTTAAAGTGCAATCTGATTCAAGTGCAGAAATCCATTCACTTTCTGAAAAGCTCGCATCTCCTATGTATGCAATAAAACATTTCTCAATCTCGGCTTCCCAATTATGACTATCGTATTCATCAATGGGAAGTCGAGAAAGACAATCAGCTCGGGAGTTTTTTCCCTCAGGAATGTATTCAACTGTAAATGAAAATTCCAACAATTTTGCGGCAAGTCTAGAAATTCTAGCTGTGGTATGTTTGATTTTTTTCCCAGAAAGAATATTGATTAAAGGACAATGGTCAGTTTTCAGCATGAAATGTCTGCCCCAAACATATGCTTTAAATTTCTCTACACTCCACACATAGGCTAGCCCCTAAGCCATAATCACACGCATCCACAGTAATGACAGTAGCCCTTTTTTCTGAAAAAGATTGGAGAGCTGGAGCATTGACAATTCTTTCTTTGATGACCTTAAAAGTTTGATCACAGGAATCAGACCAATTGTATTCCGCATTTTTCTTAAGTAAAGGCCTAAATGCTTCAGTCAGGTTTGCAAATTTTTTAAAAAACTTAGCATAGAACTCACAAAGGCCCAAAAAAGAAAGTAGTTGGTCTTTGTTCTTCGGAGCTGGAGCATCCAAAATGCTTTTTACAAGGCAAGGTTTTGGCTTGATACCTTCAGCTGAAAAAACGTGAGCCAGATATTCTATCTCTTTAGTTTTGAAAATGCATTTATCTTTCCTTAACGTGGCACCTCTAGATTCTAATATGCTCAAAACATTTTCCACAACAACATTATGTTCAGCTTCACTTTCTGTAAGCACCAAAATATCATCTTGGAAAACCACTACTTGAGATAAGTGATCAAACATGCTAGACATTAATCCCTGAAAAACTGCAGCCACAGAAGCAATACCAAAGGGCATCCTGCAAAACTGAAAAGTTCCCTCAGGAGTAACAAAGGCAGTTAAATGGCGAGAAGATTTATCTAAGACAACTTGGTGATAAGCTGACCTAAGGTCTAGCTTCGTAAACCAACATGAGTGACCAATTTTGGTGATAAGATCCTCAATCCTTGGCAAAGTAAAATTATCCACCCAAATTGCCTCGTTGACACTCCTCAAGTCAACACACATCCTGAGTTCGCCATTTTTTTTCTTTGCGAGAACTATGGGAGACAACCAAAGGGTTCCCTCCACTTCCTCAATGATACCTTGTTCACATAAATGTAAGAGCATGTCAGAAAGTTCTTTCCTTACACTTAGAGGTATGTTGCGTAATTTATGTTTGACTGGGGCAATCTGGTGTTTAACTTTTATTGCAAAAACAAAATCTGAAATTTTGCCTAATTTGTCCTGAAAAACCTTCTTGAATTTTTTTTCCCAATCTAAATCTGACCTCAATTGTACCTTGTTGTCACCAGACAAATCCACAGAACAACAACAGCCGGGAACTTCTCTTCCTTCAATAGTGACGGGATTACTTGAACCAGGTCTTATAACTAGTTTCAACTCAGCTTGATGAATTAGTCCTAGAACATTAATGCCCTTGCGAGCAACATAAACTTTACCCTTGATGTGTGAATCAAGACATTTGATATTTGCCAAAAAATACCCAAGCAAATCCACTTTGCTGCCTTCAAATGCCACCGTGGAAACATCAGGAGGAAGCAAAGAGAGTCTGCTCCACGAAAATGTATGTTTTTTGTAATCTATGATGGCAATACGAGCACCAGTATCTACCAGGAGTTTGATGGACACTCCCTCAATCCAAACTTGAACTTCAGGATCAACGACTGAAAAAGAGTTAATCTCTTTTACACACCTAAACCCCAACATTAATTCAACATTGGTGGTAGAATTTTCTTTTTCAACCTCACTGTCCTCAGTTACCAAAGAGCGAATAGGATTGTTAAATTTGCCACCCCTACACACTTTTGAAAAATGGCCCATTCTATTACACTTCTTACATTGTTGACCAAGTGCTGGACAATGCCTAAAGGAAGAAACATGATTAGGCGAACCGCACCTAAAACAAAATATTTTCCTTTGTGCAACATTTTGGACAATGGGTTTGGCTGAGGTTGTAAATCTTTTTTGATCAACAGAGGTCTTTGGCACTGAAATGCAAGTTTTGTTGAGAGATTCCTCAAGAGACTTAACATCTTGACATGATCCCTCAATACTTTTCGCCAGATCGATAGCTTTATCAAGAGATGGATTCTTGCAGGTAAGCAATCGTTCTTGTATTTTTTTAGAACTGCATCTAGCCACAAGTTGATCTCTAATCAATTGAGAAGTGAACTCTTCAAATTCACACATTGAAGCTAGCACTTTCAGAGCAGTAACATAAGAATCAATACTCTCTGAAGGTTTCTGTACTCTAGTAAAGAACTTGAATCTGTGAACAACCACATTTTTTGATTTTGCAAAATACGTGTCAAGTTGAGCGATAGCTGCATCAAATTCATCAATCTCTTCATCTGAACCATCATAATCAGGAAGATGGTCAAATACGTTTTGCCCCTCTACACCAAGATGGTAGTACATTAGACCTTTTTTCCTGTCTGGTTTGAACTTATTAGCGTCAATAACTACTAGATATGCTTTAAACGAGCGAATCCAAAGTTTCCACTCAAGCGGAGGATCACCTGGATCTTGCAGGAAAGAAGCTGGTGCTGTAATATTCTGCATGTTGGTTCAAAGCCAAAAAAAAAAAAAGTAATTGAAAATATGAAGTTAGTGTAACACACTAAACGTCAAAAAGTTGAATGAAAATGACTTGCACCAAGTAATAAGCGTGCAAATCGCTGATGTACCAATCACCCATGCAAAATAAAACAGAGGTTGCTAATTAACGAAGAGAAAAAAAATAATAATATTAAAATTATGTGCACATTGCAGAGGAATGGACATGCACAAAATTGAATAGGCGAATTCCCTTTTCACCGAATAAATGTGTGCACATCACAGAAGAATAACGAAGAAACAAGACTGCTATTATAAACTACACCACTGGGAGTGCTGCAGTCAAGAAGTGTGCCACCGGGCGTGCTACTATAGACTCTATGATCTCCTCAGTCATAGAGGAAGTACAACAGAGACGGAGAAGACGCAGAGGTGAGCGCCTTCCTATTTTATCTTCTTTTTAAGTTGCTTGGATTGCTGAAAAATAATCATAAGCTTCGAGCCTGCTGACTGAGCCTGAGTTAAACGCTGCAAAAATGAGTTGAACGCTGCTTGCTTAACGCGCGAGATGTAAGCGCGAGCACGTAGAAGCTCGACACATCGTCGCGAGCAACACCGCTCCACTTCTACGAATCGTACCAACAGTGCAAGTGTCAGGGGCCCAACATTTTAAAGAAAAGTGAAAAAAAAAATCCAAGTCTCTGCAACCGCACAGTTCTTAAAACACTGCCGCTTGTCACTAATTCAAAAGACTCGCTTCGCCACGCACCATGGCAACGCAGCAACACCCTTTAAAAAAAAATCTCCCACACATCGTGAAATACTGTCGAGTTGCTCCTTTTCAAAGCGGGACAGTACAGCTAACCGCGAATGAATTCCTCACCTCGCTCGTCGTGTGGGGCAATGAATATTCTAAATACTTCACTGGTTCACATCTTTCAAAGTATTTCACCGCTTTCTGGCCCCTTCTTGCTTGTTTGGATGGAGAAAACAATCCCGGTCGTCGCCAATCTTGTAGTGAAGAGTCACGCAGAGTATACTGGAAACATATGGTTTAATCAGAGTATACATCCATCCAAGAAGGGGCTCTGGAGCAACTGACACACATGAGAATCTTGATACAGGAATGTAGAACACTTGCTCCATGAGCTCATTACATTCCAAGTCATAGACTTAGTAAATACACATTACCACACCTACTCTATCCGTCTGTGTGCTACAGTCTTTCTTCTCCACCACAGCCGGTAAAATATTAACCAGAGGATTGGCCTGTGCACTCAGAGCAGGCCTCTGGCCACAAACTCTATTCCCAAGGTGGAGTGCTAGTTCTTCCTTAACAATGGCTCTCATCTGTGCCTCTGGTTCCACTATCAAATTCCTCACCCATGGAGGGCAGTCAGGATCTTTATGAGAGTTGGAGGGGGGTTCTACCACTCCCTCCTGGCTGACTGGTTCACCCTCACTGGGACTAGTTTCTGGGCTAGTCCTTTTTTAGATCCTGTCACGTTACCCGCTTTTTGCCTTTAGGTAAAGCAGTAGTCATTCTGCTTTTACTGGTTTGTGGTTTAACTGGAGAAGGTTGTAGGGGTGATGGCAAAGTCTCACTTAGTCCAGGCAAGGATTCTAGTGGGCCAGAAATAGGTCCAGGGCTAGATGGTTCAGAAGTTGGTAGCTCAGAAGATTGAAGAAACATATCTGGGGTTAGGGATAACCGCCTCTCTGTAAGCTCAATTTCAGTCGAGACTACCCCTATAGCTCTCTGGAGAATCCTGTCAATTGAGGTTTGGGGGAGTGGGGCCGGCATTAACACCGGAGGATTTTTTTTGGTGCACAGCCACGCTTCCCCATGTCCAAAAAGAAAGAAAAAAACAGTATCTGGTTATCCCAGCGGTAGATCCAGGAAGATCAGGCAGCCCCAAGACGCACAATCATCCAACAATATGGATGTCAGAGTTAATCAAAAAACCACAAATTGTTCCAGGTAAATCACCAGATTGCATTGACCCTGGTTCCCCAGGCTGCTCCCAGTACAGTTAGATAGTTTCCAGAAAGTTCTACCGGTTAGGGTGGCCTCTGCACACGGAAGCTGGGACGCCACAGAGCTTTAAGATACAATTGTAGCCCACAATTCCCTGTCCCCTAGTAACTGCAGAAGGGAAGATAAAAAAGAAATGACCACAATGTCCAACAATCCAACAGAGTTCACCAGAAAAATCGTTAATATTTTTACAACCTCAATAGGCAACATGAGGAAGAAAAAAAAAAAACAGTACCTTAGGTTTCAAACCGATAGTCTCATGGCAGCCATAGCATCAAATCCTCTCCCAGGCCGTAGATGAAAGAGGGATGGCCCTGCCCTGTCTCTTTCTGTCAATGACGGGCAAGGACGGGCCCGCCCTTGGCCCGGGATTCGCCTGCACGTGACCTGTGCCGCAGAGGGAGAGGCAGCGCTTTAAGCACAAAGGTGAGCTGGCGCCTCCCCTGAATGGCAGCACCTGTGTTGACAGCAAGGCACGCTGGGACAGGTAGTCCCCTGGCTGATGTTCAATGCCTCTGGGATGTGAGGTGCGTAGCAGTGGTTGTGCCCTGGGACTCCCATCTCACCTGGGCTCAAGTGTGATGCAGGCAATGTCCCCAGGTAGATGCAGAAAGAAATGTGAGGGCCACCAGGCCTAGGGTCAGGGTGTTTCTACCCTGCCCCCTTTTCTTGTTTTATGACCTTTTTTCTTGTGACTCAGTGTAACCAAGCCACAAGATGGCTGCCAACACTTTTTGGTTTAGAGTGTTGGCAGCCAATCAGAATCAAGCTTGTGCTCGGGAGGGTTAGGGAATCCACCGGGGTCACCAGATATAAAAAGATTTTAAATATGAATATTTCAGGAACTACTGAGCAGATTTACACCATTTAAAAAAAAGCATGCTTTCTGAACCATGACCTACCTTTTTGCCAAATTTGGTGTAATTCCATTCAGTAGTTCGGGTTGTAGCTTTGTCTAAAGCTTCCTATGAAAATTAACATGGAGAAAACGTGTTTTGGGACCCCCCTTTTTTCTCGGCCCCCGCTTGACGAATCACCCAGAAACTTTCAAGACAGGAGCTGACCAAGCAGGGCTTTCGTTTTGAATATTTCGTGAAGATTCGTAAGACGGCACAAAAGATATTGGCAAAAGAATAGAAACAAAGTCCTAACTATAACTACCTAGCGACCACCAGTAGGTATGATATATATATATATATATATTTTCACTGAAAAAACCATAGGTTTCTGGCACGTTATAGTTAGGAATTAGCATTTAAAAAACCTTAGAAATTCACTGAAAAAACCATAGGTTTCAGGTGCGTTAGTTGGACATTTCTCTCGTACAAAACCATTGAAATTCCCCCGTTATAGTTAGTTCAGCTAACTATAACTCCCACGCCCGCATTGCACTGCTGATGACGTCACATATTACATCACTCATGACATGGTCAGAGACATCACTCATGACATCACTGATGGGCACCCTGGGACACTGCAGGAGCTGACCCCAGAGGGTGGCAGTCCCCAGGGCCATCAAGGGCTCCGGGAGGGGGGCTGCGCGGCCCCCCTCCCATCATTTGAAAAGCACCGGGGGGTGGTGGTCCCCAGGGCTTGGGGGTCCATAACGGACCCCCAAATTAAAAACGAAGTGCCCCTGGGAGGTGGCGGTCCTGGGGGTGGCGGTCCTCGGGTCTGGGGGCCCCTTTGGGCCCCCCACTTTAACTATTGTATTGCCCTCAGGATTTGGCCCCCCAGGTGTTAATAAGTAATATAGCGTGCATTTTGCCGATTTAAAAAAAAGAAAGTATTTTGGGCCCTGGGGGTCCTTGTGGGACCCCCTGAGCAGGCCTAGGGGTCAGGGTGTTTCTACCCTGCCCCCTTTTCGCGTTTTGTGCATTTGTTTTTTAGGTTTCTTGTGCCTCGGTTCTACCGAGGCACAAGATCACTGCCAACACTTCCTGATTTGGAGTGTTGACAGCCAATTAGAATACAGCTCGTGCACAGCAGGGTGCGCGCTGGGTGCTCTTACGGTAAGCGGATCCTCCAAGGCCATAGATATATATGTACTTTTACATGTCATTTTCTCAGGAACTACTGAACTGATTTATACCATTTAAGCAAAAGGCAGGAGTTTGAACTGAGGACTACCTCTTTGCCAAATTTGGCGTAAATCCGTTCAGCAGTTCAGGCTGTAGCTGCGGCTAAAGGTCCTATGGGAAATTGCATGGGGAAAATACGTTTTGGGACCCCCTTTTTTCTCAGCCCCCACTACATGAATCATCCCAAGACTTTCAGGATAGGAGTGGACCGGAGCTGGCCAAAAGTTTTGAGAATTTCGCGAAGATTCGTCAATCGGCGCCAAAGTTATTGGGAATAGAATGTTGCCGATTTCCTATGGAAAATAGGTCCTAACTATGACTACCTACTGGCAACCGCCAGTAGGTAATATATATATATATATATATATTCACTTAAAAAACCATAGGTTTCACACATGTTATAGTTAGATGGATATTTCACTCGTAAAAAACCAATGAAATTCCCCCATTATAGTTAGTTCAGATAACTATAACTCGCGCGCCCGCAATCCTGCTCATGACGTCACATATTACATCACTCATGACATGGTCAGTGGCATCACTCATGACATCACTGATGACATCATCCTTGTGATAGAGTGGAAGGTTCACTGCGCTGCAAGACGTTGCAAGACGATGAATAAAGAGCGGTCTTGACAAATATTGGGCCTCTATTTTTCTTTGGTGTGTGATTGATGGGCTGCTCCATGCCCAGTGCAAAGAGGCCGCCTTGAAGGGTCGGAGGCTCCGGTAACGGAGGATTTTGTTTGGACTTTAAATTGAGGAGCATGACCCACTCACGCGCCCCAACCTACTCAGGACTGCCAATAAGGTGAAATGGTGCGCGTGTTGGAAAGGATTCGCGATAATGGACAGTTATCGATGATCGTATTGTCTGGATGGCTTTCTGCTCACGTAAAGACATTGCAACTTGAGAAGAAAAAACTACTCACCTGGCTACCTGGTATTATTTTCATATTATCACATGTGTAACCGCCAAGCTTATATGAACAATGCACTTTGCAAAATATACGAGGATTTCCATATTACAATTTGCGAGTGGCGGTGCACTGTGGGAATTGTATTCTATATGCAGTCATGTGATTTAAAGAACTCTTCAAAGCACGCAGAAGTGCACCAGGCTGATTGAATTTCCACCTTCCACCTGTGAACAAGGCCTATTGAGGCCGAAACGTTAGGTGTTTGGAAGGTTCACTGCGCTGCAAGACGTTGCAAGACGATGAATAAAGAGTGGTCTTGACAAATATTGGGCCTCTATTTTTCTTTGGTGTGTGATTGATGGGCTGCTCCGTGCCCATTGCAAAGAGGCCGCCTTGAAGGGTCGGAGGCTCCGGTAACGGAGGATTTTGTTTGGACTTTAAATTGAGGAGCATGACCCACTCACGCACCCCAACCTACTCAGGACTGCCAATAAGGTGAAATGGTGCGCGTGTTGGAAAGGATTCGCGATAATGGACAGTTATCGACGATCGTATTGTCTGGATGGTTTTCTGCTCACGTAAAGACATTGCAACTTGAGAAGAAAAAACTACTCACCTGGCTACCTGGTATTATTTTCATATTATCACATGTGTAACCGCCAAGCTTATATGAACAATGCACTTTGCAAAATATACGAGGATTTCCATATTACAATTTGCGAGTGGCGGTGCACTGTGGGAATTGTATTCTATATGCAGTCACGTGATTTAAAGAACTCTTCAAAGCACGCAGAAGTGCACCAGGCTGATTGAATTTCCAACTTCCACCTGTGAACAAGGCCTATTGAGGCCGAAACGTTAGGTGTTTGGAAGGTTCACTGCGCTGCAAGACGTTGCAAGCCGATGAATAAAGAGCGGTCTTGACAAATATTGGGCCTCTATTTTTCTTTGGTGTGTGATTGATGGGCTGCTCCGTGCCCATTGCAAAGAGGCCGCTTTGAAGGGTCGGAGGCTCCGGTAACGGAGGATTTTTTTTGAATGAATATATATATATATATATATATATATATATATAAATATATATATATATATATATAAATACTTTGGAACTACAAACCCCATGATGCAGCGCACGTACTCACCTGTGCCTAATTGTGAAATTTGAAATAAACGAAGGGGATGAACTGTTGTTCCGTTGCTGGCCGTCATTTGCTGTTATGCTGCCCATGAAGAAGGGTGTCTACCCGAAACGCGTCGGCAGTGGTGGAGTAACTGAGGAGGTGTTTGTGAAAGCTGCCTTTGCCTCTAAACAGCGTGTATCCCTCTGTGTGTGCTGGTCCAATCGAGGGGCAACTCTTTTCTTCAAATATTGGTGGCCTGCCCGGCCACGGACTAGCACTGCCGCGAGATCCAAGCGGGTCCGTTGCGGTACTATGTAGCCGCTTACACGGAGCAGCGGGAGCTGGTTTGAATTGCAAGGGTGGTTTCACCGACTACTGTTTCCTTGGGGAGAACGCTTGAATAAGGCAGTTGACGGCACACAGCCCACTTGGGTAGTATACTTTGGAACTACAAACCCCATGATGCAACGCACGTACTCACCTGTGCCTAATTGTGAAATTTGAAATAAACGAAGGGGATGAACTGTTGTTCCGTTGCTGGCTGTCATTTGCTGTTATGCTGCCCATGAAGAAGGGTGTCTACCCGAAACGCGTCGGCAGTGGTGGAGTAACTGAGGAGGTGTTTGTGAAAGCTGCCTTTGCCTCTAAACAGCGTGTATCCCTCTGTGTGTGCTGGTCCAATCGAGGGGCAACTCTTTTCTTCAAATATTGGTGGCCTGCCCGGCCACGGACTAGCACTGCCGCGAGATCCAAGCGGGTCCGTTGCGGTACAATGTAGCCGCTTACACGGAGCAGCGGGTGCTGGTTTGAATTGCAAGGGTGGTTTCACCGACTACTGTTTCCTTGGGGAGAACGCTTGAATAAGGCAGTTGACGGCACACAGCCCACTTGGGTAGTATACTTTGGAACTACAAACCCCATGATGCAACGCACGTACTCACCTGTGCCTAATTGTGAAATTTGAAATAAACGAAGGGGATGAACTGTTGTTCCGTTGCTGGCCGTCATTTGCTGTTATGCTGCCCATGAAGAAGGGTGTCTACCCGAAACGCGTCGGCAGTGGTGGAGTAACTGAGGAGGTGTTTGTGAAAGCTGCCTTTGCCTCTAAACAGCGTGTATCCCTCTGTGTGTGCTGGTCCAATCGAGGGGCAACTCTTTTCTTCAAATATTGGTGGCCTGCCCGGCCACGGACTAGCACTGCCGCGAGATCCAAGCGGGTCCGTTGCGGTACAATGTAGCCGCTTACACGGAGCAGCGGGTGCTGGTTTGAATTGCAAGGGTGGTTTCACCGACTACTGTTTCCTTGGGGAGAACGCTTGAATAAGGCAGTTGACGGCACACAGCCCACTTGGGTAGTATACTTTGGAACTACAAACCCCATGATGCAACGCACGTACTCACCTGTGCCTAATTGTGAAATTTGAAATAAACGAAGGGGATGAACTGTTGTTCCGTTGCTGGCCGTCATTTGCTGTTATGCTGCCCATGAAGAAGGGTGTCTACCCGAAACGCGTCGGCAGTGGTGGAGTAACTGAGGAGGTGTTTGTGAAAGCTGCCTTTGCCTCTAAACAGCGTGTATCCCTCTGTGTGTGCTGGTCCAATCGAGGGGCAACTCTTTTCTTCAAATATTGGTGGCCTGCCCGGCCACGGACTAGCACTGCCGCGAGATCCAAGCGGGTCCGTTGCGGTACAATGTAGCCGCTTACACGGAGCAGCGGGTGCTGGTTTGAATTGCAAGGGTGGTTTCACCGACTACTGTTTCCTTGGGGAGAACGCTTGAATAAGGCAGTTGACGGCACACAGCCCACTTGGGTAGTATACTTTGGAACTACAAACCCCATGATGCAACGCACGTACTCACCTGTGCCTAATTGTGAAATTTGAAATAAACGAAGGGGATGAACTGTTGTTCCGTTGCTGGCCGTCATTTGCTGTTATGCTGCCCATGAAGAAGGGTGTCTACCCGAAACGCGTCGGCAGTGGTGGAGTAACTGAGGAGGTGTTTGTGAAAGCTGCCTTTGCCTCTAAACAGCGTGTATCCCTCTGTGTGTGCTGGTCCAATCGAGGGGCAACTCTTTTCTTCAAATATTGGTGGCCTGCCCGGCCACGGACTAGCACTGCCGCGAGATCCAAGCGGGTCCGTTGCGGTACAATGTAGCCGCTTACACGGAGCAGCGGGTGCTGGTTTGAATTGCAAGGGTGGTTTCACCGACTACTGTTTCCTTGGGGAGAACGCTTGAATAAGGCAGTTGACGGCACACAGCCCACTTGGGTAGTATACTTTGGAACTACAAACCCCATGATGCAACGCACGTACTCACCTGTGCCTAATTGTGAAATTTGAAATAAACGAAGGGGATGAACTGTTGTTCCGTTGCTGGCCGTCATTTGCTGTTATGCTGCCCATGAAGAAGGGTGTCTACCCGAAACGCGTCGGCAGTGGTGGAGTAACTGAGGAGGTGTTTGTGAAAGCTGCCTTTGCCTCTAAACAGCGTGTATCCCTCTGTGTGTGCTGGTCCAATCGAGGGGCAACTCTTTTCTTCAAATATTGGTGGCCTGCCCGGCCACGGACTAGCACTGCCGCGAGATCCAAGCGGGTCCGTTGCGGTACAATGTAGCCGCTTACACGGAGCAGCGGGTGCTGGTTTGAATTGCAAGGGTGGTTTCACCGACTACTGTTTCCTTGGGGAGAACGCTTGAATAAGGCAGTTGACGGCACACAGCCCACTTGGGTAGTATACTTTGGAACTACAAACCCCATGATGCAACGCACGTACTCACCTGTGCCTAATTGTGAAATTTGAAATAAACGAAGGGGATGAACTGTTGTTCCGTTGCTGGCCGTCATTTGCTGTTATGCTGCCCATGAAGAAGGGTGTCTACCCGAAACGCGTCGGCAGTGGTGGAGTAACTGAGGAGGTGTTTGTGAAAGCTGCCTTTGCCTCTAAACAGCGTGTATCCCTCTGTGTGTGCTGGTCCAATCGAGGGGCAACTCTTTTCTTCAAATATTGGTGGCCTGCCCGGCCACGGACTAGCACTGCCGCGAGATCCAAGCGGGTCCGTTGCGGTACAATGTAGCCGCTTACACGGAGCAGCGGGTGCTGGTTTGAATTGCAAGGGTGGTTTCACCGACTACTGTTTCCTTGGGGAGAACGCTTGAATAAGGCAGTTGACGGCACACAGCCCACTTGGGTAGTATACTTTGGAACTACAAACCCCATGATGCAACGCACGTACTCACCTGTGCCTAATTGTGAAATTTGAAATAAACGAAGGGGATGAACTGTTGTTCCGTTGCTGGCCGTCATTTGCTGTTATGCTGCCCATGAAGAAGGGTGTCTACCCGAAACGCGTCGGCAGTGGTGGAGTAACTGAGGAGGTGTTTGTGAAAGCTGCCTTTGCCTCTAAACAGCGTGTATCCCTCTGTGTGTGCTGGTCCAATCGAGGGGCAACTCTTTTCTTCAAATATATATATATATATATATATATATATACTACCTATTGGCTGTTGCCACTGGATAGTTATAGTTAGGTCAGCTATTCCATATGTAAAAGTTTTTTGTGTTGCTAATAACTTGAACCCAGTTCGACAAATCTCCACAAAACTTTCCAAAAAATGCTACTGTTGATCAGTGTGTGCATGGAAAGTTTTGGAGTTATCCATCAAACGGAGGCTGAGAAAGAAGGGGGGGTCCTAAAATGCAAAACCCCATGCATTTTTCAACAAGGGCTACAGCATAAACTGTTGAACGGTATTACACTAAATATGGCAGGAAGCTAAATCTGTGTCTGTAGGTTGTGCTTTTTGTAGTTTGGTGTAAATCCATTTAGTAGTTAAAAAATGGAGTTAAAATATTCCTATATCTAGACGTTTGGACCCACAAGAGGCTTGAAAGACTCTTGCGGAGAGTCAAATTAAGCATGGAGCCTTCTGATTGGCCCAGGAAGCTTTTTTTTCGCTTGCGAAAATTCACTCCCACAGGAGTCAGATTTCCGTGGTTGTGTGCACTCTGATTGCCAGCCAGCAACATCCGAAAAATGCTGCTGGCAGCCATTACAGGACTCGAAGACTTAGGGGCATATTAACAAGAGGCAGCGATAATTATCGGTGACCGCGCGTAGCACCTTTTTTTTTATCGCCGCCTATTGCTGGAACTTATCGCCAACCTAGCGCTGTATTAAGAACGCTCAGCGCATTGGCGATAAGAATTCCAGCGATGGTGGGAAAAAGGACGAACATCACTGGAAATCCAGCGATGGTCACCTAAAAACAGCAAAAACCTTGCTGATACAACCCTGTGGTCGTAACCCAAGAATCCACCTCTCATGCAAAGTATGCCCAGGTCTGGATTTTAGCAGATGTTAAAATCCAGCGTAAATGGGCAATTAGCATGATTTTGTGTATTGCTACGGCGGCCGGGGCATTGTTGTAAATATCGCGAAGCCCTTTTAGCGATATTGTCCCGTGTAGTTTTGTCAGGCACGCCTCTTTTGCATATCATTAGCGTTGCGATGCTGGGCGTTTAGAAAATGGGCGCTGAGGCATGGAATCACGCGCAATCGTGTCCTTGATGATAATGCAATAAAATTGTCGCCCCTTTCCGCCCAAGAACGGACGCTAAAGCGGTGATAATTTTATCGTGGCCCCTTGATAATATGCCCCTTAGTGCCTTATTCTGAAGTTAAAAAAAGGTAAAGCATGGTGGCAGGGTGGGATATCCTGTGCCCATAAACCCCATAGGAGTAACTCCCCTGGGGCCAAAATACATAACAAATCAGCAATTTTTGTAGTGATCCTACTAGACTCCCAGGTGATCGGGAAAACAAATAGCGGCTGGGGCTACATTTTTCAGTTAAATGCCCCGTGGGGAGTCCATCTCTGTGGTGCATTACATAAGGGGAGGGGGCACGTGGCCTACTCCTCAGGCCATTTTGAACCTGGTGCCTCCTGGGCCCAAAGTATATTTTATGGGGGGGGGGGCAACTCTCCCAAGGCCAATCTAATAAATTAGGGGAAGGGGCCGCAGGGACATGAATATGTTATGGACAGCATGAAAGTTGCATGGCAGGGCACAAGTTATAGTTAGCTCTGCTCACTGCTGAATTTCTGTGTGTTTTCTTTTCTTGAAAACATTACAGTTGTCACCAACATATTCACCTAACTTTAACGTTACTTTAACCTTTGATTTTTTTAGTGAATTCCTAAGGTTCTTTTTCTTTGAAAAATCTTTTTATCACACCTAGCTATAATGTTACTTTAACCTTTGATTTTTAAAGATTATTTCTACTTTTTTTGCGTAAAGTAATATTTAATTGACATATGTAAATGGAACCCCCCCAATGCATGACCTTTGGCAGTGCATGGCGGGCACTGGGCTGCAGATCTAGTGTGGGGAGTGGTTGGCCAAAAGGCAGGAGGGCTTGTTGACCCCCAAGGACCCTCAGCAGCCAAGGTGACTTTATCACACAACCAGCTGTGTGCCAGGAGGAGGTGCATTTGTAGAGTGGTGGTGAAAGGGGGCGTGGTCACAATGACCTCCCAGCAATCCCAATGTATGAGACTTACTGGAAGTAACAGGAGGGGTAGTTGGCCCCCATGGACCCTCTGGAGCCAAGGGGACTTTGTCCCCCAACCTGCAGTGAGCTAGGAGGTATGCTTGCACAGTAAGGGAGTAAGGAGAGTGGCCTCCAAAGTCCTCTCAGCAATGAGGCTGAGTGGGACTTACTGGGTGTAACAGGAGGGTTTGTCGGCCCCCAAGGACCGTCTGGAGTCAAGGGGACTTCATCCCCAAACCTGCAGTGAGCTGTGAGGCATGTCATGCAGAGTGGGGGAGAAACGGGGCATGTCCTCCAAAGTCCTCTCAGCAATCAGGCTGTGTGGGGCTTACTGGAAGTAATAGGAGGGCTTGTTGACCCCCAAGGACCCTCAGCATCCAAGGTGACTTCATCCCACAACCAGCAGTGCACAAGGAGGTGCGTTTGCAGAGTGGTGGAGAAAGGGGGCGTGGCCCCAAAGACCTCTTAGCAATCCCAATGTGTGGGACCTACTGGAGGTAACAGGAGAGGTAGTTGGCCCCCATGGACCCTCTGGAACCAAGGGGACTTCATCCCCCAACATACAGTGAGCTAGGAGGTGTGTTTGCAAAGTGGGGGAGAAAAGGGGAGTGGCCTCCAAAGTCCTCCCAGCAATGAAGCTGTGTGGGACTTACTGGATATTCGCCTGTTATTGTTAGTTGAACTAACTATAACTCTCGTGCCTGCAATGCACTGCTGATGATGTCACATATTAAATCACTCATGACATGGTCAGTGACATCACTCATGACATCACTGATGACATCTCAAAAGACATCACTGATGACATGACCGATGACATCATCCAGTGAATGTGTGTTTCTGTAAAGTTTAAATATTTTTCATATATATCTATGCCAAGGTCTATTCAAGAATAAGTCAATGTATAAGTGCCTGAATTAATTATTTAGTAGATGTATGACTGACTCTATAAGTCACTGATTGAATGTATGTTACTGAATGCATGGATTAGTGACTAGATGTGTGAATGTCTCTCTTAGTCTCTCACTTGGTGTGTAAGCAGGTGCATGGCTTGGTGAGTAGCTACATCAGTGTGTATATGTGTTTTTCATTGATTGTATGAGTATCTGTATGGGGGTCTGACTGTCTATGTGGGTATGTGGGTACTGTCTGACTCTGTGCATACATGTCGGAATGGCCGATTCACTGGTTCTATAGATTCAAAAGTGCATCTCAGAAGGGCTGTAGAGATAGCTGACTGTCTGAACAGGTGTGTTCATTAGTGAATTGATGTCTCAGTTGTATATATTTGAGTAACTATATATGTTTTTACGCACTATACGTGAGTGTTGGGGTGTATAATTGACTACATGAAAGACAGTGATTGCAAGAGTGTCTACATACACAAATGTTTACATGTATTAGTGATTGTATAAGTATAAGTATGTGATAGTATCTATATAAATAAGGAAAGTGATGTGTGTATAAATAAGGCAGGTGTTGTGTATATATCTGCATAGGTGAGTACATGGTTGTATGATTGATTTTTGGCATGTGTGTGTGTGTAACTCTATGGATCAGTAGCACTGTGTAAATGTATATATACGTGTATGAGTGGATATTATACTGATGTAATGATGAGTGACACCATGTATAAGTGACTGTATCAGTGTATATCTGGCTCACAATATATAGATAGGAATCAGTGGATGGATATTTAGTATCTGGTATTGGTGTGGCTATGCTTTTCAAAACGGTAGTCTGTATTTTAGAGTGCGTCTATCAAAGGTTATATTACAGTGTGAAGAGGTGTGTCAGACTATCACGTGGATGATGTCATCAGTGATGTCATTTGAGATGTCATCAGTGATGTCATGAGTGATGTCACTGACCATGTCATGAGTGATGTAATATGTGACGTCATCAGCAGTGTATTGCAGGCGCGTGAGTTATAGTTAGCTCAACTAACTATAACAGGTGAATTTCTCTGGATTTATATGAGTCAAATGTCCAACAAACTATAACGTCCCTGAAACCTATGGTTTTTTCAGTGAATTTCTAAGGTTTTTTAAATGCCAATTCCTAACTATAACGTCTGTAAAACCTATGTTTTTTTCAGTGAATTTCAAAGGTTTTGTTATTTGTTAATTTCATATTTTAATATTTATAAAACCTATATTTTTTCAAATGTTTTTTTTAATATTTTGCAACTCTATCATCCTTTTTTTAAACTTATATAATCTTTTATATCTTCCCCACAAAATATGTATATCTTTTTTTTTTTGTTGAGAAAATTACAGTCCCGTACCGGTAGTCTACCAAGCTCGATCAACACGTGTATCCTATCCTCCACATTTAAATGATGCGCATTTCGTATCCGACAGATTTGTGGCACACGTACCGCGTAACAACATGTACATATGAGGTCGCGCCAACTGCTACTTTGGTATGCGACGTGTACGCACTACCAAGCCGCGCGCTACGTCATGAATGTATAGGGTTGCGCCCGCTGCGTGTTGCGTTTGCGACGAGTACACGCTGCCATGCCCTGTGTTACGTCATAGATGTACGATGTCGCGCCGCATACGCCATTCCCTCATTTTTTTTCTCAAAACTATATATAAAAAACTTTAAAGTGTATATGAGAGCAAGCAATAATTAAAAATATTTTAAACAGTTATATATTTCCAACTCTAATAAACTTAGATTATAATAAATATATTTTCTCAAAATCACATCGGGTGCAGTCTCATTGCGCACTGGCTGCGTGATTGCCATGTAACCATAAAAAAAAGCATTTAATTTGTTCATAACATTTCCCATTGTAACAGTTCGAAAACACCACCCATTTTAGTCAATGTCTGTACTGCATTTCATGAGACACACCTCTGCTGCTTAGAGAGCTTTGTTCAAAACTTTTTGCAATATACACATATCTTACACTACACACAACATGCAACCATCATTTTCATCAATATTCATGCTCTGTAAAGTAGCCATCCACCTATGATACCCATACACCTAAAAGTTACATTACCGAAATGTTCTCCAATACCACAGGTAACACGGTTGCATACGCTGTCCACAACACAATGTAATATAGTACGGCCCAGAGACAGTATCATGCATAGATAATGAACACATGGACACAGATAGATATTGGAAGTGGAAACTGGCACGTACGCTCGACTCCTTTTTATTACCATGGTGACATATCCAGTGACGTCTGTGCTGGATGTGTGCGCGGTAAGTCTAAACCAGCCTTCAGACAATGGTTGCTGCTAGCATCAACTACAACAGTAATCATTGGATCACACACAGAAATGCAATATTAAAAGAATCAATAATTTATGCTGCAGTAAGGTAGGGACAGTAGATGTGAAATAATACAGAAATAATTCCATCGTAAAAGAACAACAACTTGTGGTATACTGACACACAAACAATAGATCTGAAATAATACACAAAAAGATTATATCAGTCACGCTCCAACAGTTCTAGTGCACTCACATAACCACATCAAAAGCATTCAGCATGTGCACAGTCACCGATAATGCGTGCTGTAGACAGGCTGTACTAGGAGCAATGTCTGTTGCCATCAACACTGCATAATCTGCAATACCGACTCAATCTGAATTATGAACACTGCTGTCTGCCGTGTAGGCCATAGAGAGAGGTCACAAAGGACACACAGATACGTAAAGTGACTTCACCTACCCAGTTTGTCATCAGCGAAGCAACAAAAAAGAGTGTTCAAAGCCTGCAATGATACATATGCATGGTGCAGACAGTACACACTGGAGCAATATCTTTTCCTACAGGACTTCCATATCTACAATAGCAACTCAAACTCAATTGTGAACACTGCTGTCTGCAGTGTAGGCCAGAGTGAGCGGTCACAAGGGCCCAGAGCCACATGGCATTCACTTGAGCTCTACAGTTTGCAATACACAAACTAAAAAAAAACGTGTGCAGAGCCTGCAATGATGCATATGAGTGCTGCACACAGAGCGCACTGGAGCAATATCTTTACCTGCAGGACTGCATCATCTATAATACCGACTCAATGTCAAATGTGGACACAGAAGTCTGCAGTATAGGCCAGAGAGAGCGTTCAGCAAAGGCCCACAGTCACGTAGCATTGACTTGAGCTCTTCAGTTTGCAATACACGAAGCAAAGAAAATGTGTGCGGAGCCTGCAATGATGCGTATGAGTGGTGCAGACAGAGAACACTACAGCAATCTCTTCTCTTACAGGACTGCATCATCTACAATAGCAACTCGATCTGAATTGTGAACACTACTGTCTGCATTGTTAATTAAAAGCAGTACTCACACACACAACCATCAATACTTTTTCTCACTCCCTCTTTACAAAATAAAACAACATAAATTACAGAGAACCCTACAATGAATAAATCAAAACAATTCGAATTGGGATTTCATCTCTCCACAGTCTACACTATTCACTGTTCCTTTGGACTTCAAAGATAAATTTGGTCATTTCACTAAACCTATAACTGATATAAAAAAACTTCTTGAAGCAAGTATACTAAAACAATATTGTGTATGTTTCAATAGACGTTCTAATTACTTAACTACTGGATTCTGTAATTAATCAATTACCACGCAATCTAAATTGTGAACCCTGCGAACTGCAGTCTACACCAAATCCAGCGGTCATTCACAACTCACAGCCACATATATTTGGATTCGGAAGCACGGAGTTGGTTGCACCTGATCAGAGGGGGTACACAATAATCATCACAGACTTTAACTTATGACATCCTCAATCATAAAATCAAGACCACATTTCACTGTTTGCACCTGGTGTACCACAGTATACTCCACCGACTACTGTCAAACAAGCCCAATAATCATGTGCAGCAGTTAGCTATGGAATCAGACTGTGATGCACCTCAACACACGAACTTCTGAAAAAAGCAAGCAGCAGGTAATATCTGACATCATCCATTGTGGGATCAAGACACCGTTCCACAGTTGGGAGCTAAAGTTGGATGAACCTGATCGAAGAGAGTACCTTCATCTCCAAACTCAAATGCAGTTCTAATATTGTCTATTGTGGAGTCAACACACCGTTCTACTTTTGGAACCTAGAGTTGGTTGCAGCTGGTAGAAGGGAATACCTCCATCTCCACTCTCAGATAAATTTCTAACATCATCCATTGTGGGATCAACACACCATTCCACTGTTGGGACCTAGAGTTGCTTGCACCTCATCGAGGGGGTACACAGAAATCATCACAAACTGTAACTTCTAACATCCTCAATCATATAATTAAGACCCCATTTCACTGTTTGGACCTGCTCGACCGCGGTGTATTCCAGCAATACCAGTCAACTAAGACCAATAACCATGTGCAGCACTTAACTACAGAAGCACAGAATCTGATGCACCTCAACAGATGGAGTTGTGTAAAAAACCAGCAACAGGTAATATCGGACATCATCCATTGTGTGATCAAGACACCATTCCACTGTTGGTACCTAGAGTTTGTTGCGCCTCATCAGAAGCTATACACAAAAATCATCACACACTTCAACTTCTGACATCCTCAATCATAGAATTAAGACCTCGTTTCATTGTTCGAACATGCTGTACCGCTGTGTACTCCAGCAACTGCAATAAACCATGCCTAATAATCATGTGCAGCAGTTAACTACAGAAGCACAGAGTCTAATACACCTCAACGGAAGGAGTTCTGTAAAAATTAAGCAGAATGTAATATCGGACATCTTCCATTGTGGAATCAAGACAACGTTCCACTGTTTCAACCTAGAGTTGGTTCCACCTGGTCAAAGGGAGTACCTTCATCTCCACTCTCAGATGCAGTTCTAACATCATCCATTATGGCATCAAGACACCGTTCCACTGTTGGGACCCAGAGTTGGTTGCAGCTGGTCAAAGGGAGTACCTCCATCTCCACTCGCAGATGCAGTTCTAACATCGTCCATTGTGGGATCAAGACACCGTTCCACTGTTCGGACCTAGAGTTGGTTGCACCTGATCGGAGGGGGTACATCGAAATCATCACAGACTTTAACTTCTGACATCCTCAATCACAGAATCAAGACCCCGTTTCACTGTTCCGACCTGCTGTACCACGCTGTACTCCACCGACTGCAGTCAACCAAGCCCAATAATCATGTGCCGCAATTAGCTACAGAAGCACAGAGTCTGATGCACCTCAATGGAGGGAGTTCTCTAAAAACTCAGCAGCAGGTAATATCAGACATCATCCATTATGGGATCAAGACACCGTTCCACTGTTGGGATCCAGAGTTGGTTGCAGCTGGTCAAAGGGAGTACCTCCATCTCCACTCGCAGATGCAGTTCTAACATCATCTATTGTGGGATCAAGACACCGTTCCACTGTTCGGACCTAGAGTTGGTTGCACCTGATCGAAGAGGGTACACCGAAATCATCACAGACTTTAACATCTGACATCCTCAATCATAGAATCAAGACCCCGTTTCACTGTTCCGACCTGCTGTATCGCGGTGTAATCCACTGACTGCAGTCAACCATGCCCAATAATCATGTGCAGCAATTAGCTAGGGAAGCACAGAGTCTGATGCACCTCAATGGAGGGAGTTCTCTGAAAACTCAGCAGCAGGTAATATCGGACATCATCCATTATGGGATCAAGACACGGTTCCACTGTTGGGACCCAGAGTTGGTTGCAGCTCGTCGAAGGGAGTACCTTCATCTCCACTCTCAGATACAGTTCTAACATCGTCCACTATGGTATCGAAACACCGTTCCACTTTCGGCACCTGTCAGACTACTGTGTTACTATTATACAGAGCACTCCACGCTCCTGGGCCTCAGGCTGGGCTCTGTGTGCCTGTGTCGCGGTAGCTAGCGTTAATCTCAGGAGCCTTCCGAGCTCGCAGACCTCGGCCCAGGACCTCCCGCCGGCATGTGTACGGCCCTATTTCACATACAGCGGTGTCAATAGGTGAACTGTGAGGCATATATGCATCACAGCGGCCATGACGGTTTCTGAGTACCAGCAGGCTGAGAGCATCATTTACGCACCCACCTTCGCTCACAGCGTCAGCCTCGTGGCGGTGTAAGCTGCGCAGACCTTGCAGCCACGTTCATCAATCCGGAAGAGAACCACACCCAAAGAAACGTGCCTTTTATTCATACCCCTACTCTAGCCTTGCGTGCGGCAAGCCAGCCCACTTCCCTAAACATTTTGGGGGGTAGGAGGCACGTACGCGCTACCATTCCGTAATCTTCCCTACTGACTGTACTATCATGGTTGCGACCACTGTCCACTTCACTCACTAGACCATCAGTGTCAAGTCTGTCCAGCACATCCCCTCAAGACTTTGCATTGTATACTTTTATAAACGAGAATTACTTGCCACCTTCACACATACTTTGCTCTCATCTCTCCCCGCATTCTGCATAGTGAGGCAGAGGTGCCATGCCATGTTTAGTTTGTATAAATGCCTAGCCACGGTTCCCACAGTATCTAGTATCATTGAGTCTGCTACGTGCACATTTTGTTTGTCATGTTGAATGTCATTATATAAGGTAGGGCGTTTATTCACGAGCAGTGGCTTTTTCCATTTATATATCGCTGTCTTAAAGCGCATACAAAAGTTTTTCTCACAGGTCAATAGTGCGACCACAATGGCAGTCATTCATTACTATCCAAGAATGTCCAACTACATGGCACTTCTAAGCTTACAGCCACCAATCTTGTGTCCTTTCTTAAAAGGACGCCAACTCCCACAATCACTCCAACATTCACACAGCCATCTAATGACAGTTATCTGCTTCTCAATAACATACACTCCTACGGAATATGAGCTAGCATACCGCATGTCCTTACTGTTCAAACACAGTAACTTCCTGTGGCAATATCTATTCCCACCCACACAAAATAACTCCCAAACTTCAACTTGGCCTTCAATTCCTAGTTTGAAAACCCATTTCAAGAAACAAACTAAACTAAAAGCACCTTTGTTCAGAACAGAAGTCTCCCTCACTTCAGCAAAATAAATTTATCGACTGCAGATACCACGAACTTCAAATAAAATACACTGCCTTTTAAACATGAACAGCCAATTACACTTTGTGAATTGTTACACAATTTTCAACACATGTCACACTCAAGGTCTGGCACACTTTTTTTAACACGGTCTCCTACAGCCTTCTAACAGGCTTTCAAACTGTTCTTCTTTTAATACCAGACTACATTCAGACATTCTTTCGATCATCTCTGGAATAACAGGAACAGTGGCCATAATTCTCACCCTCTTTGCGGCCATCCTACTACTACTAATTCTACTTTTAGAAATGGCTATGCTCTCTATGGTAACAACTATGTCCGACAGAATACGCCACTACGCCAAGCTACATCAATACTGTAAAAAAACAAAAAACCTTTTGGCTGCCTGCCTCTATCTATTATCGGAGCTAGCTACAACATAACATTTATCTACACTTATGCAATAGGCGTACAACCATCGTTTGATTGCAAAACATGCCCATTCGACTGGCGAATGGATGTATGCCTTGCCAACATCTCAACAATCGTATCTTGAAAACCGTGAACGTGATTGTTCTGGCAGCAGAGCAGTGACGAATGCAATGCAAAAAGGAATCGCAGCGCAATGGGATTTCTGTGCAGCTGCGAAAGATCTCCTGCAACGTGCGACCTTTCACAATATCGCAGATTGCCTGCGCATTCAAATTACCGCTCCAACATTCGAGGAACATTCCTGTCCCTTCAAGGATATGAATTGGATCGCTTTGCTTTTCTCACACGATGGCAACAATAGCCTCTTGGAACATTACGCATCTCAAGCAGCTGAAGAACTTCTGGACTGGAATCTCCAAGACTTGTAAGAAACTCACATTGAATGGATTTGTTTCCATCTTTTTGACTTTTTCCTTTAAATTTTTTATAACACACTTCAATCCTACTACTTTGATATAATAACTTTCTAAGTATACTCAGACATTTGAACTCTATCCTCATTATTCCCCCTTACGTCTCCAGTCTAACCAGGACGCGGTGATGTATGGCCTATGCAAATACGCTATTTACTTCCAAAATTAACCTAAACCCGACACCCGTTAAGAAACCATGGGGCATATGCATCAACCAAACGAATACCGATTCCTTAATTGTGAAAAATAAGGAATCGCCATTAAGGAATCGGTATATGGCATGCATCAACAGATTCGGTAAAATTTAGCGATTCCTTAAAAATCGCTAAATTTACCGATTTCTCAATTGCGGGCCATGCAAACTCCCATAAGCAAATTGCGAGTTCGGTAATACCGAAGTAGCTAATAGCGAGTTCGGTAATACCGAGTTAGCTATTAGCGAATCGGTAATAGCGAAATCGCAAATGACCGCGTCGCTCCGGGAACGTGCAGATGACATCACCAACCAGGAAATACTGCAGCCCCACCCACATAGCCTCGACAGAGGAGCAGACAGGAGCTGGGAAGGAAGACTGCCTGTGCAGAGTGAGGCCACACCGACTCTGCAAATCCCAAGACACACACATCATGGCGCAGGAAGTGCCATCCAGTGCTGAGTCAGCATGCAAGCGAAAGCGGAAATTCTCGGACAGGGAGCTTGAGTACCTTATCGAGGGAGTCTCCAGCAAACACGACCGCCTGTTTGGCAAGCTGTCCCTCAAGGTGCCTGAGCAGGAGAAGCGGCGCATTTGGCAGCGCATCCGTGAGAGGGTGAATGCAGTTGGCGTCACGCCCCGCAGCATCGACGACCTCAAAAAAAGGTGGTACGACCTGAGGAAGCGTGCCAAGGAGAGGATTGCGGAGAGGCTCCGGGAGGTGAGCAGGACTGGAGGCGGACCATCTACAGCACCATCCAACACAGCCCTGGAGGACCTGGTGGAAGGGACCATAGAGCGGGAAGCCGTCGTGGGGGTGACCCAGATGGACACGTCCGGCGCAGCCACAAGTGCCCAAGGTAAGATGCATGCCTGTGCCCACACCCAGCATAGCGTAAATCCATTTCCATGCCCCCAGCCCGATCTCAGTGTGTCTGCAGCTCTGGCACACACAGCTTTACACATGACACTAGTGCATCATGGGAGTTGTAGTCTAGTCAGCCCAGTGTGCATGTACAGGCGTAAATCCAATGACCATACACCACATCAGTTGAACATGGATGGCGAATGTTTATTCAATGGACCACAGAGGGACATTTATGTGTACTACACTATGTAGGTGTAATTATCCCACTAACCATGCACTGTTTCACACACAGATGCATCACCTGGGGATTCGGACGACAGCGGGCAGCTGATCATCTCAGAAACACCCGTCGAGTCCGAGCAGGAGACAGCGCAGGACGCGCATGCATCACCTACACCTGCCACCCCAACAGCACCACCTCCACCAGCACCACCAGCAATGCCACCAGCACCAGCGCCACAAGCAACGGCACCAGCCAAACAGGCTGCAGCTACAACAGCCACAATAGCGCAGAGGCACAGGTCCCAAGTTGCGCCCTTGCAGGAGATGGAAACACCCTCCTCGCAATTGGCACCCAGGCAGCGCACCAACACATCACCTGATGCACCACCTGGAGGCGCAAGACGCGCACGGCGGCGCAGGGCTCGTCGAAGTTCCGTCTCCTCAGCCGAACAGGATGTCCCAGCAACTTCTGCAATCGAGGAGAGAATGCTGCGTACACAGCGCCAGCAGGGACGACATGTGGCAAACATTAGCTGCAATATCGTGCGCCTTGCTAGGGAGATGCGCGCCATGACTGCAGCAGTTACGGACATGAGCACGGCGGTCAGGGACATGACCACTGTGGTGGCAGAGGGCAATGCTCAGCTCAGGGAGGAGGTACATGAGCTCACCCGTGCCATGAGGGAGGGCCATGAGTGCCATGAGAGGAGGCACCGGCAGCAATTGTTGCGTTCCGCCACCGCTACCAAGGCTATAACACGGCACAGCAACAGCACCGCAGTGTTGGCACGCTGCTCAGTGTCCCTGCAGGTGGACCTTGGCCACTTCTGCGGGGATGTAGCGAAGTCACTAGGACACATCACCACTGCTGTGGAACACCTTCAGAGCAGCACATGCAGTGCTGCTGCTTTTGGAGGGGATGACGCCAGTGAGGCTGCCTCCAGTGTCAGCAGCGTGTCACTGGCAGAGGCCAGCACCAGGCGCCGCAGTTCGCGTGCCTCCACGGGGCCAGGCCGTGGTGAGGCATTGGATACACCTGAGCGGAGGCTTGGGGTACGTGGGAAGCGCCACTAGACAATTGGACATGCATGCAGGACCATGGTGGGGCAACCATGGACATCCACTTACTGAGTATGCACAGGCGTGACTTTAAGGCACCTTTTATTTACATTTATGCAATAGGAGCATGATTTACATAGCTAGTTTTGTTGCACAAACCTCTGTGCTACTGTGCATTAAACAGTTGCACCCCAAACTAACTTGTAATGTCTCTTTTTCAAATGTTTCAAAAATGATTTTGCATTATGTATGTCCGCCTCCTATGGCCCTCTGCTGTGTTAGGGATGTGTGCCTGTCGTTGTTGGCCGGGTGGTTGGTCATCCCGGTGGTCGTCATCCCTGTCCACCTCTATGGGTATCCCCCTTCTGGTGGCAATGTTGTGCAGCATTGCACATACAGCAATTATCCGGCAGCATGTTTCAGGTTTGTATAGCATGGCGCCGCCAGTCTTGTGGAGGATTCGGAAGCGACTCTTGAGAATCCCAAAAGTCCTCTCTATTACATTCCTAGTGCTGATGTGTGCAGCGTTGTAGCGATGTTCCTGCGGGGTTGCTGGATTCATGTATGGGGTGAGTATGTATTCCCGCAGGGGGTAAGCACTGTCACCTAGAAGATAGAAGCATAGACTTAGCATTGGTGATGTACATACATGTGTGGTGTTGGTGTGGGGAAGCGTATTTCTACGTACCTAGCAGGAGTCCCTCTCCAAATTCTCCGTTGATTAGTCGCCTGTGCATTCCACTGTGGCGGAAGATGTAGGAGTCGTGTGTGCTCCCTGGGAATTGTGCCACTAGGTCCGTTATGATGTTCTTGGCATCGCACACAACCTGCACGTTGATCGAGTGGTATGACTTGCGGTTCCGGAATATGTACTCATTTGCTGCGGGAGGACATATGGCGATATGCGTGCAGTCGATGCATCCAATCACATGTGGGAATTGTGCCACCTGGTAGAAAGCCTGTTTGGTGCGGTCCAACTGCTGTGGGGTTGTGGGGAAGCTGATGTGTGTGTGTAGCATTGTCAGCATGGCATCTAGGAATTTCTTGAAGAAGCGTGACAGTGCGCTTTGCGATACACCTCCGGCCACCGCAATTACCCCCTGGAAACTCCCTGAGGCCAGTAGGTGCAGGCTGCATAGGACCTGAATGTGCGCAGGGATTGCATTTGTCCGGTGTGTCTGGTGCTGCAGTAATGGTTCCAGGTCTGCAATCAGGCGCATGATGATAGCACGATTGAGGCGATACTTCTCGTACACCTCGTCCTCATTCTGCCCGAGCAAGGTTATGCGCAGTCTGAAAACTCGCTCCTGGACCCTTCTCCTGCGCTGTCCTGCTGCATTGATCCGCATCCTCCTTGCAAGCACGTAGAGGGCAGCCATTTTGTGGGAGCCAACAGGGTCTCCTGGGCCACATTTAAGGGTTTAGTGATTGCCTCAATCATTTGTACATGTATATATTTTTTTTTTAACTTTACCTCCAGGTTTTGATTCCCCTTATTTAGCTCTTGCTAAATAGCTAATTTTGGGATTTTCGTTATTAGCGAGTTTTGTTGCATTGGGGTGCGATTCGTTATTTGCTATTGGCACTTTCCGGGAGCTAATAGTGATTTCGGTAACTGCTAATCGGTATATAGCGATTCGGTAATTTAGCATTTTGGGTATTAGCGAATCGGTATGTTAGCGAATATTTTTTTTCCGATTCGTTATTTGCTCACGTTTTGGGTTGATGCATTGGGATTGGGTATTTTTGACTCGCTACCGGGAGCTAATAACGAATCGGTATTTTACCGACTCGATTTTGGCTTGATGCATGAGGCTGTTGGTCTATTCTTTGTGCACACACCTCTCTGCCTGCCAGTTATTCACAAAGCCCTTTCACACAATTTTACTCAAAGTCAGCCTCTGCTCAGAACCTCACGATAAAAATGTAAAAAGACGACTTTGTTTAGGAACTGGTTGGCCCAGTGTGGTAATCGTAAACTACCTTTATTTTCATTACACAATGTATTTATTCATGTCTAATAGCTATTCTGTAGGTCACATAGAACTGTAACATATAATTTGTAATTCACTGATGCAGTAGCTTCGATTTTACTACAGCAGAAGCAATTGGAGTTTGTCTAAGCTCGATGCCTTAGCTCTCTACACAAGAATATTTTTTTGAAACAGCTGAAGACAATAATGTACGGTTTGTCTACAAAGGTACCGAATGTGCTTCTCAGAAGAGAAATGTTTCTATTCATCCTCAAAGTTCCAATGTGGGTAGAACTAGTACCAATTCTGACACGCACCACATTGAATCTACTGTACAACAGATTGCTAACTATTCTACTGTTGTGACACTGCCAAGGTACATAAAAAGTTTGATGACTACATTTTGCAATTTCTTTTTTATTTCTTTATTTTCTTAAACGATACATGTGGTAATAGTATCCAACCTTTATTTTCTTTATAGAATGTAGAGTCATTCAAGTGTAATAGCTATTGTTTATTTCACATGCAACTGTAACGTGATATACAATTCACCGATGCCAGAGCTTACGTTTGAATACAGCAGAAGTGGTTCAATTTTGCATCAGCTGGATACCCTAGCTCTTGCACCAGTGGGTCCAATGATGGCACTTAAATAAAGAGTCTTTCTATATAATTTTCAAACTCCATCCCTTTATTACACACAACCACTTTCTTAGACACAACTCATTTTACCATTATCCTTCTCTGGCATTGCAACCTTCTGCATTATATTCTTCATGATTATTCCTTTATTCCTGCTTCCTAAAACACTACATTCGACTCTTCAGACCGATAGGGAGGAGTAGTTCATTTCACACTCCCTGTATAGAATAAATGCACACTAACACTACTTACACAGGTGTGCTACAGCGGCCAGTATCCTACTGCGCCCACAGCACATCACTTCAAAACCAATAAACTCACGACTTACACTCACAGTTTCATCCCCGAGTCTTCATACCGATACCACTAAGTACTGTTTCCCACTCCCGCTATACTCTAAATGCATACTAACATTACCTGCACAGATATGCTACAACGCCCACAATGCTACAGCGCCCAGAGCACATCACTTTCAGCACTCAGCTCACAATTTAGACGCACTGTTTCATCCCAGAGTTTATCGGCACCTCACCTCAGCGCCATCTCACAGTGGGCCAAACAGCACTTTCACACCAATAGGGATAAATAACTTGCTTCACACTCCCTCTATAGCACACATCATACCCACCCTACAAACCCTACCCTCTTTCCCACTTTTTTCTCCCTTTTTTCCCCTTACTCACTTCAACGGAATCACAAAATGGTGGCCAAAACTTCCTAGTTGCAACCGCTCGCTCTGCTCGCGGCCAATCAACATAGGAGCTGATCTCAACATAGTATTAGTTTTTAAAATTTCACGAAGATTCGTCAATCGGCGCCAAAGTTATTGCGAATAGAATGTTGCCATTTTCCTATAGTAACTAGGTCCTAACTATAACTACCTACTGGCGACTGCCAGTAGGTAATATATATATATATATATATATATATATATATATATATATATATATATATATATATATATATAGGGGACTTGATCACATGATGCACTTTCAGCAGGTTGATTTATTTAAATACTATTTTCTTTAATATTTCCCTCGTGATTTTCTTAAAGTGACATGTGCATCCTTAAAACACATTTGACCATAGACATAGAAGTAATACTGTTGATATAGTTTCATATTGAATCGTTTCCTTTTAAGCTACAAGCTTAGATTTCATAATGGTGCATGTGTATCAATGTATAAATAAATAAATAGCTATAGAGTTAAATACATGAATATATAAATAAAAACACTTGCACATTGCAGAAAATATTTTGAAATAACGGTATAAATACCTAAAATCACCCTCCTAAAAGGCCTGTTTTTTTGTTTAAAAACCATAAAACTTTAAATAAACTTTCCTGCTTTCAATAATACAATATATTTGCCAAATTATTTGATTTGAAAATTATTGAAATCATTAAACATTGTGTAAATGACTGCCGGTTGTTTGGGAACCCTACTTGATATACTCTTATCTAGGTACAAATACCTGAAGTTATTCTAGATTGATTCTGTCATTTTAACAAGTCCTACGGGGTATGACAGTATTTGATGTGTCTCCCTATTAATCAGAAATTGCTACTATGTGCAAAATACCCTGAGAAAAGTGTCTTGTGCAAACTATTGAAAAACTCAGTGTAAAACCTATCTTGCTAAGTGTGTTAAAATACTGGGAGTGAGGCTGGCAAATATATAAAACTTTGTTTCATTTTATTTTATTTTATTTGATCCTCATTGTATCAGTTGAGCAAGCTCGCATGTAGTTCCTCTGTGGCATTTAGCCCTCTCAGATGTTTGGTGTCGAGATTTAAAATATATAGCATTTCAAGTTTGTGAAGGGCTTTTTCTTGATCACCGCCCCTTTTGTTAGGTAGGACTGAGTCAATAAGGAAGTATTTTAAATCCTTGGAACTACCTCCATGCATTTCATTAAAATGACGTGCCACTGTGTATGACTGATCGTTGTTTTGAATAGCCCTTATGTGCTGGAGCACACTTTTATGCCCCTGCAGGATGGTACTTCCTACATATTTTAGGTTGCAAGGGCACTCCAGCACATACACTACATGATCAGTTTTACAATTCAAAGCTTTCTCAATTTTTCTCTCTTGCCCGCCAAACGGAGTACTATAAGATGTTTTTGTTATTCCTTGTTGGCAGGCCTTGCAAGTTTTGCACTTGTAGAACCCTATTCTCTGGCTCAACCAGGTGTTCTTTACTTGCAGACCACTGTGATCATTTTTGACTAGAACATCAATCATTTATCGGGCCCTGCTGTATGTTATAGCGGGTTTTTTAGCTACTGCCCCTTCAAAAATGGGGTTGCTCCGGATCAGGTGCCAATATCTTTTGATTATGTTTTTAACTGCCCTTTCATGTTTATTATATTTAAGAATAAATATAAAAGTACCTGGGTCTTTCACTGACTCACTCTCTTCAGGTTTCTGTTTAGGGAGGAGGATCTCCCTGGGTGTTTGAATGCCCTTTTTGAGGGCTGTCTCCAAACATTTTTGGGTGTAGCCTCTTTCTTTATATGTTGTTATGCAATTTGTTTGTGCCAACTTAAGACAATTTTCATTGCTACAGATATGATTTAAGCGCAGCAAATCACCGTAGGGTATACTTTGGATTAAATGGCCGGGGTGTGCACTGCTGGCGTGAAGGATGTCATTCCCGGCTGTAGGCTTTCTGTGGAGTCTCAAGCCTGTCATTGTTCACATACAATTTCACATCTAAAAAATTGACTGTAGTCTTACTAATAGATGCAGTGAAGTGCAAGTTAAGCTGGTTATTGTTAAGTCCCTCTATGAATGTTTATCCCTCTATTTGAGTGCCTTGCCATACCAAAAAGAGTTCATCAATTAATCCGCACCAAACCTTCACATTGTTATTCATGAATTCAGTGTGTTCTTTTATGAGAACCAGCTCCTCCCACCAGCTCATGTGGAGGCAAGTGTAACTGGGGGAGAAGCTGGCTCCCATGGCTACACCCCTTAGTTGTTGAAACAATGAATTTTGAAACATGAAAATGTTATTGTTTAGACAAAACTCTGCCATATTAATCAACATGTTAGTATGTTGAATGGAATTGATACCTCTACGTGACAAATAAAATTGCAATGCCCTTAGGCCATCCCTGTGATGAATGGATGTATAAAGTGAGGTAACATCAAGCGTAAAAAGCAGGTAGTCCTTTTCTCACTTGAAGTTGAGCATTTTGGCTAAAAAATTCCCTGTTTCCCATATATAAGATGTTAGTTATTGGACATATTCCTGTAAGAAGTAATCAATATATATCGATGTTCTCTCCAGTAGACTTTTTCTGGCTGAAATAATCGGCCTTCCTGGGGGCCTTGTCGAGTCCTTGTGCATTTTCGGGATATAATACAATATTGGTATCACAGGATTGTCATTTCGCAAATATTTGTATTCATCACCTGATAATAAGCTAACATTTTTCCAAGCCACTAGTTTCATTTTATAAGTACTGTATACATTGTTCAGTGCTTGTTGATTGCTGTGACAGTAGCAGGTATTGTCATTTAATTGAAGCATAGCTTCCTTGATGTAGTCATCCCTTTTCCATAATACTACATTCCCACCTTTATCGGCATTTCTAACGACAATCTCACAGTTTTTTTAAGTTTGGTCATTAGTTGGTGATATTGTCATTCCCTTTTGTTGTTTTTATTTTTATTCCTATTTTTGCTTTGTATTTTGCGGTTAAGATTTTTTAAACCGCCCACAACTTGCTCGTGAAAAGCATCAATTGGGTCCTTTAACATAATGGGATTAAAGGTGGAAAGAGGTTTGAAAGGGGTGATAATTGGTTTGTATGCAGTTCTTGGCAGTCCAGTGGTTTCAATACTTGGGCTCATTGTAGCATCCTCGTTCATCAACTCTTGCATATCTTGTATTAACATTCAATCCACTGCATCAATATTTAGTTGTGCCATGTCATTATTGGTTGTCTCATTGTTAATTTCGTTCCTTTTTTCTTGGATTTTTTCTGGGGTTTTCTCTGAGATGTTGGGCTTGGCAAGGTTTAGTTGTGCAAAATGTTTTTTTTTATTTCAATTTTCGCACACTTTTGTAGACATCATCTTGGGTGGCTGCATAGTTAATTGCGCTTCCCGGGCAATATGACAGTCCTAATGCCAATAGTTGTTCTTCAGCTTTATTTAGTACTGTGTCCGTTAAATTTATTACTGACTGGTGCCCATTCTGTGTTATTTCCTCCAATTTTTCTTCGGTTGACGTTTTTGCTGCCTCCTGTATGTTTCTTCGGTTGTTCGCCCTTCGCCTTTGCCCTGCGTTTTCTGGTTCTTTTGTTCCCTGATTGTTTAGTTGTTTCCTTGGGCGTACCGACTGGAGGCGCTCTAGGCATAAAAAATCCACCTTGTCTGTCAGTGAGATCTTTCTTGCCGGTTGCCGTGTTGTTTTAATTTGAGCCTCGGTTTCCAACTCGCTCTCCACAGCTAAGCTGACCTCTGATACTGATGTGATCTCAGAGAGCGTATTATCCACTGTTCTTCCTTGTTTGTTGGCTCGTGCTTGCCCAAATGTATTTGCTTTCACAGAATAAAATTTTTTCGCAAAAGTGAACACACGTCCACATTCATAATCACATCGTTCCCAATGAAATTTATAGGCCTTCCTTTCTCTTATTTTCTTTTTTTCATTTCCAACATTGTTTTTTCTAATTCGTCTGTATGTCCCATTTCATCTAATTCCGCCTTTAGTTTTTCTATTTGTTTCGCCAGTAGGTAGTTATAGTTAGGACCTAGTTGCCATACAAGAAGCATTTTTTGTTTTCTCAATAACTTTGGCGCCGGTTGACGAACCGTCACAAAATTTTCAAAACTAGTGGCCTGCTCTGATCAGCTCCTGTCTTGGTTCAGAAAGATCCCTTTATGTTAAATGGTGTAAATCCATTCAGTAGTTGCTGAGAAATTAAAGGTTTCGATATCTGGGGCAGCGGTCGGTTCCCGAACCCTCCCGAGCACGAGTTTCACTGTGATTGGCTGCCAACACTCCAAACCAGGAAGTGTTGGCAGCCATCAAAAGGGTGATAAAAGATGAAAAACAAGATAAGGGGGCAGGGTAGAAACTCCCTGACCCCCTAGGCTTGCTCAGGGGGTCCCACAAAGTCCCCCAGGGCAAATAAAAGCATTTTTTTTTAAAACAGCGGAATTCGCGTTGGGGTCGTGAATCTCGACGAAAATTAGTCATTTGAGATGTCATCAGTGATGTCATCAGTGATATCACTGACCATGTCATGAATGATGTCATATGTGACGTCATCAGAAGTGCATTGCGGGGGCGCGAGTTATAGTTAGCTGAAATAACTATAGCGGGGGAATTTCTATGGTTTTGTACAAGAGAAATGTCCAACTAACTATAATGTCCCTGAAACCTACGTTTTTTTCAGTGAACTTCTAAGGATTTTTAAATGCTACTTTCTAACTATAACGTGCCTGAACCCTTTCAGTGAATATTCTGATTTCCTATGCAAAATCGATCAAGTAACGTGGGGTGAAGACATGTTTTTAATGACTTTAGATGTGACATCACTTTACACTTCGATAAGGCACTGTGATGGCCTAAAGGCAATAGAACATTACTTGAATTTGAGACCAATGAATTGCGTAGCCCACAACAAAATGCTAATGTCAATGGTATCTACGTGTTTAGAACAGAATTTTTTCCTGTTTGACAATCTGGTTTACCAACAGATTAGAGGTGTTGCGATGGGGGCCTGCTTCTCCCCTAGCTACGCATGTTTACGCATGGGGCTGTGGGAGGAGCAGGTCCTGATGGGTGATCACTTGGCAATTATGAAAGAACACGCATTGATTTACCTGAGATATATTGACGACTTGTTTTTTATTTGAAGGGGCATGGACCAAAGTGCACAGGATTTCGTAAATTTGCTTAACACCAATTGTTTAAATCTTCAGTTTACGTCCTCGATTAGTAAGCAAACAGTCTGCTTCTTAGATGTTGAGGTATTTGTTTACAACAATACATTAGCTACTAAACTTTATAGGAAGTCGACTGCGGGCAATACTATTCTGCATGCTTCTAGCCATCATCCTCAGCACCTTATACGTAGCATCCCATATGGAGAGATGCTCCGCATTAGGCGAATTTGCAGTTTGGATTTTGAATGCGACATTGCCCAGGAGGCAAGTAAAAATCGATTTCTCGCCAGGGGCTATTCACCTAGTGTGATTGATCAGGCTATCAAAAAAACGAGGCTTCTCTCTAGAACAAAAACCTTGCTCCCTAAAGTGAAACACAATACTATATTGGATGTGGCCCCCACTTTTCAATCTAGAATCATCCTTACGTTCAGCAAACAACATCAAGAACTAAGGAAGATTTTTAATCGCAACTGGAATTTGATCCAGGGTGACCCAATAATTGGGGGCGCTGTAACTAGCAAACCGGCTCTAACATTTAGAAAAGCATTCTCTATGAGTGATTGTTTAGTGAGGAGTAGCCCTGAATCAGTTTCCACAGCCACCTGGATGGCCCAAGTAAAAGGTTTAAGAAAATGCCCCAGCTGCAAAGCATGTAAATTTGGCTGCAACAAAACCCATTTTTTAAGTCCGTTGAAATCCAAACCTATTCAGATCAACAAAAGATTAACTTGCAAAAACGAATTTGCCATATATGTGCTGGAGTGTCCTTGTGGGCTTAAATATGTGGGCAGCACTAAACTGCCGGCTCACAAAAGGATACTGCAGCACATTAGGGCCATCTCGAATAAAGATCAGGCCTACCCCGTGGCCAGACATTTTGAACAGATGCACAATGGCAATCCTAGCTTCCTTCAGTATTATGTAATTGATACAGTGTTGCCAATGAAACGGGGGGTAATCGAGAGGCCAAACTTCGCTTGTTGGAAACTAGATATATCTTGGAACTGGATACAAAAAATCCAGTGGGTTTGAATTCGAGTGAGGACTTTCACACTTGTTTATAGCTTTCTAGACTTGAGTCATTTTTTGGAGGTTTCACAATGTGGGCTCACATTGCAATCCTATAAGGAACATGGAGGCTTTAGTTTTAAAGATTACATCATTAATTTAGTTTAGGAGTTCCTTTTTTCCTAAGAAAGCATATAGAAAGTAAGTTTTCTTATGTCTTTCTGGGTTTCAAAACAAAACATAAATACCATAATTTACATAAAAAAGCAATACAAGAATGTAGAATGTAGAACAAGAAACATAACATAAATAAAATGAATAAATCAAAAATAAAATAAAAAATGGAAAAAAGTAGAACACACTCCAATCTAGATTAGAATAACATGCAGATAATTTTTTATATGAACATTTCAGCCATACTCTCTGTGTGGGAATGCAAATGAGAGATGGAGGACAGAGTTTCTGTCTCCATAGTCATTAGGTGTTTTTTATGAATAAACACATTTTTGCACTATTTACGCCTAATGAGTTTTAGCGGCTATTTTGGTAAACACTTTTAGGATGTGATATTACTAGCGCAGCATACATCAGCCCATTGGGGCAACATTGAATGGATGGACAAATTGAATTTAGACCAACTTAGAATGTACTGTATCGAGGTAACCCAATTTATGGAGCCAATAAAATGCACAATCCAATATTAATTCATTTTCAAAACTATGTACATTTGGCTCATTTTAGCACTGATGTGGTATTTAATAGATATTGATGTTTTTTATGTATTTAAAGGGATCTTAATATTTATTTTAACATGAGTATTTATATATTTATATATTTATTCAAATATTTATATAGTTACTGATGAACAAAGGAGATAACATTTCTGAATTGTGCATGGTACCTCTTCGAAATGGTGGGATGAAGATTTTGAAGCGGAACTTTTCGCTGTCTATCGATTTGTGTTGATGATGTCATTTCCTGCTGTGTTGCCCTTTAAATGCTGCTTATTCCCACAGCAACGCGTCATGTGATCAAGGCCCGAGTGGGGGTCGAAACGCGTCATGACGGACAGGCTTGACAAATATTCAATAAAGTAAAACTCGATTGCCACTGATCTCTGGGTCCGCTCTCTGTCTTTTTTTACCCGTGGGAGGCAGAAACATAAGGCGAATTTACATTCATATATATATATATATACATACATGCAACACATCAGCTCATTCTCCAGGGCTCTCAAGTGTCAGAGTTCTGTTCATTAGTAGCTCATCAAGTCCAGGGTTCTTCTTTGCATTCCAGGACTTGTAGTTTTTTTAGCAGGATCATCGGGTTATAAATCCAGTATGCAAAAGAAAACTCCTGACTGGATAAGCTGATAATGCATGAAGCAGTTAAACTCAGGAGCTGTGCGTTTCAAATGGACAATACAGATTTTCTGTCGCTGAAAGGGTGCCCACACAACAGCCATTTTCATTCTGGCTTCCCACGGTCACCCTGCAGAGGGCATAGTGTGTAGCATAGATGAGCTCACCTCTGGCGGACTTTTCTGTGTAGACTCAGTGTGGATATTTGAAACCAGCCAAAGCCAGGCCAGTGGAAGTCCCACTGCTGTGATTCTGAGAGAACTTGGTAAACCTAATTAGGCGCACAAAGAACATTTAGCAGGTATTTGACAATTACCTTATCTAGAACCAGGGATTGTTCACATTTTTGAAGCCTTTGCATGAGTACAATGTGCTGTGAGGCCAGAACCTCTGCATAAAATCGGCATAGCTGGCAAGTGTCCCTGGTCCGTGCGTGGTGATTTGCCCAGTACTGGTTTTTTGGGGGTGGGTGTTGTGACTTCTAGCCCTGCTTTATAAAGGTATACACAACAGTGAATTGTTGAAGGAAACTGGCTTTATATATACTACACCAAAATGAGGTATAGTGTGTATGGAGTCCAGTTGACCCCAGAGGTAGGCAGAGGTTAAAGTTAGATAGAACCTTACTCTCTATTTGTGGTAGAGTGGTCGAGCAGTAAGGCAGTATCAGAGGATGGTGTTAATCATTTGATGTACACACTCAGTCAGAACTAAACTCTAGGCCAATAGTTTTTGTATAAAAAATATACTGTTGTTTTGTTTATAGAACCAAGCAAGCCTGGCACAGGTAAGCATTAAATACTTTTCAGTAATAATTTGCTGAATATAGAACAGTTTGAAAATGCAATATAAATTGTACTTTGTTTGATTTACATGGGATGCAGTAGGTTGCAACACTTAGCAGATACAGTACATTGAAATGAATAGGCTTTTTCAGTAAATTACAGGTAAGTTACTTTTTACGTTACTTTTCTAACTCAGTGCCGGATACCTAGATTCAGCACTGGGACACCTCCAGGTAAGTAAATACATTTTGGTTATTTGTGCGGTTTTTAAAGAATATTTTCAGATTTCAAAACTCCAAACTTTGAAACTTTTTGGAAGAAAATTGTCAATGTTATCCTATGGAGGAAAAACAGGTTATCGGTTCACCGGTAAGTTATCGACTGTTGGAGTTAAGGTTCTGGGGTTAGACTCAGGGGTCTCCCAGGGTCAGTGATGCACTCTTGTTACACCCTCAGCGGCACTAGGGCGGCCGTGTGCAGAGTGTTGAGGCCCAATGTTATCCAATGGGGAATAGGAGACCTCCGGTTGGTGGCTGCTAGCAAGCAGGCCACTGGGTTGTAGGAGCAATGCTGCTAGAGTTTAGGTCAGAAACAAAGTAGCACAAAAGGTGCACCCTCAGCGGCACTAGGGCGGCCGGGTGCAGGGTGCTGTTTCGAGGTCGGGTGCCCTGTTGTTTTCAATGGAGAAACTCCGGTTTGCAAAAGCGCTGCAGGCAAGGAGACGAATTAATTCTGGGTGTGATCACCACTTCGAGAGGTAAGTTGGGAAGTTAAGGGTTGGTTAGGCACCCTTGGTTTGGGCACACAAGACCGTGGGGCGTCAGGTGCAGGGGTGCCTTTTGGGGTCGGATCTTCTTACCAGCTCTAGGTCGTGGTTAGGGGGGCCTCCTGGATTTCGGCTGCAGGCGTCGGCTGGAGGCTTGAGGCAGGTCAGGAGTCACCGGATCTCGGGTCAGGATCACCGGGGTGACCTCCTCGTGGTGTTTTTCCACACGAGCTCGGGCCGGGTTCAGCGGGTGCAGAGTGGGCTGGATTTACGGTCTCTGGCTGCTGCCAGAGGTTCCACTTAAACAAATCCGGTGTTCATGGAAGAAGCAGTCTTTGGAAGTGAAGGCAGGCAGGTCATCCAGGGTTTTCGAGGTTGCTGGCTGCAGGACACACCGGGATTTCGCAGGAGAAGGTTTGAGGGGAGACAGGCCGGTAGGGCTGGGGCCAAATCAGTGGGCGTCTTCCTCTTGCTAGCTGACTGCAGGGCTGTTCGGTCCTTCTTCTTCTGTTCTTCTTGTTGTCAGGCTGGATCTGAGGAAGCAAGTTTCAGGGTGCCCCCTAAATACTAGCTTTAGGGGCGTTACAGGTAGGTAAAGGGCAGGTACCAATGGGTCCCTTCCCTGGGGTGGGTACACCCCCTATCGTGCCACCCTCCAGTGGGAGGGGGGCAGGAGCCTGTCCCTGGTTGGCTAGGTCCCCCCATCCTCAAGATGGCGGAGGCACAGAGTTGTGCTTCACCTCACCTCCCCCACCAGAGGGCTGGAGTTGGCAGAGGTGTGCACACCTCTTTCCCTCACTTGTTTTTCCCATGGGTTCTCCAGCCCAAATTGGGGGGTAGAACCAGTGGGGACCAGTTGCTGAAAGCAGCAAATGGTCTGGAGAGGCTCACAAATGTGGCATGCCCTTGAAGCTTCCCCTTCATGAACCCTGCCCATCCTGGGGGAGGAGGTTTGGCACCTCCTCCCAGGATGTGTATTGTTTCAGGCCCCCGAGAGCAGCAGGCTCTAGACCCAGGGGCCCAGACACATGTCTGTTGGTGGCAGCCTAAGCAGCCACTCAGTCGGGTCACTAGAAGTTGGTCAAGTTTCAGGGGGCATCGCTAAGATGCCCCATGTTGTGCATTTTACATTAAATCCCACACAGCATCAGTGTGGGTTTAATGTGCTGAGAAGTTTGATACCAAACTTCCCAGTCTTCATTGTAGCCATTGTGGTGTTGTGGAGCTTGTAATGACAGGCTCCCAGCACCATATACTTTTAATGACAGCACTGCATTTACAATGCCCAAGAATGGACTTGGGCACTGTAGGGTTACAGGGCACAAGCACCTGTACCCTCACCACTGATATAGTGCACCCTGCCAGAGGGGTGACTGCTCTATGCCAGGGCAGTGGTTTGTGTGCATGGCACACAGATATGTGTGCCATGTCGACTCTTCACTTTGTTCTGCACCAAGACACGCAGCCTGCAAAGGCAGTGTGTGTGTCAGGGTACAGGACCTCTAAGGGTGGAACAATAAGTAATGCAGCCCTTAGAGTCCTTCTCTGGTCATAGTGCCCTGGGTACCTGTGGTACCATTTACCAGGGGATAACATGTGGCCAGAGATGCCAATTGTGTTTAGACTTTAATGTAATGTAATTTAAGGGAAGTAACATAGGCGCTGGGTACCTGATTAGCAGGAGCCCAGGGCACACTCAGTCAAAGAACATCAGCAATTCAGCAAAAAGTAGGGGCACTTTCTCACAATTGTTCCCTGGCTGCCTTGTACTTTACCTTGCATGAGTCCTGCCACTTACCAGGACTCACTTGAGGGTAACGTATCTGCATTGGACTTCTATCTATGAACATCTCCTTGTGAACAATGGATGTGCACGTCTACTTCGTCCCCAAGTGTAAATTGTGCACAAGGGTACACTGCTTGCACATAATTCCAAGGGTCATATTCTCAAGAAGTTATTGCTGAGCTAATGGCACCTTATCGCAGCCAAAGTTGCGATACATTTTTGTCCCCATTCACAAGCTGGTGCCTACAGCTGATACCACCAGTTTTCCTGCGAAAGCTTCCGCAAAAAACATCGCCACAGATGACCCCGGAAACTATCGCTACTGAGATGCAGAGTAGGCGTTCCCGAGCACAAAGCCCTGACAACAGCACTCCACATCATTCTCAACGACCAGCCACATTGGTGATAAAATCACAAAACAGGCGATAAAGCATGGTAGCAATAGGAAACTAAAACCTGCTCTGACCTGGTTTAAAGTCGGACGACATCCGGCACCAGACAAGGGAGCACAGCCCAAAGCAACCATGAAGAACAACAGATGCACCCTGGCAACTGTACATGCAGCTCGGAGCCCCAATAGGGCAACAACACCCACCCCCACCACACCTACAACCACGCCCACCCGGAACCTCCTGGACCACCACAGAGGCAGCATGGACAAAGACAGCGGACCTACAGGAAACCCACCAGCCTCACAGACTCAACACCAGAGGATTCCATTGCCCACTACAGGCTCAAAAGGACAACCATCCTCCGCATCCTGACCATCATCGCCCAACAGGCCGACGGCACCAACACAGCGGACAATCAACATCCCATCCCACACAAAGCTGTTGGCTGTGATGCACCTTTTGGCCTCTGGTACGGGGGGTACCAGAGGCCAATAGGTGCATCTGGCACTGGGGTACCAGGCTGATGATGGCATCCAGGACAGGTGTGAGGGACTTGGATGCAGCTGGCTGTGAGACTCCTCAGACTCTGGCGGGTGTTGCTTGGGGGAACCAACACCCGCCAGAACCTGAGGAGTCTCACAGCCAGCTGCATCCAAGTCCCTCACACCTGTCCTGGATGCCATCATCAGCCTGGTACCCCAATATCTATATGTCCACCACAATGCGCAGGATCCGCCGGAGACGAAGCAAGGACCATACACCATAGCTGGATGCACGCACGTGTTGGGGGCAATCCACAGCACACATGTCTGACTTATGCCCCCTGGTGACACAGCACACAATCACCGCAACAGAAAGCACACGCATTCCATCAATGTGCAGGCAATAGTGGAACACCAGGGACTCTTCAACAATGTCATCGCCAACTACTCAGCCGGTGTGCATGATTCCTTCATCCTCCGACAGTCCATCATCAACCAGCGCTACCAGGATGGCACCAAGGGAAATGCTCAGCCACTTGGCAAGTCCTAAATGAATACCCCACGCACCTCAACTCCATAACCATGCAACTCACAACTCTGGCAATACACACATCACAAAATCACATATAACATGCAAAACAACATGCCCACCCACCAGACACGACAGAACAACTTACAATGTTAACCTGGGCAAGCCGTGAACATGAGCCATCAACGGCATGGCATCCCAGCCACACAATAGCGGAATGTGGAGAGAGGTGGGAACCAGGCATGTGTGAAGGAGGCAGGAGAACCATGAATGGGAAAGTAAACAATGCCAAGAGGGGCGGCATTTGCAAAACACACACATATCCATGTCGGCATACACTGCTGGTGTATGGAGTGCAGTGGACAGTGGACGCAACCATGTCACCCCAGCCACTGGGGGAGTACGTGGAAATGGTGCCTGTTACGTCCCCCCGTAAGCGTGAGCGGAGTGGGATGGCCCAGTGTATGCCAGGCCAGCATAGGGGTGTAAATAAAAGGCACATAGCCCTGGGCATGGTCCCCTTCTGGAATGCCCAATGTCTCTGCCAGGGCGGTGCCTCTCACCCCGCCACGAGGCCGACGCTATGTAAATTGATACTTGTATAGCGCACTACTCACCCGCAAGGGTCTCAAGGCGCTTGTACGAATACCGCTGTCGAACCCATCCTGGCTTTCCTGTGAGGCGTCCACTCCTGGGCACCCCCAATGTGGAGGCCAGGCATCCTTAGCGTTGTGGGGGCCGTTGTGGAGATTAAGCAAGCTATTGCCCAGAGTTGCAGAGTGAGACTCCATGATTGGAATGGCACCGAGGCGACAATTATCAGGTCCGTGGAATTTTTGAGCCCAAGACCCGCCAAGGCGGGGAATTGAACCCTGGTCCCGGGCTAGACCTCTGCATCAGGGTCTGCCACTCTAATCATTGAGCCACACTTCTCCAACTATCCTCCTTAGCGGAGTTGCCTGCGATTCTGTGCGCATGCCGTACCCCGGCCCGCTGGACCCTGAACCAGTCAGGCTGCACCTGCGCAGCCAGGCCACACTGTTCACCTGCCGACACCGGCGTGTTGCAAGGAGGGCCCACCACGTGCCGGCGCAAGCTCCAAGCCTGAGACCCGCGACCCTGGCAGCCTCTCAGACCATCACGGCCTCCATGACACAGCCCCGCTTTACTCCATTCTCGTTGACGTACTCTACTGCTGCACCCGACCTACAATACGGTCAAGTAGGTCACACATTTGGAACTGGGTCTTGATCACACAATGGCAGTGAACATTATCTAAGGCAGAGTTCATGTCACTATACTCCCTTCAATGTGGTGCCACCAAGTCTGTGCATAGCATTACAACCACACGTGTCTGTGGGCCTACACGGACTTCTGCCCTCGGCTTACGCTGCGCACGAGTAGGTCACAGAATTGAAACTGAACATTGATTATTCCATGGCAGAATACATATCATTGCACGCAAGGACAAGCGTAAGGGGATGATGTGTTGCAGCCCAGAAGGAATAGGATCATCGTTACGGAGGTGATCAAACACACTAACTCTGTGCATTGCGAGCCAACGACATGTGGCTGTGGGCCACTGCTGACCGCTGCGTCCGGCCTACACTGAGGTCCAGTAGGTCACAGAGTCTTGATTTAGTGATGGCGGAGTTCATATCGGTGTACCAGCATCTTCGCAGTTTGCATCCCCTCTCAGCCCCGGTGCCGCTAAGTCTGTTCCCCGACATTCATGGACACTCTCTGGTTGTTCATTGGTGGCGTCTGAGCCTATTGACTAGGGGTTAGTTACTGTTACACTCCACCATTTGCTGCTTCCGGATAACATCAGACCTTCCACATCATGCCCTGGAGGACACCTTCCTCTGTCCCCCCCAAGCCTCCGCCACATTAACCTTCGCCATCGATGAGGACCCGCTCACTGTGCCAGGCCCTACCTCAGTGCACCGCAAGTCACCGTCCCGTGGCAGGGTGCCTGTGCTGGCCGCTGTGAATCCAGGGCCACTAATTCTGTGCTGGTCAGTTCTGGGACCACTTCTTCTGAGATATTGGATGGCCTCTGAGGCGATGGCCTTGGGGTCATCAATACCATGTGCCTGTGGCCCTGCGCTGTCCGCTGCCTCCAGACTCAACTACAGCCCACTAGGGCTCACACATCAAATCGAGACCTGACCGGACGTTGCATCAACGCAGGAGGCACACGCCACCTCCGCAAGGACCACCTCCAACCGTTATCTGCCAGAGTCAAAACAGTGGTCTTGACAGACTTACGGATTTGCTTACACCTGTTGTGGATGTCATCATCAGCCTGATACACTGCTCAGCACTCCAGGTGCCACTAACTCAGTGCACCGCAAGCCATCGTCCATTACTGATTGAGTTTTGTGCTGTGGAGAGGTTGCGCAGCAATGTCATCTCAAGCAGTGTGGGAGACCTGGGACGTTGATGAGAAAGATGATGCAGGTCTTACACACCCCACTGCATCTGCATCAAGCATATCTGGAATGGACACAATCCGAGACTTTTTCTTCACATGAGCGCACTCATCTCTAGTGCTCCAAACACATTGCACTGCAACTCACGGACACTTCTGTTTGCATGTTGGGTGTCCTCTGGACTTTCTCCGGCTTGCTCCATGTTGCTCAGCAGTTGACTTTGTTATGTAGGTGTTTTCAGTATACGTTGCAGTGGTGTCCACTGTTCAAGTGGTTGCCAGCACCAAGCATTCTGTGCGTGCTGGCTTACACTCACCCCACACACATCCAGCACAGGCATCACTGTACAAGTGGCCCTGCCAATAAAGAGGCCGAGCGCACAATGCCCATAGCCAGTTCAACATGAGATATGCATGTGTCCCTGAGGTCTTGTTGTATGCATGAGGGCCCTGGGCCCTAAGACATTGCATTGTGCTGTGTACAGCAGACGCAGACATGTCACCGCAGGCAGAGGGTTAGAGCTTGGACATGTTGCTTTGTCGTCACCCATTCAGTTTGTAAGGGGAGTGGCCTGGGCCGTCGTACGCAGAGCCAACGTGGGTGTATGACTGCTATTTGCGTGCCCCTGGGCGTGGTTCTGTACTGTGAATGTGCATCTGCATATGTCTATGGCAGTGTGGGTCTCCTTTGTGGGATGTACGTGGTCCCTGAAGGGCAATAGACACCATTGTATGTGATCTAGTTTGCCTTCCATGAGTTTGGACTGCACCCACACCTGTTCGGCCACCTCCTTTTGGCGTGTTGACACATGGCATTGGGGTGCCATGGGTGGGTGGGTGAAGAGTTGTGAGCCAGCTGTGCTTGCGGGTGCTTCATGCTGTGTGGTCTGGTGCAGGCTCTGTGTTCTCCTCCGAGTAGCTTGGCTGCCGGGGACCTGGTGATGGGTTGCGTTGGATGTCCATGGGCTGTTGTAGGGCATCTGTGTCGAAGGTGTGGTGGTCTTCTCCGGCATCACAGATGTATTGTCTTCTGTGCTCTGCTGGAGGTGTTGTGTGCCCCTCTTCAATGTGAAGGGGAGATGCATGTTGACATTGTGTTGACATGTATGTTGGCGCATTGTTCTGGTTTACATGCAGACTGTTTGACAATGTACATTGTGACTGTTTGGGAAGTGCTGAGTTCTGCTGCAGACCCGTGTACATTTGGACTACATGACGGATGTGAGGTCGAACTCTTCCATTGCATATTTTTCTGCTCTGACAGATGTAGAAGGCATGTTTCTGTGCTTGTGCGGAGCCAGTTGTGTCCTCTGTTCTGCAGTGTCGGCTTTGCGCATTGTACCACTTTGTCGTTAATGTGGGTAAGCTGTTCTTGCTATGTGTGTGTGCTGCAGTGTGCCAAGAGGATTAGGGACATGATCCAGGGTAATTGTGGTTGTGCAGTGTGCTACACCTCGTTGGGCAAGTGTGCCTTTGTTCCCATCTCTCTCTGTCCCCCCAGTCCCTGGTCATTAATCACCCTGTTGATGTTGTGTCCGGTCCTCTCGGGCTGTGTCCGTACTCCCTACTCCTTCTACCATCTCCACACTGATGACTGTGGCCTAGCTTTCCTCCAGCTCCTCCCGTGAAGCAGGACTGCCACCTCCTGTCGTCGTTGCAGCCTTCCTGTTTGCGGCGGGTTTGTGCCTGATTTAGGTTTTCACATCATGCCAGCGCCTCTTGGCCTCCTCGATTGTCCTCCTCGGCACTCCGACTGCATTCAGGGGGTCTACTTGTGGGTCAGTTGATGGTAGTGTTCTGTCACCTCCGTGACGCTGATCTGGTTTTGCTGCGGACTGCACCCAGTTTTCCTCTCCCTCTTCTCCTCGGCCATCCTCGTCCGCGTTGTTTCTTGCTGGTGGTCTGTCGGGGTTGTGGGGTTCGCGTTGGCCTCTGCGCTGGGTCAGGGTGCATCCATGGTGCTGCACACTTTGGATTGTTTCTGGTGTGTTTTTATAGTGCTTTTTCCCACCAGACATGTGGGTTTTGCAGGCCTGTGGCTGGTTTTCGCAACTTTATGTATCGCGCTTGGCCTCATCGCAGCTTTTTTTGCATTCGTGTTTCGCATTTTTGCATCGTGGCGTTAATTTTAACGCAGCCATTTGGCGTGTTATCTGGTGACTATCGCATGTGTTGTGAATACTTGGTTAACACGGCGTAAAATTCCCGTGATAGACTCTGATGTTGTAGGATGCGTTAAGTAACTTTTGCGATGGTTATCACACGTTCTTGAGAATATGCCCCCAAGTTTGCACGTGTATGACACACAGTCATTAATTTCTTTGACAAATTAACTCATGGTCAGTTTGTTTTTATTGAACAAATTTCACTTTCACAGACTTAGAACAATGTTTTGTTAAACAGGCCCATACTATTCAGCCTGGTATTCAGAGCAGAACTTCTCTGAAAAAGTACCACATAAACGTTTCTGAGGGAACTGGAATGAACTATGTCCTTATATTACTCATTTATTTTGTGTATATGTGTCTCAGGCAAGACTTTTGCACCCCCTTTCTGCTGACATCTAATCAGGATGTGCAGTAAACATGGAAATTGCTCTAATGTTTATGATTTTAAAATTGAGCTTTCTGTCTTCCCTTGGATTGGATGGCTCCTTAATGCATGTGGGTGAGAGCATGGAGAAGAGGGTTGCTGGCAGCTTCCATATGCCAAGTGATATCTCATAGAGGATCCACACGCACTATAACCTTTATCTGTTAATTACTCTACACAGAAAACCACTCTTGTAGCAGAGAAATGTTCTCAGCAGTGGCCTTTACAGCCAATTAGGAGAGGTTGTCAAGTGCCCTAATAATAATTTTCTTTCAAGTAGAAAAGATAATCTTCTGAATTAAGTTCTCACCAGTATTTCATATTCAAAGAACATTTTACATTGTTTTGGTCTAGAAATGCTTACCAGTTATCAGGGCCTTTACACACACAACTGCTCACTGTCCAATAAATCCACACTCATAGTTTATTGTATGTGCACATATACGACAGTTACCACGTTTAAACCCATGGTTGGCATTGATAACTTGTGAATTCACACTTGTATATGGATTTGGTGTATAATTACGGGGGGAGGAGAAGGGGAAAAAAGAAAGGACATTTAAAACTAACTTACCTTAGCAGCCGTCTCTCCCACGTAGTCTCTCCTCTGCTCCTAACCCAGGAAACACCCAGGCTGCCCTAAGCCAAGCACAACGCTTCAATGCAGCATTGCGATTGGTTCCCCTAAGCCAATCATAACGTTACAATGCAGTGTGGTGATTAGTCTGAGCACCATGGTTCGGTGCTAAGATGGGGAATGGGAGCCTGGGCATGTTCTCCATCCAGGCTGTAATAGAGCCTGGGTGGAGAACATGGAAAGCACTCAAGACTGTTTGGCCGGACCAGGACGGCATGCCAAACCGTGATGCACACTTTACCATGCATTAACCACTCTTCCTCCCCGATGTCACGGAAGCCAAGCCCCGCCTGCCCTAACCTGGCAGATAAAATGATGACTTCTGTTATTATCATTTTATTTTTCATTTTATACTACTCCGAGAGCAGTGGAGCAATGCTATTCCCCTTAGTGGAGGAGCCGCCACTGGTACCCACAAACATGCAAGCATGCAGATACTTGGAAATCTATGGTAGGGACATTCTCACCAAGCTACCAGTCAGAAATTTCATGCTGTTAAGAGGAGTAATTCCCTATTCCGGGCAGAAAATTATATGGAACACCTCCAAAATTGCAAGAGGGAAATTAGGAAAATGGGGAAAAGAGATTTCCCTTGCGAAAAATATTTCTCCCAATGGAGAAACACAAGGAAACAAATACGCTTGTGAATTTAACTTGGGCGGCACATTTATGCTTGTACAAATGTATGCTTACAGCCTTTAAATTAGTTGGAGCACTTTGCATGTGAGTAACTTGGCATTCACAGGCCAGAACTTTTATAGTAAATTTGTAAAAGTTACAGCTGTCACAGAATTCTTAAAAAAATGTTTACATTCTAAAACAAATGGGCATTTATGCTAAACATGAATTTAATCCTATCGTAGTAATGTTTTGTGAATTTTACCCATTGAGTCTTTAGCACACACAATAATTTGAAATACCCAATTACGTGGTTCTTTTGACTTTGGACAACCTATATACCAAACACCAGGGTAACTACATTTAATGCATGTTATATATTTGCTTTCCATGCACCTAGGTGTTTTGTTAGAAATTGAGTTTCTGGTTGGGAGAGGTATGCACTAGGGGTGGGCGGAATTTGCGAAATTCACTTTCGCAAATTATCGCTAAAATGTTAAAAATCTCCGCAAACACGCGGAAATATCGCGAAGATGCGGAAGTTTTTTTCCCGCCCGTTCGCGGTATTTTCTGCGTGGTCGCGGCTCGCCAGCTTACCCATGTGGTTGCTCGTGGGCGCGGCTATCTTGTTTTCACTTGTCTCACGGTGCATGATCGCGAGAAGAAAGATGTGATCGCGCAACGCATGACGTTACTGCGGGCGCGAACTGTCGCGAGACAGCGCAAATGGCTACCAACAATCCAACATCTCGTGGAGAACGCAACCAGATCGGGAAAACTTGTCGGCGAACGCAGGGATTCAGGTAAGGCGATCGTGCGCACGCGAGAATGTATTATTTTACAGCGCGAGCAAGAAACAAATTATCGCTAAGCTGCGGAATGCGGAAATTTTGACATTTTCGCGGTTTCCGCGGAACGCGAAAATGCCAAATTATCGCAATTTCCGCGAACGGAATGGAATTTTGGCCCAGGCCTAGTATGCACCCTGTCCAAACAGAAACCACAGCCCTAGTCAGCGTAAGTCACAAACACACCCTAAATGAACCTGTGCTCACTCCCCGGTAGCTTGGAATGGAGGAATAAAGGCTTAAGTTAAGAGGCAACGTGCAAAGTATTTGTACAATACTTCAAATAGTACACCAGTACAACCAACAAACAAAAAGACACCACACCTATACAAATGGAGCTTAATATAATGAAAAAAACAAGCCCATAACAACAAAAATCCAATAAGTATAACCAGAGTTATGAATTTTTAAAGAATAAACTGAAATGTAGTGCTTAATAGCATAAGGCATCAACCGAGGCTATCTATTTGTGCTAGGCTGGGTTAAATCCAAAAGTTCAGGCCAACCGCAATGCAGTGTGGGTCGGATACAGAGACCAGCCTTGATCCACTGAAAAGTACCTTGGTTCGTGGTTGTGTCAAAGTTGAGCATTAGGAGCAAAGCAGGTGATGCATCAGCGTCAATCCTTCGGATGTAGGTGATGCATCATAGCACTGCTACATTGCTTACTGGCAAGCCTCAAGTTCTCAGAAGCCTTCTTCTAGAACGTAACTATGTTGATCCGGAGGGCTAGCATGTAGCTAACCACATCCTGGGGAGGCTTCTTGGGGCTTGCCCCCACCCCTTCCTAATCAAGGTGAGAGGTCCTCTTACAGGGTGACAATGCAGAATCTCAAAGGGCTAAGTCATCCCTCTTCTGTGGTACCTTCCTGTAAAGAGAGAGCCGATATGGTAAGAGGACACCACACATCTGTCTCATGGGCTCAGGTAGGCCCATAATCATGCCCTTCATGATCTTGTGAAACCTCTCAATAAGCCCATTTGTTTGTGGATGTTAGGGTGTGCAAAACGTGTAAGGATCTCCACACTCATTCCACATTGACTGTAAATATATGCAGACGTAAAATTGATGCCCCTGTTAGACACCACTTCCTTGGGGAAACCCACTGTGGTAAAAATCCCTCTCTGGGCTGTAGCCACTTCAGGTGTAGTTGAAGTCCTCAGAGGTATGGCCTCTGGGTAACTTGTTGCATGGTCCACTGAGACCATGATAAACCAGTTGAAGAGGCTGTCTTGGGAGTCCAGGGACCCCGCAATGTTGATGCCAATCCATTCAAAGCTGGTACCAATGACAGGCAAGGGATTCAGGGAAGCTTTCAGCTTTTGCCCTGCCTTCACACTGACCTGGCAGGTGAAGCAAGTCTTACAGAATATATCTGAGGAATTCATCCAAAGTGCAGAGAATTACCCAACCTCCTGGGAGTTCTCTTCACTAATGTGGAAAAAACCTGGAGAGACCATCAGCATTGGCGTGGTCTGAACCAGGTCTATAGTCCACTGTAAGTCCATTCCCTTTACGGAGATGGACCACCTCAACAATTTTGGATTATCACCCCTTTTTTTCATTAGCCACCTGAGGGGCCTGTGGTCAGTCTGAACCTTGAAGTGAGTCCCAAACATGTATGGTCTCAGCATCTTCAGTATCCAGACCACAGCAAAGGCTCTCTCTCAATATCACTCCACCTCTGTTCCCTGGGAAGTAACCTCATAGAAATGAAAGCTACAGTTTGGTCTAGGCTCTTGTTACTGAGTTGTGAAAGGACTATCTCTATGCCATGCTCTGAGGCATCTGTTGTGTGTAGATTTAGATTCCGTATATAGGTTTCCTGATTTATGCCCTTATATAGGTACAATTCATATTGCCCTTATTTAGGCATAGAAAATCCAGCCCTTATTTAGGAATTGTCCATGCTAACCAAATACAAGCATGGTCTCCTACATCCGTCCATCCATATCACAATGAGTTCTTGGAAAACCGAACTTTTAAGCCTTTAGGAATTTCCCTTGCTTGGATATTGATTTCTCCAAGAACTCATTTAGTATGCTTGAACATCTATTCCTTAGGGGTTCATTCATGAAGTTCCGATGCCCAACTTTTACGTCAATGCAGGCCTTCCTAAACACCTTCAAGGTATAAATATACCTGCACTTGCCCTGGCAAAACCACGGTTCCGGTACGATCCAGCTCGACTGCCTACTTGCGGTTTGCCATGGCAAGTTCAGAAGGAAATCGAGTTCCAGCCTGACGCACTGACCAGACGCTGTCATCCTCTTCGCAGAGAATCCAGCTCCAGTGGTTCTGACTCCCCTTGCGGGGTGTTAGATATCAAGACCTGGAAAAGAGATCCAACCTCGCACATTCTAAGGTATGGAGCAGACTAGAACTTAGAGAAACGTTTGGCAACTCTTGGCAGAACTAAAACTATAGCTAAAGTTAGCTATACTTTAGAAAACAGCACCTACTTCTTACCTCGTACTACATTTAGGATTAGGTACACTGGGGTAGAACTATTTAGAAGCATCAGATGAGTATCCACATTTTAGCCTGTGTTATTTATGTATAAACTTTCATTAATATATGTCATAGCTACAAACCAAGCTATTGCAGTATTATTTTATCTTACTGCTAAATCTGTACATATTGTACTTCGTAGCCTGTCTTGCGATTGTAGCAGTTCATATCTCTTGCATGAGAAATAAGACTGTTCAATAAACCCTTTTTATTGAAACGCCCGTCTCTCTATTTCTGTGCAACTCTGTAGAAACGAAGCATGCACGATTGACTGAGTGAAACTGTTATCTATTGTTTCCACGGTTCTAAGATTGTTCCGACTCTAAGGGAAACAAAGTTGTCATGTTTATGCGGTTGTCAGAAACTAATCCCTTCTTGTTTATTTTAGAAGTTTCTAGTGACCTCTGATTTAGCTTGCACACACAAGTAATTAAGTTTAATGTACTTGAAAGAGACATACTGACCTCATTCCTATGTCAAATCTATAGCATATATTATTTCAATGCGCAGAGCCTATCAGGGATATAGGAACTACACCTCAGGGTGCCCAACGGTTTGGTAAGGCACTAATTTAACACTATATACTGAAGTAACTCAGTAGTGCTTTTCACAGAGACCACTACTAATAATACTCCATAAGAGGTCTGGAGTGGGTAGGGATAACATCCGCCATAGCTGAGTAGGACAAAAATCCTATGTATTAGCTGTTTGGTTTGTTCAACGTTGAAGGATTCAGTGTTCCAAAATATTGTGCACCTTATCTTTGTTCCCTTGAAACTTGCTCTGAAACTTTCATTAAACAATGACCGAAAATGGCACAAACACCGATACAGGTGGAGCTGCGGCTGGCCAAGTCTCAGCAGCTTTTAATCGTACAGGTTTTCAAGAAACCGACGAGGATGTTATAATCATCCATCCAAATTTAAGGAGAGCCATCACTGTAAAACATGGCCTAACACCAAGAGGTGATAGAGCAGTTTTTGTGATAGAGGCACATGAATCTCACCAGACAGAGGTGTTCTATTCATGGATAGTATTTCCAGAATCAAATCCAGTAACACACTTGTTTCACTTCTACAAAGAAGATGAGCCTGCTCTGAATTTAGGTATGATGTTACTGAAAAATTTCTACCAGGTCTCAACAATAATATTATCTAATATTAAAGGAGAAGCAGCATCAGTGGCAATCCGCCAGAAATTAAGGGAATTTGATGTAACAGAAAAACCACAAGAACTAGCCAGAATGATTGAAAAATCCTATGAAGAATTAGGCCGAGATAGTTTGGGAGGGAAACCAGTTAAATCACAACTGTCTGAAAGTCCTGAAAAGGCCTTTACTAAAAACAATCCTACCTCTTCTAAAAAGAAGTGGGAAAATAGCAAACAACATTCAAAAGAGAAAGATGCTCAATCCCGAGGTAGGTCACCTCAAAAGGAGCCCTCTGAAAGGAGGACAGATATCAAGATACTGATACACGTTCCTCTCGTACCTTTCAGATATCATCACAGACATCCGAAAGAAGTGGACGGTCAGAGAACAAAGAAGAACATGTGAAGTCCAAAGACGATCAACATGTTCAGAAAAACAAACAAAAACCTAAATTCTCCAAAAGGAAGGTAGCAGGTCTGAAGATCAGACATGCCAAGGATTCTGAGAACGCAACTCAAGAACGAAGAATGGGCTCAGACAATGTAATACAGTGCAGCAGAAGTTACAGTAGCTCGCCAGAACCTGAAGGGGCTTCTGGAGACAGTGGACATGAACGAGGACATTCGAGTTGAAACCGCAGACACCAGGGTTAGTTCTCCGCATAGGTTATATGAAATAACACTCCGGATGGAGGGAGACATACCAAGAAAAGTGAAAGCACTCTTTTGGGAGCATCTTTCAAGGGGTTATGATATATGTCTAGCAGAACGAGACTGGACACCAGAATTTGTCAGGCAGTGCCCAAATGGCGAATACATCATTATGCCAGCCTTCTCTAACCATGTTCCAATCCATTTAAAATATACTTATGCCAGGAAATAGGCAGTGGCCCAGGCCCCAGCATTATACAAGAATCATGTAGGATGGGATGAGGACTCACCTCATCACAAAATCCAGTTAAAAAATCAACCAACTGCTCAAAGGCAGTACCCAGTTAAGCAAGAAGCTAAAAAACAGGTCAGGGAGATCTTAGATCAACTTGAATACCAGGGGGTGATTGAAACATGCACCTCATCAATGAACAATTCTTTGTTTCCCGTTTCCAAACCAGACAATACATATCGTCTAGTTTTGGATTACAGACACCTAAACTCATGTTGTAAAACATCTGCAGTGCAAAATGCACACAGTACAGCATTAATGAATAACATTGTGCGTAAAAAGTACAAAACCACGTTAGACATTTCAAATGGATTCTTTTGTCAAAATATTGCACCTGAAAGTAGATATTTGACCGCTTTCTCAATAATGGGGACCCAGCTTCAATTTTGTTGACTACCACAGGGGTTCAAAAACAGCCCAGGGTTATTCTCAGTAAGAGGAACAGAGTTACTACTAATTTATGATGATGAGGCATTGTCATATGTCGATGGTATATATCTGACAGACGATGACCTGGAAAGACACATGAACAGGGTGATCACCATTATATTGGGCTTTGCCTTTGAGGGTTACAAATTCATCTTTTTAAAAGTCCTGAATTGTCCATCTCAATGTCCTTTTCCTAGGAGATGAACTTTCAAGTGTAGGCAAAAGCCTGGCAGCCTACTTTTTAGGAAAGTGTGTGCTGCTCCAACCTACAAAACGCTGAAAAACTAACAGTCGATTCTAGGTTTCCTGAATTTTGGAAGAACATACATTCTAAACTACGCAGAGAGGGATAAACCTCTCTATGAATTAATCAAACCTGATTTCAAAGTCACAACTTGGACACAAGAACACACAGAAATTCTGTGTTCACTTCAAACAGACATGTTAGCAACTAAACACTTGCAAACACGCGTAAATTTATGCAACTTAGTGATCCGAATCATTGCGGGTCAATGCGGATTCACCTACTTAACTTTTAACGAAGGTGAAAAAGTACCCATTGCATACAAATCACACTTGTATACACAATCAGAAATGAAATTCTCTTCTACGGAAAAAATTCTGACAGCAGTTCAAACCGCTGTAGCAAAAGAAAGAGCCTTAGCACAGGGGAAACGAATAATGGTTGTGACTCCTGTGCCACCCTTAGAGGCAGTTACTAAAGCTAGCATTCAGAATGCAAAAGCTTTAAATCCGAGATGGATACAATGGGTTAATTCTCTTGCTGCAACTGATGTTGAATATGTTTTTGATTCTTATTTGAAAACACAAGCATTCCTGCAATACGAACACGAATGTCCTCTGCCTACTGAAATTCTCCCTCTTGATCAGTACGAATTTATAATTTATACTGACGGATCTGCACAACCCGCTACGGTGAGTAAGCAAGCATACAGTGCAGCATGCGCGATCATTAAAGGTCGTATGCGCGATGGCAAATTCAGACCAATGGTCACAAAAACGCAATCTGTAGGAGATTGTACAGCTCAGCGAGCTGACCTACAAGCATTCAAGATGGCACTTGAAAACATGGATTGCGAATTCCCCACACTCATAGTGTGCGATTCTTTTTACTGTGTTTAATTTTACAATGAATATTTACAGAATTGCCTTCAAAATGGTTTCAAGGATGCAAATGGTGGAACAATCAAGCATAAAACGCTTCGGGAACAAGTAGTTCAGTTGCGAAACGGAATACAAAACACTCACGTGATACATACGCTGAGTCATCAACGTGATGGCGTTCACGTTGAAGGGAATTCATTGGCTGATAAAACAGCGAAAGGGGCTGTGCAAACGGCTTCCGTAGCTGCAATCGCTCATTCAAAAACGAAAATAGGCAGTGAAATAATGCTGGCTGTCAATGCTTCAAGCAAAGGCAGCAGTGCAGCGTTACCTAAAAAGTTTCCATTCAAATACTCATATATAATTGATGCAAAGAATGTTCCGTTTGCTCGAATCTCTGGAGTGGGGGTTAGGGTAATACCAAACATGGAACAAAGATTAGGACTTATCCTAGCAGCACATGAAGGAAATCGAGTTCCAGCTTGACGTACTGACCAGACGCTGTCATCCTCTTTGCAGAGAATCCAGCTCCAGTGTTTCTGACTCCCCTTGTGGGGTGTTAGATATCGAGTCCCGAAAAGATATTCCAACCTCGCACATTCTAAGGTATGGAGCAGACTAGAACTTAGAGAAACTTTTGGCAACTCTTGGCAGAACTAAAACTATAGCTATAGTTAGCTATACTTTAGAAAACAGCACCTACTTCTTACCTCGTACTACACTTAGTATTAGGTACACTGGGGTAGAACTATTTAGAAGCATCAGATGAGTATCCACATTTTAGCTTGTGTTATTTATGTATGTATTTTATTTAATATATGTCATAGCTACAAACCATGCTATTGCAGTATTATTTTATCTTACTGCTAACTCTGCACATATTGTATATCGTAGCCTGTCTTACAATCGTAGCAGTTCATATCTCTTGCATGAGAAATAAGACTGTTCAATAAACCCTTTTTATTGAAACGCCCATCTCTCTATTTCTGTGCAACTCTGTAGAAACAAAGCATGCACGATTGACTGAGTGAAACTGTTATATATTGTTTCCACGGTTCTGAGATTGTTCCGACTCTAAAGGAAACAAAGTTGTCATGTTTATGCGGTTGTCAGAAGCTAATCCCTTCTTGTTTATTCGAGAAGTTTCTAGTGACCTGTGAGTTAGCTGGCACACACAAGTAATTAAGTTTAATGTACTCGATAGAGACATACTGACCTCAGTCTCATGTCAAATCTGTAGTGTATATTATTCCAAAGTGCAAAGCCTATCAGGGATATAGGAACTACACTACACTGTTGGTACTATGAATTCCTTGGAAAAGTCAGGGTCCTTGAGCATATGGGCTGTGCACATGCCTGTTTTCGGGAGGCAGAGACTTTCTGCTAGTCTTTGTCCATATTACCTTTTTGGGCGCTTCTTGGATTTCAGCTCAATCAAAGGGGCAAAAATCGTGCCATATACATTGACAAACTTCCTGTAATAACCTGTGAGGCAAAGTAAGGCCCTCACCTCAGTTTGAGTTTTTGGGGGTTCCCAGGCCATGATGGTCTCTATCTTGGCCTGGAGGGGCTGCACCTTACTCCTTGCCACAGGAGTCCCAAGTACACCACAGACGACTGCCCTATCTGGCAATTGCTGGCCCTGGTAGTCAGGCCAGTGTTCTGCAGTGCCTGAAGCACTTCCTGCAGGTGAAAGAGGTGGTTCTTCCAGCTGCTACTGAAGTCAGCTATGTCATCAAGGTAAGCAGTACTGAAAGACCCCATGCCATTACTGGAGGACTCCATATCATCCAAAACATGGTTTGCCAGCCTCTGGAAGGTGGCAAGAGCATTTTCCACCCCAAAGGACATCACTTTGAACTGAAAGTGGCCATATCAGCTAGAAAAGGACTACCTATCCATATCCCCTTCAGTTAGGGCAATCTGCAAGTACCCTAAAGTGAAGTCAAAGGTACTCAGGAACTCGCCAGCCCCTAATCTATCAATTAGCTCATCAGTTCTGGAAATGGGATGAGTATCAGTATTAATGACTGAATTGCGCTCCCTGTAGTCCACACAGAACTGGGGTTCTGGAGCCGAGCAGGGTGAGCAGCTTTTGGTACCAGCACCACTGGGCTGGACCAGGAGTTTCTGGAGTGCTCAATCACCCTTAACTCCAACATCATAGAGATTTCCTCCTTGATGCCAGTAAGAGTCGGGGACAAACCTTGTAAAGGTCTTGTCCTGTCACATATGTCATGCCATGGGTATCTCATGAGCCAGCCCCAGTAGGAAGGCTCTGCAGCATTGGGGAACTACCAGTGCCCATGTTGGATCATGCACAGGTGCCGTAGGCTCACTACATGGGACGTCATTCTCCCAATGTGGTGATCTTCAGAGGTATCACCAGCTACCTAAGCTTCAGCCTTTTGCCTCATGACATTCAGGGTTGGGCATTCCCTCTGTGCCTTACAGAACTCCACACTAATGTGTTCCCCTCAGTTTACCATTCAGCAAGTTCAGGCATGTCACCATGGGAGGCAATGTCATCCCCAGTGGGCCCTGGGGCAGACCCCCCATTCCCCATCCACCTCCTCTGTGGGACATTCTGGGGCTGATTTCCCACACATCTTGCCCTTCCCTCTCTTGGTAGTTGTCTGAACCATTTTTTCAGGCTCTAGACCTCCTTGACTTACTTTCTGGACAGCCATGGATCTGGTGGTCACACCACCCCACTCAGGCAACCTCAGCATTTCCAATTGTGATCTGAGCTCCACTTTTCTCCACTCAAAGGGAACTAGTGCCACAGAGTAGTGGTTCTACTGGTTGTCTGCTACTACAACCCGGTGAAATACATTGGGAATCACCTGCTCTGATGTCACCAGCTGACAGCTCACCATAGTCATACTGGCTCCCATGTCCCTCACAGCCTGCATCCTCTGCCCATGGATGGTGACCCATTGCCTATACTTTGCAGTATCGGAAGGAATGTGGGTTTTGGGCACCATCTCCACTTCCCTCAGCGATACTAGGGTAACCTCACTGCATTCCCCACCACTAACTGGGGCCATCTACCCCCGAAGCACCGCACTAGCCAATGGGAGGCTGTGCCTTCTTGAGGTATTTGGGATCACCCTTGTAATTCCCATACTTATAACACTCACTGCACTTGGGCGAAAAATTGTTATGATTCTTGTCAGAGAAGGCTTTCTTCCGGTGGCCAGATTGGGATTGGTACCCTTTCCCTTGAGAACTATTTTGACCCTAACAAGTTTCCTCGGGTCAGTCAGTTTGCTATCTACCAGTTGTTGGGGCAGCTCTGTAAAGCAGGTATTGAGCATGCACTCCCTCAAAATCAGGTTGTACGTTAGGCCTGGGCTAAAATTCCGTTCCGGTCGCGGAAAATTGCGATAATTTGATATTTTCGCGTTCCGCACAGAGCGCGAAAATGTCAAAATTTCCGCAATCCGCATTTTACCGGAATCTTTTTGCTTCCTCACGCTATAAAATAATACATTCTCGCGTGTGCGCGATCGTCTTACCTGAATCCCCACGTTCGCTGACAAGTTTTCCCGATCCGGTCGCGTTCTCCATGAGATGTTGGATTGTTGGAAGCCATTTGCGCTGTATCGCGACAGTTCGCGCCCGCAGTGACGTCATTCGTCACGCGATCACGTCTTTCTTTTCGCGATCATGCACCGCGAGACAAGTGAAAACAAGATGGCCGCGCCCGCGAGCAACCACATGGGTAAGTTGGCGAGCCGCGACCATGCAGAAAATACCGCGAACGGGCGGGAAAAAAACTTCCGCATCTTTGCGATATTTCACCGTGTTTGCGGAGATTTTTAACATTTTCGCGATAATTTGCAAAAGTGAATTTCGCAAATTCCGCCCACCCCTATTGTACGTCCCTTGCTGTATTTACCTTGATGCCCATCATCCAGCTCTTCAGTGCCTTGCTGTAATAGTCCAGGAAGTCCACCTGGGACTGGTGTGGGAGTTAGTGGCTGCCCTAAACCTGTCTATACCTCCACGGGGACAGCCCAAATTTATTAAGAATGGCCTTCATGGGGGCATAGTTGGTCTGGCCCTCCACCTCTAGTGTTGGGAGTGTGTCCCTCCCCACTGTGGGCATGTACCTCCAAAAGTTACACCCCATGTACGTCTCTGGGACCTTGTGTGCCCTTAGAGCCACTTCATAAGCTGAGAAACATTAGTCTATGCCATCTCCCACCTGGGCACCAAATCCTTGGGGATGCAGATCCTCACCTCTCCAGTAGACACTGCTGATTCACTACCACTATTACTGCTCGACTACACTTGCTTGGCTTTTATGCCCAGCTCTTTGTGACTCAGTTCATAAACCACCATCATCTTAATCTCCTTCATCCTTAGCCTGGCCAGTTCCAGCTCCAGCTTTAGCTTCCTCTCATCCCTCCTGCCCTCCAGCTTCTGTGGGCCCTGCCATCTCTGTACCTCCTCAAAGGTCCTGAGGGCTACCTGGAGATCCAGCTTGGTAGTGTTCTTGTTTGCTTTCCGTCCCTGCTGTTTGCAGAGTTTCAGCAGTTCAGCCCTGCTGAGGGTGTCAGTGTTGCAAGAATCCATCTCCACGGTAAAAAAATGGAAGGTAGGACAGTTCAATTTAGAAAACGGACAACATTGTCAATCGAAAAAGAAAGGAAGAATATAAAAAGAGGTCACTCTGATGACAAATTAATTATCTGGGATTTTTATGTAACACAAATCACTGTATGGTACTGCGAGAGCTCAAGTCCTGATCCCACTGCTGCCATCAAAGTCAGAAATTGGGTTGTTGGTTGACTCTGGTGAGCCCTGGTCAAGAAATAGCCACAATCCCTTGCAGGGTGAACCTCCAAAAGTCACTAAATGAATACGTGCTGAACCATGGGTAGCTTTGCACAAAGGGCAGCCAGGCTGAACTGAGAGGCAATTTATAAAGTGTTTGTGCAGAACAGAAACAGTAATAACGTGCACACCACAAGAAAAATCCCAAACCAATTTAAAAAATAGAACAAATGCTAATAAATGAACACCGAAACGACAAAAAGGCAACAAGTAAAACCAGAGTTATGATTTTTTTTTTTTAGTCTAGCATCAAAAAGATCAAAGCATCAAACGCGTACATCAAGTCGTGCTAAACTGGGTTAAAGTCGAAAGTTAAGGCCCATCGCAAAGGAGTGCAGTACTGGTACAAGAAGTTTATTGGCCTGGTCAGCGCTTACCTTCGGACTTAGAAAAATGTTTAAAGAAAAATGTCTGAGTAGGTAGAAGTTCAGCAGGGCAAAGCTGCAGGAGTGTCTGCGGAGAGTGTCATTGTCGGATGACCATTGAGCAAAGCCGTGACGAAGAATTTTACCTTTGGACTTAGCAGCCGAAAGGGAAGTTGAAACTCTCAAGGGGGATAAAGCAGAGGGCTTTAGCTGAAGACAGTTTCATGAGGTTGGATGCCCCTTTGGCAAAGGACTGCTGAAATGGATTTGCTGCTGTGGAGAAGAACATAGCGATAGAAGCCGCAAATGTAATCCTACTGGTGATGCACCTTGGGTGGATTGGCAAGCAGGTTGGTGCCGGTCTCCCCCTGGTTCTCAGAGCACTTATTGGCCAACCTTTGTCTAAGTTCCTCAGTTTGGGAAATCGGCCCTCTGGGCACATTTAGCACCACAACCAAGTAACCAGAAGAGGAGGGAGACCTCTTGGGGGTTCAGGACTCATTCAGGCCCTATGGCTCTGAACAGGAGTTCAGCAACCAAGCCCTTGGAATCACTTCTGGCAATGCTCGGTGCAGGTGAAGATGTAGGGCTCAACAGCAGGGCTGGCCTCTGAGGGTTCAAGGCAGGCTCCAGGCAGCAAAGCAGTCCTTCCAGGTAAAGTAGCAATCAGGCAATGTGAAGAGCATGTCACAGCAGCAGGCAGTCTACTGAGAGTCCTCTCACAGGTCCAATAGCGAACAGAAGAGTGGGTCTGAAGTTTCTGTTTATATACCCTGGTGCTCTTCTTCTTGGAAGTGAGAGAAGTTTCTGGAAAGGTTATTTAAAGTGCATGGAATTCCCTGACTCCCCTGCCCTGGCTCCAAGTTGACTGCAGTGGCAATAGAGGGCCATTAAGCCTTTTGTGAGGAGACAGGATACAGCCAATTCACGTGCAAGTGGGCTGTTCTGAGTTCCACCCACCCCACCATCCTGGTAGTTGACGGTCCATTGAGGCACACCTAATACCACTATTTTGTGACTGTCTGGGAGGAATTCACAAGGTCTAACTGTCAGCTACACTCAGTCATGTGATCAAAGACAGACTGCAGGCCCAGAGGGTTAAGGCCACGAAAAAATGCCAACTTTCTAAAAGTAAAACCAAAGTCAACTGATCTGGGTTTAATCCATCATCATTCCTTAGCTCACTCCGCCAACCTAGTTCAGACATGGCCATATGCAAATCAGTCTGACCCTGTGCCTCATGGGAACAGTCCAGCACGAACTGCCAAGCCATGTCTTCCCTGCACTGGAAACAAGCATCCTGGGACCAGTTTCTGGCTAATTAGCCGTCATCAACCAGGCTAGCTTTAATCCAGTGGCAAAGTGAACATGGGACCCATGCCAGGGCATACCCTGCCAACTTAGGGCGAACAAAGCAAAACCAAAGGAGATGTTGGACGGAGTGTTGAACATTGCAAGATCTCACCCCCAGTCAAATGATCTGGGTTTAATCCATCATCATTCTTTAGCTCACAACGCCACCCCAGTTCAGACATAACTATATGCTAATCAGTCTGACCCTGGCCTCATGGGAACAGTCCAGACCGAACTGCCAAGCCATGCCTTCCCTGGACCGAAAAAAAGCATCCTGGGACCGGTTTCTGACTAATCAGCCATCATCAGCCAGGCTAGCTTGAATCAAGAGGCAAAGTGAGTAAGGGACCCACGTCTGGGCATACCCTGCCAACTGAGGGCCAACAAAGCAAAACCAAAGGGGATGATGGACGGAGTGTTGAACATTGCAAGCACTCACCCCCAATCAATTGATCTGGGTTTAATCCATCATCATTCTTTAGCTCACTCCGCCAACCCAGTTCAGACATGGCCATATGCAAATCAGTCTGACCCTGTGCCTCATGAGAACAGTCCAGCCCGAACTTCCAAGCCATGTCTTCCCTGGACCAGAAACAAGCATCCTGGAACCGGTTTCTGGCTAATCGGCTGTCATCAGCCAGGCTATCTTGAATCAAGAGGCAGAGTGAGCAACGGACCCACGTCTGGGCATAGCCTGCCAACTTAGGGCGAACAAAGCAAAATCAAAGGGGATGATGGACGGAGTGTTGAACATTGCAAGCACTCACCCCCATACAATTGATCTGGGTTTAATCCATCATCATTCTTTAGCTCACTCCGCCAACCCAGTTCAGACATGGCCATATGCAAATCAGTCTGACCCTGTGCCTCATGAGAACAGTCCAGCCCGAACTTCCAAGCCATGTCTTCCCTGGACCAGAAACAAGCATCCTGGGACCGGTTTCTGGCTAATCGGCTGTCATCAGCCAGGCTATCTTGAATCAAGAGGCAAAGTGAGCAAAGGCCTCACGTCTGGGCATACCCTTCCAACAAAGCAAAACCAAAGGGGATGATGGACGGAGTGTTGAGTATTGCAAGCACTCACCCCCAGTCAACTGATCTGGGTTTCATTTAATCCATCATCATTCTTTAGCTCACTCCGCCACCCCAGTTCAGGCATGGCCATATGCAAATCAGTCTGACCCTGTGCCTCATGGGAACAGTCCAGACCGGACTGCCAAGCCATGTCCTCCCTGGACCGGAAACAAGCATCCTGGGACCGGTTTCTGGCTAGTCAGCGGTCATCAGCCAGGCTAGCTTGAATCAAGAGGCAGAGTGAGCAACGGACCCACGTCTGGGCATACCCTGCCAACTTAGGGCGAACAAAGCAAAATCAAAGGGGATGATGGACGGAGTGTTGAACATTGAAAAGCACTCACCCCCAATCAACTGATCTGGGTTTTATCCATCATCATTCTTTAGCTCACTCCGCCACCCCAGTTCAGACATGACCATATGCAAATCAGTCTGACCTTGTGGCTCATGGGAACAGTCCAGCCTGAACCGCCAAGCCATGTCTTCCCTGGACTGGAAACAAGCATCCTGGGACCGGTTTCTGGCTAATCAGCCGTCATCAGCCAGGCTAGCTTGAATCCAGTGGCAAAGTGAGCAAACGATCCACGTCTGGGCATACCCTGCCAACTTAGGGCGAACAAAGCAAAACCAAATGGGATGATGGACGGAGTGTTGAACATTGCAAGCACTCACCCCCAGTCAACTGATCTGGGTTTAATCCATCATCATTCTTTAGCTCAGTCCGCCACTCCAGTTGAGACATGGCCATATGCAAATCAGTCTAACCCTGTGCCTCATGGGAACAGTCCAGCCCGAACTTCCAAGCCATGTCTTCCCTGGACCAGAAACAAGCATCCTGGGACCGGTTTCAGGCTAACCAGCCATCATCAGCCAGGCTAGCTTTAATCCAGTTGCAAAATGAGCAAGGGACCCACGCCAGGGCATATCCTGCCAACTTAGGGTGAACAAAGCAAAACCAAAGGAGATGATGGACCGAGTGTTGAACATTGCAAGCACTCACCCCCAGTCAACTGATCTGGGTTTAATCCCTCATCATTCTTTAGCTCACTCTGCCACCCCAGTTCAGACATGAGCATATGCAAATCAGTCTGACCCTGTGCCTCATGGGAACAGTCCAGCCCAAACCGCCAAGCCATGTCTTCGCTGGACTGGAAACAAGCATCCTGGGACCGGTTTCTGGCTAATCAGCCGTCATCAGCCAGGCTAGCTTGAATCCAGTGGCAAAGTGAGGAAGCGACCCACGTCTGGGCATACCCTGCCAACTTAGGGCGAACCAAGCAAAACCAAAGGGGATGATGGATGGAGTGGTGAACATTGCAAGCACTCACCCCCAGTCAACTGATCTGGGTTTAATCCATCATCATTCTTTAGCTCACTCCGACACCCCAGTTCAGACATGGCCATATGCAAATCAGTCTGACCCTGTGCCTCATGGGAGCAGTCCAGCCCAAACTTCCAAGCCATGTCATCCCTGGACCAAAAACAAGCATCCTGGGACCAGTTTCTGGCTAACCAGCCATCATCAGCCAGGCTAGCTTTAATCCAGTGGCAAAGTGAGCAAGCGAACCACGCCAGGGCATACCCTGCCAACTTAGGGCGAACAAAGCAAAGCCAAAGGAGATGATGGACCGAGTGTTGATCATTGCAAGCACTCACACCCAGTCAACTGATCTGGGTTTAATCCATCATCATTCTTCAGCTCACTCTGCCCCCCCAGTTCAGACATGACCATATGCAAATCAGTCTGGCCCTGTGCCTCATGGGAACAGTCCAGCCCGAACCGCCAAGCCATGTCTTCCCTGGACTGGAAACTAGCATCCTGGGACCAGTTTCTGGCTAATCAGCCTTCATCAGCCAGGCTAGCTTGAATCCAGTGGCAAAGTGAGCAAGCGAACCACGTCTGGGCATACCCTGCCAACTTAGGGGAACAAAGCAAAACCAAAGGGGTTGATGGACGGAGTGTTGAACATTGCAAGCACTCACCCCCAGTCAACTGATCTGGGTTTAATCCATCATCATTCTTTAGCTCAGTCCGCCACTCCAGTTGAGACATGGCCATATGCAAATCAGTCTAACCCTGTGCCTCATGGGAACAGTCCAGCCCGAACTTCCAAGCCATGTCTTCCCTGGACCAGAAACAAGCATCCTGGGACCGGTTTCAGGCTAACCAGCCATCATCAGCCAGGCTAGCTTTAATCCAGTTGCAAAATGAGCAAGGGACCCACGCCAGGGCATATCCTGCCAACTTAGGGTGAACAAAGCAAAACCAAAGGAGATGATGGACCGAGTGTTGAACATTGCAAGCACTCACCCCCAGTCAACTGATCTGGGTTTAATCCCTCATCATTCTTTAGCTCACTCTGCCACCCCAGTTCAGACATGAGCATATGCAAATCAGTCTGACCCTGTGCCTCATGGGAACAGTCCAGCCCAAACCGCCAAGCCATGTCTTCGCTGGACTGGAAACAAGCATCCTGGGACCGGTTTCTGGCTAATCAGCCGTCATCAGCCAGGCTAGCTTGAATCCAGTGGCAAAGTGAGGAAGCGACCCACGTCTGGGCATACCCTGCCAACTTAGGGCGAACCAAGCAAAACCAAAGGGGATGATGGATGGAGTGGTGAACATTGCAAGCACTCACCCCCAGTCAACTGATCTGGGTTTAATCCATCATCATTCTTTAGCTCACTCCGACACCCCAGTTCAGACATGGCCATATGCAAATCAGTCTGACCCTGTGCCTCATGGGAACAGTCCAGCCCGAACTTCCAAGCCATGTCTTCCCTGGACCAAAAACAAGCATCCTGGGACCAGTTTCTGGCTAACCAGCCATCATCAGCCAGGCTAGCTTTAATCCAGTGGCAAAGTGAGCAAGCGAACCACGCCAGGGCATACCCTGCCAACTTAGGGCGAACAAAGCAAAGCCAAAGGAGATGATGGACCGAGTGTTGATCATTGCAAGCACTCACACCCAGTCAACTGATCTGGGTTTAATCCATCATCATTCTTCAGCTCACTCTGCCCCCCCAGTTCAGACATGACCATATGCAAATCAGTCTGGCCCTGTGCCTCATGGGAACAGTCCAGCCCGAACCGCCAAGCCATGTCTTCCCTGGACTGGAAACTAGCATCCTGGGACCAGTTTCTGGCTAATCAGCCTTCATCAGCCAGGCTAGCTTGAATCCAGTGGCAAAGTGAGCAAGCGAACCACGTCTGGGCATACCCTGCCAACTTAGGGGAACAAAGCAAAACCAAAGGGGTTGATGGACGGAGTGTTGAACATTTCAAGCTCTCACCCCCAGTCAACTGATCTGGGTTTAATCCATCATCATTCTTTAGCTCACTCCGCCACCCCAGTTCAGACATGGGCATATGCAAATCAGTCTGACCCTGTGCCTCATGGGAACAGTCCAGCCCGAACTGCCAAGCCTTTCTAAAAGTAGTCTTTTCAAAATTGTGATGGAAAGTCCAACTTTGCTATTAAAGAAGGTTTATCATTACAATTCCATAGGAACCAAACATGACATATCCTCCTGCTCTCAATTAGGAATTGCAGATTAATAAATGTAGTAAGAAATGCCCTATGTTATCCAATGGGAGAGTTAGGCCTCTCTGTAGTCAAAAACTAAATCTTCCCTACCAGGACAAATAAAACATACCAACCTTTTAATTACACAGAACCCTGCCTTATGGGCTACCTAGGGGCTACCTAGGTGTGACTTGTATGTAAGAAAAGTGGATCTTAAGGCTTGGCAAGAGGATTTAAATGCCCAGCTGATGTGGCAGTTTAAAACTGCATTCAGGCTGCAGTGGTAGACCTGGGCCATGTTTTGAAGTGCTCAGTAAGTGCTTACAGACCCTGTGTATATTGTATACCACCCTACAAGGGTCTTACAAGTAAATTAAAAATGCCCAGTAGGTATATGCCAATTAAAACATGTTTAGCGGAGTGAGCACTAGCACGTTAGCACTGGTTAGCAGTGGAAAAGTACACAGAATACAAAAGCCAACAGAAGCAAAAATCCAGCTGCAATGAAGGCAAACAGGCAAAAAGTTTGGGAGAAGACCACCCTAAGGCTGACAGATCTAACAACCCTTTTTAGCAACATTAGGAGGTAGACAGACTGGAGAAAAGAAGTTAACATTCTAACCTACAGCAAGCAGTTTGCATGCAGCCCATTCATGAGAGATCATAGGTCACCGTGCTATATTTGGATTGTAACTTATGAATATAAAGTAACCAAAGGATCTTTATGACAAAGGCAGTAACCCACTGAGCTATCCACATAAAAACAGTTCTTTCATCTCTCATAGTACACGTCCTTTGCAGCAGCCATATTAATTCTCTGCTACTACATAATCATATCAAAAGTGCCACTCTCCACAACTCCATTGTCTCTCCAGCAGGAACATCAGAGTTATCTTGACATTTGTATTGTTGATTGAAAACTGTGAACACGCAACAAACTCTGCAGCAGGTTCTTTCAAACTCATAAGTTATTTCTAAACACACTTTCCCATGAGGTCAGGGCCAGGTGTGGCTGCACCTATTGCACTGCCCAAAGCCAGTCCTGATTACGGACGTTAAAAAAATGCAGATGCACAGCTGAGCAAATGATTACTGAAAGCTCTACTCTGTGTTCTCTTTTTTGCTATTCAAATGTTTCTTGGAAATTTCTAAAGCTGCCTCTAGATGGATCTAATAACCATTTCAATGCTGGTAATAAATGCCATATCATTACAACAAATACTAAGGGTGTCCAACATGATTATGAGTAACACTAAAATAAAATGCAACAATTTATTTTGGAGGAGAGGTAGGTAAGGTAATGCTGGCTTATATTAAAGAGCAAATACACTAACAAATTTCCACACAGTAAATAGCAATGCCAATGCAATATAGGATGCAAAATTCAGGCAGCTTCACCCACCCTCATAATTTGGGCTCAAAAGAACATTGATGAGGCAACTAGCAGCAGGACACAAATGTGTCTAGGTAGCAATGTGTGCAGCCAGCAAATTCATACATTTATGTAATGAAAGTTGTTCTATTTGTTTTAAGCAGCTGTTTTATTTCTTCATTTGCATAACCTCAAGTAAGGACTATTATTGAAAAAGACAGTACCAAGCCACAATAAAATGTGAGAGAAATGAGGCAGCAACAGGTGTCTCACAGCTAACTGGTTAGATTTAATAGTTCTCATTATTATAATAGTTTGGTCCTCTGCTGTTCGACGGGGGAACCTAGTATTGGGGATTGTCATTAGTTCACCCAGACTCACTCCCACCATATGTATTCTCTACCACCCAGACTGCATTAGGAGCAATATGACACAACAACACAATTTGCATTATGTCTACAACGGGGAAGTACAAGATTCTGACCTGGAATGTTAGGGGGATGAGGTATGTACACAAGAGACATTGAATGGAATTAAGGACTCGGAGGCGAGGATTATGCCTTCTTTCTTCACTTTATTCATATAGCAGCCATTCAAAACAACAAGACTACATTGCCCATCAACCCTGGGGAAATCTGTAGTAGAACAAAATGTCCATTCAGAACAGTCCTGGGTCCACCAATCGGGGTCCTCTAGTCTCCAGATAGCCTGCCCTCACTGGCCCTTCTACCAGCAATACAAGCCTCAGGACTCTTGTTTATTCAAGTCTGAACCTACGAGGACAAAGGGAGCAATCAATTCAAGAAAAGAATATGACGTAGCAGAGAGAGTACAAGAAGACATCTATCAACATGATCATTAATCAAAAGAGAACGCAAGGTGAATTAAGAACACCAACATTTAGAATGCTTGGGTGCACTGTGCTAAAATTACCATAGGAAAACCATCCATAACAAGAAATAGGAACTCAAATTCTGTTTACTTACTAAAATACGGGGTCGGGCCTCTTGTAGCGATCACTAGGGTGGGATAATCCTCGCCTCCGAGTCCTTAATAGAATTGAAACTTTCCGTTGCGATAGCTAGGACAGTTTTCATTCTATGTCAAGGCTGGAGGCGAGGATTATGCTAGTTCAAAGCTTGCTCACAATGAGATGAGCCATGTCCAGCACAGGCTTGAAAAGGTCGAGTCCGAAGATGAATCAGCCGCATAAAGGATATCTTCCAAACGGGCACCCAAGCCAAATACATTTGAAACAATTGCTCCTCTTGCTGAGTGAGCACCAAAATCTCGGAGGCTGATGCCTTCTTCCTGCATAACCCACCTAACAGGCAATGGTAGGAGAAGAGACCGACTTAAAAGGTTTGCCAAGAGTGATGAGAAGCTGGTGCTTGCCTGGAGGCCAAAACGCTTATATCATCTCCTCATAAGCTTTCAAACAGCGAACCACACACAACTTGGGGGAATCCGGGATTTCTGGATAAGAAATCACTCTGTTGTGGCACTTGGTTTGTCGGTGCAAGGTAAATGTCACTCCAGAGGGAGTAAACATCCTGGAAGTGATGTCCAAAGCTCTCACATCGGACACACCTCTGCATGAAATCAGACAAAGTAACATGGCCAATTTGGCTGAAAGCTCTTTCCGTGAAAGAAACCTGTTAAGTTGCCAGGACAGGAACAAATTCAGAACCTGGTTCACGTCCCAGAACGCTGAATAACATGGCCCCGGAGGCAAAGAAAGTCTAATGCCCCGGAGAAGCTTGCAGACAAGAGGGTGCTCCCCAACAGGGAAATTGTTAACAGGAACATGACCAGCAGAGATAGCAGAACGAAAGGTGTTAACAGACCGGTAGGCTAGGCCGCTAGAAGCCAAATGAGCTAAATCTGCGTCCATGGAATTGGCACGCCTTCGCAGACACGACCGTAACCATCTGCCCCAAGCGGATCTATAGCGTTTGATGGTACTGTCCGCCCACGCCTTTTGACGAAAGGCCTGGGATTTCCCAATGTCTCCGGTAATCCTCCATGCCCCCAGCCATAAAGTTCTGCAGAACTAGAGGATGGAGATCCCCGTTTGGATTGAGCAGATGATGCGGTAGAAGGGGGAGTAGGATTGGAGAATCCCAGGAAATTTCCATAAGAACTGGAAACCACACTTGGGATCGCCACAGGCGAGAGAGGACTACCGAGTCCGCTCCTTGATGCCTGGTCTGAGCCGTGACTTGGGTAAGCATCGCAAAGGGCAGAAACGCGTACCCCGACTCCAGGTTCCAATCCTGGAGGAAAGCATCTGTAGACACTACTAAGGGGTCCGGCATCCAACTGTAAAATCGAGGCAGTTGGTGACCGAGCCTTGAGGCAAACAGGTCGATCGAAAAAAGTCCCCAAAAGTCGTTCAACATCTGAAAGACGCCCTTGTCCAATTTCCATAGGCTGGAATCCCGGAAGTTGCGGGATTGGAAATCCGCCACCAAGTTCTCCCGACCCAGAAGATACTCCGCCATCACCGATAAATGATGATCCAGGCAGTACTGCCAAAAGCTGGCGGCAAGGTTGGACAGGGATTTGGACCTGGAGCCCCCCCAAAAGATTGATGTAGCGGACTGCCAAGATGTTGTCCATCTTGGGGAGTACAGAAGATTGAATGGACTCCCTGGTCCAACAAAGCACCACAAAAGAGCCCGCCAGTAGCTCTAGACAGTTGATACGTAATTTGCGTTTGTCTGGAGACCACGATCCTCCGGTAGAAAACTCGCTGCACCTGGCTCCCCAGCCTAAGGTGCTGGTGTCCGATTCAATAACTAAATCTGAAGTGGAACCGAAGATTGCTCAACTGTTCCAGGCCTCCATGTGTTGGAGCCACCAGTGGATTTCTTCCTTGACTTCTTCTGACAGTGTCACCTCGTGGGAGTAAGGACTCCCCTTCCGTAGGTAAAGCGATTTGAGCCGTTGTAATGCGCAATAAAGTAGGGGGCATGGAAAGATCGCCTGGATTGAGGCAGAGAGCAGGCCCACTAACCTTGGCAAATCCCTGAGGAAAACCTGATTCTTGGCCAGAGTATGATGCAACTTGTGGCGGATCTTTGTGACTTTCTGAAGTGGGAGACTGAGCGTAGAGGACTTTGAGTCTATGACGAAACCCAGAAACGTCAGACTCTGTGAGGGAGAGAGCATTGATTTTGCTTCGTTGATGACAAACCCCAGACCCTGGAGAATATCTACTGTCATCTGAAGATGTTGATGAAGCTGATGAGGACAAGCGTCCATAAGTAAAAGATCGTCGAGGTAAACGATCATCCGACTGCCACGAGCTCTCAACCAATCTACTACCAGCTTGAGGACCTTGGCAAAACACCAAGGGGCCGAAGAGAGACCGAACGGGAGGGAGGCAAATTCAAACATTTGACCTCGCCATGTGAATTGGAGGAAGCGCTGGTGGGGGGAAAGATTGGAATCACTAAGTAGGCACCTTTTAGGTCGAGGCGAACCATCCAGTCGTCCAGACGCAGCATATCCTTGAGAAGATGGATGCCCTCCATCTTGAAGTGGCGGTAAACCAGTCACTCATTAAACTCACTTAAGTTGATTACAGGGCGCTTGCCCCCATTGATCTTGTCCACTAGAAACAGGTTGCAGACAAAACCCTTTGGATGGAGAACCGTGGGCACAATTGCTCCTTTGGAAAGGAGGGAGGTAATCTCCTCGTCTACCAGAGCGGAATCTTGGCGTGAAAACTGGATAGGACGGGGTCTGGTGTGCTGGAAGGGGTTCCCCAGGTACTCTTTCCGGAAACCCTGAACGGTTTGCAGGACCCACTGATCCCCCGTGGCAGAAGTCCAGGCCTGGAAAACATTCCCCAGCCTCCCCCCTATTCTTAGGTGGGAAAAAGGGATGACACTCACCGTTGGAAGAGGATGCTGCTCCTCAATATCCTCGACCCTTACCGCGTCTACCTCTTGTGGGATAGAAGTTGCCAAAGCGTTGTTGGTCCTGATATTGGCCTCTGTTGGAGCCTTGCCCTCTAGGCTGTTGGTCGGCAGGTCAAGCGGCCCCTGCCTCGACCGGCCCCACTGAAAACCTGGGGAAAACATTTTTAATGGTGGATTGTGCCTTGTCCAGGGAGGGGAATGTGTTAACAAATTTACCCGATTATTTTACGAATGGGTCAGCAAACAATCCCCCTTGAGCCACCGCTCCGGCTTCAGAATTTGCGAGATCCCCTAGTCTGGAGTCTACTTTAATAAGTAGAGAGCAACAGCGCTAAGTTTATATGGCGCAGTTTGCGTTGCTGAGGAAAACAATAGCTCTCTGAGCCCATCCAGAAAGGGAGTCGGGAGAGATGAGTGAGCCTGATGACATGGCTTCCTCCACCATGTCGAGTATCTTTGTCAAAGGGCCGAGGACATCTAGCAGTTTATCCTGACAAGCCCGCCAGGATCTGTCAATCCCCTTCTTTGGGTCACGCATGAATTTTTGGAGGAATGTTGCCATGCGGGAGTCGATTTCTGGAGTGAGAGCTACCTTGCCGTCCAAAGACGGGTGGGGCACTCTGACCAAAGACAATTACTGGCTTCCTTCTCTAGGGTCTTTCTGATGCATAAGGCTACGTACTCTGCCACCTTATCTGCTGGAGCCTAGTTGGAAGATCGTGGGTGAATGATCTCGTTCGGATCAAACATATCCGACCCATTTGGCAACAGAGTGGAGCAGGAAGGTCTAGAGGGTCCTGGTTCGTCGCTCGTATATCACCTGCATCCTGAGGAACGGAAAGGGGGCTCCTTGCGGAGGACTCGGTTGTGTAGCCAGGAATGCCTTCTTGAGCCTGTCGAAGGCCATGGTGTCCATTCCCCATCCCGAGGGTGTTTGGCAGGAGGGGGGAAGAGAGTCGGCACTGCAGAGAGAGTTGGAGGAAATGCCGGAGGAGGGGGGCCATAGGTAGGTTAGCCATGCGCGCCAGCGCTTCATCAATCTTTTTAGTTAATCTCTCCTCAAGGGGGAACATCGCCTCCCCTACCGCTTTATAAATGGAGGCATTCACAGCCTCATAGAACTCATCATCCCACTGGAGATTGGTGAGGGCATTCTCCCCTCCTTGGGAATCATCATCATAATCAAAATCCATAATGAAAGGCAGGATAGATGAGCTGTGTGATAATAATAGGTTCTGGGAGTCAGAACATGCTGGGCAAGCACCAGCTTATGGAAGGCTGGGTGTCAGCCGGGATGAGGGCGATAGAACTCACTATTTAGGCACAGAAAAGGCGGGGGTTACCCCAGGTCACGTGCGTCTGGTGACTGAAAGGTACAAGTAAAAGTTCTGGCCTGGGACCAAAATGCCCACTAGGCGTCTGAAGCGCTAAATACAGGACCCAACGGGCATAACAAACTGAATACAGACTCCACCAAAGTGCCCAGTGGAGCTTGGCAGATACACCGCCGATCGCCTGTTTCAAAGAAAGATGACAGACCGATCGTGGCAAGAATACACCTTACAGTGTTCTACTCAGGCCAAAAACCTGCTCCTACGGCACATTACACAAGCCCTTCAATGTTTGAATGCGCGTGCTGTTTGAAACTCCTCACGTGCCCCCTGATAGCCGGAGGAGTGTGGGTGCACCAGACAAGCTGCGTAGGAGCAGAAAGCTCCTGCGGCTACCTCAGCAGGACGCGGCACTCATCCCAAGGAAAACGCAATGTAGAGGCGGAGCGCGAGCAATGAAAATGGGTAAAGAAAAACCCTCCTGCGCCGCCTCAGGAAAAACAGTGGAAAACGGGCAAGACGGCCCAAAAACCACCAAGGTAACGGTAATGTAAACCAATAAGGTACAACAGTGAACACGCTGGGAATAATTACACATACCACAGCAAAGGCACCAGGCAGCATTAAGTGCACTAATAACACAAGCCACTTCTAGCAATACACCATGAAACAAGGCTAATAACCAGAAACATAATAGAGTAATGAGAAAACCACTTATCTCGGGATGCGCAGCAGCGAAGAAGGAGGAAGAAGGGCCAGTGAGGGCAGACTATCTGGAGACTGGAGGATCCTGATTGGTGGACCTAGGACTGTTATGATTGGACATTTTGTTCGACTATAGATTTTCCCAGGGTTGATGGGAAATGTAGTCTTGTTGTTTTGAATGGTTGCTATATGAAGAAAGTGACGAAAGAAGGAATAATCCTCGCCTCCAGTCCTGACATAGAATGTATGCACAGCTGAATAGACGTAAGGCCCACATTGTGTTCATGCAAGAAATGCACCTCACACATGCTGAAGCCTTTAAGCTAAGGAAAAAATGTCAAGGACAACTATTCTGTTCATCTTACTCTGCATTTGCAAGGGGGGCAGCACTGGATCAGGACCGGCCCTCCATTCATAGTCTTAGAACAAAGGACAGATACCAATGGTATATATGTGTTGCTCCAAGGTTCACTGGACAGGGAACCACTGGTAATTGGAAGCATATGGCAATGTGGATCAGGATACATTTCTGGGATCCTTAAACACGGTATTGGCAGAATGGGAGGGATATTCCTGGGTTGTGAGTGGGTATTTCAACACGGTATTAAATATAGACCTTGACCGCTCTCACCCACCAATATCGGGGGACTAGCAATAAGAAGCAATCCGAGGCACTAACGATCTGGGCGACAGGTTGGGCACTTGGAGATGCATGGCAGGTGCACAACCCAAGAAGCCGGGAGTACTCATTTTATTCCGCAAAGCATATGTTGCATACATGCATTGATAGAGTGTTCTGTTCTTTACCTCTACTTGGAAGTATCACCCATGCCACTTATCTCGGGAAGACACTGTCGGACCATAAGCCGTTGGAATTGATGCTGGAGTGGGGGAAGATCCCCATACGGATACCAACATGGAGACTGCAGCCAGCTGCTTTGGAAGACCCCGTCTTTCGCACTGCCCTCTCCACTGCTATATCGCATTACTTCACAGAAAACGTGAACACTGCCAGTACACGTCGGGTGGAGTGATAGGCGTTCGTGGGGTGGCCATTGGAACTAAGGTGAGAGTGTGGGATATGGTAGATAGATAAAGACTTACGGGAGCTTGAAGGCCAGCTGGGTGGGCTGGAGAATGCTGCTGCATCAGATGTTGCACAAAAGGCAGCACTGCAGGGAACACATATAAAACATGCTGAACTCTTAGAGCAACTAAGGACGATTGACTACCGCACTTACACTCAGAAACAACATGCAGAGGCAGATAAGGCTGGTGCACTGCTAGCAAGGGTTATAAGAGACGTACCATCCCCCACCCCTATTCATGAGATCTGTACACCAGAGGGAACTACGGTAAATACACAATCTAACATTAGCATGGCTTTCAGAAATTATTACGAATCATTATCTGCTCCACCTAGGGAGCTCCGGGAGGAAGATCTGACGGACTTCCTTGACAGACTAGAGTTCCACAATCGGACGCACAGAAAAAGATACTGGCAGCGCCTATAACAAAAGCTAAAATCCGATCAGCCATAAAAGATCTTCCACGCAACAAGACCCCAGGGCTTGACGGCCTGCCTGTGAAATGTTATGCAACTTTTTCGGCACAATTAGTCCCCTACCTCGAAATATTATACCATGCAGCACTGGAGACAGGTCTATTACCTCTCACCACACGACAGGCATTGGTTATATCATTGCTGAAACCTGGTCGCGATCCAACAGACATGTAGGGATACTGCCCCTTTTCTCTGCTAAATTCAGACTACAAAATTCTTAGTAAAGTACTGGCGTGTAGATTACTGCATCATCTACCACACATGATACACATTGACCAGTGCGGCTTTGTCCCAGGCAGAAGGACTTTCCTAAATACTAGACGACTACACCAGATACTCACCTCGATACCTCCAGGCGATGCTAAGGCAGACTGCATCTCGCTGGACCTGCGACAGCCATTCGATACTCTACACTGGACTAGCCTTTCGCTCTTCGATATACCACATGAATACGAAAATGGGTCTGACTGTTGTACTCAGATCCCACAGAGCAAGCCCGGACAGGAGCCCATATCCCCATACCTTACGCTGTGGCCAGGGGCACGAGGCAGGGGTGTCATTTGTCTCCCCCGCTATTCGTGTTGGCGCTTGAACCTCTGGCCATTAGGATAAGAGCAGCCGTGAGGGATAAGGATATTATGTTAGGGGACATTACCCATATACTCTCTGCTTACGCTTATATTATACCTCAGCACCCTACGTGGCCATAATGCACCCCTCCCCGAGATGTTCCAGCTCTTCCAAACACTATCTGGCCTAACCATAAACGATTCCAAATCTTACGCTTATTATTTCAAGGACACTGGCCGTTTGGACCCTGTTAAGTTTGGACACTGGACATTCCCTACTGCACCCAACACATTTTAATATCTAGGTTTACAAATATACAGGGAGCCACAGGATTTGTTAGAGGGTAACTTAGGCCGTGCAATCAAGGCACTAAAAACGCAAATCACAATCTGGACTTCGCTGTCGCTTTTAGTCGCAGGGAGAGTGATGATTTCTAAAATGGTTATGCTCCCAAGATTACTTTACTATTTCACCAATTTACTGATAATAATCCTGATGCACATGTTTAAAATGCTAAACGCAATGCTAACTGAATTGATTTGGGGCAGAGGTCGAAGGAGAGTGGGACTCGCACAGCTCCAGCTGATATTGACCAGAGAGGCTTTGGTGTTCCGGACTTCCAGGCATACTGTTATGCTAGTCAGCTTCAATTGCTACCTTACTGGCTAGCCGGGCACCACTTAAAGGAGATCTGCATGTCTCAGGCGGTGTGGGACAAGGGTGTATTACACACAATGTTGTTGCCAAAAAGTAGGCCCATACCATTGGCACCACCACTATTGAAAGTAGTCCTATCCTATTGGAAAAAAGCTAAACAAAATACCCCTATGCTCCTAATATCCCGCTGTTGGAGATTCCTACACTGACTGAGACGATCTCATCCAAGTGCCTGACCAAATGGTCGGGCGAGGGAGTTACCACAGTGGGGATGCTATTTGCGGATCACATGCTTATGGACCACACCACTTTTGTTAGAGAGCAAGGGGTTCTTAACTCGCTATATATCCTGCATGCCGGTGTCTGTAGATATGCATGATGCACCTGGTCGCCTGATGGCAAGGAACCACAAACACATGAACTTATTTATATGAAGTATCCCATGGGTAATGGAGGACACCTAACCAAATGGCTGTATAGGAGTAGACGATCACATGCAGCAATTTCACTCCAGAAGGCTAGAGATAAATGGTCCACAGATGTTGGGCATGTAATATCGGACAAGGAATGGGAACAAATAATAGAATATCCTACAAAAGTATCACTTAACCCTAAATTCAAACTAATTCAATACATGCTGATGCACAGAGCGTATTTGACCCTTCATAGGCTAAGCAAAATGTTCCCGGGTGCAACACATGCTAGTCCTCGCTACTACACACGACCTGCTGGATTATTAGACAGGCTATGGACATGCCCCAGACTGACTTCCTTCTGGGCGACAGATTACAAACTCATTAACGAGGTGACACTGGGGATATTGAAAGATACAGTGGAATACTGCATACTGGGACTATGTAAAAAGCGAAAGACACAGGGAGCACAGGACAGATTTGCCAACATGGTACTGATATTGGTGAAACGGGAAATAACAATGCTTTGGAAGTCTGTACAGCCACCGGCGGCATTAACATATCATAACAAAGTAGTCTGGTGGGGGTGCACTAAAAGTATGGCGATAAGAAGAGAGGAAAATAAAGGGCTGCGGAAAAACCTGGTATCACTAGAATGGGATGTAGTGTTGGAACAATTTGTCTCTGCCAAACCCTCACTGCATTAAAGTGCTGTTAGCTATGGAAGACTACCAATGAACTATGGATACCTTTATTGTCAGATCCCGCAGGAACCTTATTACTGTATGTTAAGAAAGTTTGTATATTGTATTCTAAGATACATAACCAATATTGAGTTTGGTCACAGCCAACCGGTGATGCTAACAAAATAGTGAGTCTGGAAGGGCGGGGGATTCCAATAGTTAAATGGACAAGGAGGGGGGAGGGAGCTTGGTTTCTTATGTTGAATCTTATGAATACAATAACAACACTGATTTCTGAATGATAAATCCTATAATGCTGTGTTGTAGGTACTGTTCTAATGAAACCAACTGTAGTATTTATTTTTTGGTGAAAACAATCAAATATGTTTAAAAAAACACAGGTGTCTCACTGAAACTCAGAATGGCAAGATTATCTTCACATACAGCATCCAGGTGAACACACCTCTGAGGTGGAAACTGGAAGCATGGGGAATAAACACAAGGCTCCACTAGAGAGCCTGAATTCACTCTTAACAGTGCTGGAAGGAACAGTGCCTGTGAGGTTCCTGTAGTGCCGTGGTGCAATAGTTTGTAGAGACATCTTGTGAAAAAGAATATGGCAGCCCTGATGGCTTGGAAACACAGGGTAAACAACAATGAACTTATATGATATTTTATGCTCTTGACCCCTAATAAAAATTGATTTGTTTCTGAAGCCAATGTAGTTATTTCTGCTCCAATTGGACCACACACTTGAATAATTAACATGAAGATATACCTTCTTAGTGAATGTTGCCAGTGGTATCATTGCATGTATTTTACAGAAAAGAGGTCTAACTGTGAATTATTTCCAGCAAATCACAGTACTGAATTAATTTGCATTACATTTATCGTTTATAAATAAGTAAAAAAAAGTTAAACACAGTATTTCGCCAGTACACCTGACAAGCTCTCCCTTGCAGACATAGCCTTGATGCAAGCATATACAAATGCATCCTCTCCAGTGTATACAAATTTGGGGTGGGTCGTGGTCGCAGAGTTTCACACTGCAGAATTCGGCATTGCTCTATGCGAGCGAGTGGAGTTGTGCTCGGCTGCCCATTCACGCTGATTGGTACGATTAGCGTGCTCTGTGGAGCAGCGCATGTGCAAATGTACAACGTTGTTGCCTGCACGCGATGCCATAATATTTTTTCTATTCTGTGCATGGTGCTGGGCCTTCTTTTCAATCCTAATTAAATCATTACCATTCTAACTAAATTGAAGCTATCCTCCCCTGTTGTACACCTATTTCCTTAGTGCGTGAATTTGCATTGGTATAGTTTACATTTTTGCCTATTTTTTTATTTTCTGTGACTTCTATTACTTCTCCCCTAAGTTCACCATACTTCCTTATTTCTCCCTCTCTAGTCTATTCCTTCTTTCCTCCTTTCTTTTTTTCTTATTCAACCAGTGTCATGCCAGAGTGTGGGAGAGGTGGCGCCAGTGCACCGAACTCCACACCCTGTGGGCCCTGGCGCTGCCAGAGGGTGCAGCCTTGTGCCATTTTTAGTGAGGAGGAGGTGGCTGCACTCATTTTTGTGTGCAGTGCCACTTCCCCTCCATTCTAGCAGAAGGCCCTGGCATGGGTACGACCTGCAGGAGAGTCAGCTGCTGTGGAAGAGTGTACACCATTGTGTTTACCAATGCACTGGGCCTTGGCGCACCCTGCAGCAGCTGACTAACCGCTGGGCTGACCTCCTGGACCGGGAGAGGGACCTGCTCAACCTGCTGGGCATCCATGTTGAGTGGCTTGGTGTGTAATAGTAATTGCTTACTACAAATGTGTTGTGTCCTTTCCTATATGGTTAATTTATTTCCAAAACGTATGCTACTCACACTAAAAGGTAAGATAAGTTAATGTAACATCCCAAATATTGTATGATAAAATGTTAGTGAGCCAGGTGCTCGGTGCTACCTAGTTCTGCTCGTTGCTGTAGTCACTCGCTTGGGCTGATTATGTAATAAGTAATGATGACTCCTCTTCCCCCTATCATTAAGATAATGGTACGGTGGTAGTAGTAGTAATTTATTATCAGTGAGTTAGCATTCTCTGCATCTTTTTTTATGCAGCTTGTACAGTTCCAATCAATCTTCTAGTGAAGTAGTATGCAAAATATGCATCTATGCATTGAAAAAGGAAAGTCGGCCCATCAAAGGGGGTTAAATTTGTATTTCCTAACGTAGTTCAGGAAATCCAAAATAGGGCTAAGGTAAGGTTGAGGAAATTAGGAATAGGTCAACAGCATAATATAGGCATTCTGTTTCAGAAAAGTATAATAACAATATGTTACTGCGTTAGCTTTGCCTGTCAAAATATCTTCTGGGAGATTTTTGTTATCTTCTTCATTGCTTCAGCACCCAAGGCCAAGAAGAGGGCATTAGAGGGTCGGGCTGAGGAGGGTGCCCGCCACCAGCAGCGGCATGGCGGATGGCTCTGCTGAGCCCAGTAAGTTTGTGTTAATATTATTTATTTCTCTTATGTTTACCTCTCCACATTAGATACATCTTTCCTACTTTCTGGTATACTGTGATTTTGTTTTAAATGCTATTTAACATTCTTGTTACTTATCCCTCCCTGTATCATCCTTTTTTCTATATTTCTTGTCTCTGTAGCCAACTTCCTCCTGTGCCTGTACTGATCTGTAGCTTAAGCTTTCTTCTGCTTGGTTATGCTGTCTATCTCCCCAAACTTTATATCCTGTGGACTCGTAGTGTAAGACTAAGACACTATCTTAGGTAGCCTATTGTAAAGATTGCAGAGTGTGCAGACCCTAGCAAGCTCTTCTATGCTTGTTTGTTGAGAAGACTTTCTATTTCTTGCTCATGCTCAAATGATGAGAGAATGGCCATGGTTATTCATGACCCCCCCAATGCTGTATTGTATGTATTATTCAGAATCCCAGAAGTTTAGATGACAGTGGAGCATTACAGGAGAGTAGTGTGAGCATGAGGACGGTCCCATTGCATTTGCCAACTAAAACCAAATGTTCTTTATTGACCAATTTATTCTACCCCTTCATTGCACTTTAAATGACTCACAAGCATCATATCTCTGCTCCTCCATTATGGCTGACTTCACTACTGGGTTTACTAAGATTGTCAACAAGCAAAATCCCCAATGTGATATTTTAGAGGAGATACTGCAAACTGAACAATAGTCAAGTGTTACTGCTGTATTTTGCATATTAAATACATAATGATCAACAGTGACGGGGTCAGCACCAGTGCGCCAGCAGCAGCTGAAGGGGGAGTCTCTGCGGTGGTAGATAAGGGCGATGGTAAGTCACATTGCTTGGTTATTGACAATTGCTAGTATACCCACTGTGGGGTATATTTACAAGAACTGCCGCTAACTAGCATTAGCGTTAGTTAGCAGCAGTTTTCTTAACAAGGCCTATCGCCAAAATGTATCACCCTGTCACTGCATGGAGATAGAATCAGCAAGCCACAGTGAAAACTGCCGCTAACACTATCGTCAAGGTGATACAAATGTTGACGTTAGCGACAGAAAAGTGGCGAAAGGCCAATTAGCATAAAAAAAAACTCATGTTAGTAAGCCAAACATCACGTTTTTTGCCTCTAGAGGCAAAAATAGCCTATAGGTCCACCTCCAATGAAAGAAAGAAAAAAAAAACAATGGAATGCAGAATGGAGCACCCAGGATCAAGTGCAGCACAGATCAACAACCCCCCCCAACCCCAACACCAGCCAGGATGACCAGCCAGGGCCCCAGGGGAAGAGGAAATGCAGATTCAGGGCTACATTTATGCATTGCTGGGAAAAACCAGTGATGCATCACTTTTCATAGCTCTCTCCTAGCAACACCATTGGAGCCAAAGCCTTGTAAGCACAGACAGTCCCAGGGGCCTGGAGGCCTCGCTGGGCCTGCGTCTGTGACTCAGAGTGGGAGGCAGAGGTGCTGGCCTGTGGCAGTAGACCTTGAGGCATTGGAAATTGCCCTTACCTAGTGGTGAAGTCTGGCAGGTCGCATGAAGACATATTGCTGACCTGTGTGAGTAGAACTGCTTGCTCCCCTTGGAGCTGTGAATGGTAGAGGCGCTCTTGCACACTAACGTAGGGAGGTCTGCATTGCATACCATGTGCCACTACTACACCGGAGAGCACAGAGGAAATTAATAATGTTGTGCAGCGCCTCTCTGCATCACAGGCCGGAGTATGTTGCGCTGGCTGTATGCTGTGAAGGGTGAGGCCCCTGAACTGCACTGAAGTTGTGTGGTGGGAGCGCTGCAACTTCACACCTTCATCACCGCATCGGGAGGTTCCCCAGTGGACATGGCGGCGACTGCTCTTTCCAAGGCTTGTGAAATCCCACCTAGCTGAGACTCCTGCTGGCTGAGTCACAGATTGAGCCCCGGTGTCAATGTCCAGGTGAGGAGAAGGTGTGACGCGTAGCGGAGGAGGCCCGTGGGTCAAGTCGGGCCCAGGCCTAGCGCCTGTGGGTTACGCACACTGTGCCCTGAGCAATCCCTGTGCTGCGACTGACCTACATCACTGAGGGCACTGTAAAAGATCGGTGGGGGACCCCACTAATTAGCTCAAGTTGCTGAGATCAGCCGTTGGTGGCAGTGGGTGCCAGCAGCATAGGGGCCAGTTCAGGACCAGGCCCTTGGGTATGCAGCTTGATCCGCTGTTACTCACTGGGGAACACAGAATCTGGTTGCCACTGTTAGATCAGAAGGGGTAACTGGGTGATGCTGCCGTTCCTTTCCCCTTGTTAGTTTGCTTTTGGGTGTATGGGGGACTATCCCTCAGTGGACTTCCTCTTCGCACAGCGCTGCACCGTCTGGTTGCTGCTGCTGCTGTCCCCATCTGCTGCTACTGGTTCCTCTGACCCAGAGGTCAGGTGCCTGAGTCCCTCTTCCACCCGTAGGCTCCTGCCTGCGCCTCATTCCTGGTGGTCCAGTGGTAGAGCGTCACTGCTTTGTAGCTTGATTGCCCTCCTGTCCTTTTTTTCTGCTGTTCCTGTCTATCTGTCTGCTCTTCTCTGTTGCTTTTCTACCTTTGTTTTTGTTTATCTTTGCTTTGTTTGGCTTTGTTTTTCCTGTGCTTCAGTTCCTTTTTCCCTGTCCCCTCCCTCGTTGCCGCTACGATCCCCCACATACCTGCCCTCTCTAGTGTCCATTCCCACGTTTCTCACCTCTCAGCTGTCCAGCCCCCCACAGCGCTACTTAATGGTGGATGATGTGTGGCCATGTGCAGCGGGCATGCCACTGATGTGCCGAAGCCAAGCCTGTCTTGACCCGTCTGCCCCTTTACCGCACCCAGCATGAGGGACCCTGCCTCTCGGACACTCCACTGCTACAACACAAGCACCCTCCTTGCCCTCAACCCTGAAAGCCATGCCGCCTGCCATCCAGCACCACCAAAGAATACCCTCAACCCTGCGCCTGCCAAAACTGAAAACACACCTTCTGCCACATCAACACACCAGCCGCCGCCCAGCTGACCAACAGCGCACCCAACCGTCTCAACTGCATATTCCTCAACATGTGGTCCCTCTATAAACATACCACAGAAATCTGGGACCTCCTCGACGCCAAATCTTCAGACATCTACTTCTTCATGTAAACCTGGACGAACCTCTGCTCCAGACCGGACATCGCCTTCGCCATCTCCGGCAGCTACAACATCTCCCACAAAGACCACCCAAGAGGAGGCATTGCCATCGTCTACGAAAGCACGCTCTGACTGACCACACACTCTAATGACCCAACAGAGACCATAGAACACCTCCACCTCAAGGTCCGGACCAAGCTCGACACCACCCTCAGTAGGCACCCTCGTCTACAGGCCCGCCTTCCCATGACCCCCCATTCGCAGATGCCATCGTAGACCTGATTGCACCTCAGGCTCTCCCATCCACCGAGTACATCCTACTCGGAGACCTCAACTTCCACCTGGACAACCCCAGTGACCAGATCACTACCACCCTCCTGGAGAAACTCACCAGGATCAGACTCAAGCAGCTAGTCACCACACCAATCCACATAGCCAGACAGACTCTCAACCCTGTCTTCTCCGCCAGCGGGAGCTTTCAACAACAGCCACACCACCAAACTCTCCTGGACCAACCATCATTTTATACATCACACCTTCACCACGCCAACCGCACTCCACCGCCATCATTGCCCGCTTCCCATTTCAGCTGAATCAAAGCCACAGAAGACCTTTTCGGCAACTCCCACAGCACCACCACTCCTCCATCGCTTACAGATAGCAACACCACAGCGCACAACCTCCACTGATGGATCTCTAACTGCTCTGTCACCCTGGCACCCCTCAAGGATAAACTGAGCAAACAACACTCCAAGAAGGCCAACTGGTTCTCTCCCGCCCTCCACTAGTCCAGGCATCTTGAGCAGAAATGGACCCACAACATGAATCAACTCCTCAACACAGTCACCCTTGCACCATGGCTCACGGGTGCCTGCGTTGGCGCATGGCAGCCATTGCCACCATTGTAGGGGAAAAAGACAGGGATGCTTAATCCTGTGCCCCTTCTGGCAGTTTAACACCACTGGTGCGTCATTTTCTTGACACACTTGCAGCGTGAATCTTGTACCACATTGCACCGTATTTACAAAGTGATGCATCTAGGCATAGGCGTGACCTTGTGAAGCCCCGTACCTGCGTCGAGTATGATGTATGCAGGGTGGGCGGTCACACGCAACAAAGCCTCATAGAATGGGTGCAGTGAAGTCTTTCAGATTTCACTGCAACAATTCTAGGATGCCACTACATAAAAACCTTACGCCTGCCTCATGGCAGGCGTAAGGGTGATGCAGTGCGATACGGATAGGCTGGCCCCAGTGCTGGGGTTGCATCATGCTTGCGACACAACTGTAGCAATGCGTGACTTCAGCGCTGCCAGATACATCAGAATCCCAGATGCACATTGAATACGGCAGACATATAGTGTCGCGAGAAGTGAGCAGTGAAAATTGTCACAACACTGTTTTTTCGCAGGGATGCAACACTTTTCCTGTCTTATTTATAGGATGCATCCCTGACCTTTTGTTTTCGCACAGGGCAGCGCAGCAATGTTCCTTGCAGCACTGTCCAGCACCGAAACATCTAATATGTGGACCCAAGTGTTTGCACCAATTTTAAAATACTGTAATTGGACTTAGCTGCAGTTTTGGGGGTTAACGTCATAAGGGAATTTCATTCTAAATATCGCAAAGTGGGTTTAGCAGCAGTTTTTGCACGGGAACACCCACCTTTCATCTCATTTTCATGAAGTCCCACTAACTGAAGTGGAGATCTTAAAATTTCATGTTTATACTAGGGGTGGGCGGAATTTGCGGAATTAACCTTCGCAAATTATCGCGAGAATGTTTAAAATTATCGCAAACAAGCAGAAATATCGCAAAGATGCGGAAGTTTTTTTCCGGCATGTTCGCGAGATTTTCTGCATGGTTGCGGGTCGCCAACTTACCCATGTGGTTGCTTGCGGGCGCGGCCATCTTGTTTTGAGTTGTTCTCGCGGTGCATGATCGCGAGAAGAAAGACGTGATCGCGCGACGCATGACGTCACTGCGGGCGCGAACTGTCGCGAGACAGCGCAAATGGCTAAAAACAATACAACATCTCATGGAGAACGCGACCGGATCAAGAAAACTTGTCGGCGAACGCAGGGATTCAGGTAAGGCGATCGCGCGCGCGCGAGAATGTATCATTTTACAGCGCGAGCAAGAAACAAATTATCGCCAAGCTGCGGAAACCGGAATTTTTGACATTTTCGCGCTCTCCGCGGAACGCAAAAATGTCAAATTATCGCAATTTCCGCGAACGGAACAAAATTTTTGCCCAGGCCTAGTTTATACCGAAATGTGCAGCCAATTGCAGGTAGCGGCAACTTGTAAATACGGCGATAAAAAAAAGTCGCTACAATGTCAAAAAATGTATGCTATGGCAGGGTTAAGTTCTTGTAAATTTGCCCCAGTATTCGGTAAGTGAGGCTGGTCCCACCCATCATCATTCATCCATTTATGGCCTCCCCGTCCATGGCAATTTGCGAGTCGTGACCCATTGGAGCTTGATTCAATCCAACAGGGAGTGTTAGCTGTGCAATATGCGTCTGCTTCTGTTAATGTAGCATTTACTAAGGTACTCTCTCTTCCCTCTCAGTGCCCACTCAGTTACTCGCCTCCTATTACTGCACTCCAATCTCCTGCAACCTGGCAGGAGATTGTGGCTTGGCTCTGGTGGCAAAGACTGGAGGCCACCAGGGTGCACTACCAGTGGCTGGTGGACGAGGAGGGCCAGGCACATGCCCCTGCTCCAGCTAATGGGCCCAGTTCCACCGGCCAACCGACTGTGCCTCCAGGCCACCCCAGCATTGCAAGCAACTCGGAGCTGCCCATGCCAGTCCCTTGCACCTTTCAGACCGGCTCCACTATCGCCGTGTGTTGTGTGAGCTGGCGCACTTGGGCCATCAAATGGCATGCCTTGAGGCCCTCATACATGTAGAGACCCTCTTGGAGATTGCCCTCTTCTAGCTCTTTTTAAAAAAATTTGTTTTGGGGAAAGGAAGTTGTAGTGGGTGGAGAGGGTGGGAATTTGGGCACGGCATTTCTGAACATGATTTATAATTATTTTGGACATTTGGTGGGGATGTGGAAAGAATGTGGGAGAGGGTTAGGCCTGTTGTGGGTAGAGAGGGTGGGTTTTATTATATATTTGTTAGTAAAGGGAAAATAGTTATAACCCACTGTAAGTTTGAAGATTTTTTGTGTGTTTTACTTCAACTTTGCACTGATGCTTTTCGTGTAGCCTGTCTTTACTATTTCTTAAACTGTATGCCAGTTAGGAGGGTATGCGGCCATTCCCTATATTCCCTACAGAAACATAGATATACAATTAAGTTAGCTCATCTACAATACAAGTTAGTTACGTACTGAGTAAAGTAGTTCACTTTGCCCCATAGTTGTCTTAGCTGAATAGATGAAGTGATGGCTGGCGACTGCTCCCTCTGTCTATCTTCCAACACCTGGAGGGTTTCCCAAGGTGTATTCTTTATGGTAGTGGTAGTGCACTAACAATGAAGGCATCACGGCGAGGTCTCACTCCCACTTAGGTGATCTCCAACTGGAGGATTAATTTAAAGGGTCACAGGAAACTACATTAAAGAAAAACAGAGAGTTAGTAGGTTAGACATTACATTTAAATTTCAGCTTTAAAAAAACTGGTGACAGACTACTACCACAATGACACATGGGATTTATAAAACAAAGTTATGAGATCCTCAAGTCAGGAAAAATGTACTCAAAGACTGTAGTCTGTAGTCAGCAAGGTTCAGCATTTTATTTACGCATAGCAAAGGTCGAAAATGTTGACGTTGAGGAATGATGTTGTTTGTAGTTGGGTAAGTGGTGCTGGAGTGGGCTATTGCTCATGTAATAGACCACTCCTGCAGTGAGTCAACAGATCTGGGTTTGATCCATCACCGTTCTTTAGCCCACTCTGCCACCCCAGTTCAGACATGGCCATATGCAAATCAGTCTGACCCTGTGCCTCATGGGAACAGTCCAGCACGAACTGTCAAGCCATGTCTTCCCTGGACCGGAAACCCGAAACCGGTCCCAGGATGCTTGTTTCCGGTCCAGGGAAGAAGTGGCTTGGCAGTTCGGGCTGGATTGTTCCCATGAGGCACAGGGTCAGACTGATTTGCATATGGCCATGTCTGAACTGGGGTGGTGGAGTGAGCTAAAGAATGACGATGGATTAAACCCAGATCAGTTGACTGGGGGTGAGTGTTTGATTTGCTCAAATGCTCCATCCATCATCCCCTTTGGTATCGCTTTGTACGCCCTAAGTTGGCAGGGTATGCCTAGACGTGGGTCCCATGCTCACTTTACCACTGGATTCAAGATAGCCTGGCTGATGAGGGTTATGAACCCGAAACCGGTCCCAGCATGCTTGTGTCCGGTCCAGGGAAGAAATGGCTTGGCAGTTTGGGCTGGATTGTTCCCATGAGGCACAGGGTCAGACTGATTTGCATATGACCATGTCTGAACTGGGGTGGTGGAGTGAGCTAAAGAATGACGATGGATTAAACCCAGATCAGTTGACTGGGCGTGAGTGTTTGATTTGCTCAAACGCTCCATCCATCATCCCCTTTGGTAATACAAAATAGTGTGGCAGCATAAATCTGACACAAACATAATGTTCCTCTAGATACTTTTTTTTTGCAAAGAAAGAAGCCCAATGAGAAAGAATTTAAAAGTTCTATGGTTGCACTGGCATACTCATTCCAGGAAGTAGTTTGTTCTCAATCTCAGGTGGTTCACCCAGAAGTTGGTCAGCTAACACACTTCATTCTGACTAATCCTCCTCCTACTCGTCCTTTTATGCTGTTTCAGGAATGGTGTAATTGTGTGGTATGAAACGTTGGTTCAATCTGATCATGGTCAATCTCTCTGCGTTTGAGATGAGATACTGGTCCGTCTCACTGTAACAACTGTACCAGCTGCATTGAACACACACTCTTCAGACACACTGGCTACAGAACAAGCCAAATACTTTATTGCCAGCCTGCTGCGCTCTGGCCATTGGTGCAACTTCCCATAACAATACATCAATGGGTTTTGATCCATATAGACCTCTTTTGGATCATTCGGATACTCCTGGAACATACTCTGAATCATCATTGATCCTGCCACTTGCTTCACCTCTTTTCCCCTCACCTCTGCACTGGACATAGGCCTCGTCATCTGATACCAATTCAATGCAAATGTTGGGTCAGACCCTTCTATTGCTGTTGTTGTAGGTGTTTTGGCTGCTGATGTTGGCTACTGTGAGACAAGACTGCCCTATCTGTACATTGAAGGCTGCACACCAGAAATGCGGAGTGGGACTCTACATTCCAGTCGCTCTTATTCTAGGACTCTGGCTTTCTCAGCAATCAACCTCTTGTCTTTTGAAACATCCCCTTATGAAAAACTAATGAAAGTGGGCAGATTTTTTTTTCTGCCGTTGATCAAGTAGTGTGGCACAGATGTACTCTTTAGATGAGATGATGCCATTTTTTGGCCTTACATTACAAGCCAAGCAAAAGAACACGCTCTCAATCAAGGCATGCGTTTCTGTGTTTTTGTACAAACCTGCCAGTGCGAACCTTTCAGAACCCTTCTGTATCTGGTCTTGCAGCAGATGCAACAGTGGGAGTCCTTGGCCCATCGTACTGTCCTCCTTGCTAACTTCCCGTGTGAAAACCTTAAAAGGGTGTAGCATCTGTGTCAGGCATTTGACTAGGCCCCATTTCTTCGCAACCATGGTTACAGCTTTCCCAATTACATTTCCTCCTCTTTGAATGGCATAGTCATTGATCTGTTTTGACTGCTCAAACAGACGTTGCAACATGTACTAGGTTGAGTTCAAACGTCTTGGCACCTCTTTTGTCAGGGCTTTTACTGATCCTCTATTCATGTCGAATAATCCGTAACTGCTTCTGGACTTTAAAAGAAAGGCTAACATGAGTGCAGATTCTTCTACAGGTGGTCAGTATGTTGCTAACTATGTCTTCTTTTTTGTGAAAGTCTTGCAGCATCAGATTGATGCAATAGGCCAAATACAGGCCCATGAAATAGCCATCGTCTGTCATGGCCTTGACCATGTTACTGCCATTGTCTGTGGCAACAGATCCAATTTGGAGACCTTGGGTCGCAGCCATTCAGGCACCTTGCTGTTAAATTCATCCAAGATGTTTGCAGCTGTATGTAATTTCTAGTCCTGGCCGGTAAGCTCCCCTACATCAGCAGAGTTTGCATTAATTGGGCAGAGTGTAGTGTTGCTGAATTCAGCGTTACAGGCGCGAAGTGGAGTATCTTTTTCCATTTGCGTGCTCAAATTCATTTTTGGCACTCTCTCGCCAGCGCCATGATATTCTCAGGCCGCTAGTGAGCTTCTCGATGGCACTAATGTAGTGCCGATCGCGGTCCCGAACTCACCACTTTAGTAGCTTCTGTGCTCAAGGAGCTGAAAAAGAGGTTTTCAAGTGCGTTTTCTTCTCCAACAATTCGTTGGAGTTGTTTTTAGTGCAAGAAGCCTTTTTTTAACCTTTTTATTTCCAACTGGAAGGAAGGGCCCCAGAGACTCCAACTTCCTGTTCTTTTCCAGCAGACTCCTCCCATTGCTTTTTCTATCTCCTGGTCACTTTTCATTTGTATTTTGAGCTGGAAGGATCACTCTCCTTGTCCGCTGCAAATATACTATTTTCGATTTAAGGACTTTATATTTGATATTTTTATAGTCAGTTTAAAAACACTTGTATAAGGGTGTTGCTTGTTTGATAGTAGGCATGTGCCAGTATTTATTTGCACTCTTATTTGAATTTTCAAAGTGATTGTGGTTGGTGGCCTGTATTTTCAGTAGGGGCCTAGTTATATTTTTGCATTTCGGTTTTCTTCTTTTGTGAAGTAACAATATTGCACAGTTCAGTACATTTTCTACATATTTGTTAATTTTTCAATATTTATAAATTTTACCATGTGGCCTGGTTGCCAAGGGGCCATCCAGTAGGCTCAGGACTGTGCTGTCATGGGTGTATGAAACAATTGTTTCTGTGGTATATGCTGATTTAAAACATCATTTAGGGCTGGGATGGCATTGGATTAAATTAACAATGTGTTTTTTGTATATTCCATGTGTTTTAGTGTACATAAAGTGCATATGTGGGATAATATCTGATGCCTTTAGAGGATATGTGTTGTTGTAAAATGTTTACAGCTCTGTTAATTTTCGTTTTTGGCATTGCTGAACTAATGTAGTGTTTTCTTCATTATTACTATACCCCCTTTGTCTATCCAGTGTGTGTGTATGTGTGTGTGGGGGGGTGTGAGTGTGTGTGTGTGTGGCTTGGGGGCATTTTGTGCTTCCAGCCAGTGAGTCTTTGCCACAGGATTTCATGCATTCTTTGTTCCGCATGCCTCCGTGCTTGCTGCTGTTGTTTGGCCATATGGTTGGCAGCTATTTTGTGCCTCCATCCACCGTGCCTTTTCCACTGGCTTGCATGTGTTCTTTGTGCCCCATGCCTCCTTGCTTTCTGTTGTTGTTTGCCCATGTGTTACTGGATAGAAGCCATTTTGTGCATCCAGCCAGTGTGCCTTTATCCTAGGCTAGCATGGATGGATGTGATATCAGTTCAACAATATGCTTGAGGCTCATTGTAGTATGTATTTTAACAATATAATTTTGATGAACAGTGCTTATATATTACATGCATTTTTAATATGTTGTACCCCCTTCCCTCACAGTAGGTTTCTTCTCAGCCTCCCATACAAACACCAGCAATCATTGGTTGCTTTTTAATGTTAATTTCAAATATTCATTTATTCTTTTGAATGGACACTTTTATTTTTTTTATTTTCTTTACATTTCTTGTAATTTAAATTATTTTATTTGAATTTTTGTATTTGATTTTTCTTTATGTTTTCTTTTTTAAATATAATTTTTAACTAGTTTTTTTCATTTTGCGTCGTTTATCCATCCATCCATCCACCGTGGGTGCTAAGGAGCACAACAGCATTCAGTTTTTTAGGTATAATGGCATTTCCTCCTGGATACCCTGGTCGAGGTGCATTACAGACACGTCAGCATCATTAATTTTTTTAGTGATTATTCTAATTCCCCCTGGACCACATTGCCTGCCATAGGCACACACTACCATCTATTTTTCAAAAGATTATGATTCCATTTACCCATGCAATTCCCTGAGTGCATGATGTGTGTTATCCTGATGGCGAAGTACATTTTTTGGTATGGTGGTGTAGTTTGACTTTATAGAGTTTTTTAACTAAGTAACAAACCGCACTAATTGCCTTTGTCTGTACTAAAACTGCACCAATGCCACGTTTCACTAGATGATTTTCTTGCTTGTTTCCATTTAGATGTACAAGAGAAGAAACAACACCACCCGCAGTACTGCCAAACAGAAGGCCTGTTCAGTGACATTGTACGTCAGTCTTTCAATCTCTTCCACTTGTGCAGATGAGTGGGACTGCCAACTTAGAGCTATAAGATGGCCACAAAGAAAGTTGCTGCCAAGAAAGTGGTCAGTAAAAAGAAGCAGCTTTCCACCAGTGGTGTGTCAGTCAAAATCTTTTTCGGACAACGTTGTGTGCCTGCCGCACCGGTCTCCAGGGAGCAAGCTGGGAGCAGCACTCCCGCATCAACAGCCTCACCCTAACCTACACTGAAGACCATGTCTGTCTGTGAGGCAGCCACTGCATTCATGGCATTGCCAACAATGCTGAATTTGATTTGTTCTTTTCGCAAAGTAGTACTCAGTCATTTTAGGATACAGAGGAAAAGGGTCAGCAGACAAAGTCACCATTAGTACATCTGCCTGATGATGGAGTAGAACTGGAGGTCGAGCATCCTGCTGAGGAGGTACCTCCTCATTTAGAATCATTAGCTCCCAGAACTCCAGCAAGGAAAAGGAAAGGCACTGCTCCACCATTTTCTTCAACCGCCACTTGTGATGATGATGATAGGAATGTGGCATGGACCCACCAGAGACGAGGAGAAAGCAGGTGAGGCAAGAGAAAAGAAAAGTTCCTGAAATCCTTAGAATTATGGAAGGAGATGATGAGGAGGATGATGATGAGTTAATCATTGTGGAAGGTGACACAGAGGATTATTACATTGCTATTCAACTTGCTCCGATGGATGTGACATAAATAGCACTTCCAGCTCCCATATTTGCATAGGCCCACCTGAGACCTGCACTAACCACTACCTCAGTAGACGTATGCACTGCAGAGAGGCAATCGATGACAGGCCCACCTACTTCCATTTTGCCTTCAGGCTTTGGCAGTGGCTCAGTAAGAAAAAAGTGCTCCTCCCAGTTTGGGACTTTTTTACGATTAGCAAAGATGAGGAGAACAGTGCAATATGCACCATTGTCCATATGATGGTTCATCAAGGTAAACCTTGTTCACATTAGGGTACTGGAGGCTAAGTGACTCATATAAAAAATCATCACGCAATCTGGTCAGAGGAGCTTCTTAAAAAAATTGCTGAATGTGGTCGTGGTGGTGGAATTGAGGTGAGGTGAAGTGAGCTGGAGAACATCAGCTACAAGTCCAATAATGGTGGGAGATTATGATGAAGTGGGTGACATCCTCGCCCAAAGAGCCCTGCCCCCAGCAGTGCAAGAGCAGAATCACCCACCTCAGCGACTTCACAATAGCACCAGCCTCAGAGTAAGATGGAGACACAAGAGCATACAGTGACTGCCCCACCACGGCGAGCACTGACCTGCTTCTCAAAGTCTTCTGTGTCAGTGGCCCCAGAAGAGAAGAAAAAAAATAGGCTACTATTATGGGCATGTTTAGGCAGGAAAAGTCCTACGACCGCAACCACCCAACTGCATGCTTCTACAATGGAAAGCTGGCAAAAATGTTAGTGCTGGACCTCCTCCCTTTTTCTTTTGTGGAAGCCATGGGATTCTTAGAAATTGTGGCAGTCATTCGCCCGGAATGGAAGGTTCCAAGTTGGACCAATTTTGCCTGAGTTGATGTTGTAACGCTGCATCACAATGTACTGCAATTGGTTGGACAAGCTTTGTAGTAAAGTGTTGTTCACACTATCCACCTGACAACAGACATCAGTCGACTGATTACATGTAAATCACTGCACACTTGATCTCTTTTGCCGAAGTAAAGCAAAATATTTCTACAGGTCTTTGCCCGGAAGTAAGTTTTAAGAACATTCTGCATCATGCAGCAGTGGCAATGTTCACCATGGAGAGATCACATACAGCTGCAATTTTCTTGAACAAATTTAACAGCAAGGTGTTTGAAGGGCTGCGATTCATAGCTCTTAGAATTGGATTTGTTGCCATGGACAATAACAGTAACATAGTCAAGGCAATGGTAAACGGTGGCTATTTCAGGGTCCTGTATTTGGCACATTACATCAACCTGGTGGTGTAAGACTTTCTCAACAAGAAGACATAGTCAGCAACATACTGACCACCTGCAAAAGAATTTGCACTCATTTCAGGCATTCTTTTAAAGTCGGGAAGCAGTTGCAGATTATTCAGCCTGCTAATAGAGTACTAGTTAAAGCCCTGATACAGGAGGTGCCAACACATTGGAACTCGACTAATTGCATGTTGCAACATCTGTTTGAGCACTACAGACCGCTCAATGACTATGTCATTTAAAGAAGAGGGTATACAATTGGGAGGAGTATGACCATGGATGCGGACAAATGGGGCCAAGTCAAATGCATGCACAGATGCTACTTCTTTTTGAGGTTTTTAAATGGTAAGTTAGCAAGGAGGACAGTACGATGGGCCAAGCTATCCTGTTGTTGCCTCTTCTACAGGACCAGCAGGTGTCTGAAAGGTTTATCATTGCAGGTGAGAACAAAAAACATAAGTGCATGCCTTTTTTGGGAGATAATCCTTCACTTGACTTGTAATACAAGGCTGCAACATAACATCATCTAGTCCAAAGAGTACATATGTGCCACACTACTTCATCCAATGTACAAAAATTTATTCTGCCCATTTTCATTCCTTTTTCTGAAGCAAATGTTTCAAAATTCAGGAGGTGGATTGTTGAGCAAGCCGGATACCAGGAAGAAGAAAAGCAGGAGTCTCACAGCAGCCAACAACACTAGCAACCAGAACACTGGCAACAACAGCAACAGAAGGACTGGACCCACCCTATGCATTGTATTGGTATCAATCGGCAGGGCTTAAGTTCACTGCAGTGGTGATGGTAAAACCAGTCAAGCAAGTGGCAGCACCAATGACCATCCAGAGGATGTTTCAGGAGTATCTGGATGATTCAAAAGAGATCTATGTGGATCAAAACCCACTGATGTATTGGTATGGGAAGATACCTCAATGTATAACCACAAAATTCCAGACTGAATCTGGGATGAGGGAACCAGAGGCACGGGGTGCTTGGAGCCAGCAGCCTCCAACAGGAACTGTTTACCACAATGAAGCCGCTCCTAGTAGGGTGTCGCTAGTGCTAGTGCAGATCAATCTGTGAGTGTAGGCATCTCACAAAAAGTGAAGTACTGGTCTCACACACCACCTGGTGTCATGCTTCATAATTGACAAAGTGATCGGTGTAATGGTGATATTATTGTCCCCCCACCGAAATCAATCGGGTCGACATGTTTCTGCCAAATGGCCCAATTGGGTCCGTGGCATTTATAAGGACGAAAACAAACAAATGAACTGTGGGCTCCACTCTTACCAGACTGTTGTGAGAGGATTTCCACTCAGTGGGGTGATATAGATCACACTCCGCTGTGATATGGCCTATATCTAAAGCCCTATAGTTGGGACCCTGTGCCCCATAGGAGGGTGAGGGCAGGAGACCCCTTAGGTCAAGCCTGATACATGACGTGATCTCCGCCTCTGCACCTATAGCTGTGCTCCTCCGCTCCTCGATGTACAGCGATCACTTTGTTTTAACTACCATATAGATGCCAGCAATATTACAATTTAATTTGACATCTGTAATGGCTTTTTAACCTCACTATCTTTTTCTATGGGCCCCCACTTAGTTTAGAAGTGCATTCCTGTCGTCAGGTGTATGCCCGTCCTCTATCAAACCAAGTTTTTAGAGGGCGAGGACTGGTCAATGATGAAGCATGACACCAGGTGGTGAGTGAGACCAGTCCTTCACTTTTTGTGAGATGCCTGCACTCACAGATTGATCTGCACTAGCGATACACTACTGGGAGCGGCTTGATTTTGGTAAACAAGATGCCTCAATGGCCAGAGCTGAGCAGGCTGGCAATAAAGTATCTGGCTTGTCCTGTAGCCAGTGTGTCTACTGAGGATGTGTTCAGTGCAGCTGTTTCAGTTGTTACAGTGAAAAGAACTAGTCTCTCACCTCAAAATGTTGAGAGATTGACTATGATCAAAGTGAACCAACATTTCATACCACACAATTGCACCATTCCTGAAACAGCACAGGTGCAGGAGGAGGAGGATCGGTCAAAATCAAGTGTATTAGCTGACCAAGTTCTGGGTGAACCACTAGAGTTTGAGGACAAACTCTACTTCCCTGACTGAGCATGCCAGTGCCACCATAGAACTTTTCAATTATTTCTCGTTGAGCTTCTTTCTTTGCTTAAAAAAGGAGCTAGTGGAACATTATGTTTGTGTCACATTTATGGTGCCTCAACATTTTTTTGTCACACATATTGCCAGATTGCAGTTGGACCAGTGTGCAGTGAGCCTTGAAAATTCCTTCATGACATTCGTGACAATGCCTGCCTCCCTCGTATGCCTATCCTTTTTTGCATCACTTAGCAGGGCTGTCTCAGAAGATCATTGATTTACAAGAGTGCCAATCCCATATTCGAATGTGTTGCCTGTGTCAAAGATACAATTCTGTACCTACTGCCTAACCTACCCGTGCTTTGATTAGAAGATGTATCTTCAATTATTGCAACAATGAGTGAGTGATTTTGAGTGATTATTGATGAGTGATGTAGTGGCAGACAGTGAGGGAGGGTGTTCAACTATAATTCATAAACATGACTGAGATGATTTGCAATGTTTGGGGATCTAATGATGGTTGACCATTGGTCATTGGTCATTGGTCTTTACAAACATACCTTACATAGAGAAAATTAACCTGCACAGAAAACTCCTATGGTCCTTCCTTTTTTTTATTACCTAGAAGGGCTGCCCCAGAAGATCATTTGATTTACAAAACTGCCAATTTCCAATCTGTTGCTTGTATCAAAGAGGAGACACAATTGTGTACCTACCACAGTGCTTGGATTGGAAGAGGTAACTATTACAACATTGAATGATATATTATTGAGTGATTGTGAGTGATGATTGATGATTAATGTTGTGGCAGACAGTGAGGCAGGATGTCCAGCTGTAATTTGTAGACATGTTTGAGATGATTTGCAATGTTTGGGGCCTGCATGATGGATGATACTTTTTCCGGGAGGTGATTGGCATTTACCTAGAAGGGCTGTCCCAGAGGATCATTTGATTTACACAACTGCCATATTCTAATCTGCTGCTTGCATCAAAATTAATATAGAATTGTGCACCTACCACTGTGCTTGTATACCACTGTACCTGTGAGTGATATAATATTGAGTGACTGTTAGTGATGATTGATGTGGTGACAGGCAGTGAAGGAGGGTGTTCAATTGTAATTTGTAAACATGATTAAGATGATTTACAAGGTTTGGGGCCTGAATGATGGGAGATAATTTCTGGTTGTTAAGAGACCACATCAGTCACTTTAGTTAACAATCAAAAACCTATACAAAATACTTCAATTCTGCTTCTCTACTTAACAGCAATGTGCTACACCTCTGTCTTGCTTGAGTCGGGACTGGGACTAAGTTACTCGGAGTCAGGAGGAGGATAGAAGAACGGGTGGGACTTCCTCATCAACAGCTAGAATAAAGAAGCTATCGACTTCAAAGGGAAACCATGACTCTGAGGCCTAGTACTCAGCTACTTGGACTTGGACCCACCCCCTCCATGACAGCACCGACACCAACCGACCACGTACGCAACCTATGATTCATCCTCGACTCACCCTCTCCATGTCCAAACAGGTAAACGCCGTCTCCTCCTCCTGCTACAACACCCTCCGCACACTTCGCAGAATCTACAAATGGATCCCAGCCGAAACAAGAAGAATGGTAATACAAGCCCTCGTCAGCAGCAGATTAGACTACGGCAACGCACTCTACGCCGGAATCCCAGCCAAACACCTACGACGACTCCAGCGCATCCAAAATGCCTCCGCCCGACTGATCGTCAACGTACCCCGCCACTGCCACATCACCCCCACCTGTGAGACCTACACTGGCTCCCCGTCGAAAATAGGATCACCTTCAAACTCCTCACCCACGCACACAAAGCACTCCACAACGCCGGACCAGCCTACCTGAACAACAGACACCCCCCCACCCGCCAGCTCTGCTCTGCCAGCCTCGCACTCGCCACCGTCCCCCGCATCCAACAAACCACCTCCGGCGGCAGATCCTTCTCCTACCTCGCCGCCAAGACCTGGAACACCCTACCTACCCACCTACGTCAGACTGAAGACCTACTCGCCTTCAGAAAACGCCTCAAGACCTGGCTCTTCGAGCAGTAGCGGCACCCCCCACTCAGTGCCATGAGACCCTCACGGGTATGTAGCGCTCTTTACAAATCCCCTGATTGATTGATTGATTGATTGGAATGGAAAGAGGTGCGCTGTTTTGGGAAATGCTGCTTAGTGTGTGTTGCACTGGTGGCAAAAGTGAAACTGTGAGTTTTCTTATGTTTTGCTCTGCCTCTGAGACTTCCTGGTACACTTCTCATGAAGCTTACCTTCTTTCTGTCCTCTGTGACTCTACAATTCAGTTTCATTTTTACAATCTGCAGGCCTTCTTGTTTCTTGCATGAACAAAAGGTGAACGCTGAGCTCAACACTCCTGCTTACCTACCAGACAGTTACAGACAGGCACCCAAGAGTGATGGACATTCCCAAGGAGAATACAGATGCAACACCAAATGTTGCAATACTGTATCATTTTTCATTAAACAATCATATTTTCATTACTGGGTGGGTTTACTCCTCCATATGATTTTTTCAAACCTAGACGACAGAACCTTTATATATTTGATCATTTGGGCCTCTGGTACAGAAGGACTGTTTGCAATGCTTTTAACGGTACTGTTTCACACTCATTTCTTTGTTTCCTTTCACAATAGATTGATGATGATGATGTGCTGCTCATCGCCCATATGAATATTGTCCCTGTGCAGGATTTGTCTTTGCCAGGCCTTTCCCCAAATCCCCTTCCCCGTCCTTTAATCAAACCCCTAACCCTTTTCCCCTGAGCTGTGTGATCACACACTTGGTGGGGCAGATGTGGTAAAAGTGACATCAACTCACTGCAGGATCTTCCATTAACTAAGCATTAACCCACACTGGCCCTATTTATCCACCCACGCATAAAAGTGATCCATATTTTAGATATAGAAGAGCATCAGTTGTCAGCATCATAATTTAGGCCATGTGTTGTGCAAACGCTTAACGTTCCCCACTCCAGAGTTTGAGTCCACTTTTCATGACTTGAGTATTTCATAAATTTTGCTTTAATAAAATATTATTGCTCAGAAGAAGTTACCGATTGCGATTTATGTTGTTTTATCACTATCAGGTATTTCTTTGTTGCGTGATATAGTAGTAATTCTTTGTAAAGCTATGATATAATTTATAACCCACTAACTCAGTGTTTTTTATTTCTATTTAGTTGCCTGCAATGATAATACTTCCAATTAATACTACAGTTGGAGCTCATCTGGGTGGGAGTGGGGCCTTGCTTGTGAAGTTGTGATGCCTTCCCTGTTATTGGGCCACCAGCCACTGATATTCCAGCTGGAAAGTGTCCAGCCTCTGCCACTACAGCCGGGCAGCTATCTCCTGCCTGGTGGTTGGTGTGGGTGAACCAGCAGGAGTAGCTATATCAAGAAAAAGAAAAAAAGGATAAAGTGCAAATAATGATTTGCATAAACAATTGTTTAGAATTAGTGGGTGGAACAGTAGCAGTACATTGCTGGTCCCCTAATGCCATTGGAATTTGATGTGATTATAATAATTAGGAGAGTCACAAGACCAGTTTTATATTTTACCCATTGATGCCTTTCATAAAAAGCACCGACTGTCTGGCAGAAAAGTAGTAAGGCAGAGTAACACTAGATTAAAAAAACAATTATTCGATTTTTTTTCTTTTAAAGGCTTTTCTAGTAACTAAACAGACACTTTGAGTGGAAAAATAAAAATAAATTACATCCCATGAATTAGTGAGGCATTATGCACTATGGACTGGAGTACAAGTTGTGTTGTGTTAAATTAATGGAGGCATGCCAGCACGTAGAGTAAATTTCTACTGTCTGCAGCTGGGGCAGCTGTAGTTGTCAATGATCTATCTTTAATTTTAATGCCCCGGCTCTTCTCCAAATGCCTTTTACTTTCTACCCTGACTCCAAAGAGGCAGATGAATATTAAATAAGATACTACTTCACACACCTCATGTAAAAAAAATGCAGATATGATCCCGTCTGTTATAGGCAGACGTTGGGTAAAATGATGCACTGCACTACAGGGAAAGGAGCAGGCTATATAGATTGTATTTGGCACGTTTGTCACAGAGTGTCCCAGACGCCAAACTTGAAATTAAATCAGGCCCCTAGTCCCACTTTACTTACTGGCCTCGCCCACCACCACAAATTATTTCCAACAAATGTATTCGCTGGGCAGTAAGGAAAGCACTCTTGACTTACTCTACTGCAAGGTAAGGTAGAGGGATGAGGCGGGTAGGTAGAGCTTCTCATATAGAATAGAAGTGTCTCACTGATGATTGATTTGTCATGTGACTATTAAACTTTGGTTTATTTAGTCACTGTAGTTGCCGAAAGCTGAAAGGGAAAAATCTGAACATGTGTAAAATAAATCTGTTTTGGGAAACCCATGAAATATATTTTGGAATCACTTCACATGGCTATAAAATGTGGTACATGCCAAGAATGGATTTTTCAATTTTTTGGCAGGCTGAGATGAAAAAACGTACTAAATAATAAAGGAGTGAAGTTCTAAGAGGTGAATGGATGGGTGAAATGAAACACACATTGTGTGTTCGGTTTATAAATTGCAATGCATTGAAAATGTTGTAAATGCTCCATTAATTGTGCAGATGCACAATGCACAGCCAACACTGCAGCCAGCAAATTGAATCATACTGCAGTTTGGTCATTGTTGGAGAAATACCATGGGCAGGGAAGGGGGCTTATGGATGATGATGGGTGGGATATATATCTGCCTCGCTTAAGAAATTCAATGCGTCAAGGCAGTAGAGCAAAAATTGAAAAATGACCCTCCCTTTAAACCATAACTTTGATAATCATAAAACAAAGTAAGTGAAGTAGGTGAGCAGCGTGCACCTCTCCAGAAGAGCTTCCTTGCTTATTCATCCCAAAAATCTAATCATTTATTCATCCTTTCATTCTTCTACATTCACCCATAGTCACCATTATTTAAGGTTTACTTTCTCTCATCCAATCTATCACCAATCCATTATCTATCCATTCAGTATTCACCCATTCTTTCAACCATCCTTTCACCCATCCATCACTTTACCCCCTCAAACTGACTCTCCTTCTCCTGCAGTGGAATTTGAGACAACAGCACTGGTGATGGTTGTGGCTAGAATAAAACATTATACATTTTTTAGATGCCAGATACACCTGCCCTTAATTTTTTAATTAAACAAAATACAACCGCAAAACATAACAATAGTTCGGTTAGCACTGTATTATCTTCTAACAAAAATATTGTTCTGGGCGAAGCCAACCGAAAACATTTCATAATAGAGGGGTACAACTATAGCCTAGCATGATCATGATGACTCTGAGTCAATGCGGGCACAATTAAGGGGTGGAATAATGGTCAATGTAAGACATATAGTATTGGTTGGCAAATGCAATATGACCTCATACTTTCCAGCCATGCTGCACTGTCATAGAACCTGCTGGTATATTGTAAAAATGAATTATACAGCACAACAAGGGGGTGAGGGGAGTGAGGGAGTCCATGACTGTGGCCACTCTCTAGTTACCTGTTAGAGCATAAGCAGGAAAAACAAAACCTTCTGAACAAACATACATGGTGAATATTATTTAGAATACAAGCTTACTTGGGCCTGCAATCTTCACTGTATACAGTAGAGTACCAACAATCTGTTTTTAGTCTTACAGTACCACAAGTTACATAGGGGAGAGAAAAGATTACCAACAAAGCACTAAGCAGAAGATAAGGGAACTAGAGACTAATACAGACCAGAAAAAATCAGCTACGAAATAAAAAACATGAAATAAGGAAAACTAAAGATAATGCAGGGATAATATTAATGAAAAAAAATTGGATAGGGAAGTTGGAAAAACAGGAGACAGTATAAAAAAATACACAAGGCAAAATGTAAAAGTAGCACAGTGGCCAGAGGTAAAAGAGGTAATCCATTGTGCTTTGCACGTGTAGGTTCGCATCATGTCCTCTTCGCCACATGAAAGGAAGATGACAGGTAAGGGTGTCAAGGCAAATGTATTTATACCAGCAACACTAGGCTCCAGGTAAAAACGCCAATCCTGCAACCCAGCAACAAAATTGCAATACCCCAAGATTCTACCCTAAGCTCACAACAATCATAAAAAAACAACATTAGTGAAATAATAATAATAAATAATAGGACTTACAAGACTGAGTGGAGCACTCAGCTGTGGCACTGGTGGTCTTCCCCAGTTCTTTCCAGACCCTCCTATGCACTGTCCCTCTTCTTTCCCTTGGGTTCTGATGTAAGAAATGAAGAAGATAAAAAAAATAGATTAGTGGTACAGTTACACTCTACAAAATTATTATGACAGGCAAATGCAATCACTATGTACTTATCTAAAACAGATTGCCTACAGTACTATTGTTCTAGTCTTTTGACGATCGTTGAGTTGGCTATACTACTCCTAAAATCTCTATTTTCCTTAACAAAAACTACATTTGGAACTAATGAATTGCAGTGAATGATCTTTGACTCTATCCTCATTACTCACCCCCCTCGATGGACCAACTCAGTCCACCTTTTTTGCAATGCACAGATGTTTTCTACACCTCACTGTGAAATAGCTTGCGACTGTACGAGCTTCATAAAGAAAGTCACAAAGAATGCTAACTCACTGATATCACTGATTCACTAATGGTGACAGGAGAACAGACATGTCTGCAATGGCTTCTTATTTAATCTACCAAAGCGCTGAGGAGTATGGTTAGGTAGCGCTGAGCACCTGCGTAGCTGAAACTAGGTCACATAATAATAATATTCCAAAGTAACTAAATGTAACTTCCCTTTGAGTGTAAGCATCATGCTATTCAGGAAAATTAATATCAGCATTGTAGAACATAAACACAATAATAATTAACACTCGTCGAGCCTGGAAATCATCTCCAAAGCGAGTAGGTGGATCAGTTCCTGCTCCCGGTCAAGGATATCTGCCCAGCGGTGAGTCGGCTGCTGGACGGTGCGTCAAAGCTGGCTGGTGCACTGCACAAACTGGTGCACCCTTCTTCAGCGCAGCTGACACTCCAGCAGGGCAGCCACAGCCACTGCAGGTAAGAGTGGTAGGGCGGTGGGACCAGGTAAGGGGGGATTTCGAGAATCGACCATGAGGAAAAATTAATTATTTATTTAATTCTCCCTCCTTGTCATCTCTCGAAATCGCCCCTCAACTGGCCCACTACCCCACTGCGCTTACCTGCAGCGGCCACGGCAGCCACAGGGGTAGCCCACTGCTGGGCCTGCTGCCAGCATGGAGTGGAGGTGGCGTTGCACTAAATAAACAGTGCTGCCCCTCCACCTCACTGAAGATAGCCCAGGCTGCAGGTAGGTGGCTAATCACATTTCCGGGCCAGGTGCCACCCCTCTCCTGTTCCCCCAGCTCTGCAATGGCAATGGGTGTGGGGGAGAAAAACAAGGGAAGGAAGGAAACAAGGAAGGTTGGAAGGAAGGAAGGAAATGAAATACAAAGGAAGTAGGGGAAACATTTAAAAAGTATTTAAAAAGTCATTAAAAACATGTGGAAAAATTGGAAAAAAAACAAAATACAAAGGCACAAAAACACACACTAATATAATAAATAAAATTCCAGGTAGATTATTTAGGAGGGCAGAGAATTTAAAGGAGTAAAAGGAGATTCAAAAATTGGCCCATTACCATAAACAGAACAGAGAAAACACGAAGGCTGTGCCATGCAAACTGCGTGGCGCAGTTCCCACGCATTTTCCAATGCAAGGAACCCAACATGAACTGACACACCGGGAGACTCCACCTGCTCACGGAACTTCAAGTAAGGCAGCAGAGTCTTTGGGCCATTTCACAGAGTTCCGCTTAACGCGACTTCGCAAACTCTTCCAAGGCCTACTGATTTCTCCATGGCAAGCATGGCCACTGTTGCATTACACTGATTGCTGTTAAAACTTTCTTCAGTGCCAGTACCTGTAGCTATCTTTTGCTTTGCCCCTGCAAATGAGATCCAGTGTGCAGTGATGCACATGTTATCAGTCGCCTGATGACTGGTCTGTCGTCAGTTGGATAGTGTGAACAACACTTTGCTGCATAGCTTCTCCAACCAATTGCAGCACATCACAATTCAGCTCTAGAACAGCAACTCTGGCAAAATAAGTCAGACTTGAATCCTTCCATTATGGGCAGATGGCTGCCACAAATTCTAAGAATCACAATCACACTCCTTCCACAAAAGAAAAAGGGCAAAGGTCCAGCACTAAAAAAAAGTGAAACAAACTAAAAAATAATATTAAAAACTAATGAGTAAAAATCAAAATTAAAATTAAAAAACTACCAATAATTGCCAATGTTTGTATGGGAGGATGAAAAGAAACCTATTGTGAGGCAAGGAGGTACAAAATGAAAAGAATGCAAAAAAGGCATGTGATATGTAAGCACTGCCAGTGTTCATCAAAATCATATTCTTAATATGCATAATACAATGATCCTCAAGCATATTATTAAACTGATATTACATCCATCCATGCAAGCCTATGGCATAGGCACACTGGCTGGGTACACAAAATGACTGCCTGACATTGCCACATGGTCAAACAACAATGGCAAGCACGAAGGCATTGGAAACAAAGAACACATGCAAGCCTATGGCAAAGTAATATTGGCTGGATGCACAAAATGGCTGTCAGCCAGTGTCATATGGTCAAACAAAAACAGCAAGCAAGGAGGCCTGGGAAACAAAGAACACATGCAAGCCTATCCCACAGGCACACTGGTGGATGCACAAAATGGCTGCCAGCCAGTGCCACATGGTCAAACAACAACAGCAAGCATGGAGGCTTGTGGAACAAAGAACACATGACAAAGGCAAACTGACTGGATGCACAACATGGCTGACAGCCACATGGAAAAACAACAATAGCAAGCAAGGAGGCATGGGGAACAGAGAGAACACATTCAGGCCTATGAACACAGATTCCATATAATGGCCCCTGGACCCCTGGCATGGAGGACAAAGACATATCAATGATGGCCTATGGCAAACACACACCTTCACACACAGACAAACACACAAGCACTGGGCAGACAAATGAGGCATGGTAACACAGAAAATAACACGACCATTGATTCAGCAATGCCAAAAACGAAATTTACCTGAGAAATAAAAAATTTACAACAGCTCACATCCTCCCAGGGCATCAAATATTACCCCACATATACACTTTCAGTGCACAAAAAACATGAAATGCTAAATAAACACCACATTTGCCATCCCATTCCTAAACTATGTTTTAAAATAACATATACCAAGGAAACTGTTGTTGCTTGCCTGGTCCTACATGCCTCTTGGCAGACTAGGCCACATAATAAGATTAAATAAATATTGCCCATTTAACAAACATGGAGTAAATGTACTTAACTGTGCAACATTGTTCCTTTACAAAATAAGAAAAATTAAATGCGAAAATACGAGTAGGTCCTTAATGAAAATGCAGGTCACCCACCACAATAACTTTAAAATTCGAATTAAATTAAAAATAGATTTGTCTGCATGCCCTTTATCAAAAAAACAACACTCTTATACAATAGTTTTTTAACTTACTTGTGAAATATCCAAAACATAGGGGCAATTTACAAGTCACTTTTAGTGACGTTGTGGTGGCAATAGAAGATTTGCCTTATTTATAAGGCAGCATTAAACCACTTAATGTGGCTTAACGCTACCTTGTAAATACGACACCCTTTCACGCTACACTTAGCATGAAAGGGGCGGGCCATAGGTGTTGTGTTATGGTGATTTTGACGCTGCCCCCTATTTACAAGAGCAGCGTAAATAGGAGGCAGTGCCAAAATTAAGACCAGGGAAAACCTGGTCATAAACTAGCGAAACAGGGAGAAATGCTTCATTTCTCCTTGTTGTTGCTGTTTCCATGTGTGCTGCGTTGTGCAGCACACATTGAAGTTACAAAACGGCATTTAATGATTTTTTGTGTGCAGGAAAGGGGACCTTCCTGCACATAAGTAATCTTCCCCTCAAGCCACATCTTCCATGGACCGGAAACACGCATCCTGGGACCGGTTCCGGGTTCATAATCCTCATCAGCCAGGCTATCTTGAATCCGGTGGCAAAGTGAGCAAGGGACCCACGTCTGGGCATACCCTGCCAACTTAGGGCGAACAAAGCAATACCAAAGGGAATGATGGAGCTCCAAAACTACATGGCGCCCAACGGGTTGGTAAGGCACTAATTTTAACCTCAGTTCTCCAAGAAAAAGGTAGCAGGTCTGAAGATCAGACATGCCGAAAATCCTGAGGACACAACTCAAGAACGGAGAATGGGCTCAGACAATGCTGGACAGTGCAGCAGAAGTAACAATAGCTCGCCAGAACCTGAAGGAACTTCTGGAGATAGTGGACTTGAATGAATACATATCAGTAGACACCAGAGTTAGTTCTCCACAAAAGTTATACGAAATAACACTCCGGATGGAGGGAGACATACCAAGAAAAGTAAAAGCACTCTTTTGGGCGAAGCTTTCAAGGGGTTATGACATACTTCTAGCAGAAAAAGACTGGCCACCACAATTTGTCAGGGAGTGCCCACATGGCGCAGACATCATTATGCCAGCCTTCTCCAACCATGTTCCAGTACATCTAAAATATACTTTTGCCAGGAAATGGGAGGTTGCCCAAGCTCCAGCATTATATAAAAATCATGTTGGATGGGATGAGGACTCACCTCACCATAAAATCCAATTAAAAATTCAACCAACTGCACAAAGGCAGTACCCTATTAAGCAAGAAGCTAAAAAAAAACTGGTCAGGGAGATCGTAGATCAACCTGAATATCAAGGGGTGGTTGAAACATGCACCTAATCAATGAACAATCCTTTGTTTCCTGTTGCAAAGCCAGACAACACATATCGTCTAGTTTTGGATTAGAGACACCTGAACATTTGTTATAAAACATTTGCAGTGCAAAATTCACACAGTACAGCATTAATGAATAATATTGTGCGTAAAAATATAAAACCACATTGGATATTTCAAATTGTTTCTTTTGTCAAAACATAGCACCTGAAAGTAGGTACTTGACAGCTTTCTCAAAAATGGAGACCCACTGTCACTTTTGTCGACTCCCACAAGGGCTCAAGCACAGCCCGGGTTTATTCTCAGCAAGAGTAACAGAGTTACTAAAATTTATGATGATGAGGCATTGTCATATGTCGATGACATATACTTAACAGACAATGACCTGGATAGGCACTTGAACAGGGTAAATAACATAATACTGGAATTTGACTCTGAGGGCTACAAATTCAATTTAAAAAAATCAAGAATTGCCCATCTCAATGTCCTTTTTCTAGGATATGAACTTTCAAGTGAAGGCAAAAGCCTGGTAGCAAACTTTTTAGAGAAATGTGCGCTGCTCCAACCTCCAAAAATGCTGAAAAACTTACAGTCGATTCTAGGTTTCCTGAATTTTGGAAGAACTTACATTCTAAATTATGCAGAAAGGGTTAAACCTCTCTACGAATTAATCAAACAAGATTTCAAGCAAAAAGATTGGACACAGAAACAAACAAATATCCTGCGTTCAATACAAGCTCACATGTTAGCAACAAACCACTTACAAACAAGCGTGACTACACGTAATTTAGTGATCCTAATAATACCGGGTCAATGCGGATTCACCTGCTTAACGTTTAATGAAGGTGAAAAAGTACTGATTGCATACAAATCTCATTTGTACACACAAAAGGAAATGCGCTGCACTTCAACAGAAGAAATTCTGACAGCAGTTCAAACCGCTGTAGCAAAAAAAAGAGCTCTAGCCCAGGGGAAACGCATTATTGTCGTGATTCTGGTACCAGCCTTAGAGGCGGTTACAAAAGCAAGCATACCGAATGCAAAAGCTTTACATCCAAGATGGATACAATGGGTTAATTCTCTTGCTGAAACAGATGTTGAATATGTTTTTGATCCTTATTTGAAAACTCAAGCATTCCTGCAATATGAACATGAATGTCCTCTGCCTATTGAGATTCTCCCTCTTGACCAGAACAAATTTATAATTTATACTGACAGATCAGCACAACCCGGTACTGGGAGTAAGCAAGCTTAAGTTGCAGCATGCGCGATCGTTAAAGCTCGTATGCACAATGGTAAATTCCGGCCAATGGTTACAAAAACACAGTCTCTAGGAGACTGTACAGCTTAGCGAGCTGAACTACAAGCATTCAAATTGGCACTTGAAAATACGGATCGCGAATTCCCCACACTTATAGTGTGCGATTCCTTTTACTGTGTACAATCATATAATGAATATTTACAGAATTGGCTACAAAACGGTTTAAAAGATGGAAAAGATAACACAATTAAGCATAAGACACTTTGGGAACAAGTTGTTCAGTTGAGAGACGGACTACAAAACACTCACGTGATACACACGCTGAGTCATCAACGTGATGGCATTCATGTTGCACGGAATTCATTGGCTGACGAAGCCGCAAAGGGGGCTGTGCAAACGGCTTCCGTAGCTGCGATCACTCGTTCAAAAACTAAAATAGACAGTGAGATATTACTGGCTGTCAATGCTTCAAGCAAAAGCAGCGGAGCAGCGTTACCTAAAAACTTTCCACTCAAATACTCATACATATTTGATGCGAACAATGTTTTGTTTGCTCGAATCCCTGGAGTGGGGCACAGGGTAATTCCAAACATGGAACATAGATTAGGACTAATCCTAGCAGCACATGAAGGGATAGCCTCTGCCCATGCAGGTGTTTCCGCCACAGTATCATTATTAAAACAAAGATATTGGTGGCCCGGCATTAGGAAACAGACCAAAAACTATGTTTTGGAATGTGAAATATTCCGGAAGATGAAAGTCTCTACAGTGAAACGTCGGGCGCAGACACCCCTGTTAATTTCAGATGAACCATTAGCTTGTGTTTACCTAGATCACTGCGGTCCCTTGCAAAGGGATGGTAACCATAAATATATCATGGTCACAGTGGATTCGTGCTCAAGGTTCCTATGGATGTGGCCTCAGTGCTCGGCTGACGCTCGAACTGTTATAAAGGATTTGTGAGTCTTTATCGGCATGTACGCAATTGGCACGCTACACTCTGACCAGGGCCCTGCATTTAGCTCTGGAGCTTACAAAGAAGTCATGGCCAGTTTGGGCGTTGCATTGCAGTACTCTTCTCCATTCCATCCTGAGGGAAATTCTGTTGTGGAAAGAAAAAAAACGGGACATAAAACGGTCCATAACAGCTAGAGTATTAGCTACGAGTGACGGGTGGGTCAAAAATCTTTATGGGGTCCAACGCTGTTTAAACAATTTGCCAAGAAGTTCTCTAGGGGAAATCACTCCATATGAGGTCCTATTTGGGACAAGAATGTAGGTCCTAGATCTAGAATGTGCAGGCACTATGGTGGAAAATAAACCTTTTGATATCAAAGATATGTTGGCTGTTTTACAGGACTTAAATGAATTGAGAACGAAACAACTGAAGCCAACCACCACTGGGGAAAACCAGCCGTCCCAGCAAGGCCTGTCTGGATCCCAAAGCTTGGGGATCTAGTCTGAGAAAAGATTGCAGATAAGAAGGAATTTGGGCCTTCTTACAGACAACCAGTACCTGTCCTAGCAATCCACGGATCAAGAACAGTACTTCTGCCGCCCCTTGATGGTAAAAAGGCGACCACATCAAACCACATCATGTGGCCAGTACTGAATAGTAGGCCAAGTGGACTCCGACCAAGTAGCAGGCACACTCCTCTAGCTACTATCCAAGAAGTTCAAACTGAAAGACTCATCACCTTTGAGACTCCAACAGTAAGAAATGAAGGACTAAGCAACAATGCTATGGAACTCATTCCTCTTGAAACCCAAATAACAGTGTATCCTGATACACCTGTCTACACCAACGTAACACGTGATCAGCTGGTGCCAGCAATTTCAACGAATCCTGAAGCAATTCCAACCATTGACATAACTGCCTCTGGATATTTCATTAACTTTGATACGTTTTCTGAAGATCCCAGCGAACCTGAAACGACGCCAGCAAAAAAGACTTTTAAAGAACAAGCACAAGACTCTTTTCATCACTTGAAAAAGACTTATCCGGTTTCACCATGGATTGAACTATGGATTATTTCTGGAATTTTCTTCTTTCCACTTTGGCTTGCTTTGAAAATAACTTTGAGCATGTTGACAGAGGGAAGATGTATTCACTTGGACACAGAAAGCAGAACTGTGAACTTACTTTTGAAACCACACAAATCATCCCACCGTGAAGCAAGAGACTTGTCAGCAGTGAACATCACAGCTGTTCCTATACAAGATGGTATAGTTTGGGACAAAACGGAATATGATATATTCGGTCCGTCTGAACTTGTGAAGATTCCACACTTATTCAAAATATCATTAAGTGACTTTATTACCTCTAGTACCTTTTCTGATGATTGGGTCTTTGAGACTGCTTAAAACATGATGTCTGATCTAGAAATGTCTGCTGCATTTTCTAACCATGAATATTTAGAGGGTTCAACAGACTATGAACAGCTTTTTTGTTACAACCACTATGGTAATCATTTCTTGCATAAATCTACAGCTCCTAGAAATGTATTTCTGTATAACCAATGGGAACATTGTCCTACACCACCGAGGGGTAGCTCAAAAACATTTGAAAAGAAGTTTCCATATATTTCAGGGTACAATACATCCATCCTAGAAACGTTTATTATAAAAATGTCAACAAAACAGGAAAGAAAAATATGTTATCAACTACAAAACAGATTTATTCTGCATCCTTTATTGACCAACTGTCTAGACAGGGTTTTGATTTTTGGAAACAAATTATTGACACAAAATCTGTCTGGGGTACAAAAGATTGGCAAGTGCAGGGGATAGAAACTTTGTTTAGAGCCTGCATCATCCCACAGCAGATAATGTTTTTGAATGACACTGTCCAACAAATGTCTTGCCTTGGATTAGCCAAGATCAAAGACATGAACACTCCGTCCATACCTAAACCTGCCAGTGATAGCACTACACAGGGGGAGGTCGACGTCCATAAAATTCTACAAAACAACAGAAGAGATTCCGAATGGGAAAAATGGTTGCTCTGGCTCATAGACACAAACAACTGTCAAGAAAGATTCCTGAACAGAACACAGGGTTTCACAATCAATAGGACAGACCTGCGCTATGTCAAAAGACAACATCCAGGGGTAACCCCTTTTCAAGCAGTCCTTGGAATCATTCCAAACTTTATGCACTCGGTGTTTGGTGGTCTGCCGCTTCTTTTAGCACTCATTGCAGGAATCCTATTTGTATTCCTCCTGCTACGCTATGACAAGCCAATCAACCAGCGTCACTCCCAGCAATTTGGAGAAAGTGCTCCTACAAAGGAGGTGTCGTGAGCGCATAGTACAACTGGGTTTATCTCGTCTACGAGAACTGAACGCCACATGGTTTCTGTCATTCAGACCAATCTGGCAGGATTGCATCTTACCTGTTCTGCGCTGCTTGCTTTGTGGTGAAGAATGCATGCTAGACATATGTCTGACACTTCCATCAGTCATGCCTACGGATATCGATACTCTGCTGGACCCGATAACGCCCATGCTCTGTGTTGTCCCCAGCTGCTACCAATCCTGATGACAGCATTCATTGAGATCTCACAGACGTGACATGCTACTGCTGAGGTACGGGATGGATCAACAGGCGCACAGGTAACATTGATTACTGCTACTGACGATGTTTCACATCTATGTGCACTTAATCTTCTAAACAAGGTATTTGACCTGTCACCAATATAGGTGGACGACTTCTTGTCTACAGAATTGGAGGATTACATGTTCTCTCTGACACCTTCCACTGACTTTTGATTTGGCTTACATTGTACCAGACAATCACTGAATTTGGCCTTCATTTTTCTAAACACAAAAGACAAAGCTTAGAACTTTTCATTTTTTCGCTTTAGCATTTTTCTTTTTTGGCTCATGGACTCTGCTTATAGTAGAATTATTCATAGAGAATAGATTTCCTTGAACACTTCCATGGACACGTTGTCTTCTTATTTTTTTAACACCAATGTAATCTTGACATGAAATGGTTTGTTTTTCCTTTCTGTACCATTGAACCATTTCCTTGTATGTATATTTGTATATACTTGTGCTCATTCATTTAGCGATCGATGTAATATGTTTTGCTTAGAATGAGACTTGCTTTGATTATGTATAGCACTATTGCGTTTTAATGCATAGCCACTGTGTTTAGAGACGGTTTTTATGCGTTTAGATATGTTTTTAGTAAATCATGTGATACTCTATTTTGAATATTTATCATGTTTAGCATTTAGTAATGTCGTTCTATCAAAAGTGGAGTGGGTGTTGAGTGTCGCTTTAGATACCCGTATATAGGTCTATTGAATCATGTCCTTATATAGACACAATTCGACTTGTCCTTATTTAGGAATTGGTCATTCAGATCCAAATACAGGCATGGTCACCTACATCCGTCCATCCCACTTCACAACGAGTTCTTAGAAACCAGACCCTTAAGCCGGTGGGATTTTCCCTGCTTGGATTATTGATTTCTCCAAGAATTCATCTATTATGCATGAACTACTATTCTTTAGGGGTTCATTCATGACGTCTTCCTCTGCCCAACTTTACATCAATGCTAGCATTCCTAGACACCTTCCAGGTATAAATATATCTTCACTTGCCCTGGCAAATCACGGCACGGCACAGCTCGGCTATACGGCTCGCCACAGCAAGTCCTGAAGGAGTTTGAGTCCTCACCTGACGCACTGAACAGACGCTGTCTTCCCTGTACACAGAGATTCCAGTTCCAATCTTCCAACTCCCCTTGCGGGGTGGTAGAGTTTGAGATCTGGAAAGAGATTCCCACCTCTCTCATTCTAAGGTATGGAGCTGACTAGAACCTAAGAAAATTCTTGCCATCTCATATAAAAAATACTAAATTAAGCTCATACCAACTATAGCTTAAATCAGCACCTACTTCCTACCTCGCACTACATTCAAGTTAGGTACACTGGGGTAGAATTATTTAGAAGCACCAGATGAGTATCCACTTTTAGCCTGTGTATTTCTGTGGATGTATATAGATATAGGTCATAGTTAAAAGATAATGCTGTTGCAGTTTTATTTCTTCTTACTGCTGACGCTGTGAATATTATATCTTGCTTACTGTCTAATGATCGTGACAGCTCATAGCTCTTACACGAGAACTAAGACTGTTCAATAAATCCTTTTTTATTGAAAACGCCCATCTTCCTATTTTCTGTTTAACTCTGAAGAAACTAAGCATGGACGATTGACTGAGTGAAACTGTTATCTATTGTCTCCACGATTCTGAGACACGTTCCGATTCTGAAAGGAAACAAAGTTGTCATGTTTATGCGGTTGTCAGAAACTGATCCCTTCTTGTTCATTCGAGAAGTTTCTAGGGACCTCTGAGTTAGCTGGCACACAAGTAATTAAGTTTAATATACTTGATAGGAGCATACTGACCTCAGTCATATGCACAGAACTATAGTGTATATTATTCCAATGCGCAGAGCCTATAAGGGAAATAGGAACTACACTACAAACTGGGGAGAAGTCCCATTTTACAGGTCAAAAGCTGGGCCGTTTTGCAGACGCCCCCTGCAAGTCAGAACTTAGGGCATCTCACAATTGGTGGGACCAGCCAAGCTGGCTAGGTTAGTCAATCACTCCTCGGAAAGGAATCTGATAAGGGCCTTGCCACATAAGAAGAAACCGGGGGTATCTATATATGTGCGATGCCTATATACTCCTTGCCATGAGGTACTCGGTCGAAAGGTTATGTGAATTCCCTCCAGTAGTGCTAAGCAAAAGTGTATGGGGCAGATTTACAAGCCCCTTGCGTCACTTTTAACATGGGAAAAGTGACGCAAAAGTGGTGCAAGTGGCTTGTAAATCTGCCCCTGTTTTTATTTCCAAATAATGTCTTCAACAATAGGAATTCTCTGCTAATATCGACCTATTCCTAGCTTTAAAAGTCAGGCACCGTAAAAAAAAAATGTTTTTCAATTTTCTGCGTGGTGGTCAATAATTCTTACATTTCTGGTTGCTACCTGCTTATGTTCGGTGGAGGAAAGTAGAATTCATCTCGCAGGTAAACCCAGAAAGTCATACATGTCTGAAAACTAGATAACATTCTTTAAACTTAGCAAGTCATCATTTGTACAGATCACGCAATGTTTTTTTTTTTTAAAACACTAATTGTTGAAATAAAAAAAGAGTCAAGTAAGTAAAATTACTGCATGGCTAGGACAATAGGTTTCATCTTTAAATGGCCAGATATTTTCTTTTGTAAAGCTGGTTGTCATCGCTTTCTATACTTTGAAGCTGACGTTGCAACTAACAATCTAGCATTGCATCACCAGTTCTGCGGTCATCTTGAAATCGAAGAAAGCATTGCTTCACGTTTTCTGGGGCAACTGTGCCATGGCGCTCTGCTAGGTCCTTTGGTGGGTTGTTCCCTAAGTATTAGCAGGAAGTGGGTAATATGGTCAGATACTGTTTTAGGATCTGAGAGGTGATATTTGAAAGTCTGATATGAGGACAAGGAAGGGGAACAATCATCATCTCCTGCCTTTCAAAGAAAGTTAATAGAATCTAAAAGGCAGAAACAATCTTTTATGCCCTTTAGCAGTTTGCCATTGGATGGTCAGGTTTGATGCAGTCAGCCTACTTATGGCACATAAAAGAGCTTATCACTGGTGCCTATGCTCTGTCTGAAGTCCCAGGAAAGACTTTGGGGCAAATTTACAAGGAGTTAACACCACCAGAACCTCACTTTTTCTGATGCTCTCGTGACGTCAAGTCCTTCGCATTGTTTACAAGGCAGCATTAGGCCACTTAACGTGGCTTAACGCTGCCTTGTGCATAATGCCCTTATTCACGCAGCACTTAGAGTGAAAGGGGCGTGCAATGGGTGTTGCAGTGGGCATTCAGCCGCAACAACCATTGCTTTTTGACACTGCCCCATATTTACAAGGTATGGGGCGGCGCCAAAAATATTGCCAGGGAATACCTGGTCTTAACCAGACGATACGAGGAGAAATGTTTCATTTCTCCTCGTATTTTGCTCTTCCTATGTATGCTGCAGAATGCAGCACACATAGAAACAGCAAATTGCCTGTAAAGATTGTTTGTGTGCGGGATGGTGACCCTTCCTGCACACAAACATTCACCCCTGCAGCGCTGGCACCCTTGCAACATGGCACTGACACTGGGCAGCTTCAGCTTTTTTGGCGCCAACGCTAAGGGAAAAGCGGGAGTGCACCACATTCTTGTAAATACGGTGCATCCCTGCATTTTGAAACTGACGGAGCGTTGCATTACCAATTTTGGCGTAACACCACACTCTGCCAGTTTCTAGTAAATATGTCCCTTTGCTTCTTCTCGTATGGTGGCTGTGATACTAGTCTGCGCACCATCACTGAAATTCATGGAGATGCATGTGTACTCACAATTCACTAGCAAAGTATGTTGACCTGTTCACAGAGGGGTCATCCTGCAGCTTAAGACTTAAGAGCACTGGTCACTGTGGAAAACTGAATCCTATCCCTAGGCACAACTGCTGATGTTGAACCGGTGTAAAGAGCCGGATGCAACTGATGAGTCTTCTGTTATCTGGATTGTTAGGGTTATGGGTGATGGTATCCAGTAGCCACTGTGCTGTCAACACTAGAGGGACACATGAGTGCATCAGGAGTCTAGGCGAAGGATATCAGTTAGGAGTGTGTGAAAGTCGCGTATATACACATAGCCTAATTACGAGAAATACCCAGAAAATTAAGCTAAATTATGCAAAATAAGTCTCCCTGCCTCTCACGCAAAAAAATGATTTGAAAAAATAGCACTAAACAGCAAGACAAGTGATGCATTCAAAGTGCCATTTTAATTAGGAAATGTCACTCTGAATCAGGCCTGCTCCTGCTAAGCTGTTTTTTCTATTCCTTCCAGCTCCATTTCATCATTTCCTAACAAGCTCGTTTTTTAATTTTTAGTTTTAGTTTTAATATAGTTTCCCTGCCCAGCATTATTTTTTTTTATTTTTTTCCACTGTCTGTATGTTTTCCTTTTTCATCACTCCCCTTTATCCCTCATTTATGGCAGAGTCAGTCACTGGGCTACAGGAGGAGGCTGCAGGCTCAGCAACTCCCCTGGATGGAAAAAGGGAGTTGTCATGCGTACCGTTTCTCAGAGGAGGAGGTGGCTGCACTAGTCTTTTTTGCAAACTACCACCTACCCCCTCATTGTAGTAGCAGATGGAAAGCATGACATGAGGCCCACCTCCCCAAGCCTGAAAGAGGCCCTGGGGACCCCAACCCCTGGGAATGATTAATAAATTGAGGGGAGGGGTATGGGCAGCCATCCTCCCAAGCCATTTTGTGGGACCCCATCCTCAGATCCCAGTGGCCAGCTTGGATCCCAACCTCTGGACACGATAGATGGCCTGTGAGAGCTAAAAAGCGGAAAGCTGCTCCCACAGGATGGGAGCACAAACATTTATCCCTGCCTATTCTCGTGTGTGCAGATACAAACACAGAAAAACATAGCAAAAAAAAACTGCTCCAATACGGTGGGAGAAATGACAGATCCCGCAGCACCTGGGATTGGTGCAGGCTAGGGAGTCGTCAGGGCATTGATGGTCTTCAGGTTCCCTCCGCAGTCTCCAACGTTACAAATGGGCACTGGGGCACCACCTTAAGTAAATAAAACAAAAAGCTTTGACATCGCCTGCACTATCAAGGAGCCAGCAAAGCCACAGGGGCCAGGGGGCTTCCCCGTGGCTCCCAAAATCAAGAATTCTGTGGGGTGCCCTGGGTGGACACCAGTGCACTCCCCCCCCAAAAAAAATTAATAAATACAAAATTGGTGTCTCCGCAGCCCCATTGCAGGGAGCCAGCAGGGGTGCACAAGCCCTGGGGAAGGTGGTCCCTCCATGGCCCCCAATGAAAATTCTGTGAATGTCCAGGGTGGGACAAGGACACCAACAAATATTAAAAAGAAAATGAAAAAGTGAGTAATAAATGAGCTGCCAAAGCCACTCAGTTTTTTTACTTGTTCTAAATAGCAGACATTTCTGGTATGATATTGTTTATTTTTTTTAATCTGGAAAGTAGAGTCCTTCCTCAAATTCAGGGAGGATGATCACTCACAACACTTGTGATGTCCTAGAACCTTCCCTTAGTCATGGTTATGTCTGCCGGAGTTTTGGGGTATAAAGGGCATCATTACGATGCCGGTGGGACTATCGTCCGACTGGCACCGTAGCGAAAGAGGGGCCGCCCAAAAAGGATTCGGTGGTCCCCTGCCCTCACAAGCCACAATAGAAAATATACACTTTAAAAACATCCCTGCACCATGTGGCAACCACCATGTGGTGCATGCCACATGGTGCAGGGATGTTTAGGAGGGCACCATAGGTGCACCCCAGGCCCCATAGCAGAGGTCCAGGGGTCAAGGATAGCCCGGAAGGGGCCCCCAAAGTCACTTTCTGCCTGCCTTTTCATGGCAAGCGAAGCACCATGAAAGGGCAGGCGCAAAGGGACATTGTAATCCCTATGGCGGTGCCTGAGAAGGCACCATTTATATTGTAGGCATTGCTGACCCTCCATTCGTCCAACGGGCTCCTTGAGCCCAAACAAAAGCGTTGGACGTCTGTTAGACCTGGCATCTTTGGCGTGGTTACCCCTGACTTTTTGCCTCTACCTCCTGTATTTTTGATGCTATGCTGGATTTCGTTTTTGCTGGTTTAGATGCTTTGGGCACTTTGCCACTGCTGATCAGTGTCAAAGTGCAAGTGCTCCCTTGGTAAATTGTTATATTGATTGGTTATCCATGATTGGTATATTTGTTTCACCTGTTAGCCCCTAGTAAAGTGCACTGCGTGTGCCAGTGCTGGTGATTCAAATGCTACTAGTGGGCTGCAGCACTGATTGTGCCACCCAAAGGAGTAGCGCTAAAATGATGTCTTAGGCCTGCTTGCAGTGCCTATGTGCAGTCCAGGACTGCCATGTCGACCCGGCCAGTGCACCCACTGACCAGGCCTTATCCTTCCCTTTTTGTACATGTCAGGCATCCCTATGGTGGCCCTAGGTACCCCCCTGGGCTGGGTGCAGTGTATCTGAAAGGTAGGGCATGTACTGAGGTGTGTAACATGCCCTGGTAGTGAATTACAGCCATTTTCGTTTTTCACTGCTGAGAGGCTATCTTCCCATAGGATAGAATGGGGAAGGCAGTTTACATGCCTATCTTCCCATAAGGGCAAGATAGAAAATCCAAGTTTGGTATCTCTGTGTTCAGAATTTAATTATACATCTTTTTAGCAATATGGTTTTTAAATTCACCGTGTGAGAATAGCACTTTTTAGAAAGTAGCTATTCTCCTGTTTAACCTTCCTGTGTGCCTGTGTGCTGGTTGGCTGACTGGTGTCATGTGATGGGCTAGGTGGCTCCAGGAGCCTGGATGAGTCAGCAGCAGGGTGAATAGGGAGATCTGCTTTAGATGGGTGGGAGGAGTAGTCCCTGGGTTTGAATAGGGCTGCCCCTGACAAACACAATGCTGGCTCCACCCCCTGCTGGCCAGGCTGAGGACTCTGCCTCTGCTGGCACAAAGAAGGCTCCACCTCCTGCTGAGCGTCTAACGACCCTGCCCCTCACTCTGAAAGGAACCAGGTGCTCCAGAGCAGAGCACACCCAGGAACCGGTTTGAGCAGGGGAATCCCCCCACTGGAACAAAGAGAGACAAAGACTTGGAGGGGTATAAGAAGAGGACCCCAGACACCTAAAACTTTAGATCACTTTGGAACTAAGAAGAAACCTCTGCCAAGGAGAAAGCTGAAAAGGACTGAAGAGGAGAAGACTGCCTGCTTGCTGTTTTGCTTTGCTGCCAAGGAGAGGGGAAGGACTTTGCTGTGTCCCCTTCTTTTGATTCTGATCTCCAAGGGCCTGAGAAGAGCTGGCTCCCTGTTAAGAAGTCCCAGGAACAAAAGGACTTCACCACCAGCTCCCCTGGAACTCTGCTGAGAGAGTTCTGACCTGCCTTGGAGTGCTTGCCCAGTCTTGGGGCCTCAGGAGGTCGTTTTGCTGTGTTTTGGGAGCTGGGAAGCAGAAGCGTGAAAAGAGTAACTGGTACCCAACGCATCATCCGATTGCGTGTCGCAAGGACGAGAGTGCGTGGAAAATTTAATCGCGGCACCATCGCAACACGCAGGGTCCCCACATCGCCGAGTGCGTCGAGCATCGTCCCGAAGCGTGAAGATTCCTGACATTGCGAGGGTCGTCGCAGAACCAGTTTGCGAGCCGCACCACTGCTGGTGCGTGGAAGTCTCCAGTCATCGTGTGCGTCGACGCAGAGTCCCGTTCCGTGGCGCATCGAGAGTTGCGGCGCCGGAAGTCAACGCTGCGCCGCGCATCGTGCCACATCGAAGCGTGTCGCATGGAACCTGTGCGTGAAGCTTCCCCCTAAGAAACCTACACAACGAAGGCCAAAGTCATTGCATCCTCCCCTTACAGATCGGAGCCGGCGCATCCACCTCCGCTGCGTGAAGCAGGGCTGCTGCAAAGCCTCCCCAGGATCTCAGGAGTATTGGATCGCCTTTGCAAGCTTCCTTGTTATAGCTTTTGGGAACCTTATCGCAACTACAGGTACTGTTGGGCACGAAAGTGTCGCATTTTGTGCATTGAGAGTCGCATTGTGCAGGACACTGACTTTTACATCCTGGAGTACTTTCTGCAAGCTCTTGAACTATCTTTAAAGTAACCTTTTGAATTATATGTTGGTTTGTCTGTAGTATTTGGTCTTGTGAAGTTTTTAGTAAAGATACCTTATTTTTCTAAAACTGATGTGGAGTAAATCTGTGGTGTTTTCACTGTGTTACTGTGAGTGTTGGTACAAATACTTTACACATTGCCTTTGATAGCCTAGACTGCTCAGGCCAAGCTACCTAGAGGGTGAGCAGGGGTTATCTTAACAGTGTATCCCCCTTTCCCTGACTAGAAGCAAGGGTCCCTACTTGGACAGTGGTACCTACCCTGCCAACTAGAGACCCCCAGATCTAACATTGGTGGTCAGCGGTGAGGATTGAACTTGTATTTATACTTGACCCACAGTAATTGGTGTACATCACTAGTTTAAGTGCAGACCAATAGACAACCACATACTATATTTTTTATTCTATTTTTGAGTAACTCTTCAAGAGCATCATGTCTCAGGTGGCAACAAGTGAGAAGGCAGAAGTGGAGTTTTCCATTGCGGATTTGCATTCGTACGGAGTGGTAGCACTCAAGCAATTCTGCAAAGACCGTGGTTGCCCCTTTAAAAGCGGAGCTAGAAAAGATGAGCTCCAAAAAGTCTTGAAGGCCTGGTGGGAGGCCCAAGAGGAGGATGATGCAGATGAAGAGGATGGTTTTGTTCCCCAAGATCTGCCCGTGGGCAGAGCAGTCTCAAGGGCTGGCAGCTCCCATTCCAGTAGGGGGCTCACTCCAGAGGAGTTGGAGGAGAATCAAAGGGTGAGAGACCATGAAATGGAAAAAATGAAAATGGAAATGGCAAAGGAGGAGAAAAAGAATGCCCTTGCTTTTGAGGAAAGAAAAATGCTTTTGGCTCATGAGTTGAGCATGAAGGAGCTGGACATCAAGGCCAAGCAGGTGGAGTCCGGTTCAAATGGTGGCAGCGCACAGCCAGTGCAGGGGGGTAAAGTATATATCCCCAAAGATTTAGTACAGAATTACAATAGGAGTGAAGATATCTATGCCTGGTTTACATCGTATGAAATAGCATTGAGAATGAATGGCGTGCCTGAACAGCATTGGGGGGCGGGCCTGTGGAAACATTTTGAGGCTTCTGGGAGGAGTGCTCTAGAGCCCTTAGAATTAGCAGGTACCATGACCTCTCCCAATATGAAGGAGGCCTTATGTCTCAGGTATGGACTTACTCCAGAGCAGTATAGACTGCAGTTTAGGAACTCCAAGAAGAAAGAGTCTGAGACTTGGATGGAATGTGTGAATCTGTACTCGCGGGCACTGGAAGGTTGGATGAAGGGCAGCAAGGTAACTGATTATAAGGGGTTGTTACATCTAATTAGTTGGGAGCACTTGAGTAGTCTATGTGTACCAGAGCTGCGCCAGCATCTTTTAGACAGCAAGCTGACGGACCCCATTGAGCTTGCTAAGGAGGCGGACCGCTGGACCAGTACCAGGGTCCACAGAGGAATTGTGGGTACCATTGCCAAAGGTGGGCAGGGTCCCCAGCAGAAGAGTGGGGGGACAAGGGTAACCAAAAGGAGTTCTCACAAGGGCCCCAAAACAGTTCCCAGGGTAACCAGTCCCAGCCCCCCAAGTCAAAACCCAAACCAACCTGGCCCCCTAAGGGCAGGTCGGATAACAAGGGTCCCATTAGGTGTTATCAATGTCAGGAATTGGGTCACAAGTCTCCTGTGTGTCCCAAGAAATCCCAGGCACCCTCTGGTGTTCCAACCCCGGGTATAGCTAGTATAGCTTTTGGTGGGGATTTAATTTCTAGCGATTTGGAGGGATTAGCAGTTATGTCCCTTGTCTCTTTAGGAGACACAGAGATGGTCCAGGAAACCCCTGTCCCTGATAACACTAAGAAGTACAGGCAGTGGGTGACCATCAATGGGAGGAGGGTGGAGGCTCTCAGGGACACTGGAGCCAGTGTGACTACGGTCAGGTGTCAGTGGGTCCCTGAGGAGCTGATCATTCCAGACGTACTTCACCCAGTAGTGTCAGCTGACAACTCGGTGCGCCTTTGCAAGGTAGCACATGTTCCCTTTGAGTGGGGGGGGTCTCAGGTCCTCTCAGAGTTGTTGTGAGTCCATCCATGCCGGTAGACTGTCTGCTAGGTAATGACCTGGAGAGTTCCCCATGGAAGGAGGTGGAACGCCAGGCTCATTTGGAGATGTTGGGTTTGCCTGAGTGGGTCTGTGTGACCACCCGGTCCATGGCAGCCAGACAGGGTTGTGAAGCAGACCTGGAGCCTGAAACAGTGGCCCAGGTCCCTGCCAGAAAGAGGAAGGGCAAGGGGCGTGGTACGTCCACCCCCGCTGTTCCCACGGTCCAGGAATGAGCAGAACCTACGGGGGATGCCCTGGAGCCTACAGGGGAACAGGTAGCTGAGCTGGGAGACATACCTGAGCTGACCCATTGGCAGCAAGAGGGTGGTCCCTCCAGAGAGGAGTTCTGCCGTGCGCAGAAAGCATGCCCTACTCTTGAAGGTCTGCGGCACCAGGCTGCAGACCAGGCAGCAGGTGCTGATCCGAAGAACTTCTTTCTCTACTGGGAGAATGACTTGTTGTACAGTGAGCATAGGTTTGCTGAGCCCAGTGGATCACGTACCCTGGTGGTACCCGCAGGGTTCAGAGACTTCCTACTGGGTCTGGCTCACGACATGCCGCTTGCAGGACATCTCGGGCAGGACAAGACCCGACAAAGGCTTGCCACCCACTTTTACTGGCCCGGAATGAAGACGGACGTCGCTTCCTTTTGTAAATCATGCCAGACTTGCCAGGCAAGTGGCAAGGCTGGAGGAAAATGCAAAGGCCCTCTCCAGCCTTTTCCTGTAGTGAGCACCCCTTTCGAGCGGGTGGGGATAGATATTGTGGGGCCATTGGAACCCAGGACCGCCTTAGGCAACAGGTTCATCCTGGTCCTGGTGGATCATGCCACCCGGTACCCGGAGGCTATCCCTCTCAGGACAACCACAGCCCCGGTGGTGGGCCGTGCGTTGATGGGGATCTTTTCCCGTGTGGGTTTCCCCAAAGAGGTGGTATCTGACCGGGGTACCAACTTCATCTCCAGGTATATGAAGTCTCTGTGGGAGGAGTGTGGGGTAACTTATAAGTTCACCACTCCTTACCACCCTCAAGGGAATGGGTTGGTTGAAAGGTTCAACCGGACCCTGAAGGGCATGATCATGGGGCTGACGGAGCCCATGAGACGGAAGTGGGACGTCTTTTTGCCATGCCTATTATTTGCCTACAGGGAGGTACCACAAAAGTCTCTGGGGTTCAGTCCCTTTGAGCTTTTGTACGGGCACCCTGTTAGAGGACCTCTCAGTCTGGTGAAGGAGGGTTGGGAGAAATCCCCTGGAAAAAACCCCCAGGATGTGTTCAGCTATGTGCTGGCCATCCGCAACCAGACACAGCGCTTCCGGGCCCTCGTTCAGGCGAACCTGGAAGCCAGCCAGGATGAGATGAAGAGGTGGTATGACCAGCATACCACTCTAATGGAATTTCAACCTGGGCAGATGGTGTGGGTGATGGCGCCAGTGGAGTCTTGCGCGCTCCAAGACAAGTGGACTGGGCCATATGAGGTGGTGGAGCGCAAGAGTGAGGTGACCTACCTGGTCAACTTGCGATCTCCCAGGAACCCCATGAGGGTCCTACACGTGAACCGCCTCAAACCCCATTTTGAGAGGTCTGAAATAACAATGCTACTTGCTACAGATGCAGGGATGGAGGAGGATAGCGATCCTCTTCCTGACCTCCTGGAAGCTAAGGAGCAAGATGGGTCAGTGGATGGAGTGGTCCTCTCGCCCACCCTGACCCCAGAACAGCAGAGGGACTGTCGCCATGTGCTGGGTCAGTTTGCATCTCTGTTCTCCCTGACCCCCGGTATCACCAACTGGTGTGTCCATGACGTGGACACGGGAGATAGCATGCCTGTGAAACAGAAGTTTTACCGGGTGGCTGACAAGGTCAGGGCCAGCATCAAGAAGGAGGTTTCTAAGATGTTGGAGCTAGGGGTGATTGTGCCCTCCAGCAGCCCCTGGGCTAGCCCAGTGGTACTTGTACCGAAAGCTGCTGCGCCAGGTGCCACTCCAGAACTTAGGTTTTGTGTGGACTACCGTGGGCTCAATGCTGTCACGAAGACTGACGCACACCCCATCCCCAGAGCTGATGAGCTCGTGGATCGGTTGGGAGCTGCCAACTACCTCAGTACGTTTTATTTAACTTCTGCGTACTGGCAGATTGCCTTAACTGATGGGGCCAAGGAGAGGTCTGCGTTTTCAATGCCAGAGGGGCACTTCCAGTTCCGTGTCATGCCCTTTGGGTTGAAGAACGCCCCTGCCACATTCCAGAGACTGGTCAACCAGGTACTGTCCGGGCTGGAGCAATTCAGCGCCGCATATCTGGATGACATTGCTGTGTTCAGCTCCACTTGGGAAGAACACTTGCAACACCTCTGCGCAGTGTTGAAGGCTCTGCATAGTGCAGGCCTCACTATCAAGGCCAGTAAGTGCCAGATAGGGCAGGGTTCGGTGGTGTATTTGGGACACCAAGTAGGAAGCGGCCAGGTGGCGCCCCTACAAGCCAAGATAGATACCATCCGGGCCTGGGAACCCTCCAAGACCCAGACAGCGGTGAGAGCCTTCTTAGGACTCACCGGGTACTATCGCCGTTTTGTCAAGGGGTATGGCACCATTGTTGCTCCCTTGACAGAACTAACTTCCAAGAAGTTACCGAAGAAAGTGATTTGGACCAGTGCCTGCCAAGAAGATTTGATGCCCTGAAGGAGGCCATGTGTACAGCACCTGTACTCAAGGCGCCTGACTTCTCCAAGGAATTCATAGTGCAGACAGACGCTTCTGAGCATGGAGTGGGAGCGGTGCTCTCACAACTAAATGATGAGGACTTAGACCAACCTGTAGCTTTCATTAGTAGGAGGCTACTTCCCAGGGAACAGAGGTGGAGTGCGATTGAAAGGGAAGCTTTTGCTGTGGTCTGGGCGCTGAAGAAGCTGAGACCCTACTTGTTTGGGACTCACTTCCGGGTTCAGACGGACCACAGGCCCCTCAGATGGTTGATGCAGATGAGGGGTGAGAATCCTAAGCTGTTGAGGTGGTCCATTTCCCTACAGGGGATGGACTTTACGGTGGAACACCGCCCCGGTACAGAACACGCCAACGCCGATGGTCTGTCCAGGTTTTTCCGCCTTAGCGATGAGAACTCCCAAGAGGGTGGGTAGTTCTCCCCACTTTCAGCTGGAGGGGACACGTGTTAGACCTGGCATCTTTGGCGTGGTTACCCCTGACTTTTTGCCTCTACCTCCTGTATTTTTGATGCTATGCTGGATTTCGTTTTTGCTGGTTTAGATGCTTTGGGCACTTTGCCACTGCTGATCAGTGTCAAAGTGCAAGTGCTCCCTTGGTAAATTGTTATATTGATTGGTTATCCATGATTGGTATATTTGTTTCACCTGTTAGCCCCTAGTAAAGTGCACTGCGTGTGCCAGGGCTGGTGATTCAAATGCTACTAGTGGGCTGCAGCACTGATTGTGCCACCCACAGGAGTAGCGCTAAAATGATGTCTTAGGCCTGCTTGCAGTGCCTATGTGCAGTCCAGGACTCCCATGTCGACCTGGCCAGTGCACCCACTGACCAGGCCTTATCCTTCCCTTTTTGTACATGTCAGGCATCCCTATGGTGGCCCTAGGTACCCCCCTGGGCTGGGTGCAGTGTATCTGAAAGGTAGGGCATGTACTGAGGTGTGTAACATGCCCTGGTAGTGAATTACAGCCATTTTCGTTTTTCACTGCTGAGAGGCTATCTTACCCATAGGATAGAATGGGGAAGGCTGTTTACATGCCTATCTTACCATAAGGGCAAGATAGAAAATCCAAGTTTGGTATCTCTGTGTTCAGAATTTAATTATACATCTTTTTAGCAAGATGGTTTTTAAATTCACCGTGTGAGAATAGCACTTTTTAGCTATTCTCCTGTTTAACCTTCCTGTGTGCCTGTGTGCTGGTTGGCTGACTGGTGTCATGTGATGGGCTAGGTGGCTCCAGGAGCCTGGATGAGTCAGCAGCAGGGTGAATAGGGAGATCTGCTTTAGATGGGTGGGAGGAGTAGTCCCTGGGTTTGAATAGGGCTGCCCCTGACAAACACAATGCTGGCTCCACCCCCTGCTGGCCAGGCTGAGGACTCTGCCTCTGCTGGCACAAAGAAGGCTCCACCTCCTGCTGAGCGTCTAACGACCCTGCCCCTCACTCTGAAAGGAACCAGGTGCTCCAGAGCAGAGCACACCCAGGAACCGGTTTGAGCAGGGGAATCCCCCCACAGGAACAAAGAGAGACAAAGACTTGGAGGGGTATAAGGAGAGGATCCCAGACACCTAAAACTTTAGATCACTTTGGAACTAAGAAGAAACCTCTGCCAAGGAGAAAGCTGAAAAGGACTGAAGAGGAGAAGACTGCCTGCTTGCTGTTTTGCTTTGCTGCCAAGGAGAGGGGAAGGACTTTGCTGTGTCCCCTTCTTTTGATTCTGATCTCCAAGGGCCTGAGATGAGCTGGCTCCCTGTTAAGAAGTCCCAGGAACAAAAGGACTTCACCACCAGCTCCCCTGGAACTCTGCTGAGAGAGTTCTGACCTGCCTTGGAGTGCTTGCCCAGTCTTGGGGCCTCAGGAGGTCGTTTTGCTGTGTTTTGGGAGCTGGGAAGCAGAAGCGTGAAAAGAGTAACTGGTACCCAACGCATCATCCGATTGCGTGTCGCAAGGACGAGAGTGCGTGGAAAATTTCATCGCGGCACCATCGCAACACGCAGGGTCCCCGCATCGCCGAGTGCGTCGAGCATCGTCCCGAAGCGTGAAGATTCCTGACATTGCGAGGGTCGTCGCAGAACCAGCTTGCGAGCCGCACCACTGCCGGTGCGTGGAAGTCTCCAGTCATCGTGTGCGTCGACGCAGAGTCCCGTTCCGTGGCGCATCGAGAGTTGCGGCGCCGGAAGTCAACGCTGCACCGCGCATCGTGCCACATCGAAGCGTGTCGCATCGAACCTGTGCGTGAAGCTTCCCCCTAAGAAACCTACGCAACGAAGGCCAAAGTCATCGCATCCTCCCCTTACAGATCGGAGCCGGCGCATCCACCTCTGCTACGTGAAGCAGGGCTGCTGCAAAGCCTCCCCAGGATCTCAGGAGTATCGCATCGCCTTTGCAAGCTTCCTTGTTATAGCTTTTGGGAGCCTTATCGCAACTACAGGTACTGTTGGGCACTAAAGTGTCGCATTTTGTGCATTGAGAGTAGCATTGTGCAGGACACTGACTTTTACATCCTGGAGTACTTTCTGCAAGCTCTTGAACTATCTTTAAAGTAACCTTTTGAATTATATGTTGGTTTGTCTGTAGTATTTGGTCTTGTGAAGTTTTTAGTAAAGATACCTTATTTTTCTAAAACTGGTGTGGAGTAAATCTGTGGTGTTTTCACTGTGTTACTGTGAGTGTTGGTACAAATACTTTACACATTGCCTTTGATAGCCTAGACTGCTCAGGCCAAGCTACCTAGAGGGTGAGCAGGGGTTATCTTAACAGTGTATCCCCCTTTCCCTGACTAGAAGCAAGGGTCCCTACTTGGACAGTGGTACGTACCCTGCCAACTAGAGACCCCCAGATCTAACAACGTCCCTCCCCCTGCTGCTTCCAACCGTACGCAATGTAATGCGTAGAAAACTTTAAAAATACCACAAACACAAATGACATAAAGCAACTATAACTCCTCAAAATACTTTTAAAAGTTAAAGAAAAACAATTAATCATCCATCTCATACAAACACAAAACACACACAAAACCAAAATGCTGGGCAGGCACATGGTGATGAAGAAAGGAAAATGGCTGGCTGCATTGGTCTGGACTGCTGGAGTCACTCTGAACCTAGGCACTAAAAGGCACACGCAGACAAAAAAATACCCTAATTTGGCTTGAACACAAGTAACTCCAGAAGCCCTTAAAATGATAAAAAATATCTCTAGTTCAGAAGCAGTGAGAATGTAAAAATACATTAAAATATACACCCACGGTCCACAGCAACCTAGGTCCCAAAAAGTAAAACATACAACAGGATGAAGACAAATCTGGACAAATTCAGAAAAACACAAGGAAAATGAGGACGTAATTTTTAACCCCAGGCATCCACCGTTCAAAAATGTTCATTATCCTTTAATTTCACAATGGCCTGCCTGCACTTTCATTGGCTTCAACCCCAGGCCATCACCACCAAACACTATGAAAAAACACAAAAAATAGTAGCGGCTACCAACACAAACATTTTTCAAAGAACTGCCCTAAATTCAGTTGATTTTCCACAAACATGAAGATTCCAACTTCTATAGGCGAATGATTCAGCAGATATTGTAGACAAATGAGGAGTGAGGCTTACCTCCAAAATGTAAATCAAAAATGACCAATGGATGGAAAAACACAGTGAGGAATCTTCTAGACAGGAAGAGGAAGTTGATACTGTATAAACGGTAGCCTCACTCTCTATATCATTTCCTCTGTGTAAACCTAAAAATTAAATAGAGTGATGTGGCAATGTGACTTGCAGGAGTGGGAGAGAGGCTAGGATTGTCGAATTAAATGTTCAAAATCAACCTCTCAAACTCAGTGGCCTGCTACCAAAGAAATACGGGGCATATCAGCAACAACCGGCGATAATTATCGCTAAGCGCACTTAGCGCTAGGATAATTATCGCTGGCTAGCGTGGATTTTTATCACTGAGATAGCGTGCTATTAGCAACGCTTATCTCAAAAGCGATAAAAATCCTAGCGCTAACTGCCAAACGTGAGATTATCACTGGACACCCAGCGATAATCCCACGAAGTTTGGCGATAGCTTGCTGATAGGGCCTCACATACTTAGCCAGGATAACACCTTCCATAGGATATCATGGCTGTCAGTTTCAAAGCAGGTGTAAGGAAAGTAGCGATAACAGAGGTTATCGCTACTTTTCTTGTCGCTATGCTGCTTTGCGTCAGGCTTGATAATAGGAGAAATGTCGCTTAGCGACATTTGTACCGTTATCCTGGGGAGGAACGCCCACTATGCATCTCATTAGAGATGCACAGTTGGGCGTTCGGAATTCAGGCGCTAAGGCAAGGTTTCACGTGATAGCGTGACCTTGCTGATATAGCGATAAAATTATCGCCGCTTTTCGGCTGAAAACGGCTGCAAAAGCAGCGATAAGTTTTTTTCGCCGCCTTGTAGATATGCCCCTCCATAAGGCGAATAAAGCTCAAGCACAGACCTTCTGCGTGTGCAATGTCAGAAATGGCCATGGTTTGCACTGGGCTCTCCTCTTTCAGTTGCATGGGCAGGTAAGTTTACCATGTCTCCTGCATGATGCCCCTGCATGCTCCTCAGGAATTATGCCTGCCTTTAGCCTGCAATTGCTTGTTTGCTATCGGAAACCAGAATAGGCAAAACGTGCTTTTTTAAAGCTACCTACTTGTTATGGAGAACTTCATGAAGGATTTGATGAGGGAAAAAAATAACGTGTTGTAGATATTTGATTGTAGGGCTAATTTGGTACACCGAACTTCTATATGTTGTGTTAAGTGTATGCACTCATTGAATCAGAAACTCAACACCTTAAGCAATAGCCTGGGTAACCTGGCACCTGGCTAATGGGTTCATCAGACATTCACAATCAACAGCTTCATCTTCACTATTTTTCTGTGAATGAGAGGCGGTGAATTAAGTACTTGCATAGATTGCCAAGTCATTCACAGAATCACTGTAGGAAATTGTTATCCATTACCCAAGATTTCTGTTTTGTTAGATCAGATTCTACATGCAAAGATATTCACAAAGTTAGATTCCTATGGAGCTTACCATCTTGTCAGAGTTTGTGAGGCTAATGAGTGGAAAACTACATTTTGCACTTAATTGGTGTTGTTTGAGTATCAAGTCACACCTTTCAGACATTGGAATGCTTCTGGAGCATTTTAACGTTTGATTAATGAAGTGCTGCAGATTTTTGTAGTAGGGGTGTGTAAAATGCACATAATTTGCTTCTGCGTAATCATGTGAAATTACTAGGGGTGGGCGGAATTTGCGAAATTAACTTTCGCAAATTATCGCGAAAATGTTTAAAATTATCGCAAACAAGCGGAAATATCGCGAAGATGCGGAAGTTTTTTTCCCGCATGTTCGTGGGATTTTCTGCATGGTTGCGGGTCGCCAACTTACCCATGTGGTTGCTTGCGGGCGCGGCCATCTTGTTTTGAGTTGTCTCGCGGTGCATGATCGCGAGAAGAAAGACGTGATCGCGCGACGCATGAGGCCACTGCGGGCGCGAACTGTCGCGAGACAGCGCAAATGGCTAAAAACAATACAACATCTCATGGAGAACGCGACCGGATCAAGAAAACTTGTCGGCGAACGCAGGGATTCAGGTAAGGCGATCGTGCGCGCGCGAGACTGTATTATTTTACAGTGCGAGCAAGAAACAACTTATCGCCAAGCTGCGGAAACCGGAAATTTTGACATTTTCGCGCTCTCCGCGGAATGCGAAAATGTCAAATTATCGCAATTTCCGCGAAAGGAACTTAATTTTTGCCCAGGCCTAGAAATTACTGAAAAGAAACACAAAAGTATACACTAGCATTCAATTAACTAAGGGTCAATGCAAATCTGTCATTTTGCTCTATATATTAGTGCAAAATGCATCCTAGCGTGAATTTTCTGCCTGAGGATGCATTTCAATGAAAGCACCACAGGGAGCATCCACTTGTGGTCTGTTCTCTTGCATTTGTGGTCAACTTTTACCACTAATGGTGTGTAATCATGCCAAGTGGTGAACTTGTGTATTTTCAGATATTTCGCATAACAAACATACTGTGATATTACTTGAACTACACCAGTGTAATTTTGTATTGTGTACTTAGAGAATATGCTGATTTGCTCACAACATTTAGAATACCACATACAGCATGTTACAGTAGTCTTACAATAGTTAAGTGTTTGTTTATATATTTGCCAAAAAGTGCAAATGGGTCTTCCACACTATTTGAACAGAGTTTTATAGATACATAGAACAAAGCATTGAGTAGTTGTGAAACTGTTTTCACTGTGTTGAAAGTCAAAACAGGTCCTGCTATTGTGAGGCGCAATAGATAGTGTGGGCACAGGGTCAAGACTGATTTGCATATGGCTGGGTCCAAACTGGAATGGCATGGTGAGCAAAAAAACGATGGATTTAGGCCCAGATCTCTGTACTGGGGTGAATGTATGACATTATTCTGCATTCTGTCCGTCAACAGTTCTGTTTGCACTTATAAGTATATAGCCATGCAGCATATTACCCTGGGTGCTAAACTAAGAAGTTGTGAATTTCCATTTTGTTTAAGAAATAATAAAACTTGCTTAGAACAGGGAGAGCGGACCAGTCACATGCATGTAGTTTATAAAGCATTAATAGCATTTAGCAGAATCACTAATACCACCAGGTTCAGACCCTAGTTTCACCGAATGTAGCACACCCGTTTGATGACCTTTACAGAAAGAAGCGTTGTTGCATAGTACATTAAAAGCAATGCTATAAAAAATGTTTTTGTCACATTGTAGCACTGTGATTTTTCTTTTTTTTTTTAGAAAAGCAAATAATGTAAAAAAGAAATAGAACAGATTGGGCCTAGTTTAATCGCTATAACTATATTCATTCTGCTATGTTTGAATATCAGCTAACTCGTTCATTTAAAAAGCATTTGCCCTTTGACCACCTAAGCCATGCCAGCTGTTCAAGGGGTGTGTGAGGGGGGCGCAAACAGCAGTGGTCCAGAGTAAAGGAACAAAAGGATGGTTTGATAATGATAACTTGTTTTTATGACGTGCTAGGAATTGCACTTGAGTCACTTCTGAGCGCTGTATAGTTACATTTGCCCAATTTATGGCGCCCACCTCAGAAGCATGAAATTGCATTGTAGGAATTCGAACACGACATACAGAACACAGCAGACAGTCAACTGCGATGGTTCCTACAAGTACATAATATAACTGCACCTTCTACACAATATCATAGCTATGCCCCTCCCTTCTGTGCTATGATTACTTGGAGTTAAGCGGCTGCCAGAAACCAGGCCAGGTAAAAAGGGTGCGGATTCATTTCGGATCACGATACAGAGTTCGGGAAAGACTCTATGACAAAAGGCTTCATTCAAATATGTGGCCTCAGAAGGAAGGGATTAGATTCAGCAGAAACTGCTCATCATATAGGTGAAACTCACAACTCATATAAAGAAAATATTTTCAAAGGTAAAGAAGAGTAAAGCTTGGGTGCAGTGTACCTGCAAGACAGCAGTAACAAAAAAACAAGCGTGTGCGCCTCGCACAAGTAAGGGGTGGTGGGGAGTGCAGGCAAGAGCAGGCAGCGTTTCCCTTGCAGGAGCGTGCGCAATAATTACTACCATATGGTACCGCTTGCTCCTGCAAGGGAATCGCCCAACGTGCATGCGTTGCCATTCTAAGCAATGCAACGCGTGCACGTTTTTAGGGCAAAAACGGAATCGATTACATGAGGTCCCCTCCTAAGCAGCGCATGTGCGCTGCGTAGTCGAGACCTAAAAAGTGGACTCCATGAGAAAGATTGAATGAGGGATAAAGTATGAGTCGAGCAACCTTTAAAAGGAATTATGGCTTTTTTGGTTTTTTGGAAAATCACAAATCCTAATTGTTATATTAAAACCGTAAATTCTTCATTAGATCTGACTATCCTGCCAGATACTTGGGTCAATCATTTATGTAACTTTGATAGTGAAGCTTGTATATCATATATGGTCATAGCACTTTTGATGTCCCACAAGTGGTCCTGAATGTAAGGCCATTGGCAACAGTCCAGCAGCAAAAGCAAGTGGTTCAGATGGTGTCCTACGGATCTTTCAAATTATGGTATAGACCTTTGGGTGCCTACCGTGGCCAGAGTTCTTCATGCAGCTAGTATGTACCAACATCTTGGTCTCCATCTATTATTGTATCAGTTTTTAAGAAAGCAAAAGTTGCTACTGCCTGAATTCCTTAAATGACAGTGTTGTAAGGAGAGCTGACATAGTAATTAGGAAAAGGATATTTTGCTAAGCGAAGGCTGTACACATTTTGTTTACATCCAGTGTAGCTTCAGACTTGGGACAAAAGAGCAATGCCTTAAGCTTTATCTCCTTATTTGGAAATATATCATCATTGAAAAGGGTTCTTTACATTCAGCAGTCAGGGACCCGAGTTTGGCCTTTCACAGAGCAAACTAGGCAAAACTCTGTTCCCCTTCTTGCTCTTATGAGCGGTATTCATTCATTTTTACAGCTTCTCCATGTTGAACTGGCTGCAAGAGTGCAATTTGGGACCAATTGAGGGTGTATGGTATCCTTTAAGTTAGCTAAAGGTGTCTGGTTGGGTTATTCGCTATCTCCAGTTTGATTTATAATATATATTAACCATTAAGAATCATTTTTCATAGATAATACCAGGACCAGCCATACATGGGGAATGCACTTATCCCCACATTACTTTACGTAGACTATGTGAAGGTGGAACCTTGACCTCTGGTCCAAGGACAGCACTCTCCCTGGCAGCTCCGCCTTCAGCCGAACCGCTCCAGCACAGAACCCTTCCCTGAGCAGGGTTCGAGCCGGCAGCCCGTCCCTGCGCCGCAGGTTCACCTTGCCTGCAGTCCGTTCCGCTTGGGGTATTTTCCCCTTTTTCATTCGTTAATCTGCTTCCTCATTATTTGCCCTGTGTGCTGTTTTTACTGTATTTTGCTCATTTCTGACCTGTGTGCTGTAATTACTTTTTGTCCTTTTCCCAGCTGTATTTGCTTTTGTTTCCTTTACCCGAGTTACTGGGCATAATCTTCCTGCCGCTGCTGCCCCTGCGGCCCGCCCCCCTTTCAGCCCCGCTCCTTGTTCATTAATCTGCTTCCTCATTATTTGCCTTGTGTGCTGTTTGTACTGTGTTTTGCTCATTTCTGACCCATTTGTTGTATTTACTTTTTGTCCTTTTCCCTGTTGTATCTACTTTTGTTACTTTTACCTGCGTTACTGGGCATAATCTTCCTGCCACTGCTGCCCCTGCGGCCCCGCCCCCCTTTCAGCCCCGCTCCCACCTCCCTACCGCTGCTCCTGCCCCCTCCCCTTCATAATGGCGACCGCTGTGCGCCAAAGGTGTGCCTAAGGCAAGCCCGTCTGCGCCCGTCCGCGCCCGTCCGTGACCCGACGGTGACCAGCGCCAGGAACCTTGGCTCTCCTGGACCCCACCGCTACAGCTCAACCACCCTCCATGTACTCAATCCCGTAAGACACGCCAGCTGCGCTAGATCTTCGCCAAACACCACCCATGGGCAGTTCTCTTGCAGACCCTGCCGCAGATCCTTCACCATCGACAAAGCTCCCACGACCACCGAAGGCCCACCTGACGCATGCTCCACCGAAACCCTGACTTGCATCCTTCTCAACGTACACTCCCTGCACTGACACTCCATAGAAATCTGGAACCTGATCGACGCCCTCTCGCCCGATGTTGCCTTCTTCAGGGAAACCTGGACTAGAGCCGCCTTGGGCCCCGACATCGCCACCGCCATCCCCGATGGCTACAAGATCCGGAGAAAGGACCGTCCACACAGCCCAGGAGGAGGACTCACCATCGCACATAATAACCCCCTCCACCTCTTCACATCCAGAACGAGTGACCCCACTCCAACACAGAACAGCTTCACTTCAAGATCCAGACAAGCCCCAGGACCATGCTACGTGGCACCCTCATCTACAGAGTGCAAGGACCTCACACCCACCATGCAACTACCTTCGCCGAACTCGCCACACCCCACGCCATCACCTCCACGGACAACATCCTACTCGGCGACCTGACCTTCCACCTCGACAACGTCAATGACCCCGACTCCACTACTCTCCTCGCCAACCTCGCCAACCTAGGATTGATGCAGCTCATCAACACGCCCACCCACAGAGTGGGTCACACCCTCGACCCCATCTTCACGGGAGGAACAAACATCCACTTCTGCCACACCACCCAGCCCCCCTGGACTGACCACCACTGCGTCCACTTCACCTTCAACACCACTACCGAACCCAGATCGACCCCAACACAGCAGCCAGGGAATTTTACTGCTGGGTCTCCCGCTGCGCAGATAAGCTCGCACCCCTCTGCCTCCCTGCCAAACAATGCCTGCTGAAAGCCGCCTGGTTCACCACAGAACCTCAAGAAGCCAGACTCTCCTGCAGACACCTGGAGAAAAACTGGCGAAACCTGAAAACCACAGAAGCACGGAATGACCACAAGAGCGCCCTGAAGGAATACCACCAGAGCATAAGAGACACACCTTTATAAGAGACAAAGTCCAGACCAACGCGACCAATGCCAAGGAACTGTTCAAGGTCATACAGCAGTTTGCAAAACCCAGGTGCGAAGCCACAGACATCACACCCTCCCAAAAACTCTGCAACAAGCTCAGCTCCTACTTCCATCTGAAGATCAAAGCCCACTACGACAACTACAGCGAACCAACGATGAGCTCCAACCCCCCACCCACCGCCACAGCTACCATGAAGAAAACCCACTCAGGAGCCCCAACGGACCCTTGCCCACCACACATCTTCCACAGGGCCGCCACCATCATCACACCCGAACTAGAACGCACCATGAACGCCTCCCTCAGATCAGGCATCTGCCCAGATGACTGGAAACGGGCGGAGGTCAAACCCCTCCTCAAGAAACCATGGGCCGACCCAATGGACCTGAAAAACTACCGGCCCATCTATCTCCTCCCCTTTGCGGCCAAAGTCACCGAGAGACTCGTAAACGCCCAGCTGACCACCTTCATGGAAGAGAACTCCATCCTGGACGCCTCACAGTCTGGATTCCGCAGCAATCACAGCACCGAGACCGCCCTCCTCAATGCACCGACGACATCCGCATGCTACTCGACCAGAGACACACCGCGGCCCTCATCCTTCTAGCCCTCTCCGCAGCCTTCGACACCGTTTTACATCGCACTCTCACAGCCAGACTACATGATGCGGGAATACAAGGAGCCACCCTCAACTGGATTCAATCCTTCCTTCCCGGCAGAACCCAGAGGATCCGACTCCCTCCCTTCTTCTCCAAGCCCACAGAAATCAACTGCGGAGTACCGCAAGGATCTTCACTCAGCCCCCGCTCTTCAACATCTACATGGCCCCCCTCACCGCCATCGTCAAACAGCATGGGCTCACCATCGTATCCTATGCCGATGACAACCAGCTCATCCTCTTGCTCACGAAGAATCCCAAAGACACCAGACTCTGTTTCCAGGAAGGTATGAAGAACGTGGCAGCCTGGATGAAGGACAGCTGCCTGAAGCTAAACTCAGAGAAGACCGAGGTCCTCATCCTCGGTCCCTGCACCTCCACCTGGGACAACACCTGGTGGCCCTCTGCCCTCAGGAGCCCACCCACCCCTACAGACCACGCTCGGAATCTCACCATCATCCTTGACTCCTCCCTCTCCATGAACTGCCAGATCAACGCTGTCACCTCTGCAAGCTTCAACTGCCTTTGCATCCTCCGCAGGACCTTCAAGTGGATCCCCCCAACTGCAGAAGGACCATCACCCACGCACTCATTACCAGCAGACTGGACTACGGCAATGCCTTCCATGCCGGAATCAACAGAACTCTTCTGCACAGACTCCAAACCATCCAGAATGCCGCAGCCAGACTCATTCTCAGGACAAAGTGCCACGAGCACATGAACCAACACCTACAAGGCCTCCACTGGCTCCCTGTCAAGAAGAGGGTCACCTTCAAACTCCTCACCCACGCCTACAAATCTCTCCACAACATCAGACCTAAATACCTCAACCAGATAGTATCTTTCCACACACCCAAGAGGAACCTCCACTCTACTGACCTCGCCCTGGAAGTGGTCCCCCGCATCTGCAGAAACAGAACCGGAGGGAGAGCTTTCTCCTACATCATAGCCAAAACCAGGAACGAGCTCCCTGTGAACATCAGACGCTGCCCGACCCTGCACACGTTCAGGAAGGACCTCAAGACCTGGCTCTTCAACTGACCCGGAGCCGACTCCCCCCAGCACCTTGAGACCCTCACGGGTGAGTAGCGGGCTTTATAAACCCCTGATTGATTGATTGAATGTGGTTTTCATGGCACAAAAAGATCATTAGGGAAGTTTGCCAATACCAACAAACTTGTGAATGTAGACAAACTTCCTCAGGCATCCCAACCTGGAATGGCACTCCCGGCCACGGGGAGTAGATTTATTTAGATGTAATGGGGCAATACTAGTCATGTGCAAACCTATGCAAAGGTGTTCATTTTCGTTTTGTGAATTTTAATCGTGACTCTGCACTCACATCATAAGTCCTTAGAATATGTAAATTAAGCTTACTCACACACGAAGCTGAGCTACTACAGTTTACTCGGTAAGCTGATCAATTACCCTACCCCCAAACTACCAGGACCAACACAAGCATCACTACATCTTTACCGCGAGTCCTGTTATGAAAACAGCACAAAGCGCCTGGCCTTTGAGCCCCAGAACATTTAGAGCATCTGAGGTTGGAAAGGCACACTATTTGATAAGTTTAAATGGAAGAAAACCTTCAAGTATGTCTATCTATAATGCTAAACAAACGGCCAGCCCACTGGTGTAACGAAACTCAAGGGGGCCTCCCTGCAAGGCACGTAAATGGGCCCCCTCTGGGCTCAATCAGGAGCTCTGCATCCCGAGTGCTGTGCTTAGGGGGCCCCTTGGAGTTTGGGGACCGCCTGCACCGTGGGAGCTGGGCGGGCGCCTGTGTTACGCCTCTGAGCCAGCCAAGCTGAGTGTACCAACCTGACATAGCGAGCATGATTGGTGGGTTGCAGATCCTCCTGGGCACAAATATCAGCCGAAAGATGAAATAATAATTTACATGAGGACTTCTAGGTCCACAGAGGTCTTCTCAGTTCATGTTAGCGTCTAACCTACACAAGCTAAAACCTCAGACTGTCAGAAGAGAAAAACCCCTGGGCTAAGAGGAAGGAGTATTTTAAGCATGTGTTCATTCAGTGGTGTAGCAAGGTTGCCATGGGCCCTTAAAGGAAGATACCCCCCTCATCCTCTCCTTTGATGGTAATAAAAAGCAGCTATATTAAGGATGCAGTGGGCCCCTTAGATCTGCGGACACCGGGGCCACTACACCTCCTGGACTACAGATAGTTACACACTAAGCGTTGACCTTAGAAATCCGGTAGCCAGCGCCTGGGGCAAGTTCAATATTGCGTGGCAAAATTTGCACCCCAATTTATGGCCCCTAAGAAATTTGCATCTAGACAACCACCCTGTGGCCCGCCCATGCTATGCCACTGTCCTTGGAATCTTAGCTCACAAAAGTGTACGCGCTTCAGAGGCGCAACTAGAGCCAAATTTCGGGGGGCTAAGAAAAACTTTTGGTGGGGGCTAATTCTTCCAGCAATAGGCAGAGTTGAGATGCAGGGGCTCTAAGAAGGGGTGAAAAACACCAAAGCCTCATTAATAAGCGAATGGTCTTTTAAAGACCTGTGAAGTACTCGGTGCTGCTGTGTGTGTGCCGGGGAAGCTGTCTCATCCCAGGCTGCCACGCACAGCGGTGGGGGTGCCCGATGGGCGTTGCTCGCCTGGCGCGCTTCATGCATCATCGGCATGTTGCAAACCAGGATGTGAAAATTATACAGGGACCTGGTTGCAACCTGACCAGCATTTTGCGATGCGAAGGCTGCACAAATCAGTTGCATCACAAAATAAACATTTGCAGCAGTTTCCCTCCCTGCTCATGAATATTCATGAGGTATTGCACAATGTGCTACACTCTCTGAATGGGTGTGAGCAAAGGAATTGAAGTTTGCAAAGGACAGCAGACCTCCATGCCTGTGTTTGCATTCACTGATGGCAATATTTTTTTAAAGCAACCCTTTTATCTCATAGAGAGAGGTGCATAAATCTTTTTTTAACTTACATCCAGTGAAGACATCAGGCGGCAGTAGGTGGGTCTGCTGGACCACTACCTGCCCCACCCCACTAAGGCCAGCCTACACTGATTCCCACAGGGACCGCTTTCCCTTTGTGAATCAATTTACCACCCTGCCTTACGAGTTGGTAACTCATCAATAGTTTGTGACCACAAGTTTATTCACAACCATCGATACATTCCTTTGTGACAAGCACGGAGGTGAAGGCGCCTCTTTCAAGTTCCTTCCACCCTCTGATTCAGAAACAGCCCCTTCACAGGTTTGATAAACTTTTCTAACATGTAAAACAGATTTTGTAAATTATAAAAGGGGCTTTAGAAATTATAAAGTCCTGAAAATTTGTGAGTCTCAGGCTTTTCTAATGACAAAACAACTTTTTATCCAAAGTAGTTCCAGAGGGCAGTGGAAAACTCCAAATCTCTCCACTTGATTTCTAGAGGGTAGGAGAGTCACTTTAAAAATTCTTACTAGTATTGCTTTTTGCTTTATGTTATAATAAACATATGTAATTGAAACATGCAAAACATATGCAATTTATATGGGCGCTAGTCCATTTCTATGTCTGTGAGAAACTGCTCTGTCAGACCCTTGAATGGTGCCTATATTGTTAGCTTGCATAACATACAAGCAGATAAACACCCTAAGCAAATTCATCTTGTCTTCCAGGCTTTAACTGGATGTGCTTTTCATTCTAGTTAAGAACAGAGAAAACTGAAGTACTCATTCTTGGTGCTCCCTCCTTATGTTGAACCACTACTTGGTGGTCCACTGAGCTACGCCCACTACTCACATCCTCCACGAGAGTGCCTAATCTAGAGAATATTTCTGATGATACTTCCTCATTTGCGTCCCCTATGAATGAGGTGGCCCCTACATAGTTTCTTCTTGTCAAACCTTTGATAAAAATCCTCTATTTTCTACATCTGGACATCTGTGGCTTTATTGCCCCTGGATTTTGATGTCAGAATACTGAGGACAAAAATATTAACCAGCCAAAACAACGAGCACCACAATATTGTGAAGTAAAGTATATATAAATAAGTACAGCTTTGCTATTCTTACTGCCACATCTACGTACCTTTAACATATATCTATATCTACAACTATATATATATATGTGCACATAGGTGTGTATATACATGTTGAGGAAGGCGTGAGTGCGCATATAGGCCAAAATAAATAAGTGTGGTGTTTGTACCTCCTCAAGAGCATTTGAGTGACATAAAAATGCACTAATAAAAATGTGTGAAAGCGCTTTAACACATTTTTTATTAGTACATTCTATGCATTCTTATGTCACTCAAATGCTCTTGAGGAGGTACAAACACCACACTTATATATTTTGGCCTATATGCGCACTCACGCCTTCCTCAACATGTATATACACACCTATGTGCACATTTCACCCTCACTCACACTTTCAACTTTTGTTGTATTCAGCGGCAGCTTTGTTTTGCATTTATGCAGTTATTTAGTTTGTTTGCATTTTTACTGTACCGGGGCTAGATGCGCACATCTTATCACTAGCCTTTGCTCACATGCAGCGCTTTCACTTTTTGCTTCATGAGATAGTCACGGACACACACACTGTTGTGCTAGGTCTCGCGTTTCTAGTTGTGAGCAATCGGTAACACTAACATGATTGCTTACGAGGGACATGCTTTCCGTTTTAATGTGTACTTACACGATCGGTTGGCTGCATCTGGGAACGCCATATGCTCTTGTACCAGCTTCCACGATGCATGTGCGAGAGGACTGAGGGAATCACCGGCTTCAGCAGTTAGTTGACAGTTTTATAGTCTGTTTACACTGGTGTTACTAACTGTAGTAAAACATGATGTCACACATGTGCTTTACTGCATCTTGCCCACAGTCACACGCTGCAAAACTACTCAGTCATTGCAATGAACATGGTAAAAACACTGCCACTTACACATATATATAAATACCACTCATTCGCCAGTACAGCGCTATGTGAACAAGGCCGCATGTCTGGCGGCCGAAACGCGTCATTTGGACACTTGATGCTTGAATAAATCATCATTTAACTCTCAACTTTGCCTTTGGAGTCTGTTTCCTGGTGTTGCGCCTTTCTTTGGATGGTGGTACCCCTGGGATCCTGCTGTGGAATATTTTGCAGAGTACGGCTGTCTCAGCTTCACAGACCCCCTCTTCGCAAAGAACTACTAGGCCAGTGTGGTTTTCATAAACCGAATTCGACATGAGCTCCGGGAGGAGAAGCAACTAACCACGGCCCCCTGACAGCATGCCTTGAATGCCCATTGAGTAGGAGGTAAAGGACGAGTCGGAGGACCCGGCCAGGCATCTCCACACACCGTCTCCACACACCCGATGGTGAGTACGAGCAGCAGTACAGCTTAAGTCAGGTCAGAAGAGGAGCAAGTTATGGCCCCCAGATATACTAAGAACACGTTTGTTATATCTAGGGGATTGGTACATATAGACTATTTATATTATCATGTCCAATGAAGCGCTGCGAGAGAGGGAAGCAGCCGCTGAAGCACTTTTTGATAATTTACCGAATGTACCGAGTCTTGCCAGATGCACAGAAGCTAATACAGGTACCACTGATGACAGTTACAAGGCAAAACTCAAAACACTTGAAAAACGTAAGCGCACAGAAATCACCAAGTGGTGGGAGGCAAAATCTTTGCAAAAATACCGAGAGGCAGATCGGGTCCCACGAGGACTGAGAATAATGCTGGCACCCAGCTTTGAGCAACCTAACCCTGACATGCTAAAGGAATGGGCCACAAGCAATCTAGAGGCCTCAATGCGTTTAGTCATCATACTAATCAAGTATGCAGAAATTGACAGGGCCAACTTACAAAGAGAGATTGATGTTCTGAATGATGAGTTGAATGCCATGAACCAAAAGGATGCCATCTCTAAGGGCAAGGATGAGATCAAGATACTCCTCAGAAAGCATGAGGACACTTTCAAAGCGTGCAAGATGTTCAAATTTGCCCAGGACAAAACAGACTATGAATGCAGGCACATCTTTACATTCGCCAGAAAATACGACTCCATCAGAACACAGCGTATGAATAAACAAAATCAACAGGGGCAGCCTAAGCCACCAGCAGGCAATACTGAGGGCGTTGATTCTGCATCCCTGTCTGATTTGAGTTCCTTGCAGAGAGTGGAGCGGATTCAGATGACGGGGGCAGATGGAGAACAAGCAACATGCTCGGCAGAGTAAACCCCAGCCGAGGAGAAGAGATGGATCTTTTAGTTTACGACCGGCGCCAGACCCTCAGGCCCAGGCCGCCAAGGAAAACAAACACCGACTCAACCGAAGGAGGCGGGAAAGGCGGAAACTCAGAAAAACCAAAGCAAATGAACAAAAGAAGAGGCAATTGGAGAAAGAAATCAAGAATGATACCAAGACTATAATAAACTTGAGCACAATGGATCTCACTGAAGCGGAAAAACAGCTCCTCACGTTGGGCCTCACCTTAAGCTCATTTGATTACAGCAACACCCGGATTGACATCTTCAAATTCATTAGAAAATTAAAATTGATAACATTTTTCAGAATCAAACAAAGCAATGCCACCACTATCTACATGGTACCCGCTGGTCAAACAGTTGAGCAACCACTCACGGTGGCGTACATCCCAACATTGCACATCTTGGGTGAACTAGCAGGGCCTTGTACACCGAGGCCTACTCAACAACTTCTACATGATGAGGGTATTGAAAGATCATGCCGAAACCCTAGCCCTTTCAAGCCGCACTCCACCTTTACCCCAATGATGCAGAGGGATGCGATTGACGTATACAGTGATGTCATCATTGATGAGCTCAAGGCGCTACACCTCAAAACCAGGAGGCGTGCTACCGGAAAACGCATGCAGAGTCTCAAATACAATGAACTTATGAAAAAACTACAAAGCAATAATGAAGTCATCATCAACAAGGCGGATAAAGGAGGGAACATTGTGCTGTGGCCACGCAATTTGTATCTGGAAGAAGCTAACAGACATCTGAGCGATAACCTTTGCTACCGGCTCTCCAACCACAATGAAATGGCTAGCAGTAATAAGGAACTTAGGAAATACCTCAATGAGTTCAGATCTCAGGGCCAGTTGAGCAAAGAAGAATGTGCATTCCTTAACATTGAGACTCCAGTCCTCCCTATCCCTTACTTTCTACCGAAAGTGCACAAAAACGTGAACCCCATTCCTGGTCGACCCATCATCTCGGCCAGAAAAAGCATCTGCGAAAATATTTCCAATGATATGGATTTTTTTCTCCAAGATCTTGTATCCAGCCAGACAACCTACCTCAGAGACACCAGTGATTTCTTGCTCAAAGTAAAAGACATTCCCTGGCACAAGGACTATTTGCTAATTTCCATGGACATTACATCGCTGTATACCAGCATACGTCACCATGATGGCCTAGCTGCATGCAAATACTTCTTGGATAATAGACCCATCAATTGTCACAAACACAACAAACTCATTTTGTTTCTAATTGACTGGTGTCTCAAACATAATTTTTTCATGTTCAATAGGAAGATATACCAGCAACTCAGGGGCGTGGCCATGGGAGCCTGCTTCTCGCCCAGCTACGCATGTTTACATGTTGGCTGGTGGGAGGAGCGGGTTCTCATGGTCAAGCACCAGACAGCTTTCAATAACAACATTGTGTCTTGGCTGCATTACATAGACGACGTCTTTTTGATTTGGCGAGGTGATGTTAACAGTGCTAGAATTTTCATTAGTGAGATCAATGCAAACATTAGTGCCACCTCTACAGAATTCTTGGACATCAATCTGTACATCGCCAATGGCGCTTTGCATTCCAAGCTTCACTGTAAGCTTACCGCAGGAAACTCCATACTGCACGCCTCCAGTTTTCACCCTAGGCACCTCATAACCAGCATTCCCTATGGGGAGATGTTACGATTGGCCAGAATTTGCAGTACCCATGAAGATCTCCTTGAGTGCCAGGTGGAAGCAGCCAAAAGATTCAAGGCACGCGGTTACTCAGCGGCTGTCATACGTAAAGCCATTGTCAGAGCCAATGCCATCCCTAGGGAGGAATTGTTAGTGGTCCGATCCACCCCTGAGGTCACCAGTGCGACCAACATACTAAATGAACCAAATAGCCTAGTCACCCCGAGATTGATTATAACGCACAACACTGAGGAAAGAGCTATCAGAGCAGTAATCAACAAGCATTGGGGTATCATTAAATCAGACCCCGCACTAGGACTTGTAGTAGCCCACAAACCTGACATCACATACAGAAGAGCTTTTTCCATGAGGGATGCACTAGTCAGAAACAGTCCGGAGATCGCCACGTCACATAATTGGCTAGCAGACGAAAAGGGTTTTGTTAAATGCCAGAGTTGCAGGGCATGCAGGTTTGGTAAGAACATCACGACGGTAGACTCAGCCTTTACACACGCGCCACTTACCATCAGACATAGACTCACGTGCAGAACGGAATTTGTGGTGTACATGCTCGAATGTAACTGCAGGCTGCGTTACATCGGGAGCACTAAATTACAAGTGCACCTGCGAATTCTCCAGCACCTCAGAGCGATAATCAACAATGACCCAGCCTACCCCGTAGCCAGGCATTTTAAGGAGATGCATAATAACAATCTAGAGCACCTCCGTTATTCAGTCATTGATTGCATCTCACCACTGAGAAGGGGTGGCAACAGGGAGAAGCTTTAGAGGCAATTGGAGAGTAGATATATTCTGCAATTTAACACCAAGGCGCCCACTGGTCTCAACACCACGGAGGATCTGCACCATTTCCTGTAACATAGCATTGCATTCACACCCTTAGTGATCATACCATCGCATTGTAGCTGTATATTAATGTTATCACTTGTATATATTTCACTTTTTATATCAGGCTTTACCTGTGCACTCTCAATATTCTCATAGAGTTGGGTTTCCTGTCATCAGGCTATGTGCAACTACGAAGAGAATACCCAGTATTCATACTGTCATTTTGGTTGTCTATAGTTGGTCTTTAAGCATAGGCACTACAGGCTTGTAACCAATGCTGCGGCAGGAATGGCAACACATGCATTTAGACCATGTTTGGGTATGATTATGAATTAGAATGTCACTTTTTCACAATACGTTATGATATACACCCATTGCTTCATTGCAAGGGATACATTGAACAAGCACTGGCAGACTCTAGAATATTTCCTGCGCTTTCACACATTTTATTAGTACATTCTATGCATTTTTATGTCACTCAAATGCTCTTGAGGAGGTAGAAACACCACACTTATATATTTTGGCCTATATGCGCACTCACGCCTTCCTCACCTATGTGCACATTTCACCCTCACTCACACTTTCAACTTTTGCTGTATTAAGTGGCAGCTTTATTTTGCATTTATGCAGTTATTTAGTTTGTTTGCATTTTTACTGTACCGGGGCTAGACGCGCACATCTTATCACTAGCCTTTGCTAACATGCAGCGCGTTCACTTTGTGCTTCATTAGATGCGCCGAGAGCAGGGAGTCACGGACACACACACTGTTGTGCTAGGTCTCGCATTTCTAGTTGTGAGCAATCGGTAACACTAACATGATTGCTTACGAGGGACATGCTTTCCGTTTTAATGTGTACTTACACGATCGGTTGGCTGCATCTGGGAACGCCATATGCTCTTGTACCAGCTTCCACGATGAATGTGCGAGAGGACTAAGGCAATCACCGGCTTCAGCAGTTAGTTGACAGTTTTATAGTCTGTTTACACTGGTGTTACTAACTGTAGTAAAACATGATGTCACACATGTGCTTTACTGCGTCTTGCCCACAGTCACACTCTGCAAAACTACTCAGTCATTGCAATGAACATAGTAAAAACACTGCCACTCACACATATATATAAATATCACTCATTCACCAGTACAGCGCTATGTGATCAAGGCCGCATGTCTGGCGGCCGAAACGCGTCATTTGGACACTTGATGCTTGAATAAATCATCATTTAACTCTCAACTTTGCCTTTGGAGTCTGTTTCCTGGTGTTGCGCCTTTCTTTGGATGGTGGTACCCCTGGGATCCTGCTGTGGAATATATATATATATATATATATATAGTATAATCCAAATTAACCTTTTGACACTGAAGAAGGCAGTAACGCCGAAACGCATATGTCAATCGGACACGAGGAATAAAATAATTGAAAAGATTTATTGCTCCAGAGTGCGCTGTTTTGGTAAAGTGATTCCCAGATCGGGGAATTGCGGTCAAGGAATATAAATATATATATTTATCTCATTCAGAGCTTCGAGATCACAATCAAATGTTAATTGAACTGATTTGGTTCTGTCTCAATAATATCTTTATCTTTTCAGGCCAACCATATGTACAGAAACAGGGTACCACCATGGGAACGTGCTTCACCCACAGCTACACGAACCTCTTCGTGGTCTGGTGGGAGAAGCACGTGGCCTGGTCGGCTACAAATGAGAAACGGGTGGACAATGTGGCTTTATGGACACGCTTTATTGATGATCTTTTCATCATTTGGCGAGGTCCACAGAGTGAAGCAGAGAATTATATAAAAGCTCTGAATGAGAATGAATTTAATCTGCAATTCACCAGCTGTATCAACAAAAGGAAGGTGATCTATTTGAACCTTAGGGTGTATGTAGAGAATGATACCCTTTAAACGGCTCTATATTGCAAACTTACCACAGGGAATTCAATGCTGCATGCTGGCAGCTATCATCCCAGAAGCGTGATTGATAACATCCCCTTTGGGGAGTTTCTGAGGATGAAGCGGAATTGCGGTCGAGGAATATAAATATGTATATTTATATTCCTCGACCGCAATTCCCCGATCTTTGAATCACTTTACCAAAACAGCGCACTCTGGAGCAATAAATCTTTTCAATTATTTTATTCCTCGTGTCCGATTGACATATGCGTTTCGGCGTTACTGCCTTCTTCAGTGCCAACAGTTCATTTGGATTACGTGCTAAATAAAGTTGTGCTGTGCAAACTGACTGGAAGTCGGTGACATAGAAAGTGTCTTAGTGCAAAACATAAACAATACATTGAAAGAGGCAAACATCTTAGGTTGGTCATTTCATATGCCTCTGTGTAACAAACCTATCCTTTCTTATTTACAGTTTCAATACTGAACGTTGTCATTAGGTAATTGTGCTACTCGTTATCAATAAACCATGTTAAATCACATGTCCGCAATGATTCCTCTACTCATTTTTTAGATATAAAGAAAATGTAAATATATCCTAAACATTATTTGTCTCGAGGAAAAAAGATGGAGGAACTAAAGTTAAAACGTACGCATATATTTCCGCATGTTTTATAGCGTATCTTGCACCTTGATTTCAGTTCATTTCCATCACCCACCTCTTACTGGTTGATCTCATTCAGAGCGTCGAGATCACAATCAAATTTTAATTTAAACTGATTTGGTTCTGTCTCAATAATAACATCTTTATCTTTTCAGGTCAACTATATGTACAGAAACAGGGTACCACCATGGGAACGTGCTTCACCCCCAGCTACGCGAACCTCTTCGTGGTCTGGTGGGAGAAGCACGTGGCCTGGGCAGCTACAAATGAGAAATGGGTGGACAATTGATGATCTTTTCATCATTTGGCGGGGTCCACAGAGTGAAGCAGAGAACTATATAAAGCTCTGAATGAGAATGAATTGAATCTGCAATTCACCAGGTGTATCAACAAAAGGGAGGTGGTCTATTTGGACCTTAGGGTGTATGTACAGAATGATACCCTACAAACGGCGCTTAATTGCAAACCTACCGCGGGGAATTCAATCCTGCCTGCTGGTAGCTATCATCCCAGAAGCGTGATTGATAACATCCCCTTTGGGGAGTTTCTGAGGATGAAGTGGAATTGCTCCACAACATGCGAATATAAAAAAGCGAAAGAAACAGCAAAAACAGATATTTCTCAGAAGAGGGTACTGCAGGGGTATTCTAAACAAAGCTGAATCTGGGAGTGATGAGGTACAGCAGAGCCAATTCCTAATTGACAAAGAAGGGAACAGTATGATACAAGAGGAGAATAAAATCAGATTAATCACAGACTATACTGAAAAATCATCAGAAGTATTTCAAATCATAAAAAGGAATTGGTGTATGTTGAAATCAGACAGTGTAATAGGGTAACTGATTTCAGACAAACCTTTAGTGACCTACAGAAGAGGAACATAATTAAAAGACCATTTGTTTAGGAGTCACCATAAAGTGAAACCTAGACAATTGGATCCAATTAAGGGATTTTACCCTTGCACGAGATGTAAGGCCTGCCGAAATAGCAGTAAAGTAAAGGAATACTTGATACCAGGCAAGAAATCTAAGACCATAATATCTAAGTTTCTTAACTGTAATTCAGATCATATGGTTTACTGTTTACAGTGCATATGTGGCAAACAGTACATAGGAAGTACAATCCATCCCACAAAGAAAAGGGTCTTAGAGCATCTCCGGGCGATCAATAACAAGGATCAAACCTATCCAGTCACCCGACATTTTGAACTCATGCATAATAGTAACAGAAACCTATTAAAATTCTTGTGCCTGGATCAAGAAGAAAAAGGTGAGAGAGGTGGGGATAGGGTGAGATGATTACGCACCCAAGAATCCAAATACATCATAAAACTGCAGCGCAAGGCCCCAAGAGGGTTAAACAATGAGGAGGCGATGTGGGTCCATGTTGGCTAAAAAAGAAATGGGTAGTCAATGAAAGGGGAAGTTCAGGCATACCTCACCTGTTGTTTATGATCCTAGGCATTTCTATCGAGAGGCATCATTAGCACAAGTTAATTCTAACAATGAAAGGCGTGTAAATAATGTAGATCTTGAAACACAATATGGAAAGGTATATCGTAGAATAGCCACTGTTTTGTGTTTATTGAAATTGTATAGTAAAGGATTTTACTGCTGCAAAACGGCCCATTCAGGGCATAATAGAAACGGAAGATGTGGCAAACATACTTAATATTCCAAACCAAACCACTGTGGAGTTTTAGGTACAATCAATTAAGACCAAGAGAGGAGATCACCCCGTAAGAGGTGGGTGATGGAAATGAACTGAAATCAAGGTGCAAGATACAATGTAAAACTTTGCGTAAATATATGCGTACGTTTTAACTTTAGTTCCTCCCTCTTTTTTCCTCGAGACAAATAATATTTAGGATATATTTAAATTATATTGATATCTAAAATATGATGTAGAGGATTCATTATGGACATGTGATTTAACATGGTTTATTGATAATGAATAGCACAATTACCTAATGACAACGTTCAGTATTGAAACTGTAAATAGGAAAGGATCGGTTTGTTACACAGACGCATATGAAATGACCAACCTAAGATGTCTGCCACTTTCAATGTATTGTCATGTTTTGCACTAAGACACTTTCTATGTCACTGACTTCCGGTCAGTTTGTACAGCACAACTTTATTTAAAAGCACGTAATCCAAATGAACTGTTGACACTGAAGAAGGCAGTTACTTCGAAACGCGTATGTCAATCGGACATGAGGAATAAAATAATTAAAAAGATTTATTGCTCGATAGTGCGCTCTTTTGGTATGTCTGCAGCAGAAGGCAGCACACTTAGAAAAAAGAAGTAACGAGGAGAAATAAAGATATTTCTCCTTGTTACACCTCTCCTATCTCTTTGGTGCATTCCCAGGTTTACAAGTTTTGTGAATCTGGAAATGCGTCACAAACCATGGGAGTTGTGTGGGAACACACACGCAACACCCATCGAACACCTTCTCAGGACAGAGTAACCCAACACAACGATTTGCGCTGCATTGCATTACTCTAGATCTTTGGAGGGACTGAAAGCTACGCAAAGTGGCTTGGTGTGGCTTTAAAAATCTGGCTTAAGTTTTGCGTTGCTCTTGTACCACGATGCGTGGTGCAAGAGCGCTGCAAACCAAGTCATAAATATGGCTCCCTGTGCCCTGGATCGACACAACATTTTAGTCCTACCTCCATGTTCGTGTAATGTTCATTATTGAATTTCAAAATCTGGTCGCTCATATCCAGTCTGCAGTATTGCAGACTGCAAGGAACTTGTAAGGATGTTTTACTGTTTTAGCCTAAATCCATCTAGCATACTACTTGCTCAAGATACACTCTGCTAGGTAGCTCTCCTTGCTCCACCAGTGGAGGTGTGCTTACCTTCCTCCAGATTCTCCTTGCCCTTCCTTCTCATGGTGAATCCATTAATTGGCAGCAAAGTCCAACTACCGTCCTTAACAGGTGCCAGTAATTCTATAGCACTCATTAAAGCACACACATACCAGTCGGCATGTCTGAAGAATTCACAGAGAGATCCTCAATTTCAAGATTGTGAGGATATATGCCAGAAATGGCTGTCACATCCCGGTCAGTATTCAACTGTTGGTGGTCCCAAACGGCAACTAAATTCAAGGGATCATGGTCGGTACCAGCAATTATGCTACTGAAAATTAAAAAAATAGGCAAAATAATAAAATATGTCCAATTCAAACTCCCGAACATAACATTAGTCCGGCGGCAGATCCATAGTAAAGGAAAGTCGCAAAGCGCTCGTTATTCACTAGTCGGTAGGTGCCAAAAAAATTATCATCATCTGTCAAATAAACGGATACGTTCCTACCAGACAGGTGAGGGAAAATTTGTCAAATATATCCCTACCCAACTTCAGAATATATCATTGGAAGGGCGGCGCATCCATAGTAAAGGAAACCCGCTTTACCCAAGTTACTCACTAGTCGCTATTGTAAGAACTTATCAACAAATGTAGAGTAGGAGAAAAATGCTACTGTTGGCCGACGGCCAAATGCCGTATTTCAAAGCATCTACATGAAAGGACCAAATAAACATTATATCAATGATTAATGGCCGGCAGCACAACTCTAAAACCGACCTCCGTGAAAATAACACATAAGCCTATGCAAATGGCAGATAAAGCTGACAGCAATTTAGTAGTCCCACTTACTTTTAACAAAAATTATGAAGTCTGCCTCGTCTCATCAGCCTGCCGGCTCCGGAAGAAATCACGCCCAGTGTTGAAAGTGTGGAACGACGGCACGCTGATCTTATAGCGTGCCGTTCAAAGAACTAGAAATGGGACTGGTCTCGTAAAAATTATCCGACCTTCCAAAATTGTTAACTATTGGGGCAATCTCAAATACACTTTCGTCACATAATCAGTAGTCCCATTCTATACCTACTGGGACTGTGAAAAATTCATTTTTTGTATTTGCAATCGCCCGAACTAAGTCAGTTAAAAAACGATCCAGGATCACGGCGGCCATCTTAGAATGGTAGAGAATTCAGAAGAAATTAAAAGAAAGACACCCATAACCAGAAATCAAAGAAATTCTAATAAAGATAAAAGGAAGATCCATTCCCACAGGATCAGAATTATTCAATAATCCATCTTAAAAATATTTTACATTCTTCTATTTCATGAACAACACCATCGCCAGCAATTGTGAACGACTATTTCCACAGTATATAGTTAACAAACAGTCACAATTGTATTATCAAATCCAAGTCATTGCAATACACTTACATATTTACAAAATAATCAATGGTGTATGTTCTCCTGTTGCATGAACAGCATCTTCGTCAACACTTGTGAACGGCTATTTCCACAATGTATAGTTCACAAACAATCAGCATCATGATAGTATATCAAATACAAGTCACTGCAAATGTTGTATTACCAATAATCATAATTACATTTGTTTCCAACAGAGAGCATATGGCACTATTTTCTGGAAGCATTAATGGTCATAAAAGTACCTGACCCATATAAAGAGGCATAGTACAAACTGTACTGCTACAAGATGAAAACCTGTAACGAATCAAAAACATTCCACAGAACTGTACATCAAAAAGATAAAGTCAAACATATTCCTATATACAGACATAGATGGGGACCTATTTATGCAGATACCGTCATTACAGCAACAACATAGATTGCAAAAGTGCCTCAGCCCCAATACCAAAAGACAAATCATAGTATAGTATTGAACACCAATCAACTGAACAATACAGCCGTGCATTCTTCCAAGCTGTTAAGCCCATTGTTGATACTATCACAACAGAATATCCCATGGCATTCTGTTTGATTTAGCAGATTCGCATTGTTCCCACCCCGCCGTGGATTTTTTACCACTTTGATCATTTGCCATTTCAAATTAGAGGGTGTGTGATTGTGTTCCACAAGTGGGATACCAAAGGTGCTTGTTCATTTCTACACCTAATTCGGCTTTTATGTTGGGAGAGATGATTTTTTATACGTTGTGTTGTCTGTCCCACATAAATAAGATTGCAAGGACACCAAATGGCGTATACCACGTTCTGAGAATTACAGTTGGTATGGTCACGTAAGTCATATGTTATATTTCCTTGTACAAACTGTTTGGTGTTCACAGTTGAGTCGCACATAAGGCAATTTCCACATCGAAAATGGCCTACAATTTTGTTAAGGCCCCATAAAGTAGTCAGATCAGGTGAGCACTTGAAAGGCAAAGCAGCAAGGACCAGGTGGTCAAATATATTTTTCACCCATTTAAAGGAGAAAAGGGGCAGTTCCTTTGTAATCCCAATTGCCTGTACCAATGGCAAGTGTAGTTTAATAATCTTAGTTATTTGATTACTTTGTGTGCCAAAGGTAGTGTCACAAGGTACACGTTCAGATGTCTTAGGGGCACGAGGGGTCAACAGATACTCCCGGTGGTTACACCAAGCCCGCTTTAATGAAAGTTTGATTAATCTCTTTGGATAACAACGATGTTCTAATTTTTTGGCGAGGACATCAGCCTCCCGGAAGTAGTCCTCCCAAAAGGGAGGCCATCTTTGAGGCCCCTTGGGTGGTTGCTGGCGTATTCCAAAAGGGTATTTCGTGCTGTAGGTTTTTTGTAGAGCTTGGTGGCTAACTTCCCATCATGTGGGATAATTGTCAAGTCGAGAAAGTCAGCACTCTCACTGATGGCTTGTGAGGTAAAATTAAGATCCTGGGAACAGGTATTCAGCCACTTTAAAAAATCATTCAGAGTAGTGGTGTCCCCGGTCCACATAAAAAAAATGTCATCGATATATTGGCTCCAATGGCGCACATTCTGAAAATAAGGGTTGTTAACCTGGTTGTAGATATACGTCTGTTCAAAGTTGTTGACATACAGAATCGCAAAATTGGGGGCATAAGAAGACCCCATTGATGTCCCTTTGATTTGTAAATAGAAAACTCCATCAAACTCAAAATAATTTTGAGTCCGGGAGATCGTCAATAACTCAATAATTAAGTTAGTGTGTACAGTTACTGGACCCGGTCGAGTCTCCAATGCAAGTCTGATGACCTCTATGCCTTCCAATTGCAGTATATTAATGTATAAGGACTCGATGTCCAAACACACTAATAGCTCATTTTGTGGGTCAAATTGCGTATGTTCTAACTGATAGATAATATTGCCACTGTCCCGTACATAACTGCTTGTGTGAAGAGCAAAATCTTTGATAAATACATCAATGTATTTACACAGAGGCTCCAGGACCGACCCACAGCCAGAGACTATGGGTCGGCCTGGAGGATTGGCGAGATTTTTATGCAGCTTAGGGAGGGTGTACAAGACAGGGGTACGAGGTGCATTAGTATTTAAGAAGTCAAACTCTATACTGCTCAAAACACCAGTGAGTTTTACTTCAGATGTAGTCATTAAAATGAGTCTCTGAATGTTTCCAAGGGGATTACCTCGCAGAATGGTATAATGATTTACATTGGAAAGTTGTCGATGGATTTCAGATTTGTACATTTCAATCGGTTAGATTATTATCCCGCCACCCTTGTCGGCGGATTTAATAATCACTTCTTGGTTATCTTTCAAAGTTCGCCAAGCTTGTCTTTCAGGAAGAGAGATATTGTAAGGGATATACTCAAAACCCCTATCTAAAGCAGTGACATCTCTTAAAACCATAGCTTCAAATGCTAGCAATTCAGTTGGCATTTATTGAGTGGGAGGATTAAACATAGAGGGAGGCCTCAAGTTAGATGGATTAAAATTGACATTACAAGCCTTATCCATGAAAAAATACTTCAAACGTAGTTTCCGTAAAAACTGTAGAAGTACAATTTGAGTATTAAACAAACAAGTTTTTTCTGTAGGTACAAAGCTGAGACCCTTACTTAACAATGAAATTTCAAATGAAGAAAGAGTATGTTCCGAAAGATTGAAAATCGGGATTGTATTTAGCATATTTGCAGCCGTCATTGTCTCATTTACTGAGGGGGAACCCACTGGTACAACTTCGGCGGGTCTGACGGTCGCCCGCCTGGAAGTTCCACTGTTGGGGTGGGGGTCTGGTTCTCGCTCGGCCCCTCCCTTGACCCCTCCCTTGACTTTGCTGGCCTAAAAAAGGATAGAAAGATGAAGTCGAAGGGCCATGTCCTAGGTTGAAGTTATTATTGTTTCATCCCCAGAACTCGCGGAGGATTCAGAGAAATGTATTGCCGTGTCCCTTCTAAAACGGCCCACATCTAATATTTATTAGGATATGATTGTCTAGGTTGGGAAAAGTAGTCAGCAAATAGATATGGGTGCGATTTAGTCTGATTAAAATTGGCAATATCTTTTTGAATCTTATTAGTCTTCTTTGTGAGCTAATTTTTTTCAAATTCGGCAATGGTTTTATTGACTTTTTCTAGAGCTGCCTTAGCATCAGCAACCACATTCCCTTCGCTTAGACGCTTTTCTAAACCTGCAATGATTTCAAGCTCTCTTTACTGTGCTCCAAAACTGTGTCTATGCCATGGATCAGCCAATGGAGGGAGCAAGTAGCACCAATGTGTCTAAAACCTTTCATAAACTTGGGGTCATTAGTAAAAAATACTGGAATGTTGCGGACTTGTAAGCCCATGGGAATTACATCCTTCTTCAGATATTCGGTCATCATCAGTGCATGGAGAGTAGTACGTACATGTTTTTTCCGGCATTGCTCAAGTTCATCTAGCAATGCTTGTGCTTCAGTCACAATAGGCACAGGAAATGATGGTCCCAAGAGTGATGGACCACTTATTATTTTCGAGATGTACTCCTCGGAGTACGTAGGTAGAGTAACATTAGTCATCCTCAATTTGACATAATGTCAAGGCAATCAGGCCCTTACAGCAAAAAGCTGTACTGGAACATTTTTCAAACAACAAGGGCAGCCCTAGAACAAGAACCTGGGGTAATAGACGCTATAATCCAAACAATGGTTTGTGAGCCAAACTTAAAAGTAAACTTTGTTGTTTTAAAATTTAAGAGAGAACCTAAAAAAAGAAAGAGAACAGAGGTTATCTATATTTCACATTACCCATGTACCAATAGCTGTATACAAAAACGCATATTTGATATTAATTCAAGAAAAAACATATCACACACATTAATAATGGCGCTCATACAGTTACACCAACAGTGCTATGATTATAGACAATGACAAGTGTAAACTAAGAGGTAGTGGCTGAGGAAAAATACAAACAAAAGGTTTCAAAATAAAACAAAAATACACACTATAACAATTGTGTCCTCTTTCATTTAGGCCACGTTACTGGTGTCAACGACGTTTCGACCCAAGGGTTCTCTAAGGGTCAACATCAGGACAAAAGCATCATATCTAGGAGCGTCCACTGTTTTTCCAAATAAATCTAAAAATAAAATATATGTACATGGGTTTCTAAGAGTAATGTGGAATTTTAGTTAGCACCACAAATGTGATAAAGATCTGAAACGGTGACCCAAACTGAAAGAGACCAACTAAGTAAGAATATTTGAAGGAATACCCAAGAGAAAAGTAGAAGGCAAAAGAGAAGATGAAGCAAATCAATAAGATAAATGATAATCACCTCAATGAACACGAGGAATAATTCAACTTAAGTTGTGCATCAGGCACTAAAACTTGAAATAGTAGAAACCAAATCTGTCAAAAAATAATAACCAAATATAAGCAAATACACTTATTTATCTTGCCCGTAATAGATATAAGTGACTCAAAGCACACACATACTTGTTGGTATGTCTGAAGAATTCACAGTTTGTTGTATTTTTCCTCAGCCACTACCTGTTAGTTTACACTTGTCATTGTCTATAATCATAACACTGTTGGTGTAACTGTATGAGCGCCATTATTAATGTGTGTAATATGTTTTTGTTGAATTAATATTAATATGAGTTTTTTATAAAACTATTGGTACATGGGTAATGTGGAATATAGATAGCCTCTGTTCTCATTCTTTTTTAGGTTCTCTCCTACATTTTAAAACAAAAAACTTTACTTTTAAGTTTGGCTCACGAACCATTGTTTGAATTATAGCCCGAAATTTTAGAGGCTGTCCCTCGGGACTTTGTTATCCTGAGGTTTGCCAGACACAATCAAAGGGGTGGAGGGCTGGCAGTCATCTTTAAACGGCACATCTAGTGCAGTTTTGTTGAAGTAAAGATTACTGGCTATGAGGGGGCCTTTTTTCTATATCTCTATCGATTAGCTGCACTTTAGCAGTCTTCCTTATCTATCGCCCACATGCTGCTGCCTCTCTGTTTGTAACTGCCCTAATATATATCGGACCCTTGTATGCCCTATGCTACTCTAACTTCCTGATACTAGGCAATCTTAATATACACTTTAAAGATGCAGTCTGTCGCACTGCATTGGTTCTTGATGAAGACCTTGGGTAACTTCACTTTAACCAACTAGTTCCGGCCCCCACTCACATTCTTGGACATATCCTTGACCCTATTTTTGCTAACTTCGCTCATGTAAGTGTTGCTTCTCCTATTCCCCATTGTATGGTTGGACCATTTTATTTTTCTTTCCAGGTATCCGTTACTCCCTTATTCCGCACAGCTTTTGGAGTCCGAGGCCTAAAAACCCATAAATGGTCCTTTATTACACTTCCCACTTTCACAGCAGTTTTGAATCTTAATCCTCTGTCACTTAACAACTGCCCTCATGTTGCTAATCTTCAGGTTGTAGCCTGGATTAATGAAGCTTTAAACACTTCAGCATCTGTGAAATCACATAACATTACTCATTCTAAACCAACAGCGGAATGGGTTAATGAGGACCTCATGATCATGAAAAAGGCATGTAAACGCCTCCAACACCTGTGGTGCAGAAGCTACAATGCAGCTGACAAAAACTATCTACCTCAATGCGCTTAAGGAGTATCATAAACTAATTAGATGCACTCAGACCCAATTTAGGCTCAGAAGATTGAGAGGGCCAAAAATTATTCTCAAGAGACTTTCCGGATAGTTAAATTCCTTACTTCCCTATAGCGTGTTTCAGCTTCTATCACCCAGGAAACGTACAAAAAAAGCTAGGCAATATCAGTTCTTGATCCCCTGGCAACCATCATCCACCTCTTTGTAGGGCTTCTCAAGTATATATACTCTGACGTGGCAGAGAAACGTGCTCTCACTTCTAAAATGAAATCAGGTCCTCCATCTGACCCGGCCTCACCTGCTATGTTGGAGTGGAATATGGAGGCCATATCACCGACGCTCTGTAAACTACTTAACTTGTCCTTTACACTGGCCAGGTTCCATCTAATTGGAAACACACCATGGTAATCATCCTCTTAATGAAGCCCTCATTAGATCCATCTAAACCAGAGGATTTTATACTGATGTCTCCACTTTCTTTTTTCACAAAGATTGCTGAAATCTTGTCAATCAGCAGCTGATGAGATTTATAGAAGAGGAGGAGTTACTTCATGAGACTTAGTCCGGTTTCACACCACATTTTAGCACTGAATCCACACTCTTACTGGCTTCTGAATCTCTGAGCCTTATTGCCGATGATGGCAAGACAGCTGCCCTGGTTGTCCTTGACCTGAGTGCGGCCTTTGACACCGTGTCCCACGGTCTGTTATTGAAATGGTTGTGGATGCACGGTGTTGCAGGCCAGGCCCTTGGTTTGATTGTTCATTTCCTTGAAAATCGCACCTTCCAGGTGCTCCAGCAACCATGCATCTCTGAGATACTCCCTCTGCAGCAGGGAGTGACTCAGGGCTCGGCTTTTAGTCAGACTCCTTTCAACTTCTATGTACGCCCCCGGCTGAGGTGATTGAGTGCCTTCGCGTTGATATCGTGTCATATGCTGATGACACCCAGCTAATTATTACTTTGGTGCAGGATGAAGGCATTGCAGCAGTTAATTTTAAGGCATATCTGGTGGATCTGGCTGAATGGACGGACACAACCTGCCATAGACTTCATGCTGGAAAAACTGAAGTCTTGGTGGTAGGGAAACCATCCTCTCCTCAATATGGTCCACCGACTGGTGGCCATTGAATTCGGTCCGACACCTGTTCATAAACCGAAGGTAAAAAACCTCGGCTTCTTATTTGATTCCACCCTGTCCTTTGATTTCTGCTCTCGACGGTTTTAACAGTTTAAAACTACTTTGCACGGGCTTGGGGCTCCTCCTTGAATCTGGAAGGAAGACCGTAGTCCAGGCTCTTTTGGTGTCTAGACTGGACTACTGTAATGTACTTGTGGTCTCCCAGGGAAGGCGAAGAACGCTCCAAAGGGTGCAAAGCAATGCCGCTTGGATGCTTATGAACATCCCTAGATACTGGCACAGCTCTTTTAAAGCGCCATTGGCTTCCTATTAGGAAAGAATATTTTTCAAAGCACTCTATTCTGCCATAAAATCCTGAATCAAAAAGCCCCCCGTTACCTCTTCCCTTTGATTATACCCTATCATCTTAATAGGCATGTTAGACCCTCAGGGACTGCATTAACTGTGATATCGAAAATAAACAGAGCACATATGGGAGATTGCTCCTTTAGCGTCCTGGCCGCTAAGCTATGGAATTCAAATCCCTCTCGACCTGAGAATAGAGCCTTCTGACATCAATTTTCCTGAAAAAATGTAAGCCCTTTGTGGTATGCTTACCAGCATGTCACTAGCTGGACACTTGCCACTGCTTGTTTACAGTGGCTGTATGATGTCATCTCCCATCCACAGTCATGTGGAATGTTGCATATGTAACTGGAACCAGGTGATGTCACATAGCGATGTATTGAGGGTTGGGGACCGATGACAGTTGGTTTCTCTACTGGCTGTGATGGGTGAGATCTTCTGCTGGAAATAAACCTGTATCTTTCATCCACTTTGGCTGTGGAGGATGTATTCTTTGAATTGCGACACCCTTATTTTTCAAACAAATCTAATTCACTAGATAGTATAGGGTTGGTTTCTTGAGGCCTTGTTCGCTGGGATATAGTGATGGGACACTCCGAAAGGAGCAACCAGGCTCTCAACTAAACTCAAACAAAATTAAAAATGGCACGCCTGATCAGGCAGAAAAAAGAACTTGTTACTTTGACAGGAGTAGTACATTGAAAGCATAACATAGGAAAAGGAATGAGAAGAAAGAGAGAATAGCACTGCTCACTACATTCAATAAAGAACATAATAAAATCTACAAGATAATATCTAAACACTGGACAGTGTTGTCAAACCTGTTCTTCCATGGTATGGACTTAGTCCAGTGGATGTCAGAGCACTTTACATTACTTGCGGTAAGCTTGGGTGGTCACCATTTGCTGTACTCAGAGACGTTTTAAGGCATGTGCAAAGTGGGCCCTGGCCCAGGGCCCCAGGATTGCAAGGGCCCCCTGATACATGATACAACCAGCTCTGTTCTGCAGTATTGTCCTGATGACCTTGAATAATTTTTAAACATATTATTTTAAATACTGTTTTCCTTGCATCTATTTTAATGTGGGTGATGTGTGAGAGTCTATTACGGACATTTTGCAGAGAAATGTTTTGTTTGATTCATGCAACATCCACGAAAAACATCTTTTAGATGAAACCAGGGCCACACATATGAGAAATGGGAGGGTGTCACAGAGGATATTTTATTTGCAGTATTAATAATATTAGTGAGCTGCTGCTGAGTTACAATATTGAAAACACACATCACATGACTTGGCCCAAGAAGGCATGAATGAGCTGAAACTGGATCATAAATTCAAAGCTGTTCTGAACAGGGCCCTCAAAATACGTTTGGCCCAGGGCCCCCAAAATCCTTGAGATGTCTCTGGCTGTACTCATCTAAGGTGCCTGATTGGGGTCGGCTGCAGGTGACTGGAGGAAGTTCAGATGAAATGCCTGCTGTAGTTGGATTGGAGGTGTCTGTAGGGCCCGCAGGACATTTTACAAAGACGTGAAGGTTGGGGAGGAGGTCAGTGCACGTGGAATGTCATTCGTATCGTAGGGCATAGCTCGAGAATAAGTTGTCTGAGTTGTTTTTTGCCTTTAAATATAAAAAACGGATTTCTGGTCTTAAAAATGCACATGGTTCATTTCAAATAAGTAGGAATTATTTAGATTGAATATCCTTGATGGGGGCATGCTAAATATTGGCAGATGAGCGGCAAGTGCACGAGCATTTATCATGTGCATCACAGAGAGGATCAGTCAGGGCTTCCTGCATTTTGGCAAAAGGTCACATTATTCTACTTATAGATCTACAAATAATTTCAAGAACGGAAACTAACTGCATTATCATGAGGGGTTATTATTTCCCTCTGCAGACAGAGTCTTTTGTAAGGGATAGAGCTGTGATCATGTACCCTCTAGGTATATAAGTAGGCCTGGCTATTTGGGCTGTTGGATTTTAACCTGTCATCCTAGGACCTCTGGGGGTCTGCGAGGCTTACTCGGTGGGAGGGTAGGGGGGCACGGCTGTTTTAAAAGAATAAATAATATCAAAATTAACAAATTAAAATTAATAAAGTATATACAAATAATAAACAAAATTGAAATGCAAAACCTTTTTCTATATGAGCATTTCTTTGCCATGCACTTGTTTGTGTATTGAAGTCTCCGACTTTCAATATTTACTCAGTGGGGGTTTTCGGGTTCCCTTAATGATTCATTGTGGGTCCACAGAAAACAAAAGGTTGATTATGGTCGATTCAATGTGACATATGTTATGTCATGCCGACAGGGGAAAGCCATCCATCCCTGTTCTGGGAGAGTGCCCTAATCTGTGTACTCCCGCCTGATCCTAGAACCACTGTTGCCCATTGCCCAATGCTGCTGCCCACAAATGTCCCGCCTGATCCAAGAATCACTGTAGCCCTTTGCCCATGCCAGATCTCCTGCCTGATACAAGAACCACTGTAGCCCTTTGCCCATGCCTGCTGCTGCCCACAGATGCCCCACCCTTTCCAAGCACCACTGTATCCCTTGGCCCATGCCTGCTGCCCACAAATGTCCCGCCTGATCCAAGAATCACTGTAGCCCTCGTAAAATGAGTTCAATCCCAACTTTGTGCTCACATTGAGAATTTCCAACTCCTGGACCAGCATCAATCTGGCTTTCGGAAGGGGCACAGCACTGAATCGGCTCTCACTCACGTTATGGATGACATTTAAAAAATGTTTGACGAAAATTAATCCTGCCTCCTGATCCTCCTTGACCTCTCCTCTGCATTCGACATGGTTAATCACGACAACCTCCTATCCATTCTGAAGAACAGGATGGGTTTCTCTGGTCTGGTGTTACAATGGTTCTCGTCCTTCCACTCCCTCTCCCAACCCTCTCCAGTACTCATGGGTGTCCCCCAAGGGTCCGCCCTATCGCCAATCCTCTTCAACCTTTTCTTGGAACCATTAGCTAATTCACTAAACTCCACGGGCATTTTCTTCCATATGTATGCGGACAATACGCAACTTTATCTGAAAATCTCATGCCCGGATAGCATCATCTCACGCAACACTACTCTAACGTTTACGCAAAATTGGTTAACCGAGAACTATCTCCTACTCAACAACTCCAAAACTGATTTCCTGCTCATCTCTCCTCCAAATCATATCCCCAAGCTAGACCTTTGGCTGAATCACCTCACGGCTTTCAACTGCACTCCTCTCATCATAGACTCAGCCAAATCTCTCAGAATCACCCTCGACATGCATCTTAATATGACGAATCATATCAGCAATGTATGTAAGGGAGCTAACCACTTGATGAGGACACTCAGAAAGATCAAACCATTCCTTCCACAAACTGATTTCAAACAGGTGGTCCAAGCGCTTGTCTTGCCGAGGTTAGACTACGGCAGCGCTACGCTCTGTGGCATTCCCAAATACACCCTGGCTCCACTAAAGGAATCATTGAACTCTGCGGCTAGACTAGTTACAGGTGCCAAACAAAATGAGCACATATCCCCAGTCCTAAAATCACTTAAATAATTGCCATACAAAGCCCAAATTCAGTTAAAGATTGCCATTCTGACTCACAAAGCCCTTCATTTCAAAACTCCCAAATATCTAGCGCAAAAGTTCGAACTTTCCTGTGGTGATAGAGACTCAAGAAGCCCTAACACTTTCCTCCTGAAACCACTCTTGCTTAGCAAAAAGAGAACGTGTCACCAAGCCTTCTCTGGTGCTTCCCCAAAGATATGGAACTCTCTTCCACCGGAAGTACGTAGAATCTCCTCAACAACTGCTTTCAAGCTGGAAACCAAAATATTCCTAATGAACAAATTCTTACCTTAATTCAGCTAGTTCACCTGCTCGAAGTCTTTGATCCTACAACCATTGTACCTTCATTACTTACTGCTCTTCATTACCACATATTGGTTCACCATTCGTAACCCGAAAAATACTTGCTTAATGTATTAATCTCTGTTATATCCCACTTAATTGTATAATATTGTAGTCCAGTCCTGCTGCCACTAGCTGCTCAGCCAGAGCGTGAGATGGTCATAGAATGTTGGTGTGCCTGTGATGCGACGAGCGGACTTGAACCCTAGAGACTCTTGGTGAACCACTGAAACAAAGGAACTACAAAGAAAAAAAGGAGAAACTAAGAGATCTTACAAGTAACTACTATCTACAAGCAAAGAATTCCCAGGAAAGCCAGTGCCAGCCCCACCAATGTCCTCATCAACGGACAGCCCACAGAGAAGTGTCTTCATCAAAGGACACTACAGCCTCGGAATGCTACAGTCACATAAAGGACTACAGTGAGTTGGAGGAGTAGCTAAGCTACAGCCGCTTTTGGTGTTCCAGCCACAAAAGGATTACAGTGAGTTGGAAGAGTAGTTCAACTACAGCCGCTTTTGGTGTTCCAGCCACAAAAGGATTACAGTGAGTTGGAGGAGTAGTTCAACTACAACTGCATATGGTGTTCCAGCCACAAAGAGGAAGGAAAAAATATCATAAAGTCATAATGATGTAAGAACTTACAGTGTGCTCTGGCTGCACAGTTGGAGAATATTTTAAGGGTGCTTTATTGACAGTTGCAGCGATTTAATGTGCCTCCAAGACCACAGTGACCCACACTGTCCCACTAGTACCTCAGTGGCATCAAGGAAAAGGCATAGCCGGTGGCAACTTTCATGTGCTGTCTCTAAGTTAGGCTGCGCAGATGTGGGGGAAAAAAAAGGTACTTTATGCTTGTGGTAAATGTGGTTCAGCACACTTATGCCACATATGTGTTTTCTTGCTACATCGTGTACGGAGAGGAGGTGTACGAATATTGCATTTGCCCTGGATGGTGAAGGTTTGGAGCATATGGGTAGTTGTGTCTGGACAGAAGGAAATGATGAATCCTTATTCGTTGCACGGATTCTCCTGAAGTTGTTTGGTGGTGAGCCTAAGTGTTTGGAGAATGAAAGCCACACACAGGACGAACTGTGTGGCCAACCTTTTATGCTGGTTGCCGGTTTCGAGGTACAAAGTTGTTTTTTTATCAATATGTTGTACTTGGCAGCCCCGTGGATTAGATGGCAGTTTAACCGCATTGTTGAGGTTTGAAATCACGAGCGCGTTCCGTTCCTTGAGCGCGCGCTTACCTCTTCTTCACGAGGATTCACCGTGTTTCCGTTTCCATGGAGCTACAGCTGATTGAGGGCGTTGTGGAGCTTCAACACGCATGGAGCCATCCGGCAGGACGTTTCCGACATGCCGCCATCTTGTGGTGGTCTGCCTACCATGTCATTAGACGGGAAATAGTTGCGGTCTCTCAAACTGTACATCGTGGTGATATCAATCTCTTCGTGGTGCTATGGCCTTTCCTTTTCTTCAAGCATCTACAGACACCAGGAGTGGTGTCGGCACGTCACGGCGCGATTCGGTCTACCGGTTTTGACCTGTGGACATCGGAGACTCGTTGCTGGAGCAGGCGCTGTGTTAAGTATCAGTGATGACACTGTGTGCACCTCGGCAAAGTTGGATATGCAGGTATTGTGCTCTAGTGCAATTTGGGTTATGCTGTGAGTTTTCCCATGGACTTGTTATCTGGAGGTGAGCCGTACGAAGATCAACAAAACTGTTGTCATTCTTACTGACTGGTTTTGCTTTTATTAACTTTATTGTTTATCTTGTTTTACGATGTATTACAAGTGAAATGGTTTCTACTTGTAACATATTTATATGTGGATTGCTGCTTACATTCTCGTTTGCTCTGTGTTTATGTACTTGTCTGTGTGCCTAGTGTAATTCATCTCGGGTGAGAGATCGCTCACCGGTGTGGTCGCATGAATGCATCCTAGTTTTGTTTTAGGGGCATGGTTAGATGTTTTGCCTAGAGTGTGGTATACAAAACTAATCTAGTTCATAATTGGTAGTGTTTGAGTTTGTAAGTGTTTCCTCAGCTGCACATCTTCTGTCGTGATGCCACAGATTTTTTGTAAGTGTTTCCTCAGCTGCACATCTTCTGTCGTGATGCCACAGATTTTTGTTTTATGGGTGGGGCGTCCTTAAGTCCTGTGGGTGGTCATCACATTGTTTCCCTACACGAGGGTAGGTTGAGGGTATTATCCCTTTGTTCAGTTTTGTTTGGTTACTCCTACATGGGGGTATGTGACCTCTATAAGGGGTTTGGAGTACCTAGGTTAACCCTCACAGGGTAGGGTTATGGCTTAGTCCATAGATAGTTGCGCGCTGTACTATTGTACATCTTTTCATGGTTAACCCTCACACAGGGTTGGGTTATAGTTGCGCGCAGTACAAATGTACATCCCTTGTTGGGAGTTGTTATGGGTGACGATCCATATACATTGGGGCATTGGTTGTGTGGGGTCTTTTACCCTTTGCGTTGTAGTGCATTACGTCACAGTGTTTAATGCAAAATGCTTCAAATGTATTTCTGGTAATGTTATTGTTGCTTCAAAATGTTTTTATTCTTTCAGGAAGGGATGGGAGATATTGCTGATCAAATGTATTTATCTTAGCTGTCCTTTCTTTATTTAATGGTTCATTCTCCTGCGTTGTTTAATTTATGTTTGCATCCGTGGGACTTGTACCATTATTCATTTTTCTTGTGGATAGTTCTTTCTTGATGTTTTATCACTTGCAAGTTTCGTTTTCGTTGAAGAAAAAGGGATAATGTTATATCCCACTTAATTGTATAATATTGTAGTCCAGTCCTGCTGCCACTAGCTGCTCAGCCAGAGCGTGAGATGGTCATAGAATGTTGGTGTGCCTGTGATGCATGGAATGCCTGGGTGTCGGAGTGGATGAGTGTTGGCAGTTGAAGATGGGCTGAGCAGCTAGGGAGGCTGCTCCTGGTGGGGCTGGTACCACACTAGGCTGGCTGGAGTAGAGACAGATGTAACCTGAACTGGAAGATGAATAAAGAAGACTGATAATACATACTGGCTCCAGGTGTCTTTCTACAGAGATCACAACAATCTCCCTGACGCAATTGTTCTGTAATTATGTGTTCAGTCTTGTTGCTTATTCATATTTGATGTCAATCTTGCATTTATGTCCTTCCTTCCATCCTATTGTAAAGTGCTCTGATATCATCCGGGATCTTCTTGGCGCTATATAAAACTTTATAAATAAAATAAATAAATAAATACTTGCCAATATTTCTGCATTGCAAAACCACATGATAAATGGAAATTTGCACACAAATTGTCATCTCTATTCACACACACAGGAGTTAGCTCCCAGGTTAGTATGAGAGTGGTCATCAGTTGAGGGCCTACACAGCTGCATAGTGAGGCACACATGTGCTCCAACGCACCACTCCAATGACAATATAAGTACAGGTTGTTTGCAATCAGATCCATTGGCCTAAACTTTCCCTGAGTATAGCATATAGACGTTCCCACACTGACCAAAGGTTTTTAAAATGTATGTGGAGTGTATTATGGTTGGAGAAGAGTACGGGCTAGCGTTATCTAGAAATGCCTTTTTAGTGTCCTTTTAATATAAAAGTAGTATCTGCGATTGATGATGCAAATGATTTGTTTCAAATTTATTTGAATCTCACACATGGACAACACTAAATATTGTTAGATGAAGGTTCATTTTTGTTTCTCATGTGGATGACAGAAACAAGCAAGACACGCATAATTCTGGCAAAGGGTCATGCTGTTAACTCTATAGCACTATAAATCATTTCAAAGTAATACCATATAGATGTATGCCCTTCACCTCTAGAGACCTACCATCGTTCTCTTTTCGATTGTGCTTGTGTTGGTGGATGGTCCGTGAGTTCAGTGATTAAAGAGTCATGTTTAGCATACATGTAGGGGTCAGGTACTCCAGAAAACAGTGGAGCAAGTTCCAAAATGCACGATAAAGGATAAAGAGAACATTCAGGTTGACCATGGTCTCCACCAGTGCCCTAAGGGTTGAGTTTTTTAGTTTGCTGTGGGTATTTTCAAGTTCCGGGTCAGTTTGATTTCCCCCTTCTACATCTTTTACAGGTGTCAATGTTGTGCACATAAAGATCAGTGTAGATTAATTTACAATCATGTATCTGGTTAGCTCCACTCAGTGGTTCAGTTGGAGAAGTAGTGGGCTTTACAGGAAATGGAGAGACTGAAGATGATTCCCTCCAAACCATGTTTACCTTGGGTTGAAGGAGTGCTCTATATTGAACAGAAAGCATGTACTTCTTATTTGGTATGCAACAGAACTGGTTCCATGAAGAATAGCACTTTATTGGGGGTTGGCGTAAATTGTGTAATTTTGTGTAATGTTATCAAGTGAGATTACGCTAGATTATGCTTCAATTAAGCAAGGTGAAGAATTCTGCATTTAGCGCTAGTTCTTTGCACAAAAATGCCCCCTCATGTACGAAATGGAGACAAGAATGCATTTTGCGGTAAGAAACGGTACTACAGAACACGAGTAGAGAGCATGAGCGGCTGTGCACGCTTGCTAAATGTGATCTTGCTGTAGGATTTTTCCCGCCAAATTACTCATAATTACACGAGCAGGAGTAATCACGTATTTATCAGTAATTCCATATCAAAGAGTAATGCCAAATTTAATACCAAAATTACTCTAAATTACTCCGGCGTAATAAAATTCTGCCTAGTCGCACTCTTTATTGAACATAATCCATGTGCTTCTTGCTTAATTGCTATACAGCAAAACTGGTTCCATGAAGGAGAGCACTTTATTGAATGTAATATATGTATTTCTTGCTTAATTAGTTTATAGTTGTACTGGTCTCATAAAAGAGAGCACTTTATTTAATGTAATGCATGTATTTCTTTCTTAATTGGTAATGCAGCACAAATAGTTCATTGAAGAAGCGTTCTGTACTGAATATAATGCATACATTTCTTGCTTATGTGATATGCAGCTGTACTAGTTACCTGAAGAGCGTTTTTTAATCAATGTAATACATGTATTTCTTGCTTATTTGATATGAGAGGCACTGGCTGCATAGAGGAGAGCCCTTTATTGAATCTAATGAGTTGGTGCCCCTTGTGTTGCTTTTGTTAGCCCTGGCCACAAGGAACAGGATGTCAGCGTGTGACAAAGAAGTGATGTCACTTCCACAATTCCTGGAATTTTGTAGGGACATCAGTGATTGGTAGCCATGGGTAGAAACTGCTGCCCCAAGCTTGCCTGTTGGTACTAATTGCTCTGCTCCTGGTGTTGCCTCGGGTCTGAATGTCATTAAGCAGGGCCGGGCTGCATTTAGCCACCCATGCTAAAAGGAGGGTCTGTTAGTTTTGAAAATTCCATTCCTGCTAAAGCACTCGTTTCATGCTATATTAGGTTAGCAGTGTGTGGCTAAATAGACGCCATTTGTATTCACGTTATGGAACCCACAGAGTTATCCCCGTAATGTGCAGGCTTTAGTTAGCCATTTGTATTCACGTTATGCAACTCACTGAGTTATCCCCGTAATGTGCCGACTTTAGTTAGCAGTGGTGACTCCAGTTTGTATTTCGCAATCCCTATTAGGCTGCTTAGGCTGTGCCTGAACTAGGCCTCCTTATTTGTATTGCTTGCCTCATCAGAACACTGTATTTCATTATTATTTGCTCTTCTGTTCAAGGCCGCTTCTCGACTTACTACTGAGTAGGCCATTCTGCCCTCGCATACCCACCGGAGTGTGTAGTTCTGCTCCCATGTTAGGAGACGCTGAGACTTAGCGAGGTAACCTTGAGTTGCTGATAGCATGTACCCATCTGGCAGGTGGTAGCCCATCCTTCTGTGCCTCCTTTGTTCATTTTCCGCCCAGGCCGGTAACTTTCCATTGTGGGTGTGGTTGGAGGCTCTTGGGAAGAATCATTACGTGTTGCAGACTGTTGGGGGGGCAGTTCCTCAGCAGACATCTTAGGGTGCAGGCCAGATTGCACTCCTCTGCAGAGTATTGCTAATAAAAGCTTGTTTGTATTCTCTACTGTCTGACCGACTCTTAATTACTTGGGAAGGCATAGCAAGGGATTTTAAGTAACCCGGGAGGCCCCTAAGGGTCACTTCCTTCAATTGGCGCCCGAACAGGGAGCCCTCAAGGTGACCCGAATCACCTGCAATCGGGTCGCAGGGTCAGATTGCGTCCGGTCGGTCGGGCGGATCAGGGTACCACACACAATTGAGCTTGGTTCTCGCAGCTGCCCCGCTCGTCTGATTGGATGACTCCTCGTCTTGTGGTCACCGGCTGGGGTTCTGAGAAGGCAAAACCTTGGAGTTGACCATTTGGTCCAAAGAGTCGGCAGTGGAGAATAACTTGACTCAACCTGTGTGCATCAGGTAAGTGATTTGATTCATGGAAAAATGGCGCAAGCCTGCAGGCTGTGTCCTGTTACAGTCTCCGGACTGTCTTGGGGCAGTTTTCGGACAGCCTTGCTTGAACGGCACGAGCCGATGGGCCCTGTCTTGGTACGGTCTTCGGGCTGTCTTGGTTTGAGCTTGGTGGGTCTACGGACCCTTTTAACCTCTTCAATGCCCATGACGAGCTGGTCTCGTCATGGGCCGCGGTTGCGCTGTGCCCATGACGAGACCAGCTCGTCATAAACCCCGCCCGCTAATGAAACGGCCGGCACAGGGCGGGGAAAGGGGCGGGCACTGAAGGGGTTAAAAGACACAGAGTGTTTGTGAACAGTTTACCAAGCCAACTAGAAAATTGGTCTACTTTTGAAAAGGTCTGGGGCTAGGTCCTGTATTCATGAACTTGGTACAGTCTCCAGACTGTAGGGAGTGGTTTTTGGACCGTTTTGGTTTGGTTCTTGCACAATTACTCTTATTTAGTTTTTCCTTTTATTTTTTTTGTTGGTGTTATACTTGTCCGTTGGGGACAGTGTATGTGTCTTATATTAAGATGCCTTCTGTAAGTTAGGGTGTTTTGGATGTCGATGTTGTTCCACTGGTGCCCGACTGGAAGAGAGCCAGCCTGTGCCTCCGGAGGGTACCCCGAATTTTTACGTATACGTCAAACATGGTATTGGCCCTATTATGTTTAGCATATTGTGGAATAAATATACGAGGGACAATGCTGAGTTACAACGGCCACTCACTGGCTTGTTTGGTGAACAAAAATTGAATTTCTTGCAGGACAAATTGTTCGCTAAAAAGAGCAGGCAGTCAATGTTTGATTCTCAAAGAGTATGGCAGAAGGAAGCAAAGCAATGGCATATGAGAGCAGAGAAAGAGGCCCGGAAGAGACAGACGCAAACTATAATGCAGAAAGCAGTGGCCTATGAAAGGGAAAAGATAGAGAAAGGCTTAGAATGTGCAGATAGAAAGTTTCAATTGCAGACTGATAAATGTTATATTACTAGAGAGGAAAGTGATTTGTTTGTTGAAGAGTCAAAGAGTCAAGAGTTGAAGAGGGGGTGCATCTACCGCTACACCCCCTTTCACTCCCACAACACTGTCTTCTTTCATGACGATACCTGTCTCTTCATCTGCTCTTTCTCCCTTGAGTATGACACCCCAAGCATTGCGGAATGGCGAGACACCTGTACGAGGGATACATGAAGGGAATTGGGTGGGAGTGCAAGACTGCATGGAGAAAGTGTTGGTGCGTTTGCTGTGGGTGATGAGGAAAAGCAAATGGTGGCGAATCAAGCAGTTCAGTGAGCCCATAATGCTATCTATAGTGTGGAAGATGTTTGGAATGTGATGAAAAATGATGAGCCCTTCATACAGCAGCATGCACTTAAGCACTTGTGAGCCACGCTAATAGAACTGTGGGAGAAGTGTTTTCAGGCTGTTGCACCGCAGATCATCTATGACATGCTCCCATGTAACGACACTGGTGGGTTACCGAGGCAGATTGCTCCGAAAGGTTCTGACAATGGTGACCAAGTGCCCCATGAGGGAGGTTCATCTCATTTACCATCCTGAAATACCAGAACTGCGTGACTCCACGAACACTGTATTTAGGCCACGAGTCAACGCTCGGTTTCAGGATCAGTGGATCTATACTCCTTGGAATAGGAGTGAGGTCTTATCCCTAAAGAGCCAGCTGTGGGACCCTCGGAAAAAACCCTACTGCATATTATAAAGAATTGGCGGAGGCGGCCTCCTCCACAGTGATGCCATTAGCTGAAATAGAGTAATTTTTCGGCCTGCTGGTACTGGTAGATATATGGGGGCAAGTTCATACGCAGGATCATGCACTGGAGTTGGGTGGCACATGAAATGAGATCAGGGCTTGGGCTAAGGACTGTAAGCCTGGCGAGAAGCCGAAAACGGAGCTCCTAGCTTTGCCGGAGCGTATAATCACTTACATGCACTCCCTTATCCCGCCAAGGGGAGAGGATTGGGATAAGTTGACCGCCTGTCGTCAGAAGAAGGATGAAAGTGTGTCTGATTTCTTTACCAGATTTAAATGGGCGTCTTTAGACTTTAGTGGTCAGGACCTGTCACAGGAGGGTGGTGTTTGTTTGTTTCTTAACAGATTTGTCACTAAGTTGCTTCCCAAGGTTGCGACTACGTTGCAGGCTACGGAAAGTACTTGGCCGACTTCATCCCTACCAGTGATTTTGAGTATGGCACAGTACTACGAGCATAGAGAGAATGAAGACAATGAAAAGGTGGAGAAAAAGTCAAAGGATTTGAAGACGAGGGTGTTGATGCAGCAAGTTGCGAGGGGAAGTGGGAGAGGGAGAGGTTCGGGTGCTGCCCAGCGGCTGCCCCGTACTAACAGGTGTGGTACTTCGAGTGGGCTCAACCAATTGGGCTCAACCAATGTGCATATTGCATGCTGGAGGGACATTGGCGGAATGAGTTTCTGGAGGTATTACAGAAAGGTGAGGTCCCAAGAGGTAGGGGTTTTAGAGGACGTGGAAGGGGAGGAGGAGGCCGAGGGGAGGTGCAGTCAGAGAATACATTGTCTAATAGACAGAATGGGAACTATTTTGACGACCCCCGAGGAAGGCAGTACTATAAATATAACTGATAACTATGACATGGACGACATGACAGGGATGTTTCATAGCTAGGACAGCCAGGGACAGTGTGAGGGACCAGTTCCCATGCCTGTAGATCAGCGCGGACCCTATGTCACTGCGGATTTGCAAGGTACGACCAAGACGTTTTTAGTTTATACAGGGGCTATGAATAGCTCTGTTTCCGATTCACTGGTCCCGGAGGCAGCTCTGTCTGGCCAAAATAATGTGTCTGTAGGTTTCTCAGGCGTACCGGTTGTTAGCCCCATTTCCAAACCTCTTGTTCCCACTATTGGCCCCTTCACGGTTGATTCACTATTTTTATTGAAGTCAAATTGTGGGGAGAATTTGTTGGGATTTGATTTGTTAAAAAGGTCGCATGCGATAATTTATTGTTCCCCAGAAGGCATTTACATGACTATTGGACCGCAGGTGGCCCGTGCTAAACAAAGTTTCGCAAAGGATACCCTCCTCCCCGCTGAGTTTAATGATGTGCCATGTACACTGTGGGCTACAGGAGACACGGATGTGGGGTTACTCCAGATGCCACCGGTCTCTATGCAGATTAGGGACAATGCTGTATAGCCACGTATTTCCCAGTACAAGATATCCCTAGCAGGAGAAAAGACCTTATTGCAAATAATACAGGATTTGATTAAGCCTGGTGTGGTTGCAGAGACAGTGGCGAATGTGTGTAATAGCCCTATCATTCCTATATTTAAAAAGACACCCTGGGATTCTTCTGATGCTCACCCTGATGTTTACCACTTTGTCATTGACCTTAGAGAGGTGAACAAAATAGAGGTTCCCCAGTACCCTGTGGTTCCAGACATTACCATTATCTTGACAATAATTCCCCCGTCAGCAAAATTATTTTCCGTGATTGATTTGAAGAATGCTTTCTTCAGCATTCCAATCCATACAGATAGTAGATTTCTGTTTGGATTTGCAATAGCCGGAAGGAGCTTTGGATTCTGCCGTGCTCCACAAGGCTATACAGAAAGTCCCAGTATCTATAGCCAAGCTTTGAAAGCGCAACTGGATTCTTCGGTGTTCCCCCTGGTAATGTGCTGTTGCAGTACATTGATGACCTCCTTGTGGCTTCGGACACTGAAGATGGTTGTAAAGAGGCCACGGTTAAATTACTGTTACATTTGGCACACCATGGACAGATTGAAGTGTCACTTTCAAAATATCAATATTGTCGACAGGAGGTCACCTATTTAGGTCACCAACTATGGAAGGAGGGATGCAGACTAACACCTGAACGCACAGCTGCTATTACTAATATGCATGCTCTGAAGACCCAGCGCGAGGTACAAGTTTCATTGGCATAACTTCGTATTTTTGTCATTGGATCCCTAATTATTCCCCACTAACAAAACCCCTTCTTTACCTGACCATCAAAAAAGTACATGAAAGCTTTTGAGCAATTAAAGGTTGTACATTGCTCTGCTCCTGTGCTTGGTACTCCTGATTACCAGAAGCCTTTTGTGCTTTACGTACACATGTAAATGTAAAAATGTAAATTGATACTTGTATAGCGCACTACTCACCCGCACGGGTCTCAAGGCACTTGTACGAATACCGCTGTGGAACCCATACTGGCTTTCCCTGTGAGGCGTCCACTCCTGGGCACCCCCAAGGTGGAGGCCAGGCATCCTTAGCGTTGTGGGGGCCGTTGTGGAGATTAAGCAAGCTATTGCCCAGAGTTGCAGAGTGGGACTCCATGATTGGAATAGGCACCGAGGCAAGAAATATCATATCCGTGGAATTTTTGAGCCCAAGACCCGCCGAGGTGGGGAATTGAACCCTGGTCCCAGGCTAGACCTCTGCATCAGGGTCTGCCACTCTAATCATTGAGCCACACTTCTCCACTATGTAGAGAGCATAAAGCAGTAACAGATGACGTTGGAAGGGGGAATGCGTTTGCAGATCAGGCAGCTAAGGAGACAGCTAGATCAAAGATGAGAAAGATGTTCATTGCCGGTCATGCTAGGTGGGTTCCAGACAATGGAATGTGCTGGAACACACTAGAAAATTTCATGGAAATACAGAGTGAGGCGACCGTAGATGAACTGGCAATATGGGAGGAGAGTACAGAGCGTTTGGAGGATGGGTGCTGGACAGACCTGTCTGGGAAACAGAGATGGTTGCTGCCCAATACCTACGTGCTCTCTGTTGTGACCATGGCCCACGGTCCAGCACATATTAGTGCCAAAGGAATCTGTAAGCTACTGGACCCAGTATGGCAGAATGATAATACTGGGTATATAATATAAGGTAGCCACACACCTAGTGAAGCACTGCATTATTTGTCTGAAACATAATCCTGGGAAAGGCACTCCTACACCCGCAGGTAATTTCGCACCGTCTTCCTTCCCTTTTGAGGTTCTCCAGATGGATTTCATTGAAATGGAACGAGTTAACAATTTGAAGTATGTGCTAGTAGTGATTTGTGCATTCAGTAAATGGATTGAGGCTTACCCCACTAAGGAGAATACGGCCATGGCGACGGTGAAGGCACTTTTAAAAGAGTTCTTCCTGCGCTATGGATTGCCACGTGTGATCTGAAGTGACATCGGCAGTTACTTCAATTCAAAAGTCATTGAATTGGTGTGCAAGGGCTTGCATATTAAGCAGACGTTTCATGCAGCGAACCACCCCCAGTCAGTAGGCCTGGTTGAGAAGTACAATGGTACTCTCAAACTGAAGTTAGCGAAAATCCAAGAAATCACAGGATTGCGATGGCCAGATGCATTACCTTTGGCTTTGTGATCTACCAGGGTGACAGCGCATTCTAGGACAGGGTTGTCCCCGTATTAGGTGGTCTTCGGATGCCCCGCTAATGTCTGGGGCATTTCAAGACCCAACCTCTTTTCTGAGATAGAGTACCCCCTGCTGATAGATTATCTGTATGAATTGTCTAAAGATCTTCGTTCTGTCCACCAACAGATTCACGACAAGCTAGAACCAGTACCAGAGGGGCCCGGGCATCAGCTACAGCCCGGCAACTTCGTTTTGGTGAAGAATTTTCAATGGAAGAACTGCCTGGAGCCGAGGTGGAAGGGTCCGCTGCTTGTCCTGCTCACCACCCACACCGCAGTTAAGCTTGAAGGCTGGAAGCATTGGGTGCATGGATTACATGTCAAGAGGATCCCTCTCCCACTTCCGTATGATCGGTGGGTCCTCAACGGCATTGCTGACCAGGAAGGGGAGCGAGTGCCCCATTTCATTCCCTTCTCTGATGCCTGATTGAGGTGGGCGCAGACAGACAAAGAAAGCGACGAAGCCTTGCTTGAGGCGGTTCCCCCAGAATAAGGGCCGCCCAGATACTCCCGCATCTGGTGCACAAGAGTCTGAGTCTCAATGCCCACCTGACCCTGAGTTTTACCCCCTTTTTGTTGATGAGACAGTGCCTGGAGTCACCAGGTATAACCTGCCGCCCCGAAAGAAGCACGGTGCATCAGTAGGACAATCCAGGAGTTAGGGAATGACTCAAGTTTAGGGCGTACGTGCCATGCCTAAGGTGCCTGCATTAGATTACAGTGAGCTACAATGGTGCACTGCCCTGGACACTGGACAGAATCATTGAGGGTACTTGCCCAGGAAGGAGGGTGCCCTATCCTGAAAGAAGAGGATTTGTTTTCCAGCAAGGGCTGCAATCGTTCAGCTCCCCCATGGGAGTGCTTCATAGCACAGTCGATGAACAATAGGAGCCTACCCGTGAGGCTCTGAAGGACACTGGGTGACTTGTGCCGCTCTGGTCGGTTGTATTTTTGTGGCTCCAATTCCTAAGGTTTTTTTCTATGTATCCATTTGGCCATGCAGTCATGAAGGAGGAACAGCCCCTGGTGGCACCTCCATTACAGCAGAATAGTCCTGTATACTGCTATACTAGGAGTAGGGTAGTAGTGGTAGTGGTCTTTATCATAGTCACGATAACACTATTCGAGATGGGGTTGTATTTAGAAGAACAGCATCCTGTACACACGTTGATAGGGACTACCCCAGCTCTGCCTGAGCACTTGTTCATTACACTGGCCCCACATAAAGAGAGACATAGGCAGACTTATGTTGAGAATGCATTTCTGCAGATGCTTCATCAGGTCCACAGTACTAATAATGCCTCAAATTGTTGGGTGTGTGGGTTACTCCCCTCAGGTATGCACAAGAATAATTTACTGGTGTCATTGCCCCTGTCTAACTTGGATAGCTGAGAGGCATGGTTCCAATTGCTTTCTATGGTGTACATGCACTATCATGCTGATGCTCTGAATATGGTACAGTCTGATTACGAAGCATTGTTGGAGTATATAGTAGTACACCAAGGATATACACCTGGGGCAGATCACAAGGAAGGTACCCTACATCCAGAGGTTTGTATGAATGTTTCCAAAGCTAATGAGAATGTCACTTGGTTACAAAATGAAATGTTGGATTTTCAAGGGTTTAATGTCACTAAATACTTCAAATGTTGCCAGGAACGAAATATCACTGAAGACAAAGCCATGCACGTGCCTGTGATTAATGCAGCAGCTAGTTTCTGTATTGAAGGTTCAGGGAACATCCTAGTAGGACAGAGCAGTTGTAACTGCACATACCGATTTAATACTACTAGTAGCCCACCTTTGCTTACACCTCCGAATATATACTCCATTTGTGGGGAACAGGCTTATACATGGCTTACCACGGGATGGTCTGACTGGTGTTATGTCTCTTTCCTTTTACCTCCAGTTTACATTGCACCGCCTAATTATCACAAGGATCATAGGCTGCAGCGTAGGGATCTCCATTTGCATCGAGTTAAAAGAGTTGTCAATCCAGACGATATTGATCAGACAGATACATCCCTGCGGCAATTTACAGACATAATGAAGGGCATTCTGCCATCCTGGGGTCCCATGTTCAATAGTCGCAATATTCGTTGCATTGCCAGAGTAGTTGAGGGAGTTATTAATACTACTGCAGGTATACTGACTAATCTTACAGTCGAGCTTCAGGCTACGAGGCTCGATGCTCTTCAAAACCGGATGGTTTTAGACATCATTCTTGCTGATAGGGGTGGAGCCTGCCGCGTCATCGGCAGCAGCTGTTGTGTTTACATTCCTGATAACGCCTCTAATGTATATTCCGCAATACAGAAATTACACAGTCTTGCTCCAGATATTCATAAGGATAATGGTTCATGGTCCCTCACAGGGTGGTTCTGGGGTCTGCTGACATCATGGGGTTGGAAGATACTACTTGTCCTAATAGCTATCGCAGGTGTCATCTTCACATGTTGCCTATGTGTTAATTGCCTTCAAGCATGTTGCACCTATTGTGTGAGTAAGTTCACCTCTACCCCTAAATTGTCGAGACGGGATAACAAGGTCTCTACTATGATGATGCAGGATATCCAGAACATAATGATGATCAACAAAGGTATTTTTGAATACTAAGTAAACTTTGATACTCATGTGTTGCTTTATTCTCCCTTGTAACTTGAGTGACTATGCATTTTCTTTCTCCCCACGTAGAATTGTAAAGACCCTACCGGATAGCCTCAAGAAAGCATTTAGCCACCCAAGCTAAAAGGAGGGTCTGTTAGGTTTGAAAATCCCATTCCTGTTAAAGCACTCATTTCAGAGTTGTGTGGCTAAATAGACGCCATTTGTATTCACGTTATGCAACCCACTGAGTTATCTCCGTAATGTGCAGGCTTTAGTTAGCGAGTGTGACTTCATTTTGTATTTCATAATCCCTATTAGGCTGCTTCGGCTGTGCCTGAAGTAGGCCTCATTATTCGTATTGCTTGCCTCAGCAGACCACTGTATTTCATTATTATTTTCTCTTCTGTTCAAGGCTGCTTCTCGACTTACTAATGAATAGGCCATTCTGCCCTCGCATACCTACCTGAGTGTTTAGTTCTGCTGCCACATTAGGATACGCTAAGACTCAGTGCGGTCACCTTGAGTTGCAGATCAAATTTACCCATTTGGCAGGTGTTAGCCCATCCATCTGTGCCTCCTTTGTTCCTGTTCGGCCCATGCCGGTAACTTTCCATTATGGGTGAGGCTGGAAGCTCTTGGGAAGAATCATTACATGTTGCAGACTGTTGGGGGGTCAGTTCCTCAGCAGACATCTTAGGGTGCAGGTCAGATTGGACTTCTCTGCAGAGTATTACTAGTAAAATGTTGGTTTGTATACTCTACTGTCTCTTCATTACTTGGGAAGGCATAGCAGGTGGTTGGAAGTAACGTAGGTGGCCCTAAGGGCCACTTCCTTCACTACCCAGGGGAGTTTGTTGAATTGGTATCCTTGGCATTTCAGTGTCACAGCATCCCTAGTGGGCACCCTGTCTACTCAAAGGGGTACAGAGCGCTTGTGTCCCCATAAGCAAGCCTCATGCTGCTTTTCAAAGAGTTGGCTGTTAAAGCACAGAAGTGTATAATTTGAGCCATGTTACTCTGAGCTACTCTATGTGGTGAGATCTTTTTATTTCCCTTTAAATATTTATGTATTGCTTGCACACTTTACTAGGAAGCTTGCAAACAATCCGACAACCTCACCTACCTGCCTAACAAATCACCCTGTTCAACAAGTAAATAAACAAGCAACCCTTCCGCCAGAAGCCCCTGACTGCTACTGCTTCAGTGCGTGTAATGCCTCACCATGGCTTTAATAAATGCTGCATTTGACCTTTACAAGCGTTTCCTCATCTCTCCCCTCATGTAAGGTTGTCTCGCGAAACAGAAACAATATTTGAACACTGGATTTCTGCTCATTCCCTCACTATTACTGGCAGAAAGAACTGTTGGCGCAAAGCGACGTTGAAAACCCCTTGACAGGGACCGCTTGGAGGCACAGAGAGTTTTAAATCCTAGAAAAATATTCCTTTGGGAACAAACACTGCTTGAAATGGTTCTGTTGCTGATTCAGTTCATCACTCTAAATTGTCCCTCAGACCTCCCATGATCCTGCTCAGGGTTAAGTTAGCCCCTCTGCTCTACACATTATGCCTGAGAGTGCCCCTCTTCCTCTGCACAGTAATGATATTTTTGTCACTGTGCTCACAGCATTCAGGCCAGCTATTGATTTATGCTTATGTAACTTGCGGATTATTTCCCCTTAGGAGATATCTGTTCAGAAAACTGGCGATCAGGCTGTCTGTCTGGGAGGCAGAGCTGATGTGTGTGCTCTGCTGTCACAGAGCTAGAATGGTCTGTGCTCTGCATCAGGGCAGCCTGGTAACATTTAGGATGCCTGTTTCTCATGAAGTGGGTAATTTCTTCTAGTTATGCATGTAAATTGTGCGTATGAAAATGTCACTTGTAGTCAGGGGAGTAGCTTCGAGGTTTGGGGTTACACCTCCCTAAAAAAATTATTCTGTAGTAAATAGTTGGGTACAGGTGCTTTCAGTCGGGTATGGTAAGGTGTCAGTCGGATTTCACCCTGGATTTTACATGGCCACACTGGCAAAGCGACACACACATTCTCTCGTCTCTGCCTTAAAACTTGGTTAGTGTGAAAACTATTGTGCTTTAAGTACCTCTTAAAATGCACACTCCTCTCTCTTTCCACTGCCCCTTGATCCTTCCTTGTGTCCTGCTTCTTATATTCTTTTTTAACTATATATGCCAGAGTGACTGTTGGGAAATCTAAAGCTTACCCCCCACCCCCCCAATATTACTTACAAAGCTACGCCTCTGCCAGTAGAAGACACAACTGAACTCCTTCTGATCAAGTAAGATAATAACATGTATTGGCAAAGTCAATGCTTGAATGTGGTGCAGTCTTTGCTCACACAGGCTCAGCGCTCACCCTGCACTAACATAGGCACAAGAAAAAAAACTGTGTAGCAGCTATACACCTGACTCGACAGGAAATTCTTTAACCTGCTGTCCTAAGTGACCATGGGGCAAACACGAGACCTGCAGGTGACACATATATGCATCTCTGACTCAGTGCCCCCTGCCCCCCTTCCAGCCTTGGGGATGTTGAAGCAGCTGAAAAGCTCCTTCTCATTAAACAAAGCCAATGCAAGTCAGGTGACCTTCCTGTTCCATGATGCCATCATTTCCCATAATAACTGGGGTGGATTTCAACGGCAACATCAATCTCCAGCTCAGTTCTCCCCCAAAGGTCTTTTTCTCAGCCTTCCTACATTTCACTTCTATTACAGCAACACTTTCTTACAGGCAACATTCTAAATATAGTGACCAATGCCTGATATGCCACACTTCTCCCTCCCATAATAAACATATATGGCAAGAATGCATAAAATCCCACATTTTCTCCTATACTGAACAAGTACTAGTTCATGTACTCAACATCCTAAAACATTGTACATTCTACTAATATTAATAGTTATTTCCAACAACTACAGAAGTTGTATCAAAAATTTCAAAAAATTTAAGTAAAAAAATGAAGAAACAACATTATTTTAAACACAGTGAACCATGTAAGAATACATCACATAGCAATAGTTTGGTTCTTTTTCAACAAAATCACTGAAATAAGAAGGTTTTCTGGTTACTCTTTCCCTCTTTCTCCAGAAAGACATTTCCGCCAAGGGTTTGTCGATCCTTGTCATCCTTAGATGGTGCAAGTTCTTGTTAGAGCCATCTGTTTTATTTTTCATATTTTCTACTGGAACATGATGAAGAACTACCGCAACTTTTTGTTCCAAATTCTACCAAACTGTGTTTTCACTGCATTTTCAAAAATATTGATTACCTCCAATGTCCTCCTAAACTTGGACCACTCAGCACACCCCTTGGGCGCTCTTATTTTTACAACATCTCCCACTTGGACCACCACATCTTTCACATTCTTCTGTCTGTCAAAATCCTCCTTCCTTCGCTTTTGCAAACATATCACTTGCTCTCTCCAATCTCCCAAGATATTGCTCACACAACCCTTATCCCAAAATCCCCAAAAATCCACCCTAGAAACATCTTTAGTGTTTGGAACTTTGCCTTTAAACAGTTCGAACCAAAACTTGCGTGTGGTGGAGTGTCGACACATGCGATATCCAGCTATTCTCAGAGACAATCCTCATTTCCAATAAATGGCATTCACTCAGCCAATTGTATCCCCTCCTTTAATGTTTTTACCACCTGTTAAATTGCACCATTGGTCTGTGGGTGATACAAAGCTGAAGTTTTGTGTTGTATCCCACACTCTTTCAAATACGTTTTCACGTCTCAGGAACATAATTCAACTCCATTATCTGCGAGCAAGTTATGAGGATAACTCTCCCTCTTGAATATGTTCTCTAAAAATCTTATAAAGGCACTGGAGGATATGTCTTGCAAACATGACACTTCTACCCATCTCGGATACAGATCCATAAGTACCAGCACGTATGGAGTGGCATGTTCTCCCTGTACTGGACGCATCGTAACTTCTTCCTAAGGATGCGAAGGCAACTTCCTGCACACCATGGAGATCTTACTAGTTCTCAACCCTTTGTCACTCATCACACACTCAACACATTCTCAAATCATGCATTCCACATCATGATCAAGCGCAGGCCACTCGAAATCCTTCAGCATTCTACCTTTAGGGGGAAATTTACGAAAAAGTCATGCAACACTGCGCATCCCGCAGCGAGTCTGCGCTGCGCGACAGGGAGGGAGCAGGAGAGTGCCATATCTTCAAAGATATGGCTATCTCATCCACTTTCCCTTGCGCCGGCGCTGATTAAAGCTGCCGTGCGCCATGCACACACCTTAGCGCCTCAGCGCTAGGGTGTGTGCATGAGTCCAGCATAGGTTTTGTACATGAAGAGTACCCTTCCTGTACAAAATGCTATGCCCGACTCATGGGAAAGCTTTTCCCACTTTGTATGCGTGCTCCACAGTGCAGCATGCATGCAAAGTCAGAAAAGGAAGGAGAAATGAAAGCATTTCTCCTTCCTTGCACCTAGTTGAAAAGGGTGCAGTTTTCTCACGCTAAACCCAATCTACTGTTTTTAGTAAATTGGGTTTAGCGTGAGAAACCGTGGGGGTTGCATAGGAATGCCCATGCACCACCCTTGGTACACCCCCATGAAACAAAGTAATGCGAAGCAGCGGAAAGCGCTGCTTTTCATTACTTTTACGGTATTTCCAGCACTAAACATGTTCAGCGCTGGATAGTAAATTACAAAAAAAAGATTTTGCGTCATTTTGCGTCACTTTTGTAACGCAAACACGGTGCAAAAGCTTAATAAATCCTCCCCTTAGGCTTTACTATTCCCATGTGGCCCCCATGTGCTAGTGAAAATAAATTTTAACGTAAACTCCTCGGTGATACCACTTTTGTTCACAAACAGTTCATGTCTTATTTTCCACCAACTTCCAGCACCCTTCTTCAGGTCTTCCTCATTGAATTGAAAAGTAGAGACCGCATCAATTGCCCATTTTATTTCTTCATCTTTCTCTATCTCCTTTAACCATTCCTTCTCTTTAACACATCCTTTAGTAGGCTTAGACACACTGATAACCTCCTCCTCTACCATGCCCTGTTTACTCATTTTATTCAAAGCACTCAGATCAACCATCCTGGACAGTATGCTGGAAAATTGGTTGATCCCGCCATATATTATTCTATGAAAGAGTAAATTAATCACCCACCTATGAATGCAATGATATGCAGTCCAATCCTTTCCTAGTAAACACTTCTACCAGCAGCGTGTGATCTGTTTGCACAGTAAAATGCTTTACCTACTCAAAATATCTGAATCTGTTTACCATCCAGAAAACAGCCAGAGACTCTCTCTCAATGACTGAGTAATTACATTCAGCTTCTCTCAAGGTGCATGACCTTCTAATGCCCATTCCTCGTTTGAATAAGAAGCGCCCCCAAACCTTTTGTACTCACATCACACTACCTAAGTCTCCCTTGTGGAATCATATGCTTGGAGAGGAGGTGCATGACGTAATTCTTCCTTTACCCACTCAAACATCCTCAAACATTCATTACTCCACAAAAAGTCTATTTTTCCTTTAACATCTTTCTCATGATATACATTCTTCCCTCAAAACCTTTTAAAATGTGCTGTAGTGCTCAACCATCCCAAGTAATGATGAGTGCTCTTCTTTGTATGCTGGGTCTTTGATAAACCTAATCGTGTTCACCAATTGTTTATTAAAAAAGATACTATTACACAACATTTTGTACCTCAGGTGGATAACCTCACTCACTCTAAACACACACTTTCCTGCCTTCAGTGTTAATCTGGCTTTTTGCAATCTATTCAGTACCTCTAATAACTCTTTCATGATGTTCTTTAACCGTGGAGCCAAAACTCAAAATGTCCTCCTGAAAACATTTTACTCCAGACATGCCTTTCAAAATCATCATCATTGCCCTTTGAAAAACAGCCACCACTGATATCAGCCATTCTCTTTAATCGATAATTTTCAATGGGTGTCACAAAAACCATGCTATCCTGTGATGCTTCATTAATTCTATTTCATGGTAAGCGGAAACAAGATCGGGTGTAGTGAATACCTTTGCTTTACTAAATGTTGCAATCACTACCTCAATGTTCGGCAATAGGAACTTGTTCACTATTACCTCGTTATTAATTGCACGCAAATCAAGACGCAGGCGAATGTCCCCATTCCCTGTATATGCTCCAGCAATGTGGCACAGCTAGTCTGTTGCTTCCACTTGCTCAATCACTTCCACTTCATGCAATTTCTCCAGTTCACTTGTCACTGCTTCTTGAATGCTCAGGGGAAAGTGTCTCACTTTTGCAACCACAGGAATGGCTTTATCTCTCACCTTGATCCTGTTTTTGTATTCCAGCAGTTTGTCCAATTTTTCCTGAAACAAATCTTAGAATTCTTTAATACATTTGTCCCCTTCTGACTCAACTCCTCCACTTGAACCTGTGAGACTCTGTTGGGGTTGAAGCTTATACCCAATTCTCCTTGATAAACGCACTGTAACGAGTCATGACCCTCATGTGACACATACAACTTCCCCTGTGCGTACTGGTTTTTTACTCTAATGCATGATGCCTCAGAATATCCCAACATCCTGATTAAGGATCCACCATACTCTCCAGGTCTGACATCCATATCCAACAAATCTCTCCGCTCAGGAAAATATCTTTGAAATGTCTTATGTGAGATTATGGTAATTTGCAAACAAAAGTCAAATTTCATTGATATTTGTGCTCCATAAATTTCTACTACCTCTGTTGGATATCTCTCAGTTACCCCTTTTATTTGCAACACTACTTCTTGATACCCTTCTGACAACTTATTCTTGATGCTTTTCTTTCCTTTAGTATAGCAACATTTACTAAAGTGACCCTTGTTGCAGGTATTCTGCACAAACACAGAACTATGCGCAGGATTATAGGACCTTGGTGTATAAGGACTGAATCTTCCTACCACCTTAGTACCCACGAGCCCAGGACCGACTAGCTATGGTGTCTCACTTGTTCAGATACTCACTCACAGAGAAACAAGTGATTAGACACCCCAGAGTACAACACTCCCAGATCTCTCAGGAATCGCGGTAACAAGACACACCCTTTCACTCGCAATCTTGTACTTGTCCACAATAAGATCTGACAGAGACACGAGACGGTTTAAAATATTTATTTTAACTAACGTGCCCTAACATGTATTATACGTGCCACAATAAGAAGAAATATGAACAGTACAAATACAGTCAGCATAGCAGCTAGTCCATATATCATGAAGGCAGATGTCACCATGAAAAGACAATAGAGAAAAGACTATAGAGCTTAACTTTCCTCTCCTTGCAAAGAAGCAGTATTATTATATATTAGAAGATCTCTGGTCTTTGTCAGCAGACCCCATACCTTAGCCTATAGAGAGTAGATCTACATCATAGGTGCTGTCTCGCTCTTCTCCCTGGAAAGGTCCCACTCCAAGTGTGTGCTACCTATTTGTGTACCCATCTAAGACCAACGTACGCTGTCCCAAATAACAGCTGCATCAGTATGTTTTTTCTAGGTGCTAAGGCCTGACCAGAAAAAAATAAAAAGGGGCATTGTTTATCGACCTTGCACACAATGTTCAGACTAAATCTGAGGAACCGCAGAATGTGAACACAACGATGAGTTCTCATGTGAAAGCAGTCACAGAAGGTGTTACAAAAACGAAGTTGTGTAGTAACGTGCGGAAAGCAGCGGCCAAGCTGCAACGTGCTTATGCCAACTTAGAGAAAACTACAATGCTCCACGGGCTACGTGACACCCTGGCCCCCACAACTCTTACACATTTGAAACCATGCTGGGCATGAATTATCAATAGCTCTTTTACCTACTGCTCCACACCGAAAACATGTTTCCCTAAATTCAACTACACCTTTCCTCTGGGAATCTTTAGATCGTACTACATACACTTCAGTCACACTATCTTTATTTGCCTTGTCTTTTTCTGTGCTGAGTTCCCCCACACATTTCAACTTGTCTTACACTTGTTTTGCCGTTATGAGCACTTCTTCCAATGGCGGTTCATCATTGATCCATAGCTCCTCTCGGATTTTGTTGCTATTACACCTAAGTAGAAATTGTCACTAATTCTTTCTTCTGTTGTCCCTCCAAATTTACAGCTCGCAGCTAACTTCCTCAGACTCGTGATAAAATCTTCCACTGATTTGTCTTGACGTTGAGTCCACAAGCCAAAATGATATCTTTCCAGTATCGTGCACACTCTTGGCAAATAATGTTAGTCTAATTTAGCTATTGCGATTTAATATCCGTTTAAGTCTAGCATCTCATGTCGAGTAATGCTGGTAAATTCTCAGCGACCTCCTGCCCATCTGCTCTCAAACAGTGTAACAACAAAGCATGCTTCCTTTCAGCACTGAGATTTGTACCACAAGCTTGTGCATAATTACCAAAACATGTGTCTGCTTGTTCCATTTAAAAATGGATTCACCAGGGAGGGCATGCAAAAAGGTGGTGTGGTAACATTCTACAGTCTTTGCTCCTTAACACACACTTCTTTTCACCAATGTGAAGACAGTATTTGTAAATGTGAAGTCAGAATTTCCAACTGTAAATTTCCTTAGAACCACTCTTGGTTGCCAGTCAGAATTCACAACTGTAAATTGTTTCCTTACAACCACTCCTGTTTGCGAATATTCCACTGCCTATGCCTCAGGTTATTTCACCCACTATAAGATGGCCGCCACTATTACCAAATGTGTTCACAGACACTAAGATAGTAACTAATTGGCCATTGTATACTTTAGAGCTATGTTATGGTAAACTTATGTACCCTAGAAGTTCTATATAGTTTTTCAATTCATACCATTTTTGGAAAGGAGTGCAAGTGTTTCACTCCAACTATTGGTGAATCATCTGTGGAAAAACCTGGATACTTTCATGCTGCAGTGAATGAAACATAGTGGCTTACAATTTGTTTTCGAGCAGCGACTTTACCCTGCAGAGAGTTTAGAAGGACGAAAAACGAAAGCTGGCAGTGTAATGTGTGCATCCCAATTTTCTACAGTTGGCCATTTCATTTCAGGGATTAGACTTCAGAGTTTTGCACCTATCTGGCATTTCCTATGGCAATACATGTAGGCTAGAACCTCTCCTAGAGACAGGTAGATTAGTGTACCAATCTGGGAGATAGTGTAATCTGAGAGCGAGAAACTCTTTCAGATTAGAACCTAATCTAGGAGAGAGAAACTGTAAAGGCAAAAGTTCTTGACCAACTTTCTAGATGCTCCATGCCTTATACATTTTTCCTTTTTCCTTGAGGTTCCTCTGCTGCGTAGATGATCCCCTCAAACTACAGATGCACTGCTCTTTAGGGACACCCATGGTATGTCCCATGAGTGGGAGTACTTCAATTGTCTCTCCCACATAGTACTTTCTTTGGGTGTCCCAGCTAAACCTCTTTGTAAAGTCCCTGGCTTGTGGCAGTACCATATAGATTATGGGGTGCAACAGCTGTAACCATGGGTGATACCTACTGATTTCCCCTTGCTAATGAAATCCCGTGCCCTCAGCCAAATGAGGATGCTTCATTATTATTTATATAATTAATTGATATGGATAATCACAAACATTATGTGTTTTGGTTTTGCAATAATGATTGCGAACATCAGAGAAAGAGCAGACAGAATGTCTTCACTGCACCTATCATTAAATTATTGCAAAAAAGAGGATAGTACATCATGGGGAGTAAATAGCCTTCAACAGACCTGTGTTGAAAATGACTCCTTTAACGAAATCATCAGTAATCTAGAGTTATTGCCGGATAAGTGAACAAACTCCATCTGATATGAAGGAGGAGCTGGTGGGGAGTTTGGATGAAGGTTGGTTGTCTTCTCTGGTAAGGGAGCAACTTCCAACATAGTTGTTCAATGCATCTGTGTTATAACCTCTCCTTTCCTCTTTGCCCTTGTTGGTATACCCCTTTTCCTACCCCTCCTAGTTCCCCAGTTGGACTTTCTCTAGGGAGCCTGCTTTGGAATGTTGGTGGATGTTCACTGTGAAGCAGAGTCGGAGAGTGGATGGCCAATAAAGAAGTTCTTCAGTTCTTACCTCGTTTTCTTGCTATTCCTTTTCAACACTGGCGACAATCTTCTGCGTAGGAGGCAGTCTGGCCAACTCCCTTTGTGTGCTCTCTCCATCTACAGCTATGGGAACTCACAGAAACAAATTGAGGCGGACAGCATATCCATGCAGCTACATCAATGATCTGTGGAACAAAATTGTTAGCGTCATAGAACAAGACCCGCTGATACTTCTATCACCGTCATTTAATCACCAGATGTGAGGGAGGACGAGTGAGTCTCCGTTCTGCCACGTATTGTTCGGGTCTTAGGAGTGCCCCATCTAACAGCTGTCATCAGGACTTTACCGGTGTTCCTGTCTCATGATAGAAGAATCCACCTTAGTTCTGTCATGGATTGTACGTGAGGAGTGCCGCAACGAGCATCTGTCTTTGGGTTCCTCCTGTGTTTCCTGTCTCCTGACAGAAACTTTCATACGGTGGTGTGGGTCTGAGCCACTGTTCTCACCGGTTGAGCACGCCTCCACCTCGACGTCTCCTCAAGTTGTTGCGCATGTGTGGGATAAAGCCGTTCACCATCGGAGGTCAGTGCCAAGCAGTGAGGGGGCACCACTACACCTCAGCGCAGGCGTCGTGACAGAGAGTCACGCGGAAGAAGCTGTCAAAATTTATGTGGTAACCTCTGAGGAGTCGCGCTAGTGGGTGACGCTCGTCGGTCATATCAGCCGAGTAATAGCCATTGGGGTGTGAGCTTTTCCTGCTTGCTGAGCCTCGGTTTGCGGTGTATACGCATCACTCCTGAGAAGACCAGCTGTCTTCAAGCTTCGCATGTGACACCGTATACCTCACGGGGTTTTAGGCAGTTGGTGAGGTGTAACTTTCCATTCCTTACAGGCGCAGACGCGCTCCAGCTTCTTGCTGAGTACTTTCCTTTCAGGAGGTGCAGGGCAGAATTTGTATACCCTGCTGAGCCTAATGCGTAATTGTGGAGTATAGACTTTGCATTTCTAGCGAACAAGCCTGAATAACCTCTGCTATATCTAGGAAATTTACCACAGCTCTTGAGGAACTTTTTTACTCAGGTGCCCCCCAGCATTATAGTCGAGGGTACATCCTGCTAAGGGAAGAGTTGTGTTCCTTATCTAACGCACGCAAGCATCCTGAGCAATCTGAAGTAAAGTACTTATCAGTGTTAAGCAGTCTTCTTCCTCAGTGCATGAAGATGGCAGCAGTGAGCATGAGTCAACCCCCATTGTTCCTAAATGAGAACGGAGAGCCTGAGATATATTGAAAAGACTGGATTAAACTGTTTGAATCTTACCAAATTGCCATTGGGGGCGAACATTTCTCTCCTTTGTGGAAACAGCATATCTTACTACATAACTTGGGGGTATATGGACGGAAAGTTTATGAAACACTGGCCTAACCTGAGAATGAAGGAGAAGGGGAAGTGGACCCATTGGACATATTTGCTAGCACCATGCTCATGTTGGAAATTCATTAAGGATACAAAATCAATGTGGTGTTGGAATGTCACAGGTTTTTCTGTAGATTTCAAGGGTAATAGGAGTCTGTAACCAATTACATTGAACCCTTAAGGGGTCTAAGTAAATTGGGACCAGCTTGTCCATTGCACGATTAATATCTGCATACAAGAAAAGCTGTTAGCTAGAAATCTCAGCCTCGGGGAGGCAGTTGCTATTGCCTAATCAGTAGAACACACTGCTAAGAGTACCAAAGAGATGAAATCTCCAACGGATCTTGTAGCTAACGTACATGAGTGTGTGGATGAGGGTAAGATTTGTAAAGTGAAGAGTAAGGAATGTATACAAAGCAAATCACAACCTAGTGAAAGGAAGCTCAGATGTTTCAGATGTGGTAGCAGCAATCATTTAGCTAACAATGCACAGTGCCCAGCTAAAAGTGTGACATGTAAGAAGTGAAATAGAAGGGGGCCTTTTGCCAGTGTTTGTAGAGAGGGAGATCCCAACAACAGAGAGCATGTGGGAAAAGTAGGTGGTCTTGTTAAAGAATTTAGTTGCTTCATTCCCAATGAAAGGAAATATGTCTTTCAGGTAAAAGACACGTTTGGGAAGTATTAATTTAATCTATCCTAAATGTGATGTGCTACTCAATAGGAAGGCAATCACTACGTATGCTGATTCATGTTCGCCTTTTACCCTGTTGAGCTATGCAGATTTTGTGAGCATGAATATGGATGCAAGTGTGATGTTAGAAAAGCCAGACATTTCACCTACAGGCTATACCAAAGAACCCATACCACTTATTGGAATTAAAGAAATGCACATTGAATTCAAGGGGAGAAACACAGTGGGAAAAGTTTACATTGTGGAAACTGGATTGCTGCAGGCCTGTGCACACGTCAACGTAACAGTGTAGAGTAAGTACTCCTTCTTTCAAAGGTTCATAATGCCACAATCACTATATATTTGCAAAAGAATAAAGACAAAGTGAACAATCTTGTGTGGTGTGTTCTTCTTTTACTGCTGATCAATTGCCCAGCCAACATGTGTTTCGTCTGGGGGGGTACCCCAAGACTTCTTCAGGGCTATGAGGCAAAGCCAGGAGGTGTTTAAATCCTCTGAGCCGTTTGCCAATCCGTCCCAGCAATTTAAGAGGAGTTTGATGAGATCCGCCAGTGTAGCGGGTCCTGTATGCGGGACCCCGCGGTGGAGCCAAGAATATGCTTCACTCAAGACCGGTTATACTTCCGTCCCGGATGAGAACTAGGATTTCAAGGAGTGGGGGACTTTGTTGCGGTCGTCGATTCAGACAGCGTACTCACTTGCTCAGAATTGCCCCAATGGGCTATTACAGAGGGCCACCTACTCCCGTCTTCTCCCCACTCCTTGAAATCATAGTTCTCAGTATCTCAGGCTCTCCGTTCTCATTTATGTTACGTTGTTACATTGACGTGTGCACAGGCCTGCAGTAACTCAGCGAGACCTTGATCCAGATTTGGAGGGTTCAGGGTGTTTCCCCTTCCTGTTAGCACCGTCTTACACACCTAACTCCTAATAAAACACGTATACCAATTGCAGGCGCGCTCCAGAAACCACATTTGATCAAAACCCTGCCCATTGCTTGCATTGTGGAAACTGGGTCGAAATTATTGGTATGGCAACATCAGAAAGAGTTGGATATCATTCTTGATACCAAAAACCAAGAACAGGTACTTTTGATGGATGATATCCAATCTGGAGCCAGTATATGTGAGGAGTCCCCAAAATTGTTTTCAGACACACTAGGCCTTCTTCAGGATTTCCAGCATATGATTAATGCTAAAAACCAATGCTAGACCTGTTGTGCAAAAGATACGCCCTGTACCACATCTAGGGCCTCATGTAGGTAGCCAAATACCGGTCGGTAACGGCCGATTTTCGGTAAATATGCCGTTACCGACCGGTATTCAGACAAGTGAGATGTAGGAGTCCAAAAACCACTTTTCGGTAAATATGAGGCGGTAAATACCGATTCATAGTTACCGAATTCTAAAATACCGATTCATATTTACCGAATACATTATTAACGAATCGGTAAATATGAAGTGGTAAATATGAAGTGGTAAAAATTTAAAATGACATGTAGGAGCAGTCGGTAATTAAGAAATCCAGGAAAATCGGTAAATAAGAGTCGGTAATTAACACGGATGGAAAGCAGGTGGTAACCATCAACAATGCACATAAGCAATCCCAAAATGCATCAGCGTGGACAACATGGCCGCCATGTACGTCATTGCAAGGCGCCTACGTCTACAGGCAGCAGGACTGAGGGTGTGGCGACGGGAGGAACAAATCTACAGACAGCGCATCACACTATTCCAGCTGACTGATGCAGAGATACATGAGAGGTACAGGCTACACCCCGAAACCATCATGGACTTAATCAGGGACCTTCACCCACTCCTGGACCAGCCAATAAGAAGGGCGCACGCCATACCCCCACATGTGCAGGTGCTCTGCAGCCTACATCTGTTGGCATCCGGCAGTTATCAGGTGGTGATAGCTGCGGTGGGTGGGGTATCCCAGAGTTGCCTGTCACGTTTCTTCAGGAAGTTCCTGGATGCCATGATGCAGAGAATGCACCACTACATCAGCTTCCCAAACACACAGGCTGCACTGCAGAAAACAAAAACAGACTTTTATCACATGGCACAGTTCCCCCATGTCATCGGCTGTATTGATGGTACACACATCCCAATCTGTCCTCCAGCTGACACAGAGCACATCTACAGGAACAGGAAGTCCACCCACTCCATCAATGTGCAGGTGATCTGTGATGCAGGGAACATCATCACAGATATTGTTGCAAAGTTTCCTGGGAGCACCCACGACTCTTACATCTTCCAGAATAGTGGGATCTACACACGACTGAGAGCCGGAGAATTCGGAGACGGATACCTGCTGGGTAAGTAACAGTGACGCCCCTTGAAACCTGCAAATCAGAGTGTATAGAGGCATGTAACTGATGGTTCCCTTTTACTCATCCAGGCGACAGTGCATATGCATGCCGTTCATTCATCCTCACTCCCTACCTACACCCAGCAACCCAGAGTGAGAGACGATACAACGTGGCACACAAATCTACACGCAATGTGGTGGAGCGCACGTTTGGACTGCTGAAGAGCAGGTTCCGCTGCCTCCACAAGAGCGGAGGCGCACGCCAGTACAAACCCATCACCTGCTGCAAGATAATTGCCACTTGTGCAATGCTGCACAACCTTGCCACGAAAAAAGGTACAGATGTGGAACTAACATATTTTGAGGACAACGAGGATGAGTCAGGCCAGCCAGAGGGCAGCGCAGCTAGAGTGCCAACTGCAATCGATGGGAGAGAGAGACGGGCAGAGATCACATGCAACTATTTCTGAGTAAGTGAGGGGACACAGCGAGTCGTGAGAAGTCATGACGTAGTTTAATGTGGCACCACGCCATGAACACATGAACAGGCCAATCTGGCAATATGCCATCTATACAATGAGTATGTCCAGGGTTACGTCACCCAATGGCAAGTGGGTAAGCAGGGCCACATCAATGTTTGCGCATACGCGCTGCAGTGGTGGATTGCACGGCCTGTGCATCCTCACTAGAGCCAACCCCAAGCCGCCTGCTGCTCCTGCGTGCTTCTGGGACGGGGGGTGTGATGCTGCTGCTGGTGTCGATGCTCTCCGCAGCATCCCCTGCAGCAGTTGTCGACGCCTGACTTGCTAAGGCCTGACCAGAAAAAAATAAAAAGGGGCATTGTTTATCGACCTTGCACACAATGTTCAGACTAAATCTGAGGAACCGCAGAATGTGAACACAACGATGAGTTCTCATGTGAAAGCAGTCACAGAAGGTGTTACAAAAACGAAGTTGTGTAGTAACGTGCGGAAAGCAGCGGCCAAGCTGCAACGTGCTTATGCCAACTTAGAGAAAACTACAATGCTCCACGGGCTACGTGACACCCTGGCCCCCACAACTCTTACACATTTGAAACCATGCTGGGCATGAATTATCAATAGCTCTTTTACCTACTGCTCCACACCGAAAACATGTTTCCCTAAATTCAACTACACCTTTCCTCTGGGAATCTTTAGATCGTACTACATACACTTCAGTCACACTATCTTTATTTGCCTTGTCTTTTTCTGTGCTGAGTTCCCCCACACATTTCAACTTGTCTTACACTTGTTTTGCCGTTATGAGCACTTCTTCCAATGGCGGTTCATCATTGATCCATAGCTCCTCTCGGATTTTGTTGCTATTACACCTAAGTAGAAATTGTCACTAATTCTTTCTTCTGTTGTCCCTCCAAATTTACAGCTCGCAGCTAACTTCCTCAGACTCGTGATAAAATCTTCCACTGATTTGTCTTGACGTTGAGTCCACAAGCCAAAATGATATCTTTCCAGTATCGTGCACACTCTTGGCAAATAATGTTAGTCTAATTTAGCTATTGCGATTTAATATCCGTTTAAGTCTAGCATCTCATGTCGAGTAATGCTGGTAAATTCTCAGCGACCTCCTGCCCATCTGCTCTCAAACAGTGTAACAACAAAGCATGCTTCCTTTCAGCACTGAGATGTGTACCACAAGCTTGTGCATAATTACCAAAACATGTGTCTGCTTGTTCCATTTAAAAATGGATTCACCAGGGAGGGCATGCAAAAAGGTGGTGTGGTAACATTCTACAGTCTTTGCTCCTTAACACACACTTCTTTTCACCAATGTGAAGACAGTATTTGTAAATGTGAAGTCAGAATTTCCAACTGTAAATTTCCTTAGAACCACTCTTGGTTGCCAGTCAGAATTCACAACTGTAAATTGTTTCCTTACAACCACTCCTGTTTGCGAATATTCCACTGCCTATGCCTCAGGTTATTTCACCCACTATAAGATGGCCGCCACTATTACCAAATGTGTTCACAGACACTAAGATAGTAACTAATTGGCCATTGTATACTTTAGAGCTATGTTATGGTAAACTTATGTACCCTAGAAGTTCTATATAGTTTTTCAATTCATACCATTTTTGGAAAGGAGTGCAAGTGTTTCACTCCAACTATTGGTGAATCATCTGTGGAAAAACCTGGATACTTTCATGCTGCAGTGAATGAAACATAGTGGCTTACAATTTGTTTTCGAGCAGCGACTTTACCCTGCAGAGAGTTTAGAAGGACGAAAAACGAAAGCTGGCAGTGTAATGTGTGCATCCCAATTTTCTACAGTTGGCCATTTCATTTCAGGGATTAGACTTCAGAGTTTTGCACCTATCTGGCATTTCCTATGGCAATACATGTAGGCTAGAACCTCTCCTAGAGACAGGTAGATTAGTGTACCAATCTGGGAGATAGTGTAATCTGAGAGCGAGAAACTCTTTCAGATTAGAACCTAATCTAGGAGAGAGAAACTGTAAAGGCAAAAGTTCTTGACCAACTTTCTAGATGCTCCATGCCTTATACATTTTTCCTTTTTCCTTGAGGTTCCTCTGCTGCGTAGATGATCCCCTCAAACTACAGATGCACTGCTCTTTAGGGACACCCATGGTATGTCCCATGAGTGGGAGTACTTCAATTGTCTCTCCCACATAGTACTTTCTTTGGGTGTCCCAGCTAAACCTCTTTGTAAAGTCCCTGGCTTGTGGCAGTACCATATAGATTATGGGGTGCAACAGCTGTAACCATGGGTGATACCTACTGATTTCCCCTTGCTAATGAAATCCCGTGCCCTCAGCCAAATGAGGATGCTTCATTATTATTTATATAATTAATTGATATGGATAATCACAAACATTATGTGTTTTGGTTTTGCAATAATGATTGCGAACATCAGAGAAAGAGCAGACAGAATGTCTTCACTGCACCTATCATTAAATTATTGCAAAAAAGAGGATAGTACATCATGGGGAGTAAATAGCCTTCAACAGACCTGTGTTGAAAATGACTCCTTTAACGAAATCATCAGTAATCTAGAGTTATTGCCGGATAAGTGAACTCACTCCATCTGATATGAAGGAGGAGCTGGTGGGGAGTTTGGATGAAGGTTGGTTGTCTTCTCTGGTAAGGGAGCAACTTCCAACATAGTTGTTCAATGCATCTGTGTTATAACCTCTCCTTTCCTCTTTGCCCTTGTTGGTATACCCCTTTTCCTACCCCTCCTAGTTCCCCAGTTGGACTTTCTCTAGGGAGCCTGCTTTGGAATGTTGGTGGATGTTCACTGTGAAGCAGAGTCGGAGAGTGGATGGCCAATAAAGAAGTTCTTCAGTTCTTACCTCGTTTTCTTGCTATTCCTTTTCAACACAGGCGACAATCTTCTGCGTAGGAGGAAGTCTGGCCAACTCCCTTTGTGTGCTCTCTCCATCTACAGCTATGGGAACTCACAGAAACAAATTGAGGCGGACAGCATATCCATGCAGCTACATCAATGATCTGTGGAACAAAATTGTTAGCGTCATAGAACAAGACCCGCTGATACTTCTATCACCGTCATTTAATCACCAGATGTGAGGGAGGACGAGTGAGTCTCCGTTCTGCCACGTATTGTTCGGGTCTTAGGAGTGCCCCATCTAACAGCTGTCATCAGGACTTTACCGGTGTTCCTGTCTCATGATAGAAGAATCCACCTTAGTTCTGTCATGGATTGTACGTGAGGAGTGCCGCAACGAGCATCTGTCTTTGGGTTCCTCCTGTGTTTCCTGTCTCCTGACAGAAACTTTCATACGGTGGTGTGGGTCTGAGCCACTGTTCTCACCGGTTGAGCACGCCTCCACCTCGACGTCTCCTCAAGTTGTTGCGCATGTGTGGGATGAAGCCGTTCACCATCGGAGGTCAGTGCCAAGCAGTGAGGGGGCACCACTACACCTCAGCGCAGGCGTCGTGACAAAGAGTCACGCGGAAGAAGCTGTCAAAATTTATGTGGTAACCTCTGAGGAGTCGCGCTAGTGGGTGACGCTCGTCGGTCATATCAGCCGAGTAATAGCCATTGGGGTGTGAGCTTTTCCTGCTTGCTGAGCCTCGGTTTGCGGTGTATACGCATCACTCCTGAGAAGACCAGCTGTCTTCAAGCTTCGCATGTGACACCGTATACCTCACGGGGTTTTAGGCAGTTGGTGAGGTGTAACTTTCCATTCCTTACAGGCGCAGACGCGCTCCAGCTTCTTGCTGAGTACTTTCCTTTCAGGAGGTGCAGGGCAGAATTTGTATACCCTGCTGAGCCTAATGCGTAATTGTGGAGTATAGACTTTGCATTTCTAGCGAACAAGCCTGAATAACCTCTGCTATATCTAGGAAATTTACCACAGCTCTTGAGGAACTTTTTTACTCAGGTGCCCCCCAGCATTATAGTCGAGGGTACATCCTGCTAAGGGAAGAGTTGTGTTCCTTATCTAACGCACGCAAGCATCCTGACCAATCTGAAGTAAAGTACTTATCAGTGTTAAGCAGTCTTCTTCCTCAGTGCATGAAGATGGCAGCAGTGAGCATGAGTCAACCCCCATTGTTCCTAAATGAGAACGGAGAGCCTGAGATATATTGAAAAGACTGGATTAAACTGTTTGAATCTTACCAAATTGCCATTGGGGGCGAACATTTCTCTCCTTTGTGGAAACAGCATATCTTACTACATAACTTGGGGGTATATGGACGGAAAGTTTATGAAACACTGGCCTAACCTGAGAATGAAGGAGAAGGGGAAGTGGACCCATTGGACATATTTGCTAGCACCATGCTCATGTTGGAAATTCATTAAGGATACAAAATCAATGTGGTGTTGGAATGTCACAGGTTTTTCTGTAGATTTCAAGGGTAATAGGAGTCTGTAACCAATTACATTGAACCCTTAAGGGGTCTAAGTAAATTGGGACCAGCTTGTCCATTGCACGATTAATATCTGCATACAAGAAAAGCTGTTAGCTAGAAATCTCAGCCTCGGGGAGGCAGTTGCTATTGCCTAATCAGTAGAACACACTGCTAAGAGTACCAAAGAGATGAAATCTCCAACGGATCTTGTAGCTAACGTACATGAGTGTGTGGATGAGGGTAAGATTTGTAAAGTGAAGAGTAAGGAATGTATACAAAGCAAATCACAACCTAGTGAAAGGAAGCTCAGATGTTTCAGATGTGGTAGCAGCAATCATTTAGCTAACAATGCACAGTGCCCAGCTAAAAGTGTGACATGTAAGAAGTGAAATAGAAGGGGGCCTTTTGCCAGTGTTTGTAGAGAGGGAGATCCCAACAACAGAGAGCATGTGGGAAAAGTAGGTGGTCTTGTTAAAGAATTTAGTTGCTTCATTCCCAATGAAAGGAAATATGTCTTTCAGGTAAAAGACACGTTTGGGAAGTATTAATTTAATCTATCCTAAATGTGATGTGCTACTCAATAGGAAGGCAATCACTACGTATGCTGATTCATGTTCGCCTTTTACCCTGTTGAGCTATGCAGATTTTGTGAGCATGAATATGGATGCAAGTGTGATGTTAGAAAAGCCAGACATTTCACCTACAGGCTATACCAAAGAACCCATACCACTTATTGGAATTAAAGAAATGCACATTGAATTCAAGGGGAGAAACACAGTGGGAAAAGTTTACATTGTGGAAACTGGATTGCTGCAGGCCTGTGCACACGTCAACGTAACAGTGTAGAGTAAGTACTCCTTCTTTCAAAGGTTCATAATGCCACAATCACTATATATTTGCAAAAGAATAAAGACAAAGTGAACAATCTTGTGTGGTGTGTTCTTCTTTTACTGCTGATCAATTGCCCAGCCAACATGTGTTTCGTCTGGGGGGGTACCCTAAGACTTCTTCAGGGCTATGAGGCAAAGCCAGGAGGTGTTTAAATCCTCTGAGCCGTTTGCCAATCCGTCCCAGCAATTTAAGAGGAGTTTGATGAGATCCGCCAGTGTAGCGGGTCCTGTATGCGGGACCCCGCGGTGGAGCCAAGAATATGCTTCACTCAAGACCGGTTATACTTCCGTCCCGGATGAGAACTAGGATTTCAAGGAGTGGGGGACTTTGTTGCGGTCGTCGATTCAGACAGCGTACTCACTTGCTCAGAATTGCCCCAATGGGCTATTACAGAGGGCCACCTACTCCCGTCTTCTCCCCACTCCTTGAAATCATAGTTCTCAGTATCTCAGGCTCTCCGTTCTCATTTATGTTACGTTGTTACGTTGACGTGTGCACAGGCCTGCAGTAACTCAGCGAGACCTTGATCCAGATTTGGAGGGTTCAGGGTGTTTCCCCTTCCTGTTAGCACCGTCTTACACACCTAACTCCTAATAAAACACGTATACCAATTGCAGGCGCGCTCCAGAAACCACATTTGATCAAAACCCTGCCCATTGCTTGCATTGTGGAAACTGGGTCGAAATTATTGGTATGGCAACATCAGAAAGAGTTGGATATCATTCTTGATACCAAAAACCAAGAACAGGTACTTTTGATGGATGATATCCAATCTGGAGCCAGTATATGTGAGGAGTCCCCAAAATTGTTTTCAGACACACTAGGCCTTCTTCAGGATTTCCAGCATATGATTAATGCTAAAAACCAATGCTAGACCTGTTGTGCAAAAGATACGCCCTGTACCACATCTAGGGCCTCATGTAGGTAGCCAAATACCGGTCGGTAACGGCCGATTTTCGGTAAATATGCCGTTACCGACCGGTATTCAGACAAGTGAGATGTAGGAGTCCAAAAACCACTTTTCGGTAAATATGAGGCGGTAAATACCGATTCATAGTTACCGAATTCTAAAATACCGATTCATATTTACCGAATACATTATTAACAAATCGGTAAATATGAAGTGGTAAATATGAAGTGGTAAAAATTTAAAATGACATGTAGGAGCAGTCGGTAATTAAGAAATCCAGGAAAATCGGTAAATAAGAGTCGGTAATTAACACGGATGGAAAGCAGGTGGTAACCATCAACAATGCACATAAGCAATCCCAAAATGCATCAGCGTGGACAACATGGCCGCCATGTACGTCATTGCAAGGCGCCTACGTCTACAGGCAGCAGGACTGAGGGTGTGGCGACGGGAGGAACAAATCTACAGACAGCGCATCACACTATTCCAGCTGACTGATGCAGAGATACATGAGAGGTACAGGCTACACCCCGAAACCATCATGGACTTAATCAGGGACCTTCACCCACTCCTGGACCAGCCAATAAGAAGGGCACACGCCATACCCCCACATGTGCAGGTGCTCTGCAGCCTACATCTGTTGGCATCCGGCAGTTATCAGGTGGTGATAGCTGCGGTGGGTGGGGTATCCCAGAGTTGCCTGTCACGTTTCTTCAGGAAGTTCCTGGATGCCATGATGCAGAGAATGCACCACTACATCAGCTTCCCAAACACACAGGCTGCACTGCAGAAAACAAAAACAGACTTTTATCACATGGCACAGTTCCCCCATGTCATCGGCTGTATTGATGGTACACACATCCCAATCTGTCCTCCAGCTGACACAGAGCACATCTACAGGAACAGGAAGTCCACCCACTCCATCAATGTGCAGGTGATCTGTGATGCAGGGAACATCATCACAGATATTGTTGCAAAGTTTCCTGGGAGCACCCACGACTCTTACATCTTCCAGAATAGTGGGATCTACACACGACTGAGAGCCGGAGAATTCGGAGACGGATACCTGCTGGGTAAGTAACAGTGACGCCCCTTGAAACCTGCAAATCAGAGTGTATAGAGGCATGTAACTGATGGTTCCCTTTTACTCATCCAGGCGACAGTGCATATGCATGCCGTTCATTCATCCTCACTCCCTACCTACACCCAGCAACCCAGAGTGAGAGACGATACAACGTGGCACACAAATCTACACGCAATGTGGTGGAGCGCACGTTTGGACTGCTGAAGAGCAGGTTCCGCTGCCTCCACAAGAGCGGAGGCGCACGCCAGTACAAACCCATCACCTGCTGCAAGATAATTGCCACTTGTGCAATGCTGCACAACCTTGCCACGAAAAAAGGTACAGATGTGGAACTAACATATTTTGAGGACAACGAGGATGAGTCAGGCCAGCCAGAGGGCAGCGCAGCTAGAGTGCCAACTGCAATCGATGGGAGAGAGAGACGGGCAGAGATCACATGCAACTATTTCTGAGTAAGTGAGGGGACACAGCGAGTCGTGAGAAGTCATGACGTAGTTTAATGTGGCACCACGCCATGAACACATGAACAGGCCAATCTGGCAATATGCCATCTATACAATGAGTATGTCCAGGGTTACGTCACCCAATGGCAAGTGGGTAAGCAGGGCCACATCAATGTTTGCGCATACGCGCTGCAGTGGTGGATTGCACGGCCTGTGCATCCTCACTAGAGCCAACCCCAAGCCGCCTGCTGCTCCTGCGTGCTTCTGGGACGGGGGGTGTGATGCTGCTGCTGGTGTCGATGCTCTCCGCAGCATCCCCTGCAGCAGTTGTCGACGCCTGACTTGTCAATAGCACCCCTAGTGCACTTGTCACCTGCACCATCCCCCGTGACAGGTCGCTGCAGCACTGTGTTAGGCCCTCCTGCATCGTCACAGAGCGCCGGCAAAGTAGGGAAGTCGCAGTTGCCAGACGGTTGAGTGCCCTGCTGGTAGTGTCCCTTCTCTGGCGTTCCCGGCGCCGTGCTTCGATGTCAGCATCTAATTTGCTGCACAACTGCTGGATTGACTGGGACATGTCCCGAATGCCCGCAGCCATGCCGCCAATGTTTGTGTCCATGTTGACTAAGCTTGTCCTCATCACCCGCATGTGCCTCTGGACTGACATTACTGCCTTTGATTGCAGGCGCTGTTGCTTCAACATTTGGCCCTCGAGCCCCAAGAAGACACCATGGCCGTCAGTGGGTGCTGGTGGACTCTGGACACGCGACCTGCGGCGCCCTCTTGCTCCCGTCTGTGCTGCCTGTGAGGTGTGGGGCACAGTGGGATGGCTCCCTTCCTGGGGCCCGGTGCGGTCTTCTGGGCCCATGCTGTCGTCTGACGAGGTGTCTAAGGCTCGTAGCCTGGCTGCTGGACGCCTCCTCATTCTCACACCTGCAAGCGGAGATGTGGCCGGTGAATCGAACATGAGTGGCGATGCTGGCTCTGGTGGTGGTGATGCTGGCTCTCGGTGAGGTGATGCTGGCTCTGTGTGCGGCGAGGCTGGCTGCGTAGGTGGTGCGGCTGCAAGTGGGCCTGCTCCCTGGTCTGCACTCGTGCTGGCTAGAGGTGATTTTTGTGGCCGGTGTGCCGTCTCCCCTGCAGCATGCCCTGTACTGCATGATGTCACATCTGTGGACAGAAAAACAACATTGGCTCAGTGTCCCCGAAGGGCTGCATTGCAAGCGTCACAATAAATCATTTCACATTCCAATCTGTCCTCTGTCTCCTTGTGCCTCGAGTGCGTGACATGCCTTGTTGCCCTGTGACATTTACGTCATGGTTAGTGTTGCCCTGACTACATCTCCCGGTATGCATTGCCTGTCTGCACTGACACGTGTGGACTGCAGTGTGATTCTCGTTTCATAATGGGGGATGTGGGATAGGGGTAGGGGCGGCTACATTGCTGTGCTTTCGTCTTACCTTGGTGTGTTGCGGCTCTGGCAGAGCTGTCGGCGTCCCCAAGACCCACGACGCTCTCTTGCTCGAGTGTGGCCGCCACCAGCTCCTCCAGTTCGGTGAGGGCAGGTGCCCTGTTGGTTCCACCTCCGGTCTGGCTGGCCTCCTTCTGGATGTCGCCCATCTTCCTCTTGGTCACAATCCTCAGGTCATACCAGCGCTTTTTGAGGACCTCAATTTCCCTGTGGGTCACTCCCACAGCATTGACCTGCGCCTGGATGGCCAGCCATATGTTGCGCTTTTCGGCCTCAGGCACTTGCAGGGATTGCCTCCCAAACAGCTTCTGGTGCTGCTTCACCACCTCCTCCACCAGCACCTGGAGTTCCTTGGGGCTGAATTTGAGCTTCCTCCTCCTTTCCCCTCCGTCTTTCTGTGTGCTCTGGCTGGACATGCTGTTCGTTTCCCGCTCGCACATGCAACTGCTCCCTGCCTCTCCTCTGCACTCCAAGCCTCTCCAGGGTCGGCTAATTATGTACACCTGCCTGGGTGTGGCCACTTCGGCTAATTGTGTACACCTGCCTGGGTGTGGGCAGTTCCTGGTTGGGTGGGCTGTCGTTGCACAGGATTAGCTGTTTCGTCAAGTCATGTGATGTTATTTACCGAATCCGTACGTACCGATTCGGTATTTTCCGATTCGGTAGATACCACCTCGGTATTTTCCGATTCGGTAGATACCACCTCGGTATTTTCCGATTCGGTAATTATCACCTCGGTATTTACCGAATCGGTGAATTCCGATTCGTATTTACCGACTGTTACCGAATCGGTAACTGTTACCGAATTTTTACCTACATATAACTTACCGATTCTAATTTACCGATTCGGTACGGCTCGGTATTTAAGATCCGGTAAAATTTATTTACCTACATGAGGCCCCTAATGAGGGAACCCTTAGAGAAAGAATTGAACAGATTGTACAGTATGGGCATTATCCAACCTAATGACACATCGGAGTGGTTGGCAATCATCGTTAATGCATCCAAGGCCAATGGAGAAGGCATTTGTCTATGTGTGGACTTGCGCAATCTAAATGAAAGCATCTGGTTTGAAAGATATCCACTTCCATACATAAACGAAATGCTTAGTACCATGGGACAGGTGAAGTACTTTAGTGTCATTGATCTCTCCATGGCCTAGCACCAAGTAGATCTCCATCCCAACTCTAGAACCCTCAAAGCATTTATTACACCACACGGAGCATACATGTTTCAAAGAATGCCGTTTAGCCTGGCATCGGCTGCAGCGGTCTTCCAAAAAATAATACACCAAATTTTGAAGGATGTGGGTAACACCATGTGCTTCCAGGATGACAACCTGGTGTATCGGCTGACTGCTGAAGCCCATGACCAAACCCTCAGAGATGTTTTCAAGAGGTTGATGGATGCTGGCTTGACAGTGCAGAAATCCAAGTGTCAGATCAGAGTGATGTCTCTGAATTACCTGGGACACTCTATCTCCGAATATGGGTTTAGGCCTAAACACAACTTATTGAGTGCTGTGAGAGATGCCCTGTATCCCAAGAGTAAGGACGAGTTAAAATCCTTTCTGGGATTATAGAGTATATGGCTAAGTACATAAAAGATTTCTCAGGAAAGAGTGAACAGTTGCAAGATCTCTTTTTTTTTTTTTTACAAAATTAGGAGTTTGAATGGCAGGATGAGCACAATGTACAGTTGATGCCTTAAAAGAAGAAATTGCCAATTCACCAGCATTGGGTACTTTTGATCCCAGGAAAAAAAAAACATCCTCACTACTGACACCTCCAACAAGGGCCTGGGGGCTACTCTATCACAGAAAGAAGGCAATGATGAAAAGATAAATGCCTTTGCTTCACGCTGTCTTACCAAAGCAGAGAGTAACTATTCTGTAGTTGAGAAGGAGGCCCTGGCATGTTACTGGGCGGTTAAACACTTTAAATTCTTCCTCTGTGGTTTAACTTTTACTATCCGCACTATCTACAAGACCCTAACATTCATGTTTACTGTGAAGGGCATGGAACACAGTACACCCCGCATATGTAAATGGATACTGGGTCTGGAAAATTTCTGTTTCAAAGTTGAGTATGTTCCAGGGGATGAAAACAAAATTGTCGATTTTTTGTCCAGAACACCTTTACAAGATGAATCGCCTGATGAGGTGTTAGACAGTCCCATCCTGGCTGTAACTGATCCTGCATTAACAGAACATGAATGGGAAAAAGATAAGAGTCTGAGTATGTGAAAAGAATTGGTTGTGGAAGGGTGGCCCAGCAAGTGCAATGAGGTCTACAAGGAGATCAGAGACTTTTGGGAGGTCAAGTTTGAACTGAGCATCGTAGGAGGCAAAGTGTATCGCAAGAATAAAATTGTACTCCCTGAGGGTTTGAGAAAGCACATTGTGGTCACCTTGGGCGGAGCATGACAAAAAACAGAGTTAGAATAACCTTCTGATTCCCCAGAATGGATTCTCTGATAGAACTTATGGTGAAGAACTGTCACAGTAGTGCCAAAAGTGACAAATCCAAATCTACCCGCAAAGCTTCATTATGCCCTGTTGAGGTACTACTGAAACGATGGAGTAAACTTGTCATGGATATAATTGGAACAATGGACAATGTAGGAATGTACAAAAAATTAATGCTTGACTTGATTGATTATACATCGCACTGGTTTACACAAAAGTTTGTTCATTGCACTAACACAAAAAATGTCCTAGATTTTCTCAAGGACATCTTTCCAAGGGATACCTTCTACCCTTGTCACAGACAATGGTGTCCAAGTCACATCCCAACAGATTAAGGAATTTGTGTTAAACCTTAACATCAAACATGAAAGAACTGTGCTATATTGCCCCAATGCAAATGGCCTGGTAGAAAGGGCCAATAGGCTTATTAAAGAACACATACAGTTAGCTGTGGTAAATGGTCATGATGTAGAATCAATCTTACGTGACAGTCTATGGTCTTACCATACTTCACCAAATCTTATCTTATCTTGTGTCACCGTTTACTGCTCTCAGAGGAAGAGAACCCTGCACTAAGTTTAACCCCATGTGGTTGGTGGTGGTAGGGCATTGAGTCTAATTTCAAGGAGGTTGGAAAGAAAGTGGAAAAACACCAGAGCAAGTACAAGAAATGGTATGATGGGAAGAAAGGGGTGAAAAAACCCATGTGGAGGGAAGGTGATTGAGTACAGGTAAAAAGGAGCATTAAAGACAATCAAAGTAAAAGCAAATTCTACCCTCCATGTAGGGAGTCCAAAGTCTACAACAATGTGGTATTACTTGAGAATGGACAGTTGCGGAGTTGTGACAGAATTGTCAAATGTAGAAATGGTTAACCATATGTTTAAAGGGGAGGTGTGTTATAACCTCTCCTTTCTTCTTTGCCCTTGTTGGTATACCCCTTTCTCTACCCTTCCTAGTTCCCCAGGTGGACTCTCCCTCGGGAGCCTGCTTTGGAATGTTGAGGGATGTTTACTGTGAAGCAGAGTCAGAGAGTGGATGGCCAATAAAGAAGTTTTTCAGTTCTTACCTCGTCTTCTCGTCATTACCTTTCAACAATCTGTTCATTGCCGAAGTTGGTCATTAGGGGTTTGAGGTGTTGTGTTCGACTGGAGGGAGTAATTCTTCATATAACTCTACAATCCATTAAAAATTACCTCTCCACTTAAATAGCAAGGCTGTTGAGGACCACAAACATACTTGTCCATCATACATACATATATGTGTAACTTTAGCTGACTGAATTAATAATTGTGTTCTGATATTTCCGATGTAATTTTAGGGCATCCATATGCTCACATTATTTAATTTTATCATTAGTTTATGTTTTTTTTCAGTGTTTATCTTGACTCCTTTCAGCTAATTCAGGCAAGCTCCTCATGCCCATGGCATTGCTTACTCAATGAAACCGTGGTCAATTGTGGTCAATTGTGGATGCCTGCAGGACTTGTCTTACCTGCCAGGCTAGTAGGAAGACTGGGTAAAGGCTAAAAGCTCTCATGACTCCCATGCATGCTGTTAGTACACCGTTTGAGAGGGTGGGTTTTGATATTGCAGGACCCTTGGACCCAACGTAGCCTTAGGCAATAGGTTAATCCTAGTCTTGGTGGATCATGCCATTTGGTACCCAGAAGCCATTCCTGCACCGGAAGTGGCTAGGGCCTAATGGGGATTTTCACCAGAGTGGTTTTCCCCAAAGAAGTGGTGTCAGCACCAACTTCATGTTGACCTATATGGAGTTTATGAGGAAGGAGCATGGAGTTACCTATACATTCTCAACACCCTATAGTCCACAAACAAATGGGCTGGTTGAAAGATTCAACAAGGACCTTAAAGGCATGATTATGGGCCTGTTTGAACCAGTGAGGCAGAAGTGGGATGTCCTCCTGTCATGCCTGCTATTTATTACAGAGAAGTGCCATAGAAGGGAGAAGAATTTAGCCCATTTGAACTTTTGTATGGCCATCCCATAAGAGGACCTTTCAGTCTGATCAAGGAGTGGTGGGAGCAAGCTCCTAAGAAACCCCAGAGGATGTGGTTAGTTACATGCTAGCCCCTAGGAACCAGATGGCTGAGTTCTGGAAGCAATCTTCTAAGAACTAACCCTGGGAGTAAAACTCCGCTCCGCTCACGGAGTTTGCAGAGTTTTGGCAACCCCACATTCCGCATAGAACATGGAGTTGCAGAAAAACTTAGGACTCTGGAACGGAGTGGAGTTTTCTTCTTTTGGCGCACCCGAAATGCAACTTACTGGGTGCCTGTGATCGCCGGTGAGATTTTGCGACCCGTTTGCGAGCGCCACAAGAGTTGCTAGGCGGCCGCATGGTCCAGCAAGAGTTTGCTGTTGCCAACACATCGTTCAAGCGTGGCAACGGACTTCCGGGAGGGGTTTTGTGAAGAAAATGATCCAGAATGTGCAGGATCTACCACGACTGCAATCTGGAGAAGGTTCTCTCCCTGAGCAGTATCAAATCCTTCTCAAAATGATGATTTGGAGAAAAAACTCCTCAAGATATTTGGCTATACTTTTTTGCGCAAGGAGTCCTTTTTCTTTTTTTCTTTTTTTTTCAAGAGGAAGTAAGTGTCCCAAAACCTCCAACTTCCTGTTCCTGTCCAGAAAGGCTCCTCCCAGTGCTTTGTCCATCTCCTGGTCACTTTTCATTTGTATTTGGAGCAGAAAGGATCACTCTTTATGTCTGCTATATAATATATCATTGGATTTGAGGACTTTGAATTTGAGATTTCACAAGTAAGTTGGAAAACTGGTGTTGTTTGTTTGATTGGGGCCATGCACCTAGATTTATTTGATCTTTTCATCACTTTTTTAAAAATATATTGTGGTGGGTGGCCTGTAGTTTCAGTAGGGGCCTAGTTGTTTCTTTGTAAGTAATTTTTCTTCTTCTATAAAGGAAACACGTTGCACAGTTCACTACATTTTCTCCATGTTTTAAAATCAATTTGCAATATTTATTTAATTCACTATGTAGCCCAGTAGTCTTCCAAAAGGCCGTTCTCAGCCAGCAGGCCAGAGCTCCTCATGGGTGCATGAAACAATAACTGTTTCTATCATGTCTGTTGAATTAAAACATCATTTAGGTCATGGATGGCATTGGATTGAAATACAAAATGTGATATCTTTGTGGTATTTCACTTTTATTCAGATGTGTTGTTCAGCAAGCCTCATTTGTTTGGCCAGTGTGTGAGTGTGTTTGTAATAGTAGGCCCAAGCATGTGTCTTGGCTCCCCATGTGGCCAGGGGCCATTTTGTAAAGTCTGTGTCCATAGGCCTGCTTGTGCTCATTTTTTTCCAAGCCTCCTGCTTTTTGTTGTGACCATGTGACTGGTGGCTATTTTGTCGAGGCAGTCAGTGTGCTTTTTGTGCCATATGTCTGCATGTCTTCCCTTTGTTCCTCCTGGCTTACTGCTTCTTGTTGTGGTGGCCTGGCCATGTGGCTGGCAGACATTTTGTGAAGGCAGCCAGTGTGCTTTTACCATAGACCCGTATTGTCTTCCCTTTGTATGCTTCTTTGTTCTTGTGATGGCCTGGCCATGTGGCTGGCGGCCATTTTGTGAAAGTAGTGAGTGTGTTTTTGCCATAGGCCTGCATTGTCTTCCCTTTGTAGGCTTATTATTGCTTCGTGTTGTGGTCTGGCCATGTGGCTGGCGGCAATTCTGTGAAGGCAGCCAGTGTGCATCTGCCACAGGCCTGCATGCCTTCTTTGTGGTGGCTCTGTCTTCTTGCTGGCTGTTGTTTTGCATGCAATTTTTTCTTCTTTTTTCAGCAAAAATGTAGCACAGTTCACTACATTGTTTCCATGTTTTTAATAAATGTTCAGTATTAATTTGTATTGATTCACTATGTGGCCTAGACTGGCAATGGGTTTTCCAGCCAATAGACCCAAAGCTACTCAAGAGTGCACGAAACAACTGTTTCTGTGGTGTCTGCTGAATTTGAACATCATTTTGGCCATGGATGGCATTGGGTTAAAATACAAAATATGTTTTTTTGAGGTATTTCACTTTTTTTCATGTGTGTTAAATTAATTAACTGCCTTTGTTGGATGTGTGTGGTTGTAACTAAGTCATTTTAGCCCTGTGGATTTTCGTTTTGGGCATTGTTGCATTAAAGATGTGTTGTTTAGCAAGCATTCGTCTTTTGTCTGGCCAGTATGTGAGTGTGTTTGCTAGTAGGCCCGCAATGCATTTGCCTTGGTTCCCCAGGGCCATGTGGCGTGGGCCACTTTGTAAAGTCTGTGTCCTCCTTAGGCCTGCTTGTGTTCATTGTTTTCCAGTCGTCGCTCGTTGTTGCTGTGATGGGACCATGTGGCTGGCGGACATTTTGCGAAGGCAGTGTGCTTTGGCCATAGGCCTGCATGTCTTCCCTTTGTTCCCCTTGGGTTATTGATTCTTGTTGTGGCCTGGCCATGTGGCTGGCAGCCATTTTGTCAGTTCAGCCAGTGTGCCCCTTTGACATATGCTTGCATGGATGCTTGATTAATAAGATAAGCAGCTTAATAAATTAATATTTAGATGGTTGAGGGTGATTTTTATTTTTTACTTATTTATAATTATTTCTTTAATTCAATTTCTTTTTTTAATTTACATTTTGTAATTTTTCCTATTTGTTTCTTTTTCTTTTTTTATATTTTCAATTTTCTTTTTTTTAATTTCAACGTTTAAAAAAACTAATTTCTTTTTCATATGTATTTTTTTCAGTTTCAAAGTAACATGATTTGGCATCAATAAACCATTTATATTAACCCCATGTCTGCTATATGGCGTGCACCTAGGGATTGTTCCATTCCATTGTCATTTGTCAGCTGCAGATCCCTGAGTGCTGCATCCCCACCATGTGATGCACAATGCCAAACCATTACATTTGTACTTTTGTTGTTGTTCTTCTTCTTTCCTATCATTGCAGAATGTACTCTACTGTACAGTACACCATGAAAGCCCTTTTTGTTGTCAAAGTCTCAGAAATGGTTACACTGTATTGTAAATCTTTGTAGAAAATGAGGTGACCACACACTAAATTATGTATTATAATATTTGTTTCTACTAGAAATTATTGAACTACAACAATGCCACATTTCACTTATGTTCTTCTTGCTTCTTTGCTTTTAGGTGCACAAAGAGGAGACAGTATCACCCATTGTACTGCCATACAGAAGGCCTGTGCCCTGCGCATGATGTCACGTGCCGTGTGACCACAGACATCTCTTCAACTTGTAAATCTCAAAAAGTGCCGCTGCATGCTGACAGCTTCAAGATGACCCCAAAGAAAGGTATCAGTAACAAGAAAGTCAAAGTTGCTAGTGAGAAGAAGATGTCACTGCTGCTTACCACCACCAGTATGTCACCCAGTACCTTATTTGGGAAACCAAAATTTGCGCCTGCAGCAGTGGTGTCCGGGGAGGAAGCTGGGAGCAGCACCCCCGCATCAGCGGAACCACCCCACCAACCTAGGTCCTAGCCCATGTCTGTCGCAGAGGCAGCCAGTCTAATAATGACAACGCCGACGAGCAGTGACGTTGAAATTGACTTATCGATATTGCAATGTAGTACCCAATCAATGCAGAAAACTAAGATAAGTGGGCTACAGCAGCCGCAACCACCACCAATAGTAGTAGTTCCTCCCAAAGTAGAGGCAGTTCAGGAGATCGAGCTTCCTGCTCAGAAGATCCATTGTCTTCCAGTTCCCCAGCAAGGAAAAGGTGGGTTAGTCCATCAACTCCTTCACCAAGCCCCCCTTCTGATGATCTAGACAGCACTTGGACCCCACCTCAGTCTGAGAGTGAGACACACCACGCCCAAGAGACAAGTGTAGGGGAAAGGAAGGCTCCGGAAAGCCATAGAGTTATGGAGGTAGATGTAGACGAGGAGGATGATGATGAGCCAGTCATCTTGGATGTTAGCCCCGCCACAGTGGAGACCGACATTACCCTATCCCAAATTACTGTGAGAGATGTGGCATGGATAGCACAAACACAGATACCACAAACACAACCTCCAGCTGCCATATTTACAAAGTCCCAGCAGCGACCTACATCCACCACAACCACTTCAGTAGAAGTAGGTACTGCAGAGAGTCAAATGTCACGGTCACCTACCAGTTCATCTGACATTACAAGTGGCACCAGCAGCATCAGAAAGTTGACCTCCCCGGTTTGGAACTTTTTTCAGTTAGCCAGAAGGAGGTGAACATTGCTGTATGCTCCATTTGTTGAGTAAGTGTTAGTCGGAGTAAGCTTGGTACAAACTATGGTACCGGAGGTCAAACAAACCATCTGAGAAAACACCACTTTATCCAGTGGGAGGTGCACCTTAGCGGCCAAAAAACTGCAAGTGTTGTTGGTGGAGGGGATGAAGATCCAATCACGGTGGTAGGTGAAAAAGAGAGAGACATTTTCTCTGGTAAAGAAAGGAGCTCTGTCCCCAGCAATGGAGTGGTACTTCCCATATCATCATCAGCAACATCACAATAGCACAAGAGTCAGTTCGAGACACCAAGGGGTCCAAGGCAAGAGAGTATCACAACGAAAAAATGCGCATTGAGCCTAACAATATCTGGTCTCAACAAGTCCCCTGTATCAGTGGTACCAGAAAAGAAAAATATCTATTCTCAGCATGTTTAAGCCAAAGGGGTAGTATGAACGCAACCACCTAATGGCACGTTTATACAATGGAAGCTCACTAACATGTTAGAGCTGGACCTCCTCCCTTTTTCTTTTGTGGAAGGGGTGGATTTTCTTGAATTTGTGGCAGCCATCTGCCCAAAATGGAAGGTTCCCAGCCTGTCCTATTTTGCCAGAGTTGCTGTTTCAGCACTACATCACGAAGTGCTGGAATTGCTTGGTTAAGCTTTGCAGCAGAGTGCTGTTCACACTATCCACCTGATGACAGACATGTGGACCAGTTGCCAAGCCACTGATTATATCACTGCATAATGGATCTCTTTTGTGGGGGTTAGAGAAAAGATATCTGCTGGTGACATTTTTGATGGCGCTCGGAAGCATGCTGCAGTAGCCATGTTAGCCAAGGAGAAATCCCATACTGCTGCAAACATTTTGGACGACTTTAACACTAAGGTCTTTGGATTACTGCGACCAAGACGGCTTAACATTGCTTTTGTTGCCACGGACAATGGCAATAATATAGTTAAGGCCATGGCCGATGGTGGCTATTTCAAGTTCCTGTGTTTGGCGCACTGCATTAACATCATTGTTCAAGACTTCCTGAAAAAAGAATGCCGAGTCAGCAACTTACTGACCACCTGCAGAAGAATCTTCACACATTGCTACCATTCTTTTAATGCCCGGAAGCAGCACTCATCCAGGAGGTGCCAACACGTTGGAACTCAACTTATTGCATTCTCGAACGTCTGTTTGAGCAGTACAGACCAATCAATGAATATGTCATGCAAACAGGGGATGCAACTGTGAAAGGCATGATCATTGAGATGGACCAATGGGGCCTAGTTAAATGCCTTACATAGATGCTGCTTCTTTTTTAGGTCTTCACACGTGAAGTCAACAAGGAGGACTGTGCCATGGGCCAAGCTATCCCATTGTTGCACATACTACAGGAACAGCAAAAGGAGGTGTCTGCAATGTATGCAGGTTAGGGAAATAAAGCATATGAGTTGGTGGAGAGCTTAATCCTTCACTTATATGAAAATAGAAGGGTGCAAAGAGGCATTGTGTCATATAACCATTACATTTGTGCCACAATTCTTGATCCATGGTACAAACCATTACTGGACACTTTCATACCTTTTTCAGACGGGGATGTTGTCAACTACAAAACTTGGATAGCTGGGCAAGCCAGTGAACTAGAAAAAAAAGGGCCAAGAATTAGAGGCTCGCTCCTCCAGAGCACAACAATTACTGCAGGGCATCCTTCAAGTTCAACTTCAGAACCTGAGGGCAGTGCGGTTGGCTCACAGCATCCAAAGCCACCAACAACCGCAAGAACAACATCAGCAACAACATGAACAGGAGCTTCAGCCCCAAAATCGGCAAAGGAATGGTCTCTACTGGCAGGGCTTAAATCCAGTGCTGAGGCAAAGGCAAAAGAGTCTGAGCAAAGCGGAGCACCCATGGCCATTGAGGAGATGGTCCAGGCCTACCTGGATGACCCAACAGAGGTCTACTTTGATCAAAACCCATTGCTGTATTGCTTTGGGAAAAGGTGCCAATGGCCAGTGCTCAGCAGGCTGGCGATAAACTATCTGGCTTGCCCCATAGCTAGTGTCTCTGCTGAGCATGCTGCTGGTGCCGTTCTGACAGTGAGAAGGGCCAGTCTCTCGCTCCAAAACGTGGAGAGGTAAACCATGATCAAAATGAATCACCACTTTATACCACTCGATTACACCATACCTGGAGTACCACAGCAGGAAGATGATGAGGGTGACTCAGGTCATGGAAGTAGTGTGTTAGGTGACCTACTTCTTGGCGAACCACCAAGAATTGAGGACGAGTTCTACTTCCCTGAAACATAGGCTTTCTAGTTACTTTTTTTCTTTCTTTGATGCCCAAAACCCCCCAAAAAATATATAGCTAAGAAACATTATTTATTTATGTGTGACTGTCTGGTTCACAAATCATTCCCCACCGTCTTACTCTTTTATTGCCAGATTGAAGTTGCAACTATGTGCAGTCAGGGAAGTCCTACTCGCCCTAAAGAAAGACATTTCCCTCAAGCCAGACATTGGATGGAGAATACAAACCAATGTGTGCCTGCCTCCAACCCTGGCCCCTGACTATCTATCTATCCTTTCTAGACTAGAGGGACTGCCCCGGAAGAACCGGTAAATGATGGCATGCATTGCACGCTGAGTTCAATAGCGAAATTGTACTACTACAGGCCGATCCATTGCATTTTGAGTAGGGACGAGTCTGGACCCCTTCAGGACACTGTTGGTACGGAGTTGGACACCATACTAGGAGTCAGAGTCAGGAAGATCAGATATGATTGATGGAATAACTCAGGGGGTGGGAGTGAGCATGACTACTTCGAGAAATGTTGCCAGAAGAATATGGAAGTTTTCAAATTCACTGAAACCAGCCGATTTGGATGATGATGCCTTTGAAGTGGCCAAAAACACCAGACCAGACCTACATGTCTGTGTAGTTGTGGTGGTGATGATGAGTGTGGAGTGACTGACAGCGGTACATTGATTCTTTACTTCATTTGTAAAATGCTATGTTGCTCTGTGTGTGTGTGTGTGTGTATGCTCAGTGCTTTCTGGCTCAAATTCTAAGCTAAGTGGAGGTTGGGTGGGTGGCGTGTTATTGGAGGTAACTGCTGGAAACAGACATGATTTAGCCATGCTGCCTCCGAAAGTCTTCTTGTTGCACTCCTTATGCAGTTTTCTTCTTGATTTTTCAAAACCTTTTTTTAGTTTTTCCATCCACAGGCCCTCTACCCTGCGCCATACTGGAAAAACAACTCACACTTACCTTATCAAACTGCTTCCACCAGGCACCCAGGATTGACAGACAGACAGTCCAAGAGGAATGCAGAGATGCAAATCCCAATTTGGCAATACAGTATCATTTTTTTTCACATCAATCATTATGACTGTGTGTGTTGTTTATGTTTGCTTATTTGGCACCTAGAGATATTTTTTTTTATCTGCTATCTTTCAAATCCCAGTACAACAGAAGATAATGTATGTAACTTGGGTCTCTCTGACAGACAATTGAATAATTAATATACTGCCCTGTACTAGTCTAGTACTAATCATCATCATGCATGCATTTCCTTTTCCTCCCGTAACAGATTTATGATGGTCGGCTGCCAAGATGAATGTGTTTGCCTTTGTCAAACCTTTCCCTCAAATCCCCTTCCCATCCATTCATTGAACTTCTAACCCTGTTCCCCCAGGCTGTGTGATTTATTCCTCCCTCGCTCCCGACATAGTAAATCTCATAAATGGTTTACTTCAGCTCTGAAATCTCAACATCTTGAGCTACGTCAAGCAGAGCGTAGTTGGAGACGCAATTACCTTTAGGGAGGCGTACGTGCTTGCACGTAAGGAATATAAAAATGCCATCACCACCACTAAGGCCGCCTTTGTCTCTAAGAGAATACTAACTGCCCCTAATAAATCCAAAGAGATATTCAAGGTTCTTGCTGAATTAACATCAGACGATAGGACACTCCTCAACCAGGCCCCCTCTGCCGAGTCATGCAATGCCCTGAACTCCTTCTTTATTGATAAGATCTTGGCAATCAAAAATTCTATCCCTCATTCTCCCTTCCCGGCTATTGCCGCAGTCTCTTCTATTAATACCTCTACTCTGACTTGTTTCCCGACTCTTGACTCCGACTCTCTGGCCAAATTGGCTACGCGTGTAAAATCTGGCTCCCCCAAAGATTGCTGCCCTCCCTCAGTGTTCCGTGAGATCTGTCACACTTTCCCGCACAATGTTTTATCCCTACTTAACGCCTCTCTTAGCTCCGGAATAGTTCCAAGGTCATTCAAGGAAGCTATCCTGGTGCCTCTGTTGAAAAAACCTGGCGCGGACCCTGCGGTCCTCGCAAACTATCTTAGAGGCACATGTCACTGCTTGCCTCTCGCAATTCATTGAGGATTCCAATTTCTTGGAAATAAATCAAGCGGGCTTTAGACCAGCCCACTCTACCGAGGCTGTCATTCTCACTGTGCTGGATAACCTCAGAAGTAATGCTGACAGAGGTCTCTCCCAGGCACTGGTCCTACTGGATTTGTCGGCAGCTTTCGACACGGTGGATCATGCCATCTTACTCCACCGTGTCGAGTCAGCTGGAATTCGTGGGCTCGCCCTGACTTGGGTCAGGTCTTTCCTTGAGGGAAGATCTCAAGCTGTCAAACTGGGCCCCTTCAGAGCTACTAGTGCCCCGTCGCTGTGCGGCGTTCCCCAAGGATCATCTCTGTCTCCCCTTCTCTTTAATTTATATCTCCAACCCCTTATCCACTCCTTGGGCAGGTGGGACGTCACCGTGTTCAATTATGCAGACGATTTACAAATTATTTTCCCCCTCATCTCCCCTGACGCCATCACCAACTTCCAGGCGGTCATGACACACATCCAGCACTGGATGAATCAAAACCAACTGAAGCTGAATCCCGGGAAAACTGAGCTCCTACTTCCCGGGAGGAGCGTTTCCCACTGGGGTCCTCAGTTCTGGCCCTTTGAGCTCGGTCTTCCGCCTCTCCCAGCTGATTGTGTAAAGAGTCTCGGGGTCATTATTGACTCTGAGCTCAATCTCAAGGCTCAGGTGAGTGCTGTAACCTCCGTCTGTATGTTCCAGCTCTACAGAATACGGAAAGTCACCCACCTTTTGACCCCGGAAGCCTTGTTACAGGTCATAATAGCATTGGTGATGTCCCGTCTGGACTTCTCCAATTCCCTTTACTTTGGCCTCCCAAAATCCCTGCTTTCCAGGCTACAGATTATTCAAAACCAGGCCGCAAGACTTGCCTTCAAAATCTCAAGATGGCAGTCGGTGTCAAGAATTCCTGTCATACGAGGGGAGGAAAACGGTAACCAGCGAAAACGGACTACATCTCCCAGGATGCTTAGCGGTTGAGAGGTTATGTAAACAGGAGAGCTGTTACATAACTCAAGGGAAACACGCCCTTATGTAAACAGGAGAGCTGTTACATAACTCAAGGGAAACACGCCCTTTGTAAACAGGAGAGCTGTTACATAACTCAAGGGAAACACGCCCTTTGTAAACAGGAGAGCTGTTACATAACTCAAGGGAAACACGCCCTTATGTAAACAGGAGAGCTGTTACATAACTCAAGGGAAACACGCCCTTATGTAAACAGGAGAGCTGTTACATAACTCAAGGAAAACACGCCCTATAAAGGGAGGAACCGGGAGGTACAAGGCTGTCGGATATTGTGTTTACACCGACGTACCTGCTTCGTGAAGAGCAGTGTTCCGGAGTGGTGCTCCAGTAAGGCAAGAACGGAGGTAGGTCGAGTCGTTACTCCCTGGGCCGTGTCTTGCCCCATCGTCACCTGTGAAGGACCCGGAAGCTCTACCGGTCAACCATTGAGCTTCGCTTTTTGACTCGGCTGAGTCCAAGCGCAGTGGCGCTTTTGCTGGTTGGAGTCGTAACTCCCAGCCCGACCAGAGACACAGGGACTGCCAGCTGTAACGCACACCAGGAGGTGTTTGCCGCGTTACAGACTCGGAAGTCCACAGGATCGATCGAGCGGCTGCTCTCGGTTCAGTCTTCTTGCTTGTGATTGGGGAATCGGTGACGCATCACCAGGAGGTGACTCCGCGTCCCGGTGCAGTCTGAGGAAGAGGTTGAGCGGCTGCTCCCTTCAGGTAGAGACCCCGGCTGGGTGTTTCCCTGACTCCTCGATTCTCCCCAACACTCTTCGTGCCCCTCACAGCCTACCGATTGGCATTGTCGGCCATTTCATTTCTGCCCTCTGTTGGCATACGCCGGGATCGGCGTATATGCAGAGGACGGTTAGGACCATCCGTGCTGTGGGCTGGTAACGTACTTAGCCTGGAGGATTCCAGTGACTATAACTTTTGTTTGTTCTTTGTATTTTATTTGCCTTCATTAAAAGAACTAACCCTTCACAAGTGGTTGCGTCCTCATTGTCGTGTCTGTTAAACGATCCTGAGACGTTCAGGGCGTTACAAAATATCCGACCTTAATAACACTAACTGTCTCCCGGTCGATAACAGACATGGCAACACTTGATGATGTGCTGGCTGCTTTAGCGGCCATGCAAGTTGAAGTGGCTGCCTCTAGGCAAGAAGCAGCCGATGTAAAAGCCAGACTGGATGCTATCCAATTGGACCCGCTCACGCCCAGCACCTCCCTCACGAACCAGACCCCTGCGGTAGTAGTGGAAATGCCGGTAGCCATCCCCTTGGCAACACCAGAGAGGTACAGTGGGGATCCTAACACAGTGCAGGTATTCCTCACACAAGTGGCGCTACATTTATCGTGCAAACCAAAGGCGTTCCCCACGAGTCAGGCTCGTGTGGCTTTCCTTATATCCTATTTGGCTGGAAACGCGGCACAATGGGCCGTACCTCTGGTGAGCAGGGACGACCCCCTCTTATGTGATTGGGGTGCTTTTCGCGAGGAATTCCTGAAGGTATTCGACAGAAGGGCTGACTCGTACACGGCGGACCGTGAAATGCTTGAGTTGAGACAGGGATCCAACGACCTGGTGCAGTATCTCAACGCGTTCCGAAGGCTGGTTGCGGAAACCAAGTGGCCTGTTGCTAAACAGACGGCGCTCTTCCATCAAGGGCTGTGCGATGAGCTCAAGGACGCCGTGGCTCATATTGACCCTCAACCCAAGACATGTGAGGGCCTTATCAACCTGGTATTACGGCTGGAACATAGGCTAAGTGAAAGAAAGGGGGATCATGGGAGAAAAGGAAAATCCCTTCCATCCTATGTGACGGTGGGAAGTCCTGAAACTTCCACCGCATCCAAGGGAGAACCCATGGACATCAGCGCAATACGAGCGAGCCTCACAGCCACGGAGAAAGAGTCACGCCGTAAACAAGGATTGTGCCTATATTGTGGCAAAAAAGGCCACTACGTACGTGAATGCCCTGCCAAACCGAAGACGTCACGTTATCGGGCCAACCGGTCGGTAACAGCCGTGGTGGACATACCGGCGGAAAACTAGAGGACTCCAAGACCAGAGAAGGGGCATCTCGGAGTCACTCATCCATCCCTTCACTTTCCAACTCGGTCACTAAGGGACAACAACACCTGTTTATCACGGTGCACGTGGGAGTGCATGACCAGTGGATACCCGTTGTGGCCATGGTGGATTCAGGGGCCACTGGCATGTTTATGGACCACAACGAGGCATGCAGGCTAGGGCTAGTGCTTCTTCCCAAAGCAGTACCCGAAGACGTCTATGCGGTAGACGGAAGGCGATTGGTGACGGGGCCCATCGGACAGCACACGGGGGTCCTTCCGATGAGATATGGGAGGAACCATTTGGAACAAATCGATTTTAACATCATCCGAGCTCCCCAATATGGCGTCATATTGGGATTGCCGTGGCTACAGAAACACAACCCCTTTGTGGATTGGCCAACACATCGCATCGAAATGACGTCACCGTATTGCATCCTGCATTGTGGAATAAGAACGGAATCCCTTGACGCAGATGAGAGCGGGAGTCAGACGGTGGCTACAGCGGCAGAAAAAGATGTGGCTCTCCCCCAGGCTTATCACAGTTTTGAGGATGTATTTGATGAGGTGAAGGCGGAAGTGCTACCACCACATAGACAGTTTGACTGCCAGATCGACCTGGTGCCAGGGGCCAGCGTTCCCAGCGGCAGGCTGTATGCCCTGACGGAGCCTGAAAACGTGCATCTCCGGGGGTACCTGGATAAACTCCTCAAGCTAGGATTCATCCGCCCGTCCAAGTCTCCGGCCGCCTCGCCACTCTTCTTCATCCCGAAGGCTAATGGGGAGCTGAAAGCCTGTGTGGACTTTAGGGCATTGAATGCGATAACCATAAAAAATCGGTACCCCTTGCCTCTCATCAGTGTACTTCTGGAACAGGTCAAGAAAGCTCGTATCTACACCAAGTTGGATTTGAAAGGGGCATACCATCTGGTGCGCATGAGGGACGGAGACGAGTGGAAGACCGCCTTTAAGACCAGGTTCGGCCTTTTTGAGTACCTTGTCATGCCGTTCGGTCTGTGCAACGCCCCGGCAGCCTTTCAGTACTTTTTGAATGAGGTATTCAGAGAGGAGTTGGATATCTACGTGGTCGTATATATCGACGACATCCTCATCTATTCGTCCAGTGTGGAGGAGCACGTACACCACGTCAAAGCTGTGCTCCAAAAGCTGAGGGAAAACATGCTGTTTTGTAAACTCAGCAAGTGTGACTTCCACGTCACATCCGTGGAATTCCTCGGAGTGATGCTGAGTCCAGAGGGACAGGAGATGGCAGAACGAAAGATCAAGGCGGTGAAAGAATGGCCGGTGCCCCAAAGCGTGAAGGACGTCCAAAGTTTCATTGGCTTCGCCAACTTTTACAGGCGGTTTATAGATGGATTTTCAGGAGTGGTGGCCCCAATCACACAGCTACTGAGGAAGTCCAAGGAGTTTGTCTGGTCCCCTGAAGCGAACAAAGCCTTTGAGGCCCTGAAAAGCGCCTTTGGTAAGGCGCCGGTGTTGGCTCACCCCGATCCGGATCTCCCCTACGTGGTGGAAGCGGACGCGTCGGATGTGGCGCTGGGGGCTATCTTGTCCCAACGCAACCACGACACAGGGGTGCTTCATCCCGTTGCGTACATGTCCCGCAAACTCAACGACGCCGAACGCAACTACCATATTGCGGAGAAGGAGCTTCTCGCAATCAAGGACGCCTTCACCGAATGGAGGCATTGGTTGATGGGGGCAAGACATGTGGTATCGGTGTACACGGACCATCGGAACCTACAGTTCATGACGGCCACTAGACACCTTTCTCCCAGGCAGCTGCGGTGGATGATCTTCTTTGCGGGGTTCAACTTCCGCATCACATATCGGCCGGGGACGGAAAACCGGAAGGCGGACGCCCTGTCCCGTCAATCTGCAGTTAAGGAACCATTGCCTGCAACCGAGCGTTCCATCATTTCCCCGAGGATGGTATTGGGGGTTATCCAACCGGATACTTTCATGAGGGGAATAAAGAGAGGGATCAGGTCATTCGCATGGCGGAGGTGGCTCCTCAGTCACAGAGAATGGCAGCTGAAGGACGGGATACCCCTGAAGGGCAGGTGCCTATTGATACCCACGCCTAGGCTAAGGAAACAAGCATTCATCTGGTGCCATGACTCTCCATGCGCAGGTCATTTGGGCTTTGAAAAAACGGTGGCTAGCATGGGACGGCATTTCTGGTGGCCAACCATGAGAGTGGATGTCAGGAGGTGGGGACAGGAGTGTCCTACGTGTGCTACCATGAAGGCCGACCATGGCCGAACCCAAGGGCTCTTACATCCACTTCCGACCCCGGATAGACCATGGGATAGCATATCACTGGACTTCGTGGTGGGCCTACCGGTAGACCAGGGGATGACGGCAATACTGGTGGTGGTGGATTACTTGACGAAAATGGGGCACTTCATCCCCTGCAAGAGAGTCCCTACGGCCGGGGAATTGGCGTCACTACTCCTAAAGAATGTGGTACGACTGCATGGATTACCTGGGGTGATCGTGTCGGACCGGGGGTCGCAGTTTACTGCGCAATTCTGGAAGACTTGGTGCACTGCGCTGCATGTTAAGACCGCCCTGTCCACCAGCTACCACCCTCAAACGGACGGCCAAACCGAGCGCCTGAACCAAACGCTCAAACAGTATCTGCGATGTTTTGTGGACCAGGGCAGGGAAGAATGGGTCGACTTGCTATGGGTTGCAGAGATAGCCTATAACAACGCCACTCACAGCTCCACACAGTCATCTCCGTTCTATAGCAACTATGGCCAACATCCCAGGTTCTTGCCATTTCTACATCCGTTCAGAGAGGACAGGATTCCCGCCACAGCGGACAGGGTGGCACACATAAAAGACACGTTGATGCGCTCAAGGGCTGTCCTAATAGAGGCCAAGAGAAGATACAAGGCTGCGGCAGATAGGAAGAGAAGGCCCGGGCCACTGTACCGCACTGGAGACTACGTCTGGATATCCACAAGAAACATGAGGTTTCAAAAGAACAGTGTGTTCCATCCCAAGTACATGGGCCCCTATCGAATTACCAAGTGTATAGGTCCCGTGAACGTGAAGGTGTGCTTGCCCCAGTCATTGCGGATACACCCTGTCTTTCATGTATCATTGCTCAAACCAGCACCCTCCAAGCCGTCTGGGACACCTAGGCCGGTATGCGTGGAGTCGGAGGTGGAGTATGAAGTTTCGGGCATACGGGCGTCCAAATGGCGCAGGGGGAAGCTGTGGTACCTGGTTGCGTGGAAAGGCTATGGCCCGGAGGAGCATTCATGGGAACCGGCTGAAGGGGTTCATGCTCCGCGCTTGGTCTCCTTGTTCCATCGGCGTTTTCCTGCCAGCGCTGGACCCGTGGGGAGCCGCTGAGAGGGAGGATGTACTGTCAAGAATTCCTGTCATACGAGGGGAGGAAAACGGTAACCAGCGAAAACGGACTACATCTCCCAGGATGCTTAGCGGTTGAGAGGTTATGTAAACAGGAGAGCTGTTACATAACTCAAGGGAAACACGCCCTTATGTAAACAGGAGAGCTGTTACATAACTCAAGGGAAACACGCCCTTTGTAAACAGGAGAGCTGTTACATAACTCAAGGGAAACACGCCCTTTGTAAACAGGAGAGCTGTTACATAACTCAAGGGAAACACGCCCTTATGTAAACAGGAGAGCTGTTACATAACTCAAGGGAAACACGCCCTTATGTAAACAGGGGAGCTGTTGCATAACTCAAGGAAAACACGCCCTATAAAGGGAGGAACCGGGAGGTACAAGGCTGTCGGATATTGTGTTTACACCGACGTACCTGCTTCGTGAAGAGCAGTGTTCCGGAGTGGTGCTCCAGTAAGGCAAGAACGGAGGTAGGTCGAGTCGTTACTCCCTGGGCCGTGTCTTGCCCCATCGTCACCTGTGAAGGACCCGGAAGCTCTACCGGTCAACCATTGAGCTTCGCTTTTTGACTCGGCTGAGTCCAAGCGCAGTGGTGCTTTTGCTGGTTGGAGTCGTAACTCCCAGCCCGACCAGAGACACAGGGACTGCCAGCTGTAACGCACACCAGGAGGTGTTTGCCGCGTTACAGACTCGGAAGTCCACAGGATCGATCGAGCGGCTGCTCTCGGTTCAGTCTTCTTGCTTGTGATTGGGGAATCGGTGACGCATCACCAGGAGGTGACTCTGCGTCCCGGTGCAGTCTGAGGAAGAGGTTGAGCGGCTGCTCCCTTCAGGTAGAGACCCCGGCTGGGTGTTTCCCTGACTCCTCGATTCTCCCCAACACTCTTCGTGCCCCTCACAGCCTACCGATTGGCATTGTCGGCCATTTCATTTCTGCCCTCTGTTGGCATACGCCGGGATCGGCGTATATGCAGAGGACGGTTAGGACCATCCGTGCTGTGGGCTGGTAACGTACTTAGCCTGGAGGATTCCAGTGACTATAACTTTTGTTTGTTCTTTGTATTTTATTTGCCTTCATTAAAAGAACTAACCCTTCACAAGTGGTTGCGTCCTCATTGTCGTGTCTGTTAAACGATCCTGAGACGTTCAGGGCGTTACAGTCGGCTAGACCTCTGCTCCACCAATTACACTGGCTGCCTATCAGTGAAAGAATAGCCTTTAAGGTCTGCTGCCTGGTTTTTAAAGCCCGTACCGGCTCCTCCCCGGTTTTTGTGAAGTCCTTGGTTACCCCTTACTGTCCTTGCCGTACTTTGAGGTCCTCCAATCTCCAGCTTCTGGTCATTCCTCGCTTCAGACTTTCTAGACCAGGCGGTCGCAGCTTTATCCACTTGGCACCTAAGCTGTGGAATTCCCTCCCACTCTCCCTCAAGACTGAGCCTTCTCTTCTGTCTTTTAGGAAATCTCTGAAAACCCTGCTTTTTTCACATCCCGCTAAGTTTCCTCTGCACAACCTTGGTAGTCTATCAGCGCCAGGAAACTCATGGTGACAGCGCGCTTAATAAATTCCCCTTAACATTAACATTAACATTAACATTATTGAGGTGTGACTAAATTAAATATACACCATTTATTTATCACACACTTGCTGGGGCGGATGTGGTGAAAGCAACACCAACACAAGGCAGGGCAAACATCTTCTGCTCTAAATATATATAGTCCACACTGCCAATATATATATATTAGATTGCCCACCCATGCACAGTATTCAATATTCAGTTTTCTTATAGAGGAACGTAGTCCATCATAATTAATTGCCTGCATCATTATCCTTCCAGCACTAAAGATTACGCTTTGACACTTCATAGCTTGAGTCGACTTCAGTTTGTAACTTGTACTAGGCTAGCCCACCATTCTTTTTTATTTTTCTTTATCATTGCTTATCATGGTTCCTCGTTTGGCAGTCTTCTTCTTGTGTACTGTACTTCTACTAGTCGCTCTCTAGTCTCCCTTAGGTGACCGTCTCATTTTCTTTTTTTGCAACTGCTACTGTCTACTAATACCACCATGGCATACCAAACCATCACCATGAAGCCAATGCATCACCAAATCAATCACAGGTAAGAGACGTGTTGGGGATTCAATGAAAAAGCATTAATCTATATACTATGGAAATTAATTAATTCACACACCTACACCCCTTCCAAGTCATGGGGGTTAATATATAGTTGCAGACTGCATAGACTAGGAGGAGAGAGTAGTAGGACAAGTGAGGGTACCGCATCTATTGGCTGGTGTGTTACACTATATCAGCAGATTTTAAAAAACTGGCTGCCGCCCTGCTGCAGAGGAAACAGTGCGAAGTAAAAGAGTAAACCCCCCCAAAAAAGATTTACATCATATGTATTGTATTGTAAAACTAAAAATTTATTCCCCTAACAAATATAAAACTAGAAAAGCCCACAACACCTGACCCACCCCTTCTCGAACCCCCAACCAATGTCCACTGAAAACATGAAAAAAGGGGCAAGAGAGAGGCCTAGCGGTGGGCTTCGAGTTGTATCTTCCTCTCTAGGCTGTCAAAAGTCTCCTCTATCAGGCTTTCAAGGTGCGCCATCCTAAGGAGCATGCGGCGCTGAGATGCTTTAACTGTCACTGTCAAGGGGGTAGCAGCAGTAGAAGATGAAGAGTGGCCGCCTATATTCATACCTCATGGCCTCCAGCTTCCTTTTGTAGTGTAGTTCCTTTATCCCTGATAGGCTCTGCGCATTGGAATACCATACACTATAGATTTGATATAGGACGAAGGTCAGTATGTCTCTATCGAGTATATTAAACTTAATTACTTGTGTGTGCCAGCTAACTCAGAGGTCACTAGAAACTTCTCGAATATACAAGAAGGGATTAGTCTCTGACAACCGCATAAACATGACAACTTTGTTGCCCTTTAGAATCGGCACAATCTCAGAATCGTGGAAACAATAGAAAACAGTTTCACTCAGTCAATCGTGCATGCTTCGTTTCTACAGAGTTGCACAGAAATAGAGAGACAGGCGTTTCAATAAAAGGGTTTATTGAACAGTCTTATTTCTCATGCAAGAGATATGAATTGCTACAATTGTAAGACAGACTGCGATGTACAATACGTACGAGGTTAGCAGTAAGATAAAATAATACTGCTATACATAAATAACGTAATGCTAAAATGCAATACTCATCTGATGTTTCTAAATTGTTCTACCCCAGTGTACCTAACCTAAGTACAGTCCGAGGTTTGAAGTAGGTGCTGTTTCTAAAGTATAGCTAGCTATATTTTAGTTTAGGAAAGAGTTGCCAAAAGTTTCTCTAAGTTCTAGTCAGCTCCATACCTGAGAATGAGGGAGGTTGGAATCTCGTTTCTGGACTTGATAGTCTAACCCCCTGCAAGGGAAGTCAGAGAGCACTGGAGCTGGATTATTTGCGAGGAGGATGGCAGCATCAGGTCAGTGCATCAGGCTGGAACTCGATCTCCTTCCGAACTTACCGTTGCAAACAGCGTAGTCTGGGTTGGATCGAATCCTCCGGGAACCGCAATTTGCCAAGGCAAGTGCTGGTATATTTATACTTTGAAGGTGTCTAGGAATGCCACTATTGACGTAAAAGTCGGGCAGAGGAACGTCATGAATGAACCCCTAAGGAATAGATGTTCATGCATACTTAATGAGTTCTTAGAGAAATCAATATTCAAGCTGAGGGAAATTACTAAAGGCTTAAGGGTCTGGTTTTCCAAGAAGTCGTTGTGACGTGGATGGACGGATGTAGGTGGCCATGCCTGTATTTGGTTTGTACGGACACTGTCTAAATAAGGGCCGGATTTCTATGTCCAAATAAGGGCAATGTGAATTGTGCCTATATAAGGGCATAAATCGGGAAACCTGTATACGTTATCTAAATCTGCACACAACACTTTGCTGGGTCCTGTCTGCTCTCTTCCACCTGCCAGATGTTGGATTGGCAGGAGTAGCTATATCAAGAAAGAAAAAAGACAAAATGTAACCAGTACTCTAAGCAAAACAGTAACACATAAAATTATTTTATAATGGCACAGTAGCACCAGTGTGGTATTCTCGATTCCTCAGCCCCTGAGATTTGGATAAGATTAGAGTTTCAGGCATTAGGCACTATGGAGTAGACAAGTATTCTTCTTCTCTCTCTTGGTTAGCTAAATTAATCTAGTGGGCATGCCAGTTCAGCTTGTGCCCTAGACAGATATACTTGTGTTGCAGACTTTTGTTACTTTAATACTGTTTGCAGGTGGGGCAGCTGCACTACACAATTATCTTTTTTTCTATTATGGCCATGCTCTGTTAAACCAATGGCAAATGCTCAAGTTCACTTTCAACCTGACTACTACAACAAGGCAGATGATATGATTACTAATATGAATGATACTATACAGCACGACGTCATGTGACGTGAGGTACTACTATTGTAGCCATGCAGCCGATAGGCCATCCATGGTTGACACTGTCGAAATGATGACATGTGTAGGGGGGTGGGAGTGGGCCTCTGAGTCAGAGGGAGGCAATTGATGATGGGTAGGCACATACATGATATATATGTTGTGCTTGCAAACTACTGTGAGTCAAGGGAGTAGTCTGAAATACAACCTCAAACCTTTGAATCAAAAACCTTGAATAAAAACATTCCTTGTTTATTCTTCTTCCCAGGGATTTTTCCATATATCATTGCATTGTTCTTCTGGCATTATTTTTATTCTTCACCCTTGGCTTAGTTACTCTGGCATGGTTTAATTTTCTTTTACATTCTCTTCTTCCAGTCTTCACCTATGAATGAATACCATCCAGGCATCCATCCATCCAAACTTAGCTATTATTCTCAATAAACCTTTCACCAGCATACATGTGTCATTTAACCACCCATTCGTCCTTGCTTGTCTTTAAGTTTGACCCATCAAACCCCCCGGAGGATTCCTTTCACACATGCAGTTTCACCCACCCACCCAGGCAGGCACCCTTTCTTTCACCTTTCACCCATCCTTTAACCACCCATGCATCCTGTAAGCCACCTATATGCATCCGGGGCCCCCTTCACCCATGCATCCTTCTCTGCCAGTCATATATTACATTTAAGATATCACCCATCCTTCCTCCTTACATACTTCTTTCCCTTTTCCATCAACCCATCAAGGTTTGACTCTTTGTCTTCTTCATAAAACGTTCTCTGCTGAGTTGAAGAGAAGAGGCCATTACTAGTTACTCAACTCCCGCTAATGCTAATGCTAATGCTAAGTAAAGGGTGTCTTCTTCAACTGTTCACAACTTAGTCTCAACAGTACAGTGTACAGTGTAAACCTTAGCAGCGAGTGTATATATGTGATTGTCAATAAGCAGGAAAATGACTCACCACTGCCCACCACTGCTGCTGGCTCACCCCCTGCAGCTGCCACATCTGCTCCCTCCTGGCTGGTGTCGCCTTCCCACTGACCCCGGCACTGGTGGTCGGAACGCCTAGAAAAAACATTACAATTTTTTTAGATTCCATATACGCCTCCTCCTATTTATTGTTTTCACCAGCAAGATTGAAAATACAATACATACACCATACGCATCACTACAATTCGGGAACAGATGACTAGAGTAGACATCATGTCCTATAAAAAATACTAAAATAATCAGTTGGGCATTTTGTTGGTGGCAATTTTTGAAAAGCCTCTCAAAAAGATGACAACCCAAAGGACTGGAATCAGTGGCTAGAGCTATTGGTGAATCTGAGTTTTTGAAAAGAAAAAGAGTGGCCAACTGGGTGGACAATCGGACTTATGATTTTCTTGGTTGGAATATGTAATGGTGCTATCCTCCTCCTCCTCATACTTCCTTCCAGCCATGGTGCACTGTAATCAGTTCACCATCAACTGCTGCTAATAATATTAGGTCTAGACAAGAAGAATACACAACTTTGGAGTGTCCAACGTAACCATCATTTACTGATTGAGCATGAGAAAGTAAAAGAAAGCCTTCTCATCTCAACAAATATGCTTAGAATACCTTACTTGGGCATGCAATCTGCACAGCAGAATAGTAGTACTAGTACTGGTAGTAGGACCAATGGGGTCTCTGAGTCTCACAGTACTACTACTAGGCAGTCCACAAAATATATAGGGGGAGAGGGAAAGCTGACTGAAAACCTGAAGAAAGCAAACTACAGACAGACTAATACAGAGCAAGAGGCAGTTTGAGGTAAAAAAAAAACTGACACTATAAATATAAATAGCTAAGTAGAAGGTAATGCAGAGATAACAAGAATTTAGAAACAGATAGATCGAAGAGGATTTGGGAAAAAAGAAAATTAGGAAACTGAAATAATATTTCAAATTAAGGAGTGGTAAAAGCTAGGGAAAAATATATTAATATTAACAACAGGAGGACTGACTGGGGCCAACAGAGCCATCTGATGAGGAGCGTTCCTGGCCCTGGGAGGCACCTCCATCTCCCGCACCCGCCTCAGAAGACCTCGTCTTCTCGCCCCGGATGCTGATGATCATGTCAGACATAATTAAAGAGACAAAAAATGATTGGTGTTAAATAAATATTAAATAATTGCTCCAAAAAGATTTCTTGACAGGAAAGGGCAATTGCAATAACATTGACCTTTCCTAAATCAGATCGATTCCTGAATCCTAAACCTAACTAGCCCGCCTATTCCAAAGACTTTGGAATGAATTGCAAAAAAATTATGTTTGTTTTTAAATTACGATCTCATTCACAATCTCTTCTCAACCCCCTTTGATGGGCCAATTCACTAAGTCTACATTTAGTCTTAAATACATAGGTGGACGCATGCATATTGCATATACCAAATTGGTTGGTTGCTATTCACTCACGTTACGAACTACAAAAATGGTTCTACTAAGGAGTCAAGGACTGAAGTGAGAGGTCGCGGGCCACTAAATTACTAACTAATACTAAGTAACTAACTACCACTATCTTAGTGACTGGACAAAGAAAAGGAGTCTCACCTAGTCTGCATTGCCTAATGTAAGTTCTCTTACATAACCAGCCCAAGTGAGCTCAAAGTTTCAAGCAGGTGCGATCAGGTAGCATTGAGCACCTGTCTACAATAATGATCATGTGACATAATATAATCTTTTCAAACATAACTTACCTGCATGTGAGCAGCAGCATTCTTGCTATTTGCCTCAAAAATTATATACGCAATACCATAAGAATAATTATAATTAGCTACTCACCAAGCCCCACAACCTCAACACCTAGCAGGTCCTGCAGGTCCTGCTTTCTGGACAGGATATCGGAGGGCAGTTGGTTATGGGTGCACCGGACCCAAGAGCAGCACTATACTGCCGGGCCCAACCTCAACCACCGCTGGTGACTGCCGCCTGCTGCCAGGGTGGAGGGGAAAAGGCACTACACAAAAAAACAAGCGCTGCCACCTCCACCTCCGAAAACAAAGCCCAGGGGTGCACCTCGCCAAAGTCGCACTCTCTGCCATAATGCTGGGGGTGCGGGGCGGAAAAGAAACTGAATAAAAATGTAAAAAATTAAGGGAGCTGATGAAGAATGGAAGTGAAAAACATTAAAAAGCAAGTAATATAGAAAAACAGTACAAAACACACTAAAACACACACAAAAAGTAAAAAACAACACAAAATATACACTTAAGAACACACAGGAAAATATAAAAAAATATAAAAGATCAGAAAAAATGTTTTGAGAAATAAGGATTGAAAATATTAAGGCAGGTTAGAAGTAGGTCTCAGCACCATAACAGAGAGAAGAAAACAGGATGGCTGTGCCCATGGCGACCGTGTGGTGCAGTTTGTGCAATATTTCCCTCGAACACATAATCTGCATTGGCGTACGGCAGAAATGTCATGCGAACGGGCAGAACAAGCAACTCCGCCCACTTGTAGAACCCCGTTATCGTGGCAGAGTTTTTTTACTGCTTTTTAGAGTTCCGCGTAGCGCCGCTACGTGAACTCTGCCAAGGCTTACTAAGAACTTGGAGGCTAACCATGAGGTGAAAATGAAGCAGTGGTATGACCAGAAGACTACCACAGTGGAGTTTCAATTTAGGAATAAAGTGTGGGTTGATGAAGCCAGAGGAGCCCAGGTCCCCCCGGAAGTGCTGGCTGCACCATATAAGGTGGTAGAGAGAAGGGGGGGAGTCCACCTACCTGGTGGATCTCAAGATCCGCAGGAAACCCTTAACTGTACTCCATCTCAACCACCTCAAAGCCCCACTATGAGAGTTCTGAGTTCACCATGCTGCTGGTGGCAGATAATAGGGAGGAGGGGAGTGAACCTCTCCCTAATCTCCTGTTGTCTAAAAAGAAGGATGAGTTAGTGGAAGATGTCGACATCTTTCCTACTCTGACCCCAAAGCAGCAGAGGGACTATAAACAGCTAATGGAACAGTTTGCCTCTCTATTTTCCGATACTCCTGGTCTAACACACTTGTTTACCCATGATATAGATACTGGGAACAGCCTGCCTGTCAAGAATAAAATGTACAGGCTGTCTGACAAAGTGAGGGCGAGCATCAAAGCAGGAGTCACCTAGATGCTGGAATTGGGGTTCATTGAGCTCTCCAGTAGTCCCTGGTCCAGCCCATTGGTGCTTGTACCAAAGGCGGCCCCATCAGGCACCGCCACAGGACTCAGGTTTCATGATGGCTACAGGGGGCTCAATTCAGTCACAAAGACTGATGCATGCTCCATCCCTAAAGCTTATGAGCTCATTGATAGGTTAGGGGCTGCCAGGCTCCTGTGCACTTTTGATTTGATTTCAGGGTACTGGCAGATTGCCAAGACTGAGGGGAATAAAGATTAAACAGAGGTCAGCCTTCTCCACCCCAGAGGGCCACTTCCGGTTTAAAGTGATGCCGTTTGACTCAAGAATGCCCCTGCCATCTTCCAGAGGCTTGTGAGCCAGGTCTTGGCTGGGATGGAGACCTTCAGTGCTGCATATTTAGATGTCATAGCTGCCTTTAGCAGCACCTAGCACGACCAACTATTTCATCTGCAGGAAGGTCTTCATTCCCTGCAACAGGCCAGCCTGACTTTCAAGGCCAGTAAGTGACAGATAGGACAGAGGTCTGTGATGTACTTGGGACACCTGGTTGGTTGGGATAAGGTGCAGCCCCTCCAGGCCAAAGTAGAGACTATCATGACCTGGGAGACCCCAAAACCCAAACAGAGGTAATGGTCTTCCTAGGCCTCACTGGGTACTTCAGGAAGTTTGTCAAGGAATATTGCACTATTGCTGCCCCCTTGACTCAGCTGACTTCCAAGATGCAGCCCTGCCATGAAGGTGATCTGGACAGAGGACTGTCAGAAAGCATTTGACGCTCTACAACAGGCCCTGTGAGTTGAAAGCCCCTGACTTTTTCCAGGGATTTAGTGCCTAAACGGATGCCATGGAACATGGTGTAGGGGCAGCCCTATCACAGCTACAGGAGGAGGGCATAGATCAACCGGTGGCATTATTCTCTAGGAGGCTACTTTCCAAGGAACAAAGGTGAAGTGCTATTAAGATAGAAGCCTTTGTTGTGGTTTGGCCACTAAAGAAATGGAGACCAAACTTGTTTGGGACTCTCTTGCGAGTTCAGACAGACCACAGGCCCCTCAGGTGGCTAATGCAAAAGCGGAGTGAAAATCCAAAATTGTTGATGTGGTTAATTTCCCTACTGGGACTGGATTTACGGTGGAAGACCACCCTGGGTCAGACCATACCAATGCCTATGGTCTCTCCAGGTTTTTCTGCCTTAGTGAAAAGAACTCCCAAGAGCTTGAGTAGTTCTTCCCACTTTCGGCTGGGGGTGTTCCATCAAACTTTTTGCTTCACCTTTACCATTTTTGCCGACTTAATTTTTGTGGGTCTTAGGACTCTGCTCACTTTACTACTGCTGACCAGTGCTTAATTTACTTATTCGCCCCTTGTAAAGAGTTATTGCATGTACCCAGGACCAGTAAATTAAAATGCTACTAGTGGGCATTGAGCACTGATTGTGCCACCCACCTAAGTAGCACTATGAAACATGTACCATGCATACCATTGCAACCTGAAAGCAGTTCTAAACTTAGAGACCTGGCATCAAAATCTCCTTGCCAAGCCTTAAACTCCTCTTTAATTACATATACATATACTCTCCTAAGGTAGTCCCTAGGTAGCCAATAGGGCAGGTGCTGTGTAATTAATAGGTTGGACATGTACTTTTGAGTTTCATATGTCCTGGTAGTGAAAAGCTTCTACGTTCATGTTTCACTACTGTGAGACCTACACATTCCAAAGGATAACTTGGGGATTCCGTATTACATTTAATAAGATGTAATTTCCAATTGGGAGCTGGTAGCTATGCCGTGTTTGGTGTCTTTGGAAATGTGGTGAAGAGCTCTATTTCATGGTAAAGTCAGGTTTTTGATCACAATTATTAAAATGCCACTATGAGATAGATGGCATTTTTCTGCTTTAAGCCCTTTTGTGTATTATGCACTGGCCTGGGTCACATGACTAGGTGTAACCGACAGGCTTGTAAATTACTTCAGTACAGTTACACAATAGAGGGATGAGTGTGCCTGGATGGGCCATCTGCTGGCTGGATGGGGGTTGGAGCTGAGCACAGCCCCACTTACAACTGAATAGCCTATGCTCTGCCTTCACACAAAGAGACTAATGATCCTGCATTGTCACTTCAGCTAGTTTGGAGCCAGGGCAGGGGAGGCAGAGAATTTCATGAACTTAGAAGCCACTGTCTAGAAGCTTCTTCCACCTTCTAGAACCAGGGCACCAGGGTATAAAAGTAGGACCTGAGACATCAATTGTTCAGCAGACTTCTAGACCTGTGGCTACTCTGCCAAGAAGAAGGACTGCTGTGCTGTTACAAGGGCTGCCGCTCTGCTGTACTGCTGCTCAAAAGGAACCGCTGCCCTGCTGTGCTGACCTGCTGCCTGCGCGCCCTCTTGTCCGGACAAGAACTCAACATGCAACTTCATCTTGCAATCAGGACCCCAGAGTGACTCAAAGGGTTCGTCTGCTGGCCTCCTAATCTAAGCCTCAATGACATCAAAGGCTCCGCAACCAGCTCCTAGACCCAGCTGCAGTGGGTACCTGACCCCCAGGTGGTGTCCCTTGGGACCTGGACCCTTGGTGGGGCTCAAGCATTCCTAAAACCAAGCTTTTGGGCTTTTCGCGACTGCGAATATGCCGTCCGCACGAAGACTGTGCAAATTGCACTAAAATTCAGTGCGAGATGCCATCAACCTGTTTATTCGCAGAGCAAGCATTGATCACCCACGGAGTACTGCCAATGCAGAGCACCAGCCCACCCGTCCGTGAAACCCAACAGCTCTTCGCACTACTCCGACCACTGCCTGGGACATTTTCCCTGCTCTACAAGACCTTCTCCAGTGCAAACAGGACTTTTGGCAAAAACCTTGAAAAGATCAAACTTCAGTGGGACTGATCTGGGACTGTTTCTGGCCTGTACTCCATCGTGGTCGGCCTGAGGCTTTGCATTTTACCGAGTCCAGCACGACAAGATATCTATCTCCTATAGAAGTTTGTTTTGTGCTTTAAGGTGCTCTTTTACACTTTATACTTTCAAATGTTATCACTACGGTTCTACTGATTGGCTTTATGTCATTTTGGTCTTGTTAGATTGATTAAACTAAGCTCTATGTTTTTAACCTGGTGTGGGAATCTTTTTCTGTGGTTTTTTCACTGCGTTACTGTTTGAACTGTTTCATAAATAATTTAGACAGTGCCTCTATGTTAAGCCTGACTGCTCTGTGCAGACGTTTGAGCACAGGTCAATTTCGGGTTTGCTGGTGCCTCACCCTGACAAGGAATGTGGTTGCTGCTTGACCAGGGATCACACCCCAGTCAACCAGTAACCCAATTTCCTACAGATATCAATTATCGGTTGCCACGGGTAGAAGCTGCTACCTTATCGCTTGTCTGATAGTACTTTTGACACTGCTCGTGATGTTGCCTCTGGGTCCACTGTTCATTAAGGCTGCAGGAGCAACAGCAAGTGAAAAGGGTTCTAAGAGCCTAGTATTCCTTAGTGTTTTCCTCTATCTCCTCCTAACCCTCAAGAACAAATAGGAAGTTGGCTCACATAAGGGAAGAACAAGGGGTCAAACCTGTGATGTCACCTGCAAACTCAAAATGTGTATGATATCACCCTGCTACCCAGGGGAGTTTGTTGAATTGGTATCCTTGGCATCTCGGTGACACAGCATCCCTAGTTGGCACCCTGTCTACTCAAAGGGGTTCAGAGACCCTGTGTCTCCATAAGCAAGCCTCATGGTGCTTTTCAAAGAGTTGCTGTTCAAACACAGAAGTGTATACTTTGTGCCACATTCCTCTGAGCTCCTCTATGTGTTGAGATCTTTTTTCATTCCCTTTAAATATTTATATATTGCATGCACACTTCAATAGGAATCTTGCAAACAACCCGACAACCTCACCTACCTGCCTAACAAATCATCCTGTACAACAAGTAAATAAACAAGCAGCCCTTCCGCTGGAAGACCCTGACTGCTACTGCCGCAGTGCGTGTAATGCGGCCCCCGGGGGAAGTCAGTTTGTAGACCAGTCTTCCCCCGGGGTATTCGTGCAGGACAGGAAGGAAACCTGAGGGTAGGGGTTAGAGGGTGGGATTAGGGGTGGGGTCGCTGGGGAGTGGTTATAAGGACCAGGGAGAGGTTAATCGTCCTCTTCCTGTGCCCGACACAATGAGGAGGACATTCTGCCGACGATTGAGCATGGCCATGTCTGGGGCGGTGCTACCACATCACAGAGTCAGGATCTCGAAGGCAGTCAGGGCCAACTTGCGAATCTGTTATACGTTTCTGTCAGACTTTAATGGAGTGTTACTGGATTTTGTAGAGGACAGGACGATCTGGCAGGTGCAAATCTTTTCTGATGATGCAGGGGCTTCTGGTTTTTGTATTTTCTGGGATGGTCGTTGGTGTGCGGAAGAATTGCCAAGTCATTGGTTAAGGCAAGGGAGGAGCATAGCCTTTCTAGAGATTTTTCCTTTACTGGTTGCATTGGAGGTCTGGGGTGCAGAATTCCAGAATAGGTCTGTACTGTTCCACGTGGACAATATGACAGTGGTGGTGCTTGTGAACAGACAGAAAGCGAAGGACTTGAGGGTTTTGCGGCTGCTGCGTAGTTTCATGCTGAAGTGTCTGCAATTGAATGTTGTTTTTCGGGCGAAACATGTCCCAGGGGCGAGTAATGATATTGCGGATGCTTTGTCTCATTCGCAGATGCTTGCAAGACCGAGTTGCCAGCCAGCATATGGGCCTGGGGGGAGTGAGAGTGATAGGCCTGGTTGAGAAGTCGATAGCGGACTCGACGAGACGTAGCTACAGGCTGGCGTGGGCTGAATTCGGATTAATTTTGGGCTGGACCAAGGATAGGAGGAATATGTCAAGACACGGAACAGGGAGTGATGAGATTTGTTCTTAATTGCATTGAGAAAGGTTTGTCGCAGACAACAATAGCTGGGAAGCTGGCTGGGATTTCGTTTTATTGTAAGTTGTACGCTGGTTTTGACCCGGCACAGGATGAGTTGTTGGGTAGGATGTTAAAAGGTTGGGTCAGGGAGCGGGGGAGGGACAGGGGAAGGGGCCTATGGAAGCCATTACTTTTGATTTATTGCAGCAGTTGTTGGGGGTGTTGCCCAACTGTTGTTATGATGGTAGTGAGGTGGCAGTTTTTCGGTTATGCATGCTGTGGATGTTTTTCGGTCATTTCGAGTTTCAGAGTTGTTGGGCAGCACAACGCATATGGGCAGAACGTTCGAGGAAGTTTGTTTGGATGGGGACAGTTGGGGATTTGGTTGGGGCAGTCAAAAACAGACCAGGCGGGTAGGGGTAAATGGTTGTGGTTGAGTGGGACGGGTTGTGCAGGGGCGTGCCCAGTGCAAGAATGGCGTAGTTTCTTGAGTAGGTACGGTGCAAGGTCAGGTCAATTTTTTTTGTCATGCATCAGGAATGAAGGTGTCGGCTTATCAGTTGTTGGCGGTACTGCGCATGACACTGTGGCGTGTGGGAAGGGACCCTGCTAGGTATGGCACGCACTCGTTTCGCATTGGGGTGGCTACGGTTGCAGCACGACTGGGCTGGTCGTGGGACAGGATACGACAGATTGGGAGATGGAGGTCCCGGTATTGTGAGAAATATGTGCACAAGTAAAAAAAGGGAGGTTTGGCTGCAGGGAGGGGGAGGGTTTTGGTGAGAACAGTGCTGTAAGAGGACAGTTGCCATGTGTGGTCTAACAAATTTTTCTTGCCGTAGGTTGTGTGAGGGAACCAGGGCCTAAGACGGCGACCTGGATTGTCGGACACTCTTTTGTGCATTGGGCAGCAATGCATGCGGATCGCCAGGTCTACGGCCGTAACCTGGGTCTGAGGAGCAGCCATCACGTAGTGCATTGTGGGGAAAAGGAGGTATGCGTTGGGGGCGTTATTGCCCTGGCTAACAAACTTGCTTTCACAGAGAGGCTGCCCGGACATGTTAGTCCTGTACTTAGGGGTAAATGACTTGATCAAGCTGTCAGGACTGGCAATCCTGCAACTGATGCAGAGGGATCTGGAGGTTTTGAAGCAAAATATGGCAGGCACATGCATTGTCTGGACAGAGTTTGTACCTCGTAAAGTTTGGAAAGAGGCTGTGAAGCTGATGGCTGTGGAAAAAGCACGCAGGAAGCTCAACAGAGCCATGATTGTTTTTTGTGCCTCTAAAGACATTAAAGTAATTGGGCACGTTGAGCTCTGACTGGAAGTACCATTGCTTTTCAGAGACAATGGGGTGCACCTTTCGCAACTAGGGAATGTATATTTTATGACGGAGATGCGGGACGTGATAAGTAAACTATGGAATGAGTCTATCTGGTGTCGTAGGGAAGTGTCTGAGTGAGGGCGAAAGGTGCACAGCTGAGAAGGTGGGGCAGGTAACCGCACTCTGGGGGTTACCTGGTTGGCAGTATTTTGGAGGGGTGGGGATTCTCGGATGGGCACACCCACCCCTTCGGTGGGGTGGGTAGAGAAACAGGTGAATGATGGGGGTGCGGGATGCAAGAGTGCATCGGCGGGAGATTCAAGAGAGGCTGTTGAAAGATAAGTGAGGAGGTATGGAGAGGTGGAAGAGGCACAGAGTGGATTGGGAAGTGAATGGCAACAGTGAGGGGAGAATGGTCGAGGTGAATGAAAGGTTGGTTTGGGGACTGTTAATTCTGAATTGATGTTTTGATTAAAGTTTAGGTTACAGCCTGTCCTAAAAAATGGGCTTTTACGCGTCTACATCAGTGTGGAGTGTATTTATTGCGCGATGCCTCACCATGGCTTTAATAAATGCTGCATTTGACCTTTACAAACGTTTCCTCATCCCTCCCCTCATGTAAGGTTGTCTTTTGCACCAGAAACTGAAACAATATTTGAACACTGGATTTCAGCTCATTGCCTTTCTATGACTGGCAAAAAGAACTGTCGCCGCAAAGCGACGCTGAAAAATCCTTGACAGGGACCGCTCGGAGGCACAGAGAGTTTTAAATTCTAGAAATGTTTTCCTTTGGGAACAAACACTGCTTGAAATGGTTCTGTTGCTGATTCAGTTCATCGATCTAAATTGTCCTTCAGTCTTTCCATGATCCTGCTCTGGGTTAAGTTAGCCCCTCTCCTCTGCACATTATGCCTGAGAGCGTCACTCTTCCTCTGCACAGTAATGTTATTTTTGTCACTGTGCTCACAGCATACAGGCCAGCTATTGATTTATGCTTATGAAACTGGCGGATTATTTCCCCAGAGGAGATATTCATTCACAAAACTGGCGATCAGGCCGTCTGTCTGGGAGGCAGAGCTGCTGTGTGTGCTCTGCTATCACAGAGCTAGAATGGTCTGTGCTCTGCAACAGGACAGGCTGGTAACATTTAGGACGCCTGCTTCTCCTTAAGTGAGTGGGTGATTTCTTCTGCTTAAGCATGTACATTGTGTGCAAGAAGCCCGCGTATGAAAATGTCCCCTGTAGACAGGGGAGTAGTTTCGAGGGTTGGGGGTTACACCTCCCTAAAAAATGTATTCTGTGGTAAAGAGTTGGGTACAGGTGCTTTCAATCGGGTATGGTAAGGTGTCAGTTGGATTTCACCTTGGATTTTTACATGCCCACACTGACAAAAACACACACACCTTATATCTCTCTCTTTTGTGTCATGCGTCAGGAATGAATGTGTCGGCTTATCAGTTGTTGGCGGTACTGCGCATGACACTGTGGCGTGTGGGAAGGGACCCTGCTAGGTATGACACGCACTCGTTTCGCATTGGGGTGGCTACGGTTGCAGCATGACTGGGCTGGTCGTGGGACAGGATACGACAGATTGGGAGATGGAGGTCCCGGTATTGTGAGAAATATGTGCGCAAGTAAAAGAAAGGGAGGTTTGGCTGCAGGGAGGGGGAGGCTTTTGGTGCGAACAGTGCTGTAAGAGGACAGTTGCCATGTGTGGTCTAACAAATTTTTCTTGCCGTAGGTTGTGTGAGAGAACCAGGGGCTAAGACGGCGACCTGGATTGTCGGACACTCTTTTGTGCATTGGGCAGCAATGTATGCGGATCGCCAGGTCTACGGCCGTAACCTGGGTCTGAAGAGCAGCCATCACGTAGTGCATTGTGGGGAAAAGGAGGTATGCGTTGGGGGCGTTATTGCCCTGGCTAACAAAGATGATTTCACAGAGAGGCTGCCCGGACATGTTAGTCCTGTACTTAGGGGTAAATGACTTGATCAAGCTGTCAGGACTGGCAATCCTGCAACTGATGCAGAGTGATCTGGAGGTTTTGAAGCAAAATATGGCAGGCACATGCATTGTCCGGACAGAGTTTGTACCTCGTAAAGTTTGGAAAGGGGCTGTGAAGCTGATGGCTGTGGAAAAAGCACGCAGGAAGCTCAACAGAGCCATGATGGTTTTTTGTGCCTCTAAAGACATTAAAGTAATTGGGCACGTTGAGCTCTGACTGGAAGTACCATTGCTTTTCAGAGACAATGGGGTGTTCCTTTCGCAACTAGGGAATGTATATTATATGACGGAGATGCGGGACGTGATAAGTAAACTATGGAATGAGTCTATCTGGTGTCGTAGGGAAGGGTCTGAGTGAGGGCGAAAGGTGCACAGCTGAGAAGGTAGGGCAGGTAACCGCACTCTGGGGGTTACCTGGTTGGCAGTATTTTGGAGCGGTGGGGAGTCTCGGATGGGCACACCCACCCCTTCAGTGGGGTGGGTGGAGACACAGGTGAATGATGGGGGTGCGGGATGCAAGAGTGCGTCGGCGGGAGATTCAAGAGAGGCTGTTGAAAGATAAGTGAGGAGGTATGGAGAGGTGGAAGAGGCACAGAGTGGATTGGGAAGTGAATGGCAACAGTGAGGGGAGAATGGTCGAGGTGAATGAAAGGTTGGTTTGGGGACTGTTAATTCTGAATTGATGTTTTGATTAAAGTTTAAGTTACAGCCTGTCCTAAAAAATGGGCTTTTACGCGTCTACATCAGTGTGGAGTGTATTTATTGCGCGATGCCTCACCATGGCTTTAATAAATGTTGCATTTGACCTTTACAAACGTTTCCTCATCTCTCCCCTCATGTAAGGTTGTCTTTTGCACCAGAAACTGAAACAATATTTGAACACTGGATTTCTGCTCATTGCCTTTTTATTACTGGCAAAAAGAACTGTTGCCGCAAAGCGACGCTGAAAAATCCTTGACAGGGACCGCTCGGAGGCACAGAGAGTTTTAAATTCTAGAAAATGTTTCCTTTGGGAACAAACACTGCTTGAAATGGTTCTGTTGCTGATTCAGTTCATCGATCTAAATTGTCCTTCAGTCCTTCCATGATCCTGCCCAGGGTTAAGTTAGCCCCTCTCCTCTGCACATTATGCCTGAGAGCGTCACTCTTCCTCTGCACAGTAATGTTATTTTTGTCACTGTGCTCACAGCATACAGGCCAGCTATTGATTTATACTTATGAAACTGGCGGATTATTTCCCCACAAGAGATATTCATTCACAAAACTGGCGATCAGGCCGTCTGTCTGGGAGGCAGAGCTGATGTGTGTGCTCTGCTGTCACAGAGCTAGTATGGTCTGTGCTCTGCAACAGGACAGGCTGGTAACATTTAGGACGCCTGCTTCTCCTTAAGTGAGTGGGTGATTTTTTCTGCTTAAGCATGTACATTGTGTGCAAGAAGCCCGCGTATGAAAAAGTCACCTGTAGACAGGGGAGTAGGTTTGAGGGTTGGGGGGTTACACCTCCCTAAAAAATGTATTCTGTGGTAAAGAGTTGGGTACAGGTGCTTTCAATCGGGTATGGTAAGGTGTCAGTTGGATTTCACCTTGGATTTTTACATGCCCACACTGACAAAAACACACACACCTTCTCTCGTCTCTGCCTTAAAACTTGGTTATTAAGGAAAGTATGGTGTTTTAAGTACCTCTAAAAATCCACACTCCTCTCTCTTTCCACTGCCCCTTAATCCTTCCTTGTGTCCTGCTTCTCATATTGTTTTTTAACTATATATCCCAGCGTGAGTGTTGGGAAATCTAAAGCTCAACCCCCCCAATATTACTTACCAAGCTACACCCCTGCCGGTAGAAGACACAACTGAACACCTTTTGATCAAGTAGCATAATAACATATATTGGTAATGTCAGTGCTTGAATGTTCTGCAGTCTTTACTCACACAGGCTCAGCGCTCACCCTGCACTAACATAGGCACAAGAAAAGAACCTGTGTACCAGCCATACACTTGACCCGACAGGAAATGCTTTAACCTGCTGTCCTAAGTGACCAAGGTGCAAACATGAGACCTGCAGGTGACTCATATATGCGTCGCTGACTCAGTGCCCCCTGCCCCTCTTGCACCCTTGGGGACACTGAAGCAGCTGAAAAGCTTCTTCTCGTTAAACAAAGCCAATGCAGGTCAGGTGGCCTTCCTGTTCCATGATGCCACCGTTTCCCATAGTAACTGGGGTGGATTTCAACAGCAACATCAATCTCCAGCTCACTTCTCCCCCAAAGGTCTTTTTCTCAGCCTTCCTAAATTTCACTTCTATTACAGCAACACTTTTTTACAGGCAACATTCTAAATACAGTGCAATGCTTGATATGCCACACTTCTCCCTCCCACAATAAACATATATGGCAAGAATGCATAAAATCCCACATTTTTCTCCTATAATGAACAATTACTAGCTCATGTACTTTTTGTTCCAAATTCTACCAGCCTCTGTTTTCATTGCATTCTTAAAAATATTGATTACCTCCAATTTCCTCGTAAACTTGGACCACTCAGCACACCCCTTGGGCGCTCTTATTTTTACATCTACCACTTGGACCACCACATCTCTCACATTCTTCTGTCTGTCAAAATCCTCCTTCCTTCGCTTTTGCAAACACATCGCTTTCTCTCTCCAATCTCCCAAGATATTGCACACACAACCATTATACCAAAACATTCACCCTAGACACATCTTTAGGGCCCGATTCACAGAACTAACTTAAGACAAAATCCTAAACTTACTACTTTTGGTATTCACAGAAGTTAGGATTTTGTCTTAAGTTTGTCTTAAGACAAACTTAAGGCAGACTTAAGACAGTCTTAAGACAGACTTAAGACAAACTTAAGACAGACTTAAGACAGACTTAAGACAGATTTAAGTTAGGATTTTGTCTTAAGTTTGTCTTAAGACTGTCTTAAGTCTGTCTTAAGTCTGTCTTAGGTTTGTCTTAAGTCTGTCTTAAGACTCTCTTAAGTCTGTCTTAAGTTTGTCTTAAGACAAACTTAAGACAAAATCCTAACTTCTGTGAATACCAAAAGTAGTAAGTTTAGGATTGTGTCTTAAGTTAGTTCTGTGAATCGGCCCCTTAGTGTTTGGAACTTTGCCTTTAGACAGTTTGAACTAAGACTTGAGTGTGGTGGAGTGTCGACACATATGATATCCAGCTATTCTCCGAGACATCCCTAATTTCCAATAAATGGCAATCACTCCGGCCAATTGTATCCCCTCCTTTAATGTTTTACCACCTGTTAAGTTGCATCATTGGTCTATGGGTGATACAAAGCTGAAGTTTTGTGTTGTATCCCACACTCTTTCAAATAAGTTTTGACGTCTCAGGAACATAATTCAACTCCATTATCTGTGAGCAAGTAATGAGGATAACTCTCCCTCCTGAATATGTTCTCTAAAAATCTTATAAAAGCACTGTTGGATATGTCTTGCAAACATGACACTTCTACCCATCTCGGGTACAGATCCATAAGTACCAGCACGTATGGAGTGGCATGTTCTCCCTGTACTGGACCCATCGTGACTTCTTCCTAAGGACGTGAACGCAACTTCCTGCACACCATGGAGATGTTACTAGTTCTCAACCCTTTGTCACTCATCACTCCCAACAAAAATAACGATATCCCAATTGAACCACTTTTATTATACACAAAACTGTTTGACAGTTTAGATTTTTTTGTTATTTCTTTTCTTTTTTCTCTCTCTATTGTGCGGTATGACTGTTAGAATGCTAGAATGTTTGTGAGGTGAGAATAGAGAATTCACGATGCTATTTGGGGATTTCTGGTTTGTTTAAATAACTGTGACCTGATATCTATGAGTATTATGTTCATATCAATGACTGTATGTACATATTTGTTTTAGGATTTACTGCAAACTACAAGAGAAAAAACATAGAAATGAAACAATAATGTATTTTGATATTTTTGATAAAAGTAAAACAGAGAAAACATAGAAATGAAATAATAATGTATTTTGATACTTTTTATAAATAAAAATAAAAAACAAAAAGTAAAATGGTCTTGTAGATAATGAGTCTTTTGCCTATGGGGAACGATTGATGTATTCACATTAAGATTTTCTGTCTAGCATTTATTGACACTAAAAGAAATATAGGTCGATTGAGAGGTTACTACTTTATACTTGTTTTTTTCCCCCCTCTTGGACCTGCAAATAACTGGGGATAACCTTCCCTTTAATAAATGCCTTTTCAAAATCATCATCATTGCTCTTTAATCGATAATTTTCAATGTGTGTCACAAAAGCTGTGATATCTTGTGATGCTTCATTAATTCTTTTTCATGGTAAGCGGAAGCAAGATTGGATGTAGTGAATGCTTTTGCTTTACTAAATGTTGCAATCATTACGTCAATGTTCGGCAATGGAAACTTGTCCACTATTACCTCCTTATTAAGTGCACGCAAATCAACACACGGGCAAATGTCTTCATTCCCTGTATATGCTGCAGCAATGTGGGACAGCTAGTCTGTTGCTTCCACTTGCTCAATCACTTGCATTTCATGCAATTTCGCCAGTTCACTTGTCACTGCCTCTTGAATGCTCAGGGGAAAATGTCTCCATTTTGCCACCAGAGGAATGGCTTTATCTCTCACCTTGATCCTGTTTTTGTATTCCAGCAGTTTGCCTAATTTTTCCTGAAACAAATCTAGGAATTCTTTAATAAATTTGTCACCTTCCGACTCAACTCCTCCACTTGAACCTGTGAGACTCTGTTGGGGTTGAAGCTTATACCCAATTCTCCTTGATAAACCCACCCTAATGAGTCATGACCCTCATGTGACACTTACAACTTCCCCTGTGCGTACTTTTTTTTTACTCTAATGCATGTCTCAAAATATCCCAACGTCCTGATTAAGGATCCACCATACTTTCCAGGTCTGACATCCATCTCCAACAAATCTCTCCGCTCAGGAAAATATCTTTCAAATGTTTTATGTGAGATTATGGGATTTTGCTAACAAAAGTCAAATTTCATTGATATTTGTGCTCCATCAATTTTTACTACCTCTGTTGAATATCTCTCTGTTACCCCTTTTATTTGCAACACTACTTCTTGATACCCTTCTGACAACTTATTCTTGATGCTTTTCTTTCATTTAGTATAGCAACATTTACTAAAGTAACCCTTGTTGCAGGGATTCTGGGGAAACACAGAACTATGCGCAGGATTATAGGACCTGGGTGTATAAGGACTGAATCTTCCTACCACCTTAGTACCCACAAGTCCAGGACCGACTAGCTATAGTGTATCACTTGTTCAGCTACTCACTCACAGAGAAACAAGTGATTTGACACCCCAGAGTACAACACTCCTAGATCTCTCAGGAATCGTGGTTACAAAACACACCCTTTCACTCGCAATCTTGTACTTGTCCACAATAAGATCTGACAGAGACACGAGACAGTTTAAAATATTTATTTAAACTAACGTGCCCTAACACGTAGTATACGTGCCACAATAAGCAGTAATATGCATAGTACAAATACAGTCAGCATAGCAGCTAGTCCATTTATAATGAAGGGAGATGTCACCAAGAAGAGACTATAGAGCCTAACGTCCCTCTCCTTGGAAAGAAGCAGTATTATTATATATCATCGGATCTCTGGTCTTTGTCAGCAGACCCCATACCTTAGCCTATAGAGAGTCGATCTACCTCATAGGTGCTGTCTCGCTCTTCTCCCTGGAAAGATCCCTCTCCAAGTGTGTGCTACCTATTTCTGTATCCACCTAAGACTAATGTACGTTGTCTCAAATAACAGCTGCATCAGTATGTTTTGTCTAGGTGCTAAGGCCTGACCAGAACAAAATAACAAGGGGCATTGTTTATCGACCTTGCACACAAAGTTCAGACTAAATCCCAGGACCCTGCAGAATGTGAACACAACAATGAGTTCTCATGTGAAAGCAGCCATAGAAAGTGTTACAAAAATGAAGTTGTGTAGTAACGTGAGCAAAGCATCAGGCAAGCTGCAACGTGCTCATGCCAACTTAGAGAAAACTACAATGTTCCCACGGGCTACGTGACACCCTGGCCCCCACAACCATTACACATTTGAAACCATGCTGGGCATGAATTATCAATAGCTTTTTTACCTACTGTTCCACACCAAAAACATGTTCCCCTAAATTCAACTACACCTTTCCTCTGGGAATCTTTAGATCGTACTACATATAGTTCAGTCACACTATCTGATTTGCCTTGTCTTTTCCTGTGCTGAGTTACCCCACACATTTCAACATGTCTTACACTTGTTTTGCCACTATGAGTACTTCTTCCAGATGTTTGATCTATAGCTCCTCTCTGATTTTGTTGCTATTACACCTCACTAGAAATTGTCACTAATTCTTTCTTCTGTTGTCCCTCCAAATTTGCAGCTCGCAGCTAACTTCCTCAGACTCGTGATAAAATCTTCCACTGATTTGTCTTGACGTTGAGTCCACAAGCCAAAATTATATCTTTCCAGTATCGTGCACACTCTTGTCAAATAATGTTGATCTAATTTAGTTATTGCGATTTAATATCTGTTTAAGTCCAGCATCTCATGTCAAGTAATGCTGGTAAATTCTCAGCGACCTCCTGCCCTTCTGCTCCCAAGCAGTGTAACAACAAAGCATGTTTCCTTTCAGCACTGAGATTTGTACCACAATCTTGTGCATAATTACCAAAAACATGTGTCTGCTTGTTCCATTTAAAAATGGGTTCACCAGGGAGGGCAAGAAAAAAGGTGGTGCAGTGAAATTCTACAGTCTTTGCTCCTTAACAGAGCTTTGTTACACGCACACTGCTTTTCACTAATGTGATGACAGTATTTGTGAATGTGAAGTCAGAATTTCCAACTGTAAATTATTTCCCAAGAGCCACTCTTGGTTTCCAGTCAGAATTTCCAACTAAAAAATAGTTTCCTTACAACAACTCCTGTTTGCGAATATTCCACTACCTATGCCTAGGGTTATTTTACCCACTATAAGATGGCCGCCACTTTTACGAAATGTGTTCACAGACACTAAGACAGTCACTAACTGGCCATTTTATACTCTAGAACTATGTTATGATAAATGTATGTACCCTAGAAGAGCTATATAGTTTTTCAAGTCATACAATTGTTGGTAAGGAGTGCAAGTGTTCCATTCCAACTATTGGTGAATCATGTGTGGAAAACCTGGATACTTTCATGCTGCAGTGAATTAAATTTAGGGGCTTACAATTTGTTTTGGAGCAGCAACTTTACCCTGCAGAGTTTAAAAGGACGTAAAATGAAAGCTGACAATGTTATGTGTGCATCCTCATTTTCTACAGTTGGTGATTTCCTTTCAGGGATTAGACTTCAAAGTTTTGCACCTGGCTGGCACTTCCTATGGCAATACATATAGGCTAGAACCCTCTCCTAGAGACAAGTAGATTCTTGCACCAATCTGGGAGACAGTGTAATCTGAGAGCGAGAAACTCTTTCAGGTTAGAGCCTAATCTGGGAGAGAGAAACTGTAAAGGTAAAAGTCCTTGATCATCTTTGTAGATGCTCCATGCCTTATACATTTTCCATTTCTCCTTGAGGTTCCCCTGCTGCGTAGATGATTGCCTCAAACTACAGATGCACTGCACTTAGGGATGCCCCATGAGTGGGAGTACTTCAATTGTCTCTCCGACATAATACTTTCTTTGGGTGTCCAAGCTAAATCCATTTGTAAAGTCCCTGGCTTGTGGCAGCACCATATAGATTATGGGGTGCAACAACTGTAACAATGGGTGATACCTACTGATTTATTTCCCCTTGCTAATGAAATCCCGTGCCCTCTGGCAAATAAGGATGCTTCAATACTATTTATATCGTTAATTGATATGGATAATCACAAATATTATGTGTTTTGGTTGTGCAATAATGATTGTGAACATCAGAGAAAGTGCAGACAGAAGGTCTTCACTGCACCTATAATCAAATTATTGCCAAAAAGAGGATAGTACATCATGGGCAGTAACTAGCATTCAACAGACTTGTTTTGAACATGACTCCTTTAACGAAATCATCAGTGATCTAGAGTTATTGTTATATAAGTGAACTCACTCCATCTGATATGAAGGAGGAGCTGTTGGGGAGTTTGGATGAAAGGTTGGTTGTCTTCACTGGTAAGGAAGCAACTTCCAACATAGCTTTTCAATACATCTGTTCATTGCCTAAGTTGGTCATGAGGGGTTTGAGGTGTTTTGTTTGACTAGAGGGAGTCATTTTTCATATAATTCTACAATCCATGAAAAATTACCTCTCCACTGGAATAGCAAGGCTGTTGAGGACCACAAGCCTACTTGTCCTATATATATATATATTTATTTTCACTGAAAAAAAACATAGGTTTCAGGGGTGTTATAGTTAGCTGGACATTTCCCTCATACAAAACCCTTGAAATTACCCCGTTATAGTTAGTTCAGCTAACTATAACTCGCGCCCCCGCAATGCACTGCTGATGACGTCACATATTACACCACTCATGACATGGTCAGTGACATCACTGATGACATCACTCATGACATGTCACATGGCATCACTGATGACATCATCCAGTGACTGTGGGCCCGATTCACAGAACTAACTTAAGACAAAATCCTAAACTTACTACCATTTTGGTATTCACAGAAGGCACTTACTCATTTTGGTATTCACAGAAGTTAGGAGTCCTAACTTTAGGACTCCTAAATGCCTTCTGTGAATACCGAAAGTCTTAAAGTTAGGATTTTTCTCAGTTTAGGAGTAGTATAGTTAGGACTCCTAACTTTAGGACTCCTAAATGCCTTCTGTTAATACCGAAAGTCTTAAAATTAGGATTTTTCCCCATTTAGGAGTAGTAAAGTTAGGACTACTAACTTTAGGACTCCTAAATGCCCTCTGTGAATACCAAAAGTCTTAAAGTTAGGATTTTTCTCTGTTTAGGAGTAGTAAAGTTAGGACTCCTAACTTTAGGACTCCTAAACTGAGAAAAATCCTAACTTTAAGACTTTCGGTATTCACAGAAGGCATTTAGGAGTCTTAAAGATAGGACTCCTAACTTCTGTGAATACCGAAATGAGTAAGTGCCTTCTGTGAATACCAAAATGAGTAAGTGCCTTCTGTGAATACCAAGATGGTAGTAAGTTTAGGATTTTGTCTTAAGTTAGTTCTGTGAATCGGGCCCTGTATGTTTCTGTAAAGTTTAAATATGTTTAATATATATAGCGAAAGGCCTGTGGAAGAATGAGTGGGTGTATAAGTGTGTGAGTGGATGATTTAGTAGATACGTGACTGACTCTATAAGTGAGTGATGAAATTTATGTAACTGCGGACTAGTGACTGAACTGTGTGAATGTCTGTATCTGTCTGTCTGTTGGTGTGTAAGCAGCTGCATGGGTTTGTGAACAGCTACATGAGTGTCTATATGGGTTATTGATTGGTTGTCTAAGTATCTGTATGGGTGCCTGAGTGTTTGTGTGGGTGGAGTGTGTGTGACTCTGTGCATAGATGTGTGAGTGGGTGATTCAGTGGGTGCATGGTTTTAAGAGTGCATCTGTGATGGACTGTATGGGTGGGTGAGTGTATGTATGGTTGTGTTAGTGAGTGAATATATATTTCATTAGTACATGTGTAATTTACTACATATGTGAACAGCAGTATTTATGTATGTTGGAGTACAGAAATAACTATAACTGAGAGTGTGTGATAGTGTGAGTGGCTGTATGGATGAGTGCATGCTTGTATAACTGATTGTATAAGACCATACAAATTTGCTAGTATTTGTATGAGTAATTGAGCTTGTGCGTGTATAATTGTATAGGTGAGTAAATGGCAGTGTGATTAATTACTTGCATGACTGAGTATATGTGTGAGTAACTCTATGGATGAGTAGCGGTGTGGGAGTGTCAATATAGGTGTATGAGTGCATATGATAGTCCTGTACTGAGTGACCATAAGTATGAGTGACTGTACAGGTGAGTGAGTGGATGAGTGTTTAGACCTAAGAGTCAGTGATGGGGTATGTACTTATTGGTGTTGGATTGTCTATGGTTTTGAGAGTGGCAGTATGCAATTTAGAGTGGGTGTATCAAAGGTTATATTAGGGAGTGACAAGAAGCATCAAATGATCACATGAATGACATCATCAGTGATGTCATCAGTGATGTCATTTGAGATGTCATCAGTGATGTCATCAGTGATGTCACTGACCATGTCATGAGTGATGTAATATGTGACGTCATCAGCAGTGCATTGCGGGGGCGCGAGTTATAGTTAGCTGAACTAAATATAACGGGGAATTTCTAGGGTTTTGTACGAGGGAAATGTCCAGCTAACTATAACACCCCTGAAACCTATGGTTTTTTTCAGTGAATTTGAAAGGTTTTTTAAATGCTAATTCCTATCTATAACTTATCTCTAAAGCTATGATGTGTAATGATTTTCATTGGATTTCTAAATTTTTCTATTTCAGTGTGTCAATTCCTTTAATTATGTTTTTTATATTGTTTTTTCACCATTTTTTAAAATTATTTTTTCAATTAATTCTTTTAAAAATTACAAAATATTATTTGTTTTTAATGTTTTTTTATTGTAAAAAAAAGTAAAATATTTTTAAATATTTTTAAAAATATTTTTTAAACTATATTTTCAATACTTTATTATTTTTTTGTATACTGTTTTTTTGGGATTCGCGCACCCTATGCGCACCTTTCTCGATCCCTGCGCGTAAGCATCGCGTACGGTATGCGTTGGGTACGTATTTTTGTCCACGATTGCAATGCGACCGTTATGCCACTCCAAGCCAATACGTGACACGTACGATGCACATTATGCGACGCTTGCGCGCTTCCGCGATACGTCATGTGCGTGTATGACACGGTGAGTGCGTGAATCCCGCGAAATATTTTAAATGTCAAAAAACATATATATATATGTATTTCATGTGAATATTAATTGAAGACAAACTCTAAACTACTCATAAAAGTAATATATTTTTACTTCTAATCCTATATTCCTTTTAAATTCAATTTCGTGGATTCGCGCTCGGTGTCTGCTGCCTACGTGCACGGTGCGCGGATCCCATGTGACCTGAAAAAAAGAGATTTGATTGGTTCATTACACTTCCTATTCTAACTATTGAAAGACCCCACCCATTTCAATCATTCTTCTTTGACCTTCTTTGGAGGAGCATCTCTCTGCAGAGAAGAACATTTTTTGGACTAAATTTACACTTAGCTCTATATTTTTTTTTTTAAAACAATGGCTTCACGGCAGCAGGCATCTCCAGGATCTCCTCATTCATCTGAGGATGATTTTTTGAATGAACCACCACGCCCACCAAGTTATTCATCTGTGGTGTGGAAATTTTTCTCTTTTCCTGAGGGGAAAACCAAAACCAATGCCACCTTAGTAACCTGCAAGATCTGCCAGCGAGTGCTCTCCCATTGGGGATCCCAACAAAAAATATTCCTGCGGAACAGCAAGTATGATGAAGCATCTGAGGACCCTCCATCCGGTGAACCTTGCTCGAGAGGAATGCCACAGAATGAGAGTTCTTCCTGCTCCATCAGATCCATCGCAGCCAAGCACTTCATGGGTGGATCCATCTGTGCAAAATGTGATCATCCGTCCACAGTTTCAAACCCTAAAAGTGCTCTGCATAAAATGAAATGCTGTATTATGCTATGTAGAGCAGTCGATTGATCTTATCTGTTGAAAGCAAGAAAATTATCATTGCTAGTTTTTTTTTTCCCCCTGAAGTTCATTGTTTTGTTCCTCCAGTTCTGTTTTTTCCTTTTTTTATTTAAGAAAAACCCCCAAAAAATTAAAAATTGTTCAAAAAACCCAAACACAAATATATAAAAGAAAAAAGAAGAAAAAAAAAAGTTCTTCTAAGAACTAACTTTCCTGGTTTAAAAAAAGAGCTATATTTGTTTGTTAGTGTGTGAAAGTTTAGATGTATGTGTAGTACGTAATTGACTGAATGAATGCATTAGTAGCGTATGGTGAATGTGTAAGTGCAGAACTATGATGAAGTGCTGCAGCTTCACACAGTAACCTCTTCAACTGCAGTGTGCTGTAGTACTTCCGAAGCACAGGGATGCAACATATGCACATAAATATGTTGCAAATCTATGCTTCTCTCTGCACGGCTGCTTTAACTGCAGCCATGTGGTGACACAGGCACCCTTGCACCATGGTGCAAGGATATCTGTGTCATGTGGTGTTTGTTTTTGTGCAGGAAGACACACCTTCCTGGACAAAAACAATCAGAAAACGCATTTTTCTCCTTCAATGTATGCTGAACATTTTAGCATGCATTGAAGATTAAAAAATGAGGAGAAATTAAAACAATTATCTTTGTTGTGCTTTCCTACACCAATTGGAGAATGGTGCAGTATTCACACACATATCGAGATTTATGATTTATGATAAATCTGGAGATGTGTCTTGTTCTATGAGTATTCAGTGCAATCACGCACAACAACACTTATAGAACACCCTTGCAATGCAAAGTGGTGTGTATGATGAGGTTGTATTTACATGAAGTAGCAAAAGTACTCAGAGTGCCTTTTCCTCTCTTTGTAAATATGAAACAGTGTCTTGCGCAATAACTATGTTACAAAAAGTGACATATTTCTGTTTGGAAAATTGCTTGCGAATGATAGAAGGTAAGCACAGAGTTTTGTCTGCAAAGATGCTCAAAGAAGAATGATTGAAATGATTGTGGTCCTTCAATAGGTACAATGGGAAGTATTATGAACCACTCAAATCAGTTTTTTTGGCGGTCACATGATATCCGATGACAGAGAGATTTCAAAACTACATAGGTATAAACACAGTGTTTTTAAAAACGTGTTCAAACGTTGTAGCTTCTTGCAGATCTGCCCATTCTACATATTAATACTTAGTTAAACTTACCTTCACAGTAATAGAAATTAAAAATGGTACACATTTTTTTCAGATGTTTTTTTGTAATGTAAATTGGGGTAAATTGCTTATTTTAGAATTAGGATCTGTGAAAGAAAAGAAAAAATAGTTATAACATGTAATAATACATTTTTTACAACACAGCATAATTTAAACAAAGTAATTTGTTTGCCTTTTTGCTGTTCTCAGAATATATTGAATTTCACTAGAAATAGTGATTTCAATCGTACTCATCACTTAACAGCGGGCAAAAAAAAAAACAATCAAAAAGATCGTTTAAAAAAAACCAATATGCTATTCTCAGTAAAATACCAGAAAATACAAGTCACACATATATGAAATGCTCATGGCTAACAACATTTTATAACTTTAACTTATAAAAACTGTAAATGTTGTTGCTTTAAAATATTCACCGAGTCAATGAGCACGAATAAGTCCATAATTCAAACATATACCTTTCCTTGAGGCCAAATGGTATTTTTGCACTCCTTTTTATGTATATTGTCCAATGGTAATCCTATTAAATTATAATAATAAATTCCTCAGAGAGTGAATTATCTTCCTAAAACTTTGACTTTAAAAATATTAGGTAGGAATTTGGTAATTCCCTAGTCAAAGTGTCCAGCCTTTGTCACATTTTAGATAGGCAGTGTAATGTCCAGATGTTGTGGAAGGACCACCATGGAAAATTATTGCAATTGCTACAAAAGTCCTTCCTGATATTGATAGTTGTGTTGCTACAAATTGCTTTATTAAAGTATCCAATTTTCTTCCATCAGCTGTACAACATTGCATCATTAAAATTATGCATTGTTCATATTTTGTTAAAAATAATGTGGATAACATTTCTGATTTACATTGGCTACACTCCATGTTTTGATTTGCACCTTTAACTAATTTATTGAAAGACACTGATTTACAGTCCGGTAATGTTAAATACAGAAATCTTTCTGTGTCTACATTAGTGGTACATGAATACATGCAATTTTCACAATGATGTTCCCATTTGTAAGAAAGGCCAAAAATATTTTCTATTTCTACCTTCATTTTCAAAAATGGTAAGCATATACATTAAAAATTCCTGAGCATCTTGTTAGATATTTTGTGTAAATTGTGTAGAACCAGAACACACATCCAAAAGATTACGAACATCTGAAACAGATTGTATTTTACTTGTATCTGTTGTCCATTTTTCATAAACAGAATGCAGCAGAGAACAAAATCTTTTTTGCCGATTCTGCATAATTTGTTCTTGCAAACCTTCAAGATAAAAAACAACATTGACCACTACATTAGCATAGCAGTTGACACCTGAACTATTTTCAAACTGATAACCAACAATCTCTTTAATAGTGTCCTTTTTCTTTTTACTTGCAATCACAACATTATCTTGTTCTTTTCCCTTCTCTACACCTTCAGTACAGATATTCTCAAACCTTCTTTTTCGACCAACCACACGCTTTTCAAATACAGGATATTGACCTAAATTGGGAGCATACGCCCTTCTTGACCTATTATACTCTTTTACACAGTTTGCATCTGCTGTAACCTTTGTCTCATCAAAATCAATCAAAAACAAACCAGAAAATGTTCTGACTCGCGACAAAGCAGCATATGCCATACCCTCTTTAAATACGGTAGAGCCAATGTTCACCAATGCACTGTCTACACTTAATCCTTGAGATTTATGAATAGTCACTGCATATGCCAGAGAAAATGGAAATTGTTTCCTACGGACATATAATTCTTTAAGAAGCAAAAAATGAACTGAACAACGACCAATTTCTTTAACTTCTTCAATCTGATCAAATTTAATTTTTAAAAATTCAAATCCTTCTTTTTTCTTATAATTAACAAAATCCACCACTTTACCCATTGCTCCATTAACTAAACCATTTTCTACATCCAAATTACGCCTTAAAATTACCCGACAGTTTACACATGCATATAATGTCTTTTCTAAACCAGCTGTTTTAGATATTTTTTTTCTAAAGAATACAGTTTTGTTTTCAACTTTCCCGTCAAAATAATAGTGATTCCTTCATGCTCTATTTTATCGATGGCTTCCATTTTTATAATTTCTTCATTTTCCAGTTTCAATAGTTCTTTGTAGAATATAGAACACTCGCTCAGGGTTGGCATTAAGCAGATCACTGATTTATTTTCTGCAATTTTCATGTACACTTTCTCAGGAACTACATTTTCATTTGGAAACAAATTGCAAAGTAATTGACTTTCCAAAGCTTATTTGCCATGTTCTGTCAGAATTCCAATTCTTATATCTTGAAGAATACTTCCATATTCAGCATCATTTGCCTGTCGCATATTTGTTGTCAGTTCTTTGTATTCAAGATAAGTCCAAATGTTCACGTTACCAACACTACCAAGAGACTTTCTGGTATCTTCATGTGCAAGTGTTTTAAATACCAGTTGTCTTTTTACCGGAGTCAGTTGCAGTAGATCTCCAAAAACTATGACGTGTTTTCCTCCAAATAACACGTCATACTCTGTTTTAAGAATTTGCTGCATTCTTAAATGCACAAAGGCAAGCATCAATTTTGAGACCATGCTTACCGCATCAATAATGAGAAGTTTCATTTTCTTCAGAACTCTCGAAACTTCACAACAAGCTCCTCCAGATAGCTTGTGGTATTCCAATTTGTTCTCATGCTCTACTGGTAGCATTAGTAAACGATGTAAAGTAATTCCTTTAATGTTATGTGCTGCCAACCCAGTTGGAGCAGTGACAACACAAGACAAATGCGACTCAGTTGTTGTCTGCAGATAACTTGTAATTACTTTAATTTAGAAACTTTTTCCTGTTCCAGCTTGACCACTCACATACATTCGGATAGGTTGAAATGATGTACAACAGCACCCTTTCTTTTCATGAAGTAATCCATGGTCAATCTGCTCTTTCACTTGTTGATATATTTGTTTCTGTTCAACATTTAGTTGTTCTTCCAAGTTTCCTAACTGTATTACATCTTCTTGAGCTTGATACATTGATGTTTCCACCTCATTCATGGCAATCGCTGCTTCATTTTCAACAATTGGTTGTCCTAGTGGATCTTGACTCAGTGCAGCAGAACTTTGACTGTCTTGAGAACTGTCTCTAGCAATCTCAGCTGCAATTGTAGCTTCTTGATCAATTTCATCATTCAACATTTTCACATAATTTGCAAAAGCACTGCATTGTATGCTATCTTTACAAGCATTAAATGAATCTTCATAGCTCTAAAAAAATCTCCAAGTAATTCCAGTTCTGAACGCCATGGTTTGAACATTTGCAAAAGGGCTAAATAGTAAAATTCTCTTTTGTCAGCAGTGTCGCAGCTCAGTTTCCTGTGATTAATTAAATTTCCTTTCCTTTGTTTCACCAGACATCCTTCGGAACCAATCACTGCATATTTTCTAAGCCTGGGCGAAGCACTACGCTACGCTCGCGTAGTTTGCGAAGTTCGCGCTACTTCGCACTACGCGAACTGCACGTAGCACAGTGCGAACACGCGTAGCGTAGTGTTGCGTAGAGCTGCGGTCATTTTTTGCTTGCTCGCGGTCCTCAACGTCAAGTTGGCGACCGCGAGCAAGCAAAATGACATCCCGGCGAGACTTTTTCCTTGTTCGCGATCAGCAACTTCAAGTTGGCGATCGCGAGCATGGAAAATAAACCTCCCGGCGAGATTCCCAACGCGAGGAGGTCAGGTTTCTCATTGCGAGTGGTCGTGTATGCTCGCGACCGCTCGCGATGAGAAACTACCAGTTCGCGTTGAGAAAGCTGAAGCTCGAGTAAAAATCTACTCGAGCAGCAGAAAACTACAGCTCGCACTGTGCAAGATGCCATTTTCAATGATTGCACAGTGCCAGTTGCTTGTCCACACTGTGCAATCATTGAAAACGACATCTGGCACAGTGCGAACAAGGTACTACGCAGTTCGTGAAGTGCTACGCGTAGCTCGCGGAGTGCGAACTTCACTTTGCGTAGCTTCGTGAAGTGCTACTTCGCGAACTTCGCCCAGGCCTAATATTTTCCATCATTGATGTTCTCTGTAGTATTCCGTTTAAAAGTGTAGTTTTGCAGCAGTTCATAGAGACACATGTTCTCAAGATGATGACTTCTGTTTGGGTAATATGTGTCCAACATATTCGTTTTCAAAATATCTGTACTTTCTGGTTCATTTTCTGCTAAATATTCAATTTCTTGAACAGATTTCAGTCCCCGATTTCACATTGCTGCAAGACCTAGACTCACCCAAATGATTCTTTTACTTTTGGAATATGGACTTGCAGATGATAACCAATCTGAGCATTCATATGCTCCAATTTCACGATGCGATAACATCTTCAAACTGAAACTGTATAATTTCTTACTTAGAGTCTTCTCGTGAGAAATCTCTTCCCACATTTCTTTCAATTCGTCTTTTCTGATTTAGTAATGTAGGACGTTACATATCGAGCAACAGCAATGGAATTGTCCGCAACATACTGAATATCCATGTTTGCTTTCCACAGGGATAAAATTACTGGATTGTAGTTATTTATGTATTTTGATTCTTCGCTTTTTCTTAAGTTGTAGGAATTTTTTGGAGACTTTCTTGTGATGGTATGTTGCATAGCTGACATAAAACTGTTCACTCTTCCTTTGGATAATACAGGACGTGGAAATCCAAAACGATATTTGGTATAGAACTTATCCTTTGACTTGTACTTTCGTCGACAGTATTTTCCACACCTATGGCTTTGGAATCGTAAGACTTGTTGTTTTAAGTTTTTATCTTCTCTGCTATTGGGTACGGGAAAATGTGGCATAATCTTCAATGAAAGACAAAACAGTTTCATCTGAATCTGTTCCAAATTTGGGGGCGACCTTTCCCTGTTGGAAACAACTGCGGGAAACAACGAGCTTCCAAGCTCTCTTCCCATACACTCATGGGACTTCCTCTTGCTTTTTTCATTTGGAACAACTCAATCGTATTCCCCATCAACTCTTTGAAATTAAGTGGATGTACACTGTAATGTTCATAGATTTCTTCATATCTGGACATGTCCACTTTTTCAATTTGTCCACTTAATGTTTCAGTATCTTCTGCTAAATGTATTTCTTCTTTTCCTACAAACACATTTCTATAGTGCTCATTATTTTTTATCAGATACAATGATGCCTTTTGCACTTTTTTAACATCCACTAACTCTTGCCAGATTTTCTAATTCTTAGTAGGATCACCATTAACTAGAACGACTAGTGGTTCATTTTCTGCATGGTCTACACCAATAGTTTCAATATTTTTCTTTAAATCTAACGGTAAATACACAACTCTTCCTTTCAATCCTCTTTGTAACTCTGATGGAGGTAATTTACCTGTTTTAGGCTCCATACGAACAATAGCCTGAAACGGGTGCACACATTGAATGAGAATAGACTCATACGGATTTAAATCTATCAGCTCTGGAGGAATAGAAACCAACCCTAGATTATTATGAACAGCTCTAGCAAGCCATTTAATCTCATCTAATTTGTTATAACAATATTTGCAAATACGCTGCTCAGATCCCAAATCAAAACAATCCTCTACCAACAAATAAGTTGCAAATTCCTTCCACTTATCATTATCTTCTATTTCACTTTTTTAAATACAGATTGATAACCCTATTCTGATTTTTATAGTGACTTCGCCGACAACAAATACAAGAGACATTTGGTCTTTCACCTGAAATTACCTTAAACTTTGTGATTTCATCCTCAAAATTTTTTGTAATCATGGGTTCTACATTGTCTTCAACATTTTGTTCTACTAATGTGTCAGTTTCTGCACTCTCTTGCTGAGGACCAAAGTAACAAAACTCAATATCATCACAAACCTTCTTCACATCTGATACTGACCCACGCAAAAGAGCACTATTCAACTCATTTAACTTTAGTGCTGGACTTTTTGCATAATACAATCTCCTCACCAACTTCCGCATTTGAGTATGATGTACTGCCAACATCCTGAAATGGTGAAAAATACTTTGACAAACTTTCCTAGAAAGACAAGCCAGAGAATGACCTTGCAAACCAGTATTTTCTCTCACTCTGCAATGGTCTAGTCCTTGCAACACCTTAATCTTTTGTTTAACACTTTTTTTACTATATGCTCGTAAAAAACTACATAATTTATCAATAGATTCTTGTCGTACACTACAAATACTACTGCAATCCCAAGTGTACACAGGGTGTTTAGGAAGTCTCCCTAAAACTTCTTCAGCTATCACTTCTTCTGCATTTCTTTCAACCATTTTCTCTTTGTCAATTGGACAACCATCTCTAACCTTGACCACTGGTGTCAACTGCATACAATAATTTATTGCTCTGTAAATAACTCTCTTCATTAAAGAAAGGCTCTGAACTGGAACTGTGTTTTTTCTATCAATTACTCTTTTCCTCCTACTTTTGGCCTTCATTAAATGGATTGGTTTATCTAGTGATGGAATTCTGTTTAATACTAAAATGAATAGTTTCCTTTTTACTTCAAAAGCCTTTTCAACAATGGTTTCAATATGCTTCTTCTTTTTATAAAATAGAGCTCTCTTTTTATATTTCTTCACATCTTTCAGCAAATTATGTACTACTCTCTTGTAAAATATTTTTTTGCGTATTTCCTTATACTGATTTTGCCTTCTTTTACCATACTTTGTCTCCTTTGACTGTCCATTTGCTTTTTTGCTTTTCCTAGCATTTTGAATTTTTTTTCTAGTTGAAGCATTCTCAGAGGTTTCAGCATTCTGTACATTCTGTTTGGTCCTACAAACATTTTCTAATAAATTGCTTTGTGATCTTACCAGAAGATTTTTTCTTTTTAGCCACATTATGTTGTTCATTCAATATTTGTGGTTGATGTTTCTTCAAGTAATTCTCCTGTCTCTGTTCTTTTCTTTTTTTTTTGTTTCTGGCATTATTTCTCTATTTTAACGGTGAAAAACAGTGGGCCCGATTCACAGAATTAACTTAAGACAAAATCCTAAACTTACTACTTTTGGTATTCACAGAATGCTCTTACTACTTTTGGTATTCACAGAATGGATTTACGACTACTAACTTTACGTCCGCACTCGAGCCGGAAATTCCGTCCCAGAGGTGGAGATTTTGGCCATGGCTAAATCTCCGCCACTGGCCGGAATCCCCACCTCCGGGTTGAAGCTCCGCCTCCGGCCCGGAAGCTCCGCCTCCAGGCCGGAATTTCCGGCCCGAGTGCGGACGTAAAGTTAGTAGTCGTAAATCCATTCTGTGAATACCAAAAGTAGTAAGTGCATTCTGTGAATACCAAAAGTAGTAAGTGCATTCTGTGAATACCAAAAGTAGTAAGTTTAGGATTTTGTCTTAAGTTAATTCTGTGAATCGGACCCAGTATCTGTAAAAAATAATCACAAATAAATGTATATTAATAACTTTCAAATTTATACTATTCTATTACTGTACAAACACATTTTATATAAATACTGACTAAGAAACTATAGCCCTGAAGCACAAGTGTGACGATGGTTAAAACACTACATGCATAGTGCATACTACTTTGAAGCAGTTCATGCCCTAAAGCCTGCCTCACTAAAAGACTACATGCTAACTGACTGAATGATTACAGTACTATAAGGAGAGACACTGGGTGAGTGACAGGGTGTTTGCTAGAAGTGTATGGATACTGACTGGGATATTGATGGTGTGAAAGACAAGTGTCTAGGTGATTAGAGACCTACATGCATAGTGGATACGTGTTTGAATCCACCCATATGTTAAGGCCTGTCTCAGTCCAATAGTATTTGGATACTGACTGAATGTTTTGAGTATTGCAAGGAGACTGCCAGGATGAATTTATAAGTATTTGTATTTTGGTGCAGTAAATACATTAGTACGTGGTGCTGAATAAGTTACTGGAGAAGTATAAGGGGAGTGACAGGGTGTTTGCAGGAACTGTATGAATACTGTCTGGGATATTGAAGGTGCGAAAGACAAGTGTGTAGGTGGCTACAGACCTACATGTATAGTGGATAGACGTTTGAAACAGTCCATAGAGTAACACTTGGATCACTGCAAAACTACCTGAGTACTGACTGAATCATTAGAGTACTACAAACAGAGTGACTGGGTGAATCTTTTTAAGTTTTGGGGTTTTGGTGCAGTGAATAGATTAGTACTTAGTGTCAAATGAATCAGTGGAGGTGTGCAATTGAAGTGACAGAGTGTTTATTGGAGTTTATAGATACTGACTGGGAAATTGAAGGTCTGAAGGACAATTGTGTTGGTACTTAGAGACCTCCATGCATAGTGGAAGCACGTTTGAATCAATCCATGTGCTAAGGCCTGCCTCACTCCATTAGTACTTAGGTACTGACTGAATGATGAGACTATTGCAAGAAGAGTACCTGGGTGAATTTATAAGTGTTTCAGTTTTGGCGCAGTGAATGCATTACTACATGGTGCTGAATAAGTCACTGAAAGAGTGCAAGAGGAGTGACAGGGTGTTTGCTGGAAGTACATGCATACTGATTGGGGAATTCAAGCTGTTAAAGACAAGTGTATAGTAGGTTAGAAGCCTGCATGCACACTGGATAGACCTTTGAAGCAGTCCATGTGGTAATGCACAGTTCACTGCATGAGTACCTGCGTACTGACTGAATCATTAAACTACTGCTAGGAGACTGACAGGAGAAACTTTTAAGTTTTTCGGTTTTGGCGCAGTGAATAGATTAGCACATGGAACTGGATCAGTCACTGGAGGAGTGCAAGATGAGTGACAGGGTGTTTATTGAAGTATATAGATACTGACTAGTTAATTAAAGAAGTCAAAGACAAGTGTGTAGGTGACTAGAGGCCTGCATGCAAAGTGGATAGACGTTTAAACAGTCCATGAGCTAAGACCTCAGACACTGCATGATTACCTGGGTACTGACTAAATCATTACACTACTGCAAGGAGAGTGCCTGGGTTAATCTTTTTAAGTTTATTGTGTTTTGGTACAGTGAATAGATTACTACATAGGGCCAGATGAGTCAGTAGAGGTGTGGAAGTGGGCTGAAAGAGTGTTTACTGGAGTTTATAGATACTGACTACTTAATTGAAAAAGTGAAAGACAAGTGTGTAGGTGACTAGAGGCCTGCATGCATACTGGACAGACGTTTGAAGCACACTATGGGCTAAGGCTTGGGTAACTGCATGAGTACCTGGGTATTGACTGAATCATTAGAGTACTGCAAGGAAAGTACCTGGATAAATCTTTTAAGTTTTGGGGTTTTGGCGCAGTGAATAGATTAGTACATGCTGCTGAAAGAGTCACTGGAGGTGTGCAAGGGGAGTGACAGGATGTTTATTGGAGTATATAGATACTGACTGGGCAAATTAAGGTGTGAAAGACAATTGTGTAGGTGGTTAGAGGCCTGCATGCATAGTGGATATTCATTTGAAGTAGTCCATGTGCTAAAACCGGGTTAACTACATAAGTACCTGGGTACTGACTGAATCATTAGAGAAGTACAAGGAGAGTGCCACGAGGAATTTATAAGTGTTTGGCTTTTGGCACAGTAAATGGATTAGTACATGGTGCTGAATGGGTCACTGGAGAAGTGTAAGGGGAGTGACAGGGTGTTTGCGGAAACTGTAAAAATACTGACTGGGATATTGAAGGTGTGAAAGACAAGTGTGTAGGTGGTTAGAGGCCTGCATGCATACTAGACAGACATTTGAAGTAGTCCATGTGCTAAGTCCGGGTTCACTACATAAGTACCTGGGTACTAACTGAATCATTAGAGTACTACAAGGAGAGTGCCTCGGTGAATTTATAAATGGTTGAGTTTTGGTGCAGTCAATGGATTAGTACATGGTGCTGAATCAGTCACTAGAGGAGTGCAAGGGGAGTGACAGGATGTTTGCTGGAAGTGTATGGATAATGACTGAACAGACAACTGTCTGAGTTTGTGGAGAGGGAGGGGCTCCTGCATCCAGCACAGGCGGGCTTCCGCTCCTCCTATAGTACGGAAGCAGCTTTGTTGGAAGTGACAGAGGTGATTCGGGAGTGCCTCGATGCCGGCGGAAGAGCAGCCTTAGTGCTGCTCGACCTGTCGGCTGCTTTTGATACGGTCCCCGATCCCCTATTGCTAGACAGGTTGGCGGAGATTGGAATTGTTGGTTCAGCCTGGGGTTGGATTAAGTCCTTTTTGGAGGGTCGGGTTCAGCAAGTATGGCTACCTCCGGCTGCTTCTTCACCTCAGCGGGTCTCCACAGGGGTTCCTCAGGGTTCATCCCTTAGCCCCTTTTTTTACTCCTCTCGTTATATTAGCCAAGGGCTTGGGGGCTAAGGTGATCGCCTATGCTGACGATACCCACTTATTGTTTACTTGGGATAAGTACATGGATCCCTTGGCCCCTGTCCAGTCCTGTCTATCCTCGGTTTTCAAGTGGCTGGCGAAGGCCCAATTAAAATGTAACGAAGACAAGTCTGAGGTTGTTTTGTTTGGTAATTTCCCTCTGGGGTTTAGAGACACGATCTGGCCAGCTGAGTTTCCACCTCCACTGTCCAATAGCCACATCGCAAAGAATCTTGGAGTATGGTTTGAAGATAATCTCTCCTCTAGTCAAGTTAAGAGACTAGCGGGAAGCTGTTTTGGCCTCCTTAGAGTCCTGAGAAGATTTTTCCCACTACTCCCTCAGGCGGCAAGAGAATCAGTGGTATGTGCACTCATTCTCTCCCGCTTGGACTATGCAAATGTGCTGTATGTGGGGATTCCGGCCTATTCCCTTAACAAACTTCAAGTGGTGCAGAATGCGGCGGCCCGCCTTCTGGGTGAGATCCCGCCTAGGGATAGTGTGCGAGGTTATCTTCGCTCCCTTCACTGGCTTCCGGTGAAGGGGCGCGAGTGATGTTTAAATCTCTCACTATTGCCCATCGTGCTCTGCATGGTCTAGAGCCGTTTTATCTGCAGAAACGGTTCTCCTTTTATGTCCCAGGGAGGATATTGCGCTCTTCGGTCCACAGGCTGGCTAAGGTCCCTTGTTTCCATCGACACCGATTAGGGGGTGCTTCCCTGGCCGTTCTTGCGGCCCGAGCGTGGAATGCGCTACCACTGGCACTTCGCTGTGCGGAAGATTCAGCAGTTTTTAAAAAATTGTTAAAAACTCATCTTTTTGTATAAAGTCATGTTATGTTTTGTTGATTCCCTATGCTCGCGCCGGGACACTCCTTGGAGTAGCTGTGCGCGTTAGAAGTTCAGATAACATAACATAACATAACATGACTGGGGAATCGCAGGTATGAAAGAAAAGTGTGTAAATGGTTAGAGGACTACGTGCATAGTGGATAGGGGTTTGAAGCAGTCCATGGGCTAAGGCCTGGTCACTGAATGAGTACTTGGTTACTGACTGAATGATTAAAGTACTTCAAGGACACTGCCTGGGTGAATTTATAAGTGTTTGGGTTTTGGCGCAGTGAAAGGATTAGTACATGGTGCTGAATGGATCAGTAGAGTAGTACAAAGGTAGTGACAGGGTGTTTCCTGGAAGTGTATGGATATTGACTGGGGAATTGAAGGTGTGAAAGACAAGTGTGTAGGTGGTTAGAGGACTACATGCATAGTGGATAGGTGTTTGAATCAGTCCATGTGCTTATGTCTGGCTCAGTACATGAGTACTTGGGTACTGACTGAATGATTAGAGTACTGCAAGGACACTGCCTGGGTAAAATTATAAGTGTTTGGGTGTTGGCGCACTGAAAGGATTAGTACATGGTGCTGAATGGATCAGTAAAGTAGTACAAAGGCAGTGACAGGGTGTTTCCTGGAAGTGTATGGATATTGACTGGGGGATTGAAGGTGTGAAAGACAAGTGTGTAGGTGGTTAGAGGACTACATGCATAGTGGATAGGTGTTTGAATCAGTCCATGTGCTTAGGCCTGGCTCAGTACATGAGTACTTGGGTACTGACTGAATGATTAGAGTACTGCAAGGACACTGCCTGGGTGATTTGGCGCAGTGAATCGATTAGTACATGGTGCTGAATGGGTCACTAGAGGAGTGTAAGTGGAGTGACAGGGTGTTTGCGGGAACTGTATGAATACTGACTGGGGTATTGAAGGTGTGAAAGACAAGTGTGTAGGTGGTTAAAAGAATGCATACATAGTGGTTAGGCGTTTGAAGCAGTCCATGTGCTAAGGCCTGCCTCACTGCATGAATACTTGGGTACTGAGTGAATGATTAGAGTACTGCAAGGAGAGTGCCTGGGTGAATTTAAAAGTGGTTGGGTTTTCGTACAGTGAATGGATTAGAACATGGTGCTGAATGGGTCACCAGAGGAGTGCAAGGGGAGTGACAGGGTGTTTGCTGGAAGTGTATGGATACTGACTGGGGAATTTAAGGTGTGAAAGACAAGTAGGACTGCATGCATAGTGGATAGGGGTTTAAAGCAGTCCATGTGCTAAGGCCTTGCTCACTGCATGAGTTCTTGGGTACTGACTAAATGATTAGAGTACTGCAAGGAGAGTGCCTGGGTGAATTTATAAGTGGTTGAGTTTTGGCGCAGTGAATGAATTAGTACATGGTGCTGAATGGGTCACTAGAGGAGTGCAAGGGGATTGACAGGGTGTTGCTGCTGTGATCCTACAACATAATCACACAGACATGTGAGAAAAATTTGACTTTGTAAGAAAATTTGAGATTGCAGGGGGATTGCTAGCCACACTGCCAGCCAAGAGTCAGTACACGCACACCACCACCCATGCACACCACCAGCCAAGTGCAGTCCATGCACACTGCCGGCCAATCACTATCTACACACCGTCAGCCAAGCGCCATCCATGCACATACCAGCCAAGCGCCACCCATGCACTCCACCAGCCAAGCACTATCCCTGCACACCGCCAGCCAAGCAGGGCCGGACTGGGAACAGCAACCAGTAATGGCAGATTGATGCTCGACCGGCCCTGGGAGGGGGGGGTGTGCTAGTAAAACACACTGCTACCGCTTTTGTTCCTGGGGACCGATTTTGCAGCACTGCATGCATAGTGGATAGGCGTTTGAATCAATGCATGTGCTAAGGCCTGCCTCACTCCGTTACTACTTGGATATTAACTAAATGTTTACAGTATTGCAAGGACAGTTCCTGGGTGAATACATAAGCAATGACTGCCTTCTAATTCTACCAAAACTTGAGAACAGGAAAGGTTTTTAAGCAGTTATGTGTATACAAAGATATGAAGTACCCAAATGCTTCTCTCACAGTGGTTCCCAAATGCACACAGACTCACAGTGTGATTCTAGACAAGCAACACTATCCCTAGAAGTTTACCAAAACTCATTCACTACTCTGGAAGGGGTAAGGGGACTGCACACAATCTACATATTTCAGTACTGCACTTTAGTGTCAAAGCCTAACTCATTTTATGAATGCATAAGCAATGACTGGCTTCTAATGCTACTAAAACGTGACAACATGACAGGTTTTAAAACAGTTATCTGTCAGCAAATACACGATGTTACCAAATGCTTCTCTCACAATGGTTACCCAAATGCACACAGACTCACAGTGTGATTCTAGACAAGCAACACTATCCCTTGTACTTTAGCAAAACTCATTCACTACTCTGGAAGGATTAAGGGGATTGCACACAATCTACATATTTCACTACTGCACTTTACTGTCAAAGCCTGACTCATTTTATGAATGCATAAGCAATGATTGGCTTCTAATGCTGCTAAAACTTGACAACATGACAGGTTTTAAAACAGCTATCTGTCAGCAAATTCATGATGTTACCAAATGCTTCTCTCACAATGGTTACCCAAATGCACACAGACTCACAGTGTGATTCTAGACAAGCAACACTATCCCTAGGAGTTTACCAAAACTCATTCACTACTGTGGAAGGGGTAAGGGGACTGCATACAATCTACATATTTCAGTACTGCACTTTAGTGTCAACGCCTGACTCTTTTTATGAATGCATAAGCACTGACTGGCTTCTAATGCTACTAAAACTTGATAATATGGCAGGTTTTAAAACAGTTATCTGTCAGCAAATACACGATGTTACCAAATGCTTCTCTCACAATGGTTGGCCAAATGCACAAAGACTCACAGTGTGATTCTAGACAAGCAACACTATCCCTTGGACTTTACCAAAACTCATTCACTACTCTGGAAGGGTTAAGGGAACTGCACACAATCTACGTATTTCAGTACTATACATTACTGTCAATGCCTGACTCATTTTATCAATGCATGAGCAAAGACTGGCTTCTAATGCTACTAAAACTTGACAACATGACAGGTTTTAAAACAGTTTTCTGCAAGCAAATACATGATGTTACCAAATGCTTCTCTCACAATGCTTACCCAAATACACACAGACTCACAGTGTGATTGTAGACAGCCAACTATCCCTAGTCTACAAGATCTACGGTGACTGCACACATTACAGAAAAGTTTCTACTACACATTAGTACCAAAATGTTTCTCTCAAAATGATTCCTAAATGCACACAGACTCACTGTGTGATTCTAGACAAACAACACTATCCCTTGCACTATATCAAAACACATTTCTTAATCTATGAGTACTACATTTTAGTGTAGAAACATGACTCATTTTTCAAATTCATAAACAATGACTGGTTTCTAATTGTACCAAAATATAAAAACAGCACAGTTATCTGTCTGCAAACACATGAAAAACACAAATGCTTATCACAGAATGGTTTCTACATGCACACACACTGTCAATAATATTGTAGAAAAAAAGTAATCCCTGCACTTTAGTAGAAGAAATACATTAGTTTGATTAAAATCAAAATAGACCACATACACCCCCTCACAATTAAATAATTCACCTTTCAAGTTGTTTTGTAGATTAAGAAGTATATCAGTCACACACCAGATTTTCTGATACAGAATCTCTGCACTCTGCAACTGTCAACAAAACAAAAGAATGGCAATGTTTCACTCTCATTTCCACACATATACATGTAAACATCAAATCACATTCCTTCCCACATTAATTCAAAAGCTAACACACATTTATGTTGGTTAAACATTTCAACCCTTTCCAAATGACATAAATTTGAACCCTACCCCCAATCTGCCTTCTGACTGTTACCATAGAAACAGGTCATGGAACACTGAACTGAGCACACAGGTCACACGTTCAGCACACAATGTTGCTAATCAAAACAGCAAGTGTGCTTGACTTTTCAACATATCAGCTTATCATATATAATGTTCCTTTCAATCAGTTTTTGTTAACCAATAAAAATCATGCGTTTAAAAAACAGAAACATGCACCCTACTTTTCATTGTAGAAGGTTGTCAAACAAAAAATGAATTCTTGTCTTTTTTCAAAACTACATTTTAGCCACCATTTTAGAAAAATCTTACTTTTCAAACTGCCATTTCATTTACAGAGACCATCTGAGTGCATCCAGACCTCCCTTCAAGATGCTTAGAGTGTGGATTGTGGGACACAGCTATATTTTCTGGAGCCAAGGGTATGCAGAACACAAAAGCATTCGCAAAGACCTAGGTTTCCCAAATTTAGACATTAAATGAATTGGACAGAGAGGGTTAAAGTGGCACCAATTAATGCCATTGGTAAAATCCTTTATGCATCTCCAACACCCTGACCTCATAATAGTGCACTGTGGTGGCAATAACCTAGGCATTTTGACTGGGTAGGTCTGGAAATGCTTATGAAGGACACCTTTGCAGAATTTATTTCACTTTTTCCCAAAACTGCCTTTGTGTAATCTAACATATGCCAAAGGCAGAAATGGAACTGGTCCATTCATTTTTGTCCACAGATTGAGAAAGCTAGGAAACATGTGAATAAATCTGTTTCTGCCTTTCTCAGAGACTATAGAATGGGGTCCATTTACAATAACAATCTGCGCTTTCATATGCAAGAGATGTATAGGAGAGAGTACACTTTACTGATGAAGGAAACAGAGTCTTCCTCAAAAACTTTAGACTCTGTATAGTTACTTACTTATAAGTACCAAAAACTCTCAATGAACACAACAGCTCTTTTTAGAGCCACTCAAGAACGAAACACTTAAGCTTGATGTTTATCTCCCAAAAATGTCAGTTTTTTTACCTTGGATCCCCGCACCCAACGCATTAGGAACCGCGCACCCTACGTGAGAGAAATCGTGCACCCCACGCGTTAGGATGCGCGACTCCTAATTTTACCGTAAAAAAAATAATAGCCCCTATCACTAATTTTTATTATCCCCGGGGACCCCATCCCCCGGCGTTTATTAAAAAACGTTGGGGACCGTGGGGGGAGCCCCAACGCCCCCACGGTCCCAGCCAGATCCCGGTGTCCTTCGGGAGCCGGCATTGCTTTTCCACATGGGGAGCTGCTGACATGCAGCTCCCGTGTGGAAAAGCAATATCGTTTGGATTTTGAAAGAGAGAGCAGGTTTCCCTGCTCTCTCTTTCAAATTCCAAACGAAGTTTGCTATGGGAGGGTGGGAGACTCCTGCCCTCTCATAGCAAATAACAGTATTCTGGAGGTAGGCACCCCAGGACACTGTAGGAGCCGGCCCTGGGGGGTGGCGGTCCCCAGGGCCCTCAAGGGCTCCAGGAGGGGGGTCACGCAGCCCCCCCACCCTCAAACAATAAAGCCCCAGGGGGTGGTGGTCCCCGGGGCCTGGGGGGGCCGTTCAGCCCCCACCCTGTCTATTTTCGAGCACCGGAGGGTAGCCCCCGGCCCCCCATTAATTTTTACAGATTGTGCCCCTGGGATTTGGCCCCCCCGGGGGCTAATTATTAAGGAAGCGTGGAAGCCTGCGCTTCGGGTTTTTTTTTCCGGCCGGATCCGCGCACCCTTCGCGCATTTTGCCGTTTAAAAAAAAAAAGGGGGTCCCCGGGGGGGTCCTTCTGGGACCCCCTAAGCAACACTAGAGGGTCAGAGTATTTCTACCCTTTACATCTTTCACACACTTATTTCCCTTACTTTATCAGCCGTGCTTCTACCAAGGCACACAATGGCTGCCAACCGTTCCTGGTTTCGAATGTAGACAGACACTCGACAGCCAATTTGCATTCAGCGCGTGATCGGGAGGGTGTGTGGTTGGTTCGCAGAGGTTGCGCTCAGGGTGCGCATAGGGTGCGCGGATCCTCCGAGGCCGTGGATATATCTATCATTTTAACTCTAATTTTCTCAGGAACTACTGAACGGATTTGCCAGTAGGTAATATAAATATATATATATATATATATATAAATATATATATATATATATATATATATATATATATATTATCTACTGGCGGTCGCCAGTAGAAAGTTATAGTTAGAACCGAGTTGCCATAGGAAATCTGAAAATTCTATTTTGAATAAATTTGGCGCCGGTTGACTTATCTTCGTGAAATTTCAAAACTAATGGGGCGCTCCACTCAGCTCCTACCCTGAAAGTCTTGGGGTGATTCGTCAAGCGGGGGCTGAGAAAAAAGGGGGGTCCCAAAACGCGTTTTCCCCATGCATTTTCCCATAGGACCTTTAGTCGATGGTACAGCCCGAACGGCTGAACAGAATTACTTGAAATTTGGCAAAGAGGTAGTCCTCAGGTCAGGCATATGCCTTTTGCTTAAATGGTGTAAATCCGTTCAGTAGTTCCTGAGAAAATCAAAACTAAAATCACATATATATCTGGGTGGAGCCTAACCACACATCTCATCGTGAGATCTGATTGGCTGTCAGCACTTCATCCAAGAAGTGTTGGCAGCCATCTTGGGACCAATATACATGATAGCACCTCATTAAAAAGCATTGCAGGTAATAGAAGGTTTTAAGACTTTAGTTACATTATAAATCATTTGTTGATGGTACCATACTCATTTTAGGAATTGTGGTGTGTTCTAAGGTGATTTTACCATGTGAAAAAGCCTTCTGCTGTGATATCATGAATCATGTTTGAGAAAAAACTATTTTCTCATGCTTTTCCCACAGAGGTTTGGAAGGTGATCTATAAGCTAACTGAGAGCATATTTTCTGTAAATTCACATTATCTTTCTCAGTCATGTGAGAATGAAGTCTGACATTCTCAGTAAAACATGTACATCCAACAAGGGCAGAGACTGTCAGTTAATTCCTTTGTGTTCTACTGTAGCTTCCCAGAGTGTTCTAGGGAACAACTAGAGCGCTAACAGTCCTACTTATGACAAACGTATGGCATACCTGAAGCCATCTTGGTTGGAATAAAGTGGTAATTCTTAAAACATTTAATTTAAAAAGGAACAAAATGAGGGGGTTCATTTTGCCATAGAAAGTATGATTAGTGCTGCAGAAAGAAAAATTAGGGCACATTTTGAGTGACTTCTCAAATCCTCTTCTATTTCATTAAAAAATTCTGACATGCAGACTGAAACATGCACTTTCAATACCAGCAGCAGACTTCCCTGGTGAGCAGTAGCTTTACTACAGTGATCTAATAAGCAACTAGAGTGCTAACATTCTGAATTTATGGCAAATTTGTGACACATTTGAATGCCTTCTTGATGGAATCAAAGTAAAAAACTGAAAGTATTTCCTACTGAGGAGACTGTAGTAAATGAGGAAATTAGGAAACATCATAACAAATAAGTCTCCCAAAATGGCCACTAGAGACAAAAGAGCCCAAATGTAGCCCAAATATCACCCAGATGTAGCCCAAGTATAGCCCAATGACAGAATGTCCCAGAGTGTTCTAACGAACAACTAGAGCTCTAACAGTCTTACTTATGACAAAAATATGGCACACCTGAAGCCATCTTGAATGGAATAAAGTGGTAACACTTAAAACATTTAATTTACAAAGGAACACAATGAGGGGATTCATTTTGCCATATAAATTATGATTAGTGCTGCAGAAAGAAAAATTAGGGCACATTTTGACTTCTCAAATCATCTTCTATGTCATAAAAAAATTCTGACATGCAGACTGAAACATGCACTTTGAATACCAGCAGCAGACTTCCCTGGTGAGCGGTAGCTTTACTACAGTGATCAAATGAGCAACTAGAGTGCTAACATTCAGAATTTATGGCAAATGTGTGACACATCTGAATGCCTTCTTGATGGAACCAAGTAAAAAACTGAAAGTATTTCCTACTGAGGAGACTGCAGTAAATGAGGAAATTAGGAATCTTCATAACAAATAAATCTCCCAAGATGGGCACCAGAGACAAAAGAGACCAAATGTAGCCCAAATATCACCCAGATGTAGCCCAAGTATAGCCCAATGACAGAATGTCCCAGAGTGTTCTAACGAACAACTAGAGCGCAAACAGCCTTACTTATGACAAAAGTATGGCACACCTGAAGCCATCTTGATTGGAATAAAGTGGTAACACTTAAAACATTTAATTTACAAAGGAACAAAATGAGGGGGTTCATTTTGCCATAGAAATTATGATTAGTTCTGCAGAAAGAAAAATTAGGGCATATTTTGACTTCTCAAATCCTCTTCTATTTCATAAACAAATTCTGACATGCAGACTGAAACATGCACTTTGAATACCAGCAGCAGACTTCCCTGGTGAGCAGTAGTTTTACTACAGTGATCTAATGAGCAACTAGAGTGCTAACATTCAGAATTTATGGCAAATGTGTGACACATCTGAATGCCTTCTTGATGGAACCAAAATAAAAAACTGAAAGTATTCCCACTGAGGAGACTGCAGTAAATGAGGAAATTAGGAAACTTCATAACAAATAAATCTCCCAAGATGGCCACCAGAGACAAAAGAGCCCAAATGTAGCCCAAATATCACCCAGATGTAGCCCAAGTATAGCCTAATGACAGAATGTCCCAGAGTGTTCTTAAGAACAACTAGAGCGCTTACTGTCTTACTTATGACAAAAGTATGGCACCTGAAGCCATCTTTATTGGAATAAACTAGTAACACTTAAAACATTTCATTTAAAAAGGAACACAATGAGGGGGTTCATTTTGCCATAGAAATTATGATTATTGCTGAAGAAAGAAAAATTAGGGCACATTTTGAGTGACTTCTCAAATCCTCTTCTATTTCATTAAAAAATTCTGATATGCAGACTGAAACATGCACTTTTAATACCAGCAGCAAACTTCCGTGGTGAGCAGTAGCTTTACTACAGTGATCTAATGAGCAACTAGAGTGCTAACATTCAGAATTTATGGCAGATGTGTGACATATCTGAATACCGTCTTGATGGAATCACAGTAAAAAACTAAAAGCATCTCCTACTGAGGAGACTGCAGTAAATGAGGAAATTAGGAAACTTCATAACAAATAAATCTCCCAAGATGGCCACCAGACACAAAAGAGCCTAAATGCAGCACAAATATCACCCAGATGTAGCCCACATGTAGCCCAATGACAGAAGTGTGCAAAACACTTATTTTTTGTGTATTTGCAGTTTTATATAGTGCAGACTTGTCAGGTATTGGAATGCTTTACATGAGCATTGGTTACATCACACAAGATCAAATTCATTTTGGTTGTAGACATGGGGAGATTAAGTGATTTGACCACAATCACAGAATGTTGAGCTGAAGCAGAAACTCCAACCTGGTTCCCCAGTTGCAAAGTCTACAGCTCTGGAAGTAACACCACATCCTCTCGCCAAGGTGCAACATTTATTCGAGTGGTCAACTGGATAAAAAAACATAAAGATTACAAATAATTTAAAAGTTCTTTGTCGCTATTTGAAAACTCAGAAAATATGTCCTCATTTTAGTTTTTTAGAGCACTAACCATAATTTTGATGCAAATAAGACCCTCTCATATATGTAATTTCTAAAGGAAATACTCAAGGTATTACAGTTTTGAATACATCAAGATGACGTCAGGCGTTCCACACTTTTGTAATAAATATAGAATGTTAGCAATCTAGTTGTTCATTGGGATACTGTTGAGAGGCAGAGGCCAGGGGCATGGACTCTGAAGATTGAAGGCAGGTAGGAGAGTGCAGAGGCAACAATTTGACCACACTGGGCAGGCAGGAAGGGCAGTGGCAGCACAACAGACTATGGAGGACAGTGGAAAGCGGGGCAGGGGCAACAAACCAACAATACAGAACTGGCAAGAGAGGCTGTGGCAACATAATAGACCATTGTGGGCAGAAGGAAGAGGCAGTGGTAGTACAACTGTTCATGCCAACAGACCCGTTTCAGCCAGGAAACGTCCAATGTTTTTAATCTCAAATGGGCTTTATTTGATCTGTTTCCTGTCTACAATCTCCTCTTTTTTAATGTAACTCAAAGGGGAAAATCAATACCCCAGTTTTTTTTCAAAATCTCCCTCTTACCAAGTTCAAAATGTTCGCAAGTATGGTACATTGAATCATGGTAGGCAGGAGGAATTGGGGTAGGGACATGGACTCAGATAACAGAGGACAGGAGGGACATGGAGAGGTGCACCAAACTGACCCTACAGGGCAGGCATCAGGGTTTGCAGCAGCACAATACACCACACAGCGCATGCGGGACGGGAGTGCAGCACAACAATCCATAGAAAGCAATAGGGAGGGGACAGGACCATGCACATGGACAACAGAGAACAGATGGGAAAGAGGCAATGGTAGCTAGCTGACCATAATGGACAGACAGGAGAGAAAGCTGCAGCATAACAGACCATAAAGGGCAGGAGGGACGGATCAGGGGCATTACAATGGAACAGACAAGCCAGGAGGGAGGGAATAGGGGGTCTGCACATGGAAACAGAGGGCTGGGGGCAAGGTGGCAGGGCAGGAGCAGCAAGATGACCATGGAGGTCAGGCAGGATGGGCACTAGAAACAAGACACACCATGGAGAGCAACAATGAGGCTATGGTGGCATACACAGACCATGGAGGGAAGGTGGGAGGGGGTCAGGGGCAGCTAGCTGACCACACAGGGAAGGTGGGAGGGGCCATGGCAGCACAGAAGACCATGCATGGCAAGCGGGAGGGTTAGTGGCAGCACAATGGCTATGATGGGCAAGAAGGAGGGTGCAGGGGCATGCACAAAGGACCATGGAGGATAGAAGGGAGGGTCAGGACCTGGGCACAAACAAGAGAGTTCAGGGGAAGGGGCCTCACAACAGACCGCGCGGGGCAGGCAGGAGGAGCAGTTGCAGCACAACAGATCAGGGAGGGCAGAGGGGTGTGGCAGTAAAATGGACCATGGAGGACAGGAGGAAGGGGATAGGGGCATGGCATGTGGACATGCAGGGTGGAGGTGGCAGGGACAGGTTACAGTCATCTGAAAATGCTAGGCAGGTGGGAGGGGAGTAGCAGTGATGGAGCGGGTAAAATGCTTTTTTTATATACCCAATCCATTTATATAAGTTTATATTAAAAGGACTAATAATTAATTCTAATAATTAATTGATTGATGTGATGGTACTAAAACAACCGTATTAACCAAGAGAATACACGTTGGAATGATTTTGCATGGCTAAAATTAATGAGTGAACTAAGTTGTATGCATATTAAAACGATAAGTGTTGCTTAGGCAGTGTTTATGTGATTTGCGCTTAAATAAACCAGCATTAACGGCTTTGAATGTTGCATATGGCTAGATAAATGCATACACATAAGGGTATTAGCAAGAGAATAACACTGTTTTAATCATTTCTATGTATTAATTACGATTTTGTGTTTCTTTGCTTAAAGTTGACTATTCTGGCCTACCAAAAGATGGCCGCCGACTGAATCCTAACTAAAGTACATGACTTCATCATTTGAACAATGGAGAAAGGCGCCTGCACTGACTTCGTTCGTGTCCTTTGGGTGACCTAACAGATCATGCCCATGAAGACTACCCTGGGCGAGGTGCCAATGTCCCTGAACCTGAAGCAAATGTTGCAAGTTGCAAATGAACTAAACGAACTCCACCGGTTACCAACCAACGGATACAATTTGTACCTGAGAACAGTCTTTCCCATACGCCTAATGTAGATCGTCGTCCACATGAGAACATTTGAAAATGTTTTCTAATGTAATGAAATGCATTTGAATTCAGCCAATCAGTGGCCTGGGAATAAAGAAAATGTTACTGTTATATGTAAATTTTAGTATAAATATTAATAGTCTAGAGAGGGAAGGGACCCTACTACAGTCGCTACTACTCTGAGATGCTACTCTATGCGACACTCCATACTGCTCTTCGCTAGAGATCCTTATGCTGACGGAAGAGGACGGGACTTTAGGACTCTGATGAACTTTCTGAGGACCGGTTCTGACTTAGAAAACGACAATTAGCCAGAATAGGTAAATATGACAAAAGATAATATTGCATTATTAGGATTTAACCTGCATTTAATTAGATAAAGAAAACATTATTTGAAGAACTGTGTCGGGTGATTATTTCTCTGAAATATGTATTGATTAATTAAAGAGTTACGCGCGTTATCAAATTATACAACAACTAAATGATCTAATCGACCTCCGGATGGAGAAACTGTTAGGGTAATTCAGTAGATGTGGTTTCCTCTATCCAAGTGAACAGCTGTAGTTCGGGATTTGATATTCCTCTATAGGCACGGATAGTTTGAGAGAATGAATGTTGGTGTTATGGGCCCCACCAGCATGTGATGTGTGTATGTGCGTGTGACCGAGAAATCATTCCGTCCGTGGAAGCAGGGGGAAATTTTGTGTTCTGAACAGCACCAGTATTTCTGGTAGCAAGATGATGGTTTTTATTGTTTAGGTTTGATGATTTGTGTGTATATATAGCTACCAGTATTTCTGGTAGCTAGAGATGGTTTTTATTGTTTTGGTTTGATGATTTTGGCATGTATATAGCTTATAGATTATTGATTGGTATCGATAAATGTACTAACACTATATGTTAAAGTCGTATTGAGTTTTATGTTGTCTGTACGGCTTCTGGGAGGTAGGAAGTCGGGAATTGCTGACAGTTCCATAGTAGAGCAGAGGTAAGTGCTGCTCTCGGGAAAGACGGGATTGTGGTTGCCCGTAGGTACACGGGAGAAATGTGTGACAGTTGAAGTTGCACGACGCATTGTCTGGGTTCGATTCGGCAGCATCGCTGTGTGTTGCCATTAGTGATATTCTCTGTGTGAAAGGTGTGAATGATAGCAAAGGGTTACCTGTGAAATTTTGGTCTTAGGTACCAGGAAACCAATTGGCATACCGATAACGCTTATCACTGAAAAGGTAGCAGGTATTCTCTGAGCTTGTTAGAAGGACAAAGTAGAGGTAAGCGCTGCTTTGTTAACGTATGTTATAATTCTGTAGTAGGACAGACTGTTCGCTGTTCTCTGAAAAGACAGGATTCTGTGTGAATGAACTTCATTTTCTTGAGTGAAAGTGCGTGAATGAAATAGCATTCGGATTCATTGCGGAACTCTGGATTTATTTCTCAGGAGCATTGTGTTTCCAACCATGGGGCATATCAACAACAACCGGCGATAATTATCGCTCAGCGCTCTTAGCGTGAGGATAATTATCGCCGGCTAGCGTGAATTTTTATCGCTGAGATAGCGTGCTATTAGCAACGCTTATCTCAATAGCGATAAAAATCTACACGCTAACAGGCTAACGTGAGATTATCGCTGGAAACCCAGCGATAATCACACGTTACCTTGTTGATAGGGACAGGCAAACTTAGCCATGATATCCTCCTTCCATAGGATATCATGGCTAAGTCTGAAAATTAGCAGACATAAAAAAGCAGCGTTAACCGCGGTTAGCGCTGCTTTTTTTGTCTCTAACAGGGTTAGCGACATTCTTGATAATAGGAGAAATGTCGCTTAGCGACATTTCTCCTATTATTTTACTCTGGAACGCCCCCTTTGCATCTCATTAGAGATGCGAGGGGAAGCGTAGAGTAAAAGGGTGCTAACATGCAAATTTGCGTGTTAGCACCCTGTTGTTGATAGGGTGCTAGATTTATCTCTGCTTTTTTGGCTTTTAAAGCCAAAAAAGCAGAGATAAAGCCCTTGTTGATATACCCCTATGTGTCTTAATTCCGGAGAAAACAGTTAATTGATGTTTGGTAGAAGGGTGAAGTAGAGGGATGTGCTACTTTGCTAACGGACGTAACGATTCTGTAGTAGGGCAGAGGTAAGCGCTGCTCTCAGAGAAACAGAATTCTCGTGGGAATGGTCTTTTGCTATTCTGTGGCTAGCGGAGCAGACAATGGAGATGTTTGTATGTTGTAACTAACAAGGATTGTAAAATTGAAACAAAGTCTACCGAGTAGTTTTGTAAAGGAGGGGTAGACTGAAGACAGGAGTCAGGAGCAGGAGCTTCTGCAGCGACTGCTGACGTCAGGAGGACCGCGCTGGGATTGGACAGCTAGTCAGTGACGTAGACGCTCCAGGATTGGTGCGTTAGTGTGAGTCGCGCAAGGATTGGAGATTGTGACAGTGACGTAGACGCGCCAGGATTGGTGTGTGAGTAAGAGTCCCGTTACTATTGGACTAGAGATCGTACAGTTGCAGAAAAGACTAAAGGGTTCACGACAGAAAGGAAGATGTATTATCATTCACCCGAGAAGAAGAAAAAGTCTTTGTTTAGTAAATTAAGAAATTGGTTTGTGAAAGACAAAGAGATTGTAACTAGGGAAGGACAATTACTTCCTCCAGCAAAGACCCCCGCATCCTTCATGGTTGCAAAATATGGGTACCATACTTGCATCTGGTTAGACAATTGGGCAAAGTATACCAAGGAGGATGGAGTTTTAGCGTTTCCAGAGGATGGTTCCTTTAATTTGGCAATATTACGGAACTTACGGGAGAGGATGATGAGCTTAGATCCGCGGCCTAGGCCTACGCAGTTTGAGGCATTGACAGAGTGGGAAGATGAGATGCATGAGCGAGAAAAACAGAGAAATGGCAGTAGGTACCGATACATGTTCGGACGGCCTAATGATCGCGAAACTCACTGTGACCGAATGAGAAGGTGGCGAGATGCAAGTATGACTGAAGGATTGTTTCCAGTGAGAACTGTAGGGGAAAGTGAGGGAAGAAAATGCCTAGAAAAGAAAAACCATGTAGAAACCCGGAGGTATGGGGCAAAAGAGACAGATGATGATGTCCTAGATGATATGTTTTTCAAAAGCCCACCTCCGTACAGGCAGGAATAAGAAACGCCAACTGCAGATACACCAGTGAGAGAGACTCTGAGAATCATTAAGACAGAAGATGTGACTCCGGAGGTAAAGAGAAGGAATTCTCTTAGGGAACGGGGAAAGGAAAATAGGGTAGAGAGTGAAAATTCTAGGGAACTAGCAAAAACCACATTAGAGCTGACAGAGAAAATAAGAGAATTGCCGAAAAATCTAGAAGCAGTTACTGTCCCTGTGATCATAGGTCCTGTTATGCCTATTTTTGAGCATCAGAAAGACAGGGAGCACGGACTGACAGTCCCGTATGTGAACAATAGACAGGCAGAACAGCTTCTGATGAGAGCAAAAGAGAATTCCTGGGGACATACTATGAGTGAAGGTGAATTACATGTGTCAAAGAACCCATTCTATTGTCCTGATACTGTAGAGAGAAGCCGAATGATAGGAGGGTCAATATTAGAACCACAGAGACTGACAGAACCAGGAAATGTAGAAAAATCAGTGGGTATAACTACACATGAATTGAGCGAATGGCTGAAGGGCTTGCAGGGTAAAGAAAAAAAATCCCATACCATAGATGTGGCTAAATGACGGATGGTGTTAGAAGAATTAATAGTAGGGACCATCCCCACAGAAAATCTGAAAAATTACCAAGATGAGGAACTATTGTTTTTGTGCAAAAGTGTCACCTGGAGAGCAAATAATTTACATGACAGACTAGCAGAAATAGCAAGTGAAATGGGAATTGACATGGACAAGGTAAAAGCTTTACAGAAGCCCTACCGAGTGGATTTCACAGAAAAAGACATTGAGAATCTGAACACTGCAGGACGAATAGGGCAGATTAGGGACATAATCACAGTATTGAGGAAATGGGAGGATGTGGACAAATAGAAAAGCAGGTGGTATAGGAAGCAGGATGACACCTCAGACAGAACATTTCCAGCGTTTCCTGTGAGAGAAAAGGAAAAGGTGGTGACAGAGTTCCCCATGAGAGAGATTCCAGGAGGGGGATATGTGCATGTCCCATGGACCAGACAGGACATTTTGTCATTTACAAATGACTTCCCTCGATTATGGGAAAAGCCAGTCGAGTGGTACAGACAGGTAGACAGATTTGTTAAATTGTCAAAAGTGCTGTGGATCGATCTGAATAGTCTGTTTGATATAATAGTGCCAGCAGCAGACTTGTGGGCAGAATGCAAGATAGTCATAGATTGGCCAACTAAAGAATACCCAAGAGATCCCAAAACAGGAGCCCCAGACCCAGAGGTAATGAAAAAATATGAGCAGGTCATGGTGTTTTTGAAAAACAAAGTGCCTCCCAAAGAGACAGACTGGGTTAAAATAGATCGAACACATCAAGAAGCGAAAGAGTCAGTCCACGCATACTATGAGAGGCTAATATTAGCTTTCAAACAGTTCAGTGGGGATGATAGTCTGGGAGAGAAGGACCTGAGTCATTTTGTGTACAGATTTGTGTATGGTCTGCGTCCCGAAATTGGGGACATGATTAAGCAGCACACCGTGGACTGGCAGAGCAAGAAAATAGATGAGATCCTAAGGCATGCTAAATATTTTAGTGATGAGATTGAGGCAAAGCAGCGAAAACTAAAAGAAAAGGCAATGTGGGCTCAAGTGAAAGTCGCAGAGAGACAGGAAGCTCAGCTGGTTGAACAAGCTAATAATCCAGGCATTAAACCAAGATTTGGTCCAGGAAAAGGGAAAGGAAATATAGAAGAAGCTAAAAAGAAGTTCCCATGCCACAATTGCGGAGGGTTAGGGCACTGGCAATCCGAGTGTAAATATCCACCAGGTACTAATAATGAAAATCCGTCATTGAATCCACAGGTGCAGTGTGAAGGGAGTGGCCCACCGCTGCAACAGCAGAAGGCTGTTAATCCACAGAATCAGGTGCCAAAACCGCCCTTACCACAGAGCCGGAATACCCAGAGATATAGTAAGGAGACGGGATTCTACAATGAAGAACAGGTAAACAAACCGCAACACGCGAGCGCTGTGTCACACTATTGGCTGCAAAATGACGAGAGTGAGTCAGAAGAGATTTATTGACGGTGCCGAAAAGAGGAAGCAGGGTGCGTACTTGGCGCATCTCTAGAAATAGATCAGACAGGACCATTTGTGGATGGGAAAGTTAATGATGAAAACATTACTTTTCTAGTAGACACTGGAGCTACGCGATCTACTGTCAGATCAGCAGACGTGAAAATGTTCCTCTTTCGGATGAAACAATCCAAGTAGTTGGTGTATCAAACACCCAGATTAGAACGTACCTTACTGAACCGGTAAACGTTACAATAGGGAAATTTGCAGATATGCACCGATTTGTGGTGTGTGACACCAGTCCTGTGAATTTGCTAGGCAGAGATTTGTTGTGCAAAATGAATTGCACCATATTCTGTACACCAGACGGAATAGCCTTTGAAACGCCAGATGAGGATATTCTGTATAAAATGACCATAGCTAACAGAGAGAGTGAGGTTGCTGGAACCTATGCAATATTCAATCCAGATGAATTGCCCCCAGAATTGAAACAGACAGTGAAGGCAGCAGTCTGGGATTTCACTGGAGAAGATGTAGGCTTGATGAGAAATGTAGACCCAGTGAGAATCGCTGTAAAGGAAGGAGCAGTTCACCCAAACATTCCACAATACAGACTGACACTCGAAATAATTGCAGGAGTAACCACTTTGATTGAGAAAATGATCCAGCATGGAGTGTTAAGAGAAATATTGAGCAGTCCATGTAACTCGCCTATAATGGGACTGAAAAAGCCGAGTGGGAAGTTCAGGATTGTGCAAGATTTGAGAAAGATTAACAAGATTGTTGTGTCATGTTGTCCCATTGTTCCGAATCCCTCAGTAATTTTGTATCAGATTCCTCATGATGCAGAATGGTACACAGTAATCGATTTGTGTCATGCTTTCTTTTCCATTCCGTTGCATCATGACAGCCAGCCGCTTTTTGCATTTCGGTTTGGAGAGCGTATTTTGGCATGGTGCCGAATCCCACAGGGGTACACAGAGAGCCCCTCCATTTTCAATCAGTTGCTAAAGAAATCTCTGGAAAGTCTTAACATGCCCGAGAATTTAGTTTTGGTCCAATATATTGACAACCTATTAGTGGCGTCAAAGACACGTGAGGCCTGTGAAACAGACACCATAGCTTTGCTGAATCATTTGGCAGATGGAGGACTGGAGGTATCTCCGACAAAATTGCAATACTGTAAAAAAGAAGTACAATATTTGGGTCATACTATCGAAAAAGGGCTGAGAAAAGTAACCATAGACAGGATCAGAATCATTAGAGGAATGAGAGCTCCAATGACCCAAAGAGGGGTGAGAATGTTCCTAGGAATGGTTGGTTACTGTCATCAGTGGATAAGTAATTTTTCCCTGATTGCCAAACCATTGGTGAAATTGACAAAAAGTGAGGTTAAAGACCCCTTGAACTGAACAAAGAAGAGCTGGCAGCATTCAGACAGCTGAAGAACAGTCTTTGTGAAGCCCCAGCTCTGGGGATGCCAGACTATGAGAAAGAGTTTGAACTTTACTGCAGTGAGAGAAACGGATGTGCACTCTCAGTGTTAATACAGAAGCATGGAAGACAAAGGAGACCAGTGGCATATTTTTCGTCAATGTTAGATCCAGTGGCGATAGGTCTGCCAGGATGTCTGAAAGCAGTAGCGGCTACATGCCGAAGCCTGGAGCAGAGTGAGGGAATCGTGATGGGGTATCCAGTAAGAGTGTTTGTACCTCACAGTGTGGCGATCCTTTTAACAAGGAGTCTAACACAGTTCATGTCACATAGTTGGCTGACTAAGTATGAGAAGGTCATTCTAGGTGCAACCAATGTGAGTCTGGAAAGATGTGTGAATGTGAATCCAGCTACACTTTTTACTGATGCAGAGAGAGTGGAGGTAAGAGAGGATGTTGATCATGATTGTCTGGATATGCTTGACTACTGCACAAAACCTCGACCTGACATAAGAGATCTGCCACTGCCAGAAAGTGATTATGTGTTTTTTGTGGATGGATCCTGTCTGAGAACGGATGAAGGAGTGTTGAGAGCAGCATATGCTGTATGCACAGTTTCAGCGGTTATAGAAGCATCACTCTTGAAAGGAGTTAAATCCGCTCAAGTAGCAGAAATAGTGGCATTGACCAAGGCATGCAAAATTGGGAGGAATGCGAGAGTGACTGTGATGACTGACAGCCAGTATGGCTTCGGAGTTGTCCACGACTTTGGCCAATTGTGGCTACAGAGAGGTTTCCTGACCTCAAGTGGAACTCCTATAAGGAATGCAGAAGTGGTTGGAAAATTGCTTGAGGCAATACAAATGCCTAAAGAACTGGCTGTGGTAAAATGTGCCGCTCATGGTCAAGGAAGTGATTACATCACTACCGGAAATCGTTTTGCAAATGACATGGCTCAGTATTGTGCCCGAAACCAATATTCCATTAATCGGTCAAAGGAAAGGGAAATGTCTTCTTGCTCCATAATGTTTACTAACGTTGTGGGAACATGGGATGAAGTGAGGCAGTTACAGGATGATGCAGGTGATGAATAAATGAAGCAGTGGGTAAAAGCAGGTTGTGCACCCAGGGAAAAGGATCATGTGTGGGTCTATCGGGATGGAAGACCAGTAATGCCTGATAGCATGATGTCAACCGTGGCACGGATGTATCATGGCCAAGGACATCTGGGAAGGGATGCCATGATAAGGGCTTTTAAGCAGACCTGGTACAATGCAAAATTCAGGTTGATAGCAGAAAGTCTCTGTCAAAGATGCCTGATATGTCAGCAGTACAATCCGGGAACGAAAACTGTGGTGAGTCTAGGCACCATAGGCCGGGAGGGAGGACCTTTCACCAGAATGCAAGTAGATTTCATTGAAATGCCCCCTTATAACAAGCTGAGGTATGTTTTGGTGGTAGTTTGTCTGTTCTCTAGGTGGGTGGAAGCATACCCAACCAGAAGAAATGATGGAATCACAGTGGCCAAGCTCTTGTTGAAAGAATTCATCCCAAGGTGCGGGTTCCCAATAACCATAGAATCAGACAGAGGAGGACACTTTTACAATGAGATCATGAAATTGATTTGTGAAGCATTGGGTGTACAACAAAAAGTGCATTGTGCCTACCGACCAGAGGCTTCTGGTGTGGTTGAGCAAATGAATGGTACCATCAAAAACAGAATAGGGAAGATGTATTTTGCCACAGTAATGAAATGGCCTGATGTCTTGCCTCTAGTTTTGATGACCATTAGGTCTACTCTAGACAGAACTACAGGTTTAAGTCCACACGAAATCATCATGGGACGCACCATGAGACACATGTTTGTGCCAGTCAACAAGCTGATGACTATAACTGATGACATGATTTTGGATTACTGTAAAGGCCTGGCTGACGCAGTCCATTCTGTGTTTCACCAGGTTGGAGCGGATGCCACCACACTCGAAAAGAAACCAGCCCATGATTTGAGCCCAGGGGACTGGGTGAGAATAAAAGTCCACAGAAGAAGAAATTGCTTGGTTCCGAGGTGGGGAAGGCCAAGGCAAGTCATCTTGACCACAACAACTGCAGTGAAGTGTGCTGGATTGAAAAATTGGATACAGGCGAGTCACACTTTGAGAGTTCCAAATCCAGCAAATAGCATTGGAAAAGAATATTTCGATGAATCAGAATCAAGTGATGAGTCATGCAATGAGAATATAATGTCAAAAGAAAATCCTGAAAGGGGGTAAAATGAGCCAAGACTAGTCCAGACTCCAAGAGAAGAAATTCTGAGGAAAAGATTGCAGTTTTCAGATGGTTCAGATTCTGGAGGCGAACAAAACTCCAATGGTGAGCATAGAAAGAAGAAAAGAAAAGAAAAGAAAAGAATGTCCAGTCAGAAGTAACATTTACACCAAATGAGAGAGTAGGAGAAATTCCACCTGAGAAAATATTGGAAGGAGAAGAAGGGACAGTCACTGAGAGAGAGGGACAGATTGCGGAAGACCCCCGAGGAGGTGTAGGGAACTGCAACACACAGCTAGGTGAAGGGACAAGTAGTCAGCAGGAAGATTGCGTGCCGGAGACCCGAGGAGGGACAGAAGTAGGGCCAACACAAGAGGTGGAAAAAGAGACTGTTGAAAAAGAAAAACCAAACGAGACAGAATCTGAAGACAGTGACACTGAAATACCAGAGGGTCGAGTTCTAAGAAAGAGAACTTGGCTTGAGGAAAGAAACAGCAAAGACGGCAAAACAAGAAGAAATGCTAAAGGAGATCTTTGGCCAAACAAAATTAAGAAACTGAGATATCGATTGACACGAGTCAAACCCTCAGAAGCTGAACAAGTGAATGAAGTAACCAGTCAGCACCAAGAGAAAGAGGGAGAGACAGAAGTGTCTGAAGCAAACAAACGATCGAGAAAACCAAACCAGAAGTATAAGTCACCTGAATGGACGTACGTGGCACTGCCTGAACAAGAAGGAGAGTTAGATAGTCAAGGAAATCCAGAGGAGACTTTACTGAGAGTGGTAAAGGAAGAAGAAACAGAGGAAATCCTGAGAGTTATCTTATCCGATATCGGAGAAGAAGCGGAAGATCAGGAAATTCTGTATGTGGATGACGAGATAGAAGTGAAAAACGACGAGAGGCCAAGCTGAGTAATTTCAAACAGGTCCTTGTAGAAATATAAAGGACTGAATAAGAAATTGAAGTATTTGGATCACCTGATAAGGTCTTAGCTCTTGTAGGAAAGCTACAAGAGGCGGAGTAGAAGAGGCTGAGTCAAAAGACACGGTTAATTTTAACAAGATGGCTAACATAGATGATAACAAGAATAGATGTACCTTTATGAGAAGATGGTGCAAGACATGTTGTTGTTGTACAGGGTTATTAATGCTTCTTTGGCGCGTACTCGCTCTTTTGATCTCTTTCAAAGTAACTTTAGAGGGACATACAGAGAATATAACTAACATAGTAAAAAAGTTCACAAAAGGTAGTTCCATTTAGAACAAGCACTGAGCATATGCACAAGGATAGGTCAATAACTGATTTTTTTAGCAATGTTTTTTCGAAATTATTGTATGAATATGTAAAAACAATGGACGTAAGGGATTGCTACGTATGTATGCAATTACCTGCCTCTGTTTCAGAAGGGGTGACTTATCATCACCTCCCAGCAATTTATGGAATAACATGTAGCGTTTTAACTAGAATATTTTATCAAGTAGGGAAACTAGAATATAATTTGTCTAATATAGATAATATTCTTGGACAATTGCCCATGAATAATGAATTGAATCCAGCTAAAGCTGCAAACGTATTAGGTGAGATTTTTATAGAAACTAAAGAACTAACATTAGAATATATTTTTAAGAACAATTTAACTTGCAGTTTGAAGACAGAAGAGAAAACATTTTTGGACATGGTTGAAGAGAGGAGATTGAAAATACACAAGAATGCAGATGGACATAAAGAAGGGGAAAACATTTGGGAAATAGATGGGAAAAAGGAGACAAAAGGTGATGCTAGACCAACAATAGCTATAGATTCACCACAGAAGGGCAAATTATGCATTATGAGAGAAAGATCCCAATATGATTATTATTATATAGGGACAAATGGGTGTCATGATACATATTTCATTGCATCTGGATGGGGATTTAGAGGCGGAGAAGATCCAGTTTTCCCTGGACTGTACTATATTTGTGGGAACAAGGCTTATTACAGGTTGCCCGACCATTGGTATGGCACATGTTATGTTGGCCTGGTCTTTCCAAAGATCTTTCACATGGATAGAGTAGAAAATAGTGGACCAAATAACCTACTAATGCGTAGCAGAAGAGAAACCTGGTTAGAAATTGTAGGTGATATTTTTGGAGCCTTGATACCAGCAGTGGGAATATCTTTGAATGCAAATAATATTCGGAAGTTGTCCACCATAGTGGATCGCTTGTCAACAAGCACCGCTGGAAGATTTCTCTTGGTAAACACTGAACTGGTTGCCATGCGTACTATGATTATGCAAAATCGACTTGCCCTTGATATCTTATTGGCAAAAGAGGGTAGAGTCTGTGGAATGCTGAAAGTTCAACATTGTTACACTTACATTCCTGATGAAAGCAAAGATCTAAAAGTCTATATTAAGAATATTACAGAATTGCATGATGAAATAAAACCACTGGAAGTTGAAAGTATCTGGACTAGAATTAGTAATAAGATGGCTGCTATTAAAGCTTTCTTAGGTAAATTAGGTAGTACAATAATAGGGAAAATATTATTTCCATTAACATGTGTGATTTTCGTATTATTAATACTTAGATTAGGATGTAGGTGTTGTAGACATAGAAGAAATAAAAAGAAGGTTAAACGAGAAATTTACAAAAAGAAAGAAAAGAAACCAGAAAGAGATCTTAATGAAATAGAATTGGAAGAATGGAAGGAGAGTATGTATGACAAAACCAAAAAAGAAGATGAAAGGGAAACAGAATTTTGATTGAGCAAGAAAACATTTCGAATTTCCGCAAAAGGGGAAATAAATTAATTTTTGTGGGTTTTTGGTGATAAAATCACCAAAGGGGGGATTGATGGAGCGGGTTAAATGCTTTTTTTAATATACCCAATCCATTTATATAAGTTTATATTAAAAGGACTAATAATTAATTCTAGTAATTAATTGATTGATGTGATGGTACTAAAGCAACCTTATTAACCAAGAGAATACATGTGGGAATGCATTTGCACGGCTAAAATTAATGAGTGAACTAAGTTGTATGCATATTAAAACGATAAGTGTTGCTTAGGCAGTGTTTATGTGATTTGCGCTTAAATAAACCAGCATTAACGGCTTTGAATGTTGCATATGGCTAGATAAATGCATACACATAAGGGTATTAGCAAGGGAATAACACTGTTTTAATCATTTCTATGTATTAATTATGATTTTGTGTTTCTTTGCTTAAAGTTGACTATTCTGGCCTACCAAAAGGTGGCTGCCAAATGAATCCTAACTAAAGTACATGACTTCATCATTTGAACAATGGAGAAAGGCGCCTGCACTGACTTCGTTCGTGTCCTTTGGGTGACCTAACAGATCATGCCCATGAAGACTACCCTGGGAGAGGTGCCAATGTCCCTGAACCTGAAGCAAATGTTGCAAGTTGCAAATGAACTAAACGAACTCCACCGGTTACCAACCAACGGATACAATTTGTACCTGAGAACAGTCTTTCCCATACGCCTAATGTAGATCTTCGTCCACATGAGAAAATTTGAAAATGTTTCCTAATGTATTGAAATGCATTTGAATTCAGCCAATCAGTGGCCTGGGAATAAAGAAAATGTTACTGTTATATGTAAATTTTAGTATAACTATTAGTAGTCTAGAGAGGGAAGGGACCCTACTACAGTCGCTGCTACTCTGAGATGCTACTCTATGCGACACTCCATGCTGCTCTTCGCTAGAGATCCTTATGCTGACGGAAGAGGACGGGACTTTAGGACTCTGATGAACTTTCTGAGGACCGGTTCTGACTTAGAAAACGACAATTAGCCAGAATAGGTAAATATGACAAAAGATAATATTGCATTATTAGGATTTAACCTGCATTTAATTAGATAAAGAAAACATTATTTGAAGAACTGTGTCGGGTGATTATTTCTCTGAAATGTGTATTGATTAATTTAAGAGTTAAGCGCGTTATCAAATTATACAACAGCTAAATGATCTAATCGACCTCCGGATGGAGGAACTGTTAGGGTAATTCAGTAGATGTGGTTTCCTCTATCCAAGTGAACAGCTGTAGTTCGGGATTTGATATCCCTCTGTAGGCACGGATAGTTTGAGAGAATGAATGTTGGTGTTATGGGCCCCACCAGCGTGTGATGTGTGTATGTGCGTGTGACCGAGAAATCATTCCGTCCGTGGAATTCTACAGTGATCTAATGAGCAACTAGAGTGCTACCATTCAGAATTTATGGAAAATGTGTGACACATCTGAATGCCTTCTTGATGGAATCAAAGTAAACAAGCATTGAAAATGCAATAGGTCTCGCCCTCGTTTACGTTAAAGCAATTCTGTTTGTAATTAGGTGGCTTTTTAGCTTTGCTTGTATTAGAGTTTCATGTACATACCATGCATATGTATGCATATATGTATATGTATATGTTTGCATGCATTTATATTTATATAGATATGCAGATTATATTTATATGTTTATATATGTATATATATATATATATATATTACCTACTGGCGGTCGCCAGTAGGTAGTTATAGTTAGGACCACGTTTCCATAGGAAAACCTCAACATTCTATTTTGAATAACTTTGGCGCCGGTCGACGAATCCTCGCGAATTTCTCAAAATAGGTGGGGCGCTACGCTCCGCTCCTACCCTGAAAGTCTCGGGGGGATTCGTCAAGCGGGGGCTGAGATAAAAGGGGGGTCCCAAAACGCGTTTTTCCCATGCATTTTTCCATAGGACCTTTAGAACGAGCTACAGCCCGAACGGCTGAACAGAATTACTAGAAATTTGGCAGAGAGGTAGTCCCTAGGTCAAGGAAGTGCCTTTTGTAGGTTTGGTGTAAATCTGTTCAGTAGATTCTGAGAAAATAGCCTTTAAATCAATATATATATCTGAGCCCGCTTACGGTACGCTTACCGTACGCTTACCGTACGCTTACCGTAAGCTTACGGTGGCGTGCGCGAGCGCGATTCTGATTGGCTCTTAGATCTTAGTAAACATTCGAATCGGCCGAAACCAGGAAGCGGCGTCCGCCATTTTGTCTCTCGCACTGAGTGTTGTTTATCAAACATGATGGCCAAAAACATGTTACGGGGCTGTTTTGACAACTCCCTCCCACATAGTCATGTTGAGGGAGTCCCCAAACATCCCCCAAGAGCAAAAACGGTTTTATTTTTTTTTCGGCAATTTCGCGGGGTACGCTTACCGTACGCTTACCGTACGCTTACCGTAAGCTTACCGTACGCTTACGGTAAAAAAATAAAAATAAAAAAAACACTATCCACACTTACCCCACCCCCTGTGCTTTTGGTGGCCGCAGGCCACCAAATGTGCAGCGCTTATTAATAGAGAAAAAAAACGTAATTTTGGCAACATGAAATTATAAAATCGAAATAAAAAAAACACTATCCACATTGACCGAAGGCCACCAAATGTACAGGGCTTATTAAAGTTGATACAAACCGTGCACGGAACGAACTGCGTTAAGTGGGCGCGCACGCCACAAATGGCGTAAAGTAACTTAGCATTTAAAAAACCGTACAAATTCACTGAAAAAACCATAGGTTTCACACACGTTATAGTTAGGAAATAGCATTTAAAAAACCTTGCTAATTCACTCAAAAAACCATAGGTTTCACACAAGTTATAGTTAGCTGGACATTTTACTGATAAAAAACCAATGAAATTCCCCCGTTATAGTTACTGTAGGCAACTATAACTCACGCGACCATAATCCTCTGCTGATGACATATGTGTCTTTATGAAAAAAAAATATTTGTAATATATGTATAGCTAAAATTTAATGGAAGAAGATATGGGCAAATAAGTGTCTAAATACAGTATTAGCATCAGCAGAGGATTGCGGTCGCGTGAGTTATAGTTGCCTACAGTAACTATAACGGGGGAATTTCATTGGTTTTTTATCAGTAAAATGTCCAGCTAACTATAACTTGTGTGAAACCTATGGTTTTTTCAGTGAATATATATATACACACATACATATATATATATGCATATATATGCATATTTATATGTGCATATGTGTGCATGTACAGAGAGGTAGAGAGGTAGAGGTGAATAGGTGTATAGGTAGATGTGTAGAGGTAGAGAGGTAGAGGTAGAGAGGTAGAGAGTAGTAGAGAGAGAGGTAGAGAGAGGTAGAGAACTAGAGAGTAGAGAGCGAGTAATAGAGAGTAGAGAGTGAGTAGTAGAGAGTAGTAGAGAGTAGTAGAGAAAGTATCAGATAGTGAGTAGTAGAGAGTAGTAGAGTGAGTAGTAGAGAGTGAGTAGTAGAGAGTGAGTATTAGAGAGTGAGTAGTAGAGAGTAGTAGAGAGTGAGTAGTAGAGTGAGTAGTAGAGAGTGAGTAGTAGAGAGTAGTAGAGAGTGAGTAGCAGAGAGAGAGTATTAGATAGTAGTAGAGAGAGAGTAACAGAGTGAGTAGTAGAGAGTAGTCGAGAGAGACTAGTAGAGAGTGAGTAGTAGAGAATAGTAGAGAGTGAGTAGTGGAGTGTATTAGAGAGAGAGTAGTAGAGAGTGAGTAGTAGAGAGTAGTAGAGAGTAGTAGAGAGTGAGTAGTAGAGAGGGAGTAGTAGAGAGAGAGTAGTAGAGAGTAGTAGAGTAGTAGAGAGTGAGTAGTAGAGAGTGAGTAGTAGAGAGTAGTGGAGTAGTAGAGAGTGAGTAGTAGAGAGTAGTAGAGAGTGAGCTGTAGAGTGAGTACTAGAGAGTAGTAGAGAGCGAGTAGCAGAGAGCAAGTAGTAGAGAGTGTGTAGTAGAGAGTGAGTAGTAGAGAGTAGTAGAGAGTGAGTAGTAGAGAGAGAGTAGTAGAGATTGAGAAGTAGAGAGAGTAGTAGAGTAGTAGAGAGTGAGTAGTAGAGTGAGTAGTAGAGAGTAGTTGAGAGCGAGTAGTAGAGAATGAGTAGTGGAGAGTGAGCAGTAGAGAGTAGTAGAGAGTGAGTAGTAGAGAGTGAGTAGTACAGAGTGAGTAGTAGAGAGTAGTAGAGAGTGAGTAGTAGAGAGTAGTAGAGTGAGTAGTAGAGAGTGAGTAGTAGAGAGAGAGTAGTAGAGAGTGAGTAGTAGAGTAGTAGAGAGTGAGTAGTAGAGAGTAGGAGAGAGTAGTAGAGTGAGTAGTAGAGAATAGTAGAGAGTGAGTAGTAGAGCGAGTAGTAGAGAGTAGTAGAGTAGTAGAGAGTAGTAGAGAGTGAGTAGTAGAGAGTGAATAGTAGAGAGTGAGTAGTAGGGAGTGAGTAGTAGAGTGTATTAGAGAGATTGTAGTAGAGAGTGAGTAGTAGAGCGAGTTGTAGAGAGTAGTAGAGTAGTAGAGAGTAGTAGAGAGTGAGTAGTAGAGAGTGAATAGTAGAGAGTGAGTAGTAGAGAGTGAGTAGTAGAGTGTATTAGAGAGAGAGTAGTAGAGAGTGAGTAGTAGAGAGTAGTAGAGAGTAGTAGAGAGTGAGTAGTAGAGAGAGAGTAGTAGAGAGAGAGTAGTAGAGAGTAGTAGAGTAGTAGAGAGTGAGTAGTAGAGAGTGAGTTGTAGAGAGTAGAGGAGTAGTAGAGAGTGAGTAGTAGAGAGTAGTAGAGAGTGAGCAGTAGAGTGAGTACTAGAGAGTAGTAGAGAGCGAGAAGCAGAGAGCAAGTAGTTGAGAGTGTGTAGTAGAGAGAGAGTAGTAGAGAGTGAGTAGTAGAGTAGTAGAGAGTGAGTAGTAGAGAGAGAGTAGTAGAGAGTGAGTAGTAGAGTAGTAGAGAGTGAGTAGTAGAGAGTAGGAGAGAGTAGTAGAGTGAGTAGTAGAGAATAGTAGAGAGTGAGTAGTAGAGCGAGTAGTAGAGAGTAGTAGAGTAGTAGAGAGTAGTAGAGAGTGAGTAGTAGAGAGTGAGTAGTAGAGATCGAATAGTAGAGAGTGAGTAGTAGAGAGAGAGTAGTAGAGAGTGAGTAGTAGAGAGTAGTAGAGTGAGTAGTAGAGTGTGAGTAGTAGAGAGTAGTAGAGAGAGAGTAGTAGAGTGAGTAGTAGAGAATAGTAGAGAGTGAGTAGTAGAGCGAGTAGTAGAGAGTAGTAGAGTAGTAGAGAGTAGTAGAGAATGAGTAGTAGAGAGTGAGTAGTAGAGAGTGAATAGTAGAGAGTGAGTAGTAGAGAGAGAGTAGTAGAGAGTGAGTAGTAGAGAGTAGTAGAGTGAGTAGTAGAGAGTGAGTAGTAGAGAGAGAGTAGTAGAGTAGTAGAGAGTGAGTGGCAGAGAGCAGCAGAGAGTAGTAGAGGGAGTAGTAGAGAGTAGTAGAGAGTGAGCAGTAGAGAGTGAATAGTAGAGAGTAGTAGTAGAGAGTAGTAGAGAGAGAGAGTAGTAGAGAGTGTAGTAGAGAGTGAGTAGTAGAGAGTAGTAGAGAGTGAGCTGTAGAGTGAGTACTAGAGAGTAGTAGAGAGCGAGTAGCAGAGAGCAAGTAGTAGAGAGTGTGTAGTAGAGAGTGAGTAGTAGAGAGTAGTAGAGAGTGAGTAGTAGAGAGAGAGTAGTAGAGATTGAGAAGTAGAGAGAGTAGTAGAGTAGTAGAGAGTGAGTAGTAGAGTGAGTAGTAGAGAGTAGTTGAGAGCGAGTAGTAGAGAATGAGTAGTGGAGAGTGAGCAGTAGAGAGTAGTAGAGAGTGAGTAGTAGAGAGTGAGTAGTACAGAGTGAGTAGTAGAGAGTAGTAGAGAGTGAGTAGTAGAGAGTAGTAGAGTGAGTAGTAGAGAGTGAGTAGTAGAGAGTGAGTAGTAGAGAGTAGGAGAGAGTAGTAGAGCGAGTAGTAGAGAATAGTAGAGAGTGAGTAGTAGAGCGAGTAGTAGAGAGTAGTAGAGTAGTAGAGAGTAGTAGAGAGTGAGTAGTAGAGAGTGAATAGTAGAGAGTGAGTAGTAGAGAGTGAGTAGTAGAGTGTATTAGAGAGATTGTAGTAGAGAGTGAGTAGTAGAGCGAGTTGTAGAGAGTAGTAGAGTAGTAGAGAGTAGTAGAGAGTGAGTAGTAGAGAGGGAATAGTAGAGAGTGAGTAGTAGAGAGTGAGTAGTAGAGTGTATTAGAGAGAGAGTAGTAGAGAGTGAGTAGTAGAGAGTAGTAGAGAGTAGTAGAGAGTGAGTAGTAGAGAGAGAGTAGTAGAGAGAGAGTAGTAGAGAGTAGTAGAGTAGTAGAGAGTGAGTAGTAGAGAGTGAGTAGTAGAGAGTAGAGGAGTAGTAGAGAGTGAGTAGTAGAGAGTAGTAGAGAGAGAGCAGTAGAGTGAGTACTAGAGAGTAGTAGAGAGCGAGAAGCAGAGAGCAAGTAGTTGAGAGTGTGTAGTAGAGAGAGAGTAGTAGAGAGTGAGTAGTAGAGTAGTAGAGAGTGAGTAGTAGAGAGAGAGTAGTAGAGAGTGAGTAGTAGAGTAGTAGAGAGTGAGTAGTAGAGAGTAGGAGAGAGTAGTAGAGTGAGTAGTAGAGAATAGTAGAGAGTGAGTAGTAGAGCGAGTAGTAGAGAGTAGTAGAGTAGTAGAGAGTAGTAGAGAGTGAGTAGTAGAGAGTGAGTAGTAGAGATCGAATAGTAGAGAGTGAGTAGTAGAGAGAGAGTAGTAGAGAGTGAGTAGTAGAGAGTAGTAGAGTGAGTAGTAGAGTGTGAGTAGTAGAGAGTAGTAGAGAGAGAGTAGTAGAGTGAGTAGTAGAGAATAGTAGAGAGTGAGTAGTAGAGCGAGTAGTAGAGAGTAGTAGAGTAGTAGAGAGTAGTAGAGAATGAGTAGTAGAGAGTGAGTAGTAGAGAGTGAATAGTAGAGAGTGAGTAGTAGAGAGAGAGTAGTAGAGAGTGAGTAGTAGAGAGTAGTAGAGTGAGTAGTAGAGAGTGAGTAGTAGAGAGAGAGTAGTAGAGTAGTAGAGAGTGAGTGGCAGAGAGCAGCAGAGAGTAGTAGAGGGAGTAGTAGAGAGTAGTAGAGAGTGAGCAGTAGAGAGTGAATAGTAGAGAGTAGTAGTAGAGAGTAGTAGAGAGAGAGAGTAGTAGAGAGTGTAGTAGAGAGTGAGTAGTAGAGAGTAGTAGCGAGTGAGTAGTAGTGAGTAGGAGAGAGTGAGTAGTAGAGTAGTAGAGAGTGAGTGGTAGAGAGTAGTAGAAAGTAGTAGAGTGAGTAGTAGAGAGTGAGTAGTAGAGAGTGAATAGTAGAGAGTAGTAGAGAGTGAGTAGTAGAGAGAGTAGTAGTAGACAGTGAGTAGTAGAGAGTAGTAGAGCGTGAGTAGTAGAGAGTGAGTAGTAGAGAGTAGTAGCGAGTGAGTAGTAGAGAGAGAGTAGTAGAGAGTGAGTAGTTGAGAGTGAGTAGAAGAGAGTAGTAGAGTAGTAGAGAGTGAGTCGTAGAGAGTAGTAGAGAGAGAGTAGTAGAGAGTGAGTAGTAGAGAGTGAGTAGTAGAGAGAGAGTAGTAGAGTAGTAGAGAGTGAGTGGCAGAGAGCAGCAGAGAGTAGTAGAGTGAGTAGTAGAGAGTAGTAGAGAGTGAGTAGTAGAGAGTGAATAGTAGAGAGTCAGTAGTAGAGTAGTAGAGAGTAGTCAGTCAGTGTCAGTCAGTGTTAGTCAGTGAGTGTCAGTCAGTCAGTCAGTGTCAGTCAATCAGTGTCAGTCAGTGTCAGTCAATCAGTGTCAGTCATTCAGTGTCAGTCAATCAGTGTCAGTCAGTGTCAATCAGTGTCAGTCAGTGTCAGTCAGTCAGTCAGTGTCAGTCAGTCAGTGTCAGTCAATCAGTGTCAGTCAGTGTCAGTCAATCTGTGTCAGTCAGTGTCAATCAGTCAGTGTCAGTCAATCAGTGTCAGTCAGTCCGTGTCAGCTAGAGCAGCTCTGCTGACCTGGTTCTCTGGCCCTAAAGCAGCTCTGCTGACCTGGTTCTCTCTCTCTAAAGCAGCTCTGCTGACCTGGTTTCTCTGGCTCTACAGCAGGTCTGCTGACCTGGTTCTCTGGTTCTAGAGCAGCTCTGCTGACCTAGTTCTCATGCTACAGAGCAGCTCTGCTGATCTAGTTCTCTGGCTCTACAACAGCTCTGCTGACCTGGTTCTCTGGCTCTAAAGCAGCTCCGCTGACCCAGTTCTATGTCTCTGAAGCAGTTCTGCTGACATGGTTCTCAGGCTCTAGAGCAGCTCTGCTGACCTGGTTCTTTCCCTCTAAAGCAGCTCTACTGACCTGGTTCTATGGCTCTCAAGCAGCTCTGCTGATTTGGTTCTCAGGCTCTAGAGTAGCTCTGCTGACCTGGTTCTCTGGCTCTAAAGCAGCTCTGCTAACCTGGTTCTCTGGTTTTAAAGCAGCTCTGCTGGCCTGGTTCTCTGGCTCTAAAGCAGCTCTGCTGACCTGGTTCTCTCCCTCTAAAGCAGCTCTGCTGACCTGGTTTCTCTGGCTCGACAGCAGCTCTGCTGACCTGGTTCTCTGGCTCGACAGCAGCTCTGCTGACCTAGTTCTTAGGCTCTACAGCAGCTCTGCTGACCTGGTTTTCTGCACTCACGATGCATGCACCCGACTTCGCGAAAATATAATTAAAAATAATAGTTTATTATAAGTACAAATATATTATTTTGATGAATATCTTACATAATCTCTTGCCTTAATATGTATATTAAAGACACATACATATCATTTTGCACCCAGCGCGCCCCAGCACGTATATGATGTCACGCGGGACCCGCAACCGCGCAAACATCTCGTACCGTAATGCGCATATGTCGCAAATGCGTGGGAGCAGGAGTCGCAGACTGGTCGCATACCAATCGCGCATATCACGTGATATTAAATGTATATGATGTAACTGAAAAACACGCAGCCGTCGCACAGCATACGCGGATCCTTCATGACTTTTCTAAAATGGCGGCTAGAATGCGCGCACCCACCGTGATGTGTACACTTTGAGTGCGCGACTCCGAAAAAAATTGGAATTTTTTTTTTAAAGAAAATAATATAAATATATTAAAATATAAAATGAAAACAAGAAAATTAATCTATATTTCAGTTTTAATTAAAAAAAAAAAATAATTGCGCAATTTTCAGAAAAATATATAATGTTATTTAATGAATACAATATTTATAAATAAACAGTTAAAAAACTGTAGAAAATCAGTACAAAAAATAGATATAGCTACTATCACACTTAAAAGTTAGCATTTAAAAAACCTTTGAAATTCAGTGAAAAAAAACATAGGTTTCAGAGACGTTATAGTTAGAAATTAGCATGGTTAGTGACATCACTGATGACATCACTGATGACATCTCAAATGACATCACAGATGACATCACCCACTTGACAATCTGATACACCTCATCATGCACTAGTATAACCTTTCATCACTCACTGTAAAATACAGAGTACCATATTTGAAACCATTGACACACCAATACTAGTTACTACATACCCACTCACTGATTCCTAAGTCTACACACCCAACTACCCATTCAACAACAGAATCATCTATACATGCAGTCATTAATTAATAGAACACTATCAAATGCACTTAAACACATATATAGAAATTGACACATCAGCAGTCATCTTAGTCGGTTATGCAGTCATCCTACTCACTCATGAACAAAATGTATCGCACTTAAATTTACTCACTTACACAATTATCCAACAACACCTCATTTATTCAAACACATAGTAACTCATTGTTAATATGTTAAAAAAGCACCATTACAATTATACACTCATTCATATAGTTACTCTCACAATCACTGACTCTTACACATACTTATTTATATACACCAACTCTCACATACAATGCCTTTTATGTTTTTTACTTTGTTGAAGATGTACAACTAAAACATATATTCGCTCACCAACACACAAATAAATACACTCAGTCACCCAAACAACTGTTTCCACATGCACTCTTAAACCCATACACCTAGTCAATCAACCATTCACACATCTATGCATAGAGTTACACACACCCCATCCAACCACACACAAACTCAGTGTCCCATACAAATACTCACCCAACTAATCAATAACTAATATACACACTCATGTAGTTAGTGACCAACTGATGCAGCATGTTATACAACAACAGAGACAGTGCTGCACACATTCACATAGTTTAGTTACTAATCCATGTATTAAGTGAGACACTTTTAATTACTCACTTAAAAAGACAGTCAGACAGCTACTAAATCCTCCATCTAGACAGTTATATATCCACTCAATCTTCAATACAGATTTGTATATATATAATACATATTTAAATTTCAAACTAAACCACATTCAGTGAATGATGTCATCAGTGATGTCATCAGTGATGTCATTTGAGATGTCATCAGTGATGTCACTGACCATGTCATGAATGATGCAATATGTGACATCATCAGCAGTGCATTGCGGGCACGTGAGTTATAGTTAGCAGAACTAACTATAACGGAGGAATTTCTATGGTTTTTATTAGTGAAATGGGCAGGTAACTATAACACCCCTGAAACCTATGGTTTTTTCTGTGAATTTCTAAGGTTTTTTAAATGCTAATTTCTAACTATAACGTCTCTGAAACCTATGTTTTCTTTCAGTGAATATATATATGTATATATATATGTATGTATATATATATATATATATATATATATCCTCTAACAAAAATTCCTCGTAAGCGCGCTCTCAGAAACAGAAGACTCTGTGTAAATAATTGTCCACCGCTGTTTAGTCACAACGCGTTTTGCTTTTGAAAAAGCTTGATCACGTGACCTTGTGCAACAAATGACGGCCGCATTTATAGTAGTCATGGTCATTATTTTGCGGTGCTCTGATTTGGTCGTAGAGTATCTCGCCAGTCCTGTCGCAAGCAGTCCACCTCTTTCGCTAGGGAAAACTTTGTAAACCCCAATCTAGTAGCGTTTCTGTTAAGCTCTGTGTCAGATTCGCTATCAGGTACCCAGCTGAGGTCAGATACTGAGGACGCTAATTGCGGAGTTAGTTTAGAGCTGGTGCTTGATTCAGTAGAGGATTGCACAGTTGGATTTTTAGAGGCTTTAATGGCATCAAATTTCTTCGCGAAAGTAAAAACACGGCTCTGTTGGTAGTCGATTTTATCTCGATGAAATTTAAATGCCTTCCGCTTTTTTATGATGTCCTCCTCTAAGCGCAGTCTAATGTGCATTTCTTCTCTGTATTTTGCACAGTTGACCACAGTTTCCATGGTATCGATTTCTTTATTAAGATCATCAATTCTCTCCTGTAACGCAGCGCGATCACTTTCTGCATATTTAACTAGAATAGTTCCCACCTTACGTGAAGACTCAAGGTTGCATTCGGCCCATTCATTGAGCATATTAGGATCTGGTTGCTCATAGCTAGGTGCCAGCATAATCCTGAGTCCGTGAGCTATGCGCCCAACCTCCAGGTATCTGCTCAGGGAGCGGTGCTCCAACCATTTAGCCTGTTCGGCTTTCATCATTTTCTCCAAACGTCTAAACATGTCACGTAAGTTGGGGCTCCCATTTGATAAAGTCACTGTTTGTGTGTTTTTTGATGACCCCCCAACCGGAGAATCAACAAACAAATCTATGGCCGCCTCCTCTCTACTCCTCAAGGCGTCAGCAGACATGGCGCTGTTTCAATAAAACACAAGTGTGAACTCACTGGGCAAAAGGACAAATGAGACAATGTCCTTGTCTGCCACCCGCACACTCCTTCACTGAACAATACACCACAATCCCTATCGCAGCGAGTACCTTGGTGCACACAGGGTCGTCCGACTCTCAGCACCACTCTCGCTGCCGGTTCCGGGAATAGTAGCTGCGGTCCGGGGGCCGTAGCAGCTGATCCTGACAGGAACGATTGAGAACTTCCGGAGCACCGAAAGAGCTGCTTCCTGCTAATTAGCCACAATCCGAAGGAGGGGTCAGTTGGAGTTCCGGAGAAGCAATCCCGGTAAAATAAATGACGGAGATTTCGCCTGAGAGGCTCCTGCAATCCCCAAATCCTCCAGGACAGCACTGGAACAGACGATAACTGACCCAGTTGAAAGTTCAAGTGAGTGTTTTTATTTAAATCTCAGCATGCCTGCATGACGCGTTTCAGCCTACCAGTGGCCTTGATCACATGACGCCTTGGGAGTTACAAAGCCGCAAAAAAAACATATATATACATCAAAAATTTAAACTATACTATTCAAGGAATGAACCACAAATATCGATGGCAGGATCGCAAATATCACGAGCTCATCAACAAATTGAAAGACAACATTATACGTAACTCGGATAAAGGGGGCAATATTGTGATATGGAGTAAGACTGATTACAACAAGGAGGCCTATACCCAACTGAATGATAGGACCTGTTACGTGAGAATAAGCAGTACAAATTATAAGTCTATGTACACACGATATTATCACATGTTACACGTTTGGCAGAGGAATGATTTAATAACTTCACAAGAAGGGAAATTTTTGATACCATCTATTTCATTCCCAAAACGCATAAAGACATATTCAAGCCACCAGGTCGACCTATCATTTCGGCACGTAAAAGCCTGCTTGAACACACATCACAATACGTAGACTATTTTTTACAGCCACATGTCCAATCATTGCCATCTTATGTTCGAGACTCCAGTGATTTCCTGAACAAACTCTCTAATGTTAAATGGAAGAGTACATATCTTATGATGGCTTTAGATGTAACTTCACTGTATACATGTATCCGACATGAAGATGGTGTCAAAGCTATTGAACATTTTCTTAACAAAGACCCAAAGCACTGTGAGATGCACAAACAAATGATTCTTGATATGATCTTATTTTGCCTGGAGAACAATGTTTTTATGTTTAATAATGAACTGTATCAGCAGATTAGGGGTGTGGCGATGGGGGCCAGCTTCTCCCCTAGCTACGCCTGCCTCCATATGGGGTGCTGGGAGGAGTTGGTCCTCACCACCATCACCAAGGGGGACAACAGAATTGTATCGTGGCTACGGTACATTGACGACCTTTTTGTCATATGGGATGGCACCATGGATACAGCCTTACAGTTCGTAGCAGATATTAATGAAAACGAAATCAATCTGCACTTTACTGTTACACTTAGTGATTCATCAGTATCCTTTTTAGACACTCAGGTGTATATCATTAACAATAGGATTGAAACCAAACTGTTTAGGAAACCAACAGCAGGGAACTCTACTCTGCACGCAGACAGCGCACATCCGCGGCATCTCGTCAACAGTATTCCTTATGGCGAGATGCTGCGAATGCGGCAACTACACAGTAATTCAGTGGACCTCATACAGGCACAGAAGGAGAACAAGATTCCGGGCAAAAGGTTACTCAGACAAGATCATTGAATCTGATATTGCCAAATCTATGATCAAATCCAGGGAAGAGTTACTCCAGATTGGCAATAAAGACAGACAACCTGATACAGAACAATGCCCTACAAACGAGTCTGCTAATGACAAAGAAATTAGATTTATACTTCAGTACAGCAGCCAACATAATCAGATTTGGGCTATCATACAGAGGAATTGGCCACTTGTACTTAGTGACCCAATAGTTGGACCAGACTTACCACAAAGAATGTCTCTGACCTATAGTCGGGGTCCCTCTATGAAAGACCAACTCGTATCGATTAGTCCAGAAACTATTGACACTGCTAGTTGGCTACAGAATCGGAAAGGATTTTTCCGATGTACAACATGTAAAGCCTGCCAACATGGAGTCAATAAGTCTGAATACAGGACACCATTCAGTAACAAGATGCACACAATCAACAAACTCCTTACGTGCAAGACCGATCATGCGGTCTATGTCCTGTCGTGTCCATGCAATCTCCTCTATGTTGGCAGCACTAAATTGGCAGCACATAAACGTATTCTCCAACACCTCAGGGCAATCAGAAATCAGGATAATACGTACCCGGTAGCCCGTCATTTCAGAGAAATCTATCAATCCAATAACAAAGATCTAAAATATTTTGTGATTGATGCAGTCCCGTCAAGTAGAAGAGGGGGTAACAGAGAGAGTGCACTGAGACAGTTGGAAACACGCTATACAATAGCACTTGATACTAAACAAGGTTGGGTGGGAGGCCTGTTATGGGAGGTAACTGCCAGAAACAGACATGATTTAGCCATGCTGCCTCTGAAAGTCTTCTTGTTGCATTCCTTATGCAGTTTAACTTTCTTCCTTGATTTTTCAATATCTTGTTTGTTTTTCCATCTACAGGCCTTTTACTCTGCGCCATCCTGGAAAAACTACTCATACTTACCTTACCAAACTGCGTCCACCAGGCACCCAGGATTGACGGACGGACAGTCCAAGATGAATGCAGAGATGTAACTCCCAATTTGGCAATACAGTATCATTTTTATTCCCGTCAATCATTACGACTGTAAGTGTTGTTTATGTTTGCTTATTTGACTACTACAGATATGTTAATGTTATTTGCTTTCTTTCAAAGCCCAGAAAAACAGAACATAATGTATGTAACTTGGGTCTCTCTGGGGGCAGACAGACAATTGGATAATTAATATACTTCCCTGTACTAGTCTAGTACTGATCATCATCATGCATGCATTTCTTTTCCTCCCGTAACAGATTTATGATGGTGGGCTGCCAAGATGAATATGCTGGCAATGTGTAGTGTTTGTCTTGGTCAAACCTTTCCCTCAAATCCCCTTCCCATCCATTCATTGAACTTCTAACCCTCTTCCCCCGGGCTGTGTGATTTATTGAGGTGCGTCTAAATGAAACTTACACCATTAATTGATCACACACTTGCTGGGGCAAAACACCAACTCAAGACAGGGCAAGAATCTTCTTCTGCTCTAAATATCTATAGCCCACACTAGCAATATATATCTTTGATTGCCAACCCAGGCACAGTATTCGATATTCAAATTGTTTCCAGAGGATCATAGTCTATCATAATTAAGTGCCAGCAACATCATCCTTCCAGCACTAAAGGTTACGCTTTAAATCTTCATAGCTCGAGTCGACTTCAGTTTGTAACTTGTAATAGGCCGGCCCACCATTCTGTTTTATTTGACTTTAGCCTTGCTTATCATGGTTTCTCGTTTGGCAGTCTTCTTCTTGTGTACTGTACTTTTACTAGTCATTCTCTAGTCTCCTCAGGTGACTGCCTCATTTTCTTCTTTTTGCAACTGCTACTGTTTACTACTACTACCACCATGGCACCTTGGGAAACCAAACCATCACCATGCAGCCATTGCTTCACCTCATCAATCACAGGTAAGAGAAGTGTGGGGTATTCATTGAAGATACAATAATCTATATACTATGGAAATTAATTAATTCACACATCTACACCCCTTTCGAGTCCATAGGGGTTGGAATATAGTCGCAGACTGCATAGACCAGGAGGAGAGAGTAGTAGGACAAGTGAGAGTACTGCATCTATCTGCTGGTGTGTTACACTATATCAGCAGATTTAAAAAATCTGGCTGTGGCCCTGCTGCAAAAGAAACAGTGTGAAGTAAAATAGTAACCCCCCCACCTGAAAAAAGATTTACATCATATGTATTGTAAAACTAAAACTGTATTCTCCTAACAAATATAAAACTAGAAAAGCCCACAACACCTAACCACACCCTCTCTAACCCCTATCAATGTCCAACAGGTCCCACCCACCAAACAAAACATTAGAAATGGGGCCAGAGAGGCATAGCGGTGGGCTAGGAGTCATATCTTCCTCCCTAGGCTAACAAAATGCTCTTCTATCTGGCTTTCTTGCCATGCCATCCTAAGGAGCATGCAGCGCTGAAATGCTCTAACTCTCACTGTCAAGGGGGTAGCAGCAGTAGAAGATAAAGAGTGGCGGCGGGCAGGTGCCGGACTATAGTGCCATACCACCGGAGGCACTACTGCCGATATTCGTACCTTATGGCCTCCAGCTTCCTTTACTGGGTCTTGGCTGCTCTCTCCCGACTGTCAGATGTTGGATGAGCAGGAGTAGTTATATCACTTGCAGTGCATAACATTTGTGGTATTCTCGATTCCTCAGCCCCTGAGATTCTGATGAGATTAGCGCTTTAGGCATTAGGCACTATGGAGTACACAAGTATTCTTCTTCTCTCTCTTGTTTAACTAAATTAATCTTGTGGGCATGCCATCTCAGCTTGCGCCCTAGACAGACATACTTCTGTAGCAAACTTGCATTACTTTACTACTGTTTGCAGGTGGGGCAGCTGCACTACACAATTATCTCTTTTTCTATTATGGCCATGCTCTGGTAAACCAATGCAAATTGCTCAATTTCACTTTCATCCTGACTACTACAACAAGGCAGATAATATGATTGCTAAAATGAATGATGATATATGGCACAACGTCATGTGACATGAGGTACTTCTATTGTAACCATGCAGCGGATTTGCCACTCATGTTTGACACTGTCGAAATGATGACATGGGTAGGGAGGGAGTGGGCCTCGGAGTCGGAGACAGGCAATTGATGATGGGTGGATACATACATAATATATAAGTTGTGCTTGCAAACTGCTGTGAGTCAAGGGAGTAGTCTGAAACACAACAACATGCCTTTGAATCAAAAACCTTGAAAAAAAAACATTCCTTGTTTATTTTTCTTCCCAGGGATTTTTCACTTTATCATTGCATTGTTCTTCTAGTGTTATTTGTATTCTTCACCCTTGGCTTTGCTACTCTGGCACGGCTTAATTTTCTTTTACATTCTCTTCATCCAGTCTTCACCTATGAATGAATACCATCCAGGCATCCATCCATCCAAACATGGCTATTATTCTCAATAAACCTTTCACCAACATAATTTGTCATTTAACCACCCATGCGTCCTTGCTTGCCTTTAAGTTTGACCCATCCAACCCCCCGGAGGATTCCTTTCACCTATACAGTTTCATCCGATGTAGGCATTCTTTCTTTCACCTTTCGCCAGCCATGGCTGCTGCCGGTAAGAGCAGTGGGGCAAGGTGAGGAGGGATTTCGAGAGACGACCACGAGGGAAAATTAAATAAATAATTAATTTTCCCTTGTGGTTGTCTCTCGAAATCCCTTCATCGATATTGCCTGCAGCGGCAGCGGCTGCCTTTCGCTCATCCTTCACTCACCCATGCATCCTATCAGCCACCAGTATGCATCCCGGGCCCCCTTCACCCACGCATCCTTTTCTGCCAGTCATGTATTACATGTCAGATGTCACCCTTTCTTCCTCCTTCCATCCTTCTTTCCCTTTTCCATCAACCCATCAGGTCTGACTCTTAGGGGTCCATTAGGATGTCGGGCGGTGGGACCACCGTGGCGCTGGCGGTGCGGAAAAAGGCCTTTTTCCGCCCGCCAGCAGCGGACATCACGCCTGCCAAATTAGTATGGACAAACATAGGCCAATTCCCGACAGCCGCGGTGCGACGCACACTGCCATCAAAGTGCGCCCCCGCCACCATGGCGGTGTGAGCCAATGGAGACTCACCGCCGTGCGGAATGACGTCTGCCCTGATCCACAAATTAGGATGACAAAAGCAAGCAGACGCACAACAGAGGAGACACCGCCCAACCAGAGACGGCGGAATCTCGACAGCGGAGCGTGAAACCAGAGTCCCGGTCATGACCGCCATGGACCCAGCTCTACACGTCTTTCCGGTGCTGTACCTGCTAAATTACCAGGAACTCATGGACTGCCGCGGATGCCGCCGATGGTACACAACAACACAACACACGGCCTGACACCAGTTCCAAATACACATCAGACACCCTAGGGGGGACAGGGACACATCCACAAGGGCACCCACACATCACCCACCAACCACAAAGTCACCCCGCTGCATCCTGGACACACAGCTACCGCCACCATGCAGCAATGTCCCGGTCACGTCACCGCAGTGGCGAACACAAGCAAATACATGCGCACGTTGCAGAGGTAGGGCCAGTGCCAGGCATGGGCAGGGCACAAAGACCACAGGGACACACCCACTCCCACCACACACTAGCACACCCCATGAAGGCACATGCCATGTGCCCCTCCTGTGCACGCCATGCACAATAAGGAGCCAGGGCAATACACACCCTGCACCACACAACAAACAATCATGGAGACACACACTGCAGGAGTGGATGCACAGGAACACACAACACACAGCACAGTAGCACAGGAACACACACAACACCACACTCAGGGAAATATCAATGAGGACAAGCAACAAATGAACACATACAAGGAATCAACATCCAAATGGACATGCAGCCTGCACAGTCACACATACATACAACTACCCCACAGGAGCACGCCAGCAGCACTACACACAGGATCCATCTACACACCTCAGGACTGACAAACACCAGTAAGAATCTACACACATACCCTCCTCACACCAGCAGCACACAACACCAGTGCCAAACACACTGAAGGCTGGCAATACTTGACAGACAACACAAAAACAAACAACCACACACCCTGGGTTCAGCCACAGACATCACACACACAGGGATGCCACCACAAATGTGCCCAGCAGAAACACACACAGAGCCACAACAACAACAACAAACATGCCCTGTGCAGCTAAACTGGGGAAAGGCAATGGGAGCACAGACACAACAGAAGTGCACAACCTCATCACTCAGGAACAATGCCCAGACAACATACCACAACACACACAAGAAGTGCACCATGACAGAACAACACAGCCACAGCAAACAAATGCACAGGCAGACAATCACATAGCAAACACAGAACGACATCAGGGGATGCACACCAGGCAATCAAAAGGCAACATACACACACAGCACTGCATGCACAACAAGCGGTGTGTGCACACCAAGCATACCATACACACACAGACATCAGTGACAGAACAGCAACCCACACAACACCATACCGCACAGCACAAAGACAACAGCACACCCAGGAAGTGAAGCAAAAACACAAACAACACACATACATACAACACAACACCCAATAGATGCACAAGTCTGGGACACAAAGGTGGAAACAACTTGACCACAGGACTGGGCAGCACACACAGTTGAACTGCATAAGAGCAACCATGACTGATAAACAGCACCAGGACATCACACATGACCCATTGGGAAATGCCCTGAGTGACACATTGACCCTGGACAAAGAACTGCACCACAAAGCACAGTGCTACAAATGAAGTCAAACCAAGGGACAGCTCACACCAAAGTGAAGTGTACTGCATGTCAGTAGGGGACATGGCAGGAGTGTACCATAAACAAAGAGAGGGAGTGCAGACCCACAATGGGTAGGTAGCTGAATGCACATATAGGGGAGGGCATGACAACACACACAACATGCCACACTGGAGGCAAGAAGGCACCATGTGACAGCAAGGCATGAGAAAACACAACCACAATGGCAGTGTGGAGCAGCAGGTCTGCATAGTCCCCACAAACAACAACAAGACACATGGATGTGCAACAAAACACAACACTGACTTGCCAGTAACACTCTCTGCATACTCACAAGTGACAAAAACAACAAGTAGGAGTCAGACAGAACTGCAAAGACACACCAACACACTGCACAGTGCACAACAAACAACTCACTCATGGGCATACAACCACATCCACAGGGATGAACAATCAAAACAACAGGCACACAACTCCCGGGTGACACATGTGTGTAGTTGACATTGCAGAGGCCTGCACACATCAACGCTCCCCACAAACTCAGCCCATTCACACTGCACACTACCTGGCCATCCGGGAGTACAAATGGAAAGTAAGCCATGGGACTAGGATGACTGGCCATCACAAGATGACCACACACATACACCACTGGGCACACATAAAGGAAGAACAGACATACATGATGACCCTGGACAGCCTGCCTGCAATACTGTGTGCAGAAACCCACTCTGTGCTGGCAGTGACCACCCCCCCCTGACGTGTACAATAGAGCCAACATGAACCAATCAAGTAAATGACTACTGCTAACCATTCAAAATTGACACCATTGCCACCACAAGTATCTGGGTCAAAAAGAAATGAAGACCCTGTCACCCCTAAAAAAAGAGAGTAAGTGAGCCCAAACATTGACCATGTTGAGGTGCCACACATACCATGTGGCACAGTAAACCATATACACACAGCAAAATAACTTTATTCAGTAAGGACACTAACAAAATAGACAACAGGAGCAACTGTCTTTATCCACATATTGCACAGATAGGTACCATGAGAAGAGAAGAGCAAGGCACAAGATGCAGAGCATGTCCATGAGAAGCTGCACAAGCAGGGGGCACACAGCAGTGAACGACAAGGCCAGTGGCCAGTCCAGGGTGCAGACTGAGTCCATGAGAAGCTGCACAGGCAGGGGGCACACAGCAGTGAACGACAAGGCCAGTGGCCTGGACAAAGTTCAGACTGAGTCCATGAGAAGCTGCACAGGCAGGGGGACACAGCAGTGAACGACAAGGCCAGCGGGCAGGACAAAGTGCAGACTGAGTCCATGAGAAGCTGCACAGGCAGGGGGCACACAGCAGTGTACTACAAGGCCAGTGGGCAGGACAAAGTGCAGAGTGAGTCCATGAGAATCTGCACAGGTAGGGGGCACACAGCAGTGAACGACAAGGCCGGTGGGCAGGATAAAGTGCAGAGTGAGTCCATGAGAAGCTGCACAGGGAAGGGTCCATTACAGCAAAGAGCAACAGGGCCAGTGGCCAGTCCAGGGTGCAGCCTGAGTCCATGAGAAGCTGCACAGGGAAGGGTCCAAAACAGTAAAGAGCAACAGGGCCAGTGGCCAGTCCAGGGTTCAGCCTGCGTCCATGAGAAGCTGCACAGGGAAGGGTCCAACACATCAAAGAGCAACAGGGCCAGTGGCCAGTCCAGGGTTCAGCCTGAGTCCATGAGAAGCTGTACAGGGAAGGGTCCAACACAGCAAAGAGCAACAGGGCCAGTGGCCAGTGGCCAGTCCAGGGTGCATCCTGAGTCCATGAGAAGCTGCACAGGGAATGTATGCGACTGTACCTTTCATTGGTCAGCAACACAGTCAAGGGGCAACAATGTGCAGTACAGGCCCACCTATGTGCGACACAGGTGTGTGAGGGAGACTATCAGTCAGACCTGGCTGTCAGGCGGTCTGGGAGCTGGCTTTGTCTCTGGGACTATGGAGGCACTTGACAGGGGAGAGAGCGGAACAGCTGAGGTAGAGCTATCTGTGGTTTGGCAAGCCGGAGGGCTGCTTGGACCAGGTGGTGTAGTGGCATGTGGAGGTGGAGTCATGCAGACGGGAGTCGCGGTGTGTCTGGGAGATTGTGGAGGGGTGCCCTTTAACTTCTTGGGGATCCTAAATGGCTTGCCTGACTTTGGATCAATGGGAAGTGGTGTGGGCACAACAGGCACACTCACCACCACTGCTGCAGCACGTGCAGGCGCTGGCAGCTCCTCTGGTGATGTGCTGGATCCAGCGGAATGCTTTGCCTTGCTTCGCCTCTGCCCCCCCTTCTCCTGTTTACTAGGTGTTACCCCTACAGTGCCCTCCAGCAGCTGCTTCACTGGGCTTGGAATGGAGGTCGAGGTGGTTGGTGATACTACCTTGGAGCCCTTCCTAGGTGTACCCTTGGCTTGCACCACCTCCTTGGTGGGCACAGACACAGTACGATTATCTTTGCGTGATGCTTTAGGGGCAGGAGAGTCCTTGGATGGGGATGCCACTGAGGCATGTGTGCCTGAGGTCTGCTGCTTTGCGATTTGTCCACTGGTGTCGCCTTACAGGCTTTTCCCCCTGTGCTCTGGGGTGCCTTTGGTCTTCTGTGGGGATGGTGTCTGTGCCCGGGACCTCTTACTGAGGCGGACACGGGCAGTAACAGAGGAAGTGGCTGGGAGGGTGGGCAATGGCCACTGTGTGGTGGAAATCGATGCAGAGTCCCCGTTCCCTGTGCCCTCCAACATGGATGCATCCCAGCTGGCATCGGATGAGGTGGTGCTTTGCGTCTCAGGCTGGGACTCCTCATAGCAGACTCCTGTCTGAGGCTCTGGTGACATCTGTGTCACTGGGCTCCTGGACAGCTGTGGTGCTAGTTTCACCCCCACTGGTGTCCGTCTCCTGTCCCTCCGTAACCATAGGTGATGCTGCATGGGAGAGAGAGATGTAGGGTCAGGTCAGTGGCAGCAACAGAAGAAACATATGCAAGCAATGCATTACAAAAGTTGACCAAATCAACATGTTGCACACCACCCTGTGCAATCACATCGTGCCAACTCACTACATAGACTCAAGCAGTGTGTGGAAACAGGATACTCAGGCATGAGTGAGCCATGTGATGACCACACAGCACAACACCCTGCTTGTGGCTCTGTTCAAACAGGCACACAACTAGTTCTGAGCACACCTAGGGACATGATGGGGCACACTACTTGTTGACAATGATAGAACTGGATGGAACAGGAGGGGACAACACAGACCCATACTACAACATGACAGTCCACAATGAACATTAGCCCATGCCACCCACCATGTCGTACCTTGGGGACAATATAATGCTGCACATTGCTGTAAGATGTGTAGGCCTCCCCAATATGTGTGCATGCAATGGACACATTGATGTACGCACAGTCAGATTGGGCACACTGCCGTTCCCTCCCAAGGGATTCCCAAGACTACACCAATGCAGAAGAAACCTGAAGAGCACAACTCAGAATATAATGTGAAGGCACAGCATCCAAATCACCTTTGTAAGTACAGGTAGAGCAAATGCATGCCACAGGCACCCAGACCCGCAGCCACTTACATGCCACAGCATCACACTACCAATATCACAGAGGCCAGCGCTGGCACAGGCTCTGTACACATGCAGCCACTCCCAGCCAAATTCAGACTCCCCAAATGCTCACCCCTGGCTTGCTGCGGATGCTCCTTCAAACGTGCATCCAGCTCAGGCTGTGTCACCGCCAAGATGCGCCCCATGAGTGGTGTCATACTGCACCGTGCCAGACGCCCAGTGCGAGGAAGCAGCCCCAAGGTCATCTCTGCCACATTCTTTGCCAGCCGGCTGATGTCGTCCCATCTCTTGTGGCAGTGGGAGCACCGTCGGTTTGAGACCCCCAGGGCTCGCACCTTTGCTGCAATGGTCCTCCACACAGCCTTACGCTGGTGTACCTTGAGCTGCAGGCATGGGAGACAAGAGTGGGAAATGATCAGTGACCCAGTGCCATGTACTGACATCTATAAATATAGCAGCAAGATAAAAAATCAACAAATATCCAACGAAATTGGCAATCAGAGACTATAGTAGAGCTCACATGGGACACCTGCATGGGAAAAGCGGATGTTAAAGAATGCAGGTGTGAGGGGGAACACAGTCCCTGCACATCACACGCACATGCAGGATGCCAGCACTTAAACACCCATGTAGTCTGCCCATACTCCAGTCCATTTTTGGCTTGAGCAACACATACATCACATGTCAACCTGTGTTTGGGGGTAGACTCACTCTGTTCAAGACTGAGCAGCCATCAATGTCCCTGTCCTGTGAATAGTTGAATGTGTCATGGTGGTCACAATGAGGGACATGATCACACCAATACAAAATGCTATTCACAAGGGCAGTTGTGTGCAAAATACAGTGCTGAGATGGCCCATAGCTGGAGTGCAATGTGAAAAGACTGATGTCAAACTCTGTAAGTTGAGTGAGGTGTCCTTGTCTTTGTAGGCGGGGACTGTGCAGGCCAACTGGGTTCACACTGAGTAGGACTACAGGGGCACACACAGCCATCCAGCCAAGCAATCACTGTCCTGACTACAGCATGAACAACCTTCTGTGTCACTGTATGGCTGACAACACAACACAGTTCACTCATACATACATATGCAGGGAGGGAAAGCTGTGGCATTGGGTACACACACCCTCCCACTGGAGAAAGCATGTCAGGCAGTGCATGACACTACCCCATACTCCCAGGCACCACCTGCATCAGTCCAACTACATGTGTGGCCCCCCTGCCCTACCCCACCACTGTTGAAGACTTACCACGACATTTGGGGCACCATATAGCCTTGGGTACTGTGTGAGCACCTCGTCCACCAGGACCTCCAGCTCCTCGCTTGTGAAGGGACTGGCACGGATCTTCTCTGTCCTTGCCATCACTGTGGACGTGAGACAACAGCGGCAGAATTGGGTGGTGAGGGTTCTCAGGCAGCAGTCCCTGGAGGCAGCAGCAGGTGAGGGGTCTCAGGCAGCAGTCCCTGGAGGCAGCAGCAGGTGAGGGGTCTCAGGCAGCAGTCCCTGGAGACAGCAGCAGGTGAGGGTTCTCAGGCAGCAGTCCCTGGAGGCAGCAGCAGGTGAGGGTTCTCAGGCAGCAGTTCTCAGGCAGCAGTCCCTGGAGGCAGCAGCAGGTGTGGGTTCTCAGGCAGCAGTCCCTGGAGGCAGCAGCAGGTGAGGGGTCTCAGGCAGCAGACTCTTGGAGCAGTGGAAATGTGAGGCTCACTCCCACACATATATAGCCCCTGGGGTAGTTTCAAAGGTGCCAAGCTGCAGCAATTGGTGGTCCAGGTCTGCCTCTTTCAAATGCATCCAATGACCGCCTCCGCGGTGGCGGACCACGCCTACAGCGATCTTCAAAATTGCATCATGCCACGCAATCATGGCTCCCATTGGCAGTAAGGGCATGCTCCATGGCGGTGACACAATGCAGGGGCCCGGGGTGCACTACCGCGACCGTGCATCTTTCAAATGCATCCAATGACCGCCTCCGCGGTGGTGGAGCACGCCTACTGCGATCTTCAAAATTGCATCATGCCACCGCAATCATGGCTCCCCTTGGCTGTATGGGCATGCTCCATGGTGGTGACACAACGCAGGTGCCCGGGGGCGCTACTGCAATTTTGGAGGCGGAGCATGCCAACCGCCATTTCCCCATGTCTCCATGCCTATCAGTACCGCACTTGTGTAAATGGGGGTGCTGGTGACACACCGCTGTAGCCAGGCGATAGCTACTGTGATTTGGGTGCCATACATTGACACAAGGCTCCGCCATTCAGGCGGCGGAGCATGCCAACTGCCATTTCCCCATGTCTCCATGCCTATCACTACTGCACTTGTGTGAATGGGGGTGCTGGTGACACACCACCGGGGCCAGGCGATAGCTAATGCGATTTGGGTGCTATACCTTGACACGACGCTCCACCATTCAGGCGGCGGAGCATGCTAACCACCATTTCCCCATGTCTCCATGCCTATCACTACCGCACTTGTGTGAATGGGGGTGCTGGTGACACAGCCGGGGCCAGGCGGTAGCTACCGTGATTTGGGTGCCATACATTGATACGATGCTCCGCCATTCAGGTGGCAGAGCATGCCAACCGCCATTTCCCCATGTCTCCATGCCTATCACTACTACACTTGTGTGAACGGGGGTGCTGGTGACACACCGCCGGGGCCAGGCGGTAGCTACCGCAATTTGGGTGCCATACATTGACACGACGCTCCACCATTCAGGCGGCGGAGCATGCCAACTGCCATTTCCCCATGTCTCCATGCCTATCGCTACCGCACTTGTGTGAACGCGGGTGCTGGTGACACACCGCCGGGGCCAGGCGGTAGCTACCGCAATTTGGGTGCCATACATTGACACGACGCTCCACCATTCAGGCGGCGGAGCATGCTAACTGCCATTTCCCCATGTCTCCATGCCTATCGCTACCGCACTTGTGTGAATGGGGGTGCTGGTGACACACAGCCGGGGCCAGGCGGTAGCTACCGTGATTTGGGTGCCATACATTGACACGATGCTCCGCCATTCAGGCGGCAGAGCATGCCAACCGCCATTTCCCCATGTCTCCATGCCTATCACTACTGCACTTGTGTGAATGGGGGTGCTGGTGACACACCGCCGGGGCCAGGCGGTAGCTACCGCGATTTGGGAGCCATACAATTGCGATGGCCATCAGTCAAACATCAACAGTGCACAGTGCCAATATGTTTAATGGCGCATCATTGTGCACACGATGCCAATGCTCAATTCACTCCACTGATGGCTACACATGCCATGTTTGTGTCTGTAACATAGATTTGCCTGTATCCACTCACATGTCACTTATGTATTCGATGTTGGTGTAGGCAGGACAGTGTTGTTCTGGACTGTACAATGTGTACACATGTCAATGTGTTGAGGTCCAGTGGCAATCACAGCGATGCTCGTCTCAATGAATGATGATCTATTTAGCATTTCCTCTCATGTCTGCTCATGAACACATTCGTCATTCCAGCGCCGAATGTGGTCATTGCGTGGTGGATGTATGCCAGGTTTCAATGACGCATTAAGGTGTGGCAGGTTCAGCAGCTAGGTATGAGACAGTGGTTTTTTGTTAGTTACACATATGCTGGATGCTATACTCCCAGGCGTGCCCATGTGAACTGTGGCCATATCCCTAAGTGCATTCACATTGACCAAGGTGGTGTTTGAGGTACTTGTCTTGTGTAAGTTGACACGTGTGCCCTTTGCGTAGCTGAAGGTGTCACTCCATGTTAGCTGGTCTGTTAGTCCATATAGATGTCAGTCATTGTTGTGGTTGTGTCCTCCAGAACGTGATATGCTGTGCACATCTCATGAAGTATTGCATTGACATGTGTCCACTATCATCTCAAATAGGAGGAGGACAAATTTGACTAGTCACTTGATGCTGCTGGAGGACATGGAGGATGTTGCGGTCATACGGAAATGCCGCATGGACAGAGCCACCCTTAAAACCCTTTGTGATCTGTTGGAGCCCCACCTGCAGCCCCGCAGGGCATATCCAACAGCTTTCACCCCTACTTATATGGTGATGGCAGCCCTGCATTTTTTTGCCACTGGATCGTTCCAGGAGACTGTGGCCAGCGCTGGTGGGATGTCACAACGATGTTCAGCATGGTTCTGCGTGATGTACTGTCCGCCATGATGCTATACAAGGACAGATAAATCCATTTCCCCAGTGGTGCTGAATTGCCAGCTGTGAAGGGAGAGTTCTATCCCCTTGGACACATCCCCCATGTTGTTGGGGCCATTGATTGCACCCATGTCGGTCTTGTGCCACCACAGGCAAGTGAGCACATATACCGCAATCGCAAGCATTACCACTCCATCAATTTGCAGGTGCTGTGCCTGGCATATATGACCATCTCGCAGGTGTGTGCCAAATTCCCAGGCTCGGCCCATGACTCCTACATCCTGCGGAACAGCATAGTGCCCCAGCTGATGGCTAATCTTCTTCCCGAGTGTGCATGGATTGTGGGTGAGTATGCCTAGTCGTGTGGCGTGCTGTGTGTGTGGCCTGCAGCCCTGAGCCTCAGCGAGGTTGCAATGTCTATTTGTGTTTGTCATACCTAGGTGACTCTGGATATCCCAACCGTCCCTGTTTGCAGAGTCCACTGCGGAATCCCAGGACCCCGGCTGAAGTCCGCTACAATGAGGCCCATGGGAGGACACGCCGTGTGGTGGAGCCTACTTTTGGTCTGCTCAAGTCACGTTTCCGTTGCCTGGACAAAACCGGAGGTGCACTGGCATACTCGCCCCGGAAGGTGTGTCAGATTGTTGTGGCATGCTGCATGCTCCACAACCTAGCCATTCTCAAGGAGATTCCCCTGCCCCTGGATGATGGTGAGGACCCAAGGCCCCAGCCTGCAAACCAAGCCGTGTCCAGTGATGAGGACAGTGGAGAGGAGGATGGTGTTGACCTGCGTGAACAGCTCATCACCCTCTACTTCACTTGACGGTGGGTGTCAATGTGCAACATACCCATTGTCTGATTATATTGCTGTTGTCATGAAGGGGCATGTGAGAATTGTAGCATCAGCCAGTTGTAGACTCAGTGGTGGTTTGAAATGTTTTTGGGACATGTCATTCGGGGACATCTACAGGACGTGTATGTTGACATTTGTTGGCCATTGTGACATGTGCATGTTGGGTTATCCTCATGGTAGGTGTTGTGTGATGTCTGTGATGCCAGACCCAGACCAGTGACAGGTGTTCTGTTGTGTTTCCCTAGGTGCCTTTGACTTATCCTTGCCTACATACAGCCCATGCTCCTGGTACATTGTGATCATGTTGAAGACTGTACATCCTGCAATAAAGACGGAGTGGACATGCCAACATGTGTGTGAGGTTAATTTATTTACAATGGTGAGATGCGAGGGGGGTGTACATTTCCATTGGGGGGTGGGGTGTAGGAGTAATGTAATGTAATGTAATGTAAGTGCCAATTTGTATCGCGCGGCAATCGCTCCAAGGAGCATCTAGGCGCCCAGAAAGGACCACCAGATGTTAGGTAGTCCCTATGCTTACTTGACCGAGAACCCGAATTACACTAGGCTTCTGGCAGTTATATCTTGGAGATTAAAGATCCAGGTTTTTAGATGTTTACGGAAGTCTATTTCTTTATCCAGTAATCTCAACTGGGGGGGAAGAGTATTCCATGCTTTTGCTCCCAGTACCGCCAGGGATTTGCCCCCTCGAGTTTTGAGTCTGAAACTCGGGACGGTAAGCAGGTTGGCCGTTGAAGAACGCAGTGCTCTGATTGGACAGTATCTGCTGAATTTTTTCCTCAGATAGGACGGGCCTAGGTTGTGAACAGCTCTAAAAGTAATTAACAGTACTTTAAACAGAACCCTTTTTGTACTGGGCAGCCAATGTAATGCCTTGAGGGCTTTGGTTGCAGATGATCTTTTCGGCCATTTTAGAACCAGCCTCGCTGCTGCATGTTGCACCATCTGAAGTTTGTGTGTGACAACTTTATTTGTACCAGCATAGAGGCTGTTGCAGTAATCGATGCGCGATGTTACAAGTGCAACCGTAACTGTTTTCCTTGCTTCAAGGGGCAAAAGATCAAAGAACTTTCTCAGTCCCTTTATTACCCCAAAGCACATGCCTGCCACTCTAGCTGCTTGTTGTCTAAAAGACAGGTCAGAGTCAAAATGCACCCCCAGATTACGGGCCGAGTTGGTTGTATGAGGTGGTATTTCAGCTTTTTCTGGCCACCATAATCGTGGGGTGAACTCATTTTTTGGGCCTATAGGCATGATCTCTGTTTTACCTGTGTTGCATTTCAGGTGATTTAGGCGCATCCATTCAAAGGTGGCCGTTAGGCAACCTTTGAGCTTATCCTCCCAGGCTTGGTTATCCTTATCCATTACCAGGATAAGTTGTGTGTCATCGGCATAGGCTATAGCGTCTATGCCAAATGACGATATCAGTTTTATCAGGGGTGCAGTATAAACATTAAACAGGGTCGGGCTCAGGCTCGAACCCTGCGGAACTCCCGTCAACAGCGCTTTTTCACTGGAGCAGAATTCCCCCAGGGTCACCACTTGCCTCCTGTCACTTAAAAAGTTTCTTATCCACTCAAGCACTGTCCCTGTGACACCAGATGTTATTAACCGGTCTAATAGGATGGCATGTGAGACCGTGTCGAAGGCCGCCGATAGGTCTAATAAAATCAGGACGGCCTTCTTGCCTTGGTCTAGGGCTGAGCGGATAGTTTCTGTAGTGAACAGGAGGGCCGATTCGGTGGAATGTTGGGCCCTGAAACCTGCCTGGTTGGGGTGCCATACATCACTATCTTCCAAGAAACGAGTAAGTTGTTTATTTACAATTGACTCTGTGACTTTGCACAGAGCCGGAAGTAGTGAGATGGGTCGTAGGTTCGACAATGTGGTGGGGTCAGAGAGTTGTTTTTTTTGCAGTGGTTTCACCGCTGCCAGTTTCCACTCTGGGGGGACTTTGGCTGTGGACAGTGAGGTGTTGACAATGGCATTTATTATTGGATTGGCAATGTCCACAATGAGGTGTAAAAGTCTAACTGGGCATGGATCGAAGGGGGATCCGGATTTTGTTGCCAGAATTCCTCTTTTGGTATCCTCCAGGCTAACTGGAAGGAAAGTTGTCAACTGCGTGGCTCCTTGCCTCACTATATCATCCTCTGTTCTTGGCTCTAATATAGGGACATCGAAGTCCTTCGTCAGCCCCTGTACTTTTCCCTCAAAGAAATCTGCGATCTTGTCACAGAGTGCCTGCGAGGGCGGGATATCCTGCGCTAAACATTTAGGCTTATTAAAGCCGTTTACAATTTTAAATATTTCCTTTTGTTTGCTGCTGGCTGTTTCTATTGCCAACGAGAAGTACCTTTTTTTAGCCTGTTTAATTAGCGCATGATAGGCATTTTTTATCCTTTTGTATTTGCTACGTTCTAGGCTAGAGTAGTATTTCCGCCAGCTTCGTTCAGCTCTTCTAAGCTCCCCTTGTTTATCTTTGAGATCTCGATCGAACCAGGGTGCAGATGTTTTCTTTCTACCCTGCCTCGTTCTGTTTTTTCCCTGCCCAACTGTACCTTTCAGATCATTCATCCATGTTCTGAAACTGATGGGATTTACAGGTACTACCAGCTGGGGTCTACAGTTCCTGGCTATAGTTATAAGTTCTGGGTGGGACAGTATCGTTTTCCATTCATCCCTGAGTGAGTTCACAGTTGTGGTAGATGAGATAGTCGAGCAGTCACCACATTGCTGTGGTGACCCTGTCCAACAGACAGATGCCATTTAACAAGGCAGTGTGGGACAGGACAGTCCAAAAAGTCAATGCAGTGGTGGAGAGGGTTGCCATCATGGCTGGCTCCGTGACTGGTGTCTGGAAGGTGCTTGGCCTCCAGATACTCCCAGGGTCTTCTTAGGATGGCCCCTTTGTCGTTTGGCAGGGGGGGAGGGCCTGCTGCAGGGCCAGTGGGGTCTGAGGACTCACCCCTCTCTGTGGGCGCAGGGGAGGATGGTGAACTGTCATCGTGCGGCCCACCAGAGGGAGGTGGAGGTGTTGTCTGTGGCGCATGCCTGTCCTTCAGTACCACCACTTGCTGGCCCAAGAGGTCCACGATTTGTCCCATGCGGGTGTTGATGGACCTCATCAGGAGGATGAGCTCGTGCAACAGTTGGTCCGACCGGCCTGTTTGTCCCTGGGCCTGTTCGTATGCACACAGGACTCTGGTGATGTGTTCCAGGGAGTGGGTCCCAGCCTCCTGGTGTCCCTGGGTGACCCTGCCCCTCCCACCTGCCCTGCTGCCACAGACCTGTTGCCTCACCACTGTGGGCACCCGCATCCTCTCCCAGCCCTCCTCCGTTGGTGGTGTGTGCTGGTCCTCCTCTGGGACAGGGAGGGTGTTGCAGGCAGCACTGGTGGTGGTGGCGGTGGCCACACAGGCCATGACAGCAGGGGCCTGCTGTGGAGTTATTGTTGGCGCAGATGTGGTGGGGGGACGAAGGGGTCCATGGAATCCTGGGAGTCAACATCCGAGAGTCCTTGTACCGGGGGTGATGACTGGCTCTGCAGGTTACTGGTGTTGTCCTCTGCAGTGAGTTCTTGGTCACCTGTGGGTCAGATGTGAAATGGTCATTGCAGTGCACCCCGCAAGTTGTGTGTTAGCTGTGTGTCATTCACTTTTTGTACACTGCACAATTGACATATCATCATATTGTTGACTATGTGCAGTACTGTGCTTCCTGACATGATGCAGTGGTACAGGCATTACTTGTCAATGGTGTGAGGCGTCAAGGCATACCATGCGACCCGTGCACAATTGAGGTTTACAGGGACTTGTTGCCATCTAGGGCCTGGCACAACATGTGTTTAATTGAGAACTCATTGTTTATTTGTCTGACTTGGCAGACGTCACATCTGGCCATGGACTGGCCGTAGTCATCTCCTGCATCCCTTTCTCCTGTCATGTGCATATCTTGATTTCTACCACCACACATGCTGTCTTATTTTTCGAATGATCCTTGTTGCTCCGGCCCCATGGTGATGCACCTGTCAATAGGTGCTGTGCACGATTGTGCCCTGACTTTCTTCTACTTGTGCATTGGTGTGGCACACTTTGGTAGCTGTGACAGTTTCCTTAGCTTACTTGTGTGCACACTGTGCTTGGCAATGGGGTAGGTATGCCTCTTTGTGCAATGAGAGGGCTGGTGTTGTCATATGGCACAATTTAATTATTTTAAAATTGGTGGGTGCACGTACTGGTCACTTACCTGTAAGTTTGTTTGGTGTACTGCAATGGCCTCCAACTGCTCCTGGGTGGGGGATGGCTCCATCCTGCTCAGGTGTGTGACAGATGGGATGTTGGGAGTAGTGGTGCAGGCCTCCACCCCAAGACACCCTCCCAGAGAAGATGGCTATATACCTGTGAGTTTGATGTGGGTTGTGTAATGGCTGACACATGCTTCGGAGGGGGGAGGGAATCATCATGGTAGGCTGTGGGACAGGGGGTATGGTGGGAGTAGTGGTGCAGGCCCCCTACCCCCAGACACCCTCATTGTGAAGATGGCTACCTACCTGTAAGTTTGTCTGGTGTACTGCAATGGCTTCCAACTGCTCCTGGGTGGGGGAGGGCTCCATCCTGCTCAGGTGTGGGACAGGGAGCATGATGGGAGCAGTGGTGCAGGCTTCCACCCCACAAACAGCCTCATTGTGAAGATGGCTTCCTACCTGTAAGTTTGATGTGGGTTGTGTAATGGCTGACACATGCTTCTGGGTGGGGTGGGGGGAGGGATCCATCTTGCTGATGCTGTGTGCCAGGGGGCCTGGTAGGAGTTGTAGTGCTGTCTGTTTGTAGACATAGCCCCAATGGTAATGTTTGTAGCTACGTTTGTGGTGAATGGGAGTGGGTGAATGTTGGATCTGTGATCCATGTTGTTGTGAGTGTGTGGTGCAGATGGATGGTATGTGTCCTGGGTGGTGCAGCTTTGTAGTTGTGCAAGCAGGTACATAGCAGAGTGGCGGTAGTCATTTGTTTGTACTTACCAGCCTCCACTCCCCCGGCTACTCCTGTGAGACTCTCTGGATGCAGTATGGCAAGCACCTTCTTCTCCCGTGGTGTGAATGGTTTTTGTGGAATGGGAGGGCCACCGCCAGTCCTCTGAGCCAGCTCACGGTTCTTGCTCCTCCTCTCCTTGACAACCCTCTTCAGATCATGCCACCGCTTCATGATCTCCTTTTTTGATCTTGGGGTGGTCACTACTGCACTGACCCTTTGGACTATCCTTTCCCACATTTGTGTCCTTGTGGCTAATGGTGTCTTTTGGACCAGGCTACCAAAAAGCTGTGGTTCCACTCTGACTATCTCATCTACCATGACCTTCAACTCACTCTCAGTGAATTTGGGCATTTTCTGTGTGGCCATGGTGTGTGGTGTGCAAAGTGATTGTGGGTGCAGGAGTGTGAGTGGTGGTTGTGGTTGTGCTGTGTATGGTGTGTGTTGTGCAGGGGGTTAGTTGTGCTGGTGTGGAGGTGTTGGTGGTGCTGTGTGTGATGTGGCTAGTGATGTTGTGTCCTTTGCCTCTCCAGTCAGCTGTGGTATGTGTCCATTCTCTCCTGGAATTTTGCAAGGGATTGTGGTCAGGGAAGGGGCTGGTTTTATACTTAGCTATGTGGGTGTGTTCAATTGGGGTGTTGCTGACAGGTGTGTTGTCCTGGGATTTGTATTTTTCGTTTTGCCATGTGGTTGTGTCATTGGGGTGTGTTTTGTGTATTTGGGGGGCATGGCTAGTTTTCTGTGTGCACTTTTTGGCCTTCTTGTGAGGTTTTGGCTTCGTCCGCCATATTTTTTACGGTTCGTCCGTCACGGTGGCTGGACTTCAGCTCTTCCGCTGGCTCTCCCATTCATCCCATTGTGCGACCGTGGCGGTCGGAGATGGCTGTACGTATCGCGGGACCGTCGGGGATATCCTAATTTCCGGTGGTGTCTCTGCTATACTTGCAGCTATACCAACCCGCCGCGATTCCGACCACCCCGGACGAATTTTGTCCATCTCCGCCCGAAATGGGCAGTTTTTGTTGGCCTCGTTCCGCCGCGGTCAGATTTTTTGGGCAGCTAATCCTAATTTGGCTGCCGGTTTTCCCATGGTGCCGGCGGGTGGTTGTTTTCCACTTCTATGGCGGTCGGGGTGCTTTTCCGCACGCCATCCTAATGGACCTGTATGTCTTCTTCATAAAATGTTCCCTGCTGAGTAGAAGAGAAGACGTCATTAGTTACTCAATTTCCGCTAATGCTAATGCTAATTAAAGGGTGTCCTCTTCAACTGTTCACAACTTAGTCTCAACAGCACAGTGTACAGTGTACACCCTTGCAGGTAGTGTATACATCTGATTGTCAATAAGCATGGAATATGACTTACCACTGCCCATCACTGCTGCTGGGTCACCCCTGCAGCTGCTGCATCTGCTCTCTACTGACTGGCTTCGCCTTTCCCGCTGGCCCCGGCACTGGTGGTCGGTACCCCTGGAAAAACATTACACATTTTTTAGATGCCATATATGCCTCACCCTATTTAGTTTTTTTACCAGCAAGATTAAAAATGCAATACATACACCACACACATCACTACAATTCGGGTACAAACAACTAGAGTAGCCATCATATCCTATCAAAAATAATAAAATAACCAGTTGGGCATTTTGTTGGTGGCAATTTTTGAAAAGCCTCTCAAGAAGAGGACAACCCAAAGGACTGGACTCAGTGGCTAGAGCTATTGCTGAATCTGAGTTTTTGAAAAGAAAAAGAGTGGCCAACTGGGCGGACAAGCGGACATATGGTCTTCTTGGTTGGATTTGGAAAATGTAATGGTGCTAACCTACTCCTCCTCCTACTTCTTTACAGCCATAGTGCACGGTAATCAGTTCACCATCAACTGCTGCTAATAATACTAGGCCTAGACGAGAAGAAGACACAACTTTGGAGTCTCCAACATGACCATCATTTACTGATTGAGCATGAATAAGTAAAAGAAAGCCTTCTCATCTCAAATATGCGTAGAATACCTTACTTGGGCATGCAATCTGCACACCAGAGTAGTAGTACTAGTACTAGTAGTAGGACCAATGGGGTCTCTGAATCTTACAGTACCACCACTAGGCAGTCCACAAAATATATAAGGGGAGAGGGAAAGCTGACTGACAAACCTGAGGAAAGCAAACTACAGACAGACTAATACAGAGCAAGAGGCAGTTTGAGGTTAACAAAAAAACAGACACTATCAATATAAATAACTAAGTTAGTAGGTAAGGCAGGGATAACAAGAATTTAGTGTGTAATGGCTGACACATGCTTCGGGGGGAGGGATCCATCATGGTAGGCTGTGGGACAGGAGGTATGGTGGGAGTAGTGGTGCAGGCCCCCCCACCCCCAGACACCCTAATTGTGAAGATGGCTACCTACCTGTAAGTTTGTTTGGTGTACTGCAATGGCTTCCAACTGCTCCTGGGTGGGGGAGGGCTCCATCCTGCTCAGGTGTGGGACAGAGGGGATGTTGGGAGTAGTGGTGCAGGTCTTCACCCCCAGACACCCTTTCAGAGAAGATGGCTACATACCTGTGAGTTTGATTTGGGTTGTGTAATGGCTGACACATGATTCGGGGGGGAGGGATCCATCATGGTAGGCTGTGGGACAGGGGGTATGGTGGGAGTAGTGGTGCAGGCCCCCCACCCCTAGACACCCTCATTGTGAAGATGGCTACCTACCTGTAAGTTTGTCTGGTGTACTGCAATGGCTTCCAACTGCTCCTGGGTGGGGGAGGGCTCCATCCTGCTCAGGTGTGGGACAGGGAGCATGGTGGGAGCAGTGGTGCAGGCTTCCACCCCACAAACAGCCTCATTGTGAAGATGGCTACCTACCTGTAAGTTTGATGTGGGTTGTGTAATGGCTGACACATGCTTCTGGGTGGGGTGGGGGGAGGGATCCATCTTGCTGATGCTGTGTGCCAGGGGGCCTGGTAGGAGTTGTAGTGCTGTCTGTTTGTAGACATAGCCCCAATGGTAATGTTGGTAGCTACGTTTGTGGTGAATGGGAGTGGGTGAATGTTGGATCTGTGAGCCATGTTGTTGTGAGTGTGTGGTGCAGATGGATGGTATGTGTCATGGGTGGTGTAGCTTTGTAGTTGTGCAAGCAGGTACATAGCAGAGTGGTGGTAGTCATTTGTTTGTACTTACCAGCCTCCACTCCCCCGGATACTCCTGTGAGACTCTCTGGATGCAGTATGGCAAGCACCTTCTTCTCCCGTGGTGTGAATGGTTTTTGTGGAATGGGAGGGCCACCGCCAGTCCTCTGAGCCAGCTCACGGTTCTTGCTCCTCCTCTCCTTGACCACCCTCTTCAGATCATGCCACCGCTTCATGATCTCCTTTTTTGATCTTGGGATGGTCCCTACTGCACTGACCCTTTGGACTATCCTTTCCCACATTTGTGTCCTTGTGGCTAATGGTGTCTTTTGGACCAGGCTACCAAAAAGCTGTGGTTCCACTCTGACTATCTCATCTACCATGACCTTCAACTCACTCTCAGTGAATTTGGGCATTTTCTGTGTGGCCATGGTGTGTGGTGTGCAAAGTGATTGTGGGTGCAGGAGTGTGAGTGGTGGTTGTGGTTGTGCTGTGTATGGTGTGTGTTGTGCAGGGGGTTAGTTGTGCTGGTGTGGAGGTGTTGGTGGTGCTGTGTGTGATGTGGCTAGTGATGTTGTGTCCTTTGCCTCTCCTGTCAGCTGTGGTATGTGTCCATTCTGTCCTGGAATTTTGCAAGGGATTGTGGTCAGGGAAGGGGCTGGTTTTATACTCAGCTATGTGGGTGTGTTCAATTGGGGTGTTGCTGACAGGTGTGTTGTCCTGGGATTTGTATTTTTCGTTTTGCCATGTGGTTGTATCATTGGGGTGTGTTTTGTGTATTTGGGGGGCATGGCTAGTTTTCTGTGGGCACTTTTTGGCCTTCTTGTGAGGTTTTGGCTTCGTCAGCCATATTTTTTACGGTTCGTCCGTCACGGTGGTTGGACTTCAGCTCTTCCGCTGGCTCTCCCATTCATCCCATTGTGCGACCGCGGCGGTCGGGGATGGCTGTACGTATCGCGGGACCGTCGGGGATATCCTAATTTCCGGTGGTGTCTCTGCTATACTTGCGGCTATACCAACCCGCCGCGATTCCGACCACCCCGGACGGATTTTGGCCATCTCCGCCCAAAACGGGCAATTTTTCTTGGCCTCGTTCCGCCGCGGTCGGATTTTTTGGGCGGCTAATCCTAATTTGGCTTCCGGTTTTCCCACGGTGCCGGCGGGTGGTTGTTTTCCATTTCTATGGCGGTCGGGGTGCTTTTCCGCACGCCGTCCTAATGGACCTCTATGTCTTCTTCATAAAATGTTCCCTGCTGAGTAGAAGAGAAGACGTCATTAGTTACTCAATTTCCGCTAATGCTAATGCTAATTAAAGGGTGTCCTCTTCAACTGTTCACAACTTAGTCTCAACAGTACAGTGTACAGTGTACACCCTTGCAGGTAGTGTATACATCTGATTGTCAATAAGCATGGAATATGACTTACCACCGCCCATCACTGCTGCTGGGTCACCCCTGCAGCTGCTGCATCTGCTCTCTACTGACTGGCTTCGCCTTTCCCGCTGGCCCCGGCACTGGTGGTCGGTACCTCTGGAAAAACATTACACATTTTTTAGATGCCATATACGCCTCCCCCTATTTAGTTTTTTTCACCAGCAAGATTGAAAATGCAATACATACACCACACACATCACTACAATTCGGGTACAAACAACTAGAGTAGCCATCATATCCTATCAAAAATAATAAAATAACCAGTTGGGCATTTTGTTGGTGGCAATTTTTGAAAAGCCTCTCAAGAAGAGGACAACCCAAAGGACTGGACTCAGTGGCTAGAGCTATTGGTGAATCTGAGTTTTTGAAAAGAAAAAGAGTGGCCAACTGGGCGGACAAGCGGACATAAGGTCTTCTTGGTTGGATTTGGAAAATGTAATGGTGCTAACCTACTCCTCCTCCTACATCTTTACAGCCATGGTGCACGGTAATCAGTTCACCATCAACTGCTGCTAATAATACTAGGCCTAGATGAGAAGAAGACACAACTTTGGAGTCTCCAACATGACCATCATTTACTGATTGAGCATGAATAAGTAAAAGAAAGCCTTCTCATCTCAAATATGCGTAGAATACCTTACTTGGGCATGCAATCTGCACACCAGAGTAGTAGTACTAGTACTAGTAGTAGGACCAATGGGGTCTCTGAATCTTACAGTACCACCACTAGGCAGTCCACAAAATATATAAGAAGAGAGAAAGCTGACTGACAAACCTTTTGAGGTTAACAAAAAAACAGACACTATCAATATAAATAACTAAGTTAGTAGGTAAGGCAGGGATAACAAGAATTTAGAAACAGATAGATCGAAGAGGATTTGGTAGAAAATAAAATTAGGAAATGGAAATAATAGTTCAAAATAAGGAGCGGTACAAGTTAGGGAAATAAATATTAATATTAACAACAGGAGGACTTAGTGGGTGCAAGCAGAGCCACCTGAGGAGGAGCGTTTCTGGCCCTGGGAGGCACCTCCAGCTCCAGCACCAGCCTTGGAAGACCATGTCTTCTTGCCCCTGGATGCTGATGATCATGTAAGACATAATTAAAGAGACAAAAAATTATTGGTGTTAAATAAATATTAAATAATCGCCCAAACGAGCTCAAAGTTGCAAACAAGTATGATTAGGTAGTGCTGAGCACCTGTCTAGAATACCGATCACATGACATAATATAAGATTTTTAAATATAACTTACCTGCATGTGAGCAGCAGCATTCTTGCTATTTGCCCCAAAAAGTATATCCGCAATAACATAGAACACACAATAATAATTATAATAAACTACTCACGAAGCCCCTCGATCTCAACACCTAGCAGGTCCTGATCTTGGTGAAGGATATCGGACCACCGGTGCAGTTTGTTATGGGTGTGCCGGACCCAAGAGCAGCGATACGCTGCTCGGCACACCCTCGCCCACCGCTGGTGACGCTCCTGTACCCAGACCCAGGCCTGCCGCCTGCTGCCAGGGTGGAGGGGAGGTGGCGCTGCACAAAAAACAAGCGCTGCCACCTCCACCTCCGAAAACAAGGCCCTGGGCTGCACCTCTTCTGATTGCTGTCTTCCTTGCAGAAGGCGTCTCCTCTTTGCCCGGGTCGCACTCTCTGCCATGATGCTGTGGGTGTGGGGTCAGAAAAGAAAATGTAAAAAGTAAACAGTTAGGTGAGGAATAAAAGAATGTAAGTAAAAAGAATTAAAAAGCAAGTAATATAGAAAAACAGTACAAAACACCTTAAAAACACACAAGATGTCGAAAAGAACACAACATATACACTTAAGAAGACACAGGGAAAGATAATAAATACAAAATATCAGAAACAAGGTTTTGTGAAAGAAGAATTGAAAAGATTAAGGCAGGTTTGAAGTAGGCCCCAGCACCATAACAGAGAGAAGAAAACAAGATGGCCACACCCATACGTCACAGTGTGGTGCAGATTGCATGATATTTCCCCCCAACACAAAATCTGTGTTGCCGTATGGTAGAAACGTCATGCGAAAGGGCAGAACAAGCAACTCCGCCTGCGTGCAGGACTCCGCATAGCGGGCGGAGATTTTATACCGCCACATAGCGCCGCTACGCGAACTACGCCCAGGCTTACTATGAACTTGGAGCCTAACCATGAGGTGATTATGAAGCAGTGGTATGACCAGGAGGCTACCACAGTGGAGTTTCAACCTAGGCATGATGTGTGGGTTGATGAAGCCAGTGGAGCCCAAGTCTCCCCAGGATTGCTGGGCTGCACCATATTAGGTGGTAGAGAGAAAGGGGGAGTCCACCTACATGGTGGATCTCAAGATCCTCAGGAACCCCTTAAGGGTACTCCACCTCAACCGCCTCAAACCCCACTATGAGTGTTCTGAGTTCACCATGCTGCTGGTAGCAGATAATAGAGAGGAGGAGAGTGAACCTCTCCCTAATCTCCTGTTGTCTAAAAAGAAGGACGAATTAGTGGAAGAAGTCAACATCCTTCCTACTTTGACCCCAAAGCAGCAGAGGGACTATCACCAGCTAATGGAACAGTTTGCCTCCCTATTTTCTGATACTCCTGGTCTTACACACTTGAGTACCCATGTTATAGATACTGGGGACAGCCTACCTGTCGAAATAAAATGTACAGGCTGTCTGACAAAGTGAGAGCGAGCATCAATGCAGGAGTCACTAAGATGCTGAAATTGGGGTTAATTAAGCTCTCCAGTAGTCCCTGGTCCAGCCCAGTGGTGCTTGTACCAAAGGCTGCCCCATCAGAAACTGCCACAGGACACAGGTTCTATGTTGACTACAGGGGGCTCAAATCAGTCACAAAGACTGATGCATGCTCCATCCCTAAAGCTTATGAGCTCAGTGATAGGTTAGGGGCTGCAAGGCTCCTGAGCACTTTTGGTTTGACTTCAGGGTACTGGCAGATTTCTGTGACTGAGGGGGCTTAGGAGAGGTCAGCCTTCTCCACCACAGAGGGCCACTTCCAGTTTAAAGTAATGCCCTTTGACACAAGAATGCCCCTTCCATCTACCAGAGGCTAGTGAGCCAGGTCTTGGCTGGGATGGAGACCTTCAGTGCTGCGTATTTAGATGACATAGCTGCCTTTAGCAGCACCAAGCATGACCACCTATTTCACCTGCAGGAAGGTTTTCATGCCCTGCAACAGGCAGGCCTATCAAGGCCAGTAAGTAACAGATAGGGCATGGGCTGTGATGTGCTTGGGACACCTGGGTGGTTGCGATAAGGGGCAGCCCCTCCAGGCCAAAGTAGAGACTATCATGACCTGGGAGACTCCAAGAACTCAAACAGAGGTGATGGCCTTCCTGGACCTCACTGAGTACTACAGGAGGTTTGTCAAGAGATATTGCACTATTGTTACCCCCTTGACTCAGCTGGCTTCCAAGAAGCAGCCCATGAAACTGATATTGACAGAGGACTGTCAGAAAGCATTTGACTCTCTACAACAGGCCATCTGCACAGCCCTTATGAGGTCAAGGCCCCAGACTTTTTCCAGGGATTTAGTGCCTAAGCCGATGCCATGGAGCATGGTGTAGGGGGCATAGGGGGTAGCCCTATCACATCTAAATGAGGAGGGTATAGATCAACCAGTGGCATTATTCTCTAGGAGGCTACTTTCCAAGGAACAAAGGCAAAGTGCTATTAAGATAGAAGCCTTTATTGGGGTCTGGGCACTAAAGAAACTGAGATCATACTCGTTTGGGATTCTCTTCCGAGTTAAGATAGACCACAGGCCCCTCAGGTGGCTAATGCAAAAGAGGGGTGAAAATCCAAATTTGTTGCTGTAGGTTTAAGTTTCAAGTTTAAGTTTATTTGATTTAGTTCTCAACTCAGGACAACAAATATTTAAAGCATAAAATTACCTTTAAACTAATAAAATATCATTCTAGTACAAAGCTTAAAAAGATAAATGTAAACATATTGTAACACACAAATTCATTAGGCGGTGCCTTACAGAAAGAAATCAGGTTCTGAACCGAGTTAATTTTACATTTTGTTTGAAGTGGTTGGTTAAACCTCTTTCTAGCTTCCACAACAGTCAGATTTGAACATGCAAATAACACATGTTCTAAGTCTTGCACCCCACCATTACACAGATCACAGGAACTACTAGCTTTTTCTTTTGGGAACCACCTAAAGGTGAATGATTTTAGAGGACGTATCCCAAGACGGAGTAGTATAATGCTTCGCCAGACTCCATGCTTCAAATTAATTTGAATATACTGCTGCATTTTGTTATATACAATAGTTTCAGCATATGTTTTATTCAATGTCAATTTGGAGCAGTGTTGGATGTCAAGATAGAAGCTTAACCTTATTGTTAAATGTTTTTTAAAAAGCTTCAAATGAGCGGGAGTCCAAGATTGCAGCAGATCAAGATTAACATTTGATATTTTAAAAGCGATAGCTACATTTCTACAAAATACATATTTCGGCGATCCTTGTTCAAATGTCTCTATTTTTAAAAAGGATCGTAGGGTTTCATGTTCGGCATGGATGAGATTATATGCCCATTTTATAATATTAGTGATGCCTCTGGCGTAAGAAATGACTAATGAGAGTTCAAGACGAAGAACTTGTACCGTTATGGCTTCTGACGTCTTGGTTAGTTTCCGGAGGACTTTCCCTTCTTTCAGATTCAGATGTATCCATTGGCTTAATGTAATATATTCGAGTGCATATGATAATACTGGTGGGATCTTAGAACTATATACTTTAAGAAGAGAAGAAAAGTGCCTTTGACCAGTGGAGGCGTATTATCGTAGAAGTGCCCCCACGTGGACGTCAACTTTACGGCTCAAGTTCTGCAGGTGAGGCAAGTTTTGCAAAGATTGTGAAAAAATTCTCCCTAGGTATGTGTATTCCTTTACAACTTCCAGCAGTTTCTCCCCTAAAGTCCAGTTGTATTTCACATACCGTTTCCTTCCTGCAAACGGAACAATTTTTGTTTTAGTGATATTTGCTGTTAGAGAATTTTCTTCAGTGTATTTATTAAGTGCTTGTAAATTCCTTTGCAGACCAAATGGCGTTAGATCTAAGATGAATAAGTCGTCTGCATACATCATGGTGTGAATTTTACGAGATGTGATTTTAGGTGGAAAATTGCTAACCTGTTTAAAACTTTCAGGCAGGTCACAAAGATATATAGGGGCAGATTTATGAGGTTTTGCCGTAGGGAAGCGCAGCAGGCCTTCCTGCTGCGCTTCCCTACGGCAAAAGAAAAGGGCAGGGATGCGCCGTATCTATAAAATGCGGCGTATTCCTGTCCTTTTTCCCTGCGCCGGTGCACAATGGGCTACCTGCGCCAACGCAGGCACCTCTGCACCATGGTGCAAGGGTGCCTGCGTTGCGGGGATGAATATTTTTGTACAGGAAGGGAATCCTTTCTGTACAAAAATAATCACAAGAGGTTTTTCCTCTTTCTATGTGTGCTGCAGAATGCAGCACACATAGAAAAAGGAAAAACGAGGAGAAATAAAGATATTTCTCCCCGTTGCGCCTCCCTTACGCCTCCCCTGGGGAGGCGTAAGCTTTTGGCGCTGCCTCAGATTTATGATTTCTCGTAAATCTGGGGCAGTGTCAAAAGGCCATGGATGTTGCTGGGAACGCCCCCAGCAACACCCATTGCACGCCCCTTTAACGCGGAACACTGCGTTAAAGGGACTGATATTTATGAGGCAGCATTAAGCCAAAAAAAGTGGCTCAGTGCTGCCTGATAAATATCACGCAGGCTTCTGCGCCACGGAACGTCACAAAAAGTGACGTTCCGAATGCGCAACGGGCCTCATAAGTGAGGCCCATAGAGAACAGTGTGGGAGCTAGGAGGCACCATTCGCGAAGGCCGTTAGGTGTAGCTATTGGGCTAGTAAGACCCTTCTCCCTCCCAATTTGAACTTGACACCAAGTCCCTGAATACAATGATATTATTAAATGAAGGAGGTTATCCAGAGTTCCCATTTTTTGAAGTTTTCTCCAGAGCGTTGCTTTGTCCACCCTGTCAAATGCAGTCGTAAAGTCGACAAAGACTGCGTACACAACCTGAGACTTTAAGGTTACATATTTATCAAAATATTGTTTGCAGCGCTGCAATGTTGTCTATAACAGAGTGTTTTGGTCTAAACCCAGTTTGATATAAGGGATTAGAACCTGTTGAAAATGCCCACTCTTTGAGATGTTCTAATACAGTTGCCGCAAACATTTTCCCAGTTGCATCCAGAAGAGCTATCTGCTGGTAATTGCAGGGGAGCAGCCTGGAGCCTTCTTAAAAATGGGAATTACCTTGCTCCCCAGCCAAGATTTTGTAATTTCCCCAGTATCAAAGCTATGGAAAAAAAAGGGGAGCTAAGAACTTGCTCCATTCTTTGGTGTTCCTTTGAAGGACCTAAATTGGAATTTGGTCCGGTCCCGTTGCTGCCGATGTTCTTGCCTTTTTAGGTCTTGTCTAGCGGTGCAGCGCATGTGCTGCTTTCTTTGCGCGGCATGCAGTATACAGTATAGTGGGGGGAAGCTCCACCCACTTTCCGCACAACTTTTTCATTGGCTTAAATTGTAAATGCTGCATTCTCATTAGTTATCAGCATGTTGGTCCCTCCTCCTAACGGCCATGTCTTCATTTTTCTCCTTCCATGGCTATCGGCCCCTTTACTTTAAAAACTATTTTGTTCCCCTGCCTCCCCCTTTCCCTCCTGCAGTCCGTGACTTCTCTGCCCACCACCACCCACCCACTCCCGCTCGTACGTTCTTGGACACCCGCAAATTTGTTTATAATGTAATAGGTCTTGCGTAAATGCGAGTCTTTTTGCATTTGTAAATGCTTGTTTTCTCCTGGGATTGTCTGGGTGAGTTTGCACAATGTTTAGTCTGACCTGTCCACAACACATGCACATACAACGTCTTTTATGCAGAAGGAGTTTCTTTAATGTTTGCAACACGGGCCAATTCACGGCAGAAGGCAGAGACAGCACAAGCAGCGAAGCGAAACAGGACAGAGTGAAGCGCGGTGGGAGCTTTTTTAATTGCTGTTCTCTCAATCTTTCTATGCTCAATTTCGCCTCCTTTCCTCCTATTTCTCCCATCGTTTATCCTTTTCTCCTTCCTTGTGTTTACTTCCGTGTCTCTTTGCTGCCTCCTCTATTTTATCCTCCTTTTCTTGATGTTCTCATTCCATAGGTTCCCCCTAGTGTAACTTGATTCACTCGCTTCTACCTTTTCTTCGTTTTATTCTCTCTGCTCTCGCTTTGCCTTCCTTCATCTTTTTTCTTCCATTGTTTCCTTCCTCTCGTTGTCTGACTTTCTCTGACTCACTCCTTTACTTCTCTTTCGCTTCTCTTCACATTTTGGTTCACCCTTTCTGCCTTCCTCCCTTCTCCTCGCTAGCCCCGCCTTCACATCCAGGACACATCTCCCTGGTAACAAAATGCGGCCCGGCAGCTCCTTGGTGACTAAAGCAGAGCGCGTTTCTGGCATGCAAGGCTCAAATTCCACGCGCGCCCCTTCTGCACCTAGATCTGTACCCTCAACCAGCACCATAACACGCCTCAACATGGAAGAGTACTTCCGCACCACCCTGGAGGACAAGCTGCTAGTGTAAGAGGATAAGTGGGGTGTTCTATTGGGGGAGGAGGGAGCGTGGCGACATGTCTGCTAGAGAAGTTCTGGTGGTTTTTGAAGGACGTTCTTGCTTGCTGCGTGGAGGAAAGTGGTCCCTTTTGCTGCTTTTTGTCAGGGTTCTATGGATCCCTCAGGGCTCTGTGTCCCGGTGCCACTGCACCTGGGGCACCAATGGTAGCTATGCCCTTGGAAGGGGGTGGACATGTTGATAGGGAAGGGTGCTGCTCTGTACATGTACAAGAAGGGTGCCCATTGCTGAGGAAAAAGACAGCTCTGTAGAGAGGAGGCGTTAGCATATCTATACCAGACTATAGGTAGGAGAGGCACGCTACTGAGGTGCTCTCTGTGGGACATACTCCCTCCCAAAAGAGGGGACTCTCTACGGGACGAGATTTGTGTATTTTTGGGGCACGTCGGGTAGGAAGCACAGGATCTGTCCCCGAGTCCCAGTGAAGGAACCTCCTTGCACAAGGGTACGTGGAATGGCTGTTGTGCACACAACCAAAAGGAGACACACATGGATGGTTAACCTACTATAAACACTACTACAAGGTAATGCATCCTACTGTGTGAGTAGTGTAAGGGATGTACACTACTTCAACAAACATATAAGATGTGTACACTACAATAATGGACTGTTCTCCACCAGAAGAAGCAGGAAACGTTTTTTAGAGGCACATGGAGATTAACTGGTTTGCCCGGAGCCTACCGCCAGACTCAAACCTGGTACCCAGCATCAAAATCGGCTGCTCTAGCCGTAATCTGAACAAGCAATGCGCCGTTGGCTACAATGTGAGTAATTGTGAATGGTCTGCTTGGCTTCAGGGGCTGTTAACAGCTGTGACGTAAGGGTTAAGGTTCGCCTTTCAAACAAAACTTCCCAGCTGAATCTTGCACCTTTCTTTTTGATCATTGCGTCTCCGTCCCACCCATCCATCTACTGGGACTATTCCCCGGTAAGTCATAAGACTGTCAGCCATACGGCCATATATAGAATCAGCCACCATGGCAATCTGGCATGCTACAACAAGCATTTGCAATGCAATAGGTCTCACATTTACGCGAGTTTAAGCTATTGACATTGCAATTGACAATGCCTTTTATTTTTGTTTTCGTTTTTAAAACATAAATAAAAGGCATTGTCATTTACAATCCCAGTAGCTTAAACTCACGTAAATGCGAGACCTATTTGCATTGCAAATGCCTATTTATATAGTGTTCAATTAGAGGAGGAGATGGAGCTCTATTATCTAAAGTTTCTCCTCCTGGCTTACTTGCCATTCGAGGAGAGCTTTATGTCCTCTCTTTTAATTAATATAAGTTGGTTAAGTACATTTCCCATTCTAATGGGGGGACTGGGATAGCATGAAGTGATGTTTCTGTACCTGTTTCTTTGGCAATTATATTCCAGTAGGAACGTTTAGTATTCTGTTTTGCTGCTATCTGTATGTCCACCCATTTTTTATCCTGTATTGTTTTACGATTTTTTTCCTTTCATTTTGCATTGCTTTATGTCAGAGAATTGAAGGAATTGTGCCCTTATTAGTTTATTTAATTATGTTGCAGTTGTGCCTAGGTTCCGTCTTTTGTTTTTTAACCTGCAAAGATTGTACCAAATTATTGGTGACTGCTTCAAAGTTTGTTATCGGCTTTATTGAGTGAATAATCTGTAATGGTTGTGCCATCTGAATTGCAGAGATAATTTTGCTAAGTGTAATCAAATTCCATAGCAGCCGCCTTTGGACCTGGTTCACCAATACTGTACTTTGAAAATACATGATATGGCCTGGAGATGTAGGTTTTAGTCTCAACTATGTTATTAAATATAAGATTGCGTGATCACTTCCTAACAAAAAATTAATATTTAAGTGTGAAGCTGATCCGAACAAATCCAGACTACAGATCATATAATCAAGGATTGAAGAATTGAAATTGCCTGTTCTCGTGGAGGATGCGGGAATATCTCCTTCTATATTGCCATTTAATATTACTCCATTCAGCAGTGGAAGTGAGGGTAATAGAATTTTCCCTCTTTTATCTGCTTTACTTCCTGTCGGAAATTGAGGAATTGGGATTGCCAAGGCTTCTTCTTTCTGGCCATTAACCCATTTTTCAAGTAAGTCGTTAGATATTTTCCCTTTGAAGTCACATGTTAGGAAAACTGACGGAAAACCTTGTCCTTCTACCACCTGTTCTATTCCCTCAAATATTTCTATCGTTAGTGCATCCATTTTAGAGCCAGGGGGGATATAGACGTTACAGAGGAGGAGGATATTCAAGGTTTCCAAAGACTTGATCCCGAATTTGACCTTGATACATTGAATGTTCTTTGAACACATTGGGATAATTTCTTTGTCCCATTTAAAGTCTTCGTTAAGAAGAATTGCTATCCCTCCTTTTGCGTGCCCCCGATCGACCGGCTCTGCAGGAATGTCATACACAAAATAATCACAGTGGTCAAAAGTTGTTGCTGACCAAGTTTCTTGTAATATATATGGGATGTCCTTTTGTGCCGGCGACTTTATTCCAGTCGCTATAGCTGAGAAACCTAGGGCCATTAGATTGAGTTGATTGGGATTTACCCTTTGTTCTTTGATTAAAGAGTTCTGCCCCTTTTCTGCCAGATTTTGTACTGTTTCTTGTCTTTCTTCTTTTTCTGGGGACTTGAGTGCGGAGGGAAAGGTACTCGGAAACCTTGTCTTCCGGGCCTTCTGCTTTGCGAACCTTTTTGTCGCCCTTCTCTTTGCCCTTTTCCGATTGATCTTATTTAGTCTCCTTACTTTTTTCGATATTTCTGGGCCGGGGAGACTAGGGACGGAATTGTAGAGGTTTCTATTACTTTTTGTTTGGACACTGAAGTGTTATTCAGATTTGATAGAGTTTTTGTTTTTGGGTGGGTGAAGGTTGGATAATATGCGGTGACCAACTGATAAGTATCAAGCTTGTTAGTTTCCTTGAAAAGTTTTCTAAGGGAGCAAATTTGATTGGGGTCTTGTGTTCCCTTTTTTCCTTTTTGTGTACTCTGACCCTTTTGAGTCACTGCTTCTTTCTTAAGCGGAGTAAGTTCTCCTGTTGATAGGAGGAATTTTGATTAAAGGAGGTTTTCGGCATTTGGTTTTTCTCCTTTTACTGCTGGTGGTAGTGTTTTTAATTTTTGGTTCCTCCTTTTTTTCCACTAGGTATTTTAACATTCCTAATTGGGTATCCAGCATCTGGTCGGAGTTTTCCAAAATGTTCCCAAGATGGGAAAGAACTGATTCCAAGATTCTTTGTAGTGTAAATAGGGCTTTAGACAACGGCGTATATTCGTTTGAGGATTCCATGGGCTTTAAAAATGAAAAATCTGGTGAATGAGAAAGGGACCTTCTGGGTCAAATGGTTTTTGTGGGGTACTGTTCGGGATTATCGGTGGCTCCTTTGGTGCCTCCTGGCAGAAAACCAAGTCCTTGATGTTTATGTCTGGACAGGTGACATTGAATTCTAGAGTTTGCTGTGCTTGTTGTACCTCTGAATTTGCTGGTTCGAAGTTTGTGGAGATACTAATGAATTCTTCCAAGATTCTGGAGTTACTATTTAGATCTTTCTCAAATCCTTTTTGATTTTTAGTGAAGTTATTAGTGTCCGCTACGTTCTTTTCGTCGTCTTCTATCAACACTTTTTGTTGTTCGCTTTGTGTTTTCCCCTGTTCCTTTGTACTTTGATTTGAAAAATATTTAGTTATTCCAGGGTTCACCTAGTCGGGCCGACTTCCCGGCACTCCTTAGTATTGCTTGTTCCGTTCCCAATCTTTTCATGAAGATTGTTCGTGATCTCAATTTTTTATACGCCATTTTGTGGTGCGGGTTCTAACTGTGGATCGTAGTACGTGACAATGGTCTCTGGCGAAAAAAGGGAGCTGTAGATGCCAATAGCAATGGACAGATGGCAATGAACAGGTGGCAGTGGATGGGGGGACGGCCGTAGAGCAGGGCACACTGGGGAGCCGCAAGCTGCACCCAACCTACTTGGGCCGCTTCCGCGGACTCACCTGGGCACTCACTCAGCAGCCGCTACTAACAGCAGCTGCGTTCTCTCTCACCCAAATTGACTTGCTGTCCCTGCCGTTTCTGTTGTCCTCAAGGTCCAGAAGGGCCTGGAGTTCTGGGAGTAGTGATGGGCTCCCTGCAGAATATACACAGGGGACTCTCAAGCACTCCCATGGCTGGTCCTCAACTCCTTGACTCAGCTCCTGCAGCTCCCCTGCTGAGCCGCGTTTCTCCGCTGAGCCATTTAATTAGCTCAATGCCCCCATAGTCCTCACTATCCTCACAGTGGGACCAAAGGCTTGCTCTCTGTACCGCTCTGCCCTTCAGAAGCTGTGGGGCTGTGGGGCAGGCGACTAGCAGACTACAGCCTGGTTGGGCTGTAAGACCGCTGCCAGACCACTCGTCCACTCAGGCCATACTCCACCCCAACTCTGCCGGTCAGATGCCAGACAGATGCCTTCCTTCTAACGCTGTGGGTCTGGCGCAAAGAGGTCACACGACACAGCACAGAACAGCTCGTGAGCCGCATCTCTCTCGCACGCCCTACTCACCGCTCGCCTTGGCCACCTCCAACGCTGCTGCTGAAGCTCCTCGGCTCATGTGACAGGGTTCCCGCTGCCCACCGGCTCCGCGGCTCGTGCAGCACAACTCCCGTGGCCCACCGGCTCCACGGCTCACCCGACGTGGGTCGCGTTGGTCGCCAGCAGAACTCCGGCATGTGCAGATCACCGTCGTATGCAGATTGCCGCCTCACCGGCTCACGCGGTTCACGCAGCTCTCCTGCTGCTGCTGCTCACTGCTGAGCTCTGCGGCTCGACTCACCCGTGACCTCTCGGCACTGGAAACAGAAACAAGCTGAAACCTTGTTGATGTGGTCCATTTCCCTACAGGGACTGGATTTACAGAGCATGTCTCCCCAGGTTTTTCCGCCTTAGTGAACAGAACTCCCAAGAGCTTGAGTAGTTCTTCCCACTTTCAGCTGGGGGTGTTCCATCAAACTTTTTGCTTCAGCTTTACCATTTTCGCTGACTGGCTTCGCCTTTCCCGCTGGCCCCGGCACTGGTGGTCGGTACCCCTGGAAAAACATTACACATTTTTTAGATGCCATATACTCCTCCCCCTATTTATTTTTTTCACCAGCAAGAATGAAAATGCAATACATTCACCACACACATCACTACGATTCAGGTATAAACAAGTAGAGTAGCCATCATATCCTATCAAAAATAATAAAATAACCAGTTGGGCATTTTGTTGGTGGCAATTTTTGAAAAGCCTCTCAAGAAGAGGACAACCCAAAGGACTGGACTCAGTGGCTAGAGCTATTGGTGAATCTGAGTTTTTGAAAAGAAAAAGAGTGGCCAACTGAGCGGACAAGCGGACATAAGGTCTTCTTGGTTGGATTTGGAAAATGTAATGGTGCTAACCTACTCCTCCTACTACTTCTTTACAGCCATGGTGCACGATAATCAGTTCACCATCAACTGCTGCTAATAATACTAGGCCTAGACGAGAAGAAGACACAACTTTGGAGTGTCCAACATGACCATCATTTACTGATTGAGCATGAATAAGTAAAAGAAAGCCTTCTCATCTCAAATATGCGTAGAATACCTTACTTGGGCATGCAATCTGCACACCAGAGTAGTAGTACTAGTACTAGTAGTAGGACCAATGGGGTCTCTGAATCTTACAGTACCACCACTAGGCAGTCCACAAAATATATAAGGAGAGAGGGAAAGCTGACTGACAAACCTGAGGAAAGCAAATTACTGACAGACTAATACAGAGCAAGAGGCAGTTTGAGGTTAACAAAAAAACAGACACTATAAATATAAATAACCAAGTTAGTAGGTAAGGCAGGGATAACAAGAATTTAGAAACAGATAGATCGAAGAGGATTTGGTAGAAAATAAAATTAGGAAATGGAAATAATAGTTCAAAATAAGGAGCGGAAAAAGTTAGGGAAATAAATAATAATATTAACAACAGGAGGACTTAGTGGGGTAAGTAGAGCCACCTGAGGAGGAGCGTTTCTGGCCCTGGGAGGCACCTCCAGCTCCAGCACCAGCCTTGGAAGACCATGTCTTCTTGCCCCTGGATGCTGATGATCATGTAAGACATAATTAAAGAGACAAAAAATTATTGGTGTTAAAAAAATATTAAATAATCGCCCAAACGAGCTCAAAGTTGCAAACAAGTATGATTAGGTAGTGCTGAGCACCTGTCTAGAATAACGATCACATGACATAATATAAGATTTTTAAATATAACTTACCTGCATGTGAGCAGCAGCATTCTTGCTATTTGCCCCAAAAAGTATATCCGCAATAACATAGAACACACAATAATAATTATAATAAACTACTCACAAAGCCCCTCGATCTCAACACCTAGCAGGTCCTGCTCTTGGTGAAGGATATCGCACCACCGGTGCAGTTGGTTATGGGTGTGCCGGACCCAAGAGCAGTGATACGCTGCTCGGCACACCCTCGCCCACCGCTGGTGACGCTCCTGTATCCAGACCCAGGCCTGCCGCCTGCTGCCAGGGTGGAGGGGAGGTGGCGCTGCACAAAAAACAAGCGCTGCCACCTCCACCTCCGAAAACAAGGCCCAGGGCTGCACCTCTTCTGAGTGCTGCCTTCCTTGCAGAAGGCGTCGCCTCTTTGCCCGGGTCGCACTCTCTGCCATGATGCTGTGGGTGTGGGGGCAGAAAAGAAAATGTAAAAAGTAAACAATTAGGTGAGGAGAAAAAGAATGGAAGTAAAAAGAATTAAAAAGCAAGTAATATAGAAAAACAGTACAAAACACACTAAAAACACACAAGATGTCGAAAACAACACAACATATACACTTAAGAAGAAACAGGGAAAAATAATAAATAAAAAACATCACCCAAAAGGTTTTTGTGAAAGAAGAATTGAAAAGATTAAGGCAGGTTTGAAGTAGGCCCCAGCACCATAACAGAGAGAAGAAAACAAGATGGCCACGCCCATACATCACAGGGTGGTGCAGTTTGCGTGATATTTCCCCCAATCACAAAATCTGTGTTGCCGTATGGTAGAAACGTCATGCGAAAGAGCTGAACAAGCAACTCCGCCTGCGCGCAGGACTCCGCATAGCGGGGTGGAGATTTTTTACCGCCACATAGCGCCGCTACGCGAACTACACCCAGGCTTACTATGAACTTGGAGGCTAACCATGAGGTGATTATGAAGCAGTGGTATGACCAGGAGGCTACCACAGTGGAGTTTCAACCTAGGCATAATGTGTGGGTTGATGAAGCCAGTGGAGCCCAAGTCTCCCCAGGATTGCTGGGCTGCACCATATTAGGTGGTAATGAGAAAGGGGGAGTCCACCTACATGGTGGATCTCAAGATCCTCAGGAACCCCTTAAGGGTACTCCACCTCAACCGCCTCAAACCCCACTATGAGAGTTCTGAGTTCACCATGCTGCTGGTAGCAGATAATAGAGAGGAGGAGAGTGAACCTCTCCCTAATCTCCTGTTGTCTAAAAAGAAGGACGAGTTAGTGGAAGAAGTCAACATCCCTACTTTGACCCCAAAGCAGCAGAGGGACTATCACCAGCTAATGGAACAGTTTGCCTCCCTATTTTCCGATACTCCTGGTCTTACACACTTGAGTACCCATGTTATAGATACTGGGGACAGCCTACCTGTCGAAATAAAATGTACAGGCTGTCTGACAAAGTGAGAGCGAGCATCAATGCAGGAGTCACTAAGATGCTGAAATTGGGGTTAATTAAGTTCTCCAGTAGTCCCTGGTCCAGCCCAGTGGTGCTTGTACCAAAGGCGGCCCCATCAGAAACTACCACAGGACACAGGTTCTATGTTGACTACAGGGGGCTCAATTCAGTCACAAAGACTGATGCATGCTCCATCCCTAAAGCTTATGAGCTCAGTGATAGGTTAGGGGCTGCCAGGCTCCAGAGCACTTTTGGTTTGACTTCAGGGTACTGGCAGATTGCTGTGACTGAGGGGGCTTAGGAGAGGTCAGCCTTCGCCACCACAGAGGGCCACTTCCAGTTAAAAGTAATGCCCTTTGACTCAAGAATGCCCCTTCCATCTACCAGAGGCTAGTGAGCCAGGTCTTGGCTGGGATGGAGACCTTCAGTGCTGCGTATTTAGATGACATAGCTGCCTTCAGCAGCACCTAGCATGACCACCTATTTCACCTGCAGGAAGGTTTTCATGCCCTGCAACAGGCTGACCTATCAAGGCCAGTAAGTGACAGATAGGGCATGGGCTGTGATGTGCTTGGGACACCTGGGTGGTTGCGATAAGGGGCAGCCCCTCCAGGCCAAAGTAGAGACTATCATGACCTGGGAGACTCCAATAACTCAAACAGAGGTGATGGCCTTCCTGGACCTCACTGAGTAATACAGGAGGTTTGTCAAGAGATATTGCACTATTGTTACCCCCTTGACTCAGCTGGCTTCCAAGAAGCAGCCCATGAAACTGATATTGACAGAGGACGGTCAGAAAGCATTTGCCTCTCTACAACCGGCCATCTGCACAGCCCTTATGAGTTCAAGGCCCCAGACTTTTTCCAGGGATTTAGTGCCTAAGCCGATGCCATGGAGCATGGTGTAGGGGGCATAGGGGGTAGCCCTATCACATCTAAATGAGGAGGGTATAGATCAACCAGTGGCATAATTCTCTAGGAGGCTACTTCCCAAGGAACAAAGGCAAGTGCTATTAAGATAGAAGCCTTTATTGGGGTCTGGGCACTAAAGAAACTGAGATCATACTCGTTTGGGATTCTCTTCCGAGTTCAGATAGACCACAGGCTCCTCAGGTGGCTAATGCAAAAGAGGGGTGAAAATCCAAAATTGTTGGTGTAGGTTTAAGTTTCAAGTTTAAGTTTATTTGATTTAGTTCTCAACTCAGGACAACAAATATTTAAAGCATAAAATTACCTTTAAACTAATAAAATATCATTCTAGTATGTAGTAAAAGACTCAAGGGTGAGTAAAGATGAATTCAGGTTTATTAAGATGAAGGCTACACAGCAGACAAGAGCAGGGATCAGCCACCTCCACACCAACCACGAGAAAGGAGGAATAACACAAGATATATATAAAAAAAATGTTTTTATAGTCAAAACACCATGGTGAGTGAATCACCGTAAATTGGATCACACATTTTGAGAAGATTAAACTTGTCCGTAGAAAAGGTGTGTGAATCACCGCTGTTCTCTATATTTTTGAAATGACCAATATTTATTTAATTGAGGTGTGTGAATCACCGTAGTATAGATCACACAAAATGAAGTGATTTGACATCGAAGTTCAAATAAAAGCAATCGCTTCAAGGACAACGAAATCCTTCGTATATATTCAGTGAAATTATCTTGAAAAGCACTCGTGTTGAAATGCGCAGCGTTGCTAGGTTACTGAGAAGCTATTATTTGACATAGGAGGTGCGCTGCGTTAGGATTTCATTTCCGTGCACGGTTGCCAAATAACAAACGTGGGCCGAGTTGCGCATGCGCGCATCAAAGCAAACGCCCCAAATTTTGACAAAAACTCAGAAAGTTAACCAGGAAGCGTCTCACTTGCTTTCCGATGAAGGCCACAGTGCGTGCTCAAATAAATTGTTATTTATCCACAGGTTCGAAACGCACTCTCTAAGAATTAATATTCGCCCTCTCCGCACCGGTCTTCTGAAGTAGCGCAGGCTTGCCGATCACTCACTACATCTTTCTTGAACATCGATCGACATACGATAAATTTGAACAGTCTTACCGCATAGCAGAATGAAGAAACGGCTTGTGGATGTATCAGGCGAAATAGTTGGGTAGGGCGTGTTGCTGTGCAGCTTGAATCTATCGTCGCCAATAATTGTAGTAAAAGACTCGAGGGTGAGTAAAGATGAATTCAGGTTTATTAAGATTAAGGCTACACAGCAGACGAGAGCAGGGATCAGCCACCTCCACACCAACCGCTCTCCAGCCCCGTTTGAACCCCACAATTCTTTCCAAGGTAGCTAGGCAACATAACATTCCACAGCATATAATGGCAAACAAAGGTAAACTACTGTGATAGGATGATGTATAAAAGTATAGGGTATAACATAGTACAAAGCTTAAAAAGATAAATGTAAACATATTGTAACACACAAATTCATTAGGCGGTGCCTTACAGAAAGAAATCATGTTCTGAACCGAGTTAATTTTACATTTTGTTCGAATTGGTTGGTTAAACCTCTTTCTAGCTTCTACAACAGTCAGATTTGGACATGCGAATAACACATGTTCCAAGTCTTGCACACCACCATTACACAGATCACAGGAACTACTAGCTTTTTCTTTCGGGAACCACTTAAAGGTGAATGATTTTAGAGGAAGTATCCCAAGACGGAGTAGTATAATGCTTCACCTGACTCTATGCTTTAAATTAAAATGAATTTACTTCTGCATTTTCTTATATACAATAGTTTCAGCATATGTTTTATTCAATGGCAATTTGGAGCAGTGTTGGATGTCAAGATCAAAGCTTAACCTTGGTGTTAAATGTTTTTTAAAAAGCTTCAAATGAGCGGGAGTCCAAGATTGCAGCAGATCAAGATTAACATTTGATATTTTAAAAGCGATAGCTACATTCCTACAAAATACATATTTCGGCGATCCTTGTTCAAATGTCTCTATTTTTAAAAAGTATCGTAGGGTTTCATGTTCCGCATGGATGAGATTATATGCCCATCTTATAATATTAGTGATGCCTCTGGCGTAAGAAATGACTAATGAGAGTTCAAGACGAAGAACTTGTACCGGTATGGCTTCTGACGTCTTGGTTAGTTTCCGGAGGACTTTCCCTTCTTTCAGATCCAGATGTATCCATTGGCTTAATGTAATATATTCGAGTGCATATGATAATACTGGTGGGATCTTAGAACTATATACTTTAAGAAGAGAAGAAAAGTGCCTTTGACCAGTGGAGGCGTATAATCGTAGAAGTGCCCCCACGTGGACGTCAACTTTACGGCTCAAGTTCTGCAGGTGAGGCAAGTTTTGCAAAGATTGTGAAAAAATTCTCCCTAGGTATGTGTATTCCTTTACAACTTCCAGCAGTTTCTCCCCTAAAGTCCAGTTGTATTTAACATACCGTTTCCTTCCTGCAAACGGAACAATTTTTGTTTTAGTGATATTTGCTGTTAGATAATTTTCTTCATTGTATTTATTAAGTGCTTGTAAAATCCTTTGCAGACCAAATGGCGTTAGATCTAAGATGACTAAGTCGTCTGCATACATCATGGTGTGAATTTTATGAGATGTGATTTTAGGTGGAAAATTGCTAACCTGTTTAAAACTTTCAGGCAGGTCACTAAGATATATAGAGAACAGTGTGGGAGCTACAAGGCACCATTTGCGAAGGCCGTTAGGTGTAGCTATTGGGCTAGTAAGACCCTTCTCCCTCCCAATTTGAACTTGACACCAAGTCCCTGAATACAATGATGTTATTAAATGAAGGAGGTTATCCAGAGTCCCCATTTTTCAAAGTTTTCTCCAGAGCGTTGCTTTGTCCACCCTGTCAAATGCAGTCGTAAAGTCGACAAAGACTGCGTACACAACCTGAGTCTTTAAGGTTACATATTTATCAAAATATTGTTTGCAGCGCTGTAATGTTGTCTATAACAGAGTGTTTTGGTCTAAACCCAGGTTTATATAAGGGATTAGAACCTGTTGAGAATGCCCACTCTTTGAGATGTTCTAATACAGTTGCCGCAAACATTTTCCCAGTTGCGTCCAGGAGAGCTATCTGCTGGTAATTGCAGGGGTGCAGCCTGGAGCCCTTCTTAAAAATGGGAATTACCATGCTACCCAGCCAAGATATTGTAATTTCCCCAGTATCAAAGCTATGGAAAAAAAGGGGAGCTAAGAACTTGCTCCATTCTTTGGGGTTGCTTTGAAGGACCTTAATTGGGATTTGGTCCGGTCCCGTTGCTGCCGATGTTCTTGCCTTTTTAGGTCGTGTCTTGCGGTGCAGCGCATGCGCTGCTCGCTTTGTGATGCATGCAGAATACAGCATAGTGGGGGGAAGCTCCACCCACTTTCCGCACAACTTTTTCATTGGCTTAAATTGTAAATGCTGCATTCTCATTAGTTTTCAGCATGTTGGTCCCTCCTCCTAACGGCCATGTCTTCATTTTTCTCCTTCCATGGATATCGGCCCGTTCACTTTAAAAACTCTTTTGTTCCCCTGCCTCCCCCTTTCCCTCCCGCAGTCCGTGACTTCTCTGCCCACCACCACCCCCCCACTCCCACTCGCACGTTCTTGGACACCCGCACTTTTGATTACAATGCAATAGGTCTCGCGTAAATACGAGTCCTTTTGCATTTGTAAATGCTTGTTTTCTCCTGGGATTGTCTGGGTGAGTTTGCACTATGTTTAGCCTGACCTGTCCACAACACATTCACATACAACGTCTTTTATGCAGAAGGAGTTACTTTACTGTTTGCAACACGGGCCAACTCACGGCGGAAGGCAGAGACAGCACAAGCAGCGAAGTGAAACAGGACAAAGTGAAGCGCGGCGGGAGCTTTTTTAATTGCTGTTCTCTCAATCTTTCTATGCTCAATTTCACCTCCTTTCCTCTTATTTCTCCCATCGTTTATCCTTTTCTCCTTCCTTGTGTTTACTTCCGTGTCTCTTTGCTGCCTCCTCTATTTTATCCTCCTTTTCTTGATTTTCTCATTCCATTGGTTCCCCCTAGTTTAACTTGATTCTCTCGCTTCTACCTTTCTTCGTTTTATTCTCTCTGCTCTCGCTTTGCCTTCCTTCATCTTTTTTCTTCCATTGTTTCCTTCCTCTCGTTGTTTGACTTTCTCTGACTCACTCCTTTACTTCTCTTTCGCTTCTCTTTACATTTTGGTTCACGCTTTCTGCCTTCCCTCCCTTCTCCTCGCTAGCCCCGCCTTCACATCCAGGACACATCTCCCTGGTAACAAAATGTGGCCCGGCAGCTCCTTGGTGACTAAAGCAGAGCGCGTTTCTAGCATGCAAGGCTCAAATTCCACGCGCGCCCCTTCTGTTCCTAGACCTGTACCCTCAACCAGCACCATAACACGTCTCAACATGGAAGAGTACTTCCGCACCACCCTGGAGGACAAGCTGCTAGTGTAAGAGGATAAGTGGGGTGTTCTACTGGGGGAGGAGGGAGCGTTGCGACATGTCTGCTAGACAAGTTCTGGTGGTTTTTGAAGGATGTTCTTGCTTGCTGCGTGGAGGAAAGTGGTCCCTTTTGCTGCTATTTGTCAGGGTTCTATGGATCCCTCAGGGCAGGGACCTGGGGCACCAATGGTAGCTATGCCCTTGGAAGGGGGTGGACATGTTGATAGGGAAGGGTGCTGCTCTGTACATGTACAAGAAGGGTGCCCATTGCTGAGGAAAAAGACAGCTCTGTAGAGAGGAGGCGTTAGCATATCTATACCAGACTATAGGTAGGAGAGGCACGCTACTGAGGTGCTCTCTGTGGGACATACTCCCTCCCAAAAGAGGGGGCTCTCTACCGGACGAGATTTGTGTATTTTTGGGGCACGTCGGGTAGGAAGCACAGGATCTGTCCCCGAGTCCCAGTGAAGGAACCTCCTTGCACAAGGGTACGTGGAATGGCTGTTGTGCACACAACCAAAAGGAGACACACATGGATGGTTAACCTACTATAAACACTACTACAAGGTAATGCATCCTACTGTGTGAGTAGTGTAAGGGATGTACACTACTTCAACAAACATATAAGATGTGTACACTACAATAATGGAGTGTTCTCTACCAGAAGAAGCAGGAAAAGTTTTTTAGAGGCACAGGGAGATTAACTGGTTTGCCCGGAGCCTACCGCCAGACTCAAACCTGGTACCCAGCATCAAAAATGGCTGCTCTAGCCGTAATCTGAACAAGCAATGCGCCGTTGGCTACAATATGAGTAATTGTGAATGGTCTGCTTGGCTTCAGGGGCTGTTAACAGCTGTGACGTAAGGGTTAAGGTTCGCCTTTCAAACAAAACTTCCCAGCTGAATCTTGCACCTTTCTTTTTGATCATTGCGTCTCCGTCCCACCCATCCATCTACTGGGACTATTCCCCGGTAAGTCATAAGACTGTCAGCCATACGGCCATATATAGAATCAGCCACCATGGCAATCTGGCATGCTACAACAAGCATTTGCAATGCAATAGGTCTCACATTTACGCGAGTTTAAGCTATTGACATTGCAATTGACAATGCCTTTTATTTTTGTTTTCGTTTTTAAAACATAAATAAAAGGCATTGTCATTTACAATCCCAGTAGCTTAAACTCACGTAAATGCGAGACCTATTTGCATTGCAAATGCCTATTTATATAGTGTTCAATTAGAGGAGGAGATGGAGCTCTATTATCTAAAGTTTCTCCTCCTGGCTTACTTGCCATTCGAGGAGAGCTTTATGTCCTCTCGTTTAATTAATATAAGTTGGTTAAGTACATTTCCCATTCTAATGGGGGGACTGGGATAGCATGAAGTGATGTTTTTGTACCTGTTTCTTTGGCAATTATATTCCAGTAGGAACGTTTAGTATTCTGTTTTGCTGCTATCTGTATGTCCACCCATTTTTTATCCTGTATTGTTTTACAATTTTTTTCCTTTAATTTTGCGTTGCTTTATTTCAGAGAATTGAAGGAATTGTGCCCTTATTAGTTTATTTAATTATGTTGCAGTTGTGCCTAGGTTCCGTCTTTTGTTTTTTAACCTGCAAAGATTGTACCAAATAATTGGTGACTGCTTCAAAGATTGTTATCAGATTTATTGAGTGAATAATCTGTAATGGTTGTGCCATCTGAATTGCAGAGATAATTTTGCTAAGTATAATCAAATTCCATAGCAGCCGCCTTTGGACCTGGTTCACCAATACTGTACTTTGAAAATACATGATATGGCCTGGAGATGTAGGTTTTAGTCTCAACTATGTTATTAAATATAAGATTGCGTGATCACTTCCTAACAAAAAATTAATATTTAAGTGTGAAGCTGATCCGAACAAATCCAGACTACAGATCATATAATCAAGGATTGAAGAATTGAAATTGCCTTTTCTCGTGGAGGATGCGGGAATATCTCCTTCTATATTGCCATTTAATATTACTCCGTTCAGCAGTGGAAGTGAGGGTAATAGAATTTAACCTCTTTTATCTGCTTTACTTCCTGTGGGAAATTGAGGAATTGGGATTGCCAAGGCTTCTTCTTTTTGGCCATTAACCCATTTTTCAAGTAAGTCGTTAGATATTTTCCTCTTGAAGTCACATGTTAGGAAAACTGACGGAAAACCTTGTCCTTCTACCACCTGTTCTATTCCCTCAAATATTTCTATCGTTAGTGCATCCATTTTAGAGCTAGGGGGGATATAGACGTTACAGATGAGGAGGATATTCAAGGTTTCCAAAGACTTGAGCCCGAATTTGACCTTGATACATTGAATGTTCTTTGAACACATTGGGATAATTTCTTTGTCCCATTTAAAGTCTTCGTTAAGAAGAATTGCTATCCCTCCGATCGACCAGCTCTGCAGGAATGTCATGCACAAAATAATCACAGTGGTCAAAAGTTGTTGTTGACCAAGTTTCTTGTAATATATATGGGATGTCCTTTTGTGCCGGCGACTTTATTCCAGTCGCTATAGCTGAGAAACCTAGGGCCATTACATTGAGTTGATTGGGATTTACCCTTTGTTCTTTGATTGAAGAGTTCTGCCCCTTTTCTGCCAGATTTTGTACTGTTTCTTGTCTTTCTTCTTTTTCTGGGGACTTGAGTGCGGAGGGAAAGGTACTCGGAAACCTTGTCTTCCGGGCCTTCTGCTTTGTGAACCTTTTTGTCGCCCTTCTCTTTGCCCTTTTCCGATTGATCTTATTTAGTCTCCTTACTTTTTTCGATATTTCTGGGCCGGGGGAGACTAGGGACAGAATTGTAGAGGTTTCTATTACTTTTTGTTTGGACACTGCAGTGTTATCCAGATTTGGTAGAGTTTTTTTTTTGGGTGGGTGAAGGTTGGATAATATGCGGTGACCAACTGATAAGTATCAAGCTTGTTAGTTTCCTTGAAAATTTTCTAAGGGAGTAAATTTGATTGGGGTCTTGTGTTCCCTTTTTTCCTTTTTGTGTACTCTGACCCTTTTGAGTCACTGCTTCTTTCTTCAGCGGAGTAAGTTCTCCTGTTGATAGGAGGAATTTTGATTAAAGGAGGTTTTCCGCATTTGGTTTTTCTCCTTTTACTGCTGGTGGGAGTGTTTTTAATTTTTGTTTCCTCCTTTTTTCCACTAGGTATTTTAACATTCCTAATTGGGTATCCAGCATCTGGTCGGAGTTTTCCAAAATGTTCCCAAGATGGGAAAGAACTGATTCCAAGATTCTTTGTAGTGTAAATAGGGCTTTAGACAACGGAGTATATTCGTTTGAGGATTCCATGGGCTTTAAAAATGAAAAATCTGGTGAATGAGAAAGGGACCCTTCTGGGTCAAATGTTTTTTGTGGAGTACTGTTCGGGATTATCGGTGGCTTCGTTGGTGCTTCCTGGCAGAAAACCAAGTCCTTGATGTTTATATCTGGACAGGTGACATTGAATTCTAGAGTTTGCTGTGCTTTGATTTTTAGTGAAGTTATTAGTGTCCGCTACGTTCTTTTCATCGTCTTCTATCAACACTTTTTGTTGTTCGCTTTGTGTTTTCCCCTGTTCCTTTGTACTTTGTTTTGAAAAATATTTAGTTATTCCAGGGTTCACCTAGTCGGGCCGACTTCCCGGCACTCCTTCGTATTGCTTGTTCCGTTCCCAATCTTTTAATGAAGATTGTTCGTGATCTCAATTTTTTATACGCCATTTTGTGGTGCGGGTTCTAACTGTGGATCGTAGTACGTGACAATGGTCTCTTGCGAAAAAAGGGAGCTGTAGATGACAATAGCAATGGACAGATGGCAATGAACAGGTGGCAGTGGATGGGGGGACGGCCGTAGAGGAGCCGCAAGCTGCACCCAACCTAGTTGGGCCGCTTCCGCGGACTCACCTGGGCACTCACTCAGCAGCCGCTACTAACAGCAGCTGCGTTCTCTCTCACCCAAATTGACTTGCTGTCCCTGCCGTTTCCGTTGTCCTCAAGGTCCGGAAGGGCCTGGAGTTCTGGGAGTAGTGATGGGCTCCCTGCAGAATATAGACAGGGGACTCTCAAGCACTCCCATGGCTGGTCCTCAACTCCTTGACTCAGCTCCCGCAGCTCCCCTGCTGAGCCGCGTTTCTCCGCTGAGCCATTTAATTAGCTTAATGTCCCCATAGTCCTCACTATCCTCACAGTGGGACCAAAGGCTTGCTCTCTGTACCGCTCTGCCCTTCAGAAGCTGTGGGGCAGGCGACTAGCAGACTACAGACTCGTTGGGCTGTAAGACCGCTGCCAGACCACTCGTCCACTCAGGCCATACTCTACCCCAACTCTGCCAGTCAGATGACAGACAGATGCCGTCCTTCTAACGCTGTGGGTCTGGCGCAAAGAGGTCACACGACACAGCACAGCTCGTGAGCTGCACCTCTCTCGCATGCCCTACTCACCGCTTGCCTTGGCCACCTCCAACGCTGCTGCTGAAGCTCCTCGGCTCATTTGACAGGGTTCCCGCTGCTTACCGGCTTCGCGGCTCGTGCAGCCCGACTCCCGTGGCCCACAGGCTCCACGGCTCACTCGACATGGGTCGCGTTGGTCGCCAGCAGATTTCCGGCATGTGCAGATCACCGTCGTATGCAGATAGCCGCCTCACCGGCTCACGCGGTTCACGCAGCTCTCCTGCTGCTGCTGCTCACTGCTGAGCTCTGAGGCTCGGCTCACCCGCGACCTCTCGGCACCGGAAGCAGAAACAAGCTGAAACCTTGTTGATGTGGTCCATTTCCCTACAGGGACTGGATTTGCAGAGCAACATCACCCTGGGTCAGACCATACCAATGCCGATGGTCTCCCCAGGTTTTTCCGCCTTAGTGAACAGAACTCCCAAGAGCTTGAGTAGTTCTTCCCACTTTCAGCTGGGGGTGTTCCATCAAACTTTTTGCTTCAGCTTTACCATTTTCGCTGACTTCATTTTTGTTTGTCTTACGACTCTGCTCACTTTACTACTGCTAACCAGTGCTTAATTTACTTATTCGCCCCTTGTAAAGAGTCACTGCGTGTACCCAGCACTTGTAAATTAAATGCTACTAGTGGGCATGCAGCACTGATTGTGCCTCCCACCTAAGTAGCACTATGAAACACGTACCAGGCATACCATTGCAGCCTGAAAGCAGTTTTAAACTTAGAGACTTGGCATCAAAATCTCCTTGCCAAGCCTTAAACTCTCCTTTAATTACATATACATATACACTGCTAATGTAGTCCCTAGGTAGCCCAAAGGGCAGGTGCTGTGTAATTAATAGATTGGACATGTACTTTTGAGTTTTACATGTCCTGGTAGAGGAAAAGCTTCTAAGTTCATGGTTCACTACTGTGAGGCCTACCCCTCCCATAGCATAACTTTGGAAAGTCCTTATTACATTTAATAAGCTGTAATTTCCAATTGGGAGCTGGTAGCTATGCCGTGTTTGGTGTCTTTGGAAATGTGGTGAAGAGCTCTATTTAATGGTAAAGTCAGGTTTTTTATCACAATTATTAAAATGCCACTTTGAGAAAGTAAGCGAAAAGCCTGGATAAGTATCCAGGGACCCAAAGTGCACTACTAGCAATGTCACCTAATCCAAAGTGTACAAAATTAATAACAAAAACATTTGCAAGTTTATAACAATTCCAAACAAATGGTCAATGATTCATGATCTTTATCACTGATTTTCAATGTATTTCCATAACATATCAAGCAAAGAAGATATCAAAAGATCTGCTTTTATTCAGTCCATAGCAGAGTTTTTTTTCAATAAACAGATGATAATGATTTTCTCATCGTGGATTAGTCTGGTGACAGTAGTTTGTATCCTTGTAACCTTTCCCAATGTATTTTGGGAAGAATTTTGCCCTTCGTCAGGGTGTTCTATAACATCAATGATTACTATAAGTATCACAAGGATATCAAACCGTCCACTAAATATAGTTTAAGTGTTATGACATTCATAATAACAAACAAGCAAACGAGTAACAGGGCTCTAGGTATTGCGTGTTAGGATAAGGTATTGTGAAATTTGTAAACTGTGCTTAAAAAGAACACCTAGGTGAAAATAGTACAAAAGTGAAATAGAAAACTTAGCTGACCAAAATATAGAAGATTGAAAAAGACGCCCAGTGTGTCATGAGAAAGTAGCCATTTTTCTGCTTTTAGCCCTTTTGTGCCTATGCGATGGCCTGGCTCACATGACTTGGTGTAACTGACAGTTAGGCTTGTGAATTACTCCAGTACATTTACACAATAGAGAGATGAGTGTGCCTGGATGGGCCATCTGCTAGCTGGATGGGGGGGTTGGAGCTGAGCACAGCCCCTCTTACAACTGAATAGCCTGTGGTCTGCCTTCACACAAAGGGCCTAACAACCCTGCATTGTCACTTCAGCCAGTTTGGAGCCAGGGCAGAGGAGGCAGAGAATTTCTGGCACTTCAATGCCACTGTCTAGAAGCTTCTTCCACCTACCAGAACCAGGGCACCAGGGTATAAAAGTAGAACCTGAGACATCAACTCTTCGGCAGACTTCTGGACCTATGGATATTCTGCCAAGAAGAAGGACTGCTGTGCTGTCACAAGGGCTGCCACTCTGCTGGACTGCTGCGCTAAAGGACTGCTGCCCTGCTGTGCTGACCTGCTGCCTGCGTGCCCTCTTGCCAGCACAAGAAGAACTCAACATGCAACTTCATCTTGCAATCAGGACCCCAGAGTGACTCAAAGGGCTCGTCTGCTGGCCTCCTAATCCAAGCCTCAACGACATCAAAGGCTCCCCAACCAGCTCCTAGACCCAGCTGCAGTGGGCACCGGACCCCTAGGTGGTGCCCCTTGGGTCCTGGACCCTTGGTGTGGCTCAAGCACTCTTAAAATCAAGCTGTTGGGCTTTTTGTGACTGTGAACATGCCATAAGCACCAATACTGTGCAAATTGCACTAAAATTCAGTTCAAGCTGCCTTCAGCCTGTTTATTCGCACAGCAAGCATTGATCACCCATGGAGTACCACAATGTAAAGCACCAGCCCGCCCATCCGTGAAGCCCAACAGCTCTTCGCACTACTCCGACCACTGTCCAGGACGCTTACCCTGAGACAAAACCGTCTCCAATGCAAACAGGACGTTTGGCAAAAACCTTGAAAAAATCAAACTTCAGTGGGACTGATATGGTATTGTATCTGGCCCGCACTCCATCGTGGTCGGCCTAAACGTTTGGATTTTACCCAGTCCAGCACGACAATATATCTATCCCCTATTGGGGCTTTGTGCTTTTAGGTTCTATTTTACACTTTATACTTTAAAATGTCATCACCAAGGTTCTACTGATTGGCGTTCTGTCATTTTGGTCTTGTTTGGTTGATTAAACTAAGCTCTATGGGGCATATATACAAGCCCCTTGCGCCCCTGGTGCATCACTTTTTGTGATGTACCGGTGGCGCATTTTATTGCTCCATATTTACAAGGACAGGAAAAGCCACCCTGCATGACTTTTCCTTACCTTATAAATATGGCCCCTTTGCGTGAAACAGGCATTCCAAGGGTGTTGCTGTGGTTGTTCCCACACAACACCCATGGAACGAGACACATTTCCAGATTTACGAGGAATCGTAAATCTGGAAATGCATGTGAATGCTACGCCTCCCCAGGGAAGGTGTAACAAGTATTCCCTGTTTCTATGCGTGCTATCATACTTTCCCATTGGCTCAGTGAGTCACAGAGGTGGGAATGATCCTGAGGAAGTGGAAATGTATTTTTAAATTTGCTGGGTTGCGTGAGCATTCTGGGGCATTGCGGTAATGCAGAAAAATGCCCAGAATGCGTTACTATAACCTGTAATGCATGATGCTTTGGAGAGCTGTTCATTTGATGTATGGGTGTGTAACTGTGGGGAATTGGGTTACTGGTTTATGGAGATGGAACCCTACTCAAGCAGCACCACAATTTCTAACAGGGTGAAGTCACAGCAAAAATGAATGAGTAAGGCAAAATGTTTGGAGGAAGACCACCCTAAGGCTGACAGGTCTAACAATCTCTTGCAGATTAATTTAGTTAGGGGAGAAATCTGCTCTCAAAGCAAGTGATTACGTCATCAATATTTGAGGTAGAGCTGATGTTTGTGCTCTACTGTCCTAGTGCTCAAATATTTGGGCCAGCGAGCGAGACGCACACAGAAAAAGAGGGAACTGCCTTCATGAGGGGCTTGTGATGTCACATCGCGGATGTTGACAGCAGTCGCTGGGCCACCGCTTTGCTGTTTTAACTGAGGATGTAAATGGGATTCTTTCGATCCATTCAGTGTGATAGAGAGCTTGGCAGCACTGGTTTGCTCTCTGGTGAAAGAGGCTATTTGAGCCGCTAAGTAAGTTCTGGAAGCACAGGGCAGTAATCAACCTCAATAGTGGGTACCACTAAATCCATACACTTCAAATGACACCTCAATATCATGCCCACATATGGGTGGGTCAGGATGTGATAAACCCAAAGTTCCCAGAGACATGGTACAACATCAAGACAGCAAAACACAAGTAAGAGAGGACAAGCACAAACAATGAGTTCTTGGTTGGAGGCACAAAATGGATAAAAATGAATTACAAAAACATTAAAAAGTGCAATACAATGATGGAAAAGGGCAGTTGCATAAAGTCATTACCATGAAGGCTCAGAGTATTAAGACAATTCAAAAAATTAGGCAATATGAAAAATAAGTCTCAGATGAGCAGCAAATTCAGTAACGAATCAGACAGCATCCCTTGGAAAGTCATCTTTAGAGCTCTAGTTCACTCCCAAAATCAAGGGTTTATATAGGAAATCTTCTCATTGAACATAATGGAAACTGCACATTCATGATGGTATGAGCAAAAGAAATACTTCAACAAATCAGAGTATTAAATAAAAGAGAGTCATACAGCCTTACCAACTAAGCACTATCCCACTGTATGAATATTTATTCAGCCCCCTCTGGACTAATACCACCCAGAGATGTCAGTGCAAACTAGTGCAAAACAACAGTGAACAATGTATTACTGCGGGCAGGCGAAAGAACCTTTAAGAAATATAACATTAGTGAGACCATTAAAGAGAGTCTTATTGGGGAACAACGTAATTCAGAAAGGAATCTTGCTTGACTATGTGCTGCAGAAATGATAAAGACTGCACACATATGGTGAGGCATCCATTGTGAACAAGATAGCGTTGAGGCCTAGCTGAGGTCTAGTTAGCATAAGCCAAGAAAATGAACTTTAACACGTCACATCAAAAATTGTCTCAAAAGCAATAGTATCATATACGTGTAAACATGTAAATTCAAGTGTAGAGTACTAGTCTGCACATTGCTAATAATCCAAAATAAATATAAAATGGACAGAACCTTCCACCCCAGAAAGGGGTACGAGTGGTCATTATGGTATGTGTCTCTCCCCCAAAAGAGCGAGTAGGTCGAGCCTACAAGATGGTGGTCAAAGCAATCTGAGGAGCAGGACAGGCAGTGCACCAAAGGACATCAAGAATACTAGTTTGGAAGGGCAGAGTTACCGCAGCATATGCCACAAAGGAGAAGGATGCAGGGATGCTGGGATGCTGGAAGAAAGAGGGCAGAAGAGATGAGGGCACCTTGTCCTTAGAGAACAGACAAACTAGGGGTGGGGGCAAAATGATTGACAGAGTTAGTGGGGTGGGAGACAGGGTTGTGTTGAAGGAGATTGGAGCACAAACAGGTGCCGAAGAACAAGTTGCTGTGAAAGTCCAAAGAGTAGGCATGGTGCCCACAGCAGGGGACTGAGAGCCTCGTATTGTTGGGAGGATACTGGGACAGTCAAGGGGTACGTGATAACAGGGAGGGAAGACATAGAGACGTATTACAATGCTCATTGATAGAGCAGCAGAGCACATCAGAAGTTGATGAAAGCTGCTTGTTGCGAGGATGACAGATGGGGGGGATGGAAGGATGATGGGCAGTGATGCTGTCAAGAGAAGAGAAGTTGAGTGGTACTTATGGACCGGTGGAGACCAGGAGAGGCAGTCAAAGGAGGGGAAACACAGAGAGTAGCAGCAGGTTTTGATAGTGGAAGGGCCCAAGAGATGGGAAATGAACTAGCTAGGCAGGGTCTCTATGTTCCAAAGATATGGTCTCCGATTGTTAGTATACATGGGACTGGTGGGTTACATAGGAGAGTGATGGTGGGTTACATGGAAAAGTGAGGGAGTTGAAGACTAACCGAGGGAGTGGTGAGATAGGTAGAGACGGGGAAGGGTGCGCTGAGAGTGGGAGCATGAGGAGGGATGGTGAAGATTGCTGATTTGAGAGGTTTCAGATAAAGATGAAGATGAAGTGATGGGAGTCTTGGGAAATTCTCTTGGAGGGGAGGATTGAGATGGGGCAAGACAACAGGAGTAAAAGATGGAGTGATACATGTCATGGACACAGGCATCATAGAGCTAGACCGAGCAGACAGGGATAGCCGGAGTCACTGGGAGAATGAGAATGCAGAGGTGAGAATCAGTGCAGGGGAGCTGGGAGACAAGCGTTCAGAGAAGGGAGTGATGGAGGTCCAAGCACGGACATGATGACAAGCAAACAGAGAAGTTATGTTGTGGAGTCATTTGTTAACCAGCATTAAAGAAAGGGTTTTGGGCTAGTGAGTATGTAAATCTTATTAAACCTTTGCATAGGGAGGCACATATCCAGGATGGGTCAAGAGGACAGGGATCTGGATGAACAAATGAGGGTTCCTACCTATTAGATCTTATTAAACCTTTGCATAGGGAGGCACATAGCCAGGATGGGTCAAGAGGACAGGGAGCTGGATGTACAAATGACGGTTCCTACCAATTAGATCTTATTAAACCTTTGCATAGGGAGGCACATAGCCAGGATGGGTCAAGAGGACAGGGAGCTGGATGAACAAATGAGGGTTCCTACCAATTAGATCTTATTAAACCTTTGCATAGGGAGGCACATAGCCAGGATGGGTCAAGAGGACAGGGAGCTGGATGAACAAATGAGTGTTCCTACCAATTAGATCTTATTAAACCTTTGCATAGGGAGGCACATAGCCAGGATGGGTCAAGAGGACAGGGAGCTGGATGAACAAATGAGAGTTCCTACCAATTAGACATTCATGTTAAACACTTGCATATTCTGCGAGAAGCATCCAGAGAGGTGCATCGCATTATTCAAATATCTTAATAAAATCCGGCAGAAATAGATTTTGGTGCAATAGCTTTTCATTGAAAGATTTTTGAGAGATACGAAGGAAGTGGGGACAAATTTGCAAAGATGGCCCATGATAAGAGGGACGATGAGTGAAAACCTATAGGCAATCAGTGAGGTCATTCTAGAGGTAATTCCAGACCAGGCGAGAGTTGAAAGGGGGCCTGCCTGGGACATTTGCCTGCTTCGAGCAGTATTTTCTGTCATGTTTTTTGAGATATTCAGAGAAAAAGAAGGAGAGGGGCAAAGACTTATAAGGTCCTTCAGCTAGAGGATTTACGGATGGAGGAAGACAGACTGCTAGTTATGATGTGGAGGCGTGAGAAAGATCAGAGAAGGAAACCTGGTGAGGGAATGGAGTGACTACCTGTGGGTGAAGATTGAGTGCTGGGGAGAGGGTTTGTTGCAGAAAGGGGGTGGGGTAGTGGAGGGGCTGACCAGAGCAGCATGATTTTGTGCAGAATTGTGGCAGTAACGAAGCTCAAAGAGAGAGAGACCGAAGAGCCCAGATGAGTGGACATCTGGAAAGATGTCAGGCACCACAGGGTGTGGTCAGACATTGCAACCTAATGTGGTGTGTTTCATTTCAGGCACGGCACAGTCAGCTGGAAGTAAGCAAGAAATGTGGATATCTGGCCACTCTATTGTAAGGTGGACAGGGGACCATTTCAAAAGACAATCTTATGGTCAGCAACTAGGGTTGGAAGAGAATGAGGTGGCAGTGAGGTGACAAAGTGCAAGGAGGGATGTGATGCAGCTAACCGCTGCCCATGTTATCTGAACTGAGAAAGAGCAAGCTGATGCTGGACATGATTTTAATAGATTTGGGTGAGAATAATTGATCCGGCCTTGAATTATTGAAGATAAAGACAATGAAGAAAGATTTGGAAGCGGCACAAGAATGGTGGGATAGAACAGACATGATTTGGACCCAATTGCATAACAAAACTAGTTGATGAAGCATGTAGGGGAACCATGAGAACATCTCTGTGGATGGCACAGGAGAGAACATATTAGTGCAAGGAGAGAGAGAAATCAGCTCCCCACAGAGAGCAACCCTTTTGAGGCTAGGAGCCCTAATGAAAATGTTCATGGTGGCTATACCACCAGGAGTAAGACAAGCCCAGGATCATCAAAATCAACCCAATGGGCCAGAGTTATGGGCTTTTGAATTTTCTGCCCATTTAAACATGCCTTCTGAGAAAACTGAGCATGTGGAGTTACACCGCATTAAAAAAAAAAATACTCCTGGGGTGGGCGAGTGCCCATGTGTCGATGAAATGTTACTTTAATGATTTGGCAGAGAAAGGAGGCATGCATGTGGACCTCTCCCCAGACTCATTTCCGGCCTAAGGAACACATCCCCCAGGCAATGCAACATGGAATGGGACCCCAGTGCTCCATCTTGGGCCCAACAGGGTCACAGGACCCAGAACACAGGACCAGAGTAGTCTAACTGCCCCAGCCCGCTGCTTCCTGCCTTTGCTGCTGGGAGATTGAAAAATGCTATTACTGTCAATGATATGGTTGACATAGTTGAGGTCATAGATTCACATATTGTTGATAGTAAACATGGAGGAGAAAACCCTCTAGAATCCCAGAGTCATCCAGTATGGTGCCCTGGGGACCTGATTGTCCCTCCAGACTCTCTGGTACCCTTAGAATCTACTTCACCATCTCCTAAGACGGCAGATGTAATTCTGCTCAGAACACCACATATTCCGCATACAATCATAGATAAACCCCTTGGCCCCTATCTAACGGAGGATGTCCAAAATAAAGATTTTTCTCTCCCGGATTTGAACTTAGAGCTTTACAGGATGTATATCCCTCATGATACTAGCAAGATTATGGAACTAGTAGATACTCCAGCAATAGCAGTTCCTATAGGATTACAATTATTTAGTAGTACGCCATCAAATAAATCTAATGATTCTCTCTTGCAATCACATCTTTCTTTTACCCCTGATTTAAATATCAGCAATACCCAACCCAGTCAAACTCTATGGAAAGATAAAATAGTTTCGAATTCATTAGCTTCCTTAGAACATTTATTATCTTCTATTTTAATGCTACTCGAAAAATTTGTAGGAGGGTCTGACTGTGTGTTGGAAACTGTAACTCAAATACTAAAGGTACCACTAAAAAGTAATCAGGAGAGGGAGACTAGTTCAAGCGTATATTCAGAACAAGTAAATGTGGAAGTAAAGACAGAAGAGGTTCTAGAGAATATACTTGATGGGGTTAGTGGTCAACTAATCGGTACTACTCATGATGCCCATTCCCAAATTGATAAGATAATTAATAAAGTTGTGACGCAAGAGAAGATCCCTAAATTTGTATCTGAACATAGACAGATTACCCCTGATTCTGCTCAAAAAGGAAGGGGCTTGGTGGGCTCACCTAGAAGGATAGACCAGGAAGTATTTCCCATTTTCAAAACCCAATTAAGTGGTGAGAAAGATAATGTCTTAGGAGCTCCGCTCCTGGATAAAAATGGGAGAAATGGGAAAAAGAAAAAGAGTAGTGGGAAACAGATGAAACCAATACGAAGATTCCCAAAAAAGAAGCAAAGGAGAATTGGTTTTAAAGAAAACATAGAGGATTCAGTTAGTATGGAAATTGGAAAGTCCCTCCCAGCCCTTGCAAAATACATCACAAGGTATGATCCTGAAAGATGAAATTGATTCTGTGAATACCCGGAATAAAGATTTAATAACGGAGCCGATGATGGTCTATGAGGCCCCCCCCTTTGAATATTGCACATTCTATAGGTGATTTTGCCAACCCTGTAACAGAAGGGCTTCCATTACTTACAATAGTGGAGCAGTCGAGGCCAGTTATTTCCCCCTCATCAGTACTTAACCCCCTAGCTGTCCCCTTCCCTGACATTGCAAAAATGAGAGATAATGCAGGGAAAATTGGTGTTGAACCCCTCTGGGAAAGCATGGGTACATTTCAGTTAGATTTTACCCCTCTGTTTGATATAGATTTAATATTAAATAGGACCTTGCTTCTCAAATGTCTTTCGGAGATTGAAAGTTTGAAACTTATACAAAGTAGTGATATAAATTTAGTCTCCCTCTTAAATACAGAAGCAGGCTATAAGTCGAGGGTAAGGTTTAACTCCAAAATTATTGTAAATCTTATTTTACTAAGGTCAGAGGGATTACAAAGTAGGGGGATTGACGTAATTCCATTCTCTGAGATATCTAGAAATAGAGCTCGTGAGAATAGGTTTTCGCCTTTTTACTCACTTTCAGATGATAGAGATTGCTTGCATGAAATAGAGGAATTAAAAATCTGTATTACAAAAAATAGTAGACAAGTGAAATTTAAAGCATGTGCCTCGCTTTCTTTTAAGTGGAATTCTAAAGAAGAGAGCCCAAAATGGAATTGGCTACCTGGGGTGCTATCGAGTAGGCCTAACAGTAAACATCTACAACTGCCATCTTTTTAGCAATGAACTAAAAATAATATCTTGGAATGCTGCAGGAATAAAGAATAGTAGAGAAAAGTTACAATATTTAAGTGCATTAGACGCAAATGTGATCTGTCTTCAGGAAACCTGGTGTACAGAGGAACTTCTATTTAAGGATTATTTTATTTTAGACTGTAAAACAACCCCATCCAGGAGGGGACACGCAAAGGGAGGGGTTGCTTGTTTACTGTCTAATAAGATAAAATGGAATTATGACTACTATAAAGATCCTAGTAATCTTTTTCTGGCAATAATATTTGAATAATCTTTATAATAATATAAAAAGTCCTCCACTATTGTTGATAAATGCCTATATTCCTCCAGATGCTTCTCATGATGCTCTCTTACAGGCGGTTTTCTCCTACATTTAAAAAGTTAATAATGTAGAATTTCCCCCTCATATAGTTCTAGTAGGGGATCTGAACTGTACAATCTCCAGTTCTACTTTGGAAAGATTCCGAAGCCAAGAAAAAGAAGAATCTATGCAGATCCCTCAAGCGTTCTTTCCACAAAACATTAGAACTAATAAGAGAGGGAAAATGCTCATGGATGAACTGATGAAGGTTGATGGCATTATAGTAAATGGAAGATTTCCTTTAGATACGCCGGCAGCCTTTACTTGTAAAACATATAATGGAGAATCTATCTTAGACTATGTGGTAGTTGGAAGTTCTTCTTTCTATTTATTAAAAGACCTAAAGGTCTCTAATTCTTCCTGCAGTGACCATAAAGTATTAACTCTTACTATTGATTTAAATGTATCTTTGCATGATCAATGGGCTTCAAATGGTGAGTCTGTTAGTTTCTATAAGAAAACAGGGAGATGTTATTGGGATAATAAATCCATATTGGGCCTGAACAATGTTTTAGAGTCCACTGTAGTGAACTTGCCTACTTGGAATGGAACAGAAATTGTTAGTTTTAATACATTTATGAATCAAGTGGTAGAATTGCAAAGAAGGTGAATCTAAAAAAAAGCCCTAAAGTAGTCCCTACACCTCTCTTGCCGTTAAATAACGAAATAAATAAACTAGTTAGGAAACAATACTTGAATTACTCCTCTGAACGTTATCACAGAATATTACTATTAAAAATGAGGAGGACTCAGGTAAAGGTTAAGCTAAGAAAAGAGAGGCAGGATAACATTTGGATTAAATTGAGAGAAGCAGTCTCTAAAGGCCAGGTAAAAACCTTTTGGTCTCTCATCGGGGAGGGATGTGAAGCTAGGTCTCGATAATTTCCTGTGACCATAGAGGAGCACAAATGGGTTTGCTTTATTCAGGATCTGTATGCTGATAATGCAATGGTAAATAAGTATGTTGTATTAATGGAAGATATTTTACCGTATGATTCACCATCTGAAAAGGAAATAGAAATGGCGATTAGGGAGATGCGCTCCTCCGGAGCAATGGGCCCCGATGAATTACCAATCACAGTGTTAAAACAAAATAGTGTACTGTGGAGTAAGATTCTCTATCCGGTGTTCAAGCACTGCTATGCAAATAAATTGGTTCCCACCTCCTGGAAGGGGAGTATAATAGTCCCTTTATTTAAGAAAGGAGATCGGGAAGCTCCACAGAACTATCGTCAAATTGCACTTCTTGATGCAGTGGGTAAAGTTTTCGCTAAATGCCTTTTGTCCCAGATTAATGATTGGGTGGTTGCAGAAAAGTTGTTACCGTTGGAGAAAACCGGGTTTAGGACAAGGCATGTAACAATTGATAACCTAACTGCATTACAGGTAATAACTGAAAAATATGTCAAGGTTAGAGGAGGAAAAGTGTATACAGCCTTTATAGATTTCTCCACAGCATTTGATAAAGTAGATCGTTTCTTGCTGTGGAGAAAATTGTCAGACCTGGGTATGCCAGCTACCCTTTTGGAGTTAGTTCGAGCTCTCTATATGGACACTTGGTGCAGAGTCCTAATGGGAGGGGAAAGAGGTCTCTCCCAAACTATCCCCACTTCAAATGGCCTAAAACAAGGATGTTTATTAGCTCCCTTACTTTTCTTTTCTCCTTATATATTTCTGATCTTCCTCACAATCTGGTTCAAAGTGAGGGTATTGCCCCGTTATTGGGGGGAAAACCGATTGCATGTTTACTTTATGCAGACGACATAATAATACTGGATTTAACTCCTAGGGGATTAAATAGTCGTCTGCAGGCATTACATGAATTTGCAGAAGCCCACTATTTAAAGATTAATATATCTAAAAGTAAAATTATGTGCATGCACAGAAGAAAAAAGATGCAGTATGGAAATGTTGTATGGTCTGTGGGTGGCCAAAAATTGGAATTGGTAAAATCTTATGTTTTCCTGGGAAAAGTAGTGTGTGGCAATCTAAGTGATAAAGCCCATATAGAAAGTAACATCTGTAAAGCTACCAAGCAGGGAAAAAGTTTGGGCTCCCTTTATAGATCTACTGGAAAAAGACATTTCTCATTCTTATTAGGGGTTTTCCGTGCAAAAATACCTCCTTCTCTGTTCTATGGTGTTGAACTGCTTGACATAAAGAAATGGGGCTTTTTAAATACAACAGAAGGACAAATTTTAAGGAGCCTAGCCTCAGTCAACTCTGCTTGCCCAGTGGCTGCCCTAAGGTTAGAATTTGGTATAAGAAGCAGTTGGGTACAGGGTCTTGTGTGGATAGTGTGATGGGTTGCAGCCTGGTAAAGGGTGATCCTGGCACATTAATATTTTTAATCCAGAAAGAAATATTCGAAAATCTGAAGGAACAGTCACTAGTTCTTAAAAATTTTAGGATTGCGGTTGATTTGCTTCAATTAGATGAGTCTCTGCTTTTCTCCCTCTCACCATATCAATTAAGGGCCCTCTTGAAACAGGCCACCAGGGAATTAAGTTTTACTAGGGATAGGGACGCTCGCACCCAAAAGAGGGGTATCCATCCGTCTATAGATTCCTGTAAGATAAATAAAGCACAGGCTTATATTTCCTGGAACCTGCCCCATGGAGTGTGCCGCTTCTGGCTATTATTGAGACAGGGTATGCTTCCTTTAAATAATGTGTTGTCTAAATGGGATGGTTCCTCCCCGATCTGTAATCTGTGTAATAACTCCATTCAGGATGTTAATCATGTGTTATCGACGTAAATGGATGAGACCTATCTGCCTACAATTATCTATCCTCTCAGCGTCGGCACTAATGGATTCTATTTATGAGCCACCAAATGAAGTGTTTTGTTATAGGATTTTTAACTTTTTTAAGTGTTTTATACATTTATATTAAATTATATGTAGGAAGTAACTATTAACTTTGGTTTTAACGCGATGTTTTAGTATTTTGGGCATAAAGGATATTTTAATTATCTCCTAATGTATAAGAAACTTGTTGCACAAAACTTTTATATGTAGTTGGTTATCTAATTTATGTGGATCTCTTTGGAGTTCCAAGAGCATAAATAAATAAAACTTGAAACTTGAGATTGAAAAATGCTCCTGCCGCGGGTGGGAGCCAAGGATCAAGACTGCTCCCACCGGATGGGAAAAAAAGAGGATGCAGGAGGCTCAAGTCTGGAACTTTTGTTTAACATCCTGGGAGCATATTTCCTTCCCAGGGTTGGTTCTATGATTGTATTTTATGTAGCTTGAATGTGTTAAAAAAAAATCATAGACACATGTTATGTTGATTTTAAATGCTTTATTGACCATACCTTGCTGATAGAGGTTTTTGATTAACATTGCAGTGTTTTATTGATACAAATGGTTGAAATTAAACACGGGTATTGAGTTCAGTGATTTAATGGTGTTTCTTAACATGTGGTTATTGGTATTTGTTGTGATGCTCCCTTGACAAAGCAGACACAACAAGAAGATGGGCAGAGTGCTCTTTTGATCACTATGCCCCCCCTATTTTGGACCCAGCCATATGCAAATCAGTCTTGACCATGCTCCGCATGGAAACAGTTCAGCCAGAACTGCTCAGCAAGGTTCTCCCTAGACCAGAAACAAGCATCCTGGGACCAGTTTCGGGGTATTACCCCATATCAGAGAGCAAGGGTACCACGTCTGGGCATACCTTTTGGCCACTTAGTGAGAACATAGCAAATACAACAAGATCATGGATGGAGTACTGAAACTTTTCATTACATTCTGTAGCACACATAGAAAGAGGAAAAAACCTCTTGTGATTATTTTTGTGCAGGAAGACCAAACATAATCATCCCGTACCACAGGCACCCTTGCACCATGGGGCAAAGGTGCCTGCGTTGGACAGGAATACGCTTTATCTGATAGATATATCGAATTCCTGCCCTTTTCTTTTGCCATACGGCGACACAGCAGGTAGGCTTGCGGTGCTGCCCTACGGCAAAACCTCATAAATGAGGCACAGAACTTGTAGGTTACTCCACACTTGTGTCCCAGGGACTTCATGTAACATAACGTTGCCAGATAGGTCTTTTTCATAGAAAACAACTCAGATACATATTTCCAAAAGGGCACCGACTACATGTAGTACAGCTGTTCTTCCAAAACGAGGATGTACTTGTTTGGTCGAATTCATAAAAAGGTCTAGTGGGCTGACAATAACTGATTAAAACAGAATGCAACCAAAGTATCTGTAAATCACAGGCAGGCAGCTGCCCCTCTAGCAGGCAACACACCAGAGGCCAAAAAGAGATATTAGGCCCTCCAGAGTCCCATGACAATGAGGGCTTTTTCAGTCATAAAAACCATACAGTTGACAGCTGGCTGAGTGATAGGAGATAGGTCAGCTCAGTAGAAGGCATGCAGGTGATAGACAGTCTGATTATATTAATCTGAAGTATATCAGATTGGATGCCCAAGTTGGATGACCAAAAGTGACATGATTTGTGAGAGAGTATGATGTCCTAAGAGACATGGAGTCAGTACCCGCATATGAAACAAGGCTATTTCACTATTCATGTTCCAGCACTAGAAAGGACCAAAGGAAGACCTGACAGTGAACAAACTTCCATGAATAACCAAATCATCTGCTTTTGTAAAGCTAGTGTTAATGGAGCGATGGGTGTGCTGTTAATCAAATGTATAGATTTTTAAGCACCATGTATTAAATTTAACAAATAGAAATCATCTGGGAAATAATCCATCATCAAAGCTGTTGAGTAAATTTACTCAGGATGAAAGAAAGAGGACATGTCAAAAATAGAAAAAAATAATTGCAGGGGATTTCAATTTCCCTTTCGAGCACCACTGACTTCTTCCAATTCATAGAATTGAGTATAGCTTGCTAATAGGAATCAAACAGCCCGCAACATTTCAAACAATTTAATCCCAGCTACTAGGTCTCCACAGTTAGATGTGTTTACCACCATGCACAGCTTTACAACTCTGAATGGCAGATATTTCAGCTAAGCCATCGTTTGAATGGGGAAGAAAGCTATCCAGGATTGACTTTCTGTCTGTCATATGGATTTCTGGGGAATAAGTCTTTTTTTGTGATTTCTCAAATAGAGAGCACTCAGATCCCTTTGACTGGAAAACTTTATCTTTACCAGGAAGTTGACTGATTCAGTCCCTTACCACAAGACTTTTGTATATTGAGGTGAATTAGTCTGAAACAACAACCGCTCATGTGTAAAATGAAACAATGAACAGGAATGCGAGATCTATGTCTTGTTAATACTATGGAGCCTTTTTTAGCTAATCTGGAATCTCCGGATAAGCAGAACCCAAATAAATAATTGCAAAATTAGAAGCATTGTAGGATACCAAATTTTATACCTGGCAACTTTGGTGTGGTTTCCCCCTAATCTTTTGCTTACAGACCTCCTGTTTTGCTGACTTCATTTTTGCTAACTTTAGGACTTTACCACTGCTAAACAGTGCTGAAGTGCTTGAGCTCTGTCCTTAAGACATGGTAACATTGGCTTATACCCAACTGGCATATTTAATTTGCCTGTAAATCCCTTGTAAAATGCAAATTAAATGCTAATAGTGGACCTGCTGCACTGATTGTGCCACCCACTTAAGTAACACTTTAAACGTGTCGAAGGCCTGCCATTGAAGCCTGAGTGTGTAGTTTTAAATCGTCATTTTGACCGGACAAAATAAACCTTTTGCCAGTCCCAAACCATCCTTTTTAATATATATAAGGCATCCTAAAGTAGGCCCTAAATAGCCCACAGGGCAGGGTGCAGTGTATTTAATAAGTAGGACATATATTTTGAAGTTTTACATGCCCTGGTAGTGAAAAACACTGGCATTCGTTTTTCACTACTGCCATGCCTACCTCTCCTATACAATAACACTGGAGTTACCTTATTACATTTAATTAGCTTTAATTTCAAAATAGGAAAAGGTGACCGGTATGTGCTTGGTGTCTTTGGAATTGTAATGAAAAGCCCTACTTTATGGGGGAGTCAGATTTTAATCTACAATTTTGAAAGTGCCACTTTTAGAAAGTTAGCATTTTCCTGCCTTCGCCATTTTGGGGCTTATTTGTGAGAGGTTTGCATCACATTTGCACCACATAATGCGGTACATGCATGTCACAAACCTCTACGACAGATTTATGAAGTCACACAAAGCCACTTTGCGTGGCTCGGAGTAGCCTCATAAATCAGGAGTAAGGCAACGCAGCACAAATCTCTGCGTTGTCTTACTCTGCAATGGGTAGGCATTCCATGGGCGTTGTGGTGGGTGTTCCCACTCAACTCCAATGGATTTTGACAGATTCCCAGATTTACATGGACTGGGAATGTGCCAAAATCCTACATCTTTCCAAGGGATGCGTAACGAGGTGAACTATCTTTATTACGCCTTGTTTTTTCATCCTTTTATGCATGCTGCATTCTACAGCATGCACAGAAAGGAAAAAGCCTTGCAGGATTGTTGTTGTGCTGAAAGGTGTCCCTTCCTGTACAAAAACAACCCTGCCTACAAAACAAGCACTCTTGCACCATGGTGCCTGCGTTGATGCAATGCTGCCAAAATGGTGCCAGTGCAAGTAAAGAGGACAGGAAATGGATAAATATGGTGCATTCCTGTCCTTTCACTGTGATGCAGGGCAGAGCAGCAAGGTGACTTGCTGAGCTGCCGTGCACCACAATTTTCATAAATATGCCCCTCAATGCCTGCAGCCTGCCTCTAGGTCACATTCCTAGAAGTAGTTTGACAGTCTGGCTTTTTGTGTTCCTCCTAAACAGTCACACACAATGGAGAGCATAGGTGTGCCTGGATGGGCCATCACTGGCAGGATGAGAGGGAGGAGCTGGACACAGTCCAACTTGCACTTGAATAGGTTTTATCCGGCCTCAATACAAAGGGCTGCATACGTTCTGTATTTAATCTGGAGCCAAGAAAAGGAAGGCAGGGCACTTGTGCACTTAAAAACCATGCTCCTAGAACCTCTTCCCCACTTCAAAGGCACAACTGGGTATAAATGTTGCACTTCAGACACCAACTCTACAGTACATTCTTCTGTACACTTCTGGACCTTTGGTTACTCTGCGAGGAAGAAGGACTGCTGTGCTGCTGAAAAGACTGCCACTCTGTTGGGCTGCTGCACAGAAGGAACTGCTGCCCTGCTGTGTTAACCTGCTGTCCTCTTACCTAGATGAGAAGGACTGGACTTGCATCTCTTGAACTCAGAACCCAGAGTGACTCCAGAAGCTAGTTGGCTGACCTCCTGATCTGAAGCCTCAGAGACCCAAAAAGGCTTAAAAAACCTTGCACATGCACCTGGTCTCTGCCATCTGTGAGTCTACCCTGCCAAGAGGTGCCACCCCAGTCCTGGACCCTTGGAAGTGGGCTCAAGGGGCCTGCCTCTGAGGAGCTAGCAGAACCGACACATCTTCTCTGCTGCACGACGCAACCTGAGAAGAACCAATGCATCACCTCTGCTGTGTGGAGTGGACCTGTCAAAAAGACCTGCAACACCTCCACAGCCTCACTGGAACTGCCACTGCATAACGCATCCTTGGAACAGTTCCTTGCGTCCCTCATTGATAGCAGCACCGACGAAGGACTTCGCATCACAGCCTTACAGCTCCTTAGAATGAACGCTCTGTGCAGACTGCGCGACGCATCCTTTACACCAGACTTTGCATCGCAAGCCCCATCAACGGGATCCTCGACGACGATCGGGCTCTCACACCACAGCCTCGCCACATTTAGTAACCTATGCATTGCTTCAGCTGCACGATGCATCTTCGACTTGGACCCACAATGCTCGGCCAACCAGGACTTGTCCCTGTAGCCGGTCCATGCTCCATCACAGTGGCCCTGAACTTACAACTTTTTCCCAGTCCGGCGTGATCAGATATCCACAGTTAGCAGCTTTTTGGCGCTAATTTCACTTAATTCTTTAAAATTGAATATATTCGGCTCTACTGATTGGTTTTTTATCATTTTTGTCATGTTTTATTGATTACAAATGACTCTATTATTCTGACTTGTGTCATATGGTTCCTCCTATGTCAGTAAGATTATGCTTTTGGGCAACATAAACGTCAAAACTATGGAGGACTGTGCACACCATCAGGATATGTTGACATTAGCCCTGGCTAACTCACAGTGCACCTTCTGGACCTCTAACCTTACAAGGTACCGAATGGCATGTGCAAGCTCAGAACATGACAAGTCTGATTCTTCAAGGAAATGGTGGATACAGATCTTACTCTTTCGTTAGTAACTCAAGCATACCCAAAAGAGACACAATAAATACTCAGATTAGAATTTCAAACATTTATTGAAGCAATAGGATTCTTATGTAAAATACATGTACTGCAATGATTAATAGAAGGAAGCAAAAGAGAATAATCACCATTACAAGAACGATGAAGAAAATGAATAGTTCAATGACTGTGCTGTTACATTGATTATATGAACACATATACTTGTTTCTATGCTCCTACCTACTGCTACCTATCCTATCTCTCAATCAATCAGGGGTTTGTAAAGTGCGGATACTCACCCGTGAGGGTCTCAAGGCGATAAAGTGTGTGCGGGCTGCTGCTCCATCTGAACTTGGAGGTTCAGTCGAAAACCCAGGTCTTGAGATCCTTTCTGAATTGGGTTAGGAATGGGGAATGCCTGAGGTGGAGGGGGAGAGTGTTTGAGGTTTTGGCGGTGAGCATAGGAGAATGATCTTCCTCTGGTTCTAGTCCTATGAATCCATGGAACAGTGGCCAGGGCAAGTTGTATGGAGCGAAGTTGTCTGGCGAGTACGTGGAATGAGAGGGGGTGGTTCAGATGTTCTGGTCCTGCTTTGTGGAGAGCTATGTAGGTTTGTGTGAGAAGCTTGAAGGTGACTTGTTGACTGGGAGCTAGTGGAGTTGCCGAGGTGTTGAGTGATGCACTCTGGCAGGGAGTGTCAAGGAGCAGTCTGGCTGTGGCATTTTGGAAATTCTATAGTCTCCTGGGCTGTTTCTGGGTGATGCCGGCGTAGAATGCGTTGCCCTAGTCAAGTCTGCTGGTGATGAGTGCGTGGGTGACTGTCTTTCTGGATTCTGTGGGGATACATCTGAGTGTATTTTGGAGCCAGCGGAGCATGTGTAAACAGGCTGATGATATGGCGTTGATCTGGCAATTCATTGTGAGTGAGGAGTCCAATATGATGCTGAGGTTGTGTGCATGGTCTGTGGGGGTGGGAGGGGATCCCAAAGTGGTGGGCCACCAGGAGTCGTCCCAGGCTGAGGGGGTGGGTCCCAGGATGTGTACTTCGGACATATATGAGTTGAGCTAGAGGCAGCTGTGAGACCTGGCACCATTGGCGTGGGTCTCCCCTGTATTTTTGCCTTTGCCTCCTGTGTTTTTGTTGTGTGTTGGACTCTGTTTTGCTGGTCTAGACGCTTTGAGCACTTTGCCACTGCTATTCAGTGCCAAAGTGCAAGTGCTCACTTTGTAAATTGTTATTACGGATTAGTGATTCCATGATTGGCATATTTGATTTACTTGTCAGACCCTAGTATAGTGCACTGTGCGTCTGTAAATCAAATGCTGCTAGTGGGATGCAGCAATGATTGTGCCACCCACAGAGGCAGCCTGTGAAATGTAACTCTGGCCTGCCATTGCAGAACCTGTGTGCAGTCTAGATTGCCATGTCGACTTCGCAAGTGCACACACTTGCCAGGCCCTAAACCTTCCCTTTTCTACATCTTAGTCAATCCTAAGGTAGGCCCAAGGTACTCCTGTGGGCAGGGTGCATTGTATGTGTAAGTTAGGAAATGCCCTGATGTGTGTGGCATGTCCTGATAGTGAAATACTGCCAATTTTGTTTTTCACTGTTGCAAGGCTTCCTGTTCCCATAGGATAGAATGGGGAGTTTGTTTATAACATCTTATGAACATAACTGGCCCTGGGAACAAGATAGAAAAATAAAGTGTGGAATGCCTGGACTAAGAATGTTAAAATGCATTTTAGTGAGGTTGATTTTTACATTCTGTGTTTGAAACTACCACTTTTAGAAAGTAGGCATTTTCTTGCCTAATCATTCAATGTGCCTCTTCAAGGTTTGTGTATTGCATGTCTGGCTTTTGGATGACAGGTGCTGGAGAGGGGCAGCGGCTCCAGAAGTCTGATGAGTCAGGGCTAGGCTGAATAGACCAGGGCTGCATTTAGAGTAGAGGGAGGAGATTTCCTTTCACCTGCATGGGCCTGGTCTGCCTTCAACAATGCTGTCTCCACCTCCTGCCTGGAAGCTGCACCTTTGTGGACATAACCGGTTTTGGCTGGATACAGACAGTCTCTGCCTTCAGAGAATAAAGGATTTTGGTGTATAAAAAGACCCCAAACTTTTAGATCACTTCTGGGAATCAAAAGGAACCTTTGTCAAGGAGAAGAGCCAGATAAGCTGAGGAGGAATACTGCCCCTGTGCTGTTTGCTGTCTGGGGTTGGCCTGCAGTGGCTACTTGCTGCCAAGGAAAGGAGAAAAGGACTTTGCTGTTTGCTTTGTCACCTGCCAGAAAGAGGATCTCCAAGGACTTGAAACTATGCTTGCCTCCTTTTCTGAAGTCTCAGGGACACAAAGACTTCACCACCAGCTCCACCAGCTCCCCTGAATTTCCTTGCTGGGAATTCGAATCTGCAAAGAGGTGCCTGCTGCTGTTCTGGACCTCTAGAGACTGTTTTCCGCTGGGAGATGGAAAATCGACTTCGAAGAAGCAAGGCACATCTGCACCTGTTTCCGATGCACCGCAGAAGAAACCGTTGCAGCGCTTGCCGCGGCTCGAGAAATAGCTGCACACCACATCGAGTGCACCGATCTCTGAAGTCCGAAAGCATCGCACCGGATTTGACGCAAGGCCTGCTCTGAGGCTGCAAGAGTTCAACCATCGTCACCAGATCGTCGCATCGCATCGAGGTGCCAAGTATATCGCATCATTGGGGGACGTAGTAAGAAACCGAGGCATCACCTCCCCACGCAATAAGAAACCGAAGCATCACCTCCTCTTCGGTAAGGAACTGACGCATCACCTTCCCTGTGCTGCAGTAAGGAACCGACGCATCACCTCCCCCGAAGCAAGGAACCAACGCATCAACTTCCCTGAGTGTAAGGAATAGACGTATCAACTTCCTTGCAGCTCGTTTTGTTTGTTTGCGTGACGCATACCAGGTACTTTGTGAGAAAAGTGTTGAATCTGCAATTTGCTTGAACTGAACTATTTCTACAATTTGAAAGTCATATTTTTACTGTATTGTGGATTTTTGTCGTTCGGTCTTGTTTTGTTTTAGCTAAAGAATACTTATTTTTCTAAATTGGTGTGGTGTCCTTTTGCAGTGTTTTCACTGTATTACTGTCTGTGTTCACAAATGCTTAACACACTGCCTCTGAGATAAGCGTGTCTGCTCATGCCAAGCTACCAAGGGGGTGAGCAGGGGTTATTTTAGGAGTCCATCCCCTTTACCCTGAATAGAAGAAAGGGTCCCTGTTTGGACAAAGGTACCTAACTCTGCCAACTAGAGACTCCCAATTTTAACAGCAGCTATCTGTCATCCAGGTGGCCATGACCTTCATCCTGCTGTGGAAGTTGGTTCAGGCGGCTGTGGGTTCGTTGGTGAGGGAGAGGATCAGCTGTGTGTCATCGGCATAGGAAATTATGTTGAGCCCATGGTTTCTGACGACGGCTGCGAGGGGTTCATGTAGATGTTGAAGAGGGTGGGTCTCAGGGAAGAGGCCTGGGGCACTCCACATCAAATCTCTGTAGGTTCTGAGAGGAATGGAGGTAGTCTGACTCTCTGTGTTTGAATGGTAAGAAAGAAGTTGATCCAGTCCAGTGTCTTGTCACGGATGCCAGCGCTGTGGAGTCTGGTGATTAGGGTGAGGTAGGAGACGGTATCGAAGGCAGCCGAAAAGTTCCGCAGGATCAGGGCTGCAGTTTCGCAGTGGTCGAGGAGCGAAGGGATGTCATCGGTGGTGGGAAGAAGTGCAGTCTCAGTGCGGTGTTTTCTTCGGAAGCCGTATTGAGAGATGTCGACGACGTGGCTCTCTTCAATAAACTCCAAGAGCTGGGCGTTGATGCTCTTCTCAATAACCGTGGCTCGGAAGGAAAGGAGGGAGATGGGCCTGACGTTCTTGAGGTCTGAAGGGTCTGCGGATGGCTTCTTCAGGCGGGGGTTGAACTCAGCATCTTTACAGTTGTCGGGGAAGGTGGCAGTTTCGATGGAGCGGTTGATGGTGCCGTGAAGCTCTGTGGTGTTTCAGGTGGCTGCTCAATGGAAGATGGCAAGGGTCTGATGGGGCTCGGGAGAGGATGCTCTTCATGGTCTTGAGTGTGGCATCTGAGGTAAAGGGAGTTCAGTTAAGCAGGATCTGTTGGGGTGTGACATGGTTGCATGCGGTGGTGACAGGCGTTGTGGCAGGGTCTTGGGTGTCCAAGCTGTCGTAGATTCGCCTAATCATGGGAGGGTAGGACGTCTGTGGTATTGCTGTCCTATTCTAATATGCCTAGGGTGTGCGGATCTGACGGAATACCTTAGAATGTTGACTTGTGCTTCACCATGATAAAGATTGTGGTTGCTCCCTGATCAGGTCTCATATCCCAGTCAACCAACAACCCAAATTCTTACACAATAGCACAATGCTAACACACCAGATTAAGGCGGGGAGGGCTTGTGATGTTTTACTCTGAAGCATTTCTTTTTTTACTTGTTTCTCATCCAAAATGCCATCTAGCTCAATGTTAGGCAAAGGAGAAAATGTATTTCTCATTTTATTTTACAAACTTCCTCTTTCCCATTTCCAAATGTTGGAATGTGTGAGAAAGTGGATTATTACTTGGCAGCTAAATGAATATAGATAAAGATGATCAAACATATGGAGTATGGCCTTGTTGTTTGGACCAAGGTGCCATGGATGGGCTACAGATTCCACACAAGAGCAAGTTTACTTTGTGCTTAGAGTGATTGGGGCTTGAGGAAACCCAATCACAGCTCATATCAAGAATGTGTCTGTCTTCATCTAGCCTCTCATTTCGATTCCCTACAAATATGATAAGAGCTAGAAAGTTAAAATAAAGTACACATAGCACTGTCTGCCATGTTTACTTTATGGTCCCGGATCTAGCTTTGTGGCTTAAATGGCAATGCCAAGGGTCACCCTACAGCATGAGAACCTTAGCAGCTGTTAACCCCCACAACCCCTTAAAGGAAGTATTAATATATCTTAAAATCAATTCAAGTGAAATGTGATTGAATTTATGGATATAAAACAGCAGGTGGATTATATGTTGAATGAGGACAGAAGTGAGCTAGGACAAACTTTCGTAAGAGAAGATATCAGGTTCTTAAATACATTGGTAGAGACACCAAAATATTTTCTAATTCCACTCATCATATCAGAGTCTCATAAAATGTCCCTGTGATCCCTTTGCCCTTTTCATGGTTCCTGCTACATAGAAGCAGTGACGGAAAAATATTACCAAAGGCACAGAATTTGACAAGCGGAAATGCATAACCCAACACAAATTCTAAACCGCTGCTCTCTGAACACGTGTCTGAATCATTACTGTCTAAGATACTATATGGGAGGAACAGATGTACCGTGCAATGCCCTCTTCAAAAGGTTTCTATAACCAGGTCTGGACTGGAGCTGAAACTAGCCTTGGAAAACATTTTAATAACCACAAAATATTACATCAAGTGAAAGAGTGGAATAAGGCAGCCTGCTCGCCATCAGGAGGTTTAGGGGCAGAGGAGAACACATTCTTTTTTTTTTTTAAGTGTAGCTGTTGGACATAACCCCAGATTTTTGCCTTTTGTTGCTGAATGTCTTTTTGTTGGCTTTTAGGACTCTGCACATTTTACTCCTGCTAACCATTGTTAAAGTATGTGTGCTCTTCCTTCTAAACATGGTAAAATTGGAATACCCTTGATTGGTCCATTTAGTTTACCAAATAGCCCCTAGTATATGATTTTTCATACACCCAGGGCCTGTAAATTAAATGGCATTAATGGGATGCACCACTTTTTGTGTCACCCACCAAAACATGCCTCAGGCCTGCCAATGCAGCCTGTAGGGAGGTTTTGAATTGTCATATCGATCTAACAAAATGTACCATTTTGCCTAAATCATCTTCTTTAATACTTATAAATTACCCCTAAGGTAGGACTGAAGGGTTATAGGGCAGAGTGCATGGCAATTAAAACGTAGCACATGTGTACTTATGTTTTTCCTGTCCTGACAGAGAAAAACTCCCAAAGTCATTTTTTTACTACAGCAAGGCTAACTCTCCCATAGACTAATCCCTGGTTTACCATATTACACTTAATAAATGATCATTTCAGTTTTGGAGTAGATAGAGAAATACTTATTACACTCATTTGGATTGTACTTTAATGATAATGTTTGATTTTAATTTACTATTCTGAAAACAACACTATTAGACACTTGGAATTTTCCTGCTGAAACCAAGGGAGCATATTTAGGTGAGAAGTGGTGGAGCATGGTGTTAACCTCCTCGGCTTTACGCCATGTTCCGCCACTTCTGAAATGCAGGTCTGCACCATATTTATAAGAATAAGGTGCCGCCCTGCATTCCCCCGTGTCGGCGCTTATTTAGCTGCTAGCCCCAAGGCAGGCACCCTTGCACCATCATGCAGGGGTGTCTGCGTTGCAAGGGAATGATTGGTTATGTGAAGTAAGGTGCCACTTCCTGCACATAAATAATCAGTAATGGCACTTTGTAACTTATGTGTGTGCTGCTTAATGCAGCACACTTAGAAGCTGCAAAACGTAATTTGTTTTCATTGATTGTTTATGTGCAGGAAGGCACACCTTCCTGCACATAAACAATCAATTACCTTTGGCTGTTTCTATGTCTGCTGCACAATGCAGGACACATGGAAACAGCAAAAACGAGGAGAAATAAAGCATTTCTCCTCGTTTCGCATGTTTAAGACCAGGTTTTCCCTGGTCTTAATTTTGGCGCTGCCTCCTAGTTACGCCACCCTTGTAAATAGGGAGCAGCATCAAAATCAAAGGGTGTTGCGGTGGAACGCCCACTGCAACACCAATTGCCTGACCCTTTTACGCTAAGTATAGCGTGAAAGGGTGCCTTATTTACAAGGCAGCGTTAAACCACGTTAAGTGGCTTAATGCTGCCTTGTAAATAAGGCAAAGCCCCTATCGCCACCACAGTGTCTGAAAAAGTGACGTTGTGGTGGCGATAGGGGTTTGTAAATATGCCCACAGACGTGCCAATATTCAGGGTCACATGACTGAAATGACTCTCCAATGGGATTTCTCGTGGCCCCCCCACCAATGCAAACTCCAGCTGCGGCTACTTTTGTGGAACTGCAGTGCGTGAGAAGGTAAACTTTCCACTGGAATAAACCTAGTCCTGTGTCCGATCCACACTTCATCGCAGTTGGCCTGAACTTGTGCCTTTGACCCAGTCCAGCGCAACCAGATAACCGCTTTGTGGCGCTTTATATTTCTTTGTGCTATTTTTACGTGAAACTTTGAACTCTGGTTCTACTAATTGGCTTTTTATTTTGTTGGTGTCACTTTATTTATTAAGATGTACTCTATTTTTCCACATTGGTTTGGGATTTTTTGGGTGTTGTGTTTTCACTTTATTACTGTTTCAGTGCTGCATAAATATGTTTCACATTGCCTCTGAGTTAAGTGTGACTGCTTTTGTGCCAAGCTACTAGAGGGATAAACACAGGTGACTTTTGTGGTTCACCCTGACAATGAATTTGTTTATTACTAGAGAGGGGTTCTCACTTCCTCAACTAATAACCCGATTTCTTACAGTAAGCAAATTAATTATATTCCAGTACAATTTTCCAAAAATATTCGCTTTTTACAGAATGTTCTAAAGAGAAGGTAATGAAATTAAACAGTAATTTATGTTGCAGTGTAGTACCCAGGAGCATTGCTTATCTTAGCAGTAAATAATGAATTGAAAGGGATTTGTGATGAGAAATAGCTTCAACAGAGGGGAAACATTTAATGCAGTGTAGAGCACTGAATAAGCATAGTTGATAGATCAGAGAAGTGGAAAAGGTACAGAACAGTGACTATAAAGAACTGAATATCACTGAACTAAACCCCTCTCTTTAATGCAACTGGTGCTCATGTAAAGCGCTGTGGCACCATCGGGTCGAGCTTGCACTATATAAAACTTCCATGCATATTAATGAGGCATAATTTCCTTTAAGAATTATAAAGAACAGCTGTGAATGCAGAGATGGAGGGCTGTGAAAGACGTCCATTCCTGCATTGACAAACAACACAAAATACTGACATTTGCAACCCCTAACTGTCAAAGGGCAGGGGTCGTAATTCATAAAAGTAAATATGTTATTTTATGTGATGTTAATGGCACTTATATAGCCCACAAATACCACTTGGCTCTTGGCGCTTACCTGAAGGCTATGACAACTTGGTACTGCCAAGCTTTTTTAAATAGGAAAGTTTTCAAACCTTTCCAGCAGGGATGGAGGGCAGTATCTATCCTTAAACTCTCCGGCAATCCATTCACACCTGAGGTATCAAGACTGAAAATGCCTTGCTGCCCATGGTTGCTTTACTAAAGCGCGGGCAGGTCGTGACGACATGATCCTAAAAGCATTGGGTCAGGGCATGAAGCTCCATCTGTCCCCTCCCCACAATCAATGCTCTTTTCTCTCTCAAATATCCACTGCCCACACTCACAAACTGGAAGATGCCCTCATGGACTCCAGCCACTTTTCAAATGGATACCAGCCCCTTTCAAGCATTGCTATGCATTCCACAATTTGGAACCACAATTATAGTCACACAGCACTGATGCATCTCATTGCAAATGTCTAGGAATGGGGATTAACACCTCTTCTTATGATCCCAAACGAATATCAATGTATATTAGGATCAGCAAAGACATCAGTGACGAGTAATGTAGCATTAGTACATTGAGAGCCAGAGGTTGGTGTTGGCAAAGCCTACAATTTAGCAAATCACAGGAAAAACATTTTGTGCTTTGGGGTCACCATCTTGAAAGTCTGTTCAAATATAATTGATACAGTGACAGCAATAAGGGAGCCACGAGAAATAATTGCACATTTTGCAGATGATGAGGAGCCATGCTAAAAAATAACATCAAAGCAGATAATGTCAACCAAGATAAATAATTCATTTTAGATATATTACACCGTGGCTCCACATTTCTGTATTAATATACACACGTAGCATCCAAGGATTCTGTCCTCTCTGCCTTGCTAACAATATTTAATTAATTTCATGAATATTACAGCGGCAAGAGAAACAAATACTAAAGGTGATATACATGGTGACTGGGGCACAGGCAGCACAGCACGCCGAACTCAGCGCCCTACTGAAGAAACCATCAGCAGACCCCACAGACCTCAAAAACTACCGCCCCATCTCGCTCCTCCCGTTTCCCGCCAAAGTCTTCGAGAAGACCGTCAACAGACAGCTGGCCACCTTCCTCGAGACAAATGGATCCCTCAACCACTCGCAGTCCGGCTTCCGGGCCAACCACAGTACCGAGACCGCCCTCATCGCAGCCACCGACGACATCCGCACCCTGCTCGACAACGGGGAAACAACGGCCCTCATCCTACTGGACCTCTCCGCAGCATTTGACACGGTCTGCCACCACACACTAGTGCAGCGCCTCAACAACATCGGAATCCAGGAGAAGGCACTGGAATGGATCATCTTCTTCCTCGCCGGAAGGACACAGAGAGTCCGCGTCCCCCCGTTCAGATCAGAAGCCACCGAAGTCATCTGCGGCGTACCACAAGGATCATCACTCAGCCCCACGCTTTTCAACATCTACATGAGCCCCCTCGCGGCCATCGCACGCCAACACAACCTCAACATCATCTCCTACGCCGACGACACCCAGCTGATCCTCTCCCTCACCAACGACCCCGCCACCGCCAGAACCAACCTACACGAAGGGATGAAAGACGTAGCCGAGTGGATGATGAACAGCCGCCTGAAACTGAACTCTGATAAGACGGAAGTCCTCATCCTGGGATCGTCACCCTCCGCCTGGGACGACTCCTGGTGGCCCCCTGCTCTGGGCAGCGCATCCAAACCAACAGACCACGCACGCAACCTGGGCTTCATCCTGGACTCCTCCCTCTCCATGACCAGACAAGTCAACGCCGTCTCCTCGTCATGCTTCAACATCCTACGCAGGCTACGCAAGATCTTCCGGTGGATCCCCACCGAAACCAGGAAGACGGTCACCCAGGCCCTCGTCACCAGCCGACTGGACTACGGCAACTCCCTCTACGCCGGATCCACTGCAAAACTCCCGAAAAGACTCCAGCACATCCAGAACGCCTCAGCACGACTCATCCTGGACATCCCCCGACACAGCCACATCTCCGCACACCTGAGAAACCTGCACTGGCTCCCCGTCAACAAGAGAATCACGTTCCGACTCCTCACCCACGCACACAAAGCTCTCCACAACCAAGGCCCAAGATACCTCAACGACCGCCTGAACTTCTACACTCCCTCCCGCCAGCTTCGATCGACCAGCCACGCCCTCGCCGCCGTCCCCCGCATCCGAAGAGCCACAACAGGAGGAAGATCCTTCTCCTACCTGGCTGCCAAGACGTGGAACTCCCTCCCCACCCACCTCCGCCTGACCCAAGACCACCTCGCCTTCAGGAAGCAACTCAAGACCTGGCTGTTTGAGCAGTAGCGGACCCCCCCTCCCCAAGCGCTTGAGACCCTCCGGGTGAGTAGCGCGCTATACAAATGCCTTGATTGATTGATTGATTGAGTGTGCATCTCTGTATGCTTAAGGTGGTTTCTGAAAACAAGAGGGGCATATTTACAAGGAAATGCTGCAAATTTTGCATTTCCATTTCTAAAATGCAGGGATGTGCCGTATTTACAACAATCCGGTGCACCCTTGTGTTTTCCCTAGTGCTGGCACTGAAACTAGCTGCCTCGCTCCATAACACACACCCTTGCACCATAGTGCAAGGGTGCCTGCATTGCAGGGAGTGATTCTCTATGTCCAGGAAGATGTCCATTCCTGCACATAAACAACCATTAATGGCGTTTTGCTCTCTATGTGACCTGCAGAAAGATATTTCTCCTTGTTGCGCCATTCTAAAGCCTGCTATTGCATGGCGTTAGTTTTTGGCGCTGCCTCAAATTTACAGATCCTTGTAAATCTGGGGCAGCATCAAAAGGCAATGGGTGTTTCGGTGTACCTCCCACAGCAACACCCATTGCACGCCCATTTCACGCAGATACCTACATGAAAGGGTACGATAGTTACAATGTGGCGTTAAGCCACAGGAAGTGGCTTAAGGCCAATTGTAAATATGGACCAGGGCATTGTGCCACTGGAACATCGGTAAAAGTGACGTTCAGGTAACGCAATCCCCTTGTAAATATACCCCTCAATGAACAATTCACAAAAACATTCATGAATGCTCGAAGAGAACCCCACTAGTACTAATTCATGTAGTCTTAAATGACTTTGTGAATTGGACCCAAAACATCTAAAATGTGAATATTCGGGGAATAGTCAGATACAATTGGTACAATAAAAAGATCTGTGCCCTCTTTTTACTTTTACTAATAAGGAGTTGGACATTTCAGGGCCAGTTCACATTGGCGTGTAGGAGTATGTGAAGGAGTACTCCTGCACTTAACACATAAAATATTTTTGTTAATTGGCTGCATATTTGCTCAAGCAGGTCCAAGTTTGAAAAGGTCCACAGTAGAGGACTCATCTCTTATCGAGTTACATTTTTTTACAATAATTATTTTTATTGATATATATTGTAACCAACAGGTCACAAAGTAGTAATGCAAATTTCTATTCCAGTGATCAGAAGACAGTATATACGAATGCAATCAGTTAAGACATAGAGGAAAATATATCCATAAACTCCTAGCTTTCCAGTTGTTACCCACTACCCAAAAACACTATACACGTCTTCCTTTGCCAATAGTAAAATTAATGCTGGTACCAGTAACCACTATTCCCAGTTCTAAGTAGACCATGTCAAGCTACCACCCCAGCGTCATGAGACAACTATCCCGAGTCCATTTTATCAAATGGGTCAAATACGGACAAGTATACTGAGGACTGACTTTTCAAGTTGAGTAGGTCAGAGAGCAATGAGCACTTGGGTTCATTATGGATGTATTGGTTGTCTTGCACTGGCTAATTCTATGGGCCAGATGTACGACCATTCATTTTTGTGACTCTCAAATTGCTATTTTTAGCAACTTGCAATTTGCGAGCCACAAAATGAAATGTACTAATGTGTCTCGGACACATTAGCGATTCACAGAGGGGTCACAAATAACCTTTCTCATCAATATTCATGAGGCAGCTCGCAAGTTGTGACCCATTGGGAATGGGCAATAACACAGGGATGGTGGTCTGCTGGGGACAGCAGATCAGCATGTCTGTGTTTACGTTTAAATAAAGCAACTTTCTTTAGGTCAAGCCTGGCGGGTGCACGCATACGCTGCTTGCTCTGCGAGACTGCTGTAGTAGAGTAAGGGAGAGAAGCTGCACCTACTCTACTCCCATATTTTCATTGGCTTGTGTCATTGTCTTTCCTTAATACTGCCTTCGGATTTGGTAATAGGATTGTTAGTCACTCCTTAGTATGGCCTTGTCTTCATTTGTGACCTCCCATGGCTACTGGCCCTTTTACTTCGATTGTTGCACGGGACCTGTTATTTAGTCAGTAAGCACTATTTACTTTATTGACTTCCTCTTACTGCATGCAGGACATGTGCTGCTGTAGCTGAAATGGCTTGTGTTTTTTTAAGCAGCTCGGCCACCCCTGTATCACGGTCATCTGCTTTACATCACTTTAACCCAGCATTATCTTGTGTCTGTTTCAAACCCCCCCCCATTAGCACATAATCGTGTGCTAATGGGCTGAAGCTGACAGCAGCACATCTGTGTTACGTCATCTGCACTAAGCGACCTGACGGGTTGTTTTCAAAAGCCTGTTTTATTAACAACAACAACACCACCACCAATACCACCGCCACCAATACCACCACCAATTCCACCACCATGACCAACACCTCCACGACCAATACTACCACCACCAATACCACCACCACCACCAATACCACCACCAATACCACCACCAATGCCACCACCACCAATACCACCACCACCACCAATACCACCACCACCACCAATACCTCCACCACCAATACTATCACCACCACCACCAATACCACCACCACCAATACTACCACCACTGATACCACCATCGCAAATACCTCCATCACCACCACCAATACCACCACCACCAATACCACCATCACCAACAATATCACCACCACCAATATCACCACCACCAATACCACCACCACCAATATCACCAATACCACCACCACCACCACCACCAATCCAATACCACCACCAATACCACCATCACCACCAATACCACCATGACAACCACCAATACCATCACCAATACCACCACCAATAGCACCACCACCACCAATACCATCAACACCACCACCAATACCACCACCACAAATACCATCACCATCAATACCACCACCACCACCACCACTAATACCACCACCAATACCACCACCACCACTAATACCACCACCAATACCACCACCACCACCACCAATACTAATACCACCACCAAAACCAATACTACCAAAAATACCACCACCAATACCACCACCACCACCACCAATAACCCACCACCATCATGACCAATACCCAACCACCATCATGACCAATACCCAGCCACCAATACCACCACCACCACCAATACCAATGCCGCCACCACCACCAATACAAATACCACCACCAAAAATACCACCACCAATACCATGACCACCAATGCCAATATCAATACTGACAACAATACTATCACCACCACCACCAATCCAATATCACCACCAATACCACCATCACCACCAATACCACCATGACAACCACCAATACCATCAACAATACCACCACCAATAGCACCACCACCACCAATACCATCAACACCACCACCAATACCACCACCACAAATACCATCACCATCAATACCACCACCACCACCACCACTAATACCACCATTAATATCACCACCAATACCACCACCACCACTAATACCACCACCAATACCACCACCACCACCACCAATACTAATACCACCACCAAAACCAATACCACCAAAAATACCACCACCAAAACCACCACCACCACCAATAACCCACCACCATCATGACCAATACCCAGCCACCATCATGACCAATACCCAGCCACCAATACCACCACCACCACCAATACCAATGCCGCCACCACCACCAATACAAATACCACCACCAAAAATACCACCACCAATGCCAATATCAATACTGACAACAATACTATCACCACCACCACCAATCCAATACCACCACCAATACCACCATCACCACCAATACCACCATGACAACCACCAATACCATCAACAATACCACCACCAATACCACCACCACAAATACCATCACCATCAATACCACCACCACCACCACCACTAATACCACCACTAATATCACCACCAATACCACCACCACCACTAATACCACCACCAATACCACCACCACCACCACCAATACTAATACCACCACCAAAACCAATACCACCAAAAATACCACCACCAATACCACCACCGCCACCAATAACCCACCACCATCATGACCAATACCCAACCACCATCATGACCAATACCCAGCCACCAATACCACCACCACCACCAATACCAATGCCGCCACCACCACCAATACAAACACCACCACCAAAAATACCACCACCAATACCATGACCACCAATGCCAATATCAATACTGACAACAATACTATCACCACCACCACCACCAATGCCACCACCAATACCATCAACACCACCAACACCAATACCATCAATATCACCACCAATACTTCTTACTGGACGCGTCCTGCCGAGCCCACGCTGTTGGAATTGCATACAAAAACACAAGGGGCCTATCACAGCCTGTCAGGAATTCTATAAATGTGTATGCTACACAAGAGACTGTAAGAAATTATTTTTTACTCCTTATGGAAAGTATTTTCATGATGGAATGAAGAATTTACCAACGGGGACTAATACAATATACTAAAAACTTTTTGGATGGTTCATACTGTGGGAACACGTATAAATTGCGACATAACACAGAAAACGTTTGTGGTATACTTCTTGAACTACCTGTGCTGGCAGTTCTCCCATAATTTGAATCAAAGAAATAGGTGGACGACGTCTAAGAAATCAGGAAATTCTTTTGGAAACAATCGTTCTTTGTCTGAGAAGACATCGGGAATCAAATATATGTGCAGCCATTGAAACCTTTAAAATCTGAAAGAGCCTTGTGGAAGTCACTTGATGTGACGAAACACGTGTCGGCTGTTTAAAAATCACATTTTTGTGCGAATCCAAATCTGTTTTGTTGCCAGTGATATTTCGACAATACTCAATGCAGTTTGCTTTGGTCATATACAAATACGAATAAGAGTCATTACTTTTGCGGGATATTTGTATGTTATACCACCACCAATACCACCACCACCAATACCACTCCCACCAATACCACCACCACCAATACCACCACAATACTACCATCACCAGCAATACCACCACCACCAATACCACCACTAATACCACCACCACCACCAATACCACCACCACCACCAATATCACCACCGCCAATACCATCAACACTGCCAATACCACCACCACAAATACCACCACCATCACCAGCTATACCACCACCACCAATACCACCACCACCACCAAAACCACCAATACCACCACCACCACCAATACCACCATCACCACCACTAATACCACCACCAATACCACCTCCCCCAATACCACCACCACCACCAATACCTACACCACCACCAATACCACCACCACCAATACCATCAATACCAATGCCACCAACAACACCAATAGCACCACCACCAAAACCACTAATACCATCACCAATACCACCCCCACCACCACTAATACCACCACCAATACCACCATCACCACCACCAATATCACCACCACCAATACCACCACCACCAATACCAATTCCACCACCACCAATACCAATACCACCACCACTAATACCAATACCACCACCACCACCAATGCCACCCCCAAAACCAATACAACCACCAATACCACCACCACCACCAATACCACCATCACCACCAATACCACCACCACCAATAACACCAGCACCACCAATACCACTAATACCACCAGCACCACCAATACCACCAATACCAATGCCACCACCAATGCGACCAATACCACCACTACCAATACCAATACCACCTCCACCAATGCTAATACCAATACTGTCACCAATACTATCACCACCAATACCACCACCCCCAATGCCACCAACACCAATGCCACCACCACCACCAATACCAACACCACCAATACCACCACCACCAATACCACCACCCCCAATGCCACCAACACCAATGCCACCACCACCACCAATGCCACCACCAATACCATCAACACCACCAACACCAATACCACCAATATCACCACCAATACTTCTTACTGGACGCGTCCTGCCGAGCCCACGCTGTTGGAATTGCATACAATAACACACGGGGCCTATCACAGCCTGTCAGGAATTCTATAAATGTGTATGCTAAACAAGAGACTGTAAGAAATTATTTTTTTACTCCTTATGGAAAGTATTTGCATGTTGGAATGAAGAATTTACCAACGGGGACTAATACAATATACTAAAAACTTTTTGGACGGTTCATACTGTGGGAACACGTATAAATTGCGACATAACACAGAAAACGTTTGTGATATACTTCTTGAACTACCTGTACTGGCAGTTCTCCCATAATTTGAATCAAAGAAATCGGTGGACGACGTCTAAGAAATCAGGAAATTCTTTTGGAAACAATCGTTCTTTGTCTGAGAAGACATCGGGAATCAAATATATGTGCAGCCATTGAAACCTTTAAAATCTGAAAGAGCCTTGAGGAAGTCACTTGATGTGACGAAACACGTGTCGGCAGTTTAAAAATCACATTTTTGTGCGAATCCAAATCTGTTTTGTTGCCAATGATATTTCGACAATACTCAATGCAGTTTGCTTTGGTCATATACAAATACGAATAAGAGTCATTACTTTTGCGGGATATTTGTATGTTATACCACCACCAATACCACCACCACCAATACCACCACCACCAATACCACTCCCACCAATACCACCACCACCAATACCACCACAATACTACCATCACCAGCAATACCACCACCACCAATACCACCACTAATACCACCACCACCACCAATACCACCACCACCACCAATATCACCACCGCCAATACCATCAACACTGCCAATACCACCACCACAAATACCACCACCATCACCAGCTATACCACCACCACCAATACCACCAACACCACCAAAACCACCAATACCACCACCACCACCAATACCACCATCACCACCACTAATACCACCACCAATACCACCTCCCCCAATACCACCACCACCACCAATACCTACACCACCACCAATACCACCACCACCAATACCATCAATACCAATGCCACCAACAATACCAATAGCACCACCACCAAAACCACTAATACCATCACCAATACCACCCCCACCACCACTAATACCACCACCAATACCACCACCACCAATATCACCACCACCAATACCACCACCACCACCACCAATACCAATACCACCACCACTAATACCAATACCACCACCACCACCAATGCCACCCCCAAAACCAATACAACCACCAATACCACCACCACCACCAATACCACCATCACCACCAATACCACCACCACCAATAACACCAGCACCACCAATACCACTAATACCACCAGCACCACCAATACCACCAATTCCAATGCCACCACCAATGCCACCAATACCACCACTACCAATACCACCACCACCAATGCCAATACCAATACTGTCACCAATACTATCACCACCAATACCACCACCCCCAATGCCACCAACACCAATGCCACCACCACCACCAATACCAACACCACCAATACCACCACCACCAATACCACCACCCCAATGCCACCAACACCAATGCCACCACCACCACCAATGCCACCAATACCAACACCACCAATACCACCACCACCAATGCCAATACCAATACCGCTACCAATACTATCACCACCAATACTACCACCCACAATGCCACCACCACCACCACCACCAATGCCACCAATACCAACACTACCAATACCACCACCACCAATACCACCACCACCACCAATGCCACCAATACCAACACCACCAATACCACCACCACCACCAATGCCACATCCAATGCCACCAATACCACCACCACCAGTGCCACCACCAATACCACCACGATCAGTACCACCAATACCAATACCACCACCATCAATGCCAATACCAATACCGCCACCAATACTATCACCCATACCACCACCCCCAATGCCACCACCACTACCAATTCCACCACCACCACTAATGCCACCAATACCAACACCACCAATACCACCACCACCAATACCACCACCACCACCAATACCACCACCACCACGACCAATACCACCACCACCAATACTAATACCACCACAGTAATAGCAGAGGCACTGTACAAGGCCGGAGCTGCAGCCGAGACCATCCCCCCCTTCCTCCATGCCTGCCATGAAGCACAGCCCGCCCTACACCAGGAGGAGATGCAAGGGCCCTACTACAGCTGGAGTGTTTTTATTAGGCCAAAGATAGCAATGACATTACGCAATGCCACACTGCACAGTCAAATCACCGAGAGGGCAGGAAATAGCCCCCCTCTTCCTCCTGAGCCACGACAGTTAAATCACAGAGCGAAAGGTGTTGAAGAGCTTTGTTAGTGTTTATAGCTCGGATCATATGTAACTCTCACTTCACACTTTGTGTCTGTGAAATTTAAAACACTTACTCATCTTCTTTACTGCACTATTTATCACTACTTTAAAGATATCACAGGCCCGTCTCTTCCTCTGATATTTACAATCTAACAAGAGGTCGAGAAGGCCCTTTATTGCTGCAATAGGTCTCACATTTGTGAGAGTTTAAGCTATTAGTATTGTAAATGATAATGCCTTTTAATTATGTTTTAAAACCCAAGACATAAATAAAAGACATTGTCATTTACAATGCCAATAGCTCAAACTCACGTGAATGCGAGACCTATTGCATGGCAAATGCTTGTTTTAAAAGCAGCTAGTTTTCCTTAAAGGAAAACAGGATGCATTTCAGAGTAGGCACTGGTGCCCCTGCTCCTAAAAAATGGTTTTCGCTGCCAGTCACAAAGGGGATGTGGCCCACCGGGGACACCTTCCCATTTGCAAATGGCCTAGCACCTCCTCGAAGTAGGCAGTAAACTATGATTGTTTTGGGACTGCATTCCAGTCGTAAAACAATTGTACATGCCCTTGCGAATAGTGACTGGCAAACCCTATTTTGCGAGTCAATAGTAGATCACCGACTAGCAAAATAGGGTTAGTACATGCCAGAAGCTGTTTAGCGATCTCAAATTGCCCGATTCTCCATTTCTGACCACTAAAAATGGTCGTAAATCTGGCCCTGTACTTTGAGGAGATTGTCTACTGGTACATATCATCCAATTACCACATAAATCAGGCATTGGTTCTTTAGCATGGGTCCCTAAATCTGATCAATATCACATCTTGAGGTCAGATGTCAGAAGCAATTCTGCGATAACTAACCCCACCTGTTTGCTTGAGCTTCCACAGGGGTGATGTGAAGACTGTCCACCTCCCACCCTGAAAGTCAGCCTCCCACTCGCGTACTTTTGGACTCTTTGTGTAGTTGGAGTGTGCACTTCTGGGGCTCCTGGTGACACGTTGTGCGCTCCCTTCTTCTTCTGCAAGAACTTTTATGTGCACTTAAATACGACACTTCTCAACACCAAGCCCCATAACACTTTAAAACGCGTTCACTGCCTTTTCTTCAAAAGGGCTCACCTGCCACTTTACTTTCAGCTGTCTAGAATAAGTCATTTGTGAACTCCCCCCATCCTCCCTCCCTCCCCATACCCCCCCCCCCCCCCCCCCCCCCAAGAAAAGGTTCTTATTAAGGCATACGATTTTCACCAAAACTTTCTTTGGAAATTAGTCATGCATTCTTATGTCTTCAGGCTCTCTCAACGTTTGCTTTTTGCAAGGTTTTGCATAATTTGCTGCTGTGCAGATGTTTGCAGTATTTTTGCCGTGACTGGAAATTTAAGAAAATGTCTATTGCAGATCCCCACAACATCCCTTCTCCATTTCTTTTTTGATAGTGCACTCTCTCTTGAGCGAAACACCATAGCCAGACAGATCCTCTTTAAGAAGATCTCTGAAAGCTTGGTGCCTTGCCAGTAAATAAAGTGCTTGTGTTCTATCACACAATTTACTTTTTATACAGTGCACTTTCGCCAGAATCCTCTTACCTTTATTCTTGGTTCTTTCCAGTTCTGATATGGCGAGAGCTGAGCAGGTAGGCAGCTGGGAATCCTCTTTGCATGTGCTTCTGGAAAATGGTACAAAACGGAGTAGGTTACATATGCTTGGGCCCACTATTTATACTATCGTGCCCAAATTGGCTGCTGATCACGGGATTGCGCGAAGATCTTTTTTACACAAATGTGAGATTTTGGTGGAGGCACGTGGCAGTCCAGAACAAAAAAAATGACTGGTCAGGGAGTGTGCCAGCCTGTGTAAAGTCCCCTCATTGGTTAAAATGTTAAACTAACTCAGAAGAGGGTGGGGGGTCTGTCGACCTATCTTCTTGGGCTATGGGCATCAGGGTGGGTGGTTCTTGGATAAGGGCATGGATAACGGCACAAAGGGCAGGACCCAGTCTATGACATTGCCAAGGGCATTAGGAGAAGACAATGTCAAAAGGGCTGTCTTGATCTAGTAAGTGATTGATTGGAATAGCTTGAGAGCTGGTTTCCTGATAGTGAACATCACACTCATTATCAGGCTATCAAGAGTGCAAGGCAGACCTGTTTTGAACAGAGACCGTGAGGCTAGGCCCTCTTTGAGTTGCAATATTCATTGTTCCATATCAATGTTTGATTTGTGCAATAAAGAATATAAATCAACTGCAGTAATGGTGTGCCATAAAGTAAGACTCCATGTGTGATCATCAAAGCAATGCAATGTCAAGCATTTTGTTATTCATTTGGGAGGGAGTACTCCTACTAACTTCATAAACCCACTCTGGTAAGTTCCCAGAGAACCTCTACTCAGCCCCTGGGTGCTATTGCTCAACCGTCAGGCAGCCCTCAATGAAGTGCATGTTAATCTCAGGCAGTACCAACAATTTAAAAGTGAAGAACAAAAATTCCCACATCAATTCGGTAAAAGAATTAAGGAGGAGATGTGGCCGAGAACCTGGAGCTACCGAATTTGGCACCTGGCAATACAGGTTCCAATCCAGGCCTGGGGAGTTGATTCAACATTGTGAGGTCCTAGGCAAATAACTTAATCTCTACGGACCTAAAAATGTGAAAAGTAATGTGGGAATTGTATTTGTGTATTCCCCTTTTGATGTAAATGATCTTGTAGATCGTCTCTCATTCCCCAAGTAATTAATTTTAAGTCAGAAACATACCTAGATATAATATCAGGCAAACTGTGATGGAGCGGAGGCCAGATGCACCAGAGTCATCCCAGTCATTGATTTTACCTTCAGACTTAGAGCCTAATTTATACTTTGACAGACAGGATACTCAGTCAAAATGTGCCCATTAGTCTGTCGGCTATATTACAAGTACAGTAGGCTATAATGCACTTGTAATGAGATGGAAGGTATATTTGCCAGTTTCACGATGAAGAATCTTGCCTGCCAAACTCTTATGAACACCCTTGATTTCCCACTGTAGGGAAAGTTGCTTCTCATCAATCCTGCAGCCCCATCACCTCAGGGCAGGCATCTGGGCACCAGATCTCTCCCCAGACAGGAGCTTCTACAGGATCTAGTCCTCGGTAGACAGTTTGGTTCTTTTGGAGTCAAGAGTTCTTCTGCTTTTTGTGTCCCTGAAGCAGGTAAACAGGGACACTTGGAGAGTAGGTCCAACAGGATTCAGGAGTCCTTGAGCCAGGGTCATGCAAGAAGGAGTATGAATGACACATCTAAGCTGAACTTTAAACATGTGGAACCAATTGATCACACTCCCATTTTCAAGCTGTATCCCATACTTCATCTTGTACATCAAAACAGAGCTATCCAAAAAAATTTATCTCACTGGTTCCACCAGTCAGACTCTCATCACATCTCGGAGCCTTCAACATTTGATTTTACCTTACCCCACCTTACATACAGGCACTAGACATGCACTCGGCAATCATGCAGGGGCACATATTCACTAACATTTGATGCAAGGCAGCGTAGCAACTAACCTCTACACATGTTGAGTCCAATAGGATGTTTCAAAGCAAATAGGCCATGTTGTCTCATGGAATATCTGTACACAATATATTTAACTCAAGATTCCTGCTCACGGAAAAGGTGCATACCTAACTATATGCTCAGGGAAATAATTCCTCCTTTAGGGTTCAATGGTGAATGGGACAGAGTGTGTGAAAGATACCACCAATCCACAAGTTGCACTGGTGTGAATCAGCATCTGGTTAGTCCCTCGATGTTTCCACGCACAGTCTTCTTCCTGGAAAAATGTGTAGGAATCGGTCTGTAAATCTGGTCCTGTGTGAGCTTTCCCATTTTAACCACGAAAGATGCACGGAAAGGAATTACCGTCCTGAACTGGTGATTCTAGACACACCAGTTTACACGTCACTACACCAAGTTCCTTCGAGCAGGTCAAATCTGAAGGGATTTTCTCCTGCTCAAAGGAGTCCCGGGAGGTTGGTCACAGTTGAGCACCTTTGGCTGCCAGATGGTTCCCATAAGGGTCGTGCAACACCGTAACACATATCACTTTAGTACCTGATTCAAAATGTACTTTGCATGTCAGTTAACTCATCATTGCCTTTTCAAGGTGGGATATGAACTAGTGCATCTCAACATTTCATGGGAATTGCTAAATGGCCTTCTCCAAGTGGCAACATTGATGTCTGTGGAGAAATGAAAAAAGTGATTATGCCAATTTCTCCAATGCAATTGACAGTCCACCATGAGACACTGTACAATGAGTAGGCCTCGAAATCTATGATTTGTCCAATTTTGTAGTTATGCTTTCTTGGAATTCTTTGCTGCCCCAATGCCTCATTATGAATTTAGGTGTTACTTAATGCACCTGACATATAACTATACCACAGTCCACCTTATTTATCAGGTATGATAAATAACACCTATTACGAGTTTGTGGGGAATAAAATGCGGATTTTCGTGCTAATGCACCAAAATCCGCATGCTATAGTAAATAACGTATGATTTACCCCCATTAAATTTCGGAAGGTTTGACGTGCGGAAATTTAACACAGGTTGAGTTATTTAAAGCATCTGATAATTATCTAATAGCTTAAATACATTCAAACTCATTATTACGACCCACGCATAAGCAGGGGTGTACGCATGGGTAGGAATTAACTGCCCAACTTGTAATCAAGCGCATAGACTTAAATTTACCATTGTGTGACCCATTTAGCTTGCCAACTCTTCCTACTTGAGCACAGAGGGGCATAAAATTATGCCCGCTTTATTGGCAGAAAACTGCTGCTAAAGCGGCGATAATGGGCTTGATAATATGCCGCAGACAATTCCCATAGAAGCCCATGGTGTCAACAGTTTTCTGCCGCTAAAGCGGCGATAATTTTAACGCCGGACCTTGATAATATGCCCCAGCGTTCTCTGTTCCCTCCGCCTCCGACGCCAGCACGCGAACTAATTTCCGCTGCGTAGCTTCCTCTGCGTCAAAGCGTGTTAGAGGTCCCGCCCCTGCACCTCCCGCATTGACGCGCAGACAATGTATGCCACGCTTCCATCCGCAGACCAGAGTAATCCTCACCTTACACTGTAATCTTCCGCATTGACGAGCAGACATTCAAACATATTGTAATTTCCTGTGCCCTCTTTCAAAGCAGACTTTTGATTAAAAAAATGATGTATGCGAAACCCTTTCACACCATGGCAAGAAACAGCATTTAATCTTCAAAACAAATACGCCTTCTTCCTTTCTGGCCCCTGCGATGAAGATCCGGTGGCCACCTCACCTTCCTCTCTGCCTTTGTGAATGCTGATTTCCATGACCCCTCTTTGCAACAATTTTCTCTGGAGATGTCTCCTGTTGTCATCTTTCACACCGAGAATCCTTTCTGATTTAAAAGCTAACTAAAGCCGGGCTCTTAGCGCCCCGCAGCCTTCCTGTCAAGGCGAAAAGTACTCTGCATTTGATGAGCGAATGGTTCATTAACAGTCAAAACTAATATAGTACTAGCTGCGCCTGCTGAAATATATTTTAATAATAATACGCAATTCAGTCATTTGAAGTGTATAATAATAAAAAAACACTGAATTCGATTGTAGAAATTTTACATTTCGTAGTCATAAAAATAGGCGATTAACCTAACATCAGAGTTAATTAATTGATTTATTAATTAAGGGGCAGATTTACAATAACTGACGTATCCCTGCATATCAGCAGGGATGCGCCAGGTATTGTGCGTCACGGCTCCGGCACCATGGATGCGCTGCATTTACAATGCGGCGCACCATGGGGCAAAAAACGAACAGATGCGTGACGCATCTGTGCCGTAAAGACAGCGCATTGCTGGAGTTGCGTCGCAAGCGTGACGCAGCTCCAGCAAGGCTCTGGGGTGCCCTATCTTCACAATGCTGCGTCAATCCTTACGCCTGCTTCAAGCAGGCGCAGTGTTTTGACGTAGCATGGGCTCAAAAGTGACTGAGTGAAATCTTGTAGATTTCACTCAGCCACTTTTAAGAGGCGTTCCTGCGACGGAACGCCCCCCCCGCACAGAAACGCCTACTTCTGGCGCAGGGCTTTACAACGTGACGCATCTCCCAGATGCGTCACGTTGTAAATACCCCGCAGCATGGCGCTGGTTTTGTGCCGCTGCTGCATCACAAAAGTGATGCAACGGCGGCGTAAAAGAGGCGCAAGGGGCTTGTAAATCTGCCCCATAGTGAGGTTTTGTATAGGATGTTACAGTCCCTACAGAGCAGTGGGAGGCTCAGCTTGATTGCTGAAGGGGGAAGTTAGCATCCAGTCGGGAAGGATGAGGGACCGTAGCCAATTTTCATCAACACAACCTTTGTTCCCAGTTAGGCTGGACGTAACTCACATAATTTTGAGTAGTGTAATCACGTGGAATTACCTAAGAATTCTGCGAGATTATGCAGGATTACAGGAGAAGAGCAATTCTGCATTCAGCGCTAATTCTTATAATTTTGCACTAAAAAATAACGCTAAATGCAGCAGAGCAGAAATAAGTGTGAGCGGATGCTCACTAAATGTGCTACCACATTAGAATGTTTCCCCCCAAATTACTCTTGATTGCTCTAGCAGTAGTAATATCATCATTATCAGTAATTCCGTGTCAAAATTTGATGCAGAATTACCGAAATTACTCGGATTGTGCCAGGTGGCGTATGTTCCCCAGTAAGCAACACAGTGGTGTGAGTGTTAGGTTGATATTCACACTCCTCTTTAGGTCCAGTCTGACTTGCTCCCAGAACCTATAAACTTCCCTGCAGTGCCATGCCATATGTAGGACGCCCACACCGCCCGCCTCTAGGGCAGCTAAATGTGTGTGACGCGGACATTCTGTGGAGAGCTCCCAGGATCGAGGAGGTCCTGTGTAGGAAGTTGTAGTGGATTAGCTAAAAGTAGGCATTGCATGAGACAGAGTGGGTAAGAGCGTTAATACATGGTCAGTCCACCTCCCCCAGCTGTTCATCCCAGTCAAGTGTAGGTCTCCAAGAGTGCCACAGCGTCAGCCACCCGTACGCCCCTCCCGAAAGGACACCTCCTCCATTAAGCATCGGGTGGGCTTCAGTATCCAAATCGGGGGCTCCCGGTAGAACAGGGCTCTCTTTAACTCTTTCTGGGCAAACCGCTGCCAGGAGGCCATGCGTCGCACTTTATGTGGGATGTCATGTGGGAACTCCAGAAGGCGTTTAACCGCCACCACCGCGACAATAAACGCTACCAGTTCTCTTCAGGATCCAGCCAACAGGCTGCATGATGTATATGTGCCGCGTAATAATACAGATCAAAGATTGGGGGTTCCAGCCTCCCTCCTCATAGTTTCTCTTCAGAATCGTCAAGGCCACACTGAAGCAGCCCCCCTCCCACAAAACGGATAAGAGCAGGGAGTCTAACTGTTTAAGACCCTTTCCGGGAGAGGACATAGTGAATTCTGCAGCACATATAGACACCTGGGAAGCAGCACCATTTTAGAGATGGCCAAGCGGCCCATCAGGGAGAGGAGCAATGTGTTCCAGAACCCTGTGGAGGACGTAAATCCTACCAGAACCTTTCCCACATTGCGGCTAAGCTGTTGTTCAGCTGTATGTACTACTTTTATGCCCAGATATCGAATCTGCTCCATTTCCCAAGGCAGTCCCAAAGACTGCAATTCTGCTAGCGGGGTCTCTGATGTTGAGGGGAAACAGTAAGGACTTGGGGGCATATTATCAAGGAGGGCGTTAAAATTATCGCCGCTTTAGCGGCAGAAACCCCCCGCTAAACCGGCGATAATGGGCTTGATAATATGCCCTGTAGTATTCCAATAGAAGCCCATGTTGACACCAGAACATGGACTTCTATGGGAATTCACAAGGGCAGATTATCAAGCCCATTATCGCCGATTTAGCGGAAGTCTTCTGCCGCTAAAGCGGCGATAATTTTAACGCAGTTTCGTGATAATATGCCCCTTGGATCCGTTGAGTCTGAGTCCCGAAAGGCCACAAAGTTGTCCCACAGCCTGAGTAAAAAAATGGCACCAAGACTCGAAGAAAGACACATAGGGGCAGATTTATGAGCCCCTTGCACCACTTTTGCGTCACTTTTCCCATGTTCAAAGTGACGCAAAAGTGGCGCAAGCGGCTCATAAATCTGCCCCTTAGAATATAGCATCATCGGCATAGAGTGAAAAAATATGACGGATCCCTTCCAGTGGTATGCCCCATTTCTGCATATCAGGGTGCACCCAAATCGCTAATGGCTCCATTATGTTCGCAAACAGAAGCAGCAGGAGAGGGCAACCCTGTCTCGACCCCTGTCCCAGTGTTCACACTGTTGAGCGAGTACTCCACACTCTGACTCTCCCCCTCAGCTCCGTGTAAACGAGGCAAACCCAGCTGCCGAACTGAGGACCAAAACCCATCACCCCTAGCACCTTTGGCAGGTATCCCCAGTTTACAGTGTCAATTACCTTTTCCAAGTCGATGACGACCAGTGCCATCTCCTCTTTACTGTCCTCGACCTCATGTAGTTTATCGGGTAGGTGCCGCAGGTTCATTCCAGTATGCTATCCGGGTATGAAGCCACACTGGTCTTTATGTACTAGGTGGGTCATGTGTGTTGTTAGACGGGTAGTCAGCAGCTTGCATAGCACCTTCAGATCTGCGTTAATCATGGTGATGGGTCTATTTGCAGCTGGGTCAGTCTGTTCTCCCCGCGGTTTCAGAAGCATTCATATCTCCCCCTCTCTTATGGTTGTTGATAGTACGCCCTTGTCCCTGGCCTCCAGGAACACCTCTAAAAGCGTCTCTGCTAGTGTCGCTGAGAATGCCTGGTAGGATTCAGGTGGGAAGGCATCTAAACCTGGCACCCTTCAATGCAGGAGCATTTTCAGAGCTGACCTAAGCTCCTCTAGGTTGAGGGGGCCTCTAGAGCTTCTAGTGCAGCTGGTTTAAGCTTCTGTATGGCCAGCCCTTCTAGGAACCTTAAATATTGCTCTGGTTCAATACCCTAGTCAGCAGTATACACTTGTTGCAGATGCTGAGCGAAGGCTAGCACTATTTCAACCCTTGATGTTACCATCTGTCCCTCGATGAGTCATTTAGTGTGTTACCAGTGGTGGGTCACTCTGCCTGCACAGAATCCAGGCTCGGAGTTTGCCCAATTTGTCCCCCACCCAGTGTAACCGCTGTCGCTATTGTCATAAGGTATACTTATCGAGTCTGTACCAAATGTCTGAAATTAGCCGACGGATAAGATGTTCCCCGTCATATGACTCAGGCGCTTAGGGCTTTCGGTCTGTGCTTGAACAAGTGATCTCTCTTCCTTAAGGAGCCTAGACTGAAGTTGTCTGTGCACCCCGTAAGTTAGGCCTAAACATGGGCCCCTCAACACTGCCTTAGGAGCCTCCCAACCAGAGGATCTGAGCATCATAGAACCCCATTTCGACACTGATATAACCTGCAAGTGCTTTCAATAAAGTCTCCTGCCCCTCTGGGCCTTCCAGAATGTCTACAGGCATTCACCCTCCACACTTAGAGGAATATTTTTCAAAGGGTTGTGTCGCATTTGCACCACCCAGCATGGTGCATGCGAGACGCAAACCCTGAAATGTGTTTTATCAAGCCAGCAAGGCCACTTTGCGTGGCTCTGAGTAGCTTGATAAATCAGTAGTAAAGCAACGCATCACAGATCGCTGCATTGCATTACTCTGCCCTGGGATGTATTCCCAGATATAACCATCACTGGTAGACGTGGGAATGCACCAAAAAAGATACGCCATCTCAGGGGAGGTGTAACAAGGAGAAATATCTTTATTTCTCCTTGTTACATCCTCTTTCTATGTGTGCTGCATTCTTCAGCACACACAGATAGAGGAATGTGCCTCAGGGGATTGCTTTGTGCAGGAAGGTGCTCCATTCTGCACAAAAACAATCCTGTATGCAGCTTAGGCATCTTTGCACCATGGTGCAAGAGTGCCTGCATTGGCACTAGTCAGCCCATTTTGTGCCAGTGCTGGGGAAAGGAAAGGAATGCGCTGTATTGTAATAAATACGGCGCATTCCTGCAGTTTCCCTGTAATGCAGCGCAGCAAGCTGCCGTGCGTGACTTTCACATAAATATGGCCCTTAAATGTAATGTTTTTTATTTGGATTGTTTTGGCTTTAGGCAAGGAAGTTGTTGTGGGTGAAGCTTGCAATATTATAGAACAAGCTTCCCTAAAGAGAACAACTTGACAGTTAGATGCTGTCTTGAGAGGATGTGTTATGGGAGTTCCTTAGGGTTGATTGCTATTTAGACACAGTTTGAAACTGAGGCTCAGAGCCTGGAATATGACAAAGTCAACAGTGATGTTGAAAGTAGCATAGACATATTTTCTGTCTTTTTCCTGTAGATATATGTGCATTGCATTTGGAGGCTAGTAAGTAAAAAAAGCTCTCGGGCCTTGATGTTGTTGTTTGGTCTCTAATTTCCTTTTACCCTCTTTGACATTTTGTTCAGTGTTGGAGGAGTGTGAAGTATCTGGGCACGAAGTGGCTAAAGTTGAAATAATCAATTTGAGCAAGATGTGAAGGAGGGTTTTGAAAAGTTTTTGGAACTTCATAATCAGGTAATAGGTATTTGAACTGTGTTTAAAGGTTGAACCTTAAAGTTGCTGTGGGTTGAAGTAGTCTGTTTTCTAAGCACATGTGATACAGAGGCTGGAGAATAGAAAGTACCAGACCTAAGACTTCTGCCATTGTCCTTGTGAGGAGAGAGGCTCTATTTGTTAAGGTTATTTCTATGGGCAGTCTCGTTTTATAATTAGTTGGAGCAAACAAAAATGGTCACTGCCACTGGGGGCTCCAGTTGATATTGAGTGACAAGTAGGGAAAGACGAGCCGAGCCAGAGCCAGAGGTACACGTTGAGTGGGCCATAGGACCAGTAGTCTCCCTGAGTGCTGGTGATGTTGTAAATAGTGTGTGTGGTCCATACAGTGCATGGGCAATGGCTGTTTGAGAAAGATAATGCTTTGCAGTATAGTCCATCGGAAAGGTGTTCCTCGCTGTCTTGGATAGTAGTGGTATGGGTTCCAGAGGAAAGGGCCTTGCTGGAGGCTCTCCCTTCACGTTGGTCACTGCTCCAACATAGCCAGGGATGCCCGGCGAGCCTCCAATATCTGGAATAAAGCCATATTATTTGAGAAGAGCAAGTGAGCTCACTGGTGTCAGGCTGGGGTCTGGTAGGCTCTGCAAGTGGGGCATATGGGCGGAAGGGCGATGTGTCCTCCAGGAGCTAAGGGGCACATGCATCAACCATTTTTGCGAGCGCAAACGGTGCGATTCGCAAAAATCGGCTGTTTGCGCCCGCAAAAAGGGCTTTTGCGATGCATGAAGGGTCAAGACACTCGCAATTTGAGAATTCACAATTAATTGCGAGTTCTCAAATTGCGATTGCATTTAAGGAATCTCAAATTGAGATTCCTTAAATGCAATGCATTAAAGTAAAATAATTAGCGATTTCGCTGATAGGGGGCTTAAATTACCATGAAGTTGAACTTCATGGTAATTTGCAAAAACTTTGAAAAATGCACAAAAGTGCATTTTTTAAAGTGGTAGGTTACACACACACATGTCCTTTGGACATGTGTGTGCGCAACATTTGTGCACAGATCGATTTCAGGGGTGCAACAGGGTGTCGTTTTGACACCCTTGCACCCTTGAAATTGCATTCTCAATTTGCGATTCTCTAATTGAGAATCGCAAATTGAGAACTTCCTCCCATTCATTCCTATGGGCCTCTAGGCCCATAGGAATGAATGGGGAGGTATTCCTTAATTGCGACTCGCAATTTGCGACTCGCAATTAAGAAATATTTTGAAATCGCTATTTTGTAAGCGATTTCTACATGCATAGGCTTTTGCGATTCCTTATTAGCGAATCCTTATTTTTTGCTAATAAGGAATCGCAAATGGCATTTTTGATGCATGTGCTAGTAAATGTATCGGAAAGTAAACACCCTTCACCTTCCCTTCCCTTGGGGCAATTTCAAGAACTTTGTTTCAATGGATACGTAAAAGTCCGACAGTTTAGGGGATTAGTGAAGCAGTATCCTTGACTTGATGTCACATGGGTGCTGGGTCATTATTGTTTAAGTGTTAGCTGCACCCTCTGTTTATTTAAGGCAGTTCTGATGTTTATCCTTTTTCATGGATTGAGGGAGGAATTGACATAGGAGGGAGGTAGGTGCATTCTGTGACCTGCTACCTTGTGAATATTTCCTGATAAGAGCTAGGTAATGAGGTGGTCATGATTGAGGGCTCAGCATTGTAGATAAAACGTCCCATAGAATCTTGCCTAGTGGCCACAGGAATCTACATCCTCTTTCTTCCATTTGACCTTGGCTTGTGATATCCGAGAACTGCTCTTACACCTGAAAATATGGGTGGGGTAGTAACATGGGGCCAGTTTCTGTAAAGACCGGACTCTTGACAAACAAGATTCTGAATAAGTTTATAGGGGCATATTTACAAGCTGGCGATAAAAAATTATCGCTGGTTTTGCGGCCGTTTTCGGCCGAAAAACGGCGATAATTTTATCGCCTAATTAGCAAGGCCACGCTAATGCGTGAAACCTTGCTTTAGCGTGGGGATTCCTAACGCCCAGCTTTGCATCTCTAAAGAGGGCGTTCCTAACCTAACATTTCTCCTATCATCAAGCCCCACGCTAGGAAGCATAGCGGTAGGAAAAGTAGCGATAACCCCTGTTATCGCTATTTTCCTTACGCCTACTTCAGGACTGACTTAGTCATGATATCCTATGGAAGGTGGCTATCATGGCTAAGTTTGTGAGTCCCTATCAGCAAGCTAACGCCACACTACATGAGATTATCGCTGGGTTTCCAGCGATAATCTCACGTTAGGCAGTTAGCGCTAGGATTTTTATCGCTGAGGAGATAAGCGTTGCTAATAGCACGCTATATCAGCGATAAAAATCCACGCTAGTCGGCAATAATTATCCTAGCGCTAAGTGCGCTTAGCGATAATTATCGCCGGTTGTTGCTGATATGCATCTTGGTGTTTTGTCCACTGAGGCTGGCAAACAGGTTTCACTTAAATAGTGCTTTTCAAGGCTAATAAGACTGTAAACCTATGGTGGAAAAATGTGTTTCCAGTTAATCGTCATCCATAAAGTGAATGTGAATCACTAGTGCTTTTTGTATTAAAACCCGCACAATAGTGATGAAAGCAATTGTCTTAAATTTAATTTCAAACATTGTGTCGAAGGCAAAGTCAGGCATAATCATATTGAAAACAACTGGGGTGTAGTTTAGAAGTACTACAGCCAACCAATCAAAAAGGTAATCATTTATGAATTCTATCTGTGAACAAATATGACTTTTAAAAAGACCCATTTAAGTAATTATGAATTGTACTGACCATATTACAGACGTCAACATGTTCAGGTGTATGGGACCATGCATTTGTTTGTAGAGTAAATATTTGATACTCAAAATAAAGCTAAGTTACATACACTTAAGTAAGACTAGGAGAGGCAGAGTTTGGACTAATGACAATGGCAACTTCTTTGTCAGGCTCTCGCGACCGCCATGCCAGGACTGCTACCATCAGATGGAGACCAGGGTGGGACACTACACAAGGCTGTGAGATGGAAGAATGGTATGTGCACCATCTGTTGCTTTCCTACCCTGGGGCTCCAAGACTTCACAGGCATAAGGTGCATAATCCATAAACCCCACTCTTGGCTCTTATAGGTAGACCCTAGCTGCACTGCTATGAAGGAGGAAAGCGGATGGAGTACCACCAGTCACAGGCGAGGGGATGACCACAAGCGCTGGCTGCTAAATTAAGAAAGCATCTAAACCATGCCACACCAAGGAAGGTGCAGGTACCTTCCACATCCTTTGAGTTAGTGCAGGCCCAGTGAATGAAACTGGAATGCTATACGGAGCCTTATGTGTTGATAAGGATGTCGCTCATCTAGAGATGCATTCTCCTGCTTCTCTTCAGCTCCCTTGTCCATCTGCATGATTTAATGTGCCTGATCAGCTTTGAACCTGTTTTGCAAGTATATACACACTTCATAACAGAGGGTTGGTAGAGACTGCGTAGCCACATAAAATTACTCGCTCATTGACCACCCAGCTACCTTTTAATTGGCAACTCATTACCTTACAATGCATAAACCTGAAAAGTACAGATGATTTCTTGGCTAAGCAGTGAGGTGAAATATCAACAAAGAAGTTTATAAGCGCTTGACACAGAAGGCCCTCTGCATATCACACAGATAGCTCACCACATCAGCCAAAGAAAAGTACTATACCAAGACCATCAAAAAAGCCAGCAACAGAAACAGAAACTTCTTCAAGACAATCAAGCACTGCATCAACCCCCTGCCATACCTAACTAATCCCCAAACCACAGAAAAGTGCAATGCCGTTAACCTCTTCTTTAGTGAAAAAGGACAGAAGAACTGAGAGCACATCGATGGCACCAAGCCTGCTTTAATTCTTATGCCATCCTTCATGTAGAATCCCACAATGATCATTCTTCAAAGTCCCATTTCTCCCAGATCTCATTGGCATAATCAACTATGTTAGAAATTGGGGGGGATATTTTCAAGAACGTATGATAACTACCACAAAAGTAGCTAAATGCAACTCTTCACATCGCAGTTTATCGCGGGAAAGTAACACTGTGTTAACGTGGTATACTCAACACGGCAGCATCATGCGATAGACCCACCACAACGCATCAAATGAACAAGTTTAAATCAACGCGATGCCACAAAAATGTGAAACACAAACACGAAAAAAGCGTTGATGATGCAAATTGTGATACAAAAATCGGCGAAAGCCAGCCACAGGCCTGCAATCCCCACGTGACATGCCGGAAAATGCACCATCAAAGTTGTGGAAAAAAACACATACAAAAGCCAAACAACAGCAAAGCACAATGGAATCAGCCGAAGCAAGTGCAGAGGACAACCAGAAACCCACAAGACCCTCAGAGGACCAGCCTGGGACCTCGGGGTTAGGGAAGGGAAAGGAAAAGAAGAGTAGGAAGAAGCGGTTCAGTCCGCAGGAAAACAGGATCCTGATGACGGAGGTGATAGAACACGATCAACTACCGTTCATCACCTCCACTGTGTCACTGGCAACAAAAAATGGAATATGGCAGACCATCGTGGACAAGGTGAATGCAGTCGGAGTGCCGAAGAGGACAATGGAAGAGGACAAGAGGTGCTGGAATGATGTCAAGCACAAAACCAAGCAGAAACTCGCAAACAACCGGAAGGCAGCAATGCAGACTGGAGGTGGGAGCCCAGCACCACAGGAGGAGCTGGACGAGATGGAGGAAATGGTGTCCACAGTCATCAGTGGGGAGACGGTGGCAGGAGTTGCGGGCCCAAACACTGCTCAACATGACCGGACACAACAGCAACAGGGTGAGTAACGACAAGGGACTGGGGGAGATGGGCACAATGGCATACATGCACAAGTAAGCATAGCACATCTGTGGACAAACCATGCCTCAGACCCCCAACTCCCACCAAGAGACCAATGCACCCAAGTATGCAACATCTCAGCACTGCTTAAGCACAGAAGTCAGAGGCATACCGCATGTAAGGGATAATGGGCAGCCAAATCAGAGCCTCAGGGGCGACTCCCCCAAAATGTGGCACACACATCTCATGCAGAGCACATCAACATTGACAACGATGTGGTACAATCCACAACAGGTCCACAACAGAACAGAGGACACAACTGGTGCCGCTTGTATGCAGAAACTGGCCAATCACATATGGCATCGCAGGGAAATGTGAGTTGACAATGTACAAGTACAAACACACATCCATGATGTTGTCAAAATGTCCACTGTCCTGCATCATGTAGGCAGCTCCCCACAAACAGTCACAAAGTACACTGTCTGAATGTAATCATGTACAAAGCATCAACATACATGTGAACACAATGTTAAACTGCATCTCCCCTTCACATTACAGAGGGAAATTCAACATCTCCTGCAGAGCAGTCCCAACCTCTCTACTCCGATGACAAAGAGGACCACCACAGCTTTGACTCCGACGACCTCCAACAGCTCGTGGAGAGCCTCCGCAGCCCACTTCCAGGATCAGGGCAGCCCAGCTGCTACGAGGAGAAGCCATTCCCTGCACAGAAAACAAAGCAGGCAGCACCCACCACCACAGCTGCCTCCCAGGACCCCCACGACGAACACATGGCCATCCAACGCCGTGTGTTGGGGTGCCAGGAGAAGCTGGCTGAACAGGTGCAGTTGGGGTTCGACCGCATGGTAGACAAACTAGACACCATACGTGGGTGTCTAAGTCCCATCAGGGACCACTCACAGTCCCTAACGGACACCCACAGTCCGCTCCATGCCCTCCAATGAACCATGGCTGACATTGCCAGAGTCCTGACTCTGCGACAAGAACAAACTGTTTAGAGTGGCTCCAGTGAGCTCACTCGTGAGATGGGACTCATGCGGAGGCTCATGGAGAACACAGGGCAGATGCGGAAAGAGCATCTGCCACGGCTGCACACGAGCAAGAGGTATCTGGGTCCCTCAATGCCATAAAGACCTTCCTCGTGGCATTGCTGCCTCAAGGCCTGGTGCTGATACATGCTGCTACTACCATTACATCCACATCTCCGGCCCCTGATGTGTCAGTGTCACACAGTGTGGCAGACATTCCACCTCCGGCCCCTGAGGTGTCACTGCCACACAGTGCTGGAGAGAGAACACCACCACCCACATGTGAGGCACCTGAAACAGCAGAGGATGAAGATGCGGATGAATCTGCCCTCATGGTCAGAAGGAATGCGGTAGCATTCATCTCCGCCATATGGCTTGTTTCTGCTTGGTTCTGCCTTCTGCATCACCTTCCACTGTCCCCCGATGCAGTCTGCGACACTCACCTTGGACCTCGACATGGACTGCCATATTCTGTTTTGTCACCAATGACACAGCTATCAGACTGCGGACTGAACTCCTACTCTACTGATGTATTTGTCATTCAATGAAGGACTCTGGCTGGCCCTCCATGGGCTAACAATGTAAAGTGGGGTTTGCATGGCCCTGTACTGCTCCAGCTGCAATACTCCACTGATGTGCATTAAACATTCATTTTCACACCGATGTGTCTTGTCTATGATCTTGCAAGTGTGGAGGTATGGATGCATGTAGGGTCAATGATTTCCCCTTATGTCCATGTTGCTCATGTTGTCGAACTTGGGTAACAGCGTGACACATTGCCAAATGCGTTGCGGGTGGCGCCGACACACGCACTTGTTACTTCCTTGTCCAGCCCAGAACGGACCCTTTGTCTAGAGCCCGGGGGTCATTGTTCACACCCTTACGCTGGACTGGCATACGCCAGGCCAGCCCTCTCTGCTTACGCTCACAGGGGCGACAATGCTACATGTCCCGGGGCACAGACTTGGTGGCACCGGATACACTGCGGCAGGCACAGGCACACCGCCACAGGACAGTGTCTTTCAGTGCACTGAGGTAGGGGCACTTGAAGTGCTGAGCAGGTGTGCAATCTGAGATGATGCACCGTCCAGGCGGTCTGGAATGGTGGCATTAGTGTGAGCCCTGCTGGAGCGCAGTGTAGGCCTGTGCCAACGGGCCGTGCGGGCCTACTGACACATGGCATCGCCTCGCGGTTCACAGAGTTAGTGGCACCTCTAGGGCTGAGTGGGTGTGCAGCCTGTGATGAGGCTGGGTGCACTGATATGTTCTCTGCCATAGCAAAATCAAGACCCAGAATCAAATGTGTAACCTCGTGGCCCGTGGTGTGGGGCTGCATGATGTGGAGGGTGCCATGGTCACGGACCCCGGGCTTGGGGCTCCCACCGGCACGTGGTGGGCTGTCTTGGAGACACGCTGGAAGGTGAGCAATGAGGCTTGGTTGTGCAGGGGCGGGCAATCTCTGCTGGGCGGCGGGAGGGGCTGGGGTGCAGCTGCCTGCGTGTGCAGGGGCAGGCAAGCGATGATGGCGTGTACTACTGTATGGACTCTACCATTCATGGTTTCAGATGATCAATCAATCAATCAAAGACATTTATAGAGCGCACTACTTACCCGTAGGGTCTCAAGGCGCTTTGGGGGGTGGGGTGCCGTTACTGCTCGAACAGCCAGGTCTTGAGCTTCTTCCTGAAGGAGAGGTGGTCTTGGGTCAAGCGCAGGTCGGTCGGGAGGGAGTTCCAGGTCTTGGCGGCCAGGTAGGAGAAGGACCTTCCTCCTGTTGTCGCTCTTCGGATGCGGGGGACGGCGGCGAGGGCGTGGCTGGCTGATCGGAGGTGGCGTTTGGGAGCGTAGAAGTTGACTCGGTTGTTGAGGTAGCTCGGGCCTTGATCGTGAAGGGCTTTGTGTGCGTGGGTGAGGAGACGGAAGGTGATTCTTTTGTTGACGGGGAGCCAATGCAGGTCTCTCAGATGTCCGGAGATGTGGCTGTTACGTGGGATGTCGAGGATGAGTCTGGCTGAGGCGTTCTGGATCCGCTGGAGTCTCTGCTGGAGCTTGGCGGTGGTTCCGGCGTAGAGGGCGTTGCCGTAGTCCAGTCGGCTGGTGACGAGGGCCTGGGTGACCGTCTTCCTGGTCTCCGTGGGGATCCACCAGAAGATCTTCCGTAGCATGCGCAGGATGTTGAAGCACGACGAGGAGACGGCGTTGACTTGTCTGGTCATGGAGAGGGAGGAGTCCAGGATGAAGCCCAGGTTGCGTGCGTGGTCCGTCGGTTTGGGTGCGGTGCCCAGGGCGGGGGGCCACCAGGAGTCGTCCCATGTGGAGGGCGAGGAGCCCAGGATGAGGACCTCCGTCTTGTCTGAGTTCAGTTTCAGGCGGCTGGTCGTCATCCACTCGGCTACATCTTTCATCCCATCGTGCAGGTTGGCTCTGGTGGCGGCGGGGTCGTTGGTCAGGGAGAGGATCAGCTGGGTGTCGTCGGCGTAGGAGATTATGTTGAGGTTGTGCTGGCGTGCGATGGCCGCGAGGGGGCTCATGTAGACGTTGAAGAGGGTGGGGCTCAGCGAGGATCCTTGAGGGACGCCGCAGATGACTTCGGTGGCCTCTGACTTGTACGGTGGTAGGCGGACTCTCTGTGTTCTTCCGTCGAGGAAGGAGACGATCCAATCCAGTGCCTTCTCCTGGATTCCGATGTTGCTGAGGCGCTGCACTAGGGTGCGGTGGCAGACCGTGTCGAAAGCCGCGGAGAGGTCTAGGAGGATGAGGGCCGCTGTTTCTCCGTTGTCCATCAGGGCTCGGATGTCGTCGGTGGCGGCGATGAGGGCGGTCTCTGTGCTGTGGTTGGCTCGGAAGCCAGACTGTGAGGGGTCGAGGGACCCATTCGTCTCGAGGAAGGCGGCCAGCTGTTTGTTGACGGTCTTCTCGATGACTTTGGCTGGAAATGGGAGGAGCGAGATGGGGCGGTAGTTCTTGAGATCGGTGGGGTCCGCTGTAGGTTTCTTGAGTAGAGCGCTGAGTTCGGCGTGCTTCCAGCTCTCAGGGAAGGTGGCGGTGTCGAAGGAGGTGTTGATAATGTCCCGCATTAGATGAGGGACCTGGGGGACTGCAGTGTGTACCCACATGTGGTTGGAGACACACTGGTGGCTGCAGGTGAGCAGTGAGGCCTGGGTCTGCAGTGTCGGCACTCCCTCTCCCTCCCTCTCTTTCTCTCTCTTTCTCTCTCCCTCTCTTTCTCTCTCTCTCTCTTTCTCTCCCACTCTCCCTCTCTTTCTCTCTCCCTCTCTTTTTCTCTCCCCCTTTCCCCCTCTCTCTCTCTCTCTTTCGCTCTCTCTGTACTTTGATGGGTGCATGACACACCTTCTTATCTGCATTTCTGTCTTGCAGGCTGTGACTTACAGAATGCCGAGAAAAGACCCGCTGTGCCTCTTCAAGATTGTTGTTTTTTGTTTAATCTGTAATAAACGTTTTATTTGGATTATATTATATGAATGTATGATCTCCATTTTCTGGCCACACTTGTATGTTAGGTGTTGTGATTGTGCCACTTCAGACGATTTGTTTGGTTCATGGTTTTGTGGAGTTGATGTGCATTCTCTTTGTCCAAAGGGAGGGGAGGGTGGGTGGTGAAGTCCGGGGGGTGGTGGTGGGTGTTGTTGCCCTATTGGGGCTCCAGGCTGCATGTTCAGTTGCTCGGGGAATCTGTTGTTCTTTGTGTTTGGCTATGGGCTGTGCTCCCTTAGCTGCTGCCGGTTGTCGTCTGACTTTACACCAGGTCAGAGCAGGTGTTAAAATCCTGCTGCTAACACGCCTGTTTTGTGATCTTATCTGGTCATTGAGAATGTTCTGGATTGTGTTGTCGCGGCTTTTTGCTCGGGAACGCCTACTCTGCATCTCATTAGCGATAGTTGCTGGGGTCATCCGTGGCGATGTTTTTTGAGAAGCTATCACCACAAAACTGGTGATATCGGCTGTCAGCACCAGCTTGTGAATGGGGCGATGCATTTATCGTGACTTTTGCTGCGATATAGTGCCGATAACTCGGCAATAGGTCCTTGAGAATATGCCCCTGGGTATCTATTTAGCAGAGATTTGCACCCTGTCCAAGTAGGGGCTACAATTCTAGTCATGGTAAGCTAGAAACACACTTTAAATTAACCTGTGCTTACCCTCTGGTAGCTTGGCACAAAGCAAACAGGCTTAATTTAAGAGGCAATGTGTAAAGTATTTGTGCAACACACACACACACACACACCCACAATAACAATGAAAGCACCACAAAAAGACTACACACAGGTTTACAAAAATAGACACTATGTATCGGACTATAACAAGACAAAAATCAAATCATTAGAATTCGATATATGAATTCTTAAAGAATAAATGCAAAAACAGTGCTCAGAATTCAATAGCAGTAAAAGGTTACTTGAGGTCACGATGGACTTGGGAATATCCAAAGTTCAGGCCGACCGCGATGGAGGGCAGGCTAGCTATGAGACTCATGCATGTCTCTCTGAAAAAGTACCTTGGATGGAGCATAGCGCTGATGCTGAGGGCACGTCGCCAGGTCACTGCGTCCTCGAGCTTCATTGAGTTGAAGACAATGTGTCATCGTCAAGTCGCGCAGAGCGTAGTCGTCAGGCTGTGCAGGCTGTACCACTGACATCAAACAGCCTCTGCGTTGAAGGGCGATGTGTCGGTTCTGACCAGCGCAGTGGTGATGTTGCATTCGTTTTGTAGCAAAACAGCTGCAGAACTGGCTTCTGAGGCCCAGGACTGGAGGGGGCACCATGGGCAAGAGTAGGAATCACATATGGCAGAGTCCAGCAGCGCCAGCAGGATTGTGGGAGCTCTTTTGTGTCCCTGAAACTGAAGAAAACAGGAGACAAGCCAGCAAGCACTTGGAGTCACTCTGGGTTCAAGTGAAATGATTCCAGTCCTTGTCTTTGGCAGGGTAGGCCGTAGTGCACCTCAGTAAAGCAGAGAAGCAGCTCCTTAGAAAAGTCATTCAAGGCAAAGTGGCAATTCTTACAGAACAGCAGTCTTTACTCCAGCAGGGTTCTTCCCAGGTCCGGTAGTGTACTGATTTGGTATGGTCAGAGTGCCAGTAATTATACCCAAATTTGCCTCTGAAATGGAGGGTGCCTTCAAAGCAGCTCCTTGAATTGCACAGGTCCCATTTCATCCCAGCCCTGTTTGCCAGGACATTTGTGGGGGGTAATCAGTCCTTTCTTGGGGGGACAGGACGCAGACTATTCAGATGTAAGTGTGAGCTCCCACTCACCCTTCCTACCCAGGAATGCTTTAAGAATGCAGATTAATGCAGGAGAGTCCTCTGTCGTACTCACCCTTCCTGTATTGTGGCTGTCTAGAGCGAATCCTCAAAGTCTTAGCTGTCACCCAACCCAGACATGTCTTGGAGACAGGCTGCAGGCAGACAGAGCAAAGTTAAGAGCAGAGATATGTCCACTTTCTAAAAGTGGCATTTCTAAAATAGCAATGTCAAATCCAACTTTACCACTAAATAGGATTTATCATTAACATTCCAAATATATGAAACATGATTTAGCTAGTCCTTTCTAATCTGGAATTACAGCTTAAAAATGTTTTAAGGAATTCCCAATGCTAGCCTATGAGAGGAATAGGCCTCACAATAGAGAAAAACGAATTTATCTGTTTGTCACTACCAGGACATATATAACTTAAATGTACATGTCCTACCTTTTACTCACACCGCACTCTGAACTTAGGACTACCTAGGGCCTACCTTAGGGTAAATGCGTAGTCGAAGTAGCAGTAAACTGCGTACACAGGAACTGCAGTGGCCTGCCTGAGACACGTTTGAAAGCATAATTGTGTGGGTAGCACAATCAGTATTGCAGGCCCACTAGTAGCATTTAAAGTACAAGCCCTGGGTATATGGTATACCACTTTACAAGGGACTTACTAGTAAACTAAATATGCCAAACTGGTGTAAACCAGTTGTACCATGTTTAGAGGAGAGATCACATGCACTTTAGCACTGGTCAGCAGTGGTAAAGTGTTCATATTCCTCAAGCCAACAAAAACAAGGTCAGAAAAAAAAGGAGGGGAAAGGCAAAACGTCTGTGGTGACCCTTTAGAGAGGGCCATTTTCCAACCGACAATATATACATAATCCTACATATCAGATTCCAAAGGCCTTAGCTGACATTAGAAGGTCGAATTCATTTTGAAAACTGTCTTTCACAACTGAGAAGTCTAATCAATGAATCAAAAAACAGAAGGATTTAAGGTGATATTTGTATCTATGCCAAATTGGTGTTTTACTCTAGTAACCAGCAGGCTGTTTCCCTCCACTGTGTTCTCAAACACCAACCTCACAAATTCAGTTCCCATACTGAACAGGCATTGTCAAAGCCATTATGTTTGGTTGTTTGATATCTGAAAGTGGTTTTTCAGGGATTGGGGGTTCATTTTGATGATTGTGTCAAAGAATGAGTAGATAAATATGACAATTGGCAAATGCACTGATGAACTGTTAGATGAAAGTGTACTGAATGTATGTAAAGACGATTGAGTGCATGAATGAGTGTGTCCACTCCAGAGTAGAGGGGCGAAAGCAGTCTTTTGTCAGTAATGGGACAGTGATCAACTCCATCACCTTGACATCAGCCATCCATCAACTTACATATGCATGCATCTTTACACTCATTCATTCATCAATATACTGGGAAATAAAGGTGTTCCATTCCATTAACAATGCCTGATTCTGTCCTCACTGAAAAGTCTAGCTCCAGAAAGTATTTTTCATTAGGCCAGTGCCTGGACCTTCCCCTCACATTCACGTTCCTTACCAAGTCTTTTAGGGACGAGACACCTACTGGCAAAACAGTAGTCTTCCAAATGAGGACACATGGATTTGGATGATGATATTTCACCAAAGTGTGTGATCTTGGGCAAATCACAGTATTAGCCAGTGCTTCTGTTGCCTTTATCAGCAAAAATTCAAAATCTATAGAAGATGTTTCATTCACAATTGTAAGCTATTCTAAAAAATGTGTTCTCCACTGAGGTACTTTAACAAACATCCTTTATAACGTGCACTGACTGGCATTGAGGCACTATTGCTCTGTAGAAAAAAAATATATGTTTAACCATTCTGTTCTCATGGTTACAAACTGAAGCTAGGACAGAAATGCTGAACCTGCAAGTGCCAGGTCCCAGTCCTAGTGTGGCTTCATACATCTAGTGCCAATGGAATGATCACTAGCTCCTCAATATTTATAGCATTGCAAGGACTTGCCCCTAGATGCCTCCTTACTGAAGACGAAGAAGCATTGCTGGCACACCTCTTGGAATGCTGAAGGTGGAAGTGCCAATCAGATCCTTCTGAAGGCTGGTAGTAACTTTTGGTGCTAGGATGTGGCTGGAATCCCTAGAGCACCCGCTGGAGAGCCGTCTCAAGCAGGTTAGCTCTGCATGCTCACACAGCCATTTTTGGTGATAGGAGAGATGTTGGGCTCAACCAACGTCACAAGTAGTGTCAGAGCCATGGGGATGAAGGTCATATATTGTGTCAGGAGCACAAACAGCAAGATCATACATAGGGTCCTATTACTAGTCTGGCGGTCCGAGGCATGCCAGACTCATGGTGCGTGGTGGTGGCGGATCAAGCCACCGCTGGACCGGCGGTCCAACCGCCTAATTACGACTCAGGCAGTGGGACCACCGGCTCTGCCAGGGATCCACCGTTCCCTGGCATAGGAGTGGAGGTCAGAGGCTGCAATATGGTTGGCGGGACCATCATGGCCAAGCATATTACAAGTTTCATCTCAGCCAGGATTTTCATGGCGGTTCCATGAAAACCCTGGCGGAGAGGAAACACCCATAGGTGGATGCACACAGGGGGGCATAACATGTCTTTAAAAGAGGCACCGCCATGGGGCCTCCACGCTGCACGCCTGCCAGGCAACTGAAAAGTCGTAATCTGGCAGGCAGTTCAAGATTTGGCGGAGCGGTGGGGCAGTGGTTTACACCGCCATGCTAATGCTGCAAATCGGCGCATATAAATTCTCCCAGCTTCCACGGACAGAGTAAATCTACAGTCACACGTGCAGTCACACATCATACGCTAGGGCCCATGTCACTAAATTCACGCTATTACTCTATCCACACTGAATATAGAAGAGAAAACCTAAACCAATCTACATCTACAATGAGGTCAATGCGACCATAATGTCATTGCCTTGAGTCATGATTTTGAACATAAGAAATACATTCGAAAACTCAATAAATGTACAAAGAATAAACACCCGACACTGTAATTCAAACAAGAGCTTATTTATCTAAAATTAGTTCAAAAGTAAAATCAATCATTAGCAAAATCGTTATTCTCATAATTACCTATTCTAGCTAAATGAGACAGGTCAGGTCTCTCGGTAAAGTCCCTCGAGCTGCCGTCCTCAGCATGAAGTCCAAACGCGATGACCGCAAGGAACGCGATGAATGTAAAGAGCGCAATGAACATGGACCCTCTCTGGTCTAACATTTTTATAGGAAAACTAACAAATCAAGTAACAAATAAATGCTTAATATCCGTTGAGCCACTGAGCAGAGCGAGCAGGAAAGGAAGTCTTTAGATACATTTAGAAAATCTCTGCTCAGGAAAAATCACAAAAATAAAAAGACGGAAGAAGGAAACCCGAGTTTGCAAATGTTTCTTTCGAAGACGCTCTTCCTTGATATCTCTAGCAGAACCACCGCAGCATTGTCATTATTCATTGTGGCTTTATCCTTGTCCAAGGCAATTGGACTCACGCCCAGAGCTGCTGTCCTCACGGAAAACTTTTAAACCAGGCAAAGGCTGTGGTCAGGTGACTCTCGACCATGTTCAGCAAGGCCCTCTCATCAAAATTCGATCACTCGAGTGCAGGCTGTAAAAGGCAGCCATCTTTTTCTAGGCCAAAACGGACCATCTTAATTAAAAGAGACAAAAACAACGTTACCACATCATAATGATTGTACAGTGTTAAACCCCTCTAATACCCTTATGTGTATGTACTTATCTAGCCCTCTGCAACACAATAAAGCATTAGTACACATTATTTTAAACGCACAAAACACAAAACAAATAGCATTTGTGAATAAACCGCACACTATTATTAAGCGACATAAATGCATCCCACGTGTGGTTTCTCTCTCATTAGTAATATTAGTTAATCCGGACAAAACAAACTATTTATTAGTCATTTTAAATCAGTCATTTTAAATCATAACATATAGACGAAACTGGAGCTTAAAACTCGATAAATTTTCAACAGAAAACTCTGCTCCAGCAATCCCCCCTTTGGTGATATCTTATCACCACAAAAAAACACCCAAAAAAGAAAAATGTTGTCCCAAATTTAGGAGAAATTGAAAATGTCTTTATGACACAACATTAAACACCAGATTCTCTCACATCATCCCTCCTTGACTCCAAGTACACACTCTCCCTCAATTCTTCTAATTCTATCTCCTGTGGGTCTCTCCTTGACCTCTTTTGTTTCTTTTCAGCATTGCTTCTAATTATTCTCTTTTTCCCTCCCCTGTTTTTACAACACAAACACCCCAATCTTAATATCAATAAAGCAACAATTCTGCATGTCAAAGGAAACAATATTTTACCAATAATGGTACTACCTATTTTAGTAATAAAACTCTTAACAGCAACTATCCTATTAGCTATTTTAGTCCAGACACTTTCAGCTTCAAGTGGTACTAATTCTTCATGCAAATCAGTAATATTTTTGATATAGACCTTTAGGTCTCTGCTTTCGTCAGGAATGTAAGTGCAACAATGTTGAACTTTCAGCATTCCACAAACTCCACCCTCCTTAGCTAATAGAATATCAAGGGCAAGTCGATTTTGCATAGACATGGCTCGTACGGCAATCATTTCTGTATTCACCAAGAGAAACCCTCCAGCGGTACTTGTCGATAAACGATCCACCACTGTTGACAGTTTCCGAATCCCATAAGCATTCAAAGAAATTCCCACTGCTGGAATTAAAGCACCAAAAATGTCACCCACTATCTCTGACCAAGTTTCTCTCTTAAAACGTGTTAATATGTTAATGTGTTCTACATCTTCTATTTTATCTATATGAAAAATCTTTGGAAAAACCAGGCCCACATAACATGTGCCATACCAATGGTCAGGCAACTTGTAATAAGCCTTGTTCCCACAAACATAATACACTCCTGGGAAAACTGATAAGTAACACCCTCTGAAATGGATGCAGGTAATTGCATACATACGTAGCAATCCCTAACTTCCATTGTCTTTACGTATTCATACAACAACTTTGAAAAAACATTACTAGAAAAATCATTAATTGACCTATCCTTATGCACATAAGTGTTACTAATTCTAGTTGGAACTACTTTTTGTGAACTCTTCTCTACATTAGTCACATTTTCAGTATGCATTCCTAAAGCGTCTATTGTAACTCTAAAAGTAACTAATAAAGCTAATACTCCCCATAATAGCATTAATAATCCAGTACAGCAGCACATTTTACACCATCTTTTCAAAAAGGCACATCTACTTTGATTATTCTCTGTGTTAGCCATTTTACTACTTTGGCAGTGTCTTTTGACTTAGCCTCTTCTACTCCACTACTGAGTTTTTAGAACTCTAAATTATTTCACACAGGTAATTTCAGATTTTCTCGTTTCACTTTTCTCCAAGTGACTCTTTCAGTTCACTTTCACTTCTTCTTCAGCAACATCAAATTGTATTAGATCATCAACAACATCCAGTGCATCAGACTCTTCTCCAATGTCAGTCAGGATAACTTTTAGAACTCCAACAGTTTTCTCCTCAACCACTTTCCGTACGGTCCCCTCTGGATTTCCTTGACTTTCTGCCTCTTCACCTTCAGACAGCGCCACGTACGTCCATTCCGGTGACCTATACTTCTGGTTAGGTTTTCTGACTCTCTTGATCTCCTCTGGTTCTTTTGTAACCTTTTGTTTTTCACCTTTTGCTTGATTCTGACTAGACACCTCGTTCACTTGTTCAGCTTTCGATGAACTTGCTCGTGTCAGTCTGTACCTCAGTCTCTTTATCCTGTTGGGCCAAAGATCTCCTCTTACAACCCTTTTTGGTCTTACTTCTTTATTATTTCTTTCTCCGATCCAAGTCCTCTTTCTCAGAACTCGACCCTCTGATTTCTCATTTTCACTCTCATCTGATTCTGTCTTATTTGCCTCTCGTTCTTCAACAATTTTCTTTCGCTCCACAGTCTTTTCCACCACCGATTGAGACTTCCCTAATTCTGTCCCTCCTCGGGTCTCCGACGCGCAATCTTCTTGCTGTCTACTTGTCCCTTCACCTAGCTTATCAGGAATGTTCCCTACACCTCCTCGGGGGTCTTCCGCAATCTGTCCCTCTCTATCTTCTACTGACCCTGTATCTTCAGGTGTAATCTCAAGTGGATTTTCAACCTCTTCATCTGATTTAGGTGTAGTTTCTGTGGAATTGCTCCTTTCTCTTCTACTGCTTGTTGGAACTTCAGGAACTCTTACAGAATCTGATCTCTCCTCTGAGACTCTCAATGTTTCTCTTGAAGCCTCTCTTGGAAAAGGGAAAGAATCACTCAACTCTCTTTCACCTTCACCTCTTTCAGGATTTCTCCCCCTTCTCACTGGTTCAGTTTCTGCATCATCACTGGAATCTTACTCTTCAAAATACTCCTTACCAGTCCCATCTTTTGGATTTGGAACTCTCAGAGTATGACTCGCATGCACCCAATTTTTCACACCGGCACACTTTACTGCAGTTGTGGTAGTCAGAATGACTTGTCTCGGCCTTCCCCACCTTGGAACCAAGCAATTTCTTCTCCTGTGTACCTTAATCCTCACCCAGTCCCCTGGACTCAGATCATGGGCTTGCTTCTTCTCAAGTGTGGTAGCGTCTCCTCCAACCTGGTGAAACACAGAATGAACTGCGTCAGCCAGGCCTTTACAGTAATCCAAAATCATGTCATCAGTTATTGTCACCAACTTGTTGACAGGCACAAATGCATGTCTCATGGCACGACCCATTAAGATTTCGTGCGGACTCAAACCTGTGGTTCTATCTGGAGTAGACCTAATGGTCATCAGCACTAGAGGCAAGACATCAGGCCATTTCATTCCAGTGGCTAAACACATCTTACCAATTCTGTTCTTTATTGTGCCGTTCATCTGTTCAACGACTCCAGAAGCCTCTGGTCTGTACGCACAATGTAGCTTCTGCTGTATGCTTAATGCCTCACAAATTAAACCCATGAGCTCATTATAGAAGTGTCCACCTCTATCAGACTCAATGGTCACTGGGAACCCGTACCTAGGAATCAACTCCCTTAACAGCAACTTTGCAACTGTTATTCCATCATTTCTCCTAGTCGGATAGGCCTCCACCCATCTTGAGAACAAACAGACTACCACTAGAACATATCTCAATTTGTTCACTTGGGGCATTTCAATGAAATCTATTTGCATTCTTGTGAAAGGACCTCCTTCTCTGCCGATTGTTCCTAGACTCACCACTGTCTTTTTCCCAGTATTGAACTGCTGACAAATCAAACATCTCTGACAGATGCTCTCTGCAATCAACCTGAACTTTGCATTATACCAGGTTTGTTTAAAAGACCTGATCATCGCATCCCTACCCAAATGTCCTTGGCCATGATACATTCTTGCCATTGTCGACAACATTGAGTTAGGCATGACTGGTCTACCATCTCTGTAGATCCAAACATGATCTGTTTCTCTTGGGGCACAACCTGCCTTGATCCAATCTCTCATTTCCTCATCTCCTGCCTCATCCTGCAACTGTTTCACTTCATCCCACGTTTCTAGGACATTAGTAAACATCACAGAACACAAAGACATTTCCCTTTCTCGTGCCCTATTAATCGAATGATTGTTTTTGGCACAATATTGTGCTATGTCATTGGCAAATCTATTACCAAGAGTAACAAAATCATCTCCTTGTCCATGAGCAGCACACGTCACAAATGCTAACTCTTTAGGCAGCTGTATCGCCTCAAGCAATTTCCCAATCACTTCAGCATTCTTTATTGGAGTCCCACTCGATGTCAAGAAACCTCTCTGTAGCCAAAGCTGGCCAAAGTCATGAACGACTCCAAATCCATACTGACTATCAGTCATCACAGTCACTCTCAGATTTTTCCCAATTTTGCAAGCCTTTGTCAACGCCACCAATTCAGCCACTTGAGCAGATCTCACTCCTTTCAAAGGTGAAGCTTCCATTACTTCTGAAACCTTGCACACCGCATATGCTGCACTTAGCACACCATCATCAGTTCTCAGACACGATCCATCTACAAACAGCACATGATCACTCTCAGGCAATGGCAAATCTCTTATGTCTGGTCTTGGTTTCGTGCAATAGTCAAGCATATCCAAACAATCATGATCAACATCATCTCCAACATTCACATTATCAGCATCCGGTAACAACGTTGCTGGATTCACATTCACACATCTCTCAAGAGTCACATTTGATGCTCCCAGAATGATTTTCTCATATTTAGTCAGCCGACTATGTGACATGTACTGAGTCCTGCTTCTTGTCAAAAGAATTGCCACATCATGAGGTACGAATACCCTTACAGGATATCCCATTATTATACCCTCACTCTGTTCCAAGCTTCTGCATGTAGCAGCTACTGCTTTCAGGCAACCTGGCAAACCCACAGCTACAGGGTCAAGTGTCGATGAGAAGTACGCAATCGGCCTTCTCAGTTGTCCGTGCTTCTGAATTAACACTGAAAGTGCACACCCATTTCTCTCACTGCAGTACAATTCAAACTCTTTCTCATAGTCCGGCATTCCCAAAGCAGGGGCTTCACACATTCTGCTCTTTAACTCTTCAAATGCCGCCATTTGTTCCCCATCCAGTTCCAATGGGTCTCTCACTTCACTTTTGGTCAACTTAATCAGTGGCTTTGCTATCAGGGAGAAGTTACTTATCCACTGACGACAATAACCCACCATCCCCAAAAACATCCTCACTTCTCTTTGGGTCATCGGGGCTCTCATTCCTCTGATAATTTTGATCCTGTCATCGGTCATTTTTCTCAGACCCTTTTCAATATAGTGTCCAAGATAATGCACCTCTTTCTTTCAAAATTGCAATTTGGCTGGAGATACCTTTAACCCTCCATCTGCCAGATGATTCAGTAAAGCTATGGTATCTACTTCACAAGCTTCACGTGTCTTTGATGCCACAAGTAAGTCATCAATATACTGCACTAGCACTGAGCTTTCAGGCATGATCAAACTCCCCAATGACTTTTTCAACAACTGATTGAATATCGAAGGACTCTCTGTATACCCCTGTGGGATACGACACCATGCTAAAATACGCTGGCCAAACCGGAATGCAAAAATCGGTTGGCTGTCATGATGCAATGGAATTGAAAAGAAAGCATGACACAAATCAATCACTGTGTACCACTCAGCATCATGAGGAATCTGATACAAAATCACTGAAGGATTTGGCACAATGGGACAACATGCCACCACAATTTTGTTAACTTTTCTCAAATCCTGTACAATCCTGAACTTTCCATTAGGTTTCTTCAGCCCCATTATCGGTGAATTACACGGGCTACTTAGTATTTCTCTCAAGACACCCTGTTGAATCATCTTGTCAATTATAGGAGTTATTCCCTCAATTATCTCTGGTGTCAGTCTGTACTGTGGGATATTAGGGTAAGTGATTCCCTCTTTCACTGAAATCTTCACTGTATCTACATTATTCATCAATCCCACATCTTCTCCAGTAAAATCCCAAACAGCTGTTTTCACTGTGTGTCTCAACTCCTGAGGCAAATCGTCTGGATTAAACACAGCATATGTACCAACAATCTCACTCTCTCTATTATCTAGAGTCATCCGGTACAAAACATCCTCATCTGGTGTCTCAAAAGCTATTCCATCCGGAGTACAAAAAATTGTACAGTTCATTTTGCACAATAGGTCCCTACCTAACAAATTCACTGGACTAGTGTCACAGACAACAAATCTGTGCATATCTAAAAATTTCCCTATTCTCACCCTTACTGGTTCGGTAAGACGAGTCTTAATCTGTGTATTTGCTACACCAACTACTTGGATTGCTTTGTCCGAGAGAGGAAGATTTCTAATATCTGCTGACCTGACAGTTGATCTCGTCGCTCCTGTGTCTACCAAAAAAGTAACACTCTCCCCATTTATTTTCCCATCTACAAATGGTCCTGCCTGGTCTATTTCTAGAGTTGCACCAAGTATGCACTCTTCCTCCTCTCTTCGGCACCGTCAATAGTCCCCTTCAGACTCACTCCCCTCATTCTTTAACCAGTACTGCTGTACCAGGTTAGAACGTCTCGGTTTGTTTACCTGCTCATCATTGTAGAATCCTGAGTCCTGGTTATACTTTTGGGACCCTCTATTCTGCGGCAAGGGCGGTTTTGGCTCTTGACTCTGCTGTCTGACAACCTTCTGCTGTTGCTGCTGTTGATTACACCCCTCGTTCTGCACCTGTTGATTTAAGGGTTTACTTTCATTACTCACTAATGGTGGATTGGTACACTCGGATCTCCAATGCCCCAATTGTCCACAGTTGTGACAAGGGAACTTTTTCTTTGCCTCCTCTAAATTCCCCTTTCCTTTTCCTGCATATCTGGGTCTAATTCCTGGATTAATTGCCTGTTCCATCAACTGTTTTTCTTGCCTCTCAGCAACTTTCACCTGTGCCCACATTGCTTTCTCTTTCAGCTTCCTCTGTTTTGCCTCAATCTCATCACTGAAGTACTTTGCATGTCTCAGGATTTCATCAATCTTTTTACTCTGCCAGTCAACCGTGTGCTCACGTATTCTTTCACTTATTTCAGGTCTCAGGCCATATACAAACCTGTAAACAAAATGACTCAAATCCTTATCACCCAGGTGTTCATCTCCACTGAACTGTTTAAAAGCCAGTATCAGCCTTTCGTAAAAAGCATGAACTGATTCTTTTGCTTCCTGATGTGTTCGATCTATCTTAACCCAGTCTGTCTCTTTCGGGGGTACTTTATTTTTCAGGAATACAATTACCTGATCATATTTCTTCATGACCTCTGAATCTGGTGCTCCTGTTTTCGGATCTCTTGGATACTCTTTAGCAGGCCAATCTACAACTATTTTACATTCAGCCCACAAGTCTGCTGGAACAATTATATCAAACAGACTATTCAGATCAATCCACAGCACCTTTGACAATTTCACAAACCTGTCTACCTGCCTATACCACTCGACGGGCTTTTCTCTCAGTCGAGGGAAATCATTTGTAAATGATAAAATATCTTGTCTAGTCCATGGGACATGTACATATCCTCCTCCAGGAATCTCTCTCATAGGATAAGCTTCCACTGTTTTCTCCTTTTCTCTCACAGGAAAAGCTGAATAAGTCCTGTCCACTGAATCTTCCCTTTTCTTGTACCACCTATCCTTCCACTTTTCTACATCACCCCATTTTCGCAATAAGGCAATCATTTCCTTAATCTGCCCTGTTCTGCCAGCACCATTTAGATTTTCAATATCCTTATCAGAGAAATCCACCCTGTAAGGCTTCTGCAAAACTTTCACTTTATCCATGTCAATTCCCTGTTCACTCGCTATTGCTCTTAACCTTTCATGTATATTCTTAGCCCTCCAGGTGATGCTCTTGCACATAAATAACAATTCTCCATCATGATGGTTTTTGAGTATGTCTGTAGAAATTGTCCCTGCAACAAGCTCCTCCAATTCCATGCGTAACCTGGCTACATCAATTGCCTGTGAATCTTTATCCTTCCTTTGAAGAACTTTCAACCAATCATTCAAATCTTCAGCTGTTATTTCAGTAGATTTTTTCACTGCACCCACTTGTTCTGTCATCCTCTGTGGTTCCAAAATTGTTCCTCCCAAACAACCAGTATTCAATCCTGAATTAGACTGCACATCTAATCCTCCACTACATGTGTCATGTCTCAACTGCCTCGAATCATTTCCTCCTGTTCTCATTCTTGATTCCTCCAAAGTACAAGTACCAACCAAACCATTTCCAACATAAGGAACTGTCAAATTATGTTCACCCATCCTTTGTTTATCAAAAATAGGCACAACCGGACCAATAGTTACAGGCACTGTAACTGCTTCAAGATTTTCCATCAGCTCACGAATTTTCTCAGTCAGCTCAGATGTGGTTCTGGCTAATTCTCTTGTTTTCTCTTCACTGACTCGATTGTCTCTCTCTCGCTCTCTCTCTCTCTCCCTTTCCATGAAAGAGCTACTATTTTTCAAATCAGGTGTCACAACCTCAGTTTTAATAATTCGCAAAGTATCTCTTACAGGAGTAGAAACTGGCGTACTCTCTTCTGGTTCTGGTCTATACGGAGGTGGTCTCTTGTAAATCATGTCATCCAAGACCTCATCCTCATAATCAGTAACTCCGTACCTTCTCACTTCTGTATCAGGCACCTTTTCTGCACCTTTCCTCCCTTCCACTTCATCAACAGTCCTCATAGGATATAATCCCTCTGACATACTAGCATCTCGCCATCTCCTCATTCGATCATGATGAGTCTCACGATCATATTTCCTCCCAAAAAAGGACCTATAATTGCCTCCACTCCTCTGCTTCTCTCGCTCATGCACCTCATCTTCCCATTCCACCAACGCCTCAAACTGTGTCGGCCTTGGTCTAGACTCTAGACACATCATCTTTTCCCGTAAATTTCTCCACACGGCCAGATTAAATGAACCATGTTCCGGGAATGCTAAGACATCATCTTCTTTAGTATACTTAGCCCAGTTATCTAACCATATACAGGTATGATACCCATATTTCGCAACCATGAAGGATGCAGGAGTTCTCGTTGGAGGTAGCAATTCACCTTCTCTAGTTATTACATTCTTATCTTTGTCGAACCACCTTTTTATTTTACCGAACAAAGATTTTTTCTTCCTTTCCTCAGGTTGATAATACATCTTAACGTTTACCAATATTCTCTAATCCCTTCCGTACAGTTGCGAATTTTGTCCAATAACAGCGTGACTCACACCAACGCACCAATCCTGGAGCGTCTACGTCACTCTGTACTCTTTCCAATCCCTGCGCGGCTCACACCAGCGCACCAATCCTAGCGCGAGCACTATTCTGAGTCACTATCCAATCACAGCGCGGTCTGAATGACGTCAGCAGTCGCTGCAGTCGCTTCTGCTCCTGTCTCCTGTCACTCGTCTACCCCTCCTTTACAAAGCCTTCTTGGTAGACTTCGTTTCAGATTCTACAAAATCTATTAGTTACAACATATAAACATCTCCATTGTCTGCTTCGCTAATCACAGAACAGTAAAGAAAATCTTTCTCACAAGAATCCCGCTTCTCTCTAGAACAGCGCTTACCTCTGCCCCACCACGGAATAATCACTTTCGTTGACACAGTAGCACATCCCTCTACTCTGCCCTTCTAACATGCATCCATTAACTGTTTCCTCTAGGACTGCTCCAAAGAGTCTTACAATCAATTAAATGCTCATACATTCACGCACTTTCATACCAGAAAATGTAGCACATGCACACAGAATCCTGCCTTTCCCGAGAACAGCGAACAATGTGTCCCACTACAGAATTATAGCACACGTTAACCAAGCAGCCTACCTCTGCCCAGTCCTTCAAACAAGCTCAGAGAATACCTATTACTCCTCCTGCGATAAGCTTTAACGGCGAACCTTTCGGATCCCTGGGACTTAAAACCAGAGTTTCACAGATAACCCTCGCTACCATACACACTCCTTTTATACCGAAAATATATCCCTAATAGTAACACACGACGATGTCACTGATTCCGAACCCAGACAATGTGACGCGCAACTTCAATTGTCACATGTTTTTCCCCGCATACGTACAGGGCCAACAATCCCGTTTTTCCCGAGAGCAGCACTTACTTCCCTCTGCCCTACTACAGAACTGTCACCAGCTCCCAAGTTCCAGAAGCCGCACACACTACATAGAACTCAACACGACGACCTCAACATATAGTATTAGTACATATACCAACATCAATCAATAATCAATAAATCAAAGCCTATGTACAAGCAATCTAATCAGATCAAGACAATGATCATAACCATCATACTGCTACCAGGAAACTGCTGCAGATCGGCGCATATAAATTCTCCCAGCTTCCACGGACAGAGTAAATCTACAGTCACACGCGCAGTCACACATCATACGCTAGGGCCCATGTCACTAAATTCACGCTATTACTCTATCCACACTGAATATAGAAGAGAAAACCTAAACCAATCTACATCTACAATGAGGTCAATGCGACCATAATGTCATTGCCTTGAGTCATGATTTTGAACATAAGAAATACATTCGAAAACTCAATAAATGTACAAAGAATAAACACCCGACACTGTAATTCAAACAAGAGCTTATTTATCTAAAATTAGTTCAAAAGTAAAATCAATCATTAGCAAAATCGTTATTCTCATAATTACCTATTCTAGCTAAATGAGACAGGTCAGGTCTCTTGGTAAAGTCTCTCGAGCTGCCGTCCTCAGCATGAAGTCCAAACGCGATGACCGCAAGGAACGCGATGAATGTAAAGAGCGCAATGAACATGGACCCTCTCTGGTCTAACATTTTTATAGGAAAACTAACAAATCAAGTAACAAATAAATGCTTAATATCAGTTGAGCCACTGAGCAGAGCGAGCAGGAAAGGAAGTCTTTAGATACATTTAGAAAATCTCGGCTCAGGAAAAATCACAAAAAAAAAAGACGGAAGAAGGAAACTCGAGTTTGCAAATGTTTCTTTCGAAGACGCTCTTCCTTGATATCTCTAGCAGAACCACCGCAGCATTGTCATTATTCATTGTGGCTTTATCCTTGTCCAAGGCAATTGGACTCACGCCCAGAGCTGCTGTCCTCACGGAAAACTTTTAAACCAGGCAAAGGCTGTGGTCAGGTGACTCTCGACCATGTTCAGCAAGGCCCTCTCATCAAAATTCGATCACTCGAGTGCAGGCTGTAAAAGGCAGCCATCTTTTTCTAGGCCAAAACGGACCATCTTAATTAAAAGAGACAAAAACAACGTTACCACATCATAATGATTGTACAGTGTTAAACCCCTCTAATACCCTTATGTGTATGTACTTATCTAGCCCTCTGCAACACAATAAAGCATTAGTACACATTATTTTAAACGCACAAAACACAAAACAAATAGCATTTGTGAATAAACCGCACACTATTATTAAGCGACATAAATGCATCCCACGTGTGGTTTCTCTCTCATTAGTAATATTAGTTAATCCGGACAAAACAAACTATTTATTAGTCATTTTAAATCAGTCATTTTAAATCATAACATATAGACGAAACTGGAGCTTAAAACTCGATAAATTTTCAACAGAAAACTCTGCTCCAGCAATCCATAGGTGGATGCACACAGGGGGGCATAACATGTCTTTAAAAGAGGCACCGCCATGGGGCCTCCACGCTGCACGCCTGCCAGGCAACTGAAAAGTCGTAATCTGGCAGGCAGTTCAAGATTTGGCGGAGCGGTGGGGCAGTGGTTTACACCGCCATGCTAACGCTCTGCCAAAAACTCGTAATCAGGGCCATAGTGTTGGAGTTACCGAGGCAACCAGCACACAATGTCATCATCTGCTTGCACATTAATACCACAGATGGTGCCAGACACACAATAAGCATCAACTGACCTTGTGCCAACTACACCAACCAAGCAGGACTTCGAAGTCGCCCCTTACTTTTCTAAGCTCTTCTTCTTCATGGCTCTACATGAAGTGATCTTAGCATTAGTGTGAGATGTAGGCATGCCACTATCATAATGAACAAATCATAATCCTTTAGAGCTACAGTGCTTTCAGGTTTGCACCGCTGTGCAAGCCATTTTGTGGAGAAGTGTGGCTCAATGATTAGAGCAGCAGACCCTGATGCAGAGGTCTAGCCCGGGACCAGGGTTCAATTCCCCGCCTCGGCGGGTCTTGGGCTCAAAAATTCCACGGGCCTGATAATTCTTACCTCGGTACCTATTCCAATCATGGAGTCCCACTCTGCAACTCTGGGCAATAGCTTGCTTAATCTCCACAACGGCCCCCACAACACTAAGGATGCCTGGCCTCCACCTTGGGGGTGCCCAGGAGTGGACGCCTCACAGGGAAAGCCAGGATGGGTTCCACAGCAGTATTCGTACAAGCGCCTTGAGACCCTTGTGGGTGAGTAGTGCGCTATACAAGTATCAAATTTACATTTTACATTTAGTCAGGATGAGTGAACCTAAAATTTGCAACCAAACCAAAGTACAAGACTTCAGAAAATATTACCTCTTCTTTTCTGTCCATGTATATGGCCAAATTCTGCAGGTTCCCACTGTTTCCAATTCTGTAGGACAGCAGCATACATGACCCTAATAAATGTTCCTTTTTACTAAAAGAGAACAATCTGAGACATCAATAACAATCTTATATGGCCCACTATGGCCCAAGAGCCTTGATCTCTTGAAATTCACTCACCAAGTGCATCTTTAATGACCACCATGTCCCACCAAGGCCCATCCATTTCTACAGAATACTGAAGTTGCATTCTCCAGCACAGAAACCACCCTACTTTCAGAGTGTGACATTATCTGGCAGCATTTGCAGCCTCCTATGAGCTTTTTGCTTGATTTGTGGCCTCGCAGTAAAGGTGGCTGGTCCCGCAAAACCATGCCAGACCATTCCTTTCAGCCATGTTCCACGTGAGAACGTAGAACACTGAGACGGCCACCAAGGCCCTCATTAGGAGTGGCTTATTACATTTCAGTAGGTGGGAATTTTGCTGTAGAACCGTAGGTCCACAATGTCAACCACATATCAACCACCAGGGGATGGTCATTGCCGTCTCTAGTTTTAAACCACCCTCAATTATTGCCCTATTAAGCTTAGGCTCAGATCGAGGCTTTTACTCTGTGTTTGTAGGGTGCTGTTCTTTCTATTTCTATTGAGTCTTTCATTGTGATTATGTGCTGCTTTCATGGGTTTTTTGAATCTGAAATAAAGATGGTGATGAGGAGGATGATTTTGTGGCCGAGGTCAAGGACTTGGTCCCTGCAGATGAAGAGTTCATGATTAAAAGCCAGGTTCGTTCATTTCAGAAGACATTGAAGTTTGCTGATGAAAAATACACACTTGTAAAAATTGACTGAAACCTGAGAGCATCTTTGTAGCAGTCATCAGCGCCATTTCTTCAAGCGCTGTGTCTTGAGCACAGCTCGCCTGATGTGCTATTGATTTGCCTTCTACTCCCCAACACTTCATTTCATGTCTTTGTCTCTCACGTCCGTCCCTCCTCCCACCCCTCAGTTCTCTGTACCTTCTTGGATGTGAAATGTGAAGGGAGCAGAGACCCGCTATTAAAACGTTGTCTGGGGTCCTGGAGTCGCGAGCGGTCCTGTCTGGCAGGGATAATGCATTGCAAATGCATGCGGCGCGTGCATCACGGCCCCCAGCAGAGGAGAAAAAAAGATGAATCAGTTCTGAAGCCGGAGACAATGAAATTGCTTTGTTAGTTGTAATGTAACCGTCTAACACCAGTTCTTTTATTCTCTGGTTTTTATGAGGTGGAAAATGTCACGACAATCAAGTCTATTCATAATGATATTCATAGCGCGCGCTCAAGACGAGACTTTGGAAAATGAGACTTCCGCTCTCCTGCAGGAGGGTCACGTCGTGCGTCAAGGGGTCACCCATGCAAAGATCTCGACTCCATTGTCAGAACGGTGAATGATTAGGCGTGCTTATCGAGGGGGTGGATAAAAGACCCAACTCCGCCTGCGTTTAAACGCCTCTTGAAACTCGTGGTTTTCATGTGGCTTACCAAGACAGAAAACATTATCATTATCTCGACCTGACAGCCTTGGGGTGGCCTTCCCCCAAACATTTAGGCAATCTCCCCACCTGTTTTGCTGAAAATTGATTTTGTTGGCTTTAGGACTCGGTACACTTTACCACTACTAACCAGTGGTACAGTGCTTGTGCTCTCTCCTTTTAACATGGTAAAATTGGGTTATACCCAACTGGCACATTTAATTTTCTTATCGGTCCCTACTTAAGTGGGACTACATGTACACAGAGCCTAAAAGTTAAATGGTACTAGGGGGCCTGCATCCAGTGGCGTAACAAAACTTGTCCCCCCCACCCCCTAAATACATTCAGGGGACTCCCCACACTCCGGACCAGTTTGAAGATCTCTTGCTAGGGGCCTGTAAGAGGAAGCCTTCGGAGATTGGGCCCCCCACCCCAAAGGGGCTGCAGGGGCTTTTGTTACACCACTGACTGCGGCACCTATTGTGCCACCTACTTAAGTAGCCTTTCAAAATGTCTCAATCCTGCCATTGCAGCCTGTAGTACAAACTGCCATTTCGACCAGACAAAATGAGGGGCATATTATCAAGGACGGCGTTAAAATTATCGCCGGTTTAGCGGCAGAAAACTGCCGCTAAAGCAACGATAATGGGCTTGATAATATGCCCTTGAGAATTCCCATAGAAGCCCATGTTCACACCAGAACATGGACTTCTATTGGAATTCTCTAGGGCATATTATCAAGCCCATTATCGCCGCTTTAGCGGCAGTTTTCTGCCGCTAAACCGGCGATAATTTGTAGCTCCGTCCTTGATAATATGCCTCTAAACCTTTTGCCAGGCCTAAATCTTCCTTTTTAACACTTATAAGTCCTCTCAGGGTAGGTCCTAAACAGCCCATAGGGCAGGGTGAATTGTATTTACTAAGTTGGACATGTATTTCTAAGTTTTACATGTCCTTGTAGCAAAAAACTCTTACATTTTCACTACTGCAACACCTACCTCATCCATAGGATAACATTATGTTAGCTTTTTACATTTAATAAATGATAACATTTGCTTGGGAAAAGTAGAAATGTAATGTGTGGTCTGATGTTTGGTAATATAGAATCCTCTTTAATGGTAAAGTCGAATTTTAAGTTACAATTCTAAAAACAGCACTTTTAGAAAGTTGGCATTTTCTTTTCCTAACCATATGCGGGCAGCTATACGAAGCATTTTTGAGGATACAAATGGCTCTATAGGCAGAGTCGTACCGTTTGTCACCACAAAACTGCTTTTTGGCATGTACAAACAACAAGCTGTGATTCTACAGAATTGCAGTTTGGGTTTGCAAATAGAAATTTGGAAGGGGCATCATTAGGGTGTGGTAGTATGTATTAATGTTTTGGGATTAAATTACAGTCACAAAACATTCATTGTTTACTGACTACTAAAAGTTAGTTTACACACTGGCGTTTATTTTTACTCCATATTTACAAAGTGACGCATCTAGGGAGATGTGTAACGTATGAGAAACCTGTGTCGGAATTAATCTGTGCCAGGATCTGCTGCGCCACGTAAGTATTGATATATGCAAATTGGCGTTCTGCGCAACTTTTACCGCAAATTCTCACACAGGTATATTTACAAGTATTAAGTGAACAGACATCCTCAGGAAGCGTTGTGCAGATTTTAAAATGCATTAGAATCCCTGCACCTCACAAACCCACATGTAAGAAATTACGCTTGTGCAGTTGCAATAAAAAAGAAGCCTCGCAGAACAGTCTGCCATCAAAATTGACAATATGGACCGCCTAATATTGCAGCTGGGAGTTGAACAGAGATGACCACCACTAGCCCAAATACCAAAAACGCCCCAACCTTCACTACCGCAAAGGCAGTGCAGGAGAAGGGAGCACATCTACCTGCAGAGGATCACCCTCATTTGGCTTAGGGAGGAAGGGGTCATAACATATTATCGCCTCAGGAGGCAGTCCATTGTGTGATTGCTACATCAAATTGAACCACTGCCACAGCTACCAACTGCCACATTCCACAGCAGGCCAAGCTCCTGGCAGTATTACACATTTTGGCCTCAGGCTCATTCCAGACCACAGCAGCATGAGTGGCTGGTGTATCCCACGCATTGTTTTACGCCTTCGTGCTATCTGTACTGGATGCCATAATCCACCTCACACCACAGTACCTCCACTTCCCAACACCCAACAGCTGCAGCTGGAGATCAAACAATGCTTTTATATCATTGCAGGCTTCCCGCATGTTCTTGGTGCTATGGACTGCACGCATGTGCAACTGGTCCCTCCTGCTGCAATTGTCCATCTCTACCGCAACAGGTGCACACCCACTCAATAAATATCCAGGCCATTATGGATCATCAGGGACTCCTTACAAATGTCCTGGCAAAATTTCCCGGTAGTGCTGATGCATACATATTCCACCACTGCATCATCAATGACCACTTCCAAAATGGGCAATATGGCAATGGTCTGCTTATAGGTAAGCAACATAAAAATTCCTACACACCCATTGTAGGAAAGTAGGATCTGCTTCTTATGGTTACCCTCACGTTTTGCTAAATGTAATACTGTTTTTGACTAGTCAGACTGGGATCCTGGTAATCAGGACCCGAGTCTATCTGCTTTCTCCCTACACTGTTATGATATGTACTTAGCTACACTCCAGATTGGATACTGGGGTACCCTTGTCAGTCCCTAGTATATGGTACCCATGTACCCAGGGCATAGGTATCCCAGAAGCCTGCCTTGGGCTGAAGCATGTATTATGCCACCCATGAGAGGCCATTGCAGACTGTGTACATTGGTGCATGCACCACTTACTTAAGATATAGGTTTACTATATCTATACTGTACCTATAAGTCACCCCTCTAGCAGGCCTTTATAATCCTGAGGGCAGGGTGCTTGGTTGTAAGTGAGAGGGTGCCACTGCATGAGCAGGACACCCCTGCAGCCTACGGAGTCCATTCTCCTGGGTTGTCAGTAAAGCAGCCATATACGACATATAGAGGGGACTTACGCGACCACATGATGACCAACTCTAAAACGGCTGAAACTAACCCTATCGTGTTTGGTGTCAAACATGTTGGAATCATACCCCCTCACCGGTAACTGGTATGGGAGTTATGATTCCACCCCGCATAGCATCAAAGGAGTGTAGTACAACATTTACCCCACAGATTTCAGAGACTGGATGACTCCATTGTGGCATGTCATCATCTCATCGGTGGACCTTAGTTGCCCACATGCAGCATGTAAATTGATGACGTCAGCCTACATCAGGGTGCCTGCACATCCCTCATGTGTCCTGCATGTGAGTAGCATGTGATTCCGGTGGCACATGAGCTAATGTGACATCAACCTGAGGCCCTATGAGCAATAGCCAAAAAAGAGCTGAAAAAATGGGATGGTATGGATCGACTGCAACTGCCCTGACAGGTGACCAATTCAGATGTATGCAATGATGAGGTCTCCACAAAATGCACAAGGACATAGTGTTCCAGGTATGGACTCTGGACATATGTAACTACACCCTTTGCAAATAGCGCAGTGCCCCTTGCTGGCACCTTCTTGCATGCTGGATGACACTCCCCATCGAGTACATAGATGGGATTGTGTATTGATGTTTGACCCAAATTACCTGCACTTGTCACTAAATTGTGTCTCCCCATTATTAGGAGCTGGCAATGTATACATTGTTTTTACCCTTACCAGGGTGACCCTAGGGTTAGGAGAGCGCGGGCTGGCGGTAGAATGTTTTCATATAGTGTCGCCAAACAGTGGAACCCTTTACCCCCCCAACTCAGGTCCAACGCCAACCTCTCTTCATTCCGTAAACACCTAAAGACTTTTCTCTTCACTCTTCAAAATTAACTCCCCAAAATGTTCCGGCTGCCCCTCATTCCACTCTTCAAGTAGCGCTTGGACGCCTTCGGGCAGCAATCGCGCTTTACACATCCACTTTACATTACATTACATTACATTACCCTGGAAAAAAACTGTTTTTTGGGTACCCTGCAATATTTTAACCCACTAGTTCACTTGTCCCACACACCTGCACTCACCATCACAGCTTTTTATATAAAAGATCTCCACCAAAGAGCACTCTCGCGGGGCCTGTGGGGTATTGCAGCGCCAACCCCATGAGGAGCAAATGCCGGATGATGAAGTATGAAACCTTTACAGGTGTGTGAAGGCACCACTTCCCCAAAAGGAAGATCCTCTCACTAGTAATTACTGTCCACCTGTTCACACACTCTATTAGGAACAGCTACCCTATTGTTATTTACAGTTTCTCACATTACCATGCAATTTAGGGATGGAGATAAGTAGGGCTCTGTGTGTTGTTTGACAGTCACTGACATTTCCTGTACCTACAAGGCCAAGTCCAGGCTGCTCATGGGTTGAAACAGAATGTGCTGAACAAGCTACATGTGTAATTTAATATGTGGTTGGCCCACAGATATCTGATTTTTAGCACTACTTTAGACTTCTGCATCTACGATGTTCTCATTAACCCTGGACGTAGTTCGCGTAGGCGCGCTACACTATGTGAAGTGCACATTGCACTATGTCGCGCTACACGTAGCTACGCGAACTGTGTAGTACGGTAGGGAAATGCTGTTTGCAATGATTGCACAGTGCCGGATGCTTGTCCGCACTGTGCAATCATTGCGAGCGGCATCATACACAGTGCAAGCAGCCGTTTTCTGCCGCTCTAGTAGATTTGTACTCGAGCGGCAGCTTTCTCAACGCAGACTGATAGTTTCTCATCGCGAGCGGTCGCGAGCATACCCGACCACTCGCAATGAGAAACCTGACCTCCCTGCATTGAGAATCTTGCCGGAAGGTTTATTTTCCACGCTCTCGATCGGCAACTTGATGTTACCGATCGCGAACGAGGAAACCGTCTCGCCGGGATGTTGATTTTGCTCGCTCGCAGTCGCCAAATGACGTTGAGGACCACGAGCGAGCAAAAAATGCCTGCTACGCGTTTTTGCACTGTGCTACGTGCGATTCGCATAGAGTGTAGTTGCGCTCGCCAGGCACACTCTGCGAGCGTAGTGTAGTTTTCCGCCCAGCGTTAGTTCTCATACAATTGACAGCAGGAAGTGTCATCTAAGATCACAATGTCTGAGACGTGTCCTTTTCCAACAGACAAAATGACTTCAGAGGAGGAATGCCACTTCCCCATCCTTAAGACGCGAAACCGCCACATTTGTCAAATCGCAAAGGAGTCGGCTTACCTGCGGCGTAAGGACACGTTGGAGCCTCGCTAGCGGAATTTCAAGTCTATATCAATGAAAGACACTATACAAGACACCCATCTTTTTTGAAGATTTCACAAATAGGATTCAAATTGTGTGTGTGAAAGGAAGCAAGACTACACAGATGTTAAACCCAGGATTTTAATATCAAACACTATAAAGGAAGACTACTCGTATAGAAATCGAATATAAGGATCACACCATTGACCTTATCAGACTCTCTGGATCATGGGTCATCAACATGCCCGGCAGATCAAGTGAACTGATGTGTCAGTAATATGAAATAAGGAATGAAATCAAAGGCAACCAAACAGTGCCAATAAAGAGAGATTTATATGTGTCTTTATGAAGATGGGATATCAATAGAATCATCGAAACGCGTTGACGCTTCACTCAACACAATCCGTTTAATTAGCTTATCCTGTAGATAAGAATAATAGACTGTATCCAGGACTAGTTATTGACTTGTTCAGACCGGATGTGTTCCTAGATGACAAAATGTACTGTCTGTTCTTGTCTCTCTGTTGATTATTTGTCAGTGCACTTAAATAGAAAAATATGATTTTTAGTTTTTTTGGATAAGATACATAATCTTAATTGGATATGAATTTGGTATCAATGCTTCTGAAATCACTCCTATAGTGAATTATAGGTTCTCTGTGTATGGAATATATGATTTTAATGATATATGAATTTGACTTTGATGTTGGTGTAATCATTTGTACAGTGTTTTTTATTGCAATATCTGCTGTTTTTTAAATAAAAAATATATTGTAATATACAATTTACATTTGTAATAGTTGTATGTACAACCTTTTATGATCCTACATATGGGCTATACGTTTTCTTGCTGGGTACTTTGAGACCCAGTATTGTATTTAGCGATTGTATAACTTTCCACCAAGGGACATTTATTTCTACCTGTTCATGAGGATGGGCCGTAGGCTTGACAGGGAGAAGGCCTCCAGAACCTGAGTCTCTCCTGCTCATGGGAAAGTGCCACAGATGACAAAGGACACCAGGGCCAACAAGGACTTGGGACAGGCAGGAGGACAGAAAGCTCAAGCAGGACCTTCTTCTGCACCTTCACCTGTGGCAGGCCAGCCTCCACAACTCAGTGCTGGTCAATCTGGGTATAAGAGGATGACTTTACAGGACATGGACTTTTTCAAGTTGAAGCTGGCAGGTCTTGAGCTATAGATGGCCACAGTCGTGAAAATGGTTAACACGCTGCGTCAGTCTGTGAACTGCATCCTGCAACAGATGTGGGCCTCAAATGGACCAATCCATTCATGGAATTTGTTTTTTAATGATAGTAATAGTTATGTAATAGGTAAGGTTATTTCAAATAGGGTTAGATTAGGATAGGCTTATTTTTTAATGCTATTTATGTGTTTTACAGTAGGGGGTTGTTTTAGGTGGGTCAGCTCTGGTTCATAGGTTTTAAGTATATATATGTGTACATTAAAATAAAAACCAATATATATATATATTCGTCTAGGCTTAAATGTTTAGTTAGTTGATGTATACGTTTTGTAGTATATGTTTGTCTCATCTGCTTATATGTGTTAAGGAGGTGCAGGTAGATGGTTAAGTGGTCTATTGTGATACACGTGTAGCATAGATTTAGTTAACGTTAGTTAAGGTAGATTAGTGTTAAAATAGAATAAGCTAGTTTAGGTCAGATATGTTAGGTGCAGGAATAGTTAGGTTTGTATGTTAGATTTATGATTTATTTGTTCTCTTTTATAGAACTTAAAAAACATTCTTGCATACTATTGTGCAGTATGACAGCTGACGTATGTGTATGAGGGGTTGGGTCCATGCTATGTCATTGCAAAGTGTGTTTGTGTAGATGTGTGAGTAGCTATGGCACATTAGGAATGGATCCTCTTTGTTTTTCTATCAAATTACTTGACGTTTCTCCACTTTTGATAGTACACTGTAGGGCATACTCTGGTGGTAAATGTACGACCTGCCCATTCCAATTCTCAACTTGCAGTTCTAATTGAGGGTGCATGTGTAGCAACAGGTATCTTTAGGAATATTGTTGGTGACTGTTGCATTAGTACCATTATGTATTGCCTCATACACTGAAGGCAACCACACTCAACATTGCACCATTCTGTGGCGAGAACCCTTGTATTTGCTGCCTGTTCACTGTGGTAGTGTCCAGCACATGGACAATATATGAAATTTTCCTCACAACTACTGTTTAGTAAATTATTTGCAGAACATGAAGATCTGGGGTCAAAAGCTACTACTTTACATGCATCAAGGGATCAGATATGACAGCTTACTCTCACTATGGCGATGTTGTATATGACCATAGTAAGATCTTCTCTTCAGGTGGTGAGAGATGTACATGGTGTTGACACATATACAAATAAGTCCTTGCAGGACACATGAAGGGACATTCCACATACTGGTACAGGTGACCATCTTTATTTACACGTCTCACAAGGAGCATGGAGCAAGTGGAAGTACTTGATACATTAGCCCAACCTCATAATGTGAGACTTTTAATGTGCAGACATGTTCCAGGGTCAGATATATGATGACACATGTGTAGGCAAGTAGGTTTCTAGTGAGAAGGTGAACGACAGTGCCACTTTAGAAATTCAGCCACATCAACAGACCTGCAATGATAGAGTGCAACATGTGGACAAAACAAAAAGTTGACAGTACCTGCTGTTTTGACACTGGCACGCTTATGATCAAAGTCCAAAGGTATCACTGCCCATGTGACAAAGGGAAATGATAGGGCTTAAGCTTAAGCTGGAAACAGGTCTCATCCATATCCTCTCCCTCTGATGTGTCTTTTGCCGGTTCTGTGGGGGATGTTGTAGGTGCTGTAGTTGGATGAGGCACACACATATCAGGGGCTGATGATGTGGACGCCATGTCCGCAGCAGCATTTTTCTGTGCCAACAGGTAAAGCACCACAACATTTAGGAGGGTCTGCTGGTTTTTCAAGACAATTACAACATCGCTGTGGTAGGCAGCCATTATGGCAATATATGTATCCTGCTTCCGCTCCATGGACTTAAGGGTGTCACGTATATCCCCCAGCTGTTTGCCAACCTCGCTGATGCAACTTTGGAAGGGTATTTGTCCATGTATCGGCCTCATGACCCCAGCAATGGTAGCCAGGGACTGATCAAGGCCACTGAGCAGAGGGTAGTTGCCTCGTGTATACTCTAGGTTGTCATCATTGGAGCTGAGGCACCTATCGATGGCGTGTATTCTGCCTGTCGTGGTCTCCATCCCCACATGCACCTCATTCTCAAGCTCATTCTAGAAACCTACAGCACTCTGTTAAAAAACAAGTTGTGCGTCCTCAGAGTCCAGTGGTGGTTGTGTGCTGACATGTGCTGGCAGGTGCACTTGTTTGTGGCTCATCTGAAGACCCCACTGCATTGGTGACCTTCCCAGCAACCGGAGGAGGGGACCTTAGGGAGTCTTGGATTTGGTGGATGGTATCCTGATCAAGGGTGGACCGGCTCTCCTCCTTGCCAGGAAATCGGAGTGGGTCAGGTACCTGGGCAGATGGTATAGGTGCATCCTCTGCTAAGAGCTAGGGATATGTTACGTCTGATTCCACAGGGATTTTGGGTTAATTTGCCTCTACTACTTCACAGGGGGACACTTTTACAGTTGATTGCTGTGGGCCAATACAGCATGCATTCTTGGGGTGCTAACCAATAGAATTACATACAGGGCAGGTATGCACTGTGTCTTTGTGACATGTCCCACCACTGTACTTTCCATCATGTGCTGTAGAACAATGACCGCCATGCACCAACGTAGGCAGCCTTGCAGCATGATGCAAGGGTGCCTGCATTGCAGGGATGATTGCTCTCGAGCATGAACAGACACCTTCCTGCACATAATGCAAGACTGAGAGGCTTTTTGCTCTTACTTGTGTGGTGCTGAATGCAGCACACTTGGACTGGTGATATGGCAACATAATTATCTTAGGTGCTACTTAGCTAAGCTACTCCTGGTGAGGCATGGCCTTATAACACATTTCCATGTTTACTTATCATGGTCATTCAGCAAATGTGTCAAACCCCGTACGTGTTGACTCGGAAAACCTGGCCTCATTCACAAGCCCATTGCACCGCTGAAGCGCCACTTTTATTGATGCACCAGGAGTGCAATGCACTTCTCCATTTTTACAAGGCCATGTAGAGCCACCCTGTGTGACTTTACATGGCCTTGTAAATATCTTTCCTTTTCACGCATAACTCTATGTGAAAGTGGGCATTCCATGGGTGTTGCTGTGTGTGTTCCCACCCAACATCCATGGTGCGCATTGCATTCCCAGATTTACTACCTTTTGTAAACCTGGAAATGCGTCAGAATCCAGCACCTTCCCAGGAGAGGCACAAAGAGGTGCAACGAGGAGAAATACTTTTATTTCTCCCCATTTCTTCCTCTTTCTATGTGTGCTGCAGAAAGCATTTAATGACTGATTTTGTGCAGGAACTCTCCCTTCCTGCACAAAAACAATCCTCCACTCAGAGCAGGCACCCTTGCAAAAGGACACAAGGGTGTCTGCACTGGTGCATGGCTGTTGTTTGTCTGCCAGCGCAAGGGAGAAGGACAGTAATGTGCAATATCCTCTGGATACGGCAGATTCCTGCCCTTTTATGTTGATGAATGGCAGCGCAGCAGGAAGGCTTGAGGTGCTGCCGTGCATCAAAATATTGTAAATCAGGCCCACCCACTGTAAGACCCTTGGTATGCCTCACTATTACAGTGAGGAATCACTGCAACTTGCACTGCAACGCCTCACACCATATCTACAAGGTGAAGAAATAGCACACATGGTGGCTTTAGCTGTACTCTGTACCAACAATATGCCTACAATTGTCACATAACATCAGCGTAGCATTCTGATACTGGTAGATCTGGAAATTCATGTTGTACATTCAGCAACTGAAGGCAGTTGGACATGGACTGGTGCTAGACTTCGTACATGACAGTTAGGGACATGACGTAGCTTTATTGTGCTGTACAGTATGTGATTGGCCAGTGTCCATTACTTTATGTGGTGTTCCAATGAACAAGATCCAAATTCCAAACTATTGACCTGCACACAGTGCACTGGAGCACAGGGACATAGCTGGCTGCACTCCACAACATTATCTTTTTGGCCCATATTGCCCCTTGTTGCGAATTACAGGGTGGCTCTTGTTTTTTTTGGGCTGCACTGTCCTGTCCCGAGATTCCAGCCACCAACTCATCTGGGTTGACAGCTGCCATCCGCTTCTCCAGGGCATACATACAACACCTCCTGGCCTGCTGGTCTTCCTCCTCCGGTCTGCAATGCTGCCTTGAGATTTGTAGCTAATTTAGCCTTCGTTCTGCGCTTATAATCATGCCAGCACTACTTGCAGTTGGTAACTGTCCTCTCAGCTTTACCAACTCTGGAAATTTTCTGAACAATGGACTGCCATATGGCCTCTTTCTTCCATAGTGGCAACGTGGAGCTCACAAACAGCTGATGTTGATGATCTGTGACCTCTGTGATCAGTATCTCATTTTTCTCCTCACTAAAGTTGTACTTCTTGTTCCTCTTTCCCTGGCTGTCTGCCTGGGCATATGGGCTGATACTGGGGTTGTTACATTGGTTTTCCTGAGAACTGCAGTGTGTTCCCTGGTCCATGGCTGACTCCAGTATGGTCCCCAAATGTTTTTTTTGTGTGCAATGCGTAATTTTTAAATGTTTTTTTGCCGCTTGGCGCAGTTTAAACTATCGCATGGGTGTTCAGCCCAAGTTACATGACGCAAGGCAGTCTTCCGTCACTTTCTCGACAGTTGCGTCAGTATGACTTGCGGCTCTTTTACAGCACTTACGTCCTTTTTTTATGCAGGCTCTCACCTTTCGCCACTGTCTGCCAAATTGTAAATATGGTGCAACCATGGCATTTTGCGATGTCATACGGTGGCGCATTATATTTTGACGCATTGCTGCATTGCGGAAGCAAGCGTCACTTCTTGTAAATAAGTCCCAGTTTTTATAAGAGCAGGCAGTGGTCCCGGCTCTTAAAAAATTAACCTTAAACATTTCATTTTTTTCTTTTGAAATACATCACTTTTTCCTTTATTAAAATGCAATCACAGACATGGTGGACTGCTGACCTAACAGGCCACCATCCCTGTGATGGCGGTGATAACTACTGGGTCTCAAATTGCGACCTACCTAATTAAAATTGATGAGATAGGTCAATTTGCGACCCACTAGGAATTGTTATCTTATACATCAAGATTAGCAATTTTCTGATTGCGATTAGGATATAAACACAGTTAGGAAATCCCTATTCCTAATTTTAGTATTTATAGCCGTTGATGTCTGCAGCCTGTGTTCTGGGTCTCGTGACTAGGTGTAGTTGGCAGTTGGCCTTTGTGTATTCCTCCCAGACAGTGTCACAAAAGGGGCCTGGGTGTTGGCAGAATGGGCCATCTTGATAGGATGGGTGGGGCGGAGCCGTCACCTACCAGACTTGCACTTTTATAGGGGCTGCCTCCCGCACTCCCAAAGAACTTCACACTAGCCGTCTTGGGGCCTGAGCAAGAGAAGGAAGGAAATTCCAGAAACAGATGTGGAGGGAAGTCGAGAAGTTTCTTCCCACTTTAAAGCTGGCACCCGGATCCCCACTGTTTAGAGCACTCCTGGGCTGCAGAACCCAGGATTTCTAAAGCCTCCCCAGGGGTCAGTCTACTGGGCACCTCTTCTGGGCAACACGTATATAACAGTCTCCTGATCATTGGAACCGGCGCGTACAATGCATTTTGAAACAAGTCAATGAATTTCCAGCTAAAAAGTGGTGACTTCTTTGGATCTGACACAGCACACCACATACTGACACAGGATTTCACATCCCAGTACCTAATCAATGCTTCACCAGCACCAACCTAGCGTGATGCATTTCGACGCAAGTCTCCATAACACAGCCCCAGATAGGTGGCTTCCTTGACCTGATGCAATGCAAAGCATCTCAACAACAGCATCACAGCGCCTGATCAGTAGCTTCAACAAAACGGACCCAATGCGACACATCTTAACGCAGGACCATACTTCTACTTGACAGCACTTTGATGCGGCTTGACGCATGTTGACGCAGACTGCACATCTTCATTCCAATAAATAAAAGGAACTATCTCAGTGAGCCAAACTTGAGCCTGTGTCCTGCCTGAGCTCCATCGCAGGCACTCCGAACTTGTGACTTTGTCTCGGTCCAGTGCAACCTAATAACCATAATTGGTGCTATTTTTTACTGTGTTAGACCTCAATCCTTCCCCTTCCCCTCTGGACCCCAGCTCCAGTGTTTGATATTTCCTCTCTGATGCATCTATCCATTCACAGATGTTCCTCTGCTAGGTATCTTACTGTTGCTCCTTATGATGCCTCGTTTGATATCAGGATTTCGTCCCACAAGTATGCGAATAGTATTCTACGTGCCCCTCTCCTTTCTCCCCCTTGCATGGCTAAGCTCTTGCTTTGGATCGTTTACTTACGCGTTTCTTCAACTTGCTATGCAGTGGTGTAACTACTGCATCGCTATGTTGCTTTTTGCTAGCCCAAGGGCTAAATTGACGGATCTCTTACCTATCTTTTTCAGTTTCAGGTCTTGGAATACTCCTAATAAATTATCTTTCATGTACCCTTTAAGTGTTCTGTGGCACCTTCCCAAAACAACTTAATGGTAGGGCAGCGCAATATTATGTGAAAAATAATGCACCAGAGTGATCACATGTGAGCCAAGGCGAGATGGGCCATTTTAATACATAAGCCACTTTGCAAATAATTAAATGTGTATTTTTGAGTATAACATTTGCAAGGGCTCAATCTCATTCCTTGTGATTAACTGGCTGCCTCAGGTTATCTTTCCAGTTCACTATCAAGTTTTTGAAGCCTGTATTTAGTCATAGCCAATAATGCTTTATAAAACAAGGTTACTAACATGCATCCATTTTCCAAAATATATAGTAGCTATAATATAGCATGTTATTGACATTCAGAAGTATTAGTCCCACATCTGTATTGTAGAATCTTTGTAATAGCTCTGTATATCAATATATGGTCAGCCGATAGACCTTGATGTTCTGTCAAAGTTGTTAGGGACATAATTTCTCGCTCTTGAAAGCAATTTCTTGCTGTAATTATGCCTGCTCTTCTCCAGGCTGCCAGTTGGCTAGTCCTACATTACTCTAATTGCAATACATTTTAATCAGTAGAGAAGAAAAAAACCAAAATCAACCCTGAATAAAACCATAATTGATTTCAAACTATCAATTATTACGATGATTAAAACATTACCCAATTTCACAACTTCAGGTTTTCTTTGGTTTCAATTCTTGCAAGCCGTCAGATAAAACATTTGAAAAAGCTCACTATCAAACTACTACATGTCTGATATCCACTTACAATTTAAATTTTAAAAAACATACTGCATTGACCTTTGTACACCGAGAACATGTCAATAAGCATTTTTCTGCAATTATTCAGATTGAGTTTGTTTAATAATAATGAAATAAAACTGGCTCTCATACTGAATGACTTTGCAGACAATTGGATTAGCCATCTAAGCAGGTCAGGTTGCGGAAATCAAGATTCAAGGTTGAGTGGTCAACCTGCTTAGAAGGAGAACAAAAACTGATAATGCCATAAAGTGTTGCCATAATTCTTTTGTGCTGGAGTCGCACATCCAACCTTTTCCTTTAATCATTTTGTGGAAAATGTTAAAAGAAACAAAGATTTCATAAAATGAGACAAGCTTGATCATTCTCAGGTGCTGTAGTGCTGAAAATATTTAAAGAAATGAACACAAGTGTAAGAAGTCTGAACATATTTGGCTTTTGACAACCTTCTAACAATAGCCAGCACCCTACACTACTGACCAAAATGTTCTGCTAAGTCTATTAACATTAACAATTACTACTACTAAGCTCATACTCCCACTTAACAGCTGACTATTACGTTTTTAAAATATATTGGCAAAATTACCACCCTCTTTGGGTACTTTTTGGTGAAGATTTTTCTAAGTCCCACATTTTAGGGTTAGACAAGTGCAGCACCTCAAACACACTTCCTAAGGTCAAGGAACTGGGAGCATTACTTGAGGGGAATAGGATTCACTCACGCAAAGCCCAGGTTGAGGGTCAAGGTCTCTGGAGCTTGTCATGTCCCTGTAGCACACACAGAAGGTTAGCCAACTAGCCCTTGGAACTGGTTCTTTCGCCTTTAAGTAGCAAATTAGTACTCTGAAGCACAAGCCAAGCCTCAAGCAGCAGGGCAGACCCTCTGGAGTACAAGGCAGTCCTTCTGATGTCTTTCACAGGCCCAGGAGTGTGCAGAAGAGTTGGTTCAGGAGGTCCAATATTTATACCCAGTGCCAGCGTTTGAAGTGGGGTTGATATCCTGACTACCCCCACATCTGGTACTGGAAAGTTCTTCCTTTTCCCTGATAATGCTCCAAGTAGTCTGGGGTGACAAAACATTGGTGTCAGGTTCCTTTGTGTGTGTGCTGGAGGCAGTCTTTGAAATCTAAGTGGGAAGGTAAAAATATGTATTTGCGTATCCTTACATACCTACCAATTTGGTGCATATTTACTAAGCATGCATAAAAGCCCATACCCAGATTTACGACTAAATCATGCAACATAGCACAAAAAGTAAAGTTGCTGCACTGCTTGAACAGGAGTATGCAAGCAACAAGGTATTTCTCTGAATAACAAGGCAGTCCTCAATATTTATACCTGGTGCCAGCTTTTAAAGGTAACATCCTGGCTACCTCCAATTCTGGTACTGGAAAGATCTTCCTTTCTCTTGCCAAGGCTCCAAATAGTCTGGGGTGAAAAAGACTTGTGTCAAGTTAAGTTTGTGCACTGTGTAAATGGGAGAGAGCAGAACTTAAGAGTTGGCATTGTAATGCTCGCTCTCTGCACTGGTGCACTTTTGGCAGTTATGCACTAACACAGACACCCTTGCACCACAGTACAGGGATGTCTGCATTGTGGTCACCATACTTTTCGTACACAAAGGGGTCCCTTTCCTGTAGTAAAACTATGCTTTACAAAATTTACCTCTTTGTATCTGTGCTGAAGATGCAGCACACCTGCAGTGGAAAAACAAGGTGCAACGAAAATATTTCTCCTTGTAAAGGTTGCCAAAGAGTGGCGCATGATTTTGGCGCCAATACTTGTCAAAACAGGGATGTGTCAAAACCCCAGCATTGAAACACCCAAGCGCTACCCACAGAATGCCCCCTTGAAACAAAATGTGCCGAATTACTTTGGGTTACAATCCAATGCAAATCACAAATTGCGCCGGATTGTAAATCCCACTAGTAGACTACGTCAGGTCTGACTTAAAAAAAGTAAGGCAAACCCAACGTGAAGTCTTTGTAAATCCATGCACCAATCCCTTGTCACAGCTGCAAAAATGTTGGTATATTTTGCCGTACAGTAGCATATTATAGATTATGCCTGGGCGGTAAATTCCATTCCGCTCACAGAATTTGTGGAATTTGGGCAATTCCGCGTTCTCCGTGGAACGCGGAATTGCCCAAAATTCCGCGATCCGCGGCATCGCGGAATTTTTCCCTTGTTCGTGCTTTCAAAATACGTGTTCGCGTGCGCAAGAGCGACTTACCGGGATCCCTGCGTTCGTCAACGAGTTTTCCAATCCGTTCACGTGTGCCACGAAATTTAAGTAGCCGGCCGCACGATTCCACCAGAGTGTGCAATCGCAAACACGTCATTCGGACGCGCCCGCGTTCGCGAACAGGAAACATGCATCGCGAGCAGGCGGAACAAGTGAAAGAAGATAGCTGCGTCAATTGGCGACCGCATTACAAGTTCGCGAGATATTTCCCCCCAAGAACGCACACAGTGTTCACGAACAGGAAAAACGCATTGTGAACGGGCAGAACAAGCAAATCCGTGCCTTCGCAGAACTCGGCGTGTTTGCGGAGATTTTTTACCATTTTGCGGAGCTTTGCGTAGCGCGACTACGCAAATTCCGCCCACCCATAGATGTTCCTTAACTCATCCGGAGTTATTATTCACTGCTTTGGAAATTTGAAATTTGATCTTTGATCAGGGCATCTTGCAGCTCACACTGAGGTCTGAACAGTGGTTGCGTGAAATAGACAGCAGTTTTTGTTGCAATAATTAAGTTGTACTTCTGAGGCTCACAGATAGGCTTCCAGCACACCAAAAGGGGGATTGTTCTGGAGAGAGGTTGTACCTCAGATAAATCTATTACCTGATTTCAACACAGCTCAATCATAGCTTTGAAAGTAGTGTGAAAATTGTCAGATAAGCAATACATTCAGTATATACTATGTTGAAACAAAGGTAATCAGTCCTATAAACATGACACTTTGTAATTGAAGTGTTTGGAACTGGTGTAGCTGATGTCCGAAATTAAGAGGGAATACCTTGGTCGCCTGGTACAAAGTCTGGATTGTGGATATGGGAACACAAATGAAACCAAAGGCATCGATAGGACTTGTAGTTGTCATATGCATAGCATGGAGAGGCGGTAGGGGTATTGAGGTGGAATCTGAAAATGATTTTGATGCTAATGGTGTACTTGATGTAGGGCTTTTCTTACAATAATTACAGAGACAGGATTTGAGTGAGGCCCACTGCAAGAGGGATGGAAAAATATCGAATATTACTCTCTTCTTCATTGTGTCAAAAACTCTACCCTCTATCATCTGAATTTCCTTTCTCATAGAGTTACCATGAAACTGGAAACTCAAGGAAAGATAAAGTATTACGGTTTGGTGACATCTAGGGTGGCCTGGAGCACTTCAAATATCTGCTGTCACCATAGACTGCACTGCGCCGTGTGTCTGGGGGATGCGACGGGCATGTTCAATCACTTCCTGAGCCCCTGTAGCACTTTGCTGTTACACGCGGGGCTGCAGGCACTCGTGCGGCCTCCTCTGTAACACAGACCGCCCCTGGAGCCACATGTGCGCCGGCGTGATTCTGATTTCAAGAGGCAGCCTCCTTATGGGGTGCGGCTGCATGAAAATGAAGAAACACTTTGCCACTGTGCCCGCAGCATATTACAGACGCGGGTGCAGAGGCAAAGAAGGTATGTGACAGGGCATCATTACAGACACGGGTGCAGAGGCAAAGAAGGTATGTGACAGGGCATCATTACAGACACGGGTGCAGAGGCAAAGAAGGTATGTGACAGGGCATCATTACAGACACGGGTGCAGAGGCAAAGAAGGTATGTGACAGGGCATCATTACAGACACGGGTGCAGAGGCAAAGAAGGTATGTGACAGGGCATCATTACAGACACGGGTGCAGAGGCAAAGAAGGTATGTGACAGGGCATCATTACAGACACGGGTGCAGAGACAAAGAAGGTATGTGACAGGGCATCATTACAGACACGGGTGCAGAGGCAAAGAAGGTATGTGACAGGGCATCATTACAGACACGGGTGCAGAGACAAAGAAGGTATGTGACAGGGCATCATTACAGACACGGGTGCAGAGACAAAGAAAGTATGTGACAGGGCATCATTACAGACACGGGTGCAGAGGCAAAGAAGGTATGTGACAGGGCATCATTACAGACACGGGTGCAGAGGCAAAGAAGGTATGTGACAGGGCATCATTAAGGTAGCGCACAGATGGTATGGCCCTCAACAGGTCAAGTTGAAAGGAAGAAAGCTGTGCAATGACTCCCCTGCGTCCACCTGCAGGTGGGTGCAGTCACTCACTGCACTTTTCCTCTGGGGTTCTCTGGCTAAATGCAGCTCACGGTTCCGCCTGCACAGTGAAAGGCAGACCAACAGCTTCAAAGACCCGGTCCATATTTCACTGATGCTCTGGTGCAAGTGTAGGCTCAGGGTCATGACTGCCCCGGGGGCAGCGCATTTGTGGTGATACAGTACATTCACCTCAGGCGGTAATTACCGTTGATGTATATGGCTCCCTTGTACCATTCACTCTGTTCTTAGCCCTTTCCTTCTTGACTGCTCTTCTCTTTCGTTGAATGCACCTGGCTCAATAGGCATCTTGTTATCTTTGCTTGGTTGAGCTTCTTACCAGACCTCAGGGCCACATGTATGTATTATGTGGGCTGCAGGTACTTGCACACCGTGAGTGGCTCTTCCATTTACTGCCACCTGGAGATGCTTAACTATGGCATTCCAGACTGCCAGTCACTGGGTCACATATTGCACAAATTAACAACCACAAGAACATACATTGTTGTGGGTAGTTTCAAGAGGACAGAAGCTATAATAACCTTGAGAATATAAACCTGCGGCTAATTGGTTTTCCACACTTATTTAAACAGGTGGCATGCTTACTGTTGCAGCATAAATAGCTAAATATAATAAAATAATAGCTAAACAACAACATAATCATTGTGTTATAAATAAACACATGCTCATTGGTAATTATCTGGGGAAAATGGGTGCATAGGCATTTATTAAAGAAAACACACCCATTTTAACTTCACATATTATCACTTTTGGATGAGCTGTGCACATTATCAATTATTAAATGTCACTTGCATGGTTCTGCATTTTTCAAAGACTTTGAATCCCCTTATAATCTTAAAAGTACCCTTACCTCCCTTTACCACTGCCTACCCATATCCCTAAATTACCCATATCTCCCTATACCGCTACAGATCCTTAAAGCTAAAATATACGGTTGAATATAATGATTGGTGAGTTTTTGACAAAGTCAATAGGTCTTTTCTATAAATGTGGAGCTGCTCACCGCCTGACAAAGACAATAAGCCTACCTTTTTATATTTATATATTTTAAAAAATTGGGGTGGGGTGCCCACAGGCTTGTGGCCAGGCCGTATATCAACCCCACATTGCCCACGTCTGAAGGGTGCCACGCTGTGGATTTGGCACAGAGCCAGTCCACAGAGCAGGTCCTGCACCCAACCCCCACCACATATGGCCAAAGGTCATGCTTGGCAGGGGGTTAGGCGCCCGTGGAGGTTTAGGAGCACGACTTGGCCACAGGCCAGGCTCTGTACTCAACCCCACATTGCGTACGGCCAAAGCCTGTGCATGGCGGGGGATGGGGGGTGGACGCCTGAGGGATTGCACAGTATTGGACTTCTGACTTTACGTTAAAAAAAATCAAAATTCACTAAAAAAAAATAAAGATTAAAGTGATATTATAGTCAGGAATTGTTATATCGCACTTTACATAAAAAACCTTATAAATTCCTTGAAAAAACATAATGGTTAAACGGATGTGATGTCAGTTAAATTCTAACATTTCAATGTAATCAAACCACTGAAATTCACCAGGCTTGATTATTAAGTAAGGATAACTCGTACCCTGAAGTAACTTTAACTTGTGCCCTCACCATGCACTGCTACTTACCGCACATATTTCTTCAGTCATCATGACATATCCTATGACTTCATTGATAACATCATTGCAAAATCTGAGATCACATCATTGATGACAACACTGTGCATGGCGGGGATGCTACTTATAGTTACTTTAGAGCACTTGAGAAAACTATAACTGGTGAATTTCAGTGGTTTTGTAAATTTAAAACATTGTGGGCCTCATTTACAAGTTTTTGAGGCAGGGCAGTGCTGCAGGTCTCTTTGCTGCGCTGTCCTGTGTCAAAAGAAAAGGGCAGGAATGCAACATATCTATGAGATACAGCACATTCCAGTCCTCTTTCACTGCACTGGCGCACAAATGGCTGCCTTGCGCCAACGCAGGCACCCTTGTTCCATTATCAAAGGGTGTCCGCTTTGTAGGGCTGATTGTCGGATCTGGTGGCTCAGTGGACTAATGCATCCACTGCAGGCACCTGTGTTCCACTGCATGGTTGCAGGTTCAAATCCCGGTAGATCCACTGAGCCTTTCATCTGTCTGAGGTCGATAAAACAAATACTGTTGGCTAACAATTAACAACTGTTATCTGGCGCCTCCAGTTAAACGAGCACTTTACAAATACACATCTTAATTAGGAATGGTTGTTTTTGTGCAGGATGAGACACTCTACTGCACAAAAACAATCAATTGAAGTGTTTTCCTCTTTCTATGTGTGCTGCACTATGCAGCATACATAGAAAGAGGAAAAAACTAGGAGAAACCAAGTAATTTCTCCTCATTACGTCTCCTCTGGGGAGGTGCATGGTTTTGACGCATTCCCAGATTCACGCTGTGTTGTAAATCTGGGAACGTGTGAAAATCGATGGGTGTTGTGTGGGAACACCCATTGCAACGCTAATGGCATGCCTCCCTGACACAGTGTGAGGCAACACAACGACTTGCGCTGCGTTGCCTTGAACCATATCTACGAGGCCATGAAAAGCTGCACTGGGGGATTTATGTGGCCCTGTAGATATGGGTCTGGACTCTACGCTGCCGTAGCATCTAACAAATGGGGCTTCACCAGCGCACGGGGCTTGAAAATAAGCCCCTATTTTTAATTGACATTTTCACCTAGCTTTAACATGTATAACTATACCAATATTTACCTTATATACTTATAATGCTTGTTAAAGCCATGCATGGTAAAGGCATCTGTGCGGAAAAGGCATGTGTGGTAAAGGGTGCGTGGTAAAGGCATTGCGTGGGAAAGTCTGTTTTCCATTTGGGAGGTGACGATGTGGGTTGAAAACTCAGAACTGATTAACACACATAATAACGCCCAACAGATAATTGTCCAGTCAGTGTTGTTACCTAAAACAAAGCGTGTTATTATTGACAAACTAAATACTGCACAAAGACTCACAAAAATACACAGGTAGCAAAATAGTGTGCCAACCAATAATCAAAATGGCAGTCATAACTGTATTTTAAACCCCTCCTAAAGAGGACCTTTCAGATCACCAATGAAAAATTGCGGCTTTGACAGGTTAATCTACAATGAGCGATGGTCTACTGCTTCTAAAAATATTTATGAAGTGATATCATAAGTCTACTTCCATAAACATAACATTTGTCATATATTAGCATAAGGCTATACGTTTTTATCACACTTTTCAAAGCAACTCCCTGCAAAACACATCTCGTTTTGAGTGACCATTTCAATATAAATGTATCCTATGTTTGCACGAGGAGGCCTAGCAACTCTTTCTTTGGTTGAGTAGGAAGCAACAAGACAAAAGACCTGTACAGCAGGAAGCATCCCAACAGGTTTGGGTTTGGGTTTTGGGATTGGGCATTTCGGGGCTCATTTATGAGCCCCTGTGTCACTTTTGCGCCACAGGTGCGTCACTTTTTGTGACGCACCAGTGGCGTAAAACATTCTCCATGTTGCGCCATATTTACGAAGTGACGCATCTAGGTTGATGCGTCACTTTGTAAACCCCTGTGCTACATAATACATGCGCCAGGTATAATGTATGCAGGGTGGGCGTACCCCCACAAGAAAGGGTCGTAGGAGTGGCGCAGCAAAATCTATGAGATTTCTCTGCACCACTTCTAGGACGCCAATGCGTCAAAACCTTACGCCTACCTCATGGCAGGCGTAAGGGTGACGCAGGCCCTTTCACATGGGGCTTGCCCCATGTCAAAGGAACATTGCTGGAGTTGCGTCAGGATTCCGACACAACTCCAGCAATGCGCCACTTTTTGCGCCGACAGATACATCAGGTATACAGACGTATCTGTCCTTCTTTGCGACATGATGCATCATATTATAAATATGACTCATCATTGGTGTCGCAAGGAGGGCGCACTGAGAAGTGACGCATCGCTGCTTTCACGCAGCGATGTGTCACTTCTCATAAATGAGGCCCTAAGTACGGCCTAGAGGAGCGGGGTCAGGTGTTACCCTGAATAAACAAGGACCCATACTGAAGCAGATGACTGCCAGTGGCTGACAATAATTCAAGCACCCCACTCGCCCATAGGTGGGTCAGGCAAAGGATAATGCTATGCAGGGCAGGCGTTGGCACTGGTGGCACCTGGTGCTAAAAGATTTTTGGGCACCCTTCCCCCCCATGACCTCCACCTTGGATTCCTTCACTACCACCAGACATCTTTCCATAGCCCCTCTCTCACATACATTTAACTTGTTTTAAAGCGCTTGTAAAGGCTGGTTTTACCAAACCACTCAGCTGTCCACAAAAATGCCCATCTGTTCTCTGCAGCAGGCATATTAACCCTCTGCCCTACCACTAGACAAAACTCAATTTCTCTCTCTCTAGCAGGAACATTGATCACAAGGGTTATCTTGACATTTCTGCCTTTCAATTGGAAGTTGCTCAACACCCTCCACCCCTCTCCTCCCCCGAGGTCACTGCCCCCTCCAGGTCAGCACCCAGTGCGACCGCACCAATTGCACTGCCCTAAAGCCGGCCCTGATGCTACGTCAATCTCCTGATGCAGTTTTGGGTTTGCTCCTAACTGGATGGTTTGGGATACATGGCACAGGTCAACCGGGAGATTTACGCAAACGGCACACTTAAGAAAATAAAAATATAATTAAACAGCAGTGATTGACATGACAGCATTCAACATTTTACCGTGCACGCTGTTCAACATAGATTGCGCTGGCTGACTTGCACGTGGTGGCACAGTGTTTAAGGCATCTGGCAATGGGCAAAGCATGTGTAGTTTGTTAAGATCAATGGTGTGTAGATACTTCAGGGAAGCCATTCACTTCCTTGGGCTAAGGGCAAGTCAGAAACAGAGGGAAAGGAACCCCATGGCGAGCATAGCAGCTTAAATGGACCTCTGAAACAAGGGTGGCATAATTGTCAGTGGTGGCGACCAACTATGCATTTTACATCTTGAATCAAGAGGGGTCACTGTAACATTAGTACAAATATTCCTCATGTAGTGACCCACCAGCCACTTTGAACCATTCAGAAGTCTACAATGTTGTTACAGAAATAGAAGGCATGCCTTAAAAAGGCCTTTAAGGAGCTGCCGGGTACTTGCATAAATGCTGAAGTCAGATATCACAAATTTCACTGCACATTGTGGTCATTTGAAAGGTGCTCATCTTTCAATTAAAGTTTCGCTTCTTGACACCCTCATGATATTTTTCGCGGGCCAATTTGTGTGACTACTTTGGCACATTCTGTGCCCATTATTTAACAGCTAAGCAGGAGTGACCTTATTACTCAGAATGCCTTGGCTGCCAATGCTTAATACATATTCAAGGGTTTTGGAAATGGCCCTTTCTGCAGGATCACCCCAATATATTTTGCCTTTCTCCTTCCCATTTTGCTGAACTGTTTTTAATGGCTTTAGGTCTCTGGGCACTTTACCACTGCTAACCAGTGCTAAGTTTCATGTGCTCTCTCCTTAAAACATGGTAACATTGGCTTAACTACAATTGGCCTCTTCTCTTTAATTTACTTATAAGCCCCTTGTAAAGTGCACCACATGTGCCCAGGACCTGTAAATTAAATTCAATCCCTAATGTAGGCCCTAGGTAGCCCATAGAGCTGGGTGCATAATAATTTAAAGGTAGGACATGAACTTTTCAGTTTTACATGTCCTGGTAGTGAAAAACTTCCAAATTCGTTTTTCACTACTGTAAGACTGTTATGTCCTGCTTTATTTCCATCTAATGGTCATCTGTCTGTGCTTCTCTAGTAGGGCTGGAATGTGGAACGTTTTGCCGCATTCCAGGATGGTTGGAGATCTGGGACAGAGGAGAGAGGAGGATGCTGATCAAGCTGGTGCTTGACACATTGATGTGCACTTCAAATAAAGCACTTCACAAGCATATTGTGTGGATTTACATTATAATACAGGCCCTACCCCTCTCCTAGGGTAACATTGAGATTTCCTTATTACACTGAAGTGTAATTTCTGATTGAGAAGGAGTAAAGCTGTCATGTTTGGTAACTATGGACTTGTAATAATACACCCTCTTTAATGGTAAAGTTGGATTTATTATTGCAACTTTAAAAATGCCACTTTTAGAAAGTTTACAAAAATATGGAACCTGTCCACCAGTTTGCAAAACTGCTATTTATTTTTGCAGACTTTTAGAAAGTTGGCATTTTTCTGCTCTTAAGCTCTGGGTGTCTGCTGCCTGTCTCCAATACACATCTGGGGTGGGTGACAGCTTAGCCTTGTGCATTCACTCTAGACAGCCAAACACAAAGGAAACTTAGGTGTGTTTGATAGGCCATTCACATCCTAAATGGTCATCCTGGGCAGTATGGGAGGGAGAATCTGACGTTTACAACTGAACGGGCTGTGTCCTGCTCCCACTCCAAGGACTGCTTAACCCCGTGTAGTGAGTCAGAAGCTAGGGCAGGAGCGAGGATCTCTGTGCACTTCAAAGCCCCTATTTGAAGTCTCTCCCACGTCAAATACACCACTGGGTATAAGAACAGGATTTATGGCCCTACACTTCTGGACCTGTGGATACTCTGCCAGGAAGAAGGACTACTCTGCTGCAGAAGGACCGCCTCTCTGCTGGACTGCTGCTCTGGATGATTTGCTTTTCTGCTGACCTGCCTGCTGCCCTCCTGCTTGGGGAAGAAGAACAGGGCCTGGAACCCATCTTGAACCCAGGACCCCAGAGTGACTCAAAGGACTAGTCTGCTGGCCTCCTGATCTGGGTCTCAGGGACATACCAGGCTCCCCACAGATCCTGAAACCATGTTCTAAGAGTCCCTGACCCCCAAGAGGTGCCTCTCAGGTTACTGGCCCCCTAGGTGGATCTGCACCTCTTTCAATCAAGCTTTTCGCTAGCACAAACGATCAGGATGAGCGGGTGCAAGTTTGTCTCTTCACACAACACCTCATCCGTCCGCCATGCCCAACAGCACTTTACATCTTGTGGACACTCTCCTTGCCCCCAGCAAACTTCTCCCCTGCAAACTGGACTCTAGGCATAAAATCTTCAAAAGGTAAAGCTTCAGCTGGACTTACCTGGGACTGTATCCAACCTGCGCTCTATCGCGGTCAGCCTTAACAGTTGAATTTGAACATGACTAGGATTGTGGTTCCTGCTTGGACAGGCCACATACATACCTTTGCCAAACAGTAACACAATTTATAACAAAGGGTAAATCTGATCTTGAGATCTTGACAAATTCCAAACAAACGACGGGAGCATCTGCTTTTACATTGATAGCTGCTCCACACTTCCATCAGTACATTTTACTTATAATAGCTACACTGAGTTGCTCCCAAAAAATAATCAAGACAAACTGCAATGGAAGCAATTTGAGTTGTCATCACAGACAGATCACTATGCCGCAGCCTAAATATGAAACTAATTTCTTGCCCCCTGTGCCCAGGGAAGCATCAAGATGGAAGTACCTCAGAGCACTGCTTCATGTATTGACAATTATATGCAAACACTGCAGAGTAACTAAACTGGTATTCTCAATATAGCAACTGTTGGAACACAACATGGCACTTTTGGCTATGACATGGGTAGCCTCTTGGTGAAAGGCAATGATGTGTTAAAGCTCTATCTGGGCAATGATCTGTGCTCCAGGTCCAGTGTATATGGCAGAAACATTCTGTTAAACTTGGTGTTAGCCAGGATACATGCCAAATGAATGCAGACCACAGAGCAAATACGGATAAACAGTGCTGGCCATTCTCTCCCCTGGAGGATTAGCAAAGTTACAGGGCAAGTCAACAGACTTTGGTGCAGAAACCAACCACAGGAAAGAGCTTTAATGGGACTGCAACCTGGGAGTTCTGTTGGCAGGGACTCTGGGTAAAAATGATGGTGCCTCACTATTCTCTATGATGCCCCATAACTAGGGCAAACCGTCCTGGGTTGCTTATGTTCCGGTTCAGGGAGGACCTTTCTTGGCAGTTCGGACTGGACTGTTCCAACTGGAGCAGCGTCAAGACTGATTTATATATAGCTGAGTCCAAACTCAGGTGACACAGTGTGCAGAATAACAATAGATTGGTATGTGGCCCTAGTAATTGCCAGTGGCTAAGATTCATTCAACCTTTCCATGGACAGTTGTAAGCCTGTGCAGAAGGGGGCTTGCCCTTTATTGCCCTGCCCGGCACAGGAACACACTTTCCTGGACTACATGGTCCAGATGTGAGGCGAACCCAAGGGTTCCACACAAGATGTTGTGTATTGTTATGCATTTTGGCTAATTAAGTAGCCATCCAGCTTTAGTGTAATCACCCCTGGCTGCACTTGACTCGGTTGTATATTCACTCATTTCCTTGCCTAATAAACCTACAACATAACTGTATCAATTCAATACTGGAGCTGTCATTTTATTTGCGCTCTTTATTAATAAGCATACCTGCATTCACTTCATTCAGTGTGTTTTAGGCTATGTGGCAGCCCGTATCACGCATAGTTTGAGAGCTCATTTCCCTAGCATGGTGTTCAGGCATGGGGCGATCCTCAAAGATTCAGCACCACATGTTATGCATTTGTGGTGCCTGTTGGCAAATGCAGTCAGGTAGCCAGCTTAGTTCTTTTCCTCACTAGCTCCACTTCGTTCACTCTTAAGTTAATCTATTACCTTGCCTAATACCCCTGCAACATACGTTTCTCAATTCAAAATTGTAACAGTCACAGTAATTGTTTTTTGTGGTCTTTGTTAATTTGCATGTATGTATTCACTGCATTCAGTGTATGCTTGGCTATGGGATATCATTGCTATGAATAAGACTAAGAACAGGTATCTGTATGTGAGGATGCTTTAGATAAAGGGTACAGGATAATGTAATAAAACAAGAAGAGGCGAGAATAGTTGTACTTCCATACTCTTTAATGTGCAGGAGCGAGAAGTGTAAATGTAAAAGTAGACTGTGAAATGGTTGAATGGCCCTTTTCTCAATATAGTTCCCATTAGAATGATGAGCATTGGGGAAGAGGTTTTTTATTAAATGTGTGCATCTGTAACTACTGTGGTTCCATAGGGTTCTCCACTCTTTGTGAGACCTTTTCATCCTGCTAGTTATGCTGGATTTCAGGAATTAGATAATTTTTCTGTTGTGTTTAATTTGGATTGATTTAGGGGTTCTGATCCAAGTAAAAATTGGATGGAACATGTCTGTTACATTACTGTAATGTCTGATCTGAAAGACTGTAGTTGACTATGGGAGAATGTGCTCACACCACCAATTACTACAGCTCACTTGTAGGACGAGGTACATCACTAGACTGTTGTCACATTTTCCTCATGTAAAGTAGACAGATCAGTCAGTTTATAGTGCATTGTCGTCAAAATGATGATACATTTGGAGCCCTGACGTGGGATTCATATCAATAAACAGTGAGAAATCCCGATGTCTACAAAAATATTATAAACAAGTGTGCAAAAACCACTACTAATCAGTTACAAAAGAATAAAGTGAAACAGAACTAGTAATTAAGCTCAACAGAGTTAGTTTTGGGCATATCCCTTTTTAGGACGAAATCCCTCACTCACCAAAGGTGACATGCTTCATCATTTGGGATTCTCCTCCCAGAGGAAAAACCTAGTTCCTCTGGGGGCTACAACCCCCTCTACTAAGAGGGAGGAGCTCAGGGATGTTTTTGTATGTTAAATCGGATATTATAAATCCACATATGAAGAGCTAATAGTATGAATGAGGACGCAGTGCAAAACAAATCAAAACTGTGAGGAGAGTGAAGTTTAAAACTGACTAAAGGACGCCAAGGAAAGACTTTATTGTGAGACGTTCTTTGCCAGGATTAAAAAATACAATGCACCAGCAGTCAGAAACCCTACACTACACTCTAGAGACCCTGTGCACTACAGTTGAAACCACATTAAAACCAGGCAAAAAGTGGGGGCTGACCATGCAAAAAGAGGCACTTTCTTACACATGCGTTCATTTATTCTGATAATTGAGCAGCAGTCAACACAGCACAAAACAGGTGGCTGGTTAGATTTCCAAAGTTGGTTGGGGACATTGACTGGAGATTCCATGTGTTTTTTTTGCTTCTTCAATAATCATTCTCTATATTAAATTACTAAAGTAATGATATTCATTGATGCCAATGGTTATGCGATCCTGAAAGTGATAGCAGAGTATTTCTAACTTTGTATCAGAGTATGTCTAACTATGTAGTAAGTTAAGAAGTTATCTTGGCTGAGGTAGGTCTCGATGCTGGAGATATTTAAAAAACTGAACTATGGTAGTAAAGTCTGTAAAAAGTAAATTCCAGAACTCAATTTTGTCACATGTCAGTATAAAAAATGTGCCCATCATTTTCAGAGAGGGAACTCTAAGCCCGATGATATGGAATAGTTTCAAAGTACAAAACTATGTAAAATATTGGAAAGATATTATGAGTACATCCCTGCAGGAAATCACCATCTTTTGCATGGTGTACCCCTAGATGTTTGCCCTATCTGTCTTTGCTTGCTGTAGAACTCTGTACGCTTTAACCCTGCCAACCAGTAGTGAAGAGCCTGTGCTCCCCCTTTTAATATGGTTACATTGGTATCTTCCTAACTATTATATTTATCTTGCCTATAAGTCCCTAGTATTTGGTCCAAAAAGTACCCAGGGGTTAAATGCCACTAGGGAACTGCAGCACCTAGTGTGCCATCCTCTACAGTGGCAGTGCAAACATGACATTATGCCTACCATTGTAGCCTACTGTAACAATGTGACATTTGCAATTCGACCTGTCAAAATAAACTGTTTTGGCAGATGTAACCCTTCCTTTTAATTATATATGTCAATCCAAAGTAGGGCTTGTTGTCCACAAAGAAGGGTGCATGGTACTAAAAAGGAGGACATGTACAAATTTTACGTTAACATGTCTATGCAGGGTGCATGATATTTAAAAGTGGGACATGTACAAATTTAATGTTAAGATGTCCTCACAATGACTAGCACCCATTAACTGTTTTCACTGTAGGAAGGCTGGCTAGCCTTTAGAGAAACACTGGGAAAAAATATTAAATATTACTTCTGTTATCTTATGGCAGGGACCAGCTACAAATATACTCTTTTTAATATTTATTAAAAGCCTAATATAATGGCGAGGTCAGATTTTTGATAAATATTAAGGGAAAGTAACTTTAGGAAAAGCAACTTTTCCCATCCTGAAACTGTCACCTAGTAAATGGCCCTGAATAAAATGTGAAAACTGATCCCAGAGAAGAGAAAAATGCCTGGGTGTGGGAAGGTGTTTTTGTTTCTCAGACAGGATGACCATTTGGGCTTGGCCCAATAACTTAATTCACTTCCAAGGGGCTTCCCCTATTATAGTTAAATGTCAGGTGACACTTGGACTGACCATTTGCTTTATCCTCCCAGTCAGACAGGCAGCAACCCCAGCTGCCTCCAGAACTGGTTTAGAGTGATCACAGAGGAGGGTCTGCTTTTTACACTGACCACACATCAGGGTGGGGACACAGACGCTGCACAGGGGGAGAAGGGGTTCACCAGTTTACATTTTAGAAGTAAGGGAACTGTAGGATTATTTGCAGTGGGGAAATGGGGACTGCTGTAACAATAGGCAGGAATACACTAGGAACTTTTACCCCATTGGTTAGGGAAGGACCAGGAGTCTCCCCTATCCACAAGCTTGTGTGAGGCATAATTGTGGCATCCCCGGGCACCCTCTTCACACTACTACTGATTATGAGGAAGATCAGAAGTCAACTAAATCTGAGACCTGAGAGGAGCCCTGAAGTACTGGACCTAGACAAAGAGGTGTACTCAAAGAGCCATAATGCTGACCTTTTGTTTAAGCTACAGGGACAAAACAAAATACAAGAGGTCCTTCCTGCAACTGCCGGGCTGCCAGTTCCAACTGGCCCTACCCTGGACCTTGCTGTAGGCCTCTGCTGGAGTGAGTCCAGACCCCCAAGTGCTGTTTCGGAGGTGGTGGAAACCCTGGCTGTGTCTGTCTGGACTTCTACTACCAACCCCAAAAATCTGAGACTTAGAAATGTTTTCAACTTCAATATCTCCGGAGGATCAGGACAAAAGTGCAAGCCGATTTATCCAACACGCACTGCCGCTGGACTGAAGTGTCAAGATTTGCCCCAGCACCTTCTGCCATAACACTGTCTCAGCCCCCAGCACCTTATTCCATAGTGCTAACTCAGCCCCTTAGCATCTGTGAAGTCAAGGCAACAATCTTAAAATAGCTTTCTAGCAATATCACGCTACCTGTGAGATATCACAAGATATTGGCAAATCCAGTCAGCCATTTTGCGCACAGTTATTATATAACTGCGCCCAGGACAAAACAAGTGCTTTGTATTGAGACTGCCAACCGGTAAATATCTTGACTCAAGAGAAACTTGGAGAACCTAAAATTACCTAGTCTTCCCCCCGTCAGCCTGCAGCAACTAAAAAGAACCGGAGCATAACCAAGACAAGAGAAAATAAGTAGGATTAATGGCACAATCACATTTACATATATAAAAAATCAAAGACATTAAAAGAGCCACAGAGATGCTACACATTGAGTTAAAGCTATAGTTTCACAACAAGACAATGGTGTGATAATCAAGAAGACAGTCTCTACACCAAGCCGTTAATTAATCAATCAAGCAACAAAATAACCAAAGCATATTCCTGTGGAAGAACAAGAAATGAACCTTGAACAGAAATTGTGAAGATAGCAGCTTTTTGATTGAAGTTTCTTTTCAAAAAGGTGAGTAGGTGACTGTACAGTTATTTAGATATATTAAAAAGTGAATTAAGGTTTATCTCAATAGCTAATAGCATGTGTATTTAAATAGTGATATGAACCCCTTATTGTGGTTCCACCACAAGGAAAAAGATCTGCTGACTAATATAGAACTCAGTTATTTGAGGAAAGCAAGAGGATTGCAACCTGAACTGCCAAAAAGAATCATTCCCAAACCCAAAAGTGCTTGGCAACTATAAGAGCTGATTGAATTTAGGACGGGTACCAAGATAGTAAAGGGGGTCGTAGAAGAGGTATAACTGTAGGAATTAACCCTGAGGAGATAAGGTACATGTGGCGAATGCATTGTGTTCTCTTAGGTACAACAGCCAGTTTGTATGCATTCCAGACCCCTTTCACTAAGCCTGAACCATCTCACTTGGCAGAGTTTCAATTTCCAGTTAAACTTAGCTTATATAAATACCAGGTTGTTAAACCTGTCAGCCTTAGGGTGATTTTCCCCCAAAATGTTTGCCTACTTACCTCCATTTGTGTGCTGAAATTAGTTATTGTTGACCGTAGGACTCTGTGCACTTTGCCACTGCTAACCAGTGCTAAAGTGCTTGTTCTCACTCCGCGAGACATAGTTTGTTGGCATACACCTAATTGGCATATTTAATTTACTTTTAAGTCCCTTGTAGAGTGGTACACCACATACCCAGGGCCTGTAAATTAAATACAACAAGTGGGCCTGCAGCACTATTGTGCCACTCACTTAAGTAGCAACTTGAAATATGTTCCAGGACTGCCATGGCAGCCTGAATGCAGTTTTAAACTGCCATGTCAACATGGCATTAAAACCCAATTGACAAGCCTTAAACCCTTTTTTTATTACCTATAAGTAACCACTAAGGTAGGCCGAATGTAGCCCATAAGGCAGGTTGCCATGTAATTAAAAGGTTGGACATATACCTTTGATTTTTAAAAGTCCTGATAGTGAAAACCTCCTAAATTCATTTTTCACTACTGCAAAACCTATTCCTTCCAAAGAATGACATTGGGGATTCCTTAATACATTTAATAAGCTGTAATTTCAAATTTGGAGCAGGTAGTTACATCATGTTTGGTATCTATGAAATTGTAATGATAAACCCTCTTTAATTGTAAAGTCAGATTTACAGTTCAGAAAATGGCACTTTTAAAAAGTTGGCATTTTCTTGCCCTTTTTGCCTGCAGTCTGACTCGGGTCACATGACTGGGTGTAGCTAACAGCTAGACTTTGTGAATTCCTCCCGGACAGTTCCACCACAGAGGGGTTAGGTGTGCCTGAATGTGCCATCTGCTGGCAGGATTGGGGGTGGTCCAACTTGCAACTGAATAGCCTGTACTCTGCCTTCACACAAAGGACCTAACAACCCTACATTGTCACTGCAACCAGTTTGGAGCCAGGGCAGGTGTGGCAGGTGCTTTCATGCACTTCAAAGAACCTTTCTAAAATCTGCACTCATCTTCCAGAGTAAGGGCACTCGGGTATAAAAATAAGACCTTTAGATCCACTCTTTTTTTAAGGATAGGTTTATTGTCATTTAGTGAAACCTTTAAATAAGGGAAAGGTTTTGTTTTAGACTTTTTCATTGATTTTAAGCCGACAAACAATACACAAGCGCATAATGAACACAGGCAGACATGAATTATATATAACAATATAAACGCTTTAGGTGCTCAGTCATTAGACGTTTATGAAAATGGTGTCAGTGTGTTTCCAAAATGAACATTAAGTACCAGTGTCTCTGTTACACAATAAGCCAACAACCCTTTTCCAGTTTTCTGTCTGATTTCTGAGGTGGTCATGTGTGGTTTGTCTTGCATGAATTCAAGACAAAGCCAGTGGATAAGGAGAAACTGGGAGAAATCACAAAAAGTGAATAAAGAAAAGACAACAAAAAATTAAATAAAATGCATCTCCAAGGGTGTAAATTTGGCCCTCAATTAACATGTCATGTGTGGTGGGTTCTGGCAGCAGTTATCGTTGTATGTATGTCATGAGATGTCCAGTGTATGAAGTCCAAGGGTGTGGTAAGGGTACAGTGGAAGATGTATTGTGTGCCAATATACATAGGTCTTGCATTGCATTGGGTATAGCGTGGAAAAATGCGGCATTCAAAGTCACCTATTCCCTTCTGTGAACTTCCTCTCTGACCTCTCCATCTGAGTCAGGTCTCTGGGCTTCCCCCTCATGATCATCTGAGTCTCCCTGTTCTGAGTATATATTGGCTCCAGGGTGCTCCCAGCTTGCCATATCCTCCTTCCATAGCTCGGCCATGGGTCGTCTTTGGATCCATCTGGCGTCTTCTCTACAGAGGACTCTTTTCTCTACCCCAACCATTGTTGTAACTTCTTTCACCCAGGTCTCAAGCACTGGTCCCCTTCCCGATTTCCATGGCATCGCTATTCTACGTTTAGCTAAGGCAAGCGCCAGGTCTATAAATCTAGAGCCTACTCCGCGTGTCTTTGGGTTGGGAATCCTACCAAAAGACATGTTTCCAATATGCAGGGAATGGTGCATCCCAATGTATCATGAAATCGGTGAAGAACCACGGTCCAAAAAGCTTGTAGTGAGGGGCACCCACAAGTCATGTGACAAAAGTCAGCATTGGGCATTCAAAACCGAGGACATTCCTGAGGCTCTCTGCCATATATAACCTGCAAACTATGTGGGATGAGGTATGTTGTGCAGGTAGTTAAATTGTATATGTTTTAGTCTCAGATTGAGGGAGATCTTTTTGGGGTAGTCAGCATCTGTTTTCAGGCCTTGTCTGTGATGTTGTGGCCCTGGATCCCATCCAATTTAGTCCTAAGGGTCAACAATGGTCTCCACCCCATCTCATTCAGTGTGCGGTAAAACCACATCACCAGGTGTCTCACTGAGCCCATGGAGAGTCGGATTTGAAGCACCGCATGCGTTGATGGTTTCTCCCATCCTTTGTCCCACAAATCTGCAAAAGACCTCATTAAGGCTTCATAGATCAGGAACTGTCCTTGTGGTAAGGTGTATTGCTCTGTTAAGTCTTCCAAGGTTGTGAGAGAGTTCATCGCGAAGCAGTCCCCTAAAGTCATCATGCCAGTATCAGTCCAGTTAGTTAGTTAGATAGTAGTAAAACAAGTAATATGGTTCCCGTGAGAGAGGCTTACCAATGGTAAAGCTGGGGCATACAACGGGACTCTTCAGGTTCGCACCAGACAAAGGCATCAGCATCGGAGGGCCACCTGCAGCAAGACACCAGGTTGTAGTGTGGGTATACCAGGATGAGGCAGTCATGCCAAAAGGAGTCTCTGGTGGGGAGCCGGGCCTATGAGGTCTAATTCACTTCTCTAGGTTTCATCATCTAGCTACCCATTGCAGCTGTGCTGCCAAATAATACAGAAAGAACTATTGATTGACAGAATGCAGAACAATGTCATATATTCACCCCAGTACAGAGATCTGGGCCTAAATCCATCGTTTTTTTGCTCACCATGCCATTCCAGTTTGGACCCAGCCATATGCAAATCAGTCTTGACCCTGTGCCCAATGGGAACAGTCCAGCCCGAACTGCCAGGCCAGGTCCTCCCTGGACTGGAAACAAATATCCTGGGACCGGTTTCGGGGTTTCACCCCTCTTGAGCCAGGATAGCTTGATTCCAGTGGCATGGAGAGCACGGGACTCACGTCTGAGCATACCCGTCCCACTCGGGGTGATAAATGCAAAAAGAACTATTAATGGACAGAATGCAGAACAATGTCATACATTCACCCCAGTACAGAGATCTGGGCCTAAATCCATAGTTTTTTTGCTCACCCTGCCATTCCAGTTTGAACCCAGCCATATGCAAATCAGTCTTGACCCTGTGTCCATCATCCCCTTTGGTTTTGCTTTGTTCGCCCTAAGTTGGCAGGGTATGCCCAGACGTGGCTCCTTTGCTCACTTTACCACTGGATTCAAGCTAGCCTGGCTGATGACGGCTGATTAGCCAGAAACCGGTCCCAGGATGCTTGTTTCCGGTCCAGGGAAGACATAGCTTGGCAGATCGGGCTGGACTGTTCCCATGAGGCACAGGGTCAGACTGATTTGCATATGGCCATGTCTGAACTGGGGTGGCGGAGTGAGCTAAAGAATGATGATGGATTAAACTCAGATCAGTTGACTGAGGGTGAGTGCTTACATTGTTCAACACTCCGTCCATCATCCCCTTTGGTTTTGCCAAATAATGCAGTGCATAGTCCGAAGCCTCTGGGCCGCCATCCACTAGTGGATGCCGCAGGACCACAAGGGATGCTCTGTGGCATCTGCAGTCCCAAATCCGATCACAAAGCAGGATGTCTACTTGTCTGAATCATGCCACAGTAACCTTAACCAGGAGATTGGTTAAAAAAATATAATAAATGGGAGAGCATCACCATTTTGAATATTGATACTCTGGCAATAAGTGAGAGTCACAAGGATCTCCAAAAAGTGACACAGGCCCTGAGGGAGCGGTGTGCTCCTTCCAAGTTTCTTCTTGTAGATGGTCCAGATTGTGGTACACCCTAATACCTAAGTATTTGAAAGTTGTGGGCAGCCATATTAATTCTAATGGGAGGTTCGGCGGTTGGGGAGCCCCTTGGGTGCATGAAAATATATACGCCTTGGTTTCGTTGACTCTTAAGCCTGATAAGTTCCAAAATTCCTTGAGAAGACAGATTACACCCTGTGCTCCGGTGGAGCAGTTCGCCAAATGTAGAAGAACGTCATCAGAGCAAAATGACATGGGTATGGCCATCTATTGCTATACCGCTACCACCTCCCTCCCAGAATGAAACAGGGTAACCCATTCGATCCAGTCCTCACCTAGCCCCATCCTACGCATGACTCTCAGCAGCAGGTCCCACCTCATGGAGTCAAAGGCCCTTTCATGGTCCACCGACATAATCATGCTCACGGCATGGCCCACACTTCTGAGTGGTAAAGAATATGATACAGTCTTCTGAGGGGCTATGATTCAGAATGAAACCATTTTGGCCCCTAAGGACCAGAGCTGGCATATGGGGAAGCAGTCTACATGCCAGTATTTTACTGAGGTCCTTGAAGTCCCTATTTAAAATAGACAATGGACATACAACTGATGAAGGTTTGTACAAAACATCTGTGTGAGAAGTTGGCCTGGTATATGCTGTCCTGTAATTAAAGTGGGCATCTTCTACCAGTCCAAACAACCCTTATGGTGATTTATGAAGTCAAAGATAACCTTAGAAAGCTATCCAAGTGGTAGATGTGGAGAGCAGCCTTCAGGCTTAGTCTTGCAGTAATGTTAAGCAGCTTGTTTTACCAGAATGCAACCTTAAAGTATTTGTTAAATGAAAGGAGAACCACACAGTAGTTTATAAAAATATGTATTTATTGATATAACACTCTTTAAGCACGACACAGTATCTTCTGCACTAAGATACTCACAAAGCACACAATACTGTAGCACAGAAACAATCATAAGCCGCACTAATACACAGTGGGCTCCAGGGGGAGACCAGACCATATACTAAAATAGTGGTATAAGAACCACAACTCGAATCAATGCAGTGTCTAGAGGACGTAGAATCGCTGGGATCCCAAGTAACCACCCAAGGTGAGTAAGTAGGGACCCCATGGAGGCCGGGTGCATTGTGGGAACACGACCACGTGCGACGTACAATTCTATGGGGAGTCGGGGGTAGAGTTTTAAAGTTTAAGGACCCTTCTAAGTGGACTTCGAAGAAACCCAGTGGAACTTAGGAGGTTGGAGAGACACCCCACCCATGAATACTGTAGTACCAGTTACCTATCCCTGGGAAGCCGGATGCATAGGTCTGAAGTGGCGTCGGAAAACCGCCATCGATCACTATGGAGCACTTCAAAGAAGAGCCACAGCTGGGAAGAAGAAAAGTGTCAGTCGGAATCCAAATGTGGATTCTTGGTTCAGAGTACTTGAAAGGAGAGGGGACAAGTCTGGGTCACTCAGGAGTGACCAGGGGCTCGGTAGACAAATGTCCAGCGATCTCAGGTGCTTCCGGTGCGTTGAGGAGGTTTTTGACTCGGCAGCCACAGGGACCAGGAGATGTCGAAGACAACCAGGAGCCGGATGTGTGCTGTCCCACAAGGATGTCGAGTGCTGAGAGGTCGGTGTCCGGCGGGAGCACTAACAAGCCTTGGCAGCGGCAACCCACGCAGACAGTCAAGGAAGGTTACGGTTCGGACCAGCAAGGTCCAGGAGACTCACCAAACACAGGGAAGTGAGGGCAAGCCTGGAGCAACCAGAGGGCCCAAGAAAAGCAAAGTTGACCCTCAAGGGGACCCACAGGCCGGAGGCACAGGAGTCGCGAGGGGACCTCGAGCAGTTTCACAAAGCAACAGCCCACAAAGTACTCTGTGCGATGAGGCCGGAGTTCTTTGTAGCTAATGGAGCCACAGGTTGGGGCTAGTTGGAGCCCAGTGCACTTGTTCTGGAAATGCTAACAAGCATATGCTCTTGCAATTGAACGCGGTGCACAGGGGTACAGGTATTGCAGCCCCCATGTGGGATTCTGACCTCAAACCTGGTGAAAGGGCAGCTCGGACCTCGAGGGACTTGGAAACCCACCTCCTATTTTGCTGCTGCCTTTGGAATCCGGAGGAGCTCAGGAGCAGCAGACCAGTCAGTCGTGATGTGGTGCCTGCGTTTGCAGGGGAGTGACTCCGTCACTCCAAGGGAGATATCTTCAGTTGTCCTTGATGCTCCACTCGTACTGCACATTGTCTGTATGGTGAAGGGGCACAGACGATGCTTCAGGCTAAGAGGGACACAAAGTTGGGCCCAAACGAAGTCCACCAAAGTCCAGAGTGTCCAGACGGTCGAAGTTTAGTGGTTTCTGTTTCAGAATCTTGTCCACGTCGAATCTAGGGTCCTACAGCCAGGTAAGCCCTTTTGTACCCATGGGAAAGGGTTGGACAGATTCAGGGGACCATCTCAGGGGAGGGTCTGGACAGTGGGGTGGTTACTCCCATGTACTCTATCCAGTTTTGCGCCAGAGCAGGAGCCAATGGATCTCAGGACTGGTTTGAACTGGACTATGAACAGGGACACCAAATGTGCCTCTCATGCAGACTTTCGGTCGCTGGCAAGCGCACCCACCCAGGCCTAATACACTAAATCCTGTCTGGAAGGTGATCACACCTCCCTGTGACAGGATGCCTATTGTTCTACCTTCCCCTGGTCAAGCTTGGCTCAGCAGCAGGAGGGCATAAATGTGTCTCTGGTCGGCTGCAACCCATTTGGGCTGCCGGGGACTAGAAGGCTGGAACCGGGAACACTAGGGACCTCACAAAGCTTGTTTCTGAGGGGTGGAATCATACCTCGCACACCGGTTACCGATGTGGGTGTATCATTCCTTAATGTTTGACACCAAACACAGTAGGGTTACTTTCAGCCGTTTTAGAGTTGGTCATCACACGGTCGCATAATGCCACTCTATATGCTGTAAATGGCTGCAGCACTAACAACCTGGGAGAATGAACTCCTTAGGCTTCAGGGGTGTCCTGCTCATGCAGTGGCACCCTCTCACTTAGAACCAAGCACCCTGCCTTCAGGTTTTTTAAGGCCTGCTATAGGGGTGACTTAGAGGTTTTAAGTGTAGTGACCCTTAGAAATAGTAACCCTATATCTTTAGTAAGTGGTGCATGCACCAACTTACACAGGCTACAATGGCAGGCCTATAGATCCATTTGGCATGGCCTCTCATGGGTGGCATAATACATGATTCAGCCCATGGGAGGCCTCTGGGGTACCTATGCCCTGGGTACATGGGTACCATATACTAGGGACTGACAAGGGTGCCCCAGTGTCCAAGTTGGAGTGTACCTAAGTACATGACATAACAGTTTAGCAATAAAGCAGATAGATTGGGGTCCTGATTAGCAGGATCCCAGTCATTCTAGTCAAAAACAGTATCACATGAAGCAAAAAGTGGAATTAACCATAAGCAGCAGACCCTAACTTCCTACAATCTATCTTGGGGAGGGGGATCACTGTTGCACACTTCATAGAGTCTGGTGGGAGGCCTATTTTTAAGATGCAGCGTAGAACACTTTGGCACTACGATACCTATGAAAACAGAGTAGAGTCAGGGCCTGGAGACTTGCCAGTGGGCATGTTCTTAATAGCTGTTTGTATTTCCTGGACAGTTACTGGTCCCCGAATATTCTCTCTAGCTCCATGTGGTAAAGGAGGATCAGATGGTCTAGAAATCTACCTTGTAGATTTCCTGGTAGTGTCTCATGGTGGCCATAGAGCACCTCATAGTATTTGCGAAACTCATATTTGATGGCTCACTTACTATAGATATTAGCCCTTGCAGTTGATGTTATGTGCATAGTGGGTGAGCTTCTTAGTTCAGGACGAATGAGCCACGCCATCCGTCTCCTGGATTTACCCTCCTTATCATGGGCTTGAGCTATGTAATTTTTGTAGTCGTGGCATCTTAGTCACTCTAGAATAGTGTTATGGTGCTCTTTTGACACCATTAACCATCAGTGGCTGTTGGGGGTTTACTCCAAAGCTATTGTCTAGCGTGTGTAGGGTACTATCTAGTGTACCTAATTCCTCACTAAGTTCCCAAGACACGCTGACAGATTGACTCGTCAGTAGCCACGTTCCACAAACTTGAAGGCAGACAACGCTGTGCTTTGGTTGTGTGTAAAATAACCTGCTGCTTCACCCGTGAGGGTCTCGAGGCGCTCTGGGATCATGCTGCTGGATCATGCTGCCTGTACCTGCTGGCTGAACACCCAGGTCTTGAAGTCCTTCTTAAACTGCTAAAGCAATGGTGGGGTTCTGAGGTGTATGAGAGGGTGTTCCAGGTCTTAGCCACCAGGTAAGAGAAGGAGTGGCCTCTGCTGTTTGATCCACGGATGTGCTGGGTACCTGCCAGGGAGAGGGATGCAGAGCTCCCCAGTGGGTTGATGAAAGTTCACTCTTTGGTTGAGGTACGCCTGTCCTTCGTTGTTTAGTGCTTTGCAAGTGTGGATGAGCAGCTCGAACCGGCATCTCTTTGCGACTGGTAGCTAATGGAGTTTCCTGAGGTGAGGGAGGTCAAGGATGAGTCTGGCTGCTGTGTTTTAAAGGGTCTAGAGGTTCTTCATGAGTTGGGCGGCGGTTAGGTGTTTAGATGCTTCCTAGTGTCACCTCTTTCCCCAGTAACTGGCCCTTCACCAGAACATATAAGCCTGGGTTGAGCTCGCGGAGTTTCATTCCGCAGAATTCCGCAGAGTTACCTAAAAACTCGGCGGAGTTAATGTAAAAGCTGACTTCGGTGCCAATCTGCCTTTTTTCATTGTAGGGCACTCCCCTGCTATCGCTCGCTGCAGGTCCTGGTGGTAGAGATGTTTCTGGTCCGCCATGGAGTGCCTCAGGGCTCGGCAATAAGCCCTATCCTTTTTAACGTCTACCTACGCCCTCTGATTCCCATCATAAAATCATATGGGATTGACTTGGTTAATTATGCCAACGACACTCAATTGATGTTTTCCTTGGAAGGAAAGCATGCGGTGTCTATGGATACCTTTCAGGAGTGTATGCGCCGTGTCTCGGGCTGGCTGAAAGCAAACTCCTTACAGTTCAATGGGGGAAGACAGAGCTGCTATACTGCTCCGCAGCAAGACTGTCAAAACCCCTACCGTGTGAGTTTAGACTCACGCCGGAGGACGACCCCCTGGTGCCAACAAAAACGGTTCGCAACCTGGGTGTTATGGTGGACGAGGATCTCCAGATGCTATCTCAGGCCAATAAAACAATTAGTGTCTGCTTTGCCTTGCTAAAAGCACTCCAGCAGATTCTACCACTTTTATCCAACGAGGCCAGACCCCTGGTGGTTAGAAGCATAGTTTTGAGTAGACTGGACTACTGCAACTCCCTGTATCTGTGTGCTCCTCAATATATATTGCAGGGGCTGCAAAGAGTCCAGTCTATAGCAGCCAAATTGGCACTCAACAGACAGCGCAGCTCCTCTTCCACCCTGGCTCTGAGGGACCTCCACTGGCTGCCCATTAGGGATAGAATTAGTTTTACTTCCCTATGCATGGTATACAGAGCGCTGCATAGTACAGGTCTGATATCCATGCAAGAGAGATTCTCCTGGTACAAGCCCACTAGACATCTCCGTTCCTCTAGTGTAAACTTGGTAACTACTGCCAGATTTAAGCTGGCCAGGATGGGAGGTAGGGCTTTCGGAACAGCAGCATCACATCTTTGGATTGAGCTACCCCAAAACATCAGACAAGCGGATTCCCTGATGGGCTTCAGGAAGAGTCTAAAGATCTGGCTATTTGCCAGGAATGAGAAGTAATGCTCCCTGTTAACAGTCTAGCCTGTTCTCGTTGACCCTGTCTACCTTGGTCTCCAAGCGCCAGGATACCCGTTGGGTGACAGCTGCGCTATATAAGAATGCTATACAATACAATACTAGCTGGTTGGATTACATAAGCTAAAGACCTAAATTAGGGGCCGTCTTGTAGGGGTCTGCCTGCTGCATGGCACGCACCAATAGCTCCTATCTGCTTCCGGGGTGCCTTCACTCAAGCAGAGATGTGATATGTATTTGCCTCTTTGCTGCTACCAATCCCCCGTAAACACAACGGGCGTTTGTTGTTCTTTTTCAGAATTAAGAAACACTTGTTTTCTTTGTGCCCTGGCCCTGACAATAATTTTATGGCTGGAGCGCGGTGCCGACAATTCTGTGACAAAACATTTATTTACTCCACACCCGGCTTACCGGGTGGATTATTTTCCAACATTAACAGTATAAAAGCTTCATTTTCACCCTGATGTACTTATGATAAGGACGAAACGCGTCGGCAGTGATAATGTTTTAAAAAACTTCATTGAAATAAAAGAAAAACTTGGAAGAATACTTGTGGGCATGGATTTTATAAAATTCTTTGTCTAGGCTCTTTTGTGGTGCACCTGTGCTGTTTTGTTTAAATTCTGTGACAAGGTAAGGTTCGAAGGAGGAAATATATTGGCCATGGAGGTGGCAGGAATGGTCAGCACAGTTTTTGTCACGTCTGTACCCCGTACTCTGCACACACACAATAGTGGTATGGGTAACTTGGCAACTAACCCGAAGTGATATGTAAATGTGGGGTCTAGGAATTCGGAAACAAGGGGTTTGCACTCCAAGTCATGAAAGCATCACCCTAGGGGAGCGATACCCAACCTGCACGCAGGACTTTCTAATCTATTGAACTTAACCTTCACTTTTGGAACATTGGTGTGCATGTACCACCCTTGATAGTTTGCACTACAAGTACAACACACATGAGAGCAGAGTGCCACGTTGCTGGACATGGAGTCCCTCGGGCTCGATAAACCACTGCATTAATTGGTCTCACTAATGCTACCCGAGCGGCTCAGCAGCACACATTCTCATCTGCAACCAGGGTCTAAGAGCTGCACAGGCAATAAGAGATAGCGTCCATCCATTGTCCAGGAGGGCTGCAAAACAGTGCTTAATTTGAGCCGGTATTTGCCACATAAAAGGTACACCAACAGGAAATGTCAACACCAATGATTGTTTCATGCAGCCTCGTTTTTAGCAATTTAACACAGCGGGTTTTAACAAATGTAAAACAAAGTGCGCATCAAAAGTGACATTACAGGTGCTGTTGCAAAAGCTAAAGCAATCTGGCATTACTGTGCACTCGGCGAGAGAGAAGACAGCAGAAACAGGGCTCCATGTGGAGAGCGCACTTGTACAATCACAACATTTCTCCATTGTCTGAAAATATTTATAACCTTTCGAGGAGGGAAGCTGGTAAAGAGAAGCAAATGAACAATCCAACAAAAACACGTGCCGCCTCGCAGCTGAACCGTGCTTATGGCATCTCCAGCCATGGAGCCCTGCTTCCTGCGTGCACACGTGCACCAGAGAGGTTTCACTTTCCTGCTGTGGACACTGGGGAGTGTGACCGAACCAGGACTCGGAGCCGAGCTTCTAGAGGTAGCCAGAGCGGAAGCAGAGATGTGCGTGTGCAGAAGGCTATGTCAATGTCTCTCTAAGAGGTGTGGCCTTGAACTAAAAAATGTGTCATGAGTCATGACGAACTTGGCAACAGTGGTATACCTGCCCACGTGTTAAGTTAAGGGCAGCGGGTAAACAAAATAGGGGCATATTATCAAGGAGGGCGTTAAAATTATCGCAGAGAATTCCCATAGAAGCCCATGTTGACACCAGAACATGGACTTCTTTGGGAATTCTCAAGGGCATATTATCAAGCCCATTATTGTCCTTGATAATATGCCCCATAGTTTGCTTAGAAGTTGGAACAAGACCTGTAACTCTTTGCTTACCGGAAAACTCCACTCTGCCAGTGGTTGAAGGAGTTTTTTGACAAACTATGTGCTCCAAGCGGAATGTGGAGTCGGCAAAACGCTGCAAAATCCGCTGGCAGAGCGGAGTTTACCTCCCACAGTTAATATCAACCCTCTTTATCAATTAGTGATTGTATGAGTTCCCAAAGGCTCCCAGTCCTCACCCATGTTAGTGTTCCCCTGGCATATGCAGAGAACGAGATGACATATAATTGCCCATGCCACCTATGGCATAAGCTTTTCACCCTCCTACTGTGAGATGGGTCTCCCGTAGCATGGTGATTTTAATTCTCCTGCGTTTGAGATATCTGTGAAAGTTGTGTCTCTTAGTTGCTGATCCGATCCCCCGGGCATTCCAGGTCATTCAGTTAACCTCTTCTATGCCCATGACGAGATAGTCTCGTCATGGAGCGCGGTTGCGCTGTGCCCATGACGAGACTATCTCGTCATGGACCCCGCCCGCTAATACAATGCCCGGCACAGGAGGGGGAAAGGGCGGGGCACTGAAGGGGTTAAACCCCTGGGGGCAGAGTTACAAGCCCCTTGCGCCACTTTTGCGTCACTTTCCCCATGTTAAAAGTGACACAAAAGTGGCGCAAGGGGCTTGTAAATCTGCTCCCTGGTTTCTATTAGCCATTTAGGTAGGATTGTCATTGGTATCAGCCATACTCTTCCAGATTATTAACAGAGTCACAAATCCCAGCCACCCAGGCCACCTCCCCCCTCAGATAAACAATAACAAATCCCAACGACAAACTCCCCATCCCCAGGGCGGGGCAGCAACAGCTGTCTGTCCAAACGTATCACAACTAATAAACATAATCAATACTTGTGATCCACCAGGCTCTTGGAAGGGGTCAAGTGGTGGGTGTAGGCAGGTGCGGCCATGGTCTCTGGATCCGCTCTGGCCCACATAGAGTATGCTCGCCGGGATCAAGTGAGGGTTGTTATCATAGTCTACAGGAAGTCTGAATTTCAGGTGCCCAATTGAATTGAAGTTGGAAAGTTATCTCACCTTTCCCTGCGCAGTGTCATTAATTCGGCCCAGCTGTTTCTCAGGGGGTGGGCAATGACCAGTGTTGTCACCTGTACACCACAGGCCACCCAGAAACAGCAAAGCAGAGGACAACAGCCAAATCAACAGTTTATGTGTGAGGACTCGTAATCAAACCAGCTCTTCGACGGACTGTGGGGTCACCACCGGGAGACCTCAGCCATCCAGCACTTGACCCTCCGTCTCTGACTCTGTCGATTGCTTCGTTGACAGAGGACCTCTCGCTGATCCTGTCTGTGCAGCGATGTCCGCTGCCGTCTGGATTGCCGCAGCTCTCTCCTGCTTTGCTTGAGTCTTAGCCTCCTCAGTACACTCTTACGCCTGGCCCTTCGGAGTCTTTTCCTGGGTCTGCATTTGGTTTCTCTCGCCCTTCAGAGGTGGACTGCCAGGGACAATCCCATCCCGTAGGCGTCCAGCCAGTCCCATGGTTCCTGAGGCTTCTTGCAGAAGAAAGTTTACCCGTCCAGCAGTATCTTGAGTTTGGCCAGGAACATGCGAGAATACTGCAGTCCTGCTCCCCTCAGCATATGTTTTACTTCTATAAAAGGAGTTCTCATAGTTTGCAACACAGCAGTGCAGTCCGTAATCAGGGAGACCCTCCCCTTCCAATGAGGTATGGGCCATCTGTCCGAGCCCTCTGTAGAAGGGCATCTTGCGCTCTAAAGTGGAGTAGCCTGGCCACCACCGGGCAGTGAGGTCCGTCAAGGGCTGGCAGTCTGGCAAGGACCTTGTGAGCACGTTCTGGAGCGAAGAAGGGTGTTAGGTGATTTGGTGCGACATCAGTCTGCATCCAATTTTCTAGGTAGAACACCATATCTCCCCCACTGTGCGCCCCAGAAGACCTATCATTCAGGCCCTCTGCATCCTCAGAACGGTATTCTAATGCATACACCCTGTCTGACAGGGCAGCGGCATGCCAGGCCAGGTCCAGCTGCGCAGGGCACATTTCCTTACTCCTCTACTCAACTTCAGTGTCCTGCGGGGGTATTAGTGACTGTGCTGCTCGGGCACTTGATGTTATTGTGGAACTGAAAATCTATATTTTATTTCTATTAAAACTGCTGTCATGTGTTTTAAACTTCTGTGGGGTTTATACTGTCGGGGGTTAAACGGATGCTGGAATCGCTTGCAGGGAACCAACGTGAGCGGAAGTGAGGACTTTAGGCGCATACTTGCAGATTAGAGCGACCACTCTAATTCGCTCTAGTTGCCATGTCTGGCCTACCTTAAATGAAGGACGCAGTGCGGACGCATGCATTGGGCATGCTGCTGGCACGCCAAATGCATGCCTAAGGCAAGCTTGTCTGCTCCCGTCTGGGCCCCTCCGGAAGCAGGGACCAGGGTTGCTGCTCTTTTCTTATCAGATAAGGTAACATATTCCTTGGATCAGCTTTTAGCTAGCCACTGCTCACTCCCCGAACCTGTATGAATTCCATTCACCACAGCCAACCCCCAATATCCTGTAACCATTGTGATTGGTCAACTCAGTCTGGCCCGAGGCAGCACCACACCGCCCCTACAATCCCATTTCCAATCTGGCATTTCTGCCTGGTAAACTGCCACTCCTATCTGCACACAAGTTTGATCTCCTTAGTCTCTTAATTGAGTCTAGTCTGGATGCACTATAGCTCACAGAGGCATGGCTATCAGAGGACTCTGGGCCTGATGTGGTTCAAGGCAGCCCTACTGCTCTGATTATCGCATTGTTAAACTAGACGTGCAGGGCAAAGCTGGCGGAGGGATAGCAATCATACACAGGGAATCACTAAAATGCAAAACTTTGTTGCTTCATATCCCGAACTGCGAAAGTCTGCTTTTTTCGCAAACTCTCTGCCCTACAATTACACTCTCTGGCATACTTGTGTACCCTTATGTACAATTTCTGCAGGGCCTTCCAGAAGTGATTGCTGGGATAGCTGTGGATAGGCCCAATTACACCTTACTTGGCAATTTCAATCTTCAAATGGATGAAATGAATGATTGCACATCCACAACTCTTCTACATGATATGGTCTCCTAACAATTAAGGCAGTTGGTGGAGGGCTCGAGCCATGATAAGGGTCACACTATCAACCTCATTTTTTGCAACTTTAATAACCTTCAAGTCCAGATCCCCTCCTCCTGCCAAATGGCTGGAACGACCCTGGTCCAAACTTAACCTGGAAAACTGGCTAGGGGTCCTGGAAACCTCTAAACTGGAGACCTCTGGTCAGCATTCTGTTACCACTCATCAGTTTAATTAGTGGATAGCCAAATGGATAAGGTTCTACCTGTTAGGTGGCGAAATGGCACCCGGCGGGATAACAATTCCCCTTGGTTCAATGACCACCGACAGGCCCTGAAGAATGAGTGTAAGCGCTTGGAGAGGAAATGGAGAAGGACCTATGATGAGACTAGTAGATCTGTATGTAAGAAACATATCAGGCTCTACTATGCAGAAATAAAAATTGATCAAGCTGCTTTTTTTCTCCATTAAAATCGCCAACTTCTCCAACTCCCCGAAAGAGATCTTTAAGATCCTCAAAGATATTAATGAGACTCCAACAGTCAGCTCTTCTCCATTCGCCTCTTTTGAGCATAGTAACGATTTGGTCCTTTTTTCTCCAGAAGAAAAATCTGGACATCTACTGCTCTTTTCCAGTTACATCCAACCTGGTGGACCCTCCTGGTAATGATCCCTCCCTAGACCCGCAAGAGGGCTCTCTCACAATATTTACTTTGCTCACCACAAATTGGGTCAATGATCTCCTAAATAAACTAACATCTGGTTCTCCCTTGGACCCTGCCTCTCCTCATATTCTAAGGCAAGACCTGGCTCTTCGGCTGAACCGAACTGCTGAGCCCCACCCCACCAGCGCATTAGAACCCTCACGGGTGAGTAGAGCGCTTACAATCCCCTGATTGATTGACTGAATGCATCACCACTCTAATATCAGAGCTGTTAAATCTCTCTCTCTCCTGTGGGCAAGTCCCCTAGCAGTGGACACATGCGATAGTCCAACCTCTTCCTCAATACACAATTTGGAACCCCTCTGAGAAACTGCAGGTCAATCTCCTTGCTAGTCTGTCTGCATTCCTTGAATTGAATAAACTTCTCCACCAAACACAAATGGGTTTCTGACCGAAACACCACACGGAAACTGTTTCTGGCAGTGGTTGAGGAGCTCAGGCATCTCCTTGATCGAGTAGGCTTGGCGGCCATCATCCTGCTAGACCTTAGTGCAGCCTTCGACACCGTGGATCCCCGCACTCTCATTCAAAGAATCTCAAAGGCCGATATCCAAGGCAGAGCACTGGAATGGCTTGCATCCTTTCTGAAGAATCGTTCCTTCCAGGTTTTGGATCAGTACTGCTACTCAGCTAGTCTCCCGCTTAGCTGTGGGGTCCCTCAGGGCTCCTCCCTGAGCCCCATCTTGTTTAACCTTAACATGCTCTGCCTTGGCGAGCTCGTCCATTTATTCGGACTGTCATTGGTTTTATATGCTGATGACATGCAGCTGGTCGTGTCAGTCTCTCTGGACCCCAGCTCTAGGCATCTCATACCCCATGTCTTCAGTAAGTAGCCAGCTTGATGGCTAGTTGCAAATTAAAACTTAATGAGGACAAAACGGAAGTGATGCTACTGGTGATAACTTTGACAGCAAACCCCCGAGCCCCCTACTTGACATCCTGAGCAAGCTCTCTCCCTCCAAAAATGCAATAAAAGGTCTTCGGATGTGGCTGGATATCACACTCACAATGTACCATCAAGCGAAAAAGCTTGCTTCCACCTGTTATGGCATCCTGAGGCTGCTGAGAACGGTTCTCAATCGTCTCCCGCTCTCAGCTGGAAAAGTGATTCTCTAGGCCCTCGTGCTGTCTTTTTTGAATTATGGTAATGCTCTGTATCTTGGCTCGCCCGTTACGTCATCAGAAGGGTGCAGACCATGCAGAATGCTGTTGCCTGATTTTTGATGAACACTCCCCAAATACCAGTCAACTACCACAGCTCTAGGGACCTCCAAAGGCTTCTGGTAGAATGCCGAGTGCAGCTCAAGACCCTCTGCATTATGTATAGAGCAGTCTACAATAAAGGTCCATCTCTGCTGAGATCACTAACCTCACCATACTTGCTGGGGAGAACCCTCCGATCTTCCTCAGCCCAGACTCTGAGGGTCCCCACGATCAGAAGATCTCAATGAGGTGGCTGCTCCACCTAGTTTCAGGCTCTGAAACATTGGCACACATTGCCTTTGGATCTACACCTAATAGAGCTTAAACTTCCTTTTCATAAAGCTCTGAAGACCTGGCTGTTCTACAACTGGTCTTCTGGCAGCATTATTGTTAACAGTGTCTGTGGCAGCACTGGGATGCCTTCGGGTAGCCATGTGCTATATAAAAATTCTAGAATAGAACTTCCTTCACTCTTTCAGCTAATTTGTGGTGGTCTGCTTTCAGTAGTCCCAGTCCCACTGACATGGTATTTATGTCCTGCTGGAGTGTGGATTTGGTGTCAAATTGTTATTGCATGGGATATGTCACAATGACAGTCCCTTCAACCTCTCCTGTCACCATGATTGCCTGACCCTTTGTTTCCTTATGTCCATCCGGTAAGCCGGTATCTTCCGATGAGTCGGCAGAGAGTGATCAGACTTTTGGAATACACCAGAAGGACGTTGGCGGCCTCTCCCCTCCTTCAGGTAGGTTTCAGCCAATCACTGACATTCTCATAGGATGTGCTGATTCAGCATTTGAGTAGTCTTTGTCATTCTATTTAGTGACAATAGGTTCATAACGCTTACTATGCGTTATGTGTGGGCCCACTGTTCATAGGGTGCATGGGGATCACTTCTCCAGGATACACAAAAGACTGCATTGCGCCTCAGTCATTCGTCATTGGATCAAAGGCGCGTCGGCCTCTGGTCAACCCCTCATGGTTGAGGGAATGAAATCGCTCCCACAGAGTGGTCAGTGTCAGCTTGATTAGGCATGTAATAGTCTTTAGTATTTCACCTGTGCTGTGCGGTCACCCACCCATATTAGAGGGCACACTCTCGGGCCGTTGTCTCACAGTCCACTACCCTGGTCATTATGAAGGAGGAGCTTGGTAAGTACAGGGCCTCCCTTTGAGTGGCGGTGCTACAGGCACTCTGCAATGGGTCCCAATTGGCAATCCTAGGCCCCAGGCATGTGTTGTTCCCCAGGGGCAGTCCACCGGCAAGTGGAGACTATTTGAAGTCATAGGCAGAGTCAGGTGGTAAGATATAGCCCGAGGTTACACTGCAGACCATATATTGGGTTACTTCTTTTTTAAATTTTTATTAAACAAGAGCTTGTGGCTAGTTGCTGCATTGTGGAATCATTTTATTTGCACCATGTATCATTGTGTGCCCAGGATGGGCCTTATGTTAGCTTTAGTATGTTTGCCCTTGCATCGGGCATCATGCTGCAGGCAGAACCAAGCATCAGGTATAATGTATGCAGGGTGGGCATTCCCCTGCAAGAAAGCCTCGTAGAAGTGGCACAGTGAAATCTATGAGATTTCACTGCACCTCTTCTAGGACGCCACTGAGTCAAAACCTTACGCCTGCCTCATAGCAGGACTAAGGGTGACTCGGTGCAATGTGTATAAGCCTACCCCATTTCATTGCTGGAGTTACGTCATGCTTATGACCCAACTCCAGCAATGCGTGAGTTTTGCGCCAACAGATACGTCAGGATTCCTGACACATCTGTCATTCCTTGCAAAATGGAGCACCGTACAGTAAATACGGCGCATCCATGGTGTCGCAAGGAGGGTGCAGTGAAAAGTGTTTCATCTCTGTTTTACCACAGCGTTGCAAATTTATTGTTACCAAGTCATTCTCAGTCACTCTGATCCAGCCAGACCCTTTACTGTAGAAGGAGATGCTTTCCTAACTGCTTTAGGGAGAATCCTATCTCAGAGAATACAATATTTATGGTGAAATGCATGCTGTGGCCGTTTAGTCTCAAAAACTTCTTTCAGCTGAAAAGAACTATCCTGTTGCTGACCATGAGCTTTTAGAGAGGAAAGCAGTCATTCAAGAATGGCACCAGTTTGTTGGGAGCAAGGTACACTGTAATTATTCAGACTAACCACAGGAAATTACGGTTTCTGAAATCCGCCCGAGCGGTAATGGACAGAAAATTGAATTGGATGCTGTTCTTCAACAACTATGATTTTGTGATTACTTACTGCTGAAGCAAAGAAAATGCTGAAGGGGATGCTTTATTCTGCATGTAGAATCCAGTTCAGCAGCTCCACAAGAGGGCCCAATACCTATTATTCTGACATAAAGGTTTCATGGAGCCATTGTAACCTCAGAATTTTCAGACAAGGTTCCTAAAACGTTTACACAACTCCTATGCAAGCGCTGTCAGAACACGAACAGATGGTGAAAAGGGAATGTCTATTTTTTATGTACAAATGTTTATACATACCTGATAGTTCTTACCAATAGCAGACTTTAAAGGTATGTCATACCGGTCAGCCAGAACCACCAAAAACATGTCACTGGTAAAACGTCACTTTTGATGGCTGTCCATGTCTAAAAATATACATGATTACATTGAAACTTGTTCTTGTGCTCAAGGAAAAAAGATAGAGACAGCAGCAGTCAGGCAGTATTGCTCAATTCCAGTACCACACTAGGTCTGGCACACTCTTTCCATGCATTTTATTTTGGAATGATCTAAAGTCAAGACTGGCTTTACAACCATTTTAACCATAATAGAACCTGCATCAAAAATGACCAATTTAATTCCTCCTAAAAAACATCCCTTCAACACAGGAATTGGCTTCCATGTTTTTAAGTAATATAATATATTTGCAAGGGCTAATATATGTGTTAATCACTGACAGGTGGACACAATTTGTTTCTCACTTTTGGACAATCAAGTGTCCTCCAGCTACCGTCCCTAAACCAACGAGAGGAATTTGCCTACAATAATACATACCATTCCTTCAAGGCATGTCTCCATTCTCCTGCTTTCAACTATATCACCCTAAAAGTACACCATTGGACCAAAGCTTTAATGTTCAACTCCCTGCAGTGCCAGAACACCACGCTATCCTTAAAACATTATTAACTGAAGCTCTGTTTCAGTTGGTCCAAGTGATGGAAATTTTGAAATAGCAAGCACATAAACATTGAAGTATAAATATTAACTTTCAGTAAGGGTTACAACATTTGTATTGCAACAAAAAATGTAAACCTACATGGAAAAAAGAACCTCTTGCCTCAATGTATACATTCATATGAGGAAACTCGATTAATAAACCCAATAGGTGTGGAATTAAAACTTTGCACTTCAAGGTAACTACATCCGGGATCCATGCTTTACTACTGAAACTAGTAGCACCAGTAGCACATGAAACCAGACTCTCCTCTCCATCCCCTTCAGTATCCATTGATGAACCCAAAGAATTTGAAGTTCACAGTATCCATGATTCAAAACAAATCAAAGGATGTTTCTACTATTTAATTTACTGCCAGGCAATGGCCCAGAAGAATGGTTGTGGGTACCAATTTCCCATGTACAAAAGGCTTCTCACCTAGTTTGATATTACATATGTGGAACCAAGATAAATCATGAACAACCCTACCATCCTCCATATTAGGGGTGTGTGAGGAAATGGGTTACTGGTTGAGGGGGGTGAAACCCTACTCAAACAGCAACCACAATCCATGTCAGGGTGAGGCACAAGCAAACCGCAAATTAACCTGTTCTCAGCTCTCTGATAGCTTGGCACATGGTAGTCAGCCTTAATAAGAGACAATGTCTGAAGTATTTATGCAGCACTTCAAACAGTATTGAAGTGAAAACATAGCGTAAGAAAAATCCCACACTAATCGGGAGACATAGAGCAAAATGTTATGAATAAATGAAGGCAAAAACAACAAAAATCCAATCAGTGAAACCGGAGGTATGTAATTTGAAAGATTTCTGTGAAAATAGTGCCAAAACGCACAAAGATCTAACTGTGGTTTTCTGGTTGCACTAGACCGGGATAAAGGCACAAGTTCAGGCTGACTGCAATGGTGCTCAGGCCAGCTACAGGGACTCAGTTAGACCCGCTGAACAAAGTACTTTAAATCCAGTTGCGTGGTCTGCACAGCGTTGCTTTGCAAGACTTTGCTTCGTCTGGCATTGATTCTGATGAAGCTGTGCAGCGAGGCCTTGCTGGGTGTTGAGTCAGGTCCAGTGAGCTGTGCAGCATAGCTCAGAGGGGCTTTGCATTGGTCCAGATGAGGTTGGCAGCTTTGTGTTGAGGCTTTGCATCAACTGGCGTTGATTCCAATGCGGCTAGCAGCTGTGAGGCTTTGCAGGGTTTTGCATCGATTAGCTTCTATTTCAATGGGGACTAGCGCTGGGCTTGCAGTTGCATCTTCAGGTCCACTTCCAAGGGTCCGCAACTCAGGTGGCACCACTTGGGAGGGCAGGATACACAGAGGGCAAAGTCCAGATGCTGGGTTCAAGGTTGTTGGAACTCTCTTATGTCCTGGAGGCTTCTGAATAAGAGGCCAGATAATTATCCATTGGAGTCATTCTGGAGTCCTGGTTTCAGAGTTGCAGGTAAAGTCCTTCTAACCCGGGCAAGAGGGAAGCAGGTTGCAGGTCCACACAGCAGGGCAGCAGTCCCTCAGAGCAGCAGTCCAGCAGTGTGGCAGTCCATTCGGCAGCACTCAAGAGTTGGTGTATGAGGTTCAATATTTATACCAGGTGCTTCCTTTGAAGTAGGAGAAGTTTCTAGAGGATTCTTTTTTAAATGTACATGTTCCCTGCCCTGCCTTCAGACTAACTACAGGGGGTAAGCAGCCCCTTGTGTGGAGGCAGTACACAGCTATTCAATTGTAAGTAGGGCTCTGCCCAGTTCTGCCGTCCCATCCGGCCAGTGATGGCCCACCCAAGCACACTAAAGCCCTCTGATGTGTGGTTGTCTAGGAGGTATAAACTAATCCCAACTACCAACTACACCCAGTCACGTCACCCAGTGACAGGCGGCAAACACTTAATAGCTAAGGCAGGAAAATGGCAGCTTTATAAAAGAGGCATTTTCAACATTTTAATTAAAAATCCAGCTTTACCATAACAGAGAATTTCTCTATCCAAGATACCAAACATGAGCTCTTTACCTGTTCCCATTTGTAAGTTACTTATTAACTGTAATACGGTGACTCATATGTTCTTCTATGGGACAGGTAGCACTTGCAGTAGTGAAAAAATAATGTAGGAGTTTTTCACTACCAGGACATACCAAACTAAAAAGAACATTTCCAACATTTTAAATACAATGTATCCTGACCTCTGGGCTGTCTATAGTCTTCCCTAAAGGTGACTTATATGCACTAGAAAAAGGAAGGTTTGGGCCTGGCAAAAGGCTGGAAATTAGATCTCTAGTCGAAAGATGTGTGCACCCTGTCCAAGTAGGCACCACAATTCTATTCAGAAGCTCTCCCCGGTGACGGCTACTGGGGCTGCGAGCTTATCGTTTGTTACCTGTGAACTTAAATTCCGACTGTACTATTTTAGAAGCATATTTTATCCCTGTAGGAAGATTTTGTAGACCGATTGATAAATTGTACTTTGGGGGCTTTTAACATCAGAATAATTTGGGGAATGTAAATCAGGAACTCTAACACCCTTCACACGCTTCATTCATTTCCTACCACCGATTTTGACGATTTGTTCAGGCGTCTGGCGGCGGTGGGCGCCATCTTGGGAGTAGCGGGGTCAGCGCTCTAGTCACGCCGGACTCCCACCCTCCTCATTCTATATAATGTGTGTCATGGCCAGACGGCGCAGCGGGCTGGCGCAGCGGGCGCGCCGGGCGCGCGCCGAAGCCGTGCCAAAGCCAAGCCCGTCTGCGCCCGTCCGAGCCTTGACCGAGCCCAGGGCCTCCCCCCTTGCACCTTTGGAGTCATCAAGGTTAGTCTATACAGCAAAAGACCTCATTAACTTAAACAACACCCTATGCAAGGCGCATGATCCCCCGGTATGTCTATTTGCTGAACCTATCGGAGGGCTGTTTCTTTGTACTCCCTGCAAAAAGAACAACCCGGAAATACCGACACCTCAGAAACTAATACAAGCGGCACTTATAAATGTTCGCTCGCTTCCATGCCATAAAATTGACATATTAGAGCTGCTTAATACCTATGATATCGACCTCCTGTTTCTTACTGAAACTTGGGGAGACGATTCATCAGGACCAGATTTTAAAGCTGCCATGCCAGAAGAATACTGTGTCCATAGGCAGGACCGCATCTCAGCGCATAAAGGTGGAGGGATTGCAATAATATATCGCAACAACCTCCGCGTTAGAGCTATTGATTTAAAACATACGAGCTGTGAGGCACTTGCCTTTACTGTGATGCTTACCACCAATCAAACATTCACAGGCACCCTTCTGTACCGACCCCCAGGCTCTCGTACGACATTTCTTTCACAACTCCATCAATTGAGTGAGTTAGCTGTGGAACACAAATACTTCACCGTATTGGGTGACTTTAATTTCCATCTCGAATCCCTGACTGATAAAGACACTGACCAGCTTATCAATGATCTTCTTTCTGTGGAACTTGAACAATTGATAACGGTTCCAACACACAAGGCAGGACATACGCTTGATGGTATTTTTACCAATAATCCACACATCACAATGAATAAAACACTACCTCTAACATGGTCTGATCATTCCGTCATTCTATTCGATATTAAAATTAAAACAACAGCTCTTAAAAGTACATCTCAGAACTCCTATCAAACCACCAGAGACTGGAAAAATCTAGATCATACCCAGCTTGCACAGATTCTTACTGATGCCTTCACGGGTATAGACACCGAAACTGATCCAAATATTGCAGCCACCAGATATACTTCTATTCTGGAAGGGGCATTTTCTACATTAGCTCCATCCAGAACATCCAAACACAACAGGAAGACCCCCTCGGCCCCTTGGTTTACTGAACAACTTAGACTACAACGACAACACTGTCGTAACCTAGAGCGCCATTGGCGCAAACATTACAACTCATCAGATAAAATAACATATAAAGCTGCACTTCATATTTATAAGCAGAGAATAGCTACAGAAAAAAATATCTACTATACCACCCAAATAGACCAGGCTAAATGCAGCATGAAGAAATTGTTCGAAGTAGTAAACCATCTTGCTGAACCATCCAATCCACCCACCGAAACATCTCAAACTCTCTGTAACACATTGGCTGACTTCTTTTCTAAAAAGGTCACATCTATATTTAAGGATTTCACCCCAAATTCCAACATCACTGAATCGTTTAACACACAAACAAACTTGAACTCAACAGCCCTAACGGAATTCACTAAGATACATTCACAATACATCCATAAACTAATTTTGTCAATTAAATCTGGTTCCCCATTGGACCCCTGTCACCCCTCTATACTCAACACTATTCCAGACATTATTACTTTACCACTGACATACATCTGTAACATCATGTTCTCAACAGGTTCATATCCAACTATCTGGAAAAACACTATAATTAAACCACTTCTAAAAAAACCATCGCTTGATCCTTTACTACCCTCCAGTTACCGTCCTATCGCATCTTTGCCGTTCCCAGCTAAAATCTTCGAATCTGTGTTCTGCTCGATTTTCCCGGCCTTCTTGTGAGGAACAATAATGGAATGTGACTTCAGTCTCTTATCATTCAAGTCTAAGGGTTAGAGTAGTGAATGGAGCCTATTTACTAGGCACTTCGACATGATTCTGTGCTCTTCCCCATAGATCAGGGCTTGCACACATAGCCTAGGGGATAGATTCGTTAGTATTAGGGATAACCTGTCCTGTAGTGAGGGTATTTCATGGAGCTGTGCTGAATTCAGGCCTGGTAGGCCTCAAACGGGAGAGACTCCATCTTTCTTTCTGCTCCGGCAGCTTGGGATGCTTCTAGGTCAAATGTAATGTTTTAGTTATGAGGTGTTATTCGCTTGGAGAGAACCGGTTCAGGCCGGCCCTTATCGAAGGATTGTATTTTTCTTCATGCCGAAGACACTACATCAGGCCGGCCGGCTGGGAATGCGTCCTTGGTACGGGGAGGTACAAGAATTTGGTGGGCGGCAGGTTACGGGCCGGAATTTTCCATGAGGAAACGCACCTCTATATTAGTGAAAGTCTGAGGCAGTTACATGTTCAGTCCGTAGGCGGCATCTAGCCGTTAGCAGTAAAGCTACTACTTATTCCAGGGAAGACAGACGCCATCTTGAAGGCGGAGAAGAACCGAGAGACAGATGCTCTCCTAGCAGAATAGCCAGAGAGGAGAGAGTAGCCGATGAGGAAGAGGTCCCAGTGACTCGGAGAAGGGTGATTCCAGGCGAGCCGAGGCACAGACGAGAAGGGAACCTAGATGACCACTGAGTGCAGGCTACATACTACTAAGGTGATGTCGACCCTTTCTTATTAGAGTGTACAACTTAATCTTTCACTTTTCTTTGCAGGTTATGTGTTATATTGTAATGTTATGTGATTGCGTATGTAATGAGTAATAAAGTACCCAGTTTGTAGTGAACCAACATGTGCTGCGTGTTCTTGTATGAGAGGGTAGCCTATTCTTCTAGTCAGCTGCGGCTACATGAACAGATGTTAACCCTGATCAGGTAAGTGGTAACTGAATAAGGGAGAGAGGAGCCCCTCGAACCTGAGAACAGGCTATGCTCGAACTGGCAATCCTTGTGTGATCTGATGAATAGTGAGACTGATTCCCTTTTTGTATGTTATGGTGATCATAGGATGAACTGTCGTATGAGACTGCCGTCTAGGTAGAGAGGTCTGGATTCGTATAGGATCGCGAGGCCGCCACTTGTGATACTGTCGTATGGGCAAAGAGGTCTGGATTCGTAGGGGATCGCGAGGCCGCCACTTGTGCTGAGACTGCCGTCTGGGTAGAGAGGTCTGGATTCGTAGGGGATCGCGAGGCCGCCACTTGTGATACTGTCGTATGGGCAGAGAGGTCTGGATCCGTATGGGATCGCGAGGCCGCCGATTGTGCTGAGACTGCCGTCTGGGTAGAGAGGTCTGGATCCGTATGGGATCGCGAGGCCGCCACTTGTGCTGAGACTGCCGTCTGGGTAGAGAGGTCTGGATCCGTATGGGATCGCGAGGCCGCCACTTGTGCTGAGACTGCCGTCTGGGTAGAGAGGTCTGGATTCGTAGGGGATCGCGAGGCCGCCACTTGTGATACTGTCGTATGGGCAGAGAGGTCTGGATCCGTATGGGATCGCGAGGCCGCCGATTGTGCTGAGACTGCCGTATGGGCAGAGAGGTCTGGATCCGTATGGGATCGCGAGGCCGCCACTTGTGCTGAGACTGCCGTCTGGGTAGAGAGGTCTGGATTCGTATGGGATCGCGAGGCCGCCACTTGTGATACTGTCGTATGGGCAGAGAGGTCTGGATCCGTATGGGATCGCGAGGCCGCCGATTATAAGAGGTCTTGGTATGTATAGTAGGAATTCCCTGTCCTTAGGTGGTAGATATATGTGGTTGCACTACTGTAAATAGGCCCTAGGGAGGGGGTAACGTTCTGTCTGGGTTAGTGAGGCTCTGATGAGCGGGTTCTATCTGATCCGAAAACCCAAGCAGAACATTTGGCGTCACGAACCGTTTACGAAACCTGTGTGCGTTGTGGTTGTATCGTGTTTGCTTTCGGCGCGTGCGTGTTTTCGTTTGTATATTATTTCTATATATTTGTGAGTGTAGTTTTTTTTCTTTTTCTTCTTTCTTCTTTCTCTTTTTCTCTCTTTCTTTCTTTTCCGAGATGTTTTCTAGAAAGTCGAAATCTACTTTTAAGTTGCCCGTTGATATTCCCGGCCGGGATTCAACGCCTTATGAAGCCTTAGCCCGTGAGTGGGCTGATTCTACTGGTTTGAGTGAGAATTGGAATTCTTTTTTGGAGCTGGCGGAGCCAGCTAATGTGATTACTTGTTTACAGAAGGCGCCGGTATCTAAGGGTGATGAGCTTCCCGTTTTGGGGCGCAGAGGTTGGATTATTCTGTCTGCGTACAGGATTCTGCATGAGAGGTTGTTGATGTTGCAGAAATCGCATAAGGATGTGGAAGCGAACTTTGTTGAGATTCAGAATGCTCATACTTTGTTGCGGTGTCAAAATAAGTTGCTTGCTGACAAACTTGAGACGTATCAAACTATTGCCGAGAGGGCGGCTGTGCGAATTGCTCGTTATAAATACAAAAATCGGCGTGGTCGGGTTTCGAAGCGAAAGGTGCGTCTGGTCGTTGCGAAAGCCGGACTGGATTGGAATCCTGATGAATGGGATGGTAATATCTGGAACTCGAGTGATTCTCCTTCCTCGGGTGAGGAGTCTGCCAAGCGCGACTCCTCTCGCTCCGGCCGTGATTGTAAGTCTGCTTCTTGCGCCTCTGATGGTGCGCCCCATGATTGCGCTCGTCCTTCGAGTGGGGTCGATGCTTCTTACACTGATTGTTCCTCTATGTGTACTGGTCGAGCTCCTTGTGATGCTCATCCCGCGGTCTCGGTGCATCCAGTTTTTCGGCGGAAGTTGCAGCAGGCTCCCGGTGCTCCGAATGGTATTGCTTTAGACTCTTTGGAGGATTTTACTCAACAAGAAATTAGTGATATTTTGCAGCGATTTCGGCAGCGAGCTGGTGAGTCTTTGCTCACATGGATGGTGCGCCTTTATGAACTGGGCGCTGCTGGCATTATGTTGGATACTGGCGATTGTTTGAAGTTTTGTTCCTTGAGTTCGGATTCTACTGTACAGGATCATTTTCGTAACTTTAATGTTGGTGGTCAAATTTCTTTGCTTCAATTGGCGACTGAGGGTTGTAATCAAAAATATCCTACTGAGTCTGACTGGCCTGTGAATGACAAACCGTGGTATACTTTGCGCGATGTTGCGCAACGTCTCAAAGAGGAGGTGATGAAAACGGCAATTTTTCTAAATACTGCTGACAGGTTGCTTGATGGTTTCTTGACATCTTCTGTGCGGAATCGTATTATTCGTTCTTCCCCTGTTGCTTATAAGCAGGTCATGATGACTTTATTGATTAATCAGACTGGTAACATGTTATCTGTGGTGCTGGAATCGGTACGCCAACTCGGTGAGTTGGGTGAGTGGTTTAAACCTGAACGGCAGTCCCGGCCTGACACTCGTACTCCTGGTGACAATAAACTTACTAGACGTGATATTTTTTTTGGTCTTATGGCCGATGGTGTGCGGAAGGAGGACATTGATGGTGAGACTACTTCTCGTTTGTGGGAAATGTTTCGCAAACGTGGCTTGGATCGAAAAGAGGGTGCCCGGCGTGTTCGGACAACTGAGTGTGATCGTGGTTTTTCTGACGGTAGCGGTGATGACGACCGCCGTGGGCGCTCTGATCGTCGTGATGATCGACGTTATGTACGTGATTTGTCCCCCCGTCGTGAGAGAGACAGGGAGAGAGAGGGGGAAAGAGAGAGGGGGAGAGATGATTATGTTAACAGCAGACGTAGAGATGATAGGGATCAATCGCCTGAGTTGAGAAGGAGAGAGGATCGACACAGATTGGCCGATCGAAACCCGCAGTACAATGCAGAGAACAGGAATCCATTTCGTAATGGAGATGGATATGAACTGGAGGTAGCGATACCTGGGAAACGTGAGAGTCTTTATCCTGATTTATCCTGGTACACAGAACGCAGTAAAGATGACTAGGAAATAGGTCAAGCTCCAGTACACAGATGGGCTCACAGAGATAATAGACCCTATGTAGATATTGATATTTATTGGAGACATCGTAATATCCAAAGGGCCCGAGCATTGGTAGATACAGGAGCGGAGGCCACTCTTATTCATGGAAAATCAAAGAAGTTTAAAGGTCAGCCTTTTACAATTACCGGATTAGGTGGAAAGGAAACTCCCGCAGTTCAAACTTTACTTGAAATAAGAATAGGTAGAATTCCTAGAAAAGAATACTCTGTATTAGTGGTACCACTCTTAGAATTCATAATTGGAATTGATATTTTGAAAGGAATGACTTTGCACTTAGATGATGGATGTTACCAATTTGGAACTAAACATTATATATCGTCCAGGCCTGTACGGGTTGGTCGTTTAAGAATGCCCCCCATAAAAGTTCCCCAGGCGACAAAAGTGGTTCGTCAGAAGCAGTATCGTATTCCAGGTGGTCATGAAGAGATTAGTACCACCATTCAGGAGTTGGTGGATGCAGGAGTTATAACCCCAGTTACTTCTGCTTGGAATAATCCTGTTTGGCCTGTACGTAAGAGTGATAATTCTTGGCGCATGACTGTTGATTATCGAGAATTGAATAGACACACACCCCCTTTGACTGTTGCAGTACCGGATGTTATTACCCTAATTGAAAGAATCCAAAAACATCCAGGTACATGGTATGCGTCCATTGATATTGCTAATGCTTTCTTTTCGATTCTGATTGCCCCTGAGTGTCAGGAACAATTCAGTTTTACGGGGAACGGGCGTCAGATGACGTTTAGAAGTCTTCCCCAGGGCTATGTGCATAGTCCTACGATATGTCACCGGCTGGTGGCAGAGCATTTGGCTGAGGTACCGATTCATCCGCGAATTCAGATATGTCACTATATTGATGATATTTTGATCCAAGGTGAAACACAAGAGGAAGTTCAGACCCAATTGGACAGAGTCATTGAGTGCCTGCGTGAGAAAGGTTGGGAAATCAACCCGGATAAATTACAAGGTCCGTCCCAGGCTGTGAAATTTTTGGGTATTAATTGGCATGAGGGGCACCGAGAAGTGATCCCTCAGGTTAAACAGAAAATTCTTGATTTTGCAGTTCCGAGGAACAGGAAAGAAGCCCAAAGCTTCATTGGTTTGTTTGGTTTTTGGCGCCAGCATATTCCTCATTTGAGTCAAATATTGGCCCCTTTGTACCGTGTCACTCGTAAAAAGAATGCATTTGAATGGGATAAACCACAGCAAGATGCGTTCAGTCTGGCAAAAGAAGCAATTCAGCATGCTCTGGATTTATGGCCTGTATGTGATGGTGATGTGGATTTGAATGTGTCTGTACAAGGCCTTTATGCGAATTGGAGTTTGTGGCAGAAACAAGGCAAGAGTAGAGTACCGTTAGGTTTCTGGACCAAAAAGTTACCTGATGCTGGTGATCGTTATACACCTTTTGAGAAACAGTTACTTGCATGTTATTGGGCTCTGGTGGATACTGAGCAATTGACTTTGGGACATGATATAGTTTTGCGACCTGAAATTCCTATCATGCAGTGGGTTATGAGTTCGCCGAAAACTCACCGAATTGGACACGCTCAAGAGGCGAGTGTGATTAAATGGAAATGGTATATACAAGACAGGGCACGTGTGGGACAAAAAGGAGTTGCATCTTTGCATGAGCAGGTGGCACGGGCGCCATCGACTGAGACTGAGAGTGAATGTTCCGTACCTTTAGTACAGGAGTCTCCTGTTCAGTGGGGTAGACCTTTTGATGATTTGTCCACAGAGGACAGAAACCATGTCTGGTTTACGGATGGTTCAGCAAGGTTCATAGGGACGAAACGGCATTGGAAGGCGGTGTCCTATAATCCGATCACACAAAAATTGCTGAGTACAACTGGTGAGGGTAAGAGCAGTCAATTTGCTGAACTCTATGCTGTTTATCAAGTTCTGAAACAAGAGTTACCTGGCACATGTCATATTTTCACCGATTCTTGGTCTACTGCCAATGGACTGGCAGTTTGGTTACCGACTTGGCATTCCCATAGTTGGAAAATCCATTCAAAAGAACTGTGGGGAAAAGAATTATGGCAGGAGATTTGGGAAATGCTCCCACAGAGTACTGTTACAATCTTCCATGTGGATGCTCATACCCCGATAGACTCTCTTGACAAATTCTTTCATAACATTGCAGATGAGAAATCTAAAATTGCTGAGGCAGTGGTGGACAGGCAAGATTCTGATCTTGCGGGATTGGCGAAATGGGCCCACCAGAAAGCAGGACACTTTGGAGAGAAAGCCTCTAGCAGGTGGGCTGCTGATCGAGGAATTTATATTCCCCTAGATTTAATTAAAAATGTTATTCTACATTGTCCCATTTGTCAGCATATCAGGCAGCGCAAAGTGCCCCAAATTGTTAAAGGTCATTTACATCGCGGGAAATTACCCGCTCAAATTTGGCAGATTGATTACATCGGTCCACTTCCTATGAGTAGGAATTGTCAATATGTTTGCACTATTGTTGATACATACAGTGGCCTGTTGGTGGCCTTTCCCTGTAAGCAAGCTACCCAATTGAATACTATTAAAACATTGGAATTGATTATGATGTATTATGGTGTGCCATTCCAAATTCAATCTGATAATGCATCCCATTTTCGTGGAAGATTGGTACAGGAATTCTGTGTGGAAAACAATATTGAATGGGTGTTTCATATACCATATTATCCACAGGCCTCGGGTCTTGTGGAGAGGTTGAATGGACTGCTGAAAAACCAGTTACGTAAATTAACAGATGACAAGTGTAAGAATTGGCGAGACTTTTTGCCTCAAGCGCTATTGATTTTGAATAACCGTCCTTTTCTAAATGCTGAATCCCCACTTATGCGTTTGTTTCCTCCGAATGTTGATGCTAAGCCCAATGAAATCAAAGAGACTGTGATGTACTGGGAGATTACTCCCGGAGCTTTGGCTCCATGTAGAGCGACCCCAGGGTCGGCAGGTTTAGACTTGCATGCCATGGATGACACCGTTATAAAAAGTAAGGATCGAGTCATCATTGAAACTGGTGTTGGTGTTCATATACCAACTGGAAATTTCGGATTAATCGCCCCTAGATCGGGGCTGGCTGTAAAAGGCATTCAGGTGCTTGGAGGAATAATTGATAGTGATTATCAGGGAGAGATTAAGGTGCTCCTGCTGAATAGCAGTGAGGTTGACTTACTGATACTTCAAACTGACCGAGTGGCTCAATTGCTAATAATGCCTGTTTTCAGCTGTGAGATCACAAAAGGCACTGCCCCAACGTTGCTAACTGTACGAGGCCAGAAAGGTTTTGGCTCCACAGATAATCCTGGGGCCAGAGTTTGGGTGCAGTCGCCTAAGAATCCCCCTGAGCAAGCAGAAGTCATTGCAACCGGTCAAGACAACACCATTTTAGTTATGAGACCGGGGAAAGATAGCTGGGAAGCAGTCCCGGCTGACAAATGTTACTTACGAGAATGAATAATGCTTGTATTTGATTCTCTTTCAGATCATTCTTTGGACTGTTGCTGCAGGATGTGTCGGCGTTGGACTCCTTTTGGGCTGGTACGACGAGAGAGGAGGGATCCCATCAACCCAGGCTGAATTGAGAACCCGAGTGTCGCGTTCCTTCGCTGCGTGGGATTCGTCGTCGAACTTTTGGATTACATTGGCCAAACAAGTGACTAAAGCCCCTCATTTCTGCTTGACACCGATGAGATCGGTGACGGACATTCTAGCGACTTGTTTAGTGGCTGTCCCTGCTTCATTGGAGACTTTGACTCATATTTTTAATATATCAAATGCTCGCCCCAATGTTCTTCTGGGCGATTTTGCTGCCCATGAGTATTGCCCCTTGTGTACTGTACTGTCAGACCCGATACCCCCCATCCAATCCCAAATAGTTACTTATAACATCACACAAGGTGATTTGTGTTTTTTCCTTACTTGTGATCCTAGTGCGATTTCTGAATGTATGCGTTTAAAATTGAAAGGTGCCACTTCATTCACCGCTCATGAACGAACTTTGTGCCTTCAAAGGACACCGAAAACATGTACTTCTGTTCAGAATAACATGACTTGCAAGAGTTTGGTGGTTACCCCCAGTCATTATCGCACGATGTTACTACCTGCCGGATGGCTTTTCTCATGTTGTAATACTTCCTGGCCATATATTCCCGCAAATATTTCTGGAGGCCCTTGTGCCATTACTAGACTGAGCTTGTTAATGTTTTCGTCACATCCGAATGCCAACTCTCGTGTGATTCGAGATACAGTGAGGTTACAGGAGGATTGTGACTCATCTTTGCATTTATATTCCAAGTCTGAATACCTTAGCCTGGCTATTTCAATTGTTGGTGTTCCTGCCTTGGCAGTTTATAATGCCAAATCTATTGGGAAAATGGCCTGCTGGATGGTAAAATCCATCAATCATACTTCTACAGTCCTGTCTGACATGCTATTAGACGCCCAGGGTGAACGTAGGGCTATCTTGCAAAATCGAGCGGCCATTGATTATCTTTTGCTTAAACATGGACACGATTGTTCTGATTTTGAGGGTCTTTGTTGTTTTAACTTGTCGGATCATACAAAATACATTCAAGCTCACATTGATAAACTACATGACTTGACAGAAGAAGTTAGAAAACACATTGACCAGGGCTGGTTTGACTGGCTCTTTAATTGGTTACCTGATTTGCATATGTTACGTCAGATATTAGGAGGTATTCTGATTACTATCGACATTTTGATTTCTATCTGTTGCTTTATTCAGTGTATTCCTTTACTACTTCAATTCTGCACACCTGGTGCTAGACATAGATCAGTTAGTCTTGTTTCATATTATTCTTCCACAGATATTAGTTCTGTTTAATGAATGTATAATAGACTGAAGTCAAGGGTGAAATGTTCTGCTCGATTTTCCCGGCCTTCTTGTGAGGAACAATAATGGAATGTGACTTCAGTCTCTTATCATTCAAGTCTAAGGGTTAGAGTAGTGAATGGAGCCTATTTACTAGGCACTTCGACATGATTCTGTGCTCTTCCCCATAGATCAGGGCTTGCACACATAGCCTAGGGGATAGATTTGTTAGTATTAGGGATAACCTGTCCTGTAGTGAGGGTATTTCATGGAGCTGTGCTGAATTCAGGCCTGGTAGGCCTCAAACGGGAGAGACTCCATCTTTCTTTCTGCTCCGGCAGCTTGGGATGCTTCTAGGTCAAATGTAATGTTTTAGTTATGAGGTGTTATTCGCTTGGAGAGAACCGGTTCAGGCCGGCCCTTATCGAAGGATTGTATTTTTCTTCATGCCGAAGACACTACATCAGGCCGGCCGGCTGGGAACGTGTCCTTGGTACGGGGAGGTACAAGAATTTGGTGGGCGGCAGGTTACGGGCCGGAATTTTCCATGAGGAAACGCACCTCTATATTAGTGAAAGTCTGAGGCAGTTACATGTTCAGTCCGTAGGCGGCATCTAGCCGTTAGCAGTAAAGCTACTACTTATTCCAGGGAAGACAGACGCCATCTTGAAGGCGGAGAAGAACCGAGAGACAGATGCTCTCCTAGCAGAATAGCCAGAGAGGAGAGAGTAGCCGATGAGGAAGAGGTCCCAGTGACTCGGAGAAGGGTGATTCCAGGCGAGCCGAGGCACAGACGAGAAGGGAACCTAGATGACCACTGAGTGCAGGCTACATACTACTAAGGTGATGTCGACCCTTTCTTATTAGAGTGTACAACTTAATCTTTCACTTTTCTTTGCAGGTTATGTGTTATATTGTAATGTTATGTGATTGCGTATGTAATGAGTAATAAAGTACCCAGTTTGTAGTGAACCAACATGTGCTGCGTGTTCTTGTATGAGAGGGTAGCCTATTCTTCTAGTCAGCTGCGGCTACATGAACAGATGTTAACCCTGATCAGGTAAGTGGTAACTGAATAAGGGAAAGAGGAGCCCCTCGAACCTGAGAACAGGCTATGCTCGAACTGGCAATCCTTGTGTGATCTGATGAATAGTGAGACTGATTCCCTTTTTGTATGTTATGGTGATCATAGGATGAACTGTCGTATGAGACTGCCGTCTAGGTAGAGAGGTCTGGATTCGTATAGGATCGCGAGGCCGCCACTTGTGATACTGTCGTATGGGCAGAGAGGTCTGGATTCGTAGGGGATCGCGAGGCCGCCACTTGTGCTGAGACTGCCGTCTGGGTAGAGAGGTCTGGATTCGTAGGGGATCGCGAGGCCGCCACTTGTGATACTGTCGTATGGGCAGAGAGGTCTGGATCCGTATGGGATCGCGAGGCCGCCGATTGTGCTGAGACTGCCGTCTGGGTAGAGAGGTCTGGATCCGTATGGGAGCGCGAGGCCGCCACTTGTGCTGAGACTGCCGTCTGGGTAGAGAGGTCTGGATCCGTATGGGATCGCGAGGCCGCCACTTGTGCTGAGACTGCCGTCTGGGTAGAGAGGTCTGGATTCGTAGGGGATCGCGAGGCCGCCACTTGTGATACTGTCGTATGGGCAGAGAGGTCTGGATCCGTATGGGATCGCGAGGCCGCCGATTGTGCTGAGACTGCCGTATGGGCAGAGAGGTCTGGATCCGTATGGGATCGCGAGGCCGCCGGATGTATGACGTTACAACGCACACTTTTACAACGCATGCACTTACAACGCATTTTTTACAACGCATAATCCATTACAACGCATGACATTACAACGCATGACACTACAACGCATTTTTAAAAAATACCTTTACAACGCATTGCCATTACAACGCATACTACCTTTACAACGCATACCATTACAACGCATTATATTAAATTACATTTAAGGTAAGTATTAGATAGTATAGGGGTAAAAATTACTATTCTAACTCCAGGGGGTGCAACAGTAGGGTAAGTGTTGGATAGTATAGGGGTAAAAATTACTATTCTAACTCCAGGGGGTGCATCAGTAGGGTAAGTGTTGGATAGTATAGGGGTAAAAATTACTATTCTAACTCCAGGGGGTGCAACAGTAGGGTAAGTGTTGGATAGTGTAGTGGTAAAAATTACTATTCTAACTCCAGGGGGTGCATCAGTAGGGTAAGTGTTGGATAGTATAGGGGTAAAAATTACTATTCTAACTCCAGGGGGTGCAACAGTAGGGTAAGTGTTGGATAGTGTAGGGGTAAAAATTACTATTCTAACTCCAGGGGGTGCAACAGTAGGGTAAGTGTTGGATAGTATAGGGGTAAAAATTACTATTCTAACTCCAGGGGGTGCATCAGTAGGGTAAGTGTTGGATAGTATAGGGGTAAAAATTACTATTCTAACTCCAGGGGGTGCATCAGTAGGGTAAGTGTTGGATAGTATAGGGGTAAAAATTACTATTCTAACTCCAGGGGGTGCATCAGTAGGGTAAGTGTTGGATAGTATAGGGGTAAAAATTACTATTCTAACTCCAGGGGGTGCAACAGTAGGGTAAGTGTTGGATAGTGTAGTGTAATATTATGCGTTGTAAGGGTATGCGTTGTAATGGTAGTATGCGTTGTAATGGAATGCGTTGTAAAGGTAGTTTTTAAAAATGCGTTGTAATGGTATGCGTTGTAATGTCATGCGTTGTAATGGATTATGCGTTGTAAAAAATGCGTTGTAAAGGTAGTGCGTTGTAAAAGTTGCGTTGTAAAGGTTGTTCCCCGAGGCCGCCACTTGTGCTGAGACTGCCGTCTGGGTAGAGAGGTCTGGATTCGTATGGGATCGCGAGGCCGCCACTTGTGATACTGTCGTATGGGCAGAGAGGTCTGGATCTGTATGGGATCGCGAGGCCGCCGATTATAAGAGGTCTTGGTATGTATAGTAGGAATTCCCTGTCCTTAGGTGGTAGATATATGTGGTTGCACTACTGTAAATAGGCCCTAGGGAGGGGGTAACGTTCTGTCTGGGTTAGTGAGGCTCTGATGAGCGGGTTCTATCTGATCCGAAAACCCAAGCAGAACAATCTGTCATGAATAAACAACTGTCTGACTACATTCAAAGCAACGACCTTTTAGACGACACTCAGTTCGGTTTCCGACAAGGTCATGGAACAGAAACTGCATTGATTAAGGCTGCAGATGAAATAAGAACCACGATGGATAACGGAGGACAGGCTGTCTTGATTTTGCTGGACCTATCGGCGGCTTTCGACACGGTCGATCACTCTACTTTGATCGGCCGTGTCGAGGCCATCGGTATTAAACACAAAGCCAGAGATCTTAATACATCTTTCCTGGCTGACCGCAAACAGGCAGTTAAGTTAGGTACATTCACCTCTCCTACTTTCAGCCATCCTTGTGGAGTTCCACAGGGTTCCTCGCTAAGTCCGACCCTTTTCAATATCTATGTTTCGGACTTAGCGAGGGTAATAAAAGCTTATAACATCAACCTAACAACATATGCCGACGATACCCAGTTGGTACTATCCATACATAAAAACGGCTCCAAGATAGCAGCAAACTTCAAAGATGGCATGAGGGCCATCAGCAGTTGGATGGCTTCCAACTGTCTAAAACTTAACTCATCAAAGACGGAAGTCATGCTCTTTGGTAAGATTCAGCCTCTGTGGTCTCCCTTATGGGGGCCGGAGGAAATGGGGACTCCACCTCAACCAGTCAGTAAAGTCAGAAACCTGGGAGTAATATTTGATGATAAACTTCTTTTCCATCATCATGTGAACGCTGTAGTATCATCAACATTTAACATCTTAAGGAAAATAAAGAAACTTCTCCCATATCTTCCTTCAACTACAGGAAAAACACTAATTTCAACACTGGTGTTTTCACGCACTGACTACTGCAATGCCCTCTTCCTCAATGCACAAAAAAAGGTCATCTCTAAACTTCAAATGATACAAAATGCCTCAGCTAGAGTCTTATTGGGCATTCCAAAATTTAGCTCTGTCTCTAGACATTTGGACCAACTGCATTGGCTTCCGGTCATAAGTCGCACGAAATTCAAGGCCCTTTGTATTGTCTACAAGGCAATAAATAATATGGGACCTAAATTTCTTAGGAGTTCACTTAAGCCTTTATCAACCTCCAGAACGCTTCGTTCCAATACTGCTCATCTGCTTCATATACCCAGAACAAGGAAAGTTAACTGGGGAGACAGATGTTTCACCATCGCAGCTGCAAAACTATGGAACTCCCTTCCTTTTAATATAAAATCCAGTCCAACGCTGATCATCTTTAGAAAGCAGCTAAAGACATGGCTGTTTTCTCAACGACATGACTATTCATAAATCACTCTAAAACTGCCTCAGAGATTTACTTTACTGGTATCAGATATAGCTCTCAGCGCCGAGACACCTATGGGTAATTGCAGCGCTTTAAAAATCGCATAAATAAATAAATAAATAAATATTCAGGGTAAGTCAAAACATACCCTAAATTATCATAAACTCAACCTCGAGTAGCTTAGCACAGACCAGTCAGGTTTAACTTAAGAGGCAATGTGTGAAGTATTTGTGCAGTACTTAAACCAGTAACATAGGGAAAACACCACAAAAAGACTCCACATCACTTTAGAAAAACAGATTATGATTTTATGAATGAAAAAAGAACAAAACAACAAAAGTCCAACAAGCAGATCCTGAGATATCCTACTTTAAAATTTAGGTAAAAATACCACATACAAATGCAAAGCGCTAACTGTGGTTACCTGGTCCTGCCGGACTTGGACAAAGTCACAAGTCCAGACATATAAAATTATCAGTGGCAGGTTTATCAAATGCGCAAGCCTATCAGTGTCCCCATGTAAATTGTGAACAATCTTACGGTGCTCCTACGGGAAAGGGTAGCCACCTACACCCTCAAATGTGAAGTGGACTAGGTCCACAACCAGAGCAAATATATACAGCCCCTGAGCAACACTACATTCAAACAAGAGTAAAAATAAATGTTTGGGTTCTTTTTTAATCTTTTATCTTTTTTATTCTTCCATCATAACAGTAAGTTGCAACTTACTTCTGGAATTTCAATATTCACTCCAGTCACAATTTGTAGCCAACACGTGTTTCATCATAGATCCATAAACCATACTAACTTAATCAGGGCTATACAGAAATATTGAAATATCAGAAACAACGTATTGAGTGTTATTCAATGAAACCGTCTGCATTGATCTGTCTTGATTTTAAATCCTTTGGATGCTCCGAGAGTACTCGTATGATCCGTGTGAGCCGGCGTGTATCACAGGTCACAAGTCTAGGACGACTTCGATGGAGCACTGGCCGGCTACAGGGACCCACTTGGGCCCACTGAACACAGTACCTTAAATCCTGATGCACGGCCTGCAGGGTGTTGCTTTGTGAGGCTTTGCGTCGTCCGGCGTCGGTTCTGAGAAGCTGTGCAGCGACGCTTTGCAGGGCTTGGTGTTGTTGTACATCGGTTCCAGGGAGCTGTGCAGCAAGCTTTTGGGCATCAGCGTCACTTTGAGATGATCCCAGGGAGCTGTGCTGCGAGGCTTCGCAATGCCTTAGCGTCAGTGTGTCAGTTCTGATGGACTGGCAGCTGCGTGACGAGGCTTTGCGGAGCTTCACATCACCCGGCATCGTTTCCAGTGAGGATAGCAGCTGTGCAGCAAGGCTTTGCAGGCCTTCGCATTACTATGCATCTGTTCCGATAAGGACAACAGAGGATACAGCAACTTAGACCCACTTCAAATGGTCAAGGATTGGAGTGGCACCACTTGGCAGGGCAGACTCACAGCTTACAGAGTCCAGGTGCAGGTGGTTCAAGTCTTGGATATCCCTGGGACTTGGCACAGGAGACAATCCAGCAAGCCCTTGAGTTACTCTGGGTTCAAGTGAATCAGGTACAGTCCTTCTCCCTAGGCAGGAGAATAGCAGGTAGCAGGACAGCTCAGCAAGGCAAGGGCACAGCAAGGCAGATTTCAGCAAAGCATCAGTCCAGCACAGTAGCAGTCATTTTAGCAGCACAGCAGCTCTTCTTCCTGGCAGAGTAGTCACAGGTCCAGAAGTGTACTGTTAGTAGGTTCATAGGCCCAGTGCTTATACCCAAATGTGCCTTAGAAATGGGTGAGTCTTCAAAGAGTGGCTTTGAAGTGCACAAGTACCCATTTTAACCCAGTTCTGTCTGCCAGGCTATCTGAATGGGGTAATCAGTCCTTCGTGTGAGGGCAGGCCACTTACCTATTGAAGTGTAAATGTTAGCCCCTTCCTCCCATTCTGCCCAGGAAAGGCCATCAGAATACAGGTGTTTATGGATGGGTACTCAGCCTTCCTGTGTTTGGGCTGTCTCGAGGGAATGCACAAAATGTAGCTGTCATCCACCCCAGACATGTATTGGAGACCGGCTGTAAGGCACACAGAGCTCTAAGAGCAGAGAAATGTCAACTTTCTAAAAGTGGCATTTCTAAAACGGTAATGTTGAATTCAACTTTACCAGTAGAGAAGATTTATCATTAGCATTCCAGAGATATGAAAATTGAAGCTATTCCTTTCTAATCAGGAATTACAGCTTTAAGGTATTTTAAGGAATTCCCAGTGCTAGCCTATGAGAGGAGTAGGCCTCATCGTAGTGAAAACTAATGTGGGTGATTGCCATTACCAGGACATGCAAAACATAAAAGTACATATCCTACCTTTTATTTACACATCATCCTGCCTTATGGGGTACCGAAGGCCTACATTAGGTGTGCCATATGTATAATAATAGGGGAGTTGAAGGCTTGACAAATCATTTAAAATGCCAAGTCGAAGTGGCAGTACTCTGCACACATGAGACCTGCAGTAGCAGGCATGAGACATGGTTAACAGGCTACTTAGGTGGGTGGCAGATGCAGTGTTGAAGGGCCAGTAATATCATTCGATTTACAGGCCCTGGGCACATACAGTGAACTTTGCTAGAGACTTAACAGTACAATAAAGATGCCCATTGGGTGTAGGCTAATTCTGCCATGTTTTAGGAAGAGAGCACAATCACTTTAGCACTGGTTACTAGTGTTAAAGTGCGTAGTGACCAAAGGCCAGCAAAACCGAGATCAGCAAAAACAAATAGGAGGGGTGAGGGTAAAAAAGTGTGGGTGAATACCACCTTATGGCTGACAGGTCTAGCAGGGGTATTTTTGAAGGAGGAACTGTCAAGGACCACCCCAGCACCGTATGCAATTGTGCTATCCGATCCCACCAGCACCTTTGTCCAGAATGCACTCTTAGTGCCTCCACACCTAATGCCATAACTCAATCTTAGCTCCAGCCAACATTCATGCACACCCATGAAGTTGAGACAACAGTTTTAAAAATAACTGTTTAGCAAGATCACACTTTCCGTGAAATCTTGCAAGACTGCCAAAATCCCGTCAGACATTTTGGGCATGGCTGCTATTTCATTCACGTCAAGGGCACAACACGTGCTTTGCCACGAGAGTCGGGACCAGACAAAGTCTCGACCCAAGAGATGCTTGGAGAACCTGAATTTCCCTGGATTCCTGTAGAGGTGGACGAGCTTCCAATGCTTCCCCCGTGTCACCCTGCAGCATTGGAGACAGGTCTGAGCAGTACCAAGACAAGTGCAAAAAAGTAAGATTATTGGCACATTCGAATTTACAGATATAAAACTCTTCAATGCTATATTTTTACACAAGACAATTGTATAATAAAGAAGATAGCCTCTACACCAAGCCGCTAATTAATCAATCGAGCAACTAGTGACTAAAGCATACTTCTGTGAAAGAAAAAGAAATGGAGCTTGAACAGTTACTGAGAATGCAGTAGTTTTTAGGTCTCACCTAGCGTTGGAGCGCGCATGCGCTCCTCTCTCTGCGAGGCGTCTTGTAATCGATAAGATATCTGAAGGGGACTTTGAAGCCCTGCCCATCATTCTGATTGGCTGCCGTCATAGTTTTTGGTAAACGCTGGCCTCCGATTGAAAATGAGGCTTCTTTGTTGCCGCCCTGTCTCCTTCTCGGACGGCCCATCTGGACTGGATCGTTTCCTGCGGCTTTACACAGTGGGCTTTATCTGGTGGGTGAGCACTATTTTCCAGCTTGTTTACAATGGCGTTGGGCTGCTGCCCGGCGATCTCCCTCTTACTCTATAGATCCGCACAAAACGGCCAACACATTACTCTTCGAGACGCAGATTTGTTCTCAAACTGCTTTTCATAAACCGGCAGTTATGCTGCAGGAAAACCTCGGGTGCCATTATTGGAGGAAAGGGGCTTTTTACGACCCTTCCATGCAACTGATGTAATTGGATACATTGTTTGTCTTGTCTGATGTTGTTGTAAACAACATTATGCATGGGTTATGCAGGAGATCTTGGGGCTGTGTGCTGCTTGTTGTTCCTCGCTGTGAGCAGCAGCATGTCTTCAGACAGAGACGCTGAGTATAGCGGACAGGATGGAGGGCTTTGAATCCCTGCCATCCCCTCACCACCCACCCCTCCGCTCCACCAGCCGGAGCTAGCCGCGAAAATGATGGGTTGCGCTCTTCCACCACGCCTGGTTTAAACCCTCCGCCCCCGTAATGAGGCTGAGCGAGGCTGCCCGCGCCCTGTGTTTAGCAGAGACGCGGCCGCTCCAGCAGTAGGGTATTCTGGCCACCTCTCTGATGCCATTAGCCCCCACCCGGGCAGCCTTTATTCTTGGAGGAGTCCTTAAAACTGATGCCAGCTATCTCTCCCTCACATACACACCACCACATACACCACTGCAAGGAGGGCACGCAAGCGCAGGGGGCAGCGCCGTGACTCTGCTCAGAGGATGCGATAAGACCTCACCAAAGGCTGCCTTACAGATTCCTCCCTTTTAACAAGATCCCCCCCTGAAAACAAGCAAGCAGAACAATTCATCCGCTCGGCGGACTTCCCCATCCGCTTCCTTCTGCCCGCACCTGATTTCTCCACTCAGAGACTTTTAAACTTTGCTCACATTTCAGACTGGATTGCATGGATCCATTTTAAAACAGCTAATGTTTTACTTCACTTGTCCCCTCCGCAGTCCTTCGGCACCTCGCTTAGCCGACTATATTTGCAAACACCCCTGTCGGTCCCACCTGCGAAACATTAGACATGCAAACACATCTTTTGTGTTCATTTCTACTGTTTAGTAAAGTACTTCAGAATCTAGCGCTCCAACTGTTACCGTACAGCCCAGGCGCGACGCACAAACCCATATCATATTTATTTGAGAAATGGAGATTTTTCCAAGAGACACTTGCAAAAAAGTTCATAATTTTGTTAATGACAGGGGTGTTTGGTTAGATGCATGTCATATTGTAAGTCTCTGCAGAGTGCTGGGAAACACATGGTGTTTACCAGTAACAGAATAAACCGCGAAAGGCATGCAGTCCTCCGTGGGCGCTGCTGCTTGGCCCGCAAGGTGGTACCTGGGCTTAGCCTTGGGCGCAGCCGCACCCTATCACCCATTGTAATTGTATCCACTCTTCACCCCAAAAACCCCGCACCACATCCCTGCGTGTCCTTAATACTGGGAGGGGGGTGAACCAAGGGGCATTCTGTTGTGTTTTTCCCCTCTCTCCCCTATTCCGCCATAGTTCTGATGCTATTGGAACGTTTTACACGAGCACCAGGTACATTACAAGGATACGTTCATTTTTTTTAAGACCCGGGGATATTAGGTGTTTTGTCCAGAATCACAGAATGTTAAAAATTATTTCCGCATGTGACCTTTGGGACCCTTCACATCCATCTGAGTTGTGTTGCCAAACAAACATCTCCGGCATCCATCTACCATGGAGGTAAACTTTGCACATTGCTACATAGGTTAGCTTCCAGCAATTCACTGTTTGAATCACACACGTATGTACCCTCTTGCACATGGACAAAGCAACAACACCATAATGTCACACCAGCAGAAGCTGCATGCCATACAGACACCAGCTAACATAACATACTTTGGTGTTTTCCAATACTGGGGATGGTCAAAAGCCCACTTTAATTTCCATCTGGTCTGGGAGTAAGCTGAAAGAAGGTCATTCACAGGTCGCCAGCTTTGTCATACCAACCCGTATGAAGTATCCCTATGCCTGCATGTGCGACTGCTAGGGTAATTGTATATGGGAGTCCCTTTGAGTTTTGTTACACCACTGTCTTTCAGACTGCCTGACAGTGTGAGGAGGGTGAAGAGAGGTGAAGGGTGGAGGGAGGGCTGGTGCAGACGGTTTGTAGGCTCGGCATCACAATTTAAGTAAACGACCCCTTCCTGGTTCATAGGACGTCCTCAGTTAGAATTTTGCAGATCCCGTCTTAAATTACACTAAAAAAATGGTATGCACTGCTGGCATCCAAGTTCACAGGCTGCCCACCATGCATCCTAATCCAAACTTCCGCAGTTAGTATAGGATAGGATAGGATAGGATATATGCTTCTAGAGCGCTCGAATGCCGTGGCGTCTTGGCGCTAGGATGAATACAAGTGTTGCGGTCTGTATAATACGCCTATGTAATAGCAAACAGCCATGTCTTCAATTCTTTCCTAAATACTAATCTATTCAATTGAAAACGCATGGCTGTTGGCAACGAGTTCCAAAACTTTGCTGCGCAATGGGAAAAAGCTCTCCCACCCCATCTCACCTTCCTAATCCTGTCAATGTGAAGAAGACCTAGTGTATTGGATCTTAATGAACGAGCTGGGGTATAGGGTCTAAACATTCTTTGAATGGCCTTAGCTCCTCCACCATAAAAAGCATTGTGAACTAAGCACAAGGCCTTAAAATCACCTCGACGCTGGATAGGAAGCCAATGTAGGGCTCGAATTCCAGCGGAGGTAGGTTTACCTCTTGGCATGTTTAGGAGTAGTCTGGCGGCGGCATTTTGTAATGATTGTAGCCTATTCATTTGGAATTTATTAATTCCCAATAGTAGGCCATTACAATAATCTAATTTGGACAACTTCTGTAATTCCTTCCTGATAAAAGGAAAAATCTTCTTCAGGGTTTTGATTAGAAAGAAGCAGGAAGATGCGGGGCTGTTTACCTGGGCAGAAAAGGTTAGTTGACGGTCAAAAATGACTCCCAAATTTCTAACCTTAGGAGCCGGACTGGGGCATTCACCAGCTATCATTGGCCACCAAGAGACATCCCACTGGGGTTGCCCCTGGCCAAACTCAATAACCTCCGTCTTGTCCGTATTAATTTTTAGGAAGCTATGGTTCATCCAGGTCATAATCTCCTCCAGACAGGTGTGAAACCTGATAGCTGTATCTTCCGGCTGTTTGGCCATAGAGATTATGAGCTGGGATTCATCTACATATGACACAAAAACAAAACCATGCTTCCTAATGAGACCGGCCAGGGGTAGCATGTAGATGTTAAAGATCGTTGGTGATAATGCTGAACCCTGAGGGACCCCACAGGGCAGATAAATGCTATCTGACTGCAGGCCTTCCCAGTACAGGGCCTGTACTCTCCCATCCAAAAAAGAGGATAGGAGGGATAGAGCCGAACCCCCGATCCCTACGTCCCGTAGCCGTTGAACCAACACCGTGTGGTTCAAAGTGTCGAAAGCCGCCGACAGGTCAAGCAACACAAGGACTGCATTACTCCCACTATCAACTGTTCTCCGAATCTCCTCAGCTGCTACAATTAAAGCTGATTTGGTCGAATGGTTAGATCGAAAACCATGTTGAGTAGGGTCCAGTACATCATTAGTGTCCAGATAATCCATCAATGTCTTGTTCATTGACTTCTCTAAGATCTTAGCCGTTATGGGCAGACCAGCAATCGGTCGATAGTTCTTAGGCTCCGTGGGGTCTAAAGTAGGTTTTTTAAGAATGGGTCTGATCATGACATTTTTCCAACTTACTGGATAGCTACCAGACTCCAGGACTTGATTAACTAGTGGCGTCAGTTTGTCGCCAATTTTACTAGCGACCGAGTGTAACACCATGGCGGGACAGGGGTCTTTAGGTGATCCAGATTTTATAGAAAGGAGGAATTTACAAACCTCATCCTTACTGATCACTGGGAATCTGGTTAGCTCCGCATCAGATGGGTCTACCTTCATCTGTGATAGATCTAATTTATCTGGGACCATTCGAGCTTCCAAAAGGTTATCATAGTCAAAGTCAAAAGTCAAAGTCAAAAAGGCTTTATTTCGATAAAAACTTATCATAAAAGCTTCACATTAAAAACACAGAATTTCAAAAAAAAAGAAGAAATTTGATTGCATTTAACCTTAAAGTCTTAATTTTCAAAAAGAAACACATCATAAATAATTATTTAAAAAAGAGATTAAACATTTCCTTTAAGCCTTTTGCTTCTAATACACCAAGCCCATGATAAAAATTTGGAAAGGGCACAAACATACAATGGGCGAGAGTCCGACATTAAAATACGTAGTGCCTCAGTGTGATGCCTGGTTCCTAACAAACGGCACAATTGCTTAAGCCATCTTCTTCTTGGTTGTGCATACTCCTGGCATTCAAACAGAAAGTGTGCCACTGACTCTTGCCTGGATATGCAAATAGGGCAAAATTCTGTGGTCTGTGCTTGGGGTTTCCACCGAGATGTAAAAGCGTGCAGTGGAAGAGTCCCAGTCCTAAATTTAAAATAAAGGGGCCTGTCGAATGGTCTCTCAATAATGTCTAAGTAAAGTTCCCGGATCGGCAAATCCTTAAATTTCAGAAAGTCCTTCGTGAGTCTGCCCAATGTGCAGTTAATGCTCCGTTGGGTCACAATCCAGTTCCAATATAAACTCTTGAGTGTTGCCTTTGGGGGGAAGACCTATTTGCCCAGGCTTCACTTAGACCCAAGTTACACAGGAGGGCTTTCATATCTCTCAGCCATTTTATCCTATGCCATCCAGGGAATGACATTACTTCAGAGAGCCCTTTAGCATATTTGGCAAGCTCCGGGACTCGCCACAGCCGGGCCCATAAAAGTAAGGGCCGGAACTTTGCCAAATCACCAATGGGGCGGCAACCTAAATCAAGCATTAGTGGGATCATGGGAGTACCCTGGGGAAGTGACATGATGGCCCTACAGAACTTCCTCTCAGATCTTGACAATTCACTAGTGTTACATGAGCCCCATAGCTCTGCCCCATAAAGAGCAGAGCTAACTCCCCTTGCTGCATAGATTTCAATAGCAGGGGCTATAGGTCTAATTGCACAGGAGTGCTGCTCCTTCAAAAGAGCCCCTGTTACCCTCTTGTGGGCTAACAGCATTTTACCTAAATGAGGAGCCCACTGCATATTGTGCGACAAACGGATGCCTAGATAATCAAATACATCCACCCTCCCCAAAGGTACGGCGTTCAACTTTGGGGAACGCACAGGTTTTTTGGGGGGATTCATCACAAGATATTTTGTTTTATCGGTGTTGATTACCAGGCCCCGTTCTGCACAAAAAGACTGGAAGTTATTGAGTAGTTTTTGAAGACCCATTGGGGATTGAGATAGCAAAAGCGTATCATCCGCAAAGAGAAGGGTGGGGATACGCTCCCCCGCCAGGGATGGTTCATCTGAAGGATCTTTCAACAGATGCTCAACCACACCGTTGACATACAAGGAAAAGAGGGTGGGAGCTAGAACACATCCCTGGCGAACCCCTCTCTCTACCGGGATACTGCTGGTTTTCACTCCCTCTGTACCCCATCTTATCTGGGCAAAGCTGTTCTCATGGAGCCTTACGCTCCATAAACGCGAGATAAAGACTGCCTTTGCCTATGACCACCACCTTCCAGTATACTAGCATCAATCTAAAGGCTTGTTCTATTGTGCCAGTGCCTGCTCTAAGTCCTGCCTGGTAGTCAGAAAGGATGTTGTTTTCACTAATCCATTGTAATATTCTAACCAACAGCACCTTACCGACTACCTTTTGGGTTATATCCAACAGGCTTATAGGTCTATAATTCGACGGGTTGTCACTGACCCCTTTTTTAAAAATAGGGACGACCTCCGCCCCTTTCCAGGATGTGGGAATCGGTGCACCCCTGCAGATGGCAATGAGCAGGCAATGAATACATTTCCGCCATTTCGGGATATCTGAACGAAGCAAGTCCCCGGGAATACCATCTTGTCCGGCCGCCTTTTGGGGCATGATGGTACTAATGGCATACTCTACTTCTTTTATTGAGAAGTCAGGGTCTACTAGATCTACCTCCCAGTCCTTTTGGGGCATGATTGTACCAATAGCATACTCTACTCTTTTTGTTGGGGAGTCGGGATTTACTAGAGCCACCTCCCAGCCTTCTTCATCATTGGGTGTAACTGTGGTGTTATTTCCAGATTGGCGAGTATACAATTTAGAAAAGTGGTTAACCCACACTTGGCTAGTAATGTTACATGTTATGAGGTCACTATCTGGTCTGTTTCTGGCTCTGATTGTGTCCCAGAAACGCCTTGGATCTTTCCCAGAACTTGCCTCTTTTAAAGTACGCCAGTACTCTTCTTCCCATTCCTTTTTTGCACTTGCCAATATTTGCTTATGCTCTTTCCTAGCTCCCTGTATCAGGGCTTTTGATTTGCCTTTAATAGCCTCAATCATAGATAACTTGGACTTTATTCTGAAAGAATGTTGCTAGTTTATTGCACATAGTTTGATTCGGATGGAAAATACTGCCTAGCTGTGATTTAGAAAGCAGATTTAGCATTTTAAAAAGCTCCCTAGAGGAATTACCGGCTTCCTCAATTTTAGTGGTGTTAAACAACTTTTTTGCCACAATAATTGCCTCCTTATATTGTTGGAGGGCAAGATTATAACTTATTTTCATAGCATTGTCATAATCTTGCCACCATTGACGCTCGGCAGTTTGGCATTTAACCTTTAGACTCTTCAATTGTGGATTATACCAAGGGGACGAAGGCTTAAGTCTCCCAATAGTTGACCATTTTTCTGGGGCTACCTGGTCCGCCGCTGTCCGGAGCCAATTATTAACTCAAAGGCTGCCTCATTGTTATTTTTAGCCAGCGACAGGGAACCTTGACCTAGAGCTGCTAACATGTCGTCGGCGTTGACTTTGTTCCAGCGTCTGGACTTTACTTTAGTTGATTTTACTTGTGTTTCCTGAGTTAGCAGCGGGACCCTGATCTTAAAATGAACGGCATGATGGTCTGTCCATGGAAGGGGTATAACTCTTGTCACAAGCATCTCAGAGTTATTCGAAAAGATACCATCCAAAATGTGGCCAGCCTGATGAGTGGGCTCTAAAACCAACTGAGCAAAGCCAAAGTTTGCCAGGTTATCTAATAATCTACCTGTATCTAAATTATCAGCCAATTCCAGGTGAAAATTAAAATCTCCAAGAATCATAAACGGGGCAGAGTCTGTGTAAGACTCTAAATGAGTCATTAAAATTTGTGCAAATAAGGCCTTGGGTCCAGGAGGGCGATAGATTAATAGACCTTGAAAATTCAGAGTATTATTAATATTAATGGTAAAGTGCAGGGCTTCTGCCGGGAGATCCCTGATGGTATCTACACGCAATTTGAAATGCTCCCTATGGATAATAGCTATGCCCCCTCCTCTACCCCCCTCCCTGCGAGGTAACTGCATAGCCCTTTGGTATAGCTATATTTCAGTCTGGGCATGAAGCATTGTCTGTCCACGTCTCAGTGAAGAAAATTAAGTCAGTATTCGTGCTTTGAATCATATCTTCAATCTGATATTTATGTTTCACCAGGGATCGAACGTTTACTAAAATACACTGCAGGTCTTTTTCTTGGGCAGAATTGGAGTTTATAACCTCATATTGCCTGGACGGGTAACCGGGTTGAATTCCCATAACTCTGTCCTTCAACCCCCCTACCCTTTCAACATTTGGACATCCCAGACGGAAGGGGCAGTTAGGGCACACAGACTTGCTAAAATTATTATCAGAAAGAATCAGTTGACTGACGACGTGTGATTCTGTATAAAGCACTTTATTTCACTATGGCTTCAAGTGTAAAAAAAGTGTATATAATAATGAGGAATTCAAGTACGTAAAGTCTCTTCTTGATAAAAACAATCTTTTGTTGTCACTAAACATTCTATCTAATGTACATTTCTCGCTGCTTCCCAGCTGATTGTGCACTATACATATGTCAATACATTCATACAATAAATGGAGAAGCAAGTTTCATAGGATGATTTATCGCAGATCTTCTGTGCACAAAGATTGTGTGATTCCCATGCGCTCCATGAAGAAAGAAGTGAACGTTTGCAAAACACTAACATTGTACCAAGATAAGCATACCACCATGCACAGACTATCTATATTATTACTTTTATGACACTAAAATTTGATATGTAGGTATCTAGTGGACCCATAATATGAGAGCAAATTTCAGCTTGCCACAGTAAGCATTCTGGGGCTTGTAGTTTTCATTTCTCTATTGCCAGTGTGTCACTGCAGGTCCTGGCATGCATAGAGCTGTTGGCTAAAAACACAGGATTGGGAAAGAGTCAGACCTGTGAGATAGGATCAGCGTATGTTCATACATCAAGCACCTTTATTTAGCCCTCATGTTTGCAGCCACACAAAGGTATTTGCAATTCAGAAGCTGACTGAAGAGACCATTGTAACACAATACTCATCATGTGACAAGGTATTGCAACTAGAAACGCGTGTCTCAAAAATATCAAGCAAGAAATGGTAAAAGCATGCTCAAATTAAACCGTTGCTTTTTCTGCTCCATTTGCAGACGGAAGGGCCGGTCATATTAGTTAACAAGGCTTACATAAAGCAAAGGTCTTAAGTTTCCCATATCCATGCATGAGCAGCTCTTCCAGTCCAGGTTATTTGGCGTTCTGAGACTTAGAGGCCTGTCTTTTGATGTTATTAACAGGATTACAAATCCTGTTCTACAGAAAAAAAGCTGGAATTGATAGACTGCTCGCAAAGTGAACTTGAAAACTCAAGGGCTTCATAGAAGAGATTTTAAGGGGGGGGGGGCGTGACCAGGCGCCCAGCGAACATGGTGGCGTTGAAGTTAGGCTCCCCGGACCGGCGTGGTGGAAACGCGCTTGGAGAGCATTTAGCGCGAAGCTGCCCGGAGGAATCCTTACATGAGAAGCTGCTCACAAGGATGTGAGCTTTTCCGCTGCTTTCCGCATTAACAGACTGTCGTATTTCAAGGTAAACGCTCGACTACAAGGCCGCGTTATTTTGGCCACCATTTTGTTTACCTGGATGGCGCCGCAAGCGCTTTTTTTTCCTCATAAACGGCGAAAATGCACTCCCTCTAAAAATGCCCCAGACTTTCCTATATAGAAATGGTTTCAATACTCTCCTCCAGTAGGGATTTGTAGCGGTGCAGTAACCCAGTTTCACTTCACCTTTCCACAAGTTCTGGGGAGATGTGGTTGCGGCCGCCATTTTGAGGAACACCCATGCGCTTAATATGATGAACATTTGAATATTTACAAGGAACGTACCTGCTTCATTTGCTTTTCTCTCTGCATAATGTTTTAATGAGGCACCTTTCATACATCTATTACTTCCCTGCCTTTGTGTCATGATTTAGGCGATATATATTGAATGTGTGATTGAAGACATACCAGGAAGTTTAAAAGTCCATCTTGCACTAGTGGTTATAGTGGTTCTTGATGTAAAAAGTCTCCAATTACCTCCTGGATTATAATATACCTCAACATTCATCTTGGCGGCATTGTTTTGTCTAGTTGTGTCTCCTTTTCGGCTGACTCTACTCCTTTATCGGCTATCTCCCTCACCATTAAGTTCTGAATTCGCCTTCAAGACTCTCTATTTCACTTACCTTTTAAGTTGATGGGCAGAACAAAGGCTTCTCTCTTCATCACATCAAAGCCAAACTGGAAAATTCAGGTTTTCCTGAGCTGGAAAGTAGCAACACAATAATGGATCCCACACAGGAAATACCAGGAAAGTCAAATGTGAAACGCTGGCAAAATGTTTCCTCCTTTAGTGATACCACCAAGACTGTTACTTTCTTGCACTCTCAAGTCTCAACACTCCAAAAGCAGGTTGAAGACCTTGAAAATCGTAATAGGAGAAATAAGGTACGCATATATGGCCTGGCAGAAGGGGCCGAAGGTATGGACTCTATTGCTTTCTATAAATCCTTCCTCCCCAAGATTCTTCAGTTGCCAGAAGATACCGCACTGAACATACAGTGCGCCCACAGATTAGGTCGTGTCTCCACCAATACTTTATCATCACAATGACCAAGAGGAGTCATCCTTTACTTTCTAGAGTATACAGATTTGTTGAAAGTACTGGAAGCCGCTAAAGCCATTCAACGGATTTCTTGGTCTGGTTCCACACTATTCTTTGCAAAAGATTATTCTAAAGTTACAGCAGCCAGACGTAAAGCCTTCCTCGACATGAGACCAGACATTCGCTCCATGGGAGCTAGGTATGGTCTTTTTCATCCATGTCTATTTAAAGTCACTTATAATAACAGAACAACAACATACGAATCTCCAGTACGTTTGCAAAGCTTCATCAACTCGCACAAGAGGGACCATATGGATTCTTCAAGACCTTCCTTCTCACATAATACATGACTTTCCTAAACTTTATATGTAAGATGCCACCTTTTCTTTGAATGCAGGTTTTATGCTGTTATTTATCTTCAATAGATTTATAGTTCAGTGTTACTTTTGAAAATCCTAGTTAATGTTACTTGGTTTTGCCATTTTCATGTTCATCGTTTAATCTATAAACTAATGTTAAATATTTAATTTTTTGCTTCCACAGTTATGTTTACGTTATGGCGTGATCTTCCCCCGGTTCAGTCCAGTCCTCACTAGAAGTTTTGTCTGTTCCATGTGATTCCAACCACCCCCACATCCATGTTCCCTTTTTGTAGGTATGTTATTCGTTTTGATTTTTGTCTTTTGTTCTGCCTTGCATTTTCTTACTCTTTCCTATTTTGGTGTCTCACAAATTTCCATCTCTTCTTATTTTCTCAGACTTATAATTATACTTTTCATTACAAATCTAAATCTTACTATCTCTCTATCCTTTCACCATCTATCTATTACACTTATCTTTACTTGTACTGCTATACCTGATTTTCATTCCTGGCTTCAGCTATCTGACTTTTCTACTTTTCTCTGTCCTGGGATTGAATTAACCATTTATTTCCTTCTTTTCTCCTTTTACATTCTCTCTTGTCATTTTAATGAATTGGACTTTTGCTTCTTATTCCTAGGTCGATTTGCTTTTGACAATTTATGTAATTAAAACTGATTTCATGGAACGTTAGGGGATTACATTCTCCCATCAAAAGACAGAGAGTCTTAACTCATTTAGCTAAATTAGATGCTGATATAGTATTTCTGCAAGAAACTCATCTCATGGATGTCGAATCATTAAAATTAAAAAAAGATTGGGTGGGGGAAGTTTTCTTCTCTCAGGGTGATGGTAAACGCAATGGAGTAATGATACTTTGCTGTAAATCACTTCCAATTACAGTCCTGTTGCAAAAGTCAGATGTTGATTGTAGATGGCTGAATGTTAAATTGTCACTAAAGGGTGTTCCAGTTTCTCTCCTCAATGTCTATGCCCCTACATGTGGTGAACCCTCTTTTTGGCCCACACTGGCCAAGCAAATTATCCATTGTATTGAAGATAATTTTATATTAGCCAGTGACTGCAATCAGATTTTTGACCCGTTTATTGACAGAAATTCCAGATTTTTATTTGTCCCAATAAACCTCATAAATCTTTTGTTCACACTATCACTCAGCATAAACTCCTCGATGCTTGGCGTTTATGCAATCCGACCACTAGAGAGTACACTTTTTATTCCCCAGCCCACCAAACTCAGTCAAGAATTGATTATATATTTGTCTCTCACAACATTTCGCAAACCCTCACGAATGCCGAAATTGGTCCCATTTTACTTTCAGAACATGCCCCTGTCTCAATTGGCCTTGACATCCTGCCTAAAGTTACTAGTCCTAGAAGGTGGCGTTTTAATAATGCTCTCCTTTTAAATCCAGAGTTTACCACTTCCTTCACCACCTTTTTTGGTGAGCATTTTGAAATAAAAAAAACCAAGTCTATGCCATTCTCAACTATATGGGATGCTTTTAAAGCTTCAGCTTCATTGTCAGCTTTGTTGCCAAGAAACAAAAAAATGCACGTAAACTTGCCAATGATCTCCTTCATGACATTAAGGGACTGGAGCATTCCTATTACATTCCCGCTCGAAAGATTGTTTAACAGCTCTTATCAATGCCAAATTGCAATTCAATAAGAAGTCGACAGATGATGCCTCATTATACTTGTTGAAATCTAGTGCAAAACTATATGGAGGTAAAAATAAAGCAGGGAAAATACTGGCCAATTATTTAAAAGTTAGGCACAACAAATTAAACATCGAATCTATTTATGATGAACATTCCGATTTAAAATTATATACATCCAAAACACAACCCACAGACCACTCCCTGTCACATTTCTTTTCTAACATCCAAAAACCCCAACATACTCTTCCGGATTTGTCTTCCTTGGAGTTAGACTTAGCACAGCAAGAACTCTTAAAGGCTCTTCAACACCTTAAAAAGGATAAAGCACCAGGCCCGGATGGTTTCACCATCGAATTTTATCTCCACTTCTCCAAACTCATATTGCCAAAATGATGCTCTCTAATAAAATCCTTCTGCTCCTTAAATAGTTCCTCTGGCTGTTTTTCAGAAGCACATATTTGCCTCATTCCCAAAGAAGGCAAAGATTCTTAAATATTTTAAAAATTACAGGCCTATTTCCCTGGTTAACATTGACTACAAAATCTTTTCCAAAGCGCTAGCTATACGATTAGATTCCTATTTCCCAAATCTGCTGGGAAAAGAAAAATCTGGCTTTGTCAAGGGACGATTCATAACAGATAATACACAACTTTTTTTTAACGTTTTATCTAAATCTTCCCACCGAAAACAACCCCTTGTGGCAATAGCTTTAGACACGAAAAAAGCATTTGATAGAGTTGAGTGGACCTATTTCTTTTATACACTCAAGTGGTTTGGTTTTGGCCCTAAATTTATATCCTTAATATCTCTCCTTTATTCTAACCCCCGACCTGCAGTTTGCGCTAATGGTTTGATTTCCTCTTCTTCTTTTTAGGCAGAGGAGTGCGCCAAGGATGCCCCCTCTCTCCCTTCCTATTCAATTTGGCTTTGGAACCTTTTCTTTCTAAATTACCTGAAAACCTAAATGTACATGGTTTCCAAACATCACATTCCCACATTAAACTTGCAGATTATGCTGATGATATTTTGCTTTTTATGTCAAGACCAGATGACTCTATTCCTGACTTCTTAGCAGAAGTAGAGTCATACTCCCTTATTTCTGGCTACAAACTGAATAAAGAAAAATGTGAGATTCTGCCTTTAACCAAATACACTTTTAAATCGGAATTTAGTCCCTCCAATTTCACATGGAGTATGGAGTATGGATATTAAGTATCTAGGATTACATATCACCTCTTCAATTTCGGACACAGTAGCATTATGCATGAATAAATGCATTCAAAAGATCTCAGGCCTAACAACTAAATGGCATTCCCTCTACTTATCCTAGTGGGGTCGCTTAGACACTATAAAGATGATGCTGTCGCCCATAGTTTTATATACTATTTCTAATATCCCAGTCCCTATTCCCGCTAAATTGTTTAAGATGGTTAACTCCATCCTTTCTTCCTTCCAATGGAACAGCAAGAAGTCCAGAATGTCTATGGTAAAATTAACACGCCCTAAAACAGAAGGTGGAGTTAATTTTCCTGACTTTCAGGCCTATCAGAAAGCATTTCTTTTTACGTCAGGCTTCTCTCTGGTTGCTTGATTCCACAGTAGATTGCCCTCTATGGACCTCAATTGAGCGTCTTTTTTTATCTCCCTTTTCCTTTCATGAGTATCTTTCCTTCTCACATAAACCACAAGCCCTCTCTACTCTCTTAATTAAAATTGACCTCCAAACTCCTTGAGTCAATTTCTCCTTCTACTAATGGTACTATAGATTCCTTCCTTAATTCAACAATTTGGCACAACAAAAATCTGCTTATTCGAAATAAACCCTTCTACTGGAAGACCTTGAGACAAAAGGGATTACTATCAGTTATTTTCACAATCTGACTTTTTACCTTTTTCTTCACTTTGCCAATTATTTAACTTACCTACCTCGTTTAATCATAAATATAATCTACTCAAGAAAGCTGTGATGGATGCATACACCCAACTGCCTACTGCACCTGCTCCTTCTATCATTTCGGACACCTCTTCACAACTTCACACTTTGTTAAAAACCATACCCAAAGCTTCCACTATATACAACTACTTACAAGGTAATGATGCTGTCAGGCAGAAATCTAAAATAGAAGAGGCGTGGGAACGTGATTTTACGACATCTTGGCCAATGTCTTCATGGACGAACATATGGACCAAGATACGTAAGTCTTCCAGAGCAGCTAACATAACACAAACATTGTTTTTTGTATATAATAGACTCTTACTAACACCGAGAGCTTTAAGCAAAAGGTTTACGACTGTACCAGATACTTGTTGGACGTGTTCGTCCTCAAATGCTGACTTATTTCATATGTTATTCTCTTGTCCATGGGTTTATAATTTCTGGAAACAAGTATGGTCCCAAATTAACCTAATTTTTGGAACTAAATTTTCTTTTTCCTTTATTCATGTTTTCTTAGGAAGTCTCTCATCTATTTGGGATAATGTTACGCTTAATGTCAAAATTTTTGATTTGTTATTAGCGGTTGCTCTTCAGCAAATTACCATAAATTGGAAGGACTCCACAAAAATTTCTTATAAGGCCTGGTGGTCTGTTTGCCATAACCATAGGTTAGACACCTCCTTTGTATATCCTATACATATGGCAACGAAACGTTTAGATTTGTGGTCACCTGTTACAATATATCTCGACGCAAGTGCCAAACGTTGTTCCCAACTACAGCCATCTCAGCAAGAAGTTCTTCAACCTCCTTGATCCCCCCAAATGTTCCTAGAAACTTCTATATTCAAATGCTATTCATGTTTTACTTATATCGTTTAGTTCTTTCTATTTTTTATTAATTAGTCCAATTCATATAACTTTGATGCAGCAGATTTATAATGTAATGACATGAGTTTAATATTATGTATAGACACCTTTATTCTTATCAATAAAAACTTTCTTGAACTTAGAAGAGATTTTAAGGTAGTGAAATCTGAAACAAGTCTTTGCAATGCAATATGTCTCGCATTTATTGTAAATGATAATGCCTTTTATTTATGTTTTGGTTTTTAAAACATAAATAAAAGGCATTGCCATTTACAATGCCAATTGCTCAAACTCGCGTAAATGCGAGACCTATTGCATTCAAATGCTTGTTAGACTGAAGTTACCTGGACTCTTGCAGAAGCGAGACCGAGTGGCAGATTTACAAACCCCTTTCGTCATTTTTGTGCCGCTGTTGCGTCACTTTTTGTGGCGCAGCAGCAGCATAAAAATGCCGCCCATTTACAACGTGACGCATCTAGGGAGATGTGTCACGTTGTAAAGCCCTGCGTCACATTATAGCTGCATCAGGTATAATGTATGCAGGGTGGGCGTTCCAACGCAAAAAAGCCTTGTGGAAGTGACGCAGTGAAATCTACAAGATTTCACTGCGTCACTTCTAGGACGCGACTGCGTCAAATTCTTCCACCTGCTTGAAGCAAGCATAAGGAGTGATGCAGCACAATGAGGATAGGCCCCCCCTTGATTGCTGGAGTTGCGTCCTGCTTGCGACACGACTCCATCAATGCGTGACTTTTGCATCAACAGATGCATCAGAATTTCTGACGCATCTGTCAATCCTTGCGCCATGGTGCGCCGTATTGTAAATATGGCACATCCATGGTGGCGCAAGTGTTTCTCAGGGTGGCGCAGGGAAAGTGACGCATCTTTACAGATGCGTCACTTTCTTGTAAATCTGCCCCGAGTGTTCATCTACTGGGGCGGCTGTCCCTGAACCATCAGCCTGCAAGGACACCAAAAACCCTGAGCAGAACCAAGACAAGAAGAAACCAGTTAGATTAAAGTTTCACTCGCATAGGCGGATGTAGAGAAAACATCAAAGAAAGTAAATTAGCAGCAGAGACACTACGCATTGTGTAAAAGCAATCATTTGAGTAAAACTATATGCACACATAAATAAGAACACCAGAGCTGCAAAGTTAAAAAGGTAAACTAAGAAATAATTGGAAAATCAAGTTTTCAATACATTGTGCGCCTCCCTGCTGTGGGAGATCTCTAAAGCTATATTATCACAACAAGACAAATGTGTAATCAAGAAGACAGTCTCCAGACCAAGACGCTAATTAATCACTCGAGCAACAACAAAACACACGAAAGTGTATTTCTGTGAAAGAACAAGAAATGAACCTTAAACAGTTACTGTGAAGAAAAATAGCTTTTCAATTTCACTTACTGTTCTAAAAAGTGAGTAGGTGAACTTTACAGTTGTTTAGAAATATTGAAAGGCAAGTTAAGTTTTAATGTGATATCCAATGGCATGTCATGTATTTAAATAGTGATAGGAATCTCTTATTGTGCTTCCACCGTAAGGACCGAGCTCTGCTCTCTATAAAACATGGGGGCATATTATCAAGCCAGGTGATAAAATTATCGCCGCTTTAGCGCCAGAAAACTGCCACAAAAACAGCAATAATGGGCTTGATAATATGCTCTATGGAATTCCAATTGAAGCTCAGGTTAGACGTCCTTCACATCTAACATGGGCTTCTATTGGAATTCTCTGCGGCATATTATCAAGCCCATTATCACCGCTTTAGCTGCAGTTTTCTGCCGCGAAAGCGGCGATAATATTATCGACTGGCTTGATAATATGCCCCTCAATTATTTGAGAAAGAAAGAGGATGGCAGCCACCACTACCATGAAGAACCATTCCCAAACCCAAGACTTAACGACTATAGGAGCTGATTGCTGGTGGCGAGGGTACTGAGGGAGCTAGAACTATAGGAGTGAACTCCGAAGAGATAAAACACTTATTGCAATCACAGTGTGTTCTCTTCGGTACAGTTACATGTTTCTTTCCACTCCAGTCCCCCTACACTTAATAAAAGCTCTCACTTGGCAGCGCTTTAATTGACCAGATAGAGATCGGGTGTAAAAAGTTGGGTCCATGTCATCTTTTCAAGGATAAGGACTCAGGCATAAACAAAATAAGGGCTTGATATGAAGATTCAAGTTCCTGCCGCCCGGAGGTCCTCCGCAGCAGGAAATCAGATTCAGCAGGACCTCTCGGAAATGGCATCCGGCCTTGCGGAGCCCTCTTCTGCTAGAGCCTCCATCTTCACTCACTGAAAGATTCTGTGCCCTGAAAAAGTAACTAAGTACAAATGTAGAAATCTTGATTGGGCAAAGGCGCCAAAAGTATGCAGCCTGAGGGAGGACTTCCTTAGGCATGAAATTCAAAATTCTCTAGCTCTGAGCTTTTTCTGCCAAAACCAATGGCTTCATTGGGACCACATCCAATGGTTGTCTCACCTCGTCAATCCCTCCTCGACTACAGCCTATTGCCTTTACAAGCTGAAGATTTTGGTCTTCTATTTTTGGAACTAAACCGCAAGGTAAAACCTCTGACCTGGGCAAAGCTATTTTCTGTATCTCGCAAGCCATCGCAGTCTACCCCAAATTGTGGCTAAGGTCTGGCCTTTTGCATCCAGTTGACTGCAGTTGAGGGCTTACACCTGCTGGTTCTTTTCCAACCTAAAAGTTCATATTACTGGTTTTGCATATTGGATTTATGTTGTTTGTAGTGCCCTTTTATTTATCAAAACTTACTCTTTTTTCTAATCTGGTTTGGGATTTCTATTGTGCTGTGTTTTGAATTAATTGAGTTTTAGAACTGCCTACACATGACCCTATATTAAGCTGGCCCACTTCCTGCCATAACTACCAGGGGGGGTATATCGCAGGTTAATTTAGTGGCTGTGAGCCTTCACTCTGACAGGAATTCTGATTATTACTTGAGGTCAATGCTTTTGAAACTAAAAACCCAATTTCTTACTTTGGTGTTCTGTGGTGGGATCAATAACTTGTGTTTTGCAGTACCACAGTTATTAAATAAGTTAAAAATAAAAATCCCTTTTTAAATTGACATCAGAACTTGACTTTTTGGGATTTTATTGGCTTTCGATTTTTATTAGATCATTTTTTATTTTTCCCAAAATTCATTCCATCCTCAATTCTTAACCTTAAGGTTTTGATAATATGGAGGTGAATCATACCAACATTGAGAGCCTTGGCATGGCAGAGTTGAGGAAGATGTGTAAGAAAAGGGACTGAGCAAGAGCAGGGAGTCCAAAAAGGAGGATTATAAGATTACCTCCACAGCTTGGGAAGAGATCCAGCTGCTACAGTCCACCCAACAGGAGCGTTAAGTTGAAATTTAAGGAGGGAGATGAGGAGGACATTGAGGAAGCCTCAGTGGTGTAGAAGTGTTTAACCACTGGAGCAGCCTCGCCTGCATTGGCTGGGGCAGACAGCAGTGTATCAGCCACCGTTTCTCCCCATCAGAGCTGAAGGACAGACAGGCAGAGAGGGCTTTAAAATTTCAGCTGGGTACCCTAATCATGGAGGGGGAAAAGGTGGCTTTGGCTGCTAAAGAGAAAAAGGCAGAAGCCACATTGGCACTGGAGGGGAAGAAGTAAATAGAGGCCTTTTAGGAGAAGGCCTTGCTGGCCCAGGAAAGGAGCCAGTGCAAGATGGACTTGAGGTCCCAGAGTCTAGTAATGACAGTGGCAGCAACACAGAAGTGCCTAGGTGAGGTAAAGGCAGAGTTCACATTCCCAAAGACTTGGGGACATATCAGCAACAACCGGCGATAATTATCGCTCAGTGCTCTTAGCGTGAGGATAATTATCGCCGGCTAACGTGGATTTTTATCGCTGAGATAGCGTGCTATTAGCAATGCTTATCACAAAAGCGATAAAAATCCTAGCGCTAACTACCAAACGTGAGATTATCGCTGGAAACCCAGCGATAATCTCATGAAGTTTGGCGTTAGCTTGGTGATAGGGCCTCACATACTTAGCCATGATATCCACCTTCCATAGGATATCATGGCTAAGTCAGTCCTGAAGCAGGCATTAGGAAAGTAGCGATAACAGGGGTTATCGCTACTTTTCTTGCCGCTATGCTTCATAGTGTGGGGCTTGATGATCGGAGAAATGTCGCTTAGCGACATTTTTCCAGTCAGGTCAGGAACGCCCACTTTGCATCTCAATAGAGATGCAAAGCTGGGCGTTAAGAATCCGGGCGCTAATGCAAGGTTTCACGCGATAGCGTGACCTTGCTAATTAGGTGATAAAATTATTGCCGCTTTTGCCCGAAAACGGACGCAAAAGCGGCGATAATTTTATATCGCCTCGTTGCTTATATGCCCCTTGGTTCCTAGTTATGTGGTGGTGGATGACATTGATAAGTGGTTTCTGTCTTATGAGCTGGCCTTGGAAATGCAGAGTCCCAGAGGACTCTGGGTTTGCCTGTAGAAGAACTGCACATTGGTGGGAGGTATTCACTATTGGCCTGAGATGCAGATGTCTGGGTTACCTATGTCCCTATGAAGGAGGCCCTCATAGCCAAATTTGATCTAACCCCAGAGAAGTGTCACCTGAAGTTCAGAGACAACCAGAAGCAGATGCAACAGTCATCGGTGGACATTGTAGATGTCTCTAGCAAGGTAATGGAAGGATGGGTGAATGGCAGTACATTTAAGGATTGTGATGGGCTGTGCAATGTATTTATTCGGGGGCACAGCCTTGGATTTTGCTTTACAGAGCTGCACCAGCACCTGATAGATTCCAATCTAACTGTATCCAGCGAGCTTGGGAAAGGCACTAACCTCTGGTTCAGCATCAGAGTGTCAAAAAAGGTCCTTGGTGGGACTACACAAAAGGTGGTTTGGGTTCCTCTGTGCAGAATGAAGGAAATGCAAAGTTAGCACAAGAGTGCCCTCTAAAGGCCTCAATTAGAGTTTTCAGGGAAACAAGCCCCAATCCTCTTTAGAGTATAGAACGAAAGGGATTAGCTGAAGAAGCCCCTGGGGCCATATCAGTCCAGGTGCTATGACTGTCTCCAGTCAGGGCATAAGAAGTGGGACACCATATGTCCCAAGATGAATCCAAGCACTGGTGGGCACACATTGAAGATTGCCAGTCTGGTGCTTGGAGAGGATGTTGCCCCAGTTCGCACGGCAGAATGGGCAGGGATCGCACTATCATCTTTGGGTGACAAAGAGGTGGTAACCAAGGTTCACATGCTTTATAAAAATAATAAATACAGGCAATGGCCTAATATCCATGGGAGGAGGACGGAGACACAAGAGCTAGTATGATTACTACCAGGTGTCATCTGGCGCCTGCAGAGCAGGTTATCCCAGATGTAGTCCACCAAGTAATGAATGCCGATAACTAGGTCAGCCACTATCCCGTGGAGCTAGTTCCCCCGGAATGGAATCACTAATTCTACGAAGGTCGCTGTGAGACTAGTCATGTCTGTTGACTGTCTGCTAAGGAATGACCTCAAGCATATTATCTGGAAGGAGGTAGAGCCCAGACCACAAGCTGAAATGTTTTGATTGCCTGTGTGGGAGCTCATGACCACACGGTCCATGGCAGTCTGATACAGTGTAAGAAGAACCTCAGGCCTCATACAATGGCCCAGGTTCTTGCCAAGAAGAGAGGAGGTAGAGGGTATGGTAAAACAGACCCTTCAATTCTCCTGGTCTAGGAGGAGTCCAACCCTGAGGTCAAGGACCCGGTACCTACAAGGGAAAAATGTCTGCCTTGGGGGGTGTGATTGGGCAGGCCAGGTGGCAGGCTGCAGGAAGACTGTCTTAGACAGTGTCCTTCAAGGTGGAGAAGGTGTGCCGTACTCTAAAGGTTCTTCGGTAGCAGTCTGAGTTCCAGCAGGATGGAGACAGCTCTGGTAATCACCACATTTACTGGGAGAATGGGCCTAAAATATCTGACCCTGGGACAGCTAGAGTGTTGGTGGTCCCCCAGCTTCATCAGGCATTCCTAGTGGAGCTGGCTCAGTACATCCCCTAAGCAGGGTGTCATTGCAAGGAACAACCTTTGACGATCTGGTCACCCACCTTTCCTGGCCCCAGATGAGGATTCTGTAGGTCCTGTGTGACTTGTCAGGCCAGTGGAAAGTCATCAGGGAAGTGCAGGGTGTCCTTCCAGAACTTCCCTGTAGTGGAAACACCGTTTTAGAGGGCAGAAATGGACATTGTGGAGCCCTTTGATCCCAAGACTGTCCTAATGAATAGGTGTATCCTGGTGTTGGTGAGCCATGCCACGTGGTGCCCTGAGGCCATATGTCTGAGGACAGTGACTGCGTCTGTGGTGGTCAGGACACTAATAGGGATATTTACCCAAGTAGGGTTCCCCAAAGAGTTTGTGTCTGATGGAGGGACCAACTTCATGTCAGGGTACATGAAGTTCTTTTGGTATGGGAGTGGAGATTCCTACATGTTCTCCATATTGGACAATCCCCAGACCAATGAGCTTGTTAACAAGTACAAGAAGACCCTGACCGGTAAAATAATGGGCCTCCCTGAGACCATAAGTCATAAGTGGGATGTCTCACTGTCATGCCTGTTGTTTGCTTACCGAGAAGTGCAACAGAGAGGAGTGAGCTTTAGCCCTTTGAACTTCTGCTTCGTCACCCTGTGAGAGGAACTTTCAGTCTTGTGAAGAAGGGGTGGGAGAAAGCCTGAAAGAGGCCCCCAAAATATGTAGTAGACTACCTCAGAGCAAGGATGGGACAATACATGAAAAATACCAACCTTAATTTGGAGTCCAGTCAGGAGATGGTGAAACAATGGTATGACCAGAAAGCCACCTTGGTCAGAAATATTGGGTCATGGAGCTCGTGGTGCCCCTGGACTGGTGGGCCAGGCCCTATAAAATCAGAGAGAGGAAGTGTGAGGTCACCTACCTAGTGGACCTGAAGAAGCCCAGTAACACCATAAAGGTATTTCAAATAAACAGGTTGAACCACACTCTGAGAGGTGCAAAACCACTATGCTCATGGTGACAGATGGTAAGGAGAAGGAGGAAAGTGAACCCCTCCTATGCCTCCTGTCATATTATGACCAGGATGAGTCAGTGGAGGAAGTAGGCCTCTAACCAACTCTGACAGAAGATCAAGGGAGGGAATGTTGCCAATTGCTGGGATAGTTCGCCTCTTTGCTCTCACTGACCGCAGGTCTCAACAATTGTTGCACCAATGATATTGAACCAGGGGACATATTGCCTGTCAGAAACAAGATTTACACGCTATCTGACAAAGTGAGAGCCAACATCAAGGATGAGGTTTCAAGATGTTGCAGCTGGAGGTCTTTGAGCCCTCCTGTAGTACCTGGTCCAGCCCAGTGATATTGGTACCTACTGCTGTCACTTCCCGGGTAGGGCCCAGAACTCTAGGTTAGAGGCACGTCAAAAGGCATATGACACCATGACGAAGGCTATGTGCTCAGCACCATTACTCAAGGCATCTGACTTCAGTGAGGAATTTGTGTACACACAGATGATTCAGAGCATGGCATTGTGACAACTCTTTCACAGGTGACTGAGGAGAGCTTAGACTAACCTGTAGCCTAAATCAGCGGATGGCTACTATCCAGGGAGCAAATGTGGAGTGTTATTGAGAGAGGAGCATTTACACTGAAGAAACTGTGACCATACCTGTTTGGTACCCATTTCTGAGTTCCGACCAGATGGACCACAAGCCTCATGCAAATGCAGGGAGAGAATTCAAAATGAAATCTACCTCCAGCGTATGAACTTCACGATAGAACACCACCCTGGGACCGACCCTGCCAATCCTGATGGTCTTTCCAGGTTTTTCTGCCTTAGAGATAAAAACTCCAATGGTGGTGAGTACTTCTCCCTTCTGATGGTGGGGACCATTGTAGGAAATTACCTATCCCCAAATCTGTGCCCCATCTGGTTCTATTTGTTGTAGATGTCTGTGCACTTTACCCCTGCAACTCAGTAGTAAAGAACCTGTGCTACTCCTTAGACATGGTTGAATTGGTCCCAGTATGTGCACCAAAGTGTGCACAGGGCATGGAATTTCAATGCCACTAGTGGAGTAAAGCACCTAGTGTGCCCTCTTCTACAGAGGCATTTCAAACATGGCAGGCCTACCATTGTAGCCCGACTGTAGCAGGGTAAAAACTACAATTTGACCTATCAAAATAAACCCTTGTGATAGGTCTAACCCCTCCTTTTAAATATTAATAGGTCACCCTATTTAGGTCATGCAGCCCACAAGGCAGAGTATTTCATATTTAACAGTAGTACGTGTATAAATTTAATGTTGACATGTACTTCCAGTGACTAACACCCAAACGCTATTTTCACTGTAGAAAGGCTGGCTGGCCCATATGGGAACGCTGGGAAGCAATATTACATTTTATTTCTGCCATCTCAGGGTTAGGACCACCTAGAAATATAATTCAGCAACTCTTTTTAATATTTATCAAAAGGCCAGTTTAATGGTGAAGTCAAGATTTGTTATAAATATTAAGGAAAATTAACTTTTAGAAAGCTACCTTTTCCTTGCCCGAATCTCACAAAGGCTAAAATACATGACCATTCAAACGACCAGCCTGCTGGTGAATGGCCCAGAATGAGGTGTGAAAACTATTCCCAGAGCAAAGACAAAGGCATGGGTGTGGTGAGATGTTTTTGTTCCTCTGGCAGAATGACCATTTGGGCTGTGCCCAGGAACTTGATTTATTTAAAAGGGGTGGTGTACCATGCCACAGGCTAATGTCAGGTGACACCTGGACAGGCCACTTCATTTGTTCTCCCAAGTAGACTGGCACCAATCCCATTTATAGCTTTGGAGATAAGCATTGCTGATAGCACGCTATCTCCGCGATAAATTTCAGAGTTGGCCAGCGATAATTATCCCCACGCTAAGAGCGCTGAGCAATAATTATTGCCTGGCCTTGATAATATGCCCTCTGTTTCTTGAAATCATCTTTATTTGCCTAATTTGGTTTGAGATTTTTATTGTGCTGTGTTTTGATTTTATTACTGTTTTAGTACTACACAAATGCTTTACACAATGCTCTAAGTTAAGCCTGTCTGCTCTGTACCATGGCTACCAGGGGTCATCCTCAGATTAATTTACTGGCTTTAAGGGTTCATCCTGACAAAGATTCTGATTATTACTTGAGGTGGGAAGTCAACCCCCTCAGTTTTTTTATATATCGCGAACTAGACCCGAATCCAATCAGGTATCAGAGCGCTTTACATAGCACCAGTTACGTTACATGAGGACACACATTCATTTTTTTTGTGTTTTTTTTTGTTAGGCACGGGGAGATTAAGTGATTTGCCCAGAATCACAGGATGTTCGGCGTCATTACCGAGACTCGAACCCAAAACACCAGAAATGGAAGGTAGTCAATCTACTTCCCCTTTCTAGGATGATCATAACGTAAAACAATTGTGGCACCATGATGATAAATAAACAAGTGACAAGTCTTTCAGAGGCAGTAATTTATTAACATAACATAACATAACATTGGGGTAAAAATTACTATTCGCACTCCAGTGAGTGCTACAGTAGGGTAAGTGCTGGACAGTGTAGGGGAAAAAATTACTATTCCCCATTACTTACCTTATTTTGCGTTGTAATGGCATGCGTTGTAATGATATGCATTGTAATGACATGCGTTGTAGTGACATGCAATGTAATGGCTGCATTGTAATGGCATGCGATGTAAAGGATGTTGCGTTGTAATGACTGCGTTGTAAAGTTAGTGCGTTGTAATGACTGCGGTGCAAAGGTTGTTTCCCGGATAAATATCTTCACAATTTGTCAGTAAATTCATATTGTTTGTAGCAATTACCCTCAACGGGTTAGTACACTAAATATGTGCAAATTAATCATAGGTTGATCCAAGTCATATTTCATTGATATCAGTTGATATTTCTATTTCTTGTCGTTAGTCATTATTGGATCCATATTTAAGGTTCAATTATTTGATGCATGATTAAATAAAAAAAATCCTTAATGCTTATCTATGTAGTATATAGCTAAGATGATCCCGATGCACCTCCCTATTACAGAAGAGTTCACTGTAAATGCACATTTTTAAAGTAATGTAGAAACAAAGGAAGAGAAACTATATTGTATCAGATTAATAATTTGGGCTACCTTTCTTTGCGACGGTGACCACAAAAGCTACCATTGATTTGATGTGTTTTTGGGTAAAGTGTGGCTACGTGTAAGGAAACTCATCAACAGAAGTATCCTGCAGCATAAATTGAGGAAGAGATGAAATACCTATGAGATTTATTGATGAACATGGCTACCAGTTCTTAGCAGGTCGAAAGCACTGCACTGCATCCCATAGGAAACAGTGGCAACCAACAACTTACACTGAGGCATGGGAAGGATGTGCTCAAATAGTGTTCAGCTGTGCAAAATGGAATAAACCACCACGGAGAAATTCTGTCTGAAGGTAATGAGAAATGTATTTCTCAATGTTGCACAACTAAGGGAACCACCAGCCAGGAAAGCTGTCAACTGTCTTTAACAGAACCTCACTTAGATCAGCTCATGCAATAAGCAGGGTTCAAAGTGTTATGACCTATGTAAGATTCCAAAGACAGAGATATGTGTGTGTTCCAAATCAAATAGGACCATAACACACCTCCCTCCCTCACACAGATTAGACCATTGAAAAAAACTAAAACGGCAGAAAGAATTTGCTAACAAAACCAATGGGAAATAAGCAAATAATGTAACTATGGAAAAAAGACATGATTAGACAGAGCAAAAAACATGAATAAATACCTTTTAATCATAAATAATGATAGAAAGAAAATATTGACGTGGGCACAATTGCTACCTCAGGACAGGATAGAAAGTTCAGCCAATAAAATACTCCTTATGCCACTCAGGCTTGCTGAATTTTCTCATACCCAAAGACGCCTGGATAGAATTTTCAGATGAAGGCAGATATTATGACTCCGCAGGTAGCACCACTAATCTGCACGTGTCTCATACATCTCCCAAATCCAAAATTAGAAAATCACTTTATTTGTCATCGAAGGACCTATAAACTTGGACATTTCTTCTTCCATCACAAAATCTGGTTTCTTACCCAGTACAGTATCACACAATCAAAAGCTATTGTCTTGGCACCAGCCTTTGAATAAATCTTGTTTTAAAATTTCCCTGCTATGCTTTAAGCCTGTAAGCAGTTTTTGAATCAAAAAGTACTTTGGCCTGTTTTATCCTCCTACCAACCCTCAACCAGGCTGGGTTGAGTTTACAGTTGGGTAATCTTTTTTCATCGTTGAGAAATGGGATTATATGGTGATACAGTTTGGCATATCTCGATGTACCCATCCGGTTTATTGGAAAATATCTGCTAAAGAAACTTTGATGTTCACTGTCCACTGTAGACAGCTATTGACCACTCTGTTCATACGCTCTGCTAAACCATTGGCCTCTGCTGTATGAAGTGCAATTTTAAATGCACAGTCGCTAGACTTTCCATGAGGTCAGACATTTCTAGTGTCACAAATTGCACACTATTATCAATGGCTATTTCACGGGAATGCCTTCTCGAGCAAATTCCTCTTTTTAGAACTCAATCGACTCATGGGTGTTTAGAACTCAATCGCCTCATGGGTGTTTACCATACTGGCACAAGTGGTTACAACCCATTTCGAGGCATAATCTTCTGGAAGCTGAACATAATAGTCCTTGTGGGACAACATCTCAAAAGGGCACAGAATGTTTAACCCCAATTTAGTCCAAGGTTCTGGCGGAATTTCCATAGGTGCTAGTGGAGATGGGTGTGTTAACTTGTTCTTGTCATTTTTAGCACACTACCAACAATCCTTCACTACCTCCTCAACCTGACGATCAGTGCCCAGCCACCGGCAGCCATCGGTAAAGTCGTGACTCAGTCAAATTCCTCCCAAGGTTTTATTCAAGTGCTAAATTGATTATCTCTTTTTCAATCCTTCAGGGGTATTAATCTTGCCTTGGGCCTGGTTCACAAAAGTAATCTGAGACAAAATCCTAACTTTACGACTTTGAGTATTCACAAAAGGCATTCAGGAGTAGTAAAGTGAGGAATCCTAACTTTCCTACTCCTAAATGCCTTTTGTGAATACCGAAAGTCGTAAAGTTATGGTTTTATCTGAGATTACTTTTGTGAATTGGGCCCATTCTCTTTAAGAAGACTCAAGTTATCACATACGGTCTAAAACTACAATTATAATTGTACAAACCTTTCAAATCAGGGTAACTGTTAACCACGTGTACAGTAACACAACCTGCATCCGGGCCCCCGAACCTAACACATTTAGGGACAATTCCTCTTTCTGGCCCATGGAGTGCTCTCTCTGTCTCTCTGTCTCTCTCTCTCTCTCTCTCTCTCTCACTCTCTCATTCTCTCTCGTGTGCACTGAATACACATCTCTTGTTATAGCAGTCTCTTTGCAGTAAATTGGTAAAAGTGGGCAGGAACGCACTGCCTGCTGTATATTGGCCTGGCTTCAGACAGCAAAAAATCTCTAAACAGCACTCCTCAAATCAGATGGGCATTACTGTTAATAAATGTGAAAATATATCCCTGCACGTTTAGTGTTCGGAGTGAGCTTTACTCGCTCTCTGCTTTCAATGGGGACAGGGTCACAGGCCCATGCTGGGGAGCCTATGTAGGCTTGTACCTACAGCTGATGGTTAACACACCATAGCAATGTTTATCACACCATAGCAACCTACCTATTACTGTCTAACTCAATTCCCAACCCATTTTTACTGTCTCAAAGTGATGTAACAATTTGAGAACAGGAAATCCACATCCAACCAAAATCATGGATGCACCACACCGACCTAAATTATATTTGGACAAAAAGTTGTTGAGACTGAATGGGGTCTTGGATCATGGCTTGAATGACGTGCCAGTAGGGTTTGAAGGTAAGGACTAGTGACTCCTTTGTGACAAAACATAGTTGCGGCCTCCATTACGAGGTGCTCAGAGTGGTATCCAGCCCTGGAATCTCCCTCAAGAGTTAAAAGGGCAACTCATAATAGGGGCCTTAGACCCCAGTGGGAGATTAGGATGCAACTCCTCGAACCTGAAATTATGTTACTGCTGTGTATTCCCTCCTGATTAGAAGCTTTTGGGAAAAGTGAAGCATTAGCACACGTTTCGTGCATTTTGCGCCACAGTCCTGGGTGTAGTTCGCGTAGTAGCGCTACGCGTAGCTACGCGAAGTGCACTTCGCACTACGCAAGCTACGCGTAGCTACGCGAACTGTGTAGTGCACTGTGCAAAATGCTGTTCGCACAGTGCCGGATGCTTGTCTGCACTGCGCAATCATTGCAAACGGCATCTTGCACAGTGCAAGCGGTCGTTTTCTGCCGCTCGAGTAGATTTGTACTCGAGCGGCAGCTTTCTCAGCGCGGACTGGTAGTTTCTCATCGCGAGCGGTCACAAGCATACTCGACCACTCGCAATGAGAAACCTGACCTCCCCGCGTTGAGAATCTCGCTGGGAGGATTATTTTCCACGCTCGCGATCGGCAACTTGATGTAGCTGATCGCGAATGAGGGAAAAGTCTTGCCGAAATGTTATTTTGCTCGCTCGCGGTCGCCAACTTGACGTTGAGGGCCGCGAACGAGCAAAACATGCCCGTTACGCTAAGTGTTTTTGCACTGTGCTACATGCAATTCGCGTAGTGCGTAGTTGCGCAAACTACACAAACTACGCGAGCGTAGCGTAGTCCTACGCCCAGGGTTAGTTACCATCAACTTTTCACTGCTGGTAACAATAAATAGCTTTTTCCATCATGTGGTGTGGAAATGTGCACCTACCCCATTACACAACCTGTTTTACTGTAATTCTTATAAAATAAGTTTATAAAAAAAACTGTACGGGCATCAGGGTAATGAACAGTTTACCGGTCAAAGACATTACCGCAGAACTATAGATGCAGCTGAAATAAGTTTTCCCAGTAAAAGACATTAGTACAGAACTCTTCATGAGGCTGAAAGAAGTAATAATAATATTATAAAATATATTTTATGACTGGATGTATAGGTATCTCTCCTGTGGGGTTTCTGTTATTAATCAAATCTCTGATGTGTTCTGTTTTCATTATTTTAAAACCTAAAAACAAATATAATTCCATTTCATTTGAAATTGGTCTGGGCAAAAGAATGCAGTGAAGCAGCTGGTGGTTTCACTCTTGCAAGGTGCTTTGTGCAGCTGATTTAAAAGTCTGAACACTGGATTGCTTCCACGCTCCAAAGCCAGGTTAATGAAGGATGCATGGAGGTGGCAACTGAAAGAGGAAACAAGGGTACATCTTGTTTAATTTCTATGCACTATTCAAAAACTAATTGAAACATGTCGCCACAAATAACCTCTGTGAGATAAGAGGCAGGATATTATATGTCTCCTGTTTCCTACAAACAACAACCAGGAAAATAGGGGCTGAAAAGGTTATCAGCTAGGAGAGGTTATCATGCCTCATCCCTCCCTTCCTAATGCATTTAAATTGAGTTGTAATGACCCCTGGACATGTTGTTTATTGCAGCCGGTGCCCCTCCGGGGAAAGGCTGCTGTTACTCTATAATGAAGTGGGCGCCCGCTTATCCTCAGAAAGGTCTACACACATTTGAAGAGAATTAGAGGGCAAGCCTGTTCTTTCTGTTCTGGAAGGTTTCTGAGCAGCAAAATGCAGGAAGTGGCGGGAAACCTGGGATTATTTTTTCATTTGTTGTAACATTAGATACGTAATTTGTTATTAGCCGTGCTGTTGCTTGCGGTAAACCCTAGAGGAAGCTTTTTAGCAACAAGGTCAGTCAAACTGGGAAAATAATAAACCAGTGACTGGATTGGCTCAGAAGGCAACGGGTGATATGTAGTTTTGGCATTCCTTGTTTGCAAGACGGTCAGTGGCGGTTCTTCGCTATGGTGGAGGAGCGTTACCCCCCTGCCAGCGTCCTCAACATTTGAATAATAAAATGATAATGAAACGTGCTTATTATCGTTTTATTTTTCCTTTCCAGCAGCGTCTTGTTGGTGGGGCCATCGCAGGGGGGAGGCAGTCAAAGAAAGAGAGGAGGCACTACACTCAGTGCGCATGAAGGTTTGGCCGTCACACAAACTCACATCTCCCCAACCCGAGCTGCATTGCCGGGTGGAGAGAATGGAAGCCATAGGCTCCCCGTCCCCTTTCGAGCGGAAAACACGCCCGCTCAGGCCTATCCCAGCGCTTCTTTCATGCATGAGAGAAGCTCTGGGATTGGCCGCAAGCGAGTCTGGGAGCCTCAGCAGAAAGGAGAAAGTGGCAATCGGCGAGGAGAAGGTAAGTCCTTTTAATTCTTTATTTTTTTCGGTCCATCCACTACACCTTGCACCACTCCCTTGCATCGCCACTCTGTCAGGAGAGCAGCAACTACTGATGACGGTGTGGCAATATGCAAATGAGTCAATGCCTTTGTAAGTGTCAAATTCTGCATGCAGCCAATTTAGCAACAGGGTCTTTGAGGCAGGCCCTATCAGTGCTGGGATGGGATTTCTGTGCATCAAAACAGGATGCCATTTGGGAGATGACACCAAAGCACATGGACTCAACGGGATTCCGCTTCGAAGGCGGGTGGGGGTCTGCATTTGTAATGATTCTAAGAATGAAAGAGAAGCTGTGCCATCAGTGTCTGCACTTGAGCACGGTCTTAAAGGACCCATGTGACTAGACACTGTGGGCCTGATTTGGATCTTGGCGGATGGGGTTACTCTGTCACAACAGTGACAGATATCCCGTGCACCAGTAATATAAATCCCCTTGTATCCATTGTGACGGAGTAACCCGTAGGCCGAGATCTAAATCAGGCCCTTTGTTTGACTGCACAAATTGTCCCCGCAGGTTCACCTACGTGAATAAAAACCCAGTACTGCGGTTGCACAACCACTTCATGTCTCCGCTGCCTGCAGTGGTAGTAGAAATTGCTTAGTCAGCACATTAACAATTAGCTTTGGCAGTTCGCTTCGCAGTGCCTGAACTGTTCCCAATGCAAGTTCACAGCAGCAACACAGGGTATATTTATGAAATAGTGGTGCAGTGCAGCGCAATAAGTCACCTTGCTGCGCTGCACAGCATCATTGGGAAAGGGCAGGAATGCACCATATTCAAGCATACGGCGCATTCCTGATTTTCCCCCCTATGCTGGCGCACAATGGGCAGCTTAGCACCAATGCAGGCACCCTTGAACCTTAGTGCAAGAGTGCCTGCATTGCATGCAGGATTGTTTCCTGCACAAAAACACTACAGAGTGGTATTTTCCTCCATGTGTGCTGTAGAATGCAGCACACTTAGGAAGAGGAAACGACAAGGAGAAATACAAATATTTCTCGGTGTTACTCCTCTCCTGGGAACGCATGTATTTTTGGTGCATTCCCAGGTTAACAAGGTCTTGTAAATCTGGGAATGCCTCAAAAACTGTAGGAGTTGGCTGAGAACACACATGCAGCACACATGCAACACCTTCCTAGGGCAGAGTAATGCAACACAGCATTTTGTGCTGCGTTGCAGTACTCCAGATTTTTAGAGCCACTCAAAATCACGCAAAGTGGCTTTGCGTGGGTTCAAAAATCGGACTTATAATTTGCGTTGCTCTTGCACCACGTTGCGTGATGCAAGAGTGACGCAAATCAGGCCATAAATATGGCCCACTACAGTACCTAATTTGAGCCGGTGATTGCTGGTGGTGGCCATCGGCACTCATTTTTGGGGACCCTTACTTATTTTTCTTCATCCATTTACCAAGAGCAAGACAGAGAAAAAGCCACAAAGAGAGAAAGCAGGAACCTGCCAGAACGAGATAAAGGGGCAAGGAGTGTCTGGTAGTGGATTAAGGAGGCATGTGGTGGATTCAAGGCTACGTAGACTTGGTATTTGATGCACTGACGCGCTGCCATTTAATTGACCCAGCCAGGGACTTCTAAGCAGAGTTTGGAGCACTGGCACACATTCTTTTACAAATAAAGCACTAAGAAAACACACCTGGGCAGTGCCCCCATTTGTTCAAACAAGCCCTTAATTGTCACAAAATAAAGCTCATTTATGAAAAAGACTGTAATTACACCCGATCAAAAACTTTGCTTTTAATTTACATAATAGCAGTTTTGAAATTACCAGAATGCAATCACTTTTATTTGATTCTAAGCCACCTTGAGAGAGAGGCAGGAAGTTAAAACCCTAGTAGTCCAACGTAAAGAAGATAGAACTATGAAAAATGGTTAATAGTCAGCAAAAGAAATTATTTATTGTCTTCTACTTTTAGATTTACAGAGTGATATAAAACAAAATGAAGGTGGGTATATTTACTACGTTTTAGCGCTGTGTTTGCATCACAAAAGTGCAACCACCCAAGGTATCTGATGCTAAGCCCTATTTATTTTTAAAAAGTTGACTGGGTTTAGCGTGAGAAAAAAGCGCCCATTTCAAATAGGCGCTATAAAGGAGAAATGCTTTCAGTTCTCCTATCTTTTCCAACTTTGTATGTACTGCACTGTACAGCACACATTCAAAGTGGGAAAAGGTTTAAAGTTAGTCTAAGCTTCCAGATCAAAACCTATGCTAGACTCACAGAGACACCCTTGCACTATGGTACAAAAGTGTGTCCGTGGCACACAGCAGCATATTTCTGCACCAACACTAGGGAGAGGGGAGGAAAGTGCCATATTTCTGTAAATATGGCTCTCTCCTGCTCTCTTCTTCTCAAGCAGCTCAGCATTTGCGGCTGCTGCACTGCGCTCTGCGACAATCTAGTAAATCTGCCCCATAGTGTCAACTCAGCAGCCTTGCGTCTCTCCAATTCTAGGTATACCGCACGGATAATCAAGTAGGTTGACTTAAGTCTGGTTCTGGGTTTACTCTCGAGGTTTTATCTGAAAGAAAACTCTACAACTCTCGTTCTATGTTCACTCCATAAACAAATACAGTAGACCAACTTACTTCAACTCGTGAACGCCTCTCCATAAACAAAAACAAAATAATCATCAGGTAAGAGACAACATCTAAATAACGAGGTAGCAGGGTATATAGATGTGGAGTTAAGAATAGTATATCTATACTTACCTATTTACACTTACCTCCTCGATATTATGGTCCTCAATATTTTTGACACAATAGTATGTACACGTGATATTTCTGTTTCTGATATTCTATCAGTGATCCCATACCACCACCCTTGGCTCCTCCTAGCCTCACCCCTCATTATCCTCAGAATATAATTGTTCATCCACAAAGAGATTAATCTGCATCCACATTAATACCTGCTCTAGAAACAATATCCTTTTAAACATTTTGGGCCCGATTGGTTAAGATAAAGTGAGATGAAAGTCTAACTTTACGGCTTTCGGTATTCACATCTAAATATTCAGTACTGAAGGCCTCCATCCCAAATAAGACCTAGTTCACCAACCTCTGGAATGTGACAGGGCAAAGCACAACTTAAACTGAAAGTGGCTCTCTGGAGTAGAGAAGGCCGACCTCTCTTTAGCGTCATAGGTCAGGGCAACCTGCCAGTACCCTGAAATCATTTCAAAATTGCTCAAGAACTTGGCAGCCCCTAACCTATCAATCAGCTCATCAGCTTAGAGGATGGGGTGTGTGTTAGAAATGGAATTTCTGGTTGGCTAAGGCTTGCGCCAAAGTCAGGCAGAAACCACCACCCTAGTCAGGGCAAGGAAGGTACACCACGCCAAAGATAACCCCTGCTCACCTCCTTGGTAGCTTGGCACGAGCAGTCAGGCTTATCTCTGAGGCAAGGTGTAAAGCGTTTGCGCGCGCACCCAGCAACAACACCCAAGGCCCACCACAAAGGAAACTCCACACAAGGTATTCTATAGAAATAGCCTTTGTATTATACACAACACTTTAGATAAAAACACACACTTTACAATGTGCCAACCGGCACGGGCAGAGTTTACAAGGGATTATATGTACAGGAGACAGGGCCACCTGGACCACTGTCAGGAATTAGCACTTTTAGAACATAGAAATAATACTGTAGTACAAAATAGCAAATGTAGCACACAACCAGTACCTACTGGTATCAGGTAAGCACCACCTACGCAACCCTAACCACCTTAGGACAATATCGCGCAGGGAACCAGGACCTCACTAGTACCACCTGTACTAGGGAGAAAACAACCACCTAAGTATTACAATACCTGTAGGGGTCTAAGCACATAAACACATGATGCATAAACTACATTCAGCGGTGTAAAGCAAAGCACATGACGCATAAAAAAACACATTCAGAGGTGCAGGTAGGAACAACAGCGCAAGAACCCACATAAGCCACCACCTGTGGGTGGGGAAAACCCTGCCCTATTCAGGACCCAGGTGTACTCCTCCCACCCATCTAGCTGCTGATCTCCCCATTCACCACTGGGTGACTCATCCTGACTCTGGGGAATCCCTAGCCCGTCACATGACCTCAACCAGCCAATCACGCGACAAGGCACACATTTTACACTGCACACCGAAGTGCCCACTTCTAGAAGTGGCACTTCCACACTAGGTACATGCACGCCGCACACATCACCGCGCAGCATTCAATCACACGAGTCCGCACATACCAAACTCGGGCCTACACACCCCACGCATCAGGAACTACTAGGGACACATACATTCCCCATGCATTCCTATGGGAGGGCAGGCCTATCTCACCACATGTACTCAGAGCGCGCACGCACTTTACCCTGGGACACAGGGAAAGTGCGCAGAAACCAAAAATCACCACACCAAGTCACCAATAAAAAGCAAAAAGTTCAGGGGTGAACCTGCCAGAAGGGCCAAGTCCAACAGTGTGCATCGGTCTAGGTGACTGAGTTGAGTCCTCTATAGTCAACACAGAACATTAGTTATAGGGAGGTGCCTGGTGGGGCCGCCTTTGGCGCCAGCACCACTGGGCTGGACCAGGGACTACTGGAGGGCTCAATGACCCCCAATTCTAGCATCTTAGTGACTACTGTTTTGAGGCTGGCCCACACTTCGTCAGACAGCCTGTACATTTTTTGTTTGACAAGCATGCTGTCCCCAGTGTCTATATCATGGGTACACAAGTGTGTAAGCCCAGGAGTGAGGGAAAATAGGGAGGCAAACTGTTCCAGGACCTGGCAACAGCCTCTCTGCTGCTCTGGGGTCAAGGTAAAGAAGAGGGTGACACTTTCCACTGACCCATCCTTCTCTTTGGATGACAGGAGGTCAGGGAGAGGTTCACTCTCCTCCTCCTCCCAATCACCTGTCACCAGCAGCATGGTCACCTCAGATCTCTCATAGTGGGGTTTTAGGGAGTTGAGATGGAGTACCCTTAAGGGGTTTCGGGGGGTCTTGAGATCTACCAGCAGTCCTGGAATTCACTAGGCTCCACTAGCTCCATCACCCGCACTTTCTGCCCAGGTTAGAATTCCAGTGGAAAAGACTGTCGTACCTCCTCCAGGTAAATCAGAAGATAAAAATAAGGTATCCTATTACTCAAGTTGAATTGAGTGCTTTTTCCTTAGAGTGAATACCGTCCCCACAGTGCACTCCAATGAATACGTTTAAGAGTTCTATGTGGTCTTTTCTGAATTATTTTGTGTAATGGTCATCACAATGTAATCTGGTTCATTTGGTTATGAGTAGGGTTCCTGGTTTTATGGTATTTATTTTTATTGCATTTCCGACCGAACTCGCAAGTTACTGCAGTCACAAACATCGCTCCCAGTCCAAAGCGAGCATGAATTAGTACGTTTGAATTACTGTTTAAAAGATGGCCACCCGAGCTGACAAGGAATTTCAGAAGAGCGGTCAGTTCAGACAGTGAATAAAGCATGGGTGAGAATGTGGTGCACAGTGTTCACAGTTTAAGTTGGAAAAACGGTTTGGTTGAGACGGTTCTATGAGAAGTTGCGACCACTCGCTGTGCTCTGGAACCTTAGCCGAACCCTGCTAGTGGTGCTCGGCAGTGAAAGAGCAGAACCGCGCTCCCTCAACCTTCCGTGTAGTCAGTGAGGATCCAATAGGAAATGTGGAGTGTCTTGTTTGTAGCACACAGCTTGGAAATAACAAGCTCCAGTCACACCTCTGCTTTCTTTCAGCACCAAGACGCCTCGGCATTCGCTGCACCCGGAAATGTTAGGGTTGCCTGAGTGAATCTGTGTGACTGCCAGGTCCATGCCTGCCCAGGAGGAGGGTCAAGAAAGTCTGGAGCCAGCTGGCAAGAAAGGGAAGGCAAGAGATGTGGAAAAACATCCCCTTAATGTCCCCCAGCACAGGAGTAGGGGTACCTGTAGCCTATTGAGGAGGACATTGCCTCCCTTTTTATCTTGCTTGAAATTGCTTGATGACAAGAAGAAGGAGAGCCCACCAAGGAATAGTTCTGCAGGGCACAGAAGGAGTGCCTATGCCTTGAGGGCCTGAGGAAGCAAGCTGAAGCCCCGGCAGCTGGTGACATCTCTAGGGATCACCTCATATATTGGGAGAATGACTTCCTGTATGGTGAGCCTAAGTCTCCTGAGCATGTGGCAACTCGTGTGTTGGTAGTTACAGGGCTTTCCTACTGGGACCTGGCTCATGGATACCCCTGGCAGGATAAGACCTTTGCCTGGCTTTTCACCCACTTTTATTGGACCTGGCTGAGGACAGCTACTGATGCATATTATAGGACTTGTCTCACTTGCCAGGCTAGCGGGAAGACTAAAATCTCCCTGACACCCATGGATGTGGTTGGCACACCTTTTGAGAGGGTGGGCTTTGATATTGTAGGGCCTTTGGATCCCAAGACAGCCTTGGACAATAGGTTTATCCTAGTCTTAGTGGACCATGCCACTAGATACCCAGAGGCCATACCTCTGAGGTCAGCCATTGCACCTGAAGCAGCTAGAGCTCTGATGGGGCTTTTCGTCAGAGTGGGTTTTCCCAAAAAAGTGGTGTCAGACATTGGCACCAACTTCATGTCTGCATAGATTAAGTCAATGTGGAAGGAGTGTGGGGTTACCTATAAGTACTCCACGCCCTACTATCAACAAATCAATAGACTTGTTAAAAGATTCAATAAGACACTTAAAGACATGATTAAGGGCCTCCCTGAGTCCATGAGGCAAAGTTGGAAGTGCTATTGCCACAGAAGGGAGTCGGCTTCAGCTGATTTTAACTTTTGTATGGCCATCCTGTAAGAGGACCTGTAAGTCCGGTCAAGGAGGGGTGGGAGCAAGCTCCCAAGAAACCCTCATAAGATGTGGTTAGCTACATGCTATCCCTCGGGAACCAGATGTCCAAGTTCTGGAAGAAGGCTTCTGAGAACTTGGAGACTAGCCAGGAGTTAATGAAGCAATGATATGACCAGGCAATACGGTGGCAGAATTCTATCCTGAGAGGGACTACCGTCCACACGGGTGGACAATGTACGGGATAAAAGGAATCATTCCCCTGATGAAGGGCCAGTCCCAAAATGCATTGGGTTGTGTAAGAAATTATATCATGATGACCTAAAGAAGTGTGATATTTAAACACTATTGACATGAAGAATTGACTTGAAGAAACATGAATCATAACTAAGGCTCCCGGTTTTCCATATTTAACAGAAAGGGGGGTGACTTAAAACACCTACATTCATAGAAGCATTCTCATATAATAACAATTTTTTAAAAAGTCACCATGTTTATTTCTACAACAAGAGAGGCTGCATTCGCTGACTGTAAGAAAGCGGATAGGAGAAACGCACATGCACACTCCCCAGCCAATTGGCATTGCGGATTTCTATATGGCTCATTAAGATTGGCTTCGGTACCCCCAATGCTCTAATCTTAGGTCATTTTAATTCCTTATTGCAAGCAACAATGTATTGAGCAGTTATATTGGCTGCAGAGCATCCGAAGTGTGGGAAGTTGGAAAAGAGGGGTCACAGGGATGTGCTGGCATAGATTCCAAGTAGACCCTTTTCATGCAACACATATTCACCCAGTCCTGCCTTTTAAGCTAATAGTATTTTGCAATTTACAGCTTGCACTTTCAGATTTCTCATTATAGCTATACTGAACTCTGAAGGGTTCCATTTCTATTCCATTTCTATACAAGTAGATCATCCAGCCCAGGGTTTAATCTTGAATTACGGGCTTTGTAGTTTTGTTTAACTCATTATAAACTAGGAATACAAGTCCCAGAAAACACCTGGAATGGATGAGCTACTCATATATGAGACTGGGAAACTTCAGCATTCTGTTTATAGAGGTATGGACTTACAGGTGACAGGGAAAGAAAGTATTTTTATTGAAATAAAAACAGGATGAACTGAAGCTTTCACATTCAGCATCAGCTATATTCTGGGACTAGGAAATCTGGGGCTGATTTATAGTTAGGCGGATTGGATCACTTGTAATACATTGGAGTGGATATGTGTCATGCTTGTGATGAAGAGCCCATCCACCAAGCTCTTAATCAGGCCCTCTGTCTGGATTACGTTTGAAAAGATGAGTCCCTGGGAACCTGGGTGATGTGCTTGTAAGGAGGTTGACAGGGTATTTGATACATGTCTGTAGAGGATTTTTAAAGAGCTAGGGATTCCACACCTGGGCACCCATATACGGATTTTGGCGTAGGTCAGGAATGGTGTGTATTTATGCAATACAGTGCATTCCAGTCATTTCTCCCTGTACTGGCGCCGTTGCGGTAGCCTAGTGCCTCCGTTGCATGCAGGATTGTGTTTGTGGAGTAAGGGGCACCGACAAAAACAATCCTAAGAGGCGTTTTCCTCTTTCTATGTGTGCTGCAAAATACAGCACACATAGAAAGAGGAAAAAACAAGGAGAAATAAAGATATTTCTTCTCTTTACGTCTCACCTCTGGGGGTGTAAGGATTTGGAGCTTCCCCAGCTTTACATGATTTTGCAAATCTGGGGCAGCATCAGAATTCACAGGTGTTGCGTAGGGAAGCCCACCGCAACGCCCATGAAACAACTCCCGGATGGAGAGTAAGGCGGCACAGCGAGTTAAATTAGACATATTGAAGAGGCTTCTATAAGGAACATCTATAGATATTTGAAGAATGGGGCGGGATCCTATATTCTAACCTTGTGAGATATATCTCTTTAAGGAGTGCTTGCTAAACATTATGAACTTGCAATAACAGTTAGAGAAGTGTAAATGCAAGGTAATACGGGTCATTCAACATTTCCCACTGCAGATATGAATATGTCACACATACCTTAAGCATGGAAATGTCACACATAGGCAAAGTTCTAATGTGGAAGCCCTGCTTATGGGTCACGCAAGAGAAACAGACATTGATGTGCTAGTCTGGAGAGCATTCAACAAAGCACACGCTGCCACGCAAACTTCCACATTGTGCACAACATGCACTTCGCATGGTTCAAAGCAATGTTGTCCTAAAAGTTTCAGAATCTCAAGGCTGTACTCTCATGCTTTCCAAACTCTCTCGTTATTTCACTTTATCTCACAAAGTTTACCTCTTACAATTCTACTCTCTCTGCCCAACACTCAGCTATTTTCTGAGTTTTCTTTCCACCCACACCTCTCATTCCATCTTCTTCCAACCACTTTCTTCACTTGCAAAGCTCAAATTCTCATAGCTCAATCATTTTGAGTATTCTTTTGATCTCCATCCATATACTGGACAACTAATTATATTGCCCTCTTAGGTTTCCCTCTCTTTTCCCGCTGCATTCATCATTCAATGTCACTGAAACCTCCATTTCTCCCTGTGGAATGTTCTCAATTCTGTATCCTTACAGTTTACACATATGCCTCCACTTTCAAATCTATAACACAATAACAACAATTGCTATTGAAGACTCTTTGACTGCAGCCCTGTAGTGCATCATTGGATGCAAATCATCAAATAGTTCAAATTAGATAGTAACAAAAATGTTTTAGTGTGCATACTGGTGGGCCTCATCTTGAACCCTCCAACAGAATGTATGATGATAAAATGTGTACACACAACGCAGTATGTTACATCGCGGTCTTGACAACGCAAGTCATTACATCGACTTGCGTTGGAGGGCGCTGGATTTAGGAATAGTGTGAATTACTATTCCAACCCCAGCCTACGTACAGTAGGGAAGGTGTTGGAATAGTATTTCACACTATTCCTTAGTCTAGAGCACCCTCCAGTGCAAGTCGACGTAATGACTTGCCTTGTGAAAACCACGATGTAACCATACCGCGTTGTAATGGTTGCGTGGTAAAGGATGTTTCCCCTCCAATATACTGCCGAGGCCATGGAGAAAATTAATGGCACAGGGATTGATTGTTCTAGTCTAAAGAACAAGGAAAAAAGACATAGCATTTCATAGATTAGGGTTTCTTTCCAGGGGCCTCACATTGACTTAAAGTATCTGGTATAATGTTTTACACACCAATTACTACACGGTGCACCTATCGATTTTAGGTCATTTGTATGAATCCTCCTCAAACACTCTTTTCCATATGCCAAAAAACAGACCATGCTTCATTTTGCTCTGATGGCTCATGATGCATAATTACTGGGTCATTTGCAAGGATATCTCTTCTGTCATCTTTAAGGACAATGATATTTTTTAGCTCAAACCCTTAAACCCTTGGTCTAGTCTACCTCTTCCACTTGTAATTTCACGTGCAGTGAGGTCACGCTCTGGAGTCACCATGGTCAACCCTCTATTTCTTCGATTAAAGCCCCAATGCGTGCCGCTAGGGACCTCTGGGGAAGATGGTACTTTGAATGCAAAACAAGGGGGTAGTTTATTTTGTGAGTTGGTAGTGTGAATTCCACTTCTCCAATGTCATTCTTGCCCATTGAACCTAATGTTAATATCTATGGTGTAGTTGACTTGGGTTTCTTCGTGAACCATGTCGGTGTGGTCAGGGTAACGGGTTTCTTGCTGCTGATTGGTCCCCTGGTTCATTACAATTTGAATATTGGCAAAAGACCATTTACGCTGTTGTCCCCTGAGTCACAACATGTCCGCCCTTTGTGATTCCACTGTGGCTAGGGATTCCAGATATGCTGGGAGGGAATCTTGCATTTTATGATGCCCCTTCCATATCCTTGATGGTTACTGAGAACATCTGTTGACTGCTCATCTGATAACTTGTTGTGTTTCGATTTAGATGCCAGTATATAGGTTTTCCTAAATCATGCCCTTATATAGGCACAATTTGCATTGCCCTTAGTTATGCATAGAATCCTAGTCCTTATTTAGGCATTAGCCATGCTATCCAAATACAGGCATGGTCACCTACATCCGTCCATCCCCATGTCACAACAAGTTCTTAGAAACCAGATCCTTAAGCCATTGGATTTTCCCTAGCTAGATTATTGATTTCTCCAAGAACTCATCTATTATGCATGAACTACTATTCCTTAGGGGTTCATTCATGACCTCTTCCTCTGCCCGGCTTTACGTCAATGTTAACATTCCTAGGCACCTTCCAGGTATAAATATACCTTCCCTTACCATGGCAAACCAAGGCTCGGCCACACAGCCCGATACAGCTTGCCGCGGCAAGTTCGGAAGAATTCGAGTCCCTGCCTGACAAACTGACCAGACGCTGTCATCCCCGCTCGCAGAGAATACAGCTTCGAGTGTTCTGACTCCCGAGACCCGGAAAGAGATTCCCACCTCTCTCATTCTAAGGTATGGAGTTGACTAGAACCTTACGGGACTCTTGGCATACAAACTTGGCATACAAACTTGGCATATGCAAAACTATAGCATACCATACTATAGAATACAGCACCTGCTTCTTACCTTGCACTACACTTAGGTTAGGTACACTGGGGTAGAACAGTTTAGAAGTATCAAATGAGTATCCTCTTTTAACCTACGTGATTTATGTATATGTATATGAATATACGTCATAGCTAGAAGACAATGCTATTACAGTATTATTTCTTCTTACTGCTTACGCTGTGCGTATTATATTTCGCATACTGTCTTGCGATTGAAACAGCTCATATCTCTTACAAGAGAAACAAGACTGTTCAATAAATCCTTTTATTGAAACGCCGTCTATCTATTTCTGTGTAACTCTGAAGAAACTAAGCATGCACGATGGACTGAGTGAAACTGTTTCCACGATTCTGAGACATGTTCCGATTCTAAGGGAAACAAAGTTGTCATGTTTATGCGGTTGCCAGAAACTACTCCCTTCTTGTTTATTCAAGGAGTTTCTAGTGGCCTCTGAGTTAGCTGGCACACAAAGTAATTAAGTTTAATGTACTCCATAGAGGCATACTGACCTCAGGCCTATGCCACAACTATAGTGTATTTCATTCCAATGTGCATAGCCTATAAGAGAAATAGGAACTACACTACAAACTTTTCCTTACTCTTTGACTGAGAAATTCCCCAGAGAACTTCTACCTGCCTGTAAGTCTCTTGAGTAAGTAGGGATATGAGATGATGACTCTTAAGGAACTGCATTTATATCCAATCCTCTCTGATTCAATGTTGTTGTTATTTGTCGCTCACTTTTTTGGAAAATGTCAATTTCGTCCAGCAGGTCTAAATTCCCAGGGCTATACTTTCTTGTTTTCCAATTTGCTGGGCTACAATCCTCCATCTCCTGGCTAGAATGCTAGGCTTGGGTTATCAGGGGGTCTAGGAGACCACTGTTCTGTCTGGCACAGGGTGAGAGCCCAGAGACCAAAATCTCACTCACTTAGGTCATTAGAAAATGATATCTGTTCAGGTTTAGATCATGAGGCTTCAATGTAAGTTTTCAGTTGCTGAAATATGAAATAAAATACAAAGGTGTGGAATTTATATCAAGTATCACAAGAAGCAGAAGGGCAAGCAATATGGAGCAGCATTGCTTACCAAACGCGGTCACAAGTAACCTCCCGCATCTCGCTTTGACCCCAACACTCTACCTGTGGAAGCCTAGACAATTGTTGGGATGTGCTGGGGAGGGTTGGAGTGCTGTGGGCTCCCTGCATGGAACTCAAGGTCGGTTCTACTGAGGGGTTCTTGTGTCTGCAGGGACGTCCTCTGTCTTCCTATCAACAACCTCACGTGACAACCACTGAGCCTGTCCATACTCGAGAGGACCACTGGACTCAACCACAGACCATGGCCTCTCTCTTAAACTTTCCTCCTATTAGATTATTTTCTTCCAGCTTCTTCTGTCTAAAAGACATTTTAATAACACTCTGCTTTCCTTCTAAATGTACCTTACCAAATTTTTGTTTGAGGTCACTAAAGTAAGTTCCTATTTCTACCCTTACTTCTATCCCTTTTATTTCGATGTTTTATGATGTTCCCACCATTCTAATCTTGTTCCTATTCCATCCGTCCACACATCACATTAGATACCTGTCCGTCTTTTCTCACCTTTTTATTCAAGTTATACTGATACCTCTATCCCACTTTAGCTCCTGCTCTAATTTGGTCTCCATCTCATAGTATCCCCCTTAAGTGAGTTTTCTGATTCTTTGACTTTCCTCTTACTCACGGACTCTACAGGCCATCATTTCCGTTATCTTTCCAGTTCCTTTGTTGTGTCCCTTTATTATGTCTTTTCTATTTGGTTACCTGTCAGGCTCATTCCTTTCTTTCACTTCCTGCCCCAATTTTCATTTCTGTTTCTTCTTCCCCTTTCCAGTCTTTCTTTAATTCTGTATCCTTTCTGTTTTCATTCTAGTTTTTCACATTTTTGTCATTAGTGACATTTTCATTCCCTTTTTGTGTTATATCTAAAAGGTATCTACAAACAGTAATTTCCAGTCCCATGCAAGTGAAAGGCCAAGCATTGAGTCCCCAAATGCACAGTGATTCTGGCTAAAAAGCTATAACCGGGTAACAGTGTTGCCTAGGGCGCAGGTTCATTTGGAAACTGCATGTGTTTGCAAACCTTCAAAGCGGCTGACAGTCATCTTCAAACATAATTAAACTGCAAAATGGAGCAGCGTCTGTATTCTTTTATCTAAAGTTCTTCGAAACTGGGACATGGTGCTTATTCATGCGGAAAGCTGATTTAGCGTCGTGGCCTGCCCCAGTCATTACATCTATTACATTATTTTTCTTAAATCATTCAGTTTGCATTCTTCATTCTTTCTCCTAAAAGAGGTTATCCAGGGACAACATGCCGCGAGCATCAGGTCACAGCACTCCATCAGAGCCCTCTCACCGGTGGCGGCGCAGCAACACAGCTCAGACGTCTGTCGGCGCAGGGAAACGTGAGAACACCAGGGGCAGCGCAGAAAGTGAAAGACATTCAGATGATGACACAAAGGGGCATATCATCAAGCACATGCGCTAATTATCGCAAATAGCGCGATTTTTATTATCGCCGTCTATCGCTGGATTTCAGTGCCGGGTTAGCGACGTATTATGAACGCTTTTCACCCAGGCGATGTGAAATCCAGCGATAGAGGGTGATAACATGCATTAGCGTGAGAAAAGGAGCGAAAAATGACCTGTGATAATGTAAACTTTGATAATAGGCAGGTGTGGACTTAGCCCTGAGATCCACCTCTCATGTTACAGATGGCTAAGTCTGATTAATAGCAGGTGTTAACATCCTACGATAAAGGGGCCTTAGCGTGGCTTTGATCATCGATTCGCGGGTCTGGGGTATCCTTGTAAATATCGCAATGCAGTTTAAGCGATGTTTACCCATGCTGTTCGGTGAGGAACACCCACTTTTCATGTCATTAGCAATAATAATCACTGACATGTAAAGTGGTGAAAAGACGGCCGCTAACTCAAGGAAACTTGATAATAGAGCAATATTTAAATCGCCGCTTTTTGTCCGAAAACGGCCGCTAAAGCGGCAAAATTGGGCTTGATAATATGCCTCAAAGTGCACTCACTTTCTGTGCACATGTGTATTGCACACCACGCCCAGCTCGAAGGCAGTGTGCTGCCTTAACACATGGGCACCCTGGGCAGTTGCCCAGGGGCCCCTTGAGCATAGGGGCCCCATGCAGACCAGAATTTATCACTAATTTTCTGTTAGACATTTTTATTCCTATGACTGGTTGTGAAGGCAGGGCCCAGTGCACTGCTTTGCCCGGGGCAATAATGCTGTTAAAACGGCCCTGCTCGAATTTGTCTCTCATTGCCGATGAAATCCTACAGCCAGCAGGGAGAGGCTCTTACAGTCCTCCCTCCTTCATCGACACCACTGGGTCTTGTTTTTTTTTTAAAAGATCTTTTGCTTAAATACCCAAAGTTGAGCCTCCAGTGTCGTGGGCATTTCCTCTGCCACAGACTGACCATCCTCATGACGTTCAATAATATGAGCACAGGACGGTTCTATTCATTGGCAGAAGGGGCCTCCTCCTACTTTGTCCCAGATGTTTTTTTTTTTACTTTTGGGCTTTGAGAAGCTCTGCACCGCCCTGCTGCACGCAGAACGACATTAAAGAGACAATGTCAGGCAGCCACACAGCAACAACACACCCAACACAAAGCGGAAGAGATTTCCAGGTGCTCCCCCCGCCTGCTCTGCAACCCTTGCACATGTTAGGTGACACCCCATGAAAGTCATTGCAAGTGAATTTCAATTGAGACCCAAGGATGTGGATGAGGGTGGGATGGTCAACTGTGTTGGATGTAGATGAAAGGTCCAACAATATCAGGAGGTGTGGGTCATCTCAGTGGTGATCATGAGAGAGTCTTCTGCAATGTGCATGTGAGCGGTCTCTGTGCTGCACTGTGAAATGCAGCCATGCTGGTAGTCATACAGAAGCTGGTTAGCATTGATCTATCTTAGAGCTAAGCTTAGACTGCTTTTTCAATGATCTTCCCAATGAATGATAGGCGATATGTTAGTTAGTAGTTAGCAAAGTCATTAGGGTCTAGTGTAGTTTTCTTTAGGATTAGGAGGATCTGGCCTGTCCTGAGAGATTCTGAGAAGTTGCCTTGGGTGAGAGACAATAGTGAGCAGAGGTGAGAGAGCTTCCATAGAGAAAGCTTCAATAAAGGATAAGGCTTAGACATCATCTTCATAGGACGTGGATTTGAGGGAGTTGAGTATTTTGCTACGATCTGTGTGAGGTAGGGTTTTGAAGGATGACTATTGTGGGATTTCACAGGAAAGGGTGGGTGTAAGAGGAACAGCACCTGATGAGCTGTCTGCGTGTTGCGCAGAAGGACTGATCTGTTCTGTTTTTCTTTAATTTTCTTATCTGAGTGTTATTGCCCATGAGGTCTTTAGAGTAACAGGGTGCTGAAGGAATTGGCTTGTACGTTTGTGTTTTAGTTTGAGCGTGGAGTGTTGACGTCATTTAGAAGGATGTTGGCAGAGAACAAAAAGTTGACTGGGTGAAAGATGACTTCAAGCTTTAGGTTGTTGATGGAGAAGTCTTTGAAGGATCTGAAGTTTTGGTCTTCTCTATTTGGTTGACCTCGGTTTGTTGGTAGGACACTGAGAAAGGATAGAGGGATTAAAATGTGGTCCGATTATTCCAGGGGTAGGGGTGATTTTCATTGGCTTTTGGAGGGTGTTGGGTGTCTGGGAGGATGAAGTTACCTAAGAGGATAGTGTGGGTATGTCGGTTGGATGAGGTGTTCAGTAGCTCTGGCTCTTCTCTAATGAAGTCCTTTTCTTTGCCCGAGAGGCCTGTATATGAGATGGAAGATGGTGGCCTGAGGTGCAGTGAGTGGAAAGTGGCATGTAAGGAGACCCATGGGGTTGGGTGTCACTTGCTCAGAGTACAGGACGAGGAGAACTTATGGATAACAGTGAAGCTTCCTCCCTTCTTATATGCGTGGTCCACACAATGGATGCTCTTTTATGTGAGAATAAGGGCATCTAGGATGGGTGCAAACATTCTCAGATATGGGGGTGCACCATGTTTCTTGATGAAGAGGGTATCTAGTTTGTGATTGGTGTTGTGGTTAGCGATGTCTAGTGCATGGAGTACTGCAGAGACAGCGTGAATGAGCATGCATTGGAATGTGCGTTCTGAAGTTTGAGGGTGTGTGATAGTGAGTGGAGTGTGTAAGAGGTTGGGTATATGTGTTATGAGGATGCTATGTGATTGTTTTGTGACATCTGGGTCTTCGTGTGTTTGTGATGACAGACAGTATGGGCTGCTGGGTGAGGCATATGATTATATCTATATTGTAGGTTTTGGTGGAAGAGAAGTTATAGTCTAAGGCCCTACTTGGCTCTAAGAGGCCCAAACAGGCAATGCCTTTGTACATGTCGACCCTTTGATTGGAATGGCCTGCCAGTGGGATACCCTGGGAAGTTGACTGAAGTGGGGAGAAGAGAGAAAGTAATGTCATTTCCTATATTTATAGATTCTGGAAAATGCAGTGATGTCCCTTCTTTTGAAGATGATTTGGAATGAAGTCTTTTTAGAAACATTCTGTTGTATCTTTTCAGTGACTGTGTCATGGTTCCATGCTGGGACGTGCATTTCTTTTATATATAACATCCAACCCTGTGGGCCTTATAAATCACCTTGGGGTGATTTATCTAAGGTATGCAAGTATGTTTTTATATGTGTGCCAGAACATTCCTTTATATTTAGTGGTGTGCAAAATTTGTGTAATCTACTTTTGCACAATTACGTGAACATTTTGGCAAAATTAGGTGAAATGATGCATAAACATGCAGGTGAAAAAGTAAAACGTGTTGTTGTAAATGTTAGTGAAATGCATACCTGGATCACCTTTGGACACGATAATGCATTTTGACATAAAAAATAATAGTTCTAAAAAAAAAGGACTTTGTTGTTTCCATGCATTTGCGGTAAAATTTTACAGGGAACGATGCATTTGTGGTAAATGTTTCCTGCAAACTACACAGAATTACGTAATATGGTGTTATAGCATAATTTTGTGAAATCTGAGTAACAAGAGTAATGTGAAATGACAGAAATAATGCTACTAACACTAGGGTAACCCTAATTTCAATTTCACATGGGCATGTCTATAATGTGTTGCTGCAGTTGTTTGAGCTGAAGAGTCACGTGAATGGCAGAGATGGATCAGGATGGTGCACTCGGTGGGTGGTGTGGGTGTCTTTGTGGGCTGCAAGGGATCCTTGTGCGTTGGTATATTCAGAGATTGCCAAGACCCCTGTGCCCACATGTTTTATTATGTCCTCTTTGTGCTGCTGCCACAAGAGGTGGGGGCTGTGATATTGTGGATGCTATGAACTTCCGTGCAAAAGACACACAATTGATGGATGCAATGCAGAACAAATCAAAACATTCACCGCTAGTCAAGATATCTGCGTTAAATCCATAATTCGTTTGCTCACCATGCCACCCCAGTTTAGACCTGGCCATATGCAAATCAGTCTTGACCCTGTGCCTCATGTGAACGAAACGTTGAGCCAGAACTGCCAAGCCAGGTCCTACCTGGACCAGAATCAAGTATCCTAGGACTGGGTTCACCCCTCATCAGCCAGGATAGCTTGAATCTAGTGGCACAGTGAGCCTGGGACCTACGTCTGGGCATGCCCGGCGCACTTAGGGCGAGAAAGCAAAAGACATACAATTGATGGACAGAATGCAGAACAATTCAAAACATTCACCCCTGTCAAGAGATCTGGGTTAAATCAATCATTCTTTTGCTCACCATGCCACCCCAGTTTAGACTTGGCCATATGCAAATCAGCTTTTGCCCTGTGCCTCATGGGAACAGCCCAGCCCGCACTGCCAAGCCAGGTCCTCTCTGAACCAGAAACAAGTGTCCTAGGACTGGTTTCGGGGATTCACCCCTCATTAGCAAGGATAGCTTGAATCCAGTTGCACCGTGAACCTTGGAAACCACGTCTGGGCATGCCCGGTGCACTTAGGGTGAGAAAGAAAGACACACAATTGATGGATGGAATGCAGAACAAATCGAAACATTCACCCCCAGTCATGAGATCTGGGTTAAATCCATAATTATTTTGCTCACCATGCCACCCCAGTTTAGACTTGGCAATATGCAAATCAGTTTTGACCCTGTGCCTCATGGGAACAGTCCAGCTTGAACTGCCAAGCCAGGTCCTCCCTGGACCAGAAACAAGCACCCTAAGACTGGTTTGGGGGTTTCACCCCTCATCAGCTAGGATAGCTTGAATCCAGTGGCACAGTGAGCCCGGGTACCACGCCTGGGCATGCCAGGTGCACTTAGGGTGAGAAAGCAAAAGACACACAATTGGTGGATGGAATGCAGAACAAATCAAAACATTTAACCCCGGTCAAGAGATCTGGGTTAAATCCATCATTCTTTTGCTCACCATGCCACCCTAGTTTAAACCTGGCCATATGCTAATCAGTCTTCAGCCTGTACCTCATGGAAACAGTCCAGCCCGAACTGGAATGGCATGGGGAGCAAAAAAACGATGGATTTAGGCCCCGATCTCTGTACTGGAGTGAATGTATGACATTGTTCTGTAGTCTGTCCATCAATTGTTCTTTTTGCAATTGTCATCCCAAGTGGGACAGGTATGCCCAGACGTGGGTCCCGTGCTCTCCATGCCACTGGAGTCAAGCAATCCTGGCTGATGAGGAGTGAAACCCCAAAACCGGTCCTAGAATACTTGTTTCCAGTACAGAAAGGACCTGACCTGGCAGTTCGGGCTGGACTGTTCCCATTGGGCACAGTGTCAAGACTGATTTGCACATGGCTGGGTTCAAACTGAACCGGCATGGGGAGCAACAATACGATGGATTTATGCCCATATCTCTGTACTGGTGTAAATGTATGACATTGTTCTGTGTTCTGTCCATCAATTGTTCTTTTTGCACATGAACCCCTGTGCATCATTCAGGGATTGGCAATTTGGCATGGGGGAGCAGCACACTCATCTGTTATATTCACAGGCCTACAGGATTTCTGCTTCTTCAATCTAATGATCCTGCCATCCTACAACAGTGGGGACTATACTATGGGGGGTTCGGTGATAGGAGAGGGGCAGTAGGTTCCTGTATACTTTGAGTGTTTGCTTCTGCCCTCTTTAAGCAGCTGGCCCTGGTTTAGCGAGTGAGCAGCTAGACTCCAGGGAGGAGTTATGATGGGACAGCTGAGTTAGCTTGAGGGCATGTCCTGCAACCTGGCCTTTCCGGAACAGCTTCCTTCATTCCTCGGTTGTTCACCACGCCCACATTGGTATTCTGAGAACTGTATGTGGCTGCACAGCAACTGTAGGGTGCATTCTCTCATTGATTAGTGCCTGTGTGAACCGTGCCTGGGGTGTGTGTGTGCACAGGTGCTGGGGATTATGCTCATGCATTGGGGAGTGTATGCATGTAGTGAGGTGTGTTTTACACATTTTGGGTTTGTGTCTGTACTCAGTCTCTGTTATGTGTGTATGCATGCAAAGGGTGTAGTGAGCGCACATGTAGTGTGGTTGTATGCATGTGATTGAGTAGCACATGTTGTGTGTGTGAGCGCAGTGAGTATGTCACTATAACATAATGGTTTTTGTAGGCTGCAGGTAACATTGTAAATGACACCACGAGGACTGCTAGTGACGCTTGGATTCCTCGAGGGATCCAGGTGACTCCCAGATTTCTTCCACTGTTTGTCTACTCTGTGCAGCTGCTTTCACTGTCGTGGGATGTATACAAGAGCATAGTGTGTGTGCATGAGTATGTGTGTGCACAGAAGACGTATTTATTATTGTGCCCAGTTATGTCTTGTGTGTACTGACAGAGAGGTGACTTTGCATAGCCAACTATATGTACATGCCTAAAACAAGGGTGTAGTAGGTACACACTGTTGGACTTGGCCCTTCTGGCCGGTTCACCCCGAAACTTTTTGCTTAATATTGTGACTTGGTTTAGTGATTTTATTGACTTCTGCGCACTTTACCGCTGTGTCCCAGGGTAAAGTGCGTGCGTGTTGTGAGGTTGGCCTGCCCTCCCATAGGAATGCATGGGGGAATGTATGTGTCCTGGTAGTTCCTGATGCGTGGGGTGCGCAGGCCCGAGTTTGGTATGTGCGGACTCGTGTGAGTGAATGCTGCGCGATGATGGGTGCGGCATGCATGTACCTAGTGTGGAAGTGCCACTTCTAGAAGTGGGCACTTCAGTGTGCAGTATGAAATGTGTGGCTTGTCTGGCGATTGGCTGGTGGAGGTCATGTGACGGACTAGGGAAATCCCCAGAGTCAGGAGGAGTCACCCAGTGGTGAATGGGGAGTTAGCATGCTGATGGCTGGGGAGGAGTATACCTGGGTCCTGAATAGGACAGGGCTTTCCCCACACAATGCTGGCGCCGGCCCCTGTAGTGCGTCTAATGACCCTAGCCCTGCCAGTGAATAGGGAGAGGGGCTGAGCAAAACAAAGTGCTCAGGAACCTGTTGGAACTGGTTCGCCCCTTCCCTGCACCTTAGACAAAGCCTTGTACTGTATAAAAAGGGGCTGTGTCCCCTTACAAGGTGTTCTCTTCCAGGATCCACTTGAGGGGGGGCCTGCTGCTGCTGGGCGCCAGGAGAGACCGCCACTGGGGACTGCCTCCCTGCTGGAGGGCCCTGTGAGCTGGCTCTGGGCCCAGCCTTTGCCCCCCTGCTCTTTGGAGGAACTTTTGGTTGCTGGACGTTGCTAATAGCGCCTGGGAGCGCTTTCTGGACTTTATAGCGCTGGGCGCGCTGTTTGGGCTTTTATAGCGCTGTGAGCGCTTTATTTCAAGGAGCCGGTGCCCACCCGGCGTTTGCCCCGTCTCTGTGGATCGTGAGGTCCCCTGGCAGGTGCCCACCCTGCCTGAGACGTGGCCATGATCGTTGGCGGGTGCCCACCCCGCTTATTTGGTTATCCTTACGGCGGGTGCCCACCCCGCCGTACATCGCATCATTGAGGGAGCCTACCCCTCGTTGCCGCTGAGAACGTCACCGCCGCGGCCGGGCTGCAGCCGGAAGTCAGGCGGCTGAGGGCGGGCCTCCGGGACAACCGGAACTTAGGAAAGGAGGGCGGGAGCCTACCCCGCCTCCTACTGCAGCGTCGCGGCTGCTCCGAGCCCCGGAGCAGGCAGGAGCCTACCCTGCGCCCCGGGGCATTCTGCCCGAGAGTAAGGATCCAGGCGGGAGTCCACCCCGCGCTGGACCAGAGAGAGAAGTGCGGCAGGACCTGGTGCGGAGGGGGCGTGAGGCACATTGTCGGTGCCTGCCTCTCTGCGTTAAAGAGAAGCCTCGGAGCCTTCCCCCCAGAGCGGAGAGAGAAAAGCCGACGCGGGAGTCCCCAGAGCAGCCCGGTGAGTACAAAGGGCTGGGGGACTCCGCACATGTGCTGGGGCGTGCGGGGGCAGTGTTGTCGAGCCCCGTGAGGCTCCACCAGAGGGGGCATTGGTTCTAGAGCCCCGTGGCTCCAACGACGGGGCGAGATTCCGTTAGAGTCCAGAGGGACTCCGGGGCCACGATTTACTCAGAGCGCTCGAAGCGCTCCAACGTACGGGGGCCCTCCTTAGTGAGCAGAGGGGCCGCTCCAACGTCAGGGGCAATATTTTGATAGAGCCCTGACAGGCTCCAACGAAGGAGCACAATAATATTTAGATCCTGCGAGGCTCGAGGGGACATTTGGCGAGGATAGAGCCCAGAGAGGGCTCCAGAGGCACGCTGGTGCCTGAGGTCGTTCCACAGCTGCCCAGCACTTAGTGGGCAGCTGCCACGTTTAGGTTGTGACCCTCTGAGTTTGGGACTGTGCCTCCTGCGCAGTCTTGCCCCTAACTTTGCTGAACACAGGGCGTCCTAGCCCCTACCAGGCCAGTTGGCCCAGGGACTGCCACAGGTGGTGGCTCATGTGGAGTTGTGCGCTAACGTTCCTTTCCTGCACCTCTGAATGTGTTTTTATGCGTCATGTGCCATTGCTTTACACCTCTGAATGTTTTTAGGCATCATGTGTTTTCCTTCCCTACACCTCTGAATGTGATGCATCATGTGTAACGTTCTACTACCCCTACAGGTATTGTGATACTTAGGTGGTTGTTTGCTTTCTCCTAGTACAGGTGGTGCTAGTGAGGTTCTAGTTCCCTGCGTGACAGTCTCCTAAGGTAGTTAGGGTTACGTAGGTGGTACTTACCTGATACCAGTAAGTACTGGTTGTGTGCTATACATATTATTTTTGTGCTACAGTGATCTTATATATTTTTGTGCTACGTTCTAAAAAGTGCTAATTCCTGACAGTGGTCCAGGTGGCCCTGTCTTGTAAATTCTGCCCGTGCCTGTTGGCACATTGTAAAGTGTGTGTTTTTATCTAATGTGTTGTGTATAATACAAAGGCTATTTTTATAGAATACCTTGTGTGGAGTTTCCTTTGTGGTGGGCCTTGGGTGTTGTTGCTGGGTGCGCGCGCAAACGCTTTACACATCGCCTCAGAGATAAGCCTGACTGCTCGTGCCAAGCTACCAAGGGGGTGAGCAGGGGTTATCTTTGGCGTGTAACTTCCTTGCCCTGACTAGAGTGGTGGTTTCTGCCTGACTTTGGCGCAAGCCTTAGCCAACCAGAAATCCCCAGTTCTAACATTGGTGATCAGCGGTGGGATTTGGACTTGCGTTTGCGCTGTACCACAGCAGCAACTGGCTACACCACAAAACTCTGCATTAGATAATCACATTTTAGGGATTATTGTTTTTGAAGTTCCTTTATTTCTTCTCCTGAAGGTATCATTGTGTAATTGTGTCCAGTACATTTGTCCCCCGCCCTGCGCCCAGAGTTGGTACCTGTGTCACGTGGTGGTCAGGTTGAGGGATCAGGGGTGGTAGAAACTGCCTTACCAGTCTGAGGGGAGGGTTGTGTGTGGATGGTGTGTGTGGCACTAGACAGTGAGTGTGAGTTCTCCAGGATAGAGAGCTCACTGAAACCTTTTGTGAATTGTGTACTCCTGTGCAGCTCCGACCCCCAGGTTCCTTGTGTTAAACTCTTCTCAGGAACGTCCGCCAAAATGGAGCCTGCTTTTAACTTCTGTAGTCTGTTTAGGTGCAGTAGGTTGGAGCTGGTAGGGTTCTGTGAGGAGAGGGACATAGAGGTGGGTGAGTCAGATACCCAGTCCAAACTGAGGGACAACCTGATCCTATGGCAAAAGGATGAGTGGGAGCAAGAGCGCAGTGAGGAAAATAGGGCCCGGGCCGCACGCCGAGAGGGTGGTGGGTCTGAGGGGAGCCCTGAGGAATCTGAAGAGGAGGAGGATTACCTGACAGGGACGCCAGTAGAGAGTGAAGACCCCATAGATAGGGAGTCCCTTGCTGGGTCCAGTGTCAGGAGCAGCACCCCATCCCTTTCCCTGTCCCCAGAGGAGTGGAGAGATAGGAGGGAAGAGAGGGAGCATCAGCTGGCCATGGAGAAGCTCCGGTTAGAGCATGCCCGGGGGATGGCGCAGCTGACTATAGAAGAGAAAAAGCTGGAGACCGAGAGGGTCTTAGCACAGGAGAGGATGGCGGAGGCTGAGAGGGCCTTCACCAGGGAGAAATTAGCACTGGAGAGTAGACTATCCCCTGCGCGCAGTCTTAGTTTTCTGGGCTCCCCAGGGAGGGTTGAGTCCAGTGGTGGCAGCGAAACAGAGTCCCGTGCGACAAGTCCCACGCCCAGTTCCCCGAGTCTGGTACCTGTTTCCCAAGAGGAGGAGTATAGGTTGAAGTTCAGGGGCAGTAGAAAACCGTCTCACCAGTCGTGGGGGTTGTTTGTGGATGACTGTCATGATGCACTGTGGGACTGGCTGATGGTCAACACGGAAGAGGATTTGGATATAGTGCTCAAAATGATTGTCAAAGAGCAGATGCTCAGTAGTTGTTCTCCAGGGTTGCACCAACACCTGTTGAGGTATGACTGCTTTTGTCCTTGGAAGCTGGCCAAGGAAGCAGAGCGCTGGGAAAGCGCTAAAGGTTCTCTGGAGTCATTAGGGAGTGACTCCAAAAGTAGTGGTTCAGGGATCTTCCAGCCCAGCGTGGTGGAAGAGGCTCCGTGTAGCCCAGCTAGGTCCCAGGATAGCGAGGAGGGTGTAGGGGCTTACGGCCTGGCTCAGTGGAGCGGGAGTAAGTGGGTGACCGAGGGTCCCCAGACGTACGAAACCCTGCCTCAGGACTTGGATGGTTTCATGAGGGAACACCAAGTTGGGGACCTAGGCTGTCCTGTTAGCCCATTTGAGGAGGATCACCTAGTGAGTAGAGGACCTGGAGCGCCTGTAAGCAGGGCTTCTGTGGTTCTAGAGTCTGGCCGTACCGCTCCGGTAGGGAGGGTACAGGAGTCCAGCGTGAGGAGTGGTTGGGGGATGAGCTTCCCGGTGGATGCACCAGTGGACCAGGGACTAGCCAGTGGGGCTAGATCTTCTTGGGGGGACCCGGGTGGCGCCACTTCTGTTCTGGGGGATCTTTGCGCACTGTCAGGTAGACAGGGGGCGGGAGATCTGCGCCAGGCAGACAGTCACACGACACATGGGTCATGTGTCAGCCTCAGGGGGATGGTGTGTAAGTCCCCAGAAGTCCTGGAGTGCCAGGCAATTATTCCACCGAAGGTTTTAGACCAGAGGTTGGGAGGCCAGGTTCAGGAACAGCCTGACCTGAAGGGTAGGACTACTGTAACAAGTGTCCTGACCGGTTCTTCTTCCAGAGGTACCGCCCCAGTTGGTAGGGAGCAGGACTCTGGAAGGGGGTGCAGAGGGTGGGAGAGCCCACCTCTGACCCCGGTGCAACCTGAGGGGTTAAACCCTGGGTTGGGAGACCAGTTCTCAGGGAGGGGTCCTGAGCTGGTAGGTGAGTTGCGTTACGGGGTCGCCTCTCAGAGGAAGAGAGGGCGGAACCCTAGGAGAAGAGGTAGGGGGAGGAGAGCCTCACCCATGACGTTTTGTCAGCTTGAGGGTACAGACCCTAGGCTGGAAGATCAGTGGCAGTTTAGAACTGCCCTGATGAGGGGTAGAGTGGAGAATGGCTGCTATGTGCCAGGGGTTACTACCCCCCACTCTGTGGTTAGGCAAGGACCAGTGGCACCTGGCCTAGGGCCTGGTCTTGGCCGCGGACAGCTTGGGAGTACCAGTGGGGTAGCCCAGTTGGTCCGGAGAGTGGTGTGAGAAGAAACCCCATGGGTTCACCGTGGCGTAGAAAAGGAGGGTGTCCCGGCAGTTGCGGGCCCGTGTCCGTGTTCTATCACCCCAAGCAGGGAAGTCCATCACGGTGGTGATTGGTCTACCCTGCGTTTTGGCTGGAAGGGGGTTGTGTTGGACTTGGCCCTTCTGGCCGGTTCACCCCGAAACGTTTTGCTTAATATTGTGACTTGGTTTAGTGATTTTATTGACTTCTGCGCACTTTACCGCTGTGTCCCAGGGTAAAGTGCGTGCGTGTTGTGAGGTTGGCCTGCCCTCCCATAGGAATGCATGGGGGAATGTATGTGTCCTGGTAGTTCCTGATGCGTGGGGTGCGCAGGCCCGAGTTTGGTATGTGCGGACTCGTGTGAGTGAATGCTGCGCGATGATGGGTGCGGCGTGCATGTACCTAGTGTGGAAGTGCCACTTCTAGAAGTGGGCACTTCAGTGTGCAGTATGAAATGTGTGGCTTGTCTGGCGATTGGCTGGTGGAGGTCATGTGACGGACTAGGGAAATCCCCAGAGTCAGGAGGAGTCACCCAGTGGTGAATGGGGAGTTAGCATGCTGATGGCTGGGGAGGAGTATACCTGGGTCCTGAATAGGACAGGGCTTTCCCCACACAATGCTGGCGCCGGCCCCTGTGGTGCGTCTAATGACCCTAGCCCTGCCAGTGAATAGGGAGAGGGGCTGAGCAAAACAAAGTGCTCAGGAACCTGTTGGAACTGGTTCGCCCCTTCCCTGCACCTTAGACAAAGCCTTGTACTGTATAAAAAGGGGCTGTGTCCCCTTACAAGGTGTTCTCTTCCAGGATCCACTTGAGGGGGGGCCTGCTGCTGCTGGGCGCCAGGAGAGACCGCCACTGGGGACTGCCTCCCTGCTGGAGGGCCCTGTGAGCTGGCTCTGGGCCCAGCCTTTGCCCCCCTGCTCTTTGGAGGAACTTCTGGTTGCTGGACGTTGCTAATAGCGCCTGGGAGCGCTTTCTGGACTTTATAGCGCTGGGCGCGCTGTTTGGGCTTTTATAGCGCTGTGAGCGCTTTATTTCAAGGAGCCGGTGCCCACCCGGCGTTTGCCCCGTCTCTGTGGATCGTGAGGTCCCCTGGCAGGTGCCCACCCTGCCTGGGACGTGGCCGTGATCGTTGGCAGGTGCCCACCCCGCTTATTTGGTTATCCTTACGGCGGGTGCCCACCCCGCCGTACATCGCATCATTGAGGGAGCATACCCCTCGTTGCCGCTGAGAACGTCACCGCCGCGGCCGGGCTTCAGCCGGAAGTCAGGCGGCTGAGGGCGGGCCTCCGGGACAACCGGAACTTAGGAAAGGAGGGCGGGAGCCTACCCCGCCTCCTACTGCAGCGTCGCGGCTGCTCTGAGCCCCGGAGCAGGCAGGAGCCTACCCTGCGCCCCGGGGCATTCTGCCCGAGAGTAAGGATCCAGGCGGGAGTCCACCCCGCGCTGGACCAGAGAGAGAAGTGCGGCAGGACCTGGTGCGGAGGGGGCGCGAGGCACATTGTCGGTGCCTGCCCCTCCGCGTTAAAGAGAAGCCTCGGAGCCTTCCCCCCAGAGCGGAGAGAGAAAAGCCAACGCGGGAGTCCCCAAGCAGCCCGGTGAGTACAAAGGGCTGGGGGACTCCGCGCATGTGCTGGGGGGTGCGGGGGCAGTGTTGTCGAGCCCCGTGAGGCTCCACCAGAGGGGGCATTGGTTCTAGAGCCCCGTGGCTCCAACGACGGGGCGAGATTCCGTTAGAGTCCAGAGGGACTCCGGGGCCACGATTTGCTCAGAGCGCTCGGAGCGCTCCAACGTACGGGGGCCCTCCTTAGTGAGCAGAGGGGCCGCTCCAACGTCAGGGGCAATATTTTGATAGAGCCCTGACAGGCTCCAACGAAGGAGCACAATATTATTTAGAGCCTGCGAGGCTCGAGGGGACATTTGGCGAGGATAGAGCCCAGAGAGGGCTCCAGAGGCACGCTGGTGCCTGAGGTCATTCCACAGCTGCCCAGCACTTAGTGGGCAGCTGCCACGTTTAGGTTGTGACCCTCTGAGTTTGGGACTGTGCCTCCTGCGCAGTCTTGCCCCTAGCTTTGCTGAACACAGGGCGTCCTAGCCCCTACCAGGCCAGTTGGCCCAGGGACTGCCACAGGTGGTGGCTCATGTGGAGTTGTGCGCTAACGTTCCTTTCCTGCACCTCTGAATGTGTTTTTATGCGTCATGTGCCATTGCTTTACACCTCTGAATGTTTTTAGGCATCATGTGTTTTCCTTCCCTACACCTCTGAATGTGATGCATCATGTGTAACGTTCTACTACCCCTACAGGTATTGTGATACTTAGGTGGTTGTTTGCTTTCTCCTAGTACAGGTGGTGCTAGTGAGGTTCTAGTTCCCTGTGTGACAGTCTCCTAAGGTAGTTAGGGTTACGTAGGTGGTACTTACCTGATACCAGTAAGTACTGGTTGTGTGCTATACATATTATTTTTGTGCTACAGTGATCTTATATATTTTTGTGCTACGTTCTAAAAAGTGCTAATTCCTGACAGTGGTCCAGGTGGCCCTGTCTTGTACATAATCCCTTGTAAATTCTGCCCGTGCCTGTTGGCACATTGTAAAGTGTGTGCTTTTATCTAATGTGTTGTGTATAATACAAAGGCTATTTTTATAGAATACCTTGTGTGGAGTTTCCTTTGTGGTGGGCCTTGGGTGTTGTTGCTGGGTGCGCGCGCAAACGCTTTACACATCGCCTCAGAGATAAGCCTGACTGCTCGTGCCAAGCTACCAAGGGGGTGAGCAGGGGTTATCTTTGGCGTGTAACTTCCTTGCCCTGACTAGAGTGGTGGTTTCTGCCTGACTTTGGCGCAAGCCTTAGCCAACCAGAAATCCCCATTTCTAACACACACCCAAAGTGGTTAGTGTACGTAAATCATTGCTGTGTGTGCGCAGTAATTTTGGGATGTGCACAGCCAGCATTGTTGGTGTTCTTAGCCTATAGCCTAGATGTGTGCGCAGATAATAGTGTATGTGTACATGTACAGGCAGTCAAATGTGTGTGTAGCCAGCTGTCAGACAGTGTATAACTAATGCAGTGATTGTGTGCACAGCTGGTGTGTTTGGCCTTGTGAGAAATTGGGTTTTTGGTTGACTGGGCTGTGAGCCCTGGGTAAGCAACAGCCACAATCCCTGGCAGGGTTAACCACAAAAGTCAAAAAATTAACCTGTGCTTAACCCTGGGTAGCTTGGCACAAAAAGCAGTCAAGGTTAACAAATTGGCAATGTGTAAATTATTTATGCAGCACACAAACAGTAATAAAGTGAAAATGCAACACAAGAGAAACCCCATAGCAATTTAGCAAATTAGAGTACATTTGAATAAATGATTTGACACCAAAACAACAAAAATCCAATTAGTAGAACTAAATTTATGTATTTTTGAATTCTTTAGTAAAAACTGGCGCTAAAAAGATTAAAGCACCAACTGTCGACATCTAGTCGTGCTAAATCGAGTCAAAGTAGAACAATATGGCCAACCGAGCATGAGTCCTATACAAGAAGTGTTCCAGTCAACAGCTGAGCAGACAGACAGCATGGAGAGTTAAAAAACAGAATGACATTTCCTCAAATACAGGCATATGTTAGGCAACATATATTTGCAGTATAGCACTAATATCCACCTGTAAGTGTATTGTTTTGTTATACGTAGCTGCTTAACTTGCTAAAACGTGACGGGGCATCCATGTACGAGTGCATGTGCAAGAGTTAAAAACATGTGGCCGCTCCATTTATTCTCAAAACACTAAATAAATGTGGATAAATACCAATAAGTTGGCCAAAAAAAATATATATAAATACAGACAGAAATGTTAAAAAAAAAAATACCATAAAATATGGAGACTTCATTATTATATGAGAAGCAGCGCATGAGGGGGGCTTAAGGGCCAATGGAAAGGAGTGCCGATTATGAGAGGTACATAAAACACAGTATTTTGTAAAATACCCATGTTTTAAGACTTTAAGTAAGTTTAGCTATAAGTCGGTTACACACCCTAGTGGATGATTACCAAATGCGTGGCTTCAGTTAACACTAAAACAGTGATTGAGTTTCTTACTGAGGAATTGTCCTGTGAAGGCATAATCAATTATCTAATCACAGATAATGGGGTACAATTTGTATCGCACGAAATGTGTGAGTGTTTAAAGGAACTATCTGTTGTGCATTTCAAAACAGCTCTTTACTCACCACAGGCCAATGGTTTGGCAAAGAGTCTGAACACGATAGTGAAAACTTGTACAAAGAGAGAGATTTTTTATAAAATGTTCTCTGAAAAATCTATTGAGATAAACGTGGTGGGCTCACCACAACACTCCCAACTGCGTTACCAAGATCTCACCTTTCTCCTCATTGAAAGGTAGGTGACCTCTTAGTCAGATTAATCCAGATTGGTTAAATTTGAGTGCTGGATCGGGTGAAGTGCCTGATTCTGAGGAAGACTTTAAGGGGCATATTTACTATTAAAATGGTGAAGCGTGTCATTAAGCCAAGAAGGCTAACAACACACTCCATCACTTTAGAAACGCAGGACTGCACCATATTTACAAGAATATGATACAGCCCTGCATTTCCCCCTGCTCTGGTGCTAAATTTAGCAGCCTAGAGTCAACTCAGGTACCCTTGCACCATAGTACAATGGTGTCTGTGTTCCACGGGAAGATTGTTTATGTGCAGGAAGGTGACCCTTCCTGCACATAAACAATCTTTAAATTGTGTTTTTTCACTTCTATGTGTGCTGCTTAATGCAGCACACATAAAAGTTACAAAATGTAATTTTTTCCAAAAGATTGGTGATATGCAGGAAGGGTCACCTTCCTGCACATAAACAATCAATGGCCTTTTGTTGTTTCTATGTATGCTACACAACGCAGCACACATGGAAACAACCAAAATATGGAGCAATAAAGCATTTATCCTCATTTCGCTGTTTAAGACCAGGTTTTCCCTGGTTTTAATTTTGGCGCTGCCCCATATGTATGCCACCCTTGTACATAGGGGGCAGTGTCAAAATCAAAGGGTGTTGCAGTGGAATATCCGCCGCAACACCCATTGCCCTCCCCTTTCACGCTAATTACAGGGTAAAACGCTGCCTTGTAAATAAAGCAAAGCTCATATCCCCAAAAGAACGTCACTAAAAGTGACATTCCTGTGGCAATAGGGGCTTGTAAATATGCTCCTAAATTTCTCTGGGCATTACGCCAGGAAAAGTACAAAAGCCAATTTCACAAGAACAATTCTGCATGTAAACGTGTGTGGAAAGTTGGAGACAAGGTGCTAATCAAGAAACCTGACGTGTTGAAGAAGGGGTGCACAAGGTTCATGGGTCCTTTTATTATTTCTGTTGTGAGGAAGAGTGTGGAGGTGTTAAACTCTGGTGATGTGTGGAATATGCCATGGTTGGCCAAGTTCGAGGACCAATCTTCTGTAAGTGACAATTCTTCTGTAGTGGATGATTCTGCTGTCAGTCTGTGTAGAAATATTGAGTGTCCTGCTAAAAGACTGAGGGGCATATTTGTACAAGCCCCTATCGCCATGGGAACATTACTTTTTGTTACGTTTCCGTGTTGATAGGGGCTTAGCCTTTTGTACAAGGCAGTGTTAAGCCACTTAATGTGGCTTAATGCATCCTTGTAAATAAGACCCCCTTTCACACTATGCTTAGCGTGAAAGGGGTGGGCAGTGGGTGTTGCGGTGGGCGTTCCACGGCAACACCCATTGATTTTGACGCTGCCCCCTATTTACAAGGGCAGCGTAAATAGGAGGCAGCGCCAAAATTAAGACGAGGGAAAACCAGGTCTTAACTTGGCGAAAAGCTGAGAAATGCTTCATTTCTCCTTGTTTTTGCTTTTTAGGTCTCGCCTAGCATTGTAGCGCATGCGCTGCATGCTCTGCGAGACGTATTGTGGATGATGACATTTCAGGAGGGGACTTGAAACCCCGCCCCTCAATTTCTTTGGCTGGCGTCATTGTTTATGTAAAATGCTGGCCTCCGATTGGACCCGAGCCTTTTTGGTGGCCGCCCTCTTCCCTTTTCGCTTGGCCCATACGGACTGGATTGTCTGCTTTTCGGCTGTCGTGAAGCAATTTCTTATCTTTAGGGGGCCATCTGTTTCTAATTAGCGTGGCCTTAGCGCTGTCGCTTTCACTTTCGTGGGCCGGGTGTGTTTCAGTGGGGAGGAGTTTATGATGCTTTTAAAGTTTCCTGCTCCTTGGCCACTTCAGTCGCCAGTTCCTTCCTGGAGCATGTGCGGCTCTCGGACAGGACGAGGGCTGGCGGCAGCACAATGGCCCAACGGCTATGGCGGTCGACCTCGAATCTGGGGAACTAGGTTTGAGTCCCGGCAATGACGCTGAACATCCGGTGATTCTGGGCAACTCACTTAATCTTCCCGTGCCTAACAAAAATGAATGTGTCCTCATGTAATGCAACTGGTGCTATGTAAAGCGCTCTGATACTCGATTCGGGTCAAGTTCGCGCTATATAAAACTCAGAGAAAAAAGAAATAAAAAACCTCTGCACGCAGGTCTCTGATGACACACAGGAGCAGGAGCTGAGCATGGCTTGCACAGAGCCATGCTAGGGGCTGATTGGTGCAGGGTTCTCTCCCAGGATGAGCACGCGCATTTCGATGGTGGGATTCTTTCTTGGGTCTTTTGTGTCCTTTTCAGTGGGTGGATCTGTTGCTGAAACCGGTGCTTGCCACTGTTATTGTTGCTGCACAAACACTGTGACATGTTTGTACCTAAAACAATTTTTTCGGCGTATCATTTGTAAGTAACATTGACTTTTCAGTGGAGGGCGGGTCCTGGTGGCAGCTGTCATAAAACATTGAATGCCCGATTTAAATAGTGCAGTGGGATTCATATTGAATCGGTTTAGAACGGGGGAGAGCCAAGGACGGAATGGAAAACAGACAAAACATTCTTACTTGACAGAATAGGGGGCATAGTTTAAGTCCCAGCATCGTCTCAACATCCTGTGATTCTGAGCAAATTACGTAACATCCTCGTGCCTGCGCCTTAAAAAAATCGGAGCTTGTGAGATGGAATTGGTATTTACGAAAAGCATTCCAATGCCATTCACGCTATACAGAAATGCAATCTATATATATATATGTCTGAAGAGTGTGACTCAATTGATAAAACAAGCTATTGACACATGGTTGCTCCAGTGCCTTAAGCCAAGTCATTTTGTGGCATACGCTATGCAAATAGCTTCTATTCTAATGCATAAGTATAGATTAAGTTTAGATATAGGCTTTGCTGTCCCATGAAGAAGTTTAACAGGTTGGGTAATGGAGATATCAGCTCTCCTTTTGTGATAAAAAAAACATTGGGGCATATTAACAAGCCAGGCGATAAAATTATCGCCGCTTTAGCGGCAGAAAACTGTCGCTAAAACGGCGATAATGGGCTTGATAATATGCTCTATTGAATTCCAATTGAAGCCCATGTTAGATGTGAAGGACGTCTAACATGGCCTTCAATTGGAATGCCATAGAGCATATTATCAAGCCCATTATCGCCGTTTTAGCTGCAGTTTCCTGCCGCTAAAGCGGCGATAATTTTATCGCCTGGCTTGATAATATGCCTCTGACTTTTTTCCCGCTCTGTCTCTAATTCCTTCGAGTGCCGCCCCTTCCCTGCCCCTTAATCCTGCCCTTTGTATTGCTGCTCGTCCTTCTGCTTCTCGGGTGGGGGGGTGAGGGGGGTACACAATGCACCGGGCTCACAGGGTTGGCCACGCGCCATTTGGGCACGAGGGCATTGTCAGACTGGCCCGTCTTCCCAGTGCTGTGTAGCACACTTAAAGGAACTGCATCGAGAAATTCAACAAAATGGGTGACAAACCCGGGATAGAAACATTATCAAAATAAGGGCCCTGCCGTGGCCTCTTTGGGGTCAAGACCGCTCGTTCTGCTCACACGCTTGCGGAAAAGGCCACTTTCTTGGAAGCTCTCGCTATTATAACCCTCAGTTTAGCCGCAACTCTAAGCATTCTAACATCAGATATAACAATAACTCCCTGACCCTACTCCTAATCATTGCCTGCCCACAGGGAGAGGATGTGGTTTAATGGCCAGAGCGACGACTTTGAAGCTGCGGAACCCGGTTCGAGTCTGGCGAGAGGCTCAAACATCCTGTGATTCTGGGAAAATCACTTAATCTACCTGAGCCTAAAAAATGGATGCGTTTGTCTGTAACGTAACTGGTGCTCATGTAAAGCGCTCTGATACCTTCGGGCCGAGTTTGCGCTATATAAAAGTACAAAAAAAGTCTACTCTTCCACCCCTTTTACAATGTAATATCACCTTAAATACATTTAAAAAGCAAAACTTCCCACTCTGTCCAGTCTTGCAACGCACTTCTCTTTTTCTTTCCGCATGCTTGCACTGCCCATGTGGCCAGACACTGGTGTTCCTAAGACATTTCTCCTTCCCTTTTCTCTTTTCCCACCTTCCCTATTTTGTCCTGAGCTCTTTTTCTGTTACCAGAAGCCCCTCCCCGAGGTGCTCTCCCAACATTACCTTCTCTTCACCCCTTGCCTTTCCACCATTCCTCCTATACCCCATCACCCCCACCAGGTGCGTCTTGTTCCCTAGTACCCTCAAGTGTACCCCATGAAACAACATAGGCTATACCCACAGGATCAAACCACTCCTATACCCTGCTCTACAGAATGTGTCGATTTCTCTGTGCACCTCCTTCCTTGCCTAGCTCCCCCGTCCTTGCGCCCCTACATTCCCCCTTTGGCAAGGACCATGCCCACATTCTGTGTCCACCCCCACTGGTCCTTCACCGTCAACAGGTCTTTTAAACCAGAGATCATTTTTTTATTTTGCAAACACAAGCGATTGCAAATGCCTTATAGAAATAATAAGATTAGCCCCCGATAAACTGCGTGGAGCCCCTGGCAGGGCGGCATTGGCCCAGCCGTGCTGGGTGCAGCACTCCAGGCGCTCTCCAGTGAGTCACCACAGGGCTCTGCCCCCCCCCCAACACACTTTTTTTTTTTGCTTTAATAAGCGCAGCGCCATCTTCACGGACACCACGCTATGCAATGCAATAGGTGTTTCTTTTGGTGTTGTAAAGAACATTGCCTTTTAATTTTTTTAAAGGCATTGCCATTTACAATGTCAATAGCTCAAAATAATGTCATTGCGAGACCTATTGCATTGTAAATGCTTGTTCCATGTGTGCTGCCTTACGCACATGGAAAAAGCAAAATGCCTTGGATTGTTTATGGGTAGGAAGGTGACCCTTCCTGCACATAAACAATCCTTTAAAAAATGACATTTTGTAACTTCTACGTGTGCTGCTTTAAGCAGCACACATAGTGGGGTTCTGGACTTTCCTAGAGTCCAGAGGTGTCAGGGAAACAACACCCAAAAGACCCCTGAGTTCCTTCCTGCCTTGGTGCACAAATAAACAGAGACACGGGCTTCTCGATGGTGGCGTCAGAGAGACCAAGATTTATTTACTGCAGGGACACAGAAGTCGTAAGAACCACACAAAGGCAGAATCTAGGAGACTGTTCGAATTGTATAAAGTGGGTCGCTCCTTAAATACACCAAATGTGTCCTCAGGCAGCATTGCAAAAATCTCTTTCATGCCTAGCCCGGTATCCCAAACAAACAATAAACATATACCAAACGATAATTATTTGTAAGTTTCCAGTGTTCGATCAAGTCTTCATGTCAGTTTTCCATTCTTCGACCGATCCTCCCCATCATAAAAATTGTATCCTCCCCATAGTAAAAGCCCAGAAGGAGAGGAGCGGAGCCAGGTGTGAAAGATTGATAAGTAGGATAAGAGATGCTTGTGGGTCATAAACGGGCATGGCTACTGTCTTCGGCCTCCTAATCGTGATCAGGCCAACGAACACAAGAACCAGTATAGCATGATTGGCCTCAGGCAAGGGAGGTAGCTTCTGCCTAGGCACGCAGCATCAGTTTCCTTGGACTAAAGCTTACGTGTCCTTAACAAGGTGATTCAGCCAGGGTCATTGCTTGTCCATTGACTATGTGAGGGCAAGAAACAAAATGGATGCCGTATCTAAGATGGATGCCATGAATTTACAACAGAATGCCCTATTTCTCAGTGAATCCATGCTCGTAGCACAGCGAAAACACTGTCACATACTAAATGGATCATTTACGGTTCACTGGTACCAAAATCGTGTCAGTACTATGATACCGAACACACGGGTTCGGATCGCTACAGAACCTCAGACCGTCCTTTTGCCCTTACATAGGCAATAACTTACTCAAGTCAGAATCCATCTCTATATTCATCAGGTCACTGATATGTTGCTGGAGCATTATTCTATCCCGTGGCGTATCTCCTAAAACAGGTGGTCTTCTTACGCATGTTGCAGCACAAAGGCCACATAAGGCAGGACCACACTGAACGATGAGACAGCATGAGAATAAAAATATCAACAAAACACCAATGACTATCAGAACCTTCCATCCCCACGCAGATAACAGATTCCAGAACCATCCCATCAGTGACCAATCACCTTTGTCTACATGAATAGAGTCAGTGATCTTGTGTAACTTAGAAATGGCCTCATATACTGTTGGCGCATTATTTGGGATAAAGACACAGCAACTCGATTGGATCATCTTACATACTCCACCTTGATCTGCAAGTAATACGTCAAGGACCATACGGTTCTGCAACGTCATGAGGCGATCCGCTTGAAGCTCAGCTGTCAGGTTACTAAGGGCACCAGCAGTTTCAGTAATGGTGGATTCAACTACCCGTGTTAGTTGACGCAAGTTCCTACTATTGGCCATGGGCCCCCAGAATGGAAGGAAACCTTTGAAAGAGTCTCCTGCTTCTTGGCCAGCTGTATCTTCCTTGTCGAAGACACCTCTCACAACTCTAGTCTTGTGATAATCCGGTGCAGCAGTGTATGTCTGAGGTAATAGTCGGGCAATATAACATGAGCCTGAAAAGTCAGCAGGCAGCCATGTATATGCTCTGTCTTTGCAGACAAAATAGGTACCCTTAGCAGCTAAGAATGCAGGGGAAGACTGTGATGGAAAAACGTACGTTTCAGTACAGTCACTCTTCCCTAGTCGAGCTCTCGGATTCCACCCATTCCCTTGTAAACAGACCTGACCTTGGTGGGGTACGACCCAAATCGGAGTCGAGCTTTTACGCTTGTTTTCACCCAAACTAATGCCATACTCCGTAGCATTGCAACCCATATAAACTCGTAACTCATCCTTGGGAATAAACGGAGTGTTATTGACATCTCTAACCATGTCAGTAATTCCCTTTACCAAGGCTCTATTAGCAGAGTTATACCTAGTGGAACGCGGAGGTTGCGGGGGATAGGTCTCTAGAGCATAGGCGAACATGGTCTGAAATGCCCAAAATGATCCATTATAACTAAAGGGCAGAACCAGATAGGGGATACCCTTGTTAATGGTATGTGGTATCAGACCACACACCCAGCAGTTTGTTGTATTTACTACTAGTTGGTGTTGGTGCAAGAGCTGAATGAAAGTGTTATTTATAAACTCAGAGCGTCGAGCTTGCTCGTGTGCAGGAAAAGGGTGAAAAGAATGAAGAGAAACAACAGTCGGAGAAACAGAAACATGGGAAGGCACTGTAGATGTGACAGGTGCAAAAATCAATTGGATACCAAAAACGATTCCGCCTACCAAAGTTATTAAAACAATCAGAAAGGTCAGAGCGCATTGCATCATGAAACATTTGCTATGCAAAATTTCATACAGTTTTGTCTTACGAGCATTTATGACGGTAGCTCGCCGCAGTTCAGGAAGCTCCATCTTCTACAACCGTTCGCAACGGATGGTTTGTACCTGGGAGTTCCCAAAATAAACAGAAGAGACCGACCTTGTGTCTGGCCCCCTGCAAGTTAAAACAAGGCACACGTTACGACCCTACGGCAACCCAGATGGCAAGGCGAGAGAACAACAAAAACAAAAGGACAAAAAATTATAGAGCAAACTTCCTGACTGGATGCAATGTGATAAGATCAAAACAGTTTTCACACAGAAAGGTGATTATGCAATGTTATTGGTTCATGGAATGGGAACGTAGGTTATATCTGTACTTTCCGGGCCTTGTCTGATCTTGAAACAGCTGATCTGCAGGTGCAGTAATGTTCAAATCCATAGGTGGCAAATGTTCACTTTGTACAACACTCTGTTCAGGGTTCAAAGGAACAGTTCCTGGTGCAGTATCAGAGTTCTGTGTTTCAGATCGTTTGTCCGTCATGTACTCTACATCACTGAACGGGATAAGCCTAGGAACAGGTTCTGTCTCGGATACACCAAATCCCTGTCTAACCCAGTTGTCGTAGGGGAGTGGGAGAGGCACACGCTTCGTATGGGTAGCGTGCACCCAATTTTTCCTGCCAGCCAGGCGTACAGCAGTTCTTGTGGCCAGGAGCACCTGAAACAGACCCACGAATCTTGGCTGGAGGTTCCGGGTCCGTCCAAAGTTACGCACCACAACCAGATCACCGGGTTTCAATGTGTGACCTGGACTCTCTGGCAGCTTAGGCAAGGATTCAAATACCTGTTGGTGAATAAGACTCGATTTAGCAGTCAGGTCAAAAAGGTAATCAATCAACATTGGATATTCGATCTGTTTGAACTGCTTGGGCCTAGGGACTCCCCAGACATTAGCAGGGCGACCAAACACAATCTCATATGGGCTAAGCCCTACTCGAGAGTGTACAGTCGCTCTGGTGGACAATAAAGCCAAAGGCAGTGCGTCTGGCCAAGATAAACCAGTGGAAGCTTGGATTTTAGCAAGTTTTAGCTTCAAGGTACCATTGTACCCCTCAACCAAACCTACTGACTGTGGGTGATTCGCACTATGGAATTTTTGCTTAATTCCCAAACCCGTACACACACTCTGCATAACTTTCCCTACGAACTCACTTCCATTGTCCGACCATACAATCCGTGGCATACCATACCTGGGGAAGTACTCTTTGAGGAGGATTTTGGCAGTGGACATAGCAGTGTTATCCTTTAATGGATACGCTTCAATCCATCTTGAAAAAGCACAGACTACCACTAGGACATATTTGAGATTGTTACATCTGTCCATGTGGATAAAGTCCAACTGAATCCCTTCAAAGGGACAAGAAGGGGGAGCAAAGTGACCAGCTGGGGTTGGGGTTCCCTTGCCAGGATATGCATCAGGCATACCATGCAATTTTTCACCACTCTCTCCGCGCACTTAGTAATTCCATCGTTCTTCCATACTGGAGCTAACATCTTACAGATCCCTTTCGAACTGATGTGCGCCGCTCCATGCGTCATAGTGACTACCGCAAGTACATACGCATCAGGTAGCATCCAACGCTGATGCTCAGACAAATCAATCCAACATCTACTCGAATCCATTTTACCCATTTTCTCCTTCCATGCATTCTTCTCATGTTCAGTTGCTTCATTCTGGATTGCCTTCACACTTTCAATCGTATTCTCACACATTCCTGATTGAGCAATCCATCTTGCAGACGTTGCATGTACATTCGGCTCATCATGTTCTTGGCCGTCCCTTTGGCGACCTCATCAGCAAACGCATTCCCACGGCCAACATCATCCGTAATCTTCCGGTGTGCACTGCATTTCACAATCGCAACTTCATTCGGTAAGGTCAGAGATTCCAACAGGTCATTGACTAACTGTCCATGTTGGATCTTAGTCCCATGGGACGTGAGAAAACCTCTTTCTTTCCACAAGCGACCAAAACTATGTGCTACGCCGAAGGCATACTGGCTGTCAGTAAACACATTCACTCTCTTTCCCTCAGCTAAAATACACGCTCTTGTCAATGCAATTAATTCTGCAGCTTGGGCAGAATTCTGACTCACTCTTGCAGTCTCGACAACCATACTCAAAGTCGTAACTGCATACGCAGCCGTCACATCACCAGTCTGTAGCTTGAAACACGATCCTTCGACATACAAAGTACCATCTGGATCTAGTAACGGAGTATCTTTTAAATCAATCCTACCTTTTGTCTCTTCCTCAGTTCTAAAACAACAGTCATGGGGCTCTGAATCACTCGACTCCTGAGTAGTCGGCAACAGCGTTGCTGGATTCAATATGCTGCATCGCTTGATCTGAATGTGACTTGCCAAAAGTGTCAGCTCATAGCCTGATAGTCTAGCACTGGTGAGGTGCTGAGTTTTCGTTCGATTCATGAGTGTATCCACAGCATGTGGAACCATGACTACCAACATGTTGTTCATGACCAATCCAGCAGACTGTCGAATAGACACTGCAGCTGCTGCTGTAGCTCTCAAACAACTTGGCAACGCTCTGGCTACCGGATCTAATGTGGATGAGAAATACGCACAAGGTCGCTGCTTGTCACCAAATTGTTGCGTCAAGACACTCAACGCACAACCCTTTCTTTCATGGACATGTAGCGTAAACGGCTTACTGTAGTCAGGAGTACCTAACACAGGATCTGAGCACAACGCATCACGCAATTCCGAGAAGCTCTGTTGACATTCATCAGACCATGGCAAAGGACTCGGGACACCTTTTCCAGTCAGAGCCACCAATGGTTTTGCCATGAGAGAAAAATTTGGGATCCATTGTCTGCAATATGATGTAATACCCAAAAACGCACGCACTTCTCTCTGTGTGCTTGGTACAGTCATCTGTGAAATTGCTTTGATTCTCTCTGGGGTCAACCTTCTTCCCTCCTTTGACAAAAGATGACCTAAGTAGGTCACTTCTTGGCAACAATATTGTAGTTTAGAAGGTGAAACCTTGTGATGTAAGTCTGATAAATGACGCAGCAAAGAAATTGTAGCTATTTTGCAAGTTTCCTTGTCGTCAGCAGCCACTAAAAGATCATCTACATATTGGATCAGAGCAGCACCAGGTGGAAGTACAAAAGCATCTAATTGACTTTTTAATGCTTGGCTGTAAATTGAAGGGCTTCCACAATAACCTTGTGGGGCGCGCTTGAATCTGAAACCACGACCACCTAAGGAGAAACCAAAAATATCCCTACTTTCCTCGGCTATCGGAATGCTGAAAAAGGCATTCTTCAAGTCGGTCACTGTAAACCATGTAGCTGAGGCAGGAATCAACGTCAATAATGCAGTGATATCTGGGACCACAGGAAACTGTGGAACCACTATTTTATTAACCTCTCTGAGGTCAATCACAAATCTGTAGATTGGAGGTTTGGAAGGGTCAGTGCGTTTCAAAATCGGCAGAACAGGACTATTGCAGACATTTCCTCTAGTTTCTTCTATCACATCTTTCTGTATCAAATCTTGCACGATCAGTAAAAGCGCACGTTCACCTTCATTTGAAATCCGATACTGTGGGATTCGTGGGAATCTAACATTTGCCTTCAGACTCACCACATAAGGGGGAATTTCCAGAAGACCTACATCATTAGGACCAGTCGCCCAAAGATTATCAGGGAGAGAACGCAGCTCCGGTGGGAGCTTATCCATCGACAAGTACATTGGAGAGATGACTCTCTTACCCAACGTCAGCTGTACTCCCGAAGGAGAACAGTACAATGTCGCATGCAGGCGTTTCAACAGATCTAAGCCAAGCAGATTCTCATTGCAACCGGTCGTCAGAATAAGGGGTGCTTCTAGTTGACATGGCCCAACAGAAATTGACAAAGGACCAGAAACAGGGTTGTGAACAGGGGCACCTGAGAAACCTACTGAAATGTTCGTTGAGCCAGACAAAGGTGCGCCAGGGAGTTTCGCGTGCATAATTGAACTTTTTGCTGCACCAGTATCCAACAGAAACGGTTCAATCACGCCTGATGTAGCTACTGCGACATAAGGTCCACTCTGATCAACTGGAACTGATACTACTCCCTCTCTCTGCCTGTGGCTGTCCTAGTACTCACTTTGCTGAACTTCTTCACTACCTTCATAATAATCCTCAACATGGTATTGGGGAGATCTACCTAATTGTGTAGATTGTACATTTCGCTGATCGAAATAATTAGATGGGCGATCAGTCTGTGGAGGCATAGTATCACGTCCTCTACCTCTAAGAGCTTGCATAAACCCAACACGACCTCTCTGAGCTGGGACACCACTAGTTTGTGAGTGCAGAACTGGACACTCATTCTTATAGTGACCATCCTTTTTACAATAGGCACACTGATTCCATGCTAACCGTTGTCGGGGAAAACCATAGTCAAATCTTTGGGACATCCCTTGCTGGAATTGTGGCTGTTGCTGAAACTGGGGTCGTTGCTGTGAATCTGACTGATTCGAGCGAGGCGGATACGCCTGTTGAAAAAGAACTTTAGTTTTCAAGTCTTTTGTCTTCTTTTCTGACTTTTCCTTCTCTTCTTTTTCTCTATTTTCGTAATACTGAGCAGTTGCGAGTATCTGTGCTGTCGTCGACACCGCCCATGCACTCTCAGAATCCTTCAACTTGTTACTAAGCTCAGGCAATAAATTAAACACAAACTTGTAGACAAACAACCTCTGACCTCCCTCAGTACTCATATCTTGCCCACTGTGGTCTACGAAGGTCTCTTCAAATCTAGTGAAGAAATCAGAGACGCTTTCGTCCTTCTTTTGCTTGCATGCTGATAATTTATCCCAGTTGACCCGTAACGCTGGCATCAGCGTTTTCATCAAATTGATTATTCTGCCAGGCAAAGCGGCAATCAGAGGCTCAGGTTTAGCACCACCAACTTGTTGTGCATCTGCCGCTACAATAGCTGGCCAATCACCTCCTAAAGCAACTTGGTGATTCTCATGGCGAATTTTGGCCCATATAGGCTGTGGCACTACATTGCCAAATAGCATTTCGATGTCTGCCAAATTCATGACGCATGCTTGAACTGTCTGGGTTAACTCTTTATAATACCCAGCAGGATTCTTACGCGGGTCCGGAAACGCCTGTTTTACTGCTAATACCTCGGCCCGCTTCCAAGGGATGTGTATCCACACTCTATGGAAATGTGCTGGAGCAGCTAAAATATTATTAGCCGCATCAGCTTGAACTGCATCGCGCCATATCGGCGGAACTTCCCTCATCGGATACTGACCTCGCTTTTTCCTAGTAATCGGAGAACCATCAGAGTCCCTTGGTGCTCGAAGAGGAGAATCAGACCTGTATGCTAGAATCAGTTCTATCGCTTCCTTTACTTCCGAACCTATTACCATTCCTGTAGCGAACCTTCTCTGAATATGTATCAAGTCTGCGGGAACGGAATCTAAGTCATCATCATCCCATTCCTCACGCAAAAGGGAACACATCACGTCAAAGACATAACGCTGAGTTGGTTCATTCCATTGCATAAATGTATCCAACACTCTTCGTGCATCATACTTCGCAGCTTTCGACATCCACCTAAGAGCTGTCGAATCTAATATTCCTCGTTCCTGGGGACCAGGAAGCTGACTACGTCTCTGTGTAGAGTCAGAAACGGGTGTCTTAATTAAAGACCTGTAGAGAGGAGTTAAGATATTAGTTACAGAGTCGGTTATTTTCCGACGAACAGAAAGCGGAGTCAGAATGTTTACAGAGTTCGGGGACAAGGAAGCTGGAGCAGATGAAATTGTAAGGGTAGAAGTAGTAGGTAAAGCAGTTTGCGAAACGTCAGGCAAAAGCGGAATAGGCAACCCAGGTAGAGGGGGTGCCGAAGGAACATTAACCACAGGAAGAATAGGAGCTTGAATCAAAGGAAAAGGAACAACTATTCCAGGCTGACCAGCAGCCGGTTGCACAACAGGTGGTAACTGTGGTGCTGTAATACCCTGTGCATACGGTGGAGGTGATCTCAATAGGTAAGACAACAGGGGATCCTTTTCACAGTCCTCTATTGGCTTAGCAGGACACGATGGCAAGGCAGGGTAGCACTTGTCAATCGCCAAATTATGTTCTCTATTCGCTACCTCTATTGCTTTTTCAGTTTCGTTGACATGCAACTGCCTAGCAGACTGCATTAAAGTCAACCCTTTCTCTTTCTGTTCCTTCTTCATTTTTCTAATTTCTCTCTGTCTAGCTTCTTTACGCCAAAAGCGAAAAGAATCGAACATTGTCGGCCGGGCTTTCTTTTTAAACAACTTCACTTCTAGATTGTCTAGAATTTTAGTTTCAAAGCTACCATGTGGTGGCCAACTAAGGACACCATCTTTCCTGGTGTAACGGACCCACACTCCATTATAAGTGATAGGACCCACACCATGTTTACAATAGAGCTCATATGTAGGAGTTCCGATAGGAGGAATCGGACACGAGTCCTCCAACCGGGAATCCCTGTTGCAACTCAACCAGGACAGGAAACAATTACTACGGCTAGCCATTACAAACTAAAGACAAATTCTAACCAAAATGCGCAAAGAACTTAGGCCTACCAAATGAACCAATACCAAACCAAAGATTATCTTAACAAGAGCAACCAATGATAATCAACAAATCCAAAACAAACGTACCCAGAGAGCAAAAGGATTATCCGAACAAGAGCAACCAGTGATAAATCCTTACAAGAGCAACTAAGAGCAATCAAACGGGGCGCGACCCACTTAATACTTAACTGAAATGTCGAAGACGTCACCAAGGAGAACCCGCCTACGTCTCGCCGTACTAAGGTCTGCACCTCGGGTCCAAGACAGGGCGACAGTCAGGGCAGCGGTCCTCTGTAGCCGTCTGGGAGCGGGAACCCTCGTGGAAAAATCGTCGGGCCACTTTTACGACATACAGGGATCGATGAAGCGGGGTACCCCCCTCCGGAATCTTCACACGAAGCTCCTCGAAATCTTCAGGCTTTGGACCGGTACCGGTTGACGTCGCCCCACGCTCGGCGCCAATTGAAGGTTCTGGACTTTCCTAGAGTCCAGAGGTGTCAGGGAAACAACACCCAAAAGACCCCTGAGTTCCTTCCTGCCTTGGTGCACAAATAAACAGAGACACAGGCTTCTCGATAGTGGCGTCAGAGAGACCAAGGTTTATTTACTGCAGGGACACAGAAGTCGTAGGAACCACACAAAGGCAGAATCTAGGAGACTGTTCGAATTGTATAAAGTGGGTCGCTCCTTAAATACACCAAATGTGTCCTCAGGCAGCATTGCAAAAATCTCTTTCATGCCTAGCTCGGTATCCCAAACAAACAATAAACATATACCAAACGATAATTATTTGTAAGTTTCCAGTGTTCGATCAAGTCTTCATGTCAGTTTTCCATTCTTCGACCGATCCTCCCCATCATAAAAATTGTATCCTCCCCATAGTAAAAGCCCAGAAGGAGAGGAGCGGAGCCAGGTGTGAAAGATTGATAAGTAGGATAAGAGATGCTTGTGGGTCATAAACGGGCATGGCTACTGTCTTCGGCCTCCTAATCGTGATCAGGCCAACGAACACAAGAACCAGTATAGCATGATTGGCCTCAGGCAAGGGAGGTAGCTTCTGCCCAGTCACGCAGCATCAGCTTCCTTGGACTAAAGCTTACGTGTCCTTAACAAGGTGATTCAGCCAGGGTCATTGCTTGTCCATTGACTATGTGAGGGCAAGAAACAAAATGGATGCCGTATCTAAGATGGATGCCATGAATTTACAACAGAATGCCCTATTTCTCAGTGAATCCATGCTCGTAGCACAGCGAAAACACTGTCACATACTAAATGGATCATTTACGGTTCACTGGTACCAAAATCGTGTCAGTACTATGATACCGAACACACGGGTTCGGATCACTACAGAACCTCAATAAAAGTGACAAAACGGCATTTAAAGATTGTTTATGTGCAGGAAGTGACACATTCCTACACATAAACAATCTTTCCCTGCACGCAGACACGCTTGCACTAAGGGTGCCTGCGTTGGCGCTTCGCTGCTAAGTGTAGCGCCAGCACAGGGAGAAACACAAGGCTGCACAATATCCTTGTAAATATGGCGCAGCCCTGCATTTCTGAAGTGACGGAGGGAGGCGTTAAGCCAAGAGGCTAACGCCGCACTCCACCACTTCTATGTAAGTATCCATATGAGAGTCAAACCCATGTGGCTCAGTGACTGTGTTACTGGATAGATTGTACATCTGTGTAGAGATAATGAGTGTTTTGCTAAGAGACGGAAAGTCAAGCTTATGTGGCTTAATGAAAATGGTGCTGGATAGACTTTCTTCCTTGAACGTTGGTGTCATTTATGCTTTCTTTTTTCCTTCTGTCACTTATCTTTTTCCCTCATATGTTATTCTTGTTCTGGCCCTACTGTATTCTTTTGAGTAAATATTGTATGGGGGAAGTTGTGTTATGACTCAAGTTGTTGTTATGCCATTCTACTGACACCTATGCCACTTATTACGTGGGCCTCTGGATCATTGCCAGGTCATGGGTGCCAGCTCAATGCTTTGTACATCAACAGTGTGTTGGTTTTTGAATATTAGCAGTTCTCTGGCTGGCAGCTGCAAGTGCGGGTTGGTTGTCTCTGTTTGCAACTCCAATTATACACACGCAGGAAATGCTTGGAATACTGTGGTGTTTCAAAACTTAACATATCTTTAAAGGAAACATCCAGTGTAGAGAAAAACTACACTTCCCTTTACCCGGTGCTGCATCTCCAATAATAAGCAATGGGCATTCTAGAATGTTCTGTTACTTGGGTTTTCAGACCTATTGTGACATCATTCACAGAATGTCCCATAAAATCACAATATAAACCGATGGGGCAAAAACATATTACACACTCAAACTGAATAAAAGAAAAATCCTTTTCACGTTCTATGCCGAGAAAAAAAATCTAAATACTTTTTGTGCATTTTGTATCGCTAGGACAAAATGTCACTATGCGCGGGGCAGTGTCCTGGTGCTTCTTCATTTCCAACTGGTTAATAGATCACAGAATCTGTTCTGACAAGACAGCGAGGCAAGCAATCCAGAACGGAAAAGCTGTACAAAATGAATATGAATATGAAATGAGCTTTGGATAAAAGGGACATCAATTTCCTGACATATATACACTGTAATGAAAGCAAGGGATTTTGCAAATGTCTCCCTTTAAGGCGATCAACCACCAAACATTATGTGCACATCAATATTCAAAGAGCATCCCCTTATGATGCAGGTGTCGCTTCATATTTCAGCAGTTCCTGCAGCTCTATAAGGACATCAGTTTTGTAGTGTAGAAGAATGCTAGGGTAGACCCTACTGTGGGATCTGACCTACCCACCGTATTCTCAACTTTATTAATACATATTAAGATATCTAGTGTAGAATATTTATGGGTTACCCCATGCATGGCATGTAGGAGCATAGAGGATGATGCACATAGCTTTGTGCATGCCCAAGCCTAAAGCATAAAATGTGCAAGGCCAATTCTGGGATGATTGACACTTACATTAAAGACCATGTGCACAGGCATCAGCCAGAACCGCAAGATGTCGACCACCAGCGGCTCTAGGGGCAGCGTATTGGTGAAAGACAGAGCTGCTGTTTGAAGCTGCTGGTCTTCTTTCCGCAGTGGAGGTGGCACCCTGCAGGTGCAGGTGTGTGGTTGCACCTGCCTGAAGAGAGATGTCTGGTGGAACTGCTGGAGTGCAAATTTTGCTCTTTCATTTGTAGGGGTGCATTTTAATCATGGGTAGTCCGCACCTACAAATAATGCTTTATTGTATTAACTTAGGACATTAGAACGTGAACTGCAATAAAGTGAAAGGTGACGTGATAGGGATATTTTAATGCAAACGTGAAGAAAATAACATTGTAAATATGTGTGTTTAGCTGAAAACTTTAACGTGCAGAATTCGTATAGTTCGCTAACAAGTATTCATGTATTTGGTGTGCTCATGTAATGTGTTAATTTAGATATGCTTAGTAAATAATGTTCACTTTATCTGTAATGTCATGAGTCCTTTGTGCTATTTCTAATGTTGGACGATTTCTGTAGGCCGGAATTGTATTTTTTCCCTGGAAGCTCTCCCAGTAGAGTTAACAGTGAATTTCATGTGCATGTTGGATTTGCTCTTTCTCACATTTCTATTGCAGGTGGAGAATTCATCTTTTTTTAGTTTGAATAACGTCTTTGCTTTAGGAGTTAGGCTTTGGGAGGAGAGGATACATTGAACGTTGATACTGATAATGGAGGACAGTTGTACTTTCTCATCGGAGCAAGCCTGGGAATCAAGGTTGTTGGACAGGCCACCCGAAGGGCTTGCTCCCTCCCCGCATGACAGGGCCTAAGCCCCGGCCCGCCAGGCATGACCCACACGAATCACCCGCACCCCGTCTCCCGACGGAACTCCTGCCCCCGGACCTCTATGTATCACGGGACCGAGCCACCACCGGCTCCCCCGGCCGGATCAAGCCGCCATCTTGGGCCCTGCGCCACGAGGCCGCGTGGCCTCCACCCGACCCTAACCCTGGGCCTGGCCGGCCCCGGCATCCCGGCACCACCTTCCACCCAGGAGGTGAGCGGACCACTTGGCAGGTCAATGGGAGAACGAAGCGTCAAGGGCTCTCCCCCGCCAGGTGCCGATCGCCTCCAGCTCCCCCAGGCGCTGGCTCCACCCCCTGCTGGGTGTCTGGACACCTTCATCCCGGACCCTCCGACCTCCAAGTGCGAGGGTCCGGACATCAAAGGGCGCCAGACCTATAACTAGGGCAGCTCCGGAGCAGGACGGCAGTTGTATCCTGGAGTCGAGAGACACCGAGAGAACTCAGCCTTGACGGACTACTGGCGCTGCCGTAGCCCTATCTTGTGAACTATCGTCCTGCCCGCTGGCGCTGCCGCGGCCTTCTGCAACATCCATCCTCGTCGGGACCTGCTGGCGCTGCCGCGGCCCGTTGTAACGACCATCCTCACCGGACCTGCTGGCGCTGCCGCGGACCGTGCATCGACCATCTCTCCGGGACCTGCTGGCGCTGCCGCGGACCGTGTATCAACCATCTTCACCGGGACCTGCTGGCGCTGCCGCGGCCGGCTACTACCGGCGGTTCGTGAGGGACTACGGCAGCATTGTGGGGCCCCTCACGGGTCTCACGTCCAAAAACCAGCCGAAGCGGATTAATTGGACCACCGACTGTCAAGCGGCCTTCGAAAAGCTGAAGGCCACCCTGTGCACCGCCCCTGTGCTCCAGGCCCCCGATTACAGTCGGGAATTCATTGTGCAGACAGACGCCTCCGACCACGGCATCGGAGCGGTTCTTTCCCAACTGAACCCCGAGGGCCATGACCAGCCGGTGGCCTTCATCAGCAGACGCCTCCTGGCCCGAGAACAGCGCTGGAGCACAATCGAGAGGGAGGCCTTCGCAGTGGTGTGGGCCCTCAAAAAGCTCCGGCCCTATCTCTTCGGTACCCACTTCCGGGTACAAACCGACCATCGACCCCTGCAGTGGCTGATGCAGATGCGGGGGGAGAACCCAAAACTATTGCGCTGGTCCATCTCCCTGCAGGGAATGGACTTCACCGTGGAACACCGACCGGGCCAAGACCACGCCAACGCAGATGGCCTGTCACGCTTCTTCCGCCTCGACGAGGAGAGTCCCCAGGAAGATGGGAGACTCTCCCCGCCTTCAGCTGGGGGGGACGCATGTTGGACAGGCCACCCGAAGGGCTTGCTCCCTCCCCGCATGACAGGGCCTAAGCCCCGGCCCGCCAGGCATGACCCACACGAATCACCCGCACCCCGTCTCCCGACGGAACTCCTGCCCCCGGACCTCTATGTATCACGGGACCGAGCCACCACCGGCTCCCCCGGCCGGATCAAGCCGCCATCTTGGGCCCTGCGCCACGAGGCCGCGTGGCCTCCACCCGACCCTAACCCTGGGCCTGGCCGGCCCCGGCATCCCGGCACCACCTTCCACCCAGGAGGTGAGCGGACCACTTGGCAGGTCAATGGGAGAACAAAGCGTCAAGGGCTCTCCCCCGCCAGGTGCCGATCGCCTCCAGCTCCCCCAGGCGCTGGCTCCACCCCCTGCTGGGTGTCTGGACACCTTCATCCCGGACCCTCCGACCTCCAAGTGCGAGGGTCCGGACATCAAAGGGCGCCAGACCTATAACTAGGGCAGCTCCGGAGCAGGACGGCAGTTGTATCCTGGAGTCGAGAGACACCGAGAGAACTCAGCCTTGACGGACTACTGGCGCTGCCGTAGCCCTATCTTGTGAACTATCGTCCTGCCCGCTGGCGCTGCCGCGGCCTTCTGCAACATCCATCCTCGTCGGGACCTGCTGGCGCTGCCGCGGCCCGTTGTAACGACCACCCTCACCGGACCTGCTGGCGCTGCCGCGGACCGTGCATCGACCATCTCTCCGGGACCTGCTGGCGCTGCCGCGGACCGTGTATCAACCATCTTCACCGGGACCTGCTGGCGCTGCCGCGGCCCGTCCCAGCTAGAACACCAAGCTCGAGGATTGTGAGCTATCCACCATACCACCTCAACTACCAAGACTGGTAACCAGACTGTCCCGCTACCCCCTTTCCCTATCTTGAGAGACTTGAATCGAGGGGACCCCTGAGTCCAGACCTCCTTGTACCTTCCATCGTACCGTAAAGAATTGCCTATAAAGAACGCTAAATCTTCTCCTTGTGTGGTGTCTGTCTGTGGGGGGGAAGTTATTTATCTGTACGATCGCTGGAGACGGCTCTCCCCGGAGACCTCTCCCCTTGTCCTCGGCCGACCCTCCCGGTCCGTCTAACAAAGGTCATCTCACCAAGGCCTGGGAGCATCGTATCCTGGTGGAAAATCACCTGTGAGGAGGTGGCTTGACTGGATGGTGCGATGCTGCAATGCATCTTGTGATACTAACTAACTGTGGTATTGATGTATCGAAGTTAGGGAATGTGTTTGGTGACTTCTGCCTTGCCTTGAGAGAGAGAGCATCTTAGAACGAGCTCTGTAGCTTTATGCTACTTGACCCATCTAACCTGAAGAGACGTCTTATGAAGACTCGACACGCTGACAGCTTAATAATTCTTGCCTTGGGAAATGCTAAGTAGGGATGTCACTCTAGTTGTAGAGTAGGGACAGATTAATGCTTTATACCCACGAACGTCCAATGAAGGGGAACCTTTGACATCTGCACTGTCGTCTTGTGTATTCTGGTACTCTAACTGATTTTCCTGTGCATGCCGCACCGTCTTCATTTCACTGGTAGGTTTGGCTTTCTATTAGTTCCAATGTATTTCTACACTCTCATTCTGAGGTGTCTGTATGTCCAACTGTTCTTGGCTTTGTTTGGAATCTGTGATTCTTCGAAGTCATAAATCATTGGAATTGGAATGATTGATTGGCTAATGAGTTCTCTCCCCTCCACACTTTCATGCTGATAGAAAGAGTCATCAACTTGGAGGTTCCAGAGCAGATCTAGAACATGGAACCCAGTTTCCTTTAGGTCTAGGGGACTTCCTTTCCACCTTACACTCAGGGCGCGCTCTGACTGATTGGCACATTTGTGAGGAGTCACTGCACCTTGTGACGACCGCTTTACCCATGTCCATAATACAGTGCCAGTGCAAAGGCAAACTGTTTCCCTAATTTGCATGGGGTCCCACCCCCATGCAAATGAGGGAACAATTGTTTGGGATAGTGCTGTTGCTATATGTACAACATTGCAATCTGTATTACAGAAGGAGCCATGCAAGCATTTTCAACCCCTTCTGAAGTAGCAGAATGCAGAAAGTCGGTGCAGACACACTTTTTGCCCTTGGGGCACTTTACATATTATGTCCCAGAGGCTGTATTACAGTAGGGGCGCTCTGTCACTGCGCACAACTTTACGTTGGTGCACGACATGTGAACAAGAACAGTGCAACCTATGTTTTCTTTTGTGCTGCCCCCAGGGCAGCTGTCAACTCATGACTGCCCTAGGCGCAGTGCATTAGTGAAAGACGGACAGGTTGATTGAATCTGACTGTCCACATTTCACAGTGCATATGGCACCCGGTCTGCACTCTCAAAGGGGACAGAGATCCCACTGCAGTCGTATTCAGTGAGTGACTGCAGGGAAATGTCAGGTGCAGTCCTTAGAACACATAGGGACACCCTAAGGAGACACGCTGAGCTTGGGCCACCCCTTAGTGACCCACAGTCAGTGCACCCTCTTATGGTCTCTTTGCCTCTATGGCCATGTCCATTATACAGCATGGGTGCAGAGACAACGTTTTTCCTTCATTTGCATGGGGCTAAGTGACAGAAGGGACTGTGCAAGTGTCTTTGGCCCCTTACATAATACCAAAGTGCACCAGGGGTGCAGAAAGCTTGCGCCAATGCCCATTGCACTCCTGGGGCACTTTATGTAAAATGTGCCTCTAAGAAAGAGTTTTTGTAGTTGTGGTGGATGGGTGTCCACCAGTTATTCAAACCTGAGCTCAACCCTTAATAGCTATGATACAGAGCAGACAAACGTTACTTAACAAAACATTTAACTAAAACAATGAAAAAGTTGAAAACACTACACAATAAAAATCTCACTCTAATCTAGAACAAGAGAGAAAAAATGAATAAGAAAATAGCATCAAAACAACAAAAATCCAATAAGTAGGATCTGTAGATTTGAATTTTTAAAGATTTAAGTGAAAAAGTGCCATGAAAAAGTAAATCACCAATGATAGTCAATGGTCTCGGTAGACCGGGACCAAGGTGCTATTTCAGATCGACTTCAATGGAGCTTTGGTCGATACATCTAGTGGATTGGTTCTGGTAAAAGTCTGAAAGTCAAAAAGTTGTAAAATATGGGGGGTTTCCCCCAGTCCTACTGGTCTGGGGCAAAACGTTTCAAAGGTTTCCAAACTTTCTTCTAGGCCTTAAGCAAAAGCCAGAGTACACTTCTGAGGCCCAAGGACCACAGGGGAGTCTATTGTGTGTCAGGCAGAGGCCAACAGGAGAGGCCAGTCCAGGTCTAGTTACTACTATTCAGCTGGGAACTTTAGGTAAAAAGGCCTCTTGCAGGTTGTCGTGTCCCTGGGTCACACAGGAGGTCACCCAACTGATGCTTGGACTCTACTTACAAATGGGAACAAGTCCAACCCGTGAGGTCTCCTCACAGGTCCCAAACAGACGGCCCAGCCCTTCTTTTGTTCTTCTACAAGTCCTGAAAGCGTTATGAGGATGGTACCTTGGGGTGCCACATTTATGGTTGGCAACAGTTAGTGGAGGGAGGAGGTGACTCCATGGCACTCTGTAGCCAATGGAGTAAAAGTTCCAGGGGTCAACCCCACCCACCTTTTCAACAGTGTCTGTTTGCCTTACTACAAACAGGCCCAAAATGCCATGTGCCAGGGCATTTTCAAGATGGCAAATGTCTTCAACCACACTAAATGAGGGCTATGAGGTCTCTGGTGGGTAGGTGTGTGAACTATGGAAATCACCAGAGTCCACCCACTAAAATCCAGTTTGAAGCATACCCACAACAAACAAGGAGACAGACTTCTGTTAGGAATAAAAGCATAGTCCGTCAGCAACCAGACAAAAGAAACACAAGAATTGTCCTAGCATCAGTTTGCTCCATATTAGGTGTGCCATAGTGATACATGTGACTCAAACAGACCTGTCAGTCAAATTTGATATTGTGGTACCAATAGGATGGATAGTACTCACACTTGTGCAGAACTCCAATGAGGCATCCTTGCCCATTCAGGTCGACTTGTCAATCACGGAGACCTATCGCGTAGCTCCTGGGAAGAATTTCACACCTCATCCTCACCTTATACAGGACAAGTGTGGGCTGGGAGAAGCTGGAGAGTGAATGGAAATTAACCTCCAGGAACATCAGGTAGGGAAAAGGTAACATTTTAAAGGTTACTTTTCCTTAATAATTAAATGCCATAATGGTGAAAATAGCTATTAGGCCTTATCACAGTAGGGCCATGGTAATGTTTATTTTCTACGTGTCCCACTTTTATATTCCATGCACCCTATCTTGTGTGCTACAAGGTCTACAAGGCGTATCTTAATAATATTTAAAAGGGAGGCTTATACCTGCTAAAAACGGTTGCAGTGCAGGATTAAGCTGCGATAGTCGTGCTAATTTGGTAGGAATGAAGCCATGTTTTACTTGTCACCCTAATGGATGGCACAAAAAGTGCTGCTGTCTACAAGTGACACTTAACTTTCAATGCCAAGGGTTAATGTCTACACCATATACTATGGCCTTAGAGGAGAGTTAAAACACCAATCAGGGATTATCTAATTTCGATTTTTTGTATGGTACAGAGCACATACATTGGGCAATGGACAGTAGTGTCCTAGTGTGCAAAATCTAAAAACAAATAATAAAATTCTGCAAAAAACGGGGGTGACCGCGCAAAAGGGAAATGTTTTCATAAAACCCAGGAGCACAAGAATGAGCAAGGGGGAGTGACATCTGACTCTTGCCTTAGTGACCTATATTGCAAGCATTGATTTAAATGAGCAGGTACTGTTACCTGCACTCTTTAATTTGAGAGGCAGAGAACCAATTACTTGGCAGGCACACAATACATTTAATGGGAGAGAAAAGTCACTTCTTACTAACAAAGCACTCTGGGATAGTGAGTACCAGCATTTCTATTGTTTCCAATCCGGGCACTGGTTATGGTCAAGAAATGCTTGCTTCTGAAAATACACACCTCCTTTTTATTACCCCTTGCTTAGGAGTGAAAGAAGTACTATGTATCTCCATCCCATCTTCTGGTCACCCTGACATCACCCATGTGGTGGTGGGCGTGGGTCCTGCTGATAGCAATAGGCTCCTTTCTTGTGCTAACATGTTTGAACGAGGTCTGCGAAAAACCAAAGGGTATATTTAATAAGAAATCACACAACTCAGAGCAGCAAGATGCCTTGCTCAGCTGCATTATCGGGAATGGGCATGAATGTGCTGCACTTAACAATATCTGGTGCATTCCTGTCATATCCCAGCACTGGCGCACAATGTGCTGCCTAGTGCCAACGCAGGCACCCTTGCACCATGGTGCATGGGTGCCTGTGTTGTAAGCGCAATTGTCTTTGTGCAGGAAGGGACACCAAAGAATCCACTGTGGCATTTATCCCATTCTATGTGTGCTGCAGAATGCAAAATGAAACACACATAGAAAGAGGAAAAAACAGGGAGAAATAAAGATATTTCTCCTCCCTAAGCCTCCCCTGGGAAGGCATAGCATTTTGATGCATTTCTAGGTTTGTCATTGTTGGTAAATCTTGGATTGCAGCAAAATCCATGTGGGCAACCCACACACCACCCATGGAATGCCTCCCTGGGGCAGAGTAACACAATGCAGTGATCTGCGCTGCGTTGCATTACTCTGGATTTATGAAGCCATACAGGTCCAAGCAAGGTGGCCTTGCGTGGATGGATAAACCTCGTGTGGCGCAAGGGCAACTCACAACCTTCATAAATATGCCCCCAAGTGCCAGGCACATACATGCTTGGTGCTTAGTTATTCATGGAAGAAGCCGCTGCACAGCTGTCATGCTCACGGTCTCGCTTTCCTGCAGCACACAGCTTCTCTTTGACCATCAAGGCATATTCATGATGCATTTCTTGGTCGCACAAAGCAGAGAGCAATATGCAGTGTGAGACCATAGCTACATATGAACCAGGCTGCTCATGGCCAAAAGGCTCATCTATTTTGCTGAAATGACCAGCAAACCCAGCGCTACCTCCGTACTCAGCCGGCCAATGTAGCAATGATGAAGAGGATCTACCGAGGAAAGTTGTTGCAGTGAGGGGTGTGCTCACCAGTCAGATTCACCATTCATCTCACCCTAGACATCGCAGGAGTCGACCTCTCATCCTTCACTTTTGTCTCTGGTGAACTATTATCCTGCATCACACATTCAGTCCAGAGATTTGGTGGGCTACTTAGGCAAAGGTGTCAACGATGGTCAAGGATGCCCTTAATGAACATAGGTTTTGCACTATAGTTTCTTGTATTCAGGTGCATCTTTCACTGGCAATGACCTATCTTCCTGATCCAGCCTGCAGGCATTACCATGACAACCAAAGAAGGAAGTCTTTCACTTTTCACCCAAAGGGAAACAGAGAACACTAATCAAAGATATGAAAAAGATGATGTCTGTCTGACTGACATTAAATCCTACACCATTACAGACTCTCTAAGTTCTGATGCCATTTTGTAGAGGAGAAAGAACATCAATGGCTTTTTTTTAATAACATATTTTTATTGACATTTATTAGAGATACACCAAGCCTGTTACAACCATGTTTAAGTTTACCTTCTTCATGTTTCAATACATTATTCAGTCATCTCTATCATTATTGCCATGCCATACATGGACTCTTCTACATATATTTAGGAATAACAAACCCTTCGGCTTTACAGTAATACCTACAATCTTTAAACAATATAGTCTGCAGGGGCAATTTCCCATGATGCCCACTTCTATTTCCCGGCACTTTAAGTATCAATAATCCATTATTGAGCTTGTCCATCTAACATAGGGGCTACTGTTGAGGAGGTTACCAGAACTTTGCCTTTTAACCAAACTAAAAACAAACATATGCAGAGTGGTATAAAGATTTCTAGGGTGCTCTCTAATTCCTTTTGAGGGGTCTGATTGTGTAGATAGGTGGGGAGGGATCATGATGAGTGCGGGGCTGGGGAAGGTATACTCCAACCAAGCAGCTGAAATTGCAGTCCTCCCAGCCATGTGTACGCATGGGGGGCCCCGCAGTGCACTTGGTCCCCATATGGGTTATGCTGAAACATTTCCCCTCTGTTCCACTAGTGTCACTACCCTCCAAATCTTGTTTCCTTTCTGGGTGTTCCCAAGTTTCAAGAATTTCTCTCCATTGTGCAACGATAGGGTGCTTGAGTAACCCCCTCGCTTCTTCTCTGAGTAGGGCCCTGCCTTTGGCTCTCGCCCAGTAAGTAGCGTCTTGTCTCCATGCGCTCATCGTTGGGCCAGCACTTGATTTCCAAGACATGCCTAATCTTCATCTGGCAAGGACCAAAGCCTGGTCTATAAATCCATTCCCAGTCTTCCGTTTGGGCAGGTGAGGAAAAAACCCAATCAAGCAAACCCCAACCGTAGGACCGAGCTCTCGCCCCAACGCCCTACTCACTGTTACAATCACCTCCTCCTAAAACGGCTTCATCGTGGGGCAGCCCCATGTCACATGTATGAAGTCAGTATCCTCGTGGTAACATCTAGGGCAGCCATGAGTCCCTCCACCATAGACTACATTTAACCTGCAAGGTGTCATGTATGTCATGTGCAAATAATTAAATAATGTATATTTAAACCTCGTGTTACAAGATACCATTCTGGGATAGGCCAGTATTCTATTCCATTCTGGATCAGTGAACTCCTTTTCTAGTGCCTGTCCCCAATGCTCGCACTACTGTGTGAGAGGGTTACAAGCTGCATCCGTCAGGGAACAATAGAACCACTTCACTAAGGGCCAGATGTAGGTGGCCAAATAGCGAGGGCGATTTTCATCGTTTGGGATCGCTATTTGGCTGCGAGCAATGTAGGTGAGTTTAAACCTACTAACAAAATAAGGAATCGCAAAATTGCGATTGCTTATGCGATTCCTTAACTGCAATGTAAGTAGCACAAAATAAAGTGCACTTTAGCCTTAAGAAATCGCTAATTACCACAAACTTCAAGTTGGTGGTAATTAGTGATTTCCTTTAAAAAGCACTTTTTTGCTTTTTTTAAAGTGCCTGGTGGCACACATTCATGCCCTTAGGGCATATATGTGCACCACATGTGCACACATGTACATTTCAGGGGTTCAACAGGGTGTCCTTTTGACACCCTGGCACCCTTGAAATAGCGCCCGCTATTTGCCATTCTTTAATAGCGTATCGCCAATAGTAAATATCTTCCCATTCATTCCTATGGGCCCCCAAGCCCCTAGGAATGAATGGGTAGGTATTCCTTATTAGCGAATCTCAATTTGCGATCCATTATTAAGGAATATTAAGGAATCACTAATATTTTAGCAATTCCTACCTACATTCAATTTTGCGAGTCCTTAATAGTGAATCGGTAAAATTCGCTATTAAGGATTCGCAAATTTGATTTTACCTACATCTGGCCCCAAGTGACCAGCAGATCGCAGAGACAGTAATGAGTGCGACACTGGGTGTGTTTTGGGTTCCTCTCTCCCTTTTCCCCACATTTCCCAAAATGCTTGTGTTAATGCTTCATGTTGTAGAAATTGCCCTGGGGTTGTCCCACGTCCTCCACCAGGTCCTCAAAGGGGATAAGTAAGTTTTGGTGATAAAGATCTCCCAAAGTGTCTAATCCCACCCCCAACGATGACTCCAGCTGTTTGGCTGTAAAAAAATGGGATCTCCATGTGGTAATCCTATCATAGGTAGGACCGGTGAATATCGGGGGAAAACTGGCAGTCGCTAGACCCCTTGACTCCAAAATGTCAGGGCTTTTGTCAGAAGTGGTGATCGTCTCGCGCTGCCCACAGCCGGGTTAAGCAACTTGGCTAGCAACCACGACTCGTGCGTCTTCAGCCCTGCCCAGTCGATGTCCTCCAACCCCCTACCGTCTAACCAGAGGACCACCCACTGAAGTCGGACCACCAAGTAACACAAATCAAAGGGTGGGGGTACCCCAAGGCCGCCCTCCCACATAGGTCGCTGTAACGTGGGTAAAGACAGTCTCCGCCTAACTGTGTCCCAGATAAGGTCTCCCAACATGGAAGCCAGCTGGCATTGTAATTGGAAGGTTAATAATAAAATAATACAATAATCAAGGGAGCATAACCATTTTAGACGATGAGATTCGGGCCATGATATGTAATCGAAGGGCACGCCAAAATTGTAAATTTGTTTTAAGTGCTCCGAGAGCTCTCCCCAAGTTACCCTCTCATAGATCTTCAGACGCATGGTATATATGAATCCTCAGGTACCTGAAGGTTGCATTTGTCCAATTAATGTCAGGTGGGACTTCTGGGGGCTCAGTGAGAGAGAGGGACATAGGGAACAGGTAGGTTTTATTCCTGTTAACTTTTAAGCCTGAAACAGCCTCAAATTGCTGCAAGCACTCGAGGGCTATGACAATGCCCTTTGACGCATCTGATAAATATATCAGGAGATCATCTGCATACAAAGAGATGATGTGCTTGTGGGATGGCTTGGGTGTCTGGGTGAAATAAGATCAAAGAGAGTCTTCGTAGATTAAGGGAGGTATTCCTGGATGGAATAAATCCATTCTGATCTGTGTGGATCATTGCAGAGATGTACGGAAGGAGGTGGAGTGCTAATATTTTACTAAAGATTGTAAAATCCATGTTTAACATGGAAAGTGGATGGAAATCTATAGTATTAGCTTGTTGGTTTGCAGTTTTGGGGTGTGGAATTACAACTGCCTCATTCAGTGAGTTTGGGAGGTGTCCAATTCAAAGAGATTCCACATACAGGGTTTCCAGCCTAGGGGCCAGCACTGCAGCATATGATGAATAGAATTCCGCCGGGAGGCCATCTGGGCCAGGCGTCTTCCTGGTTGCAATGCTTATAATGGCAACTCAGATTTCCTGCTCTGTCATCAGGCTATTTAACATCTCACTAGTCTGGGGGGCTAGTTTCCTGAGTTGTAGTCTCTTCAGAAAGTCAGTTAACACTTGTGGTGCAAGAGGGGTCGGTGCACTGTATAGGTTTTTATAATAGTCATGAAACAGTGTGTTAACTGCCTCGGGGTTGTGTACAGTCTGACCACCATCCCCCCTTAGTTGTGAAATCAGAGGTCCCCTGAATTCTGGCCTAATCAACCATGCTAACAACTGACCCGGCCTTCCTTCTTCTTCTTGGACCCTCGAAAGGTATCCCCTGAAGTCATGGCTCTGCAAACGTTCTAGAGCCTCATCATATTGCACGCGTATTTCTTTCAACGTCTCCAGGTCTTCAGGCCCTGTACCGTGTGCGTTCCCCAGCTGATGCAGCTCTTCCTCTACTGTTTTCATCTCTAGGTGTAATTGCCTTTGCTCCCCGATCGATTGTCCCAGGCAGTGTCCTTGCACCGTTGTCTTAAATGCCTCCCATTCTACCAGTCTCCAGGTTGCTGATTGTGCATTTTCAGAGAAGTAGTTATCTATGGTGGATTTTAGCGTTTCCCAAAAACAGACATCCTCCAACACCTGTGTATTCAGTCGCCACAATACGATCCATGGACAGTTCCTTGGTGGCCTAAACTCTAGTAATGATCTCATATCGTGCGTCCTAAGTACTCAGTATGTTGAAAGGCTGTTCCCAGGGGAGAAGAGCATAAAAATGTGTCTATGCATGTGTGTAACCGGTGTAGTGGTGAATAATGGAATACTCTTTGGAGTTTGCATGTTGTATTCTCAATATGTCTTCCATTCCCCAATTTGTCATCCATTCTCTCATCTCTTTCACATTGCGGTGTGTTATAGCTCCAGACATTGGCGGCAGTGAATGATCCAAAAGGACATCCGCCACCACAGTAAAGGTCCCCTCCCAGGAGTATATCTCCTGGCATCATCTCGGCCAGTGGGGCTGAGAGTCTGTGCAGGAAGTGAATCTGGTCTTGGTTGGGGGCATATACGCTCCCAAGTGTAATATCCCATCCCCACAGTGGCACCCCTCTTGCATATGCAGAGGAAGTGGTTGCGAATATTTGTCACCTCCATCTCCTACGTAATTTGTCCACTTCACTCTGTACTAGGTGGGTTTCCTGCAACATGATTATCCGCATTCCCAGTCTACATAAGTATGTATGAATATTATGTAGTTTGGTTGCAGATCCTATCCCTCTGATGTTCCATGTGATAAACTTCAATATCTAATGTGGTGTAGCCATGTCACATCATGTGGCGCTAAATCGTTCCCCACCCTACTCCCTCCGCCCCTCGACACATGCAAGCATGACCACTCCTGCATAGAAACAAAATGTTACAAAATAAGGTATTGAACATTTCGAAATATAAACTCCCCCTCCCAAGAGCAGTCTGACAACGACCAGCTGCCCAAACCCTAACCAAACCATGACAGCAAGTTAGAAGGATCAAACACAGTAATGTGATATCCTTTCTGAAAGGGTAGGCCATGAGCGAGCAGCAGCTATTGTTAAGCCTCGTCGCGTCAGCCCATTTCAACAAAAATTGTCTAGGTGTGTCCTTCCCCCATCGAGGTTCAGATAATTGCAACAAGGAGGGCATCCATTTGCCCCTTCAATGCTCCCTCACATTAGATGGTCTGCTGTTCTCGGGCTTGCGTCCGGGAGCAGGACTCTGTCTGCTTGAGAGGATTCGATGTCAGATTCCCCCGTCCTCTTCATTGATGGAGAGCCATCATCGGACACATACTCAGGACCCTTCATGATCGTTGCTACTAAGCCTGGGCAAAGCACTACGCTACGCTCGCGTAGTTTGCGAAGTTCGCGCAACTTCGCACTACGCGAACTGCACGTAGCACAGTGCGAACACGCGTAGCGTAGTGTTGCGTAGTGCTGCGGTCATTTTTTGCTTGCTCGCGGTCCTCAACGTCAAGTTGGCGACCGCGAGCAAGCAAAATGACATCCCGGCGAGACTTTTTCCTTGTTCGCTATCAGCAACTTCAAGTTGGCGATCGCGAGCATGGAAAATAAACCTCCCGGCGAGATTCCCAACGCGAGGAGGTCAGGTTTCTCATTGCGAGTGGTCGCGTATGCTCGCGACTGCTCGCGATGAGAAACTACCAGTTCGCGTTGAGAAAGCTGAAGCTCGAGTAAAAATCTACTCGAGCAGCAGAAAACTACAGCTCGCACTGTGCAAGATGCCATTCTCAATGATTGCACAGTGCCGGTTGCTTGTCCGCACTGTGCAATCATTGAAAACGACATCTGGCACAGTGCGACCAAGCTACTACGCAGTTCGCGAAGTGCTACGCGTAGCTCGCGTAGTGCGAACTTCACTTTGCGTAGCTTCGCGAAGTGCTACTTCGCGAACTACGCCCAGGCCTAGTTGCTACTGCTTGTAGAGCTGCAGCTTTCTCCTTTTCCATCTGTGAGGGGCTGGGTTTCCCTGCTGGGCCCTTCCAAGGGCATTCACGGAGCTTCCTTGTCCCCTTTCCCCGTTGTGCGCTTGCAGTACTATCCTTTTTAGGATGTGTGCCGGATTTGTATCCCTCAAGCCATTCCCAAGCGGCCGTTGGATCATTACAAAAGTGAGTTTTTCCGTCTAGTTGAATTCACAGTCTGGCCGGGAGTATTGCAGGCTCTCTTCCCCAGAGCCTTCTTGACCTCGAAGAATGAGGCTCTTTTTCTCTGCACTTATAGGGGCAGATATATAAGCCCCGTGCGCCACTTTTGCGGCGCCGTTGCGTCACTTTTGTGACGCAGCGGCGGCGCAAAGCCAGCGCCATGCTGCGGGCTATTTACAACGTGACGCATCTAGGGAGATGCGTCACGTTGTAAAGCTTGCGCCACATGTGGGCGTACCTGCACAGAGGGGGGCGTTCCGGCGCAGGAACGCCTCCGAAAAGTGGCTGAGTGAAATCTACAAGATTTCACTCAGTCACTTTTCCGGCCATGCTGCGTCAAAACCCTGCGCCTGCTTGAAGCAGGCGTAAGGATTGACGCAGCATGTTAGGAATAGGGGCACCTCGAGCCTTGGGTTGCGACGCAACTCCAGCAATGCGCCAACCTTACGCCGGCAGATGCGTCACGCATCTGCTTGTCCTTGCGCCACGATGTGCTGCATTGTAAATACGGCGCATCTGCGGTGGCGCAAGGACAAACTTGCGTGACGCATCTTCCCTGGCGCATCCATGCTGATTTGCAGGGATGCGCCAGGGAATATAAATCTGCCCCATAATGTGTAGTCTGGGAAAAGGGATACCTTGCTATTATTGATCACGAAAGGACCTGCTGCCCTAGCTTTTTGCAACAACGTGTACCTGTCCTTATAGTGTAGTAGTTTTGCCAAGACAGGGCGTGGGGGACTGGGCTCTCCCATCGACTCTTCTGTCCTCTGCCGCGGTCTGACCAGGGTACAGCTCTCTCTTCCACACTGCAATCAGCAACCGCCTCCCCTCAGCCTCAAGCAGCTCTGCGTAGGGCGAATCCGTCTTCCGTCTGGATTCTAGCCGCCAACTCCTGCGGCCTACCTCCAAAAGCACTTCTGATTCCCACTGTATGCGTGGGTGCATCCTGTGTCATCTTCCAATGCTTTTTGCCCGCGTTTGTGCCTGCCTCAGCTAGCGGTCTCGATTCGCCATTAGTACGGCGTGAAACTGGGGTGGATCTAACAGGATGATGTTTGGGCTGGTGCGGAGCTACGGCTTACGCGTCCGCCACCTTCAGCAGTTTGGCCACGCCCCTTGAACATCAATAGCTTATCATGGTTTCTAAATAAGGGAGATTTTGCCAGTAGACTTACCAAAAGGGCATTTATGCAACATCTGAGCCACCTGCCCCTATCTGAGGCCGGTTTACATCAGCACTAGCAGAACATTAGCAATAGCGGACTGCAACATTCACTGGAATTAGGGTGACTGTCTCACTCCATGTCATTACAGTCACTATTTCCATTCCTGAACTTTTGTGTGATAATACAGTGCATTCTCGGTATTGTAGTCTCTTATTTTGCTTCCATGGAACTAACAACCTGCACTGTCCTGTCTCACCTGGTTGGCCCGCATTTTATCCATGTTTTTACTGCTGAAATTGCCTACTGCGGTATTCCTTTTTAAACTATTTTAAACTTGCACTATTTTAGTTATTTGTTTGTAAACTTACTTTTACTGCATTACTCTCTCAGGGGTCTCCTGCTTGCCCGGTCCACCACAACAGTTCTGCTCGATTGTTGCGGAGGGAAGCAGGCTCTGGAGGCACTTCTGGTTCTGGGGAGGAAGTGGCATTTAGCGGTCCAGCGCTCCTACTAGACACACCCATATTTCATGCATGGGTTCACGGACGCACAGCGGACGCCTGCTGTGTGTGCACCGCTGGCACCAAAGCTGCGCCAAAGGCAAGCCCGTCTGCGCCCGTCTGCATCTGGACTACGCCCGGTGCCCGGAACTCTGGCCATTGTATCAGGGAACAGGTATTTAGAATCAGTTACTCTAGAGATAACCTACTTAAACTCAAAGGTAACAGCAAATCACTCTTGTGTACTACTTTCCCATTCCAGATGCTCTGTGAACAGCAGCAACACAAATGCCCGTCTTGCGAGTACAGGGTGTCTGTATGCCACAATCTGCCCAGACTGTTCGGTGTAAAGAAATTCATTAACAACCCAGAGAATAAGGCCCGGGTACAGTAGAGAGTTATAACGTCTTTCTCCTCAATACACGCTCCCTCATCAAGCATAAGCTGGAGTTTGCCATCCTCCTAGCAGACCTTCAACCAGACTGAATCCTCATTACAGAAACCTGGGCCATTAACTCTTTGGGATCCGACCTGGTAGATGCAATCCCGACCAATTATTCCATCCAGAGGGTGGATAGGGCAGGACGCATAGGGAGAGGCCTAGCAGTGTTTTTAAATCACGCTACAAATGTCTGATAGAATCAGGTTTAAATCATCTGCGATGACCCCCTTGGGCTCCTCCCTCAGCCTCACCCTCTTCAACACCTACATGACTCTGTTAGCTGACATCATCGGCACCCACAGACTTAACATCATCTCATACACCCAAGACACTCAGCTTATCCTCTCCCTCTTGGAAGACCTCGCCACCACAAGATCCATCTTCCGGAACACTATGTCTTACGTCTGCCCATTGGATGAGGTCAAACTGCTTGAAGCTTAATAAGGACAAAACTGAGTTGCATCTTTGGAAACAACAACTCACTCTGGAACGACACCTAGTGGCCCGACTCGCACGGCCTGCACGCAACCTCAGCCTCGTCCTGGACAGCCAACTGACCATGAAGCAACAAGTCAACACTGTATCCTCTTCCTGATTCCACACCCTCTGCAAGATTTTCCAATGGATCGCCCTCTCCACCAGAACAACGGTCACCTAAGCCCTCGTCTCCAGTCGTCTTGACCACGACAAAGCACTCTACGCCGGAACCACCAAATACCTTCTCAAACTGCCTTTAGACCATTCAGGACACCTCAGTCAGACTCATCCTCAACCTTCCCAAAAGAGTCAGCACCATCCCATACGTCAGAAGCCTCCACTGTCTTACCGTCCACAAGAGATGCCACTTCAAGCTTCTGACTCACACCTACAAACCCCTCCGCAACATCGGACCCACCTACATAAACCACCTCCTGATGTTCCACCGACCCCCCAGGGAGGTTCGCTCTGCCTCCCTCGTCCTGGCACACATACCCTGCATCTATCAGAGCCTAAGCGGAGGTCTTTCTTTTTCCTACCTCTCCTCCAAGTCCTGGAGCCACCTCCCCTTCCACCTGCAACTAAGGCATTCAGAACCCCAGAGCCTGGAGACCCTCCGGAGTGACAAACCAGGCTTTACAAATATCCCTGATTGTTCAATTGAAATGTTCAGGACTGGAGAAAGTGTCCATACTGACCTATGGTGAGGTGGTCGCCCTAACTGTAGTATGTAAGGAGTAATTATTTTAGCCAGGTTCCATATTGTGCAGGCTCCAAAAGTCTGAGAAATCTGTTTAAATGGTTGGCTAAAATACTCGACTGTGTCAAGCACAACACCATGAATATGGTAATTTTAGACCGAGGAGGGTTGGATCCATGCCAGATTACAAGAATATTCACATACAATGCACTAAAATGCAACAAATCTAAATTGAACCTATTCAGTCAGGAGTTTTCCTGAAAATCTATGATTGATCAACCTTTCTGGATCTACGTTGGACATCCCTGAAAAACACACATATTACTTTGATTTGTCTGAATGGATTTGCTAGGTGCAATTTGAACATGCCATTTTTACAATAATGGAACCTTAAAGCATGTCTCTGATTACATTTACTTCTGTGTTACTTACAAAGATCACAACAGAAACAAACTTAATTCTGTGGGCTCTACCATAGAATACAAACTATTTCAGTATATGGAATGTATACAAAACTAAAGAAATGCAGGAAGACATAAATGAAAAGTACTGTGAGCATGAATATCATTTAGCAACAGTTAAAGAAAAATGTTAAAACATTAAAACATCAAATCAAACATAATATACAACGTCCAAACAAAAATTAACAATCCACAAAATGAAATAAAGCACTGTTCAAGACCACAATGGCAAGCACTAAAGGACCAATAGGGTCATTTTTGTCACAACCAACTCCTGCGCCCTCTCTGTCATGACCCCTTCCTGCGCCCCCTGACCAGTGGTCTAACGTGCAAGACTCATGTTGTATTAACCCTGTCGCACTTTATGGCACGCTATGATACTATGACTGCTGTTCCCTAAGACCTGCAATTCTATTGAATCCCTGGAGCGTCCCCCCGACCCTGTGAACCAACAGATTATCTTGTACCTGTTGTTACTAGGGCCTTGGTGTTGTTTTCCATTGAATCCCTGCAAGCTTCCCTCAGAATCCCATGAGCCAATGGCAAGCCTTATACCCGCTGTTACTAGGGCCTTGGTGTAGTTTTCCATTATGCACATTCGAGTGAAAACAATACATTTGTTTCCTGGTATTTGGTTCCGATCATCAAGTTGCACCTGCTCATTATGTAAGGTCAAAGGGTGTGTACTAACACATGTTTTCTTCAAGGGTTCGAGATCCTTCCAGACGGCCATTTGCCTCACGTTATCTAGCTATGTCCGTTGAGCCTTTGAAAGGGTATATAAACCCTGCCCAAACCCTGCCCAAACCTCAGGCCGTGGCTTGGCCTCGCTCCCTTCAGAACAAGCTTCATGCTTCCTACTCACCTGGAGAATACTGCTGGAACTGAGAAGGGCTCCAGTCTCCTTGAAGCCCAGGTGAACCAGTGGTTTTCGAGGCTCCAGCTACCTGATGTTCTTCCGCCTCTCTCCCTCCTGCACAGTTACTCTGAACTCCCAGCGACTCCCTTATTCAAAGCCCTTCTTCGAACTTCAGTCAAGTGAAAGAACTAGGCTAAGTACTTGATATGAGGTTAATGCACACTAATCCTCCTATAGTAGTATGTAGGACTGTGTATCAGTGTCTTCAAAGACTATAGACTTGTGATTTACTCCAGCTCTTCTTGTGAGTTTTTACTCCAGACTCTTCCTGCAAGGATTAAAGACTTTAGCTCCGTGTTTCTCTGATGAATAGTAGTGCCAAGAGAAAGCACTTCAAAGTCTTATATATATGCATGAACCATGTACCCAACTTGTGCTTCGAGTTTATCCTTGGGAGTGCAAGTAACTCCAACCTGTGTCCGTGTCTATCCTTGGGTGTGCAAGTAACTCCAACCAGTGGTCTGAGTTTATCCTTCGGAGTGCAAGTAACTCCAACATGTGTTCCGCTTTTTTTCCTGGTAGTGCAAGTAACTCCAACCTGTGTTTTGAGTTTATACTTGGGAGTGCAAGTAACTCTAATTTGTATTCAGAGTTTATCCCCGGGAGTAACACACTCCAGTATGTGAGTTTGGTTATTCTGCTCTCATGATGTGCTGCTGATGAAACCTGTAAGTGTATGTCATTGAAGTTAATGCATGGTCATTGTAGGAGAGTAGGATCTGCTTCACATGTTTACCCCCACTTTTTGCTGGTGTTTCACTGTTTTTCAACTTTAGTCTGGCTGGGACCCTGCTATTCAGGGCCCCAACCTAGCTGCTTCCTCTCTAAGTTGATTGCCTGTACTTTAGGTACACTCCAGATTGGATTCTGGGGTACCCTTGTGAGTCCCTATGTATTGTGCCACCCCTGGAAAGCCATGCAAATGACACCACAGGTCTGCTACTGCAGCCTGGGTAAGATGGTACATGCATCCCTTTATGAGGTAAAGGTTCACTATACCTCATCTATCACTGCACATAGAAACCTATCAGTCACCCCTATGGCAGGCCTTATCAATTCTGAAGGCATGGTGCTTGGTTATATGTGAGAGGGTGCCCAGGCATGAGCTGAGCCCCTCTGCAGCCTTCAAAATCTCTTCTCCGGGGTTGTCAGTGGTGCAGCCAGACCACATACTCTAAAGTGCATTATATCTAAAATGGTTAAAGCTAACTTTGGACTGACTGCACGGAAACATGTCGTGTTTTGTGTCAAACACCTTGGAATCATACCCCCACATCAGTTCTTGATGTGAGGTTATGATCTCACCCTTCTAGAGGGAGAGACATGGCAGTCCTGGTATACCCGGTAGAAATCTAATAGAGTCCTGGCATCACAAAATGGATGCTGCAGCCATAGACACCGGTCTGGCCTCCTGCTGCTGACCGAAACTCCAGCAGGGGAGGCCTGGACAATAGGTTTCCTGTCACTGTGGCTGGGTGGGAGCACTCTCTGAGTGCTTTGAAGTCCTGCACTGGGGGCACATTTGGTGTCCCTGTGCATAGTCCAGCTCAAACCGGTTCAGGGGCTTCCAGCCCCTGCTCTGGCACGAAACTGGACAAAGGAAATGGGTGTAGCCACCCCTCTTTCCAAACCCTCCCATAGGTGGGTACCCAGAGTTAGTCCAACCCCTTCCTTAGGTATAAGTAAGGAACCTCTGTAACCAGAACTTTAGATATCACTGGACGAAAATCTGAAGCTGAATCCTGGAACTTCGACGCTCTACTAAAGACTAGAGGACTGAAGAAATCTCCCTTGGGGTCAAGGAGTGACTCCCCTGCTTGGCAAACACCAATGAAGCATTTTGCCAGTCTGCATCTCCAAAGCTCCCGCTCAGAGGCCGACCCGAGTCCCCAGCAAACCTGAGACCCGCAGCCCTCATGAGTAGCGTGGAACCGAAACTCCTGGTCACCGAGTACTTTTGAAAGTGCATTGACTTCTCGACGTCTCTTGAAGTCATGCTTGGGGTTACTTGTAGACCCCACCTCAAAAAGAATATCCACTGAAGATTGTCGGCCTAGTCACCCCGAGTGACCCGTGGGCCGCCATTTTGTGTATCCTCTCGAGGTCCCTTTGTGATCCCTGGTCCGTCGACTGGTGGGTCCAGGAGGGGGTAACTTTGAATTTCCTTGGACTTCCCTGGTTGCTCCAGATGTGCCCTGACTCCCTACCAAGTGGTGAGTCCCTCAGACCTTGCTGGTCTGCACCGAAGAATATTTCTCCTTTCTGCATGGGTTGCTGTTGCCAAGGCTTGTTGTGTCCAATCTGGGCACCAGTGCTGCAGCACTCGACATCCTTTGTGGAACAGCTCGAATCTAGCTCCTGGTTTTCCTCAACGCCTCCTGGTCCTCGTGGCTGAAGAGTCAAGCTTCACCTTCTTCACCTGAAATTACCCGACATCGGTGGGCATCCACCTATCGCCTTCCTGGTCACTGGCAAGTGACCCAGACTCTGTCCCCTCTGCTTTTAGGTTCTTCTCGACTTCGATCCAGGCTTGGATCTCTTCGGACACTTCGCATCTTCCCGGCAGCAGCCCTTCTTTGCCAGCTCCCATTGAAAACAACGACGCGACCCGACGCCATTTGATACATATGCAGCCAGCTTCCCTGGGTGAAGTATCACGAGTACGCCTGTGCTCTCGTGGGTGTTGGCCCTGGAACTTTCTAAGTCACAAAGGGTTTGGTCCTGACTCATTTCTAAGTGTCCCTAATCTTTAAAAATCTAACCGTGACTTTCCCCATAGAAGCTAACAGGAGCCTGTGGCTGTGTTCTCACACTGCTCACGGCCCCCGTGGGTCCTCTGTGTCACTACCTTAGGTGGTTCCTTGGGGTCCCAGCGATTCTATAGGCTCTAAGCCTTGTGTCTAGTTAAGTCGTGGTTCTTATACCACTATTTTAGTATATGGTTTGGCTCGCCCCTAGGGCCTGACGTGTATTTGTGCTTATTACTGTGATATTTGAAGTGTAACTTATGTGTTTTGACCTCTAGCCTCATAAAGAGACTAGGAGGGTGTGTTTAGAAATAAATACATATATTTTATATATATACCTGGTGTGGTTGTCTTTCATTTAGGCACTCAAGAGATTATAGCCTGGTAAAACAAGCTGCTTTACATTCCTTCAAGACTTAGCCTGAAGGATGCTCTCCATAGCTACCACTAGGATAGGTTTCAATAAAGGTTGTCTTTGGACTGGTACAGGGTGCCCACTATAACTAGTGGACAGCATATACCAGGCCAACTTCTCACAGTCATTGTATATAGAGACCTCTTAGTGTACTGATGGTAACTGCATTGCTTCATTGCAAAACCAGAGTTTCTGGTCAAGTGCACATCTACGTCACAAACACAGGTCTCAGAAGTGAAACATCTTGTTATGCAGTGTCACACAGCCGCTGAGCAGATCCAATACCATAAGTCTCTGTTTTCTTATTTTATCCCAACCCACTGTTCCCACCGGGACTGTGCGTACTCTAAGGAGTTTGGTCCCTTGATCTTGTGTGGCGGTCCGTCATCGGCTCCAGTTTTGTCTCCGCGAATGGGACCAGGTGAGTACATGACAATTTGAAACCTGTACACTTTTTGTAGGCACTTTGTGTAAAACACTCTGGTGCAAATTTCGTTCATGCTGTGATGCATATGTATTTATGCACCCAGGTAAGATTTCATACTACTTCATTGAGATTGTGAAAAATCCAAGACTCACACTAAAACTAAGAATAATAAATTAACTACGTCAGTTCACCAGGCGAGTGGTAAGGGGACGGTATGCCGCCAGCTGGTGTGCACACTGTCACAAATATCTTGCTAAAGCATTCTGTGGCAGCTCACTGTCATTTACAGTCAACACATTATTCATTGAAATGGCAGTTATAAAAAGTGCTTTATTTGTGCTTTCTTAACTGCTGATATATTTTTAAATATTTGGAGTTTATTTACAGGTAATTGGATTTTGTGGTGCTTGACAAAAACATTGACATCCTACAGCCTTTCCTGTCAGGCTCCCTGCAAGACTGTCACATAGTTCACTTCACAAAATCCTCTCACTTTGCAGTCAGAGAAAGTAAACACAGATCCCCCTGTTAAATGATTTAGCAGCTAATTGACAGAAAACACAGCCTGGAATTTGACTTCTGTCTTTGAATATACAGCGAATGTGACAAGATAAAGACAAAAGTTAAAGACTTCTTTAATGCTTATTCACCTCCTGAACTCCAGTGAGGTTATTTCTGGGGGTTCTGAAGCTATTTCCAACACCTATGTCTTTATCTTCTCCTAGACCACGATACCAATAATTGAAAAAGGGACATGTACAAAGAGGTACAGGGAGAGGGGTATTTGGGCCAGCTCAATTGATCCTGTAGTTATCTTTAAATCAATTGTTATTAAGTATAAGATCACAGGTACGGTAGAAGGTTTCAACCTGTATCCAACATATATGCCAAAGTGTGTGTCATACGCCAAACTAATAACTATCCGTGTGCAAATGAGCACATATCCGGAAATCCGGCACCTTATAGCAACTGGGAGATAAGGAACAATGTCACATAGAATTCACCAACAAAGTGGGAGGAAGAAGGGTGGAATAAAGCAGACAATAAATGGACACATAAGGAGTGGTACCACTATCCATTGGAGGTACATTAAAAGCAGAATAAAGCATTTATAAAGGGAAGGATGGAAGGGGTGGGAATAAAGGTAAATAAGTGAACTATCACTGTATGCAATAATGCACGTCTTTCCCCTTTATAAGAGATGATGCGACAAGGACTAGAGCCCGAAGAGCTATAAAACTCCATCTACAACAGGGGCCATCTTAACAGCATTATAGGCCCCCAGGCAAAGCAGTGCACTGGGCCCTACCTACACAACCACACACAGGAATAAAAATGTTTAACGCTAAATTAGTGTTAAATTCTGGTTTGCATGGGGCCCCTATGCTCGTGGGGCCCCCGAGGAACTGCCCAGCATGCCCATCCATTAAGACTGCACTGCCTACAACATAAAACCAGCTCTTTCCATGGAAGTATGCTGAATTTGTTCTGGTGTCGTTTTCTGACACCAGTACACATTTCAGCAGTGCCCACGCGTTGTCTTCATCAAGCAGCAACATGCAGGCAAGGAGAAGGATTGCTTATTTAAACTTCCAGCTGGGACTAAACAAATGCCTAATTTAAAGAGCATTAGCCCTTCTGTTAATCAAATATCAGCCTGGTGGGTAGCCATCTGGAGCCTAACACCTAGATGCCAATGCAATGGAAGAAAACAAAGGCACACATGTTGTTGTCACTTCACAAGTGCTTAAGAGTAACAATGATATAGAAGCAGGTTTAGCTCCCTATGTAAGAGAATTGCTTGCCTTGTAAGAATGCAAGATTTGTCTGCCTGCATGTGTAATTACATAAATATTGATGTAAATGGCACCTACAATTTTTTTAATTTAATGATATTCTTTTATAGAGATACTCGTCCCAGTGTAGAGTGTCAGAGCGCTTAACAATACACACAGAGGCACAGTTAAGCATAAAAGTGAGTAAATACATGTACAAGAACGTACATAAGACAATGAGTGTTTTAAGGTGTAAGAATCACATATCATCCATACCTTTAGACTAGGCCTGGGCGGTAAATTTCGTTCCGCTCGCGGAATTTGTGATATTTTGACATTGTCGTGTTCCGCGGAGAGCGCGAAAATGTCAAAACTTTCGCAACCTGCAGCGAAACGGAAGTATTTTTCTTGTTCACGTTTAAAAAATGCATTCTGGCGCACATGGGCGCGACTTAACGGGTCACTGTGTTTGCCGATGAGTTTTCCTATCCGTTCTCGCGCGCCACAAGATGTTGGATTGTTGGTAGCCGGTCGCACTATCCCACGAGAGCTTGCGATCGCGAACACGTCATTGCGATCGCGAACAGGAAATAAGCATCGCAAGCAAGATGGCCGCGCCCATTATCGACTGCATGGGCAAGTTGGAAATATATTTCCCCCGCGAGCATGCAAAAACACATCGCGAACGGGCGGGAAAAGCAATCTCTGCATCTTCGCGAAAGTTTGGCATGCTCGCGGAGATTTTTCGCAATTTCGCGATAATTTGCGAAAGTCAATTTCGCAAATTCCGCCCACCCTTACTTTAGACATTATATGTCTGGTCGGTAGAAACTCAAAGTCAGGATAGAAAATGTAAAGCAGTGATTGTGGTTGTCTGTACTAATAGGACTGTATTACTTCCGAAGGAACCATTCTTTGGACTCTTAGACTAACATCAGATTGAAAAAAAGAAACAATCCAAATCCAAACCCATTGTTGGGATTGGTCCTTTCTGCAGGGTCATTCCCAGAATTTTTTGCCTTCCCCCCCAGTGCTTAATTTGTAAAATATTAAGTTCCAGGACCTTTCTCGGAAGGCCACTGCAACATGCACCACACATTGCCCCAGCCAGCTCTGCCAATACCGACATAATACCTAACCATCGCACTTCTATAAATGTGACAATTCAAACTATTTCAGGTCACACAAACCTATAATAATGGCATGAGAGGCTGGTATTATTCATTTTCAATGCAATTTGACTTAATAAATACGGTTGTGGTGCTCATCTCAAAATTAAACAGACAGCTCCACCATGTGCTGTACTGTAACTAGAGCCGATGCTGACAATTAAATGCAGGTGCAGAGAACCAGAATCCACCGGCTCAAATTAAGCACTGCTTCACCCTCCTGTTTTCTGGACCATTTTTTTTTGGCTTTCAGTACTCTGTGCACTTTACCGCTGCTAACCAGTTCCAAGTATTTGTGCTCTCTCCTCTAAACATGGCAGAATTGGCTTACACCCAATTGGAATATTTAATTTACTTATAAGTCCTTAGTGAAGTGGTATTATATGTGCCCAGGTCCTGTAAATCAAATGCTACTACTGGGCTTACAGCACTTGTAATGCCACCCACTTAAGTAGCCTTACAAACCTGTCTCAGGCCTGCCACTACAGCCTGTGTGTGGAGTTTAAACTGCCATTTCGACTAACCGACCACTACCCGGAGTTCCATGGAGTTGGAAAGAAACTCTGTGGAAGTCCGCTCCTCTCCGCTCCACCCTCCCCAATGTAATTATAATTAAAAAAAGGCACTTACCTGCCGTGGCTGCCTCCTCCTCGCCATGGTCTCTCTCTCCTTCCTCATCCATGGAAACCCCTACGTTGTACGTCTTCAGCATGGGCACGTGCAAGACGTACAACATAGGGGTTTCCATGGACGAGGATGGCGAGGACGAGGAAGGAGAGGGAGACCATGGCGAGGAGGAGGCAGCCACAGCAGGTAAGTGCCTTTCTTTAAAATTATAATTACATTAGTGAGAGTGGAGGGGCTGTCTAACTACGCTCCGCCACAGAGTCGGAGTTTTGCCTGAACTCAGCGTTCTCAGCGGAGTAGGCAAAACTCTGTAAACTCCGCTGGAGGAGCGAAGTTACCTGCCGGGCTTAATTTTGACCTGGCAAAATGAACCTTTTACCAGGCTCAAACCTGCTTTTTTATTACATATAAGACACTCCTAGGGTAGACCCTAAACAGCCCACAGGGCAGGATTCAGTGTAGTTAAAATGTAGCACATGTAATTTTTAAGTTTGAACTGTCCCGGTAGAGAAGAACACTTACATTATTTTTTTCACTCCTCCAAGGTCTCCTGCAATACCATTGGTGTTACCGTATTACATTTATTAAGCTGTAACTTCCAAATTGGAACACGTAAACAGTTCATGTTTGGTATCTTTGGAATTTTAATGAAAAACCTCTTTTATGAAGATGTTGGATTTTTTATTACAATTTTGAAAATGCCACTTTTAGAAAGTTGGTATTTTCCTGCCTTAGTCATTTATTGCCCGCAGCCTGACTTTGGGTCACGTGACTGAGTGTATTTGGTAGTTGGTCTTAGTGTGTTCCTCCTAGACAGCCACACTCGATAGAGAGCTTAGGTGTGCCTGGATGGGTCAGCACTTGCTGGATGGGAGGGAGGAGCTGGGCACAGCCCTTGGTATACTTGAATAGGCTGTGTACTGCCTTAGTACAAAGGATTGCATACCCCTTGTAGTTAGTCTGGTCCCAGAGCAGTGGAGGCAGCAAGCCTGTGCACTTCAAAGGAAAACCTCCAGAAGCCTCTCCCACTTCACAGGAGGCACAAATTATAAATATTGGACCTCAAACACCAACCCTTCAAGTATACTCCTGGATCTGTGGCTATTACAGTAGAAGGACTGCTGTGCTGCTTTGCAGCCAGAAGGACTGACTTTCTGCTGCCCTGCTAGCTAGGCTAATGCCTGATGCCCTGCTTGCTGAGAAGGAAGATTGGACCTGCGGTCTTCATCCGAGGCTGAAGTGACTTCAAGGATCAACCAGCTGACCTCTCCTGAGCTACAGTGACATAACCAGTTTCTAAGGCTCCCTTCAACTGCCCAGCTGCCCTTTCGCTTGGACCAGCAATTGGACCTGCAAGAGCCCTACTGGCCTCTGCTCGGGTGAGTTCCTGACCCCCAAGTGTTGCCCCTCAAATCCTGGACCCGTGGTGTGGCCTCAGTTGAGCTCCCCTGAAGTTTTTTGGGCTCTTTGTGAAAGCGAATTGACCTGCTAGCTCCAATACCTTGCCTCTAGTGGCCATCACAAACGTGAAGTTCCGGTAAACCCACTCTTCTACCCACACCATTGACCGTTGTGGTGACTGCCAACTCAAAGCTCCAGCCGTAACTGTCCGCACCGCTAACAGGATCTTTGCTTTACAGCAATGACTGAGACACCCAGCTGGCCCTTAGTGATGCTTCGACAGCCATCCATCCGCGATGCTTTCCCTGCTCCTTGTGGCCCCTTCCACCGTGAATGGAACTAGTGCTAGACTTGAAGTTAACTCTTTCAGCAGGACTAAGCTGGTCCCTGTATACAACCTGCACCCCACCGTGGTCAGCCTGAACTTGTGACTTTCTGGCAGTGGTGCTTTGTGCTTTTTGGCACTATTTTCATATAAATCTTTAAAATTGCATATCTCCAGTTCTACTAATTGGATTTTGTCATTCTGGTGTAAAAATGTTTATGAACTTAAAAGGGAGAGAAACTCTATTCTTCAAGATAGGGACGGGGTAATTAAACCAAGAAAGTAAAACAAGTCCTTAGTCAAATATTCGGAACATGTGTTGCGCCGTAGTCATGTACAATCTCAATGGGGTTAAAACATATACATCAATTAAAAAACGGTAATTACGAGGTATCACATTGATATATTGTGGTTGCACAAAAATCACAGTGGCATGTAGATGTAGTAGAGACAATAATGCAAAAAAACAAGATTTTTCTTAAAAATGTACAAATCAATTTTTACTTATCATTATAGTCAAAGTAGACATACATTTAAAAAATATATTAAAAAACATTCCATTATTACAACACGCTTGTGTTGATCATATAAACAAGAAAACTACACAAAAGTCGACGCGGCGTTTCAGTGCGATTAGGATCAATCACCTTCTTCAGGACAGAGTTTTCTATTAAAATCTATCAATGTATACCCTGTGTGATTCAGATGGGAAACAGTATTCCAGTAGATTTTGTAATTAAAATGAGGGATAACCTTTTTATGTGGTACTATTCCTTCTTATGATACGTTCGTAGGAGCCACCGATACGTTTATCGCTGCATAAAAGCGTCCGTTAAATACCAGTATACCTGTGATTAAGCTTCCGTTTGCTAATGTACCAATATATCTCTTTAGAGATTATACTGGTTTTGGTGCTGTCTTGGCTTTGCAACTCAAAGGATAAAATCTGATAAAGATGTTCCCGCCTCCCTGCTTCCTACGAACGTCTTCCGGGTCAGTATCATAAGAAGGAATAGTACCACATAAAAAGGTTATTCCTCATTTTAATTACAAAATCTACTGGAAACTGGAATATATTTTTATATTTTTTAAATGTCTGTCTACTTTGACTATAAAAATTGATTTGTTCATTTTTAAGAAAAATCTTGTTTTTTTGCATTACCGTCTGTACTACTTCTACATGCCACAGTGAATTTTGTGCAATCACAATATATCAATGTGATACCTCGTAATTACTGTTTTTTAATTGATGTATATGTTTTAACCCCATTGACATTGTACATGACTACGGCACAACACATGATCCGAATATTTTGCTAGGGACTTGTTTTACTTTCTTGGTCAAAATGTTTTTTCCATTTTACTCTATTTTTCTAAATTAGTTTGGGATTATTCTTGAATTGTATTATCACTTTATAGCTCCGTGAAGTGTTGCATATAGAGTGTTAATTGCCTCTCCCACGGGCCGTGTAACCTTCTCAATCGTCAGCAATATAGATGCAGTACTAGTAGCATAACAGACCTGGGCCAAACTTGTTGCAAACTTGTGTGACAGACAGTAAGAGTGCATTTGTGGTAACCATAGGCCACTTGATGTGGTTACAGTGCATAACATTGACATTTTGAGCCATCGTTGTGCCTCTCAAAAAAAATACCTTTTTAATTGCAGAATCTATCCCTCTCATTAGGGACATAGGAATTACAAGTGTACTAGGCATGCATGTTATCACTGGAAGAGTGTCCCTGAACAAGTGCTACCTGCAAGGGGTTGAATTAGGTCAGCTATTACCTTCTTCAGTTTAGTAGCTAGTACCTTAGTCTGAACCTTAACATCAGAAATTACCAGAGCGATCAGGTGATTGTCCCTACAGTTTAAGGGATGTGTCCTATGGTTGGGGTGAGTGTCATTATTGTCTTGTTGCGGTTGGGGCACAAGGCCCACCAATTAATCTACATCTTTAGAGACCAAGTTGAAGACCTCAGCTGGCCTACTCTTATTGACCTTGTGAAAGTCTATAGGTAAATTTTGCAGTGGACATTTCCTCAATGGCAGTCTGAATTTGCCTCTTCTGCTATACTCCCTTCTAAATCCTCCTCATGTCCTCAGAATTAGTGTTTCCCTAAGCAACTTTTATCCAGGATCCTTGTGTCTTGTTGCGTTGAATCACATAGATGCCTAAAGCAGGTGGAGTGTGAGCAGAACATCACTGACCCTTCTAAGTGCTGGAATGGCAGATGTCGCTTCCCTCTTTTGAAGGTGGAATCCCAGCAAACATTTGCCTTACCCTTAGTGTTCATAGCGCCTGCACTTGATTCCAGTTGTCACAGTGTCTGTAATTTAAAGAACTCATTAGGATCATATTTGGCCTTAACCGGCTATCTCAACAAGGGCACCAAATCTAAGAAGGGTCTGCACTTTACTCAAGAATTACACACCGGGACTAACATTGTATCAAGCCTTTACCTGCATCCCACATAACCTGCACCTATGAGCTGTCATTGGAAGGCAAAAAATAAGACAGATGTTTTCACAATTTCACTCTTCTCCTCAAGCTCTGGATCACTAGATGTACTTATTCCCCACAGTTTCATCTGTGGAGCTACTAGCTCCAAAGAGAGCCGAAGAATAAGCGGGACATGGTTATAAACACCACTTGCTAGGATCTCATATGCCACAATATCTGGTAGCAGGCTGTGGGATACAAAAAAGAAGTCCATGCATGCACAGGTATCAAACACACAAGAGAGGAAAGTATATATGCTGTTCCTAGTGTGAAGCAACCTCCATACATCCACTATATTGTAGTCAGCTATGACATCTTTGAAGATGCCCCTATCTTTGTAATTACGGAACCCAGATTTCTGTGATCTATTCTGCACTGCTTCCATAGTCATGTTCCAGTTCCTTCCAACCACCTGTCTGGCCGTACCAAAATAATTGAAGACTTGAACCAGCGGGCAAGAAATTCAGTTTTGCCTCCATTGATAGAATCTAATATGATTGTCTTGCTTGGTGTCACAACCTTAAAAAATATAACACCCCTTGAGTTTTTTGAGGCAATTATTACGAGCAGAGGGAGTGTCCCCTCCTTAATGCTGATGTGGTTGCGTTTACAGGTTGAGAGCAAATGGTGTTACAAGCATTGATCACCTTGTCCACCTAGTGACTCCTTGGCTTGTCAGAGTCAGTGGGAGACAAATGTGTCTGTTGTAGGCGAGCTATACCTGGGTGCCCCTTTTATAGGCATAACAGCATTTTCTGGTGTTTGTTGTACTGGGTGAGGTCATACACATGGTGGGAGATTACTATGAGCTCTTTGTGTTGTTTGCCAACCCCCATGTTACCTTCCTCTAACAATAATAAGAGTAAAGTCAGTGTGGTGTTGTATCACACCTCAGTTTGGAGTGGCTATCGAACTCAATGTGTGCTTAGGGCAAGTCAATTTACACCACCTAAATATAAATGGGAAGGTGCGGGGGAGACGGAAGGATGAGAAAGCCCTTTGGGGAACTACACTTTCACCAGTACCAGAGAGATTGGTAGACAAGGGTGGCTTGAACTCAACCTACACTAATGGTCAAAAAACACACAAACCAAATTCTGGAAAAGTATTAGAAACCAAGCTATTTTTTACAGCACTGCGTAAACCCCACAGTCCATAACACACCGCAAGAGAATCAGGTCAGGATATGATCAGAGTTGAAATTAGTGCAGCAAATTAGTCAACAGCCTGCATGTAAGGGCCATCACTATATTTATTAGCCATCCAATCCAAACACTTCCCTACATCAGGACACTTAAGCAATGGATGTCTGTTCAAAGTGTGCCACCCCTATCCCTCATGACCTGACACAAATCAATACAACACATAAAAACAGACAGAGACATCTAACACAGGTATATTATGGATGTGGTCACGTTTTCTGCCCAACGTTAGCAATAATCTCCTTGTCATGCCATATCAGAAAGCTGGACCTTCAGAAGTAACCTTAATTAGTCCATCTTACCACAGTTGGTTTCCTTTTAGCTTCTCCTTGTTCTTTAATCTTCTCATTGCAGATTCTAATCATTCCCAGATTGTGTACTATGTAGACATTTTGTATCATCTCGTCTTTGAGCATCCTCGAGCAATGTGCCTATCACTGAGTTCCCCAGAAATTCAAGAACTTTCTCCAATTCTTCGGGTTTATAGTACTCTTTGTTGCAGCCATCAATCATGATTTGCTGTGGGTGCAGCACTGCATATTTCCTGCACTTCTGATTGGTTTCTTATGAATCAGCTGGGAGAAAGTTCTTATGGCTTTGCTGTGTGAATGGCCCATTATGTTTCATTGCCAGATATCTGGTCTGTCTTGCCTATTGGTGCTAGATAAAACAAGGTATTATTGGTTTTGGGGTGGCCTGTTTGGGTGATTGGTAGAAATAGATTTTGTGGTGTCTATGAAATTCCAGAGGAGAAGTGAATTCAAACTATAGGATCTCTGATAGAAATGAATTCAAGAACTCTAGCATGTCTGTAGCCCCACAGGCCCCCCCATGCAACATAAATTGTTTGTCAGGCTCCTCTCTCTCTTTGAAGTCCACCAGTTTGCTCTAAATCCACCACAGCTGATGGCTTTTTGCACCAAACATAGGGGCATATTTACAAGCTGGCAATAAAAAATTATCGCCGCTTTTGCGGCCGTTTTCGCCTAATTAGCAAGGCCACGCTAACGCGTGAAACCTTGCTTTAGCGTGGGGATTTCTAACGCCCAGCTTTGCATTTCTAATAAGTTGCAAAGTGGGCGTTCCTGACCTTACATGACAGGAGAAATATCGCTAAGCGACATTTCTCCTATCATCAAGCCCCACGCTATGAAGCATAGCGTCAGGAAAAGTAGCGATAACCCCTGTTATCGCTACTTTCCTTACGCCTGCTTCAGGACTGACTTAGCCATGATATCCTATAGAAGGTGGATATCATGGCTAAGTTTGTGAGTCCCTATCAGCAAGCTAACTCCACATTGCGTAAGATTATCGCTGGGTTTCCAGCGATAATCTCACGTTAGGCAGTTAGCGTGAGGATCTTTATCACTGAGGAGATAAGCATTGCTAATAGCACGCTATCTCAGCGATAAAAAACCACGTTACCCGGCGATAATTATCCTCACGCTAAGAGTGCTGAGCGATAATTATCGCTGGTTGTTGCTGATATGCCCCATAGATCCTTAAATTCTATTTGCTGCCTGACTGGAAGCTAGTGAAGATTCCTAATGGAGCTCAAGATATGGTGGTATTTAGGAATATTGAGCAAAGTTCGTGCTGCAGCATTTTGCAAAGATTGCAATTTTGACAGTTGACGTTTATCCACGCCTAAATACAGTGCATTGCAATAATCAATTTGAGAGAGAATTAGGGCGACCATGACCATTTTTCCAAGGTCTAAGGGAAGATATGGCAAGCTTTTATGCACATTTTTTAGAAGGAAGTAGCTGGATGACGTCACCTGGTTAATCTGTCCTGAGAAGTTCAACTGGGCATGACACAGCAATCCTAAATTCTTCACTTTTTCTACTGGGTCCAGAAAGGCTCCTGTCACCATCGGCCACCATGCTTGATTCCAAATAGGAGGTCCATTACCAAATTCCATGACCTCCGTCTTATCATTATTTAGTTTAAGATAGCTCTTGTGCATCCATTCCATGATGTGCTCAAGACGGCTGAGCAATCTACCCGCCACAGTATCCGCACATAATCTGCACCCATACTACTGGTCCATTACCAAATGCATCAACTATGCCATATTACTGTGTTTCTGCCTTTAAATGGCGCACATTATTATGCAAACTCCATCTTCTGGTTCCTTTAAATATCACTTTTCTTTCTAGGGTACAACTTAACTTGGTTAATGCAGTCTGTTCAATAAAGAGGCTCTATTCCCAGCTTCTGTACTGTTGTTACACAACAGCTTTTTTCATTATATTTTTTTCTAGGAGACCTGGGAGATGCTCACTTAAACTCACCCAACTATTATCATAAACTCCCACATGTACTTTCTTCAAGTTATTGATCTTGGAAGAAGTGTGTCTAACTAGAATGGCGATGAGGAAGCTCAAGATAGGGTTACTATTTAGGAATGGCCAGCTATGCTCCCAGTACGTGTTCACTCCCTAGGGAAGAGCACCAATCCCCAGCCCCATTAATTCTTACAGATGTGGGGATTTTGTCTGGGGTCATAATTTCTATGATCCCAGAAACGTAGGGCAAATTTGTAAAACATCACATGGAGGCTGCTGCAACATGGTTCCTCTCTTTTTCTCTATCTCAATCCATCACAATGCTCTCTTATATTCTCCATTTCTCTTTAACTCTCTTGCTCTCCCTCAGTTTATGTCTCCCTCTCTCTACCTTTATGTTTGCTATTCTTCAATTAATCTCTCTGGCATTCTTTTTTCTCTCACTCTCTTTTATGCTCAGATCTATCTATCTATCTATCTATCTATCTATCTATCTATCTATCTATCTATCTATCTATCTATCTATCTATCTATCTATCTATCTAGGGCTTTAAGTGGGATGAAAAAACTGGGGGGGGGTCTCTCATAAGGGCGTGGCCGCTGTTTTTAAGGATGTGGCTTAAAACACTTAAGCTAAAAATCTTCTTTTAGCACAGTGTGCTGCCTGACTGGTATTTTGCTGCTTCTGCCCTTTCATCCAGACATTTAACACAACAACTAACATTACAACTACAACAAGCCAGGACTTTTGGCTTTGTCAATGTTTGTAAGTTGCATAAGATAAATAACCAACAACTATCACTTCGTTGTATATAATATTGAAAATGTGACTCGCTTTTGTGGGCGAGGTTGTGTCCTAAGACTGGAGCAGCCGACTTTCGAGCTGAGAAATCAGGTTCGAGCCTGACGTCCTGTGATTAAAAAAAGTAAAATCCTTCTGTATTGTAACTGGTGCTCATGTAAAGCACTCCAAGTTTGCGCTATACTCAGTGGCGTAGCTAGGGTGGGGCGGTGGGGGCGGTCCGCTCCAGGCGGCACTATTTTGGGGGCGGACAAAGGCATTCAGAGATAATGTTCGGCTTGCTTTCGTGGACATTCGAGGCTGGGAGAGAAGGAAAACTATTCTGTCTCTTCCTGTCCAGAGAAGACACGGACAATGTCCTCTTCTTTTCTGTGCTGACAGCTGCCCCCACCCCCTCTCTCTTCCTATCATTCCCTCTCTTTCTGTCTTGCTCCTCACTTACTGAAAACCGTAACTTGAAGAAACGGTTCACAACCTCTCTTTCCTTCTTTCATTTGTTGCTTCCCTGTGAAATGGATCCAAAAAAGAAAAACACTCTTGCGGGAAATGCCCTTTTTCTGACATTTTTCTATTCCAAAGTGCAGCAGGATGGAGAGAAATAGAAGGTTTTAAATATGAAAAATAAATACATAACTAAATAAAGCAAGACAGAGTGGTTGCAAAGTGGCCAGATTGGTTTTATTTACATCCAAATACATCAGCCTCACTTTACAGACTTTGCAGTGAAGCGCTACTTTCGTTTTCTCGTCTTTCTTTGAACAGCATTGCTGTTCCCAGGTGGGAAAGTGTACCATTCCTGGAGGTACTGCAATACCTGGTTGATGGGTGGATTGGAAAACAAAATGTGTACCATGGCTCTGTGTTTATGGATGTGGTCTTTTTAAACCATACTGCTTACGTTTTGTAAGGATATAAACAATGAACATTGAAACGGTTCCCTTCAGGGCACTGTATTCATGTCCTTAACTTTTCAAGTAAAACCACTCGCTGATTTCTGAATATTAAATGCGAGATCATTAAGGTAACCATGTTGTTTCTGCTTACATTTCACATGCTTTACTTAATCTTGCATTCCCTATGAGTGTTTGCTTTTACTTTTTTTTTTAGGCAGCATATTACCCTTATCAAGTGCATAATTTGAATTGAGCCACATCCAAGTGTTTATAGCGGGCACAATTAGGTTGTAGCTGAAGGCAGTGCAAGTTTTTTCTCAGTGGGGCAGTATGGTGTTCAATGGGAAGAGGATGTGACACTATGGCCAGAGCTGTCAAATTTGGAACTGGTGAACTGGGTTCAGTCCACCAGACCACTCTACTGAGGGAGCATATTCCCATGCTAGACCTTAGAAGCCCCACTAGACGTTAGAAGGCTTGATGTCTTAGCACAAGCAGGTGTACTCTAGTGGTGTCAATTGTGAGTTAACCTTGAAGGCCTGTCCACCACAATCCATACTGAAGTTTATCTCCAGTCTTGCGGGTAGGCCTACGAAGCAGCACACCCTATAGCAAGAGTGATCCAGTCACTGTGACTCTGTCACTGAGGTCACATGAACCTTGAGCAGGTTAGGGCGATGAGAACGGTGTGACCGCACTGGGTACCTATTTCGGGTGGCTGCGTAGTGTTTGCAAGTATATTATGGTTTAAAAAAAACTTGCTGCCTCCTTCCTGGCCTCCAGCAATTTTCAGAAACAATAAAAATGTCATGATAACTTCGGTGATTAATTTTCTTCCTAGAGAGAGATCCGAGTTTTGTCTAGTGGAAGGGTTGACTCCTGGAAAGGTAGCACAGAGGGTTAATGTGCCTGCTGCAAAGAACATGTACCATGCAGATCATAAAGTGCACTGCTTTAATCGGTGGACCATTATGAATGGTCATTTAATGTCAGCTGTAGATGATGGATCCCTGAACAGTGTCATGTATGTGCATGTTTGCATTGTGCTGAGCGGATTACCAGGTAATTGTTCACACAGCTCTCTGATGGATGTCACATGCGTTTTTTCTGAGTCCCCAGATAGATCATGCAGTCTGTGTGTTCTCTTTTGTACTGCCAGTCACTACCAGTTACCGGTGTATTGAACTGTGTAGCCTTGGACCGTGTCATGTATGTGCATGTAACTTGCATGATCGCGGTAACTATTAGCGGCGATAATAAGTGTCTCTCGGTCCTCTTTCAAGTGCTTGCCGTCCTTTTTCCCCAGCAACCTCTCCCCCCCCCAGGGGCGACAATCTGAGGGATAGCCCCGGGCACCACAAGCTCTAGCTACGCCTCTGGCTATACTGAAAAACGAGTCTCTTTGACATCAAAGGAAGTGACGGGTTTTACTATTGGAGGGTTACGGTTTTTTTTCTCCACCCTGAGGGTAAAAATGGAGAGCCCGATAGGGACCAGTCTTGGCACTTGCTTTTAAAAACCTCCGGTGCTGAGCACCAGCAGGACCCGGCCAACTTAAACCCCTCAATCTAACTATCTGTCTGTGTGTCTATCTATCTATTTGTCTGTTCTTACGTCCGTCTGTTCGCCCACACACCTGAATGAATGAATCAGTCAGTCTGTCTGACTGTCTGTCTTCAGTCTGTCTGTCTGTTTAGCTACCCAATTTCTTACCTGCCTGACTGTTTCTCTTTCTCATTCTGTAATCAAGACAAATTATATTATGAAAGTAAATATAAGCATCTAACTAGTAACAAGAAATAACTGCTCGGTCAAACATCAAAATAATAAATGAAAGGCAGAATGGAACAGGGAGGAAGTAAACAAGGTGGCTATTAGATTAATGTTGATACATTGCAGTCCTGATCAATGGAAACCATCATCAAAGAGCACAGGGGTTGTATCTGCAGGGAGGACATCTATCTGCATGTGAATGAAAGCCCTCAGCTTGGGTACCAGTGTGTAATAGACCTGGGAGGCAAGGAGTCATCATCAACAGGCAGGATGTCACCAGCTGCTTCAGAAGCCACCAGCCCCCCTGAAGGTGGTGGCTGTCATGCTTGTGAAAGTGTTCTGAATAATGAAAGCTTTAAGATGCCATGGATGACGCACTCAAAGCACAGTCCTTTATCGGTTCTATTATGCCTTATGTCGCTTGCATATTGAAATGGGCATGCAAAGTAAGGCACAAGGCTGAAAACCCTGCAGCCCCACAGCAAAGCAATGGAAGCACTACAGAGGAACGGAGGCACAGAAGGCGCTCTTGGCCATGATCTTTGCTGCATCTTTTATCAGCAGCTACAGGGCACAGCTGCAAGGATCACTCCTAAGGAGCAGTGGTGCACTATGCACATTTAAATTTAATAAGGAGTTGGGCCTCAGGTGCTCACGCATGAGAAACCACAGTCTTTTATAGGCTGTAAGCATTTAGAGATGTGTAGAATCATGGTAGAAATGGGCTTCCAGCGATTTATCGCGCATTTCTGCCCTTTCTGCTCATTTGTTGTACATCATGGACATTCCCAACAACCAATGACTGGTGGATGCCTACCGCAAAAATGTTTGAATAATACTCAAAAGGTCTGTTGTTGTGATAGAGCTAATACTAAATGATAGAATCTGGAATGTGCAACAATCTGACTCTCAGAGAGAGCCTGGCTTCTGAGAAGAATCCTTGGCTCACCACTGGTAACTTGACTCCATTTACAAGGCTTTCATCAGAGTGTGTGTGTGTGTGTGTGTGTGTGTGTGTGTGTGTGTGTGTGTGTGTGGTAGGGATGCAGTAGCTGGTCCAACTGTAATAGATCTTAACCAAGCTATTTAAAGACATAAACATTGTAATAAGTGGCCACACACATGAGAAATATGTGTACACATGATGTTAGAGTCATACTGTGAAAATATAAAATGAATTATTAAGATTAAAATGGTTCTAGTTGTAGCTAAGATTAGTGACCAGTTTAAATTCACATATGTTGACTGAATCAGCATTTGATCCAGTGAAGAGGAAGATCTGGCCCTAAAAGTAGCCATTTACCTAGGGTGGTAGACGGTATAGGAAGGTAAACTTATTTCATGCAGAAAACTATTCCTCTCAGAAAATGCTGACCTCTCCTTGGCCCACATTTAGGGCAATCTGCTAATATCCTGACATGAAGGTAAAGGTACCAAGGAACTCGGCAGCCCCTAATTGTCCAATAAGATCATAAGCTCTGGGATAGGGCTGAGAATCTGTCTTGGTGACTGAATTGAGGCCGCTGTAATCCACACCGAACCTGAGTTCTAGGATACTTCCTGCTGGGGCAGTATTGGGTACCAGCACCACTTGGTGCGACCAGGAACTACAGAAGGGCTCAATCACCCCCAGATCCAGCATCTTAGCAATCTCATCTTTGATACTGGCCCTCATCATAACAGGCCACCAGTAGTGGCCAGCAAGTTCACAGAGCGGCGAGGAAAAAGGAGGTGGGGAATGGGGACAGGGTGGACAAATTAAAAAAAAAAGCACTTACCTGCTCGCCGCCTTGCTCTCTTCTCTTCTCCGGGCAAAAGCTTCCAGAGTGCAAAGCGTCCAATCCTGACTCTGCTTTCATACTCTTGAAAGCAGCATCAGGATTTGCGCTCCCGCACAGACTGTGAGTCTGTGCAGCTGAAGTTGGAGAAAGTTTCACTGCGCATGTGGGTTTGGCCAGCCTGAGACAGTCTGCCAAACCCGAATGCGCAGTGAAGGCAGTGCCCAACACTCCTCCACCAGTCAGTCACCACCCTGCCCCACCCCCAAGCCTCGGCTCTGAGAGAAAAAACAAAAGATTATAAACAAGAGTTTATTATTGTTTTCTTTTTCTTTTTTGTATTATTGTTTTATTTTTTGGCTGCTGGCAGGTGGGGTGACGCTCCTCCATCATAGCGGAGGAGCTGCTGCAGCAGGCCATCCTGGTCATTGGGGACGGCATGTCTTTCTTTAAGTCGAACCCTCTTTTTGGATCAGATGGCATCCTCTTTCTTGTGCCCTGGCTGGAAACAAAAGACACACAATTGATGGACGGAATGCAGAACAAATCAAAACATTCACCCCCAGTCAAGAGATCTGGGTTAAATCCATCATTCTTTTGCTCACCATGCCACCCCAGTTTTGGCTGGAAACAGTCATAGTTTTAGTGCTGGTAAAGCTCACTAGATGTCTCCCCACTACAGCCCCTCCTCCTATTGACAGAAGAAGAAGAGGGCTACCTTCCTGGGGGATTCTTTGGGGGCCATTTAGGAGCTCCTTTATGTTTTCCCTGTTACCTCTTGCCTTCTGTTGAGGGGACCACACCCACTTCTCAGTTTGTCCTCCCGGGGTACCTCTTGTGCTAATCCAGAGGTCCGCCTCTAGCCAAAGCTCTCTGGGTACAATTAACTTGGAATTAATTGCTTCTTTATCATCAAATTATAAAAGCCATCACATACATTTACTTTGCTGCCCTTCACACAGCCATCCTGTGCCTTGATGGAATCATTCCCAAAATCCACCCATAACTAGTGTAACTGCTTCTGGCTATCCCTGAACCTCAGCAGATACTTCTCTATTGCTCTAATTTGTTTTGGGATGTTTATTGTTGGTATTTTGACTTTATTACTTTTTTCATACTGCATAAATATGTTACACTTTGCCCTAAATTGAGCCTGTCTGCTTTGTTCCATAGCTGCCAAGGGGTTAATGACTTTTGGGATCACCGTGAAAAGCTAGTGTCATTACTCCTTGACATGGGCGACTGCCCACCCCAAATAATCATCCATGTTCTTACAGTTTCTGACTCTCCAGCTCAAAAAGGCTGAAAAGCAGAGGAGCGCAGTCAGTTTCAAATGGTGAACTGAATAAGGAGAGGGTTCAACCCTGTGTGCAGCCTGCAGATCCTCAAGTCCAGGAGATGCTGTGTACGTCTTGCAAGTGTGGCTTAGAAAGGGTCCAGCGGTTTGGCTTGGCTCTAACACTAGTTCATCGGGTTAGGACTCCACCACTTCATTTCTTACGTGCCTTAGACAGACCACCTGATCCAACATGAGTGGTATTTATGAACCCCAATCCAAAGATTCTCTAATGAATGTCAACATAGCTCTGCCTTCAATACCATAAAAGCTGGCTCCTTTCCCACAAAAATCTATGCATAAGTTCAGTTCCAATGTACTCTTGTTTGCAAGTGATTTGGAGCCTATTTTATCTCTTTGCTATTATTTGATGTGCTATGTGTTCACGTCTGTCAGTCAAAAACTGCCTTCTTGGAATTCTAGTTGCCTCCTTTCAGATTCCAGATGGTGTCCTCACATGCACGGCCTTCTGACGCCTTGGTCTACAAATTCAAAACATAAACTCAATGGTGCCTGCATGTTTTTTTCAATTTTTTTCTTCCAGGTGTAGTCCACTGCCAAACATCATTCATAATGCATACTATTATCAACCGCAGCACCATCATTCATGAATGCCGTTCATGAACCCCGGATTCTGCTAGTGTGCATGCATTGGACTATGTTGAAGAACCAGAACCTTTTGGACCTGGCGGCACAGGGTACGCCTTATATCTCCTGGGTTCACCTGCTTAGCTACACAGAGACACGGGACACTCTGTCGGCGTTAGAAGATCAGGTTTTATTAGCTGCAGCTAGTACAGTTATCCTCAGGAGACTGCCACTTCACTCTGTGGCGCACAATCTTATATACCATATAGAAACATATATATTAACCAAATATACACCCAGAGCATACAAGAAAGAGCCAATAAGGAAAGTTGGAAAACAGGACAGAACCAATAGGAGAGTTTGGAAAACAAAGTGTCAGATGACTCGAAGAAACCTCTCCTCCAACTATGTTTGTCACCCCTCCCTCAAACTAATTCATTAACGGATTCGTAACTAACTTGCAGGTGGCGAGATACGTTTGTGTGTATTGGAGGACAGTTGTGAAACGAGAGAATGCTAGCAGAAGACAGTGAAGGCCAGACGATAAGATAAAATCAGAAAAGAATAGTGTGAACCAACAGATAGTTGAGACGGGGATTAGAAAACCAGACGGGGATTAGTGTACTCGGCTAGTCCTAACACCAGCTTTGCAAATAGAGGCAGAAAGGTTGTTTTTAACATGAAGCTGCAGAAAAAGCAGAATAGACTTTGTTCGCCATGCTGCCTGAGTGATGGCAACACAAAATGGCGGCGGAGCACAAAATGGCGGGTCGATTCGATCGCGATCGGAAATCGAAGTTCCTCAATGTGGCAGGGATTATTGTGATGACGTGCATGTTCCATACAAACCATCCCTAATTGTACGACAAACATGACTGCACTAACCTTTTAGAGTGTGCGTGTGAAAAGCTTAGGGCAAAGCAGACTAATACTTTGAATGGTAATAATAGCTAACATAGTGCGCGAGATCACCATACCATTTTAAAAGCAGGCTGACATTAGCAATGCTAATAAAAAATAACAGAAAAACAAAAAGGAGGAAACTTGCATTCTGCTTTTGAAAAAGCTACATGCAGTGAGCAACATCACAAGGCGGTCCAACCAGGCATGGGGATAATGTGGAAGGAAGCCTGCTTTGGTGGAATTGCTTGCCTCGCGGATAGCTCTCCAACTGAGGCTTTGTTCAGACAAAGGACACAAGAAAATGCAGAGAAATTCTACCTCTCCTGTCCATAGAACTTATTGGGGAGAAAGGTGTAAAGAGACCTAATATTTGAGGAGAGGCAGACACAAAGACTGGTAGCTGGAGGAAAATGCCAACGACTCAGTATCAAACTGCAGACCTGGGGGCTTCCTGGTGGTATACGGGGACAATACCTGGCTTGGCATAAGGTAGGGAGGGAAAATACATGCAGCCAACCCCATATTTAGGAGGCTGATAAGATACATATGTTACACGGAGAGAAGACGAGTTGTTAAAGTGAGTAGGAATGTGGCATATACAATATTTGTAATTTTTCTAATATTTATCTTGTTTTACGTTATAGCTGCTGAGATTGCAATAATAATGCACCTCATTCGGATACACAATGTTTGTGTTCAGAGTATCCATGATAAATAACCTACCATTATCAGCACGGCCTGCAGTGTGTGTCTGCTGCTTTCGGTGGTCTGGCGAGGGTCCACACCACCACAAAGAATGCCTGCGGATAAGAGCTTCCTTGGCAGGGCTCGCTGACTTCTAATGCCCTGGATCCAGCTGAGTGCAACTCGTGTTAGAGAAGAGTGAAAGACACCTGCCTGCTTCTCTTGGGGATAAGAACATCTTTGCAGGAGTGCCATTCCCTTTGGGGAGTTCAGAACACAACCAGATACACAGAAATGTAGGAGAGATGAATTATGATTCAAAGCTAAATGATACACCTCCTAAAAGAGGGCCCCTGTGGTCTGAAATTCATTGGGGTTTGATTGGGTTTGTGCAGGTCAGAGTCACGATAGTACATGTGTATACTTCTTGATGACTGTAAATCGATATTACATTCTTTCTGCTGCTCACTTGGTAGTTAAGATATGCACTGAATAAGATGACAAGGGAAGGTTTCAGTGGCTCACTGTGGGACGAGTGCATCTGGAACACATTCCCACACCGGTGAATGCATCCCTTCCCCTGAGACCCACGGCTGGAACTATGCCATGGCATCGCCTTTGGACATGGCCTCTCCTGATACCCTCCCATAGATGTCTCTGTACACTCATGTTCACATGCAGAGAGGCAGGAGTTGTCACTGTATTATTGAAAAGAACATCTGCACTAAGAGAACATGTTTAATGAAATGTTGTTTGCTTATAAATTATTTCCAATGATGCCGGCCAGGCACCTGCTACCATGTGAGGATGGCCCCACAGCATTCATTTGAATGCTAATGCAGATTGCTAATGCCACATTATGATGAAACGAGTTACTGATGCATTATCTATGTTTAATGCACAACAATAATATGCCTTTCGTTTCTATCTTCATCTGCTGTGCAGGGGTTTAGCTTTTGATCGAGTGCAGCAGGATCGTAGGAATCCTCAAACCGATCTTCAGACTGCGTCAGTAATTACAAGATCAGCAGCTCATGATAAACCTTTGAAACAAAACCATGGGGCTTATTTAAACCCCCCTTGCGCCGCTGGTGCATCAATCTTTGTGACACATCAGAGGAGCCACCTGCTGCCCCGTATTTACAAGGACATGTAATGCCACACTGCGTGGTTTTTCGTGTCCTTGTAAATATGACTCCTTTACACACAACACTTTGCGTGAAAGGGGCGATCCATGGGTGTTGCTGTGGTTGTTCCCACGCAACACCCACGGCTTCTGCCGCATTTCTAGATTTATGAGAAATCCTGAACCTGGAAATGCATCAGCATGCTAAGCCTACCCAGGGGAGGAGGCGCACCAAGGAGAACTCTTTTCATTTCTCCTTGTTTCTTCCTCTTTCGATGCGTGCTGCATTCTGCATCGCACATAGAATGAGGAAATCACCTTTGGTGATTGTTTATGTGCAGGAAGGGTCATCTTCCTGCACATAAACAATCATAAAAAAAATGTCTTGCAACTCTATGTGTGCTGCATTAAGCAGCACACATAGAAGTTTCAAAACGCCATTTCAGATTCTTTATGTGCAGGAAGCGACACTTTCCTGCACATAAACAATCATTCCCCTCAACTCAGGCACCCTTGCACTATGGTGCAAGGGTGCCTGCGTCGGTGCATGACAGAAAATTGTGCGCCAGCGCAGGGAGAGCAAAGGGATCTGTCATATTGTTGTAGATATGACACATTCCAGAGCTTCAGAATTAATGCAACGTGGCGCTGCCAAATGACTTGCGGCACCACGCTGTGTTAATTCCTCGTAAATTAGGCCCTGTATTTTCAGGTGTCTCAGGCAGAGAGGTGCATCTTAGGTTCCAGAGAGCGTCTTTCTCCATCGTCGAGAGCATTGGCAGACAAGGAGCTGGGCTCTCACTGACGCAACCTCGCCCCTCACTGACCCAACCTGTCCCAACAGGGTAGACATCCTGCACTATACAGGTATGCGATAATGTTCTGCACCTCTCTCAAGCATAGAGTGTTAGCATCTAATCCTAATCAGCAAAGACTCATTGGAAAGGGAATGAAAAAATTGACCTACATGCTCTGTATATAATATTTACATTCTCATCATTCTCTATTGCAACTATTATTGTGGTGTTTGCTAGTATAATTCGGAATATAATCTGCACTAGTTAGGTTTATAAAAAAGTCTCAAGTAATACTTGTCCAGTGGCTTTGTTCATGTGCTCCCTTTGGGGGCACTGTGAGGCGAACTTATCAATCAATCAATCAGTCATTTGTAAAGCGCACTACATACCCGCGAGGGTCTCAAGGCGCTGGGGGGTGGGGCTTCTACTGATCGAACAGCCAGGTCTTGAGTGTTCTCCTGAAGGTCAGCAGGTCTTGGGTCTGTCGTAGGCTCAGTGTGAGGGTGTTTCATGTTTTGGCGGCGAGGTGGGAGAAGGATCTCCCACCGGTGGTAGTTCTTCTAATGCGCGGGACGGTGGCTAGTGAGAGGTCGGCGGAGCATACCTGGCGGTTGGGGATGTAGAAGGAGAGACGTCTGTTGGGGTAGGCAGGGCCGGTCTTGTGGAGTGCCTTGTGTGCGTGGATGAGGAGCTTGAAGGATATCCTCTTGTTGAGGGGGGGGCAGTGCAGGTTTCTCAGGTGGGGGGTGATGTGGCTGTGGCGTTGTATGTCAAGGATCAGTCGTGCCGAGGCGTTTTGGATGCGTTGTAGTCTTTTGATGAGCTTGGTCAGGGCTCCCGCGTAGAGGGCGTTTCCGTAGTCGAGTCTGCTGCTGACGAGGGCCCGGGTGCCTGTCTTATCAGAAATTCCTGGCAATCAAGGTTTGTTCCTAATGCGCATCCCTGTCAGGCAGATTTGGGAGAGATTCCTGGGCCCCCTCCCCATCTTCCCCTCTCCAACTTTGACCTGGGTATACCTGCTCTGCCTGGTGGCTAAGGGAGACCTACTGAGTGTGACCAGGGCTGGCCTGATGCACAAAAGTAACACCGCAGAGTTTAAAATGTTTTTAGTGCATTCTTACTAAAATGGCATCTGCTAGGCAGGGCCTGCTGAAGCTTCTCCACTCAACAGGAACACAACACATAACTCCTCCTAAGCATGTAAGTGGAAGCCATCCAGCATGCTACACTAATGGTGTCTGTTTACCATAACTATAAAGTCTCACTCCAGATGAACTGACTCCTTAGGGATTATACAAAACAGAGTCAAGCACACAAAGCCTGACAAATGGCGGGCACCCCAGTGGAGTTTTACAACTAATTTTCCCTTGTGTAAAAACATCAGGTAAAATAGGAAAAATAAATTCCCAGGCTGGATGCCAGGAGTACTCGAATCATTAAAGAGTGAAGTGAGGGAAGCCGAGCGCTCATAAATGTGACTTAAAATGAATTAGACAGAAGTACAAAAATGTAAGACTGGCTGAAAAATGAATGACTGACCCCCGGATAAGCACGCGAGAAAGATTGCTGCCTCAGACGCACGCTCTAAACTCGACTTTCTGAAGACTTCCCTCTTAGGTACAGGCTTCAGGCCGCGCTGCTCTTTACACACTCGGGTCTCTCAGTTCAACAAGCCTCTTCCTCATCCAGACCAGCTCTTCTGCCTCCAAGCTGTGCCCCTTTCAGTTTCTAATTTGTCTCCGACCCTCCTACCCACTCCAAACTTTCTGTGCCTCAAGGTCTCGCCTTTTCTGCTTTAGCGCAATCTGAGGTAACACTTTCCACATAGCGCCTAGTTCTGTGCATAGACCGGGTTGGTCAGGGACGCACCTGCCCCATTAAGTGCTATAGATTGTTCAACACAGCAGTGTTTGGGTCACGGGGTCTGGCCTGTCCCATCTCATTATAGGCCTTCCCCATCATGGGGGGTCTCCACAGACCAGCTCCCCCTCACTCCTGCTTCACATCCAGGCCTAGTCCGTCTTAAGAGAGACTTTGCCCCATCCTTGTCCCGGCATCTTCTCCTCACCGAGAATCTTCTCCTGGCCCGGCCCCTCAGTGGCCTCCCTTCGGGCCCATCTCCCCGGGCCATACTTGTCACTCAGCTGAACCGGGAATGCCTCCTGCATGTGTTTTCCTTCCTGGACAAGGATAGCCGGTGGAGCTTGGTGTGCACTTGCCGGGAGCTCCTGGACGTCTTCTCAGACCCTGCCCTCTGGCCGCTGCTGAAGTTCAACTCCCGGCGGCGCTGCAGAGGAAAAACTTTGTGCTGGGGCTGGCTCTGAGGCACCTGAACACCCGCTGGCACTCGAGCCGGGTCAAGGTGTGCAACGTCGAGGACTGCATGAAGAGCGCCTTCCAGAGGGACATCTGCAGCCGGCACGAGCAGCTCGTCAACCACTTCCTGGTGCACGTGGCCCGCAGGTGAGCAGGCATCACTGAGAGGAATTCATGATATGTGCTAATGGATAACTTCCTAAAGTCACAGTAACAGCAGTGATATATACCTCTTCCTCATGAGCACAGGAAAATCGCAATGCACGCGGACATGCAATGCATTAATATAGGAACTGTTTATTACAGGAACAGAGGCGTAGCTAGAGCTTGTGGCGCCCGGGGCTATCCCTCAGATTGCCGCCCCTGGAGAGGGGGATGAGGGATGCTGGGGAAAAAGGACCGAGAGACACATAGTATCGCCGCTAATAGTTACCTCGATCATGCAAGTTGCATGCACATACATGACACGGTCCAAGGCTACACAGTTAAATACACCGGTGACCGGCAGTACAAAGGAGAACACACAGACTGCCACCGTGCAGGATTTCAGGAAGGGCCTAAAAACATGGTTATTCGATTAACGTCCCTAATCAGCAGCACCGCCCCCACCCTCCAGCGCCTAGATACCCTCACAGGTGATAAGTAGCGCTATGCAAATCCTGTTTGCTTGATTGGTTGACACCCGATTTCCACACATCGTTTGTGCGCTACATTCGTTTTATCTGTAAAATTGTGTATGTCTTTGCAAGTTAAGTGGCCACTTCAATGGAGATTGTGCTGTCAATAAATGACACTGCGCGAACACACCATGCTTTAATGATATATGTTCAACATTGTGAGTTCAGTGATGAAGCACTGATGGCAGCGACGCCACTCTGAAAATTGTTCGAGCACCACTAGGTGCTCCCAATCCTGTTTCTCTTGGTTATTACCTTCTCTGACTCAACGAAATTCTAGTCCCCCTCCCATATGAATGTGTCACAAGCCCTCTGGACATTATCAAGGCAGGTATTGGCCTGATAATGTGGTAACCAGATATTTTACTCATTTGAATTTTTAAAGAAGGGCGCATGTTGTGTGTGTTTTTAGTGTCTCACCAGAGTGACCAAAAAAGAAGCCTGCTGTGGTAGGCCCTTTATAGTTTTCAGAGCTTGATACAGTCTCTGACAATTCTATGTTTATTTGTAAATTGCTGGTCTTTGTGCTAAGGCTGGGTGTTAAGCAGTCTGGATTCCTCCTTGCACAATCGTTGGCTCAATGACTTTAACTGTAACTCTAAACCTAGAACACAAACCCTAACCACAAACCTGCGGTAAGACCCAATCGAAACACTTGTGTTCCTCCAAACCTTAAAACTAACCCGCAATCTAAGAATAATCATACATGTATCTCTAAACCTATTGTTAATCCAAGCGATGCTAATAATTCCAGTCCTTGTTCCACCCCGTCCCATTCATATAACCATCACCCTCATCCTAGTTGTAATCTAATTCTTTCTAACACTAATATTGACTGTCACTCCAACTCAAACACAAATACCAGCTTTAAGGCAACCCCTATCTCGTGCCCTAACTCGAGAATAGCAGATCTTGGTTCAGTGCAAGATTTGTGCATGATGTGGTGCCTTATGTTAAAAACAAGATCTGCAAACCTTAGTCCATTCTCTAGATGTCACCAGGTAGGTATGTGAAACTGCCCTACTCACTGGCCTATCGAGCCTGGCTTCACCAACATTAATATTAATCTCAGCAGCAAGGCTTACTGCAAACATGGAAAGGGGAGACCACAGCTCAACAGTTAGAGAATGTCTGAGCTCGCTCCCAGTAGAGAAACACTGCATACTCAGGATGGTGCGCATAACCTTCAAAGCCCTTCACCAACCTACCTAGCATCAGCAATTACACGTCACTGGGCAAAACAGAAACCCCAGAAACAAAGAAGCACTGATACTTGTAGCTCTGAAATTCAACATAAAAAAATCGTATGACCTTATTTAGAGATTGGTGAATGGAATACTCTGCCACACAGTGGCACATATCATGTGTTCTGTATACAAAGGCTATAGGCTACAATGCACCTGTAATACATTTGTGTCTGAGTATCCCATCGGCCAAACTCCAAAGTAGGCCCTTACTCCATCTCAATAACAGCACCCAGAATATGGATTTTTTATTTATCCAATACAACTCCATATTCATGCCTCATAACACCTAACACTAACACTTAGTTTGTGACATTTAATTGCAGCTCTCTCCAGCACCTGCACCGCCACATGCAGTGTCATTCTTAAATCAAATATTGTAGCGTGAAGAACAAACTGACTACTTAACGTTCACTATAAGGCAACACGTCTTTGCTAACATGGATTTATATGACTTGGATCCATTTCTCAAAATATGTATCTACAAATTGCAAAATGCTCCGACGTCATCCTGAACATTTCTTTGTAAATATGTATGTTTATTATTTGGAATCATTTCTCAAATTTTTTTGTAAAAATAAAAAACTGTAGAGTACTTTAACGTCGTCTGCGTGTGGTATAAAATTTCAAATAAAGAAATAAAAACGTAGAAATTACCAGCATTCGCAGGGTTCTATACTTTATGGAATGCTCTCCGACACCACACTGTACAACCGGCGGCCATGTCTACGTTTCTACAGGGCAATGCCTGCAATGTTCAGCTCATGGTTTGTGCACGTGAAGGGACGCAGCTGGCACCGGAAGTACAGCTAAGAGCAGCAGGCCGGACATAAAGGAAGCATAGCTGCCAAGGTTTCAGATTGCTAAGTGTGACATTTTTATAATGTCAGCATAATTATCAGAAATTACAACCATTTGAGCAACGACAAACTGTAAGAAGATTTTAAAACGGCTGCAAAGCACTGGAAATGGAAGGGTACACGCGTAGCTTAGAGGTCACAACCCCTCTGCAGACTGTAATTTATCTCAAAAGGACACACTGAGCAATTTGATAAAAATCAATTCGCTGATAACAGCAGGGTGTGCGTCGCCGCCCGTTATTTATTAACAATCTGAAGCTACGTTGCATTGCTAGTCTAAGCAATTAACATTGAGACACGATTAAGCATGGGGGTGCATGCAAGCCTCAGGAGAAAAGTTTGATTAAAGTACACATAGCCTAGGGGTCACAACTCGGCTGTAGGCAGTTTATTTCAAATACATATACTTTTTGAGAGAGTAAGCATTAAAAAGCCCGCACTATCTACGAGTACTTGCACCAGTGCGTGTTATGCAGCAGGCTGTAAAAGTAGTCTAAAAAATACATATGGCACTGCACAGAAGTGTTTGCTTTAAAACATACCGGCACTCGTACTGACTCCTGAAGATGAATGACTTCTTGTGGCAGCTGTGCATCGGATCCCATGCGAAGGTGCTGACATGAGAAGCTTAGACAGCTCCTACACTTCTGCACAGGTTCGCCGGCGACTCAGAAGGCCTGCCTCACTCGAGTAAGCCATAGGTAGGCCTGAGGTCATGGGTCGAGTCGCCAGGCGGGATCTCATCATGCTGCTTTGAGCCGCTCTCAGTGGCCTTGCCCAGCACTTAGCAGGCTGTTGACCAACTTAATTTAGCCGCGGCCGGCGTTGCCTGGGCCCGCCTGGCCTGGATGGCATGCGTCGGTGGTGGGAATCAATCCATTCCTCAAGATTCCCACCGGGACAGGGTCGAGTAGCTCGAAGCTGGCTCCCAGGCTATCGCGCAGTTCAGAATTATGGCGTCGCCTATAAGTGCAGCACAAACCTTTGATAAATGCCGCCCGCTCGATGTGCACCGCAGGCGGCAGCTGAGCTCAACATGACTGCGGGACCTGTGACTCGTCCCCGCCTTAGCCCGTGTCTGTGCACTGGAGGTTGGCATTGCCCAGGAGAGACTAGTGACCCGGTCGCGACGCGAGCGCGCACGCACCACACCACCACCACTATGCGGTGCGTGCAGCGTGCGTGCGCTAGTGCAGGCAGTAGTTGCAAGCAGGTCACGTGAGCTTGCTTGCACTTCAAACAGGGCCGCGAGGCACTGGCGGCCCATTGCGGCGGCCTTTATAATTTATTTGGGGACTGGGGACACTGACTGACAAAGTGTCAGACAGTGAGTGTCCCCAAATAAATTATAAAGGCCGCCGCAGCGGGCCGCCAGTGCTGAGCGGCCGCCGCATCCAAAACAGTGCCGCCTGGGGCAGTCCGCCCTCCTCGCCCCCCCCTAGCTACACCACTGATCGCGCTAAGTATTCGCATAATCCTGTGACTAAAAAGTCTACAGGTAACTGCAGGAAGTGACATCCTCCAACTGGATTGTGTCCGGCATAGGAGGAAGTTATTTTCCGTATTGCAAAATGCTTTGAGGCTTTTTTACTAAGATGGGCGCTTTTGTGTCCTCAATGAAGAAAACGCACCGCGAGTGCTAGAATTTCTCACCACTAAGTTTATCAATACGAGGTGTACGTGGGAGACTATATTGCCAGTCATACCCTTACAGGGAAGAGGTGTGGCGCAGCCGCCAGGGCGACTGACGGTGGACGCTGGGGATCATGGTTCAATCCCCGGCTCCGGCGGCAGGGGTCTGCCCAGCACCATGTGACTCTGGGCAATATCTCGCTTAATCTTCCCGACGGCCCCCAGCGCCTTGACACCTTCGGGTAATTGTTTGCGCTTTACAAATACTGGACATTAGCATAGTCATTACCGGAAAGTAATCCGGACATTCCGTCCAGCTGTTCCTACTTTGTTCCTTTCCATTGCTTTGAATTATTTGTGTGCCCCCCATGAGCGCCACACCAGTAGTCGCGAACTGCGTTCTGGCAGCTGGAATTAGCTGTGCCACCGGCAATACCGTAATGCATGTTGTATTACAAGAAGAGGGGTTTGCTTATATGATTTTAAGTCATTACTTTAATAGTAGACTGAATGGGGCTCTGTGGAAGTTTTCATTTTGCCAAGTTAAGGAGTGGTACTCAAGTGTCATGAGCCTAAATCACACTCCAAAATACACGCAGGCCGCCATGTTGAAAAAGCAGGACAGACATATGATATTGTTTTATATGATACTTGATTTGGTAGTACAAACATGTACCATGGAGCATGTGTATTGAAAAGGATCTCTCCTCAAACGTGTAACTCCCCTGATCTCACCAGAAAGTAGGTGTTCAGGGTCACCTTTCATACAATGGACAATCAATTCAATTTAAATGTAAGATTATTTGTTTAAACAAATGGCGATTTGGAACCGTCTGTTATAGTAATACATAAATTAAATCAATAGCAGGAAAGAAAAAATGGTTGAATTCAACTTCACCACCGGGATGATCACAACCAGTAAACCTAGCTGTGCAACCTGGAAAATCATGACCAGAAACAAGATTTTGACTGATCTGAGTTTCAGCATGACAGAGCAGAGGTAAAACATACAGAGGTACCCCAGGAGCATGGAGAATCAGTTTCATGCAGAGGGAATAAGTATATGGAAGGAGCTATACAGGTTAAACCTATGCAGTAGCCACACTACTTTGTGGTCTATCAGCAAGAGCCTAATAAATGGCTCCATAAATGGCCTGATAACAGACACTTGAAAGCTAGGAACTGATGTAGTGTAATCTCGCAAGGAACCTCACAGGTGATCTGTAGCAGTGATGTATATCTTTCAGTTTATATGAATGTATCAAACAGTAAAAGCCTTATTTTTAGTGCTACGAAGGGGTATGTCGAATGTAGCTTTTGTACCTGATAACATCTGATATTTCTGGGTTTGAAATTTATGGGGTGGTATAAATTCAAACTATTCCAAATGTTTACACCCTGATGGGGAATACAATGAGAATGGTGGTGCTCGCTGCACCAAAGCTGCTGTCCATTTTTCCCTCTGTTAAATTCCAGCGGGTTTGACCTGTCAAAATGTATGCGTGGATGTGGACTTGATCAAGTCTGCACATCGTGAAACTCAGACCTCTGCACAATCTGCTCTGACAGTTTAGGCTTGTAGGATGCCAAAAGGCATTGTTATATTGTAACTACATGAGCAGTCCGGCAGTTATGTATATTTAAAAACTAGCCCTTTCTTTACCACCTTCCATTTCCTGAAGAAGGATTGCGCCTCAGTCGTGAAGTGACATTTTCATCTGAATTGTATTTGGCTATTCCTTATTTTTCAGAGGTTTCGAAACTCCATTACTTTGAGCATTTAGTTCAGGCAAGGAGCTTTAGTCCTGAGTTTAAGGTAACTTAACAAGTGCTGTGACTGCGCCTTGGCCCGATGCAAGAGGTATGCAGCTTGCCAACATGTGAACTATGGCAACCTACTCTGGACCAAACTCTTTACCTCTCATCGGTTACTCTTATATGAAGATCCGTTTGCTACTTTTTGTTCGGGAATTCTTCCAGTCATTTTGCTTTCATTATGCTCTTTCTGTCTATTTTAATGATTGCTTCACAGATTGCCTTGCTTTCATCAGTGCCTATGGAGGGTGGAGGCACACCCATAGTAAGAGCTGTGACTAGAAGGAGCAGGGCTTGGAGGAATGCACTTTTAGGGATTTCAACTGCGCACACTGTCTGAGAAAGCACTTCACAATGTCTACCGCATCATACCACCATGATGTCCCAAGCCAGTGTTTTACAATATTTGTTTGGACCGGTCACTCCCTCCCGCCCTTTATGGTGCTGGGGGGCGGGGGCAGTGAGGGGTTGCACAATATCATGGCTTGATGAACGCAACACAGTGACACAGCTGTGACACATAGGGTAACAATATAAAGTCCCTCTGAAATCCCCAAAAGCCGCCTGCCTCCAAGCTGTGAAAGCCTACCTGAACATTTCCCATTGTTCCCGGCGTGCACATTATCCTGTGACGCAGGTCAGGCCAGCATGCTTAGCATGTTTTTGTGCCGTCGTAATAGCTTTGGGTGCGCAGGCAGCATTTTCGTTTACAATTTGGCTCCAGTTGCACAGAGGGCACCATCATCTGAATGACTGTCCACCTCGCGACGCTCGCGCGCGCGCGCGCACGCACCACACTACCACCACCACTATGCGGTGCGTGCAGCGTGCGTGCGTGCGCTAGTGCAGGCAGTAGTTGAAATCAGGTCACGTGAGCTTCAAACAGTGCCGCGCGGCCGCCGCCTCCAAAACCGTGCCGCCTGGGGCGGTCCGCCCCCCTCGCCCCCCCCTAGCTACGCCACTGTACAGGAACCAGTAACTTAATCCGTAACTCCCTACTGCCGTGCACTGTCAGCTTCCTCAGTTGACAGTATTTGTTTAAATTCCAGAGATTATGTGTTTAAATGCTAGCATTTAAATTTTATGGCTAATTCATTTTTGTATCTTGTCGACCATTCACAGAAAAAAAACTATATTTAGCAAGCTGAATGTCAGTGTAATAACAGCTATATGCCTGTATGCCATATATCATGCTTGTGTGAACTTTTTTCATAATATTTGCAGTATTTTCTCTGCTCTTGAAGATCACTATTTCTCTCGCTTTCCTGCGTGGTCCAGGACCTCGTTGCGCCTACAGGTGCTGTGTTCTGGCCTATGGTGCTCATAATGTACTCACTCTTATAAGACTTGTTAGTGCTGTAGCATGAACAGAATCGCCTCTGAGCGCTTTCTGGCTGAACAGGTGACCGGTCTTATGCGGTGGAGATAGGAGCCACATTTTCAGTTTTTGGGGAAATGGTAATACCTTGTGCCACGGGTGTTAGGGAAGGAGAGAGACTGCACGCACTCTTGGCCTACATTCTTTAAATCGTCAATCTGCCCCTTACCCAAGGAGTATTCCTGTAAAAAGCATTGGGGATTTCCAGTTAGGCCCATGTGAAACCAGTTCTGCGTGCATCATTTTACATGGTGTACAACTACACATACGATTGAAAAATGCCTTTGCATTAGTGCAACTGCATTTATAGTTTTGCTTTCAATGTTGGGGGGTGTGTCCCATCCCATTCCCACTGTGAAACAAGCATTGGCATAGCCAATAGGTCTCGCCTTTGGGGCCTTATGAGTGTTTAGACTTGCAACACTTGATGTTGTTGCACCAAGGATTTTGTGCTGGATAACTAAACACTTATAAAGTCCCAAAGGCGAGACCTATTGGCTATGCCATTTCATGTTTAGTTGAAGGTGTCTCATAAGCCTTAAAGCCCACATTCTCCTTGTGGACTCCTGTCCATGGATGTTTGTTAGAGAGTGCTCTAAGGGGCTGGCCTCCTACATCGAGGAAATAGTGGACAGATCATTTAGAGAGGCCATCTTTCAAATGCATCCAGTGGAGACCTCCTATTTTTTGGAAGAAAAGAGACCTGGTTGGAACTGTCCTTCCAACTACTGTCTTGTCTATAGGCCTGGGGGACTTTTAATTTTAGTTCTTCTACTGAAATTTACAAAACAAATTGCAAATTGCCTTTAAATCATACATTCCTTAAAGCAAGCGCGCTCATTGTTTTATGTTATGTTCCGATATCTTAGCATTTTATCAAGGACTATTACCAAATAGTGTACTGGCTCTAGAACTGAATTAAAAGAGATGGCTGTGGTTGTCAGAAGGGTAATAACATTTCAGGGAACAGCTGTGCTTTGGAGGTTTGCGAAATGGGGGCATCTGCGCCCAGGGACGGCTTTAGCACTAGTGGCTCCCTGTGTGACAATGTTTGTTGGCGCCTCCCCCCCAATGACCACCTCCACCACAGATTCCCTCACTATCACCATTGGACAGTGCCCCTCAAGTCTCCATAACCACTGTCCCTTAAATTCATTTCGTTTTATAGCGACACTCATGCCAGTTTAAGATGTCAGAAAACTTTACATCACACACACATTACAGAGACAATCAATCATTGCTTTGAAAATCAGTATATAGGAAATGTTACATAAGACAGAGGCCTACAAGGGGTAGGAGTCACATGTCATCTATACTGGTAGGCAGTATAGTTTAAGAGTTCTTGGACTGAAAAAGCACACATTCAGAATTTAAAATTTACCACCATTGCTAGAGGTTTTCTTTAATAAAAAGAATTGATTGTGACCCAAATGAACCCCTTTTGCAATATTAGGACAATGAAAGTCTGGACAAAAATATGTAGCTCAAATATTTTCCTTGCAGTTTGCATGCAGAATTTGATGGCAGTTAATAGCTCACTGCTCTATATTTAACTTATAAACTGCAAGTAAGAAAAGGATCTCTGACAAAATTGGTAACCCATTGACCTATTTATATTATATGCACTTTGTGATGTTAAGGGGACACGTTCTTTGCAGAAGGCATGTTAACCCTCTGCCCTATGATCATTCAAAACTTTCAGTAGACAAAGCTCCGGACTCTCTCCAGGAAGAACATTAGTCACTGGAGTTGTCATTTTTATTTCGGGGACAAAGTACGCGGCATCCGGTGCTTTTAAAGCAATGAACATGACGCCCCCAACCCCAAGTCAGCGCCCGGTGAGGTGGCACCGATCGCACCGCCCTAGAGCCCTGTCTGCGCCTTTGCTCTTAGGCAGAGAGGAAGCATGTTCCAAGTCTGTCTTCAGTTGCGGCAGCGGAAGCATGGTGGCGCCATCTGGCGGTGGAACCAGGAGATGACGAAGAATGTCAGCCATAGTTTAATATCATCCACCAGAATTCCAAGATCCCTGCCCCCTGTCAAGAACGCCGAAGTATTGAAGGGAGACAGCATGTAGCGCTTTATAAAATAAGATTCCTGCAGTAGGCGAGTTAATTCTATGAGCCAGCAGGTGTGCCTTTACCTGAACACGCATTGCTAGCAGAAAGTAGAAGAAAAGAGTTATTGGCCATATTTATGCGAATAGAAAAAGGAAAAAGCTCTAAGGTAAATGGAGGACAGCAGCCCCGCTTACAAGGCAATACATTCTCATTACACAGTAAAGTGACAGTTCAAAGCCAAGCGTTTTCAGTCGTGTAGTTAGTTCAACGAAGTGTTTCCTAATTAAATTAAATTAATCGAAGCAAGATTTAACATTTCAAACACTCATTCTTAAATATTTCATTTGAAGTATGTTTTAATTTCCTATGGAAAATATAATTTGTTCTCGAGGCGCCATGTGTGAGGCAATGAGTTTTATTTGTTGCAAGAAGTTCAGAAAACGGTTTCTATCACTGTGATCAAATGGACCTGTTGGTTACTTCTTTTTGTCGTTTAACTATTGACTGTGGCATTTGTCCTAGATCTGCATCAGGGTTTTGATACTGCAAAGAGTTCAACATTTCTGTTAGACTTTTCTCATTTTCAGAGTCCACTTTGTGATGAACTAATCCTGTTATAAAATTGCAGTTTGCTGCTCGCCCTTGCCCGACTAACACGTGCAAACCATTGTGGCTCAGACATTGGCATCTTGAGTTTGAATGTTCAGCCCACTTTAGGATTGCACAGACACTTGTGGGGTCATTTAGTTACAGGAGTAAGTATACAGAAACTTTGTGTCATTAAGACATGTGTAAGTGCAATACAAGTGTGCAAATAACATTGTAGCACTTGCTAAGAGCAGAATGCAAATTGCACCTGCTCTAATTTTTGCAAGGATAATTCCCAAAAACTTGTATCATGAGATAATTGCATTAGGTTAACTGTGGGGCATATTATCAACGGCCAGCGATAATTATCGTTGGCCGTGCTTAGCGATAATAGTATTATCGCAGGCTATCTCTGGAATTTATCGCCTTGGTAGTGCGTTATTAACAACGCGTTTCTCCAGGGCGATAAAAATTCCAGAGATAGCAAGGTTATCGCCCTTTTGCAGGGAACATCGCCAGCGATGTTCCCTGCAAAAAGGCGATAACCTTGCTGATACGACCCAGAGGGTCGTATCAGCATAATCCACCCCTATGTTAGGGATGGCTAAGTCAGGATTTTAGCAGACATTAGATTTTGGCGAAAACTTCATTTTTCGCCAAAATCTAACGTCTGCTAAAATCCTGTGGGCTGCCTTGTAAATATCGTGATGTAAACAGCAGCGATATTTGGGGTATATTTACAAGGGCTTTATCTCAGCCTTTTTGGCTTACAAAGCCAAAAAGGCGGAGATAAAACCAGCACCCTATTTACAAGAGGGTGCTAACATGCGATTATGCATTTTAGCACCCTTTTTCCCAACGCCTCCCTTTGCATACCCAATGAGATGCAAAGTGGGCGTTACTGGGCGTACCCCGGATGGACTACCTTGCAAATATCGCTGATGTTTACATTGCGATATTTACAAGGCAGACCACAGGATTTTAGCAGATGTTAGATTTTGGCAAAAATGTCAGTTTTCGCCAAAATCTAACGTCTGCTAAAATCCTGACTTAGCCATCCCTAACATTGGGGGTGGATTATACTGATACGACCCTCTGGGTCGTATCAGCAAGGTTATCGCCTTTTTGCAGGTAACATCTCGGGAAAACAAGCGATGTTCCCTGCAAAAGGTCGATAACCTTGCTATCTCTGGAATTTGTATCACCCTGGAGAAACGCGTTGTTAATAACACGCTACCAGGGCGATAAATTCCAGAGATAGCCTGCGATAATATTATTATCGCTAAGCATGGCCAGGATAATATGCCCCTTTGCAAGGTAGTCCATCTGAGGTACGCCCAGTAACGCCCACTTTGCATCTCATTGGAGATGCAAAGGGAGGCGTTGGAAAAAAGGGTGCTAACATGTGATTATGCATGTTAGCACCCTCTTGTAAATAGGGCGCTGGTTTTATCTCTGCTTTTTTGGCTTTGTAAGCCAAAAAAGCGGAGATAAAACCATTGTAAATATGCCCCTGTGTGCGCAAATCTGTGTCCATAGAGCAAAACAGATGCAAAAATTATTATACCTCATTATTCACCACGAGGCTCATGATGAAGGGCAAATCAAATCCAACATGCAGCGGTCCTGGTACCATGAAACATACTCAGTAATGCGCTCTAGCCTGCTGGTGGTGAAATCTTGCACCCTGCCCATAACTAAGGCCTTGTAGCTGCCCAGGTTTCCTTACATCACGTTCCTTTTTTCATTGGATTAATAACGGTTTCTGCTTCAGAACTAGGTAGATCTATATTCCTGATATTTTGTATTAAGAAAGTATCCTGCACCTTCTTCAAATGCAGCATGGTGCTGATGACCACTTTACTGACATATATTATGTTCTCATCAACCCCAAAATTATGTGTTTTATCCCTGCTACATGAATGTGAGTTTTGTTCCATATTACACAAAAGCAGACATAAAACACGATGGTCTGTTTACTTCTTCCTTATAACTCCTTTGAACTCACGACTGCACCCAGCGTTCATTGACGTCAGGCTATCGAGAAATGTTGGAACAGGATGGTTATCAATCAAATCACTGAGACCATGGACTCAAATTTGAGATTGAAGAAGTAAAGAAGACCAAATGTAAAATGATAGTCCTTAGGGTGCAGAAAGACAAAACCATCTCATTGGTGTATCCATAGCAACCATAATCTTACCTTTAGAGACAATCTAAGGGTCTACCCTCTTATGGAAGTGGGACCTCAAATCCTGACATCATTGCTAAATACATCGGGCCTAGTTCACAAACAGCCTCCGCAGTCATATGATATGCAGTTTCTGCGGTTCAAAATTCAGTATTGGTATGATATACAGATTATATGACTAATGGTATGGTATTCAGTTTATATCAGTAATGGTATGGTATTCAGTTTACATCAGTATTGGTATGGTATTCAGTTTATATCAGTAATGATATGTTATACATGCCATAGCAGTATAAGTATGATATACAGGTTCTAGGGGGCATAAGTCAGTAATGGTATGGTATACATTTTATATCAGTATTGGTATGATATACAGTTTATGAAGTGCATAAGTCAGTAATGGTATGGTATACAGTTTATATCAGTACTGGTATGGTATACAGTTTATGTCAGTAAGGGTATGGTATACATTTTATATCAGTATTGGTATGATATACAGTTTATGAAGTGCATAAGTCAGTAATGGTATGGTATACAGTTTATATCAGTACTTGTATGATATACAGTTTATATCAGTAAGGGTATGGTATACAGTTTATATCAATAATGGTATGCAATTTATATCCGTAATGGTATGGTACGCAGTTTATATCAATTATGGTATGGTATTCAGTTGATATCAGTAATGGTATGATATAAAGTTTGTTAGATTTGGGGGTCTCTAGTTGGCATAGGTAGGTACCTGTGACAATTAGGAACCCTTGCGTCTAGTCAGGGTAAGGGGGTACACTCCTAAAATAACCCCTGCTCACCCCCTTGGTAGCTTGGCACGAGCAGACAGGCTTATCTCAGAGGCAGTGTGTAAAGCATTTGTGAACACATACAGTAATCAAGTGACAACACTACAGATGGACACATCATCAGTTTTATATAACAAATAAGTATTCTTTATATAGATTTATCACAAGACCATAAACGACAACAATCCACACTACTGTTACTTTAAAATGGTAAAATTTAGCTTAGTTCTCTTAAGATGGTAAATGCGACACTCAGAGTTCAATGTACCTTAGATGCAACACGCAGGGCAACAAAAGTGTTGCAAAGACGGTGATGCGTTGAAGATCCAGTGCAAATAAACAAAGATGGCGCTTTCTTCTTGATGCGACATGCTTCCCGGTGATGCGGCGGTGCCTGATGCGACTTCGATCCTCTTCTCCGGTGATGCGAGATGTTTCCTCACGATGTGAACCGCACCAGGCCCTGCGACAGGCTTCCCAGAGATGCGGAAGCATCTGCGGCGACGTCGATCCTCTTCTCCGGCGATGAGCCACGACAGGCCCTGCGACACGCTTCCCAGTGATGCAACGGCGTCTGCGCCGACATCGATCCACTCTCCTGGCGATGCGAGGCGCTCCGGTGGACCTGCGTTGACTCAACGATTCTTCTGCGACCCGCTTCCCGGAGATGCTGCGGCATCTGCGGCAACGTCGATCTTCTTCCCCGGCGATGCGAGGCGCTTCGTGTTGTGAAGCGGTAGCGGCAGTTCGCGACACGCTTCTTGCTCTTGAGTCGCGCTTCCAGTCCCTTGCGGCACGCAAGTCCTCAAAAAGTCCAGCACAACTGCAGAAAGAACTCTTGGGGAGCTGGTGGGTGAAGTCTGTTGTCCCCGAGACTTCAGCAGGAGGCAAGCTCTTTTCCAAGCCCTTGGAGATCCTTCACAAGTTGAATGAAAATGCACACAAAGTCATTTCTCCTTTCCTTGCCAGTCAGGCAACCACTGCAGGCCAATCCCCCAAGCAGCACTTCAGCTTAGGGATAGTCTCTCCTCAGTTTCTTCTGGTTCCACTCCTCAGCAAAGGTTTCTTCTTGTTTCCCAAAGTGATCTAAAGTTCTTGGGTTTGGGTCCCAATATTTATACCAAGTTTCTCTTTGGTCTTTGAAGGCAGAGAGGCCTTTGCCTAGTCCAAACCAGTTCTGGTCAGTCCTGGAGCACTTTGTTTACATGACTCCTTCTTTCCTTTCAGAGTGCAGGGCAGAGACATCAGACACACCACAGGAGGTGGGGCCAGCATTGTGGAGTGAAGGCACAGCCCTATTCAGGTCCCAGGTGCAACTCCTCCCACCCATCTAGGTGCTGACTCACCCTGTCTCCGGGAATCCCCCGGCCCCTGTCACTCAAACTCCAGACAAGGAATACACAGCCTAGCAGAGGCAGGCTTGGATGGTTAGACAAGAAAATACCTACTTTCTAAAAGTGGTATTTTCAAACACAGAATATTAAAACCAACTTCACTAAAATATGTATTTTATCATTCTGAGTCCAGGCATACTAAATTCGAATTTCAACCATTTTCCCTGAGGCAGTTAGGGTTATAAGATGTAATAATCAAACTGCCCATTCTGGCCTATGGAGAAAAGGTAGCCTTGCAATAGTGAAAAAACGAAAATGGCTGTAATTCACTATTAGAGCATGCCACACACACCAGGGCATGTTCTACCTTATACTTACAATGCACTCTGTCCTTGGGCCTACCATAGGGGTGTCTGATATGAAGAAAAGGGAAGGTTTAGGGACTGGCAAGTGGATGCACTTGCCCAGTCAGCATCACAGTACCAGACTGCATGCAGGCTGTGCAATGTCAGGCCTTAGACACACTTTTACAGGCTGCCTCTGTGGGTGGCACAACCAGTGCTGCAAGCCCACCAGCAGTATTTAGATTACCAGCCCTGGGCACTCATGGTGCACTGTACTAGGATCTGACAGGTAAACCAAACCAACCAATCATGGAATCACTAATTGATACATCAATTTACAATAGGGAGCACTTGCACTTTGGCACTGGACAGCAGTGGCACAGTGCCCAAAGCATCTGACACCAGCAAAAACACACGAGGCAACAGCAAAAATGGAAGGGAGACCCACGCCAAGGTGCCAGGTCTAACACAGTTTATATCAGTACTGTTACAGTTTACATCAGTAAGGGTATGGTATTCAGTTTATATCAGTAATATCATTAAAGGTACAGTATACAGTTTATATCAGTTATGGTACAGTATACAGTTTATATCAGTAATGGTATGGTATGCAGTTTATATCAGTAATTGTATGATATACAGGTTTATATCAATAATGGTATGGTATGGTATGGTATGAAGTTCATATCAGTAATGGTATGGTATGGAGTTTAAATCAGTAATGGTATGGTATACAGTTTATATCAGTAATGGTACAGTAGACAGTTTATACCACTAATATATACGGTATGCAGTTTATATCAGTAATGGTATGGTATGCAGTTTATATCAGTGATAGTATGGTATGCAGGTTTATATCAGTAATGGTATAGTATGCATTTAAATCAGTAATATTATGGTATGTAGTTTATATCAGTAATATTATGGTATGCAGTTTATATCAGTAATTGTATGGTAAGCAGTTTATATCAGTGATGGTATGGTATGCAGGTTTATATCAGCAATGGTATGGTATGCCGTTTATATCATTAATATTACGGTATGCAGTTTATATCAGTAATATTATGGTATGCAGTTTATATCAGTAATGGTATGGTATGCAGTTTATATAATTAATGGTATGGTAGGCAGGTTTATATCAGTAATGGTATGGTATACAGTTTATATCAGTAATATTATGGTATGAAGTTTATATCAATATGGTATGATATACTGGTTTATATCAGTAATGGTACAGTATACAATTTATACCAGTAATATATATGGTATGCAGTTTATATCAGTAATATTATGGTATGCAGTTTATATCAGTAATGGTATGGTATGCAGGTTTATATCAGTAATGGTATGGATTGCAGGTTTATATCAGTAATGGAATGGTATGCAGTATATATCAGTAATATTATGGTATGCAGTTTATATCAGTTATATTATGGTATGCAGGTTTATATCAGTAATGGTATGATATGCAAGTTTATATCAGTGATAGTATGGTATGCAGTTTATATCAGTAATACATATGGTATGCAGTTTATATCAGTAATATTATGGTATGCAGTAAATATCAGTAATGGTATGGTATGCAGTTTATATCAGTAATTGTACAGTATACAGTTTGTACCAGTAATAGTATGGTATGCACTATATATCAGTACTATTATAGGATTCAGTTTATATCAGTAATGTTATGGTATGCAGTTTATATCAGTAATATCAATAATGGTATGGTACGCAGGATATATCAGTACTATTTTGGGATGCAGTTTATATCAGTAATGTTATGGTACGCAGTTTATATCAGTAATATCAATAATGGTATGGTATGCAGGTTTAAATCAGCAATTATATGGTATTCAGTTTATATTAGTGATAGTATGCAGTTTATATCAGTAAAATCAGTAATGGGATGTAATCAGTTTATATCAGTAATGGTATGGTATGCAGTTTACAACAGTAATATTATGGTATGCAGTGTACATTAGTAATGGCATGCAGTTTATTTCAGTAATGGTATGGTATGCAGGTTTATATGAGTAATGGTATGGTATACAGTTTATTTCAGTAATGGTATGGTATGCAGGTTTATATTAGTAATGGTATGGTGTGCAGTTTATATCAGTAATGGTATGGTATGCAGTTTATAACAGTAATGGTATGATATGCAGGTTTATATCAGTAATGGTATGGTATGCAGTTTATATGAGTAATAGTATGCAGTTTATATCAGTAATATCAGTAATGGTATGTAATCAGTTCATATCAGTAATGGTATGTAATCAGTTTATATCAATAATATCAATAATGGTATGGTATGCAGGCTTATATCATCAATGGTATGGTATGCAGTCTACATCAGTAATAGTATGCAGTTTATATCAGTAATGGTATGCAGGTTTATATCAGTAATGGTATGGTATTCAGTTTATATCAATATGGTATGATATACAGGTTTATATCAGGAATGGTATGGTATACACTTTATATTAGTAATGATACAGCATACAGTTTATACCAGTAATGGTACAGTATACAGTTTATACCAGTAATAGTATGGTATGCAGTATATATCAGTAATATTATAGTATGCAGTTTATATCAGTAATGGTATGGTATGCAGTTTATATCAGTAATATCAATAATGGTATGGTATGCAGATTGATATCAGTAACTGTATGGTATGCAGTTTATATCAGAAATATCAGTAATGGTATGTAATCAGTTTATATCAGTAATGGTATGGTATGCAGGTTTATATCAGTAATGGTATTGTATACAGTTTATATCAGTAACGGCATGGTATGCAGGTTTATATCAGTAATGTTATGGTATGCAGTTTATATGAATAATAGTATGCAGTTTATATCAGTAATATCAGAAATGGTATGTAATCAATTTATATCAGTAATGGTATGTAATCACTTCATATCAGTAATGGTGTGGTATGCATTTGATATCAGTAATATCAATAATAGTACGGTATGTTGTTTATACCAGTAATAGTATGGTATGCAGTTTATATCAGTAATGGTATGGTTAACAGTTTATAACAGTAATGGCATCGTATGCAGGTTTATAACAGTAATGGTATGGTATACAGTTTATATCAGTAATGGTATGGTATGCAGTTTATGTCAGTAATGGTACAGTTTACAGTTTATATCAGTAATGGTATGGTATGCAGTTTATATCAGTAATGGTATGGTATACAGTTTATATCAGTAATAGTATGGTATACAGTTTATATCAGTAATTTAACGGTATGCAGTTTATATCAGTAATGGTATGGTATGCAGTTTATATCAGTAATGGTATGGTATACAGTTTATTTCAGTAATGGTATGGTATGCAGGTTTATATCAGTAATGGTATGGTATGCAGTTTACATCAGTAATGGTATGGTATGCAGTTTTTTATCAGTAACGGTATGGTATGCAGGTTTATATTAGTAATCTTATGGTATGCAGTTTATATGAATAATAGTTTGCAGTTTATATCAGTAATATCAGTAATGGTATGTAATCACTTTATCTCAGTAATGGTATGGTATGCAGTTGATATCAGTAATATCAATAATAGTACGGTATGTTGTTTATACCAGTAATAGTATGGTATGCAGTTTATATCAGTAATGGTATGGTATACAGTTTATAACAGTAATGGTATTGTATGCAGGTTTATAACAGTAATGGTATGGTATACAGTTTATATCAGTAATGGTATGGTATGCAGTTTATGTCAGTAATGGTATGGTATACGGTTTATATCAGTAATATCAATAATGGTATGGTATGCAGGATATATCAGTACTATTATGGGATACAGTTTATATCAATAATATCATGGTATGCAGGATATATCAGTAAATGTAAATGTAGTGCATTTATATAGCGCACCGCACACCCCCGAAAGGTTCTCTCAGGCGCTGTACACATACTGCTGTGGAACCCTTCCTGGCCTTTCCCTGTGAAGTGCCCGCTCCTTGGCACCCCCAAGGTGAAGCCAGGCGTCCGAGCGCTTTTGAGGCCGTTGTGGAGATTAAGCAAGCTATTGCCCAGAGTTGCAGAGTGGGACCCATGATTAGAAAGGCACCAAGGCGAGAATTATCGGGTCTGGGGAAATTGAGCCCAAGACCCGCCGAGGTGGGAATTGAACCCTGGTCCGGGCCAGACCTCTGCCTCAGGGTCTGCCGCTCTAACCATTGAGCCACACTTCTCTTTCTCCTTCTCAGTACTATTATGGGATGCAGTTTATATCAGTAATGTTATGGTATGCAGTTTATATTAGTAATATCAATAATGGTATGGAATCCAGGTTTAAATCAGTCCCACGAAACACTCATCAAGGCGTTATACAGAAACGGTGTCCATGGGAAAGCGCTCGAATGGATCCGGTCCTTTTTGGCTCAACGGACATTCCAAATTACATCCTCCTTGGCCTGCTCCGACACTTTTAAAGCCCCTCACGGAGTGCCTCAGGGATCTATTTTGAGCCCCCTGTTTTTTAATCTGTACCTCAGACCCCTGGCCGACCTAGCGGAAGGATCTGGACTTACCCTCATGACCTACGCCGACGATTCCCAAATTATCTTCTCCCTATCTGAATCTTGTCCATCATCTCCGTTTCTCCTTAAATTAGGGCTTCAAAGCATCCTTAACTGGATGACAAGAAATCAATTAAAGCTTAACGTAGACAAAACAGAGATTCTTCTCCTAGGGAAACAACGAGATCTTTGGAATCCCTCTCACTGGCCCAGTCAGATGGGAACTCTTCCCACCCCAGTTACTCAAGTACGTAATTTGGGAGTCATCATGGATAGCTCCCTTTCCATGAATCAATAGGCCAGTAAAGTTGTCGGCCTATGTCTTACCATTATCAAATGGCTGAGGAAAATCCTTTGGATGCTGCCCTCCTCCACTCAAAAAACCGTAGTCAATGCCCTCATAACATCACGGCTTGACTACGGCAATATTCTGTACCTTGGTTCCAACAAAGCGGTAGTCAGTAGACTACAGCTTGTCGAAAATGCAGCTGTTCGATTACTGTGCAGAATCCCCAAAAACTCCGGAGTCTCGAGCTACCGCCGTGAACTCCACTGGCTCAGGGTAGATAGTAGAAGCCGTTTCAAAGCCCTGAACTACATGTTCAGAATTAAAGCTGGCATTGCACAAAATTACCTTCTAGCGTTGGCTCATCCCTACACTCCCAAGCAAAACCTTCGCTCGCAATCAGCTGCCAACTTCTGCGTTCCAAGATTCAAACTGGCAAGAATGGGAGGCAGATCTTTCGCCCACCTTGGACCATCCCTTTGGAACGCACTCCCTCCTTTCATTCGTAAGGAGGAAAATCATGCCAGGTTTAGAAGGCACGTTAAGACTTGGCTATTCGAACAATAACTTGAACAGCCAGTATTCCCCTGCCATCATTATGCTGTGTCTCGGCGCCGGGAAACCCTTTTTGGGTAGCTGTTGCGCCTTATAAATTTAATAAATAAATAAATAAATAAATAAAATTATATGGTATTCAGTTCATATCAGTGATAGTATGCAGTTTATATCAGTAAAATCAATTCAATTTAATTCAAAAGGCTTTATTCGAGAAATTCTCATAAAAGCAGTACACACAATAATCATTTTTTTTTAAAAAACGAAAGAAAAGAAAAAAAAACATTATTAAAATCATACATCATAAAATGTACAAACAAACAATCAAAATTCGGAAAGATAGATATAAGCACAATGCATTAGCACAGTAACCAATGTTACGTTCTTTTAATTAAATAGCTCCTAAACAATGACACTCTGCCTAATGGACCATGCCCACCCCAAAAATGTAGCCGTTGCTACAGTCAATTGAAGACAGGAGCTAGTGCAAATAATTCTCATAGCTACAGAGCTGCTGGAAACACCTACATTTTTACAGGCCGGTGCTAACCAAATACGCCGTGGAGCTGCGTAGGCTTTGCAGGAAAACAAGAAGTGCCCAATGGACTCTTTTGTAATTCCACAGGCAGGACAGGTAGTATCGGTAAAACCCCTCCACCTTCCGGTTAAAGACCTTAAGGGGAGGGCACCTATCCTCAATTGGAAGAAAAGTTTCCTATCCCTTGGGTTAGTTATAATATCCCAGAACAGTTCTAGTGTAGGGAGGGGCTTAACCTCCAAGAAACGACCAGACATAGAACCTGCATCAGATTTTCCCCATGCCCGCTCAAACACGTGGGTCCAAAACAGCTCCTTGATTGCTTGCTTGCTTGGAAAGGATGCTTCTAGTGGGGTATCCCATAGCATCTTTAACCCAAGCACACATAACAATGTTCTAAGTTTACTCAACCATTGGATCTTATGGAAGACATCGGCCTTAATCACTGCTACAAAGCCCTCGGCATAATGCTTAAGTTCTGGTGTAGTCCAGAGCCGCCTCCAATATAAAATCGGGCGTAACCTTGCCAGGTCACCAACTGCCTTCCTTCCCAAATCATATCTGAGGGGGATCAGGGGTGTACTTTTAGGGAGACCGGTTAATGACCTAAGAAACTTATTCTCAGACATCTGCATCGAATTGAGGTTACCAAATCCCCACAATTCTGCACCATACAGTAAAGATCCCAGGGTTTTTGCTTCGTACACCTGCAAAACTGGTGCAATAGGTTTCGACTGTGATTTCCTATGCTCGAGCCCAAGGACTCCAGCCACTTGCCTATGCTTTAGAGCAGCCAAGTCAATGTGCTGAGCCCATCTTAAATCATCAGTTATGTGGATGCCCAGATAAGTGAAGGCTCTGACTGCATCTAGTGGGCGTTGGCTCAAATACAACTTGGGTCTGACACTGCGGTGACGGTTAAAAAACATAATTTTGGTCTTTGCCACATTGACTTCCAAACCATTATTCCTACAAAAATCATCAAAAATACAGAGGGCACTTTGCAGACCACTAGGAGTCTTTGACAGGATCAGTGTATCATCGGCAAACATCAAGATCGGTATCTTGATGCCCGCCAACGAGGGTGCGTCCACATTTGCGGATAGCATTCTGGCTACTACCCCATTGATAAATAGTGAAAAGAGCAGCGGGCCCATCGCACACCCTTGTCGCACACCCCGTTCTACCGGAAAATCAGCAGTAGTCTCACCCTGCCTACCCCACTGTATCCTGGCGAAATTTGCCTCATGTAACCGCATAGCCATAGTCAGTAGATCCTCAGGCATACCCAGGCTTCTTAATTCAAACCACAGCTTGGACCTAGGCACCAGGTCGAAGGCAGCCCGCAAATCTACAAAAGCAGCGTACAAGCTGCCACCGCCAAGTACCACAGTCCGCCACTGTACCAGAGTGAATCGAAACACCTGGTCCATCATACTGGTAGCCCTCCGAAACCCTGCTTGGTAGGGTGATAGTGCGTTATGCTCATCAACCCATTCCATGAGCCTGTTTACCACCATCCTCCCCACAACCTTTTGTATGGTCGCTATCAAGCTAATTGGCCGGTAGTTCCCAGGCGACCCCCTATCGCCCTTCTTAAATATGGGAATGATGATTGCACCCCTCCAACTCATCGGTACCGGTGCTCCTTGAGCGACTGCATTAGCGAGGAGAAGGATGTATCTACCCCATCGTTCCTTATCATTAGTAAAAAGGTCTACCGGGACCCCATCCATTCCAGGGGCTCTACCCGACGATGCTACACTTAATGCCAACAGGACCTCTTTGAGACTAAAAAATGGCTCTTTGGGATAGACAACCTTAAACCCGTCCATCTCCCTGCCAGGATTGGATTCAGCATATTGAGGTTTAAAATATTTGACCCAATCCTCCTCCTGGACATTATTATCAGGGCAGTCGGGCTCACCACCCCTCCCCCATTTAACAATACTCCAGAAAAGCCTGGAGTCCTTGGAGCTGCAGGCTTCCAGTAGTTCTCTCCAGTGCCTCTCATCCCACTCCTTTTTTGCTGCGACTATGCAATCTTTATTATTACTTCTGGCACCACGAATTACAGCCAGATCCCTAGTCTTAATAGCACTGCCCAGAGCTAGCCTTGCCATCCTGCACTGTGCATTGTACCACTTCGCAGTCTTGTTTGGGGCCCTACTATTATTTCTACCTACCTTCTGGAAATGTGACTTAATAGTTAGAAAGAGAATATTGTGAATTGTTGTCACTTCCTGCAACCCCTGGGTAACAGTAGCAACCTGCTCCAAGGCCTCAATTGCTCTATCCACCTCCATATTTATACTAGCCATAGAGTCTTGATTGGCCAGTACACGAGGCCATTTTAACCGACGTGTATCATTGGAAGGAACTGGTAAGGGGAGACCTTCCCACTCTGTTCGAACATTCCCACTAGGCAAGGTCCACCATCTGTGACAAATACACAGAGGGTCATGGTCACTTTCCAACCTGTGCATAACCTCCATATCATTAACCTGCTTCCATATTTCCAAACTACACATGACGTAGTCTATCCTACTCCTACTCCGACCATTATCAAAAGTACAAGCCCCCACCCTGTCACTCTTGGTTCTCCCATTCAACGCATGGAGGCCTCTCTCTAGACAGATGGCATTTAGGCAAATAACATCATCAGACCATCGTTTTATCGGGTCTAGATCTAGTGGAGGGACGCCCCAATGCCTATCCTCTTCTGACCCAATACAGTCATCACCTATATCTAGTGGTTTGAATGTACAGTTAAAATCGCCAGCAATTATGATATTATTAACCAGGGAGTGGGTCTCTAAGAGAACCGCCAAAGAAGCTAAAACTTCTGACTTTCCACCCTTGTTACCCCTGCAATATACATTGTATAAATCAAGGCGCCCTAACGGTCCCAAATCAAGATTTATAAGCTGGATATCCTTACTTCCTGTCTCAATAACTCTTATGTTAAAACACAGGTTTTGCCGGACCCAGATCGTCAGACCTCCCATAGGTCGACCCTTTTTGCCCTTAGTAGCTGGTGCAGAGTAATTCAAATAGCCCTGGAGGAACATGGGTTCGCACATCCATGTCTCTTGAAATAGACATATATCAAAACCATTAACCAAGTCAACCCAGTCTTGGGACTCCTGTTTGTAACGCAAGCCCGCAATGTTCCATGACATTAGACTTCCTGCCCCTTCCCCACCTTCAGTTGGAGCTTCCCTAACTGGAACAGACAAAGGCGATGGCACAATAGAGGTTGTAGTTAGGCCTTTTTTGTCTACAGAGCAAGTCTCATCAACCGTCAAAACCTCCTCCCTACAAATATTATCATGATCAATGATGGAATCACGGTCAGTGAGGGGGGCAGACTGAACTATTTGTGTACTGGAGGTTTCAGTGAATTGTGGCTTCACGTGGGTAACACCCCCAATCGGGCGGGCCCACATGCCCCGCAAGGGCTGTAATCTTCAATCGCACTCTTCCATGCCAGTGAACACATCAAACCTGTTTACTGTCTCCAAGGGTGTGAAAGGTCTCAAATAATCCATTCTCCTGTTAGTGGTTGTGTTAAATCTAGGACGTACGGTATTCCACCCAAAGAGATCAGCAACTGGTACTGGGTATTGTGCTTGCACAAAATGCCCAGTATTGTACGGTGCTAAGACATTTGTATAGGTAGGTGCTTGTCCATTTATGTAGGTTGGAGGGAACACAAGTGATCTGGGATAGAAGTATGTAAGGGCACGAGGGATGATGCAGTAATTGCCATTACCCGTGGGCCAGTTTAATATGTAATTGACCACACGTGGATCTCTGAAATTAACTACAACTACATCTCCCTCAAGGTCCTTACTTCTACCACCCAGCCATGGGAGTCGCCGAACATGCACTATTTCACCATTGATGTTATTTGTGATTGGTCTGTATATACTGAACCAGTGCATGATTTTGTTTTTTAACTGGGCGAACCCTTCCCTTTTATTGTCTGTCAATATGGGGACCCCCGTCAAGACAACCACGTAGGGCACAGCTTCAGGGGGAAGTTCAACTAATGGTCCTTTGTTCATTGGTGCCCTTACGTGTCTAGTGCTTCCCCCCTCCTCCCGCATTTTTCCTACAAGTACCTTTTCCATTCCCCTCGTGGGTTTACTTGCAGGAGTTACAGCTGGTTTGTTTCCCTGCAATGGGGGAAATAACCTTTGTTGATTAGATATTACTAAATTGGGAAGTTGTGATGTAACTTTGGTGGATTGAAACAAAACTTTAGATGCTGAGCTGGTTGGTTGTGCAACCAGGGTTATAGATGGCACCGCCGTACTCACTGTGGCCCTAGTTGCACCATCCTTACTGCTAATAACAGACTCGATGGCCTCAAGTCGTATCTCCACCCTCTTTAGCCCCTCAATAATTGGTAGAATAAAAGACCTAATTAGTTGTTCCATGATATCTGGTGGGACGGTGGGGAATGCTGCTTTCAGTACGGATTCAGCAGAAATGGCAGTAGGTACAATGGTACTAGCTTCCTTATCGATATGTGTAGATTTAAGGGGGACTTCCAAGTTAAGCAAGTTGACTAATGCGGCTACTGACGCCTGATCTGTTTTAATGGCCGGCTTAGAAGGCCTGCCAAAGTCGGTGTGACTAATCTTGGATTTTTGCTGTTCCCCCCCCTTTGCGTCTTCTTTTGCCTGGAGGTGGGCGATAGACCTTAAGCGGCATTAATTTATTTGTCTTATTTCGGGCAGATTTTCCCCTACTAGTGGTCGGGTTGATCGAATTGGCAGTTATGCTGATGGGACTAGGAAGGGGAGTATGACTCATGGGCTGTTCAATGGAGAGACTAGGTGTAGGTGTGCAATCACGTAGCAGGAGTGGAACACTCTCTAAAGATGTAAAGTTGTCAATACCACTGGGACTTCCTCCACTGGGGCAGAGGGCGTGAAGCGTGAGATCAGTTGGAGCCCTATTTTTCAGACATTCAACCAAGCGACGGCGCTCCGCCCTACGCTCTTCTAGTGTTGATTCCCTATCTAAATCGATGGGAACCCTTGTAAAGTAACTGTCGAGAGTGCCATTTAACGACCCCCCCGGCTTTTCTAGAATGACACTATCCAGACTCTGGGCCATAGCAACAATGCTAACCAAAGATACAAACAGAAGGGGAATAAGATGAAAGGGAATGAGCTCTGCCCGGCCTCGCTCGGCCTCGGAGGGCCTAAGAGGGCCCGCCCTTTGCCCGGGCTTCGCCTCGGTCTGCGCCCCGCACGCGTCCCGCTCACGCGAGACCACGTGTGGGTTAAATAGGTGGAGGGAGGAGTCGGGAAGAGGAACCAGGTGCAGCAGGTGAGTAGTATGCAAGGCACCCTGGTCCTCGCAGTCCCGAGTATGGAAGGTTTACAGTAAAAACACCGTTTCCTCTAAAATCAGCGTGTCGTCCTCAACAGCCGCCGATCAGGTCCTCGATGAGAGCCCAGCCGATGAAGAACAAAGTCCGAAGCCTGCGAGCGGCGCCCGCGAGGCGTGAAGTAGTTGATGGGGGAGGAGTCGGGAAGAGGAACCAGGTGCAGCAGGTGAGTAGTATGCAAGGCACCCTGGTCCTCGCAGTCTCGAGTATGGAAGGTTCACAGTAAAAACACCGTTTCCTCTAAAATCAGCGTGTCGTCCTCAACAGCCGCCGATCAGGTCCTTGATGAGAGCCCAGCCGATGAAGAACAAAGTCCGAAGCCTGCGAGCGGCACCCCAGTAAAATCAGTAATGGGATGTAATCAGTTTATATCAGTAATTGTATGGAATGTAGTTTACGTCAGTGATATTATGGTATGCAGTGTATATCAGTAATGGTATGGTATGCAGTTTATTTCAGTAATGGTATGGTATGCAGGTTTATATCAGTAATGTATGGTATACAGTTTATTTCAGTAATGATATGGTATGCAGGTTTATATCAGTAATGGTATGGTGTGCAGTTTATATCAGTAATGGTATGGTATGCAGGTTTATATCAGTAATGGTATGGTATGCAGTTTATATGAGTAATAGTATGCAGTTTATATCAGTAATATAAGTAATGGTATGTAATCAGTTCATATCAGTAATGGTATGTAATCCGTTTATATCAATAATATCAATAATGGTATGGTATGCAGGTTTATATCATCAATGGTATGGTACGCAGTCTACATCAGTAATAGTATGCAGTTTATATCAGTAATGGTATGCAGGATTATATCAGTAATGGTATAGTATACACTTTATATCAATAATGTTACAGCATACAGTTTATACCAGTAATGGTAGAGTATACCGTTTATACCAGTAATGGTATGGTATGCAGTATATATCAGTAATATTATGGTATGCAGGTTGATATCAGTAACTGTATAGTATGCAGTTTATATCAGTAATATCAGTAATGGTATGTAATCAGTTTATATGAGTAATGGTATGGTATGCAGTTTTTGTGAGTAATATTATGGTATGCAGTTTATATCAGTAATGGTATGGTATGCACTTAATTTCAGAAATGGTATGGTATGCAGGTTTATATCAGTGATGGTATGGTATACAGTGTATTTCAGTAATGGTATGGTATGCAGGTTTATATCAGTAATGGTATGGTATGCAGTTTACATCAGTAATGGTATGGTATGCAGTTTATATCAGTCACAGTATGGTATGCAGGTTTATATTAGTAATCTTATGGTATACAGTTTATATGATTAATAGTATGCACTTTATATCACTAATATCAGAAATGGTATGTAATCAGTTTATATCAGTAATGGTATGTAATCAGTTTATATCAGTAATATCAATAATGGTATGTAATCAGTTTATATCAGTAATTGTATGTAATCAGTTTATAACAGAAATGATATGGTGTGCAGTTTAAATCAGTAATGTTATGGAAAGCAGTTTAAATCAGTAATGGTATGGTATGCAGGTTTATATCAGTAATGGTATGGTATGCAGTTTATATCAGTAATAGTATGCAATTTATATCAGTAATAACAGTAATGGTATGTAATCAGTTTATATGAGTAATGGTATGTAATCAGTTTATATCAGTAATGGCATGGTATGCAGTTGATATCAGTAATATCAATAATAGTACGGTATGTAGTTTATACCAGTAATAGTATGGTATGCAGTTTATATCAGTAATGGTATGGTATCCAGTTAATACCAGTAATGGTATTGTATGCAGGTTTATAACAGTAATGGTATGGTATACAGTCTATATCAGTAATGGTATGGTATGCAGTTTATATCAGTAATGGTACAGTATACAGTTTATATCAGTAATGGTATGGTATGCAGTTTATATCAGAAATGGTATGGTATACAGTTTATATCAGTAATAGTATGGTATACAGTTTCTATCAGTAATGGTATGATATGGAGTTTACGTCAGTAATGGTATGGTATACAGTTTATATCAGTAATAGTATGGTATACAGTTTCTATCAGTAATGGTATGATATGCAGTTTACATCAGTAATGGTACGGTATGCAGTTTATATCAGTAATAGTATGGTATACAGTTTATATCAGTAATGGTATGGTATGCAGTTTACATCAGTAATGGTATGGGGCCTGGTTCACAGAACTAACTTAAGACAAAATCCTAAACTTACTACCATTTTCGTATTCACAGAAGGCACTTACTCATTTTGGTATTGACAGAAGACACTTACTCACTTCGGTATTCACAGAAGTTAGGAGTCCTAACTTTAGGACTCCTAAATGCCTTCTGTGAATACCGAAAGTCTTAAAATTAGGAGTTTTCTCAGTTTAGGAGTCCTAAAGTTAGGACTCCTAACTTTACTACTACTAAACTGCGAAAAATCCTAATTTTAAGGCTTTCGGTATTCACAGAAGGCATTTAGGAGTCTTAAAGTTAGGAGTCCTAACTTTACTACTACTAAATTGAGAAAAATCCTTATTTTAAGACTTTCGGTATTCACAGAAGGCATTTAGGAGTCCTAAAGTTAGGAGTCCTAACTATACTACTACTAAATTGAGAAAAATCCTAATTTTAAGGCTTTCGGTATTCACAGAAGGCATTTAGGAGTCCTAAAGTTAGGAGTCCTAACTTTACTACTACTAAATTAAGAAAAATCCTAATTTTCAGACTTTCGGTATTCAGAGAAGGCATTTAGGAGTCCTAAAGTTAGGAGTCCTAACTATACTACTACCAAACTGAGAAAAATCCAAATTTTAAGACTTTCGGTATTCACAGAAGGCATTCAGGAGTCCTAAAGTTAGGACTCCTAACTTCTGTGAATACCGAAGTGAGTAAGTGTCTTCTGTGAATACCAAAATGAGTAAGTGCCTTCTGTGAATACGAAAATGGTAGTAAGTTTAGGATTTTGTCTTAAGTTAGTTCTGTGAATCGGGCCCATGGTATACAGTTTATATCAGTAATAGTATGGTATACAGTTTATATCAGTAATGGTATGGTATACTGTTTACATCAGTAATGGTATGGTATGCAGTTTATATCAGTAATGGTATGGTATACGGTTTATATCAGTAATGGTATGGTATCCAGTTTATATCAGTAATGATACAATATACAGTTTATATCAGTAATGGTATGGTATGCAGTTTATATCAGTAATGGTACAGTATACAGTTTATATCAGTAATGGTACAGTATACAGTTTGTATCAGTAATGGTATGGTATACAGTTTATATCAGCAATGGTATGGTATGCAGTTTATATCAGTAATGGTATGGTATACAGTTTCTATCATTAATGGTACGGTATGCACTTTACATCAGTAATACTATGGTATACCGTTTATATCAGTAATGTATGGTATACAGTTTATATCAGTAATGGTACGGTATACAGTTTATATCAGTAATGGTATGGTATGCAGTTTATCTCAGTAATGCTATGGTATGCAGTTTATATCAGTAATGGTTCAGTATACAGTTAATATCAGTAATGGTACAGTATACAGTTTGTGTCAGTAATGGTATGGTATGCGGATTATATCAGTAATGCTATGGTATACCGTTTATATCAGTAATGCTATGGTATGCAGTTTATATCAGTAATGGTACAATATACAGTTTGTATCAGTAATGGTATAGTATACAGATTATATCAGTAATGGTATGGTATACAGTTTATATCAGTAATGGTATGGTATGCAGTTTATATCAGTAATGGTACGGTATACAGTTTATATCAGTAATGGTACAGTATACAGTTTGCATGGGTAATGGTATGGTATACAGATAATATCAGTAATGCTATGGTATACTGTTTATATCAGTAATGGTACGGTATGCAGTTTATATCAGTAATGGTACAGTATTCAGTTTGTATCAGTAATGGTATGGTATGCAGATTATATCAGTAATGGTATAGTGTACCGTTTATATCAGTAATGGTATGGTATATATCAAATTTCAAAGCTTTATTCGACAGCATGTCATAAAAGCAATTTAACATCCTAACAATACCATAAATATAAATACTATTTTAAAATACAATGTGCAAATTTTAAAATTACATTAAACCGTAATGCTGGCGAATAGTTCCGATGAATTTAATAACATCAATTTATCTATTAAAAAATAAAACCTTCATGTTAAAAATAGATCAGTAACCTTAGTGTCAGATACTCATTGTCCAGCTTCTAACATTTTTAGGGTACGCAAACGTATTATCCATGCCCACCCCAAAAATTTTGCTACAGCAATAACCAAGCAAGGGGTACAATCAGATTCAAGTATCCTTAGGGCCTCCTTATATCTGCGTATTCCCAGATTTAAACATACTGGTTTTATCCACCTATGACGTGGAATGACATACAATGGACAGACAAACAACAGATGACCAGCGTCCTCAATCAAATCTCGACAGTGAGGACATTTGTTGTCCTGATTAGGTGACCATTTATGGGTGAATGCTTTTACAGGGAGAGACCCAATTCTAAACTGGAAATACAGTTTTCTATCAATGGGCCTCTCTATGAAATCCCAAAATGCCTCACAAAATGGAATCCATTTAATGTCAAAATAACGACCTGTTAGATTGGAATTCTGGCCAGAGCTAAAAGCAGATGTTAAAGTCATGTCCCAGTACATTTTTTTAAATGCAGACTTAGATGGAAAATTTAAACCATTTAAATCATTACATAGGTGCCCCAAGTCTAACTTTATTAGCAAATCTCTGATTTCTTTGAGCCATGTAATAGAGTGGCATAATCCATAGAGTGGCATAAAATAGGGCGGTGGCATAATGCGCAAGTTCCGGTGTGACCATGATCCGTCGCCAATAAAGGAGTGGGCGCAATCGTGCCAAATCCTCAACTCTTTTCCTGCCAAGATCATATGCTAATGGAATCATTGGGGTACTTCGGGGAACTCCTGTTAAACAACGTAAAACCTTGTTTTCAGCTAATCTTAGTTGATTCAGGTTGCCAAAGCCCCATAATTCCGATCCATATAATACAGCACTAATAACTTTCATGTTATAAATTTCCAAGGCTGGAGTAATGGGTTTAGTCAAGGATAATTTATATTTGGAAACAATTGCTCCCGCTAACTGATGAAATTTTAGGACGGCCATATCAATATGGTTTGTCCATTTCATATTGTTCTGGAGGGATATCCCTAGATATGTAAATGCCTCCACTTGTTCCAGCGGGGTGCCGTTGAATTTAATAACACCTCTAAAATTTTTACGCTGATTTAAGCACATGAACTTAGTTTTGGAGGTATTTATTTCAAGTCCACGTTCTCGACAAAAGTCACCAAATGCATTTAGCGCCTTCTGCAGGCCACTAGGTGTCCGTGAAACTATCAGCGTGTCGTCCGCGAACATGAGAACAGGCACGCGAGACCCAGCCAATACAGGAGCGTCTGTGGGGGAACGGCTCAGATATTCTACAATGCCATTTATAAACAGAGAGAACAACGTGGGTGCCAAGACACATCCCTGCCGAACACCACGCTCTACAGGGAATGTGTCAGTCACCTCCCCCTGAGTTCCCCACCTAATTCATGCATAATTGTTCTCATGCAGGCGGACGAGTAACGTTAGTAGTTCCGGTGCTATCCCTGCTTCGTCGAGAACCCTCCAAAGTTTGGTGCGGGCACTAAATCAAATGCAGATTTTAAGTCTATGAAAACCGCATAAAGGGTCCCATTAGTTAGCTTCACATTTCTCCAATAGAGTGCTAGAAAATAAAATACCTGGTCAACCGAGCTAGTACATGGTCTAAATCCAGCCTGGAATGGGGACAAGATATTGTTTTCTTCAATCCAGGTTTGTAGTTTGTTTTGTACTAATCGACCTATCAGTTTCTGGGCAGAGTCAATAAGACTGATAGGTCTATAGTTGCTGGGAAGTGATTTGTCCCCTTTTTTAAAAACTGGGATTATTTCAGCCCCTTTCCATGAGGGGGGAACGAGTGCACCCATAGCTATAGAATTTGCTAGCCATTGAAAGTACTGACACCAAGATGATCTATCAGTTAAAAATACATCCGCAGGTATCCCATCCATCCCGGGAGCGCGGCCCCTGGTTATACAGTCTAGTGCTAGATTAACATCCTTAATCGTGAACACCTGCGTGTGAAAATAAATAGCCGGAGGGAGTGGGTGCTCTCCTTCAGGCGAGACTGAAGCATATTGTGGTTTGAAGAAGTCAACCCACTGGTTTTTTGCCACGTTATTTTGGGGTGAAGGCGCTACCCCACCTCTATCCCACTTCACTATTGCCCAAAACTGCTTTTGATCTTTGGCCAGACAAGCAGATTTCAAATCCTGCCAGTGATCCTCGTCCCATTCCTTCTTTGCCACTAGCTGTACGTGTTTATATAGCTTCCTGGCAGATCTCACATCTTCGATGTTTCTTGATCTAAGGGCCAAGCTTAAACTCTGGCGAGCTGCTCTACAAGATTTATTGAACCATCCCACCACAGGTTGTTTGCCCTTATTAGATTTCTCACCCACAGGGGGTTTTATGAAAAACTTTTGAAGATTTAGGAAAAAGGTAGTATGGACCTCATCCATGGATAAAGGGATGTTATTACCAGTCGGTTGGGCGTTCAATTTAGCCACTTCATCAATTACCACTTGTTTGAGATCTTCTAATTTCTCAGGCTTTTCTATGAATCTACCCCATTTGACATGCCTCATGTTATTTGATACGACAACGTCCAAGCTAACTTTTGCCCCATCAGTTTTAGGTTCTGTGGGTCCATTGGGGGTTTGTAATTCCAAGCACAGGGCGTTATGATCACTATCTTCTCGTGCGATTATAGTCATATCATTCAGTCTAGACCAAATCCTTATATCCACCAGAAAATAATCTATGCGACTAGTGGATCTGCCATTGTCAAATGTACTGGCGCCCTGGCGGTCTGACCGGGTACGTCCATTGGCAGCTCTGAGCCCTCTCTCTAAACAGAGTGCTTTAAGTTGGATGGCCGCGGCAGTCCATCTCTTGACTGGGGGGAGATCCAGCTGGGGAACACCCCACCTACTGTCCTCCTCTTCAGCAAGAAACTGGTCCTCGGGGCCAAGGGGCTCGAACGTCGTATTGAAATCGCCACCCACTACAATGAGCTTCTCCGATGGTAATGCAGAAAGGTGATGGTCTAGGGCAGATGTCACATCGGATAAGGTGCCTCCGACCATCCCTCTAGCATAGATATTTGATATAACCATTCCCTGGTCGTTAGGCCAAGTGATATTTAATGACAAAATGTCATTAGATTGGAGACTATGTTAGTTAATCTTGCAACATAGGGATTGGCGGATCCAAATTATCAGGCCACCTGAAGGACGACCTTTAATTTTTTTGGTAGCAGGTATGTAGAAATTAAGGAAACCCAGACAATAAACCGGGTCCATGGACCACGACTCTTGAAATAAAATTATGTCGAACTGGTCGACAAAAGTGTGCCATTCAGTACAATGTAGTTTATTGCCAATTCCTGCAAGGTTCCAGGATAAAAAGGAAAGGCGTGACTCATGTTCAAAAGGGCAGGAAAGCTCATTTAATGTTGATGGACTTTGAGACTCACTATCAATCCTATTCACGTGTTCAACATTACAGCATGGGATGCTTAATGATTCATTTATTGGTGCCTTTGATGCTATATCTCCAGATCCTAAATGGTTGGGTGATATTAATCTATAAGGTTCCATTGCATTTGGCTGGGTAGTACTGGGGTTGCTTATTACAATATTGTCTTGGCAACTGGCCGAGGCTATAGGAGTAGATAAACTAACGTACGGTGTCAATACATTATCCTCGAGTCTGACCTTCCCATCGAGTCAATCGCAATCATTCAAATCTGACAAGACCCCAAACCTATTTTCTATATTGATGTTCCACATCCTGGCAGGGTCACTCCCACCCCCTATACTAGGCATTGGGGTCCACCTTTTCCTCTCTGTCACTCGGTTAGCTTCCCAATTCCTCCCACAATAAAAAAATGTTAGTGTTAGGGGAATGATAGCACCATGTCTCCGTTGAGGGGGAAATATGTTGTGCAAGACATTGGGGAGAACAGCTGGGTTAGAAAAGTTGAGAACCACACAGTCCCCAGCGTACTTTTTAGGATCATGGCCTAGCCATGAGACTCTTCTTGCCATGATGATTTCCCCAGCTAGTTGTCGCGCTCCCCAGGGGGACATCCTCATATTTTTTATCAACCAATGCAAAGATTTACTAATGAGAGAAGATGTGGTTTCTATTTTGTCAGATGACAAGATAGGAACATTGGCAAGAACCAATGTAGTAGGAAGGGCCTCAACAGTACATTGGAATTGATCATTCGCTAAGCGCGAGACAAAACGGTCATTGGGGGGACCTGATTTAAATGCCTTCTGGGGATTCTCATCAGTTCTAGATTGCAGGGGAGGGGGATTCACTATCTCTTTTTGTGCAGCCCCTCCTTCCCCTCTAACAGGCAGTGCAATCGAAGTGAAACGACTTGGTACCCGGGACATAACTCTGGTCGCTTCTTCTGCAGGTCTATTTAGTAAAGCACTTAATCTGGCTACCTCTGCCGTTAATTTATCAATCCTGGCTACCAGAGGAGTAATGATACTCTCAATTTTAGCGTCAATCATATTTGCTATTTTCCTAGATAATTCATTCTCAGAATTTTTAGCAACTTGTGACTCTGATGCCTCTGCTCTTCTCATACTTTTTGGTGCGGAGGTTGCCTTTTTTTCCCCTGGACGGGATCCATTGCTTCTAACCTGGATTTTCCTACAGGCTCTGATTTCCCTGGTTCTAAGGGGAGGAACGGGAGAATCAGGATCAACTAATTCAGTGACCGTATGCAAGTCTACATCAGGGGTAGGTTGTGAATTAACAGTTGGGTGGCCGCTTAACTCAAGAATATCGCTATCTAAGACCTCTGTTTCAATTGGAGTGCTACTATTAACCAATGAAGGAGAAGCCAGCAGCGAATCAGACAGGGGGGTTGGTAAAGAAGAATTTGGAGAGCAGTTTAACCCCAGTGAAACCCTCCTGTCGTTATTGATTTTGCTAACAATCTGCACCATGTAATTATCCATAGTGTTTGCATTTACGGACTTTTTTGGTTTCGGCATGCTACCACAGAGCTATAACAGAGTATAATAGTAGTTCGTGGTGAACTAATGTCAGCTATAGGTAGTTCAGTCAACAATGGTGCCTAGTGAGCTAGAAATCAACCAAAAACTCACTCAACCACAGTCAGAGGAGAAGTGGCCCGTCCCGTCCTCTGTCGTCCTCGGACGGCCTCAGACGGCCCGCCCTTTGCCCGGGCTTAGCCTGGCGCCGCCCGCGCGCGTCCCGCGACGCGGAGGAAGCTGCGGGCTTTTAGTGCGCCTCCGGGTGCGTGGGTGGCATCAGACGGGCGCTAGGGCGCCTGGGATATGTAGTCTCCCCGCTCTCCGGCCGCAGAGTAGAGTAGCGGCAGCGAGGGAGACCCGATGTGCAGGAGGCCCAGGAACGGCAACGGCAGGGCAGGTAGTTCAGTGCGCCAGCAGGGACCCAGCAAGCAGAGTTACAGGACTCACATTCAAAGCTTCCCGCTTCCCCGATGAAGCTGCGGGCTTTTAGTGCACCTCCGGGCGCGTGGGTGGCGTCAGACGGGCGCTAGGGCCCCTGGGATATGTAGTCTCCCCGCTCTCCGGCCGCAGAGTAGAGTAGCGGCAGCGAGGGAGACCCGATGTGCAGGAGGCCCAGGAACGGCAACGGCAGGGCAGGTAGTTCAGTGCGCCAGCAGGGACCCAGCAAGCAGAGTTACAGGACTCACATTCAAAGCTTCCCGCTTCCCCGATGAAGCTGCGGGCTTTTAGTGCGCCTCCGGGCACGTGGGTGGCGTCAGACGGGCGCTAGGGCGCCTGGGATATGTAGTCTCCCCGCTCTCCGGCCGCAGAGTAGAGTAGCGGCAGCGAGGGAGACCCGATGTGCAGGAGGCCCAGGAACGGCAACGGCAGGGCAGGTAGTTCAGTGCGCCAGCAGGGACCCAGCAAGCAGAGTTACATGACTCACATTCAAAGCTTCCCCAATATATATATATATATAGTGGAGAAGTGTGGCTCAATGATTGGAACGGCAGACCCTGATGCAGAGGTCTAGCCCGGGACCAGGGTTCAATTCTCCGCCTCGGCGGGTTTTGGGCTCAAAAAATTCCACGGACCTGATAATTATCGCCTCGGTGCCATTCCAATCATGGAGTCCCACTCTGCAACTCTGGGCAATAGCTTGCTTAATCTCCACAATGGCCCCCACAATGCTAAGGATGCCTGGCCTCCACCTTGGGGGTGCCCAGGAGTGGACGCCTCACAGGGAAAGCCAGGATGGGTTCCACAGCGGTATTCGTACAAGCGCCTTGAGACCCTTGCGGGTGAGTAGTGCGCTATACAAGTATCAATTTACATTTACATATACAGTTTATATCAGTAATGGTACGGTATGCAGTTTATATCAGTAATGCTATGGTATAACGTTTATATCAGGTATGGTATGCAGTTTATGTCAGTAATGCTATGGTATACCGTTTATATCAGTAATGGTATGGTATGCAGTTTATCAGTAATGGTACAGTATACAGTTTATATCAGTAATGGTATAGTATACACTTTATATCAGTAATGGTATGGTATGCAGTTTATCAGTAATGGTACACTATACAGTTTATATCAGTTATGGTATTATATACAGGTTTATATCAGTAATGGTATGATATGCAGTTTTTGTGAGTAATATTATGGTATGCAGTTTATATCAGTAATGGTATGGTATGCACTTTATTTCAGACATGGTATGGTATGCAGGTTTATATCAGTAATGGTATGGTATACAGTTCATTTCAGTAATGGTATGGTATGCAGGTTTATATCAGTAATGGTATGGTATGCAGTTTACATCAGTAATGGTATGGTATGCAGTTTCTATCAGTAACGGTATGGTATGCAGGTATATATTAGTAATCTTATGGTATGCAGTTTATATGAATAATAGTATGCAGTTTATATCACTAATATCAGAAATGGTATGTAATCTGTTTATATTAGTAATGGTATGTAATCAGTTTATATCAGTAATATCAATAATGGTATGTAATCAGTTTACATCAGTAATTGTATGTAATCAGTTTATAACAGAAATGTTATGGAATGCAGTTTATATCAGTAATGTTATGGTAAGCAGTTTATATCAGTAATGGTATGGTATGCAGGTTTATATCAGTAATGGTATGGTATGCAGTTTATATCAATAATAGTATGCAGTTTATATCAGTAATAACAGTAATGGTATGTAATCAGTTTATATGAGTAATGGTATGTAATCAGTTTATATCAGTAATGGCATGGTATGCAATTGCTATCAGTAATATCAATAATAGTACGGTATGTAGTTTATACCAGTAATAGTATGGTATGCAGTTTATATCAGTAATGGTATGGTATACAGTTTATAACAGTAATGGTATTGTATGCAGGTTTATATCAGTAATGGTACGGTATACAGTTTATATCAGTAATGGTACGGTATGCAGTTTATATCAGTAATAGTATGGTATGCAATTTATATCAGTAATGCTATGGTATACCGTTTATATCAGTAATGGTATTGTATACAGTTTATATCAGTAATAATACAGTATACAGTTTATATCAGTAATGGTATGGTATGCAGTTTATATCAGTAGTGCTATGGTATGCAGTTTATATCAGTAATGGTTCAGTATACAGTTTATATCAGTAATGGTACGGTATACAGTTTGTATCAGTAATGGTATGGTATGCAGATTATATCAGTAATGCTATGGTATACCGTTTATATCAGTAATGCTATGGTATGCAGTTTATATCAGTAATGGAAGAGTATACAGTTTGTATCAGTAATGGTATAGTATACAGATTATATCAGTAATGGTATGGTATACCGTTTATATCAGTAATGGTATGGTATGCAGTTTATATCAGTAATGGTACGGTATACAATTTATATCAGTAATGGTGCAGTATACAGTTTGTAACGGTAATGGTATGGTATACAGATTATATCAGTAATGCTATGGTATACCGTTTATATCAGTAATGGCACGGTATGCAGTTTATATCAGTAATGGTACAGTATACAGTTTGTATCAGTAATTGTATGGTATACAGTTTATATCAGTAATGCTATGGTATACCGTTTATATCAGTAATGGTATGGTATGCAGTTTATATAAGTAATGGTACTGTATACAGTTTATATTAGTATTGGTATAGTATAGACTTTATATCAGTAATGGTATGGTATGCAGTTTATATCAGTAATGGTCTGGTATGCAGTTTATATCAGCTATGGTATTATATACAGGTTTATATCAGTAATGGTATGGTATGCAGGTTTATATCAGTAATGATATGGAATAGCGTTTATATCAGTAATGGTATGGTATGCAGCTTATATCAGTAATGGTACGGTATACAGTTTATATCAGTAATGGTATTGTATGCAGTTTAAATCAGTAATGGTATCGTATACCGTTTATATCAGTAATGGTATGGTATACAGGTTATATCAGTAATGGTATTGTATGCAGTTTAAATCAGTAAGGTATTGTATACAGTTTATATCAGTAATGGTATGCTATGCAGTTTATATCAGTAATGGTATGCTATACAGTTTATATCAGTAATAGTATGGTATGCAGTTTATATCAGTTACGGTATGATATACAGTTTATATCAGTATGGTAGGGTGTGCAGTTTATACCAGTTATGGTATGATATACAGGTTTATATCAGTAATAGTATGGTATGTAGTTTATATCAGTAATGGTACAGTATATAGTTTATATCAGTAATGGTGTGGTTTGCAGTTTTTATCAGTAATGGTATGGTATGCAGTTTATATCAGTAATGGTATGGTATGGTGTTTAAATCAGTAAGGGTATGGTATTCAGTTTATATCAGTAATGGTATGGTATGCAGTCTATACCAGTAATGTTACAGAATACAGTTTATATCAGTAATGGTATGGTATGCAGTTTATATCAGTAATGGTATGGTATGCAGTCTATACCAGTAATGTTACAGAATACAGTTTATATCAGTAATGGTATGGTATGCAGTTTATACCTGTAATGGTATGAAGTTTATATTAGTAATGGGATGATATGCAGATTATATGAGTAATGGTATGGTACGTAGTTTATATCTTTAATGGTATGCAGTTTATATCAGTAATATCAGTAATGGTATGCAATCAGTTTATATCAGTAATGGTATGGTATTCACATTATATCAGTAATGGTATGGTGTACAGTTTATATCGGTAATGGTATGGTATGCTTTTTATATCAGTATGCAGTTATTTCTGTAATGGTATGGTATGCAACTTATATCTGTAATGGTATGGTATACAGTTTATATCAGTGATGGTATACAGTTTATATCAGTAATGGCATGGTATGCAGTTTATATCAGTAATGGTTCGGTATACAGTTTATATCAGTTATGGAATGGTATACATTTTATATCAGTAATATTATGGCATACACTTTACATCAGTAATGGTATGTATACAGTTTATATCAGTAATGGTATGGCATACACTTTACATCAGTAATGGTTCGGTATGCAGTTTATATCAGTAATGGTATGGTATACAGTTTATATCAGTAATGGTATGGTATACCGTTTATATCAGTAATGGTACGATATACAGTTTATATCAGTAATGCTATGGTATACCATTTTTATCAGTAATGGTAACGTATGCAGTTTATATCAGTAATGCTATGGTATACCGTTTATAGCAGTAATGGTACGGTATGCAGTTTATATCAGTAATGGTACAGTATACAGTTTATATCAGTAATGGTATGGTATACAGTTTACATCAGTAATGGTTTGGTATGCAGTTTATATCAGTAATGGTATGGTATACAGTTTATTTCAGTAATGGTATGGTATACCGTTTATATCAGTAATGGTACGATATACAGTTTATATCAGTAATGCTATGGTATACCATTTATATCAGTAATGGTAATGTATGCAGTTTATATCAGTAATGCTATGGTATACCGTTTATAGCAGTAATGGTACGGTATGCAGTTTATATCAGTAATGGTACAGTATACAGTTTATATCAGTAATGGTATGGTATGCAGTTTATATCAGTTATGGTATGGTATGCAGGTTTATATCTGTAATGGTATGGTATAGCGTTTATATCAGTAATGGTATGGTATGCAGCTTATATCAGTAATAGTATGGTATGCAGTTTATATCAGTAATGGTATCGTATGCCGTTTTAATCAGTAATGGTATCGTATACCGTTTATATCAGTAGTGGTATGGTATACAGTTTATATCAGTAATGGTATTGTATGCAGTTTAAATCAGTAATGGCATGGTATGCAGTTTATTTCAGTAATGGTATGGTATGCAGTTTTTATCAGTAATGGTATGGTATGCAATTTATATCAGTAATAGTATGGTATGCAGTTTATATCAGTTATGGTATGGTATACAGTTTATATCAGTATGGTAGGGTATGCAGTTTTTATCAGTTATGGTATGATATACAGGTTTATATCAGTAATAGTATGGTATGTAGTTTATATCAGTAATGGTACAGTATACAGTTTATATCAGTAATGGTGTGGTATGCAGTTTATATCAGTAATGGTATGGTATACAGTTGATATCAGTAATGGTATGGTATGCAGTTTAAATCGGTAAGGGTATGGTATTCAGTTTATATCAGTAATGGTATGGTATGCAGTTTTTACCAGTAATGGTACAGAATACAGTTTATATCAGTAATGGTATGGTATGCAGTTTATATCAGTAATGGTATGGTATGTAGTTTATACCAGTAATGGTACAGTATACAGTTTATATCAGTAATGGTATGGTATGCAGTTTATACCTGTAATGGTACAGTATACAGTTTAAACCTGTAATGGTATGCAGTTTATATCAGTAATGTGATAATATTCAGATTATATGAGTAATGGTATGGTACGCAGTTTATATCATTTATGGTATGCAGTTTATATCAGTAATATCAGTAATGGTATGTAATCAGTTTATATCATTAATGGTATGGTATTCAGATTATATCAGTAATGGTATGGTGTACAGTTTATATCGGTAATGGTATGGTATGCTTTTTATATCAGTATGCAGTTATTTCTGTAATGGTATGGTATGCAACTTATATCTGTAATGGTATGGTATACAGTTTATACTGGTTCGGTATACAGTTTATATCAGTTATGGAATGGTATACATTTTATATCAGTAATATTATGGCATACACTTTACATCAGTAATGGTATGTATACAGTTTATATCAGTAATGGTATGGCATACACTTTACATCAGTAATGGTTCGGTATGCAGTTTATATCAGTAATGGTATGGTATGCAGTTTATATCAGTAATGGTCTGGTATCCAGTTTATATCAGTTATGGTATTATATACAGGTTTATATCAGTAATGGTATGGTATGCAGGTTTATATCAGTAATGATATGGAATAGCGTTTATATCAGTAATGGTATGGTATGCAGCTTATATCAGTAATGGTACGGTATACAGTTTATATCAGTAATGGTATTGTATGCAGTTTAAATCAGTAATGGTATCGTATACCGTTTATATCAGTAATGGTATGGTATACAGGTTATATCAGTAATGGTATTGTATGCAGTTTAAATCAGTAAGGTATTGTATACAGTTTATATCAGTAATGGTATGCTATGCAGTTTATATCAGTAATGGTATGCTATACAGTTTATATCAGTAATAGTATGGTATGCAGTTTATATCAGTTACGGTATGATATACAGTTTATATCAGTATGGTAGGGTGTGCAGTTTATACCAGTTATGGTATGATATACAGGTTTATATCAGTAATAGTATGGTATGTAGTTTATATCAGTAATGGTACAGTATATAGTTTATATCAGTAATGGTGTGGTTTGCAGTTTTTATCAGTAATGGTATGGTATGCAGTTTATATCAGTAATGGTATGGTATGCTGTTTAAATCAGTAAGGGTATGGTATTCAGTTTATATCAGTAATGGTATGGTATGCAGTCTATACTAGTAATGTTACAGAATACAGTTTATATCAGTAATGGTATGGTATGCAGTTTATATCAGTAATGGTATGGTATGCAGTCTATACCAGTAATGTTACAGAATACAGTTTATATCAGTAATGGTATGGTATGCAGTTTATACCTGTAATGGTATGCAGTTTATATTAGTAATGGGATGATATGCAGATTATATGAGTAATGGTATGGTACGTAGTTTATATCTTTAATGGTATGCAGTTTATATCAGTAATATCAGTAATGGTATGCAATCAGTTTATATCAGTAATGGTATGGTATTCACATTATATCAGTAATGGTATGGTGTACAGTTTATATCGGTAATGGTATGGTATGCTTTTTATATCAGTATGCAGTTATTTCTGTAATGGTATGGTATGCAACTTATATCTGTAATGGTATGGTATACAGTTTATATCAGTGATGGTATACAGTTTATATCAGTAATGGCATGGTATGCAGTTTATATCAGTAATGGTTCGGTATACAGTTTATATCAGTTATGGAATGGTATACATTTTATATCAGTAATATTATGGCATACACTTTACATCAGTAATGGTATGTATACAGTTTATATCAGTAATGGTATGGCATACACTTTACATCAGTAATGGTTCGGTATGCAGTTTATATCAGTAATGGTATGGTATACAGTTTATATCAGTAATGGTATGGTATACCGTTTATATCAGTAATGGTACGATATACAGTTTATATCAGTAATGCTATGGTATACCATTTTTATCAGTAATGGTAACGTATGCAGTTTATATCAGTAATGCTATGGTATACCGTTTATAGCAGTAATGGTACGGTATGCAGTTTATATCAGTAATGGTACAGTATACAGTTTATATCAGTAATGGTATGGTATGCAGTTTACATCAGTAATGGTTTGGTATGCAGTTTATATCAGTAATGGTATGGTATACAGTTTATTTCAGTAATGGTATGGTATACCGTTTATATCAGTAATGGTACGATATACAGTTTATATCAGTAATGCTATGGTATTCCATTTATATCAGTAATGGTAATGTATGCAGTTTATATCAGTAATGCTATGGTATACCGTTTATAGCAGTAATGGTACGGTATGCAGTTTATATCAGTAATGGTACAGTATACATTTTATATCAGTAATGGTATGGTATGCAGTTTATATCAGTTATGGTATGGTATGCAGGTTTATATCTGTAATGGTATGGTATAGCGTTTATATCAGTAATGGTATGGTATGCAGCTTATATCAGTAATAGTATGGTATGCAGTTTATATCAGTAATGGTATCGTATGCCGTTTTAATCAGTAATGGTATCGTATACCGTTTATATCAGTAGTGGTATGGTATACAGTTTATATCAGTAATGGTATTGTATGCAGTTTAAATCAGTAATGGCATGGTATGCAGTTTATTTCAGTAATGGTATGGTATGCAGTTTTTATCAGTAATGGTATGGTATGCAATTTATATCAGTAATAGTATGGTATGCAGTTTATATCAGTTATGGTATGGTATACAGTTTATATCAGTATGGTAGGGTATGCAGTTTTTATCAGTTATGGTATGATATACAGGTTTATATCAGTAATAGTATGGTATGTAGTTTATATCAGTAATGGTACAGTATACAGTTTATATCAGTAATGGTGTGGTATGCAGTTTATATCAGTAATAGTATGGTATGTAGTTTATATCAGTAATGGTACAGTATACAGTTTATATCAGTAATGGTGTGGTATACAGTTGATATCAGTAATGGTATGGTATGCAGTTTAAATCGGTAAGGGTATGGTATTCAGTTTATATCAGTAATGGTATGGTATGCAGTTTTTACCAGTAATGGTATGGTATGTAGTTTATACCAGTAATGGTACAGTATACAGTTTATATCAGTAATGGTATGGTATGCAGTTTATACCTGTAATGGTACAGTATACAGTTTAAACCTGTAATGGTATGCAGTTTATATCAGTAATGTGATAATATTCAGATTATATGAGTAATGGTATGGTACGCAGTTTATATCATTTATGGTATGCAGTTTATATCAGTAATATCAGTAATGGTATGTAATCAGTTTATATCATTAATGGTATGGTATTCAGATTATATCAGTAATGGTATGGTATGCTTTTTATATCAGTATGCAGTTATTTCTGTAATGGTATAGTATGCAACTTATATCTGTAATGGTATGGTATACAGTTTATATCAGTGATGGTATACAGTTTATATCAGTAATGGCATGGTATGCAGTTTATATCAGTAATGGTTCGGTATACAGTTTATATCAGTTATGGAATGGTATACATTTTATATCAGTAATATTATGGCATACACTTTACATCAGTAATGGTATGTATACAGTTTATATCAGTAATGGTATGGCATACACTTTACATCAGTAATGGTTCGGTATGCAGTTTATATCAGTAATGGTATGGTATACAGTTTATATCAGTAATGGTACGATATACAGTTTATATCAGTAATGCTATGGTATACCATTTTTATCAGTAATGGTAACGTATGCAGTTTATATCAGTAATGCTATGGTATACCGTTTATAGCAGTAATGGTACGGTATACAGTTTACATCAGTAATGGTACAGTATACAGTTTATATCAGTAATGGTATGGTATGCAGTTTATATCAGTTATGGTATGGTATGCAGGTTTATATCTGTAATGGTATGGTATAGCGTTTATATCAGTAATGGTATGCTATGCAGCTTATATCAGTAATAGTATGGTATGCAGTTTATATCAGTAATGGTATCGTATGCCGTTTTAATCAGTAATGGTATCGTATACCGTTTATATCAGTAGTGGTATGGTATACAGTTTATATCAGTAATGGTATTGTATGCAGTTTAAATCAGTAATGGTATGGTATGCAGTTTTTATCAGTAATGGTATGGTATGCAATTTATATCAGTAATAGTATGGTATGCAGTTTATATCAGTTATGGTATGGTATACAGTTTATATCAGTATGGTAGGGTATGCAGTTTTTATCAGTTATGGTATGATATACAGGTTTATATCAGTAATAGTATGGTATGTAGTTTATATCAGTAATGGTACAGTATACAGTTTATATCAGTAATGGTGTGGTATGCAGTTTATATCAGTAATGGTATGGTATACAGTTGATATCAGTAATGGTATGGTATGCAGTTTAAATCGGTAAGGGTATGGTATTCAGTTTATATCAGTAATGGTATGGTATGCAGTTTTTACCAGTAATGGTACAGAATACAGTTTATATCAGTAATGGTATGGTATGCAGTTTATATCAGTAATGGTATGGTATGTAGTTTATACCAGTAATGGTACAGTATACAGTTTATATCAGTAATGGTATGGTATGCAGTTTATACCTGTAATGGTACAGTATACAGTTTAAACCTGTAATGGTATGCAGTTTATATCAGTAATGTGATAATATTCAGATTATATGAGTAATGGTATGGTACGCAGTTTATATCATTTATGGTATGCAGTTTATATCAGTAATATCAGTAATGGTATGTAATCAGTTTATATCATTAATGGTATGGTATTCAGATTATATCAGAAATGGTATGGTGTACAGTTTATATCGGTAATGGTATGGTATACTTTTTATATCAGTAATGATATGGTATGCAGTTATTCCTGTAATGGTATGGTATGCAGCATATATCTGTAATGGTATGGTATACAGTTTATATCAGTAATGGTATACAGTTTATATCAGTAATTGCGTGGTAGACAGTTTATATCAGTAATATCAGTAATAATGGTATGTAAACAGTTTAGATCAGTAATGGTATGGAAAGCAGGTTTATATCAGTAATGGTATGATTTAAAGTTTCTGGGGTGCACAATTCAGGAATTGTATGATATACATCTAAGTAAATGGAGGCTCTGCTACCTCGGTTCTCCTAGGTTGGTTGCCGTCCTAGATATCATCATCCACAATACCCTGATAAGCATTTTAGCCCTGTGGCCCTTCCTATTTTACATGTTTCCACAAGTCAGAACCTTTGGACCAATTGACAGAGAATTATAGCAGATTATAGACCAGAGGATTCTTTTTTGGATTTAGCGCGCCCTCAAAATATTGGAGGACTTATATATATCAGCCAGCTGTAAGTCAGTAAGGGTGTTTACATCAAGCGGTTCCCAGCCTGCACTGCTTGCCACATCAGTTTTTTGGTCGCTGGAGTGGGATTATGTACCCCAGCCTACACCAGGCCCGTGGTTGGCCCAGAGTCATACAGCTGCGCTTAAAAGCGCATTCAGCCTCCCGCAGGTGTTTTCTTCAAGCGGTTCGCTGACAGTACTGCTTAGCGCATTAGCCTTGCAGTCGCAGGGGTAGGACTACATCCCCCAGCCTACACCAGGCCTGAGGCGTACCCAGAGTTACACAGCTGAGCTTAAAAGCACATTCAGCCTCCCGCAGCGCAGGTGTTTTTATCAAGCAGTTCCCTGACGTCACTACTTGCTGCATCAAACATTTGGTTGCTGGGGTGGGACTGCATCTCGCAGCCTACACCAGTCAGAAGACAGACCCAGAGTCACACAGCTGCGCTTAATGGTGCATTTAGTCTACCGCATAGGATCGTGGGATGCGCCTGGGCATGTGCCCTGGTAAATACCGGAAAAAACCGAGAACAGGAGAAAACCCGTTAACCCAGTCGGCCCATGAGTAGAGTAAGCAAACAAAAATACAATGTCTCAACAGATAATCATTTAGGGGGGGTCAGATGCGTAGAGAGTATAAATCTCTCAGAGAGGGGAAGAGAGGTAGACCACTGCAGAGTTTAGTAAAAAAAGAAGAGCTTTTTTATTTGTAAGTAGTTATATTAGCACTACAAAACATTTTATGCAGAAGTAACCAAAACATACAATTTTGTACTGGACGTGCTCGTGAAGGTGAACGGCGCAGTGACACAAAGAAGTGTAAAGCAGCATGAATGGCGCAAAGCAAAAATACAAGGAAGTATAAGGTGGTCAACGATACAATTAGGAAATATATACAAGTTGAATCTTTGGTTCAGATTGTTTAGGTAGACCACAATGCTGCCGTAATTTTATGCTGGGTGGTCGACGGCATTTTGACCTGTTCGATGCCAGGTCATCATCAGGACAAGGTTACTTAATTCTGTTTAGTGCTGTTAGGGTACTGATCAACCAGTCCAGGAGGGGTGGGTTGTATTCAGCCGGTTCGGCAATTACTTTTAGGATAGTCCGAATTGGGATTACTGCATCAAGGCAAGAGGGCACGAAGGTCCGGGTCTCACGACTGGTGATAAGTGAATTAGGAAATATATACAAGTTGATCAGCATTTCTGGCTGGTCTGCACGGCGCTTCACTCACCCGTCGACTCCACTTATCATTGCCATTCACTGGCACTTGCCACAGTTGGACTTCTTTCTTCCCCCCCAAGGACCGTCGGCCGCTACTACCCAAGCCCAGACTTATCTTTACAGGACCCAATTCACTCATCCCCAGTCCTGTGACCCGGACCTACGTGCCCTCTTGCTCAAGGGACACTCATGTTCTGGACCCCTGTCAATCTGCTTCTAGGGTTAGGCCAAATGGTCAGGTGGCACCCACTGCCTACAAAGACAATACTATGGACAATACCAACCTTAACTTTCATAGCTGGAACATTGCTGGCCTGTGTCCTAAATCATATATTGATGAATGGATGAACCTCGCCAAGGCCTATGGTACTGTTTTGTTTAGGACACTTGTGCCTGCAAGGATATTTGTTTTGATGGGTATACTTGTTTTAATTTTTCTGCATCTCCTTGCACGGTGGGGTGAGCAAGTGGTGGCTTGGCAGCATGGTTTAGAGTGGGCATTGTTTGCAAAATAACCCCAATATTGAGGGATGGGGATTACATGCAGGTTTTTGATTTAAGGTGGGGCCCAAAACTTTGTGTTATAATGGTCAATTTTTATAATGATGATTTCTGTTTGGATTTTGCCTGGGTTGTTTTCCCTGATAGAAGAGTTAGCAGCAAACCATCCTCAGTCACAAGGACCATTTAACCTAATACTGGCTGGGGATGGGCATTTTGCCTTCCCTCTCATCTGCAACCTTTACACCAGATCTACATTCTGCAGCACACTTAGAAAGAGGAAAACACCTCTCTGGATTGTTTTTGTGGAGGAAGGGGCACCGTTTTGCACAAAAACAATCCTGCATGCAGCACAGACACCTTGCACCATGATGCAAGGGTGCCTGTATTTGCACTAGGCAGCAAATTGTGCGTCAGTCCAGGGGGGAAAGATAGGAATGCACCATACTTTATAAATGCGGTGCATTGCTGCCCTTTCACATTGGCGTAGCCCAGCAAGAACACTTGCACTACTGCCCTGCGCCAATTCTCCGTAAATGAGGCCATTGGTGTACTGGGGTTTTGCAAGCGAGTGGGACAACAAAAGCATATAAGAACGTTGCACCCAGACGCATCAACCCTTGTTTGTGCTCAAATTCCTAGTTTGGTTGATCAGCGGCCTTGTGCAACACTTTCTCACATTCCATGGGATTCTTACGGTGTTCAGTACTAGGGAACACATCTATTTGGACCGAACCAGCCCTTGTTCCAAAGCAACCTTCTGAAAACTGAACCGTACAGTAAACCTTGTTGATGAGGCAATTGAATCGATCAATGTCCTTTGCCCTCTTAACATCACATAGTGTTTGATTTTGTTGTTTCACATAATTTCACTTAATTCCTATTTGCAAAGTGCAAGTATATCACCCCTAATGCTTTCAAGGCGCTGGGGGTTGTCAGGGAGATTTAGTGAGCTATTGCCCAGAGTCACATGATGCTGAGCTGAGCTGCTCCCGGACGAAGTCACCTGATGCCAAGAGTCAAATGATGCTGAGCTGAGCTGCTCCCGGCCGAAGTAACCTGCTGCCCAGAGTCACATGATGCTGAGCTGAGCTGCTCCCGGCCGAAGTCACCTGATGCCCAGAGTCACATGATGCCGAGCTGAGCTGCTCCCGGCCGAAGTCACCTGATGCCCAGAGTCACATGATGCCGAGCTGAGCTGCTCCCGGCCGAGGTCACCTGATGCCCAGAGTCACATGATGCCGAGCTGAGCTGCTCCCGGCCGAGGTCACCTGATGCCCAGAGTCACATGATGCCGAGGTGAGCTGCTCCCGGCCGAAGTCACCTGATGCCCAGAGTCACATGATGCTGAGCTGAGCTGCTCCCGGCCAAGTCAACTGATGCCCAGAGTCACATGATGCTGAGCTGAGCTGCTCCCGGCCGAAGTCACCTGATGCCAAGAGTCAAATGATGCTGAGCTGAGCTGCTCCCGGCCGAGGTCACCTGATGCCCAGAGTCACATGATGCCGAGCTGAGCTGCTACCGGCCAAAGTCACCTGATGCCCAGAGTCACATGATGCCGAGCTGAGCTGCTCCCGGCCGAAGTCACCTGATGCCCAGAGTCACATGATGCCGAGCTGAGCTGCTCCCGGCCAAGTCACCTGATGCCCAGAGTCACATGATGCTGAGCTTAGCTGCTCCCGGCCGAGGTCACCTGATGCCCAGAGTCACATGATGCTGAGCTGAGCTGCTCCCGGCCGAGGTCACCTGATGCCCAGAGTCACATGATGCCGAGGTGAGCTGCTCCCGGCCGAAGTCACCTGATGCCCAGAGTCACATGATGCTGAGCTGAGCTGCTCCCGGCCAAGTCAACTGATGCCCAGAGTCACATGATGCTGAGCTGAGCTGCTCCCAGCCGAAGTCACCGGATGCCCAGAGTCACATGATGCTGAGCTGAGCTGCTCCCGGCCGAAGTCACCTGATGCCCAGAGTCGCATGATGCTGAGCTGAGCTGCTCCCGGCCGAAGTCACCTGATGCCCAGAGTCACATGATGCTGAGCTGAGCTGCTCCCGGCCGAAGTCACCTGATGCCCAGAGTCACATGATGCTGAGCTGAGCTGCTCCCGGCCAAGTCACCTGATGCCCAGAGTCACATGATGCTGAGCTGAGCTGCTCCCGGCCGAAGTCACCGGATGCCCAGAGTCACATGATGCTGAGCTGAGCTGCTCCCGGCCGCAGTCACCTGATGCCCAGAGTCACATGATGCTGAGCTGAGCTGCTCCCGGCCGAAGTCACCTGATGCCCAGAGTCACATGATGCTGAGCTGAGCTGCTCCCGGCCGAAGTCACCTGATGCCCAGAGTCACATGATGCTGAGCTGAGCTGCTCCCGGCCGAAGTCACCGGATGCCCAGAGTCACATGATGCTGAGCTGAGCTGCTCCCGGCCGAAGTCACCGGATGCCCAGAGTCACATGATGCTGAGCTGAGCTGCTCCCGGCCAAGTCACCTGATGCCCAGAGTCACATGATGCTGAGCTGAGCTGCTCCCAGCCGAAGTCACTGGATGCCCAGAGTCACATGATGCTGAGCTGAGCTGCCACCGGCCAAAAGTCAACCGATCCTGTTCAACCGCTGTGTTCTTTGCAGCAGCTCAAACTCAACTGCACTTCATGGGTGAGGAATTTCTCTCAGAAGCTGTTCATGGACTGGGCTGTGTGAGAGGTTAACTAACTCGGAGAGAACCTCCAAATTGTAATCCTGGGTTTGTCCATGTGTAAAAAGATACAGGTGGATACCACACAGAGTAGCTGCGTATTTGAAAATGTACTGAATATTTTACCCCACATTCAAATACAAAACCTGCTTCTAAACGTTTGAAATATTAACAACAAAGTAATTTTAAAAACTAAATAATAAATGTTGGACTATTTAAACAATAGAAAGATTCTGATGAAAAATTCAGGACAGAAAAATGAAGAGCCGCTTAAATATTCATTCCTCAAAGGTTTCATTTGAAAAGTGACTTTGAAAATACAGTTTTTGCTTAGGGATGCGATTGTTGAATGCGCTTTTCAAAAATATTTCCAAGCTTCCTTTCATCTCCCTCGGAGCGAGGCTTAAAACAGGAGAGATGAAAAGAGAATAGATGGATGTCTGTATGTCAAAGCACTGGTCAATTTAAATATTAGAATCTGCCACTCTTTGAGAGAGCAAGCTACCCATAATTCAATATATGTAAACACTCTAGACATCTAATGTGCTTGTGGGTTTCAACATGTCACTTGGAAAGTGCACCACTTGGCCATACTGCTCGGGTAGAATTCATCAATATAGCATTATAGTCGAGGTCAAAGGACAGTGGCAGGCGGTGACACGCAACAGTCAAGCCAAGAGCAAAAGTCAGTGGCAGGACCTGTAATAAATCACAACGCCTTTAGTCTCACATTCCAAAGTTCTCAATCATGGCTTGTGAGCGCTGGAATTAATCCTGAAGGCAATGAGAATTTCTCACTGTGCCTGTCATTGGCCCCAAAAACTAAAAACATAAAGTAAAACGTACTCACACACGCTTCCCCTGCAGTCATGGCCGGCATGACTCATGGTGGGGTGTGGCGGGGGCTAGCGCAGGCGGCTAATTTAATAATTAAAAAAAATAACTTACCTTCCCACTGGCCGGGTCCCGTGTCGTCTCTGCTCCTCTCCTTCTTTTCTACCTCTGGCAGGAATAGGAAGCTGGTAGCCAGGCTCCCACCCCTAAGCCAATCACAATGCTGCAAGCAGCGTTGTGATTGGTCGGGACGCCGCCCAACCAGGGGCTAATGGCCCAGCCATGTTCTCACATGACTGGTTTGGTCGGCCCCAGTGGGCCGACCAAAACAATCATGCGCACTCAGGAGTGGGCACACCACTCCTCCCCTGCCCAGTCCTGCTCACAGAGCAGCACCGCCCACCTGCCTGCCCGCAACCAAACACTTCTGCTTTCTCGCCGTGCGAAAAGCAGAAACAGAATATGGTGATTATTACCATTTTATATTTATGCTTCTCGCACTGCGAGAAAGGAGTGGAGCAATGCTCCTCCGCCCTAGTGGAGGGGCCGCCCCTGTTCCTCTGCAGTCAGCTTGAATCTTCCTGGAGTCTCAGCCAACCTCTCCAAATCCCAATGTTGCTCTCGGGCTGCAGATGAACAGCATGAGAGCAGAGCCAGGATTGTCAGTAGTGGGCTGCCTCGACGCTCCAGGTGGCGCAGGGCAGCCTGTGTCTGCTCCCCACCAAAGGTTTACACTGCACATGTCAGGCTGGCCGTCACAAGACAGCCGGCCAAAGTGACATGCTTAGTGTAAAGTGAGCGCCACACCCCTGCTGCCAGTCAGCAGCAATGCCCCGCCCGCAAACACTGCTGGGGCTGGGAGCGGTGAAAATTAAAATGGTGATTCATTTTATTGCCATTTTATTTTGCTGCACTGGCAGCAGGGAGGGTGACGCTCCTCCGCCCAAATGGGAGGGGGTTGGGTAGTGGGGGTGCCGCTGCAGCTGCCAAAGGAAGGCGGAATAAGAAAACATTTCAACCACTGAGGGTAGAATGCTCTAAACTAAACAGAGAGAAACAGGAAGACAAACATTGGAAACCTGGAGCAGGAGGTCTATGCAAACAATTACTGGCCATTAGCCTCTCCATTGCACTCAATGGAGCTCTCAGCATTGCAAAGTTCTAATCAATATCAGAGAGGAATCCCAATGTTTCCCCCAGGGGTATGTCTGTGGTATGCCTATGTAGGATTCAAAAAGTGTGAATCATAAATAAGTCTACCCTTAAAGGCAGACCACTGGAATTATGCAGCAGTGGAGGAGCAAATTATGTGGCAGCGTTGATTAAATTATGCAGTAAAAAAGGCGAACTATGCAGCGTAATGTGACACATTCTGTGAGAGTATTTCTTCCTTATAGCAGCTGATGGATTATGTGGCAAATTCAGCAAATCCATAGTTATGAGGAATTTGCGAAATCGCTATAAGTACATTCACCCTGCTTATAGGTGATTCTCAAGTGTAAAAATACATAAGACATATTTATGGATAATTCACAAAGAGTAAAACATGTCGAAAGTACCTGCATAAAAGTTGAATCCTTGTGTGTGCGCTTATATGTGTGCATGTGTGGGTGTGCCTGTGTAGTGTACACAAGAAATGAATAAGGTCGGTGATTAACATCCAAATAATCATGACTCAGTGCAGATTCACAAACATATGTTAATAGATTTACAAAACTTATCTGAAGGTCTAACTTACATAGGAATGGCTGAAAACGTGGTGCAGAAAGTGTGGGAAAGTGTACTAAAATCTTCCCTTTTCCTGTAGTATGTTGCTTTAAGGTAGGTTGGATTTCATTGCATTAGAACCTTATTTACAATCTAGAATTGTGGAATGTATTGTGTAGCGACATTCCTTTCTATAGCAGTTCTGCTAAGGAGGTTATTTACACTGGATGTGCTGTGCCGTCATGCGGGGGGCTGTAATAAAGAATCCTACTTATTCCCTTACTTTCAAGTGGATTTATTTAAAGATGCTACATCAATTTGGCGGCAAGGATGATCAGCCCTCTGCCAACTAAAAAAGTGTTGTCGGATTTCATACTGCAACCGAGGATTCAACCAATTCTACATTATCTACAAGTACCGAGCCACTAGCAGAAGGGGATCAACGATGGACAACTCCGCTAATTCGTGAGTTTAGTTAGTTGTATTTCTTCCCCTGCGCTATAAACCTCTGCTTACATTTAAATTGTCCCCAACTGCTGTGCCTTTAGCAGTTTCCCTGGCGTGAGTGCTGTTTACCTTCGAATTGACTTCAACGGATGCTCCGCGAGCGTTTTTCCTGATGCACGGAACTCTCGTGAAAGACACGTTTTCTCAGCTGCATTCTACCAACATAACGAGCTGATGTCATAGCGCTTAAACAACGAGGTAAAGCAGCGCGACCCCGGCGGCCATCTTTATTTACCAACTCTACAGTTCTACATATTACTGATATTACGAGTCTAACACATCAATTACCACAGCGCTCCTACGAATTACCTCACCTTTGTGTGAATTTCACAGTTCATTCCTACCGTTGTACTCTACATTACAGTAAGATTTTTGATTTCTTCTCTTTTGATATTTTACATTTTATTTCAATTGCACTCATCATTAATATTCAAAATGGATGGAGAATCCAATACTGCTTCAACAGCAAGTAATGTTACAAAGAATACAAGTGTTAGTATTACCCTAAGTAATCCTAAAGAAGTTTTAACTAATCCAGGAGAACCTATCATAAAATGGCAGGAATGGAAAGAATATTTTATAAATTATATAGCTACTCTTGAAGACAATGGCAGTGTCATGTCCCCAGAAAGAAAAAAAGAGAATTTTAATGCATTGTTTAGGACCTGAAGGTCTCAGAGTATATAATCAAATGCAGAAAATCGAAAGAAGTGGTGATGTTGATGTTTTCAAATGTGCAATAGCTGACCTGGACGACCATTATTCAACGATTGTATGTGCAGCAGTATCTAGACGCACGTTTTACAAACGTAAACAATATACTAACGAATCTATTGAAGATTACGTTTCTGCTTTAAAAAATGTAGCTATCATATGTAAATTTGGTTCTTTACATGACGAAATGATCAGAGATCAAATTGTTATGTGTACTAAAAATAAAAGTATTCAAGACAAACTCTGGATTGAAGGAGATGCTTCCCTCAAGGATATTATCACTTTGGTTAAGAAGGCAGAACTTTCTGAAAGATGCGCAAAAGCAGTATCTCTTTCTAATGAAGCAGTCACCATTGATAAGATTAGTGACAATAGAAAGGATAAAACTCCTACTCACAAACCGCCAAGATCTTACCAAAATACCAATTGGAAACCACATCAAAACTCTAATTTAAAAAAAGAAGAAAGCACTTCTCAATCTGGTTTCGTGTGCTACAGATGTGGAAGTACTTCTCACACTGCAAGATTTGATAAATGTCCCGCCAAATTGACAAAATGTTTGGAGTGTGGGATTGTTGGACATTTCTCTAAGGTTTGTAGGAAAAAACGCTTTAAAAAGTCACGTGTAACCTGCATTACAAGTAGCAATTCAGACTTGTCAGATAATAATGAAGATGAAGATTCCCTTGAGAACTCTAACATTTCCAATAATGCCATTAGACATGTTGTGGTTAATATTACAAGTACTGACAGCAACAAACCTTTATGTATGGTTTCTTTTGGTGGTATAACTCTATAGGTTGCAGCAGATTCTGGATCTCCGTTTACGATCATTGCCAAGTCAATTTGGGACAGCAAGTTTGCCAATGCTATTGGCCCACATTTACAACCTACTGATGTAAATCCAGAAAGTTTTACTGGACAAAAAATCAAAATGCTTGGTTTTAGATCTCTAATGTTTGAATTTAAAGGTAGAAGAGCATTATGCAAATTGTATGTAGCCTTGGATGGACCGTCAGTTTTAGGTTGGAAAGATCAACGTTCTCTTGATATTATTTTGAATCCCAACAGTCCTGAACAAGTTTTAGTAATGTGTGAAGCTGAAAGTACAAAAAAATGGGTCTTGGAAGAATTTCCTAAAGTTTTTGGTGGTGATATTGGAAATCTTGATAATTTTAACACAAGATAATAGTTAAACCCAATGCTGTTTCCAAAATTCATAAAGTGCGTCATATTCCACTAATTGTACGAGATGAAGTAAATCAGAAATAAAAAAATTACAAGATGCAGAAATAATCGAACCAATTGAAGCATCCAATTGGATTTCTCTGATTGTGATTGCCAGACGTGCTAATGGGAACATTTGCATGTGTATTGATTTAAGGTATGTAAATGACAGTATAATTATTGATCAATTTCCTCTTCCGAGGATTGATGAGATGCTTTTGTTAACTAAAGGTGCTAAATGGTTTTCCACAATTGATTTGTCCTGTGCATATCACAAGATTTTTCTACATCCCATGAGTAAACATTTTACAGCTTTCTGTACCCCCTTTGGGTGTTTTCAGTTTCGCTGTATGCCATTCGGATTAGCTTCCGCACTGCGGTATTCCAAAGGCTCATGTATGAATTATTTGGTGATATGCAAGGAGTAGTATTTTTCCAGGATGACATCCCTACATTTACTCATGTGAACTCTGACCAATATACACAGGATACATATTTTGAATTGGGAAAACGGGAAAGTCAGTGCTTTATGTGAAACCAGCCATTTGCACACATACCATGCTCTCTAACACATATGTTTTGAAAATATGTGTTAGAAAATGTCTAATACGCCCATATACTATGACCATGCTTGGCTGTAAACTACACATGTGAGTTTACACGTGCCCATCCGAACATTTTGGATTCAGTCACATATTTATTATATAATATTGAGAAGGCCTTGACAGAGGAAGCAGTAGCGTCACTCCATCCAGGTAGCACCAATCACCACCTGTCAGTTGAAGAGGCAGGGATAGTAGATGACAATACCTTGGCTTCCACCACGACTACCAGTGGCTAGCTAAACCTCTTCAGTAGAAGTGTCAGGTACAGGTATTCAGCACCGAATTTAAATGGGTTGTGGAGTGTAAAAATGTGATATGATGTGATACCTGTAAGACCGGCAGCTCAAGGCTGGCAGTAGGTCTGGGCTCCCTTTCCCTAGGGCTCGGGTTGTTAAGGTGGCGCTTGGGCACTCTGTGGAAGGTAAGTCTAGTAAACTGAGATGCAGGGTAGCAGGTAGTAAGGTGAAACAGGATATGATTCATTCTCAAAATTGGAGTCTCAGGTTACAGGTAAAGATGGTATTAAGGAAGACCCACCAGGAGCAGAATCCTTGCTGCTCAGCCCATGCATTCCAACTCACACTCACACAAACCATGAACGCATCAGCATTCTATTACCTCACAGTGACACTGGCTGAGCAGCAGGGGACATCACACTAAGGGGAGATTGCATGGCACAGAATGAAGAGACCACAGTAAACCTGTGTCTTCGCACCCCCTCAGGAAGCCCATGAATTCCACTGTCATGCATGCACAGTTGTGTGGGGGAAGCTCAGAAACTGTTCATTGGCTTTTCTAACAAGCCATTCCACCGGAGCTGCCATATGGAAGAGGGACATAAGCGTGGAGGTGCTTGCACTTCCACATTGATGTTGCCACCACCGCTACAATAGCAGGGTGGTGGCATGGTATAACCTGAGCGAAGGCTCAGGTCTAAATCCAGTGGTAGTAGCATTTTATGTACAGCGCACACCCAGCATTCAAAAGACAGAGGCTCAGATGTACTAAGCCTTTGCTATGTCCCTGCATCATGCAAAGGCTTTGGTAAGATTTACAAAGTCACACAATGAACCATTTGTGCCACCTTGCGTGGCTCTGTTAAGAAATGTAACACAAAGCAGCAGCTATAGCCATAGCTTGCCTAGGAAACTTCTTCACCCAAATATTTCATTTTTCAGTTATTAATACAATTGAGTTCTTGAGGGTGTTCAGGAACAAGCAGATATTCATGTGGACAAGACAAAAAAGGAACAATATAACATTCCAGCGGAATATATGCCAAAGTTATCGACAACCAACAGCCCTTCCATATAAAATGGCAATATTTCAAGAAAAACTGCATGAATTAAGCAAAGTACCTGTGAGGCAATATTATAAAGCAATAGTGGTGGCTTTTAGAAGTACACAGAATGAAAAATAGAGCATCCGCCTACTTTTCTAGTCATTTGTTAAGAAGAACATTGATCTTTTTTTAAATCAATAACGTGATTTACTTAGTGAAGGCTCAGGTACTGATGGATGAAAAGAACACAAACGCTTGGAGCTCCATAAATCTCCATCACACTTAATGCTAGTCTATATTTTCAAGATTCTATCTGTGGTCCTTTTGCAGTGTGGTGGACATGTGTTGTTGCCTTCAATATATGATGACATCATTTTGGGACTGCGGTCGATTGCGCTTCCATCTGCAGACCCTTCTTTAAAGTTCATCTCTTTTCCGGATTCGTTGATCCGTAGAAGCGAACACGAGGGCGCACATTATTAATACCCATAGTCTAATCACCTCCCATCACCGAGATCCATAGAAGTAATTTCTCCTGCCATCCTGCCATAATTGAAGGAGACTGAGTTTAGAAAAATGGCCATTCCTTATTATTTTTAACTGGTCATTTACTGTCCCTGCCCTACAAGAATCTGCAGCTTAAAATAACTAGATGAAAAGTACATCCAACAGATTTGCAAGTTGTGATGTCAATGAACAGCAGGAAGACGTGAACACTCTCGAACATAGTAATGAAGTGAGGTGACAGCATCTGTTGGACGTCATCGCTGCACGAGATCAGATTAAGCCTGTTCACTGTTACTAGAATAAATTAATGAATTCAAAACCACATAAATGGCAGAGGAGTGGACAGGAAATAATGTGACCATTCAACACATGCAGTTGTTTATCTTTTGATTCAGATTTTAGAACACAATACAATTTTAATCAATCAATCAGTACATTTGTAGAGCGCTAATTTTCACCCGTGAGCGTATCTAGATGCTGGATAAAAAAGAACTCGAAATAGAAGTGTTCAATGAGCCAAATATTCACAATCAAAGCAGAATATGACTGGCTTAATGCCCCAGAAGCTCTTTCAGAAGGCAGCCATCTTGTTTGTATCACATCAATGGGCAGCCATCTTGTTTCTATCACATCGGCGGGCAGACATCTTGTTTCAATTGTATCAGTTGTAAAATAAAACATATTCAAAGTGGATAAAACAACACATGGATTATATGTGAATGAGATGACATACTACACTAGTCCAAATTGGAGGTCTTTGTGTAGCATGTCTTTTGGTATTTTTTGCAGTTTTGTATGCCCCAAACTTGGCCCAAGGCAATTAGAGTGCTTTATAGGAGCACTGGATTACCTTACACATTGGATTTATCTTAAGGCGCAGCGAGATTAAACAATTATCCCAGAATCAAAGAACATTGAGCTGAAACTGGGACTTTAACTTACTTGCCCAGGTCCAAAGTCAGCAGCTCTGGCCATTAGCCAATATCTCCTCCCAATGCTGTTTCATTAGAGTAAAACCTCCTTTGCAAAAAAAACCCTGCCATTAGTAGTGAAAAATAAAATAAAAACATAGCCTGAGAGCAAATCCAGCACTGATTATTGCCTTGGGGAAGGTGAAGGCTGAACTTCATTTTTATTTTTTGTTTTTTAGAAACTGTTATTTTTGCCATCGCCACCTTGCCCAAGGAGAGGTGGAACTATTTCTTCAAATAAAATAGCAAGGACAGGTCACAGCTGCACGACTACAATATTAGCAATGCCAAAGAAGACAATGGAACAGCTGTCAGTTGCACCAGTCCTCCATGGACTGCACAATGAAGCTGTACACAAAGAAACACCCGATTTTTTGTGCAATCACACATAGGCCACAGGTGTCCACTTTCACCCTTATTCCTCTGAGTTTGATGAATGGCCAGGACAAGTCACAGCTGCTCCTATGGCCTGTATAGGATATCGGGCACCTTCCTTGGCAATGTTTTATTAGAAATGTTAAAACCAGAGACCTCTCATTGACAATGCGAAAATATTTAGGGGCAGATTTACAAGCCCCTTGTGACACTTTTGCGCCGCCGTTGCATCACTTTTGTGATGCAGCAGCGGTGGAAACAATGCGCCACGTGGTGACACATTTACAACATGACACATCTAGAGAGATGCGTCATGTTGTAAAGCCCTGCGCCACATTATACCTGTGTCAGGTATAATGTATGTGGGGTGGGTGTTCTGACACAAGAAAGCCTCATAAAAGTGATTCAGTGAATTCTACAATGCGCCACTTCTATGACGCCACTGCATCAAAAGCTTACGCCTGCTTGACGCAGGCGTAAGGAGTGACACAGCACAATAGGTATAGGCCTTCCTGAGCACTGCTGGAGTTGCATCATGCTTGTGACACGACTGCAGCAGTGCGTGACCTTTGGGCCAACAGATGCATGATGCATCTGTCAGGCCATGGTGCGCCGCATTGTAAATGTTAGGCATCCATGTTGGCGCAAGTTTTTTTGTGCGTCACGCAAGTAAACTGATGCATCTCTTCTATGATGCAGAGATGTGTCAGTTTCTTGTAAATCTGCCCCTTAGAATTACTTCTCTACTCCTGGGCAAGGTGAGAAGGTACGAAGATGCTGGGTAACAAATACACCATGTTTTAGAAAGGGAAGATAATAACACCAGACCTTCCCCGCACTTCTGCAAACAAAAAGAGACCCTGATCCACAGCTGGAGAATTTCTAGCTGTCCCTGACATAAAATAGATCCCTTCCTAGCACATCATCAGCATTACTACTCACTCTCTGCCTATCCCTGATGTAATACAGGCAGGGTCTGCCTTTCTCCGTGACATTCTGCTTTTCCCTGACAGAATAACGTCCCATTGTTGATATTTGCTGTGGACATTATTAGCAACATCTTGGCTATTCCTTACATAATAATAGTCCATCCTGGACATAGGGCAGGTGTTATCGGTTATAATCCGGCAAGCCATGGCATAATAGAGTGCAATTCTTCCATATGGTGTGCGTTCCTGATTATATTGTGCGTATGTCTTGCACAATAGTGGGCATTCTTGTGGATATTGTTGATATTGACGAAAAGAGGTCTATCCCTTACATATAGTGGACATTCATCCCAATAGCCACTCTCCTGTATAAAATACAGGTCTATCCCTGGCATAGAGATACTGACCACATGTGAGCTATTTTTGCAAAACACATTTTTAACAATCATGCGGCTATTCCTGCCATAACAATTTCTCTTCCTTCACAAATATTGGAAGTTCTTGGCAACATTCTGTCTATCCCTTGCATTACAGAGACCCATCATAGATACACAGTTGGCATTCTTGTTGGCATGCTTGTGTTCCCTGGCATAATAGTGGCCCATCCTTGACAGCCTGTGGGAAGTTTGAAAACAGCAATCTGGTGCATATTGTGGGCATTCTTGACATACTTCTCAATATTCATTGCAAAATGGTGGCAGCCAAACTAAGGCCATTTATACACTGAGCCTTTAAAGTTCCTAAGAGTCTGGTGTCATCAATGCTTATTAATAGGAGGGGCAATTGAGGTTACCTACTGACTGGGCCTATCCATGCCATACATCCAAAGTCAACTTCCAGCCTCCCCTTTTTCACCCACATTGCAGTTGTGTGAAGTTGGCTCCAATAACCAGTCTTGAATACATCCATTGATGCACTGTAAATAACAGATGTTACAATTTTCCAATTTATGATAGACAATTTATAACTTTAGGGAGGATGGAGGATGAATGGTCCATGCCTTGATTCAGACTTATGACCTGTCGCTTCACCCTCTTCAGTGAACAGTCAGCTCACTGAGCAGTTTTTCCAAAATGTTAAAAATGGCATCTATCACAGCTGGGAGAATAGCAAAGCAGTATAAAAAATACAGTATTTTGTTAAAAAGGTTATGCTCTTAAAAACATGTTCATTCGGTGTCTTCAGAATTTACAGACTAAAATACACTCCTAAAAGGTACAATAATGTCATACATTAAAAAAGAACCAAAAAACAAAGACGGAGTCTATAGCTAAAATTACGAGTATCAGCCGTGTAGCTGCTGAAAAAAGGTTGAGAGGAATGTGATGCTTCCAGCAAGGGGGCATTAATCATCATTTCTGCTGGGGCATTTGTTCATATAAAGCACAACATGTCTGGGAGCCGAAAGTCTAACATGTGTCTAATGCAGAAAGAGCGAGCAGCGGCGCTAATAATCAAGAGTCAATTGTCATTTTAACTAACCCGAACTCTCGCCCAAAATGCCCAGCTGGGGCTTGTAATGCTAAAATGCATGCAAAAACGAACAGTTTATATGGTGCAAACCCATTCCCTTCATTACAATACTAAGTAAAAGGTTTGTCATCATCAGGAGCTCTAAGGGAGGTGCAGAAGCCAATGCTTGCTTAATTTTCACAAACGCTATGTCAGCTTCAGTAGCCCAGGGTCAGGGGTGTCTTTTGTGAAATAATCTAGCAAGGGCTTCATGATTTCGGAATAAGCTAGGAGGCACTTTCTGCAATACGAAGCCAGAAATGCATGTCCCCAGGATACAGTTACAGGGCGGGAAAACTTACCAGGGGCTTCATCTCATCCAGAGGACAGTTGGCACATGCCAGCAGATATTTCATGGCCAAGGTATCACATTAGGGGAAGGCAGCACTGTAATTTCTCCTTTTAAGCCTTTTGCCCTTTATTAGCTAAGTTTCTGAGGAGATAGACAGAGTCCTTCTTCCAATGTTCTAGTGTAAGGAATGCCAAAATACATCATTAAAATATTGCACTAACTCAAAACCTCAGGGTCTAGTAAATCTTTATTGAATACGGTTAATTAAAACCATTACAGTTATTGAGACAAAGAAACCCTACTAACAATTAGAAAGTCACAATTTAGGACATAATGCTTTTTCCAAAGTGCGCATTACAGAATTAAAAAGGACAGTCATTTTATTGCAACAGAATTAAAATGTGGCGTTTAAGGTAACGGCAATAAAGTGCATATCCAACGCACTGTAAAATATCAAAATCAAGACATATTGCATTCTCCAAGATGTACTTTACTGAAGTAAAGAGGACAGTCATATTGTTACTACAGCGGTCAGATTGTGCATTTAAATTAACAATGGTAAAGTGCATGTGCACATAAAAAGCACACTTTGGGTTGAAAAAATATATGTTTTAAAAAGCCCTGCCAATTCAAAGGACACTCACCAGTGAATGCGTCATTGGTAACAGGGCGGAATAAAAAAGGATAACTAAACATCGATGCAGGAAATTGGATCTATTGAAATGGAAAACGTATGATTGTGTTATGTCTACTTATACTAGCACTAGTAAACTAAAAGAGCTTCCCACCTATATTCACCTGATTCTGGTGTTTCTGACTCGCTTGAAGGGTGACGACTGGTTCTAAAGTCCTTCTGCAATGAGTAAAAGACTGCTAGGGGTTTGTTGTATCGCTTATCGCGATACCTGCTTTTGAGGGCGTACTCATTATGTTGCACGCACATGGGGGTGAGCCAAGAACTCTCTCCACCTACATCTATGAATATGGTTTAGCCTGCGTAGCGCAGGCTTGAGTTAATAAATGGTTGTGCGCGTGCGTCCGGCGTCAGAGCCGAGACACACAAGCACTACAAAACTTTACGCTGTGTGTGTGCCTGATTTATTGCGGCCTAAGCCATGCGGCCCACGTGATCCTAATGGCGCTCACAATGCGATCAAAACCCCTGGTCTGGGCCAGTGACATAAAGAGCCCAGACACGACATCGACGATGAGGGTGCTATGAGGACACGTGACATTTGGCGGCGGCTGCGCACCAGAGTTGATGTGTGCAAGGTGCTAGTGCTGCAAGAGTGCCTCGCCCATGTGCTGTCTATAACATTGGGAGTCAAGGTCAAACCTTGGTCTCGGGCTATAAATTCCTCGGACCTGATATTCTCGCATCAGTGCCTATTCTAATCATGGGTCCCACGCTGCAACTCTGGGCAATAGCTTGCTTAGTCTCCACAACGGCCCCAACAGCGCTGGGATGCCTGGCTTCACCATGGGGGGGCCCAGGAGTGGACACTTCACACGGATAGCCAGGAAGGGTTCCTACAGCGGTATGAGTACAGCGCGGAGATACCCCCAGGGGTGATTCGGCGCTATATAAGCGCATACACATTTACACACATTTACATTTACATTTACACAAACCGGTGCCTGCTGGGTGTTACTAGAGTGCCACCAGTCGAGTGCTTCCTGCTGGTAAGGTGAATGGTACATGAGGCTGCCACTACAGATGCACACTCCAACATGTGAGTAGCGTTTGTTCAGTGCACAGCATTCCACAGCTGTCTTTGGGGAATCAGCCACAACAAGTGGTGTTCAGGGTGCCAGACCGGTGACACAGCGCTACGCACGCCATGGCACACGTCCCTGCCATTGAGCCCTTTGTGGTGGAGAGGGCGCTGTTTGCCCAGGCCCCGCGGTGGAGAGAATGGGTGGGGCGGGTGCTCCTATTCTTTGATGCCACGAAGGTCGACGATGAACAGAAGAGGGCCATGATTTTGCATCTTGGAGAGAAGGATTTATACAAAATAGCCAAGACAGTGGTGGATACAGCACCTAAGACTCTTCTCACACTTATCACAGCACTTAATGCTCACTTTGAGCCCATGGCGAATCACGACTACAAATGTTTTGTATTTAGACAAGCCAGACAACAGCCTGAACAGTCGCTAGATGTCTTTCATGCATGGTTAAAGGAATTGGCCAGCACTTGTGGCTATCAGGATGAGACAGAGGAGATCCGAGGCCAAGTCATTCAGGGGAGCGCATCTGCGAAACTGAGGGAGCGCATTCTGAAAGAATCAGGAGAATCGTTGGCAGAGATACTTACCATGGGACAAACAAAAGAACTCTCAAAGGCAAGGGAGGCGCAAATGGAGGCTGTGCTGCAGGCTCCCATCAGGACTGAACCTGTGAGCGCTGTCATTCCGAATGCCGTGCCATTGCCAACAAGGATCCCACGAGGCCCGAGAATACGTTCATGTTGGTACTGTGGGGGACCCTCACATCGCCCGTCAGAGTGTCCAGCAAGGGGAAAGAAGTGCACGTCATGTGGCAAAATGAACCACTTCTTGAAAGTATGTCAATCCAGTAGAGGACTGACGGTGAGGTCCCAAGTGAACAAGATCCCGGAGTCACAGGGTCAAGGCAGTGACATGGATGATGATGACCGAGAAGAACACACGGTGCACACTCAGTGTTCACCGTAGGGTCAGCATCAAATACCCAGAGTCAGTTGCCACAGTGCCAGGTTTTGGTTGGGGGACATCCTTCGAGGGCGATTTTAGATACCGGAGCGACCATAAACATCATGTCCCGAGAAGCATACCAGGGGATGACACCTCTGCCACCACTGACACCAGCCAAGATAAAAGTTTTTGCGTACGGACAATCCAAACCCCTGGACATTAGGGGAAAGTTCAGAACCACCGTAGCCTATGATGAACAGGAAGTGGAGGCGCTGATCTACGTAATGGAGGAGAGACATGGAATGTTTCTAGGGTGCAAGTCCGCAGAGGCCCTGGGTATAGTTACATTTGCCTTCGGAATACACCAAGAAGGGGTGAGTCAAATAGTAGATGAATTCCCGAAAGTATTCAATGGTATTGGTTGTCTATGGGACAAGCAGATACACCTGCACATTGATGCCTTGGTACAGCCAGTGGCTCTTCAACACAGGCGGGTAGCATTTCATTTGAGACCCCTGGTAGAAAAGGAACTACGCAAACTCGAAGAAGCGGGGATTATTGAGAAGGTGAAGGGCTACACCCCTTGGGTATCACCAATTGTGGTGGCAAGAAAGCCCAAGCAACCAGGGGAGGTGAGAATCTGTATAGACATGCGAATCCTCAATACTGCAAGAAAAAGGGAAAGGCATTTGACTCCGACTATTGATTACCTGATAGGGGGACTAAGTGGAGCCTGTTGGTTCTCCAAACTTGACCTTCAGGCCGGATGTCATCAACTCGTCCTAGACGAACAGTCCCGATACATCACGACATTTTCCACGCATGACAGATGAGACGCTACAAGAGGTTAAGTTTTGGAATATCAAGTGCAGCAGAGGTATTTCAAAATACCATCAAAGAACTTTTGGCTTATCTCCCAGGAACAGTTAACGTCAGTGACGACATTCTGTACAGGAGCACAACAGCTGGCTGCGACGGGTGCTACAGAAGATACAAGATTCTGACTACACTGAGATAGATGCGAGTTCCTTCAACAGAGGCTGCAGTTCTTTGGATACATATTCTCAGCTGAAGGAGTGGTTCCTGACCCCGAAAAAGTAAGAGACATCAAAGAGGCCCCAGCTACAACCAATGTGATGGAGATGCGCAGCTTCTTGAGGATGGTGAACTACTGCGGTCGATTCATCAAGGACTTATCCTTGTTGACCACACCATTGATGAGAGAGCTGACCAACGCAGCTGTTCCATGGGTATGGGGCCTGGAACAAGAGACTGCCTTCCAAGCGACCAAAGACGCACTGTCAAGCACCACCACACTGAGATACTTTGATCCCAGGCAGCAGACACAAGTTGCAGGTGATGCTGGACCAAAAGGCCTGGGTGCTGTTCTCCTACAACAGCCAATGAATGAAGATGAGTGGGCCCCAGTGGCATTCACAAGCAGGTCACTGACTGCTACCTAACAAAGGTATTTCCAAATTGAAAAAGAAGCAATCACAGTGCATTGGGGGTGCCGGCACTTCCATCTGAATGTGTACGGAAAACCGTTCCTGGTCACCACTGTCCACAAGCCTCTGGTTCCTCTGTTCACCGGAACGGCATCCAAACCTCCACCTCGAATAGAGAAATAGATGCTACAGTTACAGGCATACAATTGCAAAATTGAGTATCACTTCAGCACAAGCAATCCCGCAGACTATTTGTCTCATCATCCCAGAGAAGCTAAGCAGATGGTGGAGGCCGAGGAGACTGAAGAATATGTTCGGTACATAGTGGACACATCACGCCCGTTGCCCATATCGCTAGGAGAGCTGTGCCATGCAACTGGACAGGATAAATGCTTACAAAAAGTGTTAGAGGCAGTGAAAACCAACAAATGGCATTCCCTCAGAAGTCAACAGGCAACCTTCACTCCTGCGGCCAGGAAGATAATCGAGACCCTGTACCAAGTGAGACATGAAACTCAGCGCAGATCCGAATAGATGCCTGCTTAGAGGTCACTGGTTGGTGATCCCGTCAGCGCTAGTGGATTGATTGGTTGGTTTGGCCCATGCCGGACACCAGGGAATGGTGAAAACCAAAGGCAGGCTCAGAACAAAAATCTGGTTCCCTCTTATGGATGATAAAGTGGAAGAGGTGGTGAGATCTTGTCTGTGGTGCCAAGCCACCAGTGAACCGAATACCCCAGCACCTATTGTGACAGAAAGGTGACCTGAAGGCCCATGACTGAGCGCAAGTATGGACTTTGGGAGTCTCCCGGATGGGAGACATTCCGTGATGGTAATAGATGATTACTCGAAGTATCCGCAGGTAGAGGTCCTATACTCCCTGGGCGCAGGAGAAGTAATTCCAAAGTTGGAAAAGGGGATGGTCACCCATGGTCTAATTCAATGGTCCACCATTTTAGGGGTAGGAATTCGCATCGTACCTGATGTCTCTAGGAATTGTGCACAAAAAGATAAAATGGCCTCAAGCAAGTAGAGAAGTAGAGCGCTTCATGAGAACTTTGAACATGGTCATCCGCATAGCAGTAGCCAATGGTGATTCTGTGGAACAGTCAATATATTCATTAATTAGTGATTACCGGCAGACCCCCCATACCACCACCGGTCGTGCTCCAGGACACCTATCGATGGGGCGAGTGGTGAGTGATTCCATTCCCCATCACCCAAGATGGGTCCCAGCGGAAGTAAATGAGAGAGCTGTGGATTGTAGGAGAAAAAGGGCTAACGAGCAAGCCAGTAAGCGCCGCAGATCTGAAACCTCTCAACTTAAAGAAGGAGACCTAGTGCTTGTCCAAGACTGACACCCTGGCAGCAAATTCCAGCTGCATTTGAAGGACCCATGGTGCATTGTTAAAATTTGTGGCACGCAGGTCACAGTCAAGAGAGGTTTGGAACTACAGCAGAAAGGTGTCAGCGTTTAAGAAGTATCATGGGTGTCCTCACAGGGAGAGTGATCCTCTGGATGAATGTTCCTATGACCGAGTCTGGGAAGAATGGTCGGAAGGTGGTCCTGAGATGCTGGGAGCAGAGGGTGTAAAGTTGTCTACCCGATCCCCACAAGCTGGGCAGGAGTTGTTGGAGTCTTCTGTAATCACTGAAGAGAACAGTGAAAGTCGAGAGAATCGTACTCAATATAGACTGACAGCAAACCCTGAGCCGTCAAGCAGACTAAGGGGCTACGACTGTTGAAAGATCACCTGATGGTACACAGTGGTCGGCATGTTTCCAGTGTCCATTTTGGACGGTAGGACTGTTTTTGTCCATAAAGTAAATTTTGGTTATATTTGTTAGACTCTAATTTTGGGAGGAATGTTGTATCGCTTATCGTGATACCTGCTTTTGAGGGCGTTCTCATTATGTTAAAACAACAATTGATGGACAGAATGCAGAACAATGTCATACATTCACCCCAGTACAGAGATCTGGGCCTAAATCCATCGTTTTTTTGCTCACCATGCCGTTCCAGTTTGAACCCAGCCATATGCAAATCAGTCTTGACCCTGTGCCTCATGGGAACAGTCCAGCCCGAACTGCCAAGCCAGGTCCTCCCTGGACTGGAAACAAGCATCCTAGGACCGGTTTCGGGGTTTCACCCCTCTTCAGCCAGGATAGCTTGATTCCAGTGGCATGGAGAGCAAGGGACCCACGTCTGGGCATACCCTTCCCACTCGGGGTGACAAATGCAAAAACAACAATTGATGGACAGAATGCAGAACAATGTCATACATTCACCCCAGTACAGAGATCTGGGCCTAAATCCATCGTTTTTTTGCTCACCATGCCGTTCCAGTTTGAACCCAGCCATATGCAAATCAGTCTTGACCCTGTGCCTCATGGGAACAGTCCAGCCCGAACTGCCAAGCCAGGTCCTCTCTGGACTGGAAACAAGCATCCTAGGACCGGTTTCGGGGTTTCACCCATCTTCAGCCAGGATAGCTTGATTCCAGTGGCATGGAGAGCAAGGGACCCACGTCTGGGCATACCCTTCCCACTCGGGGTGACAAATGCAAAAACAACAATTGATGGACAGAATGCAGAACAATGTCATACATTCACCCCAGTACAGAGATCTGGGCCTAAATCCATCGTTTTTTTGCTCACCATGCCGTTCCAGTTTGAACCCAGCCATATGCAAATCAGTCTTGACCCTGTGCCTCATGGGAACAGTCCAGCCCGAACTGCCAAGCCAGGTCCTCCCTGGACTGGAAACAAGCATCCTAGGACCGGTTTCGGGGTTTCACCCCTCTTCAGCCAGGATAGCTTGATTCCAGTGGCATGGAGAGCAAGGGACCCACGTCTGGGCATACCCTTCCCACTCGGGGTGACAAATGCAAAAACAACAATTGATGGACAGAATGCAGAACAATGTCATACATTCACCCCAGTACAGAGATCTGGGCCTAAATCCATCGTTTTTTTGCTCACCATGCCGTTCCAGTTTGAACCCAGCCATATGCAAATCAGTCTTGACCCTCTGCCTCATGGGAACAGTCCAGCCCGAACTGCCAAGCCAGGTCCTCCCTGGACTGGAAACAAGCATCCTAGGACCGGTTTCGGGGTTTCACCCCTCTTCAGCCAGGATAGCTTGATTCCAGTGGCATGGAGAGCAAGGGACCCACGTCTGGGCATACCCTTCCCACTCGGGGTGACAAATGCAAAAACAACAATTGATGGACAGAATGCAAAACAATGTCATACATTCACCCCAGTACAGAGATCTGGGCCTAAATCCATCGTTTTTTTGCTCACCATGCCGTTCCAGTTTGAACCCAGCCATATGCAAATCAGTCTTGACCCTGTGCCTCATGGGAACAGTCCAGCCCGAACTGCCAAGCCAGGTCCTCCCTGGACTGGAAACAAGCATCCTAGGACCGGTTTCGGGCTTTCACCCCTCTTCAGCCAGGATAGCTTGATTCCAGTGGCATGGAGAGCAAGGGACCCACGTCTGGGCATACCCTTCCCACTCGGGGTGACAAATGCAAAAACAACAATTGATGGACAGAATGCAGAACAATGTCATACATTCACCCCAGTACAGAGATCTGGGCCTAAATCCATCGTTTTTTTGCTCACCATGCCGTTCCAGTTTGAACCCAGCCATATGCAAATCAGTCTTAACCCTGTGCCTCATGGGAACAGTCCAGCCTGAACTGCCAAGCCAGGTCCTCCCTGGACTGGAAACAAGCATCCTAGGACCGGTTTCGGGGTTTCACCCCTCTTCAGCCAGGATAGCTTGATTCCAGTGGCATGGAGAGCAAGGGACCCACGTCTGGGCATACCCTTCCCACTCGGGGTGACAAATGCAAAAACAACAATTGATGGACAGAATGCAGAACAATGTCATACATTCACCCCAGTACAGAGATCTGGGCCTAAATCCATCGTTTTTTTGCTCACCATGCCGTTCCAGTTTGAACCCAGCCATATGCAAATCAGTCTTGACCCTGTGCCTCATGGGAACAGTCCAGCCCGAACTGCCAAGCCAGGTCCTCCCTGGACTGGAAACAAGCACCCTAGGACCGGTTTCGGGGTTTCACCCCTCTTCAGCCAGGATAGCTTGATTCCAGTGGCATGGAGAGCAATGGACCCACGTTTGGGCATACCCTTCCCACTCGGGGTGACAAATGCAAAAACAACAATTGATGGACAGAATGCAGAACAATGTCATACATTCACCCCAGTACAGAGATCTGGGCCTAAATCCATCGTTTTTTTGCTCACCATGCCGTTCCAGTTTGAACCCAGCCATATGCAAATCAGTCTTGACACTGTGCCTCATGGGAACAGTCCAGCCCGAACTGCCAAGCCAGGTCCTCCCTGACTGGAAACAAGCATCCTAGGACCGGTTTCGGGGTTTCACCCCTCTTCAGCCAGGATAGCTTGATTCCAGTGGCATGGAGAGCAAGGGACCCACGTCTGGGCATACCCTTCCCACTCGGGGTGAAAAATGCAAAAACAACAATTGATGGACAGAATGCAGAACAATGTCATACATTCACCCCAGTACAGAGATCTGGGCCTAAATCCATCGTTTTTTTGCTCACCATGCCGTTCCAGTTTGAACCCAGCCATATGCAAATCAGTCTTGACCCTGTGCCTCATGGGAACAGTCCAGCCCGAACTGCCAAGCCAGGTCCTCCCTGGACTGGAAACAAGCATCCTAGGACCGGTTTCGGGGTTTCACCCCTCTTCAGCCAGGATAGCTTGATTCCAGTGGCATGGAGAGCAAGGGACCCACGTCTGGGCATACCCTTCCCACTCGGGGTGACAAATGCAAAAACAACAATTGATGGACAGAATGCAGAACAATGTCATACATTCACCCCAGTACAGAGATCTGGGCCTAAATCCATCGTTTTTTTGCTCACCATGCCGTTCCAGTTTGAACCCAGCCATATGCAAATCAGTCTTGACCCTGTGCCTCATGGGAACAGTCCAGCCCGAACTGCAAAGCCAGGTCCTCCCTGGACTGGAAACAAGCATCCTAGGACCGGTTTCCGGGTTTCACCCCTCTTCAGCCAGGATAGCTTGATTCCAGTGGCATGGAGAGCAAGGGACCCACGTCTGGGCATACCCTTCCCACTCGGGGTGACAAATGCAAAAACAACAATTGATGGACAGAATGCAGAACAATGTCATACATTCACCCCAGTACAGAGATCTGGGCCTAAATCCATCGTTTTTTTGCTCACCATGCCGTTCCAGTTTGAACCCAGCCATATGCAAATCAGTCTTGACCCTGTGCCTCATGGGAACAGTCCAGCCCGAACTGCCAAGCCAGGTCCTCCCTGGACTGGAAACAAGCATCCTAGGACCGGTTTCGGGGTTTCACCCCTCTTCAGCCAGGATAGCTTGAGTCCAGTGGCATGGAGAGCAAGGGACCCACGTCTGGGCATACCCTTCCCACTCGGGGTGACTAATGCAAAAACAACAATTGATGGACAGAATGCAGAACAATGTCATACATTCACCCCAATACAGAGATCTGGGCCTAAATCCATCGTTTTTTTGCTCACCATGCCGTTCCAGTTTGAACCCAGCCATATGCAAATCAGTCTTGACCCTGTGCCTCATGGGAACAGTCCAGCCCGAACTGCCAAGCCAGGTCCTCCCTGGACTGGAAACAAGCATCCTAGGACCGGTTTCGGGGTTTCACCCCTCTTCAGCCAGGATAGCTTGATTCCAGTGGAATGGAGAGTAAGGGACCCACGTCTGGGCATACCCTTCCCACTCGGGGTGACAAATGCAAAAACAACAATTGATGGACAGAATGCAGAACAATGTCATACATTCACCCCAGTACAGAGATCTGGGCCTAAATCCATCGTTTTTTTGCTCACCATGCCGTTCCAGTTTGAACCCAGCCATATGCAAATCAGTCTTGACCCTGTGCCTCATGGGAACAGTCCAGCCCGAACTGCCAAGCCAGGTCCTCCCTGGACTGGAAACAAGCATCCTAGGACCGGTTTCGGGGTTTCACCCCTCTTCAGCCAGGATAGCTTGATTCCAGTGGCATGGAGAGCAAGGGACCCACGTCTGGGCATACCCTTCCCACTCGGGGTGACAAATGCAAAAACAACAATTGATGGACAGAATGCAGAACAATGTCATACATTCACCCCAGTACAGAGATCTGGGCCTAAATCCATCGTTTTTTTGCTCACCATGCCGTTCCAGTTTGAACCCAGCCATATGCAAATCAGTCTTGACCCTGTGCCTCATGGGAACAGTCCAGCCCGAACTGCCAAGCCAGGTAACGCTTTTCGCCCTAAGTGGGATGGGTATTCCCAGACGTGGGACCCGTGCTCACTACGCCACTGGAGTCAAGCTATCCTGGCTGATGACAGCTGATAGCCAGAAACCGGTCCTAGGATGCTTGATTCCGGTCCAGGGAAGACATGGCTTGGCAGTTCAGGCTGGACTGTTCCCACGAGGCACAGGGTCAAGACTGATTTGCATATGGCCATGTCTAAACTGGGGTGGTGTAGTGGGCAAAAGAACGATGGATTTAACCCAGATCTCTTGACTGGGGGAGAATGTCTGCATTGTCAGCATTCTGTCCATCAATTGTTTGTTGTAACGCTTTTCGCCCTAAGTGGGATGGGTATTCCCAGACGTGGGACCCGTGCTCACTACGCCACTGGAGTCAAGCTATCCTGGCTGATGACGGCTGATAGCCAGAAACTGGTCCTAGGATGCTTGATTCCGGTCCAGGGAAGACATGGCTTGGCAGTTCGGGCTGGACTGTTCCCACGAGGCACAGGGTCAAGACTGATTTGCAGATGGCCATGTCTAAACTGGGGTGGTGTAGTGGGCAAAAGAACGATGGATTTAACCCAGATCTCTTGACTGGGGGAGAATGTCTGCATTGTCAGCATTCCGTCCATCAATTGTTTGTTGTAACGCTTTTCGCCCTAAGTGGGATGGGTATTCCCAGACGTGGGACCCGTGCTCACTACGCCACTGGAGTCAAGCTATCCTGGCTGATGACGGCTGATAGCCAGAAACCGGTCCTAGGATGCTTGATTCCGGTCCAGGGAAGACATGGCTTGGCAGTTCGGGCTGGACTGTTCCCACGAGGCACAGGGTCAAGACTGATTTGCATATGGCCATGTCTAAACTGGGGTGGTGTAGTGGGCAAAAGAACGATGGATTTAACCCAGATCTCTTGACTGGTGGAGAATGTCTGCATTGTCAGCATTCCGTCCATCAATTGTTTGTTGTAACGTTCTCATTATGTTGCCAATACGCGGGGTGCGCTGAGAACTCTCTCCGCCTACGTCTATGAATTTGGTTTAGCCCGCGTAGCGCGGGCTTGAGTTAATAAATGGTTGTGCGCATGCATCTGGCCTCAGAGCCGAGACAGACAAGCACTACAGAACATCACGCTGTGTGTGTGCCTGATTTATTGCGGCCTAAGCCATGTGGCCCGCGTGATTCTCACGGCGCTCTCAGCGCAATCGAAACCCCCTGTCTGGGCCAGTGACATAAAGAGCCCAGACACGACAGGGTTCACTGAAGGGAACTGTCCGCACCAGTCACCAGATGCTGGGGCTCCTGCACCTGTTGCATAGTGCTTTAAGAGCCTCAGGTCTCCCTCTTTTTCAGATACCCACGCAAGTTCAAAAAACACATTCACCGTTGGAGACTAGCATTTTAAACATGGCAGACCGCGCACATGCAAACATTCTGCTGTGGTTGCTGGCGGTGACGGGGGATGGTATCATCTATGCAGGCTTGAGAGAGGGTTGGTGATCATATATTCATGGTACTCTGGATTGTCAAAAGAGAGCCAAAGTGGCAGAGTCTGTAATGGGCTCAGGAGACAAACTTTGTGAGCTGGATATTAAAACGGGTGTGGTCAGATTCAAGCTAAGCGATTCTGACTTGCCTGCATGTGTGGACTCCCAAGATTATCCATTCTTGTTTTAACTGATTTTTCGAACAGCCAGCAGTGCAGGGCACAGGCACACAACATGTTTGTGGGATTCCTCACACTGCCCGTAGCCCCTACTTTCCTATGGTCAGCACCAACTAGCAATATGCTTCAGGAACGGCCACTCTCCTAGCCTCAGATCCGTTAAATCTCACCTTCAGTTGATTGGAATATCATGTACAGGCACGATAAGCAGCAGGCAATGTTATTCGGTAGCTGTTGATAACCACCCAAGAATGTTTGTGTTACACCAATGCAGTCTTATCTGAATGGTATGACCAAGTACAGACATGGTTTGCAATACCCAGTTTAAAGGCCTGTTGACTCGGGTTACTGTCCCAAAGGTCTTCCGCATCTAGGAGCTGCTGGCAGTCCACTAGAAACTGATGATGAGCTCATCCAGGACCTTTAGAGCAGGGGACTCCAACCTTTTCTGTAATAAGAGCTACTTATGATCAATGAAAATCATCCTGAACTACTAATAATATTAGTGTTGTTATAGAGACCACATCAGACAAGATAACATTTGTAGCCACCCCATACAAGATCACTAGCCATGATCATCTCAGTGCATCAGGCACGGTAGCCAGCTGTAATGTAAAAAAAGGCTTTCTCTTTTGAGAATACCTATATATAGATAATACATAATATCTGTAGCTTGAATGCCCTTGGCACCTAGGTAATACTATTCGGAAGCTTAAAATATGTTTTGGGAATTCAAATACTTTTCTCCAAATATCAGCTTATGAGTTCAGAAAATACTCATTTGTTTGTCGTGAAAACACAATTTCCAATTTTGCTATACATAGATTTATTCAGCCAAGCAAAAGTTTCTAAATTAGTTAACGGGGCTGGACAGAGGAGAGCTACTTGCTGTTAGAACGAGAGCTACTAGTAGCTCCGAAGCTACTCATTGGAGAAGCCTGCTCTAGAGATTATTATGTCCCAAAACAGTGTTTCTAGGAGGTCACCACTAGCTGTGCACAGCTTATTGCCCACTTCAAGGTAGGCACCTGCACTTACTACCCACTGATCAGGTAGAATAAGCTCCAGCCTAATCTGGGCAGCAGACCAGGATCTTGGCAAGTGAAGAATGCTTTTGTTTATTCTTGTGGTATATTTGTTAAGCTTGACGCTATGTTTTCTCAGTAATATTTCGCTGCCTTAAGACAGTGTAGGTGGGATTTTGGTTCTCATAACTTCCAATAGTGGGGATAGGGTTGGACCTGGAAGGGACTTTTAAAGTTTTGTCAGGGCCATTTGTAGTGTCAAAGCCTTTGCTTTGACTCCCTTTCAGTGTGGTACGAATGAACCTCTTGTATCTATTAGTATTCCAAAGTACTTATAAGTGTGACCCACTGTGACTCTCTTTTCATTGTAAAACCAGCCTCACCCACAGTGTTTTTTCCTTCCTTGTGCTATTGCCTTGGTTTCCTTCAAGTTTACCTCCAGGGCGTTGGTAGTTGGGTATGTTTGTAATTGATTCAGCAGACGTTGTAACCCTATACATGTAAAGCCGAACGGAACCAAGTCATTGGCGTATGGTAGGTTGCTGAGCTTTCACCACCTAGCTTTGGGTGGTGGCTGTTGACTGAGTCGAGGCACTGCTATAAATCAGGGATGAACAAGTTGAAGAGCAGGAGGGGCCAACACACACCCTTGCTTTACTCCTCATGTTGTAGGATTGTTCCTTGATACGATCGCTTCATCGCCTAATTTAATTTAAATCCAAGTGTTGAGTGCAGCTGGATGATTGTTTCTAGGAGCTTTGATGGGATTCCCCAGACCTTTACTGTGGACCAGAGTGCCCCCTTGCCCGGTCAGATGCTGCTTTGACATCAATGAAGGAGCAGTTCAGCAGTGATTTGGAGGAGATTGCTTTAGCTAACAAAATTGAGATTGATGACAGGTTGGAGAGCGTGCCTGATTTTGCAGTGAACCCAGTTTGATTTTTGTAGAATAAGATTCTTTGACTCCACCCATAGTCATAGGTCTTCCAGTAGCTGGCTAGCATGACATTTAGCTTAATTGTTGAGAAGCGCTATTAGTGTATAATGACCCAGTTTGGATCTAAGGCCCCCTTTGTGTATTGGATGAATTATGGTACTGCAATACAAGTCAGGGATTATCGAACTCGTCAAGCAGTAGTCGAGGAGCGGAGTGAAGCTTTCTGCCCAGAACGTAATGTTTTATTTGAAAAGAACTTGAGGGAGGCCATTTGGCCCAGTGGCCCCGTCTGTTCTGGCCTTCGATATCACGTGACCCAGCAGCTTTTTTAGAGGGGCCATATCAAATGCTTGGTGAGGCAGAAAGTATCGACCTTGAAAGTCACTGGAAGTGGTAGATGCTTCCAGAATATGAAGTCCATATTGTGAACATGGGTCTACATCCCACTTGCCAATAATTTCCTGGAAAGAAAAGACACCTATTCTGGTTCAGTGATGTTCACTCAACCAAACCTGCTGGATCCGTTCAGCTGCTTGTTGACCAGGGCCCAAAAGTTCCTGGAATTAAATGTCTTAATCATGTGTAAGAGGACTGTCCAGAAGGGATTTACTTAATTTTTCTGCATGAACGGCATGTCAGAAGTTTTTCGAACTAGCTTAAAAGCACCGATAAGCTCTTTCGACCTAGGGTTCTTTCAGACTCTCCTCATTGCCATGTTACAGTCTTTCTTTACTCATTGGATCATTGGTGATACCATGGCTGATTCGGGGGGGATATGCCGATGGACTGGAAATGGATATTTTGCAAGGAGCACAGGAGTGAGACCTTTTCATGTGGTGATTGGTGATTCTGTACTTAGATCTGCTTCCTCAGTACGTTTATTACATCCCGCCTTGATATCAGCACTGACGAATTCTCTGCATTCAAGGCATTTTAGATTGTCAGTGTGTGTTCCTTTGCAGGTTACAGTTGCTGGGACATGAAGTAACATGTCTAAATTTATTGTAATTGTTTGAGGGTCATGATCACTTTCAGTAAGAGAAATGATGCTGAATCTTCGTACTGACGGGAACCTTTCTATGTTACATAGCGTATAGTCCGGATAAGAATATGTTTTTCCATTGGTTCTTCTCCATTTTGATTCAATGTCTTGAAGCAGCCTGCCATTCAGCAATTTGAAACCCACACTGTTGAATTGCAAGATTAGAAGCTCTCCCAGTGGGCAGCGTTTACAGTCCCTTTGTCTGATTTGATCTGTGATGTTAGTGGTAATGGCTGAGAGGATCTCATCTGAGTCTTCCTGATGATCTTGAAAGAGGGTAGTGTTGAAATCCCTTTTATCATGCAGTCGGCTTGAGGAGACTCCTTAATTACTTCACAGAGGGTCAGAATCAACAGATTTAATTTTGACTCTTCTCCTTTGTGCTAGGGCTGACATAAACGTTGATCAGTAAGAGAAGACACTTTGACCAGCAGTTTCTTATTTTGATTCCTTGCATCCAGCTCTATGAAATGCTATCAGCTTGACGTTCCTTTGTATTTTAACTGAAGTGTATATCAACAGGCATCCTCTTGGTCTGCCGAACTTGCTCTCTAATGGCTGGCTCCAATGCACAATGTAGCCCATGATTGGATCGTTCTGCTCGGCCTATGTTTCCTGCATTTCAATTATGTTCTGACCTTTTTATAAAATCGACCATTGATATTCCATGAACAGAGCGAAAGCGTGCAATACTTGGGATGCTTAATTGTCCGTCAATCAGTTCAGTTCGAGCTTCCGTGTGAAAGGACCGTGGGCAAGCGATTCCAACTGTTTCTGGAAGGGTCAGTTACAGCTGCTCTTGGTTCATCACTTGTTATGATTGTGCACTCTTGTGCGTTTTTTAAAATGGAGTACGACTCTTTCCTGAGAGTATCAGAGGGCCAGTGATTTGCCAAACCTCAAACAGAACGGGGATGGGAGCACACTGCTTCACCTCCCAGCCAGTTCACCCCTTAGCATTATGGTAAAAGCAGTTCACTTTGAATGCTTTCTTGATTTTTTGCTGAAGTGTTTCACCAAGGTTGGTGCAGGTTAGTGCTGTGAATCTCTAGACACGTGTGTTTCTGGATATTATCCTTCATCAGCAGGGATAAAAAACGAAATTCATCTGGGGTTGCTGTGAAAGCTGCCACAATCCTCTCAGGTCTCAGTATCTCTCTCAGGCGTACAGGTGCATCTCCAAAAGCTTGTCAGCTCAATGGCTCAAGAAAGCCTTTTCAAATAGAAGGGGGATGGGAGCACACTGCCTCACCTCCCAGCGAGTTCACCCCTTAGCATTAAGGTAAATACAGTTCACTTTGAATGCTTACTTGATTTTTTGCTGAAGTGTTTCACCAAGGTTGGTGCAGGTTAGTGCTTTGAATCTCTAGACATGTGTTTCTGCATGTTATCCTTCATCAGTAGAGATAAAAAACGAAATTCATCTGGGGTTGCTGAGAAAGCTGCCAAAATCCTCTCAGGTCTCAGTAACTCTCTCTGGTGCACAGGTGCATCTCCAAAAGCTTGTTAGCTCAATGGCTCAAGGGAGCCTTTTCAAACAGAAGGGGGATGGGAGCACACTTCTTCACTTCCCAGCCAGTTTACCCCTTAGTATTATGGTAAATGCAGTTCACTTTCAATGTTTACTGGATTTTTTGCTGAAGTGTTTCACCAAGGTTGGTGCAGGTTAGTGCTGTGAATCTCTAGACACATGTGTTTCTGGATATTATCCTTCATCAGTAGAGATAAAAAACGAAATTAGTATGGGGTTGCTGAGAAAGCTGCCACAATCTTTTCAGGTCTCAGTACCTCTCTCTAGCACACAGGTGCATCTCAGCTCAATGGCTCAAGGGAGCCTTTTCAAACAGAAGGGGGATGGGGCACACTGCTTCACCTCCCAGCCAGTTCACCCCTTAGCAGTATGGTAAATGCAGTTCACTTTGAATGCTTACTTGATTTTTTGCTGAAGTGTTTCACCAATGTTGGTGCAGGTTAGTGCTGTGAATCTCTAGACATGTGTTTCTGCATGTTATCCTTCATCAGTGGAGATAAAAAACGAAATTCATCTGGGGTTGCTGAGAAAGCTGCCAAAATCCTCTCAGGTCTCGGTAACTCTCTCTGGTGCACAGGTGCATCTCCAAAAGCTTGTCAGCTCAATGGCTCAAGGGTGCCTTTTCAAACAGAAGGGGGATGAGAGAACACTGCTTCACCTCCCAGCCAGTTCTCCCCTTAGCATTATGGTAAATGCAGTTCACTTTGCATGCTTACTTGATTTTTTGCTGAAGTGTTTCACCAAGGTTGGTGCGAAAACTCAATTGATACGATATCATGTGAGGTCAGGCCCCACAGCTCTGAGACAGCCTGCAATAACCTTACAATGTTCCCTCTTTTTAGGATATCATGAGGTCCTTGCAAGATATATTCTGCTGTGATCAGTTTGGTGTTAGATGGATCCAAGGTTGCTTTCTGTTGAGTGCAAGGTATCCTGGGGGGTCATTAGTTGCCTGGGTGGGCACGAGAGAACTGCCCAGTGCGCCTGTGGGAAACAACTTTCTGGTATGCGTTGGGACCTGAGTGAGAACTCGTAGATTGCAAAGGCCCTGTTATCACCACACAGAGGGTGTCCTTCTTTACATGGACTGAATCGTTGTTGATCAGAGCCAGGGGACTTAATTGTTCTGCAGGATAGGCATGGCCTTGCCGCTACCCACTCTTGCTTGGGTCAGTACAGGGAGATGTTGTTGTTACTGTGTTGGAGCTTGCACTGAGTTGACCGGAGTTCTGACCTGGTCCGCTGTCAAGGGGACCCCCTGGAACTTCATGGAGGTCAGCTGGTGGGTGACCCTTGGTAGGGGGTGAAGATGGTCATGTGATATCGTGTGAGGGCCATTTTCCATCTTGTTAGGCAGGGGAGATCTTTTCCTTGACTTTGCAAATAATGGAAATAGGGTATAAGTGGCGGTGGAGGTGCTGCTTGTCTTGTTTTGCTTTTTACTGAGCCTTTTTCTTTCCCTGCTACTGAGAGGGCAAGATTACTGAGGACCATCTGATCCGATGTTTCCAGGGGTGGTTTGGGTCTCCGGACTTGAACTTATTGATTGCAGGTGTGTGCCTATGTATAGGTCTACAGATGCCAAAGTGTAAAGGGTGTTGGTAATTCCATCTTGACACGTTGCCACCGGAATTGATGGTTTTATGGGTGAAAGTGGGATTATATTCCCGGATGATGCCTGAGTCCATTGGGCCACTGGGGGACTGAGGAGACAGTCTACGTGTGTCTCCAGGGATGTGCGGAATTGATTGCCAATCGTGGACAAACACTGGATGAAGGATAATACTCCACATGATTGAGTGAGGGTGTAAGTATGTCATCAGATGACTCACGTGGATGGAATTTTCCAGGAAACTCCAAATGTGGGGCTCTTGTCCAGTAGTAAGCGCCGGTCTACGAGGTGATGCTGCCACCCTAGGGGTTGATTGGTGGCTGGTCCCCTTGCTTGGGGGCCATTATGATTGAATTGGCATCGGGATACCCAGATGGAAGCATCTCGACTGCAGCCCCCTCCGTCTCCGAGCTTGAGGCTAAATTACTGTCTTGGATGAGTCCTGTTGATGGGGTGGGGGGCATAAGGGCCTGAAATTTAAATTGAGTGGGCCTCTCCGTTGTCTTGGCTGGACGGCTGTGGATGGCATATGCACCCCTACTTGCTGAGTCAACCAGGCTGGATGCCGCAGGGGACTTTTTGAAGATGTCCAGTAGGGTTGTGATGCGGGTGCCACCGTTCCCAGCGGTTATTTTTGTGTCCAATGAGGTTGCCTTAAGTGGATCAGGGACAGTTATTTGTTCACGGTGCTGAGTGCAGGAGCTTATGAGAGCTCTATTGAGGGGCCTGGTTGTAGACCAGGCTCTGAGCGTGGAGAACAGGGCTCCCCATTCACCGAGAGAGAGCTTGCCCTGCCCGCCTTGTCCTTCCTATGCCTTGTTGTTTGTGCTAGGTTCTTTCTCATCTTGCGCGACCTCATCGGTTTCTTCCTTGGCACAAGGGTGGGATGCCTCTTCTAGCACTGGCTCACCTCCCCCTTACTTTTGCTGCTGCCCTTTGACTAGGTGCGGCGAGGGGAGGGGCACGAGCACACTGCATGGGCTTATAGGGTAAAGCTTTAATTAAAAGAGTAGCACACCTTGAAAATCACTTGTCCAGCTGCTTGTTTTGTTGCTTGAAGATGAGTGAGTACATTTAGAGGAGACAGTGTTTTCCTTGTGGAGATTTGTTCTTGTGGCAAACACAGGCATTGCAGACATCCACCCCCAACCTTGCGCTCGGCGCTGTAGTTGGATTTGCAGGGTACCATTGTGACTCTGCAAAGCTGTTGGAAGGCGATGGTGGGTCTGAGTTAGAGCCCGGGTAGCTGGTGAGGGGTTACCTTTAGATGATTGCTGGCTGATAACAAGGAGGACTAGCGCACACTGGCTGGAAGCCGAACCCGATCCTTTTTGGGCCTCTTCCGCAGACTATGGACTCAAGCCAGCTGTGGCAGGACCTAAATCTGCTACTCACAAGCAGGCCCGGTGCTTACTGTTTGCTACCTACTCCTTGTGTCAAGCTTAAAATGCCGAGAGGAACTTCAAGGGCTTGAAGGGCTTTATACCTTGAAACCTTAAAACCTTTAAGTAACAATAGCACTAACATTCGCGTACTCCTGCTGTGTATTTGGCGAGTGTGTGTGTTAACTGCTCAAGCAGAGTGTAGGGTGGGGCCTGAGGGCCTTGAGGCTGGGCTAATGTGTGACCGTGTTGCCTCAGTACACTTCTCCCTATTCTTTGCAGCAGACTACACGCCAGGTGGGAAAGCAAGAGCGAGAGGGTTACCGCTATAAAAAGCCTCACCACTGTACAAGTTTCACCCACACAGCACACCGCTCACGTACCCAGCTCCACTCCACTCTGGTCGACGCAGGTCTGCCTTGTCACATGTCAATGAAACTCTCACTGGTCACAAAGTTGCACCTGAGGAATCACCATCAAGTCTAGATCCCTTTTCAGGGCCTGGGAAAAGACTGAAGGGAACTCCATAAATCCTTCAGGATGTCTGGTCCAAGAAAATTGAGACCCTTGGAATGTGGGCGGGAAGAGATACTGCCTCTCCTCGTGTATCTGGATGGAATAGAAAGTGGAACAATGATCAACCACAGTAAACTAGTGGCAGTTAGTGGGAATCCAGAAAGAATGGTGGCATGGATAAGGAGCACAGGAAAGCTTGGCATAGCCGCATTATTAATGGCCCTCAGGTACTGTATAAACTGGTACGCATAGGCTTTCTCAGCCTTGTGTATTAGGAGAAATGAGGTATTACATCTACTAACAATAGGCACTTAAACCCCTTACGTAATCAAATCTGCTATTACGGGGTGGATCCCTTTCTCCACTTTGTATTTTAATTAGTACTAGGGCATTCTGGGTAGTTCTTCTAAGGGCCGATATTCGCCTTCACTGGTGCCATCAATGATTTGAACCCCACATCGTTGGTCCCTGTGAACCACAATGTGGAAGGTACTTGTGAAACTAATTCAGTTAGATCTGGAGAAATGGCAGCTTCATTTGCACTTCTTGGAAGATTTGGGCTCTCATACAATAGTGCAAGTGCTTCATTTTTTTGTTGATTTCGTATGTTTAGGAACACACCTTCCTGACTGTAAAATAGAGTGCAATTTAGTTTGCAGGGAATCTCTCTAGTTAACAGATAAGTTGGAGAAGTTGGGCTGAAATAAAAGAAATGTTTATCGCTAATGAGTACCAGAGAAATGGACACGGGGCACAAATATGATGAGGAACTTTTTGGTAAGAAATAGCGACTGCAGATATGAACCTGCCCAAGGCAGGTTAAGTGGGTAATTCAGAGATTTGTAGAGCTGAGTGACTGGTACCTGTGGCAATTAGACAATTAGGGGCATATGTACAAGCCCCTATCGCCGCCACAACATCACCTATATTGACATTGTGGTGGCGATAGGGGCTGCGCCTTCTGTTCAAGGCAGCGTTAAGCCACATAACGTGGCTTAACGGTGCCTTGTACATAAGGCCCCCCTTTCACGCTATGGTTAGCGTGAAAGGGATGGCCAGTGGGTGTTGCGGTGGGCGTTCCACCACAACACCCATTCATTTTGAAGCTTCCCCCTATGTACAAGGGTGTCGTACATAGGAGGGAGAGCCAAAATTAAGAACAGGTAAAAACTGGTAAAAAAAATACACTATTTCTCCTCGTTTTTTCTTTTTTTCTTTTTCCATGTGTGCTGTCTTGTGCAGCACACGTGGAAAAAGCAAATTGCCATTGTTAGTTTATGTGTAGGAATGTGTCCCTTCCTGTACATAAACAAACGTTTTAAAACATTTCATTGTGTCACTTTCATGTGTGCTGCATGAAGCAGCACGCATGAAAGTGACAGAATGGCATTTCTAGGATTGTTTATGTGCAGGAAGCGACACCTTCCTACACATAAACGATCCTCCCCTCCACGCAGACACCCTTGCACTCTGGTGCAAGGGTGCCTTCGTTGGCGCTAAGTTGCTAAACGTAGCACCATCGCAGGGGGGAATGCAAGGCTGCACTACATTCTTGTAAATGTGGTGCAGCCTTGCGTTTCAGAAGTGGAGGAGTGAGGCGTTAAGCCAGGAAGGCTAACGCCTCTCTCCGCCACTACATTATACATATCCCCCTTAGTGTGCTTGTCATTAATGACACATTCTATAAAGGAGCCCCTTTGATCTACAGGTAAGAAGGCTAATAAAACATTCAGAATCTCTCAGAATGTCCCAAAATTCAGGATAAGATTTCTGATTAATTGGGGGAAACCCAGACTGATCAGGGAGGACTGGAGCATTAAACACACTTGGCGCATCCCTGCATATCAGCAGGGATGCGCCAGTTATTTTGCGTCACGGCAGACACCTCTTGCGCCACCATGGATGCGCCGCATTTACGATGTGGCACACCATGGGGCAAGAATAGACAGATGCGTGACGCATCAGCTGCCGTAAAGGTGACCCATTGCTGGTGTCGCGTCGCTAGCGCGACGCAGCTCCAGCAAGGCTCGGGGTGCCCCCTATGCCTAACATGCTGCGTCAATCCTTACGCCTGCTCCAAGCAGGTGCAGGGTTTTGACGCAGCATGGCCATAAAAGTGACTGAGTGAAATCACTGACGCATCTAGGGCTTGTAAATCTGCCCCACTGTTGGGACAATTCCAATTCTAGTGCCCCAGCCGTCCGACATCAAAGCATGACCCTCCCACTCTCAGGGCCAGTCGTCTGTCACTTCCGTTGACTCTCCCTTCTTTGTTTTCCTTCTGCCTTTATTCTTCTTTTTACGGTGCTCACAGTCTCATGCTTTTAATAGTTCTGTGCATATTCTGCAACTGTAGTGAGATCAGTTCTGATTCTACATTTTCATTCTTTCTCTCTTGTGATGCGATGCAATAGTTAGCAACTTCACCCATTTGGCCAGTTTTTTAGTTTGCTATCTGATGGAGATAATGATCAACTAACTCCTTAAATTCGGTAGCAATCCCTGCACAAAAGCAGCTTCATGAGCCATCTCTCTAGGACGGTCTGGACCTGAGCATCTGTCGAACAAACCCTGAAGTCTTTCTATTCAATCAGCCGGTGCTTCACGCTTATTTTTGTTGCAGTTTGAGTTCTTAGTCCAGCCAGTTGTCACCAGGCACACATCTGCGAATTAACGACACATTCTTTGTTGCACTTAACTCTCCATCATTTCCAGAGGCAACCCTCTGCCACATCAATTTCTCCACCAACCTTTCTCTCTCTTTAATTGGCACCACCAATCACAGTACCTGATTCACATCTGCCCCGTTGGATCTGTATACGTCAAATACACTCCGCCGTTCCTCTCAGAACTGAGCATGGTTTTCTCTGACATTAGGGAATTGTTTCCTAATACTCATAAAATCAGAAGGTACCATTGGACGTGCACCATGATTCTATCTCCAGCCTTGAGGTAGTCCTTCAAGGGAAGTAGGGTGGAAGAGGATGAGCCATCATCATCAGAGTGACATGAGTGGGGAGAAGAGAAACACCTTCTAGACAATCCTTCTGACGTGTGTCTCAAACATTAGAGCATAAACGTAGGGCTTGTGGCTGAAAAACAAATCAGGTAGTTTTAAATGCCAGCGCCCATGGTGAGGGGTGATCTTCTTCAGCAGCAATCCGAGGTGCCCTTTATCATCAATGTATCTGCTAACCTTCATGGCTCTAGTAGGCCTAGAAGCAATTTTATTTATGGTAGTTGATTTTTCTTTTCCTGCACCTCCTAGTTAAATGAATAGTTTGAAAAGTGTGAGGTGAAATTGGCACCCAGAAATGCAAGTTCAAAAAATTGATTAAGTCAGCAGTGTGTTCATGTATTGTATATCTGCTGCAAGGATGTCTAAAATTTTCTCCGCAAGAAGATCCTGCACCTGCTCATTTGATAGGTTTTGCTGAAAGTAACAAGTTTATGTCAAAGATGTGTACTCCATAGGCTTGCATAGAGGAAAATATACATATATGTATATACACCATTCACTTTTGCATACATTTTAGCATTACACACTCCACTGACATTTTTTGCGAGAGCTCTGGTTGGTTGAAATGACAATTGTCTTTTGATTTTTTGCTGTGCTATTTGCGTTTTTGCATATAAACATGTTTTGGACTTTTGGCTTCCTGACTTGTTGTGCTTAATTTCTATAGATGGTGCATAGGCCGGGATATCAGGATCACACGTAGTAGACAGGAGAGTACTGGACCGGACTCCATAAAACGGCTCCAGATTCCATAGGTAAAGGGACTGGGGTAGAGCACAGCCCAGCACTGAACCTGGAGAATTGGTTTAAACATGACTATCATTGTACCCAAATTCAGTTTAAGTCTAGCTGCGCTTACCGTTTATTTGTTTACTTGCTTGCTTTGCATGACCTGTATTGTTTAATGGTTGTAAATGTGTTCTTAAAATGTGTTGTTAAAAAGTAGTGCACACAATTACTGTCAAGTTAGGAGATGACAGGCAAAACAAGTTGAATGTCAATATAGGATTAGGAGGAGTCCAGTGAACAAAAAATGCTTATGAGTGTGAATCCAAGGTTTAGGGGGAAAGGACTCTAGAAAAAGTGTTGAAATTGGGGAGATGGGCAGGAGCACAAGGGCCCGAAATACAGATTCTTGAAGGATGAATGTGTGAGAGAAAGAGGCCTTCTGATCTAGCCATCTGACCCCTCTGTGTCTTGGCTGAAGTTTTATCGAACACTATTGCATCTTTGGATGTGAGCGCACAATAACTTCCTTCACCCCTCAATAAGCTCAGTTAGAAGATATGTCACTGAGGGAAGTCTTGTCGAGTCCTGGCCGAAGCCAGCACCCAATGGCGGGTGAAACACAAGCTACATGGGGAGCCAGAAGGACCACGGAGTACAGGTGGGCTGCCGCAGTCCCTAAACTCTCCTCTTAAGGTGGTCAGCCCGCCAATGCAGCTTTGAGCTGCGGTTCTCTCCTTGGGGCATGTTAGGACACAGCTTCAGCATCTCCATGTTTCTTCTTCTTCCCAGAATCCTTTAGAAAGGGTCTCTGGGATAAGATATACTGCCTTAACCAAAATGGTGATTTTTCCATTCCTCGCTATAGGACTTTCTCAATCCAACATGGTGGTTTAACTTCCTGCGAGGTAATTCCTGACCTGGGCCTACTAATGGAGGGATTTTCAATTCATTCCTTGCCTAGGCTTCCAGTACCCCAGTCTTTCCTTAGGTTTTTTCGGGAATCGACTGTTTCCTTCTGTTTTGATCACAGTTTGTCTCCAGTCATCTCCTGTTGGTTGGCCTCTCTGCCTCGTTTTCTGTCTTGAAGTTTCATCTGTGTCCAGAAGTCATCTCGTAGGTTTATTGCTCTCTGGCTTTTCCTCCTTCCTGCGGCCAATTCCGTAAGGCATTTTCTGGCTAGGCATTTCCTATGTCTGCAGCAACGTGGCTACTGGAAGGGGTAACAAATACTTTTGACAGCCTGCAGCCAAAGACTTTCCACCAGGTGTCAGCTCCAAGACAGTCTATCCCATTTTCCGTCTCTTTTCCTATCCCACTCCACAGAATAAGTTGCAGACACACAGTCCACTAATCCCTTCTTTGCTACCAAGGTTCAAGTAAGCAATAGGGAGTAGCGAGTGGGCCTGAAAAATCTAACCATAATAAGCCCCCACCAAATTTGACGAGAAAACTTATAGAAATAATGGAATGGTCCCAAAAATAAAATAAATTCTGAGCAAGGTGCCTTCTTCCTAAAATGGCATGAGGAAGCACACAAGGATGGACATGAATCCCATGTCCCAGGGAATCAGCCCCCTTAGGCAAAGAGTCATGTTTGTGCACTAACTGCTCTGTTTCCTCCATATCGATTCCCCCAGCACACTAAATTGTAAGAAAAAGAGTAAGAACCTGAGGGAAGAGGATCTCCTAGATATGTTCCCCATGCCGACTGAATGTGCTGGTGTTGCAGCTCCATACTTTTCAGGTGTCAATGTGACGTAATATGTGATATAAGCAGTGCATCACAGCGGTGCAAGTTATTTTATGTCAGTTACGTGTAGCTGGCAAATTTCAGTGTTTTTTTTGTTTTTAAACGGTACTGCCTTTTGAGCGCACTTCTAAGGTTTTTATCTGGCCTAAGCTAACTATGACTCATGCCCCCGCTATGCACAGTTGTGTCATCGTTGATGTTATTGCAAATGCTGTAGTGATCAACGGTATCATAGAGCATGTTATGAGTGATGCAATATGTTGGGAAATTAGTTGTGCATGGTGAGGGTAGGTGTTATAGTTATCTTAGGGCACAAGTTATTGTTAAATAAAGACAAAAAGGAAAAACAAAGGAGGAGAGACCTAACCTACCACTAAATCGTAGCGGAGATCATAGAGAGAAGTATCCTCGTAAGTGTTCCCCAATCTTTTAAATGTTCATATTGAAAGGCAGAGTTCCATCCAATCAGCTCTAAAATAAATACACAGATAAAAGGGCACCTAGAGTCAATAGTGAGCCTAAGGTTACAGAACTAGTAGAGGAAAGTGCTGACACAACAATGTATATGTACCAGACAACCTGCGTGTGACTCACTTTGCTTAGTGTCACACTAATTCAAGGTATATTAAGGTTACTGAGAGGGAATTTGTGGACCTTGCCACTACTATCGCTCATGTGCTGAATCATACTGACATCATTCTAAGGTAGGCAAGTTCAGATTCAGACCATACGGCTCCCTCCCGCTTCCTTCTCTTTTTGCCTTATGTTTAGTTGTACCTATTATTCACAAGTGTCCACTCCCATCTCTAATGACCATATGTACAATGATTTATTATCTTGAAGCCTGCAATTCAAACGGCTTTGAGTTTATCTAAGTGTTTGCTACACTTGTTAAGTTTTTTCTATTGCCATTAATCCCCCTAGGGCTCCATAGCGGGGTTTTATGATTTTAGAATTTGAGCACTACATCGAGATAGGGATGATTCTCTATGAGGGGGACTTTTTACTAATTCTTCTTAAAAAGCACTCTGAAAAATAGCGCTTTATTTATATGCGCATTATGGTGTTTGCCTTTCTTTCCCTGTTTCTCTCTGCTCTCCCTGGTGGGAGATTGAATTTTGATAGTTATATTATATTTCCTACTGAGGGATATAACTCGTCTGAATATACGGTAATGTCGGTTTGGCTGTAGTTATATTCAATAACTTTATAAGCGGATAATTTGCAGATTTTTTTGCGGACTTATTGCTGCTTCATTCTTGTGTAAAAATTAAAAAATTGTAAAAATTATTGGAATTCAATGATATGTACGGTTTTAGTTTGCTCTTTCTAACGATTATTTAATGCTCACTATATCACTTACATAAACACAGGGAACTCTGATATGGCTGCCGTTACGTACGAGTAGGACTTGGCTACATACATTGCCATGGAAACCAACCACGTGGTTTCTATTTCCTTACGCAACATTCGAAGATCGCGGGCATATGGGTCGCTACAAAGTTTGACTGCCTTACTCGTGTTCTCTCCTAAAAAAATAATACATTTCAACGATACGTGCGGTCTTAGTTTGCTCTTATAAATGGATATCAAATGCTCTCCAGATATTTTTAACAAGAGCATAGGTAATGCCAATATGGCTGCCGCAACGAACGAGTAGGACCCGGCTATATAGGTTGCCATGGAAACCACCCACGTGGTTTTCTCATCTTATCCCCTTACGCACTATTTAAAGTTCGTGGGTAAATGAGTCAGGTTTCTTGCCTGGGTATTGGACCTTGAATCTGTCCGTTGGAGACTCTTCTTTACTTTGTTCACCTGCAACTAGCATATTGCGGTAAGTCTCGGAAGCACAAACCGCCCCGCTCGCTGTAGCCTATTTAGGCTTCGTAGTCTTATGCCGGGACCCTTTTTACTATGCACTGATCAATGAGCACGGCTCTCTTTCCCTATGTTTATTACGGGCTATAGCCATTAGTTATTATGCAATTGGGCCCCTCTTCTGACTGTATCTCTGTACTAATGTATACTGTTCACTATACGTGGGCGTTGGGTTTGGAATTACGACTTGGGAGGCAGGACTGAGTTTTATTCATATGTATTGTGTAACTAATTTAATGCAGCCCCCTATTTACTCTGGTCATTTCTCTCACTTCCCGATTCAGGTCGTTTATTCCCTCCGTGTTCCATTCATTATTTGTATAATTCCCTTTAGCGCTATCTTCATACTGTCAAATAAAAATATATATTCAAGTGCAGCTTAAGAAAACTGAGATCATGTTCGATATTTATTTCTCCTTACTGAAGATATGTATTCCCGCTTCCCTTTTAGAACTTTGGGACGATGTTAAATATAAACATCCGTATCATTTAAGGGTGTCTGGTTCCTGTGACTGTGGAACTGTTGCAACGGGAACCCACTGGATCTCGGCTGTGATACTGATAACTCCGATTTGGCGTTTATTTGTGAGTCACACGCAGGTTGTCTGGTACATATACGTTGTTGTGTCAGCACTTTCCTCTACTACTTCTGTAACCTTAGGCTCACTATTGACTCTAGGTGCCCTTTTATCTGTGTCTTTATTTTAGAGCTGATTGGATGGAACTCTGCCTTTCAATATGAACATTTAAAAGATTGGGGAACACTTACGAGGATACTTCTCTCTATGATCTCCGCTACGATTTAGTGGTAGGTTAGGTCTCTCCTCCTTTGTTTTTCCTTTTTGTCTTTATTTCACAAATCTTATCTGTTCTTATCTTCTCACTTAACAATTAATGCAAGTCGTTTTCCTTTTGTTTGGCCCCTAAAAGGATTTTGGATTTGTATTAAATACAATGCACTGCTTGGAATGTTTAGTGTGAACTCTCAACATAGGAATAAAATTACTAACAGGTGTAAATGCATTCCAGAACTGGGAATTATCTCTTCTCTCTCCCAGTACACAATGTCGTTCTGTCTTTTTGGTGCTTTTATGGTGCTTATATTTATGTATAAGTGTTTTTATATATGTATATGTATTTTTATATGTGTGTTATTTATATGTACTTTTCTGTTTACTGTTTGACAGCCCTGAAGAAGTCCTGTTCCAGGACGAAACGCGTCGGCTGGTCTGTTTGTAGAGTTACATGAACTGATTTTTATGTTTTTTGGAACTATTATATAAATGAAAATAAAATGAATATAAGGAATGATCTTTGAAGAAATGTTATAATTACAAAGGATTCCTTTGTTCTCAAGCCTTTCATGTGGTGCACCTCTCGGTTATTGGTATATACTCTGATTCCTAAGGGAATAGGCATTGTAACAGTGGGTGCCACTGAGTGTGCACACGACTTTCCCTCATACAAAGGGTTATTACAGGGAGAGCTACACAAGGTTAGGTGCTGGCCAAGTGAAGGTTCCACTGTTAGTGTTTTTTTTTCTTTACACAAGTTATTGTTACTAGAACTAACTACAACCAGTTAATTTCAGTTTTTTTTTGCTTAAATATTACGTTGTTACCAAACCTTTTGCCTAACTATAATGTCTCTTTGTCCTTTGGTTTTGTCAGTGACTTTCTAGGTTTTTTTCCAACATTCTGGGGCCGATTCCAATCCGGGTCGGAAGGGCACCAAATGTGATCTGGCCGGAAAAACTACGAGCCGTACGAGAGTTTTCCGCCCGACTCGTACAGCTGTACGAGCGAGCAAGTACGATGCGAGCTACGTGAAATTCACCGACCGAGTCGTTTCCAGGTCCGAACCGCTCCGTATGACTCGGTCGGAAGCTAATCGTCGCGTGCTATGGATGCGATTTATGACCGAGCCAGTACGATGCACGCATCGGACCGCCTGTGCAAGCCGGAGTGTCCGGCTCGCAAAACGTCTGGATGGTTGCCTATTGGGGGTCCACGTTGGACCCCCTGTCACCCGCAGCCCTACGACTCGGACACAGGGGGAGACCCAAGGGTCCCCCCGACACGGGCATGTACGGTGCGGATGGCACCGACGTGTACCCACTGTAGGGGGAGCCCTTGAGCGAGACGTACCCATTCAGTCAATGGGAGCCCATCTACGCGTCGTACGACCGACTCCCATTGACTTCTATGGGAGTCCGACCAAACCGAGTCTGGCCGCATCGTACTCGCTCGGTCGGACTGCAGGACTCCGGCTCGGTCGGAAAACACTCCGAATCCGGCTCGGTCGGAGTGCTTTCCGACCAGGATCGGAATCGGCCCCAAAGTATTATTCTATCACCACACATTAAGCCAACCCCCGCGAAGTGAGCCTATTTGCTTTATCAAGGGGTGAGCATATCATTATAATAAGGCAGATCTGTCATGCTTCTCCAAAAATCACTAATATTTCAATCCAATGTATATTTCAATAATTCACATAATGCAATCTTTATCAATATTGATTATCAAAAAAATTTGAATAAGGTTTTAGTCAAAAAACATGTGTGGTTCTATTTATTTTGACATAGTTTTCATTAATACATTTTGTGGGTAAAAAATGTCAAAATAAATAATCAGAGACTTACTTATATATTTTTTAAAACAAGCAAGTCTCAGAGTCTTCTTTTAAAAATGTTCAGCCCACAACATGCATTTATAAAAACAACCACAAGAGAGCATTACACTCCAGCTGAAGATCGTACAACTCCAGCTAAGAGTCCTTAAAAAAAATATGGACATTTCTCCTGGGGTCATGGATTTAATGGCACAGAAGACTACTGTTTTTTTTATGTTTGTTTGTTTATTTTAGTGCTTAGTTAATTAAAACCTCTGCTCAAAAAACAATAAAACAAATACATTTGTTAAAATCATTCAAGTACTGGAAAAGCTGATTGTGTAAGTAGAGGTGGCTGAAATATACATTATGCTGTACATAAAAACAAAAAAATAAAGAAATACTGATTACTGCCAATTCAGTACTAAATTTCATAACATTAAGCTCCAAGTCTGGTTACTATTTTGACGGGCTAATAAACCGTGAGACAACTGCTCCCTCAACTTTTCGGGAGCAGTTAATTCACTCGAAGTGCATAATTTGACTGTAAGAGAGTTTGCAATAAAGTGACAGTGCAAGCAAAGTCTTGTGCAAAGGGGGGTTAGGGTCCAAGATTCAGTCCGGATGCGTTATCGTCTGTTAGATGGTTAGTTTTTACTTCGAGTCTTGTCAGGTATTTCACCAGTCTGCAATTGAAGCAGGCTATGATGGATTGCCTGCATCGATGCAGTCCCCTAGCGTTAAACGCTGGTTTTAATATGATTTTCCGGTCTTCCAAAGTTGATTCACGTATGCAGATTTGGTATACTGTAGTTTCAGGCAATTGTCCGCAAAGTTGGCAATCCTGTGTGCTGACAGGGTGTTCCCATGGTGGCAAGTATAAAAGTAATGGTAAACTACTCAGATGAAATTTCAGAAAAGATCTTTTGGTCTGGGCTTTGATACCTGCCCTCAAGTATGGTTTCGGTGCTAGATTTCCATAGGATGCTGTTGTGATCCAGGTATGTCGTTGTGTAGAGAAAACCTCTTCATCAGCCAGTAAGGAGGTGCACTTAATTCTTCTGTTTACATTGGCTTTGACTAGGGAGTAACTTATTATTTACTGTACTTTTTGTAATGGTGCTTAGGGGCTGCTGGGCTCCCTGCAGCCCCCAGCAACATTTAAAAAAAGTATTGGTGGCGCTGCTCCCTATTTTAGGGGCACTGCCAAGCTAAAAGCAAAATAAACAAAAAAGTCCTTCCATGAGATTATGGAGCGCATCTTCAAAGAGCAGTTAATAATAAATGAGCAGCTCATGCCGCTCTTTTAATATTCATTTTCATGTCCGTGTGCCCACTTTGCTATATAATTATTTGGGATGGGCCTTTACAGACTACGTAATCCCATCCCCTGGGACTGTACTTACATAGTAAGGGGAGAGCCCTCTTCCCCAACCCTTTACAGGGCCCTAGGACCCCATTTCCGGGTTTTTTCCCCTCCCGAGTCGTTACGGACTACGGGAACCCCATCCCCAAAGCCTTTTTTTAATTTAAAGGAAAGGGGCAAGTAACCCCCTCCCCGAAACACTTTGAACCCCAGGTTCTAACACTAGTCTAATAAAAATTGGTGAATGTGCATACATGGGGTGGCTAGATTTACTATTCTAACAAACATTGGGGAAACTGCTTGTATTTGAAGGGGCCGGATCTACTATTCAAATTCTTGTCTAAAAACAATAGGGAAACTGCAGATATTGGGGTTGTAGTCAGATTTACAACTCTAGCTAACGCTTAACAAAGATTTAGTAAAGTAAATTAATTGGGTGTATCAGATTGACTTATTGAACTCTAGTCTAAGGAATATGAGTCAAAGTGCATACATTCGGGGTAGAGAGGTTAGATTTACTATTCTAAATCCAGTATAATGAACACTCGGGGAAGTGCAGACACTGGAAGGAGGAAGATGGGTCAAATTTACTATGCATAGAATGAAATAAAGATTACGTGGGAGAGATTTCCTATTCTAATTCCAGTCCAATGAGCAATAAAAAAGAGCATACATTAGAGGGGTCATGTTCAGTACACCCATTTAAATTAAATAAAGTACATATGTATTTAAAATATAAACAATTAAAATAATAAAACCTTAATAAAGCTTAAATTCAAATACAAAATCATAACTTTTGTAGATGATCAAAATACAGTTAAAAATGTACAAATGCAGAAAACCTATAAAAAAACTATTCAACCTAATAAATATAAAATTCAAAAGTAAACAATATACATCACACTCATACATAAAAACCCTGTGTTAATGAAACATTATTTTTTAAAACAGAAAAGTTACAGTTTTTAGATTTTACACACAAATGCATTAAAATAATCCAACCAACCAGCCCCAATAAACACAACAACCCACATTAATAATTGTGATATTTTAAATAGAAAAGAATCTTATAAAAGCATATTTCCATAATACAAAAACAAGCTCAATAAAAATGTTGACTTAAATTTATTTAAATATAGATAGAACAATAGATATAAATTAATGCTAATTTTTGTTAAAAGACTACTTGCCCAATCTACTAATAAAACCTCACATCCCCAAAATTAATGTAAATATTTAGCAAATTATAAAACATGTAGACAAGAAATACATTGTAAATGTAAAATAAAAAATATTAAGAATACCTAATATACACTTTAAATTCAAAACTCGCCGATCCTAACTCTAATACACTCTACAACTGATACAATATTAATAAAACACTTTTCAAAATAATATACAGGTCTATATTCAAAAACAAATAGGCACAAATTCCAATTGTTAATTGGCATAATTCCTACCAAAATCAAATATTATCAATGTATTAATATTTTTTTTAGCACAACTACTCACTAAATCTCATCCAAAAAAACACAACCTGATATTGAACATGTAAACAAATACCCATTAAAAATATTAAATAACTACCATATTCAAGTAAAATCAATTAATATATCATTTTATTAAAAAGCTCTAGTCAACTAACCACCATTAACTGAATAACCCCAAAATTGGATTGCTACAATATTTCTCAAACATTATTATAATAAATTTCACAATAATGTGCATAATGAAATAAAAATGTAAAACCGTGCAATAAAACAGCATAATAAAAACAAAGTTATAGCAAACAATATTTTAAACTTTGATATGATTTCAAACAGTAAAAAAAGAAAGAGTTACTTTCGTTATTCTTCCCACAATAGATTTATAGTCACAATGCTTTGACCACAATATTGTGATTATCTTTTTGGGTCGATATTAAGGCCCCGATTCCGATCCGTTAAAAAAATTTACCGTCCGACTCGTATCCGTATTTTTTTACGTACGAATCGTACAAGTCCCGTACAAACGGCGAAGTACGATTCGTACGTGAAAAATACATACGAATGACCTCGGGAAAAGTCTACGAGATGTCCCCGGACAGTTTTACGTACGAGTCGTAAAACTGAAGTCTGAGCGCACAAGTCCGATCCGTACCGCCGTCCCGAATACACAAGCGTATGGAAAACGTCCCGTACGGAGTGAACTTTGCACGACCCCTACCCCGGGTACACTTGTGCCCGAGGGTTCGAGTCGTACAGCCCCCCCGAGCCTCCCACCCCTCCCGCGTACATCCGCACCGTACCCCCCACCCCTGTATGTACGGCGCGTACCCCCCAGCCACCCCATATGTACGTGCCGTACCCCCAGCCCCCGTATGTACGTGCCGTACCCCAGCCCCCCTGTATGTACGCGCCGTACCCCAAGCCCCGTATGTACGCGTCATACCCCCAGCCCCCCCGTATGTATGCGCCACACCCCCAGCCCAATATGTACGCACCGTACCCCCAGCCCCGTATTTACGCACCGTACCCCCAGCCCCGTATGTACGCGCCGTACCCCCAGCCCCCAAGTATGTACGCGCCGTACCCCCAGCCCCGTATGTACGCGCCGTACCCCCAGGCCTGTATCTACGTGCCGTACCCCCAGCCCACCATATGTACGTGCCATACCCCCAGCCCCGTATGTACGCGCCGTACCCCCAGCACGGGCTGGGGGTACGGCACGCGCTGGGGGTACGGCATGTACATACGAGGCTGGGGGTACAGCGCGTACATACGGGGCTGGGGGTACGGCTCGTACATACGGGGCTGGGGGTATGGCGCGTACATATGGGGGGCTGGGGGTACGGCGCGTACATATGGGGCTGGGGGTACGGCACATACATACGGGGGGCTGGGGGTACGGCACGTACATACGGGGCTGGGAGTACGGTGCGTACATATGGGGCTGGGGGTACGGCGCATACATACGGGGGGCTGGGGGTATGGCGCGTACATACGGGGCTGGGGGTACAGCGCGTACATATGGGGCTGGGGGTACGGCGTGTACATACGGGGGGACTGGGGGTACGGCGCATACATATGGGGGGCTGGGGGTACGGCGCGTACATACATGGGGGTACGGCGCATACCGGGCCCCCTTTTCCTCGTGCATCGCGGCGTACATAGCTTTTCCGTCACTTTTTGGCTCTCGTAAAAATATAGCCGTGCGGAGTGCTGTGGGTACGAATCGTACTTGCTGGTCCGTAAAACGCTGCCTGACTCCATGCGGACGTCGCATACGCGCTGTTCAGGATCGGAATTGTATGTATTTTTTAGCCGTACGGTGTATTTTACAATTCGTACGGAAATGGTATTTCTGTACGAATCGTACTTGCTGGTTTGTACGGTGGAATTCCCGGGTACGAGTCGTACGGAGAAAACGCTCCGTACGACCATTTGTAACCGGGTTTTACAGGATCGGAATCAGCACCTAAGTTGGAAAACCCACAAACACATATGCGTGCTGGCATATTAAACTGATGTAACTGTCTGCTCATGGATGTAGTTTTCTCCTATATACCAATAAATGATACTTATTGATGGTGTAAAGCATGTGTGACACAATTGGAGCAGCATAATTTTGATCCCACCCTAAGATACTGTAGGAGTGAATTATAATCATGTATAGTCAGCACTCAAATATATTTTGTGTGATTAATGTTACTAAGGGTAAGCTGAGGTAATGTGTTTTTAAAGTACTCCACATGAAAACTAATGAGAATTTTAAATTGTGTGCATAGATATGTGATTACTAGAGTGTCCTGCAATACTTATATATTAATATTCTAAGAAAAAACAAGCTCATACCTTTCTCATTGTGGAGCTGATGGTATGAGATGTGTGTGCAGGACTAATGTTTAGAGATTTATGCATGTAAAGAGAGTTATGTTGATAGTGGTATATTTTGAAATAAAATCTATTTCCTAATCTTTTGCATTTTATTCATTCAGTAAGAAATTGCATTTTTTAATGGTTTAGCAATTGGCACGTATTTGTAACCCTGTGCACCATTAATGTCAAAACCACAGGAACTCCTCATCGATGCTCAAAGGGGTCCACCTCTCGACATCCCTAACTCCAACACCTGTGTTACAGAGTTTTGGAGTGATCAAGTGAGGGAAAGGAATTAGGGTGGGAACAACACGGAAAGGGATACCTGTAATCAAAAAACATTTTTAATACATGCCTAAAATCATAGCTACTCTCAAAAGGTCTCACTGGAGGGGAACTAGTAGCTGTAACACAAGCCCCACCAGTCTCGGTGTTTCTTTTGGACCTCACTACCTCAGGCACGATTCATCTCGCACAGGAGGAGGATACACCTACAACACAAATCACAGAGGTTATTCCACATTCACCACTCCTTCAGACCCTTATAAAATAACTCCCATTACTCATACATACCCTTGTTATTCAATTCCCTTTCTTAAATTATATAAGAGCCAAAAAACAGTAATGCCACCAGCATAGATAGAAGAGTGAATGTAACTGATCCAAAGAAAGGTGCGACTTTCAAGTCCCGGGGATTTTCAATAACCCATGCAGTCTCTGAAAAGAGAATGAAGCCAATTGCATCATTCGCCAGATCCTGGGAAATTCCTAATCCACCTTTACTGATATAGGATCCAGTATAGCACTTTCCTTCTTTGTATATTAAAGGCGTCCGATAAAATCACCTTCAGATAGCACAGCCAAAAGCAGTTACAGTACAATGTTATGAACGGGAGCGTATTCAAATTCAACCCAGCTCTCCACACGCTCGAGTTACACTGTTGCTTCAACAGCCGTTGAAGCCTCAACACAGTCTTACCCGGATCAGCTGTTAGACGCCTCAATGCCTCTCCCTAGCAACGCCTCCCTAGGCGCTCACAAACTGGACACTGCAGACTCCGGTTCGGAAGGAAACTGAGTCTGCCACCGAACGAGGAACGGCTCGCTAAGTCCAAACAGCAGCCGTGTGGGTAGATTAGATAAGCTCCTTACTTCAGGACAGACGGGTTCTCTCCACACCAAATGCCTCCCCTCATATTCAGATTAATGCACGCTACGTGATACGTGCTTCTGTTCATATACCATGTGACTCCTCCCACCATGGCATTCTGGGAAATGCAGTCCCTCAGAAATAAAACAGAAAAAACAGCCCGTAGAGTAGGCGCACAGGGTCATACCCTGACAATTAAGTTGATATGATTTAGCAGCCTCAGTTATAGTTTCAGCACAAGACTATGTTAAGTCTGATACCTGATTTGTTTGTAATCTTCAGTGTAGAGTGTGTTTACTTGCATTTTATGTTTCCACTGCAGGTGAGGACAAGGTTTAATTAGTTAGTAAACAAGGGTGTGTGTTTTATTATGATAGCGAGGTATGAGAAGATGGATTTTAGCAAGGAGAAATGCAATAACTAGCAAGGAGGCAATTTGTGCCCGAATCATGGAAAGTTACCAGAGCAGAACGTGAGGTTTACCTTGAATGCAACTAATATCTTATGCTGTAATGCATTGAGGGTCAGAGAGCCATCTTAGTACTTCATGAGGTAAAGTCCTCTTCTTCTGCTTTGTGTCCACTTTATTCTACTTGACTCTTGGTTGGAGTTTCTTCAACTGAAGACTCTGAGAGCAGACACCTTTATGATTTAAATTCTTACTTATGCTTCTTAGCTTAGGGTTGTCCCTTTAAGGTAGTGCAGGGAGAGATAACGTGCTCATGCATACCTTTGATAATCAATTGATGCAATTTAATGTTCAGTTTGTTTTCCTTATTACTTGAATTGTTATATCTGAATTTGTTGTATGCTTCTTGTTATATAGGCTAAAGCTCTTTAGGAGATTTGGACTCATTCTGTTTGTCCTTTATTTCTATACTGTGATGCTGAGACTGATTTACATCAATCTATTTCTGAATTTATAACCAAGCCTAAACAATCCAGGATTTAATTGTCAAGTGGTTATCGTGTAACTAAATTGGTTACACTGTAGAGAGATTTAAATTGTGATTCTGTAGTGATCAAGTCCACTCAGTTCAGATGATTCAAAGAGGTTTATTAGAAGATGGTACAAGATCACAGGAAGATTAGAACAAGACGAGATCATGATCAGTTCAGGACCAGAGGGAGACCCCACCAGGAGCAGCCAGCAGGCAGCTCAGCCCAGTCAACTGTCCATTCTCTGACAGATCCCCAACATTCTGACAGCATCATCACATTAACATTCCACTTGTGGTAGAATAGCATTGCATTAACATTAGCAGGATATGACATATCCCCCTTTCTTATACGGGAAAACGTAAAGCTAGAAACAGAAGATAAAAACCTGGGAAAGCGAAAGCAAAATGATTATACAAAAGCAAAAAGAGCAACAATAAAAGAACATCCATCAAAAGAAGAGCAGTGTGAGAACAACCATAGAAAGAAGAGCAACCAAGAGGGAAATCAAGGAAAAGAGAAGAAAGGAGATCAAACATAGAAAGAAGAAAGGAAATCAAACATAGAAACCATCCTCCCTTCTTACACAACAGCGAAGAAGAAAAAAAAACAACAACGTAAGAGAAAAGGATAAAAGAAAGCACAAAAGACTGCCCCAAAGCACACCCACTGGCCAGAACAGGAATGAAATGGAGGCTGAAAAATGGAAAACTAACTGAACAGAGGGCTACAGGCAGCGACGAACGTAGAGGAAGGAAACACGACAGAAAAGCAAAGGAAAGTCCAGAATGCACAAGAGACACGAGAAGAAGACCTCAGAAAGAAAATAGAAAATAAGAAAGAAACAAAGAAGATGAGGGAAAATAAGGGTGATTCCCCATCTAAACACCATTATCGTAACGCAATGACAAAAATGTAATGCAAAGATAACAGTGCAAAAATAGCAATAAAAATACAATATAAACAGAACATACTTAGCAATGAAAGCATGAAATGCACTCAAATAGAGTATAAACATAAGCTAAATATGTGAACTAGAATGCATGGGTGAGAACCCATGACTATCTCTTGGGATAGAGATGCGTTGTGCACAAAACTGGGAAAACTCCCCATACACAATAAGTGTAAGGACAAACTTTGTGTGGAAAAACCACACCGTGCACAGTAGTAATGTAACTGTGTTAAACAGCACATATGAGTAGGTACTCATGACATATTCCAAAGAATAAACTGAATATTTGGGTAAGAACTAACCCTGGGCGTAGTTCGCGAAGTAGCACTTCGCGAAGCTACGCAAAGTGCACTTCGCACTACGCGAGCTACGCGTAGCACTTCGCGAACTGCGTAGTACCTTGTTCGCACTGTGCCAGATGTCATTTTCAATGATTGCACAGTGCGGACAAGCAACCGGCACTGTGCAATCATTGAAAATGGCATCTTGTACAGTGCGAGCTGTAGTTTTCTGCTGCTCGAGTAGATTTTTACTCGAGCGGCAGCTTTCTCAACACGAACTGGTAGTTTCTCATCGCGAGCCTACGCGACCACTCGCAATGAGAAACCTGACCTCCTCGCGTTGGGAATCTCACAGGGAGGTTTATTTTCCATGCTCGCGATCGGCAACTTGATGTTGCTGATCGCGAACAAGGAAAAAGTCTCGCCGGGATGTAATTTTGCTTGTTCGCGGTCGCCAACTTGACGTTGAGGACCGCGAGCAAGCAAAAAATGACCGCAGCACTACGCAACACTACGCTACGCGTGTTCACACTGTGCTACGTGCAATTCGCATAGTGCGAAGTAGCGCGAACTTCGCAAACTACGCGAGCGTAGCATAGTGCTTTGCCCAGGCTTAGTAAGAACTGTGTTAATGCAAAAGGACTGTGACCTTTGCATGAGAACTGACAGTGTATGGGCGGGAACCCATATTCTTAATGCAAAGGGGCTACATCCTTGCATAGCTCCCAGGAGGGAGGTAGAATAGAGTTGTGCACAAAAGAAATACACACCCTATGTAGGGTAAACAGATAAAACGAGAGGTGTCCATGTATGGAGCATCCACACTGTGCACTAAAACAACGTGAATGTTAGCTTTTCGGGTATGAACCCAAAATAAATGGGTAGAAACCCAAGACTTATCTCTTAGGAAAGAGATGCATAAAAGATGCAAGAGGACTGGAACCTATGCATAATTGCCCTGAAACAACACAATCAAACATAGAACAAAGGGCAAGAGTACTAAGATAATGCATCAAAAGCGACATAGCAGTATGCATAAAATTAGAAATAAACAGACATTGTTACATTTTGAAAATACTCCTAGCTTGCGTAAGTCAGGTGTATGCAGAGATAACATTGCTGCCAACGTAGATGTGACTGTGTGCGAGAAAATGGTACCAATAAACATGTACAAGTAAACATTTGAATCCCAACAAACTGCACCATAAAAGAAGTATAATGTTATAGTCACTGGTGTGCCTATCACCAGAATGTTGATAAAGGACAGAAGTTGGAAAACAAAAAGTACTCAGTATTTAATCAAAACAACTCCAAGATGATATTACTCGATGATGATGATGAGCAAGTGTTGCACAGCAAACAGTACTTAGGATTCTGCAGCTAAGACAAACAGGACGAATTATGGAGAAAATTCGCCGCCCACTGAAGATGGAGGGCACTCTGGTTTGTTAAAAAAAAAAAAACTCACCGCATGACTCCCCAAGTGTTCGTGACAAACCAGACCCAAAACACAGTTCAAATGAAGAAACTGACTATAAGTAACTTCCGCTCCAAACGACGATTCCGCTTATAACGATCCTCACATAGCGACACAGGACCTGGCATCCGACAAGCATAAAACTTTATTCAGTGCACACAACATGGTTGGCAAAAAGGAGGAAGAAGGACGTGTCACGCTCCATAACAAGCAACCTGGATGTTTGAATGCTCCAACTCCAAGATGGCGTGACGCACAGGGGACGCACGCCGAATGGCTCCCGGCACGTTCGTGCTGCAAACGTCCAGAGGCCGCATTGGGAACTGCGTGGCAACGAAAACGTCAAGAAGAGCTCTACAGCTGCTCCATGCGACACCGTGAACAAGGTGAGAGGTGCAAGCAGTATTTGAATTTTAAAATGCAGCGCTACAGTTTTTTTTTAACAGACTCACAATGGGGAGACAAATTACTCTTCGTAAGTAATTTTAAACAGTGTGTTCTCACACAAATGGCCCTCCTAAGAGGCGGGAAGGAAGACCAAGACTTTTCAAGTAGAAACAGCCGTCATTCCTGGGTGTCATTCCATAGTTTTGCCAACAAGTAAAACAAACTTGCACACCTTGAAATAAAACGACTCCAGCGCTGAGACAGAAACACGTTGATAAGCAAACACCTTTCCAATTCCACACAGAGATGAGTCTAGGTAGATTTAATTTCACTTGGTGATGTGCTAATCCATTGTGCTTTGCACGCGTGAGTTTGTCTCCCATCCTCGTCACCAAAATTCTGTAGTGATCAAGTACACTCAGTTCAGATGATTCAAAGAGGTTTATTAGAAGATGGTACAAGATCACAGGAAGATTAGAACAAGACGAGATCAAGATCAGTTCAGGACCAGAGGGAGACCCCACCAGGAGCAGCCAGCAGGGAGCTCAGCCCAGTCAACTGTCCCTTCTCTGACAGATCCCCAACATTCTGACAGCATCATCACATTAACATTCCACTTGTGGTAGAATAGCTTTGCATTAACATTATCAGGATATGACATATTGTTTTCTCCCTTTTACCACTCAAGCAGCTAAAAAGACCGTCTGGTTTAGCAGAAGTTTTTAAGTGGCCTGAGCTGTCTCACAGTAAAGATGTTTCTATACATTTTAAAAGCGAGCACTGCAAGATGAACCACACAGTTTCAAGTTTCATTTCATGGTCTCTGGCACTCTGTTCCGAGTCGCCCCATGACCCTTCAGACTTTCTTCTGCCCATTTTAGTGTAAACTACCACATAAAAGAATTTCATTTCTGTTTCATGTAAGTACGTGGCCTCACCTTGCTTTGCTCTTGCCAGATTTGAATCATAACAAGTAAAAATAGAAGTACGATAAGTCTTAACATTATAACATTGTAGCAGAATCCCGATAATAATTTAGGGGCTGATTGCGAGTTTGATGCAGTTGCACCGGCTCTCCGCCGGCACAGCTCCGCCAAACCAGCGCAAGGACTGCCCGCTGTTTTACGAATTGAATTGTGTACAGCGGATGGTTCTTTGCCAACTCCCTTGGCGGTGCCTGAAAAACAGGCACCACAATGAGAATGGTAAAAAAGTTCCAGCATGGCGTGGATGGTGATGTCCATGCCATGCTGGAACTTTGGAGGAATACAGACAGGAGGGTACATGTTGTGCCCATCTGATTGTATCCCCATGGCGGAAAGCTATCTTTGTTCCTCCACCACCAGCCTTTTTATGGCAGGGCTCCTGCCATGAAAAGGCTGGCTGGCTCCTGCCCCCCCTTGCAGCCCCGGGGACCGCCACCTCCCCTGGGCTAATTATTTTAAATGCTGGGGGGCACGCAGCACTCCCGCAGCCCCAGGGACCACCATCTCCCCGGAGCTAAATCCTGAAAACTGTTTGGGGGGGCTTCAGTTTCCACAATAGAGCCCTGGGGACCTCCACCTCTACGGGGCTCTGTTTAAAACTAAAGTGGGGGGGCTCAAGCCCCCCACACAGCCCCAGATACCACCCCCTTTCTCTACTACTCTGCAAACGCACCACCTGGCACACTATTTGTTGGGGGATGAAGTCCCCTGTGCTGCTGAGTGTCCTTAGGGACCAACTAGACCACCTGTTTCCTTCAGTAAGCCCCACACAGTGGGATTTCTGAGAGGTGGTCGGAGGCCTTGTTCCTTTTTACCACACTCTGCAAACGCGCCTCTTGGTGCACTGCTGGTGGGGCGATGAGGTCCCCTTGTGTCCTGGGGACCTCAGAACTAAAGTGGACTTCATCCCCCAAGCAGCAGTGTGCCAGGAGGTGCGTTTGCAGAGTGATGGAGAAAGGGGGCATGGCCTGCAACCACCTCCCAGCACTCCCACTGTGTGGGGCTTACTGGAGGTAACAGGTAGGCTAGTTGGCCCCTAAGGACACCCAGCAGTGAAGGAGACTTCATACCTCAACCAAGAGCATGCCAGGAAGCGTGTTTGCAAAGTGGTGGACAAAGGGGGTGTGGCCTGCTATCAGAACTCAGCAATCCTGTTGTGTGGGATTTACTGGAGGTAATAGAAGGGGTAGTTGGTCCCCAAGGATGTTCTTGGGGGCCAACTACCTCTCTTGTTACCTCCAATAAGTCCTACACAGCGGCATTGCTAAGAGGTCTTCGCAGGACACGCCCCCTTTGTCCACCACTTTGCAAATGCGCCTCCTGACGCACTGCTAGTTGGGGATGAAGTCCCCTGCGCTGCTGAATGTCATTAGAGGCCAACTAAACCACCTGTTGCCTTCAGTAAGCCCCACTCAGTGGGATTGGTGAGAGGTGTATAGAGGCCTCCCTCCTTTATACCACACTCTGCAAACGTGCCTCTTGATGCACTGCTGGTAGGGCGATGAGGTCCCCTTGTGTCCTGGGGACCTCAGGACTAAAGTGGACTTCATCCCCCAAGCAGCAGTGTGCCAGGAGGCACCATTGCAGAGTGGTGGAGTAAGGGGGTGTGGCCTGCGACCACCTCTCAGCACTCCCACCGTGTGGGGCTTACTGGAGGTAACAGGTAGGCTAGTTGGCCCCTAAGGACCCCAGCAGTGAAGGGGACTTCATACCTCAACCAAGACCATGCCAGGAAGCGTGTTTAAAGAGTGGTGAACAAAGGGGGCATGGCCTTCTATCAGAATTCAGCAATCTTGCTGTGTGGGATTTACTGAAGGTAATAGGAGGTGTAGTTGACCCCCAGGGACATCCTTGGAGGCCAACTACCTTTCCTGTTACCTCCAGTAAATCCTACACAGTGGGATTGCTAAGAGATCTTCAGAGGACACGCCCCCTTTGTCCACCACTTTGCAAATGCACCTCCTGGCGCACTGCTAGTTGGGGATGAAGTCCATTTTACTCCAGAGGGATCTCGGGGGCCAAGAAGCCCCACTGGTTCCTCCTGTATGTCCTAATCTTTGAAATTCCGGAGGCCCAGACCCCTTTCTCCACCACCCTACAAACATGACTGCTAATTAAAAAACCTTAGAAATTCACTGAAAAAAACACAGGTTTCAGAGACGTTATAGTTAGAAATTAGCATTTAGAAAACCTTAGAAATTCAGTGGAAAAAACCATAGGTTTTAGGGACGTTATAGTTAGAAATTAGCATTTAAAAAACCTTAGAAATTCACGGAAAAAAACAAAGGTTTCAGGGATGTGATAGTTAGAAATTAGCATTTAAAACACCTTAGAAATTCACAGAAATAAACAAAGGTTAGAGGGACATTATAGTTACTCTGACATTTCACTCATACAAAACCAGAGAAACTCAGCCGTTATGGTTAGCTGAGCTAACTATAACTCACACCCCTGCAATGCACTGCTTATGACCTCACATATTAAATCACTTAATATATGGTCAGTGACATCACTGATGACATCTCAAATGACATCACTGACATCATCCACATCATCTCTGACGCACCCACTCACACCCCCATAGAATTTTATATACACCCACTGCCACTCACACAAAACCATTCACAAACCCATTCACAGAGCCATACCAGTACTTACACACCCACTCATTGATTCATTGATCTATACACACATCCACTCACCCATACTGCCACTCAGACTCACTCACTCACTCACTAATACAGCCATTGACATTTCCACTCATACCACCATACAGGCACTCACGCACTGAGTCACCCATAGAACTACTCACACACCTAGACAATCACCCATAAAGTCAATCATACAGCCACTTACTCACCCAAACAGTTACACAACAACCCCCTTACTTACTCATACAAATAGTTACACATACTCATTCAGCTATACAGTCACTGACAGAAGCATGCACTCATCTATATAGCCATTCTCATGTTCACTCACTCACACATACAATCACTCATATACTCTATCACTCACGTATACTGCCTTTCACATACTCAGTTACTCACCCATACTGACACATGCACTCAATCACCAACACAGCCATATAAACACTCACTCACCGATACAACTTCTCACACACACAAGAGTACCCATACAGTCACTGACTCACCCACTCACTGATCCATACAGGCAGTCACACACCTCCTCACCCGCAAACACAGACACTCATAGACGTAGTCAGACAATCAATCACCCGTAAAGCCATTCACGTACCCACTAAGACACTCATACACCCACTTAGACATCAACGGACAGACAGACAAACACATTCACACAACCAGTCACTCACCCATACATTCACTGAGACACCTAATCACTCACTTATACAGTCTGTCCCGTACCCACTGAGTCATCCATACAGTCACTCATAAATCCACTGATTCACTAAATAAATATTTAACGCTCATAAACTTTAAAAAAAACACTCACAGTCACTGAATGATGTCATCACTGATATCATCAGTGATTCAATTTGAGATGGCATCAGTGATGTCACTGACCATGTCATGAGTGATGTAATATGTGTGGTCATCAGCAGTGCATTGCAGGGGGGCGCGATTTTTTCAGTGAATATATATATATACATATATATATATGTATATATATATATATATATATATATAGTTATATACATAAATATATATTTTCCAACAATTGCCCTGAAGCATTAGGAGCGCACACGACTTCGCTCTGCCAACCAGCTTTAAACATGCAGCCTGCCTTTCTGCGCCACAATGTGTTTCAGCAGCCAACGCGTTTCAAGGTTAAACAACCCCTTCTTCATGGGCAGACACAAACGGCATTTGAAAACTCGCAGCCATTGTATTTCCGGCTATTTATTCATTTGTAAATCTGCCCCCAGTGGGCGTATGCTTAGTGCATCTGTTGCAATGCCTGATGGGACATCAAGTCCTGGTACGAGTGTCAATATTCCTTAGGTAAGTTCAAATGTTCCATTTGTCAATTTCATTTTTGTATTATTACCTTAGTAGGTCGTGGCTCATTCTGGCAGGCTCATATGTGTCATGCAGACGAGAATACAAAGATTCTGTGCTCCCAAAAAGTTACCATTGGACTTTATAATCCCTGTATGCGCTGGATCTGAAAGGACATTTGTCCGAGATATAACAGTCCTCTTTCTCCCTTTACAGGCTGCATCCAATGAAATCACTTTACCTGTTTTAAAGACTGCCACGATTGTGCTGTTGTATTCATATGCGAGCTGGAAGAATGCTAAACACGTCCTTGCGAATAAATATTTTGAAAGTGGCCCGCGAGTGCAGCGTGTTTCCTTTTGTAATTGAGCATGATATGTATATATATATACACATACATATATATATACACATACATATATATACACACACACACACATATATATATATATATATATATATATATATATATATATATATATATATATCTATAGTCACTGAAGAAACCATAGGTTTCAGGGGTGTTATAGTTAGCTGGACATTTCCCTCGTATAAAACCCTAGAAATTCCCCTGTTATAGTTAGTTCAGCTAACTATAACTATCGCCCCCGCAATGCACTGCTGATGACATCACATATTACATCACTCATGACATGGTCAGTGACATCACTGATGACATCTCAAATGACATCACTGATGACATCACTGATGACGTCATCCATGTGATAAATTAGTGCATCTTCTCACACCCTAATATAACCTTTGATACACCGAATCAAAATTTCAAACGGCCATTTTGACAACCATAGATACTCCAATACCAATAACTACACACCAACTCATTGACTTTTAGGTCTACATACATGTCCACTCACTTACCTGTACAGTCACTCATACTTACAGTCACTCTGTGCATTTATACACCTATATAGACACTCACACACCGCCAATCATCCATTGAGGTACTGACACATCTAGTCAGTCATGCAAATAATTAATCACAGTCCAATTTACTCACCTATACAGTTAAACACACTCAAGTTCACTTACTCATAAAAATACTAACACATTCTGTGTCTTCCTGCAGAAAAACAAACACATGACACAGATATCCTTGCACTATGGCGCATACAGCCACTCCCAAAATCACACACTCTCACATATAGATAGTTATATACTCTTACACACATATACACTGCGTTTCACATATGTAGTTACTGACACATGTACAACTGAGATATACATTCAATCACTAACACACCCATACATACACTCCCCCAACCATACAGTCCATCACAGCTGCACTCTTAAAACCATGCACCCACTGAATCACCCACTCACACATCTAGTCACAGAGTCACACACACCCTACCCACACAAACACTCAGGCACCCATACAGATACTCAGACAACCAATCAATAACCCATATAGACACTCATATAGCTATTCACAAAACCATGCAGCCACTTATACACCAACACACAGACACAAACAGACATTCACACAGTTTAGTCACTAGTCTGCAGTAAGATACATTTAATGACTCACTTATAGAGTCAGTTACGCACCTAGAAAATCATCCATTCACACACCTGTACACCCACTTATTTTTCAACAGGCCTTTCCCTATAAATATTAAACATATTAAAACTGTTCAGAAACACATACTCAATGGATGATGTCATCAGTGATGTCATCAGTGATGTAATTTGAGATGTCATCAGTGATGTCATCAGTGATGTCACTGACTATGTCATGAGTGATGTAATATGTGACGTCATCAGCAGTGCTTTGCCGGGGCGTGAGTTATAGTTAGCTGAACTAACTATAACAGGGGAATTTCTAGGGTTTTGTACGAGGGAAATGTCCAGCTAACTATAACACCCCTGTAACCTATGGTTTTTTCAGTGAATTTCTAAGGTTTTTTAAATGCCAATTCCTAACTATAACGTGCATGAAACCTATGGTTTTTTCAGTGAATTTTAGAGTTTTTTTAAATGCTAATTCCTATCTATAACTTATCTCTAAAGATATCATGAAAAGCATTCTTTTTTAAAAGTAGGGTGCACATTAGTTTTGTGGAAAAGCATCTTTGTGATTGGTTAAGAAAAAGCAGTTTCAACGTGGAGTACATATCAAAGGATAAAATTTGCTCAGCTCAACCAAACCTGCTACTTGCATTTGGAAGGCACTGTTCGAACTTAAAACAATCGTCAACTTTTAACCTGCACGTGTTGTTAAATGTTCAAGAAAATGTTACAAAAAAATATAGTAACGTTTTAAAAAATTGATGAACTTTTAACCTGCACGTATTGTAGAATGTTCTAGAAAGTGTGTTGATAGAATACGTTGCACTTCTGACTTCTATGTGTTGTTAAATATTTAAAAAAACGGTTCATATGGAAAATTAAAAAGAAACCAATAGAGAAGTTTTGAAACCTAAAAGAATCAAGGAACTATTCTAATTTATTCTTTACATGTATTTATGTGTGCAGCAACAAAATTATAGACACAACAGCACTAGGAAGAGGAAGAAGCAGGAAGTGGGGGGACGGGGGGAGATGGGCAGAATGGCACACATGCAAAATTAAGTACAGCACAAGTATAGACAAACAATGGCCAAAATTAAACACACTAACAAGGAGCATAAGTCACACAACCCACCAACATCACACCACTGAACGAGCATAGAAGTGAAAACCACGCTGTATTCATACAGGATGTGTACAAAGGCCATTCACTGGTGTTGTGGGATGTCTGCGACCGTGGTCATCATGGATGAGATGCCCAGCATGTGGCACATGGTCGAGTTCACTGTGTGTTATGCTGCCAAACGGCTGCTCCTCCCTCCCATGAGCCCCCACACTTTTGTACAGTGCGCTGTTGTATCTCGTGCACTCGTACGGCACACCATTGTAATGCCTATTTGCGCATGTCCTACTACATTCCAACTACAACATCACAGTGCCGTTTGGAGGTGGTGCATGCCACTTTACAATATTGACTGCTGCGGCTCTTGAAACAGGCCACACCAGAACACAGAGACACACTTACCGCACTTTCTGTACACGGACATGTCTGAGGCACCCCGTTCCCCTGGCCGGATAGGCACACCCCTCCACTGACCTGTGAACCCCAGACCAGCACACGCCAGTTGTGCATGCAGCAGGATGCGTGCGTAGCTACACATCCAGGCTCACTGCTAACGCTGAGGTGACAGCACACTGTGATGTTGCAGGGCTCGTACCTATCATGCTAAGACAATGACCACAGGGACACACTTACTAAGATGTGGGTTTGGGGGGCATTGGCGGTCCTGGAGTTGTTGAGATAAGTCTTCTGGACCTCATGGGTATCCCTGTATCATGCTCATTGACTCTATGGCAGCTGTGGGGGTTCTGGTGTGGCTCTTGGCTGTGTTCCCTTTCATGGTGCAGGAAGTTGTCCTGCTTAACACCAGCAGAAAGCAGGTGTAAAATCCCTGGTGCTAACGTGTCTTATCGCCGGAATTTGTTTCGCATTGCAATTGGTGTGAAAGTTGTGATGTGATTTTTTTTGTGTGCAGAACAATATACGAACTGAGCAGTGTATTTCGTCAAGATCCAGCACCTGACGCACAATTCCCAATCAATATAAATACAATGAGATTTCTTAATAGATTTTGTGTACACTGTAAGTGCAGCCAATTCCTCATTGCAATACAATACAGGATTTTAGTATATAGAATAAATCAGAAAGGTGCACCTCGTGTCTTTTTGCACGGGAACGGCTACTCTCCATTTCATTATCAGCACTTTAACGGAAGTAAAGTTGAGATAAATCTAACACACTATTCAGAAGTTGGTGCAAACTGCAGATATCACCAGTATTCCAGCGATAAGTGCCCCAAAATTTAACACCATGGTGGACTCCATCAAATAACAGTAATAAGAACAAGAAAGAGTCACACAGCAGTTAAGAGAACAACCAAAAACATTATTAATTTTTTTTTCAAACTTTATTTTTTATAATAATAAATATATAAACGATAAACTATTTTCAAACTTTATTTTTTTATTAACATAAATATAAACAATAAAGTAATAAACAAAATGTAACAACAATAATACAAAACAACAAGGCGGAACACTCCTGTGGGAACCACGGATGTCGACGACAGACCTGGAAAATCAGAAAGATTGTTAAAAAAAAAAAAACATGGTATTCTCAACAAAATACCACAAGAAACAAATCACAGATATATAAAATGCATACCGCTAACAAAATGTTATAAGTTTAACTTACAAAAACTGTAAATGTTGCCGCTTTAAAATGTTTACCGAATCTGAGGAAATTTTTTTGCAGAAGGCACCACGCCCACAATGTTTTTCTTCAGTGGTGAGGAAATTTTTTACTTTTTCCAAGGGGCAAACAAAGACCAATGCCACCTTCGTCACTCACAAGATTTGCCAAAGAGTTCTGTTACGAGGGGATCCTAACAAAAAATACTCGTGCGGCACAGCAAGTATGATGAAACACCTAAGGACCCTTCATCCAAACAATCTTGCACGAGAAGAGTGCAAACAGATGAGAAACACTCCTGTTCTGTATCTGTAAAAAAGAATCACAAATAAATGTATATTAATAACTTTCAAATTTATACTATTCCATTACTGTACAAACACATTTCATATAAAAACTGACTAAGAAACTATAGCCCTGAACCACAAGTGTGACGATCGTTAAAACACTACATGCATAGTGTATACTACTTTGAAGCAGTTCATGCCCTAAAGCCTACCTCACTAAAAGACTACATGCTAACTGACTAAATGATTATAGTACTATAAGGAGACACACTGGGTGAGTGACAGGGTGTTTGCTAGAAGAGTATGAATACTAACTAGGGAATTGAAGGTGTGAAACACAACTGTGTAGGTGATTAGAGTACTGCATCCATACTGCATAGGTATTTAAAGCAGTCCATGTGCTAAGGCCTGGCTCACTGCATGCCTACTTGGGTACTGACTGAATGATTATCGTACAGCAAGGAGAGTGCCTAGGTGAATTTATAAGTGCTAGGCTTTTCGCACAGGGAATGGATTAGTACTTGGTACTGAATGGGTCACTAGAGGAGTGCAAAGGCAGTGACAAGTGCTGGACTGTATGGATACTGATTAGGAAATTGAAAGTGTGAAAGACAAGTGTCTAGGTGGTTAGAAGACTGCATGCATAGTGCATAGGGGTTTGAAGCAGTCCATGTGCTAAGGCCTGGCTCAGTGTATGAATACTTAGACAATGACTGAATGATTAGAGTACTGCAAAGATAGTATCTTGGTGAATTTATAAGTATTTGGGTTTTAGCACAGTGAATGGATTAGTACATCGTGCTGAATGGGTCACTAGAGGACTGCAAAGGGAGTGACAGGGTATTTTGTGGAAGTGTATGGATACTGACTAGGGAATTGAAGGTGAGAAAGACAATTGTGTAGGTGGTTAGAGGACTGCATGCATAGTGGATAAGGGTTGGAAGCAGTCCATATACTAAGGCCTGGGTCACTGGATGAGTACTTGGGTACTGACTGAATGATTAGAGTACTGCAAGGAGAGTGCCTGGGTGAATTTATTAGGGTTTGGCGCAGTAAATGGATTAGTACATGATGCTGAATGGGTCACTAGAGGAGTGCAAGGGGAGTGACAGGGTGTTTGCTGGAAGTGAACGGATACTGACTGGGGAATTGAAGGTTTGAATGACAAGTGTGTAGATGGTTAGAGGACTGCATGCATAGTGGATAGGGGTTTGAAGAAGTCCATGTGCTAAGACCTGGCTCAGTGCATGAATACTTAGGCAGTGACTGAATCATTAGAGTACTGGAAAGAGAGTGTCTTGGTGAATTTATAAGTGTTTGGCTTTTAGCACAGTGAATGGATTCGTACATGCTGTTGAATGGGTCTCTAGAGAACTGCAAAGGAAGTGACAGGATGTTTCCTGGAAGTGTATGGATACTGACTAGGGAATTGAATGTGTAAAAGACAAGTGTATAGTATGTTAGAAGAACACTACATGCATACTGCATAGACATTTGAAGCAATCTATTTGGTACTTAGAAACTGACTAAATAATCAGACTACTTCTAGGACAGTGCTTAGGTAAAACTTTTACATTTTCAGTTCTGCCACAGTGAACAGAATAGTACATGGTACTGCACCTTAGTGTCAAACCCTGACTCATTTTTATCAATGCATAAGCAAAGACTAGCTTCTAATGCTTCTAAAACTTGACAACATGAGAGGTTTTAAATTAGTTATCTGTCAGCAAATACATGATGTTACCAAATGCTTCTCTCACAGTGGTTCTCAAATGCACACAGACTCACAGTGTGATTCTAGACAACAACCACTATACCTAGGAGTTTACCAAAAATCATTCACTACTGTGGAAGTGGTAAGGGAACTGCACACAATCTTCATATTTCAGGACTGCACTTTTATGTCAAAGCCTGACTCATATAATCAAAGCATAAGCAAAGACTGGCTTCTAATGCTACTGAAACTTCACAACATGACCGGTTTTAAAACAAGTATCTGTCAGCAAATACACGATGTTACCAAATGCTTCTCTCACAATCCTTACCCAAATGCACACAGACTCACTGTGTGATTTTAGACAAGCAACACTATCCTAGGAGTTTACCAAAACTCATTCACTAGTCTGGAACAGTTAATGGTACTGTACACAATCTACATATTTAAGTACACCACATCAGTGTCAAAGCATGACTCATTTAATCAACGCATAAGCAAAGACTGGATTCTAATCCTACTAAAACTTCACAACATGACAGGTTTTAAAACAGTTATCTGTCAGCAAATACATGATGTTACCAAATGCTCTCACAGTGATTCCAAATACACACTAACTCACAGTGTGATTCTAGACAAGCACAACTATCCCTATGAGTTTACCAAAACTCATTCACTCCAGTGCAAGTGGTAAGGGAACTGCACACAATCTACATATTTCACAACTGCAATTTACTGTCAATGCCTGACTCATATAATGAAAGCATAAGCCACAACTGTCTTCTAATGCTACTAAAACTTGACAACATGACATGTTTTACAACACTTATCTGTCAGCAAATACACGATGTTACCAAACACTTCTCTCACAGTGGTTCCCAAATGCACACAGACTCACAGTCTGATTCTAGACAAACAACACTATCCCTAAGAGTTTACCAAAACTCATTCACTACAGTGGAAGTGGTAAAGGAACTGCACACAATCTACATATTTCACGACTACACTTTAATGTCAATGCCTGACTAATTTAATCAACGCATAAGCAAAGACTGGCTTCTAATGCTACTAAAACTTGACAACATGACAGGTTTTAAAACAGTTATCTGTCAGTAAATACACGATGTTATCAAATACTTCTCTCACAATCCTTACCCAAATGCACACAGACTCACAGTGTGATTTTAGACAATCAACACTATCCTAGGACTTTACCAAAACTCATTCACTACTGTGGAAGGGGTAAGGGGACTACACACAATCTACATATTTAAGTACAGCACATCAGTGTTATGTTATGTTATGTTAGATAGATTTATAACGCGCGATAGTTACTCCAAGGAGTGTCCCAGCGCGAAGCCAAATGAGGAGAACTAAAGTGAGAGGCTATGGAAACAGATGGGTTTTAAGGAGACGTTTAAAACAAAGTGGGTCCTTAGTGTTGCGCAAGAAGAAAGGGAGAGCATTCCAGGCCGCGGCAGCTTTGACCGCGAGCGAGCTGCCCCCAATCCTGGACCGGGAGAAACGTGGAACCTTGGCCAGCAGGAGGGCTGAAGAGCGGAGAGCTCTGGTCGGGACATAAAAGGAAAACCGCCTCTGCAGATAGATGGGACCCAGGTTGTGAAGGGCTTTATGGGCAATGACCAATGCTTTAAACTTAACCCTTTCGGCCATGGGCAGCCAATGCAGGGCACGGAGATGAGCGCAGACGCTGCTACTTCTGGCGATTCCAAGGAGGAGCCTTGCGGCTGCATTTTGGATCACTTGTAGTTTGTACATGGAGTAGCCAGGTAAGCCCACATACAGGGCATTGGCATAGTCCAGGCGGGAGAGTAGTAGTGCTCGAACAACCGTTTCCTTGGCAGTTCTAGGGAGAAGAGGAAGAAAACCCCTAAGAACCTTAAGAAGGCCAAAACAGCCACCCGAGACCTTCTTCACCTGGGCCGAGAACGACAGGTTATCCTCAAACCAAACTCCAAGATTTTTAACGGAGTTACCATTAGAGGGAGGAGGAGGAAGATCCGGGGGCCAGATCTCACGTCTGAAGTCCAAGGGGAAGTTACCATACAGAAGGATCTCTGATTTGTCTTCGTTGCACTTGAGTTGGGCTCTAGCAAGCCAACCAAATACCGAAGACAGACACTTCTGCACAGGCAAGACGGAGTCTTCCCCCTTGGCCCAGGTAAAAAGAAGCTGTGTGTCATCCGCATAGGCTATCACCTTAGCCCCCAACTTCTCGGCCAAAAAGACCAGAGGAGTAACATAGATGTTAAAAAGGAGGGGGCTAAGGGACGAACCTTGGGGGACACCTGTGGGGACCTCCTGCCGAGAAGAGGCGGCCGGTGGCACCCAAACCTGTTGGGTACGACCCTCCAGAAAAGTCCTCAGCCAAACGAGGGCCAAGCCAGAAACCCCAATCTCAGAGAGGCGGGAGAGCAGTCTGGCATGAGGCACCGTGTCAAATGCTGCTGACAGATCAAGCATTACCAGAGCTGCTCTGCCACCAGCATCTAAGCAGTCCCTAATCGCCTCTGAGATCTCCACTAGCACTGACTCTGTGCTATAGGATGCCCGAAACCCAGACTGGGCTGGGTGCAAGGCCTCAGATCTTTCCACGAATTCGGAAAGTTGTCGGGTCACTACCTTCTCACATACCTTAGCAAGGCAAGGGAGAAGGGAGATAGGGCGATAATTGCCGGGCAACGTGGGGTCAAGGGACGGTTTCTTCAGTAATGGAAGAATTTTTGCCTGTTTCCACTCCGGCGGAACACAAGCCTCCCCAAGGGAAAGGTTAATAATAGCATTCACCTCAGGGTTGATGATCTCCGTGACCGCGGCCAGCAGGCTGGCAGGGCATAAATCCGAAGGTGAACCGGACTTGAGGCCCTTAAGTAATTTCAGAGTACTAGCCATGTCGACAGGAGAGAAGACCGACAGAGCGTGTATTGGAGCGCCCTGCGAGGGTGCAATCAATCCATCTTCCGCCTGGAAAGCTGAACACACAGGCAAGGACTGCTGTATCATACGGATTTTATCCGAGAAAAAGTAGGAAAGTGTATTGCACCATTCAATCGTCGCCGGGCCCGAACAGTTGAGAGCGACAGGGGATGTAAAACTCTGGACTATATGAAAGATCTCCTTCGAGTTATTACAGGCCTGTTCAATACGCTCGGTGAAATATTGCTTTTTAGCCTGAGAAATGGCGGCGTAATAGATCTTTTGCTTAATCCTCAGAGCGGCCTTAGCCAGAGGACAGTAGTCCTGACGGCGCCAGGTCCGTTCCAGTTTTTTGCAACTGTGTTTAAGCGTGCGCAACTCAGCCGAGAACCATGGTTTTGAAGGCGCAACTCTCGAGGGCCGAGAGGAGGTAGGAATAGCCAGCAAGGTCATGGACTTGTCCAGCCAGTTGGAAAAGCCAGCAAGACTCCCCTCGAGATTATTAATGAGGTAAGGCCTGGAGGCCACCAGGGCCCCAGCCAAAGAAACGGGGTCAACCTTCTTAAAGGCTGGTTTCCGTGAAGTAGAATCAGCAGCATGGGGCTGGCCAGCCTTCCAGGAAAAAAAAGTGATAAAGTGGTCTGACCACACAAGGGGAAGAGGATCCTCAACTAGGATGTTAAAATTAGAACAGATCGGGTCAAGAATGTGGCCACCCTGATGCGTAGGGTGGATAACCCATTGAGACAGTTGAGTCATCTGAAGAATATCTTTAAAGGCACAAGCCTCGGTAGATGACCCTTGATCCAGGTGTAAATTCAAGTCACCAAGGAACAGGAACTGGGAAAAGCGAAGCGCCCTTGCAGTAAGCTCATCTCCCCACTTCTGGATGGTAGCATGGGCAGAGCCAGGGGGACGATAGACCAGCGCCCCACCAAGTAGAAAATGGGGGGAGAACCTAATACTGAAATCCAGCGCTTCACCAGTGCCCCAAGCATGGGTTTCGCCCCTAATAAATTCCCATTTGTCTCTGAAAACAACCGCTACACCGCCACCCCTGCCTTCAGAACGGTCGGCCCTAGCCACTTTAAAGCCCTCCAGGATAGCCAGAGTAACATAGGGGTCAGAGTTGGAATCGAGCCAGGTTTCCATAAGGAACAGAAGGTCAACAGGGTGGTCGGAGAGCAGGTCGAAGATGTCGGCGTGATGTTTTTTTAGAGACCGTACATTAATTAGGGCGGCAGAGATAGATGGAACAATATCCCGTTTATGCCGTTGACCTAACAAACATGAGGCATCAGGAGGGATAGCCGGGAGACAGAAGCCACAAACAGCACAAACATGCTTCTGAGCATTCAACATATCAAACTGAGAGTGTGAGAGACCTGAAGTCACATTGAGACTCAGTAGCCTGTCCCTACCATAGGTCAGCGCAGCACGAACGCCCCCCATTGGATGAGCAGAGTAACGGGCGCAGGGCGCATCCGAGGCGCGGACGGGAGCAGACGGGCTTGCCTTAGGCGCGCCTTCGGTGCGCCAGCGGCGCGCCCGCTGCGCTCGTCCGCTGCGCGTCCGCCCCGCGTGCATCTTTGTAGGCCGGCAGCCAGAAAGACTAGAGAGCGCACTACAGAAATGGCGCCTCTCTATGGCTGACCGGCAAGACCAGGAAGTGAGTAAAGTCCCCCCTGAAGCAGATAGCAAATCACCCCACAGATTCCCTCGCAAAGAATAAAGCGTTCACAAGCTTTAAAAATACCACCCTTTCACCCAGCAATAAAACAAGCGGGATACGATCTAACAGAAAGGTATTAAATTAGATTTTACAATTGATTAAAAACATTGTCAAAAAAGGAAACGAAGTTTTGTTTCACAGATAGCACAGCACAGAGGTTGCAAGCGAGTGTAAAGCAGTAAAACCCCTCAAGGCATGCGCGTCCGCCCCACGTGCATCTTTGTAGGCCGGCAGCCAGAAAGACTAGAGAGCGCACTACAGAAATGGCGCCTCTCTATGGCTGACCGGCAAGACCAGGAAGTGAGTAAAGTCCCCCCTGAAGCAGATAGCAAATCACCCCACAGATTCCCTCGCAGAGAATAAAGCATTCACAAGCTTTAAAAATACCACCCTTTCACCCAGCAATAAAACAAGCGGGATACGATCTAACAGAAAGGTATTACATTAGATTTTACAATTGATTAAAAACATTGTCAAAAAAGGAAACGAAGTTTTGTTTCACAGATAGCACAGCACAGAGGTTGCAAGCGAGTGTAAAGCAGTAAAACCCCTCAAAGCATGACTCATTTAATCAACATATAAGCAAAGACTGGATTCTAATACTACTAAAACTTCACAACATGACAGGTTGTAAAACAGTTATCTGTCAGCAAATACATGATGTTACCAAATGATTCTCTCACACTGATCCCAAATACACACTAACTCACAGTGTGATTCTAGACAATCACCACTATCCCTATGAGTTTACCAAAACTCATTCACTACAGTGCAAGTGGTAAGGGAACTGCACACAATCTACATATTTCACGACTGCAATTTACTGTCAATGCCTGACTCATTTAATGAAAGCATAAGCCATAACTGTCTTCTAATGCTACTAAAACATGACAACATGACTGGTTTTAAAACAGTAATCTGTAAGCAAATACACGATGTTACCAAATGCTTCTCTCACAATCCTTACCCAAATGCACATAGACTCACAGTGTGATTTTAGACAATCAACACTATCCTAGGAGTTTACCAAAACTCATTCACTAGTCTGGAAGAGTTAATGGTACTGAACACAATCTACATATTTAAGTACAGCACATCAGTGTCAAAGCATGACTCATTTAATCAACGCATAAGCAAAGACTGGATTCTAATGTTACTAAAACTTCACAACATGACAGGTTTTAAAAAAGTTATCTGTAAGCAAATACATGATATCACCAAATGCTTCTCTCACACTGATCCCAAATACACACTAACTCACACTGTGATTCTAGACATGCACCACTATCCCTAGGAGTTTACCAAAACTCATTCACTACAGTGCAACTGGTAAGGGAACTGCACACAATCTACATATTTCAGGGCTGCACTTTTCTGTCAAAGCCTGACTCATTTAATCAAATCATAAGCCATAACTATCGTCTAATGCTACTAAAACTTCACAACATGACAAGTTAAAACAGTTATCTGTCAGCAAATACACAATGGTACCAAATGCTTCTCTCACAGTGGTTCCCAAATGCACACATACTCACTGTGTGATTCTAGACAAACAACACTATCCCTTGCACTATACCAAAACACATTTCTTCATCTAGAAGTAGTACTACATTTTAGTATAGAAACATAACATAACTCATTTCACAAATTCATAAACAATGACTGGTTTCTAATTCTACCACAATATAAAAACAGCACAGTTATCTGTCTACAAACACATGAAAAACACAAATGCTTATCACAGAATGGTTTCTACATGCACACACATTGTAGAGAAAAAAAGTACTCCCTACACTTTAGCAGGAAAAATACATTAGTCTGATTAAAATCAAAATAGTCTACATACATCCCCTCACAACTAAATAACTCATCTTTGTAGATTAAGAAGTATATCAATCACTCACCATATTTTCTTTTACAGAATCTCTGCACTGTGAACCTCTCAGCAAAAAGCAAAGAATTGAAAAGTTTCCCTTTCATTTTCCACACATATTCATGTAAACATCAAATCACAATCCTTCGCACATAAACTCAAAAGCAAACACACATTTCTATTGGTTAAACATTTCAACCCTTTCCAACTGAAATACATTTCAACCCTTCCCCCAATCTGCCTTCTACCTGTTAGCATAGAAACAGGTCATGGAACACTGCACTAAGCTCACAGGTCACAAGCTCAGCTCACAATGTTCCTACACAAGACAGGAAGTGTGCTTGACTTTTCAACATATCAGCTTATCATATATAATGTTCCTTACAATCTGTTTTTTTAACCAATAACAATCATACCTTTAAAAAACAGAAATATACACCCTACCTTTCAGTGTAGAAAGTTGTCATATAACAAATGATTTCTTGTCGTTTTTCCAAAAACGTTGCCGTGGATACGCGCACCCACCGCGAGAGAATCCGTGCATCCAACGCGATAGGATGCGCGCACCGTTCGCGCATTTCCCTGTTTAAAAAAAAAAGAAAAGGGGGCCCCAGGGGGTCCTTCTGGGACTCCCTAAGCACCTCTAGAGGGTCAGAGTATTTCCACTCTGCCCCCTTTATATGTTTTACACACTTATTCCCCTTGCATTTTCAGCCTCGCTTCTACCGAGGCAGAAAATGTCCGCCAACAGTTCCTGGTTTCGAATGTACAAAGACACTCGACAGCCAATTAGCATTCAGCGCGCGATCGGGAGGGTGCGCGCTCGGTTCGGGGAGGGTGCGCTTACGGTGCGGGTACGGTCCACGGATCCTCCGCGGCCATAGATATCACTAACTTTTTTACCCTAATTTTCTCAGGAACTACTGAACAGATTCACACCATATATGCAAAAGGCACGAGTCCGAACTGAGGACTACCTCTTTGCCAAATTTGGTGTCATTCCGTTCAGTGGTTCGAGCTGTAGCTTCGACAACAGATCCTATGGGAAATTGCATGGGGAAAACGTGTTTTGGGACCCCCTTTTTTCTCAGTCCCCGCTCAACGGATCACCGCAAAACTTTCAGGGTAGGAGCGGAGCGGAGCTGGCCAAACGTTTGGAAAATTTCGCGTGGATTCGTCAACCGGTGCCAACGTTATTCCAAATAGAATGTTGCGGATTTCCTATGGAAAATCTGTCCTAACTATAACTATCTACTGGCGACCGCCAGTAGATAATATATCCAAACAATTGCAATGATGACGCACTCTGAGAGATTTGGAGAAATTGTAGCGTTTAATACTCAGTAGTTATGCATTTCGACGAACAGTCTTGATCACACACTTAGTTGTGAGTACAAGTGCTTTACATAGGGTAATACGTGACTGTAAACACAAACAAGGTACTTCCATGCCATTTGCATGTACCTCCTGTTGAACATCACAGGTAGTGTTACCCCCATCGTAGCGGCAATCTTAGAACATTTCCATTAGTATTGAAAAGATGTTACATCACACCAGAATTCAAATTTACTCGTTTGCCGCTGCAAGTTAATTTATGCAATTATGATATAGGAAATTCCTATATCTGCCGTATCGACCAACTTCATGTAAATAATAAACATGTATATAGCACATTACGTTGTCCGAAAATTGAACAAACATGAGTTTGACACCCCGATGTTAATACTGGGAATGTACCCTCCTATTGAGATTTAATACAAGCGGCGAGGTGCCACAATACGGGAGCAATTAAAAGGTACGCAAGGGTGTAGGTACCCAATACACCTCCTAGTCCCTTGCAGAATATGCTTATATATATTCTCTCATCCCACCTGACTTTGAGACGAGCCCTTAACTCTTTTAGGTTTTGTGTTTTGAATATGTGAGGTATGTGTGAAATACAAGACATTTATTCAACACAAGATTTGTTCATTTTAATTGCACACCATTAACTCAGTTCTCAGCAGACAGGTCTGTTATTTTGCCTGAGCTCCTTCTTGCAGCTTTGCTAAGGATGCAGTGAGCACTGGACACAGTGTTCTGATGCTGAATCACAGCTCTAATGGGCTCTGATTGCTGAGGAGCCAGTTCTGCCCATCTCTCTAAATGAACGTGCCATTAAAAAGCTTTCTGCATGCTGATCATGTTGACTTTTCTTTGCTGTAAGCTCATTTTGTTAACCCTGTATGCTTGAAAGTAGTCAGTTCTGGCCATATTGAATTACAGAGTAAGGTATTTTGCAAATCGAGATGCTGGGTACCCAGGTACAACGGTTCCTTGTTATCCTTATATATGTTAGTGCATTAGCATCTGCAATTGGGTAATATTTGAATGAAAATAGTACAGGCCAATCAAGTGACACCATGTATTGTAATATATTTTATGGTGCTATATTTTATTTATATATTTATTAGTGTAGTGTGTTACCATGTTTTCTTCACAACTAATACATGTGAGAGCTTTCTCAAAAATTGGTATAGTTAAAAAAAGTGGACAAAAACCATATTGTAGGGAAGATTGTTTAATAGGTTTTTGAGTCTGAGACCTTAAAGCCACACATTTGGAATTCCTAATTTTATCATCTAGAGTGTATTTACGTGTGTACCACTCACTTGGCACATTTCAATAAAGTGACAAACGTCACATATTTGTTTTATGCCTTACAAAAATACTCTGTACCTTACAATGTTATAACTATTCAACATCCCCTTAGGTTTTAGAGGGTTTAGGGGGATGGTAAACCCAAAACCATGCATGTTATTTTATGTTTTGTTCTGTTCTGATTTATCATGGTAGGACACCTATTACATAGTTGCTGCTGGGAAGTGTTTGGCTGATTAGTGGTCGCTGAGCTTGCAAGGCAGCCCTAGTAGGTACGAGTGAGCAATGTTCTAGCGCATGACAGATCTCTTGGTCCTCTGTATCTGTCATCCATGTGTTGGTGTCCGCTGCAAGTCACGTGGACCTCTTTCAGAGTTGTCATGGGATACAAAATATCTCTCAGTGCATGACAAAATGAGCAGGAGTCATTGGGCCAGGCCAGAAGCCAATGGGATCTGATTTAACACTGGGATGCTGGTTGTAGCTAAGTCCCCTGCTTTCTCTCCAGGTCAAGTGTCATCATTATCCTGGATGTTGGATAGTCAGTAATTGAAGAAGGCCCCTGATTGGCAATGAGATATACTTGATTTTGTAGTTGTTTGTGATTTTCATGCCTGTTAGAGACAGCCTCTGAAGAAGGGTGATATGGTGTTCGAAGCCAAAGGTTGTTGAGAGGTTTTTGCATACAACAGCAGTTGCTGATTCTTTTCCACAGTCATCTGATGCTCGTGCCATTTGAGTGTCAAGGAAGAGTAAGGGTGCAGATGGAATCCCTCTTCAAAGTCAGAGTGGATCATTTGATTTTATGAGCTGGAAGAACAACTGCATGGCAGCTTTTTTGAATTATTTTGTGATACATTTTTACAAGAATTACCAATAGTTACTGTGATAACACTAATGCTTGACTATAATTTCCATACATTAGACTCATTATGATGCTAGCAACGTCCAGTAGCAACTCATGAATGGGCTGTCATGCCATGATATGCACAGAAGTAGAGCACTGGATCATGAATGCACTGGACCACTTAGCCCCTCTGACCACAAGCCAAACAACTTGCTTTATACCCTCTGCAAAGTGGTTCATAGAGGGGTTCTTTCTCCAAAAAATAGCTTGCAAGCGACTAGAGCGCCTATGGCGCAAAGAATATAATACTATAGCAAAGTCCAACAATGACACCGCAAGAAAATCTTACTACAAGCAGGTCAGGACTGTACATAGTCAATTCTACACCCAGCAAATTTGTGCAAGCTCAAAACTCATCTCGAAAACTGTTCCAGATATGTTTTTTTTTAACTTTTATTTTTGATTTTAAGAGATATCACAGCAATCATTCAAATACAGTTATCAGATGTACAGTGGCAGCGTCGCTATGGGATGGAATACCAGCAACAAAGTGGTAGTAATTAATAGTGCATTTGAAATCAGGGGTGTGTCTTCCAACTTCCTATCAATTTTCGCTGCTCGTTTCAATCCCCCCCCCCCCCCAGATGTGCCCCCATTCACTTCTGATTCATGCTGGTCATCCCCATCTGGGTCCGAGTTCAGAGCAGAATTACTCATTCCCACCACTCAGTCAGGTCTGCCGCAGTTTGTCATCCTATGGTTTCATTTCATATGAACTTCTTCTGCTAAAGTCTACTCGCGTGTCTCTAAGCCATGCTGTTATGTCCGGACCTCTCTGTGCCATCCAAGTGATAGCCACCCTGTGCTTAGCTAGGACCAACATCAGTAGTAGCAACTTGTAAGCCATTTTTCGCTTCCTGGGTTTCTTAATGTGGCCAGTAAGCATTGCAATGGCTCCTCCTCAATGCGGATACTCTCCCACACTCTCACCATTAGCAGATCCCAAAACCGCTTCATCACAGGGCATATCACTGCTGAATGTACGAAATCTGCCTCCTCCGCATCGCATGTAAGGTACGTGTCAGCTCGGATCAGGGAGATGCGCCGTAGTCTCAACGGATTAAGATAGGCGCAGTACAAAAAATTGTAGTATATCACTTTAAATCATGCATTGCAGGACACTGTGCGTGTGAGCGTGCTTATGGCTGCCTAGGTCTCGTCACTAAGCCTATATGTCAGGCTGCTCTTGCCCGAGGAGGAGGGCCATTCAAGGCCGTTCTCATAGCTTTATGCAGGAGGGAAATCAGCCAATGCCCAGAGCCGCATGTAAGCAGTATATCCAGGGTGTGGGTCATTTACGGTATGTCAAGATACGTGGGCCAGGTTATCTTAGCAATTTCCATCAACCCGGTTTAGTTTAGATTGTGCCCTTGTCCTATTGCAAAATCGCCACAGGCCTTGCTCATATGTGATGAATGTTTCATTTGGATAGAGGTCTGTCAAGACGTCACATCCTCCCTTCCTCCCTCCACACCTGGAAGCACATATGTAGGCTCATTTCCCTCACAGGGGCGAGTATCCATATAGGAAGCTCCCTATGGAAAGGGGCATGTCCCAGTACCTTCTCTAGGTATTGTTGGCAAAAATTCGCTTTGTGGCGGACTATATAGGGCATATCGTCAGGGACCCTCCTGCCCTGCAGCAATGCAACCAGGAGAGTATCCGGGTGAGCTCGCCCTGCCAGCAGTCATTTTCCCCAATTGTCACTGTCCTCTAACCAACCGGACATGTGCTGTAATTGCACAGCGTAATAGTATAATTCCTGTCTTGGAGCCTCTAGTCCCCCCTTCCTCATACTGATGAGTCAGTGTCAGTGTGCTCAGTGCCACTCTACTGCTCCGACTCGCCTAAAATAATGACACAAGCACAGAGTTCAGGTGCTTGAAGATCTGATTGGGAACCGGACATAGTAAGTTTTGTAGCACATAGAGGCAGCGAGACAGCACCACCATTTTGGACACTGCCAGTCTGCCCATCAAACATCGCAGTGTATCTATGACCCTGTCTACGTTAAGGCGTATCAGCTGGGCATTGTCAAGTGCCACCTGGACGCCTAAGTACCGAAAGTGCGCTCGCTCCCATCATATCCCAAGATCAGGGAGGCTCTCCAGGGGCAATGTGGCCATTCATGCCAGAAGGAAGATCAAGGATTTGCGTTGATTAAATCACAGCCCAGAAACCATCCTCGAGATGCTACAGGAGCCTAGGCAGCGCTAAGCAGGGAAAAGCTATATAAAAGAGGGCATCATTTTCATGTAGGGAGAGTATGTGGGATGTGTCACCTACTCGGATTCCCCACTGCCCCATCTCTCCTCGTATCTGCACCGCCAGAGGCTCGATGGCTAGGGCAAAGAACAGCAGTGAGAGTGGGTATCCTTGACGTGTTTCCCACTCCAGTACCCACTCCTCCGAACTCGCCTGTCCCACCTGTACCCTTGCACGTGGTTCTGTTTACAGTATTTTGACCCATTGGCAAAACTGTGGCCCAAAACCCACTTTCTTAAGCACTTCCAGCAGATATCTCTAGTCACCTGTGTCAAAGGCATTTGGAAGATCTATTGACACGAGGGCAAGCTCCTCATCTTCATCTTTAACCTCATGCATGATATGAGTTAACTGTCGTAGGTTTGTGCCAGTGTGACGACGCTGTATGAAGCCACAATGGTCCTCATGCATCAAGTGAGGAATGTGCAGGGCTAAGCACTTTGCCAGCAGTTTGCATAATTATTTGCATCTGTGTTGATCAAAGTGAGTGGTTGATAAGAAGCCGGGTCCAAGCTGTCCCCTCTCGGTTTCAATATCATACAGATCTCTCCCTGTCTCATGGTGGGGGGTAAGATTCTACTGCCAAAGGCCTCCCTAAAACCCACAGTAATGCCTGGGTCACAGTAGCAGAATACACTCACTGAAACTCAGGTGGGTATCCATCTCCTCCAGGGGCCTTAGCCCTCAGGAGCTTCAGCAGGCCTCCTGTACTTCCTCCAGGGACAGCTGTCTGTCCAGCTCTTTAGAGGCCGATGAAGGGAGGCACGTAAGGGTCAATGTCTAGAGGAATGGCACGTGTCAGTTCTCCCGGACCGCCGGGTCTGCTGCATAGACTTTCTGCAGGTGTCGTTGGAACACCTCCAGGATTGCGGCCCTGGTATATACCGTTTCACCTGTCGATGTGCACAAGGCAGTGGTCAGGGTAGGGGCCTGCTCTCTCCTGAAAATCCAAACTAAAAGGGGTCCGGACCTGTCCCCCTTCCTATGCAGCCACTGCCGATACTGATGGAGTGTATATTTATCTAGTCTATCCCATATGTCACTGATGCATGTACATACGGTCCCCTCGTGAGCAGCAGCAGCTGGGTTGGTCTGATCTGTTGCTTGGGTCTCCGCTAATGCAGTGTCCTCTGCCCTGAGGTCTCGTTGCAGCTGTCTTCGAACTCCGCATGTCTGTCTGATACAGGTCCCCCATACCCCCACTTTCAATGCCTCCCATTCCATTGCCCTAGTGGTGGTCGCACCCTCCCAGTTGTTTGTCATGTAGTCAGTCAAGACCTGAGACAAAGTCTCTTTCCCAAATGGGTCTTCTAAAATATCCGCCGGCATTTGCCATTTCTGGATAAATGAGCGGTGGTACCCCAGCGGGCCACGCAACTGATCGGGGCATGATCAGACAAAAATCGAGCCAGATGGGTCACCCCCATGTCTGGGAAGTCATACATCCCTGAAACCAACACTTTATCCATCCTGCTGTGCGTGTCATGTGTAAGCGAGTAACAGGTATATAGTTTCTGCGTTGGGTGCCTATCTCTCAAGATGTCCCTTATTCCCAGATACTGCATTACCTCCCGAAGCCACTTGTCATCTGCGGCTTAGTGCCCTGTCTAGGAGGGTGCCTGTCCAAGTTGGAATCCAACACACAATTAAAATCCCCTACCCACAGGCGAGGAACATTCAGGTCTGGGCCAGCCAGTATAGTCCACATTCGGGGCATAGACATTTAGAATAGTGATATCCAGTCTGCTGAGCGTCATCCTCAGAAGAAGATAGGGCCATTCACATCTGCTTCTATATACTTCAAGGGAAATGGAGTGCCAGAAGCCACCCATATCAATACACCCCTCGCATAAGCAGAATAGGATAAATGAAATATCTGACCTCTCCATATTTTGCCAACCTATTAGATACCATATCATCTAGGTGGGTTTCTTGCAAGCAGGCCAATGAAATGTGGTGTCACTTAAGAAAAGAGAGTACTGTGTAGCATTTTGTGCATGTACTCAATCCCCTTACTTTTCAACTAAGAACTTAACCTCCATTGCCATAGTAATGACCCGCATGGTGTCATCCCAGTTCCCAGCTGCGCACTGCATCCCTAATTAACATGCTGCATATAATAACTACTAACAAAAAAAAGCAAACTGTACTATGCACCGTCCTCCCCTACCCACTGACAAATAACCTGCAACAGCACTATCATCAATGCCCTTCCCATGCTTGTGCCAAGACGTGCACAGCGTCCCTCGCAGCCCAACAGGGGCACTAATCTTGCCAAATCAACCAGCCTCACGGCCAAGCTTTCCCAACTTGGAGTCACTTACCTTGACGGAGCTCTGCCTTCCATCTGCTCTCTGTCTCGCGACGAGTCCCAGAAGAACGTCAGGAACGTATGTGCGCCGACGTAATAGCCTACTGTGAACATGAAAAAAAGGACAATCCTTATGATAAAATCCGATGTTAAAAATGTTAAATATGTATTGAATAAACAAAAAAATAAGAAATTGTCAATTTCCAAGTTTTAAAGATGGATAATAAACAATACCATTTTTCATTTCATGAAGCTTTATTCGGTACATATAAAATGACCATAAAAGCACAGCAAAAAGGAATCTTAAGTGTTGGCAATGCCACTAAATGATGGGCTATACCAAACCTCAGTCTGGTCAGCACAAATTTATGAGATGGCCTTGTTACCCATACTAAGTAAATAGGTGAACCTTCAACAAGGTTATGTTTATTATAAAACATAACAGTAGATAGAGAACCGTTGGCAATGGCCCGTTTCCTTGCGGCAAATGCAAAAAAGTTAATTTTCAGCTCTTGTTTCGTTATTAAAGATGCTGCATTAGGGTCCGCCAGGATGTTTAAATTAAAAATCTCTGAAAAACACCTGACAACGTAATTTAACCAAGGTAAATTTAGGAATTTATCCAACGAGAGACAATCCTCAATGACCAATCTATTAAAGGTTTTTTCTTCCTGGAGCCAGATAGAACGCCAGATCATAAGTGGCCTCAGAGATAGTTGATCAGTGAGAAAATTAATGTCCAGCTCTCGATGGGTAAGATCAGTACAAGCGGTGGAAGGAAGTAACAGGAGTTTTTTTTAAAAAGCATTTTCCTCCAACTGCAAGGTATGGGCATGAAAGTGTCCCCAAACACCCGCCCCATACAGAGCAATACTAACACACCTAGCTTGATAAATCTTAAGCATGTCCCTGGTACGTCAGTCCCCGACCTTCGCAGCGAATCTAAAAACAGCATGGGCATTTTTTGCCATTTTAATACGAATATTTTTAAATTCATTAAGCCACTTTCTATCATTAGAGAAGGTTATACCAAGATAGCAAAAAGTATCCACTTGAAGCACCTTGTCCTTATCTATAAAAAAAGAATTTACAGATTTGCTTTTCTTTTTGCTTTTAGCCCCACATATCATGATGTACGTTTTCTTCTTATTGATAGTCAACTTCCTATCATTAATAAAGGAAGAGAATCTATGAATCAAGCGCTGCAATCCTAATGGAGTTCTGGAGAGTAAGACAGCATCATCAGCGTATAATAACACTGGCACGGGGGAACCTTTGATCTGTGGGGCATCTGCTTTAATTGTTTTTAAAACTGTGTCGATTCCGTTAATAAATAAAATAAAAAGGAGGGGGGCCAGTACGCAGCCCTGTCTAATACCTCTTTTTACGCTAAATTTAGGGGTGCATTCTCCTTTAATCCCAAAACACACACAAGTTTTTAGATTCCCATACAATCTAGTGAGAAAATAGATTATACCTTCTGGCGCACCTAACTGTAACAAGGTTGACCATAAGATCGAATGGTCGACCATATCAAAGGCGCTACTAAGGTCTGCAAAACAGAGGTAAGGTGAGCCTTGCTTAACTTCAGTGTATTTCCCGATCAATAGATCAAGGTTTAAACACTGATCAAGTGTGCCCCTGCCCTTTCTAAATCCATACTGACTGTCGGCTAGGATACCCTCTTGCTCGGCCCATTCCTCTAGCCTCACTAACACAATTCTGCTCATGATTTTGACAGACGAATCTAGAAGAGAGATGGTCGATAATTTTTTACATCGGACGTACTACCTTTTTTATGTATTGGGATAATAATAGATTCCCCCCAAGTTTCGGGGGTCTCAGTACATATAGCAGCATTAAAAACTGTAGCTAACAGAGGGCTCCACATCTCGGGAGCCATTTTATACACGTCAATGGGCACCCCATCTGGGCCCTGGGCTTTCCCCCCCTTACTGTCACGGATGCCAGATTCTACCTCACAGACTGTAATATTCAAGGGTAAGAAAGGGGGCCCGATTCACAGAACTAACTTAAGACAAAATCCTAAACTTACTACTTTTGGTATTCACAGAAGTTAGGATTTTGTCTTAAGTTTGTCTTAAGTTTGTCTTAAGTCTGTCTTAAGTCTGTCTTAAGTCTGTCTTAAGTCTGTCTTAAGTTTGTCTTAAGTTTGTCTTAAGTTTGTCTTAAGTCTGTCTTAAGTTTGTCTTTTGTCAAACTTAGGACAAAATCCTAACTTCTGTGAATACCATAAGTAATAAGTTTAGGATTTTGTCTCAAGTTAGTTCTGTGAATCGGGCCCAGGCCATCTATACTGGCAGGTGCTATTAGAATCAAAAATATTTGAAAAATAGGCAACCCAGCCATCGCTCGGGACGTTAGAGGTTAACATTGGGGTATTCTCATCCTTAAAAAAAGGAGAGTTAACAGTAGCCCAGAACAAGGTACTGTTAGATAGTTCAGCTGCTTGGTTAAGAGAGTCCCATGCCGTCTGCTGTAGCTCACTCTTCCTCCGCCTTAGAGCAAGCTTATATTCTAGCCTTGATTTCGCTACAGAATCAGTGTCCCTGAGCTTTTTAGCAAGTGCGGATTTTAATTCAATTAATAGACGGGTACACAAATGATCAAACCATCTTGGTACGTTACTGCGCTGGCCCCCCTTGGATTTAGTAAATCTGGCCTCGATAATTTTGTTGATATCCTTAAAAGCATTTAAAACCTGCGTTTCATCAGTAGGGTTATCAAAAATAATACTAATATTAGGTAAGCAGTCCCTCACAATAAGACCAATTAAATCACTTGCTTTATCCCCAGCCCATCTCGGCGGACACCATTTGGTCTATACGGTTCAATATTAGAGACCGAAGCGCCCATATTAACACAGCTATCGCCCCAGAGAGTTGTTTCCAAAATAATACAAGTATGGTCGCTTATGGTGGTAACTTCAATCCTGGGTGGAGCACAGCAGGAGACAATATTAGAGGAAACGATCACATGATCAATGACTGAGCAGGAATGATGACCCTTAAAAGTAGGGATAATTCGTCCAGATTCCTCTCTTGGGAGACCTAGAATTTCTAAGTCATAATAGCCCATATAATAATTTAGTACATCTCCATAGTTGTTGTGACAAAAATGCAGGTATTCTACTCCCGCATCGTTGGTAAATCCACAGACATTTTCAGTTGACAGTTCGCATAATGGGATATTAAAGTCACCAACCCAGACAAAATCAAAAGAGACATTAACTTCTGGATTTAAGTTTTCGATGGCACTGGCCAAATCACGGACGACTGCATCCCTGGAACTGTCGAAAATATTATTATAATAATTTATCAATAAGATGTTATGGGCTTGTTCCTCTAACAGCCAAAGAATCTGAGCATGTTCTCCCACTGTTATATACCTTTTTACTATAATTGGGCGGTGGATTGACACTAATATCAACAGACCACCTTTAGCTCTGCCCGGCCCAGTACACTTCGCCACCAAATTATATGAAACAAACCCCTCATAATTAATTTCTTCCCTGCACCATGTCTCCTGAAAACATACAATATCATAGGAGTTGATAAAATTCTGCCTGCCCAGAACTTTCCCCTTGGATTTCAAACCTGCGATGTTCCAGCTGGCTAAGGTCTACCAAAATACCAAAAGTCTTAAAATTAGGATTTTTCTTAGTTTAGGAGTCCTAAAATTAGGTCTTCTAACTTTACTACTACTAAACTGACAAAAATCCTAATATTAAGGCTTTCGGTATTCACAGAAGGCATTTAGGAGTCCTAACTATACTACTACTAAACTGAGAAGAATCCTAATATTAAGGCTTTCGGTATTCACAGAAGGCATTTAGGAGTCCTAAAGTTAGGAGTCCTAACTTTACTACTACTAAATTGAGAAAAATCCTAATTTTAAGACTTTCGTTATTCACAGAAGGCATTTAGGAGTCCGAAAGTTAGGAGTACTAACTATACTACTACTAAACTGAGAAAAATCCTAATTTTAAGACTTTCGGCATTCACAGAAGGCATTTAGGAGTCCTAAAGTTAGGACTCCTAACTTCTGTGAATACCGAAAGGAGTAAGTGCTTTCTGTGAATACCAAAATGAGTAAGTGCCTTCTGTGAATACCAAAATGGTAGTAAGTTTAGGATTTTGTATTAAGTTAGTTCTGTGAATCGGGCCCTAAGTTTCCAAGTTTGAAACATGTATAATAAACCATACCATAAATGTAATATGCAAAAGTAAAGCAATAATGCAAATCATTGCTCATTGTGTTTTTATCAGTTACATTACATATCCCCTTGTGTTTAAATAAAAATATTATTATTGCCCTTACCTTATAGGAGCTGTCCCTGCCATCTTCTGTGGCTCGCGACGACTCACCATACCATAAATGTAATATGCAAAAGTAAAGCAATAAGGCAAATCATTGCGCATTGTGCTTTTATCAGTTATATTACATATCCCCTTGTGTTTAAATAGAAAAAATATTATTGCCCTTACCTTAACGGAGCTGTCTTTGCCATCTTCCGTGGCTCGCGTCGACCCAATGAATGACGAAAAGCACGAATGAACGCAAACGTCTCAAACGTTATCGCTTACTGTGAAAATAAAAAAGAGACAATTTTTGCCATGAACTACAATGTGAAACCATGGGAAAATACATCCAAAACAATGCATTTATGGAATATCATTCAAAATATATGTTAAAAAAATGAAAATATTATTATATTATGTAATAGAATCCCAAAATAATTTGTTTTGTATGTATTTATGTATTCCAAAATAATTTGTTTTGTATTTATTTATTTATATACCATTTTTAATGTATCCCCCAATTAATTTAATTATATTCATTTATTTCTATAGCATTAGTAATGAATATGTATGTACATTTTTAACTGTAACGGTATCCCAAAGATCACATGCCTTGCAATAGCATGCGATGGAAATGTCAGTGCGCTGTTATAGCATGTGTTGTAAAGGCATGCGATGCAAAGGATCATGTGATGTAAAAGTTGCGTTGCGATGGCACCGCATAGCAATGCCATTGTTGTAATGGGTGTTTCCCCTTGGTATAGTCCTGGTATATAGCTATTTTACTGTTTTCACAGCAGAGATTCTGGTGCCAATTACGATCCTGTAAAAAAAATCTCCGTACGACTCGTATCCGGTCTTTTTACCGTACGAATCGTACAAGTGCCGTACGAACTGGCAATCACGATTCGCATGGTAAAAAGTCCATACGAACCGCATCGGGAATCATTCCCCACACGTCCTCGGGTCGGAAAATGTGTCCGACACGTCCTCGGACGATTTACCGTACAAACGTGAAAAGCGAAGTCCGACCGAGGAATCACGATCCCACCCGTTCGTCCGATCTCACAACCGTATGGTAAAAACACCGTCCGCACCGAACTCCCATTGCAACCATGGAGACATGTGCCCGCATACGCGCCCAACACTCCCCCCAGCACCCATACGTTCGAGTCGTACTCCCCGTTAATGTACACCCCCCCTGTATGTACACCCGTGTACGTGTCGAACCCCCACCCGTGTATGTACACCCCAGTACGTTCCAGTCGTACCCCCACCCCTGTACGTGTCGTACCCCCGTGTACCTACACCCCAGTACGTTCGAGTCCTACCCCCACCCCTGTACGTGTCGTACCCCCGTGTACCTACACCCCAGTACGTTCCAGTCGTACCCCCACCCCTGTACGTGTCGTACCACCGTGTACCTACACCCCAGTACGTTCCAGTCCTACCCCCACCCCTGTACATGTCGTACCCCCGTGTACCTACACCCCAGTACGTTCCAGTCCTACCCCACCCCTGTACGTGTCGTACCCCCGTGTACCTACACCCCAGTACGTTCCAGTCGTACCCCCACCCCTGTACGTGTCGTACCACCGTGTACCTACACCCCAGTACGTTCCAGTCCTACCCCCACCCCTGTACGTGTCGTACCCCCGTGTACCTACACCCCAGTACGTTCGAGTCCTACCCCCACCCCTGTACGTGTCGTACCCCCGTGTACCTACACCCCAGTACGTTCGAGTCCTACCCCCACCCCTGTACGTGTCGTACCCCCATGTACCTACACCCCAGTACGTTCCAGTCGTACCCCCACCCCTGTACGTGTCGTACCCCCGTGTACCTACACCCCAGTACGTTCCTGTCGCACACCCACCCCTGTACGTGTCGTACCCCCGTGTACCTACACCCCAGTACGTTCCAGTCGTACCCCCACCCCTGTACATGTCGTACCACCGTGTACCTACACCCCAGTACGTTCCAGTCGTACCCCCACCCCTGTACGTGTCGTACCCCCGTGTACCTACACCCCAGTACGTTCCTGTCGCACACCCACCCCTGTACGTGTCGTACCCCCGTGTACCTGCACCCCAGTACGTTACTGTCGTACCCCCACCTCTGTACGTGTCGTACCCCCGTGTACCTACACCCCAGTACGTTCCAGTCGTACCCCCACCCCTGTACGTGTCGTACCCCCGTGTACCTACACCCCAGTACGTTCCTGTCGCACACCCAACACAACCTCCTAAGTACGGAGCGCACCCCAGGCCCCAACATCACTACCGCATGTACGAGTCGTACCAAGCCACACACAAGGACAGCACCGTACAACCAAATGGCCCATGTACACACCGTACACACGCTCAAAACGCATGTACACAACCAGGACAAAACAAAACAACACAAGAATACACTATTCGAATGGCACAAAGCCACTAAACATGGCCATCAAACACTAAAAAAACACATACACTGACCTGCAACTGCCAAAAACAAACAGAGGCCCTAAACACCACCACTCCTTATAACACACCCACCCAAAGTTCAAACACAGCCACACCCACCAATGGACCAAGAAAAAGGGCCCACACACACAAACCATGAGCCTTTGCAACAGACTCACTGCTGCCAGACACCACAGACAACTTACAGCACCTTACTACAAGCTTCACCACACCTTACACTTGCACACCTTCACACAACCACCTTCACAAACACCCCCTCATCACATTCACACACACACACACACCTGCACAACCACACCCACACACCCACAACCATCCACACACCCCCCCACCATCCACACACCCCCCCACCATCCACACCCACACCCCTCACCATGCCCACTACCAAGAATCCAAAGTTCACTAACCGAGAGTTGGAGGTTCTTGTCGATGAAATCCTCAGAGTCGAGCCACAGCTCTTTGGAACATTGGTCAGAAACACCAGCATGGCAGCTAAAACAGCCATGTGGCAGACCATCATCGATGCTGTGAATGCTGTTGGGGACACCAGAAGGACCAGGCATGAATGCCAATCCAGGTGGTACGATCTGCGGAGGAGGGTCCGAGCCAAGATGCAGGAGGAACACAACCAGGCCAACGCCACTGGAGGAGGGCCCTCCCGCAGACCCGTACACTACCAGCTCTGGGAGGAGAGGGTGATGGCCATACTGCCGGTGGAGGCAGTGGACACCACCACAGCAGCAGCGCACAGACACACACTACACCCAATGGGTTCCTGGAGATCAGAAACAAACTCACATCAACAAGCCAAGGGCCATTCAATGATCTGCTAACAGTGTGTGCCCAGGAAGCTGGCCTGAGGTGACAGAGGGTGACACACAGAGGGAGGGAGAGGGGGACACAGAGGGAGGGAGAGGGGGACGGAGAGGGAGGGAGAGGGGGACAGAGAGGGTGGGAGAGGGGGACAGAGAGGGTGGGAGAGGGGGACAGAGAGGGTGGGAGACACAGGGACACGGACAGAGGGAGGAGGCTGACACACGGAGGGAGGGAGAGGGGGACAGAGAGGGAGGGAGAGGGGGACAGAGAGGGTGGGAGACACAGGGACACGGACAGAGGGAGGAGGCTGACACACGGAGGGAGGGAGAGGGGGACAGAGAGGGAGGGAGAGGGGGACAGAGAGGGTGGGAGACACAGGGACACGGACAGAGGGAGGAGGCAGACACACGGAGGGAGGGAGAGGGGGACAGAAAGGGAGCAAGACACAGGGAGAGCAAATCAGCCGTGTGGCGTGTGGGAATGTCTGCTCGTCAGCAGGTAGACTGCGTGCATGTAGCCAAGGGTGGCCAGTGCCAGAACCCCCCCTCTTCTCCATGGCAAAACACAGGGCCATGTCACAACCTGTTCACGAGCACAACGACAGCTACCTGCATCATATAAGTGTGTGGATCCACTCCATGTGCACATGTACAGTGCTACACGGAAGGCGCCAATGCATGGCCGCCACACCTGCCCACTCCACTGCTGACTGCAGTCACACTTGACGCAGCAAGTGAGACTGTGCCACACATAGCTAAAGGGGCCAAAGTGGTGCCCAAGGGACACACCCATGCACAAGTGCACTGTGAGTGGAATGCAAGACAGATCCTAATTCCAAGAGGAAAAGTGCCAACTTTGAAACTGATGAAACATGGATGTTGCATGGACCAAAATTAACATTGTCTCTCTCACACACAGGTCAATGTCGTGGTTCACCCCCCAACACTGGGGGGGAAGACTCACAGGACCCGGATCTGCAGGAGCCCGATCCCACCGTCAGCGACCACTCTCACCACTCTGTGGACGACCCCGACCGACCTGGCCCCTCTGGTGTCCAACGACCTGCAGCACCTGCGTCAGGTACAACTGTGCCAACCACCACCCCCACTCCTGCCACATCCCAGGAGACACCCAGGATCCCTTCCCCAACACCACAATGCAGCCAGGCTGGCCAGGAGGGACACGGTGTCCCGGGCACCCAGGAGGAGGCAGGCGACAACGCCAATGCCACCCCTCAGGGGTCCCGGAGACCCGATGTACCCACAAGGGCAGGCCAGGTGCAAGTGGGCAGGGGTGGTGGGAGTGGAGGACGGCGGAGGCGCGAGCCTGACCAGTTGGCTGGGGAACCGGTATTTTCCCATGTCCGTAACATCCTGGACACATTCCGTCAGGACACCACGGGCCTGGCCCAGGTTGTGTCCGTCCTCGAGGGGATCAAGACCCAGCAGGCCCAGCAACATGCGGAGCTACATGCCTGTCTACTGCAACACCAACGGAGGATGGAGGACGGACAGGCTGAGCTTGTGACGGCGTACACGGGAATTCACGATACACTCCGTCGGATGGCCGACAACATGGCCGACCCTCCCTGTGCCAGAAGGTGGAGAACATCACCACCCACAGGGAGGGAGCAGGAGGAGGAGGAGGAAACATCCGATGGAGCATACCAGACGTCGTCACGGCCTGCTTCTGAGGGTCCCCGCAGGAGGGCGGGTCGTCCACGGAAAAGACCGTGAGGGTCGGCGCAACATCACCATCTCCCAGGACACCTGGCCTGGCACCTGGCCCACTGGAGCAACAGCATCACAGCATCAAGAGACATTCACTGCCACATGGCCCTGCTGGTCACTGTCTGACCAATGTTGACAAAGACTGTGGCATGGACTATGAGGATTTCCAATGGCAAGGACACCAACTCCCCTACTGAACTTTGGATTCCAAACTCCCTGAAAGCCCCTCACTTTCGCCCCCCCCCCCCCCCAAAATAATAAATCACACTATGATGAGAAGATGCCTGCTGGTTGCATTATTACCTTACATGTGTCTTGTAAAGTCTAAACATGCCTGAGTTATCTTTTGACTTCAACCATCCACACCCTGGGGCCTGAGTCTGGCACAGGACACACGGGTCACAGTGTATTAGGCAAGACAGACATGGAGCACCATACACACCTGTGATGGGGCCAACCAGCTGAGGGGGTGGCCGCACGACCGTGCTGACAGACACATTGAGTACAGCAACAGTCATGCGCAGAGGTCAGGGATCATGTGGAGTGTCCTGGGGGGCACCCAGGTATGTGTAGACAGGTGGCAGAACCATGTCCTGCAAGCTTGAGTCCGGTGGATGCAGAGAATGGGGGCCTGGCCAACGCTGGATGCATGGGGATGGCACATGTCACAATACCCACACAGTCATGGACATCATGCCCAATACACAGTCTCAGCCCACACACACATCTTGCATCCTGCTACTCGACACATTGACACATAGCCACAATCAGGGTATACCATGCCAGACATGCTGGATGCACCGTGGCAACACACCAGCATTGACTGAGAAGAGGCACCTTGGAGGCATAGGGACACCTTTATTAGTCATGTTTTCGGGATTGCAGAGGCAACTTGAAGTACACATGAACACATCTTGTGGAGTAACATGTGGGTCCAACACTGGCACCCCCCTTCTGCAGCACAAATGCGTGTTCGCCATGGAACTGGCACACAATTGTCGGCCAACAGCTAAACACCCACAGCTGCTCACGGAGAGCCTGCCATACACCATAGATCCGCTGATGTGGAAGTCCCACACCATGTCAAGCCAATGCTAACCGTATGTGTCCGAGGGCAGTGTCACACACATTGATGCCATCATCACAATCCACTATCCCATCACTGATGACTGTCAACCAGTCAGACCATCTATTCAGGTCAAAAACAGCTGCATGTCGTGTCCGATGGTGATGCTACATGGCTGCAGAGGAACCAAACATCCACAGGGGCAGTGTGCATACATCGTGACCAACTCCCACACCCAATACACCCCTGATGCATCCCTTACCCTATGGAGACTTCAAAACGTGTCCGTGCCTGTAACGCTGTGCCACAACAATGCAAGCAGCAGACGTCATGCGCAAGTACCTGGGGAAGAGAGACACACAAGAAGTCAGCCACAAAAAGCACAGCCACTTGCATGTGCATTTACTCGACACATGTATGGATGACAACATGCTAGGTCACAATTATGACTGAGGAAATACAACCATCACTGGCACCATCACTCCAGTGACACACCCACACACACCTCTGACTCACGTGCCATACATGCAGGTGGACACACACATCACAACACATGCCACACGGGGACAAATGCGTGCACACTCAGACACTGGTACTCACCACTAAGCAAAGAAGTCGCGTATGAGCCGAGTCCGGATGTCCTCCTGCGGCTCCACATCCTCCACATCACTAGCCCCATTGCCAAGCCCTTCGTCCTCCACGGGTGGATGGTCCTGGTCATCTTGATCCAGGATGAGTGGCACAGCTTTCTCAACTGCCATGTTGTGCAGCATACAGCAGACCATGAAGATTTTGCAGACCTTCGCAGGGGCATATGGGAGGGCGCCGCCGGTCTTGTGGAGGCATCGAAAGCGGCTCTTCAGCAGACCAAACGTCCTCTCTATCACTCGCCTTGTCCGGCCATGGGCGGTGTTGTAGCGGAGCTGGGCCGGCGTGATGGGGTTGCGGAGAGGTGTGAGCAGCCAAGGCATGTTGGGATAGCCAGCGTCCCCTACATGGGAAGCACATGGACATCGTTAGAACTGGTGAAGCGGTCGTGCAGGTAGGCAATGCAAAATACAGGACAGACAGACTGTACCCACCAACAACACATGCTCTTTCGTTGCGCAGCTGCATCATCATTTCAGGCATCCTGCTACACCTCATGATGTAGGCATCGTGTGCTGATCCTGGAAAACGAGCACAGACATGTGAAATCAACATGTTGGACTGACACACCACAAGGGCATTGATGGAGTGGTAGTGCTTCCGATTGCGGTACGCTACCTCCCGTGCGTGTGGTGGTACCAAAGCTACATGTGTCCCATCTATGGACCCAATGACATGGGGCATCCCTCCCAGGGCATAGAATCCACGCTTGACCGCAGTCAACTGTTCAGGGGTTGGGAACTTGATGAAGTCATCCAGGTGAATCAACATGGCCTCTAAGAAATCATGCAGCACACGGCAGAACATGCTCTGGGACATGCCACCAACATGAGCTATGGTATATTGAAAGGTACCCGTGGCGAGAAAATGTAGGGCTGCCATTACCTTCAGCTGGGGTGTCAGTGCCGTAGGATACCTGTGCTGCGGTTCCAGGTGTGGTGCCAGTCTCGCCGTCAACTCCTGAATCAACCGTCGTGGGAAGCGGTAGCTCCGGATCCGATCATTCTCCCACATGTCAGCCAAGTCCGGCATTGCTCGGGGAAGAGGCGGCGCTCTGCAGTAATTTGGAAGTGACAAGGAAGAGTGAGTGCACCACAACAACAAATCATTTGTACTGAGCACTTGTTAATCTGTCAATACACATATGCTACATAGGGAGTCAGGTATGTGCTACATGCCCAGGACAGGTATGGCTGCCAGGTGACACTCCTACCAAGACCCAGCTACACACGGAGATTGAGAACCTCCCCATGCCATGCCATGGGAATAGCTGTGTCCCAGTGCAAGTGAACAGCCAGACGCAAGACAGGAGTGACATACGCCCACACATCAGCAGAAGTAGGATGCCGATTGCAGAGACTGGTAGCGGAACACTAGAGCCACAGGGCACATGACATTACACTAGGACAGCCCACACACCTTGCCATGAAGTTGCACATGTCATGAATCACCACACAATCATTGTGAGGATGCAGACATGTCCTTGTCACGCTACTCCGTGTCCCATGCATACATGTGCACCTCACATCCGATACCACATGTGGCATGGTGTGCGGAACAGTGTGCTATGTCAATCTACACACAGACACATGTTGGTTGCTGCTACAGCTGCAGCTTTTGAGTGTGCTCCAACATCAACCTGATGGGAAGCCCCCACACATACATGACATAGTCACATTGTGCACCGTGGGTAGTGACAAGGCAGGTGTGGTAACCCCTGTACAGGGCATCAGGGGACACTTCCGTGTGTTGGTGTCCGTGCCATGCCAGTGACGCTCACCCCAAGTGTGCAGTACGACATGCACACATGTCAAAGGAGTCAAGGGCATGCCTGGCACACATTGCACCGTCACACAGTACACCTGTACACATCTCATCATACATGTGGTGCCTTCTCCACTCAGGAGTAATGTTCCACATCACAGCCTGTCACACCTGTGCCCCACACATGTAGTAATGCACAGACGATGGCTTGATGTCCATTCCTGGACAAGTATGTCCATCCATGGACAAGTATGTCCATCCATGGACTAGTATGTCCGCCCTATTCCTACCTGTGTGCCCCTATCAACACTGTGATGTGTAAAAACTAGGCCTGGGCGGTAAATTCCGTTCCGTTCGCGGAATTTGCGGACTTTGGGTAATTTCGCGTTCCGCGGAGAACGCGAAATTGCCCAAAAATCTGCGTTCCGCGACTTCGCGAAATTTCTTGCTTGTTCGCGTTCTCAATATGCGTGTTCGCGAGATATTTCACCCCGAGCACGCAAACAGCGATCGCGAACAGGAAAAAAGTATCGCGAACAAGCAATTCCGCGTGTTCGCGGCATTTCTGCGTGTTCGCGGAGATTTTTTACCGTTTCGCGGAGATTTGCGTAACGCGATTACGCAAATTCCGCCCACCCCTAGTAAAAACCGCCGTACTGCTGCTAAGAGGGCCTGTGTACGTTCCCAAATCACTATGGGAGTGCTGCCGTATGTGTACCCATCGTGATGGCGAGCGTACAGGCATTTGTACGGTCCGTACTACTACGAGTACGCATACGCGAGCAGACCCATACTGATAGTGAGCGTAGATGCGTGTGTACGGCCCGTACCACTACGAGTACGCATACGCGAGGACAGCCATAGTGATAGGGCCGTACGCACGCATGTACGCTCACTATCAGTATGGGTCTCCTCGCGTATGGGTACTCGTAGTGGTACGGGCCGTACACAGGCATGTACGCTCACTATCAGTTTGGGTCTCCTCGCGTATGGGTACTCGTAGTGGTACGGGCCGTACACACGCATGTACGCTCACTATCAGTATGGGTCTCCTCGCGTATGCGTACTCGTAGTGGTACGGGCCGTACACACGCATGTACGCTCACTATCACTACGAGTACGCATACGCGAGGACACCCATAGTGATAGTGAACTTAGGCACGTGTGTACGGGCCGTTGCAATGCATTTGGGGTGCCCTAGGGCCCCGAAACGCACCGTACCTGTGTGTGACGCTCCAAATTACATAGGGGACAAGTATTAAGGCCTACATGCATGCTGGTTGTCATGGAGACCAAGTTCAAATTTCGAAATTCTTCTGGAAGGTGCACAGCAGAAGTCAGTTGGAATTATTCAACTTTGTTGCAATGTGTTTGTGGGGCTGACATCATGCAGGAGAATGAAACCGATAGAGAACCCACAGACTGCTAGGTTTGAAGGGATTGGAGGAAACATAGGATGCAAATGTGAGTGACCAATCACTCTGTACTCCTGTGCATGAGATGGGCCAGCAAGGCAGATATAAGGCAGCCAGGTCCCATGAGGGAGCACTTGCCTGCACATCTCTGTATTCCACGACCCAGCTGCTGCTACTGATTCCCTGGAACCATGTCAAGGGCTGTGGAGAGGTCACAGCCATTCACCCTGGAGGAGAACATGGCTTTGGTGGATGTGATCCTCCCACGGTACCCCATGCTGTATGGGCGACCAGGTTATCAGGTGAGTGCAGTGTCCACTGCCACAGACTGTGTCCCTTTTTTGTGACTGTGACTTCTGCCATTGTGTCCAGGTGTGACACACATGCCATGTACTGTAGGGGGGGTGCCAGGGGGGGAATGCCTGATGTCTCCCAGCAGTGCCCTGAGACAGGAGGGGTAGGTGCAGAGTCCTCCCAGCAGTGCCCTGAGACAGGAGGTGTGGGTGCAGAGCCCTCCCAGCAGTGCCCTGAGACAGGAGGGGTGGGGGCCTATCACTCCCAGCAGTGCCCTGAGACAGGAGGGGTGTGTGCAGAGTCCTCCCAGCAGTGCCCTGAGACAGGAGGGGTGTTTGCAGAGTCCTCCCAGCAGTGCCCTGAGACAGGAGGGGTGTGTGCAGAGTCCTCCCAGCAGTGCCCTGAGACAGGAGGGGTGGGGGCCTATCACTCCCAGCAGTGCCCTGAGACAGGAGGGGTGTTTGCAGAGTCCTCCCAGCAGTGCCCTGAGACAGGAGGGGTGTTTGCAGAGTCCTCCCAGCAGTGCCCTGAGACAGGAGGGGTGGGGGCCTATCACTCCCAGCAGTGCCCTGAGACAGGAGGGGTGTTTGCTGAGTCCTCCCAGCAGTGCCCTGAGACAGGAGGGGTGGGTGCAGAGTCCTCCCAGCAGTGCCCTGAGACAGGAGGGGTGGGTGTGATGCACAGTGTGAGGCTGGATCTTTGATTGTGTCGTTGCCCTCATTCCACCTGTGTCCTTTCAATGGCACGTACTGCTTTTGCCCTTCCCCAGAGGATCATGTCCCTATGAAAAAGGTGCAATGCGTTGGATGCATACTAGGCCTTGTTGTAAACAGCGAATGTGTTCTAATCTGTGTCCCTGTGACATGTGCCAGGTGTATTGATGTAGTGTCACTTGTCCATCCTCACAGGTAGACGCCTCTGCCAAGGAGCAGATATGGCTGGACGCCGTCAGCGCCGTGAGGAGGGCGGAAGGTCGGAAGCGGCGCCTGACCCAGGTGAGGAAACGCTGGCAGGATATCCGGTGCTGGACGCGGAGGATCGCACGGGTCCTGCTGGGGGACTCACCTGAGAGCCACAAGAACCGCGGGCGCCGCCGTCTCTCCCACATCCAGAAACGTGTGCTGGCGGTGGTCTTTCCTGACTTGGACAGGCGTCTACAGGAGATGCAGCAGCCGGAAGGGGGTAGGTACATGTGTGTGTTTGTTGTGTTTCACCAGCATTTGTAAGTGCAATGTTCCATGGATACACTTCAAGGGTTTATGGTGCTGTGCAGATCCTATTCCCCACAGTATTGCAGTGCTCTCCTGCCTGCCTTCCCCTCCTTGCAATGTGTTCCCTGGTCTGTGTGTAGTCACTCCATCACAAGGTTATGTAGCCTGACACATTCTCCAAGTGTCCAATGCCTGCAGCATCATGTGTGGGGGTGGTGTGTAACAGGTTTAGTGACCTTGCCTGTGCCCTGTCCAGTTCTGGACTTGTGGGTTCCATGTCAGTTGGCACTAATGCTGATTCCAGACATGGGAGTTAATCTCTTGAGTGCCAGGCCTTCCAGCAGGCATGTCCCATGTGGTGGCCTGTGACATGATGTGCATGATTGTGCGTTACGCATAGTGCAGGGATGTTAGCGTGTGTTGCAGTCATTTCCATTCAGGTGCATGGAGTTGTGTGGCCACTACTGTCCCCAGGGGCATCTTTTCCTAGGTCTCATGTGTGTAAGCCGAGATTGTTGACAATCTCTGTGTCTACAGCATAGGTTGTGCTCTGTGCCATTGTCCCCTGGCACCATGTATATTGATGTGAGATGTATTGCAAGTGTCCACTGTACAGCCTGACCTGATTTTCCTATTACATACTCACGGTGGCCATTGCCTTTGTGTCTTGTTGCAATCATCTGATGATGCCCATTTGTACATGATAATTTGGAAAGCCGCACCTTGGGTAGTTTGTGTGCAATATTGAAGTTTTGCATCCCATGTGTATTTCACCCTGACTAAGAGATGTAAGTGCTTCCTGTGTCTCCACAGATTTGTCTCATGTAGGGGGTGGGTGGTGCGGGCATGGCCTACATGTCAAGACCTGTCATCTCCTTGCTAGGACTGGCCAGTGTGTGATGTTTGTCAGGACATACACTCAAGGTGCATTGTGCCAGTCAGGGTGGGCATGTTCTCAGTATTACCTATGCTGCATGTGCCTCTAGTTCCTGGCTATGGTCCCTGCTCATCCCTATTGACTGCCACGCTGTGTGGTGCAGATGCAGTGCTGGATTGTCCACAGGGCCTTGCTCCTCAGTCAAAATTCCATGTCATCTCATTTGCTATTGTGTCATGCTCTCCATAGTTTTTCCATGGCATGGTGGGTCACACAACTGTGTCTTGCAGGGCCTACATATGTACCTTGTTTTGTAGTTGTAACTCTTCCTTTGTTTCAGGGTATGCACTGTGACCTAAGTAGATTTGACTCATGTGACATATGTATACAGGTCTATGATTAATTTCTGTCTCTTCACCCTGCCCACAGCATCGTCGGGGGACACGGAGGGAGACATGGACACAGACGGCGCGGAGGGACCGAGCACCAGTGCCAGCGGTGACATCGGGGCTGGCACTTCGAGTGGGACTGAGGCGGTGGAGAGTGAACCCGGGGACCTGTCGACTGGCACAACAGAGTATGAAGCTGACGGGTCCGAGGAGGATCACTCCGAGTGGGCGGTGGCTGCACCACCATCTGACAGCAGCCCTACATCTGGCACCGCCCCCTCCATTGCCATCAGCCGCCTCCCACGTGCTCGTGTCTCTTCCCAGCGCGCCCGGTCCCCACATGTCTCCTTCCTGCCAGGCACCGCACCCCCTGCCCCTGTCTCCACTGCTGCCGCCAATGCTGAGTCTGTGGACATCCAGCGGCAGTTGCAGATTGGTCAGACTGCGATCCTTAATGTCCTCCATGGCCACAGCCAGGTCCTCAACAACATGGAGGCATACTTGGAGGGCATTCATTCTTCGCAGGCTGACCAACGCAACTTGCTGAGGTCCATAGACTCCACACTGACTGCAGCAGTGGGTCTCCTGCAGCGCTACGTCCCACCCCCTACCCCTGCTCCTTCCACAATTCCCACTCCCATGCCTGTCCCACATACACACAGACGTAAGCATGCACCCACCACAACAGACACAGGCACCACACCAGCAGGGAAGGTCCGCCGCACACCTCCTGACACGCACACACAGGGTGCAGTAGGCACACCCACTGGGTCGGGGGGAAAACGTGTGACACGCAGCCAGAGTGGGAGTCCGCATTCCACCCAATCCACTCCCTCCAAATCCCCTCCCCTCAGCTCTCCTGGCCACATCTCCCCCAAGGACTCCTTCATGGCCGCTCTGTCCCTGAGCCCCACATTGACACCACCCCGCAAGTGGTCAAGGAGGTCCCCGGTCAGGGTGCTTGAGTCCCCCCCCCCTGTCCACATCCTCCCCCAGTGGCGCTGCGACCCATCCCTCTGACCCCCCCCTCCTTGGGGCCTGTGGTTCCTTCGGGTGCAGGGGAGTCCCTGGAGGACCTTGCGAAGGTGTGCAGTGACATCCTGGCCTCCACCTTTGGGCCTGCCCCTCCCCCTGTGGTGGAGTCCTCCATCCCTGCACCCACGACGCCTACCCTTCACCCTCCTGTCCCTGCAGTGCCTGTTTCCTCACCCCCACATGATGCCCTCACCCCTGTGGAAGACAACGGATTGTAACTGTGCAGGCAAGCTAGGGGACACGCATCCCACTGTGTCCCCCATCCAGCTGGGAATCCTGGACTGCCCTATGGGCTTTGTTAATATTGGACTTACGTCATACTAGTTTTTTGCTCATGCTGAATAAAGCTATTTATTTTTTTCCCTCCGAACACTCCTGCATTGCTGGCATTGCTGTTGGTGGGGCTGCTACATGGTTGTGGGTGTTGGTCATGTGTTGGGTGTGTGGGAAATGTAGTAGTGTGCTGCTCATTGGGTGGACCCTGGGATCTGTGTGCCTCACACGGTGTTAGCTACCTTTCTCCATTCATGTATGCAGTTGCTGCATGTTGCAATTGTCCCAAGGTGTATTCCTTCCTCTGTGTACCCTGACTTCTTCCCTGCAGGGTATCCCCTGACTTTAGCACAGAGCTGTGTGTCCATTAGCTGAGTGTGTGACGGACTCCTTCAACTTTGCACATGCATGCTGAGCGATGTCTCCACCTGCATCATTGGTGGCATCCTTGGTAGTCATTGTACTTGTGTATGTGGCATATTGACATGACTTCATGTGTACATGTTAACTTTTCTGCGCTATGCATGCGTATACTCCCAGCCTCACACACATGTGGTACATGTACTGCAGGGTATTTGTGCACCTGACTGACATTTGTGGGCATGGTATATGTGACTACTAAACCCTTTGCGTTCCATGGGCACTGCTGGGAGTGATAGGCCCCCACCCCTCCTGTCTCAGGGCACTGCTGGGAGGACTCTGCACCCACCCCTCCTGTCTCTGGGCACTGCTGGGAGTGATAGGCCCCCACCCCTCCTGTCTCAGGGCACTGCTGGGAGGACTCTGCACCCACCCCTCCTGTCTCAGGGCACTGCTGGGAGGACTCTGCACACACCCCTCCTGTCTCTGGGCACTGCTGGGAGGACTCTGCACCCACCCCTCCAGTCTCAGGGCACTGCTGGGAGGACTCTGCACCCACCCCTCCTGTCTCTGGGCACTGCTGGGAGGACTCTGCACCCACCCCTCCTGTCTCAGGGCACTGCTGGGAGGACTCTGCACCCACCCCTCCTGTCTCTGGGCACTGCTGGGAGTGATAGGCCCCCACCCCTCCTGTCTCAGGGCACTGCTGGGAGGACTCTGCACCCACCCCTCCTGTCTCTGGGCACTGCTGGGAGTGATAGGCCCCCACCCCTCCTGTCTCAGGGCACTGCTGGGAGGACTCTGCACCCACCCCTCCTGTCTCAGGGCACTGCTGGGAGGACTCTGCACACACCCCTCCTGTCTCTGGGCACTGCTGGGAGGACTCTGCACCCACCCCTCCAGTCTCAGGGCACTGCTGGGAGGACTCTGCACCCACCCCTCCTGTCTCTGGGCACTGCTGGGAGGACTCTGCACCCACCCCTCCTGTCTCAGGGCACTGCTGGGAGGACTCTGCACCCACCCCTCCTGTCTCAGGGCACTGCTGGGAGGACTCTGCACCCACCCCTCCTGTCTCAGGGCACTGCTGGGAGGACTCTGCACCCACCCCTCCTGTCTCAGGGCACTGCTGGGAGGACTCTGCACCCACCCCTCCTGTCTCAGGGCACTGCTGGGAGGACTCTGCACACACCCCTCCTGTCTCTGGGCACTGCTGGGAGGACTCTGCACCCACCCCTCCTGTCTCAGGGCACTGCTGGGAGGACTCTGCACCCACCCCTCCCGTCTCTGGGCACTGCTGGGAGGACTCTGCACCCACCCCTCCTGTCTCAGGGCACTGCTGGGAGGACTCTGCACCCACCCCTCCTGTCTCAGGGCACTACTGGGAGGACTCTGCACCCACCCCTCCTGTCTCAGGGCACTGCTGGGAGGACTCTGCACCCACCCCTCCTGTCTCAGGGCACTGCTGGGAGGACTCTGCACCCACCTCTCCAATTTCACAATATGTACGCTCATGACATGCACGGATGTGGGTACGCTCCATGCATTCGAGGTGGGGGTACGTGTCATACTTACACTGTTGGGGTGGGGGTACGCTCCATGCATTCGAGATGGGGGTACGTGTCGTACTTACACTGTTGGGGTGGGGGTACGCTCCATGCATTCGAGGTGTGGGTACGGGTCGTACTTACACTGTTGGGGTGGGGGTACGCTCCATGCATTCGAGGTGTGGGTACGGGTCGTACTTACACTGTTGGGGTGGGGGTACGCTCCATGCATTGGAGGTGGGGGTACGTGTCGTACTTACACTGTTGGGGTGGGGGTATGCTCCATGCATTGGAGGTGGGGGTACGTGTCGTACTTACACTGTTGGGGTGGGGGTACGCTCCATGCATTCGAGGTGAGGGTACGGGTCGTACTTACACTGTTGGGATGGGGGTACGCTCCATGCATTCGAGGTGAGGGTACGGGTCGTACTTACACTGTTGGGGTGGGGGTACGCTCCATGCATTCGAGGTGAGGGTACGGGTCGTACTTACACTGTTGGGGTGGGGGTACGCTCCATGCATTCGAGGTGAGGGTACGGGTCGTACTTACACTGTTGGGGTGGGGGTACGCTCCATACGTACGCGTGTGAGGGTACGTGTCGTACTTACACTGTTGGGGTGGGGGTACGCTCCATGCATTCGAGGTGAGGGTACGGGTCGTACTTTCACTGTTGGGGTGGGGGTACGCTCCATACGTACGCGTGTGAGGGTACGTGTCGTACTTACACTGTTGGGGTGGCGGTACGCTCCATACGTACGCGGGTGTGGGTACGGGTCGTACTTACACTGTTGGGGTGGGGGTACGCTCCATACGTACGCGTGTGAGGGTACGTGTCGTACTTACACTGTTGGGGTGGGGGTACGCTCCATACGTACGCGGGTGTGGGTACGGGTCGTACTTACACTGTTGGGGTGGGGGTATGCTCCATGCATACGGGGTGGGGGTACGGTCCGTACATGTCCGTCCCCACGCTATGTGATGCTTGTGCGGCCCGTACCCAGGCCTTTGCCACGTGGGTACGAGCCGTCCCGCCATTGTTGGGGTGACGTGGGTGTGGGCGTGGTACGACTCGTACCCACGCTCTTCAGGCGTGGGTACGGGACGTACATGTCTGGTTGTGTTGCTGGTTCGCGTCGTGACGGACTTCCGTTGTGGCGGTCGCTGGCTTAGCTGGACACGCCCCCACCCCCTCGTAGTGACCAGGGCCTGGGAGTCAGGTATGTCCAGGGCATGTGTGCTGTGTGACTTTGGTGGGGGGTTTGTGGCCTGCCCTGGTCCTGCCACCCCCCCCCACCCCACTTTCCCCCCTCCCTTAGTTATTCTGACCTTCTGCGGCGTCTGCGTCGGAACCTGTAGAGGAGGTCGACTGCTATGAGGGCCGGGATGACACGTAGGTTCGGGTCCATGTCTGTCCGTCGCGTACGGGTCCTCCTTGTTCGCGTCGTCCTGTGTGTGCGTCGCGTACGGGTCCTCCTTGTTCGCGTCGTCCTGTGTGTCCGTCGCGTACTGGTCCTCCTTGTTCGCGTCGTCCTGTGTGTCCGTCGCGCACTGGTCCTCCTTGTTCGCGTCGTCCTGTGTGTCCGTCGCGTACTGGTAGTCCTTGTTCGCGTCGTCCTGATTTCCCGGCAGTTTTTGGCAGCCGGAAAATATTCACCGTGCGGGATGACGTCGCTGCGAATCGTAATTCCTGGTTCGTGAATGGCAGGCTGCGAGCGTCCCGACGTCAGGTCGGCGCTTTCCCGGATCGCATTTGTAGGTTTCTTTTGTTCGGTCGGGGTTTTTTACGATTCGTACGGAAATGGTGTTCCCGTGCGAATCGTAATTCCATGTTTGTATATTTTGACGACCGGGTACGCGTCGGACGGAGAATATGCTCCGTCCGACGGTTCGTACCCGGTTTTTACAGGATCGTAATTGGCACCTCTGAGTCTCTCTTGCAGCCACGAGGATACAGTCTCTATCTGATAGTTTCATATTTTGGCGATTATTGCCCAGGGGTGACCCCCTGGGGGAAGAGGGTGGAAGCACCTAGGCTCTGTGTAGTACGAAGAAGACTGATAAGCCCCTCGGACGCAACTGAGCGCGTATCCATCGCTCCAAGAATTGCTGTCCTGGCCTCCTCAACTCGTTCAGGGAACCCCAGGACTCTTATGTTGCTGCACCTTGCATGCCCCTCCGCATCCTCAGCCCGACGCTCAAGGGCCCTCATGGCTGAGGACATCAGGGCCATCTGCTGCGTAAGTGTCACCACTTCTCCTTATAAGTCCACTACGTCTCCCTCTGCTCTGGATACTTTGTCTGCTACTTTATGTAAAGCGAATGTGTGACAGAATATTGACGGACAGAAAATCGACCTGCAAAAATATCGACACAGAAATATAGAAGTCAAAAATATCGAAGTCCAATCTACATAGAGGTAAGTACAAAAATATCGAAAAAGATATATAGGTGCCGATTCCGATCCGTTAAAAATATTCCCCGTACGAATCGTATCCGGATTTTTTTACGTACGAATCGTACAAGTCCCGTACAAACTGCCAAGTACGATTCGTATGTTAAAAAATCCATACGAATCGCATTGGGAAAATTCCCCGACACGTCCTCGGGTCGGAAAAAGTGTCCGACACGTCCCCGGACAGTTTTACGTACGAATCGGGAAACTGAAGTCCGAGCGTGCGAGTACGATCCGTCACGTCCGTCCGAATGCACAACCGTATGGAAAAAACACCGTACGGAGCGAACTTCCATAGCAACCATGGAGACGTCCAAACATGTGCCTGCATACGCGCCGAACACCCCCCCAGCCCACACCCCCCAAGTACGTGCCGTACCCCCAGCCCCCCCCAAGTACGTGCCGTAACCCCACCCCCGTAGGCACGGAGCGTACCCCCACCCCATGTAGGTATGGAGCGTACCCCCACCCCACCCTGTAGGTATGGAGCGTACCCCCACCCCCCGTATGTACGGTGTGTACCCCCAGCACATAGCGCTGGGGGTACGCACCGTACATACGGGGGGTGGGGGTACACACCGTACATACGAGGGGTACGCACCGTACATACGGGGGGTGGGGGTACGCACCGTACATACGAGGGGTACGCACCGTACATACGGGGGTGGGGGTACGGCGAGGACATGGGGGGGTGCTGGGGTATGGCGCGGACATGGGGGGGCTGGGGGTATGGTGCGGACGTGTAGGGATGGGGGTACGGTGCGTACCGGGCCCCCTTTTCGCCATGCATCATGGCGTACTTAGCTTTTCCGGCACTTTTTGGGTCCCGTAAAAATATTGCTGTGCGAAGTGCTGTGGGTACGAATCATACTTGCTGGTCCGTAAAACGCTGCCTGACTCCGTGCGAATGTCGCGTACGCGGTGTCCCGGATCGGAATTGTGGGTATATTTAAGCCGGTCGATGTTTTTTATGATTCGTACGGAAATGGTGTTTCTGTACGAATAGTACTTGCGGGTTGGTAAGGTGGTTTTCCCGGGTACGAGTCGGACGGAGAAAACGCTCCGTCCGACGATTCGTACCCGGTTTTTCCAGGATCGGAATCGGCCCCATAGTTGTCAAAAATATCGAAGTTAAAAATTTCGTTTTTTAAAAGGTTTTAATAATAATGTAAAATTAAGTAAATAATACATATAATTAAAAGTAATATAGTTGAAAATATTAAAAGATATTTAAAAATAATAACTACTACATTAAGAGGCCCATTAGTATGTCAGGCGGATCACCACCGATCCGCCCGACATTTCCTCCCGCCCGCATGTAAATTCCCCCCGCCATATTACTGTGGTGGGGGACCCCGGCGGACGGAAAGACCGTCTGCCGGTTTTCCGCCCGGTCGATGAGTCGACCGGGCGGAAAAGCTGGTAATATGGTGGCGGTGTCTGGTAGACACTGTCATCCATATTAAGATACATGCAGGGTTATGCCTTTCGTTGCCGCCTTGGAAAGGCATGCAGTCTTCTACATTGGGGGCCCATAGCGAGCCCCCAGAGATTCTGGAGAGTCGAGGGTGCACATGGGGGGTACCTATGGTACCCCCCTACATTTCAATGTACAACATGGCAGGCACCACGTGGTGCCTGTCACATTGTGCATTTCAATGCACAACTTGCATTTTTGGCATTGCGGCGGGCGGTGCTTTCAGCACAGCCCACCGCAATGTTAGGAATGACGGATGCGCCCGCCAGTGTAGCAGGTGCATCCTAATGGTATGTGCGGGACCGCTGCATGCATTGTGGCCAGTCCCATTTCCCGGGGGCATGCTAATGCCCCCTAAATGTTAAAATAAATTAAACATATACATATAAATTAATATAAATACTTACTCCGAATAGTGCAACATTAGGGAAAGCGTTGGATAGCGTAGGGGTAAAAATTACTGTTCCCACTCCAGAGAGTGCAACAGTAGGGAAAGCGCTGGATAGCGTAGGGGTAAATTTTACTATTCCCGCTCCAGAAAGTGCAACAGTAGGGAACACGCTGGATAGCGTAGGGGTAAAAATTACTATTCCCACTCCAGGGAGTGCAACAGTAGGGAAAGCGTTGGATAGCGTAGTAGTAAAAATTACTATTCCCACCCCAGAGTGCAACAGTAGGGAAAGCGCTGGATAGCGTAGGGGTAAAAATTACTATTCCCACTCCAGTGAGTGCAACAGTAGGGAAAGCGTTGGACAACGTAGATGTTAAAAATAGCATGCTTATAAATTAAATAAATATTGTAATTAAATAATGATTTATTAATAAACTTAGAAAAAAAATACAAATATATCAAAAATAATAATAACTTTAATAATATTAAATACTTCCCACCCTATTCACCAATAAACACACAACACACTCCACATAAAATTTCACAAAATTAAATTAATTTGCAATTAATGAATTAATAAAAATTAATTTGCAATTAATAATTACATAAAAAAGTAATTATCAATAACAATAAATAATATGTCATAAACATTAATAACCAATTAATGATTAATTAACAAAAATACTTATCAATACCAATAAATAATATTTTTAATACAAATTAATAACACATTAATAAGTAATGGAAACAATATCAATACAAAAAAATAATATTTATTACAAATTAATAACCAATTAATAATTAATTAACTAAAAATATCAATGCCAGTAAATAATATTTAATACAAATGAATACCCAATTAATAATTAATTAACAAACAATTTAATTATCAATACTCTTTTTCTTAATTAATTACTTAATTACAAACAATGTACTTATAACCCTATTCCCCTAAAAACACACAACCCACTCCAAAAATAAATTAATACAAATAAAAAAATGATCAATTAATAATAATTAATTACCAATTAATAATTAATTAGCAATACAATAATTATTAATAACAATAATTAACAAATATTAATTACTTAATTAAAATTAAATCACTTCCCACCCTATTCCCCTATAAACCCACAACCCACTACAGAAATAAAACACAAAATGTAATTAAAATAAATTAATAATTCCTAAAAATTATTATTTAATTTACTATAATTAAATTACTTCCCACCCTATTCCCCTATAAACCCACAATCCGCTACGGTGCTAAAACTCAAAATTTACTTTAAAAATATTACTAATTTTTAAACATTTATACATATATTTGAAAAAACAGTATAATACTTAACAAAAAATATAGAACACATACATATTAAATACATAATAAAATACATAACACTCATAAATATCGATATTATTAACATCGATAATTTAACTATCGATATTACTAACATCTATATTTCTTACCTTAACTTCGATATTCTGGTTGTAGATATTCTTGACTTCGATTTATTGTCCCTACGATATTTAAAACTCGATAGAACTGTGCTACGATATGTAAAAATCGATATTTTGACTGTCCACCACATAAAGTGGCTCTCAGTAGGTTCAAGTCGATAGAAGCAGTCTCAATTTGGCTTTCCAGTGCCTTCCTGGAACCCTGGATGGCCGCTAGGAGCTCAGCGCGTGTTGATTCGTCGGTAGCACCGTCTTCTCCCTCTCAAACTCAAAACTACAGTAAGGAGTTGGCATTTTTAAGTGTGTTTTAGCTTGGCCTCTTTAAGCTTTTAATCATTATTTCTCCCACTCTGTTAAATAGAATTTGCTTAAAGGAGCGCATCTTAGGGGTTAGCAGTCCAGCTTTTTTGACACCTAGCCCATAAATGGAAAGGAAGGACCGTACACGCAGCGGACGCAAGACTACAGTAAAGAGTTGGCGTTTTTAAGCATTTTTAACGTTGGCGTCTTTAAGCTTTTAATCATTATTTCTCCCGCTCTGTTAAATAGAATAGCGCTTAATAGAGCTCAGCACTACCTGCTACTGAGGGGCCGAATCCGATACCGGCCGCAAAACGAACTGACCGACACGGACCCTGACCCAATACCGACCGACACGGACCAGCGCCGTACGACCCATGCAGTACGAGGCAACGCGAGTGAATTACAACCGACAAGTACGGAATACAAGCCGTACGACCGAGCCATAGGGAAAATAGTGATCCGGCTGGAAAACCGACGCGAATTTCACCGACCGACACGAACCCGGAATTAACCCGACCGACCCGTACCCGCGATGTCCAATCCGCGCAGTACGATACAATGCGTGTAAAACCAGACCGACTCGCACGGAGACCAAGCCGCACGATCGACACGCACAGAAAACTGGGCACACAAGCAATAGAGACCTTCACGACCGACACGTATCAAACACAGAAGATAGGCATAGTGAACAAGGCGGAGAAGCCCGCACGAGACAACAGCAGCGTCCATTTCTGTCACATGAACATCTCCTTCATGCCTACAAAACCCAAAGGAAAAAAGACAAAAAAGGACCAAAGAAGCGATGACAAAGCCAATAAATACCAAATAAAGAAACATGGGACAAATACACACCCAAAACTCCAACTATATAGAGGACTACAATCACTACCATCATCCCTTGCAAACAGGAGACACAGCTAGCAGCAAACACCATTACACAGCAACCACAGACACACTCACAACTCACACATCACACAAACCACTCACCATCAGCACCTCATACAAAAGCACACACACATACAGCCAGCAAAACCAACACTAACCCACCCTCACTTGCACCCTCACACACACACATCCCTCACCACCACAACCCATCACCATGCCCCCAAAGAAGAATCCAAAGTTCACAGATAGTGAGTTAGAAGTGCTGGTAGACGAGATCATGAGAGTAGAGCCACATTTGTTTGGTACATTGGTCCAAAGGACCCCCATGTCACAGAAAACAAAGATGTGGGTGAGAATTGTGGACAAGGTGAACGCCCAAGCACCAGCAAGGCGCACAAAGGATGATATCCAGAACAGGGGGTATGACGTGCGCAGGAGGGTCAAGAAACTCTTCGAAAAAGATCATGCCCTGAGTCAGTGCATCGGCAGTGGCCCTCCTGCCAAACCAGTCTACTTCAGGACCTGGGAGGAGAAGGTGCGGGACATCCTACCACCAGAGAGCGTCCATGGCCTAACAGACATACCAGACCTGGTGAGTACACAAACAACATACCCAAGATTTTGTGGCAAGCGACAGTGAAACCATGCACCGCAAGCAAAGCTACACTAACCAATAGATAATCATCCCAAGATGTGTATGCCAGTCAGACAAACACAATACCTGCCATCTCATAGTGACTTGGAACTGTGTCATGACATGCACCAACCTAAAAACAAATAGAGCAAGCCAGTGGCACAAAGCTAAATAGACACTGCCAGACAGTTTGCCACCACAAACACACTACCTCACAGTGCAGCTGACTGACAGGAAGGATTTGTGGGGATGCAGGTGAAGTTAGTGTATGCAAAAGCATGATGGGGCCTGTAGTCACAGAGAATGCTCCCCCTCCTGATAGGCCCATCAAGACTTTACTGAAACATGCCCACATCACAGGGAGTGGAAAATGACTGACAAGATGGCTGACACTGGCTCCTGATGTGGGGAGTACAAGGCCCTGCTAGGGGGTGTGTGCAAATCAGAAGCAGGACACCACTGACTGACATCCTGAAAGACAACTTGCACGCCCTACAATGGAAGCACGTTTCATGATGGGAAGGAGGACTGGCAGCCCTGACCATACCTACCAGCATGTGGAGACACCCCCCCCCCCTCAACACAAACTCCACACAACTCACCGGGTAGAATGCATTGACACACACCTCATTGAAATATCAGCAAAAGATACCCCATACTGGGTGCTGCTGTGTGACGCACAGGGGCTCTCTTTGGACTTGTAGCCAAACAAACACCAGGATTTCACAGTCAGCCATCTTGCCATTGCTGTCACACCCCCTCACAGGGAAGCAGAGTAAAGAGGAAGGAAGTATGGGCATTCTGGGAAGGGGGGTGTAGCCAAAAGTATGATGGGAGTCGCAGTCACAGACAATCTACACCCACCCACATGGCCCAGCAAGCTCACACTGAACCATACTCGCCTCACAGGGAGTGGGAAGAGACTGACAAGATGTCTGACACTGGGCTCTGTTGTGGGAGCACTAGGCCATGCTGGGAAATGGCCAACCACAAACACCAGGACTGCACAATCAGCCATCTTGCCATTGCTGTCACACCCCCTCACAGGGAAGCAGAGTCAAGAGGAAGGAAGTATGGGCATGCTGGGAAGGGGGGGTGTAGCCAAGAGTATGATGGGAGTCGCAGTCACAGACAATCTACACCCACCCACATGGCCCAGCAATCTCACACTGAACCATACTCACCTCACAGGGAGTGGGAAGGGACTGACAAGATGTCTGACACTGGGCACTGTTGTGGGGAGCACAAGGTCATCCTGGGAAATGGCCAACAACAATATCAAACTCTGTCTGTGACAAGCTGGGAAAAAGCAGTGTACAGGCAGGCATCTGTTCGAAAAGTAGAAAAGGTCATGTTTGTGGACCATCAATGCATGCAGAAACATAACTCACATTGTCTCTTCCAAACACAGGTGGTGCTGGCCACCCAGCACAAAATGATGAGGATTCCCCGGCCCAGACTCTGGCAGACACTGAGCTCTCTGGTCTGACTCTCTCTCTGTCCTCTTCTGATGACGACGACCAACCTGGCACCTCCGGTGTGAGCCATCATGCAGCACCAGCAGCATCAACATCTGCACCCCCTGTACCCACGCCTCCAGCATCTGTACACCGACAGGGCACCACCGCCAACACGGACAGACCAAGGCCAATGAACACCCACAGCACAGGGACAAAGGACCCCCAGGAAGCTACAGCAAACATCACCAGCAACACCACCCAAGGCGTCCCAGTGTCACCTGTGCATTCCGCCGCTGGTCCTGCCCGTGTGGATATGGGTGCTTGGAGGGGTGGGAGGCAGAGGGCGCGCCTTGCAGAGGGGTCTGGACTGCATGATGACCCCCACCTGGCACGCATCCTAGATGCGTACCAGGATAGCACCGGAGGATTTGGCCAGGTAGTGGGGATCCTCAAGGACATGCAACACGAGCAGGTGGCCCACCATGCCCGCATGGAGGCCAAGTGGGATGCCCTTACTGCGGTGCATCGGGACATACTCCAATGCCTCCGCCAGATCAACACCAACCTGTCCACACCTCTCTGGGTGGCCACAACATCTGTCGCAACACCATCTGCCAGCGCCACAGGGAGGGAGGAGGACTCTGGCGGAGAGTCCCCTGCACCGCAGAGGCCTGCACATGAGGATCCTCCCCCCCGGAAGAAGACGGGTCGTCCGAAGAAGGACATGTGAGAGGCAGATGTCCCAGCACATCTCCCAGGGACTCTAAACCTGTTCTGGAAACTGTTCTTTGTGCGCAACCCGCTCACGTTGTCCAATCGCACACAACTCGCCCACATGACATGGAGGGTTCATGTTGGGCCAATGAAGCAGATGACTGTGGACTTTACTCTGGACATTTCATCTACCAGCACTTCCAACTCTAATGTGAACTTTGGGTTCCAAAAACAATGTACAGCACCCACCATCCTGTGCACTTCCCTCACACATGTTTGAAAATAAATTCACCAGTACACCATACTTGCCTCTGTTGTGATTCCAACTTGTCATGTTCAGGGAGATGTAGATCTGCTACACAACACAGTGCATGTCAAATACTGCAACAATGTGACCAAGGTGAGTCATGGTGATGTGACACATGTGAGGGAGACACACCACTATGGCACCACAATACATACTCACCATGCCATGTTACTCATCACACAGAATGATGTTGACCTGAAACACATTGGCATGCACAGACACAACACCAACCCCAGTCAGTGGTCACAAGTCCACAGGTGAGGTAAGCAGATGTCACTCAGATGTGGGAAGACAGATAACGCACATAACAAAGCGTAGCACAGGCTTATTACACATCAGCAACACATTTATTCCACAATAGTTGCATGGTAATTCCACTTAACAGTGGACACACACTCACAAATTGTTGGAGAATTGAAGTCCAGGGAGGGTGGTACATCAGTTAATGGGAATTGACAACATCCACATTGGTGTTGGCTTCTGGGTGTTGGGGGTTAGTGTTGACCAAACAACAGGCAAAGTACCCTGGGAAGGACAGACACTAGACATAGTCAAAAGCACAGCAGAACAGGAGAGAAATGCAATACACATGCACAAAACATGTTGCAAGAAACCTACACAAAAACAAGTTAGCAATACTACCCTATTGTGGAGTACACACCACCTGAATGGACACATCACTGCACGCATCCAGTCAAGTGGCACACAGACACACTCAGACAGCAACAGAGCTGCCACAACACATTCCAGGCTACATCCATACATTCACAGAACAACACTTGAAACTCACATTCAGCTGAAGAAGTTGTTGATGAGCTGTGAGCGGTCGTCACCCTCATCCTCATCATCACTGGCATCTTGGCCCAGCCCGGGATCCTCCACAGGTGCCGGCAGTTGGTCATCGTCATCCTGGATGAGAGGCACCTCTTTCCTCACTGCCATGTTGTGTAGCATGCAGCATACAAGGATTATTTTGCACACCTTTACAGGCTCATATGGGAGGGCCCCACCGGTCTTGTCCAGGCAGCGAAAGCAGCTTTTAAGTAGGCCAAATGTCCGCTCAATCACCCTCCTACTCCGACCATGTGCCTCATTGTAGCACAGCTCGGTTGGTGCCACAGGGTTCCTGAGGGGTGTCAGCAACCACGGCATGTTGGGGTATCCGGAGTCACCTACACACACAAAAATGAACAAGTAGCTGAGTTTTGTAGGAGTGCGGAATACAACATTGGCAAACACACACAATGAGAAACAGTCAGTACACACCGACAAGCCAGGCATGCTGAGCTGGCATCTGTAACATCAGCGTTGCAATGAGACTACTCCTCATAATGTAGGCATCGTGCGCAGAACCAGGGAACCGTGCACACACATGTGTGATAGACATGTCTGCAAGACATACCACCAGAGCATTGATGGAGTGGTAGTGCTTCCTGTTCCGGTATGCCTGCTCATGTGCCTGTGGTGGTATCAGGGCCACATGTGTCCCATCAATAGATCCGATGACGTTCGGCATCCTCCCCAGTTTATAAAAGGCATCCTTTATCTCCGGGAGTTCAGCTGGGCTAGGGAACTTGATGTAAAGGTCTAGGAAATGCAACATCCCCTCCAAGAGTTCGCGTAGCACCCGACTAAACATCGTTTGCGACATACCACCAGCAGTAGCCACAGTGTACTGGAAGGTATCAGTAGCAAAGAAGTGCAGGGCTGCCATCACCTTCCCCTCTGGGGTCAGTGCTGTAGGGTATGTCCGGCCAGGTAGCAGATGTGCTGCCAACTGCTCCGCCCACTCCTCAATCAGTGGCCTGGTGAAGCAGTACCGTCTGATGCAGTCGCGTTCCTGCATGGTTGCAAGGTCTGGGAATGGTCGATGGACAGCTGGTGCCCTGCAGTACAGAGATGCACAAAGGAAGATTGTCAGTTCATCCACCCATGTGGCCATGACCAGGCTCAATCGCACATGATAGATCATGGCATTACACAATGTACTGAGTTGTGTGCTGTTGTGCATGGACACATATTTCACCTACAAGACCACCACCTCACATCTCAATTCCACATATCCACATAAGTCCCATGTAGTGCAAAGGCCAATCATCTGGCTCTGTCAACCAACTTATGTACTGCTGCAACGTTCCAAACACACACCACAGTGACTAGTGAGGCCTGATGGCTCCCAGGCATCACAGATCATGCAGAAACACAGGGTTCCTGTATTGCCACATCAACACTGGCATGGACATAGTGTATCATGTACCCACCACAAGGCAAGCGTAAGTCCCACAGGTAGTGGCCACTGTTGTTCCTGCCGGCCCTACATGTACGTCTCTTAGACACACACACACACCGTCAAGGCTGATGCACATACCACATGGATGTGGAGATTACCTCCCATTGGGCACATTTGAACAGACACATCTGAGACACAACATGCACACAGACTGTGGGTGCACATCAGTATTGTGGCTTCAGGTCTCACTGTGACGTACATGCCATCAGCCCTTGAACTCAGGGTGTATGTGACATGCCCCAAACCTATCCAACATGAAACTGTGTCCGTGACTCATGCCCATTACTGTACAATTGCACATCACAGTGGTAATGTGCACAACACACAAAGGATTCTGCCCCCATGTACACGTGCACAGCCTGGGAGAGGCTGCACAAAAGTGCCACCCAACAAAGCAGATGTGGCCCCCCCAAACCAGGGAATGCAGCCTTACATGCCATGGGACACTGTGTGGCCAATGCTGTAGTGTGGTAGGTGTGCACAGGTGTCCCTGGCCAGTAAATGTGTGTTGCATCCGTAGAATAGTCTCACCAATGAGGTCCGACGCGGGTGACAATGCGTACGCATTGCACGGTTCATGACCGAGCTGTGCGTACGCTTTGTCATTGAATACAATGAGGTCCGACGTGGGTGACAATGCGTATGCATTGCACGGTTCATTACCGAGCCGTGCGTACGCTTTGTAATTGAATGCTATGAGGTCCGACGCGGGTGACAATGTGTATGCATTGCACGGTTCATGCCCGAGCCGTGCGTACGCTTTGTCATTAAATGCTATGAGGTCCGACATGGGTGACTATCATGCATACTCGTCGGGCAGGCATGGTCTGAGACAGGCGTACGCCTTGGCCATTGAATCGTATGGAGACGGGTGCATAAGTATTTTCAAAATACGCGTTGTACAGTCAGTTGAACGAGCCGGGCGCACCCATTGGCTCTGGACTGTCATGGAGATGGATGCAGATTCAAAACTTGTACGAGTTGTGCACTGGAAATTCAGTTGGATGCCTACAACAATGTTGCAATTTCAAGTGTTTCATGAAGGTGAAGATTTGAACAATGCGGAAGGCGTGTACGAGTCTTACATTTAAATGGATTGGCCAGATTCATAGAATGCAACCATGTTGGACCTATCACTTTAGACACATGGCACAGATTCTGCCTCTGCAGCACAGATATAAGGCTGGCTGGCCCCCAGGGAGCTCACTTGCCTGCACTAAATGCTACTGGACCACATCCCTGCTATCACTGCTGCTGTCTCTGCATCCTCTGGCTCCTGCTATGGTAAGTACTCTGGAAAGGGCCCCAGCCTTCACTGAGGGGGAGAACCAGGCCCTGCTGGACGGGCTCCTTCTACAGTACAGCAAGCTCTATGGGAAACCAGGGGAGCAGGTGAGTGTGCAGTCCACTGCCTTCCTAATTATGCATGTTGTCTGACTAGCAGGACTAGCAGTGTGTACACCATTGGCAAGCATTCTCACTGACTACTTTCATGACCCAAAGTGTGTAGGTACATGTAATGAACAGGTGTCCTGCTGCTAAAGTGCATTGGTGCTAGCTTAAACTATCCAGGCATTGTTAACATGTCAGACATGCAGGTGATTTTTCCTTCCCCAGGTTGCACTACCTGTGTAACTCATGTCCCTTTGTGATGATGACATGTATATCCAAATGTGTGCTGCACAAATCTGGGGCATGTGTGTTAATGTACTTTTCACTTTGTCATCCTCACAGGTTGATGCCCATCAGAAGCAGGAGATCTGGTTGACCATCGCCCGGGCTGTTCGTTCGGTGGGGGTCTACAAGCGCCGGATCCGCAACTGCCAGAAGAGGTGGCAGGACCTTCGGGGCTGGACCCGGAGGATAGCTAGAGTCCAGCTGAAGCTGTAACCTCCGCGCAGGAGAGGCGGACATCGGACCCTGACCCCGCACATGCTCCGGATCCTGGCGGGGCTCTTCCCGGACCTGGATAGGCAGCTGAAGGCCAGACAGCAGCAGGAAGGGGGTACATCCATGTCTAATCTGTGTACTATGTCTGACATGCCAATTGCAGTCTTTTGGCCTGGTCACACTTCCACATTATGTAGGTCTTGTAGTCCAATACTCAGGTCCCTCAATTGTGTGATGCACCCTCCTCATCTGTTCCACAGGTGTGGCCCCTACAGTCTGTTGCTTGTGTCACTGGGGCACTGTGTCCCTGCAGTCAGCTATGCTTCATCTACCGGACAACATCTGTTCCCGTGACTTTGGTGTGTGTTGCATGGGTGAGACAATTGTTTACCCAATGCCTGAGATCTGACATGTGATCTGTGTGTGCCCTTGAGATGTGTTCCAATTGCTGGTCTGACTCGCCACATGTGGCTGGGGTATTCCAAACAAACCCATGCAGCAGGAGTCTCCAATTTTGGGGCCTCAGGAGTATGTATATCAAGTATGTCACACTTGCTTAGCCACCTGATTACTGTCCAGGGCCAAACACTGTTTCATGTAGACCTGGCCAGTCATGGCTCCTCAAGGGCATTTAGAAACACTCTGTAATCCCACTCCTGTGTATCAAATAACAGGTTGTGCTTAGTGACATGTGCCCTCAGGTGTCTGCCTCTGTGTCATTAGGGTGTGGCTTGGTATTACGTACAACTGGGGTGTCTATGATTCAGAGGTTCAGCATGGCATCTGAGATGTGACTGTGAGAGACAAGACCTGTGTGACATATAGGTGTGTGATCATCTGACAGCGCACAATGGTGTATGCAACTGTGTCCTTCATGCAGCTGGGTTACATGCATGGCAGACTGTGATGTGTTAATCTACAGGGAGTTGTGTTTGCAGAGACTCATGTGTCTGATTTGCATGATGTGGGGTCTTCTGGGTCCTGTACATGTTGTTTGCAGGAGATGGGCAAGTGCGCCGGTCATCTGCAGAGTTAGCTTTACCCCTGAGCTAGGATTGTGAGTCAGTGCATATTGTTGTTGTCTGGATGCCCTGCCCCTGTGACAGGAGACAGTGTTGACTGACTTTCTGGGCATCCCAGTGCCATGGCATTTAACTTGCTATGAGTGATCCTGTATTGTGTTCAAGTGTGCACCATGCACCCCATTGTGGCATTGCCCATCAGGTCATGAGAACAAGCATTTGAAATGAGTCTCTGTCCATCCCTTCATCCGGACACCTGTACTGAGTCAGTTGCAAAAGATGTGCTGTGTGTATAGTGACATACTCCTACATGTTCACTTGCATATCCACATGAGGTGTGGGTGGTGCATGTCGGCTCATTGGGGTGTTAGCATCCAACATGCAACAGACATATGTGTGCAAGTCAAGGAGGGATATGTGTGCCATGGTTGATGTTGTGAATGACAATTGGCTTATTCTAAACAGTGTTGGCACTTTGAGCTGTGTTCAGCTGATGATGCCAGGGCTTGCCCTGTGATGTGATGAACTCACTGTGGTGTGTGCAGTCGGTGCAGGTGACTGATGTTGTTCTTTTACTTGCTATTCCTATCCAGATACATCCACGGCCACTGGAGGGGGCAGCTCCACGGACCAGGAGGAGCCACAGAGCCTGACAGGGACAGAAGGAGAGGAGTTGGGGGGACCCAGTGGCACAGAGGGCGAGTGGAGCCACACAGAGGAGTTGTCAGCACCATCACCCCCAGCTGAGGGCCACAGCAGCTCTGAGGATGACTCCCTTGTGGAGGCGGGTGTCAGCAGCCATCAAACCCCAACTAGTGGCTGTCCCTGCCACTACCACCACCACCACCACCACCACCCTCCCATCGGCTCCCATCCCTGAGGTCCCTGTAGGCTCCCGTGTTCGTGAGTATGTCTCCTTTGTGCCAGGCACCGCACCCCCTGTCCCTGTGTCCCCTGCTGCCCTGAGTGAGGAGTCTGTGGTCTTACTTAGACAGATTCATGTAGGGCAGACGTCGATGATGAAGGTCCTCCATGCACACACAAGTCTGTTGACACAACTGGTGTCGTTCATGGAGGGCATTTCCTCGGGCATGTCTGCCCTACAGAGGACCAATCAGTCCATGGCCTCCTCCCTGACGGCAGCAGTGTCCCTCCTCCAACAGTCCCACACCCCTCCTACCCCTGCACCACCCACGAGCCTACCTGTCCCAAGCACACAAACACCCAAACCAAGGTCTAGACGTGCACACAAGCAAGCGCAGGGGACTGATACCACACTCACAGGGGTTGTTTTGCAGACACACACACAGTTATCCACAACCACTCCGCAGTCCTCCGAGACCTCTCCCTCCCAGCCCCCTTTCCTGGCATCGCCTGCAACCCCATCTCCCCAGAAGCTCTTCCTCTGTGACCATGGCCTCTTCCCCACCGACCCAGCAGATCCTGATTACAAGGGGAAGAGGAAGTCCCCACACACAGAGGGGAGTGCCCTTCACACCCGGACACCCTCCCCCAGGTGCAGTCAGACTGAGACCCCCACCTGCAATCCCCCCGAAGCCGGAAGAGCAAGACCCCCCTGCCACCACACAGCTCCAAGGCAAAGTCTCCGTCCTCCATCCCCCAGACCACCACTTCAGAGGTTTCCACGCCACTCCCTGCCCTGGGTTTACCCACCCACAGATACACCATCCCCAAAATGCTAAGGCCATCCCCCCTACCACTTGCTCCTACACACCTAGTCAGACGGTTAGTGCCACTGATGTGGGGACCATGTCCCCCCTGTCCTGCCGACCTCACCTGCCCCCCATTCCACTCCCATGGATGTGGGCACTGCAGTGGAGTTCATGACCACCCATCTGACTTGGGCACTGAAGTGGGGACCCAATTCACTCCATCTGACCTGCATACTGGAGTTGTGCCGGCACCCACACCATTTGACTTGTGCCCCATAGTTGTGACCGCACCCACCACTTCAGTCAGCTCCACTGCAGTTGCAAGTGTCTCGCCTGCATCCACCACCTCTTCACTGCCTCCTTCTGCTGCGCCCTGATCCTGTCCCTGCGGTGCCTGGCCTGCCCCCATGTATGCCCCTCCGAGGGGATGACCCCGGTCCTTAGCAGTGCAGGCAAGCAACGTGTGACAGTTGTCACTCTAGTTCACTCCTTGCCATTTGGACATGGACTGGCCATTGGCCTTTTGTTTGAACGGATGTTTAACTTTTAAAATATGCTGAATAAAGCTTTTTTCTTTATCCCTGTGAACTTGATTTAGCTGTACATTATGTTGATGATGTTTAACATGCCCTTGCACCTGTAATGCTTGGTTTCCAATGTTGAATACTGATGTGTTGCTGTGAGGTACGCCATGTGGTCCATGAGATATGTATCCTATTCTGGTGGGTATCCATGTCATCCTTTGCAGCTACCTGGGTTTGTCATGATCAACTATTTGTGGACATCTCTGTGAACATTTCATTTGCAAGGTCACATCTCTGGCTTGCACCCATGCACATATGATGTGCTTCCCATTGTCCAATTTGTCAATTCCACAAACTTTGTGCACATCACCACTGGACCTACAGGTGTGGGCATCATTAGTATTGGAGCAACTAGGTCCTCTGTGCATCTTGCTAGACATATGTTTTGAGTATGTGCAGATGACTTAGGGGAGACCCACGTACCCAGGCTGTTGTGACCAGAGCCTTCATTGTGTGGTAACTGATGGCTGACTGACCAAGTGTTCTGCAGACATGAGTGAGAGGTGCTGTGAATATGTTTGGCACAGCTGGGCTTCCACAGGAGTTGGGTCCCCTCAAGTAAGTGTGTTGTCCCGTGACATAGCCTGGGCCCATGGTGTGTGTTTTATGAGCATGTGTGTGTGTCCACATCCCTGTTCATACACAGGCAGTGTTCCCTTGATATGTTCCTGTTGTTGATGCTTGCTGAGTGGTACTGGGTTCATGCCACTACTTTGCAATGTGCTACCAGCTGTGTGGGTGCATGACACACTACTGTTAATTGGTGTATCAGCATTGGAATTTGTCAGTTCTGAGTGGTGATGATGTTGTCAGACACAGATGGGACACAGTCAGCGTTCCCCAAGGCACTTGTTTATTTGCAAAATCATGTAATTGTCCCTAGGTGGTACCTTTCAGGGATTGACACATTTGTATGTGTGTCTGACCGCTCCCACTTGTCAGTTTCATGGCTGCAACGTTGGCAGGTGTCAGCATGTGTGCCTTGTGGTTCTCCTTGGCTTCTGCATTGTCCTGGGACTATGGCAGGTATTCTGAAGGTTACGTGAGCTTTGAAGTCCTGGCCATGTACTGCATACTGTGCAGTGTGTCTGTCATTCCCCAGGGTTGTAAACTGTCCTTGTGTGATGTTTCTGTGCACCTTAGTTCCTCCCAACATTCCTGTGTTTGTCATGGGTGCATGTGCAATGTCACCTGTCCATGTGGGCTTCACAGATGCACATTGTTGCAGTTCAGGGTGCGTGGTGTTGAGGCTGGACTGATGTAAATGTTTGCATGGATGGTCCCCTAGCTCCCGTTTGTCCATGGATGAGGGGCCATGCTGAGTGATTTGTGTTTGTGTATGTGTGATGTACGTTTGTGGAACAGGACACATGCCTGGGTTTCCCAGTTTTTACGGCATCTGCCTTTGTCATCACATTGGAGGTGTCATGCATGCTTGTGTCACCCCAATGTCTGGTCCCTGGGGGTATTGCTGTTGTGTGTCAGTCTCTTGCTATGTTAGTTGGTATTCATTCCAGCTTGTGTCAAATGTGTCTTTTGTGCTCCCTCTCATCTCACAATGCCTGATTGCCCACTAAGGGTGTCCCAATGATGGTTTACTTTTGCATGGCACTGTGTCCACATCTGTGTCACTGTGGATCAGCCCCCCTTATGTGTTGTGTAGTTGCCTTGGGATACTGTGACACACACACACACACACCTGCTGTATCAGATGTGCAGTGTGAGGTTGCCTGTTTCTGTTTGTGCATCTGCATCAGTGCATTGGTATTGCTGTTGTGGGCCTTTGTCTGGATGCTGTTTCTGTGATTTTCCCTGCTGTCCCTGTGAGTCATATCACGTCATTGTGCACATTCATCCTGGTTGTTAGGTGCCATTGCTGGCATGGAATGGGAGTTTGTGAGCTGAAACCTACAGTCTACACAGGTTGTTTTGATTGGTGTGTCTATTTTTGAGATGTGTGTATGCTTGGTGATGGTCAATTCTGCCCTTGTGTCATTGTACACTGTATGCATTGTCAGCCCACATGTGTGGTGCTTGTCTGCACATGGCCAAGAGTGTGTTAGGTTTTCACAGCACTGTTAGCCTCACCACATCGCTGTGGGAATGGGACAAAACCACTACTTTGCCACAGAAGTGTTTAATGTGTTGGGAGCAGGGATCATACATGCTGTTTATTATTTGCAGCTTTGACCATGATGACACTTACCTTTTGGTCACTGTGATGAAGGGGGTTTAGACCCCATCACCACAATGCTCAACAACTGCTGCAGTTTGGAAGACCACACTTAACTTCTGTTCTTCTCAGTGAGGGGGTGTTCTTTTTACATTGCCACAGTGCTATGGTGATGCTTGCCTTGTGTAGGGCACACTCATTTGTTGGTCACACATGTGCTGTTAGTTACATTGTATGTTCGAAGTCATAATCACTGTTGTGGGCATTTGTCACAGACTACACACTGTTGTCATGATGTTAGGGGGGGTGTATTTTGCTGACATACCTAATGTTGGAGTATGATGGATGTGTGGCGCATCACCCATCCTATGAGTGGGGGTGACAGGGGTGATGGGCAACAGGTCCCCTAGGGGTCAGGGTAGCAGGGGTGATGGGCAACATTAGCCGTATGGCTGGGGGTGGCAGGGGTGACGGGCAACATTAGCCCTATGGCTGGGGGTGGCAGGGGTGATGGGCAACATTAGCCCTATGAGTAGGGGTGGCAGGGGTGATGGCCAACATTAGCCCTATGGCTGGGGGTGGCAGGGGTGATGGGCAACAGGTCCCCTATGAGTGGGGGTGGCAGTAGTGATGGGCAACAGGTCCCCTATGAGTGGGGTGGCAGGGGTGATGGGCAACAGGTCCCCTATGAGTGGGGGTGGCAGGGGTGATAGGCAACAGGTCCCCTATAAGTGGGGGTGGCAGGGGTGATGGGCAACATTAGCCCTATGGGTGGAGGTGGCAGGGGTGATGGGCAACAGGTCCCCTATGAGTGGGGGTGGCAGTAGTGATGGGCAACAGGTCCCCTATGAGTGGGGGTGGCAGGGGTGATGGGCAACATTAGTCCTATGGCTGGGGGTGGCAGGGGTGATGGGCAACAGGTCCCCTATGAGTGGGGGTGGCAGGGGTGATGGGCAACATAAGCCCTATGAGTGGGGGTGGCAGGGGTATTGGGCAACATTAGCCCTATGGCTGAGGGTGGCAGGGGTGATGGGCAACATTAGCCCTATGGCTGGGGGTTCCAGGGGTGATGGGCAACATAAGCCCTATGAGTGGGGGTGGCAGGGGTGATGGCCAACATTAGCCCAATGGCTGCGGGTGGCAGGGGTGATGGGCAACAGGTCCCCTATGAGTGGGGGTGGCAGTAGTGATGGGCAACAGGTCCCCTATGAGTGGGGGTGGCAGGGGTGCTGGGCAACAGGTCCCCTATGAGTGGGGGTGGCAGTAGTGATGGGCAACAGGTCCCCTATGAGTAGGGGGTGGCAGGGGTGATGGGCAACATTAGCCCTATGGCTGGGGGTGGCAGGGGTGATGGGCAACAGGTCTCCTATGAGTGGGGGTGGCAATCTCTGCTGCTGTAGGGGCGACAGACAGCCAAGTGGCAGGGAGCATTTACTCTTGCATGTTACTCAATTCAAGGTTCCTCATTAAAAATAAATATGAATTTGCAGATTTCATGTTTCAACACGATCCACATATCACCTTTTTCACAGAGACCTCGACAGACAGTCTTTCTGACCCAGATATTAAAATTGCCATCCCCAATGGCTTCAATATTGAAAGGCTAGATAGAACAGATAAGAGAGGTGAGGGGATCGCGGTTGTGTATCGAAGCTCAGTCAATGCCATCTTTCAGCCAATACCCCATCTAGAGTGCGAGGCCCTCTGTTTCAGTATAAAAATAAACAACTCATACAGGTTCCAGGGACTATTAGTCTATTGAACACCAGGCCCAACGGCCAGTTTCATCCCAAAAATTTCAGACCTTTATGTAATCTTGCACAAATTACTTGAGTTTCACAATTGTAGGGGATTTTAACTTACACCTTGAGCTTTCTATACATATATATCTAACGCGGATACGGATCACTTAGTTGACACTCTTAACAGCTTTCAATCTACACCAGTTAATCGAAGAACCCACCTATTTGACCAATCATAAGCTGGATGGAATTTTCACAAACAATCAAGAACTTAAAATAAATAAAGTCTTGCCACTTTTATGGTCATACCATAAGGCCATTTTTTTCTCAATAAAAGTTCCATGTAATAAAGCGATACCTAACAATACAGCTAGAACTGTTAAATAACGGCGGTGGAAAAATCTTAGGGGCATATCAACAACAACCGGCGATAATTATCTCTAAGCGCACTTAGCGCTAGGATAATTATCGCCGGCTAGCGTGAATTTTCATCGCTGAGATAGCGTGCTATTAGCAACGCTTATCTCAATAGCGATAAAAATCCTCACGCTAACAGGCTAACGTGAGATTATCGCTGGAAACCCAGCGATAATCTCACGTTACCTTGTTGATAGGGACAGGCAAACTTAGCCATGATATCCTCCTTCCATAGGATATCATGGCTAAGTCAGAAAAATACCAGACTTAAAAAAGCAGCGTTAACCGCGGTTAGCGCTGCTTTTTTTGTCTCTAACAGGGTTAGCGACATTCTTGATAATAGGAGAAATGTCGCTTAGCGACATTACTCCTATTATTGTACTCTGAAACGCCCCCTTTACATCTCATTAGAGATGCAAGGGGAAGCGTAGAATAAAAGGGTGCTAACATGCAAATTTGCATGTTAGCACCCTGTTGTTGATAGGGCGCTAGTTTTATCTCTGCTTTTTTGGCTTTTAAAGCCAAAAAAGTAGAGATAAAGCCCTTGTTGATATGCCCCTTAATGCGGAGGCATTGAAGGGCATACTCTGAAAATCAGTTCCTGTTGTAGACAATAATGTCAACAATGCAGCAATCAATTCTACACATTGGTTAGACACAGCATTCCAAAGATTGGTACCGGAAAAAACATTTAAGACTGGAGGAGGACCATCCACTGCAGAGCAGCCAACCCCCCATGAGGAGCTCGTGGAGTCTACTCTCCTGCCTGAGAGCGTTGGTGGTGTGGCTGACATAGACAGCTCCGACCCTGCATCCAGCAGCCAAGGTAAGATGCATGCAAAATCAATCTGCACTCCTCCCCATCCCTTGCACACTTCCCCAATTGCGCATAGTAAACTCCCAAAATGTCAATCCAGGCCAGGTCTTACAGCACACCCAGCAATGCATCATGGGACTCGTAGTACTGTGTCTGATTGTGTGTCCATGACACTATCAAACTTAAATGCAACATGTGTGTTTTGGGGATAAGTGAATGAAACTGTGTCAGAGGATAGCCTTAAACAAAAAGTAACTTTACTGATTTCCACATGCAGACAGTAACACAAACTCATGTAGTCCCCTTTACATCCACAGCACATGGCATGCCACAAGCAGACAGCGCAGAGGGAGAGGAGCCTGCAGACCCTGCGGACTCCAGCGATGACACAGAGCAGCAGCCAATTCAGCGCAGGAAGCACGCACATGTGCCCCCACTGCCCCCATTTGAGGACGAATTCCCAGCAACAGGGGATGACACCAACAGGAGAGAGTGGAGTCAGGGTGTGACACAAACGCTCAGGCATGACGCACAAACCCCAAGGCGAAGGGCACAGGAGACATCCAGATCAAGGCCCAGGAGCAGCACTGCGACAGAATCTGAAGGGTCCGTGTTCTCCGGCCTGGAAGGGAGCATGCTGCAGGAACAGCGCCTGCAAAGTAAGGCACTGCGGTCAATTAATCGCCAGCTATGCCGCATACATAAGGACCAGAGGAACATGGCAGCGGCAATCCATGAGCTCTGTGCCACTTTGAGGGACACTCAGGCTGCCAATGACAGGGCTGGACGATGTGCCAATGCACGCCTACACAATTATACTAAGGCAGTGAACCGCCTCTGCACCACCACCAGCGCCCTCACACGCAGAAGCGTAACAATGCAGGTAGACATGGCACATTGCTGCCAGGACACTGCCCGAGGGCTTGCGCAGGTAACCACTGCTGTGGAGCAGCTGCAGACAGCCAATGCTGGTGGCAGCGCACTAATGGCCTCTGCTGAGAGTGAGGACACATCAAGTCGCAGCAGCATCACTCCCACCTTGCCAGGGGAAAGACGCCGCAGTGCCAAACAGGGTGCAGGCCAAGGGGACAACATGGGGGGCACTCAGCCTGGACGGCACCGAAGGAGGTGATCATCTGTGGGGACACTGACTGCAACACGGGTGCATTAACCCGAAAATGCTGTTTGCACAATTACTTGTGCCTTATCTGCACTGTGTGCACAACATGTGCTGGGGACAGCTACTATTTCTTGCATGTGAAGTGTGATTAAACACTTGACACATCATCAAGCTTTGTTGTCTCATTTCATCATTACTCACCTAGAAGTAGTTTTGTGTGATCTCAGTCCGTCTCTGGCGTCCAGCAGCTGCCCCAACTCCTGCTGCTGGTCTGGCAGGGGGAGCAGGGCGCTCGTCATCCGATGTGTCTGTATCGGTCACATCAATTGGGGTGCCTTTCCTCATTGCCATGTTATGTAGCATTGCACAGCTTGCCACGATTTTACAGCAGGTCTCAGGGCTGTATTGCAGTGCGCCTCCACTTTTATGCAGGCACCTGAAGCGGCTCTTCAGGATTCCAAAGGTTCACTCAATGACGCAGCGTGTAGATCTGTGTGCCCTGTTGTAGCTCCTCTCATTTGCATTTGCAGGATCCAGGTATGGGGTCAGGATGAAGTCGCGCACTGCTTAGGCACTGTCACCTGCATGGAAAAAAACACAATAGGTAAGTCAATGTCCCCCCCCTCAAGTGATGTAGTGGATGTATTGATGTGTGCAATGTATTTACCAAGCAGGTACCCCTCCCCAAACTCTCCAGCACTCAGACGTCTGTGTATTCCACTGTGTCGGAAGATGAAGGAGTCATGTGTACTGCCGGGGTATTTGGGTACGATGTCTGTGATGAGATACTTAGCGTTGCACACAATCTGTATGTTGAGGGAATGGTAGCATTTCCGATTCCTGTAGACATATTCAGTTGCTGCTGGGGGTGTGATGGCCACATGGGTCCCGTCAATGCAGCCAATGACGTGGGGGAAACGTGCAATCTGGTAGAAGTCCAGTATTGTTTGCTGTAATGCCTGTTGGGTGGTGGGGAAGTAAATGTGATGTGAGAGCCTCTGTAGCATTGCATCTAGGAAGGCATGGAAGAAGCGCGAAAGTGCACTCTGTAACACCCCACCAACCTCCGCTATGACCCGTTGAAAACTCCCTGACGCCAGGAGGTGCAGGGAGCACAGGACCTGCACATGTGTGGGAATTGTTTGTGTCCTGCTTGTAGGGTGCTCCAAGTAGGGTTTCAGCTCCTCAATCAGGTACATTATGGTCTGTGGGTGCAGTCTGTACTTGTCATAGATGTCCTCTTCAGTGTGCTGGAACAGGGTGATGCGCAGCCTGAATATACGTTCCTGTCTCATTCTCCTGTGAGCAAGGGCCCGAATACGCAGCCTCCTGGCTATCACGAACATTGCTGCCATTGTGGGTGGGTCTGTTGCATTGTGGGGTGGTTTATGAACCTTGAACCAGTTTACCATCTGCAAGCAATTGGCGTTAATAGCGATTTCTTAAATTGCGAATTCTGGAAATTCGCAAATTGCGACTTTTTAATACATGCGCTTGCGATTTCTTAGTTTGCGATTTCTTATTTTGCGATTTTCGCTAGGCTAAGAAATCGCAACTTAGGTATTCGCTCGATATTTCGCAGTTTTGCTGTGTCGCAGCCTAAGAAATCGCTAATTTAGCAATTTCTTAATTTTCTATGTGGAAGTGTGTCATACATCTGGAATAGCTGTTTTTAGCGATTCGCAGCGTTTGCGACTGATTTTTCCTTTCATACATATGCCCCCTAGATTTGAAAGGTTCTCACCTTTGACTAAGGAAAACATAATTAGTCTCATGAGTTCCATTAAATCTGGGGCCCCTTCGGACCCCTGTCCTCCTAAGGTTATTAACCTAGTGGCCAGCTCTGTAGCCGGAACACTTATAGATTTAACAAGACACTGATTTCTGGGCAATTTCCATCCTTCCATTGGTGAAAAAACCCTCTTTGGACCCTAAGCAGGTGTAAAGTTATAGACCTATATCCTGCCTTCCTCTTCCTGCCAAGATTCTAGAGAAGGCAATGAATGAGGAAATACACATTTTTTTAGATGACAACCAGTTGTTTGATTCTCCTCAATATGGTTCTAGAGCAAACCAGTTTACTGAATCAGCTTTGGTAGCAGCGTCAGAGGAATTAAAAAGAGTGGTTGACAAGGGCGGTAGAGCAGTACTGATTTTATTAGACCGCTCTGTCGCCTTTGATACGCTTCACAATGCACTTCTCATCAAATGACTTCACTCGCTTGGTTTTAGGAATGCTGCACTAACATTGTTGATTTTGATCCTTAACAATATACAAGAGGCCTTTCTCTCTTCCTTGTGGGGTGCGCCATGGGTCTGCTCTTAGTCCCATACTTTTTAATGTATATGTCACTGCCCTTGTTAATCTCATTCACATTTATGGCTTGGCTGTATTCTCCTCTGTCGATGATATGCAAATAGTGTTGTCTATTTAACCGGATGTGAGAAAGGAGGCAAGTAATTTATGTAGATGTATGTCGCAGGTTGTAGGCTGGATGCAGAGAAACTGTCTCAAGCTGAACTCGGAAAAAAATGAAGTTCTGCTCTTTGGAAATGAGACCACCTGTTGGAATGCTTCATGGTGGCTTACGAACCTAGGTACATTACCGAGGCCAGCTCAGAAGGCCAGAAATGTGGGTGTCATTTTGACACCAAACTATGTTTTACAGAACAAATCAATGCTGTTACCTCATCTGGATTCTTTAATAGATTATCCTGTTTATTACTTTTGATCTACAAAAAGACGGTGATGGTGGCTCCCATTTTCTCAAAGATGGATTACTGCAATGCCTTATATTTAGGTACCCTTAAACACATGATAAAGAAACTGCAGCCCTTGCAGAACACAGCAGCAAGGATGCGGCTGAAGGTCCCTAAGTTTGCACTAATATCTCCCCTAATGCACGGCCTGTACTGGGTCCCCATGGAAAAGAGGATTACTTTCAATTCCCAAGGCCCTCTACAGGGCTGGCCCACCCTACTTTCAGGATTGGTTCTCTTAGTAAACTCCCAGCAGGAACCTCAGATCGACCTCTGCATGAATGATTACTGTCCCAAGAATAAACAAAGCAAAATGGGGTGGAAGAATGTTTTCTATTACTGTGGAGGGAAACTATGGAATTCCTTGCCTCTTGCTCTACCCTCACAACCCATCATACAGGAATTCAGAGAACAGTTGAAGACCTGGCTGTTTACTCAATAGATCAATGAGCTGGCCAGATGTGTACATCTGGCAGGAGGTCTCCTTATTATTGTCTGTGTAGCGCTAAGACACCCTTGGATATTGCGGGCTCTATAAAAGTATTTAATTCATTCATTAATTCTTCGCTAGCACATTGTGGGGAGTGTCGATGGGTAGTATTGTATTGACTCCAGTGGAGCGGGCTGTCTTGTCCTTGCCCATCTTGTGTGCACCAGGAACCCCCCTTGCTCTAGACTCAAGGACTTCTTGCTGCGGGTTACGGGTGGTGAGCGCTCGATTTTGCAGCCATCGCCCCCCCGCCTCGTCTTCCTCTTGCTGCCCGTTCCGGAGGCTTGCCTCTGCCTCCCTGTAATTGCTGTTTCCTGATGAGTCTGAATTCCTCTTAAAAAGGAGGTGTGGCCGCTGACAGCCCACTGCCACCTTCCTCACTTGATGATTCTCCCCCTGTTACCTCTGATTCTGAGGTATCCTGGACGTTTGTCAATGACTGCATTGTTTTTTGTTGTAGTTCTTTACTGGAGTTGTCTTATTTCCTGGCAAAGGTCAATACCCTGCCTTGGCTGTAGTCTTTCTTGTCACCAACAAATTTCTGCTCCTTCCCCTGTTTGATCTTTTCTTCATAGTTTTTTAATCTTTTTTTCATCTGTTCCCATATTTCTTCCAGTTTTGTTTGATCTTCTTCTTTTAATAATTCTTCTTCCAATTCCTTGATTTTTTCCAAAGCCTTCTCACGGTCACTCCATGTGAACCTTACGAGTATCTCCAACATCCCCTTATGGGATTGGGCTGTGTGTTCCGCCCATGCATCCAACAACAGGGGATCAGGGTTTTCATAGGCGGGGACAGTGTATATACAAAGGCCCCTGGGGACTCTACCGACCTCTATATAATTTTCTAATTTCCCGCTCATAGAGGCGTTCTAGAGCGGAAAATTATAAGCCATATGAATTACATGCATTATATAAGCCATATGACGAGTGAAATTTATCGGGTGGGTCATTATCATATAAATGTACCATACCGGAGTTCCATCATAGCTATTACAAGATGGCGAAACATTTGCTGGTTATAATGCAATGTGATGTGAACTAGTCCTTTCACAGTTTTGTTTGCCCAGAAATTGACAATGTGTTTGTGTATAGGTAATGCATATAAAAAAGAAATGGCGGCGCCGGCGCTCGTGCAAATATGTGACGTCATGAGCAGTGCGTTGCGGGGGCACGAGTTATAGTTAGCTGAACTAACAATAACGGTGATATTTCTATGGTTTTGTACGAGTGAAATGTACAGCTAACTATAATGCCCCTGAAACCTATGTTTTTTTCAGTGAATTTCTAAGGTTTTTTAAATGCAGTTTCTAACTATAACTTCTGTAAAACCTATGGTTTTTTCAGTGAATTTCAAAGTTTTTTTAAATACTAATTTCTAACTACAATGTCCCTATAACCTATAATCTTTATAAAGTACATTTTAAAAAGACGTGTATAATTTTTATAGTGAAAACTAACTTAACAGTAGTCTTTTATAACTTATAATTATTGCTACTGGTTTTATGGAATTTATTTTTGGGGCAATTCCGTCTGTATTTGTCCATATGTGTTTAAATATTTGTATCTGTATTTACCCATATATATTTTGGGTTTTGTGTAAAAATGAATCTGAAATGAGTATGATTCCACATTTATTTCTCTGATAAATATGCACTCATGCCTGAAGGACTGACCATTTTCAGTCATATAAACACTCTCAGATGATAAAATATGCACAACCTTGATATTAAAATGTGCATGGTTTCTTTTACGAGCATTTATATTGCTGTTTAAGGCTCTTTACTAAAATTCTTTTATTGTTTTAACCCTTTTACATTTAGAACGACAGACCTATTGGCCTGGTAATCAGTAACAGTTTTTAAACTCTCCAACATATGTACATATTAAGGACCTTATACGTGTTACGATGGAAATCGAAACCTTTACAGCTTCACATTTTGTAACTTTTCCCAACACGTGCACAAGTTAAACAGTTAAAACGTGAGCACGTGTAAACTATAAAACGTGACATCTAAATAGGCGGAGCCGTATCATCCTTCCATAGACTACTCAATAACCAAAAAGTATATAAGCCACACCCGTTGTTCAATTAGTTTCATTTTCACGAGTTATTTATCCGTGTCCATTCTGTGATGCAGGTTCCGTTTTCTAGCGTCGGATTCTTGTTTTGCTGCAACAAAACATATTCCGGAGTTGTAAGCTGTTTGATTATGGCATAGTAGATATTTATAATACGTAGCTATTTGTCAATATTTAAATATTTATGTCTAGAAAAAAGTGTAATTGCATGTTTTTGCCTTTTTTTCTGTATCGTCAGCAGCTTGTTTTCAGAAACAGACAGATTACAGCAAAAATTGCTCCTTTTCTTCTCCTTTCAGCTTATATATTGTGACTTTCTATATTATAATATTGACACTGTACATCACTTCCGAGGTGTTGGTGATCCGTCAGCGCAAACCCTCAAGATTTATAATTAACGTCACCAGCTTCAGTTGTTAGTCTGTTTTCTCCTGGGGATCATATACTGTCAATATGTATATTATAATATTAACAGTCATGGGGATCTCAGAGGAGTTCATGACCCGTTGACGCAAAGAGTGAAGATATATAAGCAACGTCACCAGCTTACGGTTTTTAGTCTGTTCCCCCCTTGTGAATATGTATATTCAATTCAATTCAATTCAATTCAATTCAAATCACTTTATTCGATTAATCTCTTGACTGGGGGTGAATGTTTTGATTTGTTCTGCGTGCCGTCCATCAATAGTTCTTTTTGCATTTGTCACCCCGAGTGGGACAGGTATGCGCAGACGTGAGTCCCGTGCTCTCCATGCCACTGGAATCAAGCTATCCCGGCTGAAGAGGGTTGAAACCCCGAAACCAGTCCTAGGATGCTTGTTTCCGGTCCAGGGAGGATCTGACTTAGCAGTTCGGGCTGGACTGTTCCCAAGAGGCACAGGGTGAAGACTGATTTGCATATGGCCAGGTCTAAACTGGGGTGGCATGGTGAGCAAAAGAATGATGGATTTAACCCAGATCTCTTGACTGGGGGTGAATGTTTTGATTTGTTCTGCATTCCGTCCATGAATAGTTATTTTCCCTTTTGATCGGTATACTGTGAATATGTATATTATAATTTTCACAGTCATAATGATCTCAGAGGAGTTTATGACCCATCGCCACGAAGATCAAACATTTCGAAGTCCCGGAGAAAAGAAGCTCTGAAAATATTCACAGCTCGAAAGTAATTCGTTATTGATCTTCTGTTGTATTCATAACTTTATTTTCCTTTTGTTTTTACTGTAACAATGGTGTCCCTCGTTATATTGTAATAGATTGTTCTATTGTTACAGAAGAGGAAATGGAGATTTGTTGGCGCCATCAGAAATACAGCTTACTTAGCTATATAACATACTTGATCAGATATTTTTTCAGTGAGCATATTTTACGAAATTGCAGTCTAAAAAAATATAGCTTTCATACATACTTTCTTACTTTAAACATTTGATAAACCCTACATTTCTGAATGTTATTTTCTAATTTCTATTTTTCTCAGTTGTGGTTCCTATTCACCTTCTACCTATAGAATATATAAGACCAGTACTGTATATTATAGTAGTACTATCCTATATATTCTTAAATGAGTACGTGATTTGTTAGAGGATCAGTGTGCGACCTCTAAGCACTACGACAGAACGTTCCCGAATTCTACAAAATACAAACTTGAAAAATGATAATGCATACATTTCTATGTAATATGTAGTACTTTGTGATAAACTGTGTTTTACTTGTTCTTCTGACCTCAGATGATGTAGTGCGGGAGTCTTTGTTGTAGTACTTCTTTTCTACTTTATCTAAAAGTAACTGATGCCCTCTTATATTATCAAGAATATGGGGCAATACTTTTACAAACTATAGCAGAAAAAGGAGGGTGTGGCCATGCTTAAGTGATATTTTATGAAATTCCATTTTTATTTGTCACCCCTCTAATATATACAGTGTCAGTCTCCGAAGAAAGTTCATTTGTAATTGCTAAATAAAAACCTTTTGAAACCTAAACTGAAATTCTTGCTGCACAACCACACTTCCCCATCAGAAAAGTAAACACCACATTATAAGTAAATAGTGCTCCTGGGAAGTATCCTACCCGCAAACTTAATAAAAAGAAGGCCGTAACACACTCTGTTATTTTTCCGCCATGATTTGCACACCCCACAGCAATTATATAAATAGTCCTTAAAATATTTAAAAAACTAACAATTTTTTCTTCACAGTCCCTCTGCACCACCTTGTGACCACTGTACAGAGTTAATAGTGTTCCTATCCTCCCTTCTACAACTTTTTTATTTTCCCGTACTCCTTCGGAAGTGCATCACAAAATGGCTGACAACAGTGAACCGTTCCCACCCAATAAGGAGCAAACTTGTACTCGGAACACTTTAGCCAATAAAATGTCCATGTTTTTTCGCAGAGGAGGAGGAAATGGCTGCCAACACTTCTACTTGAAATGCTTCACAGCCAATGAACATTAAGCTTGGGAAGGTTCCGCTTGGAACACGTTACCCAATGAGATGTCCCTAATACTCCGGGGAGGGGGAAGGAATCGCTGACAACACTTCTACTTTCAATAGTTTACAGACAATCAACATTAGGCTTGGGAAAGTCCTCCTTGGAACACATCAGCCAATCAGATGTCCCTCCTACTCCGTGGAGGAGAAGGGAATACATACCAACACTTCTACTTTCAATAGTTCGCAACCAATCAACATTAAGCTCTGGAAGGTCCTCCTTATAAGATGTGAGGCAATTAGATGTCCTTGCTACTCTTCGGAGGGGAAGTGAATGGCAGGAAACACTTCTATTTTCGATGGTTTGCAACCAATGAACATTAAGCTTGTTGTTAGAACACCACAGCCAATTAAACATTAATTTTGTTCTGCGCACAGATACAGAACACGCACTACCACATATGAATAAATTTCATGTAACAAAGAGACTCTATCCGCGATAAAAGTGAACGTTGCATAATAAGGAAACATTATTCCGCATTTTATTAAAGGAAGGCCGCAATACGGCTCGTTGTTTTCCCGATATAATTTCCACAGCCTACTGAACCCCCTCCCAACATAAGTGAAGCCCCGGGACTGCAGGGGCCCCAGCGAGCCCCCGCTTTTACTTTTTTTAAGAAATACCACCTGGACCTAGCCCACCCAGGTGCCTCATTAAAATAAAATGCGAGAACCCGCGACCTCAGCGCAAATTGTGCCGATTTTTATTTTTATTTTTAAATGCTTTTTTGGGCCCTGGGGATCCTTCTGGGACTAAATCACTTAGATGAACCAACAATTTGTCGGGTACATCAAACAAGGGTCACAGGGAAAAATGGTTATTGACCACTAGGTTTCTAGTCCCCTAATTCACTATACCTAACAACAAAATAGTGAAACCTAGGGTCAGGATTGCGAGCTCGTGATGAAACTAGTGACTACTTAGGTACATAAAAATGTAAAAAATGTAATTTAATAATCATAAAGAATGAATCCCATCAGCTGCCTAGTTGGTAACCATCATCATTTGGGATTAGGTGTCCCTTGATGTGTACCCCATGACAATCGGGGCAATAACACCAGTAGACAACCAGAGCTTTCAATGATGTGGTGTGGTTAATGCTGATGGAAAAAGCAGTGCAATGTGAAGTGAGAAAACATTAAAATCATCTACTAGAACAAAGCCAGTACTTTATTATTGCTGTACTAGTGACGAAAATAAAATAACAGTGCAAGAGCTGTTTCGGAAAAAATAACTGCTCAAGTTCAGTTAGAAAAAGTGGGTCTACATGTTTCTGCCTATCGATCAAGCGTTGATCAGGCTTTCATCAGGACCTTTGAACTTAGCTACTGCTTTATTTACGTGCAATCCCCAAAGGTGAATACACTCAAAATATGGAAAATATACAACCTACTTTGGTTGCGTATCTCATCCCAGAACACTCAAAATTGATTCTTCATGAGTGTCCTTCCATTTCCTACAAATAAGAAAAAACATTAAATGCCATCCATAGTCTCATAATTAAGTTTTATCCATATTAATTTTAACTGTTCACAGTACTGCCTGCAAAGGTCATGAACAGAAAAAACAAAAGACTTGCTTGCCCGTTCATGTACGGGAGCTCTCCTCACCTCTCCTGGCATCCGCTCAGAGAAATGAGGCCCCGCTCTATGTAAAAGTAAACGGGTATATTATATGTCGGAATAGTTACCCAGTATGTCAATACTATCCAACTGAGAATGTAAAAACACAATAAAACGAAACTCGTGCACATCTCTCATTCCAACAGTCCGAGAAAAAGGAGAAAAATAGATAAGCATCAGTATCTTTCTCGTATAAATAGTTCATACATCTGCCTGCTCATTCTCTACGTGAGTATCGAGAAAATGCAGTTCCTAAAGACTTTATGGAAAGTTGTAATTTAGCTAAGCCATCTTTCATGCCTGTATCTTTAAAAAGCCTCAGCACATATATTTTTTTTGAACTCAAGTTTAAAAGCTGCTTCAGATATAAGTCGTTCTGAACACGTATGGTGACAAAGCTTGAAGCTTTAGGTAAGAGCACTTATTCTTGATACTGAATTGATAACATACCCGTTTGTTAAATTTAAGTTTAAGGTACTCATCAACATCACTCCTCAACTTCAATAGACTTATGTTCCAAAGTCACAGCGTGAATACAGAACTAACCTGTCCGTCGGTACCTCGGTGATTACGCAGAGCAGGAAGGGGAGGCACCGACTGGAAAAGTTCGCCGGTTTAAGTAAACACGGATGTTCTGACGACTGAAACGTGTGTCGGCGTGATGCGCGAAATGCGCGTCACGCCCTCGGTGAATCAAGCTCCCTGGGAGATGTAGTATTCGGACGTGCCGTCAGAAAATTAACGTGCAAGAATTTGTGTCTTTACTCAATTGTACATTCTAAATCTACATCAAAAAGCGTTTCTAAATTAACGCTATGTGCAAGAATATATATACCTAAGAGAACATGTACAAAAGTGAGTAAAATGTGAGATTATACCTATGGGGTGATAAGCCACATACTCACTACGTAAGTACATGTCTTGAATTTAAGAGTTTGGGGGTATCTCAGTGACTTAGAACTCGTTGAGGAAGCGGCATCCATATAATAGAATCTGCTTACACAATGGTAAAGAGCCCAATCTTCCTGAGTAAGCAAAAATGCCCAATCTGCATGAATAGGAAAAATAAATAAACTCTGTGTCTTGATGCTGGCTTACAAAACAATAATGTCAATAAAGACAACATTTAGCCAAATAGTGAGCCGAATCAGGATCATACAAATGGCTGCTCCATATCTTGATTTGGAGAACCTTACGGATAAGGCAATGTTCTAGTAACCGTTATGTTTCATCGGCCTTTACTGTGAAGATTTAGCAGAGACATCATGACCAAAAATCAACAGAATAATAATGCTGAATATCTAATCATGGCTTCAAACCCACCATGGAGTTTATGATATTACAGAGAGACCAACTGTAAGTAGGACACACCCTGTATGTCAATTTGAGAATGTCTCTACAGTGCTGTCCACGGTATTTCGTCGTTCAATCCCTGTATATCACTCTTCAATCTGTAAATCCATTTCTGTTCCCTCTGGAAGAGAAACCGAGTGATGTCACTTATATGAGAGGGAATATGAGGTTGTTCCAGCACTAGCCATCTTAAGTCCTCGACCTTATGTTTGTGGACTAGAAAATGATCAGTGAGTCTTGTAGATTGTTTCTTACAGCGAATTGTACTTTTGTGTTCATTTATCCGGATTTTAACTTTCCGCGTGGTCATGCCTACATACCTAAGATGACAAGGACATGTAATCAGATAGATGACCTTTTCTGAATTACAATTTGTATGTTTGTGTAGGATCCACGGTCTGGTGGTGCCTATGTCTACTTGTTTGATCTGTTGTGTTTGGGCACACACCGAGCACATGCCGCAAGGAAAGTGTCCTTGTACTGCGGGAAGATTCCACAGTGTATTCGTTCTTGTTGTAGTAACGCTCTTAGGTCTTGTATGAACCAGACTATCGCGTATATTGCTCCCTCTTTTAAGTGAAAAGAGTGGGGGAGGAAGCGATTCTGAGCCGATATTCAAAATACGCCAATGTTTGCGTATGGTTTGTTGTACACGGTTCGTCCAAGTACTGAACGTATGCACAAAAGTCAACCTTGTCATTGGTGGTTTCTGAATAGGGGGTTCTAGAAGGGCCTCACGGTTGTTATTAGAGGTTCTCCTCCAGGCTTTCCTAACCAGTTTGTGTGGATAACCACGTTCTTTCAAATGTGTGGACAGGACTTTTGCATGTTTTTGAAACAAGGATACCTCAGAACAATTTCTCAGAATACGGAGAAATTGGCCAACTGACAAATTCTCTCGTAGAGATTTGGGGTGATGACTCTCAAAAGTCAAGAGTGAGTTCCTAGCCATAGGTTTTTTGTACAATTCACTTCCCAAATAGCCTTGGCACGGAAGAATAGAGATATCTAGAAAGGGCAACCTTTCTTTGTTAAATTCCACTGTGAACCTTAAAAAGGTGTTCTGTTGGTTAAGCCATTGGTGGAAAGCTGTGATCTCAGATGCTGTCCCTCTAAAAACAACAAAGATATCATCTATATATCGCTTCCAGAGCAATATCTGATCTCTAAATAGATTGGTCTGGGTAAGGACATGGTCTTGCTCAAAGAGATGTACATACAGATTCGCTAACGAAGGAGCAAAAATGCTGCCCATCGAGGTGCCCGAGATTTGAAGATAGATGTCATCTTCAAATCTAAAAAAATTCTCGGTCATAGCGATTCTCGCACATTCAAGAATGAACGGGACTAGGGTGATCGTATCCGCATTGACCATAGTCTGTTCCAAAAGCCCTCTGATGGCATCCAGGGTTTCTCCTTGTGGAATGGATGTATACAAAGATTCAATATCGAATGATATCAAATAATCTTTGTCAGGATCAAAAGGTGTTTCTGATAAAGCCTCAGGATGTCTTTTGTGTCCTGTAAGTAGGTAGGCATCGTACTGACCATAGGTTTCAAGAAAAAATCCACAAACGTTGACAATGGCTCAAGTAATGAGCCAATCCCTGAGATGATCGGGCGACCAGGAGGGGGTCGCTGAACTTTATGTATTTTCGGGAGGGTATAAAACTGAGGCATGATTGGATGTTTTGTCACTAAAAACTCAGCTTCATTGGATGTGATCCATCCTTCCGATTTAGCTTCTTCAACCAGATTAGTAATTTCATAAGTCAGTCTGGGTGTAGGGTCTGTTTGTAACAGACGATAAGCTCGTGTATCACCCAGTTGACGAAGACATTCTTCTCGGTATGTTACCGAGTCTTGGATCACTATCGCTCCCCCTTTGTCTGCTGGTTTGATCGTTATTGTGACATCTTTAGATAAAGTAGTCAGGGCATTTTTCTCTTTGGTAGATAAGTTCTGATACGATTTCTCTAAAGAATTGTTCAGAGTTTCTATATCATGTAACACGGCCTTTTCGAAAGTAAGTACCTGATGTGGTATTAGGTGATGAGGTGGGTTAAAATTCGAAGGTGGTTTAAGGCCTGTGTTTGTCGTTGATGTATCGATAGATGTTACAGAACTATCTTCTTTGTTCTTAAAGAAGAAATCAAGACGGATCTTTCTAAAAAAACGTGCTAATTCGCATCTCAATTGAAAGGGGTCGCCAGTGTTTGTAGGCACAAAACATAATCCTCGATCAAGTACCTGATTCTCTTCGATGGTACGTTCCCTAGAGCTAAGATTAACTACTAGGTTGTCAGGTTTGTATTCGTGCTGGGTTGTGGTTGGCCCTTCCTGCTTCTCGTATTGGGAGGAAGGGGATCTTGTTCCCACCGCACTTGTTGTTGTCCTCTTCTCTTTCCTCTGTTTCTCCCCCGGCCCTGTCCTAAAAAAGACTGATTCTCATAGAATTGTGGTTGTGATGTAAAATGTGGCATGGGGTGCTGAAATTGAGGAAATTGAGGAAATGGGTAATTCCATGGTGCTGGTTGCCACCACGGACCGTGTTGTTGGTATGAACCTTGTCTGCCCCGTCTCCTATTGTTTCTAGAGTAAGGTCTGGGTCCCTGATGTTCTTGTCCCTCGGTGAAAGATGACTCTGAGTCACTTGAAACATTTTCAGATCCTGAGGAGGAATAATTGGAGCCAGTGCGTCTGCCTCTTTGATTGAACTCTGGAGCTACATATCCTTCCTTGGTATATGGATATACCTTCTCCATTGAGAATTTTGCTAGGTCTTTTTTAAATTTATCAATCTTACTAACCAAAATGGAGTCTTTATATTCTTTGATTGATTTATTGGTCTCTTCCAAATTCTTCTTAAAAAGAGTATTAGTAATGGTGGTCTTAATTTGCCCTTCTAGCACCTGAATCTCAATTAGTATGGCATCAACAATCCTTTTTGCCGTACTAATAATGAGGATCAGCCAATCGCGTGTGCAGCGCCACGCGATCAGCGACCAATCCTTCATAAAGATTTTGTCAGTGAGAAAGAGGCGAGGGGCATTGGTTACCAATAGACCTGTGGGAGCACAGTTGCCTCTAAGATATTCAGCCATTATTGCCCCATGAATAAATGTCCGTGTGTGTGTCCTTTTCAAATCAAGTAAGGATTGCCATTCGTCTTGCGAACTATGTGGTGTCTCTTGAATTGTATCTAAAATACTCGGATTGGCAGCGAGAATGGATTGTAAGACATTGTCATCAAATGACAAGCCTATATTTTCAGCCATGGTAGAAAGATGTGCACGTTTCGTAAATGTGAATGCTTAAGAATCTAACTCACATTGGAAAGATTCAAAATAGACAAGACCCGCAGCCGTGGCTGCTCCAAACACTAAATCACTTAGATGAACCAACAATTTGTCGGGTACATCAAACAAGGGTCAAAGGGAAAAATGTTTATTGACCACTAGGTTTCTAGTCCCCTAATTCACTATACCTAACAACAAAATAGTGAAACCTAGGGTCAGGATTGCGAGCTCGTGATGAAACTAGTGACTACTTAGGCACATAAAAATGTAAAAAATGTAATGTAATAATCATAAAGAATGAATCCCATCAGCTACCTAGTTGGTAACCATCATCATTTGGGATTAGGTGTCCCTTGATGTGTACCCCATGACAATCGGGGCAATAACACCAGTAGACAACCAGAGCTTTCAATGATGTGGTGTGGTTAATGCTGATGGAAAAAGCAGTGCAATGTGAAGTGAGAAAACATTAAAATAATCTACTAGAACAAAGCCAGTACTTTATAATTGCTGTACTAGTGACGAAAATAAAATAACAGTGCAAGAGCTGTTTCGGAAAAAATAACTGCTCAAGTTCAGTTAGAAAAAGTGGGTCTACATGTTTCTGCCTATCGATCAAGCGTTGATCAGGCTTTCATCAGGACCTTTGAACTTAGCTACTGCTTTATTTACGTGCAATCCCCAAAGGTGAATACACTCAAAATATGGAAAATATACAACCTACTTTGGTTGCGTATCTCATCCCAGAACACTCAAAATTGATTCTTCATGAGTGTCCTGGTTTAACACAATTCTATGAGAATCAGTCTTTTTTAGGACAGGGCCGGGGGAGAAACAGAGGAAAGTGAAGAGGACAACAACAAGTGCGGTGGGAACAAGATCCCCTTCCTCCCAATACGAGAAGCAGGAAGGGCCAACCACAACCCAGCACGAGTACAAACCTGACAACCTAGTAGTTAATCTTAGCTCTAGGGAACTTACCATCGAAGAGAATCAGGTACTTGATCGAGGATTAGGTTTTGTGCCTACAAACACTGGCGATCCCTTTCAATTGAGATGCGAATTAGCATGTTTTTTTAGAAAGATCCGTCTTCATTTCTTCTTTAAGAACAAAGAAGATAGTTCTGTAACATCTATCGATACATCAACGACAAACACAGGCCTTAAACCACCTTCGAATTTTAACCCACCTCATCACCTAATACCAGATCAGGTACTTACTTTCGAAAAGGCCGTGTTACATGATATAGAAACTCTGAACAATTCTTTAGAGAAATCGTATCACAACTTACCTACCAAAGAGAAAAATGCCCTGACTACTTTATCTAAAGATGTCACAATAACGATCAAACCAGCAGACAAAGGGGGAGCGATAGTGATCCAAGACTCGGTAACATACCGAGAAGAATGTCTTCGTCAACTGGGTGATACACGACCTTATCGTCTGTTACAAACAGACCCTACACCCAGACTGACTTATGAAATTACTAATCTGGTTGAAGAAGCTAAATCGGAAGGATGGATCACATCCAATAAAGCTGAGTTTTTAGTGACAAAACATCAAATCATGCCTCAGTTTTATACCCTCCCGAAAATACATAAAGTTCAGCGACCCCCTCCTGGTCGCCCGATCATCTCAGGGATTGGCTCATTACTTGAGCCATTGTCCACGTTTGTGGATTTTTTTCTTGAAACCTATGGTCAGTACGATGCCTACTTACTTACAGGACACAAAAGACATCCTGAGGCTTTTATCAGAAACACCTTTTGATCCTGACAAAGATTATCTGATATCATTCGATATTGAATCTTTGTATACATCCATTCCACAAGGAGAAACCCTGGATGCCATCAGAGGGTTTTGGAACAGACTATGGTCAATGCGGATACGATCACCCCAGTCCCGTTCATTCTTGAATGTGCGAGAATCGCTATGACCGAGAATTTTTTTAGATTTGAAGATGACATCTATCTTCAAATCTCGGGCACCTCGATGGGCAGCATTTTTGCTCCTTCGTTAGCGAATCTGTATGTACATCTCTTTGAGCAAGACCATGTCCTTACCCAGACCAATCCATTTAGAGATCAGATATTGCTCTGGAAGCGATATATAGATGATATCCTTGTTGTTTTTAGAGGGACAGCATCAGAGATCACAGCTTTCCACCAATGGCTTAACCAACAGAACACCTTTTTAAGGTTCACAGTGGAATTTAACAAAGAAAGGTTGCCCTTTCTAGATATCTCTATTTTTCCGTGCCAAGGCTATTTGGGAAGTGAATTGTACAAAAAACCTATGGCTAGGAACTCACTCTTGACTTTTGAGAGTCATCACCCCAAATCTCTACGAGAGAATTTGCCAGTTGGCCAATTTCTCCGTATTCGGAGAAATTGTTCTGAGGTATCCTTGTTTCAAAAACATGCAAAAGTCCTGTCCACACATTTGAAAGAATGTGGTTATCCACACAAACTGGTTAGGAAAGCCTGGAAGAGAGCCTCTAATAACAACCGTGAGGCCCTTCTAGAACCCCCTATTCAGAAACCACCAATGACAAGGTTGACTTTTGTGCATACGTTCAGTACTTGGACGAACCGTGTACAACAAACCATACGCAAACATTGGCGTATTTTGAGTATAGGCTCAGAATCGCTTCCTCCCCCACTCTTTTCACTTAAAAGAGGGAGCAATATACGCGATAGTCTGGTTCATACAAGACCTAAGAGCGTTACTACAACAAGAACGAATACACTGTGGAATCTACCCGCAGTACAAGGACACTTTCCTTGCGGCATGTGCTTGGTGTGTGCCCAAACACAACAGATCAAACAAGTAGACATAGGCACCACCAGACCTTGGATCCTACACAAACATACAAATTGTAATTCAGAAAAGGTCATCTATCTGATTACATGTCCTTGTCATCTTAGGTATGTAGGCATGACCACGCGGAAAGTTAAAATCCGGATAAATGAGCACAAAAGTACAATTCCTGTAAGAAACAATCTACAAGACTCACTGATCATTTTCTAGTCCACAAACATAAGGTCGAGGACTTAAGATGGCTAGTGCTGGAACAACCTCATATTCCCTCTCATATAAGTGACATCACTCGGTTTCTCTTCCAGAGGGAACAGAAATGGATTTACAGATTGAAGAGTGATATACAGGGATTGAACGACGAAATACCGTGGACAGCACTGTAGAGACATTCTCAAATTGACATACAGGGTGTGTCCTACTTACAGTTGTTCTTTCTGTAATATCATAAACTCCATGATGGGTTTGAAGCCATGATTAGATATTCAGCATTATTATTCTGTTGATTTTTGGTCAAGATGTCTCTGCTAAATCTTCACAGTAAAGGCCGATGAAACATAACGGTTACTAGAACATTGCCTTATCCGTAAGGTTCTCCAAATCAAGATATGGAGCAGCCATTTGTATGATCCTGATTCGGCTCACTATTTGGCTAAATGTTGTCTTTATTGACATTATTGTTTTGTAAGCCAGCATCAAGACACAGAGTTTATTTATTTTTCCTATTCATGCAGATTGGGCATTTTTGCTTACTCAGGAAGATTGGGCTCTTTACCATTGTGTAAGCAGATTCTATTATATGGTTGCCGCTTCCTCAACGAGTTCTAATTCACTGAGATGCCCCCAAACTCTTAAATTCAAGACATGTACTTACGTAGTGAGTATGTGGCTTATCACCCCATAGCTATAATCTCACATTTTACTCACTTTTGTACATGTTCTCTTAGGTATATATATTCTTGCACATAGCGTTAATTTAGAAACGCTTTTTGATGTAGATTTAGAATGTACAATTGAGTAAAGACACGAATTCTTGCACGTTAATTTTCTGACGGCACCTCCGAATACTACATCTCCCAGGGAGCTTGATTCAGCGAGGGCGTGACGCGCATTTCGCGCATCACGCCGACACACGTTTCAGTCGTCAGAACATCCGTGTTTACTTAAACCGGCGAACTTTTCCAGTCGGTGCCTCCCCTTCCTGCTCTGCGTAATCACCGAGGTACCGACGGACAGGTTAGTTCTGTATTCACGCTGTGACTTTGGAACATAAGTCTATTGAAGTTGAGGAGTGATGTTGATGAGTACCTTAAACTTAAATTTAATAAACGGGTATGTTATCAATTCAGTATCAAGAATAAGTGCTCTTACCTAAAGCTTCAAGCTTTGTCACCATACGCGTTCAGAACGACTTATATCTGATGCAGCTTTTAAACTTGAGTTCAAAAAAAATATATGTGCTGAGGCTTTTTAAAGATATAGGCATGAATGACGGCTTAGCTAAATTACAACTTTCCATAAAGTCTTTAGGAACTGCATTTTCTCGATACTCACGTAGAAAATGAGCAGGCAGATGTATGAACTATTTATACGAGAAAGATACTGATGCTTATCTATTTTTCTCCTTTTTCTCGGACTTTTGGAATGAGAGATGTGCACGAGTTTCGTTTTATTGTGTTTTTACATTCTCAGTTGGATAGTATTGACATACTGGGTGACTATTCCGACATATAATATACCCGTTTACTTTTACATAGAACGGGGCCTCATTTCTCTGAGCGGATGCCAGGAGAGGTGAGGAGAGCTCCTGTACATGAACGGGTAAGCGAGTCTTTTGTTTCTTCTGTTCATGACCTTTGCAGGCAGTACTGTGAACAGTTAAAATTAATATGGATAAAACTTAATTATGAGACTATGGATGGCATTTAATGTTTTTTCTTATTTGTAGGAAATTGAAGGACACTCATGAAGAATCAATTTTGAGTGTTCTGGGATGAGATACGCAACCAGACTATCGCGTTTATTGCTCCCTCTTTTAAGTGAAAAGAGTGGGGGAGGAAGCGATTCTGAGCCGATATTCAAAATACGCCAATGTTTGCATATGGTTTGTTGTACACGGTTCGTCCAAGTACTGAACGTATGCACAAAAGTCAACCTTGTCATTGGTGGTTTCTGAATAGGGGGTTCTAGAAGGGCCTCACGGTTGTTATTAGAGGCTCTCTTCCAGGCTTTCCTAACCAGTTTGTGTGGATAACCACGTTCTTTCAAATGTGTGGACAGGACTTTTGCATGTTTTTGAAACAAGGATACCTCAGAACAATTTCTCCGAATACGGAGAAATTGGCCAACTGGCAAATTCTCTCGTAGAGATTTGGGGTGATGACTCTCAAAAGTCAAGACTGAGTTCCTAGCCATAGGTTTTTTGTACAATTCACTTCCCAAATAGCCTTGGCACGGAAAAATAGAGATATCTAGAAAGGGCAACCTTTCTTTGTTAAATTCCACTGTGAACCTTAAAAAGGTGTTCTGTTGGTTAAGCCATTGGTGGAAAGCTGTGATCTCAGATGCTGTCCCTCTAAAAACAACAAGGATATCATCTATATATCGCTTCCAGAGCAATATCTGATGTCTAAATGGATTGGTCTGGGTAAGGACATGGTCTTGCTCAAAGAGATGTACATACAGATTCGCTAACGAAGGAGCAAAAATGCTGCCCATCGAGGTGCCCGAGATTTGAAGATAGATGTCATCTTCAAATCTAAAAAATTCTCGGTCATAGCGATTCTCGCACATTCAAGAATGAACGGGACTGGGGTGATCGTATCCGCATTGACCATAGTCTGTTCCAAAAGCCCTCTGATGGCATCCAGGGTTTCTCCTTGTGGAATGGATGTATACAAAGATTCAATATCGAATGATATCAAATAATCTTTGTCAGGATCAAAACGTGTTTCTGATAAAATCCTCAGGATGTCTTTTGTGTCCTGTAAGTAAGTAGGCATCGTACTGACCATAGGTTTCAAGAAAAAAATCCACAAACGTGGACAATGGCTCAAGTAATGAGCCAATCCCTGAGATGATCGGGCGACCAGGAGGGGGTCGCTGAACTTTATGTATTTTCGGGAGGGTATAAAACTGAGGCATGATTGGATGTTTTGTCACTAAAAACTCAGCTTCATTGGATGTGATCCATCCTTCCGATTTAGCTTCTTCAACCAGATTAGTAATTTCATAAGTCAGTCTGGGTGTAGGGTCTGTTTGTAACAGACGATAAGCTCGTGTATCACCCAGTTGACGAAGTCATTCTTCTCGGTATGTTACCGAGTCTTGGATCACTATCGCTCCCCCTTTGTCTGCTGGTTTGATCGTTATTGTGACATCTTTAGATAAAGTAGTCAGGGCATTTTTCTCTTTGGTAGGTAAGTTGTGATACGATTTCTCTAAAGAATTGTTCAGAGTTTCTATATCATGTAACACGGCCTTTTCGAAAGTAAGTACCTGATCTGGAATTAGGTGATGAGGTGGGTTAAAATTCGAAGGTGGTTTAAGGCCTGTGTTTGTCGTTGATGTATCGATAGATGTTACAGAACTATCTTCTTTGTTCTTAAAGAAGAAATGAAGACGGATCTTTCTAAAAAAACATGCTAATTCGCATCTCAATTGAAAGGGGTCGCCAGTGTTTGTAGGCACAAAACCTAATCCTCGATCAAGTACCTGATTCTCTTGAAGAATCAATTTAGAGTTTTCTGGGATGAGATACGCAACCAAAGTAGGTTGTATATTTTCCATATTTTGAGTGTATTCACCTTTGGGGATTGCACGTAAATAAAGCAGTAGCTAAGTTCAAAGGTCCTGATGAAAGCCTGATCAACGCTTGATCGATAGGCAGAAACATGTAGACCCACTTTTTCTAACTGAACTTGAGCAGTTATTTTTTCCAAAACAGCTCTTGCACTGTTATTTTATTTTCGTCACTAGTACAGCAAAAATAAAGTACTGGCTTTGTTCTAGTAGATGATTTTAATGTTTTCTCACTTCACATTGCACTGCTTTTTCCATCAGCATTAACCACACCACATCATTGAAAGCTCTGGTTGTCTACTGGTGTTATTGCCCCGATTGTCATGGGGTACACATCAAGGGACACCTAATCCCAAATGATGATGGTTACCAACTAGGTAGCTGATGGGATTCATTCTTTATGATTATTACATTACATTTTTTACATTTTTATGTGCCTAAGTAGATCCTTCTGGGACCCCCTAAGCAGGCCTAAGGTGTCAGGGTGTGTCTACCCTGCCCCCTTCTCTTGTTTTATATCTTTGTTTCTAAGTTTTCTGATGACTCGCTTCTACCAAATCACAAGATGGCTGCCAACACTTCCTGGTTTGGAGTGTTGGCAGCCAATCACAGTGAAGCTCATGCACGGGACTTAGGCTCCGCCCAGATATCGAATCTTTTATATTTCAATTTTCTCAGCAAATACTGAACGGATTTACACCATTTAAAAAAAAAAGTTGCTTTCTAATCCAAGCACTACCTTTCTGCCAAATTTGGGGTAATTCCGTTCAGTAGTTTCGGCTGTAGCCTTGCACAAAGTTTCCTATGGGAAATTGATTTTTTCACTCCTATTTTTTCAATTTCTCAAAAACTACTGAACGGATTTACACCATTTAAAAAAAGGTCGCTTTCTGAAGCAAGCTCTACCTTTCTGCCAAATTTGGGGTAATTCCGTTCAGCAGTTCGGGCTGTAGCCCGTCTCAAAATTTCCTATGGAAATTAACATGGGGAAAATGCATTTTGGGACCCCCTTTTTTCTCAGCCCCCGCTTGACGAATCACCCGCAAACTTTCAGGATAGGAGCTGACCTCAATAGACTTTTTTGGGGGGAGAATTTTGCAAAGATTCGTCAAACGACACCAAAGTTATTAGCAAATCAAAAAATGCTTTTCCTATGGAAACTAGGTTGTAACTATAACTACCTACTGGCGACCACCAGTAGGTAATATATATATATATATATATATATCAGATCTCCTCCTCTGCGAAACAACATGGACATTTTATTGGCTAAAGTGCTCCGAGTACAAGTTTGCTTCTTATTGGGTGGGAACGGTTCACAATTGTCAGCAATTTTGTGACGCACTTCCAAAGGAGTAGGGAAAAACAAAGTAGTAGAGGGGAGGGTAGGAACACATTTAACTCTGTACAGTGGTCACAAGGTGGTTGAGAGAGATTTTGAAGGGAAAAATTGTTTTTGATATATTTTAAGGACTATTTATATAATTGCCGTGGGGTGTGCAAATCATGGCAGAAAAATAACAGAGTGTGTTGCAGTCTTCTTTTTATTAAGTTTGCGGGTGGGATACTTCCCAGGAGCACTACTTACTTATAATGTGGTGTTTACTTTTCTGACAGGGAGGTGTGGTTGCGCAGCACAAATTTCAGTTTAGGTTTCAAACAGTTTTTATTTAGAAATTACAAAGAAACTTTCTTTGGATACTGACGCTGTATATATTAAAGGGGTGACAAATAAAACTGGAATTTCATAAAATATCACTTAAGCGTGACCACACCCTCCTTTTTTCTGCTATAGTTTGTAAAAGTGTTGCCCTTATTTTTGATAATATAAGAGGGCGTCAGTTACTTTTAGATAAAGTAGAAAAGAAGTGCTACAACAAACACTCCCGCACTACATCATCAGAGGTCAGAAGAACAAGTAAAACACAGTTTATCACAAATGACTTCATATTACATAAAAATGTATGCATTATCATTTTTCAAGTTTGTATTTTGTAGAATTCGGGAATGTTCTGTCGTAGTGCTTAGAGGTCGCACACTGTTCCGCTAACAAATCACGTACTCATTTAAGAATTTATAGGATAGTACTATTATAATATACAATACTGGTCTTATATATATTCTATAGGGAGAAGGTGAATAGGAACCGCAACTGAGAAAAATAGAAATTAGAAAATAACATTCAGAAATGTAGGGTTTATCAAATGTTTAAAGTAAGAAAGTATGTATGAAAGCTATATTTTTTTAGACTGCAATTTCGTAAAATATGCTCACTGAAAAAATATCTGATCAAGTAAGTTATAAAGCTAAGTAAGCTGTATTTCATATGCCGCCGACAAATCTCCAATTCCTCTTCTGTAACAATAGGACAGTCTATTTAAATATAACGAGTGACAGCATTGTTACAATAAAAAGAAAAGGAAAATAAAGTTATGAATACAACAGAAGATCAATAACGAAACACTTTCGAGCTGTGAATATTTTCAGAGATTCTTTTCTCCGGGACTTCGAAATGTTTGATCTTCGTGGCAACGGGTCAAAACTCCTCTGAGATCATTATGACTGTGAAAATGATAATATACATATTCACAGTATACCGATCAAAAGGGAAAATAACTATTCATGGACGGAATGCAGAACAAATCAAAACATTCACCCCCAGTCAAGAGATCTGGGTTAAATCCATCATTCTTTTGCTCACCATGCCACCCCAGTTTAGACCTGGCCATATGCAAATCAGTCTTCACCCTGTGCCTCTTGGGAACAGTCCAGCCCGAACTGCTAAGTCAGATCCTCCCTGGACCGGAAACAAGCATCCTAGGACTGGTTTCGGGGTTTCAACCCTCTTCAGCCGGGATAGCTTGATTCCAGTGGCATGGAGAGCACGGGACTCACGTCTGCGCATACCTGTCCCACTCGGGGTGACAAATGCAAAAAGAACTATTGATGGACGGAACGCAGAACAAATCAAAACATTCACCCCCAGTCAAGAGATCTGGGTTAAATTAATCATTCTTTTACTCACCATGCCACCCCAGTAACAGACTAAAAACCGGAAGCTGGTGACGTTGCTTATATATCTTTATTCTTTGCGCCGACGGGTCATGAACTCCTCTGAGATCACCATGCCTGTTAATATTATAATATACATTTTGACAGTATATGATCCCCAGGGGAAAACAGACTAATTGGAAGCTGATGACGATAATTATAAATCTTTAGTGTTTGCGCCGACGGATCATCAACACCTCTGAAGTGAAGTACAGTGTAAATATTATAATATAGAAAGTCACAATATATAAATTGAAAGGAGCCAGAAGAGGATTTGCTGTAATCTGTCTGTTTCTGAAAACCAGCTGCTGACGTTACAGAAAAAAAGGCAATAACACATTTTTCTAGATATAAATGTTTACATTTTGACAAATAACTATGTATTATAAATATCTACTATGCCATAATCAAACAACTTACAACTCCGGAATATGTTGCCGCAAAACAAGAATCCGACGCTAGAAAAGGGTACCTGCATCACAGAATAGACAAGGATAAATAACTCGCGAAAACTAAACTAATCGAACAACGGGTGTGGTTTATATACTTTTTGGTTATTGAGTAGTCTATGGAAGGATGATGCGGCTCCGCCTATTTAATCAACACAGAAAACTATTTATTTTACTCTCTGTATTTATTTTAAAGTGCGGATAAAAACGGAAATTGGGTTATTTTTTTAGCGATTCTAAATGCTGTGAATCATGACTACCAGGCCAATAGGTCTGTCGTTCTAAAAGTAAAAGGGTTAAAACAATAAAATAATTTTAGTAAAGAGCCTTAAACAGCAATATATATGCTTGTAAAAGAAAACATGCACATTTTAATATCAAGGTTGTGCATATTCTATCATCTGAGAGTGTTTATATGACTGAAAACGGTCAGTCCTTCAGGCATGAGTGCATATTTATCAGACAAATAAATGCGGAATCATACTCATTTCAGATTCATTTTTACACAAAACCCAAAAGATATATGGGTAAATACAGATACAATTATTTAAAAAATATGGATAAATACAGACGGAATTGCCCAAAAAATAAATACCATAAAACCAGGAGCCATAATTCTAAGTTATAAAAGACTACTGTTAAGTTATTTTTCACTATAAAAAGTATACACGTCTTTTTAAAATTTACTTAAAAAACATTATAGGTTATAGGGCCTTTGTAGTTAGAAATTAACATTTAAAAAACCTTTGAAATTCACTGAAAAAAACATAGGTTTTACAGAAGTTATAGTTAGAAATTTGCATTTAAAAAACCTTAGAAATTCACTGAAAAAAACATAGGTTTCAGGGCCATTGTAGTTAGCTGTACATTTCACTCGTACAAAACCATAGAAATTCCACCGTTATAGTTAGTTCAGCTAACTATAACTCGCACCCCCGCAATGCACTGCTCATGACGTCACATATTACATCATTCATGGCATGGTCAGTGACATCACTGATGACATCACTGATGACATCTCAAATGATATCACTGATGACATCATCCACGTGATAATCCGATGCACCTCCTCACACCCTAATATAACCTTTTATGCACCCATTCTAAAATACAGACTACCATTTTTGAAACCATAGAGACACCAACACCAGTTACTACATACCCACTCACTGATTCTTAGGTCTACACACACATCCAATCATTCACCCATACAATCACTTATACATGCAGTCACTCCTCAATACAACACTATCATATGCAGTCAGACACCTATTCAAATAGTCACATATCGCCACTCATCCATGAAGTTACTCACAGACCTAGATAGTCATGTAAAGAATCAATCACACTCCCATTTACTCACCTATACAGTTATACACACACCACCTCACTAATTCATACAGATAGTAGTGCATACTTACTTTCTTATATAATCAGTGATACAAGTACACACTCATCCATACAGCCACTATCGTAATTACTCACTGTCACATATAGTTATTTATATACACCATCACTCACATAAACTGCCATTTACATATGTAGCTACTCACATGTACCACTGAGATCTCCATTCACTCACGAACACACCCATACACACACTCACCCAGTCATAGAGCTGTTTCCACATGCAGTCTTGAACCCATACACCAAGTGAATCAACTAGTCACACATCTATGCACAGAGTCACACACCTCCAACCCACCCACACACACACTCAGGCACCGCTACAAATACTCAGGCAAACAGTCAATAACCCATATAAACTGTCATGTAGGTACTGACTAAGCCATGTACTAGCTTACATAACAACAGACACACTGATACAGACATTCACACAGTTTAGTCACTAATGCATGCATTCAGTAAGACACGTTTAATCAATCACTTATACAATCAGTCACACATCTCATAAATCCTTCATCCAGACACTTATACACACACTGATTCTTCAATACAGCTTGGCATATATAAAACACATTTAAACTTTACAGAAACACTCAGTCACTGGATGATGTCATCAATGATGTCATCAGTGATGTCATTTGATATGTCATCAGTGATGTCACTGACCATGTCATGAATGATGTAATATGTGACGTCATGAGCAGAGCATTGCCGGGGCGCGAGTTATAGTTAGCTGAACTAACTATAATGGTGGAATTTCTATGGTTTTGTACGAGTGAAGTGTACAGCTAACTATAACGCCCCTGAAACATATGTTTTTTTCAGTGAATATATGTATATACATATATATATAGTCAAGTTACATATTTGTGGAGTTATATATATAGTAAAACTTTGCTTACCTATAGAAACTTACCTTCACAATATCTTTGTCCTCAATATTCATGACATGATATTTTGTCCCATGATATTTTTGTTTCTGATATTCTGTCTAAACACCCATTGCACCATCCACCCTATTTATAGTGGACTTTACAAAGTATTTTTTTCTGCCTGTCACTGCCAGGACAATCCTTACCCTTCCTCCTCCACATTCAAGAAATAAGTCCCCGGGTTGTTACTGAATAACCAGTTGCAACAATTGACTTGAAGTAACCATTACTATATTTGTTCTTGTCGACAACATTGGTCTCTTATGCAACGTTGCAATTTCTGTTACTTTACATTTACCACATGTTTGGTTTGCTCTTTTTCCACATGTGCTCGTTATCTTACCTTATGCTTATTATGTTCGCTTTTACTTGCCAATCTTATCTGCTTCTTTGTACAGTGCTCTGATACACTTACGGGTCATGTCCGCGCTTTATAAAAGTTTTAAAATAAATAAATAATATTCGGTATAATTCCCCTTCCCACAGAGTCTTTCCTAATTAGACTTAAGGTGAAAGATTGTTAACGCACCTGGCAGACATCTGATTTTAACCTGAATCCTATGTGAAAGAGAAGGGCGGTCGAGAGCGCTTCTAGCCAAGAGGCTGTGGTATTTTCGATAGCTTCCATGATAAACTGTGCGGTTATAATTGGGACCTTTCGAGGTAGTCCTAGCTGGGAGACAAGTTCATTTGCATTCAGGGCACTTGTCATGTTCGAGAAGTGAATTAACTGCTGCTTCCACCATTATTGAGCTGAGCTGCAAACAAATGTGGCATCAGATGTCAGAATCTATTTAGCTGATTTAAGTACCTGTTGGTAACACAGCACATTTAGACGCTTATGAAGAGGTCAGATGCAAAGACTTTTATTTTGCTAGATTCTGAGATTTACTGACTAAAAATCTCTAATCTGAGACAAGAATAGAAACGTCCTCTTTCTAGTGCCAGAAATTTCGAGATCCGTAATCAAGCAGTTACATTGTGAATCATTTTTCAATATAAAGGTATGAATCGCAAAAATGACTGGTTATAAAGTTGACACAGTGGTGTCATCTGGTATTTTTGTGAAAAGAACAAAGTAACAAAAATATTAAAGTGTCTCTAATATCATAACTAATAAATGAGTTTATGCGTGACTAGTAAGATTTTTTACTCGCCTAACAAATAGTGTAAAACGAAAATAAGGAAACACAGCAGTGTCTGCTGATAACTGTTTTTGTGTTATGTCCTCAGACATATAGAGCAATGGTGGATATTGTGCATGAATATATGTGTTATTCGCGCAAATAGTTATTGACATGTCTGGGGTTCTGCTGTTCACCACATTGACAATGTACATAATTTAAGTGGTGGGTTAAAATAGTTTTCCCTTTGCAACTTGAATAGCTCAGATGAATAAGTCAGATGTTTTTACTTCATAAATTAAGTACGTTAAATAAAACGTAATTGCATATATTAAATATATAATAAGTAAAATAATGCAGTGTGAATAACACGAGAAGCCTCTAACTTTGCTTAGTGCGCCCTGACAGTTACATAGACAATTTGTAGCTGTACTTTCACTATGTATAGATTTGTAACTCCAAGCTTGTTGTAGATAAATACATCGGCCTTCCTTCTGTCTGCCTGTGTTTCAGCTGGTGGGACAGTCATTGGTAGACAAGGTAAGAGTGTGCATGAAAATTAATTACAAAGCTGTTCCTTTACAAAGGGGATGAGACAATCCATGTATTGAGCAAAGGATTTTAATTGTCGGATATTGTGGCCCTCACACAACCATCGGGGTGTCGTGAATCACGTACCCTTCAGGATGTATCGTGTCATCATCGGGCTGCTCCTGCGTCGAGTCGGCTGGTGCAATACCCGACGGGCTCTTTTTAGGGAGCTCTCTTTTGGAGTTCTTTTTATCCGGTACAGCCGTTGGGTGAGGTGGGAGTGTGGGGCTAATTTTTTATATGATGTAGATGAAAAACAATAATTAAAAATTAAAATAGGGTTCGGAGTGCTTGTCTCAAACTATTTATTTAGGAAGCCTCCTTGCCTAATTAAAACTGTGAGGTGGAGTGTGGGTAACCTAGAATAATGAGCTAAGTTATGTACACTGCCTCATTGGGGTCGACATGTTTCTCGCTCAAGTAGAGAAATTCTCTGGCGATTCTTCAGGACCAAGAATTGTTCTATCTACATGTGAATTTACACTAATAATCCTAAATAACAGTGAGCATTCTCAATATGTAGTTTTTACCTGCAGCTCGGTCTACCCTAAGATTTGCATAGAATAATCCTCTGCAGTTCCTGGTAGGTTTAAGCAAGGAGTTCCTTGCTTTAGACACGCCGAGTCCGTGTCTCTATTTCACCTACCCCTCTCTACCAGGTCTGGGCGCCCTTGAGCGAGAAACATGTCGACCCCAATGAGGCAGTGTACATAACTTAGCTCATTATTCTAGGTTACCCACACTCCACCTCACAGTTTTAATTAGGCAAGGAGGCTTCCTAAATAAATAGTTTAAGACAAGCACTCCGAACCCTATTTTAATTTTTAATTATTGTTCTTCATCTACATCATATAAAAAATTAGCCCCACACTCCCACCTCACCCAACGGCTGTACCGGATAAAAAGAACTCCAAAAGAGAGCTCCCTAAAAAGAGCCCGTCGGGTATTGCACCAGCCGACTCGACGCAGGAGCAGCCCGATGATGACACGATACATCCTGAAGGGTACGTGATTCACGACACCCCGATGGTTGTGTGAGGGCCACAATATCCGACAATTAAAATCCTTTGCTCAATACATGGATTGTCTCATCCCCTTTGTAAAGGAACAGCTTTGTAATTAATTTTCTGTACACTTTAGGGCACACTCAGCTGGACCTCCTTAAAAAGCCCGTTACGCCCCCCCTTTCGTTCTTGATATATAAGAGTGTGCATGAATCAGATGTTTCCAACAGGTTTTGAGTCTATATTAATTGGATAAATGACCTAATCATGAAACATAAAGGCAGCAATCAGTAATTGATATTGCTGCTCAATAAGTGGAGAAGTGTGGCCCAATGATTAGAGCAGCAGACCCTGATGCAGAGGTCTAGCCCGGGACCAGGGTTCAATTCCCCGCCTTGGCAGGTCTTGGGCTCAAAAATTCCACGGACCTGATAATTCTCGCCTCGGTGCCATTCCAATCATGGAGTCCCACTCTGCAACTCTGGGCAATAGCTTGCTTAATCTCCACAACGGCCCCCACAACGCTAAGGATGCCTGGCCTACACCTTGGAGGTGCCCAGGAGTAGACGCCTCACAGGGAAAGCCAGGATGGGTTCCACAGCGGTATTCGTACAAGCGCCTTGAGACCCTTGCCGGTGAGTAGTGCGCTATAAAAGTATCAATTTACATTTACAATGATCTGCAATTGAATTTATAGCGCTCCATTCCCCTGATTAGAGTCTGGTGAGCTTCCATGGATGGGCAGCATGTCTATCCATACAATTTGCACCTTACATGAGACCTAGTGGGACGAATACAGACTGATTCTCTGCTCGAGCCAATGTAACAAAATGTCACTGCAGACGCCTCCTAGTCCGGTTACATGGGGTGTCCTGTTGCCCTGGGGTCTTTAACAGGAAGAATATGATGTTTGACTATATGTCATTTACCTTAAGGCAAAGGTTAGTATTACCCATACCAGGATGTAATCCAGGTGAGATTTTGGCAGCACTGAGTCCACTTGAAGAATATATGATTGGTGCAGTAATTAGGTCTCGTTGTCCTCGTCCGATTCATGACTTAGGGAGATAGCCATCTTCGAGACAGAAAAAGGAACAGAGGAATGCTTTGACCCCTACCCCACCCCCTCCAACTGGGGGTACTTAACCCATCCTTACCCAGCATTGCTCCTGCACTACCAAGTCACTAACAGACAGGCTGGCCATCTGGAAGGGAGGAAGGGGCGTCATGAATGGGACGAGGACGACAGGCCAGGAGTAATGAAGATTACCGGTAGGCAATAGGGCATTACCCCCAGGTCCCTCCAGTCCTCGTCCCATTCATGATTTATGGAGCATACCAAAGCCAGGAACTCGGCCTTCTGAACCCCCAAAGAACACCCAGGACACCGTACCAAAAGCAGCATCCCAAGCAATGCAAACGGGATACCCACACAAACAAACAGGCAGGAGCACACAGCCCGCAACGCTCCCAACCAAAAAAGGTCCGCATCTCCCTGAACAAGCAGGAGACGACCAAGGTGAACAAAAAAGCCGACCAGCAAGCCTACAGTGCTGCCACACAACCTCAGCAAAGGACACCCAACGCCGCACAACCCAGAGGGCAGCCAACCCTCAACGAGATCACCCCAAACCAACACTGGGAGTAGGAGCCACCGTCAAGGAAGCACCAAATACAGCCCTCAACAAAAGTGACAGCGAGGAGGCCACAGATGGAAGTAGACTCAAAGTAGCTAGACACAACAAGCAAATCCAGGGACAGACCAATAGTGACACAACCAAGACCCCGGAAGAACCAGGACCCAACACAACAGCCGGAAACGCCAGCCCCTGAGTCAAACTGAAAGGAAAATCCACCACAGGCACAAAGGAAGCATTCAACCACAGAAAAATGACAGGCAGGGCACTCTGGCCTCCAGAGCCCCCAACCCTCAAAACCGCAGAGCGGAAGTGAGCAAGCCCAGAAAAACACCACGAAGGCGACAAGGCAAGGACAGACAAAACCAAGGCCGGAAAAGAGTCACACCACATAAACCCCAAGCTCATAGGCCAATCCCCAAAAGGGAAATGGTGTCCGAAGCAACCACACCACCAGAATATCTGGCACAAGGAGGGCCAAAACTCACCAAGCACCCCTCAGGGTACTCAAAGCCTGAAAGGGCTTCCACACGGCAACAAGGCCGTCAGCGCTCTGCAAGCCGTTCCAAAGACACAGCTGCAGAACCGACAGAGAGCACTCCAAAGCAGACAACTGAAGGAACTCCCAATAACTCTCCAAGCTCTCACAACCAAACCAAGAGGAGAGCCGAGGGGAAGCAGAGGAACACCAAAAAGCCACCTGCCCCAACCTGGAAGCGAAGAGTGACAGGGGTAACAATGGGACCAACCCAACCGCTACTGAGGAGACTCACAGCAGATCAGCCCAAAAAAAGGCAGGAAGGACCCGCCACCGGGACCAAGGCACACAGCCAGAGGACCAGCCAAGAACAGGACCACACAGCAACACTCCATACACCTGCACATGAACCACAGACATAAAACCGGGGAACAAATGCACGAGGAGGAAAAAAACAAGCCAAACAAGATCAAACCAAAAAGGGAGGAAACACCGACCAAGGAGTAAGCCCACTCCAAACTGATGGACTCTGGCCACCAGAGAGCTCCGCGGACACCAATGCCACCAAAAACCCCGGAAGACGACTAGGCCCCACAGCAAGTACGTCCAGTACCAACCACCAGCGCCAAAACAGGACGACCTCCACAGCACCCAGACAGGGAGAAGGAGCCGGAGATATGGCTCAGGACAGGCTAACAGGCCAAGGCCGATGCATTCACAAAGAATGCAGGGGAAACTGGGTACCAACAACCGGAACCCTGCCCAACAAAGCCACAGTCGCCCCCACCTCTATGGCCAAGAGGAAGCAGGCATGACAAGTGCCAGAACTCCAGACGTCGGAAGACCAACCAGGAGAGCCAGGCAGCCAGAATCCCACACCCCACCTAAACTGGAAAAAACAGGGGTAGAGCCAGAGGCCAGAATCCAGTGAAGCACAACACCCCAACAGGAGAAGAGGCCAACAACAGGGCCCCAACCGAGGCAAGGAAAGACACCCCCAATGGACAGACTCCACAAGACCCCAAACCAGACCTAACTGGACCAGGACCCAAAAACCAGAGAGGACCAAGGGTGGACGAGGCACACCCCCAAGAATGAAATCAGGTGAACCCAAAGACCAAACAGGTACTCCAGGGAAGACCCCACCTCAAAAAACACACACCAAGGACAACACCCCCAACCACAAACACAGGGGTGGACCCAGGGCGAACTAAACAGCTTCAGAGAAAGCCAAACCCACCGGCCACCAGAGACAAGCCACACACCGAACAACAAGAACAGCGACCAGACATCGCACACCCCAGACCCAACAGCTGGGACAAGAGCAAAGGGACACTTGGCCACCCATCTCAAACCGGGAAGAAGGAAACCCCCAACCGAACAACCAGCTGGCCCGGAAGGCAAAGGAAAACACCCAGGAACCACCCTAAATGAGTCCCAACACCAGCCGCAGAAGGGCCAACACAAAGCCCTATGACTGCCCCAGAGCAATCAAAGATGCAGATAGCCACAGGCCCCAGAGCCCCAGGCCAAAAACTGGCAGGAAAAAAATCCCCATGTCACGACCATAAGGACAAGTGAGCCAGAAGCACATCAGAAAAGCGGGACGGCCAACAGTCCAACACCTCCGATGGCCGGAGAGGCACCTGACAAGCCAGCGGACTGAATCACGGACCAGCCAGCAGAGACAGGATGAAGAACCCCATGCCAGCCACCAGCAAGCCAGGCACCAAGACAGGAAGGCCTAAAAAAACCAGAAGAACAAGCAATTGTATGCAACACCCAGGCCAGAGACCCGAGGCCAGAAACAGGGAAACCATAGACCTAAAGGAAGGTGCACAGCCGAGCAGCAGAGCCATCACCAACCACCCCAGGAAACAAGGATCCAATGTGGAAGGCCCCAGCGCATCCCAGAAAGATGGCAGTAAAAGAACTGGCACCAAAATCCCGGACACAACAGCCCCCAGAAGGGGAACAAGGAGGCCACCAACATAGTCACCCCACACACTAGGAAAGAGTGACACAAGGACACCAAACAGCCACACCCCAGAAACACTCCACCCCCAAGGGCAGAGAGAAAGACCGTCGGAACCAGCAGCAACACACTACAAAAAGCAGCCGGGAAGCCAGGACAGAAGCGAACAATCCTGCACGGGGATGGCGGCTCAATGTCCCTGCCCGGCCCCGGGGAAGGCATACACGGATGAAAGGCCAATCAGGAAGGTCTGGAAGGCTGTCCGGGACCCCAGCAATGCCAGGCACAGAACAGTGGACCACAAGGGGGTCCATAGCACCCTCACCCGTGCAAAACACCAAGAGGAGAAAGGCAAGTCAGAACAGCCCACGGACAGACACCCAAAAGACGACGCATCGATGCCCCAATGCCCCCAAAGGCCAGGACCGGACTTCCCCCCTCTGAAGTCCAGCCCCATGAAACCAGTAATCACCCAAACCAGGAGATCACAAGACAGCGAGGCCACAGAAAACAGAGGCCGAAGCCAAAGCCCCACACATCAGACCAGAAGGTCTGCCCAAAGAAGACAGATGCCGCAGTACACATTGCCGCTCAACCCACCGAGCAAACAGATGCTGGAAGTTGCACAGTTCACAAACCGTACCCATACCGACACAACAGCAGCAGGGCAACTAAACACCCGAGAAGACCACCATGCCTCAACCCTGCCAGTGCCATCACATAGGTGCCACCATCCAACAAGCCCTGACTCCTACAAGACAAGAGACAGGACAACCAGCACCCAGCCGGCCAACACCCCTGCCCTGCTGGAATGCTGGCCATGGCAGAAAAACAGCCCCCCAGAAACAACAAGATGCCGAATAACAGGAGGCAAAGGATCATAAACAAAATCCAAGCCACCCCCTCTGGTCTGTGATTGAAATAACATTGTGCATTTTGTCCCCATATCAAAATGACTGTGAAATAATATCTCAAATGACAATTATGTCAAATGAAAAATAACTAGTTTATTTTAATATTTTCTAGGGGAACAATATTGTAGCTGGACTCATCATTTCTTTGGATCACTTTTTAGTATATTATCTCGCTTCCAGCAGCCCTTGTAGTAAATAAAGGTTTGTGAACAATGTCCCTCTAGTCATCATTGGAGGCTCCATCTGAATACTTTCCAATCACAGCTGAAAACCCAGCCACTTTCACTGGTGCTTCTGGTGGTGTCACACAGTTTGTTTGTTTATTTTGCCTGCAATATACATACCGCAAAACTCAGTCGCTTCTAGACACTGGATTTGGTATACATAGTAAAAGACGTTCCATTGAATGAATGGCACACTAGTCAATTTTGGTTACATTCATTGAATATGTGCAGCAAGGCCAGGCCTGCAAATGGATGGGTCCATTTGTGGCTACTGTGGTGTGGACCCTGTATATGTGGAGGGTTGTATGACGGAACCCCGTATGCATCTACCCCGCATTCCTTTACAACATAGTCACTATCCCGACTGTGACTTCACCATATGTTACTTTACCACAAAGTCGTTACAATGACTTGGTTTAGGGGGCGCTCGACTTTGGAACAGAATACATTATTGCTCCAACTCCAGTCTACGCAACAGTAGGGAAGGTGTTGGACTTAAAAATCAAACACCAGTCCAACAACTTGACCCCTAAATCAAGCCACTGTGATGACTTTTGTGATAAAGTAACACCTGGTAACGTCGCAGTTGGGGTAGTACCTGCATTATAAAGGCTGCTGGATAAAGGATGCTTCCATTGTGACAGCATGACTGTTTGGTTGTGGTTACATTGATCAATTTTAAGACCCCCCAGTTTGAAGATGTCTGCTTTAGAGTAATCCTAAAGAAGTTGGAGAGGAGTTTTTGTTTGAGCAGAAGAAATGGGAGTAATTGGGACTTGTGGGCTAAAACTAACCGTGCTAAGGGTGAGGTTGAAAAGGAGGATGGAGTGATCTGATGTTGGTATTAGTAGTGGGGATTAAAAACCATGTAGAAGAGATTGATCAAAGCAATAGCTTCCACTGTGGTGGTAGCCTGGAGAGTAGTTCCATCTGCAGGCCTACACAGTTTAAGGAGAGCATGTTCCTGTTCTCAAATCAGAAGTACAGAAGTATCTTGCTATGAGGGTGAGGCTGGAAGTGATGAATAGGTTTATCATTAGGGTGGAAAGAGGTCCAAGAAATTGTTGGCTAGGCTTGCTCCATGCTAGCAGGTGATTATTTTGAGATTTAAGTTGTGTGACAGAGTGACTAAGACACACAATTGTACAACTTCTATTTTGCGCTAGTGTGAGGTGGTTTATCTGGAATGTCTTGCAGTAAACAATGCTACACCTCTCCCACAACCTTTTAGTCTGTTTGTATGTGTGATTGTAAGGTGGGGGACAAGGTGCTCCACTGCTGGGGAAAATTCAGAGTATCAGGTCTCTGTTACAAAGAGAATGTTACAATTAATTACCAGCCGAACACTGATAAGGGCATTTTAATAAAGGTGCAGTTTTGCATTGTTGATATGCATTGATAACATACATTAATTATTTGATCTTATTAGCATGTTGCTGTTTTTGTACTCCTATTAGTTCTGCACTGGAGATGGCTATAGCTGTCTTGCCAGTCTCATCTAATCAAACAGATTCATAAATACACAATTACGTGCATTTAAAGGCTTTGGGTTAGGCCTATTCACCCATTTGGTCAATCACCTATGATTCACATTGTGCTTACAACCACCACATTGTATAACATGTGGAAATAGGTAAGTCCCGGGTAGCCTTTGGCTCTCTTACACTGTGAGTAACAGAATATTGCCTGATTACAGGTGGTGTTGCACCTATAATCATTAGGGGTGGGCGGAATTTGCGAAATTCACTTTCGCAAATTATCGTGAAAATGTTAAAAATCTCCGCAAACACGTGGAAATATCGCGAAGATGCAGAAGTTTTTTTCCCGCCCGTTCGCGGTATTTTCTGCGTGGTCGCGGCTCGCCAACTTACCCATGCGGTTGCTCGCAGGCACGGCCATCTTGTTTTCACTTGTCTTGCGGTGCATGATCGCGAGAAGAAAGACGTGATCGCGCGACGAATGACGTTACTGCGGGCGCGAACTGTCGCGAGATAGCGCAAATGGCTACCAACAATCCAACATCTCGTGGAGAACGCGACCGGACCGGGAAAACTTGTCTGCGAACGCGGGGATTCAGGTAAGGTGATCGCGCGCACGCAAGAATGTATTATTTTACAGCGCGCGCAAGCAAAAAATATCAGGTAAAATGCAGATTGCGGAAATTTTGACATTTTCGCGCTCTCCGCAGAACGCAAAAATGTCAAATTATCGCAATTTCCGTGAGCGGAACGGAATTTTAGCCCAGGCCTAATAATCATGCAATATTCTGCTAGTCACAGTGCAAGAGAGCCAAAGGCTACACTGGACTTACCTATTGCCACATTGTTGTGATGGACTTGGCATGTTAAAGGATTGTTTATTCCAAACCATCCTAGTTCATCGTAGAATGACCACATGTATAGGAGTCTAAGTGAGACAGGTGAAGGATGCTGCTGCTTTTCATGGTTGGTGCCATATTGGAAAAAAGATCTTCAACTAGCTTGGATATGACATGTGCCTTATTGAGGATCTTAATACACATGCTGTGTGATGTGATTGAAAAGAAGTCAACTTCAATGTCAGGACTTGTCCGTCAAAGCTTTCCTTTGCCATCAGTTTTCTTCTTTTCAATCCTCATCCATTTTGTGGCAGCAATGTGATGATGTACTGTGCATAGATCGATAACGAGAGAGCAACTACAGTTGTTCTTTGATTTAAATGTAAAAGTCTTTCATTTTCAAGTTCAAACACCATCCTCATAATCCGACTCCTGAACATATTGACATTCTGCTCTGAAGTGGGTGTCAGAAACTGGATTCATAGATGGGCGGGTATGGGAGAGCATCGAGGTACAAAAGGCCACAAATGTGTTAAGGTAAAACAAAGTTTCAAAAATTCAAACCTAGCTAAGCCAGTGGTAGCTTTGGCACAAAGTAGACAGGCCTAATGTAGGAATATGTGTAAAGTATTTACAAGTCGAAAAACAGTTAAAAAGTCAAAATACAACACAGTAAAAATCCCACAAACATATTAGAAAAATAGATACAAATGTATTGTTTGAAATGGCATCAACGTGACAAAAACGATATAAGGAGAACAGGACATATGAATTTTTAGAGATTTAAGACAAAAGGTGCAAAGAAATAGTAAAGTGCCTATCAGTAGTCACTGCTTGCTGTTCATCAGGACCTTGGCACAATTTCAGGCTGACCACGATGGAATGCGGGTTGGAAACACCATGTGCGTTTGTCCTAGTGAAAGATTTCACCTTCTGACATAGTCTCTGAAATCAAAATCCTCCAGTGGGGCAAGATTGCAGGCTGCATCCACCAAAGTCTTCTTGAAACTGGATAGCTGATGGACTAGGTCACAATGACGTCATTCGATTTATTAGGAAAATCTCAGAGCAAGAAAAATTCAAGTTTTGTGGCCCACAAAGTCCTCACATTGGGCAGACACTTTCTGCTCCTCTGCATGGTCAAAATGTCTATCTTCATATGTAGTCTTTTTTATAGAGCTTAAAATCCTCCAGCGGGGCAAGCCTAATGCTGTATCGGATGAAGCTGTATTGAAATCAAACACCTTTGTGGCAAACTCATGCTTACATTTTGGAGGTCTTGGAAATTCCAAAGGTTTCAAGAGCAGCTCTTCTGGGTCACTTCCAAAGCTCCCCGGACCTCATGGACAACAATCAGGGGTCAGAAATCATTCCAGCAACGATCACCATCAGGGTCCAGTCCAGTTCCAGTTGCAACTGGCCCACTGTGCACTTCAAGACAAAGACATCATGCTGCTATATGTATCCTTGTAGCCACATAGGAGGTCAGTCAACTGACCATTAGAGCATACTTCTTAGTCCTGGGTACAGGTGGGAGGAGGCCCAGCCCTTCATGCCTCCACAAGGCCCTCTATAGGACTTTGAATCCAAAGTTCCAGGATTCAGGATTTGTTAGGAGAAGTACATTTTGACATCAGCCAAAGTCTGTGACCCTGAGACAGCATGTGGGGGTCAAGTTTCACTCCAGTAGAGGCCAACAACTGGTCCAAGGCAGGTCCAATTGAAATTGGTCAGCTGGACAGTTTTAGAAAAGGCCTCTTGTAGCTTCTCGTGGCCCTGTAGCTGGAGCAGTAAGCCATTCTTTTGACCGTTAGAGTCCAATTCTTTGTCCTGGTTAAAGGAGGGTGAGCAGTTCCAGTCATCTATTCTCTTCTCAGTCACAGTCAACAGATCCAGTCTCTTAGTTCTTCCACAGGTCTTGAAATTTTACTCAGGAGGGTACTGTTGGTGCCACATTTATTCTTGTTACTAGCCTGTGGGTGGGGGTAACTCCAGCGTCCTCCCTAACCAATGGGGTAAATGTTTCTAAAGGCAACTCTACCCACTTTTGGAACACTTCCTGTGTGCCCTAAATGGCCTCTCTCTACCTAAAAGCAAGATGGTGCAGAGCTTGTATGTCCACCCCAGGTGTGCCCAAGTAAATGAGCAACCTCTCTTCTGTGGTCACTCTAAATCAGTTGTCTGGGCAGCTTCTCTTCCACTAGGACAGGTACCAGGCTGACTGGGGGAACAAAGAAGAGTGTTGCTCAGGTGTCAGCTTATATTTGCCTGTGACAATATAGGCCTCTTTAAAGCTAATGAAGTTCTTGGCAAAGCCCAGATGGTCATGCTGCCCGAGTAACAGAAACACCTCCTCATATGCAAGCCTTTAGCCTCCTCTGGGAGAAGTTTAACTCCTCATCAAAGGGGATATTTAGCTACCAAGTGACAGTTGGAGATCATGCAAATTGGCCTCCAGAGGCGTTAGGCAGAAAAAAGTACATTTTCCAGAAGATTTATTACTAGTCGGACAACACCTGTGAATTAGGATTGTAATAAATATTTCATAAAGTCTAAGAACGGAATTTTTTGGTGTTTTTATCTGGAGATAACATTATTACATTTAATATTGTGTCCCAATGTTTTTCTATTAAACAGCTCGCTGTGCTACAATGAAATCATTTTGAGGCTTTTTCACTGAAAAAGCATGTGTAACATTACATTTTTACACATTAGGGGGTCACATATCAACCTTAAAACATAAGGCTTAGGCCTTTCAAAAGGGCTTATTTGGACAGGTTTAATTTGAAGCTTTGAAACTGGCCAGACAGGCTACAAATGGTAGGCCTACAGTCACGTTTGCACTGCCACTGCAGTGGAATGGACGAAGGGTGCTGCAGTCCACTAGTGACATATAACTTACTGGGCCTGGGTGCCCTATGTACCAAATACTCAGGACTCATAGGTGCGTTGAATATACTAATCAGGGATATGCCAATTTCATCATATTGGAATGGAGTGCGTAGGCATTTCCCCCTGGCTAGCAGAGGTAAAGTGCACAAAAGTCTACCTTCAGCAAAAACAGTCAAGGCACAAATATGGTGGTCATTCAAATGATGCTCATTTCCAACACCTTAGAATAATATACCACTATCTCCTTGCCTACATTCAAGACCAATCAGAAAAATCTTAATTTCCAAGGACACATTTGATCTGGCTCAAGTCCATCTTCTTACCTAGTCTTCCTCCTTTGCGGACTCCTTTCTTAATGCACATTGAACACCTCTCTGGGGCTGTCCCACCCCTCCTTCCTTGCTCCTTCTCTCTCATTGATCCTTCTCATTCCACAGTACTTTTGTTTTCTGCACTAGCATACCTCCACAGTTAAACTATTATGAACTTCATATGACCTTCAGCATGCTGATAGTCTGTTAATATTCTTCTCCTCAAACCATTACCAGACAGTCATGACAATTTGTTTCATTGTGTAAGATTTACCCGTTTTTTTTGCCTCTCTTCCTGCTCAACATCTTTTACTGACTGTTGATATCACTGCTATTGCTGAGGTCTGCTAATTTTAACCCTGTAGATTATGTATAGTGCTCTAACCCCTGCTGGCTACTCATTACTGTTATCGCTTTGGTCTGCTCATTCCGCTCATGTAACTTATTATTTTAATGTAAAGTGCCCTTACGCCTTCGGGCAATGTTCGTGCTATATAGAACTGCATAAATAAATAAATACACAAAGAGTGCAAGTATTCTGATGATGCACTTTACTAGTCTCATTCCCAACTGTTAATGGCATGAGTGAAACAGATGCATTGTCTTCCTTTTGCATGACAAACTTATCAGAGTTTTTCAATGCTTCAATTGGCTTTGAAACATGTGGAGGGTGGAACTCCAAGGGGTCATAAGATCCTGAAAGTGGGTATGTGTGGGCAGACCATTAACCCTCTGAAGCTTCTCAGCTGTGTCTGGGACAGTGCTTAATTTCAGCCAGTGGTTTCCGATGCTCGGCACACTTAATTCTCAACACCAGCTCTTATGACAGCTGCCACATGGAGGCGCCGATTGTGTCATTTAAAGATGAGCAGAAAAAAACTGTTATTTATTAAGTCAATATCTAATAAAAACAACTAATACCTGCAGCCCAAACCATCCTTATTTTTTTGGTGGCCTTAAATACTCTGAATTGTCACACTTACTCATAAGTACTGTCATTGGCAGCGCCTGCAGAGGCAGTGGGTGGTTCAAGCAGCAGTAGCCTCCTAACAAGGTCTCTGGCACTTACTTTTTTTTTTACAAATTAAGCACTGGTCTGGGATTTTTAATATTGACAAAAATGGAGACAAATCTAGCAAAAAAAAAAAGACAACTATGTCTTGGACAGTATTTCCATTTTAAGGAAGCGCTGTAAAATGCGGTGTATGCAACAACTACATCAGAGAACTCAGAAGTATTCACCATTTTACCAGCATGGATTATGCAAATAATATTGTCAGTGGCAACAGATTCAACACTGAACCACTCCAGATAGTAGCCACTCATAAACTTTGGAGCTGAAATGTTTCAGGATCTTGACAGCTGTGTGTACTTGGTGTAGAGCATGGCTGTACAGTTTGCGGTTGCTCTCACCTCAAACCTCTAAAGACATGGGGGCATATTAACAAGGGCCATATCGCTGCTTTTCTGGCTTTAAAAACCAAAAAACCAGTGAAAATGTCATTGCCCTATCAACAATGCAGTGCTAACATGCATTAGCACATGTTAGCAGCCGTTCTCCAGACGCCTAGCCACGCATCTCTAATGAGATGCAAAGAAGGCGTTCCCAAAGAAAACTACAGGGAAAAAGTCGGTAACCGCACATCGCGGTATTTACAAGCCGTGCCCTGACACCTATAGCGTTATTAAAAGCCGCGATAACCGCGGTTATCGCCGGTATCTAACGTCTGATAAATTTCAGACTTGTCTATCTGTTCAATGGGAGGTGGATTGAATGGTAGAGTCCACAACTCCCTATTAACAACATTGCCTTTAGCGCTGTCCTGTTGTCGCTGGTTTTCGCACAGTAATGTGGAATATCGCCGTCAATCGCCGGATTTCACATCGCCTGTTAGCCAAACACTGTGATGTGAACCGGCGATAGACGCCGATAATGACAAATGCGATAAATGCGTTCAGTGATTATTATCGCCTTTTGTTGTTTATATGCCCCTTGGTACTTCAGGGATGAACATAACAGTCTGTAGCCTAAACACTGCTCCACATACATGTCTCCATTATCGTACTTACAACCAGTACGAGCATTGTGGCTTTTCGACATTGCCAGTAGAGAAACAGGCCTGTCTTGTGTGGAAATGTGGATTTCCCTGATCAGTTATGTCCCCTATCTTGGACCCCAACGGTTCTATGTGCATGTTACAAATACATGTATGTTCCCTTCAGTTCCAGTTTCGAAGACGCAAACACATGTGCGTCCACCGTTAACATGTCCTCTGTCAGATCCGCCATGAATGGGCTGGATATTCGATTCCTAAGTATGAAAGGCCACCGACTTTATATGGCTAAGTTACTCCATTTTTACAGTTCAGGCAAGTAGGCCCGATTCTGTCCTCAAAGCCTTTCCCTGCTCTCTGCCTCTGACAGCTTCAGCTTGAGCCTGCATCTGTGACCATGAACTTTGTCTCATTCTCTGCGCGGCCCACGAAGCCTGACATCAGCCTATTCTCTGCCAAGAGCTGTATTTCACCTTCGAATTATCTGCTTCCCCCTCAGCCGATGCATTCCTGCCTAGTAGCTTAAGTAAACATTCCTCCAGTTACCAAGCAAAAGGCCCGGTTTCTCTGCCCTCATGCAAGTAATTCATAGCCCTGTCATCATGGAATATTCCCATCCCCTCGCATTCAGTGTAGACACTTAGACGCTTGTACACACACACACAGTCAGTATAGAATAGATTCTGTCCGAGAGCCCTTCCCTTGTGGATAACATAGTTCTTTAAACATAGGATATTAGATATGATTTGGGATTAGGTTGACATAACCCCAGACTTTTGTCTCCACATGTAGAGCTAAATGTCAAGTCCCCTTCACCCCCTAGTTGCACGTCAATTACACGTCATGCTGCTGAGCGCGCATCTCTGCCAAGTATTTCTGCTGACATTGCGAAATCATCTCCAGGTATCCACCCACACATGACAATTTACCCCTTATCATCAAGTGGACGCCCACATGGACGCCCACCTTCACGCCTACTTACACGCCCACATGCTCTTATCTCATTCTCTCTTGCTCTCTTGCTTACGTACAATTGAGAAATGTATATATACTGTACTCTGTGAATAATGTTTTGAGAATATTGAGAATACTTTTCAGCCCCGTCCAGATCCTTTTTGGTGATGGAGATATTCTCCCTTTGACTCGAGTTATTGGAATAAAGCCCTTTATGAATCTGATACCACAGACTCAGCCTCTTGCTTTATGCATGATCCTATTGTTAATATTTAAAAGTCTGAGAGCGTGATATTTTATTTACCACAGAATGGCGCCCGAATAGTTTAATCTCTTTCCCCACACGCCGGAGATGAAGGTCCTGTTTTGCCCCCTTCCATAGCCGTGATGGACTTCAAGCGTGCACGTCGCGGGTTTTTCCCGCCAACTCCCTCAGGCCACCGAAGGGGACAGACTGCGACAAGGCATCCATACGAGGCGGTGAGGAACGCAGATTGTCTACCCAGAGCCCACCTGCGAGAGAGCTGCGTCCGAGGTATACAGAGGCCCACCAGGTTTTCAAAGTCCCGATGTCCAGAGGGTCCGATGTCCGCAGTCGTCGAGTCCAGTCCATTCTCTGAGGCCTTCCGTTTCAAGGAGCTACTCGGTGAGTACCATCGCCGGGGAGGCGTGTTGACGCGCACATAGGTTGTGCCGGTCAAGACGGATTTGGGTACACAAATCCGGTCTGCACTGTTTAGCAGTGTATATGTACTGTTTAGCAGTATATCAAGTATTCCGAAGTATTCAGTTATTGTCAAGAATTCAGCGTGGTGATTAGTTAGGCAGACTGTCATCATTGTCGGTCGTTGTTAAAATGTTTAATGTTTAATGTTTAAAGTGTTCAAATATTGTGGTATGAATGATTGTTCATTGTTCACTGTTCATTATTGTGTTTTTTTCGTATTAAGTGAGTTCAAGAGTAAGTATTGTCGTACTTTGATATTCGGGAACCGCGTAGGGGACAGGGCCCTACCCCTGTCTATCTTGGTATTAGCGAACCGCAAATGGTAAATGCGGCACGTACGAGTGCTTTGCGTGTCGTTCTAGTTACGAAACGCACTGTGTACACGTATTCTGCTCAACTACGCGGGTTCCATTTTGGAAGCAGTGGCCATCTTGTCATTGCCCTCACATAGGCTATGATGGAGTTAATACGGGCCTCACAGTACATGAGCTTTCCCTCTGACTTCTCTGTGACCTGGGCAGCTGGCTCTGCTGCCCCGGGTCAAACCGGTCTCACGAGCTCCCCTTCCTCCGTCCACCTGTGATCCGTATCAGGGCTTGGCCCGTCATAAAACCCTTTCATTCTACACAATCCCCCGGCTAATCTCTTCTACACCTGCTTGTTCTTGCTTTATTACTTGTTTCCCAAAACAGTAGATGCTCATGTTTATTGGGGGGTCTATTTACTTCAAACATGGGATCTGAACCTTCCGGTGTAAATCATTGTGGGCTGGCCGAACTGGAATGTGGGATGGTCATCATGACTCTGTCTTTTCTTTGTAATGTACACTTGCATATTGCCGTATCATAAACCAAGGAATGTATGCCTGGAGCATGATATCTTGTACTTAAGGAGAAGTCCGTTCCTATGATTTTCAGCAGTCTCCTGAGAACATACACTCTGTTGTACTTCTAGGATATCTGTCATTGGTCTGCAGCCAATAAACGATTCTTTGACTTCACCCAGAAGACTCTGTGTTTCTGTAGGTCCGGAACAGGGTGAAACCCCGAAGTCTTAGGGTGTGTGCCCCTGCACCGCTGGGTCTAAAATACCCAGTACTTCAGTTTGGCGCCCAACTCGGGCCGATTTCAGCGGTACCAGTCCAAGCCAGAGGTTCGTGAGGAGCTTCGTGTGGAAATTCCGGAGGAAGGCCGCCACTTCATCGACCCCTGCATGTCGACGTGGTCCGAAAGTCTTTTCTGCGAGGTTCTCCGCGTCCCGACGGCTACGAAGGTCTGCTGCCCTGATTAATCGACCTGTTTTGGACCCTTGACGAGTTTGAGAGAGCGAAACAATCGAGAGAGTCTTCTGGTGACGTCATCGATCAGCAATATTCAGTTAAGTATAAGTGGAGCGTCTCCCATTTGTTTTGGTATCCCTCGGGATCGTTTGGTTTGATTTGGTAATTGGTGATTTGGTGTTTGCAAACCCCAAAGCCAGAGGACTCGTGTATTCACGAGAATATCGTAATCGATAATCCTTTGACGTTTGGATCTAGACTAGTGAGCGAAGATGCCTGGTTCTAGACTATTTGGTAAGTTATTCTGTTTGGGTTGTGGAAAAGATTTCCAGCTAGAAGAATCATGTCCGGTTCCTCCGGTTGGAACTCCAACTTATGAGCTCTATGTGAAACATGGCGTAGGCCCCATTGCATATAACGAAGTGTGGATCCACTACACCAGGAAAGATGGTGTTTTAAAATGGCCCCAAAATGGTAGTTTTTGATACCGATATTCTAGATAATCTGGAAATTAAATTGTTTAAGAAGAAAGCCCGGCCGGCGATGTTTGACTCTTTCCGCTTATGGCGAAAAGAAGCCAAACAGAAGGAAATTAAGTTAGCGAAAAAGAATAAGAGAGAGAGAGGTATGTCAGTAATGCAAGCAGCTGTACAATTTAAAGACAATGAAGAGGAGCAAATGAATGAGCAATTGCACAGGCAGCGTAAGTTAGGGATTGACAAATGTTACCCGGCTTTGCCATATTCTAAGCAGGATGAGTCGGAAGAGAAGGAGAAAGATCCCTTGATGTCACATTTGTTGAGTTCGCCACCCCCGTATGCTCAGACTGCCACGGCGCCTCCCCAGCTTGTAAATATGCCGCCTCCAGCGCATATACTGCAGGCCTTGCCGCAACCGCCAGTTGCTTTGCAACCAGTTCCTGTTCCTGTAGCGCAGTCCTCTCAAGCGCCTCTAGTAGTGCTTCCAACTGCCCCCGCACTTCCTGCGACTTTGCTTGATCCAGTAACTGCCTCCCCTAATACTCTTCCTTCTACCACTCCAGTACCTGTCTCTACATCCTCTTTTCTTCCCTCTGTTTTTCCCCCTGTTCTCGCTTCAGCTTCTCCTTCAGCGCGACAGCGTTTGGCTAATGTGGTTACTACATTAATGTCGCCTCTCTTTGGGTCATCTGGTGCAACTCCTGGTGTACAGCATAAGCAGTTGCGCAGCCAATTGCCTAACTCCGATGAGAAAAAGGTAATAGATCACATGGCGCGCAGATGGATCGTTTTTCCTTCACTGTATGATGTGGAATCAGTTGTCAACACTTTCCATCAATGGGATGCCCCTAAACAGAGATACGTGTTTGAGAAAATGTGCGAAATTCTCTGTGAAGAATTGGAGGATAGTGGTAGAAATCCGAATCCGCAGGAATTGTGTAGAGTGAGGTGCGATTTTGGAACTGGTATAATTGTGGACCGCGAAGTAGATAAAGCAGTTGCGATTGTACTGTCCTTAAGGAATGGCGACTGCCAACAGTCATTGTTTGAACATGAGGTCCTTGTGGGGAGTAAGGCAAAAGCGCGACAATACCCTATGCGAGAAGTTCCCCCGGTATGGAAGGAAGCAGTTGCCGCTGTCGGTGCTAACCCCGCTGTGCCAGCGCATTTCCAACGTGTTTGGGTTCACGTTCCATGGAAGCGCTCTGAGGTGTTAGCACTTAAGCAGTCCTTGCCTGATCCCCGTAAAAACCCAGCAGGTTATTATAAAGAGTTGTCACAGACGGCAGGGTCATGTGTCATGAATCTGGCCGACATAGACATGTTGTTCGGTAATGTTGTTCCACAGCCTCTATGGGGATCAATTCGTAATGTAGATCACAATGCAGAACTAGGGGATACATGGGCTAACATTGTTGCTGCTGATGCTAGACAAACGGGTGGTGCGAAACCAGAACCTTTAGTAGCTGAATTGCCTGGTAGAATCCTTACGTATATGAAGACAATAATGCCTGCGATGCGCGTAAATTGGGACAAGTTATCCGCATGCAAGCAAAAGAAAGATGAGACAGTGTCAGACTTCTTTACTAGGTTTGAGGAAACGTTTATTGATCACAGTGGGCAAGATATGAGTACTGAGGGTGGACAACGGTTGTTTGTGGACAAGTTTGTGCAGAATTTACTCCCTGACCTGTGTAGAAAGTTGAAAGATTCAGAGAGTTCTTGGGCCGTTTCCTCTTCAGCGCAAATACTGGCTACTGCACAGTATTATGAAAACAGAGATAAAGACGAGAAAGATAGGACGGAGAAGAAAACGAAGGAACTAAAAACGAAGGTTCTTCTACAGCAGGCCTATCCACCACGTGGCAGTGATAATAATTATAGACAACCCCAAGGTGTCTATCACCAACCCCAACAATTTCAGACAAACCAGCAAATGAATGGGTATTATCAACCACGTGTCCCTGTAGGTCCCAACCAATGTTCATACTGCAAAGAGGAAGGTCATTTTAAATATAGTTGTCCTAAATTAATGCAACGGAATGGTAATACGTATGGTGCAAGAGGTAGAGGTGGTCAGCAAGCTCCTAGAGGCAGAGGGCGTGGAAGTGTTCCCCAAAATGCGCGGCCTCTTCCGCCCCAAAGCGCAATTAATAGTTTTGATCAGCAAGCCAATGCGACTGATAATACGGCTCAGTATTACAATAATGATTATTATGCAGAAGGTGACGATGCAGAAAATAATGGTTACTAGGACTGCCATAGACAGAGAGAGGGAGTTGTTTCAGTGCCAGTGGATCAGAGTGGACCGTATGTTGAGGTGACTACAGCAAATGTAACGGAGCCTTTTCTGCTAGACACTGGTGCTGCAAAGAGTTCAATTATGCATTCCAAACTCCCTGGCGCACCTTTGTCTGGCGATATAAATGTTTCAGTAGGTTTTTCTGGCGCCCCAGTTAGGAACCCGATTTCTAGTCCCATGTCACTTTCTGTTGGACCTTGCGAGCTGAAAGCGCCCCTGATCCTGACAACAGGTTGTGGTGAGAATTTGTTGGGTTTAGATTTGTTGAAAAGATTGCACGCTACACTGTATTGTTCTCCTTTAGGAGTACAACTTACATTAGGCAAGACAGTGGTTTCCCCAATGTACTTGTCTAAAAACACGATGCCACCTGAATTGTCATCCCTTCCGGATGCCCTTTGGGCTACTGGTCCCAATGATGTGGGCCTCTTGGAAATACCACCATATGTGGTGACTCTAAAGGCTAATGTCAGACTACCACGTATTCCCCAGTACAAAATCTCTAATGAAGGGCAGAAAGCATTGTTAGACATTGTCAGCGACTTGATTAATAAGGGTGTGATTGAAGAGACAAGAGGCAACGTTTGCAATAGCCCGATTTTACCTGTCTTAAAACGAACTGATCCTTCACAGCCACCTGTTTACAGATTTGTGATTGATCTCAGAGAGGTTAATAAGATCGTCGTGCCTCAGTTTCCGGTTGTCCCTGATATAACTGCCTTGTTAACGATGATTCCAGCCTCCGCTGCATGGTTTTCAGTGATCGATTTAAAGAATGCCTTCTTTAGTATCCCAATTGCAGAAGAGAGCAGAGACATTTTTGGTTTTAGTCTGGGAGGCCGAAGCTTCCGCTTCAAACGCGCTCCCCAAGGCTACTGCGAGAGTCCATCCATATATAGTCAAGCTCTGAAAGCGCAGCTTGATGCACTTGTTTTACCTAGTGGCGCTATCCTGATCCAGTACGTGGACGATTTACTGATCGCCGCGGATACCGAGAAGATCTGTAAAGATGCCACATTGTCACTGTTGCGCCATTTGTCAGCTTATCATCACAAAGTGTCTCTCTCTAAGCTGCAATATTGTCGACAAGAAGTGACCTACTTAGGTCATCTCTTATCGAAGGAGGGAAGGAAACTGACCCCAGAAAGAATTCAAGCCATTGCACAGTTGAGTGTGCCAAGAACACAGAGAGAAGTACGTGCTTTCTTGGGCATCACTTCATACTGTAGGCATTGGATCCCTAGTTTTTCTTTGTTGGCAAAACCTTTATTAGCCTTAACATGCAAAGACACACCGAATCCTATCCCATGGTCTGAAGAATGCCAGAGAAGTTTTGTGGAATTGCGTAATGCATTATGTTCAGCACCTGTGTTGGGTACCCCTGACTACAGTAAGCCTTTTACATTGTATGTTCACGAGAAAGATGGATGTGCGTTGTCAGTGTTAACACAGCCTTTTGGCGACAGACCGCGCCCATGCGCATATTTTTCATCAACCTTGGACCCTGTAGCGAGGGCATTGCCAAGCTGTCTGAGAGCGACAGCTGCTGCAGCGATGTCTATCCGACAATCTGCTGGTCTGGTAATGGACAACACACTGATTGTCATGGTTCCACACGCTGTAGACACATTATTGAATAGAACTAAGACACAACACTTGACTAGTGCACGCCTATCGGGCTACGAGCTCACACTGTTAGCGAATCACATACACATACGAAGATGCAATACACTGAATCCAGCTACATTGTTACCAATTCCAGCAGACTCAGAAGAGATTGAGCAACATGACTGTCTGTTTAGAACAGAAGAAGAGACGAAAGGGAGAGTAGATCTCAAAGATACTCCCCTGACTGAGTGTGACGGCACTTTATGGGTAGATGGGTCCTGTTTCAAGCTCCCTAATGGTGACACGACTGCTGCATATGCTATCACGACTTTACATACGGTTGTGGAAACTGCACGAGTGCCACATAATTCGGCCCAAGCAGCAGAATTAATTGCCCTCACGAGAGCATGCGTGTTGTCTGAAGGAATGAGAGTGAACATATACACAGATAGCCAATACGCCTTTGGCGTGGCTCATAATTTTGGGCGATTGTGGAAAGAGCGTGGGTTCCTGACGTCGCATGGAGCTAAAATTCAGAATGGCAAGTTGGTGAATGATCTCCTTGAGTCACTGACTCTACCGTTGCAAGTTGCGATCATGAAATGCAGTGCGCACAAGAAAGTCACCGATGATGTTGGACGAGGGAATGCGTTTGCTGATGAGACCGCGAGAGAAACCGCACAGAATGTGAAGACTAGAATGTATGTTGCAGGCCCCGCAAGATGGGTTAATGATGTGGGAATGTGTGAGAATACAATAGAGAGTGTGAAGTTGCTTCAGGCTGAAGCTACCGAAGAAGAGTTAAGCAAGTGGAGAGAGAGTATGGGTAAGTTGGATGAGAATGGTTGTTGGATTGACCTGACAGAACATAGGCGATGGTTGTTGCCTGATGCATATGTGCTTCCAGTGGTTACTATGGCGCATGGAATGGCGCATATCAGTACAAAAGGTATCTGTAAGTTGTTGGCTCCAGTATGGCAGAATGTTGGAATTCCCAAGTGTGCAGAGAATGTGGTCAAGAATTGTATGGTATGCTTGAAGTACAACCCTGGTAGGGGAACCCCAACTCCGGCTGGTCACTTTGCACCCCCATCATGTCCATTCGAAGTTTTGCAGCTGGACTTTATTCACATGGAAAGATGCAACAACCTGAAATATGTATTGGTGGTTGTTTGTGCTTTCTCCAAATGGGTAGAGGCTTATCCTCTGAAAGATAACACTGCTCTATCCACAGCCAAAGCCCTTGTGAAGGAGTTTTTCCCCAGGTTTGGAATGCCGAGAATGGTATGGTGTGATAACGGGAGTGAGTTTGTGGGTAAAGTGATGAAGAATGTATGTGAAGGATTAGGCATAAGGCAGAAGTTTCACGCTGCAAATCACCCCCAATCAGCTGGACTGGTTGAACGCTACAATGGAGCCTTAAAGCTCAAGTTGGCCAAAATTCAGGCGAGCACTGGTCTTAAATGGCCTGATGCCCTGCCCCTAGCACTCTTGTCCACCAGAATGACGATACACTCACGAGTGGGACTTAGTCCCTACGAGGTGGTCTTTGGCCGCCCGGCTAATGTATGGGGTGTGCCAAGGCCCACTAAGTTCAGCGAGATTGAGCATCCAGTGCTGCTCGATTACCTGTATGATTTGACTGTTAAACTGCGTGTTTTGCACCAACAGGTACATGATACTCTTCCCCAAGCCTCTGAACCTCCTGGACACCCCATCAACCCTGGTTCGTGGGTCCTAGTACGGAATTTCCAGCGTAAGGGCAACGACGAGCCTCGTTGGATTGGCCCTCATCTTGTTCTTCTTTCGACAAGATCAGCAGTGCGAGTGAAAGGGAAGAAACACTGGATCCATGGTACTCACTGCAAGGTAGTCCCCTTGCCTCTGCCATATGAACAGTGGGTCAACGAGGGTATCGCCGACTCAGAGACAGACATTGTGCCTCGTTTTGTACCATTCAGTGACGCACGCCTAAAAGACACAGCTTCAGTCCAAGAGAGTGACAATATTCTGCAGGAAGCTGTGCCGCCATCGAGTCGACTGGACACCACTGAGCCTGAACTTCTTTTTCAAGACCAAACAGCACCTGGCCGTCTCCGCTATAATTTGAGACCTAGACCCATGGACGAATAAAGATTTCCTCATTATTTCCCTTTTGACATTTTTTGCTCTCCCATCTGAAGGACTTTCTTGATTTTTGTTTTTCGAACCACCATCCGGGTTCTGCCGCAGGGTCGCGGTGCCAAGACTTTGGGGTACAGGCCGAAGACGCTAGGTCGACGGTTCTGGTTGGTCTAGGGCGTTTCCCTGGACTGACAGGCGTACTCCTTAGCAGAAGAAACTCATCCACCGCGAGCGGCCCGAGTAGAGGATGGAGTTTTGTAAGATGGAGAGACAGATTGGAGAAATGAGCTTTCAAGCCAAGATGTGTAGAATTGTAAAAAGTAAATGTTTTGTCTTTTTGTGCCTTTTTACACTGTGTAGTATCATGATGTTTATTGTAGGATGTGTGTTTTTCTCTGCTCCAAAACCCATTGCACCCACTCAACAGCCTATACTTCTTTCTACTGCCTCCTCTCACTCTTTTCACCCTTTGCCTGAGCACGAACAGACCCGACGATCAGAGTTCGTAAATAACTCGTTTATCCAGCTTCTGCACCAGCACCAACTGGTAATGAATACGACCAATTGCTGGGTCTGTGGGTTAATGCCACATACCATTAACAAGGGTATTCCCTACCTGGTGCTACCATACAGTTACAATGGATCGTCATGGGCATTCCAAACCATGTTTCTCTATGCTCTAGATACATACTCCCCTCGCCAACCGCGTTCCATTAGACCCATCACCAATAATAAGGCTTTGATGAAAGGAATTGCCGATATGAGTAGAGATATTAATGCATACTCATCCATTCCCAAAGAAGAGCTGAGACCTTATATGGGATGGAACGCGACGGGGTATAGTATTAGTCTGGGTGAAAGACAGCGAAAAATCTCATCTCCAATCTGGGTCGTACCCCACATGGGTCGGTTCTGCTTACAGGGTAATGGTCAGAACCCTAGGGCTCAACTGGGAAGAAGTGACTGTACTGAAACGTACACTTTCCCGTCACAGTTTTCCCCTGCGTTTTTGGCTGCTAAGGGCACATACTTCATCTGTCATGATCGAGCATATACATGGTTGCCCCCTGATTTCTCGGGCACATGTTATATTGCGAACTTGCTACCGCCGACATTTACTGCCGCCTCTGATTATCACAAGACCAGAGTTGTGAGGGGTGTGATCAGTAAGGAGGACACTGCCGGTCAGGAAGCAGAAGACTTCTTCTTGGGTTTCCTGCCGTTTTGGGGACCTATGGTCAATAGTAGGAACCTGAGACAGCTGACTCGTGTGGTTGAATCCACCGTCAATGTAACGGCTGGTGCCCTTAGTAATTTGACAGCTGAGCTCCAAGCGGATCGCCTTATGACTTTGCAGAACCGCATGGTCCTAGACGTTATTCTTGCCGACCGCGGTGGGGTATGCAAGGTCATCCAATCCAGTTGCTGCATTTTCATCCCAGATAATGCTCCAACAGTGTATCAAGCCATCTCCAAACTCCATAAAATATCTGAAGCCATACACGTGGATAAGGGAGATTGGTCACTGGTGGGATGGTTCTGGGAAATGATATCTGCCTGGGGTTGGAAAGTTCTGATGGTCATTGGAATGATCTTAGCCATTCTTTTCCTGTTCTGTCTGTGTATACAGTGTGCTCCCGCGATATGTGGCCTCTGTGCTACCTTATGTGTAAGGAAACCTGTATCGAGGGACGAGCTAAGTAATAGGATGATGCTACAGCAACATCTCCATGACTTTGCGAACATTGACCTAGACTCGGATTAAGATGAGTATAGTGATTGCCTATGTAAGGGCAAAAGGAGGGTCTGTCGTACTTTGATATTCGGGAACCGCGTAGGGGACAGGGCCCTACCCCTGTCTATCTTGGTATTAGCGAACCGCAAATGGTAAATGCGGCACGTACGAGTGCTTTGCGTGTCGTTCTAGTTACGAAACGCACTGTGTACACGTATTCTGCTCAACTACGCGGGTTCCATTTTGGAAGCAGTGGCCATCTTGTCATTGCCCTCACATAGGCTATGATGGAGTTAATACGGGCCTCACAGTACATGAGCTTTCCCTCTGACTTCTCTGTGACCTGGGCAGCTGGCTCTGCTGCCCCGGGTCAAACCGGTCTCACGAGCTCCCCTTCCTCCGTCCACCTGTGATCCGTATCAGGGCTTGGCCCGTCATAAAACCCTTTCATTCTACACAATCCCCCGGCTAATCTCTTCTACACCTGCTTGTTCTTGCTTTATTACTTGTTTCCCAAAACAGTAGATGCTCATGTTTATTGGGGGGTCTATTTACTTCAAACATGGGATCTGAACCTTCCGGTGTAAATCATTGTGGGCTGGCCGAACTGGAATGTGGGATGGTCATCATGACTCTGTCTTTTCTTTGTAATGTACACTTGCATATTGCCGTATCATAAACCAAGGAATGTATGCCTGGAGCATGATATCTTGTACTTAAGGAGAAGTCCGTTCCTATGATTTTCAGCAGTCTCCTGAGAACATACACTCTGTTGTACTTCTAGGATATCTGTCATTGGTCTGCAGCCAATAAACGATTCTTTGACTTCACCCAGAAGACTCTGTGTTTCTGTAGGTCCGGAACAGGGTGAAACCCCGAAGTCTTAGGGTGTGTGCCCCTGCACCGCTGGGTCTAAAATACCCAGTACTTCAGTATCAGATCAGTTGTCAATATGCCGCTCTTCTCGAAGTTAAGACAGATTACTACCAGAAAAGGGGTGCTTGAAGAAGCAGTTCCTATTCCTCCTAGGGACACTACAGGACATTTTATTTTTCACAAGCATGGCTTAGACGCCATATTATTCCTTGATCTATGGGTGGACTACACCAAAGAGTTACCAGAAAGTCAGAGATGGCCCGTAGCTGGGACCTGGGATGCCGAATGTATCATGAAAGTCGAAGAAGAGTTGTGGAAGAGGAAAGCTAGACAGTCACAGAAAGACGCTGTTGAATTATGGCGTAAAGAATAGCATAGACGCACAGAGTAAGCGCTCAGAAAAGAAGAGAAAAGTATGGAGGATTCAGACAAAGCCCGAGAAAACGTGTTAGTTGAGGAAGGTATCTGAGTAAAAGCAGAACAAGTAGATGGACAACGAAACACTCTTATGAAAGAGAAAATGTAGACCAGCTTGGAAGGATGCCATTGAGTTTTTGGCGCAAGGCGTCACATAGAAGGTCAGAGTAAGTGTTTCACGAAGCAGAGAGGAGTGGACTGGTGTCTGGAAAAGCCAAGGATGAGATGTTACAGGAGGAATTTGAGCTGGTAAAATGAGCGTAGGCTGACAGAAAAAGAAATACTGACGTTGCTGGTATTTATCCCGTCCTTTCAGAGGACCTAGCAAGAGTGGCCCCAGTAAAAAGACCAGTTATAATACATATATTAATTACATAGTAGCCCAAAGGTTCTTGAGCCCCCCACCAAATGAACAGCGCATAGCTGGTGTTTACATGGTCCAACATTTGACTACATTGTCAATAGGAAATTGAGAGGGGTGCAGCTAGAGAAGGAGCAACTCCTGTGATTTGATGACACTCCTAATGTACAAAGTGTTAACGAAAAATAATTAGTGACAAGTTTAGCTTGGAAAAAGAATTGTGGGTATTTCGAATTTGCAAATTTTTCATGAATACAGGTTTGTGTTCTTGATGGTCCAGTGAGCCAATGTGCTGGGTCAAGTCGGTAAGATTATGACCCCCTGAGTGCAAATTGTATGTAAAAATAATTTTTCAATTGAGCGAATTATTGCAGTTTTTATGGAATTGAGTAGTCTTTTTGTCTTTGACAGCTTCAGAGTGAGGAGAAGGTGGGGGCCGTGTAGAGCAGAATGTGATACAGAAATCGGAGACAGATTCTGACCTTGTAGCCAGTGTAGGTGGGGGCCGATGAGAGGAGCAGAACAGGGCACTGCTTAGAAGGCTTCTCTGACATCGCATCTGTGTAATGCCTGCAGCTGGAGAGCCTTGGGGCCAGGAGTAGGAAAAACAAAAAAAAAGATGGCTGGCAGCCCAGGCTCAGGCCGCGCTGAGGGGCTATTTTTAACTTCTCTGATAAGACAGGGCAGCTGAGAAATGTAAGTCGAGAAAGATTCCCTTGTTCTATTCTGTGCAAAACAAGTGCCCCGAGGAAATGTCTATGGAGAAGATTTGTTTTATTTTTTAGCAATTGTTATATTGCTTCTGGTCAGAAAGTAAAATGTTGCTCTTGTTTGGAATTTTAAGGGCTATGTGCCTATATAAAAACGATTTTCAAATTCAGACATTTTTGAATTGTGGCCACAAGCTGCCACCAGTTGCATTGGATAAATGATCCAGTGGTTACGGGTCTGTGAGGAAAGATGTGAGATGCATCTTCGACTAGGACATGAGGGTACATTGTGTACAAAGAAGCATAGCACATTTTTATAAAAAAAAAAAAAAAAAAAAAAAAAAAAAAAAAAAGAGACAGGTTCGTGTGTTCGTCATTTTTTGATTATTGTTGCTGATCCTGTGTGTCAGACTTGACGCGGTCATCATTGGGATGACCCACTGCCAGATGGGGTTGTATAGGGCAGGTAAATAAGTTATTGATTATAAGCCTGACAAATTAAGCAGGCCAGAATGTTCGCATCTGAGCTGTAGGTACTGTAATTACGCATCGCTGCTCATTTATATATGTTAGTGTAATTATCTATGCTTTCTGTGCCCGGTATACTGATGGCTTGGCACAATTACTAAATTTCACAGACATGATATTACCTTTATCATGCTGTCAAAATAGCAGACAACACGTTATCAGTGTATGTCTAATTGGTGTTGGAGATGAATGAAACAAAAGAAAAAGGCTATGCAAGACTAAAATATTTTTCACATAACTGCCTTTCTCTTATAGACAGGCAGCCTCGGTCATATGTTTCCAGATTGGACATTAAGGAACAATTATGATCTGTGCACTCGCATTTTAACTCTTGAAAGGCCTGTTTTAAATAGGGACTGCCACCACAGAGGGACATATGAGGCCCGGTATTTAGGGTAATGAGAAAATATCTGACAGGATTTCCTTTTTAAAGTTTGCTTTAGTAAGCTCATTCTTGTGAGTGGTGGCCCCAAAAGTTGACTTGTTTTTGAATTAGGCTATTTATTGTATAGGTGGAAATTATTGTACATTGACTGATTTCTTTAGCAGGCCCCTGAGGAGGTTCGCTTCCCGCTAGCCCCTTAAGAAATTAAGCCCCTTAGAAATTAGCCCCCTTAGAAATTAAGCCAAGGAAATAGGTATGGTGTTTTCCCCTTTTTCTCATGTTTTATTGTGATCTTTCAGGGGAATTAGTCCAAGCCCCTAATACAGCTTCTACTAAAGTCCTCCCTTGGACACAAGAACACACTGTGGCATTTGAAGAATTAAAGAGAGCTTTATGTCAAGCACCAGTTTTAGCAAACCCTGATTACAACAAATCGTTTATGTTTTTGTGACAGAGCGGGATGGAACAGCACTATCTGTCCTAACACAAGATCATGCAGGAAAACACGAGCCCTGTGCTTATCTTTCTAGTACATTAGACCCAGTAGCACAGGCTTTGCCTGCGTGCCTAAATCAGTTGCAGTAACGGCCTTAGCCATAAGACAAAGTGACTCGATAGTGCTGGGCCACCCTCTGACAGTACAAGTACCACACGCAGTAGAGGTTCTCTTGAACCGGACACAAACACAACACCTGACTGTAGCTAGACTGACGGATTATGAGCTGACGTTATTTCAACCACACATAGAGATCAGACGATGCAACATACTGAATCCTGCTACCCTTTTGCCCTCCAGTACAGAAAGCGTTTCACCACACAACTGTGTTGAAGTAATACATACCGTGACTAAACCAAGACAAGACTTGACAGATGTTGCACTCCCAGACCCCGACCTAACACTATATGTTGACGGCTCATGCATGAGGACAGGGGCGGGAGAATTAGTGGCAGCATATGCAGTGACTGCTGATACTGTAATAATAGAGACTAAAAGAATAGACATATTGTCAGCACAAGCAGCAGAGCTCATCGCCCTGACACAAGCGTGCATAAGAGCTAAGCACCTGAGAGTAAACATTTACACCGATTTTCTGGCGAGAAAGAGGTTTCTTGACCTCTCATGGGGCCAAGATACAGCATGGCCCCCTTATTCAAGCCCTACTGGAAGCAATACATTTACCAACAGCCATAGCTATCCTAAAATGTAAAGCACATACTAGAGCCACAGATACCATTTCCCAAGGCAATGATCTGGCAGACCGAACTGCTAAACAGACAGCTCAGACCCCACTAGACATGACAAAATCACAGATACTATCACTGTCCAAAGCCATGACAGTTAGGGATCCTTCCAGGGATGTACAAGACATTCAGACACATGCTACTGTAGACGAATTAAAGAAATGATCGGAACAAGGAGGGGTACTGACTGATCAAGGTTGGATGACAAAGGGCAAATCCACATGGTTTCTTCCTGATACCATGGTACAAGTGATTATAAATACCGCACATAGTCCTGCACACTTAGGAGAGAAAGCAATGATAGATAGCTTACAGAATATATGGTTCAACAAGCACCTGCGTGCAGCAGCGAAACAAAAGGTCAGAACATGTATGATCTGTTGCCAATTCAATGCAGGTAAAGGCATTCCGATGGAACAAGGTGGATTCCATCCACCTGACCACCCTTTTGAAGTGCTCCAAATGGATTATATCCAAATAAACAGATGTAGAGGTTACAAATATGTCCTGGTACTAATGAAGCAGGTGTCCCTTCTGTTAGGGTATACCTGGAAATTCCATTGTGTGCGACATCCTGAAGCAGCAGGCCTTGTAGAAAGACATAATCAGACATTAAAAATTTGCGCAGACAAAGGTATAGACTGGATGGTAACCCTGCCGGTTGCCCTCTTTTACATGCGAATTGTAGCTCATTCTAGAACAGGCTTATCTCCCTATGAAGTGGTCTTTGGTAGACCACCAAAATATGTGGGCACTACAATGCCTAAAAGATTACTTATGTTGACAGTAACATGCTGACAGATTACCTGGCTTCCTTGATGTCTGCACTACTCTCTTGTTGTTCGCAGGTTGCTGCCGCCTTCCCTGACAACACCCAGGTCAAAGAATACTCCATCGCTCCTGGATGACAGGCGCCGAAGTCAGTGCTCTGGACCACGGGGACGGCCGTTAAAGTCAAAGTGCACCTTCACCACTCTTTTACAAAGGAAAAAAAAACTTTGAACTTGGATTTTGAACAACATTTTCTAGAGGAGAATGCCCAGAAGTTTCCACAAAGCTAAACCTTGATTCAAAAAGTCAGAACCCGTTTGATCAATTAAGTCCACTAGGTGGTGAAGCGGTTGAACATGTATTCTGGCTCGCATAAGATCTTGGACAATAACATAAAGCAGAAATAAGAGAGTTAGATAAGAAGCAAATAGATGTATAGTGACTGTAATTTTTCAATATCTTAAGAGCATCACGATAATATGTATCAGCTTAATACTACATGCTATTTTTCCTCCTATTGCCTCACTTTTACACTCCTCCACTAATGATACCATAAAGCACACATTTAGTGATCTGCCATCCTATGAGCTATCATATCGACTTGCCTTACGCAACAATACCTTTATTCAGATGCTGCACCATTCACATCAGACTAGCAATGCTACAGACTGCTGGGTCTGTGGCCGACTCCCCCCCCTATCAGAACTATAAGGGAGTTTTGCCCCTTTATTCTCTATCCGTTCACACACAATGGCTCCTGTGGAGCATGGTTTAGTTTGATTAATTCCCTAGATTCGAATTCCGCAGTTTATCAAGACAACTGGGTATGGGGAAACCTGAACTTAGTTTTGCTTAAAGTCTGCTACCCTAACAAGGAGGGACTTCCCAAAAGAACAGGAACTGATCTAAGAAATGAAGTATATGGATTAGGTAATTTTACACTTAACCTCATGATCCTGAACGTTGAATCTGAAGCTACACCAATCTTGCCCGCCATGTCCGTATTCCCAGTAAAAGAGGAATTATGTATAAGAAAGAATGGCTCCATACACATGGGCCATAGTAAATGCACCACTGTAATAAAATTCAGTGATCAAGGCAAGTCTACATTTAGAGCTTCTCGTCATTCCTACTTTATATGTGGCCAGACCGCATATATACGCTTACCTCTAGATTGGGACGGTACCTGTTACATAGCATTCCTCCTACCACCTGTTTTCCTAGCTCCTCCTGATTCTCATAGAAATACTCATTTAGTACACAATAGACAGCAGAGAGATCTCCCAATTGTCAATTACACTGAAACAGCATGGGAAAAATACACAGATTTCAATAAAGGTTTCTTTCCCTATATAGGTACAGTTACCAATAGTAAGCTGATACGTAGATTAACCAGAACCCTTGAAGCAGTAGTGAACGAAACTATTTCCGCCTTAGGCAATTTAACAGAAGAGCAGTCTGCTATGCGGATTGTTGTGCTTCAAAATAGTCTTGTCCTTGACGTTATCCTGGCCGATAGGGGCGGAGCTTGTAGGGTCATCGGATCAAGCCATTGCATTTTTCATACCAGAAAATTCGCCATCTGTATATAAAGCCATAACTCGCCTTCATAAGATTGTAAGCCAGATACACCAGAATCCAGGCACCTGGACTTGGTCCGGTTGGTTTTGGAGTGTATTATCTACCTTTGGATGGAGGGTCCTATCCTTCCTAGGTATTGGCCTTCTCATACTATTCAGTTGCTGTCTATGTCTACAATGTGGACCAGCGATCTGTGGTCTGTGTGCCACATCGTGTATTCCACCACCAAGATTTCATTCAAGATCACGGAAGAAGAAAGAAGAACAAATGATGCTATATGAACAGATCAATGGATTGATGAAGATTGATATCTCTTGAAGGGCAAGTAGGGGACAAGGAGGGAATGTGGAAATGTGGATTTCCCTGATCAGTTATGTCCCCTATCTTGGACCCCAACGGTTCTATGTGCATGTTACAAATACATGTATGTTCCCTTCAGTTCCAGTTTCGAAGACGCAAACACATGTGCGTCCACCGTTAACATGTCCTCTGTCAGATCCGCCATGAATGGGCTGGATATTCGATTCCTAAGTATGAAAGGCCACCGACTTTATATGGCTAAGTTACTCCATTTTTACAGTTCAGGCAAGTAGGCCCGATTCTGTCCTCAAAGCCTTTCCCTGCTCTCTGCCTCTGACAGCTTCAGCTTGAGCCTGCATCTGTGACCATGAACTTTGTCTCATTCTCTGCGCGGCCCACGAAGCCTGACATCAGCCTATTCTCTGCCAAGAGCTGTATTTCACCTTCGAATTATCTGCTTCCCCCTCAGCCGATGCATTCCTGCCTAGTAGCTTAAGTAAACATTCCTCCAGTTACCAAGCAAAAGGCCCGGTTTCTCTGCCCTCATGCAAGTAATTCATAGCCCTGTCATCATGGAATATTCCCATCCCCTCGCATTCAGTGTAGACACTTAGACGCTTGTACACACACACACAGTCAGTATAGAATAGATTCTGTCCGAGAGCCCTTCCCTTGTGGATAACATAGTTCTTTAAACATAGGATATTAGATATGATTTGGGATTAGGTTGACATAACCCCAGACTTTTGTCTCCACATGTAGAGCTAAATGTCAAGTCCCCTTCACCCCCTAGTTGCACGTCAATTACACGTCATGCTGCTGAGCGCGCATCTCTGCCAAGTATTTCTGCTGACATTGCGAAATCATCTCCAGGTATCCACCCACACATGACAATTTACCCCTTATCATCAAGTGGACGCCCACATGGACGCCCACCTTCACGCCTACTTACACGCCCACATGCTCTTATCTCATTCTCTCTTGCTCTCTTGCTTACGTACAATTGAGAAATGTATATATACTGTACTCTGTGAATAATGTTTTGAGAATATTGAGAATACTTTTCAGCCCCGTCCAGATCCTTTTTGGTGATGGAGATATTCTCCCTTTGACTCGAGTTATTGGAATAAAGCCCTTTATGAATCTGATACCACAGACTCAGCCTCTTGCTTTATGCATGATCCTATTGTTAATATTTAAAAGTCTGAGAGCGTGATATTTTATTTACCACACTTGCACCCACCCTCCACCCCCCAAATCAGGAAAATTATTGCCATAAATTGTAGAAAAAGATCTCCTTTCACCAAAGAAAACAAAAGGAAGTGCAAATATTTTAGGGATTCCTGCACTAACTTCATTACTGCACTTAATCCTGAATCATTTCCACCAGCTGCAGCACCCTGTTAGCCCCTAGCTAGGTATGTGCAATACAAGTGCCTATGTGTACATAGATATACACAGCTTTCCGTTTTACCCATAGTTTATATGGCCTGTTGGATGGTTTCAGTAAGCACCAACTAACTTTGGGCAACAGGAGTAGAAGCTAAAACAGACAGAGGGGTCATCCACCGGTGAAGATGCCAGGCCGGTGAAGAGGCCATGGCGGAAGAGTATACATGTTGTTTAGCTTAGTTTAAATCAAATGAGATGCCAAGTTGAGATTCTAGGTTACAACTTCAATTGCATCAGTAGCTGTTTGCTGGTTGCTTCTCTACCGACTGTTGCTCATCTGGTGGTGTGCCAGCTTCCTCTCCAGCTCAATCCTCCCTCTCCATTTCAGTAACTGTTCCCCTGACTTACTTTGTGATGCAGCTGTCTCTCCTGCTCTCTCTTCAATCTCGCTACCTTCACACCTCGCATCTCCAAATGATGTTAGCCCAAAAGTACGCACCGCGATACAACTATGCTGCCATAGCCGGTGGTGAGGGAAAAAGCAGAAAAATTGCTCTCCTCTGTGATGCAACCATCTTTCAAATCTCCGCATTCCCCGCAATTTCAGCTTGCATCTACCAAGGATGGTAGCTAAGGAAGGGAAATTCCATAGCAAAGATCAGACGGATCATACAGCTGTGCTTCACAGAGCCAGGCAATGAGAAAAGCAAGACAAAGTCCAGAGCAATTGTTAGGATTTGGGTTGTTGGTTGAGGGTGGTGAAACCTGCTCAAGCAACAGCCCAAATACTTGTCTGGGTAAATCACAAAAAGTCACTAAATTAACCTGTGCTTAAGCTTCTGGTAGCTTGGCACAAAAGCAGTCAGGCTTAACTTAGAGGTAAAGTATACATTATTTGTACAGCACTTAAACAGTAATAAAGTGAAAACGCAATGCAAGAAAGATCTCACACCAATTTAGAGAAACAGAGTAAAATGTAATACATTATTTGACATCAAAACAAATATTAGAACTTGAAATATTGACTTCTAAAGGTTTAGTAGGGCTAAAAAGCGCAAAACACCAACTGTGATTATCTGGTCGTGCTGGAACGGGACAAGTCCAAGCAGATCATGGTGAAGTGTGGGCCGCATACAGGGACAAGGCTAGTTTCACTGAGAATTGTACCTTATATCCTTCATGCGGTGCATTGCGCTGCATTGGTTCCAATGAGGAGCTGCAAGGCCTTCAGCCTACGATCCTACCTCGAGTTGCATTGCTCTGTTTCAATTCCAGGGAGGCCGCTGATAAGGGCCTGTGAGGTACTGCGATGAGAGGTCCTGCACCCGGCTGTGTTGAATTGTATCACACTGCATCAACTCTGAGGAAACCCACAGCTGGGACAGAAAGAGTACACTTTGATGCCACTCAAGAGTCTAAGACGTGGGGTGCACCTCTGGGGGATCAGGACTCACTCCAGCAGAGGGCCGTAGCAGGACTGGAGTCTGGGCAGTTGGACAGATACAGGGCAGGTCTCTGTATCTTTTCCGTCTAGCTCAGAACTCTGATGGTTCAGGGTTCAACAAGCAGGTCCAATCTTCCTTCCGCAAGCAGCAGGGCAGCCCTTCTTTCAGCAGGGCAGTCCTCCCAGGAGCATGGCAGCAGAGCAGACCTTATTCTGTGTTTTCTATAGGTCCAGACGTTATCTGAAGAGTTGGTGTAAGGGTCCCATTTATATACTTGATGCTAGCTTTGAAATGGGAATAGCTTCAGGAGTTTTCCCCCCACAGAGGTGTGTGGAATTTCCTGCCTCCATGCCCTGGTCCCAGTCTTTCTGCAGCCACTATAGGCTAGTATGAATCTCTTTTGTGTGTGAGCTAAGACAGATCCTTTGGAATGCACATCAGGCTGGGCCCAGCTCCATACCCCCATCCTGCCCTGGGTATTATCATCCTGCCAACACCTAAGCCCTACATTGTGTGGCTTTCAGGGTGGAAGACACCAAGCTATTGCTGAGGTCTGGGCTCCGTGGAATATTCAGCTGCACCTATATTGGCTGATCTCCAGTATCGCTCCTCCCTGCCTCTGAGTGTTGCTACATGACCTACCTACAATTGCTTTTCCCTGGGGGGCTTGGCAGTTAGACTGCGTAAACTGGGCACCAGGACGGAAGTGACGTAGCCAAATCTGTCATACAGGAGACAGAGAAGAACATTTAACATAGTGTTACTTTGTACCTGAAGTTGAAGGTGCATAGAGGCCGGTAGGACTTGTGGCTGCTGTTCTCACCCATGCCTTTGCCCCAGAAGTTGCCCGCCAGTAGCACAGTGTGCAGACCAGGCACAGGGCAAGCGTGGCCCAAAGAACCGGGGTCAGCACCAGGTGGGCATCATGTCCTCATCGCTCGGGCTCAGCTACAGCCCACTCGTATGACCCCAACCGTGTCCTTGCAGCTCTACGTAGCACGCGACCCTATTGGGTGCCTGTCTTGGCTTCCTCTATTGCACGCTCCTTCTCGAGTTGCCTCTCCTGCAAAGGCAGCCTGTACTGGCAGCATCTGCCCATGAAAGAAACATCCTCGTTTGCCTCAACCATGCGCATGCGTTCTCCCACCTGAGTCTAAGAAAATGCAAAAAGGAAAAAAAGGTCAAGGGGGCTGAGAGAAGACAACTGCCAAGATGGAGAAGGTGACCAAGCACAACAAGAAAGAGGAGGTTTATTTATTTATTTTATTTGAAAAGTTTTATAAAGCGCGAACAAGACCCAAACAGGTATCAGAGCGCTGTACAGAAATGAGAAAACAAGGGTAACAAACTCAAAGGGACAGTACGTGAAGGTTACAACTAAGGGGCCGATTCCGATGTCGGACGGACACAGGTTCGTCCGACATCGGTCAGGAGCCGAAACCGACCGACCTGCTGTCGTAGGTTACGGCCCTGCAAGTACGATGCGACCAAACAGGGTTCGGTCGCACTCGTATACTTCACAATGCAAGCATGCATTCCAAGTGGAATGCATGCTTGCATTGTGAAAAGCAGGGGTGCAGTTCATCCCTGCACCCTGTGGCCGGCACCCCAAGGTGCCTACCACCGGGTGCAGTGATCCACAGAGGGGCACCATAGGTGATCCCAGGCCACCATTCGACAGCTTCGCACCCATGGGGGCCCTACTGGGGGCCCCCAAAGACAGTTTCCGACTGCCTTTTCGTGCCGGAAAGACCGGCACGAAAAGGCAGTGAAAAACTTCTATCGTACTCCCTTGGTCGTAAAGAGGCGGCCGGGGGAGTACTGAGGGATTTCTGGACGGCGGACGGGCTCTCCGTGCCTGTCATGAGCCATCCAGAAATCCGAGTTGGATTCCTTTCCGACCGAGCCCATCAAAATTGCTTGGTCGGAAAGGAATCCGGCCGACACGTTCCGATTCGGTCAGAAGGGCTCCGACCATCGTTCGGAGCCCTTCCGGCCGAAATCAGCTCCAAAGTGGGGAAACAGAGTACGTTAAGAGTTGGTGGTATCAGAGGTGTCATACAGCACGAAAACAGTTGACCCAAACAGCATACAATAAAGTGCACTCGTGCATTACAATTAGAGTCAGAATATTAACAAACAAGAGCGTGAGAGTCAGTGGATGTTGTTACAGTTTGTTCATGAGTAGCCGTTTGACCAGTTTCTTGAAAGATAGTGTGGAGGGATTGGATCTGATCGCAGGAGGCAGGGCGTTCCAGATTCTTGGAGCCAGACCAGAGAAAGTACGATTGTAAGATTTATTCTTTTTGAATCTTGGTGGCTTCAAGAGTAGGGTGGACGTACTTCTAAGGTTTCAGCCAGCACCCAAAAGTTGAAGCTTGTTTTCCAAGTGGATCGGAGTGTTATGATGTATAGCTTTCTGGGTCAGGCAAGCTATCTTGAATCAGATTCTGTCTTCAATAGATAGCATATTTAGTTGCAAAAGGTCAGGGGAGATGTGGTCATGCTTTCTGGAGCCCGTGATGAGTCTCGACGATGCGTTGAGGGTAACTCGGAGTGGGGCCAAGCTAGCTTTGGGAAGTCCAGCGAGGGTCACCAGACCATATTCCAACCTGGAGTTGCCAAGGATTGACCCGCCGGCTTGATGTCTTCGGGGGGGAGGAAAGGTTTGATTTTCTTAAGGGTGTTAAGTTGAAAGTTGGCTCCCCTATTAGCTGCACTGATCTGCGCTTGCATGTTTAAGTGTTTATCCAAGGTGATGCCTAGAGATTTGGCAGAGTCTACAACATGAGGGGTGCAGTTCAGAGCGGTGAGTTGTTTAAGCCAATCCAGGGTAGGAGCCAAGTGATTGGGGGGGAAATCAAAAGGAATTCAGTTTTGAGAGTATTTAACAGCAGATGGTTCTCAGCTAACTATTGTTGGGTTTGTGCAAGTGCAGCATTTAGTGTTTTTATGTCCTCTTGAGAAGAGATCTTCAGGTACAATTGCGTGTCATCGGCATACATGTGGTACTGAATGTTAGCAAGGTTCAGAATGACAGAAACAGGTTCCATAAAAAGGTTGGAGAAAGGGGGAGAGAGCGCAGATCCTTGAGGCACTCCAATCATGCCAGGGGTACTTGAAGCAAGGGCCTGGTTGATTTTGATCCTTTGTGTACGGTTATGCAGGAAAGAGGCGAACCAATTTACGATCGGGCCCAAGAGACCTATCCTAAGATGAAGAAGATCAATCAGGTTCTTATGTTTGATGGTATCAAAGGCTGAAGACAGGTCCAGAAGGATCAGGAGACAAGGGACATTTTGGTCAAGAGATCTCAAGGCGTCATCTACAATGTGGGTTTGAGCCGTTTCAGTACTGTGGCCTTATCTAAAACCTGATTGACGGGGGTCAAGGAGTTGATATTTCTCAATGTGTTTGCTTAGCTGCGAGTGGACACATTTGTCAAGCAGCTTAGCTAGAGTCATCATCATCATAAACTTTATTTCGGCCACCAAGGCCATAAAAGTACACACATTTTTACAAGACACACAATTATTTAAAATACATCTAAATCAAATTGCAGTTATACAGTAAATTGTACAAGACTTCAAGAATTTACAAAGATATATTAGGGCTTAAGAATTAGTTACAATATTTTCTGCGTTTTATCCACATGGCATTCAGAAACCGGGAGACTGCAAAAACAATTGGGGGATGGGTGTCATATTTCAAGACTCTCAAGGCTTTTTCGCATTCTCTAAATCCCAAGTTTCTACAAATAGGTTTTACCCAACGTTTTCTTTGCAGGTGGTACATTGGGCAAAAAAAGAAAACATGTTTTTCGTCCTCTAATCTAAAGCCACAGGCAGGACAAGCAGTGATTTCATTAACATCCCACCTCGAAGTAAAGGACCTAAGCGGTAGACTACCTATTCTCAATTGGAAGTACAACTTCCTAGCAACCGGCGGGGAGATCAAATCTAAAAATGCCTCACTCCTGTAGTTGTCTTTAATCTGTAGAAACTGGGCGGTCAACCTACCAGTACCAGGATTCGAATGCAGGCGCAAAAGATGAAAATGTCTGAATTGTTCAGCCAATTTGGCCTTAGAAACAACCAGGCATGAGGCCTCCGGAGAGCCCCATAGATCAGGAAGGCCAATTTTTACACAAGTGTCCCTAACAAACTTTAGCCAAGAAATATTCTTGTTTTTAATTTGGGACCAACCCCCTTGAATTCTTCTCGGTAGGGGCCCAACTCTGCATTGGACCAGAGTCTCTTCCAATATATCATTGGCCGCAGCGCCACCACCTCTTCCATGGGCATCAACCCCAGATCTAACCTGATAGGTACCAGCGGGGTGCTGGGAGGCAAACCAAGCAAATTCCTCATAAAGGAGTTTTCAGTCCCTATTAGGGTATAAATCTTGGAATGACCCCATAGTTCTGCTCCATAGATAGAGGCTGCTCTTACTTGAGTTTTGAAGATTTCTATTGCTGGTGCTACTGGCTCGGAAACCGATCCTCTGAAGAGTTTGGAAATTCCTCCTGTTGTTTGAGACAATTTTAATGTGGAGTTAGCGACTTGACCCCCCCATCCGAGAACTTCCTGGAGTATGATCCCCAAATATCCAAATGTCTTTACCCGCTCAAGGGGAATACCATTCAGCACTGGGTTTGGACGTGTATACTTGGGGGGGGTTAAGGATCATAAATTTGGTTTTCGCTAAGTTAATCTCCAGGCCTCTTTCACCACAGAAATCCACAAAACCGTCTAGGATACGCTGGATACCAATAGACGTTCGCGACAACAACAGAGTGTCGTCAGCGAACATCAAAGCTGGTACCCTACCCGTAGCTAGTCATGGGATATCAGTATCCTTGATGCCTTCCAGGTGTTTTATGAGCCCGTTAATGTCTAAACAGAATAGCGTGGGTGCCAACACGCATCCTTGACGGACTCCTTGATTTACAGGGAAGCGTTCAGACAACTCTCCATATTTCCCGCATCTGACCTGAGCGAAGTTTTCTGTGTGGAGTCTTCTCAGGACATCCAAAAGATATGGAGGAACATTGAGTGCCTGAAGGACTCTCCACAGATTTTCTCGTGGCACCAGGTCAAATGCCGACCTCAGGTCAACAAAAATGAGGTAGAGGCTGCCACCCTCCAAGCTCACAGTCTTCCAGTAAAGGACCTGAAGTCGGAATATCTGGTCCACAGTTGAAACGCCCTTTCTAAAACCCGCCTGCAAAGTACTTAAGATGTTATTGTCTGCCTCCCACCTCTGCAACCTCTCCAAGATTATACGTCCAAATAGCTTCTGAGTAATATCCATTAAGCTAATGGGCCTATAGTTGGAAGGTTGTAATGGGCAACCTTTTTTGAATATTGGCACAATCTCAGCACCACGCCAGGTTTCTGGGGGTTCTGCGCCATACAAAATGGAGTTAAACAGGACACAAAAATACAGTGCCCATATCTTGGGTTCCGACCGATAGAAATCGCCTGGGATTTTATCCAGGCACGGCGCTTTGTTAGATATCAACATGTGGATAGCGATTTCTACCTCCTTCATCGTGATCGCCGGGACATCCTCGGCTCGGCACTCAAAATTAGAGGGAGGGGTAATAATAGATGGTGTACTGTGATTTATGCCCGAATACAGACCCCCAAAATGATTTTCCCAGGCTATTGGGGCTATATTAGAAAATGTAGTGGGCTCAGATGTTTTTCTACCATTAGCAACAATAGTCCAAAAGCTTTTAAAATCTTTGAACTGTGAGGTTAGTCGCATCTCCTCCCACTTATCGTCCTCCCAGGACTTTCTTGCCCTTTCAATTGTTTGTTTATGCTGTGCCCGAAGTATTTTGATCCTGGCTTTGTCCTTGGCCTTAATTGCCAGGATCAGTTCACTCTTTGACTTCCTGCACTCAGCAGTGTACCACAATTGCCTTCTAACCAAATGGACCCTCACACTCCCTTCCGGACAGAACACATCCAAGAGTTTAGATACTAGCTGACTATGGATGTCTACAGGCCGGATCTCCCGCTCAGTGGAAGTACAGTTAAGCCCTGCTTCGGCTATTCCACTGAGATGGGGCAAGACAAGTCTATAAATATCTGCCATTTTATCTGTGCAGACAGAAATGCGAGGCCATCTTACCCTGCGTCTGTTGTTATGCAGGATAAGAGGTTGTGATGTAAGAGGGGCTGCAATGTCGTAACTAGTCAAATCCCAGCTTCCTGGTTTCAGTATCATAGCCAAGGCATTATGATCACTGTCGTCCCGATCTAACACCCTGAAATCAAGCACCTTATCCCACGATCTTAATTCAATAAGGATATAATCCAAAATTGAAGTTTGCCCCACTCTATTAAAGGTATCACGTCCGGGTCTGTCCGATTTAAATCTGCCATTACATGCCCTTAACAATAAAGAAAGAGTAAGAGCAATAATTTGTAGTACCAGAGGGGTCCAGATCTTAACCATGGGAATCAAGGGGTCAGGAATGGTCCAATGTGCATTTTCCGCATTTGGATCATCTAGATCCAACAGACTGAGTGGTTCGTATTGGCAATTAAAGTCACCACCCACAATCACGGAGTATTCGGGGTCCAGGGACAGAATGTAATCATTCAGAAGTAATATAACCTTAGATTCCCGGCCACTCGGGGAAGGTCTAGAGTAGACATTCAAGAGAGCCAAATGTGTATTTCCGGGCAAATCAAGTAAGACGCATTGAATGTCGTCTGAGCTGGTTTGAAGCTGTCTTGCTGTAACACCCAGGTGCAAGGCCACCCAGGTACTAAGGCCCACTGAAGGTCTCCCCCTACCACTTGTTACTGCAAGTGTGTTGAAGGACACAAAACCAGCCCGTTGAAAATTTTCGAGAGCCCATGTCTCTTGAATTAGGCAGACATCGAAGGTATCTATGAAATTGCCCCCGTCTTCACAGATCAATTTGCTCTTAAGACCTGCCACATTCCATGAGAGCAAATTGATACTCGACTTTGACTTGCTTGTGGCAGGAATCAAATCGCCAGCAGACCTATTGGTAGCTGGGGAGATAATTGCCCTCGCCAGGTTTTCCTGCACACAAACATTCACCAACCCACCCAACACTGGCGGTATGTATGGCTCTCCCCGGGTGCTCTTTGGGTTTTCCCAGGATAATTCCTCCATAACATCCAAACTGGGTGGTTTTTTTAATAGCCCCAGCTGGGAGGAGTTAAATTTCCGATCCTTCGGGCCCGTGTTGCTGTCTGTGACCCATTCTGTTCCCCAGCCAAAACGGAAATAACACTATAACTTGGACGTCAATCCACCTGATCAAGGACACTGAATCTGTTATTATGGTGAAATACTTCAAGTGGGGGCGGACAAAATTGTTCATAGACTTGAATTGCGTTGGAGGGACAAGGAAAAAATTGATCCTGACCATTTCCCAAACCATCCACCCCGCACCCCCGATGCGCCTCAATCCCGTGATGGGAGGGACCCGGGTAAAAATAGGTAAGTGGAAGAGCTTTAATGGCTGATTGAGAGCTGCCATAGCTGCCAAACTGGATTGTGCAGATATACCTGACTGTTCTTGGGTCTCTGAAATTGATTGTAAGACAGTCCCCCTGTATGTCCCTAACTCTTGGGCCTACCCAATTTATCCATCTTACAAGTAATATCTCCCTTCTGCACTGGTTAGGGAGAGGTTTGTTACAATTTAGCCAATGCATACACTTATTTTTAAGTTCGCTAGAGACCTCCCTTGTTCCATAGTTCAAAGGGGGGACTCCCATGAGAACCACTACATATGGAACAGATTCAGGTGGGAGATCCAGGCAGGGTAACTTAGATTTAGCGATAGGCCCTAGCTGCGGTTTGATAGGCTTGTCAGAAATAGGGTCGGGATTTCTCAGCTCAGGCGATTGATTGGCAGTGACAAGATTCACCTTACTCCTTGAATTCCCTGATAAGGCTAATGGGGTTGGGTCATTAGGTTCTACTTGAGTGTTGGTAACTAATCTGTTACCCTGGAGGGTGGATTGATCTGTTAAATCTATCGGGATATTAATTGATTTAAGAGCAGGACTCATCTGTATCTGCTTTAGACCCCCCCCAACCCTTGTCACCTTATCCCCAGACGATGCAACAAACATTAGTTCTAGATTCGAAAGTTTTTTTTCAATGAAATCAAGTCTATTGCAAATAGGGCGGTAAGTCGTGGTGAGAATCTGCTCCATTTTTGTCCAGAAATCTCTGCCGAGTTCCGTTCCCATCGTGCCCTCAGTACCTTGGATCGCTATATGCTGGGGGTCTATGTTGCCCGTTTTTGAATTTTGGATCTTTTGTTGGACAAAGCTGTACCACCCCGCTTGCGTCTCACAACCTGGTCTGTCAATTTAACATGAAATTCCTCGTTGCGGATTAATAAGCCAGATCTGGTTGTTCCGACATTCTTCGTAAATGAGGAAAGGTCAGGCCCAGTGAGGTCACCATGCTCAGGTAAGCTACAAGCGATAGGACCATTCCCATCACCTCTATACTCTATTGCATTAAGGTCTGAGGATGGGTTTAGCAAACTGATGCCTGTAGGTGACTTTGCTAGAGCAATATTGCCCAATGAGGATCGTTTAATAACATCTTGATCTAGGGAAAGTCTTTTTTCCGTTAGCTCGATTTCCTTCTGTAAAACCGAGGTAGCCCTAGTGATGAAGTTATCCAAAGTTCCGACCACTCCAGTCCCACAGAGGGACTTCCGCCCCTTCCCCAAACATGCAGTTGCCATTGCCTGATTCTGCTAAATGGTTTAAAGACAGGGACAAGGTAGAATACCTAGAGGGCCTTTCGTACAATGTCACAGAGCATCCAACGTAGGCAAATTGAGCAAAGTCTTCACTCACGTATTACTGCCCCGGGGAGCACAGAGAAATGCCCCGACCTCTACCGTGCTCGGACGGGCTCAGACGGGCCCGCCCTTGGCCCGGTCTACGCCCCGCTCGCGTCCCGCTCACGCGGGTATGGGCGTGCCTTAAATAATCAGGGGAGGGGTCAGGAAGAGGGTCCCAGGTGCTGGCGATGTTCTTAGCGCAAAGCGCCCTGGTCCTCGCGGTAAGAGTCCCGAAGTCAGAGGCACACGTTCCTGTGTTTATAATCCCAGCAGCTCCACACGTTAGTTCAGGAATGTCTGAATGAGAGCAGCAAAAGACCGAGCCAGCGAGCGGCACCTGCGAAGCGGGGGCCGTGAGGCGTGAAGTACCTTTCAGGGGAGGGGTCAGGAAGAGGGACCCAGGTGCTGGCGATGTTCTTAGCGCAAAGCGCCCTGGTCCTCGCAGTCCTGGCGGTAAGAGTCCCGAAGTCAGAGGCACACGTTCCTGTGTTTATAATCCCAGCAGCTCCACATGTTAGTTCAGGAATGTCTGAATGAGAGCAGCAAAAGACCGAGCCTGCGAGCTAGAGTCATAATGCAGGTCATAGGTCTGAAGTTGTTAGGATACAACAGGTCCACGTTGGGTTTCTTAGGGATAGAAGTAACTTGCCCAACCTTGAGGCAGTCAGGTATCTTTCCCTGTAAGAGGGATTCATGAATGATCCTGGATGAAAGAGGGAGAATGGCCTGGTTAATCTCTTTAAAAAGCTTGGCCGGTAAAGGATTACTAAAATGGTTGGAGGGTTTAAGGGACGAAATGTTGTGTAGAAGCTCCTTGACATCAGGGAGGCGAAAGGCATTCCAAGAGGCATTATTCTTGAGAGAGCATCCTAAGGGCGATGATATTGTTGAGGATTCTACCATCTCAAATGGAAAAGCGGATAGGTTCAGAGGCCTCAGAGTTGGAGTGCCCTGACGGAGCTCCAGCTCGATTTTTCTTGTTTTCTCAGCAAAATGAACAGTGAAATCATCACCACTAGGAAGCAAGGACACAGGAGAAGTGATAGGGTTGGAAGAGAGGTTGGCTTGTTCCTTGATGATTTCAAAGAGTTTCTTGGGTCTATTTTTAGCTCCATCCAGCTGCGTTCTGAAGTGGTCAATTTTAGCCACGCGGATGTGTTTGTTGTATATACTTCTCACTTTCCTCAGTTTAGTGAGACTGGAGGTGAAAGGCGTTTTTCTCCAGAGTCTCTCTGAGAGTCTAAGATTGCGTCGCTCGTCATTAAGGGCACCATTAAAACAGGGTTTGGATTATTCGACAGGAATCCTTTTGAGTTGCTTCGGTGCCATAGCATCAAGAATGTTAGACACCGTGTTAATGTGGAGATCAGAGAGATCGTCCAGGTTGGTCATGTTGGGGGGGTAGTAGTCTCTTTTTAGTGATTGAGGTTAGCATATTGATGTTAAGGTCTCTCATATTGCGCGTAATTTGTTTAGCTTTGAGGGGTTGTCCCTGTCTACCCCAGCCCTTGTCCAAGATGCTGAAGGGAATTTGATGATGATCTGACCAGTCACAGGGTAAGATGTCGCCTACTTGTATGCTATTGTCTTTAGCAATTATCAGGTCGAGAGTAGCGCCCTTAGTGTGTGTAGGGCCTTTGCATAGCTGTGAACGGTTAAGGTCAGAGAGAAAAGACTTAAAGGAGCAGACTATGGGATCATTTGCATCATTCCAGTGAAGGTTAAAGTCTCCTAGGAAGATATGGCAGAGTTGATCTGAGCTTGAGCTAATGACCTCCATGATTTGCTCTATGAATACCAGATTGTCTCCCGGTGGATGATAGATGGAGTGCAGTACACAAACCTTCTTACCTTTATTCCAGATTTCGGTGACCAGTTGTTCACAGGAGGATAACACAGAGCATATAGGTGAGTCACGTTTGAGCACTGTAAGAGGGCAATTCCCAAAGGAGGCACATTTAGACTAGAGTTGGTTCTGGCATAGAGTACTGATGTAGGGAAAGCCGACCGAAATTACAAATGTGAGAACTAATAGGGAGGACTGCCAAGGGGAGAGGAGTTGGCCTAACGGCTAGGGCGGTCGACTTCGAACCTGGGGAACTGGGTTTGAGTCTCTGCAATGACACTGAACATCCTGTGATTCTGGGAAAATCACTTAATCGCCCCGTGCCTTACAAATATGAATGTGTCCTCATGTAATGCAACTGGTGCTAGGGGAGCACCACTATGGAAAGCACTGCAGAGGGAGCAATACTCATAGGGATCTTTCCATATTAAGGTGCAGTTAAATGCGCATTTGTTCTGTAAAGAAAAGTAAGGAGTTTTATTTTAAATGGTCCAGGAAGAAATGGCTAAAACAATATGCATGCTTAGCATTCCACTTTATTTTGCTCTAAATGACAATTGATAAGCAGGCTTAGGGGCTGTTAATTGGTTTGTGTTGAGCATTTACGCTAATCAATGCCAGACAAGGCCCAAGGTAGTTGAGCACAAGTGACGTGTTTACCAAGCAAGGCCCCTTCCTCTTATTGACGTGTTAGAGTACAGAGGGCAAGCTTTAACCAGATCATTGATAGGGCCCTGGGACTCTGGGCTGAAGTGTTTACCTTGAGACGGTGAGCTGATGCAGAGAAGCTGTGGAAGAGGCAATCCACCTGGGAAAATGAGGATTGGAATGCGCCAAACCTCTGAACAGGTGATCTTGGGCTGCAGAGTTCCTTTCAATAGTGGCGGGTGCCAGCCATTAAACTCCGCTACGTGGCGTAGGAGGAGTTTTTGCCAAACTCCGTCCTTCAAGCAGAGAGCGGAGTGACAAAAACTCAGTGAATTCCACTGGCGGAGCGGAGAATACCGCCCACAACTATTTAGGGCCTACGTTAGGGGTGACTTATATGTATTAACATTAGGCTTGGCAAAGGTTTATTTTGCCAAGTCAAATTAGCAGTTTAAAACTGCACACAAAGGCTCCAATGGCTGGCACGGAACATGGTTAAAGCACTACTTAAGTAGGTGGCACAATAAGTCCTGCAGGCCCACAAGTAGGATTTAATTTATGGGCCCTGGATACCTGTAGTACCACTTACTAGGGTCTAATAAGTAAATTAAATGTGGCGATTTGCCATGTTTAAAGGAGAGAGCACAAGCACTTTAGCACCAGTTAGCAGTAGTAAAATGCACAGAGTTCTAACACCCAACAAAAATGTGTCCAGAATACAAGAGGTGTAAAGTCAAAATGTTTGGTGGACTCACACCCAAGGGTGTCAGGTCTAACAGCAACCAATAGTCAAACACCATCCAGTGATAGCAAAACGGTATACTGATGAATTTCCAGATTTCCTTTTATACAAGGTTGGGTCCAATAACATACATGGTGATATCATTGTGGAGGAGCAAGTGTAAAAGGTCCAGTGGACATTGCCAGCCTGATGAGACATGTCTCCATGACAGCAGCCCATTAAAAAAAATTAATACAAACACTATCATGTTATGTTATGCCTTAACCTAGTAAATGTGCATAAATTGCAGGCAACATTGCGCCCATGCTATACTGACTCCATACTTGGCAGCAAGGCTATGGCGACTAGGATACAAGAGCACATCTAACCTCCCAGTGGCAGGGTCTGGTCATAGATAGTGAGTGGATGGTTTAAAGGAAAGAGGATGGGCTCAGCTCAAGTGTGAAAGGGCCAGCAGCAGCCCTGAGGAGATTCCTGGACCATGACTGAGTCTGATGCACCCTTAGACAACCACTGTGTGTCTTCCAGCACTTTTTAAGTATACTGTGAGTGAGGACCATGGGGTAGGACTGCAGGTGTTAAGGTCAACAGTAGAAAACAACAGGGGGCATATTATCAAGAAGCGGCGTTAAAATTATCCCCGCTTTAGCGGCAAAAAACTGCCGCTAAAGCGGTGATATTGGGCTTGATAATATGCCCTTGAGAATTTCCATAGAAGCCCATGTTCTGGTGTCAACATGGGCTTCTATTGGAATTCTCTGAGGCATATTATCAAGCCCATTATCGCCGCTTTAGCTGCAGTTTTTTGCCGCTAAATCAGCGATAATTTTAACGCTGTGCTTGATAATATGCCCCTAAATCTTTTAGAAAGATGGCAGCCAAGCTGGAGGATAGGAACTCATTCCTTCTGCCTAACTGTGCTCAAGTGGCCTGTGAGGGGAGCAGAACTCGGCCGATGTGTAGCACAAAACAGTATAATGGAGCTTCATAGCCTATTGATTGCAATGGAATCACTCAATAGATTGACTCATTCACCTAACACCACTACACAAAATGCACAGAAGTCAGTGAAGAGGAAATACTTCATGGGCTGGTTCAAAAAGTAAATAACACTTTCAAGCAAGAAATGGCTATTGGCGGCTAACATGACACATTACAGGCTGGCGATATTTGATTAATAAGAGCATTGACGGTACACGTGGCTGTGTGGATTAGATGCATGGCATTTCACATGCAGGGGGATACGCGTATTAGTGGATGGGAAAGATGCTTCTCACATTAGTGTCTTTGTCAATTGAAGGCAGTCTATGTTGGGTACCATCTGGTCTGCATACCTGATACTTTCAGTGCTGCAGGGTCTGTGGATTGAGAGTACGGAGGTGATGACTTACATGAAGTGCGTAATGAGAGTTACGGGCAAACCAATGGTGCTTTACAATGTGTACAGCTATAGTACTGCATAGGCAGCCATGGTACTGCACAGGGGTGCTGATTTACATGCTAGGTTAAATATGCATTAGATCCTCTGTTTTCTCTATACTGGGGCTGTGTGGGTTAGTGGCGCACAGTTGGTGCTTCACATGCTGGGTCTGTATGAATTCCAAATATGACACTTTATGTGCTGGTGGGCACTGTGAGGTACTGGCATGGGAGTGGTGCACATCCATGATTCTTTAGATGCAGTTGCCTATGTGGAGTAATGGCACCTGTGCTTGTGCTGGCATAGGACACATTGAGCACCCTCTGGTTTTCTGGTACAGCGGCAGGTTTTGGCATGTTGCTGGGCTACGTGCATTACTTGTGTGGCAACAATGCTGCGTCTGCTTAGGTTATTAGTAAAATGCAGCACACATAGAAAGAGGAAAAAACTAGAAGAAATATAGATATTCCCCCGACGCGTTTTCCTCGGGATGCGTAGTATTTCGACGCATACCCAGGTCTACCAGTAATGGTAAATCTGGAAATGCGCAAAAATCCATAGTTGGTGCGTGGGAACACCCATGCTCCACCCATGGGACGCCTTCCTGGGGCAGAGTAATGCGACATAGTGATTTGCGCTGTGTTACTCCAGATTTATGAAGCCACTCAGGGCGATAAATCTAACTTAAGAGTGGCGTCGCCCTTCCGCCCCATTGCGTGGCACAAGGGCGACGCAACTCTTTGATAAATATGCCCCTAAGTGACCTTTACTACGTGTAATATGTGATGTTTCTGCGAAATGACACCTATTATGTGATTTGCACTTTGGCCATTTAGGCGTGAGCGACTGTGCATAACTATTCACACTTCAGAGTGTGTCTTGTGTGCAAATCTCACACAAGACTTCATCTTTGTGCCACAGCTTTAAACAGTTTTGTGTTTAGCCTCGTGCAGAGCATTTTTAGCACATATTTTGTTGCTGATCCCATCATTATCACAATTCTTAGGAGTAACGATGCTACTGGTATACGAAGTGCATACATACATTGCTGTCCAGCATAGATCCCAGGTGGACGGATGCATTCCAGCTTTTCTTTTATCAGATCAGTGCCTCGACAGGGTATTAAGCGCTATATAAATTCAATTTCAGTAAGATTCGTGTGCATATAGAAATCTAAAATTAATTATCTTACATAGTCAATTATTATTCAGACAATGTGACGTGGATCTGCCCTTCCTGCACCTATTCTGACCGTCCCATCAATAAAGCATCCTTTTGGCTTCCAGAACTCGCCATAAAGCATCTTTTTGGCTTCCAGAACCTTCTTTCCTCGCTGGGTTGTTGCCATTCATCTACTGCATGAGGGAAAACAGAGCGAGATGGGATGAGACAAGTGCATCAGGGTTCTTCATTGACCGCTCTATAGATCCGAAGAGCATCCCTCCCCACGCAGCTCGCCAGACAGCACAAATCATTATTACACTAATAACCACAATTATTTATTTCCCTGAGCAAGCACATTAGTTAATGGCATTAAACTCTGCATTTCGCAATTGAGATAATTAATGCAGTGTCTGATTATTCGCAGATCAACTGTGACTTCTGAGGAAACACTTGAGAGAGTCAGTTTCTCAGTCTCAGGGGAAAAGCAGATGATGCTCTGGGAATTTAAAGGGGCCTGGGATGTTTACAGGCACTCAAAGCTAGGGTGCACATGGGGGGATACTCAGCAGGAGTAAAATTGTCTTCTCTCGCCGCCATAACTGTGATGGGTCTTTTGCAGTTGGCAGGTTCAGGGCCAAGAGTGGAGCTCGCGGATTGTTTGGAAAGTCCACAAATGTGTTAGTTGGTGGCTGCTTGTCAGGGTGCTTTTCTGCGACTTGTACCTAGTACTATCAAATGGTGGGTCCCAGCTGTTCCCCAGTAACCAGGAGACTGGAGAGTTGGTTTGCAATGGAAAGCTCCCCGGGGTTCTTTGACTCTCCAGGTAGCTTGGTTGAGCAGTCAAGGCCTAATTTAAAGGCGGGCGGCTGAAGGTTGGGTGGGACATTAGGCAACACTATTATCACAATTGGAAAAAAAAGATGGGAATGTCAGGCAAAGTTGATATGTTTAATAAAAGAAGACACTTTAATAATACCTCAACCTATAGAATGAAAGCCAAACTATAAAAAGCACACACACTGTATAAGTAACAAATGGCATAATACCATACAGTTGCACCAGTGAGCTACCAGGATGCAAAGAAAACCTAATATAAGTGATTAAAAACTGGAAAAATGGAAGGTTACATTTGGGTGTCAGAACCCCATTTAGAATGTCATGGGGCAAGCGGGGGCTACGGTGCCCAGCCTTTGGGTTCAGGTCTTTTATTCCTGATGTACCCGGGCCCGACTTAACATGCAACTCGGCCAAGTACCCATTTAGCAGTTGTCTCTCAGTGTTAGTGCAGGTCGAGCAGCCCAAGTCCTCTTGGGGGAGGGTAGAGGAGGGTAAACACAGGCTCACAACTCAAAGTATGTTCATTAGCTGCAAAAAATGATTGCCAGTTAAATACTGTTTATTATGACAAAAGTTGAATTTACCCATCAACACAAAGTGAAATATGACATACACAAACAATCCCCCTCCCCTCCCCCCCCGGAGGTCAGGGCTCTAGTAATCTATAGGCAAACCCCTGGTTCCAAATTCCCTCTCACTAGTGGTAGTGGGTTTTCCTCATTCACCATAGGCGACATTCAGCTTAGGCCCCACTAGAAGTCCTAATCTTGGGTGTCCCACTCTGACTCTTTTTTAAAAGTCACAAGTTTTCCAGTGCCAAAGTGCTATCTGCCAGACAGGTTACCCCCAGGGCCTTTCGTCCCTTTGATCAGTCTTACCTGCTCCAGCAGGGATTGCACGACGAAAGTCTGCAGGAGTGTCCTACTCTTGGGAGCGGAGGATGCAGAAGTTGAATTTGGTGAGTAACATTCACAGCTCTTCAGGGGCAGCGGCTGAGTTTTCTTGGCGCTCCTCCAGTGCAACTGTAAATTTCCTTTGCTCCTTCCCACAGCTGCTGGGGGAAAGTTGATGGCTTCTGGCCCAATCCTCAGACAGGGATTAGGCCCGCATAGGTCACCACGGTGACCTCTCCTCTCATTGACAGCATCAATGATTCTTGTCCTTTCCCGTGGCCCCTATTGGCTGGCATACAGGGTCACCAATCCTACTATGCACTCTAGCAACAGCTGTCAGTCCCTTGAAAAGGGGGTGAGGTGTTAATTCACAAACTGGGGTCCCAAGTGACTTCAAATAAAGCAGCTGCATAATCGTGGGGGACGAATTCAGGTACTGATGCGCAACAAACTGCTGTCTAATCCACAGGGGTAGTTTGTGTGTGAGCCTACAGTTACACTGAATGACTCCAACTGATCAGCTAAGTATTAGCACCCATCCTCAAAGCCTCCATTGACTCAGCCACATTCCCAGACACCTGGAAAAACGCCACTGTCCTACTCCTGCTCAAGAAACCATCCATTGACCCAGCCACACTTTCCAACTACAGATCCATCTTACTCCTACCATACCCGCCAAAGGTCTTAGGGAAACTAATCAACCAATGCCTCACCGACCACCTCAGCAATCACCAGTCCCTCTATGCCACACAGTCTAGATTCAAGTACAACCACAGTACAGAAACAGCACTTATTGCCACCACAGGTGACACCTGTATAATCCTTGACAGAGGAGACACGCAGCCCTCATTCTCCAGAACCTTTCTGTAGCATTTGACATTTTCTCTCACCCCATCCTCATCATGTGCCTGCAGGAGATTGGCATCCAAGCACCTTCTCTATGCTGGATCTGCTCCTTCTTAACAGATAGAACACAGACTGTGATCCTGGCACCCTATTCCTCGGAAGTCCGCAAATTCATCTGTGGTATGCTTCAAAGTTCATTGCTCAGCCCAACCTTCTTCAACACTGATCTCACTGGCTAATGTCATCTGCACAAACAACATCAACATCCTCTCGTAGACAGATGACATACAACTCATACTCTGAATCTCAGACAAGACTCCCAAGAGCAGCAACAAGTTAACTGCCTGAAAGTCCAAAGTTGCTAACTGGATGAAAGCCAACTGTCTAAAGCACAATACCGACTAGTCAGAATTAGTAATCTTCGGTAAGAACACCTCACCATGTGACTTCAACTGATGGCTGTCCAAACGTAAACCCACACCCAGAACCCACACCAGAATATTCACTGACAGCAAACTGGACATACCTGCACAAATCAGCGTTATCACTGCATCCTGCATCCTGTTTCCACACCCTGAAGATGCTGAGAAAGATTTTCAAATGGCTCCCAAACAACATTAGAAAAACTGGTCACTCACATCCTAGTCACCAGCAAATTGGACTATGGTAGCACCCTCTATGCTGGGATCACTAAGCAAATCACAAGAAGTCTACAAACCATCCATAACTCGATAGCCAGATTCATCTTCAATCTTCCAAACTGAACTCACATCACACCACACCTAAGGAAACTACGCTGGCTCCAGATGCACAGATTCACTCAATTTAAACTACTCAAATGCACATTCAAGGCACTATACAACTCAGGCCTCACCCACCTTAGCAGTCGCATTTCCGTTCACCAACCACCCATACATCTCAGCTCCACGGGTCTCCTACTCGCACACATCTCATGCATACACAGAACCAGATCAAGAAGACGGGTGTTCTCTTTCATCACTCCTTAAGTGTAGAACGGCCCACTCGATCTCACAGCCTCCTCCTCTCTTCATGATTTCCACAAGAAAATGAAGAACTGGCTTTTCAATTAACCAACCTACCGGAGGCAGAGCTAGTCACACACACCTGCTTAGTACAAGGACACATTCACGGGTGAATGTGCAATTTTAAAATGCACATAACATGACTGGCACACTCTAGAACCATCCAGGTCGTTTTTAACCTATCTGGCTATCAAGCAAGACAATTGAGCACAGGAGCTGTTCTTTCATGGGTAGGACTATTTGGATTTTTTAGGCTGCTCATAAGTCCGTCCTCACACAATGCTTAGTGGTGGACAGCGAATACTGGGAAAGGAAAACAGAGGAGAGTCCACAATGTAAACCAAAGACATAATGCCAAGGATTCAGGGGAGGAGTGTGTTTGCCAGAAGGAGACAGCACTCCGCTCACATGCAGATGCAGATAGCACTTTCTTGGGCAGCTCTGCTCTGGTCTCTGAAGATGAGTTTAGAGGGCTGATTTGTGAACTGTGCTCACATCTGTGGACTTCATGTTCTGACTGGTACCTATCATGCAGGCAAGGTCAGCAACTTCAGCATGAGGGTAAATATAGCCATTGGCAGCATACAGCACTAAAGTTATGAAACACTACACCATGGGATACAAAGAGCATAATCATTGGCAGTAGAGTTAGTATTCCCAAGCATGGTTTGCTTCCTGAGAGAGGCACCTGGGAAGAGCAGGTCTCACGCTGATAGCATAATACACTGTGGAGGCCTGTGCCTAAGTGACAGTAGGCAGGCTCAGTCTCCAGGGGTGGGATGTGTAGTGAACCACTCGTATGGTGAGTAGAGTTGAATTCAAGTTTATTGAATAAAAGCTACACAGCAGACGAGAGCAAGGGGCAGCCACCTCCAACACCAACCGCTCTCCTCGCTCATTTCAAACCCCACAATTCTACCCATGGTAGCTAGGCAACATATAACATTCCATAGCATACAATGGCAAGCAATGGTAAACCACTGTGATAGGATAATCTATAAAATTATAGTGTATAACATATCCTCCTTTTTCAATAATAATAAAATATAAACTTGTACATAAAGAGAAAATTCAAAAGTAGAAAAGAATAAAGTAAACAAAAGAAAAAGAAAGTAGGAAGAAGAAAGCAGAATAAAGAGAGGCATAAAAACAAGGAGAACAGATAACATTTCCTCCTTTCTGAATAATAATAGTATATGAACTTGTACATAAAGAGAACGACAGATCATTTCAAATGCAGTACAACAAAGGAATAACTTTATATTTTGTGAACTTCCTAAGGAAGTGACACTAAAAGATAAAACTCTTCATATCAAGAGCGGTATCTCATAGGAATAACTTTAGGTCTTGAACTTTTCCTGAGAGACACCCCAGAAGGAACAACACTCTCACAATTTTGAGACAAATGTGGACAAGTTGTAGAACCGTCATGAACATTCCTAACTTTTACAATTTTGCTGACATTCCACTATTTACCTCCTTCAACCTGCACAGAGTTCCTACCCAACCTAGTGACAGAAATGGGAGAACCAAACTTGCTTTCACCTTTCTTCACCTGCAAGGGCGACCTAACTCGAACCAGATCTCCTACAGTTAGAGGTACAATTTACACACATCTTTTTTTGTCAAACCAAGACTTTTGCTTAGACTGAGAATTGGAAACATTTTATTTGACTAAAAGCATACGACTGTCAATATCTGGGACTGATTTGATCCACTTGTTCATCCATGCTGGCTTAAAACTTGTATTGGGCTTTCTTCCACTTAGTATGTCGAAAGGAGAAATGTTGGTTGTGGAATGTGGAGTGGTCCTGTAGAACCACAACATACTATTAAGAGAGTTAACAATATCACAGTTACAAGACTTGGCCCACCTAATGCAATCCCCCACCACCCTGTTCATTCTCTCAACAAGACCGTTTGACTGGGGATGATAAAGAGAACTTTTAGCGTGTTGAATATTACATGATTTAAGAAAGGAATCAAATTCACTACTTGTAAACTGTGAACCATTATCAGTGACCATGGTACCAGGAAAACCCTCCCTTAAAAACAGGTCTTTCAAAAACAGAATGATGTTTTTGGTAGAGGCTTCTTTAACAAGTTTTATTTCAGGCCATTTTGAGGCATAATCAATTAGAACCAGAATAAAACGACATCAACCAGGTAGATCCTCTAAAGGTCCCATGACATCTAAACCAACTTTGGACCATGGCTCAGATGGGAATTCAATAGGCAGAAGAGGAGGAGTGAAAGTTTTCAAACCCTTGTCAGCAGATTTACAAATGTGACAATGGCTGACTACATCATCAATATCACTGTCCATTGCGGGCCACCAAAAGAATTCACGGTCACGTCGTTTTGTGAGTGTGGAACCCAAATGCCCCTCGTGAGCTTTAAGAATGATGTTCTTCCTAAGACTTTGAGGAGCGATGAGCTTGTCCCACCTTAACAATACACCATCTTCTAAAGAAATTTCTGATTCAACTTTCCAAAAAGGTTGTATAGGATAAGGAAGAACACGTTCCCTTGGCCAACCTGAACTAACAAATCCACAAACACATTGAAGGATATCATCATCAGAAAGGGCTTTAATCCAACTTTCAGCAGTGTGAATACCATGTTCAACTAAGTCAAGAGATGCTACTAAACAATCATCGGAATCTTCTTCACCAACGTCGTCAATGAAATTTCTACCCTTGTTGTCCTCTAAGGGAAAACGAGAAAGAAAATCTGCTCTGAGATTCCTTCCTCCAGAGATATGGACCACGTCAAACTGATACTGCATAAGACGAGAAACCATATGAAGAATCCTAGGGGAGCAACATTTGTTACTTCCACACCCCCAAGAATAGAAATAAGAGGTTTGTGGTCAGTCTTCAATAAGAACCGCCTTCCCCAAAGGTAGGGTCGAAATTTTTCGATGGCCCACAAACAAGATAACAGTTATTTTTCTATAACTGAATACTGAAGTTCACCATTTCGCAACACCCTCGATGCAAAGGCAATTGTGTTCTCCCCTTTTGAACTATCTTGGGTGAGGACAACACCTAATCCTACTTGACTGGCATCAACCGTGACACAGGAGGCTAAATCAGGATCAAAGGGTTTTAAAGCATTGCTCTTAGCAAGGGAGTGCTTTACAAACTGCAATGCCGATTCGCATTGAGATGACCACTCAAATGTTGAACCTTTGCAAAGTAAGGAACTAATGGGTCTAACAATAGTAACATAATTAGTTATAAACTTTGAATAAAACTCCAATAAACCAAGAAGAGACTTTACACCACTTTTGTCGCAGGTGTTGGAGCTTGAGTGATTGCTTCAAGCAATCCTTGTCTCGGTTTGATCCCTTCACCTGAAATCAGATGACCTAAGTATTCAATTTCCTCAGTGAGAAACATGCATTTTTCTGGTTTTACAACAACACCACGATCCTTGAAAATCATGAGCACCCTTTCAAGAATAGAATTATGAGTTGAGATATCTTTTGAATGTATCAACACATCGTCTTGGAAAACAAGCACACCTGTAATCCCTCCCAACATATTTTGTATGACACGCTGAACGACCAAAGCCGCAGAGGCAAGTCCAAAAGGCATGCATTTGTACTGAAAAGTCCCTAAGGGAGATACAAATGCAGTGAGTGGACGACATTCAGATTCAAGTTCGATTTGATGGTGGGCACTTGCTAGATCCAGTTTTCAAAAAAATCTAGATCCTCTGACACTTGCAAAAAGATCACATATTTTAGGTAACAGGTGAGAGTCGATCCAGATTTCCTTATTAAGAGATCTCAAGTCGATGCAAACGCGAAGTTTCCCACATTTTTTGAGTGCGACGACCAAGGGTGAAAGCCAGAGAGAGGATTCAGTGGGCTCAATAATCCCTTGATCGCATAATAACTTGAGTTCTCTTTCTAGATCGTCTTTCACACTGAAAGGTACACCTCTCAGTTTATGCTTGACAGGGAGTGCTCCATCTTTAACTATAATTTTGTGTCTGAACCCTTTAATAGTACCTAACCCCTCACTAAAGACAGAAGGAAAGCGTTTACTCCATTGACACAATTGTTGGTCATCAAACACAAGGAGAACCTGTTCAGAAGTACCAGGTCTAAGAATCATCTTGAAAAGACCTTGATGGTACCACCCCAAAATATTAAGTCCTTTTACTGCCACATACACTTTCCCAGTAATTTTCCTGTTTTTGAAAACCAAATCATCTTCAAAGAAACCGAGAAGGTCTATTTTTCATCCCTCGTAAGAGACCGGTGAGCGATCTGGAGGTTCAAGGGGTCTTTCTCCCCAGGTCTCGATAAAAAGGTCATGAGTTATCATGGTCATTTTTGCACCTGAATTAACGAGAAGATTGAGCGGTTTTCCCCCCACAATAATCTCTGCAATAGGATCAACACATTCACTTGACTCATCAACACTGGACAAAAATTCATTTGTTAAGGATACAACAGATACAATTTCGGGATCAGACTCTTGATCCGATTCCATAACACAAGCAACAGTTCTTCTGTTATATTTACGCTTCATGCACACTTTTGCAAAATGTCCAATCTTTTTACAGTAGTTGCAGGTTACGTTAGCTCCTGGACACTTAGCAACTTTAACCCCTTCGATGCTCATGATGGAATGGTTCCGTCATGAGCATCGGTGCCCCTGTGCTCATGACGGAACCATTCCGTCATGAGGCCAGGGGCACGAAATCCCTCTGCTGCAGACAGCAGAGGGATTTCTATTTCATGGCTTTGACCTTGGGAGCCGGGGAAGAGCTTCCCCAGCTCCCGAGGCCCCCTCCCTGGTTTCTGTGCAATGAAGATCAGCGCGCACGTCGCGCTGTCTTCATTGCATAGAAACCAAAACTGAAATGAGCCTTTAGGCTCATTTCAGTTTCACTTTGTATGTGCTCAGGGGGCTATCTCAGCCCCCCGGGCACATAGAAAGACGGGAGAGGTATCATTGGAAAGGGGAGACTCTCCCCTTTCCAATGGTACCCGTCCCCAGTGGATCCCTGCTTGGGGATCGCCCAAGGAGGGCGATTCCCAAGCAGGGATCCACCCACTAGACACCAGGGAGGGGGGAGCAGCCCCTTAGGCAAGGGCTTTTGCTCCCCCAAAATCTTTTTTGTGCCATTTAGTCTTTTTGTCCTCCCTGGGGGGCAGATGGGGGCAGTAGCCCCAAATCTGCCCCCCGGGGGGGCAAAAAGCCCACTAGACACCAGGGATGTATTTCTTCATGTAAATTGGGGTGGGGGCTGCCCAATATGGGCATGCCCATGCCCCCACCCACCCTCCGCAAAAATGACAGCCTTTCTGCCCCCCCTGGAGGCCACAACGATAGCACATTTGCTTTAGATTTTGAGAATACGAAGTACTTTTACCAGGGTTTGAATACTTATGTGTACTGCTCTTGGACAAAGATGACTTTTTATCACTCTTTTTGACTTTATTATTCGAAACGACCACATTTACAGGATCTGTAGATTTATCTTCTAACTCCTTTAAAGACACTTGCGAGGTTTCAATGCTCTTGGCAATTTTCACAGTTTCATCTAGAGAAGGATTGGCAAGCGAAAGCAGTTTTTGACAGATCTGCTTGTCCCTACAATGGCAAACGAATTGATCACGGATCAGTTGGTCTGTGAAGGCCTCAAATTGGCAAACAGAAGCAAGTCTACGTAATGCAGAAATGTAGGAGTCAACATCTTTGTTTTCAGACTGGTATCTTTTAAGGAATTTGTGACGTAAGACCATCAAACTGGGTTGTTTGTCAAATCTGGTCTTTAGTTTTAGAATTGTGTCTTGACAATCATCCACTACGTTATCAGGTAAATGAACAATTTCTGGAAGGTGTTTGAAGATAGAGCGACATTCAAAACCTAGTGAATGTAGTAGTAACCATTTCTTTAGTTTACTACTGAACCTTGACGCACCTATTGCTCCCAAATACGTTTGGAAGGCATCAAACCAAATTTCCCATCTTACAGGTGGTTCTCCTGGAGATTCAAGGAATGAAGGAGGAGGAGTTACAGATTGCATAATGAGAATGTATGGTTATATAACTGAATGGGAAGAGAAGAAAAACCCACTTCGAAAAAAGGAGAAACAACAAAAGAAAACAATTTCCAAATCTCCTTGTTCTACCTAAAACAACACCTGAAACCAAATTGTGATTAATTGCTTTTAGCAAATTGATGACCTTTAGATTTGTTCGTAAGTTAAGTCAAACCACAAAAAAAAATGACAAGTATAATGTTTGTGTGATCTACCGTGGTATTAAAATGCTTACAGATTAGTGATTACTAACATTAGTTTGAGAAAACGAAAATAACCATATTTTGTTTTAATCACATTTAAAACAAAATGGTGTGTGAATCACCGTGAGTTGAATCACACAGTTTGAGAAATGTATGCTTGTCCGTGGAAAAGGTGTGTGAGTCACCATTGTTCTCTATGTTTTTTCTTGAATTGAACAGTGTTTATTTAGTGAAGGTGTGTGAATCACCATAGGCTAGATCACACAAAACAAAAAAATTTGAAATAGAAGTTCAGCTGACAACAAGCGCATTAATATTGAAGAAATCCATTGCATGTACCCGGAGAAAGAAACCAGAGAAGAACTTGTGCTGATATGCGCAGCGTTGCTAGGATACTATTGTTAACGTAGGAGGTGCGTACAGTCATGCAATGCAGGCCGAGTTAGGCCTTTACTTCCGTGTAAATGAGTAGCGCGGTTGCATAGTAACAGACGTGGGTTGAGTTGCGCATGCGCATGTTAAAGTAAACGCCTCATATTTGATTAAAATCGCCTATACGAAATGAGGAAGCGTCTTTCAAGTTTTCCTTCAGAAACCACAAGGCTTGCGATAATTAAAAAGGCATTTATCCATATATTTGCAAGCGCACACTCCACCAATTTGCAAGCGCCCTGTCCGCACTGTCTTCGCGCAGGGTTGCCGATCTCCGTCTCAGTCTCAGTCTCTCGTGATCATCGATCGACACACGGCACACTTGAACAGTCTTACCGCAGAGCAGAGAGAAGAATATGGCTTGAGCTTGTCATCAGGTGAAAACAGTTGCACACAGGGTAGAGCGTGTTGCTGTGCAGCTGGATACAATCATCGCCAACAATTGTAGTGAACGACTCGTAGGGTGAGTAGAGTTGAATTCAAGTTTATTGAATAAAAGCTACACAGCAGACGAGAGCAAGGGGCAGCCACCTCCAACACCAACCGCTCTCCTCGCTCATTTCAAACCCCACAATTCTACCCATGGTAGCTAGGCAACATATAACATTCCATAGCATACAATGGCAAGCAATGGTAAACCACTGTGATAGGATAATGTGTAAAAGTATAGTGTATAACAGGATGCTGTTTCATAAAACCATAATTACTTCTGAAAGTTCATGAAGGAATAGGAAGCAGAGAAAAACAAGTGTGGCATTCCTTCCTTTATGAGGACCAGAACAGTCGTCCTTAATCTTACAGATACCATCTGGAGAAAGTGTGTTCCACCCGTTAAATCCCCCTGGGTTGTTTTGCTTTTTGCGTGGTGCTCTTCTTTAACAATGGCTGTTAAGAAGCCTATGTGGCCAGAATTAAATTATATCACAAAAGATTAGATTGACCAAATCATCCTACCACCCAACTAAGATTGAGTCAGTTGAACATTCGAGAAAGGCCATATATAAGATAGTAAAATCTATGGCCTCCCCCGTTACAGCCATGCACAAAGCTTCTCCCTCCCAAGCTTTTTGCGATACCTTGGTGCTCTATTTTAAAGACAACATAAGCTCTTTTTTAAACATATTTTATTTGTCAATTTGCATATATAGTGCAGAGCTCTGCACACCAGAGGCGTCTGCCGAATCAGACCATACTTAGCCATGAAAGCAATCGAATTTTGTATTGCCAAATCAGCAATGCATAACAAGGGCACATTAAATGATGTAGAACCCCCCCAACTCCCTCCCTCCCTCACCCCCCCCCGAAGATCGCACATAATGTTGTCCACAGCCTTGGTGTAAAATCGAATAGTCCTAACATGAGAACACACACCCTCCCGGCCCCTCCCTCCCCTCCGTCTTTACAGACCCAGAAACTTAGCCCGGTAAATGAGGCACCACTATTGCTGGCAGCTCCAACTATAGGCCCGATACTCCGCCCATCGTTTCCATATTTTATAATGCTTGCACGGGCATCCCCTGGCTACAAAGATAGGTTGTTCCAGCCCCATGCAAAAATCTAACCCTTTTTTTCAGGCAGCCACCGAGGGGGCCCGCGCCGCCTTCAAGGCCTTAGCAATGTCTCGCTTCGCCAGTGTGAAGCCTAATAACATGAGATGCTGTTTGTAGACATTGCCACCTATCCCCTCCATAACATGAAGTAGGGCCAACTGCAGTGTACGAGGAAGCTCCCATCCAAGCATCTCAGAAAGGCATGTGAATACCCCCCTCCAGAAGCGATCCAGAGATGTGCACCGCCAGACCGTGTGTATAAATGTACCCTCCTCCCGACCACAACGAAGACACTCTGGGGAAGCAATCAGCCCTGCCCGCCACAACCGTGCACTAGTAAAATAAACCCTGTGGAGGTATTTGAACTGGATCAGGTGGAGTCGCATTTTTATAGCTGCCCCCCACGTGGTGCCAAGGCCTCTGCCCAGTCCTCCTCCTCCAGACTGCCCACATCTCCCTCCCAGTCCCCCCGGAGATTCTTAAGTGTGGAGGAGCAGTGAGTGACCAGGGACTGGTAAATTCGAGAAATCTTCTTTTCTTTTAAGTCCCCCATAAAAACTTTTGCTTCCAAAGGACTAAATTCAGGGAGGGATTCTAGACCCTGCAGGCTGGGGGACAGGGCGTGGCGGAACTGAAGGTATCGATAAAATTGTGACTAAGGCATGAGGAACTCCTTCTGTTGATCCCGGAATGGCTTTAGTGTCGTGCCCCTCAGGACATCTCCGAGGGTGTAGATACCAATGTTGTCCCATCCCCAAAAACCCGGAAGGGCCGCCAATTGGGGCAGGTGCCCATTATTCCACAAAGGGGTCTCCCGAGTCAGGACATTCCACCAACCCATACGCCACAGCACCTGTCTCCAAATCGAAAACACCACCCGTGTGGCCGATGGCAACATACCCCGCAGCTGAGCCGAGTAGAAAAGTGTATGTAGTGTGTGGCGTCCCATGAGTTGTCGTTTGGGCACATACGCCGGATCTCCCCTAGCACCGTACCACCACTCATTAAGGACCAGCAAGTGCGAGGCTTGATAGTATGAGAGAATATCCGAAGACGCAAGACCTCCACAGTAGGTGGACAAGAAGCATGTACGCAGAGCCACGGGCACCTTTCCCCCCTCCCACAGAAACTGCCCAAGCACGGAATTCACAAGCCGGAACCGTCTAGGAGGGATCGGGTACGGGTGATTCTGGAGCTGGTAGAGAAGCCGGGGAAGTGCTACCATCTTGAATATTGCAGATCTACCGAACAATGTCAAGGGCATACAGGACCAAGACTTAAGGTCCGCACGGACCCGCTCCCATACTGGTGACTGGTTTTGCTCGCAGGGAATTGCCGGTACGTCCGAGAGAAATACCCCCATATATTTCAAGCCTCCTGCTGCCAACTGGATCGAGGACGCCCAAGCGCCCAGTCTCGTTCGATCCCCCAGAGCCCATAATGAGGATTTGCGGGGATTCATGTACAGACCCGAAGTCTCCCCAAAGATCTGCATGATATGCAGAAGCCGTGGCCCCGTCCTGTCAACTGCAGTAAGAAAGAAGAGGACATCGTCCGCATATAGCGCGATCCTATCGGACAGACGCGGGGCCTATTCGAAGCCCCGTACCAGTGCATCCATGCGCACCCACACTGCCAAGGGCTCCATGGCTAGGGCTAATAAATATGGAGACAGGGGACATCCCTACCGTGTACCCCTTTTAATGATAAAGGTGGAGGAGGTCGCGCCCTCAACCCGTACCGATGCCGTCAGATCCGTATACAGCAGTTTTATATAGGAGAGGAAGCGTGGGCCCAGATTGAGTCTGCTTAACAATGCGAAGCTGTAGACCCAGCTAAGGGAGTCGAAAGCCCTGTCCGTATCCGCTAAGAGAAGTGCCGCCGGTTCCCCGGTCTGCCGAATTGCTGCGACCGCTACATGTGCCCTCCTAATGTTGTGTCTGGTTGCCCTCTGGGGCATAAACCCCGCCTGATCAGGGTGTACAAGTGTAGTAATATGGGGCAAGAGGCGATTGGCCAGCGTCTTTTCCAGAATTTTGGCCTCCACGTTTAAGAGAAATATGGGGTGGAATGAGGCATGCTGCTCTGGGGGACGACCGGGCTTATGGAACACCACCATCTTCGCATGTCTCCAATCTGGGGGGAGCAGGCCTTTTTCCCCGGCCTCTTCCACCACCGCCCGATAATGCTGGGCCAACTGTACATTATAGCGGCGAAAAAACTCACTTGGAAACCCATTGGGTCCAGGTGCTTTCCAGGGGTTGAGCTCTCCCAGGGCCGCTCCCAGCTCCTCATCCGTCAAGGGGGCCTCCAGCTGATCCCACACCTCATCCGACACCGATTTGGGCGGTACATTTTTTATGAACTTATCAATGGTGGACGCCGGCTGACATTCCTGGGAGGCATAGAGATCCGTGTAGTATGTGGCGAAGCTCTCCCCTATGGCAGGAGGGTCTGTAATCGGTTTTCCCGCTGAGTCCAGAATACCTGGGAGGACCTGGGAGTGGAACGTGCCCTGACAAAGTTGATGCAACATCTTGCTGGACTTGTCCCCCCACTGGTATATCCTGCTGAGTGTCGCCAGCCAGACCTGGCGTGCTTCGTCCATCAGTAGGGTGGCACAGGCCTGTTGGGCAAGAAGCAATTGTCGCACCCACTGGTCACTCCCTGCCTCTCGATTCTTATGTTCTCGTGCCTCCACGTCCGCCTCTCTGCGAGTCAGTTCCTCCCTACGCTTCCTGCGAGCTGCCGTGCACCAGGCTATGTCTGCCCCACGGAGAGTGGGCTTCAGCGCTTCCCACAGAGTGGCGGCGCTGGAAACGGACCCCTCATTTGTCGTCATGTACTGAGCAATTGCATCGCTCATGTCAGTCCCATATTCTTCGTTCTGCAGTTGCCACACTGAGAGGCGCCAACGGAATGGTTGCCTCCCCCTGCCCATATAAAGCTCAATTGATACCGGGGAGTCATCCGAGAGGCCCCGAGACAAAATCTCCACTGCTGCCACCCTACCAGCCACTGCCCGGGGAACGAAGATATAGTCAAGTCTGGAGAAAGATTTGTGGACCGCCGAGAGGTAGGTGTATCCCCGGGAATCACCGTGGGTATGCCGCAATGTATCGACCCATTCCAGTCCCATTACCAATGAATTTAGTTTCGTGGGAAGACCGCTCCTGGGGCTACCCCAATCCCAGTCCTATCTTTAACCAAGTCCATAATGTCATTCCAGTCCCCGCCCACTGCGGACAGTACGTCCGGCATATCGGTCCACAGGGATTGCCGCTTCTCTATCAGATTCCATTGTAGGGGGCCGTATACACTGCCCAGCACCAGGGGGTCCTCTCCAATCTTACCCCGAAAAACAGATAGTGCCCCTGTGTGTCGGACCACTGCTGTACATGTGTGTAAGAGACCCTACGATGCACCAGAATCACTACTTCCTGTGAACCCCTCGTAAATCCGGAGTGGAAGACCTGTTGAAACCCATAGCGTTGCAAGCAAAGGGCCTTCGTGCCCATAAGGTGCGTTTCTTGTAGCATGAGAACATCGGCCTTCGCTCTCTTCGCCTGGTGTAGTATGGCCCCACGTTTAATTTTATCCAGGGCCCGCGTTCATTCCAGCAGAGGCTGTCCTGGGTCACCTGGCCTCTATCGGGTACCCTAGCCATGAGGGGGTGCAACCTCTTTCAACACTGATGGTGAGCTGTGGCGATGTATATGGAGATTGTAATGGGCCTGTATTGGAAGTGCGATCTGTGAACATAAACAAACCCCACCCAACAAACCCCCCGCCCCATACCTCAAAAACGCTGAAGTATCTGTCGCGGCAGGGCTAGTCCCCAATCCCCAACGGGGGAATGGACACTGCCCCAACCAATGGATCCCCAACTCACAGCCCATGTCCTCCTGGCATGCCTCCCACCAGCACAATCCTGGCGGAGAGACCAGCCCACTTCAGGACTCCCCGGAAAACATCCAATATGGCTCTGTAACACCTCCCTGATATCATATGCTAGGTTTCCAATGTCTGTTGCCCTGGTGTAGGGCCCCCCCCCGAGAGGAGGTACCGCAGGACTGAGAGCGCCGCCGGGATCGTGATCGTCTGTTACTCCTCTGCCGTTGACCTCGGGGGCCCCCCCGAGCCGCCTCACTCGAGGAGGAGTCTGATTCTCTTCCAGGTGGCGTGAGTGGCATCACCCGCACTGTTTCATCTGTCCACCTGAACACTTCCTCCGGGGTGTCGAAGAAGTGGGTGCCAGAGCGAAAGACCACCCGGAGGCGAGCCGGAAACAACAGGGCGTATGGAAGCTTAAGATCTCTCAGGCGGGCCTTTGCTGCTATGAACGATTGACGCTGCTGCTGGACTTGCCTCGTGTAATCAGGAAAGATAAGGATGCGTACATTGTTGTAGAACAAAGGTTCTTTAGCTCAGGCCTGCTTCAGTACCGCATCCCTATCCAGATAGTTTAACAGTTTTGCTATAACTGGCTGTGGGCGAGCCCCCACCGGGGTTTTCTGCATAAGTGCCCTGTGGGCCAGCTCCACCATAAAGCATCGGGACATGGCCTCAGGGGGAAGCCAGCTCTCCAGCCACTTCGTAAGGAATCGTTCCATGTTACCCTCTTCACAGCCCTCCGGAAACCCAACAAATCGGAGGTTGTTAAGTCGGGCCCGTCCCTCTGCATCCTCCACTCTGAACGCAAGGACCTTCTGGACAGTCTTCATCGCTGCAACCTTCTGCTTCAGCACAGTGACATCATCTTCTACTCCTGAGATACGGGTCTCGGCATCGGTGATACAGGACACCTCATTGCGCAGGTCTTGTCGCAACAGCATAACGTCCGAGCCAACTGCCCCTATTTTTGCATCCAACATGTCCCTGGATTGGGTGATGGCAGCCATGAGGGCTGCGTTGTCCGGCATGGCACCTGGCTGGCCCCCAGAGGCTCCAGCCGCTGCCCCCGAGCCTGTAAACTTGTCTATGGGCCCCTGCTTGGTCGTGCCACTGTCACCTTTATCTCTCGTCATGGCTGCCCCTTGAGCTCCCCCGGCAGGCCCAGAATGAACCGGGTATGGCACAGACGCGTAGATCCAAAATGTTAGGAAGTTAGCGCACACCTACTGATAGAACTGAAAAAGTGTAGCAATTTCAACAAAGTTAAATAAATTGGAGCGTGCTACACTGAGACGAGGAGGCCCACCACGTATGAGAACAAATGAACTTCTGGTGAACTGTCACCAGTATACTGAGTGCACAGCTGGACAGTATAGGATGAACTATTAGTGTAAACTCTTAAACAGGATACTTGGGTAAAATAACATCAGCAGATATTAAACAAAAAATATAGGACTAATGAATCCGAAAATTGTTCAAAGAAACTTTTTTATGATCCAATCATAGCAATGAAAAATGAACAAAGCATCAATGAATGAATGACATTGAAAAACAAAGTACATCAGTGTGTATAAACTTGAGGCTTGACAGCATCAATGTACGTCAATTCATAAAGAAGTGCCCAGTGCATTTCGGGATTAGAAAACATCCCTTCTTCAGGGGCCGCTGTTGAACAAAAGAATGCCCTTTAGAAGCAAATAATGAAAAGTACGTCATTGTCACAATATAAGAACACTAGAAAAACCAGATACAAGATGCACGGTCCAAAGTAACGGAATGTTGCCAGCTGGTCAGTTTCATAACCTTAGCAATTAAGCAGAAAATATAGAAAGTGCTCGTAAAGGGAGACAAGATTCCAATACCATGTGACACAGGGCAAGCGAAGAAAGATTGGTGCGGAATATCAGACAACCACCATACGTGTTTAACAAAATAAAAAAAGAAGAAACATTTATGCATGCGAAGCTCCGTGTAATTCCCATGTGTATTTAAGAAAAACTGAGAAACGCTTACTGAGAAAGAAAAGACGGAAAAGGGAAACTCCTTGAGGCTGAGAGCCGCGATTTCTGGAGGAATTAACAATAACTTCGGACACGAAATATAAAACAAAATGCACAAGCTATTAGCAAAAAGGCGATGAGAAAAGACTAAAGAGAGAAGGTAGAGGCTATAAAAAATAACTTACTGGATGCTGTCACAAATGAGGCACTAATCGTGAAATGATGCAGGGGGTGTAAACAGCCGTGGCGTGGTGTGCCACTACAATGAAAGGAATGAATATAATGTCAGTGTGATAGCACTGGAAAAAGTGAACGTGTGACCCAAACCGAGACAACGAAGTAGAATACCTGAAGGCATGAAACACGGTAAAGCGTGTAATTCGAGCGTGGTGAAAGGAACTGTAACAGAAACAAAAATGCAAGAGAGAAAAACGAGTTACCTCCGTAAGGGGGGACCCAGGGGGTGCAGGGCGCGAGCCAGGTCTCCCCCTGGGTGGCTTCGCACAATGGAGCGGCCACCCAGGTGCAGGGTAGGGGGTCTGATTAGGGGCGCGAGGCGCGCCGAAGGTGATAAGTGGAGGGAGGCAGGGGCGGGAAAATCACTGGGCCCTCGGGAGCGGGGAGGAGGGGCTGGTTTACTCTTTTTGTCCATCTTGCCCCACCGTAGGCCTGCGTCGGAAGAATGACGTCCCAGGAGGCGGTGCGGGAGGCGGTCCGGGTGCTCTGCGAGGCAGGCAGAAGCGACCTACTGAAGCCGGGAGTCGCTGGACAGGCATGGGTGGGCCTGACACAGGCGCCGCGGAAGGCCAGCAGCGGGGTCGCGAAGGCGGTGGCGGCCTGTTTATCCCTGGGGCAGGCAGCAGCTATGGAGGTCCCGCAAGGTCTGGAGGTGGGTCTGGAACCGGCCCGTGTTGAAGGGGAGGAGGCGCAGGCTGGCCCTTCCGATGAGGTGTCCGCATTGTCACAGGTACGTGCGCCCGCCTGCTTTACTGTGGCTGGGAGGCGCGCTACAGTGCGGGGAAGGCGGGGGAGGTCCCTGGCATCGACTGGGCTTCGTGGGAGGAGCGCTGGGGGCAGGGCCGGCGGGCTGCCTATGCGTGCTACACGCGGAAGGAGGGCGAAGAGCTGTATTGGGCTGGAGTCCCCCGGGCCGGTGCAGGAGCAAGTTACCCCCCCGCTGGCTGGGTCTGAGAGTTCGGGGTGGCAGAGCACCACGCAATTGTTGCAGCTAAATGGACAGTCTTTTCTGTTGAGCCCGGCACCTGCCTTGCCTGTGCTGGTGAATACGGACCTCACCTCTGAGGGCCCCTCTGGGGGGACATCGGGGATATGGTCCCTGCAAAGTGTGGAGGGAGCCCCGGGTGTGGTGGGAACGAGGGCAGGCCAAGCAGGAGGAGGCGCACTGGGGCTGAGGAGTACACAGGGAGGGGTGGATTATCAGCAGTTGCCGGGCAGATCGACCGCATTATTGGGCGCATGCCCCCTGGCTTCGCCGGTTGATTTCAGCGGCCAGATTACGGAGAGGGGACCTGTCGGGGTGTCAGGGCGCAGGCCAGGCGTTCTTCCTTTGTCAGGGGTTACCGCACCCAGGGTACCGGATTCTCAGGTGGGCCAGTGGGTCTGGGTGGGCAGTGGGGGTGCCCCGGGAGCTGGTAGGAGTGGGTTGTTGGGAGATGGGGAGTTTGCTGAGGGCGAACAGGAACCACAGGGCTTGAGCGGCTTCCAGGAAGATATGCCGGTTTTAGCCTCACGGCTTGCGGCCGGCCGGCGTTCCAGACGGATGGAGCACACTGCGGCTCTGTCTGGGGGGCCTACTACGGGAGGGCGATCTGGAGCGGATCTCCTTTCTCAGTTGGGTCACCCTTCCGCTCACACGGATGCACAGTGGCATTTAGGTTCGGGGAGTGGGAGCTTTTTGGGCAAGATGGGGAACAGTGGGGCGCCTTCGGGTGTGTTGGAGACATTGGGGAATATGGAAGTGGACAATGAGGAATTGGAGGATGGGGAATTGAGAGACGGGGATGGTGACGAGGGGAAAAAAGTGGGGAAAGCGGTGAAGGGGCAGAGGGGTTGTTTGGGGCAACCACATGTGCTTAGTTTTTTGCAGACGTCTGGTGCGGACTATGCAAAGGAACAGGCTCTGGCAGCCACCAGTCGCAAGCAAGGGGACCGGCCAGGCAGCAGCCTTCGAGAAGCTACATTGTCTACAGGTACGCCGGGGTGGTGTTCTGTTTGGCAGCCCGGGGGTCCACCGCCGAAGGCCACCAGATCAATTGGCATTGGGGGGGATACTTTGGGGGACAAGTCCTCTTCTGAGAATCAAGGTTCGTCAGGGGGTGAGGGGAGGGGAGGGGCTGCATCCTTTCCTGGGTCACAGTCTATTGCGAATCAGAGTAAGGGTGCCTCGGAGGCAGTGGAGGAGGATAAAAATATACACAAGAAGTTGCCTTACATGGGGATTGCTATGCCGTTGGGCTCGCATCTATCAGATAAGACGAAAAGCAGGATTTGGCGTCATGAGTTTGTGGATGTTTTCAAATTATTGCACCGTGATATTCAGGCAAAGGAGGGCTCCAAGGAGGAAGAGTGGGAGCTGGCGAGGCGGCCTAGGGTCCCTAAGAATATTGAGAACTGGTCTTCTGCTTTCCTGATATATGCCAGCGTATATTGTGAAAAATATCCAGATAGGGCGGTGGCAATTTTCAAATACATGGATATTATTCGGAAGGCTCAGAGTTACTTTGGGGGTTTCGCATGGCTGTCCTATGATGAGGAGTTTCGAGCTCGGCTTAGTGTGTCGCAGGACAGGCCTTGGGGCGATGTGGATTCTGAGCTGTGGCTCCAATGGATGGCGTCGTCTCAGCCGCCGGCTACTACGCACACGGCTAGTGGTTTACCTATCTCTTATCGGCCCTTTCCCGCTCGTCCCGCCCAGCCTGGGGCGGGGTTTGGGGGCAGAGGTCAGACCCCTATTTTTGGAGCCTGTTGGAATTTCAACAGGGGTTTCTGCAATAGGCAGTTTTGCCGATATAAGCATGAGTGCTCCCAGTGCGGTGGAAGGCATCCCCTCACGCAATGCTTTGCCGGCCAGCGGTTCGGTGACATGGGTAGGGGGCAGAGGGGAAGGGGAAATGCTCTCCAGTTTGCAGGAAAGGGGTCCTACTCCGGTTAAGTTGGAGGTTTTGGGGCACTGGTTGCAGGAGTATCCTGACGTTGAGGCCGCCAGTAGGCTTTTTTGGGGTTTCAAGGACGGCTTCAAAATAGGTTACCAGGGGCCTAGACTGGGTAGGTGGTCCGATAATTTGAAGTCCGCTAAGGAGATGCCACAGGTGGTTCAACTGAAGTTGCAGGGTGAAGTGGAGGCAGGAAGAGTTGTTGGTCCTTTTTCCAGCTGTCCTATGCCCAATTTGATTGTTTCTCCACTGGGGGTGGTCCCCAAAAAGAAAGCGGGGGATTTTCGCATGATACACCACCTGTCATGGCCTGAGGGCTCCTCCATTAATGATTTCATATCGCCTGACGATGCATGTGTGTCCTACGCTTCTGTGGATGATGCCCTGCGTTTGGTTAGATCGGCAGGGAGGGAGGCTCAATTGGCCAAGAGTGATATCCAATCTGCTTTTAGACTGTTACCCATTCATCCTTCTGACTTTGAACTTTTGGGAATGCAGATGCAGGGAGCTTTTTATGTAGATCGAATGCTTCCTATGGGCTGCTCTATCTCTTGTGCCCTCTTTGAACTTTTCAGCTCATTTCTGCAGTGGCGATTCACTCAGGTGACTGGGCATGCCCTCATTTGTCATTATTTGGATGATTTTCTTTTCATTGGAGTTCAGGGTACAGGTCAGTGCCAGGACGCTTTGCTGGCTTTTCAGACGTTGGCGCAGGAGCTGGGTGTGCCATTGGCCCCGGTTAAGACAGAGGGTCCCAACACGACGATGGTGTTTTTGGGTATTGAAATAGACACCATTGCAATGGTAGCAAGGTTGCCAGCGGGGAAAGTTCAGGAAATCACTGCATTTTTGTCCTCTGTGATTGACGAGCGCAAGTTGGAGCTCAGGAAGGTGCAGAAGCTGTTGGGTTATCTTAACTTTGCATGCAGGGTGGTCCGGGCTGGGAAAACATTTTGCAGGAGGTTGGGCATGGCCATGTCTGGGGCTTTTCTTCCTCACCACAGAGTGCGTATTTCAGCGGCTACACGGGCTGATTTGGCTATATGGTTGACATTTCTGGCAGAGTTTAACGGGGTGTCTTTGTTTTTTGCGGACGAAGACATGATTTGGCAAGTGCAGATCTACTCGGATGCCTCTGGTGCGCATGGATTTGGTGTATTTTGGGAGGGCCGCTGGTGCGCTGAGAGTTGGCCGCGTCATTGGATGTCGCAAGGGCGCAGTATTGCTTTTCTTGAGTTTTTTCCGCTTTTGGTTGCCTTATATGTCTGGGGCGATGAGTTTCAGAATCGTTCAGTGCTTTTCCACGTTGACAATTTAACGGTGGTTCAGTTGATTAACCAGCAGAAAGCCAGGGATTTGAGAGTTTTACGCTTGCTGCGCGCTTTCATGCTCAAATGTTTACAGCTCAATGTTGTGTTTAAGGCGCGTCATATCCCGGGAGTGCATAACAGTATAGCGGACTCTCTGTCTCGTTTACAGTGGGCGAGATTTCGCAGGCTGGCTCCTGGGGCGGAACACAACAAGACGCCAATCCCGCAGTGTGTCTGGGAGTGGGGGGATTGAGACTTGCCGCTTTTGTGGAAAACTCCATAGCGGCTTCTACACGACGGAGCTATCAGCAGGCGTGGAGAGAGTTCTTGAGCTATGGTAAACTGTGTGCTGAGAATAGGGGGTGTTGGACCGATGCTCATCTGGTGTTAGGTTTTGTGTTACACTTGATTGATAAAGGCCTCTCACATACTACTATTTCTGGCAAGTTGGCAGGGCTTTCTTTTACGGGCAATTGTGGTGGGGGAGGGATTTGGTTCAGGGGGTTTTGGTGAAAAGGGTCCTCAAAGGTTTAAGCAGGGTGCAGGCGGGGACGAAACAGTTACGCAGGGCGGTAACCTATGATTTGCTGCAAGGAATGCTGCGGCAGTTACCTTTGGTATGTTTTGATGAGTCTGAGTGCAGGCTGTTTAGATTATGTTTCTTATGGTTGTTTTTTGGGGCTTTCAGAGCCTCGGAACTGCTTGGGCTGCGGCATAGGCCAGGTATCCGCAGTGATGAGGTATTTATTGAGGGGCACAGGTTGAGCCTGTGGTTGAGAATGTCAAAGACGGATCAGCTGGGCAGGGGTAAATGGGTTTTCTTAAACAGAAGTGAGGACGGTTTGTGCTGCCCGGTAGGGGAATGGGAAAGTTTCAAGGCTTCTAGTGGCTTTGCTCTGGGTCTTGTATTTTGCCACGCCTCGGGGCAGCCTATTTTGGTGGCTCAGTTGCTGGCGGTCATGAGGAAGGTTCTTCTTCTCTTGGGGGAAAACCCTTTATGTTTTGGGACACACTCTTTCCGGATCGGGGCAGCTACAGAGGCGGCCAGGTTGGGGTGGTCCTGGGCAGACATACGCCGTATTGGGAGATGGAAGTCCAAATGTTGTGAGAAATATGTTCGGAAAGTCTCTGCATAGCTCCTCTTTTTTCTTTGGTTTATCATTGTTTTTCTGTCTAGGTCTGGCATCAGGGCCCGTAAGTTTGAAAAAATCGACATGGATAGTAGGACACTCCTTCGTTAAATGGGCTGCAGTCTATGCCGAACAACAGATGTGTGGGCGTTCCCTTGGACTGCGCAGTGCCAGCCACGAGGTGGTATGGAAAGGAAAAGGGGGAATGCGTTGGGAGGGTTTGTTTCCGGTGCTGGCCACGATGTGCGCTGGAAGGGGACCGCCACATTTGCTCATTATTCATTTGGGTGAAAATGACCTCGTTGATTTGTCAGGGCTGTCGTTAATAAAGTTGATGAAACATGATTTGGAGGTCCTCCAGGCTACCTGGGAGAGCACCCAGTTGATCTGGACAGAGTTCATTACAAGGTTGCACTGGAGAGGAGCACGGCATCATGCAGCAATGGAAAAAGCGAGACGAAAGGTTAACCGCACTATGAGACATTTTTGTGAGGGTCATGGGGTGCGGGTCCTAGCTCATCCCAACATTAAATGCACCGAAGGTTATATGTTCCGTGAGGATGGGGTACATTTATCTGCAATGGGGCAAGCATATTACCTGCTGGAGTTGCGGGATTTGATTGGGCAAATTTGGAAGGAACAAATATGGTGCGCTTGAAAAAGGGGTTTGTGCACTACCACCAAGTTGAGGGGTGGGGCAGGAAAACTCTGTGGGTTTTCCTGGGTGGCGGGGTTTTGCTGGGGGGGTGGGCAGCCTTGAGCGGGTTAGCCTATCCTCCAACGGGGGAGGGGGGGAGCAGTCACGTGATCAGGAAATGAGAAGTAGGGGAAAATGCACACAGGGGTCGGGATTCTGTTTAGGGGTGGGGTTTTTACATTGGGGGTTAGGTTTGGGGTGATTTGAAGACAAACTTTGGAAAGTTATTGCATTGCAAAATTATGATTTGGCACCTGTCTTAATAAAGTGGCCTTTTTTGCTAACAAGTAAGTGGTGGTTGGTGATTTATTGTGCGAGGGGGGACCCAGGGGGTGCAGGGCGCGAGCCAGGTCTCCCCCTGGGTGGCTTCGCACAATGGAGCGGCCACCCAGGTGCAGGGTAGGGGGTCTGATTAGGGGCGCGAGGCGCGCCGAAGGTGATAAGTGGAGGGAGGCAGGGGCGGGAAAATCACTGGGCCCTCGGGAGCGGGGAGGAGGGGCTGGTTTACTCTTTTTGTCCCACCCACCCACCCTCTGTTTCATAGCATTGTTTTTCTTACCCGTTTTTTCCTGGTGTTGGCATTACACCGACGTTCTTTTTTCCTTTTGCCACGATAAGACAGGTTTTTTCTTTTTCTTGTGTTTGTTTTTACGGCTGGATAGTGTCCTGGGTAGGCGGGGTTTTGCTGGGGGGGTGGGCAGCCTTGAGCGGGTTAGCCTATCCTCCAACGGGGGAGGGGGGGAGCAGTCACGTGATCAGGAAATGAGAAGTAGGGGAAAATGCACACAGGGGTCGGGATTCTGTTTAGGGGTGGGGTTTTTACATTGGGGGTTAGGTTTGGGGTGATTTGAAGACAAACTTTGGAAAGTTATTGCATTGCAAAATTATGATTTGGCACCTGTCTTAATAAAGTGGCCTTTTTTGCTAACAAGTAAGTGGTGGTTGGTGATTTATTGTGCGATCGGTGGACTGGATTAGTGATCCGAAAGAAGCAAAAAACTGAAAAGTGAACTCACCAGTAACCGTGGTGAAAACCAGAGTGACCGTATCACATGCGCGCCGAGGCAAAATGAAAAACAGGGTAGCGTGTAAACTAGTCAGTGTTGCCAGATTTTTAGACCCGTCCCAAGCCCAAAGCCGCTCAAATACAAGCCCAAAATAAGCCCAATCAGACCAGTTCCAGCCCAAAAACCAGCCCAAATTAGCAAGTCTCCAATTATGCACAGATTGTCATCAGAAACAATTTTAACGACAAATATACATTCTATTCAATATACAGATGGTGGGAGGGTGTTATCTGGGGACCTGCCTTAATGCTATTAATTTTTAAGACCAGTTCTCACTGTGACTTCTAAGAGCCCCTGCAGCTCCACTCTGCCTATTGCTTAAAGATTCAGCCCCCCCCCCCGAAATCAGCTCCTGTTCGAGCGGCAAACAGTGTGCATCAGTGCGCGCCTTGGCATCAGCAACGTGGTGAAGCACGGAGTGTCAGATACATGCCAGGACAGTGGTAAACAGACGCACGCGGTGCTGCCAGCAGGTGCGTGCGAGGTTGGGTGGCCCCTGCACGACCGTTTTCGAAGCTGGGCTGGCCTACGAACAACCGATGTGGTCAGTTTTGGTTTGGGTATTAAAACACTCTCTTTACCTACGTCAACTTCCTGGCATCTATCAATATTCATCACTTCCTACAAATAGGGTGACCAACTGGCATGGGTGCAAATTCAGGACGGTGAGTGTAAAAATTCAGGACAAAGATTCAAAATTCAGGACAAAAATTCAGGACGGGAGGTCAAAATTCAGGACAAAACTTCGGGACAAAAGGTACGTTTTACACACACATCAAAGGTGGTCGCGTAATAGTGTATAAGTAATTCCATCTATATCCAAACATTCATCCACTTGAAAACGTACGTATCTTTCCATCCATCATTTCACTCATCCATTCATCCACCCTTTCACCCTATCCATCTGTACACTCATCCATCCACTCTTCCACCCAACCATCTACTCATCCATCCAACCATTTATCCACTCACCCATCCAGCCATCCTTTCACTTACTCATCCATCCACCCAGTTACTCATCCTACCACCCAGTCCCCTTTTCAGTTATCCATTCATTCTCCCTTTCTCTCTTCTTTGACCCTTTCACTTAGCCATCCTTCCTTTCTTCGATCCACCCATACTTCAACTCATCCACTCATTAATCCATCCATTGACCCTATCACTCATCCATCCATTCACTCATCCATCCACCCATTCACTCACCGATCAGCCACCCTTTCACTCATCCATCCATCCTTTCGCTCATTATCCATCTATTCACCCTTTCATTCATCCATTCACCCTTTCACTAATCCATCCAGCCATCAAACCATCCCTTCACTTACTCACTCGCCCACCTTTTTCTCTTAATTATGAGCTGAGTCTTTGTCTGCAGAGTTGCAGACAGAAGAGGCCCATCAAGAATTTCGCTCTTGCTGTCTTCCTAAAGCAAGAGGTGGGGTGGGGGAGGGTTCACTATGCACCTGCACATAGGCAATCTGAAAAAGTGGAAGTCATGAGTAATGCTTGATGCACAGTGCCAGGCCATGAGGTGATTGTGACATGGTGTTTCCAGGGCTTTAAGCGGGATGAAAAAACTGGGGGTCTCTCCAAGGGGCGTGTCTGATGTAATTAATGGTGTTGCTTAAAACAACTAAGCTAAAAATCTGTGCTTAGCATTGTGTGTCACCGGACTGGTATTTTGCCTCTTCTGTCATTGCATCCAGATATATATCACTACAAGTAACGTTAGACCTACAACAAGCCAGAACCATTTGCTTTGTTAATGGTTGTTAGTTTCATACAATAAAAATGCAGCAACCATGGCTTAATTGAATATAATATTAAAACTGCACTTTTCTAAAATGATGAGACGGAAAGAATTCCCTGCCCCAATCTCCACTCTGTCTATTGCTTAAAGACTCAGCACCCCCACCCCAAAAAAAAATCTAACCCCCCCCCCGCCCGAAATTTGGCTTTAGTTGCGCCTCTGACTCACTCACCTGAGGTCGGGGCGGGCGTCGAAGTCCGGACTCAGCAACTGGCCTGGGTGACCACCAGTGGACCACAGTGGGCGGCAGCAGCAGGGACACCACGTGCGTCCGACTCCAGTCCGACTCCTCATGATGACATTGATGATTGATGAGATGATGCGTCCTGGCGACTCTGCGGTGCTTTCGAGGCGCACTCCTACCACACGCCTCAGCCCGTTTGGCTGGGCGGATTAGATAGTGTACATGATTCACCAGTGTCAGGATAATGCAGTTCCACCTGTTGGAAGCGGCGTTGGAGCCGGTTTCACTGCTGCTTCCGAGTAACGCGTTTGGCTGCCAAGGACACCGTGCGTGAGCACCGCGGGGTGGACAAGTATATGTCGACACCAGAGGCTCACTAGTCACTCCACCGTATGGTGAACGTACGATGTTAATGCTCACAACCCTGTCGTGACACCAGAGGGGGATTACTGTTCCCAAATACAATTGAGATTCGAGGTTCACAATTGTACAGTGACAGGACATGAGCAATAGTTTTACAGTTGTTGCGTTACAGCAAATAGGTGCGCAGATAACAGCACGGGGTTGGGCGGGTTCACGACTATATCGTGAACACCAGGTTAGTCACAGTCAACTATTGTGCAAAGTTTGTGCTCGACCTCCATATCGCATATTGAAGCTGCTGCCTCCAGGCGGGGAGCGCTCAGCCCCCAGCATTTAAAGAGACAGGGCCTCTAGATCAGCATCCACGCTCACTCCATGCGTGCCCCTGCTGCTGTGGGCTGGGACCGGTAACTTGCAGCCTCGGCTGGCGGCCACCGTTGAGCCGATAGTAAGAGCTCCCCTCCCTCCGTCAAGCTGAGGTCACGCACCGTGACGCACGCACGCAGGGGCTGGCCAAAAAATGATTCCCAGGGCCGTCATTGGTAGCGTTTTCGCGCGCTACTGGATTGACGGCCCTGGGGGACCCCACATTGGCCCATGCACTCACGCGACGGACTCCTCGTGGTCGGCGCCCGCCCAGGCCACAAAATTGCGCACAACCATCCAAAAGTAGCCCAAAAAGTATCCCCCCGCCAGGCATGGTTTTTTCCCGCACAACTGGGAAAAAAGTCGCCCAATTGTGCGGGAAATAGCCCAATCTGGCAACATTGAAGCTAGTGAATAAAGCAGCGAGAGCGGGATCACGTGAGCCCCAGAAATGAACAGAGAAAGTGACAACGGATTGTGAAAGAAACAAAGAGACGCCATGTTGAAAGAACTAAAGAGGTGGAAAACTGTGTTATAGCTGGTGTAAGATGAGAACTAAATACTCAACAGTTAAGGAAATTTGCGAGAAGAGTAAAAAAATTAAAAGTAACATGGACAGACTGAACGAACCAAGAACCAAAGTGACAGAAAAATAAAAGGCGAGAAACGTGCAGGTGATACACATGGGGAAAATCAAATACAAAAACTCAGTACACTGTCCAAGGAAAAATACAAGGAAAGAGATGAAGAAATAAAAAGAGAGTAAAAAAATGTGAAAACGAAACAACATGGAATTGAATGCTGAAAGAAAAAATAAAGGGTAAAAAATAGAGGGTAAAAAATAATGAAGGCTTGTTGAAAACAGATTAAGAATGAAAAAAGAAAATTGCTAAAGATGAAACAAACTCACATTCTAGGAAAGATTACAGACACGTAGATCACCAGTTCCCACAGCCCGACTCAACTGCCGAATGGGCACCGGCTAGCAGATGTCCCAATATCCAGACCAACAGAACACTCCGGGGACCTTACCCCGCTGGGGGCTCGCAGACACGTGGGGGCCGATTCACAGAACTAACTTAAGAAAAAATCCTAAACTTGCTACTTTGGGTATTCACAGAAGTTAGGATTTTGTCTTAAGACAAACTTAAGACTGACTTAAGACAGTCTTAAGACAGACTTAAGACAGTCTTAAAACAGACTTAAGACAAACTTAAGATAGACTTAAGACAGACTTAAGACAGACTTAAGACAGACTTAAGACAAAATCCTAACTTAAGTCTGTCTTAAGTCTGTCTTAAGTCTGTCTTAAGTTTGTCTTAAGTCTGTCTTAAGACTGTCTTAAGTCTGTCTTAAGACTGTCTTAAGTCTGTCTTAAGTTTGTCTTAAGACAAACTTAAGACAAAATCCTAACTTCTGTGAATACCAAAAGTAGTATGTTTAGGATTTTGTCTTAAGTTAATTCTGTGAATCGGGCCCACGGAGTCGGTCTGACAAACCACCTAAAGGATGGTGCCGCAGATTAGTAGGAGAGGCCCACATGCATTCCAGTCAAGTATTCCTACCACTGGCAGCAGCAACCACCAGCCCCAGGGGTCTGGCAGATGCCCATGCAGTCTGATCCACCGCCGATGTGGGCGCCCCCGCGGGCCCGGAATGGCTCTGGGGGAAATGGATGAGGCCGAAATCTCTCAGCACCTGCCCACGTGGCCCGGTTGCGTCGCCGTTTTCCCACTACTGCGGCGGGAGAAGGGGAGGGGGAGGAGGAGGAGGGTGCCAATGAGAATGGGCCAGCTGTGCGGCCCGGCCGACCTCCAACTTAAGCGCCCAAGTCAGCCCAGGGCCGCTCAAGAAGGAGGTGAAAGGATGGAGGCAAATGGTAAGTCTCTGAGGCCCCTCCACGCAGCTCGATTATGCTGCCGACCCCCCTCTACAATGCTGGGAAGTGAGGAGGCACCGTGAAATGTAGGCCCTCCCCCCGCAGCCCGACCGACCGCTGGCACGGGTGCCACCGAGGGCCCGGAGCATCTCCAAGAGGGGGCAGGGCAGCTGACAGGTCCCCCAGCCGCCTCCCACGTGGCCTGATCGTGCCGCTGATCCCCGCTACAATAACGGGGGAGGGGCACCGCGAAGAACAGGCCAGCCGCCCCTATCGCCAACCGCCGTCTCCATCGGGCACCCCCACTGCAAGGGGACGCAGACCCGGACCGCAGCCCTTGCCTTCCAGTGCTCCGCCTCACCTTTGCAGCCCAGTCTGGCCGCTGGGTCTCTCCCCTCCGATGCGATGACGCCTCAGACCACGCCGCAGAATGGCGGCGCAGCGCCACACACCCCGGTCAGCTGGTGCAGCTCTCAAGGAATACTGGAACTCCCCCAGCCGCTGACTGCTTCGGCGGGCTGGCCAAGACTGTCACCCGTCTCCCAGTCACCTCCGGTGGCGCTGTGCGCGACTCCCCAGCTCCACCACCGACCACTAGGCCTCTCCCCCGCCGCGGTCTAATCTCACCGCCACAATCGGCCACCGGCTTCCAAACTACACCAGGTGATTATGTGGCCAGAGCGGCGTTACAGAGACGTCAAGATGAGCAAGTATAGATCCGGAAAGTCAGGATATAAGTTTGATATTCAGCGGGCTGGACGGAGCTGGCTCAGCACACGTCCGCCATGTTGGCTTGCCAAGCCAGGCCCAACATAAGCTCTTTTGAGAAAGAGAAACCAGAGAGAGAGTACCTACTCACTGTAGTAACACCAGCAAAGGTATGCATTTAATAGAATTGACTGTCATCTCTAATTCTGAGATGTCGAAATTATTGAATGAATTTTCGTCACAATCACCAAATGGTCCATGCCTTTCTTTTCTTCTCAAGTTAGGCAGTCCTACTTTGGTGCCGTTTCCTTGCACATTAATACATTCTTTGATTAAGTCTGCATCTGTTCCAGCATCTTGGAAATCAGCTGCGGTGGTTCTTATCTTGAAAAGGCTAAATGCTTACCCATCAATTCCTGCCAACTTTAGGCCCATTTCACTATTGCCAACCCTTTTAAAATGTTGGAGACACATATTAATTCCTTGCTCAATCCATTTTTGGACCATACCAACCGCTTGGATGTCACGCCATTTGACTTTTGTATGGCCCATAGTTCTGAATATCTACACATCTTATGATGGCTGAAAGTCTCAAAAACATTTTAGATAATATTGGTCCTGCCACTCTCATATTGTTAGATCTGTCTGCGGCCTTTGGCACCATATCTCACAAGATTCACATTCATCTGAAATTGATGCCAAGGGGCCTGCACTAGATTGGCTTTCAAACCTTTTGAGGAATAGGCATCAAGCGGCCAGACTTCCTCGTTATTCTTGAAATCATCCTTTTGATGGAATGTGGAGTTCCACATGGCTCTTTGATGAGGCCTCTGCTCTTGAGTGGTTTTGGCCAAGCTTATCAGGGGTTATGGCTCTAATCATTGTCTTACGCAGAAAATGCCTGTAGGACTTGGCCCTTTTTGGCTAAAGTCCCTAAACTTTTTTTTTTTTTTTTTTTTTTTTTTCAAAAATTTTATTAAAACAATAAATCAGTTACAAGCATGGGCCTACAACCGCCAGGGCCGGCCGCTAGACTCAGAAAGGATCGTACATTAGTTAAAGTAGTAGGCGACACCTGGGGCCCAGCCCCGTAAATGGCTCAGGATAGCTCGAGAGAAGCAGGAGACATACATTTAACATAAATAAACACAAAAAACAAAAGGCGAGGCATACGTCCCTAAACTTTTTGCTTTCCCCCTAGAACTTTTTTCTGATATGGTGTTGCCAACTTATTTGCTTTGGACACCTTGCCACTGCTAAACAGTGTCAAAGTGTATGTGTTCCCCGTATAAAGTAATGGCAATTGGCTGTTTTCCTTACTAGTAAAGTCCCTAGTAAAGTGCACTATGTGTGCCTGGGCTGGTAATGCAAATGCTACTTGTGGGTCTGCAGCACTATTTGTGTCACCCCACAAGTAGCCTTAAAAAGGGAACTCAGGCCTGCCATTGCAGGGCCTGCACGCAGTTTGTGAAACTGCCATGTTGTTCTGTCAAGTGCACTTACTTATATTGCTCACAATAAAGAAAAAGGGGGAGAAGGTACAAACCCTACCTCATCCTCCTCATAGATTAAGTCAAACACACAAAACAGAAGGTAGGGTGAAAGAACGGCCTTAATCAAATGACAATTGCTGTTAGCTTCAAGAAAGCACACATGTTTTGTGAAAACTGCCCTCACCCACAACAAGTTGTGGCATGCTTCATCATCGGGCTGCTACTAACGCCTCTGCGCCAACCTACGCTAGAGGCGGAGCAATAGGGAGGGGTAGACAGTACTACAATGATACAAACAAACAACAAAAGGCAGGATCCTTTAGTGCAGAAAAGGTAAATTTAAAACTAACCCAGGGATATCTCTATAATAATTTTATTCCTGGATTCCCCAGTCAGATTAAAAAGGTATATATGTAAAGAGACTATATACCAAATGGATGGTGGTGGAGTGAGTTAATTAAGAGCTCACCACCCCTCCATGCTGCATAACAGTCGACATGTTTCTGCCGATTCACAAATAAATCTTCGGCATTCCTCAGGACAAATTGGATCCCTATGCCCTTTTACCAGACCCCTGTTTCTTCCCACTTTCGTGGGTTATACTCCACCTGTCAGTCTGGAGTTCCTCTTGTAACTTTAACAGTTTATTAAGCACGTTGCTAGACTACGAAGGTACCAGGAGAGACGGAGTCCGTAGGCGGCGCACCACTCTTGACGAATGTGTGAATACAGAGGGTCGCTCTCTACTCCAGTGCCTTGTCTAGCAACGTGCTTAATAAACTCTTGCACCGTGAGACTTTTGTGAGGATTTGCCTTGTTATCGTGTGCACCGGAATCCAAGTGAGTCTCAACGCCATTGTGTGCGGGTGCGTTGTGCACCGTGGGACCTTCGTGAGGATTTGCCTTGTTATCGTGTGCACAGGAGGAAAGTGAGTCTCAGTGACGCTGTGCGTGTGATCTTCGTGCAGCAGGAGACTCGTGTGTGGAGTGCCCAGTGATCATGCACCCGGAGTGAAGGAAGATTCAGCGACGCTGCGGGCGTGTGCTTTGTGGCAGCCTGAGAGCTTCATAGTTAAAGCAGCCCGAACCGGCAGTCCCGGAGGAGCTGAGTTGCCGGCCCGAGCCACCGTTGCCATTTCACAAAGCTACATTGGAGGCCCAGCTGCTGGACGAGGAGAAGAGAGTGAGTTTGCGCCCCCCAGATAAGGTGTGTTGACTCCTGGGGCAGGGCGTGTGCTCTGAGGGAGACGCTCTCGGCCTCTACTCTCGTGTTGGCAGCGTGAGCCTTTGCTTCAGCTTGTGTTGCGGCCCGTATCGACAAAGGAGTGGTGGTACAGGGGCCGGAGTGCGTTATTACATCGTACTGTGTTGGGGGCAACTGTGAGAGGCAGAGAGACCGCCCGAGGCCCAGTGATCGGGCCTGAGTGTATTACACATTATTCGATTTCTGAAGATCGGAGTACATGACTGTCATATTACACATTTCATAATGTCTGTATAACGAAGTACCTGATTAGAGAATTACGCATTGCATTATTCCTGCATACTGAACTACCTGATTAGTGTATGATGCATGGCATTTCTATCTGCATAACAAACTTCCTGATTGTGATATGACGCATTGCATTGTTTCTGAATAACAATCTACCTGATTAGCGTATTGCGCATTGCATTTCTTCTGCATAACGAATTACCTGATTAGAGTATACGCATTGCCTTATTTTTTCAGAACAACATATCTGGTGGTTGTTATACGCATTGCATTATTTGATCTTGCAAAGTGTCTGATTGTTGCGTTACGCATTGCATTCTTTTCATTGCAGAGTGTCTGATTGCTACGTTACACATTACAGTATTGTTAGATTGCAAAAGTACCTGATTCTAGCATTACGACTGTATGATATTATTTTAGGAGTACAGGAGAATGTTTAGAATTGTTCATTGATATCGCCAGAACTTACAAGGGCTGGCTGGCCTAAGAACCGGCCAGGAGAAATATTACACAACCTCATATGTTGGTTTTATATTGTGTGGTCTCATCGTACATCTTTTTACATAAAGTTTATACTCGTTTTATAAAACGCGTGTGGAGTCTATTTGTGGTGTCATCAGTGGATTATTGTGAGCGTGGTTGCGAATATTTTACACATTTGCCTTGAAGAAAAGCAAAAACCAAAGGAAATGATGGACGGAGTGTTGAACATTGCAAGCACTCACCCCCAGTCAACTGATCAGGGTTTAATCCATCACCGTTCTTTAGCCCACTCTGCCACCCCAGTTCAGACATGGCCATATGCAAATCAGTCTGACCCTGCGCCTCATGGGAACAGTCCAGCCCGAACTGTCAAGCCATGTCTTCCCTGGACCGGAAACAAGCTTCCTAGGACCGGTTTCTGGCATTTCAGCCGTCTTCAGCCAGGCTTGCTTGAATCCAGTGGCAAAGTGAGCAAGGGACTCACGTCTGAGCATACCCTGCCAACTTATGGCGAACAAAGCAAAAACCAAAGGAAATGATGGACGGAGTGTTGAACATTGCAAGCACTCACCCCCAGTCAACTGATCTGGGTTTAATCCATCACCGTTCTTTAGCCCACTCTGCCACCCCAGTTCAGACATGGCCATATGCAAATCAGTCTGACCCTGTGCCTCATGGGAACAGTCCAGCCCGAACTGCCAAGCCATGTCTTCCCTGGACCAGAAGCAAGCTTCCTAGGACCGGTTTCTGGCATTTCAGCCATCTTCAGCCAGGCTTGCTTGAATCCAGTGGCAAAGTGAGCAAGGGACTTATGTCTGAGCATACCCTGCTCATGGCTGCTCGTGCCAAGCTACCGAGGGGGTGAGCGGGGCTATCTAAAAAGGTGACCTTCCTTTCCCTGACGTTGGAACACGGATCCCTACTTGGCCTAAGGTACCCACCTCAGCCATCCAGGGATCCCGAGTCTAACAATGCCCAGTTGACCATGCCCCTGAGTAATGACAATGATATGACCATACTCAGATTCAAACAAAGTATGATATCTGTAGCAGCATGGATGATGAAGAACCATCCAAAACTAAATTCTGATAAGACGGAACTGGTAATTTTAGGTCCTAACCATCAAGTTAATAAACTCCCCAACAACATCAGGCATGAATCTAATCATCTGGCTTTCAGGAAGCGACTAAAGACATTTTTGTTTCAATAATGTCTTTTAACGTTCTCTGGTCTTACAGCGCTGGGATGCTCTAGGGTAGCCATGCGCTATACAAGAAAGTACTCACTCACTCACTCAAGTGTAGACTAATGAATGGTGGGTATGGGAACCGTGGTTCTCCCCTCGTGTGGTTGATTAGGTACGCAATCTGGGAGTGAGACTTGACTCCCAAGTATCTTGTAAATGGCAGATATAGTCAGTAATATCTACATGTTTTGGTACGCTGAAAGTTCTTCACAAAATTCCCTCTTTTTCCCCTCTATATACAGAAAAACCTTGGTCCAAGCCCTATTCATTTTAGATTAGACTATTCGAATGCCGTATATCTGGAGGCACAAAAAAAAACTTGTGGATAGCCTTCATATTGTTTAGAAAGCTGATGCGAAGTTCCTTCTTAACATCCCTGGCACAGATTGGTTTTCACTAGTCTGAAGGATCCAGTGGCTACTGGTTGCTAAAAGGATCCAATTCAAAGTGGTATTGCACATTCATAGAGCTGTTTATAAAACAGTCCCCACTAGTCTGCAGAAATGTTTTTCTTTTTATATTCCAGCTAGACCCCTAATGTCAGCCAATTCTTGTATTCTACAACCACCTAGGTTTCAATGTTTCAGATGGGGTGGCAGTTCTGCAGCAGGGGCAGAAGCAGGATTTTGAAATAACTTGCTGCTTTCACTTCATTCTGCTCCTGACCTACTACTCTTTTTCAAAAACCTTAAATCTTTGTTTTCCATGCAAACTTTCAATTAGGCCTTAAATCTGTTTCTTTTTTTTCTGGTGGTGGTTAGTTTTATTCAGGTAATGGCTCTCAGAAGCTTTTTTCTAAGCAAATGTTTGAAATCCAGTTCAATTTCAATTTTTGACTACCTGGTTTTGGACTTTTACTGTGAGTCTCACCAGCTGTGCCTCACTCTTGTTATACTCTGTGGAAAATGACTGACAGGTCTAACCACCAGTGTCTGCCTTTTAAAAGAAGGTCGCTGATGCATTTCTAGGGGACGGGCTCTGGGCTCATTACACACTAACAGTTAAGTACACAAGTGAGCACACATGCAGACTGAAAATGTGAGACTACTGTCTCATTCAGCCCAGTAGCTACACACAGGTAGCCTGTCACAGACGGGACCTGTCATGGAGTGGTGCTGAACTGGTCAAGGCCTTATATTGTGAGTGGACATTCATAGTGTACATCTGCATTGATTATTGAAAAGTCTGTGCGGTTTACTGATTTAGACATTATGGGTGAAATCTGTGCCGCATCACAGTTTCACCAATCCTACCAGGTGGTTATCAATCCCAGGGTAAAAATGTACCCTGAGCGCAGATCCAATGTCACTTTTGTGACATCTGCACGCCTCATGGCACTTGGAGCCCGATGTATCAAAATTAATTTTTCTAATTTCTACATACCAAATAATACTGAATTGCTGTTAAGAAATCACAAAATGTTAAATACTATGGGCCACATGCATCAAATTGTGCATTTGCGATTCCTAAATTCCAGTTTTTAAGAAATCGCTAATTTAGGGATCGCAAGCATCTAGGAATCGCAAAACAATGTGTGATTCCTTCACATTCCTTATATGAGACTCGCAAATTGTGATTCGCAAATAAGGAATTGCTTCCAATTCATTCCTATGAGCCTAGAGACCCATAGGAATCAATGGGAATTGCATGCGCAATTTGTGGGTACCAAATAGGTACTCGCAAATTGCACATGCAATTTCAAGGGTGCAAGGGTGCCAAAAGGACACCCTGATGCACCCCTGAAATTGCAATTTCAACTTATGTTGCACACACACATGCCCCAAGGACATGTACGTGTACAACATAGAACTTTGAAAAATTCACTTTTGTGCATTTTCAAAGTTCTCGCAAATTACCATCAACTTTGAATTGATGGTAATTTGCATTTCTTAATTGCGACATCACAATTTATTTTTGGTTGTTGCATTGCATTTAGGGAATTGCAATTTACTTAAATAGCGAATTTTGCATTTAGGGATGATGCATCCCAAATGCAAAAAGTGCGGTCGTAAAGGGGCAGTTTCGCAGAATCTGCTCCTTTGCGACCGCAATTTACAATGATGCATGTGGCCCTATAACACCAGTGTCAAATAGCAATTTCTTGGGAATCGCTATTTAAGAATACCGATTCACAATTTGGAATCATTTGCAAATAGCAATTCTCGCTGTGTCTCATATTCATGACACCGCAGAATCTATAAAAGATCCTAGAGGAGTACATTAGACCACATGGAAGAAGTTTAATCAGAGGTAAAAGGTAGAATTCTTTGCTATCCACCTCCATTCTGAATCAGGGCTTGACAAAATTCCTAGGATGAAGGAAGTAGCAAGGGTAAAAGAAAATTTAGCGACCATTAACTTTCAATTTTGACTGAAGAATGTATCATTGAAAATGATAAACTTTATGGCAAGTCATCAGCAAATGTTTCGGAGGCTACCTAATGACAATTCTGTATGTATCTGATGGAGCGGGTAGTACAACATTTTGTATACCTCCCCCATTCTCCATGAAAATACTAATTGAATAATCTATTAAATAAAATATTATTAAATGAGTGTGCATGTTTACTAATCAACATTATTAATATTCAAATTACACGTGGGATTTGCATATTGCATGGCTAAATAACATTTATTGACTAAAATCCGTACGCATACTAACAGTAGTATATGTAATAAATAGCATACTGCATGATATATGTTGCTTTTATGGTGTCTTTGTAATGTTGCTCGAGAAGAGGACCAAAAGGGTGAATATAATTGCTTTAACCCCTTCCCTGCTCATGACGGAACCGTTCCGTCATGAGCCACGGTTGTCGTGTGCTCATGACGGAACGGTTCCGTCATGACAATCCTGCCGGCGGCCGCTCCGCCTGCGCGGCGCTGTTTCCCCGCCTGTGCGGGGCGACAACGCAAATGGGCGGAGTCATGACGGAACCGTTCCGTCATGAGCACAGCTCAACTGTGGCTCATGACGGAGCGGCTCCGTCATGAGCACAGGCCCGCCGCGCTGCCCCCCTGCCCCCCCCAGCGCTGCAGCGGAATGTCCGCAGCAGCGAAGGGGTTAAATGTCGCTATACGCTAGATAAATACAAGCACATAGAGGGATTAGTAAGGGGTTAACATTAGATATATTCTTTCTATGAATGAATTACTCTTTTGTGTATGTTATGCTTAAGTTGGCGTTTGGGCCTCAAACTCAAAATGGCCGCGGACGCGGCACGACGAAGTGGCCACTGTCACACGAGGCATGGAGTGAAGTGCGCAGAAGCGAAAAAGTCTTCCAGACCTCATCTTGAACCCTGATCTTCGTGTTCCCAAGCAAGGACACTGTGGGATGACGGCCAAGACGAAAGACAATAGACTTTCACAGTAAAACCGGAACAGACTGACATTAGATGAACATATGACATCACCCCTTGAACTGTACCAAAATCCTAAACTTTAGCATCGGACGATCTCAACCAACCAATCACGACCGTATTAAAATAACGAAATGTATCTTCTTGCTTTGATTTTATTATAAAAATACACAGTAGAATAGAGAGGATGGCTTATTGCAATCGTTCTTTCCGATGACAACGACGACGATGGTGACGCTACGCGAACTCTACTACTTAGGGTGACTGCTGCGTTTCCTGAATCCTGGATGGTCCAGATGCTGCCCAATTATTTGATGACTGCGAACTTTTCCTAATTCTATGAGCACTGACAGATGCTTGCACGTCTCTGGTCTTTGCCAATCCATTGAGACTGTAGCGTGCTGAGCAAAGAACTTTAAACTTTGACAACTGACCGCAATATGAGCCAATGACTTAGAGGACTCTGAATAGCCAGATTAGGTAAATATGATGTTCTATGCTATATTTGAAATTTGATATACATTTCCAAATGTAAATATAACTCTTCCAGAAAATTAGATAAACAGATATTGATTAACAAGAAACGAGTTTGTGGTTTATTGAGAAAGGTAAGATCTAAATCTTGAATGTGTTTTAGCTGGTTCTAAATCACCATCAACCAATCCAACTAAATGATTCATCGACCATTGTGGGAGGAGTGCTTTGATGATTAGGATTGAGATCTGTAGATGGAAGGGGTATTGATGTACATTGTTGTAAAATAACTTTTCTTTCCCTATATGTTATAAGGTGTTCCCCTCACATGTCAAGCGCTTGAACCGCTCATCCCTCCTGTTGTGTGCAGACCGTGGAATGGTTAGTGTGAGTGTTGGTGTTGTGGGCCCCACCAATGACTGCATATGTGAATGCGTTAGTGTGACGTCTGGTCTGCTGAAGGGAGGATACCCGTATGGGTTTGCTTTCCCCGTTACTAGGGTTTTTTTTTTGCGCTCCATCATATCCTTAAGAGGATTAATTTGGTTGATATGACAAACAGGACTGTGGAAGAAATTTGATAAAGATGGTATGGCCTAGGGTCACACACAAAGGAAAGACATGTGGCAAGATGACCTCACACTGCACGTGCTGGAGCTAGACCAAGTACTGAACCTCCAGGAACACCCTTGGAGCAACTGATTGAATCTACTCTATTCAGAGGCAGTGATAGGCGCCAGCAACATTGACACATCTGATAGCACTTCAAGTACCAACGGTAAGTTTCAAATCGTATGTGCTTTATGTTTTAAAAAAGTGATATATTTAATAAATTGTCTAAAATATTTTTTAATACAGTACACATTTTTTAGAGGATCTTGCAATGCATTGTGATCCATGTAGTATTTAATAGATCAGAATATTTGCTCTTGAAGCAGGCTATTTTAAAAATACCCCTATGGTTTATAGTGAAACATTTCACTTGTTTATTCGTTTATAAAGTAAATATATGCTTTTTGACATAATTCTGCTGACTAATTAGCATTTACTTTTTTCACATGAGGAATTATTGAGTAGTCATCACAAAGGCATGGTAAACATTGAGACTGTGTCATTAAATCTAATGACCTTATACATTGCAATGGCATGCGACCCCTCTCACTCCTTTTAGAGTCTGCTATTGTTAATGCATCACAGGGGCTCAAACCAACCAATAACAGGGGAAGAAGGTAGTTCTGGGATACAAGCAGGGAAAGTGCACTTATCACTCAAGAGGAGCCAGCAGAAATACAACAGGAAGGCCAAAATGTATCCTGCTCTGCCACCAGTACAGCAACTATTTCCACTCCAATCGTGGTGAGATTGGGTGCAGCAGTGATTTCAACACCTCATATGCCAGCTGCATGTAGAAGTGTAGGAAGCACTGAGGGTAGCACAATATCAACCCAAATGGTACTCGGCACAGGGTGCAGAAAAAACAACATAAGGCCCTATGTTAAATTAGTCGCAAGGCCGGTGGGTTAAAAGACACATAGGGGCCTATTTACTAAACTTTCACCCAGTGCAGGGCAGCAAGCAAAGCAAAGTTACTGGGCTGCATTGCATGAAAGGGAGAGAGCAGAAATGCATTATTGCTTTCTCCTTGTGCTTTTGTGCAGTCTGGAGCCAATGCAGGCACCCTTGCACCCTGGTGAAAGGGTGCCTGTCTTACAGGCAGGATTGTTTTTTTGTGGGAAGCGACATCTTTCTGCAGAAAAACAATCTTTAGGGACACGGTCTTCTTTCTATGTGTGCTGCAGAATATATGTAGAAAGAGAAAATAATGAGAAATAAAGATATTTTTCCTCATTTTGCCTCTCTCGGGAAGGCGTAGCATTATGACACATTTCCAGATTCAAGTCTTCGTAAATTTAGGATGCACCCAGATCCATGGGTGGTGGCATTGGAGCGCCCATGTTCCATCTATGGAACGCCTCCCAAGTTAAAATGTAACGTAATGCAGCACAAATAGTAACCCTGTGTTGCATTTCTTTGCAAAGTCACACAAGGCCATGCAAATCAGGCCTTGTGCAGCTTTATAAATGTTACAAAAGCCTTTGTGTTGTCCTAGTATTGCCTTGTGTTACGCAAGGACAACCAAAATCTTCATAGATATGGGCCTGTGTATGAAGTCTTTGTAGCAGTGGCTCTTATTTATCCTGTGTTTAGACCTCCATTTGAATGTACTTTTATTGATTTTTATCTATTGTTCCTACCCAAGTTTGTTTTATGCTGATATTATATTGGCATATCTTAAAATGGCATATAAAGAAATAAAACCTGAAACCTGAACCAGTGGCTCAAAGCTTAAATTACATTTTGCAAGCAATAGGCACTTTGACTCTGTCTTGAATGAGGGGTTTGCTCAGATAAGAGCTGCGTCATTCCAGACAGCAATAGCAACCTATGTGTAGATCGAACATCAAATGCGACACATATTCTGTGGCGACGCACATCCAAATTGCAGGTTGATGATGGAAAAATTGTGTGAAATTACAAAGTAGTTTCTGCCATATTAAAAATGTTGTAAGGTCCTACAATCCACCACTGTCACTATTCAAAATCCAATCTCACAAGGTGACAGCTAGGATGTGTCTAATATGCCCAGCACACCCGTGGCAGAGGATAATGTTGCGAGCCCAACAAGGGGCAGGAGTAGCGACATTGATTTAAAGCGAATACATCAATCCACTAGAAAAGAGAAATACAAATATTGTTTTTTTTAAATTGTTTAAAGATTCTGTGCAATCTACTTGTTTTTATATCTCACAAGTTTCATATAATGAAAAGGGTATTTATTACTGAAGGAAAATGTCCCGTTCTTTATGTTCTTCATCAATGGCAAAAAACATTTTGTTGCTATACTATAGTTGAATTATCTGCATCAATATTTTGAGTATCCCTTCTTTAATACCTACCTTAAAAATAATTTCTTGTAATGTCAGTTTGGCGTGCCATCCCCTCCGCTGCCATTGTTGCCTCTTGCCCTGGTTGTGTTGGGGGAGGGGTGGGTCTTCGTCTTCATCAGACCGGTCATCCTCAGTCCCTTTCTTCTTGCTCTACTTTGCAGAATTGTGAAGGTAGCTATACTTTTACAGCTTGCTTCAGGTGTGTACTCCAATGCTCCTCGAGTTTTATGAAGGTAATGAAACCTCCCCTTCAGAATTCCAAAAGTGTGATCTACTAATGGTCTTGTTTCCAGATGTGCTCTGTTGTATCTGTTTTCCTTGCAGTGCCTGCATTTAGATTAGGGATCATAACCCATGGATGAATTGTGTATGTTCAGTCGCCTACATTTAGAGAAAAACATCACTGCACTTTAATGACACATAATGCAAACTTAATTAAAAGCTTCAATTATCCTGACACTTACCAGGAAGGTAGCCATCTCCAAATGCTCTCAGCCGGTTGTAAAGGCCTGAATGACAAAGCATGGAGGAGTCATGTGCACTCAGGGTAGTTTGCTACTAAATCGTTGATAACTATTTAAATATTCAATGAAAGGTGATCTTTTTGATTTCAATACAAATACTCAGTTTCTGAAGGAGGGCAAATTTGAACGTAAGCGGCATCCACACATCCGATTACATGCAGAAAGTGAGCAATGGCATAAAAGCCATCCCAATTGGCTCTCATTTCTGCTGGGCTGCATGAAAAAAAATATGCAAATATATTTGAGATAATAATGCATTTAAAAAAGTTTGCAAAAACCCTTGAAAGGCCACTTTATGATCCCCCCCAGCAACTGCGACGATTTGCTGGTACCCACCCGAGGCTAGAAGATGGAAGGAACCAAGCATCTGTATGTGTGTGGGTATGGCCTGGATATGCCATGTTTGCCTCCCTAAACTAGTATTAAGTCAATTAATTTCATCAATATGACCTGCCTATCCAACCTGTATTTAGAAAAGACCTCTTCCTCTCACTGCTCAAAAAATTATAAATATCCAAAGAGCTTTTCCTTCTAGTCCGTTGTCCTTGTTGTGCAGCCAGGATGTGCCCTCATCTCACCAGAGCATAGAGTGCAGCAATTTGAAGTCTGTAATGAGATTTACCCTCCCTTTCACATTTTGCACCAGGTTACCACCTGTTTCAAAATTATGATATTTTGCACATGCAATTTCCACTTTTTGTGATTACTCGTTAATTGCGAATGCTTAATACGTAAAAATGGCAATTCTCTAATACAGAATCGGTATTTACGATTCACTAAAGTAGCTCATCAAATACCAATTCGAAAGGTTTTTTGGTTTATTGTGTTTCTCTAAGAAATCCTTCCTTGGAGGTCTTTGGTACATCGAAAATATATTTTTGTGTATATCCAAACTCATTTGCGACCCATTACCAACTCTCAAATCGTTCATACATTAGGCCCTTGGAGAACCATCATATTTCCATAGTTCAGCTCCTAATTAGATTCCAGGCTTCTGCCCCTCTTACCGGGCCAAATTAATTACTCTGCTGGCCAGCACGAGGATGAAAGGTCTCCCGACACAATAGAGCCATTTGCCAGTGCTTGGCCGAGTTCTTAGGAAGGAAATGATGTGAAGGAAATTTCCATGTGCTAATTAACTCTTCACACTGCACCTTGCATGGTCAAGCCCAAGCTCAAGGAAACAGAGGGAGAGGGCAGACCTCTGGAGCTAAACACAGGATGGGCTCCCGTTTTGGCGGGGAGGGATGACACAGCTGTGTCAGTTGATGTGGACTCCATAGACTGATTCAAGCTGCCATGTTTAAATGTCCCAGAATGCTGTGCAGGTGGGTTGGGACAGGGGTGGAGTGATAATGTGTCAACCTAGAACTAAGCAGAGAAGCCTACCTTCTAGAACTTTCCACCTTACTTAAAAACGCCTATGAAAGGGAGAGAAACTCACAGGAGTAATCTAATATGCATGGTATCGGCCAAAGAAACACCCCAGAATCCTCTGGGGCACTGACCAAAGTTATTGTGGTGATTTGTAGTGCTCTGCAGAAAGTGCAGGGGCACCACTAATGGTTTGGGGCATTTTGTGGGGGATGCAGGAGATGCAGGAGCAATCTCCCCAAAAGAGTTGCAAAAAGTTGCACTGGGGGGCTTATTTATTCCCTCATAAGAATTGTTATGGCTCTTCAAGCACTCCTCAAGCATGTGGGTTTGACCAGAGGCTCTGTATTGTCGGTACAACAGTTGGTTGGTACTAAAATTTAAATGGCACCATAATAAATGCAAAACAAACTTTGCAAATATGGATATCATTTAAAAAAAATATTTTAAAGAATGATGCTGACAGTAAAAGGCTGTATGTTGTAATGAACATTAGAGAAAGTTGGTAACAGCCATAGTGATTTCAGTGCATTAGCAGTATCTGATCTATTTTTCTTAATTAATTTGGTGACACCTTGACAAAGCCTGAAGGCCTGCCTTTTTGATAACAACACCCCCTTCTCTTGTTTTTAGTGTAAGTGGGGGTACTGTTGTCTGAGGGTTCAGGGCTTGCTAGGGCTGTAAACTATTATGAGGTTGTCACCATAGGTATTTCCATTTGCAAACTTGTAGATATTTGTAAATTATAGTATTTAATAATGTATGCAAAATAATGTACTTTTCCTTTTTATAAGATAAAGCATTTACTGGACATTGATGTATTGAGTGTTCTTGTTGCATACCAGCGAGGTGGGTTACTAAGCCACACCACCTCCCCATGATAGTTCTTGGACTGCTCGGCTTTGCTACTTTGAGAGAGTCAAGTTACAATGTGCTGCTTAGTTTCCAGCAAAGGGAAGGTTGCAATCGTATTACTTGTGAAGTAATCATATCCTTTGCAAACAGTAATGTACCTAATTACAGCATCTGAATCTATAAATATATGCATGATCAGCTAAAGACAATCCCTTATAGAGCTGCACCAAAGATGATCACCATGAGTCTTCACTTCATGTTTACAAACGCTAGAACAAACCTATGCATAGAAACATCACCATTCACTAAAAAAAAAAAACAAGTAAAGGGCTTAATTTGCTGATGCAGCATTGAGATGTTCAGGATCTGGGATTTGAAAATATTAATTTTAAATCATGAAACCTCTGTGTAACTCTTCAGTTCATTATTAAAGCCAGAACAAATGTCATCAGGGCAATTGTGGCCACTAAGGTATCTTCTGCATTCATCATAAGCCCATTACCCTCCTTCCTCATTTCGACTCCTCATATATCCCCAGTTTCACACACCTGAACTGAGAGTGCCTCCATGATCATAGAGCACAGACGGGAGGAGAGAGGACATCCCTGCCTAGTCCATTTATTGACCCCTATCAATGCCAAGAGACCTTCATAAATTCTAATCCAGGCTGTTGGACTGCCGTAGCGACATACTGGAATGTCTCTATGATCCTGAACATCTCCAGTACTTTCAACAATTATTGCCAATTAACACAATTAAACATCTTCTCTAATAAGGTCAGTCGAATGTGGTATCCCCTTTTAATTGTCCCAGCATTTCCTCCAAATCATAACCAGTTCCAGTAGACCCTTCCCAAGCAAATTGCTAAAATACTAGTAAACAGTAAACATATCCACATCTAGGAGTGATATCGGACTTGATCAACTGCGTCCAGTTGGACCAGTTGGCTCGGTGCACGGTTTGAAACTGCACCGATCAAATCGCAGTAAAGAAATTAATCGGGCTAGAACCTGGGTTAGGCTATGGCACAATTTCTTATAAAGTAAGCACATAAACTTGTTGGGAGGCTGGCGAATTCTTTGTGTAATCTTATGCATACCTCACATGGCTTCTTCGATTTTAAAACGGTGGTTAGATAGGCCGGCTTGCTCTTCTGTGAGGTGGCGCAGTTCAGTACCCCCTTCCCCTGCCACCCGAAAACTTTCAATTTTAGGCAAGGTTGTGAGCCCTGCCTCATAGAGTGTCTAATAATAATCCAATAAGGTCTTTGCACGCATTGCATCATCTCGCCTACAGATTTCTGCTGTGTCTCAAATCTTTGTTGACCACTCCTTGACCGTTCTCCCTCTTGACTTGTAGTATGTTCCATGCTTAGTTTTATCCGTTGTAGTATCACCGTATAATGCTGAGCAGCTTTATCTTTAACCAGTAGTCTAAACTGCACTCTGATGGCAGACAGTTTATGCCATATTTTCATCTAAAACGTTTCATTTTTTGACTCTAGTTATAACCAATTCTGCATACTACCAGGCCACATCTATTGTCGTTGTCAATATGGGTGTAGTGTCTATATTTGTGTCTTTTTTTTATTTTGTGGGTCAGTAAGTCTTTGCTGTTTTGTGTCCTCTTATTTTTTCTTTCATTTTATGATGTCTGTTTTGCTACATTCTTAGGGATAAATGACTAGTTTCTAAAATTCCATCTGCCCTTTTTCCATTATGCTGTCTTTTCCTTTATATCATGCTTTAAATGTGTTTATGTGCATTGAGTGGCGCCATTTTATTTGAGTGCTGTACATCAGTTGATTTTACCATTACTGTAAAAATCGCACAACGTTTCTTATGTCTATGTTCTGTCGTGTGGACTTTGAACAAAGTAGGTATTTCTCTGTGCAGGCCTTGGACAGCTCAGTATTTTGTCCTGTTATTTTATAGCCCTTTAAGGCTCCTTATTTACAATATTTTGGTGTAGGGCAGCACCACACGCCTTCCTGCTGTGCTGCCCTATGTCAAAAGAAAAGGGCAGGAATGGTAGATACAGAGCATTCCTTTCCTCGTTCACATCTCTGGTGCACAAATGGTTGCTATGCACCAACGCAGGTACCCTTGCATCATCGTGCAAGGGTGTCTGCATTGAAACCAGGTTGTTTTCGTGGGGGAAAGGACAGCTTCCCACACAAAAAAGCCTTACGCCACCCCTGGGGAGGCGTAGGCTTTTGACAGATTCCCAGGTTTACAGCATGTTGTAAATCTGGGAATGTGTCAAATGCCCACACAATATCTCCCAGGCCATGAAAATCCATGCAGGGTGGCTTTACGTGGACTCAGAGATATGAGTGAGCCAAGTGTGCCACCAGAACGTCATAAAAAGTGACTTTCTTAAGTGACTTTCTGGCAGGCACAGTGCTTGTAATTTAAACCCCTAAGTGTTTCCACAAAAGTACGCACACTTACCTTTGCACAATGCATAAGGTGCACTTCCACTTTATATGTGGATGATGCTTTGTAAATGAAAGGCAGGCAATGTTTTCTGGGTGCCTATGATCAGCTGTTTAGACTCTTTCACATTACCTCCTTTCCTGTTGGAAGCACCCTCAGGTCATGTGCCAGCTCCCCCGCTGCTGCTTTAAGCTCAGTGCTTATTCTCCTTGGTTTGCCCTCTGTGTTTCGTTTCTCAGCCTTCCTTTGCTGTTATTCCTGTACCTGTTATTTAAGTCTGAGTGCCGGTACTTATCTAACTCATGATTTTCTTTTTCTTTCCTTTTATTACTATTGTTTCTGTGCCTTTTATTGTAGACTGAGCCCTCTTAATTTTGCTACACATGATTTTCTTTTTCAAGCCATACATTGCTATATTTCCGTGCCTTGTTATTTGAGTATGAGCATTGTCATTTTACTCTATCTTGTGAATTTCCTTTGTCTCTGCGCAGCGAGCTGGCCCACCCTGCCGCCCTCTTTCCCGCTGATCCCCATTCTCGCCTCCCGCTTCCCACCTTCCAGCGCCCTTCCCAAGACCAACATAATGGAGGCCGGAGTACGGCCACACCGCTGATATACCGAAGGCACGCCAAAGGCTAGCCCATCAGCACATGTGCGCACCTGTACCACACCCACCTTCAAGACTACTGGATCCTGCAGTTACTCTAGCGGCAAGCCCAAAAATTTGGACCCCACACTACACAGCAACAACCGCAACCACACCTCTTCACACTCCACAGTAGGGCCCTTCACATTCTGCAACTGTTTCTTTTCCTTCAGCACAGAGCACCCGGACAAACATCCGCCACCACCACACCGATCATGATTGCGTGCGGACAACTTCACTGCCTCCTACTCAATGCCCAATCACTCTGAAAACTTGCCACCAAAATCTAGGACACCCTCATCCCCGCACCCACGACATCGTCCTCCTCACTGAGACCTGGCTCAACCCTGCATCTGCACCTGATATGACCACAGCCACACCAGATGGCTACAAGATCGCACACCGGGACTGCATAAACATAAAATTGGAGGTTGGATCACCATCATCCACAAAGAATCCATCCACTGCACCACCACCTCCCCAAACATGGAACACCTCAACTTCCAACTAAGAACAGACAGCAAAACCACCATCAGAGGCACCCTTGCCCACAGACCTCCAGGATCACGCGCCAGTTTCCCAGATGCCATTCTCTGCTTCATCGCTCATCAAATCATCAACACCAGACACAAAACTTTTAACATCTCCTTCTTTACCTTCTGGGAGTTTCAACATTTTTAAATTATTCCTCCTTTGAAAGTTTTCCAATCTTTCTACTCTTTCCTCCTGCACCCTTTCCCTGACCTTAAGCCCTATAATCTCGGTTCTATTAACCATCATCTCCCCCCTAAGGTCTCTCACTTCAACTTCTAAAGCTATGGTCCGACTGTTTAAATTGTCTATTTTCCTCTCTAGCCCCTCACATACGGCCCCTATACCCTGCTGATTTGATTCTGAAATCTCAAATCTTTTCTGCATCTCAAGACTGAGGTTTGTAAGCATCGAGATTATAGAGGAATCACCAGACCCTACGTGTCCCCCCTGTTTCAACCCTCCGAACATATCATTCTGTGGGTCCTTTGATGTTTCCACTCCTCCCTCTTCTACTGACATTAATGCGGCATCAGGGTCTGAATCAGCTCCCACCGTGCATAAACTGGCCCCATCCGGGATAGAAACTGAATCTTCACTCATCTCTTCAGATAATACCAGGAATCGGTTTGGGCTCAAATGAGTAGACCAATCTGTCAGATCTATAGCTGACGCGTTTTCTACACACTCCCCTGACTGTGAACGATTGCCCTCTCCCTGCTGCTGTAATGATTTACTCTGATGGGGTGCCCCAGCCTTTATCCCAGAATTCTCTCTCACACCAGGATCTTAGGGATCACTTTAAAATAGGACCTGAGAGATGATGTTACCTTTCTAAAGAGCCCGCTCTTGCCAGTTTAGTGTCTACCCCTAACCTTCACCTCCCTCACTTCCCTTTTGTTATTCTGGGTCTCTTTAGCTTGGTGAGGTGAACCATCTTACTCAGTAAGCACCTTTGCTCCCCCTTTCAGTGTACTTCTCAGAGTGTACCTTTAAATCCCCCTTCTAGTCCCCCCTCCTCCCCTTCAGCAGCAACTGACTTGACCCTCCTCACGTTTCCCAACCTCCTCCCTCTATCAGCAGGTTCTTTTAACTCAGTCGTTTCGCTGATTCTTGTCTCCTGCACCGTGTGGAGCAAAACAGAAGCCTGTCCCCTCAAGCTCTCCACCGGCGAAACACGCTCTCCCAGATTACTCACAACCTCCCTCTCACCGGTGCTCGCCTGCCTTCCTCCTCCTCATCCACCCCCACGCAAAGGAATCCTCGCAACGGCTCGGTGTCTCCAGCCTCACAGGGCTGCGTTCGTCATCAGGCGTCCTTGCCGCCATACAAAGGTGATTCGCCCGAAGCCTACAACCAGGTAAAACCTGTCTTTTTCGTTTCACTCCGGGAATATATGAAGTCGCTTATCACTCGTCCACAAGCTTATCTTCTCACGCCAGGTTACATCGCTCCTTATGCACTGCCTGATAGTAAACCCACAATATTCACTGCACGCTGCTGGGAACACCCGCAGCCCGCCCGTTAGCTGGCCGCCATGTTTTCCCCCACCCAGATTTACGAATCCTTGTATATTTTTTGCTTTGGTGGGTTACTATGGTCCAAACCAGGACGATGGGGGCCCATTAGATGAATTAGCTAAGGAGAGTTTGAGTTTTTCCGGTCAGATTAGAATGGCAGGGGATTTTAACACTGTTTTGGATTACAAGTTAGATAGGTCTGAGTGTAGTAGAGCTGCAGTGAATCCTAATATGTCGAACAGAGTTAGATTGTTGATGTAACAGTGGGGTTTATATGATGTATGGGGGCACAAGTTTGGCACGCAGTTAAGTTATACATTTTATAATAAAAAGTACAAACATAAATCACGTATAGATTATATATTATACATTGGTAGATCGGAGGGTGAAGGATACAGGTCTGCAGGCAGAACATATCGGGGTACATCTGTCTGATCATTCAGCTATCTTTTTTCGGCTGGCAGTAGGAGAAGAGACACCGGGTACTGTTTGGAGGTTAGCCCGTACGATACTACTAGAAGGGGAGGTAGTGGAGGCCTTAAGAGAAGAAACAAAGGAATTTTTTGAAAGAAATAAGGGTTCAGCTAAAATTGGCATTGTTTGGGATGCCTATAAGGCCTATTTGAGAGGTAGGCTAGGAGCCTTTGCAGCAAGGAAAAAGCAAATATATCACAGCAGAGTGTCAGCTTTGGAAGAAAATATTCGGAACTTGGAAGCAGGTTTAGTTAAAGTTGGAAGCAGGGAGGCTAGTGAAAAAGAGATGGAGCAAATATTAAATCTAAAAGCAAATTTATCGGGAGTTTTGAGAGACAGAGTAAAGGAAAGGCGGGAAACCAGCCAGCTGGCACATTTTGAATATGGCGAGGGTTGTAGCAAACTACTAGCTTGGAAAGTAAAAAGCCAACAGGTTCGAAGTTTGATTAAGGAAATAATAAGTGAGGATTCGGGCATAGTGCTTAGTGATAGTAAGGGAATTGCTGCAGCATTCCATAGTTATTTTGAGAGGGTTTATAAGGAAGATTTGGTTGGTAAAGAACAGGATGTGGTTGGAAAATATGGATCCTCTTTCGCATGATTTAAAGGATAGCCTGAATAAAGAGATATCTAATGAAGAGGTGGGAGACGCAGAAAGGGTAAGGCGCCTGGGCCGGATGGCCTTGCGGTGGAGGTTGATAGAACTTGGGTCTGGGTTTTGGCACCTATAATGAGGCAATTATTTAATGAGATTTTTATGTCAGATGCTTCTCTGCCGCCTTCATGGAATGAGGCTAATATTTAGCTGATTCCCAAGCCAAGGAAGTCATTAAAAAAGGTAGATTCGTATAGGCCAATTTCTTTACTGAATATGGACTACAAGCTTAATGCTAAAATTATAGCAGGAAGGCTGAATAGAGTCATGACACATCTGGTTCATGAGTATCAGAAAGGTTTTATTAGGGGTAGAATGCTGAAAGAACTGACATACTCCCTTATTGGTTCCATTGATATGGCCACGTCTTTTGATCTTCCCTTGGCTGTCATTGCTTTAGATGCAGCCAAGGTGTTCGATCGTGTCAATTGGGTGTATCTGCAGACGGTGGCGAGATATCTGAATTTAGGTACAAATGTTTGTAAAACGTTAACAGCTATATATTCGGCTCCCAAGACTAGAGTACTAGTAAAAGGGGTGCTGACCCAGCCAGTCCAGATTACGCGAGGTACTAGGGTGCCCTCTGTCTCCACTTTTGTTTGATTTATACATTGAGCCATTGGCACGCAGAATAAGGAGTACAGAGGGCATCGTGCCTTTCGAGTTTGAAGGCTGGAGTTAAAAATTGGTTTATATGCAGATGACATCATAATTTACACACCTGATATTCAACAAACCAGGAGGTGTTTGATGGATCTAACTAGTGAGTTTGGTAGTATTTCAGGCTATAAGATCAATCAGGAGAAAACGGAGGTCATGGCTTGGAATATGAGTACGGCAGGTATAGTTTGCAAAAAAAAGATGAGGTTCCTAGGAGTAGGGGTGGGCGGAATTTGCGAAATGCACTTTTGCAAATTATCGCGAAAATCTTAAAAATCTCCGCAAACACGCGGAAATATCGCGAAGATGCAGAAGTTTTTTTCCCGCCCGTTCGCGGTATTTTCTGCGTGGTCGCGGCTCGCCAACTTAATCATGCGGTTGCTTGCGGGCGCGGCCATCTTGCTTTCACTTGTCTCGCGGTGCATGATCGCGAGAAGAAAGACGTGATCGCGCGACGAATGACGTTACTGCGGGCGCGAACTGTCGCAAGACAGCGCAAATGGCTACCAACAATCCAACATCTCGTGGAGAACGCGACCGGATCGGGAAAACTTGTCGGCGAACGCGGGGATTCAGGTAAGGAGATCGCGCGCACACGAGAGTGTATTATTTTACAGCGCGAGGAAGCAAAAAATTTCCGGTAAAATGCGGATTGTGGAAATGTTGACATTTTCGCGCTCTCCGCGGAACGCGAAAATGTCAAATTATCGCAATTTCCGCGAGTGGAACGGAATTTTTGCCCAGGCCTACCTAGGAGTTAAGATCACAAACAACATAGCTGACCTCACTAAGGAGAATTGCATTAAGCTCAGAAGGGAGATCAGCACTAGCCTACGGGGATGGATGCATTTACCTCTTACTTTATTTGGCCGAGCTAACTTGGTGAAAATGATGATCCTGCCGAAGTTAACCTTTTTATTTGAAACAATTCTTTAAGTTTCAGGAAGGAGTGGTTTGTAAGGCTGCAGGGAGAAATTAGTTATTTTCTTTGGATGTCAAAAGGGCCACGTTTGTCAAGGAAAAAGCTCAGGAGGAAGTTAGTGAAGGGGAACTTTCCGTTCCCTGACTTGCTGCTTTATTCATGGGCATTTATGTTAAAAAATAGTAGGATGTGATTTGGTACACCTGCAGACATTGAAAAAGGGAGAATGTATAGGGAGATGTTGAAGAAGCAGAGAAATGCAAACGGTGTGTTTTTGTTTAAATTTGCTGATCCGAAATATTTTAAGAAGGTTAGATTGAAGGTTTTAAAGGACCTGGCAGAAACATGGTATAAAATTAGGAAGGCTTTAAAAATTCCATATTTTAGTCAGCTGGCTCCAATTTGGGATGCACCAGGGTCCCCACTTTGGACAAAAGATCTACTGGCTCGTCCCTTAAAAGAAATGGGTTTGGTGAGGTGGAAGCAGTTATTTCCGGAAGGGCAGTTAATGTCATGGGGGCATTATGAAGAGGAGTGGGGACCTAGTTGCTCCAGATTTAAATACTTCCAGATCCATAGCTGGCATGTGGCATCCGGCGAGTTGATAGGTACCTCTAATTAACTGGAGGGGAAGCTTCTTTCTGTATTTTTAAGAAAGAAATTACATTGTGGTACTGGCTAACACTCGAGATGGAGGATGATCCTTTCACGCTGCCAGAATCTGCAGGGAAGGTGCTTGCTGGAGATTGCGACAGAAGACCAATGGCAAGTAACAATGTCTATGCTTTATAAAACAGTGAAACCTGCATATTTAAAGAAGAACCACTTTTTTACTATGCATAGGGTCTACTGGACTCCACGTAGACTTTCTAAATTTGGATCAGGTGGAGTGGTGTTGTGTCCCAAGTGTGCACATGTTTCTGCAATGCCTGAAGATTCAGACCTTTTGGGAGGCCATGAGTAGCTGTCTATCTAGGGTTATAGATAAAGGTAAGATGATTATATGTGGAAGATCAGAGCTGCATGGTAAAGACATGAGCGATAAAGCGTAGCTTATATTTTATGCAGTATTGCTGGCCCGAAGAGAGATATGTAAACTCTGGGTTTCCCCTATCAGCCCAACGGAGGGTGGTTGGCTACAATCAATGAAATTTGCTGCTAACATGGATATTTCGGATCAGACTAAAAAGAGGGACAATTTGTGGAAGCCTTTTCTAACACATTATGGTTAAGGGTTGGGTGTGCAAGTTTTAAAAATCCAATGATTAAGTCTTCATCTGCTTCGGCTGGCAAAAATCTTCTTTGTCTATACAGGAAGACTAGGGAAATGGTATGATTGTGCGGCTGGGGGAGGAGGTCCTCTAGGGGTAAAAGAAGGTGTGATGGCTAAGTGGGGGCCTCCTCTCCTAAAGCATTACATCTACCCTCCTGTATCCAGTAAACGAAGCTGAAAACCCAGGGCGGCATTGTAACTAGAAGGGTGGCAAGAAGAATGAGGACAAAAAAAAGAAGTTCTCCAAACCCAGGGGGGACGTGGTCTTGGTGCCGTTCTAAGATGTTGTGACCCCACGGAGCTCCGCCGGACTAAGGAACCTTCATGAGACCAGAGACCACTTCCAGCACTCGCCGAGGGATGAGATTCGAGGCATCTCTCCCTCATAGTGTGGTGAATCACTGTAGCTGTTTTATTTTTCACACCACAGCTTTTTTTGGGAAATATTGGCATTGAGGGGTTTCCAATTATCCTGAGGTGGTGGCCGACATTTTGAATACGAGAGAGTTCTTACCTCTCAGATGGAGCAGCCCTTTTCAAACTCTACCGCGCTCCTATAATTAAAGGCATCCTTCTTTAGGAAGTTTTGAAGCCTTTCTTTTTTTTTGTCAGTGCTTGGTTTTCTTTCTGCTTGTGCACAGTTGGCACATTTATTTTAAACAGAACAAGCATGTTTACGCCCTTTTTCTCTGATTACTTCACTTCTGTGGAGAAATGTCTTCGTTAGAATTTGGAAAGCTTAAAACCCCTCATTGTGTGGACTTTCTTCTTTATTATCTACACATATTGTGTCTCTATTGGTTGAGGAGGTGGCCCATGCGATTTCCTGATGTTCTCTGGTGATCTACTCTTTTAGAGTTGAAGCCTGCTTCTCCTCACAGTGTGCCTGATTTTGCTGTTCTGCTTTTCAGGATTCAACTACACACTGCTTGTTAACTCCCTTTTTCTCTTTTATGGGGAGACTAGGAAACCTCAATCTATCTACTATCACCAAACATACCAAGCACTCAAACTCAGATTCTACCCACAGCGAAATGGAGGCCATTTCTCCCCAGAAGCCGGACCATGCTCCAGGCGCCCTCCCAAAAACGCAGATTCAAAGTAAAATATCTGTGACTTCCACCAAGCGAATGAAAAAAGATCCCCGAATCTCCAGTGAATTCTTCTTCAGCCTCCATGGACATAATTCTTAAGGAAATTAGTGCTTTGAAACCCTTCATGGGGGAAACCAATAAAACTTTGCAACATCTGGATCAATCAATCAATCAATCAGGAAATTTGTAAAGCGTGCCACTCACCCGGAGGGTCTCAAGGCGCTAGGGGAAGGGGGGTCCGCTACTGCTCGAACAGCCAAGTCTTGAGATGCTTCCTGAAGGAGAGGTGGTCTTGGGTAAGACGGAGGTGGATGGGGAGGGAGTTCCATGTCTTGGCTGCCAGGTAGGAGAAGGATCTTCCTCCCATGGTGGCTCTTTGAATGCGTGGAATGGCGGCGAGGGCGTGGCTGGTCGATCGTAGCTGGCGGGTGGGAGTGTAGAAGGTCAGGCGGTTGTTGAGGTGCCTGGGGCCCAGGTCGTGGAGGGCTTTGTGTGCGTGGGTGAGGAGTCGGAACGTGATTCTCTTGCTGACGGGGAGCCAGTGCAGGTCTTTCAGGTGTCCGGAGATGTGGCTGTGTCGGGGGATGTCCAGGATGAGTAGTGCGGAGGCGTTCTGGATGCGTTGGAGTCTTTTCTGTAGTTTGGCTGTTGTTCCGGTGTAGAGGGTGTTACCGTAGTCCAACCGGCTGGTGACGAGTGCCTGGGTGACCGTCTTCCTGGTTTCGATGGGGATCCATTGGAAGATCTTTCAGAGCATGCGTAGGATGTTGAAGCATGATGATGAGACGGCGTTGACTTGTCTGGTCATTGAGAGGGAGGAGTCCAGGATGAAGCCCAGGTTGCGTGCGTGGTCCGTTGGTTTGGGTGCGCTGCCCAGGGCAGGGGGCCACCAGGAGTCGTCCCAGGCAGAGGGAGATGGTCCAAGGATGAGGACTTCCGTCTTGTCTGAGTTCAGTTTCAGGCGGCTGTTCATCATCCATTCGGCTACGTCTTTCATCCCTTCGTGTAGGTTGGTTCTGGCGGTGGTTGGGTCGTTGGTGAGGGAGAGGATCAGCTGGGTGTCGTTGGCGTAGGAGATGATGTTGAGGTTGTGTTGGCGTGCGATGGCTGCGAGGGGGCTCGTGTAGACGTTGAAGAGGGTGGGGCTGAGTGATGATCCTTGTGGTACGCCGCAGATGACTTCGGTGGCCTCGGATCTGAACGGGGGAAGGCGGACTCTCTGGGTTCTTCCGGCGAGGAATGGGATGATCCACTCTAGGGCCTCCTCTTGGATTCCGACGTTGCTGAGGCGCTGCACTAGGGTGCGGTGGCAGACAGTATCGAACGTTGCGGAGAGGTCTAGGAGGATGAGGGCCGCTGTTTCTCCGTTGTCGAGCAGGGCTCGGATGTCGTCAGTGGCTGCGATGAGGGCGGTTTCGGTGCTGTGGTTGGCTCGGAAGCCGGACTGCGAGTGGTCGAGGGATCCGCTCGTCTCGAGGAAGGCGGCAAGCTGTCTGTTGACGGTCTTCTCAATGACTTTGGCAGGAAACGGGAGGAGCGAGATGGGGCGGTAGTTTTTGAGGTCGGTGGGGTCAGCTGATGGTTTCTTCAGGAGGGCGCTGAGTTCGGCATGCTTCCAGCTCTCCGGGAAGGTGGCGGTGTTGAAGGAGCAGTTGATGATGTCCCGGAGTTGGGGTGCGATGACGGAGTTGGCCTTGTTGAAGACGTGGTGGGGGCATGGGTCGGTTGGTGATCCTGAGTGGATGGTGTTCATCGTGTGGATGGTGTCTTCGGTGCTGACCGGGGTCCAGGCGTGGAGGGTGGTGGTGGGGGGCGTAGGTTCGGTGGTTTGGTGCGAGGTCTGTGCGCCGAAGCTGTTGTGTATGTCGGCTATCTTGCGGTGAAAGAACGAAGGGAGTGAGTCGCAGAGGTCTTGTGAGGGAGTGATGTCGTTGTTTCCGGCGCTGGGGTTGGAGAGCTCTTTGACGATGCTGAAGAGTTCCTTGCTGTTGTGTGCGTTGTTGTCTAGTCGTTCCTTGAATGCTGTCCTCTTGGTGGTGTGGATCAGCTGGTGGTGTTTGCGGGAGGCGTGCTTGAGGGCGTTCATGTTGTCTGTAGTCGGGTATTTTCGCCAGGCTCTCTCGAGGGTGCGGCAGTTCTTCTGGGAGTTCTTGAGGTCGTCGTTGAACCAGGGGGCTGTCTTGCTTTTGGGCCTGTTGGGATGGTTTTTCAGAGGTGCGAGGTCGTTAGCGCAGTTGGTGATCCACTGTGTGAGGTTGATGGCTGCTTAGTTGGGGTTCGTTGAGTTGGCGGGAGGGTTCTGTCTCAGTGCTGTGGAGAGCTGGTCGGTGGTGATCTCATTCCAGCTCCTGCGGGGGACCTGTTGCTGGTGGTGGTGAGTCGTGGTTCTTCTGAAGCTGAAGTGGACGCAGCTGTGGTCGGTCCAGTGGAGTCCGGTGGAGTGGCTGAAGGAGATGTGCTTGCTGGAGGAGAAGACTGGGTCAAGCGTGTGTCCGGCGTAATGGGTGGGGGTGTTCACCAGTTGCTTGAGCCTGAGGTTGGCGAGGTTGTCCAGCAGGGTGGTGGTGTTGTTGTCGTTGTTGTTCTCCAGGTGGAAGTTGAGGTCCCCTAGGAGGATGTAGTCAGCGGAGGGGAGGGCGTGCGGGCTGATGAAGTCTGCGATGTCTTCGCTGAATTGTGTGCGGGGTCCTGGGGGTCTGTAGATTAGGGTGCCTCTGAGTGTGGTCTTGGGGTCGGTGTGAATCTGGAAGTGGAGATGTTCGGCAGCTGTGAGGATGTCGTCGGAGTTGGTCGTGATGCGGATCGTGTTCTTGTGGACGATGGCGATGCCTCCTCCTGTCTGGTTGGCGCGGTCCCTCCGGGTGATCTTGTATCCGTCCGGGATGACGATGGCGATGTCGGGCGCTGAGGAGGCGTTCATCCAGGTTTTCGTGAGGAAGGCGACGTCTGGGGATGTGGTGTCGAGCAGGTTCCAGAGTTCCACGGCGTGTCTGTGGACGGAGCAGGTGTTGAGCAGGATGCACTTCAGGTGGTTGCTGCTGGTAAAGGGCTTGGCGGGTGCAGTACGGGTCCGGATGCAGGAGAACTTGCAGGATTGGCAGGTGAAGGGTCCGTGGGTGCGTCTAGGGGCGGCGCGGCAGCATCCGGGGATCTGGCCGGTGTTGAGTGCGTTGAGGGTGTCGGCGTCGTAGGTCTGGCGGGTGGGCTGGCATCTGCGGGGGCCAGGGGTTCTGGCGCTAGGCGCAGTCCAGGCACGGACGGGCGCAGACGGGCTTGCCTTAGGCGCGCCTGTGGCGCGGCCGCTGCGCGGCCTCCATATGAGGGGAAGAGGGAGGGAGGAGCAGAAGGGAGGTGGGAGCGGGGCGGCCAATGGGGTGCGAGGGGGCGGAGCTAACGGGACGCGGCAGCGGGAAGCGGGCGGCGAGGGGGTGACGCGGCGAGCACGGGATGACAAGTGGTCTTCACTAGAATTGCTGCACTCGCTGTGGAACAAAGAACAGATTCTCTTCAATCCTCATGCTCGCGCATCTCATCTCTAGAGTCTGAAATATCTCTCCTCAAAAATCTCACTGAGGAGTTAGAAACTTTTTTGGGAAGGTCATCAACTATTTTTCTCTCTGGATGTGGCTAAAATTACCGCAGATCATTGGAAAAAAATCCTTGAACTCTGTCCTCAATTGCGATCTATTAATGCCAGATTTGGAATAATCCACCCCTGCCTTTTCAAGGTGACCTATGAAAAAAATACATTTGTATAGCACATGGCTACCCAGAGGCATCCCAGCGCTGATAGCAGCAGATATATAGAGTGTGGCCAGTTAGGGGAACAACCAGGTCTTTAACAATTTGCGGAAAGCCAGATGATTAGTTTCCTTTCGTAGGTGAGGTGGGAGGGAATTCCACAGCTTGGCTGCATTATATGAGAATAGCCGACCCCCACTTCTGGCTTTCTTGATCCTGGGAACAATAACAAAATTCATGGCCTCTGAACGAAGACGTCTGTTAGGCCGGTAAGGCTAAATGAAGGAGTGAAGAATTGCGGGATCCTTTCTCGCTAATGATTTGTGGACAATGCACAAGGCCTTGAAATGTACTCTCTCCCGGACAGGGAGCCAGTAGAGGGATTTCAAAGCAGGTTTAGCTGAATGATGTTTAGGAGTACCCAGGAGAAGTCTTGCTGCCCAATTTTGTATATTCTGTAGTTTGGAAAGTGTTGAGGTAGGAGCGCCGAAATATAATGCATTTCCATAGTCCAACCGAGACAAGATGAGGGCCTGGACCAAGATTTTTCTTGCCTGGAATGGAAGAAGGGGGAGGACCTTTCGAATCATTTTCAGGATGCCATAGCACGTGGCCGCCATCTTCCGTGCTTGTGTCTTAACGGTAAAGTCTTGGTCCTCTCAGAACCCCAGACTTTTTAGCTGGGACTTTGGGGTAGGGGCAGGGCCAAGGGTGGTCGGCCATTTTGTGTTTAGATCAAGGGGGGAGTGATTCCCCAGGATCATTATCTCACTTTTGTCCCCGTTCAGTTTCAGGAAAGAATCATTCATCCAGTTGGCTATTTCTTCTAAGCAACGGTGAAGACAGAAGGGGGAACTATCAGCTTGATTAAGTTCTACCACAAGTTGCGTGTTATCTGCGTAGGTAATTACATGTACGCCAAAAGGTAATACCACCTCTGCTAAGGAGCACATGTAAACGTTGAATAGGGTGGGACTCAAGGATGACCCCTGCGGAACTCCGCAACAGAGAGGCATCTGAGTAGAGGTCACCTCATTGTCAAAGACCCGAAAGCATCTGCTACTCAGGAAGGACTGTAGCCAAGCCAAAGCAGTTCTGGTAACTCCCAGTTTTCTAAGTCAATGGACCAGGATGGGATGGTTTACTGTGTCGAAGGCAGCGCTGAGGTCCAACAGAATGACCACAGCGGTGCTTCCAGAGTCCACAATTTTCCTTGACTCTTCCACAACTGATAACAAGGCTGTTTCGGTTCCCTGGAGAGGTCAAAAACCTGTCTGCGATGGGTGGAGGAGTTTGTGTGTCTCTAAGATAGTGGACAGTACAGAAATAACATGTTTTTCTGCAATTTTGCTGATCCCCGGGAGTAGTGATAAAAGGCGGTAATTTCCCAGAACCGATGGATCAAGGCAAGGTTTTTTGGGAGTGCCTTGACCATTGCTTCCTTCTATAGGGGAGTGACCACTCCAGAGGAAAATGAGGTGTTAATCAACTCTAAGATGATTGGGGAAACAACTCCCGCCACCTGCTTCAATATATTTATGGGTGCTGGGTCTGTAGGTGATCCACTTTTTACCTGGGACAGGATGCCTTCCAGTAATGGCCTATCCATGAACGGAATGGTTTCCAGGAAAGGTTGGTAACTATGAGTATTAATGTGAGGAGTGAAGTCCTTAGCGGGGGGGAATGAGGTGAAAATGTTTTTGATTTTATTAAAAAATAACTCAGCTAAATTGTTGCAGGGTGTGCCTGAGGTGTCGGTGATAGCCGGAGGAGAGGGGGGTCTGGAGAGTGTTTTAGCAATGTGGAAGATCTCACGGGCGCAATTGGCCGCTGTTAACATTTTTTCCTCGTAGTAGGCTGCCAGGGCTAGTTTGATTTCAGCTTTGTATTGTTTGATAGCCTCTCTGTATTTCAGTTTCCTATCGCTTGAGAAGTCTTTCCTCCAGTCTCTCTCAAGCTTCTTACAAGTCTGTTTTAAGCCCTGAAGTTTTGTTGAGAACAACGCCTTTCTATTACTTCTTGATTTGCTTTGAGTCAGTTATACAGGAAGAAGCAGGTCTAGAGATTCTGGTATCCAGGTATTACATTTTTCACTGGCTGTGAACGCCTCTGTAATTGGCACTGGCACTGGCATTGGCACCTATAAGGAAAAGACTACCAAGTTTGAGGAACCAGCTGCTTTACAGGAATTTCTTCGGCAACATGGACCTGATGTCATGGATACTTCAAAATCTACTTGATTTATTACTTTGCTTCGCCTTGTTTGGCTGTTTTCGTATCTATGTAATCTCCTGGATGTTGTTTCGCTTGTATTCTTGTAATGTTTTAGTATTAAGTCTTTTTTTAATCTTTTCTCTTTCTTATCCCTCTTTTCTAGGTAACAGCTTTTCATAATAATTTCTTTCCTCTTTATACAGGTGTATTTTTCCCGCTTTTCGTTTCCCATTTGGTCTCCCATATATGTTGACATCCTTACCCGTGGTTCCCCTGAGGTCCAGTGCTGTCGTCTTCTGGTGTTACCCTTGTGTTTGTAGGTATGTTCTTCAGTCATCATTTGTATGACTTGTACTGTCTTTTTGTTCTCTGTCTTATTTTCCTTTCATTGGTGTTCTTTCCTATGGTCTCTTCTCATTATTTTCTTTTTTATTTTATCTTCTTTACTCCTTTCTTCCTTATGCTTTCTTTAAAAAAATATTGTTTCATTTCTTTTATTCTTCTTACTCATATCTCTCTTATTCTATCTTTACTCTTGCTCTTGTAAGCATATTGTTTGTTCATGCTTTCATCATTAAGTTACATTTCAGGTTACTACCTGGAATATTAAAGGACTTAGCAACCCTATTAAAAGGCAACAGGTTCTATCTAATCTAGCGAAATTAAAAACTGATATTGCTTTACTTCAAGAATCTCATATTTCCGAAGATGAAGCTTCCATGCTAAAGAGATGTTGAAAGAGATGTTGGGTGGGTTATGTGTTTAACTGTCCATCCTTAGCTAAGAAAAATCGGGTTTTGATTTTGTGTCATAAAAAATTACATGTCTCTCTTGTTCAACAGGAATCTGATGCTGAAGGTCGTTGAGTCATTGTTAAGCTTCTCATAGATAAGATTCCTTTAGTTATTTTTAATGTATATGGCCATACTTCAGTCGATAAAGTTTTCTGGACTAATGTTTCTGATAAATTGCTTTTATAAGATGATGATAATATATTTGGTGGGGACTGTAATCAAATCCACGATCCCATATTGGACAGACATTCAAGAGTTCAATTTGTTCCCTCTAAAATGCATTCACCATTTACATCCACAATACGTCGCAAATCGCTGGTTGATTTTTGGCGACTTTGCCACCCAGACCTTCGAGAATAATCCCGTAGTGATTACCTCTTCTTAAGTAAATCTTTGGCCCAACATGCTATTCAATCTGAAATTGGTTCAATTTTAATTTCAGATCACGCACCAGTGCATGTAGAGATAGACCTTATCCCTTTTTCTTCTCACCCAGGGAGATGGCGCTTTAATAACTCCCTGCTTCTAGATCCTAATTTCTGCCAACAATTTAATTCCTTTGCCTTTTATTATTAACTCAACCCCAGAATCTCCGTTTGTTACTATATGGGATTCCTTTAAACAGCCGCCAGGGGATTTATTATAAACTTTGTATCACAAAAGAAAAAATCCCTAGAATCCCCATCCATTCAATTACTCAATAAAATTAAACAGTTAGAGTTTACTTATTATCAATCTAAGAATGAGTCTGCCTTGAAAAACTTTTTGATGCTAAACTTACTTTTATTAGATTATCTATGGAAGCTGCCACTAATTACTTATTGAAAAGTAGTTCTTGCTATTATGGGGGTCAAAACCAAACAGGGAAATTGCTGGCTAACTACTTAAAAGTAAGAAAGGAGAGAACCAGAATAACATCTTTACTGGGCCCTACTAGTACTCCTATTTTTAAAGATAATGATATTTTAAATGAATTTGTTTCATTTTATAAGTATTTATATACGCCTGAAATCCACCCAGAACAGTCTGAGCTTGCTACTTATTTTCAATCTATTGCTTCTCCTCCTTCTCAACACATTGACTTTGATCCCTTGGGAATAGATATTTCTTTAGCGGAAATTTCCCATGCAGTCTCGGTGATATACGTCGCGCTAAAGCGCCCGGACCAGACGGCTTTACTATTGAGTTTTATGATCATTTTGCAATACTCCTTTTACCTAATCTGTTACTTTTATTTAAATATTTTTCTGATAATGGATCACCTCAAGGCCTTGATCTATTTAATCCATGAGGAAGACAAAGATCACTCCCTTTGTAAGAATTATCTTTCCATTTCTCTTGTTAATACTGATGACAAGATTTTCGCAAAGATTTTGGCCATCCGTATTGATCCCGTTTTACCTCATCTGATTGGCCCTCAAAAATCCGGCTTCGTTAAAGGAAGACTAGCCTCTGACAACTCTCGGGTGTTCTTCAATGTCTTAAGCAAAGACTCATCCTTAGATTACCCTATTGCCTCTATTGCCTTAGATGCACAAAAGGCCTACGATAGGATTGGCTGGGATTTTATGGTTCATGCATTAAAATGGGCTGGCTTTCCTTCTAAGTTGATTGCTTTAATTTCTTTACTATACTCAAGTCCCAAAGCTTCAATATTTGTCAACGGTAAAACCTCTCTTTATTTCCCTTTGCTTAGAGGAGTGCGACAAGGGTGTACCTTATCGTTGTTATTTGTCATAGCGTTAGAAACTTTTTTAACTAAGATTAGGCAAGATGACCACATTTCAGGATTTCAATTTGGTACACAACAGGTCAAAATGTCAGTATACGCCGACATTCTTTTGTACTGTTCTAACCCTACAACCTCACCCCCCCCCCCTTTCTGAAACAAGTTGCCTCCTTTTCTCAGCACTCTGGCTACCGTCTTAACACCGACAAATGTGAAGTCTTACCTTTAAATGTTTTATGTCAAAACCATCTCTTTGTCCATTCCGGTTTTTCATGGCAGTCATCTAAAATAAAATATTTGGGCTTGTCGTTCGCCCCGTTAATCCCTAGATCATTAAAGTTAAACTTTGATTATATCACCAAAACTGAATGATGCTATTACACATTGGCACCCCCTTTTTCTCTCCTGGTGGGGTCGATTGGACTCGATTAAAATGATGCTCTCTCCTCTTATGTTATATATTATCTCCATGATTCCAATACATATTCCTGGGTATTACTTTAAGAGAATTGATTCTATCTTAACAACATTTTTCTGGAAAGGCAAGCCCTCTCGCATAGCTTTATCTTCTTTAAAAATGGATAGATCTAATGGGGTCTTACGTTTACTGATTTTAAAACCTATCATTCCGCTTTCTCCCTAAAACAAGCTGCTCGTTGGCTCTCTATGAAGCTCCCTACATATCCTCCACTGTGGCTAAAAATAGAGAAATTTCTAATTGCTCCTTTCGATTTTCAGGAAATCCTCGCTTTTACTACTGATATTTCATCATTACTTTCTCCTGTCATTTCCCACTCTCTTAAACTTTTGGTTCCTCTCTTATCATCAACATATCCCTCAATCAACTCCTATCAACAACAACCCATTTGGCATAATAAATTATTATGAATTTATAACCGCTCTATATACTGGAAAATCTGGCGCACTAAAGGCTTAGGTTGGATATCTCAGCTTCTACTTGATGATCACGCCCTCTCTTTTTCTGATCTCCAAACAAACTTTTCTTTACCAGCGTCCTCTAGATTGCAATATAATCTTCTCTGTTCCTCCCTCAATCAGTATCTTCTTACTTTACCAAGATCTCCTAACTTTCCTGCAAATTACAAGAACCTATCTTCAATATTGGACACTTCACCGTCTGCGTCTACCATATACAAATCTTTACAACTGCCTCCAGACAGACTCAAATCTAAGATTGAATTGGCTTGGGAAAAGGATTTATCACAAAGTTGGCCAATCACTACATTGGACAAACTGTGATCTAAGCTTCACAAAACTTAAAACACATGTTGTTTGAGTGTCCCCCTATCCACCAATTTTGGCAGTTGGTCTGGTCCCAAATTAAGATCATTTTCAATGTTCAGATCCCTCTTTCTATAACAAATATATTCCTAGGCACTCTATCATCCCAATGGCCCCAGTCACCACTGAGTTTTAAACTTCTGGGTTTATTGTTAGCTATTGCTTATCATTTAATAACCTCAAATTGGAAACAGGCTGATAAAGTCACTTTTAGATCCTGGTGGAATGCTGTCTGTTTTCATCATCGACTAGACACTAATTATGTTTCCCCTATATCTCTAGCAATTAAAAGAGATTTTTTATGGCTTCTATTAACAACATATTTATCTTTAACTGCCTCTTCTAAAGTTAAATCTACGAATGTTTCAGATGATGTACGGAAACCACCTTAATTTCTTCCTTTGCCTCTCTACTCCTAGTTGATTAGAAGGTTTTCACACCCCTATGTTTATAACATGTTATTCAATCTTAGTTATTGTATGCTTACAATGTTAAAATATGTATTTCTTATGTCTTTTGCTCATCATTGTTATACATTAATTTCATAGTACTCCCCTTCCCTTGCCCTTTCCCCTTATTGTATATACTGTGTATATTTTCTTCTTGTATACAGCATGATAGTTCTTTCCTTATATATTCTTGCGTCCTCACAATTTTTTTTATGTTAAATTGGATTTGTTCTAATCATTTTATTGCTGTTCTTTTTCATGTTATTCTTTAATAAACTCAAACTTAAAAAAAAGAAGTTCTCCAACCCCTCGGCAACTGAAAACACCCACTGCCAAGTACTCTGCCACAAACTGGCAAACTTCTTCTATGACAAACTCTCCACCATCTACAAACACTTCGAACCAAAGCCCGTTCCTGCCGACATCTTCAGCTTCCTCGCTCCCAACAGTCGCTATGTCTGACTACTGGACCAATGGTTGGGAACAGCTACCCCCACAAAGCTCCACAGACATCATGCACTCTGACCACTCAGGAGCACTCACAGACTCCTGAAACCACCACATATACAACCACAGCAACAGCAGCATCAGCAAAAAGCTCAAAGATATCTTCAATTCATCCATCACCTCGGCCACCTTCCCAGATGAGTGGAAACACACTGAAATCAAACCCCTCATTATGAAACCACAGGCCGACCCCAACAAGCTCAAGAACTACGGCCCATCTCCCTGCTTCCCTTTCCCACCAAAGTCCTTGAAAACCATCAACTGCCAACTCACGGAATACCTTGAGAGCAATGATCTCCTGGATGCCTCCCAATCCAGATGCCGCAAGTACCACACCACCAAAACCATCCTGACCGCAGCTACGTACATCAGAATCCTTCTAGACTGGGGAGAAATGGCCACCCTTATCCTCCTCAACCTCTCAGCTGCCTTCGACACAGTGTCCTGCCACACCCTGTTCAAGGGACTTCATCAGATCTGTTGGACTTGGCCCTATTTGCAGGGTCATCGCTGAACTTTTTGTCTTCCTCCTAGCTTTTTTTCTGACATGGTGTTGGTGGTTTTAGGACTCTGGGCAGTTGAGCAGTGCTGTCCAGTGTAAAGTGTGTGTGCTCTCTGTGATAAATATGGTAAAGATTGGTCTACACCTGTTTGGCATATTTAATTTACCTGTCAGTCCCTTGTAAAGTGTTATCTCATATACCCGGGGCTAGTAAATTAAATTCTACTGGTGGGCTGGTGGGCTTGCAGCGCTAATTGTGCCACCCACCAAAGTAGCCTTTCAAACCTGTCTCAGGCCTCTGCCATTGCAGGGCCTGTGCGTGCAGTGTTACTGCCACTGTGACGTGGTGCCTAAAGTGTGTGCCATGTCTGTGACTCCCCTTGTACTACATGTCAGTCACCCCTAAGGTAAGCCCTAGCTAGCCCTATGGGACGGGTGTATTGTAGGTAAAAGGTAGGACATGTACCTTAAGTGTGTGACATGTCCTGGCACCGCCATTTTGGTTTCTCACTGCTGTGAGGCTGCGCTCCTATAGGAATGCATTGGGGCTTCCCTGATAAGTGTTTCAGTGGTAACTCCTGATAAGAGAAGAGCAGCGTAGTCAAGTTTGGTATGTTTGGAATAGTAATAAGAAATGCTACGCAATGGTGTGCGCAGATTCATTATAACTATTTTAGAAATGCCACCTCTAGACGTTGGCATTTCTGTGTGCTATGTGTCTGCCTGCCTGATGTGGATTGCATGCCTAGCTTTGGAGTGACAGGGGCTGGTGAGGTGTGTGTGGCTCCAGGGAGGGCAGGGTAAGTCAGCGCTAGGCTGAATAGGAAATCTGCATTTGGAGTAGTGGGAGGAGTAGTCCCCTGAATAGGTCTGTGCCTGCCTAGGTGAATGCTGGCTCTGCTCCCTGTGGTGTGTCTGATGACGAGCCCCCACATGACAAAGGGGAAGAGGAGCCTTGTCAACAAAGCGCTCCAAAAGCCCCCAGAACCAGTTCAGGCTGGTTCCCCCAAACCCTGTGCCAGGGCATACAAAGAAAATGTTGTTATACATATTGGGGCTGTGACCCCATGAAATTTTGTGCTGTTCCTGTACTGACGGGATGACCTGCTGCTGCTGGGCTCCAGGAGGAACCGCCATATGGGACTGCCTCCCTCCTGGAGGGCCCTGTGTGCTGGCCTGCCTGGGCCCAGCTTTGTCCCCGGAACTCTGGAGTCCTAGCGCCTCGTGAGCACTATATTTTTGTTGCATGGGGAAGGAAGGAGCTGGTATCTGCAGCACGAGACTGTGAGGGAACCCCGGGGTGTGGATTCACCCTGCGCTGCTTAGCGGAGCAGAAGCCCACCCTGCATTGCTTCTCATCTGGCAGGAGCCCACCCCGCATTTGAGTTTATTTTATTGACGGGAACCCAAACCGCATATGTGGTCCAGCGGGAGCCACCCTGCATTTGTGGAGGCTCGAGGAGAAGCGGCTCTCTCGATCGTGCAGCGACCAGGAAGTCAGGCAAGCGACGCCTGACTGTGGGCGGGGCCGGCCACGGAGACCGGAAGTCTTTGTGCTCCTGAGCGGGGCTCCCGTAGGCTTGGGAGAGCCCCGTGGTGCTTGTCAAACGAGACCGAAGGAGTCCAGAGGAGCCCCGGTGAAGGGGGGATCCACGAAGCCTTGCGGGTGCCAGAAATGACACCAGAGGAGACTGGAGAAGTCTCTGAGCTGCCCACATGAAGCAGAAGAATCCGGAGGAGGCAAGGAAAGAGCCCGGTGAGTGAGGCATTTTCGAGGCACATGGTTGGTGGCTGAGGTGTGAGCCTGTGGGGGGGATTGCCGGGGCACATTGTCGGTGCCTTCCCCCCGCAGTTAGACGAGCCCAGTGAATGGGGCTCCAATTTGAGCATTTGTAGTGCTTCCTAGGCACAGTAGGGCCTGTGCCTTCCTGTTTATCTGCTAAGCTGCGCCGCAGTTGCGGGCAGCTGCAAAGTGGGGGTCAATTGTTGATAGAGTTCCAGTGGGGCTCTCAGGGCACAGTGAGTGCTAGTGCTGATCCCAGCTGCACCATGAGAGCGCGGGCAGCTGCAATGTTTGGGGCCCATTTCTTTTATTGAGGAAGGGGTGACTTGCACCCCATGCTCCAGCGCATCTGCGCACTGTGTTTTCTCTGCCAAGGCAGTCAGGGGGCCATTCGAGAGGCCTCATTTCGAGCCCTGACTTTGCGGGACATAGGGCACCTGAGCCCAAGTGAAAGGCCAGTTGGCCTGGGGTCATTTCAGGGTATAGGCCAAGGTGCTGTGTGCACTTTTGCAGTGTTACTGTGGTGCACGGTTTTATGCTGATAGTGATGCCTACTGCATAATGTGTTTTATGCCTACAGAGATTGCATAATATGTTTATGCTTATGATTTATGCATAAGGTGTTTTATGCCTCATGTGATATGATGCTAAGTACAGTGTTGTACCAGTAGTTGCAGGTTGTGTTTTATGTTTACTGCTTGTGCTTTCAAAGGTTCTGACAGTGGCCCGATTGGCCCGGTCATGTGTATATAATCCCTTGTAAATATTGCTTAGTGCCAGTTCGCACAGTGTTTATTGTGTGATTATGATCTAATGTGTTTTGGATAATACAAAGGCAATTTTTTATATAACCTTGTGTGGAATATCTTTTGTGGTGTGTCTAGTGTGTTGCTGCGGTGTGTGTGTATTGTGCAAACGCTTTACACATTGCCTCTGGGATAAGCCTGACTGCTCGTGCCAAGCTACCAAGGGGGTGAGCAGAGGTTATCTTCAGCGTGTAACTCCCTTGCCCTGACTAGAGTGGTGGTATCTGCCTGGCTTTGGTGCATGCCCTAGCCAACCAGAAATCCCATTTCTAACAAGATTGAAATCCAGGAAGACACTCTCAAATAGAGTACATCCTTCCTCAACAGAAGAACAGAGAGAATCTGCCTTCCACTATTCACCTCAGAGCCCAAGAACATTATCTGCAGTGTCCCTCAAAGTTTATCCCTCAGTCCAACTCTGTACAACGCATACATGACCCTCCTGGCCAACATCGTCAAAAACCATGGACTGGACATCATTTCCTACGCAGAGATACCCAGCTCATCCTCTTCTATCTGAAGACCCATCCACCTCCAGGACGAACTTCCACCTCTGCATGTCCAGCATCACCAACTTGATGCAAAACAACTGCTTCAAGCGCAACACAGACAAGACAGAAGTACTAATCTTCAGCACTGGCCGGCTTGGAAGTTCGGGCTGGACTGTTCCCAAGAGGCACAGGGTCAAGACTGATTCGCATATGGCTATGTCTGAACTGGGGTGGCGCTGGTGAGCAAAATAACGATGGATTAAACCCAGATCTGTGACTGGGGGTGAATGTTTTGTCAATGTGCAACATTCTGTCCATCATCTTGTGTGTTTTGCTGTTCGCCCTATGTGAGAAGGGTATGCCCAGACGTGGGTCCCGTGCTCACTATGCCACTGGAGTCAAGCTATCCTGGCTGAAGAGGGGTGAAACCCCGAAACCGGTCCTAGGATGCTTGGGCCCGATTCACAGAACTAACTTAAGACAAAATCCTAAACTTACTACCATTTTGGCATTCACAGAAGGCACTTACTCATTTTGGTATTCACAGAAGGCACTTACTCATTTCGGTATTCACAGAAGTTAGGAGTCCTAACTTTAGGACTCCTAAATGCCTTCTGTGAATACCGAAAGTCTTAAAGTTAGGATTTTTCTCAGTTTCGTAGTAGTATAGTTAGGACTCCTAACTTTAGGATTCCTAAATGCCTTCTGTGAATACTGAAAGTCTTAAAATTTGGATTTTTCTCAATTTAGTAGCAGTAAGGTTAGGACTCCTAACTTTAGGACTCCTAAATGCCTTCTGTGAATACCGAAAGCTTTAAAATTTGGATTTTTCTCAGTTTGGTAGTAGTATAGTTAGGACTCCTAACTTTAGGACTCCTAAATGCCTTCTGTGAATACCTAAAGTCTTAAAACAAGGATTTTTCTCACTTTAGGAGTCCTAAGGTTAGGAGTCCTAACTTTACTACTACTAAATTGAGAAAAATCCTAATTGTAACACTTTCGGTATTCACAGAAGGCATTTAGGAGTCCTAAAGTTAGGAGTCGTAACTATACTACTACTAAACTGAGAAAAATCCTAATTTTAAGACTTTCGGTATTCACAGAAGGCATTTAGGAGTCCTAAAGTTAGGACTCCAAACTTCTGTGAATACCGAAATGAGTAAGTGCCTTCTGTGAATACCAAAATGAGTAAGTGCCTTCTGTGAATACCAAAATGGTAGTAAGTTTAGGATTTTGTTTTAAGTTAGTTCTGTGAATCGGGCCCATTGATTCCAGTCCAGGGAAGACATGGCTTGACAGTTCGGGCTGGACTGTTCCCATGAGGCACAGGGTCAAGACTGATTTTCATATGGCCATGTCTGAACTGGGGTGGCGTGGTGAGCAAAATAACGATGGATTAAACCGAGATCTGAGACTAGGGTGAATGTTTTGCCAATGTGCAACATTCCATCCATCATCTTGTGTGTTTTGCTGTTCGCCCTATGTGGGAAGGGTAAGCCCAGGCGTGGGTCCTGTGCTCACTATGCCACTGGAGTCAAGCTATCCTGGCTAAAGAGGGGTGAAACCCCAAAACCGGTCCTAGGATGCTTGATTCCGTTCCAGGGAAGACATGGCTTGGCAGTTTGGGCTGGACTGTTCCCATGAGGCACAGGGTCAAGACTGATTTGCATATGGCCATGTCTGAACTGGGGTGGCGTGGTGAGCATAATAACGATGGATTAAACCCAGATCTGTGACTGGGGGTGAATGTTTTGCCAATGTGCAACATTCCGTCCATCATCTTGTGTGTTTTGCTGTTCGCCCTATGTGGGAAGGGTATGCTCAGACGTGGGTCCCGTGCTCACTATGCCACTGGAGTCAAGCTATCCTGGCTGAAGAGGGGTGAATCCCCGAAACCGGTCCTCGGATGCTTGATTCCAGTCCAGGGAAGACATGGCTTGGCAGTTCATGCTGGACTGTTCCCATGAGGCACAGGGTCAGGACTGATTTGCATATGGCCATGTCTGAACTGGGGTGGCGTGGTGAGCAAAATAACGATGGATTAAACCCAGATCTGTGACTGGGAGTGAATGTTTTGCCAATGTGCAACATTCCGTCCATCATCTTGTTTGTTTTGTGTTTCTCAATGCCTGAATACCATAATGGGTGATTAGCTGCACTTTATAATTCCTGTTTGATTGATTGATTGATGACTGACTTGTGAATAAGGGCTCTAAAAAACCTCTTCCTTTTTGCTGATTACAAGATGCGAGCAGGGCTTGCTTTAGCACTGGTGGCGCCCAGGGTAATAGTCTTTTCTAGCACCTCCACTTTGACCTTCTTCTCCACAGATTCCCTCACTACCCCTCAGCTCTCCATAGTCCACCTCTCATTTGCATTTCAGTTGCTTTAAACTGCTACTTATACCAGTATGGGGTGTCCAAGCACTTTATATCACACACATATTACACAGAGACAATTAATCAAACGTGTGTAAATCAGTCTATAGGACATGGAATATAAGATAATGAGGACTACAAGGTGTAGAAATCACATATCATCCATACTAGTGGGCAGTAGATTGTACTATTGTTTTGTAAGGAGAAGCACAAACTCAGAATTTAAAGTGTAGTACAGTGTGGGAGTTGGTTGTACTATTAAGAATGTATTTCTAACCAAAACACGTTTTAGCAACATTATGACTAGATAAGGAAAGACTGGGGAAACAGAACATTCTAACCTATGCTATGCAGTTTGCATGCACCTCTCAGACAGCAATCCATAGGTCTCTGCTACATTAGGTTTGTAACTTCTGAACTGTAAGTAACAAAGCAAGCACAGTGATAAAAGCAGTAACCCACTGCGCTAGCCACATAAAATACAGTTCTGTGATCTGCATGGTTCACGATCTTTGCAGCAAGCATATTAACCTTCTGCATTACTTTTTAATGGACCAAAATTGAACTAGACAAAGCTCCGTCCCTCTCCTGCAGAAACATTAATCACCAAAGTTATCTTTACATTTTATTATTGTTTGAAAACTGCCGGACACACAATGAGGTCTACAGCAGATGCTTTTAAACGAATAAGTTGTTTCTAACCACAGAACCCAACCACAGAGGTTAGCGCCAGGTGCACCTGCACTGGTCGCATTGCCCTAAAGCCTGATGGGACCCAGGAGAACTGTGACTCTGGGAGCCTGTACAAACTCAACTCGCTTTCTGCGGCCTCTACGTCACTTGTTTTCATCCTTACATCGCAGCTCGAACAGAGTATATGAAAACCAATGGAGCAACGCCCTCAGCACCTCCCACCACAACACCACTACCAACCTTGAGCTGGCTGTCAAGAACTTCAGCACCTGGATCTCCAACTGCGCCGACAGAATTACCCCCATCAAACTCACCAAATTCCAGAGATCCACCAAGCATGCCAGCTGGTGCACCTCGGAACTGACAACCAGGAAACACAACTGCAAGCAAAGGAACGGAAATGGAGCACCAGCAAGGAGCCCACCGACAGGACCACCTTCAATCTAAACCAGTGCTACAAATGGAAATATAAAAGTTCATGTACTCACTATGCACAGTACCCGTTTGCTACGAAGAACGGCCTGTACTGTCCCATTAAACGTATTAATCCAGGGCTGAGAAGTGCTGGCGCTCTCCCTTTAAATATTAAAAAAGTGCAGGTACTCAGTGCCTGACAGTACCTAACCATTCAAGGCTCTGCATTAAACAACTGGTTCCACTGAGCATGCTCCAGAATATAAAGGGAACATGCCAAATGTCAATGTTACAAGACGTGAGAAATGACAAAACAATGGTAAAAATTACATGTAGCAATTTCAGAAAAGGATTACAATAAAAGCACTTGCACTGAATGGAACGGAAAGTGTCGATTAATATAGATGTCACCACACATTGGCTGGAAAACAATTACATGATTTCAATGAAAAATTGTCACTAAGATCTTATAAGGCCAAAGGCACTGAGGCACAGGGGAAACGAAAAATGTAGGCATAAAGTGCACAAGAATGGGGCACAGAATCATGATGCATATCTGGCATACACCCTGAGCTTTCAGATCATGGTTGTAAGCAATGGTCAAGGTTATGATCACAGAGTAGCATCAACATGAGTAAACATGCACCGGGTGTCATGATAAATCTGTATTCTCCATCTTTTACATTGAGGATAGCCCGTATTTTGTTAATGGCTCAGAGGGGCGTATCATACGTAACACAGGTGTATCATTAGTCCAATGAATGCCTCAAAAAAAATTCATGGGCAGATTTGCAAGCCCCTTGCGCCACTTTTGCGTCATTTTTAACATGGGAAAAGTGACGCAAAAGTGGCGCAAGGGGCTTGTAAATCTGCCCCTCAGTCTCTTGTCTTTCTTGATGCTGCGCAGATTCAGGTAAACCATGAAGAACTGTAAACAGAATAAAGAAAACACAAACCCAGAGAAGGAGAAAAGTCACAAGTCACTCTCCTCCTTGCCAAGATGGTTCAAGCAGATTGTGGAGACGGAGTTACTTAAGTGAGCACCCCAATGAAATAGTGAGATAAACCAATTGACAATGATGCCAGGCTGACCTGCAATCCTTCGAGGTACCAGGAGCCCTCAACCAATCAGAAAGAGTCTGGCAGATGCAGAGAGAGTCCAGGATTGCCTGAGACGTGTCGCGTTTCTAGCCTGAGGTTGTCTGAGAGTCCTAGCCCATGGTAGTGGCCTTACAGATAGACTAGGATGTAATCATACAGACGCAGACGAACTGGGATGTCCATGGAGAAGATCCAGGTACCATATATGGAGGAGTTACAAGGACAAGAACCCAAGGTTCGGTTCCCTCTTGAGGTTTGATGGGCAGCAAGATACAGAGGTGGAACGTAAACCGTGCAGGCCCCGCAGGGCGGAGAGCACTGCACCTTGCAATCCTGAGGGGGTCCGTTCATTTTGGGTTGTGTGTGTTGTTGCAGGGTGGCTCTGTGTTCTGTGTGCAGCAGGCCGGTGCTGAGCTGCTCAAAGCCTGAAAGTAAACACCAAACAAGCATTGAAAATGCAATAGGTTTCGCCGTTTGATTAAGTTAAAGCCATTTGCTTTGCTAATGGTATTGTATAGCAAAGCAAATGGCTTTAACTTAATGAAAGGCGAGACCTATTGCATTTGTAATGCTTTTTTTTTTTCCGAGTTGTTCCGACTGCATACATGGTACCTGCCAAACCCAGCCGTATTCCTCAGAGAGTTGGTGAAACAGCTGCCGTCATTCCTTCTCATGAGGATGAAAGTGGCTTGCTGGTGACTACAGTACACCGACGGGAGTATGGGAAAATAATCTGTCAAATTATGTGCCCTGTTGTGAAAGATTTTTCCCCAGAGATGTTTTTTTTACAAGAATGCCATTACAGTGCCGCGCCAAGCACTAATGGAACGCACACAGGTACAGCGCCAAGCACTCATGGTAATAACACACCTTCGTTTTAATTGCAAAGTGATGCAAAGTTTTATATTTACCAGTTTTCAGTCAATCCTTATCTTGGATATTTTTCAATAATGAAACGCCAAGCTTAGCAGTACCATGGCCTACATCTGTATTACTCAAGATAAAACGTATAGAACGCAGGCTTTGAAAACAGTTTAACTTTCCATATGCACTCTCGAGAAGAGCCCCAATCTCTCCAACTTTCATCTCTTCAATACTACTAATGCTGTAGTCTGATTGTACCAAGCTTCAATGTGCTCATGCATGTAAACGCCGTCATGCACAAAGATGGTCTGGCTATATGTGTAGTGTGAATATTTAACCTGCTGTATTGCACTGCAAGCATGGGGAATATATGAGGTCTTATATCTAGGAAGTAGAAGAAACCTACAAAGAGAACTTAATTTCCTATCAACCATCTGCACAGAAAGGGATGTCACTGGATTTCCAATCATCCATCGTACAGGAAGTGACATAACTGGTTTCCGTTTCCCATCCACGGCACCACTCCTCTTTCCCACAAACTACTTAATGGCAGCTCCAAAACGGATAATGAAAGGATGCGTGCAGCAGGCACAGCTGTGCCTATCTGCACCTGCACCGTGTCCAGCACCTGAGACCCTGGTTCTGTCCCAAGCCCCGCTACCGTGCTGCACTCCTCTGTGCTTTCAGGCCTGGCTGCCGCTCACCGCACTGCTGGTACCCTGCACCACACAACGTTGAACGAGAGTTCACATGTGTCTGCTGCAAGTTCTTATGATCAATCACTCCTACGCCAACAGCATCCACCATTCCACTAGCCAATAGCTCAAGCATTTGCAATGCAATTGGTCTCCCATTAGTGTAAGTTGGAGTTAATGGTGTTGTAAATGACAATGGGGCATATTATCAAGTGAGTCATCGGCGCTTTGGCGGCACTTTCATGCTGCTAACTCGTTTTTTTATCGCGCTATTATCAAGCTGACGCTAACAGGCGTTAGCGACAGCTTTCCGGCAATAGCAGCCAGATTTTACATCGCCTTGCATGCCAGCGATATTTATCGCTAATGACATGCAAAGTAGGCGTTCTTTCCCAAAACTACACGGAAAAAGTCGCTAACACAACATCGCACTATTATCAATGATGCCCCGGACCCCCGAAGCGACAAGAAAAGTCACGTTAAGCCCCGTTAGCACCAGGAATTAAACACCAGATAAAAACATGACTTAAACTGGTGGTGAATGGAGCTACATAGGAAAGACTAGGCCAGAGCCCCATCAGAAGAGCCACAGACGCCATGGAGGTGGTGATCATGCAGTGTAGGGGTCCCATGAAGGCAACAACAACCACTGCCAATGCCACCCCTCCCAGGACCACCCCCGAGGCAGCGACAAAGAAGACAGCGGGTACTGCGCAGACGTCACATGCGCAAGTCCAGCGGGGCATCCAGGATCTCTTCATGGTAATCCTGGATGTTGGGAGGCTTGTTGATGTGTGCTGCACCTGGCCCTGGGTGCTCAAATCTGCATTTAACTGTTATTGTACATCTTTTCTATGGTAGGTGGACTGATAGGCAATTTTTTCAAAGTCCCCACTTAGATACTTTCGGTAAGAGCTTATCTCTTGTTTCTGTCCGCTATCGCCGGTTTTCCTATCGCCTTCTCGCAGCGGTTAGCGGCAGTTTTCGCAGAACCTATCGCCTGTTGATTATAGAGCAATTACAGGGAGGAAGAAACAGGCGATAGACGGCAAGAGAAAAACTAGCGCTAAGCTAGGTTAGCGTTAGCTATCGCCAGTCCTTGATTATATGCCCCAATGTCTTTTGTGTATGTAGTGTGGATTTTAATTATAGGGATTGGATTGAACTTGCTAGTTGTGGAATTGTGTAGGGTGGAATTAAGTGTGTGTGTATTTGTGTAGTGGAATTATGTGGATAGTAATTATGTGGTATTAAATTAGCTGGAATTATGTAGAATGGGATTGAGTGTTATGGAGTGTAAATATGTGTATTGGTATATTGTCTTGTGGCGTGGTATGTAGTGGAATTTAATTATGTGGTGAGCTGTTGAATTGTGTGACATGATGTTGAATTTTGAGGTGTGGATTGGATGCATTTGTTGTGTAAGTGTGTTGATTTGATTTATGTGGTTTGTTGTTGAATTATGTGGTGCAGAATTGAAATGTGTGGAGCTGAATTGCGTGGCATGGAACTGTGTGGTATTTTGAGTGAAATTATGCTGATGGGAATTATCTTGCATGATGTGGAGTGTATTTATATGGATGGTTGCTATGTGGCATAGTGGTTTTATGTGGGATGTATTTATCTGGTATTTAGTAGAGTGTAATTAGGTGGCAATTATTAATGTGCACGTATTTGCAGAGGCTATATTGAATGTACTTTATTATCCTTTATGAATAACGGTAAAAACAGCTGCAGGAGACCTGTCAAAATTATATGTATTTGCAGAGCCTGTTTTAGCCTTAGTAAGTTGTTGAATGCAAAGTTACCAGACAGAAACCACCAGAACATTTCCAAAAAATAAATAAACACAGATCCTGGAGATGCTGCCAGAAAGAGTACTTAAATGAAGGGTTTCAGGTGATATCATAATTTGGATGCAGCACTTTAAACCATTCCTTGCCCATGACTTGGAAAATAAACTTTTTAAACATAAGTTAGGTGGCAAATGCAGATTTAATGAATAAAGCTTCAGCAGCATTTCAATGTTTAAAAATGCAAACTCTAAACATGTTTCTTGAAATAGGATTAGACCTCAGACATACAAATTGCACAGTAATCTAAATACAAAGTCTTGATCTGCTAGTGTGCTGGGTTTATGACTCTGCCCTGGCGACATTACATGTGAAATCTAATGGCTCACTGTAGGAGGGTGGAGTAGCAGACGCAGCCATAAATCTCGGCAGGGAGCTCATTTATGGAAAAGAGCCTCCCAGCGAAGCAAAGAGCCCAGCTCGGCAGGCGCTCATGTGAGAAAATAAATAGCTGTTGTGTGTGAAAAGTGTGGTAGAGCAGAAAGAATACGGAGGAGCAGGACAGCATGCCAGGTCCGTCATGTGGGGGAAGTGCATGGAGCCGAGAGGCACACTGGTGAGAGAGCCATAGAAGCACAGATGTGGGGGGAAGAGCAACAGAAGGGAGACCTCTGAAACAGCCCTGCCGCTGCGCATCGGGATTGAACTAACACCAATTAAGTCATTTTCCCCTCATTTCAGCACAAAAATGAGAAACATTGAGCAATAAATCTTACAGTCTAAAAATAAACGAATAGTGTGTTAAACACAAAACATGTACAACAAAAAGCACCCATAAATGGCGTCTGAAAATAAAGTGACCGTTGCGTTTCAAAATCGGAATGTTTTGATAGAGGTAGCTAAAAGAAAGCACTGCTTTGTTAATTTGCACAAGCACAGTGGCACACAATTAGGGGTGCAGACCGCAAATAAACAGCGTGCCGAGTGCTTCACGTTTGCAGTTAACCTCGAGGCAAACGCTTTCGAGGAATACGAACTGCTACAGTGCTGGGGCCAAGGTGCCCTCTGTTAGCCTCGGTCAGGGGCACACATGAGTGCACCATTAAAGACCCCGGCAGTGGGGTGGCAGGGGGGACAGCGAGGATCTGCAGCATGCAGCTGAAGTGCTCCCTGGAGTTAAAGTGCAGCAGCAGTAACCTGAAAAGTGTGAGGAAGAGCAGCTACTTGCACAGGCACACAAGAGGTTTTCCATGCAGCTGGGACCGGGAAAGACGCCTGAGGAGCCGACCCAAGTACTAGGAGATTGAAAAGAAGTGGCACAGCAGGCTGTCCATACACAGCATTTCACTCGACTCCTCTAAGTAACAAGATGAAAACAAAGGTAAAACCATGATGGAGTAGCGTTTATTGCAGTTTTATATAGCGCAAACTCCACACAAAGATATTGGATCACTGTGCATGAGCTCCGGTTAAATACACAAGATCACATTCATGTTTTGAGGCAAGAAGTGAAGTTATGTGCCCAGAATCACAGGATTTTGAGCACGCCGAGATTCAATCATGGTTCTCAAAGTCGAAATTCTGCAGTTCTGGTTGTAACGCCACAGTCAACCCTGCAGCTGGACAGACATGGAGATTAAGACGCACAGCACCATTAAACGGAGCCTTGCTGGTGGTCGTGTACGACAACTTGTATTTTGCTGCTTCTGGCGTTGCATACAGATATATTATACTGATAAAGCAAGTAACATTACACCTACAACAAGCCAGGGCTTTTGGCTTTGCCAATGGTTGTTGTTTGTGTAAGATAAATCAGCAACAACTACGGCTTCCTTGTATATAACATTGAAAATGCTTCCGTTCGGAAATGATGAGACTGAAAGAACTATAACGAGTCTCCTTGAAGTTACCTCAAAATCAGTGCCGAGTGGCATTGCTGCAGAGGTAAGATTTTCTTTTCACCTTGAGGGCAAAAATGGAGAGCCCGATAGAGACCCGGTTAATCAACTGATTTATAGAACTGCCAGTGCAAAGCACCGGCAGGACCCGGCCCACTTAAAGCCCTGGCTCTCACCTGTAGGAGGATGGAACCCAGCAGAGACCACAGCTCCTGACTTGTGATCACACAGCACACACAACACTGGCAGTAAAAGCATGCCCTAGCCGGCTGTGCCCCTGCATCTGTGGGGGACTGGGACAACTAACGGTGACACTGAGTTAGTTTTGGTGCAGGTCAGTTCACACAGAGGCCCAGAGCTCTGCACCCGCTCCTACAAACAAGATTAGCCAGGACGGAAGGCAACCCCAGCAGGCTAACCAACAAGATTAAAACAAATGTAAAACCATGATGGAGTAGCGTTTATTGCAGTTTTATATAGCGCAAACTCCACACAAAGATATTGGATCACTGTGCATGAGCACCGGTCAAATTACACAAGATCACATTCATGTTTTGAGGCATGGGGAGAAGTGATGTGCCCAGAATCACAGGATTTTGAGCACGCCGAGATTCAATCATGGTTCTCAAATTCAAAAATATGCAGTTCTGGTTGTAACGCCACAGTCAACCCTGCAGCTGGACACATGTGGAGATTAAGACGCACTGCACCATTAAACGGAGCCTTGCCTGTGGTCGTGTACGACAACTTGTATTTTGCTGCTTCTGTTATTGCATACAGATATGTAATAAGTGAAAGAGGAATGCACTGCAGCCAGAGCATGGGGATCTCTTGTCTTCATGGGGCCATTAGAAGCACATGGCCCCATAAAGATAAGAAAGTGCTTTGCGACAGCAGCAAAGCAGGCCACCAAGTCCGGATTGGAGGCAAAAGGGCATGAACCCACAATCCTAATTTCCAATGGCAGGCCACGCCACCCAATGGAAATTTGGGGCGGGGCTTCAAGCCCTCTTCTGAAAGTCCTCCTTAACAATAAACCTTGCAGAGAGAGAGAGCATGCGCTGTCACGCTAGGCGAGACCTAAAAAGAACAACATCTTGGACGAAGTGGGAGGAGGCCCCTTTAACCACTGAATGGAATCGTCCTGTGCACATTTTATTAGTCATGAGGCTGTTCAGTCAGTGGCAGAGGAAACACTGACGTCACTGGAAGTCCAATTAGGTCCAATCAAGCAAAATATGGTTTAAAAAACAGAAACAGGGCTTGAGCTGCATCACTGCTCCCGTTGAAGGAGGCAGGACTGCCCCTCCCTGCTGGCTGCAGTGCTTCATGGGCAATGGGAGAGCCCTCCAGCATGGGGATGGTGTGCAATGCACTGCACACGTACACTAAGAGTGCATCTTGTGTCATCAGATGAAATACTTTCACTTTCTGTGCTGCCACTGTCATTCTCACGCATCCAATCCATGTGCCGACAGACGCCTGTCCTGTGTGGTGTGGGACGGACCCGGTGTAGGGCTTTGATGGAGACTAGTGCTGTGGGACCTGTTGCATAACAGCATAGTGTCACTGACTAACCCCTTCTCGTAGACAAAATGAAGGATTCAAACTGTAAATTGTATTACCTTTATTAGAAGTCATTGCCAGGGCCGGATGAGACCGGAAATCTACTTTCCTTCCGACTAGCACCCGGTCGCATTTTTGATGTACAGTATAAAGACAAAAAATGCAAGCCGTGCTCAATTTTTTAGTTTAATTGTATTTGAGAATGACTGTCTGCAGCTTTTAGAGTTAGGTACGCATAAATGTTTGCAAGTGACCCTACGCGGTATGCAGCACTTTTGCCCAGCTGCAGCGTTTCAGCCAGAATCACTGTGCATGGAGGTACTTGACTATTGGCCTTTCCCTTTACATTTCTGGGTTGAAAACTGTAGTTTATAAATTCATTTTGGATAAAAGGAAAAAAGTGTATAAGTGGATGAAGATGTCACTCATGACAAAGATGTGAAGAATTAAAATGAAAACAGAAAGGATACAGTAAGAACAAGAATTACAGAAAGAAGGCAAAAGGGGAAGAGGAAACAGATATACAAATAAGGGAAATAAGTGAAAGAAAGCAATGAGCCAGACAGGTAAACAAATAGAAAACACACAATAAAGAGACAGAACAAAGGCAATGGAAAGATAACGGAAATGATGGCGTGAAAGGATAGAGGCAGCGAGTGAGAGGAAAGTCAAACAATGAGTAAAAGCACATAAAAGGGAGACTATGAGATGGAGACCAAATGAGAGCAGACCGAAAGAGGCAGAGGGATAGAGGCATTCAGTGTAAGATGAATCAAAAAAATGAGAGAAGATGGACATATATGTAACGTGAAGAGTGGAGAGATGGGAGGGGAAAAAGAAAAGACAGAACTGTGGGGGACAGCTGTCGCAGATGGAAATAAAAATTATACAGGTGAGGGAAGAAACAGGAACTTACTCAACTGAGCTGAAAATAAATCAGTCAAGGTACATGTAAAAGAAAAACAGGGAGTTATTAAAGTGTCAGCTTGATAGAAGAAGCTAGAAGATGAAGAAGGGTTGAGAGAATGAGAGGAGGAGAGGTGATCGAAAACAAACCCACAAAGGTATTTCCTTGATGTGATCCCTTACTTCTGATGGTTGTGAATGGTGTGGCTTGTTGTAGGTCTTTTGGCATCTATCTGCCCTACAGTACTGCCCAACCTAATCTGATCCAACTGTGTGCTTTTTAGCTGCTGTTGTCTTATCGCCTGACGCATCTGTGGTCTTGGAAGTATCTTTTTTTTCAGTGAGCAATAAGGAACCATACTATAAACGGGGGAGGGGGGGTAAAGGGACAGGAACTGCCCCATAGCACCGTTGTGCGGTCCTCTCGAGTCCGGACAGGGGGTTTCTGATGAGCCTGTCTACGTTTGCATGAGCAGGCAACTGGAGTCTAAGAGAGATACAGGGAGCTACTACTTTAAGGGCTTGGTAAGCAGTACTGCTCCTGCCTTGCAGCACATCTGGTTCTGCACATTTCATAGGTACATATTGCTTGCACATCAGCTGTTTGTGATACTTGTCATAATGTCCACACTGTTAGTTCACATTTCAGCAACTGGAAACTTAAATTGAAACCTAATGATCTGAACTTCCGGAAACATGCCATGGTGTCACCCCTCCTTAAGAAACCATCGGCGGATCCGAAAATCCTGGCTAATTTCCGCCCAATATCCCTCTTACCCGCTTTCTCCAAAATTATGGAGAAACATGTCCACACACACCTTGCTAGGTTCTCGGAGGCAAACAACATACTACATCCCTCCCAATCGGGTTTCCGCCCTGGCTTTTCAACGGAGACAACTCTGCTTGGTGTGATGGAAAATCTTCGCCTCCTAGTCGATAGAGGTGACTCCGCTGCGCTGATCTTACTTGACCTCAGCGCAGCGTTCGATACCATCTCCCATGACATTTTGTTAAACTCACTTTCCACCATGGGCATTAGGGGCAAAGCATTAGACTGGATATCATCTTTCCTAACTCTCAGGACGTTTCAAATCACCTCCAGTACTGCGACCTCAAATGTCCACCCATCCCCTCACGGTGTCCCTCAGGGCTCGGTGTTAAGCCCTCTGCTCTTTAACTTATACGTTACTCCGCTTGCCCAGATCGCTGAAGCTGCAGGTCTAAACATGTTTACCTATGCTGACGATTCCCAGATCATTTTTTCACTCTCAAATGGAGATCATGACTCCTCCTCCCTTCTGCAGTCTGGCCTTAGGAACATCTCCACCTGGATGAGTAAAAACATGCTCAAACTTAACGGTAGCAAAACGGAGGTTTTGACTTTGGGCCCAAATCAAAACCTCTGGGACTTAAGACACTGGCCATCCGAAATGGGCTCCCTAGTCCTACCCACGCCGTCAGAAAAAGTTCGCAATCTAGGCATTATCATTGACAACGGCCTAACCATGGAGCCCCGAGTCATTAACCTGACATCCACCTGTTTCACCATCTTGAGGTGGCTTAGGAAAATCATTTGGATGCTACCTGACGACACTCAAAAGTCCGTTGTCAATGCATTAATCACCTCCCGTTTAGACTACGGAAATGTTCTTTACCTGGGGTCTTCACAAGCAATCATGCGTCGCCTGCAATTGGTGCAGAACGCTGCAGCAAGACTGCTCTGCAAGTGCAATAGAAGGGAACATATGTCCGGTCATCTTAAGGCTCTCCATTGGCTACCTATCGCAAATAGGGTCAAATTTAAAACACTCAGCCTTATGCACAGAATCAAATGGGGCAATGCCCCCAGTTATCTGCAAGCCCTTGTGCGTGCTTACACTCCAGCTCGCTGTCTGAGATCTTCATATCAAGGTCTTTTCTGTGTACCCAAAGTTCGCCTTGCGAGGATGGGGGGCAGATCTTTTTCCCTACTGGGTCCCAAGCTTTGGAACTCACTTCCTCAGCATCTACGTCTGGAAATCAGCCATACCCGCTTCCGCAAAGCCATCAAGACCTGGCTCTTCTGACAGTAATTTGCTCCAGCCCCGTCCTTTGAGTTTTTAGATCTGCTCAAGTGGTTAATATCTTTTAGCGCCGGGAAACCCTTTTTGGGTAGCTGTCGCGCTTTAAAAATCTAATAAATAAATAAATAAATAAATAAACTTCACCAGCTATCATCTTCTCATCACTTAGGTGAGTGATGTTTCTGTGTCTGGCTCTCCAGACAGAACCTGATAGACAGCCATCTAATAGGTGGTCTGATAAGTCCAGCCTTCATTCTAGCCAACAGATGGAAGAGTGAAGCACAGCACATTGGAAAGCAAGAGAGTATAGACCTGGGAATTTGGACTTGCTTGGTGGTTTTTAAAGTTTTCAAAAAGGTGAGAAACATATTGCAGACATATTGGATCAGGGGGTGTTGGAGATTCTTACAGATTTCCTCAGAGTTGCTAGTCTCATATCCCGTGTCGCTCTAGAGCCTTGAAGGCTTCTCAGAGCCAAATAGAGAAATGTCTGAGAGAAGCAATGTGGCAGCTCTTAGTTCTCAGTCGAAGAGTAAGGGAAAGCGATTAGATGGCCAGGCTGCAGATACCCTCAAAGAAGTCTAGGATATAGAAGGGTCATCCTGAAAAGCATGATTGCCCCCTACAAATCTGGAATTACTGGCCACGTAGAATCACAAAGGAAGTCTACCTTGTGACTCCAGTGACAGTGATTCAAACAAATGGCCTAAAATCAATATGTGGGCTATGTGGTAATCGGCTGTGTAAAGCTTTAAACCAGATACTTTAAGTCAACCCTCAATCATGAAATTCTGTGATTTTTTTCTGTGTTCCTAAGACTAGAAAAATAAATTCATTTGCCATTCATTTTCTCTGAAGCCTCGGCCATATATTGTTGGTTTCATTTTCTGAATTTTTGGTTTTGGAAAAGTCAATTTTCTGCCCTGATTGTTTAGACTACAACAATGACAGTTTTCCTTTTGTATGGTCTAGGTTGTACTGGTTTATATTATTTTTCCTCTCAACTGTCCATTTACTCCAGGAGTTCACAATTTGCCTAGAGCATCCCTCTCTTTCTTTATCCTTTCTCAAAAGGTCAGCCCATTGCTCATTTTATCAGCCTGGGTAGTCCTCTTTTGTTTCTGTGCACCAAAATATTGTATTATGTTATCAGCTGAGTTTAACTTTTTGATACAGTTTTTGCAAAATTGTTTTGCATACAGTGATACACTAAAAAGGCTGAAGGCTAAGTGTTCAATAACCATTTATTTCAGAGAAATATAGATTTAAATGTCAAGCTGAATGGATAAACTGTAAGGATACAGAATTGAAAACAATCAAAAAGGAGAAATGGAGGTTTCAGGCATTGAGTAACGATGGTGAGAGAATGAGAGTGATTAAGTTGGTAATGAGAAGAAAACCTAAGGGGTAGAGAAAATAAGTGATCAAACATAGGGTTGAAAATGAAAGGAAGTCTGGAAGTGATCGGCCTAAGAGAGTTTGAGCTGTGCAGGTGAGGGAAATGGTGGGGTTGGGAATGAGAGGTATGGGTAAAAAGTGTGAGAAACCTGGGCTTTTGCAGTGTCCACCCACTATATGTCCCCTTTGTGACTTCTAGATGCTGGTTTTCCGAAATTGATTGTGGCCTGGGCTCTGCTAACCAGACCCAGGGCCTGTGCTCTAATTAAAAGTTCATGGTAATTAGGCGTAATTCAAAGTGATACTGACATCCCACCTGTAAGTCCCTATCATATGGTAGGGTATGTAGGATTAGGGGCACAGCAGAGTTGATGCACCTACGAGTGCACTGCTGCATGGCCTACTGTTATTTTAACAGTCAGCCCTGCTTTGCGAGCTGCTTTTTAAATTAAAATTAGATGCAAATATGCCTTTAGAATTAAAGGTACTTCTAAAATCTTAAACTACCTTATCTTTCCATATAAGTCACCCCCAAGGTGCCCCAACGATAGGGTGCAATGTTTAAATAAACAGGAACATTTTAAATAATGTTTTATATACCCATGTGGGAGAAAAACTACCAGTTTAATTTTTCCCCATTCTAGTGCATTCACTCCATAGGCTAACATGGGAATACTTTAATAAAGTATAAATAAAGTATAACTATTGACAGAGTGAGCTAAAATATTTATTAAAAGACTTAAAAGAATAGTTATGATAAATCCAACAACTTGCCAATGTTAGATGTATTATGACTATAACAGAAAATATATTGAAGAACTTGCTTTTCTGTGAGCCAAAATCCAGCCTTCTAACAGCCTCTCCTGATTGGCCAGCCTTTGGCCGGCTGAGCCAAACCTGTCTAATGAGATGAGGTGTGAAGTGGCCTGCATAGCGGCAAATAACATCTGGGGAAAATGACAGTTAGGACAGGACACAGGCTCACCCCCACTTCCTGTAGCCCCAGCCAGACAGGAGCCCCAGTAATGGGTTTAGCAGAGGGGCTGGAAGGAGAGTGTTAGGGAATGTTAACCACATCAGTGGGTTGGCTTAGCCAGATCTTAACTTCTGGGAGAGCGTTTCTTCATTTTGAATTTTGTCAAACAGTGTTTCCTTAGACAAGACTATGACACACTTTGGAGGAAGCTGTCATACTTCTGAGTAGTGTCCTGTAACTTATTGGTCAGGGGTACCCGGCTGCTTGTCAACCAAGAACACTGGATAAATATGGGAAAGCTTCCTAGCAACTACGATCCCTGTGTGGAAGGAAAAAAACGAAGAAAGACTGCCCTGCTGAAGCCCTGGCCTGCACCAAGAGGACAGGACTCTGAACTACTGCACCTGCTGCACACTTTGAGCTTTAGCAAAAGAAGGACTTTGCTTGACTCTAAAAGTTTGAGATGTGGACTCCATGAAAGCAAAAGGTTAAAACCGCTCCACCTGCATCATCTCCACCAAGAAGAACCCAGCTGGACAGCATTTAGCGGACTTTAAATTATATGGCCAGGTGCATTGTGGGTCTTGTAGTCCCAACTTTCCAAGGAGCAACTCAGAGATTCTGGAACCTTGGATTGGTGTTGTGGACCTTCAAAGATACAAAAGAAACATCTGGAGAAGAAGGACTGCCTTGCTGGGCCCTTGGAATGCACAAAATAGGAATGTACTCATAAGGACTGCACCTGCTGAACTCACAAGGCTTCACAACAAAAGGACTTTGCCTGTCTTAAAGGATGAGGAGTGGAGACTTTGATTGGCAAGATGTGGAAAAGTGCTGGAAGGGCTAACTGCAGCATCAACAATGAGGACAACTCCAGCTGACAAGCTTTACCTGGGTTTTACTTCGATTCACGAGGTGCATTGTGGGAGTTGTAATCCCAGACACCAAGAGGCAAACCAGAGCTTCTGAACCCTTGGCTGGTGCTGCAGGCCACTTTCCCACATCAAGAAACAATTCTGGAAGTAAGTGTAAAAGTGTTTAATTGTGGGTGGCCTGAGCTCTTGACTTTTTCCCGGTCAAGCGCAACTTTTTTTTAACCCTTTGAGTGCCATTTGCTTCTGAGCACTAGTTTCACTTTCAACCTTCAAAAATACATATCTCTGGTTCCCTACATTAGATTTTTGTTGTTTTGGTGTCATTTTAGCCACACAAATATTTCCCATCTTTATAAGTTGGTGTTGGATTTGTATTGGGCGTTGTGTCTTACCTATTTAATGTATTGGTGTTTGCAAATGCTGTACACACCTGTCATCTAAGGTAAACCTGTCTGCTCGCAGCCAGCTACCAAAGGTTGAGCAAGGGAATAATTTATTGAGCCCTTGACTGGGCCTTATATTTTGACTGAGGCCGTATTACTAGTGGTAAGTACCTACCTACACCTACTAATAAACCACCTTCCAACAAAATGTAAACTCAGATATATAACTGAATGTATGGCAGAGAGATTTTATAGAATGAGAGTGTAGAATTGCAAGTGAGAGATAAACTGTGTCAGATAAACTGAAAGAATCAGAGATTGGAATGCAGGAGAGTTTATCCTTGAGAATCAGTGACTTTTCTGACCACATTGCGTTGAACCATGAAAAATGCATTCACACAATGGAAGTTTGCATTGCAACGTGTCCTTTATTAAGTTCTATATAGAATAGCTCAACAATATCTGTGACTGTCCTATGTGGCCCGTAAGCAAGTCTTTAAGGTTTACAATTTGCTTCTGTGTGCCACGTCCACACAAAAGATGTTTATGCCTTGTATGTGAAATGTTGAGTGACACTTATTCACTGGCATTTATGCTTCTCTAATCGAGCTTGTAAGTTCTTGGCATTTAGCAAGCACTCCATAAGAGACATATCCCAAAGGTCATAATACAAGATCCCGCTCAAGCCTCCTCATGCTCATAAATGTTCCTCATAGTAGCTGCTTCAATGTGTCTAAATCACCTCTCGTCCCCGAAGGAAATTACAAATGTGGGTAATCTGCCCCATGGAAAGATATCATTAGGCATATCCATAGAGATAGTCTGTCTATCCCGTTGATATCTGGTATTGATAGGCCTATGTCCCGTGGGTATCTGTTCGCATGGGGTGCAATACTGTTTTTAAGTTTGCAACATTCACTATCTCAAGATTAGGGTCCAAAATGAATAACCCAGACTGGTTGTGCCTTATAAGAGGCTATGATATAATCTGCTGTTATGAAACTTGGGCCCTAGATACATAGAGCCTCAAGTATCAAAGTCACAAATAAGACATCGGAAAATGCAAATGATGCAGATTCCTAATTTGCGATTTCTTATTTGGAATGTATGAAAAGGTACCCTCCGGTGACAACGAATCATTGTGATTCATTATTTCCAAATAAGATATGTTTAACACTGAATATCAAATTTCAAATATCATTTGCAAATTGCTAATTGCTCTCTGTCTGTTGATGACATCAGCAATCCAGGAAGTAACAAGCATTGGCATAGCCAATAGGTCACGCCTTTGGGACCTTATAAGTGTTTAGCCATGCAACAGTTGCATAACTAAATACTTATAAGGTCGCAAAAGCGAGACCTATTGGCTATGCCAAGCGGCCCTGCTGCCGCGAAAGTGATCGCGATCAAACATCAAAGTGGCCGTGCGGCCGCGAAAGTGAAAGTAATCGCAGTCAAGCACAGCGCACGCACCCGCGCACATGCACTGTAGCTCTAGGATGGCCTGGTAGCCCTTTTTGGAGCCCTCTCAATAAGTCTCGCCAGACCAGCCCATGCACTGAGTCAGGCGAGACATAAAAAGGCAGAGTGCTTGAGCATGCTGGACCCATGGTACGAACTTTGTGGCCCCATGCCTGATTTAAGACGTTTTCCTCACAGACATTTGAGGAAAGTGTTGTGTTTTTAGTCAAAATTTGTGGTTTGTAAGGCATTGTGAGTATGAAAATGTGGCGTAATCCATGTGAAGCACACCACCCTGGGATCCCCAGGCCAACTCTTTTTCAGAACTGTCTGGGTCTGATAAGTTTTCCTAGGTGGAAGCCTACCTTAGCCCAAAATGTGCAGCCATTCACTATTGCAAGTGGGCCGATATTGAGAATTAGCCATACTCTCCTGGCCCATATGTAATAACAACACGCATAGGAATGAAATGTCCTCTCATTTGCTATTGGGATATGATTTTCTTGTTCGCAGGGGAGCAGAAAGACTGTTGGGGCTTTAGGGGTGGCTGTTTGGATGGGCCAGATCTACCGCATTACTTTATTAGAAAAAACAAATTCCTGCTATTCTGTGGACTTTCTGAGCCCAGGGGAAAATTGGGGCAAGCCTTCTGCCAGTTCTGGAGGGAGGGGTGTGAGGCGGGGTTGATGTGGTTTTTTTTTGGGTGTCGATGGCCAGAGTGCAACACCTGCACACACTTTCTTTTGCCTCAAATGCCTAATCCCAGGTGGACTTTCTAACCCCCTGGGCCGATTTGGGGCATTCTCCCAAGTGGGGAGACTGTTTCGTTCGGAGAACTCAGTTGAAGAGGGTGGAATTATAAGGATGTGTGTAGCATCCACAAATCCTAAGACGTTTGGAAATTGTAAAATTTGGTAAAAATGTAATTTAATTGACTGCAAATTAGCATGGCTATTTGGTTAATATATGCACATTGATTCTGAAGAGCAAAGCAACCAAAAAATAAAAATAAATCTTGATCAACGAACTCTGGGAAATACCAACAGAAAATGCCGCAGTATTTTGGTAACTCGCTGACGAAAGCAGATGTAGGAGCATAAATCCTTGCCTGCATCCAGCGGGCCGCAAGCATTGGCCTCAAGTAACTAGATCGATAATGATGGCATACACCTCCTCCCCAGTTTGATCAAATAAAGGTATATGCTGCCTGTGAATGCGTTCCTGTCTCCTTCTCCTCCTATGTAGAGCTCCAAGAGCCTGCCACTGGACCACCATTGCATACAGTGCAGACTTTGTGGATGCTAGCCCTGAAGTACAGCTGGCCTTTGGTACCTGCCACCTGCTTATCACCTTCTTTCACTTGATGGTAATTGCACATGCTATTTGGGCTTTTTTTTGTGAAAGAACCACAATTTGAGAATGTTTAGTACATAGAAATAATGTTTTGCAGAGTGCAATTCCTATTTGAGGAATTGCTAAATAGTTCCCTATTTGGCTATTCCTTAAATATTCAGTTTTATTTGCAAGTTTAAGGAATCCTTATTTTTATCCTTTGGTATATAAGGAATCCCTGTTTCAGTGGTTGCAAACCAGTTTGCGACCAATTTACCATTCGCAAAAAGTATGCACATAAGGTCATTAATGGATGAGTAAAATACATTTTCTCAGTTGCAAACCCCTCATGAGCTGGCAGAGCAAAAGAACACCAGTTTACATGGATCTTGGTAAAGTCGCCAGGTTTTATTGGTCACATCCATATTTTGAAATGTGGTTGGTTTACAGCCCGACATATTTTTTTAGAATTCTATTATTATAATGATAATTAATTTCACACAATATGGATATTGCTAACTCACTTATGAATGAATCAGCTGGCTTTGTAGCTTTTTTATGGATGAGTGATTTGAATCCTAAATTCTGTCCTCTGTCTTGTCCAGCTTCTTTGGGGCTGGTGGGTCATCCGGGGGAGGCGCTCACCTATTTTTGTCACACACCTTATGGGTACATATTAAATTTGCTTTTGATTCTCTTTCTACTGAACCGATTTTAAAACCATCATATATTAGAGATGACTGTAGTATTATAATTGATTTTATATTGTTTTCTCCGGATATGATGGCGCTTTTACCTCATTACACTGTAATAGGAACTGCATTTAGTGTTCATAGTATGCTCTCCATTTTGTGTTTTAAGTGTAGGGCGACTGATGATGAAGGAGAAATGGGACCAACGCTTACCCTAGCCAAGCACAAGGGAATGATGGTCAAATGGGAGAACATAGAGAAGGCACTTCTGATACCCTCTCAGACACACAAAATATGAAGGCGGTGTTAACCTGTTAGTATGCGGATGCCAGTGTTGATGACATTATTGCCAGGTTTCTTGAGTTATGTGGCTCTGTCACAGAGATGTTGCTGGTCCCCTGCAGGCCCAGGAAGCTCAAGAACACACATTCTTTTGATGCTAGTTGATCTCAAGCACACAGGAATCTGGTCAAAGCCTTGAAGTCAACTCCAAGGAAGCAGGAGCGTGTCCCTTGCTGTGGACTAGCCTACAAAAAAGCAGTTGTGATGAGGAAATAACAGATAAGGGACAAGACTTATGCAACTCTTGTAGAGGCCATCTCCAAGAAAGATAGTCGAGGGTGCTGGCAGGGGATCAACTTCCCGTTTTTTAATGACTTGAACTTGCTGTTGTCAACTCGCCAGATTATACTTTGCTCATTATGCAGAGGTTTACAGTGGTGGCCGCCCTCCAGTCACACTTCTCAGTAGGGAAGCAGTCGAGTCTGGTGATCTTGCTATTAAATTTTAAGATGTTCTTAAAGCTAATAGTAAACATCACAGGGGCAAGGCTCCAGGCTATGATGGGTTCCTTTTAAGATATTTGTAATTTAAAAAACTGACAAGCAGGCACCTCATCTTATTAATAATTTGATCGGTCCAGTAAGATCTGCCACACCGAAGTCCTGGTCACATGCTATTATTGTACCAATTTTTAAAAAGGGCAACAAAGAGGACCCAAAGTTCTATTGCCCTATATCTTTGATCGATACTAATGCAAAGATAATGGGTAGGATTTTTTAGACCGAATGGTGTCTTGGGCCAAGGAAAATCAGATTATGTCTAAGCTACAATATTGCTTTACTGCAGGCGTGGACACAATAGAGCAGTGTGTTCATTTTTATCTTTCGATTAATAAGTATACAGTTGTGAAAGGCAGTTCTGTTTACACTGTATGCATGGATTTTAATTTGGCATTCAACAATGTGAACTGTAATACATGATGAGATATTATGACAATTATATAGTGAAGTGACAGCCAGTGTTATAGCCCATATAAAGAGATGGCAAAACCCTTTAATATCTCAAGGGGGGGGGGGGGGTGAGACAGGACTGTGTCCTGGCCATTTTGTTTTAATTTTACATCAATGGCTTGGATAAATATTTACATAGTTCTGCCATTGATATAGCACAAGTTGGAACTAGTCCCAAAACCGCTCTGCTCTATGCAGGCGAAGTTGTGCTTATGGTGTGGACCCTGTTTTGGCTTCAGAGGTTGCTGGATAGATTTCTAACCTTTAAATTAGAACTTGATTTCACTATAAATGAGTCAAAGACCAATATTATGAGCTATGGCCCCAGAAAATATATACTTAGATCTGTTGTTGTTAATTGAACTAAGATTACCCCAGTTTCTACTTTCTCTTATATAAGGGTTTTATTTCATGATACCTGTGGGTGGTCTACTTTGGGCCTAGTCATTGCGGGTGTATTTGGAGGAAGCATAGAGGAACTATTTCGGGCGTGGCTTTGGAGCCGTTGGTGATGGCCGCTGATTTCGGGAGCTCCGCGGCGACGTAGACAGTGGAGAGCTTCCAGGCTTCTTTTCTTCTGTTCTGGGTCGCAGAAATCGACATGTCCTCCGTCGGAATACCTCAGCTATCGGTGTGAGGAATAGCGGAGAGTTTCCATGCCGTTAAGGTGATTTTATTTCGGGAAATGCAGTCAGTCAGAACAACGGCCGCCATTTTGTTTTTTGTGACGATAGTTTCCTGATACGTTCGTCACCCCTTTTATCAATACCATTCACTACGAGACTGATATTATATCATATGCACAAAGGTTTTTTCTTCATGTATGGTGTAATTTCCGGGTCTTCTTTGTGGCAATTATTGGAGTACCTCCTGCAGAATCTTTTTTCTTCAGTTTTTCGTTCTCCTCTCATCAACGCTCTGTGGCGGACTTCTTCCAACTTTGACAGATATTGTTGTCTGAATCATCTCTCCTTGTGACCGTCTCTTTCGTCACCAAAAGAGACTTTGTCTTCCGTTTCTTCATGGCAATGCCGCGCGGTGCTCGCAGTGGCGCTCGCGCTGGGGCTCACCAAGTTATCTCCTCGCCACTGGCTGATAACAACCCTTTTAATGTCCTACGAGGCGCTATGGATGAAGCTTCTCCGGAGTCCTCTGATCATAAAACCTCCTCTTCGGCGGATACTCGCCCCAAACAACTCTCCAAATTACCTGCAGCTTCGCCCTCTGGCAAACGGGCAAAAATTAACCCCCCTTCTCCTACTAATCCACCCTCTTCAGTCTCTATGGAGCTTCTCCTTGAGGAAATCCGTGCTCTGAAGCCGTATATGGAAGAAACTAATTCGCGCCTACAAAGCCTTGAAGACAACTGGTCTCACACCGTCCAGAGAGTTGGGGTCCTTGAACAAAGAGTTGACGCGTCCGAAGATACCTTACAGCAAGTACCCCTCCTACATACAGAAGTTGATCGGCTCAAACAACAAGTCGAACAATTGGAAAACCGCAACAGGCGCAACAACCTGCGTATTTATGGTCTAGCTGAAGGCCTTGAAGGTTCCAATCCAATTTCATTTTTTCAGTCATTCTTACCGTCTCTTCTTGGTCTTCCTGAATCTCCTCCTTTGAACATTCAACGCGCTCATCGTTTGGGCCGGTTGTCTGCTTCTTCCTCCTCCTCAGCGAGACCTCGAGGTACTATTTTATATTTTTTGGAATACACGGACCTCCTCAAAGTACTCCAAGCTGCCAAACAAAAAGGAAAGATCTCTTGGCATGGCTCCAATCTATTTTTTACTCAAGACTATGCCAAAGTGACTGCAGATCGTCGGAAAAAGTTCCTGGATATGAGACCTGCTCTTCGGAGTCTTAATGCGAGATATGGCCTTTTTCATCCATGCCTTTTTAAAGTGACATATAATAACAAGACTGTTTCTTATGAGGATCCGGCTGTTCTCCAACAATTTTTGAATAACTGTCGTCATGAGTCTATGGATGTCTCCAGATTATAATTATTTTCTCTCCCTCATGTAGAATGTTTGCTGTTTTACTGTATATGGTTTTATTGTTCCACATCGTTAACATTTGTATTTGGTCTTTTTTCCCCTTAGTTTTGGATACTTGGGCCCCTGTTTGTTATCCTCTTCAATTTTCCTGGATGCCGCCCTCCCTGCCGTCGTTGCCCTGTGGTTTCCCGTTCGGCGTTTCATTTCCCTGATGTGGTTCCAACACCCTCATCCTTTCTTGTTCTCCTGTGGTATGTCTTTTGCCATTGTGTTCTTATGTTTATGGAATTGGTTGTTTTTGCTTTCTCGCTTTCCTCTCCTTATTCTACTCTTTTCTCTTACTCCTTCTTTCTTTTCTCAGTACCATTGTCTCATTCTTTCTTCTTTTGCTCTTACCTATTGCTCTTTTCTTTCTTTTTCCCTCTTTCTCGGGATTCAGTTCCTTCAATCTATTTTTTATCTTTTTTCCTTATTTGTTTATGCCTATTTCATTCTCATTTTATCTCTGTATTCTTTGATCTTCTTCCCTTTTCAATATAATATGTTTTATGGTGGTTCCTTGGTTGTATTTATTAAATTATGTATCTGCTTTTCTTTCTTGTATTTGATACTATCTCTTCTCCCTGCAATGCTTTGTCTTTCCTTCCTTTACTAATGTAAGGATTACTATCCAATTTTTTCCCTATTTATGCTTTTCGGTTTTCCTTTTATTTATATTTTTCTCCTTCTATGTGAATGACTTTGAATTTTTTATCCTGGAATGTTAAAGGTCTTGGGTCACCTATTAAACGCCAAAGAGTTTTATCTCATGTAGCAAATTTAAAAGGGGATATCGTTTTACTACAAGAAATTCATGTTAAAGATACTGAAATTCCTAAATTGCGTCGCAATTGGGTTGGTCATGTGTTTGCATCTCCTGGTTCTGGGAAGCGCAATGGTGTTGCCATTCTATGCCATAAGAAGTTAGATGTTCAGCTTGTCAATCAAGATAATGATACAGATGGTAGGTGGGTAGCAGTTTCTTTGTTGATTAATAAAGTTCCTTTGACTATTATTAATATTTATGCTCCCACTGTTCCAGATAAAGTCTTTTGGCCCCATATTCTCTCCTTACTTATGCAAGTCACCGATGATTATCTAATTTTGGGTGGAGACTGTAATATGGTTGTGGACCCCTTTTTGGATAGAAGATCTGATTCTAGATTCTCCCCTTCCCACATGCATTCTTTGTTTACTTCCACTATTTCTCAAAGAGCCCTTGTTGATTCGTGGAGGCTCTGCCACCCTACTCTTAGGGAGTATACCTTTTATTCACCTCCTCACTCTTCCCAGTCCCGGTTAGATTATATTTTCATTTCCAAAGCCCTCACTCAGCTTATTACTCACTCAGACATAGGTTCTATCTTAATTTCTGATCATGCTCCAGTCTCCTTAAGCCTGGAATTACTCCCCCCCGTGAAAGGCACTAGGAGATGGAGGTTTAATAACTCTCTTTTACTGGACCCACAATTTACACCAGCTTTTATGGATTTTGCCTCCTCATTTTTGGTAGAAAATGACTCACCTCAATTAACTCCTTCCCTTATTTGGGACACATTTAAAGCCGCCTCTAGAGACTTCATTATTACATTTGTTGCCCGTAAACGCCGTAAAGCCTCTCAATCGGCCCAGTTACTTAATACACAAATTAAACAATTAGAACACTCCTTTTACCTTTCTAAGAAGCAATCCGACTTAGATAATCTTATTAAGACTAAGATCTCCTTTAATAAAATTTCCACTGATTCTGCCAATCTATTTTTACTTAAGTCTAGTGCTAAGTATTATACTGCCCAAAATAAAGCCGGTAATCTTTTAGCTAGATACCTCAAAGTCAGGAAGGAACGTACTAAAATTGAATCCATTGTTACCTCCTCTAATGTTGTGGTTCATAAAGATGAAGATATTTTGGCCGAATTTACGGATTTTTATCAGCGTTTATATACTCCGGAATCCCTCCCAGCCGTATCCGAAATTACTCGTTATTTATCATCCATTACCCCACCTTCCTCCTCAGAAGTTGATTTTTCCCCTTTAGAGGCTGACATTACTTGCAATGACATTCTGGAAGCTATCCAAACTCTGAAGAGGGGTAAAGCCCCTGGCCCTGATGGGTTTACTATAGAATTTTATTCCCATTTCTCCTCCTTACTTCTTCCTAGGATTCACCAACTATTCTCATTCTTTATAACTTCCCAAAGATCAGAAGGTACCTTTCAGGAGGCCCTTATTTGTCTTCTCCCCAAGGATGGTAAAGATCACACCTTTTGTAAGAATTATAGGCCCATTTCCCTAATCAATTTAGACTACAAAATTTTTGCCAAGATCCTTGCACTTCGTTTAGAAAAAATTCTCCCAAAATTAATTGCCAAAGAACAATGTGGGTTTATCAAAGGACGTCACTTATCTGATAATACCCGTCTCTTCTTTAATGTTTTAAGTAAATCGCACGCTCATAAGTCGTCATTGGCAGCTATTGCATTGGACGCTGAGAAAGCTTTTGATAGAGTCAACTGGCAATTTATTTTTTCCTCCCTTTCTTGGTTTGGTTTCGGCCCTAAATTTCTTTCTTATGTCTCAATGCTTTATTCCTCTCCTAGATCTTTTATTCTAGCTAATGGCCTTGTTTCCTCTTCCTTTCCGCTTCTCCGTGGGGTTCGACAGGGTTGTCCGTTGTCCCCGCTCCTATTTATATTAGCATTAGAACCCTTTTTAACTAAAATTCGTATGAACGCTGATATTTCTGGTTTCCCTTATGGTTCTACACAGTTAAAGATCTCTGCATACGCAGATGATATTCTATTATTTCTCTCGAATCCCCATACATCTCTTCCGGCATTTTTATCAGAAGTCTCGAACTATGCATCAGTGTCTGGTTATAGGCTTAATGTAGACAAGTGCGAAATTCTTCCTCTTAATAAATTTTGTTTTCATGCCGATTTCTTAACTTCTTCCTTTAATTGGAGCCCGAACAAAATCAAATATCTTGGTCTTTGGTTTACACCTTCTATTAAGGACACAGTGGCTTTGAACTTTAAAAATTTACTTACAGCTCTCACTACCTCTACGAAGCAATGGCATCCTTTGTTCTTATCTTGGTGGGGTAGACTAGACTCTATCAAGATGATGTTGGTTCCTTTAATCTTATTCCTTTTGTCGAATCTTCCGGTTCACATTCCTAAGTTCTACTACAAGAATATCTACTCCATTTTATCTAAATTTTTATGGCAAAACAAAACGGCCAGAATGTCTTTCTCTAGACTTAAATCTCCCAAACACTTAGGTGGTGTTAATTTTCCTGATTTTTCGTCGTATCATACTTCCTTTTTTCTTGCTCATTCTGCTTCTTTCATTTCTGATCATACTCCTGACCCCTCTTCTTGTCCTCTATGGGTAGAGGTTGAGGCTTCCTTTTTTCAGCCTTTTACGTTTGAAGAATTTGTTTCATTGTCACAACCTCCAAAGAAATTTTCTCTTCCTATTCTCCAACATGTTTGCAAGACCTTTCAACCTATTATTTTCCACAACCTGGATGACCGTGCTCGTTTTTTACAATCCCCTATTTGGTATAACTCTCTTATCAAGATTAAAAATAGATCTATCTTTTGGAATGATTGGCTTTCCCTAGGTCTTAAATGGACTCATCAACTCTTTCATGATGGTTCTTTTATTCCCTTTTCTATTCTTCAGGATCGTTTCTCTCTCCCTCTTTCTTCTCACCCTAAATATACTCTATTAAAATCGGCGGCTCAAGCTACTTTTGATGCCCTTACGGATACTTCCATTCAACACAGTTCTTCTCTCATTTCCTTACCATCTTTGCATTCCTCTCCATCTGCTTCTCAAATTTATAAAACATTGCGGGATACGTCTGCTAATCGAATGAAATCTCCTGTGGAGTGTGCCTGGGAATCAGATTTAGAGGATTGTTTTCCTCTTACTACTTGGGATAACATTTGGAACAAAATAAGGAAGTCATCTAGAGCGGCAAATACAACCCAAACCCTATTTTTTATATACAATCGACTTTTAATTACCCCATCCAGACTACACCACATTGACCCCTCTATCCCGTCCAGCTGTTGGTCTTGTTCGGCTTTAGTGGCTGATCTTAATCACATGTTGTTTATTTGCCCTGTTGTTCATCTTTTTTGGGGCAAAGTTTGGCAACAAATTAACTCCATTTTTTCTACCAATTTCCCCTTCTCTTTTTCCCATATTTTTCTTGGGAGTCTCTCACAATTGTGGTCCTCCTCCAACACTGATACTTCCATAGTTGACCTCCTTCTTGCTGTGGCATTTCAACAAATCACGAAAGCTTGGAAAGATACTTCCCTTATTTCCTATCAAGCATGGTGGTATGGGGTTTGTTATAATCATAGGCTAGATAGAGCATATGTCCACCCTATCTCCCTTGCGATTAAAAGAGACTTATTATGGCTACCCATTACCTCTTTTCTAAATGTGTCTGCCCAATCCATCCCCTTACACAACCCTTGCAGGGAGGAAGTATCTAAGCCTCCTTAATGTTTTTGTTCTTATTAATAATTCTGATAGTATTAATATAGGTAATTTTGCCAATTTGCTCTATCTCTTGTTACATACTAATTCCTGTATTATGAAATCATATTTGTTCCTTATACTGCCACTTATTTAATATATTGTTGTAATATGTTTTTGATGATATCCCTTTTTCTTTCCCTCTTTTCTTCTTTCCCTTTCTCTCTCTACTTCTTTCATTGATCTGAACTGATTTATAATGTATTTTTTATCATAAATGTATATTATTATTGTATTGCAACTTTTTTCATTCTTCAATAAAATCCTCTTTAAACTGAAAAAAAAAATAGAGGAACTATTTCAATTTTCCTAAAGGTTGTGTAGTTACCCATTAGATAAACTGATTATGGTTTATATATCTAACTGCCTCTCTATTGTAACATATGGCGCAGTACTATGGAGCATGCAATCCTATGATATTTAGAAAGTGGAAAATTGATTTCTGATAAGTCTTCTAACTATCCCTCAGAGCACCTCCACCTTGCTGTGACATTTAGAATTAAGGTTAGATTATATTAATTATTTGATCATGCTTCACCCAGCTCTCCTGGACTAATACACAAACTTCACTTACTCGGTCTGGAAAAGGCCATGAAAATCCTGTGGCTAGCATATATTGAGGTATTGTGCCATAGTCTGAATGTGCCAGAATTGTTTGATAACCCTGAGGGCCTGGTTGGTTCTTGTAAGAAAGTGTCAAAGGAAAAAGTTTTAGATTGTGTGGAACCCAGTGATACAAATTGAGAGCAAGAAATCTACTGTGAAAAATTATATTTCTCTCATCACCCGCCCTCAGACAGATTTATATCATGACTAAATTCTGCACAGTTTCCATAGATATCTGTTGACACGATTAAGGTTCAACACTTTTCGCTTTATGGTCACTTTTTCGCTACCACTTTCTCATTATGTGACTTAATCTGTTTGTCCTTGCGACCATTGCTCTTCCCAAATGACCAAGCGTTTTCTATTTTTCCTCAAATTTTAGGTTTCTTTAAGATGTTGTTATTTTAAATCCATCTTTAAATATGCAGGGAAGCCCTGGTTTTTACACAACGCGTACTGTCAATATATGTTTGCTGGGCAGCGGTGAAACATCTCCAGCATGCTATTAGTTAAAGTAAAGTTTGGAGATGACTTTCACTTTGCCTTTTTAGATGCTGTTGGCTGAGATATATTAGCTGAAGTTGTGGGATTGAATTGTCGCCTAGAATGGTATTTTTATGATCTAATTATTTTTGTTACAGGATAAATAATTATCCTCTTGTATTTTACATTTGTGAGTAATTGGTATTTCGAACAAAAATTAGGATTTTTGTAATCAATCTGTAATCTTAAAAACTGTGATGCAATTGATAAATTTTAATGTACTTTTATGGTTAAACTGAATAAACGTTATACGCTGCCTGTAATTAAACTGAATACAGTTTATACTGACAGACTGACTGACCTCCAGAGGGGTTCAACGCAGAGCCCTTTCTTCTTTCCCACAACACAGAAAACCCAGAGGCCTCAGAACAGGCCCCTGCTTGGATTCTGCAGCTCTTTAAATTCAGTAGAGACAGACATGCAATATCCTGTAAAAGCTACTTTAAGCACCTCACCCAATTCCTCTGGGACTGACCGGCTCAAACGTATTACAGAGGTCCTGATTTAGAGTTTGGCAGATGGGATACTCGTCACAAACATGTCCACACCCCAGGATATTTGAGCAGCTCCCTCAAAGACTCAGCAAACAGGCAACCATCTTTTAAATAGTCTGGCATCGATGGATGCACCCTTACAAATAATTTTATTTTATAGTTTGTCTCCTGGCACTCACATTTTTATGAAGTAATAGTTGGAATGGAATATGAATGGGCTTGCAGTATCAAACTGCTTCTTGTGTGACAGTTATTTGTCTTTTGTGCACCAAGAATTCCAGCTGCACAAACATGATTTGGATTACTCTTGTGATGCGAAATTACAAAATATTGTCTGCCTGTGCAGTTTAGAGGATTTTGGGGCAAAGATACCTACTACAAGAGCACAGGAACAGAGTCTTGCTGCTGCTGGCTGCTGCTATGTGTGGTCTGTTGCATTTAGCTCTATCTCTTAGAACATAATGCATCCTCAGGTCCAATTTGGATGCTAAGAAAAAAACACTAAAAGGAAGGTTACATTCCAAGCGTAATTATGTGTAATTTTGCATAATTATGGTACAGCAAGTTGCACAAGTTATGCACTCCCCTAACTGGACTGTTCCATGAATTAATATCTAATTTCTTTGGAAAACTGTGTTGTGCAGTTTGACCTATTTTTGTCCATGTTTTCTTCAAGCAGGATCCTGCAAGCTTCTGAAGTTAGTTGCAAACTGTGCATGGTACCTGTATTGCAAAGTGAATCACCTCCAGGCATTCACAGTTTTGGTGCACAAACAGTGGTACAGTGGTAGTTCCATTATCACACAATATGATAAATTGGGTAGCTGAGATTTGAACTCAGACAATTTAACTACTGTGGTATGTTAGTAAGAGTTTCTTCACTAGTGTCATGTCGGTATCAGAACAAGGTTGATTATTATTGTATACGGTAATCCCATGCATCCACTGATGAAGTTTGGTGTAGTCCCAGATTTACTAAGAAAAGTGAACCTGGGAATATGTCGAAAGTGGCATAATGAGAAGAAATATATTTATTTCTCCTTGTTATTGCCTCTTTCCTCATGTGCCCCTCTTCCAAGCCAATAGCAGTTCCATGACATCAGTTGTGGAGAATAGGTCTTGGTGAAGAAGTATGCTAGTAAATCATGCCTGAAACCCCGTTAGTGTAACCCCCTTCCAGGTCATCCTGGTCCTCAACACAGCCGTCAAATGTGGTGGATTGCCTAACCGATTGCCTGCATCCCACACTCAGAGAGTAAAACATCATGATGAAGAGGGGGTAACAACAGCCCCATATTCACCAAGTCGAAATCCTTGTTGCCCTGAAAAAGCAGAGGGGTAGAGAATAGCACCAAGACGCCTCAAATGCAGCAAGTTCCTCAAAGCCAAGAAGTATCACAGAGTCAAAATGAAAGACGCACTGAGCCTGAGGTGAATGAGGGAAGAGTAGTCACGGTGATTCAACCCAGTGAAATGGTGGATGGCAATTTTGATGCAGGAGGAGGACCAATAAATGTTACCAGTGGTGATCACAGAAAAGAAGGGTGGCTAAGGAGTCATGAGAGGCTGAGGATAGCTGCAGAATGCATCCCACAAACTGTTGCTGAGGAGACTTAATCAAACAGACTAATTGACAGTGAAGATGATACAGTGGCGGCTCCCCCATTAGGGCGTTGGGGCGTTGCCCCACTGCTTTCTCGCGGTGCAAGAAGGCAGAAACATAAATGGTAAAAACGACCATTTATGTTTCTGCCTTCTCGCATTGCGAGAAAGCAGAAGTGCCTCTGTGCTTGGTTGGGGGCGGGAGGGTGGGTGGGCGGTCGTGCTCGAGGGCAGGGGGGGAGTGGCTTACCCACTGTTGTAGATACTGACTTTTTGGCCGTGGGCCCTGAGCCAACCAAACAGTCAATACCCACAACAGTGGGTAAGCCACTCCCCCCCTGCCCTCGAGCACGACCGCCCACTCTCCCTTTTTCTATATGCGGGAGAAAATGGCGCGGCTGGGGCGCTCTCCCCAGCGCCTCATCAGCATTGTGATTGGTGGAGGGAGGGAGGCGGCCTTTCCAGTTGTCGACGTCGACGAGGAGCGAGGCGGCCTTTCCAGTTGACGAGGAGGAGCTGCAGGAATTGGCGCAGGACCGGACAGCGGGAGTCGGAAGTCGTCGGACCCATCAAGAAGCTCAGTAAGTTTTATTTAATATTTTGAAGTAAGTTATTAAACCCCTCCCGCCTCCCCCCATACCCCATCTGACGCTGACGACCCCATTTCCACCTAACAATAATCTATCCCAAAACATCTGCGTGTTCTACTCCTGACCTAAAGGTATATAGAAACATAAGCTCCGATCAATAAATGTTTTATTTTATTACATTCATATAAAATGTATTTCTTTTTCTTCAATACCTTTGTTTCGTGGTATTTATGTCAAAGCCTAACATTTCTCTTTTCACTGTGAGTAGATGATATTTCCCGCCCCTATTCGGTGACTAAAAATAACTATTGCGGAGCGTGGGATCCTGGTGGATGCCGACCACTAAACCCCCAGGCTGTGTGGAATGCGGTTCTCTCTGGGTATTTTGCATTTCACAAGGGACAGGATGGAAGTTGCCTTGATAATATACTTTCAAAAAAATTACAGGAAGCTGTTTTTGGACTCGTAGGTGGCCCATCGCGTTCCACATGCAGGGACAGTATTCGTTATTATGTACCGCACCTGCAAGGCCTATGGAGGCCCAAAGCTTGGTTTCATCCTGGTGTTGGCAAAGTGCGTTAGGCAGGATAGGTTCCCAGTCCGAGTCCGAGTCCGACCCTGCCTCTGCTGTGTGCGAGTCGCTCAGCAGGTTCGGAGGTCACAGTCTAGCTTTAGAAATGTTCAGAGATAGTGGAAAGGAGAGACAACGTAATGAAGAGAATTAAGAAGAAAACGCTCGGGTTTCACCTGACGGAATGGTGAAAATCGTCGGTGTAGTGCTTTGATTTGCATTGTACAGCCAGATGCCAGTTGTGAAAGTGGGGGCGCTTTTTTGGAATTACAAATATCCAGTAATAAATCGCTGTGTGCCGATGTCTTACTAATAGTATGAAATTGTTCACTAAACATCCAGCAAGTTATTGTTGCAAATACAAACATCTTGATCCAAACTGCACCTACGGACCATGTCTCCTTTGTAAGTACATACCGTACACGGGAAATCTCTATGGAAAATGAAGTACTTGGCGAAAGGTCCTATATAAAAGCCTCCTTTAGTTATTGTCTATACGTATTTCAGTTTCCTAAACATGCGTAACATAGGGGTAAATTTGCATATTTTTTAAATTGCACAGATAATAGTTTTGTTATTCAAATACCTGATGCCATGTGCCAGCCAAATGGCAAGGTAATTGAAGAAACATGTCGCACCGAACAGCATCATTCAAAGCATACTTGGTTGCACCGCAGCCTGGATCTGCATATACACTGCCCAGCCTTTGTAATTTGTTTTTTTTTAACATTAGCATACCTAATTGAATTAGCTTGAGTCCCCTGCCAACCTCTGCATCTCTCTTCATCTCACGTTGAAAGTGTTATACTTCAAAAGTGTAATTAGCGCTTTAATGCTGAGCTCTTCCTGCTCAAACTGCCGATCAACCCCTCATCCATAACTTTTACGCCCCCCACTTTCAAATGTCACCAGCCGCCACTGAAGATGAACAGCCAGGTGTCAGGGGATTGGAAAGAACAAGAGTGCCTCGTTGAAGGTACTCAGCCCCTGAGTAGACGAACATTCCAGGAGGTTAACTTGACACCATATTTTATGATTTGGATGGACAAGAGACAGTGCCTACAGAACCACACTGAACACGTCTACCAAGTGAGATTGCAACTGTTTCATTTCCAGATCATTGACACTACAAGTGAACTATTCAGCAACTGAACTTTGTTACATTTTGTAGATTCCGTATGGCCCAGGCACCTAAGGCAGAATGGGATAGGGATGAACTCACGAAAACAACTGTGCATAAAAGAACTTGTTTGAAAACAAAACAGTTTTAAGAATTTACTTAAGTGAAATCATTTTGTTGCTATTAGCTGTTCTCTTTTTAAGGTCTTACTCTAGCTAAACAATAGTTACCCTTTCAAAGAAATAACGTAAGGTAGTTGTGAGTCTGATGCTAATTGGCATTATTTTTCACATGATTGATCTGCTAAGAGCTTTGAGTTCCCCTGTAGGTACGAGTCCTACAAAGCCAACCTCCATACCAGCTACTACTGCTTCCCCTGTAGAAGATAGGCATAGTTTAGATCTGAGAATTCTGCACAAGGATGCTTCTGGGGTAGATTTCTGTTCAAATGTATTCTTTAAGATGTTATATGAATATACTATCAGCATGGAAGCAAGATTGTTATATGTGCTCCTATTTACCTGCATCATTACTGGCAGGTATAACCTATCATCATATTCCCCTTACTTATGGTATCTCATGTAGCATTATCCTTAGTGTACTCTATAACTGAGTTGACTTTGAATATCATTTCTCAAATTATGACTTTGACCTGTCTGAAGTAACCATGCACAAACATTTGAAACCCTATGGTATTGCGAAAGAGATGGAGACAGTCTGGCATTTCGTTAGGCCCTATGTTAAACTTCCCACTGCCTGTGCCCATAGATAAAATCTGATGAACCCCATTGAGAAGAAGTTTATTGATGATTTGACAGACAGTAGAGCCTCAATTGAACATAGAATAGTGACAGGGAAAGAGATAATGATGATGTACCGAAATAGGAAAACTACAAGGAAAGGGGGATGCAATCCAAGTTGAGTTTAGATTGGCAACATCAGAGATAGTTGTGTTTTGTTAAAAGAGCATTAATTCTTCCAAATTCTAAATTGGTAGGATTAAGTCAGTGTGCAACGCCCCTTTCGCCCATTAATACCAGCCGCCACTGGCCCTGCTATTCACTGACCCTCTCAGATGTAAATCCACCAGTGGCGGCTGGTATTAATGGGCGAAAGGGGCGTTGCCCTACCAGTGGCCGGGAGAAGAAGAGAGAGAATGTACACCATCAGGAGCAGCAGCTTTAAAATTAAGCACTCCACTCACTGCTTCGTGCAAATTCTACTTTTTTTTTTTTAAAGGAAGGGATCAGGTCAGAGACGAGTGAGTCCTCCTGCGCATGTGCCGGCCGGGGGCGAAGGCTATTGCTCGCCCTCGAGGCACATACAAGGAGAGTGATGTCAGCATGATGGGAGTGGCCGGAAGAAGCAGCAATGATTAGCTTTTAAATTGGGCGATTAGGCTGTAGCCCAGGCGTTTTCAGCAGAGCGCTGTTGAACTAAATGGTATGGGGCAGGGCTGGCCGACATCGACTAAGTAAAGAGGGTGGCAACAACTGAAGCACTCCCTTCATGTTTGCGCCACTGTTTAAGCCTCCTGATTGGGCAATGGAAGCTGGGGGCGTGAGCTGTGGAAGAGTTTGTCTAAGCAGCGGCAGCTCCGATTTCATTTCCGTGGTATTGAGCATGCAGCAGGTGTTCGTGTTGGCTCGTGGTCATCTTTCTGGAGGGAAAGCATGGCGCGCAAAGTATAACTGCAGTGCAGTGTGCAGTCACAGCGGAAGGCTCGGTGAGAAGAGAACACTTCTTAACTTAACAAGGTGTAAAATAATGACTTGGAAGCTATAGCCTTTGACGTGATATTTGCTATTGCTAATCCCAGGATGTTAAGGGCCGTGCCTAGATCGGAGGGTAAAGTGCAGGCCACTTCGCAAACAAACACGCATTCAGTCAGACAAGGCAGGCTGCAGCGGGCCTACAGAGGAACAATGGGCGGATGGGGCATGTGTGATATGTTCTTTCTGTGGGGCCTCTTTAAGCATGGTGGGTGCCTAGTCTCTGACCGCTCTTGTAAGTGGTAGCGGGGCAGAGTTTGTGTATGCTCAAAGGGAGGTAGCAATGTGTGTATCAGGCTGGTAGCCAAGGAGATCGGTTATTGGTCCCCGTGAGGCACGGCTGAGGTATCCTCACATTTTATCCATGAAGAGTACAACGGAGGTGCGGCCGGCGGTTTTATTTCATTCGGTTTATGTCATGTGTATATTCAATTTCAAACGCTTTAGCCTCAGTACGATTTCAAGTCGAGTGAATTTAAAAGTTGCCAAAACCCAGGGCCGTGGGTATCTAATTTGAAATCAATCTTCTCAAAACAAAATTCTCTTGATTTTAGTATTTCATGGAAAACCTTTAGCTGTAGCAATCAACAGTGCTCACAAGAACCTGGTCCAATTAAAGAAATATTAACAATTAATTATTTTTGGGGCGATGTGTATGCAGATATATTTCAGAACTTTGGGGATAAATTATTTCGGAGTGTCATTGTTAAGAGCGAATACACTTCTTCAAGCCACAACGGGAAGACAGAAGGTGCAAGACTGTGGACGGGCACATACACAATTAGGATGGAAGGAGACTGTGGTTCACTCGTTCAGCGCAACATACACAAAAACTAACTAGATTCGAAATACACAGCAGAGGTCCAGAGAGGAGGCTAGACACATGGACTATTGCGAGAGAAGCATGGGTGGCAGTGCAAGCCCCTGGTGTTGTGTCTGAATCCGAAAGCACAGCACTCAAGCGCGTGGAAGCTAGAAGGCTCTGGAAATAATCGTGTAACCTCCAGATAACAGGGCCTCTCTAAAGCCCCATCTTTATTTTATATTCTTTAACAGAACTGCAAGAGTGATCACTCGTATTTCATATGATCTCTTGTTCTCATAAAATCTTATCACTTGCTGATGTCTTAAATCATTGGTTCTCTTGTCTCTGTGTGTGACACACACCAACTTCTCTCGACGACGAGGCCGTGTTTCAAATGGGCACCTACTGCAGAGACATCAGCCACAGTTACAAAATGGTGACCGACCAAATGCTGTTTTTAAATGCAAACAAGAGGGGATGTTTCTCTCTTCTGTCCTCCTTTGATGTTGGTTCCAGGATCTTTGTCCTGGTTTATTATGCAAGGAAGATCCTGCTGGACTCCTGGGGTTTCCTTCACCAAAATTATTTACAACCCATGTTTTATCATTAAATGTCTTTATTAACGTCATCATAACAAGACTGAGAAGAAAATGTCAGACAGGTGCACTTCAGTGAGTAGACAGACAAGACAACCATGTGTGCAGGGTAAGATAATTAATAACTACTTATTGCACTGTAAAATTTGCACATTACAGTAAATAAACATTTTAATTCTGTAAACTATGGGGTATTTTTCATATGTTTCAATATTTCAAGTCTGGTGAAACAGCGGTTGTATGGGGAGAGCACTCCTATGTTGTGATTGTTTAATCAATAGTTATCAATTTGAAGGGAACAATGGTGCATCAGTTCTGTAGGAGTTTGTCCTCTCCTACTGAAATCAAGACCGGGTATTGACAGGTTGAGAGCCTGTATGCAACTGAGCATTGTTCACAAAGTGTCTTACCTGACACTACTTTGTTTGAAACGTATATGTTTAATTTTCAGCGTTAAAACAAAACATACTCTAGAGCTTTACACATTATTATCTGATGTGGAAACGCATAAGAATATAGCAGTTTGTACCAATACAAATTAATGTCATTTGTACTTAAACAGCATAGATACAATCAATTTTCACATGTAACATAATTCCAAGTTGCATGTTGTAAGCATGGTGCAATAACACAAAAACTTCTACACAACAGAAAATTTTTTAAAATGCCCAATGCATTTCGGAACCAGCCGGTTCCTTCGTCAGGGGCCAATCTGAAAAATAAAACGAACCATTTCTCTGATTAGGATTATGGTGTGGGAGCTCAATCTCAATGACTCTAATGCAATGGAGACGTGTCTGACAACAAGTTACCTGTTTGTCTGTGTGGTTAGATATTCTCTGAAACGGACAAAAATGTGATTGAGTCAGCATAGGCTCAGATGATGAAATATACGGACAAGAGGAATGTAAATAATGGTCAGCTATGCGCTTACCTGGGTGTATAAAACTCATATTTCTGAAATGATGAAAAGTGAACCAAATTGTATTAGTGTAATTAATTAGGACTGGGGTCCTAATGCAAGTGTACGGTAATCGGTATGAGGTTACAATGGTAGTAGTGGATTCATACCTTTCATAAGATGGTCGGCTGTGAAGCTGTTGAAGAAATCAAAATAGCGTATGTAAACCAATAGCGTGTCAAAAAAACTGTGCTAGACGTACACGATACTCAAAAGTGCAAACTAAGGGAAGTTACGTGTGAAGCTAAACAAGTGAAATCTTACCTCCGGAGGTTTTATAAAGAGCTGCGTAGAGAAAAGGAGAACGGGTTTTGTTTAGAAACGGAAAAGTTAACAAAATGATGTGACCAGATTAAACAGTGATCTCAACCAACGGGAGGCACATCACAGAAACCTCACCTTAAAGATGCTACGGGGAAGAAATAACGAACGTCTCGGCAACACCAGTGAACGAGTGCAAAGCGTCAGCAGAACATGCGCTTATGTAAGAGAATCGAATCAAGACATCAACCGGAAGTACCCGACATGGCCGACGGACTAAGAAAAACTTGGATTAAACCTAGTAAACAGATCGTCTAAGTGCTTAGATGGGTGCCATGTTGGAACGGAGACGAAACGCTGTGAGATAGGGGGGGAAATCCCTAGGTACAAGAGAGAAAGGGCATTGAGAGAACGAGACAATCTGAACTGAGAATTGTTCCGTGATCATTACTTACTACCACACAGACAAACAGGTAACTTGTTGTCAGACACGTCTCCATTGCATTAGAGTCATTGAGATTGAGCCCCCACACCATAATCCTAATCAGAGAAATGGTTCGTTTTATTTTTCAGATTGGCCCCTGACGAAGGAACCGGCTGGTTCCGAAATGCATTGGGCATTTTAAAAAAATTTCTGTTGTGTAGAAGTTTTTGTGTTATTGCACCATGCTTACAACATGCAACTTGGAATTATGTTACATGTGAAAATTGATTGTATCTATGCTGTTTAAGTACAAATTACATTAATTTGTATTGGTACAAACTGCTATATTCTTATGCGTTTCCACATCAGATAATAATGTGTAAAGCTCTAGAGTATGTTTTGTTTTAACGCTGAAAATTAAACATATACGTTTCAAACAAAGTAGTGTCAGGTAAGACACTTTGTGAACAGTGCTCAGTTGCATACAGGCTCTCAACCTGTCAATACCCGGTCAATATTTCAAGTCGACATTATCGCAAGTGCTTTCTAAACCATCTTGCTTCATCAAATTTTCTTTAACATGCAGGATTTTCTCACTCCATTATTCACATTTTTCTGGGTGAGAGAACCCCCTCCCCAAACCCTCCTTATGACAGTCGTGCTCGCGCGCTTCGCACGCGATGCAACACTCAACAGCTTTTACGCCCTACCACTTTCAAATGTCACCAGCCGCCCCTGAAATCCACTGCTCTCTCCCCAATACCTAAACAAGATTCAGGTCGGGGGGGCGTCGCGTGTATGCATACCTGCATTTCACCAACAGTTGTTGGCTGCCACGGAGCTCCAGAACAAAAGGCGTGCCAGGAAATGCAGAGCCGACCTCCGCCAAACATACACACCACTCCCGCTTCCTTTTCAAGAAACAGGCCTGACACAGCTGGGATCGTGGTTTAACCAGGTTTTAATTCCGCCATAAAACACAATAATTTGGCATATCTTCAATGAGTCTTGCACCTGGGACGCGTTTCGGCGATTGCCTTCTTCTTGCCAGTGCTGTGCTTGACTGAAAATGTTTTGAAATTTCGCTGGGGTTTTTTATTCGTCATGGAGGCTTCTCATTGGAGCAGCGCTGTCGTCACAGATAGAGGACGTGGAGAGTTCCAAAAGTAAGTACTTTGCCTCTATATCTCCTCCATAATGCCCCATTGTGTCCATCCTGCCTTTAGAAAATCCTGTGCAGTGCACAATTGTAAGCTAAGGTGAGTACCTTGCCTCAGCGTCTGATAGCGCTACGACTCCGTCGTCCATGGAGTGCTTGTTCCTCTCCCAGGCAGGAATACTGGTGGTCTGCCCTGCTATTCAAGACCCACTCCCTGGTGGGCGAACTGCTGTGTGCCCTTTCAAAGCTCAAGGGCATTTGTTGGTTAATATTGTTACGCTGCGGCCCCGCCGCGGAAAGGAGCACCATCTCGCAAAAGTTCAAGAGGGGCTGGTGAACGGAACTGTGTCCGCATCATGTCAGCGCAGTGAGCCCAGGAGTGAAAAAGACTCGTTGTGACATCTTGAATCCTTCTAAAGGAAATGAAGAAGCTTTTAAATTTCAAATGACACAGAACCCACTTAGGGATTACTAATGCTCAATACAGGGACTATTTTTCCCCATGATGCACTATTGAAGCATACATCAGTTGCTGCGCCCACTGAGGGTGATGAAACAATAAAAAGCATAAAAACAAAAGAGAGCCTTACCTGGTCATTTGAAGCAATCCTATGAGGAAGAGGCAGTCAAGCCTTGAAACGCTTCAGGATGGGAATCAGTAATCGAGATGTCATGCTGAGTTGCAAGTACATGCTGGATGGCGGGCGAACTGCTGTGTGCCATTTCAAAGCTCAAGGGCATTTGTTGGTTAATAATATATATTCTTATTTGATAAACTGAATTATTGATTCATTAAAGATTGTAACTTTGATCTATCTGCTAATCATCACGGTTTGGACAACATCCTCTCTGTCGTTCCTCCTGAGCCAAACATTTGTCATTGTAAATTGATGTATGTTGTTGATGTTAGCTTCTTTCATGAACTTCCAGTAGATAATCAAAGGTCCATACGACCAATGGGGCAACTTGTTTGATGACTACACTGGAGCCTACACATACAGGAAAGTGTACCAGATCACCTGGGTAGAGATTCAAGACAGCACAGCAGTGAATAGTTAAAAAATAATTTTTACATGAAGTACAGTAAGATGTATTTGTTCCATTTCTCGACCAGTGAAGATGACCAATTACTACAGCCGTGGAGTTTTTGACAGTATGTATTCTGTACTTTTATTAAAGCTAGATTCCATGGCCGAGACTTACTAGAATTTACACAATAACAGGTAGAAATCAGCTTCACTGTGCATCAACCTATTTACTAGGTGGCATCAGTTAAGGGTGTGCTAAAACATTACGGGGCAGATTTACAAGCCCCTTGCGAGACATTTACGCCGCCGTTGCATCACTTCTGTGACGCAGCGGCGGCGTAAACCATGCGCCATGTTGCGCCTTATTTACAACGTGACGCATCTAGGGAGATGCGTCACGTTGTAAAGCCCCGCGCTACATTAAACCTGCGTCAGGTTTAATGTATGCAGGGTGGGCGTTCCGGCGGAAAAAGCCTCGGAAAAGTGACGCAGTGAAAACTACAAGATTTCACTGAGTCACTTTTCCAACGCTGCTGCGTCAAAACCCTGCGCCTGCTTGAAGCAGGCGTAAGGCATGACGCAGCATTTTCGGTATGGGCAGCCCCTGAGCATTGCTGGAGTTGCGTCGTGCTTGCGACACGACTCCAGCAATGCGCCACCCTTATGCCATCAGATGCGTCACGCATCTATTTAGCCTTGCGCCACGATGCGCTGCATTGTAAATGCGGCGCATCTGTGGTGGGCCAAGGGTAAACTTGCATGACGCATCTTTCCTGGCGCATCCCTGCTGATTTGCAGGGATGCGCCAGGAAACATAAATCTGCCCCTCTATGTTTGTGAGACTCTACACACACTGTAACATTGGCGGCACTCACGGGCAACACCAGCGGTATGTACTGTAGTTGCTCAAGGCAAGGGCCGTTGGGGGCACATCACCTCTTTCACACCAACAATGGGCTCGGGAAGAAGGCAGGACATTTTTTTTTCTTTCTCTGTGTCTCTTCAGACGCTTTAGGTTCTACTGCCGGTATTGGTCTGGTAAATAGCTTCTTAATACACCCATATGTTTATCCACAGAGTTCTAATCTTAGCCCATTCGCAGTGAGCTGCTGGCACATCTATGTGAAAGGGTATCTCTGCCCTCTCACCCACTGGTTTGTCTAACTCTTGATTGGCTACAAGAAAAAAGACAGAATACCAGGAACATGGGGGTATATTATCAAGACAGGCGATAAAATTATCGCCGCTTTAGCTGCAGAAAACTGCCGCTAAAACGGCGATAATGTTATCGCCTGTCTTGATAATATGCCCCTACATTTTCATTTGCATTTCACTTGTCTTCCAATTGGCGCTGTGAAGCAGGACCACTGGAATTATGCGTTTCTTACTTAAGCAGATGAAACTTAATAAACAAAAAGTGCTGCATGCAATTCTGAGCAGTGGCAGATCCTTTGCAAAGTTTCACAGGTCGCTGTTCACTTGCTGATATATTTATTTCAGTGTTATTCTGATAATAATGTAGTACAACTTTGCACTGACACTTTAAATAATTGTTAAAAGGACACAGTAAAGAAATAATCCTGCTGCTGACGATGCTATATATTTTCCCTTTAATAGCTGCATAATTGTGTCAACTACTGCCCACATAATTACAGTGTCCCTGTATTTTAGATCATTTGCCATTCCTGGCTTTCATTCAACAGCATTGTGGGCTTGTAGTTTGTTGGTCTTATTATGGGTTTAAGTGCCAAGCATGCAAAATGCTATCGGCCTAAATGCCAGCATGTGCTTGAGGAGTTATGCAGACATTATGCCACCTGTCAGTTATGTTTTTTTCATTTTTACAAATTACTCTATTTCTTTTTTTAAAACTACTTGTTTCGTGCCTAGAACCAAAAGTACATTCTACTCACATATTTTGTGAAGGTTCATGCTTCATTCGCATCATGAACTAAAACAAGCTTCAGCAATGGAAATCATTGTGTTGTATCTGAAGTGTAAAGTTTCATTGCAAGCTTCACAGTACAAAAAGAAGAACATAAGCAGCAGAAGTGAGACCCTCCCCAAAACACAGAATATGTCAAAGAGAAGTTGCAGAAGCAGGAGGGACATCACACAGTTTTCTCACACTTACAAAACAGGTGCAATACAGGTGGGTAACACACTAATGTGGGAGGGGGAAGAGGTAAGACTGCTTTATGATCTTCGTAAACAGATTTAAACATTAAACAAGTACAACAGTCCTCGAAGAAACAGCCATCTCTCTTATGAAACCAACCTACGTTTATGTACTCAAACAGGATGGTGAGCCCTCGCCTACTAAGTGTGGAAGTGTGGTATGTTTCAGTACAGGAAGGATTCATAAGTATGAATGTTCAATGGTTGTACAGTCTCCTAGTTAGCGGTCCCTATTATGGTGAGGTTATGTCCCTCAAGTGAACAATTATGTTTATTTTTTGTTACGCTCTGACCTATATTAAAATTGTCTGTGAGTCAGCTTATAATGTTTTTACAGGTGTGCCACTGCTACAGGTTCACAAAAGGAGGGGTGAACAACAGGCACCTCTCTTCTTTTCTATTTCCATGTTCCAGGACTAGAACCTTGCCCCTGTAGGGTCAAGCTCCTTCCTGAATGCTGCAGGTCTTGGTATCACATGCACATTTTGTGAAAAAGTCTCTAATTCATAGGGAAGGTTATGCAATTGAATTCAATATATTCTTCACAAGTGTGTAAACAACACCTCACAATCTTTCTTCATACAACAGGAACATCTTAAGCAGACACAGAAGCAGCAGTGGTGTGGCTTTGGCCCCTGCAGTCTACGTGATGCTGGGGCCCCTGAGCACCAGGGGCCCCCCTCCAGCACTGCGCATGGGCAGTTAGAGCCTGGCTTGAGAGCTCCTTACTGGGTCTGGCACATGGGGGCTCCTTCCATGCACTTTGCAGGGGGCCTTCTCAAGTTTTTTACTCCACTAAGCAGCAGCTCAATCTTTCCAAATCACAGGATACATAAAAATAAGGGAACAGAAGTACAATTTTCTTCCTCACAGAAAAGTTATAGTACAGCAGTGGTAAAGCTCGCTTCCCTCTCTCATCCATCGAAGGCAGCAAGTTCAATCTTCCATTCCCCACAGAACACATTCAGCAGGCCAGACTAGTGCAAGCATCCATGGATAACAGAGCATTCACAGTTATAACATGATTGACATATGGGTTACAGAAAATCTCTAGAACAGGTGCTTCACTCGGCAAGAGGAATCTATGGGAAATGGCCTTTACAACACAGGCTGAGCCTACAGCACGCATCTGCTTTAACCATGCATATGCCTTAACCACGCATATGAGTGGTTAAGGCAGTCAGTGGTCTAGATGGATGGATAGGCAGGAAGAGGAACAGGAAGGATCAGGAGAGAATGCTCCAGGACGCGGCCTGGTAAGTGGGGCTGGGGCCGGGTTTGGGGGGTAGTTTTTAGGGGTGGGGGTCGGTTTAAGGACTCCGGGTGGGGGGTTGGGGTAGTTTTTTGGCAGGGGGTCGGTTAATTGTAAGGGCTGAATTTAAGGGCTCAGCGTGGAGCAGTTTTCAAAGGTGGGGATCAGTTTTAGGGCTCAGTGCGGCGGGACTGTTGTCAGGGCGGTTTTATTGGCAGGAGGCAGGCTTTTAGGCCTCAGGATGGGGGAGGGGAAGGGGCAGTTTCAGGGCAGGGCATTAGTTTTACGGCTCAGAATTGGGGGTCTGCAGTCAGTGTTGTTTTTTGGGCAGGGCCCGAGTGTTAGGGGCCAGGGTGAGGAGTAGGGGTAGTTTTGAGGGCTGGGGCCGAGTGGATTGTAGGGCTGGGGTATTGGGGGTTAGGGCGCAGGGGGTGGGGGCTGGGGTGTGAAATTTTCTATGCATATCCCTTTAGCAATCATGCCTTTACAACATAATTTGTTGTAAAGGTATGCATGGTAAAGACATGCATGGTAAAGACGCCGTCGTGGTTCACACATTGTTTAGGCATGCATGGTTTTTGCATGCATGGTTGTATCATACCACCAGAATCTATAGGTGCATGAGTGAGTGAATATGCAATTCTGACACCATTATCATTTTGATGGGCTTCCACGTCAGCTTCATGAAAGTCTTCCTTCTGTCACTCATAGACCTGCCGTCACTGTTGTTACTCCTACGCCCGCAGAATATATCACGTGCACTGTCCATGTTTGCGCCACGGGGCACCTTTAAACAGCTGCACTAGGTGCAAACATAGCAGCGTGGCAGATTACAACAAATGTGCTGCCTTCGGGACAGTCCTCCTGACAGCAGCTCATTCAGTGAAATACGGAGCTGCTGATTGTGAGCCACTCCATGTTTCACTGTGCAGGCGACACCCTACCTGTAATTTCAAGATGGGACAGAGATAACCCTGCATGCCGGTGCAGTGAGTCACTACATCTGTTTGCAGGGGTATTTCTGGGACGGTTCATGGGACTCCCTTTCTCCCCTCCAAGGGACTGCCCTCAGGGGGTGCACTGACATTGCTCCACCTTTCTGTGGCGCACTCTTAGCACATTCTCCTGATGACTTCTGTGCCTTTGAGCAAAGACAGCACAACTATCATTTAACCCCTTCGCTGCTGCGGACATTCCGCTGCAGCGCTGGGGGGGGCAGGGGGGCAGCGCGGTGGGCCTGTGCTCATGACGGAGCCGCTCCGTCATGAGCCACAGTTGAGCTGTGCTCATGACGGAACGGTTTCGTCATGACTCCGCCCATTTGCGTTGTCCCCCCGCACAGGCGGGGAAACAGTGCCGCGCAGGCGGAGCGGCCGCCAACGGGAGTGTCATGACGGAACCGTTCCGTCATGAGCACACGCCAACCGTGGCTCATGACGGAACGGTTCCGTCATGAGCAGGGAAGGGGTTAAATAATGGGTGTTGCTGCCACCACAATATCTGGACCTTCAAGTTCCCTAATGTATATTTTGTATCCAGAAAGGACCTCTCATGGGGTCCAGCCACCCTGGGATCTTTTAGGGAGATTATTGAGTGCTTATTGCACCCCATATGGGTGGTGGATCCAACAACGCCCGGTACCTAATACTCTAGCCGTTAAGGACTGTTTTAAGTTACGATTCATCCTCTCCACAGCAGAATTGCCCTCAGGCCAGTATGGCGAACAGTAATGTATCTCTAAACCCAAGGAAGCCATAGAATCCCTGTAAGCCTTAGAGGTAAAAGCAGGACCCTGGGCTGAGTGGTGTGTAGTGCATGCATGTGTTCCGATAATGACGTGCAGATCTTTCATAACAGTGTGAGCGTCAGCGGAACATTGAGACCAAACCCGGAAGAATCAACTGCAACTAGGATACAATTAAATGCTGCATTCTAAAATCAACCGGTGTGTCTGCAGTGGATGGGCCATGGTGGAAGATTTAATTTGTTGACAAATCTCAAAACAAAGATCTCTGGGGCATATTAGCAAGGCGAGGCGATAGAATTATCGCTGCTTTATTGCCTAATTAGCAAGCTCATGCTAACGCGTGAAAACTTGCGTTAGCGTGGGAATTCCTAACTCTCAGCTTTGCATCTCTAATGAGATGCAAAGTGGGCATTACTGATCTGACATGACAGGAGTAATGTCGCTAAGTGATATTTCTCCTATCATCAAGCCCCACACTATGAAGCATAGCGGCAAGACAAGTAGCGATAACCCCTGTTATCGCTACTTTCCTTACGCCTGCTTCAGGACTGACTTAGCCATGATATCCTATGGAAGGTGGATATCATGGCTAAGTTTGTGGGGCCCTATCAACAAGCTAACGCCACATTGCGTGAGAATATCGCTGGGCTTCCAGCGATAATTATACGTTAGGCAGTTAGCGTCAGGATTTTTATCGCTTTTGAGATAAGCGTTGCTAATAGCACGCTATCTCAGCGATAAAAATCCACGCTAGCCGGCGATAATTATCCTAGCACTAAGTGCGCTTAGCGATAATTATCGCCGGTTGTTGCTGATATGCCCCTCTATTCTTATCCTGTTTGTATAATCCATACCACTAATAACATTGCTGTAGCAATTAAATTGTGGCTGCCACACCTGCAGGCGCAGAAGCAACACCTTCATGTGCAGGTATAATAATTCCAGATTTGTAAAGCGCACTCCTTTGGGTATCTGAAGGGTATCCAGGCGCTGGGGACCATCGGGGAGATAAAGTGAGCTATTTCTCAGTCACATGATACTGAGCTGAGCAGCCGCCGGCCCCTGCATCACACCTTGAGCCCTGGACGCTCAAGAGTCAGTGGCTCTAGCCGCTGTGCCACACCTCTCCCTATTACAAAGGCTAGCCTGCGGTCTTGGTTGGGAATCAAATGATCACCAATTTTGGGAATTGTAATAAAGTGAAGGTTTTGTTCACTTAAATGATATGTGTATTTCATTAGAAAGCCCCTAGGTAAAGGGGTGCAGTCAATTTTAGAATTAACAGCAGCCAAGATATCATTGTCTACCCTCGTTTGAGAATGAGTAATCGCAGCAACCATTGCAGTCACAACTCCAGATTTGGCCGCTTCATCTGCCAAAGAATTCCCTACAATATGTGATCTCACACTTTGATGACCCAATGTATTTATAACATGAGTCTGTGGCAACCTATCATTAGGGTGTGCCACCTTCACTCAAAGCGTTTCATGCTTTACTGTGTTGCTCTTAGAATCTTTTAACCCATTTTGGCATCAAGAATGCATATTGTCATTAAAAGACGGGAGCAAAACCAAAGGGGATGATGGACGGAGTGTTGAACATTGGAAGCATTCACCTCCAGTCAACTGATCTGGGTTTAATACATCATCATTCTTTAGCTCACTCCGCCACCCCATTTCAGACATGGCCATATGCAAATCAATCTGACCCTGTGCCTCATGGGAACAGTCCAGCACGAACTGCCAAGCCATGTCTTCCCTGGACTGGAAACAAGCATCCTGGGACCGGTTTCTGGCTAATCAGCCGTTATCAGCCAGGCTAGCTTGAATCCAGTGGCAAAGTGAGCAAGGGACCCATGTCTGGGCATATCCAGCCAACTTAGGGCGAACAAAGCAAAACCAAAGGGGATGATGACCGGAGTGTTGAACATTATAAGCACTCACCCCAGTCAACTGATCTGGGTTTAATCTATCATCATTCTTTAGCTCACTCCGCCACCCCAGTTCAGACATGGCCATATGCAAATCAGTCTGACCCTGTGCCTCATGGGAACAGTCCAGCCCGAACTGCTAAGACATGTCTTCCCTGGACCGGAAACAAGCATCCTGGGACCGGTTTCTGGCTAATCAGCCGTCATCAGCCAGGCTAGCTTGAATCCAGTGGCAAAGTGAGCAAGGGACCCACGTCTGGGCATACCCTGCCAACTTAGGGCGAACAAAGCAAAACCAAAAAAAACCGATGGATTTAGGCCCAGATCTCTGTACTGGGGTGAATGTATGACATTGTTCTGCATTCTGTCCATCAACTGTTGTTTTTGCATTTGTCACCCCGAGTGGGATGGGTATGCCCAGACGTGGGTCCCGTGCTCTGCATGCCACTGGAATCAAGCTATCCAGGCTGAAGAGGGGTGAAACCCCGAAACTGGTCCTAAGATGCTTGTTTCCAGTCCAGGGAGGACCTGGCTTGGCAGTTCGGGCTGGGCTGTATTCATGAGGCACAGGGTCAAGACTGATTTGCAAATGGCTGAGTTCAAACTGGAATGGCATGGTGCGCAAAAAAACCCAATGAATTTAGGCCCAGATCTCTGCACTGGGGTGAATGTATGACATTGTTCTGCATTCTGTCCATCAACTGTTGTTTTTGCATTTGTCACCCCGAATGGGAAGGGTATGCCCAGACGTGGGTCCCGTGCTCTCCATGCCACTGGAATCAAGCTATCCTGGCTGAAGAGGGGTGAAACCGCGAAACTGGTCCTAAGATGCTTGTTTCCAGTCCAGGGAGGACCTGGCTTGGCAGTTCGGGCTGGACCGTTCCCATGAGGCACAGGGTCAAGACTGATTTTCATATGGCTGGGTTCAAACTGGAACGGCATCGTGAGCAAAAAAAAAGATGGATTTAGGCCCAGATCTCTGTACTCGGGTGAATGTATGACATTGTTCCGCATTCTGTCCTCTGTCCATCAACTGTTGTTTTGGCATTTGTCACCCCGAGTGGGAAGGGTATGCCCAGACGTGGGTCTCGTGCTCTCCATGCCACTGGAATCAAGCTATCCTGGCTGAAGAGGGGTGAAACCCTGAAACTGGTCCTAAGATGCTTGTTTCCAGTCCAGGGAGGACCTGGCTTGGCAGTTCGGGCTGGATTGTTCTCATGAGGCACAGGGTCAAGACTGATTTGCGTATGGCTGAGTTCAAACTGGAACGGCATGGTGCGCAAAAAAAAACAATGAATTTAGGCCCAGATCTCTGCACTGGGGTGAATGTATGACATTGTTCTGCATTCTGTCCATCAACTGTTGTTTTTGCATTTGTCACCCCGAGTGGGATGAGTAAGCCCAGACGTGGGTCCCGTGCTCTCCATGCCACTGGAATCAAGCTATCCTGGCTGAAGAGGAGTGAAACGCCGAAACTGGTCATAAGATTCTTGTTTCCAGTCCAGGGAGGACCTGGCTTGGCAGTTCGGGCAGGACTGTTCCCATGAGGCACAGGGTCAAGACTGATTTTCATATGGCTGGGTTTAAACTGGAACGGTATGATGAGCAAAAAAAAACGATGGATTTAGGCCCAGATCTCTGTACTGGAGTGAATGTATGACATTGTTCTGCATTCTGTCCATCAACTGTTGTTTTTGCATTTGTCACCCCGAATGGGAAGGGTATGCCCAGACGTGGGTCCCGTGCTCTCCATGCCACTGGAATCAAGCTATCCTGGCTGAAGAGGGGTGAAACCCCGAAACTGGTCCTAAGATGCTTGTTTCCAGTCCAGGGAGGACCTGGCTTGGCAGTTCGGGCTGGACTGTTCCCATGAGGCACAGGGTCAAGACTGATTTTCATATGGCTGGGTTCAAACTGGAATGGCATGGTGAGCAAAAAAAACGATGGATTTAGGCCCAGATCTCTGTACTGGGGTGAATGTATGACATTGTTCCGCATTCTGTCCAACAACTGTTGTTTTTGCATTTGTCACCCCGAGTGGGAAGGGTATGCCCAGACGTGGGTCCCGTGCTCTGCATGCCACTGGAATCAAGCTATCCTGGCTGAAGAGTGGCGAAACCCCAAAACTGGTCCTAAGATGCTTGTTTCCAGTCCAGGGAGGACCTGGCTTGGCAGTTCGGGCTGGACAGTTCCCATGAGGCACAGGCTCAAGACTGATTTGCATATGGCTGGGTTCAAACTGGAACGGCATGGTGAGCAAAAAAAACCGATGGATTTAGGCCCAGATCTCTGTACTGAGGTGAATGTATGACATTGTTCTGCATTCTGTCCATCAACTGTTGTTTTTGCATTTGTCACCCCGAGTGGGAAGGGTATGCCCAGACGTGGGTCCCGTGCTCTCCATGCCACTGGAATCAAGCTATCCTGGCTGAAGAGGGGTGAAACCCTGAAACTGGTCCTAAGATGCTTGTTTCCAGTCCAGGGAGGACCTGGCTTGGCAGTTCGGGCTGGATTGTTCTCATGAGGCACAGGGTCAAGACTGATTTGCATATGGCTGAGTTCAAACTGGAACGGCATGGTGCGCAAAAAAAAACGATGAATTTAGGCCCAGATCTCTGCACTGGGGTGAATGTATGACATTGTTCTGCATTCTGTCCATCAACTGTTGTTTTTGCATTTGTCACCCCGAGTGGGATGAGTAAGCCCAGACGTGGGTCCCGTGCTCTCCATGCCACTGGAATCAAGCTATCCTGGCTGAAGAGGAGTGAAACGCCGAAACTGGTCCTAAGATTCTTGTTTCCAGTCCAGGGAGGACCTGGCTTGGCAGTTCGGGCTGGACTGTTCCCATGAGGCACAGGGTCAAGACTGATTTTCATATGGCTGGGTTTAAACTGGAACGGTATGATGAGCAAAGAAAAACGATGGATTTAGGCCCAGATCTCTGTACTGGAGTGAATGTATGACATTGCTCTGTATTCTGTCCATCAATTGTTGTTTTTGCATTAAAAGACTGGACACAGTAATACAAATCACACACTATAAGTTTGGGGAATTCTGAATCATTATTTCCCAGTGCAAGTAATACAGCTTTCAGTTCAGCTAACTGTGCAGTGCATTCCCCTAAGGATTGTGTGCAAGTCTGTTGTGGTTGGAATTTGAAAACATCACAATAAGAACAGTGGCGCACACTGCTGAATATTTGTGCTTGGTACCAATAGCAGGTTGGGCTAAACCATCCGTATAAACAATGTATTTATACAGATCAAGAGGCAAAATATTGATAGGCATGGGATAAACATGCTCATATTGAAGAAGTTCTTGTGTCTGTAAAGATGAGTCAAAGATAAAGTCTACATCAACAGCTGTCTCCTTCTATTCAACTAGGAGGGGGTGCTTTAGTGTCAGAAAAGCTTGCTTTTGTAAAAGCCACTAAGACTGGCAAGGGAGTAACAACAACAATGAGTTTTCCTTGTGCAAGTGGCCACTTTTTATTATATATAGCCTTTTGCACTGCAGTCAGTATTTTGTCAGTGAATGCAAAATGCATTACACCACTGAAAAATAAATGCAATTTATAAGCACTTGGCACAATTTCAACTTGGTTAAATGTAACACAAGTAAAGCCAATGGCCACCGTCAATTATATGGATGACTGAGTTGGTTGTGTTGTAACATGTGTGGAAGCATCATGTTGCATGCACATCAGATTGTAATGATCTGAGTGTCTGTGTGTTCTGATGTCCAATGAAAACTGGAAAAATCAGGATGAATAAATTCATATTAGCAACACTCAGAGAATCCCAGTATTATGCGATTCACCCAGGCTAAATGAGCATTTAATTAATTATCCATTAAGTAGATATTATCTACATAGGACAATGCGTCAGGGTCAATATCTTGTAGAGTTGACACTATGAGGGCGCAAACAGTCCTGGACTGTTCTAATACTCTCTACCCAATCTCTGCTTTCAGCTGCTATATTTTGGCAGAAAAAATCCATTGGAAATGTCCGAGGTTATTTTATATTTTTTACAGACTATATTATTTATAAGTGCTGTACTGTGTGTATTTCGTATTGCAAAAGAGCGTGTATGATTGTTTAAATGCCTGTAGTCTAAGACTATGTGGTATGAATGATCTGGTTTTAAAACAGGAAAAAGAGGATTATTCATATGAGAGACACAGAGGTCAATTACTCCCCGGTACTCCAACTGGGAGAGTGTTTCTCTAACAAGTGCTTTAGTATCCTGTTTTATTGGGGACGCGCCTTTTCTTCTGCTTTGCCGGTTCTTGCTGCAGGGACTTCGAGTCCCAGAGACCCCAGCTCCCTGGAGGGAGGAGGCAACAACGACCTCGCGCTTTGAAAAGCGCTCCGATAACCGCGGCGCGGGACACGCCTTTTCTTCTGCTTTGCCGGTTCTTGCTGCAGGGACTTCTAGTCCCAGAGACCCCAGCTCCCTGGAGGGAGGAGGCAACAACGACCTCGCGCTTTGAAAAGCGCTCCGGATAACCGCGGCGCGGGACGCGCCTTTTCTTCTGCTTTGCCGGTTCTTGCTGCAGGGACTTCGAGTCCCAGAGACCCCAGCTCCCTGGAGGGAGGAGGCAACAACGACCTCGCGCTTTGAAAAGCGCTCCGGATAACCGCGGCGCGGGACGGGCCTTTTCTTCTGCTTTGCCGGTTCGTGCTGCAGGGACTTCGAGTCCCAGAGACCCCAGCTCTCTGGAGGGAGGAGGCAACAACGGCCTCGCGCTTTTAAAAGCGCTCCGAATAACCGCGGCGCGGGACGCGCGCGGGTCGCGCCCGGGCGAAGCCCGGGCCAAGAGCGGGCCCGTTTTAGCCCGTTCAAGACCGGTCAAGGCCGGGACGGACCACCTCTCCAACATCCAACACTAGGTGAGCGTTATTGTTATCCTGACCTACTCTAGTGTCCGTGCTAAAAGTACCCGGATATCTCCTTATTATCTGTCGTGGGTACAGAGGAGGATATAAAGTATCCACCATGGCAACTGCTACTATAACATCTCTACGAGATAATAGTGTGACCAGTGCTAGTGCAGGCGGGTCAATGATGGGCACTCTGGATAACTTCCTCATACGTGTGTCGTCAGTTTTGGCTAAAGATATAGAATTGACAGAAAAAAAGCTATCCCTAGACACTGTTTTTGACAAACGGTCATCTATGGGAAGCCTGGCAGAGGTTAAATCTCCAGTTCTTATCGATACAGAGCCAGATGACACATTATGCTCTCTGGATGAAGACACTAGTAGCCCACTTGTCTCTACTAAAGACCTTGTTGTGGTTCCGGACCAACAGCTTATAGCTATTTTGGGGAAGAATAATAAAAACACCTCCCAGAAACTTTTGACTTCTCCTATTATTAAAACTAGATCAGCGCTTATAGCTAAAAAGGGTATGATGAACCAAACTAAGGGTACGTTTGTGGAAAACAAATGTTTGGGCGATAAAATTTTAACACAATCAAAACCCAAGGGCAAAAAAAGGAAGTTGGGAAATGATCGACTAACCAAGGAGAGTGTTATAAATAAAGATTGCTCCGGCCTATCTTGTCCAGCAAGTAAAGATACAACCCCTAAGTTGGGCGTTGAGAGAGATTCTCTAGAGGAGCCGGGTACCTTGTTTTGGAAAAAGATGGAAGACATGCTTAAAAAGACGATTCATCCATTTCATGGAAGACTGGACCGCATTGAGTCTAGATTGTCATGTCTTGAACTTTCGCTTGCATCAGTCAAGAAGTCTATGGGTAATCGGACTTGCAAGCCAAACAGATGTTATTAATACCCCAATGCCAAAAAGCTGTGGGTAATACCCAAAATGGATTGCTAAATAGTGGTAGTACTTCTGGCGCAAATGTTTCGGAGATTACTTGTGCTACTATCCCACTAGATAATGTTGCTGAGGATAGATTACTTGAGCAGGGAGCCAAGGATAAAAGTGTGGTGACAAGTAAACTGGTATCTAATGTGGGCATTATACCAACTAAACCCCTAGAGTATGTGACACCAAATGTACCTACTGTGGATCTCCCCCCAGAATCTGCCCCCTATGTGGTAAGTTTGGCAGGGGGGAGACACATACAGAGCTAAAAAATAAGTGCACATTTTGGCTTAACGCTAATAGGCCGTTGCCCGTGCATAACAGGGCTGAGATTCTGTCTGTAAGAAGAGTAAATTGGGTAGGTAGAAGTGTAAAAACAGTTGGGGGGAGGCAGGGGCTGAGTCCATAAGTTCTAGTAGTGTAAAAAGACCTCCCGAGCTAAACCTAATGGATGGTGAAGGACAAATGATTGATGGTATAGGTATAGCCGAGGGAGGGTCTAGTCCTAGGGCAAATGCTAGTATCACCACAACCCTACGACCAGGTGATAATTGTTCCCTCCATTCTTGTTCACATAGGGCAGTTAATTAATTGAACACGGCTAAGTATACAAAGTTTTACTCTAGCACCATTATAACTAGGGATGCATTAAGCAAGGAACCTCAAACCACAGTTGAGAGTCTGATGACACATCCTAGTTCTATCTTAGGCCGGAACACACCAACTAAGGATCCACTAACTATAGCTGCGTACATGATGACACACCCAAGCCCTCCTGTGGATAGGATTGTACTGAAAGAAGGTCCACAGATCACTTCTAGCCTGACCTCATTGGTATCGTGGAACCTAGCCGGTATTGGGACTAAGGCTGTTTCACCATGTTGGCTTGAATTTATTAATAATTTTGATATTTGTCTCTTTCATGAGACCTGGTCTGTTGAACCAGTCTTTAACCCAGGTTATCTGAACTTTTATGTCCCTGCAGTGAGAGGACTCAGGGGACGCCCAATGGGAGGATTGACAATCTGGGTTAAACAGCATTTAAGTTCTAGTATCCAATTATTTCCATCTGGGCACTGTGATATTATTGCTGTTAGGCTTGATTTGTTGGGTGACCTAAAAGTTGTTATCATTAATGTGTATGCTCGAGGAGTTCCAGGAGGGAAAAAATCGGAGGTATTTACGGCTTTAGAATCCCTGATTGAAACTCTCCCAGATGGGGTCTTGCCATTAATTGCGGGTGATTTTAACACAACTTTCGAACCGCTAGGGCTGGGAAATACAAACATGTTGGAAGCGGAGGATTTTAGATGGGGTGTCCCTGAATTGGAGGCAGGGTCATCAGTTAAATGGACTGAGGCGGCGTTGTATTTAAATGGGCTTTGTTTAGGTAACCAATTAAGGGCTGCAAATGGTCGGACATTGTCTGATAGGAAGCGAGTAAAAACTTATGACAATGGGATAAGGTCTAGTAACATTGACTATATACTCGCCCATCTGAATCTCTGGCATACCCTGGTGGACATGGAAGTTAGGACTCGTGTTGAGACTGATCATAACCCTCTTGTAGCATTATTTAGGCTAGGGCAGGAGGGAATAGTTAACTCTAGTGAAGACCTACCCGTCCCCCAGACTATCTTATCCAATGATGAGCGGCATCTTAAGTGGTCCAATGTGAGCAAACAAGCTGATATACTTACTGCTATTAATGTTCAGCTTGATAAGGTATTAGTAAAGATGGGAGATGGTGCATATCCTGGGTTGAAGTTCTGCCAATTTGAGAGTGACCATAATGATCTGTTTTTTAACCTTAAAACCCATTTTTGCAAAATCGGTACTACTAAGTCAATGGTGAGTAAAAAGCCCGAGAGGTGGTATAACAAATCCTGTAGGGAAGCCCGGGCTGGTTTGAGCTTAGCACTAAAATCTAGGAATCTGGAGGCAATTAGAGCAGCCCGTTGTAACTATAGGAAAATAATTTGCGGGGCAAAAAGAGATTGGGATTACCAAGTGTGGCTGAATCTTAAAGACGCATGTCTATCAAAGAACCAGGCACTTTTTTGGGATATCTATAAATGGGAAGGAGGTGGGCTTGTGGATAGTCCTCAAAATAATGTACCCCAAAATTCCTGGGTGGAATTTTTTAAGCCTCAGTATGCTAATACTGAAGGCAACCTAAGTAGGACGGCTTTCGGTCCTAAATTCTATGAAGGTACTGTTTTTAGTTTAGGGGATGTGGATAGGGCACTGAACGCCGTAATTGCAGGGCGAGCTCCAGGGATGGATTGTATACCTGTGGACTTATTCCTTAGTGATAAAGAGAGATGGAGATTATATATAAGCTATTTATCTAATGCTATTGCCCAGGGGATGGCTGTCCCTCATACATGGAAAGGAGCAGACATTGTGCCCATTTACAAAAAATGTGTATAGTCACTTGCGAGTAACTATAGGCCCATTAGCCTGATTGACTCATTACCAAAATTAATAGGGCGACTGGTCCTGGGTAAAATCCAGGACTGCATGGAAGAGGGGGATATCCTTAGCCAGTTGCAAGCTGGGTTTCGATCAAGGACTAGTACGATAGACCAGGTTTTTAGATTTATTGTTTTATACTGGCGTGTTGTGGTTTTGGGAAAAGGCGCACTATATGCAGTATTTGTAGACCTAAGGGCAGCGTTCGATCTTGTCCCGCGAGGGAAGCTTTGGCAAGTATTGAAGGAATTAGGTATGCCATTGGAATTGTTAACTTTGATTGCTCGCCTTCATGAGGATACTTATGCAAGAGTTAGATGGGGCAGGCAGGGCGAAGTTACAGATGCTTTTCCGGTCGGGAGGGGAGTGAGACAGGGTTGCGTTATGGCACCCACCCTGTTCTCGCTCTATATAAATGGAGTGGCTAAATACCTCTCATTGGTACCGACTGATGCCCCCATGTTGGCAGGAGAGTGTGTCCCGGTCCTTATGTTCGCGGACGACACTCTAATAATTTCTAAAACCCCAAGTGGTCTTCAGAAGGCACTCCAGCGTTTTATGGATTTTTGTGATATGCGAGGGCTAGAAATTAATGGCGCAAAAACAAAATTTATGGTCCTTACCGAACCTAGATGCCAAATGCAAACAAAACGGTTCAAGGGAAGTATATATATGGGCAACTGTCGGTTAGAGCGGGTTGAAGCCTTTACTTATTTAGGGGTCAACCTACAGAGTGATATGAGCTGGAATATGCAGTTAGATACAAGTATATTGAGGTTTAAACAACAAACAGGCGTATTACTTAAAAGATTTAAGTCTTCTCTCACCAAACCAATTAGATCTGTTTTAGAGATCTATGGGATGAAAGTCTTGGGTTCTGTTCTATATGGTGCTGAGCTGTGGGGGTTTTCTAATATCAAACAGCTGACCACCTTAGAAAATGAGTTTTTGAGGAAAGTTACTTGTGTCCCCCAAAGTACCCCTTTAATTCCCCTGTATTATGATCTTGGTAAGAAGACTGTGTATCAGCTTGCCATGCTGCGACCAGTATTATATTGGCGTAGGCTATGGACTATGGAGGAATTGTATCACTATGCAAGGGGACTCAAGGAAGTAATTGAGAAGGATAGCTTTCATAAAATTAAGTGGTTGAAATCAATCGGATCTCTACTGGGGAGAATGGGGTTGAGGGATCTGTGGGATAACCCAACTAACAATGTTTTCCCCTCCAAGGCAGAAATCAAGAAGATTTATTGGGAGATGATTTTCACCGAAAAGTGTTATGTAAATGCTTCTGCCCACCTCACAGAGCGTTTCCTCGAATTTAAATCTTACCCATTATTGGAACCCTACTGGGATATAATAGAGAAACCATTAGACCGGAAGCTCTATTTTCAATTTAGGATAGGAACCCTTTCCATTAGGGCATTTACGTCTAGATTGGAGGGGACTGATGGTGATAAATGCCCTAATTGTAAGGGTAAGACAGAGACGATGAGCCATTTCTTGTTTTTTTGCCCACTATATGCAGCTCCAAGAAATAAATGGGTTAAACCAATATGCCGCCTCATTGGCTTACGGAATCATGAGGAGGCATTAGGAATACTATGTACTGATCCTAGCCTCCCAATTGCATTAGCCATGGCAAAATTCCTGAAATGGGCATGGCTGATTCGAGCTAAGAAAGTTCGCTAGGCATTTGAAACCCAAATAGTACTAGGATATGGAGGTTTGCCACAGGTATATTTAATTGAGCTATGGTGACCCTTTCTCCATCCCCACTTTTAAAAAAACTTACTCGACATTAATTATATGGTTAATTGCTTTTTACAATTTTAGCTATGTATATATTTGTTGTATTGACTTGTAATATGTTTTATGTATGTTGATACTTTTATGACTTACTGTCGAATAAAGTTTACGAAACGGTATTTTGGTTGCACTTGTGGGCTAGACCGTATGGGAATTATATAATAAGGAGAGTCCTTATCCGAGTTGACATGGTTGCGATGTAAAGCTGGGCCCAGCGAAAGAGCCAATTCTGCTGCATTAGCATGTTTGACTTTGTCAGGGACAAGCACAGAAAAAGATGAAAGTGTGACTTCCTCCCCTGGTGGGGTATTTGGACAAACAGCAGGGTCTAATTGACCTCTACTAGAAAAAGTTTAAATCTCCCAGAAAATTACTCTAATGGTATGTGAGGTGTACCCTCAATTTGTATATCCAAATTATCTCATCTATCTGGAGGGACCTAGCGCCTGTCTGGGGTTTCAATTGTAACCGAGTTATCAGTTGCTGTCACTGCCAGAAACTCCTAGAGATTCCGGCGCATTATAGAGACTTCTGCTGTGCTGTTGAGTAGAGTGACTGCCCATCTCTCGTTCGAGAGGAGAGTTCACAATGTTTGTGGCATGTTTTGCGTGTATGGTGGCAATGCTGATATTGGGGTTTAAATTAAGTGGGTTTTTTCTCATTCTTTATCTTTACGAGTATTGTGATTTCCTCTTTGGTTTCACGTACTCTTCCTGTCTGCGGTCAGAACACCTTCCTCTCTCATATTGTTTCTCTGATTAGTCCTGAAAGGAACAAAAAGGACGAGTATCATAAATCTGATACTTATCAGGAGGTTTTATTTGTGTGAGATCTGGCAAATTATAAATAAGGCTCCTGGTTTTCCATTTCAATGGATTTTTGCAAATAAATAAAGACAGATTTTTATTTCCTTCGTCTGTATTTATAAATAGAAATGGAAAAATGCCAATAAATATGTTTAACTTTGCTGCTGTCTGTGAGGAGAAAAGGAGCCTGTCTGAGTGCAGGAAGGGCAAGGGCTTTTCAGATTTCAGCTGAGCCCATAACAAAGGTCGACGATAAGGCGTAATCAGGCCTCCTTTTGTTTAAGCATCCTGGCTGGGAGCTATAAGGAGGGTGGGGGGGGACTCCCAAAAACAACTGAGGGCCAGCAAAGGCACACAGCTTATCACTTCACAGGTACATAAGAGAGGCATGCTTTTGACTTTGTTCAGTCCCTTGATCCAAGAGATATGAAAGCACTGAAGGAATGTCAGATGTATTGTTCTGTCCCAGTATTTTGACAAATAACAATTTAAATTACACGTATTTGTTTTATTTCTTTTATAGCGCTATTACGATACTCATCCAAATACAGGGTATCAGAGCGCTTTACATCACACATTATACATTGAGAATAAATCATAAGTGTGTAAATCAATGTGTTAAATGAGACAGAGGGTTGCAAGGCCCTTCATCGCTCACTGTGCTATATTAGAAGGATTGCAATTTATTAACTGCAAGTAACAAAAGGATCTCTTTGTTAAAAGCATTAACTCATTTTACCCAGATACATATCTATCTAAATCTATAACAACTAAGCCTGCGTTGCCTAGTTAAAAAAATGTGAAAAAATACTAGCTGCAGTGTGTTTTTTTGCTTGCAACAGAAACAAATGTGGATAAATACAGATAAAATGGGCAAAATATAAATATGGAAAAATACAGATGGAAATGTTAAAAAAAAAAATACCATAAAACCGGGAGCCCTAATTATAACGCCTCTCAGAGGGCTCCAACTGGATAGATCCTAAACTAAATCTATCCTTTTGTTTAGGTTTGAGTTTATCCAATGTTTTTTTAACAAACTCTGGACCTGACTTAGCTGTCTCCTTGTCTGAACTAGTTTTGCCAAGTTGTGATTTACAAGGTCTGGTTCCCAGGTTATTGTGACCTAATGAAGTATAGACATCAGCAATAAATATAGTTAGCTTACCCTCTTGGTTTACTGGTGCAACCTGCGTGAGGCCCTGGCATATAGCCACAGATTCTGCTTCACCTTTAATGTTAGACAGAACCATTGCGGATACTATGGGATCATTTCCCATTAGTGTTATCACCAAATCCAGGGCAGCAGCTGCCCCGTGTTCATTCTGAATTTGACCACTGGCAAGACTCACATAGACGGAGTACCACATGTTATTGCATTGACAGCGGAAAAGACTGTGCCCGAAGTGGTACAGTCACCAATACCAGGATCCATCCCATGGGGTAAGCACATAGTCAATATTCTGTGCTTGAATAACAATCAGGGTCAGAGCTTCTGACAGAAATACCACCAGACGTCACTGATTATTTTGCCTCTTATATTCAAAATACCCTCGGTGCAGCAGGTCTGGGATGTGACCCATATACATCCCAAAGACAGTTACAGAACCATCATAAACATACTAAAAGATAACCCTACACCAGAGAAATGTAATTCTATTTTGTAAAAAACGTAGTGTTACTTGTTATAATTCGAACAAAACAAAGTATCACATTAATTCAGCTTCCCATAATACATATTTTGTTTAATGATGAGAGACTTGATTGTAGTTTATTTTTTGTTCGTCTTTTATTATATAACAATTACTTCCTTAAAAACATTCTACAATTGCTCTGCCGCCAGCGCGTTTCATCCCTCTTGGGACTTCTTCAGGGCTAAAAAGCAATTTACAAAAAAACACTATTTACAAATATTATTTACAATATTTACATCCATTATTGCATATAATAAGTAACCACACATCACCTAGGAATCATGTTAAGGAATCAATGACCTATTGTTAACAAAGATCATCTCTAATTTTTATACTCTTTTATAAAAGATAGGAATACTGGGAAGCTACGTAATAGAACATTTCATATTCAACAGTTTGGATGCATGGAGTAAGAGATACACCCACTAATTTCAAACGTATCAAAATGATTGTGTCCACTTCACAAATAGTATGCTTATTTGAGGAAAGCAGTCAATTTCGATTCGAATCTCACAGTACAATTTAATCACAATAAATTCATGTATCATTCACCAAAACAAGAGAAACCATCGTTCTAGTGTTAATGAAGAAATTTTGAACCATATTAAAGAATCAATTTGATGAATTTTATCCATACCTTATCAACGTACTGTTTCTGTATTTGGAAAATATATTGCAACCCCCAACCATTGTCCTTTCTGTCTCTGTGGTCACCCACTATCTATTAGATATTTCTTTGTCTCTGTAACTCTCTCTCTATTCAACCTCTACCCATATCAATTCCCACTTTTCCTTCTTTCTTATTCTCTTTTCATCCCTCTAAATCACTGCACCTCTTTGGCTCACATTTCTAACTCTTTTTACTTTTTGTTGTTTCACCTCATTTGTCTTTTTTGGCCTTTTTTCCTACTCTCAAGGCACTCATACTATTTATTCAGGCCTGCCTCTCTCTTTTCCTCTTTTATCCAAATTCAAACTGTTGTACATGCCTCTGTCACACTCTTCTCACTTTTCCCTCTCTCTCACCTCTATCTCACATACCCTCTCTCTTTCAGGCTTGTCCTTATTACTTCTGTCTTCATGGAGCCACATTTGCTGGTTGTTCACTCGAAATATTATATCCCTAGTGCTGGAGGTTTAAACATACACATAGTATTCTCTTCATCAAAAACCTCCTCTGCTCCGATGTGTAATTCTGTATTCTCTCCCCATAGTGACTCTCTTGAACTCTTTGTTTTTTCATTCATCCCCTTTCTTTTTCTTACTTGCATGAGTCTCACAGTTTCTTTTCGCAACACTCCACCTACTTCTGTCCATCTCATATACCACCCTCTCTCACACTTTTCATTTGCACCTCCATTTCTGTTCCTCCTCTAATACTCTATCCTTCTCTCTTCCATCATGCTCAACATGCGCACTACTCTTCCTGACAGTCATATCACTATTGTATCACATACACTCCTTTCTCATGTCTGACTTTCACATATTTTCTAGTCTAACTTTCTTCTCACACCCTTCTCTCAAAGGCCCTTTTCTGTCACACAAACTCCTCTTACCATCCCATAATCATTCACTCACTCGCTCAAACCCTCACCTCTCATTAAACAATGTTCCAGTGACAAACAAATGCACACAGTTAATTTCCTCTTTCAAATCCTCCTAACATGCAATACTCAGTCAAGACACCAGTATGCGCCGAAGTGCCGAGGCGCAATGCTACATTTAACGAGTGCCCCTCAACATTCTAAACAGGTGCAGCACCAAGGCTGAGCTTGTGCTCGCTCTTAAACCATTTCTAAGAGGGTGGCATCTGAGTGCCCATTGAGCACATAGGGGTATATTTACAAGGGGAGAGAGACACCAGAACATCACTTTTAGTGATGTTCTGGTGGCGCTGTTCCCTTCTCCTTATTTACAAAGCGAAGTTATGCCACCATTTGTGTGTTAATGCCACCTTGTAAATACGGTCGCCAGTGAAATGTAGCATTACACCTTGGCACTTAGGCGCTTAGTGGTGTCTCGACTGAGTATTGCATGTAAGGCACATCCTCTAGAGAAAAATGCATAAAATGTGTAATTTCATGAAGTCACCTTTATTATACATTTCAATATCACACAGTTTACGTTTTTCCGATGTTTGTTCCTGTTTGCATTTGGCATTTTATGCAAAGTCAGATTTTGCATCTTTGTGTGGCTTTAGTTGATTTGGCTTTCTGTACAGCCTCAATAGGCCAGATTTATCAATGGTTTTGCGTTTTGCTTCACTCTTGTGCCAAGCTGGAATGCTAGAATGATATTTACTAAGCCCCATAAGCCTATCTTGCGTGGCCATATGTGATTTGTTAAATCTGGAGTAAAGCAACGCATTGCAAGTCACCTCCATGGGTTACTCTGCCCCAGGGAGGCATTCCATGGCTGTAGCGTAGGTTTTTATACATATTCTCCCATGGATATTTGTGGATCCCCAGATTTACCATGAGTGGTAGTCCTGGGAATGCATCAAAATGCTACGCCTTCCAAGAGGAGGCGTACGTTGGAGTAATGTGTTTAATTCTGCTCGTTATTTCTTCTTTCTACATGTGCTGCAGTCTTCAGCACACATGGAATTAAGAGAATGCCTCTGAAGGTTGTTTTTGTGTAGCAAGGTCTGCAGGAATGTGTCCTCATGTAATGCAACTGGTGCTCGTGTAAAGCTCTCTGATACCCTCGGGTCTAGTTTGCGCTACATAAAACTCCATTTTTAAAAAAAGTTCTCCCTTCCTGTACGTTTGCATTGTGGTGCAAGGGTGCCTCCATTGGGGATAGGCATCCAAAAGTACACCGCCGCACGGAGAGAGGAGGACTGCGCTATGTCTTGATAGATATGGCACATACCTGCCCTTTCATGCAGCGCAGCAAGGTGTCTTACTGCGTTGCATAAAAAATGATAAAAATGGCCCTCAATGTGTTTGCGCTGTTCCTGCTCATAACGCATATTTTGCATAGATTATGAGGGGTTCTGCGCAAGGTGATGCATAGCTGTCTCAGCCCGTGCTCGTGTCAGCATTCGGCGCTGCAATCCTTTCACACGTGACAGTTGCTTGATGCCGAGATTAGCGCCATGCAGCACCGCACAGGGTCACTCAAGCGCCTGCACTAATGTTTAATAAAGTTATCCTATATTTTGAAGGAGCACCACATTGTGTCACCCCTATACCCAGATCATCTTGAGCAAAGGTTCAGAGGTCGATGGCCTTTCCAACCCCTGGTTATGCCCACCAGCTATGCATATGGATTCTGTGGGCCCTACCCTGCACTGTTTTCCCTCTTTAGAGCCTCAGGCCTCGCTTGACCTTTTGTCTAGCCTGAAATCTGGCTCTCCTCTGGACCCTTGCCCCGCCAAGTGTCTTGCGACCCTGGCACCTGCCCTTAATCCGATCATCAACCCTCTCATTAATGCATCTTTGAAGTCGGGCAAAGTCCCCTCCTCCTGGAAACAGGCCTTAGTTCTTCCCCTCATTAAAAAACCAAATGCAGATGCTAAACTGCATTCTAATTATAGGCCAATCTCGCTGCTTCCTGCCCTGGCCAAGATCACTGAAAAGTGTGTTCATACTACCCTTACCAACTTTGTAGAGGGCAACTCCCTTTTACATCAGTCACAGTCTGGATTTAGATCTAACCTGAGCACCGAGACCGCTCTTCTTGAGGTTACTGAAATTGTGAAGGAGACCCTCGATAGGGGTGGAAAGGCCCTGCTTATCATGCTTGATTTGTCGGCGGCCTTCGACACCGTCCCCCATGACCTCCTCCTAATTAGACTCTGGGAGATTGGGCTGCGGGGTACGGTGTTCGCATGGTTTCAGTCTTTTTTGGCAGATCGGACACAAACGATCTGGGCTCCCCCTTTCTCCGCCCGGATGCCGCAGCTTAAGGTAGGGGTCCCGCAGGGCTCCATACTGAGTCCTTCCCTCTTTAATATCTTCCTTACACCTCTCGCGGCACGGGTGGAGGAGCTAGGGGCCCAGATCATATCCTATGCGGATGACACACAGCTCCTGTTCACTTGTGACAGGGGCTGTGACTTCGATGGAGCAGCCATTCGGAAGTGTTTGGAGTTTGTGTTTGACTGGTTTGGGAAAAATGGCCTCAAATGCAACTCCGACAAATCCGAGATATTGTTCTTTGGCTGTCCTGCAGACCCACGTTGGAAGCTATGGTGGCCTTCGGCCATGTCTCCCCCTGCCAGCGATTCGGTTACAGCGAAGAACCTGGGTATGATGGTCGATAACACTCTTTCCTTTAAAACCCAGGTTGCTGGCTTGACTGGGAAGTGCTTTGCCATCTTAAGGATGTTGCGCAAGTTTCTGCCCTATTTATCTTTGGAGCATAAGAAAATTACGGTGCAAGCATTAATTGGCTCGCGCCTAGACTACGCCAACATCCTTTACTTAGGTCTTCCTGAGTATCTGCTGACTCGTCTGCAGATAGTTCAAAATTCTGCAGCCAGGGCAATCTTCGGTTTAACTAGAAGATCTAGGGCCAGCAATCTCCTTGTCTCTCTGCATTGGTTGCCGATTCGTAAGCGTATCTTCTTCAAGACCCTAACTACAGCTTTTAGGGCGCTTCATAATTTCGGCGCTGAATATCTGCAGAGAAGGGTCAATTTCTATCTTCCATCTAGACCTCTGAGATCTGCTGCCCAGGCCAAGGCTATTGTTCCAACAGTGAAGCGTGCTCGCTGTGGAGGTCGCTCCTTTAGTTACCTTGCACCCCGCCTCTGGAACACATTGCCCTTGACGTTGCGGGTGTGCACCAATCTCTCGGTTTTTAGGAAAGGACTTAAAACCTATCTGTTTGCTTTGTAATGCTGTTATGGTTAATTCTGGTTATGTTTTCTGTTATGGCTGTTTGTTTGCTGCTGGTATTTGGTGTGATGATCTTTAGCGCCGGGACGCTCTTTGGAGCAGCTGAGCGCTCTACAAAACAAACAGTAACATAACATAACATAACATAACATAACTATACACAGATAAAGTGCAGGGCTGCGTGCTCATTAAAGAAGGACATTAGATTGTCTGTAACTGTTCACCCACCATTCTGTATTTCAGCAGGTGCCCCCTCTATTCCTCGACCTTTAAATTGGGCTTTAAAGGGCTAATTGGCACAGCAGCTACCTGCACATAACATGGGAGCAGCTTGCAAACCACATTCATCGCTCAATACTGTGCTCTCTGCAGTGCATGTGCTCAGACACGAAGGGGCATATTAACAAGGGCTTTATCTCTGCTTTTTTGGTTTAAAAGCCAAAGAAGCGAAGATAAAAATATCGCCCTATCAACAACAGGGTGCTAACATGCAAAATCGCATGTTAGCACCCTTTTTCACTACGCTTCCTTTTGCATCTCTAATGAGATGCAAAGTGGGTGTTCACGCTAACCCTGTTAGAGCCAAAAAAAGCAACGCTAACCATGGTTAACGCTGCTTTTTTACGTCTGCTAATTTTTAGACTTAGCCATGTAATCCAATGGGAGGTGGATTACATGGCTAAATCCACCATGGGCTAACAACAATGATATCCCTATCCTTGTAGTTTTATCAGTGTATTACCAGCGATAACCTCCCAAAATGCCGCTATCGCTGGATTTTTTATCGCCTAGATAGCGGGTGTTAAAAAAATGAACGCTAAGCGCCCTTAGCGTTAATTTTCCCTGTTCCTTGTTAATATGCCCCGAAGTGAGTGCACGAGCTTCAGGAAATGCAGGTCCTACAACCGGTGAGCAGCGTCTACAGGCACAGACAGATTTTCTAGTCTTACTTTCTTCTCACACCCTTCTCTCCAAAGTCCTTTTCTGTCACACACACTCCTCTTACCATCCCATACTCACTCATTCACACTCTCAAACCCTCACCTCTCAGAGTCAAATGCGAGCCTGCTGTGAGACCGCAACATACCGCCCAAGGACTTTCTGAAAGCATCTTTGTCTGCTGTAGTCCTGGCATCCCTCTCTTTGTCTGTGCACAGAGCGGCCTCTGTCTGCTAGCCCTGCCTTTCCTTCCCATCTCCTTCCTTGTGCTTCACAGGCAGTTCAGCGGATTAATTATGAAATCTTCTAAATGTCTCAAAAGCTGCAAAATGACTTGACTTAGGCTAAGTTTTTTAATTAAACTTCCTCATATGTCCCCGTTTCAATTACTTTTACCAAAAGTTGAAAATTAATATCTGTAAAGAATCGTACAATCCTCTGCTTTATAAATGTATGAAGTGCATTACAGTTATGATTATGCATAAATAAATCATTTGGCTCTTGATAGTTTATAGATTAACTGATAAAGGTAGGCAGAAGAGGCTCTAATCCTGGGTAAGGGAGGAAAGCCGAAATCATAGATCTGAAGGGCCTGGCACAATAATGAATGTTCATGCCTCTGAATTTTAAATCATGGCCCTTGGTACATTAGGTTAAGTAGAATGCACAACAGTGGAGTTTTATGTTTTTTTGCAGAGAAAATACTGTTTGATTTAGCAATATTAGTGTTTTCTAGACAATCACTATTTCTAATTAGATATATCTTATGCCACCAAGCCATGCCCTAACAGTAACAAATAGGGTACATTTTTATACATTTTCTTCGACTGGTTTGCATATATTGGAGCACAATTGAGACGACTACATATTCTTCAAGCAAGAGAGCATCAAGTTGAGTAATTTTCATTTTATAAAGGAGAGGGACAAAGTGCACAAGTTATTGATATTTAGTGGATAGGGCACAGAAGATTGTGGGGTTTATTTACAAGGCCCTTGCGCCACCGGTACATCACATTTTTCCAATTTTAAGAGTGACGCACCCACGGTGCAGCGGGCGTTTAAATAAGTCCCTGTGTGCAGTCGCAGTCCGTGCAGGTACGCGCGGTGGGGCGGCGATGCGGCAAGTGCAAGGTTAGTGGTTTTATTTTATGTTAATGATCCCATCATATGCGGACTTCCAGCCCAGACCCTCGCCCCACCCCACCGCGCTTACCTGCACGGGACGCCGCTGCTTGTATGTTTTGTGTTGAGTAGATACAGAGGATCACAGACTCCAGCCCAGACCCTCGCCCCACCCCACTGCGCTTACCTGCACGGGACGCTGCTGCTTGTATGTTTTGTGTTGAGTAGATACAGAGGATCACAGACTCCAGCCCAGACCCTCGCCCCACCCCACCGCGCTTACCTGCACTGGACGCCGCTGCTTGTATGTTTTGTGTTGAGTAGTTACAGAGGATCACAGACTCCAGCCCAGACCCTCGCCCCACCCCACCGCGCTTACCTGCACTGGACGCCGCTGCTTGTATGTTTTGTGTTGAGTAGATACAGAGGATCACAGACTCCAGCCCAGACCCTCGCCCCACCCCACCGCGCTTACCTGCACGGGACGCCGCTTCTTGTATGTTTTGTGTTGAGTAGATACAGAGGATCACAGACTCTTAGAAATACAGGATCACTTCAGGCCCATTGCAAGCATCAGATCAGCAGCTTCCCTTTCTATGGGGGGTATGTCCCTTGACCTACAACCTCTGGACACAGGTGACCCCTGGAACTCTGACACAAAGGGAGGTCTCAGGATCCAGTAACCACTGCAGGTGCTAGGATCCTCCAAGGGAGGTGCAGCAAGTGCCCAGAAAATGGAATCTGAATCCCGAGAAGGAGTGCCAAGTCACTCTAGGGAGCTGTGGTGGGGGGAGCGCCAGGACTTTTGTTGGAAACAGGAGTGGCGGGTGTCACAAACTCCCAGGAAGGGGTGCACTAAATTCACACGATGTGGTGGGAGCCCTGGGGTGGAAAGTGAGGGGGCTGCTGCTTCACCAGTCAGGATTTATACATCAGGCCAGTTACTGTCTGACTTGTAGTCAATATACAGTCTTCAAAAACTGAGCTACCCGAGCAGCACAGATTCACTATTTCTTGTCGCTCCTGTGAAATAAACTTACAATACTCCTAAAAAATGCACATTGCCCCTCTGGTAGACAGTAGAACCAACCAGACCAACCTTTCACTAGATAACAGAACCTATTTTGATAACAGAGGCTATTTTAGCAAAAGTTTTTAGCTGTGTGGAAGGGAAGTGTGGGCATGGGGAGGGTGCAGTAGGATGAAAATAATAACACTCCTGATGGGGAATTCTGAGAGTGCATAGCTAGATGCAGACCGGCCGCAGTATGGGGTTACAATGACTGATATAATATGACTAAGTTAGGCGAGGAGGTGGGTGAAGTTCAATTGAGTGGAGTCTAATGCTTTCACATTCAAAACCCTACTAAAAGTCACCAAGTATGGCAACTTGGTCAAGTTCAAGAAGATTTCTTCAGAGATAAAATATGGAGAAATCACAAACACATTTAGCACTCCCATAACATGAAGAAGGAAGCCATTCCTAGAAGTCAGTGGACCCTGACCGTTCTACTTTTCAATAACCTCAATCAGAGACCCCCCTTTTCCAATGTACTACTTTCTACAATTGCTGAATATTGATTATTGATTGTCCAAAAAGTCAAAAACGTTTTTAACAAAGCTGTGATGAAACACTTCACTGCTCATATAAGAGGGGCCTTAAAGGGATCGCAACATCATGATGAACCAGCTATGCAAAGCCTGCAATGCACGAGGATACTTCATCCTTGTTCTTGAAGGTCATCCCTTTGCTCAAGGTTAAAGCAGGTCACCAAAGTCCTGCAACAAATCAGGTTCCCTATAAATTAGCTAAACCCTGAGACAAATCCCAATTAAAAACCAAACCCAAACTGTGTTGCAGACTTTCGGGAGCCTTTCATAGGAAGCAAATGACTCACCCTATGAATAGAGACAAGCACCATGGCTGCCGCATTGAAGATAAGATCACTGTGACCAATGACACTGTAATCTATGTGCCTAGGACTGGACTCTACATTCTCCGTCTCTGCCAATTTTTCTGTGGGAAGCGAGTTAGACTGCTACTTTCAGAAGGATGGATGGAGCCCTCCCTCTGGGCGCGTTTGTAGTTGTGGCCTCCTGTAGCCACAGCTGATTATGGTTGCCAGCCTGGTCCTATCCTTAAATGAAGTAGAATTTCAATTAGCTTGGAAATTGGTCAGAACACATATGACTCTATCCTTGATCAACCCTGACAGCACGATTCCGAGTCTATGCTTCTTCACCCGGGAAACTGTATATTCAACCTGTTTGCAAACAGTGACCAAAGATTCCAGTCTGCTACTGTATTTGACAAACTAGGAATGTATTCTGTTTTTAACTAACAACTGTGACAGAGGCTCTAGGAAACTAGGCTATTGGTTGAGGGGGGTTAAAACCCTACCTAAGCAACAACCACAATCCTTGTCAGGGTGAAGCCATACGTCAGTAAATTATGCTGTGCTTAACCCTCTGGGAGAATGGCACAAAAGCAGTCAGGCTTAACTTAGAGGCAATGTGTAAAGTATGTATGCAGTAAACAAACAGTAAAAAGTAAAAGCACAACACAAGAAAAATCTTACACAAATTATGAAAACAATGAGTAAAATATAAGAAATAAAATGATGCCTAAATGGACTGGAGTTATGAATCTGTAACGTTTTAGTAAAATCTAGTGCCTAAATGATCAATGCACTAACTGCGAAGACAGGAGCAAAGTCAAACATTTAGGCCAACGGCAATGAAGTGCAGAACTGATATACAAGGTGGACTGGACCTGTTCTGAGCTCACCTTTGGACTTGGAAAACATTTTGTGCTCGGCTGGGCAAGGGAGCAGCTGTGCTCAAACAGGAGTCATCGTTGCAGGGGAGCGCTGGATGAGGTTCCATGGAAGCCATCCATGATTGTGCGAAAAAAGTATGAGTAGTAGAAGCTTAATTTCGAGCCAGAGAAGCTCATTGTTGTCGATGGAGAGCCTAAATTCATTAAGCCCTGGGAAAACTTTTACCTTCGGACTTAGACAATTATTTTGGAAGTCGAAAACCTCCAGCAGGACAAAGCTGCAAGTGAAAGCCGAAGTCGGGTTCCAAGAGGCCAGATACGGTTGCTCGTAGGTTCTGCTGAACAGGATTTACTGCTGTGGAGAAGAATGCTGAGGGGGATACCACAAAGTCAAGCCACCCGATGATACATCTAGGGCAGATCAGCTAACAGGTAGGTCCCTGGCTTCTGTCGGTTCTTATGACACTTTTTGGTGAAAACGTTTCCAAGTCCCAAATTTTAGGGTTAGGCAGGAGCAGCACCACTAACACTATTTCCAAGGATCCAGAAATTGGGGGCTCCACTTGGGGGGTTAGGACTCACTCCAGGAGAGGCCAGGTGCAGGGTTTAAGTTCTCTGGAGCTTTTTATGTTCCTGTAGCTCACACAGAAAGCCAGCTAATTAGCACTTGGGGTCGCTCTGGTAGTGTAGGTTCAAGCAGCAAGGCAGGTCTCCAGCACCAGGGCAGTACACTGGGAAGCAAGACAGGGCCCATGCAGCAAGGCAGTCACCTGGGCAGCGGGGCAGACCTCTAGGGAGCAAGACAGGCCTTAAGCAGCAGGGCAGTCCTCTGGGAGTCCAGGTAGTCCTTCTGAAGTCTTCCACAGGTCCAGGAGTGTACTGAAAAAGTGTTATAAGATATAATATTTATATCTACTGCCAGGCTTTGAAGTGGGGTAATGTTCTAGGATACCCCGACATCTGGTTCCAGGAAGTTCTTCCCTTACTCTTCCAAGGCTCCAAAAAGTCTTGGGTGACAAAAGGCTAGTGTTGGGTTTCTTTGTGTATGCTGGTAGCATCCCTTTAAAATGTAAGTGGGGCAAGGAACAGCTCCGTCCACAGCCATGGCGCCAGGATTACCCATCCTGCTAACACCTAGACCCCTTTTCTAAAAGTGCCATTTTAAGAATTGTGAGTTAAAATATGACTTGACCTTTGAACAGGATTTTAAATCACAATGCATTTGCATCCAAACATGAATCTATACTTGCTCCCAATCAAACGTTAGCACCTATATAATGTAAAAAGTTAACCCAATTTTATCCTAAGGGAGAGGTAGGCCTTACAGTAGTGAAGAACTGAATTTAGGAGTTTTTCACTACCAGGACATGTAAAACATAAAAACACATGCCTTACTTTTTAAATACAATGCACCCTGCCCTATGGGTTTGTTAGGGCCTACCTTAGGGGTGACTAAATTACGTTAAGTCTTCATTTTAGTTTTACTTTTTAACTCAGCATGTTTTTAAGATGGTGGTTTGCGTATGTATTCACTAAAACTTGAAAGCATCACAAACACATTTATTCCTGGTTAGACATTGTTGTGTGATAGTCTGCACTGTTAGTTCCAGGGTCACACATATTAAAACGTGATGTTCTTGTTTTCTTTTGTGCTCGAGGGAGACAACTCCTTCCATTCAGATTAACTAAAGACATTGGGGCTCATTACAATGGCGTAATGATCGCCACCGCCGGGCCGGCAGTGGTGATCGTTACGCCATCGTGAGGAAAATGAAACACCGCCATATTATGATGGAAGTGGGTATCGCGGCAGACGGAAAGTCTGCCCGCCGCTTTTCCGCCGGGGGCAATCATCATCATTGCCTGCCGGGCCGAGCAGGGGCACTAATATGGTGGCGGTGCATAGCAGGCACTGTCCGCCATATTAGGATGTAGAGTTAGAAAGGCCTTTCCATGGTGGCATCACCGCCATGGAAAGGCTTGCGGGGATTGGTTTTGGGGGCCCGTTGCGGGCTGCCCTTGTGTCTGGGGGAGGTGTGGTGCCTGCCATGTGGTACAGTGAAATGCCAGACATGCGATGCCAGACACGGGGAAGGCGGGCGAACTCAGGTCTGCCCGCCATCCTAATAAGTCCCATCGTTCCTTGCCTCTGGCACAGTGCGATAAGGCTAGTGTTTTAGTTGTTAAACAGCTTCTGGGTTGAATTCGATGAAAGCCACTTCATACCGGAGGTTTCATGAAAGCTGCTGTGAGCTGTGACTGAGATGCAGTTCAGCAGGCGGGACCTTCATCCTAAGATGGAAGATAATAGCAGAAACAGAAATGCTTAGGCCTGCACACTCTCATGGGGTGCATTTGTTAATGCACTGAGGCCCGCTTCCTGGGACATTATACCGAAGTATCGGGTTAGATCATTCCAACAGGTCTGGCAGGAGGGTTCTCCCAACATGCTGTTGCTAGTCTGGAGATGTTAGTGATAGATAAGAGTAACATAAGGAACAATTAACATGATTGAATTGTTTGTGTTTTTCACCATTCTAATAATGCTTATAACGAAGATGTGTCTCATCTGCTTAATAATCACATAATATACTTCATGTTTCATTTACAAGGATTAGATCTTTTCAATAAACATTTGAAAATGTATTATTGCTGCTTTTCTTTGTGACCTCTTGGACATACCAGAGTGACATACAAAAGGCCTGGTTCCACGAATTCCTGGGGAATCAGAGTGGTCATGTTCAAGGTGACCAACTACATCTACAACTCTTTAGGTTTAGGGATTTAGATGTGATACTGGGAACTAGCCGAATCAAGATTTACTAATGATATAAGATGACTCATGCTCTATATTATAAAGTGTTATTGGTTTACACAGTCCTACTAAATTCATAGGAAGAGTATAAAAGACTTGGCAAAAGGTTTATTTTGCCAGGTTGAACTGGAAGACTAAAAGTGCACTGTAGACCACAATGACAGGCATGAGTCATGTTTTGAAAGGCTACCTTAGTGGGTGGCACAATGACTGCCAGGGCCACTAGTAGTATTTAATTTACAGGCCCTGGGTACCATGCAGTACAATATACTTAAGACCTACACGTGAATTAAAAGTGCCAATCAGCTGCAGGCCAATTGTACCATGTTTTAGGGAGGGAGCGCAAGCGCTTTAGCACTACTTAGCTGTTCTGTGGTAAAGTGATGCTGAGGAGTACTTATGCCAACACAAACAAATTTCAGAAAGCAGGAGAGCTGGTGAAAAAAAGTATGGAGGGAAGACTACACAAAGGATGTCAGGTCTAACAGATTACCACCAACATTGTTTATGTAGAGCACTGCTTAAATGCTGTTTATCTTCAACAATACAGTGTGTGCTTGTTTTTTTTAACCAAAACTATTCATTGAAAAAGCAGTCACTGAAATTTTCAAATTTGATAAACTCTCCCCCTCTTTCAACTATTTGACTTAAGTCTTTATATTCCCTGTGTGGCCTTTACAAACTAACCAAATGGTACCACTCTACTACCACTTCTTTGAATTCTTTCATATTAAGGACCTGCCATTCCAACTTTCTAGATTCTATTCACCAAAATAATTCCTGGTTTGGTTCTCCAACCAAAACTGATGAATTTCCATACCCAAAACCTTTCAGACGACGATATGCTTGGAGTTGGTCCAAGGCTCTAGAATGTAAAGCCCTTGGAAAAAATGACTCATCGATCCTGTCAAACTTCCTGATTACTAATAATAACACTTTCAATTCTTCCCTTATTAAAACAGTGAACTATAGGGGACATAGAATAGCATTTTTCACATGCACTTTGAATCCTACAAAAGTCAGAAGTTTCTGTGTGTTGAAAATTTGACTTTCATTTGTTCATAATATAACACATTTTTGACAACAACCCAATCATCATTGCGAGAGACGACTAACGGTTCACTGACAGGCAATAGACCCCCATAATATCGGCATACAAAAGTATTGTGACCAAAATAATGATGTCAAAAATATTGTCACCCTATACTTATGATGGTAAGTACAAACATATCGGAGGGGGATATCGATGTCATTAATATCAGTATATTAAATATCCTTTTTTAATATATATATATATATATATATGATTAAGGCATTCGCCGAAACGCGTCTGCCAGGTGTTTTTGAACTCTTACCTGTCTGAAGGGTGGCAATTAAACCTCATCTGCAACCATCCAAAAGCATGTGTCGGACCCGTTCTTTGATAAAGAGGCGGGACTGGTGGTAGATGTTAGAGTGTAGCTGTCGACGCTGCACATCCGGCACGCCTCTCGTTCAGGTGCTCCGCTTGATGTCGGCAAACTTCTGTGGTATGCTGTGCTGAACGCGCAAAAGCGGCGCCCCCTCGCCCAAGACAACGTTCCTGGTATTTGAGGAGAGAGCAGCAGATCGCTGCTGATTTGGAGAGCTGCAGTCGATGTTTGCCGCCTTGGTCCCCGCATGAAGAGATGAGCAGCCTCACAAGCTGGCAAAAGCCAGGGCAATACTGATTGCACGGACCGGCCACTTGACCAAAGTTCGCGATGTGGGACTGCGTTTTCGCACTGTGCGTGGGACATTACAGGCTGAGGGACTACAGCTACCAGCATTCCCTGCACATACTGCTCACAGTAAGGGAAGAACTTTAACTGTGATTGGATTTCATTGCACCAATAAGAACTCAATGAACAGTATGTAAAGTCCCTACGTAATTTGAACTTGTTTTGAAAGCACATAAAGCTGGCAATGATTAAGGCATTCGCCGAAACGCGTCTGCCAGGTGTTTTTGAACTCTTACCTGTCTGAAGGGTGGCAATTAAACCTCATCTGCAACCATCCAAAAGCATGTGTCGGACCCGTTCTTTGATAAAGAGGCGGGACTGGTGGTAGATGTTAGAGTGTAGCTGTCGACGCTGCACATCCGGCACGCCTCTCGTTCAGGTGCTCCGCTTGATGTCGGCAAACTTCTGTGGTATGCTGTGCTGAACGCGCAAAAGCGGCGCCCCCTCGCCCAAGACAAGGTTCCTGGTATTTGAGGAGAGAGCAGCAGATCGCTGCTGATTTGGAGAGCTGCAGTCGATGTTTGCCGCCTTGGTCCCCGCATGAAGAGATGAGCAGCCTCACAAGCTGGCAAAAGCCAGGGCAATACTGATTGCACGGACCGGCCACTTGACCAAAGTTCGCGATGTGGGACTGCGTTTTCGCACTGTGCGTGGGACATTACAGGCTGAGGGACTACAGCTACCAGCATTCCCTGCACATACTGCTCACAGTAAGGGAAGAACTTTAACTGTGATTGGATTTCATTGCACCAATAAGAACTCAATGAACAGTATGTAAAGTCCCTACGTAATTTGAACTTGTTTTGAAAGCACATAAAGCTGGCAATGATTAAGGCATTCGCCGAAACGCGTCTGCCAGGTGTTTTTGAACTCTTACCTGTCTGAAGGGTGGCAATTAAACCTCATCTGCAACCATCCAAAAGCATGTGTCGGACCCGTTCTTTGATAAAGAGGCGGGACTGGTGGTATATATATATATATATATATATATATATATATATATATATATATATATATATATATATATATATATATATATATATATATATATATATATAAACATATTAAATAATAAAAATATTAAATATTAACATTAATTAAAAAATAGATTTAATATATATTAACAAAAAAGCAAATAAACGTAATAAAAAAGTTAAACACACATATTGGTCGATTAATATATACAATTACTTATATCTACTTAAGAGACAATTATTGAACTTATCATTTTAATTTATATTATATTTCCAAAATCTTTAAATATATTTAAAAATACAACAAATAAATATATATGTATATACACCAATAAAGTACAATGTTAAAAATGTTCTCATTAAATTAATTACATTAGAAAAGTAAACAAAGATAAATTCTTAAAATGTAGTCAGAAATATTTTACACATTAAAAACTTCCATAATTAAAAATATTATAATTTTAAATAAACAAAAACATGGTAATATAAATTATAACAATATCAAATAAAATATAAAATGTAATTCTTATACTATTCCTACTACAATTTATATGAAACTATTATAGTAAATATGTAAAAAACTTACAACTCCCACTTCAGGCAACATAAAAATAATAAAACTTGGTAAAATTTACAAATCTCCCTCCAGTAAATGCAACAGTATTAAAAGTGTTTGATTGTGGATAGTTAATATTTGGTAGAACCATTTCAGCCAGTACAACAGTAGGAAAACTGTTTAACTGCGGAGGGGTGACATTTACTAATTCCTCTCCAATCAGAACAACAGTAGGGAAATTGCTGGATTGCAGAAGATTAAAATTGACTAATCCCTCTCCACTCAGTACAACAGTAGGGAAAGTGTTATATTCTGGAGGGGTAAAATTTACTATTCCCACTCCAGTGAGTGCAACAGTAGGGAATATGTTGGATAGTGGAGGGGCAACATTTACAATTCCCACTCAAATAAGTGTACAGTAGGGAAAGTGTTGGATTAGGGAGTGGTAAAATGTACTATTCCCACTCCAATCAGGCGAACAGTAGGGAGAGTGTTGGATTGAGGAGGGGTAAGATTTGCTATTCCCACTCCAATCAGTGCAACAATAAAAACAAACAAAATATCATGAACAAAAAAGAATTACATCAAAGACAAGGTAAATTAAAAAAAAATATATATAAATATATTGAAAAAAATACAAATATATTTAAGATTTAAAAACAATAAAAACATATTACAATGTTAAATACATATCACAAATACCTACACATAATACTATAAATAAAAAACAAAAATAATTTACATACAAATAAACTTTTTTATTTAAAGATTATTTTCTACCAAAAAATGATTTATTACATAAAAGTAATTTAGGGGGTCATTATGTTCACGGTGAGACCGCCACCGACAGGCTGTCGTTGGTGGTCCCACCACCATCGTAAGGCCATTTTTTGCCCGCCATATAATGATGGCAGACGGTACCATGGCGGTCTGAAACTCCGATCACCACGCATCCGATGGGCTCCTTGAGCCTGCTGGTCCTGTGCAGGCCTTCCCCTTCCTATCCCTGAAATGGTGGCGGTGTCTACCAGGCACCACCAGAAGGATTAGGATGATCCCTCCCTGCCAGCCTTTCCATTGCGGTTCACCCGCCATGGAAATCCTGGCGAGGATGGACATTGGGGACCCTTTTCTTTGGGTGGGGGGGCACCTATGGTGCCCTTCAACAGATCCCGGTACCAAGTGACAAGCACCGCATGGTGCCTGTCACGTAGTACAGGGATATGATACACATCCCTTTTTTCCATTGCAGCGGGTGCTGCGGCAAGCAGCACCCGCCGCAATGGAGAAGGTGGCCAATGCGACCACCACAGTGGCGGTCGCATTGTAATATGGCCTCCTTCGGTCCCCATCTTCGCTAGGTTGGCAGGCGGACGTGAGTCCACCCGCGATCCTAATTAGGCCCTTAGTTACTTCCCATCATTTAACCCGACAAAACTCTCAACCTACACCTAAAATGTTACTTTAAAAAATGATTAAATATTTATCAACAGCCAAATATCATTATTTAAATATTAATTATTAAAAAACTTTAATTAATGTACTTCCCACAATATCCCGCCATAAAACACACAACACAATCATGAAATTTAGCAGAAAATTATTTTCACAATTACCATAATTAATGATCTAATTAATAATTAAAATGAGTTAAAAAAATAATTATTAATTGCTTAAAATTCATTTCCTTCCCACCCCATATCCCTACAAAACCCACAATCCATATGTAAAATAAAGAAAAATCATTTTATTGCACAAATAACATAATTAATGATCAATTAAACAAATATTACTTATTAAAATCTAAGGGTCTCATTACAATGTCGGTCAGAAAGCATTCCACCCAACCCCTTGTCGCAATTGTTGCTGACTGACTAGGGTCGGTGAGTCTGACTGACCGATTACAATTTTTCCAAACACCGTTCCATCAGACACCTATTGACTTCAATGGTAGCCTGTGTTCTGAATGACAACACCGGCTCCAATTGAAGAAAGGGGGGGTTGCAAAAAACCTTACACCCTGTACCAGGCACCTCATGCTGCCTGCCACACTGTCCATGGTTGTAAAGAGGGGTCCAATGGGTACCCGTCAAACCCCAACCCGAGAACTTTGGGTAAAGGTGGGCCTGCTATGGGCCCCCAAAGATAGTTTCTGACAGCCGTTCCATGTAAGACAAACCGAGCCAGAAAGGATGTCCGAATACAACATCTTAATACGTAGGTACGAAACGCAGTCCGTAGAGCTGTACGATTCGGCTCCAACTCACTCTGTTTCTCTGAATGCCGGTCGAAACTGAGTGGGAAAGACTGAAGGGTTACCTTCTATAATAATCGGTCGGTTGGAAAAGTTTTGAGTCTTTCAGAAACATCGTAATGAGGCACTACATATTAACGGATCTATTAGGATGGTGGTCGAAAAATCACTCCGACCCCCATGGTAGCGGGAAAACACTGCCTGCTAGGACCGCGGCATAACTGCCGGTCCAATTTGTGTGCTCCGCAGTCTAACTCCGACCGCGGCAGTATGATCGCGGCATTTAACATTGCGGCACCGCCACCATGTCCAAAAAAGCATGTCCAGCAAAGCCCTGCACTGCTAGGCAGGCACTGCACAGTGCCTGCCACCTGGTACACCCCCCCAGTGCACCCACATCCCCCCCACATTGGGGGCCCACAATGGGCACCCGGAGACATTCTCCGCATGCCATAATCATGCCGGTGGAGCCTGGCCCTGCACCGGCCACATTTTAGCAGTCCAGCTCCGCCGCAGTCATCACCGCCATGCTAATGGGACAATCCGACCGCCATCCTAATAGACCCCTAGGTATTAATTAATTAAAATTAAATTACTCCTCACACTTTACCCCTATAAACCCCAAAACATGCACCTAAATTATTTTTTAAACAATTAAAATAATTAATTATCAATTAGTTAATTAATATAAATTAAAAACTAATAATTAATTCACAATAAATGATTTCCCATTCTTTAACCCTATAAACCCCATACTCCACACCGAAAAAAATGACACAATCAAAATATTTAATGATCAGTTAATTGATTAATATTCATTAAAAACTAAGGGGCATATTACGATGTCGGTTGGACATATATCCACCCGACACCTTCTCAGAAACGGGACAACCGCCTTCTGATATTTCCCCATGGGAGAATGTACTACGGCCGTAAACCGGCCGTAGTACATGCTCCCATAGGGAAATGGTAAGTGGTGTTGCCTGGGGTGCCTGCCATGCGGTGCAGGGATTAACAGGGGGCACATAGGTGCCCCCTCGGCCACCAACCAGAGGCCACCAAGGAATGGGGGCCCCGCTAGGGGCCCCCATACTCTCCGACAGGCTTTACATTTCGGAAAGCCCGGCATGGAAAGCATGCCGAAGGGCAGAAAGGCCACCCTTTGGGATTACGGGCCGGCCTTCGACTAGCCGACGGATTCCTTGAACCCGCTGGAAGCCAGCAGGAACGACCGTTTAGTTTCAATTATGACTTGCTGCTTCATAATCCGCCGGTCGAAATTGAAACCGAGGCGGCTTTCCGACAGCTATTGTAATAAGCCCCTTATTATTGATTATTTAAAAATAAATTACTTCCTACCCTTTACCCCTATGACTCGAGCAACACGCACCTAAAAAATAATTACACAATTAACATAATTAATTATCAAATACTTCCCACTATAAATGTCACAACACACACATACAATTTACATTAAAAAAATTAATAGCATGATAAACATAATTAAGCATTAATTAAATAAATAATAATAAATAGAATATAATCATATAATAATTATAATTAAATTACTTTCCGTCCTATACCCCTATAAACCCAAAACCCGCTATGGAACTAAAAAACACAAAATTAATTTAATTTAATTTAATTACTATAAAAAATAACTACAAATATAGTAAACACATGAACAATAGTTATACAAAAATATGACATCATATAGATTTCAAACATTTACTAAAATATATAGCAAACGATATTAATTACTTTGATATTTTGAAAATCAATATTATTTACCTTAAAATTGATATTCAGGACATCGATATTCTTGCTGTCGATATTCCCATAACACAATATTTTTGACTTGATATTCTGGTATGGTGATATTTTAAACTTGATATTTTGTCTGAAAACCACTGTTAACTGCTTCAAATCCTTACACTAACAAAGAGGGTTAGTCAAATGGAGAACTGAGTGAATTCCTCCTTACCTCATCTCAGGCATGCCACTACTGGATGCACATGGTTTGGAAAATACTACAGCACAGATGAAAGCACAAATAGAAGGCACATAAAGTTCCACTTCATTGTGATTCGACGCTGTTTGAAAGTACCATGTACCACAACGCCTTGGAGTGCATGTACCATACACATTTTGACAGAGAACATAGTGCCCGATAACAAGTTTGGCGTGGCGGCGCTGGCTCAATGCCAGCTCCGCTGTGCCAAACCTACGCATGGATCACCAGCAATATTACGAGTTGTAAAAGTACAACTCGTAATACGGTTGGAGGTCCTTTGCCCTTTCCCATGGTGGTGCCTTAAAAACAGGCACTGCAACGGGAACTGCCAAAAAGTTCCAGCACTGCAAGGACGGTGACGTCCATGCCGTGCTGGAACTGGAGAGAATGCAGCCATGTATCCCTATGACGGGGGGAAGCGGGGACCCTTTGGGCCCCCTTTGTTCCTGCACCACCAGCTTTTCATGAAAAGGCTGGCGGTCCAGAAACGAAAAATATGCTGAGCAGGACTGAACTTATGTTGCTCAGCATAATGCATTGTGGAGCTCCTGCAACACCGCGAGGGAACAACTGGCGCAACTGGTGGTCCACCGCAGATACTACTTACAAATTCATCATTAGAAAAATGGGGATAGCCAGTCTCATAATCAGGCCCATAGACTTAGAAAAGAACTCTATGACTTTCAGCCTTTTCCTAATCAAAAGTACAATGGTTAGAAAACCATAAAAACGTATGAGTACCTGCACAAGTTTGCCTTATTCCAACATTTCTTATATTTCCTAATCCAGCTACATCCGTCCTTATGGTGCTATGCTTCCTATATAAGGAGGAAATTAAAATTCGATTCAATAGACTTTCAAAGTTGTCAGTGTCTACCCATCCATAATATTCTTACACGAAACCTGCACAACATCTTTTGGACAGCCCCCCATACGTTGGGAGACCTATAGATGATCTCACTCTGCCTTGCTGTCTTGCAAGATAGATTCCTCCCCTGTCAAATCTGCCACTTTGATAGGCGATGTACCTTTAACTCCGCCTCCTCCATCTAAATACAATTATTTTTTAAAAACCTTTCTTAGAAAATGCCCCTTTATTCAGACCTTAAAACTACAATATATTTAAAACTTTTGCATGTTTGACTGTGCATGCTCGAGAAAAGTTGAGGCCTTTACATAATTTATCACATGCCTGACTATACCTTAACGAACATGCAAATCTTACATCTGTACTAATTAACCTCTTTGTCATTACTGGCAATTCCAGATCCAACTTCTCATTAAAGATCTCTTCCTGTCTGACAATATTGTTGAACTACCAGCTCCCTATAGGAAATGGAGTCCTAATTCCCCTGGTTCAGGTAGAGACATTTCCATACTCTAATCAAAAATGTGAGCCAAAGAACCTACAGCAACCTTTATGGATCATATGCACCTGGTCTGAACTTTTCCGGGATTGATGAACCATTTCGTAGAAAAGCAAATTCATTCACTATGCTCCTAAAACATTCTTAGCTTTAATGACATGTAAGGGAGGCATTTCTGTGCAAAAAGGGACGCTATCCCCACTTAGCGATATTTGCAAGAGGATTCCATAAGTCTGGAGGACCAAAAAACTGCCTCTAACTGCAGTTAGAGGCAGTTTTTCAAGACCAGAAAATAGCTGGTCTTAAAAATGGAGATAACCCTCGGAGCCTCATTTCAGCAGGTTTTGTCGCTGGACCGTGCTGCAAGCAATGTTGCTGCGCTGCCTTGCGACAAAACTACTGGGCAGGAATGCGCACCATCAATAAGATAGTGCGCATTCATGGGCCTCACTCATGAAAAGTGTTGCACCGCTGTGACAAGACAGCATTGCAACACTTTTCACTACCCCCTTCTTGCAACACCAATGATTCGCTGTATTTACTGGACAACGCTCCATGACGCAAGTAATGACAGATACATCTGGAATCCTGACTTATCTGTCTGCGCTAAAGTCACCCCTTGCTGCAGTCGCATCACAACCATGACGCAAACCGTGGCACTGTGTCACCCTTACGCCTGCCATCATCCGAGGCTTAAGGTACTGACACAATGCCGTTATTGAGGGGTGCCTGGTTGTCGACGCAGTTGGAGATCCATCGGTGGCAGTTGTACGCTGTGGTGTCATCGTCTGTAAGTGTTGGCGGAGTGGTGGTGCTGAGAGAGTTGACGAGAGGTACTTCGGTGGCCTTGATCCAGCTGCGAGGGGGGCGATGATGACGTTTGTGTATGGTGGGCATGGTGAAGCTGTGATGTATACAATGATGGTCGGTTCAGTAGAGTCCAGTGGTGTGGCTGTAGTTGAAGTTCCTGATGGCGAAGAGACGTGCTCGACCGTGTGTTCTGCTATGGGGCTTGCTGCGGTGGCTAGCTGCGTGAGTCTGATGTTGGGGAGCTACCCCTTGAGGTGGTAGTGTTCTGGTCACTGGGGTTCTCCAGGTGGAGCTTGAGTTCGCCGAGTACGATGTTGTCAGTGGATGGGAGAGCCTGGTGTGCAATGAGGTCTAAAATGGTATCGGAGAATGGGTCTCCATGGCCCGAGGGGCCTGCAGATGAGGGTGCCGCAGAGGATGGGGTTGGGGTTGGTCCGGATATGGAAGTTGAGGTGTTCCATGGTCACCGCTAGGTCATGAGAGTGGTGGTCAGTCGGAGTGTCCTTCTGTAGGTGATGGCAATGCCGCCACCTGGGCAGTCGGGGTTATCCTTGTGGGTGATTTAGTAGCCTTTGGTGATGGTGATGTCTGGTCCGGAGCAGATGTTGGTCCTGGCAGGCGATGTGGCATCCAGGGTAGGCCTGGGCGAAGCACTACGCTACGCTGGCGTAGTTTGCGAAGTTCGCGCTACTTCGCACTACGCGAACTGCACGTAGCACAGTGCGAACACGCGTAGCGTAGTTTTGCGTAGTGCTGCGGTCATTTTTTGCTTGCTCGCGGTCCTCAACGTCAAGTTGGCGACCGCGAGCAAGCAAAATGACATCCCGGCGAGACTTTTTCCTTGTTCGCGATCAGCAACATCAAGTTGGCGATCGCGAGCATGGAAAATAAACCTCCCGGCGAGATTCCCAACGCGAGGTTTCTCATTGCGAGGGGTCGCGTATGCTCGCGACCGCTCGCAATGAGAAACTATCAGTTCGCGTTGAGAAAGCTGCCGCTCGAGTAAAAATCTACTCGAGCAGCAGAAAACTACAGCTCGCACTGTGCAAGATGCCATTTTCAATGATTGCACAGTGCCGGTTGCTTGTTCGCACTGTGAAATCATTGAAAACAACATCTTGCACAGTGCGAACATGTTACTACGCAGTTCGCGAAGTGCTACGCGTAGCTCGCGTAGTGCAAACTTCACTTTGCGTAGCTTCGCGAAGTGCTACTTCGCGAACTACGGCCACCCTTAATCCAGGGTTGATGGCGAGGTGGGTGCTGGCGCCGTAGGGGTGGAGTGTCTGAGAGGAAGGGTCTTTGGTGCTGAGTACGGTCCAGGGGCAGACGGATGCAGACGGGCTTGCCTATGGCTTGCCTTTGGCACCGGAGACATCCATTACAACCCAGGCATTACATCGTAATGCCTTTAGAACGCAAATACAACAACCCAGGTGCTTTACATCGCATTCCATGACAACGCATTGTGAGGTCAGTAATGGGGTATTCTTAATTTTTAGGGTGGGTATGGGTTTCGGGTGTCGGAAATGAAATGTGGGGTGTATTATTGGGGTGTATTATGGGGCAGAATTTGAAATTTGGTGTGTGTTTTGGGGTCAATCATGAAATGTGAGGTGTGCATGTGGGTCAAATATGATTTTTAGGGTGTGTTTTGGGGGGCTCAATGATGAATTTTAGGATTCAGGGTTTGCTTTGGGGTGCAAGGGTCAGTTTTAGGGTTGCACCCACTGAAGTGGGAATAGTAATGTTTACATCTCTGCAATCCAACACCTTCCCTACTGTTGCAATATGCCTAGTATTAGTATACGATATAATGGTATGTGTCGTAACTCCATATATACCTTTGCCACACCAGTGGTACGCCCGCTGCACATGGCCGCACAGTGGCCGCCATTGAGAAGTGCTGCTGGGGGGACTGGACAGCTGGGAGGTGGGAAACGCAGGAAAGAACACTGGATGGGGCGTGGACACGGGGGTGTGTGTGAGCGGGTGTTGTAAATAATTAAATGAAAGAAATCTTACCTCAAGGCCGGGTCCCGTGTCTTCATTGCTCCTGCTCTTCCAGGAATAGGAAGTAGGCAGCCAGGCTCCCTCCCCTAAGCCAATCACAACGCTGCAATGCAGCATTGGGATTGGTCATTGGCACCGGGACGAGCCGTTCAGCCAGGGGCTGGAGGTGAGGGCATGTTCTCCATGGAGGCTGCAAGGCAGCCTGCATTGCGAACAGGACAGTTTGCATGACTGCTTTGTGCGGCCTGAGTGGGTTGATCAAACAGTCACTGCGCACTTGAGTGAGCATGCCACTCTGCCCCTGCCCTGCTCCGTGAGTGAAGCAGCCCTTGACACCATTTAGCCCGCAAAGGAACCATGGCACGATAACATCAGGAAGTTATCGTCATGTGATGATTGTTCCTCTTCTTGCACTGCTTGGAAGCAGTGGGGGCAACGCTCTTCCACCATAGCGGATGAGCCAACACTGGGGTGCATCATCTACTGGTGCTAGGCCTGGGCAACTTGACCCCCGGGCCTCCTCTGCTATGTATCCCATCTTCTCCTCACCTGGACATTGACACCGTGGTGCAATCCGCTAGACTCTTTCCAAATCTGTAACTTCCCCAGCAGGAGCCTCCGCGAGGTGGGATTTCACAAGCATGGGTACAGCAGTCACCGCCGAGTCCGCTGGTGAACCTCCCGATGCAGTTGATGCAGCGGGGCACCCTTAGGAGTGAACTTGCAGCGCTCCGGCAACACAAGTTTGGCGCAGATCAGGGGCCTCACCCTCCACAGCGTCCCGCCAGCTCAACCTCATCTGGCCTGTGATGCAGAGAGGTGTGCCACCCACCGTTGGTAATCCTCTCTGTGCACCCCGGTGTAGTGGTAGATTGTAGTATGCGATGTAGCCCTCCCTACATTGGTGCACAGGAGCGCCTCCACCATTCACAGCTCCAAGGGGTGCAAGGCGGTCTTCTCACACAGATCAGCAATGTGTCTCCATGCGACTGGCCAGACTTCACCACCAGGTATGGGCAATCGCTACACCTCAATGTCTACCACCACGGCTCATCGACTCCACAGCTCCTCCGCATCCCACTGCAGGCTCCAGACGCAGGTCCAGCGAGGCATCCGGGCTCCAGGTGCAGGTCCAGCGAGGCATCCAGGCGCAGGTCTAGTGCGGCATTCAGGCTCCAGACGCAGGTGCAGCGAGGCATCCAGGCTGCAGACGCAGGTCCAGCCATGCATCCAGGCTCCAGATGCAGGTCCAGTGAGGCATTCAGGCACCAGACGCAGGTCCTGCAATGCATCCAGGCTCCAGATGCAGGTCCAGTGATGCATTCAGTCTTCAGAAGCAGGTCCAGCGATGCATCCAGGCTCTCATCCTGGTCATCCTGGATGTTGGGTGGCTTGAGGGGGTTGTTGATGTGTGTTGCACTTGGCCCTGGGTGCTCCATTCTGCTTTTCATTTTTTGGTGCCTATTTTCTATTGGAAGTCGACTGATAGTCTATTTTTTTCCATTTGAGGCAAAAAAAACTCTCCGCCACCTTCGACACCGTATGCCACCGCACACTATGCCCTGGACTGGACCACCTCCTTCCTCTCCGGCAGAACTCAGAGAGTCCGCCTCCCCCCGTTCCGGACCGAAGCCTCCGAGATCATCTGCGACGTCCCACAGGGATCCTCCCTTAGCCCGACGCTGTTCAACGTCTACATGGCACCACTCGCACACATCGTCCGACAGCACAACCTCAACATAATCTCCTACGAAGATGACATGCAGCTGATCCTCTCCCTCACCTCACCAAAGACCCCCTCACTGCCAAATCCAACCTCCACCAGGGAATAAAGGCTGTCGCCGACTGGATGAAGGAAAGCTGACTTAAGCTGAACTCAGACAAGACGGAGATCCTCATCCTCGGGCCCAACCCCTCAGCATGGGACGACTCCTGGCGGCCCGCATCACTGGGGACACCCCCGGCTCCTACCAACCATGCACGCAACCTGGGAGTCATCCTCGACTCGAAACTCACCATGACCAAACAAGTCTACGTAGTCTCCTCTACCTGCTTCAACACTCTCCGTATGCTCTGCAAGATCTACAAATGGATCCCGACAGACACGACAAAAACAGTCACCCAGGCCCTAGTCAGCAGCAGACTCGACTACGGAAACGCCCTCTACGCCAGAGCCTCGTCCAAGCTCATCAACAGACTGCAAAGAATCCAGAACGCCTCTGCACGCCTGATCCTCGACGTCCCGCGCCGCGACCACATCACCACCCCACCTAAGGAACCTGCACTGGCTCCCCATTGACAGAAGAATCTCCTTCAAGCTCCTGGTCCACGCACACAAGGCGCTCCACAAAACCAGCCCAGCCTATCTCAACAGTCGACTCTCCTTCTATGTACCCAAAAGGAAACTCTGCTCCGTTGACCACGCCCTGGCCACGGTCCAGCGAATTCGTAGAACCACATCCGGAGGCAGGTCCTTCTCCCACTGCGCCGCCAAGACCTGGAGCACCCTCCCCCTCAACCTACGACAAACCGAAGACCTGCTGACCTTCAAGAGACGACTCAAGACCTGGCTCTTTGACCAGTAGCAGCAGCAGCCCCCCGCCCCCCCTAGCGCCTTGAAACCCTTACGGGTAAGTAGTGCGCTTTACAAATTAACTGATTGATTGATTGATTGATTGATTGATTGAATTCCTATTGCCATCACGCTAATGTTAGCTGCAGTTTCCACCGCTGATCCCTGAAGCTATCACCATGTAGTGACGTCTTGTACATACATCGCTAACAAGGCGATAGTTTTCAGCGGTACACAGCAGTAAGAAAACTGCCGCTAACTAGCGTTAGCGTTAGTTCTCGCCAGTCCTTGTACATATGCCCCAATATTTAATGCGTTGAGGGGTTACAGAGAACATATCTAATTCTTGAGCCTTGTATTTTGGCTTTTGTTCTACAGCTCTAATATTTCTCTCTAAATCCAGACGTCAGTGCTTTCTGATACAACAATATTAACAGTTTTCAAAACAGAAATATGCTGTAAACATTATAGCAGTGCTAATTCCATAGAAACCACTGCATTTTGCTCAAGTACATAATTCATATGCTGAAAAAACGTTCAGGCCAGAAGTTGGTAACACCCCGGAGAGTATTAATATATGCCAACCTGAATCTTTCTAGCAGCCTGTCTTGTTTCCTGCAACGAGAGGCGCCACAACTGCCAGATTTTGTGAGCCTCGAATGTAAACTGTGACAAGAGAAAAGGAAAACCAGCAGGTGTCCCTCATTCGTTCCACTGGGTTGTGGTTACATGGACAGTGGTGTAACCAGTCAGAAAATCTGTCATCAGCAGGTGGAAATGCAGAGCTGCTCCAAAGCCAGAAACCAGTACACACTAACAAAAAATGGTATTTCATAACATGTTTTTTATGTGCTATTATTCTACAAATGATATGAGTAAGAATTAAAACCATAATTATGAACAACTTGGAAAAAAAAGATAAACTGGTGAATGTTAAAAACACACCAATATTTCTTCACACATCCCTAACAACTTAATCACAAACACTGCCAAGGTTATAATTATCTGGTTCACATCTTGATTCAATCAATTAAACAATCAATGAGATTTATAAAGCACAGCCAATCAACCATGAGGGTCTCAAGGTGCTGGAGTTGCTAGCTGCTTAGTGGAGAAAGCAGTTAAAACAATGAGGCACAGGCAGGAGAAAGCACACAGAAAAAAAGGGGAAGAGGAAGAAACAAGCAGTAAAAAACGATGCAAGAACATGAGAAAGCACTCAGAAAAAAGAGGGAGAGGAATGTGAAATCAGTATAAAACGAGGCAAAAGCAGGAGAAAACACTCAGAAAAATGGGGAGGAAGCAGAGCGGTGCAGCAGCACGGGAGAGTTAATATAGTATATTTAGGTAGTCATGTTATGTCTCACATACTCTCATGCCATTATGCCTGTGGTCGGATCCAGGCTGCTGAGCATCCCTCAAGCAACCAGTTCATCTGCTTTACTCTACCATAATCACTGGTATCTCTTATCACTATTTCATGCATGGTGGTCTATGGACCGGGGATAGATTAGCTCAAGGTCTGCTCCTGTTTTTGATGCTCAGCATATTAAGCAATGCCTCTGTCCAGTTTTAAGGAAGCACATGAAAGCTATTGCTGTTGTAGCTCTCCATATACTCTAATATGGAACCTTGCAAACATTTTCAGTTCAAATCCCCAACAACCATGAAATGTAAAATGCTGCAGTGAGTGCAAAACTCCCTTCTTGCCTTATTATTGTGAGCAATAGAAAAATACGAGACAATTGAACTATACAGGGCCTTATTCACAGACTCTATTTTCTAGTACTTTATTAGAACATTGGAATGTGGAGCACTCCATTGTAGACAATGGAGTGCTCCGTGCTTCTACGGGCCGGTAAAGGCCCGCAGAGCAACATTCCAATGTTTTACAAAAGCCTCTCGAAGCTCGAGGGGATTTAAATCGGCTCGGGCCTTTAACGCTGCAGCGGGCCTTTAATAGCCGGTATAGCCCGCTACGGCGGGCTATAAGGCTATAGTATTACTACTAAAGTACTGCAAAATGCTATTAAAAAACCTTCGAGGGGCGGATACCCCACTATGGTAAATTATCGGTAAAATTTAAACTGCTTATTACACATTAATAAATTGTAAAAATATGTTTATGTTAAATAGAGGTGTTTTAATTAATTTCATATGTTTATTTTAAAAGTAGAACAAAGTAAAAAACAAATAGTATCACTCTATTGACTTAATTTTGAATTAAATATTTAAGGCTGGGCAACCATTATAGGATATTAATTATTCTGTCATTAAAAAGCCATCATGTATGTGAGAGACTCTATTCACTTAAAAATTATGATATCCCATTTGTCCAGCATACTGAGATCATTAGATACAGGTCTACTTGCTGTGATTCCTCTGCATTCACATTTGTTCAGTAGTAACTGTAGATTCCCGTCTATAAGTGGTAAGTTAATTTGTTCAATGAACAGTCATTTAACTGCATTTGCTGTGTGATTCAAGTCCATATATTGTGAGGAAAGGAGTAATTTACTGATTTGCATCCAATTCTACTTTTTTTGTCAAATATTGCCATCTTCTACTTTGTGCATAACTTGTTCAAAGCATATTTGGTTGCAGGGGACACCAAAATTAGTTAATTGCATTGCAACGATTGCAATTACTATATACTTCCAAACTGTAAGTTATTTAATTATATATTCTAATTTCAAAGTGTTGACAACTGTCAGAGCAGGTCAGACATCTAACATGTCCTTCGATAGGTGCAGTTCTGAGGTTAGTAATGGTATAATTTTTTTGTATCCAGTCTAAGGCTTTCACCATAAGGTCTTTGAAAGAGAAAAGCGGTGAATCTTTTGAAAAGCCACAAGTGGACAGAATGGATAAGTGTTTATTAAATATTGTAGTCATTATTGGAATTAGGACTATTTATAGTGATACATACAATTGATTAGCAGTTCTGTTGCAGAGTGTAATTCCCTAATAGGACAATATCAAGCATGTTTGAGTGATCTAGAGACTTAGGGGTATATTCTCAAGAACGTGTGATAACTACCCCAAGAGTAGCTTAACGCAACTCTCAACATCGCAGCCTATCGCAGGAAAATTATGCCGTGTTAACCAAGTATTCACAATGCGGCGGTAGCATGCGATAGTCACCAGATAACACGCGCTGAGGCCAATTGCGATACAAAAAGCCGCGAAAACCAGCGGCAGGCCAGCAAATCCCACGTGTCTGGCGGGAAAATGCACTATAAAAGCAACAAAACCAACACACCAGAAAGAATCCAAAGTGCGTAGCAACATGGATGCAACCTGACCCTGCGCAGAGGCCAACGCGAACCCCACAAGCCCCACAGACCACCAGCAAGGAAAAACGGGGTCGGGGACGGCCAAGGAGAAGAGGGAGAGGAAGACAGGGTGAAGACCGCAGGAAAACAAGACCAGTGTCACGGAGGTGACAGAACACTACCAGCAACTGACCCACAATCAGACTATCTTGAATGCAGACGGAGGAAATGGAGGCCAGTCATCAGTGTGGAGACGGTGCAAGGAGTTGGGAGTCTGGACACAGCTCGATAGGACCTGACACAACAACAGGGTGAGGATCTTAAAGGGACTGGTGGGAAGGGGGGAGATGGGCACAATGGCACACATGCGCAATGATGTGAAGCACACTGCACAACCACAAATACCCAGGGACATGTTCCCCATCCCGTGGCACACTGCAGCACACACACACATAGCAATCACAGCACATCCCATGACAATGTGGCACAAAGTGCAACACCGACACTGCAGAACAGGGGACACAACTGGGTCCGTCCATGCGCAGAAACAGGCCAATCAAGTCAAGTCAAGTCAATAAGTCTTTATTTCGATTGAATTCATCATGAAAGACAATTAGAGAGAAAAAAAAAAGAGAACATCCACCAAGAAAGAGACATACAAAAAATCAGAACAAAAATTAAAAAATTGTAAAAATACTTTCCTATTAAGATCAAACATTAAAACTCCATAGTTATAAATAGAATTAAAATCAATACAATATTGATAAAAACTAGATAAAAACACGACACATAGTTACCATTATAACCTTGCTCTAATAATCCAAGCCCAGCCTAAGAATTTGGCCACAGCAATTACAGTGGGTTCACTCGTGTCATATCTCAATAATCTTAAGGCCACTGACCCCACTCTAATGCCCATATTACGGCAAATGGGTTTAAGCCATTTCGCCCGGGGAGCGGCGTAGGCTGGGCATTCAAAGAATATATGTCCAATCGTTTCTCTGCGATCGATACACCAGTGACAGGATTCGGTCTCCCCCCCCCTTCCAGTTGTTTGTAAATGATCTAATGGGTAGGGAGCCGACCCTTAGCTGGTGATAGAGTTTCCTGTCACTGGACTTGCAGATAGTGTCCCAATATTCTTCTAATAAAGGGTCACTTTTAAACACCAAGAACATGCCGGTCAATGAGGTAGCCGAGATTTGACTGAAATGTTTCTGCTGAATATGAGACCAATATAAGCTTTTAAGTAGTTTTTTAGAGGGGAAGGGATTGTCAGCGGGATCAGACCACAAGGTTCCCAAGCCCATGGACTCCAGGAGCAATCTAACTTGCTTAAACCATGCTAGGTTTCCCGAACCCAAGATGGAACGGACATCCAGGATAGCCTTAGCATATGGGGCTAGTTCCGGGGTGGTCCAGATTCTTCTCCATAGAGCCACTGGTTTTAAACCGGGCAATATCTTCTATTGAATGACACCCAAGATCCAATAGTAATGGTTTCACGGGGCTTGAGCTAGGAAGACCAGTGAGGTTCTTCAGAAATTTATTTTGGACTTTATTCAAAGAAGAAAGGTGCCAATCACATTGGACAGAGCAGGGAACTGTGAGATGCATATGTTCGGGTACAACCTCACATCAGTCATGTAGTCCAAATGTCCACTGTCCCAACTCAAACTGCCAGCACCGCCCAAACAGTCATGATGTACACTGTCACACAGTCTGCATGTCTACAAGAACAATACGCCAACATAAATGTCAACACAATGTCAACATGCATCTCCCCTTCACATTGCAGAGGGACAAACAACACCTCCAACAGGTCACACCAGACAACCCATCAGTGATGCCGGAGACAACCACCACACCTTCAACACCGACACCCTAGAACAGCCCATGGGCATCCCACACAACCCACTACCAAGACCAGGGCATACAAGCTGCTTAGAGGAGAACCCAGCCCCTGCAACAGACCACACAGCATGAAGCACCCACAAGCACGGCTGGCATACAACACTTCACCGACCCACACATGGCACCCCAATGCCAGGTGTCAGAACGCCAAAAGGAGGTGGCCCAACAGGTGCGGGTGTGGTCCGAACCCATGGAAGGCGAAATAGAACACATACGTGGGTGTCCATTACCCTTCAGGGACCACTTAAACCCCACAAAAGAGACCCACACTGCCATAAAGACACATGCAGATGCACATTCCCAGTACAGAACCACTCCCAGGGGCATGCAGACCCACGTTGGCTCTGCGTACGACGGCCCAGTCCACTTCCCTTACGAATTGAGTGGATGACGACAAAGCTACATGTCCAAGCTCTAACCCACTGCCTACGGTGACATGTCTGCGTGTGCTGTACACAGCACAATGTAATGTCGTATGGCCCAGGGCCCTCATACATACAACAAGACCACAGGGACACACGCAGATATTATGTCAAACTGGCTACAGGCACGTGCGCCAGGCCCCATGTACAGTGACGCCTGTGCTGGATGTGTGTGGGGTGAGTGCAAGCCAGCCTGCAAGGAGTTGTTGGTGCTGGCAACAAATACAACAGTAAACACTATGAATACGGAAACAGACAACACGAGCATTACAGGGACAACTGCGGAGCATCATGGAGGTAGCCGGAGCAAGTCCAGAGGTCACACAATGAGCAAACAGAACTGTCCATGAGTTGCAGTATGCTGAGTTTGGTGCACTAGGGCTGAGCGTGCCCATGTGAAGATAATGTCTAGGATTGTGTCCCTTCGGGGCATTCCTGCTGCAGCTGCAGTGGGTGGGTGTCACACCTGCATCATCTTCCTCATCGTCGTTCCCGGTCTCCCACACTGCCTGAGGTGACATTGCTGCGTGGACTCACTACAGTACATAACCAAGACAGTAATGTACGATGATTCGTGGTGCACTGAGTCAGTGGCACCTGGACTGCTGAGCTGGGGATCAGGCAGATGATGGCATCCATGACATGTGGAAGCAACTCTGTCAATCTGCCAGTACGACCATTTCGACACAGGTATTTTGCGGTTGGAGTCGGTCCTGGCGGTGGTGGCGTGTGCCTCCTGCGGTGATGCGACGTCCAGGCCGGTCAGGACTCGATTTGATGTGTGAGCCCTGGTGGGCCACAGTTGAGGCCGAAGGCTGTGGACAGCGCAGGGCCACAGACACATGGCGTTGATGACCCCAAGGCCATCGCTTCAGAGGCCATCCAATATCTCAGAAGAATGTGTCCCGGACCTGACCAGCACAGAGTTAGTGGCCCCGGATGCACTGCGGCCGGCACAGGCACCCAGCCATGGGACGGTGACTTGCGGTGCAGTCAGATGGGCCATGCGACCTGAGTGGGTCCTCATCAATGTCCGAGGTGTATGTGGTGGAGGGTTGTGGGGGACCGTGAAAGATGTCCTCCAGGGCATGATGCAGAGGGTGGAAGCTGTCCGGAATCAGCAAATAGAGGAGTGGAATTCCACAGCATTGTTTTCGCCACAAAGTCAGTATCACCAACATGATGGGGACGACAACCCCAAGTCCATGGACTCAGTCGCCACCAAAGTCCAACCAGAAAGTGTCCATGGGTCTCGGGGAATAGACATAGTGGCTCCGGGGCTGAAAGGGGATGCAGTCTGCGTTGAGGCCTGTACAATGACATCAAGTCAGCCATAAATAAATAAAGGCTGAATTCAAAATTGTGTGTGACCTATTCGATTGCAGTCAGCAAGGGCCCACATACACGTGTCATTGTCTTGCGATGCACAGAGTTAGTGACACCAGGGCAGTTGGCGGTAGTATTCGATCACCTCCATAACAATGATCCTTTTTTTCCTCCTGCCTGAACCGCGTCTTCCTCTTACGCCTCTCCTTGCGTGCAATGATTCTTACTCTGCCTTTGAATGATCGATGTTCAGTTCCAATTCTGTGGCCTACTCGAGCACAGCATAGGCCGGGAGCAGTAGTCTGCATGAGCCCACAGCCACGTGTCGTTGGGATGCTATGCACATGGTTGCTGCCACCTGATCGAAGGGAGTACAATGAAGTAGAATGTTCATTATTGTGCGCACATGGAAAATGTATGATCAAGACTCATTTCCAAATGTGTGACCTACTTGTCCGTAGTGAAGGCTGAAGGCAGTGGTCAGCAGGGGACAACAGACATGTGTCGTAAGAATGCCATGCACAGAGTTGGTGGCACTACATCGAAGGGAGTACACTGATATAAAATCTCTAATGAACATATGTACTCTGCCATTGTGTAATCAAGACTCAGTTCCAAATGTGTGACCTACTTGACTGTGGTGTAGGCCGGAGGCGGCTGTGGAGTATGCCAACGAGAAAGGACTAAAGCAGGCCTGTGTCGTGGAGGCCATCATGGTCTGAAGAGGCTGCCAAGGTCGCGGGCCTCAGGCTTGAAGCTTGTGCTGGCACGTGGTGGGCCCTCCTTGACACACACCTGTGTCGGCAGGTGATCAGTGTGGCCTGGCTGCGCAGGGGTGGACCTGACGGGTTCAGGGTCCAGCGGGCCGGGTTTGCGGCAGGCGCACAGGATTGCAGGCAACTCCGCTCACGAGTACGGTGTCGGCCTCGTGGCAGGGTGAGAGGCACCACCAAGGCAGAGACGTTGGGCTTTCTGGAAGAGGGCCATGCCCAGGGCTATGTGCTTTATATTCACACCCCTAAACTGGCCTGGCATACGCCGGGCCATCCAACTCCGCTCACGCCTACGGGGGGGGACGTAACAGGCAACATTTCCGCAAACTCCCCCACTGACCAGGGTGACATGGTTGCGTCCACTGTCCACTACACTCCATACACCAGAGGTGTATGTCACCATTAATATGGGTGTGTTCTGCATACTGCGGTCTGTCCAGCACATCTCTGCCACTCTTGGCATTGTGTACTTTCCCAGTCATGGTTCTCCTGCATCCTTCACACATGCCTGGTTGCCACCTCTCCCCACATTCGGCTATTGTGTGGCTGAGGTGCCATGCCGTTGATGGCTCATGTTCACGGCTTGCCCAGGTTACCATTGTAAGTTGTTCTGTCATGTCTGGTGGGTGGGCATGTTGTTTTGCATGTTGGTTGTGATTTTGTGACATGTGCATTGCCAGAGTTGTGAATTGCATGGTTGTGGAGTTGAGGTTAGTGGGGTGTTCATTTGGAACTTGCCAAGGGGCTGGGCATTTCCCTTGGTGCCATCCTGGGAACGCTGGTTGATGATAGACTGTCGGAGGATGAAGGAATCATGCAAACTGGCTGGGTATTTGGAGGCGACATTGGTGGAGGTTCCTCGGTGTTCAGATGTTGCCTGCACATTTCTGTTGTGGTGATTGTGTGCTGTGTCACCAGGGGGCACAGGTAGGACTTGTGTCCTGTGGATTGCCCCAATACGTGCGTGCATCCAGCTATGGCGTATGGTCCTTGCTTGGTCTCCAGCGGATCCTGCACATTGTGGTGGACATATAGGGACTGGGGTACCAGGCTGATGGTGATGTCCAGGACAGGTGTGAGGGACTTGGATGTGGCTGGCTGTGAGACTCCTCCAACTCTGGCGGGTGTTGGTTGGGGGTGCCCGGGGCCAACAGGTGCAGCACAGCCAGCAGCTTTGTGTGGGGTGGGATGTTGGTTGTCCGCTTTGTTGGTGCCGTCGGCATGTTGGGCGATGATGGTCATGATGGTTAGGATGGTTGTCCTATTGAGCCTGTAGTGGGCAATGACATTGTCAGGTGTTGGGTCTGTGAGGCTGGTGCATTTCCTGGATGTCTCCTGTCTTTGTCTGCGCTGTCTCTGTGGTGGTCCGGGGGGGTTCCGGGTGGGGGTTGGGGACCTGGGGTGGTGGCAGTGGGTGTTGTGGCCCTCTTGGGTGTCCGGGCCGCATGATTAGTGGCTCCATGGCATCTGTGGCCCTTCCGATGTAGCTCTGGGCTGGGCTCCTCTTTGTGGTGCAGGCTGTTGTCCGACTTTGCACCAGGTCTGAGCAGGTGTTAGTTTCCGGGTGCTAACGTGCCTTATCGTCTGTTTTGTGTTCTTATCGCCGATCTGGCTAGTTGTTGAGAATGTTGAGGTGTGGTGTTGTCGCGGCTTTTCACATGGGAACGCCTACTGTGCATCTCATTAGCGATAGTTGCAGGGGTCATCTGTGGCGATGTTTTTTGCGGCTGCTATCGCGGGTAAACTGGTGCTGTGGGCTGTTAACACCAGCTTGTGATTTGGGTGAAAAATTTATCGCAAATTTGGCTGCGATAAAGTGCCGTTAACTCCGCGATAGATCCTTGTGAATCTGCCCCTGGTTTTGGTTACCCCTTTTGGTTAATTTCTTTTGGAGAACATGTGCCTCTTTAATGTAGTCATCTTTCTACCTGCAGTTCAGACAGATATGTAGGTATTTGGGCAAATGGCAATCCATTCCTAATATCACAGATGACTGCTTTCATAGAAATGGTTGTCGTTCTTCTATGTGGACTTACAGCACAGAGACGCACTTATTTTGCCATCAAGTAATTTGATACCGAGGTTCAAAAAGTTACGTTTTTTTTTTTAATTCAAAGTAAATATCAAATGATTGTGCGTGTTATTGAGGCAGACAACAAGAGGTTTTGAAGAACCTAGTTGATTTCAAACTCATCTACATATAGATTACAATTGGGGGATCCCACAATCGGGTGACGATCTCTCTATATTAAAGTACAGGAACAAATAAATAAGCTGATGAAACTTTACCATATGTAAGTTAAAATATGTTTAAGTTAAATATTGATGTATATTAATATTATATATTTATTTTAAATATAGAATAACTGCAAAAAACTAAATCATTAACTTCATTTTTAATTAAATATTTATCAAATCTTTAAATAATTTGAATATATTAAATACAATTAAATACATTTTTCTGACGTTTAAATGAAAAAAATCTATTTCCACCTAAACCAAAAAAATATGTTTTTATTATATTTTTATTATGCTGAATAATTGTTAAAAGTGATTAGAATTAATTGAAAGTAATTCCATTTAATTTTAATAAAAAATCTTTCATATTTCGTTAAAGATTCTGAAACATTTGTTAAAATAGTTTACAATTAAATAATGAATATGTTTTATTTTTATATAGTTTTAACATTCAAATCCTGTCTTTATATTTTTATCTATTTTAGATATTTAGAAGCAACAGTGACAGGCCATGTGTGATGCTGGAATTAGTACTGTTTCTTTTTGGCAGTAGTAACTTTTAGGGCCCGATTCCGATCTCGTTCGGAAAGCATACCGACCGAATCGGTTCCTGAATGCTTTCCATGTGACTCGGATCGGAGGAGTCAGACTGAATGAGTACGATGCATCCCTATGCGTCTGGATTCGATTTGATCAGACTCCCATTGACTTCAATGGAAGCCTGTGTTCAGTGCGAGAAGGGGTGGCTGGGGAAAATCGTGCACCCTGTGGACAGCACCCCATGGTGCCTGCTACACTCTGCATGGTTGGGAAAAGGGGACCCATGGGAACCCCCACAGGCCCGATTCAGAGGGCCCCGGTTGAAGGGGGGCCTGACACTGGCCCACAAAGACCGAATCCGGCAGCCTTTTTGTTCCGTGCAAACCGAATTGGAAAGGGTGTCCGAATCGGTCATCTAACGGGTTCCAGGCATCATACTTGGTCATTCAGAACAGGGAACGAGTTGGTCGGAAACAGGGGCTCCAGATCGGATTCGCCAAACACTAATCCAATTCGGAGCCCTTCCGAACGACATTGGAATCTACCCCCCAGGTGCCGATTCCGATCCAGGTCGGAAAGCACTCCGACCGAGCTGGATCCGGAGTGATTTCCGACCGAGCCGGAGTCCTGCTGTCCGACCGAGCAAGTATGATGCGGCCGTATGCTGCCAGACTCGGTTTGGTCGGACTCCCATAGAAATCAATGAGAGCCAGTCATACGACGCGTAAATGGGCTCCCATTGACTGAATGGGTACGTCTCGCGCAAGGGCGCCCCCTACAGTGGGTATGCATCGGTGCCATCCGCACCGTACATGCTTGTGTTGGGGGGACCCTTGGGTCTCCCCTTGTGTCCGAGCAGTAGGGCTGCGGGTGAGAGGGGGTCCGACGCGGACCCCCAAAGGCAACCACCCGAACATTTTCCAAGCCGGACACTCCGGCTCGCACAGGCTGTCCGACGCGTGCATCGTACTGGCTCGGTCGTTAATCGCATCCATTGCATGCCACGGTTTGCTTCCGACCGAGACGTACGGAGCGGTTCGAACCCGGAAATGACTCAGTCGTTGAATTTCACGTAGCTCGCATCGGTCTTGCCCGCTCATACAGCTGTACGAGTCGGGCGGAAAACACGCGTATGGCTCATAGTGTTTCCGGCCGGATCGCGTCCGGTGCCCTTCCGACCCGGATCGGAATCAGCCCCTTAGTCGTTATTTTGGCTTCACTCTCTTTTTCAGGAATTGGAGGTGTCTAAGTCTACCCTTTCAAGTGTACTTTACACTCCAATTTTGTGAGTAGCCAAATGTTGTGAAGTTATTTAAAGTTTAAAAGTAAGTCACATGTGTCCATTACTGACAATTGTAAATTACCTTTATGAATTGCCCAATACATACTAACAGATGCAAGGCAACAAGCCCACTCTAGAAATGTAGGTTGTTCCTAACACTTCAGACTACACATATGTAGTTTACAATGAGGAATGAGGAACAGGTGACCCCATTAGCATATAAATCACATTTATACTCCATAACAGAGGGGCAATTTACTCCTACCAAAAAATCCTCTAGTCAGGCAGCCATATTGAAAGAAAATCCTGTGCCACAGGGAAAAAATAAATATAGTTTCCTTTCTACCTATATTAAAGAAGCTCCTAAAGCTTGTATTATTATTCTGCACCTTCTTTGGGTGCAGTCCATTGTACCTTTAAATGCTACTGATGTTTAATAACACTGCATTTTTACACGTGGAGGTCAAGAATTTCTACAGTAAGCACAGAATATTTCACAAACTCCCATACATGATAGCAAAAGTGTGTTCTACAAGGACAGCACTACAGAGTCTGTGATTGGAACTAAGCAAGAACATGTTGTGGCATTTGCTGAAGTGCTGAGAGTTTTTCAAGATGATCACTTCAAGGTGTTGCACACCCACACTAAAGTTTCACGTAACCCCACTTCACGGATAGCAAGAATACAAGTTCTATTACTTTGTCTAGAGAAAGCTGACATGTCACTTCCAACACTCATTCTGTCACATTCGGCATTCTGGGTCCAGGCTTATAATGTGGATTTACCACATTTGTATTGAAACAAATACAGAGATTCAAAAGATAAATTGATAAAAACTAAACCTGGGTGAAATTTTAATTTATCTGCATAAATGTGGGTAATTTTGTAAATCTCGCAAAATACTTGTTACATGAGATTTCCAAATTTATACTATTTCACTACTTCATGTAATTATGCATCATTTTCAGTAAAGATTTACCATGTACATTTCTTTTGTGGTAAATAAATGTACTGTCAAACCACAGGATCAACAAAACGTGAGCAGTTGTGATTGTGGTGCTTTTGTGTTTTTGCACTTTTTCTTAGAGCAAAATGTGTCCTCCTGTCGAAAGTTATATAAGTAGCACAACATGGTGGATTTGCATTTTGCATAATCTTGTATAATGCCGCATAATTTTGCTTAAATTTGTGTAATTACTCAAAAGCAAATTACGCAAATTTTACACAACCTTAATTAAAGGTTAACAGCCTTGGGGAAAGGTGCCTATTCTACAGGACACATTTTCTTTGGTTCATGTGTAACTCACCAGGACCCATAAAAGTGAAGGAATTCACTCTAATTGTAACTGCAGAGGATTTAGCTGCAAAAAAAGTAGTATAAACCCTTAAGGTAGCTACTGTAACTCAATCTGAAGCAAAGAACAATGCAAACATTATAGTGGTGATATAGGCAACAACGAAAGACAAGAGACCTTCTTCAGACTTCTCACTAAGAGAAAAATAAGAATTGAAAGCCGAAAAAAACATGGATGGGAAAATACAAAGGGGCAGATTTACAAGCCCCTTGCACCACTTTTGCGTCTCTTTTAACATGGAAAAAGTGAAGCAAAAGTGGCGCAAGGGCTTGTAAATCTGCCCCAAAATGTGAATGCATCTGTATCCTATCTGAGTGAATACCACTCCTGTGAATCTTTGTCATTCTAATTTGGAGTGGATTATGTTTGCCACGAAAAGTGAAAACGGGCCTCTTTCTTTTCACAGATTTCAATGCAAACTCCTCCCGTGCAGCCTGTGTATTGGTGCATGCCGTGTTATGAAATAGTCATCCTGGATATTCCACTGAAAGTGCTAGCTGTTTCGCTTGTCAGTCTTGTTGGAGTAAGTAGATCAATTTGCATGCATCAGACATACTGCTGTACAGTGCAGATACATGTTCTCACAGCTGCCATCTGTGAGTCTACTGCTGTGCCATTACTTGTGCACCCAGGCTTTGCATTACCAACCATGTCAGCATTTTGGAATACAATGGGTGTTGCTCTACAAAATGCTTAAACAGGTGCAGTGACACCTTCAACTCTGTCTTCCTCCATGTTCACCTGCAGTTTCAAGATCTGAATAATTTGATTTGGTCATAACTTCATCAGGATCCACAGGTGGAGAGAACCAGTATCCTCCCAGTGAATCACAAGTCTTTGATCCCTTTTTTTGCAAAGGGAATTTGGAAACATCAGCACTGGAGTCAGATTTATGACACAGGCTGGGGCACAGAGGTAAAGAACTGAAGCACTGAGGTATTTAACTCATACATACAAGTCATTCTGAACTCAATATTGGAGGATGAGAACAAAATTATGTTTCTGAATTCTTTTAAATGGGAGGAAATTAAAATGAAAAGTTACCTTAATAATTACCTTTTCATTTTATTTTTCTCCCATTTCAGTGTCGAACTTGTATGCAGCAGGCCTTTTGCTCCCCGTGGCCTGTAGTCACTATAACATATTTATAACTGAAAAATAATAATTTTTTCATATAGGAGAAATTGAAAGTGAAGAAAATGTTTTCTATGAAACTTTAAGTATTGATGTCTTTCTCCACTTGTAATTAAGCCAAATATGTTTTAATGTATTATGAAGCATGTTTATTCACTTAAAATTTCTCCCATTTAAACACATTTATTTTTCTGTTATGAATACACCACATCTACAGTCCTCTGGGAGCAAGATGCTGTGTGTTTCTAAATCTAACGCTTGGAAATGGAAATATAAAGTGCAGAAAAATGTTCCATATTCTGAACATTTTTGCAGAAAATCTTTCTTCACTTTAAATTTCTGATGCTGGAATTAGTACTGTTTCTTTTTGGCAGTAGTAACTTTTAGGGCCCGATTCCGATCTCGTTCGGAAAGCATACCGACCGAATCGGTTCCTGAATGCTTTCCATGTGACTCGGATCGGAGGAGTCAGACTGAATGAGTACGATGCATTCCTATGCGTCTGGATTCGATTTGATCAGACTCCCATTGACTTCAATGGAAGCCTGTGTTCAGTGCGAGAAGGGGTGGCTGGGGACAATCGTGCACCCTGTGGACAGCACCCCATGGTGCCTGCTACACTCTGCATGGTTGGGAAAAGGGGACCCATGGGAACCCCCACTGGCCCGATTCAGAGGGCCCCGGTTGAAGGGGGGCCTGACACTGGCCCACAAAGACGGAATCCGGCAGCCTTTTTGTTCCGTGCAAACCGAATTGGAAAGGGTGTCCGAATCGGTCATCGCACTCGCTCGTTCGGAAACCAAATCCATAGAGCTGTACGAATCAGCTCCGGAAAGGCTCGTCCTGTCCTAATGCTTTTTGGAAATGATTTGGTCAGCCCTAACGGGTTCCAGGCATCATACTTGGTCATTCAGAACAGGGAACGAGTTGGTCGGAAACAGGGGCTCCAGATCGGATTCGCCAAACACTAATCCAATTCGGAGCCCTTCCGAACGACATTGGAATCTACCCCCCAGGTGCCGATTCCGATCCGGGTCGGAAAGCACTCTGACCGAGCCGGATCCGGAGTGATTTCCGACCGAGCCGGAGTCCTGCTGTCCGACCGAGCGAGTACGATGCGGCCGTATGCTGCCAGACTCGGTTTGGTCGGACTCCCATAGAAATCAATGAGAGCCAGTCATACGACGCGTACATGGGCTCCCATTGACTGAATGGGGACGTCTCGCGCAAGGGCGTCCCTTACAGTGGGTATGCATCGGTGCCATCCGCACCGTACATGCTTGTGTTGGGGGGACCCTTGGGTCTCCCCCTGTGTCCGAGCCGTAGGGCTGCGGGTGACAGGGGGTCCAACGCGGACCCCCAAAGGCAACCACCCGAACGTTTTGCGAGCCGGACACTCCGGCTCGCACAGGCTGTCCGACGCGTGCATCGTACTGGCTCGGTCGTTAATCGCATCCATTGCATGCCACGGTTTGCTTCCGACCGAGACGTACGGAGCGGTTCGAACCCGGAAACGACTCAGTCGTTGAATTTCACGTAGCTCGCATCGGTCTTGCCCGCTCATACAGCTGTACGAGTCGGGCGGAAAACACGCGTATGGCTCATAGTGTTTCCGTCCGGATCGCGTCCGGTGCCCTTCCGACCCGGATATGAATCAGCCCCTTAGTCGTTATTTTGGCTTCACTCTCTTTTTCAGGAATTGGAGGTGTCTAAGTCTACCCTTTCAAGTGTACTTTACACTCCAATTTTGTGAGTAGCCAAATGTTGTGAAGTTATTTAAAGTTTAAGAGTAAGTCACATGTGTCAATTACTGACAATTGTAAATTACCTTTATGAATTGCCCAATACATACTAACAGATGCAAGGCAACAAGCCCACTCTAGAAATGTAGGTTGTTCCTAACACTTCAGACTACACATATGTAGTTTACAATGAGGAATGAGGAACAGGTGACCCCATTAGCATATAAATCACATTTATACTCCATAACAGAGGGGCAATTTACTCCTACCAAAAAATCCTCTAGTCAGGCAGCCATACTGAAAGAAAATCCTGTGCCACAGGGAAAAACTAAATATAGTTTCCTTTCTACCTATATTAAAGAAGCTCCTAAAGCTTGTATTATTATTCTGCACCTTCTTTGGGTGCAGTCCATTGTACCTTTAAATGCTACTGATGTTTAATTACACTGCATTTTTACACGTAGAGGTCAAGAATTTCTACAGTAAGCACAGAATATTTCACAAACTCCCATACATGATAGCAAAAGTGTGTTCTACAAGGACAGCACTACAGAGTCTGTGATTGGAACTAAGCAAGAACATTTTGTGGCCTTTGCTGAAGTGCAGAGAGTTTTTCAAGATGATCACTTCAAGGTGTTGCACACCCACACTAAAGTTTCACGTAACCCCACTTCACGGATAGCAAGAATACAAGTTCTATTACTTTGTCTAGAGAAAGCTGACATGTCACTTCCAACACTCATTCTGTCACATTCGGCATTCTGGGTCCAGGCTTATAATGTGGATTTACCACATTTGTATTGAAACAAATACAGAGATTCAAAAGATAAATTGATAAAAACTAAACCTGGGTGAAATGTTAATTTATCTGGATAAATGTGGGTAATTTTGTAAATCTCGCAAAATACTTGTTATATGAGATTTCCAAATGTATACTATTTCACTACTTCTTGTAATTATGCATCATTTTCAGTAAAGATTTACCATGTACATTTCTATTGTGGTAAATAAATGTACTGTCAAACCACAGGATCAACAAAACGTGAGCAGTTGTGATTGTGGTGCTTTTGTGTTTTTGCACTTTTTCTTAGAGCAAAATGTGTCCTCCTGTCGAAAGTTATATAAGTAGCACAACATGGTGGATTTGCATTTTGAATAATCTTGTATAATGCCGCATAATTTTGCTTAAATTTGTGTAATTACTCAAAAGTAAATTACGCAAATTTTACACAACCTTAATTAAAGGTTAACAGCTTTGGGGAAAGGTGCCTATTCTACAGGACACATTTTCTTTGGTTCATGTGTAACTCACCAGGACCCATAAAAGTGAAGGAATTCACTCTAATTGTAACTGCAGAGGATTTAGCTGCAAAAAAAGTAGTATAAACCCTTAAGGTAGCTACTGTAACTCAATCTGAAGCAAAGAACAATGCAAACATTATAGTGGTGATATAGGCAACAACGAAAGACAAGAGACCTTCTTCAGACTTCTCACTAAGAGAAAAATAAGAATTGAAAGCCGAAAAAAACATGGATGGGAAAATACAAAGGGGCAGATTTACAAGCCCCTTGCACCACTTTTGCGTCTCTTTTAACATGGAAAAAGTGAAGCAAAAGTGGCGCAAGGGCTTGTAAATCTGCCCCAAAATGTGAATGCATCTGTATCCTATCTGAGTGAATACCACTCCTGTGAATCTTTGTCATTCTAATTTGGAGTGGATTATGTTTGCCACGAAAAGTGAAAACGGGCCTCTTTCTTTTCACAGATTTCAATGCAAACTCCTCCCGTGCAGCCTGTGTATTGGTGCATGCCGTGTTATGAAATAGTCATCCTGGATATTCCACTGAAAGTGCTAGCTGTTTCGCTTGTCAGTCTTGTTGGAGTAAGTAGATCAATTTGCATGCATCAGACATACTGCTGTACAGTGCAGATACATGTTCTCACAGCTGCCATCTGTGAGTCTACTGCTGTGCCATTACTTGTGCACCCAGGCTCTGCATTACCAACCATGTCAGCATTTTGGAATACAATGGGTGTTGCTCTACAAAATGCTTAAACAGGTGCAGTGACACCTTCAACTCTGTCTTCCTCCATGTTCACCTGCAGTTTCAAGATCTGAATAATTTGATTTGGTCATAACTTCATCAGGATCCACAGGTGGAGAGAACCAGTATCCTCCCAGTGAATCACAAGTCTTTGATCCCTTTTTTTGCAAAGGGAATTTGGAAACATCAGCACTGGAGTCAGATTTATGACACAGGCTGGGGCACAGAGGTAAAGAACTGAAGCACTGAGGTATTTAACTCATACATACAAGTCATTCTGAACTCAATATTGGAGGATGAGAACAAAATTATGTTTCTGAATTCTTTTAAATGGGAGGAAATTAAAATGAAAAGTTACCTTAATAATTACCTTTTCATTTTATTTTTCTCCCATTTCAGTGTCGAACTTGTATGCAGCAGGCCTTTTGCTCCCTGTGGCCTGTAGTCACTATAACATATTTATAACTGAAAAATAATAATTTTTTCATATAGGAGAAATTGAAAGTGAAGAAAATGTTTTCTATGAAACTTTAAGTATTGATGTCTTTCTCCACTTGTAATTAAGCCAAATATGTTTTAATGTATTATGAAGCATGTTTATTCACTTAAAATTTCTCCCATTTAAACACATTTATTTTTCTGTTATGAATACACCACATCTACAGTCCTCTGGGAGCAAGATGCTGTGTGTTTCTAAATCTAACGCTTGGAAATGGAAATATAAAGTGCAGAAAAATGTTCCATATTCTGAACATTTTTGCAGAAAATCTTTCTTCACTTTAAATTTCTCCCATTTGTGTTATACATGAAATGCTTTGAAATGTATATTTTTCTCTTTAGGAGTGAAATCTCCTTAAAATGTCACCTACATCAATTTATACCAATGCTTTTACTTATGCATGCTAAGCGTGCCACGAGAAGGAGGCCCCTTGATTTATTACCAGTTGCCTCTTGGGACTGACTGGTCGGTTCAAGGATGACTGAGGCAACAGGAGGGGAGTTCTAAGCTTACTAAATTTACGTCTGTACGGCCCATCTCACCAGAGCGGTTTCTATTCCCGTAGAATGGATTGCACAGATGCCCAGTTACAGTGGGCTTGATGCCACTGGGCTGAAATCTTCACCAGAGACTGGAAGTGTGGTGTACTGGCTGGAGTAGGGAGGGAGACGGTGCAGGAGTGGTGAAGGAGAACCAGCATTTAGCGTCTATGTACTAAAGCACTCCCATCTGTTATCATGAGCCCAAGTCAACCCCTATCCATTAGATTTCCATTAGCGTGCTGAGCCATGTACCTAGCCAGGGCAACTTTTCTAACAGCATTTGACATTTCTGCTCATTATAGACAGCGAGGTAACATAAGTACACAGATACAAGAGTATAGGGCCTCATTACGATGTTGGTCAGAAAGCATTCCGACAGAAAACTTGTCAAAATAGTTTCCGACCAACTCAGGTTTGGTTGTTCCGAACACCGTTCGGTCGCACTCCCATTGATTTCAATGGGAGCCTGTGTTCTGACAACACAGGCTCCCATTGAAGTAAGGGATGGTTGTGGAAAACCTAGCACCTTGTGGCGGGCACCCCATGGTGCCTAACACACTGTGCATGGTTGTAAAGAGGGGTCCCATGGGTACCTCCACAGACCCCAACCAGAGGCCTACAGGTGAGGAGGGGCCTGCTACGTGCCCCCAAAGTCAGTTTCTGACAGCTGTTCTGTGTCGGACAAACCGAGTCAAAAGGCTGTCTGAATCCAACATCGTAATATGTTGGTCGTAAAAGCGGTCTGAAGACCTGTACAATTCAGCTCCGACAGAGTCGGTTTCTCCCAATGCCAGTCGGAACCGAGTCATCAAACAATTACCTTCTATCTTAATTGGTTGGTTGGACTCGGGTTAGGAAAATCTGACTGCCATTCGGAGCCTTTCTGACCGACATTTTAAAGAGGCTCTTAGTGTTCTAGCATTTGCTTAAAACATCTTAAACTATGTGTACATTAAAGAAAGCAAATATGTGTTTTCTGTCCACTTCCATGGTGAAGCTGCCATCACAGTACTGGTCCTTGTATGTTACTGAAATGTGCCTTACTACAGAAAAATAATATATATATAACAAATGCTAACCAAAAAAATCAATCTATGACAATCCAACGGAGACAGCAAGGAAACAACAATCACATGACTTTTTAAACTATTCAGATTCAGCAATCCTGCTGTTTTATAAGGCTGTCTGCTCCAAATGTATTTGCCCATTTAAGTATCATATATTAAAGCATGATTCCTTCTGTGCCGGGGCGTGGCTAGCCGCCTAAAATGGCGGACATGGTTTAGTGAGGCTCCGGACCCCCTGGGGAATAATTCTGAAACATTGCCGAGCAGAGTACTGCTTTCAACGTTTCTACTGCAACATTATTGCAGTTATATGCCTGGGATGTAAGCCTGCTGATTTGCCCTGGCCGGAATGGTGATGCTGCTGGGAATCCGCGCGTATCTGGAAGTGCGGACGCTGAGGCCGTTGAGGCCTACCTTCTCCGAAACCACCAGCGCTGCTGCGCCGCGACTCCTGCCTGCTCCTGGTGACTCTGGCTCCCATGGCCTACGCCGAGCCTTGCAGCTGACCCCATCTGGCAGCTGGGGCATATTGGTGCCAGAGTGGTGGAGCTGTGGGGGGCAGTCAACATCGTGTGTCGCAGGGGGCACCGAGCGGCCTGCAGAGACGAGTTTTGCGGCCCTCTGGCCAGCTGATTTTCTCAACTGGAGCGGCGACGCTGCTGGGACCCGCACATAACGTGAGTGGTGGTCGCTGTGGCCTACCTGCCCCGAAACCACCAGCGCTGCTGTGCGGTGGTTCCTGCCTGCCCCCGGTGACGCGGGCTCACGTGCGGCCAATGCTGAGCCCTGTGGCTGATTCCAGCTGGCCGCCGCGGTCAGCTAGCACCGGAGTAGCAGGACAGTGATGTGCGCCTGTAATCGAGGACCACAGAGGGTGCCAAGCGGCATTCGGGGCTGCAGACTTCAGGCCTCCAGTGAGTGCGAGCGCTTCGCGCTGAATGCTGGGCCTAATGGGCGACCAACCCCTGCGCGGCTGAATTGTGCAGTGAGAAGTGCATGGCAATCTCGCCTCCCAATAAACTTGTCCCTTACCTTGCCTGGAGCGGGTGAAGGGAAAGTTGCACCACAAAACCTCCTAGACCAGCATATGGGTCTGTGCTCTGTGGGAGCTGTGAAAGCGGTCAGTGCCGCTGATCACCTGGGCTTCATTTGTCAGCCACGCTCAATAGTATACTGTGCCAGGATAGCACCTTCCACGCGTGAAACCTGCCTGCTTAGGCATGATTGCCTGTGCCCTTGTCTCCCTTCATGGATAGGATACAATACCACGGTAATGGCCGCATTGTAGGAGAACACCGCCGAGCCCGCAGAGCTCTGTGAAGTGCCCCTCTGATCGCCGCACTGCTCGCACATTACACACCCAACAAGTGCTTGCAAGTGCAATGGGGAGACATGAAGGGAAGACTCTGGACAACAATCCGGTTACAGGGGCTCAACAAGAGAACTCAAAACTGTCACCTGACCCTCACCACCGGGCTCCTCTTCTTCCGGGTCCCTCAAGATCCCCTCTGATTAGCTTGACCTGATCCTACAAGAAGTCAGAGATTCCCATAAGGTAATAGAGCAGCAAATTGGAACCCTTACCACTTGCTTCACACTCCTACGGGCGGATCCTGTGAAACTCGCTGACACAGTACACATACATGAGAAAACCCTGAATAGCGTGGAACCCCAAATTGCGGAACACCCCAAACATATACAACAACTTCAACAGCAGGTCAATGAACTGCAGGATAGGGTTGAAGATGCAGAAGGCAGGAACTGCCAGAATAATATACGCGTCATAGGTCTCTCAGAGTGCTGCGAGGGTCCCAAGGCTGCCGACTTTATGGAAACCTGGTTTCGTGAACATGTGGCGCAGGAGGGCCTGTCGCCATACTTCTGCGTGAAAAGGGCCCACCGGATTCCTACTGGAGCGCCTAAAGCCAGAGCACCCCCGCGACCCTTAATCGTTAAGATACTAAACTACAGATACCGTGAGGTGCTGTTGCAAAAAGCGAAAGAACGAAGGCAGATCCAATTTGAGAACCACCGGATCTCGCTTTATGCTGATTATACAGTGATGGTGCAACACCAACGTTCTTTTTTTCAAGCTGTGAAGAAAAAATTGCGTGCTGTTCAGCTCAAATATGTGCTACTGTTCCCGGCTCGCATAAAAATTATCCATGATCAGAAAACGTACTTCTTCGACAGCCCAGAGGATGTGGAAGAATGGCTGGAAGTTATTAACCTTGAATCGAGCTCGGGTATGTCATCAGGATCTGTGCGTCACAGCCCTGCATGAACTCAAGGCCGCGGCTCTCGCCACAACCGTAGGTGGCTGCACAGATCTGCCACGATTGGTCCTACCCATGAACAGATGATGAACAGCAAAACTGAGGCGCTGGCAATAGCTAACTCCTTTCGAGATGACAACCTTAAAATCGCGACCGACTCATCGGAGGAAAGCACCATTCAGTCGGATTCTGACTATAGTATCGCCCTGTTCCCCTCTGTGACTCCTCAGACTGCCGATGACCTGGTAGTGTAACTAGTGTGGCTTGCTCGATAATCTTGTCCGCCACTGCAATGAGGGCACATAGGTCCTACTGCAAGGCTAACAGCACCACATGTATCCTTTTCTTTTTTTCCCTATATGCTACCCTTCAAATAGTACTTGTCATGGAATGCCAGGTTTGGACCTGTTGCCCACATGGTCTGATAATGTTTTCCTTTTCAGGTTTGGTGGACTTGTCACTATCATATTCCTACTTCACTATGTCTGCCAAAAAGGTGATTAGTTATGCTTGACGAAAATGCTCATATGTCCCCCACCCGGGCCGGTTGAGCTTCTAGAACCTTTGTAGCCACACAAACGGCATGATGGATGGTGGCGACGACCCCCCACAAATCGAACACACTGTTTTATGCTTCTTGTATGTTTTCGTTATTTGTTTTGCCTAGCACAGTTCAATAGCTGAACCGAGTATTACCAGTTTTAAAGGGAAGGGGTACTCCTGGCATGCAATAGGTAACTGACTCCAAGTTAGGGGGAGCACCACTTACATTACTGACTCATGCCTTGTTACTCCACCACACTAGGCTCATATAACTTGCTGACCTGGAATGTGCGGGGACTTGGCCCAGTGCATAAAAGACATTGAGTCTATGCCCACCTCCTTAGGCGTAAAGCACAAATAGTTTTTCTCCAAGAATCACACCTTACTGATTCGTAGGCTTCGAAAGTTCGTAAGAAATGGAGAGGCCAAATTTTCTCTACTAATTATTCGGCTTTTGAACAGGGGGCGTCAGTATGGATCCGGCATGGTGTCCCATTTACATAACTAGACCATCGTATTGACGGCCAGGGTAGATACATACTGCTGAAGGGAACCCTTGACCGTCTGCCTGTGGTTTTGGGTAGCATTTACGTCCGAACTTTGATCAGGACAAGTTTTTTTATAAATTAGGTATTGCCCTAACTGGGTGGAAAACATATCCCTGGATACTGGGAGGGGACTGTAACACTGTCATGAATGTGGAATTAGATAGGTCACATCCCCCACTGCATGGCGGAGGCGCTCACAAACAAGCTGATTCCCTGAGAAGCACACGGCTGGGGGTTGAGTGATGTTTGGTGAATGCTGCACCCTACACATAGGGACTATTCCTTTTACTCACCAGTACTCCAGCTCAATACTAGGATTTATAGAATTCTATGCTCCCTTAATATCGCTACTAAAGTTCACAATTCCACGTACCTAGCCAAGACCTTTTCTGATCACAACCCTATAGAGATCACGCTTACATGATGCAGAGTGCCCACCCCGGTCCCCACTTTGAAACTTTGGCCTCAACTGCTGGAAGACCCCCCTTTCGTAACACGCTGTCCACAACTATCACTAATTATTTTTCAGAGAACTGGAACACAGCTTCCTCTAATTTAATCAAATGGGACTCGCTCAAGGTGGTCGTGCGGGGCGCTGCAATAGGGTCCACGGTGGATGCTAGACAGGAGATACATGAAAAACTTAACAGAATAGAAAATCTAATGACTGAACTGGAGCATGTAGCAGTGAACGATCCAGGCAAACAGGCCCCCCTGCGATACGCATGCATTCAGCATGCTGAGCTCCGTGAAACTCTCCGGGTCATCGACCACAGGGCATTTACACAACTGAAGCACACCGAGTCTGATAAGTCTGGTTCGTTGTTAGCTCAGATATTGCGGGACAGCCCAACACCTCCCATTGTCACCTGGATTATTATACCAGATAAGGGCATGGTTCACACTCAACATGAGATAAACAACGCCTTTTGTAACTACTACGATAACCTTTACAACGAATCCGCACACATTGACAACACTTTACTGGACAGCTTCCTAGACGGCTTAACAATAACATACCCATGACTTACGGTGGACATGCAGAAGTCTCTTTCAGGCCCCATCACTAGACACGAAAAACGGGCTGCCATCAAAGGTCTGTCGCGCAACAAGGCTCCGGAGCTCGACGGCCTGCCCGTAGAATTCTTTGACTCTTACTCAGACGCCCTCGTTTCTAAATTAGAGGAATTATACAAGACAGCCTTAGAACTCGGCTATTTACCACATTCCACCATGCAGGAATTAGTCATTTCACTCCCGAAATGGGGATGCGATGGCGCTGACTTATCCAGTTATTAACCCTTGTCTCTATTAGCGACAGAATACAAGATTCTAAGCAAGGTCTTAGCGAACCGACTCCTGCCCCACCTAAATAGACTAATACACAAAGACCAATGTGGGTTTCTCCCCACACGCAGCACATCCCTAAATATCAGATGCCTGCATCATATTACGCTGGCTACCCCAGCAGTTTATGACAACGCTGGTTGTATATTGTTAGACTTACACCAAGCTTTCGACTCCATTACGCGGGGGTACATGTTCGCGGCCCTGCGACAATTCGGTATCCATCCTGAATATCTTAAATGGGTGGGTTTATTGTATACTGGCCCCACTGCAAGAGCCTGCACCGGTAGTCACATTTCGCGAGAATACACCACCCACTGAGGAACACGACAGGGCTGTTCCCTTTCCCCTCTGTTATTTGTCCTTGCCATAGAGCCATTGGTGATAGCACTGAGGCAGGCTACCGATCACCTGGAGATACCAATAGGTGACACGACACACCGAATATCAATCTATGCAGATGACATTATCATCTACTTACGAGACCTCTCTGCCCGGTCAGAGCCCCTCCTCACCCTCTTTTCTAAATTTGAATCCATCTCTGGTCTCGCTATTAATGAAGGGAAGTCGAACGCATTCTACTTCCATGATGGACCCCACCCAAATATACTCAGATTTGGTAAATACAACCCGCCAGTAGCTCATTATACATTTAAGTTACTAGGAATCCAGATATACAGATCACAATCAGACCAACTTGATGGCAATCTATTAAGGGCAATTACAGCAATACGCTCGAGCATATCCTTTTGGACTTCTCTGCTATTATCAGTAATGGGACGGGTGGTGGGGGCATATTATCAGTAAACGGCGTTAAAATCATCGCCGCTTTAGTGGCAGAAAACTGCCGCTAAAGCGGCGATAATGGGCTTGATAATATGCCTGTGAGAATTCCCATAGAAGCCCATGCTCTGGTGTCAACATGGGCTTCTATTGGAATTCTCAGCAGCATATTATCAAGCCCATTATCGCGGCTTTAGCTGCAGTTTTCTGCCGCTATAGCTGCAATAATTTTAACGCCGTGCTTGATAATATGCCCCATTGTACTTCCCTGTCTCCTATATTTTTTTGCAAATTCACCTCTAGTTGTTCCTCAGTCTACCTTTCGCACACTCGACACACTACTACTGGAGCTTATTTGGAGGACTGGTCGCGGCAGGGCAAGCCACAAGAAATTGCAGTTGGAACCTCACAAGGGCGGTTTAGGGGTACTCGACTTTAGGGCCTACTATTATGCTTGTCAGCTTCAATGGGTATCTTATTGGACAGCAGGCAGGAACCTGCAGGAAATAGGTTATAGGACCCAAGACTTAAAGCGAGGATCCCTGTACCCTCTACCGTTACCGAAAGTAAAAATCCCCCCGACTGCGCCACCGCTACTCAAGACAGCACTCCACTGCTGGAAAAAGGCTCTGCTCTACACATCAGGCGCGTTCCCGTACACTGGTAATATCCCATTAGTGGGACTACCAACCACTAGTGGCAGGCTCACGAAGGCTCGATTACATGCCTGGTCGGAAGCTGGCGTGGACGAGGTTGTGTCACTGTTTGGCGATGGAGCCCTCCTTGGTCATGACACCTTTGTACAGACCACCGTTGTGCCGGATTGACTTTACTTAACTCATGCAGCAGTGTCTCACTACGTTAGGAAGACATGGGCACCCCAGCGTAATGAGCCTCCACCACAGGAATTAGTCCGAACACTATATTATATGGGGGAGGGTCGCCATCTTATGGTTGTACGTTGGTATTCGGGCGCAAGCATCCATTCCACTCACTGACCTTAGAACAAAATGGACAGAGACAACTGATGTTGCACTAACTGATAAAGCTTGAGCAAGTATACACAGATCCTATCTAACCCCAAGGAGACTACATCTCATTTTCACAGACGCCCAACACTGCTGTCCACGTTGAAGGTCTGAGGATGCGGGATTCATTCACATGCTATGGGCTTGCCTTCAACTTCGTGATTACTGGGGTGGGGTCGCAAACCACACTTGGGGAGATCACACATTTGCAGGTTGAGGACAACAAAATGGAGTGTTTATTAGGTCTCCGCAAACGCAAAAGCACTTTGAAAGTGCAACTGCGCTTCCTAGATCTTGCCATCATATTGGCTGTACGCGCTATCACCAGGAGATGGAAATCCCCTAGATTCCCTACCTTACCTACGTGGCAGAAAGAGGTGGTGCGCTGGGGTGGTGCCGAAAGTGGGGCAATTAGGCGCGAAGAGGCACGTGGACTACGAAGACACCCCATCTCCATGGAATGGGATCTTATGCTGGAAGGTTTCGAAACACTATATCTTCTGCCACAACAAACCACTTCTACCCCGCAGTGAAACAAACCCGCGGTATGCGGTGCTAGGGTTAAATAACTATTAAATGGCCAAATGGGATTACCGCCTGCACATCAGCAGTAGGTCATGCCAAGTGATGTATACACAAACACACATGATTGAGTGGCACAATGGAGATGACAGGCCAGGGGGAGGGTGAAGGGTGGGGGATCTATGTTACTGGGGTGATTTGGAATTATGTTGCATATCGAACCAAAGTATTTTTCTCACATTGTCAATATCCATGCTGATATTTGTACACAAAGGTGCCGATCACGATCCGGTAAAAACCGGGTACGAACCGTCGGACGGAGCATATTCTCCATCCGACGCGTACCCGGTCGTCAATTTCTACAAACAAGGAATTACGATTCGCACGGGTACACCATGACCGTACGATTCGTAAAAAAGTCCGACCGAACAAAAAAACACCTACCAATGCGATCCGGGAAAGTGCCGACCTGACGTCGGGACGCTCGCAGCCAGCCATTCACGACCCAGGAATCACGATTCGCACCGACGTCACCCCGCACGGTGAATATTTTGCGGCAGCCAAAAACTGCCGGGAAATCAGGACGACGCGAACAAGGACCACCAGTACGCGACGGACAGACGACGACGCGAACAAGGAGGACCAGTACGTGACGGACACACAGGACGACGCCACCAAGGAGGACCCGTACGCGACAGGACGACGCGATTGGAGTACCAGTACGCGACGGACAGACATGGACCCGAACCTACGAGTCATCCCTTCCCTCATAGCAGTCCACCTGCTCTACAGGCACCGACGCAGACGCCGCAGAAGGTCAGAATAACTAAGGGAGGGGGGAAAGTGGGGTGGGGTGGGGGTGGCACGACCAGGGCAGACCACAAAACAACCACATAAGTCACACATGGCCTGGACATACCTGACTCCCATGCCCTGGTCACCACGAGGGGGTGGGGGTGTGTCCTGATAAGCCAGCGACCGCCACAACGGAAGTCCGTCACCACGCGAACCGGCAACACAACCAGACAGGTACGTCCCGTACCCACGCCTCAAGAGCGTGGGTACGAGTCGTACCACGCCCACACACACGTCACCCCAACAATGGCGGGACGGATCGTACCCACGTGGCAAAGGCCTGGGTATGGCCCGCACAAGCATCACATAGCGTGGGGACGGATATGTACGGACCCTACCCCCACCCGCGTATGCATGGAGCGTACCCCCCATGCCAACAGTGTAAGTACGACCCGTACCCCCACCCGCGTATGCATGGAGCGTCCCCCCCATGCCAACAGTGTAAGTATGACCCGTACCCCCACCCGCGTATGCATGGAGCGTACCCCCCACCCCAACAGTGTAAGTACGACTCGAACCCTCACCCGCGGACGTACGGACCGTACCCCCACCCCCACCAGTGTAAGTACGACCCGTACCCCCACCCGCGTATGCATGGAGCGTACCCCCCACCCCAACAGTGTAAGTACGACCCGTACCCTCACCCGCGTATGCATGGAGCGTAACCCCCATGCCAACAGTGTAAGTACGACACGAACCCTCACCCGCGTATGCATGGAGCGTACCCCCCATGCCAACAGTGTAAGTACGACCCGTACCCCCACCCGCGTATGCATGGAGCGTACCCCCCACCCCAACAGTGTAAGTACGACCCGTACCCCCACCCGCGTATGCATGGAGCGTACCCCCCACCCCAACAGTGTAAGTACGACTCGAACCCTCACCCGCGGACGTACGGACCGTACCCCCACCCCCACCAGTGTAAGTACGACCCGTACCCCCACCCGCGTATGCATGGAGCGTACCCCCCACCCCAACAGTGTAAGTACGACTCGAACCCTCACCCGCGGACGTACGGACCGTACCCCCACCCCCACCAGTGTAAGTACGACCCGTACCCCCACCCGCGTATGCATGGAGCGTACCCCCCACCCCAACAGTGTAAGTACGACCCGTACCCTCACCCGCGTATGCATGGAGCGTAACCCCCATGCCAACAGTGTAAGTACGACACGAACCCTCACCCGCGTATGCATGGAGCGTACCCCCCATGCCAACAGTGTAAGTACGACCCGTACCCCCACCCGCGTATGCATGGAGCGTACCCCCCACCCCAACAGTGTAAGTACGACCCGTACCCCCACCCGCGTATGCATGGAGCGTACCCCCCACCCCAACAGTGTAAGTACGACTCGAACCCTCACCCGCGGACGTACGGACCGTACCCCCACCCCCACCAGTGTAAGTACGACCCGTACCCCCACCCGCGTATGCATGGAGCGTACCCCCCACCCCAACAGTGTAAGTACGACCCGTACCCTCACCCGCGTATGCATGGAGCGTAACCCCCATGCCAACAGTGTAAGTACGACACGAACCCTCACCCGCGTATGCATGGAGCGTACCCCCCATGCCAACAGTGTAAGTACGACCCGTACCCCCACCCGCGTATGCATGGAGCGTACCCCCCACCCCAACAGTGTAAGTACGACCCGTACCCCCACCCGCGTATGCATGGAGCGTACCCCCCACCCCAACAGTGTAAGTACGACTCGAACCCTCACCCGCGGACGTACGGACCGTACCCCCACCCCCACCAGTGTAAGTACGACCCGTACCCCCACCCGCGTATGCATGGAGCGTACCCCCCACCCCAACAGTGTAAGTACGACTCGAACCCTCACCCGCGGACGTACGGACCGTACCCCCACCCCCACCAGTGTAAGTACGACCCGTACCCCCACCCGCGTATGCATGGAGCGTACCCCCCACCCCAACAGTGTAAGTACGACCCGTACCCTCACCCGCGTATGCATGGAGCGTAACCCCCATGCCAACAGTGTAAGTACGACACGAACCCTCACCCGCGTATGCATGGAGCGTACCCCCCATGCCAACAGTGTAAGTACGACCCGTACCCCCACCCGCGTATGCATGGAGCGTACCCCCCACCCCAACAGTGTAAGTACGACCCGTACCCCCACCCGCGTATGCATGGAGCGTACCCCCCACCCCAACAGTGTAAGTACGACTCGAACCCTCACCCGCGGACGTACGGACCGTACCCCCACCCCCACCAGTGTAAGTACGACCCGTACCCCCACCCGCGTATGCATGGAGCGTACCCCCCACCCCAACAGTGTAAGTACGACCCGTACCCTCACCCGCGTATGCATGGAGCGTAACCCCCATGCCAACAGTGTAAGTACGACACGAACCCTCACCCGCGTATGCATGGAGCGTACCCCCATGCCAACAGTGTAAGTACGACACGAACCCTCACCCGCGTATGCATGGAGCGTACCCCCCATGCCAACAGTGTAAGTACGACCCGTACCCCCACCCGCGTATGCATGGAGCGTACCCCCCACCCCAACAGTGTAAGTACGACCCGTACCCCCACCCGCGTATGCATGGAGCGTACCCCCCACCCCAACAGTGTAAGTACGACTCGAACCCTCACCCGCGGACGTACGGACCGTACCCCCACCCCCACCAGTGTAAGTACGACCCGTACCCCCACCCGCGTATGCATGGAGCGTACCCCCCACCCCAACAGTGTAAGTACGACTCGAACCCTCACCCGCGGACGTACGGACCGTACCCCCACCCCCACCAGTGTAAGTACGACCCGTACCCTCACCTCGAATGCATGGAGCGCACCCACACCGTGTATGTCCCAAGCGTACATATCCAGAAATTGGAGGTGTGTGTGCAGAGTCCTCCCAGCAGTGCCCAGAGACAGGAGGGTGTGTGCAGAGTCCTCCCAGCAGTGCCCTGAGACAGGAGGGGTGGGTGCAGAGTCCTCCCAGCAGTGTCCAGACCCAGGAGGGGTGTGTGCAGAGTCCCCCCAGCAGTGTCCAGACCCAGGAGGGGTGTGTGCAGAGTCCTCCCAGCAGTGCCCAGAGACAGGAGGGGTGGGTGTGGAGTCCTCCCAGCAGTGCCCTGAGACAGGAGGGGTGGGTGCAGAGTCCTCCCAGCAGTGCCCTGAGACAGGAGGGGTGGGTGTGGAGTCCTCCCAGCAGTGCCCTGAGACAGGAGGGGTGGGTGCCCATCACTCCCAGCAGTGCCCTGATACAGGAGGGGTGTAACACATGTGTGTGAGGCCAGAATCATCCACATGCATACTGGCTACAAGGGAACATGTCCCCATGAACTCATGTCAACAGACTCCACACACAAGTACAGTGATCACCAAGGATGCCACGATTGTCGCAGGTGGAGACATGGCCCTGCATGCATGGCCAAAGTAGAAGGGCTCCGTCACACACACAGCTCATGTAGACACAGCTCTGCGCTAAACATTGGGAACACCCTGCAGGGAAGAAAGCTGGGTACACAGAGGAAGGAATACACCCTGGGACAAGTGCACCATGCAGTAACTGCTTACATGAACAAAGAAAGTTAGCCAACACCTTGTGATGGCACACAGATCACAGGGTCCCACCAATGAGCAGTACACTACTACACATCCCACACACCCAAACCCTTACACACCACCAAAAACCATGTAGCAGCCCCACCAACACCAATACCAGCATAGCAGTAGTGTGATAATGAAAACAAAATTAAGCTTTATTCAGCATGAGCACAATGTCCGTGGATCGCAGGCAGTTCAATCTTCACAAAGCCCATAGGGCAGTCAATGATTCTCAGCTGGATGGGGGACACAGTGGGATGCGTGTCCCCTACATTGCCTGCACAGTCAAATGGCATCGTCTTCCACACTGGTGAGGGCATCAGGGGGGGGGGAAGCAACAGGCACCGCAGGGACATCAGGGCAAAGGGGAGGCGTTGTGGGTGCAGGGATGGAGGACTCCACCACAGGAGGTGGGTCAGTGCCAAAGGCGGAGGCCAGGATGGCACTACACACCTTTGCAAGGTCCTCCAGGGAGTCCCCTGCACCCGAAGGGACCTCAGGCCCCAAGGAGGGGGGGGGATCAGAGGGATGGGTCGCAGCGCCACCGGGGGAGGGTGGAGACAGGGGGGGAGACTCAACCACCCTGACCGGGGACCTCCTTGACCGCTTGCGTGGTGGTGTAACTGTGGGGCTCAGGGACAGAGCGGCCATGAAGGTGTCCTTGGGGGAGATGTGGCCAGGAGAGCTGAGGGGAGGGGATTTGGAGGGAGTGGACTGGGTGGAATGCGGACTCCCACTATGGCTGCGTGTCACACGTTTGCCCCCCGACCCAGTGGGTGTGCCTACCTCACCCTGTGTGTGCGTGTCAGGAGGAGTGCGGTGGACCTTCCCTGCTGGTGTGGTGCCCGTGTCTGTTGATGTGGGTGCATGCCGACGTCTGGGTGTACGTGTGACAGGCATGGGAGTGGGAAGTGTGGATGGGGCAGGGGTAGGTGGGGGGAGGTCGCGCTGCAGGAGACCCACTGCTGCAGTCAGTGTGGAGTCGATGGACCTCAGCAAGTTGCGTTGGTCAGCCTGCGATGAATGAATGCCCTCCAAGAAAGCCTCGATGTTGGTGAGGGTTTTGCCGTGGGCATGGAGGACATTAAGGATCGCAGCCTGACCAACCTGCAGTTGCCGCTGGATGTCCACAGACTCTGCATTGGCGGCAGCAGTGGAGACAGGGGCAGGGGGTGCGGTGCCTGGCAGGAAGGAGACATGCTGTGACCGGGCACGCTGGGAAGGGACACGAGCAAGTGGGAGGCGGCTGGTGGAAACTGAGGGGGCGGTGCGAGGTGTTGTTCCGCTGTCAGCTGCTGGTGCAGCCTCCGCCCACTCGGAGACATCGTCCCCGGACCTGTCAGCTTCGTAGTCTGATGTGCCAGTCGACAGGTCCTCGGCCACACTCTCCTCCGCCTCTGTACCACTCGATGTGCCAGACCCGATGTCACGGCTGGCACTGGTGCTCGGTCCCTCCGCCTGGTCTGTGTCCATGTCTCCCTCTGTGTCCCCCGACGATGCTGTGGGCAGGGTGGAGAGACAGAAATAATCAGACATCTGTACACATCTGTCACATGAGTCCAATCCACATAGGTAACATTGCATGGCCTGAAAAAGAAGATCCCTAACATCTACTGAACAGGGTACCGATGTAGGGCATGAAACACACAGTTGGTTGAGCCACCATGCCACTGAAATACCATGGAGAGCATGAGACAATAGCTAAACACAGGAAAAGGAGTCTGACATAGCACCCAGGCCCTGGGGACAATCCAGCACTGCATCTGCACCACACAGCGTTGGCGAAAATACCGATGACCAGGGACCATATCCATGAACTTGAGACACATGCTGCATAGGTAATGCTGAAAACATGCACAACATGACTCTGTCACTGCACATTGCGTGTGTGTCCAGACACATCACACACTGCCCAGACCCAGCAAGTGGTAATCAGGATTTTACACATAGGCATTGCCCGCCCCAACAAGACCCTACACGAGGCAAATTGTTGAGACACAGGTGGCACCAACATCTCATAGTCTGGGTGATACACACAGGGGCAGGCAAAAAGCGAGATTGAACGCCAAACAGCCAAGGTGCGCCTGTACAAATAATGTGGTACCAGTGCCCATCCTCAGATGAGTATAGCAAGACACACAGGCACTGGCAACTGTGAGTATGAAGAAGGACAATCAGGTCAGGCTGCACAGTGGACACCTGTACAAAATAGCACGTCTATATACATGGTGACAGGGGACAATGGCAGAGAGCACAACTTACGCTGTAGACACTGACAGTGGCCACGTGTATGATGACACATACACCACTCAGGAAAAGGTGCCCCAGCGGACAGTAGTGGGCACGCAACTACATGCTACTGAATGGTAATGACTGCAACACACGTCACCATCCCTGCACTATGTGTATCGCACACTCATGCACATCATGTCACAGGCCACTACATGGGACATGCGCGCTGTAAGGCATGACACATGAGAGACCAACTCCCATGTCTGGAGTCAGCATCAGTGCCAACTGATATGGAACCCACATGCAGTGAACTTGACAGTGCACAGGCAATGTCCCACAACCTGTTACACACCACCCCCACACATGATGCTACAGACATTGTTCCCGTGGACAAAGCGCCAGCCTACATTACCCTGTGGAGGAGTGACTACACACAGACCAGGGAACACATTGCAAGGAGGGGAAGGGTGGCAGGGGCACAGCGCTATACTGGGGCAAACAGGATCTGCACAGCACCTTCAAACCCTGCCAGTGAATTCATGCTACTGTGCCCTTACAAATGCCGGTGACACACAACAAACACACATGTACCTACCCCCTTCCGGCTGCTGCATCGCCTGTAAGCGCCTCTCCAGGTCTGGAAAGACCACCGGCAGCACACGCCTGTGGAGGTGGCTCAGACGGCGGCGGTTGCGGTTCTTGTGGCTCTCAGGTGAGTCCCCCAGCAGGAGCCGTGCAATCCTCCGCGTCCAGCACCGGATATCCTGCCAGCGTTTCCTCACCTGGGGCAGGCTCCGCCTCCGACCATCCACACGCCTCACGGCACTGACGGCGGTCAGCCAGATCTGCTCCTTGGCAGTGGCGCCCACCTGTGAGGTAGAACAAGTGACACCACATCAATACACCAGCCACATGTCACAGAGAGACATATGGGTACAAATTAGCTGGTTACAACAAGGCATGTCATGCAGCCAACGCATTGCACCTTTGTCATTGGGACATCATCCCCTGGTGAGGGAAAAAGCTGTACGTGCCATAGTGGGTACACAGGTGGAATGATGGCAATGTCACAATCAGTGATCAAGGCTCACACTGTGCATCACACCCACCCCTCCTGTCTCAGGGCACTGCTGGGAGACATCAGGCACCCCCCCCCTGGGACCCCCCCAACAGTACATGGCATGTGTGTTACACCTGGACGCAATGGCCGAAGTCACAGTCACAACATAGGGACAGTCTGTGGCAGTGGCCTATGCACTCACCTGATACCCTGGTCGCCCATACAGCATGGGGTACTGTGGGAGGATCACATCCAGCAGAGCCATGTTCTCCTCCAGGGTGAATGGCTGTGTCCTCTCCACAGCCCTTGACATGGTTCCAGGGAATCAGTAGCAGCAGCTGGGTCGACGAATGCAAAGATGTGCAGGCAAGTGCTCCCTCATGGGACCAGGCTGCCTTATATGTGCCCTTCTGCCCAGTCTCAAGCACAGGAGTACAGAGAGATTGGTCACTCACATTTGCATCCTATGTTTCCACCAATCCCTACAAACCTAGCAGTCTGTGTGTTCTCTATCGGTTTCATTCTCCTGCATGATGTCAGCCCCACAAACACATTGCAACAAAGTAGACAAATTCCAACTGACTTCTGCTGTGCACCTTCCAGAACAATTTCGAATTTTGAACTTGGTCTCCATGACAACCAGCATGCATGTAGGCCTTAATACTTGTCCCCTATGTAATTTGGAGCATCACACACAGGTACGGTGCGTGTGTGGGCCCTAGGGCACCCCAAATGCATGGCAACGGCCCGTACATGCATGCCTACCCTCTCCATCACTATGGGTCTGCACGCGTATGCGTACCCGTAGTGGTACGGACCGTACACTCGCATCTACGCTCTCTATCACTATGGGTCTGCACGCGTATGCGTACCCGTAGTGGTACGGACCGTACACTCGCATCTACGCTCTCTATCACTATGGGTCTGCACGCGTATGCGTACCCGTAGTGGTACGGACCGTACACTCACATTTACGCTCTACATCACTATGGGTCTGCACGCGTATGCGTACCCGTAGTGACACGGACCGTACACTCGCATCTACGCTCGCCATCACGATGGGTACACATTCGGCAGCACTCCCACAGTGATTTGGGAACATGCACAGGCCCTCTCAGCAGCAGTACGGCGGATTTTACACATCACTGTGGTGATAGGCGACACACATGTAGGAATAGGGCGGACATACTTGTCCATGGATGGACATACTTGTCCAGGAATGGACATCAAGGCATCGTCTGTGCATTACCACATGTGTGGGGCACAGGTGTCACAGGCTGTGATGTGGAACATGCCTCCTGAGTGGAGAAGGCACCAGATGTATGATGAGATGTGTACATGTGTACTGTGTGAGGGTGCAATGTGTGCCAGGCATGCCCTTGACTCCTTTGACATGTGTGCATGTGGGACTGCGCACTTGGTGTGAGCGTCACTGGCATGGCACCGACACCAACACACGGAAGTGTCCCATGATGCCAGGTACAGGGGTCATGACACATGACTTATCACTACCCACAGTGCACAATGTGACTATGCCATATATGTGTCCGGGATTTACATCAGGTTGATGTTGTAGCACCCTCAAAAGCTGCAGCCGTTGCAGCAACCAACATGTGGCTGTGTGTAGATTGTCATTGCACACTGTTCCCAACACCATGCCACATGTGTTCTCGGATGTGAGGTGCAAATGTATGCAAGGGACACGGAGTAGCGTGACAAGGCCATGTCAGCAAACTCACAAGGAATGTGTGGTGAGTCATGACATGTGCACCTTCATGGCAAGGTGTGTGGGCTGGACTAGTGTAATGTCATGTGACCTGTGGCTCAAGTGTTCCGCTGCCAGTCTCTGCAATCGGCATCACACTTCTGCTGATGTGTGGGTGTATGTCACTCCTGTCTTGCGTCGGGCAGTGCACTTGCACTGGGACACAGCTATTTCCATGGCGTGGCATGGGGAGGTTCTCAATCACCGTGTGTAGCTGGGTCTTGGAAGGAGTGTCACCTTGCATCCATACGTGTCCTGGGCATGTAGCACATGCCTGACTCCCTATGTGGCATGTGTGTATTGCCAGATTTACATGTGCTCAGTAGACATGAGTTGTTCTCGTAGTGCACTCACTCTTCCTTGTCACTTCCAAATTACTGCAGAGCGCCTCCTGTTGCCCGAAGAATTCCAGACCTGGCCACCATGCAGGAGAATGACAGTATCCGGCTCTACCGCTTCACCCAACCGTTGATTCTGGAGCTGACGGCGAGACTGGCACCACACCTGCAACCGCAGCACAGGTATCCTACGGCACTGACACCCCAGCTGAAGGTAATGGCTGCCCTACATTTCCTTGCCACGGGTACCTTCCAAAATACCATAGCTCATGTTGGTGGCATGTCCCAGAGCATGTTCAGCGGTGTGCTGCATGATTTCTTGGAGGCCATGTTGATTCACCTGGATGACTTCATCAAGTTCCCAACCCCTGAACAGATGACTGAGGTCAAGCGTGGTTTCTATGCCCTGGGAGGGATGCCCCATGTCATTGGGTCCATAGATGGGACACATGTAGGTTTGGTACCACCACACGCACGGGAGGTGGCGTACCGCAATCGGAAGCACTACCACTCCATCAATGCCCTTGTGGTGTGTCTGTCCAACATGGTGATTTCACATGTCTGTGCTCGTTTCCCAGGATCAGCACACGATGCCTACATCATGAGGCGTAGCGGGATGCCTGATATGATGATGCAGCTGCGCAACGAACGAGCATGTGTTGTTGGTGGGTACAGTCTGTCTGTCCTGTATTCTGTTTGGCCGAGCAGCACTACCGCTTCGCCAGTTCTAACGATATCCATGTGCTTTCCATTTAGGGGACGCTGGCTATCCCAACATGCCTTGGCTGCTGACACCTCTCCGCAACCCCATCACGCCGGCCCAGCTCCGCTACAACACCGCCCATGGCCGGACAAGGCGAGTGATAGAGAGGACGTTTGGCATGCTGAAGAGCCGATTCCGGTGCCTCCACAAGACCGGCGGCGCACTCCCATATGCCCCGGCAAAGGTTTGCAAGATCTTCATGGTCTGCTGCATGCTGCACAACATGGCAGTTGAAAGAGCTGTGCCACTCATCCTGAATCAACATGACGAGGACCATCCACCCGTGGAGGACGAAGGGCTTGGCAATGGGGCTAGTGATGTGGAGGATGTGGAGCCGCAAGAGGACATCCGGACTCGGCTCATACGCGACTTCTTTGCTTAGTGGTGAGTACCAGTGTCTGAGTGTGCACGCCTTGGTCCCCGTGTGGCATGTGTTGTGATGTGTGTGTCCACCTGCATGTATGGCACGTGAGTCAGAGGTGTGTGTGGGTGTGTCACTGGAGTGATGGTGGCAGTGATGGTAGTATTTCCCCAGTCATAATTGTGACCTAGCATGTTGTCATCCATACATGTGTCGAGTCAATGCACATGCAAGTGGCTGTGCTTTTTGTGGCTGACTTCTTGTGTGTCTCTCTTCCCCAGGTACCTGCGCATGCCATCTGCTGGTTGCATTGTTGTGGCACTGCTATTCCTCATGGACATGGCATCGTGGGCTGACTCAGCGTTACAGGCACGGACACGTTTGGAAGTCTCCATGGGGTAAGGGATGCATCTGGGGTGTATTGGGTGTGGCAGTTGTTCACGGTGTGTGCACACTGCCCAGGTCGGGGTTTGGTTCCTCTGCAGTCATGTGGCATCCCCATGGGACACGACATGCAGCTGGGTACACCAGAATAGATGGGCTGCCTGGTTGTCAGTCATCAGTGATGGGATGGTGGATTGTGATGATGGCATCAATGTGTGTGACACTGCCCTCGGACACATACGGTTGACATTGGCTTGACATGGCGTGGGACTTCCACATCAGCGGATCTATGGTGTATGGCAGGCTCTCCGTGTGCAGCTGTGGGTATTTAGCTGTTAGCCGACGCTTGTGTGCCAGTACCATGTCTATCACGCATTTGTGCTGCAGAAGGGGGGTGCCAGTGTTTGAGCCACATGTTACTCCACATGATGTGTTCATGTGTACTTCAAGTTGCCTCTGCAATCCCAAAAACATGACTATTAAAGGTGTCCCTATGCCTCCAAGGTGCCTCTGCTCAGTCAATGCTGGTGTGTTGGCACGGTGCATCCTGCATGTCTGGCATGGTATTCCCAGATTGTGGCTATGTGTCAATGTGTCGAGTGGCAAGATGCAAGCTGTGTGTGTGTGCTGAGACTGTGTATTGGGCATGATGTCCATGACTGTGTGGGTAGTGTGACATGTGCCATCCCCATGCATCCAACGTTGTCCAGGCCCCCATTCTCTGCATCCACCGGACTCAAGCTTGCAGGACATGGTTCTGCCACCTGTCTACACGTACCTGGGTGCCCCCCAGGACACGGGCCAGGTTCCCTGACCTCTGCGCATGACTGTTGCTGTACTCAATGTGTCTGTCAGCACGGTTGTTCGGCCACCCCCTCAGCTGGTTCTGCACATCACGGGTGTGTATGTTGCTCCATGTCTGTCTTGCCTAATAAACTGTGACCCATGTGTCCTGTGCCAGACTCAGGCCCCAGGGTGTGGATGGTTGAAGTGAACAGATGACTCAGGCATGTTTAGACTGTACAAGACACATGTTAGGTAATAATGCTACCAGCAGGCATCTACTCTTAATAGTGTGATTTATTAGGGGGGGGGGGGGACAAAGTGGGGGGCTTTCCGGGATTAGGGAATCCAAAGTTCAGTAGGGGAGTTGGTGTCCTTGCCATTGGAAATCCTCAGAGTCCATGCCACAGTCTTTGTCAACATTGGTCAGCCAGTGACCAGCAGGGCCATGTGGCAGAGAATGTCTCTTGATGCTGTGATGCTGTTGCTCCAGTGGGCCAGGTGCCAGGCCAGGTGTCCTGGGCGATGGTGATGTAGCAGCCACCCTCACGGTCCTTTCCGTGGACGACCCGGCTTCCTGCGGGGAACCTCAGCAGCAGGCCGTGACGACGTCTGGGATGCTCCGTCGGATGTTTCCTCCTCCTCCTCATGATCCCTCCCTGTGGGTGGTGATGTTCTCCGCCTTCTGGCACAGGGAGGGTCGGCCATGGTGTCGGCCATCCGACGGAGTTCAGCGTGAATCCCCTGGGACGCCGTCACTTGCTCAGCCTGTCTGTCCTCCATCCTCCGTTGGTGTAGCTGTAGACAGGCTATTAGCTCCGCATGTTGCTGGGCCTGCTGGACCTTGATCCCCTCGAGGACGGACACAACCTGGGCCATGCCCGTGGTGTCCTGCCGGTATGAGTCCAGGATGTTACGGACATGTGAAAATACCGGATCCCCAGCCAACTGGTCAGGCTCGCGCCTCCGCCGTCCTCCACTCCCACCACCCCTGCCCACTTGCGTCTGGCCTGCACTTGTGGGCACATCGGGTCTCCGGGACCCCTGAGGGGTGGCATTGGCGTTGTCGCCTGCCTCCTCCTGGGTGCCCGGGACACCGTGTCCCTCCTGGCGAGCCTGGCTGCATTGTGGTGTTGGGGCAGGGATCCTGGGTGTCTCCTGGGAAGTGGCAGGAGTGGGGGTGGTGGTTGGCACGGTTGTACCTGACGCAGGTGCTGCAGGTGGTTGGACACCAGAGGGGCCAGGTCGGTCGGGGTCGTCCGCAGAGTGGTGAGAGTGGTCGCTGCCGGTGGGATCGGTCTCCTGCAGATCCGGGTCCTGTGAGTGTTCCCCCCCAGTGTTGGGGGGTGCAGCACGACGTTGACCTGTGTGTGAGAGAGAAAATGTTAATTTTGATCCATGCAACATCCATGTTTCATCCGTTACAAAGTTGGCACATTTCCTCTTGGAATTAGGATCTGTCTTGCATTCCACTCACAGTGCACTTGTGCATGTGTGTGTCCCTTGGGCACCAATTTGGCCCCTTTAACTATGTGTGGCACAGTCTTACTTGCTGCGTCAAGTGTGACTGCAGTCAGCAGTGGAGTGTGCATGTGTGCCGAGCTATGCATTTGCGCCTTCCTTGTAGCACTGTACATGTGCACATGGAGTGGATCCACACACTCATATGATGCAGGTGGCTGTCCTTGTGCTCGTGTACAGGTTGTGACATGGCCCTGCGTTTTGCCATGATGAAGAGGGGGGGTTCTGGCACTGGCCACCCTTGTCTACATGCACGCAGTCCACCTGCTGACGAGCAGACATTCCCACACACCACAGGACTGATTTGCTCTCCCTGTGTCTCCCTCCTTCTCTGTCCCCCTCTCCCTCCCTCTCTGTCCCCCTCTCCCTCCCTCTGTGTCCCCCTCTCCCTCCCTCTGTGTCCCCCTCTCCCTCCCTCTGTGTCCCCCTCTCCCTCCCTCTGTGTCCCCCTCTCCCTCCCTCTGTGTGTCAGCCTCCTCCCTCTGTCCATCTTCCTGTGTCTCCCTCCCTCTGTGTCCCCCTCTCCCTCCCTCTGTGTGTCAGCCTCCTCCCTCTGTCCATCTTCCTGTGTCTCCCTCCCTCTCTGTCCCCCTCTCCCTCCCTCTCTGTCCCCCTCTCCCTCCCTCTGTGTGTCAGCCTCCTCCCTATGTCCGTCTCCCTCCCTCTCAGTCCCCCTCTCCCTCCCTCTGTGTCCCCCTCTCCCTCCCTCTCTGTCCCCCTCTCCCTCCCTCTGTGTGTCAGCCTCCTCCCTCTGTCCGTCTCCCTCCCTCTCAGTCCCCCTCTCCCTCCCTCTGTGTCCCCCTCTCCCTCCCTCCCTCCGTGTGTCACCCTCTGTCACCTTGGCCCAGCTTCCTGGGCACACACTGTTAGCAGATCTTTGAGTGGCCCTTGGCCTGTTGATGTGAGTTTGTTTCTGATCTCCAGGCACCCATTTTGTCTGCTGTGTGTCTGTGCGCTGCTGCTGTGGTGGTGTGTGCTGCCACTCTTTCACACTGTTGGCTGTTCATTAGCTGCTGGCATGTGCAAAACAGTGCCTTCACCCCCATGTGTTGATGCAAGGCATCCGCCATTTGCTGGCAAGTCATTCCTGTGTTGGGACACAGTGTTTGTCTGGCTGTGACCTAGGCCATATGGGCAGAGGGCATTGTTGTCTGCTTTGGAGTCGCACTATGTGATTTTTGGTGCCCAGCCTCCCGCCATCCGGGTTACCGTGTCATGTGTTGTTGTCTTCTGTGGCCTGTGACTTGACATTGTCCAGCTGGGTGCATGGGGCATGGTGGCAGCAGTGGCATGTGCCTGCTCATGGAGTGTGGTTGAGTAATGCGATGGCTTGTGGTGGTTGCGTGAATGTTATTAATTTTGGTTGTGGTTGCAGTTCCCCCCATGTGAGGTGCGTTGTTTGTGTACTCACCCGGGTCTCGGAGTCCTTCTACTCCTTCAACTGCCTCCACCGGCAGTATGGCCATCACCCTCTCCTCCCAGGGATGGTACTGTACGGGTCTGCGGGAGGGCCCTCCTCCGGTGGCGTTGGCCTGGTCGTGTTCCTCCTGTCTCTTGGCTCTGACCCTCCTCCGCAGATCGTACCACCTGTTCTGGCAATCCTGCTTGGTCCTCCTGGTGTCCGCAACAGCATTCACAGCATCGACGATGGTCTGCCACATGGCTGTTTTGGCTGCCTGGCTGGTGCTTCTGACCAATGTTCCAAAGATCTGTGGCTCGACTCTGAGGATTTGATCAACAAGGACCTCCAACTCTCGGTGACTGAACTTTGGATTCTTGGTAGTGGGCATGGTGAGGGGTGTGGGTGGGGATGGTGTGGGTGTGGGGGGTGTGTGGATGTTGGGGGGGGTGTGGATGGTTGTGTGTGTGTGTGAATGTGATGAGAGGGTGTTTGTGAGGGTGGTCGTGTGAAGGTGTGCAAGTGTAAGATGTGGTGTCGCTTGTAGTCTGGTTCTGTGGTGTCTGGCAGCAGTGGGTCTGTTGCAAAGGCTCATGGTTTGTGTGTGGGCCCTTTTTATTGGTCCATGGGTGGGTGTGGCAGTGTTTGAATTTTGGGTGGGTGTGTTATAAGGAGTGGTGGTGTATTGGGCCTCTGTTTGTTTTTGACAGTTGCAGGTCAGTGATTGTGTTATTTTAGTGGTTGTTGGCCATGTTTAGTGGCTGTGTGCCTTTCGAATGGTGTATTGTTGAGTTGTTTTGTTTTGTCCTTGTTGTGTACGTGCGTTTTGTGCGTGTGTACGGTGTGTACGGTGTGTACATGGGCCATTTGGTTGTACGATTTGGTCCTTGTGTGTGGCTTTGTACGACTCGTACATGCGGTTGTGATGTTGGGGCATGGGGTGCGCTCCGTACTTAGGAGGTTGTGTTGGGGGTGCGCCAGGAACGTACTGGGGTGGGGGTACGACTGGAACGTACTGGGGTGTACATAGACAGTGGTACGACACGTACAGGGGTGGGGGGGTGTACATTGACGGTGGTACGACACGTACTGGGGTGGGGGGGTGTACATTGACGGTGGTACGACACGTACAGGGGTGGGGGGGTGTACATTGACGGTGGTACGACACGTACAGGGGTGGGGGTACACGGGGGTACGACACGTACAGGGGGGGTGTACATTGACGGTGGTACGACACGTACAGGGGTGGGGGGGTGTACATTGACGGTGGTACGACACGTACTGGGGTGGGGGTACGACTGGAACGTACTGGGGTGTAGGTAGACGGGGCTGTGACACGTACTGGGGTGGGGGTGTGGCTCGAACGTACTGGGGTGTAGGTACACGGGGGGTACGACACGTACTGGGGTGGGAGTATGACTGGAACGTACTGGGGTGTACATAGACGGTGGTACGACACGTACAGGGGTGGGGGGGTGTACATTGACGGTGGTACGACACGTACAGGGGTGGGGGTACACGAGGGTACGACACGTACAGGGGGGGGTGTACATTGACGGTGGTACGACACGTACAGGGGTGGGGGGGTGTACATTGACGGTGGTACGACACGTACTGGGGTGGGGGTACGACTGGAACGTACTGGGGTGTAGGTAGACGGGGCTGTGACACGTACTGGGGTGGGGGTGTGGCTCGAACGTACTGAGGTGTAGGTACACGGGGGGTACGACACGTACTGGGGTGGGAGTACGACTGGAACGTACTGGGGTGTACATAGACGGTGGTACGACACGTACAGGGGTGGGGGGGTGTACATTGACGGTGGTACGACACGTACAGGGGTGGGGGTACACGGGGGTACGACACGTACAGGGGGGGGTGTACATTGACGGTGGTACGACACGTACAGGGGTGGGGGGGTGTACATTGACGGTGGTACGACACGTACAGGGGTGGGGGTACACGGGGGTACGACACGTACAGGGGGGGGTGTACATTGACGGTGGTACGACACGTACAGGGGTGGGGGGGTGTACATTGACGGTGGTACGACACGTACTGGGGTGGGGGTACGACTGGAACGTACTGGGGTGTAGGTAGACGGGGCTGTGACACGTACTGGGGTGGGGGTGTGGCTCGAACGTACTGGGGTGTAGGTACACGGGGCTGTGACACGTACTGGGGTGGGGGTACGACTGGAACGTACTGGGGTGTACATAGACGGTGGTACGACACGTACAGGGGTGGGGGGGTGTACATTGACGGTGGTACGACACGTACAGGGGTGGGGGTACACGGGGGTACGACACGTACAGGGGGGGGTGTACATTGACGGTGGTACGACACGTACAGGGGTGGGGGGGTGTACATTGACGGTGGTACGACACGTACTGGGGTGGGGGTACGACTGGAACGTACTGGGGTGTAGGTAGACGGGGCTGTGACACGTACTGGGGTGGGGGTGTGGCTCGAACGTACTGGGGTGTAGGTACACGGGGGGTACGACACGTACTGGGGTGGGGGTACGACTGGAACGTACTGGGGTGTACATAGACGGTGGTACGACACGTACAGGGGTGGGGGGGTGTACATTGACGGTGGTACGACACGTACAGGGGTGGGGGTACACGGGGGTACGACACGTACAGGGGGGGTGTACATTGACGGTGGTACGACACGTACAGGGGTGGGGGGTGTACATTGACGGTGGTACGACACGTACTGGGGTGGGGGTACGACTGGAACGTACTGGGGTGTAGGTAGACGGGGCTGTGACACGTACTGGGGTGGGGGTGTGGCTCGAACGTACTGGGGTGTAGGTACACGGGGGGGTACGACACGTACTGGGGTGGGGGTACGACTGGAACGTACTGGGGTGTACATAGACGGTGGTACGACACGTACAGGGGTGGGGGGGTGTACATTGACGGTGGTACGACACGTACAGGGGTGGGGGTACACGGGGGTACGACACGTACAGGGGGGGGTGTACATTGACGGTGGTACGACACGTACAGGGGTGGGGGGGTGTACATTGACGGTGGTACGACACGTACTGGGGTGGGGGTACGACTGGAACGTACTGGGGTGTAGGTAGACGGGGCTGTGACACGTACTGGGGTGGGGGTGTGGCTCGAACGTACTGGGGTGTAGGTACACGGGGGGTACGACACGTACTGGGGTGGGGGTGCGACTGGAACGTACTGGGGTGTACATAGACGGTGGTACGACACGTACAGGGGTGGGGGGTGTACATTGACGGTGGTACGACACGTACTGGGGTGGGGGTACGACTGGAACGTACTGGGGTGTACATAGACGGGTGGGGGTATACATATACGGGGGTACGTGTCGGACGTACGGGGGCTGGGGGGAGTGTTGGGCGCGTATGCGGGCACATGTCTCCATGGTTGCTATTGGTGTTCGGTGCGGACGGTGTTTTTTCCATACGGTTGTAGGCTCGGACGCACGGGATGGATCGTGATTCCTCGGTCGGACTTGGATTTTTACGTTTGTAAAGTAAATCGTCCGAGGACGTGTCGGACACATTTTCCGACCCGAGGACGTGTGGGGAATGATTCCCGGTGCGGTTCGTATGGACTTTTTACCATGCGAATCGTGATTGCCAGTTCGTACGGCACTTGTACGATTCGTACGGTAAAAAGACCCGATACGAGTCGCACGGGGGAATTTTTTACCGGATCGTGATCGGCACCAAACTGTCTCATTTTCACTTTTGCTTATGTAAGCAGATTTTGGGAATTGCAATCGATTTGTGAACGGTAAGAAAATAGAAATAGCCACAATGTACCTGATATGTTAACTCAAAGTCATCCTGTGGTGCTCAATAAAGTTTGTTTTAAAAAAAAAAAAATGGTTCCTTCTGTGTCATGCATTTGTGCGCTTGCATTGTTCCTCTACTCCGCCACCTGCACCCTTCTCACCCCATCACCACCATTTCCAGACAGTGCTTAATTTGTAAAAAATATAAGCGCCAGGGCCATTTTCGGGAGGTCGCTGCAGCCTGCACCACCAATTGCCCTATCAGCGCTGCCAATAGCAGTACCAACAAAACTACTGACCATTGTACTCATGAAAGTGTGACAGCAGACTTTCTAGGTCACCCAAAGCTATAATGATGGTGGCAACAGCAGGTATTCATACTTACTCTTAATACCTATTAAAAACTGTTGTGGTAATCTCAAAATTTGTCAGACAGTGCCACCATGTGGTGGACTTTCATTATTGCCTTGCTGGCAATTAACTAATGGTGACAAGCATCGGAAACCACTGGCTCAAATTAAGCACTGGTTCCAGGTCATGCAGTTTCTTTGGGGTTGTACACAAAGGTAAACTTTCACTTCGAAAAATCTACATGTATACGTTTACTCTTACACTTTTGAGTAATTTTACTATATTTTTACTATTTGCCATTTAAGAGTGTTAAGTCACTCAAACATGTAGACTTACCACTGTGAGTTACTTTACAGCTGTATTTGATGTTCTGCTCACTTGGAAGATTCTCTGCTGTCAGGGCGGAAATTTCCCTATGGTAAAGTGTACGGAAATGTATCAATGTTTATTAAAATTATAAATAATAGTTTACATTTTACGTGAACTCTTAATGTATGTTAATGTTGTATATTTATTTAAAAGAAGGACAAATTAAAAACAATGCTACAACACTATTAAATCAATTTTGAATTAAATTAATATTTAAATGATTTAAGTATATTAAATTCAATATTGTTTTTAATATTTATTAGAAAAGAATCCACCTACAGTAAATGTTTTATATTTATTATGTATTAAAAGTGACCAAAATGTATGTATAGAATTCAATTTAATGAATTTAATTATTTTGTAAGTTATATTTGCATTTCTTAAATATATATATATATTTATTTATCATTTTTAATTTTTGATATATTTATTTTTAAAAGGATCAAATCAATTACTTTAACATTATTTCACATTGGGTTCTACTTCAAGTCCCTATTGCCATTATTTTCTATGGAGGGCGTTCCATTGTCAGTGGTTTGGCATGTGTGATTCTGGACTTATTACAGCTGTGGTCACATTTTTTTACGTTGTGGTGGCTATAGGGGCTTCGCCTTATGTACAAGGCAGCGTTAAGCCACTTAATTCGGCTTAACGCTGCCTTGTGAATAAGGCACCCTTTCACGCTATACTTAGCCTAAAAGAGGTGGGCAATGGGTGTTCTGCCGCAAAACCCATTGATTGTGACGCTGCCCCATATTTACAAGAGTGGCATAAATATTGGACAGTGCCAAAATTAAGACCACAGAGAACCTGGTCTTAACAGGGTGAAATGAGGAGAAATTTGATTGATTTGATTTATATATTTATAAAGCGTGCGAATGCCCGCAGGCATCTTGGCGCTAGAGTCAGATGGGCAGAGGATTACTGATATGGTGGTATGCTGACTTAACAGGTGAAGAGCCAAGTTTTTAAGGTTTTTCTAAAAGACAGTAGCGAAGTGCTGCTTTTTATCGTGATAGCGAGAAGGTTCCAGGTTTTGGCTGACCGAAGCAGAAATCTTCTCCCCCCACACCTAACCTGCTTAAACTTAGGAACTTGTAAAAGGTTTGTGTGACCTGATCTCAAGCTTCTTGCCGGCACATACCATTTCAGGTGTGTTCTCAAAATCTACGGCCCTGTACCATGAAGAGCATTAAAGGCTAAACATAATGATTTGAACATGATCCTTTTTTCCATCGGTAACCAATGGAGGGCTCTCAATCTGTGGGCGACTGGCTCAGATCTCGGAATATCCAGAAATGTTATATTTCTCCTCGTTTTTGCTGTTTTATGTGGCTGCATTGTGCAGCACACACAAAAAACGCCATGCATGATCGTTTACGTGCAGGAAGGTGTTCCTTCCTGCACACAGACAATCGTTTTAAAAATGAGGAGTTGCAACTTCTATGTGTGCTGCACAAAGCAGCACACATAGAAGTTACAAATCACCATTTAAGATTTTGTATGTGCAGAAAGGGACACTTTCCTGTGCATAAACAATAATTTCCCACAACACAGGCACTCCAGCAATATAGTGCATGGGTGCTGCGTTGGCGCTAGGCAGCTAAATTTAGCTCCAGCCCAGGGGGAAATGCAGGGTGCGACATATTGCTTTTGATACGGTGCAGCCCTGCATTTCAGAAATGGCAGAGCACGTCGTTAAGCCAAGAAGGCTAACGCCTTGCTACATCACTTCTTTATAAATATGCCCCACATTTTGTTGACAACAATGGGCTTACCCTAGTGGCTGAGTGCTTCTCCCTTTCCGGTACATAGTTTGAGCCAATACTTGCGGGTGGAGGGGACCTGCAGTCATTTTTGGGGATTTGCACTTATTTTCTACATTAGACAGTTAGCAAAAGAGGGGAAAATAAACTGGAAAAACGAAGGAAGAGACATACGGAAAAACCTTCATGTAGAAAGAAAGCAGGAACCTACTGGAGTGGAATAAAGGGGCAGGGAGTGTCGGACAGTGGAGTATACAGGCATGTGGGGGATTCAAAACCAGCAGCCTTGGTATTGGGTGTGTTGACATTTAATTACACTGGACTCGGGCTTCTGTGCGGAACTTTGGGAACCGGCACTTATTCTTTAATAAATTAAGCACTGTTCCCTAGACCCCTCCTTACTCCTCTCTAAACCCTACCCATTTCTTCATTAAACATCACCAAATTTTTCAGCCATCCTCTCCGTCCCTCTCATATTTACTACTAAAACGTATACCATAAGTGTCTAGAGATGTATGCAGTCAGAAATCTCTACACGTAAAAGATGGGAGAGGCATAGACCTTCGCACATAGGTGAGTTAAAAGCCTTTCTTTTAAGGCTGTCTAAGTACAGCAGGGTTGAGAAAGCATAGGGCTTCAGTGTCTGCGGGAGTGTCGAGAGAGGCTGCTCCCTCTAATCCTGGTGCTTTTCTCATACTGGTTAACAGCATGAGAGCAGCACCAGGATTGGTTAGGTCAGTTAGCTAGGGCCCTGGATGTGATGTGAATAGGAGAAGAAGAAGACCAGAGCGAGGAGGATGTGTCTGTGGAAACATGGTAAGTAACTTTTCTTTTCTTGTACTTTTTTAAGAGTATTATTTTCACTGCACCCACCCACCACCCATCTGCCCGATCTCCACTTGCTATTGTACTACTAAGGGGCATATTCTCAAGGAGCTATCGCGGAGTTAACGGCACTTTATCACAGCCAAAGTTGCGATAAATTTATCTCCCCATTCACAAGCTGGTGTTAACAGCCCACAGCACCAGTTCAACCGCGATAGCAGCCGCAAAAAACATCGCCACAGAAGACCCCCGCAACTATCGCTAATGAGATGCAGAGTAGGCATTCCTGTGCCCAAATCCACGACAACACCACTCCACAACATTCACAACGACCAGACAGAACTGCGGTAAGATCACAAGACAGATGATAAGGCGCAGCAGGAACCTAACACCTGCTCTGACCTGGTGCAAAGTCGGACCACAGCCTGCACCATAAAAGGGAGCACAGCCCACAGCCACATCGGAAGGGCAACAGATGCCATGGAGCCACTGGTCATGCAGCTCGGACACCCAAGAGGGCCACAACACCCACTGCCACCACCCCAGGACCTCAACCCCCACCCGGAACACCCCCCTCGGACCACCACAGAGGCAGCGCAGACAAAGACAGCAGACCCCCAGGAAACGCACCAGCCTCACAGACCCAACACCTGACAATGTCATTGCCCAATACAGGCCCAAAAGGACAACTATCCTACGAATCTTGACCAACAACGCCCAACAGTCTGAACCAACACAGCGGACAACCAACATCCCACCCCACACTAAGCTGCTGGCTGTGCTGCACCTGTTGTCCCATGGTAACCCCCAACCAACACCCGCCAGAGTTGGAGGAGTCACACAGCCAGCCACATCCAAGTCCCTCACACCTGTCCTGGACATCACCACAGCCTGGTACCCCAGTCCCTATACATCCAACACAATGCACAGGATACTCTGGACGATTGTATGACATAATTTCGAAAGACAGAAAATCGACCTACAAAAATATCGCAACAAAAATATCGTGGTCAAGAATATCGACATCCTATCTACAACATGGTAAGTACAAAAATATCGATAATTTATTATCGATGTCAAAAATATCGTAATTAAAAAATATCGGTTTTTTTTCACTTAAAAAATATATGTAAAATAAACCAAATAATACTTATAAATAAAAGAAACAAAATTAAATATATTTTATAATATGTAAAATTTATATTTAATATATATAATTAAATAAAACTTTAATTAAACATATATATATAATATATAATATATACACTTACTTAATAATTACTTTTAATAATAATTTCTGTAACATATAAATTATTAAATATTTTTTTAAATTACCAATACATCTATACACATAAACAATAACATTAACAAATATTAAATAATTACATATAGCAAATAATAAATATTTTTAATTTGAATAATTTTTATTATAAATGATATATTACAATAGCTAGAATATTACAAAACATATTAAATATCAGACACAATAAAACTACTAGTCCAACTCCAACAAAAACTACAGTAAGGAAAATGTTGGATAGCGTAGGGGTAAAAATAACTATTCCAACTCCAAAGAGTGCAACAGTAGGGAAAGCGTTGGATAGCGTAGGGGTAAAAATTACTATTCCAACTCCAGAGAGTGCAATAGTAGGTAAAGTGTTGGATAGCGTAAGGGTAAAAATTACTATTCCCACTCCAGAGAGTGCAATAGTAGGGAAAGTGTTGGATAGCGTAAGGGTAAAAATTACTATTCCCACTCCAGACAGTGCAACAGTAGGGAAAACGTTGGATAGCGTAGGGATAAAAATTACTATTCCAACTCCAGAGAGTGCAATAGTAGGGAAAGTGTTGGCTAGCGTAAGGGTAAAATTTACTATTCCCACTCCAGAGAGTGCAATAGTAGGGAAAGTGTTGGATAGCGTAAGGGTAAAAATTACTATTCCCACTCCAGACAGTGCAACAGTAGAGAAAACGTTGGATAGCGTAGGGGTAAAAATAACTATTCCAACTCCACAGAGTGCAACAGTAGGGAAAACATTGGATAGCGTAGGGGTAAAAATTACTATTCCAACTCCAGAGAGTGCAATAGTAGGGAAAGTGTTGGATAGCGTAAGGGTAAAATTTACTATTCCCACTCCAGAGAATGCAATAGTAGGGAAAGTGTTGGATAGCGTAAGGGTAAAAATTACTCTTCCCACTCCAGACAGTGCAACAGTAGAGAAAAGGTTGGATAGCGTAGGGGTAAAAACTTACTATTCCAACTCCAAAGAGTGCAACAGTAGGGAAAGCGTTGGATAGCGTAGGGGTAAAAATTACTATTCCCACTCCAGTAAGTGAAACAGTAGGGAAAGCGCTGGATAGCGTAGGGGTAAAAATTACTATTCCAACTCCAGAGAGTGCAACAGTAGGGAAAGCGCTGGATAGCGTAAGGGTAACAATTAATATTCCCACTCCAGATAGTAAAACAGTTGGGAAAGCACTAGATAGCATAGTGATTCTATGAACATTATAACCAATTCAATAATTTTTTATAAAAAATATGCATGTTAACAATGTATTTTTAAAATAATTATTATTAAATACCAATTATATAAAATAAATATTTAAAAAAATAACTTTAAATTACATCCCACACTATTCCCCCTTTAACACACAACACACTACACATACAAAATACACAATAGATTCAAATATCAATTTATCTCTTATTTACAATTAATAATACATTCTTTATAATTAATATAGGTATTAATTGACTAATTAATACATATTAACTACAAAATTACAAATATTCACCTATTAATTATTAATTAACAATACATTAATTAGCAATAACAACAAATCAAATACAATAATAAATTATTTATATTTACTATATTTAACTAACTAATAACAATTATAATTACAAATAAATATAAAATATCATTATTTATTTTATTTTAATTACATCCCACCCTATTCCCCTATAAACCCACAACCCGCTACACATAAAAATTCACATAATTAATTTAATTATCAATTAATCACTTAATAAAATTAAATCACCAATTAATTACTAATTAACAATTAATTAATTAACAATAACAATATATAATTATTAATAATAAACTAATTATAATGTATATAATTAAGCAAATAATAAAATTATTTTACAATTAATAATTAATTAACAATTAATTAATCAATTAATATTATTATTTACCAATTATTAATTAATTAACAATTAATTAATCATAAATACCAATTAAACAATACATAGTAATTCATTAATTATAATTCAATTACTTCCCACCCTATTCCCCTATAAACCCACAAGCCGCTCTGATACTAAAACGCTAAATTAAATGTAAAATATTTATTAATCTCTAAACATTTATTTTTTAATTTATTAATATACATTACAATAATCTTTAACATACAAATAAAATACATATTAAATTACATTACACTAAATAAATATCGATATTATTGACATCGAAATTTTTGCTTACGATATTACTTACATCGATATAAATTACTTCGATATTATTAACTTCGATATTACTTACCTTGGGATCGATATTCTGTCCATCGATATTCTTGACTTCGATATTCTTTACCTACGATATTAAAAACACGATATTATTGTTGGTCGAAATTTAAAACTCGATATTTTGGCTAAACACCACTCTTGACACCAAGAAGGGACTATACGCCATAGATGGATGCACGCACGTGTTGGGGGCAATCCACAGCACACATGTCATAACTGAGCCCCCTGCCGACACAGTACAGAATCGCCACAACAGAAAGCACACTTCTCACATCAATGTACAGGCAACAACTGAACACCTTGGAACCTTCACCAACGTCGCCTCCAAATACCCAGCCAGTGTACATGATTCCTCCATCCTCCAACAGTCCATCAGCAACCAGGGTTCCTAAGATGGCACCAAGGGAAAAGCACAGCCCCTTGGCAAGTTCCAAATGAACACCCCACTCATCACAGCTCCACAACCATGCAACTCACAACCCTGGCAATGCTCACGTCACAAATTCACAACCAACATGCAAAACAACATGCCCACCCACCAGACACGACAGAACAACTCACAATGGTAACCTGGGCAAGCCCTGCACATGAGCCATCAATGGCATGGCATCTCAGCCACACACTAGCCGAATGTGGGGAGAGGGGTGGCAACCAGGCATGTGTGAAGGAGGCAGGAGAACCATGATTGAGAAAGTACACAATGCCAAGTGTGGCGGAGATGTGCTGGACAGACCGCAGTATGCAGAACACACCCATATACATGTCGACCTGTTAGGTTCGCCCCTGCGCAGCCAGGCCACACTGATCACTTGCCGACACCGACGTGTGTCACGGAGGGACCACCACGTGCAGGCGCAAGCTCCAAGCCCCGGGGCCGTGACCCTGGCAGCCTCTCAGACCATCGCTGGCCCACCGACGCGGGCCCACATTACTCCATCCTCATTCACATAGTACACCGGTATCATCTTCGGCCCAGTAGGTCCCATATGTGAAACTGTGTCCTGAGTCCTGAATGGCAGTGACCCCAAAGGCGGGGCAGCGGCCACAGCACCAGACCCCCCCGATCAGTGAGTTCCATATGGGCATCTTGCGAAATGTGGTGCCACTGACCCTCTTCAACACCAGCCTGTAACACGTGGTGCCACTAACCCTGTTCAACGCCATCCGGTGACATGTGGTGCCACTAACCCTGTTCAACGCCAGCTGGGGACACTTGGTGCCACTAACCCTGCAGACCAGTAGGTCCCACATCCAGCACCCAGTTGCGAATCACGAATGGCAGAGTCCACACCAGTGGTCGCACAGAGAGGAGTAAGAGGAAGATGTGGCTTAGTCCGGACGAAAGCCGGGTCACAGACTGGGAGGTGACAGAACACCATCAACAACTGACCTGGTGCCATCAACCCTGTTCATCGCAAGTCCGCGTCCCTTGTTGCCACTGAACTTGAGCTACGCAGGCCGGTGGGGCCATCCAACCTATGCCAGTGACACTCGGTGAATGGCCCGTGCTGACTGCTGCCTCAGGCCCACACTGCGGTCCAGTAGGTCACAAATATGGAACTGTGTCTTGGGTAAGATGTGGAGGAATCCACTCCACTGGACAAGGCGCATCGCAGCACTGGTGCCACTAACTCTGTGAGCAATGAGTCATGGGCGCCATCCGGTAGGACCTTGGTGGCATCAGAGCCCATGGCCTGGTGGTTTTCTGCATCTTCTTCTGGTTGGACCGGACTTGTTTGTCTGACATGTGTCTGTTCCATTCATCTCCACCATGGTGACTGTATCAGCGTGGGCCTGCCCTTTACAACCTGCCCTGGGGGTACACCTTCCACTGTCCATAGATACACTCCGTGACAAGGCCCCTTGTCATCCCGTGAACCTGCTCTGCACCTGTGACCCTGCCCCAGTGCACCGCAAGTCAGCGGTCAATGGCAGCAGGCCCATGCAGGGCATAGTGCATCCGGGGCAATTAACTCTGTGCAGCACAAATCATGGGGCCTTTATGGTTGAATGGTTGTGTCCTTTACGATGCACACTGTTGTTGGTGTCTGACTGCACCAAGAAGCCCTTGCTGGCTGGTGTGCACACACCCCACACACATCCAACACAGGTGTCACTCGGTAAGTGTGCCTGATAATAAATGTGGCCGTGCGCGCGTGCCCAAAGCCATTTTCTCCATCTGAGCAAGTGTGTCCATGTGTTCATTGTATCAGCATGATGGGCACGGGCCCTACAACATCACAGTGTGCTGTCTTCTGCGGACGTTGCCATGTCACCTCAGCATTGGCAGTGACCCTGGACATGTAGCCCCACACCTGCCCCCCTGCATGCACAGGCTGCATGCGCTGGTTTGGCAGAGGGGGGCAGGGCGTTTTGCGGACATGGGCCGGTGCATGAAGTATGTCTTTGTTTTGGGGTGTTGTCGCCACCAGGGCCACAGTGCACGATGTTGCAATGTGGCATGTACCAGGAGGGTGGGCCCGCAGGGATGGGGTCATGTAGGAGAGTGAGAACACTCGGGTTCTTGGCACATGCATGCCAAGTGCCATGTGAATCAGTCTTGTGGATGCATGAGTCTGTTGCCTGGCCTCATTCGCAACGCGATCCCAGCCAGCCATGGTCTGAACACCTGTGTCCGCCCTGTCTGGACCGTTGGCCTACACCCAAGTGGGCGCACACCTTCGAAAGCCAGCGTCGCAGTATTGTTGGCATGGCGCTGGACATGCGCGGACAGACATTAGAATGGTGTCCCGTAGGAGTGCACGTGATGCAACCGTGCAGCGCACACAAGTGTGGGTGCCTGTGGCAGGGAGGAGCAGCTGTGTGGCAACGTGACACACAGTGAGTCTGCTCATGTGCATCGTGCTGGGCATATCATCCATGAATCCCAGGGTAGCAGACGACTCACCACACCCACGACCGGCCTCTGTACATCTCCGGTATGCATGCAGCTGTTGAAGTTACTATAGGGTTTAAAGGTCCTTTGTCTGTACTATCAGGCAGTAGCACATTTGCAGCTCCAAGCAGGAACTTGCATGTGCCCAGCACCCCCTGACAGATACAATAGCATTTGCTAGTAACACACACTACGCAGTGCCCGATGTGAGACCAATGTGTACACATCCCACACGCAGTAGTCCTTGGTCGTAGTTGGCGTGTGTGAAATGGCCTTCACACGTACTCCCACCCCACCCAAGCCTGCACCCGTTGCACACAGACACTGCTCATTGCACCGGGCTGTGCCATTTCATCCACCAGACTGTCTCAGGGCAAGCCAGTACTATTTCAAGCAGAGCCACTGACGCAATGGCAGACCATCCCGGACACATGCTCGACAGTCACGTGGAGCTGTACCGTGCACGTCTGCCGCATGTACTGGGGGCACTGCCGTCGGCAGTGCTGCGGATCAGTTACTGGCTGAGCTTCCGCCTTGCGCACGTCACCTGCGTGCAGCCTGTGTTGCATTGTCGCTCGTGCATATTCGAGTGGTCCATGGATGTCTGCCTCTCCAATGTAACAGTAGCTGACCTGGATTACGAGGTGTGTGTGCACCCCCTGTTGGCCCACGACCAGGAGTGTCACCAGGATGACCGCTTATGGCATGCATGGATGTTTGGCATGCAGGCTGGAAACTGGACCTGGGAGATTGCACAAGTCGTAGTGTGAAGTGAGCACATTGAGCCACTACCCGATTGGGCTTTGGTGCACATTGGGTCCAGTGTTTGGAGTCAGCATATCTGTCCGGGTCAGCTGATGGATTACGTCGGTGACATGTCAGATGTGGTGGACGACGATCGCTCATTGAAGATGTTGGCCTACGCAGCTGCACTTGAGTTCATGGACGAGTGACAAGGTACCTACAGCCACAACTGGATGTGAGCCATTGCATGTGTCCCGACACATGGATGCATTTTGTAGATATGTTCACATGTCCCAAGACAACAGTGGACATGGCTGCATTGGCCAGGACTCATGTTCCAGGTGCGGACAACCAATGCGGGTTGGCACTGACTTGTGTTGGTGAGGTTCTCCCCTGAGGTGGACATGGGCGCTTTCCTACGTTCCTCATTCAGACATGCTGCTGCATTTGTCTGCATATCGTGGCACTTCTCTTGGCCATACTGACTCTTGTTGATAAAGTTTCCGCACTTTCACTTGTCTCCAACTGTGTTGTGTATTGATTTGTATGCCAATGTGTGTGTCACTGACTCTCTGGCTACCTGCCATACGTGCATTGCTACCCCATCAGGACTTTGTGTTTGTACTTGTGCATTATCATGTCCCTGTTTCGTGCTTTGCCAGTTGCGTATGGCTGTTTACCAGCCTCAGGTGGGTGCACTTGTATCCTGTGTTTGGTTGAGCAGAAGTTGGTGTTTGTACCGCATTGTGTTCGATGTTGGGGTGCTCTACTTTCTATGTGTGTGTGCTGCATTGTGTGTGAGATGTCCATTCAGCTTTGATTTGGCTCACCCTTCTCCCTTACAGGCGGTGTTGTCTTCCCTTCTGTGCTTGTTCAGCGGTGTAACATTGCTGGGTTGTGTGACTTGTGCTCCTGGTTGGTGTTGTTACTCTTGGGCATGGTTTGTCTGCAGTTGTGCTGTGCTTAGTTGTGCATGTGCGCCATTGTGCCCATCTCCCCCCGTCCTCCAGTCCCTGCTGGTTCCTGTCCCTGTTGCTGTTGTGTCTGTTGTTTGGTGCAGTTTCCGGTCCCCGAGTCATGCCACCATCTCCAGACTGATGTGGTGGACACCATTTCCCCCATGTCATCCAGCTCCTGGTGCGGCGCTGGACTCCCACCTCCGGTGTGCATTGCTGCCTTCTTGTTGGAGTGTTTCTGCTTGTTTGTGCCTTTCGCATCATTGCTGGAGTTCTGGTTTTCTGCCATTGTCCTCCTCCGCTCTGAGGCTGCATTCATCTTGTCCAAGATGGCCTGCCATGCACAATGTTTTGTTGCCAATGGGTTTGGTGGGGTTGTCTGCTGGCTCGGGTTGCCTCCATTGTGTTTGGCTGTTGTTTTCTGTTTGGCCTGTCTTACTTTTTCTGGCTTTTGTTGTGCTTATCCCTGCTTTCCTCATCGCGAATGGGCTCATCGCATGTTTTCTGGTGCTGTGGTTTGTGTTTTTATCTCTGTCGGGGTGGTTGTATCGCTGACATTGGCCGTGTTTTTGGCGAACTATCGCATGCTACCGCCATGTTGTGAATTCCACGTTAACACAGGGTTATTTTCCCGCGATGGGCTGCGATGTGTAAAGTTGCGTTAGCATTTTTTAGTAATGTTTATCACATGTTCTTGAGAATATACCCCTAAATGTACTACAAAACGCAGGTCCTGGGCCCCCCATTGTTTGCATTTTCCTAAACATTATGGGCCTCATTTATGAAAAGTGACGCATCACTGCGTGAAAACAGTGATGCGTCACTTTTCACTGCGCCCTCCCTGCGACTCCAATGATGCGTCATATTTACAGTATGACAAATCATGTCGCAAGGAGTCACAGATACGTCAGTAGGCGCAAAAGTGACGCATTGCTGGAGTGTGTCACAAAAGTGACGCAACTCCAGCAATGTGTCCTTTTACATGGGGCAAGTCCCATGAGAAAGGGCCTGCGTCAGTCTTACGCCTGCTGTGAGGCAGGCACAAGATATTGACGCATTTGCACCCTAGAAGTGGCGCAGTGAAATCTCGTAGATTTCACTGCGTTACTTCTACGATGCTTACTTACGTGGGAACGCCCACCCTGCATACATTATACCTGACGCAGGTATAATGTAGCGCAGGGGTTTACAAAGTGACGCATCTACCTAGATGCGTCACTTTGTAAATATGGTGCAACAAGGTCCAGTTTTTACGCCGCTGATGCGTCACAAAAAGTGACGCACCGGCGGCGCAGAAGTGACGCAAGGACTCATAAATGAGCCACAATATTCATATATTTATCATAACACCATGAGAAGTTGGCTAATTCTCCATGCGCAAAGCCCAGAGATAATGAAACGTGTGGCCACAAAGTTGTCTCCTACTGAAGGAAAAGATTAAGGCGCTGTATGGTATGAGCCGTTTTTAAAACGAAGCGCTGAGATATCGCCTGAGCCAGTAATGGCCTCAAGATGGGCCCGACAGCTGGGCAGATGGCAATCCAAGGCCCCGCGTGGCAGGAATATATTGAAATGCGTTTTTAATAGGTTGTAAAGCAGATGAACTGCGGCGAAAGATATTTATTTCCTGCGTTTTGGCGGGAATTGGGTCTGATTAGATCAATGGGCGCGCTTCCTCAGCCTGTCTCTCCTTGTTATCTGTAACTAACCCTGTCCCACATAAAACGTCGTGAGCCAAATATTCGGCAGGAGAAGCGGCTGGCGCGTGACGTCTCTCGAGTTTATTAGCGCCGTAGTTCGGCCTGACAAGACGGGGGCCCCCTCGGCGCTTTGACATTCCAGGGGAGTGCAACGATCACGCCGCGGAGGCAGACGGCAACGGAAGCAGCAATTTAGGACAACGGGATTCACTTTACAACTTTCTGTGTGTAATCCATATGGGGCGCGCATGCAGAATGTATAAGGGGTCGGTGAGATAGTCAGTCACGGTACCTAAGGTCAGCACTGAAACACGTCATCTCAGAAATATACAAAGACTTTGGGCCCAGCTGTCTCACACCCATCAAAAGTGGTGTGTGGGAGCATGTCCCTCCGTCATACTTTCCCTCTCTTAACCCCTCCTTACTCCGCCCTAAACCCCTACATTGTGAGGGTGACTAAAGGGCTAGTCTATGCCTCTAGCATTATAATACAGTTTTAAATAAAACAAGCATATGGGAGACCATTAGATATGGCTTTGATATTCCAAAGCATAAGCCCATCTACGCACAGGCGTTCAGAAATGCAGTTTGCTAGCGCTGCATCTACAAATTGTGTTTATTGCATTACAAAGTGTACTGTTTGCCTGCCAATGCTTGGAAAAAAATAGCAAACATTATTGTCTTCTTTGAAAAAACGTGGAGAGAAATGATTGGACGTTACATGCACTGTGATGTACTGAGTGACCTTTTTAGATGTCAAGTAGTCCCACATGTAATCCAGAAGAAGCACTTTCTGGAACGCGGAAGGATATACCAAATAGCCAAGGGAATCCTCAGAAAGAGGGCCACACCTCTGGGGGCAGCCAAAGCCATCTCTAGGGCATATTTGAAAGAATTGGTAACAAAATATCTCACAGACAGCTGTGCTGGCATCCAGCCAAACCAATGAGGAGAGCCTCTCAAATTCCCTTGGTTAGACGTGGGTGTCACTGTAACTGAGCTATACTTGACTTATGAGCCCTCATTCGGGTAAAGCCGATCTTGAGTTGCTTGTATTCTGGTTCAAGGAGGTCATGGCCTGGCAGTTTGGGCTGGACTGTCCTATGAGGAATAGGGGCAAGACCGATTTGCATTTGACGGGATACAAACTGAGATGGCATGGAAGGGGAAAAGCGATGGGCTGGGATGTAGGTCAGTGGTTAAGATTAATTCAAGCATACCATCCATCACCTTGCTGTTGCTGCAGTTGACACCCTAAGTGCGATGGGAATGCCCAGATGTGCGTCCCGTGCGCTCTTTGCCACTGGAGCCAAGCTATACCCGATGGATGAGCCGTAATCAGGGCAAAACTGGTCTTGGGTTGCTTGTGTTCTGGTTCAGGGAGGGACTGGCCAGAAAGTTTGGGCTGCATTGCTGCTACTGGATCAGAGTCAAGACGGATTTACATATGGCTGGGTCCAAACTACGGTGGCACGGTGGGTGAAAAAGATGAACTGGAATGCTGCTCAATGGCTGAGATTAATTTAAGCATTCTATCGAGCACCGTGTTGCTAGATACAGTAATGTATCACTGACTCTGAATCTGAGTGTGTACTAAGAGGAAAGCATGTGTTTTGAGTTTACATTATTCACATTATTTACCAGTCCACTGAAGGGAAGAAACAGCAGCCGGACATGTCAGGGTCCTCAAGCCAACTTTTTGCGTATAGTGAGTACTTCTTATGTCACATATACACCCAAGCCCTGCTGCAGTCAAAGGTCCCTGACTATAAATGTCACTCGGAGGAGTCTGTGAGGCTCAATAGCTGTAACTTCACAACACTTACCAGAGTACTGACAGCCCCAGAATACCCTCCTGGTAAATCATGCATTCTACATGTACTAAATAACATAATATAACATAGCATAACAAAGGTGGCCAGACCCCGACGTGTCACCCTACCTAGAGTTAATGTTTACAGTTCTAGAGGTCCCATTTATGCCAAACATCCACTGATGTCAGATGCCCTTCGCTCTTACTTAAAGGATGCGACTTACGCACACTTGGCTACATTTAAATGGTTCTGTTAGAGGGCATACAAGAGATAACCACATTAAGTGGATCTAGAGAGACCTTAAGGACCCGCCGTCCTATTTATTGAAAATTGGATCCATTTGGGGATAACTATAGTGTTGGCAAAGAGATTTAATGGCTCTCATAAACATTTGGTGAAACATTTGAAAAGTTGTGTTGAAGGAGAATATACTGCCATCTAAAGGTTATTTTAAAGGAAGAATGGCAGATATACTCAATTTCAATATACGAAATATTAGTAATTGATATCCTTCTCAATACGTTTTCCATGTTTTCACAGTTTCTGAGGGATAAGCAGATAATCCTAGTACATACATTAAGGAAGCACATTTTGATGGGTTTAAGTCAAAGCCCTGTTGAAGGAAGCCCAATTGTGGAGAAGGATCCAAAATGTCACCTGTACACCAATGAGTGTAGGACAGGTATTCTTTCAAGAATGAGTAGGATTAACCATAAGAAATATGGAAAATAGAGAAATCTTTTTGGGTAGCCTCTGTATCTTAACTCCCTGGGGAATCACTAACTTGGACTAAAAGTGGAGAACTAATTAGATGGCAAATCCGGCTTTGATGAATGAATCCCCTCTAATCACGTACTCCATAAGACTAAATACAACCCGATAGGAGAGACAGAGAAGAGTTTGAGTCCAGTACCTATCACATTTTTTCTTTACTAATTTCTAGATCGCACCATGTCACAGTCCTGAAGAGAGTCCCAATGGATCAGTCTTGGGCTTTCAACCCATCAGCACTTCTGTTTTTGCCATTGAGGAATGAATAGCCATTGAACTAAGACAGTGTTTAGGGATATGTAACTTTGATTTAACCCCAACCCCTCTCAAGTGCATTTCCAACAGCCAAAATATTCTAAAATAACCATAAATCCTATGTAACGAGAGCGCCTCATAATTAATGATTTTGAAACAACCGACTGGTGCAATATCATCTGTATTTTAATGTAAAATTGTTGGTTTGCACAATTTTGTTTTAGTTGTATATTATGCACACAGCATTTTTGTTTATATTTGTACACAATTGTCTTGACTTGTTTGTAAAAAACAGTCTTTCTTGTTTCAGACGTAGTGAAATGAAAAAATGATATATGGAAATGAAATGAAGAAATGGTTACATAGATAACCAAGATCAAAGAAATCAAAGTTTGGTCTTTAGTCTGCCTAGAGATGATAGCAGCATTGGAAATGGTAGCTAGGTTCTTTTTTGTACTCCTGCTTCCTCCAACACAGCATGAGCATTTTGACTAAAAATGGCGGGTGTTTACTTTCAATGCTGTGATCAGAATATTGAGTTACCTGAAACAATATCCACTCCACAATATTGATTACCGCTTCATCATGAAGGTAAGTAGATGTGGATTTAATAACAATAAATCTATACTTTTCTATATATACTTACTTGATAATAAAGTAGCAGCCAATATTGTGCAGTCAATATTGCTGCACGTCATCATTCTTGACTTCAATATTGTGCATGCAACTTAAGGCAGGTCAAAAGGTCATCATTCATGGCCCATTCTTCATTGTTTTGGTTTTGCAGAACAACTGCCCCATTGTGGAGATTTTTTAACTTTCTTCTGTCTCTAATCAACATGAGGGTTCAGGGACTACTGGGGAGGTGTCGTTTATCACTGAAACCTTATTGTGTGCTGCATTCTCCACACACGGGTAGCCTCACACCAGCCCGTGCCAATGGTCAGTGAAGACTGACAGCCTTTCTTTCTCTGAATTGGGCTCAGCGCGAGTGGTTTGAAGTATTGCATTCCTGCTGAGCCAAAAGCGATAATCCACACCTCCAGACATGTTTCTTGACAATGGACATGTTTTTATTTTGACTGCTCGCCACACATGCTTCTTAGAAGCTTAATGTGCATTACAGACACGTCCAACCTTAGCTCTCACACTCTGAGGCAGTTGGTGTAGATTAAAGATTTTTTTTCCGCCTTTTGCCTTGCCACTTACTTCATCTCGCCTTTTCCATACCACCCCTCTCTTTCTGTCTCTATTTCCAAATCTCTGTGTACCTAGACTTTCTCTCGCCATCTCAACTCTTTCTACCTCACTTAAGTCTGCAACACCTCTCCAAATATACCCATCTCCCTACCACTCTCTTTGCTAGCCTCTGCATCTGACCCTGCCTCTGTTCCCCACATCTCTCTCTGCACATCACTATCTCCCATCCCTGCATCCTTCCTCCACCTGTGTCATCTCAAAACCTCCATGCCGCTCCATTTCTTCTCAATAGCTCTCTTCTCTCTACCTCTGTCATCTTTATATCCATGTCATCAATCTGTACCTCATAGATCTTTCACTCCCTCAACTTTGACCTCTATTTCTCTCTCATTTTCTCTCTCTTTCTATTTATCATCTCAATATCTGATATCTCAGTTTGTATGTAAACTCATTTGACGGTCTCCCCCTCCCTTTTCAATCAATCAACAAAGCTTTATTTCAATATTTGATATCATAAAAGCACATTTACAAATTAAAACACAATTCATAAAAGATACATTAAAAGAAGAGTCGTATAAAGACCTTTTTGTTACAATAAAAAGTAAAAAAATGTATTTAACTTTAACAGCTTTGTGAATAATAAAAGACATTTAGTTGAGTTCAGTTTTAGCTACCGTACCCCACTCGCTACCTTACACCTCCCTCACTAATTACTTTTCTATGCTTCCATCTCTTTTTATTAACATGTCATCTCCATTTCTGTCGCTGCTCCTCCGCCTCCACTTATCACATGTCTTTAAGCATCTCTACCTTACCTCTGTGTCAACGTCTCTCTCAGTACCTCACTTATATCTTTATATATCCCTGTATATTCATCTCTGTACCTTACCTCTGTTTTTACCTCTTTGTCTACATCACCTCCTCTGCTGTTGAATTTCTTTTTTCAGTTCAAAAAGAATTTTATTGAAAGAGAATAAGGTGTCAAAGTATAACATACAATGTGAAGTACAAATCAATATAATTAAAGCTTTTACAAATAAAATACAGATATTGGACTCTGAACATCAAAATTAAAAAAGGAAAATAAAACAGGATGTGTGAACAAAGATACCATTGGGAGATGAGAAGAAAGTAACTGCGCCATTAGGAGAATCAAGGTGGTTTGAGAACTTCCTGTTGAGAGGGTCTTAACATGGAACTTCGTTTGGCACAAACATTAAAGTCTGTTGTAACAGGTGACCATAAATCCAGGCGTTTCATCACCAAATTAATAGGATAAACAAATGCAGTATCCAGTCTATGGTTATGGCAAACAGTGTACCACCAGGCTTTATAGGACATTTTTGCAGAGTCTTTCCAATTAGTAGTTATTTGCTGAAAAGCGACTGCTAATAATAAGTCAATAAATTTAATATTGAGACAGACATTATCCCAAATGAGGGAGAGGCTGCCTAGGTAAATGTGAGTAAAAGAGAAAGGAAATTTAGTATTAAAAATTAAGTTGATTTGAGACCACACTTGTTTCCAAAACGTGTGTACACGTGAGCAAGAAAAAAGCATATGGAATAAATCAGCAGTGGGAGATGAACAAGTCCAGCATAAATCTGATGTGATGTGGAATCTTTTACTCAAGGTAGCTGCTGTAATTAGGAGTCTGTTGTAAACAAAAAATAAAGTTTGCGTAGTGTTTGCTGCCCTAGAAGATTTACGAATCTTAGTCCATATGCCTTTCCAGAGTGAAAGCGGCCAGCATACATCAAGATCACGTTCCCATGTCACTTCTATTTTAGTCTTTTGCCTGACCAAATCAGTACCTCGTAAATAATTATAAATAGTGGATGCTTTGGGTATAGTCTTTAATAATGTGTGAAGAGTTGGGGAGGGCTGTGAGATACTAGAGTTATTATATGACGCTCGGAGTTGATCATAGGTATCCAACACGGTAATTTTTAGCAAGTTATATTTATGTGTAAAGGAAGTTGGTAAGTTAAATAATTGGCTTGGAGTATCAAAAGACATAAACTTTTAGTCCAAAAATAGTTGCTTCACCCATATTAAACCTTTGTTTCTCCAAGTTTTCCAATAAAAGGGTTTATTTTGGAGCATCAAGTATTTATTGTGCCAAATTGTCGAGTTAAGGAAAGAGTTTGCGTTAATGGAAGTGTGAGTGGAAGGCAAGTCAAGAAGTTTTGAAGTATGCTTTATTATTGGAGTAGAGACGGATTGTGGTTTTCGCGAGAATGAAAGGTACTCTTGAAATGAGAAGGGAGATAAAAACCGACCTTCTAATGTAGTCCAAAGAGGGCAGTCGTCATTAGAGTCAAGTAACCAAAGATATGCTTGGCGTAAAAGGAAAGCTTTCTGGTAGGTTCAGAAGTCCGGAAAGTTTACACCTCCTTCTATTTTGGGTCTTGTTAATTTTAATATAGACATCCGAGGTTTTTTGTTGTTCCATAAAAAGGAGGATAAAATGGAATTAATTTTTAAAAATAATTTGGCAGAAATGGGAATTGGTATATTAGAAATAGAGTATAAAACTATAGGTGTCAGCATCATTTTTATGGTATCTAAGCGGCCTCGCCAAGATAGATAAAGGGGGTGCCATTTAGATGTTAGTTCTGAAAGTTTCGGAATGCATTTATTCATGCATAATAGTATCGTACCTGAGATTGAAGGTGTAACATATAAACCTAAATATTTAATATTATTTGGACTCCAAGAAAATTTGGAGGCAATGCAATCGGAACTAAAAGTGTATTTTGTCAAGGGCAGAATTTCACATTTGTCATTATTTAACTTGTACCCAGAGATGAGAGAGTAGGACTTAACTTCTGTTAAGAAAGCTGGAATTGAGTCGTTTGGATTTGACAAAAAAAAGTAAGATATCATCAGCGTAGGCCGCCAATTTTATATGAGCGTTTGACGTATGAAATCCGTGTATATTTGGATTCTATCGTATTTTGGTTAAAAATGGTTCCAAAGCCAAATTAAACAAAAAAGAGGAAAGAGGACATCCTTGACGTACCCCTCTGCCTAAGTTGAAAAATGGAGAGACCAATCCGTTGGCACAAACAGCGGCTCGGGGGTTGGAATAAAGAAGAGAAATTAAGTTAAAAAAATTGGGGCCAAAGCCAAACCATTTGAGGGTATAGAATAAGTATTTCCATTCAACTCTATCGAAAGCCTTTTCGGCATCCAGCGCAATTGCTGCTAAAGGATGGTTTGAGTGAAAAGATTTGGAAAGGACATTAAAGGAAAGTCGTGTGTTATCTGTTATAAACCTCCCCTTAACAAAGCTGGATTGTTCTTTTCCTAGTAGTTTAGGTAAATATGAATCTAATCGTATGGCCAGGGTTTTAGATTTTTTTTTATAGTCAATGTTGACCAGGGAAATGGGCCTGTAATTTTTACAATGTTTGGAGTCTTTACCCTCTTTAGGGATGAGGCATATATGTGCTTCTGAAAAAGAACCAGATGAGTTATTTGAAGAGTAAAAGAAATTTAGGTATTAAAAGAGTAGAAAAATGGAGATAGAATTCAACAGTGAATTCGTCTGGGCCAGGAGCTTTGTCTCTTTTCAAGGTGTGAAGAGCTTTTAAAAGCTCTTGCTGATTGAGATACGCTTCTAGGGGCGAAAGATCCAGCTGGCTCTGTTGGGATTTTTGAATGTTTGAAAAAAACTGTGATAAAGTGTGATCAGTAGGATGGGTTTCCGATGCATATAAGAATTTGTAAAAAAGGGAGAATTCATCCAAAATTTCAGCATCCTTCAGTCTTAAAACATTGTGCTCGTCATAAACAGATTCAATATTTAATTTGTTATGCTTAATTTTTAAATAGTTTGCTAGTATTTTACCTGCCTTGTTTTTACCACCATAAAACTTTGTGCTAGACTTTAACAGGTAAAGTGAAGCGTCCTCTGTTGATTTCTTGTTAAATGACAGTTTGGCATTTATAAGAGCCGTTAAACATTCTTTCTGGATTCAGTTTGATGTACAGGGTAAAAAAATGTATATTCGCTAGTGGTCGGATTGCATAGGCGCCACGCATCAAGGAGTTTATATTGAGTAATGGTGTGTATGAAAGATTTATGTGGTTTGTTAGGAACGAAAGACACCCTAGAGTTCCGATCAATGAAAGGGTCAAACACCTGATTGCAATCTCCAGCTAATATGAAATTATCTTCCATACAGCTAGAAAGATATTTAGCCAAAGTATGCCAAAATGAAGTATCTCCTCCAGTGGGGGCATAGACATTGAGGAAAGGAACTGGAACACCTCTTAATGATAATTTAACATTTAGCCAACTACCCTCTGTATCTGATTCTTGTGAAATAAATGTAACTGGAAGAGATTTACGACATAAGAGCGCTACTCCATTTCGTTTACCATCACCTTGAGAAAAATATACTTCCCCCACCCAACCTCAATTTCCGTAAGGTGTGTCTCTTGCAAGAAAGCTATGTCTGCATCTGGCCAGGTGAGTTAAAACCCTCTGTCTCTTTATAGGAAAGTTTAATCCCCTAATGTTCCATGAAACTAGCTTCAATGGCATATGTAGTTATAGAAAAGCATAAATAACAGGGAATATTGACAGTCCAATATAGTGGAGCATAAGAAAAAATTGTGAGAAACAGGAGGGGAAAAATTTGCAAACAAAGTACTACAGAGCCAGAAAGAAAAAAGAATAGTGTTAGGTTGAATCCAGAGAAAGAGCTCTGAGAATAGGAGAAAAAGAAATGTAAAACCATAAACAGAACAAAAGACAATACATAAAACATACCTACCAAAACGAAACAGGAATGTGGGGGTGGGTGAGACCACATGGAGTAGACGAAGCATCCAGGGAAGACCAACTGGGTCAGGAAGACACCACGCCAGAAAATCAACATGACTGTAAAAGGCGAAGAGTGAAATAATTATAAAATAGCCAAAGAATAACCAATAATTTGATATATAAAGGAATTGAAGACCAAACAATAAAAGTAACATTGGACTAGTTAACAAGTATGGGTAAGCAACTATATATAATCCATGGTAATGGAGGACAACAATGAGTGAGGAAGATGACAAAAATGCGATAATCATAAGAGAACAAGGAACCATGAACAATAAAAACATAACGGATCAACAGAGCAACAAAATTCGAATTAGAAAAAGAGCAATAAACATATCAAATCAGATAAGAATCCTTCTGATCAAGAAACCTGCAAGATAAAAAATAGTTAAAAGCCAAAGAATTTGTGAATGATATATAGAAAACCAACATTAATTAGATAAAGGATTGAAAAGGCGGCTTAGCAACCAATTTATAAAGAATTGGGTACTAATTAATTCCAATATGTCGATGAAGTCAAGTATTACTCGAAGCAGAAGGTTGCATGACGTCCATGGTGGCTGGATTACATGAATTAATAAAGCTTTGCAACCTAACTGGGTCTTCGTACGTTGTGGTCCTGTTATTATATGCAACCTTGAATAACCTTGAATAAACAGGGATGAAAAAGACCATAACGTGCACCCATTGATCGAAGAGCTAGTCTCATACTGCGAAATGCTTTACATCTGTTGGCAGTGGATTTAGCATAGTCCTGCATGAAATATAAAGTTGAGCAAGACCAAGTAATCCGCTTCGAAGATTTGACCGCAGATAACACCAATAACAAATCTGTGTACAAATCTGTGTATTGCAGAAAGTAAATGATAACTCCTCTTGGCCTTTGTGGTTGTGAAGTATTGGAAGAAGGATGACTTAATTTGTGTGCTCTTTGAATATTGAGTACTGTGCTCTCTGCTAAATGTAGTACTTTGGGAAGAAAAGATTTAAAGAAGGTGAGGGGCTCCGACCCCTCAACTCCCTCCGCCAGACCATAAATTTGCAAGTTATTCCTCCTACTTTGATTTTCAAGGTCTTCAATCTGTTTTTGAAGCGTCAAAACTTGAGACTGAAGCTGGGATGCGTTTGCATTAGTATCTCTAAATGAGGACATACTTTGTTCAACTGCAGTGACTCTTGTGTCAAGTTGAGACCAGTTGTCTGTAAGGACTTGTAGTTTAGAATTAGTCTCCTCCATAAATGGCCTAAGGGCCCTTATTTCATCCAGCAACATCTCCATAGATACTGGTGAGCCTGGTTTAGGAGGAGAAGGAGGATTTTGTTTTAGGTGCTTAGTAACAGTTTTCCCAGAGGTCGCCGATGGGGGGTCCATATCTGCCACCGAGGAATGTGGCGTAGTCAGTAGAGATTCTTCCAATTTAGAGTAAGTATTAAAATGTTTGATTTTTTGACAAAAATATGCTTCGATTGCGACTTCGTAGATAGAGCTCCTTTCGTTCTGCCCATAGAGCTAACAGCACTCCATTCAGTGAGAAAAAGGTATAAAACGTATGACTCTCGAGGGAATATGCATATAGGAGGGAATAACCGCGTGGAATTTATATAAAATATGCAGAAATGGCAGAGAAAATCAAATTCTGAGTGTCCATTGAACTTGAAGCCTGATAAACAATTACCTATTTATGACTGTGCTTTGTATAGAACCAGAAATGAAATGCCACTGATGTGGAAACCATAATAGCTGAGGTTGTAAATGTAACTCAAGGGATCAAAAGGTGACCAACAATCCAAAAGATTATGAAGTATATTGCGCCATATATGAAGAGAAGGGTGCACAAAATGGCCGACAATGTTCTCCTCACAGTCTGGAAGAATGAAGTATTTAAACAACAAACAAACTTCTGCCTTCAGAAAGAATGAGAGAAAATCCAGAAAATGTGCATTTCAATGCATGGGGACAATGCATGCTATAAAAACAGTCAAGGAGACATTAAGGACTTCATGGCCCGTACCTCTGTGTTCTTGAAAAATGCCGCCTTTGATGCAGATTCTAAGATGGCGGCCGTGATAGCGCGTCGTTGCCGAAGAAACTCACTTGCGGAAATGCAACACTATCCTTACGATTTAGAAGGCGCCGAAAGACTCAGGATACTCAGCGCATCTTCTGATGTCCTGTCCGCTTTTTGGTTGCACAATTAACGGTGATGTAGCGCGAAACCTCCGGGACCCGTCGGAGCACCTCACCCAGACGTCGCCATTCTCCGCGGGCGCAAGCCACACCCCCTGCTGTTGAATTTCTATATCAACCTGACATCTGTTACTGTTCTTCACCTGTGTCTCTGAACTTAATCTCTTAATCTCTTTATACTTCATCTCTCTTTCTACCCTTGAACCCTCTTCCTCTACATCTCTATCTCCCCCACTTCCTTTTTGTTTTCTAGCCTATCTTACTAAACTTCGCTTTTGATCACTGTATTTATCACACTGTACTTGCTACACTGCATCTGTCTGTACGCCTCTCATTACCTTACCTCTCAACATGTCTGTGTCACTGTAGCTCATCTTGCGAAAACAATCCTCTCCCACCACCACACTCCTTGCCTCAACCCACTTTTCTCCTTCTCCCTATCTGTAGCTCAGCCTTCCTTTTTATTGCACTGTTATCCACATCACTATTCCTCTTTCTCTATTTACCTCTTCCTCTTTCTACCACTCCTGATTATTCTTCCAAACTATCTCATTATTGTTTCTGTAACATATATCTCCCTACATGGGATATTTTTTACCACATCTGTATCTGCTCCGAGTACACCACCATCTTGTTATATCATTCTTTTTACTTCTTTGTCTTTCTCTTGCTTCACCCCATCCAAGGTCTCATACGACGCATAGTCGGGCGTCACTGACGAGCCTTGTACACAAGAAAGAGGAGAGGATAGACAATGCAGGGGAAGAAAATGAAGGAGAAAATTATCACATGCAACATTGAAAATCATTGTAGGAGTGCATGTATTTCTATTGTTGGAAGAGAATGCAAGTTGTGAAGTGGAATTTATTTGTAAATAAAAATGTTCTGCAATGTAAGTACAACAAGAAATGGCTTCATCAATAATGATTCAAGCATTCTTCTGGTGAACTACTTTGCTGATGGTCATCAGGCAGCTATGCTTTCACCTATTTTCCCATGTCCTGTTTCTGAAAATGTCACATATAATTGCTTCAGTAGACCTTGAAGTAGCAGAAAATGGGTAATAAACTAGACATTGCCCTGAAGCGGGAGACCCAGTGCTTAATTTAAGCCAGTAGTTGCCGGTGGGGGCCACCAGCACTAATATTTGAAGAACAGCACTTATGTTTCTGGTTCCGATATTTACCAAGAGCTAGAAGGAAAAAGAAACAAAGTGGAAAGATCGAGGAAGAAAAGATGTGGAAAATGTTATAAAGGGACAAAGCAGGAACCTGCAAGATTGAAATATAGGGATGGGGAGTGTCTGATAGTGGATTAAAGAGGCATGAGGTGAATTTAAGACTACCAGCTGTGGTTTTCGGTTCACCAACCTTTAATTGCTTTGGCTGCAGGATTATGTGTAGAGTTTTGGGCATTGCACTCTTTTTCTTTTCAAAATCAAGCACAGGGTGGTTTAAAAAATATTTTACCTGTGTCCCCAAAAGTCCTTGAGATGGCACTGCAGATGAGTACTAATTAGATTTTCAGTTGAATGCCTGCAGACTGCTAACAGAGCCACCCGAATTACTCTGTTTAAATGGTGAGCAGCCTCTGGTAGCCTGTATCATATAGGCCAAATACGTAATAAAGTTTGCACTTCCTGCAGTTTTTAATGTTCTCAGTTTCTGAACATGGCCAAGTGTCCCACAAGAATAGTTTAATTCTCCTGCAAACCGATTTTTTGTAGAAACTCTCTCTGGAAATTTCCTTGCAACCTTTGACTTGTCTGATATATATATATATACACACCAAGATACCGAAATAATACAGAAATAATAAAAGAAAATCTTTTAGAAAGAAAGACCAGATTCCTTGTGTTGGTATGCAGTGTGAAAGGAAAACCGGAGTTGGTATATATATTGGCCGAAACTCGGCATGGCAGACAGAAGGAAGTAAATAAAGAATTACCTTAAGCTCCGACGAAGAGGAGTTTGTGCGTTCATTTTTGCTACGCGCTTAGCGCTGGAGGTTCATGAATGATTCAAGTCTATATTTATCCAGATGACAATTTGTTTGCTTGTTCTTTGATGTGTTGAATTGCAATGTGTCATTTAACACAATATGCTTTTTCAACTTGGTTCGTTTTGTTTTGGAGGAAATATGTAAATAGTCTATTCTCTCCACACGATCTAACTTGGGAATCATTTTGGTGTCATGTGTTTGAATTTTCAATTATGCACAGTATTTAGACTGGGGATTTAACATATGACTCGAACAAGTTAGATTATCAACAATGTATTTACTATATTTATATATTTTATTTTAAGTACATTTACGAACACAATTATGTATTTATGCAACAAATTCGTTACGTTGTTGTTTTGCGCAAAGTACTGAACTTTGATGTGATAGTATTTCTTCTATTTCTGTCCATCATGTGATGTGGGTGTCAGCATTTTTAAACGCCGTCATACGCAAAGTTTGTCTCATGTGATCAAGGCCGTTCGCCGGCCGAAACGCGTCATGACATAAGGGAGATGTGAAAACTGTACAATAAAATAACAGTATCTACCGACGAAGAGGAGTTCGTGCATTCTTTCTTTTCCTGGAGAAAACCGGTGAATGCTTTGTGTCCATATTCGTATCACCAGGAAGTGGGTCTGCTTCCGTTTACGAACCCCCTCCATGCAAGCAGGCAGCTGTTATCAGCCAACGAGTTCGAGTAACGGTCCGGGAGGACATTCTACAACGGCAGCCCCCTGTGACGAGATCTCCTCATCCGAATCGGCGAACACGGCAGCAGACGGGTCGGAGGACGCGCCGCAGCAAAGTTCGTCGGATGTAAGTGGTGAGCGGGATTAAGCATACTCACAGGTGGGGAGGTGTCGGCGCATACATATTTTCCCAGTGCCGCCGGATTGCTTTTGCACTGGGCTCCCACCAATAGTTTGAATATGTCAATGGACGCTTTGCGAGATCGTGAGGCAGCTGCTGACGCTCTCTTTAGCAACACACCCAGTTCAGCGGCACAAAATTCGAGCACAGTCACGACTGTAAATAATTCTGATGTTACATCTTTGCTTAAACGTCTGGAGAAATGCATGAAAAATGAGATTACAAAGTGGTGGGAACACAAGTCATTACAAAAGTATGAGGAGGCGGGAAGAGTGCCCCGCGGCTTAAGAATCTTTGTAGCACCCTCTTACGAGAATCCAAACCCTGAGATGTTAAAGGAATGGGCTGCGAATAATCTGGCAGCATCAATGAATATGGTCATCATTCTTATCAAATACGCCAAGATTGATCGAGAGAGTTTATTAAAAGAAATCGAAAGCATCAACGAGCAACTTAATAAACTGGAACAAACTGATTACATCATCAAAACAAAGCAAGAAATTGGCGAAAGAATGAAAAAACACGAGGACAGAATCAAGACACGAAAGGCATTTAAATATGCGAGAGATAAAACCGACTACGAGTTGGGCCAGATATTCACGTTCTCGCGCAAATATGACCATGTCAAGAAAAACATATCAGGACGTACAGCGCACAAAAATGTGGTATCTAACACAGAGGCAGCAACAACTAGTAATGACAGAGGGGAATTGAGTTCTGAAACAGGCTCACTTACGAGCGAATACGAATCTGATGATGGCATGAATAGAGGGCAAATGGTGGGCGAACAGGTGAATATTCTCAGTCCAGCTGAAGAGCTTAATTTTTTAGCAGAGGACCGCCTGCAGACACTGCGACCACGGAATCGGAACCAGCCACAAGCAGCAAGCAACGAAAAAATCAACGTCGCCGGGAGAGGCGCAAATGCAGGAAAAGGCAGGCCAAGAAGGCAGTGGCGCAGGAGATGATGACTAATAACAATACTGTAGTCAACCTATCTCAACTTGTACTTACTAAAGCTGAGACACAGATTCTAGCACTCGGCCTTTCTTTTTGCCCGGAAAGCAGCTTCAACTACGGAAAGACACGTATTGATATTTTCAAATACATCAGGAAGCTGAAACTTCAAAAGTTCTTTACCATCAAAGAGGGTAATACAACATCTACCCCACCGGTCAACTCAAGTACTTCTAATCCCACCAATCAACCAAATCTTGCAGCATCTGATGCATCAATCATGCTCACCATCAGTGAACTCAATGATGAAAATTGCCTCACTAATGTTCCTAACATCAGCCAATATTCTACTCAGGAAAGACTCGGCTTACATAATCTCACGGAGTCCAGTGCCGGGCTCAGTCCATTTAAGGTCAAATCTAAATTTTACCCTATGATGCCCAAGGACGCCATAGACATTTTTCATGAGCGTATAATTGATGATATCAAAAAATTATACTACAGGACCAACCACAACAAAGCAAGACTTAAACATCAGAACATACAGTATGAGAATCTTATTCGTAAATTGAGAGACAGAAAAGACATTGTCATCAACATGTCAGATAAGGGCGGCAATGTGGTAATATGGCCCAGGGCAGAATATATTAAGGAGGCTCAGACACAATTGTCCAACACAGAATGTTACTCAAAAACCACGGTAACTGAATATCACAAAGCTAAGGATAATATCAAGAAGGAGCTTATGAACTGGAAACGACAGGGGCTAATTTCCAGTCAAGAATTGAACTTCATGCTTAATGATTATCCGATTATCCCAACCCTGTATCTAATTCCAAAAATACATAAAGGAATCAATCCTCCACCAGGCAGGCCTATAATTTCGGCGATTGGGGGAATGAGTGAGCACATCACCGAATACGTGGACCATTTCTTACAACCATTTGTACAGGGACTACCATCCTATATCAGAGATACAGTGGATTTCTTAAATAGAATTCAAAATGTCAAGTGGGAGAACGACTCTTTATTAGTGGTGATGGACATTGAGTCTCTATATACCAGCATCGACCATCATGCAGGTCTTACAGCTGTTAAACATTACTTGGATAACAGACCCTTAGGCCTCTATAACCACAATATCATGCTTTTAGAGATGGTGAAATGGTGTCTTTTTAACAATTTTTTCATGTTTGAAAATGCAGTATATCGTCAATTGCGGGGTGTAGCCATGGGGGCTTGCTTCTCTCCCAGCTACGCATGCTTGCATGTGGGCTGGTGGGAGGAGCAGACCCTCCAAGGCACTCTGGCTAGGGTGGTTGACAAACACGTTTCACATTGGCATCGATATATAGACGATGTATTTTTTATTTGGAAGGGTGACCGTGAGAGTGCTTTATTATTTATCGATGAACTCAACAATAATACCTGTAACCTAAAGTTTACTGCATCGATCAGCTCCTCTGAGGTCCCATTTCTGGATACTAAGATTTACATTCATGAGGGTCGTCTAGAATCAACACTTTTCAGAAAGCCAACAGCAGGAAACGCCACCCTTCATGCGACTAGCGCTCACCCCCGCCATTTGATACGGAGCATCCCCTACGGGGAACTACTCCGGTTATAACGAATCTGCAGCACAGAAGGGGAATATATCAAATGTTCTGAACAGGCATTGTCCCGATTCAAAGAAAGAGGATATAAAAATGATATCCTCCGACAAGCCCAGACGAAGGTGGCTCTCAAATCCAGAGAGGACCTTTTATCCCCCAAGAATGACACCACAATACCACCAACTAGCAGTCATGATTACAGCAATGCACCCCGTCTCATTATCACATTTAACAAACAACATCATCAGCTCAGGAGGATAGTTAATCATAACTGGCCAATACTAAGAACAGATGCAGTATTGGCACCCAGATTGCCATCTACTCCTACTATCACCTTTAGACGGGCAATTTCGATGAGAAATCAGCTAGTGTCCAAACATATAGAAACCTCTACTAAAACCAATTGGCTGCAGCCCATTAAAGGTTTCTTTAAATGCGCTTCTTGCAGGGCATGTAAATTCGGAGTGAATACTTCACAGTATAACACTCCCTTCAGTTCCACTCCAGTACAAATCAGGGGGCATTACACATGCCGTACTGAGTTCGCAGTATACGTTTTAACATGTACCTGCGGTCTCAAGTATGTAGGAAGCACCAAACTGCAGGTGCATGCGCGCATTTTACAACACCTTAGGGCTATTGTAAATAATGACACAACTTATCCTGTGGCCCGTCACTTCAGAGCTGTTCATGATAATGATTTGACCTGCCTCTCATATTATGTAATAGATGCAATCCCCAAACTCAAATATGGGGGTAATAGAGAACGCTTGCTCAGGCAACTGGAGACTCGGTTAATTATTGAACTAGACAGTAAGACACCTCTTGGGCTCAATACAACCGAAGATATGCACAACTTTTTATAAAGTTTCATGATCAATCAACAGACGAGAATAGTTAAACATCATGCTTTGTTTGTGCACTTACTGCGTTCTATGCACTTATGCATGCTTGAAATAGGGATAACATGCCCATTCTACTGTAGGCCCGGTGTGTTTCATTGAGAGATTTCGGCAACCTCACTATCTTGGCTAGTACTTAGAATAGATAAAAACATGCTTTTTATGACTACCCACACATTGAGATTACTGGAGTATATTATTCATAGTGACATTAGAATTTAATCGGTTCGCACTATTTTAATGTCTGTATTTTATCAAAGTTTTTATATCTTGCACATTCATTGTGTATTTGCACATAGGATTTACTTGCACTTTTGCACTATTTGCACATTGTCAAATTGCACGTATATGCACTATTTGCACTTTAAATAAATAGGACTAAAATATTTATATATATAAAAAACAAAAAAACAAGAAAATGATAATATCATTACAAAAATAACATACAGTTTAAAAAGAAAAATTACAATACGCAACGATCTAATGTCACGCTATATACATATACTGATTGGACATATTTAGAATTGCATCAATGACATGAGGTACCTGCAAACCGGATTTTATCCAGATGACAATTTGTTTGCTTGTTCTTTGATGTGTTGAATTGCAATGTGTCATTTAACACAATATGCTTTTTCAACTTGGTTCGTTTTGTTTTGGAGGAAATATGTAAATAGTCTATTCTCTCCACACGATCTAACTTGGGAATCATTTTGGTGTCATGTGTTTGAATTTTCAATTATGCACAGTATTTAGACTGGGGATTTAACATATGACTCGAACAAGTTAGATTATCAACAATGTATTTACTATATTTATATATTTTATTTTAAGTACATTTACGAACACAATTATGTATTTATGCAACAAATTCGTTACGTTGTTGTTTTGCGCAAAGTACTGAACTTTGATGTGATAGTATTTCTTTTATTTCTGTCCATCATGTGATGTGGGTGTCAGCATTTTTAAACGCCGTCATACGCAAAGTTTGTCTCATGTGATCAAGGCCGTTCGCCGGCCGAAACGCGTCATGACATAAGGGAGATGTGAAAACTGTACAATAAAATAACAGTATCTACCGACGAAGAGGAGTTCGTGCATTCTTTCTTTTCCTGGAGAAAACCGGTGAATGCTTTGTGTCCATATATATATATATATATACATATATATATATATACATATTAACTACTGGCGGTCGCCAGTAGGTAGTTATAGTTAGGACCTATTTTCCATAGGAAATCCGCAACATTCTATTTGGAATAACTTAGGCACCCGTTGACGAATCTTCGCGAAATTTTCAAAACTTTTGGCCAGCTCCGGTCCACTCCTATCCTGAAAGTCTCGGAATGATTCGTGTAGCGGGGGCTGAGAAAAAAGGGGGTCCCAAAACGTGTTTTCCCCCATGCAATTACCCATAGGACCTTTAGCCGCAGCTACAGCCCGAACTGCTGAACGGAATTACATCAAATTTGGCAGAAAGGTAGACCTTGGTTCAGAGTCGTGCCTTTTGTTTAAGTGTACATCCGTTCGATTGTTCCTGAGAAAATCAAAATCAAAATCACATATATATCTGGGCCGAGCCTAACCATACATCTCATCATGAGATCTGATTGGCTATCAGTACTTCATCCAAGAAGTGTTGGCAGCCATCTTGGAACCAATATACATGATAGCACCTCATTAAAAAGCATTGCAGTTAATAGAATGTTTTAAGACTTTAGTTACATTATAAATCATTTGTTGATAGTACTATACTCATTTTAGGAATTGTGGTGTGTTCTAAGGTGATTTTACCATGTGAAAAAGCCTTCTGCTGTGATATCATGAATCATGTTTAAGAGAAAACTATTTTCTCTTGCTTTTCCCACGGAGGTTTGGAAGTTGATCTATAAGCTAAACTGAGAGCATATTTTCTGTAAATTCACATTATCTTTCTTAGTCATGTGAGAATGAAGTCTGACATTCTCAGTAAAACATGTACATCCAACAAGGGCAGAGACTGTCAGTTGATTCCTTTGTGTTCTACTGCAGCTTCACAGAGTGTTCCAAAGAACAACTAGAGCGCTAACAGTCCTACTTACGATAAACGTATGGCACACCTGAAACCATCTTGATTGGAATAAAGTGGTAACTCTTAAAACATATAATTTAAAAAGCAACAAAATGAAGGGGTTCATTTTGCCAGAGAAAGTATGATTAGTGCTGCAGAAAGAAAAATTAGGGCACATTTTGAGTGACTTCTCAAATCCTCTTCTATTTCATAAAAAAAATTCTGACATGCAGACTGAAACATGCACTTTCAATGCCAGCAGCAGACTTCCCTGGTGAGCAGTAACTTTACTACAGTGATCTAATGAGCAACTAGAGTGCAAACATTCTGAATGTATGGCAAATGTGTGACACATCTGAATGCCTTCTTGATGGAATCAAAGTAAAAAAACTGAAAGTATTTCCTACTGAGGAGACTGTAGTAAATGAGGAAATTAGGAAACTTCATAACAAATAAGTCTCCCAAGATGGCCGCCAGAGACAAAAGAGCCCAAATGTAGCATAAATATCACCCAGATGTAGCCCAAGTATAGCCCAATGACAGAATGTCCCAGAGTGTTCTAGTGAACAACTAGAGCGCTAACAGTCTTACTTATGACAAAAGTATGGCACACCTGAAGCCATCTTGATTGGAATAAAGTGGTAACACTTAAAACATTTAATTTGCAAAGGAACAAAATGAAGGGGTTCATTTTGCCACAGAAAGTATGATTAGTGCTGCAGAATGAAAAATTAGGGCACATTTTGACTTCTCAAATTCTCTTCTATTTCATAAAAAAATTCTGACATGCAGACTGAAACATGCACTTTGAATACTAGCAGCAGACTTCCCTGGTGAGCAGTAGCTTTACTACAGTGATCTAATGAGCAACTAGAGTGCTAACATTCAGAACTTATGGCAAATGTGTGACACATCTGAATGCCTTCTTGATGGAACCAAAGTAAAAAACTGAAACTATTTCCTACCGAGGAGACTGCAGTAAATGAGGAAATTAGGAAACTTCATAACAAATAAGTCTCCCAAGATGGCCACCAGAGACAAAAGAGCCCAAATGCAGCACAAATATCACCCAGATGTGGCCCACATGTAGCCCAGTGACAGAAGTGTGCAAAACACTTATTTTTTGTGTTTTTGCAGTTTTATATAGTGCAGACTTGTCAGGTATTGGAGTGCTTTACATGAGCATTGGTTACATCACACAAGATCAAATTCATTTTGGTTGTAGGTTGTAGACATGGGGAGATGAAGGGGCATATTATCAAGGCAGGCGATAAAATTATCGCCGCTTTAGCGGCAGAAAACTGCAGCTAAAACGGCGATAATGGGCTTGATAATATGCTCTATGGAATTCCAATTGAAGCTCAGGTTAGATGTCCTTCATATCTAACATGGGCTTCAATTGAAATTCCATAGAGCATATTATCAAGCCCATTATCGCCGCTTTAGCAGCAGTTTTCTGCCGCTAAAGCAGCGATACTTTTATCGCCTGTCTTGATAATATGCCCTAAGTGATTTGACCAGAATCACAGAATGTTGAGCTGAAGCAGAAACTCCAACCTGGTTTCCCAGTTGAAAAGTCTGCAGCTCTGGAAGTAACACCACATCCTCTCACCTAAGTGCAACATTTAATCAAGTGGTCAACTGGATAAAAAAACATAAAGATAACAAATAATTTAAAAGTGCTTTGTCGCTATTTGAAAACTCAGAAAATATGTCCTCATTTTATTTTTTTAGAGCACTAACCATAATTTTGATGCACATAAGACCCTCTCATATATGTACTTTCTAAAGGAAATGCTCTAGGTATTACAGTTTTGATTACATCAAGATGACGTCGGGCATTCCACACTTTTGTAATAAATATAGAGTGTTAGCAATCTAGTTGTTCATTAGGATACTGTTGAGACGCAGAGGCCAGGGGCAACGACTCTGAAAATTGAAGGCAGGTAGGAGGGTGCAGAGGCAACAATTTGACCACACTGGGCAGGCAGGAAGGGCGGTGGCAGCACCTCAGACTATGGAGGGCAGTGGAAAGGGGAGCAGGGGAAACAAACCAACAATACAGGACTGGCAAGAGAGGCTGTGGCAATATAATAGACCATTGTGGGCAGAAGGAAGAGGCAGTGGTAGTACAACCATACATGCCAACAGACCCGATTCTGCCAGAAAACGTCCAATGTTTTTAAGCTCAAATGGGCTTTATTTGATCTGTCTCCTGTCTACAATCTCCTCTTTTTCAATGTAACTCAAAGGGGAAAATCAATACCCCAGTTTTTTTTTTAAATCTCCCTCTTACCAAGTTCAAAATGTTCACAAGTATGGTACATTGGATCATGGAAGGCAGGAGGAATTGGGGTAGGGACATGGATTCGTATAACAGAGGACAGGAGGGACATGGAGAGGTGCTTCAAACTGACCCTACAGGGCAGGCATCAGGGTTTGCAGCAGCACAATACACCACACAGGGCATGCGGGACGGGAGTACAGCACAACAATCCATAGAAAACAATAGGGAGGGGACAGGACCATGCACATGGACAACAGAGAACAGAGGGGAAAGAGGCAATGGTAGCTAGCTGACCATAACGGACAGACAAGAGAGAAAGCTGCAGCATAACAGACCATAAAGGGCAGGAGGGACGGATCAGGGGCATTACAATGGAACAGACAAGCCAGGAGGGAGGGAATAGAAGTCTGCACATGGAAACAGAGGGCCGGGGGCAAGGGGGCAGGGTAGGAGCAGCAAGATGACCATGGAGGTCAGGCAGGATGGGCACTAGAAACAAGACACACCATGGAGAGCAACAGTGAGACTATGATGGCATACACACAGACCATGGAGGGAAGGTGGGAGGGGGCATGGGGCAGCTAGCTGACCACACAGGGAAGGTAGGAGGGGTCGTGGCAGCACAGAAGACCATGCATGGTAAGCGGGAGGGTTAGTGGCAGCACAATGGCTATGATGGGCAAGAAGGAGGGTGCAGGGGCATGCGCAAAGGACTATGGAGGATAGAAGGGAGGGTCAGGACCTGGGCACAGACAAGAGAGTTCAGGGGAAGGGGCCTCACAACAGACCACACGGGGCAGGCAGGAGGAGCAGTTGCATCACAACAGACCAGGGAGGGCAGAAGGGTATGGCAGTAAAATGGACCATGGAGGACAGGAGGAAGGGGATAGGGGCATGACATGTGGACAGGCAGGGTGGAGGTGGCAGGGACAGGTTACAGTCATCTGACAATGCTAGGCAGGTGGGAGGGGATTGGAAGCTCAACAGAACACTCAGAGTAGATAGGAGTGGCAGGTCCAAGGAACATGGTGGGCAAAAAGGATGGAGCAGGGGCATGCACAAAGACATCGGAGGTCAGGGGGAAGGAGAATAGGGGCAGCAAGCTAAGCACAGAGGCTAAGCAGGAGGTCAATGATGGGGCATAGAATTGGGCAATGGAGGGCAGGAGGAGTGGACTGGTACATCATGCTAAATGGAGGGCAGCGGCAGCACATCAGACCATGCATGGCAGGAGGGAGGAGGCTAATCCAAGGATTCAGACAACAGAGGATAGGGAGGAGGTGGATGGGGCAGCAAGCTAACTGTTCAGAGAAGGTGGCTATTAGGAACTTTATTGTGTGTCTGTGCGAACTACTTAAAATATGAACAAGCATGCAGCATAATCTCACTTTTATTCAGGAAGAAAAGGACGTTTGTGACTGTGACTCCGGGCTCACTTGGCAGAAACACCCCCTGACCCTCCACCCCCCATCGCAAAACATAATGCCCGTGAAAAGGGTAGGTGAATGGAGTGTTATATAGCACATAGTCCTGAGAGCACGATTGAAAATGAATACTAGATATAGTGTATGGTATAAACTATGCACCAAAAAGTGTGATATAAGATAAACCGGGGGAGAAATATAATATGCAATACATTGTGCGTAATGACAGATTCATTGGAGAGTGCGAGATAGCACAGGCACTAGCGTGTGCTATGCGATAGGCGCCTTGGAGTGTATTATGCACATGGCAGTGTTGTGTAACCTAACTAGTCTCTAAAGTTGTAATATAAAATATGTGCTGGGGAGTGTAACGTTGCATATGCACTGTGACAAAGATATGGATCCCAGATTGTAAAATGTATGGCATAGCACTGTGCGTTATAACATAGGCATCGAGGAAGGCACGTTAGATGGGGCAATATAATCCGTGCGAAGGCAAGTGTGGCATGACATATTCACGGGGTGGTGTTACAGTGCACATGGGCTAGAGAGTGTCATAGCATACGCACTAGCTGGTGGAATACAACACAGAGGTGTGAGGCAATCGGCGGGCACTGGTGGGTGTAACACAGCATTGGGCTCAGTCAGGAGCACGCTGTGACAAAAAAAAATAGGGTGCAGGCCCTGGGGGATGGGGTCCCCAGGGCCAGTAAATTAGAAAAAGAAGGGGGGCCACACAGCCCTCCTTCTTTAAAAAATAAAATAAATAAAAGACCGGCATCGCGCTGGAGGCCACGCCCCCTCCTTGCAGCACTCTGCAAACGCGCCCCCTGGCCAGTTGTAAGTTGGGGAATTAATTCCCCTTCAATACTGAGGGTCCCTGAGGGCCAACTAGCCCAACAGGTATCTCCAGTGTGCGCCAGGGAGCTGCGTTGCAGACAGGTGTTCTGAGGCCACGCCCCTTTTTACACCTCTATACAACGCAGCTCTGTGGCGCTTACTGGAGGTACCTAGTGGGCTAGTTTGACCCTAGGGACCCTTAGGATTCAAGGGGACTTAATCTCTCAACTTAGAACGGCCACAGGGCGCGTTTACACAGTGGTGAAGGGAGGGGACGGGGCCTGAGGTGACGTGTGCAAACACGCCCTGTGGCGTGTTTTAAGTTGGGGAAATAATTCCCTTTCAATCCTGAGGGACCCTGGGGGCCAACTAGCCCACCAGGTGCTTCCAGTAAGTGCCACTGCTCTGCGTTGCAGAGAGGTGGTGCAGGCCGTGCCCCCTTTTACACCTCTCTGCAATGGCACTTACTGGACGTACCTCGTGGGCTATTTTGCCCCTAGGGATCCTCAGGATTCAAGGGGACTTAATATCCCAACTTAAAAAACGGCCACAGGGCATGTTTACACAGTGGGGAAGGAAGGGGACGGGGCCTGAGGTGACGTGTGCAAACACGCCCTGTGGCGTGTTTTAAGTTGGGGAAATAATTCCCCTTCAATCCTGAGGGCCCCTGGGGGCTAACTAGCCCACCAGGTGCTTCCAGTAAGCACCACTGAGCTGCGTTGCAGATAGGTGGTCCAGGCCGTGCCACTTTTTACACCTCTCTGCAACGCAGCTCTGTGGCGCATACTGGAGGTACCTAGTGGGCTAGTTGGACCCTAGGGACCCTCAGGATTTAAATGAACTTAATCTCCCAACTAAAAACGGCCAGAGGGCGTGTTTACACAGTGGTGAAGGGAGGGGACGGGGCCTGAGTTAACGTGTGCAAACAAGCCCTGTGGCGCGTTTTAAGTTGGGGAAATAATTCCCCTTCAATCCTGAGGGCCCCTGGGGGCTAACTAGCCCACCAGGTGCTTCCAGTAAGCGCCACTGAGCTGCGTTGCAGATAGGTGGTCCAGGCCGTGCCACTTTTTACACCTCTCTGCAACGCAGCTCTGTGGCGCATACTGGAGGTACCTAGTGGGCTAGTTGGACCCTAGGGACCCTCAGGATTTAAATGAACTTAATCTCCCAACTAAAAACGGCCACAGGACGTGTTTACACAGTGGTGAAGGGAGGGGACGGGGCCTGAGTTAACGTGTGCAAACAAGCCCTGTGGCGCGTTTTAAGTTGGGGAAATAATTCCCCTTCAATCCTGAGGGACCCTGGGGGCCAACTAGCCCACCAGGTGCTTCCAGTAAGCACCACTCCGCTGCGTTGCAGAGAGGTGGTCTAGGCCGTGCCCCTTTTTACATCTCTCTGCAACGCAGCTCAGTGGCGCTTACTGGAGGTACCTAGTGGTCTAGTTGGACCCTAGGGACCCTCAGGATTCAAGGGGACTTAATCTCCCAACTTAAAACGGCCACAAGGCGTGTTTACACAGTGGGGAAGTGAGGGGACGGGGCCTGAGGTGACGTGTGCAAACACGCCCTGTGGCGCATTTTAAGAGGTAGTTTTAATCCCCTGCCCTATTATCTACTAGGGGCTTACAGAGGAGGTCATGCTGATCACAGGGGGACCCCAACGCATAGTGTTCCCTAGTGTATGTAGGTGGTTTCACTGTATTCTGAGTGTCTTTTAACATAGCACTGGCTCTAGGACTGGTTAGTCACACTCAGTCACCACCAGTATCCGTCTAAAAAAGTTGAGGGTACAGGATGATTTTGCAACAAAGCTTCTTTCTGCTCTTCTGTTTGTTCTTTCTGCACGTTATCCTTCTTCCTGCACTTTTCTTCATCTTTGAGGACTTCTGTTGCTTCTTTCTGCATTTCTTTTTTTAATTTCTGTGCGTTTTTTCTTCTTTCTTCACATGTCCTATCTCTTTAGGCATAGTTAGAAATTAGCATTTAAAAAACCTTTGAAATTCACTGAAAAAACCATAGGTTTCAGGCACGTTATAGTTAGGAATTAGCATTTAAAATACCTTAGAAATTCACTGAAAAAACCATAGGTTTCAGGGGCGTTATAGTTAGCTGGACTTTTCACTCGTACAAAACCATTGAAATTCCCCTGTTATAGTTAGTTCAGCTAACTATAACTCGCGCGCCCGCAATGCACTGCTGATGACGTCACATATTACATTACTCATGACATGGTCAGTGACATCACTCATGACATCACTGATGACATCTCAAATGACATCACTGATGACATCACTGATGACATCATCCTTGTGATAGAGTGGCAGACCTCCTCTTCCCCTAATATAACCTTTGATACACACATTCAAAAATAGAAACTACAATGTTCAAAACAATGGACATACCAATACCAGTTACAACAACCTATTCAGTAATTCTAAGATCCACATACACATCCACTCATTCACCAACAGTCCTATACAGTCACTCATACATGTACTCACTCATCATATGTACTCACACACCTATACATCCTGTTACACAACGCCACTCATCCATAGTTACTCACACACATAGTCACTCATGCTAATAAAGAATCAAACATCCATTTACTTGCATATACAGTTATACACACACCACCACACTTACTTCTACAGAAACTTACACATACTTGGTCTTTTAAACAATCACTTATAGAAACACATACTTATTCATACAGGAACTCTTTCAATCTCTCACTCTCACATATACTCACTTATATACACCAATACTCACATATACTAGTTTAAAACATATGTAGTTACTCATAAGGACACTATTGAGACAGTCTATCACTCACTAACATGCACACACTCATCTACCCATACAGTCCTGCACACATGCTGTCTTCAACACATACAAACAGTGAGTCACTCATTCATGCACCTATGCACTACGTAATACCCCCCACCGAACCATACAGACACTCAGACACTCATACTGATACTCAAAAAAACAACTAATACCTATATAGACACTCATGTAGCTACTCAGCAACCCATGCAGCCACTTATACACAAAGTGAGAGACTGATACAGATATTTACACATTTAAACATTACTCACTAAGCCATGTATTCACTAAGATACACTTAATCAGTCAGTTATACAATCAATTTTTCAAAAACAAATCATCCATTTAGACACTTATATACCCATTTATTCTTCCATCGACCTTGAGATATACATATATAAAACATATGTAATTTTCAGAAAAACGCACATTCACTGGATGATGTCATCAGTGATGTCATTTGAGATGTCATCAGTGATGTCATGAGTGATGTCACTGACCATGTCATGAGTAAATTTGATACTTGTATAGCGCACTACTCACCCGCAAGGGTCTCAAGGCGCTTGTACGAATACCGCTGTGGAACCCATCCTGGCTTTCCCTGTGAGGCGTCCACTCCTGGGCACCCCCAAGGTGGATGCCAGGCATCCTTAGCATTGTGGGGGCCGTTGTGGAGATTGAGCAAGCTATTGCCCAGAGTTGCAGAGTGGGACTCCATGATTGGAGTAGGCACCGAGGCGAGAATTATCAGGTCCGTGGAATTTTTTATTTTTTGAGCCCAAGACCCGCCGAGGCGGGGAATTGAACCCTGGTCCCGGGCTAGACCTCTGCATCAGGGTCTGCCGCTCTAATCATTGATTTTAAAGGAAACAGTGGTCCTTGGAAAGAGGGAAAATACACTTGGGATAAATATAGTCCAGAATCGAAGCTATATTAAATTATGGGATGTCCAGCCGGACAACCCTATTTATTTCTAAAATGTAAAAATAACAATTACAATAACATACTAATTGTGGGACACAGTCCTGTATCCTTTGGGGAGAAAAGAAGACAATACATATAAAACAATTACATAAAAGGGGGCATTTCAGGCAAGACGTAATGAGCTATTAATCGGCGGATTCCACCTTCCTCGGTCCAGAACTCCCGGCCCGTAGTAGCCCGATTGCCTCGCCAATTTTGCCGCCCTCCCAAGTGGATTAACCCCTGACGGCCTTGGCTTGGCTCAGCTCCACTGCACTGCCAGTGAGCCCTTTTCAAACGCCTTGGTTTCCCCACCCCATGACAGGAATCTATGACTGTCTTCACACAGTTTAGCCACACTTGACCTTGCCCCCGGATGAGCCCCGCTTAATTTCAGCCGGCCACCTGGCCTTGCTCCCGCGGCTAGTGGGCAATTTCTTATGCTCAGGCCAGCCAATCATTCTTGTCCTGATGATGATCCTAGTATTGTAGACAGGATCGAAACGTCGTCGACCCAAGTTAACAACTTGCACATTAAGCCAGTGTGTTAAAAAAGTGCAATTGTTGTTACTCAAAAAGCTTCTAACATTGAATTTGTAAAAAAGCTCATTACGTCTTGCCTGAAATGCCCCCTTTTATGTAATTGTTTTATATGTATTGTCTTCTTTTCTCCCCAAAGGATACAGGACTGTGTCCCACAATTAGTATGTTATTGTAATTGTTATTTTTACATTTTAGAAATAAATAGGGTTGTCCGGCTGGACATCCCATAATTTAATATAGCTTCGATTCTGGACTATATTTATCCCAAGTGTATTTTCCCTCTTTCCAAGGACCACTGTTTCCTTTAAAACATAATTACCCAAGGTCCTTGATTACCTTTTGGGTTCCCTTGTGTCTTTTCAAATATGCTCTAATCATTGAGCCACACTTCTCCAGTGATGTAATATGTGACGTCATCAGCAGTGCATTGCGGGCGCACGAGTTATAGTTAGCGGAACTAACTATAACGGGGGAATTTTAATGGTTTTGTATGAGTGAAAAGTCCAGCTAACTATAACGCCTCTGAAACCTATGGTTTTTTCAGTGAATATATATATGTATATATATGTGTATATGTATATATATACTCCCAAAAAGTTGCTTCAGCAATTAAGGCCGCACTCCGTTGAGGGTAAGATAACATCTTTCTTTATTCATAACAAACAACTTCCCCTCCCATATCTGTGTCCTGCTGGCCTTATGCGTTTCAATGAATTCCGTTCATCTTCTTCAGAGGCCACCGTGAGCACTTGCCAGGTATAGTGCGTAACCAGCAGCCCCTGCATGCTCATTAATTCTGTTCAATTGGCCTCCGGTGTGCCCATAATTCCATTTAACATTTCCATTGAATGCTGGGCTACGTAATTTGTTGTGCACCAATTTAACCATTCAGTGGGTTCAAATGCTCACGTTACATCAAGGACAAATTATTCAGCCCACATTGAGCCCCCGGAGGAGATTCTGTCTGTTAAAATCACGGCACCTCCAAAGCCAAATTCAAGAAGAATTTTCCCTCGAACGGACCTTCCATCATTAACTCGGGCGGTGCGTCGCCTCCACGGCCAGAAGCGCGCCGTGCAACATGTTCCCAAAAAGTTGCTTCAGCAATTAAGGCCGCACTCCATTGAAGGTAAGATAACATCTTTCTTTATTGATAACAGACATCTTCCCCTCCCGCGTCTGTGTCCTGCTGGCCTTACGCGTTTCAATGAATTCCGTTCATCTTCTTCAGAGGCCACCGTGAGCACTTGCCAGGTATAGTGCGTAACCAGCAGCCCCTGCATGCTCATTAATTCTGTTCAATTGTCCTGAAGAAGAGGAACGGAATTCATTGAAACGCGTAAGGCCAGCAGGACACAGATACGGGATTCTGATTGGCTGCCAACCCTTCAAACCAGGATGTGTGGGCAGCCATTTTGTGACTCGGTTGAACCGAGTCACAAGAAAAAAGGTGAAAAAATGATGAAAAACAAGAAAAGCGACCCCCCGGGCCAAAAAAAACATTTTTTTAAACAAAATTCGGCAGGATTCGCAAATCTGGCTGAACATTTTATTTTTTTAAATGAAGCCCGGTCTCCCATGCTTCATTTATTTAAGCCCCTGGGGGAACCAGGTCCCAGGGGCAATCAAAAAATATTAATGCGGGCCCCTGCATCCCCGGGGACCTCCACCTTCCTGGGGCTACATCCAAAATAGAATGCTTGTGGGGGCTCCAGCCCCCTATGCAGCCCCAGGGACCGCCACTCCTCGGGGCTAATATATTGTAATGCGGCAGCCACAAGACCCCCTAGAGACCCAGGGACCACCACCTCCCCAGGGAAATATAAAAAATCGGATGCGTGGAAGCTCCAGCCACCCCACACAACCCCAGGGACCCGTACCTCACCAGGACTAATTTATTGTAAAGCGGGGGCCACGCGGCCCCCTCCTGCAGCCACAGGGACTGACACCTCCCTGGGGCACAAATTAAGTAAAGGCAGGGGTCCGTTGCGGGCCCCCGGCCCTGAAGACCACCACCTCCCGGGGCAACAATGTAGATGGAAGGGCGGTCTGCCTGGCCCCCCTTGAGTAGCGCTCCATGGCCCTGGGGACCTCCACCCTCCAGCAGTGTCCCGGGGTACCCACCCCTGCTCCTGCCAAGCCATAGCAAACTCTGGTCTGCTTAATGGAAGCAAGAGCAGGAAAAATGATCTCGCTTCCATGAAGTGAAGCAGAATTGCTTTTGGGCAGAGGGAGCTGCATGGTTACAGCTCCCTCTGCCCAAAAGCAATGCTGGCTCCCTCAGGAGGCAGGGAGCTGGCTAGACTGCGAGGGCCTTGAGGCTCCCCCCGTGGTCGCAATGACCTGGCCATGCCCTGGGGGATGGGGTCTCCGGGGCAATATCAGCCTTGGCAGGGCGACCTTGGAGGACCCCTACCCATTTAAATCTTTTTTTTTTTTTAAAAGGATAAGGCCTGGCCCTGGCGGATGGAGTCCCCGGGGCCAAAAAAGGCCTGGGGAGGGGGGGATCGCTCGGTCCCCCTCCCATAAAAAAAGAATAATAATTTAAACATAGGCATAGCCCCAGGGAATGGGGTCCGCGGGGCCGAAATTGGCCTTGGTAGGAGGGCCATGCAGCCCCTCTCCCTTTATATTTAAATAAAAATAAAAAATGGGTCAGGCCCCTGGGGGATGGGCATGCCTGGGGCCCAAAAGCACCAAGGGAAGGGTGGCCACAGAGCCCCCTTTCCTAAATACACAAAAATGAAGTCAGCAACTCGGCAGAGGCCCGCCCCCTTTCTCCACTACTCTGCAAACGCGCCTCCTAGCTCGCTCTTGTTTGGGGGATGAAGTTTCCTTCGCTGCTGAGGTTCATTAGGGGCCAACTAGCCCACCTGATTCCTCCAGTAAGCCCCACACAGTGGAATTGCTGAGAAGTGGTCGATGGCTATGTCCCTTTTTACACCACTCTGCAAACACTCTTCATGGCGCACTGCTGGTGGGGGTATGAGGGCCCCTTGCATCCTGAGTACCTCAAGACTTCATCCCCCAAGCAGAAGTACACAAGGAGGCGTGTTTGCAGAGTGGTGGAGAAAGGGGACGTGGTCTCTGACCACCTCTCAGCAATCCAGCTGTGTGCCAGCTTACTGGAGGTAAAAGGAGGGCTGCAAACGCAACTGCTAGTTAAAAAACCTTAGAAACTCACAGAAAAAAACAAAGGTTACAGGGACATTATAGATAGGTTTAGAATATACAAGCACAAAACCATAGACATTTAGCAGTTATAACTAGCTACCTATAACGTATTCCCATGCAATGAACTGCTTATGACCTCGCATATTACATTACTCACATCATGGTCAGTGGCATCGCTAATGACATCACTAATGACATCTCAAATGACATCACTGATGCTATCACTGATGACATCAATCAGTGATTCTGAGTGTTTTCTAAAAGCGTATGAGTGTTAAGCATATATACTAAGGGACCACAAAAGTTAAATTAGTATATTTTGTGTACTACTAATGAGTGAAACTATTTCTCACACATGTATTGTGAGTGGCTGTGTTTATCCATATTTGTGTGGCTGTATGGGTGAGTGAGTGTGTGTGAGTGGCTCTATGGGTGAAAAATTGGGTCTGTGAGTAGCTGTATGAGAGTGAATGACTGTATTGGTGAGTGAGTAGGTGTGTAAGTGGCTGCATGGTTGAGTGAGTGACTGTCTGAGTGGGTATTTTATTAACTGAGTGGGTGTGCAAGAGGTTGTATGGATGTGTGAATGGGTATGAAAGTGGTTGTGTAGGTGTGTGAGTGGTTATATGGGTGAGTGAGTGGCTCTGTTGAGAGTCTGTATGGGTGAGATAGTGGGTGTATAAGTGGCTGTGCAGGTAAAAATATGGGTGTGTGAGTAGCTGTATGGGTGAATGAGTAGCTGTGTGAGTTAGTCATTGGCTGTGTGAGTGGCTCTATGGGTGAGTGAATGGGTGTGTAACTGGCTTTATGGATGAATGAGTGGGTGTATGGGTGGTTGTATAGGTGTATGAGTGATTGTGTGGGTTGTGAGTGGGTGTGTGGGTGGCTCTGTGGTTGATATAATCAGTGGTGTCATTTGAGATGTTTCCAGTGATGTCACTGACCATGTCATGATAGATGTAATACGTGAGGTCATAAGCAGTGCATTGCAGGGGTGTAAGTTATTGGTAGCTCATGTAACCATAACTGCTGAATTTCTATGGTTTTATGCATGTATAATCTGAGCCTAACTATAATGACCCTGTAACCTTTGGTTTTTCAGTAAATTTCTAAGGTTGTTTCATTTCTATTTCTTAACTATAACGTCCCTGTATCATTTGGTTTTTTTCAGTGAATTTCAAAGTTTTTTTAAATTCTATTTTCAAAGTATGCAATGGTTAGTTTTTGGATTTAATCTCTAGGGTTTATTTTCAGTACTAAGCATACTCCAATTTATTTTGATTTTTAATTTAGTAGTTTTTTAAAAATCAGATATGTACTTAATGTAAAATATATAATGCTTTAGTGAATGTAATTGCATACGTTTTATTTTTTTTATAATGTTTTTTGTACCGCAGTACCTCCACCTGTCCAATAAACATAGACAGAACTACAAGTACTCTATAGTTATTGATTCCAATCATGTGATCGCAATGGATCTACGTATTTGATTTTGAGGATTTGCCAACATTTTTAAAAATTATTCAAAAAATGTACATCCATCTACTTTCATTAATGACATCAGTGATAACATGTTTATAATATGGTGGGAAACCGGCTTTTCTTTTGCGTTGTGGGTTCCCCAGTGTCTGTCCGGAACATCCACATTGACTGGGCAGTTGAGTGCCATGAGGGGATCCTAGGCCCCCATGGCCCTGGCTATCTCCCCAGACATCACTGTGGCAGGAGCTAGCCATTTTCTAAAATTTTTAGTAGGTGCCCTGGTTTCCACATGGGGCACCCACACTCCTGCCTTTCATGATAAGAGAGTACCTACTCCCTCGCAGCCACAGCCTGCTCCCTGGCCAGCACAATAGTGGCCACCTATAGCGGGAGCAGCTATGTTAAACTGCGCCTGTCAGGTGGAAGCAAAGTGCAATTCCCTGCACGGGATAGTGTGGGCAAAGTATGCCCACACTCTCTGGGACAGGGAATGACATTTTCCCAGGGATGAGCTGCCCAAGACACGGAGGGGTATCGGCATGGAAAGGCGGCACGCAGACCGAACTCACCAATAAAAGGAAATTTGGCTGTGAGGGATAGGATTCCTGGTGCCCAAGGGGGCTTGGAAAGTGGAGGGGCTGTGTTGCCCCTTCCCTTCATTAAATTTTCAGCCACGGGATGGGTCCCTGGGGCCTAAGGACGTTCATGAAGAGGCGCTGTGTGCCCCCTTCTGTTTATTGAATATTCTTCTTCAGGGTATGGGGTTCCCAGAGCTTTGTAGAGGCTTTGGGAGATGGGTCGCATCTTCGGTTGCTTGTGTTTCAGTTCAAGAAGGACCTGACCTGGCAGGTCAGGCTGGACTGTTCCCACTGGAGCAGTGTCAAGGCTGATTTGCATATAGCTGACTATAAACTGAGGTGGCATGGTGTGCAAAATAAAGATGGATTGGGATGCCACCCAATAATTACCAGTGGCTGAGATTAATTCAAGCATTCCATCCATCACTGTTAGTATACTTTATTATGTATGTATGTGTGTTCTTATATAGCGCTCAACTTACCCTTGGGCATCTCGGCGCTTGCATTGGGAACCCGTCCTGGTTTTTCCCTGTGAGATAACCCGCACTGGGCATCCCCAAGGTGAAAGCCAGGCATCCCGCCGCGGGGGGGGCCGTTGTGGAGATTAAGCAAGCTTGTTGCCCAGAGCTGCATAGTGTGAACTCGTGCTTAGAGTGGGCACCGAAGCGAGAATTATCGAGTCCGTGGACAATTGAGCTCCGGACCCTGCCGCGTCGGGAATCGAACCCTGGTCCCGGGTCTGACCTCTGCTTCAGGGTATGCCTCCTCTAACCAGTGAGCTACACTTCTCTTATGTTGTGTAAGTGATAGGGTATGCCCAGTTGTGAGTCATATGCACACTGTGTCACTGCAACCAAGCTATGCCCACCTGATGAGCCCATAACAAGGGCAAAACCGGTCCTGGGTTGCTTATGGTTCAGGGAGGACCTGGCTTGGTAGTTCAGGCTGAACCGTTCCCATTAGAGCAGGGTCAAGTCTGATGTGCATATAGCTGGATACAAACTGAGGGGCATGGTCTGCAAAATATTGATGGATCGGGATGCAGTCCGAGTACTTACCAGTGGCTGAGATTAATTCAAACATTGCATTCACCACTTATTATATACTTTAGTATGTCGCGCTACATGGGACGTGCACGGTATGCCACTGGAACATTTTCACCTAACTATACAGTTTCAGTTTCAGTTTCAGTTTATTGTATAATTTTTTAAAATTATTACAAAACCCACATGTATAAATAAATTATATAAAAGTTGACTATCGTTAAACATCTAGTCATTGTCTCCAAGGCCCATAAAACTTATTTGATACAGTTATAAAATTTGATTCAAGCATGGGACAATTTGTCTCTATAAAATCTAAGTTGTCTATTTCCAAAGTTTATTTTCTTTATTGCTTTTTCTTGAGGGTTCCGATGTTACAATCTTCCTGCTCTTGCTGCTTCAAGCGAGTCCTTACTGCCCCCATAAATTTGATTCCCCTGCATGCCAGGATTATGGAGGATCCTCCCAGCCAACTTGTTACTGCTTGTCTGCAAGTGCGAATTTTTAGAGCATTAAAAATTTGTTTTAAATACCGTCGTCTCAAATCTAATACAGCTGGGCATACACAAAAGATATGAGCTAGGGATTCGGATTTGTAGCCGCATAAACGGCATTTTTCTGTTTGGTAGCTCTGTTTCCAGGAGGGGAGTAGGTCTTTTGACAGGTGATCACCCATCCGATAGTCCATGTGAAATTTCTTTAGGAACCCGCTGAAATGAGAAGATAGGTATGTTTGTGGTTTTAATGATTTGTAAGAAGCAATAACTGTCCACCCATGCCTACGTTTGGCCAATGAATTTTGATCTTCCAGTAAGGATTTCGTTTTGGCTGCCTTGTTGGTTAAGCTACTTATCCCGGCTTTATCCATCCTTAATTCCCATGATGATTCTATGTCGAGTTCTATCAAGCAATTTTGCAAATGCTTTCCCCAGGCACTCAAGATTTTGTTATCCGCCTGATGCTTTATTTCTTCCCAGCATAGATGGTCCAAGGATTGCTGATTTGCGGAACGAAATTTATTACAAAGCTTCACAAAGCTCATGCTCCGGAAGATTTGATTTTGCAGGCCAAATTCTAACCGTATCTGTGATGGAGAGGAGGATTTTGGCAGATTAAAAACGGCTTTATAAATCTTGGTCTGCATTGCGTTTAATAAATCAGCCTCCTTGCCTAGCCAAGTGACCAGGCCGTAGGATAAGGTGGGCAAAATTTGCGCGGCCATGACCTTCAATAAATGATTGTGGTTGGGACAGTCCAGTTTGGATTTCAGTAGCCGATATGCAAAGATTAATGACTGAGCTTTTGCTTTTATTACTACTTTTTGCTCTTTATGTTTCAGTCCTTGCTCTATTAAAGTACCCAAATATTTATATGAAGGTTGTTCTTCTACCATTTCATCATTTGCCATCCATTTAAAGTTGAGTTTACTTGATTCCACTAGTCGGACAACCTTTGTTTTTCCTTTGTTTAGTTCCAGCTTTTCCTGTTTTAAATATTCCGCTAGTTTGTTGATTGCTCTTTGTAGACCGATTGGTGATTTGCTCAGTACTACAATGTCATCCGCGTATTGTAAAAAGTTGATTGGATTGTTGTCCAGTCTCGGCGGATGACATTCTGCTGTGACCAAGACTTTACTAATATCCGAAAGAAAAAGGTTAAAGAGGCTTGGGGCCAACACGCAGCCTTGCTTTAATCCTTGAAACGTCGGAATCTTTGAGGAAATACTGCCACCGTTGCCTAGCTTAACCCGTACCCATGTATTATTATACAAGGTGGCTATTGCAGTTAACATGGAATTCGGGAATCCCCAGGTTATCAACTTTGCCCATAGGCGCTCTCTGCATACCCGGTCGAATGCTGACCTTATATCAATGAAGCAGGCATATAGTCTCGAACCCTCAGTTAGTGCTTTTTCCATTAAAAGTGACAGACAGGCCAGGTTTGTAATGGTACCCATACCTTGCCTAAACCCTGTTTGAAACTTGGGGATAATATTGGTATCTTCTATCCAGTCTTGTCACTGAGTTAGGATGCAGGAGGCATAGAGCTTGGCTTCCACGTCTATTAGGGATATCAGCCTGTAGTTGGCGGGGTTGCGACGGTCTCCCTGTTTAAAAATGGGGTGAATGATGTTTCCATGCCAAGATGCGGGGACTTTGTTTTGAGAATATATATAGTTGAATAGGGGAGTTAAGGACTCTGACCAGAAATCCGGATCGGTTTTAAAGAGTATATTTGGCAGCCCGTTTGGACCTGCAGCTCCTTCTGTCTTCAATCTTTTTATTATTCTGCTCAATTGTTTTTTAGATGTTAAGGGAGTTTCCGTGATCACGTTTGCTTCTTCCTGGTCCTCGTGGTCTTTATTCGATTGAGACTCTTTTTTCCTGTTTTTCCCACTTCCCAACTCACTCCCCCGCTGCATTTTGATGCTGCTTGACACTGTATTTCCATACAGTGATTGTACGTGATGGGACCAGCATTCCTCTCCTACCCCTGCTTCCTGATGAAGGCTTGCTCCTTTGTTTAGGTCGTTGATGATTCCCCAAAAATCCCTGCTATTTGGCAGTTTTCCTGCACTCAATAATTTGTTCCAAATGGTTTCCTGGTACGTTCTCTTTGCAACCCTTAACGACTTTCTATACATGCTTCTTGCTTCTTTTAGTTTGCGATTGTTTATACTGGTTCCCATTTTTTTTCCATTGGCGACTGCTCGGACCTCCCGTGCCACGCTTCTCTTTTTTTCTCTTAGGTCCTGGTTGAACCAAGGCTCCTTCCTTGCCTTAATGCAACCCAAGTTCGCTGATGGTGCTGGGAATTTGTGCAAGAGGACCTGAATTAGTTGCTCCCAGTTCTCTATGCGATCTTCGTCGTGCTGGGAGCTTGAATTGGACATATGTTGTTTTACTGTGACCAATATACTTTCCAGGCCACCCCCACGCCATTTTAGCTTCTTTAGGTTGAACTTCTCGGCATGTTGTAGTAAGGACGGCAGAATATACAAAGCAGTGAGTGGAATATTCATTTTAGTTATTTGAGGGAAGTGGTCACTTTCCAAACGCTTTACTATTTGGAATGATACTATACTCGAAGAGAGAACCTTACTTATTATTGTGTAATCAATTATTGAGTGGACTTTACCGCTCAAGTAAGTAATGCCTGCCGGAATGTCGCCCCTTGTTTTTCCGTTCAGTATTGATAAACCTAAATCTTCCAGGTCGCGTTGCATTTTTTTGATTTTCGCTACCTGATTTTTCCCTAAGAGATTGCTGTTGAAATCTCCAGAAATAAACATCGGGCATTGCGCATGGGATCTCTGTAATACTTTTATCAAGGTTGATAAATTTGCGTATTTCTCCTTCTGGGTTTTCCTCTCCGGGTGGATATAGATGTTACACACCAATAGGTGCCATTTCTTATTTCCGGTAGGTGAATGAACGGTAATTTTGATCACTTGTACCCAAGAGAGACCCACATCCAGCTCTTCTGTTACCCAGTTATATTTTAGTGTTACGTATATAGACAGTCCGCCGCGTGGATGCCCGAAGGATGATAATCTTTCTGCCAAAATATGGTGTTCTTTGAACCCTACGATTGACGAGGGAGAGAGTTTCCATGATTCCTGGATCAGGATTACGTCTTGTTGCTGGAAAAAGGCGAGAGTATCATTTTCAAAGGCCATTTCGTGAAAACCATGAACGTTCCAGGAACAGAATGAAATACTTTGCGGCGTTAATTTCTTTGGAATTTGTTTCTGCCTTGGCAAACGGATTGAGTTATTATGCACGATGTTAGGAATTTTGATTATTCAGGATCCTAGGCAACCATGACCAGTCCAACTGAACTGCTGATTGTTGGCTGATATTTTGATTGCCTTCTAGTGATGTAACATTACGACCTGTTATAGTAGTTGTTGGAGTTTGCCCTCTGGCTCCACGTAAGCAAGTAAATTGTCTTTCCTTCTCACATATTCCTTTTTTTGGGTTGTAAGGTTTTTCTAGTAAGGGGTAGGGGTATCTTGGACGCTTGTGCTGCAACAGGATTATACCCCATACACCAAACTGGGTTCTTGCAGAATAAATCTTGTCGGCCAGGTCCTTTGTAGCCCAAGTTGTTACGGTTTCCTCGATGTCCATGTTGTTGGTATTCGGTTGGAATTCCACGGATATTAGATCATGGGTAGTGATCTGTTTGAGATCTACTATTTCCTTGAACAGTTTTAGGAGGTTGCCTCGATTAAGGGTGTCTTGGATCCCCTTTGTTGGAAAATCAGGCACAAATGTCACCTTGGATTCAAACGCCTCTGAGTGGTCAGAAGAGTCATTAGGATGTTTTAAAGTGGCAGGTCTTTGGGAGAGGGCGTCATAAGTTGCCAGATTATTACCACTCCTTGGAGCTGATTGTTGCTCTTGTTCGTCTGTCCTCTCCACAGAATTACCGTTGGTTGTTTGTGTTGATCCTTTCTTTAGTACTCTATTTGGAACGCGGGTGGAAATCCCATGAGATAGTGTGCATTGGCGTTTGTTTCCCCTGATGGTAACACTCAAGGGATTTGGCCCGATGTTGCTTCGTGGGGTTTTATCCTCCTCCTGTATTACGGTTATTTTATTCTCCGGTTGTTTTGGGGCTTGCTGCACATTACTCGCTTCCTCTCCCTGTCGTGGCTTCTTGCAAATTGCGCTGGCTTTTCCCGTGTTGCCTACTAAATGCGATGAAGGTGTTGATTGGGAGGGACCTGCATGACCAGGCTCCATTTTGTGGTCATGTTTGACTTGTTGTTTACCATGACACTTTTTCTTGGGAGCCGAGGGTGATGAACTCTGTTGGTTTCCATATATAGGGGAAGATTTGGATGTTATGCGTTCTTGTGAGGGCGTGCATGCGATTTCTCCAGAACCCTGCCAACCTTCCCTTAATGAGTTTTCTAAAATTCCCTTGGTTGGTGGTGCCTGGGCTTCCTTTGTTTCGTCTGGAAATCTTCGACGTTTTTCCACCTTTGGGGTGACTAGTTTGAATATGGGAAAAAGGATTCGTCATCTGTTTGTTGTTGCTTTTTGTTCTTTAATCTGGCCTTCCTTGCCTTTTTCCTTTCCTTCTTGGTTGGGTTTCCCGCAATGGGGCTTTTGTTTAAGAGCTGAATTATATCCCTCTCCTTATCTTTGCTTCCTGAAAGTATACCAATTTTTTTTAGCCCTGGGTCTTCTGAAAGGTTGCTTTTGGGGTCCCCTAACGTGTCGTTGGTGTCTGGGGTTAACATAACTTGCTTGGCGTAGCTTTCATTACCTGGTTTGCTTGATCGAGTTAGTTTAACCTCCTCTAAGATGTCTTTTAGTGTGTCCGGGAGACTTGCTAGTTTTTCAATGATGCTCCCACAACCGCAACTGACTTGGAGTTTTTCGTTCACAACACGGGACTGTGGTTTCTCCGATTTCTCCCTGTTAATCAAATGGGAAGACAGTGTATCCAATTTCGAATTTATTCCAGAAATGTGGCCTGCTATTAGATTGATGAGGTCTATCTGAACCTCCAATTTGTCATATTGATAGTTCAGCACCTTTATAGCTTGATCAAGGGTGCCTAGGAGGGTTTGGGCCCATAAACTTGAGGGATTCGACGGCTGATCTTTATACCAATTTTGCATCTCGTCCGGCTCTAGGACTGGGTCCAACGTGCATACTGACGAGATTGTAATTGGAGCTGTTTGGCTGAGATGATTTTGAAGGTTTTGTTCTCTTGGCATAATACCACTGTCATCCAGGGATAGCCTTTTTTGCTTTTTGTTGCAGGGAGTCGAGATCACTATTCCTGGGCTTATCTGATTGTCATTATTGCCTGGATCTGAATTTGAAACTGGCTCTTGGCAATCAATATTTTTTGATAGTATTTCCATCAATTCCTCTAGTTGGCAATCGGAAGTCAAAGCAAGAGAGTTATGCCAGGGGTCGGGCTTTTTGGAAGACAAGGTTTGTAATTTACTGGGCTTTGGACTATCCTCCTTTGAGCTTTTGGATTCCCTTACAGGCGACATTTCATTAGTTTTCACTGCCAGTGATAGTAGTCTGCTCCGGTTTTCTTGATTTGTATTTACTGACAGATCTTCTATACATTCCTTTAATCCTGTGCTCTTTATTTGTTCCGTCACTTTTGAGGGAGATTTGTTATGATGCACTTGAACTGTCGCTATGGCCTGGTTAGGGTGGTTTGTAAAAGTTAGCTGAGGCTGAGGCTGCAAGGTTTGGGGCCCCGTTGCACCAAATTTGTTGTTAATCCCACTCTTGGTACTGGGCGGTGACACCTTGTGTGGAATAATGGGGGTTGGTAATTTGCTAGCCTCAACTATAGGTGTCGACGAATAAATTGCTGACAGCGGGTCCTTTAGATAGAAAAATTTATAAAGACCGGCCTTCTTCTTTGAGATTGAGAATTGATCTGGGGTTGGTACTGAGACTAGTCTCTCTCTGGGGCACTCATTGGTGCATGGTAAGTCATTCTGCGGCAGAGAGTTAGGCTCCATCAGATCCTTTCTGCAGTTTAGCTTTCTTTTTGTTTTTTTATTTTCCGTCATTTGCCGTACTTTTCCTGATCTCATTCCCGGGTTAGGCGGGAGAATACCCTAGTTGCCTCTGCTGCACCCCGCGACTAGAGTGTAGGATACGGGCTGCCTAATCAGGCCGCTGGTGCTGCCCACGTGGCTCCTGGTGACTCCGAATGTCCTTGAGTACCTGAGAGGGACTATACACAGCTGCCCAAACGCTGTTATCCAACCAGCCCGCTCTGTTTACACTCCCTCCTGACCCCCTGCCAGTTTCCACCTGTGCCACCTGAACTGCCCTGACGTCACCTTGACAGAGTGACAGCACAAGGCACGAAGTACTAGGCAAGGTAAGGTAAGGCACTAGGCAGGAGGGATGGGAGTTTCTTTTTAGCAGCGAGCCGGTGGGGAGATGCGTGAGCCTTTTTGACTCAGGCTCCTCGGTGTTTTTTTTTTTTTGTTTAACCCCCTTGCTCAGCACCATAGAACGCCATAGAACACCATAGAACGCGAAATCAGCGGCCTTCCTGCGACCGTGACCCCCCCGCGGCAGAACGGCAATGGTGACCACCGCTTCCAGGCGTGCAGCTCCCCCGAGCTGGGGGACGAGAAGCAACAGGGGGCAACAGAGGCGGCCGTGCAGGAGCGATATGATACAATGCGAGGTCCAGGTTCTAGTCCAGCTCACCTCGGATCCATCGCAGCTCCACAGCTCCTCCGCCGCTCTCCCGCTCCTCCAAACTCCTCCGATCTCCGCACTGCTCCGGGGGTTGGTACCGGTCGATGCTGCACAATCTCCGTCTCAATCTCCGTCTCTGTCCCCGTCTTTGCCTCCGCCACCGCCACCGCCTCCACCTCTGCTGAGAACCGCCAAACTGCGCGCTGCTGTTCTCCGGGCCGTCCTCGACTGAGTGGAAAACCTGGCGTGGCTCTCTGCTCTGTTTGCTCTAACTATACCTGCCCGTTGTTTGACTCCTGTACTCTTTAGTATGTCACCCTAAGTGGGACAGATATTCCGAGATGTGGGCCTCGTGCACACTGTGCATCTGGAACCAAGATATACCCAGCTGATAAGCCCGTAACAAGGGCAAAACTGGTCCTGGGTTGCTTGTGTTTGGGTCCACGGAGGACCTGGCTTGGCAGTTCGGGCTGGACTGTTTCCATTTGAGCAGGGTCAGGACTGATTTGCATGTAGCTGGGTCCAAACTGAGGTTACATGGTGTGCAAAAAAAAGGATTTTACTGCGGCCCTAGTAATTACCAGTGGCTGAGATTAATTCAAGCATCCTATCCCTCACTTTTTGTATACTTTAGAACATCTGCAATGACATCATTCATGATAACACTGTGCATGGCGGGGGTGTGTGTTGTGGTTACTTTACGGCACGAGTTATAGTTACTTGAGATAACTATAACAGGTGCATTTTCAGTGTTTTTGTTAGTTTAAAACGGTATGTTTTAGCTAACATCTTCACCTAACTATACATGCACGTTATTTGACTGCTGGTGCAGAAAAAATATGAAGACTTGATTGGAATATGAGACTTGCTGTTATAATCTGTGCAAAACAGTGTTTTATTTCCTTAGACTTATGATTCCTTCTTAACCTTATTTTTTCAGTACAATAGTATGTCCTCACCTCCCTCTCCCCTATTGCCTACCCATATGGTATGTTCTATTTCAGTTTAAGAAGTTGCCCAGTGGGTTTTCTCCTCAGTGTGAATAGAGCTTGAAACTGAAAAAATAGTTTAACTTTCTTTACCTTGTTGACTCTTTACTTCACTGGCTACAAGGATGCAGTTGTGAAGGGGACATTGCCAAGCACTACCCCTCATTTTGCTCCCTCCAACAATACCTGGTGCTGGTTGGCACTCTCTGTGACGCCTTGTACCTTTCTTGTGATAAGGCCCCATGTTGTTCTCCTCACATGTAACAAGCCCAATTGGCTCTCCTTGAGGCTCCCTGAACCACGATTGACCTAGCAGCATATCAACCTTGTTTTTTTTGTTGATCTGCGATGAGTCCTCTATGAGGGTGTTGCCTCTGCTGCTGTCATCTAAAATGGCACTTTGCAGGGTGTTGTCAGCAAATACACTCTTCATTGACTCCACACAGTGGGATTGGGGCATCTATGGTGGCTGAGGAGGACATTGCTTACCCTGGAGACTTGCCTGAGCTTGCTGCATAGAATGTGCGAGGGCAGCCCACCAGGGAGGAATTCTGTAGGACACAAAGGGAGTTCCCAACCCTTGTGGGCATGAGGCAACAGGCTGAAGCAACCAACCAGCAGTTGATTTCTTCAATTATCACCACATTTACTGGGAGGACAACCTCCTTTACACTGTGCCTAAGACTCCTGGGTATGGTACTAAAAGGGCCCTGGTGGTCCTCCAATACTACAGGGCCTTCCTACTGGAGATGACTCACGGGTTCCCCTGGCAGGACACCTGGGCCAAGACAAAACCTTTGCAAGGCTTGCTTCCCCACTTCTATTTGCCTAGGATAAAGAATTACTCGGATGCATTATCAAGGACTTGTATGAGCTGCGAGAGCAGCGGAACAACAGGATAGAGAGGCTTAAAGCCCCCCTTAATCTCTTGCCTATTTTTAGCACCCCCTTTGAGAGGGTGGGCATCAACATTGTAGTGCCTAGGGATCCCCAGACTGCATCAAGCAACAGGTTTATCCTGATTCTAGTGGATCATGACACTAAGTACCCAGAGGCAATCTCTCTGAGTACCACAACTACACCTGCAGTGGCAAAGGCCCTGATGGAGATTATACCGTAGTGGGTTTCTCCAAGGAAGTTGTGTCTTACAGGGGCACAAACTTAGGGCCTTATTTATGAGGCCTGGTGACACCTTGTGATGCACCGGCAGTATAACAAATGTGCCATGTTCCTCCCCATTTACAAAGGAACGCATCTAAGCAGATGTGTCACTTTGTAAAGCCCTGCGCTACATTATACCTGCACCAGGTATAATAAGGGCTCCCTGTTTTATGGTATATGTTTTTGCCATTTCCGTCTGTATTTAGCCAAATTTATTTTTGGCTAATTTTATCTGCATTTATCCATATTAATTTTGGGTTTTGTGGAAAAAGTAAGCTGAAATTAGTATATGTCCACATTTATTTAACTGATAAATATGCACTCATGCTTGAATGTCTGCTAGGTTTCAGTGCTGTGAACACCCACAGAAGATAAATCAGTGCACTTATATGAAAATATGCAAATCTCAGTATCAACCTTGTGTAACACCTGTTAAAGCCTCTTTACTAAAATTATTTTCTTTGTTTACCCCCTTATCTATCAACCAACACATCTATTGGCTTGGCAGTCATGGCAGACCGTATTTAAAATTAATCTAAAAGAAACCCAGTTTCCGTTTTTATACACATTTAAAAATAAATACAGGCAAGAAAATGAATGTATTCTGTCTCTATTTATCTGTAAAAAAAGGGAGCCTTAGGTATAATGTTTGCAGGGTGGGCGTTCCCATGTAAAAAGCCTTGTAGAAGTGGCGCAGTGAATTCATTCACTACGCCAGTTCTAGAATGCCACTGCGTCAAAATCTTACGCCTGCCTCACAGCGTAAGACTGACACAGGCCCTTTCAAATGGGGCTTACCCCATGTGAAAGGACATATTGCTGGAGTTGCATCACTTTTGTGACACACTCCAGCAATGTGTCATTACTGCGCCTACAAATATGTCAGAAATGCTGACATATCTATAACTCTATGCGACATGGAGCGCCGTACATTGAATAAGGCAAATTTATCGTGTCGCAAGGAGGGCACAGTGAAAACGGTTGCATCGATTTTTCACGCAGTGATGTAACAGTTTGCAGAAATGACTTGGCATTTAAAACTACTTGCCAAGCCTCAAACTCTCCTTTTATTACATATAAGTTACCCCTAAGGGAAGCCCTAAGCAACCCTATGGGCAGGGTGTCATGTAAGTTAAAGATAAGACAAGTACCTTTATGTTTTACATGTTCTGGTAGTGAATTTTCACTACTGTGAGACCTACTCCTCTCATAGGCTAGCATTGGGAATTCCTTAATACACTTTTAAGTTGTAATTTCTGATCAAAGAGGATGTGCTTTTTCATGTTTCATATGGAATAGTAAAGATAAATCCTTCTTACTGCTGAAATTGGACTTAACATTACTATTTTAGAAAATGGACATTTCTCTGCACTTTCTGCTTTGTGTGCCTGCCAGCTAGTTCACAATATATGTCTGGGGCGGGGGACAGCTACACTTTGTACATTCCCTCTAGACAGCTGGAACACAGGAAAGATCGGTGTGTCTGAGTACCCATCTACATAGATATGCATTCTGATGGCCTTGCCTTGGCAGGATGGAAGGGAGGGGCAGTGAATAGGCTGTGTCCTGTCCCCACACAAAGGACTTGTTACCCCCCACAGATGGCCTGGCAGACAGGACTGGGTTTAAAGAGATACTTGTGCACTTTAGAGAGTTGCTTCAAAGTTATCCCCCACATCAAAGTCTCTTTTGGGTATAAGTACTGGGCATCCGACCCCCTAAATACAGACACTTCTGGATCTTGAACCAAATCTCTGTCTGAAGGACTGCTATACTGCTTAAAGGACTCCTCTTTGAACTGCAGATTTGGAAGACCTTATTTTTTTCTTGTGTTGCCCTGCTGACTGATGCTCCTTGACTCTGCTGAAGGAGGGCTGGACTCTACCTTCCCTCCAAGTACTCTCCGAAGGCTTGCAGGTTTGCATCCTGTTTTCTCAAGTCTCATTCTCACAAAACACTTCTTGCAATTCTGCTGGTGCTGCTGGACTCTGCCATCTGTGAGTCCTATGCTTGCCTGAGGTGCCCTCTCTAGTTCTGGGCCTCAGAAATAGGTTCCGCACCTGTTTTGCTACAAAATCAACGCATGGACAACTTTGCGTGGATCTGAACCGACACATTGCTCTTGAACACCAACGCAGGAGCCAATCAGCGACATTGCCTTGATTGACTGTGCTGCTCCACATAGACAGATAGTAAGGTTCAACCTCGACGAAGCACCTGCATCGTAAAGGGGTTCGACACCGAAGCTTTCATTGACTGGGCGGATCAGCACTGACGCTCCGCCTCCATCCAAAAATCAATGATGACGCATTAACCCCTCGACTTCTTGCACAGAGTCTTTGAAGTCGCTGCTTGCTACATCCAAGATACTTTGTCAGCGGGACCTGTCTGAGTCCTATAGGCGGCCTGCCCTCCATAACTGTCAGCCTGAACTTAGGCTTTAACCTGGTCTAGCACGACCTCAAGTAACCTTTTAATGTTATTGACTATTGAGCATGGTTTTGGGATTTAAGCTTTAAAAATCCATATCTCAACTTTTACTGATTGGATTTTTGTCATTTTGATCTTGTTCTTCTCAGATAATTATTCTTTATTTTTATAAACCCATGCAGAGTCTTTTTATGGTGCATTAATTGTGTCACTGTGTGTGTGTGCTGCACAAATACTTTACACATTACCTCTTTAAATAAGCCTGACTACTTTGTGCCAAGCTACCAGAGGGTGAGCACAAGTTTTCTTTTAGTGTGTACTTAGCTTACCCTGAGTAGAGTGGTAGTTTATGCCTCGTTTGGGTGCATACCTCAGCAAACCAGGCATCCCATTTCTAACTGTGCCTAACAAAAATGAATGTGTCCTCATGTAATGCAACTGGTGCTATGTAAAGCGCTCTGATACCCAATTCGGGTCAAGTTCGCGCTATATAAAACGCTGCAATAAATAAATAATAAAAATTTAAAAAACTGGCAGTAATTATAGGGTATTTTAATCCTTCACTAAAATAACATTGTGAGGATGTTAACTTTCAATTACCTATTTTTCTGGTTGCCTTTCTTATTGAAATTAGTACCTCACATGTCTTTTGCAAGCATGAAGCAAGCACCTTCATTTTTAAACAAAGTTGGGGTGCCCAATTTACCTTAGAAGGAGTGGGTCAAAGTAATAAATCCTTTCTGATAGCGATTTGTGGGTAAAATTATCTGTTCTGTAAGAAAACAACATATACTTTTACATAATCTGTTTATCCAAAGTAGATGCATGTATGAAACTTTACCTGAACCTGAATTAGAGGAAGAAATGGATAAAGGTGAATTAGGATATTTCTAAAATAACATTTATGAAAGTAGAAAGCACAGTTTAGGGACAAATTAAATGTAGTAGTAGAACACAATGAATATTTTAGTAGGGAGCAAGGCAAACAAGAAAGTGCTACCAATTGCATTACAATATTACAAGGTTTGGCAATTTATGTCATTTTTGAATGTTCACAGACTAGTTGATAAGAGATCAACGAGTCAGGTGAACTAATAATTTGCATATACAATAAAAATTGTTAACCAAAAACCCAACTTTATGTGAGGCAATATATGTTGCCAAATCAGCGGAACACACTGCACAATTTATCAAAGAAATCAAGACTACTAATAATTTAGTGGCTGAACTTAATGTGGACAAACATGATAGTTAGGTATGTAGGATAAAAGGCAAAATGATAAAAGAAACTAAACCTGCCATTGAGATGAGAAAACTTAGATTTTCCACTTGTGGTAGCAGCAGCTACCTAGCTCATAGTTTGCAATGTCAGGTGAGGAATTCTACTTGCAGGAAGTGTCATGGAAGAGGAAACTTTGCAATATTGTGTAGCGAGGGAGAAAACAAACGGATTAACTCCTTTGAAGGTAACATACATGATGAAAGAAAATAGTTTTCCATGTATACAATTTAGATGATAAATGATGCCCTATATGCAAAGTGTATTTCATCAGTAATGCTGTGATGATGCTGGCCATTTCTTGTCCCTCATATTGACTTACCGATTTTGAGGATTTCAAGCAATTTCAGAATTCCAACAGCGTAAAACTAGATATACCAGATATATCTCCAAGTGGATATAATAGGACCTCATTCCACTAGCTATTATGGTGAAAATGGAAATATATTTCAACAGTATAGAGAGTGTATGTGGTTGAAAAGAGGTCCAACCTCCTAAGTTGGCAACACCAGAAGGAGCTGGGTATTACATTGGAGAAGTTCTCCTTGTAGACAGACCAATCAGAAATAAAAGAATTTGAAATGATTTGCTGGAATTGTTTCCAGATTAACATGGTCACCTACACAGTTTCCAGCATAAGATTAAAGTAAAAATTGGAACAGGGCCTGGTGTGCTTAAGCTACGCCCAGTTCCTAACTTGATGAACAGGAGTTAAACAAACAAACTTACCAAATTAGGGAGCATTCATACTATTGAATGCGCCGAATGATTGGCCCCTCTTGTCATTGCTTTCAAGAGAAGGTATTCACCTTTGTGTAGATTCACTTAGCCCAAATGAAAATATATAGGCAGATAGACACCCCGTAAATGCATTTCTGAAATACTTAGCATGATGGGTGAAGCAAATTGTTTCAGTGTAATTGATCTGTCTATGCCGTATCACCAGATTGAGCTATACCGTGACTCCATGCCATTGACAGGTTTTATTACACCCATAGGAGCCTAGATGTGAAGGATGCCATTTGGTCTAGCATTTGCTGCTTCGGTATTCCTAAAATCCATACTCCAGATTTGAAAAAGAGTAGGCAATATCTTATTTTTTCGATGATTTACTTGTGTATGGGCCCTCAGTGCAAGAACATGACAAAACTTTACCTGCTGGTTTTACGGTCAAGAAGGACAATCGCCATATTAGTGTGAGCTTGGTAGATTACCTATGAAGGAAGAGTTCAGGCAAAACATTTGTTTAGTTGAAGCAGTAAAAGAATGATGCTTGCCGAATGAATAAAGATGAACTAAGATCATTTTGTGGGTTACTTGAATGTGACTGTCTGTATATATAACTAGACTAAGGGGCATATTCTCAAGGAGCTATCGTGGAGTTAACGGCACTTTATCGCAGCCAAAGTTGTGATAAATGTATCTACCCATTCACAAGCTGGTGTTAACAGCCCACAGCACCAGTTTAACCGCTATAGCAGCCGCAAAAAACATTGCCACAGAAGACCCCCGCAACTATCGCTAATGAGATGCAGAGTAGGCGTTCCCGTGCCAAAAGCTGCGACAACACCACTCCACAACATTTACAACGAACAGACAGAACTGCGATAGGAACACAAAACAGGTGATTAGGCGCGTTAGCAGCAGGAAAATAACACCTGCTCTGACTTGGTGCAAAGTCGAGCCACAGCCTGCACCACAAATGGGAGCACAGCCCACAGACACATCGGAAGGGCAACAGATGCCATGGAGCCACAGTTCATGTGGCCAGGACACCCAAGACTGCCACAACACCTACCGTCACCACCCCAGGACCCCAACCCCCACCCGGAACACCCCCTCCCGGACCACCACAGAGGCAGCGCAGACAAAGACAGCAGTCCCCCAGGAAACGCACCAGCCTCACAGACCCAACACCTGACAATGTCATTGCCCACTACAGGCCCAAAAGGACAACCATCCTACGCATCCTGACCAACAACGCCCAACAGGCCGACTGAACCAGCACAGCGGACAACCAACATTCCACCCCACACAAAGCTGCTGGCTGTGCTGCACATGTTGGCCTCTGGTACCCCCCAACCAACACCCGCCAGAGTCTAAGGAGTCACACAGCCAGCCACATCCCAGTCCATCACACCTGTCCTGGACATGACCACAGCCTGGTACCTCAGTCCGAATACATCCAACACAATGCGCAGGATCCACTGGACACTAAGCAAGGACCATACACCATAGATGGATGCACGCACGTGTTGGGGGCAATCAACAGCACACATGTCATACATGTGCCCCCTGCCGACACAGCACACAATCACCGCACCAGAAAGCACCTGTCTCACATCAATGTGCAGGCAACAAAAGAACACCGTGGAACCTCCACCAATGTCGCCTACAAATACCCAGCCAGTGTGCATGATTCCTTCATCCTCCGACAGTCCATCAGCAACCAGCGTTCCCAGGATGGTACCAAGGGAAATGCACAGCCCCTTGGCAAGTTCCAAATGAACACCCCACTCATCTCAACTCCACAACCATGTAACTCACAACTGGCAATGCACACGTCACAAAATCATAACCAACATGCAAAACAACATGCCCACCCACCAGACATGACAGAACAACTCACAATGGCAACCTGGGCAACCCTGCACATGAGCCATCAATGGCATGGCCCCTCAGCCACTCTCTAGCCGAATGTGGGGAAAGGTGGCAACCAGGCATGTGTGAAGGAGGCAGGAGAACCATGATTGGGAAAGTACACAATTCCAAGAGTGGCGGAGATGTGCTGGACAGACCGCAGTATGCAGAACACACCCATATCCATGGCGACATACACCTCTGGTGTATGTAGTGTAGTGGACAGTGGATGCAACCATGTCACCCCGGCCAGTGGGGGAGTTTGCAGAAATGTTGCCTGTTACGTCCCCCCCAGAAGCGTGCGCGGAGTGGGATAGCCCGGCATACGCCAGGCCAGCGTAGGGGTGTAAATAAAAAGCACATAACCATGGGCGTGGTCCTCTTACAGAATGGAATTGAAATGCTTGTTGGGAGGGCAAGTTGAAATCATGCTTAAAGGAATATTCCCTAATGTTGTTTTTGTTGGTCATCAGATTATCATGTTGAGAACTTATTATTGTGAGTTCCTCAACTAAAGACATATATTTTACTGATTCTCTCATTGCTTGTGTTTCTTAAACACTTTGGGTCTCATTTACAAGTCTCTTGCGTAGCCAGTATTTCACTTTTTATTTTGTTACAGCAGCACAGAGTGCAGACCCATATCTGAGAGGCCATGCAAAGCCACTTTGCATGGCTTTTCATGGTCCCATAGAAATGGTGTAAGGCAATGCAGCAAAAGCCACTGCAATACCTTACACTGCGTCAGGGAGGCATGCCATGGGTGTTGCAGTGTGTGTTCCCACGCAACACCCATGGGATTTGACACATCCCCAGATTTACAAGGATCTGCAAACCTGGAAATGTGTCAAAACTGTACGCCTCCTCAGGGTAGGCACAACAAGGTAAAATATGTTTATTTCTCTTAGTTGTTTCCTCTTTCTATGTGTGCTGAATTCTGAGCACACAAAGAAAGAGGAAAATGCCTCCATGGATAGTTTATCTTCATGAATGTGTCCTTTTCTTCACAAAAACAATCCTGCCAACAATGCATACACCTTCGCACCATAAACTTTGAGCAGATTTACATGAGAATTACACCACCGTAACATCACTTTTACCGACGTTCCAGTGACACAATGCCCTGCTCCCTATTTCCAAAGTGGCCTTAAGCCAATTTTATGGCTTAACACCGCTTTGTAAATATGGTACCCTTTCACACAGTTTTCTGAATGAAAGGGGTGTTCAATGGGTGTTGCTGTAGGTATTCCAGCACAACACCCATTGCTTTTTGACGCTGCCCCAGATTTACAATCATTAGATAATGTCGACTTGCTACTTCTATGTGTGCGGCAGAATGCAGCACACATAGAAGTAGCAAATTGCCATTATTGATTGTGTAGGACTACCTTCCTGCACACAAACAACCATTAATGGCGTTTTGCTCTTTCTATGTTCGCTGCAGAATGCAGCACACATGGAGAAAGCAAAAACGAGGTGAAATAAAAGATTTTTCCCTGTTCCACCAATCTAACGCTTGTTTTTTCATGACGTTAGCTTGTGGCGCAGCCTCAGATTTACACATCCTTATAAATCTGGGGCAGCGTCAAAAAGCAATGGGTGTTGAGGTGGGATGCCCGCAGCAACATCCATTGAACACCCCTTTCATGCAGAAAACTGAGTGAAAGGGTTCCATATTTACATATCGGTGTTAAGCCATAAAAATGGCTTAACACTGCATCCTTATGAATACAGCGCATCCCTACATTTTGGAAATGATGCAGCACAATGCTGCCTAATTTGGAACAGCGCAGCACTGCACCATTTCCTTGTTAATAGGCCCCTTTGTCATTTGCATCCCTCATGGCTTCATTGTGCTTCCATAGCATATCCCAAATTAGCCTTCAATAGCAGCATTCCCTTGTCATCTCCAGGACCGAGACCAAGCCAGCACAGAGCTCCATCCGCTACACCACATTAAAGACATCCGTATCCAAGGCTTACATTTGCCTGCATACAGGCTTACTACTACCTCACTGAAGCTTCAGCCCCCATTGATCCAGTTTCAGACAGACAATTGGCAACTCTGAACTGCCTTTGTTCAAATGCTCCCACCAAACACCTCTGCCAATCAGCATTCAGTGTTGTACTTTCAATCTTCCAGGCTTGTGTCAGTTTCACTGTAAATTCCACAGCACTTTAGTGGGTGGCATGCAGCTTGCTGACCTGAATAAAATTTTACTTTCCTACTGATCTTTCTCTCCGGGACAAATGTGGACTGTAGGCATCATATTTTGAATCTTAAGCCATTCCTATTCGGTCACAAAGTTTTCTCCTAGGCCCATAAAGTCAGGTGAACTCAGGAAACTTCCTCTTGACAACGGTGGGCAAAATGAAAGCAGCCTGGCCTGCAGCAAGGGAGGGTTTCTTGCCGCAAGATGTCCAAAAGACGGGACATGTTGCGACCTGAAACCCTCCATTTACAGATATGAGGTGGTGGAGAAGAGGTTGGAGCAGACAACACACAATGTGGGAGAGGTGCTGGTGCACCAGCCTTAACGCTTACAGGTATTTATGTTCAGATAGTGAACTATAAACATTAATTCACTAACTCATACAGTTGCGTTTTGGCTCACTCATTCACTCACACATCCAAGCACTCACACAATCATTTAATACTAATGTCTTCGTTTAGAGGATGGACATCTGTTGAAGGTGGAAGGATGCCCCGTTTGCCAACATCTTGCTTCCCTGGCTTGATATAGGGGCCAAGGAGCCCGACTGACTTGTCCAAAACGCTGGTGCTAGTCAGGCAGGCAGACATAGTGCCAAACTGATTGCCATGGCAACCTGTCCTGTCTGTGGCTGCCATGCACATCATTGTAGTAGCAGGCAGAATAAAACAACAACGCCGCTCAAAAGCAAACGCCTGCTTTTGGGGGTTGCCTTTAGACAACTTTAAAGGATTTTAAGCGGTCCCCCTTGTCAACTATTTTGTTTAATACAAAGTGCTCTCACAAATGTTGGCAGCTGAACCTTTGTTGAAAAGAGCCAATGGTGCTGCAGCAGCCTCTATTTTTGGCCAGGCTATAAATACAGTATAGTCTTAGGGGAACACCCAATATACCCTTGAGGGCTTGGGCAAATTTGATTGAAAAAGTAGTGTGCCAACAAGGGATTTTGTTTAGAAAGGTTACGTTGTTTTGTAAATTATTGAAAATTAATTTTTAGATGAGTTCAAAGCTGATACTCAAACACATATTGTTTAACTGAATTAATCAAAGATATACAACACACACGGGGTATCTTTTTAGTGAAAGAATCACCGATTTTTTATATATAAACAATCAATAAAAAGGAGTACAAATAGACAATTGAATGTGCAGTGTAACATGAAAAGAGAAAAAATTGAATGTTATCCACAGTTCATGACACAAAATATCCAATCCAATAACGAACACAGAGATCTATCTCATCTTAGGAGAGCAATCAACTGTACATAGATGTTGTGGAAATGGATAATGCAGTCGACGTTTCGGTCTGTAAGGGCGTCAATCCGTCAGACCATCTTCAGGACAGTGGAAATTTCAAAAGGGGACTCCTGTATAAACATAGTGTCAATTAATAAATACAGCTCAAAATCTCTCCTAGTTAAGAAACAAAAACAAATTTACAGTCATTGCTTCAGTTTCTACTTATATTTCAGTTTTTTGCTGTTAATTCATCTTTTAACAATTTTGTTCTGAAGATCGTTATTTATACCAAGAAGATTTTCATTAATCTCACTAATTGTTTAGTCGTTTCAGTAATGAAATCTTGCTTTATCCCAATGTCTTCCATCAATTGTCTACGCTGAAACTTTAACTCATTAACTTTTCATTCAATTTCTGCCTCCGCTGCTAATAACAACCTTAATTTCAATTTAAAAGAAGACTTCAGATGATAGATCATTGCAGCCAGCTTAAAATGCATCAAAAACGCTCAGTGTCTCTTTATGTTTTAATGTCAGTCAGACACTTGCAATGTCAGCTGCTGGTGTGAGACATTCACAGTATGGGTTCCAGCTTCAAGGACCAGTCTCTGACTGCTGATGCATTTGTCCCAATGCATGAACCACCCACTTGCTCTATTATCATTGCATTTCCCATGATGCATTGTAGACAAACTGGAGCAACTATACTCTGTACAATCAGGGGCGGCTCCTCCCTTGAGGCAGAGAAGTGTCTCCCCACTGCTCTCGGAGCAGTGTAAAAGGAAAAATAAAATGATAGTAGCAGAAACTATTTCTATTATTATCATTCTATTTTTAGTATCAGCCAGGTTGGGCGGAGCAGGCTCGGCCCCCGTGGTTGCTGCACTCCAAAGTGCGCATGACTGCTTGGTCAAAACAGTCTTGCACACTTGGCATGTTCCCCAGCAGGCTGCATTACACAGCCTGGCGTGGAACATGTCCAGATTTCCATTCCCCATCGGAATGCCGAGCCACTGTTCTCAGACCAATCACAACGCTGTATTGCAGCATTGTTATTGACTTAGGCGATGGAGCCTGCGTGCTTCTTGGTTCCAGCCACAGAGACACGGCAAGGGATTGCGGAGGAGAGACAACTGGGGAATCAAGACACAGTGAGGAGGTAAGTGTTTTTTTATTTTGTATCTCCCTTCTACCCCCGTGCTTCTCCACTTTCATTCCCTGCCAGCCGCTACTATGTACAATATCTATAAGTGCACCTTGTGATCATGAGGGAATGTCATATATAAGTTGTCTGTTCTGCTGTTTACTGAAATGTAAGCAAACTATTTTGAACCCACTACCAAGAACTGAGGGAGGAATAGCACAGTACTTACCTGTGCAAACTAAGGATAAAGGTCAATGACCATATTTGCATCTGTGCCATCTTGCCAGGGACGTAGTTTCAGAGGGGGTGTATGTGTTTTGACCCCCCCAAATAAATGCCTTTTTGGCGTGGTAGATGGGCCTGGGGCCTGGAGTCGGATCTGCTATCTCTTAGTCGTTTTTTTCGTCTTCTGTGAATGAAAGACAATATAGTGACGTTTGATATAAATGGAGAGCGAGACAGAGATAGCCATCTGGTGGATACATTTCAAAATGTGGAATCAGATAACTGGGAATAAATACTTCTCTGATTGTCCAAACTGTGTGATACTAGGCACATATTATATATTTCCGAGCCTCCTTTTTCTTTATTATCACATATGAGCACACTTTTAAATGCTTGAGTTTAGGATGTGGGCTGTACAAGTGCCTTTTATGCTTGATTTAACAGACAGTACAGTTGCACTATCTATTATAAGAATTAGGGTCATGTGTAGGATTTACATGACTGCTGATTTGCCTCTCAGTTCACTATTAGCATTGTCGGTGGGGGGCAAACTATGAATGTTTCTAAAAACTATCACTGTAAATAAATGTTTCTCTAGGCAGTGATTTAATCTGATGTATAAGGAAGAACAGCTTCTGCATGTTAAAGAGATAACCTTTTTTTGAATTTTGAACCGATATTATCATATATTTACATTATTTATCTTGCATGAGATACATCTCAAAACTTTCATTGTTTGGCTTTAGCACAGACTGTTAGTGCCAAGCCACAGCTCGACTCTGGCTTGGCTAGCTCTACTAGTTTGCCTGCCAACACTCTATATGTGACGTGGGCTTAGTACATGAGGACATCAGTCACTTGCTAAAGTGATATTTAAAAGGAGAGGACTCTAAACATGGACTGTTCCCACATGCACCAATTTGACAACTCTACCATCAAGGCTTTTTGTAGCAGTGACAAAGTTATTCCAGGGCAGGGAGTCTAGTCGGTTCTGTTGTACATGGCTGTAGTCATGAGTTCCCAGAGAGAACTACCAGGTCATGGTAGTACGGGCAGGAGTGTAGCTTTTGGGGGATGTTTGGGATCTGACACCCCTCAATGAATTTTTGATTTGATAGTTGTTGGACTTGGCCCTTTTCGCAGGGTTATCCCCAATCTTTTTGCTTCTTGCTCCTATTTTTTTCCTGATCTGTGGTTATTGGCTATAGGACTCTGGACACTCTTTACCACTGCTAATTAGTGCTGAAGTGCATATGCTCTCTGTGTAAATTGTTGTTACCTGCCATGTCGACTTGGCAACTGCACCTACTTGCCAGGCACTACCTTCCCTTTTCTTACATGTAAGGCGCCCCGATGGTAGGCCCAAGGTACCTCCCTGGGCAGGGTGCAGTGTATGTGAAAGGTAGGAAATATACTGGTGTGGGTGAAATGTCTTGATAGTGAAATAGTGCCAATTTAGTTTTTCACTATAGAAAGGCTGTCTTGCCCAATAGGATAGAATGGGAGTTTATAACATCTTATAAATTAAACTTCCCATTGGGACACAATAGAGAAATAAAGTTTAGGCTCTCTGAACTGAGAATTTAAATACACATCTTTTAATAAAGATGGTGTTTAAATTGTGAGTTTGAAAATGCCACTTTTAGAAAGTGATACTGCCAAGAGGGCGACAATTACGCCCCAGCTGCTGCACTGCTTAATGAGGAAACTCTCCTCTTGAAGTGAACCCAACATTTTAACCAAAGTACTCCATAGTGATCAATAGTAATCCAATGAATTTATAAATGTCAAGTAATCCAAATATTCAATACTTATAGAGTCACTCCAGAGACAGCGATTTTGAATTAGAATATTTTATTTCACATTTTCAAATGCCTAATGCTGCCGTTCCAGCTTAAACATAGACACGTGCTGTCAACATTCCTTCGAGCCGGCACTTGTAAAACAACCCAATGCATTTAGAACTTTTTAAGTTCTTCGTCAGGGGTGCTGAAATAAATCAAAAAGAACTACATGAACAACGAAACTATACATTTTAAAACTGTAAATAATAATAAAAATTGTTCCCAGATTTTTTATTAACCCCCTCCACTTGTCCCCCCACGTGAATATTAATGCAAGCGCAATAAAAACAAAAGTGACAGAAGAAAACATTCTCCCACCCTTTACCCTAACGCCCATAGAAAGCACACTATGTTAATTTACCTCATCACACCGCAACCGGCAGTTTAGAGTGTGCATGCCATCCTACGTATTCAGGGAGTCATCAACTTCCCGCCCGTTAAGACCTTATTTAAAGCCTGCTCACACACACATTTTCCCTGTAACTCCCTAATTAAAACAAACCCCGTGACTTGCCATGTCCTCTGCTTACTAGTGAAAAAAGACTGGTGCCCCACATTCCTATAATGCACTAACCCTGTAGTCAGAAACAGTAAACCCAACTAAATTAAAGCAAATGCAACTAATCACTTGTGAACAATAAAACAAATCAGAATAAACAGTGAGTACAAAACATAAACAAACATGTAAAATCACTTCTGGTAAATGAATCAATCTCTTTCAACAAAACAAAATCCATTGTGTATTAACAAAGCAACTTCCTCCTGGATCGTAAATAAATGCAGTCCACACTTGATGATACTGTCAGCAATCCGCTCGAGATGGTTAGATGTTGTGCTGTCTCCAAAGTGGTACTTTCAAATAGAGCTCAATCATGTTCAGTAATTGACACACTGTTGGGGTGCAACCTCACGTTCAGGACGGAAGAAATTGCTAAGCAAATGCAAAGTAGCAAGTGCACACCTTCCCTTCTGTAAAGTTTAATTTTTGCTTATATTGCCCAATGAATGCGTGCTAATAGCGCTGTGACCGTTCCCACACAGTATAGCTGTTTCTGCCAAGGAAAGGAAAAGGACTTTGCTGTGCTGTGTCCCCTGCTTGAAGAAGATCTCCAAGGGTTTGTGTAGCGCTTGCCTCCTGTTTTGAAGTCTCAGGGACAGAAATACTTTACCCCAAGCTCCCCTGAACCTCCTTGCTGGGAGTTCCAACCTGCCCAGAGGTTCCTGTGACCTCTGGAAGTTGATTTTGCTGTTGGGAGCTGAAAAAGTAACGCAACTTCAAGAAAATCGAAGCATCGCTCTTCTTGCGTCAGTTTTCCCGACATAGCACCACGGTGCAAGAAGAATCTCCACGCATCGCTGTGCTGCTGCAAGAATCAACATATCGAGGGATCGTGGCTGAAGAAACTGATGCAGCGCCGCTCGACGCCACCACATCGATCGCTGATGCATCCCGGATTTCTACGCATCATACCTGTGGGGCAAGTTTTCCCGACGCATCACCCCTGGACCAGAACCGTCTCAGAATCAATGCATCACTTTCCCCTACAGATCAGATTTGACGCATCACTTCTCCTGCGTGCAGCACAACTGTCACATCGCCTCCCCAGGGTCTCAGGAACAGAGGCATCACTTTGTTTTTCGACGCTTCCCATCTCTGCTGCTGTTTGGCCTTGTAAATTTTGTCGCAACCACAGGTACTTTCTGAGAAATTACACATCCATAGTTTTCTGTGGTCCCAGTTGTTTGAAACCTTTTTTAAAGTCATATTCTTGATACATGTATGTTGGATATTTGTCGTTTTGGTCTTTTTGTAGTTTAGATAAAGATACTTTATTTTTCTACACTGGTGTCCATTTGTGGTGTTATCATTGTATTACTGTGTGTTTTGAGTACAAATACTTTACACATTACCTTTGGAATAGGCCTGTCTGCTCGTGCCAAGCTACCCAGGAGGTGAGTAGGGGTTATCTAAAGTGTGTATCCCCCTTACCCTGACAAGAAGCAAGGGGCCCTATTTGGCCAAAGGTACCTACAACTGCCAACTAGAGAGCCCCTTTTCTAACAATAGTTGAGTATGGAGGCCCGGTGTCAGGTCTGCTATATCTGTATCGGTTTTCCTCATTGTTCACATTTCTCCAAGAGGTTTTAACTTGTTCCTTTTTTGAATCAGTGTCTTAAATATGTACAGTGGTAAGTTCACCAAAAAAGCAGAAAATCTGCGCCCACAGAAGTACTCCTTGAATGGGTGCGAATTTACTACTTCTTGGAACTCACAAACATTTGCTATTGTAGGCTTGGAAAGCTGCGTCAGTCTCAGGTTTCCAGGCATACTACTGGCTAAAGACAATGGGATGTATGCTTGCAAATAGTCTAACCAGTGGCAAACCTATGTGGTACCTTTCCAATCCACAATTTCTTGCCCTCTGTGCCACTGTAGACAGAGGCCCGCTAATACAAATCAGTACTGACCCTGTTCCTCATGGAAACAGTCCATCCCGGATCCTGATCATCTCACCCCTCCTCCCTGCAGCCCACTGCTTTTTTAAATTTGCGATTTACCTCCCCCGAATCTCACTGACTCAGCTACAGCCCTACATCTTGCAATATGTTTTTTTGTCCCTATAAGTTCCACTGACATTTAGCCTTTCTGAGCACTTTTTTGGGTCCCAAATTCTGAGCCAGAAAGGCAGTCATTTCAGAAATTACTGTAAAAAAGTATTCATATAGAGAAATCGTTGTACCACAATATCTGCTTGAAGTGAGAGGGGTATCAATCAATGGTGTGCCCTGAGATAAGGAAACTCTCAATCCATAGCGCCCAAGCCCTTTCCCACACAGCTTTGCCATTTATAGGTAATTGGGATGTAATAAGATAGACTACTAGCCCCTTCAATGCACATTTGCTTGGTGTAGAGCGGACAACAATGTATTTATCTTCTTTTTGAGTGTTTGAAGAAGATGCGTATGGTTTGCAGTAATGATGATGAACTTCAGAAAGTGTGTTCACAGGAGATACATTAAGATCCCTAGTGATGTTGAATTGGGTGCTCATGTCCTGATGAGGCACTCTTGCTTCACACTTTGGACCAGCCAGGAGGAGCCCAAAAGCTAGCTCTTCTTCACTGCTTCCACCCTCGTGGGGAAATAAGATGTTTCCTGCTATCTCCCTCCAGGCATGGCATGGAAAATGCAAAACAGAATGTTTGACACTCACCCTACTAGGGCTCCCCTCCTAATTTGTGAAGAGATGAGGAGTTTCCAGGCCTGGTGCAATTTCCTGGAGGCCCTCACCTCATCTCAGAAAGTGGTGCTTAAACTGTGACATGCCAATGGACGTTTTGGTCCCTTGGGAGACCTAGCCTCATAGAAAGTGAATTTTGGAGAAACTGGTTGAAACAGCAACATGACAAAACTGTCATGAAAAAATAGAAACAAGTACAATATCGCAAGAAAGGTAGTGGGGCAACCCACATGACATGGCACAGTGAACAGCTCTGCTGTGCTAATGGAGGCAATACATCAAGGAGCAATTGTCTCCCTGCCAACAGAAACCAAGGAGGAAATATGTCAGGAACTCGCAATGCTCTAGCTGTCATCTCAACAAAAAAAATATCAGTGTGTCGGGCAGGGTTCCATGAACTGCAACAGCCAGGGGCTGTGGAAAGTAGAATACTCATGCCCCACATCTCTTCCACCACTCTACACCCAAAGGTATGTACAGGTTAAATGGCAAAAGAATACAATCATAATAGCTCTCCTCTGCCTAATTTGTAGAGGGTTGTTGGTTGTGGGCATTAGCACTATTTTGGGGGTTTATGACTTATTTTTCATAATCAAACTTTTATCCAGATCGAGCGAGTGAGTGAAAGACAGAAAAGGGAAGATAAAAATTGGAAAATAATAAGAAAAGGAGAAAACAGGTACAGAAAAGAACCTGCAGGAGTGAGATAAAGACACAGGATTGTAGTGTGGTGTGAGGAAAAAGCATGAGGTGGAATCAAGACTAAAGTAGCCTTGTTGTGTATTTACCACTAATCCATAGGATCTGTGCATTTGTTAGACAACATAAACTTTAGGTGAGGTGCCTTGACTGATCTCAAGCACCCCTGTAGGATATGTTCGCCTAGAGACCAGCTAGCTCACAGTGCCAACGTAAGCCCCCCTAACCTTACCAGGGAGTGAATAGTTTCTGGCAACCACTGAACATGACAGCCCTGACCCCTCAGAGATCTTGGTAACAGATCAGAACCTCTCGCTCAGTCACTCGTGCACTTTTGTTCTCAGAGAAGTATACAGAAAATGCACACTGGGAAGTTTTCAATATAGTTATTCAACCAACGTAATTCTTGTATAAAATTCATGTGCTTTGCTAATCAGTAGACAGAAGCAGATGAAAGTGATTTCAAGCACCAAAAAAGTAAATAGTAGCTACAGTACTATCATGGTGCTAAAGCAGTGTATATATGCAGGCATATAAATCAAGGTAGTAATCAGGCCGAACCCTACTCTGTGTGTACCTAGAGTGTGTGTAGGTGTGAAGCCAAGAATCCCCCCAAGGGATGATCCAACTCCATTACTTGGTGAAAGAGAATATAGATCACCGTCTTGGTCATGAAGTGGACATCCCTCACAGAGATATCAGACCATTGCGTGGTGAAGTCTCAGCATGCAGGGACCCTCGGAGTCAGCTGAAGGGCCTCCTCTGCCAATCCTATGAGATTCGAATTATGTATAATAAAAAGACCCCTTGCGATGTACGCATAGATTAGCAATGTTATGGATATGTAGATAGCCCTGTCGCCCTGTGAAGGAAGGTAGAACAACATTTGTACATTTGTGTGTAAAGGCCTTGCACTTGCTGTTCGTGGCATCATGATATTGTTATACGAAACCAGATGTGTAAACAGAAGTAGTTTCAGAGAAACACATCCAACATTGTCACACACACGAATATGCGCAAAAGGTCCCAGCAGTAATGTTATTGTGAAAAAGAGGACAATATAAGAAATTAGCAGCTTTACTACATGGACCTAACCCGGGCACATAACAGCCTTGATATTTGGCACACCTTGAATTCGTCCATTGGTGCAAGCATTATTCACTTAATAAACATGAGGCATAAGATAAACAGAGGCACCTGCTTTTAGCTCACTCAATATTTCAGGTGCAGATGACATGGATTTGATTATTTTCACTAAGAAGAGTGCAGACAGGAGAGTCTATTCACCAGCATCTTACTACAGCCTTCGTAGGGAGAATGTGCCTTCTACCCTCTGATCCACATTTGTAAATGTGCAGTGGGCAAGTGACATGCAGGTTTTTTTTGCTTTGCCATTGTTTTTCTAGATTTGCCTGATTGTTCAATACATAACATAACATACCAAATGTATATGTAAAGCCCATGTACACCCACAGGAGAGCCCTGATGCTGAATAAAAGATGTTTATTGATACCCAACTCAATGCTACTCATTGTATTACCCTGGAAAGGGTATGAGGCTGAGAGGATCAGCTGGGATTCAAACCCGTGTCCAGGAGATCAAACACAGATCGCTGCAATGGATTCATTAGTCAACTGAGTTGCCGGACCTAGCTTCTAAGTGAGATTATACTGAAAATGATTTTTTCGTATACAGGAGATCTGCACAGATGCTGAAATAGGCGTCTGTACTATGTGCAGATGGTGCATGCCTGATATAAAAGTTGCTTTTAAGCGCTCTCTGTATTCTTCTCTATTTTTCGCATCCAGTCTCCCGCTCTCTAGGTTCTGCATCACCTGCCAGCTCATAAAGACATTTTTCTGCAATAGTTTACAGATATATTTACATCTGCGCTTCAGTCTCAAAACTGTTCCTAAGAGACTCTAATGTTCGCAAAGAAGGCACTCCGGTTCATGTTACTCCTCCCTATCTGATTTCCCGCTTTGTGGAACATTCTTTATTATAATCCTTATTACAGGCAATCTTTAGTAATTTAAAGAAAGTCATTTTTACTAAATAAATCGTTTCTTGCCAAAATAGAAATAATTCTGATCCTTATAATCACGTTCTGAACATTATTCTGCAAATGCTTCCATTATCCCAGTATTGGGCATGCCAAACCATCAATCACAGTTAAATGTAACTTAAACAACTCTCCCTTGGGATACTTACAAGCCAAACCTGGTGAATTAGTCCCTCCTTTTCAATGTTGAAAATATTTTGTGAATTTCACTTGAGTGCTCTAAAGCCAATGATTGAAGGTAGCACCAGTAAAGATGAATTAGCAGTTAGAAAATTGATAGTTCTTTTCTCAAACCTGTATAAAAATATTTTCCAGGAGAAGACAAAAAGAAAACAAGAGTTGTCTACGCAATATTTACTAATACAGGTAGACTGCACTAGAAGCAACCTGCAGTTGTAAGTGTAGAGCATAAGCAAGAGGCGTGGACGTTTATGAAAAGTTAGACATCTATGCTGATCAATTTGAACACTTGTCATTTCCATTACAAGGATTTTATCCATATCCTATGAAATTACCACATCTCGCTATTGATTTAAAAAAAGATTAGATAAAAACAATCAATAATAAGCTTCTGGCAAAACAGAGAGGAGGACAAAATGCCAGCTTTCCAAAAACAACTGAAAACAAACTTCTATGTCCAAGTTCTCACTTGAGGGGGTGCTTCAATTACGCTATGAGCCAGTCCCTGAGGTCAAAACCTCCATATCGCCTCAATTGGCTTCTAAGATAGTGTTAGAAATGGGATTTCTGGTTGTCTACGGCTTGCGCCAAAGCCAGGCAGAAACCACCACTCTAGTCAGGGCAAGGAAGGTACACGCCAAAGATAACCCCTGCTCACCCCCTTGGTAGCTTGGCACGAGTAGTCAGGCTTATCTCTGAGGCGATGTGTAAAGCGTTTGCGCGCGCACCCAGCAACAACACCCAAGGCCCACCACAAAGGAAACTCCACACAAGGTATTATATAAAAATAGCCTTTGTATTATACCAAACACATTAGATAAAAACACACACTTTACAATGTGCCAACAGGCACGGGCAGAATTTACAAGGGATTATATGTACAGGGGACAGGGCCACCTGGACCACTGTCAGGAATTAGCACTTTGTAGAAATTAGCACTTAGAACATAGGAATAAAATTACTGTAGCACAAAATAACATATATAGCACACAACCAGTAATTACTGGTATCAGGTAAGTACCACCTACGCAACCCTAACCACCTTAGGAAAATATCGCGCAGGGAACTAGGACCTCACTAGCACCACCTGTACTAGGAGAAAACAACCACCTAAGTATCACTATACCTGTAGGGGTAAACGCACATTACACATGATGCATCACAACACATTCAGAGGTGTAGGGAAGGAAAACACATGATGCATAAAATACATTCAGCGGTGTAAAACAAGGCACATGACGCATGAACACACATTCAGAGGTGCAGAAAAGGAAACAATAGCGCAAAACTCACATCAGCCACCACCTGTGGCAGTCCCTAGGCCAACTGGCCTTGTCGGGGCTTGGACGCCCTATGTCCAGCAGAGTTAGGGCGCGCCTGCGCAGGCTGCGCAAACCAGGGCGCACCAGGAACAACCTACACGTTGCAGCTGCCCACTAAGTGCTGGGCAGCTGGGGAAAGGGGCGTGGGCACCACTGTGCCCTTCCACACAAATCTGTCGCACCTGGAGCCTCTCTGGGCTCTAACGATAAAGAAATGCCCCCGTTAGAGCCTCACAGGCTCAATAAACAATGTGTCCCCAACGTTGGAGTCCTGGTCCTGGACTCGAGCAATAATGCCCCCGTAACGTTGGAGCGTGCAAGCTCTATAAAACAACCAATGCGGGGGACGTGGGAGCCCTCTAGGCTCTTTAAACAGATAATTTGCCCCCAACGTTGGAGCTACTCTGAGCTCTACACAAATGCGCCTCGCGGGAGTCCCTTCTGGGACTCTGAGCGAAGGGAAGGAACTGCCACCACGTTGTAGCGGCCCGTAACTGCGGCGCTGCTAAGAAACCAAGGTAAGGAGGGGAGGTTAGGCCTCCAGGACTCCCGCCGTAGCGCGGGACGCGCTGGTGCCCGAGATCATTTTCCCTTTAGGAAACGCGGCCAGCCACAGCCCATCCGGACCCCCCCCCAGCACCAGTACCTTCAGATCTGCGGGGCAGAGGGGACCTCCAACTGGCCTCGACTCCGGGCGACGCTGCTCCGCTTCTCGGAAGCTCCCCAGGGTCAAGGTGCAGGGTTGCTGGCCAGCCAATGGCAGCACGGCCCTTCGTGGTGAGCCCCCAGGCTCAGGAACGCCTCCTCCAATGGCAGTGCGGCCCCGGCGATGAGCCTCCAGGCTCAGGAGCACCTCAACCAATGGCAGCGCAGCCCTTTACACGGAAGCTCCCGGGCCGGCGGCGGTGATTCTTTCGGGACCCAGACTCTCGCCAGCATAACACGGGGTAGGCTCCCGTTATATCTACACAAGTTCCCTGGCGGGGTGGGCCCCCGCTAGGCATATAAAGCAGCACGAAGTCCCTGGCGGGGTGGGCACCCGCTAGGGCTATCTAAACAGCACACAAGGCGGAAATAAGCAGGGTGGGCATCCGCTATAGAAATAATTAATTAAGCGGGGTGGGCACCCGCGAGGACGGCAAAATAGCAGGGAATCCCTACGTCGGGGTTCCCTCACTAATAATTGCAGCTCCGCGCTGCTGGCCACCAATAAAGCGCTCCTAGCGCTATAAATGAAAGAAAGCGCTTCCAGGCGCTTAGGGGTGCCAGTAAGCACAAAAGTCCAGCAAAGTTCTTAGGCATCGGGCAAGGCTGGGCCAGGGGCCAGCTCACTGGGCCCTCTAGGCAGGAAGGCAGTCCAAAGTGGCGGTTCCTCCTGGCCTCCAGCAGCAGCAGCCCCCCCTCAGGATCCTGGAAGAGAACAGTTTCTGTGGGGACACAGCCCCATTTTTATACACTAAAACCCTTTGTTCTTGTTTCAGGGTGAGGGGGAAAACCAGTCGCAGCTGGTTGGGGAGCACCCTTGATGTGCTCAGCCCCTCACTCTATTCACTGGCAGGGCTAGGGTCGTCAGTCGCACCACAGGGGGCAGAGCCAGCATTGTGTGGGGAAAGCCCTGCCCTATTCAGGACCCAAGTGTGCTCCTCCCACCCATCTAGCTGCTGATCTCCCTATTCACCACCGGGTGACTCCTCCTGACTCTGGGGAATCCCTAGCCCGTCACATGACCTCAGCCAGCCAATCACGCGACAATGTACACATTTTACACTGCACACCGAAGTGCCCACTTCTAGAAGTGGCACTTCCACACTAGGTACATGCACGCCGCACACATCATCGCGCAGCATTCAATCACATGAGTCCGCACATACCAAACTCGGGCCTGCACACCCCACGCATCAGGAACTACTAGGGACACATACATTCCCCATGCATTCCTATGGGAGGGCAGGCCTATCTCACCACATGCACTCAGAGTGTGCACGCACTTTACCCTGGGACACAGGGAAAGTGCGCAGAAACCAAAAATCACCACACCAAGTCACCAATAAAAAGCAAAAAGTTCAGGGGTGAACCTGCCAGAAGGGCCAAGTCCAACACAACCCCCTTCCAGCCAAAACGCAGGGCAGACCAATCACCACCGTGATGGACTTCCCTGCTTGGGGCGATAGAACACGGACGCGGGCCCGCAACTGCAGGGACACCCTCCGGGTTCTACGCCACGGTGAACCCATGGAATTCTTTCTAACACCACTGTCTGGACCAACTGGGCTACCCCACTGGTACTCCCAAGCTGTCCGCGGCCAAGACCAGGCCCTAGGCCACCCAGGTGCCACCGGTCTTTGCCTAACCACAGAGTGGGGGGTAGGAACCCCTGGCACATAGCGTCCATTCTCCACTCTTCCTGTCTGCAAGACAGGACTAGACTGCCACTGGTTCTCCAGCCTAGGGTCTGCACCCTCAGGCGGACCAGGAGTCTCGGGGAAGGCTTTCCTCCCCCTACCTCTTCTCCTAGGGTTCCTCCTCCTCTGGCGAGGGGTACACCTAGAACGCCATTCCAACCCAGGGTTTAACCGCTCAGGTTGTACCGGGGCCAGAGGTGGGCTCTCCCACCCTCTGCACCCCCTTCCAGAGCCCTGCTCCCTACCAACTGGGGCGGTACCTCTGGAAGAAGAACCGGTCGGGACGCTGGTTACAGACGTCCCACCCTTCAGGTCAGGCTGATCCTGAACCTGGCCATCCAACCTCCGGCCTAGTACCTTTGGTGGAATAATCGCCTGGCACTCCAGGACTTTGGGGGATTTACACTCCATCCCCCTGAGGCTATCAAATGACACATATGTCGAGCGACTGTCTGTCTGGCGCTGATCTCCTGTCCCCTGTCCACCTGACAGTGCGCGGAGATCCCCCAGAACAGAAGTGGTGTCACCCTGGTCACTACACGGGATCCTAGCCCAACTGGGTAGTCCCTGACCCACCGGCTCTTCCACTGGGGAACTCATCCCCCAATCACTCCTCACGCTGGACTCCTGTACCCTCCCTACCGGAGCGGTACTGCCAGACTCCAGAACCACAGGAGCCCTGTTTACAGGCGCTCCAGGTCCTCTACTCACTAAGAGATCTTCCTCAAGTGGACTAACAGGACAGCCTAGGTCCCCAACTTGGTGTTCCCTCATGAAACCATCCAAGTCCTGAGGCAGGGTTTCGGGCGTCTGGGGACCCTCAGTCACCCCCTTACTCCCGCTCCACTGAGCCAGGCAGTAAGCCCCTACACCCTCCTCGCTAACCTGGGACCTAGCTGGGCTACACTGAGCCTCCTCCACCACGCTGGGCTGGAGGATCTCTGACCGACTATTGTTGGAATCACTCACTAATGACTCTAGAGGACCTCTAGCACTTTCCCAGCGCTCTGCTTCCTCTGCAAGTTCCCATGGACAAAAAGAGTTATACCTCAACAGGTGTTGGTGCAACCCTGGAGAACAACTACTGAGCATCTGCTCTTTGATAATCATATTGAGTACTCCATCCAAATCCTGCTCCGGGTTAAACACCAGCCAGTCCACCAGGGCATCATGACATTCCTCCACAGACTCCTCCCAAGACTGGTGAGACAGCTTCTTACTGCCCCTGAACTTCAACCTACATTCCTCCTCTCGGGAACAAGGTACCACACTCGGGGAACTGGGACTGGGACTCTCTGTACTGCACTTTATATCGCTGCCACCACTGGACTCCACCCTCACTGGGGAATCCAGAAAACTACCACTGTGCTCAGGGGACAGGGAAAGGGATGAGGCGCTATCTCCTACGCTGGACCCAGCAAGGGACTCCCTACCTACGGGGTCCTCACTCTCTACTGGCGTCCAGGTACTGTCATCTTCTTCTGAATCTTCAGGGCTCCCCACAGACCCACCACCCTCCAGGTGTGAGGCCCGGGCCCTTTCTTCTTCACTGCGCTCACGTTCCCATTCACCTGCTTGCCATCCAATCATGTGGTTCCTCAGTTCGTACACAGTGTCTGACTCTCTCACCCCTATGTTTCTCTCTCTACAGAACCTTTCCAACTCCTGCATACTGTAATAAACTAGATCACTGGGATCAAAAGCAGGCTCCATTCTGGCAGACATTCTAGTGAAAAGATCACACAGGAAACCTAGGGGTCTGAGCTTAACACAGGAGCACACAATTCACAAAAAGGATTCAGCAAGCTCTCTATCCCAGAGAACTCACACTCACTTGCCTAGTGCCACACACCATTCATCCACACACAACCCTCCCCTCGGACTGGTAAGGCAGTTTCTACCACCCCTGATTCCTCAACCTGACCACCACGTGACACAGGTACCAACTCTAGGCGCAGGGCGGGGGACAAATGTACTGGACACTATTACGCTGCCACCACTGGATCCCACCCTCTGGTGAATCCAGAAACACAATGCACTTGGGGGGATGATCTACCCTCCCGAGCTAGGGACACCTAACTCACAGTGCACAAAAACACATTTCCAAACAAATGACAATTAAAAACAAACTTAGAACAATAATCCCTATACCATGTGATTTATCTAAATGCAGAGTTTTGTAGTGCGGCCAGTTGCCGCTGCGGTACAGCGCAAACGCAAGTCCAAATCCCACCGCTGATCACCAATGTTAGAAATGGGATTTCTGGTTGGCTAGGGCTTGCGCAAAAGCCAGGCAGAAACCACCACTGTAGTCAGGGCAAGGAAGGTACACGCCAAAGATAACCCCTGCTCACCCCCTTGGTAGCTTGGCACGAGCAGTCAGGCTTATCTCTGAGGCGATGTGTAAAGCGGTTGCGCGCGCACCCAGCAACAACACCCAAGGCCCACCACAAAGGAAACTCCACACAAGGTATTATATAAAAATAGCCTTTGGATTATACCAAACACATTAGATAAAAACACACACTTTACAATGTGCCAACAGGCACGGGCAGAATTTACAAGGGATTATATGTACAGGGGACAGGGCCACCTGGACCACTGTCAGGAATTAGCACTTTGTAGAAATTAGCACTTAGAACATAGGAATAAAATTACTGTAGCACAAAATAACATATATAGCACACAACCAGTAATTACTGGTATCAGGTAAGTACCACCTACGCAACCCTAACCACCTTAGGAAAATATCGCGCAGGGAACTAGGACCTCACTAGCACCACCTGTACTAGGAGAAAACAACCACCTAAGTATCACAATACCTGTAGGGGTAAACACACATTACACATGATGCATGAACACACATTCAGAGGTGCAGAAAAGGAAACAATAGCGCAAAACTCACTTCAGCCACCACCTGTGGCAGTCCCTAGGCCAACTGGCCTTGTCGGGGCTTGGACGCCCTATGTCCAGCAGAGTTAGGGCGCGCCTGCGCAGGCTGCACAAACCAGGGCGCACCAGGCACAACCTACACGTTGCAGCTGCCCACTAAGTGCTGGGCAGCTGGGGAAAGGGGCGTGGGCACCAATGTGCCCTTCAACACAAATCTGTCGCACCTGGAGCCTCTCTGGGCTCTAACGATAAAGAAATGCCCCCGTTAGAGCCTCACAGGCTCAATAAACAATGTGTCCCCAACGTTGGAGTCCTGGTCCTGGACTCGAGCAATAATGCCCCCGTAACGTTGGAGCGTGCAAGCTCTATAAAACAACCAATGCGGGGGACGTGGGAGCCCTCTAGGCTCTTTAAACAGATAATTTGCCCCCAACGTTGGAGCTACTCTGAGCTCTACACAAATGCGCCTTGTGGGAGTCCCTTCTGGGACTCTGAGCGAAGGGAAGGAACTGCCACCACATTGTAGCAGCCCGTAACTGCGGCGCTGCTAAGAAACCAAGGTAAGGAGGGGAGGTTAGGCCTCCAGGACTCCCGCCATAGCGCGGGACGCGCTGGTGCCCGAGATCATTTTCCCTTTAGGAAACGCGGCCAACCACAGCCCATCCGGACCCCCCCCCAGTGCCAGGACCTTCAGATCTGCGGGGCAGAGGGGACCTCCAACTGGCCTCGACTCCGGGCGACGCTGCTCCGCTTCTCGGAAGCTCCCCAGGGTCAAGGTGCAGGGTTGCTGGCCAGCCAATGGCAGCACGGCCCTTCGTGGTGAGCCCCCAGGCTCAGGAACGCCTCCTCCAATGGCAGCGCGGCCCCGGCGACGAGCCTCCAGGCTCAGGAGCACCTCAACCAATGGCAGCGCGGCCCTTTACACGGAAGCTCCCGGGCCGGCGGCGGTGATTCTTTCGGGACCCAGACTCTCGCCAGCATAACACCGGGTAGGCTCCCGTTATCTCTACACAAGTTCCCTGGCGGGGTGGGCACCCGCTAGGGATATAAAGCGGCACGAAGTCCCTCGCGGGGTGGGCACCCGCTAGGGCTATCTAAACAGCACACAAGGCGGAAATAAGCGGGGTGGGCACCCGCTATAGAAATAATTAATTAAGCAGGGTGGGCACCCGCGAGGACGGCAAAATAGCAGGGAATCCCTACGTCGGGGTTCCCTCACTAATAATTGCAGCTCCGCGCTGCTGGCCACCAATAAAGCGCTCCTAGCGCTATAAATGAAAGAAAAGCGCTTCCAGGCGCTTAGGGGTGCCAGTAAGCACAAAAGTCCAGCAAAGTTCTTAGGCAGGGGGCAAGGCTGGGCCAGGGGCCAGGGGCCAGCTCACTGGGCCCTCCAGGCAGGAAGGCAGTCCAAAGTGGCGGTTCCTCCTGGCCTCCAGCAGCAGCAGAAGGGCCAAGTCCAACAGATAGCTTCATACACAAATAGTAAGAAAAATAGTTATATAACAGTTATTTAACTTGTTTCTATATAGCATTTTGGAATGCATTGGTGCCATTTTTATGGACTTAAGCAACTGGTGTTTACTATTATTCAATTGCATCCTGTTTTTTACATTCAAGTCACTCCTACGGTAGTCCCTAAACATCTCATAGAGCAGGATGTATTGTATTTAAATGTTGGATATGTACTTTTAAGGTTTACAAGCCTGGTAGTGAAAGATTTCTTAATTCTTTTTTCACTACTGCAATGCCAATCTTTCATAGGATAACATTGGGATTCCATATTACACATAATACGTGCTAACTTCTATGTGGGCAGGTAGGAAGGTCATATTTAGGAGTTTATTATGATGTTGGTCGGAGTTGCCTCCTACCAACATCGTCTCGGACTCGGGACTGACCGTCCTGAGGTCGGCGGTTCCAACCACCTGATTACGATGCAAGGGCCCTTTTGGTGTGTGAGGGGTATTAAGAAACACGATGTGCTTCCAACCAATGTAGGAAATGCACATGACCCTTGATTCAAATCCTCTAATGCAATCCTTCATGGGTGGATCCTATTGTTTACAAATAATTACAAGGGGAGATCGAATTCACCTCCGGTGTTTGTGTAAGACACCCCCTCTCCACTCCCTCTTTTGTTATTTATAAGTCTGAACTTGTGACTTTTGCCTGGTCTCACAATACCAGATAACCATGAGTGGTGATTCATGCTTTTAGGCACTATTCTTGCCTGAAATATTTAAAATTGCATATCTACGGTTCTACAGATTGGAATTTTGTTTTCTTGGTGTCAAATAATTCATTACATGTTGCTCTGTTTGCCTAAATTGGTGTGGGGTTTTTCTTATGTCATGTTTTCAGTTTATTACTGTTATAAACACATGCATAAATACTTTACACATTGCCTTTAAGTTAAGCCTGGCTGTTTTTGTGCCTAGGTACCAGAGTGTTAAGCACAGGTTAATTTAGTAACTTTTGAGGTTCATCATGACAAAGATTGTGGCTGTTGCTTGAGTAGAATTCCGTCCCTGAACCAACAACACAATTTCTCACAGCATGACATTCACTCTGAACTGTGAGAAAAAATATCCTGATTCACAATTCAAAAACTGACCCTGATACAACAGGTGCTGACCTCTACCTTACCCTTTGCCTTATAGAAGGATAGCTTTTAATAGCCCACTAGTCTTCGCTGTCCTCTTGAAGCCATATTGGGCATTCATGCTCGTTCTATTGTAGCTGGGGCTTTTCTAGGAAAGCAAAGACATATTAATTTTGTTATCCCTGGAAGGACTAGAATTGTGCCTTTGAATGGCTGGATTTGATAATGTGCTTTGCAATGCTAAGGGTGCTAAGGGGGATAAGAAATGATACTTCATGATGTTCCAGTCAATCAATTGAAACATGCATGGCCATCATGCTGCTCACCTTACCTTATATTACAAATCACCACATAGCCTAGGCTGAATTTCAAGACAAACTATGCAAAGAAAGGGCCTACTCAAAGCTCAAAAGACTTAATATCTGTTCTGAAAGACATCAGATGAGCTACTGCCACTCATTTAAAAAAAAAAAAACTCTGTTTAAGATAGTGTGCCTGATGAGAATAATGAAAAAGATGGTTTAAAGATTACTGAACACACAACGTATAATTTAGGTATGTTATTCTTTAATGTCATGAGGAAAGACGTGATAAGTAAGCATTGCCTGTATCAGAGGCTGGCAATTTAGAATGAATCCTAGAATTTGGATTCACACCTACTCTTAAAAATTTAAGATGATATAACAGGGTAGAGTATGAAAGTAAAGAAGCTTTTATTTTCTCTCTGATAAAATATAAAACATTCCCATTTCAAAGCACTCAACGCGATACATCAAAATTGTAGCGATGATGCAATACTCCATTCCAATATGGCCCCAAGAAGTAGTCACCTTTTGCTACATAACCAGTAGACAACATCTTGCAACCTTGGGAACTTATCAGGGAAACACCACAGGAAAACAAGCCTGGGATAAGTAATAGAGACAGGAGTGGGTGGGCTGGGCTGCCACTAGGGACATAAGCTTGGTGCAGAATGAACCTGGAGTGGCAGGTGTAGGGAGTCTAGTAATCTGGAAGTTCTACATTAATATGGTGGGAGCTCCCTCTCAAGATGCTGAAGCAACAATTTGCATAAAGTAACGAAGATAAACTACAAAGCACTGTGGTGACTAGATGAAGGATGAGGAAGCTGGAATTATTTGCCCTTTTACACCTTCTTGTACTTACCCCTTTCCTTCCCATTCAGGAAAAGCCACTGTGTTACTTTGTCCTAATGTTGCTAATGAGCCACTACACCAATGAGTGGAGTCACAAAAGCTGCAAGAGGGGTCAGAGAGTTTTAATTGATAAGGCTAGAGTTCTTCCATGCTTATAAAATGTACAACGCACAAACAAAGGGTCAAGTAGACCAAATTTAGAGCTTCCCTCTGTCTTGGTGAAACATTTTCACTGAAACCACTACAGTCCCTTTGGCAAGAGCACATCTGGCAAAAAAATCAGTTCCGACCAGTAGTCCAGTGCATGGATTTATGATTGACCTGTAGATATATTTTTTTATTTGCAAAACAAATCCCTAATGTAGGGGTAGGGAGCTGTGTTGAGGAAATCAAAAATGGTATGTCCCTCACACACATTCTTTTCTATGTACATTGTTATGCTTTTATTGGATTGATCAAGATGAAGGGGCTCTAAAGCGGTGTGATATAAGAAGCATATCTAACAATACCTATACAAAAGGCCATGTAACAGCAACAATCAGCAGGTATTTACCTACCAGTTTATGTGGCACCATTAGCCTCAACCATATGCAATAAAATGCTTGGTATGGTAAAACCTATTTGCGTCTCAACTACTTCCTGTCACTACACTTGAAGAGCCAAGTGTACAAAGGGAAATACTGGTCATTCAATTGAGAAGAAATAGTATCTTATGCTAATAGTAATCAGCAGTATTCACTGTACATTTAGAAGAAGCCTTTTCTTCCAATGTTGTAATGCTGGCTTCAGGTGGTTGCTGTTTCTGACAACAGAGTCAACTGAGCATCCGTCATCAGCAATAAAGTGCCGAAACGAAGGTGTGAACAAAGCAAGAGATTTTGCCGTGTTGCATAAAGGGGGGACAGAGGATTTCAGTTAATGCCCCTTAGTTACCACCCATACTCTAAATGGTTCCTAAAGTGGTCAAATGCGACCCATAATTCAGATGCAGAGTAAGCTAGTGTGCAAATATGTTTCCATGGCCAGATTGGAAAGTTTGATTAAAAGACCTGCATTTTTCTTTTCAGTTGATGTACCACGTGGACAGAGCTGAACAGCAGCCATTAGCATGAATATCTTTTGTGGGTTTCTCGCAAGTAGTAAATTGGGGGCCATTAATCATTTCACTGAGACAAGAGATCAAACGTATTAGAGGAGATGCTCTAATCTGCAGACTCAATTCAATTCTTCTGAACTCATTCTAAACATTGATCAAGGGATTAGATGCTAGGCGGTTTAGCAATTATGAAACTTGAAGGAATCACAGAAAAAAGTAAATTAGCAGCTTAGTTACAATAAAATTGCCAATACCATGTTATTTCAAAAGGAGACGGAATAGAAGGAAGTGCTCACCAGAAAAAAATGAGATTAAAGGCCAAAGTGCCATCATAGTCAGTAGCGCCTAGAAGTTTTTATTTGTATTTATAGATACACCATAGACGTTGGTATCTGCTAATCTTCATATAACCTACAGAGATATCTTCTCTACTTTATGAGCAAATAAGCATTGTTGTGTGTAAACTTTTTAATTGAGAACATGACACTGTAAAACAATTTTATAAAATAAGTATGCTTACTAAATGTTTTTTTTTCTAGCAATAGTGAACCTTTCATACACTATCAACATGTGGAATACATTTTCTCTGCCCCCCTACCCTGTCTTCCCAACAGACTTGAAGGTGCTTCCTAGCAGGCCATTCATATTTCCCAGTGGAAGTCGACAGAGGTTTCAGCATCAGTCATTCCCAGGGTACACTGTGACAAACATGGTGGCCGATCTGGCGCTATGGTTTTAGGAAAAATGCAAGAACTGGGAAAAATTCATGTAATTTGCTTTGTGGAAATTATGCAAAACGCCCCAGAAATTATGCAAAATTATGTAAAATGCAGGTTGGTATTTTGCACTACTTTTTAGCACAACATTTCTGGAATCAAGGATGCATTTCTGTGTACTTCCGTACTCATGCAACAGGATTTTCCCTGAAATGGCAATTTTTAGCAGATTAGCTTTTGCCGCCCACTTCTAAATCAGGCCCTAAGTGATTTGCCCAGAATCACACCATATTTACTCAAATGCCGAAGCCAGGATTACATCTCAGAGGTCCTAAATCGTGTTTCTGATAATGGTCACACATAGTGTAATTGGGCAGATCTTAAACTGCAGGAGGGAAACAAACAACACCAGTTAAAGGGCTGGAATCTCCTGGGCACGAACCTGGATGCGCAGAATACATCTTGGTTCTAAATGAGGCCCCCTTTAAATCTATGCGGGTTAGAAACCCATAGCCACACGCACAAGCAGGTGTACAACGTGTAGATGGCAGCGTGTTCTACTATTGGACATCCAGCTATCTTCTGAGACACGGATCCATACTGCAATTCAAAAGCATAATTGCTTTCACTTGAGCGTTTGTAAATTGGGAATTATTTAATTTCTATTGTGCTCTATTGGGACAAACTAAATTATCCATATCTGGAAAGGATATGAAATATGTTCCAGGTGGGATTTTTTCAATTAGTTTTTGCCCACAGTCACAGATTGAAAATACACGCAATCTATGCATTGTCATTAAACAATGTCTCAAGAAACACTTTCCCGTCTTTTTATATCTATTATCTGTAGCTGAGTAATTTTGAAACTACAACATTATTCCTGCTAAATATATCAATGGTACATTTTGAATTTCGTTCAATACGTGCTAGCATTATGTACTTTATCTTAGATGTCCAGGATCACATTTGTGGCGTTTGGATTCAGGTTAGCGCTGTGTCTTCAGATCCACCCTACGGACATGAGACAAAGATAAGAGCATGCACCTTTAGTTCTTTTATGTTTTATTGATGCATAGTTAATTAAACTCATTGCATGTCTATGTACAGAAATACAGGCAGTATTCGAATTTAACTTTGGAAGCAATTGATTTTTAAAGCCAAATACTTATCCAAAAAGGGCCCTTTATTTGTAAATTATTAAGCTCATACATTTAAAACAGCGAATGTCTTTAACAGTCGAGCCTAATTTAAGGTTTCCAGAATTTCTTTGCCTGAGACAAAAAGGCAACTATTTATATATTCAAAGCAGTATTGTTTGCATTAGGTGATTCAATAACTGCTGTCTGCATGTGCAGGCACCCCTTGAGCTAAGAGCCTGACGCAGCAGGGTTCTTCCTCTTTCAAAAGTGCTGGACGTATCCAAATGCAAAAGGAACAATTGATGGACGGTCCTAGGATGCTTGTTTCCAGTCCAGGAAGGATCAGGCTTGGCAGTTCGGGCTGGACTGTTCCCACGAGGAACAGGGTCATGACTGATTTGCATATGGCTGGGTCTGAACTGCGGTGGCATGGTGAGCAAAGGAACGATGGATCAAACCCAGATCTTTGTGACTGGGGGTGAATGTTTGCATTGTTCAGCACTCTGTCCACCATTTGTTCCTTTTACTTTGGACGTACAAATAGCATAAATGACGGTGTCTGAAACCTGTTTACTCTTCTAATCACATAGGGGAGAGAGAAGCTCGGATCCATTCAGCTTCCTTATTAGTTATCAAGTAATCAGGGGAGAATGGATCACTTGTCCTGTTTTTACCAGGGTCTGGGGTTCTTAGCATCTAAAAAACCCTCATTCATGTACTACTCGTGGTAGCCGTATATCTTAGTTGTCCGCTTTTGCTTCTTACTTGAAAAGCATCATCATTGGGTCTTATATGTGCTTTTCTCCACCAGGAGGGAGAACAACTGTTTATTCGCAGTGGTGATCAGGGATGGTGATCACGAGTAGTGAGGGTGAGAGTGGAGTGAGCTTAAAACCATCTCCTTGCCCCTGGTTTAAATTTATTTAGTCAGGGGTGGGGCAAGATTAAATAGAATTGAGGTGCGTGAATAGAAGGGCTACTGATCTATAGCACCTGTGTCAGGAAATAGGTGGTCGAGCGGTCAACATGTTTCAGCCCTATGATTGCCCAAGGAGGTAATTTTAAGCTCACTCCACTCTCACCCTCACTACTCCTGATCACCATCCCTGATCACTACTGTGAATAACCAGTTGTTCTCCCTCCTGGTGGAGGAAAGCACGTATAAGACCCAATGATGATGCTTTTCACATAAGAAACAAAAGCGGACAACCAAGATATACCGCTGCCACGAGTAATACGTGAATGAGGGTTTTTTAAAGGGTAAGAACCCCAGACACTGGTAAAAACAGGACAAATGATCCATTCTCCCCTGATTACTTGAAACCTGTTTACACCATCTACTCATATTTTCCGTATTTTCAGTAGTAGGCATTGTCTTTTTTGGAGCAAAGTCTGATGTCGGACGTCCACCAAATCGATAGTCCAGGAATTTCTTTATTGTAGATTTTGAGTAGCGGATGTCAAGATATAGTTGCCTAAAGGATGTTGGGTAACTACTTTTTATTATCCACGCATTTGTCTTGTATATTTGATATAAAATGGATAGCTCTATTAAGGTCGTCTTGAGTTCATTAAAGATAACAGTTGATTCCAAAGTTCACAAATGGGTAGGTTGGTCAGACATTCCTGCTAATAATATCTGTGATGCATTTTCACGGTGGAACTGGAGAATTGCATCCGAATCAAATGATGGAAGGTATCGATTTTGGAGGCTTGCATCTCAGAGCACTAAATGCCACCAATGTTTTGATTTCTAACCTTTCTGATTTGCACCATCCTTAACCAAGCTCTTTGCCCACCTCACCCTCTGTCATCACCCAGCTCCTGCTTTCCTGGGCAACAACCTAACCATTCCTCCAGCCCAAGTTTTGCAATTCTATGTTACAATATTATGTTCAGCAATATAACTATAGAGTACTATTGCATCCACAATGCTTGCCTGCCACTAGATTGTAAGGTAAGTATAGATTTGCCCTTTTTAAATCCACTCATACTTACTTTGGGAGGCAAGTATGGGTGGAGTTATGAAAAGTAGTTATATATGGGATAATGTACCCACGGTTATACATTATAAGGATATTGCACATCACAGAGGAGTTCCTTGACAATATAGATGAATGAGGTCAAGCGCCAAGTTCCTTTATAAAATCATATTACACTGAGGTGACTTAGAATATTCTTTTAACATACCGTAGAGGGTATCTTATGTTTTAAAGTACGCAGATATGCCTTCACCCTCCCACAAATCAATTAAATCATTCGTGCTTTACTCTTTCACATGAGAGAGATAGTATGGAGTATGAATAAAAGCAGAATCTGAGGTGTGAAATGAAGCACTCCCAAAGCAGCTTTGTGGCATACAAAATTAGAATCACTTTAAAAGCTGCTGTTCAGAAAGTGCAGAAACAAGTCTTTCCCGTAATGAACGATAGGTGCAAAAAATGAACGTTTTGCCATAAATATCTCCTTTCTGCTAATCACTGTTCATTTGAGAAACAACAGATCAGAAGAATGAAACAACAGTTCTATTTTCCTTATTTAAATGGCATATGTAATTAAGCTTTGTGACCTGCCTTTCACCTTGCTCCTGGCTGTGGCAGTAGGCATTATGATGTCACAAGTCAACTGTAATAACTTTTTACAGTTATTACAGTTGAGTAGCTACTCTCTACGTAGTGCTTTATGTAATATGGTTTTGTATTTCTGTGTGCTAGTTGCAACATTGAACCAGTGCTATTTGCATTTTGTACTTCATATGTTGGACACTGCAAGTCCACATTGCGATAATTATCAGGCTTCAAAATTGGATAAACAGGGGTGTGAGAAATGGGATTACTGGTTGGCTGAGGTATGCACCCAGGCTAGGCAGGAACCATCAATCTAGTCAGGCTAAGCTAAGTACACACTAAGGACCACGTGCATCCACGTAAAAACCGGTCACAAACGGGCATATTCGCAGAATCTGCCCCTTTGCGACCGGTATTTTTGCATTTGAGATGCATCATCCCAAAGGCAAAAATCGCAACTTAAGTCATCGCAAAATTTGCGATGACTTAAATTGCGATTGCATTTAAGGAATCGCAGATTGCCATGACTTAAATGCAATGCATTAAACAGTAAAAAATACCAATTTCTCATATAGGAATGGCAAATTACCGTGAATCTAAAGTTGAGGGCATGTGTGTGCGCAACATGTGGATAGATTGAAATTTCAGGGGTGCAACAGGGTGTCCTTTTGGCTCCCTTTGCATCCTTGAAATTGCATGGCAATTTGCGAGTACCTATTGGGTACTCGCAAATTGCACATGCAATTCCCATTCATTCCTATGGCCCTCTAAGCCCATAGGAATGAATGGGAAGCAATTCCTTAATAGCCCCGATGACTGACTTTAGCGTCCTAACTTGGAATGTTAAGGGCATCCAGACACCTTCTAAGCGCTATGCCATCTATGCCTATTTGCAGCGTCACAAGACAAGTGTAGCTCTTTTGCAGGAAACACACCTAGTAGTCGCTGACGCCACACGCTTGTGCCGGCATTGGCGTGGTCAGGTATACAGCACCAATTACTCGTCCATGGCTAGAGGGGTGATGGTATGGGTAAGGCTGGGGTCCCATGGGAAGAGAAGGAAGTTCTGACAGACCCAATGGGTCCTGATAAGTGGCAGGCTGAATGGTCAACCGATTCTGCTGGGCTCCTTATAAGCCCCCAACGTTGCTCAGGGTACCTTTCTGAGTGATCTCTCAGATATATTGCTTCGATGGAGGGACATCCCGTGGCTCCTGGGTGGGGATTTTAATGCAGTGCTTGATGTTTTCCTTGACCTTTCCCCCCCATCACTAGTACTACGGCTTCCTCCAATGCTCACCTTTTAAATGCATGGCTAGGACACTGGGCCCTTTCAGATGTTTGGTGGGAATGTCATCCTCGTTCCAGGGTATACTTTTTTTATTCCCCAGTCCATAAGCTACTCGTACGCCTAGACCCAATACTCGTATCCGCAGCCCTCCTCCCCTTGATACAAGCAACGGATTATCTTGGTCAGATGCACTTCGATCATAACCCCTTGTTGATGCACCTGACCTGGGAGGCGCCGCCCCCGCCGGTTTCGACCTGGCACCTGCAGACTACAGCCCTGGAGAACTCCCTCTTCCGAGGCTCACTGGAGGCAGCAATAGCTAACTATTTTGCGGTTAATACCGGCTCTGCAGGCTCGGTCCTAACTGAATGATAGGCCTTTAAGGTGGTGGTTAGGGGCCATTGTCTGGGGCAGACTTGGAGTATTCGGAGACAACTAGACACCTCATTGACCCGCATTTAAGGACGATTACTCCTACTCGAGTCACAAGTTGTCACCAACCCGACAAGGCAGCGGCATCTTGATGCTGCCTACGCCGAGCGCGCGGTACTTCTAGACCGCCTGGGCTGCCATAACTATTTAGCACACTCGATCCGCTCCCACTCGCCCACAGACAACACCGGGAGACTACTGGCCTATTTGATTAGGCAGGAACACCCCCAGCGCCCCATACATTTTGTTACTTGACGACCTTGGTCGGGAACGCAGCACCCAGGGAGACATTCACGCACTGATGACTGAGCACTACACCCGTCTGTATGACACTCTACTGACAGGTAATGCCCAAGATGTGGCATCCTTCTTGGACACAGTGGAGTTACCCACTCTGATGGTGGATCAGTCCCTGGAGCTGGACTCCCCTATAGTGGAAGACCAAGTGCGGGATGCATTACGGACCTTGTCCTCGGGTAAAACTCCAGGGCCGGTCTCCCGACGGAATTCTTTAAGGCCTACGCGGAACATCTGGTACCACAGCTGCACTCGATGTTTCTGGAGGCAATCTCGGAAAGGTCCTTGCCTCCCATCCTTCGTACCGCTAATGTGGTGTCTTTATTGAAATCTGGTAAGGACCCCACATTGCCTGGTTCATACCGACCGATTGCTATATTAAATTCGGATTATAAGATCCTGGCAAAGATCCTCACCAATCGACTGGCTCTGTTAGTCCCTGATCTGGTACACTCTGATCAGAATGGCTTTGTTTCACAGAGTAACACGGCCCTGAACCTACGCCGCTACTTTAGAGTGGTGGAATATGCCCCAACCACCTGGCCGCGTTCCGGTTGTATGGTATTAGATCTCAAGAAGACTTTCGACTCGCTGGCCTGGAACTTTCTATTTGCTGCCCTGGTTCGTTTTGGAGTCGGCCCCTATTTCCTCAGCTTGGTCTGATTGCTATACTGTGAACTGTCGGTTCGGGTTCGGAGCCCGTATATTTCCGATCCGATTCGAGTGCGGCACGGGACCCGGCAGGGATGCCCGTTATCCCCGCTACTGTTTGCTTTAGCGGAGGAGCCGCTGGCGGCTCATATCCGCACGCATGTTGATATGGGAATAGAACTAGGTGATGGCATTCACACCATTTCGCTCAATACCGATGACTTGTTAATATATGCCAGGGATCTTTATGATATTCCCCCCTCCCTTGATCGAGCCCTTAGCCACTTTGCACGAGTCTCCGGGCTGAGAGTCAACCCGACAAAGTCCATACTCTCCCCGTTCCTGGGGGATACACCGGATGCCGGCTTCACACTCGGGGGAACACCGGTGGCCTGGTGCACTGACCCTTTTTGTTACTTGGGTGTTCAGGTTTATCGCGCCTCTTTGACAGGAATGTGGTCCGAGCTACCACGGCGATCCGATCTCAGATGAGCTTCTGGAATAATCTCCCATTGGCAATCTCTGGTAGGGACGCGCTGGTTAAAATGGTGGTCCTTCCCTGCCTCCTTTATTATTTTGCCACGCTACCCCTCATTATCTCCCCCACGTTCTTTAAGCAGTGGGAAAGGGTAGTACGAGACCCCATAGAGTGTCCATGGGAAAGCTTTATCTACCTGCCGAGCTGGGCGGACTCGCGGTGCCCAATTTTGAGCATTACTACCTGGCCTCCCAACTGCAGTGGGTCGCCAGGTGGATGTCCTCCCGTTATCTACCAGACACGGCATCTCTGCGACCTCTGCTACTACTAAAAACCTTACTTCAGATTTTCCACCCCTGCTCCTCATTTAGGCCTCTGGATATTTTCCTCCTCACTGTAGCACACAAATGATTTTGCAGGTGCCTTTTCCTCACTAGAGCCACTGTTAGACCTGGCATCTTTGGCGTGGTTACCCCTGACTTTTTGCCTCTACCTCCTGTGTTTTTTGATGCTATGCTGGATTTCGTTTTTGCTGGTTTAGATGCTTTGGGCACTTTGCCACTGCTGATCAGTGTCAAAGTGCAAGTGCTCCCTTGGTAAATTGTTATATTGATTGGTCATCCATGATTGGCATATTTGTTTCACCTGTTAGCCCCTAGTAAAGTGCACTGCGTGTGCCAGGGCTGGTGATTCAAATGCTACTAGTGGGCTGCAGCACTGATTGTGCCACCCACAGGAGTAGCGCTAAAATGATGTCTTAGGCCTGCTTGCAGTGCCTATGTGCAGTCCAGGACTGCCATGTCGACCTGGCCAGTGCACCCACTGACCAGGCCTTATCCTTCCCTTTCTGTACATGTCAGGCATCCCTATGGTGGCCCTAGGTACCCCCCTGGGCTGGGTGCAGTGTATCTGAAAGGTAGGGCATGTACTGAGGTGTGTAACATGCCCTGGTAGTGAATTACAGCCATTTTCGTTTTTCACTGCTGAGAGGCTATCTTGCCCATAGGATAGAATGGGGAAGGCTGCTACATGCCTATCTTCCCATAAGGGCAAGATAGAAATTCCAAGTTTGGTATCTCTGTGTTCAGAATTTAATTATACATCTTTTTAGCAAGATGGTTTTTAAATTCACTGTGTGAGAATAGCACTTTTTAGAAAGTAGCTATTCTCCTGTTTAACCTTCCTGTGTGCCTGTGTGCTGGTTGGCTGAAGGGCGTCATGTGATGGGCCAGGTGGCTCCAGGAGCCTGGATGAGTCAGCAGCATGGTGAATAGGGAGATCTGCTTTAGATGGGTGGGAGGAGTAGTCCCTGGGTTTGAATAGGGCTGTCCCTGCCAAACACAAAGCTGGCTCCACCCCCTGCTGGCCAGGCTGAGGACTCTGCCTCTGCTGGCACAAAGAAGGCTCCACCTCCTGCTGAGCGTCTTACGACCCTGCCCCTCACTCTGAAAGGAACCAGGTGCTCCATAGCAGAGCACACCCAGGAACCGGTTTGAGCAGGGGAATCCCCCCACTGGAACAAAGAGAGACAAAGACTTGGAGGGGTATAAGAAGAGGACCCCAGACACCTAAAATTTTAGATCACTTTGGAACTAAGAAGAAACCTCTGCCAAGGAGAAAGCTGAAAAGGACTGAAGAGGAGAAGACTGCCTGCTTGCTGTTTTGCTTTGCTGCCAAGGAGAGGGGAAGGACTTTGCTGTGTCCCCTTCTTTTGATTCTGATCTCCAAGGGCCTGAGAAGAGCTGGCTCCCTGTTAAGAAGTCCCAGGAACAAAAGGACTTCACCACCAGCTCCCCTGGAACTCTGCTGAGAGAGTTCTGACCTGCCTTGGAGTGCTTGCCCAGTCTTGGGGCCTCAGGAGGTCGTTTTGCTGTGTTTGAGAGCTGGGAAGCAGAAGCGTGAACAAGAGTGACTGGTACCCAACGCATCATCCGATTGCGTGTCGCAAGATCGAGAGTGCGTGGAAAATTTCATCGCGGCACCATCGCAACACGCAGGGTCCCCGCATCGCCGAGTGCGTCGAGCATCGTCCCGAAGCGTGAAGATTCCTGGCATTGCGAGGGTCGTCGCAGAACCAGTTTGCGAACCGCACCACTGCCGGTGCGTGAAAGTCTCCAGTCGCTGCGTGCGTCGACGCAGAGTCCCGTTCCGTGGCGCATCGAGAGTTGCGGCGCCGGAAGGCAACGCTACGCCACGCATCGCACCACATCGAAGAGTGTCGCATTGAACCTGTGCGTGAAGCTTCCCCCTAAGAAACCTACGCAACGAAGGCCAAAGTCATCGCATCCTCCCCTTACAGATCGGAGCCGGCGCATCCACCTCTGCTGCGTGAAGCAGGGCTGCTGCAAAGCCTCCCCAGGATCTCAGGAGTATCGCATCGCCTTTGCAAGCTTCCTTGTTATAGCTTTTGGGAACCTTATCGCAACTACAGGTACTGTTGGGCACGAAAGTGTCGCATTTTGTGCATTGAGAGTCGCATTGTGCAGGACACTGACTTTTACATCCTGGAGTACTTTCTGCAAACTCTTGAACTATCTTTAAAGTAACCTTTTTGAAGTATATGTTGGTTTGTCTGTAGTATTTGGTCTTGTGAAGTTTTTAGTAAAGATACATTATTTTTCTAAAACTGGTGTGGAATAAATCTGTGGTGTTTTCACTGTGTTACTGTGAGTGTTGGTACAAATACTTTACACATTGCCTTTGATAGCCTAGACTGCTCAGGCCAAGCTACCTAGAGGGTGAGCAGGGGTTATCTTAACAGTGTATCCCCTTTCCCTGACTAGAAGCAAGGGTCCGTACTTGGACAGTGGTACCTACCCTGCCAACTAGAGACCCCCAGATCTAACATTGGTGGTCAGCGGTGAGGATTGAACTTGTATTTGTACTTGACCCACAGTAATTGGTGTACATCACTAGGAGTGCAGACCAATAGACAACCACATACTGTATTATTTTTGATTCTATTTTTGAGTAAATCTTCAAGAGCATCATGTCTCAGGTGGCAACAAGTGAGAGGGCAGAATTGGAGTTTTCCATTGCGGATTTATATTCATACAAAGTTGAAGATCTCAAGCAATTCTGCAAAGACCATGGTTGCTCTTTTAAAAGCGGAGCTAGAAAGGATGTGCTACAAACAGTCCTGAAGGCCTGGTGGGAGGCCCAAGAGGAAAGTGATGCAAATGAAGAGGATGGTTTTGTTCCCCAAGATCTGCCTGTGGGCAGACCAGTCTCAAGGGCTGGCAGCTCCCATTCCAGTAGGGGGCTCACTCCAGAGGAGTTGGAGGAGAATCAAAGGGTGAGAAACCATGAATTGGAAATTATGAAAATGAAAATGAAGCAATCAGAAGTAGACAAGGCGGCGGAGGAGAGCAAGAATGCCCGTGCCTTGGAGGAGAAGAAATTGCTTCTGGCTCATGAAGTGAGCATGAGAGAACTGGACATCAAGGCCAAGCAGGTGGAGTCCGGTTCAAATGGTGGCAGCGCACAGCCAGTGCAGGGGGGTAAAGTATATATCCCCAAAGATTTAGTACAGAATTACAATAGGAGTGAAGATATCTATGCCTGGTTTACATCGTATGAGATAGCATTAAGAATAAATGGTGTGCCTGAACAGCATTGGGGGGCGGGCCTGTGGAAACATTTTGAGGCTTCGGGGAGGAGTGCTCTAGAGCCCTTAGAATTAGCAGGTGCCATGACCTATCCCAATATGAAGGAGGCCCTATGTCTCAGGTATGGACTTACTCCAGAGCAGTATAGACTGCAGTTTAGAAATTCCAATAAGAAAGAGTCTGAGACTTGGATGGAGTGTGTGAATCTGTACTCGCGGGCACTGGAAGGTTGGATGAAGGGCAGCAAGGTAACTGATTATAAGGGGTTGTTACATTTAATTAGTTGGGAGCACTTGAGTAGTCTATGTGTTCCAGAGCTGCGCCAGCATCTTTTAGATAGCAAGTTGACGGACCCCATTGAGCTTGCTAAGGAGGCGGACCGCTGGACCAGTACCAGGGTCCACAGAGGAATTGTGGGTACCATTGCCAAAGGTGGGCAGGGTCCCCAGCAGAAGAGTGGGGGGGACAAGGGTAACCAAAAGGAGTTCTCACAAGGGCCCCAAAATAGTTCCCAGGGTAACCAGTCCCAGCCCCCCAAGTCAAAACCCAAACCAACCTGGCCCCCTAAGGGCAGGTCGGATAACAAGGGTCCCATTAAGTGTTATCACTGTCAGAAATTGGGTCACAAGTCTCCTGTGTGTCCCAAGAAATCCCAGGCACCCACTGGTGCTCCAACACCGGGTATAGCTAGTGTAGCTTTTGGGGGGGATTTAATTTCTAGTGATTTGGAGGGTTTAGCAGTTATGTCCCTTGTCTCTTTAGGAGACACAGAGATGGTCCAGGAAACCCCTGTCCCTGATAACACTAAGAAGTACAGGCAGTGGGTGACCATCAATGGGAGGAGGGTGGAGGCTCTCAGGGACACTGGAGCCAGTGTGACTACGGTCAGGTGTCAGTGGGTCCCTGAGGAGCTGATCATTCCAGACGTACTTCACCCAGTAGTGTCAGCTGACAACTCTGTGCGCCTTTGCAAGGTAGCACATGTTCCCTTTGAGTGGGGGGGGGGGGTCTCAGGTCCTCTCAAAGTTGTTGTGAGTCCATCCATGCCAGTAGACTGTCTGCTAGGTAATGACCTGGAGAGTTCCCCGTGGAAGGAGGTGGAACGCCAGGCTCATTTGGAGATGTTGGGTTTGCCTGAGTGGGTCTGTGTGACCACCCAGTCCATGGCAGCCAGACAGGGTTGTGAAGCAGACCTGGAGCCTGAAACAGTGGCCCAGGTCCCTGCCAGAAAGAGGAAGGGCAAGGGGCGTGGTGCGTCCACCCCCGCTGTTCCCACGGTCCAGGAAGGAGCAGAACCTACGGGGGATGCCCTGGAGACTACAGGGGAACAGGTCGCTGAGCTGGGAGACATACCTGTGCTGACCCATTGGCAGCAAGAGGGTGGTCCCTCCAGAGAGGAGTTCTGCCGTGCGCAGAAGACATGCCCTACTCTTGAAGGTCTGTGGCACCAGGCTGCAGACCAGGCAGCAGGTGCTGATCCGAAGAACTTTTTTCTCTACTGGGAGAATGACTTGTTGTACAGTGAGCCTAGGTTTGCTGAGCCCAGTGGATCACGTACCCTGGTGGTACCCGCAGGGTTCAGAGACTTCCTACTGGGTCTGGCTCACGACGTGCCGCTTGCAGGACATCTCGGGCAGGACAAGACCCGACAAAGGCTTGCCACCCACTTTTACTGGCCCGGGATGAAGACGGACGTCGCTTCCTTTTGTAAATCATGCCAGACTTGCCAGGCAAGTGGCAAGGCTGGAGGAAAATGCAAAGGCCCTCTCCAGCCTTTTCCGGTAGTGAGCACCCCTTTCGAGCGGGTGGGAATAGATATTGTGGGGCCACTGGACCCCAGGACCGCCTTAGGCAACAGGTTCATCCTGGTCCTGGTGGATCATGCCACCCGGTACCCGGAGGCTATCCCTCTCAGGACAACCACAGCCCCGGTGGTGGGCCGTGCGTTGATGGGGATCTTTTCCCGTGTGGGTTTCCCCAAAGAGGTGGTATCTGACCGGGGTACCAACTTCATCTCCAGGTATATGAAGTCTCTGTGGGAGGAGTGTGGGGTAACTTATAAGTTCACCACTCCTTACCACCCTCAAGGAAATGGGTTGGTTGAAAGGTTCAACCGGACCCTGAAAGGCATGATCATGGGGCTGACAGAGCCCATGAGACGGAAGTGGGACGTCTTTTTGCCCTGCCTATTATTTGCCTACAGGGAGGTACCACAAAAGTCTCTAGGGTTCAGTCCCTTTGAGCTTTTGTACGGCCACCCTGTTAGAGGACCTCTCAGTCTGGTGAAGGAGGGTTGGGAGAAATCCCCGGGGAAAACCCCTCAGGATGTGTTCAGCTATGTGCTGGCCATCCGCAACCAGACACAGCGCTTCCGGGCCCTCGCTCAGGCGAACCTGGAAGCCAGCCAGGATGAGATGAAGAGGTGGTATGACCAGCATACCACTCTGATGGAATTTCAACCTGGGCAGATGGTGTGGGTGATGGCGCCAGTGGAGCCTTGCGCGCTCCAGGACAAGTGGACTGGGCCATATGAGGTGGTGGAGCGCAAGAGTGAGGTGACCTACCTGGTCAACTTGCGATCTCCCAGGAACCCCATGAGGGTCCTACACGTAAACCGCCTCAAACCCCATTTTGAGAGGTCTGAAATAACAATGCTACTGGCTACAGATGCAGGGATGGAGGAGGATAGCGATCCTCTTCCTGACCTCCTGGCAGCTAAGGAGCAAGATGGGTCAGTGGATGGAGTGGTCCTCTCGCCCACCCTGACCCCAGAACAGCAGAGGGACTGTCGCCATGTGCCGGGTCAGTTTGCATCTCTGTTCTCCCTGACCCCCGGTATCACCAACTGGTGTGTCCATGACGTGGACACGGGAGATAGCATGCCTGTGAAACAGAAGTTTTACCGGGTGGCTGACAAGGTCAGGGCCAGCATCAAGAAGGAGGTTTCTAAGATGTTGGAGCTAGGGGTGATTGAGCCCTCCAGCAGCCCCTGGGCTAGCCCAGTGGTACTTGTACCGAAAGCTGCTGCGCCAGGTGCCACTCCAGAACTTAGGTTTTGTGTGGACTACCGTGGGCTCAATGCTGTCACGAAGACTGACGCACACCCCATCCCCAGAGCTGATGAGCTCGTGGATCGGTTGGGAGCTGCCAACTACCTCAGTACGTTTGATTTAACTTCTGGGTACTGGCAGATTGCCTTAACTGATGGGGCCAAGGAGAGGTCTGCGTTTTCAACGCCAGAGGGGCACTTCCAGTTCCGTGTCATGCCCTTTGGGTTGAAGAACGCCCCTGCCACATTCCAGAGACTGGTCAACCAGGTACTGTCCGGGCTGGAGCAATTCAGCGCCGCATATCTGGATGACATTGCTGCGTTCAGCTCCACTTGGGAAAAACACTTGCAACACCTCTGCGCAGTGTTGAAGGCTCTGCATAGTGCAGGCCTCACTATCAAGGCCAGTAAGTGCCAGATAGGGCAGGGTTCGGTGGTGTATTTGGGACACCAGGTAGGAAGCGGCCAGGTGGCGCCCCTACAAGCCAAGATAGATACCATCCGGGCTTGGGAACCCCCCAAAACCCAGACAGCGGTGAGAGCCTTCTTAGGACTCACCGGGTACTATCGCCGTTTTTTCAAGGGGTATGGCACCATTGTTGCTCCCTTGACAGAACTAACTTCCAAGAAGTTACCGAAGAAAGTGATTTGGACCAGTGCCTGCCAAGAAGCTTTTGATGCCCTGAAGGAGGCCATGTGTACAGCACCTGTACTCAAGGCGCCTGACTTCTCCAAGGAATTCATAGTGCAGACAGACGCTTCTGAGCATGGAGTGGGAGCGGTGCTCTCACAACTAAATGATGAGGACTTGGACCAACCTGTAGCTTTCATTAGTAGGAGGCTACTTCCCAGGGAACAGAGGTGGAGTGCGATTGAAAGGGAAGCTTTTGCTGTGGTCTGGGCGCTGAAGAAGCTGAGACCCTACTTGTTTGGGACTCACTTCCGGGTTCAGATGGACCACAGGCCCCTCAGATGGTTGATGCAGATGAGGGGTGAGAATCCTAAGCTGTTGAGGTGGTCCATTTCCCTACAGGGGATGGACTTTACGGTGGAACACCGCCCCGGTACAGAACACGCCAACGCTGATGGTCTGTCCAGGTTTTTCCGCCTTAGCGATGAGAACTCCCAAGAGGGTGGGTAGTTCTCCCCACTTTCAGCTGGAGGGGACACGTGTTAGACCTGGCATCTTTGGCGTGGTTACCCCTGACTTTTTGCCTCTACCTCCTGTGTTTTTTGATGCTATGCTGGATTTCGTTTTTGCTGGTTTAGATGCTTTGGGCACTTTGCCACTGCTGATCAGTGTCAAAGTGCAAGTGCTCCCTTGGTAAATTGTTATATTGATTGGTCATCCATGATTGGCATATTTGTTTCACCTGTTAGCCCCTAGTAAAGTGCACTGCGTGTGCCAGGGCTGGTGATTCAAATGCTACTAGTGGGCTGCAGCACTGATTGTGCCACCCACAGGAGTAGCGCTAAAATGATGTCTTAGGCCTGCTTGCAGTGCCTATGTGCAGTCCAGGACTGCCATGTCGACCTGGCCAGTGCACCCACTGACCAGGCCTTATCCTTCCCTTTCTGTACATGTCAGGCATCCCTATGGTGGCCTTAGGTACCCCCCTGGGCTGGGTGCAGTGTATCTGAAAGGTAGGGCATGTACTGAGGTGTGTAACATGCCCTGGTAGTGAATTACAGCCATTTTCGTTTTTCACTGCTGAGAGGCTATCTTGCCCATAGGATAGAATGGGGAAGGCTGCTACATGCCTATCTTCCCATAAGGGCAAGATAGAAAATCCAAGTTTGGTATCTCTGTGTTCAGAATTTAATTATACATCTTTTTAGCAAGATGGTTTTTAAATTCACTGTGTGAGAATAGCACTTTTTAGAAAGTAGCTATTCTCCTGTTTAACCTTCCTGTGTGCCTGTGTGCTGGTTGGCTGAAGGGTGTCATGTGATGGGCCAGGTGGCTCCAGAAGCCTGGATGAGTCAGCAGCATGGTGAATAGGGAGATCTGCTTTAGATGGGTGGGAGGAGTAGTTCCTGGGTTTGAATAGGGCTGTCCCTGCCAAACACAAAGCTGGCTCCACCCCCTGCTGGCCAGGCTGAGGACTCTGCCTCTGCTGGCACAAAGAAGGCTCCACCTCCTGCTGAGCGTCTAACGACCCTGCCCCTCACTCTGAAAGGAACCAGGTGCTCCATAGCAGAGCACACCCAGGAACCGGTTTGAGCAGGGGAATCCCCCCACTGGAACAAAGAGAGACAAAGACTTGGAGGGGTATAAGAAGAGGACCCCAGACACCTAAAATTTTAGATCACTTTGGAACTAAGAAGAAACCTCTGCCAAGGAGAAAGCTGAAAAGGACTGAAGAGGAGAAGACTGCCTGCTTGCTGTTTTGCTTTGCTGCCAAGGAGAGGGGAAGGACTTTGCTGTGTCCCCTTCTTTTGATTCTGATCTCCAAGGGCCTGAGAAGAGCTGGCTCCCTGTTAAGAAGTCCCAGGAACAAAAGGACTTCACCACCAGCTCCCCTGGAACTCTGCTGAGAGAGTTCTGACCTGCCTTGGAGTGCTTGCCCAGTCTTGGGGCCTCAGGAGGTCGTTTTGCTGTGTTTGGGAGCTGGGAAGCAGAAGCGTGAACAAGAGTGACTGGTACCCAATGCATCATCCGAATGCGTGTCGCAAGATCGAGAGTGCGTGGAAAATTTCATCGCGGCACCATCGCAACACGCAGGGTCCCCGCATCGCCGAGTGCGTCGAGCATCGTCCCGAAGCGTGAAGATTCCTGGCATTGCGAGGGTCGTCGCAGAACCAGTTTGCGAACCGCACCACTGCCGGTGCGTGAAAGTCTCCAGTCGCTGCGTGCGTCGACGCAGAGTCCCGTTCCGTGGCGCATCGAGAGTTGCGGCGCCGGAAGGCAACGCTACGCCACGCATCGCACCACATCGAAGAGTGTCGCATTGAACCTGTGCGTGAAGCTTCCCTCTAAGAAACCTACGCAACGAAGGCCAAAGTCATCGCATCCTCCCCTTACAGATCGGAGCCGGCGCATCCACCTCTGCTGCGTGAAGCAGGGCTGCTGCAAAGCCTCCCCAGGATCTCAGGAGTATCGCATCGCCTTTGCAAGCTTCCTTGTTATAGCTTTTGGGAACCTTATCGCAACTACAGGTACTGTTGGGCACGAAAGTGTCGCATTTTGTGCATTGAGAGTCGCATTGTGCAGGACACTGACTTTTACATCCTGGAGTACTTTCTGCAAACTCTTGAACTATCTTTAAAGTAACCTTTTTGAAGTATATGTTGGTTTGTCTGTAGTATTTGGTCTTGTGAAGTTTTTAGTAAAGATACATTATTTTTCTAAAACTGGTGTGGAGTAAATCTGTGGTGTTTTCACTGTGTTACTGTGAGTGTTGGTACAAATACTTTACACATTGCCTTTGATAGCCTAGACTGCTCAGGCCAAGCTACCTAGAGGGTGAGCAGGGGTTATCTTAACAGTGTATCCCCCTTTCCCTGACTAGAAGCAAGGGTCCCTACTTGGACAGTGGTACCTACCCTGCCAACTAGAGACCCCCAGATCTAACAGCCACCATTCCATACGCACCTGCCATCCCTCTTTTGGGAACTCCACGGGGGGGGGGGCCTACACGATGGCAGCAGAGTTACATCACTGGACCTCAGAGGGGGTACAAGACGTGGGGGAAGGCACTCTTATTCCATTCCAGGACCTCATAGTAGGAGAAAATATACCTCCAGGGCAGCTCTTATTACACAGAGCACTCATAGCCTCATTAGCGTCCAAATGGGGTGCGCTCGCCCAGGAGCCTCCCATACATCATACCTTGCAGTACCTTTACGTGATGGGAAGGGGGAAACACCTTACGCGCTGGTTTGCATCCTCACTTCGACAACATACAGAAGCAAATCTCACTCGTCTTCGGCTTCACTGGGAGCGGGCCCTGGGTAGAGTGTTTACTGATAGGGAATGGCTAGCTGCCCGTAGCGGTCCGACCTGCATCTCAGGGAATCAACGGTTCCGACAGATACAGTTTTTCATACTGCACCAAGCCTACCTTACCCCAGCCCAAATAAACAGGTACTTCCTCCGCATAGATGCAGCTTGCCCCCCTGCCGACAATTGGATGCCGACTTGATATATATGCTTTGGGGATGCTCGGTCCTGACTGACTACTGGCTCACCTTGACAACCACTCTCATAAGCTGCACAGCCCGCACCATTACCTTGACATGGGAAGCTCATATACTGCACGTCTTTAGCAGGAACAAGAAATATAGAGCTGCCTTACGTTTTCTTGACCTAAGCCTAATAACAGCCAAGCGCCTGCTCACCAAGCGCTGGAAATCCCCCCTACCACCTCGCCCTCTTGCTTGGCACCAGTCCTTCTCCAATTGGGCGAGGACAGAGGGTGCGGTGCTGCGCAGAGAAGATATGCTTGGCATTCGTATGTTCCCCCCGACGCCTCAGTGGGATGCAATGGTCTCCAAGTTTTCGGGGGCAGACACAGACATGGGATCCCTGCCTGCATCACAGAGGGCTATCACGCAGGGTTCCCCCCACACACGCGTCTCAGTTCTGACACCAATACCCAGACTGCCATTACCCTTCTGTCATGACATCCCGCTGCCGCTGAGTCTTAGGGGAGTTTGAGGTTCTCCAGCAAATTTAATTATGGCGGCAGGTCTTGCGCGACTCCATCCTATCCTTCGTTCACTTTTGTTGCCCTCATTTTTGTTGTGCCCTATGTCCCCGGTTACATTTGAACTGCACTGCTCCTGCATTACTCGATGCTGTGACTTGTCAACACCACTGTGTCTTTCCTGAGATATTGCCGCAAGCTTTAACGTAATTACCACGCACTGAGGGGCAGATATATGTTTCCTGGCGCATCCCTGCAAATCAGCAAGGATGCGCCAGGAATGATGCGTCACGCAAGTTTACCCTTGCGCCACACATGATGCGCCGCATTTACAATGCGGCGCATCATGGCGCAGGAATAAACAGATGCGTGACGCATCCGATGGCGTAAGGTTGGCGCAGTGCTTCAGTTGCAAGCGCGACGCAACTCCAGCACTGTTCCAACCTACCCTATCCCTAACATGGTGCGTCAAGCCTTACGCCTGCTTCAAGCAGGCGCAGGGTTTTGGCGCATCAGCGTTGGGAAAGGGACTCAGTCAAATCTTATAGATTTGACTGAGTCACTTTTCAGGGGCGTTCCTGTGATGGAACGCCCCCCCCTCTGTCGACACGCCCACGTGAAACCTGACGCAGGTTTTACGTGGCGCAGGGCTTTACATCGTGACGCATCTCCATAGATGCATCACGATGTAAATATGGCGCAACGTGGCGCAGGGTTTACACCGCCGCTGCGTCACAAAAGTGACGCAACGGCGGCGTAAGAGTGGCGCATCTCCAATATAGATCTGCCCCTGAATGTTTCATTGTCATGTAGCTATCAACTCAGCTGTACACTGTCACTGGCAATCTGTTTTCTTCCCCCCTTTCTCCGCCTGTTGCATAAGTGATATCCCACCTATATGCCCTGCTAATTATATTCTTCGCATATTGCCGAATGCCGTACCTTGGCAGCGCCACCCCGCATTTTCTTAGGGCATTGCCGTAAGCTTAAGACGTAATTAATGTACTCTGAATTTTCATTGCCAGGTTGTAATCAGTCCAAGTGTGCCTAGCCGCTGGCAATTCATTTTCTCCCTCCCTCTTCCCTCCCCTTTTTTTTTCCCTTTCTCATCTGTTACATGAGTGCTATTGTGACTGTATGTTTTATTGACCAATGTGCAAAAACAAACAAAAGAAAAAGTTAATAAAAATGATTTAAGCAAAAAAAGAGGAAAATCTTCATCTGATTGTTTCTGGGCAGGAAGGTTTCCCTTCCTGCACAGAAAAAATCATCCCCCATGGTGCAAGGGTGCCTGCGTTGGCACACGGTAGCCCATTGTGCGCCGGTACTGGGAAAAAAGACAGGAATGAGCCATATCTGATAGATACTGCGCATTCCTGCCCTTTTCTTTTACCATAGGGCAGGAAGGCCTGTGCCACTGCCCTACGGTAAAACCTCATTAATGAGGCCCTCAATTGCCATTGTTTTTGATTGCTGAACTACAACCCTTTTCTGACCTGTGTTCACTTTGTGACTCACCTCTTTGCCCCACCTCGTCCTCTATCATCACCATATTAATGGTCTCCTGGGCCACTACCAAGGCTTATTGTACCTTATCCTCCCAACCCATGTTTTTCAGTTGCATGTCACTATATTAAGGTCAATGATATCAAGTTGCAATAAAATTGCATCTACACTAGCCTTCCAACACTTTGTAAAGTAAGCATATATTTGCTCTACCTAACTCCATCCATCCTTACATTGGTAGCAAACTATAAGTGAGGTTAAGAACAGAAATTATATACGTTGAACTTAAAATGTTGTGGTAGGTTGAAGCAGTGGTGATATGTGTGTCACACAACATGTTTCATGTGATATATAGAACCGACATCTGTTTTTTTAGTCCCAAATTACTGCAGTGGCGTTAGTGAAATTGAGTTGTATTTGTCATGTCTCGACTCGTACATCAACATCTCAGGAATCATTTCTCTGCATCTCTGCTGTGATTACCGTCACTTGTAAGTAACACTTAGCTGGGAGCTATTAATAATGTGCCAACAGTTAACGAGAAATGGTCACTTGCAGACCTAAACAGGAAACAAAGACTCAGGAACATTGAACCTGGCAATACGATTTCACCCTTCACTTCCCTCTCTTCATCAGATTGTCTGCCACCTCCTCTTGTGCTGTAGCATCTTGCATGTTGATTTCTCCTGGATAGCAATAGACAGCTCAACATGTCATGTTCGCTCCTTCGATCTTAGGGCCTCATGTAGGTAAATAAATTTTACCGTTGCTTAAATACCGAGCCGTACCGAATCGTTAAATTAGAATCGTTAAGTTATATGTAGGTAAAAATTCGGTAACAGTTACCGATTCGGTAACATTCGGTAATCACGAATCGGAATTCACCGAATCGGTAAATACCGAGGTGGTATTTACCGAATCGGTAAATACCGAGGTGGTATTTACCGAATCGGAAAATACCGAGGTGGTATTTAGCGATTCGGAAAATACCGAGGATACTACCACCTTCCCTTAACTAAGTAGCTAATATCATAATTATGTTATAATAGAAGGTCTCTTAGGCTTGAATAGGGGACCCCATACCTCAAAAATCAGCTCAGTGAAATCACATCACAGGAGCATCAGGAGCCGTCTCGCAGGAAGGCTCGTCTTCGGTCTGAATAATAAACATGATGTCTGTGATATGAAAAGCACCAACTGTCAGGTATTTGCAGCTGCGCGTGTGTCATGGCTAAATAGTGGGTCGAACAACCTAGAGTGGAAAACATGCATTGTGTAAAATTCCAGACTGTGTGTCACTGCATGTACAGACCAAGGTCGCTGCGCAGAGCTTGGGATGGGAACAACAGAATGCACTCGTCTGAAGGAAGTCTCGAGTCAGCAGTTTATTCAAGAAAGAACATGTAAACGCAGTGTCGTGTGCAAAGACAAAAAGATGGCTACATAACATTCAACGTGGTTATGCGAACTGAACAATGTATGTACGTATTCAGGGAGAACTCACTACACGCCCCCTTGAGCGAAGCAATATTTAATAGGCAAGAAAAGAGAGAACGCAGAGTTCAGTTTCGTCAGAGCAGAACAAGGCGTAACCAATGCAGCGCCAAAGTCCTAAAGTCCAATTAATTGCAGCATAAAATTCCAAAAAACACAATGCAAGTATAGTAAAAAACTCAAGCCGACCATCAGGAAGAGAAAAAAGAGAAATAAAAGAAATAAATGTTGCGCCAGGGTGCTGTCCAGTAGCACAGGCGCAATGGACGACAATCCAGTTAATCCATGAATGTATAGGCAGCATATGTGGCCACGGCTTCCAACAAAAAATCGTTTGCAGGGCCACTAAAAGTCTCAGCCATCCAATTAAGTAAAGAAAAGGAACATACGTGTTCTCCAACCAACGGAGCCTCTAGCACAATCAGAGGGCACCCGGATTGTTCCTCCAAATAGCTCATGGACAAGAAGTCGTAGGCTGCCGCTGAGATGTCCCAATTACCCAGGATACCATGCGCCGCACCACACGCCATGATCCGGACACCAGAACAGGACAACTCGTGAGACACTAAGGGCCTCATCAGTCGATCGAAATCCGGCACCGGAGACACCATGTTGGTCAAGCACAAATCCAGAGGCCATTCAAAGGGACAATCCAGGCAGTGTAATACAGGTTGTACGCAGGTGAAGTAGGAATACCTGAAGGATAATCCATAAGCCAGGCTCAAAGTCGCCAATGGCAGAGTACCATAAAAGTCAAGCATCCGATCACGAAGAAGATGCAGACGGGACAGGTGCTCGTGTGGCACAGAAGGAGCAGCCATTCCGGAGTATGAAAAGGAAAAGCAGCACACCTGCCACTAGCGCCAGGAGCAGCGGGACACCTCCAAAGATGCTCGAGAACAGTGAATGAACAAATGCAGGAATTACACCAAAAATAGGTTGGAAAGAGGTCACGAGACCCGAGCCCACATGTGTAAAAAAATGAGCCAGGCCGGTCGTGGACGAGGCATTGAAAATAGTTTGGATCAAAGAGCCGAAATGCAGGGGGAGGTCAGTATTCAGAGGCGCCTGTACCTCAGTGCGCGTATTAGCAACGTGAAGGACAAATGTTTCACGAGAGGAAGTCAAAGGCACCTCTTTGTGGGACAATAGCGCTCTATTCTGCTCAACTTGTTGAACTCTGCTTTCAAGGTTGGAATCGAAGGCCAGATGGAAACATCCAGCCGCACATGCGGGGGTGGAAGAAGAACAGTATTGCAGCAGACAACTTTATGCGAGACAGTTATGTACGGGATTCCCACTCACATCCCGCAGCAAGCTTCATTATTCAACATTATATAAATACCGTTTGCAAGCAGAGTGAAAGGAGGTGTAATCACAGGCACTGGGATACCTCGTAGGACGCACGCCAAATTCGGGGCTTGTACATTGCATGCGCCGTGTACTTGCATGTGCCTATTGTCTCATGTATGAATCCTAGAAGAGAGAGTGCTAAAGCTATTATCTATAACGGCTAAAGCCTTCTCCATGTTTGCTTGGTCAATAGCTCTCAATCTGGAAGCCGCCTCACTGTGCGACAACTTGCAGACTTCGTTGTAAATAGCATACGCCCACCTTTTGGTTGTGCCACCCACAGGACCATTCACAAAATCATTCAATTCGGTATGCACATTGATGGAGTGGGTGGACTTCCTGATCCTGTAGATGTGCTCTGTGTCAGCTGGTGGACAGATTGGGATGTGTGTACCATCAATGCAGCCAATGGAATGGGGGAACTGTGCCATGTGAGAAATGTCTGTTTTTGTTTACTGCAGTGCAGCCTGTGTGTTGTGGAAGCTGATGTAGTGGTGCATTCTTTGCATCATGGCATCCAGGAAATTCCTGAAGGAACGGGACAGGCAACTCTGGGATACACCACCCACCGCAGCTGTCACCACCTGATAACTGCCGGATGCCAACAGATGTGGGCTGCAGAGCACCTGCACATGTGGGGGTATGGCGTGCGCCCTTCTTATTGGCTGGTCCAGGAGTGGGTGCAGGTCCCTGATTAAGGCCATGATGGTTTCGGGGTGTAGCCTGTACCTCTCATGTATCTCTGCATCAGTCAGCTGGAATAGTGTGATGCGCTGTCTGTAGATGCGTTCCTCCCGTCGCCAAACCCTCAGTCCTGCTGCCTGTAGATGTAGGCGCCTTGCAATGACGTACATAGCGGGCATGTTGTCCACGCTGTTGCATTTTGGGATTGCTTATCTGCACTGTTGATGGTTACCACCTGCTTTCAATCCGTGTTAATTACCGACTCTTATTTACCGATTTTCTTGGATTTCTTAATTACCGAGTGCTCCTACATGTCATTTTCATTTTTACCACTTCATATTTACCACTTCATATTTACCGATTCGTTAATTATGTATTCGGTAACTCTGATTCGGTATTTTGGAATTCGGTAAATATGAATCGGTATTTACCGCCTCATATTTACCGAAAAGTGGTTTTTGGACTCCTACATCTCACTTGTCTGAATACCGGTCGGTAACGGCATATTTACCGAAAATCGGCCGTTACCGACCGGTATTTGGCTACCTACATGAGGCCCTTAGTGCGGTATTTGTTTAGCATGAACCTAGCTGAAAGGCAGTGGAGTACTGTACTGAACGAAAGGCAACAATTCAGTCAATGAGTAACTGGGGGTGGGGGAGCTGAGATTCAAGGGTGAAAGTGGGCTGTTACTTTGTTGTGATTCTGTGGTATTTGAAGAGGTGTGCCTCCAGTTCTTCCCTATATTGGGGAAGGAAACACACCCAACTCTATCGACATTTACACGCCAAGAAAGTCCCAATTGAATGGCGTCTTCTTCAAGGAGGTGTTGAGCTTCGTGCCAAGCCCTTTGTATTTTTCTTACACTTCAATGTTAGTGTCTGGCCATTATGTTCAATAACTGTCAATGTGAGCAGCCATGGCCCGAGCAGGTAAAAGCGGTGCGGCGGTCGGGCCGTGATTAGGGGGGATTTGACAGATGACCACAAGGAAAGTTAAATAAATAATTAATTTTCCCTCATCGTCGTCTGTCGAAATCCCCTTCCCCCCCCCCCAGCTGGCCCCAACGCTCTTACCTGCAAGGGCTGCTGTTGAATGTGAGTGCCTAGCCATATACCAGCCTGCCAAGTTATGGAAATGCTGGATTGTGATACAAATGTAGCAGATGTTCCCTAATGGGAAAACTACAGAAGAATGGAAGGTGTGGTGCTACATTAGTTCCCATTTGGTTATTAAATCAATGCTAACCACTCTTGCAGATTGCTTAGTGGTAAAAGGATATATAAAAGGCAGTGCCTAGTTCCATAATGATATATTTATCAAAATCCGAGGTGGAAAACGCGCAGATCCTTCTCTGTGACGTTAGTACCAAGGGATGACCCATCAACAAAGCTGTCTAAAATGGAAGACAAAACGTTGAAGGAGCCAGAGACTTGGGAGCTGTGGTGAAGGCGTGAAGCCAGTCTTAGTGGTCTGACGGGACAAGACTTAAGGATCTTGGGAGGCTTGACCTGAACATGATGGGATCATCAAACAAGTCTGCCCTGGTGAAGAGTTGAATCTTTGAAGATCTTCTAAATTTGAGGTAGTCACTATCTAGTCTTAAATGAATTGGCAGCGAATCATTGGAAGGAACCCAGGACATACAGAGACTGACTGTAGCATCTCGTGTGTCTGTGCCGGTGGGCCAACAGTGGGCACTGGCTGGCAGACTTAAGGCTTCTGCTCTGTCTGCACCATACAAGCAGTGGGGCATTTTTACAATGAAATGACGTAGAGCGGCGCCACAAGAAAATTTGTTGCACTGAGTTGCGTCATTTAAAAAATGCAGTGATGCACTGTATTTACAAGAATATGATGCACCCCTATTCTCTCCCCTGAATGTCACTAAAACAGCAGGCATGCACTAACTGTTTTTGTGCAGGAAGGGACAGCTTCCTGCACAAAATCTATCAATAATGACGTTTTGCTCCTTCTATGTGGGCTGTATAATGCAGCACACATAGAAAGAGCAAAAAGCAAGGAGAAATAAAAGTATTTCTCCTTGTTGTGCCACTTTTCCCCTGGAAAGGCGTTGCCTCAGATTTATGAATACTTGTAAGTCTGGGCCAGTGTCAAAAAGCCATGGGTGTTGCATGGGAATGCCCACAGCAACACCCATGACACACCCCTTTGACTCAGAGTACTGTGTGAAAGAGGGCCATATGTACAAGGCTGCGTAAAGCCACAGAGAGTGGCTTTGCATGGCCTTGTAAATATGGGCCAGCACACAGCGTCAAAAAAAGTGACCCTTCTATGGCGCTATGGGCTTGGAAATATGCCCCAGTTTTTCAATAATAAGGCAAGTAGCCATCCTTTGAAATGTCTCTCTTCCTTTTATAGGTGGCCAGAGAAGGGTTTCAGAGACAAATATGTGTGGACAAGTTTTTCTGACCAAATACCGGACACCGGAAATCTCAGAAAAGATTCATGTATTTTATAATCGAATTTATATTGGTTGAGAAATTCACTTTCAGAATAATTTGCAATTTATTCTTGCTACTGTGATTCCGTAGAATTTATGTAGAGTACATTTTCCTTTGTGCCTTAGAGTGACAGATTGCTCTAAAATTAGTCTTTGATGTATAACTAAAATTGATGTATAGCTATGTTCTATAGACAGCAGGAATAAAATAAGGCTGCATAGTTTTTATGCGTCAATTGTAACTTTTGTGAAAGTATTGTAAAGTTTATTTAGGCTACAGAATCCATTTCCTTTCAGCTGGATGTGAGCAAGGCAGGGCATGCATAGCCCTATTTCTATAAAAACAAATGCATGCCTAGACTGCTTGTAAAAGGGAATCAGCAGTGAGCAGCAAAGCTGTGTGTAGGCAAATCCCAGGGAGGTTTGTAATGTGAAGTCATTAATCAGAGAGAATGGAATATTCTTCTGGAGCCGAGATGAAAACATTGCATGGTTGCTATTCACATTACCTACTTACAGAATATAAGATAGTGTGCCACTCTCGTCATACTTCATGTGAAGGCAATGCACTGGCCCAATTTCACAGCATGGGTCCTAGGTCAAAACAATGGACACCTCTTCCTGACTTGACAAGAAGCTCACGTGTTGCTGACATAAGACTGTGGGGCATATTTATAAGGGCACTGCGTCTCCAACGCGTCACTTTTTCAGACGCTCCGATGGCGCAATTCCCTGCTCCATATTTACAAAGTGGCGATAAGCAACTTTGCATGGCTTAACGCTGCTTTGCAAATATCGAAACCTTTCACGCAGATATCTGTGTGAAAGGGACGTGCAATGTGTGTTGCTGTGGGCATTCTACCGCAACACCCATTGCCTTTATGACGCTGCCCCAGAGTTACAAGCATCTGTAAATCTGAAGCTGCGCAAAAATCTAATGCCACTGAAAAGAAGCCATTAGAGCGGCGTAATGTGGAGAAATACTTTTATTTCTCCAAATGTTTGCTCTTTCTATGTGTCCTGCATTTTGCAAATGACCTTTAATGATAGTTTGTGTGCAGGAAGGTGTCCCGTCCTGCACATAAACAATCATCCTTGCAACACAGAGTCGTCCCTGCAATGCAAACACCCTTGTACAATGGCGCAAGTGTGTCTGTGTTGGTGCTAAGTAGCTTTTCCTAGTGTCAGCGCAAGGGGAAACACTGGGGTGCACCATATTCTTGTGCATTCGGCGCATCCCTGCATTTTTTAAATGACTCAGCACAGCACTACTAAATTGCTTGCAGCACCGCCCTGCGCCATTTCTTTGTGAATAGTCCCGTCAATTTAATTGCTTTTCCATGTGGGGGCATATTATCAAGCAAGGAGCTAAAATTATTGCCGCTTTAGCGGCAGAAAACTGTAGCTAAAGTGGCGATAATGAGCTTGATAATATGCGGCAGAGAATTCCAATAGAAGCCCATGTTCACACCAGAACACGGGCTTCTATGGGAATTCTCAAGGGCGTATTATCAAGCCCATTATCGCCCCTTTAGCGGCAGTTTTCTGCCGCCATAGCGGAGATAATTTTAACGCTGTTTCTTGATAATATACCCCGTAGTGATTCATGATTCTCATGCAGCAACTAGTAGCCTTTAAATGCAGTCTGAATGGGCTGGTGCATCAGCATCAAGAGATCGAGGCAGACAACTCTGGAGGATCCGGAAACCGAGGCAGCAGCTTCTCTGAAACATCTAGGGCTCTTGAGAGGGCTCTCTCTTAAAAACCCAGGGTCTGGAGCAACATCATCTCTGAAACAGTCTCAGATGTAGGCATTAGCCTACCTGAAGGTTCCTGGGATTTAGACAAGAGCAGCTGACAATCCTAAGGCAGGAGCCTCCATGTCCATGCAAGGATTTAAGCATAAACTGCTCCAGAACATCAGGGGGTTTAAGTGCATCTCTGAAGAAGGTTAGGGTTCACACAAAAGATCCCCCACTGAATCTACGTTATAGGCAGGAGCTCCTTGGAAGCATTTGAGACCCGAGACAACATATATTGCTAAACATTCAGAAATGAAGACAGCAGCATATCTGAGGCATACCAGAGCTCAGGAGGGAGCTTATTGCAAGCAGTGGAAGATCTCTGCAGGCCATAGTTTCTTCAAGTCATTGTGTCAAATTATTTTATATAAATAGAGCATCACACTCATGACTTGATTGCATATCGATCTGGGGTAACCATTTTGAAGGATGGAGTTGAACAGGGTACTGTTCACAGAATGGCACACTTAGAAGTTGTTTAATGAGGTATTTGAAGCTTAAAAGTTGATTCTAAACATGGTAAGTCACTGTTGCTGAACGTATGTATCAGATGTTGTGTAATAGTATGAACAACCACTCAGGACAGCAGCTTCTCCAAAGCACCCACTACTTACAGGCAGCAGCTTTGCCAAAGTATTCACGTTGGAGAATCTCTAGAAGATTCAGAAAGTGAGGTAGGATCCTCTCTGGACCATCCATCTGTTGAGGATGGAATGTCTCTGAGCATCTGTGGACTGCAACAGAGCTTTTACGGGCCCGATTCCGGTCTCGTTCAGAAAGCAAACAGGACAACTTGTGTCCGGAATGCTTGCCGTACGACTCGTGTCAGAGGAGTCCGACCGAACAAGTACGATGCATTTGAATGCATTCGGATACGATTCGTTCGGACTTACATTGACTTTAATGGGAGCCTGTCTACTGAACGCATCCACAGGCTCCCATTGACAAAAGGGGTGGATGGGGATCATCGTGCACCCTGTGGTGGCACACTTGGTGCCTGCCACACTGTGCATGGTCTTGAAAGCGGGTATCCCTGGTTACCCCCACAAGCAAGATTCGGAGCACCCCAGGTGAAGGGGGGTTGCTAGGCCCCCAAAGACCGATTCTAGTAACCTTTTTAAAAAGGCAAAACTAATCGCAGAGGCTGTCCGAAGCGTTCATCGTACTTGCTCGCTCTAAAAACTACTCCATAGAGCTGTACTATTGGGCCATGGAGTGCTCTATCTCTCTGTGTGCCTTCCGGAACCGATTCGGTCAGCGCTAAGCATTTCCAGGCATTGTTCTTGGAAGTTCGGAATTGGGAACGAGTTGGTCGGAAACAAGTGCTCCGGATCGGTTTCGGTAAAACCAAATCCGATTCGGAGCCCTTCCGACTGAGATCGGAATCAGGCCCTAAGTTTCTAGTGATGGAGGAAGGGGCTTCTCTAAAGAATCTATGAACTGGAGTAGGAGATTCTATGGGACTTGCAGAACTGAGGCAGGAGATGCTTTGAGGCATCAGCGAACTGAGGACTGAATGGCTCTGACTTGGATTGCAGCAGGAGATTCTCTGGGCATGAGCGCCATTGAAGTGTTTATGGAGTGAACCAGGAGATCCTCTAGAGATTCTATGGACTGGTGTAGGAGCTTCAGTGAGGCCTGTGGTAATAGAGGTGGGAGTTTCAATGAGGCCTGTCATGACAGAGGCATTTTACTTTAGTAGCAGTTTAATTGATGTGCACAATGTCCTTTAGTGTGCAGAAGCTCTGCTAGTGGAGTAGCTCACTTTGTGGTCAGAGAGGAATGACACGCTACTAAAGTTGGTTTCTATGTCTATCCGTTGAAACAATTTAAATTATAACAGATGTATAATAGTTATAATTAAGAAGATTATTAACAATACTAATTATTCACAATAATACTAATAACAATAACAACAAAAATAATAATTGTAATTAAGTGCTTCTTTGAGGTCTGCCCAGGGGTTATTCCAGGAGCTTGCACAGCCTCTGGGGAGTCCTTCTGATCGAACGACTAGTATCAATTCCAAAGGTGTTGGTGACGGATACTCTAAAATATTTCCTCTGAATGCAATACTTACTGCTCATTTCTCTTTGCACCAAGAGCGCTGTCCCAGGGTAATCCAGCCACACCCAAAGACCTAGAAGGAAAAAAAGAAGAGGAAAAGAAAACCATAATTTGAGGGGGAGACACAGCAGCGCGACCAGGGGGCAGACCACAAGCCCCAAACACCATTGCAGTATAAAAGCAACAATATCTCAGCAGGATATAATGTAATTACTTAAATCTGTATGTACAAGACATTACAGTTTAGCGAACAAAAGAGAGGAGACTTCAAATAGTTCAATCCATGCGCCCGTAGGCGTCATATATTATACGAAGATCAGTAAATATACAGAACAGTTGTAACAGCACTGTAGGGTATAAATAGCCAGGCAACCCTAGTGATATGTGTACAAAGTGCTCGTGACAGTGAAGTAACGGCGCAAGTGACAACGTGAAAGATACCACAGCAGAAGGCGCAAAAGAATATACAGTATTTACAGATTAAAAGGTTCAAACATCAACTTATTCAATGGTACAGTTCGTGATTTCAGTTATGTTAATGAACCAGGGGTCAGAGTACGCCTAGGGAGTTCGAGCTGGTGGGCAATGGTCGACGGCGTTTCGATCCTCTCAAATTAGGATCATCCTCAGGACCTGGGTTGCCTATTTGTGGAGTGCTCTGTAAATAAGAATAGGTATCAGGGCGGCTGGAGTTAGAGGGAAGGACAGAGAAAGGGAGACAAAGAGGCAAGCAGACTGTAAAATTAAGGTCTACCTGAAGCGTATTGAATGAAGCGCTGGTGTAGCAACGTTGATGAAAAAGGACGGCGGTGGAATGAAGAGCAATTATAGGAAGGAGTCCATCGCGCAGTCTATGGGAGGCAAGAGATAGGCAATTCACCAAGGGGCAGAAGGCAGAGATGCAAATCAAGGGAACGGCGGAGTGAACCGAGGACTCACCGCTGTTGAAAGGGGAGAACCGAGGACGTGCGGTTGGTAGTCACTCGGGGTTGGCTTTGAATTCCGGGAAAAGAAACGAGGACGTGCGGTTTGTTCGTCACTCGAGGGACGGTGGAGCCGGCCTAATGAAGAGGGTGAAAAGGCGCGGTAATGAGAATTGGAAACAATTAATGAAGGAAAGTTAACGGGACATGGCAACAGCGTGAGCAGCGACTTACCCAGTCGATGAGCCAGGGGCATCAGAGGATTTAAGGGGTCAGGAATAAATCCGCAGTATCGGACAAGTCACAGTCGTGTACTCGTCGCGGTCAGTGCCAGAAGTAAAGGACGCGAAGCCTTCTATAAGGCGGGACTGCTAGCGATACGGGAAGGCCGTTCATTGGGTAAAGGAGGCACGGGGGCGGGACTATAAGGCGGGACAGCTGGCGATGCGGGAAGGCCGTTCAATGGGTGATGGAGGCAAGGGGGCGGGACTGTAGCTAGGGACGCTTCCAGCGCGGGTGGAGAGCAAGGAAAGGGAAAAGTTACGATTGTGCTGATCGGGCAAGGGAGGGAACCAAGGACGCGTGGGATCAAGGCGAGGCGGGCACAGAAACCTAGAATGTCATTAAGGGGTAGCTTAGAACAAATCAAAACCATGTGGTTGGGAAGAAGTGAGGATGTGTACATGGGAAAGAAAGTCTTAAAGGAGACGCGCAAATAAAGAGAAAATCCAGCGTGCAGGAGATAAAAAGTGAAACCATGTACATATGAGGAGCACAATCCCATGTATGGGTATACATGTCAGAAATAACATTCTAGGGGATTGGTAGAGGGAATACCTGTCCAAACAATTATCAACAAGCAAAAAAATGTCAACAGGCTAACTTAGGGCAAGGGGAAAGAATACACAGCATGAAGAAACAATCATGAAGGCAGGGTGACTGGGACCTCAGGTGGAGTAGTGGATAGTGCTATTCCACTCATCAATGGTGTTAAGGCCCTGGTTCACTGAATTACAGCGTGTTATCCATTTGCACTCAGTCTTGTTGAGGAGGGCTTGAAGATTGCCGCCTCTGGGGGGAAGGCGTGGTTGATCAATTATCTGCCATTTCAAGTCACATGCGTCATGATTCTTGTCCAAGAAATGTGTCACAAGGGGAGCTGTGGTGATTTTACAGTTTATTCTACTTTTATGCTGGATGATTCGTTGTTTAACCATCTGTGTCGTCTGTCCGATGTAGATGAGATGACATGGACATTCAATCGCATAAATGACATTCTGTGAGCGACAATTAGTGAACGTGTTCAGAATGTATGATTGGTTGTTGAATCTGAATTCCTTGGTGTTAGATGTAAGTTCACAGACGCTGCAAGATTGGCATTTGTAGTGGCCCAGTATAGGTGGCATACCCCAGGTGGAGGTAATAGTATTTGGTATGGCCAATTTGGAGGGCCAAGTGATAGCATGAACCAAGTGATTGGATAGATTATTGCCGCGTTTGTAGGAAAAAAGAGGCGGCTCTTGGAATGATTTATTGGTACGCAAAAGTTTCCAATTTCGTGTGATGATCTTCTTAACTTGATTGCTGCTTGGACTGAACTGGGATACAAAAGGGATACGAGAGTTGATTTTCTTCGGTTGTGGTGTTAGTAAAAGATCACGATGACAATACCATGCCCTTTTACGGGCCCGTGTGACCAATCTGCGCGGGTAACCTCTGTCGGTGAGTTTTTTGCATAGGATGTCAGATTCCCTGAAGTAGTCCTTTCGCCATTTGCAATTCCTCCGGATGCGAAGGAATTGTCCGTAGGGAAGTCCATCTTTGAGACCACGGGGGTGGTAACTTGAGTAATGTAATAGTGTGTTCCTCTCTGTGGGTTTCCGGTATAGTGCCGTTCCAATTATACCTTCTTCCACATGTATGCTCAGATCTAGGAATGGTAAATCATTGGTAGTGTGTTCACATGTGAATTTCAGATGAGTTTGGGAGTTGTTCAACCATTCGACAAAAGATGTTAAAGTCGTAGCGCAACCCTTCCAGAGTAAGAGGACATCGTCAATGTATCTACGCCACAGTGAAATCTGGTGTCTGAATGGATTGAGAGGTGAAAGTATAAGAGAAGTCTCAAGTTTATGGACAAAAAGAATGGCAAAATTTGGGGCAAAACAAGCACCCATAGAAACACCTTTGATTTGCAAGTAAAAATCTTCTTTGTACAGGAAATAGTTGTTCTCTAAGGCAATGTGCAACAAATCCATGATGAATTCAGTGGGGATACGAGTAGGTCTAGGTCTATTTTCAAGTAATTCAAAGATGGCTAGAAGGCCTTCGTCATGAGGGATGTTCGTATATAGGGATTCTATATCCAAACCAGCCATCAATTCGGTTTCCATATCAAAAGGTCTGTCTTCAATGGTCTTGATCAAGTCCATACTATCTCGTATAAAAGTATCAGTGAGGGGTACAAATTCCTTGATGACAGCATCTATGTATTTTCCCAAAGGTTCTAGGGCAGAGCCACAGCCAGAAACAATGGGTCCCCAAACACCATTGCGGCAGGAGGCCGCCAATGTCATATCCGCGCCTGGCAGTGCCTTGTTTGAATTGGGCCTTGGGCTCCCTTTCAATGGATGCTAAAGGAACACGAGGTCGGAACTAGAGGTGAGATGGGGTAGCTGGCTGTGGGAATCTATTTTGACTGGCATCTGGCTGAACAACTTCAGTAAATACGGTGAAGAGAAAGTTTACAGTGGGGGCCCAAACAATTCAACCAAGTTCATCGGTACATCTGACCTCAATTGATCGTATGCATCATAGGGTCATTGGAGTGGTCGCAACAGAAATAGAACTCACTGAGAGGAGACTCTCTGGGGGTGAGGGACTGCCAATAGATCTTAATCTTCCACACAGGCCCATAATTACAGATCCAGAAGCAACACAAAGTCAAACGGCAACAATTAAATCTGCAGACGAGTCAATGGAGCAGATTACGGTACACGAGAACAACAAAAGGAGACCTAGATTATTATGTACCACTTGAAAAAGATATTTTGTTTGTAACAATAAAACTCTCCAATGGTCTTACTCTCAGCATATACAACATTATTTGAGTCCCTCGGCAAGCAAACAGGAATCCCCCCAATTAAGTCACCCTGCTCTACACATGTCGAAACTACCACCAGCGAATATAAAATTGAGAGGCAGGGATTTTACTAGCCAGTTCGAACCCCTGGATTTTTCCTGCTGGACCAGCCTCTCAGAAGAAGATAGACTGGGCAATTCCCTACTCAAACCTCAGGCCTATTAAAAAATGGTCAGCTCTTGCAATTCAAATTAATGCGATAACTCTTAATCAGGGCATTCGAGCATGTAACAGTAGGACTATTTCAGACAGGACAGGGAACCCAACCTTTAATAGAATATCGAGTCCGAGTCTAATAGACTACATCTTGGTAGATGTTAGACTATGGCCCTGTGTACTGGACATGGCAGTGATAAACAGGATAGACAGTGATCATAATGCCCTACACCTTTCACTGAGTATAACCATGAGAAAAAACAATCTCTCACCCCTTAGGTAATAGATGCTAGCCATCAAACAATAAGCAAAGAATTCAATGGCAGTCAGTGAGGCGCTCAGAGGAAACCATGAGACAAATTTACAGCCTAGTCAACAGGGGCTTAGAGGCATTTTGTAACCTAGACTTAGATTTAAATCAAGCAAAATCTATGAAAGCAATAGGGGAAATTCATTCTAATCTTTTTGAGGACCTCAAAGATGCCTTCAAGATAGAACCTAGACAGTGCATTAAAAGTGACATTTTCCTTTCAGCACTTAACGAAGTGCAACACAACTTGGCATAGTAGCTCAATACCTTCTTCCATTTTTGCCACTTCAAAGTAGGTTCCCCTGGAGAAGATAAAAAAAGGAAGTGCTGAAACATTTTGCTTGTTGATCACTCTAGTTATAACAAACCTAACTAAAACACAACCCACTTACAGGCAAACACACCGGTATCCGACCTGATACCCAAGCACCTGTTTGCACATAATATTGGGAGAGAAAGAAAAAGAAACTGTGCTAGACAGTTTATACCACTATGCAAATGGGAATTGACGGAATAAGTAGATGTGCATTCACCAACATTTCCACTCGCCTCTATGAACAACACAGTCAGTCGTGCACATCAGCATCAAATGTGAGTGCACCCCGAGGGTGTGTCAGCACACAACCAAGTAGCTGTGCACATCAGTGTAGTGCACTATGAGAGTGGAGGGCATAGCGGCACACAGTCAAGTAGCTGTGGACATCAGCATAGTGCACCATGAGAGCATGCCGGCATGTATTCAAACAACTGTGAACATCGATGTTGAAAATGCAGTCAGATCAGCAAGCAAGCAGGGTCAAATAATGCACGTCATGTAGCCCATCACTAAAATTAACAGCAAGGATGACAAGGCATATATCAAGGAAAGTCCAGGCTTAGCGTTTACGCTCCCCACTGAGTATTTCTAAATGCAAAGTCACCACCAGAGTTATCCATGCAAGTCCAATAAAAACGATGTTGAGACTCGTTACCAAACTTGTCCAAAAAACAACTGGGGTACGAAGATACCAAGTAATCGTCGCCAGTGTGAAAGTTACTCTAGAACACCAAGTTATTCTCCAAATGCAGTTTAATGAGTGATCCTCAATACAAGCCTCATCTACCAGTGATTGCCACTTCACACTCCAGGATAACTCTTCTCACATACAAATGCATATATTGCACATGCACAACAACGAGGATGTGTTACAGAACCAAGGGGTACTGCTGATGTCAGCTAGCCACGGTACCTGGTATACCACAACACCTCATTCTTTCTTAGGAAAACATCCTGTTTGCCATGCGTGGGTGGCATGTACACATTTGAATGTGGGGAGAGTTATCCTGGAGTGTGTAGTGGCAACCACCAGTGGATGAGGCTTGTATTGAGGTTCACTTATTAAACTTCTTTTGGAGAATAACTTGTTCTGCAGTAACGTTCACATTGGGGATACCACACAAAGGTAACCTGGTCCCTGTACCCCAGCCCACATTTTATCGCAGTCAGCCTGAACTTGTGACTTTACCCCAGTCCAGTGCGAACAGATAACTGCGAGTTGCCCTCTGTGTTCCTTGGCACTATTTACACTAAATATTTTAAAAAATCATTATTTACAGCTCTATTGATTAGATTTTGTTTGTTTTGGTGGCATTTTATTTATTAAAATTTACTCTATTTTCCAAATTTGTAACTTTTATTGTGTTATGTGTTTACTTTATTACTGTTTGTAAGCTACATACATAATTTACACATTGTCTCTAAGTTAAGCCTGACTGCTTTTGTGCAAGCTACCAGTGGGTTAAGCACAGGTTAATTTATTGACTTTTGTGGTTCACCCTGACAAGGATTGTGTTTAGTGTTTTAGTGGGCTTGCATCCATGTCAACTAAAAACCCAGTTTCTTACAGGCTTCTTATAAAATAATTGACCTATGCCATGATGGAAAAGGCTCAAAACAAATCAATAGCAAATCTGAAATGTGACAGATTTCTTTTCTAGGTAAAGGTGTGTGTCTTTGTGAAATCTCACCAATATGGGAGTAAGGGCAGCCAAACATGCCACACACTTAACACAGTAAACTGCCATTTAAAGACACATCTGAAGCCTCCTCCTTTCTTCTTTGAATTCCGTAAGAAGCTGAAGACCTGGCATTTCAATTAACCAAATGCCATAGGCAGCGCTAGGTACACACTCCCGCTCAGAACCAGGATCCCCTTGCAGTGTGATTTACAAAAAAACATACCATCTGAGAATAATACGACAAATAACTGAATGGATTAGAGACAAATGTTTGAGGCCGTCTAGAAAAGAAAATCAACAAAAGTTGGAAAACACTAACCTTAGAAAAGTTCCAAGAGGGCTTAGAATGTTTACCATGCCAAACCACCCAGATGTCAGTCCTGAGATGCTCCAAGAAAGTGGAAAAAATCAAGCAATGCTCCAGAAACATGATATATATAATAATAAAGTATGCAACAAGTTATCATGAACAATTGGTAATACATATTGAAGAAATTAAAGAGAACATTATAACTGTGACTCAACAAGCACTAACGAAAAATTAGGAAAGGTTATGGAAGCAAAGTTAGATAAATATAAAGATGAACAATCTTTATATTTACCAGAAGAGTTGATAAAATCAAAGAAAAACCAATAGTGAGCAATATATCGATCTAGATAAGACCATGATGTAACCCTCCTCACAGATGAGACCAGTGAGTCTGATACTGACCATAGTGGAAGTGAGGATGTTTCACCATCAAAAAAAGGACCAGTAATGAAGATTTCCTGTATAGAGAAGAGATTGATGTACATTGATAGAATAAAACAAGGGGAAGGGGGTGTGGATGTAAGCAGGAGAAGGTAAAATAAAAACAAAGAGAGGGAACAGAAAGTAAATACCTGCTATAAAATCAGAATAAATGAATAAAAAGAATAGTTGAAGATGAAGAATTTTAGTAGGTAATCTTTTAAAGTATGAATTTACTGAATATGAAAAACAAATTTTGAACAAAGGGCTATCTTCTGCTCAAAAACCCACTTTGATTTTGTTGATATGCGCATTGATGCACACAAATATGTACACATATTAACACTTGACAAGTTTCATGCTATAAAGGAGAAGAAAACAATGACACGTTTTGACTCACAACCATGAATGGAAATGTCCAACTTAATGATAGATCAAATACCAGATGTAGTTAGTCTATAAGCAATCGAATGACAATGAACTAACTGACTTGTCAGAATACAGATAATATAAGAATGTGAGATAGACACCAATGCACACAAATGCACTGATTTCACAAAAAGGTCAAGATTCCGTCCCATGTTATCACTGGGAAATAAGTTTGATATCTTGTGTGAGCTAGTATATTTGGATATTGCAAAACTGAAACAACCAAGAATAGAGGTCAAAGGCAAAGCTCACAAAAAGTGGAAGAGAAGCAATCACTTTGTAGAATGAATAATTATTATACCCCCACCAACGGAGGTAACATTGTAATACTTGACAGAGATAGATATGTGAAGTAAGTTTTTCGATGATTGAATGACGTGGCAAATTATTAGAAGATCATCAGTGAACCTTCAGAAGAAATCAAGAAAAGGTTTTCACAATAACTGGGAGAATTGCACACCAAATCATTGAACAAATATGTATTTCAATACCTGAAAATGGGCAATCTAAACATACCTACAATATTTTTTCTCCCAAACATTCACAAAAGTCTAATAATTTCACCAGGGAGACCAATAATCTCAGCATGTGAATCTCTTTTTGAAAGAACATCCAAATATTTTGATTACTATTCGGCACCAATTGTAAAGAATCAAAACTCATACATTAAAGACACTGGGTATTTACTACAAATATTGCAAATTTAATGCTGTAAAAAGACTGTCTCTTGGCAGCAAATGCTGTAGTCTCATTGTATACATCAATACAACATGATCTCATTTTCTCCCAGGGAAACAAATCTCACCATGGGGTGGAAGGAGAAACAAGTCACTTGTGGAGAAAACCACAACAATTATCTACAAACAATAATTATGTGGCAAGAAAGACAGATATTTTTTTAATAAGTGGAGTGCCTCCAAACAGGACACTGAGACATACTTCAAAAGTTTGAAAAACAACACACGTGGATTTAAATTTACCTATGCCATAGACAGTAAAACAATCAGTTTCCTGGACATCACTATATACACTGAGGATGAGAAAATAGAAACAACATTAATGGTACCAGTTTCAATCTCAAATCTCACATAAAAGTATTCCATCTGTAGACGTCTTGAGGATGAAGAGAAACTGTTCATGGAAAGGATTCTCAAGATAAATGTGAGGAGGTCAGAAACATTTCTAAGGGAGAGGGCACAAAGTGAGAGATATCAAGAGAGGCCTGGGAAGATCAAAACAAGTTTTGATAGACTCATCAAGAAAAAAGAAGTACGTGAAAAGGAATAAAGCAACAATTATATTAAGTTAGTTTTAATATAAAGCAAGGAGAGCAATGAGATTTGAAAAGTTTTACAAAACATTGTTAATATATTTTTACTTTAAATTCTGTAAATATTTGTTAGATATATTTTGACCTTGGCGTAAACATTGTCTACTAATATAATTATGTTGCTGCATAATATCATGCTGCATTCCACATTTCAATGTATTTTTCTATGTTTACGTTTTGCTTAGGAGTGGAGATAGTTTTCATGGAAATTCCCCACAATTGGGCCTGCTTAAGAATACATTTTTATTGTAGGGCATGTTGGGTTTTTAAATGTGGCAATACCTCGTTTGACTATTGTGATGGTAATTTGTGTGTGCTAAAATATACAGTAAAATCACATCTGTATAAATCAAGATGAGTGACCTAGTGATCTACAACTCACACATGGAAATCCAAGCACAGCTATACAGTCCTGTTTTTTTCATTTAAATTAATTGGCGTGCTTTGAGAATGAAGAAGTGTGCAATGAAGGCCTTTAGAAAAAAAAGAAAAATATTATAATCATCATTATTATCATCATCATCATCAACCTCATCATCATCAGTATCCCCATCAATCATCACCATTATTATTCTTTTTTTTTACTCTTTATTTCGATAAAATACATTAAACATTGCAATTTAAAAAGGGAGCATGCCTATGTATATATAAAAACATATACAATTAAAGATAAAATGGTCAGTTATCTAAAACAATTCCAACATCATGATGTACACTCATTATGAAAATTGTAAAAACAGACGATAGGTTACATGGGGTCAACAGTTATCATATATTTCTTCCTTGCATACCACATACACAGTAAAAATCAGGAGACAGCAAACACTGTTGAGGGAGTCAAATCAGCCTGAATAATTCTACAAGCCTCAGATGTCTAGTGATTCCTATGCGTCTGCATATTGGGATTATCCATTTCGCCCTAGCCCTGCTATATGTCTGACAGAAAAACAGCACGTGTGTTACAGTTTCCTTATCATTGCCACAAGTTGGGCAACTCAAAGTAGCAGGGTCTATTGTTTTGGCCCATCTTGAGGTGAATGTGCAAAGCGGCAAAGTCCCATATCTAAAGTGCATATACAGTTTTCTGGCCAAGGTTGGCTAAATGTCATCTGAAAAAGGTTTGATTCTATATGTGTCCTTAGTCATTTAAAAGATATCTGTTCATTTACAAAAAGTAGGTTTTGAAGGACAGGAAGTGTTTGTACACTTTCCTGATCATTGCAGGAGGAGGTCTGCGATCTAAATTAATACGAAATGTGTTTAAAAAAGTTGGATTTACACTAGTTGCCAAGGTTATGCACTGTGATGGAAAAATATCATGTTTGAAGGTGATTGCAGCAGGAGTTGGAGTCAATTAAAGAGTATATTTCTGTCTCAAGAAAACTTACCTCAACTTGCAATTTTGAGGCACTGGGTTAGGAGATATTACGTGATCAGGTTATGTTAGGATGTAAATTGAATAAAGCTAGGAAAATGATGTGGTTGAAAGATAATCCCTCGCTGAGTGAAGTTCTGAATCTAGCAACTGAACATTTTCAAGAATTTATGGCAGTGATTCATAAGAACAATCACAGTAAGGAGAAGAAGGACGGTGTGCAAATAGTAAAAGGGGGTGCAAAATCAGGTTTAGGTATTGCACTGAAGTTGTAACAAGATGGGAAGGAGGTCAAAACGCTAAAAGAATTCCACAGAAAGTGTTTTAGGTGTGTCAATGTGGGGAACATGGCTAATTACAAAGAGTGCGCAGAGTGAAAAGCAACCAGTAAAAGGTGTGGGAGAAAGAGTCACTTTTCATCATGCCACAAAACCACAAAAGGAATGAAGGAGGTCAACATGATATACTGATCCTTAGAAGCTTTTTTGAAGAACATCTGAAAGCTAGTGATCAGCTACGAAAACCTAACGGGTATAGTCGGAAGCCAATACAAATTGCTTGGTTATTTTTCAGGGATCATTGAATTAAAAGACAGAATGACTTCAGGAAAAGTAAATGTGTTTGGTAAGGGAGACTCTCTAATTAGTCGGTGACACCAAAAAGTTTAAGAAATGCATTTGGATCCAAATGAAAGTGCTCCTGTAAGGTTGTGAGAAAAGGAGACTGTGGTTTCCTGGGTGAATGGTGAGGTGTGTAGGAAGCAAGTTGCGGAACACTTATTTCCTGATATAGTTAAGATAGAATTGGGTTGTTTGAAGCAGTATGGACATTGGACACCAAATGTAACTGATACCTGGTGCCATGCTCAGAGTGTGCTAAGTGAGATGTGTTCCGATAATGGTGAAGAATGCCATGAAAAAGGAGTTGGAAAGGTTGCAGGGTGAAGGAATTATTCAAGAAGTGGAGTGGACAGAGTTGTTGTCCCTGGTGGTCATGGCAAGAAAACCAACTGGTGGTGTGACACTCTGTGTGACATCTCCAGTGCTGTACTGTACTGGATCATTATCCTTTACCAAATATAACAGTGATATTGTGTAGTCTGGAGGGTGCAAAATTATTCTCTGGACTTACCCACTGCATCCCTCATCGCAAGATCTCACTGCCGTTTGCCACTTTTAAATATCTCTACATGCCGTTTGGGTTAATTCTCAGCGGCGGCGGTATTTCAAAGAGCCATAGAGCTTGTGGAAGAAGGGGTTTGTGGAGTGAAAATTTATCAAGATGATGTTCTTATATATTGGCAAAATGCATAAGGAGTTTGATTTAAGGCTTCAGAAAATGTAAGAAAAGATTAGTGCTAGTGGTTTGAAATTATAACGTGAGAAATTCAAATTTGGACTATCTGAGCTAGATTATCTAGGTCACACGGTTAAAGGCGAAGGAATCAGACCCAAAGAAGATCTGTTGAGGACCATAACAGAGCATGCGTAGCCTTCCTGGTAAAGAGCAGCTATTAAGGTTTTTAGTAGCTGTTGAATATTACAGTAAGGTTATTTCTATTTTTTCAGAAAAGATGTGGTAACATGTGAATGTTTCTAAAGAAAGGGGCAGACTTTGTATGGTCAGATGAGTGCACCAAGGAGTTTCTTGAGTGAAAGGAAATATGATGAAGGCTGCACAGTTGAGTAGTTTCCAACCAGGTGAAAAAACCATTCCAAGGACGGATGACAGTGCATTGGGTCGTGGGGCAGTATTGGAACAGGTGGTGAATGGAAGTGTCAAACCATTTTGCTATATATCCAGAGTTTTGCGTGGAGCCGATGTCAGTCACTCTGTAATTGAAAAGGAGGCACTGGCGGTCTACTGGACAGTGAGGAAGTTCTAGAAGTTTGTTTGGGACAGTCACTTTGAGGTGAAGACGGATCACAAACCCTTTGTGGAAATATTCGGGAAGAAAGGGATAGATGTGGTGTCAAATAGAATAAGAAGATCGGTTGTAGCATTACAAGAGTTTGACCTTGAGGTTTTGTATTTACCTGGAGCAATGAATATGGTGGCGGATTACTGCTCAAGGTTGTATGTGGAAGGTGATGAAGATTGCAAACAGAATGGAAAGTGGATGAATTTGGCGATGAGAGTGGGAAAGTATGCCGAGTGTCGAGTGGTATTTTACAGGAGGAAGTATGGAGTTGGATGAAGATTTCCAGGTGGTAAAGTCCAAAGTTTTGGAGGGATGGACAAGTAAGGATAAAGTTAATGGTGTTTTTAAAGGGTTTTGGAATGTGAAGAATGAATTTTCAGTGGCATGTGATTTAATCATGAGAGGCAACAGACTGGTACTGCCAAAGAATATTAGCTCTAGATCGATTGAGAGTGATCATGAAGGTCACCCGCACATTTGCAAGACCAAGCAAAGGTTGAGGAAAAATTACTGGTGGCCAAGCAGGGAGCTCATGACAGAGAGGATAATAAGGGAATGCATAAAGTGCAAGAAAAGCAACAACATTTTGAAGTGCACAGAGAAAAACCTCAGGACCATGACCAGAGGAAGCATTAGACATTGTTGGGCCACTCAGGATCTCTGTGTATGAAATGGCACCTCATTAAACTACTGGGGTTGCACTCTTCTTATTTAAGAAAAGGTTCCCCAACAACCTATTTGGCTAATTTGGGCAAATTGGTTGAAAGCTTTGGGGAAGAATGTCTCAAACAAGATGATGGATGGTTGAAGAGAGAAAGAAACCGAAGTGGAGGAGAAGAAGAAGGAGAACTTTGACAGGAGAAAGGCAGCAAAGAAAACAGAGGTGCATGCAGGAGATTGGGTGAGGATAAGGAATCCAAGAATAGGGGGGCTTACTGATAAATATAGCAAACCCATAGAGGTTATAAAAGTGTTCAAGAATGCGGTGAAAACTAGTGATCATCGCATCTGGAAACTGGGCTTCATTGCTGTGTGGAAGAGTGCTAAAGATGGTAAAGAGAGTGAGAAGTTGGTTGAGGCAGTCGCCAGTAGGTAGTTATAGTTAGGACCTATTTTCCATAGGAAATCAGCAACATTCTATTTGGAAAAACGTTGGCGCTGATTGACGAATCTTCGTGAAATTTTCCAAACTTTTGGCCATGGTGATTCGTCAAGCGGGGGCCGCGAAAAAAGGGGAGTCACAAATCGCGTTTCCCCCATGCATTTTCCCATAAGACCTGTTGACGCAGCTACAGCCCGAACTGCTGAACGGAATTACACCAAATTTGGTAAAGAGGTAGTCCTCAGTTCAGACTCGTGCCTTTTGCTTAAATGGTGCAAATCTGTTAAGTAGTTCCTGAGAAAAATAGAGTTAAACAGATAGATACATCTGGGCGGAGCCTAACCACACATCTCATCGTGAGATCTGATTGGCTGTCAGCACTTCATCCAAGAAGTGTTGGCAGCCATCTTGGGACCAATATACATGATAGCATCTCATTAAAAAGCATTGCAGTTAATAGAAGGTTTTAAGACTTTAGTTACATTATAAATCATTTGTTGATGGTACCATTCTCATTTTAGGAATTGTGGTGTGTTCTAAGGTGATTTTACCATGTGAAAAAGCCTTCTGCTGTGATATCATGAATCATGTTTGAGAGAAAACTATTTTCTCATGCTTTTCCCACAGAGGTTTGGAAGGTGATCTATAAGCTAAACTGAGAGCATATTTTCTGTAAATTCACATTATCTTTCTCAGTCATGTGAGAATAAAGTCTGACATTCTCAGTAAAACATGTACATCCAACAAGGGCAGAGACTGTCAGTTGATTCCTTTGTGTTCTACTGCAGCTTCCCAGAGTGTTCTAAAGAACAACTAGAGTGCTAACAGTCCTACTTATAAAAAACGTATTGCACACCTGAAGCCATCTTGATTGGAATAAAGTGGTAACTCTTAAAACATTTAATTTAAAAAGGAACAAAATGAGGGGGTTCATTTTGCCATAGAAAGTACGATTAGTGCTGCTGAAAGAAAAATTAGGGCACATTTTGAGTGACTTCTCAAATCCTCTTCTATTTCATTAAAAAATTATGACATGCAGACTGAAACGTGCACTTTCAATACCAGCAGCAGACTTCCCTGGTGAGCAGTAGCTTTACTAAAGTGATCTAATAAGCAACTAGAGTGCTAACATTCTGAATTTATGGCAAATGTGTGACAGATCTGAATGCCTTCTTGATGGAATCAAAGTAAAAAGCTGAAAGTATTTCCTACTGAGGAGACTGTAGTAAATGAGGAAATTAGGAAACTTCATAACAAATAAGTCTCCCAAAATGGCCACCAGAGACAAAAGAGCCCAAATGTAGCACAAATATCACCCAGATGTAGCCCAAGTATAGCCCAATGACAGAATGTCCCAGAGTGTTCTAACGAACAACTAGAGCGCTAACAGTCTTACTTATGACAAAAGTATGGCACACCTGAAGCCATCTTGATTGGAATAAAGTGGTTACACTTAAAACATTTAATTTACAAAGGAACAAAATGAGGGGGTTCATTTTGCCATAGAAATTATGATTAGTGCTGCAGAAAGAAACATTTGGGCACATTTTGACTTCTCAAATCCTCTTCTATTTCATAAAAAAATTCTGACATGCAGACTGAAACATGCGCTTTGAATACCAGCAGCAGACTTCCCTGGTGAGCAGTAGCTTTACTACAGTGACCTAATGAGCAACTAGAGTGCTAACATTCAGAATTTATGGCAAATGTGTGACACATCTGAATGCCTCCTTGATGGAACCAAAGTAAAAAACTGAAAGTATTTCCTACTGAGGAGACTGCAGTAAATGAGGAAATTAGGAAACTTCATAACAAATAAATATCCCAAGATGGCCATCAGAGACAAAAAAGCCCAAATGTAGCCCAAATATCACCCAGATGTAGCCCAAGTATAGTCCATTGACAGAATGTCCCAGAGTGATCTTAAGAACAACTAGAGCACTTACTGTCTTACTTATGACAAAAGTTTGGCACACCTGCAGCCATCTTAATTGGAATAAACTGGTAACACTTAAAATATTTAATTTTAAAAAGGAACACAGTGAGGGGGTTCATTTTGCCATAGAAATTATGATTAGTGCTGAAGAAAGAAAAATTAGAGCACATTTTGAGTGACTTCTCAAATCCTCTTCTATTTCATTAAAAAATTCTGATATGCAGACTGAAACATGCACTTTTAATACCAGCAGCAGACTTCCGTGGTGAGCAGTAGCTTTACTACAGTGATCTAATGAGCAACTAGAGTGCTAACATTCAGAATTTATGGCAAATGTGTGACATATCTGAATACCTTCTTGATGGAATCAAAGTAAAAAACTGAAAGCATTTCCTACTGAGGAGACTGCAGTAAATGAGGAAATTAGGAAACTTCCTAACAAATTAATCTCCCAAGATGGCCACCAGAGACAAAAGAGCCGAAATGCAGCACAAATATCACCCAGATGTAGCCCACATGTAGCCCAATTACAGAAGTGTGCAAACCACGTATTTTTTTGTGTATTTGCAGTTTTATATAGTGCAGACTTGTCAGGTATTGGAGTGCTTTACATTAGGGGTGGGCGGACTTTGCGAAAATGACTTTCGCAAATTATCGCGAAAATGTTAAAAATCTCCGCAAACACGCGGAAATATCGCGAAGATGCGGAAGTTTTTTTCATGCCCGTTCGCAGTATTTTCTGCGTGGTCGCGGCTCGCCAACTTACCCATGCGGTTGCTCGCGGGCGCGGCCATCTTGTTTACACTCTTCTCGCGGTGCATGATCGCGAGAAGAAAGACGTGATCGCGCGACCAATGACATTACTGCGGGCGCGAACTGTCGCGAGACAGCGCAAATGGCTACCAACAATCCAACATCTCATGGAGAACGCGACCGGATCGGGAAAACTTGTCGGCGAACGCGGGGATTCAGGTGAGGCGATCGCGCGCAAGAATGTATTATTTTACAGCGCGAGCAAGAAACAAATTATCGCTAAGCTGCGGAATGCGGAAATTTTGACATTTTAGTGCTCTCCGCGGAACGCGAAAATGTCACATTATCGCAATTTACGCGAGCGGAACGGAAATTTAGCCCAGGCCTACTTTACATGAGCATTGGTTTCATCACACAAGATCAAATTCATTTTGGCTGTAGACATGGGGAGATTAAGTGATTTGACCAGAATCACAGAATGTTGTGCTGAAGCAGAAACTCCAACCTGGTTCCCCAGTTGCAAAGTCTGCAGCTCTGGAAGTAACACCACATCCTCTCCCCTAAGTGTAACATTTAATCAAGTGGTCCACTGGATAAAAAACATAAAGATTACAAATAATTTAACGGTTCTTTGTCGCTATTTGAAAACTCAGAAAATATGTCCTCATTTTAGTTTTTTAGAGCACTAACCATAATTTTGATGCAAATAAGACCCTCTCATATAAGTAATTTCTAAAGGAAGTGCACTAGGTATTACAGTTTTGATTACATCAAGATGACGTCAGGCGTTCCACACTTTTGTAATAAATATAGAATGTTAGCAATCTAGTTGTTCATTGGGATACTGTTGAGAGGCAGAGGCCAGGGGCACGGACTCTGAAAATTGAAGGCAGGTAGGAGAGTGCAGAGGCAACAATTTGACCACACTGGGCAGGCAGGAAGGGCAGTGGCAGCACAACAGACTATGGAGGGCAGTGGAAAGGGGGGCAGGGGAAACAAACCAACAATACAGGACTGGCAATAGAGGCTGTGGCAATATAATAGACCATTGTGGGCAGAAGGAAGAGAAAGTGGTAGTACAACCATACATGCCAAAAGACCCGTTTCAGCCAGGAAACGTCTAGTGTTTTTAAGCTCAAATGGGCTTTATTTGATCTGTCTCCTGTCTTCAATCTCCTCTTTTTCAATGTAACTCAAAGGGGAAAATCAATACCCCAGTTTTTTTTCAAAATCTCCCTCTTACCAAGTTCAAAATGTTTGCAAGTATGGTACATTGGATCATGGTAGGCAGGAGAAATTGGGGTAGGGACATGGACTCGGATAACAGAGGACAGGAGGGACATGGAGAGGTGCACCAAACTGACCCTACAGGGCAGGCATCAGGGTTTGCAGCAGCACAATACACCACACAGGGCGTGCAGGACGGGAGTGCAGCACAACAATCCATAGAAAGCAATAGGGAGGGGACAGGACCATGCACATGGACAACAGGGAACAGAGGGGAAAGAGGCAATGGTAGCTAGCTGACCATAATGGACCGACAGGAGAGAAAGCTGCAGCATAACAGACCATAAAGGGCAGGAGGGACGGATCAGGGGCATTACAATGGAACAGACAAGCCAGGAGGGAGGGAATAGGGGTCTGCACATGGAAACAGAGGACTGGGGGCAAGGGGGCATGGCAGGAGCAGCAAGATGACCATGGAGGTCAGGCAAGATTGACACTAAAACAAGACACACCATGGAGAGCAACAGTGAGACTATAATGGCATACACACACACCATGGAGGGAAGGTGGGAGGGTCCAGGGGCAGCTAGCTGACCAAATAGGGAAAGTGGGAGGGGCCATGGCAGCACAGAAAACCATGCATGGCAAGTGGGAGGGTTAGTGGCAGCACAATGGCTATGATGGGCAAGAAGGAGGGTGCAGGGTCATGCACAAAGGACCATGGAGGATAGAAGGGAGGGTCAGGACCTGGGCACAGACAAGAGAGTTCAGGGGAAGGGGCCTCACAACAGACCGCGCAGGGCAGGCAGGAGGAGCAGTTGCAGCACAACAGACCTGGGAGGGCAGAGGGGTGTGGCAGTAAAATGGATCATGGAGGACAGGAGGAAGGGGATAGGGGCATGGCATGTGGAGAGGCAGGGTGGAGGTGGCAGGGACAGGTTACAGTCATCTGACAATGCTAGGCAGGTGGGAGGGGAGTGGCAGCTCAACAGAACACTCAGAATAGATAGGAGTGGCAGGTCCATGGAACATGGTGGGCAAAAAGGATGGAGCAGGGGCATGCACAAAGACATCGGAGAGCAGGGGGAAGGAGAATAGGGGCAGCAAGCTTAGCACAGTGGCTAAGCAGGAGGTCAATGAAGGGCCATAGAATTGGGCAATGGAGGGCAGGAGGAGTGGACTGGTACATCATGCTAAATGGAGGGCAGTGGCAGCACATCAGACCATGCATGGCAGGAGGGAGGAGGCTAGTCTATGGGTTCAGACAACAGAGGATAAGGAGGAGGTGGATGGGGCAGCAAGCTAACTGTTCAGAGAAGGTGGGTATTAGGAACTTTATTGTTTTAAAAATGTGTGTCTGTGCAAACTACTTTTATTCAGGAAGAAGAGGACGTTTGTGACTGTGACTCCGGGCTCACTTGGCAGAAACACCTCCTGACCCTCCACCCCCATCGCAAAATATAATGCCTGTGAAAAGGGTAGGTGGACGCAGTGTTATATAGAACATAGTCCTGAGAGCATGATTGAAAATGAAAACTAGATATAGTATATGGTATAAACTATGCACCTAAAAGTGTGATATAAGATGAACCGGGCGTGAAACATAATATGCAATACATTGTGCGCAATGACAGATTCATTGGAGAGCGCGAGATAGCACAGGCAATAGCGTGTGCTATGCGATATGCACCTTGGAGTGTAATATGCACAGGGCAGTGTTGTGTAACCTAACTAGTCTCTAAAGTTGTAATATAAAATATGTGCTGGGGAGTGTAACGTTGCATATGCACTGTGACAAAGATATGGATCCCAGATTGTAATATGTATGGCATAGCGCCGTGCGTTATAACATAGGCATCGAGGAAGGCACGTTAGATGGGGCAATATAACCTGTGCAAAGGCAAGTGTGGCATGACATATTCACAGGGTGGTGTCACAGTGCACATGGGCTAGAAAGTGTCATAGCATACGCACTAGCTGGTGGAATACAACACAGAGGTGTGTGGCACTCGGCGGGCACTGGTGAGTGTAACACAGCATTGAGCTCAGCCAGGAGCACGCTGTGACTCTCAAGTGAGGTTCGTCTCCTTTCTAGAGAGTAAAATAAAAAGTATTACACATCCGGCAGTGGATGTGTATTTTATTAACTGTGAGGGGGGTTTCTTGCATAGTTTGGTCGAATTTTTGTCGTATCCCCTTTGAATGGCTTGGTGTGCGTGTGTATTAAATGTGCCCGTCAATAGCTACCCATGTTTGTATAAATAAATGACAAGGGTGTCTACTTGGAGAATACCCACCGGCGGGGGCGCCGGGATTAGGCACGGTAGGGCGTCAGACACGTCAGAGCTTCACTAGCGGTGTAAATACATTCCACGTGGATTCATTGTATGCACAGTCGCCTTTTAATGAATATCACGCAAATCGTCATGGTGATTGGTACATACGGTTTGTCCAGCATGTCCTAGGTGTTTCTATAAATATATATATTTTTTTAAATAATAAAAAACAAATGCCGGCCCCGGGGGATGGGGTCCCTGGGGCCATAAGTGGCCTGAGGAGGGGGGCAACGCAGCCCCCTCCTAAAGAATTAAAAAAAGAAAGGCCATGACCCGGGGATTGGGGTCCCCGGGGCCGATTAAGGCCTTGGGAGGGGGGCCACGCGGCCCCCTTCCAAATTTATTTTTCGCAACATAAAAAATTAGGGTGCAGGCCCTGGGGATGGGGTCCCCAGGGCCAATAAATTAGAAAAAGAACAGGGGCCACACAGCCCTCCTTCTTAAAAAAATAAGATAAATACAAGCCCGGCATCGCGCCGGAGGCCACGCCCCCTCCTTGCAGCACTCTGCAAACGCGCCCCCTGGCCAGCTGTAAGTTGGGGAATTAATTCCCCTTCAATACTGAAGGTCCCTGAGGGCCAACTAGCCCAACAGGTATCTCCAGTATGGGCCAGGGAGCTGCGTTGCAGACAGGTGTTCTGAGGCCACGCCCCTTTTTACACCTCTATGCAATGCAGCTCTTTGGCGCTTACTGGAGGTACCTAGTGGGCCAGTTTGATCCTAGGGACCCTTAGGATTCAAGGGGACTTAATCTTGCAACTTAGAACGGCCACAGGGCGCGTTTACACAGTGGTGAAGGGAGGGGACGGGGCCTGAGGTGACGTGTGCAAACACGCCCTGTGGCGCATTTTAAGTTGGGGAAATAATTCCCTTTCAATCCTGAGGGACCCTGGGGGCCAACTAGCCCACCAGGTGCTTCCAGTAAGCGCCACTGCTCTGTGTTGCAGAGAGTTGGTGCAGGCCGTGCCCATTTTTACACCTCTCTGCAATGGCGCTTACTGGACGTACCTAGTGGGCTATTTTGCCCCTAGGGACCCTCAGGATTCAAGGGGACTTAATCTCCCAACTTAAAACGGCCACAGGGCGTGTTTACACAGTGGGGAAGGGAGGGGACGGGGCCTGAGGTGACGTGTGCAAACACGCCCTATGGCGCGTTTTAAGTTGGGGAAATAATTCCCCTTCAATCCTGAGGGCCCCTGGGGGCTAACTAGCCCACCAGGTGCTTCCACTAAGCGCCACTGAGCTGCGTTGCAGAGAGGTGGTCCAGGCCGTGCCACTTTTTACACCTCTCTGCAACGCAGCTCTGTGGCGCTTACTGGAGGTACCTAGTGGGCTAGTTGGTCCCTAAGGTCCGTCCGGATTCAAATGAACTTAATCTCCCAACTAAAAACGGCCACAGGGCGTGTTTACACAGTGGGGAAGGGAGGAGACGGGGCCAGATGTGACGTGTGCAAACACGCCCTCTGGTGCGTTTTAAGAGGTAGTTTTAATCCCCTGCCCTATTATATACTAAGGGCTTACAGAGGAGGTCATGCTAATCACAGGGGGACCCCAACGCACAGTGTTCCCTAGTGTATGTAGGTGTTTTCACTGTATTCTGAGTGTCCTTTAACATAGCACGGGCTCTAGGACTGGTTAGTCAGACTCAGCTACCACCAGTATCCGTCTGAAAAAGTTGAGGGTTGATTTAGCAACAAGGCTTCTTTCTGCTCTTCTGTGTGTTCTTTCTGCACATTATCCTTCTTCCTGCACTTTTCTTCGTCTTTGAGGACTTCTGTTGCTTCTTTCTGCATTTCTTTTTTTTCTTTCTGTGCGTTTTTTCTTCTTTCTTCACATGTCCTATCTCTGTAGGCATAGTTAGAAATTGGCATTTAAAAAACCTTTGAAATTCACTGAAAAAAACATAGGTTTCAGGCACGCTATAGTTAGGAATTAGCATTTAAAAAACCTTAAAAATTCACTGAAAAAACCATAGGTTTCAGGGACGTTATAGTTAGCTGGACTTTTCACTCGTACAAAACCATTGAAATTCCCCTGTTATAGTTAGTTCAGCTTACTATAACTCGTGCGCCCGCAATGCACTGCTGATGACGTCACATATTACATCACTCATGACATGGTCAGTGACATCACTCATGACATCACTGATGACATCTCAAATGACATCACTGATGACATCACTGATGACATCATCCTTGTGATAGAGTGGCAGACCTCCTCTCCCCCTAATATAACCTTTGATACACACATTCAAAAATAGAAACTAAAATTTTCAAAACAATGGACATACTAATACCAGTTACAACAACCTATTCAGTAATTCTAAGATCCACATACACAGCCACTCATTCACCAACAGTCCTATACAGTCACTCATACATGTACTCACTCATCATATGTACTCATACACCTATACATCATGTTACACAACGCCACTCATCCATAGAGTTACTCACACACATAGTCACTCATGCTAATAAAGAATCAAACATTCATTTACTTGCATATACAGTTATACACACACCACCTCACTTACTTTTACAGAAACTTACACATACTTAGTCTTTTAAACAATATACACATACTTATTCATACAGGAACTCTTCCAATCTCTCACTCTCACATATACTCACTTATATACACCAATAGTCACATCCACTAGTTTAAAACATATGTAGTTACTCATAAAGACACTATTGAGACAGTCATTCACTCACTAACACACCCATGCACACACTCATCCACGCATACAGTCCTGCACACATGCTGTCTTCAACACATACAAACAGTGAGTCACTCATTCATGCACCTATGCACTACGTAATACCCCCCCACCGAACCATACAGACACTCAGACACTCATACTGATACTCAAAAAACCAACTAATAACCTATATAGACAATCATGTAGCTACTCACCAACCCATGCAGCCACTTATACACAAAGTGAGAGACTGCTACAGATATTTACATATTTAAACATTACTCACTAAGCCATGTATTCACTAGGATACACTTAATCAGTCAGTTATACAATCAATTTTTCAAAAACAAATCATCCATTTAGACACATATATAGCCATTTATTTTTCCATCGACCTTGAGATACACATATATAAAACATATGTAATTTTCTGAAAAACACATATTTACTGGATGATGTCATCAGTGATGTAATCAGTGATGTCATTTGAGATGTCACCAGTGATGTCATGAGTGATGTCACTGACCATGTCATGAGTGATGTAATATGTGACGTCATCAGCAGTGCATTGAGGGGGCGCCCAAGTTATAGTTAGCTGAACTAATTATAACGGGGGAATTTCTAGGGTTTTGTACGAGGGAAATGTCCAGCTAACTATAACACCCCTGAAACTTATGTTTTTTTCAGTGAATTTCTAAGGTTTTTTAAATGCCAATTCCTAACTGTAACGTGCATGAAACCTATGGTTTTTTCAGTGAATTTCAAAGGTTTTTTAAATGCTAATTCCTATCTATAATTTATCTCTAAAGCTATGATGTTTAATGATTTTCATTGAATTTCAAAAATTTTCAATTTCAGTGTGTCAATTCCTTTAATTATGTTTTTTTAAAATACTTTTTTATCACCTTTTTTTAACTTATTTTTCAATTAATTCTTTTAAAAATTAAAAAATATTATTTGTTTTTATTGGGTTTTTTTAAACAAAATTGTTAATGTTTTAAAACATATTTTTATATTTTTTTAAATAATTTTTAAACTATATTTTCCAAACTTTATTTTAATTTTTTTTTTCCATTTGTTTGGGATCCGCGCACCCAACGCGTTAGGAACCGCGAACCCTACGCGCATTTCGCCGTTTAAAAAAATAAAAAGGGGACCCCCTAAGCAACACTAGAGGGTCAGAGTATTTCTACCCTGCCCCCTTTACATCTTTCACACACTTATTTCCCTTACTTAATCAGCCTCGCTTCTACCGAGGCACAAAATGGCTGCCAACAGTTCCTGGTTTCGAATGTAGACAGACACTTGATAGCCAATTAGCATTCAGCGCATGATCGGGGGGGTGCCTGCTGGGTTCGGGGTGGGTACGCTTAGGGTGCGCTTACGGTGCGCGGATCCTCGGAGGCCATAGATATATCTATTTCTTTTAGTCTCATTTTCTCAGGAACTACAGAACGGATTTACACCATTTATGCAAAAGGCACGAGTCTGAACTGAGGACTACCTCTTTGCCAAATTTGGTGTAATTCCGTTCAGCAGTTCGGGCTGTAGCTGCGTCAACAGGTCCTTTGGGAAATTGCATGGGGAAAACGTGTTTTGGGCCCCCCTTTTTTCTCGGCCCCCGCTTGACGAATCACCATGAAACTTTCGTGATAGGAGTGGACCAGAGCTGGCCAAAAGTTTGGAAAATTTCGCGAAGATTCGTCAACCGGCGCCAGACTTATTGGGAATAGAATGTTGCGGATTTCCTATGGAAAATAGGTCCTAACTATAACTACCTACTGGCGACAGCCAGTAGGTTATATATATATATATATATATATATATATATGTATATATATATATATATATATATATATATATATATATATATATATATATATATATATAATATATATATAGTTTCCAAAGTCCTTCAAAATTCCTAATGATGCAAGCAGCAGGAACAGACCACTCCGTGGCTACAAAGTAAAGTGCTTTTATTTTTCTCACAACAGCATGACGCGTTTCGACCGGAGAACCGGTCTTGATCACATATATATATCACTGCTCCAAAACACCAAACGGGTGCACTGTTAGCAAGCGGGGGTCCACCCAGGACTTAAACTGCAGGAATTAGTGCGGTAATAATGAATATAGTCTGCGAACATTTTGGCAGTTCAACTCCCACAAGCCCCAGCAATGCCTTATTGAGGGCGGGACTTTTTGATTATTAAGGGGGTTGGCCCGCAGCACGCACAAACTTCCTCTATGACCCATGAAGAAGAGGAAACTCGAAACGCGTCGGAACTCGGGGAAGCTGCATTACTTACCTGCTGGTGTCACACGTCCATACCTGGTTGTAAATAAAGGCTGGTAACCCCGTGAAGGCTCGAGTGCGTTCCTTAGTGAGCTACCAATGGTGAGACAAATATCGAGGCGGACGCTCATCCGCCAGGAACTGCACCATCCCAAGAACAGAAGGGAGCCACAGGCACGAATACATCGTTCTAATTGTGGGGCCAACACGCAGGATTGAGGACGTGTTAGCAAGCGGGGGTCCACCCAGGACTTAAACTGCAGGAATTAGTGCGGTAATAATGAATATAGTCTGCAAACATTTTGGCACTTCAACTCCCACAAGCCCCAGCAATGCCTTATTGAGGGCGGGACTTTTTGATTATTAAGGGGGTTGGCCCGCAGCACGCACAAACTTCCTCTATGACCCATGAAGAAGAGGAAACTCGAAACGCGTCGGAACTGGGGGAAGCTGCATTACTTACCTGCTGGTGTCACACGTCCATACCTGGTTGTAAATAAAGGCTGGTAACCCCGTGAAGGCTCGAGTGCGTTCCTTAGTGAGCTACCAATGGTGAGACAAATATCGAGGCGGACGCTCATCCGCCAGGAACTGCACCATCCCAAGAACAGAAGGGAGCCACAGGCACGAATATATCGTTCTAATTGTGGGGCCAACACGCAGGATTGAGGACGTGTTAGCAAGCGGGGGTCCACCCAGGACTTAAACTGCAGGAATTAGTGCGGTAATAATGAATATAGTCTGCAATCATTTTGGCACTTCAACTCCCACAAGCCCCAGCAATGCCTTATTGAGGGTGGGACTTTTTGATTATTAAGGGGGTTGGCCCGCAGCACGCATGAACTTCCTCTATGACCCATGAAGAAGAGGAAACTCGAAACGCGTCGGAACTGGGGGAAGCTGCAGTACTTACCTGCTGGTGTCACACGTCCATACCTGGTTGTAAGTAAAGACTGGTAACCCCCGTGAAGGCTCGAGTGCGTTCCTTAGTGAGCTACCAATGGTGAGACAAATATATATATATATATATATACATATATATATATATATATATATATGAAAAAATAATCCCCAATCGTTTTAAATTAAGGAACCAGCACTCTTCATCGTGGGGGTTCTCTCGTTTATTGTGCAAGTTACATCGGACCCATGGACATATATATATATATATATATATATATATATATATATATATATATATATGTATATATAACATTGCAAGAAACACAGCTAGAGTTACTACACGCCATAAGTCACTCACATGCAAAAACTCCTGGCATTCTGCATTTTGTTCCCCTGTTAAATGTTTTCTTGTATCTCTGCCATTGGCAAATAGGTGATTTGTGCATGGAGGACACTGTGAGTGACCCTTATAACCATTTGTGTTTTTCTTAGTTGTATTTTGCCCTGATTTTAATAGGATTTATTGTAACCCCCTCACCTGCACTCTAATCGGTTCCTTCACCGCTGTTTGGCGGGTCCGGTCTCTGGGGTGGGATTGGCTTTGGGCGCCATCTTGGAGTGGTGGTCACTTTGGGCGCCATCTTGGAGTGGTGGTCACTTTGGGCGCCATCTTGGACGCCATCTTGGAGTGGTGGTCACTTTGGGCGCCATCTTGGAGTGGTGGTCACTCTGGGTGGGTGTTGCTGATGAGCGGTCTAGCGCTCCGGCTGAGTGGAGGGACGCCTATTTAAGGCGACCTGCCCTGTGGACTGCCCTGAGAAGGTACTCGCGCTTTGCATCGCGCTATGCGCCTCAATACCGCGCTATCATTTTTAAAGCTACCCTTATAACTATTTGTGTTTTTCTTAGTTGTATTTTGCCCTGATTTTAATAGGATTTATTGTAACCCCCTCACCTGCACTCTAATCGGTTCCTTCACCGCTGTTTGGCGGGTCCGGTCTCTGGGGTGGGATTGGCTTTGGGCGCCATCTTGGAGTGGTGGTCACTTTGGGCGCCATCTTGGAGTGGTGGTCACTTTGGGCGCCATCTTGGAGTGGTGGTCACTCTGGGTGGGTGTTGCTGACGAGCGGTCTAGCGCTCCGGCTGAGTGGAGGGACACCTATTTAAGGCGACCTGCCCTGTGGACTGCCCTGAGAAGGTACTCGCGCTTTGCTTCGCGCTATGCGCCTCAATACCGCGCTATCATTTTTAAAGCTACCCTTATAACTATTTGTGTTTTTCTTAGTTGTATTTTGCCCTGATTTTAATAGGATTTATTGTAACCCCCTCACCTGCACTCTAATCGGTTCCTTCACCGCTGTTTGGCAGGTCCGGTCTCTGGGGTGGGATTGGCTTTGGGCGCAATCTTGGAGTGGTGGTCACTTTGGGCGCCATCTTGGAGTGGTGGTCACTCTGGGTGGGTGTTGCTGACGAGCGATCTAGCGCTCCGGCTGAGTGGAGGGACGCCTATTTAAAGCTCCCTCCAACGCGCAGCGGTTACACGCAGGGGGCGTGCCTTCGCTGTGCCGGAGTCGTGCCAGAGTCCTGCCCGTCTGCGCCCATCCGCGCTAAGGAAGCACGGCTCGCGGCAGAACTCTGGACCTGGCCATCATGACTATACGTTTGAGAACTTATAGTAGGGCCGATCTACTGGCCCTTCGGGACTGATGTACACGCTGCGAGTTTTCGCCTGTAGTCCCGCTGTGTGGCCCATATCATTGTAGGTGTGGTGCTTGGTCATTGGAACCCCCCTCTCTTATACGCTCCTTGGGGCCTGGTATAAAGAGGATAGGACAACGGGACCTGAGTATCTGGAGCTTAAACGTCAGATCTGTGGTAAAGCACCATCAGGAGGTTTACGACCTTCTTATTGATGGTTCGCCGGATGTGCTTTTTCTGACGGAAACGTGGCTCCAGGACTCTGACTCCTCGATAATTAACCTAGCCTTTCCCCCAGAGTATGCTATTTTCACTTTAAATCGGACGACTAGAGGTGGAGGTATTGCGATGGCCACCAAACGGTGTTATCCCTACGCTGAACTTTTGGGGTGTGAGGGTGCCCTATTTAAAATAGCGTTTAGTCACCAGTTTACCTTCTCTGGGCTATTAATTTACCGGCCTCCGGGCTGTGACTCTGTTTTTAGGGCTGCTCTTCCTGAGTATATTAGCATAGAGGCACTAGGATGCGCACATTTTAATGTTGTGGGAGATCTTAATCTCCATTTGGACTGCCCTTCTTTACCCTCTATTAGGAGCTTTCTGGCGGATCTTGAGGCTTTACAGCTCTCGCAGATGATTACTTTCCCCACAGTCATATTCTTGACCCGTTCTTCACAAATCTAGAAGGACTCAGAGTTCTTGGTTCCTCCCAGTTGGTCTGGACAGACCACATGCTGGTGAAAACGGCATGCTCTTTGTCTGACTCTCCTTTTCTATCTCAGGATAGACTTGTTCTTAAACGACACTGGAACAAATTAAGACTGGAGGATTTTTACCATCAGCTCGAGAAGGTTCCTTTAGGTCCGCTCACCGAGGTCGATTGTGGATACGACTCCTTCTGTGAGTGGATATCTGGTGCCCTCGATTCTCTGATTCCTATGTGTTGGTCCAAGTGTCACCGTAAGGAGCCGAGCCCTTGGTATGACACTTCCTTGGCATCTCTTAAGAGGGCCTGTAGACAGGCCGAAAGATTATGGAGGAAGTCGTACGACCCAGATCTGAAAATATGTTATCTGGCCAAGGTCAAGATTTATCACATGGCAGTGTGTCAAACTCGCGCTTCCTTTTATGCTCAACAGTTTCAGAACTCTGCCAATCCATCAAAACTTATTTTTAAAGTATTAAAGGACTTGATGGCGAAGAGAGCAACTGCAGTGGAAATATGCTCGGACTCACATTGTGAGGGTTTGGCCTCTTTCTTCCATGAAAAAGTGCAAGCCATCTATCGCACTTTCCCAACGGGTTCCCTGATGCTAGAGCAGGTTGGTCGCACCTTAGGTGAGGGGGAATGTCTTTCCATCTTACCCCCCTTATCTCTGGAGGTGTTTGACTTTCTCAGCGCCAAAATCAAGTCTGGATCTCCGGCAGACCCGCTGAAACTGGCCCAACTCAAGACCCTGGCACCGGTTTGCCATACCCCGGTGCTGTCCTTGATCAACCTGTCTCTCTCTTCTGGAGTGGTTCCCGTTAGATGGAAGCAGGCAGTAGTCACACCAATTCTGAAGAAGGCGACCCTTAACCCCCTTAAACCTGAAAGCTACCGCCCTATCTCCCTTCTCCCTTGGGCCACGAAAATAGCGGAGGCCCATGTGAATGCCACTCTTACTGACCATCTTGGTAGGCTTAACATTCTCGACCCTACCCAGAACGGGTTCCGTGCGGGTCACAGCACGGAGACGGCCCTTCTCTCGATGGTCGAGCATCTGCGTTCCGTGCTGGATTCCGGTCGGACAGCGGCACTACTGTTATTAGATCTTAGTGCCGCCTTCGACACGGTCTCGCATGGGATTCTGATTCGGCGTCTTGAGGAGGTGGGCGTTTCTGGCTCCGCCTTGCACTGGTTTCGTTCCTTCCTTACGGATAGGTCATTCCAGGTGGCGATCCCGCCCGGTAAGTCGTCATCCTACCCGCTAGACCAGGGAGTCCCACAGGGGTCTTCACTGAGTCCCACCCTTTTCAATCTGTATGTGAGACCGTTGGCTGCGGTCGTCAAGCGGTGGGGCCTGACCATGGTATCTTACGCAGATGACACGCAGCTGGCGGTCACACTGAGTGGGGACTCAGACCTGGAGGCTCCCAGGTTCTGTGATAGTCTGCGGGAAGTGGCTAACTGGATGAATTCCAACTGTCTCCAGTTAAACACCCACAAGACGGAGATTATGGTGGTTGGTAAACAGGTGGCTTTGTGGGATGACAAATGGTGGCCTTCGGAGTTGGGTGTGACTCCCCTCCCAGCGGCAGAGATAAAAAACTTGGGGGTGTGGCTTGATCCTTCTCTGAGTTTCATCTGTCATACCAAGAAGGTGGCGGCTTCTTGCTATGGCATCATCAGAGGACTTCGACCCATCCTCAAATTCTTTGATGCACCCACAAGACAGCTGGTGGTCCAAGCATCAGTGCTGTCCAGGCTGGACTATGCCAGCTCCCTACTGGCGGGGATAAACCAGTCAGAATTTCTGCGGCTCCAGCGGGTTCAAAACGCTGCGGCCCGACTGGTGACAGGTCTGCCTAGGCGATGCTCGGTGTCCAATACTCTGCGCTCTCTCCACTGGCTCCCTGTGCAGCAGAGGATTAGATTTAAGGTTCTCTGCTTTGCATTTAAAATCCTAAAGGGTACTCCCCCACAAATCTTGGAGAAATTGCTGATCCCCTATGTCTCCTCTCGCACTCTTAGATCGCTAGGCCAGAACTTAGCAGTGGTCCCGCGTTTTAAGTTGAGCAGAATTGGTGGCCGCTCCTTTCGAGTCCTGGCAGTGAGTTGGTGGAATTCTCTTCCTCCACAAATCCGGGCCATCGACGAGCTCCTTCAGTTTAGACGGGCTATCAAGACCTTTTTATTTGTTTAGCTTATCTGTTGTGTCTCGTCTCCTTTTGTCCGCTTTTAGTGCTGTGTTGTGTTCACCTTCTCAAAGCGCCAGGACGCCCCTTTGCTGGGGCAGCTTTGCGCGGTACAAATAAAAATAACATAACATAACATAACAGTTATGATGCGTGTTTTTGCTCAAATGCATAAAAGGTTAATATCCTGATTAGAAGTACAGCTATTTTCGGCATGTTTTCGGGGACAGGGCACATGCACTGGGCACTGGACAGCAGTGTCCCAGTGTACAGAGTCCAAAAAACACAAATAAAATCTAGCAAAAAATGGGTGTGACCATGCTAGAAAGGGTAATTTTCCTACAGTTCCCAATATCCATGCCTTCACTTTGTGCCAGAAGAAACTGAGCACACAGTTTGGTAGCTCATCAATGCACAAGCAGCCTAATGCTTTGCATGAACAACCAATCATGAGAGTAGGAAAAAGGGCAAGTACATCTTTTTCAGTGTTGCAACATGCTATCTGTCCTAAAGTGAGGTTGCCTGAAGATAGCTACTGGAAGAAGCAAGAAGAAATTGAGCCCTTCTTTGCTGCTGGTGCGCTTCGTTGCTTGGTTTTTCATAAAGTAATCGCTTGTGGTAAGCAAAGCCGCACAGCTTGCAAAATTTCTTCTCAGTAGCGGCCCGTGAAGGGAGTGCTGCGGGGCAGGGAGAAGCAGGGTGGGGGGTAGTAAACTACAGAATACGGCCCAATTGAGGTAAGTGAACAAATAAATAAACAAAACGAATTTCGTTGTGCGCGCTGCATCGCATTTGGCAATGCAGTGCACGCATTGAAATTCGTTTTATTTATTTATTTGTTTACTTACCTCTGTTGGGCTGTATTCTGTAGTTTACTACCCTACACCCTGCTCCTCCCCCCGCCCCGCAGCACTCCCTCCACGGGCCGCTACTAAAAAGTATTCTTTTTATTTATTCCAGTTTTTCATCCCATGGTTGCTGTTCTATAGAAATAGTAATTTTAAATGTGGTATTTAGGAGGGAGAGGTGTTGCAAAGCGGCCAGACCAGCTGACTCCAGAGCACGGCGCTCACGGTTCAATCACCGGGGCCGGAGGCAGCTCAGCTTAGCACCATGTGATTCTGGACAATAGCTCACTAAATCTCCCTGACGCCCCCTAGCTCCTTGAAACCTTAAGGGGTGATCTGTTTGCGCTTTACAGATATGGATTATTATTATTGTTTTTTGGCCCAAAAAGTTTTAAAAAATATATATCTGGTTCTGAGTCAACTTTATTGATAGTAAAAAGATTGAAAATATATGTTTGTTGATTTGTACATAATATGAGTCAGATTTAGAAGAGAGTAAGAGAAAGAGCAGAAAGCAGCCACGAGCTTAATGCACACAGCTAATATATGCCTTGTTGTGTGCCCAGCTAGCTCCCAGAGGTCAACCATTTCTCCATATGAGCGTTTTCTGCAGACCCTGGCCCTTTAAAAACAAATGATGTCAGGATTTGTGCATCTTATCGCAGGATTTGTGGGTTAGTAGATCTATGTTGGACATTCCATGGGGTCTATGGGCACAGTTTTGGAATCATGGACCATGTTTTGGTGCTTGATGCTTGTTGTGGATTCGCAGTCCCATGCCCTTGAAACTTGCACCGAATTTGCCATCACCAGCCAGGATTCACAGATCTCAGGCAGCTGCAGTGGGGACCATGCATTTGTCCCTTGATTCCAGAAGCCCTGCTGCATAATTGGCATTTGTTTTACAATTAAACTCAGGTGGGGTCTTTTTGGATCCCCCCCACATGGGTCTGGGAGTCAGGGTGAACTCATACTGCCCCTTTATCACATTTATTTTCAGGACACCAGGACCGACTCCGAGCATTGTTTCATGGAGGCTACAACATTTGTACTTACGTTGAAGCCATACAATAAGGTTGTTCCAGTTTTTCAATTCTGTATGTGAAGGGTAGAAAAGCGCTCCCAGCAAATCAGACTTGAATGAGACCTGACAATCTACTTATTCAGTCAACTAAGTTTCAACATACCAAATTTCATGAAGATATTTCCTTTTTTAGGGGCATATTATCAAGACAGGCGATAAAATTATCGCCGCTTTAGCGGCAGAAAACTGCCGCTAAAACGGCGATAATTGGCTTGATAATATGCTCTATGGAATTCCAATTGAAGCCCATGTTAAATGTGAAGGACATCTAACCTGAGCTTCAATTGGAATTCAATTATCTCTCTTTAGTTCATCTCTTACTTTCCACTTTATTGTTCTCATTCTCTCACTATCACCTCTCACTCCTACTCTCAGCACTTATTGCTTCTGCATCCCCAGTTTCTGAACTACCTCCATCTTTACCTCTCTTGCTTATTTCCAAACTCATATCACACTTGTTTCCTTCACAGATACCTCTCTTATTCCCATGCACCTACTTACTTCTTGTTTCGGTCTTACTTTTATTACCCCAAATTTTCCTTTCAGCTCACTCAACTTCGGCTTCCCTTACTCCTTACCCTTTTTACTTCCATATTTTACACTTGTGTCGTCTTTCCTTCACATTCCATAACTTCACTCATCGTGTAACATCCATGCATATCGAGTCTAAACTCCTTATCACTTTGCAATTTATATTTCTCTCCCTTTCGGGTTTACCACCCACTCTTGCAGTCTTTCCCTCATGAGCTCAGGCTCCTGCTCATGCTCTTTGCCTTTGTTCAGCCTTTGATCTTACTCTTTCTATTCTTTCTGCCCCTCACTTTCTTTTTTTTACTCTTGTTATTTTCCAGGCAGTTCCTTTCTCTATGTGTATTTTTGTTGCTTTCATTTTCCTTTCTGATTTCTTACTCATCTTGTATTTCTTAGTTCTTACCCTCTTTTTTATATCAATTTTGCTTTTCCGTAATCATATGCTTTCTTTCTCATGTGTTACCCTTTCATTCTCTTCCATAGAGGTGTTTTCCCTTCTTTTTCTTTTTTCTTCCCCTCACTTTTCTTTTCCCCAATCTTTTTCTCTCATTTTACCTCCACTTCATTGTTCCTTTTCCTTCACTATTCCTTTTCTTCTCTCGTCCTTCTTTTAACTCCTATTTTATTGGCATTTCTATATCACCATGCTTGAGTCCTAATTCCTACAACCTAAATGTTGTCATATACTTCTCCTCACTGGGTTATGTATGGTACTATGCCTAAGTTTATAGGATTATTTAAAAAACTTGCAATAGAATGCAATAGCCAAAGCCGCAATAGAGCAAACTTCTCCCTCAAACAACAGGTACAGGAGCAATTCAAGTTTCTCACATTCACAAGAAGCTGTTCATAGGTTGCAGCAGTGAAACCTTCATTCACACACCTACAGAATGTATTTAGCAGGTAGCAGCATTTGAAAGGAGAGAAAAATGTCTTCATGCAGGTTATGCACAAGCAGCACCAGTGTAAGTTTTCTGCAGACAAAAGAGAAATAGCACACACAGTTGTAATGCAAGCTGTCCTGATGCAAAATAGGCATAGCAGAGGCAACGTCTGTGCAAGCTTCCTTCATACAAAGAACAGGCACACTACAAGCAACAGCACTGCAAACTTTCCTCACATAGAAAAGGTACAGCATGGCCATCACGATCAAATCGCTATCACATCAGAGCGTCACTGTGAGCATCAGTGTAAGCTTCTCTAGCAGAACATGTCCAGCATGGACAGGAAATATGCAAGCTTCTCTCACACTTAATATGAAAAATATGAGCAGCATCTGTAGAGGTCTCCTTCAAGAAACAGATACAGCACAGGAAACATGAATACTGCAAACATCCCTCACAAGAGCGATACACCTTGGGGAACTGGAAGAATTGACGTCCACGCTCATTAGAGAGGTGCTGTGGTGGCAGCAGCTGTGCAAGCATCTCTCACCCAAAGAGGTAGAACACCACAACAGCAGAGCAAGCCTATGTGACAAAACATGTGATGAAGTATGGAGGGATAGATGTGCCAACTGGCAACATGTCACATGTGACACCGTCAGTCATTCCTGGCATTTTATCCAAAAGCACAGTGCAAACAAGGATTTCTGATACCATGTTTAAAAGCTAAATACAAAACTACAAGTTCCAGAATGCATAGTGATAGTGGATAAAAAGCTAGAACAAGCTGAGGTTTCTCATATGATGGCAGAGAAGAGAGTGTGGGTGTTAGTGAAAATGTGCATACCACTATGTCAAATTTGCCAGGCACGAATTGTAAAATGTGATGAAATATACAACCTGAGTGTGCCAATAGATGCATGTGGGTTAAGCATTTAAGAAGCTTTTTTTTTTATCTTCGAGCTTTCAGAGATTTAATATATAGATTTTTTAGATGACTCCAGGATCAAATATGCTTTTTAAAGATCGTTTCTTTTTATTTTGCCCATGGTTTCAATTCACCTTATGGAGCATGCCTGGTGTCCATTTCACTATGTGTTTTTTTGGTACCTGTATATTATTTTCATCCGTTCAGGCCATTTAAATGAATAATAAAAAACTTAGTTTGGAGAGTTTATAGTGATCTAAGTAAAGAGGTAAGTCAGGGGACTCAGCACCATGGAAAATGAAATGTGAATGGGTGATTGGCAATGTGTGTCACTTTCTGCATTCAGGGCAGATCAAACAAACACTGTGGGCTGGGTTTCACATTAGGGGCACCGAGTATGGCAATCTTTGTTGGCACTCTGCCCCACTGCCCATGACCTCCTTCTCCATGGATTCCCTCGCTACCTCCCTCCATCGGTGCACCTCATCTCTCCATAACCCCAATGTATTGTGTCAGAGCACGCTTTTCACATAGTACACAGAGACAATAAATCATACACATGTGTAAACCAATGTAAGGAAATGTTACATAAGACAATGTGAGCTGCAAGGAATCTTGTCATCCATACTGATCGGCATTATGGGCAACATGCATCATGCATTTTAGCGGTCGCAAATGGTTGATTCACAGAATTGGGCCGTTTGAGACCAGTAAAATGCTTTTTGGTATGTATGAATTTGAAATTGCGTTACCGAATCGTAATTAGTAAGTTTTTTACTACTGAAATTAACCCTTTTTAGCAATCTTACAATAACAAACGTTTGAGGAAAAAATAAGGTTCTAAACTTATGACTTGCAGTTTGCATGCAGCTCTTTGATAATGGTACATAGCTCACTGTGCTATATTATGAGAATTGTGGCTTGCGAACTGCAAGTACCAAAACATTCTCTGTGAGAAAAGCAGTAGGCTACTGAACTATCACTATCAAATGAAAATCTGTGATCTGCTGGTTACACATTTGCAGGAAGCTCATTAACCCTCTGTACTACTTCATGAGTCAAAAACATGGCTAGACAAAAACATCTCTATGCCGCGAGTACATTATTCACCAGAGCTGTCTTACTGTTCTTATTGTGCCTTGAAAAATTTGGGGCACACAAAGATCTCTGCAAGCTGCTTTTGTCTCCCCTGCCTTAAAGCCGGCGCTGAGCTGCTTTCCAGTTTCCTCTCCAGTGCTCATCTCTGAGGCCCTGTATGTGCAAATTGGAAATTCAGCAGAAGAGTGAAACATTGTGTGACCCTCCAAGAGCCCCTCGCTTTCAAATGAAATGCACTCTTCAATGATTTATTTTTTTCCCCATTCACCTCTGCCACTAATGATAGGCCTCTGACCAGCCTTTGTAGCTTTTTTATGGTTGTACTCTTTTAGATGATATAGAGGGTCGGCAGCTGGGCAGCTGGATCTGCGGGGGCCCTCCTCCAAGGGCCCCCCCCACACTGCTTGGGCTGCAGGGGCCTCTGTCACGCCCCTGGCACACAGGAATTTCTGTAAAAGTGGTAGAGCTACCCCTGAAAATATTTTAACTATTGGTTTTCTGGGGAGGACCAGAGGTCACCTCATCTTAGTGCCTGGCATAAATGTGGCCCCCCAAGTACCCTCTGCAGACCACTAGTTGGCCTGTGGAAGACAGACAAAAGGACTGCAACTGCTGTTTGAGACCTGTGAGGAGAACTTGTACCAAGGCTGACCTCCTATAAAGGTACAGGGATACAAAAGTGGCAAGAAGCCGACTTTCCTGGAAGAGCCCAGCTGAAAAGTTTCAAGTGCACCTTCCTTGGACCCCACTGTTGGCTTCTTTTGATGTGAGTGCTCCCCCCATGTACTGTTCCTGAGGTCCTGGAACCCTTGGCTGGTGTCACAGTGTCCTACTCCTGCCTCACACTAAAATGTGGGTCTTAAAAACTTTCATCAGATTTTTGCCTGGAGAACCTTAGTGGGACCAGGACCAACCCGACAGCCGATCCTCCGAGGGTGCATGGCTATAATTCCCGCTACAGTATCCTCTCGACATTGGAATCCGCTTATGCTGAGGCCGCTTCGACTCCATCCACGCTGCCATCGAGGGGAACCCTATTGACGCTGAAGACTCACAGAGCGGGACATACCCGAATTTTTCCTAGAGCAGTTTTTTTTGCTTAAACGAACAGTTTCACTGAGGATTTTTCCCAACACTGAGTCTTTCAACATCAAGCTCTTTCTCTCTGTGCCAGCCCGCTGTCTGCTTTCACTGAAGGCTGCTGATGTCGGGAGGTAACGTTTCCACCATGATAAACCTGGTATGTAACTTGCACGGTTTGTCTTAAAACATACCTTTGTCTTGTCAAAGTGCAACCAGATGGGTGCAGTTGGTGTTTAACGCTTTTTGGCACTTTTTTCACTAAAATATAGCTTGTCCCCCTTACAGGATTTTTGTTGTTTTTGTGTCATTTTTTTCATTAAAATATTCTATATGTTTATAAATCAGAGTTGAATTTTAATTGTATGTTGTGTTAAACTTTTTGACTTTTGGTACCTCTTAATGGTTTCCTCATTTTCCAAAGTTAATCTTATCTGCTCTTTGCCAAGGCTACCAGGGGGTGAACTTCGGTAAAAATTATTGAAATTTTTCCTGGACCTAACAAAAATAGTTTCATTATTGCTGGTGGAGGACTACCATCTACCCCAATTAATAATCCACTTTCTCACAAATTCTAAGGGATAGATTTTCATGTGGACTTGACTACGCAGCAGAAGTATCTTTCCAGTTGTTCATTTTGTTCATGTCCTCCTTGCTCTGGGCTTCTCCTCTTTTGTTCCTCTTGTCCAGAAGCCATTGCAAAGGCACAAAGAAAGTTTGTTTCCACCAACATTAATCAATAGCAAAAAACTGTACAGCCTCCTATGCTGCATGGATGTTCAGCTGCAAGAATAAAAGTGAACTGTGTGAGATACCCAAGAACTGTTTGGATGTGGTGCTATACATTCTCAGGAACTACTCAAACCTCTATAGTGGTCTAAAAGTTTTTGCAAATCTTCAATGTATACTGACACAAAAGTGATGGGTGGGTCTGGCACGTCCTGGATTTGAGGTGCTGTGCTGTGAATCCCAAATGGCTTAATATGTGGAAAGATTTCACACTATGGGCACAATCTCGTTCGGAAGGGCTCTGAATCAGATTTGGAATTGCCTAAACCGATCCGGAGCCCTTATTTCCGATCGAATGATTCACAGTTCCGAACGACCAAGTACGATGCCTGGATACCCTTAGCGCTGACCGAATCGGTTCCGGAAGGCATTCGGAGAGATAGAGCCCTCCGGACCCGATTTGTACAGCTCTATGGACTAGTTTTTCCAAGCGAGCAAGTACGATGAACGATTGGGACAGCCTTTCCAATTCAGTTTGCCCAGAATGAAGAAGTTGCCGCAATCGGACTTTGGGGGCCCATAGTTGGTCCGCCTCCATCTGGGGCCCTCCGAATCAGGCCCGTGGGGGTACCCATTGGTCCCCTCTTCCCAACCATGCACAGTGTGGCAGGCACCAAGGAGTCTAACTGTATTAATGCTTTGTACTTGCTAGGAATCTTTGGCAGAGTAGTGTGGACACTAACTGGCTTTTTCCTGTTCACTATCATTGCACTTTAGAAAACTTTCTGTTAATTGTCCAAAGACTTGGTTTTTACCTAAGTATTTTAATCAAAACCCAAGACCGCATTTTTAACCTTGATGTACATAAATAGATTTATGCTCTTGGAGGTAATATTTTTTTTTTATCTGTGCAACCTGCTCTGAACTATGCCATAGCAGGCTGCAACCATTTTAAACAGTCACACGAGTCTTAAAATTAAGTTATCCTCAGATTGGCATGGAATAGACATTTAACGTGGCGGCCCCTTTAGGCCAGTTTTAGGATTTCAGGAGGTTTATGTTGTTTCAAGCCTATTGTTCCTTCAGAGGATATTGTATGATTATTAATTGGTCAATTATTGGGCCTGGGACTGTATACTGATGACAGCCGCTATTTTTATGTACTGTATGTATTTGCTGCATTTGCACTTTTATGGTCACTTGAACAAAATAAAGTACTTTGACGATGATGATGATGAAAAAAAAATCAAAAAAACAAAACAATAATATCAATTATTAAAGAATGTTCAGTTTCAGAGCCTAAAAAAACTCATAGACATGGTTTAGTTAAAAAAGAAAACATACGAGCACTCTGGCTGTGGCGGGTTGGGTGAGGTTATAGATGGAGGAAAAGCCCTGCGGCCAACATCCTTTGCACACAGACAAAGGCCATGCATAGTGTGTGCTGGTTGCCATCAGTGGTAGGTTGGACATACACACACAAACCCACATATTGTGTTTTTTTACTTTTAAGGACTATGACAGGGATTCCACTATGAGTGAAGTATCTTACGGGGCTCGTAGAATAGATACACAATCAACTCTCCTGTGAAGCAAAATTACTGATTCTATTGCAGACTGGAGGAAAACATTTTGAACCTATGAAGGAAAGAGTAGACATGAAGCCTGAGGTTCACTGTAAACCTGTGTAAGAAGGCACTTAGGATGCAGCTTTATTCCATAATGACTCGGTTGAAATCCTTTGAACAGTCTTTCTGGAACTAAATATATTTCCTATGAAAGACTCCCACAGTGGTCCCAGGACCAGGACTATAATTCAAGATGTGCCAAAGTGCTCTGGTCCCTGTGCAGATCAGTGACCTCATTGGACACCCATCTTTCTTTTACTGGGTACCTAACATGAAAAAGACATCTACAAATAACTCATGATTGTTAAAGCACACAGCTATCTGTGGCTCATGCAGATTTACTGCCAATACCAATAATAACACTCACTACACTGACCAGGTAGTGCCTAGATCAACTCAGACACTCTAAAGTGCTGGGGGGTTGAAAGGGTGGAGCACCAATGATCTATAACTGGGAAGACTGATCCCTATCACCTCTAGAATGCCCGGTTAAAGTGAGCACGTTTGTGCTTTTTAGGTCTCGCCTAGCGTTGCAGCATGAATGTGCTGCCATCGCTTGGCAAAGCATGCAGTATACACTATAGTGTGGACGCTTTGTGGAAGCTCCGCCCACTCTCCGGCCCATCTTCTTCATTGGCTTAGGTTCTAAATGCTGCCTTCTGATTGGTTTTAAGCTTGTTAGTCCCTCCCCATAACAGCCATGTCAGTCATTTGTGTCCTTCCACGGCTACTGGCCCCTTCACAGCACAGACTACTTTCTTCTTCTTAGGTTTCGCCTAGCGTTGCAGCGCGAATGCGCTGCAATCGCTTTGTGAGGCATGCAGTATACACTATAGTCTGGAAGCTTTGTGGAAGCTCCACCCATTCTCCGGCCCATCTTCTTCATTGGCCTAGGTTCTGAATGCTGCCTTCCAATTGGTTGTAAGCTTTTTAGTCCCTCCCCATAACAGCCATGTTAGTCAGTCATGTGTGTCCTTCCATGGCTACTGGCCCCTTCACAGCACAGACTACTTTCTTCCTGTGCCCCCCCCTCCTGCAGTTCCATGCCTTCTCACCGCCACCCCTCCTCGTGCCTCGCCGCCCACACGCATTGTTATTTGAAATGCAATAGGTCTCACGTAAATGCGAGTCCTAGTGCATTGCCAATGCTTGTTGGTATTACTCTAATCTGTTTCACGCCGTGCTTTAGGGTCACGACATTGTATAACCTACCCTGTAGATGAGACAATATCCGCGGTTCAGCAATTAGACTACAAAAAATTTATGCTCTCCAGCTTTCCCGTATTCACCGCGCCGATGTCAGTGCCGACAGAGACCGCAACAGGGCAGCAGAGCTCCAAACAAAATAACTTTGCAGCAATTTATTTTCAAGACAATCAAACTGTCCATTTCAGAACCATAATTTCAATGTATGCTGCAGAATATGAAAGTTCTCGATTTCCATACATGTGGGCTAAGTAAAATTCAGCAATCCAACACACTTAAGAACTGATTTTGGACATTTTCAATTGTGCACCCCAGGGAGTATTGTCCTCTTGTTCCAATCACGATATTTCTTCAAGAGGAAATGTTTATTTATTCGTTAAAAAGAGCGGCGTATGTGTTTTTTACATTGGAAAATAAACGTCCTGGATTTAATAAAAAGAAATCCGAGATTTAGGTACTTGAACATTGCTTGCTGAGTACAAACATTTCCCCTACCTCTCCTGGCCCGACATTTCCCAGGTCACAGCGCGGGCAAGAAGATGCACTCTGCAGGAGGAAGAGAGGCTCTGCTGCAGCGTGAACTGTGCGCAGCTTGTTCTAAAACCCACGGCATAGCAAATATGCAGTAAGTATGTTTTAAAAATGACTTTAAATGTTTCTCTTTGCTACAGAGTACATGCAGTTCTCTAAGTTTATTGACTCGTTCAAGTAAGTAAATTGTGTAGCTGTGGTGTGCCAGACCCCTGGACTGCTCACTTCACTGGTGTTACATTTTGAAATAATACAGCCTGCTATGACCGCTGTGTATATCTTCCAGCCTCTCCTGAGGCTTGCCCAGCACCATGCAGTCATGACACTGCCAACTGCCCCAGCCAGAGTCCGCAAGTCAGCTGATTCTAATTAAAGTACGCTACAGGCCCGAAGCAGCTGGGCTCTGTGTTAGGGCCTCTCACACCCTCTTAGGTGGTTCTGCAGTATAAACACAAGTCCTTGCTCCTTTTAGTGTTAATTCTTAGTGGAGCCATGTGACCTGCTTTCTAGGTGTCCGTTTTTTTTTTTTCTAGTGGTGACATCTGAGGCTAATATTAGTAGTTACTTCACAAGTCTTACTTTCCTGCTTACAGAATTCGCTTATGAATAAGGTGAGCCCTGCAGTGACACCTTTACCGACTTAGTTCACTCCACTCCAAGTGAAAAACCTATTCCCATCACATTAATTTTTTGCGTGGCCTCGTCTTGTACAACAAACACCACCTGGTAAAAGTGCTTTGTTTTATTCTCCTTGTTTTACCATGCTCCTTTTCTTTTCTTTTTGTCTAATTGGCATTGCTTCTGCCTTTTTGTTCTTATTAGTCAATACATTATGCCAATCAAAATTCACAAGTTTATTATATGAGAAGCAATAAAATAGCAATAGAAGAAAACACATACTTCCTATCACTTTTATGAAATATTTAAGTAAACAAGACTCGGTGTCAAGAACAGAAGTATGGGCATGGTCTTCAATGCTATGTCATGTGAAGTGATGCTCGCCCTCTTTCATATCTGCCAAGGTTTCAGATTGCTATGTATAATATTTTGATAATTTCGTTGTAATTATGACTCAGCCACCTCATGAAATTGCAGCAGTTTTAAGATCTTAGAGTTTCTCATTGCTCAAATGGGTCAGATTTCTGATATTTATATTTATGTTTCCCTCATCTTTTATTGGTTGATTTTGCTTGCGAGAAAAGTTTATCTCATAGTGGTTCTAATGGCACTCATAATAACACAGAAATTATGAAAATGTCACACATCGCAATTTAAAACCTTGGCAGCTATGCTCTCGGGTAATTTCCGTGTTTCCTGCCTCGTACTTCAGCTGCTCGGTGTTTCTCCAACCGGGACACCGGAGCAGTAAGCCCCGAGCCCCGCAGTGCACAAGGAAATTCACTACCATTACAGTCCATTAAAGGAGCAAGTTGGTCAGAGCACGAGGCCGAAGCACTTCCACATGCGGGGTGCGGGAGCCTGAGAGTGGAATGTGAATAGGAAAGTACTGCGCCACAGTGGGATGAGTGCTGTGTGCATTGTCGAAGGAAAAGTATTTTTCAGATGCGTCAGTGCTTAATTTGTCAAATAATGAATACCGGTGCCCAAAGCTCTGCTCGGAAGCCCTATTAAATAAATGTCGGTGGACCAAATACCAGTGCTCTCTAAAACTGAATCCACCCCAGGCCTCTTTAATCCACTACCTGACACCCTTGGCACGTTTATTACTCTTGCTGGTTCCTGCTGTCTCCCTTTGTGACTGTACTTAAGTCTTTCTCATCTTCCTTCTATTCCCTTTGTTTGTTTAGGTCGAGCATTCGAGACCTCTTGTATATACTTTAGTATATACCTATTACATACTTATGTGTGTATTTACTATGTGGGCTCTGGAGATCAGTCCTAGGACTTGTCTGCTTCCCCTCAAGGACATTTTTTTCTGTTCAACTGCCTCTCTTTGTCTTGATTGAAAACGACCAGCAGAGGTCAGTAAAATACCAGAATCACTTTTGCATGCTGTAGATTCCAGTCCATAGAATTTGTCTTCCACGAGCACCCGTAGACAAAAATATTTTTTTCAAATCTTGTATTTTCAGTGATATGACCACCGAAGGCCCTGATTTTATATTAAAAACAGAGTTTTGGACTATATTATTTTCCGCTGAAAGACAATATTTCTCTCCATGTGTTCCCATACCTGGTGTGTCACGCAGTTTGGTGCTTACTCTCCCTCCATTTTAAAGAACAGTAGATGTTCAGCACCCAGGCTAATGTGCTGCATAGCTAAATACATATAGGTTCCCAAAGGCAAGACCGATTGCATTGCAAATGCTTGTTTACCCTTCCATATGCATATTTACACTGAGTACATACTGCATTCTGCTCTGTGGTTACCCGCCCACCCATGATACAAAGCTTCAAAGTCAGCTTTTGCGCTTTCCCAAGGGCCACCTTACCTTGAGGTCTGTCTCTGCACACCTGGGAAAGCCAGACCAAAAATTATTTGTTTTTGAAATAACATCTGACATGTTTCATATGTTGGAAAATAACCAGGTAAAATATTAGCAATACCATGTTATAATGACTAATTATATAGTGCACAGCACACTCTAATCTGCCGTGAGGTACTTGACTGAGAGGTTGTAAGAATAAGGTAACTCAAAGTACTCCTTTCAACATGTTGGAAAGGTTAAAAGGCTTAGCTGAGCTATCAAAAAGTGTGAATTGCAGGTCACTTGTGGTGACGCTAAGTCATCTTTATTCTTGTTTGATAATATGCTAAGCAGTAGCATGTTCAACCACCACATATATGTGTGCACATTGTATATACACTTAGATGCAGCGTAACGAAAGATGTGCATGCTCTTGTGTTAAGACAGTTAGGATGAGCATTTTAAAGCTGACATGAGTGCACCTAGGAGCTCAACTCCATTTTTAAATAAATGCTGTATTTCTGTTTGTTGTGCATAATACTTTTTCTGTGTCAGGCACGAGTCATTGTGTTCTCATTTAGAAAAATCATTCTTTGTTACCTTAAATTAGGAAGGCCTAAGAGTAGTTATTAACTTGTTTGTACGATGATTCCCAGCACCTGCATGTTGGGAGGAGAGGAGGCGAATACTCCTTTGAGAGACATCATGAAAGTTGCAACGATGGAAGAAGTCCGCATTGTATAATCCGCGAGGAGGTGGCCCAAACTGGGTACAGAAGGAAGGCTGGGACTGGATTAGTTCTCACTCGGTGGGAACCAGAAGCTTGTATCAGTTGGACAGTACTAATGTATTAACTGTGTGAAGCTTGCTAGTCAGCTAGAACACTTGCCCCTGGACAACTTAACTGGCGGACTTCTTTTTCTTCTCTTGAGTTACCAAATGCTTTTCATATTCCTGCTCCTAGAGATACTCTCTGGGGCAAAGGCCTTATTTCTTATTGTAATAGGAACCTTCATTTGGTTTATTTTTCAATGCTATATTTGCTGACACCTGATGCTTCTGAATTACCCGACTTGACCTCAACCATAGCTTTTAGGGTGCTTTCTTTATGGGAATGAAACTTTGTCATTTGCATGCTCTGTCTTTATTAACTTGTTCCTGAAATTGCCTATTTGAACTGCCCAAATTAAATTTGTATATGCCGGACTTCAGGTGATTATTGACTGAAAAACTAACTAATGTGATGTGATAGGAACTTTAATAATTTATAATAAAACCCTCATTGGTTTGCAACCTATTAATCTCTCTCTCTGTCGTTATTGTGAGGCAGAATCTGCTTCACTGGTATAGAAACGTGTTTGAATTCGCAATTTCAGTCTCTGTTTGAGTAAAAGGTCCATTGCGAGTTCTGAGATCCTTCCAAGATTGCATGGTGCAAATGCCATCCTAATCTACCCTACTATTACTTGTATCACTGAGCTATGTAAGAGGTAATGATCCTTTATCCACCTTTGGATGCATTGATTGGAGCAATTCAGAAAATACTCTAACCTACAAAAGTAGATCATTAAGGCAGGACAATAAATATATGGGCTATTTTACAGCATTGCCCTGCAGGAGGAAAGCTACTTCAAAATTACATGTTTGAAATCCCATAAAAAGTGTGATTCAGCTTAGGTGCCGGGGGAGTTCTGCTGCCAATCTTTGTGATCATTGTGATGTGTAGAAATGAAATATAATGTTTGAGAATGTTTCCTTAAACTCCCCTGGTTCGTTTCCATCAGCATATGTGAGATGTAGCTGGTAATTCTGAGATATTATTCTGACAAAGGAGGATATTGATTAGCCCTGTGCAGACTTCAACTGCAATGTGAGCTGCATATCTTAGGCACTGCCAGGCTGTTATTATCCCACAGTTAAGCATCACTGATGATTTATATATAGTGTGCTTGTGAAGTGTGCTGCTTTTCAGCTGTGCATTTATTTATAGGAAAAAATGAACAAACCTTTTTATGCCAACAATGAAAATATGCAATTCTAGCAAATAAATAGTAACATATATATACAGCACTTACACTTGTTAGCGTGGAAATGTGTCTCAACTTATTGTTGATGGTTCTTTTTAAGTAGCATGAGAGGTAAGGAACTCTTCAACTCATTAACTCCAAGACAAGAATCTTTCAGGAACTCAGGTCCACAAATGGATTCTGGTTAGTCTGTTTATTGTCAGTTTTGAAACAGATTAAGACTATATCAGTCTTAACACAATAGTATAAAAATATAAAGACAATAGGATGAAGCCAAATCTCCGAAACCAATTCACCCCATACAACAAAAAGAAAACTACCAATTCAGTTACAGCCGCATAGGTTAGATACAAAAGCAAAATGCGGCTGGCCACGGGTCAGCACCTCAGTTCCAAAATTTAGAAAATATAATTAAAGAGTGTGCAACCGCTTCCGGAGTTCGCCGCACTTCCACTCCACTGGAACCCAGATAATTCAATTAGTACAAAAAAGGAAGGTGAACCAGGAAATATTCAATATGCTTCAAATCTATTCAAAAGAATATACTTTATTAGGCTTGTGATGTTAAAATTGGTCATCAGCCAATGCGTTTCGTTCAAAGAGAACTTCGTCAGGGCATAAGTTCCAAAAACTGATGAGCTAATTTATTCTAGAATCCTGCAATCTTCCAAAGTACATAGACCCCAGGATTAGCCCAAAATCTCTCCAATATTTTTAGAGGGTCAGTAAGTCCAAAAAAGTCCCTCGCAAGTTTACCCAATTCCAAAAGTCAATGTCACCGTCAGTAGTCCTGGTAAGCGTGGATGTAGATGAGCAGAATCCCTCGTCAAGAGTTTCAAAAGGGAAACTCTTGACGAGGGCTTCTGCTCGTCTACATCCAAGCTTACCAGGACTACTGACGGTGACATTGACTTTTGGAATTGGTTATAGCCACATATGTTATTAAAAGACAAAAATGTAAGTTAGATTGCATCAAGTTTTCAAAGAAGAAAATTCCTAGTTCCCTACCTATCTCTACACTACGAAAAAGGGGAAACCTAGACTGAGCATGATCCAGAAGGAAAGCAAGCAAAGTGTCAGCCGTCAAAGTCCTCCTAAGAGAAAACCTCTAACTATGGTCATGGAGCCTAAATCTACAATCACCGAAAGATCTGTACCTCAGAGCATCTGCAAGAGAAGTGACAGCTGTCCCTAACTTCATTAGTACAAAAGCACCCCTCCAATACATGCCCCTCCTACAACTTGGGTAACTTTCCAACATCCTAGCGGCCTTCACCAACTCTCTTCTCCACCTCCTGCCTCACATGGTAAGCTTCCCACACGTCCTTGGTGCCATCTCTGTCTCCCGCGAGAATCCATCTCTTCTTCGTTATCGTATTCCTTCTCAGGCCTAGATATCTACTAAACAATAGACCCTGCTCTAAACTAACGATGTCTTGTCCACCTGCAGTGGGAACACAAATACATGCAACATTCCACAGTACAAGCAAAAATAAAGTTAAAAGCTAATTGGGAAACAAGTTAAACAAAATCGAGGCAAACCATTAGGCTAACTCAACATCACATGGGGTAAATTAAGGCTTGTCTGGGACTTGTAAAGCGTATTATTTCATACTTCTCGACATCTTGAATGATCAATTTCTACTAAAATAGTATTACAAGGATAATGTTATAGTTTCACAAAACACATTTAAATAACAGATTATACTTGGGTGTCAATATGAAGTTCGAGGTTATCAGTTACATTTTTTAAGTACATGTACAATTCTATAAGGCAGAGAAATACTTTGACATCTCGAATATAAACTCTTAATTTTAAATTAATCACACAGAATACATGTGAATGCAGGCTACCCATGATTATAATGAACTCCCAAGAAAACTATAAAAAAAAAAACAGAAACAATCAAACCGTAAAGTTACGCTTCTCCACACTTCAGAGTAAAAGTGTTTAGTGTGTTTGAACAAAGTATTTGCGAAATTCTGGAAAAAAACTGTGATTTGTGTGTATGAGCATGGAAAGGGTTATTTTTCTGAGCTTCTGTACCACCTCTCAAGGGGTTCGAAAATGTTAAATCCTCTTAACCTACAATCCTTTGTTCCAATGATTAAAATATTATTTTGTGTATGTATTTAAGTATACATACGCATTTGAGAATTTTAGTAACAACAAATTACATTCACTATGGAACGACATTAGAACAAAAGGATCCGGTAATGTAACAGTGCATCAAGAATCCGCTTAAAAAATGTCCTGCAGCATGCACATTATCTGCAGCGTGTGCGTTATCTGCCATGTGCATTATCTGTAATGTGCGCATTAGCTGCATCTTGCAACTTATCTTCAGCATGGAATTTATTGGAAACAGATCCATTATCTGCAACGCATGCATTATATGCAGCATGCACATTATCTTCAACATGCTCATTATGTGCAACACATACATTATCTGCAGCATCCACATTATCTGCAACATGCACATTTTCTGCAACATATACATTATCTGCAGCATGCACATTATCTGCAACATATACATTATCTGCAGCATGCACATTATCTGCAGCATGCACATTATCTGCAACACATAAATTATCTTCAGCATGTACATTATCTGCAGCGTGTGCATTATCTGCAGCATGCAGGTTATCTTCAGCATGCAGGTTATCTAAAGCAAGCACATTATCTGCTGCACACACATTATCATCAACGTATGCATTATCAACATCATGTGCATTATCTACCACATGCACTTAATCTGCAGCGTGCACATTATCTGCAGCAGGCACATTATCTGCAGCAAGCACATCATCTGCAGCATGCACATTATCTGCTGCATGCACATTATCATCAGTGTATGCATTATCCACAGTGTGTGCATTATCTACCACCTGCACTTTATCTGTGGCACGCACATTATCTTCAGCGTGTGCATTATCTGCAGTGTGTGCATTATCTACCGTGTGCATTTTATCTGTAGCTTGCAGATAATCTGCAGCATGCACATTAACTTTAGCATGCACATCATCTGCTATGCTTTAGCAAGAACATTATCTACAACGTGCACATTATCTACAGTATGCACACTATCTTGAGCATGCATATAAACTGAAGTGTGTGATCTGCAATATGCACATGAATTGGCATTTCATTCTAGAACATCCACTGCAGAGGCGCAGGAGTCTTTTTATCCTAATATTTGTGCCTGGTAGATTGTGCTGTATGCAGGAGGAAGCTTGCACTGATCCAATGGTGGTGCACATTTATTAACTCAAAGCTTAATTATGACAATGTTTTATACACCAGTATACCCGCCTAACTGTTGCAGTAACTTTTCTGTTCAGGAAAAAATCCATCCATCGTTTTTTGCCTCAGAGATCAAACACTCTAAACATTGAGAGAGGGAAAGACCAATCAGATGTACCTGCTAGATTGCATTACACTTGCATTGTACATACTCACCTAATCTCCATGCATACTAAATAAATCCTTGCTAATCAATCTAATTCATTGTAAAGCTATCTCTACACCCATAAAAAAAGCACTGTTTCTCAAATGCTGTTTACTGCTATAAACTCTGCAGATACTTCAATAAATCTTTAACTAACCTTACACACTTTCTTGCCAACCCACAATGTCCCATGATTCAACATCACTCCTCAAAATAACCCAGGTACCGCTTCTAATCAACTCATACACACCACACATCCTCAACTCTAAACAGGCAAATACCACTTGCAACATGCCCCTCCCTAATGCGTTACAACAAACAAATGATGGACGGAATGCTGACAATGCATACATTCTCCCCCAGTCAAGAGATCTGGGTTAAATCCATCGTTCTTTTGCCCACTACACCACCCCAGTTCAGACATGGCCATATGCAAATCAGTCTTGACCCTGTGCCTCATGGGAACAGTCCAGCCCAAACTGCCAAGCCATCCTAGGACCGGTTTCTGGCTATCAGCCGTCATCAGCCAGGATAGCTTGACTCCAGTGGCGTAGTGAGCACGGGTCCCACGTCTGGGAATACCCATCCCACTTAGGGCGAAAAGCGTTACAACAAACAAATGATGGACGGAATGCTGACAATGCATACATTCTCCCCCAGTCAAGAGATCTGGGTTAAATCCATCGTTCTTTTGCCCACTACACCACCCCAGTTCAGACATGGCCATATGCAAATCAGTCTTGACCCTCCCTAATGCAGCAGCCACAACTCTAGCCAGAATTGAAATCAAAATTAAATACACTGTAGAAAGGTAGGATCTGCTTCTAATGGTTACCCCCACTTTTTGCTTCATGAGATACTGTTTTTGACTAGTCTGACTGGGATCCTACTAATCAGGACCCCAGTCTTTCTTCTTTCTCCCTAAACTGTTATGTCATGTACCGAGTTACACTCCAGATTGGATACTGGGGTATCCTTGTCAGTCCCTAGTATATGTTACCCATGTACCCAGGGCATAGGTACCCCAGAGGCCTTCCATGGGCTGAAGCATTTATTATGCCACCCATGAGAGGCCATGCAAAATGGAACTATAAGTCACCCCTATAGCAGGCTTTAAAAATCCTGAAGGCAGGGTGCTTGGTTCTAAGTGAGAGGGTGCCTGTGCATGAGCAGGACACCTCTGTGGCCTACGGAGTCCATTCTACCGGGTTGTCAGTGTACCAGCCATTTACGATATATATAGTGGCATTATGCGACCGCATACTGACCAACTCTAAAACGGCTGAAAGTAACCCTAATGTGCTTAGTGTCAAACATTGTGGAATCATACCCCCACACCAGTAACCGGTGTGGAAGGTATAATTCCAGCCCTCAGAAGCGAGCTTCGTTGGTTCCCTGGTGTTCCCGGTACCAGCCTTCTAGTCCCAGGCAGTGCAAAATGGTTGCTGCCGCCCAGAGACACATTTCTGCCCTCCGGCTGCTGAGCCAAGCTCGAGCAGAGGAAGGTGGAACAAGAGGCATCCTGTCATAGGGAGGTGTGACCACCTCCCAGACAGGATTTAGTGTATTAAGGCTGGGTGGGTGCCCTTGCCAGCGACCGAAATTCTACAGGAGGGGCACAATTGGTGTCCCTGTGCATAGTCCAGTTCAAACCAGTCCTGGGAGCTGTTGGCTCCTGCTCTGTCGCGAAACTGGACAAAGGACATGGGAGGGTCCCCTGAATCTGTCCAACCCTCACACATGGGTACAGAAGGGCTTACCTGGCTGTAGGACCCTAGATTCGACGTGGACAAGATTCTGATCAAGAAACCACTGACTTAAGATGGTCTGGACACTCTGGACTTTGTTTGGGCCCGGCCCCATGTCCCACTCCTTCCAAAGCATTGTCTGTGCCCGTACACCATACATGCTCTGTGCAGGACTTGTGGAGCTTTAAGGACAACCAAAGACATATCCCTTGAAATGAAGGAGTCACTCCTCTGCAACCGCAGGCACCACATAACTACTGACCGGTCTGCTGCTCCTGAGCTTCTACAGACTCCAAAGGTTCAAAGCAACACAGTGCATGGGCTTTCAAGTCCCCCGAGGTCCGAGCTGCCCTCTCATCAAGTTTGAGGTCAGAATCCATCGGGGGGCTGCAATTCCCGGACCCCTGTGCACCGCGTTCATTTGCAAGTGCATAAGCTTGTTGGCATTTCCCTAACGAGTGCACTGGGCTCCGAGTAGCCTTAACGTCTGGCACCATTTCCTACAAAGAACTCCTGTCTCCTTGCACCGAGTGCTCTGTGGGCTGCTGCTTTGTGAAACTGCTTGAGGTCCCCTCGTAACTCCTGTGCCTCTGGCCTGTGGGTCCTCTTAAAGGTCAACACTGCTTTTATTGGGCTTCCCTGGTTGCTCCAGGCTTGCCCTGATGTCCCTGACTTTGGTGAATCTCCTGGACCTTGCGGGTCCAAACCGTAACCTTCTTTGACAATCTACGTGGGTTGCCATTGCCAAGGCATGTTGATGCTCCCACCGGACACCAACCCCTCAGCACTCGACATCCTTTGTGGACAGCCCGTATCCGGCTCCTGGTTGTCCTCAACATCTCCTGGTCCCTGTGGCTGCAGAGTCAAGAACCCCCTCAGCGCACCTGAAGCACCTTACATCGGTGGGCATTCGTCTACTGAGCCCATGGTCACTCCTGAGTGACCCAGACTCTGTCACTCTGTCCCCTCTGCGAACAAGAATCCACCTTTGGAATCCATCTGACACTTTTCTCCTTCCCAGCAGTGGATCTTCTTCGAAGTCCTCCATAGAGATCAACAGCAGTTTCCAATGCCACTTCAGACATATGCACCCGGCTTCCCTGGGATATGTAACTCTGGTACTATGGTATCCACGGATGGGGTGGCTCTCCAACCTCCTAACTTCCACTGGGTTTCTTCAAAGTCCATTGGGAAGGGTCCTTAAACTTTAAATCTTCAACCGCGACTGCCCCATAGAATTGTATGGAGCACGCAGTCGTGTTCCCACACTGCACCCGTCCTGCTTGGGGTCCCTACTTACTCACCTTGGGTGGTTCCTAGGGATCCCAGTGATTTTACATACTTTAGAGACTGTCTTGAATTGAGTTGTGGTTCTTATTCCACTATTTTAATATATGGTCTGGTCTCCCCTTGGAGCCCACTGTGTATTAGTGCTACTTACAATTGTGCTTCAGTATTGTGTGCTTTGTGAGTATCTTTATGTAGAAGATACTGTGTCATATTAGAGAGTGTTATATTAATAATTACATATTTTTATAACTACTGCGTGGTTTCCCTTTCATTTAATAAATACTATAGGATTGCAATCTGGCAAAACAAGCTGCTTAACATTCCTTCAAGACTAAGCCTGATGGCTGCACCCCACAGCTACCACTTGAATAGCTTTCTAAGGTTATCTTTGACCTCTTAAATCACCGTAAGGGTTGTTTGGACTGGTGCAAGGTGCCCACTTTAATTAGTGGACAGCATATACCAGGCCAACTTCTCACATAAGTCAATGGATATAAGAGTAGTGCCAAGCAACCTAGCCTCAAATACTAACCTGACCACTACTGTACCGTCTGACAACAAGCTAAAGCCATCCCAGTAGGCCTGAGAACCAAAACTCTGGAAACGGACCACCACTCAAAAAAGACTAGTATACCCTTGGCCAATCTATCCCTCTACACAGCATACAGAGAACATGAAGAACTACCAATAAAATGTCAAACAAAAACCAGAAACTATTCTGGAATCATACACCCCGATGGCTCAACATGCCCTCAACTGGATGGGTTCAAGGTATGACTGAACATAGGCAAAAGCAAGCGTAGACAAACACAGCAATCTAAAAGAGTGCCAAATCACATCATCAACATACCAACACAATGTAATAAAAAAAATAAGACAATAGATTGAAAATCAAATGCATTCTCCATAACTGCTGATAGGCAATAAAGCACAGCACAGAAGAAGCGGAGACAATTTTAGCACATGACATTGACAATATCTTTCCAACGGAAATATGACTTAACAATTTTGCCACACCACTTTTGGACATGCTTGTTCCCCATAACTTTTCAATAAAACTCATCAACCAGGAGGTCACCCTACGAATCAACACTTTCATGATGGAAAACTACTCTTCTTTTGAATACCTAGGGGTCAAACTCTCTGCAAAAGGCGCAAGAACAAACACATTTCACATCATCTATCACCCACTAGAGGACCAACAAATCTTTGCCCGGCAACTAATAGATCTTATAACACAGAAATCTCTCCTTGATACCAGCAACATATTTCTATGGGACTTCAACATTCATTGGAATGACACCAACATCACACTCATAGCGAATCTCTAACACTTCCTCAAAAACCATGACCTAAGTCAACACTGTAATAACCACAACCATGTAAATGTGAGCCATACTAGGCCTCGCTATGGGCAAGGCAGACTCATTGCCACTAGAGACCATCCTTCCAGTATACTGGTAAGACCGTTATATCATCGTCTTCCAGGTAACCTCAACAAAGCACATGTCAACCTCACAGACCTAAACGTTGAGTAAGGAACATCAAGCAAATCAACACTACCAAACTAGTGGACAAGATAAGACCTAACTAATGATTTTGGCAGTCGAGGACTTAACCGCATACTACAATGTAACAAAGCTGTACATAGGAGTAGTAAAGTTAGGATTCCTAACTTTACTACTCCTAACTGCCTTTTGTGAAAACCGAAAGTTGATAAAGTTAGGATTTTGTCTCAGATTACTTTTGTGAATCGGGCCCAAAGATTTTACATCTGACTAAAGATTGAGCACTAGTATCCCCTTGGGGAACTACAGCTCTGGCAAAGAATTCTGAAGATTTAGCATTTGACTAGAGAGGGATCTCTAGTAACGACTTGAGGAAATGCAGGTCCATATGTGTGTTACGTATAGATATTTATATTATCTACTGGCGGTCGCCAGTAGATAGTTATAGTTAGGACCGAGTTCCAATAGGAAATCTGAAAATTCTATTTTGAATAACTTTGGCGCCGGTTGACTTATCTTCGTGAAATTTTCAAAACTAATGGGGCGCTCCGCTCAGCTCCTACCCTGAAAGTCTCGGGATGATTCGTCAAGCGGTGGCTGAGAAAAAAGGGGGGTCCCAAAACGCGTTTTCCCCATGCATTTTCCCATAGGACCTTTAGTCGAAGGTACAGCCCGAACGGTTGAACAGAATTACTTGAAATTTGGCAAAGAGGTAGTCCTCAGGTCAGGCATGTGCCTTTTGCTTAAATGGTGTAAATCCATTCAGTAGTTCCTGAGAAAATCAAAAGTAAAATCACATATATATCTGGGCGGAGCCTAACCACACATCTCATCGTGAGATCTGATTGGCTGTCAGCACTTCATCCAAGAAGTGTTGGCAGCCATCTTGGGACCAATATACATGATAGCACCTCATTAAAAAGCATTGCAGTTAATAGAAGGTTTTAAGACTTTAGTTACATTATAAATCATTTGTTGATGGTACCATACTCATTTTAGGAATTGTGGTGTGTTCTAAGGTGATTTTACCATGTGAAAAAACCTTCTGCTGTGATATCATGAATCATGTTTGAGAGAAAACTATTTTCTCATGCTTTTCCCACAGAGGTTTGGAAGGTGATCTATAAGCTAACTGAGAGCATATTTTCTGTAAATTCACATTATCTTTCTCAGTCATGTGAGAATGAAGTCTGACATTCTCAGTAAAACATGTACATCCAACAAGGGCAGAGACTGTCAGTTGATTCGTTTGTGTTCTACTGCAGCTTCCCAGAGTGTTCTAAAGAACAACTAGAGCGCTAACAGTCCTACTTATGACAAACGTATGGCACACCTGAAGCCATCTTGGTTGGAATAAAGTGGTAATTCTTAAAACATTTAATTTAAAAAGGAACAACATGAGGGGGTTCATTTTGCCATAGAAAGTATGATTAGTGCTGCAGAAAGAAAAATTAGGGCACATTTTGAGTGACTTCTCAAATCCTCTTCTATTTCATTAAAAAATTCTGACATGCAGACTGAAACATGCACTTTCAATACCAGCAGCAGACTTCCCTGGTGAGCAGTAGCTTTACTACAGTGATCTAATGAGCAACTAGAGCGCTAACATTCAGAATTTATGGCAAATTTGTGACACATCTGAATGCCTTCTTGATGGAATCAAAGTAAAAAACTGAAAAAATTTCCTACTGAGGAGACTGTAGTAAATGAGGAAATTAGGAAACATCATAACAAATAAGTCTCCCAAGATGGCCACCAAACACACAACAGCCTAAATGCAGCACAAATATCACCCAGATGTAGCCCACATGTAGCCCAATGACAGAAGTGTGCAAAACACTTAGGGGCAGATTTATGTTAACTGGCGCATCCCTGCATATCAGCAGGGATGCGCCAATTATTATGCGCCACAGCTGCGCCACCATTTATAATGCGGCGCACCATGGGGCAAAAACGGCACAGATGCGTGACGCATCTGTTCCGTAATAGTGGCGCATTGCTGGAGTTGCGTCGCAAGCGCGACGCAGCTCCAGCAATGTTCTGGGGGGCCCTATCTGTACAATGCTTCGTCAATCCTTACGCCTGCTTCAAGCAGGCGCAGGGTTTTGACGCAGCATGGGCCTAAAAGTGACTGAGTGGAATCTTGTAGATTTCACTCAGCCACTTTTAGGAGGCGTTCCTGCGCCGGAATGCCCCCACCTACCCTGGAACGCCTACATGTGGCGCAGGGCTTTACAACGTGACGCATCTCCCAGATGCGTCACGTTGTAAATACCCCGCACCATGGCGCAGGATTTGCGCCGCTGCTGCGTCACAAAAGTGACGCAACGGCGGCGCAAAAGTGGCGCAAGTGCAACATAAATCTGCCCCTTATTTTTTGTGTATTGGTAGTTTTATATAGTGCAGACTTGTCAGGTATTGGAATGCTTTACATGAGCATTGGTTACATCACACAAGATCAAATTCATTTTGGTTGTAGACATGGGGAGATTAAGGTGCCAATTACGATCCGGTAAAAAAAATTCCCGTACGACTCGTATCCGGTCTTTTTACCGTACGAATCGTACAAGTGCCGTACAAACTGGCAATCACGATTCGCATGGTAAAAAGTCCATACGAACCGCATTGGGAATTATTCCCCACACGTCCTCGGGCCGGAAAATGTGTCCGACACGTCCTCGGACGATTTACCGTACAAATGTGAAAAGTCAAGTCCGACCAAGGAATCACGATCCATCCCGTGCGTCCGAAGTTACAACCGTATGGTTAAAAGACCGTCCGCACCGAACTCCAATAGCAACCATGGAGACGTCCAAACAGGTGCCCGGTACGCGCCGTACCCCCCCCAGCCCCCGCATGTACGCGCCGTACCCCCCCCAGCCCCCGCATGTACGCGCCGTACCCCCCCAGCCCCCGCATGTACGCGCCGTACCCCCCGTGTATGTACACCCGAGTACGTGTCGAACCCCCCCGTGTATGTACACCCGAGTACGTGTCGAACCCCCCGTGTATGTACACCCGAGTACGTGTCGAACCCCCCCGTGTATGTACACCCAAGTACGTGTCGAACCCCCCGTGTATGTACACCCGAGTACGTGTCGAACCCCCCTGTGTATGTACACCCGTGTACGTTCGAGTCCTACCCCCACCCGTGTATGTACGGTGCGTACCCCCAGCGCTATGGTACGCTGGGGTACGCACCTTAGAACACACCACAATTCCTAAAATGAGTATGGTACCATCAACAAATGATTTATAATGTAACTAAAGTCTTAAAACCTTCTATTAACTGCAATGCTTTTTAATGAGGTGCTATCACGTGCCCCACGCGCTGGGGGTACGCACCGTACATACACGGGTGGGGGTACGACTCGAACGTACACGGGTGTACATACACGGGGGGGTTCGACACGTACTCGGGTGTACATACACGGGGGGGTTCGACACGTACACGGGTGTACATACACGGGGGGTTCGACACGTACTCGGGTGTACATACACGGGGGGTTCGACACGTACACGGGTGTACATACACGGGGGGTTCGACACGTACTCGGGTGTACATACACGGGGGGTTCGACACGTACTCGGGTGTACATACATGGGGGTTCGACACGTACACGGGTGTACATACACGGGGGGTTCGACACGTACTCGGGTGTACATACACGGGGGGTTCGACACGTACACGGGTGTACATACACGGGGGGTTCGACACGTACTCGGGTGTACATGCATGGGGGGTTCGACACGTACTCGGGTGTACATACACGGGGGGTGTGTACATACACGGGGGGGTTCGACACGTACTCGGGTGTACATACACGGGGGGTACAGCGCGTACATGCGGGGGCTGGGGGGGGTACGGCGCGTACATGCGGGGGCTGGGGGGGTACGGCACGTACATGCGGGGGCTGGGGGGTACTGCGCGTACATGCGGGGGCTGGGGGGGGTACGGCGCGTACATGCGGGGACTGGGGGGGGTATGGCGCGTACATGCGGGGGCTGGGGGGGTACGGCGCGTACATGCGGAGGCTGGGGGGGGTATGGCGCGTACATGCGGGGGCTGGGGGGGTTACGGCGCGTACATGCGGGGGCTGGGGGGGTACGGCGCGTACATGCAGGGGCTGGGGGGGGTACGGCGCTTACCGCGCCACCTACTCTGGTCGTTTAGCGCCGTACTTCGCTTTTCCGGCACTTTTTGGGTGCCGTAAAAATATTGCCGTCCGGACTGCTGTCGGTTCGAATCGTAATTCCTGGGTCGTGAAACGCGGCCTGAGAGCGTCCCGACGTCACGTCGGCGCATTCCCCTGATCCCATTTGTATGTATCTTTTTGTCGGTCGGTGTTTTGTACGACTCGTACGGAAATGGTGTTTCCGTGCGAATCGTACTTGCATGTTTGTAAAGTTTTACGACCGGGTACGAGTCGGACGGAAAAAAGCCTCCGTCCGACGGTTCATACCTGGTTTTTGCCGGATCGTAATCGGCACCTAAGTGATTTGAACACAATCACAGAATGTTGAGCTGAAGCAGAAACTCCAACCTGGTTCGCCAGTTGCAAAGTCTGCAGCTCTGGAAGTAACACCACATCCTCTCGCCAAGGTGCAACATTTAATCAAGTGGTCAACTGGATAGAAAAACATAAAGATTACAAATAATTTAAAAGTTCTTTGTCGCTCTTTGAAAACTCAGAAAATATGTCCTCATTTTAGTTTTTTAGAGCACTAACCATAATTTTGATGCAAATAAGACCCTCTCATATATGTAATTTCAAAAGGAAATACTCAAGGTATTACAGTTTTGATTACATCAAGATGACGTCAGGCGTTCCACACTTTTGTAATAAATATAGAATGTTAGCAATCTAGTTGTTCATTGGGATACTGTTGAGAGGCAGAGGCCAGGGGCACGGACTCTGAAAATTGAAGGCAGGTAGGAGAGTGCAGAGGCAACAATTTGACCACTCTGGGCAGGCAGGAAGGGCAGTGGCAGCACAACAGACTATGGAGGGCAGTGGAAAGGGGGGCAGGGGCAACAAATCAACAATACAGGACTGGCAAGAGAGGCTGTGGCAATATAATAGACCATTGTGGGCAGAAGGAAGAGGCAGTGGTAGTACAACCATACATGCCAACAGACCCGTTTCAGCCAGGAAAAGTCCAATGTTTTTAAGCTCAAATGGGCTTTATTTGATCTGTCTCCTGTCTACAATCTCCTCTTTTTCAATGTAACTCAAAGGGGAAAATCAATACCCCAGTTTTTTTTCAAAATCTCCCTCTTACCAAGTTCAAAATGTTCGCAAGTATGGTACATTGAATCATGGTAGGCAGGAGGAATTGGGGTAGGGACATGGACTCGCATAACAGAGGACAGGAGGGACATGGAGAGGTGCACCAAACTGACCCTACAGGGCAGGCATCAGGGTTTGCAGCAGCACAATACACCACACAGCGCATGTGGGACAGGAGTGCAGCACAACAATCCATAGAAAGCAATAGGGAGGGGACAGGACCATGCACATGGACAACAGAGAACAGATGGGAAAGAGGCAATGGTAGCTAGCTGACCATAATGGACAGACAGGAGAGAAAGCTGCAGCATAACAGACCATAAAGGGCAGGAGGGACGGATCAGGAGCATTACAATGGAACAGACAAGCCAGGAGGGAGGGAATAGGGGGTCTGCACATGGAAACAGAGGGCTGGGGGCAAGGTGGCAGGGCAGGAGCAGCAAGATGACCATGGAGGTCAGGCAGGATGGGCACTAGAAACAAGACACACCATGGAGAGCAACAATGAGACTATGGTGGCATACACACAGACCATGGAGGGAAGGTGGGAGGGGGTCAGGGGCAGCTAGTTGACCACACAGGGAAGGTGGGAGGGGCCATGGCAGCACAGAAGACCATGCATGGCAAGCGGGAGGGTTAGTGGCAGCACAATGGCTATGATGGGCAAGAAGGAGGGTGCAGGGGCATGCACAAAGGACCATGGAGGATAGAAGGGAGGGTCAGGACCTGGGCACAGACAAGAGAGGGATCACTGACAGAATATCGAGTACAAGAATATCGACCTACAAAAATATCGAGGAAAAAATATAGAATGCCAAAATATCGAATGCCTATCTACAAACAGGTAAGTACTAAAATATCGATTCCAAAATATCGTTGTAAAAAATATAGTTAGTCAAAATATCGAATTTTTTAAATATATTAAAAGTAATGTAAAATTAATGAAATAATAAATATAATTAACTAAAACATGCTTACAAATAATTAAATAACTTTAAATTAATAAATAATTAATGTAAGTTTAAAAAAAAAAAATTAATACCTATGTGTATTAACGTAATATTAATAAAAAATATTCTATATTTTTAGCGTAGGATAGCGGGCAGGTCAAATTTACTATGACCACTCCAGTAAGTCCAACAGTAGGAAAAGCATTGGATAGCGGGATGGTAAAAATTACTATTCCCACTCCAGAGAGTGCAATACTAGGGAAAGCGCTGGATAGCGAGAGGGTAAAAATTACTATTCCCACTCCAGAGAGTGCATCAGTAGGGAAAACATTGGATAGCGTAGAGGTAAAAATAACTATTCCCACTCCACAGAGTGCAACAATAGGGAAAGCGTTGGATAGCGTATGGGTAAAAATTACTATTCCCACTCCAGAGAGTGCAACAGTAGGGAAAGCGTTGGATAGCGGGCGGGTCAAATTTACTATTACCACTCCAGTAAGTCCAACAGTAGGGAAAGCATTGGATAGCAGGATGGTAAAACTTACTATTCCCACTCCAGAGAGTGCAACAGTAGGGAAAGCGCTGGATAGCGGGAGGGTAAAAATTACTATTCCCACTCCAGAGAGTACAACAGTAGGGAAAACATTGGATAGCGTAGGGGTAAAAATTACTATTCCCACTCCACAGAGTGCAACAGTAGGGCAAGCGTTGGATAGCGTATGGGTAAAAATGACTATTCCCACTCCAGAGAGTGCAACAATAGGGAAAGCGTTGGATAGCAGGAGGGTAAAATTTACTATTCCCACTCCAGTGAGTACAACAGTACGGAAAGCGTTGGATAGCGTAGGGGTAAAAATTACTATTCCCACTCCAAAGAGTGCAACAGTAGGGAAAGCGTTGGATAGAGTAGGGGTAAAAAATACTATTCCCACTCCAGAGAGTGCAACAGTAGGCAAAGCGTTGGATAGCGAAGGGGTAAAAATTACTATTCCCACTACAAAGAGTGCAACAGTACAGAAAGCGTTGGATAGCGTAGGGCTAAAAATTACTATTCCCACTCCAAAGAGTGCAACAGTAAGGAAAACGTTGGATAGAGTAGGGGTAAAAATGACTATTCCCACTATAGAGAGTGCAACAGTAGAGAAAGCGTTGGATAGCGAAGGGGTAAAAATTACTATTCCCACTACAAAGAGTGCAACAGTAGGGAAAGCGTTGGATAGCGTAAGGGTGAAATTTACTATTCCCACTCTAGAGAGTGCAACAGTAGGGAAAGCGTTGGATAGCGGGAGGGCAAAATTTACTATTCCCACTCCAGTGAGTGCAACAGTAGGGAAAGTGTTGGATATCGTAGGGGTAAAAATTACTATTCCCACTCCAGAGAGTGCAACAGTAGGGAAAGCATTGGATAGCAAGAGGGTAACATTTACTATTCCCACTCCAGTGAGTGCAACAGTTGGGAAAGCATTGGATAGCATAGCGGTACAAATTACTATTCCCACTCCAAAGAGTGCAACAGTAGGGAAAGCGTTGGATAGCGTAGAGGTCAAAATTACTATTCCCACTCCAGTAATTGCAATAGTAGGGAAAGCGTTGGATAGCGTAGGGGTAACAATTACTATTCCCACTCCAGTGAGTGCAATAGTAGGAAAAATAATAATTTAATATTTTATTAAAAATAAATTAATTATTAATAGTAATAGAAAATGTATTAACATTATTTACCAATCACACAACCTTTAATAATTAATTATTTATAAATACCAATAAATATTTTTTTAAATTAATTACCTATTAATAATTATTTAACAACCAATTAATGTTCAATAAAAAAAAAATACAAATACAAATTAATTCATAATAAATTAATTAACAATATACAAAAATCTTTTCAACTAATTATTTATTTACAATTAAATAACTTCCCACCATATTCCCCTATAAACCCACAACCCACTACAAATAGTAAATTAATACAATTAACATAATTATCAATTAAATTATTAATAGAAATTAATTACCAAATAATAAACATTAATTACCAATTATTAATTAATCAACAACCAATTAATTTTCTATACCAAAAATTGATAAATAATAACAAATACCAATTAATAATTAGCAATAAATTAATTATTAATACACAAAAATATTTTCAATAATTACTTAATTATAATTAAATTACTTCCCACGCTATTACCCTATAAACCCACAACCCGCACCGAATAATAAATTAGTACAATTAACATAATTATCAATTAACCAATTAATACAAATTAATTACCAATTAATAAAAAATAATTACCAATTATTACAAATTAATTGCCAATCAATAATTAATTACAATAAATTAGTTATTACCTATTAATAATTACTTAATAACAATTAAATTACTTCCCACCCTATTCCCCTATAAACCCACAACCCGCTACAGAAGTAAAAAGCAAACTTAAATTACAAATAATTAATAATTCCTAAAAACGAATTATTTAATGTACTATAATTAAATTACTTCCCACCCTAATCCCCTATAAACCCACAACCCGCTACGGAATTAAATTACTAAAAAATTAAATAACATAAAATTCATTACTTTAAAAATATTCAAACATACATTCCAAAATTAATACATACTTTTAACACATATACTAACACTTAAAACACTATAAAAAAATTCGATATTTTTAACAACTATATTATGACTGTCGATATTACTTACTTCGATATTATGCAAATCGATATTTCTTACCTGATTTTCGATATTCTTAACCACTATATTTTGGTAAGTCGATATTCTGTCCATTCTATATTTAAAACTCGATATTCTGTCCACTCGATATTTTTTTTCCGATATTTTGGCTGTTTACCCAAGAGAGTTCAGGGGAAGGGGCCTCACAACAGACCGCGCGGGGCAGGCAGGAGGAGCAGTTGCAGCACAACAGATCAGGGAGGGAAGAAGGGTGTGGCAGTAAAATGGACCATGGAGGACAGGAGGAAGGGGATAGGGGCATGGCATGTGGACAGGCAGGGTGGAGGTGGCAGGGACAGGTTACAGTCATCTGACAATGCTAGGCAGGTGGAAGGGGAGTGGCAGCTCAACAGAACACTCAGAGTAGATAGGAGTGGCAGGTCCATGGAACTTAGTGGGCAAAAAGGATAGAGCAGGGGCATGTGCAAAGACATCGGAGGGCAGGGGGAAGGAGAATAGCGGCAGCAAGCTAAGCACAGAGGCTAAGCAGGAGCTCAATGATGGGCCATAGAATTGGGCAATGGAGGGCAGGAGTGGACTGGTTTCATCATGCTAAATGGAGGGCAGTGGCAGCACATCAGACCATGCATGGCAGGAGGGAGGAGGCTAGTCCATGGATTCAGACAACAGAGGATAGGGAGGAGGTGGATGGGGCAGCAAGCTAACTGTTCAGAGAAGGTCGGTATTAGGAACTTTATTGTTTTTAAAATGTGTGTCTGTGCGAACTACTTAAAATATGAACAAGTATGCAGCATAATCTCTCTTTTATTCAGGAAGAAGAGGACGTTTGTGACTGTGACTCCGGGCTCACTTGGCAGAAACACCCCCTGACCCTCCACCCCATCGCAAAATGTAATGCCCGTGAAAAGGGTAGGTGGACGCAGTGTTACATAGAACATAGTCCTGAGAGCACGATTGAAAATGAAAACTAGATGTAGTATATGGTATAAACTATGCATCAAAAAGTGTGATATAAGAGGAACCGGGCGTGAAATATAATATGCAATACATTGTGCGCAATGACAGATTCATTGGAGAGCGCGAGATAGCACAGGCACTAGCGCGTGCTATGCGATATGCGCCTTGAAGTGTAATCAGGGCAGTGTTGTGTAACATAACTAGTCTCTAAAGTTGTAATAGAAAATATGTGCTGGGGAGTGTAACGTTGCATATGCACTGTGACAAAGATATGGATCCCAGATTGTAATATGTATGGCATAGCGCTGTGCGTTATAACATACACATCGAGGAAGGCACGTTAGATGGGGCAATATAACCCATGCGAAGGCAAGTGTGGCATGACATATTCACGGGGTGGTGTTACAGTGCACATGGGCTAGAGAGTGTCATAGCATACGCACTAGCTGGTGGAATACAACACAGAGGTGTGAGGCAATCGGCGGGCACTGGTGGGTGTAACACAGCATTGGGCTCAGCCAGGAGCACGCTGTGACTCTCAAGTGAGGTTCGTCTCCTTTCCAGAGAGTAAAATAAAAAGTATTACACATCCGGTGGTGGATGTGTTTTTTATTAACCGTGAGGGGGGTTTCTTGCATAGTTTGGTTGAATTTTTGGGGAATCCCCTTTGAATGGCTTGGTGTGCGTTTATATTAAATGTGCCCGTCAATAGCTACCCATATTTGTATAAATAAACGACAAGGTTGTCTACTTGGAGAGTACCCACCGGCGGGGGCGCCGGGATTAGGCACGGTAGGGCGTCAGACACGTCAGAGCTTCACTAGCGGTGTAAATACATTCCATGTGGATTCATTCTATGCATAGTCGCCTTTTACTGAATATCACGCAAATCGTCATGGTGATAGGTACATACGGTTTGTCCAGCATGTCCTAGGTGTTTCTATAAATATATATATTTTTAAAATAATAAAAAACAAAGGCTGGCCCCGGGTGATGGGGTCCCCGGAGCCATAAGTGGCCTGAGGAGGGGTGCAACGCAGCCCCCTCCTAAAGAATTTAAATTAAAAAAAGGCCATGACCCGGGGGTCGGGGTCCCCGGAGCCGATTAAGGCCTTGGGAGGGCCAAATTTATTTTTTTCAACAAAAAAAATTAGGGTGCAGGCCCTGGGGGATGGGGTCCCCAGGGCCAGTAAATTAGAAAAAGAAGGGGGGGCACACAGCCCTCCTTCTTAAAAAAATAAAATAAATAAAAGACCGGCATCGCGCTGGAGACCACGCCCCCTCCTTGCATCACTCTGCAAACGGGCCCCTGGCCAGTTGTAAGTTGGGGTATTAATTCCCCTTCAATACTGAGGGTCCCTGAAGGCCAACTAGCCCAACAGGTATCTCCAGTGTGTGCCAGGGAGCTGCGTTGCAGACAGGTGTTCTGAGGCCACGCCCCTTTTTACACCTCTATGCAACGCAGTTCTGTGGCACTTACTGGAGGTACCTAGTGGGCTAGTTTGACCCTAGGGACCCTTAGGATTCAAGGGGACTTAATCCCTCAACTTAGAACGGCCACAGGGCGCGTTTACACAGTGGTGAAGGGATGGGACGGGGCCTGAGGTGACGTGTGCAAACACGCCCTAATAAATAATTCCCTTTCAATCCTGAGGGACCCTGGGGGCCAACTAGCCCACCAGGTGCTTCCAGTAAGTGCCACTGCTCTGCGTGGAAAGAGAGGTGGTGCAGGCCGTGCCCCTTTTTACACCTCTCTGCAATGGCGCTTACTGGACGTACCTAGTGGGCTATTTTGTCCCTAGGGATCCTCAGGATTCAAAGGGACTTAATCTCCCAACTTAAAAAACGGCCACAGGGCATGTTTACACAGTGGGGAAGGAAGGGGACGGGGCCTGAGGTGACGTGTGCAAACACGCCCTATGGCGCGTTTTAAGTTGGGGAAATAATTCCCCTTCAATCCTGAGTGTCCCTGGGGGCTAACTAGCCCATCAGGTGCTTACATTTAGCGCCACTGAGCTGCGTTGCAGAGAGGTGGTCCAGGCCGTGCCACTATTTACACCTCTCTGCAACGCAGCTCTGTGGCGCATACTGGAGGTACCTAGTGGGCTAGTTGGACCCTAGGGACCCTCAGGATTCAAATGAACTTAATCTCCCAACTAAAAACAGCCACAGGGCGTGTTTACACAGTGGTGAAGGGAGGGGACGGGGCCTGAGTTAACGTGTGCAAACAAGCCCTGTGGCGCGTTTTAAGTTGGGGAAATAATTCCCCTTCAATCCTGAGGGACCCTGGGGGCCAACTAGCCCACCAGGTGCTTCCAGTAAGCACCACTCCACTGCGTTGCAGAGAGGTGGTCTAGGCCGTGCCCCTTTTTACATCTCTCTGCAACGCAGCTCTGTGGCGCTTACTGGAGGTACCTAGTGGTCTAGTTGGACCCTAGGGACCCTCAGGATTCAAGGGGACTTAATCTCCCAACTTAAAACAGCCACAGGGCATGTTTACACAGTGGGGAAGTGAGGGGACGGGGCCTGAGGTGACGTGTGCAAACACGCCCTGTGGCGCGTTTTAAGAGGTAGTTTTAATCCCCTGCCGTATTATATACTCTGGGCTAACAGAGGAGGTCATGCTGATCACAGGGGGACCCCAACGCATAGTGTTCCCTAGTGTATGTAGGTGTTTTCACTGTATTCTGAGTGTCTTTTAACATAGCACTGGCTCTAGGACTGGTTAGTCAGACTCGGTTACCACCAGTATCCGTCTGAAAAAGTTGAGGGTACAGGATGATTTTGCAACAAGGCTTCTTTCTGCTCTTCTGTTTGTTCTTTCTGCACGTTATCCTTCTTCCTGCACTTTTCTTCGTCTTTGAGGACTTCTGTTGCTTCTTTCTGCATTTCTTTTTTTTCTTTCTGTGCGTTTTTTCTTCTTTCTTCACATGTCCTATCTCTGTAGGCATACTTAGAAATTAGAATTTAAAAAACCTTTGAAATTCACTGAAAAAACCATAGGTTTCAGGCACGTTATAGTTAGGAATTAGCATTTAAAAAACCTTAGAAATTCACTGAAAAAACCATAGGTTTCAGGGGCGTTATAGTTAGCTGGACTTTTCACTTGTACAAAACCATTGAAATTCCCCCGTTATAGTTAGTTCAGCTAACTATAACTCGCGCGCCCGCAATGCACTGCTGATGACGTCACATATTACATCACTCATGACATGGTCAGTGACATCACTCATGACATCACTGATGACATCTCAAATGACATCACTGATGACATCATCCTTGTGATAGAGTGGCAGACCTCCTCTTCCCCTAATATAACCTTTGATACACACATTCAAAAATAGAAACTACAATGTTCAAAACAATGGACATACCAATACCAGTAACAACAACCTATTCAGTAATTCTAAGATCCACATACACATCCACTCATTCACCAACAGTCCTATACAGTCGCTCATACATGTACTCACTCATCATATGTACAAAAATAGAAACTACAATGTTCAAAACAATGGACATACCAATACCAGTAACAACAACCTATTCAGTAATTCTAAGATCCACATACACATCCACTCATTCACCAACAGTCCTATACAGTCGCTCATACATGTACTCACTCATCATATGTACTCACACACCTATACATCCTGTTACACAACGCCACTCATCCATAGAGTTACTCACACACATAGTCACTCACAGTGGCGGCTGGTCCATAGGGGCGTCGGGGCAGCGCCCCAGTAGGCAAATCAACAAGAACCACTGCTCACGGGAGCAAGAAATGTAAGTAGACTGCAGACGCAATTTGTCTGTTTACATTTCTGGCCTGTGCTGGCAGCTGCTTCACAGCCTCAATTGCGCATGAGTCATTCAACAATGAACGTACTGCGCACGCACGCAGGCAGAGCAGCAGGAGTCCAGAAGTGGACTCCTTCTGCGCATCTGCAAGCAGAGCGCTTTTTATTTCAGCACCCCACTCCATTGACATTACACTAGGTATGCTGCGCATGCCTAGTGTAGTGCTGGAGTTTGTAGATACGATCCTGCTCAGGCGGTGACGTACAGTTGTCCCATGCCCTGTCAGATGGCAGGATATCGCCGAGTAGCCGCCCCCCGTCGCATCCAGTCTTATGATTTGCCACTTGTCATGAGAGGACTCAGAGACGTGATGCGACGCAGGACCGGCGGAGGAGATGCCTTATCCTGGTAAGTTTGTTTTTATTTTATTAAATACTCCCCCCCCCTCCCCCGCGCGTACCCTGCCCCCCCTCGAGTCATGCCGGCCGCAACTGAGCCTTGGACGGATGATCTTCACTTGTTGAGGGTGTGTGGATCTGGTGCCATGGTTTATGAGGGCTGGTTCACCCCTGGAGGAATGCATCCTTGATTTGTACTTTCTGGTTACTGGGTAGGTTATTAAAAACACTAGAGTACAATTCGATACTATGAACTAACTTGGACTTTAGCAACTGTGTGTGTATTAATATTATGCCTATGCGACCCTCTTTCCCTAATCACGCGTCCTTCCTGTGTGACACTTTCAACTTTAACATCCTGAAGCAGGCTGGAACGTGGCGCCTGCAGTACAACCAGTAAACACGTGCAAGTGTGCAAGGTCCAGCCGTCCAGGTTTTTCCGAGTTGAAATGCGGGGTGCAAACGTGTAGTAAAAAACAAATAGGTCAGGGGTGGCCAAGCTTCGGTTCACAAAGACAGCCTCGTTTCGAAGTACCTCAATTAGCATATTCTGAGCTGGCCAATCCGATTTCCGGCGCACGCTTCCTGTACTTCAAGGACAACAAATATCGATCATGATTTGTGCGACATCGTGATGGAAACCACGCAAGTCAAGGACGCAGCTCTCATTGGTAAATCAGGTGCAGTGGCACCGGGGCCCAGGGGTTTGAAGGTCCCACTTCTCGCTGATTGCTGCTATCTCTCCTACCCGATGGTGGCATAGAAGGGCCCATTAACTGTGCCTCCATTAGGGCCCCTGGGACTCATATTACGCCACTGCTTTTTGTCACAGACTACAGAATATGCTCGTATGGTTCATATTTTCTTGAAATGAAAAAAGTATAAAGTCGCTTTCAGGACCTAAGGGAGTGTACATTAGGAACATTTTAAAGCATGCGGATTTCTATGAGAAACTTCAAATATCTTGGTAAACAAGTAAGCCTGGGGCACAGTACCCTTCAGCATGTCAGTATGCATACACTCAATATTACAGTCAAGGTTCAGAGCACTAGGTCACCTTATTCCTACAATGACTTCAGTCAAATGTGCCCCCTTGATACATTTTCATACCTACTATACATATTCAGCACAAGGCATACTTTTAAATCAGAGCAGAATACCAACAGAGTAAGTGTAGCCAAGCAACCGGAACATATTAAAAAAACAAACCAGTGTTGAAATGCTAATAGATTCGCTTTTATTCCAGCCTTGTTGTTAAAATTACAACCCCCTCCCATCCTCCCAGTGGTTTGTTTGTAGTTTTCTGCCCCAGTGCGCATGTTTGGTGTTGTTTGGGAGGGTGTGTGCGTATGCCACCTGGATTTTTTGCTGGCACCCAACGCAATTCCATACTTCGCTCACGACGACAGCACAAGGTCACAGGGCGTGCAAAGTCTGGGGAGTCAAGAGTTCTCACACTCCTGACCAAAACCCAGGCTCTTGGAGGGAGGCCCTGCCAAGCTCAGCCTCAAAAGTAACGGTATTCTAACTTTTCTCTCGCCAAACCACCTGTGTCATCGGTCCGCTGTACACATAAATTGGTGAGTAAGGCCTCTTTTACTCCCCAAATCCCACACTTGGGAGTTTAGAAGCCCTGGCGTGAATAACCAGGCAGTGCTTTCATCAAAGACACTGCACCCTGCCCAACACAGCTCTCGTGAAGGGTACGGAGGTAGGGGCACTTAGAGGGCACTTGAAACTGAATTACCACATTCCTGGGCCGAGTTAAAGAGCTCTGCTAAAGCATTCAAGCTGGCTTCCAGGTAAGCTCCCTCCTACAATAAAATTTTATACTTGCAGGCATCATCTTTCACACTGTGAAACAGTTTTAGTGCTGTTTGTCCAGATGCAACACTAGCTGAGCGCACACTCTGCGTCACATATTGTTCATCTGCCATGGCCTTCATACGCGGAAGACACTACATGACACGATGCTCCTGTCATGTCAGCAGGCTCAGAAATACGATTCAGACAAAGTGCCGAGCTATTGTTTGCACGGTCGCCCCTGCCTCTTTCAACCAGGCATTGTTTGCAGTTAATACTTGTACAAATATCAGAACGAGGGCGGAACTTCAAAAGCACGTTCGCCTTCGGAGAATCCATATCTATAAAGAGTTGTTAGAATTCATATTAGCGCTCATTGTTACCACATTTATCATCTTGTTTTTAAAGTCAGATTATCATGTCAGAAAAATGGCAATATAGATAAAAAATCGATTGGTTTAGCAAAAAGCGCCAATTCATTTTTCTCAAATGTAATTTGTGTAAATTGTGTACAATTTGAACGAAATCAGCTGATCTGTGGAGATTGGCATTTGCCCCGTACCACGCAGGCTTTATTTGATTAAGTTATTGGATATTTAATTCCCCTCACCTAATGTAAAAAAGCCATCATACACACTTTCGCTGTCGTCTACCAAGGGAAGCTTCAAAGTTGTGAAAAATATATTACTTCTTCTGAACATGTCAGAAGGTTTAGAAGTGGGTACTTGGTAGTTCTTATTAAAAAGGGGTATTCATTTTGAGTTTACTTCTCTTTAATGCAGAAGGTAACGATAAATTAATCGAGCACTGACAAAGCTAATAGCTCTGAATTTAATGTGCAAAATATGGATACAATGCTCTTTAAAGCTAATCCTATCGCCTTTGGCACAGCTTTGATACCTGAAAACATAGATAGAGACAACCAATGCAGAGGAGACAGACGGAGAAAGCAATGTAAACATTCATACTGAGAAAACAATAGGAAAATAAAATGCAAGCACAGGTAACTTGAAAGCTACAGGCGAACAAAGGGAAAAACAGACAGGAAAAACCAGCCTTGAGACATATTTGGATTTTGTACAGAACCCTAGGGACAGATCGCTGTACATCCAATTTAGACTTGATATATTGCCAACCCGCGAGCGCACCAGCAAATGGAAGCCACCCTACCAAACCCCATCAACTTGCCTGAGTTGCAGTGGGTTGGTGGAAAGTACGGCGCATATTATGTTCGAATGCCCAGCCTATAAAAACCCAATAAGTAGATGGTTGGGACCTGTATGTCGATTGCTGGGCACATCGAACTTCCGGGTTGCACTCATAATATTACGTTCCGACACCAGCCCAGTGCTAGTTTGTGGTGTGGCAAAATTCTTTGGGTGGTCTTGGAATATTAGGGCTAAATTTTTACGTCTACCAATATGAATTCTTTTTTACTCATTTTTTAGGGAAACTGTCTTTTTATTATCGAAATGTAACATTTTTTCTTACCAATTCTCAATGAATATACTCCATATTGACTTATAATGCACATTTTTAAAACTGTTATATTTTGTACGCTGGTGTTAAGATTAGTTGACCAGCTAAAATTTTTGTTTTTATTTACATTTCTCCATATTTTAAACCTAATGTTTCCCTTTTGATATATTGTATCTTGTATGTTTGTATGTCAATGCTTTTATGATACAATTTCTATCGAAATAAAGCTTTTTGACTGACTGACTGACAGGAAAAACATACCGAGGAATCCTGACCAAAACTTGAAAAACATGATACAGCGGGAAAAAACAGAAGAAAAATAACTATTTTCTGTATACAACGCAAATAATGTATTATATGATGATTAAGTTTCTTGTACAGATGTAAATTAATCTGTCACGCATTACATTGTTAGGTACTCCACAGGAGACTGAGTGATACACCAAACAGCCAACAGAATGACATGAAAGAGTAACACTCCTATGAATAGAGGCAAAGTACACTGTGCATTTTAAAGAATTGGTAACAATAGGTCTTTCAGACAGCTGCACTGTCAAGCCAGTCCTGAAAACCAACGGGATAACCAATACATATGCTCTAGCACAGACACATAATCTATGCACATGAGACGTAGTTCCCATAAATTCACATATATAGAGAAAGCAACACCAAAGCCACCAATCATGAACATACGGGGCAATAGGCCTAAAGACATGTACATATTGTGGAAGGGTTCAATAAGGATGTGCTCTATTAAGCGCTGCTGTTTTGCATTGCATTGCATAGAGTGCTGTACTTTAATGTGCTGTGTACTGTTGTGTTATGTTATATTCTGCTTTGATGGTCACTGCTCTAATCGAGTGCCAAGGGGTTTACCGTATTGAATCCGATGTCCGGATTTGTGCTTTTGTCGTGTGCTATGTTGCACTGTATTGCACTGTTGTATGCTATAGTTTTCTGTACTGTATTGAGCGGTAACGTTGTCCACTTATGTTTGCTCCACAGTTCGGAGGCTTACTGGACTGTGCTGTGCTTTGCTACACTATACTTTGTGGTGTTTTATTTGCTTTGCTGCGCTGCACTATACTGCGCACTATTGATGTATACAGGAATGGCCAGCAGTCTGTGCTTTGCTGTAGTGTTAAACCAATCAGCGGCAGCTCTGCCACGGTTGTGCTCACAGCACTCTGACTCGCAGACTGGGGCGATGGGATATTAATTAGGGAGGAAAATGTCTAAATGTATGGAAGTGCATTTCAGAACCTTTGGACCTTTTGAAGCTTGAATTTGGACTCTAAGCTTTACAGGGAGGTCATTAGCTGGGGTTATATGTGGCACTTCAGAAGTATTCCAATCGGAAGATATAGTTAACCCGGTATGAACGTTTCTTAACAGGGTGGTGTCAGTGGGAAGTAAGAGGTTGATTTAATTTTATTTTGGTTGTGATTAGTTTAAAGAGCTCATTTATGAAAGAGAGCTGTTTCTATGACACTGTTATATAGCAACAGGCCTCAGTCTCCTTGTAGTAGTAAGGGGGAGGTCAACATTTTTGTTTTCACAGTGCGCTTTGGGAATAAAATGTTCAAACTATGAAAAATAATTAAAAAACGAAATAAAGCAAGTCAGAGTGTTCGCAAAGTGGCTAGATTGATTTTATTCACTGAAACAATAAAAATGTCAAGATAACGCTGATGGTTACTGTTTTTCCTAGAGAGAGTTCAGAGTTTTGCCTGTGGAAGTTTTGAATAATGGAAAGGTAGCGCAGAAGTTGAATGTGCCTGCTGCAAAGAACATATACCTGATGCAGATCACAAAATGCACATGATGTTTAGAAGTTTAGTTGTTTGTTACATAAAAAACATCTGTGAGGTGCTCAGAAATGCATTATATCTCGAAGCCTGTTATGAAGATCTGTGGTTATACTGAATAATCAGCTGCCTATACTGAATAAGCTACCTGTTATTTGACATCTCTTTATTAATGTAATAACTGCACTTTCACAATTGCTTTATTAACCTTCCTGCTTTCTCAAATTTGCTTTAAAATGCACCATTTGGCCACTCTTTTTTTCAAAAGCCCTGCTTAGTTTGTTCGGGGTCGCTCGCTACGCTCGCTCGCTACGGTGCAGTATGACAATAATTTTACGCCTCACCACTTTCACATGTCACCAGCCGCCACTGGTCGCTCATGCTAATAAAGAATCAAACATCCATTTACTTGCATATACAGTTATACACACACCACCACATTTACTTCTACAGAAACTTACACATACTTAGTCTTTTAAACAATCACTTATAGAAACACATACGTCTTCATACAGGAACTCTTTCAATCTCTCACTCTCACATATACTCACTTACATACACCAATAGTCACATATACTAGTTTAAAACATATGTATTTACTCATAAAGACACTATTGACACAGTCTATCCCTCACTAACACACCCATGCACACACTCATCCACCCATACAGTCCTGCACACATACTGTCTTCAACACATACAAACAGTGAGTCACTCATTCATGCACCTATGCCCTACGTAATACCCCCCACCGAACCATACAGACACTCAGACACTCATACTGATACTCAAAAAAACAACTAATAACCTATATAGACACTCATGTAGCTACTCACTAACCCATGCAGCCACTTATACACAAAGTGAGAGACTGATACAAATATTTACACATTTAAACATTACTCACTAAGCCATGTATCCACTAAGCTACACTTAATCAGTCAGTTATACAATCAATTTTTCAAAAACAAATCATCCATTTAGACACTTATATACCCATTTATTCTTCCATCGACCTTGAGATATACATGTATAAAACATATGTAATTTTCAGAAAAACACACATTCACTGGATGATGTCATCAGTGATGTCATTTGAGATGTCATCAGTGATGTCATGAGTGATGTCACTGACCATGTCATGAGTGATGTAATATGTGACGTCATCAGCAGTGCATTGCGGGCGCGCGAGTTATAGTTAGCTGAACTAACTATAACGGGGGAATTTCAATGGTTTTGTACGAGTGAAAAGTCCAGCTAACTATAACGCCCCTGAAACCTATGGTTTTTTCAGTGAATTTCTAAGGTTTTTTAAATGCTAATTCCTAACTATAACGTGCCTGAAACCAGTGAATATATATATATATATATATATATATATATATATATATATATATATATATATTCACTGAAAAAACCATGGTTTCATGCACGTTATAGTTAGGAATTAGCATTTAAAAAACCTTAGAAATTCACTGAAAAAACCATAGGTTTCAGGGGCGTTATAGTTAGCTGGACTTTTCACTCGTACAAAACCATTGAAATTCCCCCGTTATAGTTAGTTCAGCTAACTATAACTCGCGCGCCCGCAATGCACTACTGATGACGTCACATATTACATCACTCATGACATGGTCATTGACATCACTCATGACATCACTGATGACATCTCAAATGACATCACTGATGTCATCATCCAGTGAATGTGTGTTTTTCTGAAAATTACATATGTTTTATATATGTATATCTCAAGGTCGATGGAAGAATAAATGGGTATATAAGTGTCTAAATGGATGATTTGTTTTTGAAAAATTGATTGTATAACTGACTGATTAAGTGTATCTTAGTGGATACATGGCTTAGTGAGTAAAGTTTAAATGTGTAAATATCTGTATCAGTCTCTCACTATGTGTATAAGTGGCTGCATGGGTTAGTGAGTAGCTACATGAGTGTCTATATAGGTTATTAGTTGGTTTTTTGAGTATCAGTATGAGTGTCTGAGTGTCTGTATGGTTCGGTGGGGGGTATTACGTAGTGCATAGGTGCATGAATGGGTGACTCACTGTTTGTATGTGTTGAAGACAGCATGTGTGCAGGACTGTATGGGTGGATGAGTGTGTGCATGGGTGTGTTAGTGAGTGATAGACTGTCCCAATAGTGTCTTTATGAGTAACTACATATGTTTTAAACTAGTATATGTGACTATTGGTGTATGTAAGTGAGTATATGTGAGAGTGAGAGATTGAAAGAGTTCCTGTATGAAGACGTATGTGTTTCTATAAGTGATTGTTTAAAAGACTAAGTATGTGTAAGTTTCTGTAGAAGTAAATGTGGTGGTGTGTGTATAACTGTATATGCAAGTAAATGGATGTTTGATTCTTTATTAGCATGAGTGATTATGTGTGAGTAACTCTATGGATGAGTGGCATTGTGTAACAGGATGTATAGGTGTGTGAGTACATATGATGAGTGAGTACATGTATGAGTGACTGTATAGGACTGTTGGTGAATGAGTGGATGTGTATGTGGATCTTAGAATTAATGAATAGGTTGTTGTAACTGGTATTGGTATGTCCATTGTTTTGAACATTGTAGTTTCTATTTTTGAATGTGTGTATCAAAGGTTATATTAGGGGAAGAGGAGGTCTGCCACTCTATCACAAGGATGATGTCATCAGTGATGTCATTAGTGATGTTATTTGAGATGTCATCAGTGATGTCATGAGTGATGTCACTGACCATGTCATGAGTGATGTAATATGTGACGTCATCAGCAGTGCATTGCGGGCGCGCGAGTTATAGTTAGCTGAACTAACTATAACGGGGGAATTTCAATGGTTTTGTACGAGTGAAAAGTCCAGCTAACTATAACGCCCCTGAAACCTATGGTTTTTTCAGTGAATTTCTAAGGTTTTTTAAATGCTAATTCCTAACTATAACGTGCCTGAAACCTTTTTTTTTTTTCAGTGAAATTCAAAGTTTTTTAAATGCTAATTTCTAACTATGCCTACAGAGATAGGACATGTGAAGAAAGAAGAAAAAACGCACAGAAAGAAAAAAAAGAAATTCAGAAAGAAGCAACAGAAGTCCTCAAAGACGAAGAAAAGTGCAGGAAGAAGGATAACGTGCAGAAAGAACAAACAGAAGAGCAGAAAGAAGCCTTGTTGCAAAATCATCCTGTACCCTCAACTTTTTCAGACGGATACTGGTGGTAACTGAGTCTGACTAACCAGTCCTAGAGCCAGTGCTATGTTAAAAGACACTCAGAATACAGTGAAAACACCTACATACACTAGGGAACACTATGCGTTGGGGTCCCCCTGTGATCAGCATGACCTCCTCTGTAAGCCCCTAGTATATAATAGGGCAGGGGATTAAAACTAACTCTTAAAACGCGCCACAGGGCGTGTTTGCACACGTCACCTCAGGCCCCGTCCCCTCACTTCCCCACTGTGTAAACACGCCCTGTGGTCGTTTTAAGTTGGGAGATTAAGTCCCCTTGAATCCTGAGGGTCCCTAGGGTCCAACTAGACCACTAGGTACCTCCAGTAAGCGCCACAGAGCTGCGTTGCAGAGAGATGTAAAAAGGGGCACGGCCTAGACCACCTCTTTGCAACGCAGCGGAGTGGTGCTTACTGGAAGCACCTGGTGGGCTAGATGGCCCTCAGGGTCCCTCAGGATTGAAGGGGAATTATTTCCCCAACTTAAACCGCGCCACAGGGCTTGTTTGAACATGTTAACTCAGGCCCCGTCCCCTCCTTTCACCACTGTGTAAACACGCCATGTGGCCATTTTTAGTTGGGAGATTACGTTCATTTGAATCCTGAGGGTCCCTAGGGTCCAACTAGCCCACTAGGTACCTCCAGTATGCGCCGCAGAGCTGCGTTGCAGAGAGGTGTAAAATGTGGCACGGCCTGGACCACCTCTCTGCAACGCAGCTCAGTGGCGCTTACTTAAAGCACCTGGTGGGCTAGTTAGCCCCCAGGGGCCCTCAGGATTGAAGGGGAATTATTTCCCCAACTTAAAACGTGCCACAGGGCTTGTTTGCACACGTTAACTCAGGCCCCGTCCCCTCCCTTCACCACTGTGTAAACACGCCCTGTGGCCGTTTTTATTGGGAGAGTAAGTTAATTTGAATCCTGAGGGTCCCTAGGGTCCAACTAGCCCACTAGGTACCTCCAGTATGCGCCACAGAGCTGCGTTGCAGAGAGGTGTAAAAAGTGGCACGGCCTGGACCACCTCTCTGCAACGCAGCTCAGTGGCGCTAAATGGAAGCACCTGGTGGGCTAGTTAGCCCCCAGGGACACTCAGGATTGAATGGGAATTATTTCCCCAACTTAAAACGCGCCATAGGGCGTGTTTGCACACGTCACCTCAGGCCCCGTCCCCTTCCTTCCCCACTGTGTAAACATGCCCTGTGGCCGTTTTTTAAGTTGGGAGATTATGTCCCCTTGAATCCTGAGGATCCCTAGGGACAAAATAGCCCACTAGGTACGTCCAGTAAGCGCCATTGCAGAGAGGTGTAGAAAGGGGCACGGCCTGCACCACCTCTCTGCAACGCAGAGCAGTGGCGCTTACTCAAAGCACCTGGTGGGCTAGTTGGCCCACAGGGTCCCTCAGGATTGAAACGGAATTATTTCTCCAACTTAAAACGCGCCACAGGGCGTGTTTGCACACGTCACCTCAGGCCCCGTCCCCTCCCTTCACCACTGTGTAAACGCGCCCTGTGGCCGTTCTAGGTTGAGAGATTAAGTCTCCTTGAATCCTAAGGGTCCCTAGGGTCAAACTAGCCCACTAGGTACCTCCAGTAAGTGCCACAGAGCTGCATTGCATAGAGGTGTAAAAAAGGGCGAGGCCTCAGAACACCTGTCTGCAACGCAGCTCCCTGGCGCACACTGGAGATACCTGTTGGGCTAGTTGGCCCTCAGGGACCCTCAGTATTGAAGGGGAATCAATTCCCCAACTTACAACTGGCCAGGGGCCCGTTTGCAGAGTGATGCAAGGAGGGGGCGTGGTCTCCAGCGCGATGCCGGTCTTTTATTTGATTTATTTTTTTAAGAAGGAGGGCTATGTGGCCCCCCCTTCTTTTTCTAATTTACTGGCCCTGGACCCCATCCCCCAGGGCCTGCACCCTAATTTTGTTTGTTGAAAAAAATTAATTTGGCCCTCCCAATGCCTTAATCGGCTCCGGGGACCCCAACCCCTGGGTCATGGCCTTTTTTTAATTTAAATTCTTTAGGAGGGGGCTGCGTTGCACCCCTCCTCAGGCCACTTATGGCTCCGGGGACCGCATCCCCCGGGGCCAGCCTTTGTTTTTTATTATTTTAAAAATATATATTTATAGAAACACCTAGGACATGCTGGACAAACCGTATGTACCTATCACCATGACGATTTGCGTATTATTCAGTAAAAGGCGACTATGCAAAGAATGAATCCACATGGAATGTATTTACACCGCTAGTGAAGCTCTGACGTGTCTGACGCCCTACCGTGCCTAATCCCGATGCCCCGCCGGTGGGTACTCTCCAAGTAGACACCTTTGTCGATTATTTATACAAACATGGGTAGCTATTGACGGGCACATTTAATATACACGCACACCAAGCCATTCAAAGGGGATTCGACAAAAATTCGACCAAACTATGCAAGAAACCCCCCACACGGTTAATAAAAAACACATCCACCGCCGGAGATGTGTAATACTTTTTATTTTACTCTCTGGAAAGGAGACGAACCTCACTTGAGAGTGACAGCGTGCTCCTGGCTGAGCCCAATGCTGTGTTACACCCACCAGTGCCCGCCGATTGCCTCACACCTCTGTGCTGTATTCCACCAGCTAGTGATTATGCTATGACACTCTCTAGCCCATGTGCACTGTAACACCACCCCGTGAATATGTCATGCCACACTTGCCTTCGCACGGGTTATATTGCCCCATCTAACGTGCCTTCCTCGATGTGTATGTTATAACGCACAGCGCTATGCCATACATATTACAATCTGGGATCCATATCTTTGTCACAGTGCATATGCAACATTACACTCCCCAGCACATATTTTATATTACAACTTTAGAGACTAGTTATGTTACACAACACTGCCCTGTGCATATTACACTCCAAGGCGCATATCGCATAGCACGCGCTAGTGCCTGTGCTATCTCGCGCTCTCCAATGAATCTGTCATTGCGCACAATGTATTGCGTATTATATTTCACGCCCCGGTTCCTCTTATATCACACTTTTTGGTGCATAGTTTATACCATATACTACATCTAGTTTTCATTTTCAATCGTGCTCTCAGGACTATGTTCTATATAACACTGCGTCCACCTACCCTTTTCACGGGCATTACATTTTGTGATGGAGGTGGAGGGTCAGGGGGTGTTTCTGCCAAGTGAGCCCGGAGTCACAGTCACAAACGTCCTCTTCTTCCTGAATAAAAGTGAGATTATGCTGCATACTTGTTCATATTTTAAGTAGTTCGCACAGACACACATTTTAAAAACAATAAAGTTCCTAATACCCACCTTCTCTGAACAGTTAGCTTGCTGCCCCATCCACCACCTCCCTATCCTCTGTTGTCTGAATCCATGGACTAGCCTCCGCCCTCCTGCCATGCATGGTCTGATGTGCTGCCACTGCCCTCCATTTAGCATGATGTACCAGTCCACTCCTCCTGCCCTCCATTGCCCAATTCTATGGCCCATCATTGACCTCCTGCTTAGCCTCTGTGCTTAGCTTGCTGCCCCTATTCTCCTTCCCCCTGCCCTCCGATGTCTTTGTGCATGCCCCTGCTCCATCCTTTTTGCCCACTATGTTCCATGGACCTGCCACTCCTATCTACTCTGAGTGTTCTGTTGAGCTGCCACTCCCCTCCCACCTGCCTAGCATTGTCAGATGACTGTGACCTGTCCCTGTCACCTCCACCCTGCCTGTCCACATGCCATGCCCCTGTCCCCTTCCTCCTGTCCTCCATGGTCCATTTTACTGCCACACCCTTCTGCCCTCCCTGATCTGTTGTGCTGCAACTGCTCCTTCTGCCTGCCCCGCACGGTCTGTTGTGAGGCCCCTTCCCCTGAACTCTCTTGTCTGTGCCCAGGTCCTGACCCTCCCTTCTATCCTCCATGGTCCTTTGTGCATGCCCCTGCACCCTCCTTCTTGCCCATCATAGCCATTGTGCTGCCACTAACACTCCCGCTTGCCATGCATGGTCTTCTGTGCTGCCATGGCCCCTCCCACCTTCCCTGTGTGGTCAGCTGGCTGCCCCTGTCCCCCTCACACCTTCCCTCCATGGTCTGTGTGTATGCCACCATAGTCTCATTGTTGCTCTCCATGGTGTGTCTTGTTTCTAGTGCCCATCCTGCCTGACCTCCATGGTCATCTTGCTGCTCCTGCCCTGCCACCTTGCCCCCAGCCCTCTGTTTCCATGTGCAGACCCCCTATTCCCTCCCTCCTGGCTTGTCTGTTCCATTGTAATGCTCCTGATCCGTCCCTCCTGCCGTCTGTTATGCTGCAGCTTTCTCTCCTGTCTGTCCATTATGGTCAGCTAGCTACCATTGCCTCTTTCCCATCTGTTCTCTGTTGTCCATGTGCATGGTCCTGTCCCCTCGCTATTGCTTTCTATGGATTGTTGTGCTGCACTCCCGTCCCACATGCGCTGTGTGGTGTATTGTGCTGCTGCAAACCCTGATGCCTGCCACGTAGGGTCAGTTTGGTGCACCTCTCCACGTCCCTCCTGTCCTCTGTTATCCGCGTCCATGTCCCTACCCCAATTCCTCCTGCCTACCATGATTCAATGTACCATACTTGCGAACATTTTGAACTTGGTAAGAGTGAGATTTTGAAAAAAAACTGGGGTATTGATTTTCCCCTTTGAGTTACATTGAAAAAGAGGAGATTGTAGACAGGAGACAGATCAAATAAAGCCCATTTGAGCTTAAAAACATTGGATTTTTCCTGGCTGAAACGGGTCTGTTGGCATGTATGGTTGTACTACCACTGCCTCTTCCTTCTGCCCACAATGGTCTATTATATTGCCACAGCCTCTCTTGCCAGTCCTGTATTGTTGGTTTGTTGCCCCTGCCCCCCTTTCCACTGCCCTCCATAGTCTGTTGTGCTGCCACTGCCCTTCCTGCCTGCCCAGAGTGGTCAAATTGTTGCCTCTGCACTCTCCTACCTGCCTTCAATTTTCAGAGTCTGTGCCCCTGGCCTCTGCCTCTCAACAGTATCCCAATGAACAACTAGATTGCTAACATTCTATATTTATTACAAAAGTGTGGAACGCCTGACGTCATCTTGATGTAATCAAAACTGTAATACCTAGAGTATTTCCTTTAGAAATTACATATATGAGAGGGTCTTATTTGCATCAAAATTATGGTTAGTGCTCTAAAAAACTAAAATGAGGACATATTTTCTGAGTTTTCAAAGAGCGACAAAGAACTTTTAAATTATTTGTAATCTTTATGTTTTTCTATCCAGTTGACCACTTGATTAAATGTTGCACCTTGGCAAGAGGATGTGGTGTTACTTCCAGAGATGCAGACTTTGCAACTGGGGAACCAGGTTGGAGTTTCTGCTTCAGCTCAACATTCTGTGATTGTGGTCAAATCACTTAATCTCCCCATGTCTACAACCAAAATGAATTTGATCTTGTGTGATGTAACCAATGCTCATGTAAAGCATTCCAATACCTGACAAGTCTGCACTATATAAAACTGCAAATACACAAAAAATAAGTGTTTTTCCCACTTCTGTCATTGGGCTACATGTGGGCTACATCTGGATGATATTTGTGCTGCATTTAGGCTGTTTTGTGTCTGGTGGCAATCTTGGGAGATTTATTTGTTATGAAGTTTCCTAATTTCCTCATTTACTGCAGTCTCCTCAGTAGGAAATGCTTTCGGTTTTTTACTTTGATTCCATCAAGAAGGTCTTCAGATATGTCACACATTTGCCATAAATTCTGAATGTTAGCACTCTAGTTGCTCATTAGATCACTGTAGTAAAGCGACTGCTCACCACGGAAGTCTACTGCTGGTATTAAAAGTGCATGTTTCAGTCTGCATATCAGAATTTTTTAATGAAATAGAAGAGGATTTCAGAAGTCACTCAAAATGTGCCCTAATTTTTCTTTCTTCAGCACTAATCATAATTTCTATGGCAAAATGAACCCCCTCATTGTGTTCCTTTTTAAATTAAATGTTTTAAGTGTTACCAGTTTATTCCAATCAAGATGGCTTCAGGTGTGCCATACTTTTGTCATAAGTAAGACAGTAAGCGCACTAGTTGTTCTTAAGAACACTCTGGGACATTCTGTCATTAGGCTATACTTGGGCTACATCTGGGTGATATTTGGGCTACATTTGGGCTCTTTTGTCTCTGGTGGCCATCTTGGGAGATTTATTTGTTATGAAGTTTCCTAATTTCCTCATTTACTGCAGTCTCCTCGGTAGGAAATACTTTCAGTTTTTTTCTCGGTTCCATCAAGAAGGCATTCAGATGTGTCACACATTTGCCATAAATTCTGAATGTTAGCACTCTAGTTGCTCATTAGATCACTGTAGTAAAGCTACTGCTCACCAGGGAAGTCTGCTGCTGGTATTCAAAGTGCATGTTTCAGTCTGCATGTCAGAATTTTTTATGACATAGAAGAGGATTTGAGAAGTCAAAATGTGCCCTAATTTTTCTTTCTGCAGCACTAATCATAATTTCTATGGCAAAATGAATCCTCTCATTGTGTTCCTTTGTAAATTAAATGTTTTAAGTGTTACCACTTTATTCCATTCAAGATGGCTTCAAGTGTGCCATACTTTTGTCATAAGTAAGACTGTTAGCGCTCTAGTTGTTCGTTTGAACACTCTGGGACATTCTGTCATTGGGCTATACTTGGGCTACATCTGGGTGATATTTGGGCTACATTTGGGCTCTTTTGTCTCTGGTGGCCATTTTGGGAGACTTATTTGTTATTTCCTCATTTACTACAGTCTCCTCAGTAGGAAATACTTTCAGTTTTTTACTTTGATTCCATCAAGAAGGCATTCAGATGTGTCACAAATTTGCCATAAATTCAGAATGTTAGCACTCTAGTTGCTTATTAGATCACTGTAGTAAAGCTACTGCTCACCAGGGAAGTCTGCTGCTGGTATTGAAAGTGCATGTTTCAGTCTGCATGTCAGAATTTTTTAATGAAATAGAAGAGGATTTGAGAAGTCACTCAAAATGTGCCCTAATTTTTCTTTCTGCAGCACTAATCATACTTTCTATGGCAAAATGAACCCCCTCATTTTGTTCCTTTTTAAATTAAATGTTTTAAGAATTACCACTTTATTCCAACCAAGATGGCTTCAGGTGTGCCATACGTTTGTCATAAGTAGGACTGTTAGCGCTCTAGTTGTTCTTTAGAACACTCTGGGATGCTGCAGTAGAACACAAAGGAATCAACTGACAGTCTCTGCCCTTATTGGATGTACATGTTTTACTGAGAATGTCAGACTTCATTCTCACATGACTGAGAAAGATAATGTGAATTTACAGAAAATATACTCTCAGTTAGCTTATAGATCACCTTCCAAACTTCTGTGGGAAAAGCATGAGAAAATAGTTTTCTCTCAAAAATGATTCATGATATCACAGCAGAAGGCTTTTTCACATGGTAAAATCACCTTAGAACACACCACAATTCCTAAAATGAGTATGGTACCATCAACAAATGATTTATAATGTAACTAAAGTCTTAAAACCTTCTATTAACTGCAATGCTTTTTAATGAGGTGCTATCATGTATATTGGTCCCAAGATGGCTGCCAACACTTCTTGGATGAAGTGCTGACAGCCAATCAGATCTCACGATGAGATGTGTGGTTAGGCTCCGCCCAGATATATATGTGATTTTACTTTTGATTTTCTCAGGAACTACTGAACGGATTTACACCATTTAAGCAAAAGGCACATGCCTGACCTGAGGACTACCTCTTTGCCAAATTTCAAGTAATTCTGTTCAGCTGTTCGGGCTGTACCTTCGACTAAAGGTCCTATGGGAAAATGCATGGGGAAAATGCGTTTTGGGACCCCCCTTTTTTCTCAGCCCCCGCTTGACGAATCACCCCGAGACTTTCAGGGTAGGAGCTGAGCGGAGCGCCCCATTAGTTTTGAACATTTCACGAAGATAAGTTAACCGGCGCCAAAGTTATTCAAAATAGAATTTTCAGATTTCCTATGGGAACTCGGTCCTAACTATAGCTATCTACTGGCGACCGCCAGTAGATAATATATATATATATTGTCAGATGGGGATCTCCCCAGTTTCTCGAGGGAAACAGCGCCGAGAAGATGTTTACAGAGGGGTCAGCCCATCCAGGGCGTGCATAAGAGATCCTAATCCTTCGGCACCCATTCAGGGTTTTATTTTGTGCCGCACTACATTAACCACAATTCTGTGGGAACTGCCAGTTACACACTCGCCTATCAGGAGACAGTAGCAGCGTATGTAGGCGGTGCACGGCCGCAGGACACAGGTGAACGGCCATTGAAAAAGAGATCTGAACTCGAAACGCGTCCGGCCGCATTTTCCTCTGCTGGGGCATCGAGAGGCATCGCTGGTTCTGGAGTGCTTTCTTGCCACCTGGGCATCTTGGGAGCAATAATTTACACGCGGCAGGTCCAGCCGCGAGGAGAGCACCACCGCACTAATAAAAGCGGGTCGTCAGCTGGGGATCTCCCCAGTTTCTCGAGGGAAACAGCGCCGCGAAGATGTTTACAGAGGGGTCAGCCCATCCAGGGCGTGCATAAGAGATCCTAATCTTTCGGCACCCATTCAGGGTTTTATTTTGTGTCGCACTACATTAACCACAATTCTGTGGGAACTGCCAGTTACACACTCGCCTATCAGGAGGCAGTAGCAGCGTATGTAGGCGGGGCACGGCCGCAGGACACAGGTGAACGGCCATTGAAAAAGAGATATGAACTCGAAACGCGTCTGGTCGCATTTTCCTCTGCTGGGGCATCGAGAGGCATCTCTGGTTCTGGAGTGCTTTCTTGCCACGTGGGCATCTTGGGAGAAATAATATATATATTTATATATATAATAGATAGAGAGAGAGAGAGATGTGTTATGTTTATATCTATGTATACACATTGCATATATATATATATATATATATATTACCTACTGGCGGTCGCCAGTAGGTAGTTATAGTTAGGACCACGTTTCCATAGGAAATCCGCAACATTCTATTTTGAATAACTTTGGCGCCGGTTGACGAATCCTCGCGAATGTTTCAAAATAGGTGGGGCGCTACGCTCCGCTCCTACCCTGAAAGTCTCGGGGGGATTTGTCAAGCGGGGGCTGAGATAAAAGGGGGGTCCCAAAACGCGTTTTTCCCATGCATTTTTCCATAGGACCTTTAGACACAGCTACAGCCCGAACGGCTGAACAGAATTACTTGAAATTTGGCAGAGAGGTTGTCCTCAGGTCAAGGAAGTGTCTTTTGTAGGTTTGGTGTAAATCTGTTAAGAAGATTCTGAGAAAATAGCCTTTAAATCAATATATATATCTGAGCCAGATTACGGTGCGCTTACGGTGCGCTTACCGTACGCGTACGGAGGCGTGCGCGAGCGCGATTCTGATTGGCCCTTAGATCTTAGTAAACATTCGAATCGGTCGAAACCAGGAAGCGGCGGCCGCCATTTTCTCTCTCGCACTCTGACAGGGGGTTGAAAAACCAAGTGCAAAAACATGTAAAGGGGCTGTTTACACAGCTCCCAAGCACCTAGCCATGTCGAGGGAGTCCCCAACGATCCCCCAAGTGAAAAAAGGCAATTTTAATTTTTTCGAAAATTTCGCCGATTACGCTTACCGTACGCGTACGGTAAGAAATAATAATAAAAAAAAAAAATATCCACATTCTCCCCACCCCGTGTGCAAAAGGTGCCCGTAGGGCACCTTTTGTGCATGGCTTAATAGAGCTAAACAAAACATATATTTTACCTGTCACAACGATGCTCATCATATGTCCTCCATGTGCGCACGGTGCGCGAAGCGCATCGTGCGTTCATGGCCCATCTAGCGTAACGTGCTCACTGTGCTCGCACGGTGCGCGAAGCGCACCGTGCGCGCACGGAACGAACAGCGTTATGTGGGCGCGCACGCCACAAATGGAGTAAAGTAACTTAGCATTTAAAAAACCGTACAAATTCACTGAAAAAACCATAGGTTTCACACACGTTTTAGTTAGGAATTAGCATTTAAAAAACCTTGCAAATTCACTGAAAAAACCATAGGTTTCACACATGTTATAGTTAGCTGGACATTTTACTGATAAAAAACCAATGAAATTCCCCCGTTATAGTTACTGTAGGCAACTATAACTCACGCGACCGTAATCCTCTGCTGATGACATATGTGTCTTTATGAAAAAAAACTATTTGTAATATATGTATAGCTAAAATTTAATGGAAGAAGACATGGGCAAATAAGTGTCTAAATACAGTATTAGCATCAGCAGAGGATTACGGTCGCGTGAGTTATAGTTGCCTACAGTAACTATAACGGGGGAATTTCATTGGTTTTTTATCAGTAAAATGTCCAGCTAACTATAACATGTGTGAAACCTATGGTATTTTCAGTGAATATATATATATATATATCACAAAATTACCATGGCCACAGATATCAGAAGCGAAAATGACTTATCATTTACAAGTTCATCGGCACACCAGAATGTGTAATCATGCCAAATTTAATGGAAATCCATTCAGGTGTTTTCGTGCTATGCCCGATATAAAAGTCTATGGAAAATGCATTAGTGAAAAAATGTCTTTTGGGATCGCCCTTTTATTTGTATACCCCCTTGACCAATCACCACAAATTATTGCTTCATCCGACAATATAGAAAAAGAAATAGGTCTGCAAATTTTGTGGAGAACCATCAAACAGGAGTAAGGTTATTAGAGACCAAATCTGAGAAAATCCTACACCTGGGAATCCTAACTATAACTACAGAGTGGTGGTATATAACCCTAAACCACCAGAGTGACACCAACGGCTAGCTGACTTGCCTGTTATTCTCAGCTACAGGGACATAACAAGCTCCATCCTGCATCTGCCCAGATGCCAGACTCAACTGGACCTGCTTGTGTCCTGCTGCTATCTTCTGTGGGTCTGGTGGCATAGTGGACTAAGGTGTCCACTGTAGGGGCCTGTGATTGATCTTGTGGTCACAGGTTCAAATCCTGGTGGGTCCACTCAGGCTTGTATCTTTCTGAGGTCAATAAAATGAGTACTATTGAGTTGGGAATGTACCGATTCTAAAGGGATACAAAGTTGTCATGTTTATGCGGTTGCCAGAAACTACTCCCTTCTTGTTTACAAGGAGTTTCTAGTGGCCTCTGAGTTAGCTGGCACAAAGTAATTAAGTTTAATGTACTCGATAGGGGCATACTGACCTCAATCCTATGCCAAATCGACAGGGTATATTATTCCAATGCGTAGAGCCTATTAGGGAAATAGGAACTACACTACACTGGTAATACGGATCCCTAAATATTTTAAATTATAGTCCATCCAGAGGAAAGGACCACTTCTTAGAGAGGCTTTAGTTGTCACAGAGGCCAGCGGGAGAGCTCCTCCTTTGTCCCAATTAATCTAGTACCGAGAAGACTAAGAATTCTGAAATTAAATTATTGAGGACCTCTGAGGACTGCTGCTGCTTCTAAAACATCACCAGAATATCATGAGAGCTAAAAAGAGCTTTATGCTTGTGCCCCGGTGCCTGGGTGCCCTTGGTCATGCCATGGTCCCAAATAGCAGCAGCTAAAGATTCTAGCGCGATGATGAAAAGCAAGGTGAAAAAAGGTCATCCTTACCAATTTCCTCTGTGGATGTTAAACAGTGAAGATATAAAGCCATTACACAATGCTGTAGCTGCCTTAGTGATGAACTGTTCACCTAGTGTGACCAGTTCCAGCACTCAGAACAGATATCCCTACTCTATCCTCTTGAATGCTTTTTCCACATCCTGTGAGACACTTAGGGCCTCATTTAAGAAAAGTGAAAAGTGACTCATCGCTGCGAGAAAACAGCGATGCGTCACTTTTCAGTGCGCCCTCCTTGCGACACCAATGATGCGTCATATTTACAGTATGACGCATCATGGCGCAAGGAGTTACAGATACATTAGAATTTCTGACGTATCTGTAGGCGCAAAAATGACGCATTGCTGGAGTGTGTCACAAAAGTGACGCAACTCCAGCAATGGGTCATTACACATGGGCAAGTTCCATTTCAAATGATCCTGCATAAGTCTTACGCCTGCCATGAGGCAGGCGTAAGATATTGATGCATTTGCGTCCTAGAAGTGGTGCCGTGAAATCTCATAGATTTCACTGCGTCACTTCTACGACCCTTTCTTGGGTCGGAATGCCCCCCCTGCATACATTGTACCTGGCGCAGATATAATGTGGCACAGGGGTTTACAAAGTGACGCATCTACCTAGATGCGTCACTTTGTAAATATGACGCAACATGGTGCATTTTTTACACTGCTGGTGGGTCACAAAAAGTGACGCACCCGCAGCGTAAAAGTGACGCAAGGCCTCATAAATAAGGCCTTAATTTTTTGTACTGATTGTGCCGCACTTGTCAGAAAACATGTAAGAGGGACCACAGATGAGAAGCTGAGGAGCGATGTGGATCAAGCCTACCTGAGCAGGATGTATTTTTGTCGGGCTACCTACTTTAAGCGATTAGCAAGCACCATAGCAAGAATCTTGATGTCCGTGTTAATTATTGAAATTGGACTGCAACTCCCAGTGCGAGCTTAGGTCTAATCTCTGCGTGTACTATTGTTGAAATGTTCACCACCTCGGCTGAGGTGGGTGAGTTGTATGATTATTTCTGTACATGGTCTGCTGACTTGGAGGAACAAACTAAAAAAGAAATTTAAAAAAAAAAAACTCTCACAGTGCAGAGGTCCTTATTAGGTTTCAGAGTAAGGGACCTGCATTCAGAGTTTGTGAGACGGTGCGATTTGGGGGTGATTTCCACAGAGTTTCTTCAGTAGGGGTATATTTTTGCCTTTATTAATTTTGTAGAATTCCATGGGATGACATCAGGGCCTGGGGCTTTACCTGTGGGCATTGTATCAAATGGCCTGTGCTATTTCTTCCTGTGATATTAATCCTTTAAAGGCTTATTTAGTTCAAAGACTAAAATTTAGACAGAGAGAGAGGGAGAGCGAGAGAGAGAAAGAGAGAGAGGGAGAGGACAAGAGAGATAGAGCGAGAGAGAGAGAGAGAGAGTGACAGAAGGGAGAGAGAGAGAAAGAGAGAGACAGAGAAGAGCGAGAAGAAAGAGAGGGAGAGACAGGGAGAGAGAAGAGAGAGGAAGAGAGCAGGAGAGAGAGAGAAAGAGAGAGACAGAGAAATGGTTAAAAAAGGCTTTTCTCTCGGTTTGGATATCTATATCACCTGACATTTAAAGTGACTCATGAAAGTCTTTTAGTACTCTCGGTATGTAAAGCAGGTTATTATTTTCCCCAGCTTGCTATGGATTGCCATTATATTGAACTATGCTTCTCACTGTCTAATCTGAAAGGCATGAAGGAGTCCTGTTATAGCCCAGGTGTGGCGGGGGGAGGATGCGTGAAGTAGGGGGGCAGACGTGGGAGGAGGGGAGGACGCAGAGGAAGCGGCTATGTCAAAATTAAATAAAAAATTGTAAACCTACCTTTTAGCCGCTTCCTCGCCTGTCTCTCCTCTGTAGTCATCCCTCGCTCGGCCACAGGAAGCACACCCAGGCTCCCAGTCAGCCAATCACAACGCTGCCCTAGCAGCATTGTGATTGTTCTGAGCGCCATTTCTTGGTGCTCAGACGCAGACTGGAGGCCTGGGTATGTTCTCCACGTAGGCTTTAATGCAGCCTGCATGGAGAACATGCGAAGCGCGCAAGACTGTTTGGTTGGCCCGAGAGGGCCATCCAAGCAGTCATTGTGCACTTTAGGAGTGTGCTACCACTCCTCCCCTGCTTCGCCCCCTCATGCAAAGCTGTGGGCGAAAGTAGGAGAAAATAAAATGATAATAACACAAGTTGTTATCATTTTTTTTTCTCTGTCTTTCACAGCAAAAAGCAGTGGGGCAACGCTCCTCCGCCTTATCAGAGAAGCCACCACTGCTATAGCCCCCATCCCCGTCATAATGATATTATCTCATATGAAATAGGGATTTCTATGCTTGCATTATGAGTGAGGACTCTAGGTCATGTTTAGCACCTAGGAGTTGTTTGACTATTAGCTTAGAGGGGTCGCGTTGGTAACTCTTGGAGAGCTTGGTTACTTTTTAGGCCCATAGTCAGTTCTTAATTGGAGCCGGTGGTTTCCGGTGCTCAGCTCCATCACTTAATTGGTTTCTGGTGCTCAGTACCTACACATAGGCCCATATTACGATGTCCGTTTGCAGACTCGGAACTGACCGACCTCTAGTCGGCGGTACCGACACCACAATTGCAATACAATCCCACAGGGTGCGGTTGCATTCTCCCATAGACAAATGGGAGAATCTGTTCATCCCTGCACAATGTGCCAGGCACCTCAGTGTGCCTGCCACATGGTGCTGGGATTAACAGGGGTGCCCCTTCTGCCCCCAACCAGAGGCCGCTGGGTGAAGGGGCCCTTGCTAGGGGACCCAATGTCGTTTTCTGACAGGCTTTCTGTGTCGGAAAGACCAACATGGAAAGCCTTTTGGAAACCAACATCGTAATCCTTACAAAGAAAACACCATCCATAGGGATTACGGGCAGGCCTCTGACATGGGCTCCTTGAGCCTGTCGGAATCCAGACGGAATGACGGACAGGTTTCACTTCTGACCTGTGTGTCGTAATGCAGCGGTTGAAACTGAAACAGCAATGAGACATGGAAAGCCTCCGACCACAGGTCGTAATTAGGCCCATAATTGTCAACACAGCACTTATGACAGTCAGCCACATGGTGGCGCTGTTCATCTAAAATATATATATATATATATATATATATATATATATATATATATATATATATATATTCAATGAAAAAACCAAAGGTTTCACACATGTTATAGTTAGCTGGACATTTCACTCGTAAAAAACCAATGAAATTCCCCCGTTATAGTTAGTTCAGCTAACTATAACTCGCGCGCCCGCAATGCACTGCTGATGACGTCACATATTACATCACTCATGACATGGTCAGTGACATCACTCATGACATCACTGATGACATCTCAAATGACATCACTGATGACATCATCCAGTGAATGTGTGTATTTCTGAAAATTAAATATGTTTTATATATGTATATCTCAAGGTCGATGGAAGAATAAATGGATATATAAGTGTCTAAATGGATGATTTGTTTTTGAAAAATTGATTGTGTAACTGACTGATTAAGTGTTTCATAGTGAATACATGGCTTACTGAGTAATGTTTAAATATGTAAATATCTGTATCAGTCTCTCACTTTGTGTATAAGTGGCTGCATGGGTTGGTGAGTAGCTACATGGGTGTCTATATAGGTTATTATTTGTTTTTTTGAGTATCAGTCTGAGTGTCTGCATGGTTCGGTGGGGGGTATTACGTAGTGCATAGGTGCATGAATGAGTGATTCACTCTTTGTATGTGTTGAAGACTGCATGTGTGCAGGACTGTATGGGTGGATGAGTGTGTGTATGGGTGTGTTAGTGAGTGAATGACTGTCTCAATAGTGTCTTTATGAGTAACTACATGTCTTTTAAACTAGTATATGTGACTATTGGTGTATATAAGTGAGTATATGTGAGAGTGAGAGATTGAAAGAGTTCCTGTATGAATAAGTATGTGTTTCTATAAGTGACTGTTTAAAAGACTAAGTATATGTAAGTTTCCGTAGAAGTAAGTGTGGTGGTGTGTGTATAACTGTATATGCAAATAAATGTATGTTTGATTCTTTATTAGCATGAGTGACTTTGTGTGTGAGAAACTCTATGGATGAGTGGCATTGTGTAACAGGATGTATAGGTGTATGAGTACATATGATGAGTGAGTACATGTATGAGTGACTGTATAGGACTGTTGGTGAATGAGTGGATGTGTATGTGATTCTTAGAATTACTGAAGAGGTTGTTGTAACTGGTATTGGAATGTCCATTGTTTTGAAAATTTTAGTCTCTATTTTTGAATGTGTGTATCAAAGGTTATATTAGGGTGAGAGGAGGTCTGCCACTCTATCACAAGGAGGATGTCATCGGTGATGTCATCAGTGATGTCATTTGAGATGTCATCAGTGATGTCATGAGTGATGTCACTGACCATGTCATGAGTGATGTAATATGTGACGTCATCAGCAGTGCATTGCGGGCGCGCGAGTTATAGTTAGCTGAACTAACTATAACGGGGGAATTTCATTGGTGTTTTACGAGTGAAATGTCCAGCTAACTATAACATGTGTGAAACCTTTGGTTTTTTCATTGAATTTCTAAGGTTTTTTAAATGCTAATTCCTAACTATAACGTGTGTGAAACCCATGGTTTTTTCAGTGAATTTGCAAGGTTTTTTAAATGCTAATTCTTATATTTACCTTTTTTTTTCTTTTTTTTTTTTTTGCAATGTTTTTTACATATTTTTATTTTAATTTTATATCCTTTTTTAAAGACTATGGTTAAATTTTAAAAATTCTACAATATATTTTTTATTTTTACCATTTTTTAAACTAAACAGGAAAGATTTAGTAGTATAACATAGTGAATCTTTTTTTCCCTTTTCTTTTTTTTTTTTAGTATTTTTTTAACGTGCGCGTACGGTAAGCGCACGTCTTGCTTTCAGTACGTTAGATTTCTACGCTGTTTGCGTTCAGTTACGCAATTTGCGTAGACATGCGTCACGCGCACGCGGCGCGTAACCCGTACGCTGCACGCGCATGTTACGCGGAAGTGAAGGGGCGTGCCTGTTTTGCGCATGCGCGCGTGCGCGTGTCTTTTTTACGCGCATGCGTACTTTTACCGTAAGCGCTCCGTAAGCGCACCGTAAGCGTAACGTACGCGCACGTTGGGTCATGTGATCAAGAAACAACACTTTTGATTGGTTTTTACTACTTTCAGTTCTAGAACTCTCCTACACCACACCCATTCCCCTCATTTCTGCTTGTGATCCCTTAGGAGAAGGAGCTGAGTTGTCTTTGTGATACGATGGCAGAACAGCAGACCTCTTCTGAGAGTGAGGCTAGCAGCACTACCATGAGGCAGAGAAGGAGGAAACAAAAGAGCTCTTTCATATGGGAGTATTTTTCTTTTCCAGAGGGCAAGAAAAAGGTAAATGCACCTTTAGTGACTTGTAAGCTTTGTGACCGTGTACTTTCAAGAGGGAATCCTAACAAGAAGTATTCCTTCGGGAATCACACTATGTTGAGACACCTTCATGATGTATACGGTAGGACATATGCTCGACATACTGGAGGAAACCCTTCAGTAAGTCAAACAAGCACATCCACAGCAGCTCAGCCTGGTCCATCATCTGCAGGGCCGAGTCCGTCTTCGGCAGGTCAGCTGAGCCCTTCATCTGTGGGGGGAGCATCTCCTTTTTCTGGACCTCTGGAAACTAACCATCGGTTTGCGAGGGTTACAATGCGGTGCGCCACTTGTTATGGTCTAATTGCTCATAGGAAGACCAGTGTTGCCCTAGTTAACAATAAAATAGACCAGCACATTTGTCCTACCGACTAATATTCCCATTCTTTCTTTCCTCTGTCCCTGTACGAACACAACGGCTCTTTTAAGAGCCAGCCTTACCTTTCAACTTTTTTTATATATTTTTTTTAACTTTTTTTTTGATTTTTTTTTTACCGTACGCGTACGGTACGCGTAATTTTTTTTTTTTTTTTTTAAAACACTAAAAATCAATTATCACATTACAAGGTCCTTGAGAGATTACAATGAAAAACTGAAAATGTGATTGTGGAGAAGTGGAAAAAAGGGACCATGAAATTTCTGACTTACCATACCCACTCAAAAAATTATTTATTAATTAAAATTTAATTTTAATTGCTATAAAAATGGTTCAAGTTTTCGAAAATTTTCTTTCTCAATCTGAAAAAAACGAAAAAAGTATTAATATTTAATAAAACATTTCATAATACAGTACACATATTTACATATTTTCCCAAAATAATTTTTTGCCTTTTTTTTGCTCTTTTCAGAATATATTGCATTTCACTATAAATCGTGAAAGCAATTGCATTCATCACTTAACAGCGGGCAAAAAAAAAATAACAATCTCAAAGATTGTTTAAAAAAAGCCCAGAATCTCTTCTCAGTTAAACATAACATTATCGAAATGCAAAATATTATTCATTAAAAATATCATCTAATAACAAAAACTATTTCTAAAAAATACCGTCTGACAATTTTCTTACAGAAGCATAATCTCAAAAATAATATATCTCAAATAAATCCACAATACATCTAGTTTCCTATCTTTTAGGCCAAATGTTAATTTTTGAAATTATTTTTTGATTAAATTTCCAACGATAATCCAATAAAATTTCAAAATTTAAATTGTACAGATGTTACCGATTCTCTCTAAAATTTTGGTTTCCGAAAGGTTAATTAGGATTTAATTAAGTCCACAATACAATTGGATACCTTTCCTTTAGGCCAAATGGTAATTTTAAAAATCTTTTTTGATTAAATTTCCAACGGTAATCCAATAAAATACAAAAATTTAAATTGTACAGATGTTACCGATTCTCTCTAAAATGTTGTTTTCCGAAACATTAATTAAGAATTATATAAGTCCACAATACAATTGGTTACCTTTCCTTTAGGCCAAATGATAATTTTAAAAATCTTTAAATTTGAAAATTCCAATGGTAATCTAATAAAATGGTAAAATTGTTTTGTACAGATGTTGCCAATGCTCTCTAAAATATAGGTTTCAGGAAGATTAGATAGGAATTTGCTAAATCAAACGGCAAACGTTGCTTAAAAACCAATTGACAATCATTACACATTGTCCAGCCTTTTTTACATTTTAGATAAACTGTGTAATGACCAGAAGTTACAGTAGGTCCATCATGGAAAATTATTGCAACTGTTACAAAAGTTTTTCCTGAAATTGATAATTGCTGTCCTGTAAACTTCTTTATTAAAGTATCCAATTTTGAACCATCAGCTCTACATCGTTGCATCATTAAAATTACATACTGTCCGTATTCCTTTAAAATTAACGTTGAAAACATGTCAGATTTACACTCACCGCATTCCATGCTATGATTAGCATCTTTAACTAATTTAGCAAAAGTGACTGTTTTACTCTCTGGCAATGTTAAATAAATAAACCTTTCAGAATCAACATTAGAGCCACATGTATTGAAACAGTTTTCACAACTATGTTCCCATTTATAAGAGAGACCAAACAAATTTTCAATGTGTACACCTTCTTATTCCAGTACCTGAAGAAAATACAACAAGAATTCCTGTGCGTCTTGCTGTACATTTTGAGAAAACTGTGTACATCCTGAACATACATCTAAAAGTTTTCTAATTTCAGTAGCACTTTCTATTTGAGTTTTATCATTACTCAGCTTTTGAAAAAGGAGACTCAACTCAGAACAGAATCTTTTTCTCTGATTTACTATTATCTGCTCTTGCAAACTTTCCAGATAAAATGCAACATTCAGCACTACATTAGCGTAGCAGTTGACACCAGAGCTATTTTCAAAATGACATCCTACAACCTCTTCTTCATTTTCCTTTTTCTTTTTGCTTGCAATTACATCACTCCTCTTTTTTTTCCTCCTCTCTACATCCTCATTATAGATATTCTCATTTCTCCTTTTACGAGAAACTACACGTTTCTCTAACACAGGATACTGACCTAAATGAGGAGCATAGGTTCTTCTTAATCTATTATACTCCTTTACACAGTTTGTATCTGCACTAACTTTTGAATCATCAAAGTCTATCATGAATAAACCAGATAATGTTTTCACTCGTGACAAAGCTACATAAGCCATACCTTCTTTGAACACAGTTGAACCAATGTTTACAAATGCACAATCTACAGTCAATCCTTGAGACTTGTGAATAGTTACAGCATATGCTAGAGAAAACGGAAACTGTTTCCTTTGTACATATAAGTCTTTCACAAGCATAAAACGAACTGTACAACGACAAATGTCTATAACTTCTTCTATCTGATCAAATTTTATTTTTAAACATTCAATTCCATCTTTTTTCTGATAATTAATAAAACCCACAACTCTTCCCATAGCTCCATTAACTAAACCTTTTTCAACATCCAAATTTCTCCTTAAAAATACTCTACAGTTCATGCAAACATATAGATTTTTTTCTAATCCAGCAGTTTTGGAAATGTTCTTCTCTAGTGAATCCAATTTATTTTTCAGTTTGCCTGTTAATGTGATAGTAATTCTTCCATCCTGAATTTTGTCCACTGCTTCCAATTTCCTGATATCTTCCTTTTCCAATTTCAAAAGCTCCTCATTGAATATTGAGCATTCACGTAGAGTTGGCATTAAGCAGATGACACTTTTCTTTTCTGCAATGTTCTTGTATATCTTCTCTGCAACTATTTCTTCCTTTGGAAATAAATTATGTAGCAACCGACTCTGTAATGCTTTTGTGCCAGCTTCAGTGAGTAGTCCAATTCTGATATCTTTCAGAATACTTCCATATTCTTCATCGTTTGCTTGTCTCATATTAGTAGTAAGTTCCTTGTACTCAAAGAAGGACCAAATATTTGCATTACCGATGCTTCCCAATGACTTCTTTGTGTCTTCATGTGTCACAGTATTAAACACTGGTTGTCCTTTAACTGGAGTAAGCTGTAGAAGATCCCCAAAAACTATGACATGTTTTCCACCAAATAACACGTCATAGTCTGTCCTTAGAGTTTGCTGCATTCTTAAATGCACAAAGGCAAGCATTAAGTTTGATACCATGCTCACCTCATCAATAATGAGAACTTGCATCTTCTTCAATACTCTTGAAACTTCCAAGCATGCTTCTCCAGTTAGCTTGTGGTATTGTATTTTGTTCTCATGCTCCACTGGTAACATTAGCAAACGATGTAAGGTGATTCCTTTTATGTTATATGCTGCTAACCCAGTTGGAGCAGTAACCACACAAGACAAAGTAGAATCCGTTTTTTGCTGTAGGTAGCTTCTGATGACTTTTATTAGAAAACTTTTTCCAGTTCCAGCTTGTCCGCTTACATACATCCTGATTGGATGAAATGATGTGCATGAGCACTCTTTTTTTTCATGTAGTAATCCGTGATCAATTTTGTTTCTGATTTCTTCATAAATTTGTTGCTGCTCTTCATTCAGTTGTCTTTCCAAATTTGGTAAGTCTATAAATTCTTCTTGAGCTTGATTCATAGCCGTTTCCACTTCATTCATGGCTATTGCAGCTTCATTTTCAACGATTGGTTGTCCTAGGGGATCTTGACTGAGTGTTCCTGAACTTTGGCTGTCTTGAGAACTGTCTCTAGCTACTTCAGCTGCAATTGTAGTTTCCTGTTCAATTTCTTCATTTAACATTTCCACATAAGTTGTGAATGTACTGCATTGTATGCTGTCTTTGCAAGCATTAAATGAATCTTCATAGCTTTGAAATTCTCCCAGTAGTTCGTCCTCTGTACGCCATGGTTTAAATAGCTGTAAAAGAGCCAAGTAGTAAAATTCCTTTTTGTCAGTAGTGTCGCAACTCAGCTTCCTGTGATTTATCAAACTTCCTTTTGTTTGCTTCACCAAACACCCTTCCTCACCAATGACTTTATATTTTCCATTGTTGATGTCTTCTGCGGCTTTCCGTGAATAAATGTAGTTCTGCAGCACTTCATAGAGACACATGTTCTCCAGATGATGACTTCTCTTGGGATAATATGTGTCCAACATGTTTGATTTCAAAATATCTGTACTTTCTGGGTCATTCTCGGCCAAATATTCAATTTCTCCAACAGATTTCAGTACCCGATTTCTCATTGCTGCAAGGCCTAAACTTGCCCAAATTATTCTTCTTGATTTCGAGTAGAGACTTGCAGAAGATAACCTATCTGAACATTCGTAGGATCCAATTTCTCAATGCGATAACATCTTTAAACTGAAACTGTACAGCTTCTTACTGACAGTCTTCTCGTGAGAAATCTCTTCCCACATTTCCTTCAATTCAGTTTTTTCTGATTTAGTAATGTAAGACGTTACATATCGAGCAACAGCAATGGAATTGTCAGCTACATACTGTATATCCATGTTAGCATTCCACATGGATAAAATGACTGGGTTGTAGTCATTTATATTTTTTAATTCTTCTTTTCTTTTAACCCCTTCGGTGCTCATGACGGAACGGTTCCGTCATGAGCCACGGTTGAGCTGTGCTCATGACGGAACCGTTCCGTCATGACCACGCCCGCGCAAGATTCCGTCAGCACAGCGGCGGAATCTGCGCAGCATGGAAGGGGTTAAGGTTGTAGGTATTCTTAGGTGATTTTCTTGTAATAGTATGTCTCACAGATGACATAAAACTGTTTACTCTTCCATTTGAAAGAACAGGTCTAGGAAATCCAAATCGACATTTAGTGTAGTATTTATCTTTGCTCTTGTATTTCCGTCGACAGTATTTTCCACACCGATGACTTTGGAAACGTAAAACTTGCTCCTTTAACTTTTTCTCTTCTGTGCTTTTTGGTATAGCACATGTTGCATATTCTTCAATGAAAGATAACACTGCTTCATCAGTATCTGTTCCAAACTTTGGGGCATCCTTGATCCACAACAGCATATGAATATGAGGAGTACCTCTTGCCTGGTACTCTTTTCTCCAAAAGAAATCCTCTACTTCTCCAAGAGGTGGATTTTTTTTATTGCAGATGAAGGACATCATAGCCTCAAATCTATGATTGAAATATCTGCAAACATTAACCGGATCCAATGAGCACAGTTCTCCAGCTGTCTTGTATTCGATATTTTTAATGTTTGAATTTGCCTCTCGTAGAAAATCCAGTAAATCATCCCAAGCGTACTCAGCACAGCTTAGAGTAAGGAACCATGTTGGTGTTCCTAAATTTCGTAACATGCATTTTAATTCACCATGGCGTCGGTACCAATATTCATTTGTCCCACGCTGACAAGCCATCAGATTGATCAGTTGTGTTTCCAAATGATCATCTCGGTGCTGCACTTTCTCCATAAAATCCTTAGCAGACACATTTTGTAAATGTACTCCACTTTTTAAAATGTGATTTACTGCATATGATAATGCAGACAAGTCGCTTTCAAATAAAAGATGGAATAAATAAGGAATACTTTGTCGAAATCTTGGATCTTCTGCATATAGTCTTGTAGTCCGATACTCAGAAGCTGGAATCTGTTCTAGACGTTCATCGTATCATCCTCCTTTTCCTGTAGGAAACAGCTGGGGAAAACATCGAGCTTCCAAGCTCTCCTCCCATACACTCACAGGAGTTCCTTTTGCTTTCTTCATCTGAAACAGATCAATATTGTCTCCCATAACTTCTTTTGAATGAAGAGGATGTATGCTAAAATGTTCATAAACTTCTTCTTCCTTTGACTTGTCCACTTTTTCAATTTGTCCAGTTGGTGTTTCTGTGTCTTCTTGTAAATCTTCTTCTTCTTCTTCAATATAAATTGATTCATACCATTTGTTATTCCTTTTCAAATACAAATTTGCTCTTTGTACTTTCCGTACGTCTACCAGCTCCTGCCAAATCTTCTTATTCTTTGTAGGTACACCATTAACCAGAATAACTAATGGTTCAGTTTCCAAAGTATCTGCATTAATAGTTTCCATATTTTTTTTCAAATCCAAGGGCAAATACACCACTCTTCCTTTTAAACCTCTTACTAAATCTGAAGGAGGTAATTTACCAGTTTTTGGCTCCATACGCACTATGGTCTGGAACGGATGAACACATTGAATAAGTATAGACTCATATGTATTTAATTCAGAAAGTTCGGCAGGAATAGCATCCAATTCTAAATTATTATGTACAGTTCTGGTCGGCATTCTATTTTCTTCTAATTTGTTGTAACAGTATTTACAAATACGCTGATCTTCACCCAATTCAAAACAATTTTCAAGAAATATATATGTGGCAAAATCCTTCCACTTATAATTATCTTCATTTTCACTTTTTCTGTAGAGATCAACATACCTGGTTTGTTTTCTATAATGAGTTCTGCGGCAACAAATACAAGTAATATTTGGTCTTTCATTAGAGATTATTGCAAATTTTGTTATGTGATCATTAAGGGCCTCATGTAGGTAGCCATATACCGGTCGGTAACGGCCGATTTTCGGTAATTATACCGTTACCGACCGGTATATTGGCTATTGGTATGTAGGGGGTCAATTTCTGAAATCGGAATTTACCGATTCGGTAAAACTACCGAATCGGTAAAATTACCGAATCGGTAACGTTACCGATGTGGTAATTTTACCGATTCGGTAATTTTACCGAATCGGTAAATTCCGATTTCAGAAATGATATGTAGGGGGAGTGTGTGTGTGTGTTTATGAGTCGGTATTTACCACCAACTTTTAGTTGGTGGTAAATAATTAATGTATGTGTGTATGCATTTGGAAGCGCGTAGCAGTGTGCAATGTGGCATACATACATGCCCTTAGGGCATGTATGTGTGCCACATGTGCACACATGGCCGAATCAGGGGTGCAACAGGGTGTCAATGTGACACCCTGCCACCCTTGCATTTTCTCCACCATTACCGAATCGGTATTTACCGATTCGGTAATGAGGCATACCTTCCCCTCAATGGGAAGGTATGCCTCATTACCGAATCGGTAAATACCGATTCGGTAATTACCGAATTGTAACGAATCGGTAAAAAATACCGACTCATTACCTACATACGAGTTACCACTTCTAAAATACCGATTCGGTATCGTTCGGTATTTTAGAAGTGGTAACTGGTATGCTACCTACATGAGGCCCTAAATGTCTTACTTACAGAGGGTTCTACATTCTCTTCCACTTCTTCCTCATTTACTGTGTCCTTTTCTGCACTTTCTTGTTCAGGACCAAAGTAACAAAACTGAATTTCATCAATAACCTTCTCTACATCTGATACCGATCCACGGAACAGAGCCTTATTCAATTCATCTAACTTTATTGCTGGACTTTTAGCAAAATACAACCGTCTCACAAACTTTCTCATTTCAGTATGATGAACAGCCAGCATCCTAAAATGATGAAAAACACTTTTACACACCTTTCTAGATAGACAAGCCAGAGAATGACACTGCAAACCAGTATTCTCTCTCACTCTGCATGGATCTAGACTTTGAAGCACCTTAATCTTCTGTTTTACACTTTTTTTACTATATTCTCTTAGAAACTCACAAAATTTATCAATAGATTCCTGACGCACAGTGCAAATACTACTACAATTCCAAGTGTACACTGGGGCTTTAGGACGTCTCCCCATAGCCTCATCCGCCATCACTTGTACCTCATCTCTTGGAACCATTTTCTCCTTCTCCATTATACAACCATTTTTCACTTCGTAAGCACGACCTCTGGTGTCAACTGCATGCAGCAAACTATTACTTTGAAAATAACTCTCTTCATTAAAAAAAGGTTCACTACTTGAACTATGCATCCATTCTCCTAAAAACACTTTACAAAAGTTTGTTCTTTTCACTTCTCTTTTCCTTTTGGTTTGTGATTTCAGTACATTAACCATTTTATCTAATGTACGCATCCTATTCAAAATTAAAATGAATAGTTTCCTTTTTAATTCTAATGCCTTAGCTGCAATGGCTTCAATTTCTTTTTTTCTCTTATAAAATTTAGCCTTTTGCTTATATTTCTTCACATCCTTTATCAAATTGGACATAACTCTTCTCTGAAACATTTTTCTACGTATCTCTTTAAACGCTGTTTTTCTGTTTAAGTAAATCTTTATTGTTTCTGAAGGTATATTTGCATTAACTAAATGCTCAATTTTTTCCTGTTCTTTTCTATTTGAAACATTCTTTCCAGTACAGACATTTTGGACATTTTTCCTTTTTTTGAAGATGTTCTTTAAAAAATGTTTTGTCTGCTTACCAGAAGACTTTCTCTTTTTCCCAACATGAGCATCTCCAGCTAAGTTAGGTCCTCCAGTTGTCTTCAAATATATTTTTTTTTTGTGGTTTTTCCTTAGTCTGGATTTTGTAGGCATCTTAAATTTTGTTCACTGCTCTTCAGCAATACCTGAAAAAAACTAAAAAAAAAAATATTTATTTTATTTAAATATATTACTACATTTTTTATGATCTTTTCAAATCTTAAAATACTAAGTACCCCTTTCCTACAAGTGAAAATCACAATAACACCTTCACAAATTAAATATCTAAAAACAATTGTCATGGTTTGAAATTAGGCAAAAAACGAAATTTCTTTGCCAATTGGAAAGCACACTTCCTACTGCTTTTTTGGCAAGTGATAAGTACTTTTACAATCTGACACATTTCTAATCCACTTTTCAGATTCTCAAAAAAGCACATGTCCAAACAGCTTTTTCAGACCAGAAACATCTATAACCTGGGTGACTGACTACACTCCAGCAAGGGCAACCAGCCTTAGTGATGCTGAATGTATTTGCATTACTAACTGCAACCTCAAACCCCACTCGGTTGTGAATACTGTGCATGATTCCACAGGATAAGCAGCTGGCTGTGTGCTAAGAGTCTGCTTCTGCATAAAAAAAATAGTTCCCCCTTTCCTACTAATGCAACTGTAAAATTACCAGAGCAATACGCAATAAATCTCTGTCTGTAATTCCTCTTTGCACACAGAGTCATGTTTTCATATTAGTCAGAAAACGAAATTTCTTTGCCAATTTGAAAGCACACTTACTACTCTTTTTTTTGGCAAGTGATAAGTACTTTTACAATCTGACACATTTCTAATCCACTTTTCAGATTCTCAAAAAAGCACATGTCCAAACAGCTTTTTGAGACCAGCAACATGTGTAACCTGGGTGACTGACTACACTCCAGCAAGGGCAACCAGCCTTAGTGATGCTGAATGTATTTGCATTACTGACTGCAACCTCAAACCCCACTCGGTTGTGAATACTGTGCATGATTCCACAGGATAAGCAGCTGGCTGTGTGCTAAGAGTCTGCTTCTGCACAAAAAAAATAGTTCCCCCTTTCCTACTAATGCAACTGTAAAATTACCAGAGCAATACGCAATAAATCTCTGCCTGTAATTCCTCTTTGCACACAGAGTCATGTTTTCATATTAGTCAGAAAACGAAATTTCTTTGCCAATTTGAAAGCACACTTACTACTCTTTTTTTTTGCCAATTGATAAGTACTTTTAAAGTCTGACACATTTTGAATCCACTTTTCAGATTCTTAAAAAAGCACATGTTCAAACAGCTTTTTGAGACCACCAACATGTGTAACCTGGGTGACTGACTACACTCCAGCAAGGGCAACCAGCCTTAGTGATCCTGAATGTATTTGCATTACTGACTGCAACCTCAAACCCCACTCGGTTGTGAATACTGTGCATGATTCCACAGGATAAGCAGCTGGGTGTGTGCTAAGAGTCTGCTTCTGCATAAAAAAAATAGTTCTCCCTTTCCTACTTATGCAACTGTAAAATTACCAGAGCAATACGCAATAAATCTCTGCCTGTAATTCCTCTTTGCACACAGAGTCATGTTTTCATATTAGTCAGAAAACGAAATTTCTTTGCCAATTTGAAAGCACACTTACTACTCTTTTTTTTGGCAAGTGATAAGTACTTTTACAGTCTGACACATTTTGAATCCACTTTTCAGATTCTTAAAAAAGCACATGTCCAAACAGCTTTTTGAGACCAGCAACATCTGTAACCTGGGTGACTGACACTCCAGCAAGGGCAACCAGCCTTAGTGATGCTGAATGTATTTGCATTACTGACTGCAACCTCAAACCCCACTCGGTTGTGAATACTGTGCATGATTCCACAGGATAAGCAGCTGGCTGTGTGCTAAGAGTCTGCTTCTGCATAAAAAAATAGCTCCCCCTTTCCATCTAATGCAAATGTAAAATCACCAGAGCAATACCAAACAGCTTTCTGAGACCAGCAACATGTGTAACCTGGGTGACTGACTACACTCCAGCAAGGGCAACCAGCCTTAGTGATGCTGAATGTATTTGCATTACTGACTGGAACCTCAAACCCTAAAAGTATTCCTTATTTATACCAGTACACCTTAATTTATGGTGAAAACATAGTCCATATTATTTTACATGTTCCTCACATTTAAATTTCTCCCAAAACACAAAATAATAAACACAACTTCAACAAAATGAATTCCAATGCTATTATTCATTTCTTAATTTACCATATACATCCCCTCTCAAACTCTTAACTCACCTTTAAAATTAGTTAGTTGTGAAAGAAATGTGGCACTCAAACAGCAGATTATTAGAGCCAGGATCTCTGTTCTGTACACCTCTCTCCTCTCAGCAGAACCAGATAATGGCAACGTCTCCCTCTCTTTTTCCACACATATACATGTTAGGTTCAAATCTCAGTGCTTCCCCCTTTTTTTCAAATGTAATCACACATTTCTATTGGTTGAAAACCAACCCTTTTCCAACTGTACCCTTCCCCCAACTTGACTTCAGCCTAGTACCCTTCCCCCAACTTGACTTCTGCCTGCTACCATAGCAACAGCTCATGGAACACTGCTGTCTACAGTCAGGTCAGAAGTTCACCACACAATGTTTCATTTTCAATGAGCAAGAGTGCTTGACTTTTCTAACCTAACAGCAAATCCATACTAATGTTCTTTGGTAACACATTTTTCTGTACCAATACAAATTATGCTTCTATAAATTGACACACACAGCCTAGTTTTTAGTGTAGAATGGTATGAAACAGCCAATGAGTTCATTTTATTTAAAAAAAATATGTATGCCTCCATTTCCAAACTGTCTTTCATTTCATTTTCCCATTCTACTGAAATACACCTCCTGAGTGCATCCAGATCTCCTTGGAAGATGTTCACAGTGTGGATTGTAGGGCACAGCTATGTTTTCTGGAGTGAAAAGTTTGCAGAGAAAAACAGGTATGGTGAGAGACCTTGCTTTGCCAAATGTAGACATTAAATGGATTGGTCAGAGAGGGTTAAAGTGGCACCAATTAATGCCATTGGTGAAATCCTTCATGCAAATCCAACACCCTGACCTCATAATAGTGCACTGTGGTGGCAATGACCTAGGCACTTTGACTGGGGTAGGTCTGGAAATGCTTATGAAGGAGACCTTTGCACAACTGTTTTCACTTTTCCCTAAAACTGCCTTTGTGTTTTCTAACATATGCCAAAGGCAAAAATGGAACTGGTCCAATCATTTTTGTCCACAGATTGACAAAGCAAGAAAGCACGTCAACAAATCTGTTTCTGCTTTCCTCTGTGACTATGGTATCGGTTCCATTTACCACAACAACTTGCGTTACGACATGTAAGACATTTATAGAGGAGATGGTGTACACTTCACTGATGAAGGGAACAGAGTCTTCCTCTTGAACCTTAGACTCTGCATCGGTACTTACTTGTAGGTACCACTAAAAAATCACTTAATAAACACAACGGCTCTTTTTAGAGCCCCCTAATATCTAAACACTTAAATCTGCATTTCATTTCATTTTTTTTTTTTTTTTTTACCGTACGCGTACGGTGAGCTTACCGTACGCGTACCCCGCGATTTTTTTTTAAATTAATAAATGTTTTTTTTGTACTTTTCTGTCCTTCTTTGACCCCCTTTCAAATGTTAGGGGGTCTGTAACTCTCTTCCTTGCCCCCTTTTCAAGTTATCACCCTTTTTTTTCTGAGTGAAACACACAAAATGGCGGCCGCCGCTTCCTGGTTTCGACCGATTCGAATGTTTACTAAGATCTAATAGCCAATCAGAATCGCGCACGTCACCGTACGCATACGGTAAGCGCACCGTAAGCGCACCGTAAGCTGGCTCAGATATATATATTGATTTAAAGGCTATTTTCTTAGAATCTACTGAACAGATTTACACCAAACCTACAAAAGGCACTTCCTTGACCTGTAGACTACCTCTCTGCCAAATTTTAAGGAACTCTGTTCAGCCGTTCGGGCTGTAGCCGTGTCTAAAGGTCCTATGGAAAAATGCATGGGAAAAACGCGTTTTGGGACCCCCCTTTTATCTCAGCCCCCGCTTGACGAATCCCCCCGAGACTTTCAGGGTAGGAGCGGAGCGGAGCGCCCCATTAGTTTAGAAAATTTCGCATATATATATTACCTACTGGCGGTCGCCAGTAGGTAGTTATAGTTAGGACCCTGTTTCCATAGGAAAACCGCAACATTCTATTTATTTGGAATAACTTTGGCGCCGGTCGACGAATCCTCGCGAAATTTTCAAAATAGGTGGGGCGCTACGCTCCGCTCCTACCCTGAAAGTCTCGGGGGGATTCGTCAAGCGGGGGCTGAGAAAAAAGGGGGGTCCCAAAACGCGTTTTTCCCATGCATTTTTCCATAGGACCTTTAGACACAGCTACAGCCCGAACGGCTGAACAGAGTTACTTGAAATTTGGCAGAGAGGTAGTCCTCAGGTCAAGGAAGTGCCTTTTGTAGGTCTGGTGTAAATCTGTTCAGTAGTTCCTGAGAAAATAGCATTTAAATCAATATATATATCTGTGGCAGCTTACGGTGCGCTTACGGTAAGCTTACGGTAAGCTTACCGTACGCGTACGGTGCCGTGCGCGAGCGCGAATCTGATTGGCTGTTAGATCTTAGTAAACATTCGAATCGGTCGAAACCAGGAAGTGGCGGCCGCCATTTTCTCTCTCGCACTCTGAGAGGGGGTTAAAAAACAAAGGCCAAAAACATGTAAAGGGGCTGTTTAGACAGCTCCTAAGCACCTAGCCATGTTGAGGGAGTCCCCAAAGATCCCCCAAAGGCCAAAAATTGAATTTTAATTTTTTCGATAATTTTGCCGATTACGCTTACCGTACGCGTACGGTAAAAATTTATAAAAAAAAAAATATATCCATACTCTCCCCACCCCATGTGCAAATGGTGCCAGAAGGGCACCATTTGTGCATTGCATATTACACGTGTGAAAAAGTAAAATATTACCTTTCACAACGAAGCGCATCATATGTCCTCCATGTGCGCATGGTGCGCGAAGCGCATCGTGCGTACATGGCCCATCTAGCGTAACGTGGGCACGCGGTGCGCGTAGCGCACCGCGTGCCCACCGTGCGTGCACGGCACTAACTGCGTAAAGTGGGCGCGCGGTGCGCGAAGCGCACCGCGTGCTCACTGGGCGTGCACGGTGCGCGAAGCACACCATGCGCGCACTGAACGAACTGCGTTAAGTGGGCGCGCACGCCACGAATGGCGTAAAGTAACTTAGCATTTAAAAAACCGTACAAATTCACTGAAAAAACCATAGGTTTCACACACGTTATAGTTAGGAATTAGCATTTAAAAAACCTTGCAAATTCAGTGAAAAAACCATAGGTTTCACACATGTTATAGTTAGCTGGACATTTTACTGATAAAAAAACAATGAAATTCCCCCGTTATAGTTAGTGCAGGCAACTATAACTCAGGCGACCGCAATCCTCTGCTGATGACATATGTGTCTTTATGAAAAAAAATATTTGTAATATATGTATAGCTAAAATTTAATGAAAGAAGACATGGGCAAATAAGTGTCTAAATACAGTATTAGCATCAGCAGAGGATTGCGGTCGCGTGAGTTATAGTTGCCTGCACTAAGTATAACGGGGGAATTTCATTGGTTTTTTATCAGTAAAATGTCCAGCTAACTATAACATGTGTGAATCCTATGGTTTTTTCACTGAATATATATATATATATATCACCAAAAAGCCCCTCCGAAGAAGAGAGTAGAGGCCAGGGCAGGGGTGAATAGGGAGACTTGTTTATTCAGCATGGTACAAATTGGGGAATGCATTTCAGCATGAGTGCTGCCTTATATATATATATTCCGTTTTCAGCCCTGTTAGAGAACTCTGGCTCTTCTTTTGTGGGGCGGTGCGTACTTAACAGGCAGGACCAAGCCGGTCAAATTTCTAACAAGTGCCGTTGCGGCTGCAACGGCAATTGCAGACGCACTCACTCTGGTTCTTGAAAAAATCAGTTTATTCAAAATCAGGGGCAAGGGTGCCTGCGTTACAAAGATGATTGTATTTGTGCAGGAAGGACAGCTTCCTCCACAAAACAATCATTAATGGCATTTTGCTCCTTCTAGGTGTGCTGCGGATAGAAAGAGCAAAAACAATGAGAAATAAAAGAATTTCTCCTTGTTGCGCCACTTTAATGCCTTCCCTTGAAAGACGTTAGATTTTGGCACTGCCTCAGATTTACCAACCTTGTAAATCTGGTGCAGTGTCAAAAAGCCATGGGTGTTGCGGGGTAACACTCACAGTAATGCCCATGACATGCCCCTTTAACACAGAATACTGCGTGAAAGTGGTCCATAGTTACAAGGCCGTGTAAAGCCACACAGGGTGGTATTGTGTGGCCTTGTAAATATGGGCCAGCACACAGTGCCACTGGAGCGTCAAAAAAAGTGATGCTCCGGTGGCGCTACAGGCTTTTAAATATGCCCCTGAGTTCTAAATAGATTTGTGTTTTACTATGGTCTTTTCTGCTGCAAGGAGCAATGACAGAGGGCGTAACACTTGGCAGTTGTGTGTTGCATAGTATGAAGAAATCAATTTGAGTGTGTGATGAATACAGGCCCCAGCTAGGCCCGCAGAATACAAGGGTTCGCTCTCCTGTAACAAAAGCTAGAAGGAAGTTGGCACGGAAACTGCAAATACAAAGACAAAGTTTATTAACCCTTAAGGGTGGTCCTACAACCTACACAACACTCTTCAGCATTGCATAGAGTAGCACAAAGAACTTGCGTACACAGTCCCCTTTTATACACAACAGAGGGGCTCATAAGTGGGTGGATACAACATGAAGCAAAAAACATTACCTTTTATGGACATTTTCGATACAGAATCAATATGTGGGCGGAGTAAACAATTTCCTGAGCCCGCTAAAACATGGTCAAGCAAGGACTAACTGATAACAGATGTGGTCAAGTCTGGGCATGCGCCAGACGGACAAAGGAGCTATTTATAGACTGTTACTAGGCAGATTACAAGAGCAACTAACACGAAAATAGGACTCTTCTCGTGCAGAGCACGTGGAGACACGACAATACAAAATGGAGTCCAGACATTAGTCAACATAAGGAGAGAAACTTGTTCTAAGGAAGGGGAATTCATGTCTTTAGTGAATGCTTAATCAGATCGCTGTTTTAGTTTTCAACATGTGGGTGCCATGAACACATGATGTGAATGAGTTGACCCTCCCTCCCTACACCAAGCGACAATGGTTTGTGAGAGAGAGAGGTATTGTATCAAATGCTTGAGCAGATGCTAGTCTCTATTGTGAAAACATAATTTTATCTAAAGCAATACAATCACCTGGGGGTATCTAGGTGCTGAGCAGAACCTCACAGGCTGGGAAGATCCAGAAAATGGCAGAAATATTTGGGAAAATGCCAGGCTTTTAGATTTCTCTTGAACTCTAGTAAGTTTGTCTTTACTTTTATTTCTGCCGGAATTGAATTCCATAATCTTGATGTGCATAAAACAAAGCCTCTCCCACCCCAGTTGGCTTTCTTAAACCTGGCCAATTATCAGGTTTCCACTTGTGGATGAGCGCAGTGAGCGTTCTGGGATATATCGCTGAAAATGCTGTATAAAATAGTCTGGGCCAACAGCAGAGTGCCTTAAACTGTATACGTTTATCAATGGGGAGCCAGTGTAGTTGAATGAGTGCTTGAGAGACAGATGTATGTTTTGGAATGCCCAGTAGTAACCTAGCTGCGGCATTCTGTAGTGTTTGTACTTTTGTAAAAAACGTTATTGAATGTTGATAAAAAGTGCATGGCATAGTCTACTTTGGACGAGATCAGAGTCGTGACTACCCTTTTTTTGGGGGCTTGGTGGAATGAAAGGTAATACTTCCCATAAGGTTTTCAGAATGAGGAAACATGAAGAAGTGATGTGATTTATTTGTCCTTCAAAAGATAACTTAGGTGCCTATTATCATGGCAAGCGGATCGCCACCGCCCGACCGCTGGTGGCGATCCGCCCACCAAAACACCCCGCCGGACTGCCATTTACACCCCGCCATATTACCGCTGCGGATGGAAAGACCGTCGGCAGGCAATCATCATGAAACATTTTGGGGCGATTCCAATCCTGGAAAAAGGCTGTACGAATCGTTGTACCGAGCGTTTTCTCCGTACGACTCGTACCTGGTAATCTTTCCTTACAACCTAGGAAGTACGATTCGTACAGAAAGCCTCTTTCCATACGAATCGTACAAAAGACTGTACGGATAAAAAAAAAACAACGATTCGGATCCGCAACAGCCTGTACGCGACGTCTGGACGTATTTAAGCAGCGGTTTCCGGCCCAGCAAGTACAATTCGTCCCTACGGCACTCCGTACGGCTCTTTTCTTACGGGAGCCAAAAACAGCCGTAAAAGCAGAGTCCTACAAACGGAGCCCCGGTAGGCGACGTACACGCCATGAACCCTATCGTACGTGTCATCCCGGTCCTCTTAGCCTACGACCTGGTGCACCGAAACCGATGCACACGCCGCAGAAGGTGAGAACAACACCCACAGGCCAGGGTGAGGGTGAGGGGCAGGAAACATACCCCATACCCAAAGTCAAACCTATAATATGGAGCCCATACATTACCACCAGGTTCTGGTCACTTGGGGGGGCGTGTCCAGCAACCCCTGCGTACCGCAACAACGGAAGTGTACGTGTACGATGCGTTGCACACGTACCCGTACGGCACCAGTACAATAGTGATTCGAGGCGTACACACGCAATGAATGCGGGGGTACGGTGCGTTTCACAGGTACCCGTACGGCACCAGTGCAATAGTGATACGAGGCATACACACGCAATGAATGTGGGGGTACGGTGCGTTTCACACGTACCCATACGGCACTAGTACAATAGTGATACGAGCCGTGCACACGCAATGAATGCGGGGGTACGGTGCATTTCACACGTACCCATACGGCACCAGTATATTTGGGATACGAGGCGTACACACGCCACGAATGTGGGGTTACGGTCTGGCCCTGCATGTTACCTTCATATTGGTGTGTGTGTAGGTCCAGGCCAGCAGTGTACTGCCCCAAGGGTGTGGATGGGTGGGTGCAGAGGATTCCCAGCAGTGGCCAGCCATATGGGGGTGGCTGCGGATCAATACCAGCAGTGTCCAGACATTTAGGGGTGGCTGTAGAGGACTCCCAGCAGTGGTCAGCCATATAGGGGTGGCTGTAGATGAATACCCGCAGTGTCCAGCCATATGGGGGTGGCTGCAGACGAATACCAGCAGTGGACAAACATATAGGGGTGGGTGCAGATGAATACCAGCAGTGTCCAGATATATGGGGTGGGTGCAGAGGACTCCCAGCAGTGGACAGAGACATGGGGGTGGGTGTATATGACTCCCAGCAGTGGACAGAGACATGGGGGTGGGTGCAGAGGACTCCCAGCAGTGGACAGAGACATGCGGGTGGGTGCAGAGGACTCCCAGCAGTGGACAAAGATATGGGGGGGTGTACATCATTATCAGATGACTACACCTACATGGTGGTATGGACGCATCCCTAACTTTGGACTATGATGATAGTGCTATAACAACACATCACTGACAGCAGTGTCCCACTCCCAGGAGGATGGATGTCTTTCACCCACTGCATGACACACCACATGTGGGTGTGAGGACAAATAACACATGCATACCCACCCATGGCGGATGCAGCACAATACACACCCTGATATCATGCCACAAGACTGTATAGTCATGTAACTGCCTACAAAACTAAGATAGCCAAAGGGAAAACACACTGTCACGCACATCCCAGGAGTGATAGGAATGTCCAGGTGCTGGTCCAGCCACCAAGATGTTGTCTCTCATGGAAGGAATAGGGTGGAATTCCCCTAGATACAATGCCCACAATTGTGAGTCAGGTGCCCAAATACCCTGCATAACATGTACCATTTGTGTGGTAGGCCGTGATTACACACATGCATAGTGCTAAAAAGGGTGAATTTGTACCTGAAGGCATTTATACATACTCAAAACACAAGAACAGTGACTAGCAAGGATGGCACAGACGATTCAGCAGGAGACATCGGTGAGCAGGCATGGCCATTGTTGAAGGGATCCGTCACCAACAAAGGAAATGTTGTGCAACTGTTTGCAGGGAAGATGTCAGGTGCCACAGAGGAAAGAACACTCCTTGGGACAATGTCTCAAAACAAAATGAACACACACTACCAATGATTCTTTGCAGAGACATTGTGATGGCACACAGATACCATGGTCCACCTCATGACCATCATACAAAAACATTTCTCAGAACCCTAACACATTACCAGAACACCAACTCCAGGAGCCTGATCACCAACATCAAGAACCTAAAATGCAATAGTGTTGAAAGTAAAACAAAAGGCTTTATTCAGCACAATTCAACAAATAGGCTATTTACACAGGCCAATGGCCAGTCCATATGTAAAGTCCAAGGGGGGACGTAGGGGACCACATCTAACCCTAGCTTGGCTGCACAAATGAACCTCCAGGTTCGTCGAACGGGGGTGGGGCATCATCTGGGGCAGTACCAGGCACCGCAGGGACAGGAGGGGGAAGGGTAGGTGTGGTGGGTGCAGGGGTGGACGTCTCCACCACAGGGGGTGGTCAGCGCCGAAGGTTGAGGCGAGCTCGGCGCTGCGCACCGCTGCAAGTACGTCCAGCCCAACCCCTGCACGGGAGAGTGTTGTGGGCGTGGGATGAGGTGCAGCGCTCCTGGGGCAGGGGGTCGACGTGGTGGGGGACTCAACTCCAGTGCCCAGGGACTTCCTCGCCTGCTTGTGGGGTGGTGGCTAGTGGGGGCGAGGTCCAGCTCACCCAGAAAGAGCTGCTTGGGTAAGCGTATGGCAGGGGAGCCAAGGGGAGTGGTTTTGGAGGGACAGGGTTGTGAGGACTGCGGACTGCGACTGTGGCTGCGTGTATGTTGTCTGTCCCCAGACCCTGTGGGTGTGTCTACATCCCCCTGAGTGTGCGTGCCAGGAGGTGTGCGCTTGCCTTATCGGGGGGTGTGCTGCCTGTGTCTGGTGGGGTGCGTGCTCGTGACTGTCTGGGTGTGCGTTGGACAGGTATGGGAGAGGGAAGTGTGGATGGGTCCGGGGTAGGGGGGGACGGAGCGCTGCAGGAGAGTAACTGCTGCTGTCAGGGAAGAGTCCATGGACCGCAGAATCTTGCGTTGGTGACACATCGTTGCTGACATGCCCTCCATGAACGACATCATCTGTGTGAGCAGTTTAGTGTGGCCATGGAGGACAGTCAGCACCGATGCCTGCCCAACCTGCAACTGCCGCAGTATGTCCACAGACTCTTCACTGAGGGCAGCAGGGGTGACAGGGGATGCGGTGCCTGAGCCGAAGGAGACATGGTGGGCCTCTGCACGGACAGAAAGGATGGGAGCAACTGGGAGGGCGGAGTTGGTAACGGAGGAGGCGGGGACAGATGTGGGGCTGCTGCCAGGTGGTGTAGCAGCCTCCGCCTCCTCGAGGAAGTCAGCGTCGGACCCGTCGGCGTCGTAGGTGGTATCGCCTCCAAACAGGTCCTCGGACTGACTGCCCTCGCCCTCCGTGCCACTGGCTCCCTCGGACTCGACAGCAATGGTGGCACTGTCGCTGGGTCCCTCCTCCAGGTCCGTGCAGGTGTCTCCATCTGTTTCGGATGATGATGCTGTGGGCAAGGAGAAGAAACCGAAATGCATCAGTCACCTGTATACATCTGACACATGAGCACAAAAACAATAGGTCACAGTGCATATCAGGCAATGCATCATGAGTAACAGCTAGATTACTATGCACATATGTAAGCCCTGTACTGCCCAGTTGGTAGACCCACTATGCCACTTGGACACAAGGAAAAAAAGAACACACCAGGCCACAACTTGAATGAGAAATACGCTGAGAAGCTAGTGTCTGTGAACAGGTGAACACACCAATACAATGAAGTCATGCCACCTCTTGTTTACCCTGAAAGAAACAGTAGTGGTGCACCCAAGGTAAACTAACACACCTCAATACTCAAGGTGTCACCATACTCAGAGACCTGTAAGTACTTTGGAACACAAAACGAAAAAATGTTGGTACCTTGGGACTCACAATACTTTACACAATCGACATGTATTGAAAGTGGCAATTCACCATTTCGTGAAAAGAACACTCATGTGCCTGCATGAAAGATGTCTCCCAAGGAAGTGCACACAAAACTACATTTACTCTGTCATTGAAGAAGCTGGCACCTTTTTCAAAGATGCCACTGTTAGAAATAAATGGTGTTGCAGAAAGTACATATACATGGGCCCACGGAGGTCTTGATGTCTTGACACTCATTAGTTTGTATCACCAACAACAAAGGAGTTTCACAAAATCAAGACCACTGTGGGAACATGTATATGGAGAATCTGCAACACCATTTAATTCTAACAGTGGCTTCTTTGAAAAGGTGCCAGCGTGTTCCATGAAAGTGGAAATGTCGTTTGGTGTGCACTTCCTTGGGAGACATCTTTCATGCAGGCACATTAGTGTTCTTAACACAAATCATCAAATTACCACATTTAAAACATGAAGAACTGTTGACAAGTGCTGTGAGTGCCAAGGTACCATTTTTTTTGACTAAGAACTTGAATTATGTCAGTTGTCACATGGCCATCCTTTACCTGATGACACAGTTGGCTACACATATGACCTACTGCCTGTCATGTGGAGTGGCACACATGTCCAAACCCAGGACAATGCATAAGCTAATGGGCCTGCAATTGGGTTGTAAAAAAGCATAGCTGTACTGTGGAGACACCCTCATGGCAAGCCAGAATGTCCACACAGATGTCAGCACACAAAGACAAAACTGCGTTGCATCTGAACCACACACAGGTGCCAAAAATGTATGAGCAGGAATCATGTTTTTAAAAAACTGACACAGGCTGCAAAGCACGAACATTAATCACTGGCCACCATCACAGGGGCACTGCACCATGATTCTTTGTACAGCCAATTCTCACACACAGGTCAGGCCTGGCAAGGAAAAATCAGGGGTGCCCATGTAGGCCTCTCCCGCACAACCTCCCCATACCTGAGTCAATGTGATTGATACAGATCAAGAAGTGATACCTCTTAATCAAGGTTACAAAAACTGTGCAGCAACAATTGCTACATTGACACAACATCACCTTGTGGGGCTGGCAACACATATTTGTGACGAACAACCATCAACAGATTGTTGTGAATAGCCACACAGGCACTGCCCAGTGTGAGTATGCACAAGCCAAATGGTGTATCCCTGCCCAGTGGACACATGTAGCACACATTGGAAAAATACAAACTAGGCCAGGGACCACCGCCAGGACACGGGTCATGTGGGGGGTCAGGCGTCGGCACCCGCCGTGGGGGCGAGGAGGGTCGATCCCGAGCTGGACCCGGGTGATCTGCCGGGTCCAGCACCGGATATCCTGCCACCTTTTTCTGACCTGTGGTAGGCACCGACTACGATCCCCTGCCAATCTCACGGCCCTGACGATGTCCCGCCAGATCAACATCTTCTCGTAGGCAGTTACCTGTCAGGATGACAAAGTGAGACAACATCACTACACCTGCTCCATGTCCCAGAGACACACATTTGAACATCTTTGATATGTTGAACAGGGCATAGGATGCTGACAGGAATTGCATCATTCTCAACGAGAAATTGCCTGTGTGCAAGCCCCAATGCACTACATGGCATTGAAAGTCAACAGATGGCATTAGGGGTGCGACACACTCACTGATCATGGCACACACTGTGCAGCACATGCAACAGCAGGCTGATGGACAGCACGTGCCATGCAGTCACATGTCCCACTCCACTGACGCACCCTCAGCAGACTAGACAGACACACCCAGGCACAGATCACTCACCTGTCAGTGACAACAGCAGATACAACCCTCACTCTGCACATGTGCCACTTGCCTGTGGGGTGTCACAGGTGTTGTGCTATCTCTGCAAGTCAGACACACAGCACGGCTTACTTGTCACATCAGATGGGTAGAGCTGTTGCCTCCTCCATGCAGCTGTGGTACAACACTTCACATAGACACTCACCCACATGACAAGGAACATTCAAACACATCAATGTCCATGAGGTCGTACACATCATTTGGACCAGGGGTCTCCAACGAGTAGCTCGGGAGCTACTGGTAGCTCGCCAGCACCCTCAAAGTAGCTCTCAGAGGTGAATCTAAGCCAATCATGTGAACCTGTCGGACCCTTTCACCTGATCACTGTCAGCAGAGCAGACAGTCAGCGCACTCTGGTGGCAGAGCACTATGCAGATCCCATGGGCAGTGAGTCGTGCCCCCTCACATGGGGCAATGGACAGACGCCAAACAACATATAATGTCACCAAAAAGATTACGGTAGTAATGTATATGAGGGCGCACATCAAGACAATTAGTAAAATCAGATTGGGTGTACAGTAATAATTGTCAAAAAAGAAGAATAAATTGAATAGCAAGATCAATTTATGGTGCCACTCGGGATAAAAAAGCACCCTACTACCTAGGTGCTAGAATACACGGATCATGCAAAGGCAATCCCCGTGATGAACAAAGTTTACACAGAGATATCCCGGCACTCCAAAGTCACAGTTGTTATTCGTATTGGTTATTAGCCACAGAAGCAGAGAACAAAGTATTGGCAATAAGAAACTGGCTACAGAACAGATTAGGTCGTCAAAATAATATATGACAAGGAATAATTTAATTCGGAATTTTGCAAAAAAAGGAGAGTCGCAATCATAATCTTTAAAAGATTCGAAAGAATTAAAAGATTAAATGTATAAATCGCAACATGTATCTTGTTCAGTCAATTAAGATCTTGATATTCTTTCTGCAGCCCTGAGGAAGTCACTATACGTGACGAAACACGTGTCGGCTGTCATCCATTTGGATCAAGATTTGGAGACTATAAGTCTCCTTTCCATGAACTAATGACTAGAACCAAATGTATTAGGGAATTCTGATCTGTGCTTATGATTGCGACTTTCCTTTTTTTGCAAAATTCCGAATTAAATTATTCCTTGTCATATATTATTGTGAGGACCTAATCTGTTCTGTAGCCAGTTTCTTATTGCCAATACTTTGTTCTCTGCTTCTGTGGCTAATAACCAATACGAATAACAACTGTGACTTTGGAGAGCCGGGATATCTCTGTGTAAGCCAAACAACATATTACTCGTCCAGCACGGCAAGGTGGGCTGAGACCGTTGCCATCCGTGAAGATTGTTGTCCATTTCTGCCTCACCATTTTCTGCACCTTGACATGTTCCCATGCTGCGTGTAAGTGTCTTAAGCATGTCCCTGCCTGATGTTGCCGTTGCCTCGTCCGTACTGACACGCACTGCCAGTAAAGTCTATGCAACTCCACTGGTGTCTAACTGTGATGAGTGTTGATTAGATTGTCCACTTGTGTGCCACAATGAGCATCGTCCCTACAAAGGGAGGAACTGACTGATGCATGTACAATGGGGGTGGCTCACTTTTGCAAGCTCCACATCTTTGAGCCAGACATTGTTTTAGGATAGTTGCTGGCCGACCTTTGCACTTACGTGACTTCAGCAATGTGAGTATGATGTCCAAACTCAGGCCATGTGGAGCAATGTCATGAATCATAACGGAATGTGTCCACACAGATGTGTGTGGGTAGGTATGCGACGTGAACTTCTGTTGTCACATGTGATGTAGGACACCACTTCTGGCCTGCTACCGATTTGGTCATTCCTACACACAACCCTATTCAATACATGGACGTGTGCCTACATTGGGGGGTTGTGAGATTGTTGTTGATGTGCAATGGCGACACAGTCATTCAAATAGCCATGTGTCTCAGGGAGACACCTGCGCATAGATGTCAGTTACCAGGATGTACCTTCATGTGCAATCATTGTCCCTACATCCAGCCATACTTCCATACGTGAGTGAACATAGTCATGACACATCTGTGTGATTTAGAATGTTTTATTCACATTCAGGTGATTGATGGAGCTGTAGCTGTACCTGGCCATCCCAGCCCACATTACATGAAAGCCCAGTGGTGGGCCAACCAGAGTCCTTTGGGGATTGAAACGTGATTTGGAAGAGAGGGAGTGCAGTCCGCAGCAGGATTGCTGTGTAATTGTCCAGCAGTGAAGATATGGCAGTCTGTGTCGGGGTCCGGGTGAATGTCGCAGAGTGTTCCGGGGGTCAGTGGAAGGTTTTGTCCCAGGGCATGATGCATAGGTCAGAACCAGGCAGTAATGGATGCTACTGCCTTATTCCTCACTCAGTAATTATCATCCCTATCTTACTCCCCTGATACGGATTCTGTGTCCGGTGTGTGAGGCAGGGTAATGGCTGCATCAATGTGTGCCACTGACACATCAGACAGCGAAGGTGATGGGGCTGCATCACTGTGTGCCACTGACACATCAGGGGTCGGAGCTGTGTGTGTCGATGTTCCCGCTGCAGTCATCTGGAACAGGCTCAGTATTAGCAATGGCAAAATGATGAACTGCAGGGCATTGAAGTTCCCAGCTACTACTCGCTGGTGTCCAGCTGTGGCAGCCATACTTCCAGCCTGCATCTGCTCAATGGTCTCCATTGACCTCCACATCTGTGCCAACTCTGTGCTGTCATCGCTGGTGCCTGTCTGACCAGACAGTTCTTGTATCCGATCAATGGCCCCAGCAAGCTCAGCCAAGGTCTGTGGTGGAGCATGGTGCGTACAGGGGGTGTCCGATAGGGACTCTACGTGGTACCTGATGGGACTCAGACACCCACGTATGGCATCGAGTTTGGCTGCCACGAGCTCGAAACCCACCCACAGCTGATCAGCCAACTCCACCTGGCAACCCAACACACGCTGTTGGATTTCCATGTATTGGTCGGGGGGTTCTGGGAGACAGCCATGGTGGTGTGTGTTTCCTGCTGTGTGGTCTGTGCAGGTGGTGGGGTCACCTCGAGGCAGCTGGCCTGCCCTGCTCCTGGGAATGGGGTGCGGAGGCTGTCCATTATCCATTGGAGGGTGTCTTGACATAGGTGCAGGTTGTCCTCTTCATCATCAATGATGAGAAGTGTGGTGTGCTCTGCAGGAGGTGTTGTTTGTCTCTATGCAATGTAAAGGGGAGATGCAGGTTAACAGAGCTTCACATGTATGTTGAAGATTTGCAGATGTTTACATTCAGACTGTATGCCAATGTCCATTGTGACTTGTGGTGGAGCTGGCTATTTGATGGCAGTCAGTGTGTTTTTTGACTACATGACGGATGTGTGGTTGTACCCGTACATTATCATCACACAGTGTCAGGCAATGCCAGATATTAGTGGACAGTTAATACGCACACGCAGCACCTGTTGTGAGCTCTGTCCTGTGGTGTTGGTGTTGCACTTTGTACCACATTACCGTCATTGCTGATGTTCTGTGATTGCTATGTGTGTGCTGCATTAAGGGGGAGTTGCCCCTACAGCTCTGATTTCATTTACCCTTCTCCCTTTGAGGTGGGGTGCCTTTGAATTGTGTGCTTTTCGGGGGCTGAATTGTTTTTGACTTGGGTCATATGTGCTCTCAGACAGATTTTGTGGCCTGGTGCATTGTTCGTCTGCTGTGTGTATTGTACGGCATGGGTTGTGGGTGCACGTGGATATGTCAGAGTGTGGCCTGCTCCTTTACGGATGTGATCCTCACTGGGCCACCTCCATGTCGATTCGTGGACCATGTCATGTTTTTTGGCTGCTGCCATGCTATTGGGCATGCAGTGTCACTTGCATAGTCAGTGTGGCTCACAGAGCCGCTGCTTTACTGGATTCAGCACATGTGCATGGGTAGGTTGTGATATTGGTGATTGGGAGGGGGGCCCCTTGGTGCACATTGTGGACGGGGGCCTACTTGGTGTTTCTATGTGTGCTGCAGTGTGTCAAGGCTATCAGGGACATGTTCCACGATCATTGTGGGTGTGCAGTGTGCTACACATAATTGTTCATGTGTGCCATTGTGCCCATCTCCCCCCGTCCCCCGAGTCCCTGGACGTTACTCACCATGTTGCTGTTGGGTCACGTCTTATCAAGCTGTTTCCAGGCCCCCAAATCATGCCCCCGTCTCCACACTGTTGACTGTTGCCACCATTTCCTCCATCCAGCTCCTCCTGTGTTGTAGGACTCCCACCTCCAGTCGCCGTTGCTGCCTTCCTGTTGGCAGCGAGTTTCTGTTTGGTCTGCCTTTTCACATCATGCCAGCGCCTCTTGACCTCCTCCATTGACCTCCTCGACACTCCGAATGCATTGACGTTGGTGACGATGGCCTGCCATATTTCCCTTTGGGTTGCCAGTGCCGCAGTGGAGGTGCCGAACAGTTGTTGATGGTGTTCTATCAGCTCCGTGACGATGATCCAGTCTTCCTGCAGACTGAACCCTGTCTTCATCTTCTCCTGGCGCTTCACCAATCACGGGGTTCCATGCTGGTCCTCCGTGGGGCTTGTAGAGTTCAGCTTGTCCTCTGAACTCGGTCCAGGTGCATTCATGGTGCTACGCAGTTGGAATTGGTTTTGGTGTTTTTTTCTTTCTTTTATAGTGCATTTTCCCACCAGACGCATGTGGCCTGTGGCTGGTTTTTGCAGCTTTTTGTATCGCCCTTGGCCTCATTGCAGCTTTTTATGCATTCGTGTTTTGCATTTTTGCAGCGTAGTGTTGTTTTTAAGACGGCCATTTGATGAGTTATCTGGTGACTATCGCATGGTACCACGGTGTTGTGAATACTTGGTTAACACAGCGTAAATTTCCCACGATAGACTGCGATGTGGTAGGTTGCATTAAGTTACTTTTGCAGTGATTATCACACGTTCTTGATAATATGCCCCTAACTTTTACAAAGTAAACTACCATTAATAAATAGTACATTTTCACACGCGAAAAACACAATAACTCACAACTAATATCAACATAAAAAAGAAAAATACTGTTTTTAAATGCAGACATACAAAAGTCCTACAACTATTTTATCGAAATTACTTTGACCTGGAAATAGCCAAAACAGATATTAAAACATATATGAATGAAAAGTAACAAAAACTAACATGACAAAATAATTACTTACATTCTTACACAACATTAAAAATGCAAAGAAAAATAATGCGCAAAACATATTTTTCTTTCAAATAACGTTCAACACAACAAAACGTATAAAAGGAGCCATACACCATTTTAAAAACTGTAGTAACCTGATTACCAGAGACTGCACCCGCGTTTACATACTCCAAACTATAATCCTCGGAGAGAGCCATCGAAAACACCAAGGGGTCTATTATGATGAATTCCGCCCGCCATCGCACCGGGAAATGGGACTGCCAGCTAAAGGTGCAGCGGTCCTGCATGGACAATTAGGATGCGCCCGCCACACTGGCGGGCGCATCCCACATTTTTTGTATTGTGGTGGGCTGTGCTGTCAGCAGCACCCACCGCAATACAAAAAAGGCATGTGCGTATTTGCATGCATGCAGGGGGGTACCACATGTGCCCCCCCAATATCCTTGGGGCCCACAACGGGCCCCCAACTCAGGAAACCACATGCCTTTCAAAAGACAGCTTCCCGCTGCCTTCCTAATATGGATGGCGGTGTCTAGCAGACACCGCCACCCTATCAGGCCCCTTTTCTGCCTGGTCATCTGTGTGACCGGCGGAAAACTGGCGGACGGTCTTTCTGGGAAATGGGTGGCAGGCGGGGTATGATGTAGGGTGGATCGCCACTGCCCGCATGACGATGGTGATCTGCCCTACATCATAATAGACCGCTAAGTAAGTACAAACTATAGAAATGTATAACTACTTAAAAATTTGTAGACATGCAAATATACTAAAATAAAACATATTAACTTTTTTTTTTAGATTGTCAGAAAACTTTACAAACTCCTACAAAACTTTGCAAAATACTCTATTTTGGACAATATATATAAAGTAGGTGACTAAAACGATATACATTTTTTTTACAGTTTCTAAATAAATGTATAATGGTGGGTTTATACAAAATATTCAAAAATTAAAGGATACTTCATCAAGGAAAATAATAAATAGTATTAAGTTTACAAAATATATATTCCAGATAGAAATAGTGCTTCCTTACAATAAATGTATTAAATCACGACTTTAAATTACTATTCAAACTCAAAAACATGCTAGCCACAAGTAAGGTGCAGGATAGTGGTATATTAAACTTACTATTCTTACACCTAACCATGTTTTCATCCAATAAAATACTGGATAGTGGTGGTTTTTAAATGACTATTCCAACTTCAAAAGGTGCTTGCTTTAAGAAAGGTGCAGGTTAGTGGTATGTTAAAAAAACTATTCCTAATTGAAAGGGTGCTTACCTCAGAAAAATTGCAGAACAGTTGTAGAATTTAAATTACTATCCCAACTCCAAAAGGTGCTTTTTTCAGGAAAGGGGCAAGATAGTAGTATATTCAAATTACTATTACTACTCCAAAGGGAGCTTACCTCAGAGAAAATGCTGGATATTGGTAGAGATTAAATTACTATTGCAAATCCAAAAGGTACTTTCTCCTGAGAAGGTGCAGGATACTATTATATTAAAATTACTATCCCTAGTCCAAAATGTACTTGCTTCCCGTAAAATGCTGGATTGCAATAGCAATCTTCTTTACTCGGGGGTAAACATTTCCAATGAGGATGAAAGGGTGAACAGCTGGGGCCCCTGGAGCCCTCCAACAACTACCACTGAGGGGTCTAGTGGCGGAGGAGCAAGACCAAACATCTGGCCAGCATCCCCACAATTTTGTAGTCATCTCCACTATGTAGAAACATCCCACGTGCAATTCAACAGGGTACTCGGTCAAGGATTCCGAACTCTGTCTGCTGGCTGCCAAATCCAGTGACTTCCAGCATAGTTGGGGACTCTCAAGTGAAGCATAGCCACTGGGGCAGTCCCAAGGCCGGGATTTTGCCCAAGCAGTAGTACCAAGGAGAATAAGCATGGGCGCCTTGAAATAAGTCTATCTAGTGGAGTTTCTCCATCGGCTTATAGTTCCCAGCACTCTGTTTAGCTCCCCACAGGTCACAGTATTGGGTAGGCTTCCTCCCTGGCACCCAGGTCATGTAGGATCCTTTACAGAGGAGGGTCACACCTGCAGGGGTCCCTGGCTGTAGTGCAGTTCCACTAGTCATTGCTTCTAACACTGGAGCAGGGAGGGTGTTTCCTCCCAGGATATGGCACCCAGTCTGGATTCCTGATGTGGCATCAATGTGTGATAAGAGGAGGGAGGAGGAAATGCAGCCCTAATTGTGGTCCAAAAGCATTCTGCTAGGCCTGCGAATGAACTGCCGACCCTTCCAGGCCTCTGTGGCCTGGAAGTACCAGTATCATGGCCACTGTCATGATACATTCCCCATCTTGTAATCAGCTGAGGGCTTCTGATTCACAGCAAGAACAAAGAACAGCTAAGGATCCCCTGGCACTCTCCAGCCTCCTGCCCACTGTCTGAGTCATGCCGGGTTATGCCCTCTCTCCGGATCAGCACCCATGCAGCAGGATCAGACGTTTAGCTCCGCGGTGGACAGAGAGCACTCTGTAGATGCTCTCTAGGGCATGGAGGTTTCTCCTACCACCCAACCCAAGTTTGGCTTTCTTGAAGAGGACTGATGCCCGGACCAGCTCTAGAGTGAACCTGAGCTGTGGAAGTTCTTCTCGAGGGTCAAACCAGCTGTGATCTGGATGGAGCATTTGTGCTTACCATCCTGCTAGGTAACTCACCTGCACCTGTCCTTCCAGCCTGTCTGAGGCAGTGCAGTTCATTGTGCATTTGTTTCAAGAGTGGTCTCGCGTGGCCTAAATAGTTTTTTACATTTTCTGCAGAAATGCATATTTCCTGATTCACTTTTTTTACTTTTGCCATTTTGTTCTCTTTTTGTTCATAATTGTAAAACTTACTGATTTGTTTAATTGGTTTCAAGTCTACATTTGAAGTATCTTTTAACAGCAGAAAGTTGCAAAGAGGAGAACTGGCAATGAGGGAGAATGTAGAAATGTCTCACTTAAATATGACCAGAAAATGCAATGTGGAAAAAGAACCAGAGCAAGAGAAGCATGTTTTCACAACAATCAGCTGCCCTTAACAAAGACGTCTGATTAACGGGTAGTCTCTGTCAATAAGAGCAGAAGGAGCAGAAGCAGCAACCGGCACATGAATGGTAAGATGAAGCTACTAGTCGAAGGCTTAGGTGGTCTTATCTGACTGGGCCAGTTGAAGTTTCAATTCCAAATTAGAACTTTGGAATGTTGGGAGCTCCATTGAAGACTATGAAGCAGCACCGGTTAACAACTGGTAAAGCCCTCGGCAACGGACTATAATGCTATATTAGAACATTGGAATGTTGGGAGCTCCATTGAAAACAATGGAGTGCTCCGGGCTTATAATGGCTGGTATAAGCCCGGAGCTCCAACATTCCAATGTGTCTTTGTTCACAGCTCTGGCTGTGAACAAAGGCTGCAGGGAACCCGAGGGGATTTCAACTCCCTCGCGCTCCCTGAAGGCTTTGTTTTGTTAGAACATTTTGCCCTCTAGTGGCAGAATGTTCTAATAGCCTTATAGCCCTTCGTAGCAGGGCTATACCGGCTTTTAAAGTCCCTCTGCTTTGTTAAAGTCCCTCGCCTTTGGCTCGGGCCTTTAACGCTGCAGCGGGCCTTTAACAGCCGGTATAGCCCGCTACGGCAGGCTATAAGGCTCTATTAGAACATTGGATTGTTGGGCGCTCCATTGAAGATAATGAGGTGGCTCAGGGCCTATAATAGCTGGTATACGCTTTCTGCTTCAAACATTCCAATTTTTATCTTTCATTTTCTCCCTTTTTTATTTTCTACCCTCAGTGGCTGGAATGTTCTAATTGACTTATTGCCTTTCTACCTCGGGCTCTGGCCTATAACTCAGCCTCAGAGCCTTTAACAACCAGTAAATCCCTCGTCAGTGGGCTATGAGGCTATAACAGAGCTCAGCACCATCCACGGAATGGAGATTTTAGGCAAAGCACATGTGGCAATAAAGATGATATGTTTTGTTATGTGATGTCATGCTGTCTAGTGTTGTGTCATCAGGTTATGCTAAATTATGTCACGCTATGTTATGTTACGTCAGAGATGCTTGGAGTGAGCATCTTCTTTCATTTTTAGTATGCTCTCCCAGTGGTGCGTGACAACCACTGTAGGATGGTCAGCTTATGCTCACGCTTCAGCACTAGGTAAATTGCTACAGGCCAGTTTTCCTTTTCCTATGCACTAAATAAATTAACATTATTATTTTTAAACTGCGCATTTTCTCTCTGTCCTTCAGTGTGCCTGCATTAAAACTGGGCTGTTGAGTGCTCGATCACTGCGACCCTTATTTCAGGTGAATAGCTGAGACTTTGTTTAATATTAAAAGGAAGTGAATTAACCAAGGACAAGCTTCCCTGAAGGTTTCCGCACAGCAGAAATCGTCAGCCACAAACCTGTCCCATAAACGGCTGCCTCCTTCCCTGTCTGAGCGGCAGCGAGCTCCTGCCTGGCTCTGCCCTGCTCGTGAAACACTTGGCGCCATGTCAGAGTCAAAACATTTTATTTACAGCCGCGTTCAAGCCAGATCTATAGCACTTACAGCAGAATAAATTGCCACTAGAGACAGATTGCAGATTTCAGCTGCATTAATATTTATTGTCGCTTTCTCGGCTGAAATCGAGCCCCCGTGGAATGCACAGGCTGGGGAGATTTATTCGCCCATTGTTCCAATCCTTACAACCTGTTTATTCGGCCTTACAAGTGATGGCTTTGCCATACAGCGCATACCAATGTATGTACAGAGTGGCAAATAAATGGCATTTGGAACGCATGGGGTTTCATCTGTTTAATGCATTGGGTGCTGGGATCATTTGCTCTGTAGAACCCCTGCATGCCCCTTCCAAGTCTGCCCCCTTTATTTACAGGATCCAACGCAGTAGGTAAATTATACTCATCATGGGGCGGTGGGGGTAGGCCCTGTAGTCACATGTTATAATCTACTGTTTGCCTTTTCCCTTATTTATGTATCTCTTACCAACTGCTCAGCTAGAATGAGAGTTAGTGTGCTTGGAGATGTCTGGAATGTTGGATGATTGATGATGTCGTGGAATGCATGGGTGCCTGGTGAGGTTGGGAGTGTCAGTTGGAGTGAGCAGGCTGAGCAGCAGGGAGGCTGCTCCTGGTGGGGCATCACCTGGACTTTACATCTTCCAGTAACTTATCTGAAGCTGTATCTATGAATAAACCTACAACGTACTTATACAGGACCTGGCTGCCGGACTATCCTTTATTTACAACACTGGCGACTATTTTCAAAGAACCTGCGAGTTGCTGAAGGAATACCCTGCTACTGAAACTAAGGATTTGACTAACCAAAGGAATTGAAACTTATGCACTGGAACCCCAAGAAAAAGATTTCCCAAGATAAAGGATTACCACAGATACGCTCTGGTCAGCCCCACCAGTGTCCTTTGTCAACAGGACAGCCTGCAGACCAGGGCGTTTGACTTTCGTTTGACGAGTGAACAGAAGTGCTGGTTTTCGTTATCTGTCTCCCTGCCTTGCACGTTGCCTGCCTTACACGACTATATCTGCTCTTCCCGTGCGCAACCCGCTGGAATTTGAGAATCGGCACTGCTGGTGACCATCATAACAGTGATTTAAATGAGAATTGTGCCGGGACTGAGATTTGCCACATTCTGCTGTGTTTCATCGTGGTTTTGTTAGTATGGATCTTCCTACAACTCTGCATCCATGTGTGCTGTGTGGAGATTTTCATTGCGAGCTGCGGCATTCGGTGGCAAATACCGAGCCCTGCTGTTTGGTGCTGTATAGGTGTTGCTCGAGCCTAACAATTTGTGACTTTAAAACACTGACCCTTCGGCACACCAGAGGGGTTTTGGTTGTTTGTTGTGGCGGTTTCTGCAGCGCAGGAGCCTGCGCACTTTGGTGAGGGGCAGAGACATTTGGGGATGCTGTTCCGTAACTGTGAGTACTTTCTGCAAATTTTAATGCGGTTACTATTGCCCCATGACAGTTGAACCGTTAGTATGGGATGTATGTCGTTACAACGCACACTTTTACAACACATGCACTTACAACGCATTTTTTACAACGCAACATCCACTACAACGCATTCCATTACATAGCATGACACTACAATGCATTTTTTAAAACTACCTTTACAACGCATTCCATTACATCGCATCCTACCTTTACAACGCATACCATTACAACGCATAATATTAAATTGCATTTAAGGTAAGTATTGGATAGTATAGGGGTAAAAATGACTATTCTAACTCCAGGGGGTGCAACAGTAGGGTAAGTGTTGGATAGTATAGGGGTAAAAATTACTATTCTAACTCCAGGGGGTGCAACAGTAGGGTAAGTGTTGGATAGTATAGGGGTAAAAATTGCTATTATAACTCCAGGGGGTGCAACAGTAGGGTAAGTGTTGGATAGTATAGGGGTAAAAATTACTATTCTAACTCCAGGGGGTGCAACAGTAGGGTAAGTGTTGGATAGTATAGGGGTAAAAATTACTATTCTAACTCCAGGGGGTGCAACAGTAGGGTAAGTGTTGGATAGTGTAGTGTAATATTATGCGTTGTAATGGTATGCGTTGTAAAGGTAGTATGCGATGTAATGGAATGCGTTGTAAAGGTAGTTTTTAAAAATGCGTTGTAGTGTCATGCTATGTAATGGAATGCATTGTAGTGGATGTTGCGTTGTAAAAAATGCGTTGTAAGTGTAGTGCGTTGTAAAAGTTGCGTTGTAAAGGTTGTTCCCCATTAGTATGTATTCAAACTTGTCACGAGCAGAGCGCGCGCTCTCCTACCTTCTTTGATTTCTCTCCTCTGATGTCTCCATGGTTTCCCTCCTACGTTCTGGATTTTCCCTCACGTCATATTTTCTTTGCAGCTCCCTGCTGCTGATGGACGCTCTGCTGCATAGATGTGCTAGGAGCCATCCGGCTCAACGTCAAAAACGTGCCTCCATCTTTTGGCTGTAAGCACCAAGGTTACTCTGTGAGTCTCACTTTGCTGAAGCATCTGTCAACCGTGATGTCTGTTTTAAATAAAGTGTATTGAACATTCTTAAGAGACTACCATGGCGATTCTCATGGTGCTTTTCTGGGACCGGAATCTACCGGTTCGAAGTGTATCTCTTCTATTAGCCACAAGGGAGTCACTGCACTACATGGTCTTGGATCCCAGCAGCCACAGGAACTTTGGTGTTGACCTCGGGTGAGAGATCACTCACCGGAGTGAAAGACTTTAATTGAGTTTTTACTGTTAAACACTGTTTGGTGGGGGAGAAGTGTGTACCCTTTTATGTGGACCTTGTGGTGACATTGTATGTGGTCGTGGGGGGTTTAGCCTATGGTGTACCCTGGTTTGGGGATGTTGTATCTTACCATGGGGAGATCAGTTTTTTTTTAGGGGACGTGCGTAATGTCTTTGCTTCTGCTACTGTATAGAATAGAGGGGGTGAGTGTGTAGTGTCCCCGGTCACCCTAGTGTGCGTAGTTGTGATAATACCCTTTAATTTGTGCGTGTCTTGAGTAGTACTCTGAGTTTAGGGGATAGAGTATTCACCCCTAGGGTTTCCCTTAGCCTTTGGTTTACCACTGATTTGTGGTTATTGGTTGACATTAGTGTGTCACCTGTGTGAGTGAAACGTTTCTCTCACTGTTTGGACTGCGTTAAGAGAAGACACCTTCTTATGAAGCTTCTCTGCGTTACCACTTTTTTGTGGTTATTGGTTGACATGAGTTGTCGGTTTCCGTCACTGTTTGGACTGTGGTAAGAGAAGACACCTTCTTATGAAGCTTCTCTGCGTTACCACTTTTTTGTGGTTATTGGTTGACATGAGTTGTCGGTTTCCCTCACTGTTTGGACTGTGGTAAGAGAAGACACCTTCTTATGAAGCTTCTCTGCGTTACCACTTATTTGTGGTTGTTGGTTGACATGAGTTGTCGGTTTCCCTCACTGTTTGGACTGTGGTAAGAGAAGACACCTTCTTATGAAGCTTCTCTGTGTGTTCCTTGACATGAGTTTGTCACCTGTGTGGGTGAAAGATGTTTCCCTGTTTGGACTGCGTAAAGAGAAGACACCTTCTTATGAAGCTTCTCTGGTTTACCCTTGAAGTGTTTGATGAGATTCTTGAAGATTGTAGTTTTGTTAAAGCTTGATGCTTTTCTTGAAACTCTTTCATTTTTGATTTTTGGTTTGTGAATTCGTTTGCTTAATGAATTGTCATGCATTTCATTCATTTGATATGTTCCTTGATTCTTTCCTCAATGTCTTTTCATGCATTTTTTCTAATCTAATGTATTTTCTATTTTGATTGCTTTATGTACTTTCAATTGCATTTATTAGTGTTTTGGTTTCCCTAGGAAGGGGAATGTGTTATAATATTCTGTTTGCCTTTTCCTTTATTTATGTATCTCTTCCCTACTGCTCAGCCACAATGAGTGGTGGAGTGCTTGGAGATGTCTGGAATGTTGGATGATTGATGTCGTGGAATGCATGGGTGCCTGGGGAGGTTGGGAGTGTCAGTTGGAGTGAGCAGGCTGAGCAGCAGGGAGGCTGCTCCTGGTGGGCATCACCTGGACTATACATCTTCCAGTAACTTATCTGAAGCTGTATCTATGAATAAACCTACAACGTATCAATACATGACCTGGCTACCGGACTATCCTTTATTTACAACATCACACTATCATCGAAGGCCCGTGCCCTCAGCGAACCGAGTCGGCGTACTGCTCTCCTTGGCTGGTTTCTTACTATCAGGGTACTTCCAAGAAGGCAAGTACACCATAATCATTGCATGCAGTGAATAGCCTTGCATGCCACACAGGATCTACAGCACAGTCGTGCGTAATTGAGGGAACATTTCTAGTCCGTCCTGATATACGCCCAGGACCTCTGTTAGGCCAATAGAGTAGGGCAGAAACATGTTGACATTTTAAATATAGGGACATATGGCCTACAGTATCCCCTGAGTGCCCCTCATATAGCTCTTATTCTTTCCCATCCACCCCGTCAATAAAGGGATACCTTGGGGTTGGATGAGGAATTTTATCTGTAAAAAATTAAATTAAAACCAAATTATTCAAAGAGCTCCCTTGGACATGGTAGAGGACATCCTGGCCTTTAGGAGTCAAGGTGAACCCGATGATGAAGCGTGTGTGGTATCTTCATCTTTGCCATGCATTCTCCCCTTAGTGTTATGTCCCCTGCTGGTCAGTCAGAGTGACTGTGAATGCTGGTGTGTGCATGGTTTGAGAGAGTGTATGCTGAGTGCGTGGATCGAGCAGCAAGGATGCTGCTCCCAGTGGGGCTTCCTTCATACCTACTTCACCTGTAACCTGAGACTCCTACCTTGTGAATAAACCTGATCCTGTTTCACCTTACTACTGGCTACCTTGCATCTTCATTTACCACAATGGTGCCGAGGATGGGTAGAATGCTTGAGAGTTATGTATATAAAAAAGTTTTTTTCCCTTTTTCCCACCACAGAGTGTGGTGGAGTCTGGGTGTCGTTTTTCCCTTCTGGTAAGCACTGCCACTTTTAGGAGAGGGATCCCGCATTGGTTGCTGTATGTATAGTAGGGAGAATGTATCCCCTCACCTTTTGGCTACGAAAGGATCTCTTCACCCTCCCGGGAGCTCCAAGCTCCTCCTGCACCAAAGGTTTTGAGCTTACACTTTCTAGACTTGGTATTAAGACCTTGAAACTGTTGATTCATTGTGTGCCATTTTATTGATTTAGTGAACCAATGATCAACCTGATGTTGGCTGGTAGCTCCAGGTTGGCATTTTGCAAAGCGTTGATGATTCTAATGAACACACAAAGTATAAGACTAATATAAGCGAGTGTAGAAATGTAAGCGGCCTTTTCAGGAGATGTAAAATTGTTGAGCCATTTCAAACTGAAGAGAACAAAAAAACTGCTTTCCTATGGTTGGAATTAATACAGAGCCTGATTGTAATTCTGTTTTTTCACTGCGATGACTTTGCAACAGCGGAAATCCAAGTATTGTTTCTTAAAATGTGTGTACGGATATGGGGAGGGTGCGTTTCTGGGGGTGATGTGGATGGGTCGCTCAAAGTCAGGTATTGGGTTTTGTTAAGTATTGGGAGAAGGAAGTGGATGGTGTTCGACGGTGGTATGAGAAGGTGGCAGGACGGCAGGTAGAGTTTGTGTATTAGTAAGGCGGTACTAATGAGGACAGTGGAGGTGGGAATAAGCAGGTATATGATAATTGTAATGTGAAGTTGGAAGGAAGGACTGAAGAAGGTGAAAACACACGGCTCCTCTTCCTTGTCTATTCACTCATAGGAATAGTTCCAGAGTGATGAGGGATTAATGAGGAGCGTAAAATACATTACATAGAATTGTTGGAGTGTAACACTTTCACGTGCAAGTAACGCCATAGACCAAGTCTATAACTCACAAGCTATGTCATAGATCACTTGGGCTTGTTTTTGATGTCGGTTTGTGGTCACTTTGAACTGATCAATGGAAAACAACCGTGTCATTGGCGTCTGCCAGACAACAATTTTATATGTGCGCTCATGTTTTTTTTTGACTATATGAACTATGTATAAGTCAGTAAACAGCATTTGATGCCTTTTGAAAAGCTTCTGAAGTCTAATCTGCACATGGACGTCTGTACATTGCACATTTATAAACATTACAAACAGAACATTCAAATGTATCTTTCATGGGGCTTGATATGTACACATCAATGGGAAAAAAGATGTCGACTCAATATATGAACTTACATCTAAAAAAGGTTGGTGGATGATAGTTTTCAGGTAGTTGTGTGTCAGGGTTAAATATCAGAGCAGTAGTGTGGCGCCAGAGAGTCGTCCAATCAGAATACTAAAGAAATCAGCATTTCAGTGTTGGAGTTGGCCCTCCGTGCAGGGTCACCCGAAATTGTTTGCCCTCACCGTCTTGTTTTCTAAATTCGTTTTCGTTGGTATTAGGACTTTATGTACTTTCCCACCAGTAACCAGTGCTAAAATGCTCCTGTTCTGAGCTCCAGTGGTCTCCATGCAAATGCCCATCTGACCTGCTGGAACTGAACCTGCTTTGGCCTGCAGATGGAATTGCCTGAGCGTTGCTGGCCCTTGCAGAATATATGTCTTTACTATTTATGATCTACATCGCATGCCATTACAACGCAGTCGTTACAACAAGCGCGTTGTTACATCGCGAACCATTACATTGCAAGTCGTTACAACGACTTGCTGTAGGGGGCGCACTGGACTTAGGAATAGTATACTTTATTATTACTACTCTAGTTTGTGCAACAGCAGGGAAGGTGTTGGCTTGTAAATCCAACACCTTCAGCCCCCTACAGCAAGTCGTTCTAACGACTTGCGATGTAATGGTTCACGATGTAACAACGGGGTCGTTGTAACGACCGCGTTGCAATGGCATGCGATGTAAAGCATGCAATGTAAACTCTGTTTCCCGCCCCTGCTAGAGTGAGTCCCTGATCCTCAAGTGGTGTGTCCCCTTGTCCTGGACCCATGGCTGTTATCAGAGTGCATTCCTGTTCCAGAAAAGGTGAAATACTAATGTTTTTGGCTCTTTGTGACCACTACTAGGCCCGTTCATGACAATACTATGCTGGACACAGCCACCACCAGTGTGAAGCTCAGTTGAACCCGACTCTTTGCGGAACAGCCACCACCAGCGATGACTGTTTATGCAAGATCTGCCCTTCTGACTACAGCAATAACAGCCTGTGTTGACCACCAACGCGAAGCTACAGAACCATCTGGAATGCCAGACTGTATCTTCGCACTACAGCAACGACCATCCATGACGCCAAGCCTGCTCTTCGCACCAGTGATGACCATCCACAATGCTCTTCGTGATCCTCACCGCCTGCAAAACCAGGAGCAGAACTCTTCATGCTGGACTTGGAGAAGGTAACCTTTTCAGTGGAACTAACCTAGTCCCGCTCCAACATGGTCAGCTTGAGCTTTAACTTTGCCCCAGTCTAGCACCACCAGATGACCTTGAATGTCACTTTGTGCTTTTAGGTGTTATATATACCTAGAAATTTGAAAATGCATTTCTCTGGTTTTGCTGATTCAATTTAATTCCTTTTGTTGCAATTTTATTTCTTAAAATGTACTCTTTTTTCTAAATTCATTTGGGATTTTTATTGTGTTGTGTTTTCACTTTATTACTGTTTGTGTGCTGCATAAATACTTTACACTTTGTGGCCGATTCTGATCTGGGTCGGAAGGGCACCGAACGCAACCCGGCCGGAAAAATTATGAGCCGTACGTGTGTTTTCCGCCCGACTCGTACAGCTGTACGAGCGAGCCAGTACGATGCGAGCTACATGAAATTCCCCGACCGAGTCGTTTCCGGGTCCGAACCGCTCCATACGTCTCGGTCGTAAGCTAACCGTGGTGTGCAATGGATGCGATTCACGACCGAGCCAGTACGATGCACGCGTCGGAAAGCCTGTGCGAGCCAGAGTGTCCGGCTCGCAAAAGCTACCAGAATCGGACTTCGTGGGTCCGCGTCGGACCCCCCGACACCCGCAGACATACGACTCACACACAGGGGGAGACCCAGGGGTCTCCCCCACACAGGCATGTACGGCGCAGATGGCACCGACGCGTACTCACTGTAGGGGGCGCACTTGTTCGAGACGTACCCATTCAGTCAATGGGAGCGCATGTACGCGCAGTACAACTGGCTCCCTTTGACTTCTATGGGAGTCCGAACGAACCGAGTCCGACAACATGCGTGCGCATCATACTCGCTCGGTTGGATTGTAGGGGTCCAGCTCGGTCGGAAAACACTCCGGATCCGACTCGGTTGGAGTGCTTTATTTATTATTTATTTATTTAGTAGTTTGTAGAGCGCTCAGCTACCTCCAGCGGAGGTGTCCCGGCGCTGAAGATATTACCTCTCAAAGGGTCCGTGAGATGATGTGGGGATTAGATAATTTAGAGGAGGGAGAAGAGCCAGGTCTTGAGTTTTTTTCGGAATAGGGGCTCTGACGTCAAGAATCTTAGCTCTGTGGGAAGCTGGTTCCACAGTTTGGAGGTGGTCACTGCAAAGCCTCTACCTCCAGTGCGGGCCAGGCAAAAACGGGGGCTGATCATCAGGCGGAGGTGGTTGGATCTGAGGTTTCGGGAGGCTTGTGAGAGTTTAATTCTATGGCGCAGGTAAAGAGGGCCTCGATCATTCATAGCTCTGAAAGCCAGGATTAAGGCTTTAAATTGAATGCGGAGTCTCACTGGGAGCCAATGAAGCTTGATCAAATGGGGGGAAATGGAGTGGCGGTAAGGGATGTTGCAGATCAGCCTGGCTGCTGCGTTCTGGACTCTCTGAAGTTGGTTTATGAGGTACGCCGGGGCACCTACATATAGACTATTTGCGTAGTCCAAGTGAGCTGTGATGAGAGAATGGACAACTGTTTTACGAGAGTCTATTGGTAAGTATAGGAGGATTTTTTTTATCATGCGAAGCTTTCCAAAGCAAGCTGAGGTAACTTTATTAATTTGTGTCTTGCAGGAGAGGGCAGTGTCAAATTGGAAGCCCAGGTTACGGGCAGTTTGAACTGGGTCCGGGGGAGGGTTGAGCTCAGTCGGCCACCAGAGGGTGGGGGGTGTGGGGTATTTTTGAATAAAAAATAGGACCTCAGTCTTGTCCGTATTAAATTTTAAGTTATTAGCCGACATCCAAGAGGCAATATTCACCATGCATTGGAAAGATTTTTCGGAGTGGTCTTTGAAGGAGAAAACTAGTTGGGTGTCGTCGGCGTAAAAGGTTACTTTGACACTCCATGATTCGATCACTTTTGCTAGAGGTTTTAAATATACATTGAATAAAAGCGGACTGAGAGCAGAACCTTGCGAAACGCCCCAGATCAGTGGTTTCTTGGTAGAGAGGAGAGAACCCAGCATCACCTGTTGGAATCTGTTCATGAGGAAAGATTTGATCCAGGTGAGGGGAGTTCCGCTGACACCTACCTCTTGCAGACGAGTCAGTAGTGTGTCATGGGAGATGGTATCGAATGCTGCGGATAGGTCGAGGAGGACTAGCATGGCCTCCTCTCCCCTATCCGTGCATTCTCGAATCAACTCGGCTACCTCAAGAAGAGATGACTCTGTACTAAAGTCCGGTCTGAATCCAGATTGGCAATCATGAAATAAAGAGTTGGATTCAAGGTAGTAGGATCGTTGCTCTTGGACTGCTTTCTCAAGCACTTTAGCGGGCTTGGGCAGGAGTGAGATTGGCCGGTAATTGCTTAAGCCAGTTTTTTTCTGGATTGGAATAAGCATAGCATGTTTCCAAGCGGAAGGGACCATACCTGAGAGAAGGGAAGAGTTCCATATTTCAAGGAGGGGATCGATAATTAGAGGGGCTATTTCGTTCATAATTAAGGCCGGGGCTGGATCCAAAGGAGAGCCGGATTTACATTTCACGAATAGGTTCAGGGCATGCTCCTTAGTGAGAGGGTGGAAAACGGTAAATGCATGCTTGCTGATAACGACAGGTTCCTTGGTGGTATTGGTAGCGTTCTGAAGAATAGTTTCCGCAATGTTGGATATTTTTTTTTCGAAGAAGTCTGATAAATTTTCACTCAGTGCTTGGGAAGGGGGGGCTGAGGTGGATATAGCACTGGGATTGGTAAAGTCTTTTACAATATTAAAAAGGACTTTGGAAGAGTTTTTTGCCTTTGCAATGGTGTCCGCGAAATAGGAGCACATGGAGTTACGTTTAAGTTTACGAAACTCCTTGAGGGTTTGTCTGTAATGAGCTTTGGCTTCTGGGTCATAGGCCTGCCGCCACTGTCGTTCTATCTTTTTGCACTTACTTCTGTGTTCTCTTAGTTCCTGAGTGAACCAGGGGGCTGGCGGTTTTTGTCTGCGGGAGGTGAGGGTTTGTAACGGGGCTAATTTCTCAATAGCAGTTGTGAGATCATTGCTAAATATGAGAACCGCTTCGTTGAGATCGTCAGGGAGCGGGTTTAGTCTGTTATGGAAATGTTGTTCTAGGGTAGAACATGATATCTTGTGCCATTTTCTGCCTTGTGTTCTAATGGCAGACTCCTTTTTGACAATTTGAGTTAAGGATGCCTCAAATGGAATTAGAAAATGGTCAGACCATGTCAGAGGTAGGGTTTGAAGAATTTTTAGTTTTTCATGGTTTGAAAAGATAAGGTCAAGGGTGTGTCCTGCAGTATGAGTAGGGCCCTTAACTTTTTGTATCAGATTTAGGTTTTCCATGGATTCTAGGAAATGGGAGGCGCGGTTGCAGCTGCTTATATCAACGTGGAGGTTGAAGTCTCCCAGTACCATGAAGTTTGGATGTTTGATAGAGAGATCTGCGGTGATGGCCAGTAGTTCAGAGATGGCAGATTTGGGGATGTTAGGGGGGTTGTAAACCAAGATCCCTGAAGCAATGGCTGATGTAGAGTCCGTGACCGAGAAGTATAATGCTTCAATGGGCTTTATATTCGTAATTTTCCTAGAAGTGATGTTCAGGTGTTTTTTTTAAAATTACTGCGATTCCCCCTCCTGTTTTGGAGTCTTCACGGCATATTTCGGTGAAGCGGTAGCCGGTGGGTACGGCAAGAGATATGTCTGGGTTGGAGGAGTCTTTAATCCAAGTCTCAGTTAGAAATAGTGCGTCCCAGGAGGTGGAAGATAGTAGTAGCCAGATATCACTGGCTTGGCAGGGTAATGAGCGACAGTTTACCAATCCCATTGAGTAAGTTTTGATGGGAGAGGGTAGACTAGTTGTAAAGCCCAGGGGGCAAGTCCAGTTGGGGCGCAGAGTGAACTGGCAGTTATGACATTTGTATGGAGGTGGGCTAGGAAGAGGGAGGTTGCAAATGGTGGCGGGAGTGCAAAACCTCTTACCAATGTCTAGAAGCTGTGACCTGGTCCATGTATGTCTCTGCGCGAGTTGAGGATTAACAGCATGGCTGGCCCTAGGCACGGAGCTGGCGCGGATGGGCGCAGACAGTCTTGCCTTAGGCGCACCTGCGGCGCGCAAACGTCGCGCCCGCTGCTCTCGCCCGCTGCGCGTTCGAAAGATGCACATAATTTATAGGGAGTGGACGCCGGGACGGGGGGCGTGGCCTCTGAAAAGGGGTGTGGCCCTAGGGTGCGCCGGGAATGGCGGCAAGAGTTGTTTGTCCGATTTCACCTCGGCAGCGCTATGATCCCCTGCGTGGCTGTAGTCGGGAGACTGAGTGTCAGGACGGTGAGTTCTTGAAATCAACACACTTCTATCGTACCTCTCAGTTATTAAAAACAACACATTACAATCGGGACTTTCAAAGGTTTTAAAAAGCAAGTGCTCGCTAAGTAAAGCTCCCGGCTTCCGCCTCAGGATTATTAGCTTTCCGGCCTGGATCGGAATCGGACCCTTTGTCTTTAAGTTAAGCCTGACTGCTTTTGTGCCATGTTACCAAAGGGTTAAGAGCAGGGTAATTTAGTGGCTTTTGTGGTTCACCCTGACAAGGATTGTGATTGTTGCCTGATTGGTCCTTTCACCCTCTCAACCAACAACCCAATTTCTTATAGTCAGGATTTGTTTCGCATATAATTAATTGTTAAATTATCCCTGTTTCACGTTTAGCAGAATGTGTGGTATTGCTCATATTGTGTGTGTACATTGGAGTTCCGTTGTGCATATTTTAGGCGTAGTGGGATATTTACACTACAGAAGAAGAATGGGAGAGGCAGAGTTTGAGCTTCTCTATGAGCTGCCTTTTCAATAAAAACAACTTGTGATCCTTTTCCAATGCGAATAAGGAGTTGTCCTAATTTCATGTGTGGATCAATGTATAAATGTCCTGGAGATCATGATTGAGCAGTAAATGTCCTCATTTCACGAGTGCCCAGGGCCTGTGGTGGTGTCTGTCAGTGGAGGTCAGTGGGGTCCAAAATAACCCTGTTATAGGGTGGACTGCCAATCCTTCATCGTGTGCCACTGGCACTCAAAACCACTCTAACTCCACAAACCACCAACAGGGCCAGGTAAAAGAAAAATAAACTGCTTGTGATTAGAGTGAAGTGGTGCTTTGCAGACAGACCCAAGGGCTGATTTACAAGCCCCTTGCGCCTCCTGTAAACCACTTTTTCCCATTTTAAAAGTGATGCACCGGCAGCGCTAGGGGCTTGCAAATAAGCCCCCTTCTGTCCAACAAGCAGGCGCGCAGAAACAGAGCAGAAATAAGTCTTTCCTCTGTGAGAGCATGGAAGGGTGGGAGACTGATAGATGCCAATTCGTCTGGACAGTACACCTGAGCTTCCAGGTTGCCTATCGACGTGAGACACGTTGAGGTGGGACTGCTGACAGGGTGGATGTTGTCACAGGGAAGTTTTAGAGTCTTCAGCGGTCTATAAGTTGCCGTTTCTCAAAGGGTCTTTTACCGTTGTTGATGTATAGGGAGGCCTGTCTGATCCTGAGGTCTGTGAGCGTGGAGAGAACACTTTGATACCAGTCGCACATTTTCAGATAACATAGGTAATATTTGGAGCATTTCATATTTGAATTTGCAATACACCTGAGCATAAATGGAAACCCAGTGCTTTGGAAGGCAGTCGTGTTCATGGAACTGAGTGGGAGTGAAGGCTGGGAAAGGGAAGCCAGATGAACACTTACAAGGCTCTGTGATCCTTATTGCCACATAAGCCTCAATTGGCTGAAGAGGAAGGATAATGTTGCACTGCACCAGCATCTCTACTTAACCAGTACAGCTTGGAGTTCCAAGCATCCTGCTGACTCTTAGTGTGATCCTGGGCCAGTCTCTTGGATGATTTACTATTTACAAGACGTTGTACTGCTCACCATTTTTAAAGTTTAAAACTGTCAAGTTTCACATGGTCTGTGCCACTTGAGGGGTAGTGCGCCTTTCTGAATAAAGTAATGAGTGCATCACCACAAGCACACAACCTTTAAGCTAAAGAGAGGACAGGGGGAAGTCATTCAAACAGATTTATTCTACAACTACAACAACCCCCACTCAGTATCTTTAAAAGTCAGATCAAAATGAAAGTTCCTTTTCCTTCTTCATGTAATTTCCTATATACTTTGTTATATCTCCATGTGAAATCAAAACATTACAAACTGTTTGGTCGACGCACGTTTCGGTGCAGGAAGCCGATGCTAGACCTTCTTCAGGACCAAAATGTCCTCACTTAAGGAAGATACATTTCTTTCAAATTGAGACATCAGCATTTTGTCTTTTTAAACTCTTTTTATGGATCACGTCTCATTTTCAGATTCTACATTTCCTCCATTTCCTTCTATATATTTATTCTGCCAATTCTTCCATTGTGATGTATAAATTGGTTTGTAATAAATGAACTTAATTGCATAAAATGTATCTGTCTAGGATTTATTAGCTCAAGTTGGTCAAGTAGGTAACTGCTCCTTTTGCACCTGAACCTGTGCTTTTAAAGCAACGTTAGAGATAACTCTGTTGTCTAATGTCAAAGCCTGATGTCTGGCCTCACCTGCTGTATAGCTCTAGTGCCGTGATTCAAAGTCTCTCCTATTTAGGTTCTGTCAGGGGTATTGCTGCTCTCCAAAGCCAGGAAAGCCGAAGTAACCAGTTGACTAGTTCTGCTCTAATAAGGCTAAATCTTTAGTTGCCCAACTTAACGATACCTATTTTATTAACTCCAGGCACATGAAAGGTTAAGTGGCCCCAGAGCGTTCAAAACTATTTAAAGCAAACATGTAGCATCAGTGTAGACACTGAGATAAATTTGCTTTCCAGAGCCAATGGCGGTAGTTTTTTTAACTGTTCTGTAATGTACTGTAATTACATGTATATAATTTTTCATACTCCTAATAAAGCGTGATAACGTTTTAGTGGGTGGGTAGCATGGTACACCAGAGCTCAGGCTTGGCTGGAAGAAGGCTGTATCACAATAATGATTATGTGGGAAGTGTTTTGATGCTGTGCTGGGTGTCCAGAGGGTTGCTCTTTACTTGACATAGATGGCTGTGCTTAAGCAGGTTGCAGGGTGAGGATAAGTGAATAATTAAATGCATCAGCTTCTTAGCATAATATTTCATTATTGTGCTTTGTTGGGAGGGCTATGGGTTTGAGGTGTTTTAATGTCTTCCATCATGAGTAGTGAAATGCATTTCTTATGATGCTGCAAGACTCCAGCAGAGTGAAGGAGAGATGTACATGCTTGCCTGCCATCCTTGATAAGGGGCAGATTGTGGTCATAGAGTTTGCACGTTGGTTTGTTTGAAAGGGCCAGGTCTTCAGTTTCTTCCTACATTTTCTGGTGATCTTAGATGTATCTTATGTGTGCTGGGATCGAACCCCATAATTTTGCGGCTTGTATGGAGAAAGATCTTTCACTGGTGTGTTTCTTCTTGTGGTGCAGGGGGGAACCAGTCAGGTGATCTTTGTTATAATTCTGGCTCTGGCGCCTCCTGAGGGCAAAAGGTGGTGAAATAGTACATGATCAATGTCCCCCCTAATGTTTTGTAACACCACAGATGTTAAATTCAACAGGTGGCATTGTCTGCACTTTGAAAATCCTTCGGCCATCTTCAGAGGCTGAACTTTTCAAAAGCGATTTTGAATTTAAATAGCATTTCACCTATAGGATGGTAGTTTGGGTGTGTGTGACGTCATAGAGTACTGTTTTTATCACTTGCACATCTAGCTCTGTAATTCTCTCACACATATACATTGTTTACTATTTTCACATTCACAAACAGGCACACAGTGTCTCATAATGGCCTACACTCGACACAATTCATTTCTCATTTGTAAAGATGAAATGATCTTCCTTCTGGGCCACTCCACCTATATGTTCAACATTATTGTTGCTTGTCCTTGGAGTATGGGAAACTGTGCTGAGTGTATCGTGTTGCCTTAGCCTTGCAGCCTGTGAGGGGAATAATAATGCAGTATGTAATTGTTTTCGCCCCCTGATTTAGAATTCTATTCGGTTATGTGATAGGAAAGGAATCTGAAGCTAATGTTTTAAACCCTGTAAATGTTCTATCTATATTCAGGGTCATTTTTATTTCTGATGGGTTCATATTAGTTTGCAAAACAAGGATTAAACTCTTTCTGGCTCTATAGTGAATGCAATAATGAGATGCACCAGACATGGCGTGCTCCTAGACTAGTGGTCTTCAAACTTCTTAATGCTGCATTCCCCCGTAAAAAAAAGAAATTATCGCCCCTTGCAATTTTTTCATTACGGAACATTGCAAGCTAGAAGGAATTTCGGGATTCCCATTTGCATTCCCATGAATCCATCTAGGGACTTAGCGCAATTCCAGATTTATAAAGGTGTCAATTTGGGGTTGCATCAAATTGGTACACCTCCCAGAGGATGGCATAATGAGATATTTTTCTCCTTATTTCCTTTTTCTCAGCATGATGAAATGTGCATCAAGCATAGAAAGAGGAAGATCTAAGGATTGTTTTTGTGCAGGAAGGTAACAATCCTGCCTGTAATGCAGGCACCCTTGCACTACGGCCTTTCCATTTGTTGTTCACTTCGCCGTTGAGACGCTGCTTTGTTATGTTATGTAATGTTATGTTATGGTAATTTATATTGCACGCGATTCACCCCTGGTTATTTATATTGAATCACCCCTGAAGGGGTATCTTCGTGCAAAAGCTTTACGACAACAGGCAGCCGCCACTGAAACATTCCCTAAAACATTTCAGTTTTGAGTAACTTCCTAAATTTAAGATGATCCAGGCAGAGACTTATGTGAACCGGGAGGGCATTCCAGTGAGAGGGGGCTAGAAAGGAGAACGCTCTGCTCCTAAACAAGCCTTTTTAATCTGAGGGATTGTAAGCAACATTTTGTCTCATGATCAAAAAGCTTTTCCAGGACTGTAAAGGGTGAGCTTCGAGGCTAAATATCGAGGACCTTTCCCCATAAGGGCTTTGTGGGTCAAGCAGCAAATTTTAAAGATGATCCTCTTGTGAACTGGTAGCCAGTGTAAGGAGCGTAGAAGAGGAGCAGATGGAGACCTCGCAGGAGCCTTTCATGGCGCTGCACCTGTTTTTCTTGTATTCGCTCCCCATTCGGGACAGCTTTTGAATGGAGAGGCTCATGTTACCCACCAGGCAGTGGAGCATCATTTCCCTTGGCTTCGGGAACACGCCCATTTGGCTCCCGGGATCCTACTCCCAGAGTTTTGGACCATTGTCATAAGGTATCACGCCCTTGGGGCTGCATTTTTTGCATTAACCCTTGAGTCTTTTGCAAGATCTTTACTCAGGATTCTCAGGTTTGGTTATATCTAGAGTCTGGATGATGATCCCATCATCTCCTTAGGGATGGAAACGTTGACAGAAATAGTGGACCCTCAACTATACTGTTGATTAGCTAAGATCAGACAGTGCTATTCTTGTTGTTACTTATGCGCTTTTGATCCCTAGTGTCACATGTGTGTATCACTGATGAGCATGTTGCTCACTGGGCCATTATAAAATACTTTTATAACGAAAAGTTTTCTTGATTATTATTTGCAACAGAGGACCATTTAATTAGTAGCACTGTTGCGTTCATATGTCTAGGAGTCACTGTTTTGTATCAGAGTGTTCACCCAAGGTCTCTGACGACTCTTGTGTTCTCTTGTTATCTAGAAACAAACGTGTTGGCGCTAGGCAGCACACAGTGCGCCAGTGCAGGAGAGAGCAGAAATGCTCCATATTAAATGGAGAGCATTTCTCCTCTCTACGTTTCACGGAAAACAGTGCAGCAACTTAGCTTCATGCACTACAGTGCATAAAACATTAGTAAATATGCCCCTATGCATTTGGAGTGATGATGGCTGCATCCAAGGCACTAGAGCTGGCTGCATTGCCAGTAACTAGAGACTGTAGCACTCATCGGCACTCGCATCGGGGCACTCCTAGGCTCAGGGGGTAGCAAAACTCAGGCACTAGTGAGAGTGCACTCTAAGGCACTAGAGCTGGGGCAATCCCAGGCACTTGGGATAGCTGAAATCAAAGGCACTGCCGACTGCAATGCTTATAGACAGTAGAGGGGACAGCTGCCAGCCTTAATTTGCCTTTGAGTCACTTAAAAAGGGAGAGATAGCCGTGCGTGCTGAAGTTTACATGTGCAAGGTGAAGACAGTCTTCAGTGGCATAAAATGAAGATGTTTTTGAAAGCCATATGCTTCTCAAAAGCTATATCTTCGTGGAGAAAATGCCAGAGTTTCCAACCTTGTAGGGCATGAAGAGGCCACGTTTGGCAGGTTTTTGAGTTATTTCTGTTTAATAAACTCATGCCTATGGGAGAGGCAGAGAAGAAAACCTGTAATTAGTGGGAAAGTGTATGCAGTATGCAAAAGCATTGCCAAAACCCATAAGACAAGCATGTATTTTCAGTTTTTAAATTAGACAATCCTTTTTTTTAAAAACCAGACCCATTGTGCTTGCCTATACTTGTTTTAATGTCTGTTTGCCATTCCCTGTATACTCTCTCCCACTGTGCAATCCATTTTTAGGTCTTCCACCCATAGCGTTGTAGTGCGCAGCACTGCTCGTGCACCGCGAGACATTTTGTGGGGGGTTTCAGAAACTGATCTAGGAATCGCACACGCACGAGCGTGTGCTTTTCCTTTTGGGGCACGCTATTGGCCTTTGTGTGCGTGTTTTTTACAAAGACAGCGCGCAATAGGCCAAAGGCGGGCGCATTGCCCCGCCCATGGCCTATTGGTGTCTGTTACGTGCAGCAGCAGCATATGTTTCCAATTATCGTGCCCAGACACGGGCTCGATAATTGAAACCATATGTTTCGCTGTGGCGCTTGCACGCGCTCCACTCGCAGGCTTCTTTGCTTGTTATTCTTCTCTTTGAAATCTCTCAAAACGCATATCTATGATAGTTGGTGAGAAATACTGCACTTGTCCATACCCGGAGGGCACCTGTTTCTATCTTCTCACAACCTATGTATGTAGCCAGGGAATGACAACAGGCGGAGATTAGCACCTCAGAGTTTTATCAACTTGAAAAAGTGGAATTTTTCATGAGTTCTCCAGAACGATGAATCCCACACAAAAATAGTCCTATTCCCCCTGCAGTACCAAAACATCTTCAAAATATCGAGGAATGCAAAGCAAACAATGAGGGACACGTTTGCAGTAAGGGTGAGCTCAGAGGAGGTGTTCACTCACCAGCACCTGGGCACACCACGCTCCTTTCACTGTCATGCTCGAGTTTTGGTTGGGACATAAAGGTATTTATTAAACCAGCTATCTGGAAGCTCCATTTACTCAGAATAAAATTTCCCTTAATTGAAAAAATACAAGTTTGACTCTTTCGAATGTTTGCTGTGGGAATGTGCTAGACTGTGCACGTGCACTACAGTTAAAGGGGTGCTTTCAAGGATGCTTATTTTCAACTTAATTTATTCATCGTTTTTTGTTCTTGACTGATCCTGTGCTATTTATTAAATGTATGCTATACATTGAGCCTTTCATTCACAAATAAATTCTTCTTATAGCATTTTTCAAAAATGAGTGAGAGGAGATGTGGCTTAAGGACCAGAGCTGTTGGCTTTGGAACTGGGGAGCCAGGTTTGAGTCCTGGCTTTGGCTCAATATTCTGTGATTTGGGGCAGATTATTTAGTATACCAGTGCCTCAAAAGAACAAGCATTTGCAATGCAATAGGTCTCGCATTTAAGCGGGTCTGAGCTATTGACATTGCAAATGATAATACCTTTTATTTATTTTTTCCTTTTTTAAACATAAATAAAAGGCATTGTCATTTGTAATGCCAACAACTTAAACTCGTGTAAATGCGTGACCTATTGCATTGCAAATGCTTTTTCAGTTAACTGTGTGCTATGGAATTAGAAATAGAGTTTTTGCAGAGGCTGGAGGCTTGTGGCTGGTAATTGTCTGGGAAACCTCTCAGGTTTGATTTGATTTTATAAAGATTTTGTAAAGCGTGGCATATGCCCAAGGGCGTCTTGATACTACCTATTGTACGAAGGAGGGGAAGAGTAAACAACCAGGTACTGAGTGATTTTCTGAAAGCAAGGAAGTTAGATTGATCCCTCAGATGCTCTGGCATTTAATTCCAAAGACGGAAGGTAGCATAGAAGCTTCTACCACCCCAAGAGGCTTTGTGAACATAAGGGACAGACACTGTCTTAGCTATGCCTGAGCAAAATAATCTATTTAGAGTGTACCGAAATAATTTGTTTTTAAGGAAATAGGGACCATGGTGATAAAGTGATGTATGAGCTATGCTGAGTGTCTTAGAAGCAACTCGCTTTTTGATGGGTAGCCAATGAGCTACTTCCCTGGCTTTGGAGACTGGTTCGAACTTATTACTGTTTTTCAGAACTCATACTGCTGCATTTTGTAGTCTCTGAAGTCTTCAAGATACCCTGATGGGCTTCAAAATAGAGGGCATTGCTGTAGCCTAACTTTGATAAAGCAAGGGAAGGGACCACTGTTTTCTGCAAGTTGAATGGTAGGAAAAGGAGAATGTTCTTCAGAGTTTTAGAATGCGGAAACACGAAGATGTAAGTTGATTAGTCTGATCTCTAAAAGTGAGATTAGAAAATTATTCTAAAGTTCCTTGTTGTGGCTACTGGGATGGGAAGAAAGCCAAGGGATTGCGGCCAATGGCCATCAAGTGTTATTCCAAAAGGAGGTATCTCGTCCAAAGAGGAGAACCTCTGTCTTTTCAAAATTTAATTTAAGACAGTGGGAGATCATCCAGTTGACTATTGCACTCATGTATTTGTTAAATCTGAGCAGAGGGGTGTCTGATGCAGCACATGTCTGTATCAGCAGCTTTCAATTGCCGATCTACAAAGCAAATGACTGAAGTTCTTTGACGGCCTGAAGTAAATATACAATCAAAACATACAGCATGGGAATGTTTGTTGAGATCCATATGTATTACAGACCAAATGTCACTCTAAGCAGAACACACCAGCAAAGACAGGTAGGATACTGCCATCATTACAATTAATGTTCTCAGTATTTTCATAACATGAAAATGTAGTTCATCAGTGATTTGTTGAGAAGGTAAATAACAAAATGCTAGCATCATCTTTAATTGTCTATTGATGCAGTGCTTAATTTGTAAAAAAAAAAAAAAAAAGTGCCAGGGTCCTTGTCAGGAGGCCACTGCAGTTTGCAAAACCTGTTGCCCGTTGACGTTTCTAAATGCCAGTACCAACACAACTACTAACTATCACACTCATATAAGTGTGACCATTCAGACTATTACAGGACCTCAAAACTTTAAGAATGGCTTGGGTGATAAGTAGTAGTCACCTTTGATGTATTGTCTATCAATAAACAACTGTTGTTGTGCTCATCTCAAAAGCAGAGAAACAGTACCATCAAGACTCCTAGATTTATTTTTGTAGGTTGAGCCTAGGCAGCGCATACGCTGTTTCTTTTGAGACTTGCTGTATTTACTCTATGTGCTCGATCGCACTCATCTATTTCCATTGGGTTTTTTTGTGTGCCCTTCTGAAATGCTGGTTTTTGCAGTGGTGCATAGGTTGCCTTTTTCCTGCTTTGGCTGCTTGATTCACTACCATGGTACTGCCCCTATTACAAGTAGGCGTTCACTTCTTTCTATTTCAGTTACTCTCAGCGCCCTTTTTTTAATTTTAGCTGGCCTTTTCAGAATGTTCTGAAATGCTTGCTTTTCGTGTTGTGAGCCGTTGCCCAACCCACTCCCGATTTGTAGTTTGATCCTCCTCCACAAATGTTCTGAAATGCTTGTTTATGTGTTGGTGTTGTGTGCTGCCGCACAACCCCTGCCCAGTTTGCAGCTTGACCCGTCCCCCACCTGGCTTTTTGGGCATGCAATGCGTTCACACAACGGGAGTAGTATTGCCATAGTCATTATACACGGTTGTGCACTTAGAATGATAGAGCACCAATTTACAACTAAAATGCTTGTTTTACAGGGTTGGTGTTGCGTGCTGCCACCCAACCCTCTCCCAATTTGCAGCTTGTCCTATTTAAATGAGTGAAAAATCTCTATATAAATACAATCACAATACAATATAATAATACAAGACTGGTGTTAGACTTGGCACCATTGGCGTTAGTCTCCCTTCCACTTTTTGCTGTTGCCTCATCTGTTTCTGCTGGTCTAGATGCTTTGGGCACTTTGCCACTGCTGTTCAGTACCAAAGTGCAAGTGCTTCCTGTTTTAAAATTGTTGTAATGGATTAGTGACTCCGTGATTGGTTATTTGATTTACTTGTCAGACCCAAGTACAGTGCGCCATGTGTGCCCAGGGCCTGTAAATCAAATGCTGCTGGTGGGCTTGCAGCACTGATTGTGCCACCCACAGAAGCAGCTTGTAAAATGAGACTCAGGCCTATTGCAGAGCCCGTGTGCAGTCTGGGACTGCCATGTCGACTTGGCAAGTGCACACACTTGCCAGTCCCTAACCCTTTCCTTTTTTACATGTTAGTCAACCCTAAGGTAGGACCAAGGTACCCCTGAGGGCAGGGTGAAAGGTAGGACATGCCCTGATGTGTGTAGCATGTCCTGATAGTGAAATACTGCCAATTTCGTTTTTCACTATTGCAAGGCTATCTGTTCCCATAGGCCAGAATGAGCAGCTTGTTTATAAAATCTTATAAACATAACTGACCCAGGGAACAAGATAGGAAAATAAATTTTAGTATGCCTGAACTCAGAATGTGAAAGCGCATCTTTTAGTGTGGGCGATTTTAACATTCTGTGTTTGAAAATACCAGTTTTTTTCTTGCCTAACCATCTAGTGTGCCTCTCCTAGGTTTGTGTATTACATGGCTGGCTTGTGAGTGACAGCAGCTGGGAGAGGGCTGTGGCTCCAGCAGTCTGATGAGTCAGTGCTGGGCTGAATGGGACCTGGGTTGAATTTAGAGTAGGGGGAGGAGATTTACTTTCACCTGCCTGGGCCAGGTCAGCTTTCAACAATGCTGTCTCCACCTCCTGCCAGGAAGCTGTACCAGTGAGGACATCACTGGTTTTGGCTGGGTACAGACACTCTCTGCCTTCAGAGACAAAGGATTTGTGTGTAAAAAAAGGGGGACCAAGACCCCAGAACTTTAGATCACTTCTGGGAAATCAAGAGAACCTTTGCCAAGGAGAAGAACCGTAGAAGCTAAAGGAGAATTACTGCCCCTGTGCTGTTTGCTGTTGGGGTTGGCCTGCAGTGGTTGCTTGCAGGAAAGGAGAAAAATGACTTTGCGGTTTGCTTAGTCACCTGCTTGAAGAAAAGGTCTCCAAGGGCTTGGAACCGAGCTTGCCTCCTGTCTGAAGTCACTTGGACACAAAGACTTTACCACCAGCTCCCCTGAATTTCTGTGCTGGAAACTCCAACTTGCAAAGAGGTGCCTGCTGCTGTTTAGGACCTCTAGAGACTGTTTGTTGTTGGGACCTGGAAGATCGACACAATGATGAAGAAGCGTGTCGCATTGCACCAATTCCCAATGCATCGCCGAATCACGGAGAAGACGCGAGCCGCATCCGCACACGGTCCCGACGCATTGCCGAGCCCCGGAGAAAAAGCGAGCTGCATCCACACGAGTTCCGACGCATCGCCGAGAAGACCGTCGCAGCACCTGCTGTGCGGCTGCAAACGTTCACACATCGACCGGATCGTCGCCATGCTTCGAGGCACCATCTTGTCGCATCCTAACCGGAACGCACTGAGAAACAGATGCTTCCCTCATCTTCGGTAAGGAACAGACGCATCGCCTCCCCCCCCTGCAGTAAGGAACAGGTGTGCCGCCTCCCCTGAAGCAAGGAACTGACGCATCGCCTTCCCAGCAACCCTTTTGTTTGTTTTGCGTGACACATCAAAGGTACTTTGTGGGAAAAGTGCTGCATTTACAACTTGCATTGAACTGAACTATTTCTACCATTGAAGAGCCTATTTTTGATACTGTATTGTGGATTTTTGCCATTTGGTCTTGTTTAGATAAAGAATACTTGTTTTTCTAAACTGGTGTGGTGTCCATTTGTAGTGTTTTCACTGTGTTACTGTATGTGTTCACAAATGCTTTACACACTGCCTCTGAGATAAGCCTGTATGCTCGTGCCAAGCTACAAAAGGGGTGAGCAGGGGTTATTTTAGGAGTGACTAGAAGCAAGGGTTCCTAATTCGACAAAGGTGCAAACCACTGCCAACTAGAGACCTCCATTTCTAACAACTGGTATATATTTTCGAGTAATATAATCTCTTATCCAGAATTTACAATACAAGTAATGTTTAAATAACAAATACCCTAACCATGCAATAACTGGAATCATATGGGTACTTATCAATATTTTGTTTTAAAAAAAAGAAATTAATAACATTTTGTCTTTATTACTAGCTCAGTTTCAGAACACTAACTTTGAATACCCTTAAAAAATCTTAATTTTATACTAAGCTTTCCTCTGGCGTTATAAGAAATTTGTAGTTTCATGATGGCAGTCATGTCAGTTTACAGCATAGTGAACTATGGATTATTGAAGCGAGTGACCAGTCTTCTCTTTCATTTGTTTTTCCCTAGGCGGGACTTTCTGCCTTCCAGGCCCGGGCTTTTCACTCACACGCATGCGCACTCGTTCTTTCTTCCTGTTCATCTGGGGGACAGGGGCAGACTTCGTGCCAGGGTGTGATTTCAGAGCACTGAGCTTGAGAGCGTGGGGTCACAGCACTCTTGTCCTGGACAGTATAAGAAAAGGATAAGGGTGAGACATTAGCATGGCTTAAAAATGACAGGACAGCAAACAGTGTGTTCCTCTGGAGCAGGGTGTTGAAAGGTCTTTGAGGAGCATGTTTTCATGTTCCATGGGGAGCTCGCACAGTGGCCGTGAGACAGTTACCCAGAAGTGTGGGGAGGGTGGGAAGGGATTACTTCTTAAGAATACTTGGGGGCAGATTTACAAGCCCCTTGCGAAACATTTACGCCGCCGTTGCGTCACTTCTGTGACGCAGCGGCGGCGTAAACCATGCGCTATGTTGCGCCTTATTTACAACATGACGCATCTAGGGAGATGCGTAACGTTGTAAAGCCCTGCGCTACATTAAACCTGCGTCAGGTTTGATGTATGCAGGGTGGGCGTTCCGGCGGAAAAAGCCTCGGAAAAGTGACGCAGTGAAATCTACAAGATTTCACTGAGTCACTTTTCCGACGCTGCTGCGTCAAAACCCTGCGCCTGCTTGAAGCAGGCGTAAGGCATGACGCAGCATGTTCGGTATGGGCAGCCCCTGAGCATTGCCGGAGTTGCGTCGTGCTTGTGACACGACTCCAGCAATGCGCCACCCTTATGCCATCAGATGCGTCACGCATCTGTTTATCCTTGCGCCATGATGCGCTGCATTGTAAATGCGGCGCATCTGTGGTGGCGCAAGGGTAAACTTGCGTGACGCATCTTTCCTGGCGCATCCCTGCTGATTTGCAGGGATGCGCCATGAAACATAAATCTTCCCCGTAGTGACTATGTTAGAGCACACGCAGATGCATGGGTTGTGAAGGTTGAGGGGATCACTATTTAAGAATACTTGTTGATTATGGTAGAGCACAACCAGACGCATGGGGGAGGAAGTATGTTGTCTAAGTAAAGCATGGGTGGAGAGTTTTGCATGCCATGATTGTAGAGGCTTCTGACTCTGAGACTTGGGAGTGATCAGCAACGGGATGGCTGATGTGCACATTATTTTATATGTGGGATACTTACACAGCATGTTCACCAATAGTTTGGGTAGGCACTAAAAGCTCACTTTGAACCCCACTTTATTTACTGCCTAGAACCTATGAACACAGCAACAGTGGTTGCACTGAAGACGCGTGCAACCTTCCTATACCTCCTTGTGCTATGCACTGGTCCACCTCTCCTGCCCCTGCTACCCCTCTCACTAGTTTCTCTCTCTCTCGTACCATGTCTTAACCCTCTCTCTTTCTTTCTCCCACATTCTTCCCACCTCTCTCATGCGTTTCACTTCATGTCTTAGAACACAGTTTCTTTTCCATGCCTTTTCAAGGTTTCTCTCGCTCAAACTCAAACCCGCCCTCTCCAGTTCTTCTTGGGTTGTCTGCTGCATACATAGGCACTCCCTCTTTATGTATCTGTGGCCTGCTCTCCCCTTCTTTCCCTCTTTCTAACACACTCTTCTTCTCCTCTATCTGGAGTTCATTCACCACTTCATGCTCAAACTACCTATCCCTCTCTATCTTCTTATCTATCTATTATTTGCAGCTCTCGCACCCATCTGTTCACCATCCCACCTATTTCCACTACACAAATGCACTACACACCACACACAATTCCAAAGGTAATAAATTCCAATCCAACACACATAGTTCCACTCCACGCCACATACATCTACTCCACTCCACTTCAAAACACATAGGTAAAATACATTGTAATGTACAGCTCCAGTAGCTCTAACCCTCACAAATGTGAGACCTGTTGCATTGCAAATGCTTGTTACTTTTTATGGACCTAGATAACTCTTTCCTTTTTTTAACATCTAAAAGTTTGAGAGGTTTGGTCTTTTCTCTGTTGCACTAAACATAGACTCTTCCACAAGTGCATGTAGATGTGTGCAATATCTGTCAACTATGCTCTAGCATGTTTATTATGTCGCCTGCATAGACGTTTACATGAAGAGAGAGTAAGGTCTAGAAATGCTTGTATGGGAATGTGCGATTGGTAGGTCAACTCCACATACAATTAGTACTTTACATTTATTGCAAAGTGCCTTTATAGTTGTCTTTTCATATGCACCTGTTGGCACACCATGTACATCAGTGCAGTTTATTGTACCAGGTACTTTAGAAATGTCTTCACCACGTATAACCTGCCGTCCACTTTGAGGGTAGTTGCTGCTCCAAATGGGCGGCTGTTGGATGCAGTAGGATGTAGCTACACGTCAGTAAACTGAATGTAAATAGATTGTTCGCAATGAAATATGGGCAGCAAAACAATGACAAAAATCGCAAATGGGGATACAGCGGCAACTCTTTGGGTATCAAGATGGCCGGCCCTTCATATCTAGGTCAATTAAGCATTTGTTCAGAAGACAGCACGTGCTAGTTTTGACAGACCCAAACTTCAGTCCTTACATTGACCTTGTTGACCATGAGCATGTCCGATTACTCCTACTATGCATTAGTCAGTCGCCACTGGGTGTGTCTTATCAGTCCTATTATGCATTAGTCAGTCTTCAGGAAACCCACATTTCCCTTTAAGTATCCTTGTGAGTAGCCTACATTTAAGACTTACTGGCCATGAGCCTGGACTGTAAAACCAGTGGCCAAAAGCCTACTGAAGCTTTTACCAGGACGAAGTAGAGACAGAAGTCGCAAGTGGACATTTATTATAATAGTGCCTTACTTCTGCAATGACCTACAACATTAATCTAGGTCTTAGATCCGCTTACCAATAGTTAGCAGTCAATTTGTGGCAAACCTCAATATTTGGAGGAACTAAAAAGTGCTGGGGGAGATTTTTTTTTAATGTATTCCTCTGCAGTACTACAGTAATATCATGACATTACACGGTCAATTGGGAAAGTTGTCTTGCCATAAATCTCAAATACGAATTGAATTTCAGCGCCTACCAAAGCAAGTATTCAGCTGCGTGGCTATTTGGGTGGCAGTGAATTCAAATGTGAGAGATAAGTGCATTTAATTTAGGAAGTATTCTGCAATATGCTCAAGTATTCCAGTGTCTCAATCAAAGAAAAATTGAAATTGCTGAGACTAACACATTTCATAAGCGTTTTTTTGGCACACACATCACTTTATCTCATGTAACAAATTTAAAAATACCTCTACTTGGTCAATAAAAAAACCCTGAATTCCATTTTTTCTGAGATGCGGTGCGTATAAATTACCATTGTTTTCAAGAGGCTTTTACAGAATGCAAGCTCGGGTCCAAAAACCTGTCTGAAGGGCCAGACTTGACTCTGTGCTGAAGCGCATCTCAAAAGCTATTGTTTGAAATAGGGTGCGCGCTGCATTCAAATGACTCACTTGAAGTACGGTCGCGCCATGTGTCAGGCTGCAGAATTTTAAAGAGAATTGTGGCCCCTATGGGCTGCAGTTACTTCTGTATCTTCCATCAGCCAAGAAATAGGGAGTCGAAGCAAAGTAATTAATGACACCCTAACAAATGTTGGATGGCCTCCTTTTGTGGGATTTATTCATCTGTTCACTGGCACATACATTGACATGCTTGCTCTTTGTTGTGCACTTGAAGGTCACCCTTTCCTTTTTAGTGTCTCTAACTCACTGTATGGTAAGTCTGTCTCTGCTTTTCTGCACTCTTTCGTGGGGGCATATCAACAAGGGCTTTATCTCTGCGTTTTTGGCATTAAAAGCCAAAAAAGCAGAGATAAAACTAGCGCCCTATCAACAACAGGGTGCTAACACGCAAATTCGCATGTTAGCACCCTTTTACTCTACACTTCCCCTTGCATCTCTAATGAGATGCAAAGGGGGCGTTCCAGAGTAAAATAATAGGAGAAATGTCGCGAAGTGCCATTTCTCCTATTATCAAGAATATCGCTAACCCTGTTAGAGACAAAAATAGCAGCGCTAACCGCGGTTAACGCTGCTTTTTTACGTCTGGTATTTTTCTGACTTAGCCATGATATCCTATGGAAGGAGGATATCGTGGCTAAGTTTGCCTGTCCCTATCAACAAGGTAACGTGAGATTATCGCTGGGTTTCCAGCGATAATCTCACGTTAGCCTGTTAGCGTGAGGATTTTTATCGCTATTGAGATAAGCGTTGCTAATAGCACGTTATCTCAGCGATAAAAATCCACGCTAGCCGGCGATAATTATCCTAGCGCTAAGTGTGCTTAGCGATAATTATCGCCGGTTGTTGTTGATATGCCCCTTGATTCGTTAATAGGTAGTGATCGCATTAACCGCGAGGTCCTGGAACGACCTTCCCCTTCACCTCTGTACATCACCCTCAATCCTGGTTCTGGAATTCAGAAAGGGACTCAAGACCTGGCATTTTCGAATGATCGCAGCATGAAACTGGCGTCTGGATCCCCTCGCGGGTCATGAGCCGCGCTTTACAAATCTGAGTTCATTGATTAAGAGTAAAGGAATGGCATAACCAGGGAGAATACTAGCTTGATTAGGCAACCTTTTCTTTACCTCCTGCATAACCTCACATAATTTCCGGCTTTTTGCTCTACACTTATTATAGAAACTCCCACAATTATGCCTCTAGCCTTGTTACATAATTTCAAGTCCTTTTGGGTAAAAGTCCTACGAAAGGTGCACATGAACAACACAAATAAAAAGAAGGCGAGCAGCTGTTGCCACTTATGATTTTAGTGGGAGTGTTTTTTTACCATGAAATATGTACTTGTGCCCAAAATTAACACAAGCAAGCATTTGGCACTAAAACATAGCAATAATTGGCAAATTTGTATTTTGAATAATTTTGCATAATTTTTCTGAAATTTTCTGTAATTAGACGAATGGATATTAAGAATTGTGCACGCCTCTAGTAGGCCACCAAAATATGAGTTGCACCATTGGCCCTGTCAGCCCCCTTCAGCACTGGGGGATGAGAATAAAATGCTGCCCCAGTCTCACGCATACCTTCACTGGCCCAGTACGCCTGCCTGACTTCCAACCCATCGCAATAACTGTGATACAAATGAACACTTGCTCTAAGCTTTTTGTAAATGGGATCAGAAAATGACCCATTGCCTGGCCCGCAATCAAGTGTAACACATTGAAATTGACCTAATATTAGTGAATTCTCAATATTTTTCCCTATTCCAAGTGCCAGAATTAGAGATTCTGCCTCACCACCCTCGTATCACATTATCAAATAGCAACTCATAATAAGATCCCTAGACCCTTTAATCTCATAGATTTCGCTACGCCACTCCTACGACCCTTTCTTGCGGGGTACGCCCACCCTTCAAACATTATACCTGGCGCAGATGCGTCACTTCGTAAATATGGCGCGACATGGCGCATGTTTTACGCCACTGGTGCATCACAAAAAGTGATGCACCGGTTCTGCAAAAGTGACGCAGGGGCTCATAAATGAGCCCCTCTATTCGTACCATTTTTTGGAAAAGTTGGGTGGCTAAAGAGATTATCCAAGTGTTAGAAGGTGGTTCTGAGACTATGGCCCGCCCGGATTTTTTGCTTTTTGAGCACCTAATTGTTGAGCTTTTACTGTGGGGGAGCCTCATAAGTTGGGACTCACCCACAGTGAACTCAGGATGTAAGAGACTGCATGGGGATTTTACTGGTGTTCCCCTGGCTTGACCAGACCACTGCGCAGCAGCTGGAGTAAGGGACACCCGGCTGGTTACATGCAGACACATGTGTACATGCGTGTGCACACGTGTATGGGCTGCGCAGGGGAGATTCCTAGCGTGCGCAGTCCAGGAGCAGCTGCAAAGTGAATGGTGTGGCAGGACTTATGCAGTATTGGGTAGTGATATGGAATAGGCTTTATACGCTGGAAAGAAACATGCCAGGGAAAGTCAGTGTGTTTTACTGTGTTCTCACTTCATTATTTCCCTAAGGGAATGTGGGCCCATGGCTAAATTAACTTCAACAAGGTCTACAGTTTCCAGACAAGCACTAAAGTCCATTGTATTGGAGGTGAAAAGAAGTATTCTGCAGAGTCCAAAGTCATATTTGTACTGTTTTTGGGTCACCCAGAACTGTCATATTTCTGTGAGCCATCCAGGACCAGAACCAGGCTGAGGGCTGACCTCAGCTGGATGGATTGATAACCTTTCTTCCACAAGCTAGGGCCTCCTCTCCACGAAGAGAAGATGGGAGGGGCTACAGGCTCATCAATTAGCAGCTGTCACTGGGTGCCAGGCACCAGGCTGCACCAAGGAGGGAAGGCAGCGTGGGGGATGAGGCTTCAGACATGTGTTCAGAAACCCTGGACGACACCATTTTGAACAAGCTCAAAGGCTGGACAAGAAGGAGGAAGCAGGGGCAGGGACGTGATGTGTCGCTGTTTGATAGGACCAACAGAGACTTCCTGCCAGCCCCCTACTCAACTTTTAAAAAGTGCTTGCACAGGAAGAGAAGGGCTCTCTGGGGTGTGGTCTGCTGAGGGTGAAGGTGCTGGAGCCTGGTGCAATGGGCAGTTGGAAGGAGAGACCCCCTGACTGCCCCCAGGACCCTATCAGCACCAGAAGAAGAGCCCAGGACTGGTGCACAGAAGCAGGGGCCTCTGCGCAGGGAGAACAGAGTCCCAGAAGGAGAGCCTGACAAAAGGCTGGCGCAGGGAGCCAGTGAAGACAGCACACTGCTGAATCTACCCTCTCAGAGTCCCAGAGGGCAGAGGAGAGTGTTCCCAGTGGCGGGGGCTGGTAAAGAGGAGCATAATGCGTCGCCAGGCATTTGGAAATCTGCCGTTTTGGTGCTTTGTGGCCCCAGAGGAGGGGGGTCACCCTCACTTGTGAAAAGGTGCTGGGGGAGCTGCTGGAGAGGCCCAGTCTTCCCCCCCCCAGCACGAAGAAATCTGACATTTTGGTGCCTGGTGGCCCCCAGAGGAGGGGGTCACCCTCACGTGTGAAAAGGGGTGCAGGTGGGCTGCAGGAGCACGCAGTCTCCCCCAGCATAAAGAAGAACAGTCCACCCTAAGTTTCACGGGGCATCTGAAAGAATAACCTCTCAAGGTCACAGCCAGCCTTTAACAACTTCTAGGCTGGAACTTATGTTCTACAGCTGAGGGTGTACTATGAAGTGCATCACGGAGTGAAGGGCTGAGTTGGGGGATGTCTGGAGAAGGGCATCCCCTGGAGGTGAAGTGGTGTAATTGCACCGAAATGCATTTACTATTGGTTATTTCTTTCTAGGTGGACTGAAAGTCACATGTGTAAAGTGAAGTACCCGTGTAAGGTTATGTTAAGCTAAATGGAGTTATGTTGCTGGACCTTCCTGCTAGGGGGTCTGGCTGTATTTACGTAATCCCATGCTTTTACCTGGGATTCCTTTTAAAGTGAAGAGGCACCCTGCAGGAGAAGTGTAGTTGCCAGGAGTACTTCTTTTGAAGGGACTGTAAGTCACATGTGTAAGGAGATGTCATCAGCCAAGTGGGGTTATGTTGCCAGACAGTCCTACTAGAGTGTCTGGCTGTATATGCGCAATCCTGTGATTTCATCTGTGATGCCCTTAGGGGCTGTAATTGCAATGCATTCAAATGATCAACCAAGGTGATGAGTACTGTCATTCTAAAGTGTGCGTAAACATGGATTCTTGCTGCTGCGCTTAGGTGAAGACCCCAGACTGCTAGCCCTTAAGATATAGAGGTGCATACTTTATGGTCAGTAGGAGATGCTCAGTCAGGGTCATGTGTCACCAAGGCAGGTTTACCCCTTTTTAATGCTTGTTGAGGTAATGGGGTGGGTCGCCACTGGGACGGTGCCAGTGCGCAGGGCCCTCGCTCCAGGTTATGTTCAACTAACTGCATTGGGGGCAAGTTGATGTGCATACATGGGAGTGGTGGTACTAGACCCCACCCCCCCTGCGGGAGGGGTGGAGATGTTATGCAATGTCACAAAGTAATTCCAACAGCTTATGTATATTTGTAAATTGGTGCATAGTATTGAGTGGTGTGTGTGTTTAATAAATGTACTCTTACTTTTATAAAGCAAAGTACAGACTGGACAATCAATTATTGAGTGTTATTTTTGTACACCTGCAAATGGCGATTACTAGCCCACACCACCTTCCTTGAGTAAGCCTCAGACTGCTCTGCAACGCTACCCTCTGAGAGTCAGGCGCTACAATTGGGTGTTTGGTTCCCAGTGAAGGACAAATGTAGTCATGTTATTTGTGCAGGCCTCACAGATGCTGCCTCGTTTTCCAACACCAAGTTAAACACTTATTACAGGATGTGCATTTTCTATCCTCTCAGGAAGCGCAATCTAAATTTTGTTTGCCTGCCACTTCTTAAATACGATTCTTTAAGATTGCTCATAACTCAACAGCTTTCTCTTATGTCTCGGACACCCTCCTCTCCGTCTGACCCCCCCATTAGAACCACTATCTACTTCTCTTTCCGTTCGGGTATCCCATATATATAAATATCTCAATTTCTCTCTTCCCACTCGCCCCAAGAGTAAAACTGAAATTTTATGGGAATCTGATTTGCAAAGCACTCTCCCTATACACATATTGAACTCGATTTGGACACAAATACACCACACTTCCTGTAATGCTAGCACCACTCAAACTCTTTATTATTTTTATCAAAGGTTGTTTTTAACCCTATTATCTATCTCTAAATTCAGTTCCCACCTATCCCCCAACTGTTGGTCTTGTAAAAACACTCCTGGCACATACTTACACTTCTTTTTCCTCTGCCCTAATATTTCTCTTTTCTGGACAAAGGTATGTAAATGAATTACCTCCATTTGCTCCAGCAAATTTCCTTTTGATGTCTACTCCATATTCTTGGGCAGTAATTCCATTCATTGGTTTGGTGCTCGTAGATTGGGCTCCTTTGTAGATTTGATACTTGCCATTGTCTTTCAGGTTATCACTTCCAACTGGAAGGATGCCTCTAAAGTCACTTTTTCTGCTAGGTGGAATCTTCTCTGTTCCCATCCTAGGTTAGACAGAGCCTCGGCAACTACCTCTCAGCAGCTCCTTTGAAAGGAAGCCTTCTGGTCTCCACTTACTAATTATCTGTCTTCTTCTGCATTTACGTAACAAAGACAGTAACTTTGTTTTTCAACCGCCATGAGTATACTGCTAAATCTTTTTCATAATGTTCATATTTGATGGCTATTAATTTATTAACTGAGATTATATAATGTAGGTAAAGCTTTATTCGATATAAAATATCATAAAAGCACAACATACAATGATTAAAAAAAAAAGGATCAAGTGTACATAAAAAACATCAGTAGTCGAAAACGTCTTAAAAAGTTGTAAAAACAGTTAAAAGCAACATATAAGAATCAGAGAATAAAGTGCTTAGTTATTTAGAGTTCGTTAAAATACAAGGTAGCCGTCGATCTCATAAGTGGATCAGTGCAGTTGGGATGGAATGTTTTTCTTACGCAATAGCCACGCACAACCCAAGTACTTGGCAATGCCGCAGACAATAGTAAGGGACGAAGTATCCGTCTGCAGAATGCGTAGCACAGTACAATAGTCACGACATCCCAACATTCTGCAGATCGGACGGAGCCATTTAGCTCTTGGCCTTCGATAATGATGGCAAGCAAATAAGAAGTGAGGAATAGACTCACTAGGTGCTGTGCAACTCGGACAGCCAGCAGATGACGGTAGGGATCCCTTCCAACCAGCAGTCACACAATTAAGGGGGAGGGACCCTAATCTGAATCGTACATACAGGGATCTGTCCAGAGGGGACTGGATGAAGTCAAGATATGCCTCCAGTTTACAAACGGGCTTATGTTCGAAAAAAGCCACACTCAACTTCCCCAATTTGGGATTATTCAGATCTCTTGTATTTACCCAACTCCAATATGCTTCCTTAAGATCCTGTTTCTGAGGGGGTACCTGAGATACCCAGGAGTCTTCGTAGCCAATGGATTTCAGTGTTTGCTTTATGTGGGTGATCCATTTTAACCTCCGCCCAGTGTCTGCTAATAGGAGATCATCTAGACCTGCCGCATATTTAGCAAGTTCAGGGGTCCTCCGCAGTCTTGCCCAGAATAATAAAGGGCGTAGACGTGCAATGTCCTGGATGGAGTGTCTCCCCAGGTCATGCAGCAAAGGTTTTAAGGGGGATGATGCTGGGACAGAGATGAGGTTCCTCATAAATTTGTTCTCTGAGACAACCAAATCGTGAATGTTTTCGTAGCCCCAAATTTCAGCCCCATACATAGAGCTAGACAATGCCTGGGCCTCATATACCACAAGAGCCGGTGCCACAGGTCGGCTAGTAGAGAGATGTTGTTCTCTTATAATGGCACCGGAAACCCTCTTGTGGCACAGAAGCATCTTGGTCAAGTGTGCACTCCACTTCATCCCTTTTGCAATGCGTATCCCTAGATAATCAAAAGAATCTACAATGTCTAGGGGAGTGCCATCGAGGGTAAAAGTATAACTAAAACGTCTCGGAGGGTTTATAACCATTAGTTTGGTTTTTTCGGTATTAATAATGAGCCCATAGGATTTGCAAAAGAAAGCAAATCTGTCTAGGTTTCTTTGTAGGCCAGCCGGGGATTTTGAGATCAGGAGAGTGTCGTCGGCGAACAGGAGGGTGGGGATCTTTTCACCAGCCAGGACTGGCGCATCGGCAGGGACCTCTCTAAGGAAGTCCACCACCCCATTAATGTATAGAGAAAACAGGGTGGGAGCCAGCACACAGCCCTGGCGTACCCCCCTATTCACCGCGACACTCCCTGTAAGCTGGCCTTGGGCCCCCCATCTGATATTGGCATGGTTATTTTCATGTAAAAGCTTTAAAAAGGCAAGAATCTCATGGGGAACACCTAGTTGAAATAAAACCTGCCACAAACGTTGGCGGGGAATTAGGTCGAAAGCCGACTTTAAATCAATAAAAGCTAAATATAGGGTTCCCCTGCCTAAGACTACCGTTTTCCAATATATCATAAAAAATCTAAAAACTTGATCCATGGTGCCTACCTTTTGTCTAAAACCTGCTTGGAAATGTGATAAAACATCCCCATTCCCAATCCAGCATCTCAGTCTCATTAGGAGAACCCTGCCAACTACTTTCTGTATTACATCAATTAGACTGATAGGTCTATAGTTAGCAGGGTCCTCCTTATTGCCCTTTTTAAAAATTGGTACAACCACCGCGGCTTTCCAGGACACAGGTACTATGGAACCCTTAGCTATGGCATTCATGACAACAACAATGAATGAGGCCCAGGGAATTTGGTCGTGTAGAAGAAGATCACCTGGTATGCCATCAGGCCCAGCCGCCTTACCGGGGGCAATACTTTTGATGGCCAAGATAGTTTCGTGGATCCCAAAGTTGGTCTCCGCTGGGAACTCAACAATGGGTGGCGAATCCTCCGCCACCGGTGTGTCAGAGGCAGTCACCCCCTCATATATAGCAGAGAAATGGTCGAACCATTGCAGCTCCGCTATATGATTTGGGATACTTATTGTTTTGGCCCTTTTGGCTCTGTTCAGAATGTCCCAGAAGGCTGTAGAATTCCGGTTTAAAGCCGCCTCCTTGAGTTCCTGCCAATGACTTTCTTCCCAATCCCGTTTGGCATCTTTCAGTGATCTTGAATAGTCTTGTCTTGCCTTACTGATTAGGTTTCTATCCTGTTTCCTTAAGGCTTGGGACAGAGTAATTCTGGCCCTTCTGCAACCTTTGGAGTACCAAGGGTTCCCCCTCGAGGAGTCCGCCTTGGGGCGGGCTTTCTCCCCCACAATAAAGAAGTCCCCTATTTTACTGATGGTGTCATAGTAGACAGAGGCTATGAGGTGGGGATCATCCATTTTAGTGCTAGCATCATGGAGTTCGGTAAGTTTCCTAGCTAGAAGCTCTTTGATCAGAGCAAGCTTCTCCTCATGTTGGGAGATCCCGTGCCATTTAAGGCGTCGACAGCACCCTGCCAGTGACACCTCCTTGGTTGCCATTAGTGGGGGTTCGTTGGCCACATTGGGTGTTATCATCCAAGGGTCTTTGGCTTGTAAACATAGTGGATTGTGGTCGCTATCTATTGTATTTTTGACGACCATATCTGTGATGAGCCCCCAGGAATGGATATCGACCAGGATATAATCGATGCGTGATGGCGAGATTAATCTGTTGTAGGTAAAGGCGCCACCCTTGTCAGATATAGATCTGCCATTCACTGCACGTAGATTAAATTCTTGTGTAAGTGCGTTCAGTTGGATGGCCCTTTGTGACCATTTCTTAATCGGAGCAAGCTCCAAGGGCGGGATTCCCCAAGTGAGATCTGAATCACTAAGCCCGAGTAGATCTTCTGAGGCTAAGGGTTCGAAAGTGCAGTTAAAATCTCCACAGATAATAATAGTGGAGTTCCGGTCAATATGTGTAAGTTCATGTTCCAGAGCAACCACTGTCTGAGAGATCTGTCCACCCATAGAACCTCTAGCGTAAATGTTAAAGAGATCTAGGGTGGGGCCGCCATGCGTGCCTTTTATTGTCAGATGTAGCAGATCAGGGGAAACATTGTTATGGCACTGAACCTGACAGTTGTGCTTAATATTTATCCACACATGATTATATAATGGTAATTATTGGATATTTCTATTTAATATATTTGGTAAGGATGCTGATTATTTTTTCCTTTTATTCTTTCTCTTTTCTCACTCTTTATTCTTTCTTTTTTTCTCTTATAAAAACCTAAAATGCTAATTTTATATAGTGCTTAACTCCTTAATTGATCTTAGCTTGGCTATGTTTTTTGATAAAGTTTGTTATATTAAGTTTTCATCTTTCCTTTATCATATACATTTTATAATATCTTATGTACCTCTTTTATGACCGTTGATATATTATTGTACCGTGTTCTGTATTTGCTCCAATAAAGATCTTCAAACAAAAAAATTTAGCTGATGGCTCATCTACAATAGGGCTTCCGTGTTTGGTGCATCAGAAGTTCAGCTGTATTGAGAGGGTGCCTTGCAGTGCACAGGGAGAAAACTCCTTGCTCATCTGAAACAATCCCTTGCTTCAGATGGGCTGTTGTGTAGCTGCCAGAGACAAACTCACTACGACCACCCTGTGTCAATAGAAGTATGGACAGCAAAACTCAGTATAATAGTGATATAATTCCTCAACTGTTTTATATCGTCTTAGTGATTTATCTGCATTCACGGGCTCAGTGTCATGCAGTGCTTCACAGAGATCAAGGTGTGCCTCAACAAAGGTGAGGTACTATGGGGTACTATGGAGCACAGCTAGGAAATGGCACCTATCGGAGGTCATCGTCTATAGCTGCTATCCACTTTGGGTACCCTTCTGTGTATTTGTGATGTATTCAGTAGGTAGCATTAATTTCTCATGGCTTCTGACTGCTGTGGTGTGCATGCCTTTAGAATGTAGATCATCTTTATTTCAATTAGTTTGTAAGAGGCAGCTTCTATTTGTTTAAGAATAGCTTTGCTCCATGATCAAGACCTTCAGTCCCTCTCAGGAACTCTGCACCCAGCTCTCTCTCTCCTTCAGCAACAAAATGAGCATGGTATACAACAACTTTGCAGCACACCTCTCCTTCCTCTCCATCCTTCAAATCTGGCAAGAAGAAAACAACTGAAACCTCATTGACCTGCTGGCCCATCTTCACCCTGGTAGAAACTGTTCCCATCAAGCGCTCTGTCCACTCAAGAGCCCCATCAAATCCCTGTCCCCACCTCATCTTCACCAAAGAACTCTACTCCACCTGCACCATCCTCACTCCTTTACTCAATGACTCTCTCGTAACCTCCAACGATGATTCCGAGTCGTAGGTAAGTTGGAAAAGGTTTATTTTTAAGTAGAAGTTTCCCACAAACCAGAGAGCAGCTTTGCAGTAACTGATTCTTCTGGAACACTCCCCCTGTACTAACCAATACTGAATCCAGAATGCTGTTCACACTCCACATTCCCTTAACTCATCTCACACTTAGACAACATGTAAACACCAGATCACAACACATCTCCCACTTTTACAACCACTATGAACATGACAGTAAACCATACAACACAAACAACACAGAAAACAAATAAGCAACATATATGCTGCTGCAAAAATACATCATTGAACAAAATCCCTCAAAAACTCAGGTGGTCTGCCCAACCTGGGATTCCTTGGAGAAGAATGCCACACACCCCATGAACCCCCACCAACAGCATCATCAGTACCTAATGAGGAAGGACCGCTGGCCTGCATTTGAAGAACACTCATGTCACGATCACTCAAGAGCATGAATGTGCTATTTTCTTGCTCCGTATTACCGCAGCCCTGACCACCATTTTTATACAAAGCTGCATGTCTGTTAGCCCAGTTTTCTCCATTCTCCAATAACACTGAGAATCGTCGCACCTCTTTACTCCTAAAATGACCCTTGAACTTTGACAACCTACCTTCTCTCCAAGGACACCAAATCTTGACCCAGTCACCACAATGGAAACTTAAGTTGCTTGAATTCTTGTATTTTGACTCCATGCATCCCTTCACCTCACCATTAAACCGTTCCTTATCCTTCATCCAAGCTGGTAACAACTTAGAACCTGCCACCCTATCTCTCATCAACTCAAAAGGGGACTTCTGAGTTGTCTCATGTATATTTGTGCAATACAGAGAAACCATGTTTGACACCAGGTTGTCACCTTTATGCCCACCTGCAACCGTCATTTGGATGCACCCTTTCACTAATCTATTTACTCTGTCCACGATGCTGTTTCCTTGTGGATTGTAAAAGTAAGTGCGTTTGTGTCGAATACCAAACTATTCCAAAAAAAAAACACGCATCTCGGCAGAGATGAGCTGAGTACTATTATCCATCATGATGACACAGGGCACGCCCTCATCCCGAAAATCTCTCACAATGTTTGGATAGTAGCTCTAGTGGTGATTTCTCTCAAAAACGTAATGAGCCACTTTGACTAAGCATCTACCACTACCATGGCATATCTCATGTCATGTCTCAACTTGTGCATTGGCCCTATAAAGTCCAAACTCAAGGTGTGCCATGGACTGCCAGGATCAGATATGTGTCCCATGTCCAATTTGACACCCACCTTTAGTCTCTTTTCTCCCTCCTTGAGCACCACACATTCATCGACCCATCTATCCACTTGCTCGTCCATGCCAGCCCACACCAACTTTCTCTCAACCTTTTTTTTGTTTTAGAACTCCCTAGATGCCCTTCATATGCTATGGATGTCAACCTGGGCCAAAGATCCATGGGCGGCACAAACATTTTGCCTCTCATCAGTACCATGTCATCACCAAATTATAATTATTTAAGAATTTTAAGGTAGGGGCCTAACAGAGACTGACAAAGTACTTTCTCTCCGCCCACCCAGTCTCAACAACCGTTTGACCTCATCAAATGCAGTATGCATAGATATAGCTTCCAGCCATTCTGACTTTGTGATGGCATGTACACTATCCAACTGTAACACATCATGCACAGTAGCAACAGCCCCCTCCTTCTCCTTGGACATGACAGCTGGACCATCCACAATTTTGACAAACAATCAGCCTGGCAATTATTAAACCCTGGTTTGTATTCCACTACACAGCAAAATTCTTGAAGTCTAGCTGCCAACCTCGCTAACCTTGCTGAACTATTACTCGCCCCAACTGCCAACAGAACCTTAACCAAAGGATTGTGGTCAGTGCGTGTGAGGAACTTAGTGCCCCAGAGATAGGTCCTAAAATACTCCGCGCCCCAAGCTGCAGCTAGTCCCTCGTGCTCAATTACTGAATAGTTCCTTTCAGAGGAGGTCAGGGTTCATGAAGCAAAAACAACAGTCCTCTCACCTTTAATGTGTAGTGGCGACAGGACTGCCCCTATCCCTGTGGTATTTGCATCCACTGTAAGGACTGACTTCAAATTTGTATTAAAAGGGGTTAAAATTCCTGCATTGCAAATCTCCTTTTTGATGGACTCAAAACACTGTTGCTGCTCTGTTCCCCACTCATACACAACACCTTTCTTTAGCAAAGCTCCTTTGCATCCTGTTTTATTAGAGAACCCCTCCACAAACTTAGCATAGTTTTAAATGATGCCCAAGAATGACCTCAACATATCCTTGTCTGTGGGTGCTGGGACCATCTCAATAGCTCTTAAGAGATTGTCTTTAGCTTTAACTCCTGCTGTGATGCTGTATCCCAAGTTGCTCACCCAAAAATTTACATTTATCTTGATGAAGAGTCAGACCAGCATTCTTCAGCTTATGTAGTGCCTGTCTGAGTGTTGAATTATACTGCTGCACCGTATCTCCAAAGATCAGAATGTCATCATGAAAATTCAAAATGTTCTTCATGCCTTTAAATATCTCACTCATCATCCTTTGAAACATGCTTGCATAACACAGTCCGAATGGCATGCGTGTAAACCTAAATATCCCTTGCACAGTAATGAAGGAAGTGAGTGACTTCGAAACTTCATGCAGCTTGATTCTTCAAGTCTAGCTTCGAGAAATACCTACCACCACCCAAAGCCAAATACAACTCATTTATATTGGGCAGAAGAAAAGTATCGACTACCACATTTTAGTTGAGGGGCCTCAAGTTTACATAGAATCTGTAACGATCATCCGAGTTTTCTACGATAACGACCAGAGAAACCCAACTTGAAGCTTCTACCGGCTCAGTCACACCATTTGTAAGAATATCATCCAGTACCTCTTTCAGCATCTCACGCAACTAGGGATATCCTCCTGACCCTGTGTTGCAAAGGAATTGCATGAGGTTTTAATACAATTTTGAGAGCATATCCTTTAAGGAGGCCAAACCCCTCCTTAAACACCACTTGTGCTTCTACCAAAATATCAGCATATCATTGACCACCATTACTTGTCGGGTACTCCTAGGATTGATTATAAAATGCAAATGATATTGATGCATCCAGCCTAAGATTGATGATCCATCTTCTGCAACATACACCTTACCCTTGGTCGCTCTGTTTTCGAATTTTAGGTCAGCATCCATAAAACCCATTACATTTGTAGTTTCGCCTTGATACCCACATGGTTGGATGTCCCTGGTCAATAACTCATTCTCTTTCCAATTCTCCAAAAACGTACCTTTTGAAACAATGGAATACATTGACCCACAATCAGCCATCAATGCAACTTGTTTGCCATTGATAACAAAGAACGCATGAGGTCTAGTCAATTTTAAACCTACCCCCTCAACACAGAATATACGATCTTCTTCAACAGCAGCCACTTTGGATTTAGCACTTTGCCTACATACATTGAAAAAGTGGCCCTTTTTACCACATTTCCTGAAATCTTTATTTAATGCTTGACATTTTTTGTAGTCTGCTGTGTGGTACGTGCTTCCACACCTATAACATATTCTGTTGAGCTGCCTTGGTCTAGAACAAATGGTAGAAGATTTAGTCAATGCCCCAACTTCCAATCCTTCTCTAGTAATGCTCATTACTTTCCCCACTGATATTTAATTTCTCTCCATCTCTTTCATATACAGCTGTGATTGCTGAACAGCCTTAGGCATGTCTATGGCATCTCTCAACGATGGATTTTTGGCTGCCCATAGACATTCTTGGATTTTCTTGCTTCTTCAATGTACTATTACTGACCGCATATCAACTCATCAAACATTGCACCAAACATGCACTTTACTGATCATTCTGTCAGCCTGGCCACAAATTCATCAATAGTTTATTTTTCTGTTTGAAGAGATATGCAGAATTTGAATCTATTCATGACTACATTAACTTCCTTTGCAAATCTGTTCTCTAACCTTTTCTTTGCTTCAACATATACATCTGTAATGGCATCTCCATTGGCTTGTGTACAGATAGGCAAATATAAAAAAATATGGTAAACCTCCTTACCCAGGGTGTTTAACAACAAACATTTTTCACACAGCACAACATGTTTACCCATCTAACGCCTCTGAGTACATTTCAAACATTTCAATCCAGTCCTCCCCTTCCACATCAAGCACACCAGATTGCATTAAGAATAAGGGATGCGTGATTTTGGCACTTTGGGATTGCATAGTGAGAAATGAATTACAATTCTAATCCAGAATCCGGCAAAGTTGAGTAATTGTAGTGAAAAGCAGCACTTAATGTAGAAATTGTACTGGGGCTATGTAGAGTTGAAGATGCACTTAAAATGTTAGCGTGTGTCGCTGAAGAAATCGTCATGTGAAATATATAGAGTTGCTAACACATTAGAAGTTAGCCTGTGTGTCACTGAATGCATGGTAATGGGCATAAAAAGGTAAACACTATTGTACGTAGTTAATATGGATGTAGATAAATCCTGCGCGTCTGAGACACACTTTGAAAACAGCGTGTGTGTCGCTAAAACAAAGAAATAATGGCTAATTACAGGACAAAGCGTGCACATTGCTGAGTGCACAGTGAAACACACCTTGAGGTTATTGGGCGATGATACGTGAGATACATACGCTCACTGGACAAAGCGTTCACATCGCTGAGTGCACTGGGGAGAGATTTGAAGACTTCAGGAAGCAGGCGTTGAGTGTCGGACGTCAGGGGTGATGCTTTGGGTCGTGTTTAAAGTGTAAGTGCACATGCACTGTGTCTGAACGTGCACCAGAAGCCATATCCTGCTGGGGTACACACTGGGGCTCGCACTGATGGCAATCTGAGCTGGAGTCAACCAAGCCCAATATGCCCAAAAAACCCCTGATGAACGAGTTGAAATCCTAAGGAATGGGCTACAAAGCTGTTGGAATAAACTTGAAATGCCGTGTGCACCAGTTGGGTTCTTCACTGCCTTTGGGTTGTAGAGAAAGGCTGGCTAACTCATTGCCAAATTCTTGTAAGCTCCAATGACGATTCAGAGGTAAGTTGGAAAAGGTTTATTTCTAAGTAGAAGTATCCCACAAGCCAGAGAGCAGCTTCCCTACCAGCCAGCCTTGCAGTAACTGATTCTTCTGGAACTCTCCCCCTGTACAAACCAATAAAGAATCCAGAATGCTGGTCACACTGCACATCCCCTAACTAATTTCACACTTAGACAACACATAAACACCAGATAACAACACTCTCTCACCACTGCCACCTTCTCAGACGCCTTGAAACATGTCACCAGATTACCTGTTCTAAAAAACAGAGGATCCGAAGACATTAGTGAATTACAGACCCATCTTGCTCCTCTCCTACTTTACAAAAGTTATGAAAAAATGTCAACAAATGACTGGCTGACCAACTCACTGCTTACCACTTCCAGAACCCTCCTCAATCTGAATTCAGGCCCACTCACGGCACAAAGACTGCCCTTCTTGTTACCACTGACAATATCCCTCTAATCATGGACAAGGGAGAAATAGTAACACTCATACGTCTCAAACTCTCTGCCTCATTTTTCACAGTCTCCGTCATTCAACTTCATCTGCAGTGTTTCCCAGTGCTCCTCGCTCAGACCCACACTCTTGAATGTCTACATGGCCCTGCTCACCAACATCGTCCATGTCCTTGGACTCAGCATTATCTTGTACGTCTATGACACCCAGCTCATCATCTCCCATTCCAAAGACACCTCCCACAACCAGATACAATTCATCAACTGCATGTCCAAAGTCAAAAACTGGATGAAGACCAACTGTTTGAAGATCAAGTCCAACAAGACAGAGGTAGTACTCTTTGGAAATGACACCTCTCTCTGGTTCTCAGACTGCTGGCCCCCTGAACTGGATCCAACACACAACCCATTGAACCAAGCCAGGAACCTAGAGATCTTGATCACCAATCAAATCTCAGTCACCAACCAGGGTAACATGGTCGCCTTCTCCTGATTTCACACTGTCAATTTATTCAGGCATGTCTTTAGATGGCTCCCACTAAACAGCTGAGAACCAGTCACACAAACTGTGATCACCAGCATACCTGACTACAGAAATGCCCTTGGTATTACCATCAATGCCCAGCTCATTAAGAGACTCCAGATCATTTAGAACTCAGCAGCCAGAATCACCCACCCTGCACTCACATACCCGAACTCCTCAAATGGCTTCACTGCTTCCTCATACTTAAACTGGTCATCTTCAAGCTCTTCACACATCCATACAAAGCACTACACAAGCAAGGGCCTGCATGCCTGAACAGCTGCATCCACTTCCACACACAGACCAGACACCTCTGCTCGGACAGCTCTCTGATTGCCCAAGTCCCTGACATCTGTGGCCTTTTGTACCTGGTCCACAGAACCTGGAACAACTCCCCGTCCAGATCACAGCTCCCAGCGCTATCACAGAAATCCACAATAAACTTAAAACCTGACTTTTCCAATAGGCCCTGTCAGGACAGCCCTCTGTTTCTTAGGACGCCAGAATACTCCTCCTCGCCCCCCCCCCCACCCTTCACCCCAGCCATCCCCTTGGATGATATGTGCTCCATTCAAATTTGCATACCATAACACTTTGGTGGACCTACAGTTGTTGTAGTCAATAGTACAACCCAAACTAAATTCCTTTCAATCACACATCAACTAGCTGTTTATTATTAGGTAAGTGGGTGTATGTGCTGGTTACATTGTCTTGGTCTTATATGATAAACCTCTGCTAAGAGTCTGATGGGGAAGTACAGCTGCACAGAAGAAGTGTATTTTAAAGTCCCTGCCAAGAAAAAGATGGAAATATTCACGGGTTTCATCATATCCTCATTTGATACTAAAGGGAAGCCATGATGTAAGATTTACAGGGAAATTGTTTTACATTAAGTGAAAGGATTCTTAACCTAATTTAAAGATTACGAGATTTGAAGATAAACTTAGATGTTGACATTGTGCAGACATTCCCTCTCAGTTGCATTACGGACACTCACTAGTAAGTCAAGAACGCAGTTCACAATTTTAAAAGCTTCTTGGGAAATTGTAATAGTAGGCAGAAAGCATGGATTTTCCCAAGTTTAAAATGACTAAAAACATCTTGCTGAGGCATGCTCTATGAACAGATATGGCAAACAAATCCATATGCATTCGAGCTATCTGCAATTGCCATGGCTCTGGCTGAGCCTTAGTTACAGAAAATATTCATTAATCATGGTAAGATGTTTGCTACTCAGTGCCGGCAGCAAGACATGCAAGTGACCACTCCAGGAGACCTATTGTTTTATGATTCCAGTTTACAGACAGCCTACTGGGGGAATATTGTGTGGTGCAATATTGGCAGAAATAAAACAGCACCTGGCAAAATTCAGACCATTTATATTCCATGTTTTGAGGAATGCATTAAGGAACAAAGAAAGATGACAGTATTGATGCAGCATGCCTGCAGTCACCTGGTCCAGCAATTAAAGATGATTACTGGGCATCATTTACAGGGTTGGCCTTGCCAAAAAACACTCTGCAGTCACGCGGCAAGTGTAGTTGGCAGCACCAATTCAACAAAACACTAAAGCCTCTGCACTGCTAAGAGTACCAGGTTGAATGGATATACACTTTAAATACTTCCTTCTTCGCTCCAGAAACAAAGACAGAAACATACTACTTTCATCATCAATTAATCTTTATTCAGCAAACTTTGGCCATAAAAGACACAAAACAATCTGACATTTGTATAAAGTGCAAGGTGCCAAACAAAATGGGTAAAATGTGTTAAAACCATGATAAAAAGCGTAAAATACAGAATTTAAAAAGCGACAAACACATAAATATTGTTCCAACAGAGCGAACCCTCCATGGTTTTCCTAGTTCTATCTGCAAACATAAATAAGACTAACAGCGTTTAAGTAACCGATGCAGACTCTGCAGCACCTTCAGTGATGTCCCAGTCGGCTCCCATTAGCACCTATATATAGATAAATACATTCAGAAATTAAATATGCTGTGTTTATTAACACAAAAGCCTATGAAAAACTATGTTGAGAAGATTGTTATGCCCTTAAAAAAATCTCATTCAGGACCATGGCAAGGCAATTATTGGTGTAATATGAGATACGCAACAGTTGAAGATTTTGCTATTTCTGTGTGACTAGCATGTTTCCTATGAGTAACTCATTCATTTAAACAAAAACTGAATCGCTTATGACAAAGGGGTGAGCAAATGCAGCCTCACACATACGTTTTGGTGAATGCTTCATGAAGTTATGATCCTCACTTGGAGTGGCTTGGAGCAGCATCTTCAGAGAAGATACTGCTTAGGCCATTCCAACTTCCTCAGTTTCTCTGGACCCGAAAAACCGCGTCATCAAATGCGAAAGTGGTAACCCACATCTTCAAATACCAGGCTGGCTAGTCTCAGCTGTGTAAACTCTGGGCCTAGTAAGGTCAACACTGGAGACAACGTACAATGACCTGTGTTTGGTCCTACGGGGGCTACGGGCAGATTTTGATCCCAGCCTGTGGTAACTGGCATCTTAGGGGCATCTTTACAAGGGAATTGGCGGAGTGAGGCATTAGCCTTCCTTGCTTAACGCCTCACTCCGACACCTCAGAAAGGCAGCGCCGCACCATACTTACAAGAATATGGTGCAGCCCTACATTTCCCCCTGCGCTGGTGCTACACTTAGCAGCATAGCGCCAACACAGTCACCCTTGCACCTTAGTGCAAGGGTGTTTGCGTTCAGGGGAAGATTGTTTATGTGCAGGAAGGTGTCCCTTCCTGCACATAAGCAATCTTTAAATGCAGTTTTGTAACTTCTATGTGTGCTGCTTAATGCAGAGGAACCTTCCTGTACATGAACAATAAACAATCATCAGCCTTTTGCTGTTTCCATGTGTGCTGCAAACGCAGCACACAAGAAAACTGCAAAAATGAGGAGAAATGTAACCTTTCTCCTCGTTGCACCAGGGTAAGACCAGGTATTCCCTGGTCTTAATTCTGACGCTGACTCCTATTTACACCTCACTTGTAAATAGGAGGCAGCGTCAGAATCAATGGGTGTTGCAGTGGAGCGCCCACAGCAACACCCATTGCCCTGCCCTTTCATGTAAGCATAGCGTGAAAGGGGGCATTATTTACCGGCAGCATTAAGCCACGTTAAGTGGCTTAATGCTGCCTTGTAAATAAGACGAAGCCCCTATCGCCACAGGAACGTTCTAAAAAGTGACATTCCCATGGCGATAGGGGCTTGTAAATATGCCCCAGTGTTGGTGGCATCTCTAATCCCATGGTGTAGTGCTTGTAACATTCCTTTGGAATCTTTGCTTGTGCATGTTCCATTGGAATGCCATGAGATCATTGGACAACAGGACCTTGGAGGCTAATGGTGGCTGGGGTGTTTCTCCCTACTATGAACCTTATTACAGCCTTTTGTGGATCTACTACTTTGTGGCTTGTCAACTTCTTGAAACAGGATTTATCTTTATTACTCTGGCGACAATCTGGTTGTGGTCCAGTGTGAAATTGAAGGGAGAACATTGGATTGCACTCCAACATCAAATCATGAGTTGGGTCATTTATTGTCGGTTGTCCATGGCATCATAAACTTTGTGGAGGAATTACATTGGAAGATCTATCACTTCATGTGCCGGATTTTTTTGGGAAATGTGAGAAACCGTGAGTACGTGAGCGTTTCTGGTTCACGCTTACCTGCACTTCTGTTGTTTCAGCTCGTGCTCTGCTCCAGCCGAGTCCACGCAGCCTCTGCTCTCATGCCATCCCTGTGCTTAAGGAACAGCGTTTCTTGCTTGACCGCAGTTTCCCAGTTTTTTTAAGTGCGTGATCATTGCCGACGTCATCGCGGTATGTGATGAACTCTGTTTCCCATTGAAAGTTATGCTGACAATGCACGTAGCGGACAACTTTTGGAAACATTGATTTTGTTTACAGTTACGTTTATGTTGTTTCCACTTGACTTGTATGGTTAAGACGTATTTTCGTTCAGTAATAGGCACGCTTGAAATCTACTGCATGTTTGTTCTTTTCCAAAAGCCTTTCCCACTTATCGTTTCTGCTTATGGTGTGTGTCTACGGCAACACACATGCCTCATCATAATCCTGCAAATGTTGTGTGACTTGCACTGGTGACACGCATGGCTTAAAAGCTGGCTTAGTTCATTTTTTAAGCATTGGTAGCAATTCTGCATATGGTGTGTGTACTCCATCGGTGACACGCTCGCCTCACCATCTGGGCTGATACATTCTTTTGTTGAAGCACATGTAACTAGGCAATACATAGACTCTCCATTCTGGTTATTTTTTGTTTCTGCTTCTCTACTATTGAGCTTCATATTTATTGTTTTTTTTTTATTTGCTGTTGGTGGGGTGGAATATTAATTCATTTGAGTGGGTGATGATTACATTTTTTTATTTAGTTACAATGCAGAATGTTCCTTCTCCTCTGTTTTTTTTGTCTCTTCCTGGGGAGCCAATGATTATGTGGAATAAGTGGAAGAAGGTATTTGAGATAAGGCTAGGGTTTGTCGTGCGTCTTTAAGTTTTGAGCGGAAAACAGGTTTGCTGCTACAGGTCTCTGACCATTTACCACCTCTTTTATATGCAGATGCAATGGACTTAAATGAATATGAGATTTCTATCAAAAGACTTGATATTCAATACTTACTTAAGATTAGCAATATACTTGAGTAATATCATTTAGAAAGGTGTCTGTAAAAGGATGGTGAGTCTGTGGAAAATTATGTCACGGATTTACGTAAATTGGCGTCATCCTGCAAATTTTTTGCTTCATCTTCTGGAAGGATAAGCGACCACTTCATGCTTGGTTGCCACATTGAAAAAGCCAGGGATAAGCTTTGGCTCAAGGATGATCCACCTTTGGAGGATGTGTTAGCGATTTCAAAAAGGATTGAGCATTCATTTAAATGCGTTGAGGGTATTAAAAAGGACTTGAAGGTGTAAGTTTAAGTTGTTAAAGATAAAGAAAGCTGATCAAAAAAACAAGGGTGGTCGGTAAGCAAGAAAGTGAACAAAGGGTTGGAGGGACTGGTGAGAGCTAAAGATGGGAGGAAAGGTTTTAGGTATGGAATTGCCACCCATTTGACATTTTACAAAGAGTGTCCTGCCCTCAAGGTAGTGTGTAGGGGCTTTGGTGAGGGGGTCATTTTGTTAGGGAGTATAAAAACAAAGATGCAAAAGGGAGTAGGAAAGTAAAGGAAGTGGATGTCACTTGTGGTCAAAACTCAGATTTTGAGTGTGGTCAGTAGTGTTGCAAGTCGGTGGCACACCTTGTAAATGTCCCATTGAGTATTTTGGTGGACGGCAAGCAAACCAAAGTTTTATCTAATTCAGGAGCAAAAATCACGTTGGTGTCAAATTAGTTTTATGAACAGAACTTGGTGGAGTGTGTGCAATTGTTTAAACCCGATATTATACCATTAGCCTATAGAGGTGAACCCATCAAATTGAGAGGATACTTCATGGGTATGCTTGAATACAAGGGTAAATGGGTCACTGGGAAGGTCTTTTGCTTTTTTTCAGTCAGGAATGGCGTGCTGGAGGAGTTGGAAAAATACTGGAAAGATTGGGTCAAAGAGGAGGTGGAAGGGACTGATTGACAAGCTCCAGTTGTTGTGGCCAAGAAGAGTAATGGGGAGTTGCATTTATGCGTTGACTTATGTGAACCTAATAAAAGTGTGGTGATAGACAGATATCCCCTTCCCAATTCTGCGGAGATGCTAGTTTCATCTTGAAACAGGATTTATCTTTATTATACAGCCTTAGGCTGCCCTGCTTCTGCACAACAGGAGGAGCCATAAGCGCTCCACCCAGCTCTCCCCTTACCTGGATTGCCTTCTCTTGCTCCTACACCAAACACACCACATGTCTCAACCAAGCCCACACATCAAAGACACCATATTCCTCAATCAAGTTTCCATACCTATATATCAGTTTTAAACAGGTGGTAAAGGGCTGCAGATTTGGGCACGATATTTCCCCTGGAAGGAAGAAAAATACATCACTTATTATGTGTTATTTCCTATTTCAGTGAACACTTCTTTGGTGATGGGAACTTGTAATGTAATGTATTATGGAATTACCTATTATAGTATATCAGTAGGATTATTTTTAAGAGATCATGTGATCATGTTTATGTATTGAGGTCTTCATTGGCTTGCAATAGTTCTGTGTTATCTACACTGCTCTCTATATATGAAGTAATGTACAATAAGTGATTTTATTTGGAAAAGATAGAAAAATAATCTATCTAATGATATGCACTGTCCATGGGTAACTGCGTTAGAATCAATGAGCGTGAAGAAAATAAGATGTTATTCCATCTACGACAATATTATGTCTTATATTTTCACCCCGTTGATTCCAGTACTTCCCTTTAACCTGATTCTCTTCTCCCCTCCCATTGATTCCCACTTCCGCTTTTCCTCAACGTACAATAAACCCTTCACATAGTGCGTTTCAGAAAGAGGTGAACATGTTGTGTGTGTAATGCTGATATTGAAATCAAACCGAGTGCGCCCAGACAGAAATGTAAAAGTGATAGAGGAGCTTAGCGCCCAGAAGACATATCCACCAGATATTAGCTTTGATCAAATGTTACTTCATGTTGTTATGTTACATACACCCCGAGGTTGTCATTGTTGACTGAAATCACTTGGAGTGTTGCTTTGTTCAATGCTGTCTCATTTCTGAGCTGAAAATGTTCACAACTGTACATATTATTAAATGAAATATAGAATAAGACTGTAAATAGATGTAGGCGTATATTGACCAGTTTTCACCTTAAAAAAGGTGCTCAACTGTGATGCCCCTTAAAGCCTGCCCCAGGGGTGCGTGCTGGGAGGGAAAGAAAGAATTGCCAACTGATGTTTTGAACTTAAATAACAATCTACCTGTGATGAGCAGTGGAGGTAAATGCCCTAGGGCCATACAGTAATATCACATTTGTATAGAAATGTATGAGAATTGTTTTTACTTGGATAATATATTAATATTTAACAAATTTTTGTCAAATACACCCCACAGCCATGAATATGAGACACAGGTTTTAGGCTCGGAATCTCTCAAGAAACACCACTACGTTATCAGTAAGCACGTTGATGTAGGAGGAAAAGTGATAAAAGATGCTAAGAACCTTGTAACAGGGTCACTGAGCCAACTTAATCGTGTGAATTGTTGGGTGGAAGACCTCACACGTCACACATTTGAACATGTGAAGTTAAAGATGCTCAATTGTTTGAATAAATAGACACTGAGTTTTATTGCAAACTCAGGGCTATTCACTACTGTAAGTGATCCCACAAGTAATCAACACTCTCTACACACTGCCCTTAGTTCATCATAGCAGAACCAGTTAATCCCCCAGTAGATTTTTACATTGTATTGCTTGATAAGATAAAGCACAATGATAAAGTCTTACATCCAGTGTTGACTGATCTCGTATTCCACTTACACCGTTGTTGGTGTCTGATATTATTTGGGAAGGCAATTAGATCACGGTATTTCTTAAGGTTAACTCACTAAAACATTGCCATAAATCATGGCCGATGTAGGTTGATAAGCACAAACGCCTTTATGACATCAGAATGCCTGCAGGCAGGCAGTGATGGCAAGCTGTTATGTCCTTTTTGACTTTACAATACACCTATATGCAGAAGGTTGACTTTTTAAGCCAAAATGCACAGTTGTATACCAGTTGTTTACTATGGTATGTATGGGCTGTTCTCTTGTATTTATTATTTGAAAAGATGGCACAGCCACTTTAGAAATCTTGGGGCAGATTTACAAGAAACTGGCACATCTCTGCATCATAGCAGAGATGCGTCAGTTTACTTGCGTCACGCTAAAAAACCCTTGCGCCACCATGGATGCTTCACATTTACAATGTGGCGCACCATGACGCAAGGATTGCCAGATGCATCATGCATCTGTTGGTGCAAAGGTCACGCATTGCTGGAGTCATGTCGCAAGCATGACGCAACTCCAGCAATGCTCAGGAAGGCCTACTCCTTTGTGCTGCATCACTCCTTACGCCTGCTTCAAGCAGGCGTAAGGTTTTGACGCAGTGGCGTCATAGAAGTGGTTCACTGCATCACATTTACGAGGCTTTCTTGTGTCGGAACGCCCACCCTGCATACATTGTACCTGGTGCAGGTATAATGTGGCACAGGACTTTACAATGTGATGCATCTCTCTAGATGAGTCAAGTTGTAAATGCGACGCAACGTGGCACATTGTTTACACCGCTGCTGCATCACAAAAGGGATGCAACGGTGGCTCAAAAGTGTCACAAGGGGCTTGTAAATCTGCCCCCTTGTTTCCTTTGTTTTCACTATAAAATACAGAAGAGGACAGGACAAGTTGTAGAGGTTTGAGAGTAAATGAAACTTAGTTGTTGGCTTCCTGCACCTCGAAGACAATTTTGTTAGTGGCAACAGTAAGATTTTCTGTGAGAATCTCCTGCTGTTTTCCGGCAATGTTGAAGTTCAGAAGAATCACATGATAGCACTAAAGTTAGAAAAGGTGTATATTATTGCCACCTTCTTAAAAAATCTTTCATATTACTGAAAAGTTGTATTATGGGAGGGATTGAATTCTGCCAGTTGATTGAATAGTGATACCACTGAACAAGTCAAGGTCCATCTTTTTATTAACATATCCCATACATTTGGTATTGTGTTCCTAGGGATTAGGGCTTGCTGGTGCTGGCTGGTACTTCCAGCACAGCGGTGTAGTCTGCATGTGGAAGTTATTAGGTAACTAAGACCTTTCTTGTTGTGCAGCCCCTGTAGTTTGTGAGGATCTCAAGAGGGCGTCCTCATTTGCATTTCTACTTGCTACTTTACATAATTGCAATTTTGTGCATAGTGTTTAGTTTTGTGCGGAATTAAGTCATTTCCCTTCTTAAAACAAAAGGCATTGCTTTATTAAGTGTTGTTTGTTGCATGGCTGATATCTGAGTCTTTAGCCCACATACGATACTGAGTATGTCTAGGACTGCTCCGCCTCACTAACTAAGTACTGGGTTCCAAGTTTGAGGGTCTGCAGTGCAGTAGCTTCAGAGGAGCATGTATAAAAATATGTAGTCTTTATTCTTGGTTCAAGTAAATATTGATGGCTACAATTTGCGATTTACATCCAGTAAAAGGACTTTCCTAACAGACATAAAACTGACTTAAGCAAGGGAGAAGCCAGAAAATTAAAGTTCCCCCCACTTTGAAATAAAAGCTCTGATGACACAAAGCAAATGAAGCAAATGAGCCGACCCCTCCCTAAAAGAGCTCCCCTGTCTCTGTCATCCAATCATCTAGCCATGAATCCTTTCACCCTTCCACCCATCCGTCCATCCATTCGCTCATATCCACTATTCACGTTTTCAGTCTTACACCCATTGATTTTTTTCATCCGTTATTCTATCCATCCATCCCGTTCCTCTGCCATCCTTTCACCTGTTCATTCACCTATTCATCCATCCCTTTACTGTACCATCCTTTCACATGTCCATCCACCTATCAATTACCATCAATAAACACTTTAATTCGGCCCTAGGACATAAAAGATTGACACAAGACAAGATAACGTGCATACAATGCCGTCATTAGTACACAATTCATTGCACTTAGTAACTCAAACGTTACAATTTGCATAGAATAAAGTGAGCCACAAAACACCTATCCTACTATGGACCGCTATATTTTCTGATGTGAACAACTCATTGGCATGACTCGTCGTAGTTGGACAGATGCAGTTTATCAGGTGTTGTGCCAGTAGCAAGGGACTAATCATTTGTAGTTAAAAGGCAAGTGCAATTGTCAGCAACATTATAAACAATTAATTTCCAAGCACAAAGGAGGTATCTTGATGTGGCAAAGGTAAGATGTTCCGAATTGGTACATCTCAGGAGCCTTGCAGCCTCCCAGTAGTGCATTGTGCCCAACAGCCTGAACTATCCTACGCTTCCTTGGGGCCGCGTATCCCGAACAGAAAAACAGGAAGTGATTCTCTGACGCAATAGTTAGTGGGCAATCAGTAGACAAGTTCAAAGACCCTTCCCATTTTGCTGTAAGGGATTTCAATGGAAGGTTGCCAGTTCTGTACCTGATATATAAAGTTCTAGCAAGACCGGGCCTGATCCTGTCAAGGTAAGGTTCAAAGCATGGTGAGCACTTGTGCAAAATACATTTTGCTACTATAACCTTGTCCCTTTGTTCATTCCAGAGCTTGTGTAACATACACTCACTAAAACCCTTTTTACCCGGCCCTGTTTCCTTGGACAATGCTGATGGAGTTTGCCAGACTTCTTAATTTTGACAAAACTGCAAAGTTTGTTAATCTTGCTGAGCCATGGCATCTGGGCCCTTCCATCAAGCTTGATGAGGTCATCTAGAGCGTCATGATAAGTAGGTGGCTCGGGTACTGACCAAGTTCATAACCAGTACTTCAGCATCTTTACAGAGGCAACAGCGTTCATCTTTTGCAGTGCTGTGTCAAAATGAATGAGGACCATGGGAGAGCAAGCCAGCATGTTAAAGATTGATCAAATTAATGTATTTTCAGCATGCACAAGGGGAGAGGTATCAGCACTTCCCCAGAGCTCCACTCCATAGGTAACCTCATTTATCTTTCAAGTAGTTTCTGATAACTCTTATCATTCTGATCTAATGTTAAAAGGAGCATGTCAAACACGTCAACTTTAGGGGGTCTTCCCCCAGACATTTTGCTTTCTTGTTTTTGCTGGCCTTAGGACTCTGTGCACTTTACCACTGCTAATCAGTGCTAGAGTGCATGTGCTCACCGTTTAAATCATTGTAATATTGGCTTATCCCACTGTGGCATTTTTAATTTCTTTGTAAGTTCCTATTAAAGTGGCACTACATGTGTGCAGGACTTGTAAATGAAATGCTACTAGTCGGCCTGCAGCACTGATTGTGCCACTCACTTAGGTAGCTCTTTAAAACATGTCCCAGGCCTGCCATTGCAGGATCTGTGTGTAGATTTTAACTGCCATGTCGACCTGGCAAAATAAACCTTTTTCCAGACCTACGCTTTCCCTTTTTATACGTATAGGCCACCCCTAGGGTAGGCCCATGACAGCCCAGAGGGCAGGGTGCAGTGTATTTAAGAGGTAGGATAAGTACTGGCAAATTGTACATGTCTTGCTAGTGAAAAACTCTTTAAAAAAAATTTCATTACTGATAGACCTATCTCTCCCATAGACTAACACCGGAGCTAACTTATTACATTTAATAAGCCGTCATTTCTGAATGTTAGCAGTAAGCAGTTACCCAGTTCATGTTTGGTGTCCTTGGAATTGTAATGAAAAATCCTAACATGTTGAAGTCAGATTTTAAATTACAATTTTGAAAATGCCACTTTTAGAAAGTTGACATTTTCCTGACGTATAGCCAGATGTAGGTAGCTAAATACCGGTCGGTAATACCGAAAATCGGTGGATTTTACCATTACCGACCGGTATTTAGCAATCCCCAATGTAGGAAAGGAATCGGTAATAAGGAATCGGTAAATACCGATTCCTTATTACCGATTCCTATTTTACCGATTCGGAGTTACCGAACCCCCAAATACCGAATCGGTAAATAAGAAATGGTAAAAACGAGAAAAGAGATCTAGAAAAATTTGGTAATACCGAATTTCCACAAATATTTAAGAGTCGGTAATTACCACTGACTCAAAGCAGGTGGTAATCAGGTGCACTTTATTTAAACAGCCCCAAAATGCAACAGTGTGATCACCTCTATGTTATTGCAAGGCAGCTACAGCTACAGGCAGCAGGAGTGAGGATCTGGAGACGGGAGGAGCGCGTTTACAGACAGCGCATCACACTCTTCCAACTTGATGTGGCAGAGATCCATGAAAGATACAGGCTACACCACCAAACCACCCACTCCTGGAGCATCCAACACCAAGGGTGCAGGCTATACCACCACATGTGCAGGTGCTCTGAAGCCTACACCTACTTGCATCTGGAAGTTACCAGGGGGTGATAGCTGCGGTAGGTGGTGTGTCACAGAGTTGCCTGTCCCTTTTCTTTAACAAGTTCCTGGATGCCATGATGCAGAGAACGCATCACTACATAAGCTTCCCAACCACACAGGCGGAACTGCAGAAAACCAAGACAGACTTTTACCAAAAGGCACAGTTCCCGCATGTTATAGGGTGCATTGATGGGACACACATTCCAATCTGCCCACCTGCAGCCACTGAGTACATCTACCGAAACCGAAAATCCACCCACTCCATTAATGTGCAGGTAATCTGCGATGCAGCCAACTTAATCACCGACATCGTGGCCAAATTTCCAGGGAGCACTCACGACTCATACATTTTCCAGAACAGTGGGAGCTACACACGCCTGGCTGCGGGAGAATTTGGAGAAGGACACCTGCTAGGTAAGTCACTGTGACACACCCTGATGTATACTGCAGATGAATGTGTTAGTGATTGTTATTAATGGCACTGTCTTCCCCACCTAGGTGATAGCGCATATGCTGTGCGGTCATTCATCCTCACTCCTTACCTAAACCCATCAACCCCAAGTGAGAGACGATACAATGTGGTGCACAAATCAACATGCAACGTTGTGGAGCGCACGTTTGGACTATTGAAAAGCAGGTTCCGCTGCTTCCACAAAAGCGAAGGCACACGTCAGTACCGACCCATCATCTGCTGCAAGATCATCACAACTTGTGCTATGCTGCATAACCTTGCCACTAAGAAAGGTACAGCGGATGTATGATGTTACAACGCATGCTTTTACAACGCATGCTATTACAACAAAATTTTTACAACGCAAATGCAGTGACAACGCAAGTCTTTACAACGCAAGTCTTTACATCGACTTGCACTAGATGGCGTGCTAACATTAAAAAAGTGTAATTTACTATTCTAACTCCAGTCCACGTAACAGTAGGGAAGGTGTTTGGATAGTAAACTACACTATTTTTAATGTTAGCACGCCATCTAGTGCAAGTCGATATAAAGACTTGCGTTGTAATGGCATGCGTTGTCAATGCATTTGCGTTGTAACAGTTTCGTTGTAATGGTAGTGCGTTGTAAAAGTTGCGTTGTAAAGGTTGTTCCCCGGTACAGCAGTTGAATTAACTGACTCTGAGGACGATGACGAATTTGCACAGCCAGAGCCCAACGCAGCAGGAGTGGCGCCAGCACCAGATGGGAGACAAAGACGGGCTGAGTAAGTAAGGAGACACAGCCAGTTGTTGTATTTGAATGACGTAGTTTAATATATTGGCACTACGCCACCACATGAAGGGCTCAACATGGCAGTCCTATTTGTAAACACCCTACAAAGATGTAATGGGTTAAGTCACCCAGTTAGCTAGACTAAGTGTGGCTTGCATTACCTCCTGCGGCCACGCAAAACATTGCTGCATTCCCTTTGCAGACTGTTGTCACTGGCAATCAATCCAGTGCCAGCACCTTGATGTCTGCTGCTCCTTCTGGACTCAGTTACAGGGGGCGTTACACTGCTGCTTCTTGTTGTCTCCTCACTGTCGCCCACATCACCTGCACCAGTATTGGCAGCCCGATTATTTAGGAGCACTTCAAGTAAAATGGTCACTGTCACAAGCCCCCTTGACACATCACGGCTGCAGTGTACCATCTCATCCTGCATGGCCACGGAGCGCCTGCAGAGCAGAGAAGTGGCAGTGGAGAGGCGGTTCACCGTCTTGGTATAATTCTCCATTTTGTGCCTCTCCCTGCGCCGTACCATCCTGTCCTCATCAAGCTTGCTGCACAGCAGCCTCACTGACTGGGACATGTCCCTCATGCCCTCAGCCATATCCCTCATGCCCTCAGCCAGTGTTGTGTTCATTGAGCAGATGCCCTGTTCTATATTCTGCATGTTTGCTGTCACATGTCCCATCTGCCGCTGAACTGATTGGATTGCTTTCGCTTGCAGACGCTGGGCCTTTAACATGTTCACCTTCAGACCTGGAAACACACCATGCTCCTTGCCCTGCAAAGATGGACTGGGTCCCCTAGCCCTGCGGCGTCTGGCGCCTGTGTGTGATCGCTCTGTGGGGGACTATGATCCTGCATTATTGTCATCCACTGGCACCATTGACTGTTCTCCACCCCTGCAGTCTTCCACGGACAACTCCATCTCTTGGAGACTGGCAACTGCATGCCTCCTGGGTCTTGGTAATGCCGGTGATGACGCTGCTGGTGATGCAGGTGGTGGTGTTGTTGCAGGTGGTGGTGTTGATGCCGGTGGTGGTGTTGATGCCGGTGGTGTGGTGTGACCTACAGTTGAAATGGCCTCCTCCATTCTCTCCCTCCGGGGTGCCTTTCCTGCCTTGATATGTGCAGACCTGCGCGATGTCTCGCCTGTGGAGACAAATTGTACATTAGATCACTTGTCTGGCAGCATTTCTAAAAAATAAATGTTCATGTCTGCCAATCTATCTGACAGTTCTCTGCTTGCTTATCACTGATGTGCGTCACATGCCTTTGTATTCAGTGGGATGACTGTTATGATAGGTGTTACACTGACTACACCTCCCATAATGCATTGCTGGAGTTTACTAAAACATGTACTGGAGTGGGATTCACACATTGGCGAATGGGGTTAGGGAGAGGGGGGCGCAGCTTGGTGTGCATGCATCATACCTTGTTTGTTGCCAGCTCTGGCTGAGCTGTCTGCATCCCTGATTTCGCTGACACTCTCAGGCTCAATGGTGGACTCCACCAGCAGTTCCAATGCAGTCAGTGCAGGTGCTCTATTTCTTCCTCCACCTGTCAGGCTGGCTTGTTTTTTCCTTTCGGCCATCTTCTTCTTTGCCAAGCTCCTAACGTCGTACAACCTTTTCTTCATTAAGTCTATTTCACGGTGGGTCACTCCAATGGCATTTACATTTTCCTGTATTCCAATCCATATTTTTCTCTTCAGAGATTCTGGAACTTACAGTGACTGTTTCCCAAACAGCTTTGTGTGTTCTCTTGCCACCTCCTCAATCAGGACCTCCAGCTCCCTTTCACTAAATTTGAGTTTTCTTTTCCTTTCTGCGCCATAATTTTCACTCTCCTTGTTGGCCATTCTGCAGTTTGTATCAGGAAATGTTATTTCAGTTGCTCCTGTGTTCTCCTCTGCACACCCTGCCTCTCCAGCAGATTCTGATTCAGTGCAGCTGCATGGGTGTGGCCACTTCCTGGTTGGGTGGTGTGTGGATGCACAGGATTGGCTGAATCTTCAATCGCTGTTTTTTTGAATTACCGAATCAGTATTTACCGATTCGGTATTTAGGAGTCGGTAATACCGATCGGTATTAAGGAATCGGTAAATTTTACCAATTATTGTCTACATCGGAAATACCAATTTCTTAATACCGATTCGGTAAAATTCGGTATTAAGAATTCGGTATTTCTATTTTACCTACATCTGGCCCTTAGTCATTTATTGTCTGTAAACTGTCCCTGGGTCACATGACTGGCTGCAGCTGACAGTTGAGCTTTGTGTATTCCTCATAGACAGCCACACACAATAGAGAGCTTAAATGTGAGTGGAGGGGCCATCACTGGCAAGATTGGAGAGAGGAGCTAGGCACAGCCCACTTACACTTGAATAGGCTGTGTCCTGCCTCCACACAAAGGGCTGCATACCCTCTGTGGTTAGTCTGGAGCCTGGGCAGGCAAGGCAGGATGCCTGGGGACTTCAAAAGAAATCGTCTAGAAGCTTTTCCCCCATTTCAAAGGCACAACTGAGAATAAATACTGGCCCTGGGACACCACCATTTCAGTACACTTATGGACCTGTGGATACTCTGCAAGGAAGACGGACTGCTGAGCTGCTGAAGGACTGCCACTCTGCTGGACTGCTGCCCTGCTGCCCTGCTACCCTGCTGGAGTACTGCCTTGCAGTGCTGCTGCCTTTCTGTGCTTACCTCCTGCCCTTTTGCCTGGATGAGAAGAATTGGACCTGCACCTCTTGAACCCAGGATACCCAGAGTGACTCCAAGGCAAGTCAACTGGCCTCCTGATCCGAGCCAGGGGACATAACAGGCTCCCAACCACCTACACCAGCACCCAGATCCAGCTGGAGCAAGCCCCTGGTGCCAACTGGTGCCTCTCAGTTCCTGAACCCTTGGTGTGGCCTCAGAGAGGCTGAATTGAGGTTTTTGGGTTCTTCATTACCGCAAATGGGCCCGGTGGAGACAAATTCCAGCCCAACCTTCCGTGATGACATCAGGATCTTCACACTACAGCAACGACTGCCAGCGACGCCCTGCCTGCTGTTTGTGCTACTTTGATAACCATCCATGATGCTTCCCTGCTCCTCGTGGCCTCCTCCACCATGAACAGGACTCTTGACGCTGGACTGAGAAGGTAATTCTTCAGCAGGACTAAGATGGACCCAGTACCTGGCCCCACACTCCGTCGTGGTCAGCCTGAATGTTTGACTTTCTCCCGATCCCATACAACCACCAGATAGCCGCAATTACCGTTTTGTGTCTTCTGGTGTTATTTTACACTTAAATCTTTAAAAATGTATAACTTCAGTTCTGCTATTTGGATTTTTGTCATTTTGGTCTCGTTTATTTATGGAATTCTGCTCTATGTTTTTTTAACTGGTGCAGGATGCTTTTCGTGGTGTATTATCACTGTGGTATTGTTTGAAGTGTAGCACAAATCCTTTACACATTGCCTCTGAGTTAAGCCTGACTGCTCTGTGGCAAGCCACCCGAGGGTTGTGAAGAACCAAAACCTTTTGGACCTGGCGGCGCAGGGTACGCCTTAATCTCCTGGGTTCTCCTGCTTAGCTACACAGAGACACGGGGACACTCTGTCAGCGTAAAAGATCAGATTTATTAGCTGCAGCTAGTACAGTTGTCCCAGAAGTACACGAGTTAGGTTCTCAGGAGACTGCCACTTCACTCCGTGGAGTACAACCTTTTATAGCATATATGAAAAAATATACATTAACCAAATACACACCCAGAATACATAAGAAAGAGCCAATAAGGAAAGTTGGAAAACAGGACAGAACCAATAGGAAAGGTTTAAAAACAAAGTATCCGATGACTCGAAGAAGCCTTTCCTTCTACTGTGTTTGTCACCCCTCCTTCAAACTAATTCATTAATAGATCTACAACTAACTTGCAGGTGGCGAGATACGTTTGTGTGTATTGGAGGACAGTTGTGAAACGAGAGAATGCTAGCAGAGGACAGCGAAGGCCAGACGATAAGATAAAGTCAAAGGAGAATAGTGTGAACCAACAGATAGTTGAGACGGGGATTAGAAAAACCAGACAGGGATTAGTGTACTCAGCTAAACCTAACACCAGCTTTGCAAATAGAGGCTGAAGGTTCATTTTGACAAGAAGCTTGCAGAAAAAGCAGAAAAAGACTTCGACCGTCATGCTGCCTGAGTGAGGGCAACACAAGATGGCGGCGGAGCACAAAATGGCGGGTCGATACGATCACAATCAAAAATCCAAGTTCCTCAGACCCTCCTTTTGCCAGAACTCAGGCAAGATACTCAGACTCACATTAATCTGAGTCAATGTCGATGGCCATAAGGTCAGCGAGCTGTTGCTGTAGCATCATTCTGATATTCTCTGTTCTTTGTGGCTTGGTTTTAGGGATGCACATAGTAGCACAGAGGTCGCAGATGGCGGGGCCGCAGTGCATACAAAGGCAACAAGAGAATATGATGGCTAAAACTACTCCAAGGAACGTCAATATTTTCCAACCCCATTTGGACAGTAGTCCCCAAAACCACTCCAATAATGACCAATCTCCTTCGTCTTGATGAATCGACTCAGAGATCATGTGTAACTTAGAGATAGCTTAGTATACTGTCGGAGCGTAATTTGGTATGAAAATACAGCAACTTGACCCGATCAATTTGCATACTCCACCACGGTCTGCAAGAACAAAGTCTAAGGCAACTCGGTTTTGTAAAGTCATGAGACGATCTGCCTGTAGTTCTGCTGTGATATTACTTAAGGCTCCTACAGTGATGTCTATGGTGGTTTCTACGACACAAACCAATTGCCTTATATTTATGCTGTTGGCCATTGGACCCCAAAAAGGAAGAAATCCTTTGAGGAAATCTCCTCCCTCTTGTCCTGCTGTGTCCTTGGAATTAATAATCCCTCTGCCGTATCTATTTCGATGATGATTTGCAGAAGCGTATATGTAGGGGGAAGAAGGAAAGCTATATAGCAAGTACCGGAGAAACCCGTTGGCAACCACGTGTAAGCCCTATTATAACAAATGAAATATGTGCCTTGAGACGGCACTAGAGGAGGCGAGTTTTGAGAGGAGTAGACATATGTGTGGGAACAGCTATTTCTTTGTATAGTGTCAGCAGACTGACCATTTATCTGTAGACAGAAATTGCCCTGATGTGGTATAGTCCAAATCGGTGAAGACTTTCCTTTTTTAACTTTATCACTAAGGCTAGTGACATAATGGGTGACGTTCCAGTTAGTGTACGCTTTTCTTTCGTCAATGGAGATCTTACTATTTTCCATGATTTTAGCCATAGCTACTATTCCCTTTATCAACGAACTATGACTAAAATCCGGATCACTAATACGTGAACTAACGGATCGTCTGAATTTGCTTTGATAGGCATTGGAGAAGATAACAAAATAAGCCCAAGCAGAACCTTCATAGGAGAACAGAAGAACTAAATACGGCATTCCTTTATCTATGGTATGTGGCATGAGTCCACACACCCAACAGTCAGTTGTATTGATCACTAATTGATGTTGATGTAACAACTGGACGAAGGAATTGTTGTAATATTCAGTTCTTCTAATGAGTTAATGTTGAAGAAGGGTATGAAATAGATGTGGAGAGACAGTAGAAGAAGACGAAGAGGTAGAAGGAGAGACAACTTTTTGCTGCAGAGCATAAATAATCCAACTTATACACGCCAAAAGGATACATAATAATATAATAATACGTAAAGCAATACCACAGCGACTATACATTGATTTGCACTGATTCATTTTATCTTTACTTTCTCTTTTGCCTAATGTAGTTTCCATCTTTCTAAGTGGATGCTCACTGCAATCTTCCTCAATCACTTAGTCACGATTGTCTGCCGTCCTATGACACTGCAAGTCCTGCAGGCCTATTGCCACTACTCAGGTCGCAAGTAAGACTCCTACCGTGACCTTGCAACCGGGACAGAATACTACATAGGAGAGAGAAATCTTAAGAGTTCTTTGGTCTAGGTCTCAAATTATAATGTTCTTTATTAGGTGTAGTTTGGTCCTGGAACAATGTTCGTGGATTGGTCGTATTCAAGCGACGATGTGATGGTATTGCTTCCTGAAGAATGTCGTCGTCCTCTTTCTCAGACAATGTTCCATTCAGGTGTGCATCACTGAAAGGTATGAATCGTGGAACTTTTTCACTTTCAGAGTCATCAACACCCCTACGAACCCACTGATCGAAGGGTAGAGGCAAAGGCACTTTCTTACAATGCACACCGTGAATCCAATTTTTCCTTCCTTCGACTTTGACTGCTGTTCTCGTGGTTAAAAGTACCAACCGAGGCTCCTTCCACCTGGGCTCCAAATTTTTCGTTCTTTGGAAATTCTTGGTACAGACCCAGTCACCTGGTCGGATGGAATGACCTGGGTCTGTGGAAACCTCCGGCAAAGCACTCTGAACCTGTTGATGGAGAACACGCAATTTAGTCGTAAGGTCATGCAAGTAGTCAATCAACATTGGATATGGCAAGTCTGAGTATTTCTTAGGGCGAGGGACTCCCCATACGTTAGCCGGGCGTCCAAAAAACACTTCGTAAGGGCTAAGTCCCAAACGAGAGTGTACTGCAGTTCTGGTGGACAGAAGAGCTAATGGTAAAGCATCGGGACAATTGAGTCCTGTACTAGCCTGAATCTTTGCTAATTTCAACTTCAATGTACCGTTGTAGCATTCTACTAAACCCGCTGATTGTGGATGATTTGCCGCATGAAACTTTTGCTTGATACCAAGACCCGCACAAACTTTTTGCATGACTTGGCCCACAAATTCGCTCCCATTGTCACTCCAGACAATGCGCGGCAAACCAAACCTGGGGAAAAATTCTTTTAGTAGAATTTTAGCTGTGGATAAGGCTGTGTTGTCTTTTAGAGGGTATGCTTCTATCCATCTTGAAAAGGCGCATACTACCACCAGTACATATTTGAGGTTGTTGCATCGCTCCATATGAATATAATCGATCTGCAACACCTCAAATGGATATGTCGGAGGAGCAAAATGACCTGCTGGAGTTGGGGTTGCCTTTCCCGGATTGTACATCAAACAAACAATACAATGTTTCACTACATTGTGTGCACACTTCGGGATCCCTTCATTTTGCCACACTGGAGCTAGTAGCTTGCATATACCTTTTGCACTTAGGTGAGCTGGACCATGTGCCGTAGTGACCACTGGCAGCACATAGGCATCTGGTAACAGCCAACGTTGGTGCTCAGATAATTCCACCCAACATCCCATCTCATCCAACATTCCTGTACTTTCTTTCCACTTGCTCAACTCTTTCTCTGTAGCCTCTTTCTGAATCGCTCTTACACTTTCCACTGTATCCTCATACATTCCTCTCTCTCTAACCCAATTTACAGGACCCGCCACATACATTCGACTTGTTGCTTCTCTCGCTGTCTCTTTCGCTACTCCATCTGCAAATGCATTTCCTCGACCAACATCATCTGTAATCTTTTTGTGCGCACTACACTTCACAATTGCTATTTGGGCAGGTAAAGAAAGTGACTCAAGAAGATCAGTCACTAATTGACCTTGTTGTATTTTAGTGCCATGAGAAGTAAAGAAACCCCTTTCCTTCCAAAGATGCCCAAAATTAAACGCTACTCCAAAGGCATACTGACTGTCGGTATACACGTTTACTCTCTTTCCTTTTGACAATACACATGCTCTCGTTAAAGCTATCAATTTTGCTGCTTGAGCTGAATTGTGTCTGATACGTGCGGTTTCCACAACTGTATATAAAGTAGTAACAGCATAGTCTGAAACTGTATCTCCATTAGGAAGCTTGAAACAAGAACCATCCACCCATAGAATTCCATCCGGATTCTCTAGCGGCGTATCTTTCAGATCAATTCTTCCTTTTGTCTCTTCCTCGGTACGGAGGAAGCAATCATGTTGTTCTTGGTCATCTTTGGCCACTGGAAGAGGCAACAAAGTAGCTGGAATTAAAGTATTACATCGTTTGATGTGCACGTGACTAGCCAAAAGTGTCAACTCATATCCAGACAAACGAGCACTCGTAAGATGCTGCGTTTTTGTTCGGTTTAGTAAGGTGTCCACTGCATGCGGCACCATAACAATAAGTGTGTTATCTAACACTATTCCAGCAGACTGTCGAATAGAAATCGCTGCTGCTGCTGTTGCTTTGAGACAACTAGGCAATGCTTTAGCTACTGGGTCTAACGTAGCCGAAAGATATGCACATGGTCGTTGTTTGCCTCCAAATCGCTGCGTTAAAACTGACAACGCACAACCCTCTTTTTCATAAACGTAGAGCGTGAAGGGCTTACTGTAATCGGGAATACCCAATACAGGAGCGGAGCATAGAGCAGTACGTAAGTCAGTAAAACTCCTCTGACATTCATCAGTCCATGGAAGGGGCTGAGGCGTATCTTTCAAAGTGAGTGCTAACAAAGGCTTGGCCAACAGAGAGAAGTTGGGGATCCACTGCCTACAATAGGAAGTAATACCCAGAAAGGCACGTACCTCCCTTTGTGTGGATGGCACAGACATTTGCGCAATCGCCTGAATTTCTTCTGGGGTTAATTGTCGTCCCTCCTTTGATAGGAGATGACCCAAATAGGTAACCTCTCTACGAACGTATTGTAATTTTGAAGGTGAAACCTTATGATTTAGATCAAACAGATGGCGTAACAATGCAACAGTCACATCTTTACAAATTTCTTCTGAATCAGCAGCAATCAACAAGTCATCCATGTATTGGATAAGAGCAGACCAGACGGTAAATGAAAAGCATCAAGGTGACGTTTTAAAGCTTGACTATAAATAGAGGGACTTTCACAATAGCCCTGAGGTGCGCGCTTAAACCGGAAGCTTCGGCCTCCAAGAGAGAAGCCAAAAATATCCCTACTCTCTTCAGCAATGGGAATACTAAAGAAGGCATTCTTTAGATTGATAACAGAAAACCAAGTCGCTGTGGAAGGTATCATTGTCAACAAAGCAGTGATATCTGGGACTACGGGAAATTGTGGTACAACAATTTTGTTTACCTCCCGGAGATCAATCACAAAACAATATACAGGAGGCGTAGAAGGATCAGTGCGTTTAAGAACAGGAATAATAGGACTATTCCATATGTTACCTCTCGTTTCCTCAACCACACCCTTCTGAATCAAATCATGGATGATTTCCAAAAGTGCTTTTTCACCTTCAGTAGAAATTCTATACTGCGGAATACGTGGCAATTCAACATTAGGCTTAAGAGTGACAACATAAAGTGGAATCTCAAGACAACTCACGTCGTTCGGACCCGTGGCCCAAAGCGTTGCTGGAAGAGAAAGCAATTCAGGTGGAAACTGATCTTTGGACAAATACATTGGAGAGATCAGTTTCCGTCCTAAAGCAAGATGTACACCAGAAGGAGAACAATATATCGTAGCATGCATTCTTTTCAATAAGTCCAGACCCAACAGATTCTCACCGCAACCATTCGTCAAGAGAAGTGGAGCTTCCAAATCATAAGGGCCAATTGAAATAGGCAAAGGGCAAGAAACCGGGTTACGAACAGGGGCGCCAGAAAATCCTACTGAAACATTCGTTAAGCCAGACAAAGGTGCCCCAGGGAGTTTGGAATGAATGATAGAACTTCTCATCGCACCAGTATCTAGGAGAAATGGCTCTGAAACACCCATTGTAGTGACGTTAACATAGGGTCCATTCTGATCTACTGGAATCGACACAACTCCCTTACTTCGTCCATGGCTGTCCTAGTTAGTGTGAAGATTTTCATTCTCGCTTTCAACATAACCATCCTCATTATAATACTGCGTAGACCTAACATTTTGCTGATCAAAATAGTTCACAGAATTGGGAGGAGGAAGGGAACGTTGTTCTTGAGTTGACATACCTCGACCTCTACCTCTGTTTTCTGACTGGAGGCCAGCACGACCTCGTGGAGCAGATAATGCTCCATTGCGTTGCAATAAAATCGGACAACTACTTTTAAAATGACCTTCTTCTCTACAATAGGCACATTGATTAGGACCTAACAAAGGTAGCGGAATATATGGCTCAGGTTTTTGATACAACCTCTGAAACTGCGGAGGCTGTTGAAACTGAGGCTGAACATAGCGAGGAGGATAAGCTTGTTGTAAAAGAACCTTTGTTTTTAGTTCTTTCGTCTTTTTCTCTTGCTTTTCTTTTTCTTCTTTATCTCTGTTTTCATAATATTGTGCAGTGTCCAATATCTGGGCAGAAGAAGAAACAGCCCATGAACTTTCAGAATCTTTCAATTTGTGTGACAACTCGGGAAGCAAATTAAATACAAATTTGTCCACAAATAATCGCTGACCACCCTCTGTAGCCATATCTTGACCACTGTGATCAATAAATGTCTCCTCGAAACGAGTAAAGAAATCAGAGACACTCTCGTCTTTCTTCTGTTTGAATGCTGCTAATTTATCCCAGTTAACTCTCAATGCAGGCATCATCGTTTTCATTAATGTAATAATCCTACCAGGGAGTTCTGAAATCAAAGCGTCAGGCTTTGCACCACCCACTTGGTCTCTATTTGTGGCAGTTATAATATCCCAATTAGCACCTAATTCCTGTGCGTGATTCTCTTTACGAATCTTAGCCCATATTGTCTGTGGGACTACATTTCCCATCAACATATCGATATCAGCTAGATTCATGATGCAAGCATCAACTGTCTGTGATAATTCTTTATAATAACCTGCAGGGTTCTTACGAGGATCCGGTGGAGTCTGCTTAAGAGCCAAAACTTCAGATCGTTTCCATGGAACATGTACGAATATACCAATATACGTTGAAAGTGAGCAGGAATAACTGGATTATTAACTACTGCTGCAACCTCTTCCTTCCATACTGGAGGAACCTCTCTCATGGGATACTTTTTCAATGTCAGTCTAACCGACGGATCGGAATCAAGGAAAGCCTGAGAGGACAATAAGGATCTATGAGAAATAAGTGTCCTTACAGCTTTCTCAACCTTAGAACCCACAACAAGTCCTTTATCTAACAGATCTTGTGGGATCGGACTCGAAATCACATCTTCCCATTCTTTAATGAGAGTATCACACATTGCATTAAAAACATATCTTTGCGTAGGCGCGTTCCATTGCGAGAAGGGAGGCATAATGTCAGATACACTATACTGAGGACCTTTCTTGATCCATTTACGTGCAAGAGAGTCCAACCTTTCTCGTTCTTCAAAATCTGGGAACTGACTGCGAGATTGTCTTCGAGCAAAAGCCGGAGACACATTTAAAGCTTCAAAGAAAGGAGATAGAATACCAGTGACGGTAACCGTAAGACGCTTACGCTCAGACGGAGAATTAGACATAAGAATAGGGGACAAGGTATTAGGCGAACTAGTGGAAGGAGAACCGATAATTGCAGGAGGAGCAGAAGGCAAAGGAGATCGAAGATCAGGAGATGTGGGCAAAGAAGTTGAAGTTAAAGGCAAAACTGGCAGAGGCGGTAATACTGGAGGAGGCAAATGCGGAAGAGCCGGAACAGGCGGAGGTACCACTGGCAGTTGAACAGGCTGTAACAACTGGGGTGCATTAGTACCTTGTACATAGGGTGGAGGCAACCTCAATAAATGGGACATTAGGGGATCTTCTTCTAAATCTTTCTTGTTATCGGAAGGGGAAACAGGCAATACGGATAACATTTATCTATCGCCATACGATGCTGTCTTTCTGAAATTTCCATCGCATTATCAATTTCATTATCTTTGAATTGTTGGCCAGCCTGTATAATTGTCATACCCTGTGCTTTCCTATCTCGTTTTGCTTGCTTAATTTCTCTCTGTTTGGCTTCCTTACGCCAAAGGCGGAAAGAGTCAAACATTGCCGGCCGGGCTTTTCCTTTGAATAGAACTGCTTCCAAATTATCTAGCACATCAGAATCGAAACTACCATTTCCTGGCCATTTTAAAACACCATCTTTCTTCGTGTATCGGGTCCATGCCTCGTTAAAGGCAATGGGGCCAACACCATGTTTTGAATAGAGCTCATATGTGGGAGTTCCAACCGAAGGAATCGGACAAGAGTCCTCAAGTCGGGAATCCCTATTACAACCTAAGCAACAAAGTTTTCCAAACTTAGTCAGACCAGGCATCTCGTGATTACACCTGACTGTTCACAAACTTCAAGGGGGTAAAACTCAGTTTACGCAGCACAAATGCACTTACCCTCGGCTTCGGCTATTGCAATAGTCGAATCTAAGGACCAGAAGTACTAAGAAACAAAGGCCAAAAATTGTGGGCGCGACCCACGAAATACTTTTTTTTTTTTTTTAATTTTTTTTATTTGCATTTTTAAACAACAGAAAACAACGCAACCCACTGCTGTGTACACATAACATGTTATGGACGATACAGCCGCCCATCAATCCACCGCCAGTAATACTATAGATACGCTCCCCCACAAAGTGTTCGAACAACATGCGCTTGACCCAGCCATCCACCCACCCCCTCCCGCCGTACTGTCTCATGACCCATCTATGTAATCCAGCGTGCCCTACATGCAATCCGACCCGCATCCGTCTCCCAGCAATATCAGGACATGTACATGGAAATTACAGTGCTTGAAGCGTAGTCTGCGCCAACCAGTGAGTGAAGGGCTCCCAGATATCCTTTGGCCTGGATCGCATCGGCATCAGCTCCCAATATAGCACTAGCTGCGACTGGCAATATACTACGCTTCGAACCCAGTCCCTAATACTAGGCGCTGTAGCCACCCCCCAGTGCATCGCAATTTGGCGTTTGGCCAGTAGGATAAGCATCGCTGGCAACTTCCGGTGCTTGGGTTTGACCATAGGCAATATACCTAGCAGTGTAGCCTGCGGGGTGCATGGGAGCTGCAGACCAGTGATTGTTCCCACTATGTTCATCACTTTGACCCAGAAAGCCGCCAGCGGGGGACAGTCCCACGCCATATGTATGAAGGTCGCCCCGCCCGCGTGACACCGCCAGCAAGCATCGGAATCTCTCAATCCCATGCGGTGGAGCCGGCGAGGGGTACGATATACCATATGAATATATTTAAAATGTATCAGGCGAAGTCGGTAATTCGGGGATAGGACCTCCAGGAGTCTACAGCATAGATCCCAGTGTTCATCAGAAATGTCGGCACCCAATTCCGCAGACCACAGCTCACGGGCCGCCGGGATCACTACAGGATGGCTATATTGCATACGTTGGTACAATCTGGATATAAGCTTGCGTCCTGACTCCACCGCTAGCACGTTCTCCAGGGCTGGTAAATCTGGCGGAGGAGCCGGAAACGTAGGAAACAGTTTTTGACCTGTGTGGCGTAACTGGTAGTAAAGTAGTGTGTCCAACAGCGTCGGAGCTTCCTCGCCACACATCTGCTCCAGCGTGATGAAGGAACCGCCCGGGAATAAATCTCCCACTGTGCGAAGGCCGTGCGCCGCAGCCCGCTCGCCAGTGCGCATATTTTGCAGCGGGGACCACATCGGGTTATTTCGCAGCGGCATCGATCCGGCATGCAAGAGGTCCAGTCCAGCCCTGCGCCGCAGCCCATCCCAGGCCCATCTAAGTGCGTGCACCGGGTCTATGTCGGTGCATCTCCGCTTGTGTGGCGCATATAGGGCTACGGTGAGTGGCAACGGTGCCGCTCTATCCGTTTCTATCGCCACATGTGGCTGGAACGGCATTGGGTGGACCCAGTGGTGTAAAAACTGTGCCTGCGCGCAGTAGGCATAGAGTGGGAAATCCGGCGCCGCCAGGCCTCCCTGCCGCTGCGGGAGAGTGAGGGTCTCCCACGCCACCCTCGGCTGCCTACCACCCCACGCCAGCTCCACCATCTGCGAGCGCAATTGGCGCAAAAAACTAGCAGTCAGGGGCAGCGGAATGTTCCCGAAGAGATATAAGAACTTCGGCAGGATGACCATCTTGGCCACTGCAATCCTGCCCGCCAGCGAAAGGGGCAAATGCTTCCAGCGGCCGACCCGCTCCTCGACCCAGCCCAGTGCCCGCCCATAATTCTCCGACCATATTTGCTGCATATCAGTGCTGATCCAGACCCCCAAGTATCGCACCGGTCCGTCCGCCCACTTCAGCGGGCAATTCGGGGAAAAGCGAGTCGTCCTGGCCGTCAAAGGTAGAATAACCGACTTCTCCCAATTTATGGTTACACCCGATAGCAAGCCATACTCTATCAATTCTCCGGTCATGGGCGAAAGGTTTTCCTGCGGGTCGGTTACATATAAAGTAATATCATCCGCGTATAGAGACACGGTCAGTGCCCTCGATGAAAAGCCAATGCCCCGGTTTGCGTGGTGCTGTCGGATACGAGCCGCCAAGGGTTCTGTGGCGATGGCAAATAGCAGGGGCGATAAGGGGCAGCCCTGTCTCGTACCCCTCCCGATGGCAAAGGGCGCAGAGACGAGCCCGTTCACCCGTACCCGGGCAGTGATGTTGGTATACAGCAAGCGAATATAGCCAATGAATGCCTCACTCATACCCATTCGCTGCAGCAAGGGAAACAGGAATCCCCATTCCAGGGAGTCGAACGCTTTTGTTGCGTCCAACAGCACCGCTACGGCTTGTACATGCGGGGCTAAGTAGTGTAGCACACCAAATAAGGTTCGAAGATTGTGAGACGTAGAGCGGCCCGGCACAAAGCCAGATTGGTCAGGGCGTATCATAAGTGGCAGTACCGGTTGCAACCGCAATGCTAGCATTTTCGCGAAGATCTTTGCATCCGTATTAATTAAGGACAGCGGCCTATAGGAATCGCAGTGTTGCGCGTCTTTATCCGGTTTTAAGAGGGCGATAATGACCGCCTCTCTCATCGATTCCGGGAGCACACCCGCTTCAACGGCCTCAGCATATACTGCCAGTAGTTTGGGGGCCAGCAGTTCCGCATATTCCTTGTAGAATTGCGCCGGTAACCCATCCGGTCCCGGCGCTTTCCCGGCCGCCAATGCGCCTATCGCCTCTTTAACGTCTTCTATCTCGAAGGGGCGATCAAAGTACCCCTTTTGGTGTGCATTGAACCAAATGAGCTGGATCGTATCAAAGTATCCCGACAGCTCCGTCAGCGGCGGTGCACCCCGGGTACGGTACAATTCTTTATAAAAAGTCCGAAACGTATCTAGAATTGTTGGAGGAGTATACGCATGCCCACCCTCCGGTGTCGCCACTGAGGAGATGAAGGGGGATGGCCTCTGCGAACGCAGCAGTAGAGCGAGCGTCCTGCCCGGTCGGTCCCCCTCGCCATATCTGCGGGCCACAGCCTGTTTAGTCAGAAACTTAAGCTCCCTATCTGCTTCAGCCTGGTATTCCGTGAGCTTGGTGCGTGTTTCCGCCAGAGTTGTCGCCGATAGGTCCGAACAGTACTGCACCTCCAGAGTATGCAGGCTGTCTTCCAGCCGCTTCAGCGTTCCCCTGATGGTCTTCAGCACTGTGGCCTGTCCCGCGATGCAGTGACCTCTTATCACCACCTTGAAAGCCTCCCACAGGGTGCCTTCCGACGCAACAGAGCCAGTGTTCTGTTCAAAATATTCCGTCACGCGTTGGTATATGTCTTCCCGAAACACCGGATCGGTCAGGGCCTGTGCTGGTAAGCGCCACGCGAAGGGCGTCACATATGGCTGTGGCATGCGTAGCAGCAGTTCCACTGGCGAGTGGTCAGTAAGGGTGCGTGCCCTGTGCGCGACGTCCGAAACCCATGCATGCACCTGTGGGGTTAAAAGCCAAAAATCTAACCTGGACCAAGCTCCCCTGTGTGGGGTGAAGCAGGTGCCCTCCCGTACCTCGGGGTGCAGCACGCGCCACGAGTCTAATAGCTGATAGTCCGTCATTAGGCCACGGAGGAGGTCAGCCACATGCGGGTGGTGTACGCGAGCCGCTCCCTCCCTGTCTAGTTCCTGCGAGATCACCGCATTGAAGTCGCCGCCCCACATGCATGCACCCTCTCCCAGCGACTGTGTCTTGTGCCAGACGTGTCGGAAAAAATCAGGGTCGTCCGAGTTTGGGCCATATATGTTGACTAGTGTCATCGGCATGTGAAAAAGCTTCCCCTGCAATATTATGTAGCGCCCCTCAGCGTCGGCATGCACCCGATATGTTTGCCAGGGTAGGCCTCGCCGTATTAAAATAGCCACTCCCCGGGAGTAGCTGGAGTAGCCGGATGTGTGTATTTCGCCCCATCTAGCATGTCGAAGCCTCCCCCCGGCTACTTGGGGCAAATGCGTTTCCTGAAGGAAACAGATGTCAACTTGGTGTCGTGTCAGATATGCATGGGTCAATCTGATCTTGCGATGGTCATTCAGACCACGAATATTCCATGTGAAACAACGCAGCGCGGTCAGGTATGTGTGCGGTGGTGGATCCTACGCAGCAATGAAGTCAGCAGCGGTAGCGCGCTCTGGGTCCACAGGGAGAGCTCTCGCTCTGGATGTCGTACCAACAATAAGAACATGGCAGCGGCCAGCGGCAGGGCCACATCATCCTGTAGTGGTATACTCAAATAGTGCAGTGTAAGAAAACCAAACAACATTAACCAAATCCCCTTACCGCCCACTCCAACCCCCCAATCAGGTTGAGACACTTGTCCCCCCCCCCACCCAACCCAACAACAGCATTGCATCAGTGAAATTACGGGAATCATCCCTGTGAGGGCGTGGGTCACCGGCATACTCCCCTGTCCAAAAGGCGACAGGGTGGCCGAACATTACCGCCCATTGACATATACACTATCTGCCTGCGGCGGGGTAAGCCCAACACCGATCCCTTCACAAGTTCTCTGCCAATGTTCAGGAATATTCCCCGAACCTCGTATCCCTGAACCTCTCCGTTCCCCCCGGCAGCCACAACATGCTATAAGTTCAGAGTCCCCTTAATAGAACATCAAGTGATATACGGTATAACCAAGCTGTCCGGTGTCTCTATATGTTCCAGTTTCACGAGTACATAAAATGTAGGCCTAGTTATTCAACGTCACTTAGCTGGTCGTGCGGTGGTGTCCCCTGCCCGGCTCGCTTGTCTCTCAGCGTCCGCTCCGCCTGCCTCGCAAATTTGAGTGCTTCCGTCGCCGCCGTGAAGACCATCGGTTTCCCCCCGTGGTGGACCCGTAACTTAGCAGGATATAACATCGCATATTTTGTCCCCACTTTCTGGAAGATCCGCTTAGCCGGTAAGAATTCACGCCTGGCGGCCTGCACAGCCTGAGTGAAGTCGGGAAATAGGGATATCGCCATATTTTCGAATGTAAGCTCACCTCTTTCACGTGCCAGCCGTAGGATCGTGTCTCTGTCTCGATAGTTTAGGACCCTGGCAAGGATCGGGCGCGGCGGTGCCCCCGGCACCGGTCGCGGTCCCAATGTGCGATGTGCCCTCTCAACCAGGAACATGGCCGACAGGGCCTCACCAAACAGGTCGCGGAACATCCCTTCAACGAAGTGCTCCATATTGCCAATGTTCGTGGATTCCGCAATACCAATAATTCTCACGTTATTTCTGCGAGAGCGGGCTTCCAAATCTTCGTTGCGACCCTTTATCACCTCCAGGACCTTGTCCATGCGCAGCAGCTTCTCCCGGGTATCACCGTTACTCTCTTCGCAGTCGGCAACCCGCGCCTCTACCGCCGCCAGTCGCTCTTCATGTTGATACACCTTGTGCGATATTCCGTCCAGTCGCCGGGCCATGGAGTCCAACTTGCCGTCAATCTCCTTTAGGCAGCCCTTCAGCTCCCGAAACATGCTCTTGACATCTTCGTCGTCCTGCGTCGGCGCCAGCTGCGTTTCAGGGACCACCGTCTGGGACGCTGGGACAGTTTCAGTGTCCTGAGCCATTTGCTTCCCAAACTGGAGCTTCCTCTGCTTAGCATCCGTCTTCCCCATGGCGCAGCGAAGGGGTCACCACATCAGAGTCTCAGCGGGAGGGGGGGGAGGAAAAGGGGCCCAACAGAGTATGCACAGGCCTCTGAGCCCGGACAAATTCACGGGCCTACCATGCCAAATCCGCTCTCACCCAAGGCCGCCTTGCCGCCTTCGCCGCCAGCGGGAATTTCCAACGCACAATCAGGCCCAGCAGGCCTGCAGCTCTCACCAAGCGCGGGTCCGCGGCCGGGACAGGCCCCCCAAATGGGCACACAGCTAGTGACCAGCAGTTGGGGCGACCGCCCAGCAGGCACACACGCCGCAGTCCCTGGATCCCCGCAGTTCGATATTTATGCACCTGGCGGAGGCAGGAGGAAGGTGCACTTCACCACCCGGGGCACCGTCGAGGGTAGCAGGATCGGTGCCGCACCCGCAGCCCCCAGGGCCGCCCAGTCAGCGCTCATGTAGATTTCAGGAGGTGGGGAGATCGCCGCAGATTAGGGCCCCCCGGGCCGTCCGGGGCGCCAGGGACAGCAGCATTCGCCCCCCTCCGGCAGCCGCGGCCATTCCAAGTCGTGTTCCGGCCCGCGACACGGGACTTGCGTAGCTGGGATCCCCGGCCGGGCGTCAGGAGAGTCGCCGTCTGGGCATCAATGGAACACCGCTCCGGATCGCCGCCACCAATTTCGGTCTGGATTGCAGGAATCGATGCCTCTACGTCCGGGCACCCTCCGCCTCAGCTTTGTCGGTACAGGATGTCGGCATTATACGGATGAACTGACGGATTCGGCGTTCGGCCGGCAGAGCCCCGTTACACGGCGGCCATCTTGCAGCTCGGCTCGGCCACGCCCCCCGACCCACGAAATACTTAACTAAGGACGTCTTCTTACACCAACAGAGGCCCGTCTATCGTCTCGCCTTACCATACATCATCAAAGGAAGGGCCAAGGCATGGCGGCAGTTAGGGCAGCAGTCGTTAGTAGCCGTCAGGAAGGAGTAACCGCGCTGCAAAAGACCTTCGGACCACTTTCGACATACAGGGGTCGCTTGATGTGGCTCGCGATTCCTCTAGAATTTTCTTGCGGGGTTCCTCACGACCTTCGGGCAGAACCGGTACCACTGAAGCCGCCCAACGTTGGGCGCCAGTTGAAGAACCAGAACCTTTTGGACCTGGCGGCGCAGGGTACGCCTTAATCTCCTGGGTTCTCCTGCTTAGCTACACAGAGACACGGGGACACTCTGTCGGCGTAAAAGATCAGATTTATTAGCTGCAGCTAGTACAGTTGTCCCAGAAGTACACGAGGTAGGTTCTCAGGAGACTGCCACTTCACTCCGTGGCGTACAACCTTTTATAGCATATATGAAAAAATATACATTAACCAAATACACACCCAGAATACATAAGAAAGAGCCAATAAGGAAAGTTGGAAAACAGGACAGAACCAATAGGAAAGGTTTAAAAACAAAGTATCAGATGACTCGAAGAAGCCTTTCCTTCAACTGTGTTTGTCACCCCTCCTTCAAACTAATTCATTAATAGATCTACAACTAACTTGCAGGTGGCGAGATACGTTTGTGTGTATTGGAGGACAGTTGTGAAACGAGAGAATGCTAGCAGAGGACAGCGAAGGCCAGACGATAAGATAAAGTCAAAGGAGAATAGTGTGAACCAACAGATAGTTGAGACGGGGATTAGAAAAAGGTTCATTTTGACACGAAGCTTGCAGAAAAAGCAGAAAAAGACTTCGACCGTCGTGCTGCCTGAGTGAGGGCAACAAAAGATGGTGGCGGAGCACAAAATGGCGGGTCGATACGATCACAATCGAAAATCGAAGTTCCTCAGTTGAGCACATGTTAATTTAGGATTTGCTTTTGACTTCAGCCTGAGAAAGATTGTGGTTGCTTCTTGAGAAGGGTTTCACCCCATCAACCAGTAATCCATTTTCGTACAGGGCATCAGAAACTTTGTGCCATACAGGTAGAGCAACCCTCTTTCGTATAAGTTTGCGAAAAACCCTCTAACACATCCCAATCTCTCTTCAAAAATGAATTTGCCTCTAATATATACTCCAGTTGATGGTTCTCTAATGTCACAATGGAATTTGAACATTGTGTACCTGGTCTTAAAATCATTGCCTTAGTCTCTCTATTCTGGATTATTACATCATGTTAACCACATGCACTTCAGTGTACATTAGTCTGTTTTTGAACATATGAAATCTGAAGAGAGTGTTGTTCTGCCGCTCCTAGTAGACTATATTATAGTGAGTAGACCAAAGAGGTCCCTTGTGTCATCCTTTATGGTATTCACACACCCTCCAGCACCAAGTCGTACTTCTCATTGAGTGGGGGCTGCGAAGCCCAACAGGCCATGGCAGCCATTTATTGAATAATTGAATGTGGCACATGTGATCAATGATAAAGGTGAACTTCTCCATGGTTTTTCATGGGGGCGTGACGAGCTAGGGAAGTTGGTAAGACAGATTCTAAATGCGATTCCACAGCTGAGACATCATCAATACTGATGTGTGCACTGATCACGTGTGCCCACCCAATGAAGAGCATGACCTAGGAACAGCCAAACTACACACTCTTCAGGGTTCATTAATTCAGATGGGAGAGGATGTATTTTTGACTATTCAATCACCTGTCTATTCCCTTCTTTATTCGGTCTTTGAACATAATCTTTTCCCAGAAATACCCCAGAATAATTCTTGATAAGCTAGAGAATTGATATCAGATTGAATCAAAGATTTATCTGGTCCCCTTTTTAGAAATAACTGATCAGACATTATTATGATAGGTGACCCAGAATCAACTGTAACACATAAGGGTCTTTCTACCACCACTGTACCACAAATAGGATCACCAGAATGGTCAACTTCACATTGAACAGTCCGAACTAATTTACATCCTTCTATTTCTTTTGTTAAATCTGATTGCCAAGTGCTCCCTTGAACTTTTTTCTCATTCACATTGTGCATTTTTGCATAATAACCCATTTTCCTGCATTTATTGCAATATTTATTTCATGATGGACAATTGTTGGCATTTGATATATGTACTCAGGAATCTCACGTAAAAGGACTGCTCAATTTTACCATTTGTTTATCACTTCTTACTGAACTATTCTTGTTTTGAAATGTTTTTTTTAGATATCTGGCTATCAAACTCACAGAAGATGAATTATTGTTGGTGTCCATTTTGTTAAATGTTCTTGCTGCCACTGCAGAACTCTTAATACCCTTTCTAATGTTAATAATTTCTGCTCACATTGGATTACAATTGCATAATAATTGCACCTGTGCATTTGCGTCAAAACAACCCACCACAATCTGATCACGCAAATATTGGTCTATCAACCCTTTGAAAGCACTAGATGACAACAAAATGTGGGACTCTGCTACATAGTTAACTATGGTTTCTTCTATAACTTGATGTAGTATAAAAAATAATTGCCTCTCCACTTGGTTGTTGGGTAAAATGTCTGCATACCCTCACAACAGTTTCTAAGTACCCATCCCAAGTATCAAAATGGGAAACATCTGCTTCATCTTCAGGCAGCCCATCAAAAATACAACGGCCTTCAGTATCAAGACATCTATAAAGTAAGACAATTCTGCACTCATTATCAATCATTTTTTTCCCCTTCAATGGTGATCAAATATTGTTCAAAACCTCTCTGTCCTCAACCCCAGCTAATGCTAGTATTAACTGGTAAAGACAAGAATTCCTATGATGCATAAACACTCTGCATCATGTATACATGGTGAAACACACAACAGAATCAAGCAAAATAGTAATAATGGCTGGCATTGATAAAATGAAAAGCAATGTGTCCCAAACAGCTATGTACATTTGCTCTCTATCAAAAATAAGTCACAATATTTAATTGTCATAGACCCAAGCTTCTTTGAAACACTTCCAATTAAATTTCAAATTGATAACGGTCAGCTTTGTCTCTTGCTCATATAATGCGTTATCAGTCATGTCACGAAGGACTGTCACTTACTCGATTGATGCAGTTTATTCTTTACGCGTAGACATACGCTGGTCAAGTTGACGCGGTGACGCATAGGTCAGTCAAGAATAAATTAAACAACCTTAGCGATATGTCATGAATCATGTGGATGCAAAGCAATAGCAAATAAAAATCTGTCCTAGTTACAGCCTGCCTGATTTGTCTGACCTTGAGGGTGCATTGAAATTTCACACACACAAATGCAGTATGCAGAAATCTGGAAGCAGCATGAAGCATGCTTCTGAAACCTAGAAGGACATTCTGTCATGCATCCACATATAAAACATTGAAGAAGACTACATTAATGCACACAACCAAATTCTAATTAGCTAAACTCTAGCTAAAGACAAAAAAAATTATTGCATTATTAAAACAGAGGTGAAAAACTTCAGTTGTTAAAATTTGACCCTGACTGGCCTGGGTACCTCTTACCTGGATTTCTCTCAAGAGGCAAAAAGTCGCGTCCTTTTAACAGAAAACAACTGGTCCTCCTCCAGAAAAGGTGTTAGGATGCTACCTTGTGTGGATATAGGGTGGTGTTTCTACTCTTTTTGCATCCTTTTGATTCAAACTGAGGGACATATTTACCAGCCCTTTTGCATCACTCTTGCACCACGTAATGGGGTGCAAGATCGATGCAACTCAAAGAAGACATTTATGAAACCATGCAAGGCTGCCTTGAGTAGCCCAGGTGGCTTCATAAATCTTGAGTAAAGCAACGCAGCACAAATCGCTGTGTTGACGTACTCTGCACCAGGGAGTCAGCCCATGGCCGTTGCGTGGATGTTCCTACCCAACTCCGATGGTTTTTGATGCATTCTCAGATTTACCAGAACTGGTCAACTTGATATTGCTCCAAAAAGATATGCCTTCTCAGGGGAGGAGTAACGAGAAAAAAATCTCTTTCATTGTTCCATGTTGCTTCCTCTTTCTTGCACACATAGAAATATGAATTTGCCTCTCGGGGTTGATTTTGTGCAGGAAAGTATCTCTTCCTGCACAAAAGCAAATCTACCTGCAACGCAGGCACTCTTGCAGCATGGTGCAAGGGTGCCTATATTGGTGCTAGGCAGCACAGGGACAAGGGCAGGGATGTGTCATAGTCTTTGAAATACGCCACAGTTCTACCTTTTCCCTGTACCGCAGGGCAGCAAGGTGACTTGCTGCACTGCGTTGTGCCACTTTCCTATAAAAATGGCCCTACTTCCTTCCACTGCTGAAATGCCAAGTGCAACTGTAGGTCAGGTGCTGGTGTCTCTGAAAAGCAGTCGATGGATATGATCAGTGGGCCTTCAGAAAGCCTACTTGATGTACTTTTTGAGGCTCTATACACTCTAGATAGGGCAAAGGGAATAACCACAACTTTTAAAAGGATGTCTCGCATAAACAGGTCTCAAATCCCTGCACCTGAATCCCAAAGAAGTGTTTTCTGCAGTACTGGTGCAATCTTTAGACTTACTGAGAAAAGAGTGCAAGAAGGTATTGTTCTCTAGATTTTCAAGCCGCGTGGCTCCTTATCAGCTATAGATCACTTCAAAGTAAAGCACTTTATAGTCTTTTAGCGCCTAGATTGAACATGGATCTGCCTGTCATCCAAGGCCGGCTTTCGTGCCGGTGGTGCCTGGTACAACAATCATTTTTGGTGCCCCCATGTCCTCCTTCTCCACAGATTCCCTCACTAACCGCCCTCCAACAGCGCCCCTTATCACTCGCATGTATTTTATTTGTTTTATCGCGCTACTCATAACAGTGTAGGGGATAAGCGCAATTTACATCATATATACCTTCTAAATAGAAAATAAATAACAAATATGTAAATCAGTATATAGGAAATGTTACATAAAACTATGAGGATTGCAAAGTGAAGGAATCACATGCCATCCGTATTAGCAGGCAGAATATTTGCTCTGGAGAAGCTCAGGATTTATAACAGTACCACAGTGATCAGGATTTGTTTCACTAATAAGAAAGTATTTCTACCCAAAAAAACCCTTTTTAGCAACATTAGGATAATGAAAGACGGGAGGAAAAAAAAAGAATTAACATTTAATCTATACGGTGCAGTTTGCATGCATCTTTTTGATGACAGTTCATAGATCACTGTGCTTTATTTGGATTGTACCTTATGAACTACAAGTAACAAAAGCATCTCTGTGACAAAAGCAGTAGCCCTCTGATCCATCCATATAAAATGCAATTCTGTGATCTGTATGGTACCCATTCTCTGCAGCAAGCAAACTACTGCTTTATGATGAGTCAAAAATGCCACAAGACAAACTCTCCCTCCTGTAGGAACATTAACTTTACAGTATTTCTAAACACCTCACCCCCAAAGCTCAGCACCAGGTGCAGCTGCACTGGTCGCACCGCACTGAAGCTGGCTTTTCTGTCTAGTCAGAAATCACATACCAATGGGCTCCTTATTTTAGTGAAAAACATTGACAAGAATGTGCCTACATGCACAAAAGAAGCGTGTGATGTATGGAACATGTATACATATGTTGTATTGTTAGCTCTGTATTTAGAAGTTTAGGAATCATTTTCTGATCCTGACTCTAGGTGGTAAACAAACTCCTAGGTTTACTATGGCCAAAGACATTAAAAGTAATGTAGTGGCCTACGATGAACACATATGTACATGGTACTGGCACTCAGAGACCTGAATGGATAGGTGTGGCGCAGCGGCCAGAGCGGCTGACTCTGAGCACAGGGTTCACAGTTCAAGCGCTGGCGGCAGCTCAGCTCAGCATCATGTGACTCTGGGAAATAGTTCACTTAGGGGGTGATTAGGATGGCAGGCGGACTTAAGTCCGCCCGCCACCCTAGTGGTAACAGTACCGCTCGCCATGGGGCAGTCTCACCACCCCAATTATGATGCCACCGCTACCGCGGTGGTCACATCAGGCAATTTAACATTGTGGGGGGTGCTGCTGGCTGCAGCACCCGCCACAATGGTAAAATGCCATGTTGTGCATTGCCATGCACAACGTGGCAGGCACCGCGCGGTGCCTGCCACCTTGTGCATGGCAATGTAGGGGGTTTTGTACCCTCCAACCAAGTGCGGACCCTCAGCCTCCACATCCCCGGGGGCCCTCAACGGGCCCCCAAAGCAAAGCCCTGCCAGCCTTTCCATGGTGGTGATGCCATGGAAAGGCCTTAAATGCCAAAGACCATGATATGGATGGCGGTGCCTGCTAGGCACCGCCACCATATATGTACCCCAACTCCGCCCGGCCGGCAATCGTAATGATTGCCGACCGGTGGAAAAGCGGCGGATGGACTTTCCATCCGCCGTGTTACCCACCATCATTGTAATCTGGTGGTGGGTAAATCAGGTTACGATGGCGGGCGGATCAGGAAATCCGCCCACCATCGTAATCAGCCCCTTAATCTTGAAACTTTAAGGAGTAATATGTTTGCGCTATACAAATAGCAATTATTCTTCTTGTACAGCTATAGAAGCAGTTTCCAGTCCTGTTACTAAGTATCTGTGATGTATAAAAGTTTGATATCGGGAAGCAGCCTAGAGACTCGGATTAACAAAGTCTTATGGCTCAAGTCAGTTTTGTTAATTATTGCATCTCCAGAAGGATGAAAATTCTTGCAAGTACTGTAACCTGTGAACTTTGTCACAACTTGCTCCCTGCGTTTTCATATCCACCACCAGGGGGCTGAACTGTGGGACTCTCCAGTGTCATAACAAGCTTCCAGACCCTCCCCTTCATGTACAAACTGACTTCCAGCCATTTGGACACTATTTGGGAAATGACATCCATTCCCAATCCATTCCGGGTTTTCTGGAAGCCATCCTGCTCATGCCTGAAACACCGTTACTCAGAATTCCCTGCTCACTGATTTCTCTCCACCCCTGCAGGCCAAGGATGGGTGGAGGAATTCAGCTCACCTGTGGCTGGCTGCTGCTAGCCTGCTCACACCTGATGTGCGTTAGTACTGTGAGCTCTTTTAAGCCCCATCTCCCTTCATCCCAGGGTTGGTCATTGTAGCTGTTTTCCGGTGAGACCGATCCTTGTTTCCACTGTTTCCTGAGCTTTTGATATCCTTGTTTCTAGTGATTCCTGAGTTCCTGAGCTATAGCTATTCCTTGTACCTGAATTAGCACTGCCTGCAGTGCTACCTTGTTTCCTGAGTTCCTGAGCTATAGTTATTCTTTGTTACTGATCCTGGGCTTCAGCTATTTCTTGTTCCTGATTTGCACTGCTTGCAGTGCTCTCTTGACTCCATGGGGCAGATTTATGAGGCCCTTGCGCCTCATTTACGCCGCCGTTGCGTCACTTTTGTGACGCAGCGGCGGCGCAAATCCTGCGCCATGCTGCGGGGTATTTACAACGTGACGCATCTGGGAGATGCGTCACGTTGTAAAGCCCTGCGCCACATGTAGGCGTTCCAGGGCAGGTGGGGGCATCTACAAGATTTCACTCAGTCACTTTTGAGCCCATGCTGCGTCAAAACCCTGCGCCTCCTTGAAGCAGGCGTAAGGATTGACGCAGCATTGTGAAGATAGGTCACCCCAAAGCATTGCTGGAGCTGCGTCGCACTTGCGACGCAATTCCTGCAATGCGCCACTTATACGGCACAGATGCGTCACGCATCTGTGCCGTTTTTGCCCCATGGTGCGCCGCATTGTAAATGCGGCGCATCCATGGTGGCGGAGCTGTGGCGCACAATAACTGGCGCATCCCTGCTGATATGCCGGGATGCACCAGTTATTATAAATCTGCCCCCTTGTTTCCTGAGGTGTAGCTATTTCCTGTTTCCTTGAACCAGTACTGCCCGCAGTGCTACCTTGACTCCTGAAGCTTTAGTAAGTCCCTGTTCCTGAACCAGCACTGCCTGCAGTGATACCTTGACTTCTGAGCCTTAGCATTTCTTGTTCCTGAACTGCAGCAGTTTCCCTCCTCCTGAACTAGCACTGCCCGCAGTGCTACCTTGACTCCTGAGCCTTAGCATTCCTTGTTCCTGAACTGCAGCAGTTTCCCTGTTCCTGAACTAGCACTGCCTGTAGTGCTACCTTGACTCCTGAAGCTTTAGTAATTCTCTGTTCCTGAACCAGCACTGCCTGCAGTGCTACCTTGACTCCTGGGCTTTAGTAATTTTCTGTTCCTGAACCACCACTGCCTGCAGTGCTACCGTGACTCCTGGGTTTTAGTAATTCCCGGTTCCCGAAGTAGCACTGCCTGCAGTGCTACCTTGACTCTTGAGCCTTGGCTCAATTCTTGTTCCTGCCCCAGCACTGCCTTCTATGCTACTTTGTTTTCTTGATTCCTTAACCTGCACTATTCTAGTATACCCTTGAAGCCTCCCCTTCTGTAAATCCCGTTCCAGTCCCTGCCTTTCTTCCCATTTCCTTGGCTCCAGTTCTAGTTTGCTGTCTTTCTATTCTGCTTTCTTGCTTCTGTTGCCTTGTATGTTTGCTACCTGCTTTCTGCCAAGTGTGCCCTGTGATTTCCTTCCTTTCCTGTTAAGCACTTGTTAGCTCCTTGTCTATTGTGCTGATGTTTAGTTCTACCACCTTGCTGTTACTGCCTTTCGTGTTCCTGTTTGAGCGTCAGGATCCGTGGGCACAGCTGACTACCTAGGTGGTGTTTCTTGTTCACTGTGAGTATTGTCTTTGAGTTACATTTATAACATCACCATAGGTATATTAGCTCCAAAGACCCTGCCTTTGCATGCTTATCCTACAAGTGGGTATTTGCAGTCAGTATCTGTAACAGCAATTGTGGGTGAGAAACTTACTGAGCTTCAGTCTTACAGTGTGGAGTGCTTTACCCCACACTCCCCTTTATTGTTAATGTTGTTTCATATGTCTGTCTTGCACATTCGTCTTGGATGTAGTTATTCTGAATGCTAAATTGTCTCATGAGTGTCCTTCCTTTCTGAGTCTTACCGATCTTGTTCACTTGTACAGGCTTTCCCTTTTGGATCCCTTTATCTCCTCTGACTCCATGTATGATCCTGGGCAGCGCTGTACTCCTCTTTCTGTGTACGTTTTCTACCCAGTTCCCAGTCCTTGCCCAAGTCCCTGACTGTGTTCCCCACATAGTCCCGGACAGTCCCTGACAAGCTTCATCTTATGCATACATCTCTGCAAAAAGGTATATTAAACCAAAAAGCTTGCTTTTCAAAAGATATTTGCTGGATTAAGAGCTTTTAGTATGTCTTCCAGGTAGGCATTAATGTGGAGTAGACTTCTCTGGCGGTGCTGGCTTGAGTCAGCACCTTTTCTTCTGGGTCAAGGTTGTGGTGATCATATTGCTCAAAAGTCAGAAGTATGGTTGATTGAAGTGGTACTTAATTTCACCCCCATCATCGGGGGAGTTGAATGAGCTGGTACCTCACAATTAAATGGTGTTTGTTAAGCCAGGATGCGCTGGTAAATGAGAATGTGTGATGTGAAAAATCCGAAACACTGAACAATTCTGAAATTTTAGCAACACTAAAACACTGCCCAGATAGGTGTTTTCAGTGAGTTGGATGCTGAAGAAATACCCAGAGTCTGCCATGGTTTGACTGAGGTCTTTGGTTCATGTGCAGTGACCAGACCTGCACAATCGTTTTCACACAATGCTCACATTCCTTCTACTAACTAATCTGTGAATAGGTAGTTAGTTGTCCTGCCTATGACTCTCATATTGCATACAATGTCACCAAAATGGCCTTGTCAATGTAGTTGGTCAGTTCTAAGCGGCCATCTAGATAGCCTGTTTACCTGCCTTACTCCTTGGTTTCCCCAGGCCATGGGAAATGGAAGGAAAGGAAAAATGAAGCAGGACGTAGGGGGTGAGTAGGGTGAAAGTGCAAAGTGGTTCCAGCCAAACCGGCAGGATAAGGAGGTTAGTCGGTAGAAAGGCTAGTGACTAAATCTAGGGGTGGCCATGGGACATGAATGAGATACTGGGCCTTCACAGAGGGGTATATAGTAGTGTGCCTCTGATGTTCAGGGGGCCGATTCACAGAACTAATCTGAGACAAAATCCTAAACTTACTACTTTTGGTATTAACAGAAGGCACTTACGATTTTTGGTATTCACAGAATGCATTTACGACTCCTAACTTTACGTCAGCACTTGGGACGGAATTTCCGCACCCGAAAGTACGCTCCGCACCCAGACCGTACTCTCCGGCTCGAGCTGTAATCTCTGGCTGGGGCCGGGTAAAGTGTAATCAATGGGCCGGATTGCAATTTTTACAAAAAGGAGCATTAGAAATGTGTGATAAATGATAGAGGAGGTCATGAAAAACAGTGTGGTCTGGAAAAAGGGTACGACCAGACACTACATCATAATCCAGAAAAGTTTCTCCTTTGCATTATCATGGTACATGCAGTGCAAAATGTGTGCTCCCCTCAGTGTGGACTGTAGTGTCAACACTACAGTCAACACTAAGGGCATGACCCTTAGTCTTGACTGTAGTGTTGACACCGCAGTCAACACTAAGGGGAGCTCAAACTGTGCACTGCATGTACCATGATGCAGAGGAGAACATTTTTAGTTTTTTTAGTTTAGGATCTTGTCTCGGATTAGTTCTGTGAATCGGCCCCCAGGTTTCTGTCCTACCGTGCCTCTGCAAAACTCGGCCATGTACAGCACCCTCATCACTTCACTCTCAGTGGTACAGATGACAAGCTGCCACAGGCTTTGGAAGGGAGGTAGAGAGGGGTTCTCAACCTCAGAACTCAGCAATCACCCAGCTGCGCAATAACAGATTATTCAATCAGTGATTTACTTTGGAAATAAAATGCACTTTAATACACACATAAAACTCAATACTTCAAAGTAGAGGCTACAGGTGCAAATGCTTCACTGGTGCTTGGGCAACTTCCTGGAATCCTTGCTCCCTCCTACCCCTCCTTACTCCTCTCCAGTGAGGACCTGCGGCACGTCTGGCTTGTTCCAGGGTGGCAAAGCCTCTCCATAGACACAGTTCATTAGTACAGGTTACTATCTGTCTGGGCACAGTTCACTGTTGCAGAAGCACCGCCTGCTTGGGCACAGTTCATTGTTGCAGGGGGCTTCTTTGCTAGGGCACAGTTCATTGATGTAGTGACACTCTCTGCTGAGGCACACTTCATGGATGCAGTGATACAGTTGGCTGGGGCTCACTTCCTTGATGAAGCTACGCAGTCCACTCTGAAAACTTCATTGATGCAGTGGAATAGGCCTTTGACACAGCAGCTTCCGAATTAGACCGTTCCTCTGGAGAGACTGAGCTCATGTTCTCTCAAGCACACAGAGGGCACCCCTTTCTGTTGGGGCAGATCCTCACACCACTAGGATCAAGCTGCTTCTGGCTCTCCCTGAACAGTCACACATTCTGAAAAGATTACAGGCAGCTTCCCTTTCTTCAAGTCCCAGGAACAGCCCCTTCTTTCTAGGAAAGGCTCCAGGTGGTGTACCCTCACCTCGAGGAAGCTGGCTGTCAGGCTGACACCTGCTCTGGATGCACAGCAGTCCTCTGAGTACTATGTGGAATTCTTGTGGAAATGTGCCTTTTAATGAGCACACCGGTGCAGGGGTCACTCTTCTGTAGATCAACAAAATAGAGATTGGCACTGAAGCTGGAATTCACATAACAAGTTTATAAATCACTCATGAGTGGGACTACGCCCACACAGTGCTCTCAAGTGCTGCCTGAGGTAGTACATTGAATACACAGACCATGTTGCTTATATAAAGAATTTGTTGCAGAGTAAGCATGTAGTTACAAATAGATAGTGCAAACTACACAGGAATAACTACCGACAAACATGGGCAGATGGGAGATCACTTAGTCAGCAAAGTGGGAGGGGGAACAAAACTGTTTACATCAACAGAAAACAGTTGACAGTTACATCTTTAGCCAGATGCATTCTAGCAGCTACAGGCCTTTTCTCAGCACGTAGATTGCTTTGGCTCAGTACAGAAGGAGTTAACTAAAGCTGATGACTCAAGCAGAATAGAAGGGCGAGCACCAGTGAATATGGAAGAATTACATAGCTAACAAAATTAATGCCACAACTAGGATGGCTTCAGCTTATGCTAACGGAAATTATTTCAGATCTCCACAGTCTCATTTTTTTGTCAAAGATGGTTGGAAGTGGAACAACAAGTGGGTCAGTGTCAAAAGTGTGCATTTACAGGAGAATCTTTGGCAGTGAGATTTGGGTGGGATGAGAAACTCAAAGTTCCCAAATAAAATAGAGGTGGGTGGCAGGATGGATGTGTGGGAAAACCAAGGGGTACAGCAATCAAGAGAGGTGAGAAACCTGTGAGTGCAGCTTTCTGACAGCTATTGAATCTGACAGATTTTAGCCACTTATTATTTTTTTAATTTGTTATGTCAAAGTAATTTTTAAGCCCCAAATTTGTTTCAGGTTTTGTTGGTGGGTGAATTCAAACATTCTTGGTGAAGGTCAGACTATCTCGCTGCATTGCAGATGGTCAGTTCAATAGGTGAATGGGATTAAAACATGTTCCTGGGCTGTTTTCATCTTTCATTCCAGCTATGCGATGGTATCTGTAAAAATGTCTGAAAGGTTGTTGTGTTTTTTTTACCTGCTGTCCCATTTCACATCACTTCCCAAGAAACCCCAGAAACAATATTTACAATGCAATTCTCCATCACATGATATATTTACATTGTAGGCCCAATTCACAAAGCCAAATTTATTACTAAAAATGTATGCCGGAGTGGATGCGTCTGCCGCACTGTGAGACAATGGCATACCAGGGGGTGGAGATGTGGATGGTGTGAGGGCAGCAGCATTCATCTGCGCCACGCCTTCTGGCAGCAATGCCATGATGATGATCTGCAGGGCATGGTAGATCCCAGCTACATTTCACTGATATACAGCGGTGGCTGCCATCCTTTCCGTCTCCATCCGCACCATGTCCTCCATGAGCCTCCGCATGTGTGCCAGCTCATGGCTGGTATTGCTGGTGCCCTTCTGAGCAGACAGGTGTTCTTCTCTCCGTGTCAGGACTCCAGAGATGTCAGTCAGGGCTCGTTGGAGACAATGGAGCGGGCCTAGACACTCATGGATGGCGTCCAGTTTGGTGGCCATGTGGTCGAACCCCACCCGCACCTGCTCATCCGTCTCCCTCTGGGCCTCCAGCACACGGCATCGGAAGGCTGTGTATTGTTACTGGGGGTCTTGGGAGACTGCTGGGGCCATGGGTGCCTCCTGCTGGGTGGTTTGGGTGGTGGGTGGGATATCCTCGATGCAGCTGGTCAGCCCTGATCATGGATGTGAGTTGTGGATGATGTCAATGATGTCTAGGAGGACTTGTGCGTCAAGTCTGGGGTTGTCCTCCTCATCATCAGTGAAGAGTGGCTGGGACTGCTCTGCAGGGGGTGGTGACGGTGTCCCTGCAATGTGAAGGGGAGATGGTGTATTGCAATGTGTCCACATGTATGTAGCCGCATGGTACATGTTGACATTCAGACAGCATGGCATTGTACATTGTGACAGTCTATAGATCTGGCCGATGACCCAGAGTCATTGAGGGTGTGAACTGTACTCTGCTTGATTGTGCATGTGTGCCATCGTGGCCATATCCACCCGTCCCCCCAGTACCTGGTGATCACTCTCTGTGTGGTGTCCTGTCGAGCAGTGTCCGGTCCCCCGACTCCGGCCACAGTATCCACACTGATGACTGTCGACACCAGCTGCTCCATTTCATCCAGCATGAGCTGTGGCGCTGGGCCCCCACCTCCAGTCTGCATTGCTGCCTTCTGGTTTGCTGCGAGTTTCTCCTTGGTCTTCCGCTTGATGTCATTCCATCGCCTCTTGACCTCGTCCATTGTCCTCTTGTGCTCTCCGACGGCATTTACCTTGTCCACGATGTCCCGCCATATTCCAGTTTTGGTGCCCAATGACACGTTGGAGATGACGAACAGTTGTTGATGGTGTTCCATCACCTCCGTGACGATGATCCTGTTCGTCTGCGGACTGAACTTCATCTTCCTCTTCTTCTTGTCCTTGTCCTTGCCCTTCCCTGTCCCCGAGGTCCCGGGCTGGTCATCCGGGGTGCTTGTGGGGTTGCGCTCGTCCTCTGCGCCTTCACCGGCTGCCTCCATGGTGCTTGGTTGCTGGTCAGTTTGTGTTTGGGTGTTTTTTCTACTTTTATGGTGATTTTTCCTGCCTGCCAGGTGTGTGTTGCAGGCCTTGCGCTGCTTATCGCTGATTTCCTCATCGCGCTTTGGCACATCGCAGTTTGTTTTGCGTTGTGGTTTGTGTTTTTATTTCCATCGAGGTGGTTGTATCGCGGACATTGTCCGCGGTTTCGGCTAACTATCGCATGGTACCGCCTTTTTGTGAATTCCACGTTGACAAGGGGTTCTTTTCCCGTGATGGTCTGCGATGTTGAGAGTTGCGTTAAGGTACTCTTGCAGTAGTTAGCACATGTTCTTGTGAATATGCCCCTAAATTGTCTCATAGAGACCCTCTTTCGGATCAGTCAAATGTGTCCATTGAGTTCAGAAGAAACCAAGGCCTCTGATGGGAAATACTTTGTTAATGTCAGAGGAGGTAGGGATCTCTAAAGGGGTGCCACAGGGCTCTTGTCTGAGCCCTACTCTTTTTAACATCTATGTGGCCCCCCTAGCTGACATCATGAGGTCCCACGGTTTTATCCCAGTGTCATATGCGGATGACACCCAACTCCTCTTTCCGTTTAAAAGCCTCACTGTGGAAGTTCGAAACTCCTTCTCCCGGGGGATGAAAGCAGTGGCTCACTGGATGGCATCTAACTTCCTGCAATGCAATGTTGCAAAGACAGAAGTGATGCTATTCGGGGAGGCTAAACTCCTGTGGTCACCGGATTGGTGGCCCCAAGATCTGGGTCCAGTCCCTGAACCCAAACACGTAGTGAAAAATCTTGGGGTCAGATTGGATCAGGAGTTATCCCTAAAACATCATGGCAACCAAGTGGTGGGCTCTTGTTTCCACACTATTGGTTTGTTACGGAAAGTCTTCCCTTTGCTGCCAGATTCTGCTAGAAAGACTTTGGTGCAGGCTTTAGTAATGAGTCGATTGGACTATTGCAATGGGCTACTATTGGCAGTAAATGAGGGAGTAATTTCTAGACTCCAGGTGGTCCAGAATACTGCTGCTCGCCTTGTCCTAAATCAACCCCCTCGCACTCCCTCCAAACCTCTGTTAACGAAGCTTCACTGGCTATCCATTAGACAAAGGGTGAAGTTTAAAGTTTGTTGTGTTATACACAAATGCCTGCATGGGATGGGCCCTGCATATTTGTCTCAGAAATTCTCCCCTTATGTAACATTGCGTCCTCTGAGATCCAGTGCACAGGCTTTGCTGTGTGTACCCAGAGTAAAAAGAACAAGACAGGGAGCTAGAGCCCTCTCAGTTGCCGGGCCTACTCTTTGGAATATTCTCCCATTATCCTTAAGACTTTGTGATTATTATCTCCCTTTTAGGAAGCAACTAAAAACATACCTATTTCAGAACTAATTATTATGACACACTGCTTAGCCCTCTTTTACTGTAGGATGGTCGACCAACGGCGCGGAGATACTCCTTCGGGAGTCGAGTCTAGCGCGTTATAAGCCTATAAATAAATAAAATAAATAAATAAATGTTTAGTGTAGCTGATCTTCAAATGATATGCAGGAGTTTGTTTCCCTAATAAACAATTATGAAGTCTGAACAGAATTAACAAATCTTTTTACAAGACATCACTTAGCTGGATGTTATCACCAACCTACTGGAGTTTACAAAACCACCCTTCAATCGAGGGGCCAAGACAAGGTTATCGAAAAATGACACTAAGGGGGAGGGAAATAAGGTAGTCTACTCTTCTTGGTCAGGACCTTCAAGCATCTATCGTAGAGCAGATCATTGAAGGGGCTTGTATTGAAACTGTCTGTGTGATTGGGACCACCCAAAGATGTTATACAGCACAGGATGGGTGACTGATAGACTATTGGCCAATAGCTTCAGTTTTACTCCATTTTACTAACTTTTGATTTGGATTTCATAAAGGTAGTCTGAAAGATCGACAATTTCTTGTCCTTCTTTCCTAGAGGAGTCAATTATTTAAACACTAGGCTGGAGTTTTTATTGTCCAGTATGATGTGTGACTTATGGCATTGTAAGTCCTTTAACTCACCATTTAGAACCTACACTGGACGTGTCTTTGAAGTGCTATCATTCTGGAAGATGCTGCTCTTGCCAGCCATGACTCTTTCTGATTATGTCTTTGTATAATCTTAGAAAGAATCCGGTATCTGATTTCATCCAGCATCAAAAGACATGAATTATCTGTTATTTGATGACACTTTGTGCACAGGGAAGAGAGCTAAATCTGTAACTCTGGTACAATGTATATATCTATATGGTATTTCTAAAGGGCAGTGGGGCAACATACATGATCAATCAGGTGGGTAGCTCACATTTTGTCATTTTCATTCTGAAACCATCATTCTTGGAAACATCTTCAGTTTATTTAGTAAAAGTGCTAATGGCGTTTATATTGCACAGATAGTTAGTAAGATGCCATTGGCTAACATTGAATATATAAATGTGTCAAAACCAGTATATATAGTAAACAATATACTCCTGCCTTTCCTCAAATGTGTTAATGTAGCAGCTGACTAGATATAGCAAACAGCAAGAAGGATAAGGGTCACTCTTGCTGACTATCGTTTCTCACCCGAACATGATCCCAACATCTTCCCACTCACTACTTTGAATGGTGAGTCAGCATCACATGCCATTACCCTATCTGTGGAAAGATGCCTCCTTCTCAGGTATTCAGAGTACCTTTCATAAGGACCACAGTCCATGAAGTCAAATGGAGAGAGAGAGTGCTTGTTTATCTGGGTGTTATCAATTATATGAGTAGCCTTCCTCAAATGGACTTAAATGGACAGAATGTACTGGGTACAGTAGCAACAGAAGAAACTGCCTTGGATAAGCAGTATGTCTCTAGAGCAAAAATGTACATCCAAATTGAAATAAAGCAATATGTCTATGAGAACCACATTTGCTCATATGTGTCCCTTGCATGGCAATAACTAAAATGTGTGCTTCTGACACAGTTGATCCCAAAATGAGTAAAGAAACCTGATAGAAATCCCACCATTTTGGGTCCAGAACTGTTGTAAATATGGCAAGTATGCCCAACAGAGCTTTGTTACATTTTAATTTCCTGGTGGACACAGTGGGACCCGAACCTGGAGTGCAGGAGGTACTTCTATACAAGCAGAATGGAGTTCAGCTGGAGCCCCAAAGAACCAGTTGCTCTTCGTTGTTTAGGTCGAGCCTAGAGTCAGCGCTCAAGCGCTGCTCTGGTGAGGATATGCTGTAGTTCAAGGGAAGCCCTGCCCACTCCTTCGCATATATTTTTCATTAGCTTGTGTCTTTGTCCTTCGTAAATGCTGCCTTCGGATTCATTTATAGGCTTTTTAGGTGCTCTTTATTACGACCATGTTGTCATTTGTATCCTCCCTTGGTTACTGGACCCTTTACTTCGAGCGTTACACGGGACCTGTTATTTAGATTGAGCGCACTATGGGTCATATGTAGGAAACACTTTTGCAATCGCAAACACTGCGAATCGCAAGAATCTTGGTGTTTGCGATCGCAAAACTGACTTTACCTATGTAGGAAAGGTGTCCGCTGCATAAAATAGCGATTCGCTAATTTAGCGATTAGCAATTTTGTGTAAAGCAGATTCTGCGAATATTTTAGCGTAATCGCAGTCTGCGTCCCAGTATTAGCAGAATTTGCTATTACCGACCTCGCAATTTGCGAATTCGCAAAATCAAATTTTCAAAAAAATCGCAAATAGCGATTCCTCAATAATCGCAGTTTAGCACTTCTCAATTACCACCAACTCTGAGCAGGTGGTAACCAAGTGCAACCTATTTAAACAGGCCCACAATGCCACAGGGACTTCCCACCATGGCTGGCCTGTACGTGATAGCCAGGAGGCTGCGAATCAGGGATGCCACGCCAGGAAAGGATCTACAGAGCACGCATCACCCTCTTCCAACTGACCGATGAGGAGATCCATGTGAACTACAGGCTGCACCCAGACAGCATCCTGGATTTAATAGAGGAGCTGACACCCATACTTGAACACCCCACACTCAGGGCACACTCCATTCCCACCCATGTTCAGGTGCTGTGCTCACTGCACCTCCTGGCATCAGGGAGTTTTCAGGGGGTCATTGCCACAGCAGGAGGTGTCTCGCAAAGTGCACTGTCGTGCTTCCTCCACGCTTTCCTGGATGCAATGGTACAGAGGCTGCATCACCACATACAATTTCCAAGCACACCACAGGCACTAGATCAGACCAAGCAGGAATTCTACCAAATTGCCCAATTCCCCCATGTCATTGGCTGCGTAGATGGGACCCATGTCGCAATCTCACCCCCATCACAGAACGAGTATGTATTTTGCAACAGAAAGTCATATCATTCCCTGAACGTCCAGGTAGTGTGCAATGCCCAACATATAATCACTGATATTGTGGCCAAATACCCTGGAAGCACACACGACTCATTTATGTTTCGCCACTGTGCATTACATCGAAGACTCACAAATGGTGATTTTGGAGAGGCTACCTGCTAGGTAAATGCATGCCAAACACACACAGCGGCAGTAGAGTGATGCAGTGGCAGGACAGTATTGAACATGAATCTGCTTATGCCCCGCAGGTGACAGTGCGTATGCTGTACGAGACTACATCCTCACACCGTACCTGAATCCAGCAACTGCAGGTGAGAGGAGGTACAACAGCGCACACAGAGCCACACGCTGTGCCATTGAGAGGACCTTTGGAATCCTAAAGAGCCGTTTTCGATGCCTCCATAAGAGTGGAGGAGCGCTACAGTACAGCCCTGAGACATGTTGCAAAATTGTGGTTGCCTGTGCAATGCTACACAACATCGCTACCAAAAAAGGAACCCCAGTGGACCTGACAGACTCTGAATCATCAGATGAGGATGGACCAGCACCACATCGCGGTCCGGCAGGTGGTGCTGGTGCGGCTGCCGGACGCATGAGATGAGATGAGATCACACAAAGCTACTTCTAAGTGAGTAATGAGGACACAATGCCACTGATTGGTTTCTTACAGGGATGTTTATTACCTTATCTTCAGGAATGAAGGTATCTTACATTGTGACTTTATAGTCCCTGCATGCACATGTTTGTGTCACAGTGCAATAACTACCATCAGCCACTGAGTCATTATGGACTGTGTTGCGTCACACATGGCCATTAGTCCCTTGTGTTCCTTCACCTCCTATGTGCAAGGCCTGTTGAGCCTCACTGTGTCTGCGCAGAGCCCTCCCTGCGGTCATCATCCACTCTGCCCTGGCGTGCACTCCAGCGTCTGTCCTGTGGAATTGGGGGAGTGATGCTGCTCCTGCTTGACTGTTCATCAGTGTCCATGGCCCTAAGTGTGCCTATGCCACCTGTGGCAGTTGCGCGCATCTGGTCCACCACATGTGTAACCTGCACCAGGACACTGCCAACGTCCTGGCAGCAGTGGGCCATCTTGCGCTGCATGCTGACACATCTTCTGGCCAGCAGGGATATGGCGGTTGACTGGCGGTTCACTGCCCTGGTGTATAGGTCCAGCCGTGTGTGTAGGCGATGTCTCTCCCGGCGCCGGGCTGCCCTGTCCCTCGCAATCTCCCTGCACAGTCCCTCCAATGCACCAGTCATGGCCATTACACCTGCGCGCAACTCGGTCATGTTGTGGTTATGTGCAGCCAGTTGCCGTTGGATTGACCGTATCCCCTTTACTTGCAGGCGCTGTTGCTTGAGCATGCTGCTCTCGAGGCCCGAGAACATAGTGTCCTCTTCACCAGGAGCAGTGCTGGTGGACGGCCGTGCCCTGCGTCTCATCCCTCTCCCTACTCTGGAGTGTTCAGGGGACTGTGTTTGGTGCTGTCCTGCACGCTGCCTGTGCACTGGCTGTTGCTCCTCTGCTGTGTCTGGTGCCTGTGCCTCCAACAGTGGTAGTGGTGTTACAGTATTGCGGCGCCTGCATGGTGCTGTGTCTACAGTTCTGGCTTCGCCCTGCTCCTCCTGGCCTGCCTCGTCCTCCATCTCAGCTGTTGCCTCGCATTCAGCCTCACTATCCTGTGTTGGTGGTGATGCTGTGGATTGAATGGCACACATTAGTTCTGTGTCCTGTCTGGCATTTGTAATGCATTAGTTTTACACAATAAATTCACATGGGTACTATCTGTCTTTTTTACTATCTGCATGATGGAGTCCTCCCTATTCCACCTGGCTGTGTCTCACTGGCAGTTATCAGTGCATGTGACTACGCCTCCCATAATACATTTCTGGGTGTGCTGTTTGACATGTACTGGAGTTGCAGTCAGGTTGCGTTTTGGGGGTTGTGGGTGGGTTGGGGATGTGTCAGGGGGTTTTGGCATGCATCTTACCTTGTCTGGTGTCTGTGTGTTCGGAGCTGTCCAGGTCAGCCACTCCACTCACACTCTCAGGCTGCAGTGTGCCCTCCACCAGCTCCTCCAGGGGCGTTGGTTCTGTTGCAGTGGAAGGCCCCCCACCGTTTTTTTTGGCCTCTGCAAGTCTTGTGGCCACCCTCTCCTTTGACCTCTGACGCATGTCATACCACCTTTTTCGTAGGTCCTCGACACTGCGGTGTGTGACACCAATGGCATTGGCTTTCTCTTGGATGTCACTCCATATCTTGCGCTTTCTGGCCTCTGGAACTCGTAGGGAACTTTTCCCAAAAAGGAGATCATGGCTGGTGGCAACCTCCTGTGTGAGGACCTCCAGCTCCCTGGCACTGAATGTATGTTTCCTCTTCCTTGGTTGTTCATCATGCTGCTTCTCAGGCCCCTGGGACTCCATTTGGCATGTTTCCAAAAGCTGAGCAAAACTGTTCTCCTCTCCACACAGGCTCTCACACAGCTACTGGCTCAATCACAGCTGCTGGCAATCAGGTGCAGCATGGGCAGTCACACTTCCTGGGTGTGATGTCATCATTCTGCACCTGAATTGCAGATTCCCGGATTTGCGATTCCTTATTTGCGATTTCGCATTTAAGGAATCGCTATTTTGGGTAATCGCAATTTAATTCTGCAATTTTTTGGGAATCGCTAAATAATTGCGAAAAAATACCTACCTCGGAATTTGCGCTTCCGAAATTGGGATTCGCCAAAAAACGCAATTTGAGAATCGTAAATTCGGTTCTCCCTACATATGGCCCTATATTCTTTAATTAGGTTCTCCTACTGCCTTCTCTACTACCCCTCCATTCCATTGTCCGTGCTTTCTCACCTCCTCCCTCCGGCTGCACTCCCATTGTCCATGCCTTCTCGCCCCCTTCTCCCCATCCCTCCGTCCACACTTCCATTGTCCGTGCCTCCCCCCGCCCTCCCTCTCGTTTTCCGTGATGACTTCCGTTTGCAATGCAATAGGTCTCGCGTAAATGCGAGTCCTATTGCATTGCAATTGCTTGTTAATCATTTACTGAGTGTTCAAGACAGATTGACAAATGTCAGGCAACATCCAAGGAACCCCTGCTAGTTCCTAGCATGGAGATCCATGTTTACGTTCACTGTAACAGCAATATAAGGCAAAGTACAGCTTTAAACTAGTTATAAACTTTCTGAGACATCAGAGAAGAAGAAGACTAAAGTATGTCCGGGATTTTCTAATGTGTAAATAAAATCATTCGCCTGATTTAAAAATGAAGCTTTGCATTTATCACACTATATCAGCATTATGAGAAGAATAAACGAAACACGTACACACTGAAACTTAAAAGGGAATGGAAAGAAAGACTTTTGCAGGTTTACAAAAAGAAAAGCATGTCACATTAAATTAAGTTTGTTTGTTGCATGCAACTTTCAAATCACCCTGATGTAGTATTATTCATCTACTTTAACCCCTTCCCTGCTCATGACGGAACCACTCCGTCATGAGCCACGGGCGCCGTGTGCTCATGACGGAGTGGTTCCGTCATGCTGCGGCCGTTGGCGGCCGCTCCGCCCACGCGGCGCTAATTCCCCGCCTGTGCGGGCGATTAGCGCAGTGGGCGGAGTCGTGACAGAACCACTCCGTCATGAGCACAGCGCGCCCGTGACTCATGACGGAGTGGTTCCGTCACGAGCATGGGGGCGCCGCGCTGCCCCCAAACCCCCCCAGCACCGCGGCAAAATTCGTGCCGTGGCGAAGGGGTTAAAACTGTCATATTTTCATTTAAAATTTATGCACCAAAAATATCCCAAAATGCAATTTTTTGTGCAGGATACTGGTAAATACAATATATCATTGGCCTATAATACGATTAATTTTCTAACCTACACATTGGCTCTTGTTTGGAGTGCTTCACAAACAGTAAATACAGGTGGAAGCAATTTGTTTGCTAATATTTACACTCAGTTTGAGCTTAACAATGGACTGATTTGTGTGATACAGTTTTTGTTGCATCATTAACAAATACAACCATTTTACGAGTTGTAGCAGGCTTGCCCATTAATTCAAGAAAGTTGGTGGTGGTAAAGTCAATAAGTCTGGACTTGGCAAGCTGTTATAATTGTTCCTTTTGCCTGCACAGCGCTTGCAAAATTTCATGTAAAAAAAAGAAATAAATAAAAACGGGCTTAGAGCCCACCTACTAGTTACTCTTACTTACCAATGATTGGTCCTCACATCACTCTCATTTTCTTGCTTCCTATCTGTAAGCTTCTCCTCCTGGTCTCAGCTTCCTCCTGGGCTTCTGATTCTTCATCCATGTCATGGAGCACGGCTTCCTGTTGCCAGTGTCATTCTACAGGCCACAGGCTCCTGCAGGTACTTTTCGTTTTATTCATGTTTGCGAGTGTGTGTATCAGCAGTCCCTCTTCTTCACCCTCTGTTGTGTTTTGATCCACCCCATCCACTCTCCACTGTGTTTTCAACCCCCTCCCATTTTTATTTTTTATTTTTTTATTAATCCATGATAGATCCAAAAGTACATTACATTTCATTAACACAGATTATTCAATAGACTTAATAAAAAAAAGAGAAGAAAGAAGAAAAGACAATATCAGAATAGTACACACAACAAACAAAAAACATTTACAAAACATACATTATTTGCATAATTGGCCTTAGTTCATGAAAGTTCCTTAAAGTGCAGAGTGCAAAGGGCCATAGAGATAAGTCCCCAATTAATCAACTCATTCATCCATATAGGAGACCACCGGTCCCCAGATCTCCAAACCTAATTTCTTTTTCCGAATGCCTTTCAGAGCATATAAACTATATTCAATATTAAACATAGCTAAAAATCTAGCCCTCCATAATTCAAAAGTTGGTACATCCTTCTGAAGCCACATTGAGGCAATGCATAACCTGGCCACAGCTGTGACTAAAAAATCAAATACCGAAACTTATACCCCCTCCCATTTTCTAATGGCTTTTCAAACCAACCCCCACCCCCTACTGCTCTTATTTACATTTTCAAACCACCCCCACACACCCTGCCATTTCAACATCAGAATCTCTACTGACGCAGCACTTTGAAGAATCCAACGGATGTTGCATGAAGTTGCATAGAGAACTCACTCACCTGGCATCTGCTGTTCTTGGCTGAGTGTCCTTCTGCCCTTTTTGTACCACTGTTAGGAGTCCTCACACATGCTTGTGCTGCAGACTCTTCTGTCAGCAGGCACCAACAGGGCCTATGCACAAACCTCACTAAACAAGAGACCCCAGTTTTATAGTTAGCACCCACACCTGCCCTTCTCAGCTAGATAACTCTGCAAGGAGGATGTAGCATAACGGCCAGAGCTGCTTACTGTAGAACTCGGGAACCATCTTTGAATTTCGGTGTCGGCTCAACATCTTGTGATTCTGGGCAAATCACTCAATCTCTCCCATCACTTTAAACAATGAATAGTGACCTTGTGTAAGGTGAATGGTGCTCATGAAATGCACTCCAATACCTTTGGGTCGAGTTTACGCTATATAAACCTGCAACAAAAAAACCAATATACAGATTACTGAGAAAATCTATTTCTCCTTTCATTACTGAATTTAACACTTTAAAAATACATAAGGGAAGGTGTGGTTTTCCTTATCTAATTCATCTTCTCCGTGTCTTGCAGGAATGGGGTACTTTCTATTTCTACACTGCTTCAGGGCCCGGGATACTTCTGTACGCAAAGCTTAGCCAAACGTCTACAGAGGGGGTGTCCAATGTAGGCCTATGAGGGCGAGATCCGTGCCACGATTTTAGGGTACCCACACAAAGTAAATGGATATAGACGTAATATAATGGGAAATGTATTTAGATAACAGGTGTGTATCCTGAAACTCTGGCATTGTCCTGGCCCTCCTGCACCTACATTGGACACCTTTGCATGACAGGGTCCGTCACTCTGCACTGATAAATGGGGTTCATGTTTCCTCACAGGAGGTGGTTTGGGGTTTGGTCTCAAATACTATATAAAGCAGAAGGTATTTCATCCAAAAAAGAACAAAATGCTCATTGCAGACATAGAGATTCTATGACCTTGGAGCGCTTTTACAGGAGCACCAGTTACATTACACAAGGCCGAATTACTTCTAATTTAACAAGGCATGTCATTCAATCAACACTCACCATCCATCGCACAATGGTATACATCCTAGCGGATAGGTTCCAGCACCTAGTACGGACCCTCAACCCCCCCTCGAATTATTTACCCTCTATCTGCTGTCTGAGCTCTTTTTTTTCACAATCTTATTTAGCGCCAACCCAACCGAAAGGTATTGGAGCACTTTTACAGGTGCATCAGTTACATTACAGAAGGCCAGGTTACTTCTTGCTTATAGGGCTTTTTTTGTTAAGCCATGTTGAACAACATGCAAAAAAACTGACAAATCCTATTGGCTTTTACAATGCCTTTTAGTGCAAGCTAATGCCACATAAATAAATAGAACAAAATACAACAGCCTAATATTGTGACAGCTGTGTGCTTGCAAAAACAACTGCAAAGTAAAAACAAATTACCTGTGTCACTTAATTTTAAAATAAAAGGTAAGGATGCTTTTTACTTTAAGTGCACGTCAGAGAAAAATATGCTTCTTAATGGCGCAAAGAAAAAGGTACTATTGGCTTTAAATTACTTTAATCTGAAAACAGTTTCAATACAGAAAGATGACTGACCGAGATACAAACTCGATTTCCAAGTATATGAAATCCCTGTGGCAGGAGTGTGGGGTAACTTTTAAGTTCACCACTCCTTACCACCCCCAAGGAAATGGGTTGGATGAGAGATTCAACCGGACCCTAAAAGGCATGATTATGGGTCTTGAGGAACCTATGAGGTGAAAGTGGGATGTCCTCTTGCCATGCCTTCTCTTTGCATACCGTGAGGTGCTATAGAAATCTCTAGCCCCGTTGAGCTTCTCTATGGTCACCCAGTGAGAGGACCTCTGAGTCTGGTCAAGGAAGGCTGGGAGCAATCTTCCAAGAAACCTCCCCAGGATGTATATAGCTACATGCTGGCCTTCAGGAACCAGACTAGGCATTTCAGGAAACTCACTGAGGCGAATCTGGAAGCCAGCCAGGAGGAGATGAAGCGGTGGTACGACCAGAATGCCACTCTGGTTGAGCTTCAGCCTGGTCAGAAAGTGTGGGTCATGGCCCCAGTGCTCCAGAATAAGTGGACCAGACCGTTTGAGTTGGTGGAGCGCAAAAGTCTTGTTTCCTACTTGGTGGACCTGCGGTCTCCCAGGAACCTCTTGCGGGTCCTGCATGTCAACCGCCTGAAGCCCCGCTTGGAGAGGTCCGAAGTGGGCCTCCTGTCGGCAACAGAGCGAGATGAGTCAGTGGATGGTGTGAACCTCTCTTCCACCCTGACCCCTGAGCAATAGAATAACTGTCACCAGTTGCTGGGACAGTTTTCTGATCTGTTCTTCCTGATTCACAGTGTCACTGATTGGTGCGTTCATGATGTGGACACTGGATATAGTCCTCCTTTGAAGCACAAATCTTACAGGGTGACTAACAGGGTGAGAGCTTGCATCAAGGAGGAGGTCTCCAAGATGCTTGCATTGGGGTTGATTGAGTCCTCTAACAGTTCTTGGGCCAGCCCAGTGGTCTTGGTCCCAAAGGCTGCCACACCGGGTGCCACGCCAGAACTCCGGTTCTTTGTGGACTACCGAGGGCTCAATTCAGTCACGAGGACTGACGGGCCCCTTTCCCAGAGCTGATGAGCTCATCGATCGGTCAGGGGCTGCACGGTACCTCAGCACGTTTGACTTAACGTCTGGGTACTGGCAGATTGCCTTGACTGATGGGGCAAGAGAGAGGTCAGCATTCTCCACACCATATGGGCACTACCAGTTAGGGGTTATGCCCTTTGGGATGAAGAATGCCCCTGCCACCTTTCAGAGGGTGGTCAACCATTTGTTGGCTGGTCTGTAAGAGTTCTGTGCTGCCTTCCTGGATGACATTGCAGTGTTCAACGCCAGTTAGGAAGAACATCTGCTCTACCTCTGGGAAGTGTTGATGGCGCAGCGGAGAGCAGGCCTCACGATCAAGGCGAGTAAGTGCCAGATTGGGCAGGGTTCCGTGGTGTACTTGGGACACCAGGTTGGGAGCAGTCAGGTGGTGCCCCTACAGCCCAAGATTGAGACCATCCTGGCTTGGGAACCCCCAAGACCCAGACAGAGGTGGGAGCCTTTTTAGGACTCACTGGGTATTACAGGAAGTTTGTCAAGGGGTATGGCAGCATCGTTGCCCCCTTGACAGAGCTGACTTCCAGGAAGCAGCCCAAGAAAGTGATTTGGACTGACACCTGTCAGAAAGCTTTTGAGGCCCTGAAAACTGCCATGTGTACGGCGCCCGTGCTCCTGGCACCCAACTTCTCAAAAGAGTATATCGTTCAAACAGATGCTTCAGAGCATGGTGTAGGGGCTGTTTTGTCACAGATAAATGAGGAGGACCTAGATCAACCTGTAGTCTTCATCAGTAGAAGGTTACTTCCACCGGAACAGAGGTGGAGTGCAATTGAGTGTGAGACATTTTCTGCGGTCTGGGCACTGAAGAAGTTGAGACCATACCTGTTTGGGACCCACTTCCGGGTTGAGACAGACCACCGGCCCCTCAGATGGTTGATGCAGATGAGAGGTGAGAATCCAAAGCTGTTGAGGTTGTCCATTTCCCTACAGGGGATGGATTTCACGGTGGACCACGGCCCTGCTACAGAGCACGCCAATACTGACGGTCTGTCCAGATTTTTCCGCCTTAGTGATGAGAACTCCTAGGAGGTAGGATAGTTCTCCCCACATTTCAGCTAGAGGGGACACGTGTTAGACCTGGCACCTTGGCCTGGGTTTCCCTTCCATTTTTTGCTGTTGCCTCATGTGTTTTTGCTGGTGTCAGATGCTTTGAGCACTGTGCCACTGCTATTCAGTGCCACAGTGCAAGTGCTCCCAATGGTAAATTGATGTATGGATTAGTGACTCCATGTTTGGCTGGTTTGGTTTACTTGTCAGACCCTAGTACAGTGCACCATGGGTGCCCAGGGCTTGTAAATCAAATGCTGGTGGTGGGCTTGCAGCACTGGTTGTGTCACTCACAGAAGCAGCCTGTAAAGTGTGTCGAAGGCCTGCCATTGCAGAGCCTGTGTGCAGTCTGGTACTGCCATGTTGACTGGCCAAGTGCACCCACTTGCCAGTCCCTAAACCTTCCCTTTTCTTCATATCAGACACCCCTATGGTAGGCCCAAGGGCAGGGTGCATTGTGAGTATAAGGTAGGACATGCCCTGCTGTGTGTGGCATGTCCTGATAGTGAATTACAGCCATTTTCGTTTTTCACTATTGCAAGGCTTCCTGGTCCCCATAGGCCAGAATGGGTAGTTTGATTATAACATCCTATAATCCTAACTGACCCAGGAAACATGGTATAAATTCGAATTTAGTATGCCTGAACTCAGACTGATAAAATACATCTTTTAGTGAAGTTGGTTTTAACATTCTGTGTTTGAAAATACCACTTTTAGAAAGTAGGTATTTTCTTGTCTAACCATCCAAACCTGCCTCTGCTAGGTTTTGTATTCCTTGTCTGGAGTTTGAGTGACAGGGGCTGGGGGATTCCAGGAGACAGGGTGAGTCAGCACAGGGCCGAATAGAAAGATATGCATGTAGATGGGTGGGAGGAGTTGCACTTGGGATCTAAATAGGGCTGTGCCTTCCCTCGACAATACTGGCTCCACCTCTTGTGGTGCGTCTGATGTCCCTGGCCTACACTGTGAAAGGAAAGAAGGAGTGTTGTCAACAAAGTGCTCCAGGACTGACCAGCACTGGTTTGGACTCGACAAAGGTCTCGCTGCCTTCAGAGAACAAAGAGAAAATGAGTATAAAAGGGGGGACCCAGACCCCAGAACTTTAGATCACTTTGGGAAACAAGAAGAACCTTTCCTGAGGAGAGGAACCAGAAAGAAACTGAAGGAGGAGACTATCCCTAGCTGTCTGCTGTTTGGGGGATTGGCCTGCAGTGGTTGCCTGACTGCCAAGGAAAGGAGAAAGGAACATTGTGCTACTTTAATAAACTTGAAAAGGATCTCCAAGGGCTTGAAGATAGATCTTGCCTCCTGCTGAAGTCTCAGGGACAACAGACTTCACCAACCAGCTCCCCTGCCTTCCCTTGCTGGGAATTGAAGTGCCTGCAGTTGAGCTGGGTTTCTGAGAGACTGCGTGTCGCTGGGAGCTGCATGCGCGACTCAAGAAGAAGAAGTGTGTCACCGCCGCAGTCGTCGCATCACCGTAGAAGAGTGTCGCCATCGTTGCAGACGTCGTCGAATCACCGGAGAAGTGTGCCGCCGCGTATGCTGTCGCCATTGCAACACCCGAAGCGCCTTGCATCACCGGACAAGAGTGTCGCCGTCGCAACATACACCATCGCATCACTGGAGAAGTGTCGCTGCTGCAGCCGCTGTGGTCGCATTGCTGAGAAAGCTTGCCGCCGCTGCCGCTGCCGCTGTCGCATCACATCACCGAGGCGCCCCGCATCCCTGGAGAAGAGTGTCACCGTCGCAGCAGACGCCGTCGGATCACCAGAGAGGCATGTCGCAGGGCCTGTCGTGGCTCAGAAGATTCATTGAGTCGCCGCACGGCTGTAGGGCGTGCACACATCGTTGTCGCATCAAGAAGAAGACGCCATTTTGTTTCATTGCACCGGATCTTCATCGCATCACGGTGTTGCGTGTCGCACCACCATGGAAGCGCAGTAAGAAACCAACACATCACCTCCCCATGCAGAGAAGAACCGACGCATCACCGTCCCCTACGCAGCAGTAGGGAACCGACGTATCACCGTTCTTGCGTGTAATGAACCAACACATCACCTTCTCTGCAACACTTAAGTTGTATAGCGTTACGCATCAAAAGGTACATTGAACTTAAAGTGTCGCATTTACCATCTTAAGAGAACTAAGCTATTTCTACCATTTTAAAGTACAGTATTGTGAATTTTTGTTGTATGTGGTCTTATGATAAGTCTATATAAAGAACACTTATTTTTGATGTAAAAACCTGTGTGGTGTCCATCTGTAGTGTTGTCACTGGATTACTGTATGTGTTCACAAATAATTTACACACTGCCTCTGAGATGAGCCTGCCTGCTTGTGCTAAGCTACCAAGGGGGTGATCAGGGGTTATTTTAGAAGTGTAGCCCCTTACCCTGAGTAGAAGCAAGGGTCCCTATTTGGTCAAAGGTACCTACCTCTGCCAACTAGAGGCCCCCAGTTCCAACAGTAATTAGGACCTTAGTCGTAGCCATCTTTTGCATGTCTGTGCTCCTGATTTCACAGCTGCAGATTTACTCCTGTCAAGAAAAAGACTAAATCCGTTTTCTCAATGTGAAAGGCAAGGGAACACCCCACTAAATGAAGTAAAGAACAGGTGACCTAACGCTATATAAGACTCAAAATAAATAAATACATAAAGATGGATTAGGTGTAGGACAATGTGTGTTTTCCATGGGGAAACTTTCCCTTGGAGAAACTAAAACAATGAATCAGTGCAAAAGCAGTGATGCATTCCAGTTATGCTACATTTATGAACGTGCACATATTTGTGAATTGTGAATGTTAGCATGCCAGGGAAACTGCAAAAGTGTGACAGACATAAGAGTAAGCCCATGGGAGAGAATGTCTAACTTTCCTTGTGACTACGGCCCCGAAAGTTCTGAAGAAGCCTCATGGCTGCCAAATGTCCTTTAAAAAAAATGCACATAAAATCAACTCTCTGTTGGCCTTGTTTCTACATTGTGTTCCTCCTGCGCTGGCAGGCACGGGGCTCCTAGGGGCATATGTATCAACATCACCATTTGCGATTCTCAAATAGCAATTTTTAAAGAATCGCTATTTGAGAATTGCAAAACGGGACGTATTTGAAAAATTGCAAAACTTTTGCGATTTCTTAAAATTCCTTAATTGCGATTAGCAAATTGCGAAATCGCAATTAAGGAATACCTGCCCATTCATTTCTATGGGCCAGGAGACCCATAGGAATGAATGGGAAGTAATTCTCAAATAGCGATTCGCAATTTGCTAATCGCAATTTGAGAATAATTTCAAAGGTGCAAGGGTGTCATGATGACACCCTGATGCACCCCTGAAATGAGCATGTGTGTGCATATGGCGCACATACATGCCCTAAGGGCATGTATGAGCGCCACGTGGCACTTTGTAAAATTCAAAAAAGTGCATTTTGAAAGGAAATCTGGAAACTGGAAGTTGGTGGTAACTTGCGATTTCTTAAGGATAATTCGCACATCTTGGGTGCTTTTTACATATCATTTAAGAAATCGCAATTTGCGATTTCTTAAATGCTTACGCAAAATTAAGAAATCGCTAAATTAGCAATTCCTTAATTTTGCGATGGGATTTGGCTCATACATCCCGATTACCGATTTTTTAATCGCAAACGCTGTTATTTTGCGAATCGCAGCGTTTGCGATTAAAAAATCATTTGATACATATGCCCCCTACTGAATTTCAGCTCATTCGTCACCAGGTCTACTGCAAACTTCAAAGGGGAATTATAAATGCTGTAGATGATTGACAGATACTTATACAACTTTACATTCCAGATATCCTCCTGAGCTGGCTGCAAACTGAAAGAAATAACATGGAGTTGGTGGACCTAATACAGAGAATATTAAAATCTCTCTTTTATTACAGCAATAATTAGGTGGATATACATGTCATATGCGATGAAATAAAGCCCTTGCTCTTTCATTATTACCTAATGGCACTTCATCCTCAGTTCATCTCTCAAAGGATCCAGAGGGGCACCACTTAATGCTGTTCTTATTTGACTGCTTTTCTAATTTTGCAAAAACTGATTATAGTTCTGAAGCAGAACACCCACATAGACTCTATTTAATACACATATAAACAGAGCGGTGCATTTCATTTCATGGATTATTAATAGATAGATTTCACAATAATGCTATGTGCATAGAAGCTTCAAATGAACAACAGCAGCACTAGAATCATCGTTAGTGGACTGACCAATTCTCATTCATCTAAGTGTATTTACAGTGATGAAATGTCATTATGCGTAGTCCTAGAAGCTTCGAACGGATAATACCTAGAATCGTCGCGAGTAGATCATTGCATCTTGTGTCTTCTTGCTCTTTTGCCACAGTATGTTGGAATCTGCAATGTGCAAATCGAGTAGGACTTCGTTTGTTTCTTAGCGTTTAACACACTTTCGCTGCTAAATGTCTCGACTTTTGACAGTTCCTCGTTTACAATATCACGTTATGCCTCATAGATGTCTTAACCTCTCATGAATTGATTGTGTCTTTTAGGACAATATTGCTTTTATGTATTGTATTTACTTTTTGCATTATTATTTTATGCAGCTGCCACTTTAATGGACTTGATTGTCTAGATAAAGAATTTTAAATCTATATGCATAGGCAAGTAAAAGAGGCATATAGCGTGCACCACTGTGCCGTTATCGGATCTTCGGTAGCTTGAAACACAGGAATATGGCATGTCAAATTAAGTGCATCGGGCTCTTGTATGAAAGATGTGACATTTAGTAAATGCCTAAAAACCTCATTGTGTAGGCTATCAATGTAATCAACCCTTTTCAGTTTTCACCCTTCAAAGAAGGCTGTCCTTTCCTACGTCTTGAAGCGCGCTAAACTCAAGAGTCATACTAGACTTCGCTGCCACTCATTCAAGACCAGACCCAACATCTCCCGCTTGAGAAGCATTTCAGGAGGTGCACCAGCATGTGCACTACTGTCCCTAGCTGTTGAATCTAGGTTTCCCCCTCTTTGGGATTTTCTTTTTGAAAAAAAAAAGAAAACGGTTTGGTGCAAGACTCCATCATGTTGACGGAACCCTCCACCAAATTGCAAAATGCATTGATATGAACCACTGTGACGACTGTTCCTGCCAATGTTTTAAGAAATGACCATCCGCTTGGCTCAACATTTCTTTCGCCCGGTCAGGGGCTGAGAAAAGAGCTTCTCCCACCCAGATGAAAGCAGACAAATGGAGCTGGCTCCTTTCAGCAGCACAATGGGTGCTGGCTGAGGAGGCGGCATGGACTGCCAGGGTTCGTTGGGCTCCCCCCATAGCCCTTATTCCATTTATTGAACTATGATCATCCTGACACAAAAAAATGCTCTTCACCTTCCACTGTTGCTGGACCACCCATGCCGTCAGTCTCCTCTTCAGGATTATAAGTAGTGCTGCTAAGACAATGATGGATTTAAAAAACTAAAGTTTGGATTTCTTCGCTAAAAATCGACATTACGGGAATCTCGGGAAGGGAGGCATATCACGCATATACCGTACTCTCACGAACAACAGACCCACATCTCTGGACCCGCTTAGAGCTCGCTGGGAGGGTTGGCTGGGCCCCCTTGAAGAGGATGACTTGCGGGCTGCTCTGATGGCCCCCAAACTGATCACTACCTTGGCTAGACTCTGTCTCATCCAGACCTACTACCTTCACACCACACATCTTACTCCAGACCGGCTGCCAAAAGCAGGACTGCGGGCCTCGCCCGAATGTGCGGAATGCAGGCACCACCTAGCAGACTTCTTCCATATGGTCTGGTCTTGCTCCCGCCTTGCAAGGTATTGGAATAAAAGAGAAACGGAGCTTACACACATTTTGGGTTGGCTTGTACCCCATGATCCCATGCGTCTTCTCCTGGGCATTACTGATGGTCTAGATGGGACCGCACTGACAAATTATTCCAGGGAACTTCCATCGTTGTGGCCAAACGAGATATCGCCTGTTTTATTTATTTAATTACTTACCTTACACCTGTCCGCTGTATGTCGGACTCCACTATCCCCACACCCTGCCCCTCCCCTGCCCCACCCACCGCCCAGCAGCACTCCCTCAGCGACCAAAACTGATCATTTCTCATGTGATAAAGAAAAAAGATGACTTGTAATAAAGTAATGTCTTAAAAAACTCTGGGGCATATCATCAAGGTGCGGCGATGATATTATCGCCGCTTTAGCGTCCGTTCTCAGACAAAAAGCGGCGATAATATTATAGCATTATTTACAAGGACACGCTAGCGCGTGTTACCTTGATTCTGCTCCCGTTTTGTGAACGCCTCGCATCTCTAATGAGATGCAAAGTAGGCGTTCCCTGGGAAAACAGATGGGAAATTATCGCTAACTGTCCTTTGCCGTATTTACAATACGGCCCAGGACACCCGTAGCGATATTTAAAGACGCGCTAACGACGGTTATCGCCGTTATTGTACGTGGGCTTTTTTCCTGACTAACATATATTTTAGATGGGAGGTGGATTGAGTGGCTAAATCTACATCTCCCTATTATCAAGTATTCCTCTATCGCTGCAGGATTATTTCTGGATTCCCAGCGATAATCCTGCATTTCGCAGGCCATCGCCGGATTTCACATCGCAATGGAGATAAGCGTTGTAAATTACGCAATATCTTGGCGATCTGATCCGGCGATAGCTGGCATTAGGCAAATCCTCGCTAAGCCCGCTCAGCGCTATTTAACGCTGTTCTTTGATAATATGGCCCTTTATTCAATAAAATATGGGTGAGGAAATCAGGGGTTAGGAAGCTTCAGAATATGTGCGAACAATGAGTCGAATCTTAAATATAAGCAGGGTGTTTACATTTGGAATGCCATATTCTGTGACAACATGTGCGTTAAGGTCACAATCATAATCATGAGGCAGAAGATGAGAGGGGAGAGCAAGTCTCTTGCCAAACATGTTTTTTTTCATTGAAAAAATAAGTAGTGTGTGTTTGTCTACGGGGAACTGATCTGTTTCCAGCACACCCTTATCTTAGTCATTTTGAATTGGCAGGATTTCAACTGGGCTGGATCCTACTGTCGCTCACTACCAAAAATCCATTGCTGATGATGCCAAATATTAGGGGATTTTTTTCATAGTGAAAATCTTCTTTCCAAGATTCATTAGCGCAACAGGGAAACATCCTCGATAATAGCAAAACAGGTTTCTCTAATGAAAAGAACAGGAAGAGGCCAGCAGCAGGCTGTTCTTGAGGGCGGAGATGTTCCCTCCATCATTTGGCAGACATGAAAAGTGTCTGTCAGGCTGAGCACAGGTCATTCTGAAAGACACTCTCTATGTCCAGATCTGGCAACTGGGCACTAGACCACTAGTGTAACACAAGCCCCCGCAGCCCACTCGGTGCGGAGGGGCCCCCGAGCTGCAGGGGGCCCTCTCAGCACACTACTGTGGCCTGAAAACTCCAGATTAAATGTGGAGCGGGCCCCTCCATGTACCTTGCAAGGGGCCCCCTCAAGTTTCATTACGCCACTGCACTAGATATGCGAAATCCGCAGCTTCCTGGCTGCCTAAGCAGAAAAGGCAGCTGATAATAAGCGGTGCTTTGCTGGGCTGAGGATTTCCCAGCCCTATGGGCCTGACCTCCTCAGCCTAGTAAAGTGAATCAATGGCTTTCCCCTCGGCTGGCTGCTTTTTATTAAATGTTTTTATGTTTACTGTGTGCGTTCCTGTGTGTATGTATGAATGTATGTAAGTACATGCTGTGAATGGGTATGTGTGTGTGTGTGCTTGTGTTGTGACTGGTGGTTGTATGTGTGCACATTTGTGAATGCATGGGGATGTGAGTGAGTGTGCATGTAATTGTGTGAGTGTATGTGTGTGCGAGTGTGACCCCTCCGGCACTCCTGCTCCATTTCCCAGCCGGCACTTGACAAGACTGCGATTGCAGCAGCAATGTAAGCTTGTATACTGCAAATAAAAGGCACAGATCAGCTGCTGTCATCCAAAGTCAAGACTGCTTCACACATATGTACTGTTTTGCGGTCTAGCAGCGGGCAGGGCGGAGCAAGGGAGGAGGAACGGGAAGAGGAGGCGCCAGGAAAGGAAGGGCAGTTAGTGTAGGGATACCGAAGGAAGAGGTCAGAATAAAGAGTTGCCCACAAGAGAGTACGGTGTCCGTGATTACTGTGGGGGGGCCGCAGGGGAACACGACAGCTGGCGACGAGGGTGGGATGAGCGGCAGGCTCTCCCGAACCTCAACGAGTAATCGAGCTCACCCGAGTGTAGGCGGCGAAAGAAGACGACCGGAGCGCTGATACCGCGCGGTGCACCCAGAACCTGAACCGGAGCCTGTGGGGCAGAAGTCAGGAGAACGTGAGGACGGGGGAGAAGACTAAACTCTGCTCGAGGTCTTCTCTCCCCGCAAGACGAGTGCCCCACAAGAGAGTGACCTCCCACGTGAGAGCCCCACCCCCCGCGCACAACGAGGAAGGCGCGTGTGGGAGTCTATTATTATTATTAGGGAGATTTATAAAGCGCTTGGTTACGCTAGAAGCGTGTCCCCGCGCTACATTTGAAAACTCAAAGCAGAAGTGGGGAGAAGGCTCAGTTATCTTGAGAAAAGGTGTGTTTTTAAGTTTTTCCGGAAACTGGATTCCGAAGGGTCTAGGCGGAGATTAAGAGGCAGGGCGTTCCAGCACTTCGCTGCCAAGTGGCGAAAAGAGCGTCCACCCATGCGGGCCTTTCTGATCCTAGGGACCACCAGTAGACCTCCGTGAGAAGAACGCAAGGCACGTGAGGGTACATACTTGATGGCTAGGTTCTGGAGTGGTGTCGGCGCTTTCCGAGCAAGAATGCGATGACAGGTACAGAGGGCCTTGAATTCCACTCTGCTTCTTACTGGCAGCCAGTGGAGATTGTGAAGGGCAGCTTTAGAATCTGATCTTTTGGGGAGTTTTAAGATGAGGCGGGCTGCCGCATTCTGCAATACCTGGAGGCGGTTTATTGCCTTACAGGTGGCACCCAGATACAATAGGTTGCCATAGTCCAGGCGCGATGTCACGAGGGCGTGTACCAGTGTTCTCCGGGCGGACATAGGGAGGAGAGCAAGGACCGCCACTCGGTTTATTTGGGGTCCAAAAGACAGATCAGCATCAAACCATACGCCAAGGTTTTTGACTTCCTGACGGGGCATAGGAGCCTCCCACAGACAAGGGGGCCACCATGCCGATGACCAAGCGGAAGGACTCCCCCCCACCACGAGCACCTCTGTCTTGTTGCCATTTAGCTTAAGGCAATTGATGGACATCCAGGTAGCAAGGTCTTGCATGCAAGCCTTGAAACTGTTCGAAGCAAGTCCGGGTCCTCGTGAGAGGGAGATGACCAACTGCGTGTCATCTGCGTATGACACGATTTTCAAACCATGGCTCACGACAATCGAAGCCACTGGGGAGATGTAGAGATTGAACAAAGTTGGGCTCAGGGACGATCCCTGGGGAACGCCCTGTCCCAAACCCATGTCTCTCGAGTAGTGGTCACCCAGGCGGACTTGGAAGCTTCTCCCAGTCAGGAAGGATTGGATCCATAGGAGTGCAGCTTCAGATATACCTCCGTTATTCAAACACTGTAGCAAGTTGGCATGAGCTACAGTGTCGAATGCTGCACTCAGGTCCAATAGGATGAGGGCCATGGTATGACCCTCATCCGCCCCCTGACGAAGAGCCTCCACCGCTGTTAAGAGTGCGGACTCTGTGGAATGACGGGGACGAAAGCCGAATTGAGTGTCATGTAATAATGCCGCTTTTTCAACGAAGTCCATCAGTTGTGAGTTGACCAATTTTTCGGCTACTTTGGCCAGGTAAGGGAGGAGTGAAATTGGACGTAGGTTCTCTAGTTTCTCGAAACTGATGGTTGGTTTCTTCCTTAGGGGTAGAACCACCGCCTTTTTTCCAGTCTTTAGGTACAATCGTGCTACTAAAAGACATGTTAAGTAGATGTCTGATGTAGGGTTCTAATACCACCAGACTGTCTGTCAAACGTTTAGGTGTGGTAGGGTCCCGAGGAGAGCTCGACCTCACGGATTTGCAAATTTTTACGAGATCTTCTGGTGGCGGGATAGCAAAGTGGGTCAGTCTAAGTCTATCACCCCATTCCCTAGGGCTTTCGACAAATTCTGCCCCAGTTATAGGCTGTGTTGGGAACGCTGCGTATATTTTTGCTATTTTCTCTGAAAACAATTTAGCAATTTTATTGCACGATTCGGGGGAACAATCATCTGGGACACTGGATGATTTTCCGCTCGAGAGAGTTTTGTAGAGCGAAAACAGCTCTTTTGTGGAATTGCTGGCTTCATTAACTCTAAGCGTATAGTATGCTGTTTTGGACTTTCTAATTAGACCATGGTAGAGTCGCCTCTCTGTTAAGTAGGTGGCTCTAGATTCTTTAGAGAAAGTCTTGCACCATTCTCTTTCGAGTCTCTTCAGTGCGGTTTTCAGGGCTCTAAGTTCTTCGTTGAACCAAGGGGCTGTTTTTTGAACACGGCCCCCAGATTTGGTTTTTTGAAGAGGAGCAGTGCAGTCTAGTGCCTCAGTGATACGATTGCAAAGGTTAGTGTTGGCTGTGTCAGCGTCATCCCCCCCCGGGCTCCCCCCTTTAATCAATGCCTCGCAGAATTTATGCTGGGAAAAAGTAGCCCAGTTCCGTCTAAGATGATACAGCAATGCTGGCTGCGGAGGTCTATTTCCAGGGATATGAATGGTGAAGGGAACTAAGTAATGATCCGACCAGGGAATAGGAATAGGGGATTTGGCTTCTACTTCCCCCCAGTTAGCAAATATGGGATCCAAAAGGTGACCCAACTGATGTGTTGGACCACTCACAATTTGAGTCAGCTGGAGGGCACCTAATGCCTGACTGAAGTTCATACTAATACTGTCTGATGGATTATTGAGATGTAGGTTAAGGTCTCCAAGTACCAAAAATTTATTGTTACATAAAACGGTCTCCATGATGCCTTCAACCAGGCTTTCCTCAAACTTGGCTATAGGACCAGGGGGTCTGTAGATTAGCATGCCCTTTAGCGTATAGCTGTTGTTCACATTAATAGTCTAAGCGGCAACAGCAGCGGTGAAGCCTACCTGCCCGGTACCTGCTGTGACCCCCGGAGCTGGTGAGTGAAGCTCTGGTAGTAGCGCTGCAGTAAACAGAAAGCAGCAGCTTGAGCCTCGTGTGAAGCCCTGTGCGAGCGTTACTCCGGCGGCCATCTTGAAGTCAGGCAATCCTCCTGGGACACCCCCCATTAAAGTGAGTTGGCGGCCATCTTGAAGTCAGGCGCCTAGGAGTCACCGAGGGAGAACAAACAAGCATAAGCATACCCAGGACAAGTTCTCAACAAGCACAGGCAAAGGCAAGTGTACAACAAACAAGCACGAGCAAAGCCAAGATAAAGGAACAAACAAGCACGAGCAAAGTCAAGACAAAGAAACAAACAAGCACAAGCAAAGCCAATATAAAGGAACAAACAAGCACGAGCAAAGCCAAGACAAGTGTGTAACAAACGCAGGTGCGAGCACGCAAGCTGACAGAAGTGAAGTGAACTGACCCGAGCGCACGGGATCCACAATGTCGAATCAAGGATCACCGACACGACAGGAGGCAAAACCCATCGTCATGGGACTATCACACCTGCGCCCTCCGGAGCCCCTGACGCTTGTAGTCGGTAGCAGCATGGGCCCTCGATGGGAAGAATGGATCGAGGATTTCGAGGACTACATCAAAGGCTCCAAGGTGCTCGGGGATGAGGATCAGCTAATTGCGCACCGCAATCTCGTGGGAAAAGATGTCAGCAAAATGATCAAAGAAATCCCCGCTGCAGATGCAGGAATATACGCCAAGGTACGAGAAGCTCTGGATAAGAAATTCATACACAAGAAGAATGTGGACTATGAGAGGTATGTGTTCCAGCGAGCGCGTCAGGAGAAAGATGAGATAATGGGCGCCTATATAACACGACTACGGCGGTTGGCGCGTCACTGCAACTTTGACTCGTTCTCGACGGACGACGCCATACGCTTGCGCGTTATCGACGGCTGTCAGTCGGAGACCCTCCGAAGGAAACTATTAAAGAAGAGCCACACCCTGGACGAAATCAAAGAACTAACAAGGGTGCATGATCAGGCCGAGGAACAGGCCAAGTCCATGGAATCAGGGTGTACAGAACGCAAGGAACTTGTATGCCAAGTACGCACCAGTCGTCCCCGCCGAGGGTAGAAAGAGCGCGACCGGCCCACCCGGCCATCGTCGCACCGCCGCCACCCAGGACATCGGCGGCCGGACTCCGGGAGGAGGCGCAGGCGGAATGATCACGTGAAGAAGGCGCCTGCGCGACGATGTTACAGATGTGGGTATGACTTTCCACACAGCGGAGCGTGTCCTGCCATGGGCCAACAGTGCCGCAAGTGTGGCCGAAGCCATCACTTTGAAGCCATGTGCGGGGAGTATCGCCGTGAGAAAGATAAGAATGCACCTGAGTCTTCACGAAGTGGCACCCGCCGGCACCATGTGTGAGCCGTGCATGATCGCCACAAGTCATCATCAAGGTCATCCCATTCCAGCAGGGAGTCGCGGTCATCAAGGTGGTCAAGGAGATCTCCATCTCGAGACTCTGGGTCAGCCTCAGACGAACGAGAATACTCGGTGGAGTACGCGAACATGATTGCTGACCCAGCCCAACTTAAAAAATATCCCCGATTGGACATCAGTGTAGGTGACCATAACACGACGTTTGTAATGGACAGTGGGGCATCTCTGAATTACATCCCAGTGACCGAATACAGGAAGATGAACCCTCGCCCCCGACTGAGCCCTGCACACGTCCGTGTCTACACCTGGATGTCCAGGAAGCCACTTCCGTGCCTGGGGAAATTTCCAACCATACTGAGGCACCAAACGACATCAGTCCCAGCGGTGATACATGTCATAGAGGGGCCGGAGGCGGACTGTCTCCTCAGCCTGCCAACTGCCGAACGACTAAGACTGGTAGAAATCCTTTACCGCGTCACCAATGACAGCGACATCGTCCACAAATTCCCGAAACTGTTCACAGGACTTGGGAAAATGAACAGAAGCCAGATCCGCCTTCATATAGATGACCAGGTCCGACCCGTGGCCCAACATCCTCGGAAGGTTCCCTTCCACCTTCAGCAGGCCGTGGAAGACGAACTGCAGGACCTCCTGACAGCTGACATCATCGAGCGTACAGAGGGCCCCACGCCGTGGGTGTCACCAGTGGTGATTGTCCCAAAGAAAGGAACCCCGGGGAAAGTCCGGCTATGTGTGGACATGCGCATGCCCAACACAGCTATCGAGAGAGAGCGCCACCCAGGACCCCACTTGAGTGACATGATAGCCGCCCTAAATGGCGCGCGAGTGTTTTCTAAATTGGACCTTAACAAAGGGTATCACCAACTGGAACTCCACGAAGACTCTCGATACATTACAACGTTTGCAACGCACCTGGGGTTATTCAGATATAAAAGGTTAAACTTTGGCATATCATCAGCCGCCGAGATATTCCAAGAAGCCATCCGGCAAACTATCCATCATATCCCCAACACACTGAACTACAGTGACGACATCCTGGTGTATGGGGCAAACATTCAGGCTCATGACACAGCCTTAGACCGAGTCTGCCACGCCCTTTTGGAGGCAAATCTAACACTCAACAAAGAGAAATGCGAATTCCATCAAGCAAAGCTGAAATTCTTTGGGCATATTTTCTCCGGGGCGGGGATGAAGCCTGACCCGGACAAAGTGAGCTCGTTGAACGACACCAAGAGCCCACGGGATGTCAGCGACGTGCGGTCCTTCCTGGGAATGGCGAGCTATTGCTCACGGTACATTGAAGATTACGCCACCCTCAGTCACCCCCTCCGGAGGCTGACCAAACAAGGCCAGACATTTGAGTGGACTCCAGAGTGCGAGCGAGCCTTTCAGGACATCAAACAGGCCGACAGTTTGGCATATTTTAGCCCGGACCGCAAGACCGAAATCACAGTGGACGCAAGCCCCGTTGGTCTAGGTGCCATCCTGGCTCAATACGATAAGGACACTGACCAGCGTCACATAGTGGCCCATGCCAGCCGAAGCCTTTCCGATACAGAGAAGGCCTACTCGCAACCCGAAAAGGAGAGTCTTGCGGTAGTGTGGGCCTGTGAGCACTTTCACGTGTTCATATATGGGAAACACTTCACCATGGTGACGGACCATCAAGCACTCGTCACCATCTTTGGGAACCCGCGTTCCAAAATGCCACCTCGCATCGAACGCTGGGGACTACGTCTGCAAGAATACACATTCACCACTGTCCACAAACCGGGGAAGTCAGCCAACCCAGCTGACTACATGTCAAGACACCCCGAAGCCTCCCAACGTCCTGCTCCATCTGTAGCCGAGGAGTACATCCACTTCGTAGTGGATCAGGCACGGCCGCCGGCTGTTCCTTTAGAAGTCATCCAACAAGCCACCTCGCAGGATGAACTGCTACAAAGAGTGATCCAGAGGGTACAAGCACATCGGTGGTGACAGGACGACACACCCGCAGAGAGTGACCCGCTGAAGCGTCAAGAGCTGCAGGCGTTCAGACACGTGAGCGAGGAACTATCCATCACGGCGGAGGGCCTGCTCCTGAGAGACCACCGGATTGTCATCCCACAACAACTGCGCCAGGGAGTCATCAATCTGGCACATGAGAGCCACCGCGGTGTGGTTGCGACCAAGAGAGCCCTTCGCGAGCGTGTCTGGTTCCCGTTTCTAGACAAAATGGTGGAACTTACCCTCAAGGACTGTCCGATGTGCCAATTAGTAGGGCACAGTGACCCCCCAGCCCCGCTTCAAATGACACCACTACCATCGGGAGTGTGGCAGGATCTAGCCATGGATTTTTACGGCCCCATGCAATCGGGCAAGTACGTGCTGGTGATAGTTGATGAATATTTGAGATTCCCCATTGCCAGATTTGTCCCTTCCACTGGAGCAGCTACCACACTCGCTGTCCTGGATGAAGTGTTCGCAGCCTGGGGAGTACCCAAAGTGCTGAAAACGGACAATGGTCCTCCGTTCAACGGGCAGGAGTTCAGTGAATTCATGAAACTGATGGATGTCCGACACCGGCGGATAACACCATTATGGCCACAGGCCAACGGCACTGTCGAGAGATTCATGGCCACTCTCAAGAAAACATTCCAGCAGGCAGTGCTTGACAGACGAGACATGCAAACAGCCCTCAATGACGTGCTCCGCTCATACCGAACGACGCCTCATGCCACCACAGGCAAATGTCCAGCGACACTCATGCTGGGGCGCCCCGTTCGGACACGGATACCCACCTGGGAAGGAGCCTTACAACCAGTGTCTCCAGACCGCATCCATCGAGAAATAGTGGCTACCGATAGGGCCCGCAAAGAAGGCATGAAAACGTATGCTGACGGCCGGAGGCGAGCTCGGTCGCTCTCTTTCCGAGAAGGAGACTGTGTAGTGGTTAAGCAGGAACAATGACAGTCACTCGACAGAAGGGAACAATGTTGACGGCAGAATCAGACAGTAGGCGCATTACTCGAAATGTGTCTCACTTCCAAAAATGTAGCTCGGCTCTGCAGGAAGCACTGGAGTCGCGGCTAGAGTCACCAAGAACTGAACAGACTGTGTAGCGACGTGAACCTGCCACTGACCCGGAGGGGGAAAGTGGAGGCAACCCCACTGTGGTAGCAGAAGGCCGGCCTCTCAGACCACGACAGACAATTCGCCAGCCCCGACGGCTAATTGAGGAGATGTAAATATTTTGTGAGTTTTGTTCTGTTAACAAAGGGGGAAATGTACTGTTGTGCGGTCTAGCAGCGGGCAGGGCGGAGCAAGGGAGGAGGAACGGGAAGAGGAGGCGCCAGGAAAGGAAGGGCAGTTAGTGTAGGGATACCGAAGGAAGAGGTCAGAATAAAGAGTTGCCCACAAGAGAGTACGGTGTCCGTGATTACTGTGGGGGGGCCGCAGGGGAACACGACAACATACAGAACCAATTCAATGTAGAAGTCAGCCATGGAAGCTTCTTGATACGCAGAACTGGTGCGACTTGTGCAGAAGCAGTGTAAGCTTCCCTCAGGCAGAGTAAGTTCAACTCGTCCAATAAAAAACAAAGCTGAACTCATATACTCAGACCAATTATAGAAGAAGTTATAGCAATCATAAGCAGAGAATATTTACAGTACAGATGAGTGCAAGTGTAAAACTCATTCTCATATAGAGCGTCTACAAAACAAGCAGGAGTACAAACTTTGGACTTGATTACGATGGCATAGAGTCCGCCATCGATAGGCTGTCGGTGGCGGTCTCCCAGCCATCGGAACAGGGATCTCTACCCGCCATATTATAATGGCTTCCGGACAGGTGGCGGTTGGAAGCTCCGACCGCCATGGTCCCAACAGGTGACCTGTATCCATCCACCTGTCGGAGCTCCCTGTAGCCCCGGAATGGTGGCAGTGCCTATCAGGCACCGCCATAGGGATTACAATATTCCTTTCTGCTGGTCATCCTGCTGTGGTCAGCCCGCTGCAAAACAGCAGGCAGAAACGGATGTCGGGGCCCATAGCAAGCCCCCTTAACCTCTTGGGCCAGGGACATAGGCACTGGGGGCACCATATCCCTACACCATGTGGTATGCACCACATGGTGCCTGCCACATAGTGCAGGGATATGTGTGGGGTGTCTGTTTTATCTTGCAGTGGGTGCCACAGAGCGTAGCACCCGCCGCAATACTAAACATGGGCAATGCAACTGCCACGGTGGCGGTCGCATTGTAATTGGCACTGTGGGACCACTGCCATGTAGGCACGTGCCCCAAATACGATGGCAGACGGACTGAAGTCCATCCGTCATCATAATGACACCCTTTGTTCACACAACACAAGCATAGTAGCTGCCTGCAGTGTCAGACTGTGATAGAAAATAGGACTACATTTGCAAATTGGGGCAATTTTTAACTTGTAGACATGCTGTATAGGATTTTTACACTGTAATGGAGACTTCATGTGTTTCAGCTTGCTGCAGGTAATGTTTTTGGTAATATTAAGGAAATCAACAGGAAAAAATGTCCCATCAAAACATACAACAGGACCACAAGCAGGCACAAAAGCAGCCCATACACTGATCCTTAAGATCAGCCCTTTGGGCACTGCCAAATGTCACTATACACCAGTGAGAGCCTAGCCGTCTGTGGCAGTACTTCACAGGCAGTGCATTGTTAGAAAACAATATATAGGTGGTATGATTGAATTTAAGCCCAGCCACTTTTAATTACTCACTCAACACTCCAGTCCATCTTTTTTTTAAATTTTGCCCACACTGTGGCTTTAGACCGATTCCAGCCCTATGCGAATCAGCTACAGTCCTTCTGCAATAGGAACTGCTAGGCCAGGTCTCTTCCGTATTGGGACATAATCAACCTCTGATCGAATTTGGTGCATTTAAACCTCATCAGTGAGGTGAGGCTTGATTTTGGGCATACTTGTTGTACTTAGGTCGTCACACTGAGAAAAACAAAAAAGTGATGGGTGGAATGCTTTAATTGATTTCAGATACTGTAACTACTCGGGCCACATTCCAGTCAAGCCAGGCAGCAGCAGTCCAATATATCATAGTCACTACCAGTGCATCCTTTTGTTCAATATAGAATTCTTGGAGTATTTAATGGATACAGGGACTTTCATTGGTTTTAAGGTGCTGAAGTACAGTGCTTTTCACAAAGCTGTGGGAAAGAAATTCTGTCACGTCCTCTCCAACAAAGAGTCACATGTTTAGGCTGGCTGCGAAAGAGGATGAGTCCGATAAAGGGACCAGCTTAGTCTCACTGGATAGTTACCTTCTCAAGTCCAGAGTTGCGTTTGCGTTGGAGGCAGACATGAGGAGCTGGCTCTTAGCACGAAGAGCAGGTCGAGCGTCCTGGAAGGTCGTTGCTGTAGAGCGAAGAGCCAGTCCCTGCTGGAGCTTCGTGTTGGTGGTCACTGCGGGCTGTTGTTGCTTAAGCGCTAAGTGCAGGCATTGCATTGCCATTCATCATAGGTGGTTGCTGTCAGCACAAAGAGCAGGTCTCACTAGAGCTCTGTGTTGGGGGTCGCTTTGGGCAGCAAAGTCTTAGTGCAAACAAGCCTGTTCATAGACATGAGGAGCTCATACTTCAGGATTTTGATCTTTAACTTCAGGTGGAGTTCTCACTGATGACAAAGATCAATGACCGGCGGGCACGAGGCACCTCTTTGCGATCAGTATTCAGTCCAATAGAGCCCAGTAGTGTGTTCAGGCAGATCTTTGCAGGTCAGATATACAACTGTTCATTTTGGAAGTTGAAGGGAGGCCTCTGGAAGCTTGTTCTATCCCAGTAGTTCACACAGGAGGTCAGCCAACTGACTCTAGGAGTCACTTTGGGTAGCCTGAGATGAAGAAAAGCAGGACCAATAGAGCAGTCTACTGGCATTAGGGACGTTGTACTTCTGAATCTTCCATACGGCCAGGAGTGTTCTGAAGAGTGGTTCTGATGGTCCTATTTTTACAGTTGGTAACAGACGTTGTGTGTGGGAATTCCCTGACCTACTTCCAAAACTGTTTCTGGTAAGTTCTTTGCATTCTTCTGGTCCTGGCTCCAAACTGTCCAGGTGACAAAAGGCAGGACAGGATTGGTATCACGTTCCTTTGTTTGTGCTGCAGGCAGGGTCCTTTGGAATGTAATTAGGCCAGGGGGCAGCTACTCCCCTCCTATCCTCCCAGCTACACCCAAGTCCTATTGTTCAGTGGCAGTCCCAATATATTCTTGATGGGGGAACCATTAACAGGCCCAGGCAGCTGGAAATGCCCAGGAAGGAAATTTACAACAGTCAAAATGTGGTGTTTCAAAATGATAATCTAAAATTTTACTTCATCATTAAAGAAGACTTTAAATTATAATTAATTTGAGTGTAAACAGCACATCACTATCTGCTACTAATCCGAAGTTTGCACTGTGTAAAAGTAATAAGGTAACCCAATGTTAGTCTATGAGAAAGATAGGCCTTACTACAGCAAAAAATGACTTTAGGAGTTTTCACTGCTAAGACATGTAAAAGGTAAAGGCACGTGTTCAACTTTTTAAATCCCAATATTTAATTTACAGGCCCTGGGCATATGGTGTCCCATTTCCTAGGGACTTATATGAAAATTAAATGCACCAATCAGGCATATGCCAATTTTACAATTTTTTAGGGAGAGAGCAGAAGAACTTTACTACTGGTTAGCAGGGGAAAAGCACGAGTCCTAAAAGCCAACAAACATGGGTTCACAAAGGAAGTCAAAAATCTGGGGTGACCCTGCAGAAAGGGCCAGGTGCCATATGGAGAAAAACACTTCCCCCTAAACTCCTCAGACAATATTTGTGCATATGCCGCTCTATTTTAGCCCTAAAGATAAGTTAACAAATTCAATGTGAAAATCCATTTGCAACATTAACTATGCCAATGAAATGTAAGTTTTTAAGATATTCATGACATGCCCAATCTGGATCCTCAAGCCCCTGGGGAACCACATGAAATCACAATACTTGCTGACTTTTTACCAGTGGTAAGCTCCGTCTGTGTAAGTAAATGCCTGCAGATCATGTCTCTTTGAATCAGGACCTGTGCTTTGCATCTTAAGATCAGACCTTATTTGCCGCTTAGTGGAGCTGTGTGGATCAGGCCATATGATCAAAAATAAACTGAAAATATTTTGCTTGGAAATCGATGGTTAGACTTAAGAAGTCTCAGTGATTGAGAGTCATCGGCAGTGAAAGAACAACAGTTCCAGTGCTCTGTGACGTTAACAAATATTGATTGGACGTAAGCAGGGGCACAGAGTGGGACATTCTGTATAGTCTTGATCTGACTAGGAGACAGAGAGCTTATTGTAATGAGCAGACAAGAGAGCTGAAATATGAGTAGAGAGGAATGTTAGTGGGATGACGCGAGAGAAAACTGGATTGAAAAATAAGTGAATTTGTATTGAGGTGGTGCAAAGCTTACTTAGAGACAAGATATTCTGTGAATTGTATGAATTCTAAGACAAGGCAACAGTTACTTCCTGAAGGAACGGTTACTTCTAGAAGGAAGTGTCTCTTCACTGGATTACCTAAGATAGAGGAACAAATGGAGGAAAAGCTACTAGGAGAAGAAGGACAGTAGGAGGATCTCTTGTAACTTGGAAATGATAAAGACTCAACACTGCAGTGAACTAAGAGGATTTGATACATTGAAAGAGACAGCGAGGGAATCCTAATCGAGGGCCAGATTAAGAATTCCAATGCAGAGAGGGACTGACTGGCCTCATAGCAACTTGAGGAGATCCATGCCGAAGACAGAAATAAGCCCAGAGGGGTTCAATTATGGATGCGATGAGAGGAGAAATGTCATCCCTGCTACCTTTGACTGCGAAGCGGGTTCTGATGTGGATGTACAGAAAACAGAAAGTGCAGCAGCTTAGTAATGTTAGCGAGTTTTTATCGTTGCAGAGAGAAGTACCCAGGGTTGAGCAGGTTTGTGAGTAAAGGGAGTGAAAAAATTAAATGAGTTGGTGTACCAAAAAAATCTACGCATTTACCATAATTTCTGATCCATTAATTTTGGGAAGTTTACAATATAAACGTTAGCATAGTTTTGTGACGATATATATAACAATAATAATAATAAAAATACAAAAATAGATACATACATACATTTAACAAATTAGGAGTTATAGAATTTTGGCCTGATAAAAATCAGTTTTAAGTAAATAAATACGTAGATAATATATAAAAAGAAAAAAGCTAGGCGTTTCAGACCTACTGTAAAGAGAGAACGAGAGGGAGAGAGGAAGAGAGAGAGAGAGAGGGAGGAGCAAAGGATAAAAGTATAAAGCAGTTGTTCGGTCAACACATCAATAATATTATATTAATTACATTTTTCACGTTAATAATAAGGAAAACAAAAATAAATGTTTAAAGTAAAAGAGCTGAAATAAATATTGGTGAAATAAATATATAGACAAGCACCATGTAGAATTAATGGTAACCTGAAATTGATCATATGAAATAATTGTACTACAGAATTAAGGAACGAGAGATTGCACATTGCAACCAATTAGGCAAAATAATGAAGGGATAGTGTAGGAGACTAGGGGCCAGATTTATCAAGGTTTTGCAACGCAAAACCTAAGTGCAAATTATCAGAGTGGCTTGATAAATCTGGTGTAACACAAGGCAGCACAAATCGCTGCCTTGCATTACTCTTCCCCGGGCACGCATGCCATGGGTAGAGCGTGGGTGTTCCGATGCATCCACCCATGGATTTTGGCACCTTACCAGACTCCCCATTAGTGGTAGACCTAGGAATGGGTCAAAATGCTACGGCTCCACAGTGGAGGCCTAACAAAAAGAAATATCTTTATTTCTCCTTGTTGTTTCCTCATGCAGCACATGTAGTGAGAGGAAAATGCCACTGAGGATTGTTTTTGTGCAGAAAGGTGTCCCTTCCTAGACAAAAACAATCCTGCCTAGGCAGGCAAAAGTGCGCCAGCATCAGCAAAAGAGAGGAATGCAATATATAATATTAAATATGGTGCATTCCTGCCCTTTCACACAGTGCAGAAAGATGGCTTGCTGCATTGTGCCGCGTGAAAAAATGAAAAATATTGGCCTAGATTAGGAATTAAGTCAGGAATAAGAATTAGAAGAGAGGCAACAATCCTCATGCTAGCTGCATTCATTCCACAAGGTCCAATCAAACTTATTGTTATGGGATAGAATCTCTCTTTCTCTCCCAGGGTAACTTGGCACAAGCAACAAAGAACACATCCCTCAGAGAAAATGATGCATGTGCTAAATCTAGCTGCACGTAAGAAACAACAAAAACTACGCCAACACAAAGAACTGCAAAAAACATGTTCAATGTTTGACTATAGGGTATTGAAATAAACAACAATGGGCCAGATTTGCCAAGGTGTCACCCATCACAGTGAAGCAACCACAATTGCTGCGCTGCTGTGCGTGACAGGGAGAAAGCAGGAGAGCGGCATGTCTACATAGATATGTCACTCTCCTCCTCTCTCCCTAGCAGCAGCACTGATTTGTGCTGCTGAGCACCACGCAGACACCTTTGCGCCATTGTTAAAGGGGGTGTGTATGAGCCTAGCATAGGTTTTGCACTTTGCACTGAAGGGGCTGCCTTCCAGTACAAGATACTATGCCTAGACAACTTTTGATACTTTCACTACTTTGTACCTTTCTGAGCATCTCTCTGGAGTCCTAATTCCAACCCCTCCTGCTCAGTTCAGTTCACCCGACTTCAAACGGATTTTCCTTCCATGAAAATTCAATTGGTCGATGCCTCCTGCAGTGCCTGGTTAAAATGACTATGGAAGAATCCCTCCAATGAATGGGAAAGATGCATCAAGGGCTTATTAATAATAGAGATGTCCCTCCTGCCAGCCCTCATGGATTACCTTTTTACGATCCAGTGTATTGTGCGGCCAGTCCATTGAAATAGTACCTGAAGGGAATAGACCAAAATAGCATGACACAGGTGTGATCAAAAAGAGGGAGAAATTTGGCCTTTGGCTTGCCCTTGAGCTAAGCACACACAAAATGTAATTCATAGCTGAAAAGGGATATAAGTGTAACAGGTAGTAAGGATGTAACTTCTCCATTGATATTTTAGCAAAGATGCAGATACAACACAAATTTGATTTATGAACCCCCCAATAGGAAATTGTTAGAAATGGGGATCCCAAGTTGGCAGTGGCTGGCGCCAATGTCCAAATAGGGACCCTTCTTCCTAAGTCAGAGTAAGGGGGCTACACCCTTTGATAACCCCTGCTCAACACCTTGTGGTAACGTAGCACAAGCAGACAGGCTTATCACAGTGGCAGTGTGTGAAGCATTTATGACCATACACAATAACGCAGTGAAGACACTACAAAGGGACACCACACAAGTAGCTTATAGAAAAATTAGTATCTTTATATAGGCTTAACACAAGGCTCAAAAACGATCAAGAAGCCACAATGCAGATAGATATAGATTCACTTAAAAAGCAATAAAAGCACTCAAAAGCGTGTGAAACGAACTTAGTTTGAGGCCGGGGTCTACGCGACCCGGTGATGCACAATGTACCTGAGGTTTAAAGGGGCACGGCACGCAGCTTCGTGAGGACGTCGCGACGATGACAGGCGGACTCTCAGCGGCCACAGCTCCCAGCTGCAGCGGTCCGTGGCGTGCACTTACGGTGATCCTGAGACGGTGATTAAAGGCGGGCACCCAGCGATAACAGTGCTTGTGGTGGCAGCCCACGCAGGTGGTAACAAAGATCCTCGATGCGGTGACCAGTGCGGGCACTCAGCGGCACAGCTCCTCAGCTGCAGCGGCCCACAGTAGCGATAGCGATGATTCTCGTAACAGAGACAGATGCGGGCTCTCAGCGGCAACAGCTCCTCAGCTGCAGCGGCCCACAGTAGCGATATTGATGATTCTCGTAGTACAGGCAGATGCGGGCTCTCAGAGGCAACAGCTTCTCAGCTGCAGGGGCCCACAATAGCGCTAGCGATGATTCTCAGCCTACGTTCCCCGCAGTAGACCCAGAGGCTCTGGAATTCTCGACAGAAGCCTCACCTGTGAGTAGAATCCCCCTCAATAGGAATTCAGAAGGCTGATGGGTGAAATCTAATGTCCCTGAGACTTCAGCAGGAGGTAAGCTCAAATCAGGCCCTTGGGCAGTTGCTTCAGCAAGATGGATGAAAGTTTCAAAGTCCTTTCCCTCCAGTTACATGGACAGATGTTTGTCTTGACATCCAGAAGTACCACGCCATGTAGGGGTTTTAGCACAGATATTTATACCCCAAAAGTCTTTGTTCTCAAAAGTCACAAGTCACTGAACCCAGCCAGAACCAGTTTGGTCTGGTCCTGGAGCACTTTGTTTACAAGGCTGCCTCCTGCCTTTCAGGAAGAGGGAGTCTGCCATCCGACGCACAGTGGGAGGTGGAGCCATCATTCACCTTGCCAGGCACAGCCCTGCTCAGATCAAAGGGTCACCCCTCCCCATACTCCAACTGCAGATCTCTCTATTCAATCCAGGTCGGGCTCAGCCTGCCCTGTCCCTCTAAAACTAGACAGCCAATACACATACAATACACATAACAGCAGAATACACTGGAAGACCTAGGCAAGAAAATACCTACTTTCTAAAAGTGGTATTTTCAAACTCAGAATTCGACTTTCCAAACATGTTTCTTGGGTCAGCTAGGATTATAGGATGTAATATTCAAACTGCCCATTCTGGCCTAAGGGAACAGATAGTCTTGCAATAGTAAAAAACGAAATGGAGTGTAATTCACTATCAGGACATGCCACACAGACCAAGGCAGGTCCTACCTTTCACAAACAGTGCACCCTTCCATAGGGGTGACTTACATGATGCCAAGGGAAGGTTTAGGGACTGGGATGTGGGTTTACTTCACAGTCAAAATGGCAGTTCTGGACTGCGCACAGACTCTGCAATGGCAGGTCTGAGACACACTTTACAAGCTGCTTCTGTGGGTGGCGCAATCAGTGCTGCAGGCCCACCAGCAGCATTCGGACTACCAGCCCTGGGCTCGCACTGTGCACCATACTAGGGACTAACAGGTAAATTAAATGAGCCAATTATGGGAATACCAATTCATACAGTCAATTTACAATAGGGAGCATTCGCGCTGTGGCACTGAATGGCAGTAGGACTGTGCCCAGAGCATCTAACACCAGCAAACACAGAGGAGACAAAAGCGAAAGATGGAAGGGAGACCCATGCCAATGGTGACAGGTCTAACAGAAATCATGCTGTAACAGGCTAGAAGGATAAAACACTACTGCTTTCTAGATGGGGTGAGTGGTACGACAAAAAGCAAAGTGTTTTTTTAAGAACAGCAGGTACCTGGCCAGAAAATATTGTATAGGTATTATTTATAATCGGAAAAAAGACCCCTTTTTGAAGGGGGAAAAAGAACGCTTTGTGAAGTTTCAGCACTGCTGATAGAGTAATATACTTTGAACCTTTTACACCTTAAATGTCCTTTTTCAACAATTAAATATGTTTCAGTGGAGAAACCATGTCCGCACATCTATTTTAAAATATGTTTGGGAAATATTTGGGATAGTTTTAGGTGTCTGTGTCATAGATCCCGTGTGAATACCCCAAGCAGCTAGAAGGTTGTGAGTGCTTACTCCATTTTCGGGGGTCCCCCCCTAAACATTCTCTTGGGATACCCACGTATGCAGTCCTAATTCGTAGCTTACCATGATTTTTAAAATGATTAGCAATAGTCCTAAATCCGTTAAAAAGAATGTAGCATTGTCACATTTGAGTGCATGTTCACTTAAGTAACATATCCTGACGGTTCAATCCTTCACATGCATTGTGTTACCTGTAGGGCCTGATTATGAGTCTGACGGACCACGGACCGTCAGACTCCTGGGGGCACGGCTGTGGTATTCTCCCCACTGCCCTATTATGATATAGGGGGGGCAACCGTCACAGCCCCACTGCAGCCGCCAGGAAACCGCAGTTTTCTGGTGGTGTTGCAGCAGTGTAGAGGCATCCATATGCTTGGTGGACCTCTGCAGTCCAGACAAGCCGATTGTGAGTTTCCTCTCCGCCAGGGTTTACATGGTGGTTCCTCCTCCATGTAAACCTTGGCGGAGAGGAAACAGAGGGGGACCGGTCCCCTGGTGTCTCTGCACCCAGTGAATGCACACACTGGACCACAACATATGCCCCCCTGTGTGCAAGCACACCAGTTCCTGCATGTCATGGACTTTCCAATTCATGTCGCGCAGGAACTATGTTTGGCCTTCCCATTGCGGTGCCTGTTTTTAAAAGCACTGCAGTGGGAACGCCAAAAGAAGCCCTCCAGACAAGAGAAACACTTGTAATCTGGCAGGCTACCCAACCACGGATTTGGCTGTGTGGTGGGAGGGCGGACCTGGTAATTAGGCCCATAGTGTTCAATAGTCTCCATCCAGTCCTCTTAAAGTGATGCGGGGGCAGGTGTTTGAAAACCATTGCCAATCCCTGAATACATTTTTAGTACTGACTCCTTCATCCTCCACAGACTCTGTTTGCTGGTGCCTTTTCAATCCACATTCCTTAAATTTTCAGCTGAATTTTCAGACAATCGCAGGATGCAACATAACTCTACACTGGAGAAGATCAGGGCACCATGCATGCCCCAACATCCATTGCAGGGGGACATTGAGCATGCTGCAAATGCTTTCCCTATGCCCCTGTCCTCTCATACCAATGTAGGGCCCGATTCACAAAGGCCCTCTGCACTCATGGCAGAGGCCCCATAGTCGTGGCAGGGTGCCCGCACTGGCTCATAAACGCTTTTCACACTTAATAAATGTTCTGTGCTACAGTGGTGCAACGCAACATGATGCCCCCAAAGAATATGATGAGGGGCCCCTGGGTCTCCCATATCTCACAGATATTCATTGGACTTGGCTTGGGTTAAGTTGGGTCTCCATCAAGGGTTGCCCCCTCCCCCTGGAGCCCAGGGGCTGCAGGGGCCTGCATTAAGCCCCTGCCTGTGCAAAGTGACATGGTTTGTGTATTTTAATGGCAGTCTAAGTTGAAATTGTCTTTGTGACTCACAGTAGAATTGAGATTCCTTTGGTGAAAAGGGCTTTAAAAAGCTTTCCTGGGCAATGAATCAGTGCTTTTCTGGGCCTTCTACTGTCCTAAAATGTATGAAGTTTACCAACTTGCCTTGTTAGTCAGTATCCATTGCCCAGTGGAAGCTATCTGTGAGCCTAGGGCATCAAGGGCAGCGGGGCACCAAGGGCTAGATATACAGAACATTTAAAGGCATTTTGGTTTGCATGAATCCCAAATTGCGATTCGGTAGCATGTTACCAAATTGCAATTTGGAATTGCGAATACAAACTGATTTGGTATTTGGGAGGGGCATGTTCAGGGAGTCCCTTTCAAACACTTTTTCAGAATAGGATGTATAAATGTTTTGTGACAGAAATGAAGTTGCAAAACATTTGCTTTTTGCCACCAACTCAAAGTTGATGGCAACCCCTTCGCAAATGGGAAGCTTTCCACTTTTCCTTTGCGAATGTTTAAAAAGGTATTTTTAAGAGTAGGTAGTGGTGGTTCCATAGGCCACTGCCTACTCTTAAAAAATACAAACAAAACTTTATTTTATATTTTTAAATGCATCCCATTGTCCTTTCAGGAAAATGAGCTGCATTTAAAAAAAAAAATCTTTATTACAAAGCATTCTCAAACATGGTGGTCTGCTGACCCCAGCAGGCCACCATCCCTGTGATGGCAGCGAATCCCAGTGGGTCACAAATTACGACCTACCTCTTTAAAATTCATGAGGCAGGTCTGTTTGCGATGCACAACACATTTTGTACATTGGTGATCGCGGTTACCAAATAACGATCTGCAAAATATGCTATTTGGTAATTTCTATTACACATCTCGCCCACAATGCCATGTTTTTGTTGGCATTGCAACCCCTGTCTGTTTGAGTTGCAAAGCTGTTGTCAGGGGAAGTATTTGCCTGTGGAAAGACTGAAGTCTAGTCTTCCTTGCTGGCTCCTATTTCTGCATTCTCAGCTGGTCACAAGTCTCACACAATGAACCCTACCTCATGAATATTCATGAGCCATTATTTTCTTTTGACCAACCCTTATAGGATGTGCTCGACTCATACAACACGAAAAATTGCCCAAGGTGCATTGCAGATGCTGTGCAAACTTGGTGCTGTCATATGAACAGAGGAATAACAGATCCGACTCATCAGCTCCCCACCCCAGGCGGCCCCAGTCCAGAAGTTAAACTCATGTTCTTAAGAAATCTGCTTTTACGAGCTACATTTATTTAAAAAAAAAAAAAAAAAACAGTAACAGATGACTTCCCTTGTGCTTTCTCACTTCATTTTTATAGAACGCTCGTTCACAGATGTAATTTTCCCTCCAGTTCCTTCACTTCACGAACAGAAGCCATTGGTCCAGCTGAGAGTCCCTCTTATGATTACAGTTGTAACTGCGTTAACCCACTGAGCTATGTTCCAGGATAACAGTGCACTGCAGGAGCAAAGTGCTTGGTTTCATTTTGTCAGCTGGATGCATCGAAAGATGGAGTGGTGCCAGGCAATATTTTCTTAACGACATTGATTTTGTGCAATTTTTGCAATTTCATGCAAAACACCAGCATAGGCAAATAATTTATATTTGAATCTAGCTGAAATATATTTATGCCGAAAGCAATTTTTGGTTTTCCACTCATTTGATATATAATGTAATATAATTTAAGAGAGGGTTTGAAATGTGTGTACTATATTGCCAATGTTTATTGGAAAGGCCTCATCTGGAAAGCTGGTTTATGTCCAAATTAGGATATTTCTAAAATGTGAATTCAATAAAATATAATTGATGTGTATTCCTCGAGGGAAAGATTGAGGGCACAGATGCATGGGCACACAGAGGTAGCGGATGGAGGAAAAATTGAGATGGGCAGATAGGAGGAAAGGGGGGGCTGATGGCTGGAGTGGAAGAGATGTGAGCACAAGGGGAAAATAATTGACTTGTAAAGTGAATAATAAATTAAATTAAGGGGTTATCAGGAAGAACATGAAAAGAGGTGCAGAAAAAAATACAGAGAAACAATCCCCCAGATAAGCGACGCATTGACCTCTTCTACTTCCTGTTATCAGCTACTTCTTCACACTACATTACTGTAGTAATGTAACCTCATAAATGACAGTAGTGCATAAGAGGGTGCTCACCAGCGTTTCTGCATGATAGGACACGAGCATCATTCTCAGCTTGCAAAACACTTTTTCACTTACAAAAATATTCAGCTATGTATAAGGTTTGAAATTAAAAATACATAAATCTCAATATAGAAATGCTTCTGTTAGCAATTAGAATTATTTGAATGACTTTTTAATGGGAAACATCCTTCACCCTGCAGTCTTTACAACGACTGGCCTTTACAACGAATTCAGTACCACATGCTACTTCACCATGCAAGTCGTTACAACAGCTTGCTGTAGGCAGCACGTTGCTGGACTGGTGTCGGATTTTTAAGTCCAACACCTTCTCTGCTGTTGCATATATTGGAGTTGGAATAATAATTTATTCTATTCCAAAGCCCAGCGCCCCCTAAAGCAAGTCATTGTAATGACTTGCCTGCTAAAGTTTTGCATGGTAACATCGCATGTGGGGTACTGACTGCATCGTAAAGGCATTCGGAGTAAATGCCTGCAGGGGTCCTTCATACAACCCTTTTTAACTCTTCAAGAAATAATGTTACTCTTGCCTTTTAAGGTTAGGAGGTATTACAGACCCAGTAACAGGTGTACCTGGAGCCCACTTAGAAAGAGGAATGGTCAGTGATGGAACTAGAGGTAGGATAGAAAGTGATGGAGAGATTGGGCAGGCTTGAAAATTGAAGACTGGAGTTGGGAAGAGAGCAACAAGATAACCATGATTGCTGAAGGATACATTAGCAGTGCCCGGTGTTTGTTGCCAAGTGAGACAGTTTGGGTGACAAGAAAGCCGTTTTCAGGTGTGTTTTAAGTTATGGGTGAAGTCCTGTCCAATGGAAGGGTTTGTGTCCAGGTGGATTCTCTCCATTTGTTTTTGTTTTTTTACAGAGTTTTATATAGCTCAAACTTGACCCGAAGGTATCGGGTATCAGATTGCTTTACACGAGCACTAATTGCATTACATGAGGATACATTCGTTTTTGTTAGGCACGGGGAGATTAAGTGATTTGCCCGGAATCACAGGATGTTGCGCGCCCTTGCCCAGACGCAAAGCAGAAATGGAAATCTTGCAGGTGGATGTGGGCTTTTTCCATTCCAAAGTGGACAAATTGGACAAACAAACGTCTCTTCTAGCGGACCTTCTGAACAATGCAGACTCATAGAGTCTAGATATCTGGCATCTTAAGCAAAAAGTGATCGACCTCGAGGACAGGGCAAGGCGGAATAACATTCAGGTTGTATGGCATCCCCAAGAAAATGAAAAGGAATAATGATGTAAGGATGCTTCTGACGGACCTGCTGCATGCCTTCTTGGTTTGACCTTAACACGCCCACTCAAAATACAGAGGGATCATAGAATCTACTCCAGAGTCCCACTCAAAGATAACTTGGCAAGGGCGCAGCCAATCATAGTCCGCTTTCTTTGCCATGAACAGTTCCATCCGATCTTGTCAACTGCTAGGAGTAATGGCCCTTACAACCTTGACAGTCACAAAGTGTAGATTGCTGCAGACTTCTCCACTGAAACCAACGCAAAATGGAAAGCCTTCCTATGACTCAGGCCAAGACTTTGCAATAGGATATGCAATACGGCCTTCTGGAACCAGTCATGATGTTGATAACAATGGATGGTAAATCAAGTGCTTATACTGAGCTGGACGACCTGGCCCACTTTCTGGTTTGCTTGGCGGACCAATGCATGGACCTCACTCAACCCTTCCCTTCAGCTGATGGCCCATCACCTCAGGGCAGACAGACGACACAACACACTGGAAGACTGCTCGGCATGACCTTCAAAATGTCCAAAGATAGGGAAAGTGGTTTCCAGTGTGTGTAAGGTCTCATGCAAAACAATGCCAGAGACAAGTCAAGATCATCCTTGGAGCCATCGCAGCTGGTCGGCAGCAAGCATGATGACCATGTTTCTGCGCCAAACGGATGGAAAAAGATGGGTATCCCCTGAGGGAGTCTGAACATTCAGAATACCCTTGAACATTTATTGTGCTTTTATACATAGGGGTTTTTCGGCCCCTCCCTATTCCTTTTCAGAATAGCCAAGTGGCCCTGATATAAGATTCCAGATTTCCCCGGTGTGGGTGCCCCCCCCCCACAAAGAATACTCCCTTCCCGTTTCCCTCCCTCAGCCTTCCTTTACCCATCACAGCCTGCCCAATTGCAGTGTCCACACTGGGGCCATATTCAATCACCACCTCTCCAACCCCTCAACCCCTCACACATCTTCTGTGTCATCTGCAAAATGGTTTTATTTCTCCCTCTACCTGCATTGCCCAGCCCTGAGTTATAGCTGGAGTTTAGACCAGCTGACAAAAGATTCCCATTGTGTATTTCAGTCTTGCATTACAGAGTGCACGAGGTTCGTCCGATACCACAGCATGCCCCACGGGGAACATGCTTTATTCCTCTCCCTTTCTTCAGTTTTAGGGTTGGGACTGTTTTTCCTTTTTCCATTCGCTACTCCCTCCTGTATCCAACAATCAATGTCTGCTTCAGACCCTCACTACAGCTACATGAGTAGCAGACTGAGGCCCCATGCTCTTAGCGATGCGGCGTGGCATACTGGTGAGGAAGTACATTCTGTGCCAGGTTTTGCGCTCCTAGATGGATGATGATGGTCACTTCATGGTGGCCAAGCTTTGGATTGGTGGTACCGCCCCCCAGGCGAGCTCAGTTGATGCACCCACAGGGAACAAAGTGCTTTTCATCCTCCAGCTTAATTGAATACTGACAGAACTGAGAGGAATAATAAAAACAAAGAGTATTCCCACTTAACCTCTATTTCCTCACACCTTGAATTAATAAAAAAGATAATTGCTGATCAAACATTATTCTAAATACATCAATTCAAAATAATAGAAAATTCATCATATGTTCCCTATCATCAGATTAAATGGAGTTTCATCTGTAACAGAATGGGGGGTAGTTCTTTAACCCCTTCGGCGCTCATGACGGAACGGTTCCGTCATGAGCGTCGGTTGAGCTGTGCTCATGACGGAACCGTTCCGTCATGACCACGCCCGCGCAAGCAGCGCTCAGCACAGCGGGGGAATCCGCCCCGCATGGAAGGGGTTAAAAAACAATGAATTACAACAAGAAAAAGCAATGGAAGAAAGAACTACTCTAATAACGAAAAATGAACCAAAAAAAGTATTTCCATTATTTGTAAAAGAATCATTACTGAAACAAACAACCATAAAAGGACAAGAAGTGATGATAAAGAAACAAATGACTACAATTAAATCACCGTTAATTACAAAAACAATAAAGGAAGAAGATGGAATCCAAGAGGATAATCTAAAATACGATCATAATAACAGAATAAATGACGATATGCCAATAACAACAACTATAAATCCACGTGATCAACAACATCAGTATCACAATGAGAATATAGAAGCGTGTTTGAAAGTCAAAAGGAATGAGGTAGAAAGTTTGAGTATAGAAAGAACAATAGAGCCCAAAACTAAATTACCATACTGGGACCACTTGGTAATTGAAAAACGGAAAGGAGAAAAACTAATCAGACATAGAACAAATTATATAATGGAAGATACTCACAAAGAAAAACTACTGGCAGCTGAGAAAATACAACTTATATTTAAACCTGAATACGAATCCAGAGGTAGATATGGCACATTGAACAGAGGGAATATCCTTAGAATATTTAAATCAATTCCAGCTTTAGTCAACATCAAGAATGATGATATTATTTCCATTGAATTTATTGCCGACGAGAACAGTACCAAAGAACTGACCCTGGTCACATTAAAATCAATGACAATAGCAGAGAAAATATTAACCGCTTCAGTGCCCATGACGAGACTATCTCGTCATGAACCCCGCCCGCTAATGCAACGGCCGGCACAGGGCGGGGAAAGGGCGTGGCACTGAAGGGGTTAATTCCACAACATATCTTAAACCTGTTTTTTCCAACAAATGATGTTAGAAATGGCTAATTGCACACTTTCGCACGACACATGGTTAAAGCGCACAATAAGACCGTTTCCCCTATGATGATACAAGGGAGTGCTGTTGTGTTTTAAGGCCCCAACATTTAAGAACATTTTGAAAATTCAAGTGAAACAAATTGGGGACCATTGTCTGTTATCAATTCAGCAGGACACCCTTCCCTGCGGAAAATATCCTCACAGAGCAGCATAAGATTCGTAGCCTTCACCTTGCGCATGAATGCCACTTCCTGGCCACTTTGAGTGGTAATTCATCATCACGACCGCAAATTTGTCATTCATTCCTAAGCACCCAAAAGGTCCACATATATAAATGGCAATCTTCGCCCAGGCCATCCGGGCCATTCCACTGGATTGATAGCCGTATCTTGTGCAACATGTGTTTTATCACTGCTCATACAAAGAAAGCAGCTCCTTATACATTCTTCGATTTGTCTACCCATACCTTGCCACCAGAAGTCCATTTCTATTATTCTTTTCATTGAGACATCCCTCCATGTCCCTCATGCATCAGGCCAATCAATCTACCACGTAACCCCTCCGGTACCACTCATTTGTCACATCTTCGTACAACTTCATTTATTTCAGAGAATTCTTCCCAAACATTCTTATAAATGCTTAAATTCTCCTCTAATTTCCAGCCATACGTCACAGGTAGTTTACTTGTTACTTTCACTAACACAGGATCTTTTTTAATCGCATCCCTCCATTCATTCTTAATAAAGGTCTGGCACACCTCTGAAATATCAGTCACCATCCAATCTTCATCCTCATCAGCAATACCAACATCCAAGGGCAATCTGGACATGCAATCTGCATTAATATTCTTTACACCTGGGACATAATTCACTACACAATCATATTCTTGTAACCGATGTAACCATTTAGCAATACGTGGAGTAGCCTTTGCTGCTCCCGCAGTAGAAAACAAATATATCAAATGTTTGTGATCTGTACATAATTCAAATCTGGTACTCCAGATGTAAATTCGAAAATATTGCACCCCCCACCAACATGCCAGTGCCTCTTATTCGATGACAGAGTAAGATTTCTCTGCACCCTTTAAAGTCCTAGAGGCGAAAACTGCTAATCTCTCCTTCCCTTGACTTCTCTGCATTAGATTGGCTCCCAGACCATAGCCACTAGCATCTGTAATAATAATGGTATGATCAGCTGGATCAAAAGGTCTTAATGCCACAGAAGTAGCAATTTCTTTCTTTATTGAGTATAATGCTTTTTGACATTCCTCTGTCCATAAGTATGTTACCCCCTTTTTCATGAGGTCACAGAGCACGTGTATTTTGTCTGCAAAGTGATGCACACATTTTGAATAATATTCCGTTAGTCCCAAAAATGACCTAAGCTGCGTTCTTTTTTTTTTCTTTTTCTTTTTTTTTTAAGTCCTCATACGCCATTATATGTGTCCAGAATCAGCTTTTTCTCTTTCTGCGGCCTCCCTTCCAGTGTATTAGCGCCAACAGTTTACAAATTCTAATCTGGTTTTAATGGAAGCACTTTACACAGGGCCTCTCCTGATTGGTCAGTTCAGTTTTTCTAGCTGGATGACCCTTTAGACTGATCCGAGAGGTCAATGCATCTGTGCAAAGACATAATCATTGGACAGATAGGTCTCTATGATCACAGCTTATGAAGCCAGCCAATACATGGCAATCAGAAATCTTTCTTCCTTTTCCAGATGGCTCTATCTAGCTTTATTGTATATTTAATCGCGTTTACCCAGTCTAAGAAAGTCAGGGAGATATTCTTAAGCCAGCATTTGCAGATTTCTCTGCGGGCCAGTAGGACTAGATAAAAAGACAATTTGCTTAGATCCCGAGGTAGCGACTCATAGTTCGAAAAAATACCAAAAAATACCAAAGTTATGCTCACCTGGATGTCGAAACTGAACATAGCCTTCATACCTTCCATGACTGCTCCCCAAAATATATGTAGCATTGGGCACCTCAAAAACATATGGATGTCGTCTGCTTTTTCCTGCTGGCACTTTGGGTAACAAGGAATAGGTCCCCTCGAAAATTTAGACAACCTGAGATGGGACCAATAAACTTTGTGAAGAGAAAAGAGATGGTTCCTCTTTAAATTGGCAGCTGTCACTGTAGAATGTAATAAATCATAGGATACTTTCCAGATAACTTCTGAACTGTGATCCGACAAATGGTCTCCCCATAGCTGGAATGGTAAAGTGAAATCTCCATCCGTGATATCTATCATCATCCAGTAAAAATTTGCTATTTCTTTCTTGTTCCGAGTTCTCATGAGTAATGCTTTCTCCAGATCGTTCGAGATGCCTACCGTTGTGCCAATTGCCTGACTCCTACTACTTATTTGTAGATATTTAAATTTTGATACTTTGCAGCCCGAAATATTATTCAGCTCTTCCCATGGAAGCAGGGAGCCCTTCGGCATTAGTTGCGCCCATCGATCCAACCCCGCCTCTTTCAGAGGAGTTGCCAATGCATCTTTAGTCCACTTCGGTGATCCTGGAGATTCCCATATGGGAGCCAAGGCACTGTAGTAAGTGATTTTCGAAATCTTCCTGACTTTATACCAAATAGTCGCCATATCTCTTAGTGTCTTTAAGCGAACCTTCTTGAAGAAGCGTGGATCTCCAAATTTGTACAGGAAAACTTGGTCACCTCCTTTTATCTCCCATAGCATTACTTTAAACATTTTACCTATGTCTGAGTCATCTGGCTGGTTCAGGAGCATTTTCCCTGCCCTTGTTAAGAAAACCCATGCATAGAGAATTAGGCCTGGTGCACATAGTCCCCCTTTATTTTTCTTCCTTCGCAATTTTTTTCCACAAGATTCTTTTACCCTTACAGGCCCAAATGAAGGAATTCATTTTGGCTTGTGTTTTTCTTAAAGCCTCCTCCTTAAAATGGAATATTTTGAAATAGGAATGTGAGTTTAGATAAAAGCATCATTTTCACTAAGTTGACTCTACCTAGTAATGTCGAAGGGAGAAACGCCCAATTTTTTAGAGAGTCAGCAATTTCTTTATCTATTCTGCATAAATTTACATCGGGGATATGGTCAATGTTTTGCGTGATTCTGATGCCCAAGTACCTTATCTCATTTTTCAAAATAGGGAGATGAACATTCATGTTCCATGCCATGCACTCCGTCTTTGACTGGTTGATCTCGTACCCTGAAATCTGACAAAAAAGTGAGGCTATGTTGTATATTATTGGAATAGCTACTGCAGCATCTGACGTGTATATCATATCGTCAGCATAAAGGGATACTTTCTTTTCCCAGTTTCTAAACTTTTTTTTTTTTTTTTTTATTTAACTCAAAAAAAGTAGGTTGACACAGCTGTATGCCCACAACCCGGAGGCCGGCAGATTGTTTCGGATGTCAGCATTACTATTAGTACACAGCTTGTATGCCTACAACCCAGCGGGCCGGAAGCAATGTATCAACACAGCAGTGCAACGTCCTCTATGTCCATTCAACAACTAATTTCAGCTGATAATGCATGGTCATACTTAGTAAATCTAAACAACACACCTGCCCTCCCCTCCCCCCACCCCTTCTGCCTTGCCCTACATATCTATGATATCACGCAGCATGTCGTGTGGTCCATAGAGCTGTCCCGATCCAACAGGCCCCCATATTCACCCAACTGCCTCTGACCTGAAGCACGTTCTCACCTTGCAACTCCCTATGTTCAATAAAGCCCGCAGGAGTCGATCCATGATCCCCCTTTATTGCGATGCCACAAGTGCCTCTCCCCTTATCCCTTTTGTAGGTCTGAACCCCCAGCATCCAGCCAGGCCACAAATGGTTTCCAAATATCTGCCGGCCTAGATCTGCTGGGCATTACCTCCCAATAATGCGACAGCTGGTCTTTACAATAGACCACAGTATTTACACAAGCCGTTACTGTAGAGGCCTGTTTTTTCTTCCAGTGGATTGCCACCTGCCTTTTTGCCAGTAGCAACAGCATGGCCGTAAGTTTACGAGAGTTTTTTGGGACTTCGAATACAAAACCTAGAAGCACCATCAGCGGAGTGGCTGGTATCCAATATTTTTCGTGATTTGTCGAATATGCCCAAACACTTCCTCCCAGTACCTCCCTATCGGACTGCAGTCCCATGCCAAGTGTGAAAATGTGGCTCCAGGAGCCCCACACCTCCAACAGTTCGTGTCCGGCCATATGCCCATACGGTGCAGCTGGGAAGGTGTACGATATAATCTATGCAAGAAGTTAAAGTGGATTAGCCGCAATCTATAATGAGGTGATAGGTGTTCTAGCTGTGAGCAGCAGTACTGCCACTGTTTATCCGTGATGTCAATACCTGCGTCTTTCTCCCACTCCACCCTGGCCGTGCACACCATTATCGGCGACTCTTTTTGCGTTATACTATATATACGTGTAATCAGCTTGCGAGGAGATGGATTAGCCAGCACATTCTCAAGCGCAGGTAGGGCAGGCGGCACTTGCAGGAATGACACGTATCTAGCACGGCATGCGGCTCTAAGCTGATAATACAATAATGTGTCTGATGCCGTGGGCACCTGGGCCTTACACATCTATTGTAACGTAAGAAATGTATTGTCTGGATAAAGGTCTTCACCCTTCACCAATGCATGTGCTGTGGCTCGACGTGAAACTGCTTTGTCTACTAGTGGAGTTAGGAGAGGGTTTCGCCCCAGTGGCATAGATGGTGCATAGAATTCCTCAAGATTGGCCCTCTTGACTATCCCTCTCCATGCCCACCTCAATGCCTCTATTGTATCGATTTCTAAATGAGGCCTTTTATAAGGCTGATATACCGCCGTATTCAGTGGAATGGGAGCTACCCTATCTATTTCTATCGCTACATGGGGTTGGAAGGGCGTGGCGTGCTGCCAAAAATGCAAATATTGCGCCTGGGCACTGTAAGCATATAGTTCAAAATCTGGGGCCCCCAGAACCCCCTGATCAAAGGGTAGCGTCAGCAGCTTCCAGGAAGCCCTCGGCTGCTTACCCGCCCATACCAGGTCGAGGACGTGGGATCCCAGCTTTCTGAAGAAGTGTGCGTTTAGCGGCATTGAAATGTTCACGAATAAATATAGAAGCTTAGGTAAAATCACCATTTTAATGATGGCTATTCACCCCATTAATGACAATGGGAGGTGCTTCCATTTCTGTATTTTGCACTCTATCCAACTCATCACTCTCCCATAGTTAGCCAGCCATATGTCCTGCACCGACCTGCTCACCCATATTCCTAAATATTTACCTTCGTCACTTGCCCATTGTATCGGATATTCTGTGTCGAACTGGGTAGTGCTATCAGTGAGCGAAAATATCTCGGACTTGGACCAGTTCACCTGTATACCTGTGAGGCCACCATAACGCATGACTTCCGCAAAATGTCCCTGGGGTTTGTGAGGTATGTTATCATGTCATCGGCATACATTGAGATCAGCAGTCCTCTGGACGTGAACCCAATGCCTCTTTGCGCGTGGTGTTGGTGGAGCCGAGCCGCCAGAGGTTCCGTAGCGATTGTGAACAACAGCAGCCCTGTCTCGTTCCCCTGGTTATGGCAAAAGGTGCCGACACCTGCCCATTTATTCGTACCCGTGCCACAGAGTCCGTGTAAAGCAGCTGTATTTGCATAATAAATAAAGGGCTAAATCCCATCCGGGACAGCGGGATAAAGAGGATCCTCCATTCCAACGAATTGAACGCCTTCGTGGCGTCCAGCAGTGCAGCTATGGCTTGTACATGGGGGGCCAGATAGTGCAGAATTCCAAACAACGTACGTAAATTATGGGCAGTCGAGCGGCCTGGTATGAAACCAGACTGGTCTGGCAATGCTATCTGCGGCAACATAGGCTGCAACCTGTTGGCTATGAGTTTAGCATAGATTTTAGCATCCAGATTTATGAGGGAGAGCGGGCGGTAAGATTCAGGCGCTTTAGGATCTTTGTCAGGTTTCAACAATGTTATAACAGTAGCCTCTCTGAGCGTGGGGGGAAGTATACCTGTTTCCATGGCCTCTAGGTATACCTGCAACAAGCGGGGCGCCAGAATATCTGAGTATTCTTTATAAAAGGCCGCCGTAAGCCCATCTGCCCCCGGAACCTTCCCCGCCGGCATACTACTTATTACTTGCCTTATGTCTTCCACCGTTACAGGAAGCTCCATGTACTGCCTAGCACTGTTGCTAAACCATGCCAACGCCATGGTGTCCAAGTATTCCACTATATCAGCCTGGGGCGGGTTAGTCTTGGACGCATATAGCGTTTCATAATACCGGGACATCGCATTCAAAATTTCTGGCGGTGAGCTAACCAACTCCCCGTTCTCCGCAGTTATTTCAGTGATGTAATCCGCTCCTCTAGGTGGTCTAAGTAATCCCGCTAGCGTTGTCCCGGCTCTGTCTCCCTCTCCATATCGCCTTGCCTGCGCATTTTTTATATAGGTACGCTGTTTCTGCGACATACCAGTGGGAGTGGAGGTGCAAGCCTGCTTTCGCTCCAAAGCTCCAATCTCCAGCTCCAGTCTCCGCAGTGTATTACGTATGTCTTTAAGTACCCCAGTTTTGAGTGCTATACAGTCACCTCGTATCACAGCTTTGAATGCTTCCCATACAGTGCCAGAGGAGTCAACTGTGACCTCATTCCGTACGAAGTAATCTTCTATCCTCCCTCGCAGCTCTTCTCTAAAAACTTGGTCCTGCAATGCCCCTGAAGGAAATCTCCAAGTGAACGGAGCTATATATGGACCTGGTACTTTAAGTGTCATCTGTACAGGTGCGTGGTCTGAGAATGTACGCAGGAGGTGCTCAACCTCCGTCACCCAAATATGCATATCCCTTGACAACAACCAGAAGTCCAACCTCGACCAGGTGCTGTGATGGTGCGTCACACATGTGCCCTCTCTAAGTGTGGGGTGTAACACTCTCCAGGAGTCCACTAAGTGCATATCAGCAAAAATATCGTGTAACAGCGCCGCTGCTCTTGGGTGGTGTTCACGTGATGCACACTGCCTGTCGGCTGTGTCCGAGAGGACCGCATTGAGGTCGCCCCCCCATATGACCGAAGTGTTATTAAATGACTGTTTCATGTGCCCGATACGCTGGAAAATGTCCGGGTCATCAGTATTAGGGCCATAGGTGTTTATAATCAACATGGGTGTGTTGTACAGTGTACCCTGTAGCAGGATGTACCATCCTTCCCTATCTATCACTGTACGATGTGTGCGCCATTGCAAGCCCCTGCGCAGAAGTCCAGCTGCTCCCCGCGAATAGTTCGAGTATCCCCCGGCCACTACCTCCCCCCACCTTTTGTGTCGAAGCATACCCTCAGTGCTGACCATCAGATGTGTTTCTTGCAGCAGACATATGTCTGCTCCGTGTCTAGCGAGATATGAAAGAACCAGTCTCGCCTTCCGGCGATCATTCAAACCCCTAACATTCCAAGTAATACATTTTAGATGTGACATCATTGCATCAAAGATCAAAGACGATGCACACCAACAGCCTACAATAGACAACAAGACCCCCGAATCCACCCCGCAAAGGACCTCCAGCCTAGAGCTATAAGTATCAACATCCAGGCAGTATTCATCTGCAATCTTTACCTCTCTTGGCAACCAACATCGACCTCTGAGTGTGTATTTGTCACGTGGCAGATACCCAAAAAATAACTTTCCCGCTCCCCCCTTTCCCTCCCACACCAACCCCCCAATCAGGTTGTGACCCCCCTATCCCCCAAACTTGCAAACAAAAGCCTCATGTTAAGAGCCCCAAGGGAATCATCCCATGGGGAACGTAGGTCCGCCGGCATTACAACCCTGCACTTTTGGCAGGGTGGCCGAGCTTTCACTGACTGCCCCAAGCCATGAAGCCATTATGCCACTGTGCCTATTTCTGCATGCGCACTGAGATAGTCCCAGCGTCACCAGAGAACTCAATAACCCTATCTAATAGGTTCTACATTCAATGAACGTCCCCGTAAATTCAACCATGTCAATTCAAAATTACAAAGTTATGGACTTATCTGCCCCAACGGTGTGGCACTCCAGCACCCTCAGTCATTATCGCTCAGGTTGTTTGCCGCATGTGACTCTTCTGACTGCGGCTTTTGTCTCTGCTCCTTGGCCAGCTGCTTTGCATACGACAAAGCAGCCTTCGCATCCGTAAAGGAGGCGGGTTTACCAGGGCCCTGTACCCTACGCTTGGCTGGATATATCAGCGAGTATTTAGTTCCAATCTGCTGGAAAATCTTTTTGGCGGGCAGAAACTCTCTTTGGGCCGCCTGGACTTGCACCGTGAAGTCTGGGTATATAGAAATGTTGTTGCCATCATATTGCACGTCTCCTTTCTCCAGCGCTGCACGAAGGATTGCATCCCGATCCCTATAGTTGAGGATTCTGGCCAGGATATGTCTCGGCGGTGCACCCGGTCTCGGCCTAGGGCCTAATGTTCGGTGAGCTTGCTCAATTAAGAACATGGGGGATAGAGCAGGACCAAAAAGCTCTTTCAACATGGCCTCTACACAGCGTTCCATGTTCTGAGTGTTCGTTGTTTCCGATATGCCAGTAATTCGTACGTTGTTTCTCCTTGATCTAGCTTCCAAATCCTCGTTCTTTGACTTGATTACCTGAAGTACTCCATCCATTTCACGTAGTTTTTTGTCTAATTCCGTCTGCCCCTCTTCCATCTCCGTGACTCTAGTTTCCAATACCCCCATACTATCTTCCTGCTTGTTCATCCTCTGTGTTATCCGGTCCATTCGCTCTGCGGGGAGTCCATTTTGGAGTCGAGACCTTGAAGACTTGACTTGAGGTCCTTAAACATGGATCGAATGTCTTCAGCTGGCGGCACCGCGGCGGCACCCTCCTCCACCTGACTCTGCTGGCCAGTCTCCCCATCAGACGTTTTTGTGGCTTTCTTGTCAAAAGTGAGCCTGGGCTGCCTCGTATACGGTTTCCCCATTTCGGCCAATTCTTGGCACCTCACAAAGTTAACTGCCGTAAGCAAGCTGCCCGTCCGCCGAGGATGCCGCCACCAGGCGTGTGGCACTGTGCACCAGCGTCCGATCACCTCCTCAACAAGTCAATGCTCAGCTGCGAAGGACACCCTCAATGGTCATCCCCTCTGTAGATCCGCAAGGCTAGCATGTACCCCTCCGCTGCAGCAACTCGATAGGGCACTCGTAGGTCATCTCCACTGTGCCCTACGTAACACTCACGACTGTCAGCGCTTCACTGAGTCATCGCCATCCACCGTCCGGCAGGATCCCCCTCGGCACTACCGAGCCGCCGCAGACAATGACCAGCGATTTCAGGCCTAAGCAGTCCTAGCGCCCGCACTGCCGATGAGCCGATACACACACCAATTCAAGAGCGGAGCGGCTCCTAGTCGGCTTCCGCAATGACCACCTCTGCCGCAGCCCCCTGTGGAGAGTGCTTTAACCCCTTCAGCGCGGCGCGGATTACCGCGCCATGCTGAAGGTTCGTTGCGCGGGCGGGACCGTGACGGAGCGGTTCCGTCATACGCACAGCGCGACCAATGCGCATGACGGAACCGCTCCGTCATGTGCATCGAAAGGGTTAAGTTGTGAACTGCGTATCCTTTGCACCAAGGGACGTGAAAGTCGCAGCCCCGACCCTGTGCGCCAGCCTCCTTAGACCATGCCAGTCTTCTACCACGACATCACCTAATGGTCTCCGCCGTGTCCGCCAACAGTCGGTGCCCCACAGCACTTCCCCTGGGCTTGCCAATTCCAGCCCACTGGTAGAGCAGCAGTCTGCGAAAATCGGGCCGCGCCGGGCGTGTCTCAACTATGCTTTGGCCGCCTTTCCCGCAATCACCGCCACTTGAGGACAGTACCGCTCTATGCTGCCACAGCAGGGGGGGTGGCTTCCACGCACCCCCCACACTTGTGTCGACCCGCGTAGCTTTGCCTCCAATGCTCCCACTCAGCTGTTGCAGGGTAGTTTTCCTTTGAGGCCCACGTCTACACCAGCGTTACCGGCAGCTCTCGCCCCCTCTGGGACGCGACATGCAGCCTACCTCCAGGCTCGCGTACCATAGTCGCCTCCGCCTCTCGCCCGCAGCTTCAAATGGCAGCTGGCGCCGGCATCTCGACCATCCGCAGGTACCCCTTCGCTGCTCTTACGCAGCCGCGCCTCCCAGCCGCCACTCGGGGTCGCGAGTTTACCCGAGGCCCCGGCTACTGTGATTACAGACACGCGCAGGCCTTGGACACTCCGTCTTCTCCGCTTGCTCTGGATGTCTTCGCTATCGTTGTCCGGTGATGTCGCCTCGTTTACCTAACACTGAGGCAGCAGCAGGCTCCCACTCAAGGCAGTGATGACGGATTTTGAAAGGATTAATTTAGCTCGGCCGGCAGAGCCACTCTAGTGCGCGGCCATTTCGCTGCTCGGCGAAGCCACGTCCCCCCCAGTTTCTAAACTTGAAAGGAATTATACTGGTTTGCTTTCTAATTCTCTCCGCTAATGGCTCTATATAAAGACTAAAAAGCAGTGGTGACAAGGGACACCCCTGCCTTGTCCCTCTTTTGATATTTACAGCCGCAGATAAGTTAACATTTACCCAAATTCTGGCTATGGGATTTTGATATATTGATAAAATTGTTCTACAAAAATTTTCACCCAGATTACATCTATCTAAGACCTGGGCTAAGTACTGCCAATTCACACAATCAAATGCCTTTGTGGCGTCTAAAGTGATAATGGCCAGAGGCAATTTATACAATGTCGCTATATCTATGGCCCCAACCAGATTGTATATCAAGTCCTGAATGCTCCTGCCTTTGACAAAACCTTTTTGGTCCCTATGTAATACATCTCCTATGACCCTATTTAGTCTATCCACTAAAATCTTGGCAAAAATCTTATAGTCAAGATTAAGCAGAGAGATAGGCCTGTTTGAATCGCACTGATTTGCTGGTTTAGATGGTTTTAAAATCAGGGCCACCGTTGCTTCATTCCTTGAGGGGGGCACCTTTCCTCCGTTCTTAAAAATATGGAAACATAGTTTATACATCACAGGGACGAGGGCTCCCGCTAGAGCTTTATACAACTCGGTTGGCAGCCCATCCGGTCCAGGTGCCTTGCCCTTTTTTCCTGAGTGAATTGCTTTAATTATCTCGGTGGAGCTGATCATTTTATTAAGATTGGTAGTCTTGCCCGTTTCAATTTTATTTAAAGGCCATTGGTCAAGCCAGGAGTGAATCAAGCTCTCTTGTGGATTTAAATCTTCCCTATAGACCTGATCAAAGTGCTTAAAAAAGGCTGCTTCCATGTCTTTAGAGTTATCCAGTAGCTTGCCGGAAGACTCAAGACCTAAGCTGCTTTTTGTCCTGAGGAGCAGGGGCACTCTCCATAGCATCTAACCGGCTTATGTTTAGGCTTGACACTATTGATTGACAACATATGCCCCATATATTCAACTTCCTCCTGAGCAAATTTAGATTTTTCTAACCCTATTGTTACGCCTGCCTGCTCTAATTTGGTTTGCACTTCTCTGAGAATATCATTGTGTTTTGGTCAGATCTTTCCCCCACACTAAGATATTGTTTTGAAATACATGAACATTCCTCTTGTTGCCCACAATACTCTGCATCACTCTCTGAAATACTGCAGATGCAGATGCCAGACCAGATGGCATGCAGACAAAATGAAAAGCTCCTTCTGGTGTTATAAATGATGTTAAATGTTTTGACTTTTCATGTAGTTTTATCTGATGTTAGGCATTGGATAAATCCAACGTGGTGAAGTACCTTGACAGCATTTCATTAATACAAGGAAGGGAATGACGATCTACCCATATGCACTTATTTAGAACTCTCAAGTCCACAAACATGCGGATATTGCCATTAGATTTCATTGCGATCACAGTGGGACTAAGCCATTCCGAGGCCTCGATTGGCTCACAGCTTTAGCTTCCTCCTTGAGCACAATGCGATGCTGAAATCCCCTTAATTTGCCAAGATCCCCATTGAACACTTCGGGGTAACTCGGTATCCACTTATTATCTGTTACTTGATCAACCACACCCTCACTGGTTGGAGTAGGCGAAGGCATGCAATAAAATTGATTTACTGCACTCCTGGACACAACCATGTCAGGATGGTTGGGATCCAGAATGATGGCAAGAGCGCCTTGCTCATCCTACCCCAACAAATTTACGCCATCCTTCACCACATACACAGTTCCGATAACCAAATGCTCACCAAAAGCTAGGTTGGCCATAAACTTCCCAAGAACTTCCACTCTCTTGCCGCCATAAGCAAAAATCCTGATATTGGACTGCTGCAATTGGACACCATCCAACCCCTCAAAATCCTTTGCATTAATGAGAGTGAAAGGGGAGCAAGAATCAGCTAAAAAACAAATACACTTCCCATTGACACTGACCTTGCATGCAGGAGACTTTCTCCTGTGCGATCCTGCCATGGAAGAGATTTCAACTAAGCCTTCAGCATGTGAAAATAACTTCAATAACTCATAGCTTTCATCATCAGAGTCCATAAAATCTTTTCCAATGGTTTTTACCATTTGCGCAGAATTTTTCTTCAAGGAAACAACTTTACACATTCGAGCACACTGACCATTTTTGCCACAATTGAAACATGTTTTACTTAAGGCAAAACAAAACTTAGCATTCCCATGAGGAGATTTGCTCCCCCAATGGAAGCATACAACTTCCCCTTGCTTGACTTTGATTTTAGGTGGATGTGTCATGGGACACACAGAACTAGTGGATCCCTTTGAAGGTTTAGAACTGGGTTTCGCATTTAACAAATTAACCTCCCCTGGAGAAGCAGTTCCACTCATTTCTTTTACACAAAATTGAGAGTGTTCGATACTCCTGGCTAAAGAGAAAGAGACGTCTCTAAAGATAATAATTTCTCTTGAATTTCCCTGTTTCACCTTCGTTCAAATAATTGATCCCGGATGATTTCATACCTACATTCTCTGTAGTTGCAGGTGGCTGCTAGAGTCATAAGAGCAGCCAAAAAGTAATCAATGGACACACAGGGGATCTGACTGTGTTGCAAAAACTAGTGATGCTCGAGTACAACATTCCTTTTGGGAATTAATAATTTATCCATTGTTTTAATGAGAGAGGCATAGTCATTAACCATCTGTGAATCCCCATCATCACCACCGCTCCCGTGGGTGCTTACCAACTCCAAGGGTGACATTTGTGAGATATTCCTACCTTCAGAGCCTAAATTATAGATTAACAAATCCTTTTTATTAATGGAAGTAAAAGTGTCACCATCAAACATGTATTTCTATTGTTGCCAATGCAATGGAGGAGTACCAGTTGTTTGCAAGAAAGGCGGTGGTGAGTTGCCATGGCCGTATGTGGGTGAGTTGCTGACCAATACACACTGCTTAAGAAAAATTACCATCCTAAAACAAGCTTAACAAAATTTCAGAAAGAGAAACTTGCTATAACAGCCCTACAAAATTCATGATACAACATTAAAATTCATGTGTGCGCATTATAAAAGTATGGCAGTAGAAAATGTTCCCTCTAGTAGGAATAACATTTTCCTCTTAATCTGTTGTAATCATCGGATGCACCATTACACACCCAGATTACAGCAGGCCGTTAATGAACATGTAAAAATAATTAGAGAAAGTTACCATTATGGTGTGCGCATCACCGAGTGCGTGATTCTGATAACGGTGAAACACAATCCATAGATGAGGTAATTAATGCTGCGCTTATCACCGAGTGCGCAACGTTGCTCTGAACACAGAACACAGCTTTCGAAGGATAGAAACCTAAGACCTGATCCAAAATGGCTGTTGGGGCCTCTGACGTGGATATGTGAGTCTGACATGGACGCAGCACTTCCCACTGGCTGCGGGCAACACTTAGGAAGCTGAACTCGTCCCTCGGCTGGTGACGACGGTGAGATTTTGTGTCTAGGCAATGATTAGTGCCTACACGCGTCACCTCAACTTGCCTCGAGGATGGTCAACTGCTTTATATGGCGGCTGCTCACACATGCAGGTCTACGCTTGACTGGGGACCAAGTACAGAACACTGTGCCCCCAAAGCGCAATGGAGGTTCAGCAACGATAAAGCAGAAGGATCCCCCAGGGCGCACGAAGCTCTGGCACAGAGAACAGCTCCGAAGCAATCCAGGAAGGAACAATGTGGACGCACAGCCTTGAAAAATGCACAGAAGAGGAAGCTGAAGGCACCAGACAACTCGTCACCCCTGAAAAGAAGATAGGCAGGTAGGCTTGCCAACAACTTTATTGCGTCTGATGTCCTTCAACTCCCAGCAGCAACTGCCGATAGTCCCACATTCTATATTCCAAGCAGGTACACCCACGAGCTCCCACCCTCACCAACATTCCAAATCTTAACACACCCTCTTTCCTTCACAACAGAGCAAAATTATGACCCAATCCCCTGGGCCTCATTCATTGTTGTCGTCATGAATGCCATAGCTAAGGGCTGTATAGTACCCGCGTCCTGGAAAGCCGCGGTGGTGGTGCCAATTTTTAAAAAGGGCAATAAGGAGGACCCCGCCAACTATAGACCTATCAGTCTAATTGATGTAATACAGAAGGTAGTTGGCAGGGTTCTCCTAATGAGATTGAGATGCTGGATTGAGAATGGGGATGTTTTATCACATTTTCAAGCAGGTTTTAGACAAAAGGTAGGCACCATGGATCAAGTTTTTAGATTTTTTATGATTTATTGGAAAACGGTAGTCCTAGGCAAGGGAACCCTATATTTAGCTTTTATTGATTTAAAGTCGGCATTCGACCTAATTCCCCGCCAACGTTTGTGGCAGGTTTTATTTCAACTAGGCGTTCCCCATGAGATTCTTGCCTTTTTAAAGCTTTTACATGAAAATAACCATGCCAATATCAGATGGGGGGCCCAAGGCCAGCTTACAGGGAGTGTCGCGGTGAACAGGGGGGTACGCCAGGGCTGTGTGCTGGCTCCCACCCTGTTTTCTCTATACATCAATGGGGTGGTGGACTTCCTTAGAGAGGTCCCTGCCGATGCGCCAGCCCTGGCTGGTGAAAAGATCCCCACCCTCCTGTTCGCCGACGACACTCTCCTGATTTCAAAATCCCCGGCTGGCCTACAAAGAAATCTAGATAGATTTGCTCTCTTTTGCAAATCCTATGGGCTCATTATCAATACTGAAAAAACTAAATTAATGGTTATAAACTCTCCGAGACGTTTTAGTTATACTTTTACCCTTGATGGCACTCCCCTAGACATTGTAGATTCTTTTGATTATCTAGGGATACGCATTGCAAAAGGGATGAAGTGGAGTGCTCACTTGACCAAGATGCTTCTGTGCCACAAGAGGGCTTCCGGTGCCATTATAAGAGAACAACACCTCTCTACTAGTCGACCTGTGGCACCGGCTCTTGTGGTATATGAGGCCCAGGCATTGTCTAGCTCCATGTATGGGGCTGAAATCTGGGGTTACGAAAACATTCACGATTTGGTAGTCTCTGAGAACAAATTTATGAGGAACCTTATCTCCATCCCAGTATCATCCCCGCTAAAACCATTGCTGCATGACCTGGGGAGACACTCCATCCAGGACATTGCACGCCTACGCCCTTTACTATTCTGGGCCAGATTGCGGAGGACCCCTGAACTTGCTAAATATGCGGCAGGCCTAGATGATCTTCTATCAGCAGACACTGGGCGGAGGTTAAAATGGTTCACCCACATAAAGCAAACACTGAAATCCATTGGCTACGAAGATTCCTGGGTATCTCAGGTACCCCCTCAGAAACAGGATCTTAAGGAAGCTTATTGGACTTGGGTAAATACAAGAGATCTGAACAATCCCAAATTGGGGAAGTTGAGTGTGGCTTTCTTAGAACATAAGCCCGTTTGTAAACTTGAGGCATATCTCGACTTCATCCAGTCCCCTCTGGACAGATCCCTGTATGTACGATTCAGATTAGGGTCCCTCCCCCTTAATTGTGTGACTGCTGGTTGGAAGGGATCCCCACTGCCATCTGCTGGCTGTCCGAGTTGCACAGCACCTAGTGAGTCTATCCCTCATTTCCTATTTGCTTGCCATCACTATCGTAGGCCAAGAGCTAAATGGCTCCGTCCGATCTGCAGAATGTTGGGATGTCGTGACTACTGTACTGCGCTACGCATTTTGCAGACGGATACCTCGTCCCTTACAATTGTCTGCGGCATTGCCAAGTATTTGGGCTGTGCGTGGCTATTGCGCAAGAAAAACATTCCATCCCAACTGCACTGACCCATTTATGAGATCGACGGCTGCCATGTATTTTAACGAACTCTAAATAACCAAGCACTTTATTCTCTGCTTTTTATATGTTGTTTTTAACTGCTTTTATAACTTTTTAAGACGTTTGTGACTACTGATGTTTTTTATGTACACTTGACCCTCTTTTTTTATCATTGTATGTTGTGCTTTTATGATATTTTATATCGAATAAAGCTTTACCTACCTAAAAAGAAACAGTGGGAAAAAAATAACACAAGACGTGGGAACAAAATATATACAGAAATAACAAAACAAATTATGTACAGAAATAGCAATAAAATCGGAACATCTCATGAGGTTGATACACAAAAACAATGAATAGACAAGAGTCTACTGCATGACATAATCATGAAAGCTCAAAGTTTTAAGACAGCCCAATTTACCGCTAAACAATGCTGGAAATTGGGTAACCCAATCATCTTTGCTTTGAGTCAATATGACTTGTTTCTGGATGATTTGGATTTAATATCATACTCAACGCACATTGTTGTTTCCAACCTAAAACAGTTTCCCTTTCTCACCTGCATACACTTCGCTTCTTGCATGTCTACCATGAAACAAATGTATCCCATCACAGGTAGCTTGCCCTCACAATAGCCTTTTGGTTCTACATCTTTGGGGACCAAAACCAAACAGTTCAGTTTTCCCCATGTAAGTCTGTCAATGATTGTAAAAGGTGAACAGGAATCCACCCAAAACTGTTTCACAATACCATTCACAGTGACTTCACATTTTGGGGGATGGTAATTCTCTGCATATGCAACAAACATGGTGCACGTACCAACACTTTTACCATCCTCAAGCATTAACACTTCAATATCTTCTTCTTCTGAATTTTCTGATTTCCCTGCATGAACATTGTCATACATATTATTGATCAAATTCACAGATTTCTTACCACTTCAATATTCTTTCATTTTGCACATCCTAGCAAAATGCCCCATTTTGTTACATTTATAACATTTGCATGGAGTTGTTGGACAATTTCTTGCATCTGCAGTGTGTCTCTCACTACCACACCTAAAACACCACTTCTATTTAAATACTTGTTGTTTAGCAATGACATTCTCGTACACTTTCCCTTAAAATCCTTGTTGTTGACTGTATCAATGACACACACTTTTTCAACACTTAAATTGTTTTTGGATGCACTTCCAAGTTCTTTTACATAGCTAGATGTATTTTCCATCCGTTTGGCCGCCTTCATAGTTTTTTTCAACGTTGGATCCTTTAAATCAAGCAATTTTTCTTGAATTTTGAGATTTGAAAACCTATTAATCATCTGGTTCCTAATGATCTCATCTCTAAGATGCTTGAATGTACATGTCACTGCTAGTCTTCTTAATATAGCAACATATTGCACAATTGACTCTCCTGGTTCTTGTGCATGTGAGAAGAACTTATGTCTCTCCACTACAATGCTGAGCTTTTTGCCAAAATTCTCTTCTATAACTGATAAGGCATCCTCATAAACATCCGCTTCATCACCTGAACCATCAGTATCTCAATTTGCAGGTTTGAGTAGAGTCTTTAGTACTCTTCTGCCTTCAACACATAAGCAATTTTTTAATACAGCCAACTTCCTTTTGGCAATATACACGTCACCCCAATTGCTTCAATGTATGTAGTAAATGATTCTTTCCAGTCATCCCAATCCATAAGGGGTGAGCCTGGTTCTTGTAGAAAATGAGGCGGTGAAGAATATTTTGTAATCTCATTCTTTCTCTTCTTTTTTATTATTATTATTACCTCTCCAATAATAACGCTTCGCTTAATTACCTTTATAGAACTGTCACCATTCACGGGTAGTAAAGTATGGTAAATACCGAGTAATGCCCCAAACTTAGGGGGTCATTACGATGGCGGACGTATCTGAGTCCACTTGCCATTGTGATGGGAATCGGGACCGCCTGCCATGCATGCGGCGGTCTCGCACACCCAATTAGGATGCGACCGCCACCATGGCGGTCGCATTTTGCACTTTAACATTGCGGTGGGTGCTGCTGACTGCAACACCTGCCGAAATGTTAAAAATGGATGATTGTGCATTTCACTGCACTACGTGGCAGGCACCAAACGGTGCCTGCCACTTGGTGCAGGGAAAAGTAGGGGGTACCATGGGTAACCCCCAGTGTACAAACACCACCACCCAAACACAAGGGGAGCCCACAACAGGCCCCCAAATCCAATCCCCGCCAGCCTTTCAATGGCGGTTTACCCACCACAGAAAGGCTGGCTAAGGACAGCATCCTAATTTGGCGGACAGATGTAGACCGCTCCGCCAGTCAATCGGAATGATTGCCTGTGGTGGTTCCGTTGCAGACGGTCTTTGCGTCCGCCACAGTCGCAGTCTGGATCCACCCGCTGTATTGAGGACAGGGGATTAACTGTGGACATTGCTAAATTAGCATAAGTTAGTATGTGTTAGGCTGCCATTTTGCCGCTTGTTGCACGTGTTTCTACATGGCTCTGTTCTCATAAATATTCTGCTTGCGCTTTTTCACATGAGAACACACATCTAGCTGTACACTGTGCTCCTCGTGTTCAAGGTCGAAAAACAATGTATGCTGTTGATTCATTTTGGTCAGTCCCACACCCATAGACATGACATAGAACACAGCTGCACTACTGAAACTCGGGTGCTTTTAATATGGCATTACAGGCATGAAAAGGCACTTGGAGAAAATCATTCCAACGAAGAAGAGCTGTGCTTGTCCTGAGATGTAAATTCTTGCATCTACACTCGGGGTCCCCCTGACAAAGCCCAGAGGTCTTCTATAATTATAATACTCTAGCTCATAGCATGGGGAGGGTGGTAGAGCGCTGTCATCCTGTTTCCACTGTCATTATAATATGGTTTCCCCTTTTGTGCTTTATGGAATTGTAACAATGCTGATTATATTGTTCTTATGCATTTTGATGCTAGTATTGGCTTGTGTACTGCATTATAGAGCACGTTAGTTAAAATGCTAATTTTAAACTATACTGTGTCTCTGTTTACTCACGTTGTGGACAAGTATGAGTGTTTGAATGAAAGAGTGTTCTTCTTCCTGCGATTCCTGGGAGGATCGGAGTGACATGTTCTAGGATGTCTAATCATTGGTAGCTTTGCTGTAGTACGGAGAACGAATGGGACACTATAGCTAGTCGGATTGTGGTTCTGGGCACCGAGGTGGGTTTTCTGGTACACCACTACACACCGAGGTCCTGGTTTCCTGCGCATAGTTTTGTGTATGTGCAGAATCCCTGTAACATGGCGCACCTAACGTTTGGTCTGGTTCTTATTTACGAGGCACTTTAGTAGTACTTGTGCTTTTCCACGATACCCTCGCTTCTGTTTTCCGGTAAAACAGCTATTACGGCATAACCTACCGATATTGTTGTTTTTATAGGTTTTTTCAGGCTTGATACAATTCGATGTTTTTTTTATTCTTATGAATTACTACCCTATTGCGCTGCCACGCATTAAGTTGTTATTCTTTCTTAGTCCTTATGGCTGATGTCGATATTGCTGCACATATTGCGGCACACTCCGCTCCGTCGTGATTTGAACTCATATGGAGTGCCTGAAGTATTGCACTTATTTTTGTGGTTGGAGCTGATCCGGCTTACCACTTTGAGGTGTTTTATTCTTGGGTAACTTTCCCGGCAGTGAATGGAGATGATAACTGCAACACCCAATGTATATCACCTTATAGGACTCTCGAAGTTCTGATTTTGGCATGGCGCCATACCGCACTCAGTGTCTCGGGTCCGTTTAGGCCCTTTATCAATTCCAGGGGCCACTTCGCCAGTTTTGGCGGGGTACACACCACATCTGCGTTATCTAGCAGTCCCAGAAGACAAACTGCGTGTTTTGCACACCTCCTTAATAGAGGTGCATAGGGCTCTAGTACAATACGTCTCACGCAATCTCCAGGTGGGAGCACCTGGGATTGCAGCGCAACCAGCTGTACCTTGCGGACTGACTATTAGTCCAGTCATGGTTCATTTGCAGAAAGACTTAATACCCGAAGTAACCGATTGTGAAAATTGGGGTAAAGTGTTCGCGGCGGTGTATGCACACCTTCTATGACTGTGATCCCCTCTGTAATCAAGCGTGTTCAAGATGAGCATGGACCAGAGGCGGCTGTGGAGTTGGGGATGAGGTTGGTTGGAGTGTTAGACATAGTTGCTGATCTAATCCTTGCTAATGTCAAGGGAAATGCAGTTAACTGTCAAGTGTCTAATGCTTTGTGCCTTGTCCCGGAGGAGGAGAAACCCCGCAAATTACCCAAATTTATTGCAGATGCTTATAAGACCATTGGACGCAATAGTTTGGGTGTTAAGCCTTTTGCTAGAATACCAGTTCAACAGCAAACACAGACGTCGTAGTCATATAAAGACGACCGTCCCATCTTTCCTAAAAACTATTGGAAAAATAAAAAACAGGAGTGGCAACAACAGAAACAAGGGTCGCGTGCAGCGTCACTGGTACCCGAGTCTTCTGAGCGCAGTTATGATTTGTGCGAAAGCGCGAGAATTAGGTCTCCTGAAAGGTTTCAGGTTCCTGATCAGCATTCTCCTTGTTCTTCACAGGAAACATCGGGCTCACAGGCTAGTGGCAGGGAATGCCAGGAGCGTGGCAGATGTCGAGGTGCCCCGTAAAGATGTGAGCAACATCGGCAGACTGACGGAAAGGGGAAACAAGAAGATTTTCCTCGTCAGCGCCCACAGTTTCAGAAAAAGAAAGTTGCTGCTTTAACAGCGAGATATGCCACAGACTGTGAGGACCCTGCTCCAGAACCTATCATGTATGAAATGTAACAGTAAAGAGTACGGAGGGATCACATTTTTTTTATTTTGTTTCAAGGCACCATCAATTTATACCTGATACTTACAATATTTTGTACATCTAAATATATACGATTCTATTGGAACCACGTGTCATGTAACGAGACTGGGTACAAAAAATCAAACATTCATACATTGAACGTAATATATACAAGACATGAATAAATACATAATAATCACATATAAACCATAATCACATATATAATACAATACATATACACAATATATACAACATTTACAAAGACCCTTATTATAACTTAAACTGATGTACACTCCTGAGGTAGTCCTCCATGCGCCTGTGGTATCACACCTCTTCTCTCATTTACTTACAGGTACCACTACTAAACAACAAATTCAAATTAATAGGACTCCTCCTATATTTGTCGACGCGGTCGCGTTTCAGCCAACAATTTCTATCGGCCTCCTCAGGACAAGGGTATTAACATATCTGAGTAATATCTTCACCTTCAATCTCACAACCAGTCTTATACTTCAAGAGTACACAATCCAGATTTCACATGGATCCATAGATAAATTAGAATCCTGCAATTCCAACTTTGAAAGTCGTTCAGGGTAGACACCCAAAGCCTCCCTGCCTGTCGGTGAGTGATTCTTTACCTCACAGCCTGTATCGCGGGTCCCCGCCAACACTTCAGACGTACGGTCCTCACTCTTCCCGCCACGCTATCAATTAGCGTGGATCCATGGATCTATGTGAAATGGGGATCGTGTACTCTCGAAGTATAAGGCTGGTTGTGAGATTGATAGTGAGGATATTGCTCAGATATGTTAATACCCTTGTCCTGAGGCGGCCAAAAGAAATTGTTGGCTGAAACGTGACTGCAACCGCTTCGACAAATATAGGAGGAGTCCTATTAATTTGAATATGTTGTTTAGTAGTGGCACCTATAAGTAAATGAGAGAAGAGGTGTGATACCTCAGGCGCACGGAGGACTACCTCAGAGTGTATTACTCAAAATAAGGAGTGTACATCAGTTTAAGTTATAATTAGGGTCTTTGTAAATGTTGTATATATTGTGTATATGTATTGTATTATATATGTGATTATGGTTTATATGTGATTATTATGTATTTGTTCATGTCTTGTATATATTAAGTTCAATGTATGAATGTTTGATTTTTTTATACCCAGTCTCGTTACATGACACGTGGTTCCAATAGAATCATATATATTTAGATGTACAAAATATTGTAAGTATCAGGGTAATTGATGGTGCCTTGAAACAAAATAAAAAATGGATTGATCCCTCCGTACTCTTTACTGTTACATTTCGTAGATGTTTTATGCTGCCCAGGTATAGGAGGGTCATTGGGGCATACCCCTTTATTTACAGCCAGAACCTATCATGGGCAGTAAAGCTGCTAGACAGCGCAGCAGAGGTTACCATAGTGCGGCAAGCACTGCGTCCATTTCTGGAGGCGACAGCAACTGAAACTTTCATCACAGTTGAAATGGCTGACACCCGAGTGACTCCCCCGGACCGATTATATGATATATTTCTTATGATTGAAGGTGACATACAGCATGTAATTAAAGGGATTTTTGGGGAAAATCTGACTTCTGCTTATGATATTTTGTTGGCAGAGGCAGATTGGCCCCCGCCTTTTGTTCTGGCCGCTCCACGGGGAGAGGATGTTATACTACCAAGTTTTTCACATATAATCTCCAAGGAACAAGCAAAGGCTTTTGCAGAAGAGTGGGCTTTGGTGCTTGCACCGGCTCTAAGCCATACTCAGGTGGGCTGGGATAAAGATTCTCCCCCGTATGAGATACCTTACGGTCTATGCCACAGCCACAACCCCAGTATCCCCTCTGGTGGGAAGCAAAAGCTCCAGTTTCTGAGATTCTCGATCAATTAAAGTATCAAGGAGTGATTGAGACATGTGTGTCACCGATGAATAACCCTCTTTTTACCGTAACCAAACCCGATAGGTCGTACCGCTTAGTTTTGGATTACCGATATTTGAACTCTCATTGTTGCACCTTTGCAGTTCAGAATACCCATAGTTCTGCTCTAGTAGACAGTCTTGTTTGTAAAAAACATAAAACTACGCTTGATATTTCCAACGGCTTTTTCAGTCACAACTTGTCCCCCTGAAAGCAGTCAATGGACCGACTTTACCACCGGCGGAAAACAAAAACAATTCCGACATTTAGCCATAGGCTACAAAAACAGCCCGGGTATATTCGCCGCCCATGTCTTCTCTTTGTTAGACGGTATAGATCCTGATGCGTACTCGTACGTTGATGATATTTATCTCATGGACGACTAATTATGGCCGCATCTTTGTCGTGTGGACTGCATCATAGTTTTGTTTGCGGATTAAGGCTATAAATTTAACTTTGCAAAATCACACATTGCAGAGTACAAAGTGCTGTTCTTGGGCTGCGAGCTCAATAATGAAGGTAGAGTCTTGGCGCCTCACTTCTTGGAGAAATGCGCATGTTTGTGATCACCGACAACACTGAAAAAATTACAGTCTTTGCTGGGATTTTTGAACTTCGGACAAACTTACATTCCCGAATTTCCCAGCATATCAAGATATTTGTATTCTTTGATACAACCTAATTTTTCAAAAGCCTGCTGGCTTCCGGAACATTCAGCTATCCTGCAATCTTTGCAGTCTGATCTTCTGAATCTAAATACTTGTTGACACATGATAACCACACAAACCTGGTGGTACGTATCGTGCCATGCGTGGTGGGTTTCACTTACTTGACGTTTAATGAAGGTGACACAGTGCCTATTGCTTACAAATCACATTTGTATACTTCGACTGAATTGCGGTTTTCCGCTGTTGAAAAAGTGTTGACAGCTGTCCAGATGGCGATCCTGAAGGAACGCGCACTGGTGCAGGGAAAACGCATTTTGGTTGTGACACCATATCTTGCTCTAGAAGCAGTGACGAAAGAAAGTGTACCAAACTCAAATGCTTTGCATCCGCATGGATACATTGGGCTACTTCGTTGTCATTCCCGGCTGTCACCTTTATCTTTGACTCCTCACTGCAGACACAGGAGTTTTTACAGTATGAATTTGTTCATCCTGCTCGTCTGTCTATGGGCCCATTGGAGGAGTACCATTGTATCATTTACACCGACGGTTCCGCACAACCGGCGACCGGGTCAATGCATTCTTATTCAGCAGCATGTGCGATTGTGGCAGGTGCCATAGTGAACGGGGAGTTCAAGTCCAGTGTTGTGCACACGCAGGCACTAGGTGATTGTACTGCCCAATTAGCAGAGCTGGGCACTCTAGTGCTTGCTAGTTTGACAACCTTAATTGTAAGTGATTCTTACTACTGTGTACAGTCTTTCAATGACAACTTACTCTTTTGGTCTCAAAATGACTATCATGATTCTAAATGCAGCGCAATTAAGCACTGTTAGAAATGGGATTTCTGGTTGGCTAGGGCTTGCGCCAAAGCCAGGCAGAAACCACCACTCTAGTCAGGGCAAGGAAGGTACACGCCAAAGATAACCCCTGCTCACCCCCTTGGTAGCTTGGCACGAGCAGTCAGGCTTATCTCTGAGGCAATGTGTAAAGCGTTTGCGCGCGCACCCAGCAACAACACCCAAGGCCCACCACAAAGGAAACTCCACACAAGGTATTATATAAAAATAGCCTTTGTATTATACCAAAACACATTAGATAAAAACACACACTTTACAATGTGCCAACAGGCACGGGCAGAATTTACAAGGGATTATATATACAGGGGACAGGGCCACATGGACCACTGTCAGGAATTAGCACTTTGTAGAAATTACACTTAGAACGTAGGAATAATACTTTAGAACATAGCACATACAATCACTGTAGCACTAAAAATAGAACATGTAGCACACAACCAGTAACTACTGGTAACAGGTAAGTACCACCTACGCAACCCTAACCACCTTAGGAAAATATTGTGCAGGGAATCAGGACCTCACTAGTACCACCTGTACTAGGAAGAAAACAACCACCTAAGTATCACAATACCTATAGGGGTAAACGCACATTACACATGATGCATCACATTCAGAGGTGTAGAACAAGGCACATGACGCATAAACACATTCCGAGGTGCAGGTTAGGAAGAATAGCGCCAAACTCACATTAGCCACAACCTGTGGCAGTCCCTAGGCCAACTGGCCTTGAAGGGGCAAGGACGCCCTGTGTCCAGAAAAGTCAGGGCGCGACTGCGCAGGCTGCGCAAACCAGGGCGCACAAAGCACAACCTACACGTAGCAGTTGCCCACTAAGTGCTGGGCAACTGGGAGAAGGAGCGTGGGCACCACTGTGCCCTTTTTCACAAGTATTTCGGCCGTTGGAGCCTTCTAGTCTCTGAAACAAATATGCCCCCTAGAGCCTGTCAGGGCTCTATTAACATATTGCCCCCGACGTTGGAGCGACCTCTGCGCTCAATGATCTGCCTCCGCATAGGTTGGAGCCTCGCGGGCTCTCAAATAATCATGCCCCCAGGAACGTTGGAGCCTCGCAGGCTCTACCGGCAATGTGGGACCGTTGGAGCGCACCAGCGCTCAAGGAAACTAATGCGGGCCCCGTGGGAGCCTGTGAGGCTCTGTGACGAATCCTTGCCCTCAGAAACTAGAGTCCCTACGGACTCTGAAACAATTTAGGCCGTCTTCGTAGGAGCGCCACTCGCGCTCGGGGACCAACGCTGTGGTCCCGTTGGAGCGGCCTCTGGAAGCGGGGCCGCTCTGCACCCGCCTCTCCCCACCCGGACTCCCTGTATTTACTCACCGGCTGGGGGAGAGGTGGCGCAGGCCGAACTCAGTCTGCGGGGCTCGCTCCCTGCAGTCTTCACCGGGGCACCTCTTCTGGCGGCACCGGAGCGCGGGGTGGCCTCCCGTCTGCTTCCGGGTTGAGACGAGGCCCCGCCCACGTCACCACAAGACTTGCCTGGCTTCCTGTTTGCACAAGGGCCGCGGCGGTGACTTTCTCAGCGGCAACGAGGGGTAGGCTCCCTCTGTAGATGCGATATACGGCGGGGTGGGCACCCGCCATAAAATAAACAAATTAGCAGGGTGAGCACCCACGGGCACACCACCATGCGGGGTGAGCACCCGCCGGTTTAAATAACACGAGGGGGGGGGAATCCCTACGCCGGGGATTCCCTCGTTTGGAAAGAGGCGACACAGGATCGCTCTAAACGCGCTGGGGCATCCAATAAAGCTCTCCTAGTGCTATATGTAAAATAAAGGCGCCTCCAGGCATTTGGGGACACAAATAAAGCGCTCCCAGCGCTTTAGGGGAGAATTACCACAAAGTCCAGCAAAGTCCTTAGGAAGGTGGGCAGGGGCCAGCTCACTGGGCCCTCCAGGCAGGAAGGCAGTCCAAAGTGGTGGCTCCTCCTGGCCTCCAGCAGCAGCAGCCCCCCTCAGGATCCTGGAAGAGAACAACTTCTGTGGGGACACAGCCCCATTTTTATACATCTTTTCCCTTTGTTCTGGGTTCAGGGTGAGGGGGAAAACTAGTCGCAGCTGGTTGGGGAGCACCCTTGATGTGCTCAGCCCCTCACTCTATTCACTGGCAGGGCTAGGGTCATCAGTCGCACCACAGGGGGCGGAGCCAGCATTGTGTGGGCAAAACCCTGCCCTATTCAGGTCCAAGGTGCACTCCTCCCCAGCCATCCGCATGCTAATCTCACACTCACCACTGGGGCAGACCCAACCAGACTCCTGGAGCCAGGCTCACCAGCCAGCTCCAGCCAATCACATGCCAGACACACTTCACACAGAAGTGCCCACTTCTAGAAGTGGCACTTCCACACTAGGAGTAACGTCTTTTACTCAGCACTCCGTTGTTGTCAAAATTCAAATAATGGTAATCCAGTTGATAATGCTTTCTTTTACAATTTGTTTTTTAATTCGAGTTGTGAACAGTTTCTTTGACATTCATACTATTACAAGAATAGTATAATTCGTTCATGATCAAGTTCAAAGTTCAAAATATTTCAGCCCTATGCATTTCGGGCGAACCCTTCTTCAGGGGACTTACATTTCTCGGCTGAGATGACATGAATTTGCCTCCGGCCTTTTAATCCACTTCCAGGCACGGCTACCACTTTATCTCACTCTTGCCGACCCCTGCACTCAGCCCTTGTGCGGTGTCTCGTGTCTCGGCCTTTCTCTTCCTTCCTTCCCCTTTGTGCTTTTGTCCCTTTATAAATGCATAGGGCTGAAATATTTTGAACTTTGAACTTGATCATGAACGGATTATACTATGCTTGTAATAGTATGAATGTCAAAGAAATTGTTCACAATTCGAATTAAAAAACAAATTGTAAAAGAAAGCATTATCAACTGGATTACCATTATTTGAATTTTTACAACAACGGAGTGCTGAGTAAAAGACGTTACTCCTACGGGAGACAACGCATTCACATTTATAGTTTTCACCTCCTGGCTCAGGAGGCTGTTTACCAGGCACCCTAAATAAACTCAACAGCATCTACCATAAACACAAGGAGTGCGACGTTCCACAATCCAATTGGAGTTTCACACTTCCACACTAGGTACATGCACGCCGCACATATCATCGCGCAGCATTCAATCACACGAGTCCGCACATACCAAACTCGGGCCTGCACACCCCACGCATCAGGAACTACTAGGGACACATACATTCCCCATGCATTCCTATGGGAGGGCAGGCCTATCTCACCACATGCACTCAGAGTGCGCACGCACTTTACCCTGGGACACAGGGAAAGTGCGCAGAAACCAAAAATCACCACACCAAGTCACCAGTAAAAAGCAAAAAAGTTCAGGGGTGAACCTGCCAGAAGGGCCAAGTCCAACACAACCCCCTTCCAGCCAAAACGCAGGGCAGACCAATCACCACCGTGATGGACTTCCCTGCTTGGGGCGATAGAACACGGACGCGGGCCCGCAACTGCAGGGACACCCTCCGGTTCTACGCCACGGTGAACCCATGGAATTCTTTCTAACACCACTGTCTGGACCAACTGGGCTACCCCACTGGTACTCCCAAGCTGTCCGCGGCCAAGACCAGGCCCTAGGCCACCCAGGTGCCACTGGTCTTTGCCTAACCATAGAGTGGGGGGTAGGAAACCCTGGCACATAGCGTCCATTCTCCACTCTTCCTGTCTGCAAGACAGGACTAGACCGCCACTGGTTCTCCAGCCTAGGGTCTACACCCTCAGGCGGACCAGGAGTCTCAGGGAAGGCTCTCCTCCCCCTACCTCTTCTCCTAGGGTTCCTCCTCCTCTGGCGAGGGGTACACCTAGAACGCCATTCCAACCCAGGGTTTAACCCCTCAGGTTGTACCGGGGCCCGAGGTGGGCTCTCCCACCATCTGCACCCCCTTCCAGAACCCTGCTCCCTACCAACTGGGGCGGTACCTCTGGAAGAAGAACCGGTCGGGACGCTGATTACAGACGTCCCACCCTTCAGGTCAGGCTGATCCCAAACCTGGCCTTCCAACCTCCGGCCTAGAACCTTTGGTGGAATAATCGCCTGGCACTCCAGGACTTTTGGGGAGTTACACTCCATCCCCCTGAGGCTATCAAATGACACATATGTCGAGCGACTGTCTGTCTGGCGCTGATCTCCCGTCCCCTGTCCACCTGACAGTGCGCGGAGATCCCCCAGAACAGAAGTGGTGTCACCCTGGTCACTACACGGGATCCTAGCCCAACTGGGAAGTCCCTGACCCACCGGCTCTTCCACTGGGGAACTCATCCCCCAATCACTCCTCACGCTGGACTCCTGTACCCTCCCTACCGGAGCGGTACTGCCAGACTCCAGAACCACAGGAGCCCTGTTTACAGGCGCTCCAGGTCCTCTACTCACTAAGAGATCTTCCTCAAGTGGACTAACAGGACAGCCTAGGTCCCCAACTTGGTGTTCCCTCATGAAACCATCCAAGTCCTGAGGCAGGGTTTCGGGCATCTGGGGACCCTCAGTCACCCCCTTACTCCTGCTCCACTGAGCCAGGCAGTAAGCCCCTACACCCTCCTCGCTATCCTGAGGCCTAGCTGGGCTACACTGAGCCTCCTCCACCACACTGGGCTGGAGGATCTCTGACCCACTATTGTTGGAATCACTCACTAATGACTCTAGAGAACCTCTGGCCCTTTCCCAGCGCTCTGCTTCCTCTGCAAGTTCCCATGGACAAAAAGAGCTATACCTCAACAGGTGTTGGCGCAACCCTGGAGAACAACTACTGAGCATCTGCTCTTTGATAATCATATTTAGTACTCCATCCAAATCCTGCTCCGGGTTAAACACCAGCCAGTCCACCAGGGCATCATGACATTCCTCCACAGCCTCCTCCCAAGACTGGTGAGACAGCTTCTTACTGCCCCTGAATTTCAACCTACATTCCTACTCTCGGGAACAAGGTACCACACTCGGGGGACTGGGACTCTCTGTACTGCACTTTATATCGCTGCCACCACTGGACTCCACCCTCACTGGGGAATCCAGAAAACTACCACTGTGCTCAGGGGACAGGGAAAGGGATGAGGCGCTATCTCCTACGCTGGACCCAGCAAGTGACTCCCTACCTACGGGGTCCTCACTCTCTACTGGCGTCCAGGTACTGTCATCTTCTTCTGAATCTTCAGGGCTCCCCACAGACCCACCACCCTCCAGGTGAGAGGCCCGGGCCCTGTCTTCCTCACTGCGCTCACGTTTCCATTCACCTGCTTGCCATCCAATCATGTGGTTCCTCAGTTCGTACACAGTGTCTGACTCTCTCACCCCTATGTTTCTCTCTCTACAGAACCTTCCCAACTCCTGCATACTGTATTAAACTAGATCACTGGGATCAAAAGCAGGCTCCATTCTGGCAGACGTTCTAGAGAAAAGATCACACAGGGAACCTAGGGGTCTGAGCTTAACACAGGAGCACACAATTCACAAAAAGGATTCAGCAAGCTCTCTATCCCAGAGAACTCACACTCACTTGCGTAGTGCCACACACCATTCATCCACACACAACCCTCCCCTCGGACTGGTAAGGCAGTTTCTACCACCCCTGATTCCTCAACCTGACCACCACGTGACACAGGTACCAACTCTGGGCGCAGGGCGGGGGACAAATGTACTGGACACTATTACGCTGCCACCACTGGATCCCACCCTCTGGTGAATCCAGAAAACACAATGCACTTGGGGGGATGATCTACCCTCCTGAGCTAGGGACACCTAACTCACAGTGCACAAAAACACATTTCCAAAGAAATGACAATTAAAAACAAACTTAAAACAATAATCCCTATACCATGTGATTTATCTAAATACAGAGTTTTGCAGTGCAGCCAGCTGCTGCTGCGGTACTGCGCAAACGCAAGTCCAAATCCCACCGCTGATCACCAATGTCAGAAATGGGATTTCTGGTTGGCTAGGGCTTGCGCCAAAGCCAGGCAGAAACCACCACTCTAGTCAGGGCAAGGAAGGTACACGCCAAAGATAACCCCTGCTCACCCCCTTGGTAGCTTGGCACGAGCAGTCAGGCTTATCTCTGAGGCAATGTGTAAAGCGTTTGCGTGCGCACCCAGCAACAACACCCAAGGCCCACCACAAAGGAAACTCCACACAAGGTATTATATAAAAATAGCCTTTGTATTATACCAAAACACATTAGATAAAAACACACACTTTACAATGTGCCAACAGGCACGGGCAGAATTTACAATGGATTATATATACAGGGGACAGGGCCACATGGACCACTGTCAGGAATTAGCACTTTGTAGAAATTACACTTAGAACGTAGGAATAATACTTTAGAACATAGCACATACAATCACTGTAGCACTAAAAATAGAACATGTAGCACACAACCAGTAACTACTGGTAACAGGTAAGTACCACCTACGCAACCCTAACCACCTTAGGAAAATATTGCGCAGGGAATCAGGACCTCACTAGTACCACCTGTACTAGGAAGAAAACAACCACCTAAGTATCACAATACCTATAGGGGTAAACGCACATTACACATGATGCATCACATTCAGAGGTGTAGAACAAGGCACATGACGCATAAACACATTCCGAGGTGCAGGTTAGGAAGAATAGCGCCAAACTCACATTAGCCACAACCTGTGGCAGTCCCTAGGCCAACTGGCCTTGAAGGGGCAAGGACGCCCTGTGTCCAGAAAAGTCAGGGCGCGCCTGCGCAGGCTGCGCAAACCAGGGCGCACAAAGCACAACCTACACGTAGCAGTTGCCCACTAAGTGCTGGGCAACTGGGAGAAGGAGCGTGGGCACCTTTTCACAAGTATTTCGGCCGTTGGAGCCTTCTAGGCTCTGAAACAAATATGCCCCCTAGAGCCTGTCAGGGCTCTATTAACATATTGCCCCCGACGTTGGAGCGACCTCTGCGCTCAATGATCTGCCCCCGCATAGGTTGGAGCCTCGCGGGCTCTCAAATAATCATGCCCCCAGGAACGTTGGAGTCTCGCAGGCTCTACCGGCAATGTGGGACCGTTGGAGCGCACCAGCGCTCAAGGAAACTAATGCGGGCCCCGTGGGAGCTTGTGAGGCTCTGTGACGAATCCCTGCCCCCAGAAACTAGAGTCCCTACGGACTCTGAAACAATTTAGGCCGTCTTCGTAGGAGCGCTACTCGCGCTCGGGGACCAACGCTGTGGTCCCGTTGGAGCGGCCTCTGGAAGCGGGGCCGCTCTGCACCCGCCTCTCCCCACCCGGACTCCCTGTATTTACTCACCGGCTGGGGGAGAGGTGGCGCAGGCCGAACTCGGTCTGCGGGGCTCGCTCCCTGCAGTCTTCACCGGGGCACCTCTTCTGGCGGCACCGGAGCGCGGGGTGGCCTCCCGTCTGCTTCCGGTTTGAGGCGAGGCCCCGCCCACGTCACCACAAGACTTGCCTGGCTTCCAGTTTGCACAAGGGCCGCGGCGGTGACTTTCTCAGCGCCGTAAAATAAACAAATTAGCGGGGTGGGCACCCACGGGCACACCACCATGCGGGGTGGGCACCCGCCGGTTTAAATAACACGAGGGGGGGGAATCCCTACGCCGGGGATTCCCTCGTTTGGAAAGAGGCGACACAGGAGCGCTCTAAACGCGCTGGGGCATCCAATAAAGCGCTCCTAGCGCTATATGTAAAATAAAGGCGCCTCCAGGCACTTGGGAACACAAATAAAGCGCTCCCAGCGCTTTAGGGGAGAATTACCACAAAGTCCAGCAAAGTCCTTAGGAAGGTGGGCAGGGGGCAAGGCTGGGCCAGGGGCCAGCTCACTGGGCCCTCCAGGCAGGAAGGCAGTCCAAAGTGGCGGTTCCTCCTGGCCTCCAGCAGCAGCAGCCCCCCTCAGGATCCTGGAAGAGAACAACTTCTGTGGGGACACAGCCCCATTTTTATACATCTTTTCCCTTTGTTCTGGGTTCAGGGTGAGGGGGAAAACCAGTCGCAGCTGGTTGGGGAGCACCCTTGATGTGCTCAGCCCCTCACTCTATTCACTGGCAGGGCTAGGGTCATCAGTCGCACCACAGGGGGCAGAGCCAGCATTGTGTGGGGGAAAACCCTGCCCTATTCAGGTCCAAGGTGCACTCCTCCCCAGCCATCCGCATGCTAATCTCCCACTCACCACTGGGGCAGACCCAACCAGACTCCTGGAGCCAGGCTCACCAGCCAATCACACGCCAGACACACTTCACACAGAAGTGCCCACTTCTAGAAGTGGCACTTCCACACTAGGTACCTGCACGCCGCACACATCATCGCGCAGCATTCAATCACACGAGTCCGCACATACCAAACTTGGGCCTGCACACCCCACGCATCAGGAACTACTAGGGACACATACATTCCCCATGCAGTCCTATGGGAGGGCAGGCCTATCTCACCACATGCACTCAGAGTGCGCACGCACTTTACCCTGGGACACAGGGAAAGTGCGCAGAAACCAAAAATCACCACACCAAGTCACCAGTAAAAAGCAAAAAAGTTCAGGGGTGAACCTGCCAGAAGGGCCAAGTCCAACAAGCACAAAATGCTTTGAGTTCGAGTCGCAGATCTTACAGAACGTCTGCTTCTCACACATGTGATTCATACTCTTGGCCACCAGCGCTTAGTAGTACATGCGGTAGGCAATAGTTTGGGGGATGAAGGAGCTAAATCTGCAGTAGCTACGTGTTCGGTAGCAGAAATTACAAGATCCATGAATAAGAATGATAATGACATCTTGGCAGCAATAGCCGCTACAGAGAAGGGTGGCAATTACCCGCAGGGTTTCCCTTCCAAATACTCTTATAATCTAAGTCCAAATAAGGTTCCTTATGTGAGAATTCATGACGTTGGCGATAGGTTGATTCCCAACGCAGACCGCAGACCTTCTCTGATAACAGCCGCACACAAAGGCATGGTTTCGACGCACCCAGGCGTGTCAGCAACTGTTTCTATCTTGCAGCAGCATTACTGGTGGGGCAGATTATATAAACAAACCCGTAATTATGTGACATTTGTCAGAAGATTAAGCTGTGTACAGCAACGTGCCCACCACAAACACAGCTATGCAATTCTAGTAAACCTTTCGGTTGTGTTTATTTAGATCACTGCGGTCCTTGTTCTTCAGATACTGCCTATAAGTTCATCTTAGTTGCAGTTGATTCGTGCACATGCTTTCTATGGGTGTGACCACAATGCAGTGATGATGCACAAACTGTCATCAGGGATTTGCATGACTTTGTGGGAATTTTTGCATGTGGCACCTTACATTCAGACCAGGGTCAGGCGTTCGCCTCTAAGGTGTAAAAGAATGCCATGAGGTCTTTGGGGGGGCAAGTCAAATTTTCGTCTCCATTCAGGCATGAGGGCATTTCAGTTGTAGAGCGAATGAACCATGACTTAAAGCAATCCTTGACAGTTAAAGTCTTAGGTACTGGCAGGAACTGGTTCGCAAATTGGTATAGCATACAACGTGCACTAAATAATCTCCCTAGAAGATCTCTGGGTGTGCGGACCCCATACTAAATGCACTTTGGCATGAAAATGTTTGTGCCAGACCTTGATGGTCTAGACATGGCGGCAGCTGCCACATCTTTTGACGTAGATAATCATTCTGCTATATTCTAGAAACTACAAGAGACCCAAGACAGTCTTGCAAAGGAACATTTATCCTCTGCCACTGATGCAGCACTGCAGCTACCCAGAGTCAGAGACCTAGTCCGAGAGAAGCTGGAGAACAGAAAAGAGTTTGGGCCCTCTTATCGTGCACCTGTCCCAGTGCTTGGTGTGAAGGGTACTCGTACAGTCATTTTACCACCACTTCCTGGTTACAAAGACAACAGATACATCTCAGTGGACAATGTCAAGTTACAACGTCTTGCTGATCCTGAATAGTATAATACCAGCTGCTTCCTGTCCAGCAATTTCCTGGAATCCAGTGTTGGGCACTTCTGACAACATGCAGCGTGACACTGCCATAGAGATAGACTCTGTTGCTAATCCCTTTCTAAACCCCCATGCTTCCAGTCATAGTGTGGAAACTGAATATGCTTATCCCCTGGTTTGCGATCAGATACCCTTAACCAGTTGCGTTTTTCATTTGACTCGAACTCCAAATTATCATTGGCCCCTACCAAATTCTCTATTTTTGTCACCTGGTTTAAACAGACTTATTTGATTCCACCTTGGACATACATCTGGTTGGTGCTCATCGACATTTTTCTGTTTATGTCAATTGGATTTGTGACTTTTTTTTCCTTCTCATAAATGGTCACTACCTACCTGAACGCTCTGCTGTAAAACTGGTTGATGGAACTTTGGCCCAGCACTCGTCTTCTCACTTCAAGAAAAGAGACCAGACTTTTGTCAACATCTCCGCCTGGCCGGTTGCGGATGGCATAGTTTGGGATGCAGTGGAGTTCCAGATTCATGGCCCTACAGAGATAATTAATGTACCAAATGTACTTCGTGTTTCCATTGGTGATGTAGTGAAACACAATATACTGTCTGATGATTGGGACGTACAAGCCATACAATCTTTGTTTTCTGATTTGAAGTATGATGCTGCATTTGATGCTGAAGATTTGTACTTGAATACTGCAAATTATGCTGATTTGTTTTGCTACCAGCATTATGGACATCATTATCTGCCTAAAGCTAATACATTTAGACATGTTTTTAATTACACACAGTGGGAACATTGCCCGACTCCATTGGAAGGTAGCTCAAAAACGCTTTTGAAAGAATTTACATATTTTACGTATTTTGATAAGTCCAAACCAGAGTCATTCTATTTTAGATTAAATACTTTGTCCAATCCTAAGGGGATGCTCACCCACACTAAATTATTGTATTCCAAATCCTTTATTAATACATTGTCGGTGGGTGGCTATGATCTGTGGAAAGCCACAGTGGATCTTAAATCTGTGTGGGGTTCTAGATCCTGGCAGGTGCGGGGCACAGAAGCTTTACATCGCGCTTGCCTCATCCCAACCCAAATTTTATTTTTAAATGATTCGATCTATCAGACTACTTGTTTTGGACTGGCTACTTCGAAGCAAATGAATGCCCCCATCATTCCTGCTCTGGCTACATATCAGAACTGGAGCAATCATACTGATTATTCTACTGAAAATTTGCAATCGTTTTTTATAAATGATACTTTTAATATTTCTAGTCTAGACCCAGAAGGTTGGTTGGTTTGGCAGACCAATTCGGATGCTTGCCAACTCCGTTTCCATGACAAGGCCCCCGGCTATACACAGGATAGGCCAGATCCACGTTTTTCTAACTCCCATTCGGTTACCACCTACTCTGTTGGAAAATTATGTCAAAATTGGTTACAACAATCAACACTATCATCAGTAAAACAACATTTGTAGTTATTATCAGGTGACATTCATTTGACAGATTTTATAAAAGGGCCTGCTGGCTCTAGATCGAAGCGATATATTTACGCAGCTTACAAGGAAATCTGGAAGCTGTCTCAAATTGAAGCTGCTTCCCGTTTACGGGCAATAGACCAGGCTAATTTAGAAAAAGTACTTGCTGTTGTTGGTATAAGTATTAACACACTTTCTTCCTGCATTTACACGTTGGATAATATTGTTTCATCTGTTGTTGATATTGTACAAGATGATGTGTCTGTTTTGTATCATGGACAAAATCAATTGCGTTCAGTTATGCAGTTTGCATGGACATTACAAACTCTGAAGATGGGGAAAGTTCCTTGGAATTATCTGAACGCGTCATCTTTATTTTTGCCTTTTAACTTAACAGACAAACAGTGAATTATGTCCATGAAAGATGCCACATACACTCTTTTACATATTGAAAAATTAGATCCTTTACCATTCTCTGTGGCCGAAACTGACTCAGCTGTCTGGCTCATCCATGGGGTAATAACCTTACCGTTTCCTTTCTTTAAATTTAGCTCCTGCATGAAACATTACCCCCTAGGCCGCTATGAGGCCTTAGGCAGTGCTTTCCTTCATGAGGTATGGTCATTACCATTCACTTACAGATGCTTGCGGGATGACAAAGAAGTTTGCCTTACTGGGGAATCATGTGATTCAACCATAGGTCATTCTCTGATTTGCAAGAATATACAGTTGCACAGAGCTTGTAACCTTACGGCCCCGAATCTGGCATGCGTTCTGAAAGGTATTCCTGTGCCAGCTATTACACCTACTTTTGCTCTGCTTGCATCGGTAGTTATCTGCTTTTAAATAATGAGGAATGCTGCGCATGCTTGCTGGCATCCCTTACATTGTGACAGTCTCACAACGTTTCCACCCCCACACGGGAGACTCGATAACTCGGTCTGGCCTTCCATTCCGACCTTGAAGGCAGACTTCAATAAGTTGAGCAGAATAAGAGCATTATTGTCTCAAAAAGAGGTTTCTCTCACAACTGCAAGTGAGATATTCGTCCTTCATGTGGCTAATACCCGGACAGAGATGCAAGCGCTTCTTAATACTGACCTCCCACTTCATTTCGGTGCATTAATTCACACCATTTTCAATGCCTCTCATACTACAGGCTTGGCCCATTTTTTTTTTAAGTTATTGGCTCTGGTCTTGTGACTTATTTCCAAACTATATTTGGTGTGATACCGGCATTTATTCATTCTATTTTTTCCAGCGTTTTCGGTGGGTTGCCACTATTACTTGCCTTAGCTGCTGGAGTTCTGCTGTTGATTTGCCTGTTGCGAAATGGCTGCTCCTCCTGTGGCTCTACACAGCCTAGAATGACTACAGATGCTTCATAGCCTTATGCTTGAATGCTATGGTAATCTGCCCCTGGCCACACTCAGCGTGGCTTATGGATTAACCTTCTGTTTCGCATACTACACTTGCATGCAACCAGTCTTCACCTGCTTGGAATGTTCGTTTGAATGGGCATTGGATCTTTGCCTCTCCAATACGATATCTCCTGCACTGGAATTTGATCTGCTAATGAGTCCCTTAGTGTCCCATGAGCAAGAATGTTCCGGTGTTGGAATTATGGTCTGCGCGGCTGCGCTTGGAGTTTTGGCATACTGGGATATCTGTGCAGCGGCACAAGATTTCCTACAACAAAGTTACAACAAAGTTACATCGAGTTCTCCTGCAATGAATGGTACTGGACGCACCCATTATTGAGGAACACATATGTTCATTCTGTTTACTAGACTGGATGGCGTCTCTTTTTTCTGACGATAACAATGACTTCCTCTTGGAAGCTGTTGCAACTTACTGCTCATACACTCTGATGGATTAACTTGGCTGGCACCCATCATCTGCCAGATTTTATTTTGTTGTATGTTTTACCTTTTTTTTACATGGTCAAAACAAAATGTCAACCATTTGTGCAAGATTTCAAATTAACTCTCTTTGCCTAGCTTTAAAGTCACCTAAAGATGGATACTCTTAATTCTTGCTCAAACTTCTTCAACTCTGTGTTCTCCATAAACGTCTGTCCGATGGCCTGACCAGGGGAGGGTGTAGTGAGGACATGAGATTAACTGCGGACATTGCTAAGTTAGCGTAAGTTAGTATGTTTTAGGCTGCCATTTTGCCGCTTGTTGCACGCGTTCCTACATGGTTCTGTTCTTGTAAATATTCTGCTTGCGCTTTTTGAACTGTCTGCCTTTCACACATCTAGCTGTACATTGTGCTCCTGGTCTGCACAGCGTGTTCAAGGTCGAAAAACAATGTATGCTGTTGATTCACTTTGGTCAGTCCCACGCCCATAGACATAACATAGAACACAGCTGCACTACTGAAACTCGGGTGCTTTTAATATGGCATTACAGGCATGAAAAAGCACTTGGAGAAAATCATTCCAACGAAGAAGAGCTGTGCTTGTCCTGAGATGTAAATCCTTGCATCTACACTTGGAGGTACGGGGTCCCCCTGACAAAGCCCAGAGGTCTTCTATAATTATAATAAACTAGCTCATAGCACGGGGAGGGTGGTAAGGCGCTGTAGTCCTGTTTCCACTGTCATTATAATATGATTTCCCATTTTGTGCTTTATGGAATTGTAACAATGCTGATTATATTGTTCTTAAGCATTTTGCTGCTAGTATTGGCTCGTGTACTGCATTATAGAGCATGTTAGTTAAAATAAACATTTTAAACTATACTGTGTCTCTGTTTACTCATGTTGTGGACAAGTATGAGTGTTTGAATGAAAGAGTCTTCTTCTTCCTGTGATTTCTGAGAGGGTCGGAGTGACATGTTCTAGGATGTCTAAACATTGGAAGCTTCACTGTAGTACGGAGAACGAATGGGACACTATAGCTAGTCGGATTGGGGTTCTGGGCACCAAGGTGGGTTTTCTGGTACACCACTACACACCGAGGTCCTGATTTCCTGCGCATAGTTCTGTGTATGTGCAGAATCCCTGCAGCACCGCCATCATAATATGGCGGGGGGAAACCGTGGTCCTATGACGGAAGGCCCACCACTGTACGGCTGGCGGTGGTGGGCCTTCTGCCATCATAATGACCCCCTTACTCCTCAGTATTTAAATCTCTGCCCGTGCAGTGGTCCAAAGCCAGCAAAGTTATACAGGTACTCGTAGTATTTAAATCTCTGCCCTTGCAGCGCTTTAAAGCCAGCAAAGTTCTACCAGTACTCATAGTGAGTTGCTACTTATGTTTAAGCAGCTCACATCCAGTGTAGAAGCAGCAAAAGTATTTTTTTTGCCCTTGAAGCAGTCCCAAAACCAAAGATGTCGACCATCGTAATACAAGTATGTTGGCTACTTACTTCTGCGATGCGGTCCTAGTGGAAGCAGCAGAAATATGCTGGTATTCGCGGCAGAGCAAAATAGATGGCACTCGCGATTGGCCGCACTTTCTAAAAATGGCGTCACATCAGAGAACGTCGATGGAATGTCGCACGTTCCCAAAATGCACTTGACTTGCCTTGTCACATCTGCTCAGCTCAGATCCTGACTTGACTTGCCTTGATGCATCAGCCCTGCTTCGATCCTCACCATAGTTTGGCAAGAGAGGGAATCATCACGCGAACCCTCCACGTTGCAATGGCTCCTTGCTGCAGTGCTCGCGAATCAGTCGGAGCTACATTGGTTCACGCGGTAAGGCAAATTTGAAGACAAATACTGCCAAAATTGCTTCTTTTAAATCCGGTCGCTCAGTGTTGCATGTATAATCAGCTCACCATCAAATCCAGCATGACGAATCAGTCGGTACATAAATCCAAATGCCAGGGGCATTGTAAACTGATATCCTTCAATTGTACGCAGTTGAATTAGAAAATCCATCACCATGTTCAGTCTTCTTGGATGTCATGATATCCCATCCTCGTCGCCATTTTTAAGAAGGAAGACACTGTTTAAATTGTAGATCATCTTTTATTTCAGATATCAGGAACAGCCCCCAGGAGCACACATAGTTCAGCTGCCAAATGTCCTCTGGACTTCTTCTTCTCCCTCCACATTCCAGAACTCAAAACTCCAAAGGCTGGCAGCATCATAACATAGCAACCGTATCCCAGGGCAATACAATACTGGCACATAACACAGACTAATGCAATATTAGGATATAACAGTCAGGCCATACATGAAGGTACCGCCTTGTCACGCAAGCTAAAATTATACATTGTACGGAGAGTTAACGATGAAGGTGTATTAAACCAGGTTTACAAAGTGCAGCTGCGGAGAGGACCGGACTGGCCATAGCGGGCACTGGGCGTTACCCCGTTAGGCCGCTAGGGTGGGGGCCAGTTTTGGGCCCCCTGGGGGGGCGTTTTTGTTACCGGGGTTGGCAATATCGCCCCCGGTATCAAAATTAAGCCTGGGCAAAGCACTACGCTACGCTCACGCTACTTCGCACTGCGCGAATTGCACGTAGCACAGTGCGAACACGCGTAGCGTAGTGTTGTGTAGTGCTGCAGTCATTTTTTGCTTGCTAGCGGTCCTCAACGTCAAGTTGGCGACCGCGAGCAAGCAAAATGACATCCCGGCGAGACTTTTTCCTTGTTCGCGATCAGCAACATCAAGTTGGCGATCGCGAGCATGGAAAATAAACCTCCCGGCGAGATTCCCAACGCGAGGAGGTCAGGTTTCTCATTTCGAGTGGTCGCGTATGCTCGCGACCTCTCACGATAAGAAACTACCAGTTCGCGTTGAGAAAGCTGCCGCTCGAGTAAAAATCTACTCGAGCAGCAGAAAACTACAGCTCGCACTGTGCAAGATGCCATTTTCAATGATTGCACAGTGCCGGTTGCTTGTCCGCACTGTGCAATCATTGAAAACGACATTTGGCACAGTGCGAACAAGGTACTACGCAGTGCTACGCGTAGCTTGCGAAGTGCTACGCGTAGCTCGCGTAGTGCGAACTGCACTTTGCGTAGCTTCGCGAAGTGCTACTTCACGAACTACGCCCAGGGTTAATCAAAATCTGCTGAAAACGGCCCTCGCAAACTGCTCGGCTGCACTCCCCCTCACCGCAGGGGGGGGCGGCTGAGCAGTTTGCCAGGGCGGGTTTCTGTTCCCAGTCCGGCCCTGGCTGCAGATAATCATAACTTGCAAAATAAGGCTCCGAACAGAACTGTTGCCAGGCAGAGATCAAGTAGGTGTCAGAAAATGTAAATTGACATTAATGAGAGAAGAAATAAATGACTTACCATATCCATTAAGTAGAGTCACCTCACAGCAGTACTCTGTGAAGTGGCTCAGGAAAAGGTGCCCGGAGTTGTGTTTACTGAGCCGTCCGTACCTGAAGTGACCAGCCACCAAAACTGCCGAGTAGAGCTCAGAACAACTTCACAGGCCTTCGAAGAATAAAGAGCCGGAAGCAACTTTTGGACTAGCGACATTTTTTAGATGGCAGCAAAGAAAGTCAGGTTTGCTGCTATCATTAAAGATGATTTCGAGGCCATCACATCGCATGGTCTCACAGATGAGTTTCCTAAACCAAGTCACATTGATCCACCAGCCAGTGTCAGTGAGTTCCACACTGGTCTAAAATGCTGCTGCGTTCCTGAAACCACCACCACCTGTTGATACAGTTAAAAATCTAAATAATGGCAATAGATGGACTGGTTACAGACATTTAATGATTTCATTGATACACGTGAGGAGACTGATACGAAAAGATTATCGAGTATCTTAAAAATCTTGCTGGCGATGGTGTGAAAGAAGTCATAAAGAAAATGTTGCGAACATACAAAGAAATCACATACCATCAGAATAAAGAAACGTTGAATATCAAGTTCAATCCTGTGCCAAACAATTACGAAAGATATATTTTAAGTCAAGATTGACAAAGAGTGGGTGAAACCACCAAACACTGTAAGTTCAATGAATTCAATGATGAAGAAGCTATGCGTCTTAGAGTTATAGATGGATGCTTGTCAGATTTATTCAGACTACGAATACTGAGAGAAGCTCTTAGTCTGGAGCAAGTGTTGATGGCTGCCGGAGCTGAAGAGCGTGCTGAAAGACAGGCTGATGATATGGAGGCTGGAGGCGCTCCCAGTGAGTAAATCATCAGCGTAAAAAGTAAGCCAAACACATAGACACAAAGTGATGTCTACACGTAAAAAGAAGTTATGTTTTAGGTAAAAGGTAAATGTCCCACCATTGGACAGTTATGTAAAGTCTTTGGGAAGGAGAACCATTTTGTGACAGATTGCAAAGCGAAGGAAAAAGTAAGTGCCACTCCATCGAAAACAAAAGTGTATACATGAGCTGCATTGAATCTCACAACAAGTCAAAGTTTGTTTTTTGCGACGATGAAACACAAGAGACCAAAGGTGCTAGCACCCATCCATGTGCTTTAAGGTACAGCGTCAAGTGCCTGTTTACTCAGTTTTAGCACAGCTGCTGATATGGGACTGATTTCCATGAATTACAAAATGTATGCTCATCATGCAATAGTAAGTCAATTCCGTTCATTGCTTCATGGGCTAGAAAAGCTTAAGAATATGAAAGTGAAATTGAACATTAATAAAAATGTCTGTCCTGTTGCTCAGAGACATAGATGAATTGCTTTCCACTTACAAGAAGCTATTAAAAACAAACTTGAATCATTACTAAAGAGTGACATTATTGAATGTTCTACTGGTCAGATGCCATGGGTTTCTCCCATATTGGTAGTGCCTAAAAAGGATAGTGAAGGAGCATATGCTATGATATGCGTCAGGAAAACAAGGCAATTGAAAGAGAAAGACATTCTGGTCCATATATTTCTTATATGATAACCCAGCTGAATAGGGCAAAAGTGTTCTCTCTCCTTGATTTAAATGAAGGTTATCATCAGTTAGAACTCTAAGAAGATTTGAGGTAGATTACAACATTTTCTACACATGTTGGTCTGCTTCGTTACAAAAAAATCAGTTTAGGTGTGTCATCAGCTGCAGAACTTTTCTAGGATGTCATTTGATGAATCATACAACCTGTTATGAATGCCTTTAATTATTGTGATGACATATTGGTTTTCAGAGCTGCACAGAAGGAGCACAATGAAGCTCTCAAACAAGTATGTTGTTTGCTTACTAATGCATGTTTGACATTAAATGTGAGTTCCACAAGAGAAGTGGAAATTCTTTGGCCTTATCTTTTCAGATAGGGGCATGACACCCGATCCTGTAAAAGTCCAATCACTATTTAATGCTCATCACCCACAAGATCTTTCAATGCTATGTTCGTTTCTTGGAATGGCCAGTTACTGTTCACGATACATAAGAGTCCTTGCTACTGTAAGTACTCCATTATGAGACTTGACAAAGAAAAATGGTTCATTTGAGTGGTTGTAAGAATGTGCAAAAAAGCTTCAAGAAAATCAAACAAGCCATTGAAAGTGCTGCTGAAATGGCCAACTTCATTCCAAAACTTTCATACAGAGGTTGTTATTGAGGCTAGCCCTGTCCGGTTAGGCGCTATTGTTGCACAGCACAGTGGGCATCTAATGCACGAAGGCAAATTGTGGCATATGCCAGTAGACGTTTGTCCCAGACAGAATAGTCTTACTCACAATCTGAGAAAGACCGTTTAGATGTGGTATGGACCTATGAATACTTCCATGTGTTCCTGTAAGGGAAACCTTTTACATTGGTAACTGATAATCAAGCTTTCCTGACTATATTTAGCAATCCAAAACCAAACCAAGAATTTGGAACTCCCCACCCCCCGAGCATTAGAAGAATCTCGCCCACTTCAGTTTTCAAAAAAGACGCTAAGACTTTTCTTATGAGCAAATTCCTCCCATAATAACAGTAGACCAGACACTGTTAGCATACTTTCCTGTTCACTTACTATGATAATACAAATCAATCTCTATTAGTCATTAGGACATGTACATATGTTTATGTACGCACTCTCAAATTGATTTACACTTGTTACTTTTGCTTAAAGTTCGTTTCAAACCTGCTGTCGAAAGTTTAATGATATGTAAATGTGAAGCTCTCTGAAACTCTAATTGGGTCATGTCCACACTTTATAAAACACTGAATAAAATAAAATAAATACAATTAAGATGCAGCCTCGCATTGAAAGATGGGGATTACAAATGGAAGAGTACAATTATACCATTTTGCATCATCCAAGAAAGGATCAGAATCCTGCTGAGTACTTTTCTAGAGTTCCTGTACCAGGTCAAGGTGCTCCATCCAAGGCAGCTGAGGCCTATATTCATTTCATTGTCAAAAGATATACACGAGCAGCCATTGCATTAGCCCAGATTATCACTGCTACAAGTCATGATAGTGATATACTGAAATTGAAAGATATAATTACATATCATACATGGAATTGACACATTTGGCCCCTCCCCAATGATGGTGAATATAAAAAAAAAGAACCCTAAAGATGAAGAATCCATAACTCAGACAGGAGTCATACTACAAGGGTCAAGAATCCTAATTCTGGAGATTCAGCAACACAGAATGATTGAAATAGCTCATGAAGGACATTGTGGCATTGTTGCCACACAGAGACCTCTTCAAGATCGAGTTGGGTTCCCATATCTAGACGAGTGAGACGAAAAAGAACTCAAGGCCTGTCATCTATGCAACTGCCTTTCTACAAATGTGAATCAATACACATTGAATATGTGAGAACTCACTAAGCATGCTTGGGAGAGAATAGACATCGATTTCCTTGGTCCACTTGATAATGGACATCTTTTGCTAGCAATTGTAGATAAATATTTCCGCTTCCCGATCATAGAGGATCTTTCATCCACTACTCATGAACGAGTCATTGAGAAACTAGATAACATTGGTGCGACATGGGGAATTCCAGAGGTTGTGAAGTCTGATAATGGCCCGCCCTTTAATAGTCAGGAATTTAAGGATTTCCTGCAGCATCTGAACATAAAGCATCAGAAGAGTACACCTTTGTGGCCGCAGGCCAACAGTCTTGTTGACCGTTTTATCAGTACGCTAAGAAAAGTGGTACAGCACTCAACTCTTGAAGGGCTCAAGTTGGAAACTGTACTGAATTCTACCCTACGAGTCTACCATTCAACACCGCATTCAACCACCTTCAAACGTTCTGCAACTTTGATGTTCGGGAGAGCAATGGCAACCAAGTTGCCTCTATGGACCAACCAGCGAGGAAGCAGTGAAAGTACAACTCGCAAAAAGGACTTGGTTAACAAGCAGAAAGTGAAAGACTATGCAGACAAAAGGTGACGGGCAAAAGAAGGAGATCTTGTGATTGCCTGGCAGATGCAAAGAAGGAAGTCTGAAGGAAGTCAGAATGTTAGATTTGGGGGTCTCTAGTTGGCATAGATAGGTACCTTTGTCCAAGTAGGGGCCCTTGCATCTAGTCAGGGTAAGGGGGTACACTCCTAAAGTAACCCTTGCTCACCCCCTTGGTAGCTTGGCACGAGCAGACAGGCTTATCTCAGAGGCAGTGGGTAAAGCATTTGTGAACACATACAGTAATCAAGTGACAACACTAGAGATGGAAACCAAACAAGTTTTATATAAAAAATAACTATTCTTTATATAGACTTATCACAAGACCACACACGACAAAAATCCACAATACTGTACTTAGAATGGTAGAATTAGCTTACTTCTCTTAAGATGGTAAATGCGACACTCAGAGTTCAATGTACCTTAAGATGCGTAACGCAAGACAACGAAAGTGTTGCAAGGACTGTGATGCGTTGAAGATCCGGTGCAAAGAAATAAAGATGGCACTTTCTTCTTGATGCGACACGCTTCCCGGTGATGCGGCAGTGTCTGCTGCAACGTCGATCCTCTTCTCCGGCGATGCGAGATGTTTCCACACGATGCGAGCCGCAACAGGCCCTGCAACACGCTTTCCAGTGATGTGGCTGCGTCTGCTGCGACGTTGATCCTCTCCCCTGTCGATGCGAGTTGCTTCCACAATGATGCGAACCGCTACAGGCCCTGCGACACTCTTCCCAGTGATGCAGCGGCGTCTGCTGCGACGTCGATCCTCTTCTCCGGCGATGAGCCGCGACAGGCTCTGCGATACGCTTCCCAGTGATGCAGCAGCGTCTGCTGCGACGTCGATCCTCTCTCCTGGCGATGCGAGATGCTTCGGTGGACCTGCGATGCCTCAACGATTCTTCTGTGACACGCTTTCCAGTGATGTGGCGGCATCTGCTGCGACGTCGATCCTCTTCTCCGGCGATGCGAGGCGCTTCGTGTTTGTGAGTCGCCCTTCCATCTCCTTGTGAATGCAGTCCCTCAGAAAGCCTCGCAAAACAGCAGGCACTTCAAAAGAACTCTTGGGGAGCTGGTGGGTGAAGTCTGTTGTCCCAGAGACTTCAGCAGGAGGCAAGCTCTTTTCTCAAGCCCTTGGAGATCCTTCACAAGTTGAATAAAGTACACAAAGTTCCTTTTCTCCTCTCTTTGGCAGTCAGACACCCACTGCAGGCCAATCCCTCAAGCTTAGGGAGAGTCTCTCCTCAGTCTCTCTGGTTCCGTCCTCAGCAAAGGTTTCTTCTTGTTTCCCAAAGTGATCTTAAGTTCTTGGGTTTGGGTCCCAATATTTATACCCAGTTTCTCTTTGTTCTCTGAAGGCAGAGAGGCCTTTGCCTAGTCCAAACCAGTTCTGGTCAGTCCTGGAGCACTTTGTTGACATGACTCCTTCTTTCCTTTCACAGTGCAGGGCAGAGACATCAGACGCACCACAGGGGTGGAGCCAGCATTGCGGAGGGAAAGCACAGCCCTATTCAGGTCCCAGGTGCAACTCCTCCCACCCATCTACATGGAGATCTCTCTATCCAGCCCTGTGCTGACTCACCCTGTCTCCGGGAATTCCCCAGCCCCCTGGAATTCCCCAGCCCCTGTCACTCAAACTCCAGACAAGGAATACACAGCCTAGCAGAGGCAGGTTTGGTTGGTTAGACAAGAAGATACCTATTTTCTAAAAGTGGTATTTTCAAACACAGAATGTTAAAACCAACTTCACTAAAAGATGTATTTTATCATTTCAGGCATACTAAATTCAAATTTCTACCATGTTCCCTGGGTCAGTTAGGATTATAGGGTGTAATAATCAAACTGCCCATTCTGTCCTATGGGGAACGGGGAGCCTTGCAATAGTGAAAAACGAAAATGGCTGTAATTCACTATTAGGACATGCCACACACATCAGGGCTTATCCTACCTTCTACTTACAATGCACCCTGCCCTTGGGCCTACCATAGGGGTGTCTGATATGAAAAAATGGAAGGCTTAGGGACTGGCAAGTGGGTGCACTTGCCCAGTCAGCATGGCAGTACCACACTGCACCCAGGCTCTGCAATGGCAGACCTGAGGTGCACTTTAACAGGCTGCTTCTGTGGGTGGCAGAATCAGTGCTGCAGGCCCACCAGCAGCATTTGGATTACCAGCCCTGGGCACTCCTGGTGCACTGTACTAGGGTCTGACAAGTAAACCAAATCAACCAATCATGGAATCACTAATCCATACATCAATTTAAATAGGGAGAGCATATGCACTTTAGCACTGATCAGCAGGGGTAAAGTGACCAGAGTCATAAAACAGCCAACAACAGGTCAGAAAAAATACAGGAGGAAGGCAAAAAGTTTAGGGATGACCCTGCAAAAAGGGCCAAGTCCAACACTCCCCATGATGTTGAACCCTTCTGTGTGGCATCCACCAAGGGACATATGGTGACTGCCCAGCATCTGGGAATTCTGTAAGCAGACTCTTCTCATTTTAGGCATTTAACTCAGTGGTCTCCTGATCGAAGTCATGAACAAAAGACTGAGAAACCGATACCTGTTGCTGTTTCTTCATCATTCTTTGAAGATCTCTGACACTGGAGACAACCGCTCCCAGTTTCCAGTAATAAGATCAGATCGTATGATTAAAGTACCAAAGAGACTAATTGAAGAGATTTAAATGTATATGTATAAATGCTGATTTGTAAAGAAAAGAATTTTGGGTTTTTATTTAACAGAGGCGGAGGTGTAGTGTCTTATGAGTTTTTATGATGGAACTCTTTTGGTTCCGACTGGACTCCATAGAGCCGTAACGTAGGTGTTAGAGCGGAATGCGGTTTAGAATTTTGAGTTTGCGGTTATATGTGGAAGAATAAAGATGTGTAATATCAAGCTCCATGTGTGGCGTAGTCATTGGCGGGTACGCAGGCTGGGTGAACACTACAGCTATCACAGGAAAGCAGGGCCAGCCCAGAGGATGGAAGGTGGAAGGTGCGCTTTTTCTTTCCTAAGGCTCTACTGACCGATACCCTTACCCTGGACCTCTCCATTTACTACTAATATTTGTATCATTATTGCTATTACTATTGTTCTTAGTATTATCATTGGCACCACTATTGTTTTCTATTGAGATTTTGCCTCTCGCTATACTTATGGAGCTCCCTTCCACCTTGCGCACAGCACACATCAGTGCTGTACAGTGCTCCGGGGCAAGCCATTATCTCTTATCACACTGGTCTCCCCCAACCCAAGCTTACAAGACTACAAGGTGGGTGTTGGAAGATATCTGATCTAGTGGTACTTTGCCTAGCTACTGATGGTGATGAACATGTTTCTGCATTGTATAAGAGGAAACCCCTCTCCCATTCTATTCTTATCCTCCCCTCACTCCCCACCATTGTTCAGAACCAGTGGAGGTGATCAGGGGTTTTCTGAAAGCCCCCTTTGTTGTTGATGTTGTCTTTGATACCAACAGATTTTTGCCCCAGTATACTACGGTTTTGACGGGGTGGTGATGTTGCTAGTTCAGCCTCTAGAAGCCTCTTTTCTCTTTTCTAGCCTTGTATCCTACTATTGTGATGCTAATGCAAAATTCAATTTTATTCCTTGTAATTGTAATGTTACTAAATACCCTGTTCTTCTATGACTTCCTCCATTTGTCAGAGGCATTTGTACTGACAACGTGTATCTCAATATACTATTTCAACAAAAAAATAGTTAGTTGGAACAGAGGTAAACTAGCAGTGACCCTCGAATATGATTCTGGTCCATACCTCTACCCACCTTCATGGGAAACCTTGGTGACTCCGTCTGCATATTGAAGGCTAATCAAAGTACAACCACAAAGCTTTTCAGAGTCTAGAGACATGGTGGAGTCCTTCACCACCAAGCCAACTTGTTAGACCTCATAGATCTGCAAGCAGATCTTCCTACCAGTGGTATTTATACAAGATATGCCTATGCCCGTGGGATGTACATTGCGATCACATCTTTAAATCAGATGGGGGTCTGCAGCATCACTATGTGTCAAGCAGATGAACAGTTTGCAACAAGGTTCCTAAACAATAGTTTAAATTGCAAGGCAAGGCCATTTTAACTTACTGCAGACAAAAAAAGTTATGGGTGTGTAACTAAACCATTATAGTAAAGCAGGGTCACAATCAAAACCAAAACCATTCTAACAAGTCTCAATGATGACTTCAAGCTGAACACAGCACTTGATATTGCCACGTGTCTCCCTGTACACTGAATCTGAGAAACCTCAGGTAACTGATTGGATGTTCAGTTAAACATTTCGGTCTACAGTATGTTGAAGGGTTGTGGGATAATTTGCCTTTATAAGACCTCACTCTGAGACAGTGGGTGGGCTGTAGGGCATGCAGGGGCTACAGAACAATCAGGTTTCTCAGGCAGATAGGATGGGGTGCCAGAGCAGAGCATTGAACAATCAACCAATGGACACAATTACTTCAATATCAAGTTCAACTTAATATAAAAAGCAGTTGTGAAAATATGGGTTGTTGGTTCAGGGGGTGAAACCCTACTCAAGCAACAGACACAATCTTTGTCAGGGTGAACCACAAAAAGGCATAAACTAACCGGTGCTCACCCTCTGGTAGCTTGGCACAAAACAGTCAGACGTAACTTAGAGGTAATGTGTAAAACATTTATGCAGCACTTAAGTAATAAAGTGAAAACACAATACAAGAAACATCCAACATCAAGTTAGAAAAATAAAGTAAATTGTAATTAATTATTTGACACCAAACCAAAACAAAGTCAATCAGTTGAACCAGAGTTATGAATTTTTAAAGTGAAAGACCTGGGAAAAGTTCAAAGGTATGGCAGACCATGAGTGAGCACGGGTCAGATACACAAAGTGGATTGAGTCCTGTCTTAGAAGACATTTTGTGACAAAATGCCTGAGACGGTAATGTTCCATGGGACAAGGCAGCCAGTGGTGTCCAAGGAGGAGGCGTCGTCTTTGAGGAGCTGCTGGACAAAGTCGCAGTGAAGATTTCTATGTTTGGACGTAGTTTCTTTTATTGATGTTGAACGTAACTGGAGCTACCAGAAAGTTAGTCCAATTGGCAAAGCACCTTAGGTGGATCAGCGAGCAGGTAGTTCCTAGTCCCCTCTCCTCTCGGTCCTCATGGCACTTCTTGGCCGAGAATGTTTTGAGTCCCAAGTTTTGGATTGGGACTATCTGTGCATCTTTGCACCACTTCCAAGGGTCCAGGACTGGAGAGGCACCACGTGGAGGATCAGGACTCACTTAGGCTGGGTACAGGTGTGGGTTTAAGATGGTTTGAGCCTTTTTTGCCCATGAGGCTCTGGTCAGGAGGCCAGCCAAGTAGCCCTTGGAGTCACTCTGAAAGTCTTGGGTTAAAACAGAGTAGCAGGTCTAAAACAGCATTGCAGTCCTCTGGGGGTACAGGGCAGGCTTTAGGCAGCAGGGCAGTCCTCTTGTTGCTGTACGGCCATCCTCTGAAGTACACAGCTGGCTACAGGGAGCAGGGTAGTCTTCCACAAGTCCTTCCAAAGGTCTAGAATTGAACTGAAGTGTAGGTGTGAGAATCCTGATTTTATACCTGTGCCAGCTTTGAAGTGGAAGAAACATCTGGAGTTTTCTCCTCCACAGAAGTGTCTGGAACTTCTTGCATCCCTGCCCTTGTCCTAGGTTGTCTGAAGTCCCAAAGGCTGATGTTAAGTTCTTTGCAGCTCTATAGCAAAACACAATAAACCAATTCATACATAAATGCCTAGATTTTATGAGTCGGATGTCTTATTATCACTAAGGCCCTCAGTCAGAAAGCAGAACCTGGAAAAAACAAAAATCTACTAATTTAATTAATAAGTGGCCTAATAAATATGCCAGTGGCACATTGCGCCACGGGAACGTAAACTAAATGACGTTCCGGCGGCGCAAACGTGCCTGTAGTTCGGGGAATCTGTGCAGTTCGTATGGTTCCCCCTTGGACCAGGTTTTCCTGAGAGAACCACAATAGAACCTGTTTCTCTGATTTTCCTGCAGAGTGGACTTGTGTGTTTTTAATGCCCAATTTTGCTCCATGAGTGAGTTGACCAAGTCCCGAACTTGCTGTTAAACCATTGAGCAATTTTGCATCCTTCACTAATCAAGATGCATGAAATAGCTTTTTCACAATTAACTTTCATCTTGGTTTGCAAAAATCCTTGGTGCCTCGTGCACTAAATATCTCAGTAAGAAACCTGAAATGTGAGCTTTTACACCAGAGCAGTGGAAGACTTTGCAAGAAAATTCATTGTTTGCAGTTTGTTCTAACAAAGTGCAAACAGACTTTTGAGCAAGACAGAGCTGACATCTGACAATGATGAATCGTGCTGGTACAGGCTATAGTGATGCTTCGGTGCTGCTCCAAAACCGCTAAATGTTCAGTGCTGTAAATAAGAGCTCAGTCAATTTGTTTTCCAGCTCTGTACTGAAGCTGTCACTGCCCTTGAAACAAACACAGAGCAGTCCAAATACATTCTGTGATGTTTGTGTCATCTTGTTCATTACTCCTATCGTGTCTGTCGATCACGTCTCATGGGCAAAGCACAACGTGTACCTGATGCTTTTGGCCTGAGGGACTTCTAGGCGTTTTTTATTTTCTTGTTGTCAAATTCTTCATGCTTTAGAGGTTGCACTCCATCTTACTTTGAAGCATTTCATGTGGGCACCGAAACTTTAAGTATTTTAGCTTTTTTCAAACAAAGAAAGCGAATGCATAAATATACTCTCAAACTGGCACATGCATCAAGCAAAAATCACCTCGCAAAAATACCGAATCGCTAAAATCTCCTGTTAGCGAGTGGCAAACAACGAATCCCAATGTATCAACACCAATAGCGAAAAAATAAAGAATCACTAAAAGAATCCCCATTAAAATAAAGAATCGCAAAAAAAACCGTGAAAATAAAGAATCGCAAAATAAAGAATCGGCAATACCGAAAATACAAATAGCGCCTGGCATTAGCGATTCGCAAATAAAGAATCGCAAAAGAATGCATCAAAAATCGCAAATACTGAAAATCTCCAAAATCGCTATTTAGCATGAACAGATTAAGGGGAATCAGAACCAGGAGGTAAAGTTGCAGAAAAAAGAAAAAAGAAAATAAAAAAATTGCACAAGTGTACCACAGATGTAATCAGAAAGCCATAAAAATTGGGCCTGGAGACCCTGTTTCCTTTCACAAAATGGCAGCCCTCTACGTGCTTGCAAGGAGGATGAGAATAAATGCAGCAGCACAGCGCAGGAGAAGGATCCAGGAGAGGGTATTCAGAGTACGCATTACATTGCTGGGCCAATATGAGGATGAAGTATATGACAAGTACCGTCTGAATCGTGCCATGATAATGCGCATAATTGCTGACCTGGAACCACTACTGCAGCACCAGACACGTAGGACCAATGGCATTCCTGCGCACGTCCAGGTCCTATGCAGCCTGCACCTACTGGCGTCTGGAAGTTTCCAGGGGGTCATAGCGGTAGCGGGAGGCGTATCACAAAGCGCACTTTCACACTGCTTACGTGAATTCATTGATGCCATGCTGACAATGATACATACCCACATCAGCTTCCCCACAACCCCACAGCAGATGGCACGCACCAAACAGGAATTCTACCAGGTGGCCCAATTCCCCCATGTCATAGGATGCATTGACTGCACGCATGTCCCCATCTGTCCCCCCTCAGCCAATGAGTACATCTTCCGTAACAGGAAGTCCTATCACTCCATCAACGTGCAGGTCGTGTGCGATGCCAAGCACATCATCACGGACATAGTGGCACAATTTCCAGGGAGCACACACGACTCCTATATATTCAGACACAGTGGCATCCACAGGCGTCTGCTCAATTGAGAATTCGGAGAGGGACTCCTGCTTGGTACATACTCATGCCTATTCATAACATCTGTATCACACATGTATCATCATAACTGCCGCTAAGCCTTTGCTTCCCCCCTGTAGGTGACAGTGCATACACCCTGCGGGAATATATCCTCACTCCCTACATCAACCCAGCTACACCACAGGAGCAACGCTACAACGCGCCCCATATTAGCACAAGAAATGTGATTGAGAGGACATTCGGGATCCTGAAGAGTCGCTTCTGGATCTTACATAAGACTGGTGGTGCTTTGCAATATAAACCAGACACCTGCTGCAGGATTGTAGCAGTATGTGCCATGCTGCACAACATTGCAACCAGAAGGGGGATACCCATAGAGGTGGACAGAAATGACAACTATCGGGATGATCAACCACCAGCACAACACCGACAGTCTCACGTTCCAAACACAGCTGAAGGTCAAAGGAGGCGGACATACATCACACAACATCATTTCAGAGCCAGGGAAGAATGAGCCATGACGATATCATTAGGAGTGCTACTGTTTACTTCACATGAGCACTTATGTAAGTAATGTTACATTAACATGCTAATTACAGTTTCCCCACACATTGTGGCAAAAAACATGACCGTTGGCACCACGGGAGGGCTAGGGCAAAATTAAAGTGGCCCATGGTTACCCAACCATGGTCAGGGATGCAGAACTGAATGTCTAGTGGCGCTTCCCAAGAACCCCCAGCCTCCTATCGCGTGTCTCCTCCACCTCACCACGCTGTGTCTCTGTGGCTGTGGAGCAGCACAAACTGCGTCTCCTGGTGCAGGTCTCCAGCACCGACACGCTGCTCACACCTGATGCGGCCTCACTGCCCTCCTCCCCTCCCAAGTTGCTACCACTGAATGTCCCTGACTGCAAGTGTTCCACTGCAGTGGTCACCTGGCCTAAGGCCTTCGCCACGTCCCCACAGTAATGGCCGAGGTCCACCTGCAGTGACACGGAGCGGCGGGACAAAACAGCAGTGCTATTGCAGAGCTTTGTGATGGCCCTGGTCGATGCAGTGGTACGGAACAAGTTCTGCCTATGCCTCCTGCGCTCGCTGTATTGTCCTGCTCGGATGGCACGGGTGAGCTCCTGGAGGTTCTGACTTATGTCCCTATTGCCCTCTGTCACAACTGTGGTCATGTGCCGCACAGCGTCTGTTAGAGTGCACATGTGTTTTGCGAGTTTAGAAATATTGATGTTCATTGTCCCCATGTGTCTCCCCTGCAGGCGCTGAACACGCAGCATCTGGGCTTCGACACCACCATAGATGTTCCTTGGCTGGTCGCCTCCCTTGGCAGTACTGCGCATGGACCTGCGCCGCTGTGTGACTCTGCCACGTGCTGGTGGGGGGGCTGGCAGTGTGACACGTGTCTGACTTTGGCCACTTGTGGGTGCTGGACTCGGGTCTGCATCCATCACCTGCAGGGAGGGGACATGTGCCCTGCGTCTTAGTGGTATTGTCGCTGGTGGTGGTGGTGGTGGTTGTATTGTCGCTGGTGGTGGTGGTGGTATTGCCGCTGGTGGTGGTGGGGATTGACCTTCCTGCGGAGTGTCGCCATCGGTATCTGCCGGTGTCTCAGAGATGACGAGGCGCTCACTGTCATCAGAATCCCCAGGAGATGCATCTGTGTGTGAAACAGTGCATTGTTAGTTTATTTTGTGACTACATCTGTTTGTCATTCTGCATTTATTTCCTACAATGAATTACATGATTTGACACTCTGTTGGCCCTGTACTGCTGATGTAACTTATTGTGCATTGGTGACTATACATAGACTTAAAATCGGCCTTTGATTTAGTTCCCCGTTGTAAATTTTGGTCTGTCCTTGCTGATCAAGGGATGCCATCTGATCTTTTGACTCTACTCGTCCGCCTGCATGAGAACAATTACGCCAGAATCAGATGGGGGCCCAGGGTGAGGTCACTGATTCTTTCCCTGTCGAGCGTGGGGTACGACAGGGGTGTGTCTTGGCCCCTACTCTATTTTCACTTTATATAAATGGACTAGTTGAACATCTTTGTAGCTCCCCCACAGATGCTCCTATTTTGGCTGGTGCGCGTGTGCCTGTTCTCATGTTCGCGGACGACACCCTTATTGTTTTGCGGACCCCGAGTGGCTTGCAGAAGGCGGTAAATGCCTTTGGAGAATTCTGTCTACGACGTGGTCTTGAGATTAATACCACAAAAACTAAGTTCATGTCTTTGAACTTGTTCAAACCCTATAAGGGTAGAATTCTCTTAAATGGTACTCCTCTTGAGCAGGTTGATTCTTTTGTATATCTTGGAATCTCGCTCCAGGCTAATATGGGACCTCTAAACACAAGTCCTCCCTAACTAGGCCTGTTACACCTGCCTTGGAGGTCTACAATATGAAAGTAATCAATACTGCCATTTATGGAGTAGAACTCTGGGGCTTTAACAACTTGAACCATTTAGTTAAAGCGGAGAATAAGTTCTTACGTAACTTAGTTGGTGTTCCACAAAGTACCCCGATCATTCCGCTCTTGTTGGATTTGGGCAGGAAAAGTATCAAAGATATAGCAAGGCTACGACCATTATTATACTGGAGACGCATTTGGTCCACTCCCGAACTTCTACATTATGCACAGGGACTGAAGGACGTGATTTTGGCCGACCAATTTCATAAAATTAAGTGGCTCAAGGAGCTCAGGTCTCTTTTATTAAAGTTGGACCTGAGCATCTCATGGGACAAACCAGATTCTTCAATTTTCACATCTAAAAAACTAATGAATATTGGGAAATGGTTCAGACAGAATCCAACAGAGCCAATATGCACACGAATTTAACTGGTCGGTTCTTAGACTATAAATCACGTCCATTGTGTGAAGCTTATTGGGATATTATCGAGAGGCCATTAGACCGTAAGTTATATTTTCAATTTAGGATAGGTACTCTCACGGTCAAAGCATTCACTAATAAATGGTCCTCTACAATGGATGAGAAATGTCATAATTGTCTGGATATGATTGAATCAGTAGCGCATGTATTCTTTGCGTGTCCCCTTTATGCAGCCCCGCGTCGCAAGTGGCTTAGACCTATCTGTCTAAAATTAGCTTCAAGTAGACATATAGAAGCATTAAGGATATTGGGTCTGACTGCTCGCCATGTTTGGCGGTGGCTGTAGCCAAATTTTTAAGTTGGGCTTGGATAATACGTACCCGGACTTCTATCCAACTTACTAGTTGCTAGTAAACCTCTTGAATTTGCTATGCTGTTTTAATCTTTTTTAAAGAGGGAAAGAAATTTTATGTAAATTTAGTAATTGAAAATGTATATTAATTCTTTTATTGACAGTAATTAATTGGATCTAATGTTTTTTTTTATATAACAAAGAGGATTGTCATGTGATATTTATTTTGTTTGTGTCTAATATGTTTTATGTGCTTTCAAGATTTACTGTTGAATAAAGCTTTTGATGATGATGACTATACATGCACACTTGGCTGACATGACTATGACTCCCATGATGCATTACTAATGTGAGGGCATATGTGTTATGCACTTCTACCTGCACACTGTGATTGACCTGGGGGGATGGGGATGGGTATACGATACGCAGCGTATGGGCGCAGGCATGCATCTTACCTTGTTCTGTAGTAGCTGCGCCGAAGGTGTCCATCTGGGTTACTCCGACGACTGCCACTGGCTCAATGGTCCCCTCAACGAGCTCCTCCAGGGCAGTGTTGGCAGGTACTGTGGATGGCCCCCCTCCTGTGCCAGCGGCCTCCTTGACCCTTTCGGCAATGCGTTCCTTTGCCCTCTTCCTGAGGTCATACCACCTCTTCTTTAGGTCGTCGATGCTGCGGTGCGTCACTCCTACAGCATTCACCCTCTCCCTGATGCGAAGCCAAATCTTCCTCTTCTCAGCTTCGGGCACCTTGAGTGACAGCTTCCCAAACAGCTTGTCATGCTTGCTGCTTTTTAACCCCCCTCGATCAGGTGCTCAAGTTCCCTGTCAGAGAACTTTCTCTTCCTCTTCCTGGGCGTGTCTGAAGTGGCAGGTGCATCCTTGTCCATCCTGGATGAAGGTAGGGTGGATGGTTTCAGGGGGTGAAGTCTCTTGCCTCAGCCTGTATGCTCTGCTTCCTCCTGTGAGCTCCTCAGGGCAGTGAATGAGGGATGGGCTGGTTGACTTCCTGATTGTGATGTCATCAGCCCGCTTCTTGTGCGACCCGTTTTTAGCGAATTCGCTATTTCCGAAGACGCTACTACCGAATTCGGTAATACCGAATTCGGTAATTGCTAATCTTTTTTTTAAGGAATCGCTATTGAGTTTTCGGTAAATATTAGCGATTTTTAAGGAAACGCTAAGATATACCTAATCTGTTCATGCATTCCGAAATGCGATTCCTTATTAGCGATTCTTTATTTTTCGCTATTAAGGAATCGCTTTTCAGAATGTTGATGCATGTGCACCTAAGATGTTTCTTTTTGCATTCTATTTCATATGTTTCTAAAGTTTCGCATGAACATAAAATAAAGCTCTGTACTTTAAAATATTACGAGCTAAGCTCCAGACAAAAATCAAAGATATAAAAACTAACGGTGCTATCTATGCACACGACGGAAAATACAGGATAATAGGAAATAGAAAGCAGAGACAAATATTTCACAAGCATTGGCAAAGCCAGTGGGTTTGGGATTAATGTGCTAATGCTGATGCATGTAGCACTGACACAGAGTGAGACACTGGAGAAGACGACATCAGGAAGGGACATAGAGAGCTATAAACCGCCTCATTCAGTTTCATGCGAGCACTGGAGTGGAAGGGGAAAGGTACACCCAAAGAGACAAGAGCATGAATACTGCAAGGGGCTGAGTCAAGTGAAGGGGAGAAACAATAAGAGGAAGAGAAGAAGACAGAAAAGTAATAACCTGAATCTCTATCTGGCTGAGTTTATGTAGAATGGTGAACGACTAGCCATTGCAATTATTGGTTTGGCAGAACCCTCTCTGGGTTCCAAATCCAACAGACAAGGATGTAAGCTATGGCATACCACTTGAGGAAAAGACAGGCTAGAGGTGCATAAATAAGTAGCAACAGACAGACAGATAATGCGGTAACTTCTCAGGTCAAGTCGAGATGGGAAATCATTAGTAATGACTAGTGTGAAATCATCTGGGAGTCGTACTTCTATGATCTCTAATGCAGGTGTAAGGAAAAGGCAGAATTGTAGCCATGGGGCCATTCAGGAAATGTTAAATACCATTGGCAGAGCAGAGAAAGCCTCTGTTCCATGCAAGCTCACAAAGGTTCTCTTAGCCCAACTCCAAAGCAACCATAGACTAAAGTTGTAATGTAGGTAAAACCTACTGTTTATACAACCTTGGAAGAGCTGCCAAAAGTTCTGATAAAATCAAAACTTTTCGCATTTATAGGTCAGTCTAATTTGACAAATGTATATCCTTAAACACAGTCTACCACAGGCACTCAGGGGCACAAACCAAGAACCAAAGCTGACACACTGACAATTCAAAGGAATGTTGCAGCAGCTATTGTGAGAACTTTGTAGAAAATAACGAAAGAGCCATTACCCATCTCTACCCAGTTTATAAAGGCCCCAAAAGCTATGATTGCACTCACAGATGAGTAAGCCCACCTGGATCCAAAGCTGTCAACATTTGGTCATTAGTTCATTGAGTTTAAGGCTAATCGAGACAAGAATTGTTCTTGAGAGATGGAGGGCACAGGATATCCAATCAGAATAAAAAATTAGGTAAGATTCACCAAGAGTATATAGCCTTGACTATCTCAACCAATGGTGCCAGTGTACTGGTGACGGAAAATGTTGTATCTCAAAGGTCCTGCTCATAATTCCCAGCCTAAATCTCATTCCTCTTCCAGCACAAGTCCATCCAATCAATCTCTCCAGAAACCCTAATTATGTACTTAGGTGAAATGTTGGCCAAACAGATGCTTGCATGAAAATCCCTGCTGCCATGAAATCAGCAATAAAATTCATCACACCGCTCACAACCATGTCAGAAATTAACTCAGGATTGATGATCAAGTGGAGAAATGTAAAACATTTCTGTCTGATTGAAACGAGGATTGCACTAGAGATGCAAGAGTCTTGACAGAGTTTAAAAGCAAGGTGGCCTTCTCAAATCAAAGCTTAAGGATTATGAAAAAAAACAATCATACCTGAAATCGAATGAGTTGATCCACAGTCTACTGCATAGTACCCTCCCTGAGTCGTGACAATGGAACTTGAATTATTACATTCAGTGGATTCACTGAATCACTGCCTCAATAACCCTAACCAGGAACCGGCACTCCCCATTTACATGTTATATATCCCTGGATATAGGCCTCGCTCGGACAAGACCACGAAATACCGGATCTTTGCACTATGTACTTTTCGGAGCGGTTTAACATTTGTATGACTTAGCTGACAGAAGAAGTCAGCTCAAGAGTGACTCTGTAATCTCAGAAGCCAATAATAAGCTACACTTGTCTGCAAGCCACAGCCAAACTATAGGACATGATATCATGGCAAACCACTGTCTATATACTTCTCATATTAATCATCATTGATTTATTAGGGAACACAGCTGATATCTAGTTAAGCTTCTCCCACCTCATGAATTTGCAAAACCAATCCAAGTTCTTACATTTTGTGTTCGTGTTTGCTGTGTTTCATGAATCATACCCATCTTTTCCCCATTGGCCCTTGTATTACTTAGTTTTTGTTTTTTCACTCTACAGTCTCTCTGCATTATTTCTAACTCCAACATGTCATTTTTATCAACCACGTGGTAACCACAAGGAGCACAGATTATTACATGCAATTTACTCTCCAGTTTTATTTCTCTCTCCATTGAGTTTCTCTTGCTCTTCTCTATACCTTTTCTTTCATCATGGTTTGAGGTGTCTCAACATTATTGAACCATGCCTCTCACCGTTATGAAGATGTAGAAGCATGGGTAGAATTAAGAAACCCTGAGAACTACTTTAGATTTGTGGGATGGACACAGCGAAACCTGCCTAAATGGGGTTTGCCTCTCCATTTAAAACATTATCATTATTACCAAAAACGCTTCACTAAACCCTTGTTGTACAGAAATAAATTGACACTGAGATCAAAGACCACATTCACAAGTTTGAGTTGTGATTGCAGATACCTATGAGTGATTGTATGACTTAACATCACAGCTATGAATATCATGAGAGAAGAATATCACAGACAAAATATTGAAAGTTAAATGCATACAGATGAAGTATATATTTAATATAAAGGGTGCATATATGTGGAGTTAGATACTTACTTTTTGATATTTTGTATTCAACATTTTGTCCTTAGTATTTGTATACCTTGCTATTCGAGCTTCGATATTCAGAAGAAATACCCTAAAAGTTACATGCAGACTTGCTCAGTTTGACAGAGGGTAGAGAAGCAGGCTCTCTATTTATGGTCTACTAAAATGAAGTATACTGTGTAGAGAGACCAGTGAGTAGAACAGATTCTGTACCATTGGCAAAACTCTTCCCTATAGGGTCCCCTGGGCCTAGGAGCTCTGATGTGTAAGGCCCAGGTTCCTGGGGCTCAGTTCCCTATGGGGCCGACAGGTCTTCTCCATGAGGAGTGGGTACCTGAGCTGGTAGCTGTTCGGAAGATGGTTTCCCAGTCTGCTTACCTTTCCTCTTGAAGGGTTAGTCCATCAGTTCAGGCTCCAACACCTTTTTTACCCTGGGCCTTGCTCTATGCTCGGGTTTTACACACACCCATTCAGGAATTCCCAGCATGGCTACATGGCACCTAAACTCAATCTCAGCCCAAGGTGAGGACTCCAGATTATTCCCTAGCAGACATTCAACTGGAATTACAGAAAAGACCATTACCTGTTTCTGGCCAGTAATCCATCCCCATTCTAAGGTCACCATCGCAATTGGATGTACTTTAGTGACATTATCAGCGTTGGTGACTATATAAGTTTGTCCAGTCAGATACTGTCCTGAAGATATCAGTTTTTCAGTCACCATGGTGACACTGGCTCCTGTATCTCACAGGTCTTCTGCCCTAATCCCATTAATCAAAGGCTGCTGTTTGTATTTTTCCATATTAGTAGGCCAAAAAACTAAGGGGCATATTAACAAGGGCTTTATCTCCACTTTTTTGGCTTTAAAAGCCAAAGAAGCGGAGATAAAAATATCGCCCTATCAACAACAGGGTGCTAACATGAAAAATCGCATGTTAGCACACTTTTTCACTACGCTTCCCTTTGCATCTCTAATGAGATGAAAAGTGGGCGTTCCAGAGCAAAATAATAGGAGAAATGACGCTCAGCGACATTTCTCCTATTATGAAGCTTCACGCTAACCCTGTTAGAGACAAAAAAAGCAGCGCTAATCACGGTTAACGCTGCTATTTTACGTCTGCTAATTTTCAGACTTAGCCATGTAATCCAATGGGAGGTGGATTAAATGGCTAAATCCACCATGGGCTATCAACAAGGATATCCCTATCCTTGTAGTTTTATCGCTGCATTACCAGCGATAACCTCCCAAAATGGCGCTATCTTTTTTTTATCGCCTAGGCTTTTAGCGTTGTTAATAACGCGATAACCAGGCAATATTATTATCCAGCGATAGCGGGCGTTAAAAAAATTAACTCTAAGCGTCCTTAGCGTTAATTTTCCCTGTTCCTTGTTAATATGCCCCCAAGGTTGCAAGCTCCACCCCAGCCTCAGAGACTAGTGCAGCTTCTTTGTGCACTTTGATGTACTCATGGCACACTAGGGATCCCACCTGGAGACCTGATATTCCAGTTCTTACTGGAGCAGTACTAGAGGGATTTTAATTGTGGATTCAGGCAGAATTTTGGGGCCCACACTCCTTAGCATGTTTTTGGGTGCCTTTAGAAGACTCTTTACTTTTATCGTTAGGATGTTCATTGCTCACCCTCTTTTCCCTGGGGAGGCTCAGTTGCCCCTTTCTTTTGGTCACACTCATCAGCGATAGTTTTGGCCACCCTAGTCTTGATCCGGTGGTCCTCCTTCTTTCCCAATTCTTGGGGAGAAATTGGACCTAGGTCTACCAAGTAGTGGTTCAACTTTTCAGAAACACAGTTACTCAACAGATGTTCTTTCAAAATCAAATTATACAGCCCATCATAGTCGTACACCTGGCTTTCTTCCAACCAACCACCCTCCCCTTCATTGGAAAGGCCATCAATGTCCAACTTTCTGAGTTCATCAAAGTGAACCACATCTTGGAACCCTCCCCATCCAGCTTCTGAAGCAACTACAGCAACGAGACCGCCATCCTCGCCGCCACAGATGACGTCCGCACCTTCCTTGACCGAGGTGAAACTACAGCCCTCATCCTCCTGGACCTCTCAGCTTCCTACAACATTGTTTCCCACACCGTACCCTATGCAAAAGACTCCATGATACCCTCATCAGAGACAAAGCTCTGGAAGGGCTTTGCTCCTTCCTCAGCGGCTGAACACAGAGTCAGACTACATCCATTCCAATATGAACCCAAAGAGATCAGCTGCAGAGTTCCTGAGGGCCCCTCCCTGAGCCCCACTCTCTTTAACATCGCCCGCTCATAGCCATCGTCAGGAACCACTGACTCAACATTGTCTCCTATGCAGACGACACCCAGCTAATCCTCGACCTCACCAACAAACCCACAGTTGCCAAGAACAACTTCCACAACGAGATGAAGGCTGTCACTACCTGGATGCAGGACAGCTGCCTCAAGCTCATCTCAGAGAAGTCCAAAGTCCTCATCCTGGGCACCAACCGCTCCGCCTGAGATGACTCTGGTGGCCCGCAGATCTTGGACCCCCACCAATAGAACACGCATGAAACCTTGGCCTTATCCTTGAATCATCACTCACCATGAACCACCAGATCCACACCGTACCATCATCCTGCTTCCACATGCTACGCCTTCTCTGAAAGATCTTCAAGTTGATCCCCACTGAGTCCCGAAAGACGGTCACCCACGTACTCATCAGCAGCAAACTCAACTACAGCAACGCACTCTACACTGGCATCACCTAGAAACTCCTCAAGAAACTGCAGAACATTCAGAATGCCTCATCCAGATTCATCCTCAATATTCCCCACTGCAGCCACATCACCAGCCACCTGAGAGACCTCCACTGGCTCCCAGTCAACAAAATGATCACCTTCAAGCTCCTCACACAGGCCTACAAAGCCCTACATGATGCAGGACCTGCGTACCTCAACCACCGCCTCTCATTCCACACACCCAAGAGAGACCTCTGCTCCGCCCATCTGGCCTTGGCCACTGTCCCACATATCTGCAAGACCACGGCTGGAGGAAGATCCTTCTCCTACCTTGTAGCAAAAACCTGGAACACCCTGCCTCTCCACCTCAGTACATTACTGTCACTGCCTCCATTTAGAAAGGACCTCACGACCTGGCTCTTCGACTGAACCACAGTGCCTTTAGTGAATCAGCAGCCCCCCCTTAACCACTCCAGCACCTTGGGACCCTTACGGGTAAGTCGTCATACTTTACAAGTCACTTGATTGATTGACTAAGTGTCTTCTCTAAACAGTCTACAAAATCAACCCTGGACTGACTGGAGGTTTTTAAGTCCAGCTGAACGGAATACCATATTCTTCAGGGGTGAATCCAAAGCCCTCAATCAGGGTACCCTTCATGTTGTCATAGGACTCAGCATCTATCCCTGTCAGTGTCATGAGTCTATACTTACACTTACCAGATAACAGTTCCCAAAGGAGACAACCCCAATGCTTCTGGCTGCCTTCTTCATACCACAGGATCTCTTGAACGCTGTGAACCACTCTGTGATGTCATCACCATCTATATATTTTGGGACAATCCCTTTGGGGATTTTAGGGTCAAAGGTTTCCTCTCTGTCCTTAGGTATTATGCTGCTGCCACCTTTCATGGGTGCTAAACCAATGTCTGTCCTTGCCCTTTCTATGGCCAACATCTTGTCCTCCAGGGCTATTCTGCAGCCCAATCTCTCCAGAAGGATCTTCTCCTCTGTGGGATCTTTAGTGTACCATGGGAAACCTGAGCAATCTTCAGTAGAGGCAGAGGTTCTTGGTGCTTTGGGTTGGTCTTGGGGTAGAGATGCTGAATCCTCTCCCTCGATTGGGGGCACGTCTGAGTTATTCTCCTCGCTCGTTCCACCCTGGTTCTCAGGGTTGGCGTCCTCATCCAAAGAATATGCCAGCTCATACTCTACCAACAGCTTCAGAAACGTTGCAGTGGTAGGTTGTGAGACAGTTTTTATTTTGTACCCTCTACAGAGGGCCCTTAAATGAGAATATTTCACCTGCAGGTAAGGGGTGATGTCGAGCTCCTTAGCCACATCCCTTGTGGTACTCTTTATCACACTAAACTTGCGACCTTTTTAGAGCTAGAAAAAATGCTAACATAAGTTTTTTAAACTTAACTATAGTCATTTTAACATTGTAAACAAATTTAAAATTCAGAGACTTAACCAAGGCCCTAATAGTTAATTTTTGAAATTTGGAAAAAGTCGTCCAATCGAAAAAAATGCTATTTTAACTAAAGGCAATTTGGGGATCTACTCATGTAGTCATGACAAAGTGGGATTCGTAAACGCAAAGTCATAGAACCCACTGCTGATCCATCAATGTACGAAACTGGCTCTCTATATAGTGTACTAATACGAAGTACGCTGTGCAGAGAGACCAGTGGTTCCCCAAATTGTTTACAGAGGCTAAAGTACAAAATACTGATGCTCTCTTTCATGGTAGTTTGGGTGAGCAGTTAGGCTTATTAGAGGCTAGTGCTAAGTATTTGTTGAGCTCACAGAGGCAATAAAGTAGATAGACTCTCAAAAAATAACTGAGACCAAATTAGAAAAATAGATCTTCTTTTTATATATGTTTTGAAACAAAAAACTTCATGCAAAGGTAAGTACTGTTTTCGATAGCAATATTCAAGAGAAAGTAAAACATTCAAAGGTGCACTTTTATGATTAATAATTCAATCGTATGGGAGGAAAAGTCAAAGATGCTTAAAGGTAAATACAGTCAGTTTCAGGGGTTCACCTTCAGCGCTGTAGTTCGCCAAAGTCCAGAGAACTACCAGCCCTTCCCCGAAACCCACCTAGATTCTACTGGGAGCAGGGTGCTGGTGAGGCTGGTACCTGGCATGCTACTATGAATGTGGGCCACCTGGAAATAGGCTGCACAAGGAGATTTGCGGGCAAGTCTCACAGCTCCCAAACGGGGGCTGAGGGCACAAGGGGTCTTGGAGCCAGGGGGCACAGCCGGTTTGTCGGGACCCGGGCAGCTAGGGTGCAGAGTGGCTAGGTCGGCTTGGCTTGATTTGTCAACGGCAGAGTATGTATCATTGCACGCAAGGAGAGGTGTAAGAGGATGACGTGTTTCAGTGCAGAGGGTAAATGTATCATCGTTACGTAGGTGATCGAACACTACCGACAACTGCCCTGGTATCACTAACTCTGTGCATCGCAAGACAACGACACAGCTGTGGGTCCTTGCTGACCGCTGCCTTTGGCCTACGTTGCGGGCGAGTAGGTGACACATTTGGAACTGAGTCTTGATCATACATTGTCCGAGTACGCACATTAATGCAGAGTTTACATCACTGTACTCCCTTCGATGTGGTGACACCAAGTATGTGATTGACATCCCAACCACAAATGTCTGTGGGCCCTTGATGACTACGCAGTCGGAATATACTGCGGTCCAGCAGGCCTCACGCCAATCCAATCCAGTCCGTACCAGGCAGGACATGTCATCATTGCTGACTGAACACCTGCTCGGCTCTGGTGCTTTTGCCTCTTCCAACCACAAGTCACCCCCAAATATAATGTCATTGTCGTGTGTTAGAGTTTCAGGAGGGGCTCGCTGTACCGCATCTGGCCCGCGCTGACCGCTGACCGCTGCCTCAGGCCTCCACTGCTGTCGAGTAGGTCACACTATTCGAATTCAGTCTTGATTTATTTATGGCTGACTTGATGTCATTGTACAGGCCTTAACGCAGACTGCATCCCCTTTCAGCCCCGGTGCCACTAAGTCTGTTCCCCGAGACCCATGGACCCTTTCTGGTTGAACTTTGGTGGCTACTGAGTCCATGGACTTGGGGTTGTCATCGCCATCATGTTGGTGATACTGACTTTGTGGCTAGAACGATGCCGTGGCATTCCACTCCCCCATTTGCTGCTTCCAGACAGATTCCACCCTCTGAATCATGCCCTGGAGGACACCTTCCACTGTCCCCTGCAACCCTCCACCACATACACCTTGGACATTGATGAGGACCCGCTCAGCTTGCGTGGCCCATCTGATTGCACCGCAAGTCACCGTCCCATGGCGGAGTGCCTGTGCCGGCCGCAGTGCAACCAGGGCCACTAACTCTGTGCTGGTCAGGTCCAGAAACCCTTCTTCTGAGATGTTGGATGGCCTCTGAGGCGATGGCCTTGGGGTCCTCAACGCCTTGTGTCTGTGGCCCTGCTCTGTCCGCTGCTTCCGGCCTCAAATGCCGCCCACCAGGGCTCACACATCAAATCGAGTCCTGACCATCCCAGACGCCCCATCACTGCAGGAGGCCCACGCCACCAGAATCAACTCCAACCACCAACTGCAAGTGTCGAAACGGTCATACTGACAGACTGACGGAGTTGCCCGCACCTCTTGTGGATGCCATCTTCTACCTGATCCCCTGCTCAGCACTCCAGGTGCCAATAGCTCAGTGCACCATGAATCATTGTCCATTACTGTTTTAGTTATGTGCTGTGGAGAGCTCATGCAGCAATGTCACCTCAGGCAATGTGGGAGACCTGGGACGGCAATGAGGAAGATGATGCAGGTGTGACCCCCTCCCCCACTGCAGCTGCATTAGGAATATCCAGAAGGGACACAATCCTAGACATTTTTCTTCACATGAGCACGCTCAGCTCTGGGGACCCCATCGCAGTGCACTGCAACTCACGGACACTTCTGTTTATATGTTGGGTGACCTCTGTACTTGCTCCGGCTCCCTCCATGTTGCTCAGCATTTGACTCTGTTATGCAGGTGTTTTCTGTTTCAATTGCACTGCTGTCCACTGTTCAAGTTGTTTCCAGCAACAAGCACTCTGTGCGGGCTGCCTTATACTCACCCCACACACATCCAGCACAGGCGTCACTGTACATGTGGCCCTGCCAATAAAGGGGCCGAGCGCATGCGCCCGTAGCCAATTCAACATGATATCTGCATGTGTCCCTGTTGTCTTGTTGAATGCATGAGGGCCCTAGAACATTACATTGTGCTGTGTACAGCGGATGCACACATGTCACGGCAGGCAGCGGGTTAGAGCTTGGACATGTAGCATTGTCGTCACCCGCACAATTTGTAAGGGCAGTGGACTGTGCCGTTGTACGCAGAGCCAATGTGGGTGTGTGACTGATATGTGCGTGCCCCTGGGTGTGGTTCTGTACTGGGAATGTGCATCTGCATGTGTCTCTATGGCAGTATGGGTCTCCTTTGTGGGTGTAGGTGGTCCCTGAAGGGTAATAGACACCCACGTATGTGAACTAGTTCGCCTTCCATGGGTTCGGAACACACCCGCACCTGTTGGGCCACCTCCTTTGGCGTTCTGACACCTGGCATTGGGGTGCCATGTGTGGGTCGGTGAAGTGTTGGGAGCCTGCCGTGCTTGCGGGTGCTTTATGCTGTGTGGTCTGTTGCAGGGGCTGGGTTCTCATCTAAGTAGCCTGGCTGTCCTGGTTCTGGTGGTGGGTTGTGTGGGATGTTCATGGGCTGTTGTAGGGCGTCGGTGTCGAAGGTGTGGTGGTCCTCACCGGCATCACTGATGTGTGGTCTTCTGTGCTCTGCTGGAGGTTTTGTGTGTCCCTCTGCAATGTGAAGGGGAGATGCATGTTGACATTGTGTTGACATGTGTGTTGGTGAATTGTTCTTGTTTACATGCACATTGTATGACAGTGTCCAATGTGACTGTTTTGGAGGTGCAGGATTTGGATGCAGGACAGTGTACATTTGGACTACATGGCGGGTGTGAGGTTTTACGCGTACATTTCCATCTTCACTGTTTCCAGCTCTGTCAGATGTAGTGGGCCTGTTTCTGCGAGTGTGCGGAGCCAGTTGTGTCCTCTGTTCTGCAGAGTCAGGGTTGCATATTGTAACACATTATCGTCAATGTGGATGTGCTGGTATTGCTATGTGTGTGTGCTGCAGTGTGCCGTGGGGATGAGGGACATGATCCAGTGTCATTGTGGGTGTGCAGTGTGCTCTGCCTATTTGTGCAAGTGTGCCATTGTGCCCATCAACCCCGTTCCCCCTAGTCCCTGGTCTTTACTCACCCTGTTGATGTTGTGTCAGGTCCTCCCGAGCTGTGTCAGCACTCCCGACTCCTTGCACCATCTCCACACTGTTGACTGTGGCCTCTGTTTCCTCCAGCTCCTCCTGTGGCGCAGGACTCCCACCTTCTGTCGCCGTTGCTGCCTTCCTGTAGGCAGTGGCTGTGTGCCTGGTTTAGATTATCACGTCATGCCAGCACCTCTTGGCCTCCTCCATTGGCCTCCTCGACACTCTGGCTGCATTCAAGGTAGTCTGATTGTGGGTCAGTTACTGGTTGTGTTCTGTCACCTCCGTGACGCTGGTGTTGTTTTCTTGCAGACTGCACCTCGTCTTCCTCTCCCTCTTCTCCTTGGCCTTCCCCGACCCTGTTGTTCCTTGCTGGTGGTCTGTGGGGCTTGTGGGGTTTGGGTTGGCCTCTGCGCTGGGTCAGGGTGCATCCATGTTGCTACGCACTGTGGCTTCTTTCTGGTGTGTTGTTTTTTCTGCTTTTATAGTGCATTGTCCCACCAGACGTGTGGGATTTGCAGGCCTGCTACTGGTTTTTGCTGCTTTTTGTATCGCAATTGGCCTCATCGCAGCTTTTTTGGTGTTCCTGTTTCGCATTTTAGCGGCATGGATTTGATTTTAATGCGGTCCGTTGACCGGTGAATACCTGATTAACACGGCGTAAATTTCCCGTGATGGACTGCGATGTTGAGGGTTGTGTTAAGTAACTTTTGCGATGGTTATCAAACGTTCTTGAGAATATCCCCCGTAGTGTTGTGCTCGCGTATGACTCTTCAGTATTCTCTGCACCAAGACATGCAGGCTGCAATGGCAGTTTGCACAAGCTTGATGAAGGGCCCCTTAGGGTGGAACAATTTGTGCTGCAGCCCTTAGGGACTCTCTTTAGTTCCAAGGCCTTAGGTACCAGGGGTACTACTAACTCGACACTTACAGGGATCCTAAAGGTTTGCCAATTGTGGAACAATGCTACAGTTTATGGAAAGGTCCTGGTGACTTGGTTAGCAGGAACTCTGTCATTCATAGTTGCACCAGATACCAGGCAAAAAGTGTAGGCTGACCGTGTCAAAAGGGGCACTTTCCTACAACTTGCATTATGAAGTTGTCTCAACAAATTGGTCAGAGAATTACGGGTAAGCACACACAAGCACGAGATGTTGAATTTCATCTGGAGTCTGCAATACAGGGCGTATCCCCTCAACAAGTACACAGGAATGTATGGCAAATGCCAATAAAACCCCCAAAATGACAGTCTAGTTACAAACTAGGCAGTATTATCCAATCAATCCAACTTACAAAACATATGTATTCTACAAAAGGATTCCTATTGTGCGATACTACAATGGTTTTAAAATATATATTTTTGTTTGATGATGCAAAGTATAACAACATCAGCACAAACTGGTGCCCACCATAAATAAAAATACAAAGCAGAAACCCATCAATGCACCAAATAATTTGCCATCCATTAATACAGTGAATAGAGCAGACAGTAGAAACACTGCAGTTAATCGACCTATACAATCCGTCAGAAAGCTTGGATTAGTGACCCTGAGAGAAGGCATAGCATCAACCTTATAATGCATATCCAGACCATAGTAATCAATCCAGCTATCCCATACTAACTTACAAGGACAACCCCTACTCCTGTAGGTATCTCTTTCCGCAGCCATGTATATGTGGCGTAACAAAACTTGAGAGGGCCCCCTGCAAGGGACATGGTGGAGCCCCTCCGGTCTCAATCTGGAGCTCTCCGGGCGAAGTACGGTGCTGAGGGGGCCCCCTGGAGGTTGGTGTCTGAGGGGGCCTGTGCTGCCCCCCTGGTCCATGCCTGTTTTCCATTTAGACATTGTGGAAGTTTCAGGCCCCCCCAATGTATGGCCAGATCTCGCTGGCAATCACTCGGTCCAGGTTAAAGAATACTAGTTTTACCCACAGGAGATCTATGTCAATAGGTATGCCTAGGAGCACAAACTTAAGATCGTCAGGTATTGTCACCCCTACCACTTTTCCCAGTTTTAGGAGCAATTTAGGCCAAAAAAGTCTCCAAGTGGCTCTCCTCATCTCAGACATCCAGGGGAGGTCACCCTGCCCATTATGTGAATCCGAGTTCTGTCGTAATCTGTCAGATCCATTGTAAAATTATAAACTGGATCAGCACCAATTTAGGATCATCAGGTATGGTCGTCCCTACCACTTTGACCGATTTTAGCAGTATTTTATGCCAGTATGTGTGTATGATGGGACAACTCTCCAAGGGGCATATCAGCAACAACCGGCGATAATTATCACTAAGTGCACTTAGCGCTAGGATAATTATCGTCGGCTAACGTGGATTTTTATTGCTGAGATAGCATGCTATTAGCAACGCTTATCTCAAAAGCGATAAAAATCCTAGTGCTAACTGCCTAACGTGAGATTATCAGTGGAAACCCAGCGATAATCTCACGAAATGTGGCGTTAGCTTGTTGATAGGGCCTCACAAACTTAGCCATGATATCCACCTTCCATAGGATATCATGGCTAAGTCAGTCCTGAAGCAGGCGAAAGGAAAGTAGCGATAACAGGAGTTAGCGCTACTTTTCTTGCCTGTTATGCTTCATAGCGTGGGGCTTGATGATAGGAGAAATGTCGCTAAGCGACATTTCTCCTGTCATGTCAGGTCAGGAACGCCCACTTTGCATCTCATTAGAGATGCAAAGCTGGGCGTTAAGAAATCGTGCGCTAATGCAAGGTTTCACGCGTTAGCGTGACCTTGCTAATTAGGCGATAACATTTTCGACGCTTTTCGGACGAAAACAGCCGCAAAAGCGACGATAATTTTCTATCGCCGCCTTGTAGATATGTCCCCAAGTGGCTCTCTGCATCTCAGACATTCTTGGGAGTTCGCCCTGTCCATTATGTGAATCTGAGTTCTGTCATAATAGATCTGGTGTACAAGCCGGAGACTGTTTTTCAACGCCACCTCCCATGGAAACATTGGTGCAGTTATATATCATATCATATCATATCATATCATATCATCCAGTTTACCTACTTCAGTCACCCACCTGTGTCTAAGTTTCAGAAGAGTGTCAGGATTATTATTGCTAATGGTTTTGTAAATGAAGGAGATATATTTTTCTATTACTTCCTCCATTAGAAGTCTACCCTCATGTGGTGAGTATTCTGCAAGAGCTATGGGAAAATGTTCCACTCTCCAGCATTGAGTTAGTTGCAAGTACTTACAGAGTTGAGTTTCACTATGTTTGAAATCTCTCTGGATGGATGAGAAAGGCATTAGTGTTCCCTCTTCAAGGAGGTTTCCCACCCTGGATATGCAAATATGGTTCCAGGCCTCGAATCCTCTCCTTTTCCCAATTTCCTTAAGTAACCCTCCCATCCACAATGGGGTTTTCCGAGTGACCCTGTGAGCCCATCCCAGACATTCCTTGTTCTTATGTGATGTCTTGTTAGCTACTTGAGTGGCTGGGATCAGGTTTCTGGTTCCCTTCCTTCCATAGAGATAGTGATGTAAGGGCGTACCTGAAATTGTGTGCATTTCAGCATATAAGTGGGATGGTCTCCATCTAGGTGGCTCCAATCATCTATAGAAATCATGTTCGAGGCCTATTAGTAGGCCCGGAGATCTGGGAGGGCTATCCCACCATTTTAGGAATTGTAGGAATAGTAGGAATTGCACTGTAGTGTACGCAAGGCTATCCTAGGGTGGTAATATTCCACAATAATTGCTTAAGTATATCGAAAGTTTTGAAGTAGGTGTTTTGTAGAGCATATAGGAGTTTCAGAAGGGTGATCATTTTGAATAGCGCGGCCCTACCTAGTATGGTAAGGGGAAGCGTTGTCCAACGGTCGGCATCAGTATGGAAGTCTGCCAGTACTTTCCTAACATTGTAGTTGATGGATTTTCATTGTAGTTGAGTTTTGCATTTATCCCCAAATACTGAAATCCCTCTCGCATTTACCTGTAGTTGCCCAGGGAAGTCCATCTAATCATGAGAACCCCCGGTGGGGACTAGGACAGATTTACTCCAGTTTATTGTGCAGCCAGAGTAAGTCCTGTATCGCTCAAAGACCTGGAAGACAGTCAGAAGTGATATCTCTGGTTGGCCCAGTACAATTGACATGCCTTATGTCTGCTGGGTAATGATCGGAGCCTCCTCATTTTTACTAGATGCGTTGCCTGTGAAGGGGACAACCTCTCCTGCTGACTCAACAATTTAACAAGCTTAATGAACATTATGAATATAACAACAAAGCTCTGATCACCTACACTCCTCCCTACCTCCCACCCTAACCTTCATACCCCACCAGGTAACCACATCACAGGTCTAGGCCGGAGAGGTATGTAGCCCTCCCTACCCCAGCTTAACTGTAATTACATTCACAGATTCATACAAAAAGATAATACCAGATGTTCTTTCATACACATTCAATCCAGCTTCTCAGTTGGAGGAAACTGGGGGATGGAAGCCCTCTATGAACAGACAGTCCCTCTCCACAAATACAGTCACACTATCCCACTCTCTTCATTCGCTATGCTGACACTCACAAATGAACTTATTTCCATGATACTCTACACCCACAGGTACACTCTCTCACATGCACTCTGACAGTCTACAGTCACTACACTTCTAGCTTCAACAAAGGTCCCTATTCAGTGTGATCTCCATGTGGTAGTCACACCCACCCTTCATACTCAGCCTACAGGGGGCTGCAACCTTTATCATCCCTGTACTACCAATCGGTCCCTCTTTTTTACAAGTCCACCTATTTATCACTTCTCCCCTGCAGCACCTCGAGGGCCTGGGTTAGACCAGCCATGTCGTTGATCATTTCATCTTATGTTGTCTGTTGGACATTGTCCTCTCCGTTCTCCAACAGGGAGAGCTGGCTCCCCCTCCACCAACCATCACACTCTGAGTCCGATGGTGAGAGTCTGTCTGTTTGCTGCATCGCTCCTTGTGTTTCTGCTTTGCGTCCATAGCTTTGGGCTAGCTCCAGGATTGTCTCTGTCCGTTGACTCCTCCGTGTTCTGCAGCTGCGGTTCTCTTCCAACCACATGCGGGCGTCCTCCAAGAACAAGTGGTACTTTCCATTATGAAGGACCTTCAACTTAGCAGGGAAGAGTAGCATATACTGTAATTGTAAGGCTTGAAGGTTGACCTTCACCACATCATAGGAGCTGCGCTATTCTTGTACTTCCCAGTAGTAGTCAGGAAACAGCATTACGACAAAGATTCAAATTTGATTTCGCCTATACGCCTTGCCTCTTTGAGCAATGTATCTCAGTCCTGAAATTTTAGGAGCTGGACTGGATCACCTGTGGGGAGCACTCAAAGGCAGTCTAGCAGCCAACGCTGTGTGGGCTCTCTTTATGATGAAGCAGGTTAAGAAAGCAGCCGTCGGGAAGGTGGTTCAGAACTGGTTGTCTAAGGATTCGGTCATGTTAGGCCCTTTGATCGCCTTCAGAAACCCCAACAGTTGCAAGTTATCATGCCTTCCTTGACTTTCATCTACTCTCCATTGTAAATATTTAGTAGTTGTCTTGATGTCAGCTAAGTCTTGTTTCATAGTATGGGTCACGTCTTTCAGCTCAGATATTCTCTCTTCAGCTGCTGTTACTCGGTCTCCTATGTTACGCAGGTCTTGCTGCAGGAGCCAAACTTCAGAGTGGAGTTCCCCAATTCTCAATTCTAGTGTTGTTCTAGATTGTTGAATCAGTGCCAGGATAGTTGCATTATCAGGCCCAGGGAGTGTTGCATGATTGCTCAAGTTAGGGTCTGTTGCTCTCGCATATTTGTTAATTTTCCCCTGGTCGGAAGGCCATGATTATTTTTCTTTGACCATTTTGTCCGGTCTAATTGGGAATGTATGGAGGGGATCGCGGACAGAATGAGTAGTACGGACAGCACCCAGGCAGCGCGTCAGTGGAGGAACCCTGTGTTCAGCACTGTCATCATGGAAGGGTTACCACACTCACTCTGGTCAGGATGAGTAGGCATTGCTTTGTTATTGGGATGTGGGGGGGACAATCAAACTCCAGAGATTACCTCAGCGCTACACCAGTGTATTTGTGGCTGGTAGAGTACCTCACCGATGTCGATGACGATCAGAGGCGGTAGGTCCCACGTCCAACAGGTCTTTACTTTGAGTTCCTCTCTCGCCAATTTGAGAGAGCGTTGGAAGTCACCGCTGGGGCCAATAAACCTCCCTTTTATAGGTCCTTTCCAGAACGTATACATCCACTCCTTTTGATTACATTTTTATTATTTATTCCACTTTCACACAGGACTACCACAAGAGTCCACATTGTAGGGGACGTCACCTTTATTATACATTCTCACATGTTGACTCAACATCCAGTGATTCTGGACAAAGCACTTAATCTCCAGAGTCCTAAAAAAACATGAATGTGTTCTTGTGCAGTGTAGCTGGAGCTCATGTAAAGTGCTCCAATACCTAAGGGCAGTGTTGCGCTATATAGATCTGCAACAACAAAAACTGTTACAATGCCTATCTCTCCCACTGACTAACTAACTTGGTTACTACATTTATTAACTGCTAACTTTTTCTTCAAAGCACATAGACATATGCTGTTTACAGTCAGATGACTTGTAACTTAAGCTCCTCTTTAATGGTAATGTTGGATTTTAAGTCATAATTCTGAAAATGCCACTTTTGGAAAGTTGTCCTCACCAATGCCATCTGGCATTGTCCAAAGGCTCTCCTGTTGGGGACTGTGTATTGCTTGCAGACAGTGAAACTAAGAGCAATTAGGTGTGGACAAGAAGAGCCATCCTGGCAGGGTGACTGGATGAGCCACGCCCAGTCCCACTTGGACTTCAAAGTCTCTGCCTCACACGCACACACAAAGGAATGACACCAGGCCTGCCCTGTCTTTTGTCACTGCAGGCTTTTCGGTACCTTGATAGGGGAATGGAAGAACGCTCCAGAACCAGATGTGGGGCAGCATAGGCAATCCCCCCACTCCATAGGCTGGCACCAGGTATAAAATATTGGAACTCAAGAGCCACACTTTAGTACAATTGAGGGCCTGTTGACGACCCTGCCACCAGAGGACTGCCCTGCTGCTTGAGGATTGCCTTGTTCTCTGAGAAGGAAGACTGAGCCTGCTCCCTTCATCCCAGGCTAACCTGAGTGGCTAACCTGAGTTACCTGACCTTGTGCATAAGGTACAGGTACACAACCGACTCCAAAGTCCTCCGTGCAACTACCCAGATGACCTGCTGCACTGGATCTGCCTGAGTCCCTCTAACCTGTGCTAGAGTGAGTACCTGATCTCAAAGGTCCTGGGCCCTTGGATGGCATCAGTGGAGCTCCTTCTGGGTTAAAAGGTGAAATCCTGAACTTTTGGGTTCTTTGCAATCACTAACTGGCCCATACACACCGATTCTCTGCAGGCCGCAATGAACACCAAAGTGAAACTCCGGTAAACCCAACTCCTTGCTCTGCAGGGACACCTAGTGACAACCATCAATAAGATCTTCACTTCACGCTACAGCATCGACAGCCCGCGATGATGGCCAACATGTAGCTACAGCAGAGACCATCTTCGATGCCCAAGGGGCTCTGCAAGCTGCAGTGATGACAGCCCATGCGGCCTGCTTTTTTCCGCTATTGTGATAACCATCCACAATGCTGTCCCTGCTTCTAACTGCCTATTCCACCGCAAAGTGTCACAATACCAAGGGGCAAGAATACAAACTTGCACATATATTGACTCCACTATATCCAGTACCAACATCGCCTTCAAGGTAAACATACCCAGTGAAATATCCACATATACTTACCTTCACAATACATTGGTTGTTGACATTATGGAGCCCATCTCAGTGCCTGTAGATATTTTCATTATTATTGTCCTAGAAATTGTCTTGTTTCTGACCGTGTTGTATTGTACACACATGTGTATCAGACTTCGCTGGAAACAAGCGTCATTCTGGTGCTTGGCTGCAAGGTTTAGCAGTGAGAACATAGCACAGTCCCTTCTTAGGAGGGAAAAGAGGAGTGCTGCTGGGATATTACATGCTGAAGGAGTTCAAGCGGAGACTCCGCCCTTCTCATTCAGTATGCGATATCCCAGGAGCCTCTGCTCTTCTCTCAAATGCACCTGCTTTTGCTCTTGGCAGTCTGCTCATGCACCTGTGGGGCTGGTGGGAGGAGGCATGGCCAGCATCATACACCATCAGTGCTGGAAGAAATAAGCATGGTTAAAAGCATTTTTCTCATTACTCCCAATGTGTCCGTGTCAGAAGAGTACACAATGCATCACAGCCATCCCCATGTCAATCACCTTATGTGTTGCTGAGAGCCTATCTGGTGTGAGCAGTGTTGTCTGCCCGAGATCTGGTGCAGGAGGTCTGACTCTTCACTCCATCTAGGAGCAAGTGAAAGATGACGTCTCATCCCCTCACAACCAGAGGGGAGGAATAGGGAGGGAGAAGTGGAAGGGGCCACAAGGAGTGGAGAAGAAATAGGAGAGGGAAACAAATGTGAGGAACGTTATATAAATCTTTCGAATTGAGATAGCTGGATGCCTGAACAGCTGCCCAGGTTTTGTTGCGCCATTCCACACAACCCAATGCGGTGGCCATTTGATAGTCAGGTTTGCACACAAGCCCCAACTAAACCGTTACAATCCAAACGAAAGCAAAATAGATTGTTTTATTTGTAGAATGAATGTATGACACAAAGAGGTGGATGAGTAAAACAGTCTGATGTCCTCAATGCACTTTTCACAAATAAAATTGTCATCATGCATTCCAATGGAGGCGGAAGGATACACCTAATCTTCAAATACCAAGATGGTGAGACGAGAGTAGGCCTTTGTACTGGTCCAATATCTGATTGGCAATTTCTCAGACCTTTGACTGAAGGTGGTTGAAGCAAACAACCCTATGATTTGAGGGGGCTGACTCAAAGCACCCTCTTTGTACTATTTGAACACAAGAGGTCTTGCTTGGACTGCCAGGTTAAAAAAGTAAAATATTTCAAATGTTGGAGTGAAGGGTCTCTCTTCACATTTAGGCACATCACTGGTCTTTGAAACATGATCTCTGTCTCCAAGTAGATATTTCACTTTAAAAAAGAACAAACATACTGCAAAGTGTTACAATTAGAGGCTGATAAATGCTTTTGTGTCTTCCTCAATATTCTTTTAAGTTTTTGAAATGTAGGATGTAGTAAGTGACAAGGAAGATTGGCAACGTTAAGGAAACACATATAGAAATGTGTTCATTTCTACCCATTGTAAATCGTGCATTACCATTTGGCTAATAGACATCCTTCCTCTCTCATGTATTATATTAGACTATAGGTGTCTTAGATTTTAAACAACAATCGTTAAATACCAGGGCACCCCTTGTTTAGCTACGTGCTATCCCTAGCAAAAGTACCACAGTTCATTGATGCCACTAACTTTCTGATATATAACAAACCAGGAGGCATATTTACAAACCCCTATCGCCACCACAAGGTCACTTTTCATGACGTTGTGGTGTCGCTAAGCGTTTTGCCTTATTTACTAGGCAGCGTTAAGCCACTTAACGTGGTTTAGCTCTGCCTTGTAAATGAGGCACCCTTTCACGCTATACTTAGCGTGAAAGGGGTGGGTAATGGGTGTTGTGGTGGGCGTTTCACGGAAACACCCATTGATTTTGACACTGCCCCATATTTACAGTGGTGGCATAAATATGGGGCAGCGCCAAAAATAAGACCTGAAAAACCTAGTCTTACCCTGGCGCAACAGGGTGAAATGTTTAATTTTGCCTAGATTTTTCTGTTTACATGTGTGCTGCATTGTGCAGCAGACATGGAAACAGCAAAATGCCATTTATTGTTTATGTGCAGGAAGATTCTCCTTCCTGCACATAAACAATCATTTAAAAGAATGACGTTTTGCGACTTCTATGTGTGCTGCATTAAGCAGCACATATAGAAGTTAAAAAAAGCCATTTCAGAACAACTTCCTGAACATAAACAATCTTCCCCTGCGACGCAGGCACCCTCGCACTATGGTGCAAGAGTGTCTGTATAGGCACTAGTCGGTTCAATTAGCACCAGCGCAGGAGGAAACACAGGGCTGCAACGTATCCATGTAAATACAGTGCAGCCCTGCATTTCAGAAGTGGCATGGCGTGGCGTTAAGCCAAGGAGGCTAACGTTGCACTCTACCACTTCCTCGTGAATATGCCCCTAGAGTACAATATTTAGCATTTTGTGAAGAATATTCAGCATTTTGAACTCCAATGGTTAATTTGAGCTGGTGGTTTCCGGTGCTCATCACTGGCACTTAATCATCAACACCAAAGCTTTTCATGAGCATTGGTTAAGGACACATTAATTTCTGGTAGGCACAGAAGATTACGTGATTTGCCCAGAATCACAGGGTGTTGAGCTGACACCGAGACTCTAAGCTGTTTCCTCAGCTTCGAACTCTGCAGCTCTGGCCATTACACTGCATCCTCCTCCCAGTTTCATGGTTAATAGTTGGTTCTGTTTTAGGTCGCGCTGACAGGAGAAATGGGCTGGTACAAGCTGCCTCCTGAGGAGTGCCCCGGCAGTTATCTCCTTCAACTTCCCTAATTTAGACTGGTTTCTATTGAAGAATATTCCTTTATCGTTTTTCCAGTCCACTCCTGCCCTCGATCATTTGAAACATATGGAATCTTTCTTCTTTCTCCCTCAAATCCACGTTCAATTAGGGCATGTTATCTACCGCACGCTGCACTCGCACAGAGCCCTGAAGCAATGCACATTGAATTATGCATATGCACAGAACAGACAACACATCCTTTGAGAAATACAAGCATTCTGACACAAACCACACTGCCTGGGATCCAAGCGCTCGGCAGAAAAATCATGGGGCATATTATCAAGCCAGGCGATAAAATTATCGCTGCTTCAGCGGCAGAAAACTGCCGCTAAAACGGCGATAATCGGCTTGATAATATGCTCTATGGAATTCCAATTGAAGCCCATGTTAGATGTCCTTCACATTTAACATGGGCTTCAATTGGAATTCCATAGAGCATATTATCAAGCCCATTATCGCCGTTTTCTGCCGCTAAAGCAGCGATAATGTTATCGCCGGGTTTGATAATATGCCCCCATATTTTTTAAGTTATCTGCCCCACATGTACATCTCACCCTACGCCTCCCTGATTCATTGCTGCTTATTGTTGAAGAGATAACACTAATGTCTCCTCCTGAAGGGCAGATTTTATACTAAGGGGCAGATTTATGAGGCCCTTGCGCCTCATTTACGCCGCCGTTGCGTCACTTTTGTGACGCAGGGGCGGCGCAAATCCTGCGCCATGCTGTGGGGTATTTACAACGTGACGCATCTGGGAGATGCGTCACGTTGTAAAGCCCTGCGCCTGAAGTAGGCGTACCTGTGCAGGGAGGGGTGGTCTGTCGCAGGAACGCCTCCTAAAAGTGGCTGAGTGAAATCTATAAGATTTCACTCAGTCACTTTTGAGCCAATGCTGCGTCAAAACCCTGCGCCTGCTTGAAGCAGGCGTAAGGATTGACGCAGCATTGTAATGATAGGGCACCCCCGAGCCTTGCTGGAGCTGCGTCGCGCTTGCGGGGAAAACATGCTATTAGCAACGTTTTTCTCCATTGTGCTAAAATATCCAGTGATAGCGGCGAAATGTGTGAATATCGCTGGAAATCCAGCGATATTCGCGCATTAACGCCAATGGAGACTTAAGCTGAAGATCCACCTCTCATTGGATAAACAGGTAAGTCATGTTTTAAGCAGGCGTTAGAGTATAGCGATAAACACGCTTATCGCGTTTTTTTTTCGCTTCGCCTGCCTTGCTAATAGGCGATAGCTGTGTTAGCGACTGCTTTCAGTCGCTAACAGTTTGGGTACGCCCACTTTGCATGTCATTAGCGATATATATCGCTGACATGCAAAGCGGGCCCCAAACCGGTCGCTATCGCCTGAAAGCTGTTAGCGACAGCTTGCTGATAGGGCGATAGAAATATCGCCGCTTTAGCGGCAAAAAGTGCCGCTAAAGCGGCAATATGGCCCTTGCTAATATGCCCCATATATTGTTACGGTGCATATATAGAAGAGTTATATATAGTGAACCTTTGCATACCTTAAGAAACATACCTTCACAAAATGTTTGTCCTCAATGTTCTTGTCACAATATTTTGTCCACATCATATGTTCTCTCCGATATTTTGTCTAAACATACAGCAGATTGCCTCTGTGAAAGTGCACAGTTACAGCATTGAAACACTCTCCAAATTGAGCTAGAAACTTTTGTGAATTGCTTTGCAAAAACAAAAATATTGTGTGGACAGATAATTGTGTCAATAATTTCAAAGACCATAATATCAGGAAGGTAAGTGCAAATAGGTAAGTGTAGATTTCCTTTTCTTACCTCCTCACCTACATACCTTGAAGATAAATACATTGTCATGGTGCATATATGTGGAGTTATATATATTAGAACTTTGCTTACCTATAGAAACTTACCTTCACAATATATTTACCCTCAATGTTCTTGACATGATATTTTGTCCACATGATATTTCTATCCCGATATTTTGCCTAAACACATAGCAGATTGCACGTGTGAAAGTGCACAGTCGCAGTTAGCATTAAAACACTCTCCAAACTGAACTAGACATCAGCTTCTGACTTAAGTACTTTTGAATTGCTTTGCATTTCTAGTCATATGCATTGGCACTGTTAGAGTGACAGTGCTCTTACCGCTCGGTGATCCATACATGTAAACACAGGTAGACTGCTTTCCATGGGCACACATTTACATCTTCCAAGTACTTACATAATCCAATAGACTTCTTGCATTGGAAATGGGCCAAGCCTGCACTTTCCAGTAAATCTAAAATCCTTATACAGTCATAGTACCACTTCTCAGTAGGTAGCATGAACTCTCACATCAGCACCTGGTCTTCCAGTTTTTATGCATTCACTCTTTAGTCTTTTTTTAACACAAAGGTCTTGCACATTATCCAGCATTGTCCATAGCAAATTCTATTGCTCCCCTTTGCTTGTCCGAGGGCAGTGATGATCGTGTTACTACTTCTGACCCACCACTTCTGCATGGAGTTCTATCTTCATGATTACCTATTGATTTGTGATTTTTGTTCAGGGACTCAAGCAGACTAAGGCTCTTCTTATGAGTGGCTCAGTGTTTGGTGGGCTACTTCAACACAACCAGGGCTCTGAAAGTATTGGGCTCACTATAACATCCCTGTAACCTTTGTATTTTTTCAATGAATTTCTAAGGTTTTTGTTATTCCAATACCTAACTATAACGTCCTTGCAACCTATGTTTTTTCAGTGAATATAGATGTTTCAATGAATATATATATATTTTCCTTCGTTGTGAAGAAATTGTGGCAGATTACAGCGGTCTGGTTCAAACCGCCAGGCTAACGCACCTTAATCTGTGCGCCAAAAACATCGGAGCCCTCTGAACCTTTTTGGATAGTATTTCATCCGGGATGGTGCTCGCCGATCGAAGAAAAATGCTTGGGAAATCAGCTGCTCAAGTTTAAGTAGATGAACGCGACCCGGATTTTGAAACCCGAGGTAAGGAAGCGTCATATCTTGAATTATCTGCATTTGTGAAGTAAAATAACTAGTCACACTTGTGATTTATCGGCTAAGAAGTGGGGACTGAGCACAAAGTGGTGTGTTATTCAAAAAGCAATAGGGTTTCAATTGAAACAAGCTTTCTTAAAAAGAAAACCATTCATCTTTGATGCTAAACCTCAACAGCAGTGCACTGGCCAAACCAGCAGGCCAGCAAGTAAAATTCATAACGAATCCTTGAAATAGGTAAAGGAAAAGAAAGATTATAAAAACAAATCGAGCAAACCAAAAACACAGGCACAAAATGGAAAATAGAGAGGTCAAAAGGCAGGAACAATTAACGACAATGTTTGAAAAGGGAAATCTGCAAAAGGAACCTGAGAAATCAATCACATCAGGAAAAACAGATACAAAAAGCAAAATACGACTGTGGGAAAAGCTAAGCAAAAAATAAATTAATAAGTCATGGGAAATGATAACTTTAAAGAAATACCTGAAAGTACAAAGAGTCCCAAGGGGACTAAGGACTATGTTAATGCCCAGCCACCTGGACTCCTCAAATGATTTATTGCAAGAGTGGGGGGAATATACCTTGAATTCTTCATTGGGGTTAATCAAAATACTTGTGAAATTTATTGAAATTGTCCTACAAAATATTAAAGAACAATTACACGAAGTAGAAAAAGAACTGGATGCTCTGAAATTAAGTGCTGAGTTGTCTAAATTCAAGGACGATTTAGAATGCCAAATAAATAAGCATGAAGAGGTAGTACGTCAAAGAAAACACAATAAGTTTGTGCGTGACACAATTGATTACGCAGAAGGGAGAATATTCACCTTTGTGCGAACATTTGATCCATTTAAACAACAAGGCCCTGGCAGCAATTTTGCGGGAACATCGAGTAGCCTTTCCTCCCTCGCATCCACTGATTTAAGTACAGGAGAACTGGATACTTCAAATGAAGGTGCAAGATCGGCTTTTTTAGGGGACATGCGCCTTATCCTTCAACAGCGCCAGTGGGAACAAAATCAAGCGGCGCAAAGACAACCACGAGGAAGGGGGAGAGGAAAAACCTGGTACGAAACGAAGGGGACGAAGATGCAAGTACCTCAAGCGAAAGGATTGGTACGAAGTCCAGAAGTATGAGGCAGAGGAAGGAGCAATAACTGAGGAACTCCAAGTAGTGAACCTCTCAAAGCAGGAATTATCTCCAGCTAAAATCTCGCTTCTAAAAAGAGGAATACATTTCTGTCCAGTGCAAAGAATGGATCTAGCACAAACAAGGGTAGATCTTTACCTGTATATACGCAAGATCAAGTTGGCTAAACACTTTTTGGAAAACCAAAATAAGCCTAAAATTGTTCGATCATTGGGGACACAAACATCCACTCTTTTGGCAAAAGACTCAAATGATTATTTAACATTGTTGAACTTAAATGCAGAAGATGGGGAGGAGATACCCTTAGAGACAGCTTGTCCCCAATTAGGGGCAGGCTTAAGCAAAAAACAACCTAAATCGAAGTTCTACCCACTGTTAACCCCCGGAAATAAAATAGATGTGTTTCAAGAGGCTATTATTCATGATCTGTATAAAATGAAAAAATCTCAATACAAAGATAATCTAACTAAATTGGAAAGGGAAGCTCTGGAAAAACTAGCTAATGATCGTGAAATAGAGATCAAAATGGCGGATAAAGGGGTTAATGTGGAGATATGGGACCGAACATTATATACCACAGAGGCATTTCGACAACTACAGAATGACATGTACTATGAAAAGTTATCAACAAACCCCGCAATGTCCTTCAAACTTGAAATTGAAAGAAAATTGAGACTTTGGGTATCAAAAAACCTGATAGATGAGGAGGAAAGCAAATACCTATCAGTGGATTTCCCAAAATTGGCAACGATGTACTTTCTCCCGAAATTACATAAAAATCAAAAGGAACCACCAGGAAGACCAATTTTGTCAGCCAAAAACTCACTATTTGAGCCTATTGCAAATTACATTGATTATTTCCTCATCCCATATATGGCGGAGTTAAAATTAAGTTCATATATCAAGGACACAACTGATTTACTTAAAACCCTATAGGGGGTGACCTGGCAAAACACTTTTCATTTAATAACCATGGATGTAATTGCTCTGTACACAAATATTGACAAAAATTGGGGCCTGAAAGCGATTACTTACTTCCTGCAAGAAATAAATATTCATTATAAAGAACATAATGAAATGTTGATGGATATGATTGCATCATGCCTCAATTGCAACATCTTCCTATTTGGTGATGACTTATACCGCCAAAAGAACGGAGCAGCTATGGGCTTTTCTTTCAGCCCTAGTTACGCATGTTTGGTAATGGGCTGGTGGGAGAAGGAAGTGGCTTGGAACAGGAAATATGAGAAATACACTACAAAGATAGTAACCTGGACCCGCTTTATAGATGATATTTTGATTATCTGGAACGGGACCATGGAGGATTTCCAGGAATATTTTGAAATTTTAAACAACAGCATTTCAAATCTGAAAATTAAATATGAAATTAACAACGAAAAAGTAATCTTCTTGGATGTTGAAATCTATGTAAAAAGAATTGCCTGGAAACCACCCTACATCGAAAAAGCACAGCCACAAATGCCACCCTTGAGGCAACAAGCTTCCACCAGCCGTCTTTGATATCCAGCATTCCGTATGGTGAGTTCCTTCGTTTGCGAAGAATATGCAGTGAAGAGGAAGAATGGAGGAAGCCAAGCGCAGGAACAATAAAAAGATTTGAAAAAAGAAAATACAGCAAACGTACTGTAAAAAAATGTTGGAACAGAGCAAATGATAAATTAAGGGAAGAGTGTCTGATAGCAAAAAATGAAGATAAACATCAGGATGAGGAACCTATAAGATTAATAATGGACTTTTCCCAGGAATCTAAGGAAATTGTGGGCATAATTAAAAAGAACTGGAAGATCTTGCAACTAGATGGCACAATGAGAGAAAGAATGGGACCCCAACCCACGATAACTTACCGCAGGGCGAGGAATCTGAAAGATCGACTTGTACATAGCCATTTCAAAGCAAACCAATTAAAGGAGACATGGCTAAAGAAAAAAGGCTTTATCAAATGCCACAGTTGCAAAATCTGCCAGATTGCAAAACCAATAATGGAAATAACGATGGCCAAGAAGAAAATATGGCAAATCAAAGAACTGATATCATGTAAGAGCCAATCTACAAATTATGTAATAGAGTGCCCGTGCATGCTAACATACAGAGGAAGCACCATATGTGAATTAAAAAAAAGAATTCTAGAACATACACGAGCCACTAAGAACAAGGACAAAAACAACGTGCTGGCTAAACATATGGAGCTACACCATAACAGCAACTGGAAAGCCCTGAAATTTTATGGGATAGAGACAGTACCAGCTAATGCACGAGGAGGCAACCGGGAGAAACTGTTACGTCAAAAAGAATCACGCCACATCATAAATTTCAGGAGTATGACACCGTATGGCTTAAATCAGTCGGAAGAATTATATATACAACTTTAACAACAGAAAACAAAGCACAGCAGGAATGAAAGGAATTTGAAAACAGAATCAAATGAAAGAGTGAGTGGAGGGCACGATACACTAATGATAGAATCTGAAGGAATGATTGGATTACTGAGACTGCTCCATATTTATTGATGAATAATCTGCCCTCAATAAGGAATTATACTAAAACAATGTGAATTTGAGCATAAATTTGAACACAAACAAAAGGGTTACTAGTAACTGAAGTCACCATGATATGCCCACTGGAGGGCGGCCGCCTCCCTAGAGTAGAAGCTAAACTCATGAAGGAACACAAACATGGGACATAAATTCAAATTATGCTTGGAAATCACATTTAATACAAATAGGGTGCTTTAAATAGAACAATCAGCTGATGTGTAAAATAATTATTTGCGTGCAATTATCTTTTTACTGCTGATCTCTCAGTACATGTTTATAATTTGAAATTGTTAGGGGACTACGTCTCCCAGGAGGCGTTAGGTAAACACCCTGTCATTCGGTTGGTCTGTGTTTGCGGAACTTGCGGACTTTGAAAATGATTTAAGAATAAATTAATTATGGATTTATAAATGCTGGAGTGCGACCCTATTTTCCTTCGTTGTGAAGAAATTGTGGCAGATTACAGCGGTCTGGTTCAAACCGCCAGGATAACGCACCTTCATCTGAGCACCAAAAACACCGGAGCCCTCTGAACCTTTCTGGATAATATATATATATATATATATATATATATATATATATATATATATATATATATATATATATATATATATATATATATATATATATATATATATATATATATATATATATATATATATATATATATATGTATATATGTATATTTGTATTTTTTTTAAACAAACGACACCCGCACTCTGGAACCTTGTAAGTTTTTTATTTAACAGAGCCCAGTCTGTCACACCAATGCGTTTCAGCCTAGCGGCCTTGCTCACGGTAGGTGGCACTACTTTCCGCAACTGTTTTTATGTCATTTCCTGTGTAACCAAACATTACCCAAGGATTTCTGGGATTTGTAGTTCGCAATATATCTAAAATAGAACACCTTGTGACAGTTTAACTTCAAAACAAATGATATGAATTTATAGGGTTACATAAACACCAGCATTTTATGAGTTTGATTGTAGTGGTATTCAACCACAACCTAGCATAACAATCAATAAAAATAAACAATTAAGGTATTGTGACGACATAGTGACTCAGTATATTAATATTGTACTTTAAGTGCTATGCATGTGCGTCAGTTATCCGTATATTACGGCTGTTAATGTATAGTACAACGTATTTAACAGTTGGATCTAAGCAATTGTGATGGAAGATTCCATATATATATATATATTTTTTTTTTTTTACCAAACGCCCTTGCGCTCAAGTGGGCACTTGACGCTGTCCTAACCTTACGGTAGTATTTGCCTCATGCAGCTCGCTCTCATTCAGTCCAAAACTGCTTCCATGCTTGACGCGTTTCGAGGCACCACGCCTCTTAGTCATGAGCTTGAATACAAAGGCACAGACAACAGCACCTGTTTGTTCCTTAATTTATTTAGTTAAACTGCCTTTAGTGGGCGTGGCTAACAATTGTTGTTTTCTGGCATGCTGGTTGTCGTAGTCTATCAGGTGAGTACTAGTGAATGCCTATAGTAGGCTCCGTGCCTCTGTATCAATTTAAAAGCTTTAAAATACTTTAGTAGGAAGGGACTTCCTCAGTGCTGGCTTATTTTCGCGTTAGGACAGCGTGCTTCACACAGACGGAACATTGCCCTCCACAGCCTTTCCAAAATTCGGAAATGGTGCTCCTCTTGTTACCGCGGCTCGGTTAGGTATAACTTCAATTTCAAGTTTGCGCATCATCAGTCGAAGCGAACCTTTCGTATATAGACTTGACTCATCACTCGCCACACTACATTAACTATAAATTGCCACTCTGCCATGCACTGTGTTCTCAGAAATTGTGTAACTTGAGATGTAATAAGGGTTATTATACTGCTATAAGTCATATAAAATGCAAGAGTATAACCAGTGCATGGAGAAAGGGCAAGTTAGAGTTAATGTAGTTTGGGGAGAGAGGTGGAGTGACATAGAGTGGAATGGCATACAGTAAAGTGGTATAGAGTGGAGTGTCATCGATTGGAGTGACATTGAATGTAGTGGCTTAGAGGTATAGAGAGGCATACAGTCCAATGGTGTACAGTGGAACAGCACAGAGTGAAGTGCCACACAGTAGAGTGGTGCCGACTGGAGTGTTGATCAGTGGGCTGGTGCACAGTGCAATAGCGTAGAGTGGAATACCATGGAGTGGAAAGAGATACACTGCAGTGGGATAGAGTGGAGTGGCATACAGTGTAATAGAGTGGAGTGGCAGAATGTGGAGTGGCGTAGAAGTTGAGTATTGTAGAGTGGAATATCATAGAGTTTAAATGCTCAGAGTGGAGTGTCGTAGAGAGGAGTGGCATGCAGTGGATAGGCACAGAGTGGAGTGGTGTAGAGTGGATGGTATAGTGCTGACTATAGTGACGTAGAGTGGACTAGCATACAGTGGAATGGGCTAGAGAGGAGTTGCATACAGTGGTTTGGCGTACAGTAGAATAGCATATAGTGGAGTGGTGTAGAGTGATGTGCCAAACAGTGGAGTGGCTTAAACTTGAATAGAGTATAGTGAAGTGGCATACCTCTGGAGTGGTGTAAAGTAGAGTGACATACAGAAGAATAGCGTAGAGTCTAATGGCACAGGGCAGAGTGGCATACAAAAGCATAGAGTGGAGTGGAGTGGGGTGGAGTGAAGTGGCATATAGTGTAATAGCATAGAATCGAGTGGCAAAAAGTGGAGAGGCGTAGATTGGAGTGTTGTAGAGTGGAACAGTGTAGAGTTTAGTGACGTAGAGTGGAGTGTCATACAGTGGAGTAGTGCAGAGTGGAGTGGTGTAGAGTGGAAGATATAGTGTGGACTGTAGTGAGATACAGTGGAGTGGCGTGGAGTAGCATACAGTGGAATAGGATAGAGTGCTGTGGAATACAGTGGGTTTGTGAGACATTTTAAAGGTAACCAGTTCCTCTCTAATAGTACATTAGGCATATACGTGCAAGTTAACACTGCATGCCTGACACTCTATGTCGCTGGGAGATCTGAATTTCAGATCATGTTGCCCTCACACACCTTTTTAGGGGTGTCATGGTTCTGCAGATCGGCGCATATAAAATCCCCCTGCTTTCACGGACAGAGTAAATCTACAGTCACACGCACATACACACATCATACGCTAGGGCCCATCACACTGAAATTCATACTATTACTCTATCCACACTGAATATAGGAGAGAAACCTAAACCAATCTGCATCTAAACGAGGTCAATGCGACCATAAAGACATTGTCCTGAGTCATGATTTTAAACATAGGAAATACATCTGTAACTCAATAAATGACAAAGAAATGACCACCCGACACTGGAATTCAAACAAATGATTGTTTATCTAAATTAGTTCAGATTAAAAGTCAATCAATAGCAAAATCATTATTCTCATAGTTACCTATTCTAGCTAAATGGGTCAGGACAGGTCTCTCAGTAAAGTCTCTCAGATCACCGTCCTCACGAACAGCATCGGTCCTCACGAACATAGGTTCAGGAAGAAGTGGCCAAAATCGGAAAATGCTAAGCAAAGACCCTCTCTAGTCTAGAAATATTTATACTGAAAATTTGCATACTAAAGTTACAAACAATCTTTTTAACGTCCGTTGTCCGTTGAGCAGAGCGAGCAGGAAAGGATGTTGCAACATTTAGAAAAACCTCCGCTCAGGAAAAATCACAAAAATAAAAAACACGGAAGAAGGAAGCTCGAGTTTGCAAGTGATACAGTTATTAATGCTTTTCCTCGGCACCATAGCAGAGCCACCGCAGATTTATCATTGTTCATTGTGGCTTTATTCTTCTCCAAGGACAATTGGAATCATGCCCAGAGCTGCTGTCCTCACGGAAACTTTTAATTCAGACAGAGGCTGTGGCCAGGTGACTTTCAACCATATTCAGCAAGGCCTCTCGTCACATCTCAATCACTCGAGCGCAGGCTGTAAATAGCAGCCATCTTTGTTTAGGCCAAAACGGACCATCTTAATTAAAAGAAACACAAAATAATGTTACCACATCATAATGATTGTACAGTGTTTTTTTTCCACTAATACCCTTATGTGTATGTAATTACCTAGCCGTCTGCAACATAAAGAATCATTAGTACACGTTATTTTAAAAAGCGCAAACCCAAAACAAATAGCACTTTGCGATATTCATTTAATAAAATTGCAATTTATTATTAAGCAACATATATGCATTCCCACGTGTAGTCTCTCCCATTAGTAATGTTGATTAATTTAGACATTTAAACAAAACTAAAAATTAGTGATTACAGATTAGTAATTTTAATCATAACCAATAAACAAAACTGGAGCTTAAAACTCGATAAATTTTCAACAGAAAACTCTGCTCCAGCAATCCTCCCTTTGGTGATATATTATCACTACAAAAACCAACCCCCCAAAAAAAATGTAGTCCCAATTTTTAGGAGAAATTGAAAATGTCTTTTATGACACAACATTAAACACCAGACTCTCTCTCATCATCTCTCTTCGTCTCCAAATAAACACTCTCCCTCATTTCTTCTAATTCTATTTCTTGTGGGTCTCTCTTTGACCTCTTTTGTTTCTTTGTAGTATTTTGCCCAATTTTCCTCTTCTTCCCTCCCCTGTTTTTACAACACAAACACAACAATCTTAGTATCAATAAAGCAACAATCACACATGTCAATGGAAATAATATTTTACCAATAAAGGTACTACCTATTTTAGTAATAAAACTCTTAACAGCAACTATCTTATTAGCTATTTTAGTCCAGATACTTTCAGCTTCCAGTGGTACTAATTCTTCATGCAAATCAGTAATATTTTTGATATAGACCTTTAGATCTTTACTTTCATCAGGAATGTAAGTGCAACAATGTTGAACTCTCAGCATTCCACAGACTCCACCCTCCTTAGCCAATAGAATATCAAGGGCAAGTCGATTTTGCATAGACATGGCACGTACGGCAATCATCTCCGTATTTACCAAAAGAAACCCTCCAGCGGTACTTGTCGATAAGCGATCCACCACTGTTGACACTTTCCGAATTCCATATGCATTTAAAGAAATTCCCACTGCTGGAATTAAAGCTCCAAAAATATCACCCACAATTTCCGACCAAGTTTCTCTCTTAAAACGTGTTAGTAGATTAATGTGTTCTACATCTTCTATCCTATCTATATGGAAAATCTTTGGAAAGACCAGGCCCACATAACATGTGCCATACCAATGGTCAGGCAACTTGTAATAAGCCTTGTTCCCACAAACATAATACACTCCTGGGAAAACTGGATCTTCTCCACCTTTAAAACTCCATCCTGTTGCAATGAAGTATGTATCATGACACTCACTAGTCCCAACAAAATAAGTATCATATTGGGATTTCCTTCTGGTAATGCATAGTTTACCCTTCTGTGGTGCATCTAAAGCTAAAGTTGGACTAACCCCATTTTTCAACTCCTTTCCCATCTCAATACCCCAAATTGTTTCACTCACTTTATATTTCCCTGCCTTTTCATACATGCTCATTCTCCTTTCCTCCACCATGTTTAGGAAAGCCTTCTCCTTTTCTTTCAAACTACAAGGTAAATTGTTTCTAAAAATGTAATCTAATGTTAATTCTTCTTGTTCAATAAAAATCTCACCAAAAATGTTAGCTTCTTTAGCTGGATTCAGCTTTTTGTTCATAGGCAATTGCCCGAAAATATTATCTTTGTTAGACATCTCATAATCTATTTTCCCTAACAAATAAAAAACACTACTTAGCACACTACATGAAATCCCATACGTAGCTGGTAAATGGTGATAAGTAACACCTTCTGAAACGGATGCAGGTAACTGCATACAGACGTAGCAGTCCCTAACTTCCATTGTCTTCACGTATTCGTACAACAACTTTGAAAAAACATTGCTAGAAAAATCATTAATCGACCTATCTTTATGTATGTAAATGTTACTAATTCTAGTTGGAACTACTTTTTGTGCACTCTTCTCTACATTAGTCACATTTTCAGGATGTATTCCAAAGGTGTCTACTGTAACCTTAAAGGTAACTAACAAAGCTAATACACCCCATAATAGCATTAGTAATCCAGTACAGCAGCAGCACATTCTACACCATCTTTTCATGAAGGCACATTCACTTTGATTATTTCCTGTGTTAGCCATTTTACTACTTTGGCAGTGTCTTTTGACTTAGCCTCTTCTACTCCACTACTGAGTTTTGGAACTCTAGATTATCTCACACACTTAATTTCAGATTTTTCTCTTTCACTTTTCTCCAAGTGACTCCTTTAGTTCACTCAGTTTGGATTTTCATAACTTTTCACTTCTTCTTCAGCAACATCAAATTGTATCAGATCTTCCACAACATCCTGTGCGTCCGACTCTTCTCCAATGTCAGTCAGGATAACTTTTAGGATTCCAACAGATTTCTCCTCAACCACTTTTCTCAAGATCCCCTCCGGATTGACTTGACTCTCTACCTCTTCTTCTCCTTCAGGCAATGCCACATAAGTCCATTCCGGTGACCTGTACTTTTGGTTGGGTTTTCTGATTCTTTTGATCTCCTCTGGTTCTTTTGATTTCTTCTGTTCCTCTTCCTTCGCTTGATTTTGACTCGACACCTCGTTCACTTGTTCAGCTTTTGATGAATTCACTCGTGTCAGTCGATACCTCAGCCTCTTTATCCTGTTAGGCCAAAGGTCTCCTCTTACACTCATTTTTGGTCTCACTTCTTTATTACTTCTCTCTCCAATCCAAGTTCTCTTTCTCAGAACTCGACCCTCTGATTTCTCATTCTCACTCTCATCCGATTCTGTCTCATTTGCCTCTTGCTCTTCAACAGTTTTCTTTCGCTCCACAGTCTTTTCCACCACCGATTGAGATTTCCCTAATTCTATCCCTCCTCGGGTCTCCGACACGCAATCTTCTTGCTGTCTACTTGTCCCTTCACCTAGCTTATCAGAAGTGTTCCCTACACCTCCTCGGGGGTCTTCCGCAATCTGTCCCTCTCTATCTTCTACTGACCCTGCTTCTTCAGGCGTAATCTCAAGTGGATTTTCAACCTCCTCATCTGATTCAGGAGTAGTCTCCGTGGAATTGCTCCTTTCAGCTCTTTCTTCACCACTGCTCGTTGGAACTTCAGGCACTCTTACAGAATCCGATCTCTCTTCTGAGACTCTCAATGTTTCTCTTGAAGCCTCTCTTGGAAAGAAAAAAGAATCTCCTGACTCTCTTTCTCCTTCACCCCTTTCAGGATTCTTTCCTCTTCTCACTGGTTCAGTTTCTGGATCATCACTGGAATCTGATTCTTCAAAATACTCCTTACCAGTCCCATCCTTTGGATTTGGAACTCTCAGAGTATGACTCGCATGAACCCAGTTTTTCACACCAGCACACTTTACTGCAGTTGTCGTAGTCAGAATGACTTGTCTTGGCCTTCCCCACCTTGGAACCAAGCAATTTCTTCTTCTGTGCACCTTAATCCTCACCCAGTCCCCTGGACTTAGATCATGGCCTTGCTTCTTCTCAAGTGTGGTAGCGTCTCCTCCAACCTGGTGAAACACAGAATGAATTGCGTCAGCCAGGCCTTTACAGTAATCCAAAATCATGTCATCAGTTATTGTCATCAACTTGTTGACAGGCACAAATGCATGTCTCATTGCACGTCCCATTAATATTTTGTGCGGACTCAAACCTGTGGTTCTATCTGGAGTAGACCTAATAGTCATAAGCACTAGAGGCAAGACATCAGGCCATTTCATTCCAGTGGCTAAACACATCTTACCAATTCGGTTTTTAATTGTACCGTTCATCTGTTCAACGACTCCAGAAGCCTCTGGTCTGTATGCACAATGTAGCTTCTGCTGTATGCTCAATGCTTCACAAATTAAACCCATGAGCTCATTGTAGAAGTGTCCACCTCTGTCAGACTCAATTGTCACTGGGAACCCGTACCTAGGAATCAACTCCCTTAACAGTAACTTTGCAACTGTTATTCCATCATTTCTCCTAGTCGGATAGGCCTCCACCCATCTTGAGAACAAACAGACTACCACTAGAACATACCTCAATCTGTTCACTTGGGGCATTTCAATTAAATCTATTTGCATTCTAGTAAAAGGACCTCCTTCTCTGCCTATTGTTCCTAGACTCACCACTGTTTTCTTTCCAGTATTGAACTGCTGACAAATCAAACATCTTTGACAGATGCTCTCCGCAATTAGCCTGAACTTTGCATTGTACCAGGTTTGCTTGAATGACCTAATCATCGCATTCCTCCCCAGATGTCCCTGGCCATGATACATTCTTGCCATTGTCGACAGCATGGAATTAGGCATGACTGGTCTACCATCTCTATAGATCTAAACATGATCTGTTTCTCTTGGGGCACAACCTGCCTTGATCCAATCTCTCATTTCCTCATCTCCTGCCTCATCCTGCAACTGTTTCACTTCATCCCACGTTTCTAGGACATTAGTAAACATCACAGAACAAAAAGACATTTCCCTTTCTCGTGCCCTATTGATCGAATGATTTTTCTTTGCACAATACTGTGCTATGTCATTGGCAAAACGATTACCAAGAGTAACAAAATCATCTCCTTGTTCATGAGCAGCACATTTTACAACTGCTAACTCTTTAGGCAGCTGTATCGCCTCAAGCAACTTCCCAATCACTTCAGCATTCTTTATTGGAGTCCCACTCGACGTCAAGAAACCTCTCTGTAGCCAAAGTTGGCCAAAATCATGAACGACTCCAAATCCGTACTGACTATCAGTCATCACAGTCACTCTCAGATTCTTCCCAATTTTGCAAGCTTTCGTCAAAGCAACCAATTCAGCCACTTGAGCAGATCTTACTCCTTTCAAAGACGAAGCTTCCATAACTTCTGAAACCTTGCACACTGCATATGCTGCACTCAGCACACCATCATCAGTTCTGAGACATGATCCATCCACAAACAGCACATGATCACTCTCAGGCAGTGGTAAATCTCTTATGTCTGGTCTAGGTTTTGTGCAGTAGTCAAGCACATCCAAACAATCATGATCAACATCATCTCCCACATTCACATTGTCAGCATCTGGTAACAACGTCGCTGGATTCACATTCACACATCTCTCAAGAGTCACATTTGATGCTCCCAGAATGATTTTCTCATATTTAGTCAACCGACTATGTGACATATATTGAGTCCTGCTTCTTGTCAAAAGAATAGCCACATCATGAGGTACAAATACCCTTACAGGATATCCCATTATTATACCCTCACTCTGTTCCAAACTTCTGCATTTAGCAGCTACTGCTTTCAGACAACCTGGCAAACCCACAGCTACCGGGTCAAGTGTCGATGAGAAGTACGCAATCGGCCTTCTCAGTTGTCCATGTTTCTGAATTAACACTGAAAGTGCACATCCATTTCTCTCACTGCAGTACAACTCAAACTCTTTCTCATAGTCTGGCATTCCCAAAGCAGGGGCTTCACACATTCTGCTCTTTAACTCCTCAAATGCTGCCATTTGTTCTCCATCCAGCTCCAATGGGTCTTTCACCTCACTTTTAGTCAATTTAATCAATGGTTTTGCTATCAGGGAGAAATTACTTATCCACTGACGACAATAACCCACCATCCCCAGAAACATCCTCACTTCTCTCTGGGTCATCGGGGCTCTCATTCCTCTGATAATTTTGATCCTGTCATCGGTCACCTTTCTCAGACCTTTTTCAATATTGTGTCCAAGATAATGCACCTCTTTCTTGCAAAACTGCAATTTGGCTGGAGATACCTTTAACCCTCCATCTGCCAGATGATTCAGTAAAGCTATGGTATCTACTTCACAAGCTTCACGTGTCTTCGATGCCACCAGTAGGTCATCGATGTATTGCACTAGCACTGAGCTTTCAGGCATGATCAAACTCTCCAAAGATTTTTTCAATAACTGATTGAATATCGATGGACTCTCTGTATACCCCTGTGGGATACGACACCATGCTAAAATACGCTGTCCAAACCGAAATGCAAATATCGGCTGGCTGTCATGATGCAATGGAATTGAAAAGAAAGCATGACACAAATCAATCACTGTGTACCATTCAGCATCATGAGGAATCTGATACAAAATCACTGACGGATTTGGCACAATGGGACAACATGCCACCACAATTTTGTTAACCTTTCTCAAATCTTGTACAATCCTGAACTTTCCATTAGGTTTCTTCAGCCCCATTATCGGTGAATTACACGGGCTACTCAGTAACTCTCTCAAAACACCCTGCTGAATCATTTTGTCAATTATAGGTGTTATTCCCTCAATTATTTCTGGTGTCAATCTATACTGAGGAATATTAGGATAAACTGTGTGTCTCAACTCCTGTGGCAAATCCTCTGGATTAAACACAGCATATGTACCAACAATCTCACTCTCTCTATTGTCTAGAGTCATCCGGTACAAAACATCCTCATCTGGTGTCTCAAAAGCTATTCCATCTGGAGTACAGAAAATTGTACAATTCATCTTGCACAATAGGTCCCTACCGAACAAGTTCACTGGACTAGTGTCACAGACTACGAACCTGTGCATGTCTGAAAATTTCCCTATTCTTACCCTTACTGGTTCAGTAAGACGAGTCTTAATCTGTGTATTGGCTACACCAACCACTTGGATTGCTTCGTCCGAGAGAGGAAGATTTCTAATATCTGCTGACCTGACAGTTGATCTCGTCGCTCCTGTGTCTACCAAAAAAGTAACACTCTCCCCATTTATTTTCCCATCTACAAATGGTCCTGCCTGGTCTATTTCTAGAGTTGCACCAAGTATGCACTCTTCCTCCTCTCTTCGGCACCGTCAATAGTCCCCTTCAGACTCACTCCCCTCATTCTTTAACCAGTACTGCTGTACCGGGTTTGAACATCTCGGTTTGTTTACCTGCTCATCATTGTAGAATCCTGAGTCCTGGTTATACTTTTGGGACCCTCTATTCTGCGGCAAGGGTGGTTTCGGCTCTTGACTCTGCTGTCTGACAACCTTCTGCTGTTGCTGCTGTTGATTACACCCCTCGTTCTGCACCTGTTGATTCAAGGGTTTATTTTCATTACTCACTAATGGTGGATTGGTACACTCGGATCTCCAATGCCCCAATTGTCCACAGTTGTGACAAGGAAACTTTTTCTTCACTTCCTCTAAATTCCCCTTTCCTTTTCCTGCATATCTGGGCCTATTTCCTGGATTATTTGCTTGTTCCATCATCTGTGCTTCTTGTCTTTCAGCAACCTTCACCTGTGCCCACATTGCTTTCTCTTTCAGCTTTCTCTGTTTTGCCTCAATCTCATCACTGAAGTACTTTGCATGTCTCAAGATCTCATCAATCTTCTTACTCTGCCAATCAACTGTATGTTCTCGTATTCTCTCACTAATTTCAGGTCTCAAGCCATATACAAATCTAGATACAAAATGACTCAAATCCTTGTCACCCAGGTGTTCATCTCCACTGAACTGTTTAAAAGCCAGTATCAGCCTTTCGTAAAAAGCATGAACTGATTCTTTTGCTTCCTGATGTGTTCGATCTATTTTAACCCAATCTGTCTCTTTCGGGGGTACCTTATTTTTCAGGAACACAATAACCTGATCGTACTTCTTCATTACCTCTGGATCTGGTGCTCCTGTTTTCGGATCTCTTGAGTACTCCTTAGCAGGCCAATCTACAACTATTTTACACTCTGCCCACAAGTCTGCTGGAACAATTATATCAAACAGACTATTCAGGTCAATCCACAGCACTTTTGACAATTTCACAAACCTGTCTACCTGCCTATACCACTCGACGGGCTTTTCTCTCAGTCGAGGGAAATCATTCGTAAATGACAAAATATCCTGTCTAGTCCATGGGACATGTACATATCCTCCTCAAGGAATCTCTCTCATAGGATAAGCATCCACTGTTTTCTCCTTTTCTCTCATGGGAAAAGCTGAGTAAGTCCTGTCCACTGAATCTTCCCTTTTCTTGTACCACCTATCCTTCCATTTTTCTACATCACCCCATTTTCGCAATAAGGCAATAATTTCCTTAATCTGCCCTGTTCTGCCAGCACCATTTAGATTTTCAATATCCTTGTCAGTGAAATCCATCCTGTAAGACTTCTGCAAAGTTTTTACCTTATCCATGTCAACTCCTTGCTCACTCACTATTGCTTTTAACCTGTCATGTGTACTCTTAGCCCTCCAGGTGATACTCTTACACATAAATAACAATTCTCCATCATGATGGTTTTTCAAGTATATCTGTAGGAATTGTTCCTGCAATAAGCTCCTCCAATTCTATGCGCAACCTGGCTACATCAATTGCCTGTGAATCTTTATCCTTCTTTTGAAGAACCTTCAACCAATCATTCAAATCTACAGCTGTTATTTCAGTAGACTTTTTCACTGCACTCACTTGTTCTGTCCTCCTCTGTGGTTCCAAAATCGATCCTCCTAAACAACCAGTATTCAATCCTGAATTAGGCTGCACATCTAATCCTTCACTACATGTGTCATGTCTCGACTGTCTCAAATTATTTTCACCAGTCCTCATTCTTGATTCCTCCAAAGTGCAAGAACCAACCAAACCATTTCCAACATAGGGAACTGTCAAACCATTTTCTCCCATTCTTTGTTTATCAAAAATAGGCACAACCGGACCTATTGTTACAGGCACTGTAACAGCCTCTAGATTTTTCGTTAGCTCTCTTATTCTCTCAGTCAGCTCAGATGTCGTTCTAGCTAATTCTCTTGTTTTTTCATCACCGACTCGATTCTCTCTCTCTCGCTCTTTCTCTCTCTCCCTTTCCGTGAAAGAGCTACCACTTTTCAGATCAGGTGTCACAACCTCAGTTTTAACAATTCGCAAAGTATCTCTTATTGGAGTAGCAACTGGCGTGCTCTCTTCTGGTTCTGGTCTATATGGAGGCGGTCTCTTGTAAATCATGTCATCCAAGACCTCATCCTCATAATCAGTAGCTCCATACCTTCTCATTTCAGCATCAGGCACCTTTTCTGTACCCTTCCTTCCTTCTGTTTCTTCAACTGTCCTCATAGGATATAATCCCTCTGACATACTAGCATCTCGCCATCTCCTCATTCGATCATGATGAGTTTCACGATCATATTTCCTCCCAAAAAGGTACCTATAATTACCTCCACTCCTCTGCTTTTCTCGCTCATGCACCTCATCTTCCCATTCCACCAACGCCTCGAACTGTGTCGGCCTTGGTCTAGGCTCTAGACACATAATTTTTTCCCGTAAATTTCTCAACACGGCCAAATTAAATGAACCATGTTCCGGTAACGCTAAGACACCATCGTCCTTAGTATACTTAGCCCAGTTATCTAACCATATACAGGTATGATACCCATATTTCGCAACCATGAAGGATGCAGGAGTTCTAGTCGGAGGTAGCAATTCACCTTCTCTAGTTATTATGTTTTTATCCTTGTCAAACCACCTCTTAATTTTACCGAACAATGATTTCTTTTTCTTTTCCTCCGTTTGGTAATACATTTTAACGTTTACCAATATTCTCTAGTCCCTTCCGCAACTGTAGATCTTTTGTCCAATAATAGCGCGACTCAGACCAACGCACCAATCCTGGAGCGTCTACGTCACCCTGTACTCCTTCCAATAACAGCGCGGCTCAAACCAACGCACCAATCCTAGCGCGAGCACTGTTCAGATCCACTACCCAATCACAGCGCGGTCTGTATGACGTCAGCAGTCGCTGCAGTTGCTTCTGCTCTGTCTCCTGTCTCTCGTCTACCCCTCCTTTACAAAGCCTTCCCAGTAGACTTCATTTCAGATCCACAAAATCTATTAGTTACAACATATAAACATCTCCATTGTCTGCTTCGCTAACCACAAAATAGTAAAGAAATTCTTTTTCACAAGAATCCCGCTTTTCTTTAGAACAGCGCTTACCTCTGCTCTACCACGGAACTATCACTTTCGTTGACACAGTAGCACATCCCTCTACTCTGCCCTTCTAACATGCATCAATTAACTGTTTCCTCTAGGACTGCTCCAAAGAGTCTCACAATCAACTAAATGCTCATACATTCACGCACTTTTATACCAGAAAATGTAGCACATGCACACAGAATCCTGCCTTTCCCGAGAACAGCAAACAGTCTGTCCCACTACAGAATTATAACACACGTTAACCAAGCAGCACTTACCTCTGCCCAGTCCTTCAGACAAGCTCAGAGAATACCTATTACCTCTCCAGCGATAAGCTTTAACGGCGAACCTTACGGATCCCTGGGACTTAAGACCAGAGTTTCACAGATAACCTTCACTACCATACACACTCCTTTTATACCGAAAATATGTCCCTAATAGTAACATACGACAATGTCACTGATTCCGAACCCAGACAATGTGACGCGCAACTTCAATTGTCACACGTTTTTCCTGCATACATACAGGTAATTCCAACAATCCCGTTTTTCCCGAGAGCAGCACTCACTTCCGTCTGCCCTACTACAGAACTGTCACCAGCTCCCAAGTTCCAGAAGCACTACATAAAACTCAACACGATGACTTTAACATATAGTATTAGTACATATACTATACCAACATAAATCAATAAACCAATGAATCAAAAGCCAATGTACAAGCAATCTTATCAGATCAAGACAATAATCTAAAACTATCATACTGCTACCAGGAAACTGCTGCAGATCGGCGCATATAAAAACCCCTGCTTTCACGGACAGAGGACACGAACATAGGTTCAGGAAGAAGTGGCCAAAATCGGAAAATGCTAAGCAAAGACCCTCTCTAGTCTAGAAATATTTATACTGAAAATTTGCATACTAAAGTTACAAACAATCTTTTTAACGTCCGTTGTCCGTTGAGCAGAGCGAGCAGGAAAGGATGTTGCAACATTTAGAAAAACCTCCGCTCAGGCAAAATCACAAAAATAAAAAACACGGAAGAAGGAAGCTCGAGTTTGCAAGTGATACAGTTATTAATGCTTTTCCTCGGCACCATAGCAGAGCCACTGCAGATTTATCATTGTTCATTGTGGCTTTATTCTTCTCCAAGGACAATTGGAATCATGCCCAGAGCTGCTGTCCTCACGGAAACTTTTAATTCAGACAGAGGCTGTGGTCAGGTGACTTTCAACCATATTCAGCAAGGCCTCTCGTCACATCTCAATCACTCGAGCGCAGGCTGTAAATAGCAGCCATCTTTGTTTAGGCCAAAACGGACCATCTTAATTAAAAGAAACACAAAACAACGTTACCACATCATAATGATTGTACAGTGTTTTTTTTCCACTAATACCCTTATGTGTATGTAATTACCTAGCAGTCTGCAACATAAAGAAGCATTAGTACACGTTATTTTAAAAAGCGCAAACCCAAAACAAATAGCACTTTGCGATATTCATTTAATAAATTGCACTTTATTATTAAGCAACATATATGCATTCCCACGTGTAGTCTCTCCCATTAGTAATGTTGATTAATTTAGACATTTAAACAAAACTAAAAATTAGTGATTACAGATTAGTAATTTTAATCATAACCAATAAACAAAGCTGGAGCTTAAAACTCGATAAATTTTCAACAGAAAACTCTGCTCCAGCAATGGTTCATCATAGGGCGCTACTCGTCGGACCGGCGCTGCAATGTCCAACGGGCCTGGTGGCTACTTTGGCGGAGTTCTTTTGATCTGTAAAACGCCGTATGAGAAGGGAGTATATGGGCAATCAGTATTATGTGTATAGTACTGTGAATGAGTGATTTAAAAAAGGCTCCAGGTCTATACAATTTTTTTTTATTCAATATTAGAGCTGGGTCTCAGTAAAAACAGTGATGCCACTAGCAGGGCTTGAGGTACCAAGGTGGCAAAAGTGGGATGTATCAGGTCGACATGTTTTGTGTCATAAATGCTCCAGGTATGAGCGACACTTCTTCAGGACCTATGATGTATGCTGACGGATCCCCAAGTGATGCGTCATGCAAGAAAAGGCCTCCAGAGTCGGAAGAGGTAATAGGATCAGAGGGGAATCCCGAGTAGGGACAACACCCTTCCTTTCCTTTCCACCTTAATTAAGGCAGCGGGGTAAACAACATGGTGGAAGGGGGGGGAGTCAACTCAAAATATTAAAAGGTTGCTAACGACTAACCCAAGAGCAAATGCTCCTCTGTCAGATATCCGCCGTATCCTCTGTTTCTCCCTACATGCCATTTCCCAAGTTGATGGGCGAGGTGACGCCCGAAACGCGTTCGAACTTTTATGGCGATTTCAGCCTGACTGTGTTGAAGTGTTAGCTGTGCTGCCAGAAGAAAAGAAACAATTTTAACACGGATGCATGTGGGCCTCCAGTGGTTGGTGTTCTCTTGCATTGGATATATATATATTTATATATACACACATTTTTTTTTGTTACTCAGGTTCTCTGTAGCTTTAAAAGCAGGAAACTCATTTACCTTACATATAACTTTCTTTGCGGCGTGTCTGGCAAACACTGGGCTTCTTTTGCAGCTCTAGAGAAACTCTTCCAATTACCAGCTCTTGATGTGGTACTTCCATTTGCAGAAGACGAAAGAAACTAATGACTCAAGAGTCCTGCTGACTTCAAAGCATTTTCTTTGTGCTCCATATACACCGCACATAATTACATTTCACTACACCACCTTACCTCCTTTCTCCTAGCACTGTGCCTGCCGCTCACCCCAGCTGTGATAACAGCTGTATTTCTCAGTGTCAGTGGTAACATTTTTGACATGTAGCTGCATTTTCAATAATATGATTTCTCTCTCTTTGATGGAGAACAAGATAGGAAAGATTTCTTCTTTGGCAGGAACTGTGATCATTATGTCTCGTGTGGAATGCAAAAGCTATCAGAGAGATAGAAATTTCATGAAAACATCTCTCTGATGGAAACATACCAAGGGTCACCTTTCACTCAAGCGAGAATATTCCTGTCAAAAGAATTTGACCTTAAGTGGGTTCACAGTCCAACCTTTAAAATTCTTTCACAGAAAGCTATTCATAAAAAAATCGTCTAAAAGCAAATTAATTATTGCAAATTCATCTAAAAACGAAATCATATAAAATAAATCTCTTCCTAAAAACTAAGAAAAACATTGTCCAAATAGAGTGCAAAGAAATAAATTATGCAGTTTTGTAAAGTCTGTATAACTTTTCAGCAACTTAGGTGGTTAGTTCAAGGGATATTTTAATGATGCGCTACAGTATTGAAAATGTTAGCTCTTTAAAAAAAGATAAAAATCATGGGCCTCATTTACGACAAAAAGACGCAGTGTGGCGCAGCAAGTAATTTTGCTGCGCCAAGCTGCGTCATTTTGAAAGCACAAGGATGCGTTGTATTTACACCAATACAACGCATCCTTGTGCTTTCCTCTGTGCTGGTGCACAACTGGCTACCATGATATAACGCAGGCACACTTGCACTATGGTGCAAGGGTGCGTGCGTTGCGGAAATGATTGTTTTTGTGAAGCAAAATGTCCCTTCCTGCACAACAACAATCACTGAAGGCGTTTTCTTTTTTCCAAGGGTGCAGCTGAATGCAGCACTCATATAAAGAGGAAAGGAAAAATGAGGAGAAATAAAAGTATTGTTGCGCCTCCTTATGTTGGATTCTGATGCATTCCCAGGGTTTCAAAACATCGTAAATCTGGGAATGCGGCAGAAGTCCTAAGTGTTGTGTGGGCAATACCCATGGTACGCACCATTCAAGCAAAGTGACGCCTGAAAAGGGGCCATATTTACAAGGCCATGAAAAGCCACACAGGGTGGCATTGCGTGGCCTTGCAAATATGGACCAGCGCTCTACACTGCCAGTGCATCAAAAAGTAACGCACCAGCGGCGCTAGGGGCCCAGTGCTAATGCCACAAACAAAACAAAAAAGCATGTTAGTAGGTAGAAAACAGTTGAAATCGGAGAAGGGAATATTGAAGAACCATTCTAATTGGGAGGAAAACTCACTGGTAAAACACAATTTTGGAACATGGTCAGCTTCTTGCAGTGGAAGGCTTTGTGTGGGAACATGAATGGAATATCATTTTGGGGTAAGGACTCCTGCTATTTGTGAATTGCAGTCGACAAACCCATAACACACATTTAAAGGGTCTCTTTTAAATGGAGAATAAGTATTGCAGTTGAATTTTAAATATAATAAAATTGATACGTAGCAAATACATTTATATCAAACTAGATAGATATATGACAAAATACATGAAATTAAGTGCACTTTTGGATGAAATTGCATACAAAGATATTCCCACAAATAATATTGGATTTAATGTATGCAACAAAATAAGATGTAACTGTTACAAAGACACACCTCACTGCCAGATCTATTAATGTCAAGTGAATCATCCAATTCTGAAAACAACATAGTGAGTTTGTAAGTTTGCTAGGATTCAGCACAGGGTAAGCAGCTGAGGCCCGATTTCCCAAACTGTAGCACACCCGACCTCGGCACTGCAACTACAACGCCAGGGAGAGGGCAGGATGGGTCCAAATCTACAGAGATATGGCGTCATCCTGCTCTATCCCTAACACTGGGAGGCCGGCTGCCCAACGTGACACACACACCTAGTGCAAAGGTGTCTGCGTGAGTCTAGCAAAGTGTACACTTCCAGTACAAAATTGTATTCTTAGACTAACTTTAAAACGTTCCCACTTTAGGTTTGTTCGGTACAGTGCAGCACATATGCAAAGTGGGAAAAGTAATTTCTTCTTTTTAACTCCTGCTTCAAAATGTCACTCATTTGTCCTCTATTGTTAGTTTATAGGGTTTTTATGCCAAAACCTCTGAGTGGTTACATGGGAATGCCCAACTACCAGCCATGGAATGCCCTCGTGACATAGAGTAATGCAAAATAGTGATTTGCGTTGCTTTCAGGCAACTTTCAAAGAAAATCCAACAAAAACATTCTATGCAGGTTTATGTCGCTTTTGGGATGTAAACTCAGTGCAAACGATTTGCACATCTGGCCCTCTTCTTGCCTGATCAATGTTGATTACCTTGGCTCTCCAAAATGTCAATGGTTATTTCTGTATTTAAAAGATTCCTATATGATGTGTTAGTTGGTGTCTGAGTATTGATTCTCACATGTGCACCTAGAGTGCACACAGCAGGCTTTAGGTAGCTCTATCGAATTTTGGCTATAAATCGCTGACATGCTTGGCCTATTTTAACTCTGTTTGTCCAACCTGTACTTGAGAATTTAAGTGATATTCCTCTTTCAATTAGTACGCTACATTTTCAATTTTTAGAACAGATTTTTTACGGGTCTTGTGTTTTCTAGATTCCAGATTTTCCTTATGTTATTCGGCACTGCGTATAACACAATAGTAGACAAGAAATGTAATACACATCATGTATATACAATAATAAAATAATGTCATCCTCTTCAAGCAGGTAACTTAACTTAGGAATTGAGGAATCAGTCAGAGACATTATGTTCACTAAAGAGGAACACATTTCCAAATAGTGGTACCAAAACGGATGACCTAGTTTGTGTGACCTACATGCAAAGATCATTAAAACTCCACAAAATGCTAGCGACTGCAGATCAATGACACACCCACAATCATATCTAACAGGGTACATTACCTAACAACCTGTCCATCCTCACCACACCATGTGTAAGCATTAGTACACTGACATGATCTCATCCGGTCAAAACGGAACTGTGCCAAACAACAAACTACAAGGCATAAACATAACACAAACACACGCGCACACACACACACATACACTCACATTCACACTGAAACTCACACTAACACCAAGACTTAAAACAGCTCCAACAACTTCATGGTAGGAAACGCAGATGGGGATTAACTCGCTCCCTTGTGGTGATATGACCAAACTAAATAAAGTGCAGATACATGTATGAAGCCACATTAGCAATTCAGTACCAAAATCAAGGCTAGATAAGACCACTTGGTACAGGATAAAAAAGATCCACTGTTAACACGTTTCAGTACCACTGGGGATTAACAGCTCCCCAGCAAAAAGTTACAGGTGCACCCTGACCCTTAGAGGCCCCAGTGCCCATCACAGGGCTGGGAATGACCAGCTCCCCAGCAAAAAGTTACAGGTGCACCCTGACCCTTAGAGGCCCCTGCGCCCATCACTGGACTGGGAATGAACAGCACCCCTGCAAAAAGTTACAGGTTCACCCTGACCCTCAGAGGCCCCAGTGCCCATCACTGGACTGGGAATGAACAGTACGCCTGCAAACAGTTACTACAGGCGCACCTTGGCCCTTAGAGGCCCTAGCGCCCATCACTGGACTGGGAATGAACAGTACGCCTGCAAACAGTTACCGGTGCACCCTGACCCTTAGAGGCCCCAGCGCCCATCACTGGACTGGGAATGAACAGCACCCCTGCAAACAGTTACAGGTGCACCTTGGCCCTTAGAGGCCCTAGCGCCCATCACTGGACTGGGAATGAACAGTACGCCTGCAAACAGTTACCGGTGCACCCTGCCCCTTAGAGGCCCCAGCGCCCATCACTGGACTGGGAATGAACAGCACCCTTGCAAACAGTTACTGGTGCACCCTGCCCCTAGAGGCCCCGGCGCCCATCACTGGACTGGGGATGAACAGCACCCCTGCAAACAGTTACAGGTGCACCCTGACCCTTAGTGGCCCCAGCGCCCATCACTGGACTGGGAATGAACAGCACCCCTACAAACAGTTGCAGGTGCACTTTGACCCTTAGAGGCCCCAGCGCTTATCACTGGATTGGGAATGAACAGCACCCTTGCAAACAGTTACTGGTGCACCCTAACCCTTAGTGGCCCCAGCGCCCATCACTGGACTGGGGATGAACAGCACCCCTGCAAACAGTTACAGGTGCACCCTGACCCATAGAGGCCCCAGTGCACATCACTGGACTGGGAATGAACAGCACCCCTGCAAACAGTTACTACGGGTGAACCTTGACCCTCAAAGGCCCCAGCGCCCATCACTGGACTGGGAATGACCAGCACCCCTACAAACAGTTGCAGGTGCACTTTGACCCTTAGAGGCCCCAGCGTTTATCACTGGATTGGGAATGAACAGCACCCTTGCAAACAGTTGCAGGTGCACTTTGACCCTTAGAGGCCCCAGTGCACATCACTGGACTGGGGATGAACAGCACCCCTGCAAACAGTTGCAGGTGCACTTTGACCCTTAGAGGCCCCAGCGCCCATCACTGGACTGGGGATGAACAGCACCCCTGCAAACAGTTGCAGGTGCACTTTGACCCTTAGAGGCCCCAGCGCTTATCACTGGACTGGGAATGAACAGCACCCTTGTAAACAGTTACAGGTGCACCCTGGCCCATAGAGGTCTCAGCGCCCATCACTGGACTGGAATGGAATGACCAGCACCCCTGGAAAATACTGTTTACCAGCTGTGTATTGCCTTGAGTGAATGGGCAAGCCCGAACACCAAAAGGAGGGCACATGGGGTGTTTCCCCCAATAAAAGACACATTTTCTAATTTTCACTGACTAAAAATAATAACCGTTGCAGGTTATTATATATTAATCTCACACTGCACCCTGTGCGCTAAGGCTAGTAAGTGTAAACCCATATTCATATTTATACCCGGGAAGGATGCAACGCCCTGGGCAGAAATGCAAACACAGCAGACGGGTAATGCGAGGGCAGAGGATAAAGGGTCAGATTTATGAGCCCCTTGCGCCACTTTTGCGTCGCCTTTAACATGGGAAAAGTGACGCAAAAGTGGCGCAAGGGGCTCATAAATCTGCCCCATAGTCTAAGGGCTAGGGCTGTCGTTCGAGTCTTGGCAACGACGCGCAACATCCTGTGATTCTCGGCAAATCACGTAATCTCCCCGTGCTTTACACAAATTAATGTGTTCTTGTGTGACGCAATTGGTGCGAACGTAAATGCGCTGAGAGCTGATATCTGCGATCGAGTTCGCGCTGTATTAAAACTCCGGGGGTGGGTGGGGGGGGGGGGGGGGGGGGGGGTCGGGTTGTTAATTAAAACAGAGTAACCGAAATGCTTTAAAATCACTTCACTTTTTTGGCTCTACAACATTAAAACGTTGGCCGAACTGGAAGAAAGTTTTTATAAAGAGTTTTCACATAAACATGCTAAAACGCTACACTCTTCGCTGCCGGCCTCCGGGGTGTAGGCATTCAGCTGCATACCATCTTCAATATGCTCAGCATGCCGACCATTGGTTGGAGGCAAATAGTTGTGTAATTGACATTTCGGGCTCTCAGAAATCGCATTATTCCCTAAAAATAGTGTAAACCTTTAGTAGAACACACAACTGCAGGTACATATTGTATAATAAACATGCCTTGCAGCATTTTACTTTTGGAGGCGAAATGATCAATAATATTGTCTTTACTTATCTGATCAATGTCTACTGATGGACTCGGGATCATCGGGGTGAAACTGGGATTCAATGCCAGATTTCTTAGAACCAGGCTGCTAATTAGCAGAGAAACTGTACCCTCCGATGCCACTCGTCTGACGCCTTGGAAGAGCCACGAACATTAAGTGCAGTACTTGTGAACCTCTAGAAAACTGACAGACCGGCTAAAGAGGCTGCATTTGTAGGCGCCTCTTCACTTATTTAAAACCAAGCATTGCTCAGGACCGCCACTTTGCAGCAGTTCTCCGAGTGGAGTCTATGTCTCAGTGTTGGCTGTGAAGTCAGAAATTGTTGTCAACATAATATCTCCGCCATTCGAAACAAACTGTTAAATGCAAATGTAGTCTTCTCAGCTAGGACCTATGTTTATTCTTTGCTCCTATATTTGAGACCTCGTACTCAGCTGAAAAGGGCTGTTATAGGGCAATATTGGGTCCAGGGCACAATTCCGATATGTGCCCGCATCATCTTTTTCATGAAACAGATTCGGCACTCTTGTGTTGTGAAATTAAGTATTTATAGATACCGCTGTTTGCTGAAAATTCTATTGTGTGTACCCATTATGCTGAGGTGTTGGCGTCTGAGCCCCTTGGCAGCGCCCAATGGAGTGTCTTCAGAGCTGCAACACCCCACAGAACTCATGAATATATCACACATAAGGCTATTACAAGGGCTCCATATGTGCCCCTGCGACAACAAACAGAGGGGCAAATTTACAAGCCCCGTGCGACATCTTTACGACACCATTGAGTCACTTCTTTGACACAGCGGCGTCGTAAACAATGCTCCACTGTGCGACATATTTACAACGTGACGCATCTAGTGAGACGCGTCACGTTGTAAAGCTCTGCGCTACATTATACCTGCGTCCGGTATAATGTATGCAAGGTGGGCGTTCCGTAAGGGAGCCTCGTAAAAGTGACGCAGTGAAATCTAGAAGATTTCACTGAGTCTCTTTTACGTCCCCGCTGCGTCAAAACCATGCACCTGCTTGAAGCAGGCGTAAGGAGTGACGCAGCACAATAAGTATAGGCTGCCCCTGAGCATTGCTGAAGTTGCTTTGCGCTTGCGACCTGACTCCAGCAGCGCGCTGCCCTTACGACAAAAGATGCAACACCCATCTGTCTTTGTGCCACGGTGCGCCGCATTGTAAATGCGACGCATCCGTGGTGGCGCAAGGGTATTTTTACGTGTTGCATCTTTACTGGCGCATCCCTGCTAATATGCAGAGATGCGCCAGTCCATGTAAATCTGCCCCAGAGTTCCTATAGATACCTAACACAACAACTGCATTGAACCAAATGACCCTCTGAAGATACCTAACAGAGACCCTCCAGACACCACAATGAGAGCCTGGGGGCATCCAGTGTTTGCCCAACCCCCTCCTCAGTACTTTACCTTCTCCATCGCAGCATCTTCAGGCTTTCACTTCTCATCTCCTCTTCTGTTTCATTCAGCTTCTGCTTTGCTCAGTAATTGATCCTTTCCTATTGTTATCAATATCTACACCCTTCCTTACGCTCTCCGTCCAATTTATGTTTAATTCCATCAGGCCTCATTTTATCCCTCTTTCACTCCCATAGCAACCTGTTTCTCCATCTCCACATTTTTTCGCCCATTTGTTCCTTTTTTATTCTTTTTTCTCATTCATAGTGTTAACTTATTTGCTTCTTTCACTCCCTTTGTCCATGTCTCCAACTTTATCGGTCTTTTCTACCCTTTCTCACTGTTTTATACAGTCTTATCTCTGCTCTTACCATACTTGAAAGCTTACTTTTCCCCCCTGCATTAGTTCTCCTAATCTCCTTAGCTCCATTCTTTCTCATTTTCCAAGTCTGTTTTCACCGGATTTGGAAGCTAGGTGTTTCGTGGTCTGTGACCTCAATCCAAGAACACAAGGTGCCACAACTTCCTGCTCACTACTACTCGGTTCATCAGCAGCCATCTTTGATATGCTTCCCCGGCTGCCTGTCATGCCGTTACTTGGAGATGCGCCTACTCTACCACCTGGCCATACAAATGTAACTACTTGGAGATCAACCAACTGTGACTGGGGTATAGATGCTGGTAAAGTCTGGAACTGGAATCACAGATGGACAAGGACATTCACTTTCACCACATGGATACAATGCAAAGAGGATACATGTGATGGGTGTAATGCAAATGCATCAGGCCCCCTCAGATTTGCCTAAGTAACTGTGGCCAATTCACTAAGGGCCAGCCCTCAAAGTTGCCTGTCAGATTTGGCCCCCAATACCTTCGTTTTTTTTTTTTGTTATAAATCTTTTTTATTGAAATCAAGGCATGATCAATTATAATATCATGGTACATATACAATGGCAATATTGTTATACTACAAATGCTACTGAAGACATAGTGGTCACAAACAATACTTTCAGTCCCCATTAGGACATATTCAGGTCCCATTTGTAACATCTTATCTCGATTTTGGAGGTTGACATATCTCCCCTCTGTGGGTGTTCCATTGTCCCCAGATCTGCGTCCATTTATTCGGGCACCCCCTGGCTTCATATACAGTCTACTTGCGGTCCCAACACTTCCTCCATAAGGTACGCTACCACCTCCCAATATCTCTGGATGGTCGTGCATTCCTAGATTGTATGAACAAAGGTTCCCTTCTGCCCACACCGCCTTACACAGCAGCCGTCTGAGCCATATCCCATACGAACCAACACTGACCCAGATAGATAGGCTCTATGGAGAATTTTCAGCTGCACCAGGAGCAGCCTGGAAGATATAGCCTCTCCCGGGGGATGCCACCGCCGCCAACCATTCATCATCTAATCCCGCTACATTGCGGTCCCATTTAACCCTCATACAAGTCAGGGGATCTGCCATGTTGTTGACCAGTTTTTTGTAGGTGAGTGATATGGCCTTCTCCGGCAGATCGCCATCTAGTACTCTATCCTCAAGCGGGGAGGAATCGGGGAGTTCACTACCTTTAGGGAGAACCGCCAGTAGGGCATTCCTAATTTGGAGATACCGGAAATATTCCGATTGCGCTAACTCATATTCTTGCTGCAGCCATGAGAAAGGGACCACATCACCTGACTTTCACAAATCGCCCACCTTGGATATACCGATAAGGTCCCAACGATCAAAACCCCTCGAGCGAACCAACCTGCCCAATTGCTCGCTATAATAGAGTGGTGTAGCCTGCGTGATTTTACCCTCCCATCCCAAACCTTTGGTAGCCGACTTCCACACCTGCACTGCATGTCCCGTTGGGCCAGTCAGGGTGGGCTTCAATGATCGTACATAAAGAGCCCCTTCAAAGCTGCATCCTGGGATAAGCCATCTATTGATCTGGAAGGCTGGGTCACCCTGTGGTCTATACATACATTGGTTAATCGCCGCGAGGTGTGATGCCCAATAGTACTTCCGTATGTCTGGGAGTCCGATGCCATCATCGAACCAACCCAGAGTAAGCCTGTGTGTCACGATACGAGGCGGACTACCCTCCCACAACAGGTCCTGTATGATACCGTTGATTTCCTTAAAGTACAAGGGTGCAACGGAGTGCAGAGTATTATGAAGAGCATATATGAACCTGGGAAGGGACATCATTTTGAACAGGGCAGCATGCCCCAAAAGAGAGAGCGGAAGCGATTTCCAATGTAAGACATCAGCTTTAAGACGCATGAGAGGTGGCAGGAGATTACGATCATAAAATCTGGACGGATCCTTAGAGACCCAGATCCCCAAGTATTTGAAGCCGTCAACAGCATCCGCCAGTTGACATCCCCGGGGGAGTGCAGGCCTCTTTCCATAGAGGGCATATAACACCGATTTGGACAAGTTTATAGAATACCCAGCATATCTACCAAACACCTGGAATATGTCCAGGACAGCGTTAAGGGATGCAGTTAGGGACGCCAGATAAGGCAAGATGTCGACCGCATACAGAGATATACGGTCTTCCCAGCTGGACGTCCATTTAAGGCCCCTTATGGCGGGGTCATTACGGACCCACGTTGCCCGAGGCTCGAGGGCCAGGGCAAAGAGAAGCGGGGACAAGGGGCATCCCTGTCTGGTGCCCCTACCAAGAGTGAAAACGTGAGATTTCCTGTTATTAACTAATATTTGAGCGAGTGGCTGTTGGTAGAGGAGCCGAACCCAGCTTGTAAACTCGGGCCCAAAGCTCAGCTTATGAAGGACAGCAAACATATAAGGCCACTCGATGGTATCAAATGCTGAAGCAGCGTCAAGAGAGACCACTACAGCATCCTCTCTAATTGTGTCAGCACTGCACAGCACTCCGTGGAGCCTGCGCAGGTTGAGGGAGGTGTTTCTAGAGGGCATAAATCCCGACTGGTCTGGGTGGACCAGCCAGGTAATGACCCCAAGTAGCCGGGAGGCAAGGACCTTCGCGAGAATTTTCATTTCGCAGTTGAGCAGCGCGGTGGGTCTGTAAGAGGAGCACTTGTTACTCGGCTTGCCCACTTTATGAATGACCACGATATTAGCAAGCCGCTGATCCTCGTGCAGCATCCCCCTCTGCTTGCTATCACGAAACATGCGGTGAGATAGGGCGCTATCTAGCATGCAGTGAGCTTAAACAACTCAATGGGCAAGCCATTAAGGCCCGATGCCTTCCCTCCGCGTAAGTCGTGGATGGCTTTTTCAGCCTCTGGGACTGTGATATCTAGGTCAAGATCGGAGCGCTCCTCGTCAGTGAGCGAGGGCAAAGAAATATCTCGCAAAAGCGAGTAAGCCTCCTCCTCCGTATATGGAGTTCGGGACGTATAGAGTTACTGGTGGTATTGGCCGAATGCATCCGCTATGCCATGGGGAGCAGCGAGGCGGGAGAGAGAATCCGTCTCTATTTCAGCCACAACTCTACAGGCCTGATCTCTACGATCTAGCCAGGCTAACAGTTCAATCAATCAGTACATTTGTAAAGCGCACTACTCACCCGTGAGGGTCTCAAGGTGCTGGAGAGGGGTGCTACCACTGCTCAAAATAGCCAGGTCTTGAGAAGCCTCCTGAAGGTTATTTGGTCCTGGGTCTGCCGTATGAGGATGGGGTGGGTGTTCCAGGTCTTGGCAGCGAGGTGGGAGAACGATCTGCCGCCGGTGGCCGCTCTTCGGATGCGCGGGACAGTGGCAAGGGCGAGGTCAACGGAGCAGAGCTGTTGGTTTGGGATGTAGAAGGTGAGTCATCTGTTGAGGTATGCCCGTCTGGTGTTGTGGAGTGCCTTGTGTGCGTCGGTGAGGAGCTTGAAGGTAATCCTCTTGTTGACAGGAAGCCAGTGTAGGTCTCTCAGGTGTGGTGTGATGTGGCTGTGGTGCAGGATGTCGAGGATCAGGCGAGCAGAGTCATTCTGTATGCGTTGTAGACGTTTCAGGAGTGTGGCCGAGGCTCCTGCATAGAGGGTGTTTCCGTAGTCCAGCCTGCTGCTGACGAGGGCTTGGGTGACCATTCTTCTTGTTTCGGTGGTGATCCACCTGTAGATCCTGCGGAGCATGCAGAGGGTGTTGAAGCAGGAGGACGAGACGGCATTGACTTGCTTGGTCATGGAGAGTGATGAGTCGAGGATAAACCCCAGGTTGCGTGCGTGGTCGGTGGGTGTTGGTGCTGCTCCCAGTGCGGACGGACACCAGGAGTCATCCCAGGCTGAGGGGGTGGAGCCGAGGATGAGGACCTCTGTCTTGTCCGAGTTCAGCTTCAGACGGCTGTTCTTCATCCACTTGACAACGGCTTTCATTCCTTCCTGGAGATTGGTTTTGGCGGTGAGAGGGTCCTTGGTGAGGGAGAGGATCAGCTGGGTGTCATCGGCGTAGGAGATGATGTTGAGGTTGTGCAGTCGGGCGTCGTGGGCGAGCAGTGCCATGTAGACGTTGAACAGTGTTGGGCTGAGGGATGATCCTTGGGGTACGCCGCTTATGATCTCGGAGGCTTCAGAACGGAAAGGGGGGAGGCGGACGCTCTGGGTTCTGCCGGAGAGGAAGGAGGTGGTCCATTCCAGAGCCTTGTCTCAGATTCCTGCGTTGTGGAGGTGTGTGTGTAGGGTGCGGTGACAGACAGTGTCGAAGGCGGCTGATAGGTCCAGGAGGATGAGGGCCGCATCGCAGTTGTCCAGCAGGGCCCTGATGTCATCGGTGGCAGCGATGAGGGCAGTCTCGGTACTGTGGTTGCTGTGGACGGGTCCAGGATGTTGTTCTCCTTGCGGTAGCGGGTCAGCTGTCTGTTGACGGCCTTCTCGATGAACTTTGCCGGGAACGGGAGCAGGGAGATGGGCCGGAAGTTCTTGAGGTCCCTTGGATCTGCCTTGGGTTTCTTAAGTAAGGTGTTGATCTCAGTGTGCTTCCAGCTCTTTTGGAAGGTCGCGGTCTCGAAGCATGGCCTTGCGGAGATGGGGTCCGATGGTGGAGCTAGCTTTGTTGAAGATGTGGTGTGGGCATGGATCTGACGGAGAGCCGGAGTGGATGGTGTTCATCATTTTGATGGTGTCGTCATCGTTGATGTTGGTCCAGGTGATTAGGGGAACGGTGTGGGTAGTGGCCGCGGGGTCTGAGGTGTCGGTTGTTGTTGGGGTGGTCAGGTTGTTGAAGCTGTCGTGGATGTCTGCGATCTTGCGATGGAAGAAGGTGGCAAGGGAGTCGCACAGGTCTTGTGATGGTGGGATGTCGTTGGTGTTGGAGCTGGGGTTGGAGAGTTCCTTCACGATGTTGAAGAGCTCTTTGCTGTTGCGCGTGTTGTTATCGAGTCGGTCCTTGAAGGAGGCCCTTTTGGTGGATCTGATGAGGTGATGGTGTCTGCGTATGGTGTTCTTGTTGGCTGCGTGACTGTCTGATGTCTGTTCGCGGTGACATTTCTTCTCTAGTGTACAGCAGGTTTGCTTGGAGGCCTGGAGGTCTGCGGTGAACCAGCTGGCTTTCTTGTTAGTGTGTGTGTTGGAGGGTTTTTTGATCGGGGCGAGAGTGTTGGTGCAGTTCTCAATCCAGCGTCTGAGGTTGCGGGCGGCGGTGTCGGCTTCGGTGGGGTCGGTGGGTGGGCTTAGGGCAGTGGTCTTCAAACTTTTTGATGCCGAGACCCCCCATCAAAATTTTTTAGGCATAAGGACCCAACAAAAATTTCTAAAACCTGGTACTCTGTATCATTGACAACCATAAATGTTTACCAGAGAAACGGTCAATCTGTGGTTGCACCTCTTAACACCCAAATATAGCAATAAGCAACAAAAAGGTGACCAGCACAGCTCTACAAATGGCCTTCTACTAAGCGTCAACACCTGTTGCTGCTTTTTATTAACTTTTGAGTAAATACGTTTTTTTGGTTAAAATCAGCAGATTATGTGGCAGATGATGGATTATATGGCAAATGCGACAAATCTATAATCGTGCTAAAATCTCTGCGGCCTCACAATCTCATAATTCCAGTGGCCCTTGGTATATTAGCTGTAATGCATGGTCTGCAACTTTATTGCACGGCACTAGAGGAAAAGCATATTATATTTCATGGGATACTGACAGCTTGGCATTTACAGCTGCATGTAACTGGATTTGGCTGAACATCGTTCATCATATTTAAAACATACATATATTTTTTAGGTCTTTCACCATCCGGTAGCTACATATAAAATAACAGGCAGCTTCAATGAATAATGGATACATTTTAAAAAATTGTTACTCAGTGGGAAATGCCTTTGTTTTATACTTGCACTGCACATAGTATAAGATAGACTGCTACAAAATGAGCAAAATGTTTTATGATAAAATGGTGCTTCCAAAATCTATGGGCTGCTTTCAAAATATAGGGGCTTATTTATAAGCCCCTTGCGCTGAATAATTTTTTATGACGCTCTGGTTGCGCAGACCCATATCTATGAGGCCACGCAAAGTCATTTTGTGTGGCATTTCATGGACCCCTACATATGGTGTAAGGCAACGCTGCGCAAGTTGATATGTTGCCTTACACTGCGTCAGGGGGGTGGGGGCGTTCCATGGGCGTTGCGGTGGGTTTTTCCATGGGTTTTGACACATTCCCAGATTTACAAGCATCTGTAAACCTGAGGATGCGTCAAAACTGTACGCTGCCCCCGGAGATGCGTAATGAGGAGAAATATCTATTTCTCCTCAATTGTTTCCTCTTTCTTTGTGTGGCACACATAGAAAGAGGAAAAAGCCTCCATGAGTTTTTTTTGCGCAGAAAGGCAAAAACAATCCTGCAAACAATGCAGACACCCTTGCACCATGGTGCAAGGCTGCCTGCGTTGGCGCTAGGCACCAAATTGTGTGCAGCCAGAAAGGAAAGGAATGCACTGTATTTTATAAATACAGTCCAATCCTGCCCTTTTGAATTGGCAAAGGGCAGTGCAGCAAAAATACTTGCGGAGCTGCCCTACACCATTTCATTGTAAATGAGGCCCATAGATGTTAGTAATATCTAGACCCTATGTAATGCATTTTTTTTTAACATAACTGTCCCTTCAACACATTCTCAGGGATAGTAAAAGCTATCTAAATACAATGACAATTAAAAGCAAGCACTTCACAGCTCAGTTAACTCTGTGCACCACCACTCAAAAAGTTTCAAGTGATTCAATAAATGAACTTCAACAGCACTCTCCTTTCCTGAGAAATCAAAACCAGGCAGACAGTTAAACACACCTTTCTGCCAGTGTACTGCTGGCCTGAAAGAAATGCAAATGTGCACAACGAGTTAATCTGCAAATGTAAAGGATTTGCAGATTAACTCGTTGTGCACATTTGCATTTCTTTCAGGCCAACAGTACACTGGCAAAAAGGTGAGTTTAACTGTCTGCCTGGTTTCTGTTTCCCAGCATGACAGAGTCCCTGAATACCGCTCCAGGGAAGGCATTTTAACGACCCTGTCTGGAACGTTTTCTTTTAGCAAAGGGAGAGCGCGACCCCCTTCCCATGACTCCACGGCCCCCCTGGGGGTCGCGCCCCACAGATTGAAGACCTCTGGCTTAGGGTGAGGGTGGTGTTTAGCTGGTTTTCGTGATTTTGCTCCAGCTGCAGCGGGGGATCTGTTGAGTGCGTGGTGGGTTTCCGGAAGGTGAAGTGGATGCAGCGATGGTCAGTCCAGTGGAGTTCGGTGGTGTGGCTGAAGGTGACATGGGGGCTTGCGGAGAAGATGGGATCAAGCTTGTGGCCGGCAGAGTGGGTGGGCTTTGTGACAATCTGTCTGAGTCCGAGGTTGGCGAGGTTGTCAATCAGGGTGATAGAGTTGGTGTCGTTGTTCTCGAGGTGGAAGTTTAGGTCTCCGAGGAGGATGTAGTCTGTGGAGGCAAGGGCGTGCGCGCTGACTAAGTCTGAACTGAGGCCGGGGTCCGGGGCGTCTGTAGACGAGAGTTCCTCTGAGGGTGGTGTTGGGATCGGTGTGGATCTGGAAGTGCAGGTGTTCGGCGGTGCTGAGGGTGTTGTCGGTGCTGTTCGAGACCCTGAGGGTGTTCTTGTGGATGATGGCGATTCCACCTCCTACTCCGTTGGTGCGGTCCCTGCGGGGGATCTTATAGCCGTCCGGGATAGCTATGGCGATGTCGGGTGCCAAGGAGGCGTTCATCCAGGTCTTTGTCAGGAAGGCGACGTACGGGGAGGATGTGTCGAGCAGGTCCCAGAGTTCGACGGCGTGTTTGCGTGCGGAGCATGTGTTCAGTAGTATGCATCTGAGGTGGTTGCGTCCTGTCACTTTGGGTGGTTTGGCAGGTCCGAGGCTGGTGAAGCTGCAGCTCCGGCAGGAGAAGGGTCCTTTGGTGTGCTTCGGGCCAGCCAGGAAGCAGGTGCGTGGTCGTCCGGTGTTGAGTGCGTGGAGGGTGTTGGTGTCGTAGCAGAGTCAGGTGTCGTTCGCAGGGGCCAGGTGGTCTGGCGCTGGGCGCGGTCCAGGCACGGATGGGTGCAGACGGGCTTGCCAGCGGCGCGCGCGGCCGCGCAGCGGGCACCATATAAGGGGCGGTGGGAGGGAGGAGCAGCTGGGAGGCGGGAGCGGGGCTGTGAATGGACGAGCAGGGGGACGGGGCCGCAGGGGACGCAGCGGCGGGAAAAAAACGGGAGGTTAGAACGGGTGGAAAAACAGAAGAGCACAGTACAATGCAAGAGGAATAAGTGGGAAAGAAACAGAATATACAGAATAAAATGGAATACAACACAATAACATAGTCAAAAACAGAATACAACGCAATAACAGAAAGCAAAATCACAAGAAGGCAGACAGGCAAAAAGGGGGCAGAGCGAGCACACCAAACCCACGGCCTACCACTGGCCACCAGGGATGAGGCGCAGGTGGTAGCCTGCGGGTGGAGGCCTCGAACTTCTAGCAAGTGGCAGCAGCGGGCTCAGGGGCACGGACACACAGGTGGTGCTGTGCAGCGTGGGGAGCGACCTGCCTGAAGTTTGCCAGCTTTATCGCCGACGTCATAGATTCTACTGAGTGTGGCCCTGTGGCGCGTCTTGGCAGCCTCAGTCGCCAGGTCGGTGTACTCCTTGACTTTAATGCGCACTCTGCCGCACTTCCGCCGAGTCGTCAAGCCGGAGGGATTCCTCCAAGGATAGGATTTCTCCCTCTAAATGAGTCATATCTGCACACTTCTCTTTTCGCTGTCCCGAGATCTGAGCCAGAGCCACTCCCCGTATAACAGTCTTATAGGCTTCCCATAGTGTTGTTGCAGAGTCTATAGTCCTGTCATTCTCCTGGAAATAAAGGTCTGACTCACTGACAATCTTATCTCTGATTGGGGGGGTCGTGAGGTACCAGGAGTTGATTGGGGCTACACGGCCAACTGTGGGCTCCCCCCCTCTAGGCGACACAGGATAGGTGAGTGGTCAGAGGTACCCTTAGCCATATGCTGTATTTCCTTCACGCAGCCAATTTGATGTGTGAGCGTCAATACGTAGTCTATACGGGACATACTACGGTGAGCACCTGAGTAGAAAGTGTACTGTTGTTCGGCCGGGTGTAGTTTCCTCCAGACGTCTAGCATACCCATCGCCCGAAGAAATCTATGAATTCGCGTGAGGGAGGGCAGCAAGACCATCTGTGGCCACCGGTCAGGAGGAGACGATAGAATTGAAGTCGCGCCAAATCAATACTCTGCCATCCGGCAAAGCTAAGCGGAGGTCCCCAAGATCTGCAAAGGCTTGTGTGTGCAATTCCGGCGCCACGTAGACAGAAAGGAGATGGAGTATGCTCCCTTCCCAGGTCCGAGAGGCGGCAACGAATCTACCCAGGGCATCAGTGCGAACATGATTGATGGTCATGGGGAATGATTCCTGAACCAGTATGCCCACTCCCCGAGAGCTGGAACCAAAAGCAGAGTGAGCCACCAACTGGAACCCCCATCGCGACATGGCCCTACAGGCATTCCCAAGCAAGTGCGTCTCCTGTAAAAGGACTACATCAGGGGAGTGTCTTTTAAAAAATTGGAGCACTATACCCCATTTGATCTTGTCACTCAACCCATTTACGTTCAATGACAACAGCTTGAGCCACTGTTTAGTTGTCATTCCCATCGCGTCCCATTGTGTGATCATTCAATTGCAGGGGGAGCTTCCCATGACTGCCCCGAGGGGAGGACACAGTAGTAGACCACCTTATCTTCAGAGACAGAGTTACCAAAAGCATGTACACAGTGATTGCCTTTCCGTGGAACCAGTCATATTTGTCATTCCCAAAAAACAAAAAACAATACACACTCAAACAACCCCCCTCCCACCCTTCACAAGAACAGACCCTCTGTATAAAGCACAGAATAGGATGCATGACAGAGAAATGCAGTGAATTGGATGCCCACCCCCCCCCCAAGTCGCAATTAACCCAACAAAGGAAAAGAAAAACGAAAAGCCCCCCCCCACCCTAAAAAAAACCTTACACCCCCTCCCCGCCTCCCTGCATGGCAGGCAAGAAACCACTCGCCTCCCCAAACTTGCAGTGTGATTTTCACCCACCCTAAGAAACTTGTACGAGCGTGTACCAACCCCACTCCCCATAGCATTGTCTTGTAACAACTGCCTGCCCCCAATACTCGTCCCCAGTGAGGAGGCAGGGCCGTAAGATAATACCAGTCAATAAATGTCCCTATTGCCCCACTCTGTATAAATAGTTATGTCTCCGTTGTCCTCTGGATCCGCGGCAGGCAATCCCAGGCATCGGACAGTCGGCAGACCCAGCACTCAGAGTACAGTGATCGCAATAAGTTCACCAAGGTGGATCGCAGTTAAGAAATTTCCAGGGTCTCACCACTCCTCCATTTGTCTCTGGCCCGGTGAGGCATTGGCAACAATGCTGTCCGGCTTTGTGGGTCTTTGACAATCTTCCGACCGTGGCTGTCGACCCGTCCCACGGCGGTCTCTGTTATTCCGCTTCTCGACTGTGTGCCATCCCTCCAGCCAGTCCCATGCATCCTGTGGGCTGGAAAAGAACCATGTTTTCCCCTCCGCTTTGACATGTAGCTTTGCGGGAACAACATCGCGTATTAGATCTCTTGCCCACGCAGAGCTCGTTTCACCTCCAAAAAGCTGCGGCGTTGCTTCTGCACGCGTAATGTAAAGTCAGGAAAGAAAGTGATTGTGCTGTTGTCGATTGTGACTGTCGGGCTTACTGTTGCTAAATGTAGTATGACATCTCGATCTCTAAAGTTGACACCCACGCCAGGAGGGGACGGGGCGGAGCTCCTGGCTTTGGCCTGCCACCCTGTGTGCCCTTTCAATCGAAAAGTAGTTTGATAGTCCCTTAGGTTGGAGGTGTGGTAGCACAATGTTCTCAAAATAGAGATCGGCCGCCTGTCCCTCTGCCCGTTCAGGCACACCCAGAATGCGCACATTGTTGTGGTGCATATGGCCCAAATAGTCATCGAGCTGGTGCGTTAACAGTTCCTGGTTGGCCTGTAAATCCGCAACCTGGTGCTTTATCAGATCAGAGTCAGTCACTAGGTCTTTTGTATTAGATTCCACCTCAGAGAGACGCTTGTTTGTCCTGCGCATATCCGCCCTGATCAGGGAGACCTCAGTTGTGTCAATGCAGCCCTCTAGGGATGTACGCACTGTGGTGATGGCCGCCAGAATATCCTGCAACGTAGGTTCTGATGGGTTTTTGGCATCTGTGGAGGAGGTCTGTGCGTCTCCCTGTCCCTTCTGCCAAGCGTATTTTTCCAGCTTTGTCTGGAGCGCGTTGCGGCCTCCCCGGCCGCTCGCCATGGTGTTTTCGGCACGTCAGTCGCAGCCGTGCTAATAGGAGGGGTCCAGCCGGCTCCTCACCGCTGCCTGCGTAAGGAATCAGCTTCAAACCAGCCTGTCATGTTTCGCCAGCCAGATAGCACCTGGGGCGGCGGTGGCTGATGCGTGCTCTTCAGAGAGTTGGTGCGGGGCTGCAGCACAGCCCCGGCGTTCCAGGTGTTCACAACAGATTTACCCTGAGTGTGCTCAGCGATACAAGGAGCAATGTGAGCCCTTGGCGGTGGCGCCGGCACCGTGTCACCGCAGCCACCCGTGGAGGGCAAGTCCCGGAAGTATGTTCCAACTATTGTGCACTTCGGCCAGGAGACAAGCAAGAGCCGCAAGCAGTCATCCAGGAAGGCCGGGGTCAACAATGTGTGTGGCATGCACCAGGCGCAGTGTTAACGGGGCTCTCCACTCCAATGCACCAGAGACCATACCTAGCTGATGATTCTGGGGGAGTGCGAAGAGGGGTCACCTGCATAGGAAACACTGAATGAAATTCCTTAGGAGAAGGCTCCCCCAGAGGTGTACCAAGGGCAGCCTTTTGCTTCTGGTGCCTTACCAATGTTGGTATGGAGAGCCAACTTTTGAGCTGGAGTCCCTGAAGGCGAATGGAGGGGATCCTGCTGGGCTAAGAGCCCTGTATAGTCATTGTGAGCCCGGTCAGATATGGCAGCTGCTTAAGGGAGGTGCGGTGCCACTATCGGTAATTACCCTCCGCTCTGTGGACTGCACTGAGCCTGCTCCTCCCACGCCCTGGGGGTCCCAGCCCCAGCTCCACCCAGGGGCAGCAACTGTGTGTGTCCGCTCAGTGAGCGTCCGGCCACGCAACACAGGTCAATCAGCAGCCGAGAAGCAAAGTCTACTCGCTCCTCCCAGGTGCCCCACATCGATCGCGGCAGCCTCAGCCCCCAGCGCCGTCAATGCAGGGAAGCCATGTCAGGAAGCCGCATTCAGCCACTCGGTATGTGGTTCAGGGGCCAGCGCCGGTTAACGAATGTGCAGCGCAGCGGGTAGGCCTCTGCGAGTCTCCCGCTAGGCCCCGATGGGCCGTTGACGTAGCTCACAAGCCAGCTGCAGACAGTCTCATACACGCACCGCCCATCTAGCACTCAGATTACCAGGGACATCTCCTTCTCACCGCTAGCGGAAGTAGGACCAGCTCAAGGTGCTCCGAAGTGACCCCCCAGGAGACAGCAGACGGGGGCCGCACCGCAGCCGCAGAGCAGCAGAGTGGGGAGGTCCGCGCTCTCCAGACCACACCCCGTTCCTCCGCAGCACAGCTCGGGAACAGCTCCGGATCGGCAGCTCACTTTATCGGATCCGGTCCAAATGCGGCTGGACGACCCTCCCTCCTCCTGGGAACAATCGACGGCCACCTCAGGTATTTTTTAAGCGGGGCAACACTGGAATGCACAGAATTTAAGGGAGCTCCTCTAGTGAGCGGCCATTTCTTCCGGCAGTTGGCCACGCCCCCAATACCTTAGTTTCACTGGTACCAAGTCAAGGGGCAGCTTTGATGAAGAGCATTGACCCTGCCCTGTGGGATTTATATCATTAGAATCCCGGATATGTGATTGTTAACCAGAAATCAAGAGACCATCTCAAAGTTGTCCAAAAGTTTGAGTAATACAAGTATTGATTCCTCTGGCTCTGTTATCTTGAACACATCATCAACAAAAAGACATCCTTTCTATGTCTCTCCACCAAATTCAATTCCTCTTATAAGTGGGTGGTTTCTAATACCTGTAGGCGGTAGTTCTACTGCCCGGGTATTCTACTGCCTGGATGAATAGCAATGGGAACAATTGGCCTTCTTGTTGCAAGGGAAAGCTGTCCAATCAGCTCCCATTAATGCACAACCTAACGCTCAAGGCCACATAACGGGCCAGCACCCACCATATCATCCTGGGACCCAATCTTGTTGATTTAATCAAACAACCCAGCCTTGAGGGCCATCAATAGCATTGACATAACCCTTATGCCTAGCTTTCTCCATAAGGTGATCTACTCTCCTAACGCAATCTCTACCCTGCCTGTGCTTGATCAAGACCAGTTAGTCGTAATAGACTAGAAAGTGTATTAGATTGTGGAGTTGGCTTTCCAGACTTATAGTGAAGAGTTTGACGTCTGTATTTACAAGAGAGATTGGCCTAACAAATGTGCATTCTTCATGGTTTTTCTCAGTTTGAGGATTACAGTCAGGTCCTCTACTTGCATTGACTGTTTCACCCCCTGATCTTCTGTGAATAGTTTACATATCCACATCAACTTTGCACCACGTTGTGGGAGAAGCACTCTATAGCCTGCCAGTATCTTCGTACCTGAAACTGGTGACTTGTAGAACTCATGTTTTTTAGAGTGAATATATTTTCTGCTTTTTTGATGAGCACTTCAAGAAAGTCCACCAACTCATTAGGAAGCATCAGCACTCCAGAGGATCAAACGGAGGCAATGTGTGAAGTAATTAAGCAGCACACAAACAGTAATAAAGTGACGACCCAAAACGAGAAAAATCCAAAAACAATTTTTAAAAGTATAGTAAATTTTAATGAATATTTGACACCAAAACAACAAAAATCTAATCAGTAGCACTGGAGTTATAGACTTTGTAAGTTTTTAGTAAAAACAAGCGCATAAAAGATCAAAGCTCCAACCGCGGACATCTAGTGACACGAGGCTGGGTCAAAGTCAATACATTTGGTCCGATCGCAATGGAGCATCTTTTTTGATACAAGAAGTAGATTGGGCCCAGTCAGTGCTTACCTTCGGACTTAGAAGAAATTCTGAGAAAAAGTGTCAGAGAAGGTAAAGTTCAGTGGGCAAAGGCTGCAGGAGATTAAACCCAATTGGTCGCACACTGCTACACCTACCAGTCGTGTTCCCCCAATGAAAATGGTCCCTGAAGGTCAGCGTCGGCGGATACACCTATGCTCGAGTGTGAATGCAAGTATGCGTGGCGTGTGCCATCCCTGGACACGTGTTTCGAGGTAGTTGCCTCTCGTCAGCAGGGAGCAGGAAAATGAGTGTGGGGTTGCTGTGTAAGCTGCTAAAATCGTTATCAGGTCTAGTACCTCTCGTAGCGCGCAGGTGCGTAACCAAAGTCCGTCGACTTCACCGGCTCAGAAGAGCCTGAATAAAATTAAACCCAATTGGTCGCACACTGCTACACCTACCAGTCGTGTTCCCCCAATGAAAATGGTCCCTGAAGGTCAGCGTCGGCGGATACACCTATGCTCGAGTGTGAATGCAAGTATGCGTGGCGTGTGCCATCCCTGGACACGTGTTTCGAGGTAGTTGCCTCTCGTCAGCAGGGAGCAGGAAAATGAGTGTGGGGTTGCTGTGTAAGCTGCTAAAATCGTTATCAGGTCTAGTACCTCTCGTAGCGCGCAGGTGCGTAACCAAAGTCCGTCGACTTCACCGGCTCAGAAGAGCCTGAATAAAATTAAACCAAATTGGTCGCACACTGCTACACCTACCAGTCGTGTTCCCCCAATGAAAATGGTCCCTGAAGGTCAGCGTCGGCGGATACACCTATGCTCGAGTGTGAATGCAAGTATGCGTGGCGTGTGCCATCCCTGGACACGTGTTTCGAGGTAGTTGCCTCTCGTCAGCAGGGAGCAGGAAAATGAGTGTGGGGTTGCTGTGTAAGCTGCTAAAATCGTTATCAGGTCTAGTACCTCTCGTAGCGCGCAGGTGCGTAACCAAAGTCCGTCGACTTCACCGGCTCAGAAGAGCCTGAATAAAATTAAACCCAATTGGTCGCACACTGCTACACCTACCAGTCGTGTTCCCCCAATGAAAATGGTCCCTGAAGGTCAGCGTCGGCGGATACACCTATGCTCGAGTGTGAATGCAAGTATGCGTGGCGTGTGCCATCCCTGGACACGTGTTTCGAGGTAGTTGCCTCTCGTCAGCAGGGAGCAGGAAAATGAGTGTGGGGTTGCTGTGTAAGCTGCTAAAATCGTTATCAGGTCTAGTACCTCTCGTAGCGCGCAGGTGCGTAACCAAAGTCCACACTCGAGCATAGGTGTATCCGCCGACGCTGACCTTCAGGGACCATTTTCATTGGGGGAACACGACTGGTAGGTGTAGCAGTGTGCGACCAATTGGGTTTAATTTTATTCAGGCTCATCTGAGCCGGTGAAGTCGACGGACTTTGGTTACGCACCTGCGCGCTACGAGAGGTACTAGACCTGATAACGATTTTAGCAGCTTACACAGCAACCCCACACTCATTTTCCTGCTCCCTGCTGACGAGAGGCAACTACCTCGAAACACGTGTCCAGGGATGGCACACGCCACGCATACTTGCATTCACACTCGAGCATAGGTGTATCCGCCGACGCTGACCTTCAGGGACCATTTTCATTGGGGGAACACGACTGGTAGGTGTAGCAGTGTGCGACCAATTGGGTTTAATTTTATTCAGGCTCATCTGAGCCGGTGAAGTCGACGGACTTTGGTTACGCACCTGCGCGCTACGAGAGGTACTAGACCTGATAACGATTTTAGCAGCTTACACAGCAACCCCACACTCATTTTCCTGCTCCCTGCTGACGAGAGGCAACTACCTCGAAACACGTGTCCAGGGATGGCACACGCCACGCATACTTGCATTCACACTCGAGCATAGGTGTATCCGCCGACGCTGACCTTCAGGGACCATTTTCATTGGGGGAACACGACTGGTAGGTGTAGCATTGTGCGACCAATTGGGTTTAATTTTATTCAGGCTCATCTGAGCCGGTGAAGTCGACGGACTTTGGTTACGCACCTGCGCGCTACGAGAGGTACTAGACCTGATAACGATTTTAGCAGCTTACACAGCAACCCCACACTCATTTTCCTGCTCCCTGCTGACGAGAGGCAACTACCTCGAAACACGTGTCCAGGGATGGCACACGCCACGCATACTTGCATTCACACTCGAGCATAGGTGTATCCACCGACGCTGACCTTCAGGGACCATTTTCATTGGGGGAACACGACTGGTAGGTGTAGCAGTGTGCGACCAATTGGGTTTAATTTTATTCAGGCTCATCTGAGCCGGTGAAGTCGACGGACTTTGGTTACGCACCTGCGCGCTACGAGAGGTACTAGACCTGATAACGATTTTAGCAGCTTACACAGCAACCCCACACTCATTTTCCTGCTCCCTGCTGACGAGAGGCAACTACCTCGAAACACGTGTCCAGGGATGGCACACGCCACGCATACTTGCATTCACACTCGAGCATAGGTGTATCCGCCGACGCTGACCTTCAGGGACCATTTTCATTGGGGGAACACGACTGGTAGGTGTAGCAGTGTGCGACCAATTGGGTTTAATTTTATTCAGGCTCATCTGAGCCGGTGAAGTCGACGGACTTTGGTTACGCACCTGCGCGCTACGAGAGGTACTAGACCTGATAACGATTTTAGCAGCTTACACAGCAACCCCACACTCATTTTCCTGCTCCCTGCTGACGAGAGGCAACTACCTCGAAACACGTGTCCAGGGATGGCACACGCCACGCATACTTGCATTCACACTCGAGCATAGGTGTATCCGCCGACGCTGACCTTCAGGGACCATTTTCATTGGGGGAACACGACTGGTAGGTGTAGCAGTGTGCGACCAATTGGGTTTAATTTTATTCAGGCTCATCTGAGCCGGTGAAGTCGACGGACTTTGGTTACGCACCTGCGCGCTACGAGAGGTACTAGACCTGATAACGATTTTAGCAGCTTACACAGCAACCCCACACTCATTTTCCTGCTCCCTGCTGACGAGAGGCAACTACCTCGAAACACGTGTCCAGGGATGGCACACGCCACGCATACTTGCATTCACACTCGAGCATAGGTGTATCCGCCGACGCTGACCTTCAGGGACCATTTTCATTGGGGGAACACGACTGGTAGGTGTAGCAGTGTGCGACCAATTGGGTTTAAAGGCTGCAGGAGATGTCCGTGAAGGGAGCTTCGTCGTTGGCCTTGGGCCGAAGCCACAGGGAAGATTTCTACATTCGGATTTAGTTGTCAAAATGGGAGTCAAAATTCTCCAGTGGGACAAGGCATAGGGTTGTAGCTAAAGACAGCCATTCAAGGTCTGACACCCCTTTGGCAAAGGACTGGTGAAAAGGATTTTCTGCTGCCAAAAAGAATGTAGCAGCGAAGCCTCATAGTGAGTCTGACAGGTGATGCACCTCGGCTGTGTAGGCAAGCCAGTTGGTCCTGGTCTCCTCCTGGTTCTCAAAGCAGATTTTGGCCAATATTTCTCTAAGTCCTCAGTTTTGGGATTTGGCCGTTTGGGCTCCTCTAGGTCCAAAACGAAGTGTCCAGAACTGGTGGGACACCTCTTGGGGGTTCAGAGCTCACTGTGACTGGGTCCAGGTGAGGTTTCAAGATGGTGGGATCCTCTTATGTCCATGTGGCTCTGAACAGGAGGCCAGCAAGCTAGCCCTCGTAGTCACTTCTGGTAGTCCTGGGTACAGGTAAAGATGCAGGGCTCAAGCGCAGGGCTGGCCTCTGAAGGTTCAAGACAGGCTCCAGACCGTCCGGGTACAGCAACAGTCTGTCATAGTTCACAGCATGTCACAGCAGCAGGAAGTCCTCTGAGTGTCCTTCCACAAGTTCCGTATTAAACTGAAGAGTGGATCCAAAGGTCATATTTTCATACCCTGGTGCCCTTCTTCTGGAAGGTGGGAGATACTCCTGGAAAGATTCTTTGAAGTGCATGGAATTTTCTGACTCCCCTGCCCTGGCTCCAATCTGAATGCATTGATAATGCAGGGTCATTAGACCCTTTGTGTGAAGACAGAGCTCAGGCTATTTAGTTGTAAGTGAGGCTGTGCTCATCTCAACCCCCCCCCCCCATCCTGCCAGCAAATGGCCCATTGACGCACACCTAATCTCTATTGTGTGACTGTCTGGGAGGAATTCACAAAGTCTCTGTCAGCACACTCAGTCCAGAGACCCCAAGATTAGCTACAGGCATAAAAGGCGAAGGGCAGGATAATATAAACTTTCTGAAAGTGGCATTTTCAAAATTGTAATGAAAAATCCAACTTTGCCATGAAAGAGGGTTTATTATTACAATTTCCTAGGTACCAAACATGAGAAAATGCCTGCTCCTAATTAGGAATTACAGCTTATTAAATGTAATAAGGAATACCTAATGTTATCCTATGGAAAGAGTAAGCCTCAAAGTACTGAAAAACTAATTTGGGAGTTTTTCACTAGTAGGACATTTAAAATTTAAAAGCACATGTCCAACCTTTTGTTTACTCAGTGCCCTGCCCTATGGTGCTACATATGGTCTAACTTAGGGGTGGCTTATATTTATTAAAAGGGGATTTTAAGGCTTGGAAAGGGGGTGCAATATTCCAAGTTGACATGGCAATTTAAAGCTGTATTCAGGCTGCAATGATAGGCTCGGGACACGTTTTAAAGTGCCATTTAAGTGAGTGGCAATCAGTGCTACAGGCCCACAATTAGCATTTAATTTACAGGCCCTGGGTATATAGTATATCACTCTACAAGGGTAACTTAAAAGTAAATCAAATATGCCAATTAGGTATATGGTAATCAAAACTTGTTTAGAGGAGTGAGCACAAGCACTTAGCACCGCTTTGCAGTCGTAAAGTGCACAGAGTCCTAAAGCCAAGTAAAATGAATTTCAGAAAAATGTTGAGATATGTAGGTAAAACACCTGGGGAAATAACACCCTAAGGCTGACAGGTCTAACGCAGTGCAGTTCTGCTCTCTACCTTTCATGCAACTCAGTACAGCAAATTCCCTTGCTACGCTGCATTTAGTTTAAATTTTGCAAATCCGGGCCTTAATCTCCATGATCCCTTTGTGTTGCATTTCCATACCCCACCGACATCACCTCTATATGTGCATGTTCAACCAGAGAGATTTCTTCAATGTTGGCGTCTTCTATATCATGGGACAACCCTTGTGTCTGTATGAGAAAATGCTGCATGTACTTGTGAGTAGAAGGTGTAATATCTCTCTCTATGATAGAGGGTTAGACATGTCCCTTTGAGAATCAGCTCTGTGTCTATATGGGAATAGGCTGCATGTACATGTGAGTAGAAGATGTAGTCTCTCTCTCTCTCTCTAGGGAAGAGAGTTATACATGGTACTTCGAGAATCAGCTCTCTAATCTAGCTCCTAAGGGTCTTAAACCAGTGGTCACCCTACCCAGTTGATTCCTATCCAACCTATCCAACTAAGTCTGGGACTTACACAACGTTCATATTGCCTCCTTGTAGAACCTCCTACATTCATGTTTGGGGTCACTAACATCTCCAGGACACCCCTCAGAAAGTGTATTTGCCCTGTGTCAGAAGCATATGCATTGACCAATGTTACAAGCTGGTTCTCTATTGGGAGGTGCATGCACAGGTGCTGTCTCCCAGGGTCCCTTTGTATTTGGAGGTTAGTACAAACCAGATGGCCTTAACAAAAAAATGCCAATCCTTAAGATTTCATGTGTGCGGATATCCAAAACTGTCGCGAATAGTGTTATCCTTCAACTATTGTACACTAGTCGTTGTACAGCAGATAAGTCTCCTCTGTCTCCTGGAGGAAAATAATGTCCGGGTCACAGTTTTCCACATGCCTCCAGAACCTGTGTTTTTTTGTTAGGAGAGTTTAAGCCCTTAACATTACAGGATGTGAGTTTGAAGGTGTCATAACATGTTGGCACTTACTAAGCCTGTGGATATATTAGACCTTGCCCAGTGTGGTTTCCCTCTGGGATGCCTCTCTGAAGCTGCAAATGTTGGTCCTTGAGGGAAATCACTTCCAGTTGTAAGAATTCCTGGTCTTTGACATTGCCACCCCCACCTCTTCCAGCAAGCATACTTTTCTCCTCAAGTCACCCATCTCCATCCTGACCTCTTTAATGTATTTAGCCAAATCTTCTCCCAGAGCTGAGAAGTTGTTCCTAAGGCCACATAAGACCTCCTCTATCAAGGACCAAGCCAGGGGAGACTCCATGTCTGTGCTTTTGGAGATTTTGGGTCTATATTCTTGTGCGTCTTTTGATTGACCCTGAGTTATGTCTCTGGTTTCAGCGTGAGAGCCCTGGAGAGTATCTCTTTGAAGGATTTATCACATTTCTCACTGGTGGCAGCCATACTTTTCATGGTGATAGGTGCTGTGGCACACTCCATAGATGGGTCTGCACTTCGATCTCTGCTTAGGGTTTCCATACCTCCTGCTCATCACTCTTTCTGAGCTCTGTCTGAGTGCTGCAAGACTGTCAGTCCTTGGAAAAGGTATTGGTCTTATTCTAGAGGTATTAGTAAGTGTAAGTCTATTCCTCTCTCCCCTATAATGCTCACTTCTGTCCCTTACGGTACTGTCGGTGTTATTTCTCCAGAAGGGGCATGCGCTCCTACACCAGTCTGCTCATGAAGCCCCTTATTGTGCCAGCAGGGAGTGGTGTGGTGCTTCGTGACTGAGGACCACATATATCAACATCTGTAATAGCGATTACCTAATTGTAATTATCTGCAAATCGCAATTAGGTAATCGCTATTCCAAATGTATGAAACTCATAGAGTTTCATTTAGCGGTTTTTAAAGGGGTTGCAAATCGACCTACCTCATTAATATTAATAAGGTAAATCCCAATTTGTGACCCCCTCGGAATCAGTAAATTCACGGAGATGGTGGCCTGCTAGGGTCAGCAGACCACCGTGGCCATGATTGCTTTTCAATAAAGTTATCATTTTTTTTTTAAACAGACAGTTTTCCTTTAACCTCTTCGCTGCTAGGCCTTTTCCTCCCCTGTACTAAGCCTTTTTTTTGCTATGGGGTAGTTCACGCTTAGGCCACTGTAACATTTTGACCACATAAGGTATCCATGCCAAATTTGTGTCCTTTTCTTCCAACATCATGGGGGTTTTAAAGGCCCAGGGTTTGTTGATTCCCCTAGAGGGGACCCAGAAATTAGAAAAAAATACAGCTACATTTTGTTTAAAAAGAAAAATACTGCAGGAGAAATTGTCTGTTTTTTTCCCTGCAAAGGATTTGTGGTGCTGAAATCTCCACCTTCCCACCTTTCAGGGACTGACAGACTTTTGTCAGAAAACAATATTTTTTACACAGTTTTGGCATTTTACTGGGACTTAGCCCTTTTTGCAATTTTTTGTGCTTTCAACCTCCTTCCAGTTAATGGTAGAAATGGGTATAAAAAACAAAAACAATAATGGAGCCTGGAGAGCTATACATTTCAGAAAATTAGTCAAAATTCTGAATTCAGCAAGGGGTCATTTGTGTAGATCCTTCAAGGTTTTTTTTAATAGAAACTAACAGCTGAAAATAGGAAAAATTGTAAATGATTTGAAAAAAACTGCCATTTGTGCCTACGTTTTCATCTGTAACTTCTTCTAAGTATGACAGATTTTTTAAAGTAATATACCGTTACATCTGCTGGACCCTTTTGATTGTGGGGATATATAGGACATGTAGGTTCACCAGAAACCTGAGGAACCCGGAGCCAATAACTGAGTAGAGTCTTGCAATGGCTTTTTTGTGTGTACCGGGTATATATCAATTCATTTGGGAAAATATAAACAGTGAAAATCGGTATGAATGACACCTATGTATTTTCCAAATGGGAACAAAATATAGAGTTTAGAAATAGTCTCCGAAATTTTGGGTATGCACACTAGCATGTGAATTGTAGGACATTTTTCAAAGTGACTTCTTTTTTACACATTGTCTAACATTTGGAAGGCAGAAATGCATCAAAAGTCAATTGGTAATAACAGTTGCTCTACAAATCTGTGTTCCCTTAAGTCTCCCAATAAAAATGGTACCTGGCTTGTGTGGGTAGGACTAGTGCATGTGTCAGGAAATGGCCCAAAAAGCAACGTGGACACTCCACATTTTTACAGTGAAAGCAGACCCTTTCTTTGCAAAGTGCCTAGTTATGGAAATTGAACCCTAGCTCAGCCGGCACCTTGGGCAACCTAGCAAACCTATACATTTTTAAAAATTAGACACCCAGGGAAATCTAGGATGGGGTGACTTGAGTAGCTCTCACCAGGTCCGGTTACCCAGAATCCCGTGCAAACCTCAAACTTTGTAAAATAAACACATTTTCCTCACATTTCTGTGGTGGAAAGTTCAGGAATCAGCGTGGATCCACAAAACTCCACCCACCCCGCATTCCCCAAAGTCTTCCAATAAAAATGGTACCTCACTTGTGTGAGTAGCCCTAGTGCCGGCAACAGGAAACGGCCCAAAACGCAACGTGCACACCACGTTTTACAGTGAAAACTGACCCTTTTTTTTCAAAGTGCCTAGCTGTGGATTTTGAACCCTAGCTCTGCCGGCACCTAGGGAAACCTAGCAAACCTATACACGTTTGAAAACTAGACACCAGGGAATCCAGGGTGGGGTTACTTGTGTGGCTCTCACCAGGTTCTGGTACCCAGAATCCCTTGCAAACCTCAAATTCTTTAAAAAGAAAAACACATTTTCCTCACATTTCTGTGGAAAGTTTTGGAATCTGCGTGGATCCACAAAACTCTACCCACCCCGCATTCCCTAAAGTCTTCTAATAAAAATGGTACCTCACTTGTGTGGGTAGGCCTAGTGCCCGCAACAGGAAACAGCCCAAAACGCAACACGGACACACCACAATTTTACAGTGAAACTGACCCTTTCTTTTGCAAAGTGCCTAGCTGTAGCTTTTGAACCCTAGCTCTGCCGGCACCTAGGGAGACCTAGCAAACCTATACATTTTTGAAAACTAGACACCCAGGGGAATCCAGGATGGGGTGACTTGTGTGGCTCTTGCTAAAGTCTACTGATAAAAATGGTACCTCACTTGTGTGGGTTGGTCAAGCACCCGCGACAGGCAAGGGCCCAAAACGTATTGTGAAGACATCAAAATGACCTATCACAAAACAAACTGGATTTGCAAGGTTGTGATTTTTTTAGCTAAAGTTGAGGTTTGCAGGGGATTCTGGGTAGGGAAACATTGGGGGTATCCATGCAAGTCATACCTCACTGGACTCCACAGGGTCAGAAATGTGTGAGTTTGGTAGGTTGCCCTAGATAGCTGCTGAGCCCGGGGCCAAAAACCCAGATGCCCCTCCCCCCCTTCAAAAACAGGTTGTTTGATGATAGGTAATTTTGAAGTCTCCACAATACGTTTAGGGCCCTTGCCTGTTGCGGGTACTTGACCCACCCACACTAGTGAGGTACCAAAATTTTGTGATTTTTTGAGGGGCAGCCAAATTTCAGATTTGCAGGGGATTCTGGGTAGGAAAACATTGGGGGTCCACACAAGCCATACCTCCCTGAACTGCCCCAGGTGTCGAGTTTTCAGAAATGTGTGGGTTTGGTAGGTTTCCCAAGATGGCTAATGAGCCCAAGGCCAAAAACTCTGGTGCCTCCCCTTGCAAAACTGAGTCGTTTCGAAATAGGAAACTTTGATGTCTCCACAATACCTTTTGGGTCCTTCCCTTCCACGGTACTTGACCCACCCACACAAATGAGGTACCATTTTTATCAGGAGACTTGGGGAAATGCTAGGTGGTAGGAAATGTGTTGTTTCTTTCTAAAGCATGAAAGTTATGGCAGAGTAATGCAAGAAAATGTGACAGTCACATTTTGAGGTTTGCAGGACATTGTGGGTAAGATAACTTTTTGGGATCCACAAGAGAGACATCACTATGTACTCCCCTGGGTGTTTAGTTTACGAGAATATCTAGAGTTGGTAGGTTTTTCTTAGATGGAATGTACACCTTGGCAGAGAAAGACAGAAAATACAAATATTACTGCCCAACCATCTATTCCTCAAGCACACAAACATACTGTTTGGATTTGGCACGAGGGTGAGTGATGGTTCAGTATATAACATTTTATTAACCAGAGATTTCACAAAAAGGAAATGCACTGTCAATAATTGAAAGGACAAAAAACTGAACCAGTGACTCACAGCTCATGAGCTGTAAAGCTGTGTCAAGGCCCCAACTGCTTTACAGGCCATTAATACACCTTTCGTATGCAATACACACAAGACCATTCACACCACCTGGCACGGAACCAACACATTACAACATTCACAAAAAGGGACAAGATAAACCCTGCTTGAGAAAGACAAAAAAGACAAATATTAATGCACAACCATTTATTCCTCAAGCACACATACATACTGTTTGAATTTGGCACGGGTGAGTGATGGTATATACACTTTTATTAACAAGATATTTCACAAAAATGAAATGCACTGTTAATACTTGAAAGGACAAGAAACTGAAACATTGAGTCACAGATCTATAAAGCCACGACAAGGCACCAACCACTTTACAGACCATTCATACACCTTTCATATGAGTGACACATACAAAAACATTCACACCAGCAGCAAGTCCCTACACACCCACTGCCAGCCAAGCGCCAGTCCACGCACACCGCCAGCCAAGCACCAGTTCACGCACACTGCCAGCCAAGTGCCAGTCCATTCACACCACCAGCAAGCGCCAGTCCACGCACACCACCAGCCAACTGCTAGTCCACACCCACTGCCAGCCAAGCACAAGTCCACACACACCGCCAGCAAAGTGCCACTGCACGCAAGTCATTACTCACACACCACCAGCAAAGCGCCAGTCCACACACACTGCCAGCCAAGCACCAGTCCATTCACACCACCAGCCAAGTGCTAGTCCATTCACACCACCAGCCAAGTGCCAGTCCACGCACACCGCCAGCCAAGCACCAGTCCACACACACCGCCAGCCAAGCACCAATCCATGCACACCACCAGTCAAGTGCCAGTTCATGCACACCACCAGCCAAGTACCAGTTCACGCACACCAACAGTCAAGTGCCAGTCCACACACACACCCAGTCAAGCATCAGTTCACGCACAGCGCCAGCCAAGCGCCAGTCCACACACACCGCCAGCTAAGCACCAGCCTACACACACAGCCATCACATTTAGGGTTTTTTTTAATACAAAAAAACATAAACAAATTGTAAATAAATACAAATCTACTAACACAAAATCTGAAACTAAAAACATTGCACTAATGCCAACTTTTAAACTGAACAAAAAATATAAAACAATACAGACCAGGCCATTCACTTTACCACTCATGGATGCTACCAAAATTATTTTGCGTGTGGGATATTCTTAAACAAGCAAGCACACACAGCGTAGGGTTAGAAGGACACTCAGGGCAGTACATACGAGTCTCCTTCCACGTACCTCTGCGCCAACAGACTCTACATCTCCTACTGGGAAAGTGTTTTGAGGGCATAGGAGGAATGTAATTAGGAAAGTGGCAATCTTTCAATCTAGCCACCTCCTCCACCACTTCCACTCTAGGAACACTTGCCTGTTCCACGACAACAAGGCTGCCTATTACAGACTCCTGAAACTTAGCAAAAGTCAATGTTGACTCAGGACAACAATCCTCAAATACAACAAAAGCATTAAAGGTTGCCAAGTGGAAAAGATGGATAGCTAACTTCTGATACCAAATGTAAGGGTGTAGAGACAGAATATCGAGTACAAAATGTGGAGGTGCACACATATCGAGTTGGAAATATTGTGGGTTAGAAATATCGACAGCAAGACTAACGCGGTCAAGAATATCGAATTCAGATAAGTATTACTGATTATAAAAATATCGACATGTTTAATATCGTTTGCAAAAATATATTTGCTAAAAATATCATTTTTAATTATTGATATGTATTTTACTGTATATTTTATATGCTTTTGATATATATTTTGGTGTATAAGAATTGTTTGTATTTTTAATGGATGTGTTGCATTTTTAGTATTTATAGAAAAAAATTATTTTAATTTTGCGCTTTTAGTTCCGTAGCGGGCTGTGGGTTTATATGGGAATAGGGTGGGAAGTAATTTAATTATTTTAAATGTATTGATTCATTTTTTTTTATTAATATTTGTTTTGATGATATTTTATTGTGTTAAATGTGTAAATTAATTTATTATTAGTTAATCAATATATGGTTGTTAAGGAATTTTTATTAATTATTAATTAATTATTGTAATTATGTGACTAGGTGCGTGTTGTGGTGTTTGTAGGTATAAATGGTGGGAAGTAATTTAATTTTAATTTATGAACTAATAATTGGCTGTTAATTAAATTGAATCAATTAATTGTTAATTAATTATGCTAATTGTGTAATTAATTTTAGGTGTGTGTTGTGTTTGTAGGTGTAAATGGTTGGAAGTATATTCTTTTTTATTTAATTAATTAATAATTGGTTGTTAATGAATTTTAATTAACTGATTGTTAATTAATTATTGTAATTACATTTAGGTGTGTGTTGTGGTGTTATAGGTGTAAATGGTGGGAAGTAATGTGTGTATAATTAATATATAATTGTTAATTAATGTTAATTAATAGATCAATATTGTGGGTAATGTTTAATTTGTTGTTATATTTATTTTTACAAGGGGTAAAGGGTGGGTATTAAATACATTTGAACAATTTCATTATTTGTTGTTAATAGTAATTGATTGTAACTTTAAGATAAGTTTTACTATTTGAAATTTTAATTTAGTTTGTTTTGTGCAAATTATAGTGTTAAAGTGTGTGTAGTAGATTAATGTTTATTTTTTTTATAGCAAAAGACACAATTGATGGGCGGAAAGCAGAACAAATCAAAACATTCACCCGCAGTCAAGAGATCTGGGTTAAATCCATCATTCTTTTGCTCACCATGCCACCCCAGTTTAGACCAGGCCATATGCAAATCAGTCTTGACCCTGTGCCTCATGGAAACAGTCCAGCCGGAACTGCCAAGCCAGGTCCTCCCTGGACCGGAAACAAGCATCCTCGGACCAGTTTCGGATCACCCCTCTTCAGCCAGGATAGCTTGATTCCAGTGGCACAGTGAGCCCTGGACCCACATCTGGGCATACCTGGCGCACTTAGGGCGAGAAAGCAAAAGACACACAGTTGATGGAGGGAATGCAGAACAAATCGAAGCATTCACCCCCAGTCAAGAGATCTGGTTTCAATCCATCATTCTTTTGCTCACCATGCCATCACAGTTTAGACCTGGCCATATGCATATCAGTCTTGACCCTGTGCCTCATGGGAACAGTCCAGCCCGAACTGCCAAGCCAGGTCCTCCCTGGACCGGAAACAAGCATCCTAGGACCGGTTTCGGGGTTTCACCCCTCTACAGCCAGGATAGCTTGATTGCAGTGGCACAGTGAGCCCAGGACCCACATCTGGCCATAGCTGGCACACTTATGGCGAGAAAGCAAAAGACACACAATTGATGGAGGGAATGCAGAACAAATCAAAACATTCACCCCCAGTCAAGAGATCTGGTTTCAATCCATCATTCTTTTGCTCACCATGCCATCACAGTTTAGACCTGGCCATATGCAAATCAGACTTGACCCTGTGCCTCATGGGAACAGTCCGGCCCGAACTGCCAAGAGAGGTCCTGCCTAGACCGGGAACAAGCATTCTAGGACCGGTTTCGGGGTTTTACCCCTCTTCAGCCAGGATAGCTTGATTCCAGTGGCACAGTGAACCCAGGACCCACGTCTGGGCATACCTGGCGCACTTAGGGCGAGAAAGCAAAAGGCACCCAATTGATGGACGGAATGCAGAACAAATCAAAACATTCACCCCCAGTCAAGAGATCTGGGTTAAATCCATCATTCTTTTGTTCAACATGCCACCCCAGTTTAGACCTGGCCATATGCAAATCAGTCTTGACCCTGTGCCTCATGGGAACAGTCCAGCCCGAACTGCCAAGCCAGGTCCTCCCTGGACCGGAAACAAGCATCCTAGGACCGGTTTCGGGGTTTCACCCCTCTTCAGCCAGGATAGCTTGATTCCTGTGGTACAGTGAGCACACGACCCACGTCTGGGCGTACCTGGCGCACTTAGGGCGAGAAAACAAAAGACACACAATTGATGGAGGGAATGCAGAACAAATCAAAACATTCACCCCCAGTCAAGAGATCTGGGTTAAATCCATCATTCTTTTGTTCAACATGCCACCCCAGTTTAGACCTGGCCATATGTAAATCAGTCTTGACCCTGTGCCTCATGGGAACAGTCCAGCCTGAACTGCCAAGCCAGGTCCTCCCTGGACCGGAAACAAGCATCCTAGGACCGGTTTCGGGGTTTCACCCCTCTTCAGCCAGGATAGCTTGAATCCTGTGGCACAGGGAGCACAGGACCCACGTCTTGGCGTACCTGGCGCACTTAGGGCGAGAAAACAAAAGACACAAAATTGATGGAGGGAATGCAGAACAAATCAAAACATTCACCCCCAGTCAAGATATTTTTTTAACAGTAAGAATTTTTTAATTGTTTATTAATTATGTAAAATATGTAAATACATTTAATTAAGAAATGTGAAGGACCCACGTCTGGGCATACCTGGCGCACTTAGGGCGAGAAAGCAAAAGGCACCCAATTGATGGAGGGAATGCAGAACAAATCAAAACATTCACCCCCAGTCAAGAGATCTGGGTTAAATCCATCATTCTTTTGTTCAACATGCCACCCCAGTTTAGACCTGGCCATATGTAAATCAGTCTTGACCCTGTGCCTCATGGGAACAGTCCGGCCCGAACTGCCAAGAGAGGTACTCCCTGGACCGGAAACAAGCATCCTAGGACCGGTTTCCGGGTTTCACCCCTCTTCAGCCAGGATAGCTTGATTCCTGTGGTACAGTGAGCACACGACCCACGTCTGGGCGTACCTGGCGCACTTAGGGCGAGAAAACAAAAGACACACAATTGATGGAGGGAATGCAGAACAAATCAAAACATTCACCCCCAGTCAAGAGATCTGGGTTAAATCCATCATTCTTTTGTTCAACATGCCACCCCAGTTTAGACCTGGCCATATGCAAATCAGTCTTGACCCTGTGCCTCATGGGAACAGTCCAGCCCGAACTGCCAAGCCAGGTCCTCCCTGGACCGGAAACAAGCATCCTAGGACCGGTTTCGGGGTTTCACCCCTCTTCAGCCAGGATAGCTTGATTCCTGTGGTACAGTGAGCACACGACCCACGTCTGGGCGTACCTGGCGCACTTAGGGCGAGAAAACAAAAGACACACAATTGATGGAGGGAATGCAGAACAAATCAAAACATTCACCCCCAGTCAAGAGATCTGGGTTAAATCCATCATTCTTTTGTTCAACATGCCACCCCAGTTTAGACCTGGCCATATGTAAATCAGTCTTGACCCTGTGCCTCATGGGAACAGTCCAGCCTGAACTGCCAAGCCAGGTCCTCCCTGGACCGGAAACAAGCATCCTAGGACCGGTTTCGGGGTTTCACCCCTCTTCAGCCAGGATAGCTTGAATCCTGTGGCACAGGGAGCACAGGACCCACGTCTTGGCGTACCTGGCGCACTTAGGGCGAGAAAACAAAAGACACACAATTGATGGAGGGAATGCAGAACAAATCAAAACATTCACCCCCAGTCAAGATATTTTTTTAACAGTAAGAATTTTTTAATTGTTTATTAATTATGTAAAATATGTAAATACATTTAATTAAGAAATGTGAAGTGTTTTGGTATTGGTGTGGTGTTATAGGTTAGAAAATTAACTAAATACATTTATTTTGTCATGAATTTGTTTCGTAAATATATTGGTAATTGTATTACATTTTTTATTATATTTAGTATTGTAGGTTTTTCTTATATGTAATTACTCTTATTATATGTGTTCTTTTTATATGTTTTAAACATTTAATTGTAATTGTTTAAATATTATTAATTTTTATTATATTTTTGATTTATATATATATATATATATATATATATATATATATATATATATATATATATATATATATATTTTTTTTTCCCACCAATTTCCTCAAGGAAGGAATCACTGCACACCAAGGAAGTTGTTCGATTACGGGTTTTTATTCTTATCGTGCAAGTTATCACCAACTCCACCACCAACACGTTTCAACCACAATCGGTCTTGCTCACGGTATCGGTACCGGTATCGGTACCGTGAGCAAGACCGATTGTGGTTGAAACGTGTTGGTGGTGGAGTTGGTGATAACTTGCACGATAAGAATAAAAACCCGTAATCGTACAACTTCCTTGGTGTGCAGTGATTCCTTCCTTGAGGAAATTGGTGGAAAATTGAATCGAGGACTGGCCCGTCCTCGACACTAGCACCCGCTATGCGATAGAGCGCTCTCCCTTGGGGCCATTTGACGAGTCGTCCATATATATATATATATATATATATATGTATATTACCTACTGGCGGTCGCCAGTAGGTAGTTATAGTTAGGACCCCTTTTCCATAGGAAATCCGCAACATTCTATTTTGAATAACTTTGGCGCCGGTCGATGAATCCTCGCGAATTTCTCAAAATAGGTGGGGCGCTACGCTCCGCTCCTACCCTGAAAGTCTCGGGGGGATTCGTCAAGCGGGGGCTGAGATAAAAGGGGGGTCCCAAAACGCGTTTTTCCCATGCATTTTTCCATAGGACCTTTAGACAGAGCTACAGCCCGAACGGCTGAACAGAATTACTAGAAATTTGGCAGAGAGGTAGTCCCTATGTCAAGGAAGTGCCTTTTGTAGGTTTGGTGTAAATCTGTTCAGGGCTTATTACATCAGTAAAAAAACTATATTTTGGCAACATGAAATTATAAAATCGAAATAAAAAAAACACTATCCACATTGACCCCACCCCCTGTGCTTTTGGTGGCCGAAGGCCACCAAATGTACAGGGCTTATTAAAGTTGATAAAAACCGTGCACGGAACGCACTGCGTTAAGTGGGTGCGCACGCCTCGAATGGCGTAAAGTAACTTAGCATTTAAAAAACCGTACAAATTCACTGAAAAAACCATAGGTTTCACACACGTTATAGTTAGGAATTAGCATTTAAAAAACCTTGCAAATTCACTGAAAAAACCATAGGTTTCACACATGTTATAGTTAGCGGAAATTTTACTGATAAAAAACCAATGAAATTGCCCCGTTATAGTTAGTGCTGGCAACTATAACTCACGCGACCGCAATCTTCTGCTGATGACATATGTGTCTTTATAAAAAAAAATATTTGTAATATATGTATAGCTAAAAATGTATGGAAGAAGACATGGGCAAATAAGTGTCTAAATACAGTATTAGCATCAGCAGAGGATTGCGGTCGCGTGAGTTATAGTTGCCAGCACTAACTATAACGGGGCAATTTCATTGGTTTTTTATCAGTAAAATTTCCGCTAACTATAACATGTGTGAAACCTATGGTTTTTTCAGTGAATATATATATATATATATATATATATATATATATATATATATATATATTAGTTTATTTGTTTGTTTCAGTGTGAATAGTTTTTTTTTTTAGTACAGTATCCAGCACTTTCCCTACTGTTGCACTCATTGGAGTGAGAATAGTAATTGTTTCCCCTCCGCTATCCAACACTTTCCCTACTGTTGCACTCACTGGAGTGGGAATGGTAATTTTTTACCCCTCCACTATGAAACACTTTCCCTACTGTTGCACTCACCGGAGTGGGAATAGTAATTTTTACCCCTCCGCTATCCCACACTTTTCCTACTGTTGCATTCTTTGGAGTGGGAACAGCAACGTTTACCCCTCCCCTATCCAACACTTTATCTACTGTTGCATTCACTGAAGTTGAAAATGTAATTTTAAAGACTTTTAAAAAAAAATAGTTTAGTATTTTAATTTATAATATAATGTGTTTTCATTAGATTTTAAGTTATTGGTTGGTGGGCGGCAGGGATGATGGTGTGTAATCAACACGATTGGTGAAGTGGGTGTTTTCAACCGCTATATGGAACCATACTGCAAGAACTAACCGTAGGATGAGTTGTTTACTGGTGATACACCATCCAATACAACACGAGCACAGAACGTTGCTTACACCAACTTCTCCCATGCACATTGGATCACTGTAAAACTCAGGAGAAGTCTTTAACATAGGCACAAGCTTATGCGCAACCAAGTACATTTCCCAACAGTGATTGCATGATAGAACCTGAGCGCAGAATGGTGTACACGCAGGTTCCCGCATTTCAAATAAACTTTCAAATAAACTTTTGTAAAGATCACGTAGAACTGTCACCCATAGGCTTCACATCGGCTCAAGTAGTGGCATATCAGATACATACCTCTACACTGAGGGACTATCAACAATACTGACTGCGGCATCAGGAACTTCCTATTCCAGGGAGGAAGGATTCTTTGCTCAAGTGCAAAGTAGTGGGGACTGTGGGTCAAGGTGCCTTTGAGTCCCCACAATTGCGTGTATTAACAACTAAGACTGCACTCGAACAACCAAACCGAGAGACAAACATGGAGGATGAAAATGAATGACGCCTGGTTGTGCAAACGTTGTTTGCACATGCACCAGGGAAAGGACAAACGATTGCGGCATCCCAGAATCAAGATACCTCATTAAATACAAAACTGAAATGGTACGAAAAATTGAAAAAGCTCGAAACATCTAAGTGGTGGGATGCGATCTCCCTCCAGGATTATGTAGAAAAACAGATGGTACCACGTGGACTCAGAATATACATTACTCCATCACATGAGTCCCCCAACCCACGCATGCTGGAAGAGTGGGCGGAAAATTCAGCCACTAGCTCAAAAAACATGCTATGCATACTCGTCAAATATGCATGGGAAGACCGAGACAAAATCATCAAAGAAATACTAGAAATTGAGGATGAATTTAAGCAGAACAGTGATCAGGACAGCATCAAAAAATTCAAGGAGGATCTAAAGGGAAGATTACTCAAACATGAGGAAGATATCAAGCTTCGCAAGCAGAGAAAACTACATCGCGACTGCATTGACTATGAGGATGGACGTATCTTGACCTTTAGCCACAAGTATGACCATCTCTATAACATCAAACCGTCATATGCTGATCTGGCCCTGACCATCAACATCAAACAAGATCCTCCCCCTGCAGTACTAACAAGTGACTCAGATACGGATGTATCAGTTAATACAGCAAGCACTTCTTCCTACATTGAGGTCCTTACCAAACCGGATACTTTTTTGGACGAGTACTGGATGCTAAGGAGGGGTCGGCAGACAGGAAGAACAACCCTCACACCAACACCCCCACAAAGAGGACTGGGCAGGGTTTGAGGTCAAGGAAGAGGCAGGGGTGCAGCAAACAAAGAAGACTCAGACTGAAATCCAGGACAAACAAAAAATGCAGAGCTCATGGGAATCAAACGAGGCGGCTCCAAGAAGAAACAACAATGATGGACAACGAAACGGTAAATAAAACCATTATTAATTTAACAACTCGTCCACTGTCCATGTACGAGAAGAGAAACTTATGCTTAGGATTGACCTTTTGCCCCACTGAAACGTTTAACTACACTGAAACACGTATTCACATTTTTAAATTTATCAGAAAGCTTAAGCTCAAAAAGTGGCATAGTCTCAAAAACATTAGACCTCCTCATACTGATGGCTGTGCATGGGAGACACACATGGTGTCGAATCTCACAGTGGGCGGTGTAGACACATTGCAAGTTATACACAACCTTGAATATTCTCCAAGGGGGGACATCGGGGAGGGCCTCATCCCGAACAACAACCTTGATATTGTGACGGACAGAGCTGTGTGCACTAACTTTAAACCACGCTCTGTGTTCTATCCCAATCTTCTACACGATTGTATAGATACATTCCATGAAGCTGTCACAAAAGCGCTTCTGAAACAAAAACATCAGAATACCTCAAGAAACATTGAAGGATAGAATCTATCAAGCAAACAAAGAAACATCATTTCGTCTTTATCAAAAGACAAAAACATTGTAATCTGCCTGTCTGACAAAGGCGGCAATATTGTATTAATGAGCAGGCAAATGTACACCAATAAGGCCCGCAGGCAACTTGATGATTGTAAAGTTTACTGTCCATTCAACACAGCTGTATATAATGAGAGTATCACCACTACTTGGAGGAAGCTTGCAGTGTGGCAACAATCTGGGATCATCACGTGGCATGAATATTGCTTTTTGAAATAGGATTATCCCAGACTGCCCATTCTGTATCTTCTTCCCAAGATACACAAACACCCCACGGTCCCTCCAGGAAGACCTATTGTATCATCAATTGGGAGTGTGTTTGAAAACATTTCAAAATACGTTGATCATTTTTAAAGAGAGTAAGGGCCATATGTAGGTAAAACGTGTTTTGCGATTCTCTAATTGCAATTTTCAGGGAATCGCAATTAGAGAATTGCAAAACGGAATGTAGGTAGGATTAGCAAAATATTTTGCGATTCCCACCTATTCCTTATTTGCGAATCCCAACTTGAGATTCGCAAATAAGGAATACCTTGCCAGTCATTCCTATGGGCTAGAAGGCCCATAGAAATAAATAGGAAGACATTCTCAATTTGCGATTCTCAATTAGAGAATCGCAAATTGAGAATGCAATTTCAAGGTTGCAAGGGTGTCAATAGGACACCCTTTTGCACCCCTGAAATAAACATGTGTGCACATGTGGCGCACATACATGCGCTAAGGGCATGTATGTGCGCTACATGGCACTTTGAAAAATGCAAAAAAGTGCATTTTTCAAGGAAATCGCAAATTACCACCAACCTGAGGTTGGTGGTAATATGCGATTCCTTAAGCCAAAATTGCACAACTTGGGTGCTTCCTACATTGCATTTAAGGAATCGCAATTTGGGATTCCTTAAATGCATTAGCAAAATAAGGAATCGCAAATTTTGCGATTCCTTATTTTGCGTGTGGGTTTTTGTTTTTGTGTGCTACATAGCACACTGCCCACATTGCGATCGCAAATGCCGAAATTCGGCGAATTTCAGCATTTGCGATCGCAATTTGCCTTCCTACATATGGCCCTATGTCACCACGCTACCATCTCATGTTAAGAGACACAAAAGATTTTTTAAACCAACTGGAAGGCATCGTCTGGGACGAGAGAGATATCCTCATCACCCAGGACGTAAATTCTCTATACACCATCACTGAACACATCCATGGTGTTAGAAATTTCTGGTTGGCTGAGGCTTGCGCCAAAGCCAGGCAGAAACCACCACTCTAGTCAGGGCTGGGGAGTTACACGCCAAAGATAACCCCTGCTCACCCCCTTGGTAGCTTGGCATGAGCAGTCAGGCTTATCCCGGAGGCGATGTGTAAAGCGTTTGCGCACGCACCCAGCAACAACACCCAAGGCCCACCACAAAAGAAACTCCACACAAGGTATTATATAAAAATAGCCTTTGTATTATACCAAAACACATTAGATAGAAACACACACTCTACAATGTGCCAACAGGCACGGGCAGAATTTACAAGGGATTATATGTACAGGGGACAGTGCCACATGGACCACTGTCAGGAATTAGCACTTTTAGAACTTAGCACTTAGACATAGGATATAAAATTACTGTAGCACAAAATAACATGTGTAGCACACAATCAGTAACTACTGGTAACAGGTAAGTACCACCTACGCAACCCTAACCACCTTAGGAGAATGTCACGCAGGGAACCAGGACCTCACTAGCACCACCTGTAGTAGGGAGAATAACCACCTAAGTATCACAATACCTGTAGGGGTATAAGCACATTACACATGACGCATAAAAACACATGGCACATGACGCATAAAAACACATTCAGAGGTGCAGGTTTAGGAACAATAGCGCAAAAACTCACATTAGCCACCACCTGTGGCAGTCCCTAGGCCAACTGGCCTTGTCGGGGCTAGGACGCCCTGTGTCCCAATGTCAGGGCAAGGTTGCGCAGGCTGCGCAAGCCAAAGCGTGGAGGGGCACAACCTAAATGGTGCAGCTGCCCACTAAGTGCTGGGTAGCTGTAGAAAGGAACTTGGCACCGGCGTGCCTCTGGAGCCCTCTCTGGGCTCTGGTATTCAAATATGCCCTGGGGCAATGGTGGAGCCTCGTGGGCTCCAAACAAACAATGTGCCCCGTCGTTGGAGCCCTCTACTCGGGGCTCTGCACAACACTGCGGCCCGCGTTGGAGCCTTTGTGGCTCTAAAACAAATGTGCCCCCCAAAAGCGTGGGAGCCTCGTGGGCTCTGGATCAAACAATGTCCCCGTTAGAGCGCACTAGCGCTCTGAGCAAACAATGCTGGCCCTAACACAGTACATATCTTTCCCGCCCAGCCGCCTCACTCACCGGCTCGTAGCTGGGGGAAAGGTTCCTTGTGGCGAAGGCGAAGGCAGTCTTGCTCCTGCGGTGCGGGTAGAACGGTGCCCCTCAGCGAGGAGCCCTCTTCACCGGAGCTCGTTGGGGAAGCCTCTCTCTTCGGCCGGCAGCACTTCTGGGTGGCGGGAGCGCGGGGTAGGCTCCCGACCGCTCCCGCTTGCACCTCCTTTCGGCAGCGTTCCTCTTCCTGGCGCGGGGCTTACCTCGACCTAACGGGAGCCCCGCGTCAGTCAGCACGGACTTCCGGCTTTAGTGCAGGAGCGCGGGGTTGGCTCCCGTCTGCTTCCTGCTTTCAGTCACGCCCACGTCCCAACACCCGGTGCCTGACTTCCTGGGGCCTCCGGCGGTGACTCTAAACTTCGGAAATAAGAGGGGTAGGCTTCCTCGTTATAGTGGATGTACGGCGGGGTGGGCACCCGCCGTGAAATAAACAAATAAGCAGGGTGGGCACCCGCCAACGAGCACACAATGCGGGGTGGGCACCCGCTTCAACTCTCAGCAACACGGGGGGGATCCCTACGACGGGGATTCCCTCGTTTAGGAAGAACAGTTCGGTGCTGCAGAGGCGTCACAGAAGTGCTCTTCAAGCGCTGGGGTCCAAATAAAGCGCTCCTAGCGCTATAAGGCAAATAAAAGTGCTCCCAGGCGCTTAGGGATACAAATAAAAACAAGGTCCAGCAAAGTTTCCCTCGGTATCCAGGAAGGTAGGCAGGGGGGCAAGGCTGGGCCAGGGGCCAGCTCACTGGGCCCTCCAGGCAGGAAGACAGTCCTAAGTGGCGGTTCCTCCTGGCCTCCAGCAGCAGCAGCCCCCCTCAGATAGGATCCTGGAAGAGAACAAATTGTAAGGGGACACAGCCCCTTCTTATACACCTTTTCCCTTTGTTGTTGCTCAGGGTGAGGGGAAAAACCAGTCGCAGCTGGTTGGGGAGCACCCTTGATGTGCTCAGCCCCTCACTCTATTCACTGGCAGGGCTAGGGCCATCAGTCGCACCACAGGGGGCGGAGCCAGCATTGTGTAGGGAAAGCCCTGCCCTAATCAGGACCAAGGTGCACTCCTCCCCAGCCATCAGCATGCTAATCTCACACTCACCACTGGGGCAGACTCACCCAGACTCCTAGAGCCAGGCTCACCAGCCAGCTCCAGCCAATCACACGCCAGACACATTTTACACTAATATGCCAACTCCTAGAAGTGGCACTTCCGCACATGACATAATCACGCATTATACATCATTGTGAAGCATTCAATCACACGAGTCCGCACATACCAAACTCGAGCCTGCACACCCCACGCATCAGGAACTACCAGGGACACATACATTCCCCATGCATTCCTATGGGAGGGCAGGCCTATCTCACCACATGCACTCAGAGTGCGCACGCACTTTACTCTGGGACACAGGGAAAGTGCGCAGAAACCAAAAATCACTACCACCAGGTCACCAGTAAAAGCAAAAAGTTCAGGGGTGAACCTGCCAGAAGGGCCAAATCCAACACATGGGACATAAGCATGCATGCATTTTTTGAGTTCCAAGTATATAAGTTACCTGGAACACACCCAGATGCTTGCAGAGATGATGCTGATGTGTCTAACTAACAATATTTTCATGTTTGATGGGGAGCTCTACAGGCAGGTGCGCGGCATGGCCATGGGCACGTGCTTCGTGCCTAGCTTTGCCAACCTCTTCTTAGGTATGTGGGAGGAAGAAATTCACAATGAAAAACTACTCCAACCTGACTTTGAGAGAGTGGTAGTTTGGTTGAGGTATATAGATGACTTGTTCATCATTTGGAGAGGGAGTGAACTTGAGGCCACGAACTTCATTGAGAAACTTAACACCAACCTGTACAACATTGTACTCAGTCAATACATGAGCAGACACTGCATTGAGTTTCTTGATGTCAGGATTGAAGCCAGACAGGGCAATCTTGTTACCGACCTTTACCGTAAGGAAACAGCAGGTAATAGTCTTCTCCACGCCCTAAGCAGCCAACCTGATGCTCTCAAATGGAGCATCCCCTATGGGGATCTGCTGAGAGTGAGAAGAAATTGTAGCTCTGACAAGACATACTACATAGAACAGGAAACCATGCTCTCTAGATTCAGAGCACGAGGGTATCTAGAATGGGTGCTTAGAAAGGCCAACTTGAAGATGAGCAGGGTCACCAGGCAGCAAACTCTAGAAATCCCTGCCAATGAAACCAACAAAACAGATACCAGGGTCATTATAACATTCAATAGGTATTCCCAGAAAGTTCACAAAGTACTGCCAGACAATTGGGATATCCTCAAAACGGATCCCATTGTAGGACCTAACCTTAGTGACAGACCAATGGTCACAAACAGGTAGGGCATGAGCCTTAGGTACACTCTGGTAAAAAGCGACATTACAGATTCACGCATGGCAAACATTCACAAACTCAAGGGCTTCTTTCCGTGTGGGCATTGTAAGGCCTGTAAATTCATCCACATGGTGAAGGAATTCAAAGTACCAGGGTCCAGCATGCGCAGGAGCATACCTCAGTTTCTAACATTCAGTACCAGTTTTGTCACTTATGTCCTGGAGTGCCCATGCAGAAAGAAATATGTTGGCAGCACAAACTTATTAGTGAAAAAAGAGGATTTTAGAACACCTCAGGGCAATCGCCAACAAGGATATACATTACCCATTGGCCAGGCATTTCCAGGACCATCATCAATCCAATAACTCCCTTCTTCGCTTCTGTGCCATTGAGCAGATCAATATTGGACACAGAGGCGGGAACAAAGAATTAGCACTGCGCAAGAAGGAATCCAAGTGGATACTTAAGTTAGAAACCAGATTCCCTGGCTGTCACAACCTGGATGAGGAGTTAGCAACACTGTCAGGTCCCGCGGAGGCCTCTCAGAATCGGTTTGTTGCTCAATGGGGTCCACCTATTGACAACCTCAATTCCGAGTTGCCGTAAAGGCACGGAAGCTTAAGGGGGTCAATCGGGGGAAGGAAAGGAAGGGAACAGCGGGGAGGGAGATCTGTAAAGAAAACACAAGGTTTGTTAACACCATGCAATACAGGCCATATTTGATGCCCCACTGGTTTATCTACTGTGAGCAACTAGGTCTACCTGTAAAAGAAAAGAACCAAATCTGGCCGTGCCAGAAGAAGGGTGATTAATATTTGTCAAAGCCTCTTCTGGCCCACCTAGTCTCCTTTAGCGTAGGGGTGCAGGAATTTGGTACACAATACTCAACTTGCAGGACTGTTGGTAAACAAACAACACATAAACACTAGTCCACACCACATGAGAATATACACTTTGCAAGTACGTAACACAGTTACCCACCCGAAAGGGTGTGCGTGTAGACTTCACTGGGGAAGAAGGTCTTATGCTGCAGCCTAGCGACCTCTCTACAAACCCGGCTAGAAGATGGAACAAACACACACACTTATCGCACATAATCATTTGGCATCACGTGTAGCATTTTGCTTTGTATTGGTAACGACTTTATAAGGCAGAAATAGTTCTGTATCAAAAATCCATAGCGCGGTATTACATCATCATCAAATAACCTTATTTCGAATCCAAAAAGGAATCATAAAAGTATACACATATAATAAAAACAGTACACACATATTAAAAGAGATACCCAAAGATCCAAAATACAATAAAAAAATTTAAACAGTGCGGTAAAAATAACATTTGACAGGTAAATCCATTATAAAATATTATCACTCGCTAACTTCAGTAACGGTTTCTAATGGCAAGGGCCGATCTAATAAAACTCAATACAGCATTGCAAATACTTGGGGTGGACAAGGATAATAAATGTTCATAGGCCTCTCTGTAAAAACTGGAACCAAAAGATACCAGGACTGGTTTAAGAAATCTATTTCTTGGGGCATTATACAATGCACAGAATAAAATACACTGAATGGTGCTTTGCGAAACTCTGTTATTACAAGGGCAGAAAGGCAAACTCTTGAACCACCCCCCTTGCTTTGGAAATGCAAGTAGGAAATGAAAAGTGCTAATACGAAACCTTGTCAGATAGAAACGCCATTGCGAGTGAGTAATGTAAGATAAATAAAATGGACAAGACAGCTTACCCCTCAAGTACAGTTGATGCTTGCTAGAATGTAAGGTGCCAAGGTTATGACGGTAGGCATTTTTTATCAGGGGCTTAAAGTCCTTACCAATCTGGTCTGGGCTATCAAATATATTATTTAGCCCAATCTTATAAAAAGTATCCCTAACATACAACAGCCAAGGAATCTTCATACAATGGTCAAGTTTAAGACAGTCCTGCAAAATTTCCTGTGATAATTTTAAATCTTCAGACTGCCAAACTTTACCCCATAACAATAGGGGAGACACATGTATGATGTCGCTGAGATACTCAATGCCTACCTCCCCATGACAAAAATTATTCGAGGTTCCCAATGGAACGGCTAGGAGACACTTAATAAAAGTATTCTCCATAACCTGTAACTTTCCAGTATTATGAGAACCCCACACTCCAGCACCGTAGGTTGCAACCGAGACACACTTGGCTTTATATAAGGATATTAGCGTAGGTACTGGTTTTTGTCCTAATTTACTTTCAAATCGAAAAAGAGCTTCAGCAGATTGTGAAAGTTTTTGGGCCCGAGCTATTATCAGAGTGTCCCAATTCAATTTCTTATTAAATATATTGCCCAAATAATTGAAATTGTCAACCTTCAATATAATAGAGTCCCTCACCCTGTATCTACGTGTTTTAACACTTTTCAGACCGCAGGTCATGGCGAAGGATTTAGTAAAGTTTACTTTAAGGTCTAAACTCCCCATAAACTTCTCAAAGGCATCCAAGCAGAGCTGCATGCCATTAGCAGTAAGTGTCATTAAGACCGTGTCATCTGCATATGACAGCATTGGTAACCTTTTACCATTGGCCTGTGGGAAATCAGCACCAGACTCCAGCAAAAAACTTTCCAGCCCGTTAGTATAGACCAGAAATAAAAGGGAGCCAAGATGCATCCCTGGCGCACACCCTCGGTCGATGGAATGGGTTTAGTTTTTTCCCCACCCGGGCCATAACGAATACTAACTGTAGTTGCAGCGTGTAGTCTACGGAGCAGAGACACCAATGCCTCTTCAAACCCCATAGTCTCCATCATCTGCCACAACTTGGCCCTACATACCGTATCAAAGGCGCTAGACAAGTCCATGAATGCCAAGTGGATGGAACTATGCTTGGCACCCATGTACTTGCCCATAATTAGCGCCAAGTTTAGGCACCGTTCGGTGGTTCCCTTGCCCCTTCTAAACCCATATTGGGAGTCTACAATGAGACCAGCTGTATCCGCCCAGGACGTGCCAATATCACCCTGCCCATTAATTTACAGGTCGTATCTAGTAGTGAAATCGGCCTGTAGCAGCACGGGTCCGATTTATTGCCCTTTTTAAACATCGGAACTACTACAGCATCTTTCCAAGAGGCTGGAATGAATCCAACCACTATTGCTCTAAATACGTTTAGTAGGAGTGGCACCCATACATCCAAATTATATTTAAAGAAGTCTAAGGGCACTGCATCTGGCCCTGGGGCCTTTAAAGCGGAACCCTTGCATAGAGCACTCCTTACCTCATCAAGGGTCAGTGAGGCACTAAGCTCTTTGGCTGTCTCCTTATTAATATTACCAACATCCACCATATCAGATAATTTTACCTCCTTTGGATTAAAAATGTTACTATAATGTGCTACCCAGGAGTCTTCAGTTATTTGCACTTGTATTACCTCCTTATCATCAGATTTTAAAAAAGGTCGATTTATTACCTTCCAGAAAAGGATAGTATCCCTCAGCTCCACAGCTTTAATAAGGTCCTCCCAAGCCTTGGTCTTTAATTCGTTTTTCCGCTTCTTGATTACAACTTTATATTTCGTCCTGGCCGCTTTAACCAGGACTCTATCAAGCGGCACTTGTTGTAAGGCCTTAGTTAAGCTTGTTTGGGCAGCAGAACATTCTGCATCAAACCATTTGAGGCCCCTTTTTTGGTCCCCAACTATTGTTTTTATCAGGTGAGAAGCAATGTTACCCAAAAGAGCCTTAAAATTATCAATAATGAGGAAAGGATCAGACATGGACGTTAAACATATTTCAATCCCTATCTTATTTTCCTTAAAAATATCTGCCTGGGGGGCGTGGCCAAGCCGAGCATGGAGTAGGACGTGGGCTGCTGGAGCTCCGGGCTGCCGCTGGCTAAATGAGCTTCCTACGGCACTTCGACAGCCGGTATACGGCCTCCCCTAGGTGCGAGAGGTCGGCGGAACTGGAGTGGGCTGCCGCTGAAAATTGTGGCGGGCTCGAGGAGTGCGGCTGGCGGCACCGGAGGCTGGACACTGGGGCGCTCCCAGGCGCGGAGGAGACGGCCGCCATTTTGCGCGATCTGCGCTGGGGAGCGGTGCAGGTTCCCGCGGACTGCCCGGGAGCTTGAGCCTGCTGAGAGAGCTGTTTGGCCATCCTGGGAGTGATCGGAGGCGTCTGGGAGCGGGGGCCGGGACTCCCTGATACCGGCTGAAGGAGGAGGCGCTGGGAAGACTGCTCCGGTGGGCGGGTCCGCCATTTTGGGACCCTGTGCCTCTGAAGCTGCGGCCCCTGCAATTGAGCGCTGGACTCCGCTGCGCTGGACTCCGCTTGAGGTGAGGAGGTCGGCGGGAGGCATCGCCCCGCGGGGCGGTTCGCCCGGACACCGGAGGGGGCGAAAAGACTGAGGTAGCGGGAGGAGCCCCGGCGGAGGTGGGCCCGAGCGCTAGAGTGCCCCTGGGAGTGCTGTCCTCGTGGTGGCGGCGACTGCGGTGGAAGCGCTTGGAGGTCTAGAGCGGGGGATCTCACTGCGGCCCTGAACTGGAGCCCCGGACCGGGGGCGGCCTGGCTGGTCGATCCTCGCGGGTGGAGGCCGTGTAACCGAGCGCTGGACTGGGCCCTGGATGCTGGCTCGCCTCCCCTGCTGGACATCAAAGAAGAGAGGGGCTGAGCGGTGAGGCGCTAGCGGGTCTTGGGACGGCGGGACTGCTTGGCTGTCGGGCCCCCCTGCGAGGTTGTTGAGCTGCGGGGAAGAAGCGCTCCTCAGTACTCCTGACGCTGTGCTGTTCGCTGCCTGCGAGAGTGGGGAGGGCCCCGGGTCGGAGTCTGGTGGGCCCGGGGACCTGGCGACATCCGTGCCCTGAGGGCGAATCGTATCGGTGTGGGCCGCGGGGCCTTGGTCCACTGCTGCACCTGGAACGCCTGCGCTGCGGCGCTGCGACTGGGCCCGCGGCTTGGAGTGTGGGACAGCCCTACATTGGACGCGACACGGCCTGGCTTGTGCGCCTTTCGATGCTGGTTGGCCCTCGGGGGGCCCTGAGTGGACGGCCTGATCTACGGCTGGGGTCTCCCTGTAGAGGCGGCGTATACCTGCATAATGACGCGCACCAAGCCGGGAAAAGACTCATCAGCGCCGACGAAAGATACCACAGTGAAGGACCTTTGGAATAAGCCTGGAGGGGCGCCGACGGGCTCGCAGGCGCTGGGGGCTGGTGGATCGGCGGAGCCAGTGACACAGTCCTTCATGGCGCTCTTCATGCAGGACCTCAAGTCTGAAATCGGCTCGCTGCGCACGGAGGTTCAGGCCTGTGTCAAGGAGCTCCGGAAAGATGTGGGAGAGCTCGGGGGGGGGGTCTACGACATGGAGAAGACCCTGGACGCTCGCACGGAGGACCAGGAGCGCTTGTGGCAGAGGATAGCGGCCCTGGAGGAGCAGAATGTCGAGCTACAGATCAGGCAGGAGGACCTGGAAAATAGGGGGCGCCGCAACAACATTCGCATTCGGGGCGTCCCGATTGGCGCGGAGGGGGCGGATATCATGACATTTGTGGCGGACCTTCTGCATGAACTCCGGGGGGACGATGACGCCTCTCCGCCGACTCTGGATAGGGCCCACCGAGTCTCTGGCCCGCCCGGGAGACCAGGTTTGATTCCCGACATCCTGACGCGGGTCCACTTCTTTGTCGAAAAGGAGGCTATCATCAAGGCGACCAGGGACAGGACGGATATCAAATACAACGGGGCTACGATCCAGCTGTTTCAGGACCTGGCCCCCACGACCCTCCGGCGCAGGCGGGCCTTCCGGCCGGTTACGGACAAGCTGCGAGACCTCAACATTCGCTATCAATGGGGACATCCCTTCGCCCTCATCTTCCACTGGGAGTCCAGACGACGGGTGCTGCGGTCCTACAGGGAGGCCGCGCAGCTGCTTCAGATCCCGGACTCCCCTCCGGCCAGCCCGGTGCGCAGTGCCGCGGGGCCTCGTGCCTCGCTTAAGCCTAGCTGGTCCAGGGTGCGCCGGGCGGGGCGATCTCCCTCCCCTGCTGCTAGTCGATCCTCGAGGGACAAGCAGGACATCATACGCCACATTCGGTCCCTGGAGGCCGGATCGTCGCCGGCGGGATCACAGGAGCCCGCTCCCCAGTGAACTTCCGGGCTTGCGACTCTGGCTCTTTCCTTCTCGAGAAAGCGAGATGGCCCTCTCTGGGGCTACCAGCCGTTTGTGGGGAGAGAGATCGCGGCCCACTCACTGCGATCGCTGTTACAGCTCCTGATGCCGGGCGGTGGCCCGGGGCTCCTTCTAACTTGATGAATGGTGGCAGTGCCGACGGACCCCCACCACTATTCCTGGGAGAGTGACATCTCCGGGATAGCCTGTGCCGAAGTGCCTGGCCACTCCCTAGACTGGAATAGACCTTGTTGGCCATGTTGGCCGTTCTGTGGTTTTGGTTCTTTCGTTTGCTCCTACTTTCTCGCCTTTCTCCCTCTTTACTTCCTAACCCTCTGGCGGGGGGGCTCTGTGGATGGGCTGGGGGCGGCGGGGGGGACAACTGCGCATGTTGACCCATGTCTATGACTACAGTACCCTCCTGGAAGGTCGTCTCTTTGAACGTGAAGGGGCTCAACTCACCTAGCAAACGACATCAGATTGGAGGTATCTGCTCCAACAGGGTGCCGACATAGTATTTCTGCAGGAGACGCACCTTCTACGGGCTGATGTGGGTCGTATGGCCTATCCGCGCTTTCCCCATAGGTTTTGGGCATCCGCGGCCACTAAGACAGCGGGGGTTGCTATCTTCTGCCGGGCGGGATTCTGTCATGGGGACACACAGGTGCGTAGAGACACTGCGGGCCGGGTCCTGAGGGTGGAGCTAACGAGGGGGCACCATAGGCTCACGCTATGTAATCTTTATGCACCCAATCAGGGGCAGGATGCCTTCCTGCGCGGGGTCATCCGGGAGTATCTTGACCCGGTGAGCTCGGACCTTATAGTGGGGGGGGACTTCAATCTGGTTTGGGACGCGGAGCTAGATCGTTGTGGGGGAGGCTTCCATGGCGTGGGGGCCCTGTCGGCCACTGTGAAAAAATCCCTTACTGCTTTGACCTTGGTAGATGTGTGGCGTTATCACTCCCCGGGGCTGAAGGACTTCACCTTTTACTCACATGCACACCGCTCCTACTCTCGCATCGACATGCTCTTTGTCTCCCACTCCCTGCTCCCAGACACTATGTCGGCTTCACACTCGAGCATTTCGGTCTCCGATCATGCCCATGTGGAGGTGTTATTCCACGAGCGCTCCACTCGTACCTCCGGTCCACGCCGCTGGCGGTTCCCGGATCACGCCCTACGGGACCCGGTAGACAGGGAGGAAATAAAGACGGCCATATTGGAATACTTCGAGCACAACGAGTTGCCGGAGACTCCCCTCCCCCTCTTATGGGATGCCTTCAAGGCCACGATACGGGGCACCCTCACGGCTATAGCTGCTGCGCGGACACGGGAAGCCCAACTGTACGAAACCAGACTTACCCGCGAACTCAAGACACTGGAGAAGATGGACCAGACCCGCCCGTTGGCGGCCCATAAGCGGCGGCTGGCGGTCCTTAGGGGACAGTTACGGGCACACAGGACGAATAAGGCGGAACGGGCGCTCCTTGCGCTCCGGCAGCGCTTTTACATCGGAGGGGATAAGGTGGGAACGGTGCTAGCGCGGCGGTTGCGCACGAGGGCGGCCAGGGCCCACATCGCGAAGCTGCAGGGGGTGGGGGGTACATGGGTGACCACTGAAGCAGCGAAGCTCCAGGCGTTTCATGAATACTATTCCTCTCTATACAAGAGAGACCCGCCGGACCCTGCACTGATCGCGGAGACCCTGGGTGAATGTGAATGGGAGCCGCTGAGTAAACATCACTCCGAGCTCTTAGAGGAGCCCATTACACTGGAAGAAATAGCGGGAGCCCTGGGAGATCTTCCGCTAGGCAAGACACCTGGGCCGGATGGGCTACCAGTGGCGTTCTTCCGTGCCTTTCTGCCGCAGCTGCAACCCTACCTTCTTCGGCTCTTTAACTCATTCGCGGATTCGGGAGGGCCCTCCCCGGACATGGCGATGGCTGAGATTGCCCTCATCCCAAAGCCAGGGAAGGACCACACCCTCTGCTCATCATACCGGCCCATAGCCCTGTTGAACACAGATCTTAAACTGTATACTAAAATTCTTGCCAAACGGCTCAGTACACACCTCCCCCACCTCGTGGATCCGGATCAGGTGGGGTTCATCCACCAATGCCAGGGGGCGGACAATGTCCGTCGCATTGCCCACATAGTGGGAAAGGCCAGGCATTGGGGTATCCCGGCTTGCCTGTTATCCCTAGACGCTGAAAAAGCGTTCGACCGGGTAGATTGGGCGTTCCTTCGAGCGGTTTTACGGAAAATAGGGGTTGGGCCCAAAATGGAAGCACGCATCATGGCCCCATACGCTGCCCCGGCAGCCCGGGTGCGAGTAAATGGCCAACTTACGCAGCCATTCCCCATCTGCAGGGGCACGCGGCAGGGTTGCCCCCTATCGCCTCTGCTCTTTGCCCTGGTAGCGGAGCCCCTGGCTATTCTCATTCGCCAGTCGCCGGATGTCACGGGCATTTCCCTTCGGGGACGTGACCATAAGGTTGCGCTCTTCGCTGATGACCTCCTTCTCACGCTGTCTGCGCCCTCAACCTCGCTTCCAGCCGCACAATCGCTGCTCCGCACCTACGAGCGGGCCTCCGGGCTTAAAATCAACCACACCAAGTCTTGGGTGCTCAATCTCACGATTCCGGAGGCGGAGGTGGCGGCGCTGCGGCCGAGCACCCCATATCAATGGGCGAGCGACTCCGTGAGATACCTCGGCCTCAACTTGACACCGGATCTAGCTACCTGGACGCAGGCCAATTGGCCGGAGTGCAGGCGCTCTGTCCTAGACGACTTGCGCACCTGGAAGGCACTGCCGCTTTCCTGGCTTGGTCGCCTCAATGCAATCAAGATGTCCGTGCTGCCAAAGATTCTCTACCTGTTTCAGACCCTGCCGACTCCCATCCCGGAACATTACATCCAAGGACTACAACGGGACTTGATCTCCTTTATTTGGAGAGGTAAGAAGCCGTGATTCTCTAACAAAATCTTAAAGCTCCCTCGGGATAGAGGCGGCCTTGCTTGTCCCAATCTAATGGACTACTACTGGGCGTCGCACCTCCGATATGTTCTGGAGTGGGGGGCGTGGGAAAGCGAAAAAATTTGGTTCCACATGGACAGGGCAGTTACCTGTCGCCCGATTTGGGATCACGCTTGGCTGCCCCGGGCGGCGCGTCACCGTAGTGCGTACATGGCGGTCCCCACTAGGACGGTCTTGGAGATCTGGGATAGGGTGGCGGTCCGCAGGGGCCTCACCACCTTCCCCTCGCCACACACCCCTCTAGCTCGCAACCCCCAGTTTCCGCAGGCCTGCCGCTCGCCATACTTTGAGAACTGGACGGAAAGTGGCTGCCGGACGATCCGAGATCTTTTTGAGGGAGGGACCTTCAAATCCTTCCAGCAATGCCAAAGGGACTTTGGGCTGACAGACAGGGACAAGTTCCAATACGTACAGCTTCGGCACTGGGTGCAGGGCTCTTCGCTGGTGCAGGCGGCCACGAGACCTCTCACCCCGTTTGAGCACTTAGCGCGCACGTTTGGCACATATAAGGGCCTCGTCTCTCGCGTCTATAAAGTGCTCCAGCACTCCCAGCGTCCAGGACTACATCCGTACCAAGTGCGGTGGCAGAATCTTTCGGGTTCCGGGATCAATTCCGCGCAGTGGGCAAGGCTCTGGAGCGATATCCCTAAAACCTTCCGCAGCATCCCCCAACAGGAATCGGCCTACAAGGTGATGACCCAGTGGTACTACACCCCTGTCCGACTGCAGAAGATGTTCCCCAAGGTGTCCCCGCTGTGCAGGCGCTGTGCCCAGGCGCCAGGGGACTTTATCCATATTTGGTGGACATGCCCGAGTCTGACTACTTATTGGAAGGAAGTCCTCAGCCACATCAAGAGGGTGCTAGGCTACCCCCTGCCAGAGGACCCCCTCACGATTATTTTGGGCCTCCGGCCGACGTCACGGCGGGCAATGACAGGCCGAGATTGGCACCTGAGCCTTCACATGCTAGGTGCAGCAAAACAAACGGTGGCGGTGTACTGGAAGAAGGCGGAGGCGCCGTCCATCAACGTGTGGTTCGCCCGCCTCTGGCAGGTATTGGCGATGGAGCTGCTTACAGCCCGCCTCCAGTTCAGGGACACTAGGTTCAAGACCCTCTGGTCTCCCTTGGTGGAACACTTGGGCAGGATAGAGAATGCACGATTGCAACCGCCGAGACTGCGGGCCTTGAAACTGTTTGACGACGAGATTATCCTGACGCGCTCCGAGATTCTCACGCGGCCGGTGGCGCTGACACCCTCGCCGTTGGAGGGTCCCTAGCTACGGGTGGGCTCGCCGGGGTCGGATCCTCCCACTGTGCAGGCATGCATCCCCACAGGGGTACTAGGGACGCTGGAGGGCCGCCGGCCCAGCTTAAGCGAGACTAGTTGCATTCATTGGATTTCCCTCTTCCCCCCGCTGCGGCGCTTGGCGTTCTTCTTCCCCTCCTCCGCCGCCCTCCCCCTCCCCCGCCACACCCCCCCCGCCATTTGTTTACTTAGTTTGTCCTGTCTTCAGGACGTGTAGAGGTTAAGTGCGGTGATAGTGCCTTGGTGACCCAGCGCGGTGGCGCGACGCTACTCCATCCAACCCCTTCCAACACTGCACGTTTACTTTGGGACACTGCACTACAATACATGAGCTGCCCAACACATTGTATAAGCACTTGGCATAGATCAGGCGCGGAGTGCAGCACCTATTTGTTCTGGGCAGGGTTACGGCACGCACTAGCCCCGGCCTAGAGTTTGGTTGGCCTCCTACTACGGGAACTCTGTTGGAGATTAGCGTGCAACACCAGCTGCGTCTGCCTTACCCGACTCCCCTGCGGGTGCGAACACGGCTTTAGACAGGATATGGGGTGGCGGGCGCTCTGGGTGCGATACGTTGAAGGCAGAGAAGTGGAGGGGAAATACATGTGATATGCTATGCTATCCTGTCTCTGTTTGATGGGACTTGACTCTGTTCGCTGCCGGCCAGGATGGTTGTAGGCACACAGCTGTGTACATTGAGCTCACCTCTTGTTTCTTAATAAAAACAAAGTTGGTTAAAAAAATAAAATAAAAAAAAAACGTAACAGAAAGCACTGTAAGATGAGGTACTTATCTCGGCTGCGCACTGCGCAGCAGTGCAGAAAGAGAGTGACGGGCCAGTGAAGAAGGACTATGTTGGACCTATGGGCCTCCTGATTGGACATTGTGGGCCTGTTCTCTGGTTGGATGTTGTTTTTCACTACATTTTTCTCAAGTGTTTATGGGAAACGTATTATCTTTAAAGTGATAGCTGCTGTAATAATAAAGTGAAGAAAGAAGGCATAAAAAAAAAAATATCTGCCTCCAATTGCACCGCATTTACCTTATCCCACCTGACCGTGACCCCCCGGTTTTTATTATATTTTATCACATGTTCAGCGGGCTGAGATTTCCGAATGGGGGAGCAAAAGTTCACAATTAAAGGATTGTGGTCGCTGGCAGGGTTAGCAACGATACTAAAATCCTTTACAAAATCGGCATAACCCATGGATAGTATAACAAAATCTATTGTGCTTACTCGACCCCCTGAACCATGGAAGGTAGGGATGGCCAACTGATCAGAAAAACTCAACGTCTCCATAATACATAGGTCATTGTTAATAATAATGCTATTCAATGCATCCCCCTGTTTTGAATGGGTAAAGTGGGCCATGGGCTGGTCGTTACTATCCACCAAGCCACAAGCTTTAGTACCACTAAATTTGCACAATAAACAGTTAAAATCGCCCATCCATACAATAAAAAGGGGAAAAACCTTATTTGTTATCTCAACAATTTCCTCCTGTAGTTTTTATATGACTAGAATGTTATGTTGGTCAAATATGTTATAATACCAGTTTATCAGAAGTAAGGGGACAGAAAACAAGCCCCTAATAATAAGTAACTGGTACCAAACAGATTCAACCAGCCTAACCACCTGAATTTGGATACATTTTACAGAGATAGCTGTGAAGAGCCCCCTCTTTGCTCTCCCTGCTTGTGAGGGTTCTGCATGAACATTCCACATTTGAAAACCATCCAGAGTTGGATCTCCAGTGCTCCAGGTCTCCTGGAGGCATACCATATCAAAAGATTTAATATATTTCAGCCAAACTGGGTCATTCAATCTCCGTGAAAGACCAGCTACATTCCAGGATATCATGCGAAAATTTTCTTCCATCGCCAGGATCCCCCCTCCACCCAGTTGCCCTTTTCCCGACAGTTTGATTACATCAGACTCACTCATTATTGTCTCCTTTGCAAGGCTAATTTCTTCAATGCAGGATACCACAATGCCTTTGCAATCAGTTGGGTTTTCCCCTCCTGATGGATCTAAAGTAGAGTTGGGGTTTAACTTGCCAACAGACCCCTTATTAAATTGGTCACCGTCAGACAGATATTCACTGTTGGATAGTAATTTAACAATTGACCCATTTAAAGGCATAATTTCATTTCTATCCGACATTTCCCAAGGGGTCACAACATTCACCAGATCAAACCTATCCAAACTTAATAAATTAACATTAACATTGTCAATATGTTCATCCTCCACCCCTCTAGGAGTGGAAATCATCATAGAAAGTCAATCCACCCCCTCTAAACCCGTGAGTGGCTCAAACCGGTTCATTAATGGGAAGAAATGTGGAAAATGTGAAGCATGAGGTAACCCCCCTGGTCTATATGACCCAAACGCTGGTCCCCAAGCAGGGGTCTTTGGCCCATAGAGATGGTCATTATTTGAATGGGGATGAAAATAATGTAGATCAATGGACTGAATATCCCCCAGACGGGCAAATCTAGGTTTCCTGCATATATATTTAACAGCCCAAGTATCACTGAGGTCAACAATTACACAATCACCCTCGAGATCCTTGGTGCTATGCCCTATCCAATGTACTCTCCTTACACCAATAATCTCCGTATTTGTTCCTGGGGGTAGCCTTCTATTTTTCCTGAGCCAATATAAAACCTTTTTTTTTTAAATCCCCATCAGATCCTTTAGCATTTGGACCAAGTTCAGGAACCCCTGTTAAAATAACCACAAAAGGAATTGAATCTGGGGGGAGGTTTACACATAATAACTTCTTCTTAATGTAGTATAAGTTGTGGTCAACCCTTGTTTTAAGATAGGAGATTTTTCTACGGGGACCAGCCTAGTTACGTTAGGTACAACAGTTAACCCCTGGGCCATGCCATTAGATTTTGCAGCTGGCAAGGCATTTGGCATAGCAGTAAATACTGGGGTTACCGCTTTGGAGATGTTAGAAGCTTTTTTTACAGTCTCAGCTATACCCTTATTTTGCTTCCCACTTTTAATCAGTGAATCTATTTTCAACATGTTCCCTTTAGCGATGTCCTCTAGTTTGTCTAACTTTCCCATGATTAACTTCATTCGGTTAACCACAGGCATTAATAGGGATTTGACTAATATTTCCATTTTTGGAAGAATACCCTCAGTTAAGGGTTCTTGAGTCTGGGAGACTGTTGTATTATCCACTAGATTAATCTGGTTTCCAACCTCAGATGATTGCTCTAAAAGCGCCCGAAACGTATGCTTTTTTGCCCGTCTATTTGCCCTCATTCTCCTAGCATTCCCGCCCTTTCTTTGACCTCCCCTTCTCTTCTTTCTCACCTGTTTAGGGCTTACTGAACTAGTTTCAATCTGCTCTACCAGATCCTGCTCTGAATCTTCTTGTGGTGGAGAAGCGTGTTTGGGGGTTGAAGATAAATTAGGTGGTTGGGTTACAGAACTTACTAGATCCAGAGGCAGACTAGAAGCAATTAAATTTGGTGCATTATCCGCAAGACGGTCATCCACCACTGCATCTAACGCACAGGGAATCGGGCTTGCGATTATTAAGGGGGCCAACTCAATACGTTCAGCTGGGGTTACAGCAGCTCTAATTGTCCCTAAAGAAGATCGCTTCCCCGTAACAATATCTAGTGAGAGGCGCTTTTCTGCAAGTGCTATTTCTTTCTCTATGATTTTTGTGGTTCGTGTGAAAAAGTCATCAATGGTGCCCGTCACTACCCCAGCATTTGTTTTAATGGCAACTACTCTAGTTTTCCCTGAGCGTAAAGCCCTCGTAACGTACACACCCTACCCTTTGCGGCTAATTAACAAATATAATACCTTCCCTATTCAATACCAGCCACAAAATCTACAATAATGTCTTACGACTATTTTGCCAATATTTTGCCAAATAAATAAATAAAGTGGCCTAGCCCGGCCCCTGACGGCCATAAACGGTCCCGCCCTCGTCCTGGGAACCTTCCGCAGCGACTAACTAGTGCTGCTAGATGTGCACAGGGGGCGGAGGAAGCAGGGAGAGCGGGCCAGGTATAGCAGGTTGGCCAGTCAGGGACTCCTGGAAATGGAGTCCCTGCAGCAACACTCGCAGCCCTGCTACTATCCCTCAGCACACCCCAGCAATCCTCCAGCAGCAGCACGAAGTCCGATGTTTCCACTAACTTCCTTGACGAAGTGGGACGAAGTGGGACCTGCACAGCGAGGTATGGCACAGGGTGATGAGCTGAAAGGGTCCAGAAGGCACAGTCCACAAACAGCAAAATCACCACACGCACAAAGGTTTCCCCCACTACTCGCCTACATTGTTCCTTGTGAGAGGAAATAATCCTTCAGTCCTGGCAGTTTCTTTAGGCAAACATTTATGCATTTATCAGCTCAGTTCAGTCTCAGGTAGGCGTAATAAAAGCAGGTGTAGGGACTATCCCAATTATCCCCCCCCCGGCAAGAATTACTTGGCGCAGGGTTCAGGGTTCTCCCAGGTTTCTCCCAGCTGGTTATGACCTTGTGTGTGTTTTGGGGTAGCACCAGCTCCGACGCGCGCGTTAAAAATCATGGGGAACCCTCAGTCCCATATCAAGAAAACCTGCGCAGGGAGTGACTGTTTGATCTTCTCTGTCTGCAATTGTCCGCAAGATTCAAAATGGAAAAAGTCCACTCTAGGTAGTTAGGGTTTCTCAATAACAGAAATGACGGTGAGCAAGTTAGATCAATAGGCACAAAATGCATGTTTTCCAGACTTTCCTTGTACTGTTTTAACAGTAATGTCTCTTTCCTTGTACTGTTTTAACAGTAATGTCTCTGAGGAGGATGCATCCAATGCCCAGTGGTAAGGGCCTCCTAAGAAAGAAGGACTGGGGCAAGCAAAGACAGTTTCCAAATACTGGAGACTAATTCCTCATTGGGAGCGTGTTTCTACCAACTTGGGGCGAAAGTGGCCCCGGTAGGTTTGCACAATCCCCGCTGGCGGGCACACTGTTACGGGGCCGCCATTCCGCACATTTCTCAATCCTCTGCAGTCCCGCTGGTATCAGGGAAAACCACCCGCCCGGGATGTTACCTGGCACTTGGGGAGGGGACGAGGCTCCTCCGGTCTCTCCTGGCGTCCTGGGTGAAGGCAGCGGCCCGCAGTTCACCCCACGTACCTCGGCGGACTTGGGGCTCGGCGTCTCCTTACTCCTCCGGTGTCACAGCGCGGTCCCTCCCCTCTTGATGCTGACGTCAGCAGGGGCGCGCCTCAGGGAAAGCCCGGTTGCCAGGTGACTCTTCCCGGCAGCATCAATCCCAGCGCACGGTGCTTTCCTGGGCCTCCTGGGCTGGTGACGGTGATTTCGAGTAACCGGAACCTCGCTAGTGCACACACTCTATCTGATCATTGCCCATTACAGATGGAGTTGTAATGGGGCAGAAATCATCCCACTATTCGAGGATGTAGATCTCACACTCAAAGGATACTATCATATCACCTGGGTAATGTCACCCATTCACCTGTGCACCACGCATAATATTGGTCAGGAAATAATCAATCCACAAGAACCACACGAATGGCAGCTGAATCTGAGAGTCACAAGAACTGCTAGCGAAGGAAGCGCTAGTGTGAGGAAAGGAGTCTTGGCGGTGTCACCGACACCCTTACCGCACCCTGGAACCACAGCCTAAGTTTCACCAACACGGTTCTCGTCTGTGTTCCAGAATAATCTGCGAGCGGTTCTTCTCCGGCTCCGGCTTACGAAGCCGCCCGGACCTCGCGCTGCGTCACTTCCGGTGCGCGCGCGTCTTCGGAAGCGCAGGCCGCTGGGAGCAGTAGTTGCCTGGCTTCCTCGGTAGTCTCCCAAGTGTCCCGCAGCTCACGGAACAGCACTGCGGCCCGGTTCCAGCGGGCGACTTTCGCTGCAAAGGTCATGAAAGGGGCAGCGGTCGGGGCCGCGGACATGACAGCACATCCCTCTCCCCGAGACCGCTGCCAGGAGCCAGGTTTGTGGGGATATCGTGTATGGAAGGCCTTCACACACCGGGGAGCATGAACTCCCGTGGCAGGTTCCCACGAATCGTCTTCCATTCCATACCCTTTCCAGGACACCAGGTACCAGAGTCTGGATCCCCTCATTTTGGAGTCGAGGATGGCCCGGACTTCGTACTCTGGTTCGTTATTGATCCAGACAGGAGATGGATTCTTTTTTATGGGGTTGTAGGATGGCTTCAAAAGCGAGACGTGAAACACCGGGTGGATTTTTAGTCCTCGGAAGAGCTAGCAACATGGCCCGTGGAGAGACTACTCACTTTATCCTGTAGGGGCCGATGTACTTAGGGTTGAATACTCTACATTTTTGGAATCTGATGTTTTTGGTGGACAACCATACTACATCACCCTTTTTATACACAGGATTTGGCTTCCGGTGCTTGTCCGCCATGGTTTTGTAGGTTATTTTTGCTTTGTTCAAGTTTTTGTACGTGCTCCTCAGGGTTTGTTGTATGAGCTTGGTTCTGGCACTTACTTCTGGTACATTAGGAGCGACAGCTGGGTGGATCAAGGATGTGAAACGGGGATGGAATCCGTAGTAACTATAAAAGGGTGTGTATTGCGTGGATTGATGTTTGGCGCTGTTGTAGGCCACTTCGGCCAAACATAGCAACTCCACCCAGGTATCCGAATTGTCTTCCACATAGCACCTCAAATATTGCTTTAGGTTTTGGTTTAGTCGCTCTGTTTGTCCATCGGATTGGGGGTGGAAGCTAGTGGACTTGGACGACTTCATATGTAACGCCTTACACCACTCCTTCCAGAACTTAGCCGTAATTTGAGGGCCTCTATCAGAGCCGGCAATCCATGTAACCGAATCACGTGTACTAGAAGTATTCTGGCTAGCTGCCCTGCTGTTGGTTCTTTGGCACATGCAATGAAATGTCCCATTTTCATGAGGCTGTCTACCACCACCAATATGGAGGTACAGCCTTGGTCCTTTGGGAGACCTACTATAAAGTCTATGGATATGGTATCCCATGGTATCAATGGTGTTGGCAGGGGTTGCAAGAGACCTTGGGTTTTTCCGTGATCTGTCTTGGCTTTTGCGCATGTTTCACAGCAATGGACCATGTTCGTGGTGTCTTCCACGATGGTTGGCCACCAAAATTGTCGAGAGATCCTATTGAGGGTCTTTCTGATGCCGTTGTGGCCTGCGCTGGGCGTATAGTGACACATTTGCCATACCTCCGTACGCAAGGCCTGGTTTGGCACAAGCAATTGTTTACCTTTCATCGGGAGGCCTTTGTGGATCCTCCACTGGGGATGTTCTTTCAACCATTTCTGCCAGTAACGGGTTTTTACTCCTAGGGTTACCTTTTGGAGGAAGGCATCTGTATGAAGTGTTCCGATGACCTTCTGCGGATCCAGAATCGCATGCTGAGGTTCTGTCTTGGTTTCTGCGGGGGTTTCTTGTCTAGACAGTGCGTCTGCCTTTCGGTTTTCGGTCCCGGGGCGATAGGTGACAATATTAAGGGTGGGCGTAGTGGGCATAGTGGGGCTACGTGAAGCAGCACGTAGTGTGCCCAAATCTACGCACACTACGTGCTCCTCAAGAAATGCGCATGCGCGGGAGTCCGCGCATGCGCATTTGTCAGAAGAAGTTGGAAACCAGGAAGAGGGAGCCCTGGAGACGCCGCGCTTCAGGTAAGAGTCTTTACTTTTATTCAATTTACAATTAGGGTATGTTTTAAAAAGGAGGGCGGGTGGGAGGTGGGTGCTGGGTGGCAGGCAGCTATGCTTCGCCCTGGCGTGTGCGTAGCGCTGCCTGCTTCGCCTACTTCGAAAACTGCGAAGCAGGCAGCGCTACGTACACTACGTGGGCGAAGCGTAGTGTCTCGCCCAGGGTTAGACAATATAATGAAATTCTGAGAAGAACAACATCCAACGCAACTGTCTAGGAGACAACATTCGGGTGGACCGCATGAACTGCAAGTTGCGATGGTCAGTATATACTGTGACCACATGTTTGGCTCCTAACAACCAATGCCTCCAATCGCTGACGGCTTCCTTTATGGCTAAGAGCTCTTTTTCGGCTATGGTATACCGTGTTTCGGCTTGGTTCAATTTCCTGGACATGTAGGCCACAGGATGAAGTTGGCCGGTGACCTTATGTCTTTGCGACAGGATAGCTCCTATGGTTACATCGGAGGCGTCCGCCTCTGCTATGCAGGGTCTTTCTGGATCAGGGTGAGCCAATATGGGAGCGGTAACGAAGGCTTCTTTTAAGCACTGGAAGGAGTGCTCCGCTTCCGTAGACCAGTGAAACCGTTCGTTCTTTCTCAATAGTTTGGTGATAGGAGCCACTACGGTAGAAAACCTGTTTATAAACCTGCAATAAAAATTCGCAAATCCAAGGAAGCATTGGATGTCCCTCACATTGGAAGGATGTGGCCATTCTTTCACGGCTAAGATTTTTCTGTCGGACATCTCTTGTCCGGTGGGTGTCAGCATCACCCCCAAGAATTCCACTTTATCCACGTGGAACTCACAATTGCTCAGCTTGCAGTATAGCCTGTTTCTCCTTAAAGCATCAAATACCTGACAGACATGTGCCCGATGTTCCTCGACTGAGGAAGAGTAAATGAGGATGTCATCGATGTATGCCACCACAAACCTGTCCAAAAACTCCTGCAGCACCTCGTTCACGAAGTATTGAAAGGCTGCGGGGGCATTGCACAGGCCGAAGGGCATCACCTTGTTCTCATACAGGCCATAACGTGTACGAAAGGCAGTCTTCCATTCATCCCCCTCTCGTGCTCTAACTAGGTGATAAGCCCCTTTTAAGTCTAGACGAGTATAAATGACTGCGGTTTTGACCTGTTCTAGTAAGACAGGTATCAGAGGCAAGGGATATCTGTTTTTTATTGTTATGTCATTCAAGTCTCTATAATCTATACATGCTCTCTTTTCGCCGTTAGCTTTAGGGATGAAAAAGAGAGGAGAGGCCGCTGGGGATCTTGAGGGACGGATGAACCCATTCTCGAGGTATCTATCTAAGTATTCTCTCAAGTGCGTGTTTCTGCCTCCGGTTGGTCTTTTGCCAGCAACACAAGGCCCAAGCTCTTGGCCACACCAATGTCCATGAACAGCCCTGTGGCTCCTGAATCAATCATGGCGTCTATTGTCTGCCATCCTTTGGGGGTCTTGAGGTTCACCGAAAGAAAGAAATGTTGGGCGGAGTGTTCAGTCTGTTTCAATATTGAAGGGATACATACACCACTCAAGGATTCCCCCTCTGCCTTCCGTGAGTAAATTAGTTTCCCTGGGGTTCCTCAGCCGTACGTCCTGAGGATTTTGTTACCCCAAACCCTGTTCTAGGTTTGGCTAATCACTCCCTTACGAAGTGTCCTTTCTTTCCACAATACATGCAGAGGCCTGATTTTCTTCTAGTTTCTCTCTCTGCTTGTGTTAGCGGTGCTCTGACGGCTCCAATATCCATAGGTTCTATGGAGGATCCCGACACACCACCTAAGCCTCTACTCTTGTCAAAGCGCATCGGTGGTCTCTCTACCCTTTTTCTATCCTCTGACGTTCTCCCATACGATAGTCTAATCATAACGCTAGGTCAATCAAATCTATGCACGTTGAGGGTTGAGGATCTATCTGGGCTATCACATCTTTCATGTCGTCTTTTAACCCTTGATAGAATAGGGCACCTCTTTTTTCTTCAGGCCACTGAGTTTCGGCTACCAGCCTCTGAAAGGCATTGATGTATGTCACCAAATCTTTGTTAAATCTTTGTTACCCTATTTTAATTCCAAAAGCTCTCTATCGGCCGTAAAAGAGGCCGCTCTGCGATCAAACACTGTCTCAAATTCCTTCCTGAACTCCTCGCAATCTTACAATAAGGAGTCGTCTCTTCGTACGTAAGGCACAGCCCATTGAGCGGCCTCTCCTGTTAGGTACGATATCATAAAGGCCACTCTGGCCTGATTCGTAGGGAAGGCTTTAGGTTTGCATGTAAAATGTAGCAATATTTGTGTCATAAAGACTTGCACCTTAGATGCATCTCCCTGGAATCGTTCAGGGGCAGCCAAGGGAATGGGAGTGGGTAGTTCTACCGTCAACGGTGTGGGAGCCGAGGGAGTTCCAAACTGAAACAAGCTACCGCTAGCACCACGCCCTAACTGGGCGTCAGAAGGGTTCCTCTGTAACCTGTTTACCGTATCCTGTAGGGCGGCTGTCTCAGCCCTAGAGGCCGCTATCTTGGTTCTAGAATCGGTGATCTCCTGTTGAAGGGTCATCAGGGTAGCTAAGACATCTTCCAGGGTGGCCATGGCAACAACGAACCGACCGGGAGAGGTATATTAAGATAAGGCAGATTATTCTGTCAGGTCCCGCGAAGGACTCTCATAATCGGTTCGTTGCTCAATGGGGTCCACCTATTGACAACCTCAATTCCGAGTTGCCGTAAAGGCCCGGAAGCTTAAGGGGGTCAATCGGGGGAAGGAAAGGAAGGGAACAGCGGGGAGGGAGATCTGTAAAGAAAACACAAGGTTTGTTAACACCATGCAATACAGGCCATATTTGATAACCCACTGGATTTTCTACTTTGAACAACTAGGTCTACCTGTAAAAGAAAAGAACCAAATCTGGCCGTGCCAGAAGAAGGGCGATTAATATTTGTCAAAGCCTCTTCTGGGCCACCTAGTCTCCTTTAGCGTAGGGGTGCAGGAATTCGGTACACAATACCCAACTTGCAGGACTGTTGGTAAACAAACAACACAAACACTAGTCCACACCACATGAGAATATACACTCTGCAAGGACGTAACACAGTTACCCACCCGAAAGGGTGTGCGTGTAGACTTCACTGGGGAAGAAGGTCTTATGCTGCAGCCTAGCGACCTCCCTACAAACCCCGGCTAGAAGATGGAACAAACACACACACTTATCACACATAATCATTTGGCATCACGTGTAGCATTTTGCTTTGTATTGGTAACGACTTTATAAGGCAGAAATAGTTCTGTATCAAAAATCCATAGCGCGGTATTACTATCATACCACCTGGTAATGTCACCCATTCACGTGTGCACCACGCATAATATTGGTGAGGAAATAATCAATCCACAAGAACCACACGAATGGCAGCTGAATCTGAGAGTCACAAGTACTGCGAGCGAAGGAAGTACTAGTGTGAGGAAAGGAGTCTTGGCGGTGTCACCGACACCCTTACCGCACCCTGGAACCACAGCCTAGGATTCACCAACACGGTTCTCGTCTGTGCTCCAGAATAATCTGCGAGCGTTTCTTCTCCGGCTCCGGCTTACGAAGCCGCCCGGCCCTCGTGCCGCGTCACTTCCGGTGCGCGCGCGTCTTCGGAAGCACAGGCCGCTGGGAGCGGTAGTTGCATGGCTCCCTCGGTAGTCTCCCAAGTGTCCCACATCTCGCGGAACAGCACTGCGGTCTGGTTCCAGTGGGCGACTTTCGCTGCAAGGGTCATGAAAGGGGCAGCGGTCGGGGCCGCGGACATGACAAACACACTTACATGACGATTGACGCATTCAAGTCTTTCCATGTTGTTATTCTCTGTTTCCTCATTGGAACATTGGGTTTATAATTGTATGTACTAATCATTTTTTCACATTAGGTGTAGTCACGAACCTTTGGTTCATTGTTTCCTTTTGCCTTTTAACAGGAGGAAAGGAAGGGACCCACCGTACAAGACGGACCTTTCACATGTTCCCTACCCTTTTCTTCCCCGTTTCTGGGTTTTGCACTCTGGACAAGATAAGAAAATGTTTATTGCATTCATTTTTTTCTCTTTGATTCGTACCATTTCAAGACTTTAAGTTGTTCATCACATGTGGTCTATATGTTGTTGTAACTTGGACTGCTCTTGAATTTGCCACTTGGCAAATGAAATTGGAGATGGCTCTTGATTTTTTTCCCCGCCATACGGCCATTCAGTAATCACCATTTGATCATTGTGCTAAATATCTAAACCATGTCAATGACCTACTTAGGTTTTCACCATTATGACTATAACCATTAGCAAGGTAAAGTGTATTGTTTAACCTTTATACTGTCCAAGTGCTCTTATATTGAATTTCATGACCATTATCATGTGGCTTAATATATAATTCGCTCATAAAGTTTACCCAACTTGCATGATAGCTAACAGGTCTGCAGAACGAGAAAAACCATGGTTTCCAACAATACTATAACCTCACGTGGTATTGCACACTCTAAGATGGCTGCCACTACAATGGTTTGCTTAAACAGCATAGCCTGACTTCATTTATGGTCCTGCAATAGCATGACAATTAATGCTGACATTTTGTTTAGTTTAAACTCTTGCACAAATTTCCAGCGCCACTTCGGTGTTTTAACATTGTAATGAAAGCCATTTGAATATGGCCGCCGCTGTAACACTGCCATCCGTATTCACTGTGAGCTTACAGTCCTTCTTTCATGTCATTTGTTTTTATATGGACGATCATTCCAATTGCTCAGCGTGTGATCTAGGCAGTTCACTGCCGAAACGCGTAGCGACTGAGGAATAAATATATTTGCACAAGCAGAGGATTGTTTGAGTGTGCGCTCTATTGAACTTTGGTTTCTTATACTATTGACTGGCTGTGGTTCCGCCAGCACCGCACACCACCTGACTATGGGCTCGATCCCAGGAGAAACCCTTCCTTGGCGATATATATTTATTTATACATTTTTATAAATACAATTATAAAATAAATGAGTTTATTAATTGTATTAAAGTAAACATATATATATATATATATCATTTTATATATGTATGTCTAATTTTTTTACATTAAATGTACTTGTTATATTTATTAAAATGTATACTACATCTAATTTTTTGTTTAAAGTTAATTTTATTTTTTATATATTTAATATTATTTTTATATATATATATATTAAAATCAATATTTTGTACAACTATATTTTTTACATCAATATTTCTTTTGATATTGTTGCACTTACAATAATACATATAGGAAGGATGTCAATATTTTTGACATCGATATTAAAAACTCCATATTTGTGTATGGGGATATTTTGGGGAGTCAATATTGTGTCAGTGAAGCAAATATAAGCCTTACAAATAGCAGTGTAAGGTTCCAACCTCTGATCTACTCTATCAACACCACCCATGTGCCTATTGTAGTCTAAAATGCACATAGGTTAGCGCACTTCAGCAACCTGACCCCAAACAGTCACAGTTGAAGTGCTTTCATCATTGATGGTAGTCAGCATGTAGACATCTCTCCTGTCTGCAAACTTCACAGCTAGAAGTTCCTCGCTATGCAATGCACTGCACTGTCCCCGCACAAGCTTTTGACAAACAAGTTATTTTGGGAAACCTTTACGGTTAGAGCAAATTGTGCCCCAAGCAACAGTGTCCACTTTGGCCAATTCCTCTGAACAACTGCACACCAGTGTAGAAGTTATCTACATATAAATGGTGACCTTTGTTAAAAAGTCCTCTACCAAGTTCCTACACAATTTTCTCAGTCACTCCAAAAGTGTACGGACAACCAGGGGGGTCCTTCCTGGAATCCCTACCGGTGTACACCCTGAAATTAGAGACATAGCCAGTCCTACTGTCAAACAGCATATACATCTTAATTCTATAGCGTGCCCTTGAACAAGACCAAAGACTCATCCACAGCTATTTCTTTCACTGGAGCATAGATCTCGGAAAATCGATCGACAAAGTTATCAATGACAGGCCGAATCTTAAAAAGACGGTCACTATCGGGGTGATCTTTTGGCAACACTAAACCATTATCTATAAAATGCAGCATCCGAAGCAGAACCAAATACAGATCATGACTCATGACTGCCTGAAATATATCTGTTGCCATCAAGGGACTAGTAGACAAATATAAAGACATTGATGGCTTCCTTAGCAAGACCATCAAAAAAGTTATACCTAAGAACTTCTTCATCCTCGTCATCTCTTCCAGATTTGTGGGAGTCCACTGGGTAGCTCTAGAGAGGGCCCTAAGTCTGGCACTGTTGTCCCTAAAATACTGTTCAACATACAAATTAGTCTGCTCAACAATCACTGTCATGATACATCGCCCCTAAACACCTGAAAAAAATGTATTGGCAAAAATATTTCAGTATCCACTCTACACATTGGAACACCATTAAAGTCGGCTGCACCATCCCTGAGGCAACCAAGAGGTCAGCACTTCCAACGGGAGGCCTTGTAGCCCAGGCTGCAACCCAGATCCCTCTTGGTGCACTATCGGCACATCAATGTCCTCCACTCAGACAGGCACTTCATCCGCACTAAGAGTGGCTTCATCATCCAATGATTCCTCGTGGACAGAAAACTCACTGCCAGAATCTTCCACTGCCTCTTCTGCCTCAGATGAAGAGTCAGTCTCTGAACCATGGTCAGAGGAAGACTCAAAAAGCATACCAACAACCTGCTGAGCAGTAATCCTGCGGCTAGCCATAATCTTTACAAAGAAAGGAGACTTCACAAACAAGTCAACAACAACCAACACTGTGCAAAATAAGCAATGAACAAAGTGTGGCTTTATCACAAAGATCTATATACTCAAAAACAATATGATTCACTTGCCAAAGATAGCTACACTCACCAGCACCTACTCTGCAGAGATACAGCAAAAAGCAACAATATCCCACTAGAAAGAAAAAACAAAACCAATTACTCACAAGACAACAAAATACACATTGAGCGCAAATGCAAAAAGATTTTGACACTCAAAAAACAGAAGCCAAACATACTGCTAATATTACACCATTTGCAAAAAACACATTCATGCAGGGAAATGAAATACATTTAGAGTAAATAGTACAAAAACAAATCCTCCTACCAAACACATGCAACTACATAAACAGCAGAACCACCAGTAACAAAACCGCAATTAGTCTAATCAGCGAAAGCCTTGAACTAGAATAAAAAGGAGAAATAAAACGTTACAATTGTAATTCACAAGAAATAAAAAAAATGAACATTATAACATGCTATGTCACTACCCAATTGGTCCATCTGCCAGATGGGCCTTCCAATAGGGCCAAGAAAAATAGGGGGTGAGCTTGCCCAAGGGATCTGGTGGGGTTTTCAGCCAGGCCGATCTGTCCCCAGGTGGGGCAGAAAAGAGCAGACAAAAATGTGCCCCCTTGCAAAAGAAAAAGATTTCTGGTGCCTAGTAGGGTTTTCTGCCCCCTTCCCCCCCCCCCCCCTCCCCGAAGGCAGAAAGGCCAAAAAACAGGCAGATCTGTCCCCGGGGGCAGGGGGCAGAAAATATATAAAACTATAATTTAACCCCCTTAGAAGCGAAGGGGTCTCTTCCATCTGCAATAAAAAAATAATTCCTGGTGCCTAGTTGGGTTTTCTGCTCAAAGGCCAAAAAAATGGTCCGATCTGCCCCAAGGGGGAGCAGAAAAAGCATCCACAAAATATGACCCCCTTTGGAAGTGACTCTTGCCCAAGGGGTCCCTTCCATTTAAAAAAAATACCGTCCCTGGTGCCTAGTGGGGACATTTCTGCTGCATGATCGCAACGCTGTGCTCATTCATGAAGCATAAAAGCCCTGCAAAGAGACATCAGGGGAGAGAAAAAACTCTTTCCTCTCCCCCGATGCCTCTGTGCATGGAGGAAACCCCCCAAGGAGCAAGGACACCTACCTTACTTTGTCGGACGCCTGGAAGCAAATGGCTTCCAGAGCATCCGGGGCTTTCTGATTACACTGGCGCGCACTGTGCATGCTGTTGTCATGGAATTCCCATGGGGGGTGAGGGGTGGCAGCGGAAACTCTTCCGTTGCCATCCCTATTTGTACCAAGTTGTTGGGCTGCCCATGGGCGGAACCCAGCACTTCCGTCATGAGCACACGCCCACCATGGCTCATGACGGATCAGTTCCGTCATGAGCATGGAAGGGGCTAAAGAAAATTTGTTGTGTTTAAAAGAAAAAAATGAAAAGATTTCCTTTCATTTTTTAAGAGCAGGCAGTGTCTGCTCTTAAAAACGTTTTTGCCATCATTCCCAAAGGGGAAGGGGTCCCTCGGGACCCCTTCCCATTTGCGAATGGGTTACCACCAACTTGAAATTGGTGGTAAAATGGGAATGTTTTGCAACCACATTCACAGTCACAAAACAATCACACATACTTCTGCAATTCGGTATTTGGAAGGGACACCCTTAACACTCCCCTTCTAAATACCGAATCACAAACCTATTTTGCAATTCGGTAACAGGTTACCGAATAGAAAAATAGGGTTTGACACATGGGAAAAGTATTTTTTGTACTTTTTTGTACTCTCAAACGGGCCCATTTTGCACATTGCCCTGAATCCTTGGGTCCTCCTTTGCTGTTTGCAAGTGATGGAGCAGGGGAAAAACAATTTTTTTTTGTACCCCTTCAAAATTAATGACCTCATAACTTTGAAAAATACTAACTGTATGAATGCATGTATTAATCAACAAATGCACCTTTAATTAGACACTAAACGCGGGAAACTAACTGGCATTGCAAAAATCTAATTTATTTACAAATGTGAAATTAAATTAACATAGGTTTGTGATTCGTGTGAAAAGTAGAAATAAATGGCATGTATTTCGTTTGTAGTAAAATTATATTGTGGTAAAGAATGCAGATGGTAAGTAAAATGGCTTTAAATGTCGCTTATGCTAGGTAACACCTAACACGGGTCATTGGAATGGTGGGTGGTAAACAGAAATTCTTAATTTCTATGTCTAATTTCTGCTATGTTGTCTTCATATTAGTTCCGTTCGGGTCTGCTAGGCCTCGCTTGGAAATGGCTGCTGCAGAGAGACGTGATTGCGCGCGCCGAATAAAGATGGCCCCCGCGCATGAGCAAAGTGGAAGTTCCAGTCACGAGTGTGTGGCCTATGCCCAGAGTGAGAGTTGTGCCAAGAGTTCAGCATGAATGCATGGGAACAGATGGGAGACTCGAACTCCAGAAGATGAACCAATTCATGGCTGTCGAATAATGTTACAAGTATATTAACAAAGTTAAAGTACATTTGGACCTGATGAATCACAAGAACTATTGTATGCATTGATTGTTTGCGAACCGGTTCGAGCAAGAAGGACGATGAGGTGACCATCACCACCCCTCCAATGGACCAATCAGAATGAATGTAGCCCCTAAAAGGTTTCAGTTTTGGGTATAGCTAGTAAGTGTAAAGGGTATAAAAGAGTTTGTGCTTACAATGACGGTGTTCGGGTTCGTCCACTTATTCTACATCGATCTATTCAACACGGCACGCTGTCTGTTGAGACGATTTTTTTTTCTGATGCTGAAAAAGACTTTGTCAATTTTGGACTTCAAACGTTGATGGGGAAAAGGAACTAGACCGTTGCAGGATTCTATCCTGGGAGGGATTACGTCTGAGGAGGTTAGGGGGACAGTCAGTCAGTATTGGGAACCTATCCTGTGATCTTCGATTCATGTTCTGGTGAATCATTCTCGTCATCGCCCTAAGGCCAAGGGTAATGAGTATTTTCCGTCTCTATTCAATCTTTACTTAAATGCTTATGAAAATAATGTCTAGAATAGTTGTCTAATAAAACTTTACTTATTCAATGAATCTAGATAAAATGTCATGCTAACTCAAAGCTGAGTCTGTGGTTATTAGAATTAAAGTTATAATCAATAATTGTTAAAAGGTTTTAATTGTGATTGAGCTGGACTTAATCGCCATCAACTGATTCCTACTAGTTGGTCCATCGACCGAAATAGCGGAGTACCTTGATGTTTAGAACCGACAATTCCAAAATCAAATGTATATAATGTGTATAGATATTAGTTAGGTAACAAGGTACCCCGTATGTCTTGCAGCTCTTCTACTTATCACTGATCCAGAAAACTGAGTGAGTGTGTGTTTCGGTGTCATGGGCCCCACCAATGAACAAATGGTGTATGAGTTTTCTGGGTTGGTGTCATAAGGAAAGGTTTTATAATAGCCGCACTACATCACTAGTCAAGCCCTTCTCTCCTCCATCACAAAGTACCATCTCCATGCCTCTCCACTCAGTATTTCACTTACTACTGGGCAGTGCAGACCCACACAGGCCTAATGATTTCTGTGTGCCAGTTGGAGGACTGATTGTTCTGATGTATCGAGACAGGGGTTTGAGATGTCACTCAACCTCGGCTTGAGGCTCTACAAGTGGATCCTCCATTTGAGGGCAGGCCCAATGGCAAAAAAGGGGCTGATTATGATGGCGGAAGGACCGCCACCGCCAGCCATGCAGTGGAGGTCCTTCCACCATCGGACTGCGATTTTCCCCCCGCCACATTACGATGGTGGTGGGATTCGCTGTTGGACCGTGGCGGATGCAAAGACTGTCCGCCACGGAACCGCCACATGCTGTTTTAACATCGCAGCGAGTGCTGTTGTCAGCTGCACCCGCCGCAATGATAAAGTGCAGAACACGACCGCCATGGTGGCGGTCGCATCATAATTCGGTGTGTGGAACGGCTACATGTATTGCGGACGGTCCCAGTCACCACCACGATGGCAGACGGACTCCAGTCCTTCCGCCATCGTAATCGGCCCGGTAATGTCCAAAGGGAGCTCAATAAAGTCCTCTGGCAGCTCACCACAGCCATCTGCTTCTCCTATCAGTCTGGACTCTTCTCCTTTCTCGGTCCCTAATGACCACAACTCCATTCTTGTTCACCTCAGGCAAGAAGCATGTGGTGTGAACTCCACTCATCGCTGAGCAGAGCTTCTCTGAGTGCTTTGGCTTTACTTCCTCTCATCGGGTTCGATGGCAGTTCTCAGTCTCCACTTCATGTACAGTTGGAATGTCTTAGCTCTTCCATGTCATGGCCACCATATTGAGGCCTTAACCTCTCCCACAGCCTTTCATCAGTTTCGCCCTGGACCTTCACCGCAGCACCTCATCATGCGTGGCGCGAGGATCGGATAAAAATTCCTGGGAGACTGAATGCTGTATGAAACTCCAGGCAGAGTAGAGACATACACGTCTTACTCTTCAGCCATCTTGACCATACCCACTTATGTTTTTTATGTATTCTCTATTAAAATCTTCTTTATTGTTGAACATGACCCATAGCTGGAAAAGTAGCTCCCTCCTGCTTCTTGCCTTTCCCTACTCCGGGCCTGAGTGATGCTCGCTGGGAGAATTCAGCTTGTCCTTGCACCAACTTATTTCCCATCCTTCAATTGCTTTTGGCACAGCCAACATTAAGTAAATGATTGAAATCAGACAGGAACTTGTGCCAGATTAACAGCCAACAAATTAACAATTTGTGTAACCAGTGCTGCACAGATGTGCGTTTGTCAGTATGGTTATCTCTGGTGTGACACTCCTGACTATGGGCCTAATTTAGATTTGGGTTAATGGGTTACTCCATCACAAATGTGATGGATATCCCGTCTGCCATATTACAAGTGCCATTGGACATAATGCACTTGTAATACAGCTGACAGGATATCCATCACATTTGTGAAGGAGTAACACGTGTGCCAAACTCTAAACCAGGCACCACGTCTTCAGACCCAGTGTAGAAGTTAGAGTATTTGTTAAGTTAGAGTATTTGTAAAAGGCATGGCTGTCCCAGTGCTAGTTTCAGAGAAAACAGGATCGGCAGATGAAACAGAGGTTAGACAGAAAATAGCCATTTCTTCACGCCCCTTCTGAAGGCCCAGTGATTCTGGATGCACCTAATAGACCGAGGCAAAGTGTTCCAGAGGGTGGGAGCTTTTGCAGAGAAGGAGCGCCCTCCACCTCTCGCTCTTCTTACCCGAGGAACATAGGCTAAATGGAGCTTAGCGCTTAGCCGAGCGCAAGGCATGAGAAGGAGCATAGGGGCAGAGCAAATTAGCAAGAATGGGAGGACCGTGACAGGTGAGAATTTTGTGAGATATACATAGGACCTTAAAGAGGATTCTCTGATCCGCTGGGAGCCAGTGCAGCCAGCGGATAACACCAGAGATTGAACAGAACTTTGAAAGGGCAAAAAGGAGCCGCACTGCAGCATTCTGGGCTAACTGAAGCCTTTTGATCACTGTCTTACCCAAAGAGCAGTGCGTTGCAGTAATCCAGCCAAGAGAGTATGGTGGACTGGAAGACAGAAGTCAGTGACTTTTTAAATTTACGTCTCTTTCTCATGGCTCATTAAGGGTATACATTGTATAAAATTGTGTTGTGCATGCATAAGAGGAAAAGTATAGGTTTTTCCACTTGAGAATGTATAGGTAAAAGCCACAGGCAGTGAAAGAGGTGTGGATACCAATCACTGAGGGCGATTAGACTGTCCCAGCTGCAGCAGCCACCAGGCGCCCTGCGAGTGAAAGGGCCTTTCAGAAATTGCTTCAGTTCCTCCACCCATGTAGGGGTTGCCATATGTTCAGACGGGATAGGACTGACCATGTCAGCACAGGCCAGCCAAACATTCATGCGCACTTTGCATGCTCGGCACTCAGGCTGTATTGCAGCCCTGGTGGAGAACATACCCAGGGTCCCACTGCCTGTCTGAGCACCGAACCACGGTGCTCAGACCAATCACAATGCTGGATTGCAGCATTGAGATTGGCTGTGGGGAGCCTGGGGCCTGGGTGTGCTTCCTGCTCTGGCCAGAGTAAGGGACTACGGAGGAGAGACGTGGTGAGGAAGTGGCAAGAAGGTACTTTTTTCTTACTTTTTTACACCCGCTTCCCTGCACGTCCTCCCTTCAGCCCTCGCTCCCCACCCTTGAACCATGCCAGCTGCCACTGGCAACAGGAACGCATTTTAGGGCTCAGAGCAGGGGGCCTGGGGTGGAATCTTTACCACACATATACCTTTAACAAACATGCCTTTACAATTAAATTCATTGTAAAAGCATGCGTGGTAAACATGCAGTCATTGTAAAGACTGCATGGTTAAGGCATTCATGGTTTAAGCATGCATGGTTGTGTCATGCAACCACTCAGGACAGTTCTAGAACTCAGCCAGGGCCAACCACTTCTGCAACTCAACAAAACAAAGCTATGCAGGACACCTGTAGTGTTCACCCCAACCTTAAAGCCTGCTAGAATTTCCTCCAAATATACATGTGCCATTGACAGCTTCAGATTGAGTTGATATTTATCACAAACAGTAATTCCATAAGGTGTAAACCATAATCGTGAACCATAAACCAGGTAATCGAGAACCTGACAACCTGGATGTAGCCTCCTAGAACCTTCACACACAGCACAAGGTCTTCACTACTTCCTTCCCATACAAGGTTCCGGGATACAGCAGACATAGCGTCTGCTGTATCGGGACAGAACTAGAGACATCAGTTCCAGATGCAGTGAACAGAATGTGGCTGTACACCCAAAGGCCACGAGGACATGACAGATGCCAAAGTACTAAGACAAATGGCCTGATTTAGAGTTTGTTGGCAATGGACTGCCCTCTCCTCCACCAAACTGAAGGTCGGCCGGCCCCATTTAGAGTCAACACACCTTCGGTGCCGCGATGTTGGACATTACTCTGTCTCCATCGCTGACACACACCTCCAACCGCCTGACAGAGTAAGAGCCGTGGGAGGTTTCGGCAAATGTCCACTTTCCCGGTTTAGTGTAGGCAAACAAATGGAAAGTTATTTATCACTGTCCGTCACTGCCAGGTAAAAACTGATGGTGAGAGGGGCACTGAAAATTGAAAAATAACCTCCAAGCCATGGGAGAAAACGTTCATGGCAAGGGGGGTCATTGTTTTTCTTATTTAAAAAAAAAAAACCCGCTTTGGGATTTTGTTTTGGAAAATAAAAAAAAGCATTGAAAGTTTGCAATATGGCTTTATCATGTTGACGGAGGCATCCATCAACTTTCAATGCATTCAGAGGAACCGCCATGACACGGATTTCTGGAAATGCAAGAGACCTCCCCTGAGCTGCGGACATTTATAAATTTGGCAGGCAGAGTTTCTTTGCCATGGAAGGAGTAAAGTACTCTGCCATGACGAAGGGACATACTCCAATGCCCAAGTCAAAATCAGGTCCAAATGTCCATCTTTGCACAGGAGATAAAAAAACATGTAAAAGTACCAGTCAGACCCCTCAAGGAAGCAGGAGACTTCACAAAATGAATAAAGTTGTATGTTTCACATTCCTAGAAGAACAAATTGCTGAAATTGCAGACGGTTCTATGATCAAAAATAATAATAAGGGGGTGGGGGCTGTCTGTGAATAAAGTAAACCATATTTCTCCTGGTACACCTTAAGGAGAAGAGGCTATATGTGCTGACTCATCGATCATCCAGGAAAATGGCATTTAAATATAGCACAGTTTGGGAAATTGCAGAAGAGAGAGCAATGTTCCATGCTAAAAGGTGTCTGTTAGCATCAAGCACTGCATTGGTACCAGGAGCAGGTTCCACTTACTTCGCAGCAAGGTTGGTAGTAGGTGAAACTCCCAGGTACCACACCCCAGTGAGGGAGCGGCTCAAGTCACCTTGCGCTGCCCTGGTTCAATGGGAAAGGGAAGGAATGATCCATATTTATCCAATACCAGGCGTTCTAGTCCTTTCCCCTAGAGCTGGTGCTGTTTGGCAGCCTAGCACCAATGAAGGCATCCTTGCACTATGGTGCAATGGTACCACCGTTGCATGCATGGTTATTTTTGTGCAGGAAGGGGCCCCTTCCTGCACAAAAACAATCTTGAGAGGCGTTTCCCTCTTTCTATGTGTGCTGCAGGATGCATCACATCTAGAAAGAGGAACAAAGCGAGGAGACATAAAGATATTTCTCCTTTTAAACCCTCACCTGGGAGGCAAACGATTTTGGCGCATTCCCAGGTTTACATCCTGTAAATCTGGGAATTCGTCAACACTCATGAGAGATGCGTTGGAACACCCACCACAATGCCCATGGAACGCCTCCCTTGCGTAGAGTAAGGCAATGCAGAGATTTGTTGTGGAAGTGAATTTATAGCTTTACCTGGTCCTGGGCACTTTATGGATAGCAGTGACCGCCATCAGATTTCTGTATCCGTGATTGCTGCCTGCAAGTACATCACAGGAATATGTATTTCAGTCTGTGGCGACCGCTCCACCCCCAACGAGTCTGTGTGCACGGTGTATTACTTTTACTGCCTATTTACTGGAGCGTCACTTCCTCGACCCTAACGGCACATTTTCCTCTATCGAAAGTGCACTTTGTAATTCACAAAGTCCGTTAGTCATGGGTCTGTGTACCAGGATGTGGGATGCCGAATCTTAAAAGTCCTTTATTGTGCACCACACTGAGTGTTGTAAAATATGCATCATAATAATCTGCATAGATTTTTACATTAAGGGAGTTAAAACCGAATGCGGAAAGTAATTTCAACTGAAAGTGTGGCTTTGCCTCTGAAGGTCAAGTAAAGGTCGTGGAGAAGGCAGCATGGCCTAACCAACCATAAGAGGCCGCTCACTTGATGTTTTCTGTCTGAATGGGCCTTGTTCTCTTTGATTGCTTTGTTCAGCATTCACTCCTGAGGGAGCCAAGAGCTTAGAATAAATCACCGGCCCTTTTAATGCAGCGCATGCATTTTTTATGTACGTTTGATGATCTGTTCCGGTCCACTGCACCCTATGTTGCATGGAAAAAGATACTGTGTTTTGCTGGGACCTGCATGATCAGAGGGGAGCTCTGTCAGGCTGGCCTGCGAAATGTTTGTCTCTTTTCATGTCAGAATCCAGTGGCAGAAACCGATCTCTCCCCCGGTCCACAGGCTTGCTTTCCGAATGCCCCACTGCCTGTCAAGCCTCATTGGCTGTTCTTTAATCAACCTCTCGTGCTGCCACCCCCGTGTGTGTGACCTTCCTGTGGCTCAATGTCCCCCCCTGTGTGGGATGTTCCTCAGAGGTGACATTCCATCCGCTCTCCTCTGCAGCCCTTCAGGTTGTTTCATCTGCACGCCGCCTTTAGATGTACACTGTCTTGTGCACTCTTGTGCAGTCTGCTTCTTGGACTCTGGACATTTAACCCCTTCTTCCTGTACTTCCTGCAGAGCAGCTTTCCCCCAATCCCACCCATTGTTTCTTATGCGCTAGTGACTCACCCAAAATGAAACAGAATTAGGATAGATTCATGGGAAATCGGTATTTTAGGGCTGAGCAGAATGCCACCGGACTTCAGAGTAGTCACAATAGGCCAGAGAAAAAATGTTTTTTCATCTGGATTTATAAACCCCAAAAGCAAGAGGATTTAAAATCTCGAACTAGGGCCCAGTTGAGTGCTTAATTTGTAAAAGAATGAGTGCCTGTGCCCAAAGCTTTGCTCGGGAGGTGCTATAAAAATCAGAGCACAGCATACCAAGGCTGCATAGTGCTGAATTCACCTCAGGCCTCTTCTCCACCAGCAGGCACTCCTACCCCTTTATCTTAGTCTTGCCTGTCCCTGTTTTCTCCCTTGACTTCCATTTTTCTCCATCTTTCCCGATTGTGTGGTTTTCTCCCTCTTGCTCCCAGTCCATAACTAATAAGGAAAAAATAAGTGCCAGTCCCTAAAAATGATTGTCGGTAGGCCCCAACGGCAACCCCCGCCTCAAAATAAGCACTAGCCCAGATTATTGAAGTAATGGGAAATTGGCACTCGGCTTAAATGACACCATGACATGGCTGTAAATTAGACCAGCTTTAGATCTTTGTAAAATCTTCCAATGTGAATAGGTGCAACACACGACAATAGGAAGAAACATGTGAGCAAGATTTTGGAATATATGAATAAACCAGAGCCCTACATATATGCATGATACTCATGTTTAGGGCTTGCAAAGCTTAAATATTTATTTTAATTGTTGAAGTTTTTTGGTGTTAAAAATGTGTTTCCCTACATGTTTCTTCTTCTTATACCATCCGCTCACTATCAACCTGGGCTACCTGTTGCTTCTTGAACAGGCTCTGCATCAAAATACACCTAGACTTTTCCAGGAGTCAGTGGCAGTCGGCAGTTGCAGCCGGCATGGCTCGCAGTTGGGGGGGGGGAGGCGACATGGGGAGGTGCAGGTGGTGGTCACATGTGGGGAATGGGGGGTTGCAATTCCAAGAGGCAGCATAACAAAAAGAGATCACTTTCCACTGGGTCCCGCGTCTCTGCTCCTGCTTTCATGCCTCTGAATTCAGGAACAGGAAGCAGGCAGCCAGGCTCCCTCCCCTCAGCCAATCGCAGCGCTGCAATGCAGTGTTGTGATTGGTCTGAGTGCCATGTCACAGTGCCCAGCCAGGGGCTGGAGAGGTGGGCAAGTTCTCCGTTGCAGGCTGTGATGCAGCCAGCATGGAGAAAGAGGAATCTGCACATGACTGGTTTTGGCGGCCTGAGTGCTGACCAGACAGTCATTGCACACGTAGGAGTGGGCAAACCACTCCTCCCCTTCCCTGCTCTGAAAGCAGTGCAATCCGCCCTCCCACTAGCCCGCAAAGCAGTACAAACATAAAATGATAACAAGTGCAAGTTATTATCATTTTATGTTTTTGTTTCTCACACTGCTTGAAAGCAGTGGGGCGATGCTCCTCCGCCATAGCGGAGGAGCCGTCACTGATAATTTGAGCAGGGAGGGGGTGGGCCACACACGCTCACACACACACTCACTCACACCAATAAATTTGCACATGCACACACATACACACCCATTCACAACACTCACTCACAAATATTCATACATACACATATGCATACATGTACACGCCAAACATCAAATGACATAACACTTACTTGCTGCAGCTTTCGGGGAGGTAGAGATGTTTAAGGCAATGGCAAAGTGGGCTCTGGCCCAGGGCCCCAGTCTTACAGGGGTCCCTACCGTTACAGCTGGTCTACGGTCCTGCCCTGATGACCTTGGATGATTCTTAACATGGACGATTTTAACAGTGTCGGCTAGCACTGATTGGGGGTGGCAGGGTGGAGGGCAGGAGGGTAAATAAAATAAAATAAAACTTACCTCCTTGACACGACTCTCCTCTGTCTTCTCTCCGCGTCATCCCTTCGCTCCCCTGACTTATCACAGCTCTGCAATGCAGCATTGTGATTGGTCTGAGCACTGTGGTTCGGAGCACAGCCAGGGCTGTAGCCTGAGCATGTACTCCACCCAGGCTGTAATGCATCCTGGGTGGAGAACATGTAAAGTGTCCACCACTCCTCCCCCTGCTCTGAGAGCAGAGCCTTCTGCCCCGTAAAGCGCCACAGCAGGAACAAATTAAATGATAATACCAGTTATTATTGTTTTATTTTTTCTCTCTTTATACTGCTGAAAACAGTGGGGCGATGCTCCTCCACCTTAGCGGAGCAGCCACCACTGGATTCTAAATACTGTTTTGCTTTCATGTATTTTTAATACGGGTAATGTCTGGGAGTCTGTTACAGACATTTTGCATATAAATGTTGTATTTATGTTTTACAATAACATGCAACATCCATAAAAAAGTTTCTATTAAATCTTAACAGGATCTCAAACACTCGATACAGGAGGGGGGGTGGTCACAGAGATTATTTGCAATATTATTAGTGTGCTACTGCTGTATTACAATATTGAAAACACACAGAATATTAGGTAGAAACACTTTTAGAATTTGAACCATTGTGTCTGTTAGTGTGTCAGTGACCTGGCCAAAGAGGGCATGAATAAGCTGTAATTAGCTGTAATTAGATCAAAAAGCTCAAAGCTGTTCCAAAATACGGCCCTCAAATTACTTTTGGCACCAGCCTCCAAAATTCTCAAGATGTCCCTGTGGAGACAGAAGACTTGAAGGTTCCAGGAGGGTTGTGACTGCTGCCTTCTGTCATTGGCTGACCTCTTACTTGTCAGAGGGTGGGACGGGGTTATTGACCCTTGCAATTTTAACCCCACCCCACTCTGTGAGGAGGTATCAGTGATAGACACTTGGCCTTGGCCGTTGCAGGGCTTAAAACTGAAGATCCCACATGCGAGGCCATCAGTGACGCTCCTCTTCATCATGAGGGTAAGGCTCTTGAGGCACTTTTGCCAGGCTGAGGAGGTCCCACACACATGGCTGTGAAATCCTCATCCTGACAAAATGAGAAACCTAGCATGGTGAAACCTAGCACAGTGTGATATTTAACTGCAGCCTGTTAGTGGTGAATTGTTTGCTTCTAGCCAGGACTTTTGCCTGGCCTTCCTGATGGACCTCCAATAATCTGGGTCTTGCACGTGCTTGAATTAAATACTACACCATGCTAGGTTTCTCATTTTATGAAGCAATCTCCACTCCCTGAGCTTATCTGACTCATGCAGATCCTCTGACATCTTTCGCCCAGCAAGGGACGCCCTCTTTTTGGGTTAACACTCTCACCTGTCCTGAAGAAGACCCGCCATGATCTTCCAATAATACTCTATCAGAGTTGAAACGTCAACAAGAATATATTTGGTTCAGATCAATTTAATCTCTGGTTGTTAAAACAATAGGCTAACTTCCGAACAACCTGAGTTATTATCTATCTTAATTCTGACCACATTTGAGTTTTTGGTGTAAATAATTGTATAAAATATCACCTTGTATATATGCACTTCACCACCATCACTGAGCACTTGATGTCACGTTATCATATGTCACTTTTGTCAGTATCTCCTGGATTGACAGCCTTCTGATTATTGGTTATTATTGATTCAAGCTCTATTTTGATATAAAAATAGAGTTGTTTGTAAGCATATACAAGTAGGTGTATTGCTTCATGTATCTTTTGCTTCCACGATGTTTAATTTGCGTTCCAACGTTATTTTGATATGCGTCTCATGATCTAATTAATGTAGATGTGATATGGTTTATATTTACTTAAGAGACATCAAGCAATCTCTTATATCTCCTTTAATTTAATTTAATTTAATTAATTGTGCTTCAAAGCGATTGGGTTCTCCCCGACAGAACCATTGTAGCTCACTATACATATACCCAGGTTCCTAGGGACATGGGGTTGTTTGAAAATGAACCAATATTCGCATATACCAGAGCAAAAAATTTGGGAGAAATAATAAAGAACCCCACCCAACCAAATTAACTTGTTCAATACAAAGGTACCATCGCATGCAGAAATTGTAATAATTGCAACAACATTATACCAGGACCACAAATAACTCATCCCATGAGAGGTCACACCATCAAACTGAAAGTAACAGCCACATGTGATACTACAAACACTATATATGCCTTAAAATGCCCATGCGGGAAGATATATGTAGGACAAACAGAAAGAAAAAGAAAAATTCGCTTGAACGAACATAAAAGCAACATCAGAACAAACAATGCGAAATCCACAGTAGCTAACCATTTCCAAGAAAGTGGCCACAACATAAGCCAACTTAAATTCATGGTTCTAGAAACGGTTAACAAAACTGAAGAAAGAGACAACCACAAAACACTATTAAAACGAGAAAATTATTGGATTCGTTTACTAAATTCCATGAAACCTCATGGGATGAATGATCGCATGGAATTTACATGTTATCTCTGACTTAGATTGCCTACTTGAAATTATCTTGGAAAATATTATTTAGCAGTATTTTTAATTATTATTAACAACCTGTATGTATCAAGCACTATATGATTTTTGTACATAGTTTGTGGTATGAAATTAAGTTGTTTATCGGATTACATTGAAACACACGCACTACTAGATCCAGAAACCTCCGCTCCAGTCAACTCACATCACCCGCCGTCACTTTCACAGTCTCATTTCGATCTTTACACCTCTAGCACATTTAACTATACGCCCACAGACGTACTGACATCATCCACATGGAATCTCCAATTCAGCCACGGACACCGAAGGAGAGTGCTTGGCTACCGACACACGTTTACGGAATCTATTTGAACCGCATCACGCAGACTCACTAGTAAGTACTTATCACGAAATTTACAGTGAACCGAGCGCATCCATTAATCAGCATACACATAATTGTATCTGTCTCATGAATATCAACCGACGAACATAAGGGCACCCGCACAATTCACATAATCATGAAGCACCGGAACAGACTCATAATTCATACAACCACAAACACCGGAACACGGTAGAGATTCACAACAAACAGGAAGAGCCACTAATTCATGTTATGTACCTTACATGTTTAGTCAGACCACGAAAAAGTAAACAGATTGTTTTTTGTTTCTTTCAACATACTGCATAAGGGATACAATTTGTTTATTTTGTTCATTTTGTTTTAGACAAACCCCTGACGAAGGCTATATTTCTAAGCCGAAATGCATTGGGATATGTGAGACACGTAGAACTTGTTAATCACCGCATCTTCGCTTTAAAAAGATTAACTAAAACGTCGTGATGAAATAAACGAACGTTCAACCCAATCTGACAACAGTGTAACTTTATTGAAAACTTTATTGAAAACTACATTCATTCGTTTATTCGATTCAACAATGAATAATATTCATTTATTCAACCAGTGCCCAGGGGACACACCCTATACTTAGGGTTTGCTATACTAGGTTGCCCCATTGTTGTCATACTGCAGTCGGGTGTAGGCCTACAGCCGTGCTTTCCCTGTCACACTGGTGGATGGCGCAATAAGTGCTGCAGTCACAGGTGACATGTCACTTTCCATACCATGGGTGTAGTTTGGACACCATATACAATGGTCCTAAAAGAAAGCTGAGTAAACCAATGAGGGATTAGCCAATTTTTATGTGTTTTAGGGGTCAGAGCACATTCACGGAGCACTGGACAGCAGTGCTCAAATGTGCAGAGCCTAAAACCACTAATACAATTCAACAAAAAGTTAGGTGGCCACACAAAAAGGGGCATCTTCTCATATTCATTCAGAAGCTATTCTTAATGAGCAGAATCAAAGACATAAGGGCGGTTTCCATCAAGGAAAGGACTTAGCTTGAGAGACGATAGAGGTAGAAATTGTTTCCGTAGAAGACAAGATTACAGTTTTTTTCCATCAACACACTGGAGATCTGGACTCCATCCTGATACAGATGTGGCAAACTAGATTGCTCCTTCTCTTACAGTTATATCTGTTCATGGAGCATCTAATCTACAAATATGAACCTCCTCCCCCACCAAACCACCAATCGGAGAGCATTCAATGAGACATGATTTTATGTTTGTTTCATTCATGTACAACTCTCCATCGCTCTGAAGCTAGTTTTGTACTTTTTAGTGCACCTACATACATAGTAGTTGCTGTTTGCAGCACCCAAAACTACTTTGCAAACCTTGTGATTTTACCTGGGTTTATGACTGTTATCAATTACATTTTAATAAAATGGTGCAAACTTGAATTTACATACACATACATGCATATGCAATGACCTGATACTAGGATCAGAGGTCATGTGATGTAACTTCCTATGATGACTTTGGATCAGAGGACAGGTGTCCCTGTCATGTACATTGTCTGCACCACTTGTCACACCTGCTGTATGGGATCAGGGGTAGACTCAACACACTGCTTTTAGAATTTGACGAGGAGCAGGCACACCAGTGTCTGCCTGTGTGGATCAGGATGCAGAGCACAATGCAGTCATTCATGCTTGAATTTCTTTGTCCATCGTGGATATAATAGGCAGGTATTTGTAGGTACTGTTTCCCATATTAACGCGAACCTGGCTTTGCAAAACTCTGCTTCTCTTGAAGACGTCTTATGCCTCCTGTGTGTCTGAACAATGACGGACTTGCTGCGACAACCTCAGCGTTTGTAGAACCTGGGACACAGGTAAGTGCCCAGCATGCTCTAGATCTGGTTTTGTAAATATCGCACTTGTGAATTCATAGTTGTGGCTCAGAAATATTCTATCCGTGTATGTCATTCCACATGTGCTACCTGACTGGCAAATTCTCTGATGTCTAAACCAACAGAAAGTAAAGGAGGAGAGGTTCATAACCAGTGGCGTAGCTAGGGCTTATGCCGTCCATGGCAGCCCCTGTGGCGGCCAAATGAAGGAGCGGGGCGTGCTGGCGATTCCTGTGGCTGCTGTCCCGCAACGGCCGAAGGTAAGAGCGGGGCGTGCTGGTGATTCCTGCGGCTGCTGTCCCGCAATGGACGAAGGTAAGAGCGGGGCGTGCTGGCGATTCCTGCGGCTGCTGTTCCGCAACAGACGAAGGTAAGAGCGGGGCGTGCTGGTGATTCCTGCGGCTGCTGTCCCGCAACAGACGAAGGTAAGAGCGGGGCATGCTGGCGATTCCTGCGGCTGCTGCCCCGCAACAGACTAAGGTAAGAGTGGGGCGTGCGGGCGATTCCTGTGGCTTCTGTCCCACAACGGCCGAAGGTAAGACCGGGGCATGCTGACGATTCCTGCTGCTGCTGTCCCGCAACGGCCAAAGGTAAGAGCGGGGCGTGCTGGCGATTGCTGCAGCTGCTGTCCCGCAACAGACGAAGGTAAGAGCAGGGCGTGCGGTGGTTTCCTGCGGCTGCTGTCCCGCAACGGACGAAGGTAAGAGCGGGCCGTGCTGGCGATTCCTGTGGCTGCTGTCCCGCAACGGCCGAAGGTATGAGTGGGGGAAGCCGCCTCCCCCAAAACTCGTGCCTCCCCACCACCCCTTGCTACGCCACTGTTCGAAACTATCCTGTGTGAGCAGATTCAAGAAATGCATTTACTAGTCTTATTTGATTATTGATTCCTGACTGCATGGTCCTCACTCATTTAACTTAATATAGATTTTACACTGAAAAGAAAGTTGCACTGCATCGTGTAAGTTCCTCTGACAGCTGCCTTTTCTCTTTCAATCAAGAACCCAGTCTGTGGTTTTTTTTTATCTGATCACCTCCACTCTTGGAACATTCTTTCATTCATCACCGTGATCACAATCCGGCTGAGACCCCCTGAGCTTTATTTATGGCATTTTGGTATAGGGCAGCGCAGCCTGGCGCCTTGCTGCACTGCCCTACTCCAAAGTGAAAGGGCGGGAATGACCCGTATTTAGGCAATACGGTGCATTCCAGTCACGGCCTGTGCAGGTAAGGGCGGTGGGCCGGGGAGGCAAGTCGACAGACGACAGAATGTGGAAAATAAAATAAAAAAATTAATAAAACCACTTGCCTTCCGCTCGCTGCATCGCCAACTCAGTGATGCAGCTAGCACTAGGTGGTTTGTCCCCCCCTGTTGCATCAACCGTCGTTGTCTTCCCCCACCCCCACGCCGCACCGCCACACGGCTCTTATCTGCACCAACCACACCTGGTGCATTCCTGTCCTTCCTGTCTGCTTTCGCGCCGTTTTGGCAGCCTAGTGCCAAGGTAGGCGCCCTTGCACCATGGTTCAAGGGTGCCTCCAATGCATGCAGAATTTACGCAGTGTCACCTAACTCATAATTTATGAGGCCACTCAGCGCCATGCTTTATGAGAGCCCTGTGTCATGCGCGTACCACTTTACCTGCTGCAAAAATGATGCAGGGATCTCATAAATAAAGCCCCTATTGGTGCAAGATTTTACTGCGCAATCTTTGCTGATTGTGTCGTCTCAATGAAGCTCAGATAGCCTGTGTCAGGTTTAGAATCCGATACTCACACCTTTCCACCAGGGCACCATGTGAGGGGGTAGTCCTGGGAGAGGGGATGCCACCGCTGGTTGATGAGAGGATGGAACAATGTTCTTTTATTGAGGGCCGAGCTGTGACCTCACCTCTACAGCTGTTTCTAGAGCCATCCTGGGATGCTAGTGCATAGTCTTTCGTTGTGACCTCACAAGGCGCTTTATAAACCCCTCTGAATCGATTCATTGTGCCTCAGCATAGCGAATCTATGGAAGCCTCATTTATCTACAAGGAACATTGCTCAGCCTGCTTGAATTCGAAACTCATTGAGACGTGAAGGTCTTGCCTCTCTAGCAGGTGTGTGATTTGTGGTTTGACTCTTGTTTAAAAAAAGTTGCAGCAAAAAATAAAAGCAGTTTATCGCTCAGGATAATAACAAGCTTTTTTGTACAGGGATTTTGAACAGCAATCTTTCTCCTAGACCATTTGTACTTGCAATTACTATTTAGCAATGTAGCCCTGATCATCGACCTCGGGAAGATGAACATCAGAGGTGGCCATGGCACGTGACTTCCACTCTAAGCCCACATGTCAGCAGTGAGTGCTTAGCTCAAGGCATTTTCTTATAACAGTTTTACAGGATGTAAAAACCAAAGGTGTAAAACAAATGACTGGATAAGAAAACAAACCATAGGTGAAGCAGTGTACAGAATGCTGTCTATGGGAACACCTAAAAACACTGACTCTCGTGGGCTGCAAAATAGAGCAATCCGATGCAAGTTAGGGTTACAGAACTGTTTTGACGTCACATCCTATGGCGCCACTTCCCACGGCGTATTTGTGCATGCTAATTATTTCCCATATATTTTCAGGACTTTTGCCTTGGATTTCAGCCATCCACGCTGTCACCAATCAAATAAACACCACATATTTGACCTTTCCGGGCTCAAGTTAAAAGGGTTCATAAGAAAACTGCAGACAGCAGGAACAAAGAATGTAGTCACGTGACTCCTCAGCCCACTGATGCAAAATGGCCCTCCATCATCAGAGACATGCATACACTGTGCAGGCGAGGGACAGACTGACAGGCTGTCACTTTTATGTGTGAACTCATTACTCATTTTGGACATTCCTTCCCTCTCCTTTGCTTCCTTGGCTGCACAATTATAAAGAAAAACATGAAGTTTCAAACATAATTGCCTTAGTGCACTGCACCTCCAGCCTGGCTGATGGGCCATTAAGAGCTGCCCCTCGTCACCGCGGTTACCTGCATTCTCTGCACAGAACAGTGGGGGGGGGGGGGTTGAGGGGGGGGGATATGAACCCATCCGGCAGCAAATCATCTGTTTCTCAGAGTCAAACTGCGAAAAGTTTTGGTCTAAGAATGTGTGCATTCGGCACTAACTGCCCACACATGACAAAAATATTTTCAAAGCAGGGTTCACTTATGATGTCTGCAGGTACACTGACTGAAAACACAAGTTTAGATATGTTAACCCCTTTGTAGCAGTAATCGGCGTTAGAATTTGGAGCAGGGCGCAAATTGCACTCACTTTTGTGCTAGAATGTGCAGCTTGCACTAAAAATGCACATGATGTGAGTTTTTGGTTTTACTATTATGAATACTACGATATTCATGTGCACAATGCGTGCAAAGACCATTTGCGCACATATTTCCAAAGCTGTGCAAATATCCGACAGTCCAACAAATGCTATTTGCACCAGGGTGTGTTAGTTTCTGACATTTCCACCCATGTCTGCAGTTAACATTGGAGGGCCAGTCTCTATTAGAAGGCTTATTAGCCATTCATGTTTCTGTTCGTATTCCTTCCTCTCAACTTTTTCACCATGCATAATTACTGAGGCCACCATGCCTTACAGACACACCCCTTTAAGTAAAAACTGTACAAAAGCCCCTCCCACCCTCACCATTGCCTGTTTTAGTTACAGACACTTATGGTTTGTTGCCTAGTAGTGATGGAGCCTGGGTCCACTCACACAGTAACACTCAATAGAGGGCCTTTTTGTACGACATGAGAGGTGAGGTAAAACGCTTTCAATTTGCTAATCAAATACAGTGTAGCCAATGTGATTACACAATAACTCAGTTCAACACCAAGTTTAGTTGATAAGTTTTGTTCCAGATTCAAATTCAATAATAGATTAATATGTACTAGTCTAAGCATTATTTATAGGAATATGATGCAAACTGCATGAAACCAAACCTTTGAAAGCGGTTCACCATGTGTAACAAAAGGAAAACCACTAATTCTACTATTACTAGATAAGTAACAAGGAAACAAAACATTGCATCAGATTGCATCCATTTGTCATGAAAACAAGGCATGAGACCCCTATCTGTCCCTTTTGTACCCTAAAGTGACAACCCTAAACCAAAGCAAGCTTAAGGTAAGAAGGAAAGAAGACAAAAGGTGTCAGCCAGTGTGATCTGTAAAAGAAGCTCCAACATGGGTCAAGTAGCATCAAACCACACTAATCAATGAAGAGGTCTCTACCTCAAGGCGCCCTAAGCCAGAATGCACACTATCCCTCACTGCGTTGCACTGTGTTGCCTCATAACTTCAGTTGCATCTATGTTACATCCCACAAATCTCCCTAGTACTTTTCCATTCCACCAGCACACATTGGCTTCTTCACACCATCTTGCTATTCTCATAAATCATTACTCCAGCCCTCCTTGGTCTCCTCTCCCTCTCCCAAGAGAACTCGCCTCCCATCTTGTTATCACTCTCCTTGTACCAGCTGCAGCTTCACGTCGCTCATTATCTATTAAGAAGCCTTGTTCACCTGCAGTAGGAACACAAAATACATACAACATTTCTACTGCCAAAATAATATATGAATTTGAATGTTAAAGTGAAGTGTGAGCTTGAATCCAAATGCATCTTAGGCCCACAAACTAGGCTCAGCTAACAAGTGCATGGGTTACATTTATGTGTACTCTTCTACACACAAGTACATCAGCATTTCGCAACGCATACCTTTAGAGGTAATACAGCAGTAACATGATTATTCAGTTAGAGATTCTAAGCACAAGAACTTTCATTTAGTAACCACAGCACTAATTCTCTTATCTGTGGACACATTCCCAAATATTTTCATGGAGAATCTCAATCCTATCAGTTACGTTTCTAAACGCTCACATGTATATTGCAGTAGCCTGCAGTGATATCTTCATATAGGCAATATACCCACTTCTATTAATTACATTAGCCACATGAAATATATGTGAGTGCAAACTACATTTGGCTATAATGTACTCCTAACACATCTCTTGAGGTGGCGTTGATTTTACACTTCTCCAGTAGTGACTCCAATGGGTTTTATTTATTAAAATATTTCAAAAAAGAATTACTTGTTTTCTGGACTCTGCAACTACTGCGCAGAGCACGCAGACCTGGGAGTGGCTTTTTGAGAACTCTCCAGCACTGTCTGAGAATTTGCAAGCATATGCACTGTTATGCTGCTGTGTTCCTGCCCTGTGGTATGGTGGAAGAGGAGGCAAGAAGGTGGGCTTACCCGAGGCTGCAGAACACCTGCGCGGAACTTCAAGGAAAGCAGATACAGGCGCGAGCCATGGTGCAGTCCTATTGTGATAATAAGAGTTGATTGTGGCCTAATAATTGAGAGGACAGACATTATTGTGGGCCTATGGGAAAATAAGGCCCATGGTTTATGCCAATTGAGAATTTTTGACACAAAATTTGAAATGTAAAGATTTCCAAGCTGGATCCACCAAGAACCGTTCCTGACTAGTCTTTTCTTGCAGTTTTGGGGATCCAGTTGGAGAAAGGCTTCCAGATGTTTGCGACATTCTGGAGCAATCCATTCAGAGATCGCTGGGTCCTCAGTTTAATCAGTAGAGGATATGTTATAATATTCATCAAGAAGCCTCCAGACTTGGGTGCCATCCATATGTGTGTCCCATAAAGAGAGGTTCCATAGTCTGGAGTTCAGGCTCTTTTAGAGAAGCTCAGTTGTGGCAGTTCCTCCAGCAGAAAAAGGCAAAGTATTCTACTCCATCCCTTTTATATGCAGAAAGCCAATGAGGAGTACAAACTGGTACTCGACCTAAGTGGAGTAAATCTCTGGTTGAAGACTATTCACTTCAAGAGGCATTTGTTGCAGCAGGCTACCCCTTTGTTGTCAGAGGACATTTTCCTCTCCATTATAGACGTACATCTCCACATACCCATATACTAGTGGCATCTCAGATTCCTGCGGTTTTCACAATGGGTGCTTCACATTTCTAGTTTTGGGAGCTGTCCTTCGGCCTAACGTCTCCATCCAGGGTGTTTACAAGCGTCCTGGCACCTCCGTAAAGCACATTGACATTCTTCCTTCCTGAGATGATTCTTTAGTAATCTTGTCATCTCTGGAGACCACGGAGATGCAGGTCGTGGGAATGCCTGCAGTACAAAAGGAAATCATGGATTTCTGGTGAACTTGAAGAAGTCTCATCTGACTCCGGCTCAGGACCAGACTTTTATCAGCGCAGGTTTCAATCCAACATAGGGTTAGGCTCTCTGACCGAGAAAAGAATCGTCAAGATACACAGTCATTTGATGGGAAACAGTGCTCTGGACAATCCAACAGCAGCAGGATAGTTTTAGGTGCAAGGCAACCTTGTGACCACTATTTTCCTATTGCCAAGTTCTATCTCAGCAAGAAGTGGGGCACAAGTTCTCCAACATTGTCACAGATCTCCAATCAAATCTTCTTGTGGACACAGGAGAAGATCTTAGACCTGAAGGCGATTTACATTCAGGGAAAATTGAATGCCAGGGTAGACAGGTTGAGCACAGAGATTCCCTCCTCACACTAGTTCTGTCTGAACAGGCAGGTGCTTGCCAGGATATGTCAGAAGTGTGGTGTGAAGTTGCTTTCCCTATTCTGTTTGTGGGTGAGGGAGGAGAAGGCTTAGGTGGGGGACACCCCTTTCTTCCCTTGGTCAGAGTAGATACTCTATGCTTTCCCGCGACTCCCTCTACTACTCAGATTTCGATCAGGTTAAGGTGGGAAAGATCTGCAGTGATCCTGATAGCTCCAGCCAGGCCCCACTCTGCTTTGTACCATCTGATCATGACAATGCAGGTCAGCAAGGGATTATTTCCTCCTGTAGAAGTATATACTCTAGCATTCCCCTGTCTTCCTACAAAGACTTTGAGAACCCCCAGGCAGTACATAAAAAATTCAGTTGTCCTGGTCTATGTCACTGCTTCCTACATCTCAGTATGTAATTTTACGCAAGGCAAAAAAGTTGGGAGGAAATACTTTAATTACTTACCAGTAATTTCATCACTACAAGCATATTTTCAAATGATTAATGAACCCCTCCTTCCTGCTCTGTTGTGACGAGGCCAGTCAACTAAAATAGGAAGTGGTGAGGGGGAGAGGTTTTCTTTTTACAGTTTTTACCTAAAGGGGTGTGTCTGTGAGGTGTGGCGGCCTCAGCAATTAATCATTGTGAAAACATACTCAGAGTAATGCAATTCCCTGTAACTAATTGAAACATTTCTTACTGATTTTAGCACTTACTGGCAGGTCATTTAGACTGCCAAGAAGTGATACAATCAGTCAAAACAGCATTTGCAGTCATTTTAGCACTTGCTCTGACCTAGCAGAGGCAGCAGCCATCAGCTTAAGCTGTCACTTCTAAACAGTGCTTTGAGAGGTACTAAGGTGTGTCTTCTCTTGTTAATACCTCATGGGACTAAATTACTTATTCATTTGATTTTTGATTTGAATGGTAATATAAAATCCTCTCTTATATGAGGAGAAGTGCTAATTCTTGCAATGAAATGTGCACGTCCAGTAGAAAACATATCCTCAAAATTTTCTGTGCCTTCAAGGTAATATGACAGAAGGAATTTGACTAAAAATACTCTAATGTAGAACTTAACATATTCTCCATAATTGGATACATTTTTTAGTACCTGCTTAGTTTAAATCATTGTTGGAAAATGGCCCTCTCTAAAGCGTCACCCCAAGTCATTTGTCTGCCTCCTCCTCTTATTCTGACGTTTTATCTTGTTGGCTTTATGACTCTAAGCACTGTACCCCTGCTGACCAGTGCTAAAGTGCAGGTGATCGATCTCTTCTCTGAACATGGTATAATTGATTTACACATGTTTAGCATATTTAATATACTTGTAAGTCCATTGTAAAGTGGCATACCATATACGCAGGGCCTGTAAATTAAATGGTACTAGTGGGCCTGCAGCAATGATTGTGCCACCAACACAAGTAGCCTTTCAAATCTGTCTCAGGCCTCTGCCAGTGCAGTGCCAGTGCAGTGCCTGTATATGCAGTTTACTTCCACTTCGACTCGACATCTAATACTGCTTGACAAGCCTAAACTCCCTCCCTAAGTGCAGGGTGCTGTGTAAGTAAAAGGTAGGACATGTACTTTTAAGTTTCACATGTCATGGTAGTGACAAACTCCCAAATATGTTTTCACTACTGTGAGGACTACTCCTCTCATAGGGTAGCATAGGATAGCATTCCTTAATATACTTTTCTGCTGTACCTCCTGAATAGAAAGGAGTAGCTCCATCATGTTTCAAATCCTTGAACTGGTAATGATAAATCCTCTTTATGGTAAGGCTGGATTTACCATTACTGTTTTAGAAATGCCACTTATACTGGCATTTCTTACTCTTACTGCTCTGTGTGCCTTGCAGCCTGTCTGCAATACACATCTGGGGTGGGTGACAACTACACTTTGTGCAATCCCTCTAGACAGCCACAAACACATGAAGGGTGGTATGACAGAGAGCTCATATGCATTCATCTACATTCTGAAAGCTCTTCCTAGACAGGAAGAGAGGGGAAGCTGACACTTACACCTGAATAGGCAGTGCCCTGTTTCCAACACAAAGGGCTGATTACCCTCTAGTGATAGTCTGGAGCTAGGACAGGGAAGAAAGGACCTGTGCACACTTCAAAGACCCTTCTTGAAAATCACTTTCACTTCAAAGGCCCAACTGGTATAAGTACTGGGTCTCTGATCAATACCATACACTACTGGACCAGCGAGGAACTCTGCCAGGAGTCTGCTGTGCTACAAGGATTGCCACTTTGCCTGACTGTGCTCTGAAGGAACTGTTTTCTGCTTTGCTGAGCTGCACTGCTGCCTGCTGATCTCTGTTATGCTGAGGACAAGGACTGGACCCATCTTACTTGAACTCAGAGTGACCCCAAAGGCTTGCTGGCTTGCCCCCTTTTCTGAAGTCTGAGGGCCATCTAAGGCTTCTTACAATTTTGCAACAGCACATGGACTCTTCCATCTGTGAATCTTGCCCTGCCAAGCTGTGCCAACCCAGTCCTGGACCCTTAAAAGGTTATTTCTGCTGTCCAGAACCAAAAGAATTGACGCAGTGACTACTTTGCTCCGATTACGCATTACCCTTCGACACCGATGCAGGAACTGATCAACAGCATCGCTTCAACCGACTGCGTGCTCGACAATGACAGACAGTGCGGTTTGACAATGAGGCATCACCTGCATCCTAAACAGTTTTCGTCGACTAAGCCTTCATCATCTGAGCTTATGGGAACGGACGCATCGAGTCTTTGACGTTGGTGCTTCTTCCCTGCCTGCCCTCTATCATTGTCGGCCTGAACTTTGCATGCATTTACCCCATTCTAGCGTGATCTCCAGTAACCTCTAAGTGCTATATGTTTCTAAGCATTACTTTTTGATTTATTATTTAAAAATTCATAACTTCAGTTCTACTTATTGACATTTTGTAGTTTTGATCTTGTTCTATTCATAGAAAGCTAATCTATTTTTCTAATCATGTGCTCGATTTTTTTGTGGTGCATTCCTTGTGTTACTATGTGTGTGTTGCAAAAATACTTTACACATGCCGGGGGATATTCTCAAGATCGTGTGTTAATCATTGCAAAATTAGCTTAACGCAACTTTGCATATCGCAGTCTATCGCGGTAAAATAACACAGTGTTAAAGTTGTATTCTCAACCCAGCGGCACCATGCGATAGTCCCACGATAATGCGTCAAATGACCGCGCTAAAATCAACGTGACGATGTGAAAATGCGAAACACCAATGCGAAAAAAGTTGCGATGAGGCCAATCGCGATACAAAAATCAGCAAAAACCAGTGACAGGCCTGCAATTCCCACACTTCATGTGGGAAAATGCCCTATAAAAGTAGAAAAAAACATATAAACAAAAGCCAAACAACAGCGAAGCACAATGGAGGGAGCCGGAGCAAGTACAGAGGACAACCAGAACCTCACAAGCCCCCCGGAGGACCAGCCTGGGACCTCGGGGTCAGGGAAGGGCAAGGACAAGAAGAGTAGGACGAAACGGTTTAGTCCGCAGGAAAACAGGATCCTGATAATGGAGGTGATAGAACACCATCAACTACTGTTCGGCACCTCCACTGTGTCACTGGCAACTAAAAATGGAAGATGGCAGACCATCGTGGACAAGGTGAATGCAGTCGGAGTGCTGAAGAGTACAATGGAAGAGATCAAGAGGCACTGGAATGATGTGAGGCGCAAAACCAAGCAGAAACTCGGAAACAACTGGAAGGTAGCAATGCAGACTGGAGGTGGGAGCCCAGCACCACAGGAGGAGCTGGTCGAGATGGAGGAAATGGTGTCCACAGTTATCAGTGGTGAGATGGTGGTAGGAGTTGGGGGCCCGACACTGTTCAACATGACCAGACACAACAGCAACAGAGTGAGTAATGACCAGGGACTAGGGGGTAGGAGGGAGATGGGCACAGTGGCACACATGCACAAGTAAGCATCGCACATCTGCGGACAAACCATGTCCCAGAGCCCCAAATCCCACCAAGAGACCAATGCACCCAAGTATGCAACATCTCAGCACTGTATAAGCACAGAAGTCAGAGGCACACCGCATGTAAGGGATAAGGGGCAGCTAAATCCGAACTGCAGGGGCGACTCATCCAAAATGTGGCACACACACATTACATGCAGAGCACATCAACTTTGACAACGATGTGGTACAAACCACAACACGTCCATAACAGAACAGAGTACACAACTGGTGCCGCATGTGTGTAGAAACTGGCCAATCAGATTTGGCATTGCAGGGAAATGTGAGTTGACAATGTACAAGTACAAACACACATCCGTGATGTTGTCGGAATGTCCACTCTCCCTCATCAAATTGGCAGCTCCCCCAAACAGTCAAAATGTACACTGTCATGCAGTCTGAATGTAAACATGTACAATGCGCCAACATACATGTTAACACAATGTTAAACTGCATCTCCCCTTCACATTGCAGGGGGAAATCCAACACCTCCTGCAGAGCAGTCCGAACCTCTCTTCTCTGATGACGAAGAGGACCACCACACCTTCGACTCCGATGACCTCCAACAGCTCGTGGAGAGCCTCTGCAGCCCACTTCGAGGAGCACGGCAGCCCAGCTGCTAGGAGGAGAACTCACCCCTGCACCGAAAACACAATAGGCAGCACCCACCACAATGGCTGCCTCCAAGGACCCCCACAAACAAAACATGTCCTTCCAACGCCGTGTGTTGGGGTGCCAGGAGAAGCTGGCTGAACACGTGCAGGTGGGGTTCGACCGCATGGCAGCCAAACTAGACGCCATACGTGGGTGTCTAAGTTCCATCAGGGACCACTCACAGTCCCTAACGGACACCCACAGTCTGTTCCATGCTCTCCAATGAACCATGGCTGACATCGCTAGAGTCCTGACCCTGAGGCAAGAACGACTGTCTAGTCAGAGTGCCTCCAGCGATCTCGCCCGGTAGTTGGGAGGATCATGGAGAGCATGGAGCGGACGCAGGCGGAAAGAGCGGCTGCCACGGCTGCACACCAGCGAGAGGTAGCTGGGTCCTCAATGCCCTAACAGCCCTCCTCATGGCATTGCTGCCACAAGCCCTGGCGCTGGTGCATGCTGCTGCTACCACTCCATCCACATCTCCGGCCCCTGATGTGTCAGTGCCGCACAGTGCGGCAGACATTCTACCTCCGGCCCCTGAGGTATCAGTGCCACACAGTGCTGGAGACAGAACACCACCAGCCACATGTGAGGTACATGCAACAGCAGAGGATGAAGATGCGGATGAATCTGCCTCCGTGGTCTGAAGGACGCATCTCCGCCATATGGCCTGTTTCTGCTTGGTTCTGCCCTCTGCATCATCACCTTCCACTGTCACCTGATGCACTCTGCGACACTCACCTTGAACCTCGACATGGACTGCCATATTCTGCTTGGTCACCAATGACACAGCGATCAGACTGCGGACTGAACTCCTCCTCATCTGATGTACTTGTCATTCCCTGAAGGACTCTGGCTGGCCCTCCATGGGCCAACAATGTAAAGTGGGGTTTGCATGGCCCTTTACTGCTCCAGCTACAACACTCCACTGAATGTGCATTAAACATTCATATTCACACAAATGTGTCATGTCTATGATTTTTCGAGTGTGAAAGTATGGATGAATGTAGGGTCAGTGAGTCCCCCTTACGTCCATGCTGCTCATGTTGTGGGACTTGGGTCACAGGGTGACACATTGCCGATTGCGGTCCGGGTGGCGCCAACACTACAACGGAGACACGTGCATTAGTTACTTCCTTGTCCAGCCCAGGACGGAACCACGCCCAGAGCCCCGAGGTCATTGTTCACACACTTACACTGGACTGGCATACTCCAGGCCAGCCCACTCCGCTTACGCTCACGGGGACGACGACAACGTTACACGTCCCAGGTCTTCCATGTAGGGATCTGCTGCACACAGGTCTAGTTGTCAGCATGCCACAGCCACTCCCTCACGGCTGGTTTACACCCACACCACACCCATCCAGCACAGCCGTCACAGGACATGTGACCCTGCCAATAAAAAGGGCCTGGCGCACGTGCTGGATACCATTTCCACTCTGCAACTGGGTGTCTCTGTGTGGTTATCATTTATGATTGAGGCACTAGGGCCCTGCCACTTCACATTGCCTAGTGCCAGGGGTGACATGATGGCATCCGCACCACGAGACTCAATCATAAAGTGTCCATGGCTTGCGGTGCACAGACTTGGCGGCACTGGATACACTGCGGCAGGCACAGGCACACCGTCACAGGACGGTGTCTTTCGGTGCTCCAAGGTAGGGGCACCTAAAATGCTGAGCAGGTGTGCAGCCTGCAATGATGCGCCGTCCTGGTGGTCCGGACTGGTAGGATTAATGTGAGCCCTGCTGGACTGCAGTGTAAGCCTGAGCCAGTGGGCAGTGCGGGCCTACCACCACATGGCGTCGCCTCGTGGTTCATTGAGTTAGTGGCACCTCAAGAGCTGAGCGTGTATGCAGCCTCCGATAATGCCGTGTGCACTGATATGGTCTCTGCCATAGCGAAATCAAGACCCAGAATCAAGTGTGTGACCTGGTGGCCCGCGGTATGGGGCTGCATGATGTGGAGGGTGCCAGGATCGCGGGCACCGGGCTTGGAGCTCTCCCTCTCTCTCTCTCCCTCCCTCTCTCTCTCTCCCTCTCTCTCCCTCTCTTTCTCTCTATCTCTATCTCTCTTTCGCTCTCTCTCTCTCTGTACTTTGATGAGCGCATGACATACCTTCTTATCTAGGTTTTTGTCTTGCAGGCTGTGACTTACAGAATGTCCTGAGAAGACCCGCCATGACTCTTCAGAATTGTTGTTTTGGGTTTATTTTGTAATAAACAGATTATTTGGATATTCTAAGATCAATGTATGATTCTCCTTTTTCTGACCTCACATGTATGTTAGGTGTTGTGATTGTGCGACTTCAGGCAAATTGTTTGGTTCATGAGTTCGTAGAGTTGATTTGCAATATCTTTGTCCAAGGGGAGGGGGGGTGCCCGTGGTAGGGCCCCAGGGGAGTTGGGGTCCTGGGGGTGGTGGTGGTGGGTGTTGTTGCCCTATTGGGGATCCGGGCTGCATGTTCAGTTGGTCCAGGGCATCTGTTGTTCTTCATGTGTGGCTCTGGGCTGTGCTCCCTTGTCTGGTGCCGGTTGTCATCCGGATTTACACCATGTGTTAATTTCCTGCTGCTAACACGCCTTATCGCCTTTTTTGGGATCTTATCGCCGATCTGGCTGGTCGTTGCGAATGTTGCGGTGTGGTGTTTTCGTGGCTTTTTGCACAGGCACGCCTACTCTGCATCTCATTAGTGATAGTTGGCAGGGTCATCTGTGGCAATGTTTTTTGCGGCTGCTATCGGGGGTAAACTGGTGATATGGGCTGATAGCACTAGCTTGTAAATGGGGCGATAAATTTATCGCGACTTTGGCTATGATTAAGTGCCAATAACTCGGCGATGAGTCCTTGAGAATATGCCCTTCTTTCTTTAAATGAGCTTGATTGCTCTGTTCAAAGCTACCAGAGGGTGGCACAGGTTATCTTTTACTTTTTATCTAGCTTACCCTGACTAGAGTGGTGGTTCCTGCTTGTACAGGGTGCTTACTCTGACAACGAGAAATCCCAGTTCTAACAATCATGTTAGATTTTAAAATGTTCCTGTAAGATAAATGTTGGGTTCCTGATTCTTAAAGCCATCTGCAGGCCTTACTTAAAAGTTGTGCACAAGAGACATTTCTAAGAGTGTAAATCCTCATTTTGTATTTCTCAAACAATTTAGACTCACAAAGTGATTTAGAATAATGAGTGGTATAACTTTGTGTGTGACTGCATCTACTCACAGTGGAGGGGAAACTGCCTACCTAGGCCTTGCAAAGGAGGTGAAAAACAAAAGATTTGTAAGTGTAATAACTCACAAAAAGGCGCATCATGACTTCATGTGTGGATAGGAATCATGATAGTCTGGATTGAAAATTACTGCCTGTGATGTGACCCATGTGGGTTTGTTTCAGAGGCATGGATAAGGACCAAACTTGTGCTCTTTGTCTCTTTTTGCTACTACACCCTGACATGCACTGACATGAAAAAAAGTCAGCGGTATGACACATAAACATTAGATTCAAGCCTATTCATATAGAGGAATCAAGAAGAGTGAGGGAGAGTTGCGGATATATATTGTGTTTTAGTATTTATATAAACACACATCCATGGTGGACGCTAATGCTAGAAAAGGAAGCAATTATAATAAAAAAGTAGTTAGCATAGACAAGTTCCAAGTTGCACCTGGATCTACAGTTTCTCTTTGAATGGTTTGAATTTTCGTTCTAAATGGAAGAAGCAGAACAATTTATAAATCAAGTTAAGGAAAAGATCATTCCAAAGACTGGAAGCTGTACTGAAAAGAAACGTCTGCCAATACTGCCTTTTTACTTAGTCTTGAGGAAACACAGGGAAATACAGGAATCACCCTTAACCCCTTCAGTGCCACGCCCTTTCCCCCTCCTGTGCCGGGCGTTGCACTAGTGGGTGGGGTTCATGACGAGATAGTCTCGTCATGGGCACAGCGCAACCGTGCTTCATGACGAGACTATCTCGTCATGGGCACTGAAGAGGTTAAGTAGGGTGATACACTAAACTTAGAACATTGACAAGGGATGATGATGATGATGATGACAGTAATTTATAGCGTGCAACAACTACTCCAAGAAATGTCCCGGCGATAGACATCAAAGATCGGAATTGAACAACAGAGGATTAAGCCTGCACAAAAAGCCAGGTTTTAAGTTTTTTCTTAAACATTGCAGAATCTCTCATTGCCCACAGGCCGAGATGAAGCTGATTCCAGGATACCAATCCCAGATAAGTAGGAGACCTTCCTCCCGCTCTTGCATGCTGAATTCTGGGGATCTCTGCCAACAATTTGTTGGTGGATCTCAACTGTCTCGTAGGATTATAGGATCCAAATCTAGCTCTAAGGTAAGAGACATCGTGCACTAGAACAGGAGCCTTAAATGTGACTCTTTCCCTGATGGGCAGCCAGTGTAGTGTATGTATATAAAGCAAAATCCGTGTTCTCAAAGGCACATTTAGAAGGGGACGGGCCGCCGCATTTTGGATCACTTGAAGTATGCCCAACAGGTACTCTGGTTTAATGCATTAGTCAATTCTGGACGTTATCGGAGCCTCAATTACCAATTTGTTTAATGGAAAGGATAAGAGAGGAAGACATTTCTTTAGGGACCTCATAATGCTGAAACAGGTGCCTACCAACATTTTTTTTTGAGGCCTCAGATTTTTGCTGAATCTTTCCAGGGTCCTGGGTCGAGGCACCATCTGGCCAAAATGTTAGCCAGAAATCTGGTGGAGTCTTACCAAAGAAGATAATTTCTGTTTTCTCTTCATTGTATTGAAGTTGCGCAGTTGCTAACCAGTAAAAACAGCTGACAGGCAGGTATTAGTCTGTTTTGCCCCTAAGCTCTACTACCTTGTCCCAAAACAAAAGCAGTTGCATAATGTTAGATCTGGGATCCCTGGTTGGCTGAGGTAGGTACTTTAGGCCAAATAGGGACCCGCGGTTTCACGTCAGGATAAGACTACATGATATAAATCCAACGTATGCATATTTGTAATATTTCTTCTGGCCGGTTGTTAGGCCAGCCAGCACTTGTAATTTCTGGTGATATTAATGATCACTCCTAAACAGTCTACTGTAATCCTAACACCATGTTATGCAGATCGTAATGCTAGAATCAGGCACTTTTGCAATGTAAAATAGAATGCAATGCGTAATACAACTACCAGGTACATTGTTATGCAGAAATAAGTCAATTTGTAATACACTAATCAGGTACTTTGTTATGCAGGAATAATGCAATGCGTAATACGCTAATCAGGTAGTTCAGTATGCAGAAACAATGCAACGCGTCATACGACAATCAGGTAGTTTGTTATGCAGAGATAATGCCATGCGTCATACACTAATCAGGTTGTTCGTTATGCAGGAATAATGCAATGTATAATACTCTAATCAGGTACTTCGTTATGCAGAAATGATGCAATGTGTAATACAACAATCAGGTACTGTGTTATGCAGAAATACAGTAATCCGTAATACACTCTGGCACAGATAACGGTGCCTCAGGCGGTCCTTCCGCCACTCGTGCTGGCTCCCAGGTAGCCTCTGACAACAGTTGCCCCCCACATGGGTATGCTCTAGCACAAAAAGTGCAGCTCTGCACTCGGGCCCAGGTACTGCCACTCCCTTGGCAATACGGGCCACGATACGAGCCGAAGCAGAGGCTTGTGCGGCAGAAATGAGGAAGAGGCCGAGAGCGTCTCCCTCCAAGCCCGCGCCCCGCCACAGGAGTCGACATACATTACCTGGGGGGAGCGAACTCACTCTCCTCTCCTCGTCCAGCGACTTGGGCCTCCGATGCAATCTTTGGGACTTGGCAACGTCAGGCTCGGGCCGGCGGCTCAGCTCCTCCTCGGCTGCCGGTCCGAACCGCTTCTGCTACGAAGATCTCAGCCTGCCACAGGGCACACACACACAGCGTCGCTGAGACTTCCTTCAGCTTCGGGTGCATGATTAACAGGCACTCCACACGAAGGTCTCAGGCTGCAAGATGAGCACGCATGCAGCGTCACTGAGACTCACTTTAACTCCGGGTGCATGATAACAAGGCAATCCTCACAACGGTCTCCCACTGCACAAAGCACATGCACACAGCATCATGGAGACTCACTTGGATCCCGGGTGCACGATAACAAGGCAATACTGACAAAGGTCTCACGCTGCACAAAGCACACGCACACAGCGTCGTGAGACTCACTTGGATTCCAGTGCACACAATAACTGGACAACCCTCACAAAAGGTTCAGGCTGCAAAAAGCACACGCACACAGCGTCGCTGATCCTCGCTTGGACTCCAGGTGCCCACGATCACAGGACACAGCTTATGAGGGTCTCAGGCAGCAACAAGCACTCGCACACAGCTCCGCTGAGACTCTCCTGGAAACTTTTGTGTTCCTGAGTTTCCACAACAGGGAGCCAGCTCACCTCGGGCCCTTGGGGATAAGTTACTTCAGGACACAGCACAGCAAAGTTCTTTCAAGCAGGGGGACACAGCACACAGCAAAGTCCCTTCAGCCTTTACTTGGTTAAAACAGCAAACTGCAGGCCAGCCCCAGAACACACAGCAAGGGTCAGTAATTTCCTTCAGTCTATTCAGTTGTTTCTTCCTTGGAAAAGGTTCCTCTTGACCAGTAGCTCCAGTCTTGTTCTATCTTGATCAAGCCATTCTCCAAAGTTCAGGGGCTTCAGCTCTCATAGTTATACCCCTCAATGGCTTTGATGTCTTTGTGTTCAGGGGGCACTGACCCCTGTTCAAACCAGTTCTGGGTGCCTCCCGGCCAGTGACACCTTCTTCCTTTGATTAGTGGGGGTCTGGATTCTCAATCACTCAGCAGGAGATGGGACAATTGTTTTATAGCAGCAACCCAGGCCTCTTCACCTCTAGGGGCTACTCCTCCCCCTACACTCCAGATGCAGGTCATCCTGTTGCTATCTCACCACCTCTCCTGGGTCAAGACATTCCCCAGATCCTATCGCTTTCAAATCCAGACAGTCAATCCAGAACCAGGCAGAGACACACAGAATGTTAGAGCACAAAAACCCAGCCACTTCTAAAAGAGTGGCTTATAAACACAGAATGCAAAAACCATCTTCATAGAAAGATGTGTTTTTACATTGTGAGTTCAGGCATACTAAACTTCACCTTTCCATCTTAAGCCTTTAGAAAGACAGGCTGAAAAACATATTACACAGCCTTCCCATGCTACCCTATGGGCAAGATGTCCTTTCCACAGTGAAAAACGAAATGGAGATTATTCCCCTGTCAGGACATGGCACACACCTTAGTACATGTCCTATCTTTCACATGCACTGCACCCTGCCCAGGGGGTACCCCATACCTACCATAGGGGTGTCTGATGTGCATAGAAAGGGAAGGAAGGGTTAGGTCAGGCAAGTGAGTGCACTTGTCAGAACAACATGGCAGTTTAACAAACTACGCACAGGCACTGCAATGGCAGGCCTGAGTTCCCTTTTTAAGGCGACTTGTGTGGGTGGCACAATTAGTGCTGCAGGCCCACTAGTAGCATTTGCATTACCAGCTCTGGCACACATAGTGCACTTTACTAGGGACTTTACTAGCAAGGCAAACATACCAATCATGGACAACCAATTACCATTACACTTTTTACAGGAAACACTTGCACTTTGACACTGTTTAGCAGTGGCAAAGTGTCCAAAGCATCTAAGTTGGCAACACTGTGTCAGAAAAAAGGTCTAGGGGGAAAGCAAAATGTTTAGGGAACTTTAGCCAAAAAGAGGCAAGTCCTACACATAACATCCACATAGGAGATCACTTTGGATCCCAAATGTTCTGCTGGTGAATCAGAGGGGTAAGCTAAAAAGGTTAGGGTTTAGGGCAGAGCCATGAGGGACTCTCATCAGTACGTCACATGGGCTGTCGGAGGAGCGAGGAATCCAAACTTGTCGACTCCTGTTAGCTAGAAATGACCTTAGCCAGTCCAAGGCCTGCCCTGTTACTCCAATGGCTTGAAGACGGTCCAACAGCATTGAGTGGGGGACGGTGTCAAATGCTGCAGATAGGTCTAACAAAATTAGTACAGCATTTCCCTCGGCATCCAGAGATCCTCTAATATATTCCGATGCATCCACCAATACCGTCTTAATGAAATAATGGGCTTTAAAGCCTGACTGGCTGGGGTGTAGCAGATTGTTAACTTCCAAAAAACTGGAGAGCTGTTCACCTGTTTTTCTAGAATTTTGGATATGGTAGGCAGCAAGGAGATCAGTCTATAATTAGCTGGAATGGCAGGATCAGCTGCAGCTTTTTTCTTGCTTCCACATGCTGGAAACTGTAGCAGGGGGCGGGGCCGCTTCCTGCCTGCGGCCCCGCCCCCTCACCAGACGATTGGTGGACGCGACCCCGCCTCCCAGCTGACCCGCCCTCCCGGATCCCTTCTTAAGGGGACCCTGCACGCACCTGGGGAGCAACCACTGCGCCTCTGGCCTGGTTGCCCCCTCGCTCCTCTACGCTCCTGCTCCAGAGCTCCTTGCTGAGTGTGTTCTTCACCGCCGCTGATAGCAGCGCCCCAGCCGCCGCAGGGCCGCCTGCTCAGCCTGTTCACGTTTCCCGCCGCTTCCTGCCTGCAGCCCCGCCCCCTCGCCAGACGATTGGTGGACGCGACCCCGCCTCCCAGCTGACCCGCCCTCCCGGATCCCTTCTTATGTCGCCCCCTCAGCGACCGCGCAGCGGACGCGCGCAGCGGGAGCACCGACTGAGCGCCGAAGGTGCGCCAAAGGTAAGCCCGTCTGCGCCCGTCCGCGCCTGGACCGCGCCCAGTGCCAGGACCCCTGGCCCCCGCAGACCCCAGCCCACCCGCCGGACCTACGGCACCACCGAACTCTACGCACTCAACGCCAGAAGAATCCCGGGGTGCTACCGAGCCACCCCGAGACGCACCCACGGACCCTTCTGCTGCAACGCCTGCAAGTTCACCTGCATACGGACCTGCACCACTCCAGCAGTGCTCAAGACCTCAGCAAAGCAACAGCAGCAGCCACCTAAAGTGCATCCTGCTCAACACCCGCTCCGTCCACAGACACACCGTCGAGCTCTGGAACCTGCTCGACACTACTTCACCAGACGTCGCCTTCCTCACGGAAACCTGGATGAACGCCTCTTCAGCGCCCGACATCGCCATCGCCATCCCAGACAGCTACAAGATCATCCGAAAGGACGGCATCAACCACACCGGAGGAGGCATCGCCATCGTCCACAGGAACACCATCCGCATCACGACCAACACCGACGACACCCTCGCAACCGCCGAGCACCTGCACTTTCCGGTCCACATCAACCCCAAGACCACCCTCAGAGGCACCCTCATCTACAGACCCCCGGGACAACGCACACAATTCAGCGAAGACATCGCCGACTTCATCAGCCCGCACGCCCTCTGCTCCGCTGACTACATCCTCCTAGGGGACCTCAACTTCCACCTGGAGAACAACAACGACCGCAACACCACCACCCTGCTGGACAACCTCGCCAACCTGGGACTCAAGCAGCTGGTGACCACCCCCACCCACTACGCCGGACACACACTCGACCCCGTCTTCTCATCCAGCAAGGACATCACCTTCAGCCACGCCACCGGACTCCACTGGACGGACCACAGCTGCGTCCACTTCAGCTTCGGAAGGACCATGACCCACCACCACCAGCAACAGGTTGCACGCAGGAGCTGGAACAAGATTACAGCCGACCAGCTCACGACCTCCCTGAACATGAACCCTCCCACCAGCACAACGAACCCTAGCCAGGCGGCCACCAACCTCATGAAGTGGATCAGCGACTGCGCAGACGAGCTCGCCCCCCTGAGGACCCCGCCTAGCAGACCCAGCAGCAAGAAAGCCCCATGGTTCACCGACGAACTCAAGAGCTCCAAGAAGAACTGCCGAGCCCTCGAGAGAACCTGGCGCAGAGACCCAACACCGGACAACATGACTGCCCTCAAGCTCGCCACCCGAAAACACCACCAACTGATCCACGCCACCAAGAAAACTGCATTCAAGGAACGACTTGACAACAACGCACACAACAGCAAGGAACTCTTCAACATCGTTAAAGAGCTCTCCAACCCCAACGCTGGAAACAACGACATCACCCCTTCGCAAGACCTCTGCAACTCCCTCGCCTCCTACTTCCACAACAAGATCGCGGACATACACAACAGCTTCAGCACTCAACCGACGAACGCCACGACCGAACCACCGCCCCCCACCACCACCCTCCGCGCCTAGACCCCGATCAGCACCGAAGACACCGTCCGCACGATGAACTCCATCCACTCCGGATCTCCGACCGACCCCTGCCCTCACCACGTCTTCAACAAAGCCGACGCTGTCATCGCACCCCACCTGCGGGACATCATCAACACCTCCTTCGACACCGCCACCTTGCCGGAGAGCTGGAAGCACGCCAAACTCAGTGCCCTACTCAAGAAGCCATCGGCCGACCCGACCGACCTCAAGAACTACCGCCCCATCTTGCTGCTCCCGTTTCCTGCAAAAGTCATCGAGAAGACCGTCAACAAGCAGCTGGCCGCCTTCCTCGAGACGAACGGATCCCTCGACCCCTCGCAGTCTGGCTTCCAGGCCAACCCCAGTACCGAGACCGCCCTGATCGCAGCCACCGATGACATCCGAGCGCTGCTTGACAACGGAGAAACAGCGGCCCTCATACTCCTCGACCTCTCCGCGGCCTTCGACACTGTCTGCCACGTACCCTAGTACAACGCCTCAGCAACGTCGGAGTCCAGGAGAAGGCACTGGAGTGGATCATCTCCTTCCTCGCCGGAAGGACACAGAGAGTCCGTCTCCCTCCGTTCAGATCTGAAGCCACTGAAGTCATCTGCGGCGTCCCTCAAGGCTCCTCGCTCAGTCCAACCCTCTTCAACGTCTACATGAGCCCCCTCGCAGACATCACACGCCAGCACAACCTCAACATCATCTCATACGCCGACGACACCCAGCTGATCCTCTCCCTCACCAACGACCCCGCCACCGCCAGAGCCAACCTTCACGAAGGGATGAAAGAGGTAGCCGAATGGATGAAGAACAGCCGCCTAAAACTGAACTCGGACAAGACGGAAGTCCTCATCCTGGGATCCTCACCCGCCGCTTGGGACGACTCCTGGTGGCCCCCCGCCCTAGGCAGCGCACCCAAACCAACAGACCACGCACGCAACCTGGGCTTCATCCTGGACTCCTCCCTCTCCATGACCAGACAAGTCAACGCCGTCTCCTCGTCGTGCTTCAACATCCTGCGCATGCTACGTAAGATCTTCCGGTGGATCCCCCCCGAGACCAGGAAGACGGTCACCCAGGCCCTCGTCACCAGCCGTCTGGACTATGGCAACTCCCTCTACGCCGGAACCACCGCCAAACTCCAGAAGAGACTCCAGCGGATCCAGAACACCTCAGCACGACTCATCCTGGACATCCCCCGTCGCAGCCACATCTCCGGACACCTGAGAGACCTGCACTGGCTTCCGGTCAACAAGAGAATCACCTTCCGTCTCCTCACCCACGCACACAAAGCCCTACACAACCAAGGCCCAGGATACCTCAACAGCCGCCTCAACTTCTACGCTCCCAAACGCCAGCTTCGATCGACCAGCCACGCCCTCGCCGCCGTCCCCCGCATCCGAAGAGCCACCACAAGGGGACGGTCCTTCTCCTACCTCGCCGCCAAGACATGGAACTCCCTCCCCACCCACCTCCGCCTGACCCAGGACCACCTCGCCTTCAGGAAGCAACTCAAGACCTGGCTGTTCGACCAGTAGCGGACCCCCCTCCCCCAGCGCCTTGAGACCCTCTGGGTGAGTAGCGCGCTTATAAATGCGATGATTGATTGATTGATTGATGCATTAAGAATCAAGTTAGCCAGAAGATTAACAATATCAGCCCCTGACACAAGTAAATTAGGGGGACAAGGATATGCCGGAGAGCCAGATTTAATGGCTTTCAAAGCCCGCAGAAAGCAATCCAGTGAAATAGGCTCTAAGTTACTCAGCCTTGCCTTAGAAAAAGGAACTTGCTGTTTAATCCATGAGTCTTCGTCTGACCTTATACCTGATGACAAACTGGCTTGAATACTTACGATGTTTGTATTGAAAGGGAGCCAGGATTACAAAATCTTTTTTGGGGCCCAGGTCACATGGCCCAATTTTGAAGTTGGGACAGTGCTTAATTTGTAAAACAATAAGTGCCAGGGCTCTCGTCAGGAGACCACTGCAACTTGCGCCACTCATTGCCCCTGCCATGCTGCCAGTGATAGTAACAACACAACTACCAATCATCGCACTCCTACAAGTGTGACAATCGGGACACTTCAGGCCCCACAAAGCTATGAGAATGGCCTGGGCGGCAGGTAATAGTAATTTTTTATGTATACTGAATTAATATTTAACTGTTGTTGTGGGCATCCCTAAATTAGACAGACAGTGCCACCTTGTGGCAGACTGTCACAAGTGCCGGTGTAGACAATTAATTGCCAGTGCCACGCACCGGAAACCATTGGCTCAAATTAGGCACTGAGTTGGGAAGAACTGCAGGTAGGCCAGGAGTGCGGTGAACTTACCTACCTGAGAAATGCAAGGAATTATATTCATTGTTCAAGTGCCAATGCTGTTAATTTCATTGCCAAATCTCTGTTCTTTCCACCTATTCATGCACATTGACCCCTCTACTCATACACCGCTCTCTCTGTTCTCTTACACTTCTGCTCACCAGTGGTGACTGGTAGCCTTTGAAAAGGGGGGGTTGTAATGCTTGCCCTAAATTAGAACAAGGAACTAATGTGAGTGAGTTAGGCTTCTTCTTGGAGTTTTTAGAGGATTCTCCACTTGAGATAATTGTGAAAAAATATAGGGTCAAAGAATGCATTTTAAATGCATCATTTTTCACACAGGTTAGAGACTCTGAAAGGCATCCATAAAATATTCAAGTACTCTCTTGATGTGTCAAGGAAACCTGACCCTACCCTGGAGGTGGCTCCATTTTTAGGTCGAGCCTGGACAGCGCATGCGCTGTCGCAAGACCTGTAGTAAACAAAATACGGAGGGTCATTTGTCCTGCCACTTGCCATTGGGTCTTTCTGGCATTGCCCTTCTTATGTGGCTGATTGTTGGCTGGCGATCAGTCATGTAATTTCCGTTTTCTGCCGAGGCAGCACCGACTAAGTACAGTTTACTTACGCTGTACTTGTTTATTAGTTCCTTTGAGGACTACTTCTTTTATTTCATGGTAACGATTTAGCGCCAGCCAACGCTTCATAGCTTTGACATATACAGGCGTAGCACATTATGTAAAGCACAGCGCCCGCATTCATAATTACAATATGCGCGTCGCGCTTTAAGTTTAGCTCGGTATTATTTCTTTCGGAGCAGTTTTTACGAGCACTGCTCATGCTACATTATGCTGCCTCCCAGACCGCAATGCTACCCCCTGCCCCCCCCCCTAATTGTTGCGTCTGCAGCCCCGATACTCTTTTTCGTTAAGTATGTCAGCCGCGCGTTTCTTTTGCTGTGCACGACGCGGCTGCCAACCTCCATATTTTAATTAGTGGATTTGTTATTATTTCTTTGTTATTTCATTTGGACCAGTTTTTACGGGCACTGGACATGCTGGGTTATGTTATGCCGCCTCACCAACTGCATTTCACCCCCTCACTGCCCTCTGTGCCGTTTCATGTTGGACGCTCTCGCCCTTTGCTGTCTGCTCTCTCTCCTCCAGCAGGGCCGGACCCTGCGGCTCTATGCCAAACACAGCACAGTGTCCACCCGGCACTGGCCCGCCGGAAGTCCCGAGGAAGTGGGTCTCTGAGTGGACTACAATGTCCTCAGCAGTGCGGACCGGCGGTATCAGTGCCTGCACATGAGCCAGCCCTGGAGCAGTGGGCAAAGCAAATTGGCAGCGCTGTATGACGAAGCTGCCTTTAAGCTCCGGGTGCGCACTGCTGCCCCGGGACCCCCCAGGCCTGTCTTTCCCCACCAGCATCTCTTTCACTACATCAAGAGGATTTACAGCTGCTGTAAACTGGGCTTCACCTGCAGGAAAAACAAGGATCTCCAGGGACGAGTAGTATTAGGTTAACATCTCTTCATACCACTGCGCAGTAGCCTCAAAGCGCATTTACCGGCCTTTGTCCCGAGACGTATATTGCTAATATAAAATTCTTTGAAAAAGTTAACATTACTTAAACTTCCCATAAATAGCAGAATCTCCCTAAGTTTCAATGACACAATTTCTTCACGGGTCGATGGAATTCTTCCTTCATTGAATTCTTCATAGGACCACTGGTCTCGCTGAATTTGATTGTCCAAATTTGTGTAGAATTTCGATGTTGTTGGTGCATGTTAGTGCAAATAATCTCTGTGGCCCCCCTCCCCCTCCCATTTCTCACATATGAGGTCCTGTTTTAATCAAAAAGAAACCTTTTTGATGAATGTTGTATGAAACATAAAAACATTTGTCTGCAAAATGTCTGTAATGTATTTTCACAAATCACACACATTAAAAATATATGTAAGGAAAACGGTATTTAAAACCATCTGTTTAATCTTTATTCAAGGCATCAGGCAGGGCAAGACTCTCTGCAGAACAGAGCTTGCTGGTGTCGATGCACATTGAAGTCCCATGACCACTATATGTCATTGTTATAGTTTAGAGTTTGTATCATACTCCTTAAAGCGTTGCACCCAATCGTATTTCAGGCATTACCAGTGCCATGAGTGTTGCAGGTTTGCTGTTTGCTAACGCGCCAACACAAAGTAATCACTGGTTGCTTCAAGGTGTTCCCAATATAGATATTAGAATAGGAAGAAACAAATGAACAATTCATTTTGATAAAATATTCATCAGAGGGTGTTTTAGTCATCTCTGCATGACGCTTGAGATAGCTTTGAAACACCATTATTAGACTGAAGGGGTTGCGAGCTGGAAGCGTTATACCAATGCTACAATAAAATAAAATGCAAACAATGAATACTAATTGTAGGACCCACATGCACCAGATGGTTATGGTGTTCTTCATCACTTGGGGTACTGGGGCCTCGGAAGCCCTCTGTTCTTGCTACGGTGTATCTATCAACTGCGCAGCAGGTGCAAGAGCGCCGAGGCCCAGGGGTCATAGGGGCCCCCTGCATCCCACTCATAGCTGTCTTGTTTTTACCAAACCAGATGACAGGGGGACGTGTTCCTTTCTTGCATTAGGACCCTTGGTACCATTGCAGGAAATAGCGCTTTCTAGTTGAATCACACGTTTTATAGCGCATTTGGCTCACTCCGAGGTATGTAATCGACTGCCTGAGAAAATCTTGAGAGAGTGAAGCTTTGTGGGGATATATACACTGTGCAAAGTACACTCAGCCCAGGACCGTTTTCCGAGTACTTGCAAGAAGCTCTCTAGAGGGAGGCGGTGTTCTAAACTTTTATTGGCGGCACAGTGTCATGTATGTTATACGCATGCATCAGTTGTGCACGACGCCCAATGTGGCCCAAACTCTCACAAAATGCTTTCTATCATATATTTTGGGTTTGAGAAATGTAACACTATCAGAATTAGCGTAGAAAAATTATTTTAAATGTACCTCACGACTTTATGCTTTCAGTAGCCTCAAAGTCATCAGTCGACTTCTGGGGAGGCAGTCCAAGATGGGAGAGAGAAGAAGCATTTGCAATGCAATAGGTCTCGCATTCATGCAAGTTTAAGCTATTGGCATTATAAATGACAATGCCTTTTATTTATGTTTTAAAAACTAAAACACAAATAAAAGGCATGGTTATTTGTAATGTCAATAGCTCAAACTCGCGTACATGCGAGACCTATTGCATTGCAAATGCTTGTTCTCAAAGCATGCCATGGGTTCGATCCATATGTCAGCAATTACTTCCAGTACTCCAGGGCCAAAAGTACCATCAATGTGCCACAGCCAGCATTTTGTCATGGACTACCCACTTATTCCATGGATGCCAGGCCATTCTTATCGCTTTGGGGGCCTGAAATGTACCAATTGTCACACTTGTAGGAGTGCGATGGTCATTTGCCATATATTATAACCTCTAGAAATCTACTTTCATGATATAGTACTAAAAGGTGTTTGCCCCAAGCACTACCTCAACTTACCACCAAGCACTTGAAATACCACCACTCCAAAATGTTTGGTTATCCAGTTCAGGGAGTCAGAAAATAGTAGAGATCCAAATGTGAAGGTCTGCAGAAGGTAACAAAGGAAGTCTAACCACATAAACAGAAAAATACTCAAATGACAATTCAGCATTCAGAGTAACTTACATCTGAGGCATACAGGATATACAGATAACAATATTAAAAGTAAGGGGGTTGTGGAGTAAAGCACTTGGGAGCTGCACAGAGTAAGAGCAAACTTCTGTACGTCCCACACTCTTAACAACTGCTACTACAGATACTGACTGCAAAATAACCACATGTAGTATACACATGCAAGAGCAGGGTCTGTGGAGATGCATTATTTGATGTTATCAAATCTAATGTAAATACAGTACTCACACTACAAGAGATGTACCACCTAGGTTGTCAGCTGCATCAACAGGTCCTGATGATCCCACAGGAACACACAAGAAAATCATAGAAGGAGTGGAGAACTTAAAACACAGCATAGATAGTCAAATAGCTAAAAAGGAATAGTGATTAAGAAGGAATGAACAATGCACAGCACTTGGCAGGAAGCGATATAACATATTGCACTAGGAAACTGGGACCTAAAGCAGCAGCTAAAGGAACTCAGCACACTAGAAACTCAGGAAGAAGGCAAAAGAAGGTAAGGTTTGTATCTGAAAGAGACTATTAGTTATGGATTCCTCACCTTAGAATTACCCCCAGGCGTAAGACTGGATCCGGAGAATTTTTCTTCAGTAGTACCCCTGTGCGTCAGTAAGTAGCGTTGGTTGACTCCGTGTTTGTAGTTAGTGTCGGGATCGCTGGAATGATGTCGCAGTATCTACTTAGACGCCGCCCCTGCATGCTCAAGTCAGTTCCTTCTTTTTTCACGCCAGACAGCGCAGATCCAGAGAGAATGGTACCTCGAGTCACTTTTTGACTCTCTTTTTTTTTGACTTTTTGTCAACATCTTTTCGAGTCGTCCGACTCCTGGTGCACAGGGATGTAATCTCGGTGGACCGGCTTCAAGCCTTGTGGCTCCTGACACAAGCTGATGTCGGTGAAGGATTCTCATCTTGTGTGTCTTTGGTGCCTGGAGCGCGACCACAACCTGAAGTCGCGCTCTGACTGCTGAGCCATTGTCCCAAAGTCTTTGAGGGAGTGGTCCTGAAAGCTTCTGAAGGCCCGGCAGACAGCTCTGTGCCACTCGAGGACCAGGTCAAGAGGGAGGTCGCGGGACCGGTTGTGGAGCCATCACCAACACTTCTCGTCAAAGTCTTCGTCTTCGGGTAAGTTGAAGCACAAGAAGAATGCAAAGAAGCACCGTCGCTCTTCGCGTTCTCCCCGTCCGTCGGCTGAGGTGATGCGGGATGCGGAAGGTAGTCGCCCGGATCCCCCTGTGGAGCCTGTTAGGTCGACTCTGGCCTTCCCTCCCTTCCCAGGAGCTGGAGTGAGCCCTCCACTCCATCTTTGGGCAGCTTGACTCCGCCAGTGCACCTTCAGGCGGCGCAGACTCAGCTGGGGGTTCTAGGCCTTCAATGCCGGTGGCTTCGGCTCCCGTTCCACAGGGCCCCCAGGGATCCAGGCTTGGATCCGGATCGATGCAGGTTAACTTAACGACACCACCTCCGGCGCCGAATACATTGGTGCCCACTCCGACACCGGGTTATGTCCCCAACCAATGTCGACCCCAGTCTCCCACTCGATGTAGACATGGAGCCTGACTGGCGTCAACCAACGTCGGTACCGGCAACGACCTGTACTTTTGTACCACTGTTCTCCCCTGGTGTTCCCTAGCACCCTGAGTGGTTACCAGAGGAGGGTGAGGAGGACTGGGAGGGGTCTGTGGAACCTCTGGCAGACCAGTTAGAAGAACCGGACTGGAGAGAAGAGTTGGGTGAGGCCAGTGATCTGGACACCTCTCCAGACCTTGGCATGCTATCTCCCCCTACCGTGGCTACGGAAGAGGGTGCATCATACTCAGTGATGTTGCGTAGAGTGGCTGAGGCCTTACACCTTGAGCTTCCTACGGTGGCAGTCAGGACTAACCTCCTGACCGGGGTGCTTCAACTGGCGGCAGCCTCTTCAGATCCCCTGCTGCTGTTCAATGAGGCCCTCACGGACATCCTTTTGGGCACTTGGTCCAAGCCCGACACAGGGGCCCTTGTGGATAGGATGATTGCCCAGCGCCACTGCCAGGCCCCTTGCGACCGCATTTTTTTCTCCCAACACCCTACTCCCGAGAGCTTTGTGGTCCAAGCCTCAACTTCCAAGGGCGCATTCCCTACCGCTCCACCTGATAGGGATTCCAAGAAGCTGTACCATCTTGGGAAGAAAATGTTTTCTTCCTCCAGCTTAGGATTGCAGTCGGTGAACACCACATGTCTCTTTGGCCGTTACTCCCATTCTGTGTGGGACATAGTCGTGCAGGTGCTGCCACAGTGCCCAAGGGAGTCCTGGGCCGTGCTCTCTCTTACAGTTGCTGAAGGGAGAGACACAGCCAAGTTCGCCATCTGCGCAGATCAGGGGTTCCAGTCTTCCCCTATCTCAACAACTGGCTGTTGAAGGCGGGCTCGCCCCAGGCTGTCATCTCCCACCTCCAGACTACAGCCGACCTACTGCATTCGCTGGGGTTCACCATCAATGTGCTGAAGTCACACCTGATTCCCTCTCAGAAGTTATTTTTCATCGGAGCGGTTCTGGACACAGCACAGTTTCGGGCTTATCCTACCGAGCAGCGAGTCTGGGATATTCGGGCTATGATTCCAATCTTTCAGCCTCTATCCCGGGTTTCGGTCAGAATGACCCTGAGGCTCCAGGGCCTCATGGCCTCCTGCATCCTGCTGGTGGACTATGCCAGGTGCCATATGTGGGCTCTGCAGTGGGACCCGAAGTTCCACTGGGCACAGCATCAGGGAAATCTTTCCGATTGCGTCCAGATCTCGGAGGGCACTGCACACCAATTTTAGTGGTGGCTAACGAACCAGGATTGGGTCAACGGCAGATCCCTCTCCCTTCCTCCACCAGAGTTCACAGTGGTGATGGATGCATCACTTCTGGGATGGGGCAACCACATGTGGGAGGTGGAGATCAGAGGCCTCTGGTCTCTGGCGGAGTCTGGGCTCCATATCAACCTTTTGGGGCTCCGGACGATTCATCTTGCACTGAAGGCATTCCATCCTTCTGTCAAAGGAAGAGCAGTGCAGGCATTCACAGACAACACCACCACCATGTGGTACTGCAACAAACAGGGTGGGGTGGGGTCGTGGACCCTTCAGCAAGAGGCTTGTCATCTTTGGACATGGCTGGAACATCAGGACATGTCCCTGGTGGTTCAAATCCTGGCAGGTTCACTGAACGCCAGGAATGACGAACTCAGCTGCCATGATGGATCACGAATGGCATCTTCACTCAGAAGTGGTGCAAGGTCTCTTTCGGTAGTGGGGAGAGCCTTGGTGGGATCTATTCGCCACAGAAGAGAACGCCAATGTCAGCAGTTTTGTGCATTGGAATTTCCAAGGCGGCACTCGCTAGGCAACGCTTTTCGTCGCGAGTAGAGTCATGGTCTTCTACACGCCTTTCCGCCTATACCACTTTTACCCAGAAGACCAAGCGCGACCGGGCCCAAGTCATTCTTGTGGCTCCGGGCTGGACACAAAGAGTCTGGTATCACGAGCTCTTGCACATGGCCATCGATCCTCCGATCAGACTGCCCCTTCGGGAGGATCTTCTGTTGCAGCAGCAGGAGACGGTCCTCCACCCAAACCTGTCCAGCCTCCACCTCCTTGCGTGCGGATTGAGTGGCGACAGTTGACAGCTTTCGACCTTCCTCCCAAAGTCTGTAACGTTATCTTGGCAGCCAGGCGTCCTTCCACCAAAACAGTATACGCCTGTAGATGGAACAAATTTGTGGCATGGTGCGCAGCAAACTCTGTGGATCCCCTTTCGGCCCCCTTTTCAGATGTTCTCCTCTTCATTCTTTCCTTGGCCCAGCAGGGCTCTGCTCTGGGCACTCTCAAAGGCTATCTTTCAGCCATTTTGGCCTTTCTTTGCCTTCCAGATCAACCTTCTCTTTTCAAGTCCCCTATTGTAAATCGCTTCCTTAAGGGCATTCTTCGCTTGTTTCCTCCTATTCCTTTCATAATGCCCCAGTGGGACTTGAACCTGGTTCTGACCTACCTTATGTGCACTCCTTTCAAGTCGCTACATAATTGTCATTAAAACTCTAAAATGCCTTTTTGGTTGCCATCACCTCTTCTCGCAGGGTGAGTGAGCTTCAGGCACTTTCTTCCAAATCTTCTTTCCTGGCTGTTCATTCGGACAAGGATGTCCTTCGCACTAGGCCATCTTTCCTTCCCAAAGTGGTTGCCTCCTTCTACATAGGACAGACCATCACTTTGCTCACCTCTTTCCGCCCCGCATCCTTCTAAAGAGGAGGAGAAGCTCCACCGTCTGGATGCGCTTTCATTCTATCTGGATCGCACAAAACAATTCCGGGTGGATGACCAGCTCTTTGTTGACTGTGGGTGCCAAAAAAGTATAGGCCTTGCAGAAATGGACCATCTCTCGATGTGTCATTCTTTGCGTCAAAATCTGCTATTCCTTAGTGAAGAAGGTACCTCCAGTAGGGCGGCGCGCCCATTCCACCAGGGTGACGGCAGCCACTACTGCTTTGGGATATGGTGTCCCTCTTCATGACATCTGCCTTGCAGCCACGTGGGCTTCCTTGCACACGTTCACCAAACATTACTGCCTGGACAGCCAAGTCTGGAGAGACAGCTTCTTTGGCTGTTCAGGTCTCCAGGAACTTGGTTTGCAGACCCACCCTTCGGGGTTGGTATTGCTGGGGTATCTATTCTAAGGTGAGGAATCCATAACTAATAGTCTCTTTCAGATGAACAAGTTACTTACCTTTGGTAACAATATCTGTAAGAGACATATATTAGTTATGGATTCCTCACCGCCCCACCCATCCTCCCCATGCTGCTAACTGACTTCTAGGGGCAGGGCCCTAGTTTTGTGCACGAGTGGTCAGTGTCTTGCATAGCTCTGCGCTTCTGGTGTGGAATCTCGTGTAAAGAACTGACGTCAGCACGCAGGGGGAGCGTCTAAGTAGATACTGTGAAGTCATTCCAGCAAACACGATGCCAACGATGAATGTGAAGTCGACCGACGCCACCTACGGAAGCGCAGGGGTACTGCTGAAGAAAAATTCTCCGGATCCAGTCTGACTCCTGGGGGTAATTCTAAGGTGAGTAATACATAACTAATATATGTCTCTTACAGATATATCGTTACCGAAGGTAAGTAACTTGTTTGTTAAGGGTAACTACAGAAGAAGTGGAGGTTCAGGCATTCAAATAGCACTAGCTCAAGAAACAGGAAAACAATGCAAAACAGTGCTAACGCTGGAAACATTTATACACTATTATGTAGTGCAAGTTCGGAACAAGTGATAAACGGCAAGACAGTGAAGGCTCAAAAAGCAAGGATAAACTGCTAAATAGTATTAGGAAACAAGTTTATTTTCTACTGCACAAGAATCAGAAATCTTTGGAAAAGGAGGCTCATCCAAAACAAGAGCACTGCATCAATTACCAACTCTAGACTGAGGCAAGCAGAGTCTTTAAAAGAGTTCACTAATGATCACATGTCTCTGGTGTGATCAAACTAAATATGCTTGACACCAATCCATGTTAGCCTGCAAGATGTAACATTGAGCAGGGAAGTCTGGGAGTTGCAGCATTTGGCAGGAAAAAAACAAGTTGGTGCAAGACCCAGCATGCTCCTATTTTTCTGACCCGCTTTCCTGTAAATTAAATGCTACCAGTGGGCCTGAGCGCTGCTTGCACCACGTACAGAAGTAGCCTTTCAAATCTGTCTGAGGCCTGCAACTGCAGTGACTGCGTGACACATTGACTTGGCAGTTTAAACTATTTGCCAAGTCTTAAAGTCCTCTTTTACTACATATAGATCACCCCTAAGGTAGGCTCTAGGTAGCCCTATGGGCAAGGTGCTGTGCAAGTAAAAGGGAGGACATGTGCATTTATTGTTGGCATGTCCTGCTTATTTTGTTTCTCACTACTGTGAGGCCTACTCCTCTCATAGACTAACATTGGGAATTCCCTTTTATATGTTTAAGTGGTAATTTCTGAAAGGAGTAACGTAGGCATGTTTGGTATTTTTTAAATATTATTGAAAGGACATGCTTGTTGGTGTAGGTGGATTGTTTATTACTATTTTAGAAATGTCACTTTTCTCTGTGCTTATATCTCTGGGTACTTTGTAGTCTGACTCCAATCCACGTCTAGTGGCACTTACACTTTGTGCATACTTTCCAGACAGCCATCACAGCGGAGGGGCAGGGTGCTTATGAACACTGAATGGTCTTCCTGGGCTGGGAGAGAGGGAGGTGGGGTGCACTTACCTTTGTACACGCTGTGTCCTGCCCTCACACAAAGTGCTTGTTTACCCCCTACTGATGTCTGGAGCCAGGGATAAGGTTGAGAGGGAGTGCTGTTCACTTCTAAGGTTCTTTTGAAGTCACCTCCACATCAAAGACATTTTGAGTAAGAGCCCAGGGACTCTGATCACACATTTTTTGGGTACTTTTTGGAACTGGGACTGAACCTCTGTCAGACAGACTACCTGCGCTGCACAAAGGACTCATCAGGAGCGCTCTTCTGTTGTTGCTCTGCTGCCTGCTACTAGCTGGGTGGCATAAATTACTCACTGGATTGCCTCTCTGTATGTTTCCCTGCTGCAAGCCACTCCCTCACTTTGTTCTGCCCAGGTACTGTGTGGGACTGACTATATTACTGGAGGAGTGCCGGAGGAGAATCGCACTAATATTAAGTGCTTGTGTGCTGGCCCAACTGCTTACCACACCTCTTGTCCCCTCCAAGTGTCTCACAAGTTCTCAGCACGTGGTGAACGTTTTGTTCTGCTCTTTTTCAGCACGCGGCTGATTCTCCCTTATTGTGAGGAGCAAGGAGTTTGCAGCACAGGCTGAGCGTCTTGCCCAGGAAAAATTTGCAGCACAGTATATAACTCGCCTTTGTCACTGCTCCCTGTGAGTGCTTGGGAGATTCACCCTCATCACGTTACCTGGCATGGGGCACCCCGGGCAGTAATTGTTTGCCTGCGTCTCCTTTCTGCACCGGGACTCCTGCTCAGAGTTCCTGGCTGCTTCGAAGGGCATATTTACGATGTTCCTTTGGCGATAGGGGCTTTGCCTTATTTACAAGGCAGTGTTAAGCCACATAACGTGGCTTAATGCTGCCTTGTAAATAAGGCCCCCTTTCATGCTAGGCTTAGCATGAAAGGGGAGGGCAATGGGTGTTGCTGTGGGCATTCCACCGCAACAACCATTGATGACAGGTCTTTCCCTGGCACAACGAGGAGCAATGCTTCATTTCTCTTTGTTTTTGCTGTTTTCATGTGTGCTGCATAAGGCAACAGCATGAAAACAGCAAAAGGCCAATGATTGTTTATGGACAGGAAGGTCCGCCTTCCTGCACATAAACAATCATTTTTTTTAAATGCCGTTTTGTAACTTGTATGTGTGCTGCATTAAGCAGCACACATACAAGTTACAAAACATAATGTACAGATTGTTTATGTGCAGGAAGGGGGACCTTACTGCACGTAAACAATCTTCCCCTGCATGTAGACACCCTTGCACTATGGTGCAAAAGTGCCTGTGTTGGCGCTAGGCTGCTAAGTGTAGCGCCAGTGCTGGGGAAAACGCAGAGTTGCACCATATTCTTATAAATATGGTGCAGCCGTGCGTTTTCTGAAGTGGTGAAGTGAGGTGTTAAGCCAGGAAGGCTAACGCCTCATTCCGCCACTTCCCTTGCCACTTCCCTTGTACATATGCCCCCAAGAGCCCCGCCTTCGCCGGAGCCTGCCGTGACTTCCACCCATCAGAGGGGGTTTGCTGAAGTGCTGTTTGGACCCGAGCAGTTTTGGCAGGGTTGCATCACATTTACCACACCCCCGCGGGGCCCCTTGTGTCCTAGAGGGTGCAGCTGTTCTTCCCACAGCAGTGTGGAGCGCCGTGGGATTCCGCTGTCAGATCTCACCGCAGCTGATCACGCCAGGTCACAAGCGACCGGACTCAAGCAATCCTAAAGGGTTCACTACACTCCTCGCAGCTGGCTGCCACCCCGCTTATCCTTCTGGGTGTCACAGTACATGCGTCCCCCCCACAGTGATTTATCCCACGTACCTCAGGGGCCATAGTGCGGAGGTCCAGTCTCAAGGATGTTTCATCCAGAAGCCAGTGAACAGGAGATTACCATAATACATAGATTAGGTGCACAATGAAGCTAGTGCCTATTCAGTTTCATAAAGGCATTCCTCACAGTTACGGCCATTCAATTTACCACAACCCTGCTAAAAGAAATGCAGGGGTTTATGTGGTTAATTGTATATACTGTGAGGGATATGCTTTCCCTACTGCATTCCATGCCCTGATGACATAAAATCTTGTGTTTCATCCTTACAGTGTCAATCTAGCAAGAATTCTTTCAGGAGCTGCGTAGAATGCACAGTAATGTTGACTTTTACGATGTTTAGAAACATAACGTTCCTTCTTGTATTACACCCATTGAGATGTGGTTGACTATTGCCTAGTTGGCAAAGTAATTACTGATTCATGTCATTTTGGTCTATGTGTTATGTACAATATATACAATTTTTTATATAATCCTGTGTGGTGTCTCTTTTGTGTTGTATTTATTGTGTCACTGGTGCAAGTGTGTTGCATAAACGCTTTACATATTGCCTCTGGGATAAGCCTGAGTGCTCGTGCCAAGCTACAAAATGGGCAAGCAGGGGTTATCTTGGGTGTGTAACTCCCTTACCATGACTAGAGATCTAGGTTCTGCCTAGTTTCGGTGCATACCTTAACCAACCAGAAATCCCATTTCTAACAAACAGCAACTTGTGTTCTGGTTCTTTGCACCGTTTAACATTTCCTCCTCTTTTTCCTTATCATCCTTTCCCTATTTACTGACACCCCGTTCTCTGTCGTTTCCAGTAGCCAATACAATTAGCTTAGTTTTGGTAATTTTGTTTTAGTTTTATTACACAAAATTCCTGAAATTAGGCTAAGCCACATCACATAATTACGCACTGTTCATGGTAACTATTTACAGTGAATGTGAAGTTTGTGTGGAAAACTTACCGCAAACGCATGGGAAGAATGCAAATGACAGGACGTGAATGGCTGTTTACAGTGCTTTTGTTTTTGCACATTTTTTTAAGCATTAAATGCATCCTCGCATCCAAAATGAATGTGAGTACTAATTTTGTGCTAACATACAGTGCCAAATGCTCGTTTTGCATTTAACACATTTAGGGCCATATGTAGGTAGCCCAATACCGGTCGGTAACGGCCGATTTTCGGTAAATATAACGTTACCGACCGGTATTTAGGCTTTTGAGATGTAGGGGGATCATTTCTGTATTCGGTAATTTACCGAATCGGTAAAATTACCGAATCGGTAATTTTACCGATTCGGTAAATACCGAATACAGAAATGAGATGTAGGGGGAGTGTGTGGTGGGTGTGGGGATTCGTTATTTACCACCAACTGAAAGTTGGTGGTAAATGACGAATGTCTCTGTTAATGCATTATTTGGCCCTTAGATGTGTGCAATGTGGCAGACACACATGCCCACAGGGCATGTATGTGTGCCACATGTGCACACATGCAGGAATCAGGGGTGCAACAGGGTGTCAATGTGACACCCTGCCACCCTTGATTGAGCTCCCCCCATTACCGATTCGGTATTTACCGATTCGGTAATGGTAACTGGCTTCCCATTGATTCCTATGGGCCTCCTGGCCCATAGGAATCAATGAGATACAGGTTACCATTACCGAATCGGTAAATACCGATTCTAAAATACCGACACTTACCGAATCGGTATTTTTTTACCTACATTACATTTACCGATTCATAAATACCGAATCGGTAAAATTCGGTATTTAAGAATCGGTAAATGTAATTTACCTACATAAGGCCCCCTACTCTTAATTTTGTGTATTTGGTGAAATGTCTTAAGCAAACTAAGCAAATTTCACACAACCCTACTTTCCACACACTCTATACATGGTTGCTCGCACTATTTTAATTTTTTCTCTTCTCCACTTCTGTTTCCAAGCTTTTAACATGCCCTAAAATTGCCAAAGGTGATGTGTACATTATAGTAAACAACATAACAACAAAAGTATGAACACTGTTTGGAAATATGGGCTATCCATTCTCGTGTTGAACTGAAAAGAGGTTCATAGCCATTGCTGCACATGTCTACAGTGAGGGGTCAGACTGGCCTTTAGGGCAAACACGCAGTGCCCGATGGGCTGGTATCACAGATCAGAGTGTGGGACGTATTTTTTAACAGTTGTGGGCCGGCTTTATGGACCGGTGGGTCGGTTTCACTGTTGAATTCCCTGATATTACCACTTTTTTAGATATCTGCTTAGCTAATGAGGGCCACATATATTTTTGTGCCCAGGCCTATTTTTTGTCCCAGTTCAACCCTGCTACAGTGCATCATTCTGAAATAACCCTATTCCATTGTTCATTACTAAAATGTCATAACTCCAGATGGTACATATTAGCAGCATTGGAAAGGGTATAACAGTGAGTGAATAAGTGTCCATTTTGCAAACAGGAAACCTCAGTTCTAACCTTGGCTTAATTGTATGCTCTTTATCCTGACTGTTGGGACTGCGACCACTGTCGGGCCACACAACTTCTGCGAGCCTGGGATTTGACCGCTGACCGCTGTTGGGTCATACCACTGCCACATTACTGCTGTTGCACATACTACATTTCCCACCATCCTTCGCGGCGCGCATGCCGCGCACCACGTCAGAAGCACCAGGAGGTGCTCAAGAGGGGGTCAGGGCTCCCGCTGCGCGGGTGCCCGTTATCCTGACTGTTGGGACTACAACCGCTGTTGGTCCACACAACTTCTGCGAGCCTGGGATTTGACCGCTGACCGCTGTTGGGTCATACAAGTGCCACATTACCGCTGTTGCGCATACTACATTTCCCACCATCCTTCGCGGCACGCACGCCGCCCACCAGATCAGAAGCACCAGAAGGTGCTCAAGAGGGGGCCAGGGCTCCCGCCGCGCGGGACGCATGCCGGCGTACCCGGGCCGTGCCCGGGCGGGCCCGTCCGATCCCGTCCGAGCCCGTCAGAGGCAGGAAGAGGCTGGGCTGGGCCACCCCCCTGAAATTGTACGTATGCACTAAGGTGAACTTCAGCAACTAAAAAAAGGTACTGAACTAAGTTTGTGTGGGGGTTTATCTGTTATTGACCACCAGTCATTTGATAAAATGAGCAAACATAAGGCCATGGGTCTATTAGCAGAGGGGGGGGTCACAGGGACCCTGGACGCTTTTCTGATCAGAGCAGAGTCGCTTTTGACCCATCAGACTCAGCTTACAGAAAAAAGACTCTTGCTTGACTCAATTTTGGTCCAAAAACGGTCATCAATGGGAGGCATAGCATGGCCAAATCCCCTAGAGGTGTGCAGCAACATGTGGATCACTCGTGCTCTGTCATCCCAGGTCCTAGTATTAATGGGGAAACAGCTGATCACCTGGTTTTACCTCCAGCAGTATCGGGAGTAATTACAGTTGCACAGACTAATACCACCAATCCTGTCCAGAACACCGTAGGAGATGGGAACTTTGATTTTACGCCCATAGTGGTTGAAGAGACGTCAATTCCATACACGGTGAATAATGAAATTAAAACTGGCAGAGGTGAGGTTATTACCCAATACAAAAGGGCAACCAGGGAAAGTGGGACAAGCCTACCGAAGTCTCTGATAGGAGGCACTGGTGAGCCACCTGCAAAGCGCATGAGGGGAGGAGCCTTACAAAGGCAAAAGTTAAGGCCCAGACCCAAACACCAAACAATTAGGTTTCCCAACAATTTGGTCTCAGAACCTAACAATGGACTGGCCGAGAACCATATTTCAAATTGCGGCAATTCCACATTAGCGGAGCCTAGGCACAACCTCGAGCTATGAGAAAGACTGGAGACTCCAATGACTGCTCTCATTGAATCCCTTTTATGTAAATTAGAGGCAATAGAAGAAAGACTGTTGCTATTTCAGAATTCTAATAGCGCATTAGCCAACCAAGGAGCATGTAGGTGCGCATGTGTTGCTCCGGGGGGATCAGAAGTTACTAAAGCCCCAGTCCCATTTCCTGTAAATGAGAATGAGAGGAGAAAAAATGGGGATAGTGATCATGTACCAGCAGAATGTATCGGGCCAATAGAGTCCCACGTGGATATCCCGAAGCACTCAGACCAAATGCAAGTATTGTTAATGGGGGGCCGAGGGAATCTAGGGAAGGGACCCCAGGTAATCTCCCAACACAGCCAGTGGATACTGCAAGGTCAGGAAGGGGAGACAATGTGCAACAGCATCCAAAAGAGATGGTCTCACAATTTCCGCAGAGTACTCCTGGACTACCAGTCTTAGACCTACCCCCAGCCTCATGCCCGTATACAGTTGTTTTAACAGGTGTCCCAGCATACACTAATCAAAAAGAGGAACCCACAACACAATTGATTAATAAGCTAGCACATTGGATATGTAGTAATGTGGGGTTTAATATTAGAGATCACAGACACATATTGATGGCAAGGAGGGTATCCTGGACCGGCGGATCCGGAAAAGTGTTTTCAGGGGACAGTGTGATTGTGACACTTAGGTTCCCTGAACTTATGTGTAAGACTCTTTCCTAGAGTAGAGGGCTTTATTTAGCCAAAGTGGATTCAAGTATTAAACTGCTCACGCTGGCTTTTTTTTATAGACCCTCGGTCGATTCCAACAATTCCTATGGATATGTGGGTCGACAGGAGGGCGCAACTTGGTGTGCCAACACAGTGTTGACAAGTAACACCTTTGCTCCACTTAGAGATCTAAATGACATCGACTGACTAGGTCGGATGGGGGAGATAGACAGAGCCTGTGATACCCCCATGACTAACACAGACCTGGGGGGGGAGCAGAGTCCATCCCGGGGATAGCAGAAGACCAAAATATTTGCGACCTTGAGGTGGCAAATGGCCATGTGATTAGTGGTAAGTAAGATAACCTACAGGTCTCATAGCCCCCAGGCAATTGTTAGTGCAGAAAGGCTAAACGGGAGAGATGTAAAAGTAGTCTCTTGGAATATAGCAGGCTTATCCACCAAATTTGAGAATGAGCAATGGCTACTCTACATACGGGAATTTCAGATAATTTGCTTACAGAAAACTTGGGAATCAGTAAATAACAACTTTTTCTTAGAGGAATATAAAATCTTCTTTTGCCCAGCACGTAAGTCATCATCAGGGAGAGCCAGGGGAGGGCTAGTTATATATGTAGATCTTAGATTACAGGGAAGATGGTCAGATTTGGCTTGGGGCTCAGAAGTCGCGCAGGGGCTCAAATTTTTTAACAAATGTTACAGCTTACTTTTTATAAATTTTTATAATGTTAATTCAAATGGACAGGGTTCCGCAAGCTTGCATGAACTGGATACTAGGCTCATCCAGACACAGGAACAAGGATTGATGGCTTCTCGACTGGTTTTAGCTGGCGATTTTAATTGTCACCTGAACCCAAATTTAAGAGCATCACATGCGGATTGGTCGGCCTATACTCTTCAGGACGGTCCACACATGGAACATACAAAGGAGGGAAGGGAACTCAGTGGCCTCTTAAACACGTGTGCGTTGACACACACAATGGATCTGATTGACGTTAAGCAGGATAAAATGGTTCATCCCACATTTAAAGGTAGAGGATGTGCCTCATTTATTGATTATATTTTTGTTTCTGCATCACTTATAAATTGTGTGACTTGGTTCAGTATTGATTGTAGTGCCTTTAGTGATCACAACCCTCTTGCCTTATCGCTTGCTGATGTATGCCGCAACAAGGTAACCCTTGGAGTGGGGGTCGGGTGGCTAGGGCCACGGACCAAGGCAGGAGGTTGCGATGGACACAGGTCAATGGTGAGGCCTTTTACGGATCTCTCCTAAAAGAAGGTGAACATGGTTTTCAGAGGTGTATAGACCCAGAAGTGGAAGGGGTAGAATTAGTTGATGCCTTTAATGGTGTTGCCCAAATAGTTGATAGCTTATTGAGAGCTCCAGCTCACAAGGCCAAAATGGACAACCCAAGATGGTTTGACCCACAATGTTCACGTGCTCTAAGAGAGCTGAAAGAGGCTTTAAAGACCTCTCCAAGAGATAGGGACCGGGTGACCCTGTGTCGGAAAAATTACCAATTGGCGGTCAAGGGGCGTAAAAGTCAACTACAAAAACAAGTTTTGGAAGACCTGACAGAGGCGGTGGCAGTAAAGGACTCTACCGCCTTTTGGAGAGTCATAAACAACCCCTGTTTTCAAGATGCAGACAAACCGGGGTTGAGCAATAACATTCTGCCGGAGCAATGACATGAGTACTTTCAAGGGCTTTATAACCACCATTCAAGCACGGACCAGCTGCAGGAGCAGCATTGGGAGCAGGATATCCCCACCAAGATTTTCACTGGGTGAGGTCAGAATTGGAATTGAAGGTTTAACCAGGAATAAGGCTCCGGGTCAGGATGGGATTCCACCCGATCTTTTTATAAGTAAGGTGGATCTTTGGGTCCCTATTCTGAGCAGGGTTATAAACGCAGCGGTGGATACGGTAATGCCAGCATCCTGGACCACAGCTACGATTGTCCCTATTTTTAAAAAAGGTAACAAGGACAGCCCACAATGTTACCACCCGATTTCCCTCATTGATGTGTCAGCAAAGGTATTAGGGCGGGTGGTTTTGAGCCGGTTGAATGACTGGGCAGAGGAGCATCGGGCCATAACTGACGTTCAATTTGGCTTCAGGTCTGGGAAATCTACCACTGACCAATGCCTTAACCTGTACCTTATCTCGGCCAAATACACAATAGTCAGCCAAGGGACGATGTATCTGGCATTTATGGATCTGACCGCGGCCTTTGACAGAGTCAATCGAGGGAAACTATGGGCAATTATGGGTGGCCTCGGTGTGGACCCGGGGCTCGTTAACATTTTAAAATCCTTGCATTTGAATACCACGGCTGCGGTTAGATACAGTCAGCAGGGAAAAATAACGGAACCCTTCACGTTCTCTAGTGGGGTCAGACAGGGTTGCATATTAGCTCCCTTTTTGTTTACACTATATATAAATGGTTTGGACCATGCACTAAGCACTTTACAGGTGGACACCCCTAGGATAGGTACTCGGGGGATCCCCGTTCTGCTTTATGCAGATGATGCGGTACTCCTTGCTCGCACCCCCAAAGGCCTGCAGCTCTTAATTGATGGTTTTGTGTCATATATGGAGAATCTGGATTTATCCCCCAACCTTGCAAAATCATGTGTAATGGAAGTGGGGAGAAAGCCAGGTAAATCCTATAACTACACAATTGGATCTCATCATTTAGGAAAGGTACAGTTCTTCTTGTATCTGGGGATTTTATTTGATGGCCGATTAAATTTTAAATATTTATTAGACGAGAAGTGCTGGGCTATGACTAGATGCACCAGGTCTATAATGAATTTTGCACATAGGTTAGGACGTTGGTCCCCAGAGCAGATTTTGAGACTATACAGTTCCATGTGCTGTACGGAAGCAAGGTGCAAGGTGTCTTGATTTATTGAGGCTAACCAACGACAAATTGAAGAGAATATGTATTTTCGGCGCCTGTTAAAAGTCCCCCAGAGCACGCCAGGTCACATTGTTCATGGGAAACTGGGTGTCCGTTACATCAAGGACAGGTTGGCAATCAAATCCCTAGTTTGTTGGATAACGATTTGGGCAAATGAGGAGGTGGCTTTAAGCAGGCAGGTTATAGAAGATTGCCTTTCTCTTGATCATGGGCTAAAAATTCCCTGGCTCAAATATGTGAAGGAGTCTTTTGAGAAAATTGGATCTGCAGATCTATTCACCAATCCCTCCAAAGTGAGTATGCAAGATAAGGCCCTGGTCAAGGTTCGGTTCTTCAAACATGTTTCAATGCGCCGGGAAGACAGAGAGTTAGCCAAGCCATCGGCGAGAGAATATTTAGCAGTTAAGTCTGCCGAGGGCATTGAACCATACCTGTCTTGTTTAAGCAGTGCACATGATAGATTCCTAATGACCCGGTTTAGGTTGAATCTTCTGCATCACGTTTTGGCAGAACCAGCAGGGTTTACACCGTCTATAGAGATGAAGGGGCCCTGTGACTGCGACCACAGGTCTCCACAGGACACCCTCCATTTCATTTTATTATGCCCATTTTACTCGCACCCTAGGAGCCTTTTCCTGAATGGCATTTTAAAGAAAGCCAGATTTAAACAAGCGCGGGTGGCCCTGTTGTTTCTAAAATTGGCCCCAGATGCTTTAAAAAAAATTTGTACCACTGATTTTTTATGGGCTGCATTTAGATTAAGGAATACAGGGGGTAGCGGAAATTCATAGATTTCTCGCCACTATCTTCTATATTGTCTTAAAAATGGTTTTCATGTGTGTAGATGAATTAGATTGATGAGGGACAGGTTTTATGTAATGTGTATCTTTTTACCTATTTATGGAAACTGTATTATGTAGATTCTAGATTGATGGATGAATTACTTATTCTTTATGTTTGTGCCTGTAACCTTTCTGGATAAATTGCTGCTTTTATGGTATTTTACATACAGAATAAAGAATAATAAAAAATAAAAAAAAACCTTGGCTTAATTGTGTGCTCTTGGGCGAAACATGTTATTTTCCTTTATATCAGGATCCCTACTCGTGAAATCTGGGAGCTTTTAGAAGAAAACCAAGATGATGCAATTAGTTCACATGGAAAATTGAGAATTGTTGTTTATGCTTATTATAGCTTTTTAAAAAATATGTATGTCATTTAATTCATTCCAGGTGTTACAGATGCTAGAAATGTCTCAGCGGAAAGTCTTTGTCGCGAAGAATATGGCAGCGCAGACGGCCATCATTCAAACTGAGGAGCGGCTTTTGAAACTCAGACCATATGATTCCTCTGGCACCAGTCCTGTAAAAAGTGCTGATGGTCTCACTTAAAATTAATTTCAGTTGGATTGCAAAACCCATCAAAGAATGAAATCCTAATGAGCACAAATTACTTCACCCTTGGAGCATCAAAGTAGGGAGCCAAGATTGAAGCTCTAATGTGGTCTGTTTCTGGATCCACTGAAACTGAAGACAGCTTCTAGATAAATGTAGGATGTGTGCTGCTGGTGCCTTCGGTCTTGTCCTTTTCTACACCATCAATGCAAAACTATCAACCAAATCACATCATCCGTTTAAAGTTTGCCTTGGGCCAGCCTCACATGAAGCTTCAACATTCCCTGGCATGGGTATTGAACCTAATTATGAAAGGCTATAAGCAGAATCACCGCTCAGTCATTAGAGGAGAAAGAGTAGCGAGCGCGCTGTCGGGGATGCTGTGTGATCATCTCTGTCGTTCCATCCCTGGAGGAACAGAAGGTACATGGTGCACACTGAGGATCTGGAAGGAAGCAGACAGAAAATGATACTGGACCTGATAGTGAAAATGCCTACCACTCATCCCCTGATTCAGTAACCATGGACAGTGGCAGGGTCCACACAGGCCCAGTTCTAAATAGTTTTCATTGAGTTGAAAGGCAGATCCCGCTTATTTTGCTGGAGTTGGGCAGTTCTGCAGCAGCCGACTGCCAGTCCTAGTCAATGAGTCATTGTAAGTTAAAATATTCAGCCAATCAGGGAAGTACAGAGTCTGCCTCAACAAAGAGGAGTCTGGGAAGATTGTTTTTCCAGAATATACTGTAGTGTCCACTTCCTCCTTCAGATGGCCTTCTTCCATGGGTTTGCTCTTTGGGGAGTCCATGTGTATCCTTCCCAGACAGACCCTGAAGCAGAGGATGAAGAGGTGGGGCGTTGGATTGTCCTCTGCCGGCAGCATTCACCCCACCAAAATGCCAAGCTTACAGAAAAGTAAATATCTACAACCAATGGTGACTAACCCTAATATTTGCCAAGATTACATTTATACAAAATATGAAGGGGCCCCATCTGTACTAAAGAACTGGAATTTATTTACAAGGAAATCCTGTAGACAACTTGCTGGGGGCAACTTAAAGCTTGTTTTGAATTTTACACACGTTTTGGTTCTGGGCTTACATCAGAATGCCATATTGGCATATCGGTTGCAACAGGTTCAATAGACTATGAGAGCAGAGGCCATAACCCAGACACCCAAAAATAAAAGAAAACTGGGTATTTCTAATCTAAAAGTCAGATTTCTTTACAGCTGGCTCATTTTGCAGCCTCAGCAATACAGCTTCATATGGGTCTGGACCAATGATCCTGAATGCCGAGCAGGGTTATATTCCCTGCGATCAATCATCATTTCATTCATCCATCCAGTGCTTCCTTCTCTTTTATACAGAGTAGAGAGTCCAAAGGTTTTCCAGAGACACTGAGTCCCATAAACAAACAACCATTTGTAATGCAAACAGTTGCCAATGTTTAGTCTAATATTACATTGTCCATATCAACACCTTGAGGATACCCTGTTCCTTAAATGTAAGTATATTGTACAGATTAGGTGAATATAGCCAAAGGCCATTAACTGATGTTAATGCTTGTAGTTAAGGCACAGTTGGAAAAGCAGCTGATTTTCAGTTTATTTAATGCATCTGTGGCTGGTCATTCACTCTTTAAATATGTCATTTAACTGGATGTTCTTCATGGTCACTTGCATATTCCACGTTCTACTATTGCAAAAAACCTTTGAAATGCCGTGCCACGTATACTTGTTGCATTTAAATCCTTCTATCTTTTAATGAAGCATGAATAACACCACACAGGGTTTTATATTGTCAATCAATCAGGGGATTGTAAAGCGTCCTACTCACCCGTGAGGGTCTCAAGGCGCTGGGGGGCAGGAGGGGGTGGGGGGTAACCAACACACCGTTCAGTTGAAGAGCCAGGTCTTAAGAATATTCCTGAAGATGTTCAGGGAGGGGGCGGTCTGATCTCGATCGGGAGCCCGTTCCAGGTCTTGGCCGCGATTGTATCAATAGTATCTGTAGATGCATAATAGTAGAGACAATATGTTGAATGATGGGTGAAAAAAGTAAAATGTATAAGAATTAGCACTTCAAACATTGTCACTTGACGAACAAAATGTAGATTGAAGACTAAAGGCCATATTTGGAGTTTGATGGACAGGTATAACCTGCCACTCTCTCCGCTAAACTCCCAGATGTCCCACTCTCTTTAGTTTAACTCATGGCCTTACTGAAATCAAGCTATCGATCAAAGTAACTCACGATGCTCTGATCTACTTTTCTTATCTTTGAGACCACTGGGGAAATCCTTGCATTCGCAAACAAATAAATGACCGCTCTCACTGGGAGAAAACTCCCATCTTGTCAAAGATAAGCCAAGAAGGCTAATGACACGCAGGGTTCCACCATATTTATTAGAATATGGTGCAGTCCTGCATCCCCCCTGTGCTGGGGTTAACTTTAGCAGTGTAGCACCAACGCAGGCACCCTTGCACCATTGTGCAAGGGTGCCTGTGTTGAGAGGAAGATTGTTTATGTGCAGGAAGGTCCCCCTTCCTGCACATAAACAATCTTTAAATTATGTTTTTTAATTTCTATGTGTGCTGCTTAATGCACACACATAGACGTTGCAAAACTGTATTTTTTTTAAATGATTGTTTATGTGGAGGAAGGGGGACCGTCCTGCACATAAACAATCATAGGCAATTTGCTGTTTCTATGTGTGCCGCACAAAGCAGCAGACATGGAAACAGCAAAAATGAGGAGAAATCAAGAATGTCTCCTCTTTTTGTTTGTTTAAGACCAGGTTTTCCTTGGTCTTAATGTTGGCGCTGCCTCCTATTTACGCTGCTCTTGCAAAAAGGGGGCAGCATCAAATTTAATGGGTGTTGCGGTGGAACGCCCACCACAACACCCATTGCCCGCCCCTTTCATGCTAAGTCTAGCGTGAAAGGGGGGCTTATTAACAAGGCAGTGCTAATCCAAGTAAGTTAAGTGGTTTAATGCTAGCTGTAAATAAGGCAGAGTTCCTATCGCTACCACAAGGTCACTAAAAGTGACGTTGTGGTGGCTATAGAGCCTTGTAAATATGCTCCCTATTTATTTGTTATTTCAAAAACAAACTACTGCTTTGGGAGTTTGTTTTCATTAAGCAAAAATACTTTGTTGCATGGTCATCATGAACATGTCACCCATCAGGCAAATCTTCTGTTCCTTTAAAGAAGTGGTAGCAGCTTCCCTGAAGGTGCAGAATTCTCCACCAGGCAGGTAGAGATCTCTAAATATGGTGGACTGTAGCCTGCCATAGTAGCAGAGTACACTGCTCCGCTGCCCTTGGAGACAGATTGAGTTCAACCCAACAAGGGCATAATAAGCCCTTTTGTATCGCTGCATATTTGAAATCCAATTCAAAAACATACACCTTTGCACCATACCAAGAACATTGATATTGCATTAAAGCAACGCTGTCAGTGCCGAGTTGAGTGAATCAAGTTCCCATCACATGCTCTAGATCAGTGATCTTGAAATGTTTTATTGTTCCCGCCACCCCATAGGGCCTCCCTCAGAATTTTTCACAAATATTCTATTAAATTGGCAATATTTAAATATGTGTAGACTTATTATGTTTAGACTTTATTTAAACATTGCAGTTAAGTTCTGTTACTGTTTTAAAAATGCAATCAAATACATGGCTGCCAAACATACTATTCTGGTCAGGCAGGCCTTACTAATGTGTAAGAGTATCCAATGTGTGATTATTAGAACTGAGCGTGGGGGTTTTGAAGAATATTTGCAGTCCCTTCCCTTTTGACACATACTCCCAGCTAGAATATATATGACAAAAGATGTTAGTGATTGCCCATTATGGAGTGTCTTACTGCCGCTCATTTGTTTCTGCATAAAACAAAGCACTGTTATCAGCATGATGCTTCTATTGGCCAGCACCTGGGGTCCCCCTGGGATCAATTAAGGCCACCCCTAGGTGGTAACAAGCCCGCCCCCTTTTTGAACACCCCTGCTCTAGATACTTTTAATTTAAACCAACCAGGGGCAAGGGCATGCATTGTTCCTGTATCAGAAATATATTAGCCAAGTGTGAGAGCAGCCTAGTATCTAATGTCAATTTAAGGCACAGTAGCTTTTTAGCCCAGTAGTGTAGAACCCTACTTTTTAGGAGATTCATTAGGCCCCAAAGTGAGTGAAGGGGTCTTTAGAACCTGGAAGATTTCAGAGAATCTCTGAATTTCACCGTGTATATAGAAAGGGAACCACAGTGAACCCTCAAGATCAGTACATAAATAAAGCTGGTTTGTAAATAATTATTAGCATATATTATGTGCTAATTCTATGCAATTGACATGAATAAGAATTACTGTCATAATAGTGAACACATAAATGATGACTATTATTAGGATGAATAAAATATATACTTCAAACATACATCACACATTCTTAACTAGTTAGTCTAAACCCTCTCCTGCTGTGTGATACCATGTTATTATTCATCGTGTTGCTGAGCAATACAAGTGTTCCATACGCCTTTTAATCATAGGGTCGTCATCTAAGTGTCCAGACAGAAGTGCCTCCAAACAGCTGCTTGCTTTAACTGCCCCTCTCTAGCAAGGGGCAAATAATATACCTTCTGATAGGTGAATCTATGGAGTGGGCGGGGTTTTACTGGCTCAGACCCAAGTGCCTCATTTGCAGCATTTTGGTGTACGGTAGCGCAGCAAGGCAATGGCTGTGCTGCCCTATGCCAAAGTGAAAGGGCAGGAGTGCACCGTATTCAAGCAGTACGGTGTATTCCCGTCTTCTTTTGCCTATGCTGGCGCCGTTTTGGCAGCCTAGCACAAACATAGGTACCCCTGCATCATGGATCAAGAGTGCCTCCGATGCAGGCAGGATTGTTTTTGTGCAGGAAGGGTCACCTTCATGCACAAAAATGATCCTCTGAGGCTCTTTTCTCTTTCCTTTTTTTATTTTTTAATTTTTTTATTTAAGAGTAACATGATACAGAAATCATCCAAAAAAGAAAAATAGCATTAGAGACAGATATATACAACAGCAAAGCAAAACAGGACAAAACAACCTAACACAGAATAAATCTGTATCATGACTCTCAATTTTAACGATTAACAACCCCTCCCATCCCACCCTCTAGGAGGCCCACCCAGCAACCCGAAGGTAGTTACATCGAGGAGAAAATCCATTTGTCTTCCAAAGAGAAAATAAAACAACAAAAAGTAACAGAAGGAAAAAAATTATAACACAATATATGCAAATATATATATATACATTAATATTTTTTAGAGCACTAGTTTATCCGGTTCAGCCAATTAGTCACTGGCTCCCATATTAATTCACCATTTTTCCGAGGTCTGGGGCTTCTTTTCCTAAAGATCAACAGCTCCCATTTCCCCACATTAATAAATTTGCTTAACCACTCATGATCTGTCGGGGGGCAGGGTCTAGCCAAACAGTGGCTATACATAATCTCAGCGTAGCCATGGCTATAAAAAATAGCTTTTGTTCGGAAAGTGTCATATTGGCATCCGCCACCCCCAATATAACTGCTGAAGATGAGAGCTGAAGCGGGCGAATAAACAGCATTTCTAACCATTGTTTGATTTTATCTAGTAAAGGAATTAAATTAGGGCAAGTGGAAAACATATGAATACTATCAGCCGCAATCTCCCCACATCTGGGACAATTAACTCCCATACGCCCCCCCCCCATTGTTGTATACGCTTTGGGGTTATATATAAATTGTGCCAAGTTTTAAAACATTGAACCTGGAGATTTGCGGATAGCGTGGCTGTGTGACTGAGCCGTAAAGACTCTTCACAAACTTCCTGCCTGGCATTTAGTCCAACTTGCCATCTATAAAAATGTTTATCTAGATCATCTTTCCTTCTTTCATTTATCAATGTATAAATTGAGGATATCGTAGAATGCCCACTTTTAATAGCTTCAACTAAAGGTATTGTACTCCAGCTAGCAGTTTTGCGAGAAAGAAAATCCCGAATCTGTAAAAACTTAAAGAAATGTTGATTATTAAGATTGAATTTCTGTTTTAAATGGTCAAAGGTCCTGACCCCACTATCCGAGACTAAGTCCCCTAATCTAATGACTCCTCGGGTATTCCATTCTCTAGCATACCCATCTGCAAAAATTTGAGGGAGAAGGTCATTTCTGTTAAATGGTGTATAAATATGCAATCTTCCTATATTGAATAATTTCCGAATAGAGGTCCAAATTTTAAAGGCAGCAAAAAGTCCCTTAAACCTCACACGTTTAAAGTATGCAAAATCTATATGTCTAAGTAAAACCCCAGAAACTTCTTCTCCATAAACAAGTCTATATATTGATTTTTCCGGGTCATCAGAATCTTGACAATCCAGCAGCTCCACTATATGCCTCAATGTAATTGCCCAATAATAAATCTGAAAGTTGGGTACAGACCAGCCCCCTCTTTCCCTTGGAAGTGTCATAAATTTAAAGGCACGTCTAGGTCTTTTCCCTGCCCAGATGAACCATGAAACTATACGCTCCATTTTTTTGAACCATAATACATCAAACAATAAAGGAATAGCTCTGAAGAGATATAAAATCTTTGGTAAAAAAAGCATTTTTACCACATTACATCTCCCCATAAGAGTTAACTGAAGATTATTCATCCTCCGAGCATCTTTTTCAATTTTGTATAGCAGTGGCTTGACATTAATCTCAACAGTTTCTTCGGAGTTTGCACTTATAAATATTCCTAAATATTTTGCCTTGTCAATAACCCTAGGATCGGAAATTAAAATCTTATCATTACAAATAATTTGGGTTTTTGCCTCATTCAAATGGTAACCTGACAATCTTCCGAATTGAAATGTCAAGTTTTGTACTTCTAATAGTGCACGTTCCGGAGAATCAGTTAGACTGGCAAGGTCATCTGCATAGCCTAATATTTTAGTTTCGCCACCCTTAGATCTCACTGGGCTAATCATATTGTTCAAAAGAAATTTTTTAATTAAAGGGTCTATATAAATAGCAAATAATAAGGGAGAACAGGGACAGCCCTGTCGCGTACCTCTTGAGATAATGATAGTTCCTGACTGGATTCCCATAATAGAAATTTGCGCCGTTGGTCGTCTATACATGGTCTTTATTGCAGTAATGAATCCTTCACCAAACCCATAGTGCCTCATAACCACCCATAAAAAAGGCCAGGAGACCCTATCAAAGGACTTCTCCGCATCAAGCAGAATTAAGGCCATAGGGTCCCCTGACACCCTAGCAAAATCAAACAGGGCAATTGTACGCCTAATATGATTAATGGTTTCCCGTCCTGGGACAAAACCATGCTGGTACACCGATACCAGCCTCTTAATCACCCCAGAATATCTCCTTGCTAAAACCTTGGCATAAATTTTAGTGTCGCTATTAATTAGCGTAATTGGACGATATGATCCCATATCTGTTGGATTTTTATCTTTCTTTAAAAAAGTGATAATCCGAGCCTTCTGCCATGATTCGGGGGAGACTTCTCCCTTCTGTACTGTTTTAAATAATGCCAACATAACCGGGGTGAGTTGCGACCGGAATATTTTGTAGAATTCGCCTGGTAACATATCAGGTCCCGTAGCTTTGCCCCCCGGGATAGAATCTATAGCTTGTTGAATCTCATCCCAGCTAATCTCAGCATCTAGTAGATCACGATCTTCCGATGTTAATGAATCCACATCTATCCCCCTCAAATACTCATATATTTCCTCCTGTAGTATATCATTATCCCTAATGTCTTCGCTGTACAGATGCTGATAAAACTTCTGAAAAGCAAGCGCAATGGGCCCTTCCCCAGATACCAGACCCATATCAGGATCTTGGATATTCTTAATACGATTAACGGTCACCTTCTCTTTAATTCTTGCGGCTAACAGATGCCCTGCTCGTTCACTGTTTTCAAACATTTTTGACTTCCAAATTAAAAATTTGTCAGCTGCCTTAGTCTGAGAGATTTCGGTTATAGCTGCTTTTGCTAAAATGATCCGAGTTTGTGCAGAATCAATATCCCCACGCTGTCGTAGCTGAACCACCAGATTCTGTTCTGTTGCTGCCAGCTCTGTATATAGCCGCTGTAGCTTGTCCCTTTCCTTCCTTTGATATTCCCAGCCAAATCGGGTTGTCTCTCCCCTTATCCCTGCCTTTAAAGTATCCCAAACGTTCTGAATACTAGTACTATCAATGTTTTCTTCCAAAAATCGAGGAATCCATATAGACATACATTCAACATATTCTATATTCCTGAGCAGACCCCGATCAAATGTCCAGTTTCTGGAACTACTCATACACATTGAAGTATTTAGTTCAAGCAAAAGCGGATTATGATCCGACATTACTCGCGGAAATCTTGTGATTCCAGAGCCTTGAAGCAAAACAGGTGAGGCAAAAAAGTAATCAAGCCTAGAGCAAATTCTATGTGGTGCAGAGAAATATGTATAGCCAGGATCATTTGGATGAAAAAACGCCCATACATCAGTTAAGTTGTGCAGATCTAATAAATGCTGCAGAGCTTGATAAACCCTTGGTTTCCTCCCAGTATATACACTCTCTATATTATTTAATGTTCCACTTTCTATATTTATGTTCAGGTCTCCACAAATAATGATCGGAGAGGGCCACCCGACTAGCTCAGAACTAAGCCATTTAACTAATTCAGGATCATCTAATATAGGACCATAAACAGAACAGAGTGTAAAATTTTTACCCTGAAAATCACCATAAACCATTACCCAGCGGCCCAAAATATCAGCTGCAGAACGCATAACATTAGCTTTCCCTCGTTTGGCTAAGATTGCAACACCCCTAGTCTTAGCCTCAAATTTGGTCCAAGAAAGAAGCTGGAATCCCTCAAACTCCAAAAACTTATGCCGACTAGCTTCAATATGTGTTTCCTGTAGGCAGAGAACATCTGCCCGCAGGAAACGCAGGTCTTCGCCGATCTGGCGTCGTTTAGACGGATTATTCAGCCCACATATATTTATTGATGCAATTCTTAAACTAGCTATACAGAGGAAAAAATTCCATTAGCCTTTTTATAAATCTTTGCATACATTCAACTTTAATTAAATTATCAAGAAAAAACACGCTGCCATCTCCTCCCGTAACTAACCCACCCAACCAACTGTCACCCTCTAGGGGCCTTCCACCCCTTTCCCCCCCCAACTACTGGCAGAATAGGTCGCAAGACCCATGTGATGACAGCCACTACCCGAGTGACAGAAGGTCAACCCCCTATTAAGCACATAGAAAAGTGAGAAGAGAAAAATATAGCGTAATTGAAATCCATGGTTTTTAACCTTCACCCAATCCCTTTAAATATTCTCCGGCCTGAACCTCTGATGTGAAAACTCGAACTCTGCCAGCACAAATAACTTTTAAACGCGCGGGATTCATTAAGAACACCTCACACCCCTTCTTTTGAAAAGGGGAGATCAGTGAACGGAGCCGCCACCTTCGCTCCACTGTAGTGTGGCAGAAATCTGGGCGCACGAAAAAGGTATGCCCCTCTACACATTTTTTAGCATCGGGGCGAGCTTTCTCAAAAATAACCTGTCTTAAAAGAAAATTGCCGAAAAAAATCAGGATTGCTCTCGGTTTAGCTCCTATATCAGGATTTTTTTTTAGCATAAAAGGGAACCTGTGGACTCTTTGTATCTCAGTATCCCATGACCAATGAGACAGTTCTGGAAAGGCAGCCTTAAACAGCTTCAAAACAAACCCTCTAATGTCCTGCCCTTCCACATTTTCCTCTATTCCCAGTAATCGAAGATTGTTTCGACGAAGTCTATTTTCGGACTCCTCCAGCTTCCACATTATGTCAGTTAGTCTGTCATCGTTTGTTGAAGTTTTAAGATCAGTCTTCTGCAACCCCGTCTCTAAGTCGACAATCCTCTCCTCCAAAGCTGTAGTCCTGGCAATTACCTCGGAGCATGCTTTAGTATTTTTCCGAATTGCACCCTGAATCTTCTTGGTAGCTAGTTGAGCCCTCTTGTGTTCTAATCGCGCCTCCGCTTGTATTGATTTTAACAAGACATATATCTCAGAATTGGAGGGAGGGGAACTCGGCTCTTCTAGACTTTTTTTCCCTGTTTTTTTTTGGCTTGCGAGGTTAATAGTAGCCTGAGCGTAATCCCATTGAAGTTTGTCACTAACCTCGGAGCCATCACTGTCCATCCCTCCCAGGCCATGTTCGCGGCAAAAAGAAGCCTTCGTGCCCGCAGTTCTTGGGGGGCTACATTTCTCACTGCTTGAGGTGGAATTATCGCTAATAGAGCCAGCCAAAGACTCCATTTCAGACTCCTACGCCAAAGAAAAAAAGCTGTCCCCATCCATAAGATCAGGCAGCGGGCCTTTAATTTTTTCCAGTCTTTCTAACTTTCCCCCAATAGGAGTTAGAAAAGTAGAGGGAATCGCTCCAGAATCCTTTAAGCCCGCTAATTTATCCCCATCATGGGGTTTGTCATTTAGCTGGACAGGTGCTTCTTTACTGGATGTAGGGTCAGCTAAATCTCCAATAATTTTGGGTGCCCCCTCCGAACTTTTTGTTATCGAGTCCTCATTGCACACCTTTGATACGCCTATAGACATACTCGAAGACATATTTGACATACTTGAAGATACTGGAGGGTCCTGTAGCTGGCTTTTAGCCATCATACTACCTCCGCCAAACATTTCCAGGACTGTTAATATTTTCTCCTGTTTGGGGTCATCCGAACCCGGGAGAATCGATCCTAACATTCCTTTAAGAGAATTACTGGGCTGCAGCTTCTCAGCGGTCTTATCTGCCTTATCTCCATGCTTCCCTTCATATCTTCCTTTAGTTAAGGTGGATTTACTCACAATCGACGCGGTAGATTTCCCAGCCAACCTACCGATCTTCTCCACCTCAGATTCAGGCTTATCCGTTTTGTCCGTTCTGTCCACGCTTTCCAGTTTCTCTAGGACGGGGTTTCGCCTTCCCCCGATACCAGCGACAATCACGGGAGGCTGAGTCCCCGGTTTCGTAGCTGCAGCTCCGGTGGTCGGTCCTCTACGAGCCGGCATCGCGGCGATTGAGAGAGTCTCACCAGCCCCGCTCCTCTGTTCCTCCACGGAGAGCCACACCCGCCAAGCTCTCAGGTGTGCGCGGCTCAGAAGGGAGGTGATCACCCGCCGCCAAGACTCGTGGACGCTAAAAACGGTGAGCATAGAGTAGGTTTTCGGCGCTCGTAATAGACAGGATTTCACATCAGTTCGTCTCCTCTAAAACCGCCAGTTAATACTTCGGATCAAGCTACATATCTCCTTTTCAGAAATGTAATCCGCCGGGAGTGATCCTCAGTCGGTACTCAAGCGGCCGCCATCTTGCCACAATCTTCTTTTCTCTTTCCATGTGTGCTGCATGAAAGAGGAAAAAATGTGAAGAAATCAACATATTTCTCCTCCTTACCCCTCACCTCAAGAGGCGTGCAGATTTGATGCTTACCCAGGTTTACATCACTTTGTTAATCTTGGGCAGCATCAAATTCCATCGATCTTGCATGGCAAAACCCACCACAGCGCCCACAGAATGCCTCCAGGGTGCAGAGTAAGGCGAAGCAATGATTTTCAGAGTCGCCTTACTCATGATTTATGAGGCCATTCAACGCCATGCGGGGTGGCTTCACATGGCTTCATAAATCTTTCTGAGAGCCCTGCATCACTCATACACTACTTTACATGGTGCAAAAGGGACGCAGGGCTCTTATAAATAAGGCCCACCAGTGTTTGCGACATCATGTGGAAACAATTCTTTCATTTGAATAATCTTTGAGGAACGAGAAATATTAGTTCTTGTTGCTTTTGCACCCCATAAGCACAGTCGCTGCAGCCTCTAACATTTTGTATCATTGCCACAGGCACATCAAACATTCAGCTAAAGAGAACATTGGGGCTCATTTACAAGCCACTTGCCACTCATTTGCGCCACCGGACCGTCACTTTTGAATTGCCCCAGAGGCGCAGTGTGCAGACCCATATTTACGAGGCCATGCAATGCCACTTTGCGTGGCTTTTCATGGCCTCGTAGATATGGTGTAAGGCAACGCAGCGTGAGTCGCGGCACTAAATTACACTGAGCCGAGGAGGCGTTCGCATCGGCGTTGCGGTGGGTGTTCCCACGTAACACCCATTCATTGTGACGCGGCCCCAGATTTACAATATCAGGTAGACAAGGAGAAATGTTTTCATTTCTCATTTTCTCCTCTCCCTGTAGCACACAGAGTGATGAAAAGGCCTCTATGGTGTCCCTTCTCAATGATGTCAACAACGCAGAGTTGGTACAAGGGTGCGTGCGTTAGCTCTCAGCTGCAAATAGTGCACCGGCGCTGGCTGAAAGGACAGGAATGCACCATGTCTTGTAAACTCGCTGTATTCCCGCCCTTTCAAGTTGGCGTAGAGCAGCGCACCACAATGACTTGCGGCGCTGCGCTGTCCCAATTCTTTTTAAATGAGACCCTTTCCTTTATCTTTCGCTAAAGAAACGCAGAGCAGATATCATTTTGCACACTCAACACAATCAATCCATAAGCGTGCACAAGCATAAAGCATAAAAACTCACCTATATGTTGAGGTCTGATTTTCTGGCCTGGGGCTCTCTTGCTAAGTGACAATCACATGCCCTGGAGACACATTAAGGCCTCCAATGCATATTGTCACTGGCAAACAGGAACACATGGGTGTTGCACGTGACACCAGGTGCAAGGCACCACCTGCCAGTGTGAGATGTTGATGTATATTAAAAGAATGGCCAGAGCAAGGCAACATTTTAAAACTTCCAAAATAACAGTTATTGAAAAGGACGCCTCCAATAACTAGGCCCACAAAATCAATTGCTGAAAAAGTCTACTAATAAAAGTAGGTTTTATTGGAAGTTTGTCTGTCGCTAGAAACTGCTATTAGTAGTTTTTTTCAAACCCCTGCAAGCATCATAAAGATGATGAACTTTGGGAACGTTTTGAAACAGCTTCACTTCTGGTTTCTAAAACCGAATTTTGTCATCCTGTAGTAACAGTGATATGTAGCTAGCTACTTCGAGCTGTTGGAGCCATCGGTCAATTCTATTAGTCTGTTCATCTCACGGAATTACTCTTCAAGTTTCGAGCACACTTTTTTGGGGAGCGCAGAGGAGGGGTTACATTTTAGATTGATTTTAGAAAAGGGTTTATGGGACAAAAAAGTTGGTATATTATTTCATATTTATTTGCAGGCGCACACATACCTTCATGGTGCTGCCATAGTAAGACAACATATAATTACTATAGATATTGTGGAAATTAAAGGGTCAATTAGAACACGTACAATTTAATCTGGCTGTAACAAGAATAAACCAAAACAAGTTGTTTTGTCAATACCGTGTTTTAAGATGGTTCTGAATGTAAGAAGATAGGAACCTGCGCAGAGGCAGTGGGAGTGTAACTCCATCACCCAGCAGCAGCCGGAGGATGAGGTTATTGTCCCATTACTTACCAGTAACCTTCACTACCACGATTAAGGTTCTCCTTGTCCCAGTCATTTCCACTCCCTCCCCCCCTCTTTTGTTGTGTCTGGTCTTGTTACTAGCAGGCATGGAGGCGGGTGGGAGGGGCCTTTATTCTTTGAGAAGAAAAGAAATACTAGTGTGTTAAAGTGCCTGTCAGGAGGCTGAACCACCTCATATTGTGATGACTGGGACGAGGAGGACCTATGAGGGGGGGTAATCCTTTGGGCAGAAAAGAAAAGACTTGGGGGAATATTATCAAGAACGCCGTTAAAATTATCGCAGCTTTAGCGGCAGGAAACTGCCACTAAAGCGGCGATAATGGGCTTGATAATATGCTCTTGAGAATTCCAATAGAAGCCCATGTTGACACCAGAACCTGGGCTTCTATTGGAATTCACAAGGGCATATTATCAAGCCCATTATCGCCGTTCTTGATAATATGCCCCCATGTGAGCATAAAATGAAAATACCTGGTATCCTGGTGTATTACATTGTGCATTATTATTGTTGCCTTGAAACCACCTGGCTGTGAATCCGTAGCCAACGTAAGGTCCTGTGAGGTGGAATAATGTAGCCGTGTCCAGAGAGACCTGTCATCCATTGTGCTTTTTACATTCTGCACCAGTCAGAGCATTGCTCCTTTGTGGAGACATCAGAGGTGGTAACTAGAAGCTCAGGCTTTGTAGGATTAAGCTTAAGAAAATGAGTTGGGATCCATTGCTGGTTAAGACAACGACAGTCTGAAGTATCTTCTAGGTCTGTTTCTTCTGAGAATGGGTATTAAGACACTTCAAGACCTGCTGGGTGTGATCAACATTCATCTAAAACCTGTCCCAGATTGAGGTAGATGCTTATCTGTTAGCGCTATGTATACGTTCAACTAAATTCGGTAATAAAGATCCTTGCGCCATCACAGGTGTGGATTCTGGGCTCGGCGGAAAAAGGCGGTAGAGCAACTGATTGCCTCCTTTCAGCCATAAAATGCTTTAACCAACTCAGGGGAATTTCTGAGAGACCTGAGATCTGAGAAACAATTGTGTGATAATCAAAGGAGCATGGTACCCGACTAAACCAGAGAGCAGTGCCCACAGGAAATATTCAAAACTCTCTTAAATCCATTAAACAGCCCGTATCCCAATAAAAATCCTTCCCACATAGCTAGCTTGAGCACATTTTTCATTTTGCACTCAACATTTCCTTCCATCCTGCAACATTGCTGTGTTTCTGACAACACATCTAGACACACAACAAACAGACGCCAGTGGCATAAATGATGGAGAAATTGCAATTCAAACCTGATCATTATTGAAAGGATTCGGATGGGTCATCTTGAAGTCTCAGATTACACAGTTGTGCGACCTATTTATGGGCTAATTAGCACCAATTCCACTGAAACACTAGGACCTGGTGACATTACTGGCACTTGTGATGATACAGAAGCCTGATTGCAACTCCCACCAGTGCCCTCCCTTTCCTGTAAGAATTGTGGCCCCAGAATTCGACTATCAGAGGCCAATTTAATAGATTTCTGAAGCATATTACTATGACCCCCCCCCCGCTATGCATGGCGAAATTTCAGAGAATAAATGTATATCAAAAAGTGTATCATACAAATATCTTGAACAATTAGGAAGAGGTTCTTTCCAAACCCAAAAACTCAACACATGACTTACCTCGATCTTTCCTGGTGAGGATAGTTCTGCAGGTAGCAAAGGAAAGGCCAAGGGTTGCAAGTGAAGTTCTGCACCATAGAGGGTTATTTGGATCATCAGTATTTCAGCTAGAAATTTGTTTGGAGGATAAATAAGGCTAGACAAGACATGAAGTGATGTTTCATGTAGCAGGCTGGTTTTAAATTTCGCTGCAGAAAAGTACATGTTTAACCTAATGTTTTCTTTTATGGGGAGATCCCATGATACCACCCACTTTGCTCGATTCTCCAGATCAACATCAACGGGCTCTTGAAGCGTATTCCAGATGGGGGCACCCGTCTCCTTGTTGCCTCTCCACAGCTGCAACTTTCTCCAGGATGAACTTTTTATTGCTCCAAACAGAGTCTTGAAAAGGAGCCTTCAATTGTCTCACCTATAGCCACTTCATCCAAGACAAGGCTATCTATCATTTTCCCTGCTGAAAAGTCTTCTCCACCCATAACACGTAATCCAGGAATTAGTTACATAAACTAATCACAGCTTCTGGGTATTACTCTAGGCTTCAATCCAGACCATAGTTCTATGGCCCGACATGTATCAGGGTTGCCCTAACCTGGTGACCCGGATCCAAAAGGAGCGACACCTCTCTGAACCTACTGATGATCATGAAAAGGATACTTAGGCTGGTCAGCAGGAGACTCAGGGAAATGAGAATGGGACAAGAGAGAAAGAAACAAAGACACTAGCCCGCTTCCTCAGCCTTATGCAAATCAGCATTGGTCTTGCTCCAATAGGGACATTGCAGACCGGGTATTTTCTGATCGGGAATCACAGCAACCCGGACCGTAACCAATCCATTTCTTTCTGATATTAATTCAACAATGAAAAACAACATGCTTGCATTTTTTAACGAATTGTCAAAAGATTATAAACAGAAGCAAAATACTCTATCATACCCATCACTGTGACCTAAGGAGTTTTCAAATGACCATAGCAACCCAAAGTCTAGAACCTATTTGTAATCATAACATATATTGGTTCTCCCCAATTACGAGCTTTCCAGTAGAGTTTTTTGAAAACATATGCCCATATGAAATGCGTACTAAAATGATCTATGCCCTGAAGAAGCGACAAAGAAATGTATTGTAGTGATGAAACATGTGGGATATTTTCTGATTAATTACTGCATAATTAACATTGCATGTCTAGGACAGTAATTGTTTTGTGAACCTATGTTTTGCATCGCTCAATACACTTTTGAAGCGAGGTTTCACTGTGGAAACCAAACATGACATTATAGTTATTTAAAAAAAAAACTCCAAGAAATAGAAACTTTTTTGCCTAAAGTGAACTCTCAAATCATTGGATTAAACGACCTCAATGTCTTTGTTCATGCTAGCGCGTTTTATAAACAATAAAAACCAATTAAATCCACCACACTCGGTACCCTTTCGCCCACGTGAACACAAGTGCTAGATTTTCATGAAAGGGGGAAGGTTTCGAACGAAAAGTATATCACCAACAAGAATCTCCTTGGAGAGCCGCGTGCAGTCAAAGGTACATGACCGTCCCCTGGGTGGGGGTTCACCTTGAAAGATCAGTCTCTTTTCTGGGGACAAAAGATGGCGAGACTTTATCAGATTGTTTAATTTTACTTGGTTGATTCATGCTTCATGCTTGCGTTGCTTTGATGGATTTCTGCAGTAATATTGTTTTAAGGAAGTAATTATGTGCGCTTAGTTATAATTCATGACGAAAATGCAAATGCAGCCTTATTGAGATTGCAAATACATCTGGTTGCAAAAATCATTGGTGACATTTATTGGATTGCTTTGTTTTTTGTTCTTTTATTATTAAAATGATATAATCTTGTAATTATGAGCAGTTAGACCTTTGCTGAGAAAGTCGCGCTGGAAAGTTAGTTAACCCCTTCATTGCTTGCAGGATATTTTCCCCTCTCTGTTGTTTCACCTTTTCATCATCGCCGTGTTGGAAACAGTCAGTAGAGACAGGTTCATGTCACACCAAAGTTCTCTCTTACAGAGCTCATACAGAGGCATTATTTAACGTGAAAGGGTCGGTTTTTCATGAAGGACTCGCCCTGCCAGAGGTGCTACTTTAGGATGGTTCATCAAATGTGTTCCGGGTCACCAATGTTCCAATTTTCTGACTGTTTCGATTCTTCTGTTGGTTCCAGGATTGCATGCAGTGGTGGTACGACATATCGATCCATACCGCTCCACCGCTGGCCTACTCCTGATGGTGTAACCAACTTCATTGGTTGACTCCTCTCTCAGCCATTTAATGCTCTATAGAAAAATTGGCAATCCAAGTTTTTGTAATAGCTGGAGGGTTTTAATTTCACCAGAATCACCCTCTTGTACCCAACTTTTAGTGATATCATACCCCTTTGCTCGTGCCGGGCCTTACACTGTGAGATCCCCTGCACAGCTGAAGCCTTGCTGTTTTAACGGATTTAGAACCTCTCCCAGTCAGCCCAACCCAGTCAACAACAATGGGAACCTTAACAGGGGTGGCTCAATCAATCAATCAATCAATCAAGCATTTATATAGCGCACTACTCACCCAGAGGGTCTCAAGGCGCTGGGGGAGGGGGGGGTCCGCTACTGCTCGAACAGCCAGGTCTTGAGCTGCTTCCTGAAGGCGAGGTGGTCCTGGGTCAGGCGGAGGTGGGTCGGGAGGGAGTTCCATGTCTTGGCGGCGAGGTAGGAGAAGGAACGTCCCCCTGTGGTGGCTCTTCGGATGCGGGGGACGGCGGCAAGGGCGTGGCCGGTCGATCGAAGCTGGTGATTGGGTGCGTAGAAGTTGAGGCCGCTGTTGAGGTAACCTGGGCCTTGGTTGTGTAGGGCTTTGTGTTCGTGGGTGAGGAGTCAGAAGGTGATCCTCTTGTTGACCGGGAGCCAGTGCAGGTCTCTCAGGTGTCCGGAGATGTGGCCGCGACGGGGGATGTCCAGGATGAGTCGTGCTGAGGCGTTCTGGATCCGCTGGAGTCTCTTCTGGAGTTTGGCGGTGGTTCCGGCGTAGAGGGCGTTGCCGTAGTCCAGACGGCTGGTGACGAGGGCCTGGGTGACCGTCTTCCTGGTCTCGGTGGGGATCCACCGGAAGATCTTACGTAGCATGCGCAGGATGTTGAAGCACGATGAGGAGACGGTGTTGACTTGTCTGGTCATGGAGAGGGAGGAGTCCAGGATGAAGCCCAGGTTGCGTGCGTGGTCTGTTGGTTTGGGTGCGCTGCCTAGGGCGGGGGGTCACCACGAGTCGTCCCAGGCGGAGGGTGAGGATCCCAGGATGAGGACTTCCGTCTTGTCCGAGTTCAGTTTCAGGCGGCTGTTCTTCATCCATTCGGCTACCTCTTTCATCCCTTCGTGAAGGTTGGCTCTGGCGGTGGCGGGGTCGTTGGTGAGGGAGAGAATCAGCTGGGTGTCGTCGGCGTAGGAGATGATGTTGAGGTTGTGCTGGCATGCGATGTCTGCGAGAGGGCTCATGTAGATGTTGAAGAGGGTAGGACTGAGCGAGGAGCCTTGAGGAACACCACAGATGACTTCGGTGGCTTCAGATCTGAACGGGGGGAGGCGTACTCTCTGTGTCCTTCCTGCGAGGAAGGAGGTGATCCACTCCAATGCCTTTTCCTGGATTCCGACGTTGCTGAGACGCTGCACTAGTGTACGGTGGCAGACAGTGTCGAAGGCCGCGGAGAGGTCTAGGAGGATGAGGGCTGCTGTTTCTCCGTTGTCAAGCAGTGCTCAGATGTCATCGGTGGCTGCGATCAGGGCAGTCTCGGTGCTGTGGTTGGCCCGGAAGCCAGACTGCGAGAGGTCGAGGGAACCGTTCGTCTCGAGGAAGGTGGCCAGCTGTTCCGCTAATACAGAGGAGCGTCGCTCCACTACTCTCAAAGAAGTGAAAAAGGGCTGGAGTCACAGGGAGGTGGTTCATGCACTTAAGTGCGCATGACGGTTTGGTCGGCCATCATCTGCATTTTGCATGTTCCCCACCAGCCTGGTGGGGAAGGTGCACAGGCTGCCAGTCCCCATCTGAGCGCCAAACCACAGTACTCAGACCAATAACAACACTGCTTTGCAGCATTGTGACTGGCTCAGGGGAGCCTGTGTTGCTACCTTTCTGGGAGGAGAGACGTGGCCAGCCGAAGAGCTAAGAGGCATATCTACAAGGCGGCGATATAAAATTATCGCTGCTTTTGCGGCCTTTTCGGCCGAAAAGCGGCGATAATTTTATCGCTATATCAGCAAGGTCACGCTATCGCGTGAAACCTTGCCTTAGCGCCTGAATTCCTAACGCCCATATTTGCATCTTTAATGAGATGCAAAGTGGGCGTTCCTCCCCAGGATAACGGGAGAAATGTCGCTAAGCGACATTTCTCCTATTATCAAGCCTCACGCAAAGCAGCACAGCGACAAGAAAAGTAGCGATAACCTCTGTTATCGCTACTTTCCTTACGCCTGCTTTGAAACTGACTTAGCCATGATATCCTATGGAAGGTGGATATCATGGCTAAGTATGTGATGCCCTATCAGCAAGCTATCGCCAAACTTCGTGGGATTATCGCTGGGTTTCCAGCGATAATCTCACATTTGGCAGTTAGCGCTAGGATTTTTATCGCTTTTGAGATAAGCGTTGCTAATAGCACGCTATCTCAGCGATAAAAATCCACGCTAGCCGGCGATAATTATCCTAGCGCTAAGTGCGCATAGCGATAATTATCGCCGGTTGTTGCTGATATGTCCCTAAATTGTTTTATTTTTAGTTTGTTAAACTGCATTAAGTACTGTACTAAGGACTTACTAGTAAATCAAATATCCCAATCACGGAGAAACCAAATGCCATTATATTTTAGACACAAAGCACATGCACTTTAGCACTGGTCAGCAGTGCTAAAGTGCCCAGAGTCCTAAAACCTAGAAAAATGAATTTCAGCACACAGTCAAAACAGGAGGTAAGAAGCAAAAAGACAGAGAAAACCAGGGCAAAAGATGCCAGGTCTAATAATCTCCTTCCTGTCTGGTGATTCGTCCTTGATCTTCTACCAGTATATACAGTCTCTTATCATTGTATCAGTGCATCAGAACTACTTCTGCTTGCTTCTACATTTAAAATTCCTCACTCCTGCTGTGCTCCAGTTCCTCCTGTGCTCCAGATTATTCTCTGCTCCAGTTCCTGTCCTGCTTCCAGCGCCTGCACGTTTCCAGCTTCAGCTCACCTCTACTTTAATTCGTCCCTCCCTGCTCCTGCTCTCCTCCCGTACTGGTCTTACCTAAGCGCTGCTCCAAACCTGGTCTCTGCCCAGCTTTGCTCCAGGCTTGCCAGGTCTAGCTCTGCCCCAGCCTGGCTCCAGCTCTACTCCTGTCTTGGTCTTGCTCCAGGTCTGCTCCATGCCTGCCAGCTCAAGCGTTGCGGCAGTCCTGGTCTTAGCCAGACATAAAACTTCAGCTTTGCAAGAAATCATACAGTCGGGACCCAGCAATTTGGAGGTGTACAAAACTGGATTATTTAGGATGGGTGACTACCCACCTCAAAGAAAAATCACTACCGTTGCCTGGGTTGACCCTCAAAGTCATTAAATTAACCAGAGCTCAACCCCCGGTAGATATGGCACAGAGCATAGAGGCCAAACTCAGGGCAATGTGTAAGGTATTCATGCAGTACCAAAAAAGGAATACAGTCAAAATACAAAACAATACAAATTTCAAACTGAATCAGAATAATAGAGTAAAATCAAATAAATTAAATCACACCAAAATGACAAAATTCCAATAAGGGGATACGGAGATATGTTTTAAAAAACATATAAGTAGGAATAGCGCCAAGAAGCACAAAGAGCAAATGACAGTCAATGGTCACATTAGATAGGGACCTAAGCACAATGTAACTCTGACTGCAGCAGAGCATGGGTCAGATCCACCAACCAGGTTCATCCTGGTAAAAGATTTTATATTTCCACTTTAGTCCAATAAATCCCACTCTGCCGCGATTGTAAACTTTTATAGACCCCCTAGGATCTCCGGGAAGACACTTAGAGACTCACACAGTGTCAGACAAAGGCTAAAAGCAGGGTCCAGTTCAGGTCCAGTTGCCACTGGTCTGCTGGGCAATTTCAGGAAAAGCCTCTTGTGGCTTGTAGTATCCCTGTAGCTTGAACAGCCTCATGGCCCTCGGAGTCCACTTCTTTGTCCTGGGTACAAGAGGGAGCAGGTCCAATCCTGCAGGGCTCCTCTCAGGTCAGGTCTTTCTGCCTCAGGTCCAGGAGTGTGACACATTTATGCTTGGCACAAGCTGGTGGGTGGGCGGAATCACACCTAGACCTGCCCTAACCAATGAGGTAAAAGTTCCCTGGGCCAACCCTACCCACTTTTGGAATGTTCAAGATGGTGAAAATCTGTGACCACACACAACTTGGCATCTGAAGGCTGGGTTTGTGGTTGGGGAGTGTACTAGGGTAACCCTACTGTCCTTCCACATCTAGCACCAAGATTAGATACAATTCAAAGCAGCAAATGTACCACTGATAAACCCAAAGACTTCCATCTGGTAGAATAATAGAAGGGTTTCCCAACAACCAGTCAGTGGATACACAAGATTTGTTTTGGCATCTTGGTCTGTGAATTTTAAGAGTGCCCCAGTGTTATACGTAAAGCCAGTGGACCTACCATGCAGGATTTTACTCTCCAGCAGGATTACACACTCTAGTCGGAAAGGATACTCATAGCCCCCCCCCCTGCATATTCTGTGAGTTTCAGAAGAGTCAGATCTGTCCATTCATGCCTGTTTGCTCCTGAGAGGCACTTCAACAATTTTTAATCCTATTCAAATACTAATCAGTGGCCCGGCGAAGTTGAAAAGCAAATGCAAAGTAGCCTCCAGGGACTTCAGCCAAGGAAAACATACATTTTTAGAAGTTACTTTCAATTAACATTTATTAAAAGTCTGACTTCAGCAGTGGATTTGATTTCGAATAACTATTAAAATAGTTGTTGAATTATTTTTTTACCTAGTCCCATTCCCAAAATATGGTATTAGGATTTTAATCTGTACTCTGGTTTTCTACATTAGACAGCTCGGGCTGCCAGAGTGGTGCTCTTCACTGTAAGCACATGTTAACATTACATTTCTCCGTGCCTTAGTTTTAAATTCCATGCACCCTCCCTGTTGGGATTCAAGTCCTGCATAGGGGTGATTTATTAATATTTAAAAGGGTGGTCTTGACCTGCCAGAATGGTTTATTTTGATAGATCGAATTGCAGTTTTTACTCTCAGTCAGGATACAATGGTGGACTTGAAGCCATGTTTTCACAGTCACTGTAGTGGGTGGCACAGTGGGTGCTGCAGACCACTAGTGGCATTTAACTTACATGCCCTGGGTACATTTTGCACCATATACTAGGTTTGTATAGGTACGTTAAATACACAAACTAGGAATTGGCTAGCTTGACCATGTTCAAATGGGGTGGGGGGACAAGCACTTTACTGCTTGTTAGCAAGGTAAAATGCACAGTTCTAAAGCTAGCAAAAATATAGGGTCCAGCCAAAGGCAAAAATCCCGCATGACCAGCAGAAAAGGTGATTTCTACAGGAGGTATTTGTGCATGTGGCATTTTCCTCTTTGCGCTGTCAGGTATTACTTTTTAGAGGACATCTTCTCTTGAACTTGTGTCGCAAGTCTTCCCTGTAACTTGTGTCAGAACTGGTTGCCCTGTCCTCAGAGACTCTAAGAGAGAAGTGAAGAGTCAGCCCCTCCGTCCAGCCCATGATAAATAGTGCATGACATTTCCAGGGCTTTCCCACACAGGAATGTGCACTGTTGGCACTGGGAACATATCAAACAGACATTGAAGAGCCTCTAATTTCTGGAGGACGAGTTGAATCCAGAGGAGAATCCAGCCATCAAATTCTCTCTCCAGACTATGGAGTAAAGGTCATCACTTGATTTTCCTCTTTATTTAATATTCCCTCTGTACATTAAGGGCTTTCCTTTACCACTTAGCACTAAATCAGGCATTGGTTACATTACTTTTTTTCGGTGCTATTTCCAATAGTAGAGCATTCTTACTCAGTAGTTAAAGTGTTTAAATGGGGCTTTCGTAGGTTCCCAATATATTTTTTAGTGAATGTGAAATGCTGATGAATTGTTTTAGTATTTAGCAGGGGACATCACGGCTAAACAAGAGCAAATGTTTGCAGTAAGGAATTATAAGACAATCCTGTGGCCAGGTGTAGAAAATGTATCTTTTTAACCTGTTCCCGCATTTACTTCATATTTTGGGCCACAAATATGTTTTATTATGCGTCTGGTAGAGCTCTCTCCAACTAAGCTGCCACTAATTGCATGTCCTCTACCTAGAAATTAAATCTTTTTTATGTTTTAATTGACTTAGTTGCCTTTTTAAAAAATTGGCTGTAAATGTATGGAAACATCTAGAAGTTGAACAAAGTGCATTTCTGGGATGTAAGCTGCGGGAGCTGTTTTACTCCAATAAATCAAACCATAATATGTGTTTAGCCCATGTATGCACACATCCTGCAGAGGCCTGCAATACTATAAACTTCGACTATGAGTTCAGAAAGGACCTGGGGGCATATTACCAAGAAACGGCGTTAAAATTATCGCCGTTTTAGCGGGAGAAAACTGCCATTAAAGCGGCGATAATGGGCTTGAAAATAGGCCCTTGAGAATTCCAAGAGAAGCCCATGTTCTGGTGTCAACATGGGCTTCTATTGGAATTCTCTGCGGCATATTATCAAGCCCATTATCGCCGCTTTAGCGGCAGTTTTCTGCCGCTAAAGCGGCGATAATTTTAACGCCTTGCTTGATAATATGCCCCCTAGTGAATGAGATGGAGAACAGGACTGTGGAAACAACAAACACGCAGCAAAAACACTTTGACAGTAGCGTACTTCACTATGCAACACCAACCACTAAAGGGCTGGCCATAGCAAAAAGCCTCTCTATGGGTTGTATGACAGAACGACGACTTCCTAAACCACGCATGCCTGAACAACGCAGTCTTAGCAATGACTCTGTTTTTACTACTCATGCCATTACTACGCATACCTTTACAACAAATTTCGATGTAAAGGCTCGCTTGGTAAAGTATGCATGCTAACGATCAAACTCCATCCCCCCAGCCCTGAGCCCTAAAACCCTGCCCCCAGTTCTGGAATCTACCTGCCCAGCCCTAAAAACTGCCATACCCCGCACTCTGAGCCCAATAATCCAACACCCAGACCAAAACTTTACCCGGCCACAACCCCCCCCAGTCCTGAGCCCTAAACCTGGCCCCAGCCATAAAAACTGCCCCTCAACCCCAACCCGGCCCCAGCCCTACTTACCAAGCCGCGTCCTGGTTCTTCCTGTCCTAATCCTTCCTGTTTCTCTCCCCGCCCATCCGCTCTGCATCTAGAGCGCTGACTGCCTTAACCATGCATATGCTCTGTTTAGGCAACCATTGTTCCACTTGCATTGAAACAGAACGTGTAGTTAAGCCTGCATTGTAAATGCTGTTTCCCCTCTCCAGGTCAATTTGGGCACAGTAGTATAAAAACTTCCAATGTACATATGCATGTGTCTGGCAATTGCGGGTGTTATGACACTGTTTTTGCTACAGTTCACACCTGGCCCTTCATCCCTACAACTTTGTTATTTTGCTTCCTCATTGATCCCCTTGGTCTCCGGACCTCTGTGCATTTAGAGCCTTGTCGTAGCATTGCTGCTTGTTTCTCTGCTTTAAAATGTCTATTTACTGGTGTTGAAGAAGGTCATCCATTCTACCTCAATTCTTGGTCTAGATTTCTTATTTTCTTAGGGGCTAGTCACAGACTGTTAGACCTGGCACCATTGGCGTAGGTCTCCCTTCCATTTTTGTCGTTTATGTGCCCTTCATGGTTGCTGGCGTTAGATGTTCTGGGTGCTGTGCCACTGCCATTCAGTGACACAGTGCAAATGCTCCTTATTATAAAATAACTGATGAACCGGTGTAGTCCTAGTAGTACCAAGGAACATGCTCGGGAGGTCGAATTTGGTATGCTTACGCTCCAAATATTAACGTGCATCTGGTAGTAGTGATTGTCTTTATGTTCTGCTTGTGCAATTGCCACTTTTGGAAAGTAGGTATCTTTTTGTCTAAGTCTTTCTGTGTCTTTCACTGGTATGTGTATTGGTTGTCTGGTTTAGAGGGCCAGGGCAGGCCGGGGCCGACCTGGGTCGAATGGGGCAATCTGCCGTTGAAGTATGGGAAGGGGTGACCCCTTTGATCTGAGCAGGGCTGTGCCTGGCAAGGTGAATGATGGCTCCACCTCCCGCTGGGTGTCTAACTGTGGGCCCCTCTACCTGGAAGGGGGGATGCAGCCTCGTAAATAAAGTGACTCAAGTCGACACCAAACTGGTTCTGGCCGGGTCAAGTGATTTGTGACTTTCTCAAGAAGAAAGACTTTTGGGGTATAAAGATCTGAGCTGAAACCCCTTCGTGGTGTGTAACTTCGGGATGCCAAGATGAACCTCTGGCCGTGTAACGAGAGGAAGAGGACTTTAAAACTTTCATCCATCCAATGAAGCAACTACCCAAGGGCCTGAATTGAGCTTGCCCCCTGCCGAAGTCTCAGGGACATTAGACTTCATTCTTCAGCAGCCCGGATTCCTATTGAGAGAAATCCTACTCGCAGGTGAGGCCTCTGTCGAGAAATCCAAGGCCTCTGGATCTATTGTGGGGAACGCTGCATTTGCTTGTCTACGGAACTTGTTGCTATCACCATTGTGGGCCGCTGCAGCTGAGAAGCTGTGCCGCTGAGTGCCCATATTTTCCTTGTCTACGGAAACTATTGCCATCGCCATTGTGGGCCGCTGCAGTTGAGAAGCTGCGCCGCTGAGTGCCCGCATTTGCCTTGTCTATGGAAACTATTGCTATCGCCATTGTGGGCCGCTGCAGCTGAGGAGCTGTGCCGCTGAGTGTCCGTATAGGCCTTGCTACGAGATCCATTGTTGATGCCATTGTGGGCCGCTGCAGCTGAGGAGCTGTGCCTATCTCGGCCTTGGTACAAAAAACCTTGTTGACGCTATTGTGGGCCGCTGAGAAGCTGTGCCGCTGGGTGCCCGCATCTGCCCTACTACGAGAGTCTGAACCACTGCCACTGTGGGCCGCTGCAGCCGAGGAGCTGTGTCGCTGAGTGCCCATCCTTACTTTGCCACAAGAATCATCGCTATCGCTATCGTGGGCCGCTGCAGCTGAAGAGCTGCACCGCTGAGTGTCCACGCTAGTCCTACATCGGGAGCCTCGTCAACTTCCGCGTGCGCCGCTGGGTGCCGTTTCCACACCCATCCAAGGATTACCGTGAGTGCACGCTGCGGAACGCCACTGCCCAAGAACTGTGGCCGCTTTGGGTCCACCTGCTATCCTGCACCTTCCCTGAGGAGCTGTGCACCGTGCCCCTTTACCCTAGAGTACCTTGTACATTGTGCACCACTGGGTCGCATAGATCCCGGCCTGAACCAAGTTCGTTCCACCCGCACGCACAAGTGCTTTCATCGCTCTTGAGACAAATCTGTAATTACGTGCATTGTGGTTCTTTGAGCATTTGTCAGTTTTGTGTTTAATCTATATAAAGATAACTATTTTTTATAACTACTTGTGGTGTCTATTTTGTAGCGTTTTTCTTGCGTTATTGTGTATGGTCCTAAATGCTTCACACACTGCCTCTTAGATAGCCCTGTCTGCTCATGCTACGTCACCACAGGGTTGAGCAGGGGTTATCAAAGGGTGTAGCCCCCGTACTCTGACTTAGGATGAAGGGTCAATATTCGACATCGGTGCCAGCCACTGTCGACTAGAGGCCCCCATTTCTAACACAGACTACCTCTATTTCCTTACAGATCTCATTCTTGTCCTCTTTGGTAGAAAAGTCACAGCCCTTTCATTTTGCCCTAGATGATGTACCTGTTGGTCTTACGAGTCCAGGTCTTTAAACACACTTACATGCTGCAGCAAGTGTTTTCTCTCTCTCCCCTTTCACCCTTATACTCTGGCTATCTTCAATGTTCAGATGTTTTACTCAGGACATGCATCCTGGACGGAAGTAGTGATTTACCATGATGTCCTGAATTCACTAACATCTGGGTCGCAACAGACTGCCAGACCATCCACGTTAATTCTGAAATCCCTCCACTGCAGTTCATGGCGCGAGCAATAACAAAGATTGAAGATTAATTTGGAGTCACTCAGTCAGAGTGCTCAACCCTTTTAGAGGAAATTACACAGACGTGAGGTAGTCCTTTTACTAGCACTTCCAGAGGCGGGACATACTCAGCTACTATGACTCCAAATTCTATGGGTTTATAGGAATCTAGATCTAGTAATGCCATGCCAGGTTTTCCTCCAACGTCAACAATAGTCCACACAGGGATGGCACCAACTGAAAAGTTCTCTAGTGATGCACATGCTGTCAATTTTTCTTACTTCTGATTTAACCCACCACCTCAGCAGCTTTAAAATACCTTACTCTGCAGACAGACGACCAACAGAAACAAGAGTATGCCAGACAAACCTTAATTAAATCAGTTATAGAGCAAGAAAAAGAAATCTCGGGTTTACAAGAAGAGTCGATGCAGCTAGGGAACTTCCTAAAATCTTTAACAACTGAGAAAAACATAAGGAGATGCAAAACAAAGACTGTGTCTCTATTGCGGAAAAGCAGGACATTTTGTTTTTTCTACCAATATATTTTGGTTGTTTAGGGGAGAGGATACACATACATGAGCATCATAAGTCTAAGTGGAGAGCAATATACAATTATCATTGGGCCAAACAAAGAAATACAGCCGATAGTATTTACATGAGGTGTCAATCAGTGCCCACCAGAAACACCCGATTCTAGCCTAATCACATTGGGAGCAATGCTCCTTTGGTATATCGCGTAGTCCTCTGATGCCTCGGTAGACGCATTGCGCTCAGACTCTGGTGAAGAGTAGTGCCATTAGTCTCTCCATGGCGCATACCTTCTATATCTTCACCACCACATATTTAGTGTAGGTGCCAGATGTTATTTCCATAGTTGACCTATGCTTATGTGTGCTGGGAGAAGGTGAGGGAACAGTTTCTCCACTGAGGTGGGCGTTGGGTAGAGTCATTGCTCCTCTAGAAATCCCAAGAGGATAAAATGTGGATCTTGTTGCAAGAAAATGTTTGCTATTGTCCGTATGGATGTGAGGACCTCGTCCAAAAAGGTCTGCGTTCTCGGACATAATCACCACATGTGCAGGAATTTGCTCCTTTGCCACAAACTTTCCAGCATGGTTCAGAACTGCTAAACATCTTATTTAGATGCACTGGAGTAAGGTACCAATGTGTTAGTATTTTTTAGGCATTCTCTTTGTGGCATATACAAATTGAAGATTTTGAGGCTCTCTGCGATATAATCTACCAGGTCTCCTCTGTGATATCCGTCCCGAGTTCTTTCTCCTAATATGTCACAGAGGCGTGCGTTCTAGCTGAGGTGAGGGTTTAAATATATAGCTGTAAAGCCATGATATGCCTTTGCACCTAACATTATTTATGTACAGCGTTTCTATTGATGCTGCCACCCCCATTATTGTTTCGCGTGCGGATCTACCTCCCGCCCAGTGTAAGGGCTGCATAAGTGTGTATGCATCTTGCCTGGTCAGGGCGAACTTTTTGGTGAATTCCTCTCTTGTCCTGAGCTCACCCTCATTGTAGAAGTCCTTCATGTGATGAGGTTGTACTTGATTCCATGTTAAGAAGCCTAGGTCAGAAGCACCCAGGGGAATTCCAGGCTGTTGGTCAAGGAGGTCAAGGGTAAGGGATAGGGAGGAAATGTCCATCTGTTCCATATTGCCAATGCAACAATAACCGGGTCATAATGGGAAGGAGGGAGGGTACACGTTTTCAGCACTTACCTGGTAACCCCAATAAATGGTGGAACAGATAAGAATGTCTGTTCGACTTGCGCCCACGGTTTACTCTCGGGTCATGGTTCAAGTCAAGGGATGGGCGAATTTCAGCTGCGGGCATATATGTGGCCATGTCTTGAGATCCAAGACCCTCTTCTTCTGCAGAACGGGAAAGAATCAATTTCACTACCTGTGAGGACTTGCCTTCCCATACAAAGTGGAGCATTTTCTTTTGCAACAGCGATAGAGTGGATTTTTAAAGTGTGAGTGGAAGTGTTTGAAATACAGATGAGGTGCTGCATAAAATTAATTTTGATGCTATTCAGTCGGATTTCCAGCTTATCCCATCGTTACAGGTCTTTAAATAAGGTCGCAATCAGCGGGGATATTGTTATAATATAATGTCTGGGTTTATGCTGGTAAATTGATCCCTAAGTATCTAATGGTGGTCTCTGCTCATTCGAACCCACCCCGTTGGATTGGTGCCCTCAGCTGGTTGTGGGAGTCTGCCACCCCAATCCCTTTGGATTCGGAATAATTAATTTTGAAGTCCGACACTTTGGCAACGTGTTCTAGTTCTGGTTGCAGGCTGGTATCGTACTCTCCGGGTCGAGCACGAAGCACAAAATAAAATCTGTGAATAAAGCTAATTTGTGTTCCCTGTAGCCCACCTTCATGCTATGGATGGCTGTGTTGGTCTAGATCCATGTCACCTGGAGCTCCATGGCCTGAGCGAATATCATGGGGAACAGGAGACATCCCTGCCTCGCTATTTTTGTTAATGAAATATCTGATATAACGTCACCATTGATTTTAAACCACGCGGTCAGTTTCTGATAGTACGCCTGGATAAATTCCTTCATCTTAGGGCCAATGTGAGTTTTATTCAACACCTAAGACAAGTACGGCCAGTACACCCTGTCAAAGGCCTTCTCTGCCTCCAGGGAAAGGAGAGCCACAGTTTGATTCCTTCTCTCAGCCACTTCCATGAGTGCCACCACCAGACTTGTATGTTAGTTTGCTTCTCTCTTTCAATAAAGCCTGACTGTTGAGGTTCAATAAGACAGGACCAGATGTGCCGGAGCCTGGCTACCAGGATTGACGTGAATATTTTCACGCTGCAACTAAAGAGTGTGATTAGTCAGTAAGACAAATACTACGTCTGTGTCTTATCTGGTTTCAGGAGCAGAATGAGATGGGAGCCTAGCATGGTGTCTGTTACCACATCAGTCTTCAAGACATAGCTAAACACCTTTGTGAGATGTTTGACCAAGAGAGAGGCGTGTCCTTGTAAAATTAAGCTGAAAACCCCTCAGGGCCAAGGAATTTCCGGGTTGGCAACCCCTTGATTGCCTCTCGGACTTCATCATGTGAGATCTCCTCCTCCAGGAGAAGCATTTCCTCCTCCAAATCTGGTGGCAAATAATCATGGAGATACTCATCTTAGGTGCTCGTATTCAACTCATGAGCCTGGAATACAGATGAAAAGTATCTCTGGAAGAGGGTGAGATTGTCCGCCATATCCTGAATATAGCAAGCCCTCCTCATTTTCTATTGTCTTAATATAATTTTGTGTGGCCACTACTCTATGCTTGACAGCCAAACGCCTTTTGTCCTTATCTCCCTTTTCATAGTAGGTTTGATTAATTTAGAGTTGTTTCTTGGCAGCTTCTTTCATTTGTAATTTGTACCAGTTCTCCTCTGAGTTTACGTAAATCACTAATGAGGTCTATTAGAGCCCCATTTTTATGCTGTTCTTCAACCTCAGAAATTCTAGATCTACTTCACATTTTTTGGCCAGGCGTTCATATGCTGCTGTGTGCGATATGAGTTCCCCACAAAAAACCTGCCTTTGCCACATCCCAGAGGGAGATACTTCGCCATTCTTGTTTTCAACAAAATAAAGTTCAATTGTTTCCTTAATATGTTCCCTCAGGGTTGGATCGCTTCTCGTGATCTTGTTTACAACCCAAGGTTTCAGGTATAGCTTTTGTGAAGGAAAGGTGTTCACCAGCATCCAGACCGATGCATGGTCTGACAGTGATTAGATGTCAGTGATAGAGGTTATTAGTCTAGATAATAGGTTCCAAGAGATCAAGAGAGTATGTCCTATGGACTTTGGAGTGAAATGTGTATTCCTTTTCGCATGGGTGATGGGAACGCCAAGCAGTCTCCAAGGTCATATCTCATAATCTTTGTATCAGCAAAGTTGGTGGGAGGAGCTCGCCATGTCTGAGGTGGGAGCAGTCTAACTCGGGATTTAGTGAAGTATTGAAATCCCCTCCCATTATGATTTTGGCTATCACAAATTGAGAGATTCTAGGAAAGAGGTAATTGAAAACATTTTCCCTGTCCTCATTGGGGCCATAGTGGGAGATAATAGTCATCGGAATATTAACGAAGGTTCCCCCATCCCTGCTTGATGACCCTAGGTGTTTGGTGTATGTGTTGTCTTTGTGAAAAGACAGATCTTTTTGTAGCAGGAGAGCTATCCCACGTGTCTTGCATATGTATGATAGTACTGCACGGGGTACCAGTATGAACGCAGATGTTTACTGTCGGCTTTGAGAAGGTGAGTTTCCTGGAATAGTGCCATATCCACCTCTTTCTGTTCAAACCAAAGCAATAGAGCCCATAGTTTGATTGGGGAGTTCCGGCCCTGCATGCTAAGTGACAATATCCTCAGAGTTGGTGTGATAACTAGTGTGAGTGTGCACCATCATTTGCTGAATATAAGTGATACTGCGCGTGATGGCTTCATGGCCTCATATGGTACCCAGTCTGGAATATGAAGATGTAGAAAAATAAGGGGAGATAAAAACTACCTGTAATATGGTGGATAAGAATAGTATTGAAACCTCATATGCAATCGAAGTCCTTTGGGCCACCGTGAGGTTACAAGTCTAACAGGTATATAGAACGTTAGGTAAAACAAGAAGAAACAAGGGAATGCCACTAGATCGGGTGTGGGAGCCTCTACCCCCGTATGCCAGATCCTATAAGAAAATGCAATCCATAACAGCAAAGCATATGTTCAAAATTGTAGTCACTAGTTTGTTTGCCTTCGGATAACTGTCCCTTGTCTGATAGACTTTCATGGCGGGTTGTCTTCTCCCATTGAAGATAGCCTGCGTTCTTGGTTCTGCGGCATTGTTGCTTTCAGACCTTCTTGTGGGCGGAACGCATAAACTGGAAGTGTCAGCCTCCCTCTTGGTCTATTAGGCTGTCCCTTACAGGGCCAAGAGATTGCATACTTCATGTTGTTTGTCTTTGTAAGTTAAGAGGAGCCGCAAGAGGAATCCCCAGTGAGAAGGATCCTTTTCTTTGTGCAGCGGCCAGGACGTCTTGGTAGAGCAGTATAGAACCCCCCCTAAATATTATGGGTTTTCTCTGGCGAGCCGCCTGTAAGATTTTTTGTTTTTTCTTGTGAAAGTAGTGAACCCTAGTAAGGACGCCCAGAGGGTAATTCATTTACTACTGCTATGCAGATTAGACTCTGTGGGTGCAGTCCAGGAGGATCGGGCTGTCTTCTATCAATTGAAGAATGTGAACAAAAGGGGTCTGGACTTGGGCCTCAACATCTGCTTGAGGGATTGCAGATGTGAGGTCCCTAATGTTCCATCTGGAGCAGTTTTCCTGGTCATCGAGTTTATCCTGATTGAGGCATGATCTTGTTCAAGCTTTTCGAGGTGGGCAATGCGATTCATGTTGCCTTGAGTCTGGTTAGCCAATGTTGTTTCAACATGCTCCAGGCAGAAGTTGGTTTGGCAACTCTTATATATCTTTTAGCAAAAGTTTGAAACAAATCTTATATGCCTTTTATTAAAACTTTGAAACAAACCTAATTGGTAACTGACTATGGCCCATCGCCATTCTACTGCACCCCATAGACGAACATAGCTTTGGAAGTTCCTGTTGTTTCTTATGGAACTCTTTGATTTTTCATAAATCCTGATTTCTACCTCGAATTGTTTTCATGTTTGTGTCATTGTAATTCAATTTGTATCATTTAACTTAAGTAGTTTGGAGGCGGAAACTAATTTATGTCCTCACTGTAATTTTGCCATGCTATTGTTGCAAATGTCCCACTTGCATTTTCTTCTGACGATGGATGGTGTTGTTCATCGTTTCTAGTTTACTGGATAGGAATCCTAAGGCTTTTGCTTTGTGGAAAATTGAACCACATCATGATAGCAACCTCTCTCAATGATAGCTTAACAATCATTTTTTTTATATCAGGAATCAGAAAAAAACCTGCTGACTTTGTATATAGACAGTCCTAAAATATGGCCACTTTACCTAGATGAACATTGATTTCAGGCTGTTCTGTGCTACTCTCTCTTTCCACATACACTCTATAACCTTCCAATATGCTTTATTTAATAATTCAGCACATTGCTATTTATAATGGATGTATTCATATGCACTGTTTCTCTCTTTCCCTATTACAACCACCATGAGATGCTACATAAATAGTCAGTCAGTCTTTTAAAGCAAGCCACACTTTGGCGCAACGCCTTATGGAATACATTTTATACACCTAGGAAGATAAGACTACAGAAGTGTGATATTGCCCATCTCTTTTTAAAGCATACTCGCTTGCATAACACTTTTAATCGATTTCCATAATGTATTTGACACAAACTCTCACATTGGCAATGCCCCTTAATTCAGACATTGAGAGTAGGCACACGTTGATAGCAAAAATAGTAACATATATGGTAACCAGTTGACTTCATGTCATCGGGATACTGTGTTTCCATTCCTGAGCCCCAGCTCCAGAATTCTGTTTCAGTAAACCAATTGGATTACTATGTATGATAGCTGTGTAAAGGAAACGCACAGTAATTAAAACGGTGTTTCCAAGTTACATGGAGTCATCTTGTAACCCAGGGAACTAAAGCACAGAACAGTTACAGTTATTGTTATAGTGATTTGCAGAGCTTCACACTATTTTGGTTTTGTGAGTGAAGCCAGGTTTAGAAACCATCTCCCGATGTTTTGAAGTTGAAACAATGGTAGTAAATTACATCACACAGACAATCTTAAACATTGTTACTGTATGTAAGGTACGATGGAACCACCAACTCATTCACATATCTGAGGCAAACATCTGAAAATACTGAGAAGATGTGTACAAAAACCGAGTATGCAACAAATCTGACTGATTACATACCTCTCATGTTAACATTTAATATACTCTAACACCAATTCCAATACACAAGCACATGTTGTAGTTATGTTAAATATCCAGGTATGCAGTTACTCCATGCGGTATCTGTAGGAAAAGGCCACTTTTGTGTGGTCACCCCCACTTTGTAATAGATTATTGCATTATTGTGCACCCTGGGATACTCCTGTTCAGCACCCAGCCTATGTGCTGTGACCCCATAAGCATGCTGAATTGGCTATACGCCTACATGGCATATTTAACTTACCTAAAAGTCACTAGTATAAATGGTACAACGTGTATCCCATGCCTGTGAATTAAATGTCATAGTGAACTGAAGCACACATTGTTCTACCACTAAAGTGACTGTACAAAACATTCCTGCAGTCTGTAACCTGTCTTTGCAGTTTTAAAACTGTCGTTTTGACCTGTCAAAATATCCCCTTTTTGACAGGCCTAAACTCTCCTTTTAAATATTAACAAGTCATCCCAAAGTTGGCCTTAAATGCCCATAAGACTTGGTGAATGGTATTTAAAAATAGAAAATGTAAAAGTTTAATTTTAAACATCACCTTTCAGTAAAAAGGCCTGAAGGGCTATTTTCACTCTAGCAGGTTTAACTTGCTATGGGAGAGCACTGGGAGATATTATTACAATTAAATAATTTTATCTCTGCCTATGAAATGACTACAAGGTTCATTCTTGGTCTTTTAAAAATATTTACTACAAGCCCAATTCAATGGTAAAGTCAGATTTGTATTCAATATTTTTTTAAACATTAATTTTAGAAAGTTGCCTATGGCCAGCATAAAAAACGCTAGAATCCCCATTGCATGTGCTTCCAACTATCACCCAGGAGCTGAATAGCCTAGGATGAGGTATGAACTTGCTCCCAGAGCTGAGACAAAGTCCTTGAGTTTGGGAAGGTGTTCTGTCTTCTGACAGAATGACCATCTGGGGAGTGCCCAGAATATTAGTTAAGCTTAAAGGGTCCTACCCTGTCATAGGAAAATGTAGCTAACACATGGGTCTGCCCCAACCTCTGTCTTCCTAGTCAGCCAGACACCAAACCCAGATCCCAAAGAGCTGATTTTAAGTGACCATAGAGGATGAGTTGTTCTCAGTTCCATGACCATACTTCTAGGGTGGGCACTGGAGCTCTGCACAGGGGAAAAAAAGGTTCTGCCATATTGAATAGAGAGGGCCACTGTGGGATTGTTTGTAGTAGGGCACACAGGAACAGCAAAGGTGGGTAGGGTTTCCTCCACCAACATTTTTCCTATTGGTTAAACAGTAGGGAGGAGTCACCCCCGCACCCACAAGCTAGTGCCAGGCATAAATATGGCACCATTGGGAACACTGTTCAGAACACTACTGCATCTGTGAAAGACTGAAGAAGGACTGTACCTGCTGTTGATACCTGCGAGGAGACCTGAGAGGCTGAACCTGCTCCCACTTGTACCCAGGACAAACACAGTGGACTCCAAGGCTAGTTTACTGACCTCCTGTTAGGCTACAGGGACACAACAAGCTGCTAGAGCCCTTTTTCTGAACAGCCCAGCTGACCATTTCCAACTGCACATGCCCTGGACCCTGCTAGTGGCTTCTGCTGGAGTGAGTCTTGATCCCAAGTGTTGTTCCTAAAATCCTGAGACTTTTGGCTGTGTCAAAGCGTACTCCTCCTAACATCCTAAACCACCTAGGACATAGAAACCTTTTAACTACAAGGACCTTTGGAGGAGAGGGACAAACCTGCCACGTCAATATGACTATGGTGGGTTGCTGCTGGGCCAAATATTTAGGCCACTACAGCTCGGAGGTTTTCTGCAGCAGCAAATCTGTTTAAACTGGATGTCCCTGAGAGAATATCCTGCTTTGTGGAGTCCTTTTTGTGGGAAGGAGTCACCCCCCACCCACAGGCTAGTGTCAGGCATAAATATGGCACCCTTGAGAACACTGTTCAGAACACTAGTGGACCTGTGGAAGACTTAAGAAGACTGTACCTGCTGTTGAGACCTGCGATGAGACCTGAGAGACTCGACCTGCTCCCACTTGTACCCAGGACAAAAACAGTGGACTCCAAGGCCAATTGACTGACTGTGAGTAGTTGGCCGTGTATATGTTGTCCACTAGTTATAGTGGTCACCTTGCACCAGTCCAAACGACCCTTATCGATGATTAGGTTAAAGACAATCTTTATTGACAACTATCCTAGTAGAAGCTATGGAGAGCAGCCTTCAGGCTAAGTCTCGAAGGAATGTAAAGCAGCTTGGTTTACCAGATTATAACCTCTTGAATGACCAAATGAAAGGAGAACCACATAAGGTATATATATAAAATATATGTATTTATCACTAAACACTCTCTACTAACCTCTTTATGAGATTAGAGAACAAGGCACACAATATTACAGTACTAGAACGACAGTAAATAGCTCAATACACAGTGGGCCCCAGGGGGAGACCAAACCATATATTAAGAAAGTGGTATAACAACCACGACTTGACTAGACACAGTGCCTAGAGCACGTAGAATCGCTGGGACAACAAGGAACCACCCAAGGTAGTGACACAGGGGACCCACGGGGGACGCGTGCAGTGTGAGAACACAGCCGCGAGCTCCGTACTATACTATGGGAAAGTTGTGGTAGGAATTTTAAAGCTTAAGGACACTTAGGAGAAGACTTTGAGCAAACCCTTTCCATCTTAGAAGGTTCTAAGGCCAGCACCCACATGAGCACCGGAGTACTTGTGTTACCTCACCCAGGGAAGCCAGGTTCACAGGTGTCAAATGGTGTCAGGAATCTTCGTCGTTTTCAATGGCGTGATTCTGCAAAGTGCTGCTGCCTTGAAGAGTAAAAGTGTCCGGGGTGATCCAAACCTGAAAGCAGAGGGGACAGAGTCTGGGTCACTTGCCAGTGACCAGAGGCTCAGTAGACGAATGCCCACCGATGTCGGGTGCTTCAGGTGAGATGAGGTGAAGCTTGACTCTGCAGCCACGGGGACCAGGAGATGTCGATGACAACCAAAGTCCGCAGGCGAGCTGTCCCATGAAGGAGGTCGAGTGCTGGGGGTTAGTGTCCGGATTGGAGACCAACAAGCCTTGGCAACTTCAACCCACGTGGTCAGAGAAAAGATGCTTCGGTGTGGACCAGCGAGGTCCTGGGGACTCCCCAAGTGATGGAGAGTCAGGGCATATCTGGAGCAACCAGGAAAGCCCACTGAAAGTTAAAGTATCCTTCCCAGGGACCCACAGGTCTACGGACCAGGGACCTTGAGAGGAATCACTAAATACCAGCCCATGGAACACTGTAGCCCAGTAATCTTTGTTGGAATCACTGCTCTAAGTGTGGACTAAAAGTAGCCCAAAGCAAAGCCTCAGGGATTGCCAAAAAGCATATGCTGCTGCAAATGTGCACGGTGTCCAGGGGTTCGGGTTGCACGGTCCCCACGAGGGCTGTGGGTCTCAGGTTTGCTGAGAGCACTGGTCGGCCACGGGGAAGCTTAGGAATCCACCACCTGTGTTGTAAAATCTTCAGAGTCCGTCAGGAGCTGCGTAGATGCAAACCAGTCAGATACGTCTTTGGTGCCTGCCTTGCAGGGGAGTAACTCCTTTACTCCAAGGGAGATTCTTCGGTCATTCAATGTAGTGTAGATAGTTGAAGTACTTGGTTTCTGTAGCAGAGTTTCATCCAGGTAAATCTAAAGTCCTGTAGCCAGGGTTCCTACTTTATACCCAAGGAAGGGGTGGGACAAACTCTGGGACCCACCTATGGGAGGATCAGGACAGAGGGGTAGATACACCCATGTCCTTTTTCCAGTTTCACACCAGAGCAGGGGCTGATAGCCCCTGCAACTGGTTTGAGCTGGACTATGCAAAGGGACACCAAATGTGCCCCCAGTGCAGACATCAAAGCACTCTCAGAGTGCACCCACCCAGCCCCAATACACTAAGGCCTGCCTGGGAGGTGGTCACATCTCCCTGTGACAGGAAACCTATTGTCCAGCCGTCCCCTGCCGGAGTTTCATCTGAAGCAGGAGAGCAGACTCGTGTCTGTGGCTGGCAGCATCCATTTCGTGATGCCAGGGTCTGTGAAGCTGGCACCGGCTGTACCAGTGTTGTCATGTTTCTCCCTCTAGTAGGGTGGAATCATACCTCCCACACCAGTTACTGGTGTGGGGCATATGATTCCAAGGTGTTTGACACTAAACACAACAAGTTTCCATGCAGCCGTTTTAAAGTTAGCATTTACTGCAAGGTTAAAATGCACTGAGTATATGGTAGGGTGCATCACAAACAACCCCGGAATAGAGGTTTCGAAAGCTGCAGAGGGGCTCTGCTCATGCATGGGCACCCTCTCACATAAAACCCAGCACCCTGCCTTCAGGATTGGTAAGGCCTGCCATAGGGGTGACTGATAGGTTTAATGTACAGTGATATGGATAGATATAGGGATCCTACATCTAAGTAAGGGGTGCATATACCACCTTAGACAGGCTGCTGTAGAAGACCTGTTGTGTCATTTTGAAGGGTCTCCCAGGGGTGGCATAATACATGCTGAAGCCCCAGAGAGGCCTCTGGGGTACCTATGCTCTAGGTACATAGTATACCATATACTATGGACTTCTAAGGGTACCCCAGAATCCAATCTGAAGTGCACCTAAAGTACATGCAATCAATTTAGAGAGAAAGCAGATAGGCTGGGGTCCTGGATAGGAGGATCCCAGCCAGACTAAGTCAAAAACAGTGAAACATCAGCAAAAAGTGGGGGTAACTATAAGAAGCAGATCCTACTCTCCTACACAACCCCCCAAACGTAAGGACATGAAACTAAACTTGACCAGTTGAGTCTTCATGTTCTAAGTGGAAATATCTGGAGAGTCCATCTGCATTTGCATGGTTACTCCCAGGTCTATGTTCCACTGTATAGTCCATCCCCTGTAGGGAAATGGACCACCTCAAAAGTTTGGGGTTTTCACCCTTCATCTGTTTTGGGCATAAGAGGGGCTTATGGTCTGTCTGAACAATGAAGTGAGTGCCAAACAAGTATGACCTCAGCTTTAAGCATTTTTCCATCTGATTCGCACTCGCATACCGATTTTCGCAGCAACCAGTTCCCCATTTTAAATCAAACCATGGTGCTAAAGAAGATCAGAAACACCGCCCTACGGGCAATCAGGAAGCCCCCCGACTCTAACAATCTACTGTAAGAGTACAAAATCGCACAAAAAAACTACAGACAGGCATACCAAAAGGACAAACAATTCCACCTTGAAGAATTCTGGTGTAAGCTTCTCTGGGAAAGCAATAACCGGAACTCAAGAAAATTCCGGACGCTAATGAATAGACAAATCAGCGGAACTACCAGCCAGGGGAGTGCTAACATTGCGAAGGCAGAATGGGTCACATTTCTGACTGGCCATTTTAGGGCCAATGGAGGAGCAGATCTTACAGCAATGAACAATTCTACACTGATTAAAGATGGCCCTATGGAGTGCCAGGACTGTTAACAAGAGTCGAGGCAACATCAATGCGAGAAAATCTCCATCAACCAAATACGGCTAGCTAAAATACTATCAAAAGCAAGACCAGATGGAGCACCAGGTCCAAACGGCCTGACACAGGTCCTGTTTAAATCAAATATTCTTCTCTGGTCAAAACAACTAGCAACCCTCTTCAATTTTACACTGAAGAGTTCAACTATACCTGACTCCTGGCGAGGTGCAATAATCTACCCAATCTACAAGTCTGGCTCCCATTCGTCCCCGAATAATTACAGGTTGATAGCCTTACTGGACAACAAGGCAAAGTACTTTGCGAGTATCTTACTCGAAGAACTGAGCTCTTGGGCTGACATGAAAAGGCTGATTCCAAAAAATCAAACCGGTTTTATTGCAAACTCTAGTCTCATCCAAGGTGGTTTACTGTTGCTTTGTTGACTTTAAAGCTGTCTTTGACCGGGTCCCTAGAGCAGCACTTTGGGCCAAGCGAACGAAATGGGGAATCCCGGTCAAGCTTTTGGAGGCAATAGTCCAACTACATACTAACATCTGGATACAAGTCAAGCTTGGCACCGGCTCACATCTGTCTCGAAAAATCAAGACGACAAGGGGAGTCAAACAGGGATGTGTGCCAGCTCCACTGCTTTCTAACCTGTTCATTGCTGATCTCTCAGCGGAACTAGATGCGATAAACAGCCATCCCCCTAAGATTGGTGGTGTTTACTGAAGCAACCCTCTGTATGTCAATGACCTTGCCCTCTTCAGTCTCACTCGAGTAGGGCTGCAACGACTGTTAAACAAATTATATAGTTACACCGTTACGAACAACCTAGAGGTAAACCTAAAGAAAACCCAAGTGGTCATATTCAGCAGAAAGCACTGTGGAGGAGGTGGTTGGTCGTATAACAACTCTGGACTCGCGGTAGGAAAATCTTATAAATACCTGGGGATTAACTTCGACTCTAGGGGCACCTTTGCAAAACATCGCAGCGACATCTCAATAAAAGCTATGGCTCTTCAAGGGAATCTTTGAAAACTCTAAAAAAAAATGACAGGCTCGAGTTTAACCCCAATGTTAGAAGTCATGAGAGCCAAAATAGGCCCCTACGTTGTCGTATGGCATTAAAATTACCCTGGGTAAACTGAGCACAATATTAAACCGATATGTGACTAAGATCTACAAAAGAGTCTTTCAGATGCCAAAATCTGCATCTGCTGCACAGAACCGATTAGAACTGGGCCTTCTAAATCATGAAATGCCAAGCGCAGGTGCTTATTTAAAACTGTGCCACAAGCTAAGGCAGGACGGAGTTGGTTCCCTTGAGTCACTGTTATGGTCAGATATCAGCTCTAGCAATCCTGGTGGGTCATACAGTCGGTTCTTTCACGAATGTGTACAGCAATTATCAGCAAGCGACCTCTGGAACCTTAACCCTAGTAATACAGTTTTTAAAACAAATATCAAGAAGTGCATCCGTATGTGGTCACATTCTACCGACAAAGTACTCCTCGCCAAATGCAAGAATGCATGGGCAGTAATCAACTCTTACCAGCTGGCTTCTCTTCCACCATACCTGTCCTGCACATACCCCCTGTACTTAAACCTGCGGTTCATGGCACTTAGATTGGGGGAATGGCATTTCCTGAAACATTTACCACTTTGGCGTCGCCCATCAGACGAGCTTCAGTGCAGGGGCTGCGGGGAATTGGTGGAGTCTTTGGAGCACGTTATATGCCTCTGCCCAGCATTACTGGACCTGCGCAGACTAAAACTGAGGCCAGAGTGGAATATATTGGGAGTCCGGTCCTGTAGGCAGGCAATCATTGCGGCATTGAACCCAGAGAACACCGCTTTAAACATATGCTTCGCAATCTTCATCCACCGTGCATATCGCAAGTTTAACCAGCAAACTCCAGGCCCTGTGCCAAACTCAAGGAACGTGCACAGGTGACTAAAATAACGGCATATCCACAAAGCACTATTCCAGAAAAACCAGTGTACTCTGCCCCTGCAACAATACAGAACGCGACCCTGATGACCTGACATCAACTACCAACCATTGACATCTGCCACACGAACTGTACATAACCTTTGAGACACTTTTTTACAACTTACTGCCTTATATGTAGTTCTTAGCAGCAACCTTCATTTTTCTTTTTTATTAATATTAACTGTTTTTAATGATATTATGCTGCCATGCGGTTTTACGTAATCGATGGTTACCTTGTATTAGAAGAAATTTTATATTAACTACTTTATTGCCCTATTTTAATTGACAATGATGGGTGGATTCTAGCGGGGAAAAAAACAGAATAATAATAATAATTTTTTTAATATTTTTCTACGTTTGGTCTGGTTACATGTGGATTGTAATGATTTAACAAATCAAACAATAAATTTAAAAAAAAACAAATATGGCCTCAGCTTCTTCTTCAGAGCCCAAACCACAGCAAAGGCCTCCCTCTCAATACCTGACCAACATTTCTCTCTTGGGGTCAGCCTTCTGCTAATAAAAGCTACTGGCTGATCCTGACCCTCATCATTCAATTGTGATAACACAGCCCCTACCCCCAACTCAGATGCATCTGTTTGGACAATGAACTGTTTGGAGTAGTCAGGACTTTGCAGAATGAGAGCAGTATACATCTGCTTCAGGTCATCAAATGCCTTTTGACAGCTGCCTGTCCACTGAACTTTCTTTGGCATTTTCTTAGAAGTTAAGTCATTCAAAGGGGTCACTATGGATCCATAACCTTTGACAAACCTTCTATAGTACCCAGTCAGGCCCAAGAAAGCTCTGACCTGAGTCTGGGTGGTTGGAGCAATCCAGTACATGATAGTCTGGATTTTGCTCTGCAATGGTTGAACCTGGCCTCCACCCACAAGGTGGCCCAGGTACACAACCTGACTCCGCCCTAACTTGCACTTGGTGGCCTTGATAGTTAGGCCTGCTTTCTGCAGGGCCTCCAAAACATTTCTCAGGTGGACCAGGTGATCCTTCCAGGTGGAGCGAAAGACAGCAATATCATCTAGATATGCTGCACTATAGGCTTCCAGGCCTGTAAGGACTTTGTTCACCAGCCTTTGAAAAGTGGCAGGTGCATTCTTCAAACCAAAGGGCATCACCACAAATTGGTAGTGCCCACTAGGGTAGAAATGCTGCCTTTGGCTCTACGTCATCAGCTAGTCTGATCTGCCAGTAGCCAGCTGTTAGGTCAAATGTGCTCAGAAACTTGGCTGAGGCCAAAGTATCTATAAGCTCATCTGCCCTAGGGATTGGATGGGCATCAGTCCTAGTGACTGCATTGAGACCTCTGTAGTCTACACAAAACCTCATCTCTCTCTTACTATCTTTGGTGTGAGGTTTGAGTTAGGCCTGGGTGTAAAACTAGGCTACGCTCGCGGAGTGTGCATAGTTTGCGCAACTACGCGCTAGGCGAATTGCACGTAGCACAGTGCAAAAAAGCGTAGCGGGCATTTTTTGCTCACTCGCGGATCCCAATGTCAAGTTGGCGACCGCGAGCGAGCAAAATTAAAATCCCGGCGAGACTTTTTCCTCATTCGCGATCGGCAACATCAAGTTGCCGATCGCGAGTGTGGAAAATAAACCTCCCGGCGAGATTCTCAACGCGGGGAGGTCAGGTTTCTCATTGCGAGTGGTCGCGTATGCTTATGACCGCTCGCGATGAGAAACTACCAATCCACGTTGAAAAAGCTGCCGCTCGAGTACAAATCTACTTGAGCGGCAGAAAACGACCGCTTGCACTGTGCAGGATGCCGTTCGCAATGATTGCACAGTGCGGACAAGCATCCGACACTGTGCAATCATTGCGAACAGCATTTCCCTACCGCACTACACAGTTCACGTAGCTACGCGTAGCGTGCGCAGTGCAAAGTGCACTTCGCGTAGCTACGCGTAGCGTGACTAAGCGAACTACGCCCAGGGTTAGTTTGGGTACCAAGACTACTGGACTAGCACAAGGGCTATCTGAGGGTTCAATAACTCCTAATTCCAACATCTTCTGGACTTCCGCCCTGATGCAGTCCCTGACGTGGTCAGGTTGCCTTTAAATCTTATTTTTAGCTGGCAGACTGTCTCCAGTGTCCACTTTATGAGTGCACCAGGTAGTCTGACTTGGAGTCAGTGAAAACATATGTCTAAACTGATTGAGAACTTTTCTGCAATCAGTGTGTTGCTGGACAGTGAGGCTGCCTGCCAGGGCTACACTATCTACTGAACCATCATCAGGGTTCTGTGAGAGCAGGTCAGGGAGGGGATCACTCTCTTCCTCCTGTCCCTCATCAGTAGCCATGGGCAAGCCCATGTCAACCCTGTCAACATATGGTTTGAGCCTGTTGACATGGAGCACCCTATGGGGGCTCCTGGGAGTTCCAAGGTCCACCAGGTAGGTAACCTCTCCCTTCTGCTCAATAATGGTATGGGGGCCACTCCACTTGTCTTGGAGGGCTGCTGGGGCCACAGGCTCCAACACCCATACTTTCTGTCCTAGCTGGTAAACAGTCAGCACAACATTTTGGTCATGCCAGGCCTTTTGCAATTCCTGGCTAGCCTCAAGGATTTTATTTGCCTTCTTCATTTATTCAGCCATCCTGGAGCAGAGACCAAGTAAATAGTCCACAATATCCTGTTTATGGGGTTTGAGAGGTAACTCCCATCCCTCCTTCACTAGACACGATGGACCCCTAACTAGATGTCCAAACAGAAGTTCAAATGGACTGTAACCAACCCCCTTCTGTGGAACCTCTATGTAGGAAAAGAGAAGGCAGGGCAAAAGTATGTCCCATCTGCTCCTAAGCTTTTCTGGGAGACCTTTAATCATGCCCTTGACGGTTTTGTTGAACCTTTCAACTAACCCATTGCATTGTGGTTGAAAAGGGGTGGTGGATTTGTAATTACACACTCCTTCCATATAGCAGTCAAGTAACTAGACATGACGTTTGCCCCTCGGTCTGATACTACCTCCTTAGGGAAACCCACTCTGGAAAAGATTCCCAAGAGGGCTCTTGCCACCACAGGTGCTGTGGTGGTTCTAAGGGGAATAGCTTCTGGATACCTAGTGGCATTGTCCACCACCACCAGTATAAATTTGTGCCCAGATGCTGTTTGAGGATCCATGGGACCAACTATATCAACACCAACCCTCTCAAAGGGAACCCCCACCACAGGTAGTGGTATCAGGGGTGCCTTTATTGTATCACCTATTTTACAGAACAAGGGAACCCAAAGGAATTAAGACCACTGTTCTCTATAACATGAAATTGCCCAAGCGACCACTGTTCTCTATAACATGAAATTGCCCAAAGGACCACTGTTCTCTATAACAATTTATTGTATCACCTGTCTTAACACTGGCTTTACAGGTGACACAGGAGCGACAAAACTCCTTGGTGTCTTCAGACATGTGAGGCCAATGAAAGTGAGGGACAATTCTGTCCCAAGTCTTGTTTTGGCCTAGGTGTCCTGCTAAAGGGATGTCATGTGCTAGTGTCAACAGGAAGCCCCTAAACTTTTAGAGGCATAACCAACCTCCTAGTGGCACCAGGCTTGGGGCCTCTATACTCTGAGTAAAGGAGTCCATCATCCCAGTAGATCCTATGGGACCCACTAGCACTCCCAGCAGCCTCATCAGCAGCTTGCTTTCAGCTCAGCTGCTCCTGGCCTAGATCTGCCCTGGAAGGGTTCCCTGTCCCCAAGAACTCAACCTGATCAGGTTTAAGCTCATCTGGTACAATTCCTTCTTCAGGACTGAGATCATCTCCCTCAAGAGACTGATCTGCTTTCTGAGTCAGGGGGAAGACACTGCCTTACCCCTACTGCTCCTTTTCTTTAAAGGCACCTGGTTAATTTTTCCAGGGTTCAGTGTTAGACATTTTTGCCTGTGACCTAGTCATAGCAAACACATCTGCAGGGATTCTCAACAGTTCTGCATGAGTCCAGAGCTCCACTTCAGCCCAAGCTGAAGTTTCTAAATCATTACCCAACAAGCATTCAACAGGGAGGTCTGACTTATCACAACCTTCTTAGGGCCAGTTACTCCCCAGGTGACATTAACAACTGCCAAAGAATGGTCTGTCCTGACATTGCTAGCATTGGTGACTTGGCACATCTCACCAAGTATGATTTGCTCAGGATCCACAAGATCTTTTGTCACCATTGTGACACTTGCTCCTGTGTCCCTGAATGCCAAGGCCTCTTTTCCATTTATCAAAGGATGCTGTCTGTATTTGCCCAGACTACTGGGACTGACAAATAGGGATGCCATATCAATGCCTCCATCACAGATCAGTACAGCCTGAGTAGGATCTCTGACTAGGCCAGAGTCCATCTCAGATCCCAGGGTTAACCCTACTACACCCATATTCTGAGTACCACCACTTGGAGCTGAACTAGGGGGAACAGTTGCCTTAGGGGCAATGGTGGCTGGAGTTGAGTCCTTGGACTTGGTACAATTAATTGTCCAATGGGTCTTCTGTTTACAGATTTGACACCATGGTTTCTTCTTGCCTTTTCCCTTGTTGGATTGTGACTCCCCACCAGATGCAGATTGTTGGGGCCCTTGAGAAGACTTCTGGTCTTTACCCTTCTCCCCACCCTTATCAGAGATTTTAGAATCCTGGTTCTTGGAGTCACCACCTTGGTTCTGAACCTTCTGCCTCACCCTGGTTCTGACCCATTTGTCTGCCTTCTGGCCCAATTCTTGGGAAGAGGTCAGATCAGAGTCCACCTGCTACTGATGCAACAACTGATTTTGCCAATTATTAAGGATCTGCTCCCTCATAATGAAATTGTACAATCCTTTAAAATCACACACTTTACTGCCAAGTAACCAGCCTTCTAGAGCCTTAGTAGCACAATCTACAAAGTCAACCCAGTCTTGAGTCTGTGTCTTTTGGGTGTCTCTGAACTTAATCCTGTATTGTTCAGTAGTTAAGCAAAACCCATCAATCAGAGCACTCTTCAAGACTGTATAATTTTCAGCATCCTCTTCTCCAACAGTGAGGAGCTTGTCTCTACCTTTGTCAGCAAAGGAGAGCCACAAGATTGCTGCCCACTGCTCCTGAGGGACTCTCTCTGCTTTACAGGCCCTCGCCAGTGCAGTTATCCATTTGAGGATGTCATCCCCACTCTGGTAGGGAGGGACAATCTTGTTCAGGTCCTATGGTCATGAGTATGTTCTCTACCTCTAGGGACACTGCTGCTGCCACCATGGTGCTCTAGCCCCAACATTTTGGAAGCTTTCTGAAGCTCCAGGGATTCCCTATCTGAGGCCAATTGCTCTCTCTTAATTCTGAGCTTAGCTCTCCCAAAGTGAATCAGTTGGCACTTCCTCTCATTAGAGGACTCCCTTCTATGAGAGGCAGTAGTCATGTGAGAAACAGAGGTCCCTACAGAAGTACCAGAATGATTAGAGTCCTGAGAAGGAGATATGGATATTCTTTGTAAACTGTTAACCCTTCCAGGTGGGGTAAAGAGAGGGACACTGAGTCTGTATACCTCACCTTCAGGAAGAATTGGACTGTCCAGGTTAGAATCATCTTGATCCTCCTGGTCAGCATCAGTGTCTAGGTCCTGGATGTATTCACTTTCTGGCCTTTCCTCTTCTGCTGCCCCACCTAACCTGCCTGCCTCATCAGACCCTGGGGTCTTTCTGAGGTCATCTAAAAGCAAAGCCTCTATGAGGCGTTGAGTTCCAGGGGGTTTCCCTGTCTTCAATTTCCTAGCAGTACACATACTCTTCAATACTTGGAATGGGATATGCCATACTTAGTTGCCAGAGGTCCACTGGCTTCTGCTCTTGAATACATACTAGTGTTGTGTGGTGTTGCACCTACCTAACCTAGTGGGACCTACTAAACTCTCTTGAGTTGGAGAAAGGGTGTGCTAGACCCTTGGCTTACCCAAATCTAAGTTAAGTAGAACTTACTTAATTCTAGTCTTGTTTATATGTACCTATGTATCTATAGTGGTTTTCAGTTAGTTACTCAATGAGATTATCTGGTAAAGCAATAGCAAGCTTGAATCCCAACCGCTGCACACCAATGTGAGACGTTGGCCTGGTATATGCTGTCCACTAGTTATAGTGGCCACCTTGCACCAGTCCAAGCGACCCTTATTGATGATTAGGTGAAAGACAACTTTTATAGAAAACTATCCTAGTGGTAGCTATGGAGAGCAGCCTTCAGGCTAAATCTCGAAGGAATGTAAAGCAGCTTGGTTTACCAGATTATAACCTCTTGAATGACCAAATGAAAGGAGAACCACACAAGGTATATATATATAAAATATATGCATTTATTACTAAACACTCTCTACTAACCTCTTTATGAGATTAGAGAACAAGGCACACAATATTACAGTACTAGATTGACAGTAAACAGCACAATACACAGTGGACCCCAGGGGGGAGACCAAACTATATATTAAGAAAGTGGTATAACAACCACGACTTGACTAGACACAGTGCCTAGAGCGCGTAGAATCGCTGGGACAACAAGGAACCACCCAAGGTAGTGACACAGGGGACCCACGGGGGACACGTGCAGTATGAGAACACAGCCGCGAGCTGCGTACAATCCTATGGGAAAGTCGCGGTTGGATTTTTAAAGCTTAAGGACACTTAGGAGAGGACTTTGAGCAAACCCTTTCAAACTTAGAAGGTTCTAAGGCCAACACCCACGTGAGCACTGGAGTACTCATGTTACCTCACCCAGGGAAGCCGGGTGCATAGGTGTAAAATGGTTTAGGGAATCTTCGTCGTTTTCAATGGCTTGATGCTGCAAAGTGCCACTGCCTTGAAGAGGAAAAGTGCCCGGTCTGATCCAAGCCTGGATCAGAGCTGAGAAGAACCTGAAAGCAGAGGGGACAGAGTCTGGGACAATTGCCAGTGACCAGGGGCTCGGTAGACGAATGCCCACCGATGTCAGGTGCTTCAGGTGAGATGAGGTGAAGCTTGACTCTGCAGCCACACGGACCAGGAGATGTTGACGACAATCAAAGTCTGCAGGCAAGCTGCCCCACATAGGATTTCGAGTGCTGGGGGGGGCAGTGTCTGGATTGGAAACCAACAAGCCTTGGCAACTGCAACCAACGCGTTCAGAGAAAAGATGCTTTGGTGTGGAACAGCAAGGTCCTGGGGGCTCCCCAAGTGATGGAGAACCAGGACACATCTGGAGCAACCAGGAAATCCCACTGAAAGTTAAAGTACCCTTCTCTGGGACCCACAGGTCGACGGACCAGGATTCGCGAAGGGACCTCGAGAGGAATCCCTAAATACCAGCCCAAGGAACACTTGTGGAGTGTAAGCCAGGAATCTTCAGTGGAATCACTGCTCAGGGTCCGGACTACAAAGAGCCCAAAGCACACCCTCAGGGATCGCCAAAAAGCATATGCTGCTGCAAATGAGCACGGTGTCCAGGGGTTCGGGTTGCACGGTCCCCACGAGGGTTGCGGGTCTCAGGTTTGCTGAGAGCACTGGTCGGCCTCAGGGAATACACTAAGCCGGTCTGGGAGGTGGTCACATCTCCCTGTGACAGGAAACCTATTGACCAGCCGTCCCCTGCTGGAGTTTCGTCCAGCAGCAGGAGAGCAGACTCGTGTCTGTAGCTGGCAGCATCCATTTTGTGATGTCTGGGTCTGTGAAGCTGGTACCGGGTGTACCGGTGTTGTCATGTTTCTCCCTCTAGTAGGGTGGAATCATACCTCCCACACCAATTACTGGTGTGGAGGTATGATTCCAAGGTGTTTGACACCAAACACGACATGTTTCCATGCAGCCGTTTTAAAGTTAGCATTTACCGCGAGGTTATAATGCACTTAAGAGTATATGGTAAGCTGCATCACAAACAACCCCGGAATAGAGGTTCCGAAAGCTGCAGAGGGGCTCTGCTCATACATGGGCACCCTTTCACAAAAACCCAGGACCCTGCCTTCAAGATTGGTAAGGCGTGCCATAGGGGTGACTGATAGGTTTATATGTGCTGTGATATGGATAGATATAGGGAACCTATTTCTAAGTAAGGGGTGCATACACCACCTTACACAGGCTGCTGTAGAAGACCTAATATGTCATTTTGAAGGGTCTCCCAGGGGTGGCATATTACATGCTGCAGCCCCTGAGAGGCCTCTGGGGTACCTATGCCCTAGGTACATAGTATACCATATACTAGGGACTTATAAGGGTATCCCAGAATCCAATCTGAAGTGCACCTAAAGTACATGCAATCAATTTAAAGAGAAAGCAGCTAGGCCGGGGTCCTGGATAGCAGGATCCCAGCCAGACTAAGTCGAAAACAGAGAAACATCAGCAAAAAGTGGGGGTAACTATAAGAAGTAGATCCTACTCTCCTAAAATGACCTCCTGTTAGGCTACAGGAACATAACCAGCTGCTAGAGCCCTTTTTCTGAAAAGCCCAGCTAGCCATTTCCAACTGGGCAGGCCCTTGACACCACTAGTGGCTTCTGCTGGAGTGAGTCTTGACCCCAAGTGCTGTTCCTAAAATCCTGAGACCTTTGGCTGTGCCAAATTGTACTCCTCCTATCATCTCAAAATACCTAGGACATAGAAACTTTTAACTCCAAAGTCCTCTGCAGGAGAGGGACAAACCTGCCAAGTCAATATGACTATGGGGGGTTGCTGCTGGGCCAAATATTTAGGCTACTCCAGCTCAGAGGTTTTCGTAGCTGTAAATCTGTTTCAGCTGGCCGTTCCAGAGAGAATATCTGGCTTTGTGGAGTCCTGTTTGGCTACAGCCTGCTGCCTTGCCCCTCTGGAGAAATCCAAACACCAAACAAGTGACTACGTTTGAAGGTACAAATCTTCACACGGCGAAGGGGCCAAAATTATCCAGCCAGCCAGAGACCTTCCTTTGGTTGCAGATTTTGAATTTCTCCCGCTCAGAGCTTTTCCCCCAAAAGTCAGTGGCTTCAAGGGACCTCGTCTGGTGGCAATCCCACTTCGTGGATCCCATATTGGCCACAGACTGATGCCTTGACCTGCTGAAGATTTTCTATACGACCCAGGCTCCATCGCAGCTGGCCTTAAATCGCACCTAGGTCACGTTCAAGTTCAACAAGGTGACTGCGGTTGGCGCTTAGCTCTTTTTGGCGCCATTTTTAGTTCAACCTTTAATAATTCATATACGGTCACCCTTATTGGATTTTTGTCATATTTATGTCATTATGTTCATTAAATTAGTCTCTATTTTTATACATTGGAGTGTGACTTTTATCACCTGTGTTTTTGACTTTTTAGCTGTTTTGGTACTTCTAAATACATTCACATTTTCTCTAGTTAGAAGATCGAGCTCAGATTTAAATTACTGAATCATTTACTGGGCATAAGAAGAACAGTGACCTTATTACTTTGGTGGCCTACCCCAACTAATATTTGACTTTCTCACAGTATCTTTCAAATCTCTTAGAAAATGTAAAGCACTAGATAGTAGTTAGGGTTATGACTTAGGTTTAGGTTCATGGATTATGTAAATTTATGGTTGAAATTGGAGCATAAGTAAGAGGGTCGAGTTAGGTTTAGGCTTACATCCAGGGTTTGAGCTAGGGGCTGGGTTATTTTGAGTTCCAAGATGAGGACTAAGGTTAAAGCCTAGTTTAGTGTTAGAAATATAAGGCTTGCATTGTATTCCTCTTTAAACCTTTCCAGTGGCAGCTGCCATAAACAGAGTGGTGAGTCGGGTGGTGGTGTTGCCGCTAACAACATACATCCCTATTCTCTCACTAACCTGCATATTAATCTGCATATCATCATACACACAACATTACACACCACACACACATGCAAACAGCATTGCATAAAAGACATATCATAAGCAAATGCCTACTAAATTAACAGCCATCCTAAACCAAGCAATGGACAACCATGCACTGGGTAAAGCTTCACCTTCTTCCCAAATAAGATGAAGTCAGTCCACTTCAGGATTCTCAAATATGGGCAAAGTTTCTGTCAAAGCTTTACTTCACTCAAATCAGTCCCTGATGCCACATGTCCCACCCAAGACTGATTGAATTTATTGTTGCAGGGAGTTATTTTTATAGCTGCACTTAGCCATGAGGGGGTGTGGCAAAACACAGCAGCTGCTGCTTACTAACCATATATCCAACTCCCTCCTGCATTGGACGTCTATCAGAAAGGAATGGTACATGTGTGACTTCAAAATGTGGGCTCACTCCAGGAGATTGTCTGTGGATTTTGTGAATGGCCTCTTTTCCGCTCAGTTTATACATTTTTTTAACTCACACTTAGCAGAGTTGGTGAAGTTTATTTAAGCAATCTGCATTTGTGATTTGTGAAGCTTTTGAAGTTTTATCTTTGTGCTACACTGCAGTGGACCTCACCAAAATTAAATAAATGGCAAAATCCTGTGGCATACAGAGACAAGTACATAATGAACTACACTAATCCATCACAAACTCTATCTGGCCACTCTTCAGTATAAACCATGACTGAATTATATTCAAGTCAGTACTACACTTTCTGGCCACTGATCAGTGATTCATTACCGAACAAAATCAAGCACAACCGAATGCACTGTTCAGGACCACAGACCACATTGACTCCAGTTTGCTAGTGATTAGGGATTAAGTAAACATTTTCCTAGTGCTGTCTGGTTGAAAGAGGATGAGGCAACTGTGTTTACCTGAGTGGCCATGTCTATAATTATTCTGAGGTTTCTGGCTGAGCTCTATAGTCCACCAGATGAAATCCCATGGTGAGATGTATTTCCTGAATACAGACCCCTTTGGTCTGGTCTATGTTCAGTTTGAGGCAGCTGGACTTCATCAGGTGGCCCCTTCGGTCATGCATGCGGTGAACTTGTTCATGGTGTTGGGTATTTTGGCCTTGAAGGGCAAAATCAATTGCATGTTGTCTGCGTATGTAAGGATGTTTATGTTGTGAGTCCAGCCGACGTCTGCCAGTGGAGTCATGTATATGCTCAAGAGCATCTGACTGAGTGAGGAGCCCTGTGGTTTGGGTTCACATGGTGAGGAAAGTATAGACCCACTGCAGGGTGTGTCCCTGATATGCCCACCATGTGGACTAGGCCTGGACGGTTAATTCCGTTCGCCTCGCGGAATTTGCGAAATTTTTGTAATTTCGCGTTCCGAGGAGAACACGGAATTGCTCCAAATTCTGCATTCCGCAGCTTTGTGGAATTTTTTGCTTGTTCACGTTCTCAAAATGCGTGTTCGCAAGATATTTACCCCTGAGCACGCAAACAGCGTTCGCAAACAGGAAAAGAGCATCGCGAAAAAGCAATTCCGCGTGTTCGCTGAATTTCTGCGTGCTCACGGAGATTTTTTACCATTTCGCGGAGCATTGTGTAGCGCGACTATGCAAATTCTGCCCACCCCTAATGGAGCTGTTGGGTCAGAATGGGGTGGGAGATGTGTTGAATTCTGCTGATAGGTCTAGGAGGATGAGGGCTGAGGTTTCCCCCTGCATAGGATCATCCGGATGACATCTGGTGATGCTATGAGGGCAGTTTCCGTGCTGTGGATGTGTCTAAAACCAGAATGTGTGGCACTGAGAAACTAATGATTGGCTGTGTGGTCGAAGCAGCATTTGTTGATTACTTTTTCCAGGCCTTTGGCTGGTTGATGAAGTTGGCGAGTTTAGTCAAGACGGCTTATTTAGGAGGGAGTTAATGACTGCATGTTTCCATGGTTTTGGAACAGTGGCTGCACTGATGGAGGTGTTAATGATGGGATTTAGGGCCTCACTGATGGGGTTGCTACTTTGACAAATGTGTGATGGGTGCAAGGGCTTTTTAAGGCATGGACAAAGTGGGCTCTGGCTAGCACCTACAGCCTTTGAGGGGCCCCCTGATAGAGCTGTCTAGCACTGATGATCTTGAATAATTTTTAAACAGATGCTTTAAAATAGCATTTCCCTTTAATTTCACTGTGGTGATGTGTGAGAGTTTATTACAGACATTTTGCAGACAAATGTGTTTATGTTTCATGAAACATCCAAAAATAAAGTTTCTTTTAGAACAAACCGCTCTGCACATTTTGGAGAGTGTCACGGAGATTGTTCGCTGTAATATTAATGAACTGCTGCTGAGTTACAATATTGAAAACACACATCACGATCTTTGAATATTAAATGTAAACACATTTAGAATTTGGACCAGTGTGCCTGTGCACTGTCAGTGACCTGGCCAAAGAGAACATGAAAGGGCTGAAACTAAATCATAAACTCAAAACAGTTCCAAACAGGGCCCCCCCAAAATACGTTTGTCCCAGGGCCCCAAAATCCTTAAGGTGTCCCTGTGCAAGGGTCTGTTGGGGCCTCGAAGTGTATGGTCATCAAGATTGCTCAGGTTTCCTCTGTGTTGATGTTTTCTCATATGGTTATTGCGCTTTCTTCGATTGTCACTGGGAGAATTTTTGTGAGATTCAGGGGGTCTGGTTTTGGGGCAATGTTGCTGTATATGATTTGATTGTGATCTTGCTGTAGAAGAAGTTTGACAGATTGTTACAAAAGTCTTTATTTGGGATGATGATGCTTGCTGTGGGTATGGTGAAATCCTTGCCGAATGCAGAGATTTCTTTGCTGCTTTTAGAGGTGGCATCTATGCGGATGGCTAGAGCTTTCTTGTTAGTTGCTTGGATTAGCTGGTGGATTTTCCTCAGGATTGCTTTGAAAGTGTCTTTTTCGATTTCTCCTAGGCTGGTTCTCCATTTCTGTTCCAATTGTTTGCAATTTGGTAATTCTGAGATCTTCAATGTACCAGAAGGTTTGTGTTCTTGTTTTTTCTGTGGATGTTCATCTGTGGGGGGGCCATAATGACAACACAGTTGTTAACTCATGCGCTAATAAAACTATAACTCGAGCGCCCCGCAATGCACAATTTTCTCATAAAACATTTCACTGCAAATGTTGCGGCAATATTATCAATGTTGTCCTAGAAGAATTCATGAGTAATGTAATATGTGGAGTAATTAGTAGTGCATGGTGAGGGCGTGTGTTATAGTTACCTTAGGGCATGAGATATAGATACTTGAGATAACTATAACTGATGAATTTTAGCAGAGTTTTGAGCTTAAAATGTTATGTTGATACTGAACATTTCACCTAACTATAATGTTACTTTAACCTTTGTTTTTTTAACGTAAAGAAATATCTAATTACCATGCAGAAATTCAAGCCCCACCGCTCACGGCCTCTGGCCATGCATGGTAGGGGGTTGGCCTGAGGCCAACCCCCCTATAGGCAGCAAACCGCACACTGCACAGGGCCTTCCATCGTGCATGGCAAGGGTTTGGCTAGAGAGCTTGTGTGAGTGTGTGGCCCCACTCCCAGAGCCTCTTTAGGCCCTGGGGACCCCTTCCCTCAGAGCCTTATTTATTTTAAAGGGGAGGAGGCTGTGTGGCTCCCTTCCCGAACCTTATTAGGCCCTGAGGATCATATCCCCAGGGCCACTAGTTAAAATAAAGCGAAGGGGGTTGCGTGCCCCCCGAGTCTCTATCAGACCCAGGGACCCCATCTCTGAGGCCCGTATTACTTAAAGGTGGTTTCCCTGGCTTCCCACCCAGGGCTCCCACCATACACTCATTGGGGGCCGCAGTGGGAGCCCCACAGCCCCATGAAGCTCCCTACATGCAGCGGCAACGGGCATTGCTCCCTCACACAGGGAACAGCTACTTATGCTGTCCTCACCAGACAGGAGCAATATTTTGATATACTGCCTTGCCTGCATCAGTTTTGGCAGGGAAACAGATCAAATGTCTGCTTCTAGCCAGCGGACCATTTTTAAAATTCCTGCCAGCTGGGAATAGACTTTGAGCTTCATTTATGAGGCTCTACCACCACTATTGCACCATCAGGACGTCACTTTTTTGACCTTCCAGTGGGGCAATGTGCCACTGGCAAATTTATAAGGCCACATAAAGCCACATTATGTGGCTTTTTATGGCCTTATAAATTTGTTCCACCATGCCGAAAACTGCGTAAAAGGGGCTTTCCAGGGGTGTTGCTGGGGATGTTCCCAGCAACATCTATGGCTTTTTGACACTGCTCCAGATTTACGAGAAATCGTAAGCCTGACGCAGCACCAAAAAATTATGCCTCCCCAGGTTAGGCATAAGGGTGGCACAACGAGGAGAAATATCTTTCGATGTGTGCTGCGTTTTGAAGCACACATAGAAAGAGGAAAAAGCCTCTTCATCCTCGTAATGCAGGCACCCTTGCACCATGGTACAAAGGTGCCTGCCTTGGCGAATGGCAGCCCATTGTGCGTTCAGAGGAAAAGGACAGGAATGCACCATATGTAATAGATACAGCGCATTCCTGCCCTTTTCTTTTGCCGTACATGAGGCCCTTTGTGTTTGCTCCTACGTGGTTGGAGTTTTAAAAATTCTCCTGCCAGGTGGGAGCAAACACAGGTTTCCCTGCATGAGTCAGTGTGAGCAGGGAAACTTCTTAGTCCCAGGGGTGGGCTCACAATGACACAGCTAGTGCACTGGCCCTGGGGGAAGAGGTCCCTGGGGCGTTTAATGACTATGGGAGGGGGCATGCATCCCTCCTCCCATGTGATTAGTTTAGCAGCCTAGGGGATGGGGGACCTTTAGAGGCTCAGAGAGGGGGGCCATGCAGCCCCTCTCCTCTAAAAAAATGCAGTGGGCCCTGAGGGATAGGGTCCTTGAGGCAGAATATGGCCCTGGGGGATTGGGTGCCATGAACTCACAGAGGCTTGGAGTGGTGGGGTTGGACAACTCCCTCCACTTAAAAACATAATTCAGACCTGGGGAGGGAGCCATGTGCCCTCCTTCCCCTAAAAAATACATCTGGCCCAGGTGGATGGGGTCCCCATGGCTGAAGAAAGTCTAGGGAAGGGGGCCACATGTGCCTCCTGCACAAAAACATAAATAGCGTCATCCCCCCAGGCCCTGGCCCACCCAGGAGGCTTGAGAAAGAAGCACGGGAGACCATGCTTCTTTTTTTTTTTTTTAAATGTTGACACTAACTCACAGATTCTCTGCAAATTTGCGGCAATTTTTTATTTTTTTTAAAAGGTTTTTGGCTCCACAACTGGGGGTGAGTTATTCTGTACCCTTCCCCATTATGTGTTTTTTTTGCGTTTTTCCTAAGACTCGGATCAACTCCTAAGATAGCTACCACCACTTCCTGGTTAAGGGGGTGACAGGCAATCAGATTTCGCTTTTAGATTTGTCAGCTCCATGGATCCCCCGCGGTGTGAAATATAAAATTATTTGAACCTTCATTTCTCAAAAGCTACTGAATGAATGTACACCAAACAGAAAAAACACTCTTTCTGGACCAAGATCTAGCTTTCGGTCAAATTTGGTGTAAATCCATTCAGCGGGTCCAAAGTTTCTATGGAGAGAAAAATAAGGTAAACACGTTTTGGGACCCCCTACTTTTTCTCGGCCCCTGCTTGGCAGTAAAACCTGAAAATTTCCATGTGCAAACTAGTCATAAAGCTGCACATTTTTTTCAAAAGTTTCATGAAAATTTGTCAAACGGGACCAAAGTTTATTACCAACACGAAAAATGCATATCCTATGGAAACACAATCCTAACTATCTAACTATAACTAACCAGTGAAATTTGCCACTGGGAAATGTATATGTATAATTTTTCTTCTGCATATATGACAGGATCCTGAGTCGATAAGACTGCAGACAAATGGAAAGAATAAGAGGTTTGGGAGTACAATGGATGGGACATATATGCAGATGAAAACTGAAGCAAAATTGATTAGCTTATTCGGAAATTGATCACAATAGAGTTGTTTTTATCTTTGTTTATAGCCTTGAGAAAGGGGATGGCACGAAATACGTGTTGGCTGTATTTTGCTAAAAAATGGTACTGAAAAACTTTGAATAAAGGATTGTGGGAAAGAAACTTTTTTTAAGAGGAGTTTGTGTGATAATATAAGGTAATAAAACCTATGGAACTGTTTGAACTCCAATGAGCACCGTAAGGGTGGGTTCAAAGGTAGAGGCGCTGGGCATTATTTCCTTATTTCCCCTAAGTAAGTGCCGAAGGCTCCCTCTGTTTTGTGTGGTGTGGAGAGGCATTCAGGGTTTTGCGAATGAAGAACAGCAGGGGGATAGTGGAGGACCAGGGTTTTCTGGTGCTGGGAGTTGTCCAGGTAAGGATGGGCACAGACGGGCTTGCCTGTGGAATGCCTTTGGCATTCCAGGGGCATGTCTACTGTGCATACAGACTGTGACCACCACTAAGTAAGTCCTGGGGGGGGAGGAGCAAAGTAGGAAGTGGGAGGGGCTGCGGAGAAGCGTAGTCGGCAGCGAAGCGGAAAGCACCGCGAGGGGAAAGGATCAGGCAGGCAACGGGTGGAGGAGGAAGGGGAAGCTGAGTGGGTGGAAAAGGGGCGTGGGAAGGGGTACACAGGCAGAGAAAGTGGGCACAAACAACAAAAGCATAGGAGCAGTTCACTGACAGGATAATAAGATTAAAAAATAAATGGTACAAAAGGTGTCAAAAGGGTGAGAGGAAATGCACAAAAAGGTCCCAAAGAGAGAGAGTGAAAGGAAAAGCGACACAAAAAGGGTCAACAAAAGAGAGAGTGAAAAAAGCACAAAAGGTCACAAAATAGTAAGATTGAAAGCACAAATATTTCCAAAAGATTAAGGGTGAGAGGGAAAGAGAGAGAGAGAGAGAGAAAGGGACACAAAAGGGGTCAAACATATAGAGAGTAAAGTGAGGCACAAAGGGTCAATCAGCAGTGAGATGAGTAACACAAAAAGATTACAGGGGATAAGGGAGAGGTGTAAGGTTTGGAGTGAGAGCCAGAGAGCGCGAGTGAGCGAGAGAGAATCAGGGCAGTTGCCTCAAGGCACTGAAATTGGAACTGTAACTGGGTCGGCAAGGATCTTGACCAGTCGAAGGACTTATTGCAGGTACATCCAGGGGCAGCTGGTGCTATGCGTAGTACTGCAGTTTTTGTCTTGCATTCTGTTTTGACCATTTTGTTGTGCTGTGCCATTTAGTTGTGTGCACATTGCTTTGTGCACACAGGATCAAAAGAATCTTCCTGCACGCTGAAATCACACAGGCACATGCCTAACGCTGGCACAACATTCAACTTGCAAATAACTGACACTGCTTTCCAAACATACACTTATTCTGCTGTCTACAAATGCTGCTATACATCCAGCTAAAAGCAGCACACATTTTGGAAGTTCCTGTGACAAGCAAATGTTTACCACTGTGCATAGAGATCAAATAGCACTGCCTCACTTCCTCTAGTACTTAAAACAGCAGTCAGCTTAAAAGTGTGGCAGAGACTATGGGCCTTATTAAGACATAATGCACTTGTATTAATGCGGATGGGATGTCCCTCACATGTGTGAGGGAGAACCCCATCTACCAAACTCTAAATCAGACCCAGGGGCCTATGTACAAGAACATTGTGGAGCAGTCCCGCCCTCCGTTACCAAAACGCAGGGATGCGCCATATTTACAACAATGTGTTTTCCCCAGCACAACTAAAATTAGCTGCCTAGCGCAAACCCTGGAACCCTTGCACCACAGTGCAAGTGGTGCAAGGGTGTCTGTGTTGCAGGGAATTAATGTTTATGTGCAGGAAGGTGTCCCTTCCTGCACATGAACAGTCAATAATGGTGTTTTGCTCTTTCTATAGAAAAAGCAAAAACGTAGAGAAATAAAAGTATTTCTCCTCATTGTGCCATTCTAACGCCTATTCGTGCATGGAATTAGTTTTGGCACTGCCACAGATTTACACCTCCTTGTAAATCTGGGGCAGCATCAAAAAGCAGGGATGTTGTGGTGGAACGCCCACAGCAACACCCACTGTACGCCCCTTTCACGCAAGTGATACGTGTAAATATGGAGAAGGGCATATCATCACCCAAACGTCACTAAAAGTGATGTTCCGGTGGCGCCATCCCCTTGTAAATATACCCCTCTACGTCTAAACCTAGGGTTCTCAGTGCTCACTTTATCTGACACAGCCCCAGACCTAGAGAGGATCCACAGGGCCATACAAAAAGAGACAGCACACTATACAACTCTTTGCACAATGCGTCATGGCCACGATGACTCATAGCTTTAGCAGTTACCAAGGAGTGTTTGAAGCGCCGCATCACAGCAACAGCTCGCAAATTGGGCACAATGGCCACCAAAGGGAAACATTCCTCTGATGACTGCAAAATATGTCAACCCAGCAAATACAAAAGTAATTACAGTCTGGAAAACAAGGATGGCCACAAATGAGGCAAAAAGGAACTCGGAATTAAGATCATTCGATGAACAATGTGAAAGATGAAAGGCGGAATTAATAAGGAACACACTTCCCTTCCCCGATCTAATGAGTGGAAGCTTCTGGAAGCCTCGGCGCGTGCACGCATCTTCCCGCCCTGCTTTGACCGCGCCAGCTGACTGACAGTCGGGCTCATTCGGGCTGTAAGCCAGCCTTTTTCCTCTTTCATCGGCCCCACGTGTCAGGAGTTCCATGCGCATTATGAAAGGATCCGATGGCGCATTTTCTCGCAGGTCCATGTTTAAACATTTCAGTCCATCAAGCAGCCGATTAAGGGATTTGTAAAACACTGGATGAACAAACAACCGCAGTGCCTCGAGCCGCTGGGCACGTCTCACAGGAGGGAGGGCAGGAGGGAGGTGACAGGCAGCTGATGGAAGGCAATGCAGCCTGCAGGCAGGTGTGACTGACTGACTTCCAGCGCCGGACGGGGCTGTGCCTGTCACCCTACTGCGGTCTAGCACACCCAAGGGGGCATGAGGTGCCCTCAGCTCCGCAGTAACGAGGGAAAATTAGCTATTGTCGGGGACACCACAAGGAGTCAGTATATTAAGGATAGTAGAACCCATGACATCTGGAACAAAAGTCCGATTTTCAGACTCCAAATTCAGATATGGTTTTTCTTACTGTACTCCCCCCCCCCCCCCCTATTTATTAACATTTATTTCAAAAGTTGAACGTCGTGTCATAGACAGGGGCTTAAAGCGCAGTGTGGCGGAGAAGGGCAGCCTTTAATGGGCTCACAACCCTTTAGGGGGGGCACCCTTCCGCTCAAGCCTTAAGAATGTTTGCGAGACATGGGAAACTCGGGGGCCCTTCATCACATTCTGCAGGGGGCTCCATCATTTTGCGACCCGCCACGTAAATGGCTGAATATAGAGCGCACGTTTATTTCCGCCCTCTCAATACACCGGGCCGGCTTACAAAGTTTGGGTGATTCACAGGAGTTGTTGCTTTTTCCTGCCTTAGGTCTGACTTACTTGAAAACTTCCAGAAATGATGCACAAAGCTTTTGTCCTGTGAATATATGTTTCCATATTCAAGACTTGTGTGTGAGTTACTCATGAATTTTTCGATGGATGACATATTTATCAATGGCAAAATCCTGAATGATTTAGGAGCTTGCTAGACAAGGGCTTTCATGATAATGTGTGTCTTTCTCGTGCCATTTCTGTAAAATTTGCTTGTAAAACAGGAGTAAAAAACAACTCCTGAATGTAAAGGAAATTAAATTGCGATAGTTGTGCCCACCTTTTTATTGAATATTGGGGCATATCAACAACAACCAGCGATAATTATCGCTAAGCGCACTTAGCGCTAGTATAATTATCGCCGGCTAGCGTTGATTTTTATCGCTGAGATAGCGTGCTATTAGCAACGCTTATCTAAATAGCGATAAAAATCCTCACGCTAAGTGGCTAACGTGAGATAATCGCTGGAAACCCAGCGATAATCTCACGTTAGCTTGTTGATAGGGACAGACAAACTTAGCCATATATCCTCCTTCCATAGGATATCATGGCTAAGTCAGAAAAATACCAGACGTAACAAAGCAGCGTTAACCGCGGTTAGCGCTGCTTTTTTTGTCTCTAACAGGGTTAGCGATATTCTTGATAATAGGAGAAATGTCGCATAGCGACATTTCTCCTATTATTCTACTCTGGAACGCCCCCTTTGCATCTCATTAGAGATGCAAGGGGAAGCGAAGAGTAAAAGGGTGCTAAAATGCAAATTTGCATGTTAGCACCCTGTTGTTGATAGGGCGCTAGTTTTATCTCTGCTTTTTTGGCTTTTAAAGCCAAAAAAGCAGAGATAAAGCCCTTGTTGATATGCCCCAAAGTTACACATGCACATACTCTGGATTTCTCATGCGTGTTTGGGGCATTTTAGAAGATCCCTCTACGACACAGCCCTTTTTTCACCGCAGTCCTTGATCTGCAGCTGTGAGCATGTACAACACTGTAGGCTTTCACCAGTAGGCAGATCTATCTGCGTCATAATTCACCTCTGGAGACTTACGCCTACAGACAGGACCAAAGCTAAGCAAAAAACAAATAATTAAGGGCCTTATTTACAAGAAAGTGACACAGTGTGGCACCGCCAGCCATTTGGCTGCATGGTGCTGTGGCACTTTCAAAGCACAGGTATGCATTATATTTACGACAGCATGTTGAATCCCTGTGCTTTCCCCGGGGCTGGAGCACAATTGGCTGCCATGTACCAACGCAGAAACTGCGTTTTAGGGAGGCACCCTTGCACCTTCCTGCACAAAAACAATCACCTGCGATTTTTTCCTCTCTCTCTGTGTGCTGCAGAATGCTGCATGCCTATAAAGAGACTAAAAAATGAGGAGAAATATAAGTATTTCTCCTCGTTGCCCCTCCTCACGCCTTCCCTGGAGAGGCATTGGATTCTGACGCATTCCCAGGTTCACAAAATGTTATCAATCTGGAAATGTGGCAGAATCCAGGGGTGTTGCGTGGGAACACCTGCAGCAACACCCATGGAACACCCCTTTCAAGCAAAGTGCTGTGTGAAAAGGGACTGTATTTACAAGGCCACAAAAAGCCACACAGTGTGGATATACGTGGGCTTGTGAATATGGAGCACCACTCTGCGCTGCCAGAGCATAAAAAAAGTGACGCACCGGCGGCGCAAGGGACTTGTAAATTTGCCCCAAAGAATTCATTGGTCTTACTCTGGTAGTGGGGTAATTTAGCAACAAAGGTGAATTCACATGTTTTGAACGTCAATAGCAGCTCCTTATGAATGGAAGAGTTGGTTTCACTCCTGACATTTGCGATAGAACTTGGACAATTCGTCACGAATGTAATGGTCTTCATGAAGACCCTCAGTCCCAGATTTATCAGAGGATTGCACTGCCCCTGCGTGACAACGCAACCCTTAAGTCAGATTTGCCAAGCCACAAAAAGCCACTTTGCGTGGCCCTGCATGGCTGGCGTTAGTCTGGGCCAGGAAGACATTACATGGGTGGAGAGTGAGTGTTCTCACAAATCGACCTATGCATTTTTGGCACATTCCCATATTTACTAGGAGTAGTAAACCTGGAAATGTATCAAAATTGTAACCTTCCTGATTGAGGTGCAGAAAGAAGAAATCTCTTTATTTCTCCTCATTGTTTCCTCCTTCTAAGTGTGCCAATTCTGCATCACACTTAGAAAGAGGAAAAAGCCTGTACCAATTGTTTTGTGCAGGAAGATGTACCTTTCAACATAGAAACAATGCAGGCAACCTCACACCATGGTGCATGCATGACTGCGTTGGCACTAGGCAACACAGTGCGCCAGCACAGAGAGCGAGCAGTTATGTAGTGCAGCAAGTTGTTTTGCTGTGTTGTGCTGCGTCAAGTATTGATAAGTCACGCCCTGAATGCGGACAGGGATAAACAAGCCCTTTGGTCGGGGGTAGATCATATCAGCTCTGCATTGTGAGAGCGTTAAAGGTTCAGACTCTAGATGACATCCAGCACAGCTCACGGGTCACAAAGTGATGCAGAAAGGGACAGTTGTCCAGTTTCAAGCAGTGAAGTTGCTCTGGCAACAGAGCATGTGCCCAATGCATGTGTGAGCACATTCACTGCATATAGCATCTGTGTGGAAGTACGAAGCGATGGGTCGCCCTTCAGTCATGATTCAAAGGTCAGATGCTCAAATTGTCCATCCCTACATGTATGCTGTGCCAGCTGCAAATGTGCATGTTGCAGAATTAACGAATGCATCTCTGCAGCCTGCTCAGTTGTACGGTATAGATCTTGCACAGACTACTCTGCACCTGTGCACAATTTCATGAGATGGAAACTGATTACAATTACAGACTAAATGGTAGAATGCACACCACATTTCAAAAAGTCTTCTGCTTAATAACACTGGATGGGTAAGTATGGCCGTGCTCCCCTGGAATGTGCTCTGAATGTTTGTAGAAAACTGGAGCCTCGTCAGGTCCCCAGGAACCAAGACGCACTGCCAGCAGAACAGGATAAATATAAACAAGTTCCAAGCATTGCTTCCATTTTAGTCCATTTTACTCCATCAGTAATCATGTTTCATCCAAATAGTGTAATACTTTCGAATTTCGACAAGCATAGTTCTCAGATGTGCCTATCCAGTTTTCCATGAAAACACATGGATGTGCACCATTCGTCATGACGCATATCGGTAAAATCGACCCAATGCATTTCAGGCGAATTGCCCTTCCTCAGGGGTAGCTAAAAGAAAAAGAATAAATAAAAACCAATGATCACCATCTCATAATCAAAGCAAGATACTATACCATATAAAATTGTATATGTGAAATAAAGCTATATTAAATTAATAAATAATGTAAAAGCAACCCTACAACAAATGCAGTCAGTGAACGAGAGAACACATGAGTGCAAAGACAATAAGGATTTCAAGCTCAAAAATAGCCTTCCTATCTGATGCAAAACAGTGATGACCAACATAAAGTTTTATCATCTGATTAAAAATGTCCTCGTGTTTAATGCTATGACTGAACCGTGTGCTCAGTGGCAAGACATGAACCAACAAGAAAGTGCTCGCCGCGTACGTGTGAAGACCACTATGTGCAGCTAAAACCAAAACTGGAACCTAAACAAATGTCTTAGGTTCACCAGTGACAGAAAAACGAAACTAAACATTTACCTGCAGTGATATCGCGTGCCACAACTCTCCAGTCCATTAGTGAATGTGCTGCTTAACGAACACAGGTGCATCAAGTGTTCCTAAATTATACCATGTGATTGAACCATGCCAGGTGACCACACCACCCCAGTGGCATGAAAATCAACAGAATATGTGCACATTTTGTTGATTTTCATTCAACCGGGGTGGTGGTAGCCAATCTGCATTTATAGTTGGAGTTACCATAGAGAGGGATTTTTATTGTATTTTGGTCCCTCAATAACTTTGCACCCTTTGAGGAATGTCTGCGAAACTTTTCAGATCTGTTGCACCCGTTTCATTATATTTAAAGATAGAGAGAGAAAGGGAATGTCAGTGGAGCCACTCTTGGTCCCCTTATAATGTATAAATAAACAATGAAAGAGTGGTTCCAAATGATTAGCTTGGCAAAAGGAGCCACATATGTGCCTTATTCTAGCTAATCATTTGGAATCACTTTTTCATTGTTTATTTATATTTGCACCCGTTTTATTGTCAGAGGACTGAAAGTTTTGCAGTGTTTGGCCACGTGGCTGCAAAGAAAAAAGTGGAGTCCCAAAACCGGTTTAAAATCCAATGCATTTTGCACATACTTTTGTATTTCGCATAGCGCGAAAACATCCAGTTGTTTTGTACTGAAATTGGGCAGCATTAGATATTAGGGTGTGAAGATAATTCTTTTGGGTTCTGCAGGTATGTAAAGTAAGTATATTTAAGTTATAAGGGTTTTCAACTTACTGATATATGTTCCAGATTTTTGTAAAAATGTCGGGGTATTTTACAGTAGTACCACAGTGCATATGAATAGTCATTAGGTGATTGGCTAATGACTGCCTTAACAAAAGTCAAAGGCAGCCTTGTTGTTTTTGTTTCAAATGTCCCTGTGTTCTGTATTCTGCCTTCCGATCTAGGTAAGTATTAAGTTTGTTATTTTTCCCATACCTTTTACCATTTTATTGAAGTGGTAATATGTATGAAAAATATTTATATGTTTCTATATATTTTTTTAAAAAATAACGAAGTACTGCAGTTTTAGCATGGTACAAAATAAATTGTTAAAAAATGTATATATTTAAATATGGATAAAAAAGTCTATGTAGTAGCGTTTTAATCACTACAAATTACCCCGCTACTTTAAAAAAACATAGTTCACCCTAGACTGCTACAAAAATACATAGACATTTCTAAATAAAATTTCTAACCTATTACCACTTAAATAAACTGGTATTAGGTTGTGAATGATAATAAAACCTAATACTCACCTTTATGTTAGATCCTAACCCAGAACGCATCAAAACGGAAACCATGGAGCACAGAAAAAGTGCGATAAAAACTATATGGCTGCCTTTTATCTTTGGTAAACACTTTCTTACACTCTCACGGTATGTCTGCTTCAATGGGGACACACCGCTCTACACCACTCCACTCTATAACAATTCACTTTTCGCTACTCCACACTAAGCTATTCCACTCTACGCCACTCCAATTTATGTCACTCCAGTATATGCCACTGCACAGTACGCTAACCCACTGTACGCCACTCCACTATACTCCACCCCACCCCACTGTACACCACTACACTCTGCACCTCGCTACTCTACACAAATATATTGTTCACCACTGTATTCTATGACACAACAGTGTAAGACACTTAACTCTATGCCCCTCCTCTGCACGCCTAACAACTGCATGGTGTTCAACTGTACGCAAATGTACGCTACTGTTCTGTATGCCATTCCACTCAGCACCACTTTAGGGTACACCACGCTACTTCATGGTACACCACTGCCCTCTATAGTCTATGGCCCTCCATTCTACTCAACTGCAGTATACGCCATTACACTCTACCACAATCCACTGTATGCTATTACAATTTACAGCACTACATTCTAAACCACTCCACTAAACGCCACTCCACTCTAAGTCACTACACTCTACGCTTCTACAGTTAACCCTATTCCACTATAGGACACTGTACTCTCCGCTACTCCACTACATACCAGTCCACTGTATGTTACTAGACTCAACACCATTAAACGGTATGGTATTCCACTCAACACTACTCCACTGCACCCTACCTCTCTGTATGCCACTCCCCTGTATGCTATTCCACTGTACACCACTCAACTCTACACCATTCGACTGCACCCAATTAGATTGTATGCTATTAGACTTTATCCCACTACAGCCTACCTCACTTCACTCTAGGCACGTCCACTCTACAGCACTCAACTGTCCGTTACTCCTCTGTATGCAACTCCAAGGTGCACCACTACTGTAGTCTACACTATTCCAATTTATGCCACTCCATACTAACACACTCCACTGTACGCCACTGCAATGTACGCTTTTCCACATATGATATTCCAATGTATACCGCTACACTGTACAACACTCCAGTTTGTAGCACTCAACTGTATGCCACTACACTTTATGCCAATCCAATGTAGTCTGATCCACTGTATGTAACTCCCATGTATGCTATTCTACAATATGCCACTCCACGCCACGGCCCTCCATTGTACTCAACACCAGTATACGCCACTCTACTCCACCACCATCCACGGTATACTTTTTACACTTTACAACAGTACACTCAACCCTACTCCACGAAACGACACTCCACTGTACGTGACTACAGACTACGCTTCTATAGTTAACTTTATTCCACCGCATGAAACTGAACTCTATGCTACTCCACTATATGCTACCCCATTGTACGTCTCAAGACTTTACGCCACTACACTCAATGTTATTCCACTCAAGACTTGTCGACTCTATACTACTCCACTGTTATGGCACTCCACTCTAAAGAACTCAACTACACGCCACTGCACTAAACTCTATTACAATGTACCCCAGTCCAGTGTATGCTATTCTGCTGTGCGCAACTCCTATGTACGCCACTCCAATATACTCCACTCAATGCTATTTGACTTCACAGCACTACATTGTACCACGCTCCACTCTAAGCAAGATCCACTGTACACCACTCAACTGTACACAACTCCACTGTATGTCACTACACTCTACCTCACGCCTGTCTACTCTATTCCTCTTCATGTCACTCCACTTTACCACAATGCAATGTACCCCACAGCACTGTACGCTATTTCAGTATACAATATTCCAATATATGCCCCTATATAGTACCACACTCCAGTGTATGCCACTCCACTGTACGCCACTACACTGTATGACAATGCACTCTGCAATGTTCCGAGGATGTAACTCTGCTGTACCACACACCACTGTCTGCTATCCCACTCTATACCACTACAGTGTACGCCACTCCACTCTATGCCACTCAACTATACACTCTTCTTTTTTATTCCACTCCACTGTACGCCACTCTATTCACTTTGGCTTGACTCTACACCAGTCCACTATATGCCAATCCACTCTACGCCACTTTGCTGTATCCATTTCAGTGTACACAACTCTAGTGTACCTCATTCCACTATGCTCCACTCCACTATATCACAATATACTGTACCACAGTACACTTTAGACCATTATCCTTCACTCCATTTAATGACACTCCACTCGACAACAGAAAACTGTGTGAATAAAATGTTTTAATTAAAATGATAAAAACCATTGAAATTCCAAGAAAAAACCAAAGGTAAGTTATTGTTGGGAAAACAATATTTATTTCTGGTATTCTAACCCAACTTAAACTACACAAACATTAGTAATTCTACACTTGAAATCATTGCATTAATAACGAGACGTATAATATCTGGAATTAAATGATTTGCCAGAAAACAGTGCATGGTACAGTGGCTAATTATAGTTAATCTGGTCTAGTGAGTAGAAATATTTTTATCATTAGTAACAAGGTTACATTTGTGTGAATGTGTACAAGTGTGCGCACATCCACCTTCCAGTCTGACACTCCTTTCCTCCTCCTAACATATATTCAAAGTTCAATAAAATTTATGCACTTTTTTGCATAAGTGATAATGTATCTATGATAATCTGACGCTATTAAGATGTGCATTTTGGAGAAACAACCCCACTGGCAGAACATATGGAACCAGAAGAGCTAACCACTACCTTGTGAAAGGAGATTGTTACACGATAGAAACAGATTTGTTCCCATTTTCTAAAGAAGGCCTAGTACTAAAGGAAGGGCCATGAACAGAATGCGGCTCAATATTCAATTTATTAGGAAACAGCTTCAGGACACCTATGCAACACTAGGATAAGGCTCCCAGATAACAGAATAAAATAAACTATTCTCCACTAGTGGTCATATATGCCCACTCTGTCTCATTTCATCTCTCTCATGTGTCCCTTATGCCCCTCTACTGCCCATCACCATCACCAGTACTTCCACTTCCACACCTCCACTCCCACGCGTTTTCATTCTTCTTAAATATTAGCCACATTGTCCTGCTTGTGATAAAATCTCACCGACCATGCAAGCTCAAAACTTCCCTTCCTTGCACAGTCCTAGCCACCACAATTGACAACTTGCTTTCACCCTCCAGATCAGCATTGTCATTTCCACATTATAAAGTGTGGATGACACACACTACTCCTGGATCATGTTTCTCCTCAGCGTCTTTCAATCGCGCTTGGCACCAAATGTTAAACTCTCTCTTCTACACAAATGTCTCAAAAATATTTCTCAGTTTGTTATCTTCATTTCTTATCAACAGGCAGCACATTGTCTTAAAGAGTTCACGTAAATCCACTGACACCGATAATTGAAATATTGAGTACCCTAAGGTTTAATTCTATACCAGGCACGTTTCAACCTATACATAAATTGCACGGGGTTCTAGTGGTCACATTGTAGATTGTCTCACACTGGTTTACTAAGAACCCACCATCAGCTAAAGACACACAACATCTCTTACTCTTCATCAATTCAACCTGGATGACTACATTTTAAGTGAAACTAAATCCTACTGAGACACTGTTCATGCTCATTAATGGAGGGATGTCCTGTCATCCAAGCAAGGATTGGGTAAAGAGCCCACCACTTCACGGTTCGACCCTCCCTCAACCAGCAACGCGTCTCTGTATTCTGAGCGTGTCGTTTCCTGTTCCTGGACATTAGACACAGTGCGGGATCCAACTTCCTCCGACAAAACGGTTTCCACCTAAATCATACCTTTGAATCAAAGAGTAAGCTCTCGCCCCCTTCTGCCATGTGGGGGACCACCTTCTGCTTAAAACTCTGAAGTCCTCCTTCACATGAGAGTTTGACTGCTCACTGGTCAAAGAAAGTATGAACACCCCCACCACCCTGAATGACTTTCCCTGGCTCCGCTTCCCTCGCACGTATCAAATGTCCCTCCCACACACATAAGCAGGATATTTGTAATTCAAAACCCTCCTCCATGGCCACAGCATTAGCTCTGTAAATTGACCATTTGTGAACACACATTTCATGGCCTGCAAACTGGTCACTGCTACTACCAGGGGCCAGGCTGGTGCGCTATCAGTAGTGCTGGTGCTCTGTAAATATAATAGTTTGAAACAGTTGTGCTTCCCTCCATAAATACTGCGGATGTAATCAAATCTAGTTCCAAAAGGGTAAAGCATTTCTTTAAAATAGGATTATAATACTGACGTCATCAGTGGTGATTCTAAGTCAGTGCTCTGCTGGTGAATGGTAGCAGTGTTCTGCTACAATGAATGGATAAAAGCAGTGCACGTATGTACAGGGGGACCTATCAGTGCTTGAATCGAATCATCACAATCTATAGATCTGCACATGGATCCAAACTCACTGCAGGGCCAGGCACGGTGGCAGAGTGCTGACCTTGCTCCAAAGATAGAGGAGTTCGAGCCCTGCCTTCGGTACATTAGAACTCGAGGGTTTTAATGAGTTGATTAAATATGTGCATTATTTATTAGTGCTTCATTATAGATATTCCGAATGCACATTATGTGGGAACATTGTGTCTCCTTGAGATTTAGGTGTTATAAAACGCCTTTATCTGAACCAGGAGGGCTTATGGTGCAATCTATTTTAGGCTGCTGACATGTTTCCCACATGATAGTGTAATGGGCGGGGGTTTGTTGTTAGAAACACATTGGGGAGCCTGCGTTTAATCAGAATGCAGCATTTTTGTTCATTACACCTTTTGGACTATCTGATATTCAAACATTTCGACTATAGATTCAGATATAATTCACATGTAATTCATATATTGGCGGTGTGTGAGCATAGCACCAGTAAATCACTTCTGTAATGAGATCTTAGAATGGCACGTGTGAGGCTCTAATAAAGTTTAAGTCAATTACTCTGTACCATCATATTAAGAGGCAATTTATGTATATTAATACACTTGTTCCCAATTACATATGTTATTGGGCCAGGTTGATTTTACACTGAAATGGCAGGGCTAGGATTTAGATGCCTCTGTCACCATGAACAATAAAAGAAAGTATGGCAAACATTGCCTTGTAAATGCTGGTGTATTTGTTTACGTTTATCTGTGATATCTTTCATTTGTGTGATCGGGCACTGAGTCCACTAGAATGTTCTAGCAAGTTCAATGATTCTGTCTATTTCTGGAAGTTCCAACATCATTTGTTGTGCTTGTAGCCAGCCAATCACAATAGAATGTGGCACCAATGGACTCGTCCAATCATATCCCGCCTTCATATCCGTATTTCATAGGCTGAGCATTGCTGTCCTTCAGCTCGTGTCCCATTCTTCAGACAGAGCAGCTTCATCTTATAGTCAAAACATGTGGTTGATGTTTTGCTCCTATGCTTCACTAACCAGAAAGTTCTTACAACTTGAGGGTGATGGTCCCTAACCAGCCCTCTCCTATGAGGCGTGTTTTGTGTCAAGCACTTCTAAGCAGAACGCATATCGTAGGCGTTATTTTGACGGGGCCTCGTATACAAAGCTATTGTTTATGGTTGCACGGGTCAACTGGGCCTTTGAGACTGCAAAATGGCATTTTGTTAATGTACAAATCCAAATTGTGATTCAGCAGTACGCTACTGAATCTCAATTTGGGTCTACAAGTAAATACTGAAGGGGAGTGTAAAGGGCAACCCTTCCGAATACCGATTCCTTATTTATGTATTAAAGTTTTGGGACCTAATTCGTATCTCAAATCATTATTATTGTACCACCATGTCAAAGGAGGTGGTAACCATCGGAATACAGGAAGGGCCACAGTGGTGGTTGCCCCGGGTGCAAAATTCTTAGGGTCACAGTGGCATTCTTGGGGGTGCAAAATCTTAAAAGAAAAGTGGAAGGATACTTGCCGTGCCCCAGGCACTGGCAACCCCTGCTACGCCGCTGAACCTTCCTCAGGCATATTAATGAGGTAGGCTGAGTTGCGACCCACTATGATTCAGTGTTTTGTGAATATAAGAAATTGGGTTATTGGTTGAAAGGTGTGTAATCCCCACACAGGTCCGGGTGAACCATAAAAGTCACTACATTAACCCATGCTCAAACCTCTCTAGTAGTTTGGCACAAAAGCATTCAGACATAACTTACAGGCAATGTGTAAAGTATGTATTCAGCACACAAACAGTAATAATGTGAAAACACAAGAAAAATCCCCAAGCAATTTAGATAAATAGAACACGTTTTAATAAAAATAATGCTAGAAGAATGACACAAATCCAATCAGTGGGACCAGAGATATTCAATTTCAAAGTTTTCAGTGAAAATAGCACCTAACAGCACAAAGCACCATTGGGGTTATGTGGCTGCACTACTCCGGGGTAAAGTTCAGGTCAACAGCGATGGAGCTCGGGTCACATACAGGGACGAAGTTAGCCCGGCTGAAAAGTTACCTTCTCAAGACTGGTGCAAAGTGTTCCATTTGCGTTGGAGGAGGCCACGAGGAGGAGGCTGAGCGTTGCAGACGATGCCTTAAGAGCGAAAAGCATGATGTGTGTCATAAACAGTAGTCGCTGCCGCTCAAAGAGTAGGTTGGTCATCACAAATGGTTATTGCTGTAGCTTCACGTTGCCAGTTGTCACAAGCTGTTTATGCCATTGTGCAAAGTGCGGGTCTCACGTTGTCGGTCACTGCGGACAATCGTGATCGTAGCAGCTTTTACCGAACTTTCACATTGGAGGTCATCACAGGCGGCACAGTCTTGGAACGAATGGGCCTGTTTGGGGTTGTGAGGAGCCCAAACTTCATGATTTACACCTTTTCCTTCAGTAGGGGCTTTTACTGATGCCAGCCAAGGGCCAGGACCTGGGGGCTGCTCTTGAGGATCAGGACTCACTCAAGCAGAGGCCAGCAGCAGGGCCAAGGAAGGACCATTTGAAGGTCCAGGCAGGTCCATTTGCAACAGGTAAGCTGGGCTGTTGGAGGGAGGCCTCCGAAGCTTGTTGTATCCCTGAAGCTCACACAGGAGTTAAGCAAACAGTCCCTTGGAGTCACTCTGCTGGCCTGGGGTGAAGGTAAGCAGGTCAAATCTTCCTTCTTATACAGCAAGGCAGTTTTCTAAGCAGCAGGGCCGTCCTCTGGCAGCAGGATAGTCATTCTTCTGAACTTTCCACAGGCACAGAAGTGTTCTGTGAGGGGCTCTGAAGGTCCAGTATTTATACCTGGTGCCAACCTTTTTGTAGAGTCCAACCCCCATCATTGGTTCTGGAAAGTTTTTCCTCTAGCTAAGGCTCCAAACTGTCTGGGTGACAAAAGCAGGGCAGGCCTGGTGTCAGGGTCCTTTGCCTGTGCTCTGGGCAAACCCCTCTGAAGTACAAATGTGGATGGGTGCAGTCCCTCCCAAATCATCCTGTCAGGATGGCCCATCTTGGTGACACCTAAGTTCTCTTTATCCCACTGCCTGGAAGCAAAACACAAGCCACAAAAACAGAGCTATCCCCAGTCATGTGACCCCAAACATTGGCAGAAAGGCACAGTTGGTTGGCACAAGAAAATGCCAAATTTCTAAAAGTGGCATTTTCAGAATTGTAACTCAAAAGTTACCTTCACCCGTAAAGAGGATTGTAATTACAATTCATTTGAGTGTAAACAACATATCTCTATCTGCTCCCATTCTAAAGTTAGCAGTTATTACATGTAATAAGATAACCCGTGTTAGTCAATTGGAGAGACAGGCCTTAGAACACTGAAAAATAACTTTAGGAGTTTTTCACTGCTAGGACATATATATAACTTAACTACACATGTCCTACTTTTTAGATCCCATGCACCCCACCCTATAAGCCTTTTAGGCCTATCTTAGGTGTGACTTGTAAGTATTAAAAAGGAAGGTTGAAGCCGGGCAAAATATTTATTTTGCCTAATTGAAATGGCAGTTTAAAACTGAACCACTAGCTGCCGTGGCCAGCCTAAGACATGTTTTAAAAGGCTCCTTTTTTGGGTGGAACAATGGGTACTGCAGCTCATTAGTTGTATTTGATTTACATACCCTGGCTATAGGTAGTACCATTTAGTAGGGACATATAAGTAAAATGTTCCTATCAGGTGAATGCCAATTGTACCATGTTTTAGGAGAAAGCACTAGCCCTGTACCACTACTCAGCAAGTTGGCGAACAAATACATTTTAGTACATTCCAAATAAAATATTGCAATGATTTTTACATGACTGTTGTTCTCATGTGAAAGTGGAAATGTTTCTTCCACAAACACCTATGTAAGACTTCTAATTCTGTGGGGTAATGAGTGATGATCCCTGTAGAACCCATGGGGCAATATACACTCATCAGCCAAGAATAGCTCCAAAATTCTCTGATGAATTTTAGGTCCTATAAAGTAGACACTATCATAGGAACATTGTTACCAACACACAGGTCCTGGTTGACAAAGGTAAACTTACATGAGAATTACGATTGTTTGCTATTCACAAAGGGATTTACGTGTTGGATCTTTACGAGTACGGAGTCTAACCACATAAAAAGATCTATTTTTTATGGGGAGAGAATCTGCACTCGTAAAGATACTACTTGTAAATCTCTTTGTGAATAGGAAACAATCATAAACTCACACAAAAGAGTAAGATTACCTTTATGAATCAGGCCCAGTGTGATCCACCAGCCCCTCCAGCATTGAGAGATAATCAACAATGTCAGTCAGATCAAATTGACACAATACAATTTATATAAAATTCCACCACTTGAAGATAATTTTGCTATCAGTTTTATCTTGTTTTTTTTATCCTGCGGTGAAGCTATATTAAATGAAGGCAAGACATTCATTACTACCAAAAAAAGAATAAAACTAGCAACTATGTTTTAATACCTTTTAATAAAATCCCACAAAAGATCCACTTAAGGATTGTTTCAACAGAGGGACAGCAATCCACTTTTTCTAGTCCACTGGGATGGCAGCAGAAATGATGGTATACCCCTTGAGCCAGGCTAGTGATTGATCAAGGGAATGATCTGTGTACTTCCGATTTAGAATCAGTATAAATACTCCAGTTCTGGGGGTCATATGTATCAAGATTAGTAATTGTGATTTCCAAATTGCAATTTCTACTTAATCGCAATTTTGAAAATTGTAATTGATAATTTGTCAAAGTGTTTTTTTTTGTGTGATTCCTAGTTGGTTGCAAATCAACCTACCTCATGAATATTAATGAGATGGGTCGCTATTTGCGACCCACTAAGAATTAGCACCATCACAGGGAGGGTGGCCTGCTTGCTTCAATGGACTACCATGTCTGTGATTGCTTTTTAATAAAGGACAATGGATTGCGTTTCAATAAAAATAAAGTTTTTTTAAGAGTAGGCAGTGGTCTATGGATTTCTTAAAATAATATATTTCTTAACATTCTCAAAGGGGAAGGGGTTGTTTGGGTACCCTTTCCCATTTGCAATGGTTTACCACCTCCATTGAGTAGGGGCTATGTGTCTGCAGACGAGCTACAAATTATAGAAAATTACTTTCTGAAATACATATTAGCCCTCCCCCGTAGTGCTCCTACTTTCGGCACCCATGTGGAACTCGGTTGGGAGTATCTGACTGACATCATTAGTTACCAGCCGATTCTACTATGGCACCGTATATGGACTCAGGAGCAATGCCATCTAACTAGGTCACTAATATCTGACTGTCTCACTTTGTCCCACTGGAAAAAGATTCCTTGGCTCTTATATGTTTCAAAATTTTTGACAGATTTGAATCACCCTGCTTATTTCACTGACCCTGAATCTCTATTGGGTATATCCAGAAAATCTTTGAAAAAGCTATGTGCTGACCACTTAAGCGATCTTCGTTTGTGTTCTGAACTTGTCAAAAAGTCAAATGTTCATTTAATGATGGTCCAATCTTCTTATGGCATTCAACCTTATTTGTCATTTTTTCTGTCAAATTATGAGAGGTATGTTTTAACCAGATTTCGGTTTGATGTATTTTTTCGCCTTGTCTCACTGCCTGTGCCCTTAGACTGGTCACGGGAACTAACAAATTGTCCCTGTGACGGTCTTACTCGCCAGTCAACCCTGCACGTAACCTTTTTCTGCGGTTTCTATAAATCTCCGCGGAAACGATGGCTGGTTCCATTGCTCCGACACTTAGGACTGAGAAGATGCAGACCGGCCCTTTTGGCACTTCAATACTTAGACACCCCGTATGTTGCCAAAACCGTAGCCTGCTTTCTCAAAGCCTGCTTGAAAACTCATTCTCAACTATTGGCAACTGTTTCCTAAGATTTTACTGACTATTGTGTTATTATTCTTGTATATAGAGTGTTAGTGTTTACTTTTAAAATGTCTGCCTTCCTTAACAGTCAATGAGCAAACCGAATTTTTGCTGACTACTGTGTTATTATTCTTGTATTTAGAGTGTTAGTGTTTACATGTAAAATGCCTGCCTTTTTTAGCAGTCAATGAGCAAACTGAATTTTTATAATGTTGTAATGTTTTAAATGTACTTTTTATGATTGTAAATTCAATCGAAATAAAGTTAAAAGTAAGTAAGTAGAGTAGGTGGTAAATTATTAATGTTTTGAGGCAGAGATTTTGTCCCTAAACAATAAGATATACCACTGTGTTTTGGTAATTGAAAGGGCGCCCTAAACATGCCCTTCCCAATACCTGATCGGTATTTGGTCATAAACCCATATTGCGATGGGGTAAAGGATTACAGATTCCCAATTTGGGATTGACACATCAGAAAAAGGGTCTTTGCTTTGGCAAATGGCCCAATTCTGCGAATCGGGCTGTTTCTGAGAGTAAAAAGGTTTAAACATCTGTTCCTTTAGTAACTTTATGTTATCAGAGGAATAAAGGCAAAAGAGGGGGGCTAAAAAACCTTCTGTTTTGTAACCATTTTACCTAATTTCCATAATCATAAATGCAAATATTCTGATGAGTACTCATGCTTTTTGCTCACAGACCATATTTTGCCTTGTAACAGATACATTTTCTTATATAGGTGTGAAAATCATTAAGCAACTCTGGTCTAGCATCAATTGTGGGGCCACCCATTGCACACAAGAGAAATTGTATAATGGGTATCTATTCTTCGTGGCCTGTGAGCTGTGCATGCTAATGAAAGTCAATTCATTGGTTCATGTGAGATAGAACATGTTATTTCAGTGAGATGGTTTCTGTCACTCTTATTGATTAATTTATTTTATACAGTGGTTTTGCACATCACAACAGTGCTCTTTGCATATTGTCTGTCCAAAGTATACAAAATAACTGATAAATAGATCAGCAACAAATTACAGATGTGTACACAGTAAAGGTCTAGTTAAAAACTGTGCAATCAGCACATGCATAAATAAGTAATGCAGTGGTATATTCTGAACATCTATACTAACATCCTTCAAAAGGGCACAATCCATTATTAGTCAGCCGTCACTGTAGCACTGAAGAAAGATGTGAAGGTCGAGAAGATGTTGTTTAGGATCCCTGAGGATAGTGGGTGCATGGCTGGTGGAACAGAATTCCACACTTTCGGAGCACAGCCTGATAAAGATGTGGACATTAGATGAGCTGCAGCCTGAAGGGAGGCTTTCAGAGGAGTAATATGAGTTTTGGGACACTAATCTAGAGATAACCAGGGCTTTGACTACCTGTTTGGGGCTATGGTACATATAGAAGAGTTTAATACAGCAGATAAGTTTAGGCTAATGACTCCATTTAAAACCATGTTGATAAAGCTATGAAGATTGGTTAGTTGTCAAGAAAATATTGGTTGTATGTTGGAACAACAAGTTCCTTTGCAACGCCTACCTAAACATTGCAGTCTCTACTGCGACCGCGTCTGAACCATGATTAGCTTACCACTCATTCTTTACCACGACTTTTCATGGTAAAGGCATGCATGGTAAACAGCTATCCGTGGCTAAGTTTACCAACCCTATCCTTCTCCCCCTAAGCCCTAAATAAACTCCCCAACCTCCTTAAACCTACCCTGAACCCCCAACCCCTAAAGACTAATCTGTAGCCCTCCCACCCCATAAAAGCTAACCCGTACCCCCACACCCATAAAAACTAACTCGAACCCGTCCCACCCCCTAAAAACTAACATGAACCCCTCACTCCCTAAAAACTAACTCAACTCCCTCCCACTCTCTAAAAACGAACACAAACCCTCCCACCCCCTAACAACTATACCTTGAAACTACCCCGAACCCTCCACCCCTAAAAACTAACTCAAACCCTTCCCACCCCCTAACAGCCAACACAAACCCTCTTACCCCCTAAAAACTAACACAAACCCCCCATGCCCATGAACCCCTATCACCCCTAAAAACTAACTCGAACACCCACCCACAAAAATCTAACTCAAACCCTTCTCACCGCCTAAAAAATAACATGACCCCCCATAAACCCCTCCCACCCCCAAAAAAACTAACATGAACCCTCCTCCATCCCTGAACCCCTTTTACCTGTTCCTGTTTGATTCCCTCTGAACTCCGCTCCGCCCAAACACTAGACCGACTTAGCCTTAACCACACACATGCAAAGTTGAGCAGAGCATGGAAGTGATTCACCTCAATAACATATATTTGTGAGCTGAATGTTTTTTAACCTAGCTGTTCTATGGAGCCTAATATTAACCAGCTTCCACTGGCTTCATTCGCTTACATGAATAATGAAATATATTGTACTGTTAAACCTGAACCAGGGGCAGATGAGATATCCCACAAAAGATCTTCAAGTCCCTCTCCATTCCAAAGTCCTAAATCATAAAACAGTGGAAAAGCCATTTCTTTCTGTCATTCACAGAAGAAGAGAAGTGAAATCCTGTTCTGTAAGTTTCAGTGCCAGTGTGCAAGGCCCCATAAAAAGAGGTAATTAGGGTTACATTTAATACCTCTCAATGCAAAATATCCTTTTTTATATTTTATCTGCTTTCAGGACAAGTACTTTCTAACAGGATCTTGCTTAAATCAGGATTGGGGGTCTTCTTGTGGTTACTTTAATCTGATAAGATCACTACCGATCATAACCAAACACAACATTTTCCTGAATTTTCTTCTTTGTAATTGGAACTGGGAATTAGGCTAATTGAAGCCTCTAAATCTGGGGCACCTAAGGATCCATGCCTGCCTTAAAAACTGCATCTGATCCCAATGCCAATTGCTATACATATTAGCACACTCCTAAGTAACATCTTCAAATCTGGATACTTCCCTACAACCTGGAAAATGCCTCAATAATACCTTTAATAAAGAAACCCTCATTGAACCATTTGGAAGTTAGTAGTTATCTCTCTATCTCACCACTTCAGTTTCCTGCCAAAATTGCTGAGAAAGTTATGATTACAGAATTGTCATCTTTACTTGCTACTATCCAATTGCTCTATTCACCTCAGCATTGTTGTAGCTACTGAGGAGTTCAGAGAGATATAAAGACGCTGTTACACGGGTTGGAGGTAAGAAGGTCTGATTTAGTCAATAGTCAGAAGGACTAGAAAATGCGACCTCCTCAAATGGAGATCAACTGCCAACTCTCTTTCACCGTTCATCCCCGGATGCCCGGCTCTACAACATTCCATGCATTCTTCTGGCGTGCGATGCAACCCAACACATCTTCTTCCTATACAATAAATAAAGAAAAGGTATAAATACAAAAGTACATAATACCCCGAAATGTAATACTTAACCATGACTCCTTTCAGGAGGATGGAATCATAATATGAACATCAATAGGTGTAATAAAATGTATACAACTAAATTAACAGCCATTGAATTGTTCTTCTGACATACTTTTTTTGTGCTACAGTTACACCTGATGAACGGCAATGGCCCGAAATGGATTGGGTAGATTACCGTTATGTTAAATTATGAAGAAATTTCAACCGCCATATGCTGCTCTGAGGAAAGCCTGTGGGGCAAACTATTGAGCTGTCTACATGAATTTGATACTTTGAAGAAAACATTTTAATAAAGACAAGATTAGATGGAATTAAACTGGGTGAAGTTGATTGAATAAGTTTTCAACATATTGCAATTTTGTTCTGTTGTAGTGCATCCCGAGTCTGGTTCACATGACGTGGTTCCAAATCTTTCAATTCTTATTTTACGCACATGGACGGAGCACGACACCGGGTTTGCGCATCTAATTATTTGACTTTGAGCACTTCAAACATGAAAACGTATTGAAGTGAGGTGAGCATTTTGTTACCTATTGATGTTAATGGCCAGTTTAGCCCACACCTTGCTGGGAACATCCACAGCCTCCACAGGACTGGGAACTGTTACCCGCGACTTTTCGCTTATGGCACAACACTTGGTTATCTAGAGCGGGCCACCACAAATTTTCATAATTCTCTTCATAGCCCACATGCTGTTGTGGCCTTCTTGAGCTAAAGTGAGCACTTTTACTCTCATAGCTTTGGGAACAACCAACAAAGAGGCACGGTATATTAACCCATTTACTACAGACAGTTCATCAAAAACATGTTTATATTTGCTTACCGGACTATTCTTAGAAATTCACACTTAACCAGCCCTTGCTTATGTCCTTCAAAACCTCCCTGATTTCTTGGTTTGAATCATAGGCATCTCTCCACTCTTGTTTTGATATGGCACCTTCTGAGTGACCTTCTATACTGCACATAATTACAGCATCACAGTCTTTTCCCTCTTCATTATCACCATTGTCTTCGCTACTGGGCAGTCTCGACAAACAGTTAACAGGTTCTTTTTGTCAGGTACATACTCAACACTAAAGCTGTGTTCCAAAAGTCTATTTTGTCATTTGGCAATCCTGGTTCTGGTCTTTTCTCACCCCCTTAGTGGTGAAGAATTAGACCAAGGGTTTGTGATCTGCTCATACAATGAACCTCAAACCCAATAGATAAGGTTTCCATTGCAGGCCAGATCCTCCTGCTCAATAACGGAATACGTCGCTTCAGCTCCTCTCAAATGTCTAGAGGCGAATGCTTCTATTTCCTCTTTACCCGCTCTCTGTTGCATGAGTACCGCTCCCAACCCTTTTTGATTGGCATCAGTCTTGATTATGGTCTGATCCTTGGTGTCAAGGGGCTTGAGGGATATGGCCTGGGCTATTTCTCTTTTGATCAGATCACTTTCTTCAGCACATTCGGTATCCCATTTATATTTGGTGTTCTTTTTGAGAAGACCATGCATGGGAAGGGTTTTGAGGCACAATTGGGGAAAAACCTAGCATAAACTCAATCAGTTGCACAAAAGGTCTTACTTGATTCTTATCACCAGAGTACAAAAATCATCTATGGCTTTTACCAAGCTGACCTTGGGTTCCAGGATCTTTGAGGACCATTTGTACCCCAAATATTCCACTGTGGGTACATGCAATTTGTATTTGTCAAGGATGAGAGTCTTTAAAATGGATAACACCTGGTGTAACCTCTCATTGTGCTGCTCCTGATCAGCACCATACACAAGCACATCATCCAGAAAGGCTATCACCCCAGACATCCCTTTGAACATGCTTTCTACAATCCTCGGGAAAAATGCAGAGGCAGAAGCAAGTCCGAAAGGGGATGCGTTTAAATTGGAACAACCCCCCCGGGATAATGAATGCCGTGAAATGCCTAAAATCAGGGTGCAAATTAATCTGGTGACATGCTGACTTCATATCCAACAAGCTAAACAATTTTCCTCCTTTTAATGTAGAGGTCATCTCCATAATGTTGGATAATGGGTATTGATCTACCCATATGTGCTCATTGAGATCGCACAAATCAACACACAGGCGTAAAGTACCATCTGCTTTTTTGGCTAGAACCACAGGAGCCACCTAGTCAGAGGATTCAATGGGTTCTTTTACATCATTTGCATATAATTTGTCAAGTTCCTGTTTCAACTCGACACGAAAGGCCAAAGGCAACCTACTGTACTACTGCATGAACCTCTACAACCAACATTATTTTATGTTTAAAGCCTCTGAATAAACCCAGTTTGTTCCTTAAAACTTCAGGATACATGGATTCCTGTGGAAATTTAGCTTGTAACTGAACATTATCTGCGCCATCTTGCCTCTCCCCAGCGCCACGCACAGCGAACACACGGCCGCCATTTTAGGCACCCCACTCTCTCCCCGCTCATTTTCGATCTCCAGCGCGTTCCCCCGGCGCTGCGAGCATCCCCCGCGCGCCGGCCACCCCCGCTCTCTCATACACGGGCCATAAACCCTCTCCTTCTGCGCGACCCTGCCATGGAACCACATCCCACGCCTGACCGACATCCCATACATGGTCGTGCATCTCTTTTGATAACCCCCTTCCTCCGCGCCCCATTGTCCGAACCGATCCCAGGCCAACACCTAGCCCTGCGGATGCAGTTTATTGCCCCTACTGAAAGAGAAACACCCCACATCAAAGGGATTACAGTGGATCAAAGCCCCTACCCCCTGAGACCCGGCCGGTTGCACACACCCCCGGGAATTGGCGGAATGTCCAGCTGTGTGATAGCCATCTCCTACTGTAGATGGGGTGGGGACTTCCACTGTAGATATGTGTGGGAACGAGCTCGAAGTGGGGATTCCGAGGATGTTCTCTTATGTTCCACAGCAATCTCAAGAATGTGCCATGTATGATAAACCTGCAATAAAGTCATAAACCTGTGTATAAGAGGCCAGGCCTCAGAGATGCAGTTAGAGCACCTCGTGACGATACCTTGCTGTCTGATCTGATGTGTTCTGCTCCGACGGAATAAAACTTTGTTTCCTGCCTTCCAGTCTCCGGCGCCTGCCTCTTTCATTGGTAAATTATCGAGTGGTATGAGAGGCGATTACCGCCGGGCAATACTTGAAAGGTTATCGACTGAAACTGCCGCTACCATTTAACAATTGGCGTCCCAAGCGTGGGGCCCATCAGCGACACGTGGATCCAGTGGGAGAGGTCCTGACGACAGAGTGAACGACTGCAACGATCGGGAGAGCTCCTGCCCGATAGACCCTCGTCTGGCAGCCGATCATCCGAACTTCACTGGTTCCGAGCAGACCTCTCTCGAGTGATCTACGGTCCTGACTCGGAACCATCAGGAGTGCCGCGGCAAATACGGAGAGTAGAGGACGATCGGGCGCTGGAGGCGGAAGACGAGAAACTGTCCACGCGGTCCGGGTAAGGTCGTGAAACACGACAAATTGTGAAATAATTGATTGATTGTCTGAAATACTAGTATTGCTCATTGATTGTTCTCTTTGAGATATTCGCTGTCTACAAACGGGGAGGAGTAGAAACACTCTCTCTCTCCCTTTGCAGATAGTGAAGGGTAGGTAACGCAGACTTTTGTCCCCGTTGTAACCCGTCGTGCCTATCTTTATCTCCCCACTGATTGATTGTCCGAACATTGATTGTTTTGAAGAATAGTGCTCTTTGAGATATTCTCTGTTTGCAAATAACGTAGAATAGGAATATTCTGTCTAGTCTTTGCAAATAGTGAAGGGTAGGTAACGCAGACTTTTGTCCCCGTTGTAACCCGTCATGCCTATCTTTATCTCCCCATTGATTGATTGATTGATTGTCCGAACACTAGTTGTTCGATATTGGTTCTTTGGAGGTATTCTCTGCTTACAAATAACACGGAATAGAGATATTCTGTCTAGTCTTTGCAAGCAGTGAAAAGATAGGTAGTGCTGACTTTTGTCCCCGTTGAAACCCGTCATGCCTATCTTCTCCCCACTGATTGGTAGTTGGTTCTGCCCGGACCGCTTCTTAGAGGTGGACCATCCGGCTCCACTGGAAGGCACCCCTAATAAGGACATGTTCACCAAATATGGACTAGTCGCCGTAGCTTATAGCAAGCTATGGCATAAATACACAAGGAAGGACCCCGAGAGTCAGTGGCCACTGATGGGATCCTTCGACGACCATAAGATAGAAGTGCTAGAAATGGCTCTGCGTAACAATAAAACGACGCCTACTATGCTTGACAGTATCGGCATGTGGCGCAAAGAAGCAACACAACGGAAAAAGAGGGAAGAAGTAAAAGCAGAAAAGGAATTACGAAGGGCAGCTCACCTTGCCGCTAGAAAGTTAGAAGAAGAAATAAAGGAGAGAAGGGAAACTAAACTAAGACAGGAGCCCGAAACCTCAGGCCAGTACGCTGTTAGGACCCCCTCTATGCTCTACCCTGAGTTGTCCTCTAAGCAACGAACGAATGACGAATTATTATTAGGTCCCCCAATCATTTACATGCCCCCTCCATACGCACCCTCCCAATCGGTAGTGCAACACCCACAACCCCCAAACACGAGCGAAAGCAGTACAGGGGCCTCGGCCCTCACGGCCTCCGCGCCGGCCGAGCCTCTTGTACTGAACACAACGTCGGCAATGACGTTGGATGACCCTGAGATAAGAAAGAAAGATTCCACCAGAATGAATCGACTAACAAAGGACGAACGAGCAGGCATCGACAAGATAGTAAAGACACTAGTGGAGCGTAAGGAAAGTGAGGAGTATATAACAGACGTATATAACTCGTATGCAGACAGCCGCAGACGACACTTTGTCGTACGACTTTGTTATCACGCCCTGAATGCATATGAGGATAGGTACCACGATAAAGGTCCCGAAGGCTTAGCGGCCCTATATAGGAAGGTAGACATTGGGGAAGAAGGAGAGGGCGATGTGACGAACCTCTTCACTCGTACACTCGGGGTCTATCGACACCTTAAGGAACACGGACAGACAACCAAAGCAGAAACCCCCATAACGACCAAGCCCCAGGAAGGGAGGGCTGATACCATGATGCCCATCAAAGAGGCCGCCCCCTACTGGGTCCCCCCACGAGGTCAGGGAACACATGACGACATCAACCACCAAGATGCGAAGGGGAGGGTTGTATATAATTGGGTCTACCAGCCATGGGACCGACAAGATATTTTGACCTTTAGAAAAACTCTACCCCACTTAAGAAAGAACCCGACTGCCTTCTACACCGAACTAGGTACGGCCTTAGGCTCAACAATAATGACTTTAGCAGATATCGACTTGTTCTTCGGATTATGTCTGCCGGCTGATGTGTGGAAACAAATCCGAAAAGTTGACCACGCTGAGCCGTTCGGATATACCTGGGTACAACTCGATACCATAGATAAACAGCGAGAACCAGGACAGAAACCCCCGAAAGCCATATTAGAGCTCCCAGACAAGATTGTACAGAAGCTGAAGACTCTAATCCCAGAAAGAAAGGTAGACTGGTCGATAGTGACGGCTTGTCGCCAGAAACCCCAGGAGGATGTGTCTGAATACTTCTCTCGGTTCGAGACTGTGTTTTCCGATTACAGTGGCCAAGACATGACCACTGCAACCGGACATCACCTCTTTGTCCAAAACTATGTGAAAGGTCTGTCACAAGAAGTCTCCCAGAAGCTACAGACCAGCGAGAGTAGTTGGGCAGCCTCAAAGCCCGCAGCAATCCTCCAGATGGCCCAATACTACGAAAACCAAAAGAACGAGAACGACAGGGCGTCAGAGAGGAATAAAAAGGAACTGAAGGAGAGGGTAATGATAGCTCAGTTGCAAGGGGTGACCATAGGAAGGGAACCCCCAAAAGGGAATTACCAACCAATCGCCCCTAGAAAGCTACCTCCTAGAGACCATACACCTGCCCCTTACAACGGACGGAGAGACTTAGATGGGAACCAATGTGCGTTCTGTAGAGGATTTGGACACTGGAAATCCCAGTGCCCGGTCCTTCTGGACTTGAACAAAAATAGGGACCCCAGAGACACAGCACCTGACCCCAGAAATAGAGGACAGGGACGAGGATACACAAACGACACCATCAACGACAGGCCAGGCAGACCAAACACCTTTGATCGCCCCCGACAAAACCAGTGTCAACAGTCCGACTATGAAAGCACCCATGATTTCGCATAGGACCGCCAGGGGCAAGGGAGGGATCCAGTCGAACTCCGTGTTGACCAGCAAGGTCCTTACGTCACTGCTAAGGTCTTGGGCACAAAATCTCCATTCCTGGTAGATACTGGGGCGACACGTAGTGCGTTATCTAAACGACTGATTCCTAGGGCACCCTTTTCTGGCTCACACGTAACCTCAATAGGCTTCGATGGAACGCCCTCCACTAACCCCTTATCAGCACCAATCTCCTTTGACTTAGAGGATAACACCACTGACACGACCTTTCTGCTCTCCTCCAACACCCCCGATGCTATTATGGGACTTGATTTGCTAAAGCATTTTCGAGCTACCATCAGATGCTCCCCAGACGGAGTTCGAGTCATCCTGCACGATAACCCAGATCTGTCCAGACCCTGTCACACACGGCGTATGCTCTCTATAACCGATGCTGACACGTCCCTACTCGACACATTACCTTCACATCTATGGGCTAGAACCGACTCAGATGTAGGGCGCATGGTGATCGACCCGGTACACATAACTGTCCGACCGGACGCAGTGCTCCCAAAGCTTCCACAGTATCGGATATCGCCCGAAGGCGAGAAGGCATTAGTGGAAATCATCGAGTCCCTAGTCGATGCAGGAGTGGTAGAAGAAGTAGTCAGTAATGTTTGTAACAGCCCTATCCTACCCATTGTAAAGAAGCAAGGCGAGGGAGATGAGAAAGCATACCGTTTCATTGTTGACTTGCGAGAGGTTAACAAAGTAGTCATACCTCAGTACCCCGTGGTCTCAGACATCACCACCATCCTCACCCTGATTCCATCCACTGCCACCACCTTTACCGTTATTGATCTCAAGAACGCATTCTTTTCCATCCCCATCCACCCAGACAGCCGCTACCTGTTCGGCTTCACTTTAAAAGCCCGTTCGTACAGATTCTGTAGGGCACCCCAAGGCTACACTGAGAGTCCCAGTATTTATAGCCAAGCCCTCAAGAGACAACTAGATGCAGTCCAACTTCCTGATGGAGTGGTGTTAATACAGTATGTCGATGACATTCTTTTGGCGGCCGACACCACTCCACTTGCCGTCACAGCCACCATTCACCTCCTCCACTTCCTCGCGGAGAACGGTCACAAGGTCTCCAGGAAGAAATTGCAATTCTGCCAACCCCAAGTAACATATCTAGGCCATCTACTATCCAAAGACGGGAGAAAACCTACCCCTGACCGAATTCAGACCATCCTAGAAACCCCTGTTCCCAAAACTCAGAAGCAAGTGCGGTCCCTAGTAGGCCTCACCTCCTTTTGCCGACAATGGTTGCCAAATTTCAGTCTTATCGTAAAACCTCTGCTTTCCCTGCTGGCTAAAGATGTCCCCTTCCCCCTCCCCTGGACACCCGAATGTCAATCCTCCTTCATAGAATTACGAGACGCCCTCTGCTCGGCCCCAGTCCTAGGAACCCCAGACTACACTAAACCTTTCTCCCTCTACACCCACGAAAGGGAGGGATGCGCGTTGTCTGTCCTAACCCAGTCCATAGGCCCTAAACAACGCCCTTGTGCCTACTTCTCTGCCACTCTTGACCCTGTAGCCAGAGCTTTGCCCGCCTGCCTTCGAGCAGTAGCCGCTGCTGCTGTCTCTATCCGGCAAAGTGAGGGGATCGTGCTCTCGAACCCCCTCACAGTATTGGTACCCCATGCGGTTGACACCCTCCTGAACCAAACCAAGACTCAACACCTGACTAGCGCACGACTGACTGGTTACGAACTGACTCTGCTTGCACCCCACATCACATTGAAACGATGCACCACTCTGAATCCAGCTACTCTACTACCTCTCCCTGACGCTGACCCCAATGCGTCCCCTATACATGACTGCGTGACCCTCACCGACGAACAGACCAAGAGTAGGGTTGACCTCCGGGATACTGCCTTCCCGGACCCTGACGGAGAACTATGGGTGGATGGCTCATGCATCAAGCTCCCCGATGGCACCACCTCAGCTGCCTATGCAGTCAGCACAGCCCGAACAGTTGTTGAGACAGCCCGCATCACACAGCGATCCGCACAGGCGGCGGAACTAATTGCTCTCACACGAGCCTGCATCCTGGCAGCAGGGACAACCGCAAACATTTACAGAGACAGTGAGTATGCCTTCGGGGTAGTTCACCACTTTGGGCTCTTATGGAAAGAGAGGGGATTCTTGACTTCCCATGGCACACCCATCCTGCATGGAGATCTAGTCTCTGCCCTGACCGAAGCAGTCCTCCTCCCCACACGGCTGGCTGTGATCAAATGCCAGGCACACAAGAAAGTGACAGACATTGTAGGACAGGGAAATGCACTAGCTGACATTACTGCCCGAACCACAGCCGAGAATAGGTCCACGACCCGTATGTACGTGACCAGGTCACAAACTGAGAAATGGAAGGACGCTGGGGAAACGATTAGGGATATCCAACTAGCCAGCACACCACACGAATTAACTGAATGGGCCCGGGTGGGATTGAAGGACGATGACGGTTGCTGGCGAACTAAAGACTTGAACAAATGGTTGCTACCAGACTCATACTTGATCCCCATGCTGACCATGGCACACTCCCCCGCACACATAGGGTCTGCCCCCATGATCGAACTCATCTCCAAAGTCTGGCACAACGACAAAATCCCAGACTCAGCCAAACGTCTGGTCCAACAATGCCTAGTATGCCTCCAACACAACCCTGGGAAAGGAACTGCTGTACCCCGGGGAGGGTTTGGGGTCCCCAATCACCCCTTTGAAGTCCTACAAATGGACTATGTCCAGTTAGAAAGGTGCCAAGGTTTGAAGTACGTACTTGTCGTTGTGTGTGCCTTCAGCAAGTGGGTGGAAGCCTACCCAACCCATGACAACACCGCTATGACTACCGCAAAAGTACTACTGAAGGAATTCTTCCCCCGATACGGCCTTTGTCGAATTTTGTGGAGCGACAACGGCCCCCACTTCGTAGCCGAAGTTATCCAACTCATCTTAAAAGGGTTGGGTGTAAAACAGAAATTCCATGCGGTCTTCCATCCCCAATCTGCAGGCTTGGTTGAGCGACACAATGCCACATTGAAACTTAAGATAGCAAAAATAGTCGCCACCACAGGACTGAGATGGCCAGACGCTCTCCCGCTAGCATTGCTATCAATGCGTTCCACCCCCACTAAACACCACTTGACCCCCTACGAGGTCGTTTTCGGGCGGCCCATGAACCTTTGGGCTGCACCAAAGCCAACATCCATCCACGACGTCCCGGACGTCCTCATGTCTGACTATTTGTATAACCTAACTAAAACGTTGTCTGTTATCCATCAGCAGGTGCTGCAAGCCATTCCCGATGTTTCCAGGGGCCCCGGACACGACATCCAACCCGGCGACTTTGTCTTAGTGCGTAACTTCCAGCGCACCAAGAGTCTGGAGCCCCGGTGGACGGGCCCCCTGCAAGTCCTGATCACCACCCGAACAGCCCTTCGAGTGGAGGGGAAACGCAATTGGCTGCATGCACACCACTGCAAGAAGGTATCACCGACCCTGACGACCACGGACAACATCACCGCCCAGGAAGAACTTCTGGACAAAGATCGACCATCCCTGAGCCGCTACCCGGATACAGAGACACTTGAGTTAGTGAAATATCCCGATCCCACTGTGCCATCCAAGGAAGGGTATAACTTGCGACGAAAGGAGAGAACTTCGGCTAAGCAGACCACAAGCTAAGTGGAAATCTCAGAGCGGTAGCCTAGTCACCTCACAGGCCACCAGGAGAGAAACTAAACAAAGTCTGTGGTTCTGCCCGCTACCGAGTCTCTCGAAGGTGATGGAAGCGCCCAACATGAAGATGATGGAAGCAACCGGACGTCCGAAGATCCACTACAAAAATCCAAAGACTGACAGAATGCACAGCTCAAAGACTATTGCACTTTTCATTACCCTTCTCTTTTGCCTTCTCCTCGTGGTCACCTTCTGGATCATGGAGGAGAGTACACCCGCTCATAAGACATTGCTGACCACCGTTCAACCTACCACCATGAAAGAACACCATCTGATCTCACTTTCACCCCAACTCCGAGAAAGGCGTAAGGAGTTCTGGAATAACGCTTTTGTGCAGTTGCTCCACCAACACAATCTTGCTGCCAACGCCACTAATTGCTGGATCTGTGGATTGCTACCGCATGCCACTGGACACTCTATCCCTTTCATCCCTTCACCTTTTTCTGTCCATGGCTCCTGCCTCGCCTGGCTAATCCTCCTGCAGGAAAGCTACAAGGACAATACCACTTCCGGCAGAACTATGTCACACTTCTACCATGGGTTCTGGCTGAACAAAACTGGAAGAACTTCTGCCCCCTTCTGTCCTCTGAGATCAAACACTTCCTTTCACATGGACATCCCTGCCAAAGAACGAGTTGAAATGCAAGTGTTCAACAACCCAGCCAGACCCACTTTCTCTTACCTCCGGAAACGGACGGCCGCCACCCTAACAGTGGCCCTATCCGTCATCAACATCACTGGATTTGTGTGCCTTGAAGGCCTGGGAACGCAGCTGGTGGGCCACAGCTCCTGCCTCATCACCCGAACATTGGACTCAGTTGATCCACCCTCCTTTGTTGCCTCCCCGAATATGTACTTCATCTGTGGTACTAAGGCCTACACCTGGCTCCCAAAAGGTTGGGGAGGCACCTGCTACATCGCTTTTGTCCTTCCTCCGACATATGTGGCTCCAGCAAACCATCACCGACAGAAACGTGCCAAAGACATTGTGCAAGCCGACTCCACCGGAGCGCAGTTCATGGACGCGGTAAAAGGTCTTGTTCCGCTCTGGGGTCCAATGGCAAACAGTCGTGCCATCCGCCACTTAACCGAAGCAGTCGAAACGGCGATGAACATTACGGCTGGCATCCTCGCCAACAACACTGCTGAGCTTCAGGCAGTCCGCCTGGTGGCTCTTCAGAACCGCCTCGTTCTAGATGTGGTTCTGGCTGATCGTGGAGGAGCATGCCGCATCATTGGGTCCAGCTGCTGTACCTACGTACCGGATAACTCACCCTCAGTCTACAAAGCAATTGAACACCTCCACAGACTATCCTCAGAGGTCCATCAAGAGCAAGAAGAATGGTCACTGGGGAGTTGGTTTTGGGACACTATTAAAAGTTGGGGATGGAGGCTGTTTTCATTTATCCTAATACCGATTGTGATACTATGTGGATGTTGCTTGGGGATTCAGTGTCTGCCACCTTTATGTTCGCTTTTTATGAACTGCATCTGCCCTAAGACTTTGAACTTTGAAACAGAGCGAATGAAAGCTCTGTATGAGGTGGAAATTCGTAGTATTATGGGGATAGATCCGAACTAGACAAGCTGGCGAGATATGTTAAAAGGGAGGACTGTGGAAATTTAGCTTGTAACTGAACATTATCTGCGCCATCTTGCCTCTCCCCAGCGCCACGCACAGCGAACACACGGCCGCCATTTTAGGCACCCCACTCTCTCCCCGCTCATTTTCGATCGCCAGCGCGTTCCCCCGGTGCTGCGAGCATCCCCCGCGCGCCGGCCACCCCCGCTCTCTCATACACGGTCCATAAACCCTCTCCGCGACCCTGCCATGGAACCACATCCCACGCCTGACCGACATCCCATACATGGTCATGCATCTCTTTTGATAACCCCCTTCCTCCGCGCCCCATTGTCCGAAGCGATCCCAGGCCAACACCTAGCCCTGCGGATGCAGTTTATTGCCCCTACTGTAAGAGAAACACCCCACATCAAAGGGATTACAGTGGATCAAAGCCCCTACCCCCTGAGACCCGGCCGGTTGCACACACCCCCGGGAATTGGCGGAATGTCCAGTTGTGTGATAGCCATCTCCTACTGTAGATGGGGTGGGGACTTCCACTGTAGATATGTGTGGGAACGAGCTCGAAGTGGGGATTCCGAGGATGTTCTCTTATGTTCCACAGCAATCTCAAGAATGTGCCATGTATGATAAACCTGCAATAAAGTCATAAACCTGTGTATAAGAGGCCAGGCCTCAGAGATGCAGTTAGAGCACCTCGTGACGATACCTTGCTGTCTGATCTGATGTGTTCTGCTCCGACGGAATAAAACTTTGTTTCCTGCCTTCCAGTCTCCGGCGCCTGCCTCTTTCATTGGTAAATTATCGAGTGGTATGAGAGGCGATTACCGCCGGGCAATACTTGAAAGGTTATCGACTGAAACTGCCGCTACCATTTAACATTCCCATGTATTCTTTTTTCACTGCATGAACTTGGGTATAATCCTTCTTCAGGATAACCTGTTGGCGATTACTGGAATCCAGTATGACACCTAAATTCCCCTGGTTGTGCCGCCCCAACAGGCATGCATTGTCTCCTGCCAAAACTACCACACCTCGTGATTTGCTGTCCCAGAAGCACAAATCAGCATCAAATTCACCCACTAGATTAATGACTTTTCCGCCATAGCCTACAGGGTGTATCGAACAACTTCTTAAAATAATACCCTGAGCTTGGAACAGTTCCTTTCAAACATAAGGGTGAATGGGGATCCTGAATCTGCCAAAACCTTAACGTCCACCCCATTGATGTTTACAAAACACACAGGTCTTCTGGATCCTTTGCAATTACACCACATGTAGCTTCCAAATGCCCCCCATCAGAAATGGTGACTATTTGATCCTCCTCGCTGGATGTTGCTTCTCCCTTTGTGGATCGTCTACATTGTGCACTTTTCTGGAGGAGTCCTTGCGAAACGACCCTTTGCCAGTCGATCTGCAAACCCTTGCAAAGTGCCCCTCTTTAAAACATTTGTCACATGTATTATCTGTTGCTAGACAGACCCTGGCATTAACAAGATGAGATGAACTACCACATCTATAGCACTCCAACTGCTTGTCAGTTGACCTTCTGTCACTTTTTCCATCCTTGTCAACCTTTTCTCGATCAAATCTCTCTTTGATCTACTTGCACTTGCTCTTGATCGCCAGCATACTTTGCGACGGTGCTTTAGTTGTAGATAATTACATTTGTTCCATATAGGGCATTGAGCTTTCAATTCTAGTTGCTATCTCTAAATCTTTATGTAATGTAAAATAAGGTTTAGATAGCAGGGCTTCCTATACCTTTTTATTACTGGTTTTCTCAACTAATTAGTCCCTTATCATCTCCCCCTCAAATGACTCACATGAGTTTGCCAGAATGTGCAAAGCACTTACATAGCTGGACGCAGATTTCCCCAGTAACTGTACCGTTTTGTGAAATTTTTGTCTTCCCAAAGTTGCCTCTCACATGCCTAGAATTGTGAACCAAGGGACTTGATGGCTGTGACATATTCATCTTCAACCCCATCCCCTTCCTCTTCGACTGTAAGGACCAACATCATAGGAATGTGTTTCAAAATATAGCCTCCTTCAGAACCTAGGCAATGCCTGAAAATGGCAAACTTTAGCTTATGTTTAAAGGATACCCCTTCAAAGGCGTCTAAGTATGCTTCAAAACATTCATTTCCATCTCTCCCAATCAGACTCAGGAGAAGCAGTATTAGGAAGGAATTCCGTTGATGGCAAAATTGCCTGTTGCATGGCACCATAAACAGACTAAGTCACTAAGCAGGTAGTCTTATTTGAGTGCCGATGGAGGTTACCTGCTGAAATAAGGTGTGTGTGTGTCACTGTGGATGAAACACAATAAACAGTATGCACAATACACAAATATATGTGTGATAAAGTGTGATGCAACAAAGTGAACAACTGTTGGCAATGAATAGATGTGTGTGTCACCAAACTGGACACACTCGTGGCAAGGAGCTAATACCTTTAGTACAATAAATGCAGAATTGTGTAGGTGTTGTCTGCATGTCACTGTAATTTGGCACACTTGAAAATGTAGATGTGGTGTGCAAATCACCAAAGAATGCACAAGCCAGATTAGCCGGGTGAGGAGACTTAGAGATGAGCACAGCCTAGTCCAAAATGGCCTCTGATCGCATGTAGCAGAAGGTGCACTGCTGAGGAAGTCGAGCAAAGCACAACCTGATCCAAAATGGTGGCCGGGCATACACGGCAGAAGTCGTGCAGGTGAGGAAGTCCGGCAATTGCATGCAGGCCCTATCCAAAATGACTGCAGGGCGCGCACAGTACGAGTGCTGATGTGCGGCAAGACCGGCAGTCTCCTGCAGGGCTCGCACTGTGGAGTTCGCGGTGCAAGACTAGCCCCAAGGTAGGCGCCAAACAAAAAAAAATTACAAAGTACCTCAGAGGTGCGCTGCGGGAACCAGACAGCACCTCCCATGATGACACAACCACTTGAAGGCTGCTGCGATGTGGCTCTTATCAGTCCGACTATGAACGGGCACAGATTGTAGACAACGCATGGGGTGTCCTGCTGACTGGCGACTCACTGCTAGTATAAAGATGCTGTCACATGGGTTGAAGGTATGAAGGTCTGATTTATTCAATAGTCAGCTGAACTAGAAATTGCAACCTCCTCACATGGAGATTAGCTGCCATATCTCTTCCACCGTTCATCCCCAAATGCTCTACTCTACAACATTTCAGGCATTCTTCTGGCGCGCATAGCTTGGGGCACCAGAAGGATGCAACCCAACAAAAGATAATTTACAATGGTGGCAAAGCTGCCCTCATTCTTCTAGATTTGTCAGCTGCTTTAGAAATTGTCAACCATAAAGTACTGCTGGCCCGCTTGGAGAGAGTGGGAATCAGTGATTCAGCCCTTACTATATCAGGATCCTTTTAAGTGGGTCGAGAGCAAGCTGTCACTTTTGGTAATTTTTAAGCCGTTTTCTCTTCTGTGTGGGGTCCCTCAGGGCTCAACATTAAGCCCCACACTGTTTAATATCTATGTTACCTCCCTGGCATAGCTAATATGTCCTTTTGGGTTCTCTGTAATATCTATAGTATCTTATGACACCCAGAAATTAGTTCCCAATTCCACTAACCTGCTAGAGAAGTAGCCAGTGGAAATGGAAAGGCACACACAGGAGGTGGGAAACTGGATAAACAAAAATTGTCTTAAAATCAACTTAGGGAAGACAGGGGTCCTTCTCTTTGGTCATGCCAACTCATTCTGGCTCCCCATGTGGTGGCTGCAGGATCTAGGAAACTTGTCCTGTCTGGTAAGGAAAGTTAAAAATTCTGAGGACAATTTTCCCCTTCATTTCCTAGGAACTCAGCAAAACAATAACGGTCGTTCTTTTACTTTCTAGAGTGGATTACTGTAATGCTTTATATATGGGCTTACAACAGCAATCAGCTCTTACAAAATGCCGCTGCCCGGATGCTATTAAATATTCCAAAATTTCAGTTTGCCTCCCAGGCAATTGTTGAGTTACACTGGCTGACAGTGAAAAACATGAGTCACTTTCAAGGTTCTCTGTGTGGCTCATTAAGCTTTGCATGACTCTGGACAGGAATACTTAAAGTCAAGGTTCTTCTGGTATGTTCCCAGAATACTACTCTCTGCCTTTTCCAAGAACATTTGGGTCCCAAGCTTTATAAAAGCTCTTTGGGCTGGGAAGAGTTTTTTCCTGTCTACTGGAAAAGCATGGAACAAGCTACCCATGCATTTAAAAACTCAGGGCCCCGTTAGGATTGCGGGCAGATCGCCACCGCTGTCACGGTGGTGAGTACCGCTGGCCCAGCCGTGGCGAACCACCCGCCGGATGACCCCGTATTACCCCCGCCATATTACTATGGTGAGGGGCTCCGTGGTGGACGGTAAGACCGTCCGCCGCTTTACCGCTCGTCGGATTTCTGACCGGGCGGAAAAGGGCCTGAATATGGTGGCAGTGCCTCACAGGCACTGCCATCCATATTATCCATATTAGGATGTGGCATATTTCATGCTTTTCCATGGCGGAGACTCTGCCATGGAAAGGCATGCGGTGTTTGCTACGGAGGCACGTAGTGGGCCCCCAGGGGTGTGGGGGGCTGCACTTGGGGGGTACCCATGGTACCCCCAACATTGGCATGGACAAGGTGGCAGGCACCCCGCGGTGCCTGTCACGTTGTGCATGCCAATGCACAACGTCCATTCACAACATTGTGGCGGGCACAATGTAGTGAATGCGGGATGCCACGGTGGCGGTGGCATCCTAATTGACAGTGCAGGTCCGCCGCACCACTGGTGGCCCCAAGTCTTGTTCCCCTTTAGGAAAGGGCTTAAAACTTGACTTTTTTCTAAAAAAAATGGTTTAAATTTTTTCTTGTTTCTGACAGTTTGCTGGCACCAATATGCCTTTGGGCAATCATGTGCTTTAAAAAACTGAACTTTAACTAAAACTTATTACCGAAACAACTCTGGTAAGACAGACACATGCAGTTGGGTATTGCAATATTTCACAGTGTTTATTCTTGCGACCAAGCATGTGGGTAACTTAAACTACCTCTGTATTGAAGCCTAATTTACATTTGTATTGGTAGATTTTCAATTACACACAACTGAGCATATGGAATCTCTCTCTGACTTGTTGTGTCTTATTGATCATAGGTTAGGTGTAGGGATACCACGATATTTTAATTATCACCTCATCTGTCAAAGAGAGAAAAAATGCAAAAGGCCAACGTTCATATTAAAAATGTTTATACAACATCAGAATAAAGTATGAAGGATAGAATTCCTTTTTTGGTTTTGTACTTATAATGTAGAAAATGCCACAAAATGTAGTGTAGTGTGGAGAAGTTGCAAAACTTGCATTGCTAAATACACCTAAAATATTTTACAGCTCATTTGAATCGCATGCCATCTCCAAGCGCTATCGTCCCAAATGCCAGCAAGCTAAACCAGACATGAAGTAGTTGATGGCTCAAGAGATTTTGTCTTTGTGGTAAATATTAAAAGAATTAGGGTAGATATGATTACAAAGGTGTAAGGAGGACATGAAGGGCAACAGGATTACTTAACACCAAAGGCAACTTTAAACCAATTCTAGATGACTTCTGATTTTCAGTTTGAATTGATCTGTAAGAGCAACTGTGAACCACTCCATAACATCCTACAATAAAAAACCAAGGAGCACATCTGATTATCATGATCTTGATTTATATTTTTAATAAACCATTTGTCTCAAAGGGGTGATCCACTGACCAGTTTGTATGGACCTAGCAAATTGCAGACCATTTTTAAGCCACTATTCCTAGAACCAGCAAAAATGAAAGGAGCAAATATATCCAACATCAAAGTTTGTAGTGGATAATTTAATCGCAAACAATTTAGGTAGGGTTCTGAGTCTTGTTTTATATTTACCAGAAGAATTAAATTTACCTGGAGATATTCTCCTATTACAGTAACTATATACAGTGTTGGAAAACTATGCCAAAGGTAGCTATCTCATTTGAGCCTGAGTGCTATAAAAGAACAGCTCTTAAAATTCAGTGAAGATGTGGACTCAGGTGAATGTGTCTTGGGACCAAATCCCTTAAAAATGAACTATTTGTATATACCTTGATTCATGTTACTGTAATTGAAGAGCAATAAATGAGCTAAGTTGCAACCTGGGGTATTGCTGGTATCAAAAAACAACAGATTACAGTAGACAATAGAGTTTAACATAGTATTTCATAGTATTTCATATTAAGAGGACGCATATTCCACCCAAGGTTGAGTACAGTCAAATAGGCAGAAAAAGTAAACAAGTGACAAGTGTGTATACACAAAAGGACACATGACTCTTGATTCCTGGGGTATTTTACAACTAGAGGTTAATAGAGACCATGTCTATTGTCAGCTCTTATAGCCTCGAGTGGAATCCGTGGACCTCTTCAGGGTTGGTTCGTTGCTCAAAAGGGTTCCACCCCTTGATCGTTTCCTCTCTGATAGCTATAATAGCACAAGAGACAGAGCGGATCAAGTGAGGGAAGGAAAGGGTGGGGACAGCGGGGAGGGAGACCTGTGAAAATGTAAGCACAAGGTTATACACTAGATCTATGAGTAGTTGATACAGTACACATGGAACATGTAAAATGCCTGGAGTTGGTTCAACTACCTGTAAAAGAAAAGAACCTGGAATTTCATTGAATGTCATGAACAGTGCTGAGGTTCAGAGGTTAGCTGCAGCCTAGCTGCTTGTCAGTAATTACTCTCCCCAACTAAGAACCTGTCAAAGTACCAAAAGGATTAATACATCCATGAAAGTTTTGTTACATCCCCTTTTGTTTCTTCCATCACATCCACCGTTTCTCAACACGGCTTCGCCCACGGAAGAGTCAGGCACATAGTTGCCGGTTCGCAACCCAGCTTCGTCACTCTGTGCTCCCCAAATTATATACAGCATGTATCGCCTCAAGGCTCAGATGTTTGAGTAAGGCGCAAATAGTTAATCCTATTTCCCTATCAGCGGGAATTCTCTCTCTCTCTCTCATTCACTCGGCACACACTTCATCTTAATGGCCTAGAGTGAGAATGTTCATAAGTTCCAAAGACTGTGGCAGCAACAGGAGCAATGCACCACGAACAACAGGATCCCCCCTGTATCATATATTACTCAGAGGTTTCCAAAAGCAAACATCCCGGTGCGCCAAGCACCCTTACCCTACCACAACAGCCTCTCGCCAGAACGTACTCCACCTCAGGAACCGTTAGGAATATCCGGCACAGCCTTGCGCGTCCGTTCTCTTCTTCACCTACGCGCCGCACTGAAAACGTCATCACGTGCCGGAAGAGCGAAGGCACGTCCCGGGCGCGACGCACAGACTACTGGGTAATGTAGTTTTCCTTCCGAATTTCCGCCGTTCGATCCTGACGACGAACCCACGGAATGGCTTCTAACAGTACATCCCTCCCCCGAGGGACGTCGTCAGGGCTTGGGCTTATCCGGATGCAGCTGATGAAACCGTCGCACTAGTCGCGGAGTGTGGACTGCTTCCGCGGGTTCCCATGAGTCTTCCTCCGGGCCATATCCTTTCCAGGATATTAAGTACCACACCTTCCTCCCTCTCTGCTTGGAGTCCACCACTGCACGTACTTCGTACTCTGGTTCATTGTTAATCAGGATGGGTTTTGGGTGTCTGGGTACTGGATTGTGAGCTGGCTTCAACAACGAAACGTGAAAAACCGGATGTATATTCATATGATTCGGTAATGCTAGTTTCACTGCTACCGGGTTGATGATTTTAATGATCTTAAAAGGACCTATATAGCGAGGGTTGAAGATACTGTAGCGCCGAAAACGTATGTTTCGGGTGGATAACCACACCACCTCTCCTTCTTTGTACCCTGGTTCAGGTCTTCGATGTTTATCGGCTTGTCTTTTTTACGCGGTCTTTGCCTTCTGAATGTTTCTTTGCGTGTGTTTTAGAACCCTTTGGATTTTTTTGACCCTCGTTTGTACTTCTGGCACCTTTGTGGCCTCTCTTGGGAGGATAAAGGGTAGAAACCGGGGATGGAAGCCATAGGTGACAAAAAACGGGGCATATTTAGTGGTGCTGTGTTGTGCACTATTGTAGGCTATTTCGGCGAGCCATAACCATTCAACCCACGCTTCGGTATCACCGTGTACGTAAGATTTTAGATATTGTTTCAAGGTTTAGTTTAGCCTTTCCGTTTGTCCATCCGTCTGGGGGTGGAAGCTCGTTGATAGATTTGAATCAATACGTAATGCGGCGCACCACACTCTCCAGAACTGCGACGTGAATTGTGTGCCTCTGTCTGTGACAATCGTCTTCGGAAGGCCATGCAGCCGTACTATATGCGTGAGCAGTAGTTGTGCTACTTGTCCAGCAGTAGGTATTCGAGGGCATGCTATGAAGTGGCCCATCTTGGTCAAGCAATCAATCACCACCAATATAGTGGTACATCCTTGGTCTTTCGGCAACCCCACAATGAAGTCCAACGTTATGTGTTCCCATGGCAGATCAGGTGTGGGTAACGGTCGGAGCAGCCCGTAGGGTTTCCCCCGATCGGGTTTGGTTTGCATACATACGAGGCATGTCTGTATCAGGGAGTGCACATCCTTGGCCATTGTTGGCCACCAGAATTGTCGTAAGAGCCTTTCTTGTGTCTTTTCTCTTCCGTTGTGTCCCGCGGTGGGAGAAGTATGACACCATTGTAGAGCTTCCTGCCTTAAGCTCGGGGTAGGTATGAATAACTGTTTCCCTTTCATAGGGAGGCCTTCACGGATTTTCCAATCCGGGTGGTCCACTAACCATTTTTTCCATTTTGGCCTCTCCATTTCGGTCTTTACTTTATTGAGGAATTGTTCGGACTTCACCACACAGATTGCTTGATCTGGCGGTATAATGGATCGTGCTATAGGTTCCAGAGGCGCTGGAGTGCTTTCTTGTCTTGAGAGGGCATCCGCTTTTTTGTTCGCACTCCCCGGTCTGTAGGTGAGTATAAACCGAAATTCCTCAAAAAACAACATCCACCTGAGTTGTCGGGGGAGAGGAGGCGAGCTGAGGTCATATATTGCAAATTCCGATGATCGGAATATACTGTAGTGGTATGTTTGGCCCCCATTAAATAGTGCCGCCATTCCTTAAATGCGTCTCGTATGGCGAGCAGTTCTTTTTCCGCTATTGTGTAGTTTATTTCTGATCCACTGAGCTTTCGTGACATGAAGGCGATGGGGTGCAAAAGGCCGTTCTGGGGATCTCTCTGGGATAACACCGCCCCGATTGCTACTTCTGAGGCATCCGCTTCCACCAAGTATGGCCTTTCCGGATCAGGGTGGGCCAGCACTGGGGCCGTTATTAATGCCTCTCGGAGCTGGTCAAACGCCTGTTGGGCTTCTGGAGTCCAGGCGAATTTGATCTTTTTACGGAGTAGTTGCGTGATTGGGGCCACTATATCCGAAAAGTGAAGGATAAACCTTCTGTAAAAGTTGGCAAAGCCAAGAAAGGATTGGACATCCTTGACGTTTGTAGGGATAGGCCACCTCTGCACTGCCTTGATCTTTCTTTCGGCCATGGTTTGTCCTTGTGCTGACAACATAACCCCCAAAAATTCCACCTGGTCAACGTGAAACTCACACTTACTGAGTTTACAGTAAAGTGCATTGGCTCTCAAAGCACCTAACACCTTTCCTACATGTTGTTCATGCTGGTTGACATCTTCTGAGTATATTAAAATGTCATCAATGTACACTATAGCGAATCTATCTAAATACTCCCTTAACACCTCGTTCAGAAAGTACTGAAATACTCAAATAATCCGTATCGGGTGCGAAAAGCCATTTTCCATTCGTCACCCCTTCTCATGCGAACGAGGTGGTATGCACCTCGGAGATCGAGTTTGGTGTAGATTACCGCCTTTTTTACCTGGTCCAGTAGGACCGATATCAGAGGAAGGGGGTAGCTATTTTTGATGGTCACCTTGTTTAAGGCGCGAAAGTCAATGCAAGTTCTTAACTCTCCATTTGCTTTTGGTATAAAGAAAAGGGGTGACGCAGCTGGGGATTTGGAGGGCCTAATAAACCCATTCTCTTGGTATTCTTCCAAATAGTTTCGCAAATGCTCGTTTTCTTTCTCTGACAATGCATAAATCCTCCCACAAGGCACTACCGCCCCCGGAACAAGATCTATCTGACAATCGTATGGGCGGTGTGGAGGAAGCTTGTTCGCCTGTCTTTCATTAAAGACATCTACGTATTCTCCGTATATTTCAGGTAACACCACATCCTTTTCTGCCGCGGTGGCGATCATGTATTCCTTTCCTACTGACCTGTCTACGGAACTGTGTTCCGGAAGACAATTATGGTTACAGAACGGGGAATCAAAAACTATGCTGTGATCTGCCCAATGTATGGTAGGGTTATGTTTCGTTAACCAGGGTAGTCCTAGTATCACCCCATACGAGGGTGTCTTGATGATATTAAAGGTTAACCATTCAATATGGTTTTCCCCACAGCAGACCTCAAGTGAAGGGGTACAAAAACCAATGGGTCCTAAAACCAGGTTCCTACCGTCTACGGTCAGGACGGTTTCCAAATGTTCTTTAGCTACCTTGGGGATCTCTAACTTCTGCACAACGTCTTCATCCATGAAGATGCCTGTCGCACCAGAATCCAAAAGAGCGTTTACTTCTACTTTTTCTCCTTTGAGACGTAAGTGCAGACTCACAAAAAATGATCTTTCTCGCCTATCACAGAAGGAATTTCATACAGGCCCTTGGCATTTCCTCCCCCAATCCCTGGGCCTATTAGTTTTCCGCCTTTGGTACGATCGGGGAAGTGGCCCTCGCATACCCTCCTTCTCTAGCCTTGGGTTTAGCCAAGCAGTCTTTTACGTAGTGCCCTTTCTTCCCGCAATACATACATAGGCCTTGCTTTCTCCTCTGTTCCCTTTCTTCCTGTGTAAGGGTCGCCCTTACGGACCCTATTTCCATAGATTCCGTTACTGACCCAGATCCCCCCACCGGTAAGCGTGGTTTATCGCTCCTCACAAAAGGACGGTCATATTTCTTTCTATCCCCCCTTCTTTCTGACAGACGATGATCCAACCGTCTCGCTAGGTTAATGAGTTCGATACAGGATCGGGGTTGCGGGTCTATTTGGGCTATTACGTCCTTCAACTCTTCCCTCAGACCATGATGAAAGATGGCTGCTTGTTCATCTTCGGGCCAGTGTGTTTCGGCCACTAAACGCTGGAGAAGTGTGGCTCAATGGTGGAGAAGTGTGGCTCAATGGTTAGAGTGGCAGACCTCGATGCAGAGCACTGGTCCGGGACCAGGGTTCGATTCCCGTCATGGCAGGGTCTCGGGCTATAAATTCCGCGGACCGGATATTCTCGCCTCAGTGCCTATTCTAATCATGGGTCCCACGCTGCAACTCTGGGCAATAGCTTGCTTAATCTCCACAACGGCCCCAACAGCGCTGGGATGCCTGGCCTCACCATGGGGGTGCCCAGGAGTGGACACCTCACATGGAAAGCCAGGAAGGGTTCCACAGCGGTATGAGTAAAAGCGCCAGGATGCCCCCGTTGGGGGTGGCAGTGCGCTATACAAGTACAAACACATTTACATTTACATTTACGCTGAAAAGCGTTCACATACACTAATAATTCCCGATTCCCTTGTCTTAATTCCAACAATTCCCTGTCTACCGAATACGACTGGGTTCGTTGATCAAATACTCGTTCAAACTCCTCCCGAAACCCATCCCAGTCGTACAAAAAAGGATCATCATTCCTTACCAAAGGAACCGCCCATTGCGCTGCATCCCCTGCAAAATATGAGATCAGGAAGGCGACTCTCGCTTGATTTGTACTAAAGACCTTGGGACGACAGGTGAAATGCATCATGATTTGTGTTAAAAATACCTGGACCTTCTTTTCATCCCCATGAAATCTTTCAGGGGCTGCTAATGGAATGGGCGTGGGAATTTCTACAGTAACAGGAGTGGGTTGCATTGAGGACGAGCCTCCTCCCCATGCACCTCCACCCTGAGCTCTACTCCCTACTACGTCAAACGGATTACGCTGTAATCGTTCAACGCGCTCCTGCAACGCCGCTGTTTCTACTCTAGAGGCTGCTACCTCGTTTTGCACTAGTTGTAAAGCGGCTATGACCTCTTCTAGGGTGGCCATTGTGCCCCGAACCAACCGGGAAGTAAAACTGGTTAAGGCCGGATATTCTGTCAGCTCTTATAGCCTCGAGTGGAATCCGTGGACCTCTTCAGGGTTGGTTCGTTGCTCAAAAGGGTTCCACCCCTTGATCGTTTCCTCTCTGATAGCTATAATAGCACAAGAGACAGAGCGGATCAAGTGAGGGAAGGAAAGGGTGGGGACAGCGGGGAGGGAGACCTGTGAAAATGTAAGCACAAGGTTATACACTAGATCTATGAGTAGTTGATACAGTACACATGGAACATGTAAAATGCCTGGAGTTGGTTCAACTACCTGTAAAAGAAAAGAACCTGGAATTTCATTGAATGTCATGAACAGTGCTGAGGTTCAGAGGTTAGCTGCAGCCTAGCTGCTTGTCAGTAATTACTCTCCCCAACTAAGAACCTGTCAAAGTACCAAAAGGATTAATACATCCATGAAAGTTTTGTTACATCCCCTTTTGTTTCTTCCATCACATCCACCGTTTCTCAACACGGCTTCGCCCACGGAAGAGTCAGGCACATAGTTGCCGGTTCGCAACCCGGCTTCGTCACTCTGTGCTCCCCAAATTATATACAGCATGTATCGCCTTAAGGCTCAGATGTTTGAGTAAGGCGCAAATAGTTAATCCTATTTCCCTATCAGCGGGAATTCTCTCTCTCTCTCTCATTCACTCGGCACACACTTCATCTTAATGGCCTAGAGTGAGAATGTTCGTAAGTTCCAAAGACTGTGGCAGCAACAGGAGCAATGCACCACGAACAACAGGATCCCCCCCTGTATCATATATTACTCAGAGGTTTCCAAAAGCAAACATCCCGGTGCGCCAAGCACCCTTACCCCACCGCAACAGCCTCTCGCCAGAACGTACTCCACCTCAGGAACCGTTAGGAATCCGGCACAGCCTTGCGCGTCCGCTCCCTTATTCACCTACGCGCCGCACTGAAAACGTCATCACGTGCCGGAAGAGCGAAGGCACGTCCCGGGCGCGACGCACAGACTACTGGGTAATGTAGTTTTCCTTCCGAATTTCCGCCGTTCGATCCTGACGACGAACCCACGGAACGGCTTCTAACATCTATATAGTCTGCTGTCTACGGTGTTTTGACCTCTAGAGTTACTAGCATGGTATCATCAAGACAAGGACTATTTGTACAGCAGTGAGCAAAGCTCAACACTCCTTGGCATTGGTAGTGGAGTCAGTATGATTACATAGAATACCCAATTAGATGAAACGTTCAACCTGAGAGTGCGCAACAGTCAATGTTTGGTAATTATGTCACAGGGTAACTGTGAGAAGTTGGCCTGGTATATGATGTTCACTAGTTAAAGTGACCACCTTGTACCATGCCAAGCAACCCTTATGGTGTGGTTGTAAGTCAACCTTTTCGGACTAGCTGCCCTAGTGGTAGCGTAGGCTAAGCAGTCTTTGAGGCTAAACTCGTGAAACGTGTTAAGCAGGCTGTTTTACCAAATGTAACCCCCTTTTATACCAATGAAAGGACACCACACAGATATATATTCAAAATATATATGTATTTATTTCTCAAAGTAACCCCTAGTCTCTTTATGAGCACAGGAGCACAAATCGTCAAACAAGATTACAGTAGAATACACAGAAGTTGCACTTTATATGGATAGGCCCTGGTGGCCGCTCAAACCATATACTAAAATAGTGGTATAAGTACCACAAACAGAAAAGGGAAAAGGCCTAGGGCCTCTTGAATCGCTGGGCCTACAAGGAGCTAACTTCAGTTAGTGACCAGGAGGTCCACGGGTTGCGTGTGCAGAGCAAATAGTCACACGCGAGCTCCCATAGGTTTCAATGGGTGCGTAAAAAGTACAAAGTTACTGCAAAGAGGATCTTCCGGATGGACTAGGAACTTAAGATTGGAAACACAGACACTAGAAATGATTCTCTACACTTGGGCACCGGAGTGCCAGCTTTACCTCACCCACAGGAAGCGGGTGCATAGGCGTCGAAGTGCGTCGGGTTTCTTCTATCTGTTCAATGGAGCCTGTAGTCAAAGATGCTGCAGGCGACCGGTCCGGAAGAGATGCGGTGGATCCAAGAGTGGATCGGAGATGTTGAAGACCTGTAAGCAGAGGGGACAGTGTTCACAGTCACTAGCCAGTGACCAGCGTGGCACCAGGTGGGTACCAGGCGATGTCGGGTGCAAACAGGAAGGAAGGTGTAGCTTGTCTCTGCAGCCACGTGGTCCCTGAAGGTCGACGACGTCCAGGAGTCGAGTCACGAGCTGTCCCACGCAGGCTCTCGCTGTCGGCGGTGTCGGCGACTTGATCGAAGCAAATGAGCCTTGGCAAAAGCAATTGTTGTGGAAAACGAAATAAGCTGATGGTTCTGACCAGCAAGGTCAGAGGGATTGCTCCTTTGGAGGGGAGCAAGGGCCAGTCTGGAGCAACCAGACCAGCGGTGTAGTTTTTGAAGTTCGTCGCCAAGATGGACACTAGCCAGCGGGCCAGCAACCGGTTAGGCGCGTCGAGTGGCAAAATGCAGAAGGGCCCCACGCAGATCGTGGAGATGCTGGAGGGCTCACCTTTGGTGCAGATGCTGCTCGGGTGTTGGGCTTCTCAGATCCCAAAGCACAACTTGGAGGGAGCCTCAGTTGTTGCGCTTGCAGCTTGTCGTGGTCTTTTCAAGATGGCTAGCTCCACGTGTCTCGGTGCCTCCACGGGTCTCCTCTTCTCAGGGACTGTGGATCGGGCGGTGAGAGGTCTGGAGGTCCAGGTCTTGTCAGTCTCTGGGCTCGGGCTCCGGCGGGAGGCGGCGGCAAAGCAGACATTGATTCGCTGGATGGTGCTTGCGTTAGCAAGGTGGTCACTCCCTGACCACAGGGGAGATTGGCTTCAGTCCTCTGTGCGGCAGAGCGTCGAAGTTCCCGTCTTCTTCTTAGTTTCAAGTTGATTCCATGATGTCTGAAGTCTTAGGACACAGCTCCTACCTTTAAGCGGATTCTAGGGGCCGGACTACCTGCTAGGTCCCTCCCTAAGGGTGGGACCAGGAAGGGGGGTGGTTACACCCCCAATCCTTTGTCCAGCTCGCCCCAGGCCCAGGACTTGTGTGCCCCAGGACCAGATTGAACTGGCATATGCACCGAGGCTCCTTGTGAGCCTCAGGCATGTCTGGTTTCATTCAAGCCCTACCTGACCAATACACAAAATCCTGTCTGGGGTGGTGCACGCACCTCCCCAGGCAGGAAACCCTTTGTCCACGTCTCCCAAGCTGGAAGGACTCCCAGCAGCAGGAGGGCAGACTTGTGTCTGTGGTGGCAGCATCCATTTTGTGGAGCTGAGGCTATGTCTGATTTTACCCGGGTTTCAGGTACTGTACATGTCGTGTCCCTCTAGAAGGGTGGAATGCTAACCCCGTCGCCAGAACTGGTGAGGGGTTAGTATTCCAATTCGTATGACACCCCACTCGACATGTTTTGATAAAGCCAAACCAAAGATAGCATTTAACCGCGAGGTTCATAATGCACTTAAGAGTATATGGTATGACGATATCTGGAAACAGTAGAAGGAAGTTGTTTCTACCACTGCAGACAGGCTCAGCTCATGCCAGAGCACCATCTCACATGGAACCAAGCACTCCGCCTTCAGGATTGTTAAGGCCTGCCATAGGAGTGACTTATAGGTTAACATGTGTCCCATTTAAGGTTAGGTATAGGTATACTACACCAAAGTAAGAGGTGGTTACACCAACTTACCCCAGCTGAGTGATCAGCCAGTTGTGTCAAATTTGTTAGGCCAAGCCTGGGGTGGCATAATACATGCTTCAGCCCTTGGTGGCCTTAGATACACCAATGCCCTGGGTACCTAGTGTACACTGGTACAGGGGCTCACAGGGTGATCTAGTTCCAATGGGTTATGCACCTAGGGTACATGGAGTCCATTTTAAAGAGAGAGCAGATGGGCTGAGGTCCTGAATGGCAGGATCTCAGGCCAACTAAGTCGAAAAACCAGCTAGACACTAGGCAAAAATTTGGGGGTAACCATAGTCAGATATCCACCTTCCTACACAACCTCCCCCAAACGAAGGGAGATAAGGCTGACCTTGACCAGGTAAGCCTATATTGCCCAAGTGGCCATATAAGGAGGAACCAGCACTGGCATGGTTACCCCCTGTCTCATGGTCCACTAAGCAATCCCTCACCCTAAGGGTATCAGAGGGTCTCCACCATAGGGAATCTCTACCTTTGGTGTGTCTTTGCAAAGTAAAAGGCTGGTGTGGAGATGGAGTACTGAAGTGAGTGTCCTCAAAGTGAGGTTTCAGCTTCCTCCAATCATCCTCCACCATGGATGCCTTTCTTTCTTTAGCTGAGTTGCACTGTGCTCTCAGGGTCAGCCTCTGGCTACCTAAAGCTGGAGGCTGGGTCCCTTTTGTGGGCTTACTGGAGGGACAGGTCAGGTTTGGGGCCCTAAGGTCCCATGTTTGCCTGTGCCCAACAGAATCCCTCTGGGGGAGGTCCCTAACTACTTGTAAAGGAGATCCCTCAGGAATGTTTTTACCCATCACCTGGCTAGGGCTACTAGCCAGGCAATCCTCATTCTTTTGATGGGGGGGTTCTTGTGGACAGGGGCCCTCTTGGGGTCCACTGGCCTCCCTGACCTCTGCAGCCCTGGGCTGACTGAGGCAGGGTAGAGAGAGGCAGGCTACCTGCACCAGACTGGGTCCCACCTTGGAAGGTGCCACTGACATCAGAGGCTCTGCCAGGCCAGGCCTGGCTACCTCTGGGGCAGTTCCTTCACAAGGTTTGAGGTCAGATCCCTGAGGAGGCTGACCTTTTCCTAATGTCTGGGGAGAGGGAGACTTTTCTTCCTCCCCACTACTCTCTGTTTGTGTGGAGTGATCCATTGTTTCAGGCTTCACTACACCTATGTCAGTCTGGGTATAGGCTGAGACCATTACAGCCTTGCCAACCTTTTCAGGGGGGCACTCAGTTTGTGTTTGAGCTGTGACTGTCACAGCTCTGCCAGTCTCTACAGGGAAGTCTGTCTGTGCCTGGGCTGTGGCTACCACTGCCCTTCCAACCTTTCCAGGGAGGAAATCTATTTGGACAGGGGTTGTGAATGGCACAACCCCACTACCCTTTTGTGAAAGGCCTACCATTTTAGAATGGGTGTCTTGTTCAACTCCAGCCCAAGCTGAGAGTTCTAAGTCATTCCCCAGTAAGCAGTCTACAGGCAAGGTTGGGGACACTGCCACCCTTTTAGGGCCAGTGACACCTCCCCAGCTGAGACATACCTCTGCCATGGGATGACTGTTTTGTTTGCCATCAATGGTAGTTACCTGGTAGGAGAAACCAGGCAAAAGCTGCTCAGAGGGAACTAGCCAATGGGCCACCATCGTGATGCTAGCTCCAGTGTCTCTGTAGGCCTCAGCTTTTGTACCATTGATGTAGGGCTCCTGTCTGTACCTACCCAAAGTGTTGGGACAGGCAGTGAAGTTGGCAAACCCCATGCCACCATCACAGACAAGAGTGGTTGCTGTAGGGGAATTGGCTAAGCCAGGGCCCCCCTGTGTTCCCCAAGTAAACCCACCCACATTTCTGGGGGCACTCCCACCACCTGGGGGATTACTGCTGACAGTAATAGGTGGTGTGACAGGAGTAATTGGAGGAACAGTTTTGTTTTTAGCCTTTGGGCAACTGCTGTCAGTTTTCCAATGCCCAGGAATTTTACATTCATGGCAGTAAGGCTTTTTAGCTGTGGTAGAGGAGGGAGCTTGGGACCCACCACCCTGTGTGGAGTTTTGGGGCCCTGAGGAAGATTTCTCTTTTGCTTTATCCCCACCCTTCTCTTGAGGCTTGGTGGTATCTTTCTTTTGGTCACCACCCTGGTTTTTAGGCCTGATCCTGGTCCTGACCCATTTATCTGCCCTCTTTCCCAATTCTTGGGGAGAGGTCAAATCTGAGTCTACCAGGTGTTGATGGAGAAGCTGGTTTTGACAATTACTTAAAATCTGCTCTCTCATCATCAAATTGTACAATCCTGTATAATCAGACACTTTACTTCCCAGCAACCAACCCTCCAAAGCCTTAGTGGCACATTCCACATATTCAGACCAGTCCTGAGTCTGTGTCTTCTGGGTGTCTCTGAACATTAACCTGTACTGTTCAGTGGTTAAGCCTAACCCATCAACTAGGACACTCTTCAGGACTCTGTAATTTCTGACATCCTCTTCTCTAACATTGAGGAGTCTATCTCTGCCTCTCCACTCAAAGGAGAGCCATAAGATTGCGGCCCACTGGTCTTCAGGAACCTGCTGTACTTTGCAGGCTCTCTCAAGAGCAGTTATCCATTTGTGGATGTCATCCCCACTTTTGTAGGGGGGCACAACCTTAGACAGGTTCCTATTATCAAAGACCCTATCTTTGTTCTTAGGGACAATGCTGCCACCAGTGGGTATAGACCCACTCTCTCTAGGTTGCCTAGCCTTGTTCAGTTTCTCTTCCATCAGGGCTTCTTATAGCTCCTGCTTCCTGATCCTCAGCTGGGCTTCCTGCATTCTGGCCTCATGCTCCCTCCTCTGAGGGGTGGTCATCCTTCTCCTGGAGTGACCTTGAGAGCCTCTAGAGGTATGAGAAGCATTAGATTCACCTGCGTGATTCCTTTGCCTCCCAGACCTCTGGTTAAGTCCACTGGGGAGATCCAATGGGATGATCCCATTGTCAGTCCCCAATAGCCTTAGTTTAGCTGGGCCAAGTATAACACTTGGCACTGGGCTAGTTCTCCCTTCATCCTCACTCACATCTGTATCCCCACCACTTTCCTCCTCTGTAGTATGGTGCTCATCTAAGGGATGGCTATTGGAAAGGGGTACTTCAGTGGCATCTTCAGAAGGGGGGCCTCCTGTTCCTGTCCCTAAGGGGGCTAACTGGGAAGCTTTCTCGAGCTCTTTCTGATTTTCATCATTCTGTAAGAGTTCTCTGAGCTCAGCAGAGGTAGGGTTCTTGGGCTGTTTAAGGCCTCTAAGAGTTGCCAAATGCCTGAGCTCATTCTGATTTAGGGTAGCAAAGATGGATGGTGCCCTCTGGGGGTCACTCTCAACAGAGATGGGTACCTTGGACCCCTCTGCCCCAGCCATTGCTCTTACGTGTGGGTGGATGTGTTGCAATCTACCTACACTTGGGTTTACCTACTAAACCTATCTAGTAGTTGTAGTCAGGGTGTGCTACTCCCTTTGCTCTACAACAACTAAGTTCAGTAGAACTTAAGTATATCTAATCTTGTTTTATATGTACCTATAGGTACCTATGTGATCTTTCAATTGGTAACCAAGAGATTACAATGGTAAAACACAGCAAGCTCAAATCCAACCGCTGCTCACCAATGTGAGAAGTTGGCCTGGTATATGATGTTCACTAGTTAAAGTGACCACCTTGTACCATGCCAAGCAACCCTTATGGTGTGGTTGTAAGTCAACCTTTTCGGACTAGCTGCCCTAGTGGTAGCGTAGGCTAAGCAGTCTTTGAGGCTAAACTCGTGAAACGTGTTAAGCAGGCTGTTTTACCAAATGTAACCCCCTTTTATACCAATGAAAGGACACCACACAGATATATATTCAAAATATATATGTATTTATTTCTCAAAGTAACCCCTAGTCTCTTTATGAGCACAGGAGCACAAATCGTCAAACAAGATTACAGTAGAATACACAGAAGTTGCACTTTATATGGATAGGCCCTGGTGGCCGCTCAAACCATATACTAAAATAGTGGTATAAGTACCACGAACAGAAAAGGGAAAAGGCCTAGGGCCTCTAGAATCGCTGGGCCTACAAGGAGCTAACTTCAGTTAGTGACCAGGAGGTCCACGGGTTGCGTGTGCAGAGCAAATAGTCACACGCGAGCTCCCATAGGTTTCAATGGGTGCGTAAAGAGTACAAAGTTACTGCAAAGAGGATCTTCCGGATGGACTAGGAACTTAAGATTGGAAACACAGACACTAGAGATGATTCTCTACACTTGGGCACCGGAGTGCCAGCTTTACCTCACCCACAGGAAGCGGGTGCATAGGCGTCGAAGTGCGTCGGGTTTCTTCTATCTGTTCAATGGAGCCTGTAGACAAAGATGCTGCAGGCGACCGGTCCGGAAGAGATGCGGTGGATCCAAGAGTGGATCGGAGATGTTGAAGACCTGTAAGCAGAGGGGACAGTGTTCACAGTCACTAGCCAGTGACCAGCGTGGCACCAGGTGGGTACCAGGCGATGTCGGGTGCAAACAGGAAGGAAGGTGTAGCTTGTCTCTGCAGCCACGTGGTCCCTGAAGGTCGACGACGTCCAGGAGTCGAGTCACGAGCTGTCCCACGCAGGCTCTCGCTGTCGGCGGTGTCGGCGACTTGATCGAAGCAAACGAGCCTTGGCAAAAGCAATTGTTGTGGAAAACGAAATAAGCTGATGGTTCTGACCAGCAAGGTCAGAGGGATTGCTCCTTTGGAGGGGAGCAAGGGCCAGTCTGGAGCAACCAGACCAGCGGTGTAATTTTTGAAGTTCGTTGCCAAGATGGACACTAGCCAGCGGGCCAGCAACCGGTTAGGCGAGTCGAGTGGCAAAATGCAGAAGGGCCCCACGCAGATCGTGGAGATGCTGGAGGGCTTACCTTTGGTGCAGATGCTGCTCGGGTGTTGGGCTTCTCAGATCCCAAAGCACAACTTGGAGGGAGCCTCGGTTGTTGCGCTTGCAGCTTGTCGTGGTCTTTTCAAGATGGCTGGCTCCACGTGTCTCGGTGCCTCCACGGGTCTCCTCTTCTCAGGGACTGTGGATCGGGCGGTGAGAGGTCTGGAGGTCCAGGTCTTGTCAGTCTCTGGGCTCGGGCTCCGGCGGGAGGCGGCGGCAAAGCAGACGTTGATTCGCTGGATGGTGCTTGCGTTAGCAAGGTGGTCACTCCCTGACCACAGGGGAGATTGGCTTCAGTCCTCTGTGCGGCAGAGCGTCGAAATTCCCGTCTTCTTCTTAGTTTCAAGTTGATTCCAGGATGTCTGAAGTCTTAGGACACAGCTCCTACCTTTAAGCGGATTCTAGGGGCCGGACTACCTGCTAGGTCCCTCCCTAAGGGTGGGACCAGGAAGGGGGGTGGTTACACCCCCAATCCTTTGTCCAGCTCGCCCCAGGCCCGGGACTGGTGTGCCCCAGGACCGGATTGAACTGGCATATGCACCGAGGCTCCTTGTGAGCCTCAGGCATGTCTGGTTTCATTCAAGCCCTACCTGACCAATACACAAAATCCTGTCTGGGGTGGTGCACGCACCTCCCCTGGCAGGAAACCCTTTGTCCACGTCTCCCAAGCTGGAAGGACTCCCAGCAGCAGGAGGGTAGACTTGTGTCTGTGGTGGCAGCATCCATTTTGTGGAGCTGAGGCTATGTCTGATTTTACCCGGGTTTCAGGTACTGTACATGTCGTGTCCCTCTAGAAGGGTGGAATGCTAACCCCGTCGCCAGAACTGGCGAGGGGTTAGTATTCCAATTCATATGACACCTTACTCGACATGTTTTGATAAAGCCAAACCAAAGATAGCATTTAACCGCGAGGTTCATAATGCACTTAAGAGTATATGGTATGACGATATCTGGAAACAGTAGAAGGAAGTTGTTCCGACCACTGCAGACAGGCTCAGCTCATGCCTGAGCACCATCTCACATGGAACCAAGCACTCTGCCTTCAGGATTGTTAAGGCCTGCCATAGGAGTGACTTATAGGTTAACATGTGTCCCATTTAAGGTTAGGTATAGGTATACTACACCTAAGTAAGAGGTGGTTACACCAACTTACCCCAGCTGAGTGATCAGCCAGTTGTGTCAAATTTGTTAGGCCAAGCCTGGGGTGGCATAATACATGCTTCAGCCCTTGGTGGCCCTAGATACACCAATGCCCTGGGTACCTAGTGTACACCGGTACAGGGGCTCACAGGGTGATCTAGTTCCAATGGGTTATGCACCTAGGGTACATGGAGTCCATTTTAAAGAGAGAGCAGATGGGCTGAGGTCCTGAATGGCAGGATCTCAGGCCAACTAAGTCGAAAAACCAGCTAGACACTAGGCAAAAATTTGGGGGTAACCATAGTCAGATATCCACCTTCCTACAGTAACAAACTAACGGTAAAAATGAAAATGCACAGGGAAGTTTATGCAAGGTGCAATATAGTGGGGTGCCCCAACTTAATTAAAATAAAATAAAAGCAAATCCACAAGAATGATGGATTCTGAGATTCTTCAGTGGGAGTACATTGGGTGGAACATTGACCAGGAAGGAAGTGCACCCACTCTGATCACAGTCTTTTAAATGAAGACCTGAATTTTCTACAACAAGCGCAGTCTCGAAAGCAAGAACGTATTACAATGAATTGGGCACTACAAACTGAAATATACAATATAATAATAAAATAAAAAAATAAAAATATAACGACATATAAAATACAAAAATACAAAATAGAATAATCAATAAAAACACAATCAGTTTGATGGGGACTCTGATTGTATTTTTATTGATTATTCTATTTTTGTATTTGCTGATATAAGACTTGTTTTATTAAGGGGATCATGAGATGTGTTTTTAAAGATGTATTCTATGTTTGTAATATACTTTTATTGCTTTGTCACACCACTGAAATAAAGTTTTATCTGATCTGATTCACTATGTCTGCCAGTTTTTTAACCCTTTAAAATCCAGCTTGAAAGTGTTCCCTGGCCAAGAATAGATATAATCAATATACATTTTGATACATTAAATAAGCCTGTTGCAAATCTGACATACAAAGAGGTGCCTTCAAGCTTTGCGGCAGAAACATTTGCCCTGCGAAAATGGTATTTATCTGAAATTCAGAAGCTCCTGCAGACTTAATTGCTGATTTATCGCACTCCGTATTCTACGCCTCCAACACGACATTCATAGTCAATATTTTTAAAATCATGAGATTGGCCTAATAACTTCATCTAAATAATTTTGGCTCCCACAACTTTTAATTACTAATGGCAAGAAAAGGTGAAATCTTCTTTATGCAAAGAGGTGTGCAGAAGAAATGCTCCAGATCTAACCGCAAGATACATCTTTGAAGATAAGGATGCATTGGACCCTCACACCTATAGGCCATGGTGCTATTACAGCTGCTGCGCTGTTACCAGACTGACCTTGACTGACTGTTAATTCAACAGAACTAAAACTTTGATCTGTTGTCTTTACTGATGGCTCACTCCAACTTGACAACGTCTAAAGTATGGAGAAAACTTACTTTTGCAATCACTTTTAAGGTGCCACCTCCGTGACACTAGACAGAAGCAACTTGAGGCAAAGCTTTAAATGGAAGGTTTGAGAAATGATCAGTTTCAGGTTTCAATGGAAACAAGTGCCTTGTTATGTGTTTATAGGAAATCTTCAATTTGTATAGCAAAATGTAAAAAAAGAGTTCTCCTTGCTTGCATTTCTGGAAAGGGGAACATTTTTAAAAGATTCCCTATGTCCCAAGAGGATCTTCTGGCAAAGTGGGAAGGTCTCCAATTGAGTAGGAATTGTGAAATCTTCCTGTTCTACCTGCAATCACCCACACGGCCGGACTGGGAAGCCAAACCAGACTTGGCAATTTTGTTAGGACAAGCCCCGGGGGATGGGGTGGATTGCAAATGTGAAGCACTGCTGCTTTTAGTAATGTGCTCTGATACTGCAACACCGCTACAACTACCCCCCATTAACAAAAAAGCAGGCCCCACTGCAGCAAAGCTGGCCCCACCGTTCCAGCCTCCCAGGAAAGTGCTTCCTATGTCCCCTCACCACCCAAGCACACCTGATAGCCTCGTCCTCATTTAAGTATCTTCCCCTTGCTCCCTCCCATCATATTGAAATACTCCATCAGGCTATCTCAGTCTTTCCCATTCTTCTCTCTACCACCAAAGCAATCTTATTATCACATATATGGGGATTAATGGCTGTCGTGCACCCTCTGCTGATGGTAACTTTGGGGTACTTCCATATATATTCACCCCTGCCCCAGGAAGCTTAGGGCTCCCATTTGATTGACTAAGTGCACAGGCCCTCTGGTGCACTCGTGGGGGTGGGGTGGTCACTATAAGGGTAACAGAAGGTATAAAAAGAATATTGTCGTTGTGTGTATGTGTGTGTGCGTGTGCGTGTGTGTGTGTTTACGTACATCCTTTGCCCACCCCAGGTAAAATGCTGGCCCTGATATAATGGTGATATTTTTTGACACCTTTTGGGCATCAATGGGATGCAGGCCAAGGCCCAGCTATACTAAAATCATGGCTGTCTCTTAGTTGTGGAATTTCTTGCCAACATATGGGTATGCATGGGCTGCTATCCATTTGCCTCCCTGGTAATATGCTGGCCCTGGAACAGTGACAGTAATTATTGGCAGCTTCTGCACATACATCAGATAATGCTCATTACCCATTCCTTGCCTGGAACAATGGTGGCAATTCTGGGTAACTTGTGGGCATCCATGGCATAATCCTCAAACTTAGTAAAATGTTGGCCCTGACATAATGGTGTTAACATGTGGCAAATTGTGAGCACCCATAGAATGGTATTGTAGTGGCTGTCCCTGGTATAATAATAATCCTGATGGAATGGTGGCCATTCTCGTCGTAGAATGTGTGCCCATGACATAGTGGTGTCCAGCCACATCTTAGTGGTGGTTCTAGCATAATATGAGCATCCATTGCAGAATGATGCCCACCTATGGCATAATTCTCACCCTAGCACAATGATAATAATGGCTGGAATATTTTGGCTATCAAAGACACAGTGGTGGTTCCAGAAGTATGGTGGGGTTTTTTTCCCCCCTATCTCGATAGTTTTAATTCTTAACATTCTGTGAACATCATGGCATCCAAACATGCCTTAATAGTGCCCCGATCTTTATTGTTTTAATTCATGACATATGGCGGAGACACATGAATGATGGTGGCCACACCAGCATAAAGCTGACCTTAGATAATTGGGTGGTAATTCCTGCCATATTGTGGGCAATCATGGTATTATGGTGCCTAGGCATGGATATAAATATTTTTGAATACATTAACGTTTAACCAGCCTGGCACAAGAGAAAAACCAATGCAATGATACATGTTTTATATCTTAGTGTGCAAGCTTAGCCAATCCTCTCTTCAAACATAGAACAGTGGGTCATATTCACAAGCCCCTATCGCTACCATGATTTCTGAAGTGGCGGAGTCTGGCGTTAAGCCAGAAATGCTAACGCTGCACTCCCTCACTTCGTTGTAAATATGCCTCCATATGTCTTGGCAGAAACTCAGGTTTTATAGAGAGGGATGGGCAAGGCAAAACAAATTGCAGTTCTAAATGCTTCTAACATTAGACTATGGTGGTTTCACTTTATAATAGTTGTTTATTCCATCCTTTTTGCATTACAACATTCTCAATTTTAAGAAGAGGAAATAGGGAGAGAGATTTATTTAGAAGTTTTAATTTAAACGGATGGCTATCTCTAGAATTATTCAGTCATAATGGCCTGCTACTTTCAGAATAATTTGTGAAAATAAATTGAAAATATTGTACTTTTGCCAAAAGTGCAGAGAAGTGGCATCATAAAGTTGGAAATTGTTTTTAGATTACAAAAACATTAACTTTTTTTAAATATACTCATCTATCATATTATCTGATTTGCTCACCGAACTCATACCACAGGAGAAAGAAAGGATGAATATCACAGTCTTCTTTCTTGTAAACGTCTTTGCCGTCCAGCAAGTTGTGTGGAAGGGCTAGTCAGAGTTATCAAGATGCCTTTGCATGTCTTGTGAGAGGTGTGGAAAATACCAATTCACAATTAGCACCGACCACAGTGCATAAATTTATGTTGCTTCTCTAGAAGGTGATGGAACAAGGTTTCGTATAAAAAGAGACTTGCTCGTATGCAAACCTCTCGAATAACCTTTTAACATTGTAATCAACTTGTCCGTGATTATTAATTCTGCACCACATTTTACATTTCAAAAACACGGGAACTTTACTTCACATGCGTCTACGTCTACGTAGTATGACGTCTTCTGTCGCTTGGGGGGACATTTTCGCAACTGCACAATAGCTTTTAATATGGCTGCTATAAAGTAACTCACTAAAGCACATGCTGAGCTGAAACTAACCTATGCAAGTTTTACTAAGCCATTAATGCAAAAGATTTATTAAGTAAATGGGGTTAGAGTAGAAGTAAGTGGTATACAGTGAATTCATTGAATTTTGTATTCTAACGTGTTATTCTCTGACTTTTATTAATAGTTCGTATTTGGGCCTTGGAGGGTGACCATGTCTTTGTTTACTTGTGGCAACTATGCCTGCGCGACTCCTGCTTGTCCTGAACTGATGAACTCATTGGGTGACTGCCAAACCCTAAGTCCAGCAAGGACATGGGAAGCACAACTCTTGACCCTATGAGAGGAAGAAGACGCAACATTGTATTACAGACTTATCAATCCCCATATGAAATGCTTGTGGAAATAACGCTTGTGGGTATTAAAATTAAGGGGCGTGGAGCTAGACAATAGACTAAAGAAAAATATTGCACTTAGTATGGTGTGATGCCCTCATCCCACTGCTTGGCCCAATCAAAATTGCGGGTGAACATGGAATTGAAACATTTGGGGGTGGATCATACATTTGAATTGGTATAACAGAGGTAAGTTCTAGTTAGTTAGACACACTTGATGCTGAGATGCTGATGCTATGCTGAGATGCTGCCCGATTTTGCTGCAATCTGACTGAAGAATCCAACACATGGGAAATTCGCGGAATAACCAAGGAGTCACATCTAGGAAGGGGTCCGGACGACCCAAGCCGGAGAGAGTAGCACCAGAGAGGGGTGTAACGCTGGTGTTACACTAGAAGAGATCACCTTCCCAGTCCTGAACTGGTCCTGAAATCCTTGACTCTCTGATGTCGAGGTCCTCACACCATTCTAGGTAAATATAATTGTAGGGTTAATGCTCCGTACTTGCTCTCTATTCTTTCTCTCCTCAGGTGCTGTCATTGCAAGAATTCATTAATGCAAACTGATTATGAGCTAACTGCACTATTTTTCCTGATGGAGAATTCTGGTATAAATAACCATGTGCGTTCTGATTTGACTCACACAATTATTAATTCAGATAAACATTTAAAACTCCTTCTGAGTCTGTGGTTCTTTTAGATAAAGTTCAGTGCATTATTGTATTTTCCTCCCTATTCTAATCTACTACTAGATCTTTTGAAGGTTCATTTACTCAGGAGACAGGAATGGTAAGAATACTGGTGTAAAGGTTTCCTAGGGTAAAATAAAATTGATGACCAGTGGATATTTACTAGCTCATTGAGTGTATGAATGTATATGGGCCCAAATGAGTGATGTGTGTATGAATGAGTAGAGCTGGTAAACTCCGCTGCATCAGTTTTGCTTGGTAGCAGAGGCATGGTTAGTATAGTTAGTTAGGTTAGGATTTGTATTTGAAATTTTGAATTATTGATTTATGTTTTAACCAAAACCCGTTATGTATTGTTTTATGTTGTTTGGAAATTCCCGGGAATATTGAATAGCGGGTGGTAAGTGGAAGCCACACTGCAGTGAGATTATTGGTCTGGATCGAGAAAGTGCTGAAAGTTACGCAGGACTGGAAGCACTAAGGGGCATACTATCAAGAGAATTATCGCCGCTTTAGCGGCCGTTTTCGTCCGAAAAGTAGTATCAACAAGGGCACGCTAACGCGTGTTTCCTTGTTTAAGCAGCCCTTTAAACGCCACTTGGCATGTCAGCGATGAATATCGCAAATGACATGTAAAGTAGGCGTTCCTTTCCATTGCTCAATGGAAATCCGCACTGATACTGCAGCGCAAGATTATCAAGCCTCGTGCAAACCCGCGATGCACTAAAATAAACCGTGCTAACCGCGGTTATCGCAGGTTTGTAATGCCTGGTCAGAAACTGACCTAGCCATACTTTTAATGGCAAGTGGATTGTACGGCTGAGGCAACGGGGCATATTATCAAGGAAACGCGATAAATATTGCATTTCCCGCCTTTCGCAATTCTCTTTCAAGCCGCTATCGCTAGATTAATCTCCGTGGAGATATGCGTTGATAATAATGCGATATCTCGGCGATTAAATCCGACGATACGCGGCCTTAAACAGAATCGCGCAAAGCGGGAAATGCGATATTTAGCGAGTTTCCTTGATAATATGCCCCTAAGTTAGGGAACATTTCTTGTATGTTAGTGAGAATATTCGGCAGCGAGGAGTTCGCTGGTGAAAGTTTGGTATTATATCACCTAAAAAGGGTAATACTGAAGGAGTAGCAGGTTCTCTGATGCTTGTGTGAAGAGTAAGTGGAAAAGTTTTACTCGAAGTATGTGAAGAGTAAGCGGAAGGGTTTTACTCGCAGTGAAAGAAATCTTACTATTCTTTGAATTAGTGGGTCAGACACAAAGCAAATGTTTATACGTTGTTAATTAATGAAATTGTGTGAAAAGTTGTGAGAAAATATGTTTTTGCATTACCTTGTAAAGGAGGAGTCAGTTGAGGGTGCTGCACTGACGTCACTGAGAGCCGCGCTGGGATTGGTTGAAACAGCGGGCGTGTAGTTGATGCGAAATTGTACAGGAGGGGTCAGTAGTAAGGAGTGATACTGATGTTACAAAAAAGCCGCGCAAGCATTGGCTGAGCGAGCGAGCAGAGTAGAAGTTGATTGGACTTCAAGCTCGAAAATGCGCTGGTATTGGAGAATTTTTAGAATTAAAGCAAGTATTTGATTGGTCATCAAAATAGAGATCCCGAGAAAAATAATAATAGATAGAGGAGATTGCATGTACGATCCAACATTAACAGGGACTAGACCAGACAGAAGGTTGATAGGATTTGCTTACGAGCAGTACCTTAACAAGCACAAGCATGCAATGTACGGAGAAAAGAGAAAAATGTAATTCATGCAAAAGGTAAAGAATTATTTTAAAAAGGACAAACACATTAAGAGTAGAGAGGGGATTCTCATTCCTTCCCCAAATATGCCTGCATAATACATGATGGTGGAGAGAGGCTATCATACTTGTGTATGGTTAGAAAATTGGGTAGAATACACAAAAGATGACGGAATATTAGCATTTCCTGAGTATGGAAGCTTTAATGGAAGAATACTGTACAACTTAAGAACACAAATGAATGAATTAGAACCCAGACCTGGATTGACTCAATATGAAGCTTTAGAAGAATGGGAAATGGAAGCCTTTGAACGTGACAGACAACGAAGTAACAGGACCTTAAGCAAATATTACCCAAAATTTCCCCGAGAGACTAGAGACAGTCAAATGAAACAATGGAGACAGGCCATGGTGGCGGAAGGTTTATATTCTGTGTTAACATCAGAAGAGCAAACAGGAGGTAAATGTACAGAGAAAGCCAAGCACTTAACCATGTTAGGTAGCAGAGAAACAGAAGAGGGATACCTAGAAGACATATTGATGGAAAGTTCTCCACCGTATAATGATGGATTCAATAGAATGACCCCTAGTGCCCCGATGATAGGAACAACTTTAGTTCCCCAGATAGTACATGATACCACAGACAGGGTACTTCAAGAAAAGGAAAGGGAAGCAATAAATAAAAATAGAGATGAACTGATTCAGAGAATAGCTCAAATAAACGCACATCCTGAAGCATTGACCATACCAGTGAAAAAAGGTCCGGTAGTTCCATTGTATGGAGAAAAATCTAACTGTCCTAAAGTTCCTGTAATGCCTACCCCAAGTATGAAACCTAGAAAAGAAAAGGTAATAATAGATGATCTAGTAAGTGAATGTGAATCAGTAATATCATTGATGGATTTGCCCATAAGAGGAATGGAAACCCCGAAGAGAGATTTGCCCAGTTGTTCAAAAGAAGTTAGACTAGAAACATCAACATGAACTAGAAGTGCCACAATAGTAACCCCAGAAGATATAGAGAGATGGTCTCAAGAAATAGAGAAGTCCAAGTCACAGCCAAAATTATTGGACATTTTCAAATTGAGAGTAGAATTGGAAGAAATGGTTGCTGGAAATGTGGGTCTAGACAGGTTAAACACATACAGTGAGGAAGAATTACTGTTTATTTGTAGAAGCATTACACAAAACACAAAGGTATTCAATGAAAAGCTGACAAATCTGGCATCAGAAATGGGAATTGACATATGGAAATCAAAGGTGTTGCAGAAAACATATAGAGCAGAATTTTCTGATAAGGATTTGGAAAACATTAATCTGTCTGGAAGAAAGTTGCAGATCAGGGAATTGTTATTTCTGGTGCAAAAGTGGGGAGATCTTGAAAGATGGGAAGTTAGATGGGCAAGGAAAAAGGAAGAAGCAAAGGTAAATCAAATGACATCTGAATATGTGATGAGAGAAACAGAAAAGACTGAAAGGTTGTATCCGATGAGAGAAGTACCCGGAGGGGGGTACATACATGTGCCATGGAATAGACAGGATATTTTGTCTTTTACAAATGATTTCCCAAAATTGAGAGAGAAACCAGTGGAGTGGTACAGACAAGATGAGAGGTTTGTGAAAGTTTCAAAAGTTTTATTAAAGGATCTGGACGGTCTATTTGACATAGTAGTACCTGCAGATTTGTGGACAGAGTGTAAAATTACTGTAGATTTGGCCTAGTGAGGATTATCCAAGAGACTCAAAAACAGGGGCCCATCAGAAGATGTAATGAAAAAGTATCATCGGGTAATCACTTTTCTGAAGAGTAAAATCCCCCCGAAAGAAACTGAATGGGTAAAAATAGACCGGATGACCCAAGAGAAAAACGAGTCTGTGCATGCCTACTACGAACGTCTTTTACAGGTGTTAAAACAGTATAGTGGTTTTGAAAGCTTAGAGAACAAAGACATGACTCATTTTGTGTATCAATTTGTGTCTGGGCTGAGATTGGATATATCTCAAATGATTAAGCAGCACATGTTGTGCTGGCAATCAAAGCCCATTTTACGAAATTTTAAAATATGCAAAATATTGTGGGGACGAAATTGATAACAAACGAAAAGCCTTAGAAGAAAAAGTAATGTGAGCTCAAGTAAAATTAGCTGAACAACAAGAGCCCAATTAAATAAACAGTCAGAAAATCAAGAAAGAGCACAAGGTCAAGGTGACCATAACGGGGGAAAGCCACGGGGATGATTAAATCGGGAAGAGGCAAAGAAGAAATTTCCCTGTCACGGGTGTGGGAAGTTGGGACATTGGAAGAACAAGTGTAAAGCTATACAAGTTAATAATGCCCAGAACCAATATTTGATTCCACAGATGCAGAATGAGGTGTTAATGAGTCCTCAGCAACAGGGTATACATCTTCAGAGTCAATTGCCACCTGCCCCTAATTCAAATTTTGTGAGTCAAGCCAAGTACAGTGTGGACGCCGGATTTCCAGAAGGAAGTGGTAAGAAATATTTTGTAACATCACAGTTTCTTTTGCAGGACATACTAATCGATTATGATCAGGAATGACGGTGCCTGAGGGGGGAGAAAAGGGAGTGCGTGCTTGGCGCATCCCTACCGGAAGATCAGTCAGGTCCATACATTGAAGGTAAAGTGAAAGGAAATTATATAACTTTCTTGTTGGATACTGGTCCTACCAGGTCTACTGTGAGAACAGCAGACATTCCTAACCTGCCCCTCTCAGGAGAGAACATCCAAGTTATAGGTGTTTCAAACAAATGGATTAGAACTCTAATCACAGAACCAATGGAGGTGCGAATTGGAAATTTTAAAGAAATGCATACGTTCGTGGTCTGTGACTAAAGCCCTGTAAACTTGCTTGGGAGAGACCTGTTGTGCAAAATGAATTGCACTATATTTTGCACACCGCATGGTGTTGCAATACAAACACCAGATGAAGATGGAGTTTACAAGTTCATGTTAGCTACACAGGGAACAGAAGTAAATGAATTATATTCGATGATGACACAAAATGAATTACCTGCCGAAGTCAAATTGACTGTAATTGCAAAGATATGGGATTTTACTGGAAAAGAAATAGGATTAATGGCAAATGTAGATCCCGTAAAAGTGATAGTGAAAGAAGGTGCTGTTTATCCAAATACCCGACAATACAAAATGAGTTCAGAAATAAAGGCAGGTGTTGCAGCAGAAATAGAGCGATTGGTCGAACGAGGTATCCTGAAAGAAATAATGAGTAGCCCTTGTAATTCACCTATAATTGGCATTAAGAAACCTAATGGAAAATATAGGGTAGTTCAAGATCTTAGGAAAATTAATAAGATTGTTGTACCATGCTGCCCAGCAGTGTCCAACCCAGCTGTGATTCTTTATCAGATACCATGGAAAGCAGGATGGTTCACAGTAAATGATTTATGTCATGCATTATTTTCCATTCCATCGCATCCAGATAGTAAGTTTATATTTTCGTTCAAATTTGAAGAGCATGTTTACGTATGGAATCGTGTGCCTCAAGGGTACTCTGAAAGCCCTTCAATCTTTAATCAGATTCTCAAAAGAAGCCTTGAATCTCTTGTATTGCCCAGAGAGTCAGTACTGGTGCAGTATATTGACGACCTATTGGTGGCGTCGAACACACGAGATGACTGTGTTACTGATTCAATTGCATTGTTAAATAATTTGGCAAAGGGTGGACATAAAGTTTCCCCTGAAAAACTTCAGTTTTGAAAAATTTCAGTTAAATACCTGGGACATCAAATAGAAAGAGGAGTTAGAAGGGTGACTTCTGAAAGAATAAGAATAATAAGACAAACGCAGTTGCCACAAACACAAAAAGAAATAAGAATGTTCCTTGGAGTTGTAGGGTATTGTAGGCAGTGGATTGTAGGGCTTGCTTTACTAGCCAAACCCTAATACAAATTACCAGAAAGAGAGCGAAAGATCCTATAGAATGGGAGGAGGAAAGTATAGGATCTTTCAGAAAGTTGTGGGAGTATTTGTGTGAAGCACCTGCTTTGGGCATGCCTGACTATTCAAAGGAATTTGCATTATTCTGCTATGAGCGGGGTGATTGTGCACTTTCAGTTCTGACACAGAGACATGGATTAATGAGACGGCCAGTGGCATATGTTTCTGCTACCTTGGATCCTGTGGCCTGCGCATTACCAGGTTGCCTGAAAGGTGTTGTTGCAACTTGTGTAAGCATAGAACAGAGTGAGTCAATTGTGATGGGACACCCTGTCAAGGTGTATGTTCCTCATGCAGTGGTGATTTTACTGACCAGAACCCGAACACAGTACCTTACTCCCAGTAGGCTGACAAAATATGAAAAAATTATGCTGGAGGCTGAAAATGTGACAATAGTGAGGTGTGCTGTTCTTAATCTAGCCACCTTACTAACTGATCCGTACGAAGAAGAAGTGAAAGATGAGGTTGAGCATGAATGTCTTGATGTGACTGAACTTAGCACCAAACCACGTCCTGACATACAAGAGGAACCCTTGAAAAACACAGAACATGAACAGTTTGTAGACGGCTCATGCATGCGACACGAGGACTGAGGATTGAGTGCTGCTTACACTGTATGTATATTAACTGGAATAGTCGAAGCATCCAATGTACCAGAGGTCAGAGCTGCACAAGTAGCTGAATTGATCGCTTTAATTAAAGCATGCAAAATTGGGAAAAATTGGAGAGTAACCATATTCGCTGACAGCTAATATGGTTATGGGGTTGTGCATGATTTTGGTCAGCTGTGCATGCAGAGGGATTTTCTGACTTCTTCAGGGACCCCCATTAAAAATTTTATTTTTGTGAAAGAATTACTTGAGGCAATTCAATTACCAAAGGAGGTGGCCGTGGTTAAGTGTGCTGCTCACCAATCAGGAAATGACTACGTGACAGCCGGTAACCGATATGCTGACCAGGTTGCCCAACACTGTGCAAGGCATAAGATTGCCTTAAACAAGCAAATCAAAACTTGTGGAATCAGCTGCCAACTTATGCTACTTGCAGGAGTGGGAACCTGGGAAGAGGTGAAAGATCTGCAGGATGCAGTAGACATGAGAGAAAAGGAAGAGTGGGTGAAAATAGGATGTCAAAGAAGGGCAAAAGATGGTGTGTGGGTTTGTTATGATGGCAGACCAGTCATGCCAGACAGTATGGTTGCACCGATGGCTAGAATGTACCATGGAGACACACATGTGGGCAGAGGTGCAATGATTCGACTTTTCAGACAAGACTGGTTTAACGCAAAGTTCAGGAATGTAGCAGAGAGCCTTTGCCAAAGATGTTTAATATGTCAACAAATGAACCCTGGTAGGAAAACTGTGATCTGCATGGGAAAATTTGGAATGGCAGAGGGTCCTTTTGTGAGACTTCAATTAGATTTCATTCAACTGCCTGCTTGTTAAGAGCTAAAATATGTACTTGTCATAGTTTGCTTACTTTTAAAGTGGGTGGAAGCATACCCGACACGAAGAAATGACAGCTTGACAGTGGCCAAACGTTTATTGAGAGAACTCATTCATAGATTTGGTTTTCCAGTAACGTTTGCATCAGATAGAGGGTCTCATTTTAATAATGAGATAAATTGACTAATTTGTTAAGCATTTAAAGTCGAACAAAAATTGCACTGCGCTTACCGTCCAGATGCTTCTGGAGTGGTAGAACAATTGAATGGCACAATCAAGTCAAGACTCAGAAAGGTGTGTGCATCCACCCCACTGGAATGGCCTGATGCTTTGCCTCTTGTTCTGATGGGACTCAGAAGTATTCCAGACAAAAATACTGGATTGAGACCCCATGAAATACTCATGGGAAGAGCAATGAGACAGGCATGTGTACCAGGACACAAGCTGTTGAATATAACTGATGACTTGGTTTTGGAGTATTGCAAAGAGTTGGCTGACAGAGTGCATTCTATCTCTCATCAGGTTGGGGAAGACGCTTTCAACAGACAGCTGAGCCACTCGCATGATCTGAATCCCGGTGACTGGGTAGTTGTGAAGAATCACACTTGAGAATCGTGCCTAGCACCAAGGTGGGATAAACCGCATCAATTTATATTATCTACCTCAACAGCTGTGAAGTGTGCAGGATTGCCTAATTGGATCCATGCAAGTCATACCAAAAGGGTACCAGCTCCTGAAGAAGAAGAGTTTCAATTGAAACAAGAAATTGATGGTGCTGAAGGTTGTGCAGTTGAAGAAGTCCCTATAGACGATCCTGAGGTAGCTGCCCAAGATCAACCGAGCACTTATCAGGATGACTGGATCGCAGTGGTGGATATACCTGAAGTACTTGTAAGAACTAGGAGTCAAACACAGTTAGATAGACAGGAAAATAGTGAGGACCAGACAGGCATAGAAGAACTCACTCAGGAAAGTAGGGAAACAACGTTAGGTAGCCTGAGCAAGAACAGCTAAGGAGAGAACAATATACTCAGACAGAAGAAACCCAAAGCCCCATTCCTGAGTCTGAGGAGGGACAGTTAGGATTTAGGGAAAACGTTCAGGAAGAAGAAGGTAAAAAGGTAAAAAGACCTGAACAGGACCAGATAGGCATAGAAACGCAAGTTCAGGATACAGAAGAAAAAAACAGACATCCCTAATCCTGAACAGGGTCAGATTGAGGAAGATGAACCCATCCAGGCAGAACAGACCAGAACAATAAGACCTGGCCAAGGTCAGATAGAGAGGAAATCTGAAGATGAAGCTGATCAAGTTGTGCCAAAATCTAAAGAAAATAAAAGGAGTCTTGAAGAACCTGGCAGTGCAGTGAAGTTTAAGAAAAGTCGAAAAGGAGATAACTGGCCAAGAATTATCAAGAGACTGAGATATCATCTTAAGACAATTGGTGAAGAACCTGATCAAGTAAATGAAGTAACTAGTCAATCTGGACCTTCCAAAGAAATACCAAAGCGAAGGAGTCAAAGATTGAAGACATTGGATAACAAGTTCAAAGGTCCTGAATGGACATATGTTATTCTTGAAGACTTTGAAAACCTCGACTTAAATGAAGAAAGTGATGAAGAGCTGAATGGTGAACAAATTGAGGAAGAAGTGAGACCGACTTGAAACAGAGAGGACGCTTAAGGTGTTATCTCACATCAGGTTCTGAATTAAAGAAGAGACAAATCTTCTTGGCCAAAAATGTCTGATGATAAAGTTACTGGAAACCCAAAGCAAAGCTGTATAAAGAAGTGTTGTAGAATCTGTATATGTAGTTTAATATTAGTCCTTGTAATATGGATAATATTAGCAACAGCTATTCCTTACTTGATGGTTACTGACAAACAGTATAGTACTAATGCACATACAGAAGTAGCAAACATTAAAGACGATAGAGTAGACTTAGAAACACCAGATGAGTTAGAATTACACCACACTGTAGATAAGAATGAAACTGATTTAAATGTATTTGCAAATCTTTTAGTACATTATGTAGAAACTATGGAAGTTAGTGATTGTTAAGTTTGCATGAAATTGCCAAATTCAGTAGCTGAAGGGGTAACTTATCATCATTTACCCTTGACATACGGTATTTCATGTAGTATACTGGCTAGTTTATTCTATAGAACTGGAAAACTGCAGTATTATTATTCAAATGTAGATGAAATATTTTCAGAAGTTCCCATGCGAAAGAGCATGAACCCTGTCCTTAGTACTAGAGACTCACAATTTATGGGTGAATATTTCCTAACAATGAAGACAATAGCTATAGCTGATACACATAAACACAACTTAACTTGTAAATTGCATGAAGAAGAAAATATATTTTTGAATATAGTAGAACATAGGAGACAGGATTTCCAAAGGAGGGCCTCTGAACCGAAACCTCAGATACCTAAATGGGCTGAAAGGGAAGACTTTTTAGTAACTGGCAAGACTCATGCTGCTATGTCTCTATAATTTTGAAAAGAAAGGGAAAATCTGTCTTTATAGACTTAAAACAGAAAATAACAATGTATTTATTAGTTCCAGTGGGCGTGAACATAATTGCTTAGTAATTGGGGGCTGGGGACTAAAAGGGGGAACTGATCCAGTATTTCCTGGAATTTATTGCATTTATGGAAACAAAGCCTATTTTAGGTTGCCTGATCACTGGTATGGGAGTTGCTATTTCGGAATAGTATTTCCTAAAGTCTATCATGTTAAAAGAATCACTGGAAGCAATAAGGACAATAGTGGACTAACAAGATCTACAAGAGCTAGTTTTTCTGAAATAGGAGGTGATATATTTGGTGCATTGATACCTTCAGTGGGGGTTCTGCTGAATTCTCGAAAAATTTGTCAATTGTCAACAGTAGTTGATCGGTTATCTACTGACACTGCTGGAGGATTTTTACTGATTAATACAGAATTAGTTGCTGTTAGATCTATGGTTTTGCAAAATCGACTTGCCCTTGATATATTATTGGCAAAAGAGGGTGGAGTCTGTAAAATGCTGAAAGCGCAACATTGTTGCACGTATATACCTGACAAAAGTGTAGAGATTGGAAGATATATTAAAAATATTACTCATTTGGAAGAGGAACTGAAATCACTGGAGGTTGACAGTGTATGGAGGAAAATAACAAATAGTTTTTCCACCATTAGTAGTTTGTTTTCTAACATAGGCAAGAATATCTTACGTCAAATAATATTGGCAATTATGGGCATAACTTTGTTAGTTTTGGCGATAATGTGTATGTGTTGCCATAAATGCAGCGGGAAAAGAAAAAGGTACGAAGTGAATGAGAAGGGTAGGAAGAGAAAATTAGGAGAAATACGACTTGAAGAATTGAAAGGGAATATCTACAAAAGAATGAAAGGATCACAATTTAAGAAAGATAATGGAAGGAATAAAAGATCTGAAGACATTGAAATGGTAGAATGCTAAAGTTGGCATCTGATTTAATAGAATCTAGTGATGGCATAAAATACCATCAGAGAGGGGATTGATGGAGCAAGGTTTCGTATAAAAAGAGACTTGCTTGTATGCAAACCTCTTGAATAACCATTTAACATTGTAATCAACTTGTCCGTGATTATTAATTCTGCACCACATTTTACATTTCTTATCTATCGGAAGCTTTTCTATGTATTCTACTCACCAGTAACCCGAGTGTCCTAAAATGGCCGCCAAAATGCGGGAACTTTACTGCGCATGCGTCTACTACATCTACGTCTTCTGTCGCTTGGGGGGAAATTTTCGCAGCTGCGCAATAGCTTTTAATATGGCTGCTTTAAAGTAACGCACTAATGCACATGCTGAGCTGAAAGTAACCTATGCAAGTTTTACTAAGCCATTAATGCAAAAGATTTATTAAGTAAATGAGGTTAGAGTAGAAGTAAGTGGTATACAGTTTGTATTCTAACGTGTTTTTCTCTGACTTTATTAGTAGTTTGTATTTGGGCCTTGGAGGGTGACCACGTCTTTGTTTCCTTGTGGCAACTATGCCTGCGTGACTTCTGCTTGTCCTGAACCGATGAACTCATTGGGTGACTGCCAAACCCTAAGCCCAGCAAGGGCATGGGAAGAACAACTCTTGACCCTACTTGAGGAAGAAGACGCAACATTGTATGACAGACTTATCGATCCCCATATGAAATGCTTGTGGGAATAAAGCTTGTGGGTATTAAAATTAAGGGGCGGGGAACTAGACAATAGACTAAAGAAAAATATTGCACTTAGTATGGTGTGATACCCTCACCCCACTGCTTGGCCCAATCAAAATTGCAGGTGAACATGGAATTGAAACATTTGGGGTGGATCATACATTTGAATTGGTATAACAGAGGTAAGTTCTAGTTAGTTAGACACACTTGATGCTGAGATGCTGATGCTATGATGAGATGCTGCCCGATTTTGCTGCAATCTGACACTAGGGAAATTCGCGGAATAACCGAGGAGGCACATCTAGGAAGGGGTCGGGACAAGCCCGAGCCGGAGAAAGTAGCACCAGAGAGGGGTGTAACTCTGGCGTTACACTAGAACAGGTCACCTTCCCAGTCCTGAACTGGTCCTGAAATCCTTGACTCTCTGATGTAGAGGTCCTCACACCATTCTAGGTAAATATAATTGTAGGGTTAATGCTCCATACTTGCTCTCTATTCTTTCTCTCCTCAGGTGCTGTCATTGCAAGAATTCATTAATGCAAACTGATTATGAGCTAACTGCACTATTTTTCCTGAAGGAGAATTCTGGTATAACCATGTGTATTCTGATTTGACTCACAAAATTATTAATTCAGATAAACATTTAAAACTCCTTCTGAGTCTGTGGTTCTTTTAGATAAAGTTAAATGCATTATTGTATTTTCCTCCCTATTCTAATCTACTACTAGATCTTTTGAATGTTCATTTACTCAGGAGACAGGAATGGTAAGAATACTGGTGTAAAGGTTTCCTAGGGTAAAATAAAATTGATGACTAGCTCATTTACTAGCTCATTGAGTGTATGAATGCATATAGGCCCAAATGAGTGATGTGTGTATGAATGAGTAGAGCTGGTAAACTCCGTTGCATCAAAGGTAGTGGACATGCTCTGGACTTCGCAGTTTTGGAAACATGGAGCAGCAAGGGCCAATCCATCGGCTTCAGGTGAACTTAAGCATTTTGCGATTGTAAACTCTTCAATTTCACAAAATTACACAGTTTTTAACTATTTACCAGACCCATTTTGCAATTTAGAAAAGCCTTGCTGACTCTCAAAATGTGTTTATCAACTCATCCTAAATCAGAATTAGGGAGGGGTATGAGAGGTAAATCTTCTCTTAATTGTGAATAGTGATTGAAAACCATTGAAATGCAAACGACTCCTCAAAGAAGGTGGTAACAGATTTGCAAAGCAGAAGATGTCCTCGCTGGGCAGCTTCCCCTATGGAAATCGTATTGAACGGTTTTGGGCGGAGACAGTAGTCCAGGGATCACTGCCTGCTCTCTGCAATGTGATCCCAAACAAGATTTTTTTTAACAATCCCTTTTCATGAACAAGAGCTGCCTCAAATAAAGTTGCCTATTTGGGAGGTTGAACACTAAGGGGTCTATTATGATGTGGGGCAGATCGCCACCGCCTGCATGGCGGTGGCAATCCACCCAACATCATCCCCCGCTCACATTCCACCATATTATGATGGTGGGGGTACCGCGGCAGACGGGAAGACCGTCAGCCGCTTTTCCGCCCGGTCGATGAGTCGACCGGGTGGAAAAGGGTTGAATATGGTGGCGGTGTCTTCTAGCCACCACCAACAATATTACTATGCAGGCGGGAAGCAGCCTTTCCGTGGTGGCGTTGCCGCCACTGAAAGGCATGCGGATTCCTCAGTTGGGGGCTATTGCGGGCCACCAGGAAGTTGGGGGTGTGGGGGGTGCACATGGGGGTTACCCCCTGCATTTGCATGCACAATGTGGCAGGCACCGCGCGGTGCCTGCCTCGTTGTGCATGCAAATGCACAATATGCAGACACAGCATTGTGGGCCCGCCACAATAATGAGGATGGCCGGTGCGCACCACTGGCAGACGGTCCCAGCATCGCTAGGGTGCCGTCCGCCCTCCATCGTCACGTCCGCCTGCCATCCTAATAGGCCCCTAAGAAGGTGAACTGCTACTCCTTGCAGTCCACTAGGACTGTTTTGGAAGCCAATCACATAGGGTCGCAAATAGTAACGTGCCAAAATTATATTCAGTGGGAAGGTCATGCTGTGACACCCCTGCAACAAGAGATTTTTTTTCTTTTCTTTTTTTTTATTGTCAAATTATTCAAAAAACAAACAAGGAAAAAGAAATTTCCAAAATACAAATATACAAAGTATAGAAAATACATAAATCTAAAGGCTATACCGTTGTATAATCATTTATCGATCGTAATAACTCAAATTATAAATCATAAAAAAAACATAAGATAAGTGATAAAAACGAATTATAACTCACAATGTATTATTATCATTATTCCATTCATTTTAGGCAACAGAAAAAATAAATCAAATTACTTCAAATTAAAACCCCAGTCAAATCCCAGTTGAGACTACCCCAAATTCAATCACATTTTTTAATAGAGCGTGATCCCCTGGTTCTAGCTAAAGTAAGTTCCCTCTTGTATACTCCCCTGAGGATTGCCCACTACTCTGCAGCTCTTTGAGCTTGCAGGTGTTGTCGAGACCCATGCCCTGGCTATACACAACCTGGCAGAAACTATTATAACACTAAAAAGGCTTTTTAGGCCTACGTCCGCCACACCACTATCCCCCAGCATGATCATCTTATTTGTCAATTGCGGCTCTTGACTGAGGCTGATCTTAATATGATTACTCACATCATCCCAAAACTTCCTAAATTCTGGACAAGTAGCAAACATATTTAACAAATTAGCAGCCTTCAATCCACACTTCGGGCATTTGTTTTTCTCCCCTCTATAACTCTCCTCATTGCCTTGCCATTTAGCTATTCTATCAGGCGTATAGTATAACATACACAACATTCTAAATTGCTGCAGTTTTAAGTTTACGGAGTGAACTGACCTCTCAATGGTATCTAATGCCACTATTATTTCCAAAGAAGTAATAGTTTCTGAGCGGAGGTTACTCCATTTCAGCTCAAGCTTCGAGCTATCGTTAACTCTTTGCGGGCAGAAGTCTGGTAAAATATTCATAATAGCGATTTCCTGGGTGCCTGATAAAAATCTCTCCATAGATCAGAATGCTCCAACACTTTAATACCCCGGTGTACCAAGAAAACATCCCTGATTTGCAAGTATTTAAAGAAGAGCCAATGAGGAAGAGCATAGGAGCTTTGTAAATTTCAAATGTGCAAAACTCATTTGTGGTATACAACTGTCCCAAGCATTCAACACAGTAATTTGACCAAATTTTAAAAGTTGAATCATGAAACACTTCGGGAAGCATCGGGTTTTCCCACATGGGGAGATACTCGTGCAAAAGAGGTAAAGAATTTTCAGCTGAAATTTCCTGCCAAATATTACCTGTATCTCTAATAGTCTTAAATCTTACTCTTTTACAATAATTGGGATCATTAATTCGATGTAGAAATAATCCGCTATCTGAGCCAAGCGCAAACCTATAACAAAAATTATAATTGTCTCCGGCCAATAGTTTGCTAAAATGCCCAGCAAATGCCGCCCAATAGTATAACTTAAAGCCTGTAAGCTGTAACCCACCATGCTATTTTGTACCCCCAAATGAAACTCCAAGCCCCATCGAGTTTCTTAAAGAAAAGATTTGGAACCCGTAAGGGTATTGCATGAAAGAGATAAATATTTAGGTAGTAAGTTCATTTTAATAATGATACTCCTACCTATGATACTGATGGGCAACTTATGCCACCTTCTAAAACTTTGAACCACACGCTGTAAAAGAGTCTCAAAGTTTAAGGCAACAATTCATTCAACCTGAGAAGATATCTGCACCCCCAGGTATAAAGCAGAAGAGCAGACTCCAGGGACTGGTCTGGTACACTGGAAGTTAAGAAGAACTTGGGTTTTGCTGACGTTTAGTTTGTATCCTGAGAAGGTGCCAAATCTGCTAGCTTCATCTCTAATGTGATCGAGTGCAGATTCCATTCTTCTATCTACTAGAATGGCAAACCCCCTGATAGAGATGTACAGACAATAGTATCATACCCCAGCTGTTGCAGTAGAAATCTGTCCTTATAAGCCAGATGTGTTTCAGTAAGACATACTATGTGGGGTTTGTACATTTTAAGTTCTTGTCGAACTAACTGACATTTGCTGGTACCACTTAAGCCGGAAACATTCCAACATATACAATGAATCAGACCCATTTCAAATTGGTTATTACTTGCCTTAGCCTCATCCTTAACACAGACATAAAAGAAAAAATAAACCCCAAATCATGCCTTAAACTCTTCACCAAACATTGTAACATTAAATTGATAACATTCATCTCAATTTCAGCTTTATCCTTAATCAACCCGATAAATAACCTTGACTAATTTGACTTTTGCCCCCATTTGCACCCAATCCTCACCTCTAAGACCCCTCCCCTCCAGGAAGCGCCCTCTCCTACTCTAGCTGAAGGAGTCACCCCAATCCCTGGAATGTCAGCTCGACAGCCCGAGAGTTCCTACCCACTGTGTTGCCCACCTCTAGTGCCACCCGACAATGATCCGCTCCTTCCATTTAAGAGAGAAAAAGATATTGAAAAAGAGAAGACAATAAGGTAATTTATAACTTGGAAGACGGAAGGGAAAATACAAAAACAAACTGATAGCCCTCCCTGCAGAATAAATAATCACATCTCAGAGAAAAAGAGGTTCAAATACCTTATGTACCACCACCCCCTTTTATATTAGACAGAATCTGAGCCGCCTCCTGCTCTATATTACAAAACCATCTTTGACCCTCTTTAACAATTTTAAGTCTTGCAGGTTCCTGTAAAAAAAACAGTGCCCCAGCAGATTTCAATGGGTCTATGAGTTGTCGAAGTTTCCACTGCCTGTCCATTGTAGGCTTACAAAAGTCCAAACAAACAACTATTGACATTGAGTCTATTAACACAGGAGCAGTTGGTTGTGCTTTAATGGAGATGGCTTGCCTCAAAAGAAAGTTACCAAAGTACTCTAGGACAGGGCGTGCCTTTAGGCCCCCATTAACAGATGTGGTATTAGATCTGGTGGGGCGATTGATAGGGAGTCCATGTGCCCTCTGTATTTGAGATGCCATTTCTCAGTCTGATAACTCGGGGAATGCCTTTCTAAACAACTGCACAATAAACTGTCATGGATCCTCACCTTCCTTCCCTTCCGGTATTCCAAATACACGTAAGTTATTTTTGTCTTTGACGATTTTCTAAATCTTCAAGCTTAGTCTGCACAGAATGCAGATGGCTGTCACGGTTTAATGAGTAGCTATTCCTCCATCCTCTATGTCTGAAACCCGCTGTTGAAGTTCCCCCATCTCTGCAGTGAGATTGGCTATTTTACAAGTAGCTTCTGTACGTGAGCGCTGCATAGCTATGTTATTAGCTCTGACTTGCGCATAGTGCTTTTGTGCCTTGGCTCGCTGAGTCTGTAACATCTGCAGGATGGTTAACCGAGTTGGCTCCTGCTCACCGTCAGATAGGAAGGGGTCTGATATAGACGTTGGCAGAGAGCAGACAGCAAAAGAGTCCCTAGATGAGGAGGGGGGCGAATATTAGATGGGGCCTCCAGGCTATCAGTGATTGAGGTTGTAAGCTCTGCTGAGCCTTGGTTGTGCTTCTTCCCTCCCTTGAATGGATTTTGGGAGTTGATTGAGGCAGTGGACAGATACGATATAATCGCATTAACATCTCCCTAAGACACAACCCAATTTCGCAATGGTCTACCGTAGGTGGTCTTATTTCTGACTTGAGTCTTGCCACAGAGGGAGACACAGCTATTGCCCCGCTTGTTCTTTAAAGAATGTGTTTGCGCTATTAACCAAGGATTTATTAGCCTGTGCATGCGCCATTGGCCCCATTGCTGTGTCGTACTCTCACACAAATTATTTAATCCCATGTTGTTGGTATCATCTGTGCGCACTTCCTTGTATGCACTTAGCGCTGGTGTATTAAGAGCTAAGCTAGGAGTGACTGCTGACGCTGTTATAGATTTAACAATATGGTTACCATGTGTCTTACGCCCAGCACCAGAAACCTGAGTGTCTCCCCTTCCACAGAGTCAGATTCCCCAGATTTGCCATTGCTACTCAAGATTCCAAGGACGACGTTATTACTTGCTCTGGGTGGCTCACTGCCGTTTGAAAACGATGTGTCCAGCTCCTGTCCACCTGCAACACTGTTGCCTTCCAGAGAAGTTAACAAAGTATCCATAATACCAGATGGCACAGCAGCCATCAACATGTCAGCACGTGTGGTTCCCCTCCTGGGGAGTATTTAGAATATGCCTGCAGTATGGAGGCGGTGCGATTAACCTGCCATCCTCCTCAGCAACCGCAACTAGAGATGTTTCACAGCAAGTTATTACTAAATAGGTTGCATTGTTCGCACCAATTTTTGGTGACTGGCCTATTCGTACTTAGATGTACTAATCAAGTTGTGTAAGTATTTGTAGGTCTTACCATGTGCTGTAGACAATACCATTTTTTCAAAACCGGATGCTTTTTAGCCTTCTGTGCACATGCACTGACACTGAACTGGACTGGAGCATGGAGATGAACAAATGATGGAAATTGTGATTTGCGTAGGTAGAAGTTTAGGCTCGTATTTGTTGTCGGTCCAGTTATAGCAGTCAAAATACTGATTTATATACATCTAAATTCACTAGCAGGCATCAAATGTTTCATAAAATCCAATTTTCCACTCATTAGAATGAATATAAAATGGTCATGAGGAGACATGTTTGGTACTTTTCTAAACTCATACAAATAAATATATCTTTAAAATACCAACAGACTAAAATTTGTGAGCCTGGAAGGCTGAATTGACCTTGATGGGGCTGTAAAGCATAAGCTAATGAGGTCATTAGGGTCACTAGGTTATGCATTAGAACCCTGGAAATACCAATTAGGTAGGCACAGGTGATTGTAGATACCACCACATTGGCCCTGAATCACAAACTGCACTTTTGAGTAAGTTTGAACTTTTTATTAAGTTTACTACTTTTTTGGTATTCACAAACTGAACTTCTGTAGTAACTTGCAATTTTGTATTAACTTACCCTTTTGTAGTAAGTCCAGCACTACACATGGACAACCACTTGTTCTGCAAAACCCTCTCCTAGAAAATAACAGAGGTAGGATTCCATAGGAAATAATCTTAACATAAAATGAATTATTTAAAATAGTTAAAAATATAAATAAATATAAATTATTGCTTAAAAAAAGATACAAATGTGTATTGTTTTATATAGTGTTATCATTGTGAATCAGTTTTTGATTGTACAATTGAAAGTGTCCATCTTGGTGGCTCAGCAAGTACAAATGTAAGGATCATTAAGGCATTCATGACATTAAGGTGCAAACTCTATTCCTCTATACTGCACAACCCTTATGATTCTCTCCGCTTTACTAGGCCCTTTGGTACACTTCTGGGTGTTTTTCTGAAATTGTCAGTATTGGAGTTGCATTTGCTTGGTCGTCCTATTTAATTATATGTGATGTTGGCTTGGGTGGTTGGAAAGTTGTAGCCTGTGGAAATAGGAAGCAGCTCATCCTCTGTCAGCAGGCTTTATTGATGCTCAATGATATTTTTCAGTGGCATGCGCACTGGTTTGTATGCAATACACGATGGCACATGATCTGGCAGTATTTTATACCTCTTCCTCTTGTAGCAGGTTGCCCAGGGCATTTCATTTCTATGTTTTATCTCTCTATCTAGTTTTGTGTCTGAATGACCTTGTCTGATGAATCATTACTTTAGGGAGGAGAAGTGTTTACAGGATTTTTGAATGGCTGTGATGGAATCAGTTATTGCTCAGACATGGCTATGATCTATGTGTATCTTTTAAAGAACACCTTCTATTTGCCCGTGATGTTTTATAGACAGTCGGGTCGAAGAAATTGATTTAAGTAGTGGAGTGTTCAAAAGTGAGTTTTATGGATGACTGAAGTTTATTGAAATCTTACTGGGTCTTTCTTTTCATAAATCATCTGTTTTCAAACCTATTCCAGACTGGGTGTTAGGAGGTTTGAAGGCACCAGTTGCCATAGATTTCTACACAGGAGAGGGTATGATACTCACGAAGTGTGGTTCCTTGTAGGTTGCTGCTGTGTGGCTATGGCAGGGAGAGGTATAGGGGGAAAATGGAAAAATATTTAAATAATTATTGCTTGTGTGCACCTATGGTCTATGGCAGACGGGAGGTGCAGGGGGAAATGGAATAATTCTTGAAACAATTAATGCTGGTGTGCACATATGGCAGGCAAGGGGTGCAGGGAAAACTCAATTAATTTAAAAAATCAATATTGCTGCTGTTGCCGCAGGGACTATGAGAAATCTTTTGGGAAGAAAAGAGGTGCTGGGAAAAGTGGTATAAAAATGCCTAACAAAACACTGTACACACATACTACAATCATCTGGAAGCACATTACCCTAACCTAAGGAAAAAAAGAAAAAAACAAGAAAAAACAAAATGAAGCGTAGGCCTCTTCTATCAATGTCCCTAGAAAATGGCTTTGAAACATGGAAGAAAGGGAACACACGCACTCTACAAAATGACCGCCAAGGCACATGGCCACCAATGGTGAATGCATGGACAACAAAGAACACATGCAGGCCAATGGCAGAAGCAAAGTACACTGACTACAAAATGCCCACCAGCCACATGACCACCAAGGGCAAAGGCATGGACAACAAAGAACACATGCAAACCTATGGCAAAATCAAAGCACATTGACTAGAAAATGGCTGCTGGCCACCTGGCCACCAAGGGCGAAGATAGGGACAACAAAGAACACATGCAGGCCTATAGAAAAAGACAAGCACACTGACTATATAATGGCCACCAGGAGCAAAACCATGGACAATAAAGAGCACATGCAGGCCTATGGCAAAAGCAAAAAAACACTAGCTACAAATGGCCACCGTCCAGATGGGCACCAAGGGCAAAGGCATGGTAAACAAATAGCACATATAGACCTATGGCACTAAGCATACTGACTACACAAAATAAAATGGCCTCTCTGCCACATGGCTTTGAGAACAAAGTCAACATGGTGGCCATTTGCAAGCAAACACACACACTCATACTGCCCACACACAAAAAATGGCCACTTGACCAGCAAAGAAAGGAGGCATGGTAAGGAAAGAAGAAAACACTACCATTAATTCAAATGTTAATGAAAATTCACCAACCACAAACATCCCAAGGCATCAAATGTTACCCCACCAAAATATTTTGTTAGCAGAAAAATGTTAAATACAAAAAAACACATTTTGCATTTATTTCAAGGCAATCCCTAAATCAAAAGATGTTTTTAAAAAGTATATAATACATAAAAAGTTGTCTAATATATACCCAATGCCTAGTAATAGCTAGCTGGTTGTGGTCTTTGGGTAGACTATGCCCCACAGAAAAATGAGCAAAATAGTAGTGAAAATTTCCAAAACAACACAGAAGAAAAGGGGGAAAAAGTTCTTAGAGAGTTTTAAAACCAGGCTCCCAGCCCTACCAAACCTGTGCAAACATTTTCCCTTAGAAAAACAAAATAGGTTCTTGCAAAATAGGCCCCAACTGCAACTTCAGGCCACCTACAATCAAATTTAAAAATGGAAGAAAAAACAAAAAAGGCAACAAAATACTGGAACACAACCTCCAGCAAACAACAAACTTATTCAAATGCTGTTTAATTTATTTGATTCGTCAAAAGAAATCCTTAAAAATCCAATGGTAAATACAGCAGGGATTGCAGACAAAGAAGAGAGTGATCTTTTCCCCTCAAAATCCAGACAAAAAGTTACCCTGGGAGGACCCTTCTGGACAGAAAAAGGAATTTGGGGCCTCTGCGGCACCTCCCTCCTGTTGAAAAAAAAAGTAAAATACAAATAATGGATTTCGCGTTAAAAAATTACCTGACCCATCCTTTCCAGTAGAATAGTTACTCAAAAATCCGATTTCAAGTTGATTTTGCTGCTTCTCGAGTGCAAAATCTACTTGAGTAGCAGCCCTGCTCAGGACCTCCCTCAATAGAAAATGATGGTGCAAGGACCTTAAATCATCCTAGGGGATGCCAAATCTCACCCGTGCTTGCCAACTCGATTGCTGGAGCCTCACGTTGTTCCCGTGGTCATCACATTGCTTGAAAGGGAGCAAACTTCTGCCATTCGGGGAGTGGCAGGATTTAGTCAGAATTCCAGGTAACAAGAGTGAAACACAGTGAGCAAATTCCCACCATTCTACGAGCAAAATCAGCTTTTCTGCCCTGGCTTACATTTCCGCTCCTTTGTATTCAGTTTTTCAAAGAGAAATGGGTTCCAGATATAATTTCATGGTCTAAATCTTTATGTATTAGTTGTTCACGAATCTTCACAAGTTCATAGAATAGTGGATGTCAGAAATTTGCTCTTTGTCACAATGCATTTTGAGAAATGAGCTTCAATCAGGAGGCTCACATTTTCAAATTAGAGGTTTATACTTTTTAATACAAGAAAACAAAGACATGATAATGGCGGAAAACTCCAAGAACATGCCTGCCGATTTCTAAGTGGTTACTTGATTATTGCAACTACAAATATATTTTTAATTATGTTAAAACAAATATTGGCAAAGACAATAGGTCTCCACTATAAAAAGGTGTTTACTCTGTTTTGTTTATTCAAGTGTTTAGTCTTTTAAAACTATTACACCAAGACAACATATTTTACATACATAAAACATCTTACTAAAATTCATTGATAGAAAGCATAAAATCCTGGATCATTGTTGGACGTTTAGTGAAAACAAGTTTAATTCTATTGTCCTTAAAGTGCTTTAGCCTTAAAATAATCATCATTGTGAACCTGATATTACAAATTTAAACCTGTGGGTCTTTTTTAACGTTGATAGACTAATACTGTTCATTTTCATAAAGTGCTTTATCCATAAAGAAGAAAAAAAGTAACAAAAACAACAAAACAGAGTATAAAAAGTGATTCTGAGCTATTTGCTCTGTCAATACTTGTGTGCATTGGGCTGGCACAATGAAGACAAATTCTAAATAGCCATTTGTGTGTCAGGGTGCATACTTGGAATGTCTTTTATAATGAGCAAAAACATTCTTCGAGGGCTGATATTACATGACAATGCATGCTTATGCTTGGTTGAATATCCTGGATTTTTTTAAATGATTAATAGAAACATTCAGGGATGGCTGCTGATGCATGTGAATGCTTACATATTTGTTGTGATCCACTGGCAACAATGATTTAAAATTTTGATTCACCATTCCAGGAAGTAAAATATAATAAATAAATAATGATGATGAAGGGACTGACCCAAAACCCACACAATGTATTATTGCATTGTATTTATAATAAAAATGATTTAGCTCCACTCTCGTTATGTCGCACCCTCAGATCCAAGCAGTTGGCCCCCAGGTTTAATGATAACCTAAAGTCAAGCAAAAAACACTGTAACTGCCTTGAAACGAAATGGATAAAAAATTATAACTCATAAGATAAACACACCTATAAGGTAGCTTTAAAGGAAACCTATGCAAAGGTCAGCTTAGAGAAAAAGCCTTTTTTGAGAAAAAATTGAAATGTCAGATAAAAAATCTAAAGAAATGTTCTGAATTGCTAAAATATTTCTGAATCCAGTGTCCACCACTAAATGCCAACAACCCACTGCTGATTAGAGGAACCAACTGGCTGGGTTCTTTCATGATGAGAAAGTAGCTTCTATTCAAGCCACCCTGGGAAAATGTGCCACAGGATGATAACCGTGCCCCAAAGACACCCCCACTGCACAATTTTTCACTCATGTCCATGGACGAGTTCCTATCCGCCATTAGATGTTTGAAGTCTGGTTCTTCCGCTGATCCTTGCCAGCCCTGACTTTCAAAGTGGCTCAGGCTATTAATCCAGTGGGCAATAAAGATCTAAGTGCATCACTGGCATCTGGAAAAATACCAAACACTCCCAAATCCCCCCCCCCCCTTCTGAAGAAGCGGTCCGCCGACTATAAGGTCCTGGCCAATTACAGATCTGTTTGTCTTCTCCCTGCTTTCTCAAAAGTGTTAAAAAAACATGTTCATTCACTTATCTCAGATAACCTTGAAAGTAACAATTTGCTGCATCCCAGTCAATCGGGTTTCAGAGCGAGCTGTGTTATGGAAACAGCCTTGCTAGAGGTAACAGTTTAAAGATAAGCTTGATTGTGGGGGAAAGACCATCTTGATCATGTTGGAACTTTCAGCGGCTTTTGGTACCGTCCCTTGTGATAGACTATTGGATTGACTACATAACATCAAGATTGGCAGCTTGGCACTTAAGTGGCTGACCTCCTTCCTGGACAATAGAGGCCAAGAAGTATGGATGCCCCCGTTTGCTTCCCCTATAGAGAGCTTGAAGGTGGGTGTCCCCAAGGCTCAGCACTAAGCCCTATGCTTTTTAATGATTATCTGGCTCCTCTAGCTGTTCTTGCTGAATCATGTTGAGCCATAGTGATATTGTATGCTGATGACACTCAGCTTCTCTTCCCTTGTGATAAAGATTTGAGGGTTAAATCGTCAAAATTTGTCTATCTAACAGCTTTAACTGGCTGGCCATCGACCAACTAAAATGTAACCCAGACAAATCAGAGATTGTCTTTTTTGCCACAACGGCTACAGAAGTATGGAGATCGTGGTGACCCCAAGATGTCCCTCCCCCTCTTTGGAGCTCTGAAAATAAATTGGAGATAAAAAATTGACAGTGTGCTGCCCCTTTATCCCCAAATCAAGCTCTGGTGGGCATCTGTTTTGGGTTACTACGCACTCTGAAAAATTCTTGCAACTCCTCTCTGTTGATTCTTGGAAAACAGTGGTCCAGGCCTTGATTACATCCAGGATCGATTATGGAAACGTCCTGTATATGGGTCTGCCGGAATATCTTTTGAACCGGTTATAAATTATTCAAAATGCAGCGACCAGACTGGTTCTCAATCTTGCCCCTAGAACCTGTCTGTCCCCACATCTTTATGCTCTTCACGGGCTTCCCATGAAAAAGAGAATTCAATTTAAAACACTGGTCATGGTGCATAAAGAACTGCATGGAAAGGGTGCTGTATACCTTAGGTGGAGACTTTCTACTTCCTCCCAGGACACTAAGATCGAGTTCTGGTCATCTAGTCACCATCCCAAAAATCCACCGTACTAGAATCAGTGGAAGATCATTGTCTTATCGCAGTGCTAATGCCCAGAATCAACTTCTGCTGCCACGTCGGCCCACCCCAGAACTCTCAATCTTTTTTTTTTATAATTCTTTTTATTAAACATTAGTCGACATATGATATATAATGCAGAGGAACCAGGTACAATACATTCATTGAGGCAACAATAAATACTCGTTTACTCCAGAGCGCAACAGGCTCCGACTATGGGGTGGAGGGATCCCTGGTCAAGACTAAGTGAAGGGTTGTAGATAGTCCCTCGATAGGAGTTCCAGGGATTCCATAGTTTGGACCACTTTTTGGGGCAACCACGGGCTGTATAGCCTGTCTTTTCCCCATACATACACCAGTCTAGGACTTCCATCCAAGCTTCTACTTTGGGTGTCTGCGCCGCTCCCCACAATCGTGCTATGTTCCTTTTTGCCACCATGAGCCCCAGTGTGACCCATTGCGTGTGATATCAATTCATATCTGTGGGTTCCCATATGTTTAAGAGGCATCTATGTGCATCTGGGTGTATGACCATTGAGAGTACTTCACTTAATATGTTGTGGATCCTACGCCAGTATGATTGTATGTACTCGCACTCCCATAATACGTGCAGAAATGTTCCTTCCTGACCACATTGTCTCCAACAGTCTCCTCTGTCGGCTCTACCCATGCTTACCAGACTAGGCACTGTGACATAAATTCTATGTAGGATTTTTAGTTGAACTAGTCGGAGTCTGGCCGAGATTGCTACGACTCTTGATGAGGACACTGCTTCCTGCTAGTCCTCGTCATCTAGTTCGATGCCATCTCTAACCCATTTCTCACGTAGTTACCCCAGGGGGTTTGTCTTTTTGTTGATCAGTTTCCTATAGGTCAGTGATATAGTTTTCTCGGGTAGGTGTCTGTCTAACAATCTGTCTTCCAGTGGAGAGGGATACGGAGGGGAGGAGCCTTTCGGGAAGTGTGAATTTAGTGCATGTCGGATTTGAGTATATCTAAAGCGTTCCGAGTCAGCCAACTCATGTTGCTACTGCAAAGATGCAAATGAATTAATTTAGCCCTTCTCCCACATGTCTTTGATCTGTGAGATTCGATGAGGTCCCACTTGTTGAAACCCTTCATGTTCCATAGGTCACCCAATTGTTCGGAGTCCCATAATGGTGTTGCCAGGGTGAGTTTTCGCTCCCAGCACAGAATTTTATTAACGGTGTGCCAAATTCAAACCGAGTGGTCGGTTGGTCCGGTCAAGGGGTATCTTTTGGGTTTGGAATATAGTGCGCTGTTATAATTTCCTCATGGAAGAGTCCATCTATCCATGGCATAGCCGGGATCATCTGGCCGACCATAGGTGCCCTGATTAATGGCTGCAAGGTGTGCTGCCCAGTAATATTTTTTGATATCTGGGAGGCTAATCCCCCCCGTCATACCAATTGAGTGTGAGTTTGGATAACGCTATGCGGGGTTTTCCGTCCCACAGCAGGTCTCGCTGTAGGCTCTCAACCTCTGTAAAGTACTCTGTTGGAACTGGGTCAAGGGAGTTCTGTATTGCGTACAGGCAACGGGACAGCGACATCATCTTGAAGAGGGCCGCTTTGCCTAGTATTGAAAGCAAAAGGGTTTTCCAGCTGGTTATGTCACGTTTGAGTCTCTGCAGTGGTGGGAGAAGATTTTGAGTAAAGCGGATTTTGGGGTCCAATGTGACATAAATACCCAGATACTTGAAGCCCATCGTATTGATTCGGATTGGGCAGCCAATTGGTGGGGTGGGTGGGACCCTCTTTAGGATGTATAGGAGGGATTTTGTCCCGTTGATGGAGAATCCCGTAGATCTACCAAAGATTGCCACGATGTCTAAGACACATGCCAGGGACTTCCTCGGGGAGGCTAGAAATAAAAGGATATCATCTGCATAGAGAGAGATACGGTCCTCCCAGCCAGGGGACCAACGCAGACCTCGTATTTCTGGGTCTTAACGAATCCAAGCCCCAAGTGGTTCGAGAGCGAGGGCGAACAGGAGAGGGGAGAGGGGGCACCCCTGCCGGGTATCCCGACTCAGAGTGAACATGTCTGACTGCTTTTTATTAACTACAACCTGCGCTTGGTGCTCTGAATATAAAGTCCACACCCACTGGATACATTTTGGGCCGAATCCAAACTTCGAGAGAACTGCAAATAGATAAGGCCATTCAATTGGTGTCAAACGCCATGGTTGCATCCAAGGATACATCCACTGCGTCTTCTCGGATTGTTCCTGCCCTCCCTAGCACCCCATGTAGCCTGCGCAGATTCAGGGCAGTGTTGCGGTGCGGCATAAAACCTGACTGATCCGGATGGACTAGACCTCCAATCACCTTGATCAGGCGGTTTGCGAGGAGTTTGGCCAGGATTTTAGGCTCTACGTTGAGAAGGGAGATCGGCCTGTATGAAGCACAGTCAGTTTTGGGTTTACCCTCTTTGTGAATAGTGACCAGCGTGGCCAGTCTTTGATCTTGGGGTAGAGCTCCCGACTTCTTGCTCTCTTCAAACATAGCTTTTAGGTATGGGGCTAATTTGTCGGGTTTAAGTTTGAATAGCTCAATGGGTATGCCATTAGGGTCAAGGGCTTTCCCGGAACGCATCGTTTGTTAAAGTACTGTCCAAGAATTGCTGGTCTCCCTCCGATAGCACTGGGAGCACAATGACACGCAGTAAGTCATGTGAGTCATCCTCGGTGTGTGATGCACTAGCTGTATACACTGTCTTTTAGTGTGTGGCAAAGCGATTTGCAATATCTTGGGGGTTGGTGATGGTTTCATTGTTTGTATCTTTGAGTTCCGGTACCAATCGACTCGCCCATTCCTTCTTGTCGAGCCAGGCGATTGGTTTCCCCGCTTTGTCCCCCAGGTCACATATCCTACCCAACTTTTCCCTCCCAAGGCTTTTGGCCCTGTCAGTTACTAGAGCTTTATATTCGTCCTGCTTGAGGTGTAGTGTGTGGAGTTTCGCTTGTGTGACCTCAGCTTCTAATGTGCACTCCAGTCTGCCAATTTCTGCCTCTACTTCCACGATTTCTTTTTGCCTATCTTTCTTCATGCCAGCAATTAGGGACTGTGCCTGCCCCCGAATTACGGATTTGAATGCATCACACAAGGTCTGAGAAGAGTCTACCAAACCCTCATTTTCACGGAAATAGGCGTCAATAGCTGTTAATAATGCTTTCCGGATTCCAGGGTCTCGGAGATACCATGGGTTGATGGGGGCGACTCTCCCTAATCTAGCTTGGCCGAGGACTATCCGATCCCATACTGGGAAGTGTTCAGAGTTTCCCTTGCCAGGTGCTTGACTTCGTGGATGTAAGCGAGGCCGGGACCAGGACATAATCAATACGGGAGAGGCTGTGGTGGGCCCCAGAGTGAAAGGTATGTTGGATTGTTTCCGGGTGGTATGATCTCCACCCATCTACCAGCCCAAATGCTTCCAGAAAGTCGGGCAGCCACCTGTTAGAGGAGCCAAGTTCACGCAGGGGTGGCTATCTAGCGTACCCGAGGCCACAGAGTTGAAATCTCCCCCAACCACCAGGTAGCCCTCCGGTAATGAGAGGAGAAGAGCGCCTAGGTCTTTAAATGTGGTGCACTGGAGACCGGGTGGAACGTAGACTGACAGAAGTGTGAGTGTGTAGCCCTCCCAAGAACCGGTGACTCCTACATATCTGCCTCTCTCGTCTGTCCAGGTTGAGCTCACGGCTAAAGAAAGGAATTCCTCACCATAATACCCACTCCCTGTGATCTAGTTGTGAAGCCTGCATGTGCTATTAACTTGTACCCCCACCTGTTGAGTGCCGTACAGGAGTTCTCCACTAGGTGCGTTTCTTGAAACATGATAACATCAGGGGAGTTGCGCTTAATGTATTGCAATACGACACTACGTTTGATTTTATCTCTAAGCCCGTTGATGTTCCAGCTCAATACTTTAACACTCTTGTCCCACAGCGTATTCATTAAACACAGGGTAAATTTTCAGCTCCTCTATGCCAATATCAGTATTTTCCGTCTACGTAACTTCGATAACATATAACAATTGTACAGTTCCAACCCAACAGCCCCCCCCCCCCAGTCCCATTTGCCGCTTCACTGTGGAGAGAAAAAGGGCAACAATAAAGTAAGAACTTCCAAGAGCGTCCCTTCCCTCCCTGCTACCCTGCTGCGTAGGCTCTTATGGCGCAGCAAATGGTCTGAAGCAACTACATCCCAAAAAAACGACAAAAATGAACACAAAAACCCCAGGAACAGTCCCCACACCCTGCAACCCTGCCTTGTAGGTCTAGAACTGCCCACATCCCCAACAGCAGAGCGCCTGTCATCTCAATAACTAAATGACAAATGTAGGGTTACCCAGCACCACCACCCAGCAGCATCCTCCCTACGAGCCCGCAACTCCGCTCTGCCACCAATGAGGGTTTATTATTAAACTCGGAAGTCCATAGTCCACCCAGCCCTAGGTCAGTCCGTTGTGCTAATCATCAAAGAGGAGCATAATATGACAACAAAAAGAAAAAAAAACATATCTTGAGTAATGGCAATAAGATAACAACAGACCAGTAATGTGTATGAAGTCTATCATTTCCCAGCACTCGCTGCGTCACTGACGGGGCTTACAGACCGGGAGCTTCTGGATCTTGACACGGAGCGTGTCCTTTCTCCACGCCAGTTCGAGGATTCCAAGGATCGTTGGCCGATGGTCCTCCAGTGTGTCTCCTCTCGCCGGCGATTCACCCGGGAAGGCCTCTCATCCAGCCACCTCTGGGCCTCCTCAAGTGTCATGAAGAACCAGGATTTGTCGCCATCCACAACCTTAAGCTTGGCGGGGAAAAACATCATGTACTTAAGTCCCTTGTCTCAGAAAGCACGTTTCACCCATTCGAAGGAACGTCCCTCTCGCTGCACCTTCAAAGTGAAATCCGGGAAGAAGTGGATCATCGCATTCTTATAGGGGAGATCACCTCTGACCCTGGCCGCCTGCAAAATTGCATCGCGATCCCGAAAATTCATAATGCACGCAATGAAGGTTCGAGGGGGTGCCCCAGGATTCGGTTTGGGAATCGGGCTCTGTGTGCCCTTTCCACAGAGAACAACAGTGACAGTCTCTTGGGCTTGAGGTGGTGCAGGACAAGGTCTTCAAAGAAGAGGTCCACACTGGTGCCCTCTGCCCCTTCAGGCACCCCCACCATCCAAATGTTGTTGCGGCGTGTCCTCCCTTCCTGATCGTCCAGCTGCAACGTCATTAACTTGTGCTGGTGGACCAGTTTTTGAACCCGCTCCTCCAGTTTGCGCGTTGTGGACTGCAGCTCCCCTATGTGTTCCTCCGTCGCCGTGACTCTGTCAGACGCGTTTTGCATGTCAGCTCTCATGAGGTTCATCTCTATTGTGACCTTGTCGATTTTAGTTTCTAGCCTGTATCGCAGCCATGATTGAGCTGAGTGACGGTTCTTCTCTGGGAGAGTCGTCGCCCTGCACCCCCTTCTCTGAGGGCAGCTGCCGAGACACCGCATATTTGTCCATTTTGTTCGCCTGTACAGAGGCTGCGGCCCCCTTCGATTTCATGATGGCGAGGATCGTCTCCGGTGGAGATCGGCGTCACCCGGCCTCCGTGGGGCACCCCCAGTCCCTGGTCTACCTCAGAATATAGTTATCGGGAAGTGTTCGGGAGTCCTCACATAACACCATCCAGCACCCACTCCCATCCGGTGGGCCCCGATCTCTCAGCACCATGGGCCAGCTCATCTATGTACGATTATGGCGCGGGCCGTCCCCCAAAGGGCGAATTTCAGCTCCACAGGCCGCGCCAGTCGTGTCAATGCGCGTCTAACAAGGAGGGGGCGCCAGGGGCGTGCAAGTGTCCCTCTCTAGTTCCTCACGCAGGCCTGAGCTCGCCTACATATGTGCCACCACTGCTTCCTGGCACCCACTCACAGTGGCCCCCAGAGGCCTCCAATCAAGGGCCTACGCCTGTACCCCACCGTCGTAGCAGTTGGCAGTCCTCCGCTAGGGCGGTCACCCCACGCGCACCAGCCTCAGTGGTCTTGTGGGGACAGGCAGGTGCCCACAGCAGCTCGCGTAGGGAATGGTCCCGTCTGTTGAATCGCAGTGTCGGACGCCGGCGTCACGCAACTCCGCCCCCAGAGCTCCGGAGAGCCGTCTCCGCTGCCGGACCAGGCCCTTCTCGCTGCCAGCCAGCCGGGTCTACACAGCTGCTCCCTCACTTCAGGGCCTCAGCGTTGTTAATATTTCCCCATAGGCTGGCCGGAAAAAGGAAGGATATAGCGAGCTTCGCTGCAGGCCCGGACGGAGCTCAAAGATTAATCCGCCATCAAGGTTGGCGCCAGGCAACGCCCCCCAGAACTCTCAATTTTTAGGAAGAAAGTAAAAACCTGACTGTTCAGCAGATGAGGTAATTCTGTCCAGTCTCCTGTGTTGCAGAGAACTCGCTCCAGTGTTGGGACACTCCTTGGAGTAAGCGTGCACTCTATAAATTCAGTTTCATTCATTCATTCATGCAGACAAAGGCCTTCAACCACAGCTAAAGCCATGTGTAAGTGAAACCAACATTTTAAGTAACATTAAACAAAACATAAAAAACGATAGGGCAAGTGCTTGCATAATTTATATGGCAGAATTGCAGTTTTCGGTGCAGGCAAGCATTTCATAATGAGTTCCTCTGTATTTTGATAAGCATTATCGCATATTTGAATATACTGATACAGTAGATTATACATTTACCTCCCCATTCTGAGTTCAGCACCTGGATCTGAGCTATAATGCAGTCTTGACGCTTGTTTACCCCTTCAAAGATTTTAAACTGCTTAATATTGTGGAGTTTTTCATGCACAAATTTCACCAGATATAACCTGGTAAAATCTGCATGTGGAAAAAGTTCTGTTCTTTCACACAAGTTAGAATTCCGATTCAGATACAGACTCCTGGATTACCGCTGGAATCAGAATGATCCTGTTTGCCACTGTGTGAATTTTTGTGGCTTAACGTAAGATCCACTTTAGGCATCTTTGGCCTTTACTAACTAATTTTTGGTGTAGGGCAGAGCCACAAGCCTTACTGCTGCACTGCCCTACGTCAAAATAAAAGGACAGGAATGCGCTGTATCTATGAGATACGGCCCATTCCTGTCCTCTTTCACAACACTGTCTCACCAATGGCTGCCATGCTCCAAGACAGGCACCCTTGCACCATGGTGCAAAGGTGTCTGCATTGAAATCAGGTTGTTTTTGTGCAGGAAGGGACACCTTCCTTCACAAAATCGACCCTTTTGCCACACCTGGGGAGGTGCAGGGTTTGACGCATTCCCAGATTTACGCTTTGTTGTAAATATGTGAGTATGTCAAAAACTATGGGAGTTGAGTTGGAATACCCACCACAATGCCTATGGCACGCCTCCCCGAGGCAGTGTGCGTCAACGCACCAACTTGTGCTGCGTTGCCTTACACCATATCTACGAGGCCATGAAAAGTTACACAGGGTGGCTGTCCGTGGCTTCATAAATATGATTGAGGGGCCTGCACCATCGGAGTGTCATTAAAAGTGCTGCTCCAGCGGCACAGGCCTGTTGTAAATGAGGCCCTGGATCTCTTTGGGGCAATAAAAAAAACAATATAGCACTGATCCTAATTTCAGTGGTTTTTGGGAATATAGAGTTCTGGGAGCAATGCCTTCCTACTGAATGTATCACCAGACCACTTAGTGGGATGTCATTGTATGGCTTCAATAAACAAACGCATTGAGACTCGAGGCCTTTCTGTGACGTTGCAAACTATCACTCCCCACCTAGCATGACCTCTTGATCGCTGACATGCTATCTATGCATTAATGTTCAATCAATGTATGTTTTCATGCGTCCGTTTATACTTTTGAATAATTTTCTTCCTCATATTTTAAGAATCCTAAAGAGTGCTGATGTCTCCTGTGATAGGACTGACTGAGGCCAAATGAAGAGTAAAGATGGAGCAGATATTTCTTTCCGAGTCTGAAAAAGCTTGTTCTTGGTCACAAGAGAAAACGACCGAAGAAAAAACAGCGCAATTAATGGAGCTTGCCAAGCCCCATCAGAAGTGTGAATGCAGTGTGCCAAGCCTCTTCAGAAGTGTGAATGCAGTGTGCCAAGCCCCATCAGAAGTGTGAATGCAGTGTGCCAAGCCCCATCAGAAGTGTGAATGCAGTGTGCCAAGCCCCATCAGAAGCGTGAATGCAGTGTGCCAAGCCCCATCAGAAGCGTGAATGCAGTGTGCCAAGCCCCATCAGAAGCGTGAATGCAGTGTGCCAAGCCCCATCAGAAGTGTGAATGGAGTGTGCTAAGCCCCATCAGAAGTGTGAATGCAGTGTGCCAAGCTCCTTCAGAAGTGTGAATGCAGTGTGCCAAGCCCCATCAGAAGCGTGAATGCAGTGTGCCAAGTCCCCTCAGAAGCGTGGATGCAGTGTGCCAAGCCCCATCAGAAGTGTGAATGCAGGATGCCAAGCCCCATCAGAAGCGTGAATGCAGTGTGCCAAGCTCCTTCAGAAGCGGGAATGCAGTGTGCCAAACCCCATCTGAAGCAGGAATGCAGTGTGCCAAGCCCCGTCTGAAGTGTGAATGCAGTGTGCCAAGCCCCATCAGAAGTGTGAATGCAGTGTGCCAAGCCCCTTCAGAAGTGTGAATGCAGTGTGCCAAGCCTCTTCAGAAGTGTGAATGCAGTGTGCCAAGCCCCATCAGAAGCGTGAATGCAGTGTGCCAAGCCCCATCAGAAGCGTGAATGCAGTGTGCCAAGCCCCATCAGAAGTGTGAATGGAGTGTGCCAAGCCCCATCAGAAGTGTGAATGCAGTGTGCCAAGCTCCTTCAGAAGTGTGAATGCAGTGTGCCAAGCCCCATCAGAAGCGTGAATGCAGTGTGCCAAGTCCCCTCAGAAGCGTGGATGCAGTGTGCCAAGCCCCATCAGAAGTGTGAATGCAGGATGCCAAGCCCCATCAGAAGCGTGAATGCAGTGTGCCAAGCTCCTTCAGAAGTGTGAATACAGTGTGCCAAGCCCCATCAGAAGTGTGAAAGCAGTGTGCCAAGCCCCATCAGAAGTGTGAATGCAGTGTGCCAAGCCCCATCAGAAGTGTAAATGCAGTGTGCCAAGCCCCATCAGAAGTGTGAATGCAGGATGCCAAGCCCTATCAGAAGCATGAATGCAGTGTGCTAAGTCCCCTCAGAAGCGTGGATGCAGTGTGCCAAGCCACATCTGAAGTGTGAATGCAGGATGCCAAGCCCTATCAGAAGCGTGAATGCAGTGTGCCAAGCCCCTTTAGAAGCGTGGATGCAGTGTGCCAAGCCCAATCAGAAGCGTGAATGCAGTGTGCCAAGCCCCTTCAGAAGTGTGAATGCAGTGTCCCAAGTCCCATCAGAAGTGTGAATGCAGTGTGCCAAGCCCCTTTAGAAGCGTGGATGCAGTGTGCCAAGCCCCACCTGGAGCGTGAATGCAGTGTGCCAAGCCCCCTCTGAAGCGTGAATGCAGTGTGCCAAGCCACCCCTGAAGCATGAATGCAGTGTGCCAAGCCCCATCTGAAGTGTGAATGCAGTGTGCCAAGCTCCATCTGAAGCATGAATGCAGTGTGCCAAGCTCCTTCAGAAGCGTGACTGCAGTGTGCCTAGCCCCATCCGAAGCGTGAATGCAGTGTGTCAAGCCCCCTCAGAAGCGTGAATGCAGTGTGCCAAGCCCCATCTGAAGCGTGAATGCAGTGTGCCAGGCCCCATCTGAAGCGTGAATGCAGTGTGCCAAGCCCCATCAGAAGCGTGAATGCAGCATGCCAAGCAGTGTGCCAAGCACCATCTGAATCGTGAATGCAGTGTGCCAAGCCCCATCTGAAGCATGAATGCAGTGTGCCAAGCCCCATCGGAAGCGTGAATGCAGTGTGCCAAGCCCCATCCGAAGCGTGAATGCAGTGTGTCTGTAACGCCCTGAACGTCTCAGGATCGTTTAACAGACACGACAATGAGGACGCAACCACTTGTGAAGGGTTAGTTCTTTTAATGAAGGCAAATAAAATACAAAGAACAAACAAAAGTTATAGTCACTGGAATCCTCCAGGCTAAGTACGTTACCAGCCCACATCACGGATGGTCCTAACCGTCCTCTGCATATACGCCGATCCCGGCGTATGCCAACAGAGGGCAGAAATGAAATGGCCGACAATGCCAATCGGTAGGCTGTGAGGGGCACGAAGAGTGTTGGGGAGAATCGAGGAGTCAGGGAAACACCCAGCCGGGGTCTCTACCTGAAGGGAGCAGCACGCTCAACCTCTTCCTCAGACTGCACCGGGACGCGGAGTCACCTCCTGGTGATGCGTCACCGATACCCCAATCACAAGCAAGAAGACTGAACCGAGAGCAGCCGCTCGATCGATCCTGTGGACTTCCGAGTCTGTAACGCGGCAAACACCTCCTGGTGTGCGTTACAGCTGGCAGTCCCTGTGTCTCTGCTCGGGCTGGGAGTTACGACTCCAACCAGCAAAAGCGCCACTGCGCTTGGACTCAGCCGAGTCAAAAAGCGAAGCTCAATGGTTGACCGGTAGAGCTTCCGGGTCCTTCGCAGGTGACGATGGGGCAAGACACGGCCCAGGGAGTAACGACTCGACCTACCTCCGTTCTTGCCTTACTGGAGCACCACTCCGGAACACTGCTCTTCACGAAGCAGGTACGTCGGTGTAAACACAATATCCGACAGCCTTGTACCTCCCGGTTCCTCCCTTTATAGGGCGTGTTTTCCTTGAGTTATGTAACAGCTCTCCTGTTTACATAAGGGCGTGTTTCCCTTGAGTTATGTAACAGCTCTCCTGTTTACATAAGGGCGTGTTTCCCTTGAGTTATGTAACAGCTCTCCTGTTTACATAAGGGCCTGTTTCCCTTGAGTTATGTAACAGCTCTCCTGTTTACATAAGGGCGTGTTTCCCTTGAGTTATGTAACAGCTCTCCTGTTTACATAACCTCTCAACCGCTAAGCATCCTGGGAGATGTAGTCCGTTTTTGCTGGTTACCGTTTTCCTCCCCTCGTATGACAGGAATTCTTGACAGTACATCCTCCCTCTCAGCGGCTCCCCACGGGTCCAGCGCTGGCAGGAAAACGCCGATGGAACAAGGAGACCAAGCGCGGAGCATGAACCCCTTCAGCCGGTTCCCATGAATGCTCCTCCGGGCCATAGCCTTTCCACGCAACCAGGTACCACAGCTTCCCCCTGCGCCATTTGGACGCCCGTATGCCCGACACTTCATACTCCACCTCCGACTCCACGCATACCGGCCTAGGTGTCCCAGACGGCTTGGAGGGTGCTGGTTTGAGCAATGATACATGAAAGACAGGGTGTATCCGCAATGACTGGGGCAAGCACACCTTCACGTTCACGGGACCCATACACTTGGTAATTCGATAGGGGCCCATGTACTTGGGATGGAACACACTGTTCTTTCGAAACCTCATGTTTCTTGTGGATATCCAGACGTAGTCTCCAGTGCGGTACAGTGGCCCGGGCCTTCTCTTCCTATCTGCCACAGCCTTGTATCTTCTCTTGGCCTCTATTAGGACAGCCCTTGAGCGCATCAACGTGTCTTTTATGTGTGCCACCCTGTCCGCTGTGGCGGGAATCCTGTCCTCTCTGAACGGATGTAGAAATGGCAAGAACCTGGGATGTTGGCCATAGTTGCTATAGAACGGAGATGACTGTGTGGAGCTGTGAGTGGCGTTGTTATAGGCTATCTCTGCAACCCATAGCAAGTCGACCCATTCTTCCCTGCCCTGGTCCACAAAACATCGCAGATACTGTTTGAGCGTTTGGTTCAGGCGCTCGATTTGGCCGTCCGTTTGAGGGTGGTAGCTGGTGGACAGGGCGGTCTTAACATGCAGCGCAGTGCACCAAGTCTTCCAGAATTGCGCAGTAAACTGCGACCCCTGGTCCGACACGATCACCCCAGGTAATCCATGCAGTCGTACCACATTCTTTAGGAGTAGTGACGCCAATTCCCCGGCCGTAGGGACTCTCTTGCAGGGGATGAAGTGCCCCATTTTCGTCAAGTAATCCACCACCACCAGTATTGCCGTCATCCCCTGGTCTACCGGTAGGCCCACCACGAAGTCCAGTGATATGCTATCCCATGGTCTATCCGGGGTCGGAAGTGGATGTAAGAGCCCTTGGGTTCGGCCATGGTCGGCCTTCATGGTAGCACACGTAGGACACTCCTGTCCCCACCTCCTGACATCCACTCTCATGGTTGGCCACCAGAAATGCCGTCCCATGCTAGCCACCGTTTTTTCAAAGCCCAAATGACCTGCGCATGGAGAGTCATGGCACCAGATGAATGCTTGTTTCCTTAGCCTAGGCGTGGGTATCAATAGGCACCTGCCCTTCAGGGGTATCCCGTCCTTCAGCTGCCATTCTCTGTGACTGAGGAGCCACCTCCGCCATGCGAATGACCTGATCCCTCTCTTTATTCCCCTCAGGAAAGTATCCGGTTGGATAACCCCCAATACCATCCTCGGGGAAATGATGGAACGCTCGGTTGCAGGCAATGGTTCCTTAACTGCAGATTGACGGGACAGGGCGTCCGCCTTCCGGTTTTCCGTCCCCGGCCGATATGTGATGCGGAAGTTGAACCCCGCAAAGAAGATCATCCACCGCAGCTGCCTGGGAGAAAGGTGTCTAGTGGCCGTCATGAACTGTAGGTTCCGATGGTCCGTGTACACCGATACCACATGTCTTGCCCCCATCAACCAATGCCTCCATTCGGTGAAGGCGTCCTTGATTGCGAGAAGCTCCTTCTCCGCAATATGGTAGTTGCGTTCGGCGTCGTTGAGTTTGCGGGACATGTACGCAACGGGATGAAGCACCCCTGTGTCGTGGTTGCGTTGGGACAAGATAGCCCCCAGCGCCACATCCGACGCGTCCGCTTCCACCACGTAGGGGAGATCCGGATCGGGGTGAGCCAACACCGGCGCCTTACCAAAGGCGCTTTTCAGGGCCTCAAAGGCTTTGTTTGCTTCAGGGGACCAGACAAACTCCTTGGACTTCCTCAGTAGCTGTGTGATTGGGGCCACCACTCCTGAAAATCCATCTATAAACCGCCTGTAAAAGTTGGCGAAGCCAATGAAACTTTGGACGTCCTTCACGCTTTGGGGCACCGGCCATTCTTTCACCGCCTTGATCTTTCGTTCTGCCATCTCCTGTCCCTCTGGACTCAGCATCACTCCGAGGAATTCCACGGATGTGACGTGGAAGTCACACTTGCTGAGTTTACAAAACAGCATGTTTTCCCTCAGCTTTCGGAGCACAGCTTTGACGTGGTGTACGTGCTCCTCCACACTGGACGAATAGATGAGGATGTCGTCGATATATACGACCACGTAGATATCCAACTCCTCTCTGAATACCTCATTCAAAAAGTACTGAAAGGCTGCCGGGGCGTTGCACAGACCGAACGGCATGACGAGGTACTCAAAAAGGCCGAACCTGGTCTTAAAGGCGGTCTTCCACTCGTCTCCGTCCCTCATGCGCACCAGATGGTATGCCCCTTTCAAATCCAACTTGGTGTAGATACGAGCTTTCTTGACCTGTTCCAGAAGTACACTGATGAGAGGCAAGGGGTACCGATTTTTTATGGTTATCGCATTCAATGCCCTAAAGTCCACACAGGCTCTCAGCTCCCCATTAGCCTTCGGGATGAAGAAGAGTGGCGAGGCGGCCGGAGACTTGGACGGGCGGATGAATCCTAGCTTGAGGAGTTTATCCAGGTACCCCCGGAGATGCACGTTTTCAGGCTCCGTCAGGGCATACAGCCTGCCGCTGGGAACGCTGGCCCCTGGCACCAGGTCGATCTGGCAGTCAAACTGTCTATGTGGTGGTAGCACTTCCGCCTTCACCTCATCAAATACATCCTCAAAACTGTGATAAGCCTGGGGGAGAGCCACATCTTTTTCTGCCGCTGTAGCCACCGTCTGACTCCCGCTCTCATCTGCGTCAAGGGATTCCGTTCTTATTCCACAATGCAGGATGCAATACGGTGACGTCATTTCGATGCGATGTGTTGGCCAATCCACAAAGGGGTTGTGTTTCTGTAGCCACGGCAATCCCAATATGACGCCATATTGGGGCGCTCGGATGATGTTAAAATCGATTTGTTCCAAATGGTTCCTCCCATATCTCATCGGAAGGACCCCCGTGTGCTGTCCGATGGGCCCCGTCACCAATCGCCTTCCGTCTACCGCATAGACGTCTTCGGGTACTGCTTTGGGAAGAAGCACTAGCCCTAGCCTGCATGCCTCGTTGTGGTCCATAAACATGCCAGTGGCCCCTGAATCCACCATGGCCACAACGGGTATCCACTGGTCATGCACTCCCACGTGCACCGTGATAAACAGGTGTCGTTGTCCCTTAGTGACCGAGTTGGAAAGTGAAGGGATGGATGAGTGACTCCGAGATGCCCCTTCTCTGGTCTTGGAGTCCTCTAGTTTTCCGCCGGTATGTCCACCACGGCTGTTACCGACCGGTTGGCCCGATAACGTGACGTCTTCGGTTTGGCAGGGCATTCACGTACGTAGTGGCCTTTTTTGCCACAATATAGGCACAATCCTTGTTTACGGCGTGACTCTTTCTCCGTGGCTGTGAGGCTCGCTCGTATTGCGCTGATGTCCATGGGTTCTCCCTTGGATGCGGTGGAAGTTTCAGGACTTCCCACCGTCACATAGGATGGAAGGGATTTTCCTTTTCTCCCATGATCCCCCTTTCTTTCACTTAGCCTATGTTCCAGCCGTAATACCAGGTTGATAAGGCCCTCACATGTCTTGGGTTGAGGGTCAATATGAGCCACGGCGTCCTTGAGCTCATCGCACAGCCCTTGATGGAAGAGCGCCGTCTGTTTAGCAACAGGCCACTTGGTTTCCGCAACCAGCCTTCGGAACGCATTGAGATACTGCACCAGGTCGTTGGATCCCTGTCTCAACTCAAGCATTTCACGGTCCGCCGTGTACGAGTCAGCCCTTCTGTCGAATACCTTCAGGAATTCCTCGCGAAAAGCACCCCAATCACATAAGAGGGGGTCGTCCCTGCTCACCAGAGGTACGGCCCATTGTGCCGCGTTTCCAGCCAAATAGGATATAAGGAAAGCCACACGAGCCTGACTCGTGGGGAACGCCTTTGGTTTGCACGATAAATGTAGCGCCACTTGTGTGAGGAATACCTGCACTGTGTTAGGATCCCCAGTGTACCTCTCTGGTGTTGCCAAGGGGATGGCTACCGGCATTTCCACTACTACCGCAGGGGTCTGGTTCGTGAGGGAGGTGCTGGGCGTGAGCGGGTCCAATTGGATAGCATCCAGTCTGGCTTTTACATCGGCTGTTTCTTGCCTAGAGGCAGCCACTTCAACTTGCATGGCCGCTAAAGCAGCCAGCACATCATCAAGTGTTGCCATGTCTGTTATCGACCGGGAGACAGTTAGTGTTATTAAGGTCGGATATTTTGTAACGCCCTGAACGTCTCAGGATCGTTTAACAGACACGACAATGAGGACGCAACCACTTGTGAAGGGTTAGTTCTTTTAATGAAGGCAAATAAAATACAAAGAACAAACAAAAGTTATAGTCACTGGAATCCTCCAGGCTAAGTACGTTACCAGCCCACAGCACGGATGGTCCTAACCGTCCTCTGCATATACGCCGATCCCGGCGTATGCCAACAGAGGGCAGAAATGAAATGGCCGACAATGCCAATCGGTAGGCTGTGAGGGGCACGAAGAGTGTTGGGGAGAATCGAGGAGTCAGGGAAACACCCAGCCGGGGTCTCTACCTGAAGGGAGCAGCCGCTCAACCTCTTCCTCAGACTGCACCGGGACGCGGAGTCACCTCCTGGTGATGCGTCACCGATACCCCAATCACAAGCAAGAAGACTGAACCGAGAGCAGCCGCTCGATCGATCCTGTGGACTTCCGAGTCTGTAACGCGGCAAACACCTCCTGGTGTGCGTTACAGCTGGCAGTCCCTGTGTCTCTGGTCGGGCTGGGAGTTACGACTCCAACCAGCAAAAGCGCCACTGCGCTTGGACTCAGCCGAGTCAAAAAGCGAAGCTCAATGGTTGACCGGTAGAGCTTCCGGGTCCTTCACAGGTGACGATGGGGCAAGACACGGCCCAGGGAGTAACGACTCGACCTACCTCCGTTCTTGCCTTACTGGAGCACCACTCCGGAACACTGCTCTTCACGAAGCAGGTACGTCGGTGTAAACACAATATCCGACAGCCTTGTACCTCCCAGTTCCTCCCTTTATAGGGCGTGTTTTCCTTGAGTTATGTAACAGCTCTCCTGTTTACATAAGGGCGTGTTTCCCTTGAGTTATGTAACAGCTCTCCTGTTTACATAAGGGCGTGTTTCCCTTGAGTTATGTAACAGCTCTCCTGTTTACATAAGGGCGTGTTTCCCTTGAGTTATGTAACAGCTCTCCTGTTTACATAAGGGCGTGTTTCCCTTGAGTTATGTAACAGCTCTCCTGTTTACATAACCTCTCAACCGCTAAGCATCCTGGGAGATGTAGTCCGTTTTTGCTGGTTACCGTTTTCCTCCCCTCGTATGACAGGAATTCTTGACAGTGTCAAGCCCCATCTGAAGCATGAATGCAGTGTGCCAAGCCCCTTCAGAAGCATTTGCAGTGTGCAAAGCCCCATCTGAAGTGTGAATGCAGTGTGCCAAGCCCATCAGAAGTGTGAATGCAGTGTGCCAAGCCCCGTCAGAAGCGTGAATGCAGTGTGCCAAGCCCCGTCAGAAGCGTGAATGCATTGTGCCAAGTCCCGTGAGAAGCGTGAATGCAGTGTGCCAAGCGCCATCAGAAGTGTGAATGCAGTGTGCCAAGCCCTATCTGAAGCATGAATGTAGTGTGCCAAGCCCCATCAGAAGTGTGAATGCAGTGTGCCAAGCCCTATCAGAAGTGTGAATGCAGGATGCCAAGCCCCATCAGAAGTGTGAATGCAGTGTGCCAAGCCCCATCTGAAGCGTGAATGCAGTGTGCCAAGCCCCATCAGAAGCGTGAATGCAGTGTGCCAAACCCCATCTGAAGTGTGAATGCAGTGTGCCACGCCCCATCTGAAGCGTGAATGCAGTGTGCCAAGCCCCATCGGAAGTGTGAATGCAGTGTGCCAAGTCCCATCTGAAGCGTGACTGTTGTGTGCCAAGCCCCATCTGAAGCGTGAATGCAGTGTGCCAAGCCCCATCAGAAGCGTGAATGCAGGATGCCAAGCCCTATCAGAAGCGTGAATGCAGTGTGCCAAGCCCCATCTGAAGCGTGAATGCAGTGTGCCAAGCCCTATCAGAAGTGTGTATGCAGTGTACCAAGCCCCATCAGAAGTGTGAATGCAGTGTGCCAAGCCCCATCAGAAGCGTGAATGCAGGATGCCAAGCCCTATCAGAAGCGTGAATGCAGTGTGCCAAGCCCCATCTGAAGCATGAATGCAGTGTGCCAAGCCCTATCAGAAGTGTGCATGCAGTGTACCAAGCCCCATCAGAAGTGTGTATGCAGTGTACCAAGCCCCATCAGAAGCGTGAATGCAGTGTGCCAAGCTCTTCCCTGGTACTTTGAGGTCCATGCCATGGTCATCATGGATAAGAATAGGGAACCAATGGACCACGATGCTTTCTCGATGTCAACATGAAAACAGGGCATGTTTTAGGGGTTCTCCGCACAGTGCTGGGATCGTCAGATTTTTTCAAAGTTCCTCAATATTGTGAGGTATTTTTCAACAAACTCCAGCAGGGCTTCAAATCTTTTGAGGCATCCACTGTGATCTAAGATGAAAATAATTACACAGTTCTTTGTGAAAATGTCATTCATAGGACAGAAATAGCAAGCTCTAAATTTATGGTGGAAAAAGAAATTATAATTGAATACAAAAAACGGAAAAACATCTGCCGGATTAAGCATCTGTCATGTAGATTTCTTTGTGTCCCAATATTTGCAAACTTCAAAAATAATTTTTTTCAAGAAAACATATTTGTAATTGGGCAAAAATTAAAACATAATCTTCTCATAAATATTTCCTTATTGAAAACTATTTCTTCTGCTCAATTCTTTCACTTGTCAGTGTTTTCTTTGAGGTTACAAGAGGATTTGCTAATGGCCATGCATTCAATTATTTGTCATATTTTTGTGCACAATCTTGCATATGTTCTGTCCTATTAAAAGTCCTAAATCTCCTTCTGGGCATTACGAGCTTTACACATTAACAGTGTCTTGTTCAGAATCTTTTGATTTAAAACAGACGAGGGAGGGTTCATTAGCTACTTTTGACTAGCGCTGTTACATGTCCTTGGTGCCAACTTAAGGCAGTGCCTGGTGCAAAAAAAAACTTTAACACCGTATAATGTAGGCCAGTTTCTGGGGTGGTAATGTGTTACGTGAATGCTCGTAAGATTTGTTGTGCAGCATTTTATTGCGGTGGTGGTGATGTGTTTTGCTAGTGTTTTTGTGGAACTCTTTTTGAGCTGCATTTGTGCAATGTGTGTTTTTACTGTGGTTCTGTGTTCATTTCTGTTTTGTTGTGACCCGTTTTGTTTTAATTGCGATGTTATGTTGCTTTGAATATGTTACTGTGTTATGTTCTGTTGTCTACTAAGGCATGTCAACAAATGCTACTACCTTTCAAGACAAATAAAAGCACAACTTTAAAGTTCCTATGATGAGCTGCCATTTGCAACTGCCTAAGGTGGTAAACTGTCTACCTCTGCTCCAACCCATCTACTATGGGTATAAAGGTGACGGACGGGATATCTGTCACCGTTGTGACGGGGTAACCCATCTGCCAAGATCCAAATCAGCCCAAGAGACACATACTCAACATACTGGCCCATCTATGGGTTCAGCGAAAACGAGGAAAAAAAATAATTGTCAAAGCCATTCGGTTTTGGGGTAATTGAGTGTTGCACGGTGTGCAGGGTACTTTGTTAGGGGGAAGTTATGCTTCTTCCCTCAGATCAGATATTGACATTGGGTATTAGGACAAACATGCACAAAAGGAGGGATGTTAAACGAACAAAAACATAAAAGGTACTGACATCCACAAGTTATGGTATGACTTGTAATCATAATTACACTGAATTCATTGTTCAGGACCTCTTATGAGACCTCACTGATGACTATATCACAGGCAATATTGCATATCACATCAATATCAACATCATCAATTATGTATATAAAGCCACAGAAGGACACCACCAGGGCCAGATTGGACGGAGCAAGCACTAGGCATTTCCCCACTGGGCAGTCAGGGTGGTAGCCGTTTCTGAACTCCTGCGAGACCTTTTTTGTTATCTCCGGCAGGTTTCACAGCATAGCTGTAATATCGGCCCACTGTAACAAAAGCTGCAGAAATTAGACCAAACCGGCACTTGCAACTAGCACACACCTGGGGATGGCCGACCTATTTGCCAGGGCCGGCATTGTTTTCCAGTCTGGCCGTGGACAACACTCCCTCAGCTAGAATCCATGGGGCTCCTTTTTTGGTATTAACTAAAAGGCCTGTGCTCCATGATTAGTTTTTGGCCATATCCTGCTGTGAGTATGCAGTGGTGTTTAGCTCAGAGCTCCCTTTACCCATATCATGCATGCTCTGCATGCAGTTACTGGCCTGCGGCCCTGTCCTGAATGGGAGAGGCTGCTGAGCATTGAGAATAATGCAGCAGTTGTCAGGGGTTCCTAACTGCAGGGCGTGGCCTTTACAGAGGCCTTGTTCTATAAATCTAACTTGCCTTTGCTTTGTGAAGTGGGTCCTGTTAACATTTCTCTACAGGGTGAGGTGTAGGGGCTAAAATTATTCCTGGACAATTACCTAGTTATCTTGCCATGTAGCTTTCAGGCTTGACACATAGAGATCTCTGGACTACATGTCAACCCATTACCACAACATACAGACTTCTGACCTTTGTCTATCCCCCCAATTCATTTTCAGCAATTATTCAGTGTTTCTGACTGATTGGAGGCCCCGAAGGAGCCACAAACCTTGCCCTTAGAGACTATAGTCTCTTTAAACATCTTCTCTTGGAATGTGGCAGGTTTATGTTAGAAGTTAAACCAGATTGGTCGCACACTGCTACACCTACCAGGCGTGTTCCCCCAATGAAAATGGTCCCTGAAGGTCAGCGTCGGTGGATACACCTATGCTCGAGTGTGAATGCAAGTATGCGTGGCGTGTGCCATCCCTGGACACGTGTTTCGAGGTAGTTGCCTCTCGTCAGCAGGGAGTAGGAAAATGTGTGGTGTTGCTGTGTAAGCTGCTAAAATCGTTATCAGGTCTAGTACCTCTCGTAGCGCGCAGGTGCGTAACCATGAGTCCGTCGACTCCACCGGCTCAAGGGAGCCTGAATATAAAGTTAAACCAGATTGGTCGCACACTGCTACACCTACCAGGCGTGTTCCCCCAATGAAAATGGTCCCTGAAGGTCAGCGTCGGCGGATACACCTATGCTCGAGTGTGAATGCAAGTATGCGTGGCGTGTGCCATCCCTGGACACGTGTTTCGAGGTAGTTGCCTCTCGTCAGCAGGGAGTAGGAAAATGTGTGGGGTTGCTGTGTAAGCTGCTAAAATCGTTATCAGGTCTAGTACCTCTCGTAGCGCGCAGGTGCGTAACCATGAGTCCGTCGACTCCACCGGCTCAACGGAGCCTGAATATAAAGTTAAACCAGATTGGTCGCACACTGCTACACCTACCAGGCGTGTTCCCCCAATGAAAATGGTCCCTGAAGGTCAGCGTCGGCGGATACACCTATGCTCGAGTGTGAATGCAAGTATGCATGGCGTGTGCCATCCCTGGACACGTGTTTCGAGGTAGTTGCCTCTCGTCAGTAGGGAGTAGGAAAATGTGTGGGGTTGCTGTGTAAGCTGCTAAAATCGTTATCAGGTCTAGTACCTCTCGTAGCGCGCAGGTGCGTAACCATGAGTCCGTCGACTCCACCGGCTCAAGGGAGCCTGAATATAAAGTTAAACCAGATTGGTCGCACACTGCTACACCTACCAGGCGTGTTCCCCCAATGAAACTGGTCCCTGAAGGTCAGCGTCGGCGGATACACCTATGCTCGAGTGTGAATGCAAGTATGCGTGGCGTGTGCCATCCCTGGACACGTGTTTCGAGGTAGTTGCCTCTCGTCAGCAGGGAGTAGGAAAATGTGTGGGGTTGCTGTGTAAGCTGCTAAAATCGTTATCAGGTCTAGTACCTCTTGTAGCGCGCAGGTGCGTAACCATGAGTCCGTCGACTCCACCGGCTCAAGGGAGTCTGAATATAAAGTTAAACCAGATTGGTCGCACACTGCTACACCTACCAGGCGTGTTCCCCCAATGAAAATGGTCCCTGAAGGTCAGCGTCGGCGGATACACCTATGCTCGAGTGTGAATGCAAGTATGCGTGGCGTGTGCCATCCCTGGACACGTGTTTCGAGGTAGTTGCCTCTCGTCAGCAGGGAGTAGGAAAATGTGTGGGGTTGCTGTGTAAGCTGCTAAAATCGTTATCAGGTCTAGTACCTCTCGTAGCGCGCAGGTGCGTAACCATGAGTCCGTCGACTCCACCGGCTCAAGGGAGCCTGAATATAAAGTTAAACCAGATTGGTCGCACACTGCTACACCTACCAGGCGTGTTCCCCCAATGAAAATGGTCCCTGAAGGTCAGCGTCGGCGGATACACCTATGCTCGAGTGTGAATGCAAGTATGCATGGCGTGTGCCATCCCTGGACACGTGTTTCAAGGTAGTTGCCTCTCGTCAGCAGGGAGTAGGAAAATGTGTGGGGTTGCTGGGTAAGCTTCTAAAATCGTTATCAGGTCTAGTACCTCTGGTAGCGCGCAGGTGCGTAACCATGAGTCCGTCGACTCCACCGGCTCAAGGGAGCCTGAATATAAAGTTAAACCAGATTGGTCGCACACTGCTACACCTACCAGGCGTGTTCCCCCAATGAAAATGGTCCCTGAAGGTCAGCGTCGGCGGATACACCTATGCTCGAGTGTGAATGCAAGTATGCGTGGCGTGTGCCATCCCTGGACACGTGTTTCGAGGTAGTTGCCTCTCGTCAGCAGGGAGTAGGAAAATGTGTGGGGTTGCTGTGTAAGCTGCTAAAATCGTTATCAGGTCTAGTACCTCTCGTAGCGCGCAGGTGCGTAACCATGAGTCCGTCGACTCCACCGGCTCAAGGGAGCCTGAATATAAAGTTAAACCAGATTGGTCGCACACTGCTACACCTACCAGGCGTGTTCCCCCAATGAAAATGGTCCCTGAAGGTCAGCGTCGGCGGATACACCTATGCTCGAGTGTGAATGCAAGTATGCGTGGCGTGTGCCATCCCTGGACACGTGTTTCGAGGTAGTTGCCTCTCGTCAGTAGGGAGTAGGAAAATGTGTGGGGTTGCTGCGTAAGCTGCTAAAATCGTTATCAGGTCTAGTACCTCTCGTAGCGCGCAGGTGCGTAACCATGAGTCCGTCGACTCCACCGGCTCAAGGGAGCCTGAATATAAAGTTAAACCAGATTGGTCGCACACTGCTACACCTACCAGGCGTGTTCCCCCAATGAAAATGGTCCCTGAAGGTCAGCGTCGGCGGATACACCTATGCTCGAGTGTGAATGCAAGTATGTGTGGCGTGTGCCGTCCCTCGACACGTGTTTCGAGGTAGTTGCATCTCTTCAGCAGGGAGTAGGAAAATGTGAGGGGTTGCTGTGTAAGCTGCTAAAATCGTTATCAGGTCTAGTACCTCTCGTAGCGCGCAGGTGCGTAACCATGAGTCCGTCGACTCCACCGGCTCAAGGGAGCCTGAATATAAAGTTAAACCAGATTGGTCGCACACTGCTACACCTACCAGGCGTGTTCCCCCAATGAAAATGGTCCCTGAAGGTCAGCGTCGGCGGATACACCTATGCTCGAGTGTGAATGCAAGTATGCGTGGCGTGTGCCATCCCTGGACACGTGTTTCGAGGTAGTTGCCTCTCGTCAGCAGGGAGTAGGAAAATGTGTGGGGTTGCTGTGTAAGCTGCTAAAATCGTTATCAGGTCTAGTACCTCTCGTAGCGCGCAGGTGCGTAACCATGAGTCCGTCGACTCCACCGGCTCAAGGGAGCCTGAATATAAAGTTAAACCAGATTGGTCGCACACTGCTTCACCTACCAGGCGTGTTCCCCCAATGAAAATGGTCCCTGAAGGTCAGCGTCGGCGGATACACCTATGCTCGAGTGTGAATGCAAGTATGCGTGGCGTGTGCCATCCCTGGACACGTGTTTCGAGGTAGTTGCCTCTCGTCAGCAGGGAGTAGGAAAATGTGTGGGGTTGCTGTGTAAGCTGCTAAAATCGTTATCAGGTCTAGTACCTCTCGTAGCGCGCAGGTGCGTAACCATGAGTCCGTCGACTCCACCGGCTCAAGGGAGCCTGAATATAAAGTTAAACCAGATTGGTCGCACACTGCTTCACCTACCAGGCGTGTTACCCCAATGAAAATGGTCCCTGAAGGTCAGCGTCGGCGGATACACCTATGCTCGAGTGTGAATGCAAGTATGCGTGGCGTGTGCCATCCCTGGACACGTGTTTCGAGGTAGTTGCCTCTCGTTAGCAGGGAGTAGGAAAATGTGTGGGGTTGCTGTGTAAGCTGCTAAAACCGTTATCAGGTCTAGTACCTCTCGTAGCGCGCAGGTGCGTAACCATGAGTCCGTCGACTCCACCGGCTCAAGGGAGCCTGAATATAAAGTTAAACCAGATTGGTCGCACACTGCTACACCTACCAGGCGTGTTCCCCCAATGAAAATGGTCCCTGAAGGTCAGCGTCGGCGGATACACCTATGCTCGAGTGTGAATGCAAGTATGCGTGGCGTGTGCCATCCCTGGACACGTGTTTCGAGGTAGTTGCCTCTCGTCAGCAGGGAGTAGGAAAATGTGTGGGGTTGCTGTGTAAGCTGCTAAAATCGTTATCAGGTCTAGTACCTCTCGTAGCGCGCAGGTGCGTAACCATGAGTCCGTCGACTCCACCGGCTCAAGGGAGCCTGAATATAAAGTTAAACCAGATTGGTCGCACACTGCTACACCTACCAGGCGTGTTCCCCCAATGAAAATGGTCCCTGAAGGTCAGCGTCGGCGGATACACCTATGCTCGAGTGTGAATGCAAGTATGCGTGGCGTATGCCATCCCTGGACACGTGTTTCGAGGTAGTTGCCTCTCGTCAGCAGGGAGTAGGAAAATGTGTGGGGTTGCTGTGTAAGCTGCTAAAATCGTTATCAGGTCTAGTACCTCTCGAAGCGCGCAGGTGCGTAACCATGAGTCCGTCGACTCCACCGGCTCAAGGGAGCCTGAATATAAAGTTAAACCAGATTGGTCGCACACTGCTACACCTACCAGGTGTGTTCCCCCAATGAAAATGGTCCCTGAAGGTCAGCGTCGGCGGATACACCTATGCTCGAGTGTGAATGCAAGTATGCGTGGAGTGTGCCATCCCTGGACACGTGTTTCGAGGTAGTTGCCTCTCGTCAGCAGGGAGTAGGAAAATGTGTGGGGTTGCTGTGTAAGCTGCTAAAATCGTTATCAGGTCTAGTACCTCTCGTAGCGCGCAGGTGCGTAACCATGAGTCTGTCGACTCCACCGGCTCAAGGGAGCCTGAATATAAAGTTAAACCAGATTGGTCGCACACTGCTACACCTACCAGGCGTGTTCCCCCAATGAAAATGGTCCCTGAAGGTCAGCGTCGTCGGATACACCTATGCTCGAGTGTGAATGCAAGTATGCGTGGCGTGTGCCATCCCTGGACACGTGTTTCGAGGTAGTTGCCTCTCATCAGCAGGGAGTAGGAAAATGTGTGGGGTTGCTGTGTAAGCTGCTAAAATCGTTATCAGGTCTAGTACCTCTCGTAGCGCGCAGGTGCGTAACCATGAGTCCGTCGACTCCACCGGCTCAAGGGAGCCTGAATATAAAGTTAAACCAGATTGGTCGCACACTGCTACACCTACCAGGCGTGCTCCCCCAATGAAAATGGTCCCTGAAGGTCAGCGTCGGCGGATACACCTATGCTCGAGTGTGAATGCAAGTATGCGTGGCGTGTGCCATCCCTGGACACGTGTTTCGAGGTAGTTGCCTCTCGTTAGCAGGGAGTAGGAAAATGTGTGGGGTTGCTGTGTAAGCTGCTAAAATCGTTATCAGGTCTAGTACCTCTCGTAGCGCGCAGGTGCGTAACCATGAGTCCGTCGACTCCACCGGCTCAAGGGAGCCTGAATATAAAGTTAAACCAGATTGGTCGCACACTGCTACACCTACCAGGCGTGTTCCCCCAATGAAAATGGTCCCTGAAGGTCAGCGTCGGCGGATACACCTATGCTCGAGTGTGAATGCAAGTATGCGTGGCGTGTGCCATCCCTGGACACGTGTTTCGAGGTAGTTGCCTCTCGTCAGCAGGGAGTAGGAAAATGTGTGGGGTTGCTGTGTAAGCTGCTAAAATCGTTATCAGGTCTAGTACCTCTCGTAGCGCGCAGGTGCGTAACCATGAGTCCGTCGACTCCACCGGCTCAAGGGAGCCTGAATATAAAGTTAAACCAGATTGGTCGCACACTGCTACACCTACCAGGCGTGTTCCCCCAATGAAAATGGTCCCTGAAGGTCAGCGTCGGCGGATACACGTATGTTCGAGTGTGAATGCAAGTATGCGTGGCGTGTGCCATCCCTGGACACGTGTTTCGAGGTAGTTGCCTCTCATCAGCAGGGAGTAGGAAAATGTGTGGGGTTGCTGTGTAAGCTGCTAAAATCGTTATCAGGTCTAGTACCTCTCGTAGCGCGGGTGCGTAACCATGAGTCCGTCGACTCCACCGGCTCAAGGGAGCCTGAATATAAAGTTAAACCAGATTGGTCGCACACTGCTACACCTACCAGGCATGTTCCCCCAATGAAAATGGTCCCTGAAGGTCAGCGTCGGCGGATACACCTATGCTCGAGTGTGAATGCAAGTATGCGTGGCGTGTGCCATCCCTGGACACGTGTTTCGAGGTAGTTGCCTCTCGTCAGCAGGGAGTAGGAAAATGTGTGGGGTTGCTGTGTAAGCTGCTAAAATCGTTATCAGGTCTAGTACCTCTCGTAGCGCGCAGGTGCGTAACCATGAGTCCGTCGACTCCACCGGCTCAAGGGAGCCTGAATATAAAGTTAAACCAGATTGGTCGCATACTGCTACACCTACCAGGTGTGTTCCCCCAATGAAAATGGTCCCTGAAGGTCAGCGTCGGCGGATACACCTATGCTCGAGTGTGAATGCAAGTATGCGTGGCATGTGCCATCCCTGGACACGTGTTTCGAGGTAGTTGCCTCTCGTCAGCAGGGAGTAGGAAAATGTGTGGGGTTGCTGTGTAAACTGCTAAAATCGTTATCAGGTCTAGTACCTCTCGTAGCGCACAGGTGCGTAACCATGAGTCCGTCGACTCCACCGGCTCAAGGGAGCCTGAATATAAAGTTAAACCAGATTGGTCGCACACTGCTACACCTACCAGGCGTGTTCCCCCAATGAAAATGGTCCCTGAAGGTCAGCGTCGGCGGATACACCTACGCTCGAGTGTGAATGCAAGTATGCGTGGCGTGTGCCATCCCTGGACACGTGTTTCGAGGTAGTTGCCTCTCGTCAGCAGGGAGTAGGAAAATGTGTGGGGTTGCTGTGTAAGCTGCTAAAATCGTTATCAGGTCTAGTACCTCTCGTAGCGCGCAGGTAGGTCAGCAGTGTGCGACCATTTTGTTGTAACTATTTAGTGGCTCTCTGAGCCGGGGAGTCGACGGACTCAGGTTACGCACCTGCGTTGCTACGAGAGGTACTAGACCTGATAATGATTTTAGCAGCTTACATTGCAACCCTACACTCTTTCCTACTCCCTGCTGACGAGAGGCAACTACCTCGAAACACGTGTCCAGGGATGGCTAATGCTATTCACACTTGCACTCACGACACGAGCATAGGTGTATCCGCCGACGCTAACTACAGGGACCACAGTTCTTTGGGGTAACACGCAGGTAGGTCAGCAGTGTGCGACCATTTTGTTGTAACTATTTAGTGGCTCTCTGAGCCGGGGAGTCGACGGACTCAGGTTACGCACCTGCGTTGCTACGAGAGGTACTAGACCTGATAATGATTTTAGCAGCTTACATTGCAACCCTACACTCTTTCCTACTCCCTGCTGACGAGAGGCAACTACCTCGAAACACGTGTCCAGGGATGGCTAACGCCATTCACACTTGCACTCACGACACGAGCATAGGTGTATCCGCCGACGCTAACTACAGGGACCACAGTTCTTTAGGGTAACACGCAGGTAGGTCAGCAGTGTGCGACCATTTTGTTGTAACTATTTAGTGGCTCTCTGAGCCGGGGAGTCGACGGACTCAGGTTACGCACCTGCGTTGCTACGAGAGGTACTAGACCTGATAATGATTTTAGCAGCTTACATTGCAACCCTACACTCTTTCCTACTCCCTGCTGACGAGAGGCAACTACCTTGAAACACGTGTCCAGGGATGGCTAACGCTATTCAAGGCCTTGAATTTGACTCGCTCCCTTATGGGAAGCCAATGGAGGAGTTTTAGAGCAGGTTTAGCGGAAGTTCTGACAGGGGTATTTGTGATAATCCGGGCTGCGGTATTCTGGATTCTCTGAAGCTTGTTGAGGGTCGCTTCAGGAGCGCCCAGATAGATCACATTGCTGTAGTCAAGCCTCGATAGTATAAGGCCTTGAATTAGCAATTTTTGGGAGTTGAAGGGTAAGAGGGGCAGAACTTTCCTCAGGGATTTCAGGAGCCCGAAACAGGTCCCGGCTACTTTCTTTGCCTGTACTGTAAATGAGAGGTTAGTGTCGATCCACACCCCCAGACTTTTAACCTCTTCTTTTGGGTCGGGGGGGGGCCCAGGCAGGCTGGCCAGATGTTAGGGGAGAGTGAGAGACCTTTCGGGCCGAGGAGCAGGACTTCAGTTTTTGTCCCGTTTAATTTTAGAGCTGACTTATTCATCCAACAATGGACCTGCGTAAGGCAGTTGAATAAGTCTGCTGATTGTTGTCTGGGGTGGGACAAAGACACCACTAATTGTGTGTCGTCAGCATAGCTGACGACGCTCACTCCGAATGGGGTGATGACCTCCTCCAATGTGGACATATAGATATTAAATAATGTGGGGCTCAGGGAGGAGCCCTGAGGCACACCACATTGGAGGGGCATTTCGGAGGAGCGGGCGTTCTTCTCCCAGATCTGGTAGGTCCGTTGAGCTAGAAAGGATGAAAGCCAGGATAAAGCCGAGCCTTCCACACCAACTCTTTTAAGTCTTTTGATAAGGAGTTGGTGGTTAACGGTATCGAATGCCGCACTTAGGTCGAGGAGGATCACTGCCACTGATCCTCCTCCGTCCAATAGTGTTCTGGCCTCCTCAACCGCTGCCAGGAGGGCGATGTCAGTGCCCTGTCCTGGTCGAAAGCCCGTCTGGGAACTTTTTAGTTTATTATTGACCTCAAGAAACTGCGAGAGTTTCCTATTGACCAATTTTTCAGCGATCTTGCTGACTTCTGGGAGTAGGGAGATGGGCCTGTAATTAGCCAGATTTTCGGGGTCGAGGGATGGTTTCTTTAATAGGGCTTTTACGACCGCCGTCTTCCAGCTCGGGGGAACAACTCCCTGTTGGAGTGAGGCATTGATCAAATGGGTCAAAGGGGGAGTGATCGTGTGGGCTACCTCCTTAAGGATCCAGAGTGGGCGGGGTCCCTGGGGGATCCGCTCTTCATGGATTTGAGCGTGTTTCCTACTTCTTCAGTGGTAACTTGGCCCCAGGAAGAGAGACAGATAGATGATGGAGGGTACGAGGGGTCAATTTCTTCACACGGATTCGCAGAGGGAATTGAAACAAGAATTGTTTGAATTTTGTCATGGAAGAAATTGGCCAATTGTTGGCATTTCTCCTGATCAGCTTTAGGATCAGTGGGGTGTCTCGGACCCGGTTCTGGGTTTTTCAAAAGCTCTTTAAGGATGGCATAGGATTCCTTACTGGAGCATCCAGCTTTCTCTATTCTCCCCTGGAAGAATATGCTTTTGGTTTTTCGGATAGCGGTTTTATAGGTAAATAGAGAGGTGGAATAGATGTTTTTGTTAATTTCCGATTTATATCTTCTCCAAGAGCGTTCCGTTCTCTTGCATTCTTGACGCAGAGCTTTGAGCTCTGGGATGTACCAGAGAGCAGAGGATAGTCTTTTAGGATGTTTGAGGGTCACAGTTTTTGGGAGAAGTGTGTCTAGGGAGGAGGTGATCCACTCATTAAACTGTTTGTCAGCCATGGCAGGGTCGGTTGAAGGCTCGGGGATGGAGTCTGTAAGGGCGGCGGCCCATTCCTCAGGTGCGAGTTTGCGCCACCGTCGGTCGGTAACCTGAATTTTAGAGGTTAGGGGGTTCGTGGTGGAAATTTCCCATGAGATGGGGACCATAAAATGGTCTGTCCATGGAAGGGTCACGGGAGGTCTGGTGCTGATGGTTGCTATATTAGTGAGAATGGGATCCAAGGTCAAGGAATTGGTCAAGGAGTGCCGCAGGGCTCAAGCCTCAGTCCAACCCTTTTTAATTTATATGTCACCCCCGTGGCTACCACTGCGGAACGGTACGGGGTGGAAGTAGTGACATACGCAGACGACACACAGTTGGTGGTCGCTCTGACCCAACCTGCTGAACAAGCCGCCGCTAACTTCTCAGCATGCCTCCAGGATATGGCGGGATGGATGGCGAAGAATTGCCTCCGTCTTAATGGTGACAAGACTGAGGTGCTGATTGTTGGAAAACCCCCCTCAGTCTGGTCATCTGCTTGGTGGCCGCAGACCCTGGGGCCCCTTCCTACCCCTAGTGATCAGGTCAAGAATCTGGGAGTATGGGTGGACTCAAAGATGGACTTCGACTACCATACTAGACGGGTAGCCGGTTCGTGCTTCTCGATTCTACGGAAACTCCGCAAAACCATCGACCTGCTCCCAGAAACATCTAGGAAGACCCTGGTCCACGCCCTTGTCACGTCAAGACTGGACTACGGCAATGCCCTTTATCTGGGAGCCAATGCCACTAGCCGGCGGCGACTGCAGACAATTCAGAATGCTGCCGCTCGCCTGGTCCTCCGGCTGCCCAGAAGAGCCCCTTCAAAAAAATCCCTACGAACTCTGCATTGGCTGCCGATCAATGAGAGAATTGATTTCAAAGTCCTTTGCATTGGTCACAGGATCGTACATGGCAAGGGCCCGGCCTTCCTTCGGAACCTTCTTTGCCCCTATACGCCCACTCGACAACTCCGCTCGTTAGGAGCAGGCCTCCTCGCTGTCCCCAGACACAAGAAAGCCAGAATGGGAGGAAAATCCTTTCGTATTTTGGCGGCACATAAATGGAACTCTCTCCCCCTGAGCTTAAGAGTGGAAACTTCGGAGCTCATCTTCCGGAGAAAGCTCAAATCATTCCTCTTCCCTAAAGACTAACCCGTCTTGTCTGACTGACGGAGTAGATGGCTCTTCTGACAGCGCGGGGACACACTGTAAGTGTAACCATGCGCTTTACAAATTCAGAAATAAATTCAGAAATAATAACAAGTGTCCCTTCTCATGGGTAGGCTCGTTGTTGACCAGTCGGATGTTTAGAGATGTTAGGTCTTGCCGAAGGTCAGAGGCTAACCGATCCGTAGGGTCCATGAAGTGGAGGTTTAGGTCACCTAGCATAAGAAAGTTGGAGGTGGACGAAGCTAGCTGTGACACTGATTCGATGACAGCATTAATAAAATTACCAGGAGCACCTGGGGGGCGGTAGATCAGTAACCCTGACAGGGAGTGAGCTGGGGAAGTTTGGATGGAGAATTGACAGCTCTCACAGTCCTCAATGTGAGCGTTGGAAGTTCTACAAGTGAATTGTTCCCTGAAGATTATAGCTACCCCCCCTCCCCTCCCTTTGGGTCTGTGTAAGGCTTGGCAAAGATACCCTGGGGGAAGGGCCGTAACGATGTCCGAGTCGGTGCTATCTGATAGCCACGTTTCCGTTAAAAACAGGAGGTCGAGATCATGATCTTGAATTAGCAGATTGGTTTCGATCGCATGTTTAGAGAGGGAGCGACAGTTAAGGAGTCCCATCTTCAGTGCGGGTTTTGTCGAGTTCGGGGGAGTCGGATTGCAGCGCATACAATTGGAGAAGGTATAACCTTCAGTATGCGTGTGGTAACAGGCAAGAATTTTCTTAGGTTGTAATGCGCGAAGTGCCTCTCCAGTGTATATCACACGGTCACGAGGGCTACCTGGTAGAGTAACTGGGCCTGGGTCCGGCTGGGCCCGGACGGGCCCAGACGGGCTTGCCTTTGGCGCGCCTTCGGCGCGCTGACGGCGCGCCCGCTGCGCCCGTCCGCTGCGCTCCCTGAACTGACACATTATTTATGGGCGGAAGGGGTGTGGGTAGGAGGTGGGCATGGCCACCCGGAGGGGGCGTGTCCTGGTCTCCTCTCGGCCGGTAATGGCGGCGTGCAAATGTGTCCTGTGTCCCACAGCGTTCAAATCAGCTGTTCCAGTGACACAGGTGAGTGCAGGGGGAAAGGTGCACGGTGGGTTTAAAAACACAGATTCAGACAATTTTAAAAGAAATTTCGATTTTTCTGCTATGCGTTGCTCCCAGCTTCCGCGTCAGGAGTTTAGGGTAAAGTGCAGCTCTCGTAGTCAGAGCGCGCTTTTATCTGTTATGGTAGGAGGTGGGCCTGGCCACCCGGAGGGGGTGTGTCCTGGTCTCCTCGCGGCCGGTAATGGCGGCGTGCAAATGTGTCCTGTGTCCCACAGCGTTCAAATCAGCTGTTCCAGTGACACAGGTGAGTGCAGGGGGAAAGGTGCACGGTGGGTTTAAAAACACAGATTCAGACAATTTTAAAAGAAATTTCGATTTTTCTGCTATGCGTTGCTCCCGGCTTCCGCGTCAGGAGTTTAGGGTAAAGTGCAGCTCTCGTAGTCAGAGCGCGCTTTTATCTGTTATGGTAGGAGGTGGGCGTGGTCACCCGGAGGGGGCGTGTCCTGGTCTCCTCGCGGCCGGTAATGGCGGCGTGCAAATGTGTCCTGTGTCCCACAGCGTTCAAATCAGCTGTTCCAGTGACACAGGTGAGTGCAGGGGGAAAGGTGCACGGTGGGTTTAAAAACACAGATTCAGACAATTTTAAAAGAAATTTCGATTTTTCTGCTATGCGTTGCTCCCGGCTTCCGCCTCAGGAGTTTAGGGTAAAGTGCAGCTCTCGTAGTCAGAGCGCGCTTTTATCTGTTATGGTAGGAGGTGGGCGTGGCCACCCGGAGGGGGCGTGTCCTGGTCTCCTCGCGGCCGGTAATGGCGGCGTGCAAATGTGTCCTGTGTCCCACAGCGTTCAAATCAGCTGTTCCAGTGACACAGGTGAGTGCAGGGGGAAAGGTGCACGGTGGGTTTAAAAACACAGATTCAGACAATTTTAAAAGAAATTTCGATTTTTCTGCTATGCGTTGCTCCCGGCTTCCGCCTCAGGAGTTTAGGGTAAAGTGCAGCTCTCGTAGTCAGAGCGCGCTTTTATCTGTTATGGTAGGAGGTGGGCGTGGCCACCCGGAGGGGGCGTGTCCTGGTCTCCTCGCGGCCGGTAATGGCGGCGTGCAAATGTGTCCTGTGTCCCACAGCGTTCAAATCAGCTGTTCCAGTGACACAGGTGAGTGCAGGGGGAAAGGTGCACGGTGGGTTTAAAAACACAGATTCAGACAATTTTAAAAGAAATTTCGATTTTTCTGCTATGCGTTGCTCCCGGCTTCCGCCTCAGGAGTTTAGGGTAAAGACACTTGCACTCACGACACGAGCATAGGTGTATCCGCCGACGCTAACTACAGGGACCACAGTTCTTTGGGGTAACACGCAGGTAGGTCAGCAGTGTGCGACCATTTTGTTGTAACTATTTAGAGGCTCCCTGAGCCGGGGAGTCGACGGACTCAGGTTACGCACCTGCGTTGCTACGAGCGGTACTAGACCTGATAATGATTTTAGCAGCTTACATTGCAACCCTACACTCTTTCCTACTCCCTGCTGACGAGAGGCAACTACCTCGAAACACGTGTCCAGGGATGGCTAACGCTATTCACACTTGCACTCACGACACGAGCATAGGTGTATCTGCCGACGCTAACTACAGGGACCACAGTTCTTTGGGGTAACACGCAGGTAGGTCAACAGTGTGCGACCATTTTTTTGTAACTATTTAGTGGCTCTCTGAGCCGGGGAGTCGACGGACTCAGGTTACGCACCTGCGTTGCTACGAGAGGTACTAGACCTGATAATGATTTTAGCAGCTTACATTGCAACCCTACACTCTTTCCTATTCCCTGCTGACGAAAGGCAACTACCTTGAAACACGTGTCCAGGGATGGCTAACGCTATTCACACTTGCACTCACGACACGAGCATAGGTGTATCCGCCGACGCTAACTACAGGGACCACAGCTCTTTGGGGTAACACGCAGGTAGGTCAGCAGTGTGCGACCATTTTGTTGTAACTATTTAGTGGCTTTCTGAGCCGGGGAGTCGACGGACTCAGGTTACGCACCTGCATTGCAACGAGAGGTACTAGACCTGATAATGATTTTAGCAGCTTACATTGCAACCCTACACTCTTTCCTACTCCCTGCTGGCGAGAGGCAACTACCTCGAAACACGTGTCCAGGGATGGCTAACGCTATTCACACTTGCACTCACGACACGAGCATAGGTGTATCCGCCGACGCTAACTACAGGGACCACAGTTCTTTGGGGTAACACGCAGGTAGGTCAGCAGTGTGCGACCATTTTGTTGTAACTATTTAGTGGCTCTCTGAGCCGGGGAGTCGACGGACTCAGGTTACGCACCTGCGTTGCTACGAGAGGTACTAGACCTGATAATGATTTTAGCAGCTTACATTGCAACCCTACACTCTTTCCTACTCCCTGCTGACGAGAGGCAACTACCTCGAAACACGTGTCCAGGGATGGCTAACACTATTCACACTTGCACTCACGACACGAGCATAGGTGTATCCGCCGACGCTAACTACAGGGACAACAGTTCTTTGGGGTAACACGCAGGTAGGTCAGCAGTGTGCGACCATTTTGTTGTAACTATTTAGTGGCTCTCTGAGCCGGGGAGTCGACGGACTCAGGTTACGCACCTGCGTTGCTACGAGAGGTACTAGACCTGATAATGATTTTAGCAGCTTACATTGCAACCCTACACTCTTTCCTACTCCCTGCTGACGAGAGGCAACTACCTCGAAACACGTGTCCAGGGATGGCTAACGCTATTCACACTTGCACTCACAACACGAGCATAGGTGTATCCGCCGACGCTAACTACAGGGACCACAGTTCTTTGGGGTAACACGCAGGTAGGTCAGCAGTGTGCGACCATTTTGTTGTTATTATGTTAGAAGTTAGTTGAAGCAAATTTGTCCACGTAACTGCACACATTCCAAATTGTTATAGTGAAAGAAACCTGATTGGCTTTCTTCAAATCTCCAGTCCAGCAAGTGTATCCTACAAAATTGGGCAGCCAAAGGTTGGTTTAGGTATGTACTTTAGCACAGAGGTACCTTTTCGCTTCAAAGTTCCAGCAGTCTAAGTATCCTGAATACAGGCAGTGAAGATCACTGGGTGGACGGACCATCATCAATTTCCTTTTACTATAGTAAATGTTTATAAAATTCCAAGTTAAAAGAGAAGAAATCTTTACTTGGGACAAGCACATTTCCTCTCAAGATCTTATCTGGAATATCCTGCACCAAGCGCTTCATCAACTTGCGCAGGTACAAACTGAGTTAGTATTACATGGATGATTTAGTGGTGACAATCCCCCTGCTTGGACTCTCATCACGGAAACATCAGCATTAGAAATTGGGTTTCTGGTTGTTAGAGGTATGCACCCTGTCCAGACAGGAACCATAATCCTAGTTAGGGTAAGGCACAAACACACCCTAAATGAATCTGTGCACACCCTCTGGTAGCTTGAAACAGAGCAGTCAGGCTTAACTTAAGAGGCAATGTGTAAAGTATTTTTGCAACACTTCAAACAATAAAGCTGGGAAAACACCACACCAAAAGTTTCCACACCAGGTTAGAAAAATAGAGTGCAATTTAATGAACAAAACAAGAACAAAACAACAAAAATCAAATTAATAGAACCGGAGTTATACATTTTTAAATAATAAACAGAAATAGTGCTTAAAGCATAAAGCACCAGCCAGGCATATCTTGTCGCGCTAGAATGGGTCAAATCCAAAAGTTCAGGCCGAACGCAACAGAGCGCGGAACGGATACAGTCCCAAATAAGTCATGATGAATTTTTACCTTCCCAAGAATTGTGACGAGAGTCCTGTTGGCGGTGTAGAAGTTCGCAGGGAGCAAGGAGAGCATTGCTGGTGGTGGTCCATGGGGCGTGAAGAGCCACTGGGTGTTGCAGACAGATGATCTGGAGCCTTGCTGTCATGAGCATGCAATCCTTGCTGTGCAAGGTGACGAACTGGCAGATGCTCGCACTGATCCTTTGTGGGAGCGGTACAGTTTCCAGAGCGAACTTGTCAGTTTGCATTCGCAAAGAGCCCAAAAGCTTGATTTCAGGAGCCAAAGTCCAAGTGCTCAGGACTGAGAGGCACCTCTTGGGGTTCAGGTGCTTGTTGAAGATGGGCCCAAAAGCTGTGGAGAGCCTATTATGTCCCTGATGAGGAGGCCAGCAGACTTTGGAGTCACTCTGGGGTGCTGAGTTCAAAATGGGTTCCAGATCCGTTTCTTTCTCTCCAGGCAAGAGAGCAGCAGGTCAGCACAGTAAAGCAGCAGTTCTTCCAGAGCAGCAATCCAGCAAAGTGACATTCCTTCTGCAGCACAGCAGTCCTTGTTCCTGGCAGAGTAGCCACAGGTCCAGAATTGTACTGAGTTGGTGGTGCCAGAGATCCAGTACTTATACCTACTTACGGCTTTGAGGTGGGGAGACTTCAAAGAAGGGTCTTTGAAGAGCACAGAGGTCCTCCCTTCCTGCCCTGACTCCAGACTCACTACAGGGGTGTATGCAGCCCTTTGTGTGAGGACAGGACACAGCCTATTTGGGTGTAAGTGTGAGTCTCTACCCAGCTTCTCCCTCCCATCCTCCTAGGATGGCCTATGAAGTCACACCTAATCTCCAATTGTATGTGGCTGTGAAGAGGGAATGCACAAAGTCCACATATCACCCTCCTGAGACATATTTTGGAGGCTGCAAACACACAGGGCTAAGAGCAGAAAAATGCTATCTTTCTTTTTGCATCTTTCTAAAAGTGACATTTTTAAAATTATAATGAAAAATTTGAATTTGGCATTAAAGATGATTTATTATTACAATTTCAAAGGTACTAAACATGACAGATCTGTCTCCTTCTGATTGGAATTAGAGCTTATCAGATGTAACAAGGAATCCTCATTGTTAACCTATGTAAGTAGTAAACAACTAATTAGGAGTTTTTCACTACCAGTGAGGTTCCGTGTGGGACGGAACGACACTTTTGAGTGGTGACGAATATGGATGAGTTAGGTATCTACGAACCGCAAATGACGAGTATAGTGGGTGTACGCAGTTTCGCTACGCAACTACGTATGGTTCGTCTTATTTTTGGGTTTGTTCATCTGAACCCTCGGGTTCCATTTTAGATACGGCATCCATTTTGTTTCTTGCCCTCAAGTAGCCAGCGAACGGACTTTGTCCGCTTCGTGACCCTGGGACTCCCAAGCTTACACGAGGGACACGTGTTTCTTTAAGTATGACTTTTATGACGAGGGAAATGACACGACGAAGGCAGATGGCCCCGCTCAAGGCTCATCTTGCCGTGCCGGTCTATTGTTTCAGTCATGTATACATTAGACACGGTGTCTCTGATCCCGTTATCAAGTTTCCTTTATTGCCCCCGACACTCTTCTTTAACCTGTTGTGCATCCTTGTCCTTTCTTTGCATCTGTTCTTGCCCCTTCTCCTAATGTGTTTACGATCAGGATGGAATGTGTTTATTGCAGAGAAGATATGCTTTTACAGTTGGGAACTGGCAATACTGTTGTAATTATGTTCCGGCCTCCTGAAACATGAACGCGACCCTTTTGAAGTTTATTGTGGGAACTGAGTTGTAATCTTTGTTCACTATACTCTTCTATGTAAAAAACGTGTATAAAAGGAGCGATCCACTTTTTCAAATTGAAGCAGTCTCCGAGAACCTACACGCTGTGTACTTCTTGTGACCTCTGTATCCCTGCAGTAAATAAACGCTGATCTCTGACGTCGCTGGAAGTGTCCCGTGTCTATGTGTTTGGTACGCCAGAACAGGTAACCCACGAAGGTTTCAGGTGTTGTTCCCTGGCACCGCTGGGTCTTAGAAAAACCCAGTCCTTCAGTTGGCGCCCAACGTGGGGCGACATCAACGGTACCGGTCCAAAGCCCGACGATCGTGAGGAACTTCGTGTGAAATCTCCGAGGGAAGGTGCACCCCGCTTCATCGATCCAGTTGTCGAAATAAGTGGCCCGACGTCTTTTCCCGCGAAGATCCCCGCCTCCTGACGGCTGCGACGGACTGATGCCCTGACTGTCGACCTGTTTTGGCGCCTGGCGTAGTCCTTTGTACGGCGAGACGATAGACGGGCCTTCCTGGTGACGCCATTGTTCTTTCAGTTAAGTATTTGTGGGTCGCTCCCTGTGTTCCTTTGTTGTTTGCATGGTACCATAGCATTCGTGGTTCTTAGTTGTTGGGTTTTATTTGACGATTGCAATTGCCAAAAACCGAGCGTCTCGCAAACTTTTTGCGAGGATATCATAAATTCGATAGCCCTTGAAGTTTGTAAACTCGGTTAGTGTGCGCGATGCCTAGCCGTAGTACTTTGTTTGGGTTTCTCAAATGTTGCAGAACGGATTCCCGGCTGGAGGATTCATGTCCGATACCTCCGGTTGGAACTCCAATTTACGAGCTCTATAGTCGCCATGGTGTGGGTCCTATCGTGTATAATGAATATTGGGTCCGCTACACTAAAAATGATGGCGTTCTTAGTTGGCCATCTCATGGTAGTTTCAAAACTGCCGTTTTAGATAATTTGGAAGCTAAACTGTTTAAAAAGAAGGCTAGGCCGGCCATGTTTGATTCCTTCCGGTTATGGCGGAAAGAGGCCAAGCAGAAAGAAATCAAACAGAGTAAGAAAAATAAAAGAGAAGGTGTTATTGCGGTGATGCAAGATGCTGAACAGTATCAGCGAGACAAAGATGAGAAAGAGCAGGAAGTTAGTGCTCGACTTCATCATATGGCGGTGGATAAATGTTATCCGGTGCTACCGTCTAATGTCGATAAGTTGGGAGAAGAACCGATAGAGGATTCGCTATTGTCTTATCTGTTGAAATCACCACCTCCCTATGCTCCCGATACTCTGGGTCCTGTGATTCTACCTCTTCCTCCACCTGCTGTTTTGGCGGCTGCTGGTCAGCCCGCCGTTCCTCCCGCTCTCCCGAATCCCCTTGTGCCGCAGATACCGGCTTCTCTTCCTACTGCGCCTTTTCAAGTCCCTCCTCAGTCTGTCGTTCCCGCTACTCCTGGTGCCGCGTCTACTTCTACTGCCTCCACCCCTACTGTTGCTGCGCCTGCATCTTCTTCCTCTTCTCCTTCTGTTCGTAGTCGTCTCCTGACTGCTGTTGCTACTCTTTATTCTCCGCTTTTTGGGCCAATACTCGGCTCGACTCTTTCAGATGCCGCTCAGAGGCGCAGCCAGCTTCCTGATGATAGGGAACGTGAATCGCTGGTAAAAATGGCACGTAAATGGATTCGTAATCCTGTTAAATACCCTTCGCGTGTAGTGTTTGAAACATTTTCTCAGTTTAATGCGCCCACTCAACGATTCGTGTTTGAGGAATTGTGTAAATCGTTGAAGGAGGAGTGGGATCATTATGTGGTAGATAATGTACTGTCTGAGGTTTCTGAGCTCCAGCATCAGTTCACAACTGGTGTGATCGTAGGTGACAGGGTTCGAGAAGCTCTAGAACGTTTGTTCTCATTTCGATGTACAGTGCAACCTCGAGCATTGTTTAAGGAAGAGACTGCAGCGTGGATGGCACAACCTGGTCAATATCCGATGCGGGAAGTTCCCCCAGTATGGATGCCAGGTGATCCTAATGCTAACCCTGCTGTCCCAGGCCGTTTTCAGAGAGTGTGGATACACCTCCCTTGGAAACGATCGGAAGTCTTACAGGTGAAGCAAACTTTGCCTGATCCCCGTAAAAATCCAGCGGGTTATTATAAGGAGCTGTCCCAATTGGTGGATGCTACTGTTATGAACCTTGCTGATATTGACATGTTGTTTGGCAATGTAGTGCCTCAGCCGATTTGGGCGAAAATTCGTCACGAGAATCACGCGGCTGAGTTAGGCGGTGACTGGGCTGCCCTTACAGCGGCAGACGCTCAGCAAGTTGGTGGGGCTAAGCCTGAGCAGCTTATTGTGGAATTGCCCCAGAGGATAATTACCCTTATGAAAACGCTTATGCCGGCGATGCGCGTTAATTGGGACAAGTTGTCCGCGTGCAAGCAAAAGAGGGATGAAAGCGTTTCCGATTTCTTTACGAGATTCGAGGAAGCATTTGTCGATCATAGTGGCCAGGACATGGGTTCAGAGGGTGGTCAGCGGCTGTTTGTTGATAAGTTTGTATCGAACTTGTTGCCCGAACTTAGCAATAAGTTGAAAAATTCTGAGAGTTCATGGGCTGTTTCTACCACTGCTCAAATATTGGCTACGGCCCAATATTACGAAAATAGGGAAAAGGAGGAAAGTGAACGTGCAGATAAGAAAACAAAGGATCTTAAAACTAAGGTCTTATTGCAGCAAGCATATCCTCCGCGCTCGAATTTCAGTGATTCGCAACAGCCAAAACGATCGCAATCACAGTTCTCTAGATCGCAGACGCGAAATGACTCTCCCGCACCTCGTTTTGTGTTGGGATATAATCAATGTGCGTATTGTCGAGGGGAGGGCCATTTGAAGTTTAATTGTCCGGTTCTCCGTGATAGGAATAATGGTGTGTCAGCTCGAGGAGGTCGTGGTGGTCCTCAACAAGCTTCACGTGGTAGAGGTCGTGGAGTTACTCAGAATCAGGCCGAACGTTTTGCCACTTCCTCAGACTCGCAGAATTGTTTCGATCGACGTGAACAATCGTCCGGTAGATCTGCACAGTATCATGTGGATGACTATTACGTCGAGCGTGATGTTGATACGGATGGTATCTACTAGGACAGCCATAGACAAAGGAAGGGAGAAGTATCAGTTCCGGTTGATCAGAGAGGGCCTTATGTTGCAGTAGCCACATTGGGCGTCGTTGAGCCTTTTCTGTTGGACACTGGTGCAGCAAAAAGTTCCATTATGCATTCGAAACTCCCTGGCGCGCCTTTGTCTGGCTTAACGAATGTTTCCGTTGGATTCTCTGGCGCCCCCATTAGCAATCCAGTTTCTAGCCCCTTGCCCCTTACGATTGGGTCTCATGAGTTAGAAGCTCCTTTGATTTTGACTACTGGTTGTGGTGAGAATCTTTTGGGCTTGGATTTGTTGAAGAGGTTACATGCGACTTTGTACTGCTCTCCTACGGGTGTGGAGCTTACGTTGGGTGAGAATGTGATTTCCCCTATGTATCTATAGATCGATAAGCTCCCACCGGAATTGAGTTCTCTTCCGGTTTCTTTGTGGGCGACAGGTCCCAATGATGTGGGCCTGCTGGATATCCCACCTTATGTTGTTCAATTGAAAGCTGACCACGCATACCCCAGTATCGTATTTCCCTTGATGGTGAACGGGCACTATTAGCGATCATTTATGATCTGATCGGTAAAGATGTTATCGAGGAGACACGAGGTAACGTGTGTAATAGTCCCGTGTTGCCTATTCTGAAATGAACTGATCCTTCCAAGCCTCCCGTGTACCGTCTATTGACTTACGGGAAGTAAATAAAATTGTTGTCCCGCAGTTTCCTGTGGTTCCAGACATTACAGCTTTACTGACTCTGATTCCAGCCTCTGCATCATGGTTCTCGGTAATCGATCTGAAGAATGCGTTCTTTAGCATTCCGATTGCTGAGGAAAGTCGTGATTTGTTCGGATTTTCGTTAGGAGGTCGCAGTTTCCGGTTCAAACGCGCACCTCAAGGCTATTGTGAGAGCCCATCGATATACAGCCAAGCTCTTAAAAGTCAACTAGATGCATTTGTGCTGCCGACTGGTGCGGCTTTGATTCAGTACGTTGACGATCTGTTGGTAGCTGCAGATACTGAACAAATTTGCAAGACTGCTACTGTGTCACTATTACAGCATCTCTGTGACTTACACCACAAAGTGTCACCTTCTAAATTGCAATATTGTTGTCAAGAAGTTACCTACTTAGGTCACTTATTGTCAAAGGCGGGAAGAAGGTTGACCCCTGAAAGAATTGCAGCAATTGCTCGAATGACTGTGCCAACAACCCAGAGAGATGTGCGTGCCTTTTTAGGTATCACGTCATACTGCAGACAGTGGATTCCGAATTTTTCACTGTTAGCGAAGCCATTGATAGCTCTCACGTGCAAGGACGTTTCGACTCCTTTGCCATGGACGGAGGAATGTCAGAAAAGTTTTTCTGAACTGCGTGATGCGTTGTGTTCGGCTCCCGTGTTAGGTACTCCTGATTACAGCAAGCCATTCACATTATACGTTCACGAGAGGGAAGGTTGTGCGTTGAGTGTTTTAACGCAACAATTTGGTGGCAAGCAGCGCCCGTGTGCATATTTTTCCTCGACCTTAGACCCGGTAGCTAGAGCGTTGCCAAGTTGCTTGAGGGCGACAGCGGCAGCAGCGGCGTCTATTCGGCAGTCCGCAGGTCTTGTTATGGATAATATGCTCATGGTGATGGTTCCGCATGCAGTTGATACTCTTTTGAATCGGACAAAGACTCAACATCTGACGAGTGCAAGGTTGTCTGGGTACGAGCTGACCCTTTTGGCAAGTCATATACAGATCAAACGTTGTAATGTACTGAATCCGGCGACATTGTTGCCGATTAATATGGAATCAGATGATGTGCCACCACATGATTGTTATTTACGAACTGAGGAAGAAACAAAAGGTCGTGTGGACCTAAAAAACACTCCCTTGACAGATCCCGATGGTACTTTGTATGTGGATGGCTCGTGCTTTAAATTGCCGAATGGCGATGTGACGACTGCGTATGCTGTAGTGACGTTGAGCACGGTTGTGGAAACTGCGAGATTGAATCAGAATTCAGCACAAGCTGCAGAGTTGATTGCATTGACAAGAGCGTGTGTTTTGTCTAAAGGAAAGCGAGTGAATGTGTTTACCGACAGTCAGTACGCATTCGGTGTTGCGCATAACTTTGGAAGACTGTGGAGAGAAAGAGGATTTATGACATCGCATGGTACGAAGATTCAGCATGGGCAGCTCGTGAATGACCTTTTGGATGCACTTACACTGCCTAAACAAGTGGCGATTGTTAAATGTAGTGCACATCGGAAAGTGACGGATGATGTTGGTCGTGGTAATGCGTTTGCGGATGAGATTGCTAAGGAAACGGCTAAGGATCTTGCGACCCGAATGTATGTCACGAGTTCAGTGAGGTGGCCGACGGAGACTGGTATGTGTGAAAATACTATTGAGAGTGTAAAAGCAATTCAGAACGAAGCTACTAAAGCCGAAAAGACTAAGTGGAAAGAAAGTACGGGAAAGTTGGACATGCATGGATGTTGGGTTGACCTGACGGAATGTCAGAGGTGGATGTTACCAGATGCGTACGTATTAGCTGTTGTGACGATGGCCCATGGGTTGTCACATATCAGTGCGAAAGGAATATGTAGGTTCTTGTCCCCTGTATGGAGAAATGAGGGTATTGCTAAATGTGCCGAGAGAGTGGTTAAGAATTGTATGGTGTGTTTGATGCACAATCCTTACAAGGGCACCCCCACTCCACCTGGTCATTTTGCTCCTCCCGTTTGTCCCTTTGAGGTTATCCAGCTGGACTTTATCCATATGGAGAGATGCAATAACCTAAAGTATGTTTTGGTTGTGGTTTGTGCGTTCTCCAGATGGATTGAGGCCTATCCTCTTAAGGACAACACTGCCCTGTCCACAGCGAAAATTCTGCTGAAGGAATACTTTCCTCGGTACGGAATGCCACGGATTGTATGGTCGGATAATGGAAGTGAGTTTGTGGGAAGTGTAATGCAGAGTGTGTGTAAGGGTCTTGGAATTCGTCAAAAATTCCATAGTGCTAATCATCCACAGGCAGCGGGTTTGGTTGAAGGGTACAATGGTACCCTAAAACTAAAACTCGCCAAGATTCAAGCTACGACTGGTCTATCATGGCCTGATGCCTTGCCTCTGGCTCTCCTATCGACCAGAGCGACTGTACACTCTCGAGTAGGGCTTAGCCCATATGAGATTGTGTTCGGCCGCCCTGCGAATATTTGGGGGGTCCCGAGACCAAGGGCTTTTGATAGTCTTGAGTATCCAATGTTAATTGATTACCTGCATGATTTGACCACTAAACTACGGTTAATCCATCAACAGGTCTTTGAAGCTCTACCGGCGCAGACAGAGGTTCCTGGACACCAGCTCCGGCCAGGGGACTGGGTTGTCACCCGAAAGTTCGGTCGGAAACGTAACTTGGAGCCAAGATTTGTAGGACCCTTTCAAGTCTTGTTGACAACGAGGACTGCGGTTCGACTGGAGGGCCGGAAGAATTGGGTACACGCCAGCCATACGAAAAAGGTACCGATCCCCTTACCAACAGATGGTTGGGTGAGGACTGGGATTTCGGCAACAGAAACTGAGACTCCTTTGCACTTTGTGCCGTTTAGCGACGCTCAACCTGTGGGGAATGATTTGTCACTGCCAAACCCACATGTGGAGTCATCGGTAGCAGAGAGCCCAAGGTCTGACTCGTTGTCCACTTCATCGAATACTGTTGCGCCAGCTGAACAATTGTTTGTAGAGCAAACTCGACCTGGAAGAAGTCGATACTTTCTTCGTTCAAGGACTAATAAAAATTAGTTGTATATTTGCTTTTTGATGCTATGAACATTATGGACAATTATATCCTTTCTTTTTGAGTTTTTATGTGCTGTCCCACGGCTAAGAGATTTGTAATCTGAACTTTTTGAAACCTCTCCATCCGGGTCACCGTAGGGCCGTGCGGGTACTCCTTTCTGTTTAGCAGGTTTCTGACGCTAGGTCGGTTACTTTTGTCGATTCCTGGGAACTCCTGGGGATTGATAATCGCTACTCAGAACGAAGTGCGTCAAGTACGTCACGGACGGTTTGTAGAGGATGGCATTCTCTAAGCTGTTGGAAGTAGAAAGGATGTCGGCGCAGAGATCAGAATTAAGAAGAGTCGTATGTACAAAATGTTTTTTGTTTCAGGTGTTCCTACTGTTCCTGACCGTATCTATGTTATTGGTGGGTGGAGTGTATTTTGGAGTACAGTTGTTATTACCTTCTGTTTCACCTACCTCTTCTCCTAAACTGAGCTCCCTCACCACTGTTTCCCCACATTCTTTTCATCCTCTGCCCCAACATGAACAGCTTAGACGTGCGGAATTTATGAATAACTCCTTCGTTCAACTTCTACATCAGCATCAGTTGGTGATGAACACTACCAATTGTTGGGTGTGTGGGTTAATGCCACATACCATGGATAGGGGTATTCCATATTTTGTCCTTCCTTACAGCTCCCAGGGTTCGGCTCGAGCATTCCAAACTATGTTCCGTAGTGCGCTAGATTCCTACCCCAGTCGAGAGCCACGTTCTGCCATCTTTGGTCCTGGGCCGTATCACAAACCTTTGGTGATAGCGATAGCGGATTTAGATAGAGATGTTTTTGATGCATCGCTTATCCCAAATGAAGAGGTACAAGCTTATAAGGATCTGAGCGAGGCTGAGTATAGTACGTCAGTGGGTGATAGACAGCTTAAGAGCTCGTCCCCAATATGGATTGTACCACACCTCGGTAATTTCTGCTTGAAAGGTTTGGGTCGAAATCCGAGAGCACAACTTGGGAACAGTGCTTGCACTGACACGTATGTTCTGCCGATGCTCTCTTCCCCTGTTTTTCTGACCGCTAAGGGCACTTATTTTGTATGTTATGAACGCGCATATACATGGTTACCCCGTGATTTCTCGGGTACCTGTTATATTGCGAATCTTTTACCACCGACTTTCACAGTTGCCTCAGATTATCACAAAACTAGAGTTGTGAGAGGCGTTATTAGCAAAGAGGATACTGCCGGTCAAGAAGCAGGAGACTTCTTTAAGGGTTTCTTGCCGTTTTGGGGACCTATGGTTAATAGTAGGAACCTAAGACAGTTGACACGTGTAGTAGAGTCGACTGCTAATATTACTGCAAGTGCCCTTGGTAATTTAACAGCTGAACTTCAGGCGGATAGACTCATGACGTTGCAGAACCGTATGGTTCTAGATGTTGTTCTCGCAGATAGAGGTGGTGTGTGTAAAGTTATCCATTCGAGTTGTTGCATTTTTATTCCGGACAATGCTCCAACTGTCTACCAAGCCATCTCGAAGTTGCACAAGATTTCCGAGTCCATACACGTGGACGAAGGCAATTGGACGCTTCTAGGATGGTTTTGGGGCCTGATGTCAACTTGGGGTTGGAAGATTCTGATGATCGTAGGAGTTGTTGTAACGTTTCTGTTCACGTGTTGTCTTTATGTACAGTGTGGTCCTGCCTTATGTGGCCTATGTGCTACAACGTGTATAAGACGGCCATCTGTTACCAAGGAAACGTTGATGAATAGAATGATGTTCCAGCAGCAACTGAACGATCTGATGAATATTGAAATAGATTCTGATCTTGACTAGTGCTTGCCTACATGAGGGCAAAAGGAGCGTCTGAGGTTCCGTGTGGGACGAAACGACACTTTTGAGTGGTGACGAATATGGATGAGTTAGGTATCTACGAACCGCAAATGACGAGTATAGTGGGTGTACGCAGTTTCGCTACGCAACTACGTATGGTTCGTCTTATTTTTGGGTTTGTTCATCTGAACCCTCGGGTTCCATTTTAGATACGGCATCCATTTTGTTTCTTGCCCTCAAGTAGCCAGCGAACGGACTTTGTCCGCTTCGTGACCCTGGGACTCCCAAGCTTACACGAGGGACACGTGTTTCTTTGAGTATGACTTTTATGACGAGGGAAATGACACGACGAAGGCAGATGGCCCCGCTCAAGGCTCATCTTGCCGTGCCGGTCTATTGTTTCAGTCATGTATACATTAGACACGGTGTCTCTGATCCCGTTATCAAGTTTCCTTTATTGCCCCCGACACTCTTCTTTAACCTGTTGTGCATCCTTGTCCTTTCTTTGCATCTGTTCTTGTCCCTTCTCCTAATGTGTTTACGATCAGGATGGAATGTGTTTATTGCAGAGAAGATATGCTTTTACAGTTGGGAACTGGCAATACTGTTGTAATTATGTTCCGGCCTCCTGAAACATGAACGCGACCCTTTTGAAGTTTATTGTGGGAACTGAGTTGTAATCTTTGTTCACTATACTGTTCTATGGGAAAAACGTGTATAAAAGGAGCGATCCACTTTTGCAAATTGAAGCAGTCTCCGAGAACCTACACGCTGTGTACTTCTTGTGACCTCTGTCTCCCTGCAGTAAATAAACGCTGATCTCTGACGTCGCTGGAAGTGTCCCGTGTCTCTGTGTTTGGTACGCCAGAACAGGTAACCCACGAAGGTTTCAGGTGTTGTTCCCTGGCACCGCTGGGTCTTAGAAAAACCCAGTCCTTCACCAGGAAAAGAAAAACTTAAAACTACATGCCCTACCTTTTAATTACAAAGCACCATGTCATATGGGCTACCTAGAACCTACCTTAGGGGTGACATTTTTTGTTTGTTTGTTTTTATCGATGGTCAAGCACAATATACAGTTCAAACTTTTCTCTCTTTGTGACTTTGCATTTTTGTGAGTCCATATCTCCTGTATTCAAGGTATGCTTTAAGTATCATATTATTTACATATCATTTCAGTTGTGATTGATTATAATCCTCATATGTTCCAGCCAAACATACATTCAATGCATGTATTACATTTCCCAAGTAGTGATATGGTTATCTCATCATTCTGTTCCGTGGTGAGTGTTTATTTGTCTGTTTGCATAGACCTTAGATACTACATGATAGGGTCCCAGAAATCTTTAGGGTGAGATGCCTCTGGTAATTCTTCTGTATAATTTTCTAATTGTTCTTTGCAATAGGTCATTTCTGTGATCCAATTTTTACATTGTGGTGCCTGTCTACTCCCCCATTTTATAGCTACTCTTCTCTTGGCTAGTAACAATGCCACAGCCAGCAGTTTGCCTCTCCTAATCTGTTTGGTTTTGTATATCTCCAACAGACAAACCTTAGGTGAATTAGGTAACTGCTCAATGAGCATTTCCACCAGGGTTCTTGTCACTGTTTGACAATATGGTTGAATCTGCGGGCATACCCAGGCGGTATGTAAAAAATCTGCCTGCTGGGCATTACAGTGCAGGCATCTGTCATCTTCTCGAGGGTCATATTTATGTAACTGTGCTGGTGTATAGTATACTTGTTGTAAGAATTTAAAATGTATAATTCATAAGTTGCAATTTGACGTGCGCATTTCTGTAAGTGTGCAGCAGTATCCCCAATCCTCTTTGGATACTGGGCTGCCTAGTGCATCTTCCCATCTCTGTAGAGCCCGTTCTTGTTCCATAAATTGTTCGCGCTGGGCTGCATCATAAAGATTTGTTACCAATCGTTGACGTGTAGGTGATTTTAGGAGTATTTGGAGGGCGTTATACGTTGGTGGTTCTCTAGGTAATGTGGGGTAAATGTCTTTCAATGCTGCCTGTAATCTAGAGTAGGCAAATAGCTTTAGTGATGTGCGATGTGCTGCTAGTGTAGAGTCAGTCTGTGATATGAATCACCACCTGGGATTATGTCTCCCATTTCGCGTAGACCCATGTCTCCTAGCAGTTGTAGCATGTTTAGGTCTCGCCTGATTCAGCGCTTGCGCTGCTCTGGCCGAGACATTTTGTAAACAGGCTTTTTCAAGTGCTGCCGTGGCCTAAAGCTACAGTGCACGTGAACGTGCACGCGCGCAGCCCCATGTGTCTTTCCAATCGCGATCGCCATCACTTTCACTTTTGCGGCCGCGTTACTTTTGCGGCCGCATTGCCAAAGCTTGTTTGTCTTGCGTGCTGCTGCCGCCTATCTTACACATCGTGTATGAGCATGGCGCACTCATGTTTCCCACGGCATTTGCATTTCATCAAAATGTGGTCTTTTGTTGCCTACGTGCGTTCCCCCGATCCTGCTCGCACAGTAACTTTTAGTCGCTCCGACAGGTTTGCTTCGTGCACTGCAGAGAGCAGGAGGCATTTCAGCCTCTCCCACCACTCTTAACGTCTGCTGCGCATTCGCAGACTTTACACAAGCTGTATTTTTATTTGGGATGCCCACACTGCTCCCGTCCAGCACGAGTAATTTAACACACTTCTATGCGCTCCAACAGACTTCCATGGAGCGCTGCCGAGGGAAGGAGGCATTTCAGCCCTTCACACTAGTCTTAACATTTGCTGCCTTTTCACAAACTCCCAGCACTGTAGTCGGAAACACGCAGTACAACTACATTTCCGTCAAGGTGTGTTCAGCACAGAGTAATAAAGCAAATCGTCCTTCTACGCTCTCTCTCGTTTATGTCAATTACAGTTAAAAATATTACATTTGTCATGCAACCTGGCCTAAGTGTGTCTCCAGTGCACTACAGCTCCCAGCAGGCTGTGTGCACGCAGACCCAGTTGTGCCCTGAGGATCTGGTGCTGCTACTGCTGAGTCACAGGTGCAACTGTGTCCCTTGCTCACTGTTGCGCTCTGGCTCTGCTAATCCTGCTCATCTTCTGGTCTCCTCTCCTGTGTGGTCGGGGCCACGTAGGTATGAGGCCATGAGCAATAATGAGGCACACCCTCCCCTTTATTTTGTTACCGGGACAGCAGGCTGTGGCAAACAGTAACGTCTCTGTGTTTCTTCTTGTCTTTCTCTCTTAAGCTGAAGGTGCAAATCTTCCAACCACTCTTAGATGCACCCCTGGCCGTCAAGGCTTTCTTATTGTGGGCTTTGTTAAGGCTGCTTTTTGGTTAATCCTAAACATGCGGACGTAGTAATTGCAGAGTAATTCCAAATAATTATTAAGCGTGGATCGAAGATTGGTTTTACCTCACAATCTATACAGCTGAAAATGATTAACTGATAAGTGGCCGGTGTTTGTGTTAACAACAAGCAATAGATATGTTTATCACCCACTCTCAGCATAAGACACAGCCACTACAGCAAGTACCGTGCCCTGGAATGAAGAGAAGCAGCTGGGGAGCTTGAAGCATTTATGGCTGGAGAAGGTGAGACAAGGTATGTTAAAGCTCCTTTGTCTTCATAATGTACACTCTTGAAATTATTGGCACCTTAACAGCCACATACCGACGGTCCCTACCCCGTTACTTTACCTTCCACGTCGTTTTACTTTGATTTACGTTTCACGCTGTTCCCACTCGCCTGTTGCTTCGTGCAAGATTTTTTTTTTTAAATTTATATACACGACTGGCAGACGTCTGGTTTTCTTTAAAAATGGTGTAATAACAGCAGAAATCCCCAACTTTCACACATATTATTTTTCCTGTTTATTCCGTTGACAACCACTTTTTTCAGAATGTTACTTTTTTTGGTAGATAAAATTATCATTCCACTGCAAAAAAAAGGTTGTCATTTAACACACCACCTCCCGCCTGTCCATGCGTGTTTAACTGTTTGTCTTCCTCCCTAAGCATTACACACTTCCGCTGTAGAGACCAGAATCTCTCCCAGAACCAGTAAAATCCAATATCATGATTCCCTTAAAGAGACAAGTCCATTTAACACAGAGGCACAGCAACACTTGTTGCAAAATGTGGAGTCACTTTGTGAAACTTGTATTTAACTTTACCTGCCCTGCCATCCCCACCCCACACCAACTCATGTCCCTCCCTGCTGCTTAACTATTTGTCTTGCTCCCTGAGCCTTACACACTTCAGGTGCCTGCTAACACAGATATAAAATCTCTGGCCGGACATTAAAATCCTATATCATGATTGCCTTAAAACAGCAGTCAGTTGTTTAACAGCCAATGAATACTCCTGCATGCAGAACATCCCAAAAATCGATCCGTGCACATTCCAAATCAAAGCAGTCTTCCCAGCTGTTCGCTCCCCAAAAAACAAAATCCACATTACTCTCCCCTGCAACATAATTCCATTACATTCCGCAACACAATTTAAACTCCACTTAATTTCCTCTACACATATTTCCAGTCCAACCTACAAAATTACACTCCATACCACAGTATTACACTCCACATATTTTCACTCTATGCCATACAATTCCATGCAACACAATTCAACTCCACATAATCCCATGTCACAAAATTCAAGTCCACAACACAATTTCACTACACACCACATACATCCAATCCACACCACAGATTCCCACATCATGCCACATAATTCCACTCAATACATGCCACCCAAGGACATGCAATACCACTACACATAAGTTCACAACACTTCATACCACATAATTACTAACCACATAATTTGATTGCACATGCACACACTGATTCACCATTTCTCATATTGGTTCTCTTCAGGTCTTCAACACAGTTTCTTTACCATAAGGTTTAAAAAAAACACACACACACTCTCCACCTCTACAACCAAAAAAAATAAGTAAAATACAATATCGTTTACCACGCCAATAGCGCTAACTTTCAGAAATGCAAGACCGATTGCATTGCAAATACGTAAGACTTTTTTTGGGTTTGCGGCTGCCTCTCGTTTTCAATCCCCTCCTCTCTGCTTCAGTTTCCCCTCCCCCTGGGTGGACACGACATGAAAGGGGACTGACCACGGAATCGTTTGCAGAGGGTAATTGGTTGTGTCTGTGGGCTTTCTTTGCTGCTCTCTCTTCCTCCCTCGGTCAGCACAATTAACATAAAATAGAAACTGAAAGTAGAAAGTCGTCACAAGGGAATTTTTGTGTGTGGTGAGGGGCGGGGGCGTATGTATCCTGAACAAACAAGTGAACCAATGCCAACAAACATAACAAGCATTTGCAATGCAATAGGTCTCGCATTATAAAAGTGTGAGCAGCTGGCATTGCTAATAATAATGCAACACTGGCTATTGGCTTTGTAAATGATAAATAAATGCCATTATGTGTTTGTTTTACAAAATAGATTAAAAAAGGCATTGTCATGAACAATGCCAATAGCTTAAACTTTTGCAAATGCGAGACCTATTGCATTGCAAATGCTTGTTTTTCTTGCATCACTTTTATTTGTGGATGGTGTCGCAGGAGCAGCGCTGGTGGATATACTGGAAGTTTTTTAGCTCATTTTATCAGCATGTGCCATGCTACTGATGTGCAGCATGCTGGGTTGATTTCCCCTCTTGGGGTGCATTGTCTTGGCTCTATTAGATAAGCAACAAGGGGGGTCGTGTGAGCACTCTTGTTTTCCACTGCTATATGGGGTATATGTGCATGCGGGTGTATCCAGTAATGCGCCTGGGTGCAGTAGTAATAGAGCTGTAGGTCTGGCGCTCCATGGCCCCCCTGTATATATGGTCTGGTCAGTTCTTTCCATCCTACTCTTGGCTGTTTACCTGCCCATGTTAGCTTGGCCATTTATCTGCGCAGTTTTGTAAAAAAAAATGCTGTGTGAGCATCACCGCTATATTTGTAAATAAGTAAAGAAACGGAGGGAGCACCACCATCTTCTGTATTGCTATTCTGTCAGCCGATGACAGTGGTAGTCTAATCCATTTATCTAATTGGCCTTCCAATTTGTAAGGGCCGAGCCATTATTTTCACGTATTACTAACTTCGGGTCTCGGTGTATCAATACCCCTAAGTATTTAACAGGCTCTGTTTGCCACTGCAAGGGATAGTCTAGTGGGGGTTGTTTTGTAGCTGGTGTCAATGGGATTACCATGGATTTTGTCCAGTTTAGACTTAGCCCTGAGTAGTGTTCAAATTGTTTTCTTATTAATTTATTTAAATTGTCTGCTGGGTGGCGTGTGTATAAAACCATATTGTCTGCATAGAGCGATATGCTCACCAGGTTGTAATTGAAACCGTAAAGCCGTGTCTGCATGTTTTTGCCGGATTTTACATGCCAGTGGCTCAAGTGCCAGGGTGAATAATAGCGGAGAGAGTGGGCACCCCTGCTGCGTTCCTCTATAGATATGGATAGGATCAGATGTAATGCCATTTATCCTGAGCTTTGCACATGGTTCCATATATAGTAGTCTTATCCAGAGCTTTTGCTGCGTCCAGAAGGCTGCAGCTGCTGGTATATGTGGTTGTAGTTGATGAAACACTGCAAAGATAGAAGTTATGTGTTGTTGACCGTATTGGAATAAATCTGGATTGGCGCAGTAGGACCAACTTTTTGATTTAGGGGCTGTATCCTTAGTGCTATGATTTTAGCTTGTATTTTGGCATCTAGGTTGATGAGGGACAGTGGGCGGTACGAATCGCACCAAGTTGGATCTTTCTCTGGTTTAATTAGTGTAATTATCAGTGCCTCTCGCAATGATGGCGGGAGAGTACCCTCTTCATATGCTTCAGAGTACATCGCTTTTGGGTGGGGTATAGTTAAGTCACTGTATTCTCGCCTGGTAGTCCATCTGTCCCTGGGGCTTTATTGTTTGGGAGATATCTAATAGCCTCTTTTAGTTCATCTTCAGTTACGAGGTGACTAAAATATTCTCGGTGTTTGTCAGAGAGCCAGGCCAGAGCTATATCATCTAGGTACTTGTCCGTCTCTTCCTCAGATGTGTTCCCTTATGTGGAGTATAATCGTGCATAATATTCTGAAAAACAGCTTATGGTGTATCATAGTGTGGCGTGTCTTGCGCATCTAAGATTTGCGTAATATGGGAAGGGATGTGTGCTTGTCGTATCCTACTTGCTAGCGCGTGACCTGGGCCGCCACCCTACCTGTTGTTTTGCGCCGTATACCTGTGTGTCATATGTTTCACCTCACTATCTGCAAATTCATGGTAAGTGTTCAGTTTGTTTCTAATTTCTGCAAGTAGTGTGGGGTTTAGAGTTTGCGCGTATTCCGTTTCTATTATTTTGATGTCCCTTTCTACCTTAGTTAGCTGCTGTCCTATATCTTTCAATATACCGGCATGTTTTCCTATGCAGAATCCTTGAATTATTACTTTAAAAGCTTCCCATAGTATTTGGGCACTGTCCACTGTTCCCGCGTTATATTCAAAATTCTCCGCGATAGCTTGTCTTATCTCCATTCGGAACACCTGGTCTAGCACACCAGTTGGCTGAAGGCACCATGTGAACTGCCTAGGGGGATGTGTAGGGAGCGCAACTTTCAGCCGAACTCGCACATGATCAGATAAAGTCTTAGGCATGTGGTCTACAGATACAGTCCATGTACTAACTTTGTGGGTTGCTATCCAGTAGTCCATTCTAGACCGTGTATTATGAGTTGTGGAGACACAGGTTCCCTCTCTGTACCCCTGATGACTCAGGCGCTATAAGTCCACCATCCCCCATTCTTCCATGCCTTCTTTGAGTACCTTAGTGGCTTGTTTTCCATATTTATCGTTACACGTGGATCTATCAACTACAGGGTCTATGCATGTATTGAAGTCTCCTCCCCAGATTATTTCTGCGGGTGTCAGTGTTTGTATTTGTGCCCAGCTTTGTTAAAAAAAGGCCGGATTGTCAATATTTGGGCGTATGTGTTTACTAGGGTCAAAATAGTGCCCCCGAAATTTCCTTGGATTATAATGTATCGTCCCTGATCATCTGTGATAAAACTGAGTAGTGTGAATGGAATGCTGTACTTAACTAGTATTAATACCCCCCTAGTGTATGTGGAGTAGGAGGAGACTATTAATGTGGATGCCCAGCGAGTGCCCACTCTGATTTTTGAGGATTGAGTAAGATGGGTTTCTTGAATACAAGCTAGATCCACTTTGTGGCGATCAAGGTAAGCGAATACTTTCCTGATTTTCTGCAGGTTGTTTAGGCCTTTGACGCTCCAAGTCAGTAGTGCCAGGGATCTAGTGCTTTGTGTCATAGTGTCGTTTGCACGTCATGGTTTCTACATGTGCAGTTGTGCTGTTATATGGACTCAATTGTGTCAATACTTGCGTCGTCTGTATTTGTGCCTCGGACCATTGTTTTAAAACTTTCCCCTCCTACCTCCTCCCACCCACTCCGTTGCCCCAGTCGTAGCAGACATTCCCAAGCAGCAGATTCCCTTTCCCCATTCCCCCCAACATTCCCCAATAGAAACAAAAACTTTGTGTGGTACACAAATGTGAGTGGGAGCTGCCTGCCGAGAACCTAGGCATTGGGGCACTCGGGGGCCCACATGTTTCTAATATGCGTTTGCATCAGCCGTAGAAAACATTTAATATTGCGAATCATTTCTTTTGCTAATTTAAACATAGAGTCACATTAATTTTCAAGTTTCCCAGTCAGTATCTATGAACTTTAGTTTTTGACTAAACGTTTGCATAGCTATCAGTTACATCATCACTTATCTGCATTTGCCAGTTAATTTTCTCTGTTCTCACTGCCATTTCAGCCATCCCTGGGGAACCCGGTCCAGTCTTTATTCCTTGACTTCTGTTCCCGATGTTTGATCTTGTTCATCTGTTCCGCCTCTTGGTGATTTCTGGCATAGGTTCTGGGGGCCCCTCCTTTGCAGGTATGGAATCACTGCTTTGGGTTCGTTGAAGATTTTGTTCCTTCTCTCGTCTGTGATTCTGAGTAGGGTGGGATAAAGCATTGCATCTTTTGTTCCTGTAGCTTATTTGTCGCCACCAGAAATTTCTTTCTCACTTCCTGGACTTGGGGTGTAAAGTCAGGATATATGAATATCTCTGCTCCTTCATGTCTCAGAGTCTGCAATTCTCGGGCCCTGGACAGCGCAGCCTCACAATATCTGTAGTTAAATAACTTTGCCATAATTTGCCGCGGTCTGGTTCCAGGAGGTGGGAGGGGGCAGGGATCTGTGTGCTCGTTCTATTATAAAAACTTCCGAGAATGTCTCTCTGCCCAGCAGGTCAGTTAGAAGATTTTCTATGTATCGTTCCATATTTCCTGGTGTTTGTCAACTCCACCATTCCCATTATTCTCAGGTTATTTCGGCGGGAGCGTGCCTCCAAATCTTCTGTCTTCGCTTGAAGGGCTGGTAGGGTTTTTTCCATTTTCTCCTGTTTGGCGCTGACCTGTTGTTGTATATCTTCAGCTTCTGACACGGTCCTCTCTACCATGTCTGCATGTTTGTCCAGGCTTTCTGACATGGGGTCTACCCTGTATGTCAGTGTGTCTATTTTACCATCTATATTTGACAGAGCAGTTTGCATGGCTGTTAAGATTTGTTTGAGGTCGCCACTCATTTCTGTATGTAGTGTAGATGTGGCAGTGTCTGCGGTGCCTTGGTCCTTCGAGCGCGGCCCGCCGCTTTCTTATGCTCAAAGTGAAGCTTGGAATGCAGCTGGTCCATTTTCCCCATTATTCACGTGGTAGTAGGTCACTTTTCTATCTACTGAGTGGGGTGAGTTTGTATTGCAGGAGCCTTACAGTTTACAGTTCTCTTATTGAACGCTGTTTAACTTATATGTATCGAGACTTGGCGATTTATGTTTCCTGCACTATGATTACTGTATGATTAGTAAATCCTGTGCTACCCAGTCCTAGTACTGCTTCTTAACTAAATCTTTTCTGGGAAGTAATGCTGGGTCCTTTGTATCCCAGTAGCCCCTAGTGTGACTAGCAAGGATTTCACATTGCAGATTCAACCTGTCTTACTAAAATGGTCTAATGCTCTAACTTCCATGAGAACGGTGGCATACGGAACCTCAGGGGTGGACCTTATGCACAGCCAGAGCAATAGAGGGGGTAACTTGGCCTTCTCTGTAATAGTAACTCTACCCAAGTCAAGCCTTAACCGGTAGAGTGGCGTACTCTGGGGTAACAAGACTATGGACCTCAAATACGTGTTCTCTGAATTCAAGAGGGCTTCCAACCTTTGAAAGCCCCACATTTTAGCTCCATATAGAGATGAACCTACTACTTTGAATCATAGATCCGAAGTGGGGCTGCCACCGGTTTGCTAAAGGAAGTGCCAAGTTATTTTATCAGGGCCCCTCCTGTTTGCATGTGCTTTAGGGTCAGCTTAGTTACATGAGGTTTTCATGACATGTCATCCGAAAGAGTGATACCCGGATATTCAAAGGTACTTACCCTTTCCAATGGAACACCTCCTAGAGTTAATTTACCTCTAAAGGATTTATGAGGGTTTAATAATAAAAGCTTCATCTTTGAAGTATTAACCTCTAATCCTCGGGAATTTCAGAAAGCTAAAACAATTTAATAGCAGATGAAGCCCTCTTGGTGTTTGGATTGTAGCAACGTATTGTCAACATATCAACAAACAATAAAGTTACCATTTCCCCCCCCCCCCCCTCCCCCTCCCCAAGGTGGGAGCATCTGCTGGAACATCAGAAGGAAACTGGACAACACCATTCACAAAAAGGAAAAAGGGAAAAGAGCTCAGGTGCCAGTACACAACCCTCCCAAACCCCTCTATTGACTTTTATTGGGTCAGTAAGCTGGCCTTGGCAACCCCATTGAATCCTATCAAAGTTTGCCTCACTTCGGCAAATAATGAGGGATGAAATCTCCAAGGGGATGCCTATATCTTTTAAGAAATGCCAGAGCTTATTCCTCGGGACAAGAAGGCAGTCTTGAGGTTGATAAAGGCTAGGTAGAGGCTCCCCCGACCAATGACCACAGTCTTCCATGTCAAGAGAAAAAAATGAAACACCTGATCAATGTTGCTCGTTTTTTGTCTAAAGCCAGCCTGGAAGGGGGTCAAGATGTTATGTTCGCTAATTCAGTGCTGTATCTTAGCAAGGAGTCCATGAGCGAACACCTTTTGGACGCAATCTATAAAATTATCCCATTGGCTAGGCACAAAATGTAGCTTGACTAGTTCTCACAGTCATGTACAAATACATCAACCGAAATACCATCTGGTCCAGGGGCTTTTGCCTTTGCAATTGAATTAATACAGGACTTGATATCACATTTAGAAAAAAACTACTTAGCTTTAACATGGACGAAATCAGGGGGGGGGCATCCTGTGTATCTGGTGCACAAGGCTCTGAGCATAGTAGAGAAAAATGGTCATACCATGCTGTAATAGAAATATTATTGGTCAGAGGTAATGGCCTATTGGCGTCTCCCGTAGTAACTAGGAGCCACAACTTCTGCGAATCTTTCCTAGCACAAACCTACCCAATTAGTCTCCATCTACTGTCGTCCAACTCCCTTTTAGCTCTTATCTGGGCCCGCTTGTAAGACCTCCTCAATTCCCTCACTAATGCCAGGATCTTCATTCTAATTGCCTGAAATAGGTGCCTCTACACTCCTGGCTTCAGTCCTGGATTGGATGGGCTCATGGGTTCAATAAAATATGTAACAATCTGCTCAAAGAGTCAAGTGTGGCAGGCCGGGATCTCTTCCATCCCTCCCAGATGGTTAGTTAAGCTTTGAATCTCTGCTGTGCTTGACAACAGGTTATGCTTAATTAATTCATGCTTCCTTTCGCACAAAGCCATATGGGGCCATTTCAGTTGTCGGTTATCATTTGTAGGGAGTAACTCCCTTGACTTTTGGACAGGTTTTCGAGAACTGGGAGAGCCCCCCCTGGGCATTCCCATAGTGAGTCTCAGGTGATTATTATCACTTTCGGTAGTACAATCTACAGCCATATCGATCACTCTGGGCCTTAACCTTAGGTCTACCAAAAAATAATCTATGCGGCCGGTATTGATGGTCCTATTAAAGGTATTTGCACCCATTTTGTCCGAGCTAGTGCGGTTGTTAGCAGCCCTTAATCTGAAATCCTAAATCTACTTATCAACCTTCACAGTGACACCTGGATACAGGTTAAGTTGGGTGATGGATCTCATCTTTCCAGACGCATCCCAACTAATAAGGGTTTAAAACAGGGATGTGTCTTGGCTCCAACCCTTTTTAATCTATTCTTAAGTGATTTAACCCCGATTTTAAATACCTGCAATTCCCATGCACCGAAACTAGGAGGCCAAACATTACCATCATTACTATATGCGGACGACATAGTGCTAATTAGTCAAACAAAAATAGGGCTACAAAACCTCCTAGATGCCACTCGATTGTATTCTGATGATAACCAACTGACAATAAATCTACAGAAGACACAAACTATGTCAATTAATAAAAAAAGGAAATTCAGCTATGGCTGGTTCTGGAACAACAACCGTATTGAAGATACAACAGTGTACAAATACCTGGGAGTCAAAATTGATAATGGTGGCCAATTTACCGCTCAGAAAGCAAGCATCAGAGGAAAAGGCATTGCGATATCTATTTCGTTAAAAAAATTAAATGGTAAGCTCACCAGTCCCTCCCTCTTGCCCCTGGCACAAGTTATAAGAGCTAAACTGCTGCCCACAATTACTTATGGGAGCGAAGTACAGAGAGGTAGGGATGCGGCGACCCTAGACAGAACTGTGGCATCAGCATACAGAACCATATTCAGCTTGCCAAAACAAACCTCTCCGGCCCAACTCAGGCTGGAATTTGGAGGACAGAAGCAGTCCTTGGCAAGACAAGGTGCATATATAATGACTTGGGATAAAATCCGTAAGGCAAATGAAGGAACCCTAAACAGCTACTTATGGTCAGAATTAGAACGGTATCCGGCATCGCCAGCTGCCAAATACTTGAAAAGCAGCCTAGTGAATCTAGGGTTACAGGAGCTGTGGAATACTCCTACCAATCACACCACGATCAAAAGAATAGTAAAGAGAACAATAAAACATCTTTCATGGATTGAAGATAAAGCGTGTGTTGCAAAGAGGTCACATGGGTGGATCATCCTAAACTCCTACTCCAAACAAGGCCACCAGAGTTACCTTGACCTCGGCTACTCACGTCATATAAAACTGAAGTTCCTCAAATACAGACTAGGCGTGTTACCATGCACACGCCACTTTCCGCAGTGGCTGAGGGTTAATGGGGGTTCCCTCTGTCGCCTATGTGGCAAGGCATCTGAAGACATGGAACATTTGTTGTGCTCCTGCGAGAAGCTGTTGGAGGAAAGGAAACGGTTACTGAAACATCACTTCAACCACCGTGGAATACGCTCACGAAGGCAGGCAGTTCTTGCCTGTTTTACACCTAGTGACCCGCAGTTGAATTGTAGCCTTGTGAAGTTTTTGAAGGTGGTAGAAACAAAGATGCAGAAAATTGACCGACCGTCATATTCTTAGAGGCTCTTAAAACAAGCAGATCCCTATTTACATTGTATCAACTATGGAAGGTGGAAGAAGAGTAAATACTGGAATCTGTCCCCTTGCCATAAAACACAGAGGACATTTAGAACAATACGTTTACTATTTTAACTCCATCAACATATAAAATCTTATGAACTTTTTAAAAGGAATTAAAAATACAGTTACCACGTGAATGTAATTTTATTAAGTGATGAATAATGTATTGTGTACACATTAGTGTTTTTTTATTATTATTTCTTATTAAGGATGAACTGCAATGGTTTTAATTAACTATGCTAATAAACTATTACTTACTTAATCTGAAATCCAGGGAAAGGGCATTAAGTTGGAGTATCACATGGGACCAATTTTTATAGAGGGAAGGTCAAGGTGGGGGCAGTGCCATATCTCATCATCCTCCCTTGTGCCACAGATGTCGTCCCTCTCCAGTGGTTCAAAAGTAACATTAATATCGCCAGCTACAATCAAGTGTGACAGTGTGGTCCTATCGCCCAAAAGCTCTTCTAGCTTGTGTATCGTAACCAAGCTCCCTCCCGCCCTAGTTCCTCTGGTGTAGACATTGTAAACATCAAGCCAGACGCCGTTCTAGTCTTTACGTTGGATAGCTAGAATGTCTGGGCAGCTAGATGGAAGCTCACGAATTGTACAATGTAGTGCGATTCAGACCCAAATTAGCAACCCCTCTGCTGGGAGGCTGGTCTTACTAGAGAGCGCTGGTCGATGAAATGTTCCATAACCTGGGACATAAATAGGAGTGGTACTCCAGCTCTCTTGAAGTATTCAAATATCAAAGGTTTCAATATATTGAATCCACTGCTGGAGGACCATTTTCGACCTTACCCCAGCCACATTCCATGACACTAGTTGAAGCGTGCTCCACTTTTCCTGCCTGTTTATAGAATTAGATCGAAGCTCATCGAGGTGATTTCCTATCTGCGCTTGGGGCTGTGTTTGAATTATGGGAGGTGCTCCTCTAGGTGGCCTTCCTTAAATAAAAGATAGCTCTTTTTTATTCAAATCGCCATTACACAAGGGAATTGTAGTATAGTCTTTAACAGGTTGGTTTCTGGTTGAATAAGTAGCCTGTGTGCCTTGAAAGTTAGGCCAATAGGCTAATAGAGGCTTTGGACGTAACTGTTTGCCTAGATGCTGGAGTCAATCATTAGCTGCTAGATTGGAATCTAAACCAAGGTGGGGTATTGAGGAGTGGGCAATTAATGTTAGAGGGTATTGCGACAATCCATACTTAAATATTTGTAGATGTGGGAGGACTGGCTCTAGCTTCCAGGGCTATCAGATTGTGGACCACCTTCCCATTGGACACAATTCAATACAGTTCATGGAATTGTTAAGGCCGGTAAGCCTTCTACCTCGCAGGATATCCTCCCTTACAACTGAACGACAGCCCCTCACATGACGGATCCAATGTATGGTTTTGTTTATGAGGGAATCCTCCCCTTCATATCTTATGTGGAAGGAGACTTTGGGCACATTTGGGTGGCGATGGAATATTATCTCGCCAAACTGGAGTATAGCTGGGAAATTATGATCTCGATAGGGTCTAGGTGGTTGATCAAAGTTGGAAAAAAGATCCTGCAGCACCAGTGGGCCTCTAGTTGCTTGTAACTGAGCTATGCTGCCCCCGTTGATCCCTGTGTAAAGCCACCTCATCGATGCTATGCTTGGTGTTTACAGTAGCAGTTCATGCAGAAGTTTGGTGGGGCTCGTTCTGCGCTAGATGGGATGTGTTGAAGAGGGGGTGGGGGTCTAATTGGAGGATCGAGTAGCGCTCTCTCCTCTAGCCGATAAAAGTTTAACCTGTCCTATGAGTTTTTTAATTGCTAATTTCAGTGTACTAATTTCTACCCCCAGATCGTCTATAATCCTGGAGACAGTAGCAACGAGCAAGGATGACCCGATAGTTGGTGCATCGCCTCTATCTTCACCTTTTTTGTCACCCCTACCTGCTTATTCCCCTCCCCCTACCACTCTCCATATCCTCCCTTCCCTTACAATCATAACCCAATTTTTGGGAGGGGTGTGAATTTATTTCTAAGGGTAAGACCAGAGCCAGGTAGGCCTTCGACTGAGTGAGTTGCAAGTGGAGATAAATTCTCGGACTCAATGTCAGCATCTTTTGTCACAGGTAGGATTGATTTATTACTGCATGTGTTTGGTTTTCAAAACATTGAGGGAATGCATATGGATAGCCTCGGATTTGAATCAGAAAAGAGTCCACCCGGGTTGCAGTCTGAGACAGACCCAGGCAGGTATAAAATTTCCTCACACTCAACCAATAGGTCATCAATGTGATCTAAAATACAATTGCTCCCAGCATTCTTGTGGGCCTTTTTGACTTTATTGGATCTCCCCTGTGCCTGTGCCTCCCCTCGTTCACAATCAACAGATTTTCTCTTCCCCATTTCCAGGACCCGGATTTTACAAATAAGCTAGAAAGAAATCTCAACACTCTTGAACCCAATCACGCTCATAAAAAAAACATGCTTTGGCTCCGAATAGGGCCACCCTGGTGTCATCAATCACAAACAGCGACACAAACACCCCTTGCCACTGTCACCAGTCAGTTACTAGTATTAAATAAGAGCCGGCTAGTAATGAGAGTGAATCAGCTGCATGTCTGAGGTATCACTTGGTCCCTTTAGGCTTCCCACTCCATATTAACAGTAGCCGTTTTATAGAGTAAGGTCCAGTCTCATTAAAGTACAGTAAAGAAATGATTGCATGGCACAGTAGCTTAAAATGACATCAATATCTTCCAAAAGGACCCAGTAAACTAAAACCAAGTGGGGTGTCCCTGCCCTGCCTCTTCCTGTCAATGATGGGCCTGCCCTTGGCTCAGGCACGGCCCGGGCACTGCCCGCTGTCAAGTACCTAAGAGTACTCACTTCAGTTCCGATACTCTCAGGAGCAGAAGGTTGAAAATTCCCAACTCACCCTACAGGCCTTCCCATGCACCCCAATTGCACTGGAGGTCGCGTGAACCCTGCCGGCGAAAAGGGGTAGGGGACAAAGAAGAGACTGCCTCGCTTTTCTTCAGTTCTCCACACTCACTTCTACTTCTTAGCCCTTCTGTCAGCTATTCTCTTTTATTTTTAGCTCTCTCTCCCTCGAATGGGGGAACCTGAAAATAACAAGCAACACCGTTAATACTTCCCAAGCCTTCCTCCCTTGACCCTCTCAATTGTATTAGCTGAACTTTTATTTTCTTACCCATTAAGCTATAGGCATTAGCTCCTCTTTGTGTTTTTTTCTTTATAAATTGTGAGTTTTTGCTTAGATTGCTAATGAACTTTTCCTGTTTTATTTCAGGTTAAACTATGGTCCACAAGACTACCAATAGGTAAGCAAAAAGAATGCTGACAAGATTAGTCTTAGACTTTCTCACATAAGAGTTTTCTTTATCTCATAAACTAATTCATTTTACAGCTCAATCGTGACATTTTTCTCTTCACAGGCATATACTTGCGGTTGGTGCGCACTGTTGAGGAAACTGGGGTTCTGGATACTGCTGAATCCACAGAGAGAAGATTGCCTCCTGCACTCCACTAGGGACTCCGAAAATGTTGCTAATAGGTAAGTAAAAATTTCCTTGTTCATCAGAACTGAATCTAACTATCTGTCTGACAGTACAGAACGAAGCACTAAAACTACGCTTACATTAAGCAGAACACTAAACTACCTCTGACTAACTAACGCTTGTGCAACGGTCCTCTCACTCTGGAAACGTTGGTGAAGTGCGCGGCTTAGAATGCTGCAGACGCACTTCACTGCAATTTCTGTCCTCGCGCCTGGAGCTAGACGCGAGGAACTAGATTAAAATCACCCGATGTCCTCTTTTAATGGGTACAGAGCTTGCCATTTGCCTAACAAATGCTACGACAGTGCAGGAAAGCCCGTGAATTCTTGTCATCCGAGCACTGACACCCGCGCAGCAGGAGGTTTAATGCGCTTAAAAGCGCAAGACGATGACAGCAGCCCCTCCTCCTTACGAGCGATTAATCCAGGGACACCGAGTCCCTCCTTGGCAGCTAAACAGTTCGGCATTCCGCATGGCGGGATATCAAGTCAAGTCAAAATTGCTTCATATCGATAACAAGTATCATAAAAGCATTAGACAAACCATTAAAAAGTGAGCTATATACATGTAAAAATTATCATAAAAAGGCGTAACAGATGCATAATTTTCGAGCTTCAAAACCTGGCAACACATCATTTTAGCGTCTTTAAAAAATTTCATTATGATAAAAACAAGATTTTAGGTAAAATAATTTTGTTAAATATAAAAATATAAAAATAAAAGCCCAATGTACCTTGCTCTAGTGTGTTATTCATACGGCTTATAGTATACGGTGGGATATTCAATGCGCTTAAAGGAGCGACACTATGACAACAGCCCCTTCTCCTTAGGAGCGATGGATCCTGGAACACTGAGTCCCACCTTGGCAGCCAAACAGTTCGGGTGTCCATTTTAATACATTCTTTGGCATCAAAACAAAAAAAATCAAATCAGTGGAAGCAGTGTTATGATTGTTTAACGTTTTTTGTGACATCTAGCAATGAAAAGAACAAAGTGCCAACCACAGACATTTGGTCACATGATACCAGGTCTAAGTCAAGAAATGTGGAGCGCGGTTTAGATACAAGAGGATTGGGACCGGATAGCGCTTACCTTCGGACGTAGAACAAGTTATGCAGACAATATTCTGAGCAGGTAAAGTTCTGTGGAGGAAGACTGCAAGAGGTGTCTAGAGAGGGTGCATCATTTCATTGTCAGATGGCCTTGGCTTGAATCTGCGGTGAAGATTTCTTTGTTCAGAGACTTAGAAATCGAAATGGAAGTCAAAAACCTTAAGCAGGACGAGGCAGAGAGCTGTAGCCAAAGAAAGTCTAAGAGGCCAGTTACCCATTTGATGAAGGACCACTGAAAAGGATTTGCTACTGTGGAGAAGAATGTAGTGTGGCAAACCACAAAGCAATACGAATACGATGCACAATGGGCGAATAGAAGAGCAGGTTGGTTCCCCTCTCCTCCTGGTTCTCAGAGCCCCTTTGGGCCAAAATATGTCTAAGTCCTCAGGTTTGCTTTTCTGGCCATCTGGGCACATTTATCACCACAAGCAAGGGTCCAGATCTGGTAAGACACCTCTGGGGGGTTCAGGACTTACTCAGGTAGGCACAGGTGCCCAGACTTGGTACCGTGCTCACTATGCCACTGAAGTCAAGCTAGACTGACTGGTGAGGGTTGGTACCCTGAAACTGGTCCCACGGTGCTTGTGTATGCTCCAGGGAGGAACTGGCTTGGCAGTTCGGGCTAGACTGTTCTCATAGTGAGCGGGGACGTTCCAGGCGTCTGGGTTTGGGCCCATGATGAGTACTTCTGTTTTTTTGGTGTTTAGTTGTAGGCAGCTGTTTTTCATCCAGTTGGCGACGGCTTCCATGCCTTCTCGAAAGTTGTGTCTGGTGGTGTTGGGTCGTTTGATAGGGAGGGATGAGTTAGGTGTCGTCTGCGTATGACACAATGTTGAGTCCGTAGGTTCTGATGATGGGGGCGAGCGGAGCCATGTATACGTTTTGTTATATGTAATTAATATTATAATATGTTTTCTCTTCATATATTTAATATATTTGATTTTTCAATTTTTAAATATTGTTTATTTTTATGATTTGTTTTTAATTTTACATTTTTTTGTTTTGTTATAACTGTTTGAATGTGAATAGTATTTTTTGTCTCTCAGCTATCCAGCACTTTCCCTACTGTTGCACTCACTGGAGTGGGAATAGTAATGTTTAACCCTCCGCTGCCCAACACCTTCCCCACTGTTGCACTCACTGGAGTTTGAATAGTAATTTTTACCCATACGCTATCCAATACTTCCCCTACTAAAGCACTCGCTGTAGTGGGAATAGAAATTTTTACCCCTCCGTTATCAAGCACTTTTCCTACTGTTGCACTCACTGGAGTGGAAATAGTTGATTTTACGTCCCTGTTATCCAACATTTTCCCTACTGTTGCACTCACTAGAGTTGGAATAGTAATTTTTACCACTCCGTTATCCAACACTTTCCCTACTGTTGCACTCATTGGAGTGGGAATAGTATATTTTACCCCTCTGCTATCCAACACTTTCCCTGCAGTTTCACTCACTGGAGTTGAAATAGTAATTTTACCCCTCAGCTATCCCAGACTTTCCCTACTGCAGCACTCACTGGAGTGGGAATAGTAATTTGTACCCCTTTGCTATCCATCACTTTCCTTACTGTTGCACTCAGAGAAGTGGGAATAGTAAAGTTTACCCCTCCTCTATCCAAAACTTATCTTACTGTTGCACTCGGTGGAGTGGGAATAGTCATTTTTACCCTTCCGCTATCTAACACTTTCCCTACTGTTGCACGTTTTGGAGTAGGAATAGTAATTTCTACCCCTTTGATATCCAACACTTTCCCTACAGTTGCACTCTTTGGAGTGTAAATAGTAATTTTTACCCCTCCGCTATCCAACACTTTCCCTACTGTTGCACTCACTGGAGTTGGAATAGTAAATTTAATTTCTCCGCTATCCAACACTTACCCAATTGTTGAAGTTACTGGAGTGGGAACAGTTATTCTTACCCCTTTTCTATCCAACACTTTCCCTACTGTTGCACTGATTGTATTGTGAAATGTATGTTTGTGTTTATTCTTTTTTAAGTGTATTTGTTATATTTTATTAAAATGTATATTAATTTTGTATATTTAATATTTATTATATACAATATATATTATTTTATATTTTTATAAAAGTCGATATTTTATACATCTATATTTTTTACATCGATATTTATTAGTCAATATTTTTTTACTTACCTGTTTAAGTATAGGAGTTGATATTTTTGTTGTCTATATATTTTACACGATATTTTTTACATCGATATTTTTTACACTGTTCTTGTGTCAGTGAACCACTGCAGGGTCCGACATGTGGTCCCTCGCTAAAAATCCTCAGCACCAAGTTGATCCCTACTTTAACTCACAGGAGCAAAATTATTAGGGGGGAGAGACTCTGAGCTCTTAGACCGGATAAGAGCTAAAGCATATCCCTCAACATTTTGCTTACCAAAACTTTCCTCCCATGCTCAAGTGCGCCTATAGTTTTGCCCTTTAAAGCAGAACCTGGTGAAGGGAGAAGCTTTTCTTAGAGCATGTTATCGGTTTAAAGCTCTGCTGCGGGACACAAATGAAAAAGGATTTTAAATAAGCAACTTCGCAGGCTATTACATGTGGAGGATGAAATAGATGTTGCTAAGTGTGTTAATTCATGTCAAAAAATAAATAACTATGTTTCATTTGGCCCCCAGCCCTATATGTCTACTTGTTTTTTACAGTTTCTAAAAAGCAAGCTTATGTAGTATCTCTTTGGTGCTTTAGCCTACCTCCATAGTCTAAATTGACAGATACTATTGTTTGTATATTGTGTGGTAAGGCTGAAGAAACATTAATACATATAATATGTACTTTCTCCTAAACTTCTGGCTGAACGAAAATGCTACTCAATGAAGCCACTAAATACCCTGAGGGGGTCGTACATATAGACATGCAGTCATTGAATGTGTGAACCCATAAAATGCAGTACTCAGAGCCAGCCTTGTTAAGTTTCTGATGATGTTTGTTAAATACGTTGATACTGCATGTTCTTTTTGGATCTTTCAACAAAACCTTGAAAGAATATGCCTCCTTTCAATGCATGCTTTCTCCCCACAGGAAATTTCAAGTTCTAACAACACATACCATTATTCCGCAAGTTGTAACAACAACTTGCTACGGGGGTGCTGCATGTTGGAATAGTATCATTTACTATTCTAACTCCAGTATGTGCAAAGGTAGGGAAGGTGATGGCTTTTAAATCCAACATCTTCTTACCCCTCAGCAAGTTGTACTGACTTGGGGAGTAATGGTATGCGTTGTTACAACTTGTAATTTCATGTGGGGAAAAAGGTTTTGTGGTAAATGATGTTTACCCCTTGAAAAGACCTTATCTGAGAAATGAAATGAAATTTGTTGCATGGTTGTATTAGCACCACTTGCTCTTTAAACTGTGCTGTTAATAGCAACAACCTCATTTAAGTAGGTGGGTTTCAGTGTGTTTAATTCATAAAACAATGTCGTCTGAGAATTGGTTACTGTCTCATTAAGCCAGAATTAACGGCAGGCAAATTTTATTTGTGCTGTTATTTGTATTAGTAGTGTACATTTTCATGTCCTGTCAAGGTTTTGAGAACTTGAGTTTCTGGTTGAGGGGGTTGGAACTCTACTCAAGCAGCAACCACAATCCTTGTCAGGGTGAGGCTCAAGCAAACACTAAATTATCCTGTGCTCAACCCTCTGGGAACTTGGCACAGAACAGTGAGGCTTAACTTTGAGGCCATGTCTAAAGAATGTATGCAATACTTCAAGCAGAAATGAAGTGGAAAGAAAACACAAATAAAATCCCACACCAACTTAGAAAATAGAGTAATATTTAATAAATAAAACTAGACTAAAACAACAAAAATGCAATCAGTAGAACCGTAGATATGCAGTTTTAAAGATTTAAGTCAAAATAGCACCAAAAAGCCCAAAGTGCCACTCAAGGCTATCTGGTAGTGTAAGACCGGGAGAAAGTCACAAGTTCAGGCCCATCGCAATTGAGTGCGGGTTGGACACAGGGACCAGCTTAGCCCAGCTGAAAAGTTACCTTCTCAGTCTAGCACAAATAGGCACATTGCAGTGAAGGGGGCTGCAAGGGGCAGGGAAGTGTCTCAGATGGTCTTCAATGTGGAGTGAATAGCAGGTTGACATCTCAGATGGTCTTCGCTGTAGCATCAAGATCCTGTTGTCGCAGCAGGCGGTTGGGGTGGAGCTTCGCGGTGGTGCTACTCGCAAGTGGTCGATCCTGTAGCGCAAAGAGTCAGGTTGTGACAGAATTTGGCGTTTGCAGGCTTTGCAAGTGTCAAGGTTTTGGCACCAACTGGCCAGTTTGTGGTCGCAAAGAGCCCAAAAACTTCAATTTAACCTCTCTGAGGCCACGCCAAGGATCCAGGATCTGAGGGGCACCACTTTGAGGTCAGGGGCTTGCTACAGCTGGATCTCGGTTCTAGTGCAGGTGGTTGTGAGCCTGCGATGTCCCTGTGGCTCTGAACAGGAGGCCAGCAGACTAGCCCCTGGAGTCACTCTAGAAGTCTTGGATTCAGGTGAAGGTCCAAATCCCTCTGACTCAGGCAGGAGGACAGTAGGGCAGTAAACCAGCAAAGCAGCAGTCCAGCAAGCAGTTGTCCAGCAGGGCAGGAGTCCAGCAGAGTGTCAGTCCTTTCAGCAGCACAGCAGTCTTTCTTCCTGGCAGAATCTTCACAGGTCCATAAGTGTAGTGAAGAGTTGGTGTCTGAGGTCCAATAGTTATACCTTGGCCTTCCTTTGAAGTAGGAGAAGCTTCTAGAGGTTTCCCTTTGAAGGGTACAAGTTTCCTGCCTCCCGTGCCCTTTCTACAGAGGATATGCAGCCCTTTGTGTGGATTCAAAGCACAGTCTATTCAAGTGTAAGTAGGGCTGTGCCCCGTTCTGCCCTCCCATCCTTCCAGTGATGGCCTCTCGAGGCAGGTCTAGGGCACAAAGCCCAACTGTGAGCTTCACACAGTCACATGGCTCAGAGACAGGCTACAGACACTAAATGGCTAGGGAGGGAAAATGCCAACTTTCTAAGCGTTGCATTTTGAAAATTATAATTTAATGAGAGAGGATTTCTCGTTACATTTCCAAAGTCACCAAACATAAACTAAATTGCCTGAAACCATTTGGACATTATTACTTATTAAATATAATAAAGTAACGCCAATATTATCTTAAGGCAGAGGTAGGCCTTGCAGTAGTGAACAACTGATTTAAGAGTTATTCCCCACCAGGACATACACATTTTTAAAGTACATATCAAACTTTTTAAATACAATGCACCCTATCCTATAGGTTGTTCAGGGCTTACCCTAGGGCTGACTTGTATGCATTAAAAAAATAAAGGTTTGTGACTAGCAAAAGGTTTCTTTTGTAAGGTAGAAATGAAATGGCTGTTTAAAACTGCACACACAGGCTGACTTGAGCCGTGTTTGAAAGGGCTACTTAAGTGGGTGGCACAATCAGTGCTGCAGGCCCACTAGTAGCATTTAATTTACAGAACCTGAGTACATGTAGCACCACTGCACTAGGGACTTATAAGTAAATTAAATATGACAATTGGGTGAACGGCAATTCTACCATGTTTTAAGGAGACAGCACAAGCACCTTAGCACAGGTTAGCAGTGGTAAAGTGTGCAGAGTCCTAGAAGCCAACATAAACGGGTTCAGAAAACAGGAGGGTGAAGGCAAAATGATTGGGGAAGACACTGCTGAAAGGGCTGAGTACAACATCAGGTCTTAAATAATGGGCCCTTTTTCCCTGTTCAAGAAGTTGTAAGTTTGCACTGCACTATGTGCACTTTAATTGCTTGATCATTGCACATAAAGTAATTTCATAAAATATGTATTGACGTAGAGATTGCAAGCTCATGGGCATATTGAAATACCTATGGTATATTTTATTATTTTTAGATGTAAGAATAGAATAAGTGACTGTAATATTTTATATTATGTATTTAATTAGCATTTTGGTGTTGGTTTAGTCATGTAATGGGTTTAACTAATTATGCATGGTAAAGAAATAAAAAAACCTTGCCATGCATAATTCAATTTCACTCACAAGAATATGGACAGCAGATCCAAAAATGCTACAGTGGATCCATAACATCAGCTTGCTTCTTTGGTACTTGAGTTATTGAATTACAAGTTGGGCTGGGAGAAAATACTAAGTGAACCTCCTGCAATCCCAGCAGGAACCTCCACAGAAAAATAGTTCTCCTTTTTACATGAAATAGTATCTACCCCTCAGGTCCTCCTCACATTATCCCTAGACTTAGTAGACACCCCTCAGTAGACGTACACCTTACAACATTTGGTACCACCTTTAACCAATCTGTGCCACATTTGCAATGAGGAATCACAGTTAGGTGTGCAGATAATCTGTCAGACTTTGTACCAGTTCAGAAAACAGTGAACATTACTCGCAGCCCAGAAATGCTTTACCTATGAATGTACTTTCAGATCATAACTACTGTGGACCTGGTTACAATTCAGGTGGCATGGTGCCTCTGTGGGAGATACTGCACCACCTAAGAGGACTGGTGTTTCTGGACCCTTAAGTAATGGGTCAGCTATAATTAGACCCAGTAAGGTTGGGCCCAGAAATACAAGACACGGCACTGCTGGATTCATTTCCTTGCCCAGTAAAACCATAGTGGGCTTGTGGCTGCTATGTGCTCAGAGCAGAAGCTGAATCCAGGAGCACAACCAGACCACTGTCTGTCCCCAGTAACATAGAAGGAACTGTCCATGCTCCCACAGTCTTCCTACCAACACACTAATGACCACACTCCCCAACAGTGCTGGCTTCTTAGCAGTAACAACTCTGGTCCATTGGCTTTGTCTTAGGCTGAAAGGTGCACTTATACCTCCAACCCACCCCTCAATCAAGTCTATCCCTCGCAATAAACAGATCTTTGGGGTTGAAACCGTTCCTACTCGCTTGGACCACAACATAGAGAGACATGTCAACACTCCCACCAAAAAGGCCCAATGGCTTCCCTGGCAATCTGATGCCTCGTCATCTCTCCCACTAGATGAGCAGAAAAGCCATGTCCAAGTCCACACCATGCCACAGCAGAATCCCCAGGCAAGAAGCTGAGACCCTGATCACAAAGATCCACAATGTACTCCAACACCTGCAAGGAAGGTGAAACAGAGCTTCCACCAGACTGGCCTTGCCCTACTGTGCCCTGCCCAAGCCCTGAGACATGCGGCCCTCCATCACCACTATCCCTCTCACTCTCATTTATTTTCTTCTCTGAGAAATGGTAGCAGAAAAATTCATAGAATCTATAAAAGAATGCTAGCTTTGGCCCAGTTAAGGTATGCCTCGTTACTTTTTTTCAATTCTCGCAGGAGGGCTAGCAATAGGCGGAATTTAGTGCCAGATTAATCTGCTGGTATCAGAGATTATAGCCACCCAATATTCAAACACCAAAATTTGTACAACTCCATCAGTGTTGAAGTCACTATCTGCAAAATATATTAACAATTTAAAGTGCTCTTAAGGTTTTATATACATCTAGGTAGTAATTATTTGTGCATTAGGTCTGGCTCATCTCTTCAGAAATAGTTAAGAGAATGTATATATATATATATATATATATATATATATATATATATATACACACACACACACACATATATATATATATATATATATATATATATATATATATATATATATATATATATATATATATACACTATCTCGCGATCCACCACACTCTCAGAACCTCCACTTGGCGAAAAGAGAGTAACGGACACCCAGGGATATATTGGCAAGTTGTCTTTATTCCTCCTCACTCATCTGACGTTTCGAGCAGCAAGTGCCCTTGTTCACATATGTATATAAATATATTACCTACTGGCAGTCGCCAGTAGGTAGTTATAGTTAGGTAACCGAGTCACAAGAAAAGAGCAAATAAGAAGATGAAAAACAAGAAAAGCGGGCAGGGTATAAACACCCTCACCCCCAAGGCCTGCTCAGGGGGTCTTACATGGACCCCCATGGCCCAAAAAAACCCATTATTGGAAAAACAAAATTGGCCGAATTCACACAGGGGTCGCGAATCAAGCCAAGAAAATTAAAAAAACCTAGCACGGCCTCCCACGTTTCGTTTCCTAAAGCCCCCGGGTGGGCCACGTCCAAGGGGCCAAACCACATTAATTTGCGGGGGCCTAGAGCCACCTCCCCGTGGCTTTTTTTAATAAATGTGTGGGGGGCTCCTGCCCCCCCACACTGCCCGCGGGAACCAGTACCTCCCCGGGGCACTGTATAATTATTTGCGGGGGGACCTCAGGAGCCCCTCCAAACCCCAGAGACCACCACCTCCCCGGGTCTTAATTTAAGAACTAAGGTGTGGGGGGACTCCTACCCCCCACACTGCCCCAGAGACCACCACCTCCCCGGGGCATTAATTATTCAAAATTGGCTTGCTGGAGGTAAGAGGTAGGCTAGTTGGCCCCTAAAGTACCCCAGCAGGGAAGGGGACTTCAATCCCCATCCAAGAGCGCACCAGGGAGTGCGTTTGCAGAGTGGTGGGCAAAGGGGGCGTGGCCTGCTATAAGAACTTAGCAACCCTACTGTGTAGTACTTTCTGGATGCAATAGGAGGGGTAGTTGGCCCCCAAGGATGTCCTTGGGGGCCAACTACCCTTCTTGTTATCTCCAGCTAAGACGTCTTCGGAGGCCATGCCCCCCTTTCTCCACTACTCTGTAAATGCGCCTCCTTACAGACTACGGGATGGGGGATTAAGTCCAATTTACTCCTGAGGGACTTTGGGGGCCAAGAAGCCCTCCTGGTACCTCCTGTAAGTCCTATGCAGCGGAATTCTTGAGCGCTGGTCGGAGGCCCAGCACGCTTTCTCTACCACTCTGCAAATGCGACTACTACTTAAAGTAGCATGTTTCTGCACCTCTGACTTAGAGGAAGTTTTAATCCCCCTGCCCTATTATATACTAGGGCCTCACAGGAGAGACCATGCCAATCACAGGGGTCACCCAACCCATAGTGTACCCTAGTGTATGTAGGTGTTTTCACTGTATTCTAAGTGTCTTTTAGCACTGGCTCTGGGCCTGGCTAGTCAGAGTCAGTTACCACCAGTACCAGTCAGCAAAAAGTTGGGAGCACAGGATGACTTTGCAACAAGGCCTCTTTCTGTACCACTGTTGGTTCTTTCTGCATATCTCTTGCTTCTTTCTGCACTTTTCTTCATCTTTCTGGACATTTGTTGCCTCTTATAGTATTTCTCTTGCTTCTTTCTGCACGTCTTACCTCTGTAGGTATAGTTAAAAATTAGCATTTAAAAAACCTTCGAAATTCACTGAAAAAATCATAGGTTTCAGGGACTTTATAGTTAGAAATTAGCCTTTAAAAAACCATAGAAATTCACTGAAAAAAAACATAGGTTTCAGGGACGTTATAGTTAGAATTTAGTATTTAAAAAACCTTAGAAATGCACTGAAAAAACCACAGGTTTCAGGGACGTTATAGTTAGTTGGACATTTCAATTGTACAAAACCAGTGAAATTCGGCCGTTATAGTTAGTTCAGCTAACTATAACTCACGAACTGCAATGCACTGCAGATGACGTCACATGTTACATCATTTATGACATGGTCAGTGACATCACTGATGACATCACTGATGACATCTCAAATGATATCACTGATGACATCATCCATGTGATAATCTAATGCACCTCTTCATACCCTAATATAACCTTTGATACATCCCTCTAAAATACAGACTACCATTTTCAAAACCATAGAGACACCAATTCGAGTTACTACATACCCACTCACTGATTTGTAGGTCTACACACACATCCACTCATTCACCCATACAGTCACTCATACATGTGGTCACTCATCAGTACAGCACTATCATATGCACTCATACATCTATACAGACACTCACACCCTGCCACTCATCCATAGCGTTACTCACACAACTAGTCAGTCATGCAAAAAATCAATCATACTTCCATTTACTCAGCTATACAGTTATACACACACCACTTGACTTATTCATACAGATACTAACACATACTTACTCTCTTATACAATCACTGATACAACCACACACTCATCCATGCAGCCACTCTCACAACCACTCACTCTCACATATAGTCATTTATATACTCCAACACTCACATATACTGCCTTTCACATATGTAGTTACTGACACATGTACCACTGAGATATCCATTCACTCACCAACACACCCATACACACACTCACCCACCCATACACCCCTTCACAGATACAATCTTGGAGCCATACACAAACTGAATCACCCACTCACACATCCATGCACAGAGTCACTCACCCCCGCCCAACCACACAGACACTCAGGCACATATACAGATACTCAGACAACCAACCAATAACCAATATAGACACTCATTTAGCTACTCACCAACCCATGTAACCACTTACACACCAACTGACAGACTGATACAGACATTTACACAGTTTAGTCACTAACCCATGCATTTACTAAGACACGTTTAATAACCCACTTATCCAGACAGTCACGCACCTACTAAATCATCCATTCAAACACTTACACACCCACTTACTCGTCAATACACCTTGGCATATATATATATATATTACCTACTGGCGGTCGCAAGTAGGTAGATATAGTTAGGACCTATTTTCCATAGGAAATCCGCAACATTCTATTTGGAATAACGTTGGTGCCGATTGACGAATCTTCGCGAAATTTTCCAAACTTTTGGCCAGCTCCAGTCTGCTCCTATCCTGAAAATTTCACGGTGATTCGTCAAGCAGGGGCCGAGAAAAAGTGGGGGTCCCAAAACACGTTTTCCCCATTCATTTTCCCATAGGACCTGTTGACGCAGCTACAGCCCGATCTGCTGAACGTAATTACACCTAATTTGGCAAAGAGGTATTCCTCAGTTCAGACTCGTGCCTTTTGCTGAAATGGTGTAAATCCGTTCAGTAGTTCCTGAGAAAATTAGAGTTAAAAAGATAGATATATCTATGGCCTTGGCAGACCTGAGCACCCTCCCCGCACCCTCCCGAGCACGAGCTGAATGCTAATTGGCTGCCAACACTCTGAATCAGGAAGTGTTGGCAGCCATCTTGTGCCTCGACCGAGACACAAGAAAACCCCCCAAAAAAGGCGCAAAATGCGACAAGGGGGCAGGGTAGAAACACCCTGACCCACTAGGCCTGCTCAGGGAGTCCCACAAGGACCCCCAAGGCCCCCAAATGTATTTTTTTTTTTTAATTGCGGGATGCGCTTAGGATCCGCGCATCCCGCTGCCGAAAAAAAAACATAGTGCGGGCTCCCGTGCTTTGTTTTTATTTAGCCCCCGGGGGGGCCAAGTCCCGGGGGCAATATGTATATTATAATGGGGGGCCCAGAGGGACCCCACAGCCCCGGGGACTGCCACCCCCCAGGGCTTTATCATACATGGGTGGGGGGCTCAAAGGCCCCCCAACCCCTGGGGACCGCCACCCCCCGGGGCTTTATGTCAATGTATGCGGGCTTGTTTTAAAAAATAAAAAACCTGTGAGGGGGGCTCGAGCCCCCCACACGCCCCGGGGACCGCCACCTTCCCGGGGCACTAATTATTTAACATAGGGGGTCCGTTACGGACCCCCAATCCCTGGGGACCACCAACCCCTGGGGATTTAAATTAAGTGGGAGGGGGCTGCGGCCCCCCTCTGGAGCCAATGATGGCCCTGGGGACCGCCACACCCCAGGGCTGGCTCCTGCAGTGTCCCGGGGTGCCCACCCCCAGGACACTGCTGTTTGCAATGGCAGGGCGGGAGCCTCGCGGCTCCCACCCTGCCATTGCAAACTGCTTTGCTTCATTGAAGCGAGAGCAGGGAAACCTGCTCTCGCTTCAATGAAGCAAAGCAGATTGCTTTTCCACATGGGGAGCAGCATGTTAGCTGCTCCCCATGTGGAAAAGCAAAGCCGGCTCCCGCAGGAGGCGGGGAGCCGGCTGGGACCGTGGGGGGATTGGGGACCCCCCATGGTCCCCAACGAGGTGGCCAGGCCCTGGGGGATGGGGTCCCTGGGGCAAATTATGGCCTCGGGAGGGGGGCCACGCGGCCCCCTTCCCGATTTTTTTCTTTTTTTATAAAAAACAACATTGGGGCAGGCCCTGGGGGATGGGGTCCCCAGGGCCAATGAATTAGAAAAAGAAGGGGGGCTACACAGCCCCCCCTTCTAAATAAAGAAAGAAAAAAAAGAAGGGATCGGGCCGGAGGCCATGCCCCCTCCTTGCACTACTATGAAAATGCGCCCCCTGGTGCGTTTGCAGAGGGGGATCTAATTCCCCTTGAATACTGGGGGTCCCTGGGGGCCAACTAGCCCACCAGGAACCTCCAGTATGCACCAGAGGGCTGCGTTGCAGAGAGGTGTAATGAGGCCACGCCCCTTTTTACACCTCTCTGCAACGCAGCACCTTGGCGCATACTGGAGGTACCTGGTGGGCTAGTTGGCCGCCAGGGGACCTCAGGATTCAAGGGGACTTAATCCCCCAAGTTAAAACACCCCACAGGGTGCGTTTCCACAGTGGTGAAGGTAGGGGGCGGGGCCTGAGGTGATATGTGTGCAAACACGCCCTGTGGCGCGTTTTAAGTTGGGGAATTAATTCCTCTTCAATCCAGAGGTCCCCTAGGGGCCAACTAGCCCACCAGGTAACTCCAGTAAGTGCCACGGAGCTGCGTTGCAGAGTGTTGTAAAAAGGGGCATGGCCTCTGAACACCTCTCTGCAATGCAGCTCCCTGGCGCATACTGGAGTTACCTGGTGGGCTAGTTGGCCCCCAGGGGACCTCAGGATTGAAGAGGAATTAATTCCCCAAATTAAAACGTGCCACAGGGTGTGTTTGCACACGTCACCTCAGGCCCCGCCCCCTTCCTTCACCATTGTACAAATATTCCTCTAAAATCAGCCGAACTACGAATTCCGATTTACTCACCTGTTATCAGGAGAGAACCCAAGGCTGCATCTTTTAGACAAGCACTGACCCTGAAAAGTAAGTCTAAGCGTACTTACCCGTAACTTGTATTTCCTTCCATAGGAATCCATTGTGTGGTTTTCAGCAGAAAAGTTTCTAAGTGTCCATTTTTGAAACTTACAAAAAATCAGCTGAACTACGAAATCAGATTTACTCACCTGTTATCAGGAGAGAACCCAGTGCTGCATCTTTTGGCCCAGCACTGACCCTGAAAAGTAAGTCTAAGCATACTTACCCGTAACTTGTATTTCCTTCCATAGGAATCCATTGTGTGGTTTTCACCAGAAAAGTTTCTAAGTGTCCATTTTTTAAACATACAAATATTCCTCTAAAATCAGCCGAACTACGAATTCCGATTTACTCACCTATTATCAGGAGAGAACCCAGTGCTGCATCTTTTAGCCAAGCACTGACCCTGAAAAGTATTTCTAAGCGTACTTACTAGTAACTTGTAGTTCCTTCCCTAGGAATCCATTGTGTGGTTTTCAGCAGAAAAGTTTCCAATTGTCCATTTTTGAAACGTACAAATATTCCTCTAAAATCAGCCGAACTACGAATTCCGATTTACTCACCTGTTATCAGGAGAGAACCCAGGGCTGCATCTTTTAGACCAGCACTGACTCTGAAAAGTAATTCTAAGCGTACTTACCAGTAACTTGTATTTCTTTCCATAGGAATCCATTGTGTGGTTTTCACCAGAAAAGTTTCTAAGTGTCTATTTTCACAAACAAAAAATATTCCTAAAAAATCGTCTGTATGATTTAAACACATTCTTTCAACTGTTTACAGGAGATTGGCCAGTGCTGGATCCAGGATCCACCACTGTGTAAGAAAAAAACGATAACACTACTTACCTGCTAAGTGAATTTTCTGCCATAGGATAACATTGGTGATTCTATGTGAAAAATTTTCTGTCAACTTTTAAAATACAATAATATTCCTTAAAATAACTACTGTAACCAAAACGCCTTTACTCAACTGTTTACAGGAGATGTCCAAGGACTGAATCTAGGATCCAGTCCTATGGTTAGATAAGTAATCCATAAAATAACTAATTGCATTTTACTAGAAATTCACATTGAGCTCAATGTTGCATTGTGTTTGAAATTGTGTTGCCCATTGCAACAACTGTAACTACTGTACTTAAAAGTCTTTTGCCTATTTGCAAAGTATTTAAACTAAAGTAATTCATTCTGAGATAGTATATTTTGTATTGTAATCTATAATGTAATTATAATGTAATTAAAAAATATATATCTAAAGATAAATAGTTTAAAAAATGTAGTAAATCAGTATAAAAAAAATCAGTATAACAATTCATACATTAAAAATTATCTTTTACAAAACCTTTGAAATTCACTGAAAAACCCATAGGTTTTAGGCCTGATATAGTTAGGAATTAGCATTTAAAAAACCATTGACATTCACAGAAAAAAATGTAGGTTTCAGGCCTGATATAGTTAGGAATTAGCATTTAAAAACCTTAGAAATTCACTGAAAAAACAATAGGTTTTAGGGGTGTTATAGTTAGCTGGACATTTCACTCGAACAAAACCATTGAAATTCCTCCGATATAGTTAGTTGTACTAACTACATCTCGCGCGCCCGAAATCCACTGCTGATGATGTCACATATTACATCATTCATGACATGGTCAGTGACATCACTGATGACATCTCAAATGACATCACTGATGACATCTCAAATGACATCACTCATGACATCACTGATGACATCATCCACGTGACAATCAGATAAACCTCATCATACACTAGTATAACCTTTCATCACTCACTGTAAAATACAGAGTGCCAGATTTAAAACCATTGACACACCATTACAAGTTTCTAAACACCCAGTCAGTGATTCCTAGATCTATACACACATCTAATCACTTACCTATAGATTCACTCATACATGCTGTCAATGATCAATAGAACACTATCAAATATACTTATACACCTATATCGACATTACACACCAGCACACATCGTAATCACTTATGAAGTCATCCTACTCACTTATGCAAACAATGGATCATACTTACTTTTACTTAGCTATACACTTATAAAAACACCACTTCATCTATTCATATAGATAATAACTCATACTTAATGTGTTATAAAAACACTATTACAAGTATACAGTTATCCATACAGTCACTCATACAATCACTGAGTCTTATGTATACTTATTTATATACAACAACTGACACATACACTGGCTTTTATTTTCCTAGTTTGTTGGACATGTACCATTGAGACATATATTGGCTCATCGCCACACCCATAAAGATATTAACTTACCCAAACAACTGTTATAACATGTCGTTTTAACTTCATATACCCACTGAATCAATTATTCACACATCTTTGGGCAGTCACACACCCCACACCGAACCACACACACATTCACTCTCCCATACAAATACTCAGTTAACTAATCAATAAATAATATAGACTTTCACATAGCTAGTAACCAACTGGTGCAGCAGTTTACACAACAACTGACAAAGTGATACAGATATTCACACAGTTTCGTCATTATCCAATATATTTAGTGAGACACTATAAATTAGTCAAGTAAACAGTCAATCACACTGCTACTAAATCCTCCATCCAGATATTTATATTTATATATCCACTCATTCTTCAATGCAAATTGCTATATATATATATATATATATAATACATATTTAAATAACAAACCAAACCACATTCACTGGATGATGTCATCAGTGATGTCATTTGAGATGTCATCAGTGATGTCAGTGACCATGTCATGAATGATGTAATATGTGACATCATCAGCAGTGGATTGCGGGCGCACGAGATCTATTGTTTTTTCTAAGGTTTTTTAAATGCTAATTCCTAACTATATCAGGCCTGAAACCTATGGTTTTTTCAGTAAATATATATATATATATATATGTGTATATATATATATATATATATATATATATATATATATATATATATATATATATATATATATATATATATATATATAGATATATTATCTACTGGCAGTCGCCAGTAGATAGTTATAGTTAGGACCGAGTTTCCATAGGAAATCTGAAAATTCTATTTTGAATAACTTTGGCGTCGGTTGACGAATCTTCGCGAAATTTTCTAAACTAATAGGGCGCTCCGCTCACCTCCTACCCTGAAAGTCTCGGGGTGATTCGTCAAGCGGGGGCCGAGAAAAAAGGGGGGTCCCAAAACACGTTTTCCCCATGCAGTCTTCCATAGGACCTTTAGTCGAAGGTACAGCCCGAACGGCTGAACAGAATTACTTGAAATTTGGCAGAGAAGTAGTCCTCAGGTCAGGGAAGTGCCTTTTGCAGGTCTGGTGTCAATCTGTTCAGTAGTGCCTGAGAAAATAGCATTTAAAAGCATATAAATATCTATAAGCGCGCACCGTGCGCGCACCGTAAGCGCACGGTGCGTGCACCCTAACGTGCGCGAGCGAAATTCTGATTGGTTGTTATATGTCTGTAAACATTCGAATCGGTCGAAATCAGGAAGTTTCAGCCGCCATTTTGTCTGTCACACTGAAAAGGAAAGGTGGAGAATGTGAAAAGGGGGCAGGGTAGGGAGTTCCTGACCCCCTAGCGTTTGTCAGGGGGTCACAGTGGGACCCCGAAGGGCCAAAAAAAAGATTTACATTTTTTTAAAAAAATTCGCGAGGTGCGCGCACCGTACGCGCATGGCAAAAAAAACATTTCAAAAAAGATTTCAAAAAGAAGATTAAGTGTTTAGATATTAGGTGGCTCTAAAAAGAGCCGTTGTGTTCATTGAGTGTTTTTTGGTACTTACAAGTAAGTACCGATGCAGAGTCTAAAGTTCAAGAGGAAGACTCTGTTCCCTTCATCATTGAAATGTACACCGTCTCCTCTATAAATGCCTTGCATGTTGTAACGCAAGTTGTTGTGGTATATAGAACCCATACCATAGTCTCCGAGGAAAGCAGAAACAGACTTATTGACGTGCTTTCTTGCTTTGTCAATCTGCGGACAATGTTGGTTGGACCAGTTCCACTTTTGCCATTGGCATATATTAGAATATACAAAGGCAGTTTGTGGATAGAGAGACATCAATTGCACAAAGGTGTCCTTAATAAGCATTTCCAGACCTACCCCAGTTAAAGTGCTTAGGTCATTTCCACCACAGTGCACAATAATAAGGTTAGGCTGTGGGAGATGTAGAAAGGTTTTCACCAAAGGCATTCATTGGTGCCACTTTAACCCTCTCTGACCAATCCATTTAATGTCTACTTTTGGCAAAGCAAGATCTTTCACAATACCTCTTTTTTCTGCAAACTTTTCACTCCAGAAGACATAGCTGTGACCTATAATCCACACTGTGAACATCTTCCAAGGAGATCTGGATGCACTCAGAAGGTGTCTTTCAGTAGAATGGCAATATGAAAAGAAAGATAGTTGTAAAATGGAGGCTTACATACTTTTTTCAAATAAAAAGAAATCATTGGCTGGTTCAGACCATTCAACAGTAAAAACTAGGCTGTATGTTTAAATTTTTAAAAGCATGTTTTGTATTGGTTCAGAAAAATGTGTTCCCACAGAACATTACTTTGGATTTGCTGTTAGGTTTGAAAAGTCAAGCACTCTTGCTCTTTGGATTTGAAACATTGTGTGCTGAACTTCTGACCTCTCTGCTCACACCAGTGTTCCATAACCAGTTGCTATGGTAGCAGGCAGAAGTCATGTTGGGGGAAGGGATCATTTGGAAAGGGTTGAAATTTGCAACCAATAGAAATGTGTGATTCCATTTGAAAAAATGTGGGAAACACTGTGATTTGAAGTTAACATGTATATGTGTGAAAAAAGAGAGGGAAACATTGTCATTTACTGGTTCTGCTGAGAGGTGTACAGTTCAGATATTCTGGCTCTGATAATCTGCTGTGTGAGTGGCACATTTCTTTCTCAACTAACTACTTTTAAAAGGTGAGTTATGAATTTGAGAGGGGATGTATGTGGTGTAGTTGGATAAAAATAATAGAAATGTGATTCTTCTTATAAAGTTGTGTTTTACATTTTATGTTAAGGAAGATATTTAACTGCCTTGAACATGTCAGATATTATGGAATATGTCTTCACCATAAGTTAAGGTGTACTGGTATCACCCAGAAATAATGTTTTGTGCCTAGAATCACACCATGAGTCTGTGTGCACACAGGAATTCTTCTCAGAGATTTAATTTGTGTTGCTCTTGCTTTGTTAGACTTGCACTCGCAGGAAAGGGGCAGCTTGTTTTCATGAACTGTGATGGTTAGCATTCAGCAGAAATCACTTTCTCACAAATGAGAGGCAAATGCTAACACATTTGAAATTAGCATGGTACATTTTCCTTCCACTCCCGCAATGGGTGAGGTAGTTTTTACATGTTCAAAACTCCAATTAACCTTTACCACACATGTACTCTTACATACATGTCTGCAGTCTTCATGCAGTTGTGCAAGCGTCCATGGAGATCTGGGTTGCACCTGACAATACACGGTCTCCAGAAGCACGCTCTTAGCACACAGACAGGTGCTTCTCCTGCACTCTCATGCTTACTATTCAGCTCTGTGTGGTATTTCAGATAGCAGTGTGTAATGCTAACACATTCAACGTCACCAAGGATCATTTCCTCTGCTCTACTCTAATCACTCACCCTGTAACACATGCTGATGGTCTCAAGTAGCTGTTAGGACATGTGCTCTTTTCTGCCTCTCTAAAATATAAGGAAAATGTGTCAGGCTGCCATAGTAATTATCACTTACTCTTCCACAGTAGTAAATGTGGTTTGAAATTGCCAAACCAAAATCGTTTTTTGCCTAGAATCACACCATGAGTCTGTGTGCACACAGTAATTGATGTTAGAGATTTAATACGTGTTGCTCTTGTTTTGTCAGTCTTGCAGTTATAGGAAAGGGACAGGTCATATGATAGGATTTGAAAAGCTCCAAAAAAAAAACCATAATGTATTAAAATTAAATAAAGGTATTTTTTTTTTAGTTTCTTTCAGGTATTGCTGAACAACAGTGAAATTAATTAAAGATGCCTATAAAGTCAAGAAAGAGAAAAGAACAGCAACAACATCTATATTTGAAGAAAACAGGACCAAAAAAAAAATAGTTGAAGAACCTCATGTTGGAAAAAAGAAAAAGTCTTCTGGTAAGCAGACTAAGGATTTTTTTTAAAATATCTTCAAACAAAGAAAAAATGTTAAAAATATATCCACTACAAATAGTGTTTCAAGTACTAAACAACAACAGAGTCGACAGAAAATACGAAAAGCCAATGTAGAATCAGAAGTAAGAAAGAGTGACTTAACTCGAAAAATAGATTTCAAAAACATTCGTAGAAAAATGTTTCAGAGAAGAGTGATGTTAAATTTGCTAAAGGATGTGAAAAAATATAAGAAGAAAACCAAATTTCATAAAAAAAAGAAATATATTGAAACAATTGTTGCTAAGGCTTTGGAAATAAAAAGAAAACTATTCATTTTAATTTTGAACAGGATGCGTAGATTAGAAAAATTAGTCAAAGCAATGAAGTCACAAAGCAAAAGGAAAAGAGTAGTGAAAAAAATAACTTTTGTAAAGTGTTCTTAGGAGAATGGAAGCATAGTTCAAGTACTGAACCATTTTTTAATGAAGAGAGTTATCTTCAAAGTAATAGTTTTTTGCATTCAGTTGACACCAATGGTCGAGCTTATGAAGTTAAAGATGGTTGTGTAATGGAAAAGGAGAAAATGGTTCCAAGAAATGAGGAAGAAGTGTTAGCTGATGAGGTTATGGGGAGACGTCCTAAAGCCCCAGTGTACACTTGGAATTGTAGTAGTATTTGCACTGTGCGACAGGAATCTATTGATAAATTACGTGACTTCCTAAGAGAATATAGTAAAAAGAGTGTTAAACAGAAGATTAAGGTGCTTCAAAGACTAGACCCATGCAGAGTGAGAGAGAATACTGGTTTGCAAGGACATTCTCTTGCTTGTCTATCTAGGAAAGTTTGCAAAAGTGTTTTTCACCATTTTAGGATGCTGGCTGTTCATCATACTGAAATGAGAAAGTTTGTGAGAACATTGTATTTTGCTAAAAGTCCAGCACTAAAGTTAAATGAGTTGAATAGTGCTCTGTTCCGTGGATCTGTATCAGATGTAGTGAAGGTTACTGATGATATTCAGTTTTGTTACTTTGGTCCAGAGCAAGAAAGTGCAGGAAATGACACAGTTATTGAGGAAAATGTGGAAGAGAATGTAGAACTCACTGTTAGTAAAAATTTTGAAGATGAAATGACAAAATTTGCTATCATCTCTAATGAAAGACCAAATATTACTTGTATTTGTTGCCGGAGAAGCCATTATAAAATTCAAACAAGGAATGTTGATCTGTATAAAAAAGTGAAAATTAAGATAATCATAAGTGGAAGGATTTTGCAACATATATATTTCTGGAAAATAGTTTTGATTTGGGTGAAGATCAGCGTATTTGTAAATACTGTTATAACAAGTTAGAAGAAAATAGAATGCCAGCCAGAGCTGTACATAATAATTTAGAATTGGTTGATATTCCTGCAGAACTTTCTGATTTAAATACGTATGAGTCTATATTCATTCAATGTGTCCATCCATTTCAGACCATAGTGCGTATGGAGCCCAAAACAGGTAAATTACCTCCTTCGGATTTACAAAGAGGTTTAAAAGGAAGAGTTGTCTATTTGCCATTGGATTTGAAAAAAAATATGGAAACAATTGATGCAGATAGATTGGAAACTGAACCATTAGTTATTCTGGTTAATGGAGTACCAACAAAGAATAAGAACATTTGGCAGGAGCTGGTAGATGTACGAAAAGTACAAAGAGCAAATTTATATTTGAAAAGAAATAATAAATGGTATGAAATAGTTTATATGGATGAAGATGAAGAAGTTTTACTAGCAGACTCAGGAATACCAGCTGGGCAAATTGAAAAAGTGAATAAGTCAAAAGAAGAAGAAATTTATGAACATTTCAGCATACATCCTCTTCATTCTAAAGAAGTTATGGGAAACACTATTGATCTGTTTCAGATGAGAAAAGCACAAGGAACTCCCGTGAGTGTATGGGAGGAGAGCTTGGAAGCTCGTTGTTTTCCCCAGCTGTTTCCTACAGCAAAAGGTGGACGATATGATGAACGTCCACTACAGATTCCTGCTTCAGAGTATCGGACTACAAGGTTATATGCAGAAGATCCAAGATTTCGTCAAAGTATTCCATATTTGTTCCATCTTTTATTTGAAAGTGACTTGTCTGCACTATCTTATGCAGTAAATCACATTTTAAAAACGGGAGTACATCTACATAATGTGTCTGCAAAGGATGTTATGAACAAAGTGCAACAGGATCATTTGGAATCTCAATTGATAAATTTGATGGCTTGTCAGCGAGGAACTAATGAATATTGGTACCGACGCCATGGAGAATTGAAATGTATGTTACGGAATTTAGGAACTCCTACATGGTTCCTTACCCTAAGCTGTGCTGAGTACGCTTGGGATGATTTACTGGATTTTCTTCGAGAGGCAAATTCAAATATTGAAAACATCCAATACAAGACAGCAGGAGAATTGTGCTCATTGGATCCGGTTAATGTTTGCAGATATTTCAATCATAGATTTGAGGCTATGATGTCCTTCATCTGCAATAAAAAAAATCCACCTCTTGGAGAAGTTGTGGATTTCTTTTGGAGAAAAGAGTACCAAGCAAGAGGTGCTCCTCATATTCATATGCTGTTGTGGATCAAGGATGCCCCAAAATTTGGAACAGATTCTGATGATGCAGTTTTATCTTTCATTGAAGAATATGCAACATGTGCTATACCTAAAAGCACAGAAGAAAAAAACTTAAAAGAGCAAGTTTTACGTTTCCAAAGTCATCGTTGTGGAAAATACTGTCAACGAAAGTACAAGACTAAAGATAAATTCTACACTAAATGTCGATTTGGATTTCCACGACCAGTTCTTTCAAAAGGACGAGTAAACAGTTTTATGTCAGCTGTGCGACATACTATTACAAGAAAATCGCCTAAGAATACCGCTCCGCTCACCTCCTACCCTGAAAGTCTCGGGGTGATTCGTCAAGCGGGGGCCGAGAAAAAAGGGGGGTCCCAAAACACGTTTTCCCCATGCAGTTTTCCATAGGACCTTTAGTCGAAGGTACAGCCCGAACGGCTGAACAGAATTACTTCAACTTTGGCAGAGAAGTAGTCCTCAGGTCAGGGAAGTGCCTTTTGCAGGTCTGGTGTCAATCTGTTCAGTAGTGCCTGAGAAAATAGCATTTAAAAGCATATAAATATCTATAAGCGCGCACCGTGCGCGCACCGTAAGCGCACGGTGCGTGCACCCGAACGTGCGCGAGCGAAATTCTGATTGGTTGTTATATGTCTGTAAACATTCGAATCGGTCGAAATCAGGAAGTTTCGGCCGCCATTTTGTCTGTCACACTGAAAAGGAAAGGTGGAGAATGTGAAAAGGGGGCAGGGTAGGGAGTTCCTGACCCCCTAGCGTTTGTCAGGGGTTCACAGTGGGACCCCGAAGGGCCAAAAAAAAGATTTTAATTTTTTTAAAAAAATTCGCGAGGTGCGCGCACCGTACGCGCATGGCAAAAAAAAAATTTCAAAAAAGATTTCAAAAAGAAGATTAAGTGTTTAGATATTAGGTGGCTCTAAAAAGAGCCGTTGTGTTCATTGAGTGTTTTTTGGTACCTACAAGTAAGTACCGATGCAGAGTCTAAAGTTCAAGAGGAAGACTCTGTTCCCTTCATCATTGAAATGTACACCGTCTCCTCTATAAATGCCTTGCATGTTGTAACACAAGTTGTTGTGGTATATAGAACCCATACCATAGTCTCCGAGGAAAGCAGAAACAGACTTATTGACGTGCTTTCTTGCTTTGTCAATCTGCGGACAATGTTGGTTGGACCAGTTCCACTTTTGCCATTGGCATATATTAGAATATACAAAGGCAGTTTGTGGATAGAGAGACATCAATTGCACAAAGGTGTCCTTAATAAGCATTTCCAGACCTACCCCAGTTAAAGTGCTTAGGTCATTTCCACCACAGTGCACAATAATAAGGTTAGACTGTGGGAGATGTAGAAAGGTTTTCACCAAAGGCATTCATTGGTGCCACTTTAACCCTCTCTGACCAATCCATTTAATGTCTACTTTTGGCAAAGCAAGATCTTTCACAATACCTCTTTTTTCTGCAAACTTTTCACTCCAGAAGACATAGCTGTGACCTTTAATCCACACTGTGAACATCTTCCAAGGAGATCTGGATGCACTCAGAAGGTGTCTTTCAGTAGAATGGCAATATGAAAAGAAAGATAGTTGTAAAATGGAGGCTTACATACTTTTTTTCAAATAAAAAGAAATCATTGGCTGTTTCAGACCATTCAACAGTAAAAACTAGGCTGTATGTTTAAATTTTTAAAAGCATGTTTTGTATTGGTTCAGAAAAATGTGTTCCCACAGAACATTACTTTGGATTTGCTGTTAGGTTTGAAAAGTCAAGCACTCTTGCTCTTTGGATTTGAAACATTGTGTGCTGAACTTCTGACCTCTCTGCTCACACCAGTGTTCCATAACCAGTTGCTATGGTAGCAGGCAGAAGTCATGTTGGGGGAAGGGATCATTTGGAAAGGGTTGAAATTTGCAACCAATAGAAATGTGTGATTCCATTTGAAAAAATGTGGGAAACACTGTGATTTGAAGTTAACATGTATATGTGTGAAAAAAGAGAGGGAAACATTGTCATTTACTGGTTCTGCTGAGAGGTGTACAGTTCAGAGATTCTGGCTCTGATAATCTGCTGTGTGAGTGGCACATTTCTTTCTCAACTAACTACTTTTAAAAGGTGAGTTATGAATTTGAGAGGGGATGTATGTGGTGTAGTTGGATAAAAATAATAGAAATGTGATTCTTCTTATAAAGTTGTGTTTTACATTTTCTGTTAAGGAAGATATTTAACTGCCTTGAACATGTCAGATATTATGGAATATGTCTTCACCATAAGTTAAGGTGTACTGGTATCACCCAGAAATAATGTTTTGTGCCTAGAATCACACCGTGAGTCTGTGTGCACACAGGAATTCTTCTCAGAGATTTAATTTGTGTTGCTCTTGCTTTGTTAGACTTGCACTCGCAGGAAAGGGGCAGCTTGTTTTCAAGAACTGTGATGGTTAGCATTCAGCAGAAATCACTTTCTCACAAATGAGAGGCAAATGCTAACACATTTGAAATTAGCATGGTACATTTTCCTTCCACTCCCGCAATGGGTGAGGTAGTTTTTACATGTTCAAAACTCCAATTAACCTTTACCACACATGTACTCTTACATACATGTCTGCAGTCTTCATGCAGTGGTGCAAGCGTCCATGGAGATCTGTGTTGCACCTGACAATACACTGTCTCCAGAAGCACGCTCTTAGCACACAGACAGGTGCTTCTCCTGCACTCTCATGCTTACTATTCAGCTCTGTGTGGTATTTCAGATAGCAGTGTGTAATGCTAACACATTCAACGTCACCAAGGATCATTTCCTTTGCTCTACTCTAATCACTCACCCTGTAACACATGCTGATGGTCTCAAGTAGCTGTTAGGACATGTGCTCTTTTTTGCCTCTCTAAAATATAAGGAAAATGTGTCAGGCTGCCATAGTAATTATCACTTACTCTTCCACAGTAGTAAATGTGGTTTGAAATTGCCAAACCAAAATCGTTTTTTGCCTAGAATCACACCATGAGTCTGTGTGCACACAGGAATTGATGTTAGAGATTTAATACGTGTTGCTCTTGTTTTGTCAGTCTTGCAGTTATAGGAAAGGGACAGGTCATATGATAGGATTTGAAAAGCTCCAAAAAAAAAAACATAATGTATTAAAATTAAATAAAGGTATTTTTTTTTTAGTTTCTTTCAGGTATTGCTGAACAACAGTGAAATTAATTAAAGATGCCTATAAAGTCAAGAAAGAGAAAAGAACAGCAACAACATCTATACTTGAAGAAAACAGGACCAAAAAAAAAATAGTTGAAGAACCTCATGTTGGAAAAAAGAAAAAGTCTTCTGGTAAGCAGACTAAGGATTTTTTTAAAAATATCTTCAAACAAAGAAAAAATGTTAAAAATATATCCACTACAAATAGTGTTTCAAGTACTAAACAACAACAGTCGACAGAAAATACGAAAAGCCAATGTAGAATCAGAAGTAAGAAAGAGTGACTTAACTCGAAAAATAGATTTCAAAAACATTTGTAGAAAAATGTTTCAGAGAAGAGTGATGTTAAATTTGCTAAAGGATGTGAAAAAATATAATAAGAAAACCAAATTTCATAAAAAAAAGAAATATATTGAAACAATTGTTGCTAAGGCTTTGGAAATAAAAAGAAAACTATTCATTTTAATTTTGAACAGGATGCGTAGATTAGAAAAATTAGTCAAAGCAATGAAGTCACAAAGCAAAAGGAAAAGAGTAGTGAAAAAAAATAACTTTTCTAAAGTGTTCTTAGGAGAATGGAAGCATAGTTCAAGTACTGAACCATTTTTTAATTAAGAGAGTTATCTTCAAAGTAATAGTTTTTTGCATTCAGTTGACACCAATGGTCGAGCTTATGAAGTTAAAGATGGTTGTGTAATGGAAAAGGAGAAAATGGTTCCAAGAAATGAGGAAGAAGTGTTAGCTGATGAGGTTATGGGGAGACGTCCTAAAGCCCCAGTGTACACTTGGAATTGTAGTAGTATTTGCACTGTGCGACAGGAATCTATTGATAAATTACGTGACTTCCTAAGAGAATATAGTAAAAAGAGTGTTAAACAGAAGATTAAGGTGCTTCAAAGACTAGACCCAAGCAGAGTGAGAGAGAATACTGGTTTGCAAGGACATTCTCTTGCTTGTCTATCTAGGAAAGTTTGCAAAAGTGTTTTTCACCATTTTAGGATGCTGGCTGTTCATCATACTGAAATGAGAAAGTTTGTGAGAACATTGTATTTTGCTAAAAGTCCAGCACTAAAGTTAAATGAGTTGAATAGTGCTCTGTTCCGTGGATCTGTATCAGATGTAGTGAAGGTTACTGATGATATTCAGTTTTGTTACTTTGGTCCAGAGCAAGAAACTGCAGGAAATGACACAGTTATTGAGGAAAATGTGGAAGAGAATGTAGAACTCACTGTTAGTAAAAATTTTGAAGATGAAATGACAAAATTTGCTATGATCTCTAATGAAAGACCAAATATTACTTGTATTTGTTGCCGGAGAAGCCATTATAAAATTCAAACAAGGAATGTTGATCTGTATAAAAAAGTGAAAATTAAGATAATCATAAGTGGAAGGATTTTGGAACATATATATTTCTGGAAAATAGTTTTGATTTGGGTGAAGATCAGCGTATTTGTAAATACTGTTATAACAAGTTAGAAGAAAATAGAATGCCAGCCAGAGCTGTACATAATAATTTAGAATTGGTTGATATTCCTGCAGAACTTTCTGATTTAAATACGTATGAGTCTATATTCATTCAATGTGTCCATCCATTTCAGACCATAGTGCGTATGGAGCCCAAAACAGGTAAATTACCTCCTTCGGATTTACAAAGAGGTTTAAATGGAAGAGTTGTCTATTTGCCATTGGATTTGAAAAAAAATATGGAAACAATTGATGCAGATAGATTGGAAACTGAACCATTAGTTATTCTGGTTAATGGAGTACCAACAAAGAATAAGAACATTTGGCAGGAGCTGGTAGATGTACGAAAAGTACAAAGAGCAAATTTATATTTGAAAAGAAATAATAAATGGTATGAAACAGTTTATATGGATGAAGATGAAGAAGTTTTACTAGCAGACTCAGGAATACCAGCTGGGCAAATTGAAAAAGTGAATAAGTCAAAAGAAGAAGAAATTTATGAACATTTCAGCATACATCCTCTTCATTCTAAAGAAGTTATGGGAAACACTATTGATCTGTTTCAGATGAGAAAAGCACAAGGAACTCCCGTGAGTGTATGGGAGGAGAGCTTGGAAGCTCGTTGTTTTCCCCAGCTGTTTCCTACAGCAAAAGGTGGACGATATGATGAACGTCCACTACAGATTCCTGCTTCTGAGTATCGGACTACAAGGTTATATGCAGAAGATCCAAGATTTCGTCAAAGTATTCCATATTTGTTCCATCTTTTATTTGAAAGTGACTTGTCTGCACTATCTTATGCAGTAAATCACATTTTAAAAACTGGAGTACATCTACATAATGTGTCTGCAAAGGATGTTATGAACAAAGTGCAACAGGATCATTTGGAATCTCAATTGATAAATTTGATGGCTTGTCAGCGAGGAACTATTGAATATTGGTACCGACGCCATGGAGAATTGAAATGTATGTTACTGAATTTAGGAACTCCTACATGGTTCCTTACCCTAAGCTGTGCTGAGTACGCTTGGGATGATTTACTGGATTTTCTTCGAGAGGCAAATTCAAATATTGAAAACATCCAATACAAGACAGCAGGAGAATTGTGCTCATTGGATCCGGTTAATGTTTGCAGATATTTTAATCATAGATTTGAGGCTATGATGTCCTTCATCTGCAATAAAAAAAATCCACCTCTTGGAGAAGTTGTGGATTTCTTTTGGAGAAAAGAGTACCAAGCAAGAGGTGCTCCTCATATTCATATGCTGTTGTGGATCAAGGATGCCCCAAAATTTGGAACAGATTCTGATGATGCAGTTTTATCTTTCATTGAAGAATATGCTACATGTGCTATACCTAAAAGCACAGAAGAAAAAAACTTAAAAGAGCAAGTTTTACGTTTCCAAAGTCATCGTTGTGGAAAATACTGTCGACGAAAGTACAAGACTAAAGATAAATTCTACACAAAATGTCGATTTGGATTTCCACGACCAGTTCTTTCAAAAGGACGAGTAAACAGTTTTATGTCAGCTGTGCGACATACTATTACAAGAAAATCGCCTAAGAATACCTACAACCTAGGAAGAAAAAAAGAGTCAAAATATATAACTGACTACAACCCAGTCATTTTATCCATGTGGAATGCTAACATGGATATACAGTATGTAGCTGACAATTCTATTGCTGTTGCTCGGTATGTCACATCTTACATCACTAAATCTGAGAAAACAGAATTGAAAGAAATGTGGGAAGAGATTTCTCAGGAGAAGACTGTCAGTAAAAAGCTATACAGTTTCAGTTTAAAGATGTTATCGCATCGAGAAATTGGATCCTACGAATGCTCAGATAGGTTATCATCTGCAAGTCTGTACTCCAAATCCAGAAGAATAATTTGGGTAAGTTTAGGCCTTGCAGGAATGAGAAGTCGGGTACTAAAATCTGTTCGAGAAATGTAATATTTTGCAGAGTACGAACCTGAAAGTACAGACATTTTAAGAACAAACATGTTGGACACATATTACCCACAAAGAAGTCATCATCTTGAGAACATGTGTCTATATGTAGTGCTGCAGAACTACATTTATAAACGGAATACCACAGAAGACATCCACAATGGAAAATATAAAGTCACTGGTGAGAAGGGATGTTTGGTAAAACAAACAAAAGGAAGTTTGATTAATCACCGTAAGCTGAGTTGCGACACTACTGACAAAAAGGAATTTTACTACTTGGCATTTTTACAGCTGTTTAAACCATGGCGTTCAGAGGACGAACTACTTGGAGATTTTCAGAGCTATGAAGATTCCTGTAATGCTTGCAAAGATAGCATAGTACTTTCTCAACTTATGTTCAAATGTTAAATGGAGAAATTGAACAAGAAGCAACAATTGCAGCTGAAGTAGCTAGAGACAGTTCTCAAGACAGTCAAAGCTCTGGGACGTTCAGTCAAGATCCTCTAGGACAACCAATCGTAGAAAATGAAGCTGCAATAGCCATGACTGAAGTCGAAACAGCTATGAATCAAGCTCAGGAAGATTTAATAAACTTACCAAATATGGAACTACAACTGAATGATGAACAACAACAAATTTATGAGGAAGTCAGAAAAAAAATTGATCACGGAATACTACATGAAAATAAAGAATGCTCATGCACATCGTTTCAACCAATCAGAATGTATGTGAGTGGACAAGCCGGAACTGGAAAAAGTTTCTTGATTAAAGTAATTAGAAGCCATCTACAGCAAAAAACAGATTCAACTTTGTCTTGTGTTGTTACTGCTCCAACTGGGTTAGCAGCATATTACATAAAAGGAATTACCCTCCATCATTTGCTAATGTTACCAGTAGAGCACGAGAACAAAATTCAATACCACAAGCTAACAGGAGAAGCATGTTTTGAAGTTGCAAGAGTATTGAAAAAACTGAAAGTTCTCATCATTGATGAGGTAAGCATGGTATCAAACTTAATGCTTGCCTTTGTGCATTTAATAATGCAGCAAATTCTAAAGACAAACTATGACGTTCTATTTGGAGGAAAACATAGTTATAGTTTTTGGGGATCTTCTGCATCTCACTCCAGTTAAAGGACAACCAGTATTTCAAACCCTTACACATGAAGACACGAAAAAGTCATTAGGAAGTATAGGTAATGTGAATATTTGGACATACTTTGAGTATAAAGAACTCATTGCCAATATGCGGCAAGCCAATGATGAGGATTATGCAAGTATTCTCAAAGATATCAGAATTGGACTACTCACAGAACAAGCTTTACAGAGTCGATTGCTATGTAATGTGTGTCCAACAGAACCAGAGAAAATATACAATAACATTGCTGGAAAAAATACTGTAATCTGCTTAATGCCAACACTACATGAATGCTCTATATTCAATCAAGAACTTTTGAAATTGGAAAATGAAGAGATTGTCAAACTGGAAGCTGTGGATAAAATACAACATGAAGGAATAACTATTATTTTGACAAACAAATTGACAAGTAAATTGGATTCTCTAGAGAAAAACATCTTGAAAACAGCCGGTTTAGAAAAGAATCTTTATGTATGTATGAACTGTCGAGTAAATTTAAGACGTAATTTGGATGTAGAGAAAGGTTTAGTGAACGGAGCTATGGGTAAAGTTGTGGGTTTTGTTAATTACCAGAAAAAAGTTGGAATTGAATTTTTAAAAATAAAATGTGATCAGATTGAAGAGGTTAAAGACATTTGTCGTTGTTCAGTTCGTTTCTTGCTTGTAAAAGACTTATATGTACGTAGGAAGCAGTTTCCGTTTTCTCTAGCATATGCTGTAACTATTCACAAATCTCAAGGATTAACTGTAGATAGTGCATTTGTAAACATTGGATCTACTGTGTTTAAAGAAGGTATGGCATATGTTGCTTTGTCACGCGTGAAAATAATATCTGGTTTATTCATGATAGACTTTGATGACTCAAAAGTTAGTGCTGATGCAAACTGTGTAAAGGAGTATAATAGATTAAGAAGAAGCTATGCTCCTCATTTAGGTCAGTATCCTGTGTTTGAAAAACGTGTTGTTTGTCGGAAAAGGAGAATTGAGAATATCTGTAATGAGGATGTACAGAAGAGAAAACAAAAGGAGAGTGATGTGACTGCAAGCAAAAAGAAAAAGGACAGTGTTGAAGAGGTTGTTGGTTGTCATTTTGAAAATAGCTCTGGTGTCAACTGCTACGCAAATGTAGTGCTGAATGTTGTATTTTATCTTCAAATTTTGCAAGAGCAGATTATACTAAATCATGAAAAAAGATTCTGTTCTCTGCTGAGTCTCCTTTATGAGAAGCTGAGTAATGATAAAACTAAAATAGGAAGTGCTTCTGATGTTAGAAATCTTTTAGATGAATGTTCTGGATGTACACAGTTTACACAAGATGTCCAGCAAGATGCACAGGAATTCTTGATGTATAGGCTTATGGTACTGGAAGATGAAGGGGTAGAAATAGAAAATATATTAGGTGTCTCATATAAATGGGAACATTGTTGTGAAAACTGTATGAACACATGCAGCAGTAATGTTGATTCAGAAAGGTTCATATATTTAACATTACCAGAGAGTAAAACAGTGACTTTTAGTAAATTAGTTAAAGATGCAAATCACAACATGGAATGTTCTCAATGTAAATCAGACATGTTATCAACGTTATTTTTACATAAATATGGACAGTATGTAATTTTAATGATGCAACGTTGTAGAGCAGATGGAACTAAAATGGAAACTTTACTAAAGAAGTTTGTAGGAAATCAATTATCAATATCAGGTAAAATTTTTGTTGCAGTTGCAATTATTTTTCATGATGGACCTTCTATAACTTCTGGTCATTACACAGTTTATCTTAAATGTGAAAAAGGATGGACACTGTGTAATGATTCTCAATTGATTTTCAAGCAACGTTTGCCTTATGATTTACCAAACTGTTACTTCATTTTTCTAAAACCAAAATATTAGATACAAATTCCAGCATCTGAAGAAACCATTATTTCAATTTTATAGGATTAACATTGGATATTTCACTTACAAAGGATTTTAAAATTACCATTTGGCCTCATGGAAAGGTAAAGGTAACAATTGTGGACTTGTTTGACAGATATTATTTTGGTGTACGTGCTTAAGCACCAAGATTTATAGACGTTATTTATTGCAAATAGTTATTGTTCTTAGAAGGTATTTTTAATATATTTGTGACATTTCTATCAAGGTCTGTTTTAGTGAGAAGAGATTCAGGGCTTTTTTTAAACAATCTTTCCGATTGTTTTTTTTTTGCCCGCTGTTAAATGATGAAAACAATTGATATCACTATTTTCAGTGAAATTCAATATATTCTGAAAACAGCAAAAAAAGGGCAAACAATTGCTTTGTTAAATATGAAAAAACATGTACTGCTTAAGAAAATGTATTGTTGAATATTAATACTTTTTTGCTTTTTTCAGATCATGAAAGAAAATTTAGGAAATGTAATCCATTTTACTTGCAATTTAAAAAAACATTTAAAAATGTGTTTAAATTTAAACAAAGGTGGAGAACATGGAAAGGGGGCATGGTAGAGACTTCCTGACCGCCTAGTCTTTGTCAGGGAGTCCGTGAAGGATCACAAAGGGGGAAAAAAAAGATTAATTAAAAAAAAAAAAAAGGTGCGCGCACGGTAAAAAAAAAAACGAAAAATAGATTTTAAAAACAAAACTATGGCCGGGTGCATGAGTGCTCCTATAACTTTCTCTCAATGAGATCAATACTGGTTTCACCAAGAGAAATAAGAGTATGACAGTCAATGCACCATGTATACAGCCTCCGAAAAGCAGGGCGTATATCCAGAGGTAAAGAAGTAGGTGAAGGCGCCACCGCAGAGGAAGTAGTCGGCTGAGCTGCCAATGATGTGCTCGGCTGAGCTGCTGCGGATGTGCTCGGCTGAGCTGCTTGTGAGTTTGCACTAGCAGCTCGAGCAAAAGACACAGGATGTTGTCCTTCAACGTGCCTTAACATCATGTGAATACTAAAAGAGTATTTCTTATTAGCATTTCCACGTGATAAGGTCTGCTGGCAAATAATGCAGGTGACTTTGGGAGCATTTACCTTCTTCTGCCCCTCTGGAAAAGTGAAAAACTGCCATATGAAAGAGTCTTTCTGCTTCCTCTGTCTCTGTGGCACAAGAGTCTCCTGATGACTACTAGAAGATGGCTGCTGCTCTGCCATTGTATCTCAAAAACAGATCAGCTCCTTCTCCCAGAGAATCAGAAGAAATAATGAGGGGAGTGGGTGTGGTATTGGAAGAATCTGGAACTGAAACTAATATGAACCAATAAAAAGTGTTGTTTCCTAATCACATGACTTGCCTGGGTGTGGTTTTCATGTTGAGATGTCATCAGTGATGTCATGAGTGATGTCACTGACCATGTCATGAGTGATGTAATATGTGACATCATCAGCAGTGGATTGCGGGCGCGCAAGTTATAGTTAGCTGAACTAACTATAACGGGGGAATTTCATTGGTTTTTTATGAGTGAAATGTCCAGCTAACTATAACATGTGTGAAACCTATGGTTTTTTCAGTGAATATATATATAGATATATATATATATGAACACCAAACGCGATCTCCCACTTCCTGACGGCTAGGAAGAAAGCACATGGATGCCAAATCGTGCTTCAAGGGATTTTAATGAACGTCAGCACCCACACAGCACGCCATTACGCGTTTCGGCCACAAGGTGGCCTTGATCACATGAAGTAACCGCCATTATTATTTCCCTTATATACTAAGCACTCTATGACCTTGTGATGCTTGTGATAATAGACATAGAAAAAATGTATACATGGTAAGTGATATTGTTACAAAGTATACAAATATACTTGCAATCATTACACCATAGATTTTGAAGCAAGAATCCATAATATTAGCTTTGAATTGTATCTTTTTCTTGCCATCTTGAATCTTAGGAGATGTACAAAAAATGACATAAACGCACTGGTTCTAAAGTTCAAATGCTAGTTGTGCAAATACGCAGGTTCTAGTGCAGTTTGTAGTAGCATTGGAGTGCAAAATATACATTCATAGTGCAAAAATGTAGTAGTGCAAAATACGCAATAATAGTGCAAAATACAAGCAATCGCATAATGTATGCACTTAGCAACTATGTTGTAAAACTGATACAAAATGTTCATAGGTACATAAAAAGGACATCTCTCTAAAAGATGGCAGGGAAGCCGAAAAGACAAACTGATCGGCAAACCCAGGATTCTGTAAAAATCAATTACCAATATATCAACATTGTCAAGAGGTGAAAAGAGTGCGGATAATAGTAGGGTAGAAAGAAGAGCAAGAAGGGAGATGTAAAAATACTGAAGTACAAAAAACCAATACATATGTACATAATTTCAAATTTAAATTACAAAATGTATTTAAACATTTGTGTGACGGAACAAAGATTATGCAGGTCCGGTTAAGATGATCTCACATAAGATATGGCAGGCAAAGATCAAAAAAGCCAAGCTGGGTGGGTCATCAACTTTGGAAACCGGAAACCGCCGGCATCAGAAAAAGAAGTTTTGTTTCTTATGTAAAGGAACAAAAGAGAAGAAAAGAGCACATTTCAGCAAATAATAAACCAAAATTTCTATTCTCAAATACTCATTAATTAATAACAAAATACTGTACAGATGCCCTTATAATTAATGAGGATAAAAAATAGAAAATGAACAGAGCGATAAAAAGACTGCAGACAAAGAACAAAAGATCTCAGCATGAATTGTCAGTGGATAATCTGCAGTTATCTATTGAAACACTGAGGAATATTGTATGATGTAAACTGTAAGGTCTCAAATAAAATTGTTCAAGTCTTCAGTGTTATTCAACCCTGTAGGTGCTTTGCTGTCAAACTCAAGCATATATTTTGTTTCGAGCTGTCTAAGCAGCTTTTCTCTGTTGCCCCCTCTCCGTTGTATGGGAATACTGTCAATAACAAAATATTTGAGGCAACTCAGATCATTGTTGTGATGTTTTTTGAAATGTCGCGCTACCGGGTAGCTGGGATCGTTATTCACGATTGCCCTTAAATGCTGTAGAATTCTAACATGAGCTTGCAGTTTGGTACTCCCTATATAATTCAATCCGCACGTACAGTTGAGAACATACACCACAAATTCAGATCTGCAGGAGAAATGGCCCTTAATTTGCCTGGTGTTTGAACTGAAAGGAACAGAATATTGAGTGGTGTTTTGGCCAAATTTACAAGCCCTGCAGCTGGTACATTTAAAAAATCCACTTTTGGGTTTGAGCCATGAGCCGTTGACAGAGCTTTGAGTATTGGACCTCATAAGTTCTCCTTTCGTAGTTTTGGCCCTTCTAAACGTGAGCACCGGTTTAGAGGGTAGTGTAGGAGCCAGAACACCATCAGTAAGCAAAATGGGCCAGTTATTAACAATGGCCCTGATTTTATGATGCTGCTTATTGAAAGTTGTAATAAAACGTGGTGCATTGGTGATTAGGTTATCTGGCCCAATAGCGGAATCATTGACACTCACATTGATAGATTTGTCATTTAACAATGTGTCTCTGGGAATAGATTCCACTTTCTTATAGGCCTCCCTTAGAGTCCTCTCAGTGTAACCTCTTTGCGTCATCCAGATTATTGCCTCCTCTGAACATTTGGCCCTCTCCTCCGTCGTGCTGCAGATACGTTTAATGCGGAGGAGTTCCCCATAGGGGATACTTTTTATGAGGTAATATATATATTAAACCTTGGAAGCTGACATTATCGTGTGTTGGTGGTTAGCATCTGATGCAGGAATTATCCAAAACGCGTAATGCTACTCCATTAAACTGCTGGTTCCAAGAAGCCTTTGTGTGTGCCCGGACCTTCCTTGTGTGGGGGGTCTTGTTCAAGATATATATATGTATATATATATATATATATATATATATATATATATATATATATATATATATATATATATATAAAACATACTTAAACGTTTCAGAAACACACATCTCCTGGATGATGTCATCAGTGATGTCATCAGCGATCTCATTTGAGATGTAATCATTGATGCCATCAGTGATGTCACTGACTATGTCATGAATGATGTAATATGTGAGATCATCAGCATTGCTGGAGCGCGAGTTATAGTTAGTTGAACTAACTATAATGGCAAAATTTCACTTTTTTGTACGATTGAAATGTCCAACCAACTATAACGTCCCTGAAACCTGTGTTTTTTTCAGTGAATATATATATATATATATATATATATATATATATATATATATATATATATATACATACACAACATTTCCTGCTAATAAATTAATATTTTGAATTCTACCTTGGAGTGCTGGCCTGTATCTACATGAAGGTGTGAGGCCAGTACAATATATATATTAGGTAGTTATAGTGAGGACCTAGTTTCCATAGAAAAACATTTTTTGACTTGCCTTTAACTTTCGTGTCATTTTACCAATCTTCATGAAATTGTCCCAAAAAAGTGTCAAGCCAGGTTCTGGTTGTCATGGAAAGTTTGGGGGTGATCTCTGCAGTGGGGACCAGAACTTGGGGCATGAAATGAGGGTGGTTTGTAATATTCATTCTTATAGGATCATTTAGCCACAGCTAAATGTAAGTTTAAAAATATAGTGATCTCTCTGGCTGCGAATACGTTGCAGTGGTTTCACAATGCAATTTTATTGCTCGCTAAAATGTCTGAAAAAGCTAACATAAGTGGTCAGAGTAGAGGTGTTCTGACCCATGTGTGAGTAATAGGGGTGTTAGTGGCACAAGTTAGGTGCCCAAAATAGATTTTTTTTAATCGGTTGCCATCGGGGCCCCCCGTTTGTCATCGCTGGGACATCGCAACTATCAACATCGTCTCAAAAATTGGTGGAAAAATTAAAAAAAATATATAGGTGAATCATTAAAACACATTGTTACAGAGATATTGAGATTTTGATAAAAGTTTTCATAGAGTGAGTTATCTAATGAGTGACTGAGTGAGTTATCTAATGTGATTGGTAGAATTAATTATATAGTTATAATTTTTTTATGTGGTGGTTGCTATTGAATTCCCACTTTTGCTTTCCTCTTTCGCGATGTAACCGCAGGATTCACAAACACCAATGTCATTGAAATCTCCGGCCTCACTGTGAAAACAGAAAATAGGTTTTAGAAATGGTTGTTCTAGAAAAGGTGTGACAGTCATGGTTAACGGGGATGTTGCGACGTCCCGAATAAACACAGAAATGGAAAATAGGTCTGAAAGATGCTTTTTAAAGAAACAATACAAACATTTGAGTTTAAACATGCTTTGAAAGAAGTATGCATATAGCAATATGTGTTGTCGCAAATATAAAGAATCAAACAATGCTTATTAATCCACTAAAGAAAAAGAAGCTTATAAAAATATCTCCCATAGAGCCATTTTAGAAATACCATTTACAAATCTTAAAAATTCAATAAAACATCCTTGGGTGCCAACTACCCCTCCTGTTACCTCCAGTAAGTCCCACACAGTAGGATTGCTGAGACCCCGTGGAAGGCCACACCTCCTTTCTCCACCACTCTGCAAACGTGCCTCCTGGCGCACTATTAGTAGAGGGATGAAGTCCCCTTGTCTATTGATGGTCCTTGGGGGCCAACTACTGCTCCTGTTACCTCCACACTGGGTTTGCTGAGAGGTTTTTGGTGGCCATGTCCCCTTTCTCCTTCACTCTGAAAATGCTCCTCCTGGTGCACTACTAAATGGGGGATGAAATCCCCTTGGGTCTTGAGGGTCCTTGTGGGCCAACTAGCCCTTCTGTTACTTCCAGAAAGACCCACAGAGCTGGATTGTTGAGAGGTGGGTGAAGGCCATGCCCATTTCTTCCCCACTCTGCAAACATGCCTCCTGGCGCACTGGTGCTTGGGGGAAGAAGTCCATTTTAGTCCTGAGGCTCTGAGGAGGCAAGGGGATTTCATTCCCACACCAGCAGTGCACCAAGAGTGGTGGAAAAAGAGGGAGTGGCCTCCAACCACCTCTCAGCAATACCACTGTGTGACACTTACTGGAGGTGACAGGAGGTCTGGTTGGCCGCTAAGGACCCTTAGCAACCAAGGAGACTCCATCCAACAACCAGCAGCATGCCAGGAGGTGTGTTTGCAGAGAGGTGGAGAAAGGGGGCCGGACACCAGCGAGTTGTAAGCTTTTTTTATTGGTAAATTTCTATTTTTTTAGGAAGAGGGGGCATGTGGCCCCCCTTCCCTGGACCACTTTGGCCCACAGGTACCCCATCCGTTAGAGCTTCAAGGCTCCCTTGGTCCCCATGTCATCAAGCAAGAGCATTTTTTGCTCTCGCTTGCAGACAGCAGACCACATGTTTCCTCCCGCCAAGCAACTGCAAACTACAATGTCCCGGGGTTGGGCCCCCTAGGACATTGCTGGAACTAGCCCTGGGGGTGATGGTCCCCAGGGCCACGTAGGACCCCACAAGGGGGATGCACAGCCCCCCTTCCTGTTGCAGGGATTCTGCACATATACAGAACTATGCGCAGGAAACCAGAACCTCAGTGTATAGTGGTGTACCAACAACCCACCTTAGTGCCTGGGACCCCAATCCAACTAGTATAGTGTTTAATTTGTTGTCTGTACTACAGCGAAGCTACCAATGATTAGACATCCTAGAACATGTAACTCAGATTCTCCCAGGAATCGCGGGTGCAAGAACACTCTTTCGTTCACTCACTCATACTTGCCCACAACGTGAATAATAAGAGACACTGTATAGTTTAAAATGTTTATTTTAACTAACGTGCTCTATAATGCAGTATATGAGCCAATACTAGCAGCAAAATGCATTATCACAAGATAGTAAGCATTGTTACAATTCCATAGAAAATGAACGGGGATATCATTCTATAAAGATAGTGGAAAAAGGACTACAGTGCCTTGCCATCCTCCCCGTGCTTGGAACTAGTTTATTATAGAAATAGACCTCTGGGCTTTGTCAGGGGGAACCCATACCTCCAGGTTTAGATGCAAAAGTTTACATTGTCTTTCAAGCACAGCTCTTCTCTCCGGAAAGGTTTTCTTGAAGTGCCTAACATGCATGCAATGTAGGCCTGGGCGTAGTTTGCGAAGTAGCACTTCGCGAAGCTACGCAAAGTGAAGTTCGCACTACGCGAGCTACGCGAGCTACGCGTAGCACTTCGCGAACTGCATAGTACCTTGTTCGCACTGTGCCAGATGTCGTTTTCAATGATTGCACAGTGCGGACAAGCAACCGGCACTGTGCAATCATTGAAAATGGCATCTTGCACAGTGCGAGCTGTAGTTTTCTGCTGCTCGAGTAGATTTTTACTCGAGCTTCAGCTTTCACAACGCAAACTGGTAGTTTCTCATCACGAGCGGTCGCGAGCATACGCGACCACTCGCAATGAGAAACCTGACCTCCTCGCGTTGGGAATCTCGCCGGGAGGTTTATTTTCCATGCTCGCGATCGCCAACTTGAAGTTGCTGATCGCGAACAAGGAAAAAGTCTCGCCGGGATGTCATTTTGCTTGCTCGCGGTCGCCAACTTGACGTTGAGGACCGCGAGCAAGCAAAAAATGACCGCAGCACTACGCAACACTATGCTACGCGTGTTCGCACTGTGCTACGTGCAGTTCGCGTGGTGCGAAGTAGCGCGAACTTCGCAAACTACGCGAGCGTAGCGTAGTGCTTCGCCCAGGCTTAATGCAATGCCATATTAAAGGCACTCAATTTTCAGTAGTGCAGCTGTGTATGTGTCTAACATGTGAGAGACTGACCAAAGCAGATCAACAAGGGACATTGTTTTTCGACCTTGAACACGATGTGCAGATGAAACCCACACAAGCAAGAAACATGATAGGTAGACGATTCTCATGTGAACGAGCACAAGCAGAGGATTTGCGAAAAGAAAGTCATGTAGAAATGTGTGCAAAAGCGGCAACATGGCAGCCAAGCATGTACTAACATATGCTAACTTAGTAATGTCCGCAGTGAATCCCGTATCCTCACTACACCCTCCCCTGGTAAGTCCATTGGATGTAGGCATAGGACGAACACAGAGTTCAAGAAGTGCGAGCGGAGTTCATGAGCGTCTATAGTTTAGCGAATTTGGAAAAGAGTGGGGGTAAATAAAAAATAATAATAATTATCAAAAGGGTTTGTAAATAGGTGCAAAAAACGAGTTTGCCAAAAAATACCATTAAAAATAGGTAAAGATGTGCACCAGCCATTTTAATCCAACAGATTGTATGAGCAGTAAACAGCCACGGCCTCCAACAGGAAATCATTGTCATTGGTAGAAAAAAGAGATGCCATCCAATTTATCAAGCAGAACGAGCACGCATGGTCATCACAATGCGGAGCTTCCAGGACCACCGCAGGACAACTTGCGTGATATTCAATGTAGCTACATTGTAGGAAATTCTGTGCAGCTGCCCGGTAATCCCATTGTGCCAACACTCCAAGTGCAGCCGCACATGCCATAAAACCAACCCCGGAGCCTTCTTACTCATGGGATGGGCCACTAAGGGACTCATCAACAAGTCGTAATGTGGGTCGGGAGATGACGTATTGGAGAGGCAGAGATCCAATGCCCATTGAAAGGAGCATTCCAAGCAGGAGAAGACGATTGTACGCAAGTGTAGTACGCAAAGCGGAAAGGCAGTCCATAAGTCAGCTGCAGTATACCATTGCATTCAAGCATACGGTCACGGAGCATTTGTAGCCGATCTGGGTTGTGTAGGACCACAAGAGGTGCCGCCATTGCATAGCAGGCAATCAATAGAAGGACACCAGCGGCTAGGGTGACCAACAGAGGTAAGCCTCCAAAGATGCTGGAAAAAATAGAATGAATAAAGGCTGGTATCACACCAAACATAGTCTGAAAAGAGGTCACAAGGCCAGAGCCAACCATTTAAAAAAAAAAAAAACAGGCCGTGTGTATCAGACGGATTGAAGATGCTCGCTGTCTGCAGGACAAATGTTTCAAGCGCAAAAGTGAGCGAGACTTCCTGTTGAAGGCCAGAGCCAACCATTTACAAAAAAAAATGTACCAGGCCAAGGATCTACTCTTTGGAAATCCACAGCATCCCAGACTATGCCATCAGCGACTGGCAAGGCGGAAATATTGATGAGAGTCTGGTCTCGCTTCATGATGTGGGAAGACGAGTGCGGAGCCAAAGTTCCAGTTACCAACTGAACAGCAGAGCGTTCTGGCAAGTAGTGACCATTGATGAGTAAAAAAAAAACTGTCACAAAAAGAGTCCTTGAAGTCACTGGACATGATGCAGCCGGCGTTATACTATTCAGAATCGGTCAGATGTTGTAGTATGACATTGTCCACTGAGATATATCTGTTGTCTTTGCGACCAGAAAGTGGTGGTAAAATGACTGTACGGGTACCCTTCACGCCAAGCATGGGAACCGGTGCACGCTAAGAGAGGCCAAATTCTTTTTGTTCTCCACCTTCTCTCGGACCAGATCTCCAACCTTCAGTAGCCAGCCAGCTACCGGAAACTGTAGTGCAGCATCAATGGCTGAGGGTAAATGTTCTTTTGCAAGACTGTCATGGGTCTCTTGTAAGTCCTGTAACATAGTAGAATGATTATCTATGTCAAAGGTGGCGACCGCCATGTCTAGGTCTGGAACAAACATTTTTATGCCAAAGAGCATTTCGTATGGGGTCCGCCCACCCAGAGAACTTCTAGGGAGATTATTTAGTGCATGTTGCACGCTATAAAAGTGTGTTAGCCAGTTCCTGCCAGTACCTAATACTCTAGCTGGCAAGGATTGCTTTAAGTCACGGTTCATTTGCTCCACAACTGAGTTGACCTCAGGCCTGTATGGAGACGAAAATTTCACCAGCACCCCCAAAGACTTCATCGCATCCTTGTGCGCCTTAGAGGCGAATGCTGTACCTTGGTCAGAATGGAAGGTGCCACATGCAAAAATTCTGCGACCAAACCCACACGAAACGTGTGCATGAATCAACTGCAACTAAGATGTATTTATAAGCAGTATCTGAAGAAATTGGACCACAGTGATCAAGATATACACAGCCAAAAGGCTTATTAGAAATGCAGAGCTGTGTCTGCGGTGGACGTGTAACCGTAGATGGTTTAATCTGCTGACAAATGTCACAAGAAAGTACATAATTACGGGTCTGTTTATATAAACCACGCCACCAGTAACGTTGCTGCAAAATAGAAACCGTCGCACACACGCCGGCATGTGCCAAAGCCATGCCTTTGTGTGCGGTTCTTATCAAAGAAAGTCTGCAGTTCACATTGGCAATCAACCTGTCACCAACGTTATTTAATTTCACATAAGGAACTCGGTCAGAACTTAAATGATAAGAGTACTTTGAAGGGAACCCTTGAGGGTAATTCCCACCCTTCTCAGTAGCAGCAACAGCTGCCAAAATGTCATTATCAATATGAGTCATGGTTCTTGTAACGGCTGCAACTAGACACGTGGCTACTGCTGATTTGGCTGCTTCATCTGCCAAACTCTTACCAACAGCGTGTGTCCCCACACGCTGGTGGCCAAGAGTTTGCATCACTTGTGTGAGAGGCAGACATTCTTTAAGATCTGCCACTCGAACCAAAATCATCTTATGCTAAATTGCGCTGCCCTTGGAATCATGATAGTCATTCTGAGACCAAAAGAATAAGTTGTCATTGAAAGACTGAACACAGTAATAAGAATCACTCACAATGAGAGTAGTCATATTAGGATCACCAAGCTCAAGAGCAAGCACCAAAGCGTGCAGCTTAGCTTGGCCAATTGGGCGGTACAGTCACCGTTCACCTGCGTATGTACTAAACTGGACTTGAACTCACCATTCACTGAGGTACCTGCCACTATAGCACAGGCTGCCGAATAAGCATGCTTATACCCGGTGGCCGGTTGCACCGAACCATGTATATGATACAAGCGTACTCCTCATGTGAGTGCAGTGGCAGAGGAGGAGGATGAACAGACTCATACTGCAAGAACTCCTGAGTCTGAAGAGAGGATTCAAAGATAAATGTGATGTCCGGAGACGTCAAAGAAGTCGCCCATTGTATCCAACGGGGAAGTAAAGCCTTAGAGATAGGTACACTTGCCTTTGTCACTGCTTCAAGTGCAGGGTAAGGCATCACCACCAAAATGCGTTTCCCCTGTGCCAGTGTGCGTTCCTTTAGGATCGCCATCTGTACAGCTGTCAGACCTTTTCAACAGTGGAAAACCGCAACTCGGCAGAAGTGTATAAATGCGATTTGTAAGCAATAGGTTCTGTGTCACCTTCATTAAACGTCAAGTAAGTGTAACCAAATGCTCCTGGAACGATTTTTATTACCAGGTTTGTGTGGTTGTCACGTGTTAACAAGTATTTAAATTCAAGAAGATCAGACTTTAAAGATTGTAGGATAGCTTATTCGGGAATATAAATTCGACCGAAGTTGAAAAATCCCAGCAATGATTGAAGTTTTTTTAAGGTTGTTGGAGGTCGCAAACGTGCGCATTTCTCCAGGAAGTAAGGCGCCAAGCCTCTCACTTCATTATTGAGCTCATAGCCCAAAAACAACACTGTGTACTCTGCAATGTGTGATTTTGCAAAGTTGAATTTGTAACCGTAGTCCGCAAACAAAATAATGATGCGGTCAACTTGGCACAGATGCGCCCATAATTCGTTGTCTGTGAGATAAATATCATCAACGTACGAGTACACATCTGGGTCTATGCTGTCTAGCAAAGAGACAACATGGGCTGTTCTTGTAGCCCATAGCTAGTCGCCTAAATTGTTTCTGTTTACCGCCGGCCATGAATGTGGTCCATTGACTGCATGCCGGGGATAGGTTGTGACTGAAAAAGCCATTGGAAATGTCAAGTGTAGTTTTATATTTTTTACGAACAAGACTGTCTACAAGAGCAGAACTGTGGGTATTTTGTACAGCAAAAGTGTGACAATGACAGTTCAAATGCCGGTAATCCAAAACCATTCGTTACGACCCATCGGGTTTTGTAATGGTATAAAGAGGGCTATTCATTGGTGACACACATGTCTCAATCACTCCTTGATACTCTAACTGTGTCAGAATCTCAGAAACAGGACCCTTCACTTCCCGCCGGAGGGGATATTGGTGTTGGGGCTGTGGCATTGACCGCAATGGTATCTCATGGGGTGGAGAATCCTTATCCCAGCCCACATGAGTGTGGTACAGTGCCGGTGCAAGCACCAAAGCCCACTCCTCTGCAAAAGCTTCTGCATGCTCCTTGGAGACGTTATTTGAAAAACTTGGAAGTATCTCCTCCTCCCATTTCAGGGCTGCAAGAACAAAAGTGGGGGCCAATCTGTCTCTGCTAATAAAATATCGTAAGAAGAGGTAAGATTTTCCCAAAAATCCCTTTAATGACACGCTGTACGTCACCTTCAATTAAAAAACAATGTCATATAGTCTGTCAGGGAGAGCCACTCGAGTGTCAGCGGTTTCAACTGTAATGAAAGTTTCAGTTGCTGTCGCCTCCAGAAATGGACGTAGTGCTTGTCGCACTATGGTAACTTCCCCTGCGCTGTCGAGCAGAGTCACTGCCCATGTTAAATTCAGGAGCCGGGTTCACACCGTGTGTGGCATATCTTGCTGTTAAGGCTGCAACTTTTTTTTACTGAAACTGAAGGCTCTGACACGGAAAATCGTCTTGTTTTCCCTTTCCGTCAGTCTGACGGCGCTGCTCACATCCTTGTGGTGCACCCCGTGCTCTGCCGCGATCCTGGCGTTCCCCGCCATCGGCTTGGCTTAAGAGCCTGATGTTTCCTGCAAAGAAGGAGGAGAACGCTGATAAGGAACCTGAAACCTATCTGGAGACCTAATTCTCACGCGGTCACGCAAATCATAAGTGCGCTAAGAAGACACGGGTGTCGGTGACGCAGCACGCGACCTCTGTTTCTTTTGTTGCTTTCCCTGTTTCTAGTTCTCCAATTTTTCTTAGAAAAGATTGGATGCTCGTCCTTAGATTGAGACTTTTGGTGTGTTTGCATTTGAGGTGGTAATTTAGCAAAAGGCTTAACACCCAAACTATTGAAGCCAATGGTTTTATAAGCCTGAGCAATAATTTTTGGTAATTCACGTGGCTTCTTATCCCTGGGACGAGAGCCAAAGCATTAGCTACTTGAAAGTCCAGTGCATCTCCCTTCACGTTTGCAAGGATGAGATCAGCAACCACGTCGAACACCCCCACCGACGGCATTCCCAATTCAACTGCCGCTTCAGGGCCATGCTCATCTTGAACACGTTTAATCACGGAGGGGAGCACGGTCATTGAGGGAGCACCAAAACACTTTGCATATACTGCCGCGAACACCTTGCCCCAATTGTTACAATCGGTTAACTCAGGGATTAAGTCTTTCTGCAAACTAATAGTCAAAATCCTGTGTTTTTCCACAGGAGAGGTATTCAGAAATACCGCCTCCAACTGGTCAAATTTTTCAGCAAGCCAATAAGGTAAATCATCCTTATTCTGTGGTCGCTTGCCCATTGCTGAATTCACCATAACAGGACTGATAGTCACTCCGCCAGGTCCAGCTGTTAGCGCAGCAACGCCAGGAGGTCCCACCTGGACATTGAGAGAGACATATTGTATAACAGCCCTGTGCACCCGAATCTAGGAGGTGTGCAAGACGTGGAGCTCCGAATATAAGGAACTGTTAGATGCCGTGGATGTGGTGTGTACCCAGCCAAAACAGGCCAAGTTGCCCCATCTATTGATAAAGGGCCTAAATGGATCAGAGTAACTGGGTGAGGGAGGGCACCATTAAAATAAATGTGGTGTTGCCATGCCCACAACGGAACTTCAAGAGTCCTAAAAGGCCGATATACATTAGGAAGGGCCGTAGGAGTGTATACATAGAACAAATTGTTGGTTCCATCCACTGCTGGAAAGGTGACCTAAGAATAGAATACCTCAAAGTGGTAAGCCGGGTCAGCTCCAACCACAAAGATAAGGGCGACACCCACGTCAGGCACTCCATAACCGGTCAGATGACAACGGAGCTCAGCGCGGCTATGCGCCGGAATATCATCTTCAGCCATGAAGAAAAAGAACGTATAACAACCCAATGCGTGGCAGCGCAATAAAGGGATAACAATGAAAAGTAAACACCTTTTAATAATATCAAGCTTGACAAAGCCTATATAAAAATCAGTATAGGAGGTTACACCATCACAGCTGTTTCCAGAAAGAGATGCAAGGGGATTGTGGACAAGCACAAGCACTACTCAAGCGTCTCGCAGATAAGAACCAGACCAAACGTTAGGTGTGCTGTCGCAGGGATTCTGGACATATACAGAACTATGCGCAGGAAACCAGGACCTCAGTGTATAGTGGTGTACCAACAACCCACCTTAGTGCCCGGAACCCCAATCCAACTAGCTATAGTGTCTCATTCGTTCTCCGTACTACAGCGAAGCTACTATTGATTAGACATCCTAGAACATGTAACTCATATTCTTCCAGAAATCGCGGGAGCAAGAACACTCTTTCGTTCACTCACTCATACTTGTCCACAACGTGAATAATCAGGGACACTGGATAGCTTAAAATGTTTATTTTAACCAACGTGCTCTATAATGTAGTATGCGAGCCAATACTAGCAGAAAAATGCATAAACACAAGATAGTAAGCATTGTTACAATTCCATAGAAAATGAACGGGGATATCATTCTTAGCCCTGGGTGTAGGACTACGCTACGCTCGTGTAATTTGCGCAACTACACGCTACACGAATTGCACGTAGCACAGTGCAAAAATGCGTAGCATAGCATAGAGGGCATTTTTGCTTGCTCGCGGCCCTCAACGTCAAGTTGGTGACCGCGAGCGAGCAAAATAACAACCCGGCGAGACTTTTTCCTCGTTCGCGATCAGCAACATCAAGTTGCCGATTGCGAGCGTGGAAAATAAACCTCCCAGCGAGATTCTCAATGCGGGGAGGTCAGGTTTCTCATTGAAAGTGGTCACGTGTGCTTGCGACCACGAGCGATGAGAAACTACTAGTCCGCGTTGAGAAAGCTGCCGCTCAAGTACAAATCTACTTGAGTGGCAGAAAACGACCGCTTGCACTGTGCAAGATCCTGTTTGCAATGATTGCACAGTGCGGACAAGCATCCAGCACTGTGCAATCAGTGCGAACAGCATTTTGCACAGTGCACCACGCAGTTATCGTATCTACGCGTAGCTTGCGTAGTGCAAAGTGCACTTTGCGTAGCTATGCGTAGCGCTACTACGCAAACTACGCCCAGGGTTAATCATTCTATAAAGATAGTGGAAAAAGGACTACCGTGCCTTGCCACCCTCCCATGCTAGGAACTAGTTTATTATAGAAATAGAAGACCTCTGGGCTTTGTCAGGGGGTACCCCATACCTCCAGGTTTAGATGCAAAAGTTCACATCTCCGTTCAAGCACAGCTGTTCTCTCTGGAAAGCTTTTTTTGAAGTGCCTAACATACATGCAATGCCATAGTAAAAGCACTCGATTTTCAGTAGTGCAGCTGTGTGTGTGTTATGTCTAACATGCGGGGGACTGACCAAAGCAGATCAACAAGGGACATTGTTTTTTGACCTTGAACACGATGTGCAGACGAAACCCACAGAGTACAGCAAGAAACGTGAAAGGTAGACGGTTCTCATGTGAATAAGCACAAGCAGAGGATTTGCAAAAACAAAGTCATGCAGAAACGTGTGCAAAAGCGGCAACATGGCAGCCAAGCGTGTACTAACATATGCTAACATAGTAATGTCTGCAGTGAATCCCGTATCCTCACTACACTCCTTTGTTTAGTAAGCCCCCAGAGAGGTGGTGGTTCCCACCTCCTCCCCGCAATGGAACCCCTTATTTATTGTATTTGTGTCCAGGGGAGTGGTGGTCCCCGAGGCAAAGGGGGCTGAGAGGGCCCCCAAATTTTATTGTTTACAGTCCGGGAGGGTGTCGGTCCCTGGGGCTTTGCAAAAGCCCAAGAGGGGGAGCTCCACGAGCTCCCCTCTTTCATGGCCCTGGGATTAAACCCACCCGAGGGCTTTAAAAACAAGACGCGCAGGAACCCGCATGTCTTTTTTTTATTTTGCCACAGATTTGTGGATCTACCCATGAGTCCATGGCAAAATTAAAACAAAATGCGTTTAAAACACGGCGGGTCCCCTTGGGTCCCTCCCCCCACCATATCTGGGGGCTCAGGGTGTTCCTAATTGTTAGAATCCGGGTTCTCTGGTTGGCACAGGTAGGTACGTGTGACAAGCAGGGAAAGGTTCCTCTAGTCAGGGTAAGGGGTTACACTACTAAAACAACCCCTTGCTCACCCTCTAGGTAGCTTGGCACGAGCAGACAAGGCTTATCTCAGAGCGTTATAGGTTAAGTATTTGTGAACACATACAGCAACCAAGTGATAACACTACAAATGGACACCACACAGGTATTTATATTAAAAATAAGGATTCTTTATATAGGATTATCACAAGACCATTAAACGATTAAAAATACACAATACGGTTGCTTAGTTGGTAGAAGATTGCTTAGTTTCTCTTCAGTTCTTAAATGCGACACTTTAAGTCAATGTACCTTAGATGCGACACGCAGGGCAGCGAAAGTGTTGCAGCGATGCAGATGCGTTGAAGTTCTTGGTGCAAAAGAAATAAAGACGGGATCTTCCAGATGCGTTACGCTTCTCCGTGGTTGCGAGAAGGCTTGACTCGATGCGTCAGCTACAGCGGCATCACCTTTGGCAAGATGCGACGGCAGCGGCCTTGGCAGCGGCACTCTTCTCCGACGTTGCGAGACGCTTCCTCTCGATGCGATGCTACAGCGGCGACACCCCTTCTGCGAGATGCGACGGCAGCGGCTCCGACGGCGGCACGCTTCTCCGTGGATGCGAGGCGCTTTTCTGGATGCGGTGTAATGCGACAACTATGATGGCTGCGATGGCGACATGCTTCCTCCTCGATGCAAGACTCTCCTCTCGATGCGGTGCAATGCGACAGCTACGATGGCTGCGATGGCGACACGCTTCTTCGGCGTTGCGAGATACTTCCGGAATGATGCGAGACGCTTCCGCTCGATGCGGTGCAATGCGACAGCTACGATGGCTGCGATGGCAACACGCTTCTTCGACGTTGCGAGATACTTCCGGAATGATGCGAGACGCTTCCGCTCGATGCTGCAGCGGCGACACTCTCTGCGAGATGCGACGGCAACAGCTCCGACGGCGGCACGCTTCTCTCCCTTGCGTCGCGCTTCTAGCTCCTTGCGGCACGCAGTCCCTCAGAAGGCCCAACAACAGCAGCAGGCACTTCCAAAAGACTTTGGGGAGCTGGGGATGAAGTCCACTGGTCCTGGGACTTCGTTCAGGGGGCAAGCTCAGTTCAAGCCCTTGGAGATCTTTAAGCACAAGTTGAAATAAAAGTCTTTGTACTCTTTTCTCCTCTCCTTCAGCAGCAAGGCAACCACTGCAGGCCAATCCCCCAGGTCAGGGACAGTTACTCCTCCTACAGCTTTCCCAGTTCCTTCTCTTCTGGCAGAGGTTCTTCTTGTTTCAGCAGGATCTGATCTAATTTCTTGGGAGCAGGGCTCCTTCTTTTATACAGCAATTCTTTTGTTCTTTGTCGCCAGGGGGCCTGGGCCTGGCTCAGTCCGGTTTTGGAGCACTTTGTTGTGGTGACTCTGCTCTTTCCTTTCAGCAGCAGGGCAGAGACATCAGCCGCTCCACAGGGGGTGGAGCCGGCATTGTGGTGGCAGAGCACAGGTCTATTCAGAGTCAAGGTGTACTCCTCCCACCCACCCTGGTGTAATCTCTCTACCCACCACCTGGCAGTCAGCCTGTCTCCTGGAATTCCCCAGCCCTGCTCCCCACTGAAACTAGGCAGCACACACACACACACACAGCAGAGGCGGACTGAAATGGCCAGGTCAGTAAATAATCACTTTCTAAAAGTAGTATTTACAAATACAGGATATTAAAATAAACTTTACTAAAAGAAGTATTTTATTATTCTGAGTTCAGGCATACTAAACTTGACTTTCTACCATGCTCTATGAGTCCACTGGGATTACAGCGTGTAGTAATTCCAGCAGCCCATTCTGGCCTATGGAGAGCAGGTAGCCTTCAATAGTGAAAAACGAAAATGGCTGTAATTCACTATTAAGACATGGCACACACATCAGGGCATGTCCTACCTTATGCCTACAATGCACCCTGCCCTTGGGCCTACCAGAGGGGTGACTAATATGTAGTTAAGGGAAGGTTTAGGGACTGGCAAGTGGGTGCACTTGCGCAGTCAGCGCAACAGTACCAGACTGCACGCAGGTTCTGCAGTGGCAGACCTTAGACATATTTTGCTAGGCCGCTTCTGTAGGTGGCACAACCAGTGCTGCAAGCCCACCAGCAGCATTTGTATTTACAAGCCCTGGCACTCCTGGTGCACTTTACTAGGGGCTGATAGTAAACCAAATAAGCCAAACATGGACACCAATCAATGTATACTTTTTTCATAAGGGAGCACTTGCACTGTGGCACTGATTGGCAGTGGCACAGTGCTCTGAGCAGCCAACACCAACAAAACACATGCGGCACATCAGCAAAAAAGTGGAAGGGAAACTCACACCAAGGTGCCAGGTCTAACACTAATCTGTGCCTTTTCTTTACTTTTTACCTTTTTCTGGGGCTAGGCTTCAAGCTGAGTCCCAAGATGGCTGCTAATGTTTCCTGGTTGAGGGGCGTGGCCTGCTGAGCAGCAGAATGGCCGCTCCTTGAGTGTGCTCCGCTGGCCAGAAAAACATCCTGAATAATATCCTGCACTCCGTGGTGGCAAATGCCTGCCCAGACCATCTACGATTGTTGCTGATGACGTGGGGAATTGACAGAGGTCCCTCTTACCCGTAATACCACATAAAGATTGCAGCTGTGGCCAGTCGTCATCTCCATCTCCGGGCGCCTGTGGTTACCGCTGGTGAGCCGTCGGGCGGTGATCTCACTCGAGGCCGGGGCTGCCTCGCTGCACACGGCCTTTGCTTGGGAGGAGGAGCTCTGGCGACGGGCGACCCCCCCGGGCGGAGTAACGACTGCGGCATGTGCATTCTCCGGTGCCTGTGGAGGCAGAAAAGTGGACCAGAGTGCCTGCGGACGTGCGTGGCACTGCGGTGAGCGCCAGATGCCGTCGCTACCAACGAGGGTGCTGTCGGGTGTCCCTTGGTGCGCCGCGATGGCAAGGTGAGCGCTGGCGCTCCCAAGTGGCTGGGATGGAGCTTGCTTGAGGAGGAGGCGAGGCGCTTCAGCTATTTATGCCTGCCATGTGGAGGATCTGCAGGCTATAACTGAAATTGGGCAGCGAAGTGTGCGGCCGCCATTTTATGTGCACTCTTGGAGCTGATTGAAGGACATGCTTCCGTGGAGCTGTATGAGTGGCTATGCATAGTGGACACCTCCGGTGGGACTCCACGGTGAGTGCAAACAGACTGTACACTTCCTGGAGCTGAAGAATCAGTCCCTAACTGTCTGGAGGACATCGGTGGCTGCACTTGGCACCAACACCTGGAAGCAATTTACCTGATCTGGCTAGTGACTGCCCCTTGAGATTACAAAAGTGCTTTGTTTATTAATTGCTGGTCGCCTTTGTCGCGTGCCTCTGCTGCTGCGCAGTTGGGAGTGCCTGTGGCGCGAACAGGTGGTTGTGTCCTTTGGAGAAGGAGTGGTTGCGCAAGGATCACGAATGGTCTGCTGTTTGGGCGGCTGCTGGGTCTACGCTGCTGTGTGGCGGTGGTGTGCACTACTTACCTGAGATGGACCTCTTCTATTAGTTGATCCTGTCCTGCTACTTTGCCATATGTGGGTGGGTGCTGCATTGCTAAATCCGTACTGAAAGGAGGGCCAAGCCAGGTGCTGTAAGAAGATCTCCCCCGGAGATACTCGTGTCGCTTTGCTGTAGGCTACACCACCTTGTGAGTCTGCCCTTGTCCATGGGTGGTGCCCACCTGGGCAGCTTTCCTGTACGTGGTGCACATTGGCTTTAAACAACTACACTCCCCGCATATATCGCGGTCCTCCACAGGCGGAACATTACGTAAAGTGTGTACCACTATTAACGATAACAACTTGATATTACTGACTTAAAGGTGCTTTTACTGTTCCTCTCCACATGCTATTAGTCTGCTACAATCGAAATGGGCAAGCAAGATGCTAAGCAGCCGAAGCTGACCTTTGAGCATAAGCGCTCCACACGACATGCGGACGCGGAGCCGGAAACTCAGACGGAGGGTCAACGTGATCTCACTGCAGAGGATCAGGGTGAGGATTTGCGGACACTTATGTTGGAGATGCGATCAAGTCTCTGCAACATTGACACTAAACTGGATACCCTGACCTCCCAATTAGACACTGTTAAATCACAGGTGGCAACCCATGAGACGCGTCTGGATACGCTGGACAATCGTCATACGGAGTTCCCTTGCTTGCTGCACATTGTTTTGGGTTTAATAGTTAGGATGGGTACTCTACAACCTAGTTGGGGGTTTAGAGTGGGTGGGGGTGGAGGAGAGGGACTGTTCTATTGTTCGATGCCAGTACCAATGCTATAAGATGTGTGTCTAGTGTCATTTGCGCATGGAATGGGTCTTGTCGATCTGTTGATTTCCATCTCTGTATTACAGCGAGATATGCATAAAGCTGATAAAATGTTGAATTGTTTGACTTGGAATGTTTCTTTCAAAAGATCTGGGTGCAGGTTAGGGCTACTGGTTGCAATACGATTCTCTGGGGCGGAGACATTAATGCTGTCCTTAAAGAGGCAATGGATAGGAGGGGAGTCGCTCGAACACTGAATCCGATGGCTAGCACCGCCCTACAGGAAATAATAGCTGATGGCGGACTAATTGAAATTTGGCGAGGCAGACATGAGACGCTGAGGGAGGGTACCTGCATCTCGGCCCACCGCAACGCATGATCCCGCCTAGATTATTGGTTAGCGACGCGAGTGTTTGATTGGGTGTGAGTGTTTGATTGGTTCTGATGCTCCGTCCATCACCACCCCCTTTTGTACCGCTTTGTTCGCCATAAGTTGGCAGGGTATGCTCAGACGTGAGTCCCTTGCTCACTTTGCCACTGGATTCAAGCAAGCCTGGCTGAAGACGGCTGAAATGCCAGAAACCGGTCCTAGGAAGCTTGTTTCCGGTCCAGGGAAGGCATGGCTTGGCAGTTTGGGCTGGACTGTTCCCATGAGGCAAAGGGTCAGACTGATTTGCATATGGCCATGTCGGAACTGGGGTGGCAGAGTGGGCTAAAGAACGGTGATGGATCAAACCCAGATCTGTTGACTGAGTGTGAGTGTTTGATTGGTTCTGATGCTCCGTCCATCACCACCCCCTTTTGTACCGCTTTGTTCACCATAAGTTGGCAGGGTATGCTCAGACGTGAGTCCCTTGCTCACTTTGCCACTGGATTCAAGCAAGCCTGGCTGAAGACGGCTGAAATGCCAGAAACCGGTCCTAGGAAGCTTGTTTCCGGTCCAGGGAAGGCATGGCTTGGCAGTTCGGGCTGGACTGTTCCCTTGAGGCACAGGGTCAGACTGATTTGCATATGGCCATGTCGGAACTGGGGTGGCAGAGTGGGCTAAAGAACGGTGATGGATCAAACCCAGATCTGTTGACTGAGTGTGAGTGTTTGATTGGTTCTGATGCTCCGTCCATCACCACCCCCTTTTGTACCGCTTTGTTCGCCATAGGTTGGCAGGGTATGCTCAGACGTGAGTCCCTTGCTCACTTTGCCACTGGATTCAAGCAAGCCTGGCTGAAGACGGCTGAAATACCAGAAACCGGTCCTAGGAAGCTTGTTTCCAGTCCAGGGAAGGCATGGCTTGGCAGTTCGGGCTGGACTGTTCCTATGAGGCACAGGGTCAGACTGATTTGTATATGGCCATGTCCTGTTCTCAGGACACCCCCGCGCCGCACGGCCACCAGCTGTGTGTGTGTCCCCTGCCTCGCTGCTGCCCGCAGCCTCGCTGTGACTGCCTCTCTGTTCCCTGCCCTTCCACTGCATTTTGAGTGCATGTGCTTGCTTTAACTGAATTAACCTTTATTTCGTTTTGTAACTGTTCTTTCATTTCTGTATTTCGTCCCCTGCACGCTGTTGTGAAGGCTCATTGTTGTTGTCTCTGTCCCCCTGTGCCCGCCCCGCTCTCCGCTTCCCGCCGCAGTCCAAGCGGCCACGCCCCCTTTTTGTTCTGTGCCCTCCCCGCCTCCCAGCTGCTCCTCCCTCCCTCCCACTTCGCCATAAATGGCGACTGCGCAAGCGCGCAGAGGTCACGCGCAGCCGGCGCGCCGATTGTGCGCCGAAGTTGCGCCAAAGGTAAGCCCGTCTGCGCCCGTCCGCGCCATGTAGTTAAGGGAAGGTTTAGGGACTGGCAAGTGGGTGCACTTGCGCAGTCAGCGCAAAAGTACCAGACTGCACGCAGGTTCTGCAGTGGCAGACCTTAGACATATTTTGCTAGGCCGCTTCTGTAGGTGGCACAACCAGTGCTGCAAGCCCACCAGCAGCATTTGCATTTACCAGCCCTGGCACTCCTGGTGCACTTTACTAGGGGCTGATAGTAAACCAAATAAGCCAAACATGGACACCAATCAATGTATACTTTTTTCATAAGGGAGCACTTGCACTGTGGCACTGATTGGCAGTGGCACAGTGCTCTGAGCAGCCAACACCAACAAAACACATGCGGCACATCAGCAAAAAAGTGGAAGGGAAACTCACACCAAGGTGCCAGGTCTAACACTAATCTGCGCCTTTTCTTTACTTTTTACCTTTTTCTGGGGCTAGGCTTCAAGCTGAGTCCCAAGATGGCTGCTAATGTTTCCTGGTTGAGGGGCGTGGCCTGCTGAGCAGCGGAATTGCCACTCCTTGAGTGTGCTCCGCTGGCCAGAAAAACATCCTGAATAATATCCTGCACTCCGTGGTGGCAAATGCCTGCCCAGACCATCTACGATTGTTGCTGATGACGTGGGGAATTGACAGAGGTCCCTCTTACCCGTAATACCACATAAAGATTGCAGCTGTGGCCAGTCGTCATCTCCATCTCCGGGCGCCTGTGGTTACCGCTGGTGAGCCGTCGGGCGGTGATTTCACTCGAGGCCGGGGCTGCCTCGCTGCACACGGCCTTTGCTTGGGAGGAGGAGCTCTGGCGACGGGCAACCCCCCTCGGGCGGAGCAACGACTGCGGCATGTGCATTCTCCGGTGCCTGTGGAGGCGGAAAAGTGGACCAGAGTGCCTGCGGACGTGCGTGGCACTGCGGTGAGTGCCAGATGCCGTCGCTACCAGCGGTGGTGCTGTCGGGTGTCCCTTGGTGCGCCGCGATGGCAAGGTGAGCGCTGGCGCTCCCAAGTGGCTGGGATGGAGCTTGCTTGAGGAGGAGGCGAGGCGCTTCAGCTATTTATGCCTGCCATGTGGAGGATCTGCAGGCTATAACTGAAATTGGGCAGCGAAGTGTGCGGCCGCCATTTTATGTGCACTCTTGGAGCTGATTGAAGGACATGCTTCCGTGGAGCTGTATGAGTGCCTATGCATAGTGGACACCTCCGGTGGGACTCCACGGTGGGTGCAAACAGACTGTACACTTCCTGGAGCTGAAGAATCAGTCCCTAACTGTCTGGAGGACATCGGTGGCTGCACTTGGCACCAACACCTGGAAGCACTTTACCTGATCTGGCTAGTGACTGCCCCTTGAGATTACAAAAGTGCTTTGTTTATTAATTGCTGGTCGCCTTTGTCGCGTGCCTCTGCTGCTGCGCAGTTGGGAGTGCCTGTGGCGCGGACAGGTGGTTGTGTCCTTTGGAGAAGGAGTGGTTGCGCAAGGATCACGAATGGTCTGCTGTTTGGGCGGCTGCTGGGTCTACTCTGCTGTGTGGCGGTGGTGTGCACTACTTACCTGAGATGGACCTCTTCTATTAGTTGATCCTGTCCTGCTACTTTGCCATATGTGGGTGGGTGCTGCATTGCTGAATCCGTACTGAAAGGAGGGCCAAGCCAGGTGCTGTAAGAAGATCTCCCCCGGAGATACTTGTGTCGCTTTGCTGTAGGCTACACCACCTTGTGAGTCTGCCCTTGTCCATGGGTGGTGCCCACCTGGGCAGCTTTCCTGTACGTGGTGCACATTGGCTTTAAACAACTACACTCCCCGCATATATCGCGGTCCTCCACAGGCGGAACATTACGTAAAGTGTGTACCACTATTAACGATAACAACTTGATATTACTGACTTAAAGGTGCTTTTACTGTTCCTCTCCACGTGCTATTAGTCTGCTACAATCGAAATGGGCAAGCAAGATGCTAAGCAGCCGAAGCTGACCTTTGAGCATAAGCGCTCCACACGACATGCGGACGCGGAGCCGGAAACTCAGACGGAGGGTCAACGTGATCTCACTGCAGAGGATCAGGGTGAGGATTTGCGGACACTTATGTTGGAGATGCGATCAAGTCTCTGCAACATTGACACTAAACTGGATACCCTGACCTCCCAATTAGACTCTGTTAAATCACAGGTGGCAACCCATGAGACGCGTCTGGATACGCTGGACAATCGTCATACGGAGTTCCCTTGCTTGCTGCACATTGTTTTGGGTTTAATAGTTAGGATGGGTACTCTACAACCTAGTTGGGGGTTTAGAGTGGGTGGGGGTGGAGGAGAGGGACTGTTCTATTGTTCGATGCCAGTACCAATGCTATAAGATGTGTGTCTAGTGTCCTTTGCGCATGGAATGGGTCTTGTCGATCTGTTGATTTCCATCTCTGTATTACAGCGAGATATGCATAAAGCTGATAAAACGTTGAATTGTTTGACTTGGAATGTTTCTTTCAAAAGATCTGGGTGCAGGTTAGGGCTACTGGTTGCAATACGATTCTCTGGGGCGGAGACATTAATGCTGTCCTTAAAGATGCAATGGATAGGAGGGGAGTCACTCGAACACTGAATCCGATGGCTAGCACCGCCCTACAGGAAATAATAGCTGATGGCGGACTAATTGAAATTTGGCGAGGCAGACATGAGACGCTGAGGGAGGGTACCTGCATCTCGGCCCACCGCAACGCATGATCCCGCCTAGATTATTGGTTAGCGACGCGAGTGTTTGATTGGGTGTGAGTGTTTGATTGGTTCTGATGCTCCGTCCATCACCACCCCCTTTTGTACCGCTTTGTTCGCCATAAGTTGGCAGGGTATGCTCAGACGTGAGTCCCTTGCTCACTTTGCCACTGGATTCAAGCAAGCCTGGCTGAAGACGGCTGAAATGCCAGAAACCGGTCCTAGGAAGCTTGTTTCCGGTCCAGGGAAGGCATGGCTTGGCAGTTCGGGCTGGACTGTTCCCTTGAGGCACAGGGTCAGACTGATTTGCATATGGCCATGTCGGAACTGGGGTGGCAGAGTGGGCTAAAGAACGGTGATGGATCAAACCCAGATCTGTTGACTGGGTGTGAGTGTTTGATTGGTTCTGATGTTCCGTCCATCACCACCCCCTTTTGTACCACTTTGTTCGCCATAAGTTGGCAGGGTATGCTCAGACGTGAGTCCCTTGCTCACTTTGCCACTGGATTCAAGCAAGCCTGGCTGAAGACGGCTGAAATACCAGAAACCGGTCCTAGGAAGCTTGTTTCCGGTCCAGGGAAGGCATGGCTTGGCAGTTCGGGCTGGACTGTTCCCATGAGGCACAGGGTCAGACTGATTTGTATATGGCCATGTCCTGTTCTCAGGACACCCCCGTGCCGCACGGCCACCAGCTGTGTGTGTGTCCCCTGCCTCGCTGCTGCCCGCAGCCTCGCTGTGACTGCCTCTCTGTTCCCTGCCCTTCCGCCGCATTTTGAGTGCGTGTGCTTGCTTTAACTGAATTAACCTTTATTTCGTTTTGTAACTGTTCTTTCATTTTTGTATTTCGTCCCCTGCACGCTGTTGTGAAGGCTCATTGTTGTTGTCTCTGTCCCCCTGTGCCCGCCCCGCCCCGCTCTCCGCTTCCCGCCGCAGTCCAAGCGGCCACGCCCCCTTTTTGTTCTGTGCCCTCCCCGCTCCCGCCTCCCAGCTGCTCCTCCCTCCCTCCCACTTCGCCATAAATGGCGACTGCGCAAGCGCGCAGAGGTCACGCGCAGCCGGCGCGCCGATTGTGCGCCGAAGTTGCGCCAAAGGTAAGCCCGTCTGCGCCCGTCCGCGCCTGGACCGCGCCCAGTGCCAGGACCCCTGGCCCTCAGCGATGCAAGACGACCAGACAGACCTACGACGCTGCGGCCCTCAACGCACTCAATGCCGGCCGAAACCTCACCTGCTTCCGTGCTGCCCCAAGACGCACTCACGGACCCTTCACCTGCCAAGCCTGCAAGTTCTCCTGCCTCCGAACCTGCACCACGCCCGCCAAGCCAAACTCCGGCAGTGACCTCAAGTGCATCCTTCTCAACACCCGCTCCGTCCACAGACACGCCGTAGAACTCTGGAACCTCCTCGACACAACAGCACCAGACATCGCCTTCCTCACTGAAACATGGATGAACGCCTCCTCAGCCCCCGACATCGCCATCGCCATCCCGGATGGATACAAGATCATCAGGAGGGACCGCATCAACCAGACCGGAGGAGGCATCGCCATCATCCACAAGAACACCATCCGCATCACGACCAACGCCGACGATACCCTTGCCACCGCCGAACACCTCCACTTCCAGATTCCCACCGACCCAAAGACGACCCTCAGAGGCACCCTCATCTACCGACCCCCGGGACCACGCACGCAATTCAGCGAAGACATCACGGACTTCATCAGCCCACAAGCCCTCCCCTCTGCCGACTACATCCTCCTAGGGGACCTCAACTTCCACCTGGAGAACAACAAGGACTGCAACACCGCCACCCTGCTGGACAACCTCGCCAACCTCGGCCTCAAGCAACTGGTCAACACCCCCACCCACTACGCCGGCCACACGCTTGATCCCGTCTTCTCATCCAGCAAGCACATCAGCTTCAGCCACTCCACCGAACTCCACTGGACCGACCACAGCTGCGTCCACTTCAGACTCAGGAAGACCACAACCCACCACCACCCGATACAGGTTCCTCACAGAAGCTGGAACTAGATCACCGCCGACCAGCTCACCACCTCCCTCAGCCAGAACCCACCCGCCAGCACATCAGACGTCAACGAAGCAGCCCGCAACTTCACGCAGTGGCTGACCGCCTGCGCCGATGACCTCGCACCATTGAAGAACCCTCCCAGCAGACCCAGAAGCAAGAAAGCCCCCTGGTTCACCGACGAACTCATAGAATCCAAGAAGACCTGCCGCACACTCGAGAAAGCCTGGCTCCATGACCGGACCACGGACAACATGACCACCCTCAAACACGCCACCCGCAAGCACCACCAGCTCATCCGCACCACCAAGAAGAAATCTCTGAAGGAGCGACTGGACAACAACGCCCACGACAGCAAGGAACTTTTCAGATTCGTCAAGGAGTTCTCCAACCCCAGCACCGGCAACAACGACATCACCCCTTCCCAAGATCTCTGCGACTCCCTTGCCTCGTTCTTCCACCGCAAGATTGCCGACATCCACAACAGTTTCGGCGCACCATCCACGCACCCAACCACCGAACCAACGAACCCCACCACCACCCTCCGAACCTGGACCACAGTGACCACCGAAGACACAGCCCGCACGATGAACACCATCCACTCCGGCTCTCCTACCGACCCCTGCCCCCACCACGTCTTCAACAAGGCCGACTCCACCATCGCACCCCAACTCCGGGACATCATCAACACCTCCTTCTACACCGCCACCTTCCCGGAGAGCTGGAAGCATGCCGAGCTCCGCGCCCTACTGAAGAAACCAACAGTGGTCCCCACCGACCTCAAAAACTTCCGACCCATCTCGCTCCTCCCTTTTCCAGCCAAAGTCATCGAGAAGATCGTTAACAAACAGCTTGCCGCCTTCCTCGAGACGAACGGATCCCTCGACCCCTCGCAGTCCGGCTTCAGAGCCAACCACAGCACCGAGACCGCCCTCATCGCAGCCACCGACGACATCCGAGCCCTGCTCGACAACGGGGAAACAGCGGCACTCATCCTCCTGGACCTCTCCGCAGCATTCGACACTGTCTGCCACCGCACCCTAGTCCAACGCCTCGACAACACCGGCATCCAAGAGAAGGCACTGAAGTGGATCATCTCATTCCTCGCCGGAAGAACACAGAGAGTCCGCCTCCCCCGTTTCGATCCGAGGCCACCGAAGTCATCTGTGGAGTCCCGCATGGTTCATCACTCAGCCCTACCCTCTTCAACATCTACATGAGACCTCTAGCCACCATAGCACGCCAACACAACCTCAACATCATCTCCTACGCCGACAACACCCAGCTGATCCTCTCCCTCACCAGAGACCCCGACACCGCCAGAACCAGCCTACACGAAGGGATGAAAGACGTCGCCGAGTGGATGAAGAACAGTCGCCTGAAACTGAACTCAGACAAGACGGAAGTCCTCATCCTGGGACCATCACCCTCCGCCTGGAACGACTCCTGGTGGCCGCCAGCCCTGGGCACCGCCCCCAAGCCAACAGACCATGCACGCAACCTGGGCTTCATCCTGGACTCCTCCCTCTCAATGACCAGACAAGTCAACGCCGTATCCTCATCATGCTTTCACACCCTTCGCATGCTTCGCAAGATCTTCCGATGGATCCCGACCGAAACCAGGAAAAAGGTCACCCAGGCCCTCGTCACCAGCCGACTGGACTACGGAGACACCCTCTACGCCGGAACCACCGCCAAGCTACAGAAAAGACTCCAACGCATCCAGAACGCCTCTGCCCGATTCATTCTGGACATCCCCCGATGCAGCCACATCTCCGGCCACCTAAGGGACCTGCACTGGCTCCCCGTTGACAAGAGGATCACGTTCAGGCTCCTCACCCACGCACACAAGTCTCTCCACGACCTGGGCCCCAAGTACCTCAACGACCGCCTGACCTTCTACACACCCACCCTCCAGCTACAGTCTACCAGCCACGCCCTCGCAACCGTACCACGCATCCGAAGAGCCACCGGCGGAAGCAGATCCTTCTCCTACCTGGCTGCCAAGACATGGAACTCCCTCCCCATCCACCTCCGGCTGACCCAGGACCACCTCGCCTTCAGGAGACAACTCAAGACCTGGCTGTTCGAGTAGTAGCGGACCCCTTCCCCCAAGCGCATTGAGACCCTTCCGGGTGAGTAGCTCGCTATACAAATGCTGTGATTGATTGATTGATTGATTGATTGATTGGTGGCAGAGTGGGCTAAAGAACGGTGATGGATCAAACCCAGATCTGTTGACTGGGTGTGAGTGTTTGATTGGTTCTGATGCTCCGTCCATCACCACCCCCTTTTGTACCGCTTTGTTCGCCATAGGTTGGCAGGGTATGCTCAGACGTGAGTCCCTTGCTCATTTTGCCACTGGGTTCAAGCAAGCCTGGCTGAAGACGGCTGAAATGCCAGAAACCGGTCCTAGGAAGCTTGTTTCCGGTCCAGGGAAGGCATGGCTTGGCAGTTCGGGCTGGACTGTTCCCATGAGGCACAGGGTCAGACTGATTTGCATATGGCCATGTCGGAACTGGGGTGGCAGAGTGGGCTAAAGAACGGTGATGGATCAAACCCAGATCTGTTGACTGGGTGTGAGTGTTTGATTGGTTCTGATGCTCCGTCCATCACCACCCCCTTTTGTACTGATTATAAGGAGCTTGCCCCCCGACAAGACCCCGGGACCGGATGGTCTAACCACGGCCTTTTATAAGGCATACACTGAGGAGCTGGCCCCTAGACTGTTAGCCGTATACGAAGAGGCTTTGGGAACGGGCGTACTGCCTGCATCCATGCGGGAGGCCCTAATTATCACACTGCTAAAACCAGATAAACCGGCAGAAGACTTAGACTCCTACAGGCCCCTTTCCTTGATAAATGTAGATGTAAAGATCCTTGCCAAGTTAATTGCAAACCGGGTGCAGCCGTTGTTGCATATGATAGCGCTCCCTAATCATTCGGGATTTATACCAGGGAGATCAACCTCACACAATCTACGTACGATCTTCTCCACCCTGCATTACTTACACCCAGATGTTCAGGCGGCGGTGGTGTTTTTGGACGCCACCAAGGCCTTCGATACTCTTGAGTGGCCCTATGTATTTGCTATATTGGGCAGGATGGGCCTTAGCCCACTCCTCATTAAAATAATTTGCTGGTTATACACCATGCCCAGTGCCCGGGTAAGGGTAAATGGCCTGGTTTCGGAACCCTTCCCCATTTTACGGGGTACGAGGCAGGGATGCCCCCTCTCCCTGCTACTATTTGCCATAGCTATGGAGCCTCTGGCTGCCAGAGTTAGACAACATCACACGGCGAGGGGTATAGGGTTCAGCTCCAGGAATCTTCTAATATCACTGTATGCGGACGACGTGACCCTCTATCTTATAAACCCGGAAGAAAATCTAAACCCTGTACTACGTGAATTCATCCGCTTTGAAGGCCTTGCTGGCATCTCTGTAAATTGGTCCAAGTCGGTAATTTTTCCCCTGACAGATAACACCTCAAGGGTGTCCTCTGAATACCCCCTGAGAGGGAGGCAGACAAGGTCAAGTATCTGGGGATATGGATAAGTCGAGATCTTCAAGAAATCTGGAACCTAAACTATGGGAGAGCAATAATGTGGCTGGGAGAAAAGGTAAAGATATGGGCGAGGCTACCCTTGTCACTCACAGGGAGGATAGCGGTGGCTAAAATGATCATATTACCTAAATTCCTTTACCTGTTCGTAAACATACCGATTCCGCTTACATCAAATTTTTTTACCACCTTGAGATCGCATCTGGTTGAACTAGCGTGGGCAGGCGGGCAAGCGAGGGTGTCCTGGGACATGCTGATGCTGCCCTTAAAACAAGAAGGCCTGGGCGCCCCAGACATGCGACTATATGCACTTTGCGCTCAAGCCCAATTTTTGCATTTTTGGACCCACTCAACTCCCTTTCAACCACATGTGGCAGTGGAACGGGATGCTGTTGCGCCAGTTCCGCTAAAAGTAGCAATATGTGTAAAAGCGAAACGCCCTAGAGGGGATGTGGATACTGCTGGAACACTACGATGGGCGTGGGAGGAATTGCGCAAGAGGGCGGGAATCCCATTGCTCTATGCCCCCTCGCTTTCCTTGGTGCGCAACCCGATGCTGCAGTGTATTGAAGATGGAGTTGACAAAACCCTAGTGAAGAAAATGCACCTTCATACATTCGCTGATCTCTTTCCCGACAACACATTCATGTCCCCTCCGGTGGCAGAGGAAGGCCGCACTGTGCCCTTCTCTGAATTGTTTCTGTATCACAAATTGCGGGCAGCATGCCACGCACTTAGCTGGGACTTCCCGGCGGCCCCTCCGACATTCACTGCTTTGGAGGGCGTGGTGGGCTCTCCATCTCCACGTAAGTTGGTCACCCGTATATACAGGCAAATGCAAAACACAGCACCAGTAGTCACACCTAAATCCCTCCAATATTGGAACGAGGACCTCCAATCCCCGCTGACTGAGGACCAATGGAACTTCTGCTGCGGGCAGCTCACTGAGCTATCTCCCAACTATATGCTACGGTTAATACATTTTAAATATTTGCATAGATTTTACAGGACCCCTATTAGTCTGAAAAGGATGGGGCTCCGGGAAACCGATGAATGCTGGAGATGTAGATACTCCCCTGCCTCTTTTTTACACATAGCATGGTCCTGCCCAATGATCGAGAATTATTGGGCTCAGATTTTTAATTTGGTGAATCAGATTGTTGGGCGATCAGATATCCCGTCCCCTGTACTTGGTATATTGGGGTATGTTAGAGACACTCCACCAAAATCGCGCAAATTGCATGCTTTACTTCTATTATTCGCTAAAAGACGGGTGGCGGTGTGCTGGGGCAGAAGGATAAAGGGCTGGCTGGCTGATGTAACATATGGTCATACACAGTTGAACACATTCTGTGAGCTGATGCCGTCAATGTCCCGGCCTCGCGACATCTGGGAGCCATTTGTGCAGTGGGCTCAGGAACGGTAGGACACAGAGGCACATAGTGACACCTTGGATGGGTAGTTTCTGTAGTGGATGGGGGAGGTGCTCGGGGATTTTCTGCGAAAGGTTGGACCACTTTGTTTTCCCTTTTTTCAGAACTAGAAAAGGGACCAAGGTCAATTGTACGGGATGGTGTGGGACTGTACGACTTCTATGCTAACTGCTTGTGGGTTCTATATGTTCACGTCTACATGAAACTATGTAAAATGTGCGTAGCCCCCGAAGCTTATGGACTTATTCTAAAATATGTATTGTCTTCTATCGGGTTGACACGACCAATATTGAAATATGCACATCACTGAATGACACATGACAACACTATGTATATGGATATGCTGCGACAATGACTGGCTGGTGTTATTGGTTGTATTGTTTTGTAATTATTGCAGATATAACTAATAAAAACAAAAAAACAACAAAAAAAACGTTTCCTGGTTGAAGTGTGGGCAGCCAAATCTAATTTTAGTGGAATCTGCTGGAAGGACTCACGTCCCCAGATATATATATTTGTTAAGCCTTAATTTCTCTGAAACTACTGAACAGATTTACACCAAATCACAAAAGGCGCGCTTTCTTGACCAAAAACTAGCTATCTGCCAAATTTCATGCAGTTCCATTCAGCAGTTCGGGCTGTAGTCATATTCAAAAAATGAAAAATCCCCATATACATAAAATGGAGATAACGTGTTTTAGGACCCCCCCTTTTTTCTCAGCCCCTGTTTAGCGATCACCTCGAAACTTTTAACACAGAGGCAAAACCAAAAAAAAGAAGTTTTGTGAACATTTCATGGAGATTTATCAAGTGGAGCCAAAGTATTTGGCAAAACAAAGTTGGTCCTAACTCTACCTGCTGGCATCCGCCAGTAGGTAATACATATGTATTAATTACTCAGTGGCGGTCTCCACTGTGTAGATATAGTTAGGACAGACTTTCCGTGGTGTTTGACAAATCTTCAGAAACCTTTCCAAACAAAAACAATAGTATTTGTTAAAGGGGCTTTTTCCCCTTCAGTCCCCTTGCTCCCGTGTGAGCAAGGGGCTTCTGAGAGTCCCACAGGAGGTTACGCTCTGATTGACTGGCCGCAACATGGCAAAAGATGTTCCAACAGCTATTAGAGAGCTTAGGAACTTGTGAATGTCCTGGGAATAAACAATTAGAAGGTTTCAGGGAGAAGGGTTGGGAATAGTATACCTTGTGTTGGCCTCCCAAGAATTCAAAAGTAAAAAAAAAAAATAGGGTGGTTTTGCGATCCTGCGTGATTCTCTCAGTTGCAAATGGGGAACTTTGCGCCCAGACGAGTTCCTCAACCGCCATCACAGACACCATGTTATGTTATGTTATGTTATATAATTTTATAACGCGTGCAGCTGCTCTGAGGAGTGTCCCAGTGCGAATCCAAGAGGAGTCACCGAACTAACACTAGGCGAAGAGGTAGGTTTTTAGATGTTTCTTGAAGGCCAAAGTGTCTTGGTTATTGTTACAATTAAAAGAAAGATACATAGTCCAGGTGATGTAGTTCAGGATCGTTGTTTTATTCTTTAGATAAGATCCATATTAAGCCTCATGCTAGGCCTTCTTCAATGCCCCACCAGGAGCAGCCTCCCTGCTGCTCAGCCCATCTCCAACTGATCTTTCCTTCCACTCAAACACACCCAACATTCCGATGACATCACACAGACTGAGCAGCAAGGCAAGGACAGAAACAGAGAGTAGATGCATTATAACTTCCTAGATTACAACACATCCCCCCCTCATCAAATTAATGAAAATATGAACATGCAAAAACAATGTACTTTTTGTGCAAGTCATGAAGATAGTAAAATGCATTAACAACAACTTTCCTGCAATATATGCAGATAGTAAAATGCAAGAACAATGTACATTTTTGCAACAAGATTAAATACATTAATTGTGCGATAATAGAAAGACACACATTGATGATACAAATACTCTTGTGCGCACCCGTAACATGCAGTCCAACACCTTGCACAAGATAAGAACCAATTCAAAAGGGTAAAACCAAACAGGCAAATTAGAGAAGCTACAAAAGAAGGAGACTTCTCATGTGCGCACCCGTAACACACAGTCCAACACCTCACACGAGGTAACAACCAATTCAGAGGGTAAAACCAAAACAGTGAAATCAAAGAAGCTTCAAAAGAAGGGGTCTTCTCATGTGCGCACCCGTAACACACAGTCCAACACCTCACACGAGGTAACAACCAATTCAGAGGGTAAAACCAAAACAGTGAAAACAGAGAAGCTTCAAAAGAAGGGGTCTTCTCATGTGCGCACCCGTAACACACAGTCCAACACCTCACACGAGGTAACAACCAATTCAAAAGGGTCAAACCAAAACAGTGAAAACAGAGAAGCTTCAAAAGAAGGGGTCTTCTCATGTGCGCACCCGTCACACACAGGCCAACACTTCACTCAAATAACCTACCAATTGAAGGGTAAAACCAGACAGGAAAGACTGAGAAGACTCTAAGTAAGGAGTCTTCTTTACATGCGCACCCTTAACGCACAGACTAACCACCTCACATGAGGTAACCACCAATCTAAGGGTAAAACCAAACAGATAAGACCGAGAAGCTTCAAAAGAAGTCTTCTCATGTGCACAACCATAACGCACACAGACCAAACACCTCACACGAAGCAAACTAATAAAAGACGTACACCAACAAGACCAGGGACACTGCCAACCTCTCCCTCACTATACAAACAGATGCAAAACAACAACACTTCACTCACTCACCCCCGCTCATACAAATATCCGAACCTATAACCGTAATTGGTACTTCATCGCATAAAAACACACATGACGGAAAGACAGAATTAAGGCATTTGTGCACAAACGACAACATTAAGAAAAATGCACAGTCTCAAAAAAATAACAAACTAAAATAAAGAAAGTAGTCACCGTTGTCAGTAAGCAGCTCAAGACTGGAACATGTGAGCTACAACCAGGAGAAAAACAGTACCTTGTAGGAGGATCAACCAACAACAGTTCCTCAGAAAATCCAATCTGCCAGAACATCTTCAATCTCTTCTTAAAAATAACTGGATCACCAAATGTCCACGAGGCAGTCGGCGGACTTCACAAAACGCCTCAAGATGTGAACCGGAATCCTGGAAATGCTTGATTGGCAAAAACGTGGTTGGCAAAACGGGAGCGTGCATCAGGAAATGGCCAAAGGATAAAATAGATGCCAGCCACAAGATGGCGGCACGTAGGTGACGACATGCCGGGTGGCTCTCGGCACGTCGCTGCACACAGAACGAGGATGTCGTGAGGGATTCCTCTGATACCGCGCGCAGCACCACAACTAATTATCTTCCAAATCGGTAAGGCTCGCGCTGGCACCAACGAACGCTGCTAGAAGATGACGTTTTTTTCCTAAATAGCGCAGCAATGAAACATACGACCAACAAAATATACTTCGACCGTTGATTCCCGAAAACAGTCAAAGGAGTCTCACAGCACAACAAAACACTGCAGCAGAGCGCATTTAAACTTGGGAGCGGGTCTTCTCCACAACAAGCCATAGAAGATTGAGGGCAGGCACTGGGGTTAGATCTGTCCTTGAGTGTAGCCAGAAATAGGAACAGCATGCACTCTCCCAATGACGGTACCTTAGCCAAGTCAGTAAGCAGTATGCAGGCGGTAACACCGCAACTCCCCACAGATCATTCTTAATACCCCAGCACATTATCCATAGCAGGGTAAAGTAGACAGAGGAACTCTTGGGAATCAAGAGGGAGACAGCAGACAAATAAGCAGGTATATGCAGGTCACTACTTTGAGACTGTCCCAAAATGCAGGAGGGCACACTTCCTCCAAGATAGGCAGGCAGCGGACAGTAGGCAGGCAGGTAGGAGCTGGAAAAACGTTCCCAACCGTTCCCAAAATCCAACAGTCAGGAGTCAGGAACCAACCCAAATCCAAATGTACAGTACAGATAAAATCCAAAGACAGGTAGGCTTAAAGTCTTAGACAAACTGGCACTTACTGGTTGGGGCGACCGTTGAAATAGTCACTGGTGGGGCATTAGGAGTGCCAGGCGTCAAATCCACAGGTTGTAGTTCCTTTCTTGAGTTTTGATAGTCCAATCTCCAAAAAAGTAGCACGCAGGTTCTTAAATTTGTCGCCAGTGTTACAATTAAAAGAAAGATACATAGTCCAGGTGATGTAGTTCAGGATCGTTGTTTTATTCTTTAGATAAGATCCATATTAAGCCTCATGCTAGGCCTTCTTCAATGCCCCACCAGGAGCAGCCTCCCTGCTGCTCAGCCCATCTCCAACTGATCTTTCCTTCCACTCAAACACACCCAACATTCCGATGACATCACACAGACTGAGCAGCAAGGCAAGGACAGAAACAGAGAGTAGATGCATTATAACTTCCTAGATTACAACAGTTATCTGCCCAGCCTGTGGCGAATGAAGCGAGGCACTTTAGCTAAAAGAAGTGCTGATGATCGTAATTGTCTCAGCGGGACATAGAAGGAAAACCGCTTCTGCAAATAGGCGGCACCATGAACGTGGAGGGCACAATGGGCAATAACAAGGGATTTAAATTTATCCCGTTCGGCCACAGTAAGCCAGTGAAGTGAGAGAAGATGTTCGCGTACGCTACTCCTATAGGAGATTCCGAGGAGAAGCCTGGCGGCCACATTTTGGACAGCCTGGAGTTTATTCAATGAGTATCTCAGGATGCCCACATACAAAGCGTTGGCATAATCCAAGCGGGAGAGAATCAAAGAGCGGATGACCGTCTCTTTAGCAGGCCTAGGGAGAAGAGGAAGGAATCTCCTTAAGGTTTTAAGGAGGCCAAAGCAGCTGCCTGAGAGCTTCTTTACCTTGGTGGAAAAGGATAGATTATCCTCGAACCACACTCCCAGGTTCTTAGCAGATTTTCCATTAGAGGTCGGTAGGGGGAACCCAGGAGGCCACATCGTATCTCTGAAACCCGGGGGGGGGGAAATTACCATAAAGGAGAATCTCTGACTTGTCTTCATTACATTTGAGTTGCGCGGCAGCAAGCCACTTGAAGTCCGAAGACAAAGACAAGAAAGTATCTCGGCCCCCAGACAGCAGATCTTCACCATTTTGGCCTCCTATTGCTCCTGGTGGCACGCCCCTGTCACTGGGAGCACTTTCCTTGCCCTCCCAGTCTCAATGAGGGTCAACTCCGCAGGTAGCTGTCTTCACTGGCTCCCTGCGCCAGTCTTTCACCTGGCTGTCCTCCTGGGCCTCTCTTCTCTTTGCGCAGAGGCCCAGGCTTCTGCTCACTGGTCCTGGACTCCCCTTCTGGCACAATTCATGATCCTGGAACAATCAGGGGGTTCTTCCTTCCAACTGCCCAGGCTCCAGCACCAGTCTTTCTCAGCAGACCACTCCCCAGAGAGAGCTCCTCTTCCTGTGCAAGCTCTTTTAAAATAATTTAGAGGGAGCTGGGAGGAAGTCTCTGTTTGTCCTAGCAAGCAGCGACACATCACCTCTCTGCCCCTGCTCCCTCCTTCCTGCCCAGGCCTCTGGGTTAGTTCAAAATTGCGTTGTCCAGGGGTCTCATGCCACATGGTTCCTGAAAAGCCCCTTCCCACCTTGCTGCCTTCTCTCCAGAGCAGCTTGGTGCTTGGCACCAGGTGACAGCTGCTGATGGATAACCGTGTAGCTCCACCCACCTTCTCTTCCTCTTGGAGAGGAGACCTTCGCCCTTGGAATGCTTGCAATGAAGGGTTATGCCTCTGCTGCTACAGCTTGGGAAGGAAGGTCAGTAATCCAGCCTGGCAGGGTCACACCCAGCCAGGCTCTGGTTATGAGCTGAGTCAGAGGAATATGACATTTCTGGATTACCCATAAGCAGTACATATATTGGTTTGGACTCAGCAGAATACTTATTTTCACATAAATTACAGTGGACTTTAGTGCGTGTCTGGAATTTTCAGGCCCTAGGAAAGTGAAACTATCCCATGTGATCCCCATCTTCATAGGAGAATTATGGAGCGGTCCTTCAGTGAAAACAGTAAAGCACACTGACTTTCCCTTACATGTTTCTTCCCTTCAAATAAAACCTATTCCATGTCACCACCCAGCTCTGCATAATTCCCGCCACACCATTCAATCTGTAGCTGCTCCTGGGCTGCGCACGCCAGGAGTCTCCCCTGCGCAGCCCCTACACGTGTGCACACGTATATACACACATATCTGCATGTAACCAGCCCGGTGCCCCTTACTCTGGCTGCAGCGCAGCGGCCTACTCTCACCAGGGGGATACCGGTAAAATCCACATTCAGTCTCTTTCATCATGAGTTCCCTGTGGGTGAGTCCCGACTTATGATCTCTCCCACAGTAAAAGCTCAACAATTAGGTGCTCAAAAAGCGAAAAATCTGTGTGGCTCAGATGGTCAGAGCCACCTTCTAACAGTTAAGACATAACATTTTAAACAAAAAAACACTGAAATTCACCAGTTATAGTTTACTGAAGTTACTATATCTTATACGCATCTACCATGCAGTGCTTATCATCACACATTTGACATCAGTCATGACATGTTCTATGACATCATTGATAACATCACTGAAGACGTTTGAAATGACATCATTGATGACAACACCATGCATGGCGGGTGCACAATCACCAATCCAGAATCTTTCCAACCCCACATTTCAGCATGAGATCTTAAAATTCCACTCCAATCCCAGAATGAATATAAATATGCTTACATCTAAAATGCTACACACAGTGACAATATCACTAATGCCATCAAACATATACTTTTTAAACCAGTAATTGCAATGGCAGCTGTATTGGGTGTGCTATGGTGCGACCTATACTGCCTGGCTTCCCAAAACAAAGAAAAGAAAACTTATCACCTTCTTAGCAGCCTTCTTTTCTTACCTACCACAATATATCATCAAGTCTCACACATAAAACAATCCTTATTCAACTTACAAAAGTTTATAATGGGAATCTGACACTGTACTCTGCAAATTCTCCCCTCCTGTCCTGCTTTCAACCTAACGTTCTTCACTTAAGACAGGCATATCCCCAATTGAAATAGTTTAGCTCTCTAAACAATTATTTGTTTCCCTATTGCTGCCCCTTTCTTTCCCTACCGCCGTCTCTTACATCTACACATCCATGAAGTTAATCCTATCGCTTCTGAAAGGTGCATTACAATAACATACTTACTAGAGTGACTTGAGTGACCTCTCCATCATAGCTGGTGTCTAAAAATAAATCAGTCAATCTGCACCTGGTTCACTTACAAGCAATGCCTTCTCACCTATCTCTATCCCCTCATCATCTAAATACCAAAACTCTCCAAAGGACAACGTGTCCCATTCGCAGGCTTACTCATGAAGGAAGGTGAATGCACATGCAAATTCACACCACTCCTAACTTCTCAGGAAATGCCTCGAAGTACTTCAAGCAGGTCACCCTTAGCGATTACCAAGAGTCACTTGATCAGTAATAGTGTGCTATTAAAAGTAAACAAAATATGGACTAATCATTTTTTTTACCTTTGACACCGCTCTCAGATTAAAATATTATGAACTGTGTCTGCAAGCCAACCGAAAATCTGGTTATGGTTGGAAACTCACCATGTCTCAGACTAATACACCTTCAATGCTGAAATGCAGTCTCCAAGTACAACAATGGAAAGTTCTGTTGCAAGCCTCAGATGCCAGCATTAAACTCTTGGACTATAATTGCAAGCTTCTAAAGATTAGCAAAAAGTAGCTCTTGAAAACTGCCCAACCTCCTCACACATGAAATACACTTCTGATGCTTTGCATCAACCAGGATCCCAACTCCTCTGACTTCGGCTGCCTCACCTAAACGTCGCTAGCCAGTGATTAGCTACCACTACCCCTTTGATCTTAGCTTTAACAGCCCACAAATCCTTTCTGAATGATGTACCACCCACCTAGGACACCCTGCCAAGGCTTGTCTAAGTACTCACAACAACATCAGGTGTGTCATCAGTCTGAATCTCTCGTGGCACAAGGTGCCTTGAACTTTAATTAAAAGGTTGCCATTCGCATATTCCCTGGAGTATGCTCACTTAAACCAGCCATTGATAAATGGTAGTGTCTGTTTAAAAGGCAACCTACTCCCTCCCAATCCAATGTGGTGCCACTTTCAAATGAATGAGCATCCAGTTCAAGATTAGAAGAGCGAGCATAAAAGTCAGGATGAAGAATTGCTTAGTGCAAGGCATCTCTGTGTCTTCATGGGTTCTGCCATTTGTTGGTCCAGTTCCCACACAGCCTGCTCTTCCAGAGCAGCGAAACATTGCCCGGCACACCCTCGCCCACCTCCGGTGATGCTCCCAGAGCCCGTACCCGGACCCAGGCCTGCCGCCTGCTGTCATGGTTAAGTGAAGGTGGCGCTGGATAAAGCAAAACAGTGCGGCCACTGGATAAAAAAACCCAGTGCGGACACCTTTGCCTCTGTGAATAAGGTCTGTGGCTGCACCTCTTGTGGGAGCCGCCTCCTCTTCCCCATGGCCCTTGCCCTTTCCCATGGTTCTGGGTAGGTGGGGGCGGAAAAGAAAAGGTAGTAAGTAAGAAAGTAAGTAAAAATGGAATGAAAAAGGCAAGTAATAGAAAAAGAGTGAACAACGCACTAAAAACACACAAAAAGTAGGAAAAAAAGCACAATATACAATCAGGGATAGATAATAAATAAAAATGATCAAAAAAAGTTTATAGAAACAAAGAAGATATAGGGAGGATATAAAAACAGGCCCAGAACTATAGCAAAAAGTCTAAAACAAGATGGCCGTGCCCATTGCTGACCACGTGGTGAAGTTTGCGCGATATTTCCCCCCGAGCACGCAAAAAGCATCCCCGAACACGCAATATACGTTCCCCAACAGGAAAAACGCATCGCGAATAGGCGCAACAAGCAACTTCGCATGCTCGCGGAATTCCGCGTAGCTCACAGAGTTTATTTGCGACTTCGCAGAATTACGCGTAGCGCGACTACGTGAACTCTACCCAGGATTATAATTAACAAGCCACGCAAGGACACCCTGCATGGTACTTCGTGACTCAAGACTCAATAAATGTAGAGTAATACATGACAGCGCAAATTGCTGCCTTGCAGTAATCAGAGGCAGGGAGGCGTGCCATGGTGGAGCGTGGGTGTTCCCATGAATCCACCCATGCATTCTAACACATTCACAGATTTACCAACACTGCTAGACCTGCAAATGCATCAAAAGTGTATGCCTCCCCACCAAAGGCGCAACAAGTAGACATATGTTTATTTCTCCTTGTTATTTCCTCTTTCTAATTAAGCTGCATTGTGCAAAATGCCTTGAGGATTGTTCTTGTGCAGGAAGGAGCCCCTTCCTGCACAAAAAAGCCCACCTACAACACAGGCACCCTTATACTATGGTGCGTGCATGACGGGTTGCTGCTTTGAGTTAATGGTTGATAAATGTACCCCTTAATGTCCAAGTAGCATCAAGCTAGACTCTATAAATGTTAAGTTCCTTCACGTAAGAAGCTTTCCACATATGATGGAGATTGAGACCAGATTTATCAAGGGCTTTGTGTTGCCATTGTGCCAGGCAGGGTGTCACAAGGGCAACACAATCCCTAAGTCAGATTTACCAAGCAGCGCAAGGCCTCCTTGTGTGGCCCTGCATTGCTTGGTAAATCTGCAGTAACACAAGTCTCTGCAAGACACTGCTTGCTTTACTCTGCCCTGGGAAGGCGTTCCAGGGGTGTAGTGTGGGTGTTCCCACACATCCAGCCTTGGATTTTGGTGCATTCTCAGATTTACCAACAGTGGTAACCCTGGGAATGTGTCAAAATGCTACGCCTTCCCAGGAGAGGCTCAATGAGGAGAAATATCTTTATTTCTATTTCGTCTCCTTGTTTCCTTTTTCTAAATGTGCTGCTTAGGAAGAGGAAAATGCCTCTGAGAATTGTTTTATTCACAGGAAGGTGCTCCTTCCTGCACAACAATCCTACATTACAACGCATGCAGCCAGACACCATGGTTGGCACCAATGCCCTCTCCCTTTCATGCTCCGCAGTGCAGCAAGGTGTCTTACTGCGTTGTGTGAAAGGTTAATAAATATGTCCCAAACTCTATGATTTAGGAAGCCCTCCATCTTGGGGAGTCATGCACACAGTCTCCAATTGGACGCCCCTAACCACTCTGAGGCAGTCAGCTGGTATTCTCTTCACTGGAGAACAGGAAAGGTATATGGAATGCTCTATACCATTGGACTAGTAATCAATGACAACACTACATTAGAGGTTTTTTATAGTGCCCACCAGAGCCATTCTAGGTAGTGGAACACTTTACATAGGTTGAAAGCAAACAGTTGAAAACTGAAGCGTGATATATATACATAAGCAGCACCAGAGGTGTAAGAAGTTTATAAATCACAAAAAGTCATATCAGTTTAATAACAAATGTGTTACAAGAGTATAGTATATTTAGTAGGAAGCCCATCATGAAATGAGGTCAGGAAGGTCAAAGCGGACTTGTATACCTGGGTTTGATATTGTGACAAAAGCAAGGACAATACCTGTAGGGCCTATAGGGGAAACACCATCGAAAATCGAGGGACCAAATACTTCATTTTGAATATATATTAACATGGGTTGGATCTGTTAGCTGGCGGAATGGTATTCCATACTGTAGCAGCATTTTCTTAAAAAATGATTGTAGGAGTTCTTGGGTTTTCCAGAGGCAGGTTTCCAGAGCTTCGCAAGAGTTGGAAATCACTGAGGACACTGAGATTGTTGTTATGGAATGTGAAGTTCTAATTAGGAGTGGTTATGGACCACGGCACACGTGGCAAGGATTTTTCAAAACATCCCCTTTTCCACTGTGGCTTGTGCTGCGGCCCTTTACGGCAGCTAGCCCTTTGTCTCCCATAAGCCTGGATGCTTGGTGCCTAAAAGTATAACAAGCAATGGATACCTGACTTGAGGGAAACAGAGAAGAAGGATAGTTAATGAAGAAACACTAGTCCTGAAGGAACGCTCTCCATGACCCCTCATGCAATAGTCCATCTAGATATGAGCATAAACTATCATTCAATAAGGCATAATATGTATCTTGTTATTTAAGTAATCAAAAATATGCATAAGAATATTATTATCAAAAGATGAATACATTTAATACTCACTGCTGCAGGTTAAATTAGAACTAACTAGATGAGGGTGAGCATAGCTAGACTCCACAGGATTGATTGTAGTGAGAGCTAATGCTGGAAGGAAAGATTAGCAGAGCACATCAGAGGGAACTCCGATAAAGAAGTTGCAAGGAAACTGAAGGAGCGGTCTAAACATAACCAATTGATGCACTGGTGGTTCGATATCCTGGATCGGGAGCAGGACCTGCTGGACCTGCTAGGTGTTGAGGTCCCGGGGCTTGGTGAGTAGATATTTATATTACTATTGTGTTCTTCTGTTCTGTGTTATTGTGAATATTATTTTTTTCGTAAATAGCTAACATGCTGCTCCTGCTTACATGCAAGTAACTTATGTTTAAAAATCGTATATTATGTGGTTGTTACTTCCGGACAGGTGCTCGGAGCTACTAGCTAATCGTACTTGTTTGCAACTTTGCACTCACTTCGGCTGGTTATGTAAGAGAGGTTAGAGAATTTAAGTTTGGTAGGTTATCCAGATAGGAAAGACTCCAGTCCTTTCCTTTGTCCTGTCAGGCTGACCTGTCTCCTGTCACTAAGATAGTGGTAGTAGTCAGTTAGCATTATTTGGTAATTTAGCGGCCTGCGTGACGCGTTCTCTCACATGACTTCAGTCCTAGTAGAACCTTTTGTAGTGTTTATGGTGAGTGAATAGCAGCCAACCAATTTGGTGTATGCAATATGCATGCATCTATCTATGCATCAAGAAGGATAAATGATGACTTAGTAATTATTGGCCAGTGAAAGGGGGTTGTTGGAGTTGAGACTGAGAGATGATTGGGAATGAGATTGAAACTTAGAAGCAAATACCAGATTTTTTGCAATTCAGTCCAAAGTCTGGAATAGGCGAGCTCGGTATGTTTAGGATTCAAGAATCAGAATTGAACTGTGAAATAATAATGATCGGATGGTACTCGACTGCGATACATACCAGTCGACTACTACTAGTTGAATACCTCCATCTGATTGATTTAGGATAGGTCAATGTTATTGCAATTGCTGTTTCCTGTCTAAAAATATTTTTTGAGCAATTATATTGATTTATTTAACACAAATCATTTTTTGTCGCTTTAATTATGTCTTACATGATTAGCATCCAGGGGCAAGAAGAAGACTAGGTCAGCTGGCAGTGTGGCTGGTGCGGGAGCTGGAGGGGCCTCCCAGGCGCAGCAGGAAGCGGCCTCAGAGGCAGATGGCTCTGCTGCTGGCCCCAGTAAGTCCTCCTGGTGTTGTTATATATTAATATTTCCCTATTTTTACCTCTCTTTTATTCCTATTTTCAATCTATCTGTTTTTAAATTCTTGTTTTTGCTACTTTACCTACTACTAAGTACTAGTACTACTGCTAACATTGTTTCTAGTGTCTGTTTTTTTTTCTTTACATCAAATCAAACTGCATCTGGCTAACCTCTGCTCTGAATCTGTATTAGTCTGTCTGTAGCTTGCTTTCTTCTGGGTTTCACTCAGCTTTCCCTCTCCCCATAGTTATATGTGGATTGCCTAGTAGTGGTACTGTAAGACTCACAGAACCCATTGGTCCTAGGCTACTACTAGTACTAGTAAGGACTCCTTACTACTACCAGTACTAGTAGCACTAATCTGCTGTGCAGATTGCATGCCTAAGTAAGGTATTATCCACAAGTTTGTGAGATGAGAAGGCTTTACTTTCTTTTACTGTCTCATCATGCTCAATCAGTAATGGTGGTCACTCACATTGGACAGAAACAGGACCACCCAAATTGGTGTATTTTACTTTTTCCTTTCCAGGCCTTGTACTTTTTTTAGTATCAGCAATTGATGGTGAACACTGAACAACTGTTACCGTGCACAATGGCTGGAAGGAAGTAAGTGGAGTAGGAGGACGGCACCATTATTTTCCAACTAAGAGAGACCTCATGTCCGACCAGTTGGCCACTCTTTCTTCGTATCAAAAAATGAGATGCACCCCTAGCTCTAGTCACTGAGTGCAGTCCTTTGGGTTGTCCTCTTCTTGAGAGGTTTTCCAAAAATAGACACCAACAAAATGCCTAACCAGATATTATTTTGTTAATTTTGATAGGAAATACAGTCTACTATTCCCTGGTATCCGAATTGTAGATAGTGATGTGTGTGGTGTACATGACATTATCAATTATGTATTTTCAATCTTGCTAATGAAAAAAATAAATAGGGGAGGGGTATAAGGCATTTAAAAAAATGTGAAATCTTTTTTCCAGGCGTTCCGACCACCAGTGCTGGGTCCAGCGGTGAGGGCCAAGCCACTCCGAAGGGAGGGGATGCGACAGCCATAGAGGGTGAGCCAGCAGCAGTAGCGGGCAGTGGTAAGTCATATACCTTACTTATTGAGAATGATGAATACACTCGCTGCAAGGGTGCACATATATTCAGTACTAGTCTAGCACACTGTGCTTCTGCTGAGACTAAGTTCTTGTGATCACTGAACAGTTGAAGAAGACACCCTTTACTTAACATTAGCATTAGTGGCGGGGGTTGAGTAACTAATGACCTATTCTAGTCTATCTTCAACTCAGCAAAGACAGTTTTATGACGAAGACAAACAGTCGGATGACATGTATGACTGGCAGAGAAGGATGCGTGGGTAAAGGAAGGTGCCCCGGGATGCATATAGGTGGCGGATGAAGATGATAGATCGCATGGGTAGTTGAAGGATGGGTGAAAGATGAAAGGTATGGATGGTGGTTGGTTATGGCTATGACAAATGCATGTTGTCTGTGAAAGCCGGTTTATGATAGCCATGTTTGGATGGATGGATGCCTGGATGGTATCATAGATAGTAGGTGAAAACAGAATCAGACTGGATGAAGAGAATGTAAAAGAAAATTAAACCGTGCCAGAGTACCAAAGCCAAGGGTGAAGATTAAGAATAAAATAATAATAATACTAGAAGAGCAATGCACTTTTTAAATGAAAAAAGCCCTGGGAAGAACAAGGTCTTTTTTTTTGCAAGGTTTTTGATTCAAAGGTTTGAGGTTGTACTTGTATCTCAGAATGCAACACTCCCTTGACTCACAACAGATATATATTGTGCATGATTATTATTTACCCTACCCACCCATCATTAATCGCATCCCTCCGACTCCGAGGCCCACTTCCGCTCCAGTACCTACCCATGTCTTTTTTGACTGTGTCAGCCACGGGTGGCCTATTGGCTGCATGGTAACTAGTACTTACAAATCACTCAGTATGTCACCATCATCATCATGTGAGTGACATGATGTTGTGCTGCAGTATATCAACATTCATAAGCATGTCATTATTAACCATCATCATGTACCTTATTGCAGTAGGCAGGGTGAAAGTGTAATTGTCTGAGCATTTGTCATTGAGATTTAACAGAGTATGGCCGTAATGGAAATAAATAATTGTGTAGTACAGCTGGCCCACATGCCTACAGTAGTAAAGTAACACGAGTCTGCGACAAGAGTATGTCTGTCTAAGGCACAAGCTGACTGAGCTGGCATGCCTACAAGATTAATTGTGCTAAACAAGAGAGAGAAAAAAAGATAATACTCTACTACTCCATAGTGCCTGAAAGTATAATCATCACATCCAAATCTCAGGGGCAGAGTGAGTGAAGTGAGAAGGAGAGGATACTACAACTGCTAGTGCTACTACTGTGCCACTACAATTTTTCTGTGTGTAATTTAATGTTGTGTTACTGTTTTGCTAAGAGTATTGGTTACAAAAATTGTCTTTTTTTTCCTTTCTTGAGATAGCTACTCCTTCCCAACCTACTAGGCAGGAGTTGGTGGCCAGGGCCCGGCAAAGGAAGCTGGAGGCCATCCGAGATGAATATCGCCGGTTGGTTGCCCTGGCGGAGGAGGAGGAGGTGGCAGCTACAGCTTCTTCCTCCAATGCCCCGGGGCCCAACCAGCCCCCCCCCCAGCCTCCGGTAGTATGGCGGCGCTGTGCTCTGGCAGCCGCCCGCCGCCCATCAACATCATCATCTACTGCTGCCCACTCCTGTTGTTCCTGCAGGAACTTTCGGCTCTGCGTGCTCCTCAGGGTGACACGCTTGGAGGCCAAGCTGGAAGAGGTCGGCTTGGAGCGAACTAGCCGGTACCCCCGCCACTAGACATCACCTCTCAGCCTTTGACTCTTGACACCTTTTTTTATCTTTTTTTGGGTGGGTGGGATGTTGGGACTAGTTGGAGAACCTTGGGATTTACTTTTTCTTCAACTTTGACTGACATTTATTTATTACTGGGCATTGGTTGGGGTTAGGGAGAGTGGTGGGTCAGGTGTTGTCGGTTTTTCTTCTTTTTTATATGTGTTAGGGTAATACATTTATAGTTTTCTAATACATATGATGCAAATCTTTTCTGGGGGGGTTACTCTTTTACGTCACCTTGTTTGTTTCCTCCTTTAGCTGCAGGGCCGCAGCCAGTTTTTTAAATCTGCCAATAGTGTAACACATCGACAGATAGATGAAGTACAGTACCCTCACTTGTCCTACTACTGTCAGCCTCTCCTCCTAGTCTATGAATTCTGCAACTAAAACCCCTTTGTAGTATGTAATGTACTCGGAAGGATGTGGGTGTGTGAATTAATTAATTTCCATAGTATATACATTATTGACTCCCCCACACTTTTTCTCTTACCTGTGATTGATCTTTAGGCAAATGGCTGCATGGTGATGGTTTGGTTTCCTAAGGTGCCATGGTGGGTGGTGGTAGCAGTAGTTGATAGCTGCATTTGCAAAAAAAAGTACACAAGAAGAAGACTACCAAACAAGAAGAAAGTGATGATGAATGATATTGTTAAGCAATGCTAAAGTAAAATAAAACATAATGGTGGCAGGGATAGCCTAGTACAAGTTACACCAAACTGAGGTGGTTGACTCCATCTTGAAGTGGACAAGAGTATACTTTAGTGCTGGAAGGATGATAAATCGATGCCGGCAATTAGTTATTAATGGGTTAATAATTATGTTCCGCTGGAAAAAAAGAGAATAGCGAATACTACTGAGCAATGCATGGGTGGGCACTGGGCAGTCTAATCTGTTGCCAGTGTGGCCGAATTTCTATGGTTTTATATGAGTCAAATGTCCAACTAACTATAACGTTCCTGAAACCTATGCTCCTGCCCTGTAATAGCAAACATAAATGTCCCACGCTTGCACACCCCGGGACATTGTATGACCTGCGCATGGGAGGTGGTGTTCCATGGGACCATGATGCTTTGTTTAATGCATAACTACAGAATTAGTATAAACACATACTAACACTAATTGCGCACGTGTGGTACAGCAACTAGAGTGTAGTGAAGGGGCAGAGGAAGCCCAAAATCAAAAAACATAAATCCTACCAGAGGTAGCATCACATAGTTCGATCAGTCGACAACCCTGGGATGAGTAGAAACAGATTCACCAAGAAAACGGGTCTTCAGCACAACGCGAGCAAGCGCAAAATCTTGGTGAGAGCTGCCTTCTTATCACCTACTCCCGCTCGTCGCCAAATTTATGTAGTGAACAGGAAGACAGCTGTGGATCCGATAAGTATATTTATTGCAGGAAAAGAAAACAGCTTAAACAGCCACCAACAGGACCAGACACCAAAGCATCTGTCTTCTCCAGCACCGTGTACAAACTCCCCAAGATTCCCCTCATGACAGCCCTACATTATAACATTACATACTTACATTATAGTATGATTACATACTAACATTGTACTATGACTGACATTGAAATAGTACACAGAGCACATCACTTTACAGCAATGAGCTCACGGTTTAGTCCCCGAGTCTTCAGACCAGTAGGGGAGAGTAGTTCGCTTCCCTCTTCCTGTATAGTATAAACGCATACTAACACTACTTACAGTTATACTACAGCGGCCAGTATGCTGCAGCGCCCACAGCCCATCACTTTACAACAATCAGCTTGGTTTGATCCCCGAGTCTTCACACCGGTAGGTGTAGTACTTCGCTTCCCACTTCCGGTATAGTATAAACACATGGTAGAGCTCAGTAGTTCGCTTCCCACTACCTGTATGGTGTAAACGCTTACTAACACTACTTCCACAGGTATCCTACAAACACTAGAGCACATCACTTTACAGCAATGACCTCCCGGTTTAGGCTCTAGGTTTCATACCCGACTGTAGCAGCATCTCATCTCACCACCATGTCACTCTGAGCAACACCGCACTTTCAGACTAGTAGGTGTGACTACTTCGCTTAGCACTCCCCCACAGAGGTTACAGTGCTCCTATACTCCTGTTTCCTACTCTTTTCGCCCTTTTTCCCCCTTACTCGCTTCAATGGAATCACAAAATGGCAGTCAACACTTCCTAGTTGCAACCGCTCGCAGCGCTCACAACCAATAAGCAGCAAGCTTGTGCTCGTAACGCCTCAGCCAATCAGATGGCAGAATTCCCAAATATCGATATCTGTAAATTTCGATACTTCTCCAAAACTACTGAACGGATTTACACCAAATAAACAAAAGCGTGCTTTCTAGACCAAGACCCTTCTCCCTGCCAAATTTGGGGCAATTCCGTTCACACGTTCGACCTGTAGCCTTGTATAAAGTTTGATATGGAAATTAACATGGAGAAAACACGTTTTGGGATCCCCCTTTTTTCTCGGCCACCCTTGACGAATCAGCCCCAAGATTCCCAGATAGGAGCTGATATGAACAAAGAATTTGTTTGGAAAATTTCATGAAAATTCATCAAACGACGCCAAAGTTATAAGCAAAACAAAAAATGCTCTTCCTATGGAAACTTGGTCCTAACTATAACTACCTACTGGCGACCGCCAGTAGGAGGTAATATATATATATATATATCTATACATAGAAGGCACTGAAAAATTTTCACTGAAAAAAACGTAGGTTTCAGGCACGTTATAGTTAGGAATTAGCATTTAAAAAAGCTTAGAAATTCACTGAAAAAACCATAGGTTTCAGGAGCGTTATAGTTAGCTGGACTTTTCACTCGTACAAAACCATTGAAATTCCCCCGTTACAGTTAGTTCAGCTAACTATAACTCGCGCGCCCGCAATGCACTGCTGATGACGTCACATATTACATCACTCATGACATGGTCAGTGACATCACTCATGACATCACTGATGACATCTCAAATGACATGTCTGATAACATCACTGATGACATCATCCAGTGAATGTGTGTTTTTCTGAATATTAAATATGTTTTATATATGTATATCTCAAGGTCAATGGAAGAATAAATGGGTATATAAGTGTCTAAATGGATGATTTGTTTTTGAAAAATTGATTGTATAACTGACTGATTAAGTGTATCTTAGTGAATACATGGCTTAGTGAGTAATGTTTAAATATGTAAATATCTGTATCAGTCTCTCACTTTCTGTATAAGTGGCAGCATGGGTTGGTGAGTAGCTACATGAGTGTCTATATAGGTTATTAGTTGGTTTTTTGAGTATCAGTATGAGTGTCTGAGTGTCTGTATGGTTCGGTGGGGGTATTACGTAGTGCATAGGTGCATGAATGAGTGACTCACTGTTTGTATGTGTTGAAGACAGCATGTGTGCAGGACTGTATGGATGGATGAGTGTGTGTATGGGGGTGTTAGTGAGTGAATGACTGTCTCAATAGTGTCTTTATGAGTAACTACACATGTTGTAAACTAGTATATCTGACTATTGGTGTATATAAGTGAGCATATGTGAGAGTGAGAGATTGGAAGAATTCCTGTATGAATAAGTATGTGCTTCTATAAGTGATTGTTTAAAAGACTAAGTATGTGTAAGTTTCTGTAGAACTAAGTGTGGTGGTGTGTGTTTAACTGTATATGTAAGTAAATGGATGTTTGATTCTTTATTAGCATGAGTGACTATGTGTGTGAGTAACTCTATGGATGAGTGGCGTTGTGTAACAGGATGTATAGGTGTATGAGTACATATGATGAGTGAGTACATGTATGAGTGACTGTATAGGACTGTTGGTGAATGAGTATATGTGTATGTGGATCTTAGAATTACTGAATAGGTTGTTGTAACTGGTATTGGTATGTCCATTGTTTTGAAAATTTTAGTTTCTATTTTTGAATGTGTGTATCAAAGGTTATATTAGGGTGAGAGGAGGTCTGCCACTCTACCACAAGGATGATGTTATCAGTGATGTCATTTGAGATGTCATCAGTGATGTCATGAGTGATGTCACTGACCATGTCATGAGTGATGTAATATGTGATGTCATCAGCAGTGCATTGCGGGCGCGCGAGTTATAGTTAGCTGAACTAACTATAACGGGGGAATTTCAATGGTTTTGTACGAGTGAAAAGTCCAGCTAACTATAACGCCCCTGAAATCTTTGTTTTTTTCAGTGAATTTCTAAGGTTTTTTAAATGCTAATTCCTAACTATAACGTGCCTGAAACCTATGTTTTTTTCAGTGAATTTCAAAGTTTTTTTAAATGCTAATTTCTAACTATGCCTACAGAGATAGGACATGTGAAGAAAGAAGAAAAAATGCACAGAAAGAAAAAAAAGAAATGCAGAAAGAAGCAACAGAAGTCCTCAAAGACGAAGAAAAGTGCAGGAAGAAGGATAACGTGCAGAAAGAACAAACAGAAGCGCAGAAAGAAGCCTTGTTGCAAAATCATCCTGTACCCTCAACTTTTTCAGACGGATGCTGGTGGTAACTGAGTCTGACTAACCAGTCCTAGAGCCAGTGCTATGTTAAAAGACACTTAGAATACAGTGAAAACACCTACATACACTAGGGAACACTATGCGTTGGGGTCCCCCTGTGATTAGCATGACCTCCTCTGTTAGTCCCTAATATATAATAGGGCAGGGGGATTAAAACTACCTCTTAAAACGCGCCACAGGGAGTGTTTGCACATGTCATCTCAGGCCCCGTCCCCTCCCTTCCCCACTGTGTAAACACGCCCTGTGGCCGTTTTAAGTTGGGAGATTAAATCCCCTTGATTCCTGAGGGTACCTAGGGTCCAACTAGAAAACTAGGTACCGCCAGTAAGTGCCACAGAGCTGCGTTGCAGAGAGATGTAAAAAGGGGCATGGCCTAGACCACCTCTCTGCAACGCAGTGCAGTGGCACTTACTGGAAGCACCTGGTGGGCTAATTGGCACCCAGGGTCCCTCAGGATTGAAGGTGAATTATTTCCCCAACTTAAAACGCGCCACAGGGCGTGTTTGCACACGTTAACTCAGGCCCCGTCCCCTCCCTTCACCACTGTGTAAACACGCCCTGTGGTCGTTTTTAGTTGGGAGATTAAGTTCATTTGAATCCTGAGGGTCCCTAGGGTTCAACTAGCCCACTTGGTGGCAGATTTACAATAACTGACGCATCCCTGCATATCAGCAGGGATGCGCCAGTTATTGTGCGTCACGGCTCCGCCACCATGGATGCGCCGCATTTACAATGCGGCGCACCATGGGGCAAAAAAAGGACAGATGCGTGACGCATCTGTGCCATAAAGGCAGCGCATTGCTGGAGTTGCGTCGCAAGCGCGACGCGGCTCCGGCAAGGCTCTGGGGTGCCCTATCTTCACAATGCTGCGTCAATCCTTACGCCTGCTTCAAGCAGGCGCAGGGTTTTGACGCAGCATGGGCTCAAAAGTGACTGAGTGAAATCTTGTAGATTTCACTCAGCCACTTTTAAGAGGCGTTCCTGCGATGGAACGCTCCCCCCCTGCGCAGGAACGCCTACTTCTGGCGCAGGGCTTTACAACGTGATGCATCTCCCAGATGCGTCACGTTGCAAATACCCCGCAGCATGGCGCTGGTTTTGCGCCGCCGCTGCGTCACAAAAGTGACTCAACGGCGGCGTAAAAGAGGCTCAAGGGGCTTGTAAATCTGCCCCTAGGTACCTCCAGTAAGCGCCACAGAGCTGCGTTGCAGAGAGGTGTAGAAAGCGTCACGGCCTGGACCACCGCTCTGCAATGCAGCTCAGTGGTGCTTACTGAAAGCACCTGGTAGGGGCCCTCAGGACTGAAAGGGAATTATATCGCCAACTTAAAACGTGCCATAGGGCGTGTTTGCACACGTCACCTCAGGCCCCGTCCCCTCCCTTCCCCACTGTGTAAAAACGCCCTGTGGCCGTTTTAAGTTGGGAGATTAAGTCCCCTTGAATCCTGAGGGTCCCTAGGGGCAAAATAGCCCACTAGGTACGTCCAGTAAGCGCCATTGCAGAGAGTTGTAAAAAGGGGCACGGCCTGCACCACCTCTCTGCAACGCAGCGCAGTGATGCTTACTGGAAGCACCTGGTGGGCTAGTTGGCCCCCAGGGTCCCTCAGGATTGAAAGGGAATTATTTCCCCAACTTAAAACACGCCACAGGGCGAGTTTGCACGTGTCACCTCAGGCCCAGTCCCCTCCGTTCACCACTGTGTAAACGCGCCCTGTGGCCGTTCTAAATTGAGAGATTAAGTCCCCTTGAATCCTAAGGGTCCCTAGGGTCAAACTAGCCCACTAGGTACCTCCAGCAAGCGCCACAGAGCTGCGTTGCAGAGAGGTGTAAAAAGGGGCGTGCCCTCAGAACACCTGTCTGCAACGCAGCTCCCTGGCGCATACTGGAGATACCTGTTGGGCTAGTTGTCCCTCAGGGACCCTCAGTATTGAAGGGGAATTAATTCCCCAACTTACAACTCGCCAGGGGCTGCGTTTGCAGAGTGCTGCAAGGAGGGGGCGTGGCCTCCGGCGCGATGCCGGTCTTTTATTTTTGACATTTTTTTAGGAAGGGGGGCTGTGTGGCCCCCCTTCTTTTTCAAATTTATTGGCCCTGGGGACCCCATCCCCCAGGGCCTGCCTCCTAATTTTTTTGGGGGGAAAAAAACATTTGGAAGGGGGCCGTGTGGCCCCCCTCCCAAGGCCTTAATCGGCCCCAGGGACCCCAACCCCCGGGGCATTGCCTTTTTGTTTTTTTAATTCTTTAGAAAGGGGGCTGCATTGCCCCCCTCCTCAGGCCACTTATGGCCCCGGGGACTCCATCCCCCGGGGCTGGCCATTGTTTTTTATTGTTTTAAAAAAATATTTATTTATAGAAACACCTAGGACATGCAGGACAAACCATACGTACCTATCACCATGACTATTTACGTGATATTCATTAAAAGGCGACTATGCGTACAATGAATCCACGTGGAATGTATTTACACTGCTAGTGAAGCTCTGACGTGTCTGACGCCCTACCGTGCCTAATCCCCGGCACCCCCGCCGGTGGGTACTCTCCAAGTAGACACTCTTGTCGTTTATTTATACAAACATGGGTATCTATTGACGGGCACATTTAATACACACGCACACCAGGCCATTCAAAGGGGATTCGACAAAAATTCCACCAAACTATGCAAGAAACCCCCCTCATGGTTAATAAAACACACATCAACCGCCGGATGTGTAATACTTTTTATTTTACTCCCTGGAAAGGAGACGAACCTCACTTGAGAGTCACAGCGCGCTCCTGGCTGTGCCCAATGCTGTGTTACACCCACCAGTGCCCACCGAGTGCCACACACCTCTGTGTTGTGTTCCACCAGCTAGTGCGTATGCTATGACACTCTCTAACCCATGTGCACTGTAACACCACCCCGTGAATATGTCATGCCACACTTGCCTTCGCACGGGTTATATTGCCCCATCTAACGTGCCTTCCTCGATGCCTATGTTATAACGCACAGCACTATGCCATACATATTACAATCTGGGATCCATATCTTTGTCACAGTGCATATGCAATGTTACACTCCCCAGCACATATTTTATATTACAACTTTAGAGACTAGTTAGGTTACACAACACTGCCCTGTGCATGTTACACTCCAAGGCGCATATCGCATAGCACGCGCTAGTTATGTTATGTTATGTTATGTTATGTTATGTTATGTTATGTTAAATATATTTCTAAAGCGCGCGTACACCCAAAGGTTTCATGGCGCTATTGCAGTGTCGTACTGGATCGGGAGGTTACTGGTAGGCTTGAATGAATAAAAGAGTTTCGAGGAGGGATCTGAAGTGAGGCAAAGATATTTCGAGTCTAAGTTCTAAAGGAAGGGAGTTCCATGTTTGAGGTGCTAGGAAGGAAAAACTAAGCCCGCCGTGTTTTTTCCGGTTAAAGCGAGAAGGGGTGAGGAGATTGGCATGCGACGAACGGAGAGCACGCGTGGGGGAATAACGAGTGATTAAGGAGGAGATGAAAGCAGGCCCGCTACCAGTTAGGGCTTTGAAGGTAGTGCAGCCCAATTTAAACAAGCAGCGTTTGGCAACTGGGAGCCAATGAAGAAGTTTCAGCAAGGGGCGGACATGTTGGATACGAGATTGGTGAGTAATGAGGCGTGCAACCTGATTCTGAACCAGCTGAAGGCGATGGAGTTGATAAGCAGGAATGCCAACATAAAGGGAGTTGGCACAGTCAATCCGGGAAATGACTAGGGCCATGAGTATCACAGTGAGGGCCTCGGTGGTGAAAAATCTTGCAATCTTCCGAATTCTGCGTAGGTGGAAAAAGCATGAGGAAGTAACTGCACCGATCTGGGGTTCATGGACAGGTCATTACTAATTATTACTCCAAGGCTTTTAACTGATTTGGAGGGTGTGGGAGGATTTCCTAACGAGGGGGGCCAAAAATTGTCATTCCAGGAGTTTGAGGGGCCGGTCAGCACCAGCTCGGTCTTATCAGGGTTGAGTTTTAGTTGGCTGGTGTTCATCCAATCCCTGATAAAGCATAGAGTAGCCTGAAAGCTGGAGATAGACGCAGTAGTGGGGTTAATGTTAAACACAAGTTGAAGATCGTCCGCATAATTGAAGCAGACTACTTCAAAGTTGCGGAGTGAGTAGATTAAGGGAGCCATGTATAGATTAAATAATAAAGGAGATAAAGAAGAGCCCTGTGGTACACCGCAGGTTAGAGTGGTCTTTTTGGCTGAAAAGGTAGCAAGGCTAGTGCCTGTGCTAGTGCCTGTGCTATCTCGCGCTCTCCAATGAATCTGTCATTGTCCGACTCAGGGAGAGAGCCTGGACCCCCCTACTATCTTTGAGATCCTATTTGGGAAGAACGCCGTAGGGTTACTCCTGAGGGAGGTTGATTGGAGATACTATAAGAAGGATAGGTTTAAGATAGCGAGCGGGGTGTGGGGGACTTGGAAAGCATCCCAAAAGCTATTGGAGATCCCCAAGTTTAATTCTCATCTCCTCCTCTGGAACTCTAACCTGTTTCCGTTTTTGGGTATGAATAAAATCAGTCTGTTTTGGATTGAAAAAGGAATTAGATCTATAGGGGATATTTTGGAGGGGGGGGCGGCTCTTGGTTTTGAAGCATTCCAGTGTAAATTTGGGATCCCCTCTAACCACTGGTTTTTGTATGGACAAGTAGTCCAATCATTGATGGCTTTCAGACCAAGAATGTTGGCAACCACATGCTTCCCTTTGGTGGACTATTTAGGGAATGACGGAAATAAAATAAAAATTATTTACAATCATTTAATGGAGGGAATTCAGGATGATATGGAGAAAGCTGAATCTACACTAGCAGCTAAAGTAGGTGATCTTGATGTGGACTTAGATTTAGCTCTTATTTTAAATAAGGAACTATTGCGCTCATCTAATCTTCGGGCCCAGCACTATAAAACGCTGTTTAATTTGTACCTTACTCCGGCAAAGCTGTTTGCCTGGGGTGTGGTGTTGAATGATAAATGCCCTAGATGCCATAAAGGCCCAGCGGATCTAAAACACATGTTCCACCAGTGTGAAAAGTTGTCTACAATTTTGAGGGAAATATCAATCTTTTTGGAGGGGCTGCGTATTCTTATCTCTGCTGGTTGGAAAGACCCTACTCCCCCTACTTTCCAAATGTGGATGGCAAGGTTGCTCGGGGTACATAATATAGAGTCCTGTTTATATGAATTAAAAAGTAACAAAGTAAGGGAAATGGGGAGAAACATTTGGGCCCCACTAGCCAGCTGGAGAAACCCCAGTTCTTAATTCTCTTTTCTTATTGTTTAGTAGTTTATTTTCTGATCTTGAATGATGTAATCAGATTGTTTTCCATCATATGCTTCTTTTTCTTTTTCAGATTGTTATGGATTTTTTGGATAGATAACTTAATGTATTCTGTATATACCTTTGTTTGACACCAGATAACTCAATAAAAAAAAAAAAAAAAAAACACGCACAATGTATTGCATATTAAATTTCACACACGGTTCATCTTATATCACACTTTTTGGTGCATAGTTTATACCATACACTATATCTAGTTTTCATTTTCAAACGTGCTCTCAGGACTATGTTCCATATAACACTGCGTTCACCTACCCTTTTCACGGGCAATAAATTTTGCGATGGGGGTGGAGGGTCATGGGGTGTTTCTGCCAAGTGAGCCCGGAGTCACAGTCACAAACGTCCTCTTCTTCCTGAATAAAAGTGAGATTATGCTGCATAATTGTTCATATTTTAAGTAGTTCGCACAGACACACATTTTAAAAACAATAAAGTTCCTAATACCCACCTTCTCTGAACAGTTAGCATGCTGCCCCATCCCCCTCCTCCCTATCCTCTGTTGCCTGAATCCATGGACTAGCCTCCTCCCTCCTGCCATGCATGGTCTGATGTGCTGCCACTGCCCTCCATTTAGCATGATGTACCAGTCCACTCCTCCTGTCCTCCATTGCCCAATTCTATGCCCCAACATTGACCTCCTGCTTAGCCTCTGTGCTTAGCTTGCTGCCCCTATTCCCCTTCCCCCTGCCCTCCGATGTCTTTGTGCATGCCCCTGCTCCATCCTTTTTGCCCACCATGTTCCATGGACCTGCCACTCCTATCTAGTCTGAGTGTTCTGTTGAGCTGCCACTCCCCTCCCACCTGCCCAGCATTGTCAGATGACTGTAACCTGTCCCTGCCGCCTCCACCTTGCCTGTCCACATGCCATGCCCCTATCCCCTTCCTCCTTTCCTCCATGGTCCATTTTACTGCCACACCCTTCTGCCCTCCCTGGTCTGTTGTGCTGCAACTGCTCCTCCTGCCTGCCCCGCGCGGTCTGTTGTGAGTAGGGGTGGGCGGAATTTGCGGAATTAACTTCCGCAAATTATCGCGAGAATGCAGAAAATCTCCGCAAACACGCCGGAAATATCGCGAAGACGCGGACGTTTTTTTTCCGCCTGTTCGCGGTATTTTTTGCGTGTTCGCGGGTCGCCAACTTACCCATGCGGTTGCTCACGGGCGCGGCCATCTTGTTTTCACTTGTCCCGCCCTCTGGCGATGTTTACTTCCTGTTCCGGGTCGCGCAATGCATGTTCGCGGTCGATATTTCCTGTTCGCGACCGCTTTTACTTGATCGCGTTGCTTTTTGCTTGCTCAGGGAGAAAATATCGCGCGAACTTGCGCACGTGGTCGCAATGGGCGCGGCCATCTTGTTTTCCACTCTATTGCATGGTTCTGGGGCCTGATTTTCAATCCTCCCTAAATCTTTTCAATCCTTTGTTTATAGCCACTTTTTTTTTATCTTTATTACTTATTATTTCTCTAACTATTTTCCTGCCTCTATATTTTTGGTTTTTGTCTACTTTTTTTTTGTTTTTTAGCTACTTTTTCTCTTTGTATTGCCCGCTATTTATTTCCTTTACTCCTTTATTTATTTTACCTTTTCTTTCCCGCCCCGTCCCCAGAACCATGTCCAAGGGCAGGGCTGTTCGCCGGCGCAGCCAGAGCCGCGACCGCCTTCCTTGCGGAAGGCGGCGCCCACAAGGGGTGCATGCACGGGCCTTATTTGGGGAGGCGGAGTTGGCTGCACTAATTTTCTTTGTGCAGCGCCACCTCTCCTCAACCCTGACAGCAGGTGGCAGGCCTGGGTCCGGGTACGGCCTCCGGGAGCGTCGGCAGCGGTGGGGGAAGGTGCGCCGGGCAGTGTCGCGCATCTCTGGGGTCCGGCGCACCCAGGCACAGCTGACGCACCGGTGGTCCGACATCCTGGACCGTGAGCATGACCTGCTGGACCTGCTAGGAGTGGAGGTCCCGGGGATTGGTGAGTACCTATTTAATTATTACAACTTTGTGTCTGTTCTTCTGCTCTATGTTATATATTGCGAATATCTTTTTTTCCTTCCAACCAGCTAGAATGTTGCTGCTTACAATACATTCCAGGTTAATAACGTTTAAAAGTCTTCTGTGATTATGACACAGGTGCTCTTCTGCGCTACTACTAATCTTACTTGTTTGCAGCTTTGCGTTTGCGCTTGCTTAGCGTGATTCTTTACGAGTTTTTTAGAGAAATTAATTTACGTAATGCTACAGTGACTCACGTCCACTCCTTACCTTGTCCTGTTACTAATAGATAGGGGCGGATTGATACATAGGTTTAGGTACTTTGTATGAGCTTCTAATTGGTTAGTGGTATGCGTGATGCCCCCCCTCACTCAGTTACGTGACGTGCTACTAGTACAGCAGTCTTTAGAACCTTTTCTAGTTTGTTCAATGAGTGGAGGTAGGCTTTGCAGTTACTTAGCAGTAGCAGATCAGCATCAATCAAACCAAAATTTGGTGTATACAAAAAATGTAGTCATGTTCATGTGTCCTCCATGATTGGATCATACACATTGTTGAGGAATACAGTGGAAATGTACAATTGGCATGCCTGGAATAGGTGGGCTAGGTTGGGTGGTACGTTGTACTAATACTTAGGCTTACTTGTAACTTAGTTTTCTGGAATCAGAATGGAAGAATGGATTACTGTTGATAAATAGTAACTTAAGTAGTCGAACTGCGAATCCCACGATATTACATGTTGACCAGATGAGATCGGTCAATGTAGTTATTGCAATTGTTGTTTACATAAGTGTTTTTTGACCGTTGTTGAAAAATATTGTATTTGTTTGACACCATCCATCAATGTTTGTCTCTTTCTTAATTCTTATATCTCTCCTGTCCATCAGCACCCAGGGGCAGACCGACAGGGACTGGACAGTCGGCGGGACAGGAACACCACCAGGAGGACACCGCTGAGGGCTCCTTTGCTGGCCCCAGTAAGTCTTCTTGTTTTTAATAATATTTCTTATTCCATAACTTTTACTGCCCCATTTCTCCCGAACTATAGTGTGTTTCCAAATGCTATTTTTTTACCACCAATTATCCTTCGATCTGTACGGTTTCAAAAAGCTTATCCCTGCCTCCGCTATGATGACTGAGTACTACTACATACTATCAGTCTGTCTGTCTGTACTGTAGTAGCTAGTCTTGCCCAGTTGGCCAGTGCCACTCTTTGTGAAAGGTTGTAATATAAAACTCATATTCACCAGTAGCTCGTACAATCCGTTGGGTCGTTGTCTTGTACTACTTTTTACTCTTATTGATGTTGAGGCTTTGAAAATTCACAGCAACAACAGCCCTACCAGATTTCTTAATATTTTGATATGATACCCTATAGGACATACCACTGTTGTAGGGATCTTGCACATACATATGCACCAGAAAATAGGATGTTGGTGATGGTAGGTTGGACCTTCCTTGCACACCTCAATCAGAAATTCCGCACCCACCACAATTCCACTGCTTGACTATAGTACTGTCTTGTCATACCTATTAGGTCTCGGAACCCTCCCCCCAAGATACACAACAAGTAGACAACCCAGAACATAACACACCCAACCTCTGTCGTGGAAGCAATTCACATGCACACCCTTACTTTAATTTGCTCACTCGTGTAAGTTAGTCCACTCCACACCAAATACCACGAAGTCTATGTAAGTTTAAAATGTTTATTTCAATTTGAGAAGGTCTGTACACTGTTTTCTTAGCAGCACCAACCGGCAAATCAATAACATTAAAACAATATACATTGTTACACTTATACAGTTGGGAATTAAATCATGATAACTGAACAGTGGTGGAAGGCAGCACCACCATCCCATAGCAATTTAGTTTATATACATTTATAAATGAAGATGTGAGTGAAGGGACCCCTCACCTCAGAAGAACCTAGTACTGGTAGTTGGTGCATCGTTCAGAAGCTCTGGTTCGTAGAAGGGAATCTTGCGTCTGTAATGCGAAAAAAGAAATGGTGTGCGTTAGTATATTGCAACTTGCAAGCATTTCTCAGCCGTGCCAAAAAGTGTAGCATCTATGGATAAGCAATATGGACTAACAGTAACAGTAGTACACCAGTTCTTCCTAAAAAAGTGGCTTGTTAATGTTTGTTGACCGCTTGTACGCAGCGCGTAGACTAGACAGTAGCAGTGTGAGGCAGGTCATGTGGGCTCAAAGGTGTCTTAAGAAGCTGCAAGGTAAAGGTAACGTCACATGTGCATGGCTAGGGCTAATCAAGCAAATGCTACAATGATCATATAACTTAGTGTCTACTCTACTACTACCTGATTTGTACTAGTGATGTATGTTAGTATTAACTCATTTTTCAACCTTGCTACTGATCAATAGGGGGGAGGTGTATATGTCGCCTAATAAATGTGTAATGTTTTCTAGGTGCACTACCGACCACCATTGCTGGGGCCAGCGAAGGCGACGCCGAGGGCGAGGATGCGGCAGTTGCAGATAGCAACGGAGGGGGAGTGGCAGCACCAGTGGCAGGCGGTGGTAAGTTAGATTCATAATCTTTAACTATTGTTGAACTTGACAGCACACTCACTGCAAAGGTGTACTGTATGTATATGTATACTGTACAGTTGTGAATTAGGGCCCCATTAGGATGGTGGGCGTATTGCCCCCGCCGGGCCGGCTGGAATTCACTGCCGTCACCGCAGGGGCAAACCTCCCGCCATCCCTGTAGAAAATATTCAGACATGTCCAGGCGGAAAAGGGTTCAATATGGCGGTGGTGTCTCTCTCACCACACCGGCAGCCATATAATCTGCATTTTGGAATTCCTTTGCGTGGCGGCATTGCCGTCCGCCACGGAAAGGCATGCACACATTGCAGAGTATGCTTGGGGGCCCCCATGGAGGGTACCTACCGATGCTATGGTAGCCCCCCGACTTTCAAAGCAAAACGTGACAGGCTCCGTGCGAGGCCCGTCATGTTGTGCTTGGAAAAGCAGCACAACATTTTAGAATTGCTTTCAGCAAAGCCAACCAGAATTTAAATGTAAAAAAACAGGGTGCGCCCGCCACTGTGCCGGGCGCATCATCCTAATTAATTGTCCCCACGGGACCCCCACCCTTTTTAGCAGTCGGATAGCGGGCGGACAAAGTCCGCCCGCTATCCGATGTCGTAAGTAAGTATGAGTTCTTGGGGACGTTTGAAGAGTGAACTAGAAGACTAGAATTCCCTTTAATTGGGACTAGGAGCCGGAGTATTGAGTAACCAATGTCCTCATCTATCTGATTTCAACTCCGCTTTGAAAGTTTTATGGAGAAGAGCACCTGGTGCACTGTTCAACTAAAAAGTGTAAGACAGGTGGAAGGAAGAAGGACGGGCGACATTTAAAATGTTATGTACTACTGTGCTTTATTTTATAGTGCTACTCTACCATGCCACTATGTGTATAAATAATTACCTTGTCCTACTGTTTTATTAAGACTATATTTTACAATTGTCTTGTTTTTTTCTTTTTGATACACAGCAACTCCGAAACTCAACCGTAAGGAGTTGGCCGCCAAGGCACGGCGCCGGAAGCTGGAGGCAATCCAGCAGGAATACCGGCGGCTGGTGGTCCTAGCCGAGGAGGCGGAGGAGGCTGCTGCAGCTATTGAAGCCTCCTCCAGTGCCCCGGGCCCCAGCCACCGCCCTCCAGCGGTACGGCGCCACCGCCGGACGGCTGCCCGCCGCCACCGTGTCATCTCCGGTGCCCCCCCCACTGTGGCTGCAACTGCCGCGGCCTTAGACGCCGCGTCGCCCATTTAGAGGACTAGATGCGTGTCCTCCTCCAGTCCCGCCCCACCAGTTAGTCCCTGTCACTGCCCCTTTTTTAATTCCTGTTCGTTCTTCACTCGTTTGGGCGTTCTCTACTTCTATGGACAGTCGTTGGGGTTAGGGAGGTGGGTGGGTCAGCTTTTGTGGGTTTAGTTTATTTGTTAGGGTCAATTAAATATATTTTTCTATGTTACATGCAATGTTGTTAATGTTTTGTAGGTGGGGTAACTGTTTTACATCACACTGTTTCCTTGCTGGTGCATGGCCGCCCATAGCGTGTGTTTGATTTCAATAATTTGCTTACTGTATAAGACACAAACAGATAGATGCAACACACCTCACTCATTGACTGGTCCTACTATGCATTCTTTGGAGTGGTGTTTGAAACTGAAATCATTGACAACATGTCCATTATTAATTCTGCCTCCCCCAAACTTCTCTCTTACCGGTGCTTGATGTTTATGTCCAACTGTGGCACAGCACTGGCTGCATGGTGAAGATGGTTTCCTTTTTCATACATGCCATGATTGGGGTGGTGGTGGTAGTATAGTAGTAGTATACACTGGCAGGGTGGCAGCATTTCCAAAAAAAGAAAAGGAGATAGTCAATCGCCTTTGAGAGACTGTTAGAGGAGTAGTTGAATGAAGTACATCACAGAATTTACCGAGCAACAATTATATGCTCAAATATTTGACAAAAAAACTGAATGCTGGTTATTATGAGGATAGCCTACTAGACAGAGTTACAAACTATAGTTTTGTCGACTTGACTATGCCTACAGTCTAACAGTTAGTGCTGTATATGAGGAATGACAACAAACAAATCCAATCAATGCCGGCAATTCATGCTGAGGTATATGTTCCTTAGTTAAATAAAATAACCTCTGAAATATCCTACTCATGGGTGGGCAAGCAGAAGAAGATCATCGCTCTGCATTGAAATTGAAGTAGTGTTGCTTTCACCACATCCGCCCCAGCAAGTGTGTGATTAAGTATTGGTGTACATTTAATTTAGTTACACCTCGACAATAAGTCACACAGCCCGGGGGAAGAGGGTTAGGGTCCGTTGATTGGATGGGAAGGGGGATTTTGGGAAAGGTTTGACATAGAAAAACAGTATGCATACATAGACAAACAAACGACAATCATTGAAGACTACCATACCATATCCATTCCATATGTTAAGGTAGAAAAAGGAAATGCATGCATGATGATGAGACCCGGATTACATACACTTCTATTTCTTGTTCTGTTCCGGCCTTAATACTTTAACAGATAGCAAATAGAAATTTTAAATATTGGTAGTGAAGAATCGTAAACACAGAGCAAGCGTAATGATGATTGATAATAACAACTCCAAGAACACACTGTTGTAAAGAATGTATACAAGATATTAATCAAATTATTTAAAAGAAGTGAAAAGTGGATACTGTTACTGTCTTATCCTGGTCAAAAATGTGGACTGGTTTTTTGCATCTCGGCATTCCTCTTGCTCCTCTCGTCCATCAATCTTGGGTGTGTCGCCTCACCACTCGCCACTGCCCGGCTGGAATAAAAAGGTGATTGATTGGCAAGGTAATTAATATGCATTGTAATGTTTTACAAAGTTTTGGACAAGGCCCGGCCTGTAATTTTAGATTGAAAACCAAAGGGGATATTCAGAAAGAAAGTGAAAACAAATGCACAAGTGATGGTGTAGTGCAACAAGAACACTTTCCGAGGTGGCATGTATGCATATGCATCATCTCTACTGTAGTCTGTTTCCAGCATAGACCTTCAACAGTAACAGGAGAGATCAGGCCCACATTGCTTACCATTAGCACATCCTACGTTAACACTTTAGAGTCCTTTTTTTTTCTCTCAAAGAGTTGGACAAACGCAAAGCACATTATCCATTCCAGACATAGCATTTTACAGTTAAAGTTAGTAAAATCAATGCACTGCAGTCATCCCACCGCTACACTCTATTCAACTTCTACACAGACATTTGGGTGTGCTGTGGTTGTTGTTGACGTGTTTACCTTTAGGCTTTTCCGTTTTATGCCACTCATGAAACATCCTCCTGACTTCATCATCAGCTCTGATACTTCTACTGACTGAAGATCGGCCTGCAGTACAAGTGTAATTTTTATAACACAACAAGAGTAGAAATATAAATCTTACTGACTTGAGTCATTCTTTGTGTACAGAAAGATAGATTACCACTAGTACACTTTGGGGCATATGCATCAACCAAGCTAATACCGATTCCTTAATAGCGAAAAATAAGGAATCGCCATTAAGGAATCCGTAATTGGCATGCATCAACAGATTCGGTGAAATTTTGCGATTCCTTAAAAATCGCTAAATTTACCGATTCCTTAATAGCGGGGCACGCAAACGGCCTCACTAGCAAATAGCGAGTTCGGTAATACCGATTTGGCTAATAGCGAGTTCGGTAATACCGAATTAGCTATTACCGAATCGGTAATAGCGAAATCGCAAATTGCCGCGTCGCTCCGGGAACAGGCTGATGACATCACCAACCAGGAAATACTGCTGCCCCACCCACATAGCCTCGACAGAGGAGCAGACAGGAGCTGGAAAGAAGGACAGGCTGTGCAGAGTGAGGCCACACAGATTCTGCCATTCACATCACACATCCATCATGTTGCAGGAAGTGCCATCCAGCACAGAATCTGCACGCAAGCGCAAGAAGAAGTTTTCGGACAGGGAGCTGGAGTACCTCATCGAGGGAGTGTCCAGCAAACACGACCGCCTCTTTGGCAAGCTGTCCCTCAAGGTGCCTGAGACCGAGAAGCGGCGCATCTGGCAGCGCATCCGTGAGAGGGTCAATGCGGTTGGCGTCACTAGCCGCAGCATCGACGACCTTAAAAAACGGTGGTATGATCTGCGGAAGCGCGCAAAAGAGAGGATTGCTGAGAGGCTCCGGGAGGCAAGAAGGACTGGAGGCGGAACAAGCACTGCACCATCCAACACAGCCCTGGAGGACCTTGTGGAAGGGACGATAGAGCGGGAAGCCGTCGTGGGGGTGATCCAGATGGACACGTCCGGCGCAGCCACAAGTGCCCAAGGTAAGATGCATGCCTGTGCCACACCCAGCATAGCGTAAATCAATACCCATGCCCCCAGCCCAATCTCACTGTGTCTGCAGCTCTGGCACAGACAGCTCCACACATGACACTACTGCATCTTGGGAGTTGTAGTCTAGTCAGCCCAGAGTGCAGGTACAGGCGTAAATCCTCTGAGCACACAACACATATTTTGTACATGGCTGTAGACTGTTCATTTGTTGGACCACAGAGGGACATTGATGGGTACAACACTATGTAGGTGTAATCATCCCACTAATCATGCACTGTTTCACACACAGATGCATCACCTGGGGACTCTGACGACAGCGACCAGCTGATCATATCTGAGACACCCGTGGAGTCAGACCAGGAGACTGCGCAGGATGCGCACGCACCGCCAACACCTGCCACCCCACCAGCACCACCTCCACCAGCGCCACAATCAACGGCACCAGCACCAGTGCCACAAGCCAAGGCACCTGCGCCACAAGCCAAGGCACCACCACCTGCGCCACAAGCAACGGCACCAGCAAGACAGCCTGCAGCTAGTACAGCCACAATACCGCAGAGGCACAGGCACCAAGTTGCGCCCTTGCAGGAGATGGCAACCCCCCCCCCGCAATTGGCACCCACGCAGCGCACATCCACACCACCTGCTGCACCACCTGGAGGCTCAAGACACGCACGGCGTCACAGGGCCCGTCGCAGTTCCGTCTCCTCAGCTGACCAGGATGTCCCAACAACCTCTGCAATTGAGGAGAGGATGCTGCGTACACAGAACCTACAGGGAAGACATGTGGCTAGCATCAGCTGCAACATCGTGCGCCTAGCGAGGGAGATGCGCGCCATGACTGCAGCAGTCACCGACATGGGCTCCGCGGTCAGGGACATGGGCACGGCGGTCAGGGACCAGACCACTGCGGTTGCTGATGGCAATGCTCAGCTCAGGGAGGAGGTACGTGAGCTCACCCGTGCCATCAGGGAGGGCCATGAGTCCCAGAGGAGGAGTAACCGGCAGCTAATGTTGCGTTCTGCCGCCGCTACCAAGGCCATACAACGGCACAGCAACTGCACCGCTGTGTTGGCACGCCGCACAGTCTCCCTGCAGGTGGACCTTGGGCACTTCTGCGGTGATGTGGCCAAGTCACTGGGACACATCACCACTGCTGTGGAACAACTTCAGAGCAGCACATGCAGTGCTGCAGCATTGGGAGGGGATGACACCAGTGAGGCTGCCTCCAGTGTCAGCAGCGTGTCACTGGCAGAGGCCAGCACCAGGCGCCGAAGTTTGCGTGCCTCCACGGGGACAGGCCGTGGTGAGGGTTTGGATGCACCTGAGCGGAGGCTTGGTGTACGTGGCAAGCGCCACTAGAAATTTGGACATGCTGCAGGTCCATGGTGGAGCAACCATGGCCATCCAATTATTGTGTTTGCACAGGCCTGACTTTAAGGAACCTTTTATTTACATTTATGCAATCGGAGCATGATTCACAATGCTAGTTCTGTTGCACAATCCTCAGTGCTACTGTGCATTAAACAGTTGCACCCAACACCAACTTGTAATGTCTCATTTTACCCAGGGTCAAAAATGATTTTGCATTATGTCTGTCCGCCTCCTATGGCCCTCTGCTGTGTTTGGGATGTGTGCCGGTCGTCGTTGGGCGGGTGGTTGGTCAGCCTGGGGGTCGTCATCCCTGTCCACCTCCATGGGTATCCCCCTTCTGGTGGCAATGTTGTGCAGCATTGCACATACAGCAATTATTCGACAGCATGTGTCTGGTTGGTATAGCATGGCGCCGCCAGTCTTGTGGAGGATACGGAAGCGGCTCTTGAGAATTCCAAAAGTCCGCTCTATCACATTCCTCGTGCTGATGTGTGCAGCGTTGTAGCGATGTTCCTGCGGGGTTGCTGGATTTAGGTATGGGGTTAGTATGTATTCCCGCAGGGCGTAAGCACTGTCACCTAGAAGATAGAAGCATAGACTTAGCATTGGTGATGTACATACATGTGTGGTGTTGGTGTGGGGAAGCGTAGTTCTACTTACCTAACAGGAGTCCCTCTCCAAATTCTCCATTGAGTAGTCGCCCGTGCATTCCACTGTTGCGGAAGATGTATGAGTCGTGTGTGCTCCCTGGGAATTGTGCCACTAGGTCCGTTATGATGTTGTTGGCATCGCACACAACCTGCACGTTGATCGAGTGGTATGACTTGCGGTTCCTGAAAAGGTACTCATTTGCTGACGGAGGGCATATGGGGATATGCGTGCAGTCGATGCATCCAATCACATGTGGAAATTGTGCCACCTGGTAGAATGCCTGTTTGGTGCGGTCCAACTGCTGTGGGGTTGTGGGGAAGCTGATGTGTCTGTGGAACATTGTCAGCATGGCATCTAGGAATTTTTTGAAGAAGCGTGACAGTGCGCTTTGCGAATCACCTCCGGCAACCGCAATTACCCCCTGGAAACTCCCTGAGGCCAGTAGGTGCAGGCTGCATAGGACCTGAACGTGCGCAGGGATTGCATTGGTCCGGTGTGTCTGGTGCTGCAGTAATGGTTCCAGGTCTGCAATCAGGCGCATGATCATAGCGCGATTGAGGCGATACTTCTGGTACACCTCGTCCTCATTCTGGCCGAGCAGGGTTATGCGCAGTCTGAACACTCGCTCCTGGACCCTTCTCCTGCGCTGTCCTGCTGCATTGATCCGCATCCTCCTTGCAAGCACGTAGAGGGCAGCCATTTTGTGGGAGCCAACAGGGTCTCCTGGGCCACATTTAAGGGTTTAGTGATTGCCTCAATCATTTGCACATGTAGGAAGTTTTTTTTTTTTTTTTTGTGACTTTACCTCCAGGTTTTGATTCCCCTTATTTAGCTCTGGCAAAATAGCGATTTTTGGGATTTTCGTTATTAGCGAGTTTTGTTGCATTGGGGTGCGATTCGTTATTTGCTATTGGCAATTTCCGGGAGCTAATAGTGATTTCGGTAATTGCGAATTCGGTATTTAGCGATTCGGTAAATTAGCATTTTGGGTATTAGCGATTCGGTATGTTCGAGGTTATTTATTTAGCGATTCGTTATTTGCTCGGGTTTTGGGTTGATGCATTGGGATTGGGTATTTTTCGCACAATACCGGGAGCTATTACCGAATCGTTATTTTACCGACTGGATTTTGGCTTGATGCATAAGGGTGTTTGACATCACTTTGTGCACAACAAACAACGCAAACACAAAGACCAATAGCTCAGAGTCAGGTGTCCAATGCATGCCATTAATTGTCATCATTCATTACCTGTTCCTTCTCATCTTAAGTTAACGGGCCGTCTCTTTCGCCATCATCATGATGGACGGTGCTGTTAAGTCACAGTCATTTGCATTGCGCAGATTGAGTGAGTCCCCTTCCTGTATTGAATTAAAAGCAATGTATCACCAAGATGCAGGAGAAGTACACATTTCTTGTTTGCCAGAAGGGGAAAATTAGTAATTACTAGTGTGTTCTGTAGAAAGTTGATTAGTGGCAGTGCACAATTACATCAATTCATGCGCAACACACACCACAAAATCTACATCATTCAGTCTGCCATTCCGCGGCCAATGCATGGCATCAATCATTACCTGTTGCATCTCATCTCGTTAACGCTGCAGGCCGTCTCTTTCGCCATCATCATGATGGACGGTGCTGTTAAGTCACAGTCATTTGCATTGCGCAGATTGAGTGAGTCCCCTTCCTGTATTGAATTAAAAGCAATGTATCACCAAGATGCAGGAGAAGTACACATTTCTTGTTTGCCAGAAGGGGAAAATTAGTGTGTTCTGTAGAATGTTGATTAGTGGCAGTGCACAATTACATCAATTCATTCATGCGCAACACACACAACAAAATCTACATCATTCAGTCTGCTATTCTGCGGCCAATGCATGGCATCAATCATTACCTGTTGCATCTTATTTTCAGTTAATGGCCAGTCTCTCTCGGCTCTGAAGGAGGATAGCTATAGAAGTCATCAGATTCATGGTCCACTTGTTTTGGAAGGACGAGGAAAGTTTGAATTTGTTGTTACCATCATCCAATCATCATTCATGAGGGAAATGGAATTGACCAGGAGATGCAGTATGATCGAGCGGAGGAGCTGGATTCTGAGGACTGTAGTGTCAAATGGCAGACACCTGAAACTTGTATCTTAAATTAGAAGAGTAGAAGACGGTGATAATGCATTGGTTGCGATTCACAAGTTTATAACCGGAACAACATACACAAACAAAGGGGGAAAAAAGGGAGGAAGACAGTAAGTGCGAGCCTAATTGTCAGGGAAGTATAGCTCGTCCTCAAACTCTGGGGGATCTTCCAGTAGTAGGTAATCATCTGACACAATACTTCCGTCACCTGAGCCGCTGTCCTCATCTTCCTCTGTTGATTCATGCATTGTGTAATTCGGTGGTATGAAGTGCTGATTCATTTTGATCATTGTTAACCTCTCCACGTTTTTGGGAGATAGACTGGTCCTTCTCAAGGTTACAATGGAACCAGCAGCACTGAAAACACGTTCGGAAGAGACACTTGCGACAGGGCAAGCCAGATAGCTTATCGCCAGCCTGCTGAGCTGTGGCCATTCAGACCTTTTCCTATACCAATACTGCACTGGGTTTTGATCAACGTACACCTCTGTTGGGTCGTCCAGATAGGCCTGGACAATCCGCTCAATGTTCAGGGTTGCTGCTGGTAAGCTTTTGTGCTGTTTTTTCTGTGCATCAGCACTGTGCTTACGGCCCATCTTTACATACCAATCTGATAATGATTGTACTCGGCCGAATGATCCAGTTATTGTTTTTGCAGTCGATGGTGATGGTGAGTGTTGCGATTGTGAGCCAACCGCACTGCCCTCAGCCGACGAAGTTGCACTTGATTCTGCATGGCTTGCTTCAGTATCAGTACTTGTTGTGGGTTGATGTGGCGGGCTTTTAATTAGCAGCCCTTCGTTTTCAAACTTGATGGCTGCTTCAGCTATACAACTTTTGTAGTGGGCAACATCATTGTCGGAAAAAGAAAGGAATAGTCCTAATTTTGCACGTGGATCCAGAATTGTGGCACAAATGTAATGTTCTTGTGACAAAATTTTATTTTGTATCCTTACATTTTCTGATAAGCGCCTGGATAAGCTCTCCACCAAGTCATGGGCTTGCCTTCTGTCCTCTACACCTTTGTAGGATTCAGACACATTATTCAGCTCATGCTCTAGCATTTGCAACAATGGGATAGCTTGGCCCATTGTACAGTCCTCCTTGCTGACTTCACGTGTGAAGACCTCAAAAGGAGACAGCATCTCAGTCAGGCATTGAATTAGGGTCCATTGCTCCCTCTGAAGGGTCATGCCTTTAACACTAGCATCACTGCTTCTGTACCAGACATATTCATTGAGTGACCTCTGCTGTTCGTACAGACGATCAAGCATGTAATACGTTGAGTTCCAACGTGTTGCCACCTCCTGGATGAGTGCCTTGACTGGCATCCTACGCTCACGTTGGAGGATCCTCAGCTGCTTCCGAGCTTTAAAAGAATGGCTGAAATGAGTGCATATTCTTCGGCAGATGGCCAGTAAATTGCTTACTATGGGTTCTTTTTTCAGAAAGTCTTGCACTATAATGTTTATGCAGTGTGCCAAACACGGAACCCTGAAATAGGAACCAAGTTCCATGGCCTTAAGTACATTACTGCCATTGTCTGTGGCAACAAAACCAATACCAAGCCCTCTGGGCCGCAGCCATTCCAAAACCTTGGTGCGAAACTCTTCTAAAATGTTTTCAGCCGTATGAGATTTCTCCATGGCGAACATGGCTACAGTTGCATGTTTCCGAGTACCTTCAAAAATCGCAGCTGTGTCAACAACACCTCGTGCAGATAGTTGATCTCTAACCCCCACAAAAGAGATCCAGTGTGCAGTGATGCACATGTAATCTGTGGCTTGGCAACTGGTCCACATGTCTGTTGTCAGGTGGATATTGTGCACAGCACTCTGCTGCAAACCGTGACCAACCAATTCCAGCACATCATGATGTAGTGCCGGAACAGCAATTCTTGCGAAATAGGACCGGCTGGGAACTTTCCATTTCGGGCAGATGGCAGACACAAATTCAAGGAAACCCACCCCTTCCACAAATGAAAAAGGAAGAAGGTCCAGCGCTAACATTTTAGCCAGCTTCGCATTGTACAATCGTGCCGTTGGGTGGTTGCGTTGGAACTGCCCCTCCAACCTAAACATGCTGTCAATGGTAGGCTGGCTTACTTTCCTTAGTGGTGCTGTTTTCATTAACCCACTAAGGCCCAACGACACAGATTGTCTCATTGAGGTACTCGCCGGTCGCCTTGGTGTCTCACCCACACTCTGAGTATGGCTCTTACTGCGGTGCCACTCTGATGTTACTGAGGAGGATGTGGGCGTTACCACTGCAGTGACTGCACTACTGGAGACAGGGCTAGAAATGCCTCCCTGTTCTTCACCTGCCACCACAATAATATCGCTCCCTGATTCCTGACCAACTTCAAAGGGTTTAGTTTTCCTACTTTCTTTTAACTTACGTAGGTGATCCTCCCACACGATATTGTGGTGTATTTTTAGATGACTTGCTTGTCCTCCGGTACCATAGTTTGTACCAAGCTTACCACGCCGAACACCTTACCGACAAATTGCGCATATAGCAACGTTCTCCTCCTTGGCGCTAACAGAAAAGAAGTCCCAAACTGGGGAGGAGAACTTTCTGGCACTGCTGGATGTGCCACTTTCAACACCAGATGAACTTGAGGGGGTGCTTGAAAATATGTGACCCTGTCCACCTACACTGTGACTTTTATTACCACTTCCTACTGAGATGGTTGAGCTGGATGTAGGTCCCTGCCGGGCCTTGGAAAATATGGCAGCTGGAGGTAGTGGTGGTGTAACCTGTGTTGGTGAGATCCGTGCTACATCCCGCTCAGTAGCAGCCTTTCTGGATAGGGTGAGAATGTCGGTCTCCAATCCCTTTGGGGCGGGAGTAATGTGCGTGATGACTGGCTCGTCTTCATCAACATCATCACCCCCCTCTTCTACATCTACCTCCATAACTCTAAGTTTTTCTGGGACCTTCCTTTTCAGAAGCAATGTCTTGTGGCGTACTTCACTCTCAGACCGAGCTGGTGGGACCCAAGTGTCATCACGATCATCAGAAGCGGGGCTTGAAGAAGAAGATGATGGACTAAGCCTCCTTTTCCTTGCTGGTGGTCTGGAAGACACTAGATGTTCTGAAACAGTGGTTTGACTTCGCTCCGCTTTGTCTGCAGGAAGCTCGATTTCCTGAAATGCCCCTACGTCAGGAGCAACAACTACTATGGTGGGCTGTTGCGGCGGCTGCTGCTGTTCTGGTTGCGGCGGCTGCTGCTGTTCTGGTTGCCGAGGCTGCTGCTGTTCTGGTTGCGGCGGCTGCTGCTGTTCTGGTTGCGGCGGCTGCTGCTGTTCTGGTTGCGGCGGCTGCTGCTGTTCTGGTTGCGGCAACTTGACACTGATATGCTGAGTTTGCGCCTGCGTTGAACTTGATTGTGTACTACTTTGCGGTAATGACATTTCTTCAACATCGCTGCCCGTTAGTAGACTGGGTACCTCTGCGACAGTAAAGCCCTTGGGCCTAGGTTGGTGGGGTTGCTGGACCGCTGTGCTGGTCCCAGCTTGGTTCCCGGACAACGCTTTGGTGCCAAAAAAAACCTTGGCCGGCACACCACCAGTCGTGGTTAATGGCATTTCCTTTTTCTGTTCCTTCTTCTCACCAGCAACTTTCTTGGTACTGGACCTGGTACCTTTCTTTGGGGCCATCTTATTCCGATGTCAGGCAGGAGGCAGATGCACAACAAGTTCTGGTCACACGTGGGCGTGATGCGCAGCAGGACTTCCGTCTGGCTGGCAGTACAACGGGTAGCCAGGTGATGCCGATGACACCTCCTACTCTGTCTTTTGTGCACCTAAAAGCAAAGAAGACAGGAGAAGAACATCAGTGAAATGTTGCATTTGTTTTTGTGGTTCAGTTACTTAGTACTGTACTAGTGCAAACAAAAGATAGTCTAGCCATTTATGATTTTTTTTTAACTAGAGCTATGTTATACTACTAGTACTGTGTACAGCCACACACTACACTCTCAGGAAGGTGATGTCTAAAAATTCAACAGATCACATAGAAAACACTTGATCAATAAAGCTGTGGCTACCTGCTCTGATCCTAGTGGATGAAAAAGCAGGCCTGTTGGCAGACAAGGCCAGGCAAGCTTGCAGGCCTAGGCCTCAAAATGGCCACCAGCCACATGGCCAGGCCCAACAACATCAGCAAGGCCAGCCCAAAAAACACACTTCCCCAACTCAATCCAATGCCATCCATGCCCTAAATGATGTCTAAATTCAACAGAGCAAACAGAAAACAGTAGATTACTAAAGCTGTGGCTACCTGCTCTGGTAGCAGTGGATGAAAGCAGGCCTGTTGGCAGACAAGGCCAGGCAAGCTTGCAGGCCTAGGCCTCAAAATGGCCACCAGCCACATGGCCAGGCCCAACAACATCAGCAAGGCCACCCCAAAAAACACACTTCCCCAACTCAATCCAATGCCATCCATGCCCTAAATGATGTCTAAATTCAACAGAGCACACAGAAAACAGTAGATTACTAAAGCTGTGGCTACCTGCTCTGGTAGCAGTCGATGAAAGCAGGCCTGTTGGCAGACAAGGCCAGGCAAGCTTGCAGGCCTAGGCCTCAAAATGGCCACCAGCCACATGGCCAGGCCCAACAACATCAGCAAGGCCAGCCCAAAAAACACACTTCCCCAACTCAATCCAATGCCATCCATGCCCTACATGATGTCTAAATTCAACAGAGCAAACAGAAAACAGTAGATTACTAAAGCTGTGGCTACCTGCTCTGGTAGCAGTGGATGAAAGCAGGCCTGTTGGCAGACAAGGCCAGGCAAGCTTGGAGGCCTAGGCCTCAAAATGGCCACCAGCCACATGGCCAGGCCCAACAACATCAGCAAGGCCACCCCAAAAAACACACTTCCCCAACTCAATCCAATGCCATCCATGCCCTAAATGATGTCTAAATTCAACAGAGCACACAGAAAACAGTAGATTACTAAAGCTGTGGCTACCTGCTCTGGTAGCAGTGGATGAAAGCAGGCCTGTTGGCAGACAAGGCCAGGCAAGCTTGCAGGCCTAGGCCTCAAAATGGCCACCAGCCACATGGCCAGGCCCAACAACATCAGCAAGGCCACCCCAAAAAACACACTTCCCCAACTCAATCCAATGCCATCCATGCCCTAAATGATGTCTAAATTCAACAGAGCAAACAGAAAACAGTAGATTACTAAAGCTGTGGCTACCTGCTCTGGTAGCAGTGGATGAAAGCAGGCCTGTTGGCAGACAAGGCCAGGCAAGCTTGCAGGCCTAGGCCTCAAAATGGCCACCAGCCACATGGCCAGGCCCAACAACATCAGCAAGGCCACCCCAAAAAACACACTTCCCCAACTCAATCCAATGCCATCCATGCCCTAAATGATGTCTAAATTCAACAGAGCACACAGAAAACAGTAGATTACTAAAGCTGTGGCTACCTGCTCTGGTAGCAGTGGATGAAAGCAGGCCTGTTGGCATACAAGGCCAGGCAAGCTTGCAGGCCTAGGCCTCAAAATGGCCACCAGCCACATGGCCAGGCCCAACAACATCAGCAAGGCCACCCCAAAAAACACACTTCCCCAACTCAATCCAATGCCATCCATGCCCTAAATGATGTCTAAATTCAACAGAGCACACAGAAAACAGTAGATTACTAAAGCTGTGGCTACCTGCTCTGGTAGCAGTGGATGAAAGCAGGCCTGTTGGCAGACAAGGCCAGGCAAGCTTGCAGGCATAGGCCTCAAAATGGCCACCAGCCACATGGCCAGGCCCAACAAAATCAGCAAGGCCACCCCAAAAAACACACTTCCCCAACTCAATCCAATGCCATCCATGCCCTAAATGTGCTTGAAAATGAAATATATTCAAAAAACAAAAGGAACAGTTGCTTCATCATGCACACACACAACCATGAGGCCATGCCCATGGCTAGCTCGGGCCTCCTACTACAACCCACAAAATTAAAAAAAATTAAAAAAAAAAAAGGAATGATGATAATTAATTATCAAAAATAAATTGTAGTTACACAACAACTGCAATGCCCACAATCAAACACAACAACCACTTACTTGTAAAATATCCTATTCCAAAAATTTTGAAATCCAATTGCAATGATGCAGCAGACAAAAAGAGTGATCTTTCCAGCTCCAAATCCAAAGGCAGAATGAGCAGGAGATGGACAAAGCACTGGGAGGAGCCTGCTGGACAGGAACAGGAAGTTGGAGATTCTGTGTCACTTCCTCCCTCTCTCCACCTTGTAAAAAAATGACTCCTTGCACAAAAAAGGAAAGCCAAATGTGAATGTAAGGAGTTCTTTTCATCCAAAATCAGTATTTGCAGATGGTTTCATGCTGCTAGAGCCGATATTCCTCTCCAAATTGTAAATTTTACGTTGTTGAGTTCTCGAGCTTCACATTACTTCCGCCGGCGTGTCGAAAACGATATGATCGCGTTCTCTTCTTTGTCCCTGTCGCGTTGGATATGACGTGTTCGCGGTCTCTTTCTCCTGTTCGCGTTCGATTTCACGTGCCCGCGTCCTCATCCTCTGGCTCGCGATGTAGAATGCCATGTTCGAGATCTCAATCTTCTCATACTCGCGCGGTGCATGATCGCGAGAAGAAAGACGTGATCGCGCGACAAATGACGTGATCGCGTGAAAAATGACTTTAATGCGGCCGCGAACTCTCGCGAGACAGCGCAAAATGGCTACCAAAATCCAACATCTCGTGGAGAACGCGACCGGGTCAAGAAAACTTGTCGGAGAACGCAGGGATTCAGGTAAGGCGATCGCGCGCGCGCGAGAATGTATTGTTTTACAGCGCGAGCAAGAAAAAAATTATCGCTAAGCTGCGGAATGCGGAAATTTTGACATTTTCGCGCTTTCCGCGGAACGCGAAAATGCCAAAATATCGCAATTTCCGCGAACGGAACGGAATTTTGGCCCAGGCCTAGTTGTGAGGCCCCTTCCCCTGAACTCTCTTGTCTGTGCCCAGGTCCTGCTCCTCCCTTCTATCCTCCATGGTCATTTGTGCATGCCCCTGCAGCCTCCTTCTTGCCCATCATAGCCATTGTGCTGCCACTAACCCTCCTGCTTGCCATGCATGGTCTTCTGTGCTGCCACGGCCCCTCCCACCTTCCCTGTGTGGTCAGCTAGCTGTCCCTGACCCCCTGCCACCTTCCCTCCATGGTCTGTGTGTATGCCATCATAGTCTCACTGTTGTTCTCCATAGTGTGTCTTGCTTCTAGTGCCATCCTGCCTGACCTCCATGGTCATCTTGCTGCTCCTTCCCTTGCCCCCAGCACTCTGTTTCCATGTGCAGACCCCTATTCCCTCCCTCCTGGCTTGTCTGTTCTATTGTAATGCCCCTGATCCGTCCCTCCTGCCCTTTATGGTCTGTTATGCTGCAGCTTTCTCTCCTGTCTGTCCATTATGGTCAGCTAGCTACCATTGCCTCTTTCCCCTCTGTTCTCTGTTGTCCATGTGCATGGTCCTGTCCCCTCCCTATTGCTTTCTATGGATTGTTGTGCTGCACTTCCGTCCCGCATGCCCTGTGTGGTGTATTGTGCTGCTGCGAAACCTGATGCCTGCCCTGCAGGGTCAGTTTGGTGCACCTCTCCATGTCCCTCCTGTCCTCTGTTATCCAAGTCTATGTCCCTACCCCAATTCCTCCTGTCTTCCATGATCCAATGTACCATACTTGCGAAAATATTGAACTTGGTAAGAGGGAGATTTTGAAAAGAAAACGGGGTATTGATTTTCCCTTTTGAGTTACATTGAAAAAGAGGAGATTATAGACAGGAGACAGATCAAATAAAGCTCCTTTGAGCTTAAAAACATTGGACGTTTCCTGGCTGAATCGGGTCTGTATGGTTGTACTACCACTGCCTCTTCCTTCTGCCCACAATGGTCTATTATATTGCCACAGCCTCTCTTGCCAGTCCTGTATTGTTGGTTTGTTGCCCCAGCCCCACTTTCCACTGCCCTCCATAGTCTTTTGTGCTGCCACGGCCCTTCCTGCCTGCCCAGTGTGGTCAAATTGTTGCCTCTGCACCCTCCTACCTGCCTTCAATTTTCAGAGTCTGTGCCCCTGACCTCTGCCTCTCAACAGTATCCTAATGAACAACTAGATTGCTAACATTCTATATTTATTACAAAAGTGTGGAACGCCTGACGTCATCTTGATGTAATCAAATCTGTAATACCATACCTAGAGCATTTCCTTTAGAAATTACATATATGAGAGGGTCTTATTTGCATCAAAATTATGGTTAGTGCTCTAAAAAACTAAAATGAGGACATATATTTTGAGTTTTCAAATAGCGACAAAGCACTTTTAAATTATTTGTTATCTTTATTTTTTTTTATCCAGTTGACCACTTTATTAAATGTTGCACTTAGGGGAGAGGATGTGGTGTTACTTCCATAGCTGCAGACTTTGCAACTGGAGAACCAGGTTGGAGTTTCTGCTTCAGCTCGACATTCTGTGATTCTGGTCAAATCACTTAATCTCCTCATGTCTACAACCAAAATGAATTTGTTCTTGTGTAATGTAACCAATGCTCATGTAAAGCACTTCAATACCTGACAAGTCTACACTATATAAAACTGCAAAAACACAAAAAAATAAGTGTTTTGCACACTTCTGTCAATGGGCTATACTTGGGCTACATCTGGGTGATATTTGGGCTACATTTGGGCTATTTTGTCTCTGGTGGCCATCTTGGGAGATTTCTTTGTTATGAAGTTTCCTAATTTCCTCATTTACTGCAGTCTCCTCAGTAGGAAATGTTTTCAGTTTTTTACTTTGATTCCATCTGAAGTACTGGGAATTTTAAGCCCAGCGGTGCAGGGGAACACACCCTAAGACTTCGGGTTCTTCCTGTTTCAGACCCACAGAAACACAGAGTCTTCTAGGTGAAGTCAAGGATCGATTTATTGGCTGCAGACCAATTACAGGTATCCGAGAAGTACAACACAATGTATGTTCTCAGGAGACTGCTTAAAGTTACAGAAACGGGCTTCTCCTTAAATACAAAATATCATGCTTCAGGCACACATTCCTTGTTTTACGATATGGTCATTTACATGTATTCATTACAAACGAAAAGGCAGAGTCATGATGACCATCCCACATTCCAGTTAAGCCAGCCCACAATTATTTACCCAGCGAGGCTCAGATCCACATCAGATATCAACAGGCCCCAATAAACACGGGCATCTCCTGTTTGTAAAACAAGCCATAAAGCAGGAAAAGTCAGGTGTGAAAGAGATTAGCCGGAGGCTTGTGTGGGATGAAAAGGCTTTATGGTGTGTCAAACCCTGATGCTAATCACTGGTGGCCGTAGGACGGGGAGCTCGTGAGACCGGACTGACCTGGGGCAGCGGAGCCAAGCTGCACAGGTCACAGAGAAGTCAAACAGAAAGTACATGTGTTCTAAAGGCCCGTACTTGTTCGTAATGTGTAGCCTATGTGAGGGCAACCATAAGATGGCCACCGCTCTAAGATGGAACCCACGAAGTCAATGTAAAATATCGTATACAAAGTGCATTTATCGCTAAAACGTTATACAAAGCACTTGTACATACCGCATTGACCATTCGCGGTTCGCTAATACCGGAATAGACAGGGGTAGGGCCCTGCCTCCCACGCGGTCTCAAATTCTAAAGTACCACAGACCCTCCTTTTGCCCTTACATAGGCAATAACTATACTCACATCAATCCGAGTCTAGGCCAATATTCACGAAGTCATGGAGATGTTGCTGTAGCATCATCCTATTACTTAGCTCGTCCCTCGATACAGATTTCCTTACACATAATGTAGCACAGAGGCCACATATCGCAGGAGCACACTGTATGCACAGACAGAACAGGAAAAGGATGGCTAAGATCATTCTAATGACCATCAGAATCTTCCAACACCAGGCAGATATCAGTTCCCAGAACCACCCCACCAGTGACCAATCTCCTTTATCCACGTGTATGGATTCAGATATTTTATGCAGTTTGGAGATGGCTTGATAAACTGTTGGAGCGTTATCTGGTATGAAAATGCAACAACTAGATTGGATAACCTTACATACCCCACCGCGGTCTGCAAGTATGACGCCTAGAACCATACGGTTCTGCAAAGTCATGAGGCGATCCGCTTGGAGCTCAGCTGTCAAATTACCAAGGGCACCAGCCGTAACATTAACAGTGGATTCAACCACACGAGTCAGTTGTCTCAGGTTCCTACTATTGACCATCGGTCCCCAAAACGGCAGGAAACCCAAAAAGAAGTCTCCCGCTTCCTGACCGGCAGAATCCTCCTTACTAATCACGCCTCTCACAACTCTGGTCTTGTGATAATCGGAGGCAGCAGTAAATGTTGGCGGTAGCAAATTTGCAATATAACATGTGCCTGAGAAATCAGGGGGCAACCATGTATATGCTCGGTCATTGCAGACAAAATATGTACCCTTGGCAGCCAAAAACGCAGGGGAAAACTGTGATGGAAAAGTGTACGTTTCAGTACAGTCACTTTTCCCCAGTTGAGCTCTTGGATTCTGACCATTACCTTGTAAACAGAACCGACCCATGTGGGGTACGACCCAAATTGGGGATGAAATTTTATCCCGCCTTTCATCCAGACTAATACTATACCCCGTCGCGTTCCACCCTACATATGCTCTCAATTCATCCTTGGGAATAGATGAGTATGCGTCTATATCTCTGCTCATATCGGCAACTCCTTTCATTAAGGCCTTATTATTGGTGCTAGGTCTGATGGAACGCGGTTGTCACGGGGAGTAGGCATCTAATGCAAAGAGAAACATGGTCTGGAATGCCCTTGACGATCCATTGTAACTAAACGGCAGCACTAGATAAGGAATACCCTTGTTAATGGTATGTGGCATTAACCCACACACCCAGCAATTGGTTGTATTCATGACTAGTTGGTGCTGGTGCAGGAGCTGAATAAACGAGTTGTTTACAAACTCTGATCGTCTAGCTTGTTCGTGTGCAGGCAGAGGGTGGAAAGAGTGCAAGGAAGCAGTAGGAGGAGGTATAGGCTGTACAGTGGGTGCAAAGGGCTCTTGAGAGGAGAAGAATACAAATCCTACAGTAAACACCATCATACTACATAGTATAAACAAACACAATAATACAAAACGTTTGCTCTTCATTATTTTACATATTTTCGCTTTAAAGTTCATTTCATCAGCGAGTCTCTCCATCTTGAAAAACTCCATCCTCTAATCGTGCCGCTCGCGGCGGGTGAGTATCTTCTGCTAAGGAGTACGCCTGTCAGTCCAGGGAACGCCCTAGACCAACCAGAATCGTTGACCTAACGTCTTCGGCCTGTACCCCAAAGTCTTGGCACCGCGACCCTGCAGCTAAACCCGGATGGTGGTTCGAAAAACAAAAATCAAAAAAAAGTTCTTCAGATGGGAGTGCTATAATATCAAAAACAAAAAGGTATGGGAAAGGAATATTTATTTGTCCATAGGCCTTGGTCTCAAGTTGTAGCGGAAACGGACAGGTACTGTCTGGTCTTGAAACAAGAGTTCAGGCTCTGAGGTGTCCAATCGAATTGACGGTGGCACAGCTTCTTGCAAAATATCGTCACTCTCTTGTTCTGAAGTTGTGCCTCTTACGCATGCATCACTAAATGGTACAAAACGAGGTACAGTGTCTGTTTCAGAATCAGCAATACCCTCCTGGACCCACTGGTCATATGGTAGAGACAAAGGGATCCTCTTGCAGTGGGCGCCGTGAATCCAATTCTTCTTCCCTTTTACCCGAACCGCTGACCTTGTCGATAGAAGTACGAGGTGAGGGCCAATCCAACGGGGCTCATCGTTGCTCTTTCGCTGGAAGTTCCTCACAAGAACCCACGTGCCAGGGTCGATAGGGTGTCCTGGAGCTTCAGAGGCCTAGGGGAGAGTATCATGCACCTGTTGGTGTAAAACACACAATTTAGCCGTCAATTCATACAAATAATCAAGCAGTACTGGATGTTCGATTTCGCAGAATTTTGTCGGTCTTGGCACACCCCATATATTGGCCGGGCGGCCAAAAATGATTTCATATGGACTAAGTCCCACTCGTGAGTGCACGGTCATTCTGGTGGATAGGAGTGCTAAAGGCAGAGCGTCAGGCCATTTAAGACCGGAGCTCGCCTGGATTTAGGCCAGTTTGAGCTTTAGAGTGCCGTTGTAGCACTCTACTAATCCAGCTGATTCGGGGTGATTTGCAGCGTGAAATTTTTGCTTTATCCCTAACCCCTCACACACATTCTTCATCACTCGACCCACAAATTCACTCCCATTATCACTCCACACCATTCTTGGCCTTCCAAACCTAGGAAAAAATTCTTTCACAAGGGCTTTGGCTGTGGATAAAGCAGTGTTGTCTTTTAGGGGATATGCTTCTATCCATTTTGAAAAAGCGCAAACAACAACCAATACATATTTCAAGTTGTTGCACCTTTCCATGTGGATAAAATCTAGCTGCAAAACTTCAAATGGATAAGATGGAGACGCAAAATGACAAGCTGGAGTTGGGGTTCCCCTACCAGGGTTGTATTTCAAACATACCATACAATTCTTGACCACATTCTCTGCACACTTTGGAATTCCAGCATTCTGCCATACTGGAGCCAACAACTTACAGATTCCTTTCATACTGATATGTGCCATTCCATGTGCCATAGTAACCACTGGAAGCACATCTGCATCAGGTAACAACCATCGCCGATGTTCTGACAAATCAACCCAACAACCATTCTCATCTAATTTACCCGTACTTTCTCTCCACTTGCTCAACTCTTTCTCTGTGGCTTCAGCTTGAAGGGACTTCACACTCTCTATCGTATCTTCACATATTCCAACATCACCAACCCATCTTGCAGGGCCTGCAACATACATTCGAGTCTTCACATCTTTTGCTGTTTCTTTCGCGATTTCATCAGCAAATGCATTACCACGACCAACATTCTTTCTTGTGCGCACTGCATTTCATAATCGCAACTTGTAACGGTAAGGTCAGCGACTCAAGGAGAACATTCACCAACTTGCCATTCTGAATTTTAGCTCCATGCTAAGTCAGGAACCCACGTTCTTTCCACAATCGCCCAAAACTATGCACCACGCCAAAGGCGTACTGGCTATCAGTATATATGTTCACTTTCATTCCTTCAGACAACACGCATGCTCTTGTAAGGGCAATTAATTCTGCTGCTTGAGCCGAATTATGTGGCACACGTGCGGTTTCAACAATCGTGTGCAAAGTCGTGATAGCATATGCAGCAGTCGTATCCTCATTCGGAAGCTTGAAGCACGAACCATCCACCCATAAGGTACCATCACACTCGGTCAGGGGAGTATCTTTAAGATCCACTCTCCCTTTCGTCTCTTCTTCTGTTCTGACCAAACAATCATGTTGCTCAATCTCATCTAGGTCTGCTGGAATCGGCAATAATGTAGCTGGATTCAACGTGTTGCATCTCTTTATGTGTATATGGTTTGCCAACAGTGTCAATTCATATCCTGACAATCGCGCACTAGTTAAGTGCTGTGTCTTGGTCCTGTTTAACAATGTGTCCACAGCATGTGGAACCATAACAATCAATGTGTTATCCATTACCAGTCCGGCAGACTGTCGAATAGACATAGCTGCTGCAGCTGTATCTCTCAGACAACTTGGCAATGCCCTAGCTACCGGGTCCAAGGTTGACGAAAAATATGCGCATGGACGCGGTCTGTCGCCAAAAGGCTGTGTTAACACTGATACTGCGCAACCATCTTTTTCATGAACATACAATGTAAAAGGCTTACTATAGTCGGGGGTACCCAACACAGGAGCTGAACATAATGCATCACGCAATTCCCAAAAACTTTTCTGACACTCTTCAGACCATGGGATAGGATTCGGTGTATTTTTACATGTTAATGCCAACAAAGGTTTTGCCAGCAAAGAAAAATTTGGTATCCAGTGCCTACAGTATGAAGTAATGCTCAAGAAAGCACGCACTTCTCTCTGTGTTCTTGGCACACTTAATTGTGCAATGGCTTGAATTCTTTCTGGGGTCAGTTTCCTTCCCTCCTTCGATAAGAGATGACCTAAGTAGGTCACTTCTTGTCGACAATATTGCAGTTTTGAGAGAGACACTTTATGATGAGAGGCAGACAAATGGTGCAATAATGACAATGTAGCTTCTTTGCAAATCTTTTCAGTATCCGCGGCGATTAGTAAATCGTCAACGTACTGAATAAGGATAGCGCCATTAGGTAAAACAAGTGCATCAAGCTGCGCTTTTAAAGCTTGACTGTATATTGATGGACTTTCACAGTAGCCCTGGGGAGCGCGTTTAAAGCGGAAGCTTCGACCTCCTAAACTGAAGCCAAAAATGTCCCTGCTCTCCTCTGCAATTGGGATGCTAAAGAAAGCATTCTTTAAATCGATCACTGAGAACCATGCAGCGGAGGCTGGAATCATAGTTAACAAGGCAGTTATATCAGGGACAACTGGAAACTGTGGCACAACAATCTTATTTACCTCTCTAAGATCAATCACAAATCTGTAAACAGGTGGCTGTGAAGGGTCCGTTCGTTTTAAAACAGGTAAAACAGGACTGTTGCAAACGTTGCCTCTTGTCTCTTCAATTACACCCTTTTTAATCAAATCACTGACAATTGCTAACAACGCTTTCTGACCTTCATTGGAGATCTTGTACTGGGGAATGCGTGGCAATCTGACATTGGCTTTTAAAGTGACCACATATGGCGGTATTTCCAAGTGACCCACATCATTGGGACCAGTAGCCCAAAGGACATCCGGAAGGGATGACAATTCGGGTGGCATTGCATTCTTAGACAAATACACCGGGGAAATCACTTCCTTACCTAATGTAAGTTGTACTCCTGAGGGAGAACAATATAATGTTGCATGTAATCTTTTCAACAAATCCAATCCTAGCAAATTCTCACCACAACCTGTCGGTAGGATGAGGGGTGCTTTTAGCTCACAAGGTCCAACAGAAAGTGACATAGGACTAGAAATCGGGTTCCTTACTGGGGCGCCAGAAAAACCTACTGAAACATTCATTTCGCCAGACAAAGGCGCGCCAGAGAGTTTTGAATGCATAATTGAACTCTTTGCAGCACCAGTATCCAGCAGAAAGGGCTCTGTTACACCCGCTGTAGTCACCTTAACATATGGTCCACTCTGATCCACTGGTACTGAAACAACTCCCTGTCTCTGTCTATGGCTGTCCAAGTAATCATTACCTTCCACATTGTCGTCTTCTGCATAATAATAATTATTATAATACTGAGCTGTATTACCAGTTGCATTGGCTTGCTGATCAAAGCTATTTATCGTATTTTGAGGCGGAAGAGGACGCGCGTTCTGGGGAACATTTCCACGCCCTCTACCTCTAGGAGCTTGCTGACAACCTCTACCTCTTGCGCCATACGCATTACTAGTACGCTGCATTAATTTAGGACAACTATACTTAAAATGACCTTCCTCTCTGCAATATGAACATTGATTGGGACCTACAGGGATACGTGGTTGATAGTACCCATTCATTTGCTGGTTATTCTGAAACTGTTGGGGTTGCTGATAGATACCTTGGGTTTGCCTATAATTATTCTGTCCTCCACGTGGCGGATAAGCCTGCTGTAAAAGGACCTTCGTTTTCAGTTCTTTCGTTTTCTTGTCTGTTCTATCCTTCTCGTCTTTATCTCTATTTTCGTAATACTGTGCAATAGCCAGTATTTGCCCTGAAGAGGAAACAGCCCAAGAACTTTCTGAATCTTTTAATTTCTTACACAACTCGGGGAGTAGATTCTGCACAAATTTATCAACAAATAACCGTTGGCCACCTTCAGTACTCATGTCTTGACCACTGTGGTCGATAAACGTTTCTTCAAACCTTGTAAAGAAATCGGATACTGTCTCATCTTTCTTCTGCTTACATGCGGATAGTTTATCCCAATTCACGCGCATCGCGGGCATTAGAGTTTTCATGTAGGTAATAATTCTACCAGGGAGTTCTGCTACGAGGGGCTCAGGTTTTGCACCACCAACTTGTCTAGTGTCTGCGGCAACGATATTAGCCCATGTGCCCCCTAGTTCTGCAGCATGATCCGTATTACGAATGGATCCCCATAAAGGCTGTGGAACCACATTCACGAACAACATATCTATGTCAGCTAGATTCATGACACACGATTCTGCAGTCTGTGATAACTCCTTATAATATCCTGCAGGGTTTTTACGGGGGTCAGGCAATGTCTGTTTAAGCGCTAACACCTCAGAACGCTTCCATGGGACATGTACCCAAACACGCTGAAAATGAGCTGGAGCAGCAGCAATACCTCGAGCTGCATCAGCCGCAATGGCTTCCTTCCATACCGGAGGGACTTCTCTCATAGGGTATTGTCGCACTTTTCCCTTTTTCCCCACAGGGAATTCCTGTTCGAACAATGATTGTTGACAATCATCATTCCTGAAGGACAGTAAAGTCGCAACCGCTTTATCTACATCGGGACCCACAATTGTACCTGTTCCAAATTCAAACCGCACTCGACACAACTCCTGCGGGTTTGGGTTTGAACCATGATCCTCCAATTCCTCACAGAGGAATTCACACATTTTGTCAAAGTCATATCTCTGTTTTGGGGCATCCCATTGGTGGAAAACGTTAACAACTGATTCCACATTATAGAGTGAAGGGAAACCAATCCACCTACGCGCCAGATGATCTAACACCTCTTTCTCGTCAGGACCAGGCAGCTGACTACGCAATTGCTTACGTTGTAAACCAGGGGTCATACTAGATGACCCAAAGAGAGGCGACATTAAACTAGTAACTACATTAGCTAGTCGTTGTCGTGCTGAAGGAGAAGTTGAGGCGAAAACGGGGGGATAGACAGAGGGAAGAAAAGAGGATGCAGATGCAGGTACCTGGGTAGTGTAAGAAAGAGTGCCAGGGGAGGCAGCTGATGTGCTAGGCAAAGTCGCAGGAAGCGCGGGGGCAATAGGTAACACAACTGGCGGCCCTTGAGAGGGCTGCACTGTAGGGATAGGAGCCAGCTGAGGAGGAGCTGGCGGTTGTGGGAAGGCTTGCGGCATATTTACTGGAGGCTGCACATTTACGAGCTGTGGAGGCGCTGTGGCATTTTTCGCATACGGGGGTGGTGAACTTAGCAAATGGGACATTAGGGAATCCTTTTCTTTCTCTTTTGTCTCATCTTGCACAAGGGGTGACAAAACAGGGTAACATTTATCGATCCCTAGTTTGCGCTGTCTATGTAACTGCTCATTCATTTGTTCCTCCTCATTATCTTTAAGTTGCACAGCTGCTTGCATCATTGACATACCTCTTTCTCTCTTATTCCTTTTCGCTAGTTTAATCTCTTTCTGTTTGGCTTCCTTTCGCCATAGGCGGAAAGAATCAAACATCGCCGGCCGGGCTTTCTTTTTAAACAATTTAACTTCCAAATTATCTAAAATATCTGTATCGAAACTACCATTTTGGGGCCATTTTAAAACACCGTCCTTTCTGGTGTATCGGATCCATACTTCATTATATGCAATGGGGCCCACGCCATGTTTTACATAAAGCTCATAAGTTGGAGTTCCAATTGGAGGAACCGGACACGAATCCTCTAACTGGGAATCCCTTCTACAACCCAAACAAAACAAATTTCCAAATATACTAGAACCAGGCATCTTCGCTCACTAGTCTAGTTTAAAACTTCAAAGGATTATCGAATACGATAGTCTCGTGAATACACGAGTCCTCTGGCTTTGGCACTTGCAAGCTCCAAGTCAAAACGATCCCGAAGGATACCAAATTCCCGAAGGATACCAAACAAACTGGGAGACGCTCCACTGAATATCGATGATCGATGGCGTCACCAGAAGACTCTCTCGATTGTTTCGCTCTACCAAAATCGTCAAGGGTCCAAAACAGGGCGATTAATCAGGGCAGCAGTCCTTCGTAGCCATTGGGACGCGGAGAACCTCGCAGAAAAGACTTTCGGACCACGTCGACATGCAGGGGTCGATGAAGTGGCGGCCTTCCTCCGGAATTTCCACACGAAGCTCCTCACGAACCTCTGGCTTGGACCGGTACCACTGAAATCGCCCCGAGTTGGGCGCCAACTGAAGTAATGGGAATTTTAAGCACAGCGGTGCAGGGGAACACACCCTAAGACTTCGGGTTCTTCCTGTTTCAGACCCACAGAAACACAGAGTCTTCTAGGTGAAGTCAAGGATCGATTTATTGGCTGCAGACCAATTACAGGTATCCGAGAAGTACAACACAATGTATGTTCTCAGGAGACTGCTTAAAGTTACAGAAACGTGCTTCTCCTTAAATACAAAATATCATGCTTCAGGCACACATTCCTTGTTTTACGATATGGTCATTTACATGTATTCATTACAAACGAAAAGGCAGAGTCATGATAACCATTCCACATTCCAGTTAAGCCAGCCCGTGTATGCATGGTGCGTACCCCCAGCGCGTACGCACCGTACATACACGGGGAGTATGACACGTACAGGGGTGTACATACACGGGTGGGGGTACGACTCGAACGTACAGGGGTGTACATACATGGGGGAGTACGACACGTACAGGGGTGTACATACACGGGTGGGGGTACGACTCGAACGTACAGGGGTGTACATACACGGGGGAGTACGACACGTACAGGGGTGTACATACACGGGTGGGTGTACGACTCGAACGTACAGGGGTGTACATACACGGGGGAGTACGACACATACAGGGGTGTACATACACGGGTGGGGGTACAACTCGAACGTACGGGGGCTGGGGGGGGTCGGCGCGTACATACAGGGGCTGGGGGGAGGTCGGCGCGTGCATACGGGGGCTGGGGGGGGGACGGTGCGTACCGGGCCACCTACTCTGGTCGTTTCGCGCCGTACTTCGCTTTTCCGGCACTTTTTGGGTGCCGTGAAAATATCGCCGTCCGGACTGCTGTCGGTCCGAATCGTACTTCCTGGGTCGTGAAACGCTGCCTGAATGCGTCCCAACGTCACGTCGCAGCATTCCCGGATCACATTCGTACGTATATTTTCGTCGGTCTGTGTTTTTTACTATTCGTACGGAAATGGTGTTTCCGTGCGAATCGTAATTCCATGTTTGTAAAGTTTTCCGACCGGGTACGAGTCGGACGGAGAAAACTCTCCGACCGACGGTTCGTACCCGGTTTTTACCGGATCGTAATCGGCACCTTGGTGTAATTCCGTTCAGCAGTTTGGGCTGTAGCTGCGGCTAAATGTCCTATGGGAAATTGCATGGGGAAAACATGTTTTAGGACCCCCCTTTTTTCTCAGCCCCAGCTACATGAGTCATCCTCAGACTTTCAGGATAGGAGCGTACCGGAGCTGGCCAACAGTTTTGAAAATTTCGCGAAGATTCGTCAACGGGCGCCAAAGTTATTCAAAATAGAATGTTGCGGATTTCCTATGGAAAATAGGTCCTAACTATAACTACCTACTGGCAACCGCCAGTAGGTAAAATATATATATATATATATATATATATTTGCAGAGAAAGAAAGGTTCCTCCTGGGATTGACCTCGTTGCCAGGTGGTGCGCGATGCCGGCGGAACCACGGCTGGACATTAATTGCCAACACAGAATCCAATAAAGCGCACACTGAAATAGTCCACTGCTAGAGCAACATGAGCTTAATACTCAGACGCTACGCGTTTCGGCAGTAAACTGCCTTGATCACACGCTGAGGCAGCAACATTACAGTGCATACATAGACATAAAACAAAAACGGACTGTTGTTAACAGTAGTTCAGTGATCCTAGTTACTATGTCACTCATGTTGCACTAGCAGTGGACTGTTTCAGTGTGTGCTTTATTGGATTCTGTGTTGGCATATGTATATGTATAATTATGTATTCTTGGTGAGAAGGATCTGGTTTTGGATATTTGGTGCGGCCACTAGAACCTAGAGCCTCCGTCCTCAAGAGTTCGGGATAACAGTGGCAAACTTTTGGATTTACTCTCAGCGTTTGGGAAACGCCGAACCGCCACATGTCACAGCAAGATGCTAAGCCAGTTATTTTCTGGGGTGTGACCACATTAATGCCAATACTTACTTATGTTGTTGGTATACCCGTATGCTGTGGCAGAAAGTGGCTGGACGAAGGACCGGGAATTGTGCCTTTTCTTTCCAGTCCAGGCTGATAAAGCGAAGCTACAGACCCCGCCCACTTGGGTATGTACTTACAAGTGTGTGTCTGCAGTGTGAACTCGGAGCACCGAGTTCGGAAAGAACAACCCTTTTTCAGCTGGACAGAGCGCCTCCACCAATCGTCTGTGAGGCACTCTATTAATTAAGTGGACAGCGAGAGGAACAACGATGAAGGCATTTGAAAAAGGCGATCTACGCTGAAACGCGTCATGCCGCTCACCTCTGCTTAATAAAGATGGCATAATCCCAGTGATCCTGAGTGGGCTAGTTTCTTTTCTTGGTGAGAAGGATCTGGTTTTGGATATTTGGTGCGGCCACTAGCACCTAGAGCCTCTGTCCTCAAGAGTTCGGCGTAACAGTGGCAAACTTTTGGATTTACTCTCAGCGTTTGGGAAAAACCGAACCGCCATATGTCACAGCAAGATGCTAAGCCAGTTATTTTCTGGGATGTGACTGCACATTAATGCCAATACTTACTTATGTTGTTGGTATACCCGTATGCTGTGGCAGAAAGCGGCTGGATGAAGGACCGGGAATTGTGCCTTTTCTTTCCAGTCCAGGCTGATAAAGCGAAGCTGCAGACCCCGCCCACTTGTGTATGTACTTACAAGTGTGTGTCTGCAGCGCGAACTCGGAGCACCGAGTTCGGAAAGAACAACCCTTTTTCTGCTGGACAGAGTGCCTCCACCAATCGTCTGTGAGGCGCTCTATTCATTAAGTGGACAGCGAGAGGAACAACGATGAAGGCATTTGAAAAAGACGATCTACGCTGACACGCGTCATGCCGCTCACCTCTGCTTAATAAAGACGGCATAATCCCAGTGATCCTGAGTGGGCTCGTTTCTTTTCTTGGTGAGAAGGATCTGGTTTTGGATATATGTATATATATATATATATATATATATATATATATATGCAAACACGTGGTAGTCCCAATTTGAGCAGCACTCGAAGAGACAACGTAGGTTACCAGCCTCAGTCACAGGTATGGGCAGAGTTTATGCAGCAGGTAGGTTAGAAGCAGCCTTACGCGGTGTCTGACGCGTTTCACTGATTAGCTTTTTCAAAGGCTTTTGGCGGAAGGTAAGCGTTCTGCGGTGTGCCTATCCCCGCATATATTGACCAACAATGACACGCCCCTGAATGGGGCAGCTGCAATCAGACAGTGCTGTAGGCATTATGGGGGATGTAGTGCAATTTATTTTCACCTGTAAAATGTAAAGAACGCACAATTGCTGCTTACGATAAAGTCCTCAGTGAACCCCCGGTACGAAAACCAGTCCTTAATCCTGAGCCGCTCCTCCGTATCAAGGCCAGCATATCCGACCTCACGGCCCCCTTCATTCTGGGGTGGTGCTTCCTCGACGGCCGGACCGCCGTCTTTTAGATGCAAACACGTGGTAGTCCCAATTTGAGCAGCACTCGAAGAGACGACGTAGGTTACCAGCCTCAGTCACAGGTATGGGCAGAGTTCATGCAGCAGGTAGGTTAAAAGCAGCCTTACGCGGTGCCTGACGCGTTTCGCTGATTAGCTTTTTCAAAGGCTTTTGGCGGAAGGTAAGCATTCTGCGGTGTGCCTATCCCCGCATATATTGACCAACAATGACACGCCCCTGAATGGGGCAGCTGCAATCAGACAGTGCTGTAGGCATTATGGGGGATGTAGTGCAATTTACTTTCACCTAATCAGAGGCGTGACTATGAATTTAATTGAGGGAGTGCCTACCTGCTTTGCACGAACTTCCCGGCAGCCTTTGAGAAAGGGGAAACCTGAAACGCATCAGGCACAGAGGAAGCTGCATTTCATTCTCGCTGTAAGGAGTCCGTTCGCACCTGTTATTAAAGGCTGGTAACCTTTCCATCTGTGTCGTGTGCAACTCAATCCTGGGATACCATTGTTGTTGAATCTATAGGCGGATGCCCTTCTGCCGAGTTTGCACCACCCCAGGATCTCAAGGGGGCCACGAGGTTGGATTCACTACCCTCGATGTGGAGCAGAGGCACAGGATTTGGAATGGACACCTTCACGGGGGCCCACTCTGGGCCTTATCTGAACGCAGTGATAAGTGCACAATAATGAAAAAATGAAGCAATGAACGGACACTACATCTCCCACAATTCCAGTATTTCGCTAATCAGAGGCTTGACTATGAATTTAATTGAGGGAGTGCCTACCCGCTTTGCACGAACTTCCCGGCAGCCTTTGAGAAAGGGGAAACCTGAAATGCGTCAGGCACAGAGGAAGCTGCATTTCATTCTCGCTGTAAGGAGTCCGTTCGCACCTGTTATTAAAGGCTGGTAACCTTTCCATCTGTGTCATGTGCAACTCAATCCTGGGATACCATTGTTGTTGAATCTATAGGCGGATGCCCTTCTGCCGAGTTTGCACCACCCCAGGATCTCAAGGGGGCCACGAGGTTGGATTCACTACCCTCGATGTGGAGCAGAGGCACAGGATTTGGAATGGACACCTTCACGGGGGCCCACTCTGGGCCTTATCTGAACGCAGTGATAAGTGCACAATAATGAAAAAATGAAGCAATGAACGGACACTACATCTCCCACAATTCCAGTATTTCGCTAATCAGAGGCGTGACTATGAACTGAATTGAGGGAGTGCCTTCCCGCTTTGCACGAACTTCCCGGCAGCCTTTGAGAAAGGGGAAACCTGAAACGCGTCAGGCACAGAGGAAGCTGCATTTCATTCTCGCTGTAAGGAGTCCGTTCGCACCTGTTATTAAAGGCTGGTAACCTTTCCATCTGTGTCGTGTGCAACTCAATCCTGGGATACCATTGTTGTTGAATCTATAGGCGGATGCCCTTCTGCCGAGTTTGCACTACCCCAGGATCTCAAGGGGGCCACGAGGTTGGATTCACTACCCTCGATGTGGAGCAGAGGCACAGGATTTGGAATGGACACCTTCACGGGGGCCCACTCTGGGCCTTATCTGAACGCAGTGATAAGTGCACAATAATGAAAAAATGAAGCAATGAACGGACACTACATCTCCCACAATTCCAGTATTTCGCTAATCAGAGGCGTGACTATGAATCTAATTGAGGGAGTGCCTACCCGCTTTGCACGAACTTCCCGGCAGCCTTTGAGAAAGGGGAAACCTGAAATGCGTCAGGCACAGAGGAAGCTGCATTTCATTCTCGCTGTAAGGAGTCCGTTCGCACCTGTTATTAAAGGCTGGTAACCTTTCCATCTGTGTCATGTGCAACTCAATCCTGGGATACCATTGTTGTTGAATCTATAGGCGGATGCCCTTCTGCCGAGTTTGCACCACCCCAGGATCTCAAGGGGGCCACGAGGTTGGATTCACTACCCTCGATGTGGAGCAGAGGCACAGGATTTGGAATGGACACCTTCACGGGGGCCCACTCTGGGCCTTATCTGAACTCAGTGATAAGTGCACAATAATGAAAAAATGAAGCAATGAACGGACACTACATCTCCCACAATTCCAGTATTTCGCTAATCAGAGGCGTGACTATGAACTGAATTGAGGGAGTGCCTTCCCGCTTTGCACAAACTTCCCGGCAGCCTTTGAGAAAGGGGAAACCTGAAACGCGTCAGGCACAGAGGAAGCTGCATTTCATTCTCGCTGTAAGGAGTCCGTTCGCACCTGTTATTAAAGGCTGATAACCTTTCCATCTGTGTCGTGTGCAACTCAATCCTGGGATACCATTGTTGTTGAATCTATAGGCGGATGCCCTTCTGCCGAGTTTGCACTACCCCAGGATCTCAAGGGGGCCACGAGGTTGGATTCACTACCCTCGATGTGGAGCAGAGGCACAGGATTTGGAATGGACACCTTCACGGGGGCCCACTCTGGGCCTTATCTGAACGCAGTGATAAGTGCACAATAATGAAAAAATGAAGCAATGAACGGACACTACATCTCCCACAATTCCAGTATTTCGCTAATCAGAGGCGTGACTATGAATTTAATTGAGGGAGTGCCTACCCGCTTTGCACGAACTTCCCGGCAGCCTTTGAGAAAGGGGAAACCTGAAACGCGTCAGGCACAGAGGAAGCTACATTTCATTCTCGCTGTAAGGAGTCCGTTCGCACCTGTTATTAAAGGCTGGTAACCTTTCCATCTGTGTCATGTGCAACTCAATCCTGGGATACCATTGTTGTTGAATCTATAGGCGGATGCCCTTCTGCCGAGTTTGCACCACCCCAGGATCTCAAGGGGGCCACGAGGTTGGATTCACTACCCTCGATGTGGAGCAGAGGCACAGGATTTGGAATGGACACCTTCACGGGGGCCCACTCTGGGCCTTATCTGAACGCAGTGATAAGTGCACAATGATGAAAAAATTGAAGCAATGAACGGACAATACATCTCCCACAATTCCAGTATTTCGCTAATCAGAGGCGTGACTATGAATTTAATTGAGGGAGTGCCTACCCGCTTTGCACGAACTTCCCGGCAGCCTTTGAGAAAGGGGAAACCTGAAATGCGTCAGGCACAGAGGAAGCTGCATTTCATTCTCGCTGTAAGGAGTCCGTTCGCACCTGTTATTAAAGGCTGGTAACCTTTCCATCTGTGTCATGTGCAACTCAATCCTGGGATACCATTGTTGTTGAATCTATAGGCGGATGCCCTTCTGCCGAGTTTGCACCACCCCAGGATCTCAAGGGGGCCACGAGGTTGGATTCACTACCCTCGATGTGGAGCAGAGGCACAGGATTTGGAATGGACACCTTCACGGGGGCCCACTCTGGGCCTTATCTGAACGCAGTGATAAGTGCACAATAATGAAAAAATGAAGCAATGAACGGACACTACATCTCCCACAATTCCAGTATTTCGCTAATCAGAGGCGTGACTATGAACTGAATTGAGGGAGTGCCTTCCCGCTTTGCACGAACTTCCCGGCAGCCTTTGAGAAAGGGGAAACCTGAAACGCGTCAGGCACAGAGGAAGCTGCATTTCATTCTCGCTGTAAGGAGTCCGTTCGCACCTGTTATTAAAGGCTGGTAACCTTTCCATCTGTGTCGTGTGCAACTCAATCCTGGGATACCATTGTTGTTGAATCTATAGGCGGATGCCCTTCTGCCGAGTTTGCACTACCCCAGGATCTCAAGGGGGCCACGAGGTTGGGTTCACTACCCTCGATGTGGAGCAGAGGCACAGGATTTGGAATGGACACCTTCACGGGGGACCACTCTGGGCCTTATCTGAACGCAGTGATAAGTGCACAATAATGAAAAAATGAAGCAATGAACGGACACTACATCTCTCACAATTCCAGTATTTCGCTAATCAGAGGCGTGACTATGAATTTAATTGAGGGAGTGCCTACCCGCTTTGCACGAACTTCCCGGCAGCCTTTGAGAAAGGGGAAACCTGAAACGCGTCAGGCACAGAGGAAGCTACATTTCATTCTCGCTGTAAGGAGTCCGTTCGCACCTGTTATTAAAGGCTGGTAACCTTTCCATCTGTGTCATGTGCAACTCAATCCTGGGATACCATTGTTGTTGAATCTATAGGCGGATGCCCTTCTGCCGAGTTTGCACCACCCCAGGATCTCAAGGGGGCCACGAGGTTGGATTCACTACCCTCGATGTGGAGCAGAGGCACAGGATTTGGAATGGACACCTTCACGGGGGCCCACTCTGGGCCTTATCTGAACGCAGTGATAAGTGCACAATGATGAAAAAATTGAAGCAATGAACGGACAATACATCTCCCACAATTCCAGTATTTCGCTAATCAGAGGCGTGACTATGAATTTAATTGAGGGAGTGCCTACCCGCTTTGCACGAACTTCCCGGCAGCCTTTGAGAAAGGGGAAACCTGAAACGCGTCAGGCACAGAGGAAGCTGCATTTCATTCTCGCTGTAAGGAGTCCGTTCGCACCTGTTATTAAAGGCTGGTAACCTTTCCATCTGTGTCGTGTGCAACTCAATCCTGGGGGATGTATGTCGTTACAACGCACACTTTTACAACGCATGCACTTACAACGCATTTTTTACAACGCAACATCCACTACAACGCATTCCATTACATCGCAGGACACTACAACGCATTTTTAAAAACTACCTTTACAACGCATTCCATTACATCGCATACTACCTTTACAACGCATACCATTACAACGCATAATATTACATTGCATTTAAGGTAAGTATTGGATAGTTTAGGGGTAAAAATTACTAATTTTACTCCAGGGGATGCAACAGTAGAGCAATTGTTGGATAATATAGGGGTAAAAATTACTATTCTTACTCCAGGGGGTGCAACAGTAGGGTAAGTGTTGGATAGTATAGGGGTAAAAATTACTATTCTTACTTCAGGGGGTGCAACAGTAGGGTAAGTGTTGGATAGTATAGGGGTAAAAATTACTATTCTAACTCCAGGGGGTGCAACAGTAGGGCAAGTGTTGGATAGTATAGGGGTAAAAATTACTATTCTAACTCCAGGGGGTGCAACAGTAGGGTAAGTATTGGATAGTATAGGGGTAAAAACTACTATTCTAACTCCAGGGGGTGCAACAGTAGGGTAAGTGTTGGATAGTATAGGGGTAAAAATTACTATTCTAACTCCAGGGGGTGCAACAGTAGGGTAAGTGTTGGATAGTATAGGGGTAAACATTACTATTCTAACTCCAGGGGGTGCAACAGTAGGGTAAGTGTTGGATAGTATAGGGGTAAAAATTACTATTCTAACTCCAGGGGGTGCAACAGTAGTGTAAGTGTTGGATAGTATAGGGGTAAAAATTACTATTCTAACTCCAGGGGGTGCAACAGTAGGGTAAGTGTTGGATAGTATAGGGGTAAAAATTACTATTCTAACTCCAGGGGGTGCAACAGTAGGGTAAGTGTTGGATAGTATAGGGGTAAAAATTACTATTCTAACTCCAGGGGGTGCAACAGTAGGGTAAGTGTTGGATAGTGTAGGGGTTTTAATGTAATATTATGCGTTGTAATGGTATGGGTTGTAAAGGTAGTATGCGATGTAATGGAATGCGTTGTAAAGGTAGTTTTTAAAAATGCGTTGTAGTGTCCTGCGATGTAATGGAATGCGTTGTAGTGGATGTTGCGTTGTAAAAAATGCGTTGTAAGTGTAGTGCGTTGTAAAAGTTGCGTTGTAAAGGTTGTATACCATCCTGGGATATATACCACAAAAGAGAATCGGGGGTCTAAGGGTAGACAGTACACAGAATAAGGAAGGAGTAGGGTGTGTAGAATCAGTCAAACCCAAGCAAGATCAGAGCAGAGCCTGGATTACCATCAACCTCGCTCGTCCAATGAGACAAATAATGAGAGCAAGGACACCACTCTTAATCGTTTGTATCATATGGTATCCAACTAGAACTGAGGTGTGTCTCTCGATCGTAGAGACTACCTCACTAGTTAGACGCTCTATTGCTCCTTTTAGGTTGACGGAAAAGCGTCAAGAGGACACGTAGGAAACTGTGACCACCAGACATAAATGAAGGTGCAGTGCAGAAAAAGAGACTGTGAATGCTAAAAAGAGGTTGTGTGGAGAATGTGATATAATTCAATTCATTCCACACACCTTGATTAAAAAGATGTGACAGGAATACCAGCAGTACTACCTAGTCGCTGCTAGATGATGGTCGACATGTTTCAGCCATAAAGGGATAGTGGCCCACGGCTTTCTTCAGGACCTTTATGCTACAAAAATATGCTACTGCATTCAACTGATAAATTCCTATAGTGCAGTGTGCCCCCACTTATAAGAAAAGGTGAATAAAGTTAGCGAGATAGTAATAAATACGACCTCGAATTGTCCTAATCCTCAAGATCACAGGATGCAAACATCACCTGTGGAGACAAGGCAATTGACACACAAAATCAAACTCAAAACTTAAACAATACTGTCTACAAACAGGCAAACTCAATAAATATGCCTAGGACATTGATGTGAACAAATCTACGCAATGCTTATCCAGCGTGATCCGGGATTGCACCTCACCTACCCTGGAACCTGGCTCAGGTTGAGGCCCCACTCTGGATCGTGGGTGACAAAACAAAAAATGTTCTTCAACATGAGAGAGCCAAAGTCAATCCCAGTTACTACCTTGCGTTAAAATAGACGCAAGATACTTTTATTCTTTGTAAATAAGTTCACCCCCTCAGTAAAAACCCAAACCAAAGTCCAAACCTTCTTAGAAAATAAAAAATAAATAAAAGAATACCTATAGAGTGCATATTTTAGCCATTGTCAAAGTCACAGACTGGCATTCAGATCGTGAACTAGTTTGTTGGCACATGCTCCCCTCAATCAAGAGGATCACGAGAATCACTAGCTGCTCGTACTCATCAAAACCAATGATGTTAACAGTGCATGTGCCATCTGGAAGCACCCCCGCAACACATGCTAGGTCTAAAGAAAAGACAGAAAAACCATTCGGCAGCTCCTACCTATCCGTCGTTGCCCCAGACTTTCCGAGCAGGATGGGAGGCAGCGTGCCAAGCCGGGAAATGCGTATAAATCACATCGGTTCAAAGGGGGCGTCTCATGCTACGTGACCCAGCTGCTCAACGGACGCCGTGACACGTGACTGGACTACAAAAAGATCATATGCCTCATGGGAAATGTAGTGATAATTGCACAGCACCGGTTTACAGGCGCGTATTCAAAATGTATGTATAAGGGCATGGACCATACAGTACGCCTTGGATACAACGTTAATACATCACCCCTGTCTTCGATCCTTCTCCAAACCCTTATTTTAGGGAAGATTAGATGAAAACTGAGAACGAAGACTCACAGCGCTACGATGCCCACACAGGACTACAAAAAATTATGTACCTCATGGGAAATGTAGTCGCAATTCAAAACACCCATTATACAAAGCGCGCAGGCAGAATGCATGTGTGATACCATTGGCCTTATATTACGCTATTGGCACAAGGTTACTGCGCCAAAAGCTCCTCCAAAGCCTTTCCTATTACTTAGGGAGAGGGTTGCGAGTTGTCAAAGGGAGCACCACAGCTCTGTGTTGCCCATCTGCACACGTGCAAATTCCAGGAGGAGCTCCTACAACCTAGAGGCCTCCTGGGAGATGTAGTTGGTACTAGATGAGCTAGTACCAGTATGTACAATAAAGTTGCATTCTACCAATCTAACTGCAGTCCGTTAGTAACATATGGGGGCTAAACATATAACAGCTATAAGCCATTATACCCCTAAGACCGTATGATAGGTGCCAATAATAAACATTTGTCATAAGTCACACAGTGTCTCTGCTCAATCTGTCACTGGAGTGGCATTACACTGTTAGGTCCTAACCTGCTTCTAGAATATAGCAGGAAAAAATTGTTCAATATTTCTTAGAAATTTTGCTAATTTTATCTTTTTTTCTTTTTTTTCTTTGTTTGTTATTATATGTGGTTCTCAGCTATTAGTCCTGTGTAGTGCCCTTAACGTGCTGATAGTAACAAGTAAGAGACTAACTTCAATATCCTCATCATCAGTATACTGCCATAGTTGGCCTTGGATACAGCAAAAAACTTGGGGAATCTTAACCTCAACAAAGACCTGTAAAACAATACCCACAATTAGATACTGGTCCAGGGGATATCGTCATTCAGTCCCAAAGTATCACACCGGAGCCTATGAATCCATTTTTGTTCTTTAATGAACAGGTATCTGGAGACATCACTAGTGTGTTGTGGAATCTTTGGTTTCTCCAGTATTGTCCAATGGAACTCATCTGCGGTGTGATTGGCTTCTGCGAAGTGCCTAGTAAGTCTTGTGTTCAATTTACGGCACCTGAACGTACTCTTGTGCTCTAACATGCGTAGCCTCACCTTGCGAGTGGTCATGCCCACATACCTAGTTTGAGAAGGGCATGTGAGTAGATAGATGATATTGCTACTATTGCAGTTGGTAAAGTGCGTCTGCATCCAGGGTCTGTTAGTCCCTATATCCACTGAGGAACTGTGAGTGGTTTGTGGACAAACCGAGCACCCCCCGCAAGGGTGGTGTCCGGTTACTGCCGGTAGATCCCATAAAGTGCCCAAAGATCTAATGGGCCCACCCGCTGGTCGTGTGTGGACCAAGCGGTCCCTTATGTTGCCTGACCTTTTAAAGGCAAAAAGGGGCATAGCAATCTTCTCCTTGCAGCTGTTTAGAATCCGCCAGTGTTTTTTAATGCTTTTCTTAATGTCGTTGGAAAGTGTACAAAAAGTGCTAACCAGTGTCAGGCGCTCAAGAGGTGGCTTAGGTACTGGTGGTTCCAACAAGGCTTCCCGATTGTTATTCGAAGCTCTTTTCAGGGACCGTTTGACCAGCTTGCGTGGGTAGTGTCTCTCCATAAGTTACTCAGTAAGAAGGTTGGAGTGTTTGGTAAAACCCTCAGTTGTGGAGCAGTTCCTCCGTACCCTAAGAAACTGGCCATAAGGCAAATTATCCCTTAAGGCCTTAGGGTGCTGACTGTCGTATCGCAAAAGCGAATTGCGTGCCATGGGTTTACGATATAATTCGCTTTCCAAACCCTCTGATGTTGCAAAAATTGATAAGTCCAGAAAGGCCAGATGACTCTTGTTAACCTCAATCGTGAATTTAAGATAATTATTGCGTGTGTTTAACCACTGATGAAAGTGGTCGATGGACTGTAGATCTCCTCTCCAAACCACCAACACATCATCAATGTACCGCTTCCATAAGCGGATTGATGAAAAGAAGGGGTTAGTGGGAGCCAGGACATGTTCTTGTTCAAACGCATGGACATACAAATTCGCCAAGCTGGGCGCGAAAACGCTGCCCATGCTGGTCCCTGACGTTTGCAGATAGATGGTATTCTCGAACATAAAAAAAATTTCTTTCATCGCCATTCTGGCCAAGGCCATGATGAAGGGTACAGGTGTGATGGACTGAAGATCAGTCGCCTCAAGAATAGAACATATAGTGTCAGGCGTTTCATCTTGGGGAATAGATGTATAAAGAGATTCGACATCGAAGGAGACTAAAAAGTCTCTCTCCGGGTCGAACTCTACCGAGGGAAGCAATCGCAGGACATCCTTGGTGTCCTGCAGGTACGTTGGCATCTTCTGGACAATCGGTCTTAAAAAATAGTCCACGAACGTGGACAAAGGTTCCAGAAGGGAACCCTGTCCTGAGATGATTGGACGTCCAGGCGGAGGTCTCTGGGCCTTGTGGACTTTAGGCAGGACGTAAAAGTAGGGAATAACAGGAAACTTAGTTTGTAGGAATTGTGCTTCATGATTCGTAATCCATCCTTCACAGAGTGCCTCTTCAGTAATTTCACGGATGGATTGAAGTAGTCTAGCTGTTGGATCTTCACTAAGAATATTGTAAGACCTCTGATCACTCAATTGTCGAAGGCATTCTGCTCTATAATCAGTAGTGTCCAAAATGACAATCGAGCCCCCCTTATCCGCAGGTTTGATAGTGATATCATCTGCTTTCGACAGAGAGGTGAGAGCCTGGCGTTCACAGCGTGGTAAATTACTAAACCTCTCATTTCGTGTATTACACAACGCAGTGATGTCACATGTAACCGCTTTTTCGAAGGTGAGAACCTGGGGAGGAACAAGATGTATGGGGGGATTAAATGTCGACTTGGCTCTAAGGCCTGTGTTTTGTTCAATTTCATCGGGATCTGGTAGTGTTTTATCCCTGAAGAAATGATGAAGCCTGAGTTTCCTAAAAAACTGTGCCAGTTCACATTGGATCTGAAAGGAATCCCCTACGGAGGTGGTAACAAATCCAAGACCCCTGTCTAGAACAGACTGCTCATCTCTGGACAGAGTGCGCTTGCTCAAATTGACTACGAGGTTGGATTCGGGCTGCTCGTTGAAGGAGCCAAATTCTTCCTCGTGTTGCTCCGAGTCCCGGCATGGGGACCTGAGGGTTGGCCTGAGGCTAGATCCCAGTGGACTTGGGCCTGTGCGTTTCTTCGTCTGCCTCACGGTCTTGAGGGGCCATACCTTAAAAAAGACTGGTTGTCATAATCTGGTTGGTATGATGTCATAGGTGGCGGAAAGGCATGTGGTGGAAAAGCTTGTGGTGGAAAGCCCCATGGAGTAGGCGGCCACCACTGTTGGAATTGTGGTGTACCATAGCCCCTCTGGTTGTAAGGTCTAGCGTATCTACCTCTGCCTCTGGACCGTTGTTTTTGGACAATGGGTCCATCTGTGTCACTAGAGGTTTCATCTGAGCTGTAACCTGAGTAGGTGGAACCATATCTCTTCCCATTGTTCCTGAACTCTGGGGGTGAGTAATTCTCACTGGTGTAAGGGTAGACCCTTTCGTGTTTGAACTTGGCCAAATCTTTTTTAAATTTCTCAATTTTAGTGAGAAGAATAGAGTCTTTAAACTCCTTATTATTCTTATTGGATTCGTCCAAGTTCTTTTTAAATAAAGTGGCAGTTATGGTGACTTTAATTTGTGCTTCTAGGGCCTGTATCTCTATTAAAATAGAGTCAGCCACCCTCTTCGCTGTGCTGATAATTAAAATCAGCCAATCACGCGTACAGCGCCATGCTATAAGTGACCAGTCTTTCAAAAACACCCTATCTTCCAAGAATAGCCTGGGAGTATTGGTCACTATCAATCCCGGAGGGGCACAATTAGCTCTTAAATATTCAGCCATTATGGCGCCATGAATAGAAGAACGTGAATGAGATTTTTTAAGGACAAGCACTCTACTCCACTCATTACCGGTGTCCAATAGAGGGGCATTAGATCCCTCAAGTATACTAGGTGTGTTATCTAGAATAGATTGATATATGGCATCATCGTATGCTAAGCCGCTAAATTCGGCCATGACAAAAGGTGGATGTAAGGTAAAGTGGTTAAATACTGAACAGAGGAAAAACCCCCTTTACAAAGTGCAAATATATGTAGTTACGTAAATCTGCAGTAAATACAAAAAGACTACCTGTAGAACAGTGTAATCCCAAACAAGACCCGCAGCTGAAGGCTGCTCAAGAACATCAACACTACCACCTAAAAGAAGGGTCTAAGGGAAAGATATTTAAAGACCTACCCAGATTCCAATCCCCAAAAACTAGACTATACCAGAAAAGAGAATCGGGGGTCTAAGGGTAGACAGTACACAGAATAAGGAAGGAGTAGGGTGTGTAGAATCAGTCAAACCCAAGCAAGATCAGATCAGAGCCTGGATTACCATCAACCTCGCTCGTCCAATGAGACAAATAATGAGAGCAAGGACACCTCTCTTGATCGTTTGTATCATATGGTATCCAACTAGAACTGAGGTGTGTCTCTCGATCGTAGAGACTACCTCACTAGTTAGACGCTCTATTGCTCCTTTTAGGTTGACGGAAAAGCGTCAAGAGGACACGTAGGAAACTGTGACCACCAGACATAAATAAAGGTGCAGTGCAGAAAAAGAGACTGTGAATGCTAAAAAGAGGTTGTGTGGAGAATGTGATATAATTCAATTCATTCCACACACCTTGATTAAAAAGATGTGACAGGAATACCAGCAGTACTACCTAGTCGCTGCTAGATGATGGTCGACATGTTTCAGCCATAAAGGGATAGTGGCCCACGGCTTTCTTCAGGACCTTTATGCTACAAAAATATGCTACTGCATTCAACTGATAAATTCCTATAGTGCAGTGTGCCCCCACTTATAAGAAAAGGTGAATAAAGTTAGCGAGATAGTAATAGATACGACCTCGAATTGTCCTAATCCTCAAGATCACAGGATGCAAACATCACCTGTGGAGACAAGGCAATTGACACACAAAATCAAACTCAAAACTTAAACAATACAGTCTACAAACAGGCAAATTCAATAAATATGCCTAGGACATTGATGTGAACAAATCCAGCGTGATCCAGGATTGCACCTCACCTACCCTGGAACCTGGCTCAGGTTAAGGAGGCCCCGCTCTGGATCGTGGGTGACAAAACAAAAAATGTTCTTCAACATGAGAGAGCCAAAGTCAATCCCAGTTACTACCTTGCGTTAAAATAGACGCAAGATACTTTTATTCTTTGTAAATAAGTTCACCCCCTCAGTAAAAACCCAAACCAAAGTCCAAACCTTCTTAGAAAATAAAAAATAAATAAAAGAATACCTATAGAGTGCATATTTTAGCCATTATCAAAGTCACAGTCTGGCATTCAGATCGTGAACTAGTTTGTTGGCACATGCTCCCCTCAATCAAGAGGATCACGAGAATCACTAGCTGCTCGTACTCATCAAAACCAATGATGTTAACAGTGCACATGCCATCTGGAAGCACCCCCGCAACACATGCTAGGTCTAAAGAAAAGACAGAAAAACCATTCGGCAGCTCCTACCTATCCGTCGTTGCCCCAGACTTTCCGAGCAGGATGGGAGGCAGCGTGCCAAGCCGGGAAATGCGTATAAATCACATCGGTTCAAAGGGCGCGTCTCATGCTACGTGACCCAGCTGCTCAACGGACGCCGTGACACGTGACTGGACTACAAAAAGATCACATGCCTCATGGGAAATGTAGTGATAATTGCACAGCACCGGTTTACAGGCGCGTATTCAAAATGTATGTATAAGGGCATGGACCATACAGTACGCCTTGGATACAACGTTAATACATCACCCCTGTCTTCGACCCTTCTCCAAACCCTTATTTTAGGGAAGATTAGATGAAAACTGAGAACGAAGACTCACAGCGCTACGATGCCCACACAGGACTACAAAAAATTATGTACCTCATGGGAAATGTAGTCGCAATTCAAAACACCCATTATACAAAGCGCGCAGGCAGAATGCATGTGTGATACTATTGGCCTTATATTACGCTATTGGCACAAGGTTACTGCGCCAAAAGCTCCTCCAAAGCCTTTCCTATTACTTAGGGAGAGGGTTGCGAGTTGTCAAAGGGAGCACCACAGCTCTGTGTTGCCCACCTGCACGCGTGCAAATTCCAGGAGGAGCTCCTACAACCTAGAGGCCTCCTGGGAGATGTAGTTGGTACTAGATGAGCTAGTACCAGTATGTACAATAAAGTTGCATTCTACCAATCTAACTGCAGTCCGTTAGTAACGTATGGGGGCTAAACATATAACAGCTATAAGCCATTATACCCCTAAGACCGTAAGATAGGTGCCAATAATAAACATTTGTCATAAGTCACACAGTGTCTCTGCTCAATCTGTCACTGGAGTGGCATTACACTGTTATGTCCTAAACTGCTTCTAGAATATAGCAGGAAAAAATTGTTGAATATTTCTTAGAAATGTTGCTAATTTTATCTTTTTTTCTTTTTTTTCTTTTTTTGTTATTATATGTGGTTCTCAGCTATTAGTCCTGTGTAGTGCCCTTACCGTGCTGATAGTAACAAGTAAGAGACTAACTTCAATATCCTCATCATCAGTATACTGCCATAGTTGGCCTTGGATACAGCAAAAAACTTGGGGAATCTTAACCTCAACAAAGACCAGTAAAACAATACCCACAATTAGATACTGGTCCAGGGGATATCGTCATTCAGTCCCAAAGTATCACACCGGAGCCTATGAATCCATTTTTGTTCTTTAATGAACAGGTATCTGGAGACATCACTAGTGTGTTGTGGAATCTTTGGTTTCTCCAGTATTGTCCAATGGAACTCATCTGCGGTGTGATTGGCTTCTGCGAAGTGCCTAGTAAGTCTTGTGTTCAATTTACGGCACCTGAACGTACTCTTGTGCTCTAACATGCGTAGCCTCACCTTGCGAGTGGTCATGCCCACATACCTAGTTTGACAAGGGCATGTGAGTAGATAGATGATATTGCTACTATTGCAGTTGGTAAAGTGCGTCTGCATCCAGGGTCTGTTAGTCCCTATATCCACTGAGGAACTGAGAGTGGTTTGTGGACAAACCGAGCACCCCCCGCAAGGGTGGTGTCCGGTTACTGCCGCGCCCACAATAAACTGCTGATGACGTCACATATTACATCACTTATGACATGGTCAGTGACATCACTCATGACATCAATGATGACATCTGAAATGACACATTGTGCATTGCGGTCGCGCAAGTTATAGTTACCTGATCTAACTATAACATGGAATTTCATTGGTTTTTTACGAGTGAAATGTACAGCTAACTATAACTTGTGTGAAACCTATGGTTTTTTAAGTGAATTTGCAAGGTTTTTTAAATGCTAATTCCTAACTATAACGTGTGTGAAACCTATGGTTTTTTCAGTAAATTTGTACGGTTTTTTAAATGCTAAGTTATGTATTTATTTTTAATTTTTGCGCGCACGGTGGGCACACGGTGCGCTTCGCGCACCGAGCACCCACGTTGCGCATTTCGTACCGTGCACGCCTCGCCATTTTTTACAAAATATCAATTGTTTTTTTCTCCCTTGGGGGTCCTTAGATTTATATATTAAATGTGATTGATAATTCTTTTTTTTTTTTTTTTTTTTACCCTGAAATTCTCGGGGGGATTCGTCAAGCGGGGGCTGAGATAAAAGGGGGGTCCCAAAACACGTTTTTCCCATGCATTTTTCCATAGGACCTTTAGACAGGGCTACAGCCCGAACGGCTGAACAGAATTACTAGAAATTTGGCAGAGAGGTAGTCCTCAGGTCAAGGAAGTGCCTTTTGTAGGTTTGGTGTAAATCTGTTCAGTAGATTCTGAGAAAATAGCCTTTAAATCAATATATATATCTGAGCCAGCTTACGGTGCGCTTACGGTACGCTTACCGTACGCGTACGGTGGCGTGCGCGAGCGCGATTCTGATTGGCTCTTAGATCTTAGTAAACATTCGAATCGGCCGAAACCAGGAAGCGGCGGCCGCCATTTTCTCTCTCGCACTGAGAGTTAGGTTTTAAAATAAAGCCAAAAAACATGTAAAGGGGCTGTTTAGACAGCTCCCACACACATAGCCATGTTGAGGGAGTCCCCAAAGATCCCCCAAGGCCAAAAATGCAATTTTTATTTTTTCGCTAATTTCGCCGATTACGCTTACCGTATGCGTACGGTTAAAAATTATAAAAAAAAAAAAACCTATCCACACTATCCCCACCCCGTGTGCAATTGGTGGCCGCAGTCCACCAATTGTGCATGCATTTTTTGTATGTTAAAATATAATATTTTAAACAAAAATAATAAAAGAAAAAATTATCCACACTCTCTCCACCCCGTGTGCAAACGGTGCCCGAAGGGCACCATTTGTGCATGGCTTTTAAAAATTACGAAAAATTAAAATATTACCTTTCAAAACGAAGTGCATCATATGTCCTCCATGTGCGCACCGTGCCTGCACGGCACTAACTGCGTAAAGTGGGCGCGCGGTGCGCGAAGCGCACCGCGTGCTTACTGTGCGCGCACGGTGCGCGAAGCGCACGGTGCGCGAAGAGCACCGTGCGCGCACGGAACGAACTGCGTTAAGTGGGCGCGCACGCCACGAATGGCGTAAAGTAACTTAGCATTTAAAAAACCGTACAAATTCACTGAAAAAACCATAGGTTTCACACACATTATAGTTAGGAATTAGCATTTAAAAAACCTTGCAAATTCACTGAAAAAACCATAGGTTTCACACATGTTATAGTTAGCGGAAATTTTACTGATAAAAAACCAGTGAAATTCCCCCGTTATAGTTAGTGCAGGCAACTATAACTCATTCGACCGCAATCTTCTGCTGATGACATATGTGTCTTTATGTAAAAAAAATATTTGTAATATATGTATAGCTAAAAATGTATGGAAGAAGACATGGGCAAATAAGTGTCTAAATACAGTATTAGCATCAGCAGAGGATTGCGGTCGCGTGAGTTATAGTTGCCTGCACTAACTATAACGGGGGAATTTCACTGGTTTTTTATCAGTAAAATTTCTGCTAACTATAACATGTGTGAAACCTATGGTTTTTTCAGTGAATATATATATATATATATACATATATATATATATATGTATATATATATATATATACTCTGAGCAGAAGAAGAAGAGCCTCGCCCTGTGTTGAGTTAGTGTGGCTTTCACCACATCCGCCCCAGCAAGTGTGTGATCAAATATTGGTGTAAATTTAATTTAGTCACACCTCATTACAAATCACACAGCCCGGGGGAAGAGGGTTTGGTTGATGAATGGTTGGGAAGGGGTATTTGAGGGAGAGGTTTGACAAAGACAAACACTACACATGGACAACACACAATTTTGGCAGACGACCATCATAAATCTGTTAAGGGATAAAAAGGAAATACTTGCATGATGATGACTTGATGGTTAATGATAAGTAGAACTAGACAGTAGTACAGGGCAGCAGATTATTATTATTATTATGCAATTGCCTGGCCTGTCTGCCCTAAAAGGCAATTGCCTGGCCTGTCTGCCCTACGAGAGACCAAAATTACATACTTTTTATGTTCAGTTGCACCAGGCTTCCTTTTAAAGCTAGCAAAGAAAATAAAAAAAAATGCTGTAGGGGTCAATTATAAGCAAAGAGCAAACATAAAAAACAACAAAACACACAGTTGTATGCTTGAAGAGAAAAAAATAATCAAATTAATTAGAAGAGAATGAATGATACTAAGTTACTATGTATGTTATGGTCAAATTAGGGAGTTTCATCTTGGCATTCCTCTTGTTCCTCCCTTCCATGGATGCTCCGTCCATCAATCTTGGGTGCCACTGCCTGCTTGGCGGATGCGGATTCGTAAGGTAAGTGTTGTGAGAAGGTGGCCTGATATATGCTGTCCACTAGTTCTAGTGGGCACCTTGTATCAGTCCAAACAACCCCTTATGGTGACTGGTTAAAGGCAACCTTATATGAAAGCTGTCCTAGTGGTAGCTATGGAGAGCAGCCTTCAGGCTAAGTCTTGAAGGAATGTAAAGCAGCTTGTTTTACCAGTCTATAATCTCTTGAATGATCAAATGAAAAGACAACCACACCAGGTATATAATCAAAATATATGTATTTAAGATAAAACACACCCCTCTAGTCTCTTTATGAGACTGGAGTTCGAAGTACTTAGTTTACAAGTGAGCAAGCATCAGTAAAAGCACAAATACATGTTTTGGCCCCAGGGGCGTACCAAACCATATACCAAAAAAGTGGTATAAGAACCACGACTGGAATAGGCACTAGGCCTATTGCCTCTAGAATCGCTGGGACCCCAAGGAACCACCCAAGGTAGTGACACAGGGGACCCACGGGAGCTGTATGCAGTGTGGAAACACAACAGCGGGCTCCTATTATCTTCTATGGGCAATGTCACGGTTGGAAATTTAAAGATTAGGGACACTTCTAATCGAGTCTAGACCAAACCCTTTTGGACTTAAGAAGTTCGTTCTAGGGAAGCCGGGTGCATAGGTGTCTTTTGGTGTCGGGTCGCGTTGTCGATTTCAATGGAAGCCTGCAAAGAACTGCTGCTGCTGGGAAGAGGAGAAGTGTCCGAAGAGATCCAAGCCTGGATCTAGGATGTAAGGAACCTGAAAGCAGAGGGGACAGAGTCTGGGTTAGTGACGGAGGGCAGGATGGACCAATGCCCACAGATGTCGGGTGCTTCAGGTGAGTTGATGGGTGTCTTGACTCTTCAGCCACGAGGTCCAGGAGGCGTCGACGAAGTCCATGAGCCGGATTCGAGCTGTCCCACGAAGTCTGTCGAGTGCTGCAGTGTCGGCGGACCAGAATGGACCCAACAAGCCTTGGCAACGGCAAGTCACTGGAAATCAGAGAAAGGACTACGGTGCAGACCAGCAAGGTCTTAGGGACTCACCCAGTGAAGGTAAGTCAGGGCACATCTGGAGCAACCAGGTAAGCCCAATCAGAAAAGGAGTTGCCTTTGTGGGGACCTGCTAGCCAACGGGCTAGTGGTCACAAAGGAGCCTCGAGCGATCGTACTTGAAGCTGGCCCACGGGTCACTCGTGGAGTGGAGGCCAACAATCTTCGGTGCAGGAGGTGCTCAAGGCTGGGGCTACTAGGAGCCCAAAGCACAACTTCGAGGAGGACCAGGAAGATAGTGTTGCTGCAAAAGTTCACGGTGTCCAGGGGTCACAGTTCCACATCACCCACGATAGCCACGGGCCTCAGCTGTGCTGTGGACTCAGGGTAGCCTCGGGGAAGTCTGGAAATCCACCTCTGGGGATGCAGAGACTTTTGCGTCCAGCAGGAGCTTCAGAATTGCAGACCAGTCCGTTGCTTCTTTGGTGCCTGCCAAGCAGATGAGTCACTCCTTGACCCCAAGGGAGATTTCTTCAGTCTTCTAGTCAGGATAGAATGTCGAAGGTCCAGGATGTACATTGCAGAGTTTCGTCCAGGGTAATCTAAAGTCCTAGGGACTGGATTCCTATACTTATACTAAGTTCAGAGGATGGACTGACTCTAAGGCCCCACCTATGGGTGGGCCAGGAAAGAGGGGTGGTTACACCCATTTCCTTTGTCCAGTTTCACGCCAGAGCAGGGGCAGGTAGCCCCTGCAACCGGTTTGAACTGGAGTCTGCACAGGGACACCAAGTGTGCCCCAAGTGCAGGACTTCAATGCACCAGAGAGTGCTCCCGCCCAGCCCCAATACACTGGAATAGAAATGGTCCCAGAACATACATAAAATTGAGAAAGGTCAACAAAACAACTATTGCAACGAGTAAGGCAGAACCATAGTGTTATTTAATCACACTTGGAACAGGCACATAAATGCATATGATAAATCACACTATTTACAAAAGTGCGGGGTGCCACGGGGAAGGGGAGGGAGTGACGAGTTAGGTAGGGTAGTAGGGTAAGTGACATATAAAAGTTCATAACAATGGTACAAATCAATTGCTGGGCACCTTACTGTCGTGCCAAATAATCAAGATAAGAGTCATTCATTGACAGAATTAAATGTTTTGCCAAATAGCCATATACAAGTGAAAGTACACAGTGCTCAACGCACTATTGAGGGTACTGGCATGGTGAGATGTCGACGTTTCGACCCCTCTTCCAAGGTAGGTAGATTAATTCCTTACGGGTGGGGTCTTCCTCAGGACAGAGAGGATGGTGGAACGGGGAAGGTAGGCACCTATACAAAGATATGGGTGGGAATTAAAAAGTGATAATGCCAAGCGAAAATTCAACTGCAGGGCTGGATATGGATATAACTGCCATAATTACCAGTTTAACGAGCATCTAGTCAGTGACAGCTTGGCATCAGGGCAAAAAAGGCTCCACAGTCGGGTGGGAGTGAAAATCACCTAAAAATGAATTTAAGAGGAGGAGCCTAGCGCGCAACCAAGATGGCCGCGTAGGTGCGAGGCTCCCGAGGACCTCCGCGACCTCCTGAATTAATCCTGGCGATATCCTGTCCTTGTTGAGGGGACTGTGTTGGGGAACCGGAGCTGAGGCGCCACCTGCTTTTTGGGCTCGAATCGGACCCCGAACGCCGGTGGGAGCATCGATTGAAGGTTGCGGCCTTCTCCTCGCCGGCCCCCCGGATTGGAGTAGTGGGGCGATCCGGGGACAAAGTGAATAACAGCGGCGAGCGGGGCTGGGCGACTCGCGTACCCCGCACTTTCACTTTCGCTTTTGCGCCCTCCTAGCTCTCAAGCGGGGTCGGGCTGCGGAGCGGGGTGCGGTGGTGTGGCCTTGTCCAGGAGCCCGGTTGACCCGCCGGCGGTGGGTTGACCCGCGGTTCGGTGGTCGCCCCCGCCCCCCCCCTGGCACCCGTGATTTGGTATAGCGGCCCGTTTGGGGAGCTTGGCACGACGGTGGAGAAGCCAGCATGTCCACCAAACAAGATGGCGACCGGGCGAAGGTGAAGACGACCCGCCGTGGCACGGCGCACCAGGCTAACAGTATGGACCGCTACACGCTCCAGAAGGGTTCTCCGGAGACATCGCGTGCATCCCCGGTGGGCCCGACGGAGGCATCTGCTCATCCGGTGGATCTGACCCTCCGGGACGTCATGGGCGCCATCGCAGAGATGAAGGCCTCGGTGGACCAGCGTTTCGACACCTTAGCGCAAAAAATAGACTCGGTCCTGGTGGATGTGAGCCTTGTGAGGGCAGACTTGTCCAAAACAAACGACCGAGTCGACTCCCTGGCCCACACCACAACGAGCCTCACGACAGACGTGGTGGCCCTCCAGAAGGAGGTGCGCCGGCTTGGCCAGGCGAGCGCCCTGATGGACCGGCGACTGGAGGACTCCGAGGGTCGGGCCCGGAGGAATAATGTCCGTATTGTGGGGGTGCCGGAGGGACGAGAGGCGGAGGCTGCGGATCTTTTCGTGGAAGAGTTGATCCAGACCCATCTCCAGCCCCGGGGGCTGAGTAAGTTTTTTGCGGTGGAGCGTGCTCACCGGGTCCCCGGGGGCAGACCTAAGACTGGTGCCCCGCCGCGGCCTCTCATTGCCCGGATTTTTAATTTTCGGGACAGGGATGCTATTCTCCAGACCTCCAGACAACAGGGACCGGTCAAGCTTGACAACATGGAGATACATTTCTACCCAGACTTTACTCCGGCGGTCCAGAAGCAGCGACAGAGCTTTCTTGGTGTTAAACGTCGCCTAAGGGACCTTAACCTCAAGTACTCAATGCTCTTTCCAGCTAAGCTGAGGGTAGAGGTGGATGGTCGCACGCACTTCTTCGACCGGCCCGAGGCGGCTGGGGACTGGCTGGACACTCTGCCTGGAGATCGGGGCCGGGGGGGTGGGGGGGGCGCGGCTGGCGAGGAGGGCCCGCCGGATCAGAATTGAGGGGTGACTGAATAGGCCTTGCTCTGGACGTTGTTCCTTCACCATTTATTGATTGCGTATGTTCCCCTCCTATGGAGGTCGTGTGGGGTCTGTTGGGGGCTTCCCTCCTCCTCTGGGGGACTAGTTAGTATTTAGCTATGGGGCGACAGGCACACTGCACTTTGGGGGGGCTGTCTGGGCTCATGCAGGGGTGCAGGGAGGGGGGAGTTCTGTTGGGACCGGGGGGTGGGGGGGGGGTGTTGTTTGTTAGCACCGCAGGGCAAACCCGCTACTATGTTGTTGTTTTTAGGATGCTCGATGGGGGACGACCGATTGTTTCGACGTATGATGGGGGGTAGGGATTTGACTGTGTTGTCATGGAATGTTAACGGCCTGGGGGATAGGATTAAGCGTGGTGTGGTCCTGCAGTACTTAAAACGTATTTCACCAGATGTTGTCTTCCTGCAGGAGACGCACCTTATAGGTAACTCCTTTCATGCAATGAATCGGCGGGGATATCGTTTGGCGGCCCATTCCGGCTTCACTTCGGGCTCGCGGGGGGTGGGTATTATGCTCAAGAACTCGCTCCCGTTGGAGATTGATGTGGTGCGCCATGATGAGAGGGGACGCTACACGGTTCTAGTGGGAAGAATGGAGGGCAGAGTGTTTATCTTTGTATCAGTGTACGTCCCGCCTGGGTTACAAGCCACCACATTCGCGGACCTGGGGCGCCTCCTTCTGGACCTTCCGAGTGGCCTGCTGGTGGTTGGAGGGGACTTTAATGCGGTAGCTTCTGGGTCTATGGATCGCCATCCCCCTAGGGACCTCCCCCGGGCACAGGCGTGGCTGCCCGGCCTTCTGGACACGCTGGGCCTGGTGGATTGCTGGCGATTAAAGCATCCCGCATTGCGACAGTACACTTTCCACTCGGGTGCCCATGATAGCCTCTCGCGGCTTGATTACATCCTTGTCCCGGCGGCCCATGCGGGGAGGGTGGGGGAGGTGCGCCATCTGGCGCGGGGTATCTCAGACCACTCCCCATTGTTGTTGCATTTCGATGTCTTCCCGAGGGGGGATGGCAGGGTGGCCCCAATCAATGCATGGTATTTGCGCGACCCCACCATTCGTACCGATTTGATCAAATCCTTACAGCGATATTTCGACGAGAATGTGGGGTCGGTCTCTTCGGCCATCTCCCTGTGGGAGGCTTTCAAGGTAGTCCTTAGAGGGGAGGCCCTCTCCTTTATCTCCCATGCCCGGCGGCGCGAGCGGGAGGAGGTGACCCGGGTAGAGGCCGAGATTGCAGAACTGGAGGGTGACCTGGGGAGCGGGGTAACAGACGCCAAGTTGCATGTTCTACACCTAAAGCAGGCGGCCTATCGGGCCCTCGTTACGGAGGCGGCCAGGGGCCTCAGTAGAGAGCAGCAGGGGCGATTGTATGATGTGGGTGATAAGGCTGGTAAATTGATTGCGTGGTTGGATAAGAGGGAGAGAGCGAGCCGCGTGGTGCCTTTGATTGAGAGTGTTGATGGTGCGCGTGTCACTGAGCCGGAAGCCATTGTCTCCTGCTTCGCGGATTATTTCCGCGAAGTCTACTCCCCGGTTTCCCCCTGCTCGGAGGAAGATTCCCATGCCCTGCTTCGGGACATCGCACTGCCCTCCCTTACGGTGGAGGACAGGGATTCGCTGGACGCCCCTCCCACCTCGGATGAAATTGCCTTGGCTATTCGCTCGGTTGCATCCGGCAAGGCCATGGGCCCCAATGGTATTCCCATCGAGCTATACAAGCTACGCCCGGATGTGTTGGCGCCCCACCTGCGCGCGATGTTCCTGGCGGCCCACTCGCAGGGTTCCCTCCCGCCGGACCAGCGTCTGGCCACAATTGTGGTGATCCACAAGGAGGGGAAGCCCCGTGAACGGGTCACATCCTATAGGCCGATTTCGCTCTTGAACGCGGAGCCCAAAATCCTCGCCAAGGTGTTGGCCAACCGGTTGGTTGGCGTGGTGGGCGATTTGGTCCACCAAGACCAATCTGGCTTTATACCGCACCGCAACACGGCGCTCAATCTGCGGCGCTTACACGGGGTGCTCGCGCGTGTCCCATTTGTGCGGGAGCCGGCCATCTTGGCGTCCTTGGACGCCACCATGGCGTTTGATACGCTTGAATGGCCATACATCTGGGCGATGCTGGCGAAATTCGGGTTTGGCCCGGGTTTCATTAGCTGGGTCAAATTGCTATACTCGGGCCCATTGGCGCAGGTGGTAGTGAATGGGCGAGTCTCGGCCCCATTCGCGCTGGGGCGGGGTACGCGACAGGGTTGCCCCCTGTCGCCTCTCCTGTTTGCCCTGGCCCTGGAGCCCCTGGCGGAGTGGCTGCGGTGGCACCCTTCTATCCGTGGTCTCCGCTGGACCCCCGAGCATGAGGACCGTGTGTCCCTCTACGCTGACGATATCCTTCTGTATCTCGCCTCCCCGCGTAAATCACTGATCGTCCTGGTTGATGTTTTGCGCTCATTCGGTCGCAACTCAGGCCTGGTCATCAACTGGGCGAAATCCTGTGTCTACGTGCTTTCCGGGGAGGCTCCGGTCCTACCACGGGACTGTCCGATCCAGATTGCCTCTCAAGGTTTTCGGTACCTGGGTATCTATATCACTCTTGACCCGGAGGCCCGCTATGAACGGAATTTGCTACCCCCCCTCCAGCGCTTGAGGGAGGACGTGGTGCGCTGGCGGCGTCTGCCGCTCTCGCCGCTCGGCCGAGCGGCCTTGTTTAAAATGATGTCCCTGCCGCGCTTCCTCTACGCCCTCCAGAATACTATGGACTTGGTCCCGGCACGCTATTTCCGTGAGGTGGAGGGCCTCCAGCGGCGCCTGTTCTGGGACGGGAGGCCGCGCATTGCTCTGGCTAAATTGACGCTCCCGTGGTACGATGGGGGGGTCGCCCTCCCGGACATTAAACGGTATTACTGGGCCTCCCAACTAGCTGCAATTAATCATGGCCTTTACGGGCCCGCCTTGAACCCGGCATTTGAGATGGATAAGATGCTCCTACCCGGTGGCGATTACAATCGCGCGCTCTACTCTGGCGCGCCCGACTCCCGTTTGACGGGACCGACGCGTGTCATGGTGCGTGTCTGGCACGCGGCTAATGCAGCTATGGGGTGGAAGGACCGTTTGACCCGGGCGTCACCGCTGTATGCGTCTGAGAGGTTGGGCTCCCTGTGGACGTCGAAGGGCTTCGCGAAGTGGGACACGATCGGAATCAGCACGGTGGGAGATCTCTGGACGAGGGGGGGATTCAAAACTTTTGAGACGCTGCAGGCGGAGTTTCAGCTGCAAGGCAGTGAGTACTTTCGGTACCTACAAGTCCGCCACGCGCTGGGCTCCGTCTTCCCGGATGTCGCATCCATTCCGGAGTCTTCCCCCCTGGAGGACAGAGTGCTGGATGGCCATGTACCGGACAGCACGATCTCCCTCATATACAAAAAACTGATCAACGATAGATCGTGCCTGCTGACTAGTCTCCGCGAGGCCTGGGTTGCCGACGGGCTGGAGCTGGACGACGAGGATTGGATTTCCGCGGTGGCCTCTCCGAAAGAGGTGGCCATCCCGGCTCGCCTTCGTTTCGTCCAGCTCAAGATCCTTCACCGGGTGTACGTGACGGGGCCAAGGCTTCTGCGTATGGGTTTTGCTGGTGACGGAATGTGTAAGCGTGGCTGTGGTGCGTTGGCGACTTTCATGCATATACTGTGGGAGTGCCCGAAGGTGGAGCGATTCTGGCGTGGTGTGCATGAGGTCCTGCGTGTGGTGACGCGTGTCACGCTGCTGCCTGAAGCGAGGAGATGCTTGCTGAATGTATGGGAACCGAATGACTATTCGGTCCCGCAGACGCGGTGGGTGACTCTGGGATACATGATAGCTAAGCGTGACATTGCTCAATTGTGGGGATCCCAGAGGCCCCCTGTGGTGTCGGCCTGGAAAGAGCATATGGATTGGTGTATGTTTCGTGAAAAGGTGGTGTATGTGGCGAGGGGTAAGCCTGGGGCGTGGGTGAAACTCTGGGGCCCCTGGAACGCCTACCGCGGGGGTATTTGTGAGCCACCACTGCTACCGGCTGCCTCGCCTGCTCCGTCTCCCTAGACTGCCCCCCTCCCTCGGCCACGGGCGCGCGGTCCCCCAGTCCCTGATCTACTCCCATTCCCCTCCTCAGAGTTCTGCTGCTGGTTTGGATCCCCCACTTATGGAGCACGTGTTGTCACTTTGGATCGCGGGTTGCCTTGCGGGTGTGGTTTTTTGGTGTTGTTTTGTTTTAAGAAAAGGGAACCGTACTGTGGGCTTGGAGCTGTGTGGCCTGCACCATTGACTACTCCTGTTTCACTGCTCTGCACTGCCGAGAGACTTTTACTGTATCTATGCAATATGCTTTTGTCATTCTAGCGGCCGGCCGGGTGGTTGTAGGCCCATACCTGTAACTTTTGCAAACTGCAATAAACGGTTTCAAAAAAAAAAAAAAAAAAAATGAATTTAAAAGTGACAATGAAGTCAACAATAGAGTTGACTCGAAAGGAGGGGAGTGGGTTATGACTCCATATAAATGTAAACTCACGTGTATTACTTAGCACAAAAGGGAGGATTAGATTACTCCGTCAAATCACACCGCAGCGTAGATCGGTATGTTGGGTGAAGTGAATCACCGGGAGAACAGCCTCTAAAAACCAAATGGAGAGAGCGCTCTTTGAATGGGAAACCTGGTAGGTAGTCCACAACTAGAGAAATACAAAGCAAACAGGACCTGGTCCCCCATCCTATCATCCGTATACTAAGATGGAAAAAAAGCGGGACTGGCAATTCAATAAATGGAAAAATAAACAAACATTGATTAAAAAGGAAAAATGGAAAGGTCAATCCAGCGAGAAGCGCTTTGACCCTATGCGTGGAAAGGGCGCACTAATCAGTATACCTGCAGACGGACTAATCGTGTTAGACACGAGAACCTAGTGACGGGACTAACAATTAAAAAGAAGTCAATACTGGAAAAAAACCCAAAGGCGTAATACTAATGGGAATGGCAAAATCAACTATTAATATGAAAACGGACTGATCGTATGAAAGAAGGAGATACTCATCGGTCGAATTAGCCAAAATATAGCGGAGTATACTTCAGGCGGTTCCCTTACCTTGAGACGGCGTACGAGTCTGAAACCGCTCAACTCAGACAGCTTACTGACAACGCGGGGCGGCTCCCTGATATGGAGAACGCTGAAACCGCGTGACGTTACACCGGGTGCAGCCGCTAGATGCTGCCCTTAACGGGAGAATGGAAGAAAGACCATTCGGGTAGTTCGAAACCGAGGCTTGAAGAAATAGTATAGGTAAATTAATCCCAAAATAAATAAACAAAATGAATAGGTGTGTCAAATGAAATGTGTGTGTTATTAATAATTGGGTGAGTGGAATGCATCACTCGAGGAGCGTCGTCGGGGACCGGTGGGTGGGCATGATCGGTCGTACTAAGGTTAGGGAAGGAGAATCAATATGTGAACATGTACGTAGGTGATCCTAAAAAAGGAGCGATTGTATTTTGAAGGAGCATAATTGATTAGCAAACATATGAGCACATTTGGATTGCACTGTTGTACAGACTAAAGGGCGTGCAGCCAAAACTAATGATCTGTTATTAGGTAAACAAACAGGTAAAGTAACTTTTGCACAATAGGTGCATTAATTGAAGGCGTCTCAACGTTTAAGATGACACATTGAACCAGAAAAAATATATATTGATTCACTTGTAGTAAATATGAGAAAACATAAAAAAGGAGTGAAAGAACATTGGTTATTAGAAAGCAAGCATATGAGCTTATAACAATTAACATTTTCTAATGAAGATGCAAGAGAACCAGATGATAATTATATTGGGAGAAAAACGTCAGATAGTCATGTAGATACATGATATTAGCTTGCTGGATAATGAAAGTATGGCAAAAGATAAATGATAGCTCCAAAGGGAAAGAAACAATCGAAAAAGTCATGTGCATAGTGGGTACATTCATCATAAATGTCTCATGGTCAACATCATAAAGTGTCTCAGGAATAACGTTGACAACAAGTTAGATTACAGGCTGGGGAAAACAGAACAAAATGAACCTTGTTCATGAGTTATCAAGAATAGCTAATTGAGCATTACTAGGGTCTTGTTCGTTCAAACCCGTTAGAATAGTGTCAAAGCGTTAGGCCTGGGCAGTAAATTCCGTTCCGTTCGCGGAATTTGCAGAATTTGGGTAATTTCGCGTTCCGCGGAGAACGCGAAATTGCCCAAAAATCTGCGTTCCGCAACTTCGCGAAATTTTTTGCTTGTTCGCGTTCTCAATATGCGTGTTCGCGAGATATTTCACCCCGAGCACGCAAACAGCGATCGCGAAAAGGAAAAAAGTATCGCGAACAAGCAATTCCGCGTGTTCGCGGAATTTCTGCGTGTTCGCGGAGATTTTTTACCGTTTCGCGGAGATTTGCGGAACGCGATTACGCAAATTCCGCCCACCCCTACAAAGCGTATCATCATTTTTGACTCTCTAATGAGCAGGATAGAGGATATATTGCCTCCCCGAGGTCCCAGTTCTGTCTTTTCCAAGACAATCCATTTCATTTCATCGGGGCGGTGTCCCAGTAGGTGATAGTGTTCAACTAGAGGTGCGCCTGTCACATTGCATCTTATTCGACTTTGGTGTTGAAGAATTCTTGCCTTGACTTTCTGCTGTGTCTGGCCAATATATAGTTGGTCACATGGACACAGGATCCCATAGATGACGTTGCTGGAATTGCAGTTAGTATGTGATTGCAATGTAATGGTCTGATGTTTATATTCAAAGTTCTTTGATTGCATAGTTGTGGGGCATGCTTTACACGACCCGCACTTGAAGTGACCTATGATTGCTGGTAAATTCCAGAGTGACCGAATGGTCGGTTCAACTGGGTCCTCAAGGAAGGAATGCACCACATGGTCCTTGATGCTCATTGCTTTCTTAAAAGAATGCATCGGTAAATCAGGTTGGTCAATCTCCGTGGATATAATGTTCCAATGTTTATTGATGATCTTTTTCACTGCATTACTGCGAGTGGAGAATGTTGTGACACATATCATCTTATTATTTTGGCGTGATGTATTAGGATGTTTGGGTGAGAGCAGAGTGTCCCGTGGGTTGTACCAGGCCCTCTTCCGGGCCCTCTTTACCAGGCGTTTTGGGTAACCTCTTAGAATTAACCTGGCCGTTAGGTTCTCAGACTCTGTTGTGTAGTCTGTTCGTTTTGTGCAGTTCCTGCGGATCCGCAGGAACTGTCCCACTGGGAGATTGTCGCGCAAACCGCGCGGGTGGTGGCTGCTGTACCTCAGTAGGGAATTTCTTTCCGTTGGCTTCCTATATAGGGTAGTAAGAAGTTTCTCATCTTCATAAAAGATTTTCAGATCGAGGAAGGGTATCTCCTGTGTGCTGGACTGAATAGTGAACTGAATGTCTTGGTCGCACTGGTTTAGCCATTGGTGGAACAAATTGAGTTGGGTAGTCTCACCATTCCAAATCATCAATATATCGTCAATATATCTCTTCCATGTATTGACATGTGCCGAAAATGGGTTGTTGTTGAGGACGAAACGCTTCTCAAAGTTATCCATATACAGGATCGCTAGATCTGGAGCGAAGGCAGCCCCCATCGCGACTCCTTTCGTTTGGACGTAGTACTTTCCTTGGAAGTAAAAGAAATTCTTTTTCATAGCGATGGTCAAAAGAGCTATGATAAAATCCGTAGGTACCCTTGTTGGTGCTGGTCTTAGATCCAAAACTGACCGCATAACCGCCAGTGCAGGTTCCTGCGGAATGCTGGTGTATAGCGAGACAATATCACAGGTGACAAGTATCTGCTCACTTGGGTTGAAGGGTTGTTGGTCAATCATTGCAATAACTTGCATGGTGTCACGAAGGTATGTTTCTGTTTCTTCTGCCAATGGTTTTAGGAAAATGTCTATGTACTTACATAGAGGTTCCAATAGTGAACCGCAGCCGGATACTATAGGGCGACCTGGTGGATATAGGATGTCCTTATGTATCTTTGGTAGAGTATAGATGGTGGGTAGTCGTGGATGTTGTTGATTAAGGTAGTCATATTCCAATTTACTTAGAAAACCACAGTTCAAAGCGTCCAGAGTTATTAGATGGATTTCCCCCATCAGGTCCTTCGTGGGATCAGATTTCAACATAGAATAACTGACACCGTCTTGTAACTGCCTTAAAATCTCCGATTTATATGCAGTCGTATCTTGCACCACTATAGCTCCGCCCTTATCGGCAGACTTGATCACAATGTCTTTGTTGTTTCTGAGGGTTAGGAGAGCAGCTTTCTCAGACTTGCTGGTGTTAGGTATGGTATGTTTGTATGTTGAAAGTAAAGTGTTGACATCGTTCAGAACCATGCTCTCGTAAGCCAAAATTCTGCTACTCATAGCATTGGCAGGCGGAACAAACTTGGATGGAGGCCTTAATCCGGTGACCGACTTGGGTGGACTGTCTTCCGTGTTTTTAAAAAAATACCTCAGACGTATCTTACGAAAAAAACCATGGAGTTCAGTTTTAAGGTTGAATGAGTTCGGATGGGCAGTTGGGACGAAGGACAGGCCCTTACAGAGTACAGCCTGTTCGTCAGCGTTAAGATTATATGCAGAGATGTTGACCACTGGATTATCACTGGGCTCTACCATCTGTAGACTTTGCGCCTCGTCGATATCTCTCCGTGGTTCTCTTGTTGGAATCGGACTTGTTTCGGGGTTGTACCTCGGCCTCTGTCCCAATTGGCGCTCGGTGGATTCTGCTGGCCTCTCGGGGGCCCTCTTGGCCAGTTGCCACCTCGTCCTCGCGGTGGTCTCCATTGGCCTTCCCCTAAAAAAGGAAAATAACCTTGGGGGGGGTACCAGTTGTCCCGGTAGTTGTAGTCGTAACTAGGGCCAGGGGCCTCTGGATCACTGTCTGAACTCACCGTAGAATCGGAAAACGTGGTATAATTCCTTCTCCCTCTGAAAGCCCCTCTTCCTCTGCCCGTGAAACGACCAGAGTTGTCCTGTTTGTAATAATCTTCGTTGACATAAGGATATGTGTTCTTTTTCTCATAAAACCAGATATCCTTGGAGAGTTTATCTAGTTTTTTATTCTGCGTAGTGGTTTCAAAGTCTTTTAGTGATTTTGTAAGATTCTCCAGAGCACTTTTGGCGTTGTTCAAGGTTGAATCACCTGCAATTTCTTGTTTAAGGGCGGCTATTTCTCTGGTCAAGACCTGAACCTGTTCAGCCGCAGTTTCTACTCCGAGAACCATCCAATGTCGCGACGCGTTGTTAGCAATGAAACTGAAACCTTCCTTGAATTTTGGTAGATCCACGAAAATGGCAGGCTCATTTCTTATCTGTAGCCCAACTGGTATTATATTCGCCTGTGGATATTTAGTGAGTAAATGACCATGGAGTTTTGTACGAATTAGTTTCTTTTCCAAACGTTCGAGTTTAGCTATCTTATCATTAAGAGTGAAGTCAATATTGGGTGTGTCGGATGACAGAAAGAGATTCCTAGGGTCCTGTAGCAGCTGGTTGATGTATTCCTCAGTATAGGAGAGGGTTTCACTCTCCACCATTTTATAGAAGGAAGGAAAATTCACAAAGAATACCTCGCAGGTGTGCACCTGCTCATTTAAGCGTTAGAACTAAGGGCAAACCCAATAGTCACTGGGACCTGGGTAACAAACAGTGGAATAGAAATGGTCCCAGAACATACATAAAATTGAGAAAGGTCAACAAAACAACTATTGCAACGAGTAAGGCAGAACCATAGTGTTATTTAATCACACTTGGAACAGGCACATAAATGCATATGATAAATCACACTATTTACAAAAGTGCGGGGTGCCACGGGGAAGGGGAGGGAGTGACGAGTTAGGTAGGGTAGTAGGGTAAGTGACATATAAAAGTTCATAACAATGGTACAAATCAATTGCTGGGCACCTTACTGTCATGCCAAATAATCAAGATAAGAGTCATTCATTGACAGAATTAAATGTTTTGCCAAATAGCCACATACAAGTGAAAGTACACAGTGCTCAACGCACTATTGAGGGTACTGGCATGGTGAGATGTCGATGTTTCGACCCCTCTTCCAAGGTAGGTAGATTAATTCCTTACGGGTGGGGTCTTCCTCAGGACAGAGAGGATGGTGGAACGGGGAAGGTAGGCACCTATACAAAGATATGGGTGGGAATTAAAAAGTGATAATGCCAAGCGAAAATTCAACTGCAGGGCTGGATATGGATATAACTGCCATAATTACCAGTTTAACGAGCATCTAGTCAGTGACAGCTTGGCATCAGGGCAAAAAAGGCTCCACAGTCGGGTGGGAGTGAAAATCACCTAAAAATGAATTTAAAAGTGACAATGAAGTCAACAATAGAGTTGACTCGAAAGGAGGGGAGTGGGTTATGACTCCATATAAATGTAAACTCACGTGTATTACTTAGCACAAAAGGGAGGATTAGATTACTCCGTCAAATCACACCGCAGCGTAGATCGGTATGTTGGGTGAAGTGAATCACCGGGAGAACAGCCTCTAAAAACCAAATGGAGAGAGCGCTCTTTGAATGGGAAACCTGGTAGGTAGTCCACAACTAGAGAAATACAAAGCAAACAGGACCTGGTCCCCCATCCTATCATCCGTATACTAAGATGGAAAAAAAGCGGGACTGGCAATGCAATAAATGGAAAAGTAAACAAACATTGATTAAAAAGGAAAAATGGAAAGGTCAATCCAGCGAGAAGCGCTTTGACCCTATGCGTGGAAAGGGCGCACTAATCAGTATACCTGCAGACGGACTAATCGTGTTAGACACGAGAACCTAGTGACGGGACTAACAATTAAAAAGAAGTCAATACTGGAAAAAAACCCAAAGGCGTAATACTAATGGGAATGGCAAAATCAACTATTAATATGAAAACAGACTGATCGTATGAAAGAAGGAGATACTCATCGGTCGAATTAGCCAAAATATAGCAGAGTATACTTCAGGCGGTTCCCTTACCTTGAGACGGCGTACGAGTCTGAAACCGCTCAACTCAGACAGCTTACTGACAACGCGGGGCGGCTCCCTGATATGGAGAACGCTGAAACCGCGTGACGTTACACCGGGTGCAGCCGCTAGATGCTGCCCTTAACGGGAGAATGGAAGAAAGACCATTCGGGTAGTTCGAAACCGAGGCTTGAAGAAATAGTATAGGTAAATTAATCCCAAAATAAATAAACAAAATGAATAGGTGTGTCAAATGAAATGTGTGTGTTATTAATAATTGGGTGAGTGGAATGCATCACTCGAGGAGCGTCGTCGGGGACCGGTGGGTGGGCATGATCGGTCGTACTAAGGTTAGGGAAGGAGAATCAATATGTGAACATGTACGTAGGGGATCCTAAAAAAGGAGCGATTGTATTTTGAAGGAGCATAATTGATTAGCAAACATATGAGCACATTTGGATTGCACTGTTGTACAGACTAAAGGGCGTGCAGCCAAAACTAATGATCTGTTATTAGGTAAACAAACAGGTAAAGTAACTTTTGCACAATAGGTGCATTAATTGAAGGCGTCTCAACGTTTAAGATGACACATTGAACCAGAAAAAATATATATTGATTCACTTGTAGTAAATATGAGAAAACATAAAAAAGGAGTGAAAGAACATTGGTTATTAGAAAGCAAGCATATGAGCTTATAACAATTAACATTTTCTAATGAAGATGCAAGAGAACCAGATGATAATTATATTGGGAGAAAAACGTCAGATAGTCATGTAGATACATGATATTTATTTTGGGATTAATTTACCTATACTATTTCTTCAAGCCTCGGTTTCGAACTACCCGAATGGTCTTTCTTCCATTCTCCCGTTAAGGGCAGCATCTAGCGGCTGCACCCGGTGTAACGTCACGCGGTTTCAGCGTTCTCCATATCAGGGAGCCGCCCCGCGTTGTCAGTAAGCTGTCTGAGTTGAGCGGTTTCAGACTCGTACGCCGTCTCAAGGTAAGGGAACCGCCTGAAGTATACTCCGCTATATTTTGGCTAATTCGACCGATGAGTATCTCCTTCTTTCATACGATCAGTCCGTTTTCATATTAATAGTTGATTTTGCCATTTTCATTAGTATTACGCCTTTGGGTTTTTTTCCAGTATTGACTTCTTTTTAATTGTTAGTCCCGTCACTAGGTTCTCGTGTCTAACACGATTAGTCCGTCTGCAGGTATACTGATTAGTGCGCCCTTTCCACGCATAGGGTCAAAGCGATTCTCGCTGGATTGACCTTTCCATTTTTCCTTTTTAATCAATGTTTGTTTATTTTTCCATTTATTGAATTGCCAGTCCCGCTTTTTTTCCATCTTAGTATACGGATGATAGGATGGGGGACCAGGTCCTGTTTGCTTTGTATTTCTCTAGTTGTGGACTACCTACCAGGTTTCCCATTCAAAGAGCGCTCTCTCCATTTGGTTTTTAGAGGCTGTTCTCCCGGTGATTCACTTCACCCAACATACCGATCTACGCTGCGGTGTGATTTGACGGAGTAATCTAATCCTCCCTTTTGTGCTAAGTAATACACGTGAGTTTACATTTATATGGAGTCATAACCCACTCCCCTCCTTTCGAGTCAACTCTATTGTTGACTTCATTGTCACTTTTAAATTCATTTTTAGGTGATTTTCACTCCCACCCGACTGTGGAGCCTTTTTTGCCCTGATGCCAAGCTGTCACTGACTAGATGCTCGTTAAACTGGTAATTATGGCAGTTATATCCATATCCAGCCCTGCAGTTGAATTTTCGCTTGGCATTATCACTTTTTAATTCCCACCCATATCTTTGTATAGGTGCCTACCTTCCCCGTTCCACCATCCTCTCTGTCCTGAGGAAGACCCCACCCGTAAGGAATTAATCTACCTACCTTGGAAGAGGGGTCGAAACGTCGACATCTCACCATGCCAGTACCCTCAATAGTGCGTTGAGCACTGTGTACTTTCACTTGTATATGGCTATTTGGCAAAACATTTAATTCTGTCAATGAATGACTCTTATCTTGATTATTTGGCACGACAGTAAGGTGCCCAGCAATTGATTTGTACCATTGTTATGAACTTTTATATGTCACTTACCCTACTACCCTACCTAACTCGTCACTCCCTCCCCTTCCCCGTGGCACCCCGCACTTTTGTAAATAGTGTGATTTATCATATGCATTTATGTGCCTGTTCCAAGTGTGATTAAATAACACTATGGTTCTGCCTTACTCGTTGCAATAGTTGTTTTGTTGACCTTTCTCAATTTTATGTATGTTCTGGGACCATTTCTATTCCACTGTTTGTTACCCAGGTCCCAGTGACTATTGGGTTTGCCCTTAGTTCTAACGCAGCCCCAATACACATCAGCCTGTTTGGGGAGGTAGGGACACCTCCCCTCGACAGGAAATCTATTGTCCAGGCCTCCCCTGCCAGAGTTTCAGTCAGCAGCAGGAGGCCAGAACCATGTTTGTGGCAGAGGCATCCATTTTGTGATGCCAGGGCTCAGGAAAGTCCTACCGGGTTTAGCCAGTGTGAACATTGAAAAACCTCCCAGGCAAGACCGGCAATAGGAAGACCCAGTGGTTCACAGACGCCCTCAAAGACTTAAAGAAATCCTGCCGGACCCTCGAAAACACCTGGCGCCACGAACGGACCACAGAAAACATGACAGCCCTCAAGGATGCCACCCGCAAACACCACCAGCTGATCCGCACCACCAAAAGGACATCATTCAAAGAGCGCCTAGACGACAACACCCAAAACAGCAAGGAACTCTTCAACATCGTCAAAGAGCTCTCCAACCCCAGAGCTAGCAACAACGACATCACTCCATCACAAGAACTCGGCAACTCCCTCGCCACGTTCTTCCGCCGAAAGATCACAGATATACACGACAGCTTCGGACCCCAGACTCCGCCTCCAACCACCGAACCAAAGACCCCCACCACCACCCTCAGCGCCTGGACCCCAATGAGCACTGAAGACACCACCAACGTCATGAACTCCATTCACTCCGGCTCCCCCTCCGACCCATGCCCTCATCATATCTTCAACAAAGCCGACGCCATCATCGCACCCCACCTCCAGAACGTCATAAACATCTCCTTCGCGTCAGCCGCCATCCCCGAGAGCTGGAAGCACGCAGAAATCAACGCTCTTCTGAAAAAACCCACAGCAGACCCCAAAGACCTCAAAAACTTCCGCCCATCTCTCTTCTTCCCTTCCCGGCTAAAGTCATCGAGAAGACCGTCAATAAACAGCTGACTACTTTCCGCGAGGCAAACCACATGCTCGACCCGTCCCAGTCCGGATTTCGAGCCAACCACAGCACCGAGACAGCCCTCATAGCAGCCACCGACGACATCAGGACCCTGATGGACAATGGGGAGACAACAGCCCTCATCCTCTTGGACCTCTCGGCAGCCTTTGATACCGTATGCCACTGCACCCTAGCAACCCGCCTCTTCAACACTGGGATCCAAGGAAAGGCCCTGGACTGGATCACCTCGTTCCTCTCCGACAGAACCCAGAGAGTCCGCCTCCCTCCCTTCCGATCAGCACCCACCACGATCATCTGCGGCGTACCCCAAGGCTCCTCGCTCAGCCCAACACTCTTCAATATCTACATGAGTCCACTCGCGGCCATCGCACGCAAACACAGCATCAACATCATCTCCTACACCGACGACACCCAGCTGATACTCTCCCTCACCAAAGACCCAACCACCGCCAAAACCAACCTCCAGGAAGGAATGAAAGACATCGCAGAATGGATGAAGCACAGCCGCCTTAAGCTGAACTCAGACAAGACGGAGGTCCTCATCCTAGGACAATCCCCATCCGCCTGGGACGACTCCTGGTGGCCCACAGCTCTGGGCTCCGCGCCAACACCCTCGGACCACGCACGCAACCTAGGATTCATCCTGGACTCCTCCCTCACGGTGACCAAGCAAGTCAACGCCGTCTCGTCCTCTTGCTTCAACACCCTGCGCATGCTCCGGAAGATTTTCAGATGGATCCCTACTGAGACCAGAAAGACCGTCACCCAGGCCCTCGTCACCAGCCGGCTGGACTACGGAAACGCCCTATACGCAGGAACCACCGCCAAACTTCAGAAGCGACTACAACGCATACAGAACGCCTCCGCACGACTCATCCTAAACATCCTTCACCACAGCCACATATCAACCCACCTGAGAAACCTGCACTGGCTTCCTGTCAGCAAGAGGATCACGTTCAGACTCCTCACCCACACACACAAAGCGCTCCACGACATGGGCCCCGAATACCTCAACGACCGCCTCTCGTTCTACACTCCCGCTCCGACAACTCCGCTCTGCCAGCCTCGCCCTCGCCACCATCCCACGGATTCGCAGAACCACCGCCGGAGGAAGATCATTCTCCAACCTGGCAGCCAAAACATGGAACTCCCTCCCCTCACACCTACGACTGACCCAGGACCATCTAACCTTCAGGAAACACCTCAAGACCTGGCTGTTCGAGCAGTAGCAGCACCCCCTCCCCCGCCCCCCTCCCCTCAGCGCCTTGAGACCCTCACGGGTGAGTAGCGCACTCTATAAATGCTTTGATTGGTTGATTGATTGAACATGTCTCTCCCTCCAGAAGGGTGGAATGCTACCCCCGCCGCCAGGACTGGTGGGGGGGTAGTATTCCAAAGCGTTTGACACCAAACACAACATGTTTTGATGCAGCCATCCCAAAGTTAGCATTTATAATGCACTTAAGAGTATATGGTATGGCTGTATCACAGAACAAAGTTTACATCAAAGTATACTGTGCACACCTTTTCTTTGAAAAGTTTTTTGTAGTTGAGTCTCCTTATTCTATTGAGCGTGCAACCCGATTCCGTGATCCGCCCTTGCACGGTCTGTATTATGACTTAAACATTCGGTCCGTGGATAACGTTCCGTATATGGGCGCACAGCGTTGTTTGCCTTGTAATTCTGAATCACGTATTTCAAAAGATTAATCCATGTACTCAAACGTTGTAATGAATTGATTTATTTCCAATAATAAAACACATGTGAGACAATATGTTTTAAAACTGCTTCTCATGCCTCAGATATGCTCATCCAAGCCTTTTTCTGGGCACGTCAAAAAACATAAAACATCTTCAGAAGTGAATCTTATGGTACCCAATGCATTTTGAGCTAATGTAAAGCTCTTCTTCAGGGGTTTCACTATAAATAAAGAACATATGTCAATGAATTGCTAACTAAAAGATGTTTAAACAAGCACTGAGCGTTCAAATTACACAAACATTCAATAGCAGCGTTTTCCCTCTATAACCGTAACCCTAATGTTCGAGAATATCCTGTGGATCCCCTGAGTGACATCCTACATGTTACCACCTCTGCTCTTCCAGCTCATGATACCAACCCTCTGAGTAATCAACCCGCTCAGCTTGTGTTTTAAATACCAAAACCCAAAAATGCGCGACTTCCTATACTCGTACCTTCGTATTCCTTTGTGTGCATACACCAGCCTGCTCTCGCTTTAATTACGGCACCTGACCTTTCTGATCTTGCTTTGCTTTTAAACCATGTGCCTTAACACCTCCTCTAACAATCAGCAAATCCTGAAACACCAACCCTCTGTCAGTCAACCTGAAGACTACCTGCCCCATAATGCTGTATTCCCAACCTCGTTCCTGCTCGAGAATCACAACCAATGACAACTGATCCCTCCGTTCTCGACTGACCGATACCCCTGGATATTCACAAAGTTACCCCACCCCCGCATCTGATGTTAAACAATTCACTGCTCAAAATGTTTAAGCATATCAATACGGACTATGATCAAACAAAATATATACATGTGCTTCAATTTCATAAAACATGAATACTGCTTGTGCTTATTCATAGTTAAATGTGTAGCTTGCTTATTACGACAAAGTTCCTTCTCATACTGAAGTGTACATCTCACATGTGTCCTTAGATCGTCATTCATCTGTATTTTACCAATGCTCTCAGGGTGCAACACGTAATGTGGGCAGACTCCAAACAAAGTTTACATCAAAGTATACTGTGCACACCTTTTCTTTGAAAAGTTTTTTGTAGTTGAGTCTCCTTATTCTATTGAGCGTGCAACCCGATTCCGTGATCCGCCCTTGCACGGTCTGTATTATGACTTAAACATTCGGTCCGTGGATAACGTTCCGTATATGGGCGCACAGCGTTGTTTGCCTTGTAATTCTGAATCACGTATTTCAAAAGATTAATCCATGTACTCAAACGTTGTAATGAATTGATTTATTTCCAATAATAAAACACATGTGAGACAATATGTTTTAAAACTGCTTCTCATGCCTCAGATATGCTCATCCAAGCCTTTTTCTGGGCACGTCAAAAAACATAAAACATCTTCAGAAGTGAATCATATGGTACCCAATGCATTTCGAGCTAATGTAAAGCTCTTCTTCAGGGGTTTCACTATAAATAAAGAACATATGTCAATGAATTGCTAACTAAAAGATTTTTAAACAAGCACTGAGCGTTCAAATTACACAAACTTTCAATATTTCAAATCACAGAATAGCCATAAGGAAGTATTGTCAGGATTGTCAAGGCCTGCCATAGGAGTGGCATATAGGTTTAAATGTGTCTGTATAAGGTAGTGATATCGGTAGCCTATACCACAGTAAGGGGTGCAAGCACACCCTTACCCAGGCTGCAGTAGCAGACCTGTGGTGTCATTTTGGAGTGCTTCCCAGGGGTGACATAATACATGCTGCAGACCCTGGTAGGCCTCTGAGGTATCTATGCCCTAGGTACATAGTATACCATATACTAGGGGCTGATAAGGCACTCCAGAATCCAATTGGATATGTACCTAATGTACATGGAAACCATTTAAGGGAGGAAGCAGCTAGGCTGTGGTCCTGATTAGCAGGGCCACAGCCAGACTAAGGTCGAAAAACAGTGAAACACCAGCAAAAAGTGGGGGTACACATGTGAAGCAGATCCTACTCTCCTACAAGTGTGAATTGTTTTTCCCAGTATAGCAGAGGGTAAAGACCGGCCTGTAAGTGTAGATGGAAAAACAAAAGGGAAATTGAAAAATTAATTCGAAAAAAAATGCATAAATTATAGAGGAGAGCAACAAGAACACTTTCAGAGGAGGCATGGCTAAATAATGTCTACTACTGTGTTTCCAGTATTAACCTACAGCAACAACAGGACAGAGCAGGCCCGCGGCGCCCACCCAACCTCCACTTAGCTTAGATTTTGAGCCAGATAGAGCTCACATATACAGCAACATAGCATTTTCCAAATTAAGTAACTAAATCAATGCACCGCTGTCAATCATACCGCTACACTCGTCTCCACCACTCCACAGACATGTAGGTCTGCTGTGGTTGTTGTTGACTTTTTTACCTTTTAGGCCACTTCATGAAACACCCTGAGTTATTCCATCAATCATCTCCGATCCTACTGACTGACTGCGATGAGTATAGTATGGTCATCATCATCATGGTGTCCAACTCTGTAGTGTACTGAGTGAGTCCAGAATAGATTCCATATTCAACAAGCATTTGCAATGCAATAGGTCTCGCGTTTGCGAGAGTTTTAGCTATTGGCATCGTAAATAACAATGCCTTTTATTTATGTGTTTTGAAAACCTGCAAGCGGTGCGTAAACACGCACTTTGTACTTTTAATCCTTGCTGAGGAGAAGCACGGCTGACAGTAAAAGAGGCGCAGTTCCTGCCAAACTTGCTTCTCATGAGCAACTACTAAAAGTACCAAGTGAGTGTTTACGAACAACTTGCAGGTTTTCAAAACACATAAATAGAAGGCATTGTCATTTACAATGCCAATAACTCAAACTCTTTTAAATGCGAGACCTATTGCACAGAATTGATAGAAAGGAAGATAGAGAAGGGTAGGTAGTTTGTGCAAGAAGTGGTGAATGAACTCTAGACCGAGGAGCAGAAAGAGTGTGTGAGAAAGAAAGAAAGAAAGAAAGAAAGAAAGAAAGAAAGAAAGAAAGAAAGAAAGAAAGAAAGAAAGAAAGAAAGAAAGAAAGAAAGAAAGAAGGGGAAAACCAGCCATAGACGCATAGAGGGGAGGACCTGTGTATCTAGAAGACACCCTAAGAGGAGAGCATCGGTTTTAGGGACAGAGAGGCATCTTATCAACAAACAGCGTTAAAATTATCGCCGCTTTAGCGGCAGAAAACTGCCGCTAAAGCGGCGATAATGGGCTTGATAATATGCCCTTGAGAACTCCCATAGAAGCCCAGGTTCTGGTGTCAACATGGGCTTCTATTGGAATTCTCTGTGGCATATTATCAAGCCCATTATCACCGCTTTAGCGGCAGTTTTCTGCCGTTATAGCGGCGATAATTTTAACACAGTGTTTGATAATATGCCCCCACAATCTTCAAAAGGCACAGGAAAGAAATTATGCTTAGTATGTGTGAGCAGGCAGTATAGAGAGTAGATAGGGAGTATGAGGGGTGAGAGGGGGCAGTGGGATTGTGAGATGAGAGAGAGTGTGGCAGTAGACACATTTGTTTTACGTGCTGGTGGTGTCCAAGCTTTTTTCTCAGAAGCCTGCACCAAAGAATGTCAAGACTGCATTGGCTTGATTCCACCTAATGTCTATTTCTTTCATCACATTACACACTCTGCCCCTTTTTTTTTCTCTTACGATGCTTTTCAACCCCAGCTTTTCAATTCTCTGGTGCTTTTTCTATTGTTAATTTTGTGCAGTTTTATATAGCTTGACCTTTACACACGGGAATAAGTGCACTTAACATGAGCAACAGATTACATTTTTTTTGTAAGCATGTGGATATTATGTGATTTGCCCAAGATCAAAGGATGCTGAGCAAGGCCGGGACTTGGATCAGATTCCTAAGGTCCGAAATTGGCAGCTCTGGCCTTTATTCATCATCTCTTCCCCCACTAGTCTTGCTCTAGGTCAATGTCTGATGGGTAAAAGTACATGCTGGTTCCCAAAAAATGAGTGCTGGTGGGCAACACCTGCAACCACTGCCTCGGTGAATTGAGTAAGACAATTATATGTTAGTTGTGGTAAAGCCACTGGTCACTGCTGTCTGGGATTCATCCTCAGACAAGGTGAGTGGTCACACATAGCTTCCTGTACCGGAAACCCTCACCCCCTCAGATGGACCACATGCAGCAGCACCGCAGGGAGGCAAGCTCTGAAGACCAGGCCCTTAAAGAGATTAAATGGTACTCAGACCTAGATATGCATGTGCACTGCGCGTGCCTTATGAATGATCACACTCTGGTATTTAGCTGTGTACAGAAGTGTGATATTGAACCACAATCATGAGTTGAGCAGCTTACAGGTGTGAAAGCAATACAACTTTGTTAGTATAACCAATAATATAAGAAAGGCAACAGCCTTATGCTCCGTTTATCCATAATTATGAGGTGAGGCACCCCAAATCTTCTGCAAAATACATGAAAATATACAGAAATGTATTACGGGGCATATTATCAAGCACGGAGTTAAAATTATCGCCGCTTTAGTGGCAGAAAACTGCCGCCAAAGCGGCGAAAATGGGCTTGATAATATGCCTCAGAGAATTCCAATAGAAGCCCATGTTGACACCAGAACATGGGCTTCTATGGGAATTCTCAAGGGCATATTTTCAAGCCCATTATCGCCGCTTTAGCTGCAGTTTTCTGCCGCTAAAGCGGTGATTATTGTAACGCCGTTTCTTGATAATATGCCCCTAAATTTTTTGTGGAAAAGAAAGGTAAAATCTGCGATGACTATATATTTGAAATCTGTGGTAATGACCGCGAAAGTGGATAGTAATCAATTTGCAAACTAATGATTAAACTAAAATAGAGCAAGCTAGTGGTTATATTTAAATTTATTATTCCTGAATGTTTTGGACGCAAGCTTATTAACAAGCACTAGGGGGCATATTATCAAGGACGGAGTTAAACATTATCGCTGGTTCAGCGGCAGAAAACTGCCACTAAAGCGGTGAGAATGGGCTTGATAATATGCCTGTGAGAATTCCAATAGAAGCCCATGTTCTGGTGTCCACATGGGCTTATATTGGAATTCTCCAGGGCACATTATCAAGCCCATTATCGCCGCTAAACCGGCGATAATTTAACGCCCGTCCTTGATAATATGCCCCTTAGTAATTGCATGGAATAGAGAGCATCGCTACTAGAGCAAAGTGGGGATTCTGTATCGCAGAAGGAACAGCATCTTTCTGTAACTGGAAGTGCGAAGTAGGAGCGTCACCACAGAAGCATCTACAAGTATTATCCTAGAAAGCGGCAATGAAAACTGTTTGAAAATATATGTAACTGGGATTCTACCAAATGTAGGGGTTGTTACCCAATGTGTCCATTCTCTTATGTCATCTTTCAGTCTTTAACAACAGCAGTCAGCGGAGCCGAGAAGCCAAATAATATCAGAAGAAATCACTAGTTATGGTTTGTTTTGAAGTTAACTTCAACTATATAAATTTTAGAACGAGATTTCCACACAACCTTCTAAAGGTGAATGAATGCATGAATAAACTACATTTAAATATGCCAAAACACACCTGCAGGAAACAACAACACGATTCCTGTTACAAGCATGCCCTAATAGAAGACGGTTCAAATATGAAACTTGTCATGAGAGCTTGATAACAGATTAGAATAAAACTCTGCCAACTGGGGTGGTGTCCGACTGTTGCCCTCAGGGATCGTCACAGGGAGATTAATTACCTCTGCATTCAGGGCGGGACAAGAGTGCACAATAAACACGCCAAGAATCAACCCCGGTCAGCGCAGCTCCATTGTAAAGGCACAGGCAAACACGAGCGCTAATTAAGACACGTTTAGAATAACTAGAGCAAAGCTGCGGGCTGGATTACAGGGAGCGTCGCATAAAACTACAACACCCGGCAAGCCATTCATATTTGCTACACGCCATACGTCATTCTTACACTGACTCCGTAGCCAAAAAGAAATGGCAATAGGAACTAAATAAACAGAATGTCCTTCACTGAAAAAATAAAAGTACGATAGAATGGCGGCAGCACTAAGGGAACAATGATTTGGGGGAATGAGAGGACATGAAGCAGGTTGGGAGCGAAGCCGGGGATGGGGTCGAACAAATGGAGCGGGAGGTGTACGGTAGGGACAGTGCAACATGAGCAATGTTCACTTTGCAACATAAAACAAGCACGCATTGCAAATGCGCGACATATCGGTATTTATTTACTGGCCAACAAGAGAATGGTAAAATGCCTTAGAGACAGTTGAAGGAGAGAAATTCTCACATAGCCCACCTCCGCCCTGAGAAACACTTTTCATTTTAAAAAAGAAACAGTAATTGGAGGAGGTGGTCCGGGATCTAAAAAAAAGCAGGCACTGTGATACTCCAGCGCTGGTCTTCTGTGGGAGGCATGTCTTACTCGTGTGCACCCTGAGGCTCAGGACGACGCAAACCTCGTGTGCATGCTTTTGATATTAAGCATGCGCACCAACACACAGGGAGCTGCAAACGACGGGGGTGTGATTAAGAGGCAGCAAAGCCATCTTTGAATGGAATGTGAGTTGAAATGCGGAATGCCTCAGATGCTTTTACAATGTAAAAGAGAAGGCATGCATCACGCTTCATTATTAAAAACAAGCATTGGATGCGTGCATCATCGCGATCGCTCTGAAAGCGAAAGTGATCGCGGTCGCGCACGAGTTTTCAAAGTGCTGCTGAAGGCTAGCGGTTTGCGCGTGCACGGTTGCGTGAACGCAAGCGCTAGGCCGGCCAGCAGCACTTTGAAAACTCACATACAAAATGTCTCTCCGAGCCAGCGTATGCGCTGGGCTCAGCGAGACCTAAAAATGCAATGGATCAGCCTGCAGTAGAAGTACAATTTTGTTATTAAACAACAAGAAGGGAAAGATTGACTTGTCACTTTTTTTGTATAGATTAAATAATACTAGTACACTTCAAGCACAACAACAACAACACAAACACCAATCACTCAGAGTCAGCTTCCAATGCATGCCAGCCATCATTACCTGTTGTTCTTAAGGGGCAGTCCTTCTCGGCTCTGAAAGGAGGATAGCTATAGTCATGTTCATCTTTGGAGGGACTCGACAAGGCAGGCACACATTTGTTGTACTATTCTTGATCCAATGTCTGTCTTGAGGGAAATGGATTTAGAGCGAGTCAAGATGGAGTAGGACTCTGTGGAAAGGACTTTCGTCTTTAATAAATGCACACAGTTGCAACTCCAATATGGAAATAAAAGAGTAATACAGTGGTGATGGATTTGTTGTGATTCCATTTCAAACCAGAAAGACAGAGATACACACAAATAATAAAAGTAAATAAGGAAGAAAGTAACAAGTTGAAAGCCTAGTTGTCAGGGAAGTAGAGCTTGTCCTCAAACTCTGGGGGTTCACTCAGAAGTAGGTCCTCTAACACACTACTTCCATGATCTAAGTTGCCATCATCATCTTCCTGCTGTGCTACTTCAGGTATGGTGTAATCCAGTGGTATAAAGTGCTGATTCATTTTGATCATGGTTAACCTCTCCACGTTTTGGGGCGAAAGACTGGTCCTTTTCACTGTTATAATGGCACCAGCAGCACTGAAAACACGCTCAGAAGAGACACTTGCGACAGGGCAAGCCAGATAGTTTATCGCCAGCATGCTGAGCACTGGCCATTGGCGCATTTTCCCATACCAGTACAGCAATGGGTTTTGATCAATGTAGACCTCTGTTTGGTCATCCAGATAGACCTGGACCATCTGCTCAATGCTCAGGGGTGCCCTGCTTTGCTCGGCCTCTTTTACCTTAGCTTCAGAACTTACCCTAGCAAGCCCCTGCTGTACAAACTATTCCTGTGCTGATTTTTGTGGGGCTGATGCGCCTGTTGTTGTTGTTGATGTTGTTCTTGGTGTTGGTGGTTTTGGCTGCAGTGAGCCAACCGCACTGCCCTCAGGCTCTGAAGTTGAATTTGATGCCCGCTGCCCTGCAGTACTTGTTGTGGCCTGGAGTAGCGGGCCTCTAATTGCTGGCCATTCTGTTTCTAATTGACTGGCTTCCGCAGCTATCCAAGTTTTGTACTTGGCAACATCCACTTCTGAAAAAGGAATCAGTGTGTTAGTGTTTAGTACTGCTTTGTACCGTGGATCCATAATTGTGTCAGAAATGTAATGGTTGGATGACACCATGTCTCTTTGCACCCTTGTATTTTCAGATAAGTGAAGGTTTAAGCTCTCTACCAACTCATATGTTTCATATTTTCCTCCACACCTGCGTACATTGCAGACATCCCCTTCAGCTTTTCCTGTAGTATGTGCAACAATGGGATAGCTTGGCCCATAGTCCAGTCCTCCTTTCTGACTTCACGTGTGAAGAGCTCGAAAGGAAGTAGCATTTCTGTCAGGTATTTAACTAAGCCCCATTGGTCCATGTCAATGGTAATGCCTTTCACAGTAGCATCCCCACTTTGCATGACATATTTATTGATTGCTCTGTACTGCTCAAACAGACGTACAAGCAGGTAATAAGTTGAGTTCTAACATGTTGGCACCTAATGAGTGAGTGCTTTAACTGGCACTCTATGTGCACGTTGAATGATCCTCAGCTGCTTACGGGCTTTAAAAGAATGGCTGAAATGTGTGCAGATTCTTCGGCAGGTGGTCAGTAAGTTGCTGACTTGGTCGTCTTTTTTCAGAAAGTCTTGAACAATAATGTTAATGCAGCGCGCAAACACAGTACCCAGAAATAGCCACCATTTATGTACATGGCCCTAACTATATTACTGCCATTGTCTGGGGCAACAAAACCTAATGTTAAGCCCTCTTGGGTGCAGCCATTCAAAGACCTTGCTGTTAAACTCTTCCAAAATGTTTGCAGCAGTATGAGATTTCTCCATGGCGAACATGGCTACAGTTGCATGTTTCCGAGTGGCCTTAAAAATCTCAGCAGTGTCAACACCTACAGATATCTTTTCTCTAATCCCCACAAAAGAGATCCAGTGTGCAGTGATGCACATGTAATCAGTGGCTTGGTAACTGGTCCACATGTCTGTTGTAAGGTGGATAGTGTGAACAGCACTCTGCTGAAAAGCTTGTCCAAGCAATTCCAGCACGTCGCGATGTAGTGCTGGAACAGCAACTCTGGCAAAATAGGACCAGCTGTTAACCTTCCATTTTGGGCAAATGGCTGTCACAAATTCAAGAAAACCTACCCCTTCCACAAAAGAAAATGGAGGAGGTCCAGCGCTAACATTTTAGCCAACTTCGCACTGTACAAACGTGCCGTTGGGTGGTTGTGTTCATACTGCCCCTCCAACCTAAACATGCTGAGAATGGTAGGCTGGATTTTTTTCTTTTCTGGTGCCTCTGATGCAGGTGACTTCTTGGGGCCAGATGTTGTTAGGCTCAACGTCACACTTTTTTTGTTGCAGTGCTCTCTTGCCTTAGTAGTGTCTCAGCCTCAATCTTACTCTTGTGCCACTGAGATGTTGCTGAGGCTTATGAGGATGCGGACTGTACCACTGCACTGCTGGGGACAGGGCTACTTTGTGTTCCAGAGAAAATGTCTCCCTCTTGTTCACCTTCCACATCAATCGTATCTTCTACTTCTTCATCACTACCAACAGCAGCAATGGGTGCAGTTTTTTGGTCGTTAAGGTGCGCCTCCCACTGCATCAAGTGGTGTTTTTTCAGATGGGTTGTTTGGCCTCCGGTACCATAGTTTGTACCAAGCTTACCCCGACTAACACCTTGTCCACAAATGGAGCATATAGCAACGTTCTCCTCCTTACTGCTAACCGAAAAGAAGTCCCAAACTGGGGAGGTGAACTTTCTGGTGCTGCTGGAGGTGCCACTTGCAATGCCGGATGAACTGGAAGGTGGGCGTGGTGGAGTTTGACTCTCTGCAGACGTAGTACCTACTTCTACTTAGGTGGATGTAGGTCGCTGCTGGGCCTTTGCAAATGCAAATATGGAAGCTACAGGTGGTGTTGGTGTGATCTGTGTTAGTGGTATCCGTGCCACATCCCTCAAAGCAATTTGGGATGGGGTAATGTCAGTCTCCACTGGGGTGGGACTAATGTCCATGATGATGACTGGCTCATCATCATTCTCCTCTTCTACATGTACTTCCATAACTCTAAGGCTTTCTGGAACCCTCCTTTTCCCTAGCCTTCTCTCGTGGTGTGTCTCACTCTCAGACTGAGGTGGTAGCATCCAATTGGCATCTAGATCATCAGAAGGGGGGCTTGCAGAAGAACTTGATGGACTAACCCTCCTTTTCCTTGCTGTGGATCTGGAAGACAATGAATCTTCTGAAAGAGTGGCTTGCTCTTCTTCCTCTGCAGTCAGCTCTATCTACTGAACTGACCCTACTTCTGGAGGAACAACTTCTATTGTGGGTGGTGGTTGCGGCTGTTGTTGTCCACTTATCTGAGTTTCCTGCATTGATTGGGTACTACTTTGCGATAACGATAAGTCAATTTCAACAACACTTCTCGTCGACATTGTCATGATTAGACTGGCTGCCTCTGCGACAGACATGGGCTTGGGCCTAGGTTTAAAGGATGGGTTCACTGATACGGGGGTGCTGCTCCCAGCTTGCTCCCCTTACACCACTGTAGCAGGAGCAGTTTTTTGTTCCCAAAAAACATCTTGGGTGGCACACCAGTCTTGGTAAGTGGCAGTTCCTTCTTCTCACTGGCAACTTTCTTGGTACTGGAGGACCTTGTACCTTTCTTTGGGGCCAACTTATTTATATGTCAGCAGCACGCAGTGGCACAAGTTGAAGAGATGTCTATCTGTGGTCACATGTCACATGACGTTGTGCGCAGCAGGACTTCTGTCTGGCAGTACAACGGGTGATAATGACACCTCCTCCTCAGTCTTTTGTGCAACTAAAAGCAAAGAAGCCAGAAGAACATCAGTGAAACGTGGCATTTGTTGTTGTGATTCAACTCCTACTAGTAAAAACAAACAAATATAATAATATATAACTTAGTGTGTGGTCACACTTGTTAGTGTGATTATTATTATTACATTTTAATAACTCAGTTTAGTTATAAAAAAAAACTTAAGAACAGTGTAGCTATTTGTGAGACTTTGACAACAAGGGCTTTCATGGTGTACTGTGTACAGTCAGGAAGGATAGGTAAGGAAAGGAAAGGAGAGGAGAAGAACAAAAACAAAAATACAAATGTAATGGAACCTGTTTGGCATTGTGCATCACGTGGGATGCAGCATTCATGGAGCCGCAGCTGGCAATGGGGATGGAAGCAGTAAGCCAAGAGGAACAAAGGAAAGACATGCAGGCCTATGGAAAAGCAGCACACTAACTATTACTACCACAACAAAATGGCCACCAGCCACATGGTCACTCATGGTCACAACAAGCAGGAGGCCTGTACAGCAATGAACTCAGGCAGGCCTATATGGACATCCAAAGAAGGCATGTTAAACAACACAGTTTTAATGCAAAAACGAAAAACCACAGGGCTAAAAAAGGTTTGCAAGTTACACAACAACCACACCACACACATCCAGCAAAGGCATTTAATTAACACATAGGAAAAAAGTGAAATACCCACAAAAAAACACAGTTTGCAATTCAATCCAATGCCATCCATGCCTTAAATAATGTTTAAATTCAACAGACACCACAAAAACAGCTGCAAAAAAATTGCATGCAAATCAACAATAAGGCATGGACACCACTAAGAAGGCTTGCAGGCCTTCACAAAATGGCCACCAGCCACATGGTCAGGCCTCCACAACAACAATAAAAATGGAGGCAGAAAATGCATGCCTATGGCAAAAGCACACTGAATGCCTTCACAAAAAAGGCCGCCAGGCACATGACTAGACCACAACAACAAGAAAGGGAAGACAGAAAATGCAGGCCCTTGGCAAAAGCACACTGGCAGTCTGCACAAAATGGCTACCAGCCACATGGCCAGACCACAACAACATCAAGAAGTAAGCCAAGAGGAACAAAGGAAAGACATGCAGGCCTATGGCAAAAGCAAAAGACACACAATTGATGGACGGAATGCAGAACAAATCAAAACATTCACCCCCAGTCAAGAGATCTGGGTTAAATCCATCATTCTTTTGCTCACCATGCCACCCAAGTTTAGACCTGGCCGTATGCAAATTAGTCTTGACCCTGTGCCTCATGGGAACAGTCCAGCCCGATCTGACAAGCCAGGTCCTCCCTGGACCGGAAACAAGCATCCTAGGACCGGTTTCGGGGTTTCACCCCTCTTCAGCCAGGATAGCTTGATTCCAGTGGCACAGTGAGCCCAGGACCCACGTCTGGGCATACCTGGCGCACTTAGGGCGAGAAAGCAAAAGACACACAATTGATGGACAGAATGCAGAACAAATCAAAACATTCACCCCCAGTCAAGAGATCTGGGTTAAATCCATCATTCTTTTGCTCACCATGACACCCCAGTTTAGACCTGGCCATATGCACATCAGTCTTGACCCTGTGTCTCATGGGAACAGTCCAGCCCGAACTGCCAAGCCAGGTCCTCCCTGGACCGGAAACAAGCATCCTAGGACCGGTTTCGGGTTTCACCCCTCTTCAGCCAGGATAGCTTCATTCCAGTGGCCCAGTGAGCCCAGGACCTACGTCTGGGCATACCTGGCCCACTTAGGGCGAGAAAGCAAAAGACACACAATTGATGGACGGAATGTAGAACAAATCAAAACATTCACCCCCAGTCAAGTGATCTGGGTTAAATCCATCATTCTTTTGCTCACCATGCGACCCCAGTTTAGACCTGGCCATATGCAAATCAGCCTTGACCCTGTGCCTCATGGGAACAGTCCAGTCCGAACTGCCAAGCCAGGTCCTCCCTGGACCGGAAACAAGCATCCTAGGACCAGTTTTGGGGTTTTACCCCTCTTCAGCCAGGATAGCTTGATTCCAGTGGCACAGTGAGCCCAGGACCCACGTCTGGGCATACCTGGCGCACTTAGGGCGAGAAAGCAAAATGGCCACCAACCACATGGTCACTCACAACAAGCAGGAGGCCTGGAAAATAATGAACTCAAGCAGGCTCCATATGGCCAGACAAAGGAGGCATGCTAAACAACACAGCTTTAATGCAACAAAGCAAAAACGAAAAACCACAGGGCTGAAAAAGGATTGCAAGTTACACAACAACTGCACCACACACATCCAACAAAGACATTTATTGAACACATAGGAAAAAAGTGAAATAACCCCAAAAAACCACATTTTGCCATTCAATCCAATGCCATCCAGGCCCTAAATGATGTTTAAATTCAGCAGACACCACAGAAACAGTTGTTTGATGCACCCATGTGTAGCTCTGGGCCTACTGGCTGAAAGTGAATTAAATCAATATTGTAAATTCATTAATTTCAACATTTTGAGAAAATGCAGTGAACTGTGCAACATGTTTCCTTTGTAAAAGATGCAAAATTACTTACAAAGAAACAACCATGCTCCTACTGAAATACAGGCCACCCACCACAATAAAAAAATTTAAAACTATGAAAATGACCAAAACAAATGTAGGTGCAATGCCACAATCAAACAAACGACACCAATTTTCCAGCTTACTTTTGAAATCTCAGATTCAAAAGTCCTCAAATCCAATGATATATCATGAGCAGCCACAAAGAGTGATCCTTCCAGCTCCAAATTCTAATGAAAAGTGGACAGGAGATGGACAAAGCACTGGGAGGGGCTGGCTGGCCAGGAACATGAAGTTGGAGACTCTGGGGCACTTCCTTCCTCTTAGAAAAAAAAGTTTTTAGAAAAAGGACTCCTTGCACAAAAAAGTACAGCTAAATGTCAATCTGAGGAGTTTTTTTAATCCAAATCACCATTTCGAGAAGGTTTTGCTGCTGCTCGAGAGAGATTATTTTCCATATTGCAAATTCTGTGAATTCGGGATCGCAATCTTTGCAAACCTTCTGCCAGAAGTCCGATGGCGCACCCGAATGACGTGTTTGCGATCGCACACTCTGGTGCGGCCGGCTACCAATTCTCATGGCGCTCATGATCAGATGTGCGATCTCGTTGTCGATCACAGGCATCCAGGTAAGTCGTTCCCACGTGCGCAAAATCACATTTTGAGATTGTGTAGACAAAAAAAATTCCGCATGCTGGCGAGCACTGAGTTTTACGCGGAGTTGCCAAAAATCCGCAAACTCCGCGAGCGGAGCGTATTTTACGCCCAGGGTTAGTTCATTTGCATTTAGGTTTTGCACCCCTTGCATGGCTCAAAGGTGATGCAAAACCTTAATAAATCTGGCCCTAATCTTGATTACATATGGAAAGCTTCTCACGCAAAGGAACTTCACATGTATGGAGTCTAGCTTATAAATTCAAATCGTTCCAGTAATTAAAGTTACTTGATGCATCGCAATTCCAAGTTTTTGTTTTTTAAGCAAAGTTTAATGACTGACGGTTTGAGTGTCCTGTGTTGTACTGGGTTCTTTTCTGCTTTTCCCTGTTTTTATAAATGTACATTTGCTGCACATACAGGGATTTCCACTTACTTTGCCGTGCGACAGTTCAAATGGTAATCATCTTCACCCCATGCCAGTTTGTTTCACTTATCTTGTGCTCATGCTGTTTTTCAGTAAATGTCTTTCTCTTTGCCAGTGCAATATTTTACAGTTTAATTAATTGTGAACTCGTTAAGCAGTCGCCACCGGGAAAAGACAGCTTAAAAGTATTCAATGCTCATTTTAAGTTCCTTCCTTTTCTCAGCAGGTTTTCTCTTTGTGGGAAACTCATTACTTCATTTTCAATTTCATTTTAAAAAGCTACAATAACCAGTTTCCACAAACTGTGATAAAGTCTAGTTTTCTTCTATGGATAGCTCCAACCAGTGCCATCTTAACACATGGGCACGCTGGTGGGCACACTGGGAAATTGCCAGGGGGCTCGAGCATAGGGGCCCCTGTCAGACCAGAATTTACCACTACATTTCCATTAAAGATTTTTATTCCTGTGAGTGGTTGTGTAGGCATGGCCCATTGCACTGCTTTGTCCAGAGGCCTATTATGCTCCAACACTTCCTAACGTTACTTTACAGAGTAGTGCAGTCAGTATTTAATTTGTAAAAAGATAAGTACCAGGGCCCTTGTCAGGAGGCTAATGCAGCTTGCACTACCCACTACCTAGGTCAGCGCTGCCAGTGACAGCACAAACATATCTACTAATCATCACACTCCTATAAGTGTTACAGTTCATACTATTCAAGGCCCCCAAAGCGATATAAATGGCTTGGGTGGTAGATATTAGTGTTTTTTAATCTATATTGAATTAATAAACAAGTGTTGTTGTGCTCATCTCTAAATGAAAAATCAGGCTGATGTCGGCCCTTGGGACCACATCCCCAGGGTCTAGCCATGCATGAAAAGGGGAGGGGGAATGTGCAGTCCCCTCCTTGAGCCATTAATGGCCCTGGGGACCCTATCCCCCAGGGCCACCTCATGCTATGTCCTTGGAAGCCCATCCCGGGTACATAGCAGTTTCCCTGCCCCCACTGGAAAGAGGAAGTTAAACCTGTGTTTGCTCTCGCTTGGCAGGAGCAATTTCAAATCTCCTGCCAAGCGGAAGCAAACATGAAAAATGTTCCCACAGTGCAGTGGGCAGGGAAACAGATTAAAAGAAAGCTCCCGCCAGCAGGGAGCAGCATTTTTAGCTTCTCTCTGTATGTGGGTGAAATGCCTGCTCGTGCTGGAGGTGGGGAGCCAGCTGGGGCTGTGAGGGCCTGGGGTCTCCCCCTGCACCCCAAACGAAGCTGTGGTGGGTGCCCTGCGTGGGCAACAGGGTAACCACCCTTTGTTGGCTAAACCCTACTGCATACGGGAAGAATAACATATGGTAATTAAATATTACTTTATGTTAAAAAATCCCTAGAAATTAACTGAAAAACACAAAGTTTACAGGGACATTAAAGTTAGGGCCAGATTTTACACACGCAAAACCATAGAGACTCAGCAGTTATAGTTATCTCAAGTAACTATAACTTGTGCCCTAAGGTAACTATAACTCCCGCCCCCGCCATGCACTGCTAATTACCCCATATATCACGTCAGTCATGAGATCTTATATGACATCATTGATAATATAACTGCAACATTTGCAGTGAAATTATTGATGAGAAAACTGTGCATGGCGGGGACGAGTTATAGTTACCTTTGGGAACAATTTGTATTTACTTGAGCGAACTATAATATAGCTGCTAAATTTCTATGGTTTTGTGTGTTTAAGATCTGAACCTACCTATAATGTCCCTGTAGCCCTTGTTTTTATAGTGATATATATTACCTACTGGCGGTCGCCAGTAGGTAGTTATAGTTAGGACCCTGTTTCCATAGGAAAACCACAACATTCTATTTGGAATAACTTTGGCGCCGGTAGACGAATCCTCGCGAAATTTTCAAAACTAATGGGGCGCTACGGTCCGCTCCTACCCTGAAAGTCTCTTGGGGATTCGTCAAGCGGGGGCTGAGAAAAAAGGGGGGTCCCAAAACGCGTTTTCCCCATGCATTTTTCCATAGGACCTTTAGACACAGCTACAGCCCGAACAACTGAACAGAGTTACTTGAAATTTGGCAGAGAGGTAGTCTACAGGTCAAGGAAGTGCCTTTTGTAGGTCTGGTGTAAATCTGTTCAGTAGTTCCTGAGAAAATAGCATTTAAATCAATATATATATCTGTGGCAGCTTACGGTGCGCTTACCGTGCGCTTACGGTAAGCTTACCGTACGCGTACGGTGACGTGCACGAGCGCGATTCTGATTGGCTGTTAGATCTTAGTAAACATTCGAATCGGTCGAAACCAGGAAGTGTCGGCCGCCATTTTCTCTCTCGCACTCTGAGGGGGGGAGGAAAAACAAAGCTGGATAACACGAAAAGGGGCAGGCTAGACAGCTCCTAACCACATAGCCATGGTTTTGGTGTCCCAAAAGAACCCCCAAGAGCAAAAAAAAATTTTTTTTTTTTTGAAAAAAAGCCGATTACGCTTACCGTACGCGTACGGTAAAAAATAATAAAAAAAAAAAAACAATATCCACAATTGCCCCACCCCGTGTGCAAAACGTGCCTGAAGGGCACCTTTTGTGCATGGCATATATATTAATCAAACAAATAATAGATAACCTTTCACAACGAAGCGCATAATATGTCCGTGTGCGGACGGTGCGCGAAGCGCATCGTGCGTACATGGCCCATCCAGCATAACGTGGGCACGCGGTGCGCGTAGCGCACCGCGTGCCCACCGTGCGTGCACGGCACTAACTGCGTGTCAAGAATTCCTGTCATACAAGGGAAACACGCCCTTATGTAAACAGGAGAGCTGTTACATAACTCAAGGGAAACACGCCCTTATGTAAACAGGAGAGCTGTTACATAACTCAAGGGAAACACGCCCTTATGTAAACAGGAGAGCTGTTACATAACTCAAGGGAAACACGCCCTTATGTAAACAGGAGAGCTGTTACATAACTCAAGGAAAACACGCCCTATAAAGGGAGGAACCGGGAGGTACAAGGCTGTCGGATATTGTGTTTACACCGACGTACCTGCTTCGTGAAGAGCAGTGTTCCGGAGTGGTGCTCCAGTAAGGCAAGAACGGAGGTAGGTCGAGTCGTTACTCCCTGGGCCGTGTCTTGCCCCATCGTCACCTGTGAAGGACCCGGAAGCTCTACCGGTCAACCATTGAGCTTCGCTTTTTGACTCGGCTGAGTCCAAGCGCAGTGGCGCTTTTGCTGGTTGGAGTCGTAACTCCCAGCCCGACCAGAGACACAGGGACTGCCAGCTGTAACGCACACCAGGAGGTGTTTGCCGCGTTACAGACTCGGAAGTCCACAGGATCGATCGAGCGGCTGCTCTCGGTTCAGTCTTCTTGCTTGTGATTGGGGTATCGGTGACGCATCACCAGGAGGTGACTCCGCGTCCCGGTGCAGTCTGAGGAAGAGGTTGAGCGGCTGCTCCCTTCAGGTAGAGACCCCGGCTGGGTGTTTCCCTGACTCCTCGATTCTCCCCAACACTCTTCGTGCCCCTCACAGCCTACCGATTGGCATTGTCGGCCATTTCATTTCTGCCCTCTGTTGGCATACGCCGGGATCGGCGTATATGCAGAGGACGGTTAGGACCATCCGTGCTGTGGGCTGGTAACGTACTTAGCCTGGAGGATTCCAGTGACTATAACTTTTGTTTGTTCTTTGTATTTTATTTGCCTTCATTAAAAGAACTAACCCTTCACAAGTGGTTGCGTCCTCATTGTCGTGTCTGTTAAACGATCCTGAGACGTTCAGGGCGTTACAAAATATCCGACCTTAATAACACTAACTGTCTCCCGGTCGATAACAGACATGGCAACACTTGATGATGTGCTGGCTGCTTTAGCGGCCATGCAAGTTGAAGTGGCTGCCTCTAGGCAAGAAACAGCCGATGTAAAAGCCAGACTGGATGCTATCCAATTGGACCCGCTCACGCCCAGCACCTCCCTCACGAACCAGACCCCTGCGGTAGTAGTGGAAATGCCGGTAGCCATCCCCTTGGCAACACCAGAGAGGTACAGTGGGGATCCTAACACAGTGCAGGTATTCCTCACACAAGTGGCGCTACATTTATCGTGCAAACCAAAGGCGTTCCCCACGAGTCAGGCTCGTGTGGCTTTCCTTATATCCTATTTGGCTGGAAACGCGGCACAATGGGCCGTACCTCTGGTGAGCAGGGACGACCCCCTCTTATGTGATTGGGGTGCTTTTCGCGAGGAATTCCTGAAGGTATTCGACAGAAGGGCTGACTCGTACACGGCGGACCGTGAAATGCTTGAGTTGAGACAGGGATCCAACGACCTGGTGCAGTATCTCAACGCGTTCCGAAGGCTGGTTGCGGAAACCAAGTGGCCTGTTGCTAAACAGACGGCGCTCTTCCATCAAGGGCTGTGCGATGAGCTCAAGGACGCCGTGGCTCATATTGACCCTCAACCCAAGACATGTGAGGGCCTTATCAACCTGGTATTACGGCTGGAACATAGGCTAAGTGAAAGAAAGGGGGATCATGGGAGAAAAGGAAAATCCCTTCCATCCTATGTGACGGTGGGAAGTCCTGAAACTTCCACCGCATCCAAGGGAGAACCCATGGACATCAGCGCAATACGAGCGAGCCTCACAGCCACGGAGAAAGAGTCACGCCGTAAACAAGGATTGTGCCTATATTGTGGCAAAAAAGGCCACTACGTACGTGAATGCCCTGCCAAACCGAAGACGTCACGTTATCGGGCCAACCGGTCGGTAACAGCCGTGGTGGACATACCGGCGGAAAACTAGAGGACTCCAAGACCAGAGAAGGGGCATCTCGGAGTCACTCATCCATCCCTTCACTTTCCAACTCGGTCACTAAGGGACGACGACACCTGTTTATCACGGTGCACGTGGGAGTGCATGACCAGTGGATACCCGTTGTGGCCATGGTGGATTCAGGGGCCACTGGCATGTTTATGGACCACAACGAGGCATGCAGGCTAGGGCTAGTGCTTCTTCCCAAAGCAGTACCCGAAGACGTCTATGCGGTAGACGGAAGGCGATTGGTGACGGGGCCCATCGGTCAGCACACGGGGGTCCTTCCGATGAGATATGGGAGGAACCATTTGGAACAAATCGATTTTAACATCATCCGAGCGCCCCAATATGGCGTCATATTGGGATTGCCGTGGCTACAGAAACACAACCCCTTTGTGGATTGGCCAACACATCGCATCGAAATGACGTCACCGTATTGCATCCTGCATTGTGGAATAAGAACGGAATCCCTTGACGCAGATGAGAGCGGGAGTCAGACGGTGGCTACAGCGGCAGAAAAAGATGTGGCTCTCCCCCAGGCTTATCACAGTTTTGAGGATGTATTTGATGAGGTGAAGGCGGAAGTGCTACCACCACATAGACAGTTTGACTGCCAGATCGACCTGGTGCCAGGGGCCAGCGTTCCCAGCAGCAGGCTGTATGCCCTGACGGAGCCTGAAAACGTGCATCTCCGGGGGTACCTGGATAAACTCCTCAAGCTAGGATTCATCCGCCCGTCCAAGTCTCCGGCCGCCTCGCCACTCTTCTTCATCCCGAAGGCTAATGGGGAGCTGAGAGCCTGTGTGGACTTTAGGGCATTGAATGCGATAACCATAAAAAATCGGTACCCCTTGCCTCTCATCAGTGTACTTCTGGAACAGGTCAAGAAAGCTCGTATCTACACCAAGTTGGATTTGAAAGGGGCGTACCATCTGGTGCGCATGAGGGACGGAGACGAGTGGAAGACCGCCTTTAAGACCAGGTTCGGCCTTTTTGAGTACCTCGTCATGCCGTTCGGTCTGTGCAACGCCCCGGCAGCCTTTCAGTACTTTTTGAATGAGGTATTCAGAGAGGAGTTGGATATCTACGTGGTCGTATATATCGACGACATCCTCATCTATTCGTCCAGTGTGGAGGAGCACGTACACCACGTCAAAGCTGTGCTCCAAAAGCTGAGGGAAAACATGCTGTTTTGTAAACTCAGCAAGTGTGACTTCCACGTCACATCCGTGGAATTCCTCGGAGTGATGCTGAGTCCAGAGGGACAGGAGATGGCAGAACGAAAGATCAAGGCGGTGAAAGAATGGCCGGTGCCCCAAAGCGTGAAGGACGTCCAAAGTTTCATTGGCTTCGCCAACTTTTACAGGCGGTTTATAGATGGATTTTCAGGAGTGGTGGCCCCAATCACACAGCTACTGAGGAAGTCCAAGGAGTTTGTCTGGTCCCCTGAAGCGAACAAAGCCTTTGAGGCCCTGAAAAGCGCCTTTGGTAAGGCGCCGGTGTTGGCTCACCCCGATCCGGATCTCCCCTACGTGGTGGAAGCGGACGCGTCGGATGTGGCGCTGGGGGCTATCTTGTCCCAACGCAACCACGACACAGGGGTGCTTCATCCCGTTGCGTACATGTCCCGCAAACTCAACAACGCCACTCACAGCTCCACACAGTCATCTCCGTTCTATAGCAACTATGGCCAACATCCCAGGTTCTTGCCATTTCTACATCCGTTCAGAGAGGACAGGATTCCCGCCACAGCGGACAGGGTGGCACACATAAAAGACACGTTGATGCGCTCAAGGGCTGTCCTAATAGAGGCCAAGAGAAGATACAAGGCTGCGGCAGATAGGAAGAGAAGGCCCGGGCCACTGTACCGCACTGGAGACTACGTCTGGATATCCACAAGAAACATGAGGTTTCGAAAGAACAGTGTGTTCCATCCCAAGTACATGGGCCCCTATCGAATTACCAGGTGTATGGGTCCCGTGAACGTGAAGGTGTGCTTGCCCCAGTCATTGCGGATACACCCTGTCTTTCATGTATCATTGCTCAAACCAGCACCCTGCAAGCCGTCTGGGACACCTAGGCCGGTATGCGTGGAGTCGGAGGTGGAGTATGAAGTGTCGGGCATACGGGCGTCCAAATGGCGCAGGGGGAAGCTGTGGTACCTGGTTGCGTGGAAAGGCTATGGCCCGGAGGAGCATTCATGGGAACCGGCTGAAGGGGTTCATGCTCCGCGCTTGGTCTCCTTGTTCCATCGGCGTTTTCCTGCCAGCGCTGGACCCGTGGGGAGCCGCTGAGAGGGAGGATGTACTGTCAAGAATTCCTGTCATACAAGGGAAACACGCCCTTATGTAAACAGGAGAGCTGTTACATAACTCAAGGGAAACACGCCCTTATGTAAACAGGAGAGCTGTTACATAACTCAAGGGAAACACGCCCTTATGTAAACAGGAGAGCTGTTACATAACTCAAGGGAAACACGCCCTTATGTAAACAGGAGAGCTGTTACATAACTCAAGGAAAACACGCCCTATAAAGGGAGGAACCGGGAGGTACAAGGCTGTCGGATATTGTGTTTACACCGACGTACCTGCTTCGTGAAGAGCAGTGTTCCGGAGTGGTGCTCCAGTAAGGCAAGAACGGAGGTAGGTCGAGTCGTTACTCCCTGGGCCGTGTCTTGCCCCATCGTCACCTGTGAAGGACCCGGAAGCTCTACCGGTCAACCATTGAGCTTCGCTTTTTGACTCGGCTGAGTCCAAGCGCAGTGGCGCTTTTGCTGGTTGGAGTCGTAACTCCCAGCCCGACCAGAGACACAGGGACTGCCAGCTGTAACGCACACCAGGAGGTGTTTGCCGCGTTACAGACTCGGAAGTCCACAGGATCGATCGAGCGGCTGCTCTCGGTTCAGTCTTCTTGCTTGTGATTGGGGTATCGGTGACGCATCACCAGGAGGTGACTCCGCGTCCCGGTGCAGTCTGAGGAAGAGGTTGAGCGGCTGCTCCCTTCAGGTAGAGACCCCGGCTGGGTGTTTCCCTGACTCCTCGATTCTCCCCAACACTCTTCGTGCCCCTCACAGCCTACCGATTGGCATTGTCGGCCATTTCATTTCTGCCCTCTGTTGGCATACGCCGGGATCGGCGTATATGCAGAGGACGGTTAGGACCATCCGTGCTGTGGGCTGGTAACGTACTTAGCCTGGAGGATTCCAGTGACTATAACTTTTGTTTGTTCTTTGTATTTTATTTGCCTTCATTAAAAGAACTAACCCTTCACAAGTGGTTGCGTCCTCATTGTCGTGTCTGTTAAACGATCCTGAGACGTTCAGGGCGTTACACTGCGTAAAGTGGGCGCGCGGTGCGCGAAGCGCACCGTGTGCTCACTGTGCGCGCACGGTGCGCGAAGCGCACCGTGCACGCACGGAACGAACTGCGTGAAGTGGGCGCGCACGCCACGAACGGCGTAAAGTACCTTAGCATTTATAAAACCGTACAAATTTACTGAAAAAACCATAGGTTTCACACACGTTATAGTTAGGAATTAGCATTTAAAAAACCTTGCAAATTCAATGAAAAAACCATAGGTTTCACACATGTTAAAGTTAGCTGGACATTTCACTCGTAAAAAACCATTGAAATTCCCCCGTTATAGTTAGTGCAGGCAACTATAACTCACGCGACCGCAATCCTCTGCTGATGACATATGTGTCTTTATAAAAAAAAAATATTTGTAATATATGTATAGCTAAAATTTAATGGAAGAAGACATGGGCAAATAAGTGTCTAAATACAGTATTAGCATCAGCAGAGGATTGCGGTCGCATGAGTTATAGTTGCCTGCACTAACTATAACGGGGGAATTTCAATGGTTTTTTACGAGTGAAATGTCCAGCTAACTGTAACATGTATGAAACCTATGGTTTTTTCATTGAATTTGCAAGGTTTTTTAAATGCTAATTCCTAACTATAACGTGTGTGAAACCTATGGTTTTTTCAGTGAATATATATATATATATATATATATATTACCTACTGGCGGTCGCCAGTAGGTAGTTATAGTTAGGACCCCTTTTCTATAGGAAATCCGCAACATTCTATTTTGAATAACTTTGGCGCCGGTCGATGAATCCTCGCGAATTTCTCAAAATAGGTGGGGCGCTACGCTCCGCTCCTACCCTGAAAGTCTCGGGGGGATTCGTCAAGCGGGGGCTGAGATAAAAGGGGGGTCCCAAAACGCGTTTTTCCCATGCATTTTTCCATAGGACCTTTAGACAGAGCTACAGCCCGAACGGCTGAACAGAATTACTAGAAATTTGGCAGAGAGGTAGTCCCTATGTCAAGGAAGTGCCTTTTGTAGGTTTGGTGTAAATCTGTTCAGTAGATTCTGAGAAAATAGCCTTTAAATCAATATATATATCTGAGCCCGCTTACGGTACGCTTACCGTACGCTTACCGTACACGTACGGTGGCGTGCGTGAGCGCGATTCTGATTGGCTCTTAGATCTTAGTAAACATTCGAATCGGCCGAAACCAGGAAGCGGCGTCCACCATTTTGTCTCTCGCACTGAGTGTTATTTATCAAACATGATGCCCAAAAACATGTTACGGGGCTGTTTTGACAACTCCCTCCCACATAGTCATGTTGAGGGAGTCCCCAAACATCCCCCAAGAGCAAAAACGGTTTTATTTTTTTTTCGGCAATTTCGCCGAGTACGCTTACCGTACGCTTACCGTAAGCGTACGGTAAAAAATAGAAATAAAAAAAACACTATCCACACTTACCCCACCCCCTGTGCTTTTGGTGGCCGTAGGCCACCAAATGTACAGGGCTTATTACATCAGTAAAAAAACTATATTTTGGCAACATGAAATTATAAAATCGAAATAAAAAAAACACTATCCACATTGACCCCACCCCCTGTGCTTTTGGTGGCCGAAGGCCACCAAATGAACAGGGCTTATTAAAGTTGATAAAAACCGTGCACGGAACGCACTGCGTTAAGTGGGCGCGCACGCCTCGAATGGCGTAAAGTAACTTAGCATTTAAAAAACCGTACAAATTCACTGAAAAAACCATAGGTTTCACACACGTTATAGTTAGGAATTAGCATTTAAAAAACCTTGCAAATTCACTGAAAAAACCATAGGTTTCACACATGTTATAGTTAGCGGAAATTTTACTGATAAAAAACCAATGAAATTGCCCCGTTATAGTTAGTGCTGGCAACTATAACTCACGCGACCGCAATCTTCTGCTGATGACATATGTGTCTTTATAAAAAAAAATATTTGTAATATATGTATAGCGAAAAATGTATGGAAGAAGACATGGGCAAATAAGTGTCTAAATACATATTAGCATCAGCAGAGGATTGCGGTCGCGTGAGTTATAGTTGCCAGCACTAACTATAACGGGGCAATTTCATTGGTTTTTTATCAGTAAAATTTCCGCTAACTATAACATGTGTGAAACTTATGGTTTTTTCAGTGAATATATATATATATATATATATATTATCTACTGGAGGTCGCCAGTAGATAGTTATAGCTACAACCTAGTTTCCATAGGAAATCTCAAAATTCTATTTTGAATAACTTTGGCGCCGGTTGACGAATCCTCGCGAAATTTTCAAAACTAATGGGGCGCTCCGTTCAGCTCCTACCCTGAAAGTCTCGGGGTGATTCGTCAAGCGGGGGCGACAAAAAAGGGGTGTCCCAAAACGCGTTTTCCCCATGCATTTTTCCGTAGGACCTTTAGACACAGCTACATCCAGAACGGCTGAACAGAATTACTTGAAATTTGGCAAAGAGGTAGTCCTCAGGTCAGGCATGTGCCTTTTGCATATATGGTGTAAATCCGTTCAGTAGTTCCTGAGAAAATCAAAAGTAAAATCATATACATATCTGGGCGGAGCCTAACCACACATCTCATTGTGAGATCTGATTGGCTGTCAGCACTTCATCCAAGAAGTGTTGGCAGCCATCTTGGGACCAATATACATGATAGCACCTCATTAAAAAGCATTGCAGTTAATAGAAGGTTTTAAGACTTTAGTTACATTATAAATCATTTGTTGATGGTACCATACTCATTTTAGGAATTGTAGTATGTTCTAAGGTGATTTTACCATGTGAAAAAGCCTTCTGCTGGGATATCATGAATCATGTTTGAGAGAAAACTATTTTCACATGCTTTTCCCACAGAGGTTTGGAAGGTGATCTATAAGCTAAACTGAGAGAATATTTTCTGTAAATTCACATTGTCTTTCTCAGTCATGTGAGAATGAAGTCTGACATTCTCAGTAAAACATGTACATCCAACAAGGGCAGAGACTGTCAGTTGATTCCTTTGTGTTCTACTGCAGCTTCCCAGAGTGTTCCAAAGAACAACTAGAGCGCTAACAGTCTTACTTATGACAAAGGTATGGCACACCTGAAGCCATCTTGATTGGAATAAAGTGGTAACATTTAAAACATTTAATTTAAAAAGGAACAAAATGAGAGGGTTCATTTTGCCATAGAATGTATGATTAGTGCTGCAGAAAGAAAAATTAGGGCACATTTTGAGTGACTTCTCAAATACTCTTCTATTTCATTAAAGAATTCTGACATGCAGACTGAAACATGCACTTTCAATACCAGCTGCAGACTTCCCTGGTGAGCAGTAGCTTTACTACAGTGATCTAATGAGCAACTAGAGTGCTAACATTCTGAATTCATGGCAAATGTGTGACACATCTGAATGCCTTCTTCATTGAATCAAAGTAAAAAAACTGACAGTATGCCTACTGAGGAGACTGCAGTAAATGAGGAAATTAGGAAACTTCATACCAAGTCTCCCAAGATGGCCACCAGAGACAAAAGAGCCCAAATGTAGCACAAATATCACCGAGATGTAGCCCAAGTATAGCCCAATGACAGAATTCCCAGAGTGTTTTAAAGAACAACTAGAGCGCTAACAGTCTTACTTATGACAAAGGTATGGCACACCTGCAGCCATCTTGATTGGAATAAAGTGGTAACATTTAAAACATTTAATTTGCAAAGGAACAAAATGAGGGGGTTCATTTTGCCATAGAAATTATGACTAGTGCTGCAGAAAGAAAACTTAGGGCACATTTGACTTCTTAAATCCTCTTCTATTTCATTAAAAAGTTCTGACATGCAGACTGAAGCATGCACTTTGAATACCAGCAGCAGACTTCCCTGGTGAGCAGTAGCTTTACTACAGTGATCTAATGAGGAACTAGAGTGCTACCATTCAGAATTTATGGCAAATGTGTCACATCTGAATGCCTTCTTGATGGAACCAAAGTAAACAAGCATTGAAAATGCAATAGGTCTCGCCCTTGTTTAAGTTAAAGCAATTCTGTTTGTAATTAGGTGGCTTTTTAGCTTTGCTTTTATTAGTGTTTTTCAAAATTTCATGTAAATAACATGCATATCTGTATATGTATGCATGCATTTATATTTGTATTTATATAGATATGCAGATTATATATATGTTTATATATGTATGTATATACATATATGTACACATATATATATATAAATGCATATATGTGCATATGTGTGCGTGTAGAGAGAGGTAGAGAGGTAGAGATGTAGAGGTAGAGACGTAGAGGTAGAGAGGTAGAGGTAGAGAGGTAGAGGTAGAGAAGTAGAGGTAGAGAGGTAGAGGTAGAGAGGTAGAGAGTAGTAGAGAGAGAGGTAGAGAAAGGTAGAGAGGTAGAGAGTAGAGGATGAGTAATAGAGAGTAGAGAGTAGAGAGAGAGTAGTAGAGATAGTAGTAGAGAGTAGTAGAGAGAGTAGCAGAGAGTGAGTAGGAGAGAATAGTAGTGAGCAGTAGAGAGTGAGTAGTAGAGAGTAGTAATGAGTGAGAAGTAGAGAGTACTAGAGAGTAGTAGAGAGTGAGTAGTAGAGGGAGTAGTAGAGAGTGAGTAGTAGAGAGTGAGTAGTAGAGAGTAGTAGAGAGTGAGTAGTGGAGACTGAGTAGCAGAGAGAGAGTAGTAGAGAATGAGTAGTAGAGAATGAGTAGTAGAGTGAGTAGTAGACAGTAGTAGAGAGTGAGTAGTAGAGAGTAGTAGAGAGTGAGTAGTAGAGAGTAGTAGAGAGTGAGTAGTAGAGAGTGAGTAGTAGAGAGTGAGTAGTAGAGAGTGAGTAGTAGAGAGAGAGTAGTAGAGAGAGTGAGTAGTAGAGAGTAGTAGAGTGAGTAGTAGAGAGTGATTAGTAGAGAGTAGCTTAGCATTTAAAAAACCGTACAAATTCACTTAAAAAACCATAGGTTTCACACACGTTATAGTTAGGAATTAGCATTTAAAAAACCTTGCAAATTCACTTAAAAAACCATAGGTTTCACACAGGTTATAGTTAGGTGGATATTTCACTCGTAAAAAACCAATAAAATTCCCCCGTTATAGTTAGTTCAGATAACTATAAATCGCGCGACCGCCACTCTATCACAAGGATGATGTCATCAGTGATGTCATGAGTGATGCCACTGACCATGTCATGAGTGATGTAATATGTGACGTCATGAGCAGTGGATTGCGGGCGTGCGAGTTATAGTTATCTGAACTAACTATAACGGGGCAATTTCATTGGTTTTTTACGAGTGAAATATCCACCTAACTATAACCTGTGTGAAACCTATGGTTTTTTAAGTGAATTGATATATATATATATATATATATATATATCGCCAGTAGGTAGTTTTAGTTACAACCTAGTTTCCATAGGAAAAGCATTTTTTGATTTGCTAATAACTTTGCCGTCGTTTGATGAATCTTTGCGAAATTCTCCCAAAAAAAAGTCTATCCAGGTCAGCTCCTAATCTGAAAAGTATGGGGGTGATTCGTCATGGGGGGCTGAGAAATAAAGGGGGGCCAACCAAAACACGTTTTCCCCATGTTAATTTCCATAGGAAAGTTTGCAACGAGCTACAGCCCGAACTGCTGAAAGGAATTACCCCAAATTTGGCAGAAAGGTAGACCTTGGTTCAGAAAGCGAACTTTTTTTTTAAATGGTGTAAATCCGTTCAGTAGTTTTTGAGAAATTGAAAAATTAAGAATGAAAAAATCAGTTTCCTATAGGAAACTTTGTGCAAGGCTACAGCCGAAACTACTGAACGGAATAACCCCAAATTTGGCAGAAAGGTAGTGCTTGGATCAGAAAGCAACTTTTTGTTTAAATGGTGTAAATCTGTTCAGTATTTGCTGAGAAAATTGAAAAATAAAAGTTTCGATATCTGGGCGGAGCCTAAGTCCCGTGCACGAGCTTCACTGTGATTGGCTGCCAACACTCCAAACCATGAAGTGTTGGCAGCCATTTTGTGACTCGGTAGAAGAGAGTCACCAGAAAACTGAGAAACAAAGATATAAAACAAGAGAAGGGGGCAGGGTAGAAACACCCTAACTCCCTAGGCCTGCTCAGGGAGTCCCAGAAGGACCCCCAGGGCCAAAGAAAACATTTTTTTTTTAAACGGCGCAATTTGCGCTGGGGTCGCGGGTTCCCCTGTTTCATTTTAATTAGACCCCGGGGTGAGCTAGGTCCCGGGGGCATTTCTTAAAAAATAATAGCGGGGGCTCGCTGGGGCTGTGGGGGCCCGTGGGGGTCCCCGCAGTCTCGGGCCTTCACTCATGTTGGGAGGGGGGTTGCGCGGTCCCCCTCCTGGAGCCCTCCATCTACTTATAACTTTGGCGTCGTTTGACGATTCTTTACGAGTTTTTCCAAAACGTTTCTCTTATTCAACCAGCTCCTATCTTGAACGTTTAAGGGTGATTGGTCAAGGGGGGGCTGAGATAAAAGGGGGGTGTCAAAATGTGTTTTCTCAATGCATTTTCCATAGGAAACTTTAGTCAAGGCTATAGGTCAGACTGCTGAACGGAATTAGCCAACTTTGGCAGGGAGAAAGGTCTTGGTCCAGAAAGCGCGGTTTTGTAGAAATGGTGTAAATCCGTACAGTAGTTTTTGAGATATTAAAGAAAAAAATATATATATATCTGGTCAGTGCCTAATTCCAGAGCACGAACTTGCCTTTGATTGGCTGCTAACACTTCAAAGCAGGAACTGTTAGCAGCCATCTTGTGCCTCGCATCGAGTGAAAATATAAAAGAAAGGTTCCGGGGGCAATTTAATATAGTGTAGCTCTGTGTAATGATGATTTGGACGCAGTGAAGGTTTAAGATTTATTAACAATAAAGGAGAAACAGGTGAGTGCCAGGCAGCACGACTTCCACTCCAGGACACCAGTAGGAAGATAACCTTTTCAAGCTCCCTGTGCCCAACATCACCACTTTGCAGCTATGCCTTTAGCAGCCAATCCGTCAGCTTGCAGCTGTCTATCTTTGCAAGCTAGTACGCTGCTGTGCCTCTACCTCTGCGAGGTACTACGCTGCTGTTCCTTTGGGAGCGGACGGCTCGTAGTTCTGCCTCTGTGAGTCGAGTGGACAGGCCTCAGTTGTCCCTCTGCGAGCCTGTGCAGGAACTGTTCATAAGTCACACTATCTGAGCATTGAAAAGCCATTTTGTGATTCAGTCCATCAGCTGGCATCTGTCCGTGGCATTTATGAAAACATATCGGAGCTCTTTCTGTGAGAGATACCCCTTTCACGCTGCATCTCCCCACTTTAGCAGGTAACGCACCCTCTTCCCACATCACCAGCATACCCCCAACGACCTTCTTGGGACCGGAAGTGTCCCTCTACGAACTATTAATAAAAATATGCTTGTGAGGTTGGAGAAATAAGAATCTTAGTCATGTATAGATTTTCATATAAAACATTTTATTTAAACAAAACAGCAACAAATAAAACTATGTACAGCTGTGGCGTGTCATCGCTAGTCCATTTGTGATTCACAGCCTGCAAGACAAAAAGAAAGATAAGATGGTGCGTCATGCATCCAGCAAAGGAGATAGAGAGAGAGAGACAGAGAGAGAGAGAGGAAGAGAGAGAGGAAGACAGAAAGAGTGTGAGAGAGAGAAAGACAGAGAAAGAGTGAGAGAGAGAGGAAGACAGAGAGAGAGAGATAGAGTAAGAGAGAGAAAGAGAGAAAGAGTAAGATACAAGGAAGAGAGAAAGAGAAACAATGTGAGAGAGAGGAAGACAGAGAAAGAAAGAGTGAGAGAGAGAGAAAGAGTGAGAGAGAGGAAGAGAGAAAGAGTGAGCTACAAGGAAGAGAGAAACAATATGAGAGAGAGGAAGACAGAGAAAGAGAGAGAAAGAGTGAGATACGAGGAAAAGAGAAAGATAGTATCAGTGCGAAAGAGAGAGAAAGAGTGAGAGAGGAAGAGAGAAAGCATGAGAGAGAGGAAGCCAGACAAAGAGAGAAAGAGTGAGACAGAGAGGACGACAACGAGAGAAACAGTGTGAGAGAGAGGAAGAGAGAGAGATAAAGAGAGAGAGAGGAAGAGAGAGAGAGAAAGCGAGAGAGGGAGAGAGAGAAAGAGGGACAGAGAGAGAGAGAGGAAGAGAGAAAGAAAGAATGAGAGAGAGAGGAAGAGACAGAGAAAGAGAAAAAGTGTGAGAGAGAGAAAGGAAGAGATGGAGAGTGAGTGTTGACACTGGAGAAAATTTTCGCAGCTCACCTTTGTGCCACCGGTGTATCTCCAACTACATGCCGGGACATAGTGCACCGTCAAGTTTATTGATCTGAAAGATAGTATTGATTTAGTTATTGCAGAGTACATACAACTGCACACACGTAATTCTCTGTATCGAGAAAGAGAGAGACAGTGTGAGAGAGAGGAAGAGAGAGACAGAAAGACTGAGCGTGAGGAAGAGAGAGAGAGAAAGTGAGAGAGGAAGAGAGAAAGAGTGAGAGAGAGGAAGACAGAGAAAGGGAGAAAGAGCGAGAGAGAGGAGGAGAAAGAGTGAGAGAAAAAGAGAGAAAGAGCAAGATACAAGGAAGATAGAAAGAGAGAAACAGTGTGAGAGAGAGGAAGAGAGAGAGATAAAGAGTGAGAGAGAGGAAGAGAGAGAGAAAGAGTGAGAGAGATGAAGAGAGAAAGAAAGAATGAGAGAGAGAGAGAGTAAGAAAGAGAGAAAGTGTAAGAAAGAGAGAGGAAGAGATGGAGAGGGAGTGTTGACACTGGAGAAAATCTTCACAGCTCACCTTTGTGCCATCGGTGTGTCTCCAACCACGTGCCGGGAGATAGTGCAGCCCTCAAGTTTAGTGATCTGAAAGATAGTATAGAATTAGTAATTGCAGAGTACATACAACTGCACACGCGTAATTCTCTGTTTTGCTAATGCACAATGAGGCTGGTGCACCCCATCCACTCCCACTGCTCATAGGTGTCTGTGCGCTCTTGTGCACCCAGACTGCTGCACACTACCCACTCCCACTGCCCAGAGGTGACTGCCCGCTGCTGCGGAAAGAAGCCTCTCTGCTCACCTTCTGCCACCGAAGTGTGTGTAAGAGGGTCCAGCACGTGCCGAAGCAACTTTGTCATGGTTTCAGGTTGGCCACGCATCATCGCAGATTTTTCACGCGTTCAGCTTTGGTGGTGTTGTGGGCGTGAACATCAATTCGTGATTCACAGCCTGTTAGATAAAAAGCAAGATAAGATTGTGCGTCATGCGTCCATCAAAGGAGAGAGGGAGTGAGAAAGAAAGAAAGAGTGAGCAGAAGACAGAGAGAAAGAGAGAAACAGTGAGAGTGAAAGAAAGAAAGAGAAAAAGAAAGAAAGTGAGAAGAAGACAGAGAGAGAGAAACAGTGAGAGAGGAACAGAGAGAGAAAGAGTGTGAGAAAGAGGAACAGAGAAACAGAGGAAGAGTGAGAGAGAGAAACAGAGAGAGAGGATGAGAGATAGTTAAAGAGACAAACAGTGTAAGAGGAAGAGGGAGATAGAAAGAGTGTGAGGGAGAGAAAGGAAGAGATGAGGAGGGACACGGAGTGCCCACATTGTGTACAAAACCGTCACAGCTTACCTTTACTCCACTGCTCTGTCTCCAACCACGTGCTGCGACCTAGTGGAACTCTCAAGCTCCCACATCTGAAAGATAGTACAGAATTAGTAATGGCAGAGCAGGGTTGGATTAGGATTCAAAATCGGCCCGTGCACGCTGAAAAAAAAGTGGCCCACATTTGCATATTTCCTTTCCTCAAAACACTGCTTCGACAAAATCTTATTTAAAAAAGGAGGGGTGGGGGAGATTCAAAAAAACGCACGGATTCGTTTACACTGGTGACTTAAAAACAAGTGAGGCCACTTCTGCTCAGGCCCCCTGCCTTGCTAGGTATGCATACATTAATGGGCGGCCCTGCGAGAGAAAGAAAGTGACACCTCTGCCTGTTGCTAAACGTGAGGTAATGACGCCTATCTGCCTCCAGAAGGGACATTCAGACACCCACTGGGCTGCTGGCTGTATCCAAACAACAGGGACAATGCCCAAATCCACCCCCCAGACAGCTCCAAAAAGCTGCCCACAGTTGGAACTTGGCACCGGCTCGTCGAGCATTGCACCAGTGCCCGCGTTACCAATCCGATGCTGTGGCAGAGTATATACGAGTGTGTACACCTAAATCGCTCTGCTGTCTTTCTGCTTTCAGGCTGCTGTACCCCATCCACTACCACCACCCAGAGGTATCTGCCTGACGCTGCTCACCAAGGCCTCACTGCTCACCTTTTCGGCAGTAAGCCCTCGCTGTTGGACTCAGGCCTACACTGCGGTGCAGCAGTGCACACAAAACATCTAATGTCCAGACCACCGGGACAGGCCATCACTGTGGCGGTGTGACTGTGCTGGCCGCAGTGCATGCGTTGTGAGCAACTCTAAAATGGCGTAGAGCACGTGCGCTCAGTCTTTTTTATTAGTAGGGTCATGTGTCCTGTGACGCCTTTGCTGGATGGGTGGGGTGTGGGTGTACACCAGACGTGAGAGAGTGGCTGTGGCATCAGTGTTGCCAGATTGGGCTAGATCACGCACAATTGGGCTATATTTTGCCGGTTGTGTGGTAAAATTTTGGTTTGTGCTAGTTGCCAGATTATAAATATATATACAGCGCTCCAGCAAAGTAGTATGTTAAAGCGCTTTATTAGACAAATATTTACTTGGCATCATGCTGCAACATCAATTCCAATGCATTCGCCGCCTGCTTGGCGCTGTCCCTGCCCCTCCTTCCCTAAAGTAGCAATATTGGGCTACTTTGGGCTACTTTTGGGTTGGCTTTGGACTATAGAAAGCTTAAAAAATCTGACAACACTGGATGCGGGTGTCCGTGTTGGATTGCTACCGTCACCCGGGTTGCAAAAGCAAAAGTGTCACTCTATGAGCCAAGTCCAACAATATGGCCAATATGGAAGGTACGGGGAATTACTGATCCTATATTCATACATAGTTTCACACAAGAAAGATGGTGGACATGAGACATCTGTGTAGATAAGAATGTTTATTGCACATTCAGTGGAGTGTTGTAGCTGTAGCAATACAGGGCCATGGAAAGCTGAAGTTTCAGTTTTTGGCACATGGAGGGCAGCCAATTAGAGACAAGCTCGTTGTCGGAGTTAGGCTGCGCCAACATATGTACTTATACAATCACTGCGACGATCCTCATACACTTATAAATTCACTATACTCTGCTTGCAGTACTCTAATGAGGCAGTCTCTACGTACGTACTTGTACAATGACCAAGACAAAGTTACATAACTAAAGTTTTACCCCACTGTCAAAGGTAAGATGGTTGCATACGCTGTCCAGAACACTGTAATGTGGTAGGGCCTAGGGGCAGCATGTTGCATACATGATGAACACACAGACACAGATAGATAGTGGAACTGGGTATGGGCACGTGAGCTCAACTCCTTTTTATTACCAGGGTCACATGTCCAGTGACGGCTGTGGTGGATGCGTGTGGGGTGATTGTAAGCCAATCCTCCGGGAATGGTTGGTGCTGGCAACAAGTACAACAGTAATCATTGGATCAGACACAGAGATTCAATCATAAAGGGTCAATGATTTGTGGTGCAGTAAGGTACGGGTACCAGATATGAAATCATACAGAAAATATTCTATCGTAAAGGGTTCATGACTTGTGATACACTGAGGTAGGACAGCAGATGTGAAATTATACACAAAATATTGTATCCGAAAGGGTGCATGAGTTGTGCTCACTGAGATAGGGGCATCAGAAGCATTTAGTGTCTGCTCAGCCAGCGATGATGCGTGGTGGGGTGAGCCACAGAATCGCAACTCAATGTGAATTGTTAGCCCTGCTATCACTAGTGTACATCAAAGGCAGTAGTCAGCACAGACATCGAGGAATGTTTTTATTCACTTCCTCTTGACAAAGTTCGAGGACATAGAGTACAATTCTCTCTAATAAATAAATCATGTTTCAATTTAAATTGTGAGCTCTGCTGACCGCAGTGTAGGTGTATGGAACAAAAGATGAAACATTTATGGAATACACTGAGGAAAGCTTGGTTGTTCTGAGTATAGTTGTAAAGTATGGTATTCTGAAGCTAGAATCTGAACTGGTCGTTCATCATATCGTCTACCTTTTTCAGTAGGGAAGAGCTGTGGAAAATAACGAGATTCCAAACTTGTTTCCAACACACTCATGGGAGTTCTTTTTGCTTTTTTCATGTGGAACAATTCACAATAGTATGTCCTATCAGTTCTTTTGAATGTAGAGGATGTACAGTATAATGTTCATAAATTTCTTCTTTTCTTGTATTCTCCACTTTTTCTATTTGTCCACTTGAAATATCTGTTTCATCTTCTAAAGTCATTTATTCTTCTTCTACATTTACACTTTTATAGTAAATATTGTTTTGCACCAGATATAATGTAGCCTTTTGGACTTTCCTCACATCTACTAACTCTTGCCATATTTACCGACTCTTTGTGGGTACACAATTAACAAGAATGACTACAGGTTAAGTATCCTCTCTTTCTATAACCAACAGTTTCAACATGTTTCTAAAGGTAAATACACAACATTTCCTTTTAAACCTCTTTGTAGATCTGTTGGAGACAGCTTACCTGTTTTAGGCTCCATACGAATTATAGCCTGAAAAGGGTGCACAGATTGAATAAGGATGGCCTCATATGTATTTAAATCTTTAAGTTCAGGCGTAGCTGCTAATTCTAAGTCATTATGGACAGCTCTAGTTGGCATTTTGTTCTCTTCTAATTTATTGTAACAATATTTACAAATACATTCTACAGTACCTAACTCAAAACAACCTTCCACAAACAGATGAGCAGCAAATTCTTTCCATTTGTGAACTATCTCTAGCAATTTCAGCTGCAATAGTTTTTTCTTGATTAATCTCTTCATTCAACATTTGGAGATAATTTAAAAAATTGTACATGCAATACTATCTTTACATGCATTGAAAGAATCTTCATAGCAGTCAACGTCTCCAAGTATTTCCATTTCAGTCCGCCAAGGTTTGAAGAGTTGCAGAAGAGCTAAATAGAAAAACTCTCTCTTATCTGGAGTATCACAACTTAATTTCCTGTGATTAATCAAATTTCCTTTGGCATGCTTTACCAAACATCCATCAGATCCAATTACAGCATATTTTCCTTTGTTTATTTTTTCTGTAAAAAATGTTTTAAAACTATAATGTTGCAGTATTGCATATAGACATATGTTTTCCAGGTATGGACTTCTATTTGGATAGTATGTATCCAACATATTTGATTTCAGAATATCTGTACTTTCTGGTTCATTCAGTGCCAAGTATTCAATTTCTTGTACAGATTTCAAAACTCGATTTTGTGCCGCAGCAAGACCTAGACTTATCCAGATGATTCCTCTATATTATACGTATTTTTGGGTGATTATCGAGTGATAGTATGCCTCACTGCTGATATAAAATTGTTCACTCTTCCTTGCGATGATTTATGGTGCACTGAGTTAGTAGTACCTTTGGCGCTCAGCATGTACGTACCCTGCGATGATGCGCGGTCCGGGAGGAGCCACACTTGGAGCAATGTCTTTTGTCTGTTGAATTCTGCCTCAATAAGGCCACGTGCCGATGACTTATGGTGCATGAGTTAGTAGTACCTTTGGCACTGAGCGTGTCCGTACCCTGCGATGATGCATGGTCCGGGGGAGCCGCACTCGGAGCAATGTCTTTTGTCTATTAAATTCTGCCTCAATAGGAGGAGCCTAGCGCGCACCCAAGATGGCCGCGTAGGTGCGAGGCTCCCGAGGACCTCCGCGACCTCCTGCATAAATCCTGACCGAATCCTGTCCTAGATGAGGGGACTGTGTTTGTGAACCCGAGCTGAGGTGACGCCCGTTTTCCGTTTTCAATTCGGACTTCGGACACCGGCGGGAGCACCGATTAAGGTTTGCGGCCTTCTCCACACCGGCCCCCCGTACTGGAGTTGTGGGGCGATCCGGCGACAAAGTGAATAACAGCGGCGGGCAAGGCTGGGCGACTCGCGCACCCCGCACTTTCACTTTCGCTTTTGCGCCCTCCTTGCTGCCAGGCGAGGTAGGGTCGCGGAGCGGTGTGCGGTGGTGTGGCCTCGTTGGGGTGCCCTGCCGGCCCGCCGGCTGCGGTCCGTCCTGCGGAGCGGTGGTCGCCCCCCCCCAGAGCCCTTGAACGGGATTGTCTATCCCTTTTTGAGGAGATTGGCTCGATTTGGGGACCGCGACCATGGCCACAAAACAAGATGGCGACCGGGCTAAGGTGAAGTCGACCCGTCGTGGCGCGGCCCATCACTCCAACAACATGGACCGCTACACCCTCCAGAAGGGATCTCCAGAGGCGCTGCGTAGGTCCCCTACGGGCCCGACTGATGCTCCTGCTCTGCCCACGGACCTGACCCTCCGAGACGTCATGGGCGCCATCGCCGAGATGAAGGCCTCGGTGGACCAGCGCTTTGACACTCTGGCGCAGAAGTTCGACTCGGTCCTCGTGGACGTGGGCCTCGTGAGAGCCGATCTGTCAAAAACAAATGACCGGGTCGATTCTTTGGCCCACTCTACCTCGGGCCTCACATCTGACATGGCGGCCCTCCAACAGGAGGTGCGCAGGCTTGGCCAGGCGAGCGCCCTGATGCATCGTCGACTGGAGGATTCCGAGGGTCAGGCCCGGAGAAACAACGTCCGCATTATCGGGGTGCCAGAGGGACGCGAGGCAGAGGCAGCGGATCTGTTTGTGGAGGACTTGGTCCTCACCCATCTCCAGCCTCGGGGGCTGAGTAAATTCTTTGCAGTGGAACGTGCTCACAGGGTCCCCGGGGGTAGGCCTAAGGCCGGAGCCCCTCCGAGGCCTCTCATCGCCCGGATTTTCAATTTTCGGGACAGGGACGCTATCCTGCAGACTTCCAGGCTACAAGGGCCGGTCAGACTTGACAATATGGATATAAATTTCTATCCTGACTTTACTCCGGCGGTCCAAAAGCAGAGACTGAGCTTTCTCGGTGTCAAACGTCGCCTACGGGACCTGAATCTCAAATATGCGATGCTTTTTCCGGCTAAGCTGAGGGTGGAGGTGGATGGCCGCACGCACTTTTTTGATCGTCCTGAGGCGGCCGGGGACTGGCTGGACACTTTGCCCGGAGATCGGGGCCGGGGGGGTGGGGGGGGAGCGGTTGGTGGGGAGGGCCCGCCGGATCAGGACTGAGGGGCTAATGGTAGGCCTTGCTCTGGACTGTGTTATTGTCACCATTGACTGTTAGGGTAAGTTCCCCTCCTGTGGAGGTCGTGTGGGGTCTCTTGGGGGATCTCCCTCCTCCTCTGGGGGACTAGTTAGTTTTCTTTCTATGGGGCGACAGGCACACTGCACTTTGGGGGGGCTGTTTGGGCTCATGCAGGGGTGCAGGGTGGGGGGAGTTCTGTTGGGATGGGTGGGTTGGGGTGGGGTGTGGTTCGTTTCTACCGCAAGGCAAACCCTTCATTGTATTGGTGTTTTTGAGATGCTCTCGGGGGGACAAATGATGGCTTCTGTATGTGATGGGGGGTAGGGACCTGACTTTGTTGTCCTGGAACGTTAACGGACTGGGTGATAGGATTAAGCGGGGTGTGGTCCTGCAATATCTGAAACGGATTTCGCCTGATGTGGTCTTTTTGCAGGAGACACACCTCATTGGTAACTCCTTTTGTGCCATGAATCGACGTGGCTATCGTTTGGTGGCCCACTCGGGCTTCACATCAGGCTCACGAGGGGTGGGCATTATGGTCAAGACCTCGCTCCCGCTAGAAATAGACGAGGTGCGCCATGATGAGAGGGGACGCTACACTGTCTTGGTGGGGAGAATGGAGGGAAAAGTAGTTGTCTTTGTCTCAGTGTACGTCCCACCGGGGTTACAGTCCACCACCTTTGCGGACCTGGGACGCCTCCTGCTTGACCTTCCGGGGGGGCTTCTGGTGGTTGGGGGGGACTTCAATGCGGTGGCCTCTGGGACTATGGATCGCTATCCCCCTAGGGACCTCCCCCGGGCACAAGCGTGGCTGTCCGGCCTTTTGGACACACTGGGATTGGTGGACTGTTGGCGTCTAAAGCATCCCACTCAGCTGCAATACACCTTCCATTCGGGGGCCCATGGTAGCCTTTCGCGGCTTGATCATGTCCTTGTCCCTGCGGCCTATGCCGGGAGAGTGTGGGAGATGCGCCATCTGGCGCGGGGTATTTCAGATCATTCCCCACTCCTGTTGCACTTTGATGTCTTCCCGAGGGGGGAGGGCAGGGTAGCTCCAATCAATGCCTGGTACCTGCGCGACCCCACTATTCGTGCTGACTTGATTAAATCCTTGCAACGGTATTTTGAGGAGAATGTGGGGTCTGTCCCGTCGGCCATCTCCCTGTGGGAGGCTTTCAAGACAGTGATTAGAGGGGAGGCCCTCTCCTTTATTTCCCATGCCCGGAGGCGCGCACAGGAGGAGGTGACCCGGGTGGAGGCCGAAATTACTGAACTGGAGGGTGATCTGGGGAGTGGGGTGACTGACGCTGCGCTGCACGTTCTACACCTTAAGCAGGCGGCCTATAGGTCCCTCGTCACGGAGGCGGCCAGGGGCCTCAGCAGAGAGCAACAGGGGCGATTGTATGATGTGGGTGATAAGGCTGGCAAGTTGATTGCGTGGTTGGATAAGAAGGAGAGAGCTAGTCGTGTGGTCCCGCTGATTGAGAGAATGGATGGTGTACGTGTTACTGAGCCGGAAGGCATTGTCTCTTGCTTTGCGGATTATTTCCGCGAGGTATATTCCCCGGTGTCTCCCTGCCCGGAGGAGGATTCCCATGCCCTGCTGCGTGACATCGCGCTGCCCTCCCTCTCAATGGAGGACAGGGAGTTGATGGATGCCGCCCCCACCTCGGACGAAATTGCCCTCGCCATCCGCTCGGTCGCTTCTGGCAAGGCCATGGGCCCGAACGGCATTCCTATCGAGTTGTATAAACTGCGACCGGATGTACTGGCACCCCACCTCCGCGCAATGTTCCTTGCGGCCCACTCGCGGGGCTCCCTCCCGCCGGACCAGCGTCTGGCCACCATCGTGGTTATCCACAAGGAGGGGAGACCGCGAGACCGGGTTACATCCTACCGGCCTATCTCGCTCTTGAACGCGGAGCCTAAAATCCTCGCCAAGGTGCTCGCCAACCGGCTGGTCGGCGTGGTGGGCGATTTGGTCCACCAAGACCAGTCCGGCTTTATTCCCCATCGCAATACGGCCCTTAATCTGCGGCGCTTGCACGGGGTGCTCGCGCGTGTTCCGTTCGTGCGGGAGCCGGCCATCTTGGCGTCCTTGGACGCCACCATGGCGTTCGACACGCTCGAATGGCCCTACATCTGGGCGATGCTGGCGAAATTTGGATTTGGCCCGGGATTCATCAGTTGGGTCAAATTGTTGTACTCGGACCCATTGGCACAGGTGGTGGTGAATGGTCGAGTCTCGGCCCCATTCGTGCTGGGACGGGGCACGCGACAGGGTTGTCCCCTGTCACCGCTCCTTTTTGCACTGGCCTTGGAACCCCTGGCGGAGTGGCTGCGGTGGCACCCTTCTATCCGTGGTCTCCGTTGGACCCCCGAGTATGAGGACCGCGTGTCCCTCTACGCTGACGACATCCTTTTGTACTTAGCCTCCCCGCGCAAATCACTGATTGTCCTGGTCGATGTTCTGCGCTCCTTTGGCCGTAATTCAGGCCTTGTCATCAACTGGGCTAAATCCTGTGTCTATGTGCTTTCCGGGGAGGCTCCTGTCCTCCCTCGGGGCTGTCCGATCCAGATTGCCTCGCAGGGATTTCGATACCTGGGGGTCTATATTACGCTGGACCCGGTGGCCCGCTACGAGCGAAATTTGCTTCCCCCCCTCCAGCGCTTGAAGGAGGACGTCGTGCGCTGGCGGCGCTTGCCGCTTTCGCCGCTCGGCCGGGCGGCATTGTTCAAGATGATGTCATTGCCGCGCTTTCTGTACGCTCTCCAGAACACTATGGACTTGGTCCCGGCGCGCTACTTCCGTGAGGTGGAAAGCTTACAGCGCCGTCTGTTTTGGGACGGGAGGCCGCATATAGCCCTGGCAAAATTGACGCTCCCGTGGTACGACGGAGGGATTGCCCTCCCGGATATTAAGCGGTATTACTGGGCCTCCCAGTTAGCTGCAATTAATCACGGCTTCTATGGGCCCGCCCTAAACCCGGCATTTGAAATGGACAAAATGCTCCTGCCCGGTGGCGACTACAATCGAGCGCTCTACACTAGCGTGCCCGATTCCCGCTTGACGGGACCCACGCGTGTCATGGTGCGAGTATGGCACGCGGCTAATGCAGCTATGGGATGGAAGGACCGTTTGACCCGGGCGTCACCGTTGTATGCGTCGGAGAGGCTGGGCTCTTTGTGGACCTCGAAGGGCTTCGAGAGGTGGGACATGATAGGCATCAGTACAGTGGGAGATCTCTGGACGAGGGGAGGATTCAAAACATTCGAGACGCTGCAGGCGGAGTTTCAGCTGCAGGGTAGTGAATACTTTCGCTACCTGCAGGTCCGTCACGCACTGGGTTCCGTCTTCCCAGACGTGGCCTCCATCCCGGAGTCCTCCCCCCTGGAGGATAGAGTGCTAGATGGCCACGTTCCGGACAGCACGATCTCCCTCCTTTACAAGAAATTGATAAATGACAGCTCGGGCTTACTGACTGGCCTCCGTGAGGCTTGGGTTGCCGATGGGCTGGAGTTGGACGACGAGGACTGGATTTCCGCGGTGGCCTCTCCGAAGGAGGTGGCCATCCCGGCTCGCCTTCGCTTCGTCCAGCTTAAGACACTCCACCGGGTGTATATGACGGGGCCAAGGCTTCTGCGTATGGGCTATGCCGAGGATGGATTGTGTAAGCGTGGGTGTGGTGCTTTGGCGACTTTTTTGCACATTCTGTGGGAATGTCCGAGGGTGGAGCGATTCTGGCGTTGTGTGCATGAGGTCCTGCGAGCGGTTACGCATGTCGCGCTGTTGCCTGAAGCGAGGAGGTGCTTGCTGAATGTGTGGGAACCGACCGATTACTCGGTTCCGCAGACGCGATGGGTGACTCTGGGATATATGATAGCTAAACGTGACATTGCTCAACTGTGGGGATTCCAGAGGCCCCCGGCGGTGTCGGCCTGGAAAGAACACATGGATTGGTGCATGTTCCGAGAAAAGGTGGTGTATGTGGCGCGGGGTAAGCCTGGGGCATGGGTGAAGATATGGGGCCCCTGGAACGCCTACCGCGGGGGTATTTGCGAGCCGCCGTTGTTGCCTCCCGCTTCACCAGCTCCATCCCCCTAGTTGACCCCCTCCCTCAGCCCCGGGCACATTGTTCTCCCAGTCCCGGATCTGTTTCCCTTCCCCTCTCTGGATTTCTTTGGATGGTTGGGGTCCCCCACTTGAGGAGCACGTGTCGTCAGTCTCGATCGCGGGTTGCCTTGCGGGTGTGGTTTTATGTTGTTGTGTTGTATAAAACAAAACCGTATTGTGGGCTCAGAGTCATGTGGCCCACGTTGTTGATACCTCCTGCTTTATCGTCTCTGCAAAGCCAAGTGCCTTATTGTATGTATGTCATTTGCTTCTGTCACTTTAGCGGCCGGCCGGAAGGTTGTAGGCCCATACCTGTATATATTTGAGATTGCAATAAACGGTTTCAAAAAAAAGAAAAAAAAAAAAAAAAAAAAAAAATTCTGCCTCAATAAGGCCACGTGGCGATGACTTATGGTGCACTGAGTTAGTAGTATCTTTGGCACTGAGCGTGTACGTACCCTGCGATGATGCAGGGTCCGGGGGAGCCACACTCAGACCAATGTCTTTTGTCTATTGAATTCTGCCTCAATAAGGCCACGTGGCGATGACTTATGGTGCACTGAGATAGTAGTAACTTTGGCGCTCAGCGTGTACGTATCCTGCGATGATGCGTGGTCTGGGGGGCCACACTCGGACCAATGTCTTTTGAATTCAGCCTTAATAAGGCCACGTGGTGATGATTTGTGGTGCACTGAGTTAGTGGCACCTGAAGCACTCAGCGTGTGCGCACCTTGCGATGATGCGTGGTCTGAGAGGGCCTCACTGGGAGTAATTTATCTTGCGTACTGGACTGCGTCATCTGCAATCGCTACTCCATCTGAATTGTGATGCTTGCTGTCCGCAGTGTAGATCGAAGGCAGTAGTCTGAACAGACATAAGTCTGCGGTGCTGTACCGCTGGGTTCACAGAGGGCCTGTGTCGAGGAGACCCGGGTCATGGCAGAAGCCACGTGGCAGGGTGAGGCAGCCGCTCTGGCAGACTCGTTGGTCTTCACAGTTCACAAGTGAACCAACCCAGAGCCCCAGCTTATTTATTCATAATCCTACGCTGGGGTGGCGTACGTTGGACCAGCCCACTGCGCTTCCGCTTCCAGGGGAGGACAACACAGCTACATGTCCGAGATCTTCCCCACTGCCTGAGGTAACATGGTTGTGTCTATTGTGCACACTACAAGCACCAGCAGTATGTGTACAGATGGAGAGGTTTATGATCTGAATAGTGAGGTCAGTCCAGCACATCACCGCTACACTTGGCATTGTGTGCATTATTATTATTGATGGATGAGTTGCGTCCTTCACACATATTTGCTTGCCATATCTGCCAACATTCAAGTATTGTGTGGCTGAGGGACTATGCTGTTTTTGGAAGGTCCGCTGTCCTGTTCTGCGCTGCCTCTGTGGTAGTAGGGAGGGGAGTGGTCCGGGGGGACGTCCTGAGGCTGGTGGCAGTGAGTGTTGTGGCCTTCATGGGTGTTTGAGCTGCGTGATCAGTAACTCTATGACATATGTTGCCCTTCAGATGTGATTCTGGGCTGTGATCCCTTTCACATTGTAGGTAGTCATCCTGGTTTACACCAGTAAAATGCAGATGTTAGATACCTACTGCAAATGTGGCTTATTCCCTGTTTTTGGATTGCACCCCAGATTTAGCTGCTCGTTGAAAATATCGGGAACTGGTGCTTTTGTGTTAATTTTTGCACGGGGACGTCTACTCTGTATATTATTACCGTTAGTTGTTCTCATTTGTGACGATTTTTTTTTGTGGAAGCTATTGCTGGAAAACTGGGGATATTGGCTGTTTTCACTAGGTTGACAATGAAGTGATAATTTAAAATTACTGAAAAAAACTATAGGTTTAAAGAAGAAAATAAGTAGAAATTAGCATTTAAAAAACCTTTGAAATTCACTGAAAAAAACATAGGTTTCAGGGACGTTATAGTTAGTTGGACATTTCACTCATACAAAACCATAGAAATTCCGCCGTTATACTTAGTTGAGCTAACTATAACTTGCACCCCGCAATGCACTGCTGATGACGTGACGTCACATATTACATCATTCATAACTTGGTCAGTGACATCACTGATGACATCATTGATGACATCTCAAATGACATCACTGATGACATCACTGATGACATCATCCACGTGACAATCTGATGCACCTCCTCACACCCTAATATTACCTTTGAAACACCCCCTGTAAAATACAGACTACCATTTTCAAAACCATCGACACACCAATACCAGTTACTACAAATGCACTCACTAATTCCTAGGTCTACAGACACATGCACTGATTCATCCATACAACCATTCATACATGTAGTCACTGATCAATACAACACTGTCATATGCACTCATACACCTATACAGACACTCATACACCACCACTCATCCTAGTCAGTAATACACTTATCCTAGTCAGTCATGCAAAGAATCAATCACAGTTCCATGTACTCACCTACACAGTTATACACCCCCCCCTCATTTATTCATACAGATACTAACACATACTTACTCTCCTATATAATCACTTATCAAGTATACACTCATCCATACAGCCACTCCCACAATCACTGTCTCTCACATATAGTCATTTATATACTCCAACTCTCACATACACTGCCTTTTACTTTTGTACTTACTTGGACATCTACCACTGAGACATCCAGTCACTCACCAACACATCAATACACACACTCACTCACCAATAGAACTGTTTACACATGCACTCTTAAAGTCATACACCCAGTCAATCGACCACTCACACATCTATGCACAGATTCACCCCCCCCACCCAACCACACACACAGTCATCCTGGGACCCCCTGAGCAGGGCTAGGGGGTCAGGGTGTTTCTACCCTGCCCCCTTCTCTAGTTTTATACCTTTGTTTCTCTGTTTTCTAGTGACTCGCTTCTACCGAGTCACAAAATGGATGCCAACACTTCCTGGTTTGGAGTGTTGACAGCCAATCACTCAGTCTCCCATACAATTACTCAGGCAACTAATCAATAAGCCATGTGAAGCTACTGACCAACTGATGCAGCAGGTTATACAACAACAGACAGACTGATACATTCACACAGTTTAGTCACTAACCCATGTATTTAGTAAGACACATTTAATCATTGACTTAAACAGTGAGTCACACACCTACTAAATCCTCCATCCAGACACTAATACATCCACTCATTCTTCAATACAGCTTGGTATTTATATAATACATATTTAAATTTTAAAGAAAGACACAAGTCACCCACCAATAATAATGCACCCAATAGCAAGTGTAGCGGTGATGTGCTGGACAGACCTCACTATGTAGAGCACAAACCTCTCTATGTGTATATATACTGCTGTCTTAAAGAAAGACATATTCACTGGATGATGTCATCAGTGATGTCATTTGAGATATCATCAGTGATGTCATCTGTGATGTCACTGACCATGTTATGAATGATGTAGTATGTGACGTCATCAGCAGTGCATTGCGGGGGCGCGAGTTATAGTTAGCTGAACTAACTATAACGGTGGAATTTCTATTGTTTTGTATGAGTGAAATGTCCAACTAGCTATAACGTCCCTGAAACCTATGTTTCTTTCAGTGAATATATATATATATTTATATTTATTTATATATGTAAACAGAGCTATTTACCAAAGACGGGTATTCATGCTCTCGCCAGCTTGTGTTTAAATACTATCAATTTTTTTTATTCTTTTTTAAATATATATACGTGCGTGGTAAATGTTAAAACCCAATAAATATACTTAACTGCATGGCAAAGACTGCTTGGCAATCCTCATGCAGAGTATAGGCCACATACCGTTATCTGTGTCTGTATGTGTGAGTGCCAGTATGTGCAAATGGAAGTACGTAGCTGTATTGCTCTCTGTACATGTGTCTCTCTATGTGGCACTGTTTACTATGAGGCTCTGTACCTGCACAGTTCTAAAGCCATTCCTTTATGATTAATCAGTGTGAATTGGCATTAAACCCTTTGAGCACTAAGGATTTTCAAACCCCAGTATTTAACCACTGTTTATGTTTTGCAAGCCTGCATTCCAACTTCAATTACTTTGTTTTAACCAAAGATGTCCAGACTTATGGGCATATTTATCAAAGAGTTGCATCGCCCTTGCGCCACACAACAGGGTGCAAGACCGATGCAACTCTTAAGTTAGATCTATCAAGCCACACCGGCCATCTTGTGGGGCCCTGAGTGGCTTGATAAATCTGGTGTAACACAACGAAGCACAAATCGCTGCCTTGCGTTACTTTGGCCCAGGGAGGCGATCCATGGGTGGAGCGTGGGTGTTCCCACCCATCCACCCATGGATTTTGGCACCATGACGCAAGGGTGCTTGCGTTGCTGCTAGGCAGCTCACTGGGCACCAGTGCAGGGAAAAGACAGGAATACACTAAATAATGTTAAATAATATGGCAAATACCTGAAATTTCCCTTTCGCACAGTGCAGTCCAGCAAAGTGACTCGCTGAGCTACGCTGGGGGATTTTTTAATAAATATTTGCCTTAATCTGCACTACTTTGATTCCCCAATATGGAGATCATAATACTACCGCGGGTTTGTCATCATCCATTTCATGTTTTCCATCACAATCCAAGATAATCTATTTTTAACCAAAATAGTCGTCAATAAGTATATGTATTTCTCTAAAGGTCACCAACAAGAGATGTATTTCCCAATTACTATGTTCTGAATGTTTTATCGTTATACAGCCACTTGTATTTAATTGCCAGACTTTAATTTATGTTGCTAAGTTCATGTTGGACAGTATTAATTGAAAATGAAGGTATAACAATTCAGTTTTCACTTATCTATCAGCTGTTACAATACACGACAGCTGGTTAAGACATTTTTCTGTATTAAATATGAAGTAGAGTTTGGGAGAGCTTCTTGTTTATCTATCTATCTATCTATCTATCTATCTATCTATCTATCTATCTATCTATCTATCTATCTATCTATCTATCTATCTATCTATCTATCTACCTACTTACCTACCGACCGACCGATCTCTATCTATCTATCTATCTATCTATCTATCTATCTATCTATCTATCTATCTATCTATCTATCTATCTATCTATCTATCTATCTATCTATCTATCTATCTATCTATCTATCTATCTATCTATCTATCTATCTGTCTGTTTGTCTGTCTGTCTGTCTATATCTGTCTGTCTATCATTGTGCATATTATTCTAAACCATATTTGCATTTTGCCAGCACTATGTAATTCTTTAAAAAATAATTGTATGAGTAAGTTCTGTAACCTTTACTGCTTAACAGACAGTGAGCAATGTTTTCATAAATATCTATTTGTAAATGCATAGTTAAAATACATCTATATGTGCACAGCTACATAAATATACGAAGGTTTATTTATAATTTAGCACTTGCATCCCTGCGTATGCTCTTGCAAATAAATGAGGGCTGATATTAATTGCCTCCGAAAGGATAACAGTGGTCTCCTAACTCAATTATGTCCTTCTCAGCCAGGTTCTAGAATAACATTTCATTTGCGGTTTGCATCTGAACAGCAGTTTTCTTTTCAAAAGATGAACTGCGGAGTTCTCTGTGCTAATTAAGATTCGGCGCAGCGATTGCGGTTGTGAAAGTGTTAATGCTTTATTTTGCAGGTGCGAATAAATCACAAAGTGTCGGAAGGAGCGCGTTTGTAAAGAACAGCATATTATACAAACATGTCCAAAACAAATAAACGATGCAAGGAGATCGCTTGCACTTTATTAGGGAATGTTAAATGATTTAAGTGTGTTTTCCAAGAGTTGTGACATAAATAGATTCTCCACTAATGGGAGTTTTCAGGTTATAAAGATAGATGGTCTCTCCATACTGCCAACGTAAAAATATACTTCTATATATAACTAGAGGTGCAAAATGTTCAGCCGTCATTGGGAAACTGGTTTATGATTTAGAGAACACAATTAAGTGAAGTTCACTAACTTAAGCATGAGAAGGTAATAGGGAAGCCTATAGTCAGTGCCTAATTATTCAAGAAATAACAGCAGAAGACCAGGCCTGTCTCACTAAGGCCTCTACCCCATGGAGCAAGTTGCCAAATACCAATGGTGACTGGGCTTGAGTCCACGTTTTGTATTTGGCACACCCGTCCCACTCAGGGCAACAAATTGAAGTATACAAAAAAGGTGATAGATGGAATGTTTTAATCAACCGCAGCCACTGGTAAATACTCGGGCCGCATCCCGGTCCATCATAATTTTGCACACCATGCTCCTCAGTTTGGACCCAGCTATATGCAAATTATTCCTTTTTATTTAATTTATTGGCATTTCTTAAATGTTCCATACACAGGGTACATGTAGTTATACATTGTTACTCGGCCATCATGCAATGTTAATCAACAATAACAAGATCAAGGGGGTGGGGGTGGGGAGGAACAAGACACCAGCTCGACATGGAACATAGATTCAACTCCTCAGCACTTCAAAGGAATCGAGTTTAAGCAAAGACAGACGATGAGCAAATGCGTAGGCAGTGTAAGTCACACAATGACAGCTCGTTCACCAGGTTTAATGCATCTTATAAGGGTGACAGCATTATTGTTACCATAGCGACGGCCTAGGTGAGTACAACAGGTGTGCGTTGGCTTTAGGTATATCTTGGTGTTTCTGGTGGAATTATCTGAGTCCTCTGTGCCTACCCACACCTTGAAAGGGCCCCAAATATCTTTGGGTCTGGACCTGGGGGGCATTAGCTCCCAGAACGTTGATAGTTGTTCTTGGCAGAATGTAATGTTGTGTATCCATGTGTCAATTGAGGGAGCAGAGCTTTTACCCCAGTGTATGGCCAGTAGGCGCATCATGGCGAGGAGACGGCGAACCCTTAGCGGGCATCTTTGATATGGCCCCGCAGTCCTACGCGTGGTGTTGGTTCTAATTCTGACCCAGCAGTTTCTCAAAGTACCTTGAAAACTTTGACCCAAAACTTTGCATTAGAAGGGCAGTGCCATGTTGAGGCTTGAGGCGTGCGACATCTCCAGTCGTTAGTGTTAGGTCTGAGACCCATCCGGTGAATTTGGAGGTAAACACCATGAAGAAATGTAAAATGAATGAGCCTCGGTTTATAGTTGGGGGAGGGGCGTTCCCGCTGACCGCAGCAGGAAAGCTCTTGCTCGTCAGTAGTAGGCGGGTTTAGCTCTGAATGCCATCCCTTGAATGCCTTTGATTTCCTCACCGGATAGTAGCGTTTTTTAGTGTTACAGGAAAGTGTGAGGAGTCTGCGTGCAGATGGGTCAGTTACCGTATGTTCAAGAGTTGGAAGTTGAGGGGGGGCAGAAAGGTATTGTGTATCTGGCAGCAGAATAGCCTGCTAGGGCTAGGAAGGTGTGTTTGGGGTATAAATCAGCAAAAGTGTTGAGGCCGAGCTGGCGTGCCCTCACCGTACTTCCGCCGTCCGCTAGCGGGGGTAGTTGTGGGCCAGTGGGACAGATGGGTGGTGTAGTATCGGGAGGCCAGCTTTTTTGCAATCCCTCCCACGCCCATCTCAGAGTCTCCACTGTGTTGATATCATACCCTGGGTTTCTACAAGCTAGATGCGCTGTGACCCATAGGGGGGTAGGGTCAGCCCTGTCTTTTTCCACAGTGACATAGGGTTGACAGGAGGTCGGGTAGAGCCAGTGGTGAAGAAACTGGCCCAGTGCACAGTAGGCGTATAAAGGGAAATCCAGGGCTCCTAGGCCTCCTTGTTTGAGTGGGAGTAGAAGCAGTTCCCAGGATATTCTGGCTTGTTTACCAACCCAGACCAGAGCGACCATGAGGGAGCACAGCCGTTTAAACAATGATTGACTCAGTGGCAGGGGCGGATTAATGAACAGGTAAAGTAGTTTGGGGAGTACAATCATCTTCGCTATAGCAATTTGGACCAGGTCGTCACCCTCTCTTCCATCCATGCCACAGCACGGGCATAGTTCATGCAACAGAGCTCCTGTGTGTTCCAGCTGAGCCAGATCCCCAGGTATTTGGCTGGGTCATGAGCCCATGCCAATGGATATTCCAGCCTGAAGGTGTGTGTGCCGTCTGTTATGAGAAATAGTGTTGATTTGGGACAGTTAATCTGTATTCCAGGCAGGTACCCGAATTTAGTGATTTCGCGTATCACAGGGTTTAGGTTCTCCCTGGGGTTGAGTATGTAGAGCGTGATGTCTGCATATAAAGAGATTATTAATCCTCTAGGTGTAAATCCCAGTCCTCTAGCAGCGTGGAGTTGCCTAAATCATGCCGCAATGGGTTCCATCGCTATAGCGAAGAGGAGGGTGGATAAGGGACAAACCTGCCGGGTGCCCCAGGTCAGGAGGAATGGAGACGAGATTAGGCCATTTACACATCGTCAGGCAGTGGTAGTGGAGTCCAGGAGGGAAATTTGTTGTATATACTTTGGGCTGAAGCCGAGCCTGGTCAGGATGGTGAATAGGCACAACCATTCCAGCTAATCAAATGACTTGGTAGCATCTAGGAGCGCTGCCAATGTTGATACTTGGGGGTCTAGGTGGTGTAAGACCGCAAAAAATGCGCAAAGTGTGTGCCATTGAGCGTCCGGGCTAGTTAGCAATTTTGCACACATTTTGTTATCTATATTAATAAGGGATATTGGACGATATAAATCTCGGAGGATCAGGGGTTTCCCAGGTTTAAGCAATGTCAATATCACTGCTTCACGCATAGAGGAGGGTAGGATGCCTACATGCAGCAATTCCTGAAAGACCGCAAGGAGATGTGGTGCTAATGTGGGTGCATAGCATTTATAAAAAGAGGCTGTCAGCCCATCAAGCCCCGGGGCCTTATCTCCTATAGGCCATGTATGACCTGGATGATATCTTTAGTGGTGAAGGGCTCATCAAGATAGGCCCGATGTGCGCTGCCCAGCCACAGCAGCTCGATTGAGTCTAAATATTCAGATAGTCCTTCAGCTGAGTTGCTTATGGTGGAAGAATACAAGGTGGCATAAATGTTTGTTAGGAGATCAAGTATATGGTATTTGATCCCCACACCAGGTTAGAGTCCGCATCTTGGAGTTCTGAGATAGAGGATGAATTGCGTGAAGGTCTAAGGATAGTGCCAAGGGTTCTACCAGGATGGTTCCTCTCCCCATAACGTCTAGCTGTGGTGAATTTCCCTAAGAAATGTGTTTCCCTTTTAGCCTCGTCTTCGAACTCTGACATTTTCTCCCTAAAGGTAGTGGGACGTTCAGGCCCACTGGTTCTATTGTATTCCAGCTCAGTGTTCCGGATGGTGGACTCCAGCTGTGCAAAGGTCTGTCTAATGGCCTTCAATACACCTGCCTGCTTGGTGATTCATGCCCCGCGTATAACCACCTTAAATGCCTCCCAGAGAGTGGAGGGGCGAAGATACCAACTTTATATTGAATAAGAAGTACTCCACTATTTCTTTGCGCTTTTCCTCCCTGAAGGCTGCGTCCAATAAGGTGTGAGGGGGAAGTCTCCAGCTGAATGCCTTGGGGATCAACAGGGGTAATGACAATTAGAGCATGCTAGGGGGCATGGTCAGACAAAGTCCTCAGAATGTGCCTGGCATCAGTCACTCATGTCACCATATCTCCAGAAACAAGCCAGAAGTCAAGTCTGGACCATGCATTGTGATATGTCGAAATACATGTGCCCTCTATCATCCCTGGGTGTCGCTGCCTCCAAATATCTATCAGCCCGTGCTCCTTAGAAAGGGATTTCAGCACAGATCCTGCCGTAGGATGAAGCCTGTGGGAAGAGCCCTCTCTGTCCAGGGTATCGTCTAGTATATTGGTGAAGTCACCTCCCCAAATTACTGTGTCGCACCCCAATAGGGAACTCTTCGACCAAATTGTGCCAAAGAATTCAGGATCATCTGTCTTTGGTCCATAAATTGCTGCCATCGTTATCCAAGTTTCCCCCAGCATGCCGCTTAATATTATGAATCAGCCATCGGGGTTGATCAGCAAGCTAGATATGACCCAACCCAGTCCGCAGCATAGTAATATAGCTACATCGCTGGCGTGGCTGGAGTAAGCAGATGCATAGACATTTCCCCAGCATCTATTGTGTAGTTTGAAAATTGAAGTATTATTGAGATGTGTCTCTTGGAGGAAACAGACGTCTATGTTTTTCCTGAGAAAATATGAGTAAATGAGGCATCGTTTAATCAGCAAATATTCCATGTAATGGAAAGAGGTGCCATCACTTAAGATTATGTTGTGGAATATACATACAGATAGGATCTGATCTGGCGGACCTGGCCATGCACCTGCCCCTTGTTGTGCATGTGGAAAGAAAGTCATCTATGTAGCCTGGCTTGTTAGATGAACATGCAATGATATCATCGAACTGGCACCCAAGCTTGAACTTCCTTCCGCACCATCCCGAGTAAACTGCAATAACTTCAACAGCCCACCCTCCTCCCACACCAACCTCCCAGTTAGGTTGTGATTTAGTCCCCATCGCAAACACGCAAACATTGCTAACATCCAATACAGATAGGAGATGGTAGTTTTCCCTGAGGGGTACGCTGGTGAACTACCCTGCTGTGGTGGCCGAGTTGAGTAGGTGTAGGTGACAGTTCAAGGGCAGTCGCAAATCTTATAAACAAATTAGATACTGGCAATGCAAAGCTTATGCAATCGAAAAAGGAACAGCCAGGTCAAGTCGGCTAGGTGTAGTTCTACCACCAGTTAACGTGACAGAGTCTTCAGTTATCTGCTTTAAATGTGCCTATTAGAGTATTTCTGACCCCCAATGTGTTTGGCAAACTTAAGGGCTGATTTTGAGTCAGTAAAATAATGAGGGGTTCCTTTATAAGTGCCTTTCAGGGGTGGAAAGTCAGAGTAGAATGAAATTGTGTTACCTTGATGACATATGTCTCCTTGCTCCCTGGCCAGGTGAAGGATCGTGTCACGGTAGTTAGGCAGGTGTGCCAGAATTGGTCTTGGAGTGGCACCCACTTGGGGCCTAGGGGCTAGGGAGCGGTAGGCCTTTTCTACAATGAACACTGCTGAAAGGTCTGGGCCGAACAGATCGCGAAGCAGTGACTCTACGAATGTTTCCATTTTGGAGATAGCTGTGCTTTCTGGAATGCCTGCAATGCAGAGGTTGTTCCTTCTGGAGCGAGCGTGAAGATCTTAGTTCTAAGCTTTAATCACATTCAGGACCTTTTTCATTTGCAGCAGATGCTCCTTGGATTCAACCTGGTAGTCGTGAGCGTCAGATGCACGATTCTCAAGTTGCTCTAGCCGTGATTCGTGAGCGTCTACTTGTTGTTTCACCTGATCTAGCCGGGAGGTGAGGATGTCAAGTCTGGAGTCTATGGATTTGAGGCAGGATTTAACCTCTACCAGGAGAGCACGGAGATCATCGTTCTGCCACTCAGAATCCGCCCTGGTGCCTGACTCCAGATCCAAGTCTATTCCAGTCTCTGCTAGACTTGTCAGCCTCCTACTTACAAAGGAGAGCTTGGTCTATTTTCTGTCTTTTTTCCCCATGTTGTAGCCGTACAGAGCCCTTAGCAGCCCACCTGACAATCCAATGAGGTTCGGAGGAATGCAGGCAGCAAATGTGAGTTGCCTTGGCCTGGCCTTTCTCTGCAAGCACACTCGAGTAGAAGGCCTTGTTAGGCCTGTGTGTGACCAGGTCTGTTGTATTGCATCAGCTTGCCTGCCGGTAGTAGATTCCTTGTATTGAATAAGCTGCGGTGTTCTCCACTGCGCGGCCCACTCAGGGCACCAGCTGGGCCGGATCAATGTTCTGATGACCAGGATGGGTCTCTGCAACCCCCAGAGGAAGGCACACAGTAACACGAGGTACACAGGACCACTCCACTTCGACCCAGTAGGGGGGCCACCAAGGCCTATGGTTGAGCGGATTTTTGTCCTGCGGTGTCACAGCAGCCAGCACTGAATTCCTGGTAGTGATTATGCGCAACAGGTCCCCCATCTCTATCCCACCGAGGTGCCAGCCCTGTCCAATGTTTGAGGTCAATGCAGGGCCCACGTGACCCTGGCAGGAGGGCTCAGAATCTTGGCCAATCCTCTTCACCTCTTGCGGCAGGCCCTCTCCAGTCAGGTCCCCGTTGAGACATCACCAAGGATGTTCGCCTAGGCCAGCCACGCCACGGCCAATAGGATGACCAGGGCACTTAGCAAGCTTATCTCACAAAGCCACCAGATTCTGGAGGGGTACTGTCAGCAGGGCCCTGCCCGGCCTGGAAGCAGCCCATCGCACGCAGGGAAGCCCAGGATGTAGAAGGGCATGGGTGCCGCTCTGAGAAGACCCCAGGGATCGCGTACCTCTGCTCTCGAGCTCACTGCACGGGATGTTATCCGAGCGCGGTCCGCCAGGAACAAGCACCATCCGCGGACAGCACTGCTCCGCCTTCCCCACCGCAGGGCAACCCCGGGGCCCTGAAACTGGACCACAGCGCTGCTGATTTGCTTAGCGCTCTGTCTCCGGTCCATCCCGGTGGTCAGGGCAGGATGTACACAGCACACGGCAGGCCCGAGCAGGGGGTTCTGACATGTGTGTATGGGGCCCAGCCACCTGACTGCCTGCAGCCTGTCTTCCTCAGGCTTGCAAACTTTGGGATCACCTCAATAATTGCAGCTGAAGGCTAACAATGCTTTGCCAGCAGTGAGAAAATTCGCATTGCCCTCTTGAGCTCAGATAAATGTTGGATTATTACTCAGCTGTATGCAAATCATTCTTGACCCTGCTCCAATTGAAACAGTTCAGCCTGAACTGCCATGCCAGGTCCTCACTGAACCAGAACACAAACAACCCAGAACTGTTTTGCCCTAGTAATAGGCTCATTAGCCAGGTAGAGCTTGGTTTCAGTGACACAGTGTGCACTGGACCCATATCTGTACCTAACCGTCCTACTTAGGGCAACAAATTGAAGTATACAAAAAAGTGATGGTTGGAATGCTTGAATTAATCTGAGCCACTGGTAATTACTCGGGCTGCATCCCAATCCATCTGTATTTTGCGCACCATGCCAACTCAGTTTGGACCCAGCTACATGTAAATCAGGTTTTGATCCTGCTCCAATTGGAACAGTCCAGCCCAAACTGTCTAGCCAGGTCCTCCCTGAACTGAAACACAAGCACCCCAGGACCAGATTTGCCATAGTTATGGGCTCATCAGCCAGGTACAGCTGGGTTCCAGTGACACAGTATGCACCCTGTTGTACCAGTAACTTATGAAGATTAGGGCATGGTCCAAATAAGCTGTGTAAATATTAAATAGCAGAGGTGTAAAACGGAACCCTGTGGGGCACCACAGTTCACCAATGTTGCTAAGGCGCAAAAAGAATGGGAAAAGAATGGTTTGATAGAGGCCAGTCAGGATTGTTTGTAACCATTTAATGACATCTCTTGTACCTAATGGTCTAGTTATGTAGAGGAGGGAATGATAGTATCAAATGCTGCTGACAAATCCTGCAGGACCAACGTGCCTACAACTCCACTATCAGCCAGTCTACGTGGATGATCAAGGACTGATGTTGCTACCAGATCAGTGAGGTGGCCAGGTCCAATACCTGATCGTAAAGGGTTTAATCATTTGTGCAACTCCACATAAGACAGCGATTGGTTTAGCACAAAAGTTTCAAGTATTTTTGCAAGGCAAGGAAGTATGGAGGTTGGTTGGTAGTTTCTGGCATCTTTTTGAGATAGTGAAGTTTTTTTCTACAGAGGCATTACTATTTTCCATGCTACTTATCTTGTCTAGAAGATTGATTGAACAGAAAGATCAGGTCTGGGGTGATTTGAACTGCCACCAGTTTCATAGTACAAGCAAGACAAGCATCAGCAGGAGAACCTGTCCAACAAGATCAGTTTTATTTTACAATCAAATCTAATCATAGATCTTGTGTAGCATTTATAATAATTTAGTTGGTTGTGGGAAGCCAAGTCCTTGATCATCAGAAAATGTAAGGGTAGATGCTGTGCCTCGTGCTCTATAAATCAATGTGGAGGCACATGACATCTGTCCCTAAAAACAACCATCTTTCTTAGTATTTTCTGTTTTACCTTATATATGTGTTATCTTTTTGCTCCTTGTCCATATTTTTTACATGCTTCCAATAAAGTGCCTGGCTTTAGTGTTCTATGCGTTTTTCCATTTTTTTCATTATACAAATGTACTTTTTACCAAAAATGTATTCTAACAATATTCTATACAATCCAGAGTCACGTGTTTACTTGAGTTGCTTTTTTCTTCCTCCTCTTTAACCCCTACTCACTTTTTTGCAAGTTGTGTTCTGTCATTCCTGTACTTCCCTACTCTTGAGGGAAATGTACATATATACAGTGGATTTAAATAATGTACAAACCAAGTGGAGGTGCCAAGACAAGTGCATCTTTTCTTTAGGGTTTACATGACTACTGATTTACTTCTTAGTTCACTAATGGCATTGTCCTTGGTAGGAAGCCATTCATCTATCTGGATTTATCTTTAAAAACTATCCCTTTTAAAAAAATGTCTGTCTATCTAGTGATATAATTGGATGTGCTAAGGGGAAGCACTTCTGAATTTTAAAGATTGGAGCAGGGTCAAGATTGATTCGAGTATGGCTGGGTTCAAACCGGCTGGCAAGGTGGGCAAAAGTACGAAGGGCCGTAATGCTCCTACAGTGAACATCAGTGGTTAGAATTATTGCAAGCATTTCTCTAATCATCTTTTCTGTGTTTGACTGGTATATCACTCCCACCCCTGTCTTCATAAACAATGCACCCAGTAAGAGCTAATGTACTGCAGGTGCAGGTGCGGAGGGTGATTAGAGGTCTAGGGTGGAGCGAATGGTCAGATGCGGCCCACCCAGGCCAGACTGGGAAGAGAAGTAGCCTGTAGACCAAATGTGCAGGTTCTGAGTAAGTAATTGCCCCCATCCCAGGCGTAAACCTTCTACCAGTAATGCCCCTCAGTTCTGTCATATGACGGCCCTTGCAGCACCGGTACACATGAATCCTGGGTCAGATACACCAAGGGAACCAGAGGCTTGGTGTGATGCTCAGCTGCAGGCTGTGATGTGGGTGTGAAGGATCTGGTCGAGTCACCCAATATACCAGGAGGCACACACTCCTGAAGGGACAGAAATAGTACCTGCCTAGTTAGGCTACTGTTGCCGGTTTACTGGTGCACCCCAAAGACATCTGACTGAGGAAGACGCAGCTACCCGGGATAGTTAATGTGGGCCTAGGAACCAGCACCCCAGACTGATTGGACAACATCATTTCAGGCGATACCATGATTTCAATCCTGTGAGAGATGGCCAGGACATGGCACCTTCCTAGTTCTCTGAATTCCAATACCTCAAAGCTGAATTATTTGATCAGAGCACACTAACCTTCGGCCCAGACAGCCGGCAGGGTGTGTACCCTGCCCCATTGCCTCTCCCTGCCTGGACTGATCACTGATTAGAGCTTACAGACTCAGCAGGAACTGGGTGTAGCTGATAGTTGGGCTTTGTGTATTCCTCCAAGACAGCCACACACAACAGGGAGCTTAGGTGTGCCTGAACAGGCCTTCACCTGTAGGATGAGAGGGAGGCGTTGGGCCTAGCCCCTCTTACAACTCAATAGGTTTTGTCCTGCCTCTGCACAAAGGGCGGCATCCCCCCTGTAGTAGGAAGCCAGGATAGGAAAGGAAGGATGCCTGGGAACTTCCAAAGGAAACCTCTAGAGATTTTCCACCACTTCAAAGGCACATCTTGGTATAACTAATGAACCTCAGACAGCAACCCTTCAGTACACTTCTGGACCTGTGGACACTCTTCCAGGAAGAAGGACTGCTGTGCTGCTGATAGTACTGCCACTTGGCTGGACTGCTGCTCTGAAGGAACCTCTGCCCTGCTGTGCTGACCTGCTGCCCTCATACCTGGGTGAGAATCACTGGACCTGCATCTCTTGAACCGAGAATCACAGAGTGTTTCCAAGGGCTAGTTGGCTGGCCAATGGATCTGAAGCCTCAGGGACATAACTATTGTCCAACAACCTTGCATCTGCAGCTGGACTCTTCATTCTGTGTGCCACCCCATTCCTGGACTGTTGGAAGAGGGTCTAAGGTGATTTCCAGCAGAACAACCGCATCTCCTTGGCTGAGCGGTACATCCTTGAGCAGAGCCAACTCATTGCTGCTATTGCGTCTTCCACAGCACAGAGCATCTCTAGGTCCTCGAATCCCTCGTCGATGGCAGCTTGACGATGATGCTGGCATCCCCATAGCAGCTCCTAAGCTCATCGGAACCGATGCATCGCCAGCTCCTTGTGGCATCCTTGATCCCGGACTTCACATTGAAGGCCCCCAATGACTGTATCTTCTACAACAATGCACCACAGTCTCACCACATATCGGAACTGACGCATCGCTTCGATTGCGCAGCGCTTCTTATCTCACATTCAGGCAACCCCTCGAAACCAAGATTCACGGTACTTTGTTCAGCCTGGCCTAACCTGGTCCTTGTCCCACATGCCATTGCAGTTGGCCTAAACTTGTGACTTTGTCACAGTCTAACTCAACCTGATATGCTTTGTTGGCGCATTGTGCTTTTTGATGATATTTTACCCTAAAGCTTTAAAATTCAATATCTCTAGTTTTTCTGATTTGATTTTTGGTTGTTTTGGTCTTGTTGTATTTACTAAAATATACTTTATTGTGCTGCAAAACAACTTTACATATTGCCTTCAAGTTAAGCCTGACTGCTCTGTGCCTGATACCAAAGGATGAGCATAGGATCATTTGGGGATTGCTGATGCCTTACCTTGACTATGGTTGTGGTTACTGCTTGACCAGGACTCACTACCCAGTCAACCAGGAACCACATTTCTAACATTGGTGATCAGTGGTGAGGAGAGGACTTGTGTTTGTGCAGTGCCATGCAGTAATTTGATGTACACTACCACACCATACAAAGGCCAATTTGAGAACATTCTCCCTGATTAGTCTTTATGCTTTTTCAAGACATATCCTCTCTCTATCTGTCTGTTGTATCTGTGACCTTACCTGCAAAGATGGAATTTGAGCTGGCAAACCTGGAGAGCTAAACCGTGGCCCAGCTCAAGGAGTTTTGTCAGGAAAAGTGTCTGCCCACTTAAAGGAGCGCTAAAAAGGCAGAGCTCCAAAAGGCATCGAGGGCATGGGTACAGGTCCAGCATACACCAACAGATGATAAGAAGTAAGAGTTGAATGATGAGGAGGAATTAGAGGAGGACCAACAGGAGGATCTTGGAAGGCAGTCTGTTGAGGAGGGGGGGGGGGTGTTCCTATTTTCAGGATTCGACAGCCCTTTTCAAGCTGGAAGCAGTGTGTCTTCTAGGGGCCTAACCCCAGTGGAGCTGGAGGACAGGAGGGAGAAGAGAAAGCTGGCCAAATTAAAAAAAGAAAAGGCTGGGAGAGTATTCGAGGAGAAGACGTTAGCCACAGAGAGAAGAGTGATGGCTAATAAGCCAGGTCTTAAAGAACTGAACATCAGAACATAGCAAATGGAGTTCATTAGCAATGTTGGCACCAATTATTTAGTGCCCTTTGGAGAAAGAGGGTCAACATTCTTAAAAGTCTGGGACCTCACTGATAAGTGCTTTGAGGCTGATTAGATTGCCTTATTGATGCGAATCCCTGAGGAGGATTGGGGAGCTAGTCTGTGGAGGCATATCCCAAGCAAGGGGAGTTACACCTTACTGGCCTGGAGAAGGAGGACATGATGAAGTATCATTCCATAAAAGATGCCCTTCTCAGGAAAAATGGTTTGACCCCAAAAAGGTATATATGCAAAAAGAACAATTGATGGACATAAGGCTGAACAGTGTCAAACATTCACTCTAATACAGAGATCCAGGCCTAAATATATTGTTTTTCTGCTCCCCATGCCATTCCAGTTTAAACTCAGCCATATTCAAATCAGTCTTGACCCTACTCCCCATGGGAACAGTCCAGCCCAAACTGCCAGACCAGGTCCTCCCTGGACTGGAAACAAGCATCCTGGGACGGTTTCAGGGTATCACCCCTCATCAGCCAGTATAGCTTGACTCCAGTGGCATGGAGACCACAAGACCCACATCTAGGTATACCCATCCCACTCGGGGTTGTGGAAATATGGATTTTTCTGGTCAGTTATGTCCCCTATCTTGGACCCCAACGGTTCTATGTGCATGTCACAAGTACATGTATGTTCCCTCCAGTTCCAGTTATGAAGACGCAAATACATGTGCGTCCACCGTCAACATGTCCTCTGTCAGATCCGCCATGAATAGGCCGGATATTCCATTCCTAAGTATGAAAAGCCACCGGCTTTGTATGGTTCACTTATGCCATTTTACAGTCCAGGCAAGTAGGCCCTGATTCTGTCATCAAACTCCTCTTGCCTTCTGCCTCTGAAAACTCGAGTCTGAGCCTGCATCTGTGACCATGAACTTTGTCTCATTCTCTGCGCGGCTCACGAAGCCTGACATCAGCCTATTCTCTGCCAAGAACTGTATTTCACCTTCGAATTATCTGCTTCACTCCTTAGCCGATGCATTCCTGTCTAGCAATTTAAGTAAACATTCTTCCAGCTACTGAGCAAAGGCTCGGCTTCTCTGTTTTTATGCAAGTAATTCATAGCCCTGTTACCATGGAATATTCCTACCCCCTCGCATTCAGTGTAGACACTTAGACGCTTGTACACGCACGCACAGTCAGTATAGAATAGATTCTGTCCGAGAGTCCTTCTTTTATGGATAACATAGTTCTTTAAACATAGGATGTTAGATATGATTTGGGATTAGGTTGACTTGACCCCCCAGACTTTTTGTCTCCACATGTAGAGCTAAATGTCAAGTCCCCTTCACCCCCTAGTTGCACGTCAATTACACGTCATGCTGCTGCGCGCGCATCTAGGCTAAGTATTATCTTATAGATCCACCTATATGTGACATCATAACCAATTATGTTCCTTTTTACTCCTTATTACACCCATTTTCGGTTACGCATATGAATCGTCATTTACCTTATCAATTGTTACGCCTACTGCATTCGCTTCATTGTAATGTGTGTTCTATAAAAATCATTTCTTGTCAATAAAGTATGTACTTCACTTCCTGAACCCCCGTGGTGATGGAACTTGGAGCAACCGATTATAATCGACCATTGGAATAAAGCCCATTCCGAACCTCTAATACCACGGATTCTGCCTCTTATTTTACTGAGCTATTTTATTATGTTTCTGTATCAAATTAAGTCCCGGTAATGAATTTTATTTACCACATGAATGGCGCCCGAACAGGGACACTTTCTCATCTCACGCGCCGGCGGTGAGTTGCAGGCCCGGTCTCCTGCCACAGCTGGACGGACAATAACGCGTACCAGCAGGATTTCCTGTATCTCCCTCCGGTCAAGCGGGGGCGACTGAGGCTGCGATCAACACCCAGACGAGGCGGTGAGAAGTGCGAAGTATCCCGACCAGAGCCTAGCTGAGAGAGCAAGATCCGAGGTATACAGAGGCCCACCAGTTCGAAGTCGAGTCCAGTTTCCGACGAGTCGAGTCGAGTCCAGTCCGGTCCAAGTTCAGTTGCCGAGGCCTTCCGTTTCCGAAGCTACCCGGTGAGTACCATTACTGGGGAGGCATTTCCGACGTGCACATAGGTTGTGCCGGTCAAGACGGGTTTGGGTACACAAATCCGGTCTGCACTGTTTTAGCAGTGTATATGTACTGTTTAGCAGTATATCAAGTATTCCGAAGTATCTAGTTATTGTCAAGAATTATGCTTGGTGATTAGTTATGCAGACGATCATCATTGTTGTTTATTTTAAAGGTTAAAAAAAATGTTTAATGTTTAATGTTTAATGTGTTAAACGTCCTGCATATTGTGGTATGAATGGTTGTTCATTATTGTGCTTTTGTATTAAGTGTGTTCAAGATTAAGTATCGGATCAGTTGTCAATATGCCGCTCTTTTCGAAATTAAGACAGATCACTACTAGAAAAGGGGTACTCGAAGAAGCCGTCCCTATTCCTCCTAGGGACACTCCAGGGCACTTCATGTATCACAAACATGGCTTAGACGCTATATTATTCCTTGATTTATGGGTAGACTATACCAAGGAATTACCAGAAAGTCAGAGGTGGCCCGCGGCGGGGACCTGGGATGCAGAGTGCATCATGAAAGTCGAGGAAGAGTTATGGAAAAGGAAAGTCAGACAGTCACAGAAAGACGCCGTTGAGTTATGGCGTAAAGAATCTCATAGACGCACAGAAAAAGCACTCCGACAGGAAGAAAAGAATAAAGAGAGTTCAAATAAAGTTCGAGAAAATCTATTAATTGAGGAAGGTATCCGAGTGAAATCAGAACAAGTGGATAGACAAAGAAATGCCCTTATGAATGGTATGTATCCCCTTCTAGCCGAAGGATTACCTAAGGCTACTCCAGAGATACCGAAAGACTTGCCACCCCCATTATTCCCAATAAAGGTACATCCTAAGGGGCATCCTAGAACCGCAGAAGATGTTTTTCTTTCCTCATATTTAGATGACGCAGCTCCCGAGTATGCTAATTCCGCCCCACATAGACCGCATACCAGGGAGGTCCAACGCCAAGATCCAGCACCCATATCCCTACAGCAACAGATCGAGTCACAAGTTCCGGCAAGCACATCTGTTTCTGCATCTGTTCCTACAGCTACTTCTATAGCTGTGTCCACACCTATAGTTGCTGTGTCACGTTCAACGAATCCTTTCACACCCGACACCCCAGATGGGGCTACGGGAGGTGCTACCAATATTTTTTCTACACCACCCAGAATAAATAAACTTACTTTTCAAGAGTCAGCACATTCACGTACACCCAAACTCATAAATGCCCGTACGCTTAAGGAACTTCTTGTAGATTGTAGATATGACCCTGTGCCCGGTAAAGAGGACGAAATGACCCTGGCATCATTGCGTATCAGACGAGCCGCAGTGTATTTAGGGAAGTTACCAGGAATGACTGCGCATCTAGATAAAATATATCATTTTGTCCAAACAGGGCGAGATCCAGAATGTATTAACAGAGCTATGGAATACCAGAAAGTGGAGATACAGGGGGAACTGTTACGTTTCCTCATAAATTGTGTGATCAGAAATCAGGACCGACCGGGGGTAGACCCGGAAGCAATGCAAATTCTTACCAGATGGAGCCAGAATATATCAGAAGGTAGACATGATAAGAAAAATTGTATAATAGCCATGTGCCGAAAGATCCGTAAAGAAATAGAACGCCTACACGAAGAAAGATTAGCGGTAGACGAGTTCGAACAAAGCGAGGAGGAAGGGTCAGGACTGCCCGCGGGACAGTCAGACACCATAGCCTATGTAGGTAGAGGAAGATCTTGTAATAATAATAGATGTCTTACTGACTCGATACGTCCGATATGTCCAGATAATAACAGGAATTTCCAAATACCTATAATTAATATAAGGTCTAACGAGCATTCGTTCCAAACCGCCGACAAACTACTCCGAGAACGAAGGGGTTATCATTTTCTCGATTCTATGGATGAACAAGATTTAGCCAGGGCAGCTGTCCATTGGATGGACAGTCCCGGAAAATAAAGTGATGATACAGTAGCACGCACATTTTTGAATCTCACCCCAGATGAACAGAGGTTAGCTGGGATTTATATGATTCAACAACTCATTATACTATATCGGAGTCAGCATTCGGACCCTGGTCCCTTACCTGACATATTGACTGAATTGCTTATGAATAAATGGAGAGGTTCAGGTACTAAATTAATAAAAGAAATTCTAGAATCAAGAAAGCAGTATATTCTTTTTGTATGTTCAGAACGTGTCTCATTACCCGTCAAGGAAAGAACCACGTATTACATGGATAGACAGAATCCCTTACGAGAAGTGCACCCGATAAAAGGCGAGGACAACGAGTTTAAGCGCGTATTTGTATATACGCCCATATCGAAAATAGAATTGTTAGAAATGAAGAAAGTGGTACCCAGTCATGACAAAGATCCAGCGGGTTTTCACCGAGAAATTAAAGACATGTTACTCATGGGAGAGTATACCTATCCCGACATTATGACAATATTAAAGGTATTGATGCCTGCTGGTATTTATGAGAAACTCAAGGAAAAAGAGTGGGAGGTAGGAGACCAAAAGATAGAATGGTCAGTGTTAGAAGCGGAAGAAAAGGCCCGAACTGCAGGAGCAGGACTTGGGGATAAAACTAAAGCACTACCAGGTTTATTAGTACAGGTACTGCCACGTTTATTAACTACGAAAAAGGAAGATTGGGGTACAATTTCAGCCTGTAAGCAGAAGCAAGATGAAGACACTAGTGATTACTATGCCCGATTTGAAAAATGTTTTGGTATAAATAGTGGCCTAAAAGCAAGTAGCGAATCATACCCGCATCTGTTTGTAACAAAATTAGTAGAAAATGCCCTGCCCCAAGTAAAGAATAGAGTATTAAAATTCGAGAGTACCTGGCAAGGTAACACTCCATCACAAATGTTACAAATGTTACAGTACCATCACAATAGAATTAGAGAGGAACAAGAACATGAACACAGACGCATGAAAGACACGAAAATGAAAATGCTAGTTTCTCAGACAGTTCCAGCTGAAGGACATAAAAAGGGTATGACACATTCCGGTGATTCAGCAGGACCTGTAAAAGGGACATGCAATTATTGTAAAAAGCCAGGTCATTACGTACACGATTGTCCAGTTTTAAAACATAATATCGCCATAGGTAAAACACAAGAAAGACCACGGCCACTCAGACAAGATCAGAATGAACAAGGAGCTCCGCAGCATGCACAGGCCATGCCAGCCGCACAACAGCCAATACAGTTTGTGCCAGCTGCACCACCGTTGCCTGTTGCTGCCACACAGACAACAACACGACAAATGTATCAGACCGCACAGTATGAATATCCTGAGTATCAGCGTTACGCATGAAAAAGCCTAGAGAGGGAAGTTGACTTACCCCTTATTGAAATCCCAGTAGATCAAGAAGGACCTTATGTACATAGTGAATTATTAGGCCAACATAGAAAATTTTTACTTGATACAGGGGCAAGTCGAACAACTATAAAACGTAGTGAAGTTCCAGGGGCACCCCTCTCAGGCTCTCAGAATATTTCCCTTGGTTTTTCAGGAAAACCTATTGTTAATGAAGTATCACAGCCACTTCCACTTACGATAGGACCTCTGACCCGAACTACAGATTTATTGCTTACTAAATCATGTCCAGAAAATCTGTTAGGAATAAAAACACTGAAAGCACTAGGAGCTATAATATGTTGTTCTCCGGAAGGAGTAAGGTTGTTTTTACGTGATTTTAAAGGTCACTATGTGTCTAGAGACATGGATCCCCGACTGCAGACTTTACCTACACATCTATGGGCACAAGGCCCTACTGATGTTGGTTGCATGAATATTACACCATATCGAGTCACATTAAAGGCAGGAGTGGTGCTACCACGAATGCGACAATACAAGTTACCACCAGATGCTGTAGTGGCTTTACTACAAATCATTGACGAGCTCATTGCCCAAGGAGTAGTTGTGGAAACAGACTCCAATGTATGTAATTCACCGATAATTCCGATTCTTAAACGAACAGATCCTAAGGCCCCGCCAGTCTATCGATTGGTTATTGATCTGCGCGAATTAAACAAATGCATTGTGCCACAATTTCCTGTGGTCCCAGATATCTCGTCATTACTGACAGCTATTGATTCCGAAGCGACATTCTTTACTGTAATCGATCTCAAGAATGCCTTTTTCAGCGTCCCAATAGATCCGGAAAGCCAATATTTGTTCGGATTTAGTTTAAATGGACGTAGCTTTAAATTCTCACGCGCACCTCAAGGATTTACAGAAAGCCCCAGCATCTATAGCCAAGCACTGAAACGAGAACTAGATAGTATCCACATGCCAGTTAACACTGCTCTGCTTCAATATGTCGATGATCTGCTGATCACCGCGAGAAGCGAACCGGAATGTGAAAAAGCATCACTGACAGTTTTACAATTTCTAGCCGAAAAGGGGCACAAGGTGTCCCCTTCTAAGCTGCAATTCTGTGTCCAGCGAGTTATTTATCTTGGACACTCGCTGTCCAAGGAGGGAAGGCAGCTTACACCCGACCGCATTCAGTTAATAGCTAACATGCCAATACCCAAGACACAAAAGGAGGTGCGGGCTTTCATAGGCCTCACGTCATATTGCAGGCAGTGGATCCCTCAGTATGCATTTCTAGCAAAACCACTCATTCAGTTGACAACACAGGAGGCAGCCACATCGACTGTTCTCCCTTGGACTCAGGAACATACACAAGCTTTTGAAAGCCTAAAGAAAGCTTTATGTCAAGCACCTGTTTTAGCAACGCCATGTTACAGAAAACAGTTTACACTCTTTGTTACAGAACGCGAAGGTACTGCCTTGTCAGTACTCACACAGGAACAAGCAGGAGCACACAAACCATGTGCTTATTTTTCTAGTACATTAGATCCCGTAGCCCAGGCTTTGCCTGCATGCCTAAAATCAGTGGCAGCGACAGCTTTAGCAATCAGACAAAGCGATGCCATAGTGTTAGGACATCCATTGACAGTTCAAGTACCACACGCAGTAGAGGTTCTTGTAAATAGAACACAAACACAACACTTGACTATAGCGCGACTTACAGGGTACGAACTTACATTGTTTCAGCCACATATAGAAATCAGACGCTGTAACACATTGAATCCTGCCACACTGTTGCCAGTAACCGGAACAGACCCACTAGCTCATGACTGTATTGAAGTTATTACTATAACGACAAAACCCAGACAAGACTTAACCGATGTCCCATTGTCAGATCCAGACCTGACATTGTATGTAGATGGTTCATGCATGAGAACAAATACAGGAGAGTTAGTGGCTGCTTACGCAGTCACAACAGATACTGAAGTCATTGAAACTAATCGTATAAATACTTTGTCAGCTCAAGCCGCAGAGCTTATCGCTATGACACAAGCCTGTATTCAAGCCACGAATAAAAAAGTCAACATATACACTGATTCACGTTATGCATTCGGAGTTGTACATGACTTCGGCGTGCTGTGGCGAGAGAGAGGTTATTTAACTTCCCACGGTGCCCACATTCAGCACGGACCCCTCATTCATGCCTTATTAGATGCAATACATCTACCCACTGCAATATCAATTATGAAATGTAAGGCTCATACGAAGGTTACTGATATCATTTCCCAAGGCAATGATCTAGCCGACAGAACAGCTAAACAGACTGCTCAAACTCAAACCCCCGACATGACAAAGACAATAGTCCCGATGTCGACACATTGTATGACAGTTAAAGATCCTACTCTTGACGTAATTGACATACAGACACATGCTACACCAGACGAAATAAAGAAATGGACTGAATTAGGAGGGATCCAAACGGACCAAGGATGGATGATGAAGGAAAAGTCTGTATGGTTCCTTCCTGATTCAATGGTCCAAGTTATAATTAACACTATACATAGTCCAGCACATCTCGGAGAAAAAGCTATGCTAGACAGCATTCAACACATTTGGTTCAATAAACATTTGCGAGCAGCAGCCAAACAAAAGGTCCGTACCTGTATGATCTGTTGTCAGTTTAACCCAGGAAAAAGCGTTCCCGTAGAACAGGGTGGATTTCATCCTCCTAATCACCCTTTTGAAGTACTCCAGATGGACTATATCCAGATGGAACGATGTCGAGGATTCAAATATGTTCTCGTAGTTGTCTGCGCTCTGTCCCGTTGGACAGAGGCATACCCGGTTTCAGATTACACTGCCCCGACTACTGCCAAACAGTTGGTTCGAGAATTCTTCCCACGATACGGTTTACCACGTGTTGTTCACTCAGATAACGGCCAGCCGTTCTCATCCGAATTAATGAAACATGTTTCACTTCTGTTAGGTTATCAGTGGAAATTCCACTGTGTCCGACACCCCGAGGCAGCAGGTCTCGTAGAAAGACATAACCAGATACTGAAAATCAGATTGTCCAAAATATGCAGAGAGAAAGGTGTCGACTGGGTAGTAGCGTTACCCGTTGCACTCTTTTACATGAGAATGGTAGCACACTCTCGAACAGGGCTATCCCCGTATGAGGTGATCTTCGGCAGACCACCAAATATGTGGGGGACGCCCATACCACGCAAAATAACTGATATTGACTGTAATATGCTGACAGATTACTTGGCTTCCTTGATGTCTGCACTACAATCTTGTCGTTCACAGGTAGCTGCAGCCTTTCCCGACAACACTGAGGTGAAACCCCATGACGTAGTTCCGGGGGACCTCGTCCTTGTGAGGAATTTCGACCGAAAGACTCAGCTGGAGCCCAGGTGGAAGTCACCCAAGTTAGTCCTGCTGACCACAAGAACAGCCGTGAAGATTGAAGGCAGAAAAGGCTGGATTCATTCAAGTCATATCAAGAAATTTCATGGACTACCAGCCGATGTGAATACCCCACCTCGTGTGTCTTCACCCATTGACTCAAAACTTCCTTTTGTTGAACAGAGTAACTCTGAACACTATAAACTAAAGCTTAGGCCCAACCAGTCGAGCAATTTGATTGTTTAAGTCCTCTCCAAGGTGAAGCGGTTGAATTGTCTCTGACATGTATCCCTTGGACCTGAGTAGAGAAAACACCCGGAAAATGTTGAAACGACAGGCGTACTGTAAATCACTGCGTAGTCATTGCATAGTGACATTATTAATCTTGTTTTTCTTGAGTCTTTTAATAATTACTGCAAGTATATTGTTGCACATATATTACCCTATTTCTAGACATGTTTACAATGTTACTACTGAACATTCTTTTAGTGACTTACCTCCGCATGAATTGTCTTATAGACTTGCGCTGCGCAATAACACTTTCATTAGTATGTTACATCATTACCATCAGACTAGTAATGCCACTAATTGTTGGGTGTGTGGCCGGCTCCCTCCCTATCAGAATTATGAAGGAGTCCTGCCTTTCTTTCCACACCCATTTACACATAATGGCTCCTGTGGAGCATGGTTTAGTTTAATCAATTCCATAGACTCAGACACAGCAGTTTACCAAGATCATTGGGTATGGGGAAACCTGAACCTAGTTTTACTCAAGGTCTGCTACCCTGACAAGGAGGGTCGCCCCAAAAGAACAGGAACTGATCTAGAAAATGAAGTATATGGATTAGGTAATTTTACACCTAATCTCATGATTCTGAATGTCGAATCCGAAGTTGAACTAGTTTTACCCACCATGTCAGTATTCCCAGCGAAGGGTGAATTGTGTGTAAGAAAGGTTGGTTCCATACATATGGGCCATAGTAAATGCACTACTATAGTAGAATTCAGTGATCAAGGCAAATCTTCATTTAGAGCTTATCGCCACTCCTACTTTATATGTGGTCAGACTGCATATATGCGTCTACCTCTAGATTGGGATGGTACCTGCTACATTGCATTCCTTTTGCCACCTGTTTTCCTAGCTCCTCCTGATTATTATAGAAATATTCATTTAGTACACAACAGAGAGCGGAGAGATCTCCCAATTGTCGATTATACTGAGACGGCATGGGACAAGTATGTAGATTTCAATAAAGGCATCTTTCCCTATATAGGTACTGTTACTAATAGTAAGCTGATACGTAGATTAACTAGAACCCTTGAAGCAGTAGTGAATGAGACTATTTCCGCCTTAGGCAATTTAACAGAAGAGCAGTCTGCTATGCGGATTGTTGTGCTTCAAAATCGTCTTGTCCTTGACGTCATCCTAGCTGATAGGGGCGGAGCTTGTAGGGTCATCGGATCAAGCTGCTGCGTATTCATACCAAAAAATTCGCCATCTGTATATAAAGCCATCACTCGCCTTCATAAGATTGTAAACCAGATACACCAGAACCCAGGCACTTGGACTTGGTCCAGTTGGTTTTGGAGTGTGATATCAGCCTGGGGATGGAGAGTTTTATCCTTCCTAGGTATTGGCCTTCTCATACTATTCAGTTGCTGTCTATGTCGACAATGTGGACCAGCGATTTGTGGTCTGTGTGCCACATCGTGTATTCCACCACCAAGATTTCATTCGTCACGGAAGAAGAAAGAAGAACAAATGATGTTATATGAACAGATCAATGGATTAATGAAGATTGATATCTCTTGACGGGCAAGTAGGGGACAAGGAGGGAATGTGGAAATATGGATTTTTCTGGTCAGTTATGTCCCCTATCTTGGACCCCAACGGTTCTATGTGCATGTCACAAGTACATGTATGTTCCCTCCAGTTCCAGTTATGAAGACGCAAATACATGTGCGTCCACCGTCAACATGTCCTCTGTCAGATCCGCCATGAATAGGCCGGATATTCCATTCCTAAGTATGAAAAGCCACCGGCTTTGTATGGTTCACTTATGCCATTTTACAGTCCAGGCAAGTAGGCCCTGATTCTGTCATCAAACTCCTCTTGCCTTCTGCCTCTGAAAACTCGAGTCTGAGCCTGCATCTGTGACCATGAACTTTGTCTCATTCTCTGCGCGGCTCACGAAGCCTGACATCAGCCTATTCTCTGCCAAGAACTGTATTTCACCTTCGAATTATCTGCTTCACTCCTTAGCCGATGCATTCCTGTCTAGCAATTTAAGTAAACATTCTTCCAGCTACTGAGCAAAGGCTCGGCTTCTCTGTTTTTATGCAAGTAATTCATAGCCCTGTTACCATGGAATATTCCTACCCCCTCGCATTCAGTGTAGACACTTAGACGCTTGTACACGCACGCACAGTCAGTATAGAATAGATTCTGTCCGAGAGTCCTTCTTTTATGGATAACATAGTTCTTTAAACATAGGATGTTAGATATGATTTGGGATTAGGTTGACTTGACCCCCCAGACTTTTTGTCTCCACATGTAGAGCTAAATGTCAAGTCCCCTTCACCCCCTAGTTGCACGTCAATTACACGTCATGCTGCTGCGCGCGCATCTAGGCTAAGTATTATCTTATAGATCCACCTATATGTGACATCATAACCAATTATGTTCCTTTTTACTCCTTATTACACCCATTTTCGGTTACGCATATGAATCGTCATTTACCTTATCAATTGTTACGCCTACTGCATTCGCTTCATTGTAATGTGTGTTCTATAAAAATCATTTCTTGTCAATAAAGTATGTACTTCACTTCCTGAACCCCCGTGGTGATGGAACTTGGAGCAACCGATTATAATCGACCATTGGAATAAAGCCCATTCCGAACCTCTAATACCACGGATTCTGCCTCTTATTTTACTGAGCTATTTTATTATGTTTCTGTATCAAATTAAGTCCCGGTAATGAATTTTATTTACCACAGGGTGACACATGCAAAACGAGCAATTGATGGACAGAATGCTGAACAATGTCAAACATTTACCTCAGTACAGATATCTAGGCCTCAATCCATAGTTGTTTTGCTCCCCATGTCATCCCAGTGTAAACTTAACCATATTCAAATCAGTCTTGACTCTGCTCCCCGTGGTAACAGTCCAGCCGAGCTGCCAGACCAGGTCCTCCCTGGACTGGAAACAAGCATCCTGGGACGGTTTCAGGGTGTCACCCCTCATCAGCCAGGACATCTTGACTCCAGTGGAAAGGAGACCACAGGACTAATGTCTGGGCATATCCGTCCCACTAGGGGTGACAAATGCAAAAACAACTGACACTGAAGAGTCACCCCAGAACCTACAGGGGAGGATGTGACCGAACTGGAGAACCCACCTGAGCTGGTCAACTGGCACCAGGAAGTGGGTCCCTTGAGAGTGCTCCAAGACACAGAACGAATGCGGGGTGGGTCTGCGACAGAAGGCCGAGGCACAGGCAGCTGGTGACACCTTGGGTAAACACCTGATCTACTGGGAGAATGGCCTCTTGTATAGTGAACCTGAGGCTCCGGAGTCTTGTGCAAACCATGTGTTGGTGGTCCCCCAGTACTAAAGGGTCTTTCTGCTGGGCTGGCTCATGATGTACCCCTGGCAGGCCATTTGGGGCAGGACAAGACCTTTGACAGGCTTGTCTCCCACTTTTACTGGCCTCAAATGAGGAAGGCTTCATGTGCGTTCTGCAGGTGCTGTTCTCCTGCCAGGATAAAAGAAAAGGGAAAGGCATCCATGCAGCTTTTTCCTGCTGTTGGAACCCCTTTTGAGTGGGTGGGCATCGACATCATTGAGCCTCTGGACCTTAAGAAAGCTATGGGCATCAGGTTTATCCTCATGGTGGTCGGTCATGACACCTGGTACCTGGAGGCTATCCCTCTAAGGGCTGTGACTTCACCTGCAGTGGCCAGGGCAATGATGGGGATCTTCACCCTCGTAGGTTTCCCCAAGGAGGTGGTATCCGACTAGGGTGCCAGCTTCATGTCTGGGTACATGAAGGCCATGTGAAAGGAGTGTGGGAGAACCTAAAAGTTATCCACTCCTTACAACCCATAAACCAGTGGGTTTGTTGAACAGAACATGAATCATGAGCTGCAAAGAACATGCAGAAAAGTACTGGGAAAATATTCCCACTTCTATTGGTTAACACCTATTTGTGTGCATAACATAGATACAGGTGACCTCTGGACCTTAAGGCAGCTATGGGCATCAGGCTTATCCTGGTGTTGGTCGGTCATGACACCTGGTACCTGGAGGCTATGCCTTTAGGGGCTGTGACTTCACCCGCAGTGGCCAGGGCACTGATGGGGATCTTCACCCATGTAGGTTTCCCGAAGGCGGTGGTATCCGACTAGGGTGCCAGCTTCATGTCTGGGTACATGAAGGCCATGTGAAAGGAGTGTGGGAGAACCTAAAAGTTTTCCACTCCTTACAACCCATAAACCAGTGGGCTTGTTGAACTGAACATGACTCATGAGCTGCAAAAAACATGCAGAAAAGTACTGGGACAATGTTCCCACTTCTACTGGTTAACACCTATTTGTGTGCATAACATAGATACAGGTGATAATTTGCAATTGAAGAACAAAGTTTACAGGTTGTCAGACTGAGTCTAGGGGTCCATCAAGGCAAATGGTACTAAAACATTGGATTTGGGGAGGTTGAGCATTCCCGTAGTCCTTGGGCCAGTCTAGTTGTATAGGTGCCCAAGCAAACCCCCACAGAAATGCATTTTTACATGGACTACTGAGTGCTCAATAAGATGAGCAAGATGGATGCACACCCAATTCCCAGATATGGATTAATGGACCAACTGGATGCTGCTTCCATACAGAGTAGCTAGGATCTGTCCAATAGAACATTAACGCCTGGTGTCAAGGAAAAGACTGCTTTCTCTACACCAGTAAGATTGTACCTAATATGAGCCATGACTGTTGGGATCAAGAATACTCCTGCCACTGCCAATTTTCAATGCCTAGTGAGCTATATTGTCTCAGGGCTGGAAGAGGTATGTGTGTTCTACCTGAATGACATTGCAATCTAAAGCATCTAGAACTGATAATGGTCAGGATACAGGGAATGAAACTGACCATCAAGGTAACCAAGTGACAAGTGCATCGGTCCACTGTAGTCGACCTCGTTCATCAGGTGGGCAAACCATTCAGTGATGGTATTTAATAGAAAATCCAGGCCATTCATTGTCTGTATTCACATTTACATCAAAACCCATTACACAAGTTGGAGGGTGGATGCTGCTTCCCAAGAGAGTGTAAATGTATTGAATGCATTTCTGTAGTAGCTGGAGGGTGAAGACCCACACAATTAAGTAAAGGAGAATGGAGAAAGGATCCCCCCATTAAATTAAATTAGGTCCTTGTTAGCAAAGGAGTTTGCTGATTAGTTCTTCCAGAGCACTGACATTTTTCAAATGGTAGGGTCAAGGGTTGGGACTGCAATTTCTGTTTCCTCTGGACAGACAATGTCCTTTAGTCTGTCTTTGACTACTTCTTCAGGAAGGCTGATTACTTCTTGATGGAGAGACCTCACACTTCATTGTTTTATGTCCTCCTGCTTGGATAGAAGATTATTGCTACCTGCTCTGAGAGTTGCTTGCGCAATGGCTGTGTCTGAGAAGCTGCCAGAACAAGACATTTGAAAGAGGAACAACCCAAACCGTTTATGAAACTTTGGATAATGAATCCACATCTTCCATCTGGAAAATACGCATTGAAGTGGGATCCAAACCACAACACTTTGTTCCAGTTCCAAAGTCTTCACGACTAAGGAAGGTAGTGCTCCACAGAGTACTCAAAGTGACCAAAGCACGCATGGCAACCAATCTCCCAGAGTACCTTCTGGAAGAACTGAGGGCCTAGCTAGAACCTAGAAGACTGCCTGTCTGCCTGGTGAGTGAAGGAGTGAGCATGATTGACACTGCAGGAGCAGACGCCGTCCAGGCACAGAAGCCCAGAATGTTCCCAACATGTGGAAGAGACAGAGCAAATCCAGGAGAAATCCTTGCATGGAAGGGGTCCTCCATTCTCCCTAAGTTGTTCTGCTACTTAACGGCAATAGGACTTCTACGAAATCACGTATCAAGTCTGATTGACAGACACCATGACTGAGAGATTGGTGCTGCCACTGCCAATGTCAACCACAACTGTTGGAGACGAGTGCTGCCATAGGGAGCTACCATGCTAAAGTCCTCAAAGGCTTTCAGTTCTATGCAAGGCTTCTGCCTCTGCCGTAACAGCACAGAAGCTGCTGATCCAGGAACAGAATTGCTGTTCCACTCCCTATGAGACTGCAATTTCAAGATGTAGTTAACCTTTGAGTTCGGGAACTTTGGGGCATATTATCTAGCCAGGCGATAAAATTATCGCCGTTTTAGTGGCAGAAAACTGCAGCTAAAACGGCGATAATGGGCTTGATATTATGCTCTATGGAATTCCAATTGAAGCCCATCTTAAATGTGAAGGACGTCTAACATGGGCTTCAATTGGAATTCCATAGAGCATATTATCAAGCCCATTATCGCCATTTTAGCGGCAGTTTTCTGCCGCTAAAGCAGCGATAATTTTATCGCCTGGCTTGATAATATGCCCCTTTGTGAGATCGAGAGACTTAATGGCCGACTGGGTCTGCTGCATGAACTAAAGCTGTCTACAAATAACCTTCAAAAATGGAAAGTGAGCTGGTTGGGCACACGTTATTCATTCGGGGTGAGTAATTGAATTGCACTGTGCCTAATTAGTGACATTTCCCAGATTAGATGGCAGGGATTACAGAGGCTGTAGAACGTCATTAGCAGGGGAAGGTACAGAAGGGTGCAGAGCCATAAGTTCGTAAACATTATTTCACCCGCTCATCACATTTCACTAATTGTGCTGCATAGTTTTAACTAGTGCTGTGTGTCTGAAGTACTTTCTTTGATTCAAAAGATAAGCACTGAACTGGACAATACATTACATTACTGTGTCTGTTGGTTGACTCTTGAGTTCTGAGTGCTTGTCCCCCACACAACCTTACCCTAACAATGAAGTGAAGAAAATGTGTGCATCAGTGGTGGCTGGCAAAATTTATAAATGGTGTGGAGCTCACCATAAATGCTTCTGCCCGTTGCTCCTATCTCTGCGCTGATCCTGTGGGTGACAAGGAGCTGGAAGGAAAGGGAAGGACTTCCTTCCAACTGCAGCATGCATCCAACCAATCCTGGAGCTGCTCTCATGCAGTTTTCAGACTGAGAGCAGCTCCAGGAGTGGTTGCAGCAGGCTAACCCAGCACTTATTTTGAGGTTGGGGGCCTGTGCCTGTTTCTCAGCCCTGGGTCTGGGTCTGGGTCTGAGTTGCACATGCCAGATTGGCTGGCATGCGCACTGAATTTTGAGATACATCCTACAACTGCTGGAATCTGCCCACCCTTACACTCCAGCAGCGCGGGCCAGCAGCACACAGAATTATAAAATGATAATGACCATTAAATTATTCTGTGTTTACCGCTGCACCGGCAGGTGTGGCAACACTCTTCAGCCTATGAAGAGAAACCGCCGCTGGTGAACTTTCCCCACTTTCCAGAGCCTTAGTAGAAGGAACCCCAGGGCAGATGTGCCAAAGACCTCAGTCTCCACGGTTGGCGTCCAGTAGCCTCTGTGTGCCCTGTGCCCATATTACCCCTATGAATGTGTTTTAAAGGAATGTTACCTCTCTCTTATATTATCTTAGACACATGTTACTGTCCCTGTAACACTTTGTGACAGTAGTTCTAGGGAGTGAACAGTGGATTCTGATTGCTCCTGCAGGACCAGCACTGGGTAAGGTTTATTGTTTGTCTTCCTTGACCCTTTCGTCGGTCTTGCATCTATGGAACATTACAGTTATAAAATACTTCCTAAACTGGGCACAAAACATCCCTACAAGTTATATTTAAGACCCTGTAAAAGAAATGGATATGTACGCTGTCAGCAACAGCTTCATTATTACCTTAGGGCTAGCCTTTCCTGAACTTTTCTAAACTTCTCAAAATGTATAAAACAACCTATTTGTCAGTATTCCTTTAAAAATAATAGTGATCGATTTCTTCCTCTGCACCGAGACATTTCTGCACAGAACGTTTTATCGGAGCTTTCCAGACCATACGGTATTTGTATGAATGTGACATTAAAAAATGACAGCGGCGCAGATAAACAATCACCTTTCCTGCCGTCTGCTTCAGGCACCTCTGTTGACAAGCAGTTTTTTTTAGCACCTATCAGGTTTGACAGGAATCCAACCTTTTGAATGACTGTTTTTTTCTCTATTGATGTCACTGAAAAAAGATCATTGCTTGTAATGGAGGAGGAAAGAGGGCATTCTGTGATTACAGTTTTTTTTGCTTAGACCCCATGTACCGTAGACATTAGATTTGTCAAGCAAAGGCAGTCTGAATGTCCCATTCCATTACTGACAAATCTCTTTTTTCCATAAAGTAAAAACAAATCGTAATAATAATAATATTAAAATATGCCGTTGATAGCCAGCTGGCTAAGGCAAAGAGTTTTCAAATGTAATGAAGAGAAAACGGAGGTGATGTGGATTGCTTGGCTATTTCCTCTAGAGTTTTGGCCTGTATCCTGGACTAATGCTCCCCGCCCTTCCAGGTGCCACAGGGTCTCGCGTTTTTCTTACATACAAACCGTTCTCACTCCAAACAGGTTAATCACCTCTCCACCACCTTCTTTTTACGTCTGGCCTGCTTGCTAAATCTCTAGTATTTAAAAAAAACTCAAAAGGGGCTTAAAACCTGCCCATTACTTACTTACTTACATTGGCTGCCTCCTACATCAGTGTACTTACCATTGGCTGGCTCCCATGTGGCTCTCATGTCACTCTACTTACCATTGGCTGGCTCCCACATGGCTCTCACATTCCCCTCATTTCTTTACTTGTCAGCGGCTCCTCCTCGCCTCTGTCATCGACTGCTTCCGGTGGCCAGTTTCCTTCCGTTCAGTGCAGTTGTATGTTTCTGGAGGTACTTTTTAGGTCTCGACTAGACAGCACATGCGCTATCTCTTCAAGCATGTGATCCTCTCCTGGAGCATGGCCCTATTACTTCTGCGCTTACACTGCTCATGCATTTGAAAAAGAGCTTTTTTTCTAGCTGGCTTTGTCATCTTTATTGGCTTGTTCCTCCTCCCTCCCATTTCATTGAGTTTCGTTACCTCGTTCCCGGCTTGCTTCAGGACAGGACATCATCTAGCCATGGGAGCAGTGAGCAGAGAGGAATAGGCGATACTGAACCATAGATTGCTGGGACTCTGCAATAAAGAAAAGCAAGACTAGCACCCCCCTCATCCCACATTACAAAGACCCCCACCCCAGTCACATGCAAACTGCAAGCCCTGCTCATTCAGTTTTTTAGGTCGAGCGTGAGCCAGCGTGCAAGCGCTGCTCTGCGAAGAGCTGTGGTAGTTCAGTATGGAGAGAAGCTTCGCCCACTCCCCTGCCCTTATTTTTCATTGGCCTTTGTGTTTGTCCTTTGTAAATACTGCCTTCTGATTCATTATGAGGGTTGTTAGTCTCTCCTTTGTATCATCCCATGGCTACTGGCCCTTTTACTTGGTTGTTACACGGGGCGTGCACTCTTTCCTTTATTAAGTTTCAGCATTAGGCTGACGACGTGCTTCGCTTACATTTAGTGGTCATGCCCGCTTTCACTTTTGAAACAACCTGGATATTGCCGCAACAGGAGCGGCCGGTGCGCAGAATGCTAGTGGTGGACCGATCTCTCTCGTCGGCCGAGCTGGGATGGAGTTGGGGGGCTGCCGGCAAGGAGCTACCGCTTTGTCCATTGGGCAGCCTGGCCACCTGGTCCTGGGAGCTGCCGGAGATCATCCGGGTGGTGTGGCTCCTCTGGAAGTCCAAAGGTGCCCTGCAGGGCGCGAGGCTCGGGGAGCAGCTAGAGCCGGAGCCCACCGCAGTACACGGACCAGGTGAATGTGGAGTGTGTAGAGCGGCACACGTAGCTTCACGCAGCTTTTCAAACAACATGGGGGGATGTGGGGTCTAGAATAGCGCAACACAACATGTTTTGGTGCCTTCTACCCCCTCCCGTTGTCGTGCCTTCTTCCCCTCCTTGCCCGTCTTCCCGTTGTCCATGCCTTCTCCTCTCCTCCCCCATGGCCACCACCTGCCCACCTTCCCGTTGTCCATGCCTTCTCCCCCTGCCCTCCCTCTCACCCTGCCGATATTTGTGCCTTCTCCCCCCCCCCCTCCCTGTTGTCCGTGATGCCAAGTTACCAACCATTTGCCATGCAATGGGTCTCGCAAAATTGGAGACCAATTGCATTACAAATGCTTGTTTTTTTATAGCACGAACGTGGTGTGAAGGTTTTGGAGCACTTTCCATGACCAGCAGTTACATTACACAAGAACATGTTAATTTTTTGTAGGCACAGGGAGATTAAGTGCGCAGAATCAAAGGATGTTGAGCCGATGCCGAGAGTCAAACCTTGCTTCCCACCTCCAAGTTTGGCAGTTCTGGCCATTACATCACATCCTCTGTCCTGCTCCTTCTCTTGATATTTTCAGCATGTCTTGCGGTACCACAGAGCACTTTGGGGCTGCATGCAAGGTGCACACCCATTTGTTCATACAACCCCTTTCCCTCAAGGACCTGTTCCACTGCATTGATATCGCATAGCTGTTTTATTTCCATATTCCCGCGTCCAGGGTGCAGCATCAGACGTGGCGATTTTGACCACAGTGCTGAGAGTGTGTGACTCTCTGCCTAGCGCGCTCTCTCCTGCCACCGATGCTTAAGATTCTTTTAGGTTTTGCTTCTCACCATGGAGCTCTTTGTTTCTCCCTCCCCCTTCGCCTTCCCACCATGCACTGTCTCTTTACGGGGCTTTGAGTTTTATTTCTCTGTCCCCCACCTTTTAAATCCACTTTATATCTGATTACTCTGTTGCTTTTGTAATTCAGCCCTATTGCAGACCACTCAGAAGGGACGATAATTCTATTGAAGGTGGGTCTCGTGGTTTAGTCTACTAACGCATCAACGGCATCGATTGGTGTTAACTCATGGTCACAGGTTCGAATCCCAGCAGGACATTCACCTTTCACCCTTCCTCGATAGGTAAAATGAGCCGGAATGCCAAATTCCTTTGTCAGGCCACATATTTCCACTCGACTCCATGCCACTTCACTACACACAATGCCTCTCTACATAATTACACTTCATGACACACAATCAAACTCCACATAATTCCACCACACTCAATACTAATGATAATTACTGTCCACATAATTCCACTGCAAACCGTGTCACGTAGTTCCACTACACATATCTCCAGGCAATGCCACACAATTCAAAGCCACACAATTTCACCCAACACAATTCCATAACAAACAATTCCACTCCAACCCACATAATTTCACCCCACACCACATAATTGCAATCCACACAATATAATTCATCATGCCACATAATTCCACTCCACTCCATACCACTCTACGCCACAAACTGCCACTCTATGTAAATCCATACCATGCCACATATTTACACTACACACATTTCAACTCGACTCCACATACATCCACTCCACTCCATAACCCATGGCTAAAAGACATTAAAATTGACAACACCAATATCTCTCGGGTTGCCGATACATTTTGGCCTTGCCTTTTCTCGTTATTTTAATTACAGACCGCAAGAGCATTATTTTCTGGCTCTCTCTCGTCCCCTTTGCGAGGCACTCTCAATTCAAACATCAATCATGGCGGCTGCTTTTCTTCCAGCGCTCCAGTTGATCTGTCTCGCCCAAATACTTAGCAGCTTTTGACTCGGTGGCAAGAGAGTTACAAGGACCCAACAACCTCGGCTCTTCAGCTGATTCTGAAAGCAAGGGCACGGATGAGAAAAGACCACTCCATTTTCACTAGTGCTTTGGTTTTGGTAGGTGCTTGTTCCTACATTTGGAAGGATAATTTAATTTAATTTAATTGTGGGTTTATATAGCGCTAGAATCGACTCCCAGAGGAGTATCTCCGCTCTTCGACCGCTGGGGAACCCGTCCTGGCTCACCCTGAGAGATGGTCCCTAATGGGTATCTCTAAGGTGCGACCAAGCATCCCCGGCGGTCTGGGGGGGCCGTTGTGAAGATGAGGCAAGCTAATGCCCAGAGTTGCCGAGTGTGGTCCCTGACTGGAGTAGGCACCGAGGCGAGAATTATCGAGCCCGCTGAGCCTGGTCCACGACCCTGCCGCGTCGGGAATCGAACCCTGGTCCCGGGCTGTCCTCTGCTTACGGGTCTGCCGCCTCTAACCAGTGAGCCACACCTCTCCACATAGCCGTGTCTTATTCATAGTTCGAGTTCTGGCTTATGTGTGTTAAGTTTGCAGACCTGCACGAGCATGTTGACCATCAAGTTTGTCATGCAGGTGGGCCTAGTCGTTTGTGTTTGATTTCTTGATAATCTAACATTTTCTTCAGCTGAAATGCTTGTCTGTAGAATCTTTAACTTACAGGGTCGAGCTGGCCGCCTCATTGGAATTTTGTTTCACTTTAAGCCATTTTGCACAGTAGGTCAGCTGCTGTGCCACATGTAAAAACAAGCATTGGCATAGCCAATAGGTCTCGCCTTTGGGACCTTATAAGTGTTTAGCCATGCAACAGTTGCATAACTAAATACTTATAAGGTCCCAAAAGCGAGACCTATTGGCTATGCCAAGCGGCCGTGCGGCCGCGAAAGTGATCGCGATCAAACATCAAAGCGGCCGTGCGTCTGCGAAAGTGAAAGTAATCGCGGAAAATCGAAGGCGCGCACACCCACGCACATGCACTGCAGCTCTAGGCTGGCCTGGTAGCACTTTTTGGAGCCCTCTCAAAAAGTCTCGCCAGACCAGCGCATGCACTGGGTCAGGCGAGACCTAAAAAGGACAGGATTAAGAATGTTCAGAAGGATCTCACTTTGCACAGTGGGGAGAGGTCTTTACAGCTTCAGCGACATGAGCTGACTGAAGAGCCACGCTGGTGAGATTTGAGTGGCAGAAATCATTCCAACTCTTCCCCAAAGTGAAAAGCAAGTCTTCTGAAGACTCTTAGCATCCTCTTCCTTCCTCGTAAATGGCAAATCCACAACACGATTACAGAACTCATTCTTTTCGTCCTGGTGAAGAGCCTGTCACATTATTGACTTAATGCTCGCAACATCAACGCTCTAACCGCTTTTAGCAGGGCAAACTCACTAGTCCTTTCGCCTGAGATTGTGTTGGCCATTAAAAAAATCTATTATTTACAATACTGCTAAGAAAGTGCAAGACTGTTCTTTTCTCCGTTCAAAGCAGCACAGAGTAAATGAGTTTCACCTGTTGATGGTGTATTTTGACTGTTATATGCCGTTAGGTATTTGCTCCTATCCAATGAAAAGCTAATTGTGTGTGTTTTCTTACACAATAGTTGTTTCACCTTGCTTCGCTTGACCACTGCACCGGTTTATACCAATATGTTTTTCTCAGCACCAACTATTTTGTTTTTGTTTCAATGTGTCTCACGATCATAAATAGAATTAATTCAAATTAGTTTTCCTATTGTTTTCTCTTTTTTTATATTTTGGTTGTTTACCTCTGATTTCATTTCCAGTCTTTAGGTTCTCATGTTGTTCCTGCTTGTAATCTTTATTGTTAATCTGACTATTTAAATATCTGCTGAATGAGCCATTGTTTTTGACTGAGACACAGAGAGTTAGTTTAAAAGAGATTAAAAATGGAAAGCAAACCACAATAGAAATAGAAAAAAACTTGCGGTTGCATACATATTATCCAGTAGTGAGAAATTAACCTCGAGTGACAGTCAAAGGTAAGAAAACATTTTCATAAGACCACAAAGCAAGTGTGAGAAAACCACACCCTCAAGTAGCTAGACTTTCAAAGGAAGTGGAGGTGTGATTGTGTCCTATGGCATGCCATGGAACCTATGCCAGGGCCAAAGCGGGATTGTGTTGATATTTTGATTTTGGATTTTTTAAAGGGTTTCTGACAGCTGCCACTAATGGAGCATGGACTAAGTATTATGCAACAACAACAAAAAAAAAACTGTCATCGTTTTTTGACAATTTATTTGAATGCAGAAAGAATAGTAGTGGAATAAAGGTAGTACCTGGTTACTTAATGAAAGGTGAGGTTGTTTTACCAGGAAATCACGCAAAATCCCCATAACCTTTTCAGAATTTTTTATTAGAACATCAGACTTGGCTAATATCGTTTGGTACCCCCAAGTATAGACTACATTTTATGATCCATTTATACTAGGCAAGAGGCGCCTGCTCTGGAACTCCTTCCATGGTAGGGCACAATTTTCTGATGGATTATCACAGAAAACAGAAAGATTTTATTCACCTTGAGGTATGTGTAGATAAGACTAAAACACAGGAACTTCAAGTGTTGATTCACACACCAGAAAGTAAGTTCTAGGTTAGGTGTCCCAGCTACTAATATCGAAATAATCCAACGAAAGACAAAGTCATGCCAAACACCAAGCTAACACTGACTAAAAAGCCCTATATCGCTTACTTGTGGAAACAGGAGAGGTAGTTCCTGTTCATGCGTAGGGGCAGCAAGCATCATAGTGTTTGTAAAGTTTCAAAGAAGAACAGATTCCACCGCAAAGAAAATGCTCAAGTGACCAATGTAAACAGGAATGTCCAGTGTCATAAAATAAAATGTCAGCCCCCCCACCCTGTAGAATGAGGTGAAGGGCCCCGGAGCCTCCAATATCTTACATATATTGGTTGACCTTCTGCTAAAGTGGGCCCCCCTGAAGGGTTGGGACCCCCTGGTAGGTTGGGGCCCCTGCTTGCGCCATGAAAAAGTGACTGAAGAGAAACGACATGCATACAACTGGATTTACTAGCAGTGATCACTGGGGCTGGTTATCTAGAGAGTCTATTATGGGTACTTCATGGAAACGGCAAAAGATAATATGCGTCATTGGCATGACATTGCCTAAGGGAAATGCAGTTCTCTTGTAGAGCGTTTGTCTAAATACTGCCTTCAGGCAATAGGCTCCAAACTTCCCTCGCGTGTTGAGGGCCAGACAACCTTGGCCACCTGACTCAAGCCTCACAAGCAAAAAAAGAAGGAATCAGGGCATGTGCAGGGACAGAGGGAGTGGAGGCCCTCTCGAACACTCATTGGGGACTGCTTAACCTTGAGGTAAACGGAGAAATGTTTCTTCTTTAAAAAAACAAAAATCTTAGGATCACCTCCTAATATTACAACCTGCTAAACAGAGCTAAGTGCCACTCATCCACAGAGCCATGTGGCAGATCACTTGCAGCAACTTACGAACTGCCAAAGGTGCAGGCAACATGCGGCATTGGCCGCGCGGCAGTAAAAGTAACGCCGCGCGGCCATAAAAGCGAAAGTCATCGCGATCGCTCTGAAAGCGAAAGTGATCGCGATGACACACTAAAGCAGAGTTTTCAAAGTGCTTAAACACAGACAAATACAACTGTGCTACTCATGCCGTTGCAATAGTTAGAAATACAGAGGCAAAAGGAGTGGGGACAGGGACCCCGAGCGCAGAAGCGTACTGCTGCTGCAGCATACATGCCAACATTTCAGAAGAGCAAAGTGGGAGATTTAGAAAAATAATAATCGGGAGAATGAGGCCTTGAATTGGGTTACGGTCATGTATAGGCTTTGGAAGCATGCTGCTGCAGGATCGGACATTTAAAAAAGCAAATGCACGTTTTTTATTACCTTTCAGAAGCATGGAGCGCAATGGCAGGCAGAGAGAGGGTGATGCAAGTGTTGTGCACTGGCCTGGCAATTTGCTGGCAGTGCCGGAGACGCAATTTGTGGTGGGGGAGGGGGAGAAGCGGGAGTTGTGCGTGCGCGTGCGTCATCGTGATCGCTCTGAAAGCGAAAGTGATCGCAATGACGCACGAGTTTTCAAAGTGCTGCTGGCGGCCGGCTGCGCGCGTGCACGATCGCGTGAACGCAAGCGTTAGGCCAGTCAGCAGCACTTTGAAAATCCCACTTACAAAATGTCTCTCCGAGCCAGCGCATGCACTGGGCTCAGCGAGACCTAAACATGGACAGAGCCAATAGATTTTGCATAGACGAAATGGTTGTATGACGGAACAACAACTCCCTAAACCACACATGCCTCAACAACGCAGTCTTAACAACAACTGCGTCTTTACCACACATGCCTTTATAATGAATTTTGTTGTACAGGCATGATTGGTAAAGGCATATATGTGGTAAAAATCACACCACAGCCGCCCTTCGCCCTAAAAGTTAACCCCCAGTCCTGCAATCTATCTGCTCATCCCTAAAATCTCCCTGACCCCACCCTGAGCCTTAAAACCTGGACCCCAGCCATAAAATCTACCCTGACCTCAGCCCCCCGCCCTGAGCTATGAAACTGACCCCATCCCTAAGACTTCCCCTTCCCCCATCCTAAAACCCAGCCCCCTGCCCTAAAAACTAACCCAAACGCAGCCCTCCGCCCGCCTTGAGGGCTAAAACAGGCCCCAGCCCCAAAACCTACCACCACCCCCCCAGCCTCAGGCCTACTTTCCAAGTCACGTCGCAGTCATTCTTTTCCCCATCCTTCCTGTTCCTCTCCCGGCACATCCGTTCTGCATCTAGAGTGCTGACTGCTATAAAAATGTATATACGTGGTTAAGACATATGTGTGGTTAAGGCAAGCATTGTTTCACTTACGTTGAAATGGCACACGTGGTTTATCCCGAGTTGTTAATGCTGTTTCCTAGACGAAACCTATTGGCTTTGCCAGTGCTTGTTTTGGTCCGAGTGCTGAGCAAAATGTTACTGCTGCTTCCGCATTTGCTGGTGGTCCAGGCAACCATTTTGAGTCGACTAGACTAGTGCAAAGTTATTTTCCTTGGCTCCCCCACATCTGATAAGGCTTCAGTGCATTCAAAATGCAGCAGCCAAGTTGGCGTTGGGTCTACCGCATTATACCTCTTCATCTGTGGCCCTAGAATCACTGCACTCAGAGCTTACAATGGCATGATGCCCTGCTGTCTCAGGCAGAAATGTTCCCATTACTCCCCCAGCACAAATCTTCTGTAAAGCAGTTCAAACCTGGCTTTTCACCCAACAGATTCCAGTTATAGATTAGAATAAATGTCTGTTCTTGAGCTTCCCTTTCAGGGGGCACTCAAAGGTGTCTGACAAGGTACCCTAAAAATACCAACATATGGATTGTCTTTTGCTTTTTTTTATGTGTATTGACTCCTTGGTTTGGTAACTTCACCAGACAAAGGAGAGCCTTGTGAGGAAAAGGATAACAAAGTGGTGGAGGTCTTCTTGCATCCATTTGAGCAAAGAGAGTGGGATTCCTCTTCTCTGATAGAACAATTATTAGAACATACTATACACTATGGTTGTTGTAAGAAATATGCCTTTTCCCCATGATCATCCCCAATTTGTTATGCTCTTTTGGTCGCTAGTTTAGCTGGCCTTACGACTCTGTGCATTGTCACACTCCCATGCAATGTGTGTGTTCTCTCACTGTAATTGTACTGTAGAATGTGGTCATCTTATTGTATTATTTAACTCTACAGTAAATTCTACGCAAATTATCACCAAAATTGCACCAGTGGCATAGAAAGTGTGGGCTCTTGTGGGAGTGAGTAGCCGGAAAATGGGGAATATATATATATACATGGAAGGGGTTTAGGCAAGATTACGGAGGGATTGCAGGAGTGTGAAGGGGAGGTTTTGGGAGGGACATGTCCCACCCACATAAGATTACGCTTTCTGCTATTCACTAACTACTTCTATAGTTACTACTGCCAAAAACTATTTAAAACCGTTGAAATGTACTCAAGCTCAAAGAAGGAGTAGGTTCAGCATGACATACGACCAAACACTGGTACTGCAACCCACCCACAGAAAATAATGGAGACAGGGACTTAAAAAATAAGCCAGCGGAACTAATATTACATTAAAATAACATTTTTAACTTAAAAAATATATAAACACATTTAATCTAATGTTAAACAATTATAAATAAAACTTAAATATCGATTTATTATAAAATATGTTGATATTCACTTTTAATTTAAACAATTTTTTAATGATATTATTTTGAATTGATTCAAGAAATAGCTTTAAATACTTTTTAATATATAAAAAATAATTACACATTAGGTGGATTTTATTTCTTTAGAGTTTAGGAAAATATATTTTAATTTACTATATTAACAGTAATTAGAAATGTAAATAAAAATTAGCATTTTCAATTAATTTACATTGATATGTGGGTGGAAGAACGGGGCAATACCAGTCCCATACTGTGCTTTATTTTCACCTATCTTCGCACAATGCACACCTATCTAGAAATGTATGATGGTACATCATATTTGTATTCAATGTTGAGTGCTCAGTTTTGTCAAAACCATATACTTATCCCGGTTACCTTCCTTGTAGGTAGTGAACAACTCTTTGTTGTTCTCTACATACTGCACTGTGTGTTATATATTGCAGATTATTGGGGAGGACCTAATTGCATTTCGCTTTACTCAAGTTATTGGGGCCATTTTCAGGTCCCTGACTCTCTTCACCAGTTGCTGTCTACTTTCTCAGCCCATTGACAGTTGAGCCTGCTAATGTCTACTCTAGGTTAGGGATCACTAGTAATCCAGTGTTTCTCTAGAGGCACCTGCTTATATTTATTATATTTATTTATTTAGAATTTTATAAAGCGCACAGCTACCCCCGACGGGGGTGTCCGGGCGCTGCTAGCAGCACAGATTCACAAAAGACACTCAGCGACTAAAAGGAGGTGAACAGCCAGGTTTTTAAATTGCGTCGAAAAATGCATTCCGATTCTATCAAACAGAGAGATAGTGGCAGGTTATTCCAGGCTGGGGCTGTGATGACCGCAAACGCTCTTCCCCCTTCTCTTGAGCGGCGGAACCGGGGAGTCCATATAAGACGAAGATGTTTGAGTCTCTCTCTAGGGTAAGCCGGTCCCTGACCCTGCATAGCTCTGTGTGCCAGTACTAAGGATTTAAAGCAAATGCAGCTGGCCACGGGCAACCAGTGTAGACTTTTTAGGTGCGGTGAGATTGAATGGTGATAAGGGATGTTATAAATCAGTCTGACAGCCGCATTTTGCACAATCTGTAGCTGTTTAATCTGATAGGCAGGGGCTCCGGCATACAGGCTATTAGCGTAATCCAGATGAGAAGTAATGAGGGCGTGGATGACAGTACGTCTGGCATCCACGGGAAGAAATGGGAGAATTTTCCTGATCATACGGAGTTTTCCAAAACACCCCGAAGTGACCTTATTTATTTGAGTTTTGCAGGATAGTTCATTATCAAATATGAATCCCAAATTCCTGGCCGAGACCACCGGAATTGGCAGGGGATTCAAAACAGGAGGCCACCAAAGTATGGACACAGGGGGGGGTTATGATTAAAAAACAGCACCTCAGTTTTATCTGCGTTGAGCTTGAGGGTGTTACGTGACATCCACGCTGCAATCTCACAGAGACAACGGCGGAAGTTTAGTAAACTGGCATCAGAGACATCTCGAAATGAGAACACAAGTTGCGTGTCATCAACGTAGGAGATCACCCTGACCCCACATGATTCTGCAACTGCCACCAACGGTGAAACAGAGACATTAAAAAACAGTGGGCTCAAGGTAGAGCCCTGTGGTACTCCACAATTAAGCGGTTTCCTCTCAGAGACAAAAGGTTGGAGGAAAACCTGTTGGGTCCGGTCACATAGAAATGATCTTATCCAGGCCAGCGAAATGCCCTGAATTCTGATATCATACTGTCTCCCAATCAGTATATCATGGGAGACCGTGTCGAATGCCGCGGACAGGTCGAGCAGCACTAACATTGCTGCCTCGCCTGCGTCCATGGATTTGCGAATGGTCTCTGAGACTTCCAGAAGTTATCCATTACATAGTTCCAGCATCTAACCTGAGGACTCCAAACCATTCCTTTGCCCATCATTTCCAGAGAGGATGTGACACAGCGTGGTAGGGGATGTTGCTGATATCCAACCGGTAGCTTATACCACCGGTTGCACCCTACATACATATATGTCGAAAGGGGCCGTCCTTATTTAAATGGTCCGTAAGGCAGTGTGCTGCTAGCTCAGAAAAAATGGCCACATCTGAAGTAGAGGAAGATGAACAACTAAGCAAGAAGTACAATTCAGATGATTAAGAATATGATTTACAAATATGTGTGCACTTAAGATTAACAACCAGTTGCAGAGGCTAACACACAGGTCTGATTCACAAAATTAAATCTGCAGAACTTGACCCTTACATATGTTTGTGTTCATATTACACATGTACGTATTCTTTAAAACATTACCTGTCTTAGTAGAGAATGTGGCTAAAAGCTAGAAGAAGGTGTTTAGGAGGTAGAACAAAAACATATAAAATGGTGCTAAGAGATATCACTGTGAAGGGGTTGGCTAGATGAGCTAAAGAAAATGAACCATTTCAGAAGGAGATTTTAGGGTCTACTCTGGCACTGGAAAAGGTTTATAAGAATGGATTAATCAAAAAAGCAGAAAGGGAAATTGGGTGAGAAATAGGGTAGGTTTATCATACACTAAAATGAAAGGACAGCCAACCATGCTATATGCAGAAGCAACTAAGTTATGGGGTGTGGTTTCAGTAAGAAGTTAGTGTAAATAAATATGCAGAGAACAAACTACATACTAACAAATAACAAGGTTGTCAAGAAACAATACAGAGGTATCATCCATTTTTTGGATAGTGTAAGAAAGGACATCGATTTATAGTGATCGCCCATTTTTTCTTGTTTGGTTTTGCTGGCTTTAGGATCCAGTTCAATATGGCATTGATAAACAGTGTCACATCCCTCTGCTTTCTCCTTGAAAACATGTTCTTTAAATTGCTTTCACCCAGTTAACTTAGTATTAAAGGAAGGCCATAGTATACACGATATGAACCATCCATGTGAAAATTAAATGTCATATGTGGGATGCAGCTTGCAGTCAGTGCCATAATGCTACATGATGGCCAGCGCAGAATTTGATGAGGGGCCCCGGAGGCCCCCAGATTGCACAGATATTCATGGTTTTGTGCTCAATAGGGGCACCCTTAAACATTGGGGCCCCCTCAAAGGGCTGGTGTCCCCCTTGCATCACAGTGACTCCCAGTTCCTGGATTGCACTCTGTGGTCAGTTAAATCACCTACACATGTATATCACTCCATAGAGCACATCTGTGATCTGTCTGGGCTTCAGTTTTAAAGCCACTTCAGTGACAGAGTACTATTACTCATCATCATCATATATAACTTTATTCGGTCATTTGTACAAAACACCATCAAAGTATACAAAGATAAAACATACATATATGTACAATTAAAATAGTATTAAACCCTTTACAACACAAGTACAAATGACATCCCGAATCAGGTTTAAAAAACCAATGTACATGAATACAATCGAACTAGTCGAGCTAAAAGGGAGTGCTAAACAGTCACCAGATATTTGGGATACTGAGCCATGTATACCAAGCTTGATGTTTAAGATACGTATACAGCATAAGGAGGGAAAGAATTGAAAAATGACTTCATTACCGTAACAACATTTTTTGCGAATCAGCCAGAAAGAAAGTAAAAAATGTCTAAGAGCAAAAACTATTGGCCCCAAAGTATCAGTTTTTAAAATCCTGAATGCAATCTGGTGCTGCCTAGCACCCAAATTAAGACATAGTGGTCTAATCCATCTCCTGCGTAACTGCCGATACTTTGCGCAAAAAAACAAAATGTGTTCTTCAGTTTCATCAACTTCACGGCAAGCAAGGCAAAAGTCTAAAACTAAGCCAATCGCCTCTTTCCCTGGAAATTTCAATAGCAGATTACCTTATCTAAGCCTAATATACAAGCTTTTGGCAAGGGGGGGTGAAATCAGGTTAAGAAAAGATTCAAACAGAGAACAGGATTTGATATTAAAAAAGTTGGATGTTAGCTGTCCACTTGTTTGATTATAGGTATAATGCTCCCCTACTACACTCCAGTACGTAGCTTTGAGGGTCGAGATGTCACCTATAGTGGCCCTATCTGGGTACTCCCACAGGCCCATTAGGTTCAATAGTTTACACCATTTGGCAATATGTCTGAACCAAGGTAGTTGTTTTGCCCCGTTAAGTGCTAGGACCTCCCGTAGGCAGTTACGATAATCAATTAATTGAAGTGGTCCATAGACGCAGCAATAAGTTAGTGGTCTCAGGGCTGCCAGGTCGCCTATTCTCTTTATCCCAAGATCACAAAAGAGTGGGGTGAGTGGTTTTGTAACAGGTAGCAAGATATGAGCTCTTGCAAAATTATTCTCACAAACCATTAATTTATTTACAGGGGTAAATCCCCATATCTCTGCTCCGTACATAGCACCACTTTGGGCTTTTGCACGATACATTTCAAGGGCCGGTGAGAGGGGTTGGGTATTAGATTGTTTTAAAAATCTTAGTACTGATTTAGATCTTTGGCATTGTATTAGAGAGCTCTTCCGCAACTGATATCCCCAACAAGGCGTCTCATTTAAGCCTATGCCTAAATAATCCAAACTTTTTACCCGCTCCATTTCACCTTCCAGGCATTCGGAGTGCATACACAGATTGCCCATGTAGAGTTTCCCCAGAGAAACAGTAGAAAAAGGGTTTTCAAAGTCTCTCTCTCTTTCTCTCTCGTTTTCTTTCTCTCTCTCTCTCTCTTTGTCTCTCTCTCTCCCTTTCTTTCTCTCTCTCACACACACATACAATCAATGAAGAAACAAAGGTTAAAGTGATGTTATTTTTAGGTAAAAATGTCAGTTAAAATGTAACATTTTACACAAAAAAAATACTGAAATTCACTTGTCATAGTTAACTCATTTAACTATAACATGTGCCGTCACTATGCACAGTGATATAATCAATGATGTAATTTTAGTTGTCATCAGTGATGTGATCAATGAAGTCATAGAACATGTCATGTATGTTGTAATATGTGAGGTCAGAAGCAGTACATGGCGTGGGTGCAAGTTATAGTTATTTGAGTTGTTCTGAATTTGTGTAAGAAATAGGATATAAGGACATTGCAGGAGTACCCTTATCCCAGACTACTAGCACAGAATCTAGTGAGGCCACCAGTGAGGTCCAGCAGACGTCCCATGGGTCACATCGTTGCTCTCCGCTGTGGTCCTGTTGGACTGCAGCAGGACACAGTGCAGTACCAGGACAGTACTGCAAGACAAAATAAAAAGCATTGTAGGGTGGGTGTCCATGGGAGGTTGTGGATGTACAGGGTTTGCCTGCCTGCAGAGGGTTTGGTGCAGGGCTCTCACACCCAAAGTGTGTCTAGTAAGTCGAAAAGGGAGGCTGCTTAATATATAATATACTGGTGCTAAAGGTAACATTTTAAGAACACGTATGTGCCCCCTTTCAACACAATGAGCGGGTAGAGTTTAGTTTTGCAGGCGCAGGCTTAGACCTTCTTATAGGGTTTGCTGGACAGGGCACTCTTTAGCAATTGTGATGAAGTACCCTTCCCACCAAACCCTCAGTCCGCCTGCCTCATTTAGAGATTGACTTTGTCTATTGAATTCTTCCTCCAATGGAATCGGAGCCATCGGATTAAGGACATTACACCATCCACCCTATAATGTCATTTTGTTTCTGTCCATTATTGCCAGGAAAAACGTGGTAGTGAAGGACAGGGGGAAAAACAATATTGACCTCCAGAACCCGTGGAGCTTTCTCCCAGGGTGTTGGCCATTATTTTTTATTTCAGACACAAACTATCACTTTCAGAATTTGCTTCTGTAAAACAACAAATTGTCAATAGTTTGGTGGATGGCCATCAAATCGGACCGCAGATGCCCACTAAACCTTTAGCACCTTGACGCAGTTCCTTCAATGTACAGGAATGCTTGCCGCGTTGACGGCCATCTCTGAATTTGGTAGGCGGAGTACCGAATGAATGGCGGAGGTAATGTCCTCTGCCACCTCTAAGGACATTACTCTGTCAGCCAACATCAAAATCAGGCCCTTAGTTATGAATAATAGCCTTTTTGTCTGTAACTTTACAAATGAAAATAATAGAATTGTCACTCAAAGGTATTTTCACGTGTTATTAAAATCTAATTCAATGGCGAAAGTAGATATTTAGTCATTTTAGTGGATAAGCATCCTTTAAAATGTTACTTTTTGCTACATGAGAGTAAATATGTTTACAACTGGTTTGCGCAGTGGCCCAGCTGAAGAGACTGGTTTACTGTCTAGCCTGGCAGAGCTCTGCTCAGTTTCAGAATCCAGCCTTTCCCTGGAGGAAATCAAGAGCCTACAAATTGGCCACGTCTGGAGGTGAAGCCTAGGACCTGGTAGTTGGGAAAGGCAGCAAATCTACCTCAGTGATGAAGAAACCTCAGTGACTGCAGAAATGCTGCACTGCACCCAGAGTGCAGTAGGGAGCTTCGTGGACCCTCTGTGCAGGCCAACAGGAAGCAGCATTGATCATGCTGTCAGGCAGCATGTTGTGGGATGCAGATTTCATAACGAGGTTGAGCTCCCTCACTGCCAGGATTGCCGTGCCACCTGGAGGCAGGGCCAGCTTCAGGGCAGTGCAACTGGCACGGTTGCACTGGGTGCTGACCTTTTGAGGAAGACGCTGTGACCTCAGGGGGTGGTTGTGTATTTAGCAATATCTTATAATGGGAGATATGCCAAGCACTTTTGTGGGTGGTAGGGCGAGAATTCGGGGAGGTGCTCATGGGACGTGGGGACGCCAAAAGTGATTGTCGCACCAGGCGCCACCAGCGCTAAAGCTGTCCCTGCCTGGAGGTAAGGGGTGTTCCATGAGCTGTCTGCAATGCACAAGAGGATGCAGCAGGGGAATGCAGAACGCAGCACTGGGACACAGATGTCAAAAGTGATCCAACATCTTCACTTTTAAGGCAGACACCGTGATTTCAATAATTAAGGTCTGGACTGACCGTATAACATACCACTTACAAGACAGTGCTGGGTCAATGGCATGCTGCCTGAGGATCCTAATCCCTGATGAAGTATGATTTTTTATCCTGTGATCTCAGTTTCTGTTAGATACACACATAAGGAAGCGGCGCTATATAAAGGATGTATCAGAACACCTTCCTTATCTTACTTTTTGTAATGTTCTTAAACTCTGCTTCATAGTCTGTTCCTGATTTGTGCTTCATGCAAGTGAACGTTTCTGCTGCATACTACTTCTGGAAATCGGCCTGGCTCCTTTCTCCCTCCTGTTCCTTCAGGAAGAGTTTGGAGCTCTGCTATTCACTCAAAAGTTCCAGTCTTCGTCTTTAATGAGGATTTGCAAGCGTGCAAAGGAGGTGTTTCCACTCGGTGTGATTTTCTTTCTATTTGGACCCTCCTAAAGAGACACTTGGCACTTTCCACGCATGCCAGCCTGGCAGGGTGGCACTGTTTGTTACAGGGGGAAGTCACCTTTTCTTTAGGCAATCTAGAATGGGAGAGAACACACTATTCAAGCCCTTGACAACAATCCTGCTTTGTCTCGATGTGAGTCTTTGATGTCTAAAATGAAGGCGCCTGTGGGAGATCAACGATGCACCCCACTTCTGTGCCTTGGCCCGCTGGAAGACTTTGAGGATAAGAACAGGGTCTAAGCTCAAAGACAAAAACGATGACAGGTGCGAGCTACTTAGACTATCCAATCCATACTCCATGATTCTGGTGTCAACATGGGCTTCTATGGGAATTCTCAAGGGCATATTATCAAGCCCATTATCGCCGCTTTAGCGGCAGTTTTCTGCCGCTAATGCGGCGATAATTTTAACGCCGCGCTTGATAATATGCCCCAAAATTGTTTGTGTATTTTCCAATTTGTTTGACAATTGTATAGTATGTTCTTAACTTTAATGTTGTATGGCACTGGTTGAAATTTACACGTTTTTCTCTGAGGGGTTGCCTGTTCCAAGTGTCACAGTTTCCAAAAGGTAAACAGACATTCTCTGAGAACTATTTTGTGACTTACCGAGCCCGTGCTTAAGTTGGTAGGGCAGGGGAACAGCAATCAATAGTGCAGCAGGTGCAGTGATACAAGGGCCCATGTCTGTGAAAGGCCAAACTCACCACAATTATGGCAGTATTTTAATATGAAACCAGGGAGCAAGAGGGCCCTGGCTAGCCTCTGAGAAGGGGTGTAGTATTCCAAATTAACAACCTGATTCCTGAAAGATAAGAAGTCATAGAATTAAACAACTGCAAAGTTAATCCAATGTTCCACCAGTTTTACTGAAACAATGGCTCAAACTTTGAAAGGACATAACTTTGAGAATCAGAAAACAAAAGTTAGATGTGGTGCCAGACAAATTCTTCCTAATTTACATTTTCAATTTTGGAATCAAAACGGAAGTCAAAGCAGGTAATTGGATTAGTGCGAGTTCCAGTCTCGGTAGAGATAGTGCAGAAAGTCTCAGGGAGACAATGAAGGAAACAAATGGGTGCCTGTCTAAGATTACTTTGTACTTTCAAATCTCTGAACCCTAATTTGAAGACAGAGCAGTCCATGAAGTCTTAGGCTCACTCTCTCAGATTTCTGGAAGTTGTTTGTTTTAATTGGACTTTTAAACATCCAAGTCGGTTTTACTGTGCGGAATCTTACAAGAAGAGTTTTGCAAATTGTTAAAAAATGTGTATGTTCACAAGACATAGGGTTAGATATTAGCACTGGCAAGGAGTGAAAAGTATTATTAATTTAAGAGTACAAGAATGGTGAACTAAGCAGAGACTATGTTAAGCTTTAAAAAAAACTGGAATGAATTAGCAGGGGCGAGACGTTTTTGTTCCCCCAGGGAAAGTATCTGTGTTTATTAATATATTTGAAAAATAGCTCCAAATGATTCATAATTGAACTGCTAAAAGGAGGCTTTTGCAACAAATGCAAACATTAATTTTGTAAAAAAAAGAAAAATCAGATTACGTCATGAATTCAGCAGTTGCAGCCTTTATCGTGCATACCTCTGGCAGTATAAAGGAATGATTGAATGTTTATTTTTAAGAATCAGCGTTTATTTCAGAAAGAGGTGAAGAAAAGCTTTTTTGTTTCTGTAATGATAGGAAAATATAAATTTCCGATGCAGTTATGTTTCTTTTTGACAGACATTATTATATAGCATTCATCAAATGCGACTTATTGTAATAATTTAAACCGTGACGCACAATTCCAAGAAGGGCTCGTTGCATGGAGTTTATGGACATTACTTCCTCCTTTATAGCTTCGATGGCTAGAGATCTATATATCTATCTATCTATATATATATATATATATATATATATATATATATATATATATATATATATATACATATATACATATATATATATATATTATCTACTGGCGGTCGCCAGTAGATAGTTATAGTTAGGACCGTGTTTCCATAGGAAATCTCAAAATTCTATTTCGAATAACTTTGGCGCCGGTTGACGAATTCTCGCGAAATTTTCAAAACTAATGGGGCGCTCCGCTCAGCTCCTACCCTGAAAGTCTTGGGGTGATTCGTCAAGCGGGGGCCGAGAAAAAAGGGGGGTCCCAAAACGCGTTTTCCCCATGCATTTTCCCATAGGACCTTTAGTCGAAGGTACAGCCCGAACGGCTGAACAGAATTACTTGAAATTTGGCAGAGAGGTAGTCCTCAGGTCAGGCATGTGCCTTTTGCATGTATGGAGTCAATCTGTTCATTATTTCCTGAGAAAATTGCAGTTAAAAGTACATCAATATCTATAGGCGCGCACCCTAACGTGCGCAAGCGTAATTCTGATTGGTGGTTACATGTCAGTCAACGTTCGAATCGGTCGAAATCAGGAAGTGTCGGCCGCCATTTTGTTTGTTTTGAGTGCGAGAGTGAAAAAGAGAGGTGGCGAACGTGAAAAGGGGGCAGGGTAGAGAGTTCCTGACCCCCTAGCCTTTGTCAGGGGGTCCCTAAAGGACCCCGAAGGGTGAAAAAACATTTTATTTTTTCTTTAAAAAAATCGCGGGGTGCGCGCACGGTGAAAAATAAAATAAAAAAAACATACATAACTTAGCATTTAAAAAACCGTACAAATTCACTTAAAAAACCATAGGTTTCACACATGTTATAGTTAGGTGGACATTTCACTCGTAAAAAACCAATGAAATTCCCCCGTTATAGTTAGTTCAGATAACTATAACTCGCGCGACCGCCACTCTATCACAAGGATGATGTCATCAGTGATGTCATGAGTGATGCCACTGACCATGTCATGAGTGGTGTAATATGTGATGTCATGAGCAGTGGATTGCGGGCGCGCGAGTTATAGTTATCTGAACTAACTATAACGGGGGAATTTCACTGTTTTTTTATGAGTGAAATGTCCACCTAACTATAACATGTGTGAAACCTATGGTTTTTTAAGTGAATTTGTACGGTTTTTTAAATGCTAATTCCTAACTATAACGTGTGTGAAACCTATGGTTTTTTAAGTGAATATATATATATATATATATATATATATATATAAATTGACAGAATACAAAGAGAGTGCAACCACTACCAACGTCCATAAGGACAAGCTGCCACTGTGTTCCTGGCACTGGTTTTGCCACCTCTGAGTCCTGGGATCACAAAGGCAGTGCCAGGGGTCGCAAGGGGCATGCCAGTGGTCATAGTTGCGACCCTTGGCGATCCCAATGACGTCCATGACGTAAAGCATATAAATGCACTAAAACACTTTTCAAGTTTTATTTGTAAAGAAATAACTTTTATTGGTGCAAAAACACTAAATGAACATCAACAAAAATTAATTATTTCACCTAAAAAAATGAGACCCAATAAGAAACGTTGGACATTAACATGCTTTTCCCCATCCCACTGTAAGTCTATGTTTCTTTCTTATTTTCTTTTCTGTTTTTCATTTAATGTTGAAAGAAGGCCTTGCGATCACTTCCGTTTGTATGCTACAGGTGGCGCTCCGTCCAGCTTTCGCCATGTGTGCCCTGGATGCCCTCATACACGTTACCAGCTGCAACTCTGTGGTTTGTGAGTTTTTCAACCAGATGTTTCTTTTGCTCAGTGCAGGTGATGTGTCTGAGTGAAAAACAACTCACAAATTATGGATAATATTTAGTAATCATTGAAGAATCGGCGAATCCCGCGGTATTTTCCATTTCTTAAGGCCTGTCTTATAATGGCCAGGTGTTCCTGCAGCCCAGAATTACCGATACCATAGTATTGGTGTATTCGGGTGTGGAAATGCCAGTGTAGTATCTGTCCACCCCTTGTTATGGGGCTGCAAGTGTAATGTTTACCAGTCTCTATGCTGTCTTTCTAAGCAATGTGCAGCGCAATAGTATTGGTTTGATGGCACATGAAACTTCAAAAACCAGGCATAAGACATCATAGTGAGGGAAGCAATGGCACATGTCTAGTGAGACACTCTCCTCTTAGAGCACCCATCTGTCCACATGTGATAGAAATCTGGAAAACTATGCCCACCGTACTGACAAAGCATACATGCATTGACAAAGTCAGTAAGTCTCGCTTTTGGGACTTATTTGGCTTTGATAATGGTTTAGCCATGCTGCACAGCATCCCCGATGCTGCACAGCAAGGCTAACCAACAGGTAAAGAAGCCTAGTTTGTACACAGCATCCCCGATGCTGCATAGCAAGGCTAACCAACAGGTAAAGAAGCCTAGTTTTGACACAGCATCCCCGATGCTGCACAGCAAGGCTAACCAACAGGTAAAGAAGCCTAGTTTGTACACAGCATCCCCGATGCTGCACAGCAAGGCTAACCAACAGGTAAAGAAGCCTAGTTTGTACACAGCATCCCCGATGCTGCACAGCAAGGCTAACCAACAGGTAAAGAAGCCTAGTTTTGACACAGCATCCCCGATGCTGCACAGCAAGGCAAACCAACAGGTAAAGAAGCCTAGTTTGTACACAGCATCCCCGATGCTGCACAGCAAGGCTAACCAACAGGTAAAGAAGCCTAGTTTGTACACAGCATCCCCGATGCTGCACAGCAAGGCTAACCAACAGGTAAAGAAGCCTAGTTTGTACACAGCATCCCCGATGCTGCACAGCAAGGCTAACCAACGGGTAAAGAATCCTAGTTTGTACACAGCATCCCCGATGCTGCACAGCAAGGCTAACCAACGGGTAAAGAAGCCTAGTTTGTACACAGCATCCCCGATGCTGCACAGCAAGGCTTACCAACGGGTAAAGAAGCCTAGTTTGTACACAGCATCCCCTATGCTGCACAGCAAGGCTAACCAACGGGTAAAGAAGCCTAGTTTATATACAGCATCCCCGATGCTGCACAGCAAGGCTAACCAACAGGTAAAGAAGCCTAGTTTGTAAACAGCATCCCCGATGCTGCACAGCAAGGCTAACCAACAGGTAAAGAAGCCTAGTTTTGACACAGCATCCCCGATGCTGCACAGCAAGGCTAACCAACAGGTAAAGAAGCCTAGTTTGTACACAGCATCCCCGATGCTGCACAGCAAGGCTAACCAACAGGTAAAGAAGCCTAGTTTTGACACAGCATCCCCGATGCTGCACAGCAAGGCTAACCAACAGGTAAAGAAGCCTAGTTTGTACACAGCATCCCCGATGCTGCACAGCAAGGCTAACCAACAGGTAAAGAAGCCTAGTTTGTACACAGCATCCCCGATGCTGCACAGCAAGGCTAACCAACAGGTAAAGAAGCCTAGTTTGTACACAGCATCCCCGATGCTGCACAGCAAGGCTAACCAACAGGTAAAGAATCCTAGTTTGTACACAGCATCCCCGATGCTGCACAGCAAGGCTAACCAACGGGTAAAGAAGCCTAGTTTGTACACAGCATCCCCGATGCTGCACAGCAAGGCTAACCAACGGGTAAAGAAGCCTAGTTTGTACACAGCATCCCCGATGCTGCACAGCAAGGCTAACCAACGGGTAAAGAAGCCTAGTTTGTATACAGCATCCCCGATGCTGCACAGCAAGGCTAACCAACAGGTAAAGAAGCCTAGTTTGTAAACAGCATCCCCGATGCTGCACAGCAAGGCTAACCAACAGGTAAAGAAGCCTAGTTTGTACACAGCATCCCCAATGCTGCACCGCAAGGCTAACCAACAGGTAAAGAAGCCTAGTTTGTACACAGCATCCCCAATGCTGCACCGCAAGGCTAACCAACAGGTTAAGAAGCCTAGTTTGTATACACACACGCATAAAGCATGCACATAAGGCAAACATTTGTTTTCTTTTTGTTTACCTCTCCGAGTTGGATGAGTAAACCAAAAAAGAAGGTAAAGCGAGCAGGAGTGGTGAGGGGAGGGGACAAACGTGGATGGGGGATAGAATGAAGGTTGTGGAAGCAAGATGGAAGGTGGAATCACAGAGAGCGGGAAGCAACACAGAGGGTGGGTAGAAGCAACACATGGGTGCATGGAGGTGAAGCGATACAGAAGGTGCAGGTGGGAGGAAGCAACAGAGAGATGCAGGGAGGGTAGCAAATGGAGACAGAGTAATTTGGAGTGGGGGTGGAAGCGCATGAACAAGAGAGAGCACAATATGGATGTTGGACTCGACAACCTTGGTGTGATTTCTCCCAACCTTTTGCCTTCAATCCTCTTGTTTTTGCTTACTTCATTTCTGCTGGCCTTAGGGGTTTGCACACTTTACCACTGCTAACCAGTGCTTGCGCTCTCTTCCGAAAACATGGTAACATAGGCTTACACCCAATTGGCACATTTAATTTAGCTGTAAGTCGCTAGTAAAGTGGTACTACATGTACCCAGGGCCTATACATTAGATGCTACTAGTGGGCCGGCAGCACCTATTGTGCCACCCTTTTAAGTAGTGCTTTAAATTAAACATGCCTCAGGCCTGCCACTGCAGCCTGTGTGTGCAGTTTAAACTGCCATTTCCGTGTGGCAAAATAAACCTTTTGCAAGGACTAAATCTCCCTTTTAAATACATATAAGTCACTCCTAAGTAGGCCTTTTATGGCCCATAGGTCAGGGTGCAGGGTATTAAAAAGATTGGACATGTACTTTTAAGTTTTACATGTCTTTTTCAATACTGCAAGGCCTGCCTCTCCAATACGATAACATTGGGTTAACTTATACATTTAATAAGTGGTGTGGTAACTTTCAATTGAGACCAGACAGGAATGTCGAGTTCGGTGTCTAAAAAATTGTAATTTAAAATCCTCTTTATTGGTCAATTCGGATTTTAAGACACAGTTCTATAAATGTCACTTTTAGAAAATTGCTATTTTCTTGTTATAAACAGTTGGAGTTTGCAGCCTGTATCCTGGGTCAGATGACTAGGTGTAAGTGGCATTTGGTCGTTGTGTATTGCTCCCAGGCGGTGAGACAAAGGGGGAATAGATGTAGGCTGACTTGATGAGGGAGAGAAGATGTCACCTACCGCACTTGCACCTCACAAAGGCTCTGTCAGAGCACACTCACAAAGAGTTTGACACTAGTCTTTTTTGCCCCTGGACAAGCTGGGGCCAGGGCAGAAAATTCCAGCCACTTCTGGGGGTCCTACTTCAAAGAAGGCACAAAGTATAAATATTGGACCTTGAAGCCCAACTCCTCAGTACACCTCTGTACCTGTGGAAGACTCAAGAGGACTGCTGTTCTTCTCTGCAAGAAGAACTGCTACTCTGCCGCCCTGCTGCCCTGGTACCTATGTGAGAAAGACTGGCCCTGAATCTTGCAGCCAGGGCCACCAGAGTGGCTCTAAGGGCTAGATGGCTGGCCTCCCAGTCAGAGCCTCAGGGACAGAAAAGGCTTCAACCTCCTTGAACCCAGCATCTGGACTCTGCCTGCCGTGAGTCTTACCCCCAAGTGGTGCCAACCCAGTCCTAGACCCTTGGAAGTGGACATGAAGGTGTTTGCTCTGCCAGCCCAGCTATGGTCCTGTGAGCAGACCCGACACAGTGCGATGCATCTCTTCACAGCTGCATCAGAACCATCGCAGTGCAACGCATCCCCGATGCAGGACCTAGCATCGCTGCCCTTAGCTTCCTCAGAACCGACGTTGCATGACGCATCCTCGACAAAGGACTTCGCATCGCAAGCCCCTCGTCAATTGCCTCCTTGATGATGACGCAGCTTCCTCGGATCTGCCGCTTTGTGACACATTCTCGATACGGGATCTTGCAATGCTCCGCAAACTAAGATATGATGTACTTTGCTCAGTGTGCCTAACATGGTCACTGTACCTGGCCAACACTTCATCACAGTCAGCCAGAACGTATGATTGTGCTGGTCCGATGCTACCAGATAACTACAGTTGATGCTTTGTGTTTTTAAGCAGTTTTCACTTAAATATTTAACAATTGCATATCTCCAGTTCTACTGATTGGATTTTTATAGTTGTGATCCAAAAAATGATATACATTTTACTTTATTTTTCTAAATTGGTGTGGGATTTTTCTTGTTGTGTTTTCATTTTATTACTGTCTGAAGTGATGCATACATCCTTTACAAGTTGTCTTTACGTTGAGCCTGCCTGCTTTATGCCAAGCTACCAGAGGGCTAAGCACAGGTTAATTTGGAGTATGCTTGCATTTCACCCTGAAATATATTGTGGCTGCTGCTTGAGATTCACTCCCCTCAACCAGTGACCCAAATTGCATCAGTGGAGATAAAGTGCACAGGAGAGAGAGAAAGTGACAGCATAGGTAAGAGTGGCTTGAAGGACAAAGCGGTTGAAAATGACATTTTTGTAATGTTATGAAAAGAAATGTACTGAGAGAGTTGGGCAAACATAATCATGAATGCACTCTCATGGAATTCTTAAGAAAAGCGTGGTTTAATTTGTTTTAATTATGATAGTGTTAATGTTAAGAAATATATGTGTACGTACAAGTATAGGAAAGGCCCAGATGAAATGGTTTCGAACGGATAGTTAATGGAGCAGCAAGAGGAAGGGAAAATCTCTATGAGACTGTAAACACTGAAAGCGGCTCAAATGAAAGAGGTGTTGAAGCACTTTATAAAGTTTTGAAAAGAAGAAGAAGTGCTGGGAGAAGTGCTGGAAGAAGTGCTGCAACACAGAGAACAGGGAAACCACACACACTCTCTCTCATTGAGTGCTTTTAGGGAAAGGAAAGTTCCCAAACAGCAGACACTTGTGGAAGGTTAAAAGGAGCCAATCAGAGAGATGGTAAACAGGCTACGCCCCACAAGATGGACAAAGACTGATCGACGGGATAAAATAAATAAAACCTTCAAATAGACAGCAAGGGAATAAAAGTGAGAAAACAAAAGGCTCATGCAGAGAGATAGGCGGAGTTGCTTTCCAGATCAGCTATCAACAGGTCCTCAACAAGTCTTTCTCAGCTAGACTGCTCTGTTGACTGGCAGGCGTCAATCTAAAAAAGAGTCTTTTGACTGCATCCCAGCTACAAAGCAGATCAGTGCCTCAGCAAAGAAGTAAGAGAGGGGGGGGGTGGAAATAACAAAACAGTACTGATTTGAGGTTGATATGATAAGACAGTCGAATTTTAAATAAAAAACTGCTGTAAATTAGCCCCATGGGCCTCATTCTGTAGCTTCCCCCTGGGATCACAAAGGACAATTATGGCCACTTTTTGCACTCCAGTGCACTTCTGTATTACAGAAGAGGCCTATGAGGCACTGTTCAGGCCCACAATTTGTAAATGTGCATTGTGAAGTGCACATTCACTCATTTGAACTGGCACTCATCGAATCTAAACAGTGAATGTCTCTTTCACATTGTGTAGTTGCAAAATGTGCACCCAAGCAATGTGCAACACAGAAGGGTCGATACAAGTAACTGAACCTTTGCACTGGTGCCGACACTACATTATAGGACAGGGTTCTCCAAAGTCGGTCCTGGAGGGCCGGATCCATGCCTGATTTTTGGAATGTCCCCATTTAGATAAATGTAGGTATCTTATAATCTGGCATGGATCTGGCCCTCCAGGACTCACTTTGGGGAACCCTGCTATAGAACATGGCAAACCAGCATAGAATCTCCCTGTGTGTGATGGAAGAGATGTACAGTTCATGATGCCCGGTAGGTGCCCTGTCCCTTCCACCGGTGGGTTCAGTTATTGACTATACCTCCGTGAGCGTGGACCCTGGTCCTCCTCAAGAAGTGACCAGGACCTGCTAGTGGTGAAACACAGAGACGCAATTAGAAGCGTCATGTCATGTTACACTGTTACACCCTCTCCAGCGCGTGCGCTAACTCACTGACTCTGACCTTCGTTATGAGTGGACCGACTGAGAAGGCGCTTATTGTCAAACCTTTTAAAATCTGATACCACAGGGACTGCAATTTAAAGGTGCAATAATTATCACCTATAACAAGTTGTGCCCATTTTTAATTTAATGGGGTGCCCAGCTGGCTATACGCAAAGTGCACACACCAGCACAAATGAGCTATGCAACAAGTTACATAATCTAACAAGAGGGTAACCATTGGCAGAACACTAAACTTTCTCTTGTAAAACTTGGAGATGAAGTACGTTTTAAACACAATCCTTATGATGCAATAGCTAAAGTATTTATCTGTGCCTACAGGAGATTTTGAGACATGTCAGTGTTTAGTTTCAGCTGTCATGCCTTACTCAGCTCTTGCTTCTCCCAGCCCCAACCTTGTCTTTCTTGATATATTTCAAACCTTTGTTGATTGGCTGAGATGAGGCTCCGCTCTGCAATGCAAAGCGTGGGTTCATCCTGATGTCTCGTGAATTAATCTGCTGTTACCATTGTTCTAGTAATGATGTATTTTAGGGATGTCACTTTTTACCTGCCCCAGGGGCTTTGAACAGATGAACCAATAGTCTAATTTTGAATTAAATTAAGGGCTCTGAATCCCTGAATCTTGATGAAGTGAAAAAAACTGACATATTTGAATACCCCAGCCTATAAGTAGATTGAAGTAAAGTACTTCTTCGGATCTCTCTCACTCTCTCTCTCTCTCTCTCTCTCTCTCTCTCTCTCTCTCTCTCTCTCTCTCTCTCTCTCTCTCTCTCTCTCTCTCTCTCTCTCTCTCTCTCTATCTCTCTCTCTCTATATATATATATATATATATATATATATATATATATATTCACTGAAAAAACCATAGGTTTCAGGGGCGTTATAGGTAGCTGGACATTTCCCTCGTACAAAAACCTAGAAATTCCCCCGTTATAGTTAGTTCAGCTAACTATAACTCGCGCCCCCGCAATGCACTGCTGATGATGTCACATATTACATCACTCATGACATGGTCAGTGACATCACTGATGACATCACTGATGACATCTGAAATGACATCACTGATGACATCACTGATGACGTCATCCATGTGATACATTAGTGCATCTTCTCACACCCTTTGATATACTCAATCAAAATTTCAGACGTCCCTTCTCAAAACCATAGATACTCCAATACCAATAACTACACACCCACTCATTGACTCTTAGATCTACACACACATCCACTCACTCACCTGTACAGCCACTCATACTTACAGTCACTCAGTACAGGACTATCATATGCATTTATACACCCACATAGACACTCACACACCACCAATCATCCATAGAGGTACTCTCACACCTAGTCAGTCATGCAAATAATTAATCACACTCCCATTTACTCACCTATGCAGTTATACACACACAAGTTCACTTACTCATAAAAATAGTACCACATTCTTATGCTCTTATACAATCACTGATACAAGCACTCACTCATCCATACATCTACTCTAACAATCACACACTCTCACATATACCCACTTATATACTCGTACACACATATATACTGCTTTTCACATATGTAGTTACTCACACATGTACCACTGAGATATACATTCAATCACTAACACACCCATACATACACTCACCCAACCATACACTCCATCACAGATGCACTCTTAAAACCATGCACCCATAGAATCACCCACTCACACATGTATGCACAGAGTCACACACACCCCACCCACAAAAACACTCAGGCACCCAAACAGATACTCAGACAGCCAATCAATAACCCATAGAAACTCTCATATAGCTATTCACAAAACCATGCAGCCGCTTATACACCAACAGACAGACAGATACAGACATTCGCACAGTTTAGTCACTAGTCTGGAGTAAGATACGTTTAATGACTCACTTATAGAGTCAGTCAGGCACCTACTAAATCATCCATTCACACACTTATACACCCACTCATTCTTCCATAGGTTTTTCCCTATATATATATATTAAACATATTTAAAATTTACAGAAACACACTCACTGGATGACGTCATCAGTGATGTCATCAGTGATGTCATTTCAGATGTCATCAGTGATGTCATTAGTGATGTCACTGACCATGTCATGAGTGATGTAATATGTGACGTCATCAGCAGTGCATTGCGGGGGTGCGAGTTATAGTTAGCTGAACTAACTATAACAGGGGAATTTCTAGGGTTTTGTACGAGGGAAATGTCCAGCTAACTATAACACCCCTGAAACCTATGGTTTTTTCAGTGAATGTGAATATATATATATATATATATATATGTATATATATATATATATATATATATATATATATATATATATATATATATATATATATTACCTACTGGCAGTCGCCAGTAGGTAGTTATAGTTAGGACCTATTTTCCTTAGGAAATCCGCAACATTCTATTTGGAATAACGTTGGCGTCGATTGATAAATCTTCGCGAAATTTTCCAAACTTTTGGCCAGCTCCGGTCTGCTCCTATCCTGAAAATTTCACGGTGATTCGTCAAGCGGGGGCCGAGAAAAAAGGGGGGTCCCAAAACGCGTTTTCCCCATGCATTTTCCCATAGGACCTGTTGACGCAGCTACAGCCCAAAGTGCTGAACGGATTGACACCAAATATGGCAAAGAGGTAGTCCTCAGTTCAGACTCGTGCCTTTTGCTTAAATGGTGTAAATCCGTTCAGTAGTTCCTGAGAAAATCAAAAGTAAAATCACATTTATATCTGGGCGGAGCCTAAACACACATCTCATCGTGAGATCTGATTGGCTGTCAGCACTTCATCCAAGAAGTGTTGGCAGCCATCTTGGGACAAATATACATGGTAGCACCTCATTAAAAAGCATTGCAGTTAATAGAAGGTTTTAAGACTTTAGTTACATTGTAAATCATTTGTTGATGGTACCATACTCATTTTAGGAATTGTGGTGTGTTCTAAGGTGATTTTACCATGTGAAAAAGCCTTCTGCTGTGATATCATGAATCATGTTTGAGAGAAAACTATTTTCTCATGCTTTTCCCACAGAGGTTTGGAAGGTGATTGTAAGATTCCTCTTCAATTAATTCCAATACTCAGGTTAAAAGATGTAAAATAAGTTTATTCCTCATAGAAGATCCCATCCATCAACCAGCAGGCAAAACTGTAACTGAACATTATTAGAACTATACACATTACAAGAATCCATGACATAGATAAGATTCCAGTATGACATAAACTCTGCACATGGCAGCTAGCAACCCAGTGTGGAATACCACACATCTCCCCTCCTTATACAGAAACATTTTTGTTTCCTTTTCTTAACAAAAGAATCAAACAATTACCTCAACAAAATCATCAAGATAACTGGGTTTTTTGACCACTCTAGAAGATGTCCTAAGACTAATTAAATCCCTTTCCTCCTCACCCTTAGTTTGATGAGAAGAAAATCTTTCATTAGAAGAAACCAACCCATTACCTGGTTTCAGCACATCACTACACACGACCACTCTATTCAAATTCCATATGCGATGATCTTGCGTTTGAATAGCATTTCTAAACATTTTGATTACCTTAATAGGTTTCAAAAATTTTGAAGGAGAACAGCTTCCCAGCAAACCAGGACATTTAATCATGACCCAATCACCTACATTAACTTTAGTTTTCTTTACAACATTTTTACTATCAAAGTATGCTTTTCTAAACTTTGCTTTTTCCTCCTCTATTCTTACCATATGATCACCATCACACACACTCTCCTTTCCTTTTAAAAGTTCATATCTGTTAACCCAATATGGTTCAACACTAGTATTGGGCACCCTACCCCGAAACAGCAAGAAGGGAGTCTTCCCAGTTGTTGCATGAGGAGTTAATCTGTATTCCTCAATCTTACCGATGACCTCCTTTTTCCAATCAGTACCCATTCCTTTAGCCAATGCAATGGTCTCCTTAATCACTTTATTAAATCTCTCCACCATCCCATTGGCCGCTGGATGATAAAGAGCAGCGGTTTTGTGGATTACACCTCTAGCAGCCAAAACTTTCTCCATCTCCCTAGAAACTAGTTGAACACCGTTATCAGATAAAATAGACTTCGGAAGCCCCTCTCTTGCAAACAAATTCTTCAAACACTCAATCACATTACTAGTATTAATAGATGATAAAAAAAAAACTTCAGGCCACCTGGAGAACATGTCTATAACAACCAAAATATATGCTTGCAACCCTTTTCCTTGTATGGGGCCTACAATATCCAAGGCAATATCTTCCCATGGGCCACTTGGACGTTTTCTCAACACCATCGGTTGCACATGCGTAGATTTATTCTTATCACTAATGGCACAAGAAGCACAGTCCCTTATTATGCGCTCAATCATTCTGTCCATTCCAGGCCACCAATAAGACATGCGAATTCTTTCTTTACTTTTAGACAAGCCTGAGTGAGCCACATGCACCAAATCAATTAACTCCTTTCTGAGGCTAGTGGGAGGACTCAATCTTGTCCCTCGAAACAACAAGCCACTATCTATTGATAATTCATTTCGTACTGCCCAAAAACATCTTGTACCTTCTGACCCATCTTTATTAGAGCTCCACCCTTTTTCTAACAAGGACATCACTTCACCCAAAGTCGCATCACTCTCTAATTCTTTCAACCATCTTTCTTCAGCAATAATGTTCTGATCAACTACACAAACTATATCATCATCTTCATCGTCCTCCAAAACTTCATCCTGCTCACAACTACCAGAAACTAAACGTGAAAGCACATCTGCAACTCCATTTTCGACCCCAGGAATATATCTTATTTCAAAATTGTATTCCTGCAGCCCAATTATCCATTTTGTAATTCTTCCAGAAATAAGATCTAACCCTTTTTTGCTGAATATTTCAATTAGGGGTTTATGATCCGTATGAACCTCAAAATTCAAGCCCCACAAAAATTTCTTCAGTCTTTTAATTGCCCAAAAGACTGCCAACGCTTCTCTTTCAACGACCGAATAACGTGTTTCTGGGTCTCTAAGACTCCTTGAAAGAAACATGATAGTTTTCATGCCATTTGGGCCACTCTGTTTCAACACCGCTCCGAGCCCTTTCTCACTTGCATCAGTTACAAGAATGGATTTACTCCCTGGATCAAAGCTTTTTAAGGAAGGGGCCTGACTGAGCTTCTTCTTGATGGCCACAAATTCATCCTCACACCGATCTGACCATACAAATTCTTCACCTTTTCGCAACAACTGCCTCATGTTAACTGTTGCTATTGCAAAACCCTTCACAAACTTGGCATAATACTCAATCATACCTAAGAATTTCATCAATTCCGTTTTGTCTGTAGGGGAACACATCTTCGTAATAGTTTCAATCAAATCAGGTTTAGGTTTCACGCCTTCCCCAGATATATTATGACCTAAATAGTTAATGGTTTTAGATTTAAACTTGCACTTTTCAACCTTTACTGTCAAATTGTGATTGCACAAATTTTTCAGAACTGATCTCAATCTAGTGTCGTGTTCCACATCATCCCTAGCAAACACCAATATGTCATCTTGGTACACACATACCCCCGGAAGATCTTTCAACACCTTCTCCATCACGCGTTGGAAAACTGAAGCGGATACCAATCCAAAAGGCATTCTCCTAAACCTAAATGTGCCAAAGGGCGTGATGAACGATGTATAATCCCGAGATGACTCTTCTAGCTCTATTTGATGATACGCCGAAGTGAGATCTATCGTGCTAAAAACTTTTGCTCCATCAAGTAGCGTTAACAATTCATTAATGTTCGGTAATGGATACCTATCCACTACCACACACTTATTAAGTTACCTTAAGTCGATGCATAGGCGCAAATTCCCATTGGGTTTGCGTGCTGCAACGACTGGAGCCAACCATTCAGATCCTTCCACTTCTTCTATAATCCCACACTTACTTAACATTTGTATTTCTTTTCTCATGTCTTCCTTAACAGATAGCGGGACACTTCTCACTTTACAACACACGGGAACCGCACCACCTTTTAGTTGAATCCTATGTTTATATCCCTTTAAACAACCTAATGTTTCCTTAAATACGTTTGGAAATTCCGTTTTTAAAACCTGTACATATCTGTCATCAACCCCTTTATCCACCGATTGTACTCTATCTCTTAGCTGTATAGGAGGATTAGCGTTTGGATCAAGAAATACTCCCAGATCCCCTTGATGAATCCAGCTAATGATGCTATCTCCACGCTTTGACACATAAACTTTTCCTGATATTAATCTATTTTTATACTCCACCAAGCCAGAAAAATATCCATGTAGTTTAATGGGTTCCCCACCATATGCCAAGGGAATTATATCAGGTTTCATTAAGGTAACTTTTCCTTTAAGCTTGGAGTTGTAAAATTCATTTGAGATGATGGTTATCTTTGCACCCGAATCAAACAAGACCCTAGTTTGTTCACCCTCTACTAAGATGTTATCATAAGGACAGGATTTACCACTGCCTTTGTTTTCAACCTGCACTACAATTTGCCCACAAACCTGATCTTCAGAATTCGATTCGCCAAACTCCTCTTGATATATATCAATTTCTTTCACCCTGGGTTTGCGTTTAGTTTTGCATAAAGCTGTTAAATGCCCCTTTAACCTGCATTTGGAACATGTTTGATTGAGAGCCGGACACTTTTTATCATTGGCAAGATGTCCCGCATTACCACATCTATAACATTTTCTTTCAGACCAGACTTTCTCCGAATTACTTTTTTACGTTGAATCACTATTTTCTGATTTAACTTTGACTATTTCAACTTTAGTCCCTTTTTCTGAATCCTTTTTAATGACAGCAACACACTTTAAAGAATGTTCAATCCGTTTGGCGACCGTTAGCACTTCATCAAGGGTTGGTTCATCTCTTAACCATAGTTCTTCTCTTATCTTTTCGATAGTACAGCCAAACATAAACTGATCTCTAATGCGTTCATCAGTAAGACCTTCAAATTTGCACGAGGAAGCTAATTTTCTTAATTGTGTAATATAATCCTCGATTGTTTCGTCAGTAGTTTGCATCCTTTTTGCAAATTGATATCTTTCAAGGATAGTGCTCACTTTTGGAAGATAATGCTTATCAAGTTTCTTAATACACACCTCATAGTCATTTAATGTACCAGTTTCCGCAGCTGAGAGATCTGGTAAATGGTCAAAAACATCTTGACCTTCAGATCCTAGACAGTGCAATAACAGTGACGACTTTCTTTCAGCACTTAAAGAGGGTCCGCATACTCTAGCGTACCTCTCGAAAACAACTTTCCATTTTTTCCATTTTATGGGAGGCGAACCAGGACAAGATAAAAAGAATGGGGCCGCTGTAACGTTTTGCATCTTTGCTACTCTCACCCACTTAATGTACAAGTGGCCTGGATTATTCTCAACTTCCAACTTAAGTAGAATTTTTTTTTTTTTACATGAATATCACATTAAGAAAACATATAGTATCATAAAATATTATTTCTACCATTTATATGGTAAATTACATTGTCAAATAAGATAACAGAAATGTTACTGGTTTTCCTCTTTTTTTTTTTTCTCTAGGTAATATGCTATATCACCTAAATATGGTTTCACAACTATGAGTGAAACTAAAACTAACAAAACATTAAAGTTACATTCCAATCTTCTATTTCTGGCTTGTGCTGAAAAACGCTATACATTTCATGTCTTTAAACTGCTTTTACCCTTGGATGCGTGTTGATCTCGATTCCTAATACTCGCTGCTATTCGTTGCTTAGCAACGATACACACAATGACCACCACGCAAGCTTGCGCAAGTAAGCGTGAACGTAATGACACAGATCCGGTGAAGCGTGAGAGTGATGAAGGGAAAAGGAATGACGCCGCAACAATGGTGAACGGGAGAAGCCTTGACAGATGAAGCTTCGAAATTCTGCGGCTCTTCAACTCCCAGGTAACCAATGTTATTATTTAAAGTTCAGTTTCGCGAGGAGATGACAGTAGAGCGAGGGGATTCTGATGCTGAAACCAGTCTGTTATGATTTCAAAGTTCGTAAATAAGCGCGCTGGCACAACAAGGTCCAAAGCCAAATCCGATATCCTCCCCGCGGCGATCACACGCGCGGCGACTTTACACACTTCCCCCGTCGCATCTAATGTGATCCTCAGTCAAAGCACAACAGCGCCAAATCAATAAAAGGAGCGATTTTCCACGCGGCGATTTCACAGTGCCTCCACACACTACTCTTGCCGCAATTTAATACAATCTTCTGTCGAAGCACAACAGTGCGAGACGCTCACAGAACAGACACACGCATCAAGCATGTGTCACTGCGAAGACACTCGCTAGCTTTAAGGCAATTCCAGTGCAAACTTAAACAGTCAGATGAAGAAGAGGCACTTACATTAGATGCGCAAGCTAACGAGACGAAGCCTTCCACATGGGACAAGGTATAAATCTCGATCTGGAAAAACACGAGGGTAACTCACAGGTATAAATGCGCTGTGCTGCACACACAAGCTTGATGAAACGCCAGAAAATATGTTGGAATATAAAACATCTGTAAAAGTTCGGATAAATACAGGGATCTTTGTTGAGATCTTCTCCAGAGGTTCCTGAGCCGACTACGCCAGTGTAAGATTCCTCTTCAATTAATTCCAATACTCAGGTTAAAAGATGTAAAAGAAGTTTATTCCTCATAGAAGATCCCATCCATCAACCAGCAGGCAAAACTGTAACTGAACATTATTAGAACTATACACATTACAAGAATCCATGACATAGATAAGATTCCAGTATGACTTAAACTCTGCACATGGCAGCTAGCAACCCAGTGTGGAATACCACAGTGATCTATAAGCTAAACTGAGAGCATATGTTCTGTAAATTCACATTATCTTTCTCAGTCATGTGACAATGAAGTCTGACATTCTCAGTAAAACATGTACATCCAACAAGGGCAGAGACTGTCAGTTGATTCCTGTGTGTTCTACTGCAGCTTCCCAGAGTGTTCTAAAGAACAACTAGAGCGCTAACAGTCCTACTTATGACAAACGTATGGCACACCTGAAGCCATCTTGGTTGGAATAAAGTGGTAACTCTTAAAACATTTAATTTAAAAAGGAACAAAATGAGGGGGTTCATTTTGCCATAGAAAGTATGATTAGTGCTGCAGAAAGAAAACTGTGGGCAGATTTTGCCTTCTCAAATCCTCTTCTATTTCATAAAACAATTCTGACATGCAGACTGAAACATGCACTTTGAATACCAGCAGCAGACCTCCCTGGTGAGCAGTAGCTTTACTACAGTGATCTAATGAGCAACTAGAATGCTAACATTCAGAATTTATGGCAAATGTGTGACACATCTGAATGCCTTCTTGATGGAATCAAAGTAAAAAACTGAAAGTATTTCCTACTGAGGAGACTGCAGTAAATGAGGAAATTAGGAAACTTCATAACAAATAAATCTCCCAAGATGGCCACCAGAGACAAAAGTGCCCAAATGTAGCCCAAATATCACCCAGATGTGGCCCAAGTATAGCCCTAAGACAGAATGTCCCAGAGTGTTCTAACGAACAACTAGAGCGCTAACAGTCTTACTTATGACAAAACTATGGCACATCTGAAGCCATCTTGATTGGAATAAAGTGGTAACACTTAAAACATTTAATTTACAAAGGAACAAAATGAGGGGGTTCATTTGCCATAGAAATTATGATTAGTTCTGCAGAAAGAAAAATTAGGGCACATTTTGACTTCTCAAATCCTCTTCTATTTCATAAAAAAATTCTGACATGCAGACTGAAACATGCACTTTGAATACCAGTAGCAGACTTCCCTGGTGAGCAGTAGTTTTACTACAGTGATCTAATGAGCAACTAGAGTGCTAACATTCAGAATTTATGGCAAATGTGTGACACATCTGAATGCCTTCTTGATGGAACCAAAATAAAAAACTGAAAGTATTCCCAATGAGGAGACTGCAGTAAATGAGGAAATTAGGAAACTTCATAACAAATAAATCTCCCAAGATGGCCACCAGAGACAAAAGAGCCCAAATGTAGCCCAAATATCACCCAGATGTAGCCCACATGTAGCCCAATGACAGAAGTGTGCAAAACACTTATTTTTGTGTGTATTTGCAGTTTTATATGGTGCAGACTTGTCAGGTATTGGAGTGCTTTACATGAGCATTGGTTACATCACACAAGATCAAATTCATTTTGGTTGTAGACATGGGGAGATTAAGTGATTTAACCAGAATCACAGAATGTTGAGCTGAAGCAGAAACTCCAACCTGGTTCCCCAGTTGCAAAGACTGCAGCTCTGGAAGTAACACCACATCCTCTCCCCTAGGTGCAACATGTAATCAAGTGGTCAACTGGATAAAAAAACATAAAGATTACAAATAATTTAAAAGTTCTTTCTCGCTATTTGAAAACTCAGAAAATATGTCCTCATTTTAGTTTTTTAGAGCACTAACCATAATTTTGATGCAAATAAGACCCTCTCATATATGTAATTTCTAAAGGAAATACGCTAGGTATTACAGTTTTGATTGCATCAAGATGACGTCAGGCGTTCCACACTTTTGTAATAAATATAGAATGTTAGCAATCTAGTTGTTCATTGGGATACTATTGAGAGGCAGAGGCCAGGGGCACGGACTCTGTAAATTGAAGGCAGGTAGGAGAGTGCAGATGCAAAAATTTGACCACACTGGGCAGGCAGGAAGGGCAGTGGCAGCACAACAGACTATGGAGGGCAGTGGAAAGGGGGGCAGGGGCAACAAACCAACAATACAGGACTGGCAAGAGAGGCTGTGGCAATATAATAGACCATTGTGGGCAGAAGGAAGAGGCAGTGGTAGTACAACCATACATGCCAACAGACCCGTTTCAGCCAGGAAACGTCCAATGTTTTTAAGCTCAAATGGGCTTTATTTGATCTGTCTCCTATCTACAATCTCCTCTTTTTCAATGTAACTCAAAGGGGAAAATCAATACCCCATTTTATTTTCAAAATCTCCCTCTTACCAAGTTCAAAATGTTCGCAAGTATGGTACATTGGATCATGGTAGGCAGGAGGAATTGGGGGAGGGACATGGACTCGGATAACAGAGGACAGGAGGGACATGGAGAGGTGCACCAAACTGACCCTACAGGGTAGGCATCAGGGTTTGCAGCAGCACAATACACCACACAGGGCATGCAGGACGGGAGTGCAGCTCAACAATCCATAGAAAGCAATAGGGAGGGGACAGGACCATGCACATGGACAACAGAGAACAGAGGGGAAAGAGGCAATGGTAGCTAGCTGACCATAATGGACAGACAGGAGGGAAAGCTGCAGCATAACATGCCATAAAGGGCAGGAGGGACGGATCAGGGGCATTACAATGGAACAGACAAGCCAGGAGGGAGGGAATAGGGGTCTGCACATGGAAACAGAGAGCTGGGGGCAAGGGGGCAGGGCAGGAGCAGCAAGATGACCATGGAGGTCAGGCAGGATGGGCACTAGAAACAAGACACACCATAGAGAGCAACAGTGAGACTATGATGGCATACACACAGACCACACAGGGAAGGTGGGAGGGGCTGTGGCAGCACAGAAGACCATGCATGGCAAGCGGGAGCGTTAGTGGCAGCACAATGGCTATGATGGGCAAGAAGGAGGGTGCAGTGGTATGCACAAAGGACCATGGAGGATAGAAGGGAGGGTCAGGACCTGGGCACCGACAAGAGAGCTCAGGGGAAGGGGCCTCACAACAGACCGCGCGGGGCAGGCAGGAGGAGCAGTTGCAGCACAACAGACCAGGGAGGGCAGAAGGGTGTGGCAGTAAAATGCACCATGGAGGACAGGAGGAAGGGGATAGGGGCATGGCATGTGGACATGCAGGGTGGAGGTGGCAGGGACAGGTTACATTCATCTGACAATGCTAGGCAGGTGGGAGGGGAGTGGCACCTCAACAGAACACTCAGAGTAGATAGGAGTGGCAGGTCCATGGAACATGGTGGGCAAAAAGGATGGAGCAGGGGCATGCACAAAGACATCGGAGGGCAGGGGGAAGGAGAATAGGGGCAGCAAGCTAAGCACAGAGGCTACGCAGGAGGTCAATGATGGGGCATAGAATTGGGCAGGAGCAGTGGACTGGTACATCATGCTAAATGGAGGGCAGTGGCAGCACATCAGACCATGCATGGCAGGAGGGAGAAGGCTAGTCCATGGATTCAGACAACAGAGGATAGAGAGGAGGTGGAAGGGGCAGCAAGGTAACTGTTCAGAGATGGTGGGTATTAGGAACTTTATTGTTTTTAAAATGTGTGTCTGTGTGAACTACTTAAAATATGAACAAGTATGCAGCATAATCTCACTTTTATTCAGGAAGAAGAGAGGGTTTGTGACTGTGACTCCGGGCTCACTTGGCAGAATCACCCCCTGACCCTCCACCCCCATTGCAAAATGTAATGCCCGTGAAAAGGGTAGGTGAACGCAGTGTTATATAGAACATAGTCCTGAGAGCACGATTGAAAATGAAAACTAGATATAGTGTATATTATAAACTATGCACCAAAAAGTGTGATATAAGATGAACCGGGGCGTGAAATATAATATGCAATACATTGTGCCCAATGACAGATTCATTGGAGAGCGCGAGATAGCACAGGCACTAGCGCATGCTATGCGATATGCGTCTTGGAGTGTAATATGCACAGGGCAGTGTTGTGTAACCTAACTAGTCTCTAAAGTTGTAATATAAAATATGTGCTGGGGAGTGTAACATTGCATATGCACTGTGACAAAGATATGGATCCCAGATTGTAATATGTATTGCATAGCGCTGTGCGTTATAACATAGGCATCGAGGAAGGCACGTTAGATGGGGCAATATAACCCGTGCGAAGGCAAGTGTGGCATGACATATTCAGGGGGTGGTGTTACAGTGCACATGGGCTAGACAGTGTCATAGCATACGCACTAGCTGGTGGAATACAACACAGAGGTGTGTGGCACTCGGCGGGCACTGGTGGGTGTAACACAGCATTGGGCTCAGCCAGGAGTGCGCCGTGACTCTCAAGTGAGGTTCTTCTCCTTTCCAGAGAGTAAAATAAAAAGTATTACACATCCGGCAGTGGATGTGTGTTTTATTAACCGTGAAGGGGGTTTCTTGCATAGTTTTGGTCAAATTTTTGTCGAATACCCTTTTAATGGCTCGGTGTGCGAGTGTATTAAATGTGCCCGTCAATAGCTACCCATGTTTGTATAAATAAACAACAAGGGTGTCTACTTGGAGAGTACCCACCGGCGGGGGCGCTGGGATTAGGGACGGTAGGGCGTCAGACACGTCAGAGCTTCACTAGCGGTGTAAATACATTCCACGTGGATTCATTGTATACATAGTCGCCATTTAATGAATATCACGGAAATTGTCATGGTGATAGGTACAGACGTTTTGTCCAACATGTCCTAGGTGTTTCTATAAATATATTAGAAAACAAAATAATAAAAAAACAAGGGGTCCCCGGGGCCATAAGTGGCCTTGGGTGGGGGGCCACGTGGCCCCCTTCCCAATGTTTTTTTTTTTTATTAAATAAGGGGGCAGGCCCTGGGGGATGGGGTCCCCAGGGCCAATACATTAGAAAAAGAAGGGGGCCACACAGCCCTCCAGCTTAAAAAAATAAAATAAATAAAAGTACGGCATCGCTCCGGAGGCCACGCCCGCTCCTTGCAGCACTCTGCAAATGCGCCCCCTGGCCAGTTGTAAATTGGGGAATTAATTCCCCTTCAATACTGAGGGTCCCTGAGGGCAAACTAGCCCAACAGGTATCTCCAGTATGCGCCAGGGAGCTGTGTTGCAGACAGGTGTTCTGAGGCCACGCCCCTTTTTACACCTCTCTGCAACGCAGCTCTGTGGCGCTTACTGGAGGTACCTAGTGGGCTAGTTTGACCCTAGGGACCCTTAGGATTCAAGGGGACTTAATCTCTCAACTTAGAACGGCAACAGGGCACGTTTACACAGTGGTGAAGGGAGGGGACTGGGCCTGAGGTGACGTGTGCAAACACGCCCTGTGGCGCGTTTTAAGTTGGGGAAATAATTCCCTTTCAATCCTGAGGGACCCTGGGGGCCAACTAGCCCATCAGGTGCTTCCAGTAAGCACCACTGCTCTGCATTGCAGAGAGGTGGTGCAGGCTGTGCCCCTTTTTACACCTCTCTGCAATGGCGCTTACTGGACGTACCTAGTGGGCTATTTTGCCCCTAGGGACCCTCAGGATTCAAGGGGACTTAATCTCCCAATTTAAAACAGCCACAGGGCGTTTTTACACAGTGGTGAAGGGAGGGGACAGGGCCTGAGGTGACGTGTGCAAACACACCCTATGGCACGTTTTAAGTTGGGGAAATAATTACCCTTCAATCCTGAGGGCCCCTGGGGGCTAACTAGCCCACCAGGTGCTTCCAGTAAGCGCCACTGAGCTGTGTTGCAGAGAGGTGGTCCAGGCCGTGCCACTTTTTACACCTCTCTGCAACGCAGCTTGGTGGCGCTTACTGGAGGTACCTAGTGGGCTAGTTGGACCCTAGGGACCCTCAGGATTCAAATGAACTTAATCTCCCAACTAAAAACGGCCACAGGGCGTGTTTACACAGTAGTGAAGGGAGTGGACGGGGCCTGAGGTGACGTGTGTAAACATGCCCTGTGGCGCGTTTTAATAGGTAGTTTTAATCCCCCTGCCCTATTATATACTAGGGGCTTACAGAGGAGGTCATGCTAATCCCAGGGGGACCCCAACGCATAGTGTTCCCTAGTGTATGTAGGTGTTTTCACTGTATTCTGAGTGTCTTTTAACATAGCACTGGCTCTAGGACTGGTTAGTCAGACTCAGTTACCACCAGTATCCGTCTGAAAAAGTTGACGTTACAGGATGATTTTGCAACAAGGCTTCTTTCTGCTCTTCTGTTTGTTCTTTCTGCCCGTTATCCTTCTTCCTGCACTTTTCTTCATCTTTAAGAACTTCTGTTGCTTCTTTCTGCATGTCTTTTATTTCTTTCTGTGCGTTTTTTCTTCTTTCTTCACATGTCCTATCTCTGTAGGCATAGTTAGAAATTCGCATTTAAAAAACCTTTGAAATTCACTGAAAAAAACATAGATTTCAGGCACGTTATAGTTAGAAATTAACATTTAAAAAACCTTAGAAATTCACTGAAAAAACCATAGGTTTCAGGGGCGTTATAGTTAGCTGGACTTTTCAATCGTACAAAACCATTGAAATTCCCCCGTTATAGTTAGTTCAGCTAACTATAACTCGCGCACCCGCAATGCACTGCTGATGACGTCACATATTACATCACTCATGACATGGTCAGTGACATCACTCATGACATCACTGATGACATCTCAAATGACATCACTGATTACATCATCCTTGTGATAGAGTGGCAGACCTCCTCTCACCCTTTGATACACACATTCAAAAATAGAAACTAAAATATTCAAAACAATGGACATACCAATACCAATTCAGTAATTCTAAGATCCACATACACATCCACTCATTCACCAACAGTCCTATACAGTCACTCATACATGTACTCACTCATCATATGTACTCATACACCTATACATCCTGTTACACGATGCCACTCATCCATAGAGTTACTCACACACATAGTCACTCATGCTAATAAAGAATCAAACATCCATTTACTTGCATATACAGTTATACACACACCACCACACTTCTACAGAAACTTACACATACTTAGGGCCATATGTAGGTAGCTAAATACCGGTCGGTAACGGCCGAAATTCGGTAAATATCCCGTTACCGACCGGTATTTAGCTATTTGAGATGTAGGGGGCATATTTCAGGATTCGGTAATTTACAGAATCGGTAAAATTACCAAAATCGGTAAAATTACCGATTCGGTAAATACCGAATCCTGAAATGATATGTAGGGGGAGTGTATCATAGGTGTGAGGATTCGTTATTTACCACCAACTAAAAGTTGATGGTAAATGACGAAGACCTTTCAAAAAGCATTATTGTGCTATTTGAAAAGTGCAATGTGGCAGACATACATGCCCTTAGGGCATGTATGTGCGCCACATGTGCACACATGCACGAATCAGGGGTGCAACAGGGTGTCAATGTGACACCCTGCCACCCATGATAATGCCTCCCCTATTACCGATTCGGTATTTACCGAATCGGTAATGGCAACTGGCTTCCCATTCATTCCTATGGGCCTCCAGGCCCATAGGAATGAATGGGAAGGGATGCATTATTACCGATTCGGTAAATACCGATTCTTAAATACCGTTATTTACCGAATCGGTAATAATTTACCTACATTACATTTACCGATTCATAAATACCGAATCGGTAAAATTCGGTATTTAAGAATCGGTAAATATAATTTACCTTAGTCTTTTAAATAATCACTTATAGAAACACATACTTATTCATACAGGGACTCTTCCAATCTCTCACTCTCACATATACTCACTTATATACACCAATAGTCACATATACTAGTTTAAAACATATGTAGTTACTCATAAAGACACTATTGAGACAGTCATTCACTCACTAACACACCCATGCACACACTCATCCACCCATACAGTCCTGCACACATGCTGTCTTCAACACACACAAACAGTGAGTCACTCATTCATGCACCTATGCACTACGTAATACCCCCCACCGAACCATACAGACACTCAGACACTCATACTGATACTCAAAAAACCAACTAATAACCTATATAGACACTCATGTAGCTACTCACCAACCCATGCAGCCACTTATACACAAAGTGAGAGACTGATACAGATATTTACATATTTAAACATTACTCACTAAGCCATGTATTCACTAAGATACACTTAATCAGTCAGTAATACAATCAATTTTTCTAAAACAGATCATCCATTTAGACACTTATATACCCATTTATTCTTCTATCGACCTTGAGATATACATATATAAAACATATTTAATTTTCAGAAGAACACACATTCACTGGATGATGGCATCAGTGATGTCATCAGTGATGTCATTTGAGATGTCATCAGTGATGTCATCAGTGATGTCACTGACCATGTCATGAGTGATGTAATATGTGACGTCATCAGCAGTGCATTGCGGGCATGCGAGTTATAGTTAGCTGAACTAACTATAACGGGGGAATTTCAATGGTTTTGTATGAGTGAAAAGTCCAGCTAACTATAACGCCCCTGAAACCTATGGTTTTTTCAGTGAATATATATATATATATATATAAGATCTCTGGAGTCACAAAGATGTTTTGTGCATTCCAGGGATAGAGAGACCCCGTGCAAAGTTTGGGTGAAGGTTCATATGCTGATGTAAGGCTGGTTTAGGAGGCGCAACCCATATGCTCCTTGTATTACCAAGACCGTCTCAGAGGATGGCATCATTCAAAAAAATTCAAAAGTGCTGATGTTCTGGTTGGTCATCGTTTCATTTATACAACTCAATTAGGGGAAACGCCCTTTGTGGCCATCCGTGGAAATCCATGTGGTTTGAGATTTAGGGACCTGCTGACGTCAGTTCCTAATGAGGCTTGTTAGAATGGGGAACCTCTGGTTGGCACAGGTAGGTACTTGTGACAAGCAGTGGTCCCTTCTTCTATTCAGGGCGAGAGAATTACCCCTTCAGAACAACCCCTGCTCACCCTATAGGTAGTGTGGCGCGAGCAGTCAGGGCTAAACTTCAGGGCGCTAGTCAGTTAAGCATTTATGATCACACACAGTAAACCACAACGATCCCCCACAAATGGACACCAGGCGTAAGTTGTATCAAAAATACGGATGCTTTATATAAAAGATTCTTGGTTACGCAGGCATGTACAAGACCATCAATAACGGTTGCGAAATGGAAGCCACAAGATGATAATTAGGCACTGTTCTTTTCTTTGGTAACTTATTCGATCACGAGCGCTTCACAGGGCTCGGTTGAGTGGGTCCAGTCACGATGATGCGCAGTGCACCCGGGGTACAGTGATACGGGGAAATCAGAACGTTGCGGACCCCGAGTCCGATAGAAAGATCACTGTACCTGGGAACGTGCGATGTGTTTGGACGAGTCTTCGGGGGAGATGCAGGTTCTGCACCTCGCGGGTCTTCCGGATCAAGAATTCAGCGGGCGGCTCTCGGTAGACAGGTGCGGCCCAGGGCCTCCGGCACGGACTGTGCGGGAGGTCACTGCGGAGGGCGGCACGGTCAGACTCAGGCTGGGAGGTGAAGCGGGGCGGCCGGATACGTTACGACGTACGGGCGGCCGTCCGAGGCTTGATTTCACTTCCCAATAAGAAATCCGGCGGGAGGGCGAGAGGGCACCAGGCACGCTCCAGTGGCAGGCAGGTGACAGGGAAGCGGGGCGGCCAGCCTCGATGGGTCCAGAGCGACTCAGGTAGAGCGGGGCTCTCGGCGAGGGGAGGCGGCCAGGCTTCTGGGTGTCACGGCCCTAGGAGGGATGCGAAGGTGCGCAGAGCACTCCGGCGGGAGAAAGCACACAGCTCGAGTTCTCAGACGAGCGGAGACACGGTGAACCCACTGGTCCTGGGGTTCAGTTCAGGGGGCAAGCTCTTCTTCCAAGCCCTTGGAGATAGTTGAAAACAAAGTGCAAAGTCTCTTTCAGTCTTTTCCTCTCCTTCCTCAGCAAGGCACCTACTGCAGGCCAGTCCCTCATGTCAGGGAAAGTTACTCCTCCTTCAGCTTCTTCCAGGTCCTTCTAGTCGGGCAGAGTTCCTTCGTGGTTCAATCTGGATCTGATTTCTTAGGAGCCAGGCTCCTACTTTTATACAGTGATTCTTTTGTTCTTTAGCGCCAGGGGGCCTGGGCCTGGCTCAGTCCAGTTCTGGAGTACTTTGTTTTGGTGACTCGGCTCTTTCCTTTCAGCAGCAGGGCAGAGACATCAGCCGCTCCACAGGGGGCGGAGCCGGCTTTGTGGTGGCAGAGCACAGGTCTATTCAAGAGTCAGGGTGGACTCCTCCCACCCATCCTGGTGCGATCTCTCTACCCACCACCTGGCAGCCAACCTGTCTCCTGGAATCCCCCAGCCCTGCTCCTGTACTGTTGCTAGGCAGAACACACACCCACAGCAGAGGCGGACTGAGATGGTCAGGCACGCAAAGGCTAACTTTCTAAAAGTAGCATTTGTAAACCCAGGATATTAAAATAACCTTTACTAAAAGATGTATTTTATTATCCCGAGTTCAGGCATACTAAACATGACTTTCTACCATGCTCTCTGAGTCCACTGGGGTCACAGCGTGTAGCGATCCCAGCAGCCCATTCTGGCCTATGGAGAGCAGGTAGCCTTCAATAGTGAAAAACGAAAAGGGCTGTAATTCACTATCAAGACATGCCACACACATCAGGGCATGTCCTACCTTATGCCTACAATGCACCCTGCGCTTAGGCCTACCAGAGGGGTGACTAACATGTAGTTAAGGGAAGGTTTAGGGACTGGCAAGTGGGGACACTTGCTCAGTCAGCGCGACGGTACCAGACCGCGCGCAGGTTCTGCAGTGGCAGACCCTAGACACATTTTACCCCGCTGCTTCGGTGGGTGGCACAACCAGTGCTGCAAGCCCACTAGCAGCATTTGGATATACAAGCCCTTGGCACCCCTGGTGCACTCTACTAGGGACTGATAGTAAACCAAATAAACCAAACGTGGAAGTCAATTCACATAATACATTTTACCATAGGGAGCACTTGCACTGTGGCACTGGATGGCAGTGGCACAGTGCCCCGAGCAGCTAACACCAACACAAAACACATTGAGGCACAGACAAAAATGGAAGGGTGACCCACGCCAATGGTGCCAGGTCTAACACGTGTCCCCTCCAGCTGAAAAGTGGGGAGAACTACCCTACCCCAGGGAGTTCTTCATCACTAAGGCGGAAAAACCTGGACAGACCGTCAGCATTGGCGTGATCTGTGCCAGGGCGATGCTCCACCGTAAAATCCATACCCTGTAGGGAGATGGACCACCTCAACAGTTTTGGGTTCTCACCCCTCATTTGCATCAACCATCTGAGGGGCCTGTGGTCGGTCTGAACCCGGAAGTGAGACCCAAACAAGTAGGGTCTTAGCTTCTTCAGCGCCCAGACCACAGCAAATGCTTCTCGTTCTATCGCACTCCACCTTTGTTCCTGGGGAAGTAGCCTCCTGCTAATAAAGGCTACGGGTTGGTCAAAGCCCTACTCAGTGATCTGTGAGAGAACAGCCCCTACACCATGCTCTGACGCATCCGTCTGCACCAGGAACTCTTTGGAGAAGTCAGGTTCCAAGAGCACGGGCGCCGTGCACATGGCAGTTTTCAGAGTGTTGAAGGCTTTCTGACAGGTGTCAGTCCATATCACTTTTCTGGGCTGCTTCTTCGAAGTCAGCTCTGTCAAGGGGGCAACGATGCTGCCATACCCCTTGACAAACCTCCTGTAGTACCCGGTGAGTCCTAAAAAGGCCCTCACCTCCGTCTGGGTCTTTGGGGGCTCCCAAGCCAGGATGGTTTCAACTTTGGTTTGGAGGGGCGCCACCTGGCCGCTCCCCACTTGGTGTCCCAAGTACACCACTGAACCCTGCCCGATCTGACACTTGCTTGCCTTGATCGTGAGGCCTGCCTTGCGCAGCACCATCAACACTTCCCAGAGATGTTGCAGGTGTTCTTCCCACGTGCCGCTGAACACTGCGATGTCATCCAGGTAGGCGGCGCTGAACTCGGTCAGCCCAGCCAACACCTGGTTGACCAACCTCTGGAAGGTGGCAGGGGCATTCTTCATCCCAAAGGGCATCACCCGGAACTGGTAATGCCCATCTGGTGTAGAGAATGCGGACCTCTCATTGGCCCCATCAGTTAAGGCGATCTGCCAGTACCCAGACGTTAAATCAAACGTGCTGAGGTACCGTGCAGCCCCTAACCGATCGATGAGCTCATCAGCTCTGGGGATGGGCTGCGCGTCAGTCTTCGTGACTGAGTTGAGTCCTCGGTAGTCCACACAGAACCGGAGTTCGGGCGTGGCACCCGGCGCTGCAGCCTTTGGGACCAAGACCACTGGGCTGGCAAGTATCTTCGAGACCTCCTCTTTGATGCAGGCTCTGACCCTGTCAGTTACCCGGTAGGCCTTGTGCTTCACAGGTAAGCTGTCTCCTGTATCTACATCATGGACGCACCAATTTGTGATACCAGGAACCAGGGAGAACAGGTCAGGGAACTGCCCCAACAGCTGGCGGCAGTCACCCTGTTGCTCAGGGGTCAGGGTGGGTGAGAGGTTAACTCCATCCACTGACCCGTCTCGCTCTGAGGCTACCAAGAGGTCAGGAAGAGGCTCGGACTCCTCTTCCGTCCCATCATCGGTGGCCAAGAGCATGCCCACTTCGGACCTCTCCAAGTGGGGCTTCAGTCGATTGACATGCAGGACCCTTAAGGGGTTCCTAGGAGACCGCAAGTTCACCAAGTAGGTGACAGAACTCTTGCGCTCCACAATCTCAAAGGGTCCGGTCCACTTGTCCTGGAGTGCACAAGGCTCCACCGGGGCCAGGACCCACACTTTTTGACCAGGTTGAAGCTCAACCAGAGTGGCATTCTGGTCGTACCACCGCTTCATTTCCTCCTGGCTGGCTTCCAGGTTTGCCTCAGCAAGTTGCCTGAAACGCCTAGTCTGGTTCCGGAAAGCCAGCATGTAACTGTATACATTCTGGGGAGGTTTCCTGGGATATTGCTCCCAGCCTTCCTTGACCAGACTAAGAGGTCCTCGTACTGGGTGGCCGTACAAAAGCTCAAAGGGACTGAACCCTAGAGACTTTTGGGGCACCTCGCGGTACGCAAAGAGAAGGCATGGTAAGAGGACGTCCCACTTACGGCTCATGGGTTCCTCGAGACCCATAATCATGCCCTTCAGGGTTCGGTTGAAGCGCTCAACCAACCCGTTTCCTTGGGGATGGTAAGGGGTGGTGAACTTGTAGGTCACACCACACTCTTGCCAAAGGGACTTCATATATTTCGATATGAAGTTGGTCCCCCTGTCAGACACCACCTCTAGAGGGAATCCTACTCGTGAGAAAATTCCCATCAGTGCCCGTCCCACCACGGGGGCCGTCACTGTCCTCAGAGGGATGGCTTCAGGGTACCGGGTGGCATGGTCCACCAAGACCAGGATAAACCTGTTGCCCATGGCTGTCTTGGGGTCCAGTGGCCCCACAATGTCAATCCCCACCCGCTGGAATGGGGTACTGACCACAGGGAAAGGTTGGAGTGGAGCTCTCAGCTTCCTTCCACTCTTGCCACTTGCCTGGCAAGTCTGGCATGTCCTGCAGTGAGTGTCAGAACTCCTGCGCATTTGGGGCCAATAAAAGTGGGTGACAAGCCTTTCAAAGGTCTTGTCCTGCCCCAAATGTCCTGCTAACGGTACGTCGTGAGCCAGCCCCAGTAGGAAGGCTCTGAACTTCTGGGGTACCACCAGCGCACGGGCTGACCCAGGTTCAGCAACCTTAGGCTCTGAGTATAGGAGGTCGTTCTCCCAGTAGATCAAGTGAGTTCCGGACTGATCACCATTGGCCTGGGCTGCAGCCTGCTGCCGCATACCCTCTAGAGAGGGGCACTCCTTCTGCTCCCTGCAGAATTCCTCCCTGGTGGGGCCTCCTTCTTGCTGCCAATGGGTCAGCTCAGGCAGGTCCCCCAGTTCGGCTATTTGTTCCCCGGTAGGCTTGAGGGCATCCCCCTCAAGGTCTGCTTCCTCCTGGGCCGTGGGAACTTCAGGAGCCGGATTCCCGTGCCTCCCTTGCCCTCTCTCTAAGGCCGGTTCCTGGGCCTCTCCCTCAGGCTCCAGGGTTCCTTCACCACCCCTACCGGCTGCCATTGACCGGGTGGTCACACACGCCCAATCAGGCAAGCCCACCATCCGCAGGTGAGTTGTCTTCTCCACCTTTTCCCAAGGGAAGCTCTCCAAATCGTTACCTAGGAGACAATCAACAGGCATGGCCTCTCTCACAGCCACTTGTAGAGTACCAGAGACCCCCCCCCCCACTCAAAGGGAACCTGAGCCATTGGACACTGACTCTCTGTGTTGTCGGCGTTGACAACACGGCAGAATGCGTGTGGGACAACCTGCTTTTGAGACACCAGGTGTTGCTTGACAGCAGTCACACTGGCTCCTGTATCTCTAAGAGCCCCCACCCTCTTGCCATTTATGGTCACCCACTGCCCATACTTTTGAGTATTGGGGGGCAGCTGGGCCTCAGCGACCATCTCACTGTCTCCTAATGAGACTAGGGTCATCTGTACGGGATCCCCCGCCCCTTGGACATCTATCTCCCTCCCCAAGGCTACACTATTCACCTGCTTGGGGGGTGGAGCACCAGAGGGTGCTGGTTTACCATACAGGGGGCACTTGGGATCCACGGAAATGTGCCCCAGGTTGTTACACTTGTAACATCGGAGGGGCCCTCTTTGAACAGGGTTACCTGTCGGGGCCCCGGTCTGCTTCGGGGGTGGGGGTGGCTGAGAACCTTTCCCTTGGTTCCCTTGGGAATTACTTTGGGGCCCTCTGTAGAATTCCTCTGTTTACCCTTGTCCCCCCCACTCTTCTGCTGGGGACCCTGAACACCTTTGGCGGGGCCTCCCATGGGACCCTTGTGGACCCTGGTGCTGATCCAGCGGTCCGCCTCCTCAGCAAGCTTCCTCGGGTTGGACAGCTTGCTATCGATCAGGTGCTGGCGTAGCTCAGGAAAACAATTATCCGACAAGTGCTCCCATGCAATTAAATCAAACAGCCCTTGGTAATCATTCACTTTGCTACCCTTCACCCAACCATCCAGCGCTCTGCAAAAAAAGGTCACATATTCTACATAAGTGGTACCAGGTTTCTTGGTGCAATCCCTAAATCTCTGTCTGTACAATTCAGGAGTTAACCCATACCTTGTCATAAGAGCCTCCTTCATGTGTGGATAGGATGTCTTGACCTCCGAGGGGAGATCCAGCAGGGTGTCCCGCCCTTCACTTAGGAACCTTCCCCACAACCCCGCTCCCCAATCCTTCTCAGGGACCCGGTGGGAGGACATGGCTACTTCATAGGCCCTGAACCACTGCCCAATATCATCCTGCTTATAATATTCTTTGACTACATCTTTAGGAATGTGCACCCTTGACTCTGTTGAATTGCTGCCACCAGAGGGTGAGTTGTCTAAACTCCTGGCCTTGAGATCCAACTCCCTCATTTTTACCTCATGCTCCATGGCCAGTTTTTGCCTTTCCATCTCCATTTGCAGTTTTGCCATCTCCACCTCATGTGCTCGTGCAGCACTCCTGTCGGCCATCTCCTCTGGCGACAGGCCTCTGCTAGGCTCAAAAACACCTTCTGGGGGTATCACCTCCCGTGCATTCTCGGGGAACTTTGATTCGTGCCAGGCTCTCAGCGCCTTTACGTACTGATCCTTAGTGGTTAGTCCGCTTTGCTTAATTCGGTACTTGGAGAGATATCCTTTCAAGATATCATTGTTGCACTTCCGCAGTGCGCCTTCCTCCCAATCGATGTCATCAACTCCAGAGAATACAGAGGACGCTCTGCTCCCACTGACTGAGCTAGGCATGGTTTCTTAAGGTGGAGATTCTTCTTTAGCAACAACTGTCAATCAATCTGTGGCTGCGTTATAGGTCTGCTCTACGTGGTGATCAATAATTCACTGTATGTAAATCATAAATGCAAATTTGAAATCCCACCGCTGCCACCAATGTTAGAATGGGGAACCTCTGGTTGGCACAGGTAGGTACTTGTGACAAGCAGTGGTCCCTTCTTCTATTCAGGGCGAGAGAATTACCCCTTCAGAACAACCCCTGCTCACCCTATAGGTAGTGTGGCGCGAGCAGTCAGGGCTAAACTTCAGGGCGCTAGTCAGTTAAGCATTTATGATCACACACAGTAAACCACAACGATCCCCCACAAATGGACACCAGGCGTAAGTTGTATCAAAAATACGGATGCTTTATATAAAAGATTCTTGGTTACGCAGGCATGTACAAGACCATCAATAACGGTTGCGAAATGGAAGCCACAAGATGATAATTAGGCACTGTTCTTTTCTTTGGTAACTTATTCTATCACGAGCGCTTCACAGGGCTCGGTTGAGTCGGTCCAGTCACGATGATGCGCAGTGCACCCGGGGTACAGTGATACGGGGAAATCAGAACGTTGCGGACCCCGAGTCCGATAGAGAGTTCACTGTAGCTGGGAACGTGCGATGTGTTTGGACGAGTCTTCGGGGGAGATGCAGGTTCTGCACCTCGCGGGTCTTCCGGATCAAGAATTCAGCGGGCGGCTCTCGGTAGACAGGTGCGGCCCAGGGCCTCCGGCATGGACTGTGCGGGAGGTCACTGCGGAGGGTGGCACGGTCAGACTCAGGCTGGGAGGTGAAGCGGGGCGGCCGGATACGTTACGACGTAAGGGCGGCCGTCCGAGGCTTGATTTCACTTCCCAATTAGAAATCCGGCGGGAGGGCGAGAGGGCACCAGGCACGCTCCAGTGGCAGGCAGGTGACAGGGAAGCGGGGTGGCCAGCCTCGATGGGTCCAGAGCGACTCAGGTAGAGCGGGGCTCTCGGCGAGGGGAGTCGGCCAGGCTTCTGGGTGTCACGGCCCTAGGAGGGATGCGAAGGTGCGCAGAGCACTCCGGCGGGAGAAAGCACACGGCTCGAGTTCTCAGACGAGCGGAGACACGGTGAACCCACTGGTCCTGGGGTTCAGTTCAGGGGGCAAGCTCTTCTTCCAAGCCCTTGGAGATAGTTGAAAACAAAGTGCAAAGTCTCTTTCAGTCTTTTCCTCTCCTTCCTCAGCAAGGCACCTACTGCAGGCCAGTCCCTCATGTCAGGGAAAGTTACTCCTCCTTCAGCTTCTTCCAGGTCCTTCTAGTCGGGCAGAGTTCCTTCGTGGTTCAATCTGGATCTGATTTCTTAGGAGCCAGGCTCCTACTTTTATACAGTGATTCTTTTGTTCTTTAGCGCCAGGGGGCCTGGGCCTGGCTCAGTCCAGTTCTGGAGTACTTTGTTTTGGTGACTCGGCTCTTTCCTTTCAGCAGCAGGGCAGAGACATCAGCCGCTCCACAGGGGGCGGAGCCGGCTTTGTGGTGGCAGAGCACAGGTCTATTCAAGAGTCAGGGTGGACTCCTCCCACCCATCCTGGTGCGATCTCTCTACCCACCACCTGGCAGCCAACCTGTCTCCTGGAATCCCCCAGCCCTGCTCCTGTACTGTTGCTAGGCAGAACACACACCCACAGCAGAGGCGGACTGAGATGATCAGGCACGCAAAGGCTAACTTTCTAAAAGTAGCATTTGTAAACCCAGGATATTAAAATAACCTTTACTAAAAGATGTATTTTATTATCCCGAGTTCAGGCATACTAAACATGACTTTCTACCATGCTCTCTGAGTCCACTGGGGTCACAGCGTGTAGCGATCCCAGCAGCCCATTCTGGCCTATGGAGAGCAGGTAGCCTTCAATAGTGAAAAACGAAAAGGGCTGTAATTCACTATCAAGACATGCCACACACATCAGGGCATGTCCTACCTTATGCCTACAATGCACCCTGCGCTTAGGCCTACCAGAGGGGTGACTAACATGTAGTTAAGGGAAGGTTTAGGGACTGGCAAGTGGGGACACTTGCTCAGTCAGCGCGACGGTACCAGACCGCGCGCAGGTTCTGCAGTGGCAGACCCTAGACACATTTTACCCCGCTGCTTCGGTGGGTGGCACAACCAGTGCTGCAAGCCCACTAGCAGCATTTGGATATACAAGCCCTTGGCACCCCTGGTGCACTCTACTAGGGACTGATAGTAAACCAAATAAACCAAACGTGGAAGTCAATTCACATAATACATTTTACCATAGGGAGCACTTGCACTGTGGCACTGGATGGCAGTGGCACAGTGCCCTGAGCAGCTAACACCAACACAAAACACATTGAGGCACAGACAAAAATGGAAGGGTGACCCACGCCAATGGTGCCAGGTCTAACAAGGCTCATGATGATCGATGTACATTGGTAATTCCCCAATGCTTCATGGAATTTTGTGGCCAGCCTGTCCCTCCCTTCATGCTTCATCTTTTTGTGTCTTGGGACTTCAGTTAATTGATAGCGCTCATGGGCATTTGTAACAAGCAAACTCCTGATCACTAATGTGCAAGCACCCTTTTGGACATTTCATCTCATGTCCTGTTGCAATTCACAGTGTGTTTAGTTTGCAAACCTTGATATGTAATCTGCCATTTTTCATAGCGAGAAGTTGAGAGTTCTAAAGATTAGCAAGATACACAGGTACAAAAGCCCCTCTACAAATCAAGGGGCAAATTTACTTAGCATTCAAGCAACGCAGTGCGGGAACGCAAGTTGTTGTGCTGTGTTGCGTGAATATGAGAGAGCTGGGAAGCACCACATCTACTAAGATATGGTGCTCTTCAGCTCTCTCCCTGAGTGGTGCACTTGTAGCCCCCTGGTGCCAACACCAGCACGCTTGCACCACGGTGTACCGGGGATAGCTGCTTGCACAGAAACATTCCTTAGAGGCATAGTCCTCTGTCTATGCGTGCTGCAGAATGAGAAGATATTTCTCCTCTCTGAGGAAGCCGTAGCATTTTTCTACATTACCAGGTTTACTAGCATTAGTAAATCCGGGAATCCGTCAAAATATCCCACGCTCCACCCAAGGAACACCTTCCAAACGCAAGGTAACTCAAGGCAACGTACAGCGCTGCCCTGCATTGCTTTGTATTTACCTAACTATGCAAAGTGGCTTTGCATGTCTTTACAAATGCCAAAAAGGGTTTTGTGTTGGGGCTGCACCACAAAAGTGGCGCAACCCCAGCAAAAAACCTTAGTATATCTGCACCTAAGTGTCTACAAAGAGGCCTTAGTAATCCCTTCAGCTATGAGTACTTCTCCCAAACATTAGCTCATGCTATCATTTGAGGTTGGGCCACTAGTAAGGTGCAAATGTAGAAACATAACTGCAGAAGCTGCTCTCTAGTGAACTAGTGGAAAAGTGGAACAAAGAAGGCAGTTTTGAAAAATACTTCTCCTAAATCTGTATATTAAGTCTAGATTCATAGATCGTCTGAGCCGTGGTCAGAATATAAATTAGGAAAAATACGCGTGTAAACTGCATTAACAATAATTCATTACTAACAAACAACAAATGCTGGAGTGAAGCCCAAATACAGATAAAACAAATTTTATTATATCACAATAGGACAAATAAACCATCCCACAGGGCGTCATGGCAAAACATAATGTCCATCTCGACATTCAATGCTTTTGAACACAGGAAGTACATGATGAACCCTCAGTGTCAGTTGACAGCCCACCTGTTGAGGAAATAAGGGTTTGCAGACCCGAACCCAGTGCCCACCCCCATCTCTGTATACTGCAGTGTGCGCGAGTGAATTTCGTCAGCACTAAATCCCATCTAATAACCTCTGTGCAAATAACACCCAATAAACCCCCTCCAAACCCCTCTCCCTCCCGCCCCCCAGGCATGCAGCTGATTCATTAAAATATCTGCACTTGAGCATTGGTCGGTCCAACAATGCATCATGGGGTCTATGCCCCTGAGCTCTGGCTAGTGATGCAATGGGGGAAAATATTTACCATGTCAGCCTTTCCCAGCAAGGGGACTCCCTCAGAGCAACAAGGTGACCCCGAGTTCATTCTCCTGCTAGAGGGATCACCTCCTCTTGGTTGTCAATAGCGTCGTCAGTCGGGTGTTTCAACAGGTCCACCAGTGCCACCCATGCCCTTGCAATATCCGTTGATTTTTCGTTCCCAGTGTGATCATAAGCATTTCTTTAAATGAATTACTGATGTACAGCTGTGTACCAACTCTGAGGCAGGAACACCTCTAGAGAATAATTAGTTGAGGAGGTCGTGAATTTCTAGCTCCAAACAAAAAGAGAGGGGTGCAATGTAGCGAATGGACGATACATTTGGGGGCCTATATCTTTATTTCTCCTCAATACTTCCTCTTTCTATGTGTGCAGCACATGTGTGCTTTAAAAGCAGAAATATTTTTTAATTTCTACTTTCTTTTCTGACTTTGCATGTGTGCTGTACCTGGCAGGGGCGGCTCCTCCGTTAAGACGGAGGAGCGTCACCCCACTGCTCTCAGAGCAGGAAAAATGAAAAATAAAATGATAATAAAACCGTTATGATCAGTTTCTTTTTCCGAGCTGCGGAGCTGGGTTAGGGCGGGGTGGGGCTTTGGTCACAGCGGGAGTAGTGGTTCATGCACTTATGTGTGCATGGTGGTTGGGCCAGCCGTCACGGGCCAGCCCAATGGTCATGGGCACTTTGCATGTTCTCCACAGGATGTAATACAGAGCCTGGGTGGAGAACATGCACAGGCTGCATATTAAGGGTGGGCGCTAATTTCCGTTTCGCTCACGGAAATTGCGAAATTTTGATATTTTCGGGTTCCGCGCGGAACGCGAAAATGTCGAAACATCCGCGATCCGCGGCGTAACGGAAATATGCAGGGCAGGGTTCATTCTGGCATGATGCTCCTGTCATTTTAAACCTCAACAGGAGGCACTTACAGATTTAAATAAAGCAGGTGCCCGATTTGAAGGTCAAATTCAGTAATGCATTAATCAGCACAAAAGATTCGTGAGCACGGTGGAGGCTAGGCATGTGTGCTTTCTCCCCATATCTACCATCAACAATGTGTTGTAATCCTTGATGGAGGTCTGTGCATCCATGAGTTTCTCGAGCGCAATCCCCGTTTAGTTCCTGACACCAGGAGGATCTGTCTCCTCATCTGCTGCTCTGGTCGGTCTCTGACCCTTTATAAACAAGAGGCATGTGAACTGCATAGAAGCCCCGCCATCTGGCCCCAGCCCACACACCAGCAGTGTGCAACGTCTTCCCGCCCTTTCCCCACTATGATGGACAGCTCACTCGAGGGACCCCGGCGCCCATTGGCGCGGAGGCAAAAGTTACAGACACACATGGTCACTGGAGACAACTCTTCTGGCCCTTTACGCAGCTGTAGTGTAGGAAAAGCAGTATACATTTACCCACCGAGGTAGCACTTACTGATTAGCCAGTAGAAAGTACTCCATTCGAGTAGAGGTATTGCACAAAACGGTGGCATCTTCTTGGATAAATATGCAGGGCAGGATTCCTTCTGGCACGAGGTTCCTGTCACAAAACTTAAGCCTCAACAGGAAGCACTTACAGATATAAATAAAGCAGGTGCCTGAGTTGAAGGTAAAAGTCAGTAACGCATTAATCAGCCCAAAATCTCCGCGAGCACTTGAAATTTTGCGTGCTCGTGGAGATTTTGTGCCGTTTCGCGAAATTTTGCAAAAGGCAATTTCGCAAATTCCACCCACCCTTACTGCATATCCACATCTGAACGCCAAGCCATGGCGCTCTGACCAATCACGGGGCTGCATTGCAGCGTTGTGATAGGCTATGGGGAGATTGTGTGCTTCCGGGACTCATCAGCAAAGGAGGAGAGACTGAGGAGCGACAGCAACAGCGATGATGGAGGAGAGATGGAGGTGGCTGTGGCTGTGGGGAGGTAAGTGTTTTTTTTAGTTTTAATATTTTGTTCACCCTTGCCCCCGTTCTCTGCCAGACACCACTGGTACACTGTATATGCAAAGTAGGAACAGTTTTAAAACTATTCTAGGCATAGTATTTTGTACTGAAAGGGATCCCTTCCAGCCAGTGACGGCCCATGTAGGGCGTTTTACCGGGGCGGTGATGTGGCGCAGAGGAGGGGCCGGGTGGGGGGTTGCAAAATGCGGCATATGGCCGAGTTCAGGTAAGATACGAAAAAAAATAACACAACGAATTTCGTTGCGCGGGCTGCATCGCCAAATGCGATGCTGCACGCGCTACGAAATTCGTTTTATTAATTTTGTTCGTAACTTACCTGAAATCGTCCGTTTGCTGCATTTTGCAACACCCCACCCTGCCCCTCCTCTGCGCCACGTCACCGCCCCAGTAAAACGCCCTACACGGGCCGTCACTGCTTCTAGTACAAAACCTTTTCTAGACTCAGGCACACACCCTTGCACAATGGCACAAAGGTGTTTGGTGGCGCTTGTCAGCAAACTTCTGCACAGGCACTAGCACTACATTTTTATCTTTTGCGTTGGATGACACTTTTGTAAATCTGGCACCAAAGTGTAGATAAATTCAAATTCCTGCTACGGTGTCGTTTTAGGATGTGGCACTCACAAGTCTCTTTTCCAACTTTCAATCCCCTCCCCCCAGTTAACTTTTTCACAAACTCACCCCTTTCTTGGCTCTTTCTGTGCTAGCTTCAAACATTTCCTTTTACCACACTTCTGGAATGAAATATGAGTAATTTCTTGCACAGACGAGACTCCCAGCTGAACTGTGGATTAAAAATTGAAAACAAGCAAGAGTGAAGGCAGTAAATCATTTCAGGAAAGGGAATGGGAGACAGGCAATGGCTGAGAAACAGCCAGCACCACTTAGCGCCACACATTTCACAAAAACATATGATTTACAAAAAACCTTTGTCCTCGATTTACTGAGTGCGTGGACCATTTGTTGAACAAACACTGCTTGGGTGGAATATCGATCAGTAAATGATTCCATGAAAGAAACATCACTCGGTGCACTATTTCATTACTTATAGGAAAGATATTAATATCCATTGCTTCATATTTTTTCCAATAGACCATTTCATTGGGCTTGGTCATGTGCTACTTACTTTTTACAGTGAGTGCTGTGACACAGTGAATATAAGCAGGTATTATGTGCCAAGTGTATAGTAGTGATGGGCATCCAAGGCAGAACTCTGAGGAATGCCAGCTTGTAGGAGTGTGAGTTGCAGAGACAGGGACGTTCCCCAAAACAGGTTGGAAGACAACAGGACAGATTATTGAAGTTCAAGCGTGACCAAGGAGGTGGCTATGGCCAGCATAAGAAGTGATTTATGCAAAACGACAAGAGTTGGTTGTGCTAAGAAAGTTAGACGTGTTATGGTGGTTAGCATAATAGTCTTGCTAAAATTCATGCTCAGCAGACGTTTCTGTGGAGACCAGGCAAAACTACAAATGGGACCCACTTATTACATTTTGCCAGGGCATACAAGCAGCTTTCATGAACGCCTGATTCAAATACAAAACAAATCCTAGGTTTTTTATAGAGTGTCTCTCGCTCTCTGGTAGCTTTCCCGGGTGCCCCATCTCATTACTAATAATAGAAAAACTGTAACTTTGTATAAGGGATAAAGTACCCCCTGCCATACGTTATAATGACATTGCGAGTCACCAAGGAGGTCCATAACCATATAGAGAAGTGAGGCCAATAGCTGAGTTCTTTTATGAGGTTAAAGTCCGAGGGGACTTGCAATATCTTTATCATGTATGGCAGGGGATCCTATATCCCATGCAATACATGGTCACACCATCACCTTTACACAAACCACTTAAAGCCTTGGTGAATTGCTCCTTTACACGAAAGAGAGAGAATGTTTGCAAACATGAAGAATAAAAATGGAATGTCTAGTGCAAAATTGATCACATTAATAACATGTTAGATATTTGCTGCAAAAGATATTAGAAACAGTTCAATACAAGTGACTTTTAAAAAAAAAGCTACAGTAGCTGGAAATGTGTAGAAACCTGCACAGGGCAGTGGCGGCCAGCATGAGCTTGAGGGTGGAGAGGCAAGTGTGGGGAGACGCATACGGGGGCACGGGTCTCAAAGTAAAAAAAAAATACAAATATGCACTTGCCTTGCTGCCGGGTCCTGTGTCTCTGCTCCTTCTTTCCTGCGTCCGACTCCAGGAACAGGAAGCACAGGCCAGGCTCCCCTGACCAATCACAACACTACAATGCAGAGTTGTGATTGATCTGAATGCTGTGACACGGCACTCAGCCAGGGGCTGGAAGGATGGGCATGTTCTCCATGCAGGCTGTGGTGCAGCCATCATGGAGAACAGGGAAAGTGCGCATGAATGTGTTGGGCGGCCCAAGAGGGCCGACCAAACAGTCATTAGGCATTTAGGAGTGGGCAAACAACTCCTCCCCTACTCTGTAGCCCCTCCCCACCCCTCACACAAAGCTATCGCAGGAGGACAAAATAAAATTATAATAACATTACGTTATTATGATTTTATTTTTTCCTTTCTTTTATTACTGCAGAGCAGTGGGGCGACGCTTCTCCACCTTAGTGGAGGAGTCGCCACTGGCAAAAGGATTCTAACTTCTCTATAATTATCTAAGGAGTGCAAAAAATAAACTGTGTTTTTTTTACATGTCACTGTAAACTAGAAAAATTGAGCAGAAGAAAGAAAATCAATGTTTCATTTTTGTTGCTTTAAACAGCTGCTCGGTGACTTGATCTGCCTTTTATCTAAGCTGCTGGCACTGGCAGCAGGAATTGTGATGTCTGAACTCGACTCACCACAAGTCGCCAATTATGAAGAAATTAGAGACTGGCGACGATGTAGGGATTGCAGAATCCCATGTATTACAAAGCTATAATTAGAAATTGAAGCAGGAGTGCGGGCAGTTTAAAAGTGTCAGGATTGCTGCGTAATACTCCAGTAATGCGGCTTTCAGTGCAGACAAATAGGGCTCATGTGATTTTGGGTGATTTGGGTGGAGTACAGATAGTCACGGAATGGACCGCGAGGGCTTGTAGGATTTCAGGAGGGGAGTGGAAACATGAGGCAAATATGTTGTTTTACTTATTTAATATGGGAGTGATAGTGGCTGAAGTGAGTTTTAGGAGTGAGAATTATCAAAGTAGAATTCCTCAAATATGACAGTTGCTGGTGGAAGACTTAAATCACAGAGGATTATGAGGCATGCAAGGGGAACATACAGTATGAAGCAAAGGTCCCCAAAGCTATTGCTGAGTTGGGGCAATGAAAGATCACTACTATACTCCCCATTCTGAGTTCTGCAAAGGAAATTACCGCATATAAATTCACTTCACTTGATTCAGAGTAGGCTTTTCCACACAAGTTTTTCTGGGTGTGTGGGGACCATATCCAATTTTGCAGACCAGTAATTCTGACCCAAAAACTGCATGAGGCTTTATGCATGGGAATACATTGAACAAGGGAGTTGAGTGGGAGTGGGCGTAAGTGGTTTGGAAAACAGTAGTAAGGCTAGAGTGGGAGTAAGTGGTTTGGAAAAAACAGGAGTATGACTGGAGGGAGACTAGTGAACATGAAAAAAGGAGCTAAGCAGGAGTGGGAGCCAGGATTTATAAAAATTGATGTAAAGCAATAGGGAAAGTAATGGGTTTGACATAAAAAGAGTACAGCACAAGTTAGTGGCTTGAAAAACAAGAGTTAAGTTGGAGAGGGAAGAATGGGGTTTGATAAAGGAAGTACAATGGGAGTAAGAGGCTTTTAAAAGAAGTACAGCTGGATGGTTTGTAGAAAATAGAGTATATTCGGAATAAGAGTAAGAAGTTTTAAAAACACAAGAGTAAAGTGGTAAAGGGAGAAAGCAGTTTGAAAAAAATTGGAATAGTGGCAAGGGGAGTATTCCAAGGGATATGTAGTCAGGGAAGAGGGTCTTTGAAAAAAGAATGTGGGCTAAGGTGTTGTAAATTAAGGCAGAATGTGATTAAGCATTTACTGAAAACATTAGTGTTTCTCTCCTATCGTGTTTTCCTCATATGTTGGCCGAAGTCCGGACTCCATTTTGTATTGACATGCTGCCACGTGTTCACCACGAGGAGAGTCCGACCTCTGTGTTAGTTGTTCTTGTGATCTGCCTAGCAACAGTTATAAATAGCCCTCCTGTCCATCTGGCGCATGCCCAGACTTGACCACATCTGTTATAATTAGCTTTGCTTGACCATGTGTTTTCGCGGGCTCAAGGAGTGTGTTAGCTCCGCCCATGTATTGATTTAGAATCGAGAATGACCCTAAATGGTAATGTTCTTCGACTTCATGTACTATCCACCCACTCATGAGCCCCTCTGTTGTGTATAAAAGGGGACTGTGTACGCAAGTTCTGTGTGCTACTCCTTGCAATACTGAAGAGTGTTGTGTGGATTGTAGGACCACCCTTAAGGGTTAATAAACATTGTTTTTGTACTTTGCAGTTTCCGTGCCAACTTCCTTATAGATTTCGTTGCAGAAGAGCGAACCCTTGTCTCTTGCGGGCCTAGCTAGGGCTTGTATTCATCAATTGGCGCCCGGCACGTGGGGCTCATCGGCGACTCGGATGCTCGAAGGACTGGTCGCGACGAAGGTGAGGAGTTTGGCCAGGGACGTGATCACTGCCAGCGGCGTCTTAGCCTTGGCATCCCGAGGTTTTTCTTCCTTCCCTTCCGAGCTGACCATCTGGGTGGCGCCGGTCATCGACTGAGACCTCTTCTGTCGGTCCTGCCGTGAGAGCCGTTTGGGCGATTGTGGAGCTTGGCAGTTGGAACCTGGACTCTTGATTGGTAAGAACCGTTGTACGGTACTTGCTCCGAGTTTTGAAGCCTGGTGTGGCTATTTGAGTTTGATTGATGGTGACTAGTCATATTTTGAATTTGTCTTTGTGAACATATATGCGTTGCAACACATATAGGCAGGTAATGTGGAGAAATTTCTCCGGAGCTGTGTAAACTTGGAACGGCGCAACGATTAAGTGCCATTTTTCTTGATAATACTGCATATTTTGCATTATTCCTAACATGCCTGCTTTTAGCGCACTCCGTAAGTGGTGCTGCTGTTTGGGTAACCGGTTGAACCTCGAGGAATCTGCTCCAGCTCCCCCAGAGGGGACTCCTAATAGGGATATGTACGTGAAGCATGGTCTTTCTTCCATAATGTACAGCACATTGTGGAGGAAATATACCAAGAAGGATCCTGAGTTGCGATGGCCTTTGTATGGATCGTTTGATATGCGTAAGATTGAGTATGTGGAACAGTGTATGTGTAAGCGACGTGCTCGTCAGGATATGTTTGAGTGTGTGCGGTTATGGGTGAAGGAAGTGCGTGAGCGAGAGAAACGTGAGAAAGCATTGTTTGATAAAGAGCAACGAAAGAATGATCATGTGCGAGCACAGGAAGCAAAGCGTCGGGAGGACAAAGAACAGACGGATAGACAAGAGAAAGAGCGTAGGCTACAAGTTTCGGGTCAATATGTTGTTCGCCAGCCAATTTATCCTGTCCTTAATAATCCTGATGACGATTTTTATTTACTAGATCGCTCTCCGCCCCCTTATGTTGGCGCATCCGCTCCGCGGCCGCAAGATTCCGACCCGGCTTCGGGTAAGGTAGACACACGGTCCATGTTGCCAGCCGAGCAAATGGCTGAGCTTCGGCAAATCTCCTTCCGTGCGCTGAAAGGCAAGGTATCCCAGGAGGAATTATTTCAAATTTGGGGGCCATGGCAGGAGAGAGATAAAGTGTATTTTCTGGGTCATTTCGCGGATGAAGTGATTAATGCTTTCCGAAAATATTCTCATGTTTTTGAGCCTGACGAAGTGTCTTCGGATGCCAGAGCAATACGTAACGGTGCTTTTTCTCCCTCTAAGGCTCCTGAGGCGGCTCGGCGGCTGTTCGCCTTGCGGGACGAGGTACTGGCCCTTCGAGAGAAAGCACGCCAACGAGCGGAAACGGAGAAGCAGTCGGATTCGGTTGCAGCAGAGGGCCACCCATCCGCCTCCCAGTCAGATAAGGATGACATAGTGCATGCTAAACCAATGCGAGAGGCGGCGCCTTTGTATGTTCCTCCTAAGGGAGCGGGGACTAGTTCCGATATTAACTCCGTCGATGCTAAGGGATATTTCGTGTATAATTGGGTTTATACTCCATGGCATAGAGCCGATGTTATGGCGTTAAAGAATGCATTGCCTGACCCCCGCAAGAATCCAGCGGCCTTCTATGAAGAAGTCGAGGGGGCCTTGAATTCTTGCATTATGACCTTAGCGGATATAGATCTGTTCTTTGGCCTTATTCTACCACCGGACACGTGGCGATCTGTCCGAAAGGTGGATGATATAGTTGCTTTTAAGGCCCGGTGGTCTGACCTTGAGGATGAGGATAGGGAGCGGAAGCCCGCACAGAAACCTCCCCGGAATATTCTAGATCTCCCTGCTGCTATTGTGGCTAAATTAAAAACAATAATCCCCCCCAAGAAGATTGACTGGAATATGTTGGCGGCATGTAAGCAGAAAGTTGATGAGTCAGTGGCAGATTTCTTCACGCGTTTTGAAGAAACGTTCCATGATTTTAGTGGCCAGTCGCTTACCGACGACACAGGCCGCCACCTTTTCGCGGACAAATATGTGGCTAATCTACTGCCGGCAGTTGCGGCCCGGTTAAAAGCGAGTGAGAGCTCTTGGTCCTCCGCGACACCGACGGCCCTTCTGACCATCGCCCAGTATTATGAGCGTCAGGAGCATGAGGCGAAGGGCCAGGAGGAGAAGAAGTCGAAAGATCTCAAAACGAAAGTTATGTTAGCACAAGTATATGGCCCGCCCCGCCGGGGTAATAACAATAGGGGAAGGAGCGGATCTTATGGTCCCCCTTCGGGCCGACCTGATTTGAATAAGAACCAATGTGCGTACTGTAAGCAGTTGGGCCATTGGGCCAGGGAGTGCCCAGCGTTGCGCGCTTCGCGGCAGGGGCACACTCCGGGTGGCCAGAGGGGGAGAGGGGGCTTCTCGAACTTTAGAGGGACCTCTAATGATAATGTCCGTTTTGATACTGCCGGACAGCACCGAGATAGCTCGAATATTTTTGATCGCCAGCATCAGTACCATGTATCGGACATCGATCACTCGGGATATCACGATTCTCAGCATGCATAGGAATGCGTAGGATGGGGGTCCGAATCAGTTGAGGTGCCGGTCGATCAGACGGGTCCTTATGTATCGGCTGAGGTTTTAGGTTCTACTGATCAGTTCCTAGTGGATACAGGAGCGACACGTAGTGCATTGTCTAGGTACTTGGTTCCGGGGGCTCCCCCATCCGGCTCGATAGTTACATCGGTAGGGTTTGACGGTACACTTTCCCGAAGCCCTCTTTCACAGCCCCTTGCATTTAAAGTTGATTGTTTTTCTGCGCCTTGTCCGTTTCTGCTTGCTCCGTACACACCGGATAACATTATGGGCCTTGATATGTTAAAGCACTTTAGGGCTACAATTCGCTGTTCCCCCGAGGGTGTGAGGGTGATTTTAAATGACAACTACCCCCGATCTGGGCGGATGTGTACGATTTCAGAGGATGCGTTGTTGGCTACCCTCCCCCGAGCTTTATGGGCCACGTCGGACACGGATGTGGGACAAATGGTGATTCCTCCGGTCCACATTAGTGTCCAGGAGGGGGCGGTGCTACCACGCCTCCCCCAGTATCGTATTTCCCAGGAGGGCGAGGAAGCTCTCATACAGATTGTGCAAGATTTGATCGCGGTAGGAGTAGTGGAAGAAGTTCCCTATAATATCTGTAACAGTCCGATTCTCCCTATTCTGAAAAAGGACACGGATGCAAAGGTTTATCGGTTCATAATTGATTTGAGGGAGGTGAACAAGATCGTGATACCTCAGTACCCGGTGGTTTCCGATATCACGACGTTGCTCACCCTGGTCCCGCCTACGGCGACCGTGTTCTCAGTGATTGATTTGAAAAATGCCTTCTTTTCTATTCCCATTCACCCTGATAGCCGATTCCTTTTTGGGTTCACATTAAACAATAGATCTTATCGCTTTTGTAGAATTCCCCAGGGCTACACAGAAAGCCCTAGTATTTACAGTCAGGCTTTGAAACGACAGTTGGATTCCTTTGCTTTACTCGAGGGGGTCGCCCTCATTCAATATGTCGATGACATCCTGTTGGCGGCTGACACCCTGGAGTTGTGCGAGGAAAGTACGATAGCCTTACTTTCCTTTTTAGCATCCCACAATCACAAGGTCTCTAGGAAGAAATTGCAATTCTGTAGACCAAAGGTGACTTATTTGGGTCACCTTTTGTCTAAGGAGGGGCGTGCACTCACACCAGATCGTATCCAAGTAATTTTGGACACACCAAGGCCATCCACGCAGAAGGATGTGCGTGCATTTTTGGGTCTTGTTTCTTTTTGTAGACAGTGGATATTGGGGTTTTCACACATAGCTAAGCCATTACTAGCGCTCTTGACAAAAGACACGCCCATGCCGATCCCCTGGTCAGATGAGTGTGACGCTGCTTTTCAGCAATTAAGACAGGCCCTTTGTTCAGCACCAGTGTTAGGGACCCCTGATTATGCAAAACCCTTTTCGTTGTATGTGCATGAGAAAGATGGATGTGCATTATCAGTCTTAGTGCAGATGCACGGCGATAAGCAGCGCCCTTGTGCATACTTTTCGGCTGTGCTTGATCCTGTCGCCCGAGCATTACCAGGGTGTTTTCGCTCGGTTGCGGCGACAGCTGTGTCAATACGGCAGAGTGAAGGAATTGTATTGTCCCATAAACTGTTGGTGTTAGTTCCCCACGCTGTTGATGCCCTGCTTAATCAAACAAAGACGCAGCATTTGACCAGTGCCCGTTTAACGGGATATGAGTTGACGCTTTTGGCTCCTCATATTACGTTAAAAAGGTGCGTGACATTAAACCCGGCCACATTGTTGCCATACCCCGAGACCCAGCCTGAGGCACAGAAAGCGCATGATTGTATTCTTGTGACTGAGGAACAAACAAAGGGTCGTATTGATCTCCAGGATACGCCCTTTTCAGAGGTAGATGGAGAGTTGTGGGTAGACGGATCATGCCTGAAGCTACCAGATGGTACGACTTCAGCAGCGTATGCAATTACCACGTTACAGACGATAGTGGAAACAGCACGCATACCACAGAAATCAGCTCAAGCAGCGGAACTGATAGCGTTAACACGAGCGTGTGAGCTCAGTACAGGATTGTGTGTGAATGTTTACACAGACAGCCGCTATGCCTTCGGAGTAGCGCACGATTTCGGCCTACTCTGGAAGGAGAGAGGGTTTCTAACGTCACATGGGGTACAGATAATGCATGGGGAGTTAGTTCATAACCTTTTAACTGCATTGACATACCCAAAGAAAATCGCCATTGTTAAGTGTAGCGCCCATAGGAAAGTGGTTGATAAGGTTGGAGAAGGGAATGCGTTAGCAGATCGAGTAGCACGGGAGACTGCGATGCAGCCCGGTACTACTGCCATGTATGTAGTGAAGTCACAGGTGGAGAGATGGCATGATGCGAAGGAGCAAGTGCGAGAAATACAAAAGACCGCTTCTGACAAAGAGCGGGAACAATGGGTTAGCGAAGGAGAGCTGGATGACGAGGGTTGCTGGAGAAATAAGCAGATGGATAGATGGAAATTACCCACGGCTTTTGTACAACCTATGGTCCAGATGGCACATGGGCTAGCACATGTTGGAGCTTCCGCAATTGTGAAATTGCTTACCCAAGTCTGGGAGCATCCAGAGATTGCTAGCACAGCAAAGAGGGTGGTGCAGACCTGTATGATTTGTCTGAAGTACAACCCAGGGAAAGGCACGCGAACTCCAGCAGGAGGATTTGCGACACCCACTGCACCCTTTGAGGTTCTGCAGATGGATTACATCCAGCTTGAGCGCTGTAACAATTTGAAGTATGTTCTAGTAGTGGTTTGCGCCTTCAGTAAGTGGGTTGAGGCGTACCCTGCGAAAGACAATACTGCAATGACTACAGCGAAGCTATTGCTGAAAGAGTTTTTCCCCCGATACGGCGTCTGTAGACTTCTGTGGAGTGATAATGGCCCTCACTTTGTAGCGGATGTTATAAAGTATGTCTTGAAGGGCCTAGGCATCACTCAGAAGTTCCATGCCGTGTTCCACCCTCAGTCTGCAGGACTAGTCGAGAAGTATAATGGTACACTGAAGCTTAAGATCGCCAAAATTCAAGCTTCAACATCTTTGACTTGGCCAGACGCCCTGCCACTGGCGTTATTGTCAATTAGGTCGGTGCCACACTCTCGAACCGGCCTTACGCCCTATGAGATTGTATTTGGACGACCAATGAATATTTGGGGTCCACCAAGGCCTAAGGCTGTGTATGATGTACCTTGTGTGATGATGGGTGATTATCTGGCACAGTTAACGGATAACTTGGTTTCTATTCATCAACAGGTCCGAGAGGCGCTCCCTGATCGGTCTACTGGCGAAGGACATGGTCTCCGGCCCGGAGATCATGTGATGATAAAGGTCTTCGATAGATCGAACAGTTTGGAGCCGAGATGGATCGGACCTGAGCAAGTCCTTCTTGCAACGAGGACGGCAGTGCGAGTCTCGAACAGGAAGAATTGGATCCATTCCTTGCACTGTCGAAAGGTACCGCCCGGATTGGTGGAGTCTGCCGTGCTGACCGATCAACGAGAAGTCCTAGCAGCAGAGACAGGCCGTGTTGCGAGGCCAAACGACACTGAGGAGCTCTTTTCGGACCACACGACTTCTGGAGGAAGGCGATATCATCTGCGACCAAGGAAGTGAGATCTTCAGTACTGGGACATACTGTCAGAACGGCCCTTGGGTTAGTGAAACGGAGAGCCGCTGAGGCAAGGGGGGGGGATCAGCCCTGCATTAGTGTAGCGACACCCGTCTTGGCCCGTTGGTGAAGAAATCAACCGCTGCCCAAGGGGAAGAGTTCTGACAGACTTTTAGTTTCAGGAAGATATTAGGGTATTGTTTCCTTTGACATGGAGAAGAAGAAGATTTTTTGTGCGTTGGGGTTCATGCTAGCAGTAGCTATCGTTGGTATAACCACATGGTTTGTGGAGGAGGCAACTCCAGCCCGAGAGACACTTGTGTTGACGACTCCAGTGCCTGCGGAGCACTACTTTTACACATTGCCATATCAAGAGTTGAAGCATCGACAATCCTATTTGAATAACACTTTCATTCAGATGCTGCATCACACCCACGTTGCTACAAATGCTACGAACTGTTGGATATGTGGGATGATGCCAGCCCATCAGAAGAAAGGAGGTACGCCATTCATACCACTTCCTTTCTCTCACAATGGCTCTTGTAGAGCATGGTACACTTTGTTGTTTGCCACTCGGAAACCGACAGTGGGACGACTGCTTTTTAGACTTAATAAAGAATGTCATCAGGACAGAAATGGATATCCACAAGCAAATGGAACGATTTGGGAATGGGAAGAGTACCGACCAGACAATGAATCCATTCCCTATATCTTTACGAACACTAGAGACACTATGGGGAAGGACAAGTTTGTGATCCAAGTGGCACAAGCCCAAGCGGACCTGTGTGTCCAGAGTGTGGGTTTTATCCCTGTTGGTGTCAGTGATTGTTTAACTGTTCTGAATATCGACGGACTGAATAACAGCACCTTCCTAGCATCCCATAATACCTATTTTGTATGTGGAAATAAAGGTTATTACCGTTTGCCGGCTGGGTGGTCCGGGGTATGCTATGTATCATTCCTACTACCCCCTGTATTCCTAGCACCTGCATCGTATCATAAAGACCTGAAATTGTTGAATAATGTGACTGTAAATAGGTATAAACGTACTTTATCGACGGATGATGTGGATCAGACTGATACCAGTTTGCAACAGTATATTGATTTTAACTTAGGATTGTTCTTCTTTGTTGGTGCCGCCTTGAATAGTAGGAAGATCCGAAGATTAACAAGAGTGGTAGAAGCTGTGACAAACCAGACTGCTGCTGCTCTTGGGAATCTTACGGAAGAATTACAGATTACCAGAATTGTTGCATTGCAGAACCGTATGGTATTGGATGTAATGCTAGCTGATCGAGGAGGAGCCTGTAAAATTATTGGAAGTAGCTGCTGTGTGTTCATTCCTGATCATACACCATCCGTTTATAACGCCATTAATAAGCTGCATAAAATAGCAGCTGAAATCCACACGGAAAACGGCACTTGGTCCTTTTCTGGATGGTTTTGGGCATTGGTTACTGCCTGGGGATGGAAGGTCTTAACTGGTCTTTGTATTATCATAGCAATTCTATTCTTTCTCTGTATGTGTATTCAATGTGGACCATTATGTTGTTCTGTATGCATTTCATTCTGCATTCCAGATAAGAAAGCTATTGCCGAAGTTGCCCGCCAGAAGGGTCTAGCTAAAGAGGTTAAAGGAATGATGATAATTGACATATACGATGATTATTCTTGGAAGCCAGATGTCTTCAGTAAATGCTGAAAGGGTCGTCTGTTGTAAATTAAGGCAGAATGTGATTAAGCATTTACTGAAAACATTAGTGTTTCTCTCCTATCGTGTTTTCCTCATATGTTGGCCGAAGTCCGGACTCCATTTTGTATTGACATGCTGCCACGTGTTCACCACGAGGAGAGTCCGACCTCTGTGTTAGTTGTTCTTGTGATCTGCCTAGCAACAGTTATAAATAGCCCTCCTGTCCATCTGGCGCATGCCCAGACTTGACCACATCTGTTATAATTAGCTTTGCTTGACCATGTGTTTTCGCGGGCTCAAGGAGTGTGTTAGCTCCGCCCATGTATTGATTTAGAATCGAGAATGACCCTAAATGGTAATGTTCTTCGACTTCATGTACTATCCACCCACTCATGAGCCCCTCTGTTGTGTATAAAAGGGGACTGTGTACGCAAGTTCTGTGTGCTACTCCTTGCAATACTGAAGAGTGTTGTGTGGATTGTAGGACCACCCTTAAGGGTTAATAAACATTGTTTTTGTACTTTGCAGTTTCCGTGCCAACTTCCTTATAGATTTCGTTGCAGAAGAGCGAACCCTTGTCTCTTGCGGGCCTAGCTAGGGCTTGTATTCATCAAAGGGAAGGAGAGTGCACATTAATAGGCACAAAACAACACTCAAACATTTTAATTTTGAATTTGAATTCGAATTTGTGGAGTATAACATATGCTCAAAAAATAGCTTCAGGGCTCTTCAAGACCCTTTAAAAACTTAAAACGATTCTCAGGAATGAATTTCCGCAAGGAGGGTTTCAACAACCTGGAGAAAGCCAGATCGATATCGACTTGAGAACATAAATTAATCTGAACCATATTCGACATATTGGATTTTCATTGAGATCATATGCAGCATTTATCTCATGATAGTGAGAGACCTAGAGAGAGAATAAAAACAACAGAGATCTCAAAAAGTTATTACATGCTTGAATATAAATACAATAAAAAAAACAGTTTGGTGGGCAAACCACAACACCTTAAACTCAGAGCCCTGATGTGACCTGATAACACTGATTTAAATAGAGCACACCAGAGGCAGAAAAGTTCAGGACTTGATTTATTAGATGTTCTCTCATACACATGTGTAGTCTACTTGTGTAGCAACCCAGGTGAGCTGAAATACAATCCATGCCGAAAGGGAGAGATATTCAGATGGCAGAGTAGTGTTCATGCAGTAGAGGGTATACAGAGAACGTGTCTAGTAGAACCCACGTGTGTGCTGAATATTTTGTTGAAATGCCCTCTTTGGGCCAGGCTGGGGGAGAAGGGGGATAAAACTAAATAGAGAAAGTGTTGATCTACTTTATGTTTCAGTTTGAAATTAGTAACGTTCACGCTGTCTTCAACAGGTATAATTCAGGTGATCAAAAACGTTGCAGCGTTTGAGAAAATTAAAGTTTTGCAGGATCACCCCCCCCCCTTTTGAACTTACCTTTTTCTAGATGTAGTGCTGGTTTACTGAATCTGAATGCTGGGGTGCTGGCATCCAGTATCCAGTGAAGTGCTCTGACCCCCAAACACTTTTAAAATTGGCTAATCCCTGATTTAACATACCTGTCAGTCCCTACTATGTGGTAGCCTGGGTACGCACGGCATGAACGTTACATGTCACTATTCGACTGCTGCATCTATTGTACCACCACTAAAGTGACAGTGCAAAGCATGTCTTCAGGCCTACCACTGCAGCCTTAGAATGCATTTTTAAAACTTAAGATTCGACCTGGCTAAAAAAATACTTTTGCCTGACCCAACCTTACTTTTTAATATTGATAAACCAGTCCAGAGGGAGGCCTTATTTTCCCATAGGGCAGAGTTCATTGTATTTAAAAAGTTGGACATGTGTTATTTACATGTTCTGGAAATGAAACATCTCCAACATTGTTTTTCACTGCGGCATGGCTGGCTTTTCCATGGAAGCACTAGATTAAATGTTAACACCTTATAATGTATAAATTCGATTTGGGAATAGCTAGACCCATGATTCAATAATAGGAATTTAAAACCCAATCTGAGGGTAAAGTCGAATTTTAGATTCATGTTTTGAAAACACAACTTTTAGAAAGTTGGTATTTTCCTGACTAAAGGATCAACTAGCTTTTTCTGAGACAATTCCCAATTGTGAACTGAAAGCCTGCTGGGATACGCAAATTACTCTCCGTGAAGGAAACAAAAGGGCCTTTTGCCTGGGAGGAGGTGTGAACGCTTCCTGATGGATGGCCTGGGGGGTATGTGGCCACCTACTGTACAAGCTTCAATGGGGCAGCTACTGTTGTACAGAGATGTACTTAGGCCTGCCATTGTCTACATGTGTAGCCAGAGTGGCACGAGTACCAGTAGGGAAAAAACCTGCCTCAGAAATGCTTTAGCAGGTGGAGCTCCTCGTTTCCCTAAACATACCTCAAGGCTCTGACCAAGCGCAGAAAGATTATGTCATGTCGGAGTTTGGTAGAGCAGGGTAATGTGGGATTGGGTTAAGTGACATAATATTGGGACCACAAATATAGTGATACATCAATATTTTGTCAAAAATGTCAATCACAAAAATATTGCTTTCCTATGCATATAAAGGATGTGCAAAGATATAAAAAAATACATAATGTCACACTTATATTGTTTAAAAAGACAAACATATCGTAAAATACATAAATGCAAATAATATTTTATACTATATATAACCATATACTTACATAACCGTTCACACATAACTGTATATTTGTTTGTAAATGTGTGTATATCTTTACACACACACACACACACACACACATATTATATGTGTATATCCACACAACTTTGAAAGATGAGACGCACACTCGGGAAGTAAACCAAATCCGTTTTTTTGGTAACACGTTTCGACAGAAAAGCTGTCTTGTTCACACAGTGAGCAAATACGTGCAGAGCCATTACATAGATGCTACACAAAATCAATGACGGACTCCACATAAATGCTGTGGAGACTCCAATCAAATGCGGCGGCCATTTTGAGAAGGTGAAAAAGTTATACATAGCGTACATGTAAGCTCCGTAAGGCATGGCCTGTGTAGTACATATGTGAAATTACAATTTATGAAAGTAAATGTGCGTATAAAATAACGGTGAAGTTACCATACTGGTAGAATAATATTGCAACAATAATAGTACCAATTTCAATGAAAAGCAAAGTTCCTCGAACATACAAGTAAAGAAAGTAATCACCATGCTTACAATGCCACAAAAAAGGATAGTGCCCAAGGTCGACATGTCAGTGCTGCTCAATTGATGCTAATAAAATATACATTTCGCCATAGTGGTGTTAATTTCATGGCGGTGTTACATCGTAAGAGACAGTAGTGTTGATAAATTCTCATCACCAGAATTAGATACATGTAGGACAAATGTCCCCCTCAGGGAGAGATGGAATTCTTCAAAATGCCTGGCTATAGGGAAGTGATTATCCTTTTTGTTTATGGCATGTATGTGCTCGAGCACTCTCTTTTCGGCCATAAATGTGGTGCTCCCCACATACCTCAAATTGCATGGGCATTCCAATACGTACACAGTGAAAGAGGTACTACATGTTAAGAATTGGTTGATACTCTTGAGCTTATTCTGTCCTGGTATGGCGAATTCTTGTGTCATGTAGCTATTACGGCAGGCCTTGCAAACTGTGGTTTTGAATATTTACGGCCGGGAGGCGCACCGCTGCATATGAGCGGTCCCGCTGCTGTTTCTGTGATAGCGCTGTGGGCCAAACAGGCGAAAGGCAGTATGGAGGAAGGAAGAGTGGGCATACCGAGGATATTAATTTGGACATTTGCCTCTAAGTTGCAGCAGCCCACCGGGGTGTTATTGTATAAAGAACTTCCAGTCCCAGAATTCATTGTGACATTTACTCACCTGAATCCTATCTCGGATTTCAAAGAAAGGGCGTTCACTGGATGTTCTGATTGTTGGTATTCTGTGGAGAGCAGCATAAACCTTTGAAGAAGGGCGTCAGCCTGAAACGCGTCGGTTGCTGCAGACGCCGGTGTTACCTGCAACCTTCCTTGACCTGACAACGCCGAGGGGGAGTGCGCCTAGCTTTTGGGCAAACTGTGGTTTTGAATTTATATATATATATATATACATATTCAGCATAAGGTTAAAGTCAGCTTCAACAACAACCACACTGCACTCCCAGGGGATTATTTCATTCGGCTTTTCCTTATTGATGAAGTTCACATCAACGCGTTTCGATGGCCTCTCGCCACCTTGTTCACGATAGTGAAAAACCATTTGTTTCTCTTTTTTAACAAACATGTGACATACACAACATATATATTACCTACTGCCAGTCGCCAGTAGGTTGTTATAGTTAGGACCTTGCTTCTATTCAAAAAGCGTTTTTTTGTGGTTTTTCTTTTGTCAATATCTTTGCCGCCCTTTGACGATCTTTGTTAAATTTTCAAAACTAATGGGCCACTCACTTCAACTGCTGTGTTAAAAGTTTTGGGGTGATTCGTCAAGGGGGGGGCTGAGAAAAAGGGGGGGTCTCAAAATGCTTTTTCTCCATGTTAATTTCCATAGGACACTGTTGACGCAGCTACAGCCCTAACTGCTGAACGGAATTACACCAAATTTGGCAAAAAGGTAGCTCTTGGTCCAGACTGCACTCTTCGTATTAAATGGTGTAAATATGTTCAGTAGTTCATGAGAAAGGTCAAAATTTCTCAGATATACAAATAGGGACGCAGAGGATGCACGAAACCTCCAGATCTCGAGCCTGAGATCTGATTGGCTGCCAACACTTTAAACCAGGAAGTGTTAGCAGCCATCTTGTGACTCGGCTGAACCAAGTCACAAGAAGAAATGTGAAAAAACAAGAAAAGGGGGGCAGGGGAGAAACACCCTGACTCCCTAGGCCTGTTCAGGTGTCCCACAGGGACCACCAGGGCCAAAAAACGAATTTTTAAAAACAAAAATCATCGGGATTTGTGTTGGATCCATGAATACGGGCAAACATAAAAAAAAATACAAAGCTCGGGCTCCTGCGCTAGGTTTTCTTTAAGCCCCCGGGTGAGCCAGGTCCTGGAGGCAATCTTTAAAATAGATGTGGGTCCCGTGTGGGTTTTTTTTTTTACTGGCCAGGGATGGGGACCGTGGGGCCAAAATAGGCCTGGGGAGGTGGGCCACGTGACCCCCTCCTTAAAATAAAAATGAAATAATAAAAAATGAAATGGCCTGGCCCTGAAGATGGGGGCCCCAGGCCGAGAATGGGCCGGAAGGGGGGACGCTGGGCCCCCCTCCCTTGACAATGATTATTAAAAAACTGGCCATGCCCTGGGGGATGGGGTACCTAGGGCCGAAATCTGCCTCGGGAGGGGGGCATCATCGTTCCCCTCCTTTATTTGCTTAAATCGCCGGAGGCTACCCCGCTGTCTGCAGTAGTCTGCAAACGTGCCTCCTGGCGCGCTTTTGGTTGGGGGATGAAGTCCCATTCAATTCTGAGGGTTCTTAGGGGCCAACTAGCCCACCTGTTATCTCCAGTAAGCCCCACACAGTGGGATTGCTGAGAGAATTAAAAACACCTTAGAAATTCACTAAAAAAACAAAGGTTACAGGGCCGTTATAGTTAGGCTGACATTTAACTCCTACAAAACCGAAGAAATTCAGCAGTTATAGTTGGCTGCGCCAGCTATAACTTGCGCCCCCGCAATGCACTGCCTATAACCTCACATATTACATCACTCGTGACACATGTTCTCTGTTCGATCACATTCTGACATTTCCCTATGGGAGCATGCTCCCATAGGGAAATGAGAGGTGGAGTAAATCCCTGCACCGCATGGCAGGCACCTTGAGGTGTCCCCTCGGACCCGAACCAGAGGCTGCAGAGGCAAGGGGCCCTGCTAGGGGCCCCCATATTCGCTCTCTGACAGTTTTTCAATGTCAGAAAGCCTGACATGGAAAGCCTGCCTGAGAACGAGTATCATAATCCCAAGGGCAGAAAGACAGCCCTTTGGGATTACGGGCTGGCCACTGTGGTACTGTAAATTTTGGAACCGTGTTGGAAGCATAGCCCTACCATGCCGACTTCAGTATCAGCGAACCGCAAATGTCAAATGCGGTATGCATGAGTGTTTTCGTCATGTTTCACTGATTAATTCACCGTGCATACGATACCACATATTGAACCCTTGGGTTCCATTTTAGAACAGTAACCATTTTGGGGTTGCCCTCACATAGGCTGCGCACTAAGGCCATGCCTAGGCCTAAAGGACACGTACACCTTCTGTGACTTCTCTCTGACCTGTGCAAACTGACTCCGCTGCCCGAGGTCAATCCTGTCCGGCCAGTTCCTTTTCTCGCGGCCTAATGTGATTAGCATCAGGGCTCGACCCATCATAAAGTCCTTGTTCGCCCACGATCTCTGACTAAGCTATTTCACACCTGACTCTGTTTCCTACTTTATGGCTTGTTTTACGAGCAGGAGGTGCCCGTTTTATTGGGGTCCGCTGTTATCTGATGAGGGTTCTGAGCCTTGCTGGGTAAAATGACTGTATGCTTAATGAACTGAAATGTGGGATTGTCATTATGGCTCTGCTGTTTCTTTGAAACTAAAATATGTGATTGACCACTTGTAAAATAGGGGCGGTGTTGCCCCCAAGCGTAATTTTGTGTATATAAGTAAAGACTTGTTTTTGGTTCGGGAGCAGTCTCCTGAGAACATACATCGTGTTGTACTTCTCGGATACCTGTGATTGGTCTGCAGCCAATAAATACGATCTTTGATTTCATCTAGAAGACTCTGTGTTTCTTTAGGTCTGAAACAGGAAGAACCCGAAGTCTTATGGTGTGTTCCCCTGCACCGCTGGGTTCTAAAAACCCAGTACTTCAGTTGGCGCCCAATGTGGGGCGATTTCAGCGGTACAGGTCCAAGCCAGAGGTTTGTGGGGAGCTTCGTGTGGAAATTCTGGAGGAAGGCCGCCACTTCATCGACCCCTGCATGTCGACGTGGTCCGAAAGTCTTTACTGCGAGGTTCTCCGTGTCCCGACGGCTACGAAGGACTGCTGCCCTGACTATCGCCCTGTTTTGGACCCTTGACAATTTGGTAGAGCGAAACAATTGAGAGAGTCTTCTGGTGAAGTCATCGATACCTCAGTTAAGTATAAGTGGAGCGTCTCCCAGTTTGTTTGTATCCTTCGGGATTTTGGTATCCTATGGATCGCTTTGATTTGGGACTTGCAAGTGCCAAAGCCAGAGGACTCGTGTATTCACGAGACTATCGTATTCGATAATCCTTTGAAGTTTGAAACTAGACTAGTGAGCGAAGATGCCTGGTTCTAGTATATTTGGAAAATTGTTTTGTTTTGGTTGTAAAAGGGATTCCCGATTAGAGGATTCGTGTCCGGTTCCTCCAATTGGAACTCCAACTTATGAGCTTTATGTGAAACATGGCGTGGGCCCCATTACGTATAATGAAGTATGGATCCGATACACCAGGAAGGATGGTGTTTTAAAATGGCCCCAAAATGGTAGTTTCGACACAGAAATCCTAGATAACCTAGAAGTTAAATTATTCAAGAAGAAAGCCCGGCCGGCGATGTTTGATTCTTTCCGCCTATGGCGAAAAGAAGCCAAACAAAAAGAAATTAAATTAGCAAAGAAAAATAAAAAAGACAGAGGTATGTCGATAATGCAAGCAGCTTTGCAGTTTAAAGATAATGAAGAGGACCAAATGAATGAGCAGTTGCACAGGCAACGCAAACTAGTTATTGATAAATGTTACCCAGTTTTGCCGCCCCTTCAGCAAGATGCATTAAAAGAAAAGGAGAAAGACCCCCTAATGTCGCATTTACTAAGTTCGCCACCCCCGTATGCGCAAAATGCTACAGCACCTCCGCAACCCTTAAATATACAGCCTCCAGGTAATGCACCGCAAGCTTTCCCGCAGCCGCCAGCTCTTCCTCAGCCGGCTCCTATCCCTGCAGCGCAGCCTTCCCAAGGGACGCCGATTTTGCTACCTACCTCTTCTGCGCTCCCTACGACTTTACCTAGCACATCAGCTGCCTCCCTTGGTGCCCTACCTGCTACTACTCCTGTATCTGTATCTACACCCGTTTTTCTTCCCTCTGTTTTTCCCCCGGTTCTTGCCTCAACTTCTCCTTCTGCACGTCAACGAATAGCTAGTGCAATAACTAGTCTTATACCACCCCTCTTTGGGTCATCTAGTACGACCCCTGGTTCACAACGTAAGCAGTTGCGTAGTCAGCTGCCTGGTTCTGGAGAGAAAGAAGTATTGGACCACATGGCACAGAGGTGGATTATTTATCCTTCAAGATATGATGTAGAATCTGTTGTGAATGTTTTTCATCAGTAGGAAGCACCAAAACAGAGATACGTTTTTGAGAAAATGTGTGAATTCCTATGTGAGGAATTGGAAGATAATGGTTTAGACTCAAGCCCGCAGGAGTTGTGTCAAGTTGCTATCTTTTAGGATTGAGGATCCTTCTCAGTCACTGTTTGGGCTTGACTCCTCTGATAAAAAGGTGCGACAGTACCCTATGAGAGAAGTCCCTCCGGTATGGAAGGAAGCTGTTGTGGCTGATGCCGCTAATGGTATTGCTGCTATGCCAGCTCATTTTCAGCGTGTTTGGGTACATGTTCCCTAGAAGCGATCTGAAGTTTTAGCGCTTAAGCAGACATTGCCTGACCCCCGTAAGAACCCCGCAGGATATTATAAGGAGTTATCGCAGACTGCAGAATCTTGTGTCATGAATCTAGCTGACATAGATATGTTGTTCGGGAATGTTGTTCCACAGCCTTTGTGGGGATTGATTCGTAATACAGATCATGTTGCAGAACTAGGTGACAGCAGAAGAAAGATGAAACAGTGTCCGATTTCTTTACCAGGTTTGAAGAAACATTTATCGACCACAGTGGTCAAGACATGAGTACAGAAGGTGGTCAACGGTTATTTGTTGATAAATTTGTGCATAATTTGCTTCCAGAGTTGTGTAAAAAATTAAAAGACTCGGAGAGTTCTTGGGCCGTTTCCTCTTCAGCGCAAATACTGGCTACTGCACAGTATTACGAAAATAGGGATCAAGATGAGAAGGATAGAACAGACAAGAAAACGAAAGAATTGAAAACGAAGGTTCTTTTACAGCAGGCTTATCCGCCACTTGGAGGTCAGAATAATTATAGGCAAACCCAGGGTATCTATCAGCAACCCCAACAGTTTCAGAATAATCAGCAAATATATGGGTATTATCAACCATGTGTCCCTATAGGTCCCAATCAGTGTTCATATTGCAAGGAGGAAGGTCATTTTAAAAATAATTGTCTTAGATTGTTGCAGCGCACGAATAATGCTTATGGCGCAAAAGGTAGAGATGGCCAGCAAGCTCCAAGAGGTAGAGGGCGTGGAAATGTTCCCCAGAACGCGCGTCCTCTTCCACCTCAGAATACGATAAATAGTTTGATCAGCAAGCCAATGCAACTGGCAAGACAGCGCAGTACTATAATAATGACTATTATGTAGAAGACGATAATACGGAAGGTAATGATTACTAGGACAGCCATAGACAGAGAGAGGGAGTTGTTTCAGTGCCAGTGGATCAGAGCGGACCGTATGTTAAGGTGACTACAGCGGGTGTAACAGAGCCCTTTCTGCTGGATACTGGTGCTGCAAAGAGTTCTATTATGCGCTCAAAACTCCCTGGCGCGCCTTTGTCTGGCGAAATGAATGTTTCAGTAGGTTTTTCTGGCGCCCCGGTTAGGAACCAGATCTCAAGTCCTATGGTCCTTTCTATTGGACCTTGTGAGCTGAAAGCACCCCTTATCCTAACGACGGGATGTGGTGAAAACCTATTAGGATTGGATTTGTTAAAGAGATTACAGGCGACATTATATTGTTCCCCCGCGGGGGTGCAACTTACACTGGGTAGGGAAGTGATTTCTCCCATGTATTTGTCGAAGAATAAACTGCCAGCTGAATTGTCGTCTCTTCCTGATGCCCTTTGGGCCACTGGCCCTAATGATGTGGGCCTTTTGGAAATACCGCCGTATGTTGTCACTTTGAAAGCCAATGTTAAATTGCCACGCATTCCCCAGTACAAGATCTCTAATGAAGGTAAAATAGCGTTGTTAGCAATTATCTATGATTTAATTGAGAAGGATGTAATTGAAGAGACAAGAGGCAACGTTTGCAATAGTCCGGTTCTGCCTGTTTTAAAACGTACTGACCCTTCTCAGCCACCTGTTTACAGGTTTGTGATCGATCTTAGAGAGGTCAATAAGGTAGTTGTGCCACAATTTCCAGTCGTCCCTGATATAACTGCCTTGTTAACTATGATCCCAGCTTCCGCTGCTTGGTTCTCAGTGATCGATTTAAAGAATGCTTTCTTTAGTATCCCGATTGCAGAGGAGAGCAGGGATATTTTTGGCTTTTGTTTAGGAGGTCGAAGCTTCCGTTTTAAACGCACTACACAGGGCTACTGTGAAAGTCCATCAATATACAGTCAGGCTTTAAAGGCGCAGCTTGACGCACTTGTTTTACCTAGTGGTGCTACCCCTATTCAGTATGTTGACGACTTATTAATAGCCGCAGATACTGAGGAGATTTGTAAAGGAGCTACATCGTCATTGTTGCGTCACTTGTCTGCCTTTCATCACAAAGTGTCTCTCTCTAAACTGCAATATTGTCGACAAGAAGTGACCTATTTAGGTCATCTCTTATCGAAGGAGGGAAGGAAACTGACCCCAGAGAGAATTCAGGCCATTGCACAATTGAGCGTGCCAAGAACACAGAGAGAAGTGCGTGCTTTCTTGGGTATTACTTCATACTGTAGGCACTGGATCCCAAGTTTTTCTTTGCTGGCAAAACCGTTGTTAGCATTAACATGTAAAGATACACCGAATCTTGTCCCATGGTCTGAAGAGTGTCAGAAAAGTTTTTGGGAATTACGCAAGGCATTATGTTCAGCTCCTGTGTTGGGTACCCCCGACTATAGTAAGCCTTTTACATTGTATGTTTATGAAAAGGACGGTTGCGCATTGTCAGTGTTAACACAGCCTTTTGGAGACAGACCGCGTCCATGCGCATATTTTTCGTCGACTTTGGATCCGGTAGCGAGGGCATTGCCAAATTGTTTAAGAGCCACAGCGGCAGCAGCTGTGTCTATTCAACAGTCTGCTGGATTAATGATGAATAACACATTGATCGTAATGGTTCCCCATGCAGTGGAGACATTGTTAAACAGGACCAAGACACAGCACTTAACTAGTGCTCCATTGTCAGGGTATGAATTGACACTGTTAGCAAACCATGTGCACATAAAAAGGTGCAACACGCTGAATCCAGCTACATTATTGCCAATTTCAGCAGACACAGATGAGGTTGAACAGCATGATTGTCTGTTCAGAACAGAAGAAGAAACAAAAGGGAGAGTGGATCTTAAAGATACTCCCCTGGTTGAATGTGATGGTACTTTATGGGTGGATGGTTCATGCTTCAAGCTTCCGAATGGTGATACGACTGCTGCATATGCTGTCACGACTTTGCACACGATTGTTGAAACTGCACGTGTACCACATGGTTCAGCCCAAGCAGCAGAATTGATTGCACTTACAAGAGCATGAGTGTTGTCGAAAGGAATGAAAGTGTACATATATACTGACAGTCAGTATGCTTTTGGCGTGGCCCATAGTTTTGGGCGTTTGTGGAAAGAACGTGGGTTCCTGACCTCGCATGGAGCTAAGATTCAGAATGGTCAGTTAGTGAATGATCTCCTTGAGTCACTGACCTTGCCGTTACAAGTCGCGATTGTGAAATGCAGTGCACACAAGAAGGTTACCGATGATGTTGGGCGTGGTAATGCATTTGCTGACGAAACCGCGAAAGAAACAACAAAAGATGTGACAACCCGAATGTATGTTGCAGGCCCTGCAAGATGGGTTGGTGATGTTGGAATGTGTGAAGACACGATAGAGAGTGTGAAGTCCCTTCAAGCTGAAGCCACAGAGAAAGAATTGAGTATGTGGAAAGAAAGTAAGGGTGAATTGGATGAAAATGGTTGTTGGGTTGATTTGTCAGAACACCGGCTATGGTTGTTACCTGATGCATATGTGCTTCCAGTGGTTAAGATGGCACATGGAATGGCACATATCAGTGTGAAAGGGATTTGTAAGTTGTTGGCTCCAGTATGGCAGAATGCTGGAATTCCCAAGTGTGCGGAGAATGTGGTCAAAAACTGCATGGTATGTTTGAAATACAATCCTGGTAGGGGAACCCCAACTCCAGCTGGTCATTTTGCGCCTCCATCATATCCATTTGAGGTTCTGCAACTAGATTTCATCCACATGGAAAGGTGCAACAATTTTAAATATGTACTGGTTGTTGTTTGCGCTTTTTCAAAATGGATAGAAGCATATTCCCTAAAAGACAATACGGCCTTATCCACAGCTAAAGCCCTTGTCAAAGAATTTTTCCCTAGGTTCAGAATGCCAAGGATGGTATGGAGTGATAACGGGAGTGAATTTGTAGGTCGAGTGATGAAGGATGTGTGTGAGGGACTAGGCATTAAGCAGAAGTTCCACACTGCAAATCACCCCCAATCAGCTGGATTAGTAGAGTGCTACAATGGCACTTTGAAACTTAAGTTGGCCAAAATTCAGGCGAGCTCCGGTCTTAAATGGCCTGACGCTCTGCCCTTAGCACTCCTATCAACAAGAATGACTGTGCATTCGCGAGTGGGACTTAGTCCCTACAAAATAGTATTTGGCCGCCCGGCCAATGTATGGGGTGTGCCAAGACCAACAAAATTTAGTGAAATCGAACATCCAGTACTGCTTGATTATCTGTATGAATTGACGGCTAAATTGCGTGTCTTACACCAACAGGTTCACGATACTCTGCCCCAGGCCTCTGAAGCTCCAGGACACCCTATTAATCCTGGATCGTGGGTGCTGATTAAAAATTTTCAACGTACGAAAAATGATGAGCCCCGTTGGATCGGCACCCACCTCGTCCTTCCATCGACAAGATCAGCGGTTCGAGTGAAAGGGAAAAAGAATTGGATACACGGCATACATTGCAAGAGGATCCCTTTGCCCCTACCGTATGATCGGTGGGTCCAGGAGGGGATCGCTGAGTCTGAGGCTGAGACTGTGCCTCGTTTTGTGCCTTTTAGCGATGCACGTGTAAAAGGAACAATTTCAGAGCAAGAAAGTGGCGACATTCTGCAAGAAGCTATATCGCCGTCAATTCGATTGGACACCACAGAGCCTGAACTCTTGTTTCAAGACCAGACAGTACCTGGGAAAAACAGGTATAATTTGAGGCCAAGGACTATGGACAAATAAAAATTCTTTTCCTTTGATATTTTTGGATAGCGCAGCTCTCTCATCTGAGAAACTTTTCTATTTTTTATTTTTTGAACCACCATCCGGGTTTGGCTGTAGGGTCGTGGCGTCAAGACTTTGGGGTACAAGCCGGAGACGTTAGGTCAACGGTTCTGGTTGGTCTAGGGCGTTCCCTGAACTGACAGGTGTACTCCTTAGCAGAAGATACTCATCCGCCGCGAACAGCACGATTAGAGGATGGAGTTTCTCGAGATGAGGAGACCCGCTGAGGAAATAAGTTTTAAGAGCAGAATATGTAAAATAATGAATAGCAAATGTTTTGTAGTATTATGTCTGTTTGTACTATCTAGCATAATGATGTTTTCTGTAGGTTGTGTATTATTGTCTTTCCAAGTGCCATTTGTACCCACTGTACAGCCCACACCTCCTCCTACTATTTTTCCACACTCTTTTCACCCTCTGCATGAACACGAACAAGCTAGACGTTCTGAATTTGTAAACAATTCATTTGTTCAACTCCTGCACCAGCACCAACTAGTTATGAACACAACAAATTGCTAGGTGTGTGGTTTGATGCCGCATACCATTGATAAGGGTATCCCATATCTAGTGCTGCCGTTTAGCTATAATGGTTCATCATGGGCATTCCAGACTATGTTTCTTTTTGCGCTTGAAACCTTCTCCCCGCGACCACCGCGTTCCACTAGACTTAACTCGAACAATAAAGCCTTGATGAGAGGAGTGGCAGATATGAGTAGAGATATCGATGCATATACACCTATTCCCAAGAATGAGTTGCGAGCTTATGTAGGTTGGAACGCGACGGGGTATAGCATTAGTTTGGGCGAGAAACAGCGCAAAAGTTCGTCCCCAATTTGGGTTGTACCACACATGGGTCGCCTTTGTTTACAAGGCAATGGACAAAATCCAAGGGCTCAACTAGGGAAGAGTGACTGTACTGAAACGTACACTTTTCCATCACAGTTCTCCCCTGCGTTTTTGGCTGCCAAGGGTACATACTTTGTTTGTAATGATCGAGCATATACATGGTTGCCCCCTGATTTCTCGGGCACGTGTTATGTTGCAAATTTACTACCGCTGACATTTACTGCTGCCTCTGATTAACACAAGACCAGAGTTGTGAGAGGCGTTGTTAGTAAGGAGGATACTGGCGGTCAGGAAGCAGGAGACTTTTTCTTGGGTTTCCTGCCGTTTTGGGGACCAATGGTCAATAGTAGGAACCTGAGACAACTGACTCGTGTAGTGGAAACCACTGTTAATGTAACGGCTGGTGCCCTTGGTAATTTGATAGCTGAGCTCCAAGCGGATCGCCTCATGACGTTGCAAAACCGTATGGTTCTAGATGTCATACTTGCAGATCGTGGTGGGGTATGTACTGTTATCCAATCAAGCTGTTGTATTTTCATACCAGATAACGCTCCGACAATCTATCAGGCCATCTCCAAACTGCATAAAATTTCCGAATCTATCCATGTGGATAAAGGAGATTGGTCGGTAATGGGGTGGTTCTGGGAACTGATATCAGCTTGGGGATGGAAGATTCTAATAGTCATTGGAACGATCATAGCCATTCTTTTCCTGTTCTGTCTATGTATACAGTGTGCTCCTGTAATGTGTAGCCTCTGTGTTACATCATGTGTAAGGAAACCTGTATCAAGGGACGAGCTAAGCAATAGGATGATGCTACAGCAACATCTCCATGACTTTGTAGATATGGACCTGGACTCAGATTAATATGAGTATAGTTGTTGCCTATGTAAGGGCAAAAGGAGGGTCTGTGGTACTGTAAATTTCGGAACCGTGTTGGAAGCATGGCCCTACCATGCCGTCTTCAGTATCAGCGAACCGCAAATGTCAAATGCGGTATGTATGAGTGTTTTCGTCATGTTTCACTGATGAATTCACCGTGCATACGATACCACATATTGAACCCTTGGGTTCCATTTTAGAACAGTAGCCATTTTGTGGTTGCCCTCACATAGGCTGCGCACTAAGGCCATGCCTAGGCCTAAAGGACACGTACACCTTCTGTGACTTCTCTCTGACCTGTGCAAACTGACTCCGCTGCCCGAGGTCAATCCTGTACGGCCAGTTCCTTTTCTCGTGGCCTAATGTGATTAGCATCAGGGCTCGACCCATCATAAAGTCCTTGTTCGCACACAATCTCTGACTAAGCTATTTCACACCTGACTCTGTTTCCTACTTTATGGCTTGTTTTACGAGCAGGAGGTGCCCGTTTTATTGGGGTCCGCTGTTATCTGATGAGGGTTCTGAGCCTTGCTGGGTAAAATGACTGTATGCTTAATGAACTTAAATGTGGGATTGTCATTATGGCTCTGCTGTTTCTTTGAAACTAAAATATGTGAATGACCACTTGTAAAATAGGGGCGGTGTTGCCCCCAAGCGTAATTTTGTGTATATAAGTAAAGACTTGTTTTTGGTTCGGGAGTAGTCTCCTGAGAACATACATCGTGTTGTACTTCTCGGATACCTGTGATTGGTCTGCAGCCAATAAATACGATCTTTGATTTCATCTAGAAGACTCTGTGTTTCTGTAGGTCTGAAACAGGAAGAACTGAAGTCTTAGGGTGTGTTCCCCTGCACCGCTGGGTTCTAAAAACCCGGTACTTCACCACTAACTGGCCGACATGCTTTTTGAGCCCGTTGGAAGCCAGCTGGAATGACCAGGATTGTAATGCAGCGGTTGGAAATTAAACCAATGGTCGGAGCCTTTCTGGGCCGCATCGTAATCGGCGCAATAGAACATGGCCAGGTGTCTGAGCCTGATGTGGTATGCAACATACCAAGGGCCCAATTCTGATGAGGTTTGGAAAGCTTCCTGACCGAATGGGTTTGGGAATGGTTTCCAACCGAATCGGATCAGGAGAGTCCAACCGACCGAGTACGATGCATCCGAATGCTTCCAGATACGATTTGGTTGGACTTCCATTTTTTTTTTTTTTTTTTTTTTTTAGAGTTTTATATAGCGCGAACTAGACCCATGAAATCTTGCATTAGAGCACTTTACATGAGCACCAGTTTTGTTACAGATGGACACATTAATTTTTGTTAGGCACGGGGAGATTAAGTGATTTACCCAGAATCACAGGATGTTGAGCGTCATTACCGAGACTCGAACCCGGTTCCCCAGCTCCGAAGTCAACTGCTCTAGCCTTAAGGCTACGTCCTCATCATACTTCAATGGGAGCCTATGTTCCTAACCGGGCCCTAGGTGGGAATGCTTTCCTAACCGCATCGTAATCGTGCCCTCGGTTGGAAAGACACATTGCCAATCCTATTAGAATGGTGCAAATGCTCTTAGGAGGCCTTCCTTACTGCATCAGGCCCTAAGAGTTCAAATATTGTGTATCACTGCAGTATATTGCAAGATGCATCAGAGAGCGTGTCTTACATCAAAAGGTTTTGTAACCAGGTGAAGTTAACATCACACTGTTTAATACATCCTTGACAAGGTTCAGTTCCAAATTTAAATTGTAATAGGCAGCATGTAAACCCAAACCATGATAAAATGTAGAGATCACATCTAATAATAATAATAATAATTATTATTATTATTATTATTATGAAGCCAACATGGCTACGTATCCAAGTGTAATTCTGCAGTTTTGAATGTCACATCAGGAAAGATACATGTATAGTACAAGGATAACTGGTGCCGGCAAGCCAGCACCCAAATGGGTTATTGTACTGAAAAGAAGAGGAAGCACAAAACATGCCTGGGCAATCTCACATTGGCAAGGTACAGGTGAAGGTACATCTGTATCACGCCATGTGTGTGCCAAAAGAGTACTGAATTACTAAGAGATCTAAGGCAAGAAATTGCAACCAAGAAACAGAAACAGAAACATGTAGGAAAATGAAGTGCAGATGAAAGTACTTCTCTTGTGCACGTGGATCACCCGGTGGCCACATCCATAAAGATAAGGGTAGGGAAACCATTTGCTTGTCACTGACATTCTCCGATGGGCCCCTTACTTTCCTACTGAAAAAATATACAAAAGCATTCCATATTAAAATCAAAATACCATAAAATCATAGTAGACATCACTCAATCTTCAATGTATAGCATATCTATAATGTAAAATACAAGCTTAATTTTAAGTAACATTTTATGCTATATATAACTATATACTTACATAAAAATACACACATAAATATATATATGTATGTTTGTAAATGTATATATATATATATATATATATATATATATATATATATATATATAGGGAAACCACAATCCGGAAAACGATCACGATATTTGGAAAAACAGGTACGGACCTCCAACGTGGGAAAAACTTTTCTTTTATTGATGCAGATTTAAAAGTGCCAGTGCAGAAAAAATTCACAGCAAGTGAGCTGCTGCCGGACTCTGGGATGAAACCGTGAGTCCAAACTGTGTGTCCTATGCTGTGAAGTCATGTGCTCTGGCCGCTGTGCCACATCTGTGCAAGTAGTGAAAGCATGTAGTGGGCCAACGTGAGCATCGAAGACACAATCAAGACCATGGGCACAATCCACTCCGGCTCGCCGTCTGACCCTTTTCCTCACCACATCTTCAACAAAGCCGGCAGCTCCATCAGACCCCACCTGCACAACATCATCAACCTCTCATTCGAGACCGCGACCTTCCCTGAGAGCTGGAAACACGCCGAGATCAACGCCCTACTGCAGAAACCCAAGGCGGACCCGAGCGAACTCAAAAACCTCCGACCCATCTCCCTGCTTCCATTCCCAGCTAAGTCATCGAGAAGATAGTCAACATCCAGCTCACCCGCTACCTCGAAGACAACAGCATCCTGGACCCCTCCCAGTCAGGATTCTGCAGCAACCACAGCACCAAGACCGCCCTCACCGCCGCCACAGACGACATCAGGATCGTCCTACTGGACAAAGGCGAGACAGTGGCCCTCATCCTTCTGGACCTCTCCGCCTCCTTCGACACCGTCTGCCACCGCACACTACGCACACGACTCCATGACGCAGGGATCCGAGACAAGGCCCTGGACTGGACCTCCTCCTTCCTCTCCGGCAGAACCCAGAGAGTCCACCTCCCCCGTTCCGATCCGAAGCCTCCGAGATCATCTGCGTCGTTCCGCAGGGATCCTCCCTCAGCCTGACACTGATCAACGTCTACATGGCGCCTCTCGCATGCACCACCCGACATCACGACCTCAACATAATCTCCTATGCCGACGACACGCAACTGATCCTCTCCCTCACCAAGGACCCCCTCACCGCCAAATCCAACCTCCACCAGGGAATGAAGGCCGTCGCCGACTGGATGGAGGATAGCCGCCTTAAGCTGAACACAGACAAGACGGAGATCCTCATCTTTGGGCCCAACCCCTCCGCATGGGATGACTCCTGGTGGCCCACATTGCTGGGGACACCCCCCGCACCTACCAGCCACACACGCAACCTGGGAGTCATCCTCTACTCGAAACTCACCATAACCAAACAAGTCAATGTTGTCTCCTCCACCTGCTTCAACACCCTCCGTATGCTCCGCAAGATCTACAGATGGATCCCGACAGACACAAGGAAAACAGTCACCCAGGCCCTAGTCACCAGCAGACTCGACTACGGAAACGCCCTCTACGCCGGAGCCCCGACCAAGCTCATCAACAGACTGCAAAGAATCCAGAATGCCTCTGCATGCCTGATCCTCGACGTCCCGCGCCGCGACCACATCACCCCCCACCTGAGGAACCTGCACTGGCTCCCCGTAGACAAAAAAATCTTCTTCAAACTCCTGATCCACGCACACAAGGCACTCCATAAGACCGCCCCAGCCTATCTCAACAGTCGACTCTCCTTCTACGTACCCAACAGGAAACTCCGCTCCGCAGACCTCTCCCTGGCTACCGTCCCACGCATCCGTAGAACCACAGCCGGAGGCAGATCCTTCTCCCACTGCGCTGCCAAGACCTGCAACACCATCCCCCTCAACCTACGACAAACCGAAGACCTTCTAACCTTCAGGAGATGACTCAAGACCTGGATGTTCGACCAGTAGCAACAGCACCCCCCCCCACTCCCCACCCTCAGCGCCTTGAAACCCTTGCGGGTAAGTAGTGCACTTTACAAATTATTTGATTGATTGATTGATACCACTACCTGTGGTGGGGGTACCCTTTGGAAGGGTAGGGATTGACATTGTTGGTCCCCTTGACCCTTCAACTGCATCTGGGCACAGATTTATCCTGGTGGTAGTGGATCATGCCACCAGGTACCCAGAGGCAATTCCCCTAAGGACCCCACAGCCCCCGTGGTGGCAAGAGCCCTCATTGGAGTTTTCTCCAGAGTGGGTTTCCCAAAGGAGGTCATCTCTGACAGAGATACAAACTTCATGTCAGGATATCTGAAGGCAATGTGGAAGGAGTGTGGTGTAACTCATAAATTCACTACTCTCTATCACCCACAATGCAATGGGTTGGTTGAACATTTCAACAAAACCCTAAAGGGAATGATTAAAGGACGACCAGAAAAGCTTAGGCGAAAATGGGTCCTTCTTCTTCCCTGCCTTCTGTTTGCATACAGAGAGGTACCACAAAAGGGGGTTGGCTACAGCCCATTTGAACTTCTGTTTGGGCATCCTGTAAGAGGTCCATTATGTTTGGTGAAGGAGGGCTGGGAGTTAACTCTCAAACCCCCCAAACAGGATGTGATGGACTATGTACTTGGTCTCCGCTCCAGGATGGCCAAATACATGAAGAAGGCAACTAAAAACCTGGAGGCCAGCCAAGAATTACAAAAAACTTGGCATGACCAAAAGGCTGTGCTGACTGTGTACCAGCCAGGACAGAAAGTGTGGGTGTTGGAGCCTCTGGCCCCAGCAGCCCTCCAGGACAAATGGAGTGGCCCCCATACCATTGTTGAGCAAAAGGGAGAAGTCACCTATCTGGTGAATCTTGGAACTCCCAGGAGCCCCCTGAGGGTGCTCCATGTCAACAGATTGAAACCATATGTTGACAGGGCTGACATGGGCTTGTTCATGGCAACTGATGAAGAACAGGAGGAGGAGACCCTCTCCCTGACCTGCTCTCACAGAACCCTGATAATGGGTCAGTAGATGGTGTTGCTTTGCAAGCAGCCTCACTGACCAGCAACAAACTGAATGCAGACAACTTTTGCAACAGTTTAGACATATGTTTAGCCTGACCCCTAGTCAGACTTCCTGGTGCAACCATGAGATGGACACTGGAGACAGTCTGCCTGTCAAGAGTAAAATCTACAGGCAACCTGACCATGTCAGGGACTGTATCAGGACTGAAGTCCAGAAAATGTTGGAACTAGGTGTGATTGAGCCTTCAGATAGCCCTTGGGCTAGTCCAGAAGTCCTAGTACCCAAACCTCATACCCAGGATGGTAAGAAAGAAATTAGGTTTTGTGTAGACTACAGAGGCCTCAATGCAGTCACCAGGACTGATGCCTATCCCATACCAAGTATAATACAAAAAACAGTGGTCCTAGACCTTCTTTAGAAAGACATAAATCAGTTCCCTGTTTGGGTATATTTAGTGACAATTTTCATGAGCATTCTCAGACGCAGCACATCTGCTCATAGTATTAAATACCTATAAGGTATTTAATACTATGAGCAGGTGCGTTTTGTATTATATTGTACCCAGGTCCACGACCAATTTAGGGTTACCCCATTTTTGTAATATCCCATACCAAGGGCAGATAAGCTGATTGATACTTTGGCCTCAGCCAAGTATCTGAGTACATGTGACCTAACAGCTGGATACTGGCAGACCAGGTTAGCTGATAATGCAAAAGCCAAAACAGCATTTTCGACCCCTAGTGGGCACTTCCACTTTGTGGTGATGCCCTTTGGATTGAAAAATGCACCTGCCACTTTTCAGAGGTGGTGAACAAAGTTCTGGCAGGGATGGAAACTTATTGCTCAGCTTATCTAGATGATATTTCTGTCTTTATTTCCTCCTGGCAGGATCACCTGGTCCACCTCAGAAATGTTTTGGAGGCCCTGCAGAAAGCAAGCCTCACTATCAAGGCCACTAAGTGACAGATAGGGCAGAGTCAGGTTGTGTACCTTGGCCACCTTGTAGGTGGGGGCCAGGTTCAACCTTTGCAGAGCAAAATCCAAACCATCATGGAATGGGTTGCTCCAACCACCCAGACACAGGTGAGAGCCTTTTTAGGCCTGACTGGGTACAATAGGAGGTTTGTAAAGGGATATGGATCTATAGTGACCCCCTTGAATGATCTTACCGCAAAGAAAATGCCAAAAAAGGTTCCGTGGACAGCTAGCTGTCAGAAGGCATTTGAAGACCTAAAGCAGGCCATGTGCACTGCCCCTATCTTACAGAGTCCAGACTACACCAAAAAGTTCATTGTCCAAACAGATGCTTCTGAGCTAGGTGTGGGAGATGTACTGTCTCAACTGAATGATGAAGGTCAAGACCAGCCAGTAGCTTTTATTAGCAGAAGGCTGACCCCTAGAGAGAAACGTTTGTCAGCTATAGATAGGGAGGCCTTTGATGTGGGCCCTGAAGAAGCTGATGCCATACTTGTTTGGCACTCACTTCATAGTTCAGACTGATCACAGACTGATCACAAGCCCCTCCTATGGCTTAAACAGATGAAAGGTGAAAACCCAAAACTTTTAAGGTGGTCCATTTCCCTACAGGGGATGGACTATACAGCGGAACATAGACCTGGGACCCAACATGCCAATGCAGATGGACTCTCAAGGTATTTCCACTTAGAACACGAAGACTCAACTGGTCAAGGTTAGTTTAGTGTCCCTGCATTTGGGGGGGGGTTGTGTAGGAGAGTAGGAGCTGCACCTTATGTTGCCCCCACTTTTTTTCTGAAGTTTACACTGGTTTCTGGCTATAGTCTGGCTGGGACCCTGCTAATCAGGGCCCCAGCCTCTCTGTTCTCTCTAAACAACTTGGAGTGCATATTAGGTGCACTAGTGATTGGATACTGTGGTACCTTATGAGACCCTAGTATGTGGTACCTTAGGTACCAAGGGCATAGGTACTTCACAGGCCTACCAGGGGCTGAAGCATGTATTATTCCACCCCTGGGAAGCAGACTAAATCTGACACCACAGGCCTGCTACTGCAGCCTGGGTGAGGTAGTGTTAGCACTCCTCACTGAGATATAGGTTCACTATATCTCTCCCTGCACACACATTTAAACCTATCAGTCACCCCTAAGGCAGGCCCTATCAATCCTGAGGGCAGAGTGCTTGGCTTCCATGTGAGGGGGTGCCTCTGCCTGAGCAGGGCCCCTCTGCAGCTCTCAGAGTCCATTCTCTGGGGCTGTTTGTGAATACGGTCAAACCATATACTCTTAAGTGCATTATAACCTCGTGGTAAATGCTAACTCTGGGATGGCTGCATCAAAACATGTTGTGTTTGGTGTCAAACGTTTTGGAATCATACCCCCACAGCAGTAACTGGTGTGGGAGTATGATCCCACCCTTCTAGAGGGATAGACATGTACCCACTTTGGAAACACAGTAGAATCCTGAAGAGCCCTGGCATCACAAAATGGATGCCACCAGTCACAGACACTGGGATGCCCTCCTGCTGCTGACCGAAACTCACATTGGAGGAGGCCCAACAATAGGCATCCTGTCACAGGGAGGTGTAACCACCTCCCAGACAGGATTTAGTGTATTGGGGCTGGGTGGGTGCACTCCTAGAGTGCTTTGAAGTCCTGCACTGGGGAGCAGTAGGCTCTTCTGTGCATACACCAGTTCAAACTGGCTCAGGGGCTACCTGCCCCTGCTCTGGTGCAAAACTGGACAAAGGGAAGTGGGTGTAGCCACCCACTCCCCTGGCCCTCCCACAGAGCTAGTCCCTCCCTTCCTTCTAGTATAAGTTAGGGAACCCTTGCCATTGCAAACTAGATATCCCTGGATGACGCTCTGAAGAAGAATCCTGGACCTTCGACGTTCCACTACCTCTGGAAGACTCAAGAATCTCCCTTGGAGTCAAGGAGTGACTCCCCTGCTTGGCAGGCACCCAATCTTGCAATCAACGGTCGCAAACTGTCCCGCTCCCGCCAGAGTTCGAAGTCCCTGCATCCCAGGAAGAGGATTTCCTGACTTCTCCAAGGCCATCGTGAGTCCCCAGCGACGCTGAGGCAAGTGGACCACACGAGTGATGAGGAACCGCAATCCCTGGGAACTGTGCACTATTTTCAAGTGCAACCCCTTCATGATGTTCTATGAAATTGTGCTTTGGGCCACGTGTGGTCCAAGCCTCCAGCAGGATTTCCACCGAAGATCAGAGGCCTACCCCGTCCCGAGTGACCGTGGGCCCCTGTTGAGTGAATCCTCCCAAGGCGTCTTTGTGATCCCTTGCCGGTTGGCTTGTGGGTCCCCAGAAGACTTTTCTACAGTTCCAAAGGGCCCCCCTGGTTGCTCCAGGCCTGCCCTGACTTACCCTTGCTGGGTGAGTCCCTCAGACCTTGCTGGTCTGCACCGCTGACTTTTTACTTTTTCCACGAGACTTGCTTCTGCCAATCTGGTCGCCGACACCGCAGTAAGCTGCAGACTTTGTGTGACACGTCAAATCCAGCTCTTGGTTGTCGTCGACGCCTCCTGGACCTCGTGGCTGAAGAGTCAAGACACCCATGGATCACCTGAAATCAACTGAGGACTGTGGGCATCCATCTTCCTTGCCCCGGGTCACTGCCAAGTGACTTTGAACACTGTCCCCTCTGCTTTCAGGTCTTCCTTCTTCTGAATCCAGCCTTCGATACCACCGGACACTTCTGCCGTCTTCACAAGCAGCAAGTCTTCTTTGGCTCCCATTGAAAACGACGCCGCGACCCGACACCAAAAGATACCTATGCACTCTGCTTTCCTGGGTGAGGTAACTCCAGCACTACGGTGCTCCTGTGGGTGTTGGCTCTAGAACTACTTGCCCTGTAAGTGACTTGCTTGTAGACTCTCCCGAAGTATCCTAAAACTCTAAATTTCCAATCGCGACTTTCCCCATTGAAGTCAATTGGGATCCGCGGCTGTGTTCTCACACTGCATGCGCCTCCCGTGGGTCCTCTACGTACCTGCCTTGGGTGGATTCGTGAGGCCCCAGCACTTCTGAAGGCCCTAGGCCTTGCCCCCTCACAAGTCGTTATCTCTAAGTCTCTTTTATAGTATATGGTCTGGTACGCCCCCAGGGCCCCAGCCATATTTGTGCTTAACTTGTTGTGAAATGTTGATTTGTGCATATGTCCTTAACTTCTAATCTCATAAAGAGATTAGCAGAGAGTTGTTAGTAATAAATACATATATATTTTCTATATATACCTGTGTGGTTTCCTTTCATTTAGTGATTCAAGAGATTATAAGGTAAAACAAGCTGCTTTACATTCCTCTAAAGACTTAGCCTGAAGGCTGCTCTCCACAGCTACCACTAGGATAGCTTTCTTTAAAAGGTTGTCTTAAACCTACTACCATAAGAGTCGAATTGTACTGGTGCAAGGTGTCGACTTTAACTAGTGAACAGCATATACCAGGCCAACTTCTCACATGTAGTTATACCTACTCAGTGGAACTTTTGTTTCGAATATTGTAAGTTGTGTATGGTATTTAGAGGGTGTTATACAGTGAGTGCGAAGGTAAATTTGCGCGTGTCAAATCAATTTGGTATTTGGAAAGTGCAAACTACTCACTTGTACGGGTCCGATGGCGTTGGGGGCATAAGCTGAGCTGCTGCCGAACTCAGGGATAAAGGCGCTGAACTACTGACCCCTACCGGCCCAAAAGTGCGGGGTACGGAAATTAAGTGAGGTATTGCCTAGAGTGTTATGCTGCTAAATTGAGCTGCTGCTGGACTCGGGGATGAAACCGTGAGCCCAAACTGTGTGTCCTATGCTGTGAAGTCATGTGCTCTGGGCGCTGTGCCACACCTGTCCAAGTAGTGTCAGTCATATTTTATACGTAGTAGGAGGAAGTTTTGTTCGGAACATAGTCATTTGTATATCGTGCTTAGGTGGTGTTATACAGGGAGTGCGAAAGTAAATCAATACGGTGTTTGTAAAGCACAAACTATTCACCGCTATGGGTCTGAAGGCCGGCGTGGAAATTATGTGAGTTTTTAAGTGAGCTATTGCCCAGAGTCACATGGTGCTGAGCTGAGCTGCTGCCGGAGCAGGGGATTAAACCATGAGGCCTGTGCTCTGGACTCATGTTGTCTGGCCGCTGCGGCACACCTGTCTAAGTAGTGGCAGCATGTGTGCATACGTACTAGGAGGAAGTGATGTTTTAAACAGTGTGACATCTGTATGGTGATTGGGGGGTGCTACAGAGGGAGTGTGAAGTTCAATTCTGCCGTTTCCAATCAATGCAGTATTTGTAAAGTGCAAACTACTCACTCGTAAGGGTCTGCAGGCGCTGGGGGCCGGCGTGGAAATTAAGTAAGCTATTGCTCAGAGTCACATGGTGCTATCCTGAGCTGTCGCTAGAGTCGGTGATCAAAGCGAGAGCTCTGTGCTCCAAAGTCAGATGGTGTGGCCACTGCGCCACAGCTGTTCGGAGAATACATTTTGGCGAGGGTGCGGGAGTTGCTGTTACCTGGCCCTAAAATAGCAGGCCTAAGTTGTCAGTTATAAGGCGGCTCTAAAAAGAGCCCTTGTGTTTATTAGTTGGAACTACATATAAGTGAGGATGCACAGCTTCACGTTATTCAGAAAAACTCGATTTCCCTGATCTGTGAAGTGTACTCCATCACTTCTATAGATATTAGCCATATCAAAACGTATGTTGTTGTTGTAGATCGACCCCATTCTATGGTCTCTGAGGTATGCAGACACAGCTTTGTTGACATTCTTCCTTGATTTTTCAATCTGAGGGCAAAATTGGTTTGACCATTTACACTTCTGTCTTTGGCATATATTGGAATATACAAAGACAGTTTAAGGCAAAAAGCAACATCAATTGTCGAAAGGTGTCCTTCATTAGCATTCCAAACCTACCCCAGTCAATGTGCCTAGGTCGTTTCCACCACAATGTACAATCATGAGGTCAGGGTGTTGGAGATGCAAACAGGTTTTAACCAAAGGCAACAATTGGTGCCACTTCAATCCTCTCTGTGCAAACCATTTAATGTCCACATTTTGTAAACCTAGGTCTAAGTCAATACGTCTCTGTTCTGCATACCTCTTGCACCAGAAAGCATAGCTATGTCCTACGATCCACACTAGCATTTTGAAGGTATGGCTGGAAGGTATGGAAAGATGTCTGTAGCTCATGCAGTTCCTTCGTAGAGTAAGAGATATGTTTAAAGATGGGCAAAAATCTTTTTTTTTCCCACAGATAACGATAACTGATTGGAAGATAAGAAGCATTGGGTACTAAAAGCTAGGGTGCATATTAGTTCAGTGAAAAAGCATGTTTGTCATTGGTTAATGAAGAGCAGTCTAAATGTGGAGTCCATACGATAGGATGAAATGTGCTCAGCTCAACCAGACGTGCTACTTGCATTTGGAAGGTACATTTGGAACTTAAAACAATGGTGAACTTTTAACCCGCAGGTGCTGTTAAATGTTCGAGAATATGCTGGAAAAAAAAAACGTTACGTTTACAAAAATCATGAACTTTTAACATGCAGGTATCGTAGAATATTCCATAAAGTGTGGTGATAAAATAGGTTGAACTTCTGACCTGTATGTGGCGCAGAATATTAAGTACCTTTTCAGATGGAAAATTCAAAAATAACCAATAGAGATACGTTTTGGAATGTTGAAGAAGGAATGAAGTATTCTGATTTGTTCTTTACATGTATTTATATGTGGAGTGACAGAGAAATTGTGCCATTACTGGTTCCATTCTTGATGAAAGCGGTGCATTACATGTACTTTGTGACAAAGAAAGAATTGCATGCGTGTGTGACATTTGAATTCTGCATACCAACTACAAAGGTGAGGTAGAAATGAACAAGGTGTGTTATGTGTTCTGTAGTAGTGATTAAGTATTTGAGGTGATATTTTTAAGTTTGAAAGTATTTTTTATTTCAAAATAATATACTGTTAGTAAAGTGTGGTGTTTCATATTGGTTATAAAATATGCATCAAGTTTGACCTGTTGTTAAATAAGTACTTTATATATGTTTAGGAATTTTTCACAAAGAAGAAATGTAGTTTGTCATCTTTAACGGACTGTATGGTTTTGAAAATGAGGTACAGCGTTAATTTGGGTTTGCTAATGTATTCAGGCGAGATAAACAAAATGTCCCATGTTTGCAAATTATACTTTTTGTGGAAGTAGTGGGCAAGGGGGGGTAGGAGATGTATGTGTTATTAAGTTAAATGCGATAAAACCAAACCCATAAATGTTATGTGGACAGGTTGTGGTCTCATTTTTGACAGTGAGAGGTAGATTTTAATATAAGTCTAGGTAGGTTGTTGTACTGTGTGGCCGTCTACAGTGTTTGGTGATTACATGGAGAAGAGATGAAGATAGTAAAAGTGATACGTTCCTTTTATATGTACGCATAGTTACTATTGAATAACAAAAAGGTAGATATACTAAAATATATGGTAGTAAACGTATTAATGATTGTCTGTTCTTATTTATTTATTTACTTTTATTTACTTGAGTTTTATATAGCGCTGGCTAGACCCGGAGTTATCAGAGCGCTTTACATGAGGAGAGTTACATGGGTTACATATTACACATTGTTACAGAAGGTACAACAGTTACAGATACATTGTTGGTTCTTGGCATGTAGAGGGGTAAGGGGGTAATGTGAAAGGGTGAGGGGGAGATTAAGCGGAGTATAGGTATAAGGATAGACAAAGCAGGCAAGTGGAGAGGAATTCAGGGGAGATAGAAAAGGAAAAAGGGAGGTAGCCAAATAATGCTGTAGGGAAGCGGAGGTGGAGGTGGAAGGGGTAGGGGACACAGCGTGGAGACGGGGAAGTAACTGTGTCTGGCGTACGACTGGATGGGAGACTGCTCCCCGTGGGACAGGGATCATTCTCAGTCCTCAGTTATGTGTGATTCTCATTGTCACGGTGGACTCTCTCAGCGGGGTGGCTGAGACTCCAGGGCGTAGATGCTGGATCCCTCCCCAACAAGGGGAGAGGAGTGCTTTGGTCACGGGCACACTCTGAAGAATCAAGGAGGAAAGAGGTGGGGGAGGGGGGAGGAAACCCAGCGGGAACACAGTGTCCGACGTCCGACAGGGTAGGAGACGGCTCCCGGTAGTAAGGGGATCACTCTCAGTCCTCCACTATGAGTGAAATGAAATAGAAGTGGTTGGGGAGTGTTTCTTTAGAAGAGATGTTTCATAAATGTGTGAGAGATAAAAAAGAAATGAAAATGTTCGGTATATTTTCTGTATGACTTTCTTGACATTAGTAAACTACATGTGATTATAAGTGATACTAATTGTCAGGCTGTGTCCCTGTGCTGAATATACATAGGTGTTTAAGTGGTCCGGGTTTTACCGGTGCTCAGCTTCACTATCCCTTTTGAGACACTTGTCAATTTTTTCATTCCATTTAATGTCCTTAATATACATACAGTAAAGGGATGGTGTATCAAAAGTGTGGGAATTAGAACTTTGTTTACTCTCCCCATCCTCTGCTATACACTCTACAGAGTGTTTAAAAGACATAATTAACATACAGCTATCTAGCTAGTAAAGGTGGTGTAGTGCCACCGGGCCCATTTATAAACGGTACTATGGGATGGTTTATGTTTTACCCAGCCAATTTGCATGTTTGAATACTTTTTGCTGATAAGCGTTCCGGAAGACACCTGTTAAAATTAAGCCCGTGCATGGGTATAGTGGTGCTACTAGGAATGGTGGGGGGTTCTGTTTGCTTTCGTACGGTTAAGCAAGGGCGGGGGTGGGGGTGGGGAAGGTGTATATGTTGGTGATTAAGGTGAAGTAGTACCACTGGGACCATTTATAAAGCACCCTATGGCATGGTATATGTTTTACCCGCAAATTTGCATGTTTTAATAAGTTTTGCTGATGAGTGTTTCGGGAGAAATCTGTTGAAATAAAGCCTTTGTATGGCTATAGTGGCGCTTTCAGGTTTGCTGGGGCTCTTTGTTTTATTGCGTAAAGTTAAGCAAGGGCGGGTGTGGGGGTGGTGTAGTGGTACTGGGACTATTTATAAACTGCCTTATGGTATGGTGTACGTTTTACTTGCAAAATTGCAGGTTTCAATACCTTTCGCTGATGAGCGTTCCGGCAGACACCTGTTGAAATTGAGTCTATGTATGGCTATAGTGGCGCTAACGGGAGTGCTGGGGTTCGTTTTTTGATTTCGTAAGGTTAAGCAAGGGCAGGGGTGGGGGTGGGAGAGGTGGGTATGTTGCTGATTATAACACGGACATTTGTAACATGCACATGTGTAGCTAGTAAAGGTGATGTAGTGCCACTGGGTCCATTTATAAAGCGCTCTATGGCATGGTATATGTTTTATCCGGAAATTTGCATGTTTTAATACCTTTTTGTTGCTAAGCGTTCTGGCAGACACTTGTTGAAATTAAGTCCCTGTATTGGTATAGTGGCTCCACCAGGTTTGCTGGGGCTCTTTCATTGATTTCGTAAGATTAAGCAAGAATGGGGATGAGGGTAGTGTAGTGGCAATAGGCTCATTTATGAACCGCTTTATGGTATGGTATATGTTTGACTTGCAAATATGCATGTTTTAATACCTTTTGGTGATGAGTGTTCCAGCAGACAGCTACGCAAATCACACAACATTTCTGTGGATAACAAATCTTTGTGCTGATAGACACTCTTGCACTGTGGTAGAAGGCTGCCAGCAATGATGGCAAATTATGAAAGTTGGTGGCATTGTACATTTAAATGGAAGCTTGGACCATTTCTTTGTTACTATGGTGCAGTCAGGGCTTTAAGTGGGAAAAAAACTGAGGGGGTGCTCTAAAAGGGGCGGGGCAAACCTGTTAAAGGGGTGTGGGCTATCCAAGTAGTGGCATGGTATACATCAAGATAACTAGCATTGTGTGCTTAAGAAAATCCCCTCCAATTATCCTATGTTCGGAAAACACGCTCTTTAAAGGATTTCCCTTCCTCCTACAACGTGGCTGAGCTAGCATGATGTCTCCACTTCTCAGTAGTGAGCAAAATGAGCATGCGCACATCGATGTGCATGCTCTCACTGCAGTCCAATAAAAAAAAAAAGAAAACTGACTACCTTTGCGAGGGCCGAAAATAGAGCCCGATAGAGACCCGTTTCGAGGCCTCCTGAAAATAACTGCCGGTGCTTAGACCTGGCACACTTAAAGCCCTGCATCCATCCATCCTAAGCACTGTGCCATCCAAACATCTTTCAATGTATCCATACATTCCTACCTACATACATACAACTGTCCCTGCACTTATCCTAAGCATCTATCAGCCCACTCGCCTATGGTAATCACTGTGCCATCCATCCAATAATACGCCCATATATCCATACATACATCTGTCCCAGAACCAATCCTAAGCATCTATCTGCCCACCTGTCTATCCTAAGTACTGGTCCCTGCATCCATTCATCCTTCCATCCATTCATACATCCATACATCCATCCATCTAGCTATCCATTCATCCATCTGGTCATCCATTTACTCGCACTTTATTTAACTATCCGTCCTTATTTCCGTGCACCCTCCGCCCCGATCCTAAATACCACGTATTATACTAATCCACCCAGCCTCTTAAGGGGCCGGAAAGGCTGGCGATAATTATTGACAGGCAGATGTTTCTGATAAAGAACAAGAAAGCGTTAAATTGCTCTCTGTGGCCCATAGTTCACCACCCTTCTCTGGTGGTGTTTTAAACAAAGGTTGATCCAGCGAAAGAAATGTAAAGCATCTTTTCATTGTAAGACGTTAATTTAGAAACATAACGGGGCATATTATCAAGCACGGCGTTAAAATTATTGCCGCTTTAGCGGCAGGATACTGCCGCTAAACCGGCGATAATGGGCTTGATAATATGCCCTTGTGAATTCCCATAGCAGCCCAGGTACTGGTGTGAAGCTGGGCTTCTATGGTAATTCGCAAGGGCATATTATCAAGCTCATTATCACCGCTTTAGTGGCAGTTTCCTGCCGCTAAAGCGGCGATAATTTTAACGCCATTCTTGATAATATTCCCCTAAGTGGAAGGGAAGAGGTGTGGCGACACGGGCAGGGCGACTGACTCCGGAATCTGGGGATCACGGTTCAATCCTCGACGCCGGCGGCAGATTAGCTCAGCACCATGTGACTCTGGGCAATAGCTTGCTTTATCTTCCTGACAGCCCCCAGCGCCTAGAGACCCTTACGGGTGATTGTTCACGTTTTACAAATGTGGATATTTATTTAAGTGAGCCAGGCTAAGCGTGTGTTTTCGTAGCACTACAACAAGACACTGTGAAAGGTGAGAGCAGGGTTGTGCTGGAGTTGGCTGCGTGTGGTCGTCTCCAAAGGCGCCACCAGAGCAAAATTTCGGGGGAGGCTAATTCTTTCAGAAATAGGCAGAGTGGGGATATAGGGGCTCTAAAAAGGGGTGAAAAAGAACAGAGCATAATTTACAAGCAAATGGTCTTTTGAAGACCTGTGAAGTACTTGGGTGCGGCTCTGTGTGTGCGATTGGGAGTCCGGGGCATGGGCGTTGCGTGCCTGGTGGTCTCTCTTCTAATCACACCACGATGATGTTGCTCCTGCGCTGCAAAAAGAGAAGGGAAATCGTGAGAGAAAATGTCTCTTTTTAAAGGATTTCTTTTCTCCTACAACGCGACTCACCTGGCATGATGTCTCCACTTCTCAGTAGTGGGCAATGTGCAAGCTCTCACTTTCTCACTACAGTCCAATAAAAAATAAAAACAGACTACCTTTGCAAGGCCCGAAAATAGAGCCCCATGGAGATCCGTTTCGAGGCCCCCAAAAATAAACTGCCGGTGCTCAGACACCCACAGACCCCCCGACACTTAAAGCTTTGGGTGCAGTGTTATGTTTGCGAAGTTGTAGTGCTGGGGTGGTGGGGTGAGGTGGAGAGGTGAAAAGTATGAGGTAGTGCAGTTACATGTAAATTTTAAGGTGTATGTAAATAATTAAATAAATACTTGCTGTATGTTCTATGGCACTACCCGTCATCCTACTTCTCCCGTCAGTAGAACTTATGTAATTGTATGATATTAATTTAATATATTTAACTGATGTAAAAAATAATTGAATCTATATTTTTTTTTCAGAAAATTATTTCGTTTGGATTAAAATTTGAAAATGCCTAGAAGAACTGAAAAAAAAGACAAGAGAAAAAATATATATATTTGAAGAAAAGGAAACATTTTCAATTAGAAAAAAATGAGAGTACTACACAAACAGTTTCTTCTGGTAAAAACACTAGACAATTTCTGAAAAAAATATTACGAACATTTAATGAAAATAACATCACACAAAGGAAAAAGAAGAATTTTTCAAGTAAGAAGAAGGAGACTTCAATTTCAAATACCAGGAAAACCTCAGGGGACTATGGGTGTGGGCGGGTGAGCGGTTCTCAGTGGGTAGAGCGCAACTTTGTGGAGGGGCGGGGGGGGGAGGGTGGCGATCCGAGATTCCACTTTAGATCAAAGAATGGGTTTGCATTGTTTTTTCTTTGTGGTTCCCTTTCTTAAAAATTGAAAATGCCCTTTTCTGTGTTATTGCTTTATAACTGGATGCTGCAGAGGCCTCTGGGGTACAGAGCCCTGCATATAATGTGCAAATGACAAATAAAAATTTGTTGTTAAAAAAACAAAATACCAGGAAAAGAAAACATGATAAAGAAACAGTATCTGTTACCCAGAGACAAAAAAAATGTCAAGAAATTTGTTAGAGACTTTTTCGAACTAGAGTGATTCAGAATTTAATGAAATCATGCTGCAAATATAAAAAGAGGTGCTGCAATTCAAACAGAAGCAGCGTATTGAAAGTATAGTGGATACTGCTTTCACTTTAAAACAGAAGTTATTCATTGGGATTTTGAAGAGGATCAAAGTGTTGGATAAAGTAATTAAAGTGTTGAAAGAGAAAAGTAGAAGAAAAAGACTTGTGAACAGATCCAACTTTTGCAAAATCTTTAGTGGACATTGGAAACATACATCTACTAGTGAAACTTTTTTTAATGAGGAAAGTTACTTCCAGGAAAATAGTTTACCATTTGCAGTTGATACTGGAGGTCGTTGCTATGAAGTTCAGGATGGTTTCCCCTTCCAAAAGATGAATTGGTTGGTAAAAGTGCAGAAGAGTTAATAGCTGAAGAAGTGCAAGGGAAACGTACACAAGCTCCTGTGTATAAGTGGGGTTGTAGCAGTATTTGTAGTATTCAACAGGAATCTATTGATATAATGCAAAATTTGCTACGAGAATATACACAGAAAAGTATTAAACAGAAGATTAAGTTGTTGCAAGGACTAGATCCATGTAATGTAAGAAAATATACTGAGAAGCATGGGGATTCTCTGGCTTGTCTTTCAAGAAAAGTTTGTAAAAGTGTTTTTCATCACTTGAGGATGTTAGCAGTACACCATTCAGAAATGCAGAAGTTTGTAAGGAAACTGTACTATGTAAAAAGTCCTGCATTATGTTTAAGTGAACTGAATACAGGTCTTTTACATGGTTCTTTATCAGATGTTCAAAAGAAGTGTGATGATATTGAAATGCGATATTTTGGTTCAGAGGAGCAGTCCATAGAAAGTGAAAGTTTGACAATTATAGATGTTGAAGGAGATGGGAAAGTGATTAGCACTGATCAGTTTGAGGAAAAAATTGGAAAGTTTAATGTAGTGTGCTCTGAAATACCAAACTATGTTTGTGTTTGTTGTCGACCTACTCATTATAAAAGTCAAACTAGGAATGTTGATTTGTATTTGAAAAGTGAAAAGGAGAAAAATTGTTAGTGGGAAGAATTTGCAACTTACTTGTTGGTGGAAGGTCGATTTGAGTTAGGTAGGGGACCCTGTGAGCTGACGAGAGGCGGCGGAGGGCGCATCTATTTCCGGACCTGCTGGCAGCGCTTTCTTCATACTCACGCTGCCAGCCCTGCTGCTGCTGTCTGCCATTCACGGCACTGCTGGAAACACGGGACTACACTTCCCAGCCTCCCATGCGCTACTGGGGCACTTCCGCCCGCCGTCGCGCCAGGAGGCGCTGAAAAGCGCGAGCTTTCCTCGGTGGAGTGGGGGACCCTGTGAGCTGACGAGAGGCGGCGGAGGGCGCATCTATTTCCGGACCTGCTGGCAGCGCTTTCTTCATACTCACGCTGCCAGCCCTGCTGCTGCTGTCTGCCATTCACGGCACTGCTGGAAACACGGGACTACACTTCCCAGCCTCCCAAGCGCTACTGGGGCACTTCCGCCCGCCGTCGCCCAGGAGGCGCTGAAAAGCGCGAGCTTTCCTCGGTGGAGTGGGGGACCCTGTGAGCTGACGAGAGGCGGCGGAGGGCGCATCTATTTCCGGACCTGCTGGCAGCGCTTTCTTCATACTCACGCTGCCAGCCCTGCTGCTGCTGTCTGCCATTCACGGCACTGCTGGAAACACGGGACTACACTTCCCAGCCTCCCAAGCGCTACTGGGGCACTTCCGCCCGCCGTCGCGCCAGGAGGCGCTGAAAAGCGCGAGCTTCCCTCCGTGTCGCGGGACGCGCGCGGGCGGGCGCCGGGAGAAGCCCGGGACAAGGGCGGGACCGTCTGTGGCCGTCAGAGGCAGAAGGAGGCAGGGCAGGGCCACGGAACTCTGATCGTCGCCTAACCAGTAAGTGATAAATCCTATACACATTTCCATTCTGAAGGTTACCGTACATGTCTATGCCTTCGCAGATGTCGAAGTCCAAGTCTACTAATCAACCCGGTGCAGGGGATAAGAGGACTATGGACAATTACTTGGTAAAAGTTGTGAATAAAATTAACAAAGACCGGAGACTTTCACTGGGCAGATCGAACTCTGAAGCCTCCTTAGTGGACACATCACTCTCTAATACCGAAACACTTGCTGAAAGCTGTAAGGATAATACTGGCAATGCTGTTGGGATTGTTGACGTTGATGTACCCCCTGATATGGATATTATTGGAAGTATTGATGAACCTTCTTCCCCATTGAATTCATCTATCCTCTCTACTAGAGCCTGCTCTAAAACCATCCCCTCTCCCTCCCCGATGCAGAGGAAAATGCGGGCATGCAGGAAAGTGCAAGTAAAGAGAGTGGGGACTTATAAGCCAAAAAAGCAGGGTTCTTCTCAATCAGGCAGGGGGGCCTCATCAGATTCACCTAAAGATATATCGGGGACTTATGACAAGGCGGAGGGGGTCCTTCTGCATGCTGACTCAATAGGACAATTGGCGTCAATTTTTGAGACCAAATTAGAGTCTATCATTAGTCCCCTGTTGGCGAAACTAAGGGTAATTTCAGATGAAGTAGATACATTAAAGGACCTTTTGGCTTCCTATGAAAAACGATCTTCCCCTATGTTACCCCCTACTGTTTATAAACCCATAGATGGTGCCACGGAATCTATTTTGCAGCCGTCTGACACTCACAGTATGGGAGTCCCTTCGGTTTTAGGGGACAGTTGTCAGTTAAGTCGGCCGATGGTCGCGCCTTCCATTGGGACATCAGTTGTTGTACCTTCTATTGTAGCCAATTCATCAGGGAAAGTAAATTCTACACATACATGCCCAACTAATAACCAGAAGCCTGTAGCCAAGGGAAATGATGGACATATTAAGCACAAGAGAATCGTTAACCTCCCACCACAGTGTGCCCCCTACACAGTGGTATTGATTAATGTCCCGGAGGTTGACTCTAGTATGCTTAATTCTAGCCAGGAATCTCACGATTCCTTAAAAAACAAATCACTTGCCTGGCTCAATAAAAATTGCGGGTTTCCACTGGCTCTGGCCAAAGATATTTTATCTACCCGCAGAGCCAGTTGGATAGGAGAAGGAAGGAAAACTACCTCAGGGGACTGCATAATAGTGAACTTTAGATACCCACAACACGTGGCAACCGTCCTCCTAAGAGCTGCCTCCCTACCCAGCCAAGTTAATATGGTCTCTGCTAGGCCTTTAGGTTATTTTTACAGCTATCTAGATGGCTTACAATTGCCAAGGCCCCAACAGATCGAGCCGTTTGAACCGGGTTTAACCAGGGGTGGGGGTAGTTATCCCTCCTTTTTCCCACCAAAAGCCCACCAGTACTTTAACAGAAGGAACATGCAGGTTAATGAGGATTCAAGTTGGCAAAGGGATTATACCATCCCCCTTTTTAACCATTACTCTGCCCTGTCCTCACTGGAGGAAAACGATTGACTGCCCATTAATACCTGGAATACGAATGAGATAGTAGCGAGGGGTGACCTTACTGATAAAGTAGTAATTGGTCCTTTATCACCTCCACCTGAACCTGTCATGGTGGATGTTGTCGTGGAGAACATAGGAATTAGAAAAAATAATCAGAATTGCTGTACTATTGCAGACCCCCCTTTTAACCCAGACTTCTCCCCGGTAGACCCTGTAAATGTCCACACAGCGGGTAGGTGTGATCCTGATACAGCCTATCGCGTTGTTACGTGGAATATCGCTGGGTTGAAAAAGAAGTTAGATTCCCCTCTGTGGAAGGACTTTATTAACAAGGGGTATGACATAATATGTCTTCAAGAAACGTGGTGTGAGGAACCTATCTTTATCGAGGGATACCTAGCACACAGCCTGAATGCAGTGAGCTCAAATGTTGGAAGAGCTAAAGGTGGTCTCTTGCTTTTAATATCAACCAAACTTAGATTTTGTAAGGTTAAAAGCTGTGTTTCTGTGGATGTCTATTCCCAGATCTTATGTCTAGAGTTTGAAAAAGGGAAAGATTTGTTGCTGATAAATTTTTATAATAATGTATTCACTGCCGACAGAGGTAAAATTCTGATCCAGCTTGAAAATGAGATTGAGAGGACAATGGCAGCTATAGGTCACCAATCTATAATCCTCTGGTTGGGTGATTTTAACATAAGTCCTTGCCCTTATGCCTCAAGTAATTCATGTGGCCTAACAAGGGAAAGTGGTATCTTGGAGGGATATGATTGTTTACACTTCCCACACTGTAAGTATGGCACTAATCTTAATACGATGCTAGCAAAGTTTGATTTGGATATGCTAAATTGCACAAAGAATAGCTCCAATGTTAACTGTCCAACATTTACTGGAAGAGGAGCTAATTCATATATTGACCACATTTTATTGTCTAATGATTGTGCATATACCAACTTGAGTGTTAATGAACAGATCTTAAGTGATCATAATAGTATTTCTTTATCATTGCACTGTTGGGGTCCTAAAAATATGGATGCTAGCAATAGTATTAATTTTATTGAGGCCATACGACCCAATGGGTTCAGGATCAAATGGACCAAGGTCGTCCCACATGAGTTGTTGGCAGAGGTTTTAAACAGATGTACCATGGAGATAAACTATTGTCTTAGCGATGAGGTACACCCGCAAGTTGTATTAAATCACCTACGTACTATTAATGAAGCAATCGACAACTTACTTACCAGACCATGCAAGGGGAAAAGAGAAATTAACACCGGCTGGTTTGATAAAAATTGCACACAGGCTCTTCAAGCCCTAAAACATGCTATGAGCTCTAAACCACGTGATTGTATTACAATTAAAACTTGTCGTCTTGCTTATAAAACATCGCTTAAGACAAGGAAAAAAGTTCTCCAAGAAGAGGCCTGGGACAACCTTAGCTGCGCGGCCGAAACAAACAATAGTAAGCTATATTGGCAAACTATAAATAGTCCTTTCCTAAAAAACGATTCAATGCCAGAAATAACCTCCCATGTTGACTGTCAATCATGGATGCTTCATTTTTCAAATATTTTTAATCCGGATAGGTTGATTTTAAATTCCCATATGGACAATGTGTATACCTGGCCTAGATTGCCTCTAGACATCGGCCTTGATGAGGTCTACGATGGCATACTTAATAGTAAGGGCGGAAAGGCGCCAGGTCCGGATGGAGTCCCGCTGGACCTGTATAAATCGGAGTTAGATATGTGGGCCCCCATCCTGTCCAGGTTCTTTAATGCAACAGTGGTGGGTCAAATGCCAATTTCCTGGGGCCAGTCTATAATTATTCCTCTGTTTAAGAAGGGTTCCAGATCTGAGGCAAGTAATTACCGTCCCATTTCTCTATTAGATGCATCGATAAAAATATTGAGTAGAATAATCTTAAATAGGTTGGAGACTTGGGCTGAGGACAATATGATAATCTCAAAGGCACAGTATGGATTCAGGAAAGGTCTGGGGACGTTGGAACAGTGTGTTAATTTAGACCTCCTCATACATAAATACACCGTTGCTAAGGAGGGGAATCTTTTCCTTTGTTTCGCAGACCTCAGCAGTGCCTTTGAACTTGTAGATCATAACATCCTTTGGGACACCCTGTTAAATCTCGGTGCTCCCAAAGAGTGTGTTTTCTTTCTGGCCCGGTTATATTCCGGCCTATCATGTAAAGTACGCTATGGTCCTATGGGAGAATGTACACCTTTTTTTAAAGTTGCACGAGGGATTCGCCAGGGGTGCGTCTTGGCCCCGTTTTTATTCTCACTATTTATAAATGAAATTGATACGATTTTAAGTAAATTATCTTCAGACGCCCCATCGATAGATGGTAGCGCTACCCCTATTTTATTATACGCAGATGACGCAGTCCTTTTATCACGAACACAGAATGGTTTGCAACGCCTTATAGACAGATTTGTGTTGTTTACCAAAGAGAGGAAACTGATTATTAATAAAAGTAAGACTTTTGTTATGACCTGTGGAAAGAGGGTGAAATCCAACTCCTCCTTCTTCATTGACAAAGTGAAAATACAATCGGTCAGCAGTTTCTGCTATTTGGGGATAACATTTTCAGGCGATGGGAAATGGTCTAAAGAGGACGATACTGTGAGGTTAAAATTGTACAGAAACACCAGTAGTATTTTTAGATTTGCGGCTAAGCTAGGGCAAAGGAGAGTGAAGGACATGCTGGCTATCTACAAAGCTAGGTGTATTTCATCTGCCTTGTACGGGGCAGGAGTTTGGGGCCATCATTCTGTTGAGGGCTTACAGAGTGACGAAAATAAGTTCCTAAAGAAACTGCTATGCGCCCCATCCTCGGTCCCCAATATTTTAACCCATTTGGAAGCCGGTATTGACTTTATTGCGGATTTAGCCGCATTACGCCCATTGCTGCTTTGGCGTTCTATCTGGTCTAAAGCAGAGACAGTATTTACACAATCAATTATTAAAGACTGTCTGAAACTTGATAATTCATCTCGTATACCCTGGCTTAGTTATATCTACTACTGGTTCAATCTTCTGTTTGAATGCAATATTCGTCTGAATCCCGAAGCAGCAGCACTGATACCAAAAAAAGACATAAAATCGAAGTTCCTAGCATTTAAGAATGCGGCTAGAGAAAATCAGTCCAAAAAACTAAAAACAGTTGCTTCTTACCTAGACCTGAACTTAAGGAGAGGCTTTCAGACATATTTAGAGATCGTGACTTATAACCAACATAGATTTGTCCTAACCCGATTAAGGCTCGGGATTGTGCATCACCTAGTCTCATTCCCGGATATAAAGATCAAATCCAATATGCTGTGTCCTTGTGATAACATTTCAAAGCAAAGTTGTTGTCACTTTTTATTGTTTTGCAAGTTTTATTGTCATTTTAGGAAATTTTATCTAAAACCTATCCTTTTAAAAAATAAGATACGCACTACTGAATCAGCAATGAAGTTCCTTACAACTCTAGAAAGCCCGGATACCTGTTTTTTTGTGGCATCCTATGTGCTCAAATGTATGAGTATAAGGAAATCATTCATCTGCATCGATTAGTTTCTTTTGTTATATACTCTGTACTTATAGGTACCGCCTAGACTATGATATGTACCTTGTAGCACAAGTGAACCTTAGATGAATTTTGTAATTATAGGATTGTATTATACTTATTATTCTTGCTTATTTGCACATATTAGACAACTCACTTGGAATTTGCACTTTGTTATAAATACAATGTGGATGCTCGTTGGAAATTAAGTTTAATACTGGACTATTTAATGAAGCATTATGCACTTTAACAATGTGTTAAATATTGTTTTTTCTGTAATGTCCTGTGTATATGACATCCTAGTCTGATATGTATTTTAATTGTTTGTTCTGCTTTTATGGTTGTATTTTACATACCGAATAAAGCTTTTGAACTCGAACTCGAGTTAGGTAGTGATCAACGTATATGTAAATATTGTTATAACAAATTAGAAGAGAACAAAATGCCTGCTAGAGCAGTACATAATAACTTAGAATTAGTAGCTATTCCGGAGGAACTAGCAGAATTGAATCCATATGAGTCTGTTCATCCTTTTCAAACTATAATTTGGATGGAGCGTAAAACAGGTAACCTGCCACCAACAGACTTGCAAAGAGGGCTGAAAGCAAGAGTGGTGTACTTACCTTTGGATTTTAAGAAAAATATTGAAACTATTGCTGGAGAGAAAGAGGAAAATGAGGCAGTAGTCATTCTAGTAAATGGTGTACCAACAGTCGGAAAATATGACAAGAATTTGTGGATGTTAATAAAGTTAAAAAGGCTACCTTATACCTTATATCTTATAGAGAACAATATTTATTACAAAACTGTAAATGTGGATGAACAGGTGATAAGTTTAGAAGATGAATGTGAAATTTCAAGTGGTCAAATAGAGAAAGTGTACAAGTCAAGGACTGAAGAGATTTATGGACATTACACAATATGTCCTTTGCATTCAAAAGAAGTAACAGGAAGCAGCATTGAGTTATTTCAAATGAAAAAAGCACAGGGAACTCCAATGAGTGTATGGGAGAAGAGCTTGGAAGCTCATTGTTTTCCACAGCTGTTTCCTACTGGAGAAGGTGGACGATATGATGACCGACCTGTACGGATTCCAGCTTCAGAATATCGGTCAACAAGATTATATTCTGAAGATCCTAGATTTCGACCGTGCATTCCATACATATTTCACCTTTTGTTTGAAAGTGATCTATCTTCTCTGTCATATGCAGTGAACCGCATACTTAAAACTGGTGTTCATCAATCACTTCTTTCTGCGAAAGAATTTGTGGAGAAAGTTCAAGAAACAGATGAAAACTTAGAATCACTGTTAATCAATTTGATGGCATGTCAATGTGGAACAAATTAGTATTGGTATCGTCGTCATAGAGAACTCAAGTGTATGATACGGAACTTAGGTACACCAACATGGCTTGTCACACTTAGCTGTGCAGAGTATGCATGGGAAGATTTGCTTGAGTTTCTAAGGGAATTAAATTCCAATATAAAAAATGTTGAAATAAAGACTCCTCGTGAACTGTGTTCATTGGATCCTGTAAATGTGTGCAGATATTTTAATCATAGGTTTCAAGCTATGATGTCTTTTATCTGCAATAAAAAGAATCCACCTCTTGGAGAAGTTACCGATTTCTTTTGGAGAAAGGAGTACCAAGCAAGAGGTGCACCTCATATACTTATGCTACTATTGGTCAAGGATGCACCTAAATTTGGAACTGATTCTGATGAAACAGTATTGTCTTTCATCGAACAGTATGTGACATGTGAGATTCTGAGAGAAGAAGGAGTTGGAAGCTTGAGACAGCAAGTTTTACGTTTCCAAAGTCACCGTTGTGGAAAGTACTGCAGAAGAAAATACAAGTCTAAAGAAAATTTTACACCAAGGGGCCGATTCCGATCTTGTATTTTTTTTTCCGTACGACTCGTGTCCATACCCGTGAAGTATGATTCGTACGGGAAAAAGTACATACGGATCGGCCCGATCCATACGAATCGTATCGGGAAAAGTTGTACGAGACGTACCCGGACACTTTTCCGTACGAATCGTAAAACTACAGTCCGAGCGTACAAGTACGATCCGGACTGGCTTTCCGATTTACGATTCGTACGGAAAACGTCCCGTACAAGGGAAATGACTTTACCTGCTACGAAGCAAAGTTTGTACGACTCGTATCCTGGGAAAACTTGTTCCCGGGGTGCGAGTTGTCCAGGCCCCCCAGCTCGTATGTGCGGTGCGTACCCCCAGCGCGTATGTACGGTGCATACATACACGCTGGGGGTACGGTGCGTACATACGCGCTGGGGGTACGGTGCATACATACGCACGGGGGTACATTGCGTACATACGCGCGGGGGTACGGTGCATACATACGCAATGCACGGGGGGTGTTTGCCTGTACGACTCGTACCCCTGGGGACTCAGCTTTTACGGCTGTTATTGGCTCCCGTAAAAAAAGAGCCGTACGGAGTGACGTAAGGATGAATCGTACTTGCTGGGCCGTAAAACGCTGCTTACATACGTACGGACGTCGCGTAACAGAAGTGTCAAAGTATATCAATGACTACAATCCAGTCATTTTAAAAATATGGAATGCGAACATGGACATCCAGTATGTTGCAGATAACTCAATTGCTGTTGCATGTTATGTTACATCGTACATAACAAAATCAGAAAAAAACAGAGATGAAACAAATGTGGGAAGAAACTGCACAAGAGAAAAGCCTTAGCAAAAAATTGTACAGCTTTACTTTGAAAATGCTTTCCCACCGAGAAATTGGATCCTATGAATGTTCAGACCGCTTGTGCTCTTCAAGTTTATATTCAAAATCACGAGGAATCATTTGGGTAAGTTTAGGTCTTGCCTGCTCACGGAATAGAGTGTTGAAATCATTAGAAGAAATTGAATACTTGGCAGCAAATGAACCAGACAGTACAGAGATTCTTAAAACTAATATGTTGGACACATACTATCCGAAAAGGAGTCGACATCTGGAACAGCTATGTCTGTATGAAGTACTTCAACATTACAGCTTCAAAAGAAATTTTAAACAGAATTTAAAAGAAGGAAAATATGCAGTAGTTGGATGTCATGGTTGTTTAGTAAAACATGCAAAGGGTAATCTTATAAACCACAAGAAACTCAGTTGTGAAACTCCAGATAAGCAAGAATTTTACTATTTAGCACTTCTCCTGAAAGTGAATTACTTGGAGACTTTGACTGCTACCAAGATTCTTTTAATGCATGTAAAGATAGCATTGTATGTACAATTTTCCCTACATATTTAAAAATGTTGAATGATGAAGCTGAACAGGAAATGACTATTACAGCTGAAATAGCTAATGAAAGTTCTCAAGATAGTCAAAGTAGTGGTCAATGTAGTCAAGATCCTCTTGGACAACCAATACTGGAAAATGAAGCTGCGATTGCTATGCATGAAGTCGAAATAGCAATGCAACAAGCACACGTGGAGAATATTACATTGGAAAAGTAAGAAGCACAACTAAATGTTGAACAGAAAGAAATATATGTACAAGTGAGAGAACAGATAGAACATGGTTTGTTGCATGAAAAAAAAGAATGTGTGTGTTCTTCTTTTAAACCTCTTCTGATGTACATCAGTGGTCAAGCTGGGACAGGTAAACGTTTTTTAATTAAAGTTTTGACCAGTTATCTTCAAAAAACTACTGGTTCACATTTATGTTCTGTGGTCACAGCTCCAACTGGATTAGCTTCTCATGAAGTGTCAAGAGTGCTGAAGAAAATGAAACTATTCATTATTGATGAGGTGAGCATGGTCTCAAACTTAATGCTTGCTTTTGTACACTTAAGATTGCAACAGGTACTAAAAACAGATTACGATGTTCTCTTTGGAGGAAAACATTTAATTGTATTTGGAGATCTGCTACAACTAACCCCTGTAAAAGGAGAACCAGGGCCCGATTCACAGAATTAACTTAAGACGAAATACTAAATTTACTACTTTTGGTATTCACAGAATGCACTTACTACTTTTGGTATTCACAGAATGGATTTACGACTACTAACTTTACATCCGCACTCGGGCCGGAAATTCCGGCCCGGAGGCGGAGCTTCCAGCCCAGAGGCGGAGCTTCTGGCCCGGAGGTGGAGATTTCGGCCATGGCTAAATCTCCGCCACCGGCCGGAATCCCCACCTCTGGGCTGGAAGCTCCGCCTCTGGGCGGAAGCTCTGCCTCCGGGCCGGAAGCCCCACCTCCGGGCCGGAAGCTCCGCCTCCGGGCCGGAATTTCCGGCCCGAGTGCGGACGTAAAGTTAGCAGTCGTAAATCCATTCTGTGAATACCAAAAGTAGTAAGTGCATTCTGTGACTACCAAAAGTAGTAAGTGCATTCTGTGAATACCAAAAGTAGTAGGTTTAGGATTTTGTCTTAAGTTAATTCTGTGAATCGGGCCCCCAGTGTTTAAAACTCTTCTACATGAAGACACAAAGAAATCTCTGGGAAGTATTGGAACTGTGAATCTGTGGTTACATTTTGAATATAAAGAACTCACTCAGAATATGAGACAAGAAAGAGATGAAGATTATGCAAATATTCTAAAAGATGTAAGAATTGGTGTTCTAAGCAAACATGGCAAACAAGCTTTTCAAAGTCGTCTACTAAAGAACTTGTTTACAAATGAAAACACACCAGCAGAAGTAATGTACAAGAAAATGAAAGAAAAGAAAGTCTGTAGTTTGCTTAATGCCTACAGTGGAACAGTGTTATACATTTAATAGAGAGCTTATGAAATTAGAAAATCAAGAAATAGTTCACATTGAAGCTATTGATAAAATCGAGCATCAAGGAACAACAATTCTTTCAGAAAAACTACAGACTAAATTGTATTCTCTGGAAAAGTCTGTATCAAAAACTGCTGGCTTAGAAAAAAATTTAGATGCATCTTTAAACTGTCGGGTAATTTTGAGGCGTAATCTGAATGTAGAAGAAGGTTTAGTGAATGGAGCAATGGGGAAAGTTGTTGATTTTGTGAAATATCAAAATAGAAATGGAATTGAATTCTTGAAAGTTAAATTTGATCAGATTACAGAGGTAAGACAGATTGCGCGTTGTGCTGTACGTTTTTTGCTTGTAAAAGACTTGTATGTTCGTAGAAAACAGTTTCTCTTCTATTTAGCATATGCGATAACTATTCATAAATCTCAAGGTTTAAGTGTAGATAATGCTTTGGTAAATGTAGGAAGAACTGTGTTTAAAGAGGTAATGGTATATGTTGCATTATCTCGAGTTAGAACGTTGTCTGGATTGTATTTAATTGATTTAGATGAGAACAAGGTTAGTGCTGATGTTAATTGTGTAAGAGAAAATAATCGTTTGAGAAGGCTTTATGCTCCAAGTTTAGTTGAATATCCTATTTATGAGAAAAGTGTTGTGTGTTCACGTAACATGTTGAAGAATCAACTATGGTTGGAAAGCAGAAGCAAAATCAAGAGAAAAAAAAAGATGTAGAGAAACAGAAAATACAAACAAGTAATGTTGTCAGATACCAATTAGAAAATGCTTCTGGTGTCAACTGCTATGGTAATGCTATTCTAAACTTTATACTTTATCTTGAAGATGTTTATGGTGAAATTATGGAAAACAGGAAAAAAGATTATGTTCGGCACTTTATACTTTATTTCAAGAATTGAGAACTGATAGAAGTAAGACCCATTCTGCTTCTGGTATTCGCCAACTGTTTGATACATGTACTGGATCTTTAACGTTCAGTGCTAATATACAAAAAGATGCACAAGAATTTCTTATGGTTATGCTTGGAGTACTAGAAGATGAAGGAATTCAGATTGAGAGTTTATTTGGACTCAGTTACAAATGGGAACATAAATATGAACAGTGTTCATTAACTTCAAGCACTATAGTTGACAGTGAACGATTTCTATATTTGACAATACCTGACTGCAAATCTGTACCATTTTCCAAATTAGTAAAAGAAGCTGATCACGAGATGATCTGTTCTCATTGTCAATCAACAATGCTATCTACATTATGCCTACAAAGATATGGAAAATATTTGATTATAATGCTGCAACGCTGTAGACCAAATGGAAGAAAAGTGGAAACCAAAATTAAAAATGTTGTTGCTTGTCAAGTATCTATTTCTGGAAGAACTTTTGCAACAGTTGCTATTGATTTCCATGCCGGAAGTACTACCACAAATTGACATTATACAGTTTATTTAAAGTGTAATAATGGTTGGAGTCATTGCAACGATACACACTTGGAAATGAAACCGAGATTGCCTTATGAATTACCCAACTCATACTTGATATTTCTGAAACAAAGATTTTAGATACATCATTCGGCCTAGTAGGAAAGTGTAAAGATACTTTAAGGAATTCATACTGGATGATTTCAAAGCGAACTCTTTGATACATTATTTGGCGTATTGCAAAATGTGAACAGAAACTACAAAGTAAAGGTAAGATTTGAAGATTGGAAATAGTATTGGATGTGTTATTTGTGTTGATTTTGTATTATATTTGCGAGAATTAGGGATTTGTTTTTTTTAACAATCTAGTTGATTGGCTTTTTTCCCTGCTGTTTATGATGAATCTACACTGACATCACTGTGAATAGTGAAGTTAAGTAGAAGCTGATGACAGCAAAAAAAGGGAGAAAAATTGTTTTCTGAATGTTAAATTATTTTGTATTATTTAAAAACTCACTGTAATTTGTGAAATATATTACATTACATAGCAGTTTTGCAGTTTATTTTATGTCACTGAAAAGTTAAAAAAACAGTACTAATGACAAATAGCACAATAGTAGTTCGATATTTAAAAAACCTTTGAAATTCACTGAAAAAAACATAGGTTTTAAAGACGTTATAGTTAGGAATTAGCATTTAAAAAACCTTAGAAAGTCACTGAAAACACCATAGGTTTCAGAGACGTTATAGTTAGTTGGACATTTGACTCATATAAAACCATAGAAATTCACCGTTATAGTTAGTTGAGCTAACTATAACTCACACGCCCGCAATGTACTGGTGATGACGTCACATATTACATCATGCATGACATGGTCAGTGGCATCACTCATGACATCACTGATGATATCTCAAATGACATCACTGATGATATCACTAATGACATCATCCAGTGAATGTGAAGTTTAAATATTTTTTATATATATCTATGCCAAGATCTATTGAAGAATGAGTGGATGTAGAAGTGCCTGAATTGATTATTTAGTAGATGCATGACTGACTGTATAAGTCACTGATTGAATGTATGTTAGTGGATAATAGGGAGGCAGTCAAGTGAGCAACCCTGAAATCACCCTCTACCAAAGTACGAAAAGAGATGAGAACATGTTAAATGTGTACAATATGCTGAGATTCAAACTAGGCTCCTTACTACTTGCAGGTCACCAGGAGACAGGGCAGTATAACATATGCTATGCACTATAACCATGCTGAGATGCCCATGATGGCATGGGAGATCACTGTTTAGCTGATAGAAGCATAGGAATCTTTGGGCCAGATGTACGACCGTTTTCCATGCGCAAATTGGTTTGCAAACCCGTTTGGGCATGCAAAAGCAGCATGGGCCATGTACAAAGCCTATTTAGGGAGTGGCAATTTATTTGCGACTCGCTAAATATTTTTTGCGACTTGCTATTAGGAAGGGGAGTTCCCTTCCCGATAGCGTGCGCAAGCCCATGCATGAATGTTTTACGTCCACAATCGCAAAATATCACCCTCTTCATGAGGTTGGTAATGCACTCACAAAAGGGAAGGGGTCCCCATGGGACCCCTTCCCCTTTTTAAATGCATGGGAAAATATTTTTTAAGGCCTGCCCTTAAAAAATGAAACAAAAAAGTTTCATTTTTTTCTTTCTTAAATGCAGCCCGTTGTCCTTTAAGGAGAATGAGCTGCATTATAAAAAAAAACTGCGTATTTAAAAGCAGTCCCAGACATGGTGGTCTGCTGAGCCCAGCAGGCCACCATTCCTGGGAGGGCCTGCCATTCCCAATGGGGTCACAAATTGCAAGAGACTCATTAATATCTATGAACCTCTCTATTTGCAATCCCATTGGGAAGCGCTAACAGTGTGTTACACACTGTTGTACATCCAAAATAGCGCCTCGTAAATTGCGAGTCGCAAAAAACTCACAATTTGCAAGGCGCTATTTTGGGCGTTGTACATCTGGCCCCTAATTACTTGGCACAAATGCCACAGCAAGAGGGATACATTTTAGGGCTACAGCTGGGAAAAGCAGAATAAGAAGTGGGGATGACCATCTCTGAATTAGTGGCAGCTACTTTTGTCATTCCTTGTGTCTCCACAACCCACCACCTGTATTCAAACTGAGCAGCAGTGTCTGCCAAACCCTGACAGGGCATTGGACACCATAAGACTTTTGAAGTTGTTAGGCAGTAGGAAAATAGAATACCTGACACCTGATTGAGGACTGTGCCTTTGCTTGCGTGAGAAAGGCCACTTAAAGCCCCACCGACAAGTACCATAGCATTTTATGTAGCCTACCTGATGATTCCCAGTCTAGGACAGACTTCGTCCAGGTCAGGGGCAGAAAATGAGGGCATAACACCTTGTAACTGAAAATTCCCCAACTTGTCATTACCAATCATTTGACTTTCAGTGACTAAGTCAATCAGACTGATTCAAACCCTTGCTGTTGCCTCGCAGACATTTCCTCTTCTAGAGGGCTAAAGGTCAGGAGCAGAGATGGTGATGAGGGGATTGTGGTAGTTGGCCATGTAAACGCTATTGATTCATAGCAATTAGTATTCACCACTCTGTGTCTCATAATGTGGGGCATTTTTACAAGCCCCTATCAACAATTAAGACCAGGGAAAACCTCGTGTTACCCAGGCGCAATGAGGAGAAATGCTTTATTTCTGCTCTTTTTTGCTGCTTCTATGTGCGCTGCATTGTGCAGCACACATAGAAACAGCAAATTGCCATGGGTGTCCCTTCCAAATTATAAACAATCATTTAAAAAATGACAATCTGTATCTTCTATATAAGCTGTACAATGCAGCACACATATGAATTACAAATCGGGAAGGGACATCTTCCTGCACATAAACAATCATTCCCGCAACTTGGGCATCCTTGCACTATGGTGTAAGGGAGCCTGCGTTGGCACTAAGCAGCTTATTTTTGCACTAGCACAGGGAGTAAAGCAGGAGTGAGCCTTAATATTGTAAATACGGCGCATCCCTGCATATCTAAAGTGACGGAGCACAACGTTAGCAATTTTGGAGTTAACCCACTCTCCGCCACTTGATTGGAAATATGCCCGTAGTCTTTTTCCTTCTTCTCTGTGGTTTCAACTCTCTCAGGCAGGCCACTGTGTGGCAATTATGCAGGGGCTATAACCAGGGAGAATGAGGCTCACAAAGACACTGCATTTGTTTTCAGCAAGAGAGTTTATTTGGTCTCGAAGTATACTTGAGTGGATAGGTTGATTCACTCTTATTTATTAATCGACTATCTGTTCTCGTGGTTGGTCTTCTTGGGGAAAAGTGCACCTGGTGACTTTATTGACTTAACATGCCTTTCCCCTTTATTTACTAAGTTAGCTCTGCAGACAATCTCTCTTCTCCTTCATTCAAACAGCATTGTTATTTTACTATGATCTTTCTTTTATATGCTTTACTATATATAGGCATTTCGTTCTGTAATGGTCTATCCACATAGGGAACAAGCTAGTGTAAGGGGACACTAGATCAGTAAGAGAAAGCGTGTCCAACTTTGGTTCGAAAGAAACATTCAAATGCCAGAGTGAATACCATTTCACTTCTGAATCTTGGCACATAACCTCTGTTAAATTTAGGAAACCTAGCCACCCTGAAATTACCACACACTGGGCCATATGTAGGTAGCCCAATACCGGTTGGTAACGGCCGCTTTTCGGTAAATATACCGTTACCGACCGGTATTTAGGCTTTTGATATGTAGGGGGATCATTTCTGTATTCGGTAATTTACCGAATCGGTAAAATTACCGATTCGGTAATTTTACCGATTCGGTAAATACCGAATACAGAAATGAGATGTAGGGGGAGTGTGTGGTGGGTGTGGGGATTCGTTATTTACCACCAACTGAAAGTTGGTGGTAAATGACGAATGACTCAGTGAATGCATTTTTTGGCCCTTAGATGTGTGCAATGTGGCAGACACACATGCCCTCAGGGCATGTATGTGTGCCACATGTGCACACATGCAGGAATCAGGGGTGCAACAGGGTGTCAATGTGACACCCTGCCACCCTTGATTGAGCTCCCCCCATTACCGATTCGGTATTTACCGATTCGGTAATGGTAACTGGCTTCCCATTGATTCCTATGGGCCTCCTGGCCCATAGGAATCAATGAGATACAGGTTACCATTACCGAATCGGTAAATACCGATTCTAAAATACCGACACTTACCGAATCGGTATTTTTTTACCTACATTACATTTACCGATTCATAAATACCGAATCGGTAAAATTCGGTATTTAAGAATCGGTAAATGTAATTTACCTACATAAGGCCCACTGTGTTTCTACAGAATGAGATGAAGGTGCTTGGACTTGGACACAGTCTAGCCCAGATGTGAATGATTGACTATAGTGAATGTTAAAATGGGGATGGAGTTTGTGCTTTGTGACATCTAGGGATGGATATCCGTAATGCATTTATTGTTACAGAACATTTCAGAGTTGCCAACAGAATACAAGACCCAGGATGGACAACTTTCTTTATCTTGTTTCCATATTATTACTTTTTAAGAAGAGTGGGCCTGGTAGGTCCACTATCTACATGCCTTTCACTCCTGTGATATCTATGCTATGTGTTCTTAGAAGGGGCTTCTCTCATGTGGCCTAACTATGTGGATATTGTTAGCTCTTTTCTGTCCTGTCACCCGCCTCCTTACCGAATCAATTATTTTTTGGTATCACTAGTTTTCAAGATGGCTATTGCATCCTTTCAATAAATTTTCAATAAACTGTTATAATAACTTCATTGACAAGGCTCTCCATCCACATTTTGCACATTTCCTGAACAGTTCACAAAGGGAATTAAACTTGTTAAATATGACCCCTCTCTTAGTCAGTATGGTTGACTTCAATGCAACAATAGGCACAGAGTTAGATCCTGTGTTCCCTCTCCACAGGCCTAGGATTTACGCAGGGCAACAAAAGGGCTCAGTAGCAGACTATAGGATTGCTTATGAAAGGTGGTTTTCTGATAGATTGATCAGTGTCAATAATTTTAAAAGTTGTTCCAGAAGATGTCCTCCTAACAAGCCCAGTTTCCCACTTGTTAAGGAATAAACCCCCAGTTATCCATCACAACTAAGGGGCCGATTATGATGCCAGTCCGGCCGCAACTGATGGTTCGCTGGTTGCCATCTGACCGCCATCTGCTGCTGCAGTCCGACCGACACATTGCAATGCATGCAGTCAGAGGCAGCAGGCGGAGGGACCATCTAACGCTTTCTGACAGTTTCAAGGAGCCCATAATCCATTAATGACAGCAGCTCCGCCATCAGTATATATCGGTTTTCAACATCTATTCCATCTTGGTCTTTCAGACATGGATAGGCTGTCGGAAAGTAACTTTGGGGCCCCTAGCAGGGCCCCCTTCCCTCCTGGCCCTCTGCACTGGTGCCAGGGATGCACCTATGGTGCCCCCCTAAATATCCCTGCACCGTGTGGCAGGCACTGTGAGGTGTATGGATGTTTGAAAACATCAATTTTTCAATGGAAGCTTGTGCTGCCGACCTTTTCAGACCGCCGCCCAAGCTTCCATTGAAAATGGATGTATCCGACCGCCCAATGGGTGGATGCATCTACATACTGCGGTCAGTACCGCCGACCAATCCGCAACAGTGTCACGTCCTACCGACATCATAATAAGTTCCTTAGTCTCCCCCAACTTCTGGAGTTCTGTATACTATTTTGAAGTTAGAATATGGCCTGATAGAGATCACAATCCTTTGTTATCAACTTCTGATTTTTTTAATGTTATCATTCCTGCCGCATTACTACTTCTGTCGCTAGACAGGAGATTGTCACCAATGGGGTAAGAGAATCTAATAATCCAGTAGCTGTGACTCAAAGCACGATTTATGCTGCCAAACAGCTTTGCAGCCTATTTTGATTTAGAGGTGAATGATAGGGAGGTCCTGCATGTTTTTAAGCCATAAATAACGGATTCTAAGATTCTTTGAGGTTCTACACACAACCTAAGCCTGTCCTTAGCAAACTGAATTGGTTTACCAAGGACTGTAGAAAGGTTAAATGTTACATGTGAATGGTAACCAAAATCCTTTCAGTTTAAGTAAGATTTAGTCATAAAAAGAAGGGCACATGACTAAGAAATCATAAAGAAGGTGATCCAGCGGCGTACCAACAACAGATAGTCCAATACCATATACTCACCTGGGCCCATAAACACACTTACAATTGAGTAAACCGCTGGAGTAAAAGTTTATGTTTTTCGCAATTCTAGATTAGTTATTCCTCATTCCTAACTAACCTTTCACTGATCAAAAAGTTCTTTCCTCTAGTCGATGGACCATTAGTTGAACTAGTTGATGGTGAAGAGACATAAGCTAACTTGTTCGTCTATTGAAAATGAAATAATCACAGAGTCGGGAAAATTTAAAATCTTTATCTAAATTAAATTCAAGTGAACCATCTCAAATACACAGTGCAGTCACCATCAATTTTAGGAGAGAAAATTCAATTAAACACCTACTTTGGACTCACACAATGATCAGTGCTCAGAAAGGAGAGGACAGAGAGAAAAGAACATCTGCAAATTACGTGAAAAATATATTTACCAAAGAATGGTGTGAAGACCAACCCCCTGGCCAAAGGGCTGGTAAGGGTCCCCCTAGATACATCAGGCGACAAAGGCTTCAGGACAGGATTCAGGACCGGATAGTTGACCTCTCTAATACCGACGCTTGCGTATCACCCCTCTCTGACACTCTCTTCCTCTTCAAGATTCTTCCACGATCTTCTTTCTAACCTAATTAAGTTAAGATAATGGGTTCTGCATTCGGTTCTTCATCAGCATCTCACAGCATCTCTTCCAGCATCAGCACCTCCTGCAGCAACAACATCCCAAGTCGCGCTAACTAACTAACTAAAGCTATCTCAATTATACCTTTCGTTCTTCATGTACCACCCACTAAAGTTTCAATATCGTAAAAATTTGAAATCTAATTGGTCAGGCAATGGGGGAAGATCATCACACCATCCTTATATGTCACTTCATTCAGTTAAACTATTGTTTGCAAACCCATCCCCTTAATTTGTATTCATGATCTATATTTCCCACCCGCATTCACATTTCATCTGCAACATTTGTTTAAAATCTAATATGTAGGTCCATTCAGTTGAATTTATCACCGTCCTTTCTCAGGCTTTCTCAGGCTCGGACACTCTGCGACCTTGTCCCTCTTCCAACCTCTGTGTCATCCTTCCGGGTTGACTTTCAGTTGTCATGCGCAGCTGTCACATGGTTCAGCTTACTCCAGTTATACACGAGAGGCCCAAATGTGCACTAGTAATAAAGTTTCACTGTATAGCACCCATCTCTACTCTATTCCCCTTTATTTATTAATACTTTTGCTGTATTAGCATTAGTAAGATTGCTTGTTTTCACTTCAGCTAAGCAGGGGCTATGCACGGGAGTCTTTAAGACTCCAATTTAGTGCCTTCTGCTCATGCGCAAGAATTTCCCTCCAAGCGTTATTTCGTCATATTGCATAGATGCAGATGACGCATGCTCAGTAAAGATTTCCCCGTTAAAGCGGTTTTAGAAATTCGTTCAAGTTGTTAACGTTAGCAAACACATAGGCAACCCGTGTGTTTGTGTGGTGAGCATTAGTTATTCACTAAACGTATTTAATAACATGTTAGTGAGTTAAAGGAGCGGATCGCTTACAAGCAAGTCTCTTTTCTATGAGTCCTTGCTCCATCAATCACCTCTCTGATGGCATTTTTGAGCCATCATAGAATTACCCATCCCTAATCAGATGCCAACTTTGAGTATTTCTCATTCTCAGTCTCCTCCTTTTTCTTTCTCGATTTCATCTTTATTTTCTAAATCTTTCATCTTTTTGTATATACTTCCTTTAATTTCCTCCATCTGGATTTCCTCATACTTCCTTTTCTTTCCCTTTCCATTCACTTCATATTTTCTTCCCTTCCTTTATGTCTACAGCATTTGCACCAAATCATTATTGCTGAAACTATCATCATTATACTAACTACTGGAAAAATTATTTGACCTAAAACACTTTTCCCTAAATCAGTTAACCAAGTTCCTATTGAAGAAATGCTCTTTCTTTGTCTTTCCCATAAACTGTCAACCTCCAGTGGTTTCAAATTTTCATGAAGTTTCGTAATATTCCTAATATATCCCCTAATTTCCTTACTTTTGTCAGGAATGTAAGTGCAACAATGTTGAACTTTCAACATTCCACTGACTCCCCCTCCTTTGCTAATAAGATATCACTGCCAAGTCGATTTTGTAAAACCATAGACCTAATTGCAACCATCTCTATTTTTATCATCAAGAAACCCCCAGCAGTATCAGTCGAGAGACGATCAACTACTGTTGACAATTGACAAATTCTATGTGAATTCAGAATGACTCCCACTGAAGGTATCAATGCACCAAATATGTCACCTACTATTTCTGAAAAACTAGCTCTCTTTCTTCGTGTTAGTTCATTAGTGTTTTCATTGTTTCCAGTGATTATTTTTACGTGGTAATTTTTCGGAAATACAATCCCAAAATAGTAGCTTCCATTCCACTGTGCTGGCAACTTATAGTAAGCATTATTCCCAAACACGTAGTAAACCCCAGGAAATACTGGATCAGTTCCTTTTGTCCCCAACCTCCCAAAATTAGGAAGTTATGTTCACAATCACTGGAACCAATAAATACGTTATTATAATCAGTCTTTAATCTATGGAGGCAGGTTTTCCCTTTCTTCACAAAGTCTAGGGACATCGCAGCATTAGCCTTGCCAGTTGTATAAATTCCCTCTTTCTCAGCCATTGGCGGTACATGGGTTTTCTGTTCAGCAGCTTTCTTTTGGAAATCCTGTCTCCTTTTCTCAACTAAATTCAAAAATACTTTCTCTTCTTCACGCAGTATACATATTAAATTATTCGTATGTGCCTTAACCATAGCTATTCACTTCATTGTTATGAAAAATTCACCCATAAACTGTGCATCTTTACTACTAAGTACTGGATTCATATTCTTTCAAATAGGAAGCTCTGAAAGCACTACATCTAAGTTTGAATAGTATTACTGAAGTTTTCCTGTTGCATGAAACAAAGTGGCTAGGACACTACATGATATACCATATATATGTTAATGGTAAATGGTGATATGTAACTCTTTCTGATACTGATGCTGGTAATTTCATACAAACATAACACTCACTAATCTCCATTTTATCTACGTACTGAACATTTAAAGACGTGTCATTGTGATGAAAATCTGCCTCATCTACTCTTTCTCCTTTCATTGTAGCTGGCTTTACACTTGGAAGTGTATCATTCTTTTTATTTGTTATCATCAATAAAGGTACCGCTATTGTTAGAAATAACCATACTGAGATCACTAATAGAATGCTACATATGCAGGCTCTACAGCATTTTCGTGTGAAACTTCGTTTCGGTCGCTCAATGACTCTATTTTTCGCCATTTTAATTTGAGAAGATATTTTCTCCTCTTTCTTTCTTCACTCGGGAATTTTGGGCTCTTATTTCTAAGGTGGTCTCACTTTTCTTTCAGTATTTACTTCTTCTGATTCCTCACTTAAATCTAGATTTTCAAATTCTTCTAAAATTACATAGGTCCACTCAGGGGCCTTGTATTTATTGTTCAAAATTCTCAGTCTTGGGCTTCTTCGTGTGTTTTTCATAGTTGACTGTTTAGACTGAGTTTGACTAGTAACCTCATTCACCTGCTTTGGTCTTTTGTTTGTATTTCTCAGATAGTATCTCAATCTTTTGACTCCACCTGGCCAGTTATCACCTTTACTGACCCTTTTAACTTGAACTGCACTTTCACCTTCTTCGTCTTTCTCTAGAGATCTTTTATTTTCGTTATGTTTAGGCACAAACTGTTCTTGTTCTGAATCACTCTCTGACTGTTCCTGTTCAGGTCTTATATTTGTGATTTCATCGCTTGAACTTGTTCTTCTTCCTCTATCTGGTCCTGTTAGGGTCTTATTTCAAATTGTTCTTCTTCTTCTGCCCAAACTGGTTCTTATTCGGCTAACTGGTCCTGTTCAGGTCTTACTGCAATTGGCTCTTCTGCTGCCTGAACGTGTTCTTCTTCTCCTATCTGTCCCTGCTCAGGTCTTTGGGTAGGTCTGTTTGCTTTTGCCTGAGTGTGTTCTTCTTTCCCTGTCTGGTCCTGCTCAGGGTCTCGAGCAACTTTTTTCACTTCTTCCTGAGCGTGTTCTTCCACACTATTTACCTGTCACTATTTACCTGTCTCTCTAATCTGGTTCTGCTTCTTGCTTGAATAACTACTTCAGGTATGTCAATCACTGGTGTCCAACCCTCCTGACTTGTGCTCGGTTGTTCCTCGTCTATTACTTCAGAATCTATCACTCTAGATTCTTCGACTTCACAACCTTTAGCTGTTACAACTGGTTCACTCAGTTGTTGTTCTTCTTCAGTAGGGCCTGGTACCCTTTTGGTATGACTTGCATGAATCGAATTGGGTAAACCTGCACACTTCACTGCTGTTGTAGTGACCGGTATGACGACGTGGTTTATCCCACCTGGGTGCTAGGCTTGTTTCTTCACTACCACCCAGTCTCCAGGATTCAAATCATGCACCTGTGCTGACTGCCTGGCAACTGCGTCTTCTCCAACCTGGTGAGAGACAGAAACTACTAGGTCAGCCAATCCTTTGCAATAGTCCAATACCAGATTATCAGTTATACTCATCAAATTATGTCCAGGAATAAATGCTTGTCTCATTGTCCTTCCCATAAGTATTTCATGGGAACTCAATCCTGTTTTTCTGTCAGGAATACTTCAGAGTCCCATCAACACAAGAGGCAATGCATCTGGCCATTTCAGTGATGTTAATGCACACACTTTCCCTAACCTTGACTTGATTGTGCCATTTAGTTGCACAACCACTCCAGAAGCCTCTGGGCGGTATGCACAGTGCAGTTTCAGTTAAATTTTGAATGCTTCACAGATTCATCAAATTATCTCATAATTAAAACGAGGTCCTCTATCAGATTCCAAAGTGACTGGGAAACCAAAAGAAGGAATCAACTCCCTCAACAGTAACTTGGCAACTGTAAGACTGTCATTTCTCCTAGCAGGGTATGCCTCCACCCATCGTGAAAATAAACACTATGACAAGGACATACTTCATTCCGTTGCTCGGGGCAACTCTATGAAGTCCAGCTGCAACCTTGTGAATGGTCCTTCTGCCTTTCCAATTTTTCCCCAACTGACCACTGTCTTCCTGCCTGGATTTTGCTGCTGACAAATTAAGCATCTCTGGCAAAGACTCTCTGCGACTACCCTGAACTTTGGATTGTACTAATTCTGTCTGAATAGTCTAATCATCGCACCCCTACCTACATGTGTGTCTCCATGATGCATTCTTGCCATTTGAGAGAGTAGGCAGTCTGGCATAACTGGTCTGCCATCGATGTATACTCATCCATCATCTTCTGCCCTCCTTTTACAACCTGATTTTATTCAGATTACTTTTTCCCTTGCTTCAACTTCATCCTGCAACTGTCGCACCTCATCCCATGTTTCTAGAGCTCAGAAAAACATAAGTTGGCAGCTGATTTCATTTGTTTGAATTTTTCTGGTTAGAGCCATGTTGTTTCTTGCACAATATTGAGCAATTTGGTCAGTATATCGCTTACCTGCCGCCACATAGTCATTTCCTGACTGGTGAGCAGCATACTTGACCACTGCTATTTCCTTTGGCAATTGTATTGTTTCCAATAATTCTTTTACATTTTTACAGTTTCTAATAGGAGATCCTGAAGAAGTCAAAAATCCCCTCTGCATCCAGAGTTGGCCGAAGTCATGCACAACCCCCGAAACCATATTGACTGTCTGTAAATATGGTTATTCTCCACTTTTTCCCAATTTTCCATGCCTTTGTTAAGGCCACCAATTCAGCTACTTGTGCAGACTTGACTCCCGGTAAACAGGATGCTTCAATGAACCCTGATACCTTACATACAGCATAGGCTGCACTGAGTCCTCCTCCCTCTGTTCTCATGCAAGAGCCATCTACAAATAGTTCATGATCTGACCCTTTCAGGGGCTCTTCCTTTACACAGGGTTGGGGTTTCGTACACATCTCAGTCACATCCAAACAATCATGATCCACTTCATCTTTCACTTCCTCACAACATGGGTCTGGTAATAATGTGGTGGGCTTCGTCATGGTACATCTAATCACTGTCACATTTTCTGCTCCCAGAATCACTCTTTATACTTAGTCATCCGACTAGGGGTAAGGTGCTGTGTTCGAGTTCTTGTTAAAAGAATCTCAACTGAATGTGGAACCTAAACTTTTACTGGATGTCCCATCACAATCGATTCACTTTGCTCCAGACTCATACAAGTAGCAGCTACTGCTTTTAAGCAGCCAGGTAAAGCTGAAGCCACAGGATCCAAAGTAGCAGAAAAACATGCTACTGGACGTTGGCTTAATCCATGCCTTTGAGTCAACTCTGAGAGTGCACAACTTTCTCTCTCACAACAGAACAGTGCAAATTATTTGGTATAATCAGGCAGGCCTAAGGCTGGGGCCTTACACAGACAATCTCGCAATTTCATGAACACTTCCACACACTCATCATTCCAGACAATTGAGTCCTTTGTTCTTTTCCATGTTAACGGAATCAAGGGTTATGCCAGCAGGTAGAACCCAATTATCCACTGCCTACAGTTTACGACTACTCTGAGACACATTCTCACCTACCTTTGTGTCTGAGGTAGTTGCATTTCTTTGATTATTTTTATTCTTTCTGGGGTCACTTTTCTAACTCCTCTTCCTATTTTGAGGCCTAAATATCTAACTTCTTGTTGACAAAACTGTAATTTTTCTGGAGACACCTTGTGTCCTCCATCGGTCAAATGATTCAGTAATGCAATCGTGTCAGTGACACAATCCTCTCGTGATTTTGATGCCACAAGTTGGTCATCAATATACTGTACCAGGACTGAATTTCTGGGCATGACCAATGTTTCTAGACATTTTTTTAAGATCTGATTAAAAATCGGGGGCTCTCTGTATACCCTGGAGGAACTCGGCACCATGCCAAGACACGGTCTTCGAACCTAAATGCGAATAAATACTGACTATCTGGGTGCAAAGGAATTGAGAAAAAGGCTTGACATAAATCAATTACTGTAAACCAGCCTGCATTCCAGGATATCTGATAAAGACACTACAGGGCAACAAGGCACTACAATTTTCTTGATCTTTCTCAGATCATGCACTATTCTGTTTTTTCTGTTTGACTTTTTAAGTCCAATTATAGGGGAATTACTAGGACTACCCATTATTTCCTTTAAAATGCCTTGTTTAATCAGGTCAATTTCTGGAGCAACTCCTGCTTTTACTTCTGGACTCATTAGTACTGTCGGGTGTTTGGATAAACTGCACCTTCTTTCACCGTTACCTTCACTGGATCAACATTTGACATCAGCCCAATATCTTTTCCTGTAAAATCCCACACTTCTGTGTTCATGGTTGTTCTCAACTCTTCTGGTAATTCATTTTCAGTCATCAATGAATACATTTCATTTACTTCAGTGCCTTGCTTAGCAAGCATCTCCTTATATATTACATCTTCATCAGGGGTTTGGAAAGCAACACCATCTGGTGTACAGTAGAGTGTGCAGTTCATTTTGCACAATAGTTCCCTACCTAACAAATTTACTGGACTGAAATCACAGACTACGAATTGATGCATGTCTTTAAAATTTCCGATATGCACTTTCATTGGCTTTGTGAGTGGGGTTCTAATCTGTTGATTCGACACTCCTACAACTTGGATGGAATCTCCAGAGGGGGGTAGGTTTGGGATGTTTGCTGTTCTCACAGTAGACCTGATAGCACCATTATCCAATAGAAAAGTGATGTCACTACCTTCTACTTTCCTGTCAATAAATGGACATGACTGATCTACCTCCAAGGATGCGCCAAGTACGCATTCCTCTTCCTCCCCCCTCAGGCACCGTCATTGCGCATATTCCATCTCGTCAGCATTGTTCTGTAAAAAATATTGCGTAACCGCAGAATTTTTCTTACCACTTTCTCCTTGAAATCCGGTGTTCACACTGTGTCTTTGAGGGTTCACAAAGTTGGGCATAGGAGCTGGTGGCACCTGATATTGTTGGGTGACTACCTGCTGTGGCTGATTCATAATCACCTCATTCTGTGTCTGTGGATCTAAATTTGGATTTGGCCCATTATCATTCTGAATATTCTTACACTCGTTCTTCCAATGTCCAAGCTTTCCACACGCATGACAAGGAAACTTCTTCTTCGCATCCTCTATTCATTCGTCCTCTTATTTTACCACCATTCGCCGCATTATCATTTTGATTCTGCTCTTTCACCTGACTATCAGTCTGACTGTTCAACTTAATTTCCTGCTGTTCTGTCAATTTCACTTGTGCCCACATCATTTTCTCTTTTAGCTTCCTATGCCTTGCCTCAATGTCGTCTCCGCAATATGTTGGCATATTTCAAAATGTCGTTGATCGACTTACCCTGCCAACAAAGCATGTACTGTTGTATCATCTGACTAATCTCCATCTTCAGACCATACACAAACCGATACACAAAATGACCCATATCCTTATCACCAATATTCTCAAAACCACTCTACTGCATAAACACCCGTAACAACCGCTCATAATATGCATGCACAGAATCATTTGGCTCTTGAGTTGTTCTATCTATCTTTACGCAATCTGTCTCTTTAGGAGGAATTTTCAATTTCAGAAAAGTAATTAATTGGTGATATTTCTTCATCACCTCCTCCGATGTTGCTTCTGTTTTGGAATCTCTAGGATGCTCTTCATTTGGCCAATCAACAGTAATCTTGAATTCTGTCCATAAATCAGCTGGTACCACAATATCAAACAACCCATCCAGATCCTTCAACAGAACCTTTGAAACTTTCACAAATCTCTCCACCTGTTTATACCACTCAACGGGATTTGCTCTCAACCTAGGGAAATCGTTTGTAAATGACAAAATCTCCTGTCTACGCCATGGAACGTAAACATATCCACCTCTAGGAACCTCTCTAATGGGACTCAATCTTTCTACCTGTTCTGATTCTTTTAATAAGAATGCAGATGATGCTTCCTTTCCATGTGCTTCCTCCTTCTTTCCTGTCCACCTAGTTCTCCATATGTCAATGTCGCCCCATTTTTGCTAAATATTCATTAACTCTTTTAACTGTAACTTCTTACCAGATGCATTCATATTATCTAAATCCTTGTCAGTAAACTCCACTCAATATGGTTTATGTAACAATTTTGATATTTCTGTATCTACTCCAATCTCTGAAGCAAGCTCTGTCAATTTCTCATGAAACATTTTTGCATTTCTGGTTATACTCCTACATACAAAGAACAACTCTTCTTCATTGTAATGGTTCAGTCTTTCTATTCCCACATTTTTAGCTATCATCCCTTCTAGTTCTACTTTCAATTTGTAAATATCTAAAATCTTTGTAGTTAAGCTTCACTTTTCTATTCCCTGTGCCCACCTTTCTAAATCTTCTGGAGTGACCGCTGTTGTGCTTCTGGTTCCTGTATGTACCATAGACTCTTTATCTTTCGAACTACTGGGTGAGGTTCTTTTTGAAGTTTCAAGTACGGGTTCTCTTATTGGAAGGTCAATTAATGAAATGACTAAATCGCACTCACTGGCTTGATCATCAGATATTACTATCTCCTTTCTAGGATTGCTTAAAGGAGTTTTTACAACTTGGGGTTTTGGGCAACTCATTTTATCTCCATACAATGGGATAACAGGATCTATAGTCACTGGTACTGTCAATGCTTCAGGGTTTAAATTTACTTGACTTACTTTCTGTATTAATTCTTCTCTATTTCTATTTAAGGCTTCTCTTTCTTTATCTTGAAGCACCCTATTAACTGATGTATCATGTAAAATTTGTGGAATTAAGGGCGTTCCCATTACTGGTGCACTTGGGGTGACTTTACTGGGTCCTTCTTGATACGGTGGAGGGTTTTAGTTAAAATGTACTCCAACAATTCATCATCTGACTGACCATATCCTGTTACATTCATATGTTTTTTTCTCTTTACACTTGCTTCCTGACTGTTCCTCAGCCATTAACACTGGGTATAAACCTTCTGATACCATAACTCTTCTCCATTGCTTCATCTGACCTTCACGTGACTCACACAAATATCGGGGGAAAAATCCTTTATATCTCCCGCCTCTGCATTTCTCTCGTTCATATGATTCATTCTCCCATTCTTGTAAAGCCTCATACTGGGTTAACCTAGGTCTTGGTTCCAAATCATTCATCCTCATCCTCAGATTCTGAAGAATTCTCCCATTAAACGTACCATTTTCTGGAAAAGCTAGAACTCCATCACCTTTCGTATATTCTATCCAATTTTCCAACCATACACAAGTATGATATCCTCTTTCCATCATCATAAATGAAGCAGGCGATTTTGGTGGCGGATTAGGATTTCCCTCTCTAGTCAACACAGGTTTATCTTTCCTAAAGAAATTCTTAATTTTCTTTATTAATTACATTTTTCTCTTTTATTCATACATTCTAGATGTACGATATATAAAACAATAATCCGCAAACCCTTGAGCTCTTCTATTAGCGCGACTCATACCAGCAGTCAAATCAGAATTCAACATACAAATTTTCATCCACCAATCCTAGAGCAGCTTCTATTCAATCATCTAATCAGATGCAGGCTATGCTCGGGGTCTGACCAATGTCAGCGCGGCCTTTTGTGACATCAGATTTGCTCCTTACTACTGACCCCTCTTTTACAATCTGCTTCTGTCTCACGCCCTCTGTTTCAACCAATCCCAGCGCGGCTCTCTGTGACATCAGTGCAACTTCGGCGACTGACCATCCCTTCACAAGGTAATACAAAAACGTATTTATTTTCTTTTCTTAAAAATAAACTTTGTTAGTAACAACATAAAAACATTCGCTACTCTGCCTGTTCCACTAAACAAAGGATAGATTTTTTTCGACTTATTCTGGAGTCTCAGAATTTCTCCTCTTCTACCTCGAGTAAAAACCTCTGTTTACCATTCATTCAAGCTTGAGAGAACTTCTTACTCCTTCAGTGTTACCCTTACTCGGAGATATAAGACCAAATTTTCACCGGTGAACCTTCTGCTATCACTCACTCTCAACTTTTATAGAAAATAGTCCCTAATTTAACACTGCCAGCCGTGTGTAGCTTCTCAGTGCTATTCCAACAGACGAGTAACCTCACTGCAGTATGGCTTCTGTCACCACCCGCTATTCATTTCCTGGGAAATTCTGAACAGTATAAAACAAAGACACTAACTATTTTGTTAAACATAAATCAATAATCAATACTCATCACCAAACTTGTCAATAATAACCATAACTCTGCTACCAGGAAACTGATCCAGCGGCATACCAACAACAGATACTCCAATACCATATACTCACTTGGGCCCATAAACACACTTACAATTGAGTAAACCGCTGGAGTCAAAGTTTATGTTTTTAGCAATTCTAGATTAGTTATTCCTCATTCCAAGCTAACCTTTCACTGTCAAAAAGTTATTTTCTCTGGTCGATGGACCATTAGTTGAACTAGTTGATGGTGAAGAGACATAAGCTAACTTGTTCTTTTATTGAAAACAAAATAATCACAGACTCGGGAAAATGTTAAATCTTCATCTAAATTAAATTCATGTGAACCATCTCAAATACACAGTGCAGTCACCATCAATTTTAGGAGAGAAAATTCAATTAAACACATACTTTGGACTCACGCAATGATCAGTGCTCAGAAAGGAAAGGACAGAGAGAAAAGAATATCTGCAAATAACGTGAAAAATATATTTACCAAAGAATGGTGTGAAGACCAACCCCCTGGCCAAAGGGCTGATAAGGGTGCCCTGGGATAGATCAGGCGACAACGGCTTCAGGACAGGATTCAGGACAGGCTAGTTGACCTCTCTAATACCGACGCTTGCGTAGCACCCCTCTCTAACACTATCTTCCCCCTCGAGATTCTTTTGCAATCTTCTTTCTAACCTAATTAAGTTAAGATAATAGGTTCTGCATTCGGTTCTTCATCAGCATCTCACAGCATCTCTTCCAGCATCAGCCCCTCCCGCAGCAACAGTATCCCAAGTCACGCTAACTAACTAACTAAAGCTATCTCAATTATACCATTCGTTCTTCATGTACCACCCACTAAAGTTTCAATATCGTAAAAATTTGAAATCTAATTGGTCAGGCAGGGGGGAAAGATCATCACACCATGCTTACATGTCACTTTATTCAGTTAAACTATTGTTCGCAAACCCATCCCCTTAATTTTTATTAATGATCTTTATTTCCCACTGCATTCACATTTCATCTGCAACATTTGTTTAAAATCTAACATGTAGGTCCATTCAGTTGAACTTTTCACCGTCCTTTCTCAGGCTCGGACACTCTGCGACCTTGTCCCTCTTCCAACCTCTGTGTCATCCTTCCGGGTTGACTCTCAGTTGTCATGCGCAGCTGTCGCATGGTTCAGCTTACTCCAGCTATACACGAGACGCCCAAATGCGCACTAGTAATAAAGTCATAAAGACAGATGTTACTTTAAAAAATAAATGGTTTCTATGCATACCACCCATCTCTACACTATTCCCCTTTATTTATTAATACTTTGCCCGCATTAGCATTAGTAAAATAGCTCATTTTCAATTCAGCTAAGCAGGTGCCATGCAGGCGAGTCTTTAAGACTCCATTTTAGTGCCTTCTGCTCATGCGCAAGAATTTCCCTCCAAGTGTTATTTCGTCAACTTGCGTAGATGCAGTTGACGCATGCTCAGTAAAGATTTCCCCGTTAAAGCGGTTTTAGTAATTCGTTTGAGTTGTTAACATTAGCAATCACATAAGCAATCTTCACTAACCCGTGTGTTTGTGCGGTGCGCATTAGTTATTCACAAAACGTATTTAATAACATGTTAGTGGGTTAAAGGAGCAGATCGCTTATAAGCAAGTCTCTTTTCTACGAGTCCTTGCTCCATCAAAGGCAAAAGCGGCTAATTTTAGATCCACATGGGATGAGCTTTAGGGGCATTGTTATTAATGGATAAGAGTGTGTTTTTGTGACTAGGTTCTGGTTGTCCTAATTTTAATTACAAAGATGAGGTCCAAAGAGGTCATAATACCAGCTGAGCAGTGGCTTTCACATTTATCTACATAGGATGACAAGTGGGAATTTACAAGCAATATTTCAAAACATAATTTTTATTTTACCTTAAACAAGATTACAAAAGTTATCAAAGCCAGCTCCTGGCACTGTTGAGGAAATTATGGATTTTGAAAGGCCATCAAATGGCTATAGGCCATCCCGTTTACAAGAGTCTTAAATGTTATCTGTGGTACATTAGATTTCCAAATGATGTGTGGCTCTTACATCATAATTTCTATCTTTAAGAAAGGGTATAGACAAGACCTCACGTGTTTTGGCCTATCCCCCTTTTGGACTCTACCATTAATTTCATAGGAAGGATTTTACTGCATAGACTGAAGAGCTGGGCTGCTGATTTGGGAATCCTGTCTGACAGCCAATATACTTACAGCAAATCAATTTGTGGTGCCATCCAAATATATTATTTTGTAATTAAGCCCTACTTTATCCGCATTTGATTTGGTGGGCAGTCAGACTGTGACAATTTTCGTCTCTGTGGGTTTGGACAAGGACCAGCCTTAGTGGCTCAGTAAGATAGTGCCGAGTAGAAGAATGTGCATCACCCTACATCTCTGATGAAGGTAACAGGCAAGGGTGTATTTAGTGCCCTTCCTCTACACCATCTATGCTAATCATATAGAGTATGAGCTGACAGAGAAAAGTGAGATTCCACCGAATGAGGTGAGAAGACAGTGTCCTCTTCTATTATACCCTAGCAGTGCTTTCATGGGCTCCAAACTCTTAGAACATCTCTGACCTGACAGGTGTACTTTATAAGGTCACTTTGCCTGGTTGCCAATCTAAACAAAACTTAAGGTAATGTCAATTGGGGCACCCACAGCAGAGTCAACGGGGGGGTGCCCTAATTAGTCATTATCAAGGCAAATTAGTTAAGTGCTATGCACCCTCCTCCCTGCCTGAAACATTATAGGGCCAACACTGTAAAGATTAAAATTTATGGGGCTTATATGTGGTTATAAGAAGATGTATTATTATTTGAGGTGGGTGGCTGTCACCTCAAGGAAAAAACACCCCTTGTCAGGGGGAACCCTCAACGTCACCAAATCATCCTGAGCTCAGCCACCTGGCACTGAGCAGGATTACCTTATGGCAAAGCATAAAGTATTTTTTGCAGGAACAAAACAGTAATAAATTCAAAACACCAACCAATTACAATCCCAAATTGAATTAGAAAAACAGAGTAAAGATTAATAAACAATATGACACCAAAGTGACAAAATTCAGTAAGGAGAACAGCAGATATGATTTTTTAAAGTTTTGATTAGAAATAGCACAATAGAAAAAAGCACAAAGCACCAAAGATAGTCAATGGAGAAGTAGATTGGGACCTAGGTTCTTTTTGAGGCTGACCACGATAGAGACCTGGTCAGATACAACAAGAGGATTGGTCCCAGTAAATTTCTGGAAGCCAAAAAGTTTGGGAAAAGTTTCTAAGTCCCATTTCAGAAAGGACGCTGGTCAAGTTTTTTAAGAAAAGCATTGGAATGTATTCCCTGTCTCAATGCAGAATTGGACTTTGTCACTTTCTTTTTTTAATTTTAATAAGCTTTTATTGAATCTTAACAATTACAAAACAACAAGCCATGAATGTGATATAATAACTGTAAAATGGAAAAAAAAGGAAAGATAAGCAATAAAACAGAGTAGAAAGCTATTTTCACTTTGATAATATCATAGGGAAGGATGGAGAGGAAAGGAAGGGAAGAGGATACAAAATATAAGTCTGCAACTGAAGTTTGAATGACAATATAAAACTACTTGAACATTAATGAAATAATTAGAATAACCAACAAGCAATGCAATAATGAATTTTAATATAGAGAAAAAAGCAGAGACAATAGCAGTTTATGGGATTGAACATTTTCAGAATGATTGTGCAGTGCATGAGTACTGTAACTTTATTTAAATAATTAGTTCATGGTGACCAAACTAAATCCCTATTAACAAATGGTTTAAAAGAGGAGGCAAAAACAATATCCAGCCTGTGAGAATGAAAGACATTATTCCACCAGGATTTAACTGAAACTTTGGTTGAACATTTCCAATTTAGTGAGCTTTGTTGAGAGGCTAAAGACAACATCAAGTCAAACAGGCCCTTTTCATGTAGGAGTAAACTCAATGACTCTGAGAAACTTCCTGTAAAAAGAATAATATTCGATAAGGGAAAATATAGATTAAACATATGTGAGATAGGAGACCAAATATTCTTCCAAAAAAAGATACAGCAGGGTAGGAAAACAAGAGGTGCATCAAATCTGTGGTGGGAGCATCACTAGTCTAACAGGCCGTGTTATCAGTGTGTGTGCAGTGAGCTATAGACAGGGGAGTAAAATATGGCCTATGGTATAGAAAAAACATAGACTGAGTGGTGGAGGTAGATCCAGAGATCTTCAATGATCTGGCATAGATCTTGTCCCAAAAGTCAATGTTCCAAACACAACCCAAATCCGTCTCCCATGTAAGTTCCGATTTAGATTTAAGTCTGTCAGAATTTGGGGTATGAAGGTGTTGATAGATCAGAGAAGCTTTGGGAAATACTGCCAAAATGCAGAGAAGCGGATCTTCTGTGGGTGTACATTCATGTGAAGGAAGGGAATGAAAAACATCTAGAATTATTCCCATAATCGTCGAGAATTTATCCCAAAATGAGTGAGGACAATTAAAAAATATCCTGAAACCAAGGAAAAGAGCAAGGAGATATACCATCAAACAAGTCCTGAACCCAAACAATTCCACTAAGTCTCCAGGATTTCCAATAAAGAGGCATATTATTGATGGTAATGAGATGATTGTACCAAAGAGGAGATAGTAGAAACAAATCCCTAGGTCAGCTAGCCTGTTGGTCCTAACGGGAACTCTGCGCCTACCTTGTTCTTCCTCATCTGGCGTCCCTGTGCAGCTTCCGTTTGTGTTCCCCCCCGCCGCCGCATTTGGGATCATCGCGGCCGCAGTGAGGAGGAAGGGAGGCAACTACCACTCCCAGCTTCCCTGGCAGCCCAACCCCAGAAGCAGCGTCACCAACTCTCGCGCCAGGAGGCGCTTGAAAAACAGCTTTACTCTCGGCGGAGCGGGTGTCAGCTAGCCTGTTGGTCCTAACGCGAACTCTGCGCCTACCTTGTTCTTCCTCATCTGGCGTCCCTGTGCAGCTTCCGTTTGTGTTCCCCTCCCGCCGCCGCATTTGGGATCATCGCGGCCGCAGTGAGGAGGGAGGGAGGCAACTACCACTCCCAGCTTCCCTGGCAGCCCAACCCCGGAAGCAGCGTCACCAACTCTCGCGCCAGGAGGCGCTTGAAAAACAGCTTCACTCCCCGCGTCGCGGGTCCGCACGCGGGCTAAGCCCGGGCAAAGGGCGGGCCGTCTGTGGCCATCCGGGGCTGGACGAGGCTGGGCTGGGCCACCCCCCTTTCACCTTCTCCCCGAGGAACTTGGATTCGCGTTCGCTGGGTCACACCACACGAAGGTACCCTGTTTGGTCCATACATAGCTGTTGCTCTTATGCATTGACTGGATTAGCACAAATCTGATCCTTGTGCCATACCACACTGCCTAGGGCTCTGACCTGACATTGCAATTGTATCTGCTCTCTGACTCCTAAGCTATCCTTGCTAAAAAGATGACGAGTAAACCGGGGAAAATATCTAAGCATCCTGTGACTCGCCCAAATACCAGATTACATGCAGCCGCTCCCCAATCCCTACCTACACTTACGGCCATCGACAAAATGTTACAACAAACAATTGGAGTTGTGGCCACCGCAATTGAAAATACTGAAAGAAGATTATCTCTCACACCTACTATATGCTTGCAAGACTTCGAAAGGGACTGTTCTGTACTAACTATTGACCCTACGGTCCCTGATTCTTTCCTCGCACCCTCTTTTGCTGAGCTGCCATGCTCTCAGATGCTTTCTGAACCATTAAGTGGTGCGGAGTTGGGGCAGGTTACAAAGGAGTTCCCTAGCATCGTCGTGGACTCTTATGCTACCCTGACCCCCTCTTCCCCTGTATTAATTTCGAAATCGGGGAAGTTAGACTCTAAGCTGAGGAAAAATAGTCTCGCTAAAAAAGCTAGAAAGCAGGGTAAAAAAACGCCGGCCAACCATAATCATAACTTGGTGACCCCACTGGATAGCACCCTGAATTCCCAACCAGGGGTGCCATGCTGGGTCACAAACATGGTGGCGGATTTACAGGCATGCCTGGAACAGACCATTGTTGCACACATTAAACCTTTAACGTCAAAATTGGACAGAATTGTTACCATTCTAAATAATAAGGCAGTGGGAAAAACAAAGTTAATAATCCCTTCTGAAAAGTTGGTATCTTCTGCTTCTAGTAACTTAGGGGCCGATCCTGTTGACATTTCAGTGGCCCAGAACACAATTTTAGGAAGCACAATTACCATCCCTAACCCTATAACTGCCATGCCACCACCTCCCTCTATTGCCAAAAATAAAGGTCATTCCACCCTGACCCCAAGGGCCCAAGCCGATAGTTCTAGTCTACACCCTAAGGAGGTTGAAGTCCCTGGAAAAAGTACTACAACCCTGCCAATGAGACCTGCCCAGTGTAGGGCAGATCCCTGCCAGCTGCCTACAATAAATCTGCCCCCAGAAGCTCTACCTTATGTGGTTGTCCTAGCGGGTGTTCCAGCTCTAAGAGAGGGGAAAAAAGAATTTGAGATTGACCTTAAGAATAAATGTATTCAGTGGCTAAGTATAAACAGACCCCTCCCTCCTAACGTTTCGGGGGAAATCTTGTCGGTAAGAAGAATAGAGTGGATTGGAAGGGGTCCTAAAACAGTGGCAGGGGATGCTATAACAATTAACTTCAGGGATCCTGCCGCAGTGGATTATATATGTAAATCTTCCATGTGGTGGAACTCCCAGATATTGCCTCTCCATCTGTCTTATTTTTATCCCACCTCGAACTATATTCAGACCTTTATTCACTATGGTAGGAATGACCCTTTGCCATCTAGTGGGACTCGGCAATGGAAGCCACCTGTAGTGCATCCCTTAATCCCCATCCCGCCTTTGCAGTCGTACGCCCATTGGAACAGGTTCAGCGTCCTGGAAGAAGTTGACTGACTGGCCCAGATTGAAACTTCTGTTTTGAAATTGAGTAATAGGGACTGTACGGATGGATCTGGACCTGGGCAGAATACACTCAGCCAACCTATTGGTGATGATCCTTTTCCTATCGATGGTGGGTCGGTGGATAACAGTGTAGGAGTTAGCCGTGATCTGAGCCCCCTAAAAGAGCAGGGGTCTGATTATGGTGCAGATAGAGTGATGGAAGGGTCTATCAAGATACTTTCTTGGAACATCGCGGGACTCAAGAATAAATTACTTGACCCAGAGTGGTTTGTATTTATGACAAAACATGACATCACACCGGGAGGAGAGAAGCAGTGACAGAACAAGTCACATATTGCCGCCGCAAAGAGCGGGCACAGCCTATCCCATTTGATGTAACCCTCCGAACGAACAATTAAGATATAGGTTCAAATTGAACACAGACAATTTGTTGAAACAACGGTACTCACCTTTTTCACGAGGGAGATTCCTTGCAAGTAGAGAGTCCCCAACACATACACTAGGGTCCTGATGAAAGCCTATATGACCCCTCGGGGCATGACAAAAGGCTGAAACATGTCGACCTATTTTCTGGACACATATTGTTAGTGCACTAGACCCTAAATAGTCTGCTCTGTGCACGATAAGTAATTTTTAAACGTACTCGAATCCAGTCTTATTAAAATTATAAACTGGCTCTTTCGAGTCTTTTAATTTCCCTATTTTTCACTCACTGTATAGCACTTCACCAAACACCCAACACGGTTCTCTGATCACAACTGAAAAAACCAGAGGAATTACCTCCGGGTGGAGGAAGCATTCATTAACCCGATGATGCTGTCACGTTGTCAAGTAGCGGATAATCGAACATACCGCTAGAATTCCACCTGTGAATCAACACGTGATTGAGGGTTTCTTAACAGTACTTTGTACTGTAGCTATTAACCCTGGTTCTTTCAGGACCTGTGATCCACTCTCCATTGATATTTAAACGTTGAAGACAAAGAAGCTGAGTGGGTCATACCCCTTCTTTCTCCCTCCTTTGATTTATACAAAACATGACATCTGTCTGATGCAAGAGACTTGGGCCCTGGAAGGGAGTGAATGCCCTGGTTTTGCGACCTTTGATATCTCTGCTATTTCAAGGGGTAAGGGTCGCCCCTCGGGCGGGTTATCCATCTGGGTAGGTACACACCTAGGACTACGGGCCGCTCAGCTTGAAACTAACTCGCCTGATATTCAATGTGTCCTTTTAACTTCATCTGATAAGTCACGTGTGGCCATTATTAATATTTACTCCAGGCCTACTACAAATGGAAATGAATCAAGCACTTTTATTGCTCTTGATCTCCTCATCCAATCACTCGATCCCTTAATTACAATAATTGTGGGAGGCAATTTTAATTGCCAGTTCGAACCCTTGAGTTTCCCCGAACTAGACAACCAAGATGAGGTAGACTCGCTCTGGTGTATTCCGGCCCCTGCTATTAACCCAGTGAAGGCCTGGACCAAGCTGGTACTACAAATCAAATCCTTCACACTTGCAAAGTCATTATGGGCGTGCAATGGAAGGTCTGATAATGCTAATTCTGGCCTACCCACATTTAATAGGCCCAATAGTACTTCCATTATAGATTACATTTTATTGGAAGCCAAGCACTGGGATAAGCTTAAAGATTTCCAGGTTGTTTCAAGACAAGATAGTGATCATAATGCTTTGCTCCTGACGCTTAAGCCTGGCGCATTCGGCTTAACCAACCCAGAGCCAAACACAGTACTGTCTGTATTACCCCTTACTATATCCAACAATAGAAGAAGGGTTAAATGGGCAATGTGCCTGGAACAGACGACACGTCTTGCTGAAATTTATCGGACTGCCATCCCGCTAATAAGTGAAATGGGGGGTCCTCTCTCTCTTAAGCAGGCTCCTGACATACATAGAAGGTTGACTACGAGCCTCGGGGAGATATTTTATCCTGCATTCAAGCCCAGGCAATCAAGGCCCAGAACACATCCTTGGTATGACCATGACTGTAAATGTGCAAAGAGGAATATGCTTGTAGCTATAAAATCTAAAGATGGACCTACTATTAAGGCCTTTAGATTGCTGTACAAGAAGGAGTTGACCAGGGCCAAGACTGAGTGGGAGGAATCCAAGTGGAACGATCTAAGGGAGGCACTCATCTCTAAGGATTCTAGGACCTTCTGGGCTATTGCCACCTCAGCATCGAGTGGCGAACGAGAGCTAGGGGTTCCGAACATCGCCCCTCTAGTTTGGGAGGCGCACTTTAAAGAACTATATGCAAGTCCGGAGTCAAGGGCAATCCTGTGCCACGATCAGGACAATAGAACATCTCCTGGGACCTTTGCAGCCTCGGACCCTATACTCGAAAATAGCCAGCCTGGACCCTTGGCCCTTTGGACAGGGAATAGTTTACCGGATCCTCAGGTTAGGACTGAGGGCAACCATCCAGATTCAATTACTTTTAAGGAGGTAGAATCTGTGATTTAGGGCTTGCTCCCAAACAAAGCCCCAGGACTCGACAAGCTCCCGGGGGACCTTTTCCGCTCCCAACCCAAAATTTGTGCCCCTTATCTGACTACTGTTTAATGCGGTTCTGATGGGTTCTGCATTACCAGACACATGGCTAGGGGCCGAGATTGTACCGATCTTTAAGAAGGGTTGCCCACTAACCCCAGCCAATTACAGACCCATCAGTTTATTGGATTCCACTCAAAAATTGCTGGGCCGAATTCTATTAAACAGACTGCTAGGCTGGATAGAGGTGAACAAAGTATTGACTCCCCTACAAGCTGGCTTAAGAACTGGCACATCTACCTTGGACCAGATCTTTCGGCTCCAGGTCCTCTTTTGGAAAACAGCAAGACTGGAGGGTGGCAGCCTCTACCTTGTTTTTGTGGACCTGCGGGCCGCATTTGATCTGGTCCCTAGGCAGAAACTTTGGATGGTATTGAAGGACCTTGGTCTCCCACCATACCTACTCGATGTGTTGATTCGCCTCCACACAGGGAACTTTGCACAGGTGAGGTGCGGGAAGAACGGGGAACTATCTGCACGCTTCCCTGTAACTCGGGGGTACGACAGGGCTGCGTATTGGCCCCTACACTATTTAGCCTGTACGTCAATGGATTGATTGACGAACTAAATAGTATCAAGGATACTGATGCCCCCCGACTGGTCTCTGGTCGGGTGCCCGCTCTGATGTCCGCGGACGACACACTGTTGTTATCCCGGACATCATCGGGCATCCAGCGGGTACTGGATGGGTTCGCGACCTTTTGTGCCTCGCGGGGACTGGAGATCAACTTGGGGAAAACCAGGTTTATGATCTTCAGTCCCCCGAGGCGCACTCGTCCGAACCCTGTACTGGGGGGTGTCCCCTTGGAAAGAGTCAAGACCTTCATATACCTAGGGGTCACGCTTACTGAGAACTTCACCTGGGAAGCTCAAGTGGCAAAATCTTCTTTGAGGCTATCCCAAATATCGGGGGGAATTGGTAGACTTCACAGAACTTCTATTTTTAAACCTGTTACCCCTGTATTAGAGATCTACAAAACCCAGGTTAGGTCCGCAGCATTATACGCTGCAGAACTGTGGGGCCATACAAATACATCCAATCTTCAAAAGGTGGAACATGCCTTCATGCGTGGTCTGGTTGGCCTCCCCCAGAGTACGCCTCTAATACCATTACGCTTGGATATGGATTTGGTTCCCGTTAACGACTTGGCTGCCGCACGACCTCTGCTTTTTTGGAGAAGGCTCTGGTCTGTCCCTGAGCTTGAATTTTTTAGAGCAGAATTTAGTGCAATCTGGGGGACGCTAAAGGGTAAGAATATTCCCTGGCTGCTCCATATAAAGTCTTCCTTTTATCAAATCGGTCTGCCCCAACTTTGGGACACTCCGGATATTAGCTGTATGAGGACTCAAAGGTCTGAGATACTGGCAGCTGTCAGACTTTTTAATTCCAATAGATTAAACTGCTCAGCTTCTCTGGGCAGGTTGACCTCCGAGTTTCTATTGATGAAAATTGAACCTAAATTGGAAGTATTTTTGGATGTAGTACAGCCTCCACTGGCGAGAAAACTTTACACTCAGTTAAGATATGGTTGCCTCCCAATCGGGGTATTTACATCAAGTTGGGGAAAATTGATCGAGGCCAACTGCCCAATATGCAAAACATGCAAAGAAGATGTTGCGCACATTTTGTTCTTTTGTCCAGCATATAGTACGGCCCGAAAATGCTGGCTTTTACCCTTGTGCAAAATATTGGGCCTCAGAAAATGTGTACAAGCTCGAAGAGTTCTAACCTATGATACCAACCCACTTATTGTCTATGCAGTTTCCCGTTTCCTATTTGCTATGTGGAGGAGACGAATGAGTTTTATTAATCCTTAGTAATAGCCTATCAGTTTTTATTTTTTTATTAACTGACCATGATAACTCATTGTTTAATCATTGTTTTTTAAATTTATATTTTTCTATTTATGATCTTATTCTTGTACCTGTATATATTTTAGCGTACTTTTATGGTCCTGCGACCGAAATAAAGTTATCATGATGATGATTTTTAACTGCCAATGAGGCCTTAATAATAAGCATGTGTGCTTAAACAACGTAAGAATAGCGACATTTACTTTTGTAGTAAAGACAAGAACTTCCTTTACAGAAAAAGGAGCAAGTAAGGACCGTTCAACAGTAACCCACAAAGGTGGGAAAAGGGAAGAGTCAGTACAAAGCCATTTAGAAGCTAATCTAAGATAGAAGGCCTAGTGATAGAGCCGAAAGTCAGGAAAATTCACTCCTCCATTGGATTTAGATTTCTACAGTTGTCACAGGGAAATCCTGGATTTCTTATTATTCTATAAGTATTTAGAGAGCAGGTAGTCAAAATAACAAAAAAATAAAGGATGGAATATGAATGGGAATCATAGAGTGTATATAATAAAATACGAGTTATCATCATTTTAATAGACTCAAGACGTCCCCACAAGAGAGAAAAAGAGGGTTCCAGAAAGAGAGAAGTTTAGAGATACGGTCCAGCCCTTCCTTCATATTGATTTTAACTGAATCCAAAATAGAATTATTAGACCAGATGCCTAGATACTTGATTTTAGACATATTCCATTGGAATTCAGTGGACTCAAAATGATGTTTGAGGGAAAATTTATTGATGGGAAGGATTTCTGTCTTGTCAGCATTGATCTCATAACCTGAAACTAGGGAGAAATCTGAGAATTCTTGCAAAAGAGGAGGAATAGAGGTTTCAGGATGAGATATAAAAAGTAAAATATCATCTGCACAGGTGGATACATTCAAATGTTGATCACTGTAGGTAACTCCAGAGATGCAGATATTCTGGCGGATTTGGTATAAAAAGTGTTCAAGTGATAAAATGAATAGAAGAGGAGATAAGGAGCAGCCCTGACGTACACCCCGTTGCAAAGTAAAGAATTGAGAGATAAGACCATTAACGACAACAGAAGTTCTAAGAACCAGATTCTTGACAACTTAGCCCCACTACAACTGAAAAGAGCCACCACAAAAGGATCAAACCCCTGGTATGATGGTAGGCTAAATGAAGACAGAAGAGCTCTAAGAACAGTTGAAAGACAATGGAGAGCTGCTCCATCAGCAGCCCACCTTAAATTGCTAAGAAGTAAAAGAAATTGCTATTATAGAAAGATCAGACGATCGAAAGCTGACTTGATTCGTCAACAATTAGACCAAGCCAAGAATCGTCCCAAAAGACTATTCGAAATTATCAAAGCTCAATCCAAGGGTGTCTCCCACTCTCCCCAAGCTGATCCCGAAACACTTCCCAATTGTGAGGATCTTGCATCCTTCTTCTCAACTAATACTGAAAACTTAAAGACAGTCCTACATAACGATCTATTATCACATACTGGCCCACAAAGGAGTGATGCACCGATCACACCCAGTATCTCGATAATAAGCTCTCCAAAGCTCGTACTCAAAAACATGGCCTCCTGGACCGACTTCAGCTTCTACAATGAAGAAACCATTTTAAAAATGATCACAGCACTGAACCCTTCCAATCACTTCACAGACCCTCTCCCAGCAACCCATTTAAAAACCTTCACGCCACTACTATTTCCCCTATGGACCAGGATTATAAACACTTCTCTTTCACAAGGAATCATCCCAGACATCCTCAAAGTTGGTCAGATATCCCCCATCCTAAAAAAAACATTGGCGGACCCATCTGACCTGAATAACTATCGCCCAATTTCCAACATCTCGACCCTCGCCAAATTGCTAGAAAAATGTGTCCACGTGCAGCTCAGTAAGCACATAGATCACTTCAACCTGCTAGATCAATTCCAATCAGGTTTTCGATCAGGACACAGCACAGAATCAGCCATGATCCACATAATTGATGACACACTACAAATTCTGGATCAAAACAAGGGATGCCTGCTAGTCCTGCTTGACTTATCCTCAGCCTTCGACACAGTCAAACATGACAATCTTCTAGACCTCCTGAAACACGGGATGGGACTATCTGGTACTGTGTTTAGCTGGTTCACGTCCTTCCTCCAAAACAGAACACAAAGTTTCAAGATTAACCAATCATTATCCAACCCCTCCCCGGTCCCTCTGGGAGTACCCCAGGGTTCATCCCTCTCCCCAACTCTCTTCAATTTGTTTATGGAACCTCTCACGGAGCTACTCAACTCGTCAAACATCCAATATCACATGTATGCCGACGACACACAACTCTACATCAAAGTACACTCACTTGATGACATCAAGTCCCTTAACTCAACTCTCCACAAAACACAGATCAGGTTGGCAGAAAATCATCTAAAACTAAACAGTCTAAAAACTGAATTTCTCCTTATCGCCCCTCCCAACCAAACAACCACCATCCTTGAATGGATGAAGCACATTACAGCACTCGATTGCCTACCTATCATCATCGACTCAGCTAAATCACTGGGAATAACCTTGGACAATAAGTTAAATATGCAGAACTACATCAGCGCTGCAACTAAAGAAGCTAATTTTCAGATTAACACCTTGAGAAAACTGAAACCCTTCATACCGGCCAGAGACTTTAAACAGACAGTTCAATCTCTAGTAATGCCCAAAGTGGATTATGGAAGTATTGCTCTCTGTGGCCTACCCAGATCAGCGACCGCTCCCTTAAGAGCCACAATCAATACAGCTGCTAGGCTCGTCACAGGCTCCAAAAGAAACAGCCACATCTCCCCTGACCTTCGTGCATTCAACTGGCTTCCTTTTGAGGCCAGAATTCACTTGAAAATCGCTTGTATGACTCATAAGGCCTTACATCACAAAACACTGAGATACCTAGCGGAGAAATTGATACTATCGGGTGGCAACAGATCCACTAGGAGCTCCAACAATCTTCTGCTTAAACCACAACGGTTCTCCAAGCAGAAAACATACTACCGCTCCTTCTCAGGAATGGCGCCCAGGATTTGGAATGCCTTGCCCCAAGAAACGAGACTTAACCCATCGGCAGCTTTTTTTTTAAAAGAAGTGAAATCTATTCTTCTAGCCAAATTCACATGATTCTTTGATACTCCCTTGTAAATACGTGATACTAGTGTATGCTAATCTTTACTTTCCTCACCTATTTCACGATATTTATATGTTTTCTATGTTGTTATCTCTGTTCTGTAAAGCGCGCTGATACCTCTGGTCTTGTTCGCGCTATACAAAACTGCAAAAATAAATAAATAAATAAATAAATACAGCCAGGAGACAAGTGAAATAAATCTAGGACCAAAACCTTGCCAATTAAATAAAAAGGACCAATCTACCCTATTGAAAGCTTTCTCTGCGTCAATAGAGACTGCAGTTAAAGAGTAATAAAGAGTTGGAGCTTTGTTCAAAACATTAAAGAATAATCAGGAATTATCAGAAGTTAGTCTGCCTTTAACGAAGCCACCCTGTTGTAGACCCATTAGATTTGGTAGAGGAGGTTGAAGGCCTAAAGCAAGCAATTTGGCAAACATTTTATAGTTGACATTTACCAGAGATATAGGGCTATAATTCTTACAATGTTTAAGGGTCGCAACTATCTGTATGGATTAGACTTATTATAACTTCTAAAAAAGTGCCATCCACCTTACCTGTAGTATAAAAGTATTGAAAGAGGTGCAAGAGTTTTGGAAGTAGACTAGAGAAATGTACATAAAATTCTACAGTAAAACCATCTGGGCCCAGGGTTTTATCTTCTTTAAGGAGACTTAAAGATTGAGATAACTGCAGATTTGAAAGGTAAGATTCAAGAGATGCAAAGTCAAGATTTACATTAGAAGGGGATGGAACACGAATAAGATAGGTGTCAATAAGAGCCATAGATTGAGAGCACTCTGGAGTATGCAGAGTTGTATAATTTTTCATAAATTAATCTAAAATGTCCTGGTCTTTAAAAAGTAGCTTTCCATCTGATGAATGAATGGAGTCTATCAATAAAGGCTCTTTCTGAGATTTGAGGTAATTAGCCAAAGGTTTGCCAACTTTATTTCATCCACCACTGAGCTTTTTTCCTTGCTGAATGTGCACAATAATTGTATTGCCAATTCAATTCATTATCTTTATTTCGACTTAAGAAGTCATAAAAGAAATAACAAAACATTACAAAAAAAAGTCTTTCCACAATATAAAAATATACAGTCATAATTAAAATGTCATTACAAGCACTTCATTTGTAGATTAAATCAGCAGAAATGCAATCTACTATTGTTAAGCTTCAAGCCTCTTTACTTAACATTAATAAAACAAAACTCATTTTGCCACAAGGCATCTTCTGGTATTCCACATAGCAGCTAAAAATTTACTAACAGCGAAAACAGTTAGTGGGGATAGGTCAGTTTTTAATATTCGGTATGAAAGTAAACAATGCCTAATCCCCCAGTTTCTGCATAGGGGAATAATCCACTTTTTCCTGTGCTTGGAGTAAGAGGGACAAAAAAACATGACATGGATGTCATTCTCCAGCTCGTCAGAACAGACTGGACAGTTTTTGCTAGTAGATGGATACCATCTACTAGTAAGGGCTCTTATTGGTAAGGAATTGTATCTCCATTGGAGAAAAAGTTTCCTTAAACCATTATGACTAATATTATCCAATACAGTCTCCATCTTATAATAGTCTTTCGATATTATAAAAGTACTGGACAATGTCCTCAATTGTTCATTCAGTAAACAGCTAGACAAATTATGCTCATAATACCGGTTGACCAGATCTTTATGCGATAGATTTCTGCTGGCCTCTTCCGGATTAGTCCACATCAAAGGGCAACCCAACCTCTCTAATTCCTGCTTAATGTATTTTAACCACGGGACTTCCCGTATAAGTGGGATTTGTAATAGTTCCTTAAGCTCTTGCCTATAGCTAGAGAGTTCGGGGGTTACCCATAAACACCTCCAGAAAGTTAGTGGCTTCAAACCCAATTCCTCCTTCAATGGTCTTATTCCCAGGTCAAGCCTGAGAGGAAGAATGGGTGAACTAGTAGGCAAAGAAACTAACTGCCTAAGGAACTTATTTTCAGTGACAGTAATTGCAGGGGCACGCTTATGTCCCCACAATTCGCCACCATAAATTATAGCCCCACGAGCCTGCATTTTATAAATTTCGAGAGGGGGCCCAATAGGTTTTGTTGTCGACTTACTCCACAATTTAATAATCCCCCCGGCCTTTTGTGCTAACTTCAGTTGAGATTTAGTCTGGTGTTGAGCCCAAGTCATATTCTCATTGAGAGTCAAGCCTAAATACTCAAACGTTTGTACTCTTTCTAGGCTCACACCATCTATAACCGGATTTGAGCGGGTTATTTTAGGAGGATTAAAAATCATGAATTTCATCTTAGCCGTATTTATTTCCAGCCCCCTATCAGAGCAGAACGCGACAAAACCCTCTACAACTCGCTGGATACCCATAGGTGTTTTAGCTAGTAAGAGGGTGTCGTCAGCGAACATAATTGCTGATATCCTTATCACCAAGCTTTGGTGCATCTCTGTTGGGGACCGCATTCAAGTGGGAGATAACTCCGTTTACATAGAGGCAGAACAGGGTTGGCGCCAAAACACAACCCTGCCTAACCCCCTTGTCAACGGGAAAACTAGATGACAAATTGCCTTCTCTCCCACACCTGACCTTTGCGAAGTTTTGAGTATGGAGTCTTATAATAATATCCAGTAGAGGGGCAGGTATTCCTAAGTCCCGTAGGACGTTCCATAGTTTCCTACGTGGGACCAAGTCAAAGGCCGCACGCAGGTCTACGAAGACAGTATAGAGAGAACCACCGTCGACCTTCGCCTTCTTCCAAAAAAGCATAGCCAATCTAAAAATCTGGTCGATGGTGGATACACTCTTTCTAAAACCTGCCTGGTACTGACTCAGAATTTCTGAGTCCTCCATCCAATCCAGGAGGCGGTCAAGAATCAGCCTTGCAAAAAGTTTCTGATCTACGTCTATTAGGCTGATTGGTCTATAATTGGCTGGAAGCAGGGGCGACCCCTTCTTAAAGATAGGGACTACCTCCGCTCCCAGCCAAGTGTCAGGGACCGCCATACCACCAGAGATAGCATTAAACATTGTCAACAGGTAGGGCGCCCAAACCTTGGGTTCATGTTTGTAAAGATCTCCCGGAACCTTATTCAGTCCCGGTGCTTTGCCCACGGGGAGTCTAGATATCACAAGGTGAACCTCACTCAGGGTAAAGGTAATCGCTTCTAAGCGGTCCACACTACTCACCAACCTATCACCTGAAGGGACATCCAGGCAGGGGTCATCCCCCTTGTACAGGGTACTAAAATAATCTTCCCAGACCTCTGGAGCTATATTCGGGTTTACTGCGGAGTCTGGATCAGGTGAGCCTGTAGCCACAATCTGCCAAACTTTACGTCCATCCTTGACAGATTAAGCTGTAATTAGCCTGGCCCAATTTTCATTACCCCACTCGAGCTTTGCATAGTGTATTAGTTGGCGATATACTTGCCTCCTCTGCTGGATAATTTCCCTGCTTGCACTGTTCTTTACTGCATCAAGGAGTTCGCTCTTCGCTAGTCTACATGTCCTGTTATACCAGGATGGCTTCCTTCGTGTCTTATTCCCACCAGAACTTGGGGGATTTAAAGTATCTGAGAGTCTTGAGAATAGTAATTTATTAAGATCTCACAGTCTTTCAAAAAAGTCAGACACAGGCTGGTGTTCAATAAGGGCAGCCACATCTTCCAGTACTGGAATAACCCTAGCGTAGAGATCAGATAGTTCCTCGGGGTTATCAACCAACTTATCCCATCTTACCCTACGTCTATTACTAGAGAGGGTAGCCCTACCGGATGCACCAGAGAGCGATCCTAATCTACTCTTGGGTGCATCTGGGAGTAAATAATCCAATATCAACGGGTTATGGTCACTCTCACCCCTAGAAACCACCCTAAAATCTGAAACTCTATTCCAGTCCTTGCACTGAACAAAAATGTAATCAAGTCGTGCCTCTCTCTGCGCCTTATTAAATGTAGGCATAGAGGGGTTGTCAGATTTTGTACGACTGTTACAAGCCCTCATCGAGTGGGCAAGGGTCAAAGATGTAATTTGAACGGCCAGAGGAGTCCACGTCGCTGGCGCCAGCCCTACAACAGGTGGGATTTTCCAAAGATCGTCCTCCTCCTGATTTATACCGTCCAACAACCCTTCGAGAGGTTCGAAATGGGAGTTAAAATCACCTCCCACCACGAACATGATACCCTCTGGGATTCTAGACAGGACAGTGGAGAGCTCTTCAATTGCCCCCAACTCAGCGGAGAGACTCAAAGGTCTAGAATAGACATTAACCATGGCGAGTCTAAGACCATTCCGCCACTCCAGAAACACACACTGAATATCATCAGTCTCAGTGTCCAGAACAGTGGGTCTGCAGCCGAAATGGGTTGCCACCCAAATTGTTAGGCCCCCTGACGGCCGACCCTTTCCGCCCCACCTAGCAGGGACTGAAAAGGAAGTGTATCCCAGGCGAGTTAGCTCTACTCTCGCCCATGTTTCCTGGAAGAAACAAATATCGTGGAGATCTATAAAAGATTCCCATTCAGGGCAGGCCAACTTGTTACCAAGGCCTGCTATGTTCCAGGAAAGAATTTTTAATACAGATGGACCTAAGGGGGTTTCATGAAGTTGCACAAGAGAAGCCTCATTTCTTGGGTTCGCCAGTCGGAAAGGCAATTGACCTCGTGGTGAATGCCCACTAGAAGGAGCGACTGACATTGACCCTGACTGCGCTAAAAGACAGCTCCCACCTTCCGTTGTCTTAGTGCTTTCCACCCCAGAAAGTCAATCAACCTGTTCAAGGCAGCTATACCTATTACTGCATGAGTAATCAACTAAATTAGGAATTTCACGCTGAGTATAGCTGAGTCTTCTACCCAGAAATCTAGGTCCCACCCTTGTCCATTCCTCAGCAGTGCCTGAATGGGTGCGGGTATTAGATGGAGGATAAAAACAGGACAATGGGAGAGGTTGGATGGATGTACCTTCTTTACTACCCAACCAATTACAAATATGAGAAACAATTCGACAATTTCTAAAATTGACCAAAATACAATCACCCCTCAGTTTCTTCTCAGTATATCCCAACCAGGTGACCCTCCTAACCATCAGCAGTTCACCACTCATAGATGGAGGGAGAGGTCTATGAATGTTCAGCCAACTGCTAACCTTATTTTTTAGGGACTCATAAGTTTCTGATACAGAATTAGTGAGCTCAGGCACACCAGTTAGGACAATTACATAAGGTGCAGCCTCTGGGGGAAGTTTTACTACATTTGTTCCCGCTTAGACTGGGTAGGTCCTGTGTATTACGACCAGAAGTCTCAATCGGGGTCTTCCCTAGATTGTGCACATTTGAATTATCTGCCAGGCTAGGATTCGTTAGGCTGGTATAGAGCTGCCTGTGAGAGGGCTGCCCGTGAGAGGGAAGTAGACTTACAGTAGGAGGAGGTGGGGGATTAAGTGAAGTTAGGGATTTACCGGGTAAGATGGATTGTGTTCCTACCGAGGGTTTTGTCGGGCCAATGAAATTTAGGAGGAGGGGATCAGTAGTATTTATCAACACCGTATTTTGAGCGTTTTCCTTAATTTTCTAACAATTCTCAATGTCCCCAGTGACCAATTCTATTTTCTTTAACCTAGCATCAATAGAATCGAATCTCGCAATCAAATGGACCGAAAAGTCCTTTAAAACATTATTGATGACATTAGTAAGGTGCTCTCCCCCTCCTCCAAACCCCGCTTCAGAAACACCTGAAAGAGGCTGTGGTGACGACGATATTTGTACATGATCAGGTAAAACTAGGGTAGCATTAGGGTTTAAGATTGACAAAGTATCCACTGGAAGAGTCATAATCGGTGGGTTAAGACGGGGGCAGTCTATTTTCACCCTTTTGCCGCCCTTCAGCTTCCTCACGCTCTTCCTTTTTGGAATAGCACCCTCCCGAGTCCCACATGCAGAGGGTATCTTTAAGTCACTCCCGCCTTCAACAGTCGGTACAACTTCAGAAGTGGATGGAATAAAACTCTCTGGAATGGGCTGGAGCGAATCTCTGCGAGAAGATGAACTAGTCCTAAGTTCTTGCAGGACAGAGTCTATTGTTTGGTCAATACTGTCCATAAGGGCAGTATGAGAATTATCCAGATTCTCCAAGGTTCTCACAGTTGACATTAGACCGAGAGACGATCTTCTAGTACTTACAATCCCATCCGACAGTCGACTTTCGAGAAGGTCCAATTCGTTATTCACCACAGAGTGTGCCCTAATAAGAAAATTATCAAGGGTACCTGCAACCATGGAGACTGCTGGCGTGGCTTTACTTCTCGTCTCCCTTGCTAGCATAGCTTCGCTGGTCTCTTAGCGGTAAAAGTGCAGAATAAAATGAGGGGGTGCCCGGTCCGGTCTTGACCGTGCTTGAACGGGCTTAAACGGGCCCGCCCTTTGCCCGGGCTTCGCCCCGGTCTGCGCCCCGCTAACGCGTAAGTGGGCGTACCTTAAGCAACACACAGGGGGAGGTGTCGGGAAGACTCCCCCAGCTGCAGGCAATCTCCAAAGCGCAAGGCCTGCTGGTCCTCGCAGTCCCGACAGCAGTTGATTGATACACTTGCCCCTCTGTGTCACCCGGTCTGGACCTCCGAGCCGATTAAACAGTGTCAGGCGGTGAAAGGGAAATGTCCGAGGCCTTCGAGCGGCTCCCGCGAAGCGGGGGCCGCGAGGCGTTATCTACCTTATGGGGGAGGGGTCGGGAAAGTCCCCCAGCTGCAGGCAATGTCCAAAGCGCAAGGCCCACTGGTCCTCGCAGTCCCGACAGCAGTTGATTGATACACTTGCCCCTCTGTGTCACCCGGTCTGGACCTCCGAGCCGATTAACCAGTGTCAGGCGGTGAAAGGGAAATGTACGAAGCCTTCGAGCGGCTCCCGCGAAGCGTGGGCCGCGAGGCGTTATCTACCTTATGGGGGAGGGGTCGGGAAGAGTCTCCCAGCTGCAGGCAATGTCCAAAGCGCAAGGCCCGCTGGCCCTCGCAGTCCCGACAGCAGTTGATTGATACACTTGCCCCTCTGTGTCACCCGGTCTGGACCTCCGAGCCGATTAACCAGTGTCAGGCGGTGGAAGGGAAATGTCCGAAGCCTTCGAGCGGCAATTGTATTGCACACTTTGTATGCTTTCTGATTTGCTGCTGAAAAATATATCTACTTTTTTAGAATTGAGCACAAATGTTTTTAGCCTGATTTTTTAATCTTGGTTCTGTACTGAGTGTGTTAACTCAGCTGTTGTTTTTGTAAAGTAATGCTGATCCTTTCGCGGTGGCCATTTTGACTGTGCCACACGTTTTTTCCTGCTGAGCGCACTAGTTGTTGCACGCCGCCCTGCTTCATCTGCTATTTAAATGAGCAGTAAGCAGTCGCGCAGCGCCTGACAGGTTCTTCCTTCGCTTTTTTCCTTGCTAAATTTGCACAATAATTGTATTGCACACTTTGTATGCTTTCTGATTTGCTGCTGAAAAATATATCTACTTTTTTAGAATTGAGCACAAATGTTTTTAGCCTGATTTTTTAATCTTGGTTCTGTACTGAGTGTGTTAACTCAGCTGTTGTTTTTGTAAAGTAATGCTGAACATTTTGCGGTGGCCATTTTGACTGTGCCACGTGTTTTTTCCTGCTGAGCGCACTAGTTGTTGCACGCCGCCCTGCTTCATCTAATATTCAAGTGAGCAGTAAGCGGTCGCGCAGCGCCTGACAGGTTTTTCCTTCGCATTTTTCCTTGCTGAATTTGCATGATAATTGTATTGCACACTTTGTATGCTTTCTGATTTGCTGCTGAAAAATATATCTACTTTTTTAGAATTAAGCACAAATGTTTTTAGCCTGATTTTTTAATCTCGGCTCTGTACTGAGTGTGTTAACTCAGCTGTTGTTTTTTGTCAAGTAATGCTGAACTTTTTGCGGCGGCCATTTTGACTGCGCCACGTGTTTTTTCCTGCTGAGCGCACTAGTTGTTGCACGCTGTCCTGCTTCATCTACTATTTAAATCAGCAGTAAGCGATCGTGCAGCGGTCGCGCACAGCAGGCGCGCCAAAGGCAAGCCGGTCTGCGCCCGATAGCGTCCTTCCGGGACCAGGGGCCATGAACCCTGGCCAAATATCTGGCCATTCTAATAAAATACTCCACTGAACATCTGATTAAATATCGCCCCAATACTGATCCTGATTGTAATGTCAGTCTCGAGTTAAATAATGCTTTTCACTGCCTTTGTTGTAATTTTACGTTCTGCACAGCACTTCCTAAAGATAAGACAACCGAAAGTCTAATTAGTCCCTCCCCCCGCCTTTAAAAACCATTGTTTCGTTATTGGGTAAGAATTCCATTAATAAGGTTTTTACATTCTGGAATGTTAATTGCCGCTCCCTCCCCAAACATAAGATGGACATATTTGATCTTTTAAATAGTGAGCATCCAGACGCCATCTTTCTAACTGAAACGTGGCTACATACAAGCTCTGGTCCTGATGTAGCTTTAGCTTTACCATCTAATTACGCTATTGTTAGAAGGGACAGAGTTTGTGGAAAGGGCAGAGGAATTGCCATAATCTATGATAAATCCTACCAGTGTAAATTGGAAGATTTACCTTTTTTAAACTGTGAAGCAGCCTTATTTAAAATCACAATGACCCCGCAAATTACTTTTTCAGGCATTCTTGTCTATCGGCCGCCTGGACCATCAGGTCCCTGGGCTTCCTCACTTCCAGATCTGGTTACTCCATATCTCCTTAAAGCGGCGAACTTCACTATTCTGGGCGATTTTAATTTACATCTCGATAAACCTGAATGCACGGTCAGCAGTACACTGATCGTTGATTTTGCAGCACTAAATCTTTCACTTTGTAATATTAGCCCCACACATATTGCTGGGTATTTGCTTGATCCCATTTTCTCCAACTTATCTCGTCTTCAGTGAGATCCTGCTCTTCCTTTATGCTGGTCAGATCACTTTGCCGTTATGTTTCACTGTATTTTTTCGATGACTCCAATTGTAGCCTCCGTTAGTATTCCACAAAGATCTCGGAATTGGAGTAATTTGGATATGGAAGCCTTTAACAAGATTCTTGTTAATAGTGCTCCCACCATTGATCATATGTCAACTACTTCGCTGAGTATAATGCATGAATGGATTTTTAATGCAGTTGAGTATTGTCTCCCATTATCCTGGAAAAGCATGTTAACCAGCAACTTACTCAATTTGTCGAATCTGTTAACTTTCTACACTCCTCTCAATCCGGCTTTAGGGCCAGCTATTTCACCGAGACAACCCTTCTTGGTGTATCAGAAATGTTATGACAATGACTGGACTCTGGGGACACCATGGCTCTTATATTGCTCGACCTGAGCGCTGCATTTGACACGGTGTCCCATACCGTGCTAATTAAATCTTTGCAATCCCTTGGCATTACCCGCTCAGCACTCGACTGGCTTGAATCTTTTCTAGCTAAACGGACTTTTCAAGTTTTTTAATCTAGAGCCACTTTTAAAATTCACTCTTCTTCCTATGGGGTACCCCAAGGCTCTATCCTAAGTCCTCTTCTATTTAATTTGTATGTTAAACCTTTGGCGACAATTGCAGAGGAGGCTGGGTTGTGCCTTTTCTCTTATGCTGATGATACCCAACTCATCTTTTCCCTCCCTATGGAAACGATGTCTGGACCTTCAGTTCTTCAGACTGGTCTGAGGAATATTGCATCTTGGATGCAAGCAAATCTACTCAAGCTTAACGGTGAAAAAACGGAGGTCCTAATTTTGGGTAAAAATAAAAATCTCTGGTGTGCCCAGCATTGGCCGAGTGAAATGGGTGCTCTTCCTCAGCCCACTGATCATGTCCGTAATTTGGGAGTCATCATTGATGACAAACTTTCTATGAAGCAGCAGGCAGTAAAGGTGGCAGCCACCTGTTTCACCATTTTAAAATGGATGAAAAAAATTATTTGGATACTGCCGGTCTCCACTCAGAAAACCGTAGTCCAGGCGCTTGTGACATCTAGAATGGACTACGGAAACATCATTTATTTGGGATCAAACAAGGATGTTACACGGAGACTACAGGTGGTACAAAACTCTGCTGCCAGGCTGCTCTGCCAGCTCTCTAAAACATCTTCCACCTCCAGTGCTTTGCGAAATCTTCATTGGCTTAAGGTTGGAAACCGTGTTTAGTTTAAGGCCCTGAGTTATATGTACAAAATCAAGGTTGGTTCTGCTCCTAAATATCTGCAAACCCTAGTTCACCCCTACCAACCTCCTCGTTTACTACGATCAACCACACAGGAAAATTCTTGGTGCCTAGGATTAAACTCAGAAGAATGGGAGGTCGCTCATTTGCCTGTCTTGGCCCATCCATGTGTAATTCTCTTCCCATTGCACTTCGCAATGAAACTTCATACATGAATTTTCGTAAACTTTTAAAAACTTGGTTATTTAACCAATAATTCCCTTTTAACTGCATTCCTTTGTTTCCTTTTTTATTCTTTCTGTTTTTCGTCAGGTTTAGCGCTGGGAAACCCTTGTTGGGTAGCTGTGCCCTGTATAAAACTAATTTAACATAACATAACATAACCATAATAACGCGCACTAGCACGTAGGAGAATAGATGAGGCATTATCCGTAGTTATTTTGTTAAAATCAAGCTTCGCTCAAACAAGCTCCTGTAAGGCATAATCAGATGAAAAAGGGTAAAATTGGTGTTCTAGACATTTAATGTTGGCCAGTAGAATGATATGCTGTGAAGTAAGTGTTTCTTTTTCCTGGAAACAAAGTGTATGATAAAGCCACGGGCAGTGGCCTTAAATGCATCCAATATCAATGAAGGGGAAGCACCTGGATCTGCCTTTAAATAAAATAATTCCTCAGCAAAGGGAATAAAAGAGGAAGAAAAGACCAGATCTTGCAAAAGAGAGTTATTAAACTGCCAACTAGAGGAACCGGGATGTGAATGGAACAATTAGAAATCAGCAAGAACCGAGGCATGATCAGAGAAGACAATAGGTTCAATTAAGGAGGAAATAAGGTTCTGGGTCAGGGAGCCAAGTGAAGGAGAGGAGAAAGAAAATTCTGTTGCATCTGGGTTACAAAAGTCTCTAGGCATCTACAAGAAGTGTCTGAAAAATGATACTGTGGCATTGTTAATGGGACTTCTGAGGGATAAAATGAACTTGGGATTGGCGGTCAATCAAAGGATCAATAACCTGGTTACAGTCACGTCCTAGGATAGAAAATTCATCATAATATTGAATAAATGTTTTTGTAATGTTAGGCTAGAAAGAATAATCCGGTTGAGTCGGACCATAAACATTAAATACTGTTAACAATATATTATTCATGAGCAGTTTAGCTAGTAACCATCTACCCTCTGAATCATTTTCTTGAGAAATAACAGAACACTTCAATTTTTTATGACATAAAATAAATACTCCATTTTTCTTAGTGGTTGTAGGAGATACTAAGACTAAACCAACCCAATTCTGTTCAGCTTCAGACTCCATTAAATGGCTTTCTTGCAACAGAACAAAATCAGGGTTATATGAAGCTAAATGGGATAATATTCTCTGCCTCTTCATGGGTTAATAAAAACTTTCAAATTCCAGGGTATAACACTGAATGTAAATAAATGAATAGGTGGTATAGGTAGTAAACAATACAATCAACAGTAATGGAAAAGGATGAATAAAAGAAAGGAAAAGAACTACATAAGATGAAAAATACAGTAAAATCAATAAGAAAATAGTTAAGGAGAATAAAAAAAAAGGAAAGAGAATGAGTGAGGAGAGGAGAGAAGACAGTACATGTCATACATAGAATGACGACTGTGATACGTACCTTCAGAGGGAAAAAAGAAAACAACAAGGGCTGGCAACAGACAGTAGAGACGGCACATCCAACAAAGGGAAACGTACCACGTCAGGAGATCAAGAAAGAACAAGGGACGGATATGTAAGGACTCTGGGTGATCTGTAATAATAACAAGAACAAAGAAAAGACAAATAAAGATGAATTAATACAAATATAGCCAACAAAATGCAACCTGTAAGGACAGAAAACAACTGAAGATTAGAGGAAAATTGTCATGAGTTGTTCAAATTCTCAGAGACAATCATATAATAGTCAGGTGATAGAAGAAAGACCAGCTGTATCCATGGAGGCCGTGGAGTGTGAATGAAGAAATTTTCAAAGAGGTGAAGAAGGTCAGAGGGTCATCACCCTCAATACCCTCTGGAAGACCATATAGTCAAAGGTTGTTGCACCTATTTCTGTTTTCAAGATCCTTAGCAGACTTCTTTGAGTGTAATATCCTTCTCCAGAGAGGAAATCCTTGAAGAGACATCTTGAAGATCACTGACGTGCTGTTCCACGATGGACACCCTAGAGTCAAGTGAAGACCACTTAGTATCCAGAACTTGTAAACGTTTATTTGTTTCCTCAATGAATGGTCTCAAAGAACGTATTTCCTCCAAGACAGTGTCTAAAGATGTAGGTGAAGCAGATTGGGCCGGAGAAGGGGGTCTTGTTTAAGCCTTTTGTTAGCAGAGGAAGGCGAATGCATTTTTGAATGCACAATAGGCATAGACGCTGTTCTGGAAACTTTAGAATGAGCCATCTTGTCAGAATTATGCAAATAATCCATAGGGTGCGTAAAGGAAGCAGAACCCAACACGGGCAAACCAGCAGTAATCCTTTTATTGGAATGTAGTACATGTTTGGATCTGCCCATATATAAAGCAGATATTTTTAACCCAGCATGAGTAGAGGGCATCAATAAAAAGAAGAAGAATCAACATGAAATGGCTGGAGGTAAGGTGGATCATAATTGCCACAGCGGTGCCTGAGAAGGTGTCTTGCTTTCGCCTGTCAGATAATACAGCCCCCACACGATGGCTCAACACTCGGTGAAGCAGAAGACTTTAACACAAAACAAACAACACCTTTAGAAAAGGTTTTTATTTTACAATATGCAAGGACTCTCTCTTTTAGAATAAGGCTTGGGGTTTTATTTTACACAATGCTCTCTAACAGAAAGGCTTTTTCAGATGCCAAATGCAGAACATTAAATACACAAAGAGATAAATATATGTCGATATGCAAGCAATGATATAAACAAGCAGCAAAGAATATGAGATAAGACTCAAGCAAATATACTAGGACGTCCTGCAAGAGATCAGAAAGATATATATACATCAAATGATTACTTTGGATGTGCACCTCAACTCACTCACACATCACAAAGAAAACACCTCAAATGACCAGAGCAACTGGAACCACGCATCACAATGGCACTAGTCAAAACTCAATTCTTCACCTGGTGAAAACACTGCATCTTAGCCTACTCCTGACTGGAGGAATTAAACAGCCTGGGTTCAGAACCTCAGCAACCAGGGTTCCGTGCTCCAAAGTAGACGTGTCCGTCCCTGTTCGGATTCCAAACTCCCGGTTTCTAAGTCAACAACCCTCAGCTTTATAATCTCAAAATACACTAGAAGCTTCGAGAGATACCTCCCCCCCGCGCCAGAGGAATCTTACCAGAACTGGCCAAGTTCCAACCATGCATTCCCATGGCAGGAAGGAGTTCCCACGTCCCCTTCTCCAAATCTTGCATGTTCCAGCCTTTATCTTGACGAAGCTCACAAAGCCTTCCGGGTACATTAAACAATCTCTCACAAAAACAATCCTTGAACGTGATTAACCCAAACAAATGGCACGCGCTGCTGTGCACGCAGAAAAAGCTGAAGCAAGGCAGAGTCAGAATTCAGGATGACATGAGGCCATGTCAAAGCCAATAGTAAGAACTTCATAATTCTCATCAATGTACAACACAATGCACAATTGTGCACAAGTGCTTATAGATTCACATACTTCATCTCTCAATGTCCTATAGCATCAAATACTTCATCTCTCAACGTACAACACCGAGCACATGTGTGCATCACTGCCCACAACAGTGCACTTCGAGACAAAAAAGTACATTCCACACCTCTCTCTCCCTCTCACGCTTTAAAGTGCACATCCCACACCCTCTGTTCTTGGCAAGGTTGTCCTACTCCGTGACAGCTCCCACTGAAACACAGCAAGATTAAAAGAAATAAACTTTTAAGAGAAACAGGCATGTGCAGGACATCGTACATTCAGGCTAGGATAAAATAACACACTAAAGTCAATTAAAATAATGGTAGTCAAAGGTCCTCACGGTATCAGACCACAAGAGTGCCTCTAGCACTACAGAAGGCACTGTCTCTATTGTGGGGAATGCAATCAATGGGCTCTTTGAGCCCGTCAGAAGCTGTCAGCCGGTTCCTGGAGCAATGCGTTCCGACCGACCACATTGTAATGCGGCGGCCTGACCCTGGATATAGATGTCTTTGGGACCAACAATGTAATCGGCCCCTAAATGTGTGACCATCTCTTTATAGCTGTCAGTGTGGTCTGATCCCTATGTTTCTCTAACAAGGTTATTGCTAGGTATGTTGTGAAGCAGCCTAAAGTTTATTTTGTTGATTATATAAGCACCACACTTGATTCAGTCACTGGTGTCAATTTGTTCCAAAAAGCCATTTAGCTGATGCTATTTCAGAGAGAGAAACTAATCTGTTGCTAACACTACCAGTCAGGGCTTATATCCTTACCAGCCTTTGTAATAACATGAAGTCTTACTTAGGCTAGATGAAGAGCTTCCAGGACTGAATTTTACGTTCTCTTTTTAAGTAGGGGTGTCTGCAATTTGAGTAACTTGCTTTTGCTTAATTATATGAAATTTTGGCAAAATGATATGGAAGTACAAATAAGTACAAGAAATGAAAATAATTGGCCTGATTCTCAAGCCGCAGACATGTTTTAGTACAATAGAACATACTAGATAATGAAATTCACAAGCTATGTGCACTGCATATACTTATATGTGCAGAGTTTGCTACCCCAAACTTGGAGTCTCTGGGTATAGATAAACCTGCACACATAAGTATAGGGAGTGTGGAGTTGGGAATTTTGTGAATACCGAAAAATAGTAAACTTAGTTGAAAGTGTAAAATTACCTTTGAGAATCAGGCCCTCTGCTTTTAGCACTATATTTTACCTTAAGATGTATCCTTTCATCCATTTCAGATTCGAAAATGCATTTCTTGCAAAAAACAATACGTCCAAAAACCCAGCTACTGGCCATTCACAGTGTTCCTGCGATCTCCCACTATACTTTTCCCTACAAATGCAGCGCAATTGTGCGATGAGGCCTAATGGCATAAATTAATTAATTTCACATAACAAGAGATACTTGAAGTTACTCCAATTAAGTCTGCCTAATTGAAAATTCACTCTATCCTAGTTTTAAGATGGATAGTTGCTGGGCAGTTCAGTTCTCAAAGAACCAGGGCCCTGGAAGTAAGCTTTCCACTCTATCTATGATTCCACGTCTATACAAGCATATGGGCTCTCTTTAATCTTTAGCAAATCCTTCTCAGTTTCTCCGCAAGACGTTTTTTGCATCCATTTGCATTCAGTTTTGGTCACAGAAAGGATTCAAGAATGTAAACCTAATATTATCCGCCTCTTACCATTATCTAGGACAGGTATGTGCTGCACAGTCACTAGTGACCATATTTACAAAGGGCTTGTATTACCCATGCATCATGCAAGGTGGCGCAAGGTAATGCAATCCCTTAAGTGTGATTTACCCAGCCACGTAAAGCCATCATGCGTCTCTCTGTGTGGTTTGGTAAAGCCAAGGTAACACAAGGCAGACCTTTTCCCACACATCCACCCATGGATTTTGGTGAACGCCCAGATTTACAAAGAGTTGTAAACCTGGCAATGCGTGAAGATGGTACCTATGTCCAGGCATAACAAGGCGAAACAAGGAGAGCCATGAATTTCATATCACTGTAGACAGAGCTACTGAAATCATGCTATACTGAGGCTGTGGTGTTTGTTGCACTTTTATGGATTATCTCTATTTGCCACATAATCCACCATCTGCTGCGTAAACTGCAGATTTTAACAAACAAATTCTAGTTCAAGTAGGTCAAAAAGTTTTCTTTTTCTTGTCGCATAATTTAAACTACCACCCTTACCGCATAATCTGATCCTCTCCTGCCGCATAATTTTAGTGGCGCTGAGTTCAAATGGTTGTTGGAAATTCTGTTCCTGCTCATGGATCTGGCTCAGACATCCTAACAGGTTCACTCTGCACCTTTCCCAAAATCATCAGGATGACTCAGAATCATATGTAGCTGTAGTATGGCAATAGAAAAGACAGTAGTCTAATTCAAAATTCAGGGACATATTAACAAGAGGGGGAGATAAAATTATCGCTGCTGTAGCGTCCGTTTTCGGCAGAAAAGCGGCGATAATTTTATAGCAATATTAGCAAGGACACGCTAGCACGTGTTTCCGTGATTTAGCACCCACTTTGCATCGCATCGTTAATGAATTGCAAAGTAGGCGTGCCTCAATAGACTACATGGGACAATATCGCGAAGGCAGCTTCGCGATATTTACAACAATGCCCCGGTCGGCGTAGAGATAAACAAAATCGCGCTAATCGGCCATTAACGCTGAATTTTAACGTCTGCTAAAATCCAGTGTTAGGCATACTTTGCATGAGAGGTGGAATGTGGGGTTACGACCACAGGGTCGTCTCAGCAAGGTCATTGCTGTTTTGCAGGGAACAGCGCTGGTTTTCCAGCGATGTTGGGACATTTCCCTGCTATCGCTGGAATTTTCATCGCCAATGCGCTAAGCGTAAATACAGCGCTAGCTTGGCGATGAAGTCCAGCGATATCCGGCGATAGGGAAACTCGCGCAAGACACGGCCAGCGATAATTATCGCTGCCGCTTGTTAATATGTCCCTCAATACGTTTTGCAAGTGTGTTCGTGCACATCCTGGCCAACGGAGCTTTTGACCTCACAATGCAGGGCCTGCTCTAGGGCGGTGCGACCGGTGCCATCGCACCGGGCGCTGACTTGGGGTGGGGGCGCCATGTTTATTGTTTTAGAGGCAGCTGGTGCCGCGTTCTTAGCTCCAGCAATAAAAATGTCAAGATAACTCATCTGATTAAAAAAAAATAGTAGCACAGGGCGCCAGCAGTGCTAAAGCCGGCCCCGTCACAATGTGACTCTGTCTCGTGCTTACTGACAAATTACAAACATATTTTATAATGCACGCATACAGCCTTGATGAACTGAACCAGCTCATTTTTGCAAACCAAAATCTTGGGGTAGCATATCGGCAAATATGAGTTTGCAAAATTATCATTAGGGTAAAGGAGGAAAAAGGAAATAGCTGCAAATCGTAAAGCTGCTTGCAAATACAGCAGCACACACAAGGAAACGTGACAACAGCATCACGTTGCGCAGTTATTTTTACAGCGAGCGCAGAAATGTTGCCGCCAGCTGTGAACCGAAAATCCGCCCTTTAGTTAGTAGTGACGAGGAGCCTGCAGCTCACCTTAAGTGGAAGTCACAGTGAGACCCCCCACCAGCCTGCCTTCCGGTGGGGCTGTTTTATGATGGCTCCAGCCCGCACGGCCCCTTCTCCGGTGAAAAGTGATGCCGAGTGTAGGTAAAAAGCCCCGCAGCACCACGCGTGGGGAGGTGATTTAAAAGGTCACATCTCTTCCTGCCGTGGTCATTTTATCAGCCCTCAGAGGAAAGACCCGGGCAAGTGATGGCGAAAATTGACATGCTCGCAATCGCATCCGAGCTCCTGGGGAAGGGTGTCATTAACTCAGCAGCCACAGGAAAACGAAACACTTCTTCTGAAAAGTCCTGCTAGTTACCAGGCCTCTCGGGGGAATACGAATGAGGCCTTTCTCGCATTTTCTGCATCCCGAGCCGAGGCTCAACTTATTTTCCTGGTGTTAGGTCGGCAGCCAGGGCAGCAGCGCGAGAAAATTAAAGGAAGCAGCACCGCATGAGGGAAAACATTGCAAAACAGTCTGATTATGTGCTGTATGTTAAAAGTGTTATAGAAATAAGCATTGGCAGCGGCAATAGGTCTCAGCTTTGCAAACTATTAGCTTACCCAACGCTTTTAATGCTGCTTCCCACCTAGATGGTCACCTCAAATTCATGCGCAACCACAAAGGTTGTCTTTCAACTCACTTTGGCATATTTAACAAATTCGATTCAAAGAGAGGTGGGTACCTACTCAAAACTTATACAATTCAGTTTCCTACATTGCACTTGCCTCTTATCTAACTGCCTGCACATCATTTAACAAGGGCCACCTGATAATTCCCATAGTTTAAGCTCCACTCGATTTTTTCATGTTATGTGAGTGCCCCCAGCTTTCGTTAATAGTGATCCGGACTAACAAACAAGATCACCGATTCACAGACAGACAGAACCTATGTACACCTGGAAGACGCAATGACAGACAGGTTCGAGCCACATGCCCCACTTCCTGTAAGGAGAGCAGCTGGCGGATGGAAATGCGGCAGTGGGCGGAAATCACTGCAAATATTGTTCAGCAATTAACATAGATGGAAGGACATGCACACAGCATCCAAGACTGTGCCTCACTAAACCTTACACAGAAATCGGATGACGTGACCACGTTGAGTGCGCATTAAGGGCCTGATTACATGTTTGGTGGTGCGGTTTCGTCTGCCCCGCCACCGCACAGCTAAGCCTGTGGTCAGGCCTCCTGCCAGATTGCAAGTGTTTCTCGTGCCTGGCAGGCATTTTTGCACCATATACTAGGGCCTTATAGGAAACTTAGGGGCATATCAGCAACACCCGGCGATAATTATCGCTCAGCGCACTTAGCGCCAGGATAATTATCGCCGGCTAGCGTGGATTTTTATCGCTGAGATAGCGTGCTATTAGCAACGCTTATCTCCTCAGCGATAAAAATCCTCATGCTAACTGCTTAACGTGAGATTATCGCTAGAAACCCAGCGATAATCTCACGTAGTGTGGCGTTAGCTTGATGATAGGGACTCACAAACTTAGCCATGATATCCACCTTCCATAGGATATCATGGCTAAGTCAGTCCTGAAGCAGGCGTAAGGAAAGTAGCGATAACAGGGGTTATCGCTACTTTTCCTGACGTTATGCTTCATAGCGTGGGGCTTGATGATAGGAGAAATGTTGCTTAGCGACATTTCTCCTGTCATGTTAGGTCAGGAACGCCCACTTTGCATCTCATTAGAGATGCAAAGCTGGCGTTAGGAATCCCCACGCTAAAGCAAGGTTTCACGCGTTAGCATGGCCTTGCTAATTAGGCGATAAAATTATCGCTGCTTTTCGGCCGAAAACGGCCGCAAAAGCGGCGATAATTTTTTATCGCCAGCTTGTAAATATGCCTCTTAATTGCGCCAATCAGACTTAAGTCAATTTCAATCCATTTAAAAGGGAAGCACAGGCACTTTACGCCTGCTGATAAGGAGTGACGTGTAAAGAGTTCTAAGAACAGCAAAAAGAGATTGAGCATAAATTGGGAGGATCCCACAGAACAAAAGGGGATCATTTCATACAATGGGGTTTTACCGCTTTGCAAAAACACAGATTCAAGAGCACAGCTTCCTAAAGAAGATTCTGGGGCTTTCGCAGGAATCACAATTTATTCCTGTCATGAATATGGCGGGTTACAATACATTTGCATCAATAGTAGGAGCCAGATTGCAATGCCTGGAACTCCCTGCCTCTGCACCCGAGGCAATCACCATTGCTGCCACAATTCAGGAAGGACCTCGAAACTTGCATCTTCAACTGAACCGCAGACCCAGCCCCCCCCCACCCCCCCACCCAGCACCTCGGGACCCTCATGAGTAAGTAGTTGCGCTTTAAAAGAATCTGATTCATTGAGCGTTACAGGTCGTGCGGATGAGGTGTATGGGTTCTGAGCAATACCCATATCATGTACCCAAGTCAGGTAGGTTCTAATGCATCATTCTTCTGCTTTCTTTTTGATGTACTAAAACCAAGACATGTAATGTGAATAAGATGCAAATAGGATGTAACCCAATTGACTGAGGGGGCCTTCATAAGAAAACTAATATGTACAGTTTTGAACTTATGAAAACCCTCAATAATCACCTGTTTTCCATCAAATTATTCTTGTTTTATATTTTGTATGTGTTACATGTAGCTACAGCCTCAAACGCAATTGGAGTCAAATGATAAATATTATTATCTCTACTATGTCAGATGAAACCTAAAAAAGATTTAGATATACATGTTAATACCTTACTCAGATTTCTGTAATCAAATTGGAAGAAAGAAGAGGAGATAGCCAGCTTTGAAGAGACATGTTCTACAGTTGTCTTACGCCAGGATTGGAATCAAAGCTTTCTACACTTGATGCTGTCAGAAGAGCAGTTAGTGCCTGGAGCCAGGTCAGCATCCCCCATGTTCCTCAGTTGAAATTGAAAGATAGATATGACATTTTACTGTCTGTTGTTTCATGAATGCAAAATATTGACTAAGATGGAGAATGTGGAAGGGGAACCCAAAAGGAACGCGTTGGGGTATATTTACAAACCCCTATCGCCACTGGAACACTTTTTGGGCACTTTGTTGCGTGGATCCATTTTCAATATTTACAAGCTGGTGCTAAGCCACTTAGCGTGGCTTAACGCCACTTTGTAAATATGCGACTTTCCACGCTGTCCTCTGAGGAAAGGTGCATGCATTTGGTGTTGCTGTGGACTTTCCACAACAACACCCATTGCTTTTTGACGCTGCCCCAGATATACAAGGAGGTGTAAATCCGTGGCAGCGCCAAAAACTAACGCTATGGAATAACAGAGGCCTTACGGAGCCTGAGCGGATTTCTCTATTAATCATATCACTAAATTCAGAAAAGAACACTACTTTTATTTGTTAAAGAACATTATAACCTGCATACACAGAAACTAAAGTTTCATGGAGTTATTAAAGACAAAAGGTTGGCAAGATGGAGCAATGCTGTTGGAGATGGATAAATGTCTAATACCTGCAAACAAAACTGAGAGAAGGTTCATCAGCACAATCTGCAAATGATCCAAAATCCTTTCACCCTTTCACTTGGAAATGAGTGAGAGGTTCAGGAAAACAGCACTTTGAATCGCCTAGAAGTGTGAGCCCCACAATTGGTCACAAGAAATCCAAATCCACTTGAGATAAAAGCATTACAGTTTGGTGTGTGAGGCATAAGACAGGTGTACTCATATGTTTCAATGGATGAGGGTTAGCTGCAACACTGGAAAGTAGTAGCCAAGTCACCCTGACCCACAAACCATATTACAGAAGGCACTAGAAAGTTTATCTTCATTGAGAGGGCAAAGGCTACATCAAGATGAAGATTCACATTCCCAAAGAAGTTGATGGATATCACACAAAACTATGCACCCTCACACTCATTGCCAATACATGAAATGATGGAAAGCCAACTAAATATTGGATGGAATCAATTTGCTATGTTTGGTAGCATAGATCTGTTACGTAGACAAAGGTCTTGGTCTAATAAAACCACAATGAATATAGTTTTGGAGACAGTCTTCACCTTCCGTTAGTCTTAAAACATAAAACAACGGTGGTATTGTTCAAGTCTACAGTGATTCAGGGAAGAGCAGAAGGGCAAGAAGAAACACTTGCTGATGTTCTGCTGGCACTCTCCTCAAAACCACTCACTCAAAAACTGCAATCTATTAATAAGAGGCAGTAGTAGTTCACCACAATAGTTTAACCTCAGCAGTAAGGACTGCAACAACATAGGTGTGCATGTAAGTTAGGAAGAGCATTCACCTCCGGGAACATAAGGAAGTCCATATCTTACTCTACAGTTTCAATGATCAGAGCCAATTATGAGAATACACCCAAAACATAGTGACTGTGCGTAAGACGGTCAAAAATTGACATGTGAGTGTCATTGAAGAACTCAGTGCGGGAGCTGCAGGACTACCCCATCAATAGCTAGAAGCAAGATGTTATGGAGTATACTATCAACTTCAGTTCAAAGGTACACCAAGAGCATGAGGCCTAGTACACAGCTGTGTGGAATAGAGAGAGATGCGTTTGTGAAATAATGCTCTGTGTGTGTGTGTTGGGTGACCGGAAAAAGTGATACTCTGTGTCACCTTTTGTTTTTTTGCACTGCCTCTCAGTCTCCTCATGGAGCTTACCTTCCTTCTGTCCTTTTTCGTGCCTCTAAAATACAGTTTCTCTTTTGCAATCCTCAGGCATTCTTCCAGTCTCCTTCATGAACGAAAAGTGGAAGCTAGCTGAGCTCAACATCACTCCTGTTCACCTAACGAACCAGTGCAGAGAGGCCCCAGGGAATGGACATTCCTGAGGAGAATGCAGACGCATCACGAAATTCTGCAATACAGTATCATTTTTCTTTTAACAATCATACTAACTAAGAGAAGTGGTTGGGTGGGTTCACTGGCCAACCTAGAGGACAGAACATTTAGATATATGGTAAATTGGGTCCCTGGGGCATAAGGACTGTTTGCAATGCATGTATCTGTACTCTTTCATACTGATTTCTACTAACAACAGAATAATTGGTGAATGATTGATTGGCAAAAGATGTGAAGCTGCTTATTGCCCAGATAAATGTTGGCCTTGTGCTGTAATGTTTGTCTTTGTCTAACCTTTCTCCAAATCCCACTACCTATCCATTCATCAAACCCCTAACCCTCTTCCCCCGAGCTCTGGGATTTATTGAGGTGTGCCTCAAATTACACCATCAATTGATCACACACTTGGTGGGGCGGATGTGGTAAAAGCAACACCAACTTACTGTAGAATCTTCTAAGCAATAGCCCACAACAACCCATTACCAAGTCGCGCATTAAAAATGATCCATATTTTTTTAGATATAGCATCAAGAACATCAGTCGCCAGCATTATCATTCAGGCCTTGTGTTGCCTATACATAAACGCCTAATCTAAGCTTGTCGACTATAGCTAGAGGATTTCACAAATAATACTGCTAGCTCCACATTAGCCAAAACCTACTAGCATTGCCATTTTTTCTATTTTTCCCATTAGTAGGCATTCTCATTGTGTCATCATGTAGTGCTCAGGTGGTGTCAATTCTTTGTAAATCTTTGATAAATATGTAACCCACTTACCTAGTCTTTCTACTTCCATTTAGTTGGCTACTATGGATAATCAATCAATCAATCAGATCAATCCTACAGTAGGAGCTCACCTGGGTGGAACTGGAATTGGGAACTCGCTTGTGAAGTTGATGCCTCCCATGGTATTGCTGCATGTATATTCAGGTAAGACAACTAGTAGGGATGTAATTTAACTTAATAAGAAATAAATTAACTGCTACTGTTTTTCATCTAGATAGTTCTGAACAGCAACACAATATAGGTTATCATGGCAGCATTCACCATATTGGTCAAGCTTGTTAGAGAAGTATAAGCCTAGACTCTATACCTAAGTGCTACGTCGTCTCTCAAGTTACAAGCACAGAAACACGCTACATAAAATTACTTGAAGGTAGCAATGCAAAGTAAAAGTAAAAGAAACTACTTCAGGCTTAACTTTAGATTAGAAAAAATTGTTTCCCCCTTTATTTATTTTCAAAGCAACCCACCCTCCCTACCCAAACAACATGCCCACCCATCTCCCAAACAAAACGACCCAAAACTCAATATGTCCCCAAAAACTCACTCCAGGCTTAACTCCCTTCCCACCCTCTCCAACCAGCCACAACAAACACAACAAACAAATCCCATAAAAAACAGAAAATAAAAAAAGGGCTAAAAGAGGGCATTATGGATGTCGGTCTGGAGCTGGTCCAAGCTCTGCACCATTGAGGTGAGCTGGACCTAGATGGTTTCAGCTGCTGCAGGATGCAGCGCAGAAATGGCCTGTTGCCATTGTGGTGGGTGGTGGCAGCAGTTGGGTGGCGGCGGCGCCAGCGATGGGCTGGCTGGGAGACTGGAGGCTAAGGGGCACCAGCTGCAATGGGGCCCCGCTTTTGTGCATTTACATCCTCTCCCTCCTCTTCCAGGACCACCAGCCGCCTGTATTCCTGCTGGATACACTCCAGCCTCTGCCACTGCAAATTGGCCGCCAACTCCTGCCTGGTGGTTGGTCCGGCTGGACCAGCAGAAGCACCTATATTTAGAAAAACAAAAAAGACAAATTGTTAGAATTGCTCTTGCAAACATTTGTTTTGAATTACTGGGACAAAAAAACACAATTGATGGACAGAAGGCAGAACAATGTCATATATTCACCCCAGTACAGGGATCTGGGCCTAAATCCATTGTTTTCTCTCCCCATGCCATTCCAATTTGAAATCAGCCATATGCAAATCAGTCTTGACCCTCTGCCCAATAGGAACAGTCCTGCCCGAACTGCCAGGCCAGGTCCTCCCTGGGCTGGTAACAAGCATCCTAGGACCGGTTTCAGGGTTTCACCCCTATTCAGCCAGGATAGCTTGACTCCAGTGGCATGGAGAGCACAGGCCCACTTCTGGGCATATCCATCCCACTTGGGGTAACAAATGCAAAAAGAATAATTGATGGACAGAATTCAGAACAATGTCATACATTCACCCCAGTACAGGGAATTGGGCCTAAATCCATCATTTTTTTGCTCACCATGCCATTCCTATTTGAACCCAGCCATATGCAAATCAGTCTTGATCCTGTGCCCAATGGGAACAGTCCAGCCAGAACTGCCAGGCCAGGTCCTCCCTGGACTGGAAACAAGCATCCTAGGACCGGTTTCGGGGTTTCACCCCAGAGGTAGCGTGTAAAGCATTTGTGAGCACATACAGTAATACAGTGAAAAAACTAATAGACACCACACCAGTTTAGAAAAATAAGTAATCTTTATTCTTTATCTAAACCAAAACAAGACCAAACGAAAAAAATAAGCATTCCACATGGTAGAAATAGTTCAGTTCAATGCAAGTTGTAAATGTGACACGTTTCTCACAGAGTACCTTGGATGCGTCACGCAAGCCAAACAAAATGGCCTCAGGGAAGGTGATGCATCAGTTCCTTGCTTTGGGGAGGTGACGCATCAGTTCCTTACTGCAGCGCAGAGGAAGTGATGCGTCGGATCCTTACCGGAGAGGAGGTGAAGCGTCGGTTTCTTACTGCATGGGGAGGTGATGCATCAGGTTTCTTACTACGTCCCCCAACGATGCAACAGACTTGGTGCCTCGATGCGATGCGTCGAAACAGTGACGATGCATGAACTCGTGCAGCCGCACAGCTGGCATTGCGTTGAACTCGGTGCAGTGATCTCGGACTTCGGAGATCGGTGCACTCGATGCCGCTTGCGGCTATTTCTCGAGCCATGGCAGGCGCTGCGACGGTTTCTACGGCGATGTGTCAGAACCAGGTGCGGATGCGACACACTTCTTCGATGTTGTGTCGATTTTCCAGCTCCTAGTGACAAACAGTCTCTAGAGGTCCTAAACAGCAGCAAGCACCTTTTGCAGGTTGGAATTCCCAGCAAGGAAATTCAGGGGAGCTGGTGGTGAAGGCTTTGTGTCTTCAGAACAGGAGGCATGCTCAGTTTCAAGCCCTTAGAGAGCCTTTCTTCAAGCAGGTGACAAAATAAACAGCAGAGTCCTTTTTCTCCTTTCCTTGGCAGCAAGCTGACACTGCAGGCCAACCCCAGACATCAAACAGCACAGGGGCAGTATTCCTCCGCAGCTTATCTGGCTCTACTCCTTGGCAAAGGTTCCTCTGGGGTCTGGCCCTCTCTTTTTATACACCAAAGTCCTTTGTTCTCTGTAGGCATAGAGTGTCTGTACCCAGCCAAAATCAGTTCGGTCCTCACCGGTGTAGATTCCTGGCAGGAGATGGAGACAACATTGTTGAAGGGAGACCAGGCCTATGCAGATGAAAGGAAATCTCCTCCACCTACTCTAAATGCAGCCCATGTCTTTTCAGCCGAGCCCTGACTCATCAGACTTCTGGAGCAGCTGCTCCTCTCCAGCCCATGTCATCCGAGAGCCAGACATGCAATACACAAACCTAGCAGAGGCACACTGGATGGTTAGGCGAGAAAATACCTATTTTCTAAAAGTGGTATTTTCAAACACAGAATGTAAAAATCACCCTCAATAAAAGATTGCATCTTAAAATTCTGAGTTCGGGCATACTAAACTTTATTTTCCTACCTCGTTCCCAGGACCAGTTATGTGTATAAGATGTTATAAACAAACTCCCCTTTCTGTCCTATGGGGACAGTTAACCTTCCAATAGTGAAAAAACTATTTGGCAGTATTTCCTTATCAGGAGTACCTTGCGCCTAATCTGGGGGTGACTAATATGTAGAAAAGGGAAGGTTTAGGGACTGGCAAGTGTGTGCACTTGCCAAGTCGACATGGCAGTACTAGACTGCACGCAGGCTCTGCAATGGCAGGCCCGAGCTACCTTATACCAGCTGCTTCTGTGGGTGGCACAATCAGTGCTGCAAGCCCACTAGCAGCATTTGATTCACATGCCCCGGGCACACATGGTGCACTGTACTAGAGACTGACTAGAAGATCAAATAGCCAATCATGGAAACCCCAATCCATAACAGTAATTTACAAAGGGAGCACTCGCACTTTGGCACTGAACAGCAGTGGCAGAGTGCCCAACGCATCTATACCAGCAAAACGGAGTCCAACATACAGAAACAATACAGGAGGCAAAGGCAAAAACTGCAGGGGAGACCCACACCAATGGCGCCAGATTGAACAGCCAGGTCTAAACTGGGGTGGCATGGTGAGCAAAAGAATGATGGATTAAACCCAGATCTCATGACTGGGGGTGAATATTTTGATTTGTTCTGCACTCCTTCCATAAATTGTGTGCCTTTTGCTTAAATTACTGGGTGGCACTGTAGCAGTACATTGCTGGTCCCCTAGGGCCATTGGAATGTATTTGATGTGATTATGATTAGGAGAGTCACAAGGCCAATTTTATGTTTTACCCACACTCGCTGCCAAACATAAAAAAACACTGACTCTATGGCAGAAAACTATTAACACTCAGAGAATAGCAACACAGGATTAAAAAACAGTGATTTTAATATTTTGCTTCTTCTAAAGGATTTTCAATTAACTAGAAACGGAGTCAGACACTTTGAGCTCAGAGAAAATAACTTCTCATCGATGAGTGAGTCATTATGCACTATATGGTGTACAAGTTTTGTGTGGCGCTAAAATAATGAAGCCATGCTCATTGCTAGCCATTGCCTCTGCTAGTTTGCTACTTTCTGCAGCTGTAGTTGACAATTATCTATTTTTAATTCAAATAGCCCTGCTCTTCGTCAAAGGCATTTCTCCTTCTACCCTGTCTCCATAGAGGCAGATGAATAATAAATAAGATACTACGTCAGTCACACCTCATGTATGAAATGCTGATATTAATATATTATCATGTCTGCCGTAAGTAGATGTTGAGGAAAATGAATCTAATGGACTGCACTACAGGTAAAGGAACAAACTATATAGATTTTATTCAGCACATTCCTCACTGTGTATCTTCGCTTTTTAATCGCTGCTGATGCTAATTCCTTTAAAAGTTTTTAAATATTGCTATTTTTGCACTTACGTTTTCGCTGGCTGTGTTGCCTCCCGGGAGCCACGCTCTTGGTCACCGGGGGCAGAGACCTGACTTCCTGCTTGGGACGGCCGCCATCTTGGTGGCACAAGCGGGAGGCGGTCTAGTAGCAACGACTCCATTGGCATAAATGCTGACGCCTGAGCGCACGCGCACTACCTACTTTTCCTTAGGCGGAAGCCGGGAAAGCGCACCAGAGCTGGTATTCTTCGCTTTTTAATCGCTGTTGATGCTAATTCCTTTAAAAGTTTTTAAATATTGCTATTTTTGCACTTACGTTTTCGTTGGCTGTGTTGCCTCCCGGGAGCCACGCTCTTGGTCACCGGGGGCAGAGACCTGACTTCCTGCTTGGGACGGCCTCCATCTTGGTGGTACAAGCGGGAGGCGGTCTAGTAGCTACGACTCCATTGGCATAAATGCTGACGCCTGAGCGCACACGCAGCAGACACGCGCAGCGGGCGCGCCACGGGCGCGCCGAAGGCGTGCATAAGGCAAGCCCATCTGCGCCCGTCCGCGCCCTTACAAGCCCCAAGCCCGAAAGCGCTGCCCAAATCAGTTGTCCCTCACCTCCCCCGACACGGATAACTTATCCCCCCAAGGCGTTACTGGATTGTAGAACGGGAAATGCTTCACAGTTCACTACCATGGCTAACTGCCCGGATACTTTTCCTCTTAATCTTGAAGGACCGGTGGCATGCAAGACATGTTCCTTCCACTGCAAAATAAACACTCCGGACGGGCCAAAGGGGGACGTTTTGGCGGATGTAGGCCAATTCAGCCCAATATTTATCCTTTACAATGTCAGATCCCTAGCCAAGCACCCCATTGAAATCTGGGATATGGTCAGCTCTTATTCCCCAGACTTGTGTTTTCTCACAGAAACATGGCTAAACCCCTCAAATCACCCCCAGATTAACCTAGCAATCCCTGATGGCTATAAATTCATCCATTTGGATCGACAGGGGAAACAGGGGGGCGGGATCGCAATAGCCTTCAAAGACCACCTAAAAGTCCAATGGACTGCCACACATTGCATGGCCAGCTTTGAACTAGGCTTCTTTAAGCTCACTAGATCACCATTTGACAGCTGGAACAGGGCTCTGATCTATCAGCCCCCTGGGCCCAGGACCCACTTTTCAAATGAACTAGCCGAGCTGATCGCCCTGCAAGCCCTAGCATCCAGCAATTTTATCTTGCTTGGGGACTTCAATTTTCATGGTGAAATCTTAGGGAACCCAGAGATGAGCAACCTCCTAAATAGCCTAAACCAAATCGGGCTTTCCCTACTTTCAAGGGCGCCCACGCATAGGGCAGGCCACGCTCTTGACCTAATCTTTACCAATATTGGGCATCTAGTTGGGCTCCCTCCCCTTCCCTTAACATGGTCTGATCACTTCATGGTCCCCTTCTCCATACGACGGCAGTATACCAATGTACTACCGGGATCTGAAGCACGTTCATTTCAACTTCGCAGACCTTGAAACAACCTATCCTTAGAAGCCTTCGAGGCTGCCTACAATTCACTGTCACAGGCAGTTACACCGGCAGATTTAGATGTCTTGGGATGGTTGAAGAACTTTACCACCAGACTAACTTCAGTTTTTGATTCCCTAATTCCCGCGAAAAAATTCCGTCCCTCCAAACAGCGACAATCAGCCCCCTGGTATACAGGGGAGCTTAGCGCGGAGAAATCCAGGTGTAACGCCTTGGAGAGATGCTGGAGAACCAGTAAAACCCCTATGGACCGACTCACCTATAAACAATCCTTATCTAAATATCATCGAAACATAAAAATAGCAAGGAAATCTTTCATCCTAAAACAAATTGATCAAGCTACCAAAGTTCAAAAACTTTATTCAACATAGTCAAAGACTTCGTCTCCCCCCAAGCCTGTAGATTGCCTCAAATGGAGTCACAGGAACTCTGCAATTCCCTTGCAACCCACTTTGAGGATAAAATTAATTTGATTTATGCTAATTTCCCCTCTCCATTAGCCCAGACCACAACTTCCCTCACGAGTCCCGTAGCAATTAACCAGAAGATCCTTGGCAATCTCAAACAATTTGAACCCCTCTCTATAACGGAAGTCAATACTTTGCTCTCCTCGGCTAAATCTGGTTCCCCCAGTGACATGTGCCCCCCCTAGAACTATGGCCCTCATAGCCTCATGAAGGAAGCATTTGTCCGCCCCATCCTGAAAAAACCGACGGCAGACCCCCATGTACTCGGTAACTATCGACCCATATCACTACTGCCCGTGTTGGGCAAATCACTTGAATCAGCCATAAATAGACAGCTGAGTCACTACCTTGAATCCAACAATTTTCTGGACTCTTCGCAATCAGGTTTTCGTCCAGGATTCAGTACTGAAACTGTAATCCTGGCAGTAACCGACTCACTGAGGCAAGAAATGGACGCCGGAGGATCAGCTATTCTGGTTCTCCTAGATCTCTCCGCAGCATTCAACACTATTGCCCACTCTAAGCTGTCGGAGAGATTGCGTTCCTGCGGCATCCGAGATCAAGCACTGAAATGGTTACAAAATTTCCTATCTGATAGAAACCAAACAATTATGCTGGGACCTTATCGCTCAGACAAATGCTGTCTGGACAAAGGCATTCCCCAGGGCTCATGTCTCAGCCCCACCTTGTTTAATCTGTACATGTCCCCTTTAGCTAAAATAGCAGAGTCATGCGGGTTTGAGATAATCTCATACGTGGACGACACCCAGCTTATCTTCAAAATTAACCCAAAAGCAACTTCAGAACACCTACGATTCGCAGCCGGAATGATTACCATTTCCAATTGGATGACCGAGAATTATCTCCAATTAAACCCGAGTAAAACGGAAATCCTGTTAATTGGGAAAGCTCCTCTTTTTTTGGTCCGAGGAGTGGTGGCCGCGAGAGCTGGGTACCGCACCGGCTCCCAAACAAGTAGTGAAAAACCTGGGGTTTAAACTTGACCAGGCACTCTCCATGAAGGAACATGTAGCAGCAATTTCCAGCTCCTGCTATTTTAGCCTTCGTCTTCTACGGAAGATCCTCCCCTATCTCCCCATCAAGCACCGCAGAACACTAGTCCAGGCCATGGTTATCTGTTGCCTCGATTACGGCAACGCTCTGCTGGCAGAACTTGGCCTGACGCCGCTGAAGAAGCTACAGGTCATCCAAAATACCGCTGCTCGAATGATCCTAAATCGCCCTGCAGGCTCGCCTTCAGCCCCTCTGCTTCTAGACCTTCATTGGCTCCTGATTTCGAAACGAGCACACTTTAAGACCTGTTGCCTTACGTATAAGGCCTTAAACGGTAAAGGCCCCAAATATCTGGCAAACAAACTAACAAAAATGACCACTACTCTCAACCTAAGGTCTAATACTCTGGAGCTCCTGAAGACCCCCCGAATCCGCCTTACCCGTTCCGGGGGAGGGCCTTCTCATATCTTGCGCCACGCTACTGGAACTTGCTTCCCATTTCCATACGTACTTGCCCCTCTCTCACAATCTTTAGGAAACAACTGAAAACCTTTTTGTTCTGATCACTCAGGGTTCTATTTTTGCTGCTGTTTCTTTCCTCTCTTACTCCCCCTCAGCAGACTACTAGGTATAGCACCGAGATGTAACAACAGGAGAAACATGGCGGCCGCCAGCTAGAGCGGTTCGCGCGCTCCTACCAGCCTCCTGAGACCCCTGCTGCTCTCTTGAGAAATGCCGATATACATACTGGCTTCGGAAATTCAGTGCAATCCGCTAGTAATCTGCTAGTATTCCGACGATCATAGGCACTGACGGATGTGTTTGCCGGCGACCTTTCAAGAATCGGCGTCTGTTCCGGTGCTCCTCCCGAACTGGAGACGGGCAGCCGTGGAGCTCAGGCGCGGCCGTGCGGCCGCTGCTCGGGGGATTTTCACAGTGTCCTCCCTCAGTGGGGGAGCAGGAGCAGGGATCTCTCCGGTAACGAAGTCGAGGGACAAAGTGCTGCGTAGGTTCCGTCTTGTGGGGGAGACCCTGGAACCGGAGGCGGATCAAGCAGCGGCAGACTTGAAGGGACTCGCGGGCGATACAGCCTTGACAGAAAGTAAGGTCTCCACTCCAAGTGGGGGGGTGAGTAAGACGGGTTCAATCAAGAGTAGGAAAAATATTGCTAATCCTCGCCTAGGGTGTATAAGAAGTAGGAATAAGAGCCAGGGTCAGGGTGGAGAGCCTAGGCTAGACGAAAACAAACTACAGCTCCCAGAGTGCACCTTGGGGCAGGTCTCTAAGTCAACTTCGGGTGAGACTATAAGGGGGTCAAGTAACGAACAAAAAAAAAAAATCATCAAACAAAAAAAAGTTAAAAACAGGAATTTGAGAGCACCAGGGGATATAGCCCCGTCATTGCGCTCCTATTTTAAAGTGTTACCCCAGATATTAGAGGTCACGCAGGAAATGGCTACATCTCAGGGAGGCAATAGGCAATCCAATAAACAACAGGTTATTCCCAACGTTACCCCCAACGTAAGTCCCTCTTCTGGACCTCCTGCTAAGGCGGCATTACCTGAGTGTTCATCGGAAGCTATTTCACCAGACTTGGCTGTGGTCATCAGTTCAGAGAACGCTATCTTTAATGAACTGCCAAACCAACAAGTTGAGGCGCTATTAGAAGGAACGCCAGGGCCAAATGTAACGGAGGTGAGGGCAGATGATGGAATGGATCGGGGTCATGAATCTCTGAAGGGGGGAGACACGCTGGAGGCTCTAGTCAGCTCAATCAGTGCAATGAGGGAAGAAATAAGGCATGACTTTGCAGTGTCGAAGGCTAACCAGAACGATATAAGGGCTACTTGTGAGCTCCTGGGTCAAAAGGTGGAAGGCCTATGCGAAAGGACTGGCGCGTTGGAAAGCTCAGTTGGTCTTCTAACAACGGATCTAGAGACTGCCAAGTCTAAAATACAAGTCCTCCAAAGAGCTGGGGATGACATAAGAGAGAGGGTTGAGGTTTTGGAAAATTACTCAAGACGTAATAACATCCGACTCTTAAAAATCCCAGAAGGTAAAGAAGGAGCAGATCTTAAAGGATTCATAATCCGATCTTTGAAGGAATCCCTTAATTTAGTAGAGACAGCGGAAGAATTAGACAAGGACATCCAACGAATACACAGAGACCCTTTCCGTTTAAATCCGGCGAGATCTAAGCCTAGGAAGGTGCTAATTAACTTTTTGACTTATGCACTCAAGGAAAAGATCTTAAACCTTGCTCTGAAGGCTAGAACATTGAAGTGCGCAGACTTCTCCTTCGAAATACGTTCGGATCTGTCCAAAACCACACTGGACAGACAGTGGGAGTTGGGGCAACGCATGGATAAGTTCAAGTCCTTAGGAGCCATAGTGCAGATGAGGTTTCCGGCTTTTTTACGGATTATGCATAATAACAAAATGCATAATATTCGCTCTGTCCATGATGCTGATGATCTACTAAATCTCATTAGGGAACAGGCCCAGAAGACAAAATGATGGGGTGAGAGGAATTCCTTTCTTGCCCTTCTGGGTCTCCACATATAATTGTTAATGGTTAATGGTGATGCCTTCATTTTCAACTTCTGGCCTCTCCCCTCCACGGAACTTAGAACAAGATGTGTATATATACACGGGGGTGCCTTTTTAACACTTAGAAAGTGTAAGTTTAATAGATCCTTTTTTTCACTTATTATTTTTCTGGATTTTGGATTCACTTTTTGCACTTACAATAGATGGCACAGGTAGATTGCTAGTGTAATATAAGCAGCAGGGGGGGCTGTAGGGTAAGGCTGTAGGTGGGCATAATCTGGCCAGTCATCAGGCTAGAATAGTTAGGGGTGGGTTTTTCCAGGGGGGTGGGGTGGGACTGGGGGTGGTGGTGGGGGGGTGGGTATCGCATTAAAAATCCTCATTTGTATATCGTATTTACTTTCTCAGGCCAAGCTTTGTATATTTAAAACTCTCCAATCTATTAATCTAACTACTAAACATTGGGAGGAGCGAAATAATGAAGGTGTTGGAACAAAAAAATGACATTAATACATTACATCTCCTGGAATGTTAACGGCCTGCGCAGGAGAGGTAGGCGTGACTGTATTTTACAATACCTGAGAGACTCTCAGGCGCAGGTGATAGTTCTTCTATACACACCTTCTAAAAACAGAGGTTACAGCTTTGTTAAAGAAACATAAGTGGGTTGACAAATTTTGCTCAACAGATCATAATGCCAATATCAGGGGGGTCATATTCATCTTTAAAAAAACTGCCAAAGCTCAAATTTTGGAATGTAGAGAAGATCACTCAGGGAGATGGCTATTAGTGAGAGTAATGTTGGATGCTCAGATTTATACCTTAGTTGGCTATTATGGCCCTAACTCCGATGACCCATCATATCTGGATGTGATCAGGAACCATCTAATATCGCTTCAAGATCCAGTAATTTGGATGGGGGACTTTAATATTGTTCTCAATCTTAGGTTGGACAAATCTGTGAAATCTAGATTTTGTAGCTCTGTTAAATCCAGGTGCTCCATCCTAACAATTATGACACAACTTGGGTTAGCGGACGTATGGAGAGAGAGGGCGGGTAATAATTTAGGGGTGTCCCTTCGGAATAGCCGTTTTAAACATAAGTCAAGAATTGACTACGCACTTTTCAGCTATTGCCTAAAGGACACTATTTTTACGATAGATTATCTTCCCTCGCACCTCTCAGACCACTCTGCACTGGTATTTTCTTTAAAACGGGGAAACTCTATAAAACACCCTTCCTGGTCCTTCGACCGGACTCTCTTGCTTGAAGACGAAGAGGTTAAATTTTTAACAACTGAGTCCTTAATTTTCTTCGATATCAATAGGGACTCGGCTGGCTCTACCGCTGTCTGGGAAACATTCAAGGCCTTTTTAAGAGGTCAGATTACCAACAGATCGTCTTTTAGGCGGAAGATATATAGAGAGCAGGTTGCCAGTCTCGAACAAGAGATGAAACATCTAGTGTCAAGGATTGAGTCTCCCCTAGGAACAATACAAGATCAAGATAAATTGGCCGATTTAAATTCACAACTCAACAATATCTTACAGGGGAGGGTAAACAAAAGATGGGAAGCATTTAAAACCTCCCAATTTGAATTTGGTGAAGCCGCAGGAAAAGTATTAGCTTGGGAAATAAAAGCAGATCAAGCTATTAAATTTATCAAAGAAATAAGATTAGAAGGTGAGGTAGTGACAAGAACCACCCAACCAGAAATAGGGAGAGCCTTCTTTGAATTTTTCGAGGAAATATACAAGGAGGTCCTTCCTAATGACCAACAAGCAAGAGACAGCTGGCTGGAAGCTATTACCCTCCCATCTCTCTCGATAATTCAAAGTAAGGCCTTGGAGTCCGATATCACAGAGGCGGAAGTGATCAAAGCCATTCATCAACAAAAAAAAGGGAAAGCGGCTGGCCCAGATGGGCTGCCAGGGGAGATTTATAGATCCCTGGAGAATGTCTTAGCCCCTGTGTTGATGTCCTTATTTAATGGTATCTTAATAGATGGGGAGTCGCCGCCCAAATCTTGGGGGGAGGCTACAATTATACTTATCCCGAAGCCGGGGAAATCTCCCCTCGAGTGCGGGTCATATAGACCAATATCACTATTAAATAACGATTATAAAATCTTTGCAACAATCATGTCAGCTAGATTGGCGAGTGTTATTGGTACTATAGTCCATCAGGATCAAAAAGGGTTCATTAAAGTTCGACAATTAGTCGACCTAACACACCAACTAATAGGAGCCATAGATATTGCTACTGCCTTCTCCCTACCTATGGCCACTCTAACTCTGGATGCAACTAAAGCATTTGACAGAGTAAACTGGCTCTACCTCATAGACGTACTTACAAAATTCAACTGTGGGGAAGGTTTTTGTAGAACTATAAAGCAGCTCTATAATACTCCTTCGGCCAGACTATTGATCAATGGGGTTTTGACAGACTCTTTTAATATAACTAGAGGTACGAGGCAGGGCTGCCCGCTTTCCCCTCTCCTATTCAACCTATACATAGAACCATTTGCCCAGCTTTTGCGTGAGGAGGCTAATATTCCATCTTTTAGCTTTGGAGAGTGGGAAAGTCGGGTTGCTCTCTATGCGGATGACATTTTGATCTTTACTTCAGATCCAGTAAAGGCATTTCCCGTAGTCATCAAGCGGGCAGAAGAGTTTGGTCTCATCTCTGGGTACGAAATAAACTCTAGTAAGAGCGAAATAATGGTCTGGAACTTACCGGATATACAGCTGGGGGTAAATATTTCCACTTCCATCCGATATCTTGGTATAAGAATTACTCAAGAAATGGACAGTATAGGACAAACTAACTTAAATAGAATTTATATCGAGACAAAAAAACTTCTAAAATCTTGGTCTCATCTGTCACTTTCTATAACGGGTAGGGTGAACTTGGTAAAAATGTCCATTCTCCCTAAGTTTACGTTTATTTTTAATGCGATCCCTCTGGCATTCGACCCCAAATTAATTGAAAAATGTCAACAAGAAATAAACTCCTTCATATGGAACTATAAAACAACCAGAATAGCTTGGAAGAAGTTGAGGAGAAGAAGGGAGAAGGGTGGGCTCGCCTTGCCAGATTTACTGTATTACGCCTGGGCATTCCTGCTGTCACATTCTAGGATGCTTCTAAAAATGCCATCTAACCTTCAACCTGGGTCGATATACAAAGCAATGTTGATGGGGGTGAATCTGTCGGCAGAGGGTTTTTTGTTCAAATTTGGGAGCCAGAAATTCTTCAAAAAAATCAAGTAAAGAATTTTACACTCATGGGCCAAAACTTGGTTTAGTATTAGGAAGAGATTAGGGCTGTCTTACTATTCGGATTTTTCTCCAATCTGGGACTCGCCAGGTCTCCCAATATGTCTGAAGGATAGTCTGTCTTCCATAATACAACAAGCTGGCATCAGGAGATGGGGTCAGCTATTTAAGGAAGGGGCATTAATAGCTTGGCCCCAATTATATGAATCTGTAGGGCCCGGACTTTCCAGATTCAAATTCATCCAATTGGAAAGTTGGGCTAGAGCCCAAAGTCGTACAGACCCCCACCTAGGGAAGGCCAGCATCCTAGAGCAACAACTAGTGGAATCTCCATCGGGAGGGAAAGAAGTAGCTAAATGGTATTGGCAGTTGATGGAGGAAAGTGATGGAGAGTTCCTTCTCCCAGACCAGCTATGGGGGGGGGGTGTCTGGCATATACTGTGAAGAGCTCTGGCTTAAATCCTTTGATTTACTTCATAAAATTGTAAAACCATCATGGCTAAAACGAAATCAGCTATTTTCAGCACATCGTGCATATATAACCCCGTTGAGACTCTCCAAATTTCTCCCAGATAAAAAGTGCAACAAATGTAATTACAGCGAGGCCTGTGATGTACATATGTTTTTGGACTGCCCGGTCATCGCCGGCTTTTGGGAAGAAGTGAAGAACACCCTGAATTCCATACTAAACGTATCCTTGTCAATAACCCTACCACTTGTCATCTTTGATATGGATGACAACATCATTAGCAAGGCAAGGTCCTTCCTCTTCTATGCAATGCTATTGGCCAGAAGACAAATCTGTATTCACTGGACGGAGAAAACAGCCCCACTACACTCAGGGTGGCTTTCATCGCTATACGAGACATCTAGAGCGGACCTTAACAGATCATGCAGTAAACACAATCTAATTTTTTGGAACCTGCTGATCGAATGGCGATAGTGTCCGGGGTTTTTTTTTTTTTTTTTTTTTTTCCCCGGGTCCTATGATTATGCCTTGAATACTCCTTGACCGGGATTTTGTCTGTCTTGGTCCACTAACGGTCCTGCAGGCTGTAACATGCCTAGATGGAGTTTGTGAAAGCCCCTTGGATGTTGGAGTTGGTATGCCACCACTACATTAATTTGTGTACGAGTGGGGTGGTTGGCCTGTCCATCATTGCGGGTTAGGCAAATGAGGACATTAAAAAAAAAAAAAAAAAAAAAACGGAAATCCTGTTAATTGGGAAAGCTCCTCTTTTTTGGTCCGAGGAGTGGTGGCCGCGAGAGCTGGGTACCGCACCGGCTCCCAAACAAGTAGTGAAAAACCTGGGTTTTAAACTTGACCAGGCACTCTCCATGAAGGAACATGTAGCAGCAATTTCCAGCTCCTGCTATTTTAGCCTTCGGCTTCTACGGAAGATCCTCCCCTATCTCCCCATCAAGCACCGCAGAACACTAGTCCAGGCCATGGTTATCTGTTGCCTCGATTACGGCAACGCTCTGCTGGCAGAACTTGGCCCGACGCCGCTGAAGAAGCTACAGGTCATCCAAAATACCGCTGCTCGAATGATCCTAAATCGCCCTGCAGGCTCGCCTTCAGCCCCTCTGCTTCTAGACCTTCATTGGCTCCCGATTTCGAAACGAGCACACTTTAAGACCTGTTGCCTTACGTATAAGGCCTTAAACGGTAAAGGCCCCAAATATCTGGCAAACAAACTAACAAAAATGACCACTACTCTCAACCTAAGGTCTAATACTCTGGAGCTCCTGAAGACCCCCGAATCCGCCTTACCCGTTCCGGGGGAGGGCCTTCTCATATCTTGCGCAACGCTACTGGAACTTGCTTCCCATTTCCATACGTACTTGCCCCTCTCTCACAATCTTTAGGAAACAACTGAAAACCTTTTTGTTCTGATCACTCAGGGTTCTATTTTTGCTGCTGTTTCCTTCCTCTCTTACTCCCCCTCAGCAGACTACTAGGTATAGCACCGAGATGCCCCAGGGTGAGTCGTGCGCTCTAGAAGTGTCCCTAACATAACATAACATATGCCAAACTTGACATCAAATCATGCACTCACTCCCACTTTACTCTGTAGCCTCACCCGCCACCACGTATGTCCAGCAAATACATTTTCTGGGTGGTAACCAAGGGAAGGAAACTTTATTTTCTCCACTGCAGGCGGTAGGGTAGGGGGATTAGACACGTAGGGTAGAGCTTTTTTAAAATATACAATAGAGGGGCCACTACTCTGATCATCAAATTCATCATCCTTGGCTTATTCTGTCACTGTACAAGTCAAAAGGGAAAAGTCTGAACAAGTGTAAAACAAATCGGTCATGGGAAACCATGAAATATATTCTGGAATCACTTCACATGCGTATCACATTAAATGTGGCCCATGTCAAGAATGGATTTTCCAATTTGATAGGCTGGGATGGAAGAACATAGGAAAAAATAAAGGAATTAAGTACTAAGAGGTGACTGAGTAGCTAAAGGGACAACACACCTTATGTGTTCGGTTTGCAATGGATTGAAAAAATTATAAATTCCGCATTAACTGGGGCAGACGCAAATTTCACAGAAAACACTGAAGTCACAAATTGATTGCCCCATACTGCACTTTGGCCATAGTTGGCAAAAATGCCATGGGCGGTGAGGGGGGATGATTAATGGTAGGTAGAATAGATCTGGCTCACTTAACAAATACAACAAGTCAAGGAATCATGATAGACAGCACCAACATTCCAATACCCCAAGATTCAACCGTTCTACCCTAAGAAGTCCACAACTACTACTGGGATCGGCAGCGGTGCTGGTAGTCGGCGCCAGCTGACCAGCTTGTCCCAGACCCTCCGAATTGTCCTTCTTTTCGCCCTTGGGTGCTGATGAAAGAAATTAAGAAGGTAAATAAAAATAAATTAGTGATGTTATTAATATTCTCCTCAAAAAGTTTTATGAGAAGCAAATGCAGTCGCTTAAACAGATCAGCTATAGTAATACTAGTTTTGACTCAAGTCTATCGACTGTCGTTAAATCCATACTCCAAATCTCCTTAACAAAAACTACATTTGGAACTAATGTGTTGCAGTGAATGATCTTTCATTCTATCTAGTCCCATTTCTCAACACCCTTGATGAAACAACTCAGTCTCCTTTTTTTGCAATGCATAGATGCATACTTCACATCATCACAGTGAATTCAATTAACTAACCTGGAACTGTACGAGCTAGATAAACAAAGTCACAGAGAGAACGCGCTACTCAGTGGTTCACCATATTGACATGAGCACAGTCTGCAATGACTTCTTAATTAATCAGCCAAAGCGAGCTCCTGATGAGTGTGATTAGGTAGAGGCACCTGCCTAGCAGGAATTAGAAACTGCATCACTCAATAATGTACTAGCGTGACCTAAACATAACTTGCCTCTGAGTGAGGGCAGCATGCAATTTGGAATTTCTTTTTAGCATTAAAGAAAACAAACCCAACAAATAATTAATACTCACAGAGCCCCATAATCTCGATGCGTGGCAAGTCGAGCAGGTCCTGTTCGCTGTCGAGAGTGTCCGACAAATGGTGCTTCAGCTGCTTGTCAGTGCGCTGAACATGGCTGGTGAACCGTACGGACTGATGCACCATCCCCCAGCACTTTCTGAAGCTCCCGAAGGGTGTACCCACTACTGACCCTGCTGCCAGCATAGAGGGGAGGTGGCGCTTTTCAAAATAAACCTAGTTCTGTCACCTCCTCCTCTCCAAAGATCACCAGGGGCTACACACCTGGGCGGCGGCACCGCCCGCATGGAAGTCACCCCTTTCCCTTGGCGCTGGATCAGGAAATAATAACTAAGAAGGAAAACAAAGGAAAAGTAAAGATGAAAGAAATAAGGAAAGAAGGGGAAATAAACTAAGTCATAAAGTCACACAAACACAAAAACATTTACACAAAAACATAACATACACAAACACAAAGACAAACACTATGATACAAAATAAAAATTAGGGGTAGAAAAGTAATAAAGGAGGAGGATTACAAAGTTTAAGTACAGATAAAAATTTAGGCCCAGCACCATAACAGAGAGCAGAAAAGCAAGTTGGCAGTGCTCATGTGGATTGTGTGGTGCTGTTCGTGCGCATCTTAATGCTCATTGAGCACTGCTATACTCCAAAGTTTATATCCAGGGATCATACCAGCAAAGTCAAGTAAAAGGATTTCTATGAGTTTATGTACATATTAGAGCCGTGATCAAAGTCACTGAAACAATACCTAGCCAGAAGAGGCCATTGTTATAGTGTACTTTCTTACCTCCACAGATGGAAATATGGGATTCTATTTGTTTCCAGTATCAATTTTGCAAACTATGACAACAATCTAGCTGGATGAACCAAGATAGCAGAATTTCATCTAACATCTATAAAGGTTGAAGATTCCATCACACAAAAGGATCATTTCTGAGCAGTATGCTGCTAAACTGAACATCAGATATGAACCATTTACCAGCTAAACTGAAACAGAAAATTCATACATTGTCAATGTGTAAGTGGAATGTTGAGCAGTACTCTGGTGTAAAAGTGATAGCATTGCCTGGAACTTGTTGCTATGAAAGAGATATGCTTCTCAGTTGTGTCCCTGAGTGGAACGGTAACTATGTCTATATTATTTATATAAACTCTGACATAGAATTTTATCTGACCAATGCAGTAGATCAAGACTTGATGACGCATTGCACTATTTAACCCCTTCAAATCTCATGGCGGAGCGGTTCTGTCATGAGCATCGGTTGGGCTGTGCTCATGACGGAACCGCTCCGTCATGGCACCCACCCATGGGGGGAGCGCTGGCTTCCCCCATGGGCAGCCCAACATGTTGCCACAAAGGGGGATGGCAGCCGAAGAGCTCCCGCTACCACTCCGACCCCCCCACGCAATCCCATGACATCAGCGCGCACAGCGTGCGCCGACGTCATCAGGAACCGCTGGATGCCTGGGAACCATTTGTTTCCAGGCCTCCAGACTAGCGAGGGGTGAGTTTTGGTGCTCCGGTGGGGCGGGGGGGGCCAGATGCACACGCATTGAGGCATCGAGGGAGATGAAAGAGTGTTTCCTCTCCCCTGAGGGACGCACAGCGTCGCAATTGTGCTGCAGGAATCCCTCCACTAGACACCAGGGATGTCTTTTTGGCAAAAAGGAAGCGACCCCTTGGGCAAGGGTCACTTCCTATGGGGGCAAATTTAAGACTTCTCTGCCCACCCTGGGGACAGATCAGCCGATATTTTGGCCATTTCTGGCCCGGGGGGGGGAGGGGCAGAAAAGCCCTCTAGAGCAAGGGAATTGTTTTTTAATTAAATTGGAAGCAACCCCTTGGGCAAGGGTCACTTCCAGGGGGAAAATTTATTTATAAAGCATATTCTGCCCCTCATGGGGGCAGATCATTTTTTTTGTTTGGCCTTTCTGCCCCCTTGGGGGCAGAAAACCCCACTAGACACCAGGGAGTTTCTTAATTTTTAAATGGAAGCGACCCCTTGGGCAAAGGTCACTTCCTATGGGTGGAAATTATTTTTAAGACTTTTGTGCCCCCCCCCCGGGGACAGGTCGCCCGATTTATTTTAGCATTTCTGGCCTCAGGGGGGGCAGAAAGCCCACTAGAGTCAGGGATTTTTTTTATTACATTGGAAGCAACCCCTTGGGCAAGGGTCGCTTCCACGGGCCATATTTTTGTTAAAAGTATATTCTGCCCCCCCTGGGGGCAGATCGGTTTGTTTATTTGGCCTTTCTGCCCTCAGGGGGGGCAGAAAACCCCACTAGACACCAGGGAGTGTTTTAAATTTTAAATAGAAGCGACCCCTTGGGCAAGGGTCACTTCCTATGGGGGAAAATTATTTTTAAGACTTTTCTGCCCCCAACCAGGGACAGGTCGCCTGATTTATTTTGGAATTTCTGGCCCCAAGCCCACTAGAGTCAAGGAATTTATTTTTATTACATTGGAAGCGATACCCTTGGGTGAGGGTCGCTTCCAGGGGATATATATTATTTTATGATCTGCCCGTTTATTTGGCCTTTCTGCCCCCATTTGGGTAGTGACATATGTTATAATGTTAATTTTTTATTTCTTGTGAATTGCAATTGTAATGCTTTATTTCTCCCTTTTTGTTCTAGTTCAAGGCTTTTGCTCTTTAGACTGTTCCAGGTTGCGGTTTCGTTACTGGAGGTTCTGCTGTTTGTGTAATTGAATGAGTTTGGTAAGAGACTTTTTTTGTACAATGTAAATGTTTTTAATTTCTCTACATGAATGTGTTTTTTGCAAATGGTGTAATAATAGCAGTATGTTTGGCTTCTGTTTTTTGAGTGTCAAAAACTTTTTGCATTTGTGCTCGATTTGTATTTTGTTGTCGTATGAGTAATTGGTTTTGTTTTTTTCTTTCTAGTGGGATATCGTTTTTGCTGTATCTCTGCAGAGTAGGTGCTGGTGAATGTAGCTGTCTCGCAAGTGAATCGCATCGTTTTTGAGTATATAGATCTTTGTGATAAAGGCACTCATTTTTTGAACTTACTTATTTTGGACAGTGTTGGTTGCTGTTGACTTGTTTGTGCAGTCTCCTTTCTTAGTAACGATAATGGCTAGCCGCAGGATTACTGCTCAGCAGGTTGTTGGTATGCTTTTTGAGTCTTCCTCTGACCATGGTTCAGAGACTGACCCTGCATCTGAGGCAGAGGTGGGTGGGGAAGATTCAGGCAGTGAGTTTTCTCTCCACATGGAATCATCGGATTATGAAGCTACTCTCAGTGAGGATGAAGCTACTCTTACTGCGGATGAAGTGCCTGTGTTAGAGTAGGACATTGATGTGTCGATAGTGCCTAAAGAGGCATCTGGGCTGCAGCCCGGGGCTGCAAGGCTTCCCGTTGGTATAGTGCGCCAGGAGGCATCTGGGTTGAAGCCTGAGGCTGCAAGGCTTCCAGTTGGAAGTGATGACCTCTGGGCTGCCCCAGGCATGGTGCAGCCGGCATTGCCAGACTTTACTGGTGTTCCAGGGTGTAGAGTGAATACTGAAACATTTTTGCCAATAAATTTCTTTCAGTTGTTTATGGACGATGTGTTTTAGGCAGAGATTGTTGAGCAGACTAATTTGTATGCCGAACAGTTTTTGAGGGACAACAGTGCCAGCCTTAAGCCCCATTCTAGAGCTACCCGGTGGACTCCCACAAATCTGGAAGAGATGAAGAAGTTCTTGGGTTTAACTTTTTTGATGGGCTTGCTAAGGAAGTAATCAATGTGTTCATATTGGTCTACTAGTCCCTTGATGGCAACGGCTATATTTCCGGCAGTCATTAGTTGTGTTAGGTATTTGCTTCTGCTTCGGATGCTGCATTTTGTCGATGATGGTTTAGCGTTGCCACAAGATCACCCTGAGTGGGACCGTCTTTTTAAGATTCGGCTTGTCATTGATCCTTTGTAGATCGATTTTCTGAGATCTATGCTCCAGGGAAAGAAATAGCTGTGGATGAGTCTTTGGTCTTGTTCAAGGGCTGCTTGGTTTTTAGGCAATACATTCCTAGTAAGAGGGCACGCTATGGAATTAAGCTGTATTTGCTGTGTGACAGTAGGACTGGATATGTCTCTCATTTCAGGGAGTACACCGGTAAGGAATCCAGGATTAACCCCCCTGGTTGTCCGTTCACTTTTGGAGTGACTGAGAAAATTGTGTGGGATCTTGGTAGAGGACTTTTTAACAAAGGTCACCATTTATATGTAGATAACTTTTACACTGGTGTGCGGTTGTTCAGGGAATTGGCCAAAGTGGACACTGTTGCTTATGGCACAATCTGCTCTAACCGTAAAGGTTTCCCTAAAGAACTAGTTTGTCAAAAGCTTGTGTGGGGACAGTGCAGTGCGTTGTGAGGAACTTCTAGCTGTGAAGTTTTCAGACAAGAGGGATGTCTACATGCTGACTACCATCCATGATGAAAGCACTTCACCTGTGACTGTTTGGCGTCAGGTTGCTGAAGCGCGCAAACCTGTGTGCATTTTAGACTATAATAGGCACATGGGTGGTGTTGACAGAGTAGATCAGAGGTTGGATCCTTACGCTGCTCTTCGTAAGGCTTACATTTAGTATAAGAACTTGGCTATCCATCATTTCCACTTGGCAACCTTTAATGGTTTTGTTGTATTCAAGGACTCTTATCCTGAGTCAAAAATGATGTTTGCTACATTTCAGGAGTCTGTAATAGGCAGCCTTGTTTTAGTGGAACAGGCAAGTATTCCTAGTGTTGGAGTGGTGGAGGATGTGGCTAGATTGAAAGATGGCCACTTTCCTGATCACATTCCTCCCACACCCTCAAAAGACTTTCCCAGTAGTAGATGTAGAGTCTGCTGGTGAATAGGTATGCGGAACGAGACTCGTATATGTTCTGCCCAGAGTGTCCTTCTAACCCTGGACTGTGTGTGCCTGCTTGTTTTAGAATGTACCACATGCAAAATCATTTTTGGGAGCATCCATGAGTGGTAAAGTGAACTGCCTGGCCTCTATTGTTTAATATTTTTTGTTTAGTTTCAAGGTTGGAATTTGTGTAGTGTATTTAGTTTCAGATTTTGTGTTAGTAGATTTGTATCTATTTGCAATGTGTTTGTGTTTTCGTATTTGTATTAAAAATCCTAAATGTGATGGCGGTGTGCATGGAGTGGCGCTTGTCTGGCGGTATGCATCGACAGGTGCTTGGCTGGCGGTCTGCGTGGACTGGCGCTTGACTGGCTGTGTGCGTGGACTGGTGTTTGGCTGGCGGTGTGCGTGGACTGGTGCTTGGCTGGCAGTTTGTGTGGACTGGCGCTTGGCTGGCGGTGTGTTTGGATTGATGCTTGGCTGGCGGTGTGCGTGGAGTGGCGCTTGGCTGGCGGTGTGTTTGAACTGGCGCTTGGCTGGCAGTGTGTTTGGACTGGTGCTTGGCTGGCTGTGTGCGTGGACTGGCCCTTGGCTGGCGGTGTGTGTGGACTGACGCTTGGCTGGCAGCGTGCGTGGACTGGCGCTCGGCTGGTGGTGTACATGGACTGGCGCTTGGCTGGCGGTGTGTGAGTAGTGACTAGCTGCTGGTCAATACACACACTGCTAGCCAAATGCTACGCCACGCAATCAGTAAGCTGGTGTGGTTGCTGTGTCAGGAATGTGGGCGTGTGAAAGTGATGGGCCCTTGAATGGTGCTGTCTACCGGTGTGAGTGTTATAATGTGCTGGGCCCGTGGCAGGCGGTGTGAATGGTTTTGTATGTGTCACACGTATGAAAGGTGTATGAATGGCCTGTAAAGCGGTTGGTGCCTTGACGTGGCTTTACAGCTCACAAGCTGCGAGTCACTGGTTCAATTATTGAAAGTGTATTTCATTTTTGTGAAATCTCTTGGTTATAACATTTTATATACTGAACCATCACTCACCCTCGTGCCAAATTCAACCAGTATGTGTGTGTGCTTAAGGAATAGATGGCTGTGCAGTAATCTTTGTCTTTTTTGTCTCTCTGCCAAGGTGTACATTTCATCTAAGAATAACCTACCAACTGTAGATTTTGTTGTAAACTAAACACTAAGGGTGGGCGTAGTTCGCGAAGTAGCACTTCGCGAAGCTACGCAAAGTGAAGTTCGCACTCAATCAATCAATCAATCAATCAATCAAGAAATTTGTATCGCGCACTACTCACCCGGAAGGGTCTCAAGGCGCTTGGGGGAGGGGGGCTGCTACTGCTCGAACAGCCAGGTCTTGAGCTGCCTCCTGAAGGCGAGGTGGTCCCGGGTCAGTCGCAGGTGGACGGGCAGGGAGTTCCATGTCTTAGCCGCCAGGTAGGAGAAGGATCTTCCTCCGGCGGTGGTTCTCTGGATGCGAGGGACGACGGCGACGGTGAGGTTCGCGGATCGTAGCTGGCGGGTGGGCGTGTAGAAGGTCAGTCGCTCATTGAGGTATCTTGGGCCCAGGTCGTGGAGGGATTTGTGTGCGTGGGTGAGGAGTCTGAACGTGATCCTCTTGTTGACAGGGATCCAGTGCAGGTCTCTTAGGTGGCTCGAGATGTGGCAGCGTCGGGGGACGTCCAGGATGAGTCGGGCGGTGGTGTTCTGGATACGTTGAAGTCGTTTCTGAAGCTTGGCTGTTGTACCGGCGTAGAGGGTGATTCCGTAGTCTAGTCTGCTGGTGACGAGGGCCTGGGTGACCGTCTTCCTGGTCTCGATCGGGATCCATCGGAAGATCTTGCGGAGCATGCGAAGGTTGTGGAAGCAAGCTTAGGAGACGGCGTTGACTTGTCTGGTCATCGATAGGGAGGAGTCCAGGATGACGCCCAAGTTGCGTGCGTGGTCCGTTGGTTTGGGTGCGGTGCCTAGTGCCGGGGGCCACCAGGCCACCAGGAGTCGTCCCATGCGGAGGGCGATGGTCCCAGGATGAGGACTTCTGTCTTGTCCGTGTTCAGCTTCAGGCGGCTGATGTTCATCCATTCGGCGACGTCTTTCATTCCTTCGTGTAGGCAGACTTCGGCGGTGTCGGGGTCTCTGGTGAGGGAGAGAATCAGTTGGATGTAGCCCTACGCGTAGCACTTCGCGAACTGCGTAGTAACATGTTCGCACTGTGCAAGATGTTGTTTTCAATGATTGCACAGTGCGGACAAGCAACCGGCACTGTGCAATCATTGAAATTGGCATCTTGCACAGTGCGAGCTGTAGTTTTCTGCTGCTCGAGTAGATTTTTACTCGAGCGGTAGCTTTCTCAACGCAAACTGGTAGTTTCTCATCGCGAGCGGTCGCGAGCATACGCGACCCCTCGCAATGAGAAACCTGACCTCCTCGCGTTGGGAATCTCACTGGGAGGTTTATTTTCCATGCTCGCGATCGCCAACTTGATGTTGCTGATCGCGAACAAGGAAAAAGTCTCGCAGGGATGTCATTTTGCTTGCTTGCGGTCGCCAACTTGACGTTGAGGACCGCGAGCATGCAAAAAATGACCGCAGCACTACGCAACACTACGCTACGCGTGTTCGCACTGTGCTACGTGCAGTTCGCGTAGTGCGAAGTAGCGCGAACTTCGCCCAGGCTTACTAAACACCCATGGGAGTACATGGTGATATCTCTCTTGAGGATCCCAACAAGTTATCTTACCCACAATGTCCTGCAAACCTAAAAATGTGACTGACATTTTTCTTGCATTATTGTGCTCAAATTTTCACGCTGCAGAAAGTAACAACACATTTCCAACCCCCCAGCATTTCACCAAGTATCATAATAGAAATGGTACCTCACTTGTATGGGTGGGCCAAGTACCCGCGGCAGGGAAGGGCCCAAAACCTATTGATGCAACATCAAAATTACCTATCAAAAACTAACCTGGTTTTGCAAGGGGGGGTCCCATGAGTTTTTGGCCTGGGGATCGGCGTCCATCTAGGGAAACCTACCAAACCCACACATTTCTGGAAACTAGATACCTGGGGGAGCCCAGCAAGGTATGGCTTGCATGGGTCCCCCAACATTATCCTACCCAGAATTCCCTGCAAACCTCAAATTTCGCTGAAAATAATCTCAAATTTCTGTGTGAGAAAGTTCTGGAATCTGTGTGGATCCACAAAGTTTCTCCCACCCAGTGTTCCCCCAGGTCTCCGAAAAAAATGGTACCTCACTTGTGTGGGTAGGCATAGTGGCTGCAACAGGAAATTACCTAAATCTTACTGTGAAGACTTCAAAATTATCTATAAGAAAACTACCTGGTTTTGGGGGGGCACCTGAGATTTTGGCCCCGGGCTCGGCGGCCATCTTGGGAAAGTACCAAACCCAAACATTTCTGAAAACTAGAGAGCCGGGGGAGTCCAATGAGGTATGGCTTGCATGGATCCCCCAACATTTTCCTACCCAGAATGCCATGCAAACCTCAAATTTAGCTGAAAAAAACACATTTTCGACATATTTTTGTGTGGAATCACTGTGCTGGCACAAATGTCCTACCCACACAGATTCCAGAACTTTCCCACACAGAAATTTGAGAATAAAGAGATATTTTCAGCAAAATGTGAGGTTTGCAGGAGATTCTCGGTAGGAGAATGTTGGGGGACCCACGCAAGCTATACCTCGCTGGACTCCCCCGAGTGTCTGGTGTCTAGTTTCCAGAAATGTATGGGTTTGGTAGGTTTCCCTAGATGGCCGCCGAGCCCTGGGCCAAAAACTCATGTGACCCCCCTTGCAAAACCAGATTGGTTTGTGATAGGTAATTTTAATGTTGCCTCAATAGGTTTTGGGCCCTTGCCTGTCGCGGCTCCTTGACCCACCCATGCAAGTGAGGTACCATTTTTCTCGGAAGACTTTAGGGAACGCGGGGTGGGTGGAAATTTGTGGATCCACGCAGATTCCAGAACTTTCCACCATAGAAATTTGAGGAAAATGTGGTTTTTCAGGGAAATTTGCGTTTTGCAGGGGATTCTGGGTAGGAGAATGTTGGGGGACCCACGCAAGCCATACCTCGCTGGACTCCCCCGGGTGTCTAGCTTCTAGAAATGTGTGGGTTTAGTAGGTTTCCCTAGATGGCCACCGAGCCCCGGGCCAAAAATTCATGAGACCCCCTTGCAAAACCAGGTTGGTTTGTGATAGGTAAATTTGATGTCGCCTCAATAGGTTTTGGACCCTTACCTGTCGTGGGTCCTTGACCCACCTACGCAAGTGAGGTACCATTTTTCTAGGAAGACTTTATGCAACGCAGGGGGTGGAGATTTGTGGATCCACGCAGATTACAGAACTTTACACCACAGAAATGTGAGGAAAATGTGTTTTTTTGGACAATTGTTTAGGTTTGCAAGGGATTCTGGGTAACAGAACCCGGTGAGAGCCAGTCAAGTCACCCCATCCTGGATTGCCCTGGGTGTCTAGTTTTCAGAAATGTATAGATTTGCTAGGTTTCCGTAGGTGCCGGCAGAGCTAGGGTTAAAAAACTACAGCTAGACACTTTGCCAAAAAACGGGCATTTTTCACTGTGAAATTGTGGTGTGTCCACGTTGCATTTTGCGCCGTTTCCTGTTGCGGGCACTAGTCCTACCCACACGAGTGAGGTACCATTTTTCTTGGAAGACTTTGGGGAACACGGGGTGGGTGGAAATTTGTGGATCCATGCAGATTCCAGTATTCTCCACCACAGAAATGTGAGGAAAATGTGTTTCTTTGACAATGTTTTAGGTTTGCAAGGGAATCCGGGTAACAGAACCTGGTGAGAGCCAGTCAAATCACCCCATCATGATTCTCCTGGGTGTCTAGTTTTCAAAAATGTATAGGTTTGCTAGGTTTCCCTAGGTGCTGGCAGAGCTAGGGTTAAAAAACTACAGCTAGGCACTTTGCAAAAAAAGGGTCATTTTTCATTGTGAAAATGTGGTGTGTTCACGTTGCGTTTTGAACCATTTCCTGTTGTGGGCACTATGCCTACCCACACAAGTGAGGTACCATTTTTATCCGGAGACTAAGGGTAATTTAGATTTGTACAGCAACTGTTTTAACCTATTGACTTTTGATGCATTTCTACCTTACAAATGAAAGACAATGTGTAAAAAAGAAGTTAATTTGAAAAATGGCCGATAATTCTCATGCTAGTATGAGTATTTCCAATTTCGGAAACGTGCAAATATCTACTGTTTCTAAACTCTATATTTTGTTCCCATTTCATAAATACATAGGTGTCTTTCATACTGATTTTTCCATGTATACATTTTCCCAGAATAATTGCTATATACGCGGTACATAATAAAAAACCATTGCAAGTCGCTGCTCAGTTTTTGACTCTGGGTTCGTTGGGTTCTTGGCGAACCTAAAATTCCTATATATCCCCACAACCAATAAGGTCCAGCGGATATAACGGTATATTTCTTTCAAAGAGCTGTCATAATTAGAAGAAGTTACAGGTGAAAACGTTGACACAAAAGGCTGTTTTTTACAACTAATTTTCAATTTTTCCTTTATTTAACTGTTAGTTTCTATAAAGAAACCTTGAAGGATCTACCCAAATGACCCCTTGCTGAATTCAGAATTTTGTCTACTTTTTTAAAATGTATAGCTTTCCAGGATCCATTATTGCTTTCATACCCATTTCTACCATTAACTGGAAGGTTGAAAGCACAAAAAATAGCAAAAATAGGCTATGTCCCAGAAAAATGCCAAAACTGTGTAAAAATGTTTGGTTTTCTGACAAAAGTCTGTCATTCCCTAAAAGCTGGGAAAATAGTGATTTCAGCCCCACACACCCTTTTTTGATACCATTTGCAGGGAAAACCCCAGAGGCTTTCATTTGCAGCACTTTTTTCCCATTTTCCCACAAAAAACAAAATTTAGCTGTATTTTGGCTAATTTCTGGATCCCCTCCAGGGGAATTCACAAACCCTGGGTACCTTTAGAATCCCCAGGATGCTGGAAGAAAAGGACGCAAATTTGGCGCGGATACCTTACAGGGGCCTAAGCGCAAACTACCCCAAATAGCCAAAAAAAGGCTTAGCACAGGGGGTAAAAGGCCTAGCAGCGAAGGGGTTAACAGGAAGTCAATTTAGTCCTATAGACCATTAAAGTGAGTAGATTATAGCTCAATGAGTCCAGATGCAATCCTACACTGTCTGTCTCCGGTAACTTCCTGCTCCTTTACAGACCTCCACCTAGCAAGGCAACTTTCCTAAACACACTTCTAGATACTGTTTCAAACCTGATAACACTACACTCCAACATATGCGTTCTGGGTGACCTCAACATTTGATTTGACAAAGCAAAAATGCTCATCCAAAAACAATCATCTCTGGCCTAGAAGCACTGAACATGCCTCACTGTATTCTTTTCTATGTGTTCCTGAGCCCAAATATTGTTCTCTTCATATAGAGAATAAAACTAGACAGTACTGGCTTCTGAGCAGCTCTGTGGCTCATTCTGTAAACACGGTGGCCCGGTGCTGGTCCTAGTCAGAGGCGCAACCAGAGTGAAATTTCGGGGGAGGAGAGGCCTAATAAAAATTTTGGGGGGGGGGGGCTAATTCTTCCAGCAATGGGCAGAGTGAAGAAGAAGGGGGTTTAAGAAGGGATGAAAGAACAATACAGCCTCGTTAACAAGTAAGGGGTCTTTCAAAAGACCTGTGAAGTCCTCGGGTGCGCCTGTGTGTGTGCCCGGGAAGCTGTCTCAGCCCGGGCTGACACACACGCTGGGGGGATGAGGGGGGGCTGACGCCCTTTGAGCCCAATGGGCGTTTTGCACATGGTATTAACCATTGTGCAAGATACAGGTCCCACGTTCAATCTCTGTGCTGACTCAGTTTTTAACCCTTCCAAAGCTCGGCACATTATCCCATTTGCAGTGCTATGAATCCTTAAGAATCTGGCAGCAAGCACTACACAATAAACTGTAGTTTGGCATTTTAACTTCCTTTTATTGTTCCAATGTCCAGGTGGAAGGAGTTGGCTGAATATCGGTTTGGTTCCTAAGTAGCGCTATAGGGCATATGGGTGGAATGCATGCGCTATGTAATTATTTATTATTTGCAACATTGTTGCCTTTAATCAGATCTTCAGCAGAGGTGTGTGTGAGTATGTGTGCGTCTGTGTGTGTCTGTGTGTGTGTGTGTGTGTTGCCACCAGTCTGCGCTTGTCCTGAAAAGCTGGTGATTTCTGTTGCCTTTCACACTCTAAATTAAATCCAAAACTAGAAAGCTGAGTAAAAACCCGGTCAGAGTGACACGTTTCCTTTTTTTATTAAATAATATGATTTTATGTGGGACCTTCTGTTGATAAGGTGTTCATACGAAGAACAGAAGGTCACAAATCCTTGTTATAAAATGTTCAGCCATGTAGGGTTGTTTAATATGGGGGTGCAAGCCTCGGGCAGCGACTCAGTGCCGCTCAGAGCCCACTCAGTGACGCTTTAATCTGACCAGGATTGGTTCAGGGCACGGCAGTAGGTCACTAAAAGACCCTGGTTGGAAGGATTAGAAGGAATTTCCAGCAGCAGGAAGGGGGCGTGGTGAGATAACACTGGATTCGAGCACAGCAGCGTGGCAAAATTTTCTAGTATTTTGCACTTTTTGCATATAAATACAGACAAAGGAAAAAATATTTTCCGTCTGTATTTATATGTAAAAATCCGTTTAAACGGAAAACCGGGAGCCCTTATTTTGACCCACTCGCCATGTGGCCTGATGATCTGGGAAGACTGCCTAAAATATCGAAGGAAGTAAGAAACATCAGAATGATTCCAAGCTATTGAGGAATGCCCAAGTGGACAAACTAGCAAATCAAGCTTTTTAACTATAAAATCTCTGTGACGAATCTTCCCCCATTTGGGATTTCCACACACGGTCCAGGCTACCATCTCCCATGTTTTGTCCAATCTCAATTACACCAATAGCCTCTACCATGGATCACCTTTAATGACCATGGAAAGATTACACCGGATTCAGAACTCGGCTGCCAGACTGCTTTTACAAACCACAAGACCACATCTCCCCAGCCTTGAAAGCCCTGCATTTGTTACCGGTTTCCAGAAGATCCACATTCAAGTTGCTTTGTATCACCCACAAAATGATACATAGAACTCGGCCACTCTTCATCAGGAATAAAAACACATTCAATAAAGGAACCTCCGCTCTAGAGTGGCACCTCGCCTCAAAATCCCAATATACAAGAAAAAACAATTGGGTGGCACATCATTTTCTGTTCAAGCTGTCAAACTATGGAACTCTTTATCCCCCAACATAAGATCCACGGAACTGAACAGAAAACTACTCAAAAATTGGCTTGTTCCCACATTACCACCATATGCAAACAGATAGAAATATACAGCATATCTCTCTGTATATAAGCATTGAGTTGTACTATTGATATGTACCTATATATGTGTAGTGCTTTGTACTAATGTGTATATGACTTATGTTTACATTTTTTTTAATTATGGATAGATATTCATTAGTACTGCTTAACACATGTATACATTACTGATTGCTACATTATTCTGTTTTTAACATGTATGTAAGTGACTACATAAATAAGTAAATCTTTTTATCATAACTATTTATCTACAATTGCTTCATTATTGATCTACAAAAAATATATGTATATAAACCTAAATAAAACGAATTTAAAGTACAACAACACTTAAAAGCCAGAGTTTATTTAATGCATCTTTATTCTAAATTTACTACCTTCCTTTACGCATCTATATACCTTCCATGTACCTATGGATCTATATCTTTATTACTTTTGGATCTATATATTTAGTACTTTTATTTATTTATTACTTTTCTTCTAATTCTGCATGTCCAACGCACTACCCTATTTTTCACCCTGTACCACTTTCAATATATCCTCTAGCTCAACTATCTGACTCATCTGACTCATCTCAGACCTCTTTCTACTACTGTTTCCAGTGCATTCGCCTATTTCTCACCTATACCTCTATCAATAAATCCATAACCTCCACTCTCTCATTCATTCCAAACCCCACACCACTACTATGATCCCCAAAATAGCCCTTTCGGGACTCTTCCCTACTCCACCCCTCCTTGCATCATCTCATACCTCTTTTTACTATTCCGATGCCCAAAACAAGCATTTCTAAACCCTTCTGACTCTTCCCCCTCCACCTCGCGTTTATTCACCCCCTCCACCTTCCTTTTACTCATCCCATACCTTCTCCTACTGCTATGTGCTCCAAAATAAACAAACAAAAAAAATTCTAAATCCTCTCCTTCTATCCCTCCACTATCATTTTCAATCCAAATAACGGACTAACGTCCACCACTCAAATTTATTTCATATTTCACTATACTAATTCACCACTACCTTTCACTATCCTTCGCAATCCAAATAACTGACTAACATATCCACCATTCAAATTACATTTCATAATTCACTATACTAATTCACCACTAACACTGTATGAATTCCATAGTAGCGTGCTACTTGCCAAAAAACGATCTTCAAACCCCCATCAGGGGTAGCAAGCGCTATGTAAGTGCAAATCTTTTTCCATTCTCTATCCCTCCACTATCCTTCTCAATCCAAATAACTAACTAACATATCCACCACTAAACTTACTTTCATATTTTCACTATACTAATTCACCACTAATCCTTTATGGGTCCCGAAGTAGCGTGCTACTCACAGAAAAAGTGCTTCAACACCCATCAGGGGTAGCAAGTGCTATATAAATTCAAACCTTTTCCCTTCTCTATCCCTCCACTATCCTTCTCAATCCAAATAGGATTGCGCCTGCCCTTCCAGTGCCGGAACATCTGAATAAGCCCAGAGTGCTTCTTTTAACGTTCTCTACGACTTTCAGCAGTTTAGTAAACGTAGACTGGTAATCCCTTGCATCCTTAGAATGTACCCCGCCCTTGACATCAGACAATGACACCTTCTTAGAAGTCCCATTTCATGTACAGTGATGGTGATTGTTTCTTAGAGCACGTCTAGCACTATTTTAATGTACATGGTATTCTTTAGTTCCTCACAGTTGTATACTTAATGTGGCCTTGTAATTTATCCATAACATTCAATCTAGATAGTCACTCAACTTTCAACCCCCTTTCACTCCAACATCTCTTCTCTTTTGTATACTCCCACTCTCAAGTCTAATATTAATTTCCCATTCTCCGTCACCCCTCTTCCTCCTTATCTTTTACCAGCTTAACCTATTTTACTCGTCCTCTCCCCTTATCCGTTCTACCACACCTTTTCCCGCTATCACCAACTGGTAGAAATACCTTCCCCTTTTACATCCTTCTTCTTGCTAAAACCACCTACTCCCCTCTTCCTCTCTCCCTCCTGTCCCCAGCTCACTCCTGCTGCACCCCCAACCTCCTCCTTCCCTGCCCACTCACCCCACCCACACCCCTCTCCATTCTACTTGCCTCCCCCTGTCCTCATTGTAAAGCTCTGTATAGCATACTTTTTGCATGTTCTTCCGCTGCCCACACTAATTACTGTGCTGCTATAAAAACTTTTCCATGCTGCCATCCTCTGTGGTAATGGCATCTCTTCCAGCAGGTGTGGCACGTGTGGGTTAGTCTTCACTCTTGGCCCGGGGTCTCACCATAACGATGGACAATTTCCAGGGGGAGAGAACTTTATTACATGGCCCCAGAGCTCTGCAGTTTCTGGCATCTTTGGTTTTTTGTGTGTACACTAATGTGCACACAGGCCTCCATATACAACTGTTGCATAACAAAAGCTTTAAACACAGTATCTGTACTACTGAGAGAGCCTGCACCACAAGCTGGTGAACAAGGAGTTTCTCTTCACACACTCTAGCTACTTTCTTCTACTTTCAACCTCCTTTCAATTCATCATCACTTGTTGTCTGTATACTCCCGCTCTGAAATCAAATTTTTTGTTCCCCCCTTACTTACTCAATGCAGAACTCCATGCAGTTCTATAATATTCCTATTAATGATTTCACATTAGAGAACAGTAGATGTTGTAAAACCTAGGATAATATGTTGCATGGCTAAAAACATAAGGTGCCAAAGGTGAGATCTATTGGTTACGCCAATCAATGCTTGTTTAAAATTTAATGTGAGGGCCCGTAGCACTATGCTCTCGTTACTCTACTGCTCATTCTCTGCTTATCTTTGGGATGTCACTGGAATGCTGTTATAGTTACTGGATGTTTTTGAATGCTGCTATGAACATCATTTGCCCACTATCTCAATATGATTTCTAGTATTTTTATTGTGATATTCGGCTTTTACTTTTATGGATGCTTGTTTCATCCGAATTGTCTTTGAAATTGAAATTGAATTAAGATCCACACCCTTCTAGATGGAGGAGAAACAACTATGATCTGCAGAGTCTCTCAAGGATCATCTCTTAGTCCCACCTTGTTCAACATGTACATGACGCCACTCTCTGACGTCAACAGACCTCATGGCATCTACATCGTCTCCTACCCCAATGACACCCATCTCACCCTCTCAATGTCAGAAAAGTCCTTCATAACCAGATCCAATTTCACCAAGTGCATGATCTGCAGAGCAGAATGGATGAAAAACAACTGCTTGAAAAACAGAGAAGACAGAAGTGCTGATCTTTTAGAACAAGAAGTACTCCTGGGCATCACCTGGTGGTCGTTAAAGCCTGGCCCAACATCACCCACTAACCATGCATGAAACCTGGGAATCATCTTAGACGACAAACTCAACATGGCCTGACAAGTCTCACAGTTGAACACAGTTAGCTCCTCCTGCTTTCACATTCCATGTATCCTCCGAGAAGTCTTCAAATGGATCCCCAAGAACACTGGGTGTACTGTCACTCAAAAGCACTATTGAGCGCATTTGCTGATTGCTGATTGTTGGTTCCATAGGACCACAAAGGTAGAGATCTGTGTCTTCAGTACCATTGTATCCACTTTATATTAAGCTACCGTCACTCAAGCCTTCGTCACCCGTACTCAAGAGTACAGCAACACCTTCTATTCCGGAATCACCAACCACTGCCTCTACCTTCTCCTGACCATCCAGAACACCGCAGCTAGATTCATCTTGGACCTCCCAAGGTGCACACACATCATGCCTCACCTCAGAGAACTCCAATGGCTGCCGATACACAAACACTGCCAATTCAAATTCCTTAAACATGCATACACAGCACTGCATATCATAGGACCAGTTTCCCTCAACTGCTTCCTCCACTTTCACCATCCCACCAGACACCTACGCTCTGCCTCACTCTCTCTCACAAAAATCCTCACCTCTGCAAAAGCAGAACAGGATGCCTAGTCTTCTACCTAGCTCTAGCAATTGGAACAACTGCCCTCTAAATATAAGAGCCTCCTTCGCCGCTTCTGGAATTCTGAAAGAACCTGAAGACATGGGTCTTCAACTAACACCCAGCAGACAACTTACACACCTGCTTTAGTGGCTGGATACCCTTGGGGTGATAATCTGTGCTTTACAAATCCAAGAGCCAGATGTACAACAGATTTTCTTGGTCCCAAATGGAAAATCGGGCCATTTGCAACCGCGAAATAGCTTTTTTACATGTACTAACCCTATTTTGTGATTTTGTAAACGTTTACTGGTCGCTGTTAGGAAGGGGCGTGCAAAGGGGGTCCCTTACTGACCCCCTTTGTTTTGCGACCGGAATGGGGTCTCAAAAGAATCGCTGGTTATCACCTACTTCAACTAGGTGGTAACCCACTTGCAAACAGGAAAGGGTCCTCAGGGGACCCCTTCCCCTTTGTGAATGGTAGCGAAAACTTTTCTTAAGAGGAGGGAGTGGTCTGTTAGACCACTGCCTACGCTTTAAAAACAAAACAGAAATTTTAATTTTTCTTTTAGAAATGCAGCCAGTTTTCCCTTAAGGAAAACCGGATGCATTTTTAAAAAAAGGTTGCTTTATTTAAAAGCAAACACAGACATGGTGGTCGCTCTCCCCAGCAGATCACCATCCCTGTGCTATTGCCCATTCCCAGTGTGTTGCACATTGCAACCTGCCTCATGAATATTGATAAAGCAGGTAAATTGTGACCCACATTGGGAATCACTAAAGTGTCTAAGACACATTAGTATATTTCATTTTGCGAGTGTCTAATTGTGAGTCACAAAAAATCGCACTTAGAGACTCGCAAAATGAAATGGTCATACATCTAGCCCCAAATACCATAACGCAATTACATTCATTACCTGTGTGAAGGACTCCAAATAGAAGGCAAAAAGTAAACACCATTCACATGACCCAAATCACAAACATCTGACACACAACACTAAAAACAAATGAATAAAGCACATGCCCTACACTAAGAATTCTTCCTCTTGGACTGCTGAACTGAAAGAATTGCAAAGAACATCCATAGACTAACACCACTTTGTCCTTCCCACTACCCTTCACAGATAAGCAGGCATTACACGCTTCTTCCTATCTTACAACACATTGCAAACAGTATCAGCACATTACACTTTTAATTGTTTACATTTGCAGGTGTGTTAATAAGCAACCTGATTAGTAACACACCTGTCATCTCTCTCCTCATCAAATAATTGTTCCTCAAAATGAGGATAAGCAACAAAGACATTTACCAACATAGCGAAAAAAAATGGGGATATGTGACCTGTGTATGATTGGTTGCTGTTGTAAGGAGTTTCACCAGTTGATGGGTGTGACTGTTTGGCCATGTGATTTATGTATTTGATACCTTGCTGGGAAATATGATTTATGTTGTTTGTACATTATAATAAAATAATTTAAAATATAAAATTATAAAATATATTTCTATTGACATTTAAAAAAAAATTACCTTTTAAGTTCCTATTTTTTTATTATTAATATTTTTTTTTAAGTTTTATATAGTGCGAACTAGACCCGAGACATCGGGTATCAGAGCGCTTCACATAGCACCAGTTTCGTTACAGAAGGACACATTCATTTTTGTTCGACACGGGGAGATTAAGTGATTTGCACAGAATCTCAGGATGTTGAGCATCGCTGCAGAGACTCGAACCCGTTTCCCCAGCTTCAAGGTCCACCGCTCTAGCCGTAAGGCTACATCCTTTCCCCTCTCTATGTAGCTTTAATGTTATTCCCTGCTATCTTTAATTTCTATGAGAGCATGTTGAAATAGGAGTGACTGGCCATGTGATGGGAGGAATGCTTGCAATTCGTCTAATCACTGGCAATCACTCTGGTAGCATTCCAACTGCACTTTTTCCCCCATCCATGCCACCTCAGTTTCAACCCTTTATATATGCAAACAGTCTTGATCCTGCTCAAATAGAAACAGCTCAGCCCCAAATGAGAGACCAGGTCCTCTCTGAACTTGAAAGCAAGCAACCCAAGACCACTTTCGCTCTGATTTGGCCTCTTCAGTCTGTTGTAACTTGGTTCCAGTGGCACAGTGACCACAGGACCCATATCTGGGCATCCCCTTGCCACTTAGGGCGGTACATCAAAAACAGAAAAGGAGATGGGAGGAATGTTTGCAATTTGTCTAACTACTGACAATCGCTCAGGGTAGCATTCCCACCCATCTTTCTTTTGCCCACCATGTCACCTCAGTTTGGACCCAGCCACATACAAATCAGTCTTGATTAGGAACAGTTCAACCCAAACTTCCAGACCAGGTCAGGTCATCTTGGAACCTGATTAGTGGATTAAAATAGAAGTTTTGCAAATAGCAATTGTCTTAAACCCATTGCTAAACCCCTCAAATTTCCATAAATCCCACTGTTCAGTACTAAATATTTCCCATTGTTCAGCCACTTCCCCTTGTCCCTTCTACATTTACTGCAAAAATGGACATCACGATGTTCGGAGATCTCAGTACATAGGAGGATGGGTGGGCAGAGAAGGACATATCCAGCCAGAGGTGTGTGAATAGCTTTTGTGAGCAAGAGAAGTAATAGTATTGGAGTACTATTTACTGCTCTCAAAAATGCCTTTGTGAATAGATCCTATTCTGTTTGGCAGAAAGTTTAAGCTGCTCGACCGATTCAACATACAAATTGTCCTTGAAAAGTGTCACTTTTGTGAATGTGGCGAGAAGTGTACTTGATATCAATAGGCATAATTGCTCAGTTGTCAGAGCAGGCAAAGACCAAGGTCCATATTTATGAAGCCTTTGCGTTAACCTTGCATCGCTCAAAAAACCCCACAAATGTTTCAGTTAGATTTAGAAGCCACACAAGACCTGCTTTACGTGGCTTTGTAATGAAATGTAGCACAAGGCTGCTTTCTCCTTGCTCTTTTCGTCTCTTTTCACATATGCCGCATTCTGCAGCACACATGGAAAGAGGAAAATGCCTCTAAGGATTGGTCTTGAGCACAAACACTATCCTGCATTAACTCAGGCATCCTGGCAGTGTGGAGAAAGGGTCACCGTGCTGGTGCTAGTAGAGAGCAGAAATGCCCCATATCTTTTTTAATATGGAGCATTCCTGCATTTTCCCTTTTTATGCAATCCAGCTTAGCAACTTGGCTTGTTGCCTTGCGTTGTGTGAAAGTTTAGTAAATGTGAGCCCAAATCTCATGAAGAACGTCCTAGTTTCCTAGACTATTTTGCATATTACTACAGATTTATACCTAGACATTCTAAAATATACAGCTCATGGACAGGCTTGGCAGAAGAATGTCCTGCTACTAGAAAGAAAGAGAAACAGGAATAGAAACCTACATTACCCTACTACATAGTGAATTAACCTTTTCATTGAAGATGAACTGTGTGTAGTGTCATCAACCATTCAACATGCATATCGATAGTTATTACAGCCATAATATTGTCTTGTGGTACCCCACAATTGCAATCCTTTGTCCGCAGTAAATGTAGTTAGTATGAATCAGGTGCAATTGTGAATCATCTGGATGAAATGTAATCAAAACCAGTTGCTTTTTCCAAACAGAGACGTTTCTGTTTCCCTGTCAAAACTATTCTGTTTATGAACTCGAGTTTCTAGCATGGAAATGGGCTACAACAGAAGCATATCAGGTCTATCTCTTTTACGCAAGATTTACTGTCAAATTTGACATCATCCTATTAACCTGTGTGGCTGTTTCCTTAAAAAAGACAAGCTAGATTCAATAGGGTACATCCTTCTACAATTTCCTAATGCAATACTTCTCTGGGAAAAGTCATATTGATTCTAATGCTCTTGTCAGGAGACCAGAGAGGCTGCCATGTTCAGAGCAATGGACTGAGCTATTAGAATGAGAAATGAAATCTGTATTAAGCTCCCTCACTTTGCAGCATGCTTAATCTGTGAGCAGCCTGAGACAGACATCACTGCAGATCCACAATGACTACACCTGCAACGTCTCCGGAGAAGAGCCAGAAATATACTGCATGCATTCCTGGAAATGCCAGAATTACCAAGAGTAGCAAAGGGAAACCTGTAAAAGGGAGATGCATGTTGGATCCGGGAACAACTGAAATGAATAAAGAAAGAAACAAGGATGAGCAATCAAAGTGAAGGGTCAGAATTTCAGAAGTTCAGAGCTGTGTCTCTCCCTATGAAAGTGGAATAGGCTGATTGTGGAAGGAGTGTTCTTGTACAAAGAGACAATATCAACCAGAGCAAATACAGAATGCAAGTACTTTATGCACATAGCGATCTCAATAGATATCTAGCAATTGATGACATACTTCAACTGTTGAGGAGAAGGTTTCATTGGTCTTACCTGGAAGTGGATGCACAAGTATACTCCAGTTCTTGCACAGCCATGCCCAGGAAGGTTCTCCTATAGGACACCTAAATAGACATGACTTTGGATCTGGTGTTTTGATTTCCTGTCCCTGGAGATGTGCAGCAAGTAGATACAGAACATCCAAGGTATTTCTGATCATTTCACCAGTTCTGCTTTAGGTATGCTCTGGCTTTCCCTTCATTGTTTGCAAGATTTGTTTATTGTCATTTCCTATAAACAATCCAAAGAATGAATAGCAGCACTCCATAGCAAAAGATAAAGGGTGACAACAAGACCACACGAGGGAAAACCAGCGGGATCTCAAATACGAGCCTAGATTTCCCATCAAACATTTAAAGAATGTCTACCGCTGATATGTTTCTTCGATCAAAGATTCTTTTAGTGATTGGTGACCAGAAACCATACACTCAGATTCTAGATTTGAATCAAAACATGCCATGCACATATTTAATTAGTATGCACAAAGGATGGATACAGTACACTCAAAATCCCTACTTTGAAACAGAATAAGTTTAATGTGAAGACTGAAAATGCATTAAACAGACAACTAAAATCAAAACATTCAGTTTGCCATCTCCAAGAAACAAAGTTACAAATAATTGTATAGCACTTGACACTTTCTAAAACAAATAACAACCACAGTGACTAAAATGAAATGAAAACCAATTAGTTTTCAGTAGCACAACAAAAGAGATGTTAGAAAAACAGCAGGTGCCGAGCATTACTGCTGTGCACAGTTCATAACCAACCCTGCTGAGTGACACTTCACAAAGATCTAAAACTAACAAGCAATTAGCCCTCCGAAGTACACATATTTTCCTACCACAAAACATCAAAGGAATGCAATACCTTAAAAGCCATACCAGATTCCAAAAATTAAAAAATATGACACACGATGATGTATTCGCAAAGAAAAGAACAGGTACACGAGTGGAACAAGTACACAGCTTTGTCAGACTTTCAAACACCAAAGTGAAAAATGAACTCAGAAAACACTTTTAGAGTTTCCAGCGTACCTGCAGATTTCGCTAAAGACAAAGCAAACATTATTAACACATATCTCTTTTTTAAACAATATATAAATAACTCTGTAACTTTCAGCTACTTGAATGGTGTTTAGATCAATTTAATAAAATGTAAAGAAAGTACAAACACAATAGAATATTACCAGTTACATTGGAAGCCATGACTCCACATATGAGCGAAATATTTAATATGAATCCCATAGGTGAAACATAGCATAACCTCTCTTGCTCAAAATAATCATCCATCCACCTGTGCTTATCTCAAATAAAGGTACTATAGGGACAAACTATTTGAGAATTATACCTGCTTTGAAATTCTTACTTTTGAAAGTTACAATTTAGGCGTGGTAGTTTTATTTTAAGGTTCTAACATGCCGGTTTTTATATGTAAAAAGAACAATTGATTGACAGAATGCAGAACAATCTCATACATTCACCCCAGTACACAGATCTGGGCCTAAATCCATCATATTTTTGCTGCTCATGCCATTCCAGTTTGAACCCCACCACATGCAAATCAGTCTTAACCCTGCACCCAATGGGAACAGTCCAGCCCGATCTGCCAGGCCAGGTTCCTAGGACCGGTTTCGGGGTTTCACCACACATCACCCAGGATAGCTTGACTCCAGTGGCATGGAGTGCACGTCTGGGCATACCAGTCCCACTCGGGGTGAGAAATGCAAACAGAACAATTGATGGACAGAATGCAGAACAATGTCATACATTCACCCCAGTACAGAGATCTGGGCCTAAATCTATCGATTTTTTGCTCACCATGCCACTCCAGTTTTAACCCAGCCATATGCAAATCAGTCTTGACCCTGAGGTAAGCAAAAGAACGATGGATTTAACCCATATCTCTTGACTGGTGAATGCTTGATTTGCTCTTCATTCCGTCTATCATCTGTGTGTCTTTTGTTTTTATATCTCTGCATTAGCATCACAGGGTTTCTCAACTGGAATATTGTAGGCTAATGCTACTCAGCATTCTATATTAGTTAATGCATATATTTGCAGCTAAAATGAAGAGTAGCCTTTATGCTATCATATGTTACTGTTAGACCTGGCACCATTGGCGTGGGTCTCCTTTCCATCTTTCGTTTTTTCTCCTCTGTGTTTGCTGGTGTTAGATGCTCTGGGCGCTGTGCCACTGCCATTCAGTGCCACAGCGCGAATGCTCCCTAGTGTAAAATGATTGTCTGAATTGGTATTCCCCTAACCCTAGCTGACCTAGGGAACATGTTTGAAGAATCGAATTTGGTATGCCTGAGCTCAGAATATTAGAGTGCGTCTTTTGGTGGGGATTATTTTTATATTCTCTGCATGGGTTTGCCACTTTTGAGAAGTCTAAGTCTTCCCGTGTGCTCTGCTGTTATGGGTATTGGTTGTCTGGTTTTGGAGGGACTGGGTAGGCTGAGCCTGACCTGGAATGAACAGAGAGATCTGCAGTTGGAGTATGGGAAGGGGTGACCCTTTGATCTGAGCAGGGCTGTGCCTGGTAAGGTGAATGATGGCTCCACCTCCCACTGTGCGTTTGATGGTAGACCCCCTCTTCCTGAAAGACAGGATGCCGACTCGTAAATAAAGTGCTCCAGGACGACCCCAAACTGGTTCTGGCTGGGTTCAGTGACTTGTGACTTTTGAGAACAAAGATTTTTGGGGTATGAATATCTGTGCTAACACCCCTACATGGTGTGTTACTTCTGGATGTCAAGACGAACCTCTGTCTGTGTAACTAGAAGGAAAGGACTTTGAAACTTCTATCTATCTTACTGAAGCAACTACCCAAGGGCCTGATTTGAGCTTGCCCCCTGCTGAAGTCTTAGGGACATTAGACTTCACCCATCAGCCTTCCGAATTCCCAGTGAGGAGCATTCTACTCGCAGGTGGGGTTTCTGTCGAGAATTCCAGAGCTTCTGGGTCTACTGCGGGGAACGCGGGCTGAGAATCATCAATATCGCTATTGTGGGCCGCTGCAGCTGAGGAGCTGTTGCCGCTGAGAGCCCGCATTTGCCTGTTCTACAAAAATCATCGCTATCGCTATTGGGGGCCGCTGCAGCTGAGGAGCTGTTGCCGCTGAGAGCCCGCATTTGCCTGTTCTATGAAAATCATCGCTATCGCTATTGTGGGCCGCTGCAGCTGAGGAGCTGTTGCCGCTGAGAGCCCGCATTTGCCTGTACTACGAGAATCATCGCTATCACTATTGTGGCCCGCTGCAGCTGAGGAGCTGTTGCCGCTGAGAGCCCGCATTTGCCTGTACTACGAGAATCATCGCTATTGTGGGCCGCTGCAGCTGAGGAGTTGTTGCCGCTGAGAGCCATCATTTGTCTGTGCTACGAAAATCATCGCTATCGGTATTGTGGGCCGCCGCAGCTGAGGAGCTGTGCCGCTGAGTGCCCACCTTTTATCACCGTCCCATGATCATCGTGAACGCACGCAGGGGACCACCGCAGCTGGGGGCTGTGGCCACTGCGAGTCCGCCTGTCATCATCGTGGCTTCCTCACGAAGCTGCGTGCCGTGCCCACTTCAACTTCAGGTACATTGTTCGCGTAGACCCCAGTCCTGAACTAAAGTCCTTTTGCCTGCTTTTTATTGCTTTGATGGCTTTTTAAGTGACTCTAGGTTTACGTGTATTGTGACTCCTTGATTGTTTCGGAGCCATGTTTTAAGCCTATATAAAGATACCTATTTTTCGATAACTACTGGTGGGGTGTCCCTTTGTACTGTCTTTGCTGCATTATTCTGTATGGTCATAAATGCTTCACACACTCCCTCTGAGATAGGCCTGTCTGCTCGTGCTAGGTTACCACAGGGATGAGCAGGGGTTATCAAAGGGTGTAGCCCCCTTACTCTGACTTAGGAAGAATGGTCCCTATTTGGACATTGGTGCCAGCCACTGCCAACTTGAGATCCCCATTTCTAACAGTTACAAAGAGATGTTTGTCTACCAACACACTTATTGTAGTTGGAGGTTGTCTAGACACCCATTTGAAATATTCAAAAACAGAAAAAAAACTGTATCAAACCTATAAACGTGCTACCGCACCAGATCCCAGTCAACCCATGCCAAAATATAAGCAAGGTAAGATACAAGGCTTGTGAATAGCAACAGGAGTGCTTGTTTACTCTTTATGACCCCAAGGAAGAAATAATTGAGGAGATAAATGGTCAGTTGTAGGACATGTGGTGTACAGCAACATGTCTCACATACACTTCAACAAAGTGAGGAAAATGAATGCACACAATACATACTGTTGGACAGAAATCAGCACTTTACTCAAGAGAAGTTCAGCTGCCTATACCGCAAGCATTGTTGCGGAGTAACAGGGTTCAATGACACAATATCGAGGGATAAAATATCAATTTACAAAAATATCAGAAATTAAATATCGTTAACAAAAATATTGCCTTCCTATACTTTTTTTTTTAGGCTTTTCTTTCTCGACTTTATTCATTCCAGCAGCCATCACTAGTTAATAACATAACAAACTACATTTCCCATGATGCTACGGGAAATGGAAAGAGAAAATGTCCAACAGTAATGTCCAATCCTGAAGCAAGCCATCCAATGACTTACCCCTCAAGGACGCTCTGCCCTCCTCTTTCTTCCTGCGACCATATCTAGCAAGTCTTCAGATTATTCTTGTTTACTGGTGTGCGTACCTGCATCAAATAAGGATAGGTTGAAATTCTGGAATAGGGGAACAACACGTTCATCCTCAGACAACAGTGATTTTAACATCCAGAGCAAAGCCAAGGTATCAATCTAATTGACCAAGGACAATCAGAGAAAACTGAAAATATGTTACTCACCCCACATATGTGGGTATTCTGGGATGGACTTTAAATGATCGGGTGGGCTAATCCTCGCCTCCGGGTCCTTTTTTTAAATTTTTTTAATTATTTTTAATGGCATTTTAAAACAATGCTACAAACATTGCAAACATCAGGCCAGTAGCTAATCAATACATAGTTATCATCACAACCGCATGCCATGACAAGTACAAATGAAATTTCCTGCGTGCACGATCCTCTGTTTGATACAGGACGGAGATTAGATTCATCTCTCTCCAAAAACACAACTGTGAAAGTCCTGGTGACAGTTTGACAAGAAATCCACAGCATCTCCCCCAAGGTTATGCATATCAGGTTAGTCTCCTTGGCATAAAAACATCATCTTTGTCCCCCCTTTTTTACCCTTTCCTCGTATTCATCCACCTTGCCGGCCTCTGACCTCCCCCAGGCCATCCACATTAATTCACAAAGACACATATTATGTCTGCATATCTTCAACCTCCTCCCCATGCTCACGGGCTCACGTACCAAGTGGTTCCACGTAACAAATGGTTGCCACATGTCTCTGGGCCTGGGTGTTGAAGGCATTCATTCTCAAAAGGTGGTCAGTTGTGTCCCCTTCCGCCCCCAATGTATGGCAATTTGGAGTTTAGCAAATAGAAGTATCATCGCATGCAATTTACGGACCTTAACTGGTGTGTCCTTCACATAGCTCAACAGGCCCAGCAGGGGGTTGGGATCTACAGGTGTGTCTATTATCTGATGGATCATGGTAAATATATTGGACCAGAATGATGCCAGCCGGGGACAGCTCCATGCCATATGTAAAAAGGTTGTTGCAGTGAGCCCCCATCTTCAACAGCTGTCATTGTCTTTCAGTCCCATACGGTGCAGACCTGCTGATGTCCTATAAAATCTGTGTAAGAACTTATAGTGTAATAATTGAAGTTTATAGTTAGGGGACAAAGCCGTGAGCTGGCAACAACAATAGGCCAACTGGTGTTCCGTGAGCGGAGTTTGAAGTCCTTCATTCCATGCCTGCAATGCCCGTGGCCATGTCAGTGGGGCCGAGGTTTGCATGTGATTGTAGATCCGTATGATTAGTCTTCGTGGTGTAGCTGATTTAAACATGTTCTCTAATGCGAGCAGTGTTGACAGGGGGCTCGGGAAAGTGTCATGTAAACACCGACATGCGGCCCGAAGTTTATAATATACAAAGAGTTCAGAAAATGGCACTATTTGACCTTCTACTGGGACCGGGAACGGCCAAAATGTCTCCTTTGGATATAAGTCCGCAAACGTTCGTAAACTCATTTTTTGTACTATGGTCTTGCTTATGCCGTCGCCTATGTTGGGTAGCATAGGGTTGTGTGCCAGGGGTATGGATGGGGCATACAGTACAGGAGTACTGGCTCTTTTCCTTAACTCATTCCACGCTCACCTCAGGGTCTCTACTGTGTCTATGCCATCCCTGGGGCGCTTGCAAGTCTGATATAAAGCTACTGGTAGAGGGACGGGTGCCGCAGCATCTGTCTCCACAGCCACGTGGGGCTGGAAGGGAGTCAGGTGTACCCAGTGGTGGAGAAACTGAGCCTGAGCACTCCATGCATACAACTGGATATCCAGGCCTACCTGACGTAGCGGAAGCGTCAGTAGGTCCTATGAAACACGTGCCTGTCCGCCCGCCCAGATCAGCAAAACTAGCAGAGATCTGAGAGATTAAAAAAAGGCTTGCGTGAGAGGGATGGGAATTTTGGCGAATAAACAAAGACATTTTGGCAGTACCACCATCTTGACTAGCACTATTTTCCCGGCTAGGGAGAGCGGGAGCTTAGCCCACACTGTGACTTTCTCTTCCAGCCATGTTATGGCACGTCCGTTATTAATGTCCCATATTTCTTGCATATTTCTACTGAGCCATATGCCCAGATACCTCACAGGTTCGGCCTCCCATTTTAGAGGGAACTCGGAGGGGGCCGGGATAGTGGCACCTGTTAAGGGAAAAATAACTGATTTAGCCCAGTTAATGGAGATGCCAGAGAGTCCACCAAATTTAATAAGTTCCCGCAGTAAGGGATCTAGGAGCGACGCCGGGTCAATCACGTACAATGTGACGTTGTCAGCGTATAATGAAATTAAAAGGCTCCTTGTGCTAAACCCAATTTCCCTGGCGCTGTGATGTTGCCTAATGCATGCTGCCAAAGGCTCCATCCCTATCGCGAAGAGCAGTGGGGACAGTGGGCATCCCTGCCTTGTACCACGCGAGATACCAAATGGTGCCAACATGGGACCATTCACACGGATCCGAGCCGTTGGCCGTGTGTAGAGCAGACAAATCAAATTTATAAACAGCGGACTAAAACCCATGCAACCCAGAATGGCAAATAGATATGGCCATTCAACGTATCGAATGCTTTTGTAGCATCGAGGAAGAAAGCGGCAGCTTGCAAGTCAGGGTGAAGATAATGCAGCACTGAAAACAAGGTCCTGAGATTGTGGGAAGTAGATCTCCCTAGGATAAAACCCGATTGGTCCGAGCGGGTGATAAGGGGGAGTAGGGGCTGCAACCGATTTGCAATCAGCTTCGCCAATATTTTTACATCCACGTTTAATAATGACAATGGCCTGTAGGAGTCCAATTCATTTTCAGGCTTTCCAGGTTTCAGCAGAGTTATTAATATTGCTTCGCGCATTGATGGTGGCAAAATGCCCGAGGCTTGGGCCTCCTCGTATAGCGCTATTAAGTGCGGTGCCAGCTACTCCACATAGGTCTTGCAGAAGGTGGTGGTCAGACAGTCCGACTCGGGATCCTTGTCCAACGGCAAGCTCTTGATTACCTGAGTGACGTCCTCCACCGTAAAGGGGAAGTCTAGATAATACCTATGTCTCTGACTCAACCAGAACAGTTCCAGTGAATCAAGAAAGGGTAACAGGCCCTCTGGACTCAACTCCTGGGTAGCAGTGTATAATTCAGAGTAAAAGCGGAAAAATTCATCTAAAATTCCTGTCTGGCCTCTAATAACAATCTGTTGTGTACCTCTCAGCTTAGGTATTTAAGCGGTGGATCATGGGGCACAAATCATTGCCGCCAGAGGCCTCCCCTGCCGGTCACTCACTCCGTATCTCCTGGCCTAAGCGTATTTCCCCAAAAGTTTTACCTCGCGCTGTGCCTCCTCCTCAAAGTCAAGCAGCTTCTCTTTCAAGAGGGCCAGCGTCTGGGGGTCACCAGAGGAGTAAAGCCGTGTTTCCAGCTCTTTTATCTGGTTTTCTAGAGATGCAAGCATGCCCCGAATTGTCTTCAACGCCCCAGCCTGTCGGGCGATGCATTTGCCCCTAATAACCGTCTTGAACGCCTCCCATAAAGAGGCCTCAGTGTACACTGAGCCAGTGTTAAGGGTAAAATAGTCAGTAATGTCTTCTCTAATTTCTTTCTTAAAGGCCTCATCTAAGAGGGCATTTGGTGGTAACCGCCAAGTAAATAGACGTGGAACTGAGTCGGGAAGTACAAATCGCAAAGGCAAGACGTGCTGTCAGACAGGGATCTGGAAAGATGTGAGACCTCACTAGTCCAGTTGGCCACATCCCATGAAACCAACCAGAAATCCAATCTTGACCACGCTCTATGGTGCTCAGAAATACGTTTCCCTCTTTGGTCATTGGGTAACTACATATCCAAATGTCCACCAAGTTTCCGTCTGAGATGATGGCCTGCAGTGAAGCACTAGCTGAGGGGTGTAACGTTCGAAATGTACTTTTTCTATCCAAATCATCATTTAATATTGCATTAAAGTCCCCACCCCAGATAATGGTGTCACAGTTCGTCGCCTTGACTCTGGACCATATATCTTGGAAAAAGCTGGGAGAGTCAACATTAGGGCCATATATTGCGACTATCACAACCGGGATCCAACCCAGAGTGCACGTGAGTATGAGAAATCTACCCTCTGAGTCAGTGTGCAGTTCCCTTTCCCTTCAGTCAAGACCCCGTCTGATCAACACGGCAACTCCTCAAGAGTAATTTAAATAGATGGATGAGTACACCAAGCCCCATCTACTATGCATCAGCCTGGGAGAGGGTATAACATTTAGGTGCGTTTCCTGTAACACGCATACGTCTACGTGTTGCCTTAGTAGATATGCATGGACAAGCCTGGACTTCCTACCATCTTTCAACCCACGGATGTTCCACGTTAAGAAATTCAAACTGGTCATATGATGACTAACATAATATAGTATAAACCCCCCAACCCACCACCCACTCCAACCCCCCAATCAGGTTGTAGAAAACCCACCCCTAACATCTTAAAGAAGAAGATAACAATAGGGAGTTCTCCCATAGGGGCGCAGTACCACCGGCGTACTCCCCTGCTGAGACTGGGTGGCCAAGAGAACCGCAGAGAACTGTGCCAGTTACACAATAAAGGTGGATGATATCAGTCCATCGTAACTAGTGGTTCAGGAGCATAAACAATTTGTACATCCTAAAACGATATAAGACTTGCCGGCCCCAGCACAATCCAGCCTGCTGTGTACCCAGCCACATCTAACTCGCAAGCCTTTTAAGTAATATCAATCCCTATGTCAGAGGGAAGTGGGACACAACTATTGTGAAAAAATCCATTCCCAGCTCTGTGGAAATCACACGGGCCCATCCCCTGTCTCAGTGCGTAGCAGCTCAAGCGGGGGATGCAGCTGTGCTACAGTCACCTCAGTCATTGCCGCTCAGCCTGGCCTCGGCTGAGTCCACAGAATTGGAACCGTGCTTGGACTTCTTTCCGCCAATGTGCTTAGCAAATTTTAGGGCGGACTTGGCATCCATGAAGAAATGTGCTGTTCCGTCGTGAGTGACTTTAAGCTTGGCAGGGTATGAAAGTGAATAGGGAATTTGAGCCTTCAGCAGGAGACGTTAAGCAGGCAGGAACTCATGCCTCGCCGACTGCACCGCAGGCGTGAAGTCTGAATAAAATGAGATCTGATTGCCCTTGTGTGTAATAGTTCCCTTCTCTCGGGCCAGGTGCAGGATAAGATCGTGGTCTTGGTAGTTCAAGATCCTGGCCAGGATGGGTCTGGGTGTTGCTCTGACTGGGGGTTTGGGACCCAAGGCACGATGTGCTCTCTCCACTGCGAATACCGCAGATAGGTGGGTGTCAAAGATCTCACAAAGTAAGTCAGCTATGCAGGTCTCCATCTTGGCATTTGATGTTGTCTCCTGTATGCCCGTGATTCTCAGGTTATTGCGGCGTGACCTTGCCTCCAAATCTTTATTCTTGGCACGAATGATGCCTAACACTTTGTCCATATGTAAGAGCTGTTCCTTGGTTTCGACTTGGAACTCGTGGAAGTCTGAGGCCTTGTTTTCAAGCACATCCAGCCTGGTCTCGTGCGAACCCACTTGTGTTTTGACAGCGTCCAGTTGAGTAGTCAGCGCATCCAGCTTGGTATCGATATTCCGCATGCTAGATCTCATCTCGAGCATCAGAGTGCGTAGATCCTCCCCTCGGTCTTCCGTCTGCTCCAGAGGTCGCTTCTGGATCTGACTCCATGAGTCTTGTGGTCCTCCTCTGGTTGTAGGTCAGCTTCGGCTGCTTTGCATTTTGTTTACCCATGGCTCGCTTGGGTGTTGCTGGCGTTCCTTACAGGGCTCTCTGGCTGGGCCCAACACTGGCAGTACACGCGAAGCGAGACTACCTTCAATCCCGTGCCCTGCTGCCACGTCCACCTTCAAGCCGTGGATTAGTGGGGGCCAGCGCACCACATCGGCATACAAAGCTGCTTAGGGGAACCTACAGCCACAAAGCTTATGCTTCTGTTATGCATGTGGGGTCGAGTGTGGTCCTCAAATAGCAAGCCCCCCCTGTGGGCAAAGCACACTGGCCAGGCTCAGCAGAATTCAGGTTAAGCCCAGAGATTGTCCCGCTAATTTGTTCCGCACTCTCGTGCCAATCCTATGAGCACTCAGACACCGAACACCACAACGCCCACAGAGCAGTAGTGCCTCCAGGGCAGCTGCGCTCGTCGCCTCAGGAACACAAAATGGAGCTCAGGACTCCGTTGGCGAACTTCACTGACGAATGCTCATGCGGAGAGAAACTAATCTGTACTGTTAATGGCACTAAACTCTTTCTAAAGGCAATTCTCTCCTCCGTTAGTGGGTTAATCTCTCATGAACTCTTGTGGAGGGAGAAATCATTATCAAGTATTTTCATTGGAGAAAGGAAGGTGCTGGCCTTCTCTGGGTCTTGATTACTTCCCTGCTTAAAGGTGTACCAGGATTGTGGTGGCATAACTTTTTACTGAAGAATATTGATTTGGTCAGAAAGACGAAGTACTCAAACCATGAGAGTTCACATCATCGGATCTATCTATAATTATATTCTTTCCTGAGTTAAAGGCTCCTCAAATTTATATACAATTAGTGCATGTTGAATTTCAGTTGCTCATTTCTGATTAGTTCTATCCATATTATCCTTAACAGGAGTGGATTGTCAAGATATTTTGGATTCACTAATCCCCCCTCCCCTGGGATGCTAAAGTGGATAAAAACAAGGGTAGGTTATGTAAGTGGAAAACAATACAATTAAAAAATGGTCAGTTTTATGGAGAGTAAATAATACAATGTATGCATATTCATTTTGTTTCCAATGCAGATATATATATATATCTGATCAGAATAATACTAGATTGCAGTTCCACAGAAAGAATGTGGCACAGAAATCATGTCTCTATTAATTTATTTTTCTTTACAGGCAGGACATGTTAGAATTATGTCAGTATATGCAATCCGATAGAGCTCTACTTACTGATGAGAAAGAACGGTATAGTAATAAGTTGTTCTTTGTGTATTTGCAGATCTCCCTCCTTCCTGTTCCCTTCCTACCCTTCCCTCACTTGATCATCCCACTGATCTGTGCTACTACAGCTATTCAGACTTAGGACTATCAAGGGGTGGACCATTCTGAGCATCAAGACGATTCTGAGGATATAACAGCCTGACAGGCAGGCATCCCATGGTGCCTGCCACACTGTGCATGGTTGTAAACAGGGGACCCATGGGTACCTTCATGGGCCCCAACCGGAGGTCTCTGGGTGAAGGGGGGCCCCCAAATCCAGATTCCAACAGCTGATCCGTATTGGACTAACAGAGTCGGAAAGGCTGTCCGAATCCGACATCGTAATGCATCGGTCTGAAACGCGGTCCACAGACCAGTACGATTTGGCTCAGACTGACTCGGGTTCTCAGAATGCTGAATGGAACCGAGTCGGAATGACAGAACAGTTTCCGACTATCATAAACGGTCAGTCGTATGTTTTTTCGTCGGTCGGAAACGTGGGTTCCAGATCAGATTTAGACAAACCGAATGCCGTTCATAGCCTTAACAACCCACATTGTTAATGGCATGAACTAAAAAAAATCAACCAGTGATACACCTGCTGCCTCTAAAAGATCCCAATATATCACAATACCCGATACTTAAAAAGTACACAGAATGGCAAGCTTTTCCTGTTACAATAATAAATGAATCCTAATATTTCCACAGCAGATAACTTGCTGAAACTAATCCATTGTCAAACCTGGATGATGGATGGGACCTTCAAAATGTGCCCCAAACCAGTGACTCAGATCTACACAATACATGGTTAATATCACAACTCAAATATCCCTATTTTATATGCCCTACTCCCAAATAAACAAAGTAGAACTTACTACGAACTCTTAAACCACATTAAACAAATAACTACCAGCCACAAAAAATAATAATGGACTTTAAAGAAGCCATGATTCAAACCATATTCAAAGTCTACCCACACACAGCCATTCAGGCGATTACTACCATTTCAATCAAAGCATAAGGAGACATCTCCAACAATCTGAACTAAGAGCCTAATCACTACTTTTGGCGGTGTGGGGTGGGCCGCATGCCACCCACCACACTGCACAGCCAAGATTTACTGCAGTCCACCCACCAAATTACAGTTTAAAAGTGGTCTGGCAAGCAGGCGGGCGTCATGGCGGTCCCACGGAGGTGCCTCTTTCAAAGGCAGCAGTGTCTGTGAAAAAGGCACCGCAATGGGAACGCCATAAACGGTTCCTGCACTGAACTTGTCTGCCTGCACGCAGGGCGGCACATGTTGTACCCCCTGTGTGCATCCACATGGTGTGTGGTGGGCCCACTGCCATGGTGTACACCGCCATGAACACCATGGCAGAGAGGAAACTCGGTGGTCCCACCAAGCATATTGGGGCCTCAGGATTCCAATGCCACCTCCGGGGAATTTTGGTTCCCTGGTGGCATCGATTGTGACATGGTGGTACGACCATCCAAGTCGTAATGGAACAGTCCTACCGCAGGTGCACCACCACCACGCTGTGCTAGACTCGAAATTGGGCCCCAGGTGTGGAATCCGCTACAAACAGTCAGTATGACTTGAAGTGATAGCCTTAACCTGTGTCACTGTCAGAAAGGTAGCTAACCACTACAATGTACTAATTGAAAATCCTCTCAACCAACAAAACAAATACAAAAAAATCCCCCTAAAGAATTATTTGGAAGAGAGGTGTTGGCAGACTACATAAACCGGGACACATATGGCAACCCAAATTCCAATTACAGGGGTGGAATGTCTATGACAGCACCTTGGCACAGGATGTCAGAACAAACAATCCAGTGGAAAGATGGCCCACTGCCTTCCAATTCACACGTGGCTTTTCTACAAAAAGAATACAGCTACCAACAACTATGAATGAGCAATTAGTAGTCTAAATTACACCTAAAATTATCAAAAAACCAAACAAATATACAACATGCTACATTTTAAAGTAAAACTCTTCATAAACATCAAACGAGCAGATTACTTAGAAATAATAGCCAAAAGCATACTATAAAATGAATGCTAACCTACAAACCTCCCAAAAAAGTAAAACATAATCTTAACCAATATAACACATTTTTTATAGAAATAATAAACATATGACCTTATTACATTGGTCTGAACAATAAATAAAACTCCAATTTTTAATAAGACTGATAAAGTAAAATAATCTGTATATTATTTATATAAAAAACCTAAACCTCACCAAACCAGAAATATCAACCAATGAAATCAATCCATTGTGAACATACTTACAACACATAAAAGAAGTAATGCCAAATGGCAGTCATATAAACATTCATAAATAATCAAATATAACATTTCACACCCATAACAAAAAATGCAAAATTAAAACCAGTCCAATAAAGTTCAATCAAAGGAATTAAAAGTCTCCAGGAGCCATTACAAAAATCCCAGAAAAAGTGTTTAAAAAAAGAAATGCTCCTCAAAACCCCAAAAAGGAAATCATAGTAAAATATGTTGGTTTATTAGAAACCCAAACAGATTTACTTTAAGAAAAATGCTCAATCAAAATGTCCACAGGACACATTTGTAATGGAAAACCTGCAAAGTAAAACAGAAATACCCACCCGCAACAAACAGTAAAATTAAAAATGGCATATACATTACATTTAATCATCAAAAGGCAAATACAACAAGCATTTGCAATGCAATAGGTCTCGCATTAACACCACTTTGAGCTTTTGACATTGTAAATGACAATGAGTTTTATTTGTGTTTTTGTTTTAAAAACATAAATAAAAGGCATTGCCATTTATAATGCTAATAGCTTAAACTCTTGAATACTGAACATGTTGGAACTATCTAGCTGCAGTGATAGAGATCTTACACTTATATCTGCAGTGAAAGTGATCTATCACTGCATATCTGCAGTCGGTGATCCTATACCAATATGTACAGTGATAGAGATCTCACACCTATATGTGCAGTTTAGAGGTGTCACAGCTATATCTGAAGTGCTAGTGATGTCACACCAATATTTGCAGTGATGGTGATCTCACACCTATATCTGCTGTAGATAGTTTCTTTGACACCTATACCTGCAGTGTTGGTGATCAAGGTTGTTTCCTTCTGTTTAAGTAGACGAGTAGGCAATAAAAAGATAGCTATCTACTTAGAATAATAAAGGAGTTTGACAAGTAGTGTTGCGGAAATCCGTGGAGATGGTGTGAAGTATGTGGAGATGGTGTGGTGATGTCCAGCTGTATGTAAATGTGCTGCGAAAGCTTTGTTGTGAGGATAAAAGGGATGTATAGGAGTGGGGTGCATGAGCCATTAGAAGGTGTATGTGAGTAATGTTGAACAGTATGCTATAGTGAAGTAAACATACGCTCGTGTTTGCGTACCTTGAAAAACTTACCTGAAAACAACGTGCTGTGAAAAGCTCTGCAGTGTCCAGTGGCACCTAAACAGTGCAATCAACATATGCTCATGTGTGCGCATCTGTAAAAACCTACGAGAAAACGAAGCGCTGTAAAAAGTTGAGCAGTGTAAAAAACATATGCTTGTGTATGCGCTTTTAAAAGGGCAAACCTACCGGAAAAGAAATGTTTGTGGATAGCTTTGTACTGTCCGGTGAATATATCCCCACAAATATATTACATCTTTAAACATACAACTCCAATCGTATACCGCTGTAGCTGCGCACTGAAAAAAGAAGTGCTGTAAAAGCTAAGCACTGTGCAGCTGCACCTAAACAATTTCAAAAACATACGCTTGTGTCTGCGCCTCAAAAAGGTAAAGCTACTGCAGCACAAAGCGCAGTGAAAAGCGTAGCAGTGTCCGATGCGATGCAAGCGCTGCACAGATTGGGCCACTGTTTATTACAAAGATTACACATAGAAACAAAAAGGAGGATTTGGAGATGATTATTTTCACACACTATCTTTGTAAGAACTCCTATAACCATATGCTATTTCAATGGTGACTTGAATACAATTATTCTCATATTGTATCTTTGTGGGAACCCTCATCAGGGCTTAAAACACTATTCTATACTGACCCTTATGCTACTGTCATCACATACCACTTCTTTTTAAATTATCACACGCATCCCAATGCAGTGATGACATACAATCTCTGTGGGCATCATCCAACAGTAATGCTATGACATTTATTAACATTGCATGACGTTCTATGGAGATGTGGTCTATTAGCTATTTTGGCAAACATTTAAGTAGCTAGTCAAGCACTGGGCTCCACTATACCATATTCCTTGGTTTCATATGTGAATTTATTAATGTGTTAGTTCCCTTACCTTATCTCCTTAGATTTTAAGCAATGATATATAGGTTAAATGCAGTTTTAAGTGCCATTCTGTAATCATGATATGATTTTTTCTGACACATTAACATAAGCTGCCTGGCAACGGGGCCTTGGCCGGCGAAGTTATCAATTAAGGTGCGAATACACATAAAAGGAGCTGTTGTTAAGTGCGCCCCAACTTTTAGTGCAGAAAGTTGAGAGCTTGCATCCAGCGAGCCTGCGTGGGCCTGCTGCTTGTTGTCAATAGCCAACAATGCTGGAGTCGAACTTTCTGGAGCACCACAAATTGCCCCATTAATCCATGAGCCTGCAATGCGGCAGGAAGTGCAATGGAGCAGCAAGGGCTGTGTCGTTGACCAATGGCCAATGATGCTACAGTGGAACTCCAAGTGTCCAAAGTGTGTTGTATTACGAAGCATTTTGCCTTTCCTTCCAGCAAAATTTGCTCAACCTTGCTGCATAATTGGCTACACCTGCCGCTAACTACACCAATAATACCGAATAACAGCAAACACCTGTGTGTATAAGTGTGTTTGATTAAGTACAATAATTGTATCAACATTGAGAGTCTGGGCAACGGAGCAACATTGCGCTGTATCGTGTCTATAGCCCATAAAATGACAGTAACCCGATTCAAGGCCCCCATTCTCCCGATTTTTTCTAAAAAGTCTCCCACTTAGCTCTAAAATGTTGGCATGTATGCCTTAGTGTGTCCTTAACATGCGCCGGTGTGTTCGATTTTCCGTGACTGTGCGTGTTGCTGTCCCCTTAACTGCTGCGTGATAACAAGTGTAAATGGGTTGTTATGGCAACCCTGGGAATGGCTGTGCTTGGGCATTAGCAAACAAATATATTTGTTGTGCGCCTTACTAAATAAAATTACGTAACCAGAACATTACAACTGCTTTTACCTGCATTGGACTTCGGTAGCAGGATCCCTGCCACCATATATTTCACTTTATAAATGTATTGTTAAGATCCAATGGTGCTTGGCTATAGGTCAGTAAGTAACTAGACACTGCTCCTTTTTTTTTGTTCCTCGCTCTGTTGTTTGATGTTGTGAAACTGAAAGCGTCATGAAGTCTAACAAATCACAGCATGTGGTTACGAACAGAGCAATTGGCTTTTAACTGTTAATTCCTCACTAACGTAACTAGCTCTATTGTGAAGCGCTCTGACACCTTTGGGTAATGTCCGCGCTTTATAAAAATGCACTAAATAAATAAAATGGTGACATAGATCACATAGATTGTATTAGTAACTTCTGCTTTCAAATCGGCTTTGTGTTGTTGCTGCTACTGCAAAGTGATGCACACAAGTTTCAGCAATGGAGAGCTGATCTCTTCCAGCCCAAAGAGCCAGCACGGATGTCTGTTGCACGAAGCAGCCCCAAGAGCTGTGGGTCGCTTGGGAGGGATGTCAGAATGTGACGAAGCAGAGGACAGGAATCATGACTTGCCCCTTCAGCACTTAAGGTGAGGCAGGGGGGGCTATCTGCAGGCTCGGCTGGACAGGGAGCGCCGATGAGGTTATTCTATTGATCGATTATATTTCAAAAAAATAATTAAACAAGTTGTTGGCTGTCGACATCTCTCGGGCACCGCTGTATTTATATAGTACGGCTCATACAGGAGATGCTGGTGTGCTTCGAGGACGGACCCAGCGCTGTGCATAGTGATGGTGTGAAGCGCTGTGAAGTGGTGCTGCGCGGCACTCTGACAGCGCTCCAGCACACAAAAAAAAAACCTTTGAAAGCCTGCCAGCTGACCGGCACGGCCACACCAAATGCTAATGCGGGAAGATTGAGGAAAAGTGTCTTTTTGTCGGACCGAAGTCCTTCGAATAAAATAGGCACAGATTTGAGACATTAAACATGCCCCATTTTCAATTCGCGTAGCTGACACTATAATATTTATTTTTCCTGACAAACACATTTGGAAAAATGGAAAGAAGCTAGATAGCTCCTTTTAATGATAGAATCATTATTACTGTGAGTTTCGTTAAATCGATTTCAGTGCTCATCGTTTGCGCTGTTCAACGTGTGTGTAGGGTTGATGTCGCATTTCCGACTTCGCTCTGATGTTTCACCAGATCGATCGGATGTAAGTTAAGAGGCGGAGAACAGCGAGGCAGAGCCACTGTATTCAAAACACTTCCTTATCTAACAGATATCAACCATAAACCAACAGCGTCTCCGGCAGATTTGACGTGCCTGAGGCCAGGCGCCAGAAGAATCGAGGGTGAATGGGAGGGGGTGAGACACAGGCTACAGCGTAAAAAACAGATGGCACTGAAAGAAGTGCAAGCAGAGTGAAATAACACTGTAGTTAGGCGCCGCTGTATGAGGACTACACGGAAGTTAGGAAATCACCAACAGCCAACAGAAAGGGAGATAACAACAACACTACCACAACTAAGCCAATAGGAAACGGAAAGACAAATGACATTAAATTTAACCCAACATACAGATTACTTTAAGTCTCGCTGAGACAGGGCATGCTTCGCATGCACTGCCAAGGCGAGACCTAAAAACACAATCGAACATAATATGCCAATACATTACTGAAACTCTGTATGAAAACCTAAACCAACAAACTATTAAACAACACTAAAATTAGTACAACTAAGGGCCCGATTCTGATCTCGCTCGGAAGGGCTCTGTCAGGAGTGAGTCTGAGTCACGAGTGCGATTTCCAACCAACTCGTCCCGCCATATGACCGTGCGAGTACGATGTGAATACCGCCTTGTGCTCCAATCGACTCGTACCTGTCAGCGAAGCCCTCCGGACGACTACAACATAGCCAACTTGTGCAGCGCAATGGGTCCGATTTCCGAGCGACAAAGACAGATGCGTGCGTCAAGCAGCCGGATCGACTTCGGGATGGGGACTTCACCCGTAGCCCAATGACTCGGTTACAGGGGGACCCAAGGGTCACCCTACACATGCATGTACGGTGTGCTTATGTACGCAACGTACAACAGGCTTCCATTGACTTCAATGGGGCTCCGACCGACCAGAGTCCGTCAGCGCGTACTTGCATCGTACTCGGGCGTTCGGAGCCCAGGAGCATGAGTCGTTCAGACAGCTCTACGGGACCGAGTCGGCCATAGGGCTTTCCGAGCGAGATCGGAATAGGGCCCTAAATGTACTACAAATTCACATACAATACTATATCTAACCTCTGGAACTTCCTCTAAATGCCCCTTTTCCTCAAAACCATAAAAAAAAGTACTTGTTCCGCTGAACAGCAGCACCCTTCCATGAACTAGATCCTGGAACATATACTAAAAATGAAACAAATAGATTAAAACATGGAAAGTAGCAGTAAAAACAATGCCATTTATATGAAACTAAAATAAGAGACTATGGGATAAAAATGGATGGGAATCTAATTTATAAATGTTTCAAATAATGCGTAAAAAAGTTATTAAACATGTAAAACATTTTAAAAATGTTGTAAACAAATGGTAAAAATGGGAAAGTATAAGCTAAAAAAGAGAATAAAAAATATACAATTATTTAATATATACTGAAAACGTATGTAAACATTATGTTAACAATATGTCTGTGAAACAGCTTAATGTTAAAACAATGTTAAACAGTTGAAAAAACCCTGAAAAATGTACAACATACAATACAATTTAAATATGATATGCATCATTTAGGTAATAATAAAAATGTATTGAATTTGTCTTTGTTTATCAATATCTAAATGTTTTAGCATAACTAGGTCTATTTACCACTTACAAAATGTCAAAAAATTAAAAAAATAGTTATTAATTGAAAATATATTAAAAATATGTTACATAGCTTTATTCTATGAAAATATGTAAGTAATAATGTTATTTATCATAAATACATACCACCAACTATGGTAATTATTTTTCTAAATATCAGCAATACTAATTAAAAAAACATAAACTACTCCTACTACAAAGAAATACATGTTTGCAAAGGGTTGCAGTTATTATTCCCACTCCAACGTCAACCATTTTGGGGAAGGTGTTGGAAACTAAAGCGATTCATTTTACTATTCCCACTCTAATCTAAACTTTTTTGTGGAAGTTGTTGGACACTGAAGGACTGACATGATCCTCACTCCAATTTAAACCATTTCAGGGAAGGTGTTGGTCACCAAAAGGGTGACCTTTACTATTCTCACACCAATCTAAACCATTTTGGGGAAGCTGTTGGACACGGTGTTTAGGCAAAATATCAGGAAAAAATATTGTGTCAAGAATATCAGGAATATCGAATGTAAAAATATATTTTTTTGTGTTGTTTTTAATATTGTTGTAAAAATATCAATGTAAAAAACATCATTGTATGTAATATTGTTTGTAAGTGTAAACTAGTATGTAATTTATTGCGTGTCTGATTCAGTCTATATGTTTGTCATTTTTTATTTATGTTTTTAGTTAGATAACTTATTAGTTATGAAATTTGTGTTTTTAGTTCTATTAATTTATATAAAAAATGGTTTCATACTTTTTTTGTGGTGCAGTATTGGTTTTTTAGGGGATAAGGTTGGGGAGATTTTAAGAAATGTATATTTTAAAGTACATATTATGTTAATTATTTTAAGGAAATGCAAACTCATATCTGAACTTTTTTATTTATTTTATAAATTAATATATTTAATAAATTTCACATTTAAATTTATATATATTGAGGTATTGAAATATTAAAATCTAGAATTATGAAAATTAATTAAAAATTAAGAATATATAAACATTTATGTTAATAAACTAATGTAGTTTGAATTTATTTTGATGAAGTGTTACAACTTATATTTTTCATGAAACACAAATATAATTATTACATATATTTAAAAAATTTTAATTATAATTTTATACTGAGATTTATTGTGGATGTTTTAAAATAAAGCAACTGGGGATATTCTCAAGAACGTGTGATAATTATCGCAAAATTAGCTTAAAGCAACTTTGCATATCGCAGTCTATCGCAGGAAAATAACACTGTGTTCTCAACCCGGTGGCACCATGCGATAGTCTCACGATAACGCATCAAATGACAGCGATAACCAGCGACAGGCCTGCAATTCCCACATGTCATGCGATAAAATGCACTAAAAACGCTGCACAAAAAAAAGCAAAAAAACTGCGTAACACCATGGATGCACCCGTACCGAGTGCAGAGGACAACACAAACTCCACAAGACCCACAGATGACCAGAAAGGAACCTCGGGGTCGGGGTCGGGGAAGGCCAAGGAGAAGAGGAAGAGGAAGACACGGTTCAGTCTGCAGGAAAACAGGATCATCGTTACGGAGGTGATAGAACACTACCAACAACTGTTCGGCACCTCCAACGTGTCATTAGCAACAAAGACGCAAATATGGCAGACCATCTTGCACCATGTGAATGCAGTTGTAGCGTTGAGGAGGACAATGAAAGAGGTCGAGAGGCGCTGGAATGATGTGAAGGGCAAAACCAAGAAGAAACTAGAGGCCAACATGAAAGCAGCAACGCTCATTGGAGGTGGGGGTCCAGCGGCACACGAGGAGCTGGATGACACTGAGAAAATGGTGGCCACAGTCATCAGTCGGGATACGGTGCCAGGAGCTGGGGATCCAGACACAGCCCAGCATGACCTGACACAACATCAACAGGGTGAGTACCGACCAGGGACTGGTGGGACGGGGGTAGATGGGCACAATGGCACACATGCACAATTCAGTAGAGCACACTGCACACCCACAATGACTCCAAATTATGGCCCTACTCCCCATGGCAAACTGCAGCACACATACAAACACCAAGTAGGCCCCCGTACCCCATGCCCCCAGAGGGGTCCCACCCCACACATCACCAATCTCAACACCAACACATGCACATGTGCGAAACCCAGCAAAGATGCGTATTTCTGAGCCACACTGACAATGCAAGAGACACTACATGATGATTAGCATGGCTGCAGGCCAATCATCATGACATCGTGCACGCCACAACACTGAGGTGGCTGAGTGTGGACCACATGCGTTAAGGAGCAGGTCACACTCTGACACATCCACGTGCACAAACAACCCCTGATGGCCACAACACATCTGCGGACAAACCATGCCCAAGAGTCACAACTCGAGCAAGAGCCCAATTCACCCAAGTCCGCTACATCTCAGCACTGTAGAAGCACAGAAGTCAAAGGCCCACCACCTGAAAGGGATAAGGGGCCACCAAATCAGAGCCGCAGGGGCGACTCACCCACAATGCAGCACACACACATGAGAATAAGAGCACCTCAACATTGACAACAATGTGGTACAAACTTCAACACTTTCACAACAGAACACAGGACACAACTGGTGCCGCATGTGTGTACAAAATGGCCACTTACATCTGGCATAGCAGGAAACTGTGAGATGACAATGTACGAGTACCACCTCAAATCCCTGATGTAGGGCAAATGTCCACTGTCCCGCATCAAATAGGCATCTCCCCCAAACAGTCACAATGTACATTGTCATGCAGTCTGTATGTAAACTTCTCCAATGCGTCAACATGCATGGAACACAATGTGAAACTGCATCTCCCCTATACATTGCACCTCCAGTAGCAGGTCAGCTCAGCACCATCGAGGTGAGCCCACCCCCTGCACAGACCACACAGCAGGAAGCAACCACCACCACGTTTGGCTCCGAGCACCTCACCGAAGAACACGTGGCGTTCCAACGCCGTGTGTTAGACTGCCAGAGGGGGCTGGCTAAACAGGTGCGGGCAGGGTTCCAACTCATGGCAGCCAAACTAGATGCCATACGTGGGTGTATAAGTCCCATCAGGGACCACTTACACTCCCTAACGGACACCCACAGTCTGCCCAATGCCCTCCAACAATCCATGGCTGGCATCGCTGGAGTCATGACTCGGAGACAACAACAACTGTCCAGTCAGAGTGGCTACAGCGATATCCTCCGTGATTTGGGTAAGATGAGGAGGAACATGGAGGAAATGGAGTGGATGCAGGTGCAAAGAATGGCTACTACGGCTGCACACGAGAAAGCTGTAGATGGGATCTTCCATGCCCTGCAGATCCTCATCATGGGAGTGATGCCACAAGACATTGCGCAGATGAATGCTGTTGCTACTACTACATCCACATCTCCGGCCCCTGAAGTGTCAGTGTCACACAGTGCTGCAGACCAAACACCATCACCCACATGTGAGGCACATGAAACGTCAGTGGCTGAAGATGAGGATGAATCTGCCTTAGTGGTAAGTAGGAAGCAGTAGCAGTCATCTCCGCCATATGTTTTCTTTCTGCTTGATTCTCCCCTCTGCATCATGCCCTGGAATAACACCTTTCACTGTCCTCCGATACACTCGGCGACACTAACCTTGCACCTCGACATGGACTGCAATATATTCTTTGCAAAACAATGACACAGCAATCAGCCTGCGGACTGGACTCTTTCCCTTCCGAGTAAGTTGTCAATCCCTAAGGGACTCTGGCTGGCCCTCCACGAGGCAACATTGTAAAGTGTTGTCTGCATGGCCCAGTACTAAGACAGCTTCAAAACTCTACTGAACGTGAATAATACATTCCAATACACACAGATGTGTCATGTCTATGATTAATCAAGTATAAAAGCATGGACGAGTGTAGGGGAAGTGATTCCCCCTTACATCCATGTTGTTCATGTTGTGGGACTTGAGTCACAGGGTGCATCCCTGCACCACAGTGGTACATATCTGACCCAAAAAGAAGCCCTGTTGTTAATTGTAGGACACAAATGACAGCCTATATGTAATGATTTGGGACACATGTGAAACGCTGATGAGTGTGATTCCGTACTATCTTTGACACACAGAAATGGCATTTTGAATACCTGACACCCCAAACAGCCTCTCTGTACAGAGGTGACACACTCAACACCTATTCTCAATTTACGAGATTGTTAGCACTACATGTTGCACTGCCACTTACACTTGTCAGAGTGATGTGCATGTACAGAGGAGTGACATGCACTCAGGGGATGTGTGTTGTAATGCATTTATTAGTACATGCTGTGCCTGTGGTCATTTTGTACTGCCCTATGATTGCTAAGGACTGTGACAATGTGACGTGTTCATGTGAAGAAATTGTCAATGATGCTGTTCCTACGGGCTATTCCTGATGCAGCTGCTGTGGGGTGTGGTCCACCTGCCTCATCTTCCTCATCATCATCCGGTGCATCTGGCACTTGTAGCCATGGGGCTTTGGTGCGTACACATATGTTGTGCAACACACAACATGCAACGATCATCTTGCACACGATGTCTGGGCTGTACAGGAGCCTGCCACCTGTGATGTCCAGGCACCTGAAACGTGACTTCAACCTGCCAAATGTGCATTCCACGATGCCCCTGGTGCGTTTGTGGGCAGCATTGTACTGCCTCTAGGTCTGTGTGTTCGGGGCTCGGAGGGGTGTCATTATCCAAGAGCAGAGTGCATATCCTTGGTTACCTGTGACAATGCAGAGAGACATGAGTCAATATTTGGTTCTGCATGATGTGTTGGCAGGCTCACTGGTTCATTGGTGTGTGATATGTGTGACTTAGTGATTCCTGTTTAACATGTACTGCTTGTAGCAAATGAGCTGCATCAATGTGTATTACGTAGCCTCACTGCTGCTCCTCCTTCCCCCGAGCCTATTTACTATTGTTGCATCACTTGCACTCCTACGGCACACCATTGTCATACCTGTCTGTGCATGTCCACAAGCCTGAAAATGACACTGTGATGTTGTGCCTTGAAGGTGGGCGGCCATGTGTGTGTAGGCCTATGGTAAGGATGGGGCGGACACAGATGCAGAGTTCATGGCTGGCTGAACTCGGGTTGTGGTTGAGGGTAGACCTTTGGCTCATTCTGCGGTAATAGCGACACACACAACAGTTGGCATGTATGATCCCAGGCCCGAGCGGGCTTGCGCTCCCACATTTACCCCTTCGGCCGAGCCCGCACTCCGGGGCATGCTACATTGCAACATTATCTATTGCGGGACGGGTGGCGCCGACACTACAACAGAGACACCCGCATTAGTTACTGCCTTGGCAAGGCCAAAACTTAACCACCCCCAGAGCCCCGGTGGCCCTCATATATACATAATGATCACACGGACACACTGGATTAGTGTGAGGCCTGCTGGACCGCAGTGTAGGCCGAAGGCAGTAGTCAAAAAGGGACCACAGAACGGTGGCAAAATATGTGCCCCCCTGTATGGATGCACACCAGTTCCTGCACGACATGGACTTTATTGTCCATGCCGTGTAGGAACTGTTTCTAGTGTTCCCATATTGGTGCTCATTTTCAGGGCACCACTGTGGGAACATCACAACAAAAGACTGCCAGACACGAGTTACACTCTTAATCTGGCGGGTGGCCCGACCACAGAATTGAGGGTGCGGCAGAGGAGAGGACCAGGTGCCGCCCTTTCAAAGTCATAATCAGTCCCTTATTGCCCCACACCTGCCTCAAATTGGTATAGTGTGGAGTCGGGAAAGGAAATGAAACCCTTTTAGTGTTCAACACTTTCCCCGAATTGGTTTAGATTGGAGTTGAAATAGTATATGCCACCCCTTGAGTTCATAATACTGTCTTCACATTTGTTTTTCCAAATTGATTTGGATTAGAGTGAGAATATTAAATGTCACTCATTTAATGTCCAACTATGTCCCCAAATTGCTTTAGATTGGAGTGGGAACAGCATTTTCACCCCTTTACTGTCCCACACTTTCTTCAAATTGGTAAAGATTTAAGTGGGAATAGTAAATGTTACCATTTTAGCGTCTACCACCTTCCTCATATTGGTATGGGGTGGCGTGGGAATAGTAAATGACTCCCTTTCAGTGTCCAACACTTCCTTCCAAAATGGTTTATATTGGAGTGGGAATAATATGTCACCCCTTTAGTGCCCAACACTGTCCCTAAATTGGTTTATATTGGAGTGGGAGTAGCATTTTTCACCCCTTTAGTGTCCCACACCTTCTTCGAATTGATATAGATTGGTGTGGGAATAGTAAATGACTGCTAAACAATTATGGACGAACCCAATCTATGTTTGGCACAATCACTAGTAGGCAGTGTTTGGAACCCACTGGGTTTGTTAAAAGACCCCTCACACACCAACCTGGTTGGTGTCATGCTTCATCACTGGGGTCCCAACCGGGTGGCCGAATGCCCCCTGGTTGGGCTACGACGCCTAATTACAGCAGAGCTGGTGAGGTGCAGAAAAGTGATGTGAAGTGAATTAAAAATATCTCTGAGAATCCTTGCCTCTTTATTGTTATTACTGACGGCTCAGGATATGGTTAAAAACTGTGTATGATGCAACTAAAAAAGAAGTAATTATCTTGTAGTTGTATATGTGATGGGTCTACATGTTTCAGCCCGCAAGGGAATGTAGGAGGGGCTTTCTTCAGGACCGTGGAGAGTGGTCAGTGGCAAAAGGTGTGGTGCCACGTGAAAAGTGAAATTAGTACCTACACACGCGCTAAGGTGTGTAGACGACGGGAGACCACAACAGGTTTTTGGCAGATTACGCTCTGATACCAAAATCTGACAGAGGAGCAAACTCCTGCCAAGCCCCGAACAGCATTTAAACTCGACCATAGTGTCCTTTTTCATACGTGTCCGTAAGTACGTAGATACGCAGTCCACACAATGTCCCTTTCCGCCAGCTGTTTCATGGCAGTTAACCCCCAATGAAAAGGCAGGCGGAAAGGGACTAATTTCGCCCCTTTGCACTCAGCCTTGGGTTCTGGGGAGCACCTATAGTGCCACCCTACATACCCCTGCACATGGTGCCTGCCACATGGTGGAGGGATATGCAAAATGTGTATTTTTTTCATACTGTGGCATGTGCTTGCAGCCCGCAGCATACGCTGTAATACAAAACATACACTTTGCGACCGCCTTGAAGGCGGTTGCATTGTAATCACTATGGCTAGACAGCCAAGAGCTAGTCGGGCCGTCCCATTCCGGACAAGTCCGACCACCAGGGCCTGATTTAGATATTTGCGTAATTAGTCCCGCCATTGCTTTTTTGGCGGTCTTCCCACCTGGCAACTTGATGTTAGCCCGCCCTATTTAGGTGTTTTTGTTTGCATAGACGAAAGACCACCACGGTCCCGCTGTCACCACCAGGAAATCTCAACCATGTCAATGGCGGGATAGGCACAAGTGGCTGTCAGAGAGAGGACCACTAGTTTCTTTAGTTGGCCACATCACGATGTGCCTTTCTGTGACGCAACTGTGGGTGGGAATCCTCAACACCTGAGTTGGCGGAATGGAACACATATAAAGTACAAACTCACCTTTACTCACCTTCTCGCTTCCTGTTCTTCCATGGACCTGATGCTACTCATCCTGCCTCTGCTGCTGCTGACTGATCATGATGCAAATCAACACCATCGTCTCAGGAACTGAAGGTAACCTCCCCTTTTACCTGTTCTCTGTTTTCACTTGGCTGTTGACATATGCTCAGGACTTGTGCATTATGAAATTACTCACACAAGCTATAGCATACCATTGCGCAATGCATCTGTCTATAATGCTGATGTTTAAGAAATTTAACGGTACTCACCTCTATAACCACATTGTGTTCACTAGATGCCAGCTGCCTTACCAAAAAGATACTTTAAACAAAAGGATATGAAATAAAAAATCAGAAAATCACCATAAAGTGTCTGGAACTAAAGTACAAAAATTGTCACATTAAAAAAATGTGCATCACACATCTTTCGATAAGTGCAATGAGACTCTCTACGACAACTTTGACGACAAAGACTTCTTCGCGGTCCCAACACCCACCCCCGCGACTCCACCCAACAGACTCTTCTCACTTGAACCCCACTCACGACAAAAGACACCTTAAAGACCATGAAGAGCATCCACTGAGGAGCACCCTCAGACCCCTGCCCTTCCCACATCTTCCACAGAGCTGCCACAGCCAAATCACCCAAGCTACATCAAACGGTCAACTGCTCTCTTCCGCGACGACTGGAAGCACACCGAAGTCAATCCCCACCTCAAGAAACCCTCCGCACACCCGACAGACCTCAAGAACTTCAAGCCCATCCCGCTGCTTCCATTCACAGCCAAAGCGTTCAACACCCAGCTAGCATACTTCATCGAAACCAACAATGTCCCAGACATCTCCCAATCCGGATTCTGCAGCAACCACAGTACCGAGACCTCTAGCCGCCATCGATGACATCCGTGCCCTCCTTGACCAGGGCCAAATGGCAGCCCTCATCCTCCTGGACCTATCAGCAGCCTTTAACACCATCTCACATCACACACTAACAACCAGCCTCCAAGACGGTGGGATCTGAGGAAAGGCCTTAGACTGGAAATGCTCATTCCTCACTGGCCAAACACAGAGTCAGACTACTGCGCTACCTCTCAGAACCGAAAGAGACCAGATGCAGAATACCCCATGGTTTCTCCCTCAGTCCCACATTTTTCAACATCTACATGGCCCCGCTGCTACCATCATCTGAAAGCACGTGCTCAATGTCCTCTCCTACGCCGATGACACCCAACTTATCCTCTCCCTCACCAAAGAACACAACTTCACCAGGCACAACTTCCAAGAAGGGATGAAAGCTGTGGCAACCTGTATGAAGAACAGCTGCCTGAAAATTAACTCAGAGAAAACAGAAGTCCTCCTCCTCAGCTCCACCCCCTCAGCTTGGGACTACACCTGGTGGCCCCCTGCCCTCGGAAACCCACCCACCCTGACATACCATGCACAAAACATCTGCATCATACTGAACTCATCGCTCACTATTAACCGCCTCATCAATGCCGTTTCCTCAGCCTGCTTCAACACCCTCTGCATGCCCCAAAAAAGGTTCAAATGGATCCCTTCAGAATCCTAAAAAATGGTCATGCACACCCTCATTATCAGCAGACTGGACAACGACAATGCCCTCTGCGGCAGAATCAACTAGAAACTCCTCCACAAGCTCCAGACAGACCAGAACACCACAGCCAGACCAATCCTCGACATCCACCAGAACACAACCACATCACCCAACAGCTCCTCAATCTCCACTGGCTCCCCGTCAAAAAAAGAATAACATTCAAGCTACTCACGCATAGAAGGCTCCCCACAACATCGGACCAGAATACCTCAACAGCTATCTCTCCTTCCACGCCCCCAAGAGAAACCACTGATCAGCCGACCTTTCCCTGACCACCGTCCCACGCTTCTACAGGACCAGAGCGGATGGAAAGTCCTTCTCCTACCTCGCAGCCAAGACCTGGAATGACCTCGACCTCCAGCACAGCCCCACGCTTCTCCAGTTCAGGAAGGACCTCCAGACTTGGCTCTTCAAATGACCCCAACGGAATTGCACACACATGCCACCCTAGTGCTTCCAGACCCAATCGGGAGAGTAGTGCGCTTTACAAACCCCTGATTGATTGATTGATTGATTGATTGATTGATTGATTGATTGATTGATTGAATGTAACCTCACTTAGACATTGCACTAGACAAGCTGTAAACCTCCTCTCATAGCTTACCTAGAAAATCAATGACAGTTCCAAATATGAAGCCTTTACCGTATTCATCCATGTAACATTTCCCCTTGTCTAATGCAAGTCCGGTATTGAATACAATTTCATTTTGCACATCATATTACAAGGTGAAATGCATATGTGTACATACCTATCAGTAATCAAAGTGAAAATAGCACACCTGTAGTTATATACCCTTCTATAATGTCTCAACATATTTTTGTAGCTGCAAGTGTCCAATACTATGTTCAATGGCTGCATTGAATTTCAAATCACCATCACATACAATGTAAACCAGTGTAGGCACTTTTTAAAGTAGACAATTAAAAAGTATGTAGTAGTCCATGCTATAATGCTAATGAAAAATATGTACTACACATTTTACACTGAAACATTGCTAGAAATCTAACATTGACAAAGGAGAAAAAATGGCAGGACACACTTGTTAAAAAGAAAACTTGGGATTTAATCACAATGAGATAGATCTCTCAAATAGGTTGTAACAAGAACAGTGCCAGTTCAAATGGTGTCTCATGCACAGGTGTGCCTAAACTTGCCTCAAATTGCACTTCCAGGAGAACGTCCTCTATGAGGGGCATCTAGTGGGCAGAGCAGGAACCTCAAAGATATTAAATGAGAGGTTTGGCAGGGATGGTCTGCGGTTTGGGAGGTGGTGGTTTAGGCTGGAGTGGTTTTGCTCTTGGGATGGGGGGCTTTTCCTTTTTTAGGGTTACTTTGCAGGTAGTAGGGGTAGGATTGGTCTTTGGAAGGGTGGTTTGGGATGTGGAAGGAATGGGTTGGGGTGGAAGGAATAGGTGATGGTTGTTGGTGTGGTAGGGATAAGGGCAAGGGCAAACAGAAGAGTTTCACAGGCAAAATTGGTAGGGTGGCCGGAAGAGTGATGGGGTTGCGAGGTAGTGGAAATGTCTGTTGTGAATGTCTTTTGATGGTGCAGGTGTCTGTGGGTCTGGTGCATGCCTTGAACATTTGGGTGTGTCTTACTTTGTTGGTGTGTGTTGTATGGATGAGTGTGGGTGTTTTTGTTTTGTGAGTGTGTGTGCTATGGAGGTGCTGGGTGTGGTCAAGGTGAATGTGGCTGTGGTTGTGGTTGTGGTGTATGTAGTTCTGAAGGTGATAGTAGATATGTCTGTGGTGGTGGGTGCAGTGCATGTGGGTGTGCTGGGGTGGAGGATCTGTCTATGTGGTGGGTACATTGTATGTGGTTGTGCTGGGGGTGGTAGATCTGTCTGAAGTGGTGGGGGCAGTGTCTGTGAATATGCTGGGCGTTGGGGTGGTGTCTGTGTGTTTGGATGAGTGCCTCTTTTTCTTTTTGTGTTGTGTGTTTGTGTGTGTGGGTGTGGGTGTGCTGTTTGTGTCTGCCTGAGTGGTTGCGTACACAGGTGTGGTTGCGCTTGGGACAGGTCTGGGAATAGTAAATTTAGATAGGGACAGAGTGGGCCACAAGGTTGGAATGGTTGGGAGGCTGCAGTGAGTGAGGAGGCTAGACCTTGAAAAGAGCTCTGTAGGCCACTGTGAATGCCATCCAGGTAGGCTTCCATTTGTCTCATTTGGCTGTCAAGCCCATGGATGGCATTCAGTAGTGAAGTCTGGCCTACAGAGATATTCCTGAGGAGGTCGATAGCCTCCTCACTTAACGCTGCCAGGGGGATATGGGGCAGGGGATGAGGTGCCTAGAGTGAAGGTGAGCCAATTCATTTTAGCATGCCTGGGTAGGATAACTGATGGGGAGCAAGAGGGAGGGTGTAGATGGTAGTCTGGGTGGTGGACAAGGATACAGATGGAACTGGAGCTGTAGGGTCTGCCACCACTAGGTAAAGCTCGCTGGATGAGTACTCACTGGAGGAGGCCTCAGAAGAAGAGGTAGAGTCATTAGTGGCCTCCATTGCACTCCCCTCAACCTCCGTGCCACTGTGTCCCTTGGTGTCGGTACCAGAACTACTGTGGCCAGATGGTTCCCCACCTACGTTGGCAACTTCTCCTTCTGCTTAGGATGATGCTGAAATTACATATACAATGGTTTTATTGGATCTGTGTAAACAGAGCAGATCATGAAATTTGACCATAAAACAGTTACCAGGTTTTCTTATTTTACCTGCTTCAAGCCTCTCAAACTTTGGTTTTACAATATCATAAGCACATGCATGTAGGCAACATTTCCAGAAGATACTTGATCATAGGTATGTCCTTCCCCACTATAGCTCCGATATCATGTATGATGTTGTCTCCTATACTTTACTATGTCTCCTCAGGAACTGATTCTTACCTCAGAATGGTTGGCCTTTGTGTACAGAATAGTGAACTGCTGTCACCCAAAAGAATATACACCAACAATACCTTAGTACTATCCGCTACCTAGGCCCTAAAATCTACATACTTATCATTCTCAATAAGTAAAATATGAATCAATGTCTGTCAAAATATACTGTAATGTTGTACCAATATTAGCATACACTGAAAGCAGGTTACCTTTGTTTCGACATTTCACGATTGTAACACTCGCTTCAAGTCAGTAAAGTATATGTTGTGTCAACATTCATACATGAATTCTGCAATGAAGTAGTTTAGCATTGCATCATATTCTATATACATACCTATGCTATTGAAGACAGTCTGAAACTAATATTTGGGGTCATGGGATTGACAAATGACTACTACAGCAACATGAAATACATAGCCCTTGAAACATTTCTAATACACTTCAGTACAGAACAAAATCATCTTCACATTTGATTCCTAAATATCTATAGGTTTTTTAACCTTGTTTTATCTTTGTGAAATGGTTTCACTAAATATGCTGGCTTTCACTGTGGTCAAAACAATGTAGATCATCACACTAATCATCACATACAATGATTCATATATGATACTTACTTCAAAGACTGAAATGTGAAATACAATGTGCAACAAGGTACACCTTTATGCATTTCATCATTTGCCTAATGAGTCATGAGTTTGGCCTGAATCTGAGTTTTCGTAATGGGATACTAATACATATATGTGATGGAACATTCCATCTTCCAAAATACCTTAAAGTTTCCCATTTTACTCCATCATTGATGGTTCATCTGGACATGACAAAGGCCAATGAGGAATGGTTGAGGTATTTGATACTCCGTCACATTCCTGTTTGTGTTTCATCAAATACTGTATGCCTATCTACATTATCTTGCCAAATGCAGACTGCCTTACACACACATTTCTGAAGCAGTAAGACATCATGCATATCTGTCACTGTTTAACATGCATGAAACAGTATTTCGGATGCTGAACACATTTTGGATATGTCTTGATACCAATATGTAGCCATCAATTCGACAGTCACTAGTCATGGCTAAGTATTCCGTTGCCGTCAGGTTTGCGCCAAGCTGATTAGATGTTCCTATTGTGCTGGCTTTGTCTTGACAGTGGTGTGGAGACTGATAAGTACTACTCATTGTTATTTACTACACATATATGTTGTGAATGTGTCATAATGTATGTGAAGGTAATGTGTTATTTCCCTTTTTTGTTACATACTGCATGCCACACAAACAGCATACATACACTATTGCATTCCCATGCACAGGCACCACAAGCACAACAATCACATGCACCACAACAATAATAGTGTCATTACAATACAGGTGTGTACATTTTATCTTGATAAGTCGTAAAATGTACTCTACTAGATTACACATGAGAAAAATTGAATGCAAGAGCAATGCAAAAATACACGAGGCTACAGCAATTGTAAACACATGATTCATTGTAATAAAACTATCAAAGTAGCTTACCTTCTATACCGCCATTTGGCGTGGTGGTGCAGACGAAGCAGTGAATGGGGAGGACCTGTATGATGTGGTTCTAGATGGAAACGGAAGTGGTAAACAGTAAAAAAGGTAAGTTCCTACCTAATTTCCTTTGGTTCCGCCAACTCAAAGTAGGTGGGATTCCCGCCACAGTTGCCCCAACGGAAAGCCACATTGTGCTTAGCAGTCTTCTTAGTGGAGTCCCGCCGACAGCCTCTTTTACCTATGCCGCCATTGACGTGGTTGAACATTCCTGGCAGAGTCGGAGGGACACTGACGGCCTTTCGTCTATTGACCAACCAACATTTGAATACAGGAGGCGGACGGGAAAGCCGGAGGAAAAGCAACTGCGGGACCTGATCCCCCAAGATCTTAGTCAAGCGAGGTCTGTAACTAATAATATACCCTGACACGCCAGCTTTGTCCACAATTTGGACCTCGCCAGGCACAAGAGAGTTCCATAAAGGCAAGCAAAATAGACATTTGCTTTGAAACAGAGTATTTACTAATAATAAGATGCAAGTTGAGACATTGGTCCATTGTCCGCAGCCCAGCTCTAAACTCATACTGGAGTCTAGAAAGAACGCTATTGTCTTCCTCCAAAATTTATAGCCTTTCCAAGATTATCCTTTCAATTATTTTAACCGTGGAGTCTATAAGGGATATTGGCCAATAGCAGATGGGATTGCTTAAAGGCTAGGACAATTATGGTCATTCACCATAATTTGAAAAAGACTGTTTTGCAAGACAAATGTCATAACATTTGAAATGAGGAGAGCCCGCAATTCCAGATTTGATTTATAAAAGTCCATACAGTGTCACAAACTCCTTGCCATACGCGTATTAAAAGTCCATCCCATAAGTATGTCTGTATCAATATTGTTCCAATGCTAAACAGCAAGATATGGTGTATTAGTGTAATGTCTTTATAGTTACTTTTTTGTGTGCTAGTAAGGGGCTTCCCTATGTGACTGATCTGTTTGTGCTGACTCTGATGACTCATTTGTTGCTTCTCTTTGGCAGCAGGTTTCATTTCTGGAACATGCTCTAGTGACCTGCTGACCTTGATGACACATATGTTTGTGTTAACTCTGGTGACTTTATTGTTGTTTCCCTTTGGCAGCAGGTGTAAGTTCTGGAACATGCTTGAGGGCATGGCCTTCTGAGACAGCACCTCTATTTTAAGAGTTTGTGTTCTATCTGCTATGCCTGCATTTCATATTTGATTTTGAAAGGAGCTGCCACATTGAGGAACCAAACACCCAAGAGGTTTTTTCAATTTCAGAGAGCTGTCCCAGTCAGATCAAGGCTGCACATGTTTCCTGAAACATCGCTCTCTAACTGCTTGCTTTCAGTCCCAGTTCACCTTCTTCAGGCATTCAGATGAGATACCACCTTCTGGTGCTTGAGAAGAAATTCTTCTGGTGAATTGGGAAAAAACAGCATTCCTGTAAGGTGGCAAATTGGGGGGCACGTTTAGGTCTGCACTAGTGATTGGTTAATGGAGAGCAACCAATCATAGCACAAGAGAAAAATTAGGAACTAAGTGGCTCATTATGATGGCGGAACGACCACCACCGCCGCGCCGGCGGTGGCGTTCCTTCCGCCATCTTACTGAAAATTCCCACCGCCAAATTAGGATGGCGGCGGGAATCACAATGGTTCCGCGGCAGACGGAAAGTCCGTCTGCCATGGTTCCCCAAGGTGGTGCTTTTCCACCTGCCTTGCGGAAACAGGAACCAGGGCAACATTGCGGCAGTGCCATGCTTAGGATATGCCCTTCTGCCTGTCTTTTTGCAGCGGATATCCAGCTGCAAAAAGACGGGTGGAGACTGGCTTTGGGGGCCCATTGCGGGCCCCCTCTGTGTGGAGGGGTGCACTGGGGGTTCCGTTCCAAGCACCAAGTGGCAGGCACCGCATGGTGCCTGCCACGTGGTGCAGGGAAATACTGTGCATGTTCTTTTGACATTGCGGACGGTGCTGCACAGCACCGTACACAATGTTAAAAGGCCAGGATGTGCCCGCCAGTATGGCGGGCGCATCCTAATTTCACTGGTGGGACCGCCACACGTCTGGTGGGCGGTCCCAAAACCGTTATGATGGCGGGTGGACTGATGTCTGCCCGCCATCATAATGAGCCCCTAACTCCTAGTTGCCCCTTAGTAGAGATTTGTCTTTGAATATATAGACTTGTTTGGGAACACACAATGAACCCGGAAAAGAACTGTTACAGATTTTGATTCATGAATTTCAAAAGAAGATAGTGTTATTTAAAATAAGGAACTGTAATTATGGACTTGCTCGTATAGGGACTGATTACAAGTTTGACGGTGGCTGGACTGCCTCATTGCCGCACCCCCAAACTCAAGTAAGAACGTGTTATAATGTACTTGTTACTCAATGCACTCTCCCTATTGAGGTTCTCTGCTTTGCTGCTCAGCCTATGGTGAGGTCATTTAGAATGTTCAGTGGGTTTGTATTGAAAGGAGAATGAGTTGTTGTGGAAGGGCTTAGCAGCAGGTGGGCTGCTCCTGGTGGGGCACTTTTATGGATAACTAACATAAAAGACTAACATCCTGTATCCTGTAACCTATGAAGTAGTCTCAAGAATAAATCTACTACCTTTTCTACAAGACTTGCCTGCACATCATTCTTCGTTTTAACACTGGTGACGAGGATGGAAGTCTGAGCAGTAACTGTGGGAGTACACTAGTGACAAGGTGGTGGAGACAACGGTCAGCAGTTGAATCTGTGTGCCAGACTCTGCGGATGTTAAGGTGCAAACACCTACCGGCATTCTGTAGTGGGCGCGAGGTTCTCTTGAGAGCATGGGTTCCCACGAGCTGAGCCATCCTGCTAACAACGTAACACCGGTGTTTCTTTGGTAAACCACAGCGCTGATGTCATTGGCTGTGCTGCTACATAACGTGGTTCAACGTGCATGGACGCCGGACGTCGCCTTGGCAACCCCATTGAACCGCGTTGTGGAAGATGGCAGATCTGCGTGTGGCAGGGCAGAACAGAGATGTTCTTCAGCGGGGTAGTTCAGAGGCAGCATGTCATCTTGGCGCAATCCAGATCTATGCGAGGAGGAGGATACCTCCGAATACTTGATCAGCAGTGACTATCTTTGGTGTTTGGTTGGGCATGGCAGACTGTTAGATGAAAGGAAAACCCGACCCAAAGCTGGTGACTGCTCCCGTTTCGAGGTGATGGCACATAAGAGGTGAACTGTGTATATGGTATAGTGTTTGCTTCCAACACTAGCACTGTGTTATAGTGACTCTAACATGCTAGTCGGTCTGTGGGAGCATTTGTAATTTGAATTGGTGTGTTGATTTGACTTAGTTTAAGTGTATTGCCATTCTATTGTGGAACCGCCATGGAAAGGCATGAGGAGAAAGTCTCCGGGGGCCCATTGCGGAACGCCAATGTGTTGGGGGGATGTGTGGGTGCACTGGGCCCTACATGTCCCAGTACCAGGTGGCAGGCACTGTGCAGTGCCTGCCACACAGTGCAGTGACATGCAGGACATGCTCCTTTTCACACCGCGGCAGTGCTGCTGGCAGCAGCAACCGCCGCAATCTTAATCACCAGAATCCGACTGCGACGGTCGGATTTCGACTGCGGAGCATCCTAATTGGCCGGCGGTTATGCCGCGGTCCTTGCGGGCGGTCTTTTCCCGATACCATGGCGGTCGGGGAGAATTTCTGACCGCTATCCTAATTGGCCCCAAAGATTCCAACAATCCCCTTCCAAAAGGTATCAATAATTAATCCCCTGTACTTAGAATACCTTCATTCAGTCCCACGTCATTGGTTCAAAGGACATTTTTTTTAAATGTTTGTCTCTACCTCCGAATTTCATTGTCACATCATCCTTGAAAAGGTTTCCCGTTCTCCAAAAAAGCCTCTTAATGTCCCTTTCAGTATGTTTTTTCTCTACGCAGTGGCTCCTGAACCTTCTTCGTCCTTATTTCAGTGTCTCATTGTTGGAGTATTGAAACACTTTTTCTGGGTGTCTCGGGAAAAACATATGTGTTTGGAGTGTGGATGAGAGTGAGTGACATTGTCTCAAGTGGTGTGGTGATTTTTAATCTTTGTATGGTATTGATTTAATTTTTGTGATGTATTGCTAATAGGATTGATGAACTTGATGCTGTTTTGTTAAGGTAACCATGAAGAAAATAAGAATAAATAATGAATGAATGATATGTTTTTAAAAGTAAAAACATTTTTTAGAAACATAAAATATGTAAAATTATGACAATGTACGAACAATGAAATAAAATATTTAAGGCTATTTTTTTGGGTCAGTGACTAAGGGGTCTATTAGGATGGCGGGTGGACTTACGTCCGCCCGCCACCCTTGCGGTGCTGGGACCGGCCACCAGTGGCGCGGCGGTCCCGCACCGGCAATTAGGATGCCACCGCCGCAATGGCGGTGGCATCCCCCATCCACATCATTGTGGTGGGCGGTGCTCACAGCACCACCTGCCACAATGCTGTGGATGGACACTGTGCCTTTGCATGGACAACGTGGCAGGCACCACATGGTGCCTGCCACATGCATGCAAATGCAGGGGGGTACCATAGGTACCCCCCATTTTCCCCCCACACCCCAACATCCTGGGGGCCCGCAACGGGCCCCCAACTGCAAAATCCGCATGCCTTTCCGTGGCGGCGATCCCCGCATGCATAGTAATATGGATGGCAGTGTCTAAGAGACAAGGTGGCACGCGGTGCCTGCCACCTTCTGCATGGCAATGAGGGTGGGTGCCATAGGTACCCTCCAAGTGCAGCCACCCACCCCCTCACCCCCCGGGCACCTGCAAGGGGCCCCCACAGCAATTCCTGCATGCGGCTTTATGGCGGCAATAGGCCTTCACCGCCAGGCATCTTAATATGGATGGTGGTGTCTGATGCCCGAGTTCGTGACGATTGCCGACCGGCAGAAATGCGGCAGACGGACTTTCCGTCCGCCGCAGTACTCCCAGCCATGGTAATATGGCGGGGGAAAATTGTGGGAGGGCGGGGAGTTATGGCGGGCAGATCGCTAACGCCGGTTGGGCGGTGGCGATCTGCCCGCCATCATAATGGCCCCCTTAGTTCTTTTTTTCTGTCGTTCTTTCTTTCTTTTACAGAGTTTTTTTTCATATAGCATGAACTTGACCCAAAGGTATCGGGTATCAGAGCACTTTACACGAGCACCATTTGCATTACATGAGGACACATTCATTATTTTTCGTAGGCACAGGGAGATTAAGTGATTTGCCCAGATTCACAGGATGTTGCACTTCCTTGCCGAGCTCGACCCGGGTTCCCCAGATTTGAGGTCGACTGCCCTAGCCATTAGGCCAACTGCTCTCCCATTTCTCTTTCTTTCTTTTCTTTCTTTTTTCCCTTCTTTCTTTCTTTCTTTCTTTCTTTCTTTCTTTCTTTCTTTCTTTCTTTCTTTCTTTCTTTCTTTCTTTCTTTCTTTCTTTCTTTCCCTCCTTTCTTTCCTTCTCTCCTTCTCAAAGAAAGGCAAGAGGTTGGCAGAATGATTTACCTTTCTAGGCCTGTGTTAACCAGTAATCTTTTTGCGAATTCAAGTAAAATTATGTGTATTACGGGTATTACGTAGTCACTTATAGGGGTTTTCAGCCACACGTCATCCATTCGTTTGTGGTTGTGTCATTCACATTTTTCTTCCACCCATTCGAGTATGCATTAAGTGGCAATGCATCAGCCAACTTCAGCTATTGGCTGACCTCACTACAAGAACACCTCATACAAAGTAGGTCCCTCCAGTGCTAGGAAATACTACGGTAATGTCTTCTTTTTTGAGACCCAAAAATATTTTTACATTTAGCCAATGTTTTTTTAATGAGATGAAGGCCTGATAGCTTCCTGAGCCATAAACGTCCCCAAATCCATGACAAAACAACATTGCCAAAAGGCTGACGGCCAAAGTTACACCTATTGGCTTTGCCCGTGCTTGTTTTTAGGTCAAGTGTTGGCCAAAATAATATGTAAAATATACTTACTTATAGGGACAATCTGCCAGTCCTCATAATCCATTGGTCTGCTGCTGTGTCTTTAAAAAAATTCTGCCCACAACAGCATACAGCTTGGGAAAGTGAGTCGGCACACTTAAACAATTGACTAAATTCGAGGTAATGCATCTGCCTTTTCTCAAGAAGAACATGCACACACAAATTAGTTCCATTTTTAAAAATTGTTATTAGCCATTTGTATGACAGAATACAAAAAGAAAAAATAAGTAGATAATGTGAAACCGATACAGAAAAAAAAGCAACACAACATTGGGGGGGAAGAGAGCAGAAAGAGAAGCATTTACACCACACATGAAACACATGCTATTTGGTTAATACACAAGTTCAAGGCAACCCTTAATAAAAAGAAAACAGACCCAAAGACAAAGACCATACTCCTGATGCACAAAGTAGGCTAATGGGAAAAAGAGGTAATAATGATAATAATATTAGTGGTGTGGACTTAAATCCACTGGAGACTACCCCAAATCCGTTTAAATCTGAGCCAGGAACGATGACCTCTGGCCTTAGCTAATGCTATTTCAGACTCGAACACCTGTCTTAGCAGTTTCCAAATTTCTTTTACATTTGGGCTGGTAGGATCTATCCAAGCTCTTGCTATGCACAAAGGAGCACATACAATAATTACAGAGTTTAGTGATGTCTCTTGACTATTAGCCCCCTGTTATCCGTAAACTGGAACTCGTGGCCAAGATGCCCTGTAAGCCATATTTTTTTCCAAAATAAATTCAACCCCTGACAGTTGACAAACATATGTTTCAAATCTGCTGCGAACAACTTACATTTTGGACAGTATGTTTTTGTGGAAGATCCAGAGGTTGCCCATCAAGAAATGAGCCTGGGTGTATAATATAACATGAATATTGTCCTATGTTGCTGCAATTTCAAGTTGACTGAAGTTACTGATTGATCTAAAGTGTCCAGTACCCCTTGTATTTCTTCTGCAGATATATGAGTTTTGAGAAGACAACTTAATTTAGTGGAGAGCTGCAGACTGTCCTCACAAGCTGCTGCAATAAACTTCTGATACATTGCGCTAATAACACCTTTCCCGATAGCCGAATATACCCCTATCAATATTTTCGACATGTAAGGTAAATCTAACATATTCTGTCCATGTAGTAGATAATTGTAAGTATTTAAAAAGGGAGCTGCGTAAGAGCCCAAACTCCTCTTTTAAAACAAGCGAAAACCCTGACCATCATACAAGTGTACTAGGTTGTTGATACCTTTCCACCGCCATACTCTACCAACAGCATCCCCGACAACTTCCGGAAATGTTGGATTACCCCATAAAGATGTATATTGATGTAATGTTGGCAGAGAGTATTCCTTACGGATTTCTTGCCAGATATTAGTGATATCCTTAACCTTAAATCTGACTCATTGAAAATAGTTGGCGTCAGCTGTCTTCTACAGGGTAAATCCGATCGATGTTCCGCAAGCTAATTGATACGCCATTTGGGACAGGCCCGCTTCAAACCTGTTTAGCAGATTTTGAATCCGCCTGATAAATGCGGCCCAAAAATACAGCTTAAAATCTGGGAGCTTAAAACCCCCTTGCTTAAAAGAGAGTTTAATGTAGCTTAGAGCACGTCTAGTTCGTCTATACCCCCAGATGAAACTACCTATTGCACTCAGACAACGCTAAAAAAAGATCTGGGGACTGGTAGAGGGATTGACTGATAGATATATAAGAACTTAGGTAAGAAGCATATCTTAATTACATCACACCTTCCGAGAATACTGAAAGTGAGGCGCTGCCAACTACACAGTTTGGCTATGACTTGTTTAAGGAGTGGCTCATAATTCAAAGTAAAAACATCCTCTATTTGGCTACAAAGTTGAATACCTAAATAAGTGGCTGAGCATGTAGCCCCAAGAGTCGTTGTTACAGAGTCTGGTTGATAATTCAGAATTATCTGTGTCTTAGACAAATTTTACTTGTATCCTGAGAATGAGCCAAAAAGCTCTGCCGCTTCTGTTATACAAGTTATGGCTACCACCGGGTCTTCCCAAAACACAGTGATATCGTCTGCACATGCGGTGAGCTTTAATTCTATACCATTAAGATGCACCAGCGAAATCCCAGAATTCCAAAGCAAATGTCTGATAAAAGGCTTGATGTAATAGGCAAACAGCAGGGGAGAAAGTGGCCAGCCCTGGCGTGTGTCCCTTTGGACAGAGAAAGATGTTGATGGCATACCGTTCAGTTTAATTATAGCATCTGGGTTGTAATAAAGCTTTTGCACCAAAGAGATGAACCGAGTGCCAAATCCGAAAGCTTTCATATTTGACCAGAGTGTCTCCCAGTTTACTCTGTTGAAAGCCTTTTCGGGGTCTAACATAATCATCCCCATGTGTTTATTTAGTTTGCCAGCTACATTAAAAGCAGCTATAACAGTGTTGATATGAGCAGACGTGTCTCTCCCCGGAACAATCCTGTGTTGTTGATTGGAGACTAACTGATGAATAAGGGGAGCGGGGCGTGCAGCCAGGATTTTAGAAAAGATTTTAGCGTCTACATTAATCAGAGATATTGGATGGTAAGAGCTTCTATTCTCCTTCTATTCTCGGGTGGTTTCCCCTACACTCCAGGATGCCGGAGCTTCTCCCCCGTTAATAAAATAAGTGATTAATTCTGTAAGCTCCGGCACTAAGATATCCTGATAAATTTGATAAAATTCGAGAGGGATAGTATCCTCACCTGCCGCCTTGCCAGAGGACTGGGATTTAATTGCATTTTTTACCTCCATTATCTCTATATCTTATTGTAGTGTTGCTGACTCAATTACATTAAGCCGAGGTAGATGGCTCTCTTGTAAATATTAATTGAGCTAGTGGCTAATATGAGGAGTCGATTCCCCATATACATTAGGATAGAATAAACTGAATTGCGTAGCTATATCCTGAGGCTGAAAGTAAGACACTCCACCCTCCCCTTTAATGAATTTGATATTAGATTTTGCCTTCTTATCTGCAATCTTGGTGGCTGAAAGCCGCCCCGCCCTCTCAGCGTATTCGTACTGGAGTACTTTATATCCTTGATAGTTAGCAGCCACTTTCTCCTTCAGCCTTCTCAGGTTTCTAAGAGGTTTAAGAATATCAACTGTTCTTCTGGATACCTCGTAATAATTGCCTGAGCTATCCCCCTGTTCTGTGTTAGGATAAACTGAAGAGTAGTTCCCCTGATACAAGCTTTCATATAATCCCAGACCACTGAGGTAGATGTGGTATCAAAATACTCCCTGATTGCTAATCTGAGATGAGCATGATACTCTAAGTTGTTGAGTAGATATCGGGGAAAGGAAAAAACACAACAGGCATTCCTACCTGCTGTCTGCATCTGGAATGTTAACATCACCGGATTATGATCCGAGGTGATTTTAGGACAGACCTCTATGTGAGCATTTTCTAAGAGTGATATTTTGATAAAAATCATGTCAATAGGTGAATATTGTCTATGTGGGGATGAGTAGAATGTGAACCCTGGCAGTGTTGGACATAGTGTCCTCCAAGCGTCATCTTGCTGGTGACTTCTATGTGTGCTGCTCAATGCAGCACACATAAAAGTTACAAAACATAATTTTTTTAAAATGATTATTTGCAGGAAGGGACATCTTCCGGCATATAAACAATCATTGGCGTTTTGATGTTTCCATGTGTGCTGCACAACGCAGCACGCATGGAAACAGCAAAAATGAGGAGAAAATAAAGGTTTCTCCTCGTTCCACCATGGTATGACCAGGTTAACCCTGGTCTTAATTTTGGAACTGCTCCATATTTATGCTGCTCTTGTAAATATGGAGCAGCATCAAAATAAATGGGTGTTGGGGTGGAAAACCCATGGCAACATCCATTGCCGTGCCATTTCAAACTAAGGGGTCGATTCCGATCTCGCTCGGACAGCCCTCTGAGGACTGCCCGTAGCGTTACCTTACGACCTACTCAACCCAGGAGCCGCTCCGTCCGAACCATGAAGTACGATGCACAAATGTGTCCAAATCCCGAGCGGCACGTACGCTCCGATTCCAGTCACATTTCCCGTACAAGCCGGATCCGCAAATGCTGAACAGAGTCGCCCGGAAGCAATTTCCACAGCAGTTTCCGGTTGGCAAAGTAATTGTAATTGTAATTGTAAAAATCACTTATATAGCGCATGGCTACCCGTAGGCATCCCAGCGCTTTTTGGCAAAAAGTGACCCAGGGCTAGTCCGAACTACATTCTTATTGCACACTAAATTCCAGGGAATAAAAAGGTTTTAAGTTTCTTCCTAAACTGAAGGAAGGTGTGTTCCTGCCTCAAATAACCCGGGAGGGCATTCCATTCTCTTGCTGCTTGCAAAGAGAAGAGTCGGTCGCCCGAGCAGGCTCGCTTTATCCTAGGGATAGTTGCCAGGTTGTGTTCACTCGAGCGGAGATTATGTTGGGGCCTATAAGGACTTATCATATTTTCCAAAATGGAAGGGCCTTCTCCATGCATGATCTTGTATGTGATGCAGAGAGATTTGAATCGCACCCGCTCCTTCACCGGGAGCCAATGGAGCGATCTTAAAGCTGGCTTCGCCGACGTATAACGACTAGTTCCAGTCAAAATCCTGGCAGCGTAGTTCTGAGCCACTTGCAAAGTTTTAAAAGTGGAAGTCGGGGCCCCGAGGTATATAGCATTCCCGTAGTCGATTCGTGATAGAACCAAGGACTGAACTACGGTCTTCCTTGCTTTTTCAGGAAGTTGAGGCAGGATTTTGCGCAGGGATTTCAGTATCCCATGGCAAACTGCAGAGGTCTTTCTGGCTTGGGTTTCAAAGGACAAAACATTGTCAAGCCTGAAGCCTAAGCTCTTTATTTCCAGCATGGGCGATGGTATGGCACCCATACTGGCAGGCCAAGCTAGATGATCAGGAATATCTTGTTTTCCTAAGAGCATCAGTTCAGTCTTTCCTCCGTTGAGTCTCAGTTGAGACAGATTCATCCAGTTTACTACCACCTCCAAACAATTAGCCAGATTGTTCGGGGGGGCGTCTATTTGTTGCAGAGAAAACACCAACTGGGTGTCATCTGCATAGCTTATTAACTGGATGCCAAACGGAGCAACCAGTTCCGCCAACGGGGCCATGTAGACATTGAACAGTGTGGGGCTAAGGGACGATCCCTGTGGTACCCCACACTGTAACGCTAACAGGCGAGAGCAACTATTGCCCTCAAACACCTGAAAATATCTTTCCTCCAGAAAGGATCTAAGCCACTTCAAGGCTTTTCCGGTTACCCCGATGTTTCGGAGTCGAGTCAACAACAGATGATGGTTAACTGTGTCGAAGGCGGCGCTGAGGTCCAGAAGGATAATGGCAGCGCTGCCACCTGCGTCCAAAATCCTTCTGGCCTCTTCTACCACCCTCAACAATGCTATTTCAGTGCCTTGTCCCTTTCTGAATCCAGTCTGGGATGGATGGAGAAGATTATGCTTCTCCAGAAATGCAGCCAATTGGATGTTTGTCAATTTTTCTGTTAGTTTCCCCATCCCAGGTAACAAAGATACCGGGCGATAGTTAGCCGGGTCTTCAGGGTCGAGGTTCGGCTTTTTAATCAAAGATATGACCATGGCCAATTTCCATGCCTTTGGAACCGTGGCCGATTCCAGAGAGGTGTTAACCATCTTAATTACCGGTTTACTGATGGTTGGGAGTGCCTGGTTGAGAATTTTCATGGGAGCTGGATCTCGTGGTGATCCACTTTTTATACTCCTCATCAGAGAGGGGAGAAGCTCTTCCGTGAGGGGGGCAAACTCAGAGAGTGTTGGACATTCCCTTCTTTCCTCCCAAGGAGGCACCCTGTGATGTAAAGCCGGGTCCACTACCGGGATCGTCTCCAGAATTTTATATATTTTGGTCTGAAAGTAGTTCGCCATGTCCTCGCATCTTGTATCCTGCTCGTCTGCTATTACGGGGGGATCTGGGATTTTAGTCAGGAGCTTCACAATCTTAAACATTTCCCTGGGGGCATTGACGGCGGATTCGATTTTGTTCGCAAAAAAAGCAGTTTTAGTGGTGATAAGAGAATTTTTGTATTTCTTCAGTAAGATTTTATAGCTGATCTTCCTATCGACACTAAAATCCTTCCGCCAGTAACGTTCTGCCCTTTTACATTCTTGTTTCAATAGCCTTAAGTCTGAGGTAAACCATGGGTATTTCAGCTCTCCCTTCCTAATTGTTGAGGGTTTTTTCGGTATAAGTTTATCCAGGGATTGGGTGATCCACTGATTAAAGTTGTTAACAGCCACGTCCACATTGGAATTATCCAATGGCTCGCTGCTTTCTAACAGTCCCTTCCATTTGTCCACATCAAGTTTTGTCCAAGATCTTATTAGTGCTCTATCTGAGGAAGTGGTAGTACTTGTCCTGGATATTTTCCAGTAAAAAGGAATCACCGAGTGATCCGACCAAGGGACAGGATAAGGCTCCATGACTGTTATAGTCGCAACGTTAGTGAAAATGGGATCAAGAGTGTTTCCTGACTTGTGCGTGGGACTCTGAACCTTAAGGTTAAGGTTATAGCTCTCTAGGTCATTTTCTAGGTACGATGCGTACGTCCAACGCTCTCAACAGGTTGTCACCTCCAGCACGTCACAGCATGTGGAAGAGCAGTACATCAGGTCTGAATTGTGCCACAACAGAATCTACGTCTACGAGACGAACCAATGATCGACGCCTACGAGAAGAACCAACGATCTACGCCTACGAGGTGAACCATCGATCTACGTCTATGAGACGAACCACCGATCTACGTCTACGAGACAAACCAATCCGCTTGAGCAGGTCATCCCTGTACTGTACATCTATTACTAGATCAACAACAGGAACCGACGCGTATGTTGCAGACAGTAAGTCAGACACCCACCACACAAACGTCACGAACCACCACAAATTAAAAACACTCATAGGGGGTGGATATCCCTCTCCACCAGCATTGTCCAGCCTGTAGGGGGCTGGATGGCTATCACTACCAGCAGTTCCTACTCATCGGGTGGTGAATGGCTATCACTACCAGTAGTCCCCACCCATAGGGGGTGAATGGTTACCAATACTAGCATTGTCCAGCCAATAGGGGGCTGGATAGCTATCACTACCAGCAGTCCCTACTCATAGGGGGGGGGGTTACCTTCACTACCAGTAGACCCTACTCATAGGGGGGGATGGCTGTCACTACCAGTAGTCCCCACCCATAGGGTGTGGATGGCTACCACAACTAGCATTGTGCAGCCCATAGGGGCTGGATGGCTATCACTACCAGTAGTCCCTACTCATAGGGTGGTGGAAGGCTATCACTAACAGTAGTCCCCACCCATAGGGGTGGATGGCTACCACTACTAGCATTGGCTACCACTACTAGCATTGTCCAGGCCATAGGGGGCAGGATGGCTATCACTGCCAGCAGTCCCTACTCATAGTGGCGGGGTTATCATCACTACCATTAGTCCCTACTCATAGGGGAGATGGCTGTCACTACCAGAAGTCCCCACCCATAGGGTGTGGATGGTTACCACAACCAGCATTGTACAGCCCAAAGGGGCTGGATGGCTATCACTACCAGCAGTCCCTACTCATAGGGTGGTGGATGGCTGTCACTACCAGTAGTCCCCACCCATAGAGGGTGGATGGCTACCACTACTAGCATTGTCCAGCCCATAAGGGGCTGGATAGCTATCACTACCAGCAGCCCCTACTCATAGGAGGGGTTACCATCACTACCAGTAGTCCCTACTCATAGGGGGATGGCTGTCCCTACCAGTAGTCCCCACCCATAGGGTGGAGATGGCTACCACAACTAGCATTGTCCAGCCCATAGGGGGCTGAATGGCTATCACTACCAGCAGTCCCTACTCATAGGGTGGTGGATGGCTAACCCCACTAGCATTCCCACCCATAGGGGTTGTAGGCCAAACACCCCCCTAACATCATGGCAATGTTGTGTATTGTGTGCAAACTGCCTGCAATGGTGACACTGAAAGGGAACACATACTGTAACTCCCATCACAGTTGTGACCAAAAGGTGATTGTGAGGCTCAAACCCCAAGCATTTTGAAGAACATTGTGGGAATGGGGTTAAACCCCCCCCTCACCACAGTGACCATAAGGTGAATGTGGGGTTCAAAAGCCCAGCAAATGTGGCACATTGTGGTAATGGGGTTTAACCCACCATCACTACAGTGACCAAAAGGTGAGAATGGTGTCCAAAACTTCAGCATATCAGGAACATTATGGTAATGGGGTTAAACTCCCCCCTCACTACGGTGACCAAAAGGTGAGTGTGGGCTTAAGAATACCAGCATCTGCATGAGTGCAGATGCACAAACACAACCAGTCAGCCTCACACTGCATATCGAACACAAAATGTGTGTGTGTGTGTCACTGTACTCAGGCTAGTACAGCACACATGATGTGGGACTGAACTCCAATGAGACATTTGTGTACACAGTGCAATCCAGAAGTATCACATGAATTTGGTACCTCTTTGTGGGCAATCAGGCATTGCTAGATGAGTGGGTACACAACAGACGTATGTGACATAAGCAGGGCATAACAGCAACCAACACAGCAAGAGACAGACCCACTCCATCAGTACCCACAAGTACCCTACATTGTGGTGACAGTAGCCTGTATGATGATCCCTCTGTGATGACAAATTTGGATGTTGCCCATACTGTGGAGCACAGTCACATATGTGAACTGTGTCTTGTTATGACAGACCAACTTCCATCACACTCACACACAGAAAACTCACTGGGCGTGGCCTGTAAAGTAAGGCCACTATATAGGTAGGGGCCTAGACATGAGACAACTCAGTTATGCCCACTCTCAATACCACACACCTTGATCTGCACCAATGTGCATCAGCTAAGCCCACATGGACTCTTGACATTGCACATGCACTTATGACAATCTCAGAGGTGGAGGGGGGATCCAAGGTGTACAAACTCATCACACATGGACAGTCAACAAACCTTGTGAATGTCTTCCACACTGCATAGTATGAGGTACATGTGCATGATGTGAAACATATCAGACACATTGGGATCCCTGTCACAGTCCCAGACCAATGAAGAGCCCTAGGAGACCCACAAAGAACACATGTTGACATCATCCAACATTGAAGTCTTGGATCTGATGAGTGTGAGCAGTCACACACACATACAAGGGACCCAGTAACAGAAAGACACCACATAGTGAAGACAACCTGATTTGGAAACACAAAAGTGCCTTGGTGAATCCTGAATATGTCCTATGTGCATTTGCCCACATTCCAGGCCCTTACATCAAACCCATCTATGGATGACACCTGAATGAACAGTAGTTTTCCATGCACCTACATCCCAGAAAACCTCGGTCAAAGATGTTGGACAAATACAGGACAACTCAACAAGCTTCACAAACAGGAACATCTACAGGCAATATAGGTTGTGTAGAAAAAGGGAAGGTAACCCACAGATACTTGCTCATAGAACACACCACATGGGGTCAGTCAATGTCACGGAATAACACACTACCATAAGGTGACTCCACTCATATGTAAGGTCAGCTGTGCAAAACATTGTCTGTGCACGGCTCTGTCATGTCAGTATAAAACTTGGTCAGTGAGCCACCAATTACAACCCCCTGGAAGCTTTTTTGACATCAGCCTGTGTACAGGAGTGACTCTTGGGTCATCTGCACAACATCAAAACACATGTATAGTAATTTGCACTGATGACACAGATGACTTGTTCATCATTGATGTGCTAATCTGCATGTCCAGTGGAGATGGGCCCACAGTCAGGAAAAAGTACAATGTGCACAAATCTAAGCGCAACACATGTGCAACAGTGTAAGCTAAAGATGTGAAGTTGTGAAAAGAAGGTGACACTCCCTGTGCCAAGTAATTGGAATGATGACTAGCTCAATTTGCAGCAAAGGATGACATGGCTACATACTGTAATAGGACACATATACCTTGGACCACATGCATTCCATCCCATCAACAAATCAATTATTTACAACAAACACAATAGCAACAGCAACTTAATGACACTCATCAGCAACATCATGTATATTAAATTTAAAACTAGCAAATAACAAAAATTAGCTTTATCCAGCGTGCAAAAATAAACATTGTGATACCATGATCAATACAAAGGCCAATGGTCAGTCCATTGCAATTGTCTGTTTTGGGTGACATATGACTACTTGTCACACATTGCTTGCCTGCACTGCTACAGCCAGGGGACATCTCCCCTTGGAGGGGCACACATAGGGGCAGGCCAGGCACCACAGGGACAGGATCAGGTGATAGCAGTATGAGGCAGGGGAGGTGTGGTGGATGCAGGAGCGTCAGTGGCAACTGCAGTGGATGTGTCTGATACAGTGGGCACCGTCATCACTTCAGTGCCCAATTCAGACGGAGTGAATTGGGGTCTCCACTGCAGTGGCAATGTCCAAAGGTGTTGTTTGGGGCTCAGATGAAGTGCATAGGTTAGATGGGGGGACATGGTCTCCACAGCAGTCGTAGGAACAGGATGAGAGTGTGAGCATGGGAGCCCTAGGAGTGGTGGCCTGGGTGCTGGAGGACAGAGACTGTGTGATGGGAGTGCGGGATTGTGGTGGGGTCTTGCTCTTCCTGGTCCTGGGGAATTTGCGGGTGGGGGCCTCAGTGTTCCTGCTCCTGGGGGATGGTGTGCGTGGGGGGCTCTACCCTCTCTGGGTGATGACTTCCTCTTCCCCTTATGAGTTGGACCTGATGAATCTGTGGGGAAGAGGCCAAGCTCACAGAGGAATATATTCTGGGAAGGGGGTTGCAGGTGAGTCAAGGGAAGGGGTTTTGGAGGGAGAGGTATCTGAGGACTGCGGAGTGGTTCTGGATGCCTGTCTGGGTGTCTGTACCCTCTCCCCTGTGTGCGTGCCATCAGTCCCCTGAGTGTGCGTGCTTGCGCGTCTTGCCTTGGACTGACGTTGCTGTGTGCTGCTTGTGTCTGTTGTTGTGCCTGCATGTGCCTGTGTCAGGTGCTTTGGGTAGGTAGGGTAGTGGGGATTGTGGATGGAGCAGAGGTAGGAGGGGTAAGGGACTGTTGGAGGAGGGACACTGCTGCCGTCGGTGAGGAGGTCATGGACTGAGTGGTCCGCTGATGGGCAGACATGTTTGCTGAGATGCCCTCCACGAATGACACCAATTGTGTCAATAGACCGGTGTGAGCATGGAGGACACTCAGCATCGATGTCTGCCCCACATGGAGCTGCTTCAGCAAGGCCACAGGCTCCAAACTCAGGGCAGCAGGGGAGACAGAGGAAGGGGGTGTCGTGCCTGGACTGAAGGAGACATGCGCCTTAACACAGGGTGCTCCACGGACATCTGGGATGTGGGCAGCTGGGAGGGTGGTGATGGTGGTGGTGACGGGGACAGACTCGCTAGTTGTGGCTTGTTGTCCTGTAACACCCGCCTCCTCAAGGGAGTTCTCACTGGAGCTGGAGTGATCCTCAGATGAGGTTGTTGCTGCTGAGTGTCCCTCAGTGTGGCTCCCCTCACCCTCCATGCCACTGGGCTCCTCTGCCTCATCCACAGTGGACCCAGTATGGCACAGCACCTCCTCTTGGTCCATGGAGCTGTCTCCTCCAGTAGCCGAAGATGATGCTGGAAACAAGGCTGAAAAACATAAGCACATTAGTCACCTGTATTGACTTGACACATGACTGTAATTGCAGCACATCACAGAGCAAGCCCTGGCATCACCAGAAAATCCTTGCTTAAATGAATGACACATATGTGAACCTGGCACTTGTCAGTGAGCCAGTCACCCATGCCCCTCATACCCATCCTGGCAATGGACCCATCTGTCTGGTGCATTTATGATGTCACTGATTACATGTGCAAACATGCACCACATTGCCAGTTTACTTATCTGCAAGGAAACTGATTTTAATGTGTCATTGCACACACATATACCATCTCCTGTCACTGACTTTGTACTTGTGTCAGTAAATGGGCTGCCCATGCTCATTGTTGATATGACGCATATGCTTCCATCACCAGGCACCATGATGGCATGTGGCCTCATGTCTTGAGAGTCTATGCTACAATGGAGTTCATGCAGGTCAACTAACAATGCTGCAGGCTCCAGAATGGCATGTGGTACACCATGCCACAGGCCTGTCTGGCCAATTAGTCATTACTGGCTCCTGTCACAGGGGCAGTGCATCCAAACACATATTTTACGGTGAAGGTAAGTTCTGTAGTGGTCAAGTACACATGTACACCCCATGCTAGCCATCATAAGAAGGAATCTGATTATCACACGTTAACTAAATGAGACATTTGAGTGTGTGATAACACAAATCAGTATACATGAACACATCACCAGCTGAAGAATAGAAAGTAAAGCTGCTTGCACATGAATGTGGAAAACACCATTAGGCACAGTCCAGTGATTACACACATATGTACCACACTATTTGCAGATCCAACAGCCACAAATCAGATGTCAGTACATCATAAACATTTTAACACTCCTGAAGTGCAAAAAGCTATGGCACTCCACAATTCCACAGAGTTAGACACCTGATTGCACATTTCACAATGGTCATGATGTTGGATGACACCCAGGATTAGGAGGACGGAGTGTCTCGGATGGCTGACGTTGCCATGCCTGATCTGGACCATGTGCAACATGGGATAACTAGGAACACTTGGCAGGTAGCTATGCATCAGTTACACACATGCATTTCATTGCTCTGAGGCGCCTACATTGGTCTTACCTGCTGCATGGGTGTGTGCTCAATACCGCAGAGACCTATGGTGACCCAGGTCAGCAATTTGACCACTCCTGTATTGCCCACACAGAGTACAGGTCAGATTTCTGTCAATGTGCTGACACAAGCCAGACAATAGCCCCACTCATGAAACCCAAATCAATGCACCTGTAGCAGATGCTATTCACAACATCAACCCTGGACAACAGCAAGAACACACAACCCAAGTGACACAAGTGACAGACTGAAAGGGACACACCTGGGTATCAGATGAGAATGTGGCATCACCAAAGTTAGCCACATGAGTCTTGTCTCAGCAGACAGACAAACTGTGGAGGTGTTAACAGGCTGAAGGGTTGCAAATTGCATGTTAGACATAGTTCACCAAAAAGGCATGAACTTACCCCCTCCTTGCTGCTGTCTGGCCTTCAACTGCCCATCTAGGTCAGGGAAGATCACTGGCAGGATCCGGAGCATGTGGGGGGTCAGTGTCCATTGTCTGCCCTGTCTGCATGGAGACGACAGCTTCAGCTGGACTCGGGCTATCGTCCTGATCCAGCCACGAAGGTCATGCCACCTCTTCTGGCAGTTGCGGATGCGGCGTCTGTAGACCCCCACAGATCTTACTGCCTAGATGATGGTCAGCGAAATTTCCTGCTTCTGATGGGCATCAACCTGCCTGGATGACGAAGTCAGACACCATTGGCTATATGTCTATTCATCACACAGTTGGACATACGTCATTTGATGAAGGGCATATGATGGAAACAGGGAGTGCAACTATGGACATGGGCAGTTGTCCTGTGTGCAAGCCAGCATTGGCAACATGATGACAGTGCATGTTAATCCAAAGCAAAGACAAAATGCCAGGTCTTAGAAACTGCTCCTGCACATTAATTGTTCCTACACACTTGGAGACTTACAATCACTCAGTGAGTATGCTTGCCCTTGGTGAACTCAATGCTAGTAGTGCTAGTCAGACAACATGCACAATTACAAAGGCAGTGGACTGCACACTCACCTGCTCCCCTGGTTTCCCATACAGCTTGCTGTACTGTGGCAGGAGGCCGTCCAGCTTGGCCTGGTTCTCCTCCTCAGTCAATGGTGGGGCCCCCTCCACAGTACGTGCCATTGCAGTAGCCAGAGGATGCAGAGACAATAACATTGGTAGTGGTAGATGTAGTCCCGTGGCATGTGGTGCAGGCAAGTGAATGCTCTGGGGAACAGACAGCCTTATATCTGTGCTGCAGAGGCAGAATCTGTCCCATGCATCCAAAGCGATAGGTCTGAGATGTTTACTTTTGTATGAAATTGGCCAATCCATTGCATTGCACGCCGCGTACAGGCCTTCCGAATCATTCAACTATTCCACATCATGACACCATTGACTTTGATACATTGTTGTTGGGTGCCAATGGTATTTTTTGAACGCCATTTGTACAAGTATCAATACGGCCTCAGTCTCCATGACTGTCAGTAGTCAATGCGTGCACCCGGCTCGGCCCGTAGATGTACGTCGCGTCTTTTGAAAACTCACACGTGTCAGTCTCCATGATAGTCATGAGCCAATGCGTACATCTGGCACGGCCCGTAGATGTACGCCGCGTCTTTTGTTAAATTACACGTGTCGGTCTCCATGATAGTCAGGAGCCAAGGCGTGCGCCCGGCTCGGTCCGTAGATGTACGTTGCGTCTTTTGTTAAATCACACACGGCAGTCTCCATGATAGTCTGGAGCCAAGGCGTGCGCCCTGCTCTGCCCGTAGATGTACGCCTCGTCTTTTATTAAATGACACTCGTCAGTCCACATTGCAGTCATGACCCAAGGCGTGCGCCCGACTCCGCCCGTAGATGTACGTCGCGTCCTTTGTTAAATCACACACGTCTGTCACCATTGCAGTCATGAGCCAAGGTGTGCGCCTGGCTCGGCCCAAAGATGTATGTTGCGTCTTTTGTTAAATCACACACGTCTGTCACCATGATAGTCAGGAGTCAAGGCGTGTGCCCGTCTTTTGTTAAAACACACGCGTCAGTCCACATTGCAGTCATGAGCCAAGGCGTGCCACACACAATATCTTGTCCGTGAGTCCAGTGCTGTACAACAAACATACAGCCAGTCACACAGTATATGGAAGAACTTTTCAGGCTTCATGACATGTGTGTGTATATGACTCCACATGTCATATTGGACGTGGGACTTAGTGGCACACACTGCCAGGATATGCCATGTGTAATGTGGACTGAAACCATTGTGCGTGAGGCACATCACCACTGTGAGTGACAACTTTGAAGATCAAACCCCAAGGCCTGTACACAGTTCAGGGTACACATTGTGTGATGACATGTTACGTGCACCCTGACTCATAGGTGAAATGGACTGTGTGTCACAGGGTGTCCCAGAACTACCATTGTGTGTTTGGTCCAGAGTATGTGCGTATTGTGCTACACACATGTTTCTTAGTGTATGTTGTAGATGTCAATCATTTAAAACATTCATGTGATTTGTCCATGTGAGTTGCTGTTGTGTCTGTGTGTCACAGACATCCATGTATGCTCTGAGTACCAATATGGTAGAAAATCATGAGGCTTTCATGGGTGTGTTGGTACGTGTACATCAGATGCTACATCCGGACAGTGTCCCTGTGGCACAGCAAGATCCTTGTGTGTGTGACTGACATAGCACCTGTCATGTGGGGAACACATCTATAATTACTAATCACTGCAGTGTTTGTTTGGTATGTGACATTTGTGCAGATTTACTGTGACAGACCCCATAGACTTTTCACTCTGCAGCATTGCACTTGTTGTGTAACCATGTTGAGCTGGGATGTCCGTTTGGGGCACATAGCTGACATATGTGTCCATGCCCAACAGCACACACATCAAGTAATTGTGTCTTGCTATGATGTAGCATGTGATATTTGGCATGGTCATTGCAACATATGTGGGTGAACTGACAATCTTTCTTTGCTCGCCTATGTAATGCAGGAGACCAGCTGTCCATAGACCGTTTCCAGACCTAGCAACCATGGCGGAACTTGACTGTTTTCAACGGCACCGCTTCACCAGACCACTAATTGAGGTTTTGACAGAGCAGTTGGCACTACATTTACAACCTGGGCGGACATATCCATCGACGTTGACCCACAATGTGAAGGTGATTGCGGCCCTACACTTCTTTGCCACCGGTACCTTCCAGCACACTTTGGCTTCTGCTGGTGGGATATCACAGACCATGTTCAGCTGTGTGCTTCGCGATGTTCTGGAGGCGATGTTGCATGTCCTGGACCGGTACATACAATCCCAGGACAATTCACTGACATAAAGAGTGGCTTTTATGCACTGGGAAGGATGCCACATGTTATAGGCTCTATAGATGGGACCCATATGGCTTTGGACCACCAAAAAGCACATGACCAGGCATACCATAACCAAAAACATTTCCACTCCATTAATGCCCTGGTGTTATGTCTGCCGAACATGACAATATCCCATGTGTGTGCACGTTTCCCTGGTTCAGCACATGACACTTACATCATGCGTACTAGTAGGATCCCCTCAATGATGTCACAGCTGCAGAACCAGAGTGCCTGGATTGTCAATATGTAATAACTGTTTCCCTTGTGTGTTTTTGGTTTGTATGTAGGTGACTCCGGATACATGCCGTGGTTGCTGACAGCCCTCAGGAACCCTGTGACACCGGCGGAGATACGTTATAATGAGGCACATGGGCAGGCCAGGAGAGTGATAGAGCAGACATTTGGTCTACTGAAAAACATAATCCACTGCCTGGACAGGACAGGAGGGGCCCTCCCATATGCCCCTGTGAAGCTGTGCAAAATCATAATTGTGTGCTGCATGCTACACAACTTGGCAGTGAGGGAGATGTTGGCTCTCATCCAGGATGATGATGACCGACAGCCACCAGCCGTGGAGGATCCTGCTCTGGGTCATGTTGCCAGTGATGATGGGGGTGAGGGGGATGTTAGGACACAGCTCATCTACAACTTTTTCACATGATTGTGAGTATACAGTGGTGTGTTGTCTACGTATTGTCATGGCCTGATATGTGTAGGTGATGCAATGTTGCTGCATATGTGTGGATGTGTGCTACTTGACAGTATGCTTGCAGTGATGTGTCCTTTGAGTAAGTATGTACTCCCAAACAGTGTTGACGTGATTACTAGGTTGTGTTCACTTATTGGAATACTTTTTGTTTGACATGTGTATTTGAGCTGTATGCTGTTATTTTATGACATTAATAATCACTGTTTACCACTTGGTTACTTTGGGATCACTGTCACGTGAGGTTACCTTCCATCTGTTGTGGTGTTAACATGTACTGATTGTGTGATAAACCTGTGAGTCACTTTAGACTGTGCGTTTTCTGTGTCCACACATCTGCTAGCCATTTGCATACTGTACATGCAAGTGTGTTGTGTATGTGCCTTGCAATGTATTTTTCAGTTCACAGAAGTCTATGCGATGAGTTGGATGGCCATGGTAGGTATGTGTTGTCTAGACGTAGTGCTGTGTCTCCCTCAGGAGTTTCACATCACCATGACTCACATAACTGTCTTTACATTGCTGTAGTTGTTTTCATGCACAGTATTCTTTTGCCAGATCATCATCTCGATTACACAAACCAAGTTTGAGTCACAACTGAAGCAATTTTAGTGTGATTGTGAATTTATTGACATGCTTGTGTTTGAATAGTTAACGTAAATAAAAGTGCTGTACAGTGCAATGGGGACTCCAAAGTTCACAGAGTAGTTGGTAGTGTTTGTTGATGAAATTTCAAGAGTATAGTCCACAGTCACTTGAAACATTGGTGCAACTTAGACCCTCCATCACATGTGTGGGAGTTTAGCAACAGTCAACAAGGTGAATTCTTTGCACACAATGGAGTATATGCATGGTAATCTGCCTCTCACTTGTCCTTCTTCGAACAATCTCTCTTCTTCTTTTCAGGGGGACCCTCGAGTGCAGGCTGCTGCGGTGCCGGGGGCTCTCCGCCAGAGTCCTCATCCTTCCCTGTGGCAGTTGCAGATTTTCAGATGTAGTGGCAACAGATGTAGTGGGCACACAGGGAGGTGTGGTCATGTTGTCAGCTATCTGTGGAGGCATGTTAGTATGTCCCTATGCACCGGCGTGAGGTCATCAATATTGTCCATTTTGGACTCCATTTGGGACATGTGTGTCTCCACCCGGGACATTTGGGAGTCCAATCTGGCATGATGGGCAGCCTGCTGTCCCTGAGGAGCCCCACTACCTGGACAAAGCCTCCGGTGCTTTCCTGGTCCGCATCTATGAAGCGTCCCACCTATGGATCATCCTGTAGGCCAGCCCCATCAGCAGTCTGTGGACTCAGCCTGTCCGTCCTCCCAACACCCCTGCCCACACGGGCAGGACCTGCTGTGGCAGGCACAGATGACACTGCTCCCCCTTCTGTGTTGGCACTGGTGTTGTTGTCCGTCACCTCTAGGGTGCCCTGTATAGCTGTGCCATTGGTGTTCTGTTGCCTTGATCTGTCCGTGTTGGCAGGGCTCATTGGTGTGTTTGCAGATGGCAGAAGTGGTGGCAGGGGTGGCTTATTTACAGCTCCTGTGGCTGGACGGGGAGCCACACCGGAGGTGCCAAGTCGTTTGTCGTCGTCAGAAGAGGACTGTTAGACATCCACACCGGAGAGCTCTGGGACTGGGATACATGTGCGGTTCTTGCAGTGTCCCCAGCATCCCCTGTGGGTGGAAGAGACACACAATGTATGTTGGGGATCAGCACACATCAACAATTCACACACATTACAGTTGGTACTGTACTTCATGATGAGTGTATGTACATTGCATTGTCCTCCATTGTCACAGATAGAGGTCTATATTTGTTAAGCACATTGTCATGGCAACCAGAGGTGTTTTGATGGTCATTTGGAGCTGTGTGCGTGGTCAGTTTATGTATTGGTTCAAGTACTGTACATGTCCATTGCTGCTCAAGTGCTATCCCGTGCCTGACACAGGTGTGTTTTCCTTATCATCATTTGTGGTTTATCAAGGACATACGTGCACTTCCTCTTACGATGTGTTGCAAGATTGGGGCATGTGTGCTGGCCTTTGTGCATGTTTATTTTAGTCACATCGGTGTGTCGTAACAACATGGCCACAGTCCGGTATGTCTGATATCTCTTGTGGGCTGCCATATTGATGTACGTGTTCTTTGTTTACATCTCATTGCACACATGTGATGATGTTACCATACCAAATGATGTTGATGCTGATATTTGTACGTGATGACGTCATTTATCTTGTCAATGTCCTCCATGGAAAGAGGAGTTGAGCAATGCGACTCTCCTGATTTTCAGTGCTCATCACAGTGAGGGTCAATGGTTTGTGTGTTTGAGTTATGCTGCTGAAAGTTGAATGCCTCCTCCTACCCAGTCCAGGTTACTACTTGTGTTGCAAGTGCCAATGACAGTGAGGGGAGTGTTGTGTCAAGGATACTGACAATGCTGCATGAGGTAGGAGTGGAATGCACCTTACGACAGCACCTTGTGGACATGACACCATGCAACAGTGTCAGCTATCTTTCTGTGGCCATTCCATTCACTGTCATATGTCCCCTGTCAATTATGATTTGTAGCTTTGTGTGTGTTATGATATGTGCTAGGTCTGCATCTTCCCAATTGTCATGTAACGCACACACATTCACAGCCAGGCCAGGGGGCACCCCTGGGGCACTACTTCCACAAAATGTGAGTGGAAACATAGGGTTGCGATGGATGTGGATGTGATCATGTTTGGTGGGGGCAATGCCTAGGTGTGACTTGCAGTCAATTCATACATCAGGCCCATGTGCCAGCCATCTTGTCAGGGCATTTACTTTCATGGTGACTAGTCCCAAGGGTGCTATTAGTTCTGGATGAGAAGGTGTGTGTTGAGCCGGACTTGATAGTATTTGGAGTCATTGCAGGTCCTCCTTCACCCATAGAGCCCAGTTAATCCGCCCATGGCATGACTCCATTGCAGGGAGTCAAAGTTGACGTTCGGGATGACAGGCAGTGGTGTCCTGTTGTTTGTTTGATTAGTACTCCCACCAAGGCCTAGTGCTCCACACAGCAGAGCCCAGTGTCTCCCATCTTGGGAGTCTCTTTCCATACCCTGTGAGGTGAGCAGCGTTCAGGGCGTGCTTGATGGGCCATGTGGGAGGTGGACTGTTGACTGTGACTACGACTCCCATCATGCTATTGGCTACACCCACCTTCCCAAAATAACAAGACTTCCTTCCTGTGACTCGGCTTCCCTGTGAGGTGGTGTAACAGTGCTGGCAAGATGGCTGACAGTGGTGGCCTGGTGTTATTTTGTGCACAGTTCCCAGCAAGGCCATGTACTCCCCACAGCCGAGCCCAGTGACAGACATCTTGGAGGTGGGTTTGGACTCACTCTCTTGGAGAGCATATTCCCAAGCATGTTGTTTGGTATTGGTGGGAGGTGTGTGTGTGTCAGGGCCTGCAGATAGATGAAGTCAGTGCTAGCACTCCTCCTCCTCCCCTGCCATATGGGCCACCATGAAGCATGCTTCCATTGCAGGGAGTCACAGTTGACATTCAGGAGGTAAGGCAGTGGTGTCCTGTTGTTTGTTTGATTAGTACTCCCACCAGGGCCTAGTGCTCCCCACAGCAGAGACCATTGTCAGCCATCTTGGGAGTCTCCTTCCATTCCCTGTGAGGTGTGCATGGTTCAGGGACTGCATGATGGGCCATGTGGGAGGAGGACTGTTGGCTGTGACTACGACTCCCATCATGTATTGACTACACACACCTTCCCATAATAGGAAGACTTCCTTCCTGTGACTCAGCTTCCCTGTGAGGTGGTGTAACAGTGCTGGCAAGATGGCTGACAGTGGTGGCCTGGTGCTTGTTTGTGCACAGTTCCCAGCAAAGGCCTTGTGCTCCCCACAGACGAACCCAGTGACAGACATCTTGGAGGTGGGTTTGGACTCACTCTCTTGGAGAGCATATTCCCAGGCGTGTTGTTTGGTATTAGTGGGAGGTGTGTGTGTGTGTGTCAGGGCCTGCTGATAGATGAAGTCAGTGCTAGCACTCCTCCTCCTCCCCTGCCATATGGGCCACCATGAAGCATGCTTCCATTGCAGGGAGTCACAGTTGACATTCAGGATGTCAGGCAGTGGTGTCCTGTTGTTTGTTTGATCAGTACTCCCACCAGGGCCTAGTGCTCCCCACAGCAGAGACCGGTGTCAGCCATCTTGGGAGTCTCCTTCCGTTCCCTGTGAGGTGAGCATGGTTCAGGGACTGCATGATGGGCCATGTGGGAGGAGGACTGTTGGCTGTGACTACGACTCCCATCATGTATTGACTACACCCACCTTCTCATAATAGCAAGACTTCTTTCCTGTGACTCAGCTTCCCTGTGAGGTGGTGTAATAGTGCTGGCAAGATGGCTGACTGTGGTGGCCTGGTGTTTGTTTGTGCACAGTTCCCAGCAAAGGCTTTGTGCTCCCCATAGCTGAGCCCAGTGACAGACATCTTGGAGGTGGGTTTGGACTCACTCTCTTGGAGAGCATATTCCCAGGTGTGTTGTTTGGTGGTGGTAGGAGGTGTTTGTGTCAGGGCCTGCTGGTGGATGTAGTCAGAGTTAGCACTCCTCCTCCCCCCTGCTATATGGGCCACCATGAAGCTTGCTTCCATTGCAGGGAGTCACAGTTGACATTCAGGATGGATTCAGTGGTGTCCTGTTGTTTGTTTGATCAGTACTGCCACCAGGTCCTAGTGCTCCCCACAGCAGAGACCAGTGTCAGCAATCTTGGGAGTCTCCTTCCATCCCCTGTGAGGTGAGCATGGTTCAGGGTGTGCATGATGGGCCATGTGGGAGGAGGACTATTGGCTGTGGCTACAATTCCCATCATGTATTGGCTACACCCACCTTCTCAGCATACCCAACCTTCCTTCCTTTTGACTCTGCTTCCCTCTGAGTGGGTGAAATAGTGCTGACAAAATGGCTGACAGTGTTTGTTGGTGTTTAGGGCCAGTGCCTTTCTGTATTTGTTTGTAAGTTTGTACATGTTATGACATTGTTCCATTTTACTCAGAGATTGCAGGTATTGTGCTTATCTCAGTGGCATACAAATTGCGTGATAATTACCTTTTGGTTGCTATGGCTTTGCTAACAGTGATTGGTTTCACTGTCCCCTTGACAGTAATGTCTGTGTGTGTATTGCCTCACAATATTGGCTAGTTGGTTATGTACTCACCAGGCTCTGGTATTTCTGTTAATCCATGGATGCCCTCCGGTGGAAGGATGGCCCGCACCTTCTCCTCTCAGGCAGTGAAGTGCGTTGGTTTTGCAGGAGGCCTACCGCCGGTTCGCTGGCTCAGGGCATGGTCTCTGGCAATCAGCTTCTTGACCCTCCTTCGCACATCATAGTACCCGTTCTTTATACCCTCCATTGTGCACATGCAAGGTGCTTGTGCGTTCACCTTGTCGACAATCCTCTCCCACATCTTTGTTTTCTGTGACATGGGGGTCTGTTGGACCAATGTGCCAAATAAATGTGGCTCTACTCTGAGGATTTCATCAACCAAGACTTCCAACTCCGTATCTGTTAACTTTGGATTCTTCTTTGGGGGCAAGGTGCTGTGTGGTTGTGGAGATTGATGTGTGTGTGAGGGTGTTAGTGAGGGTGAGTGGGTGTCAGTGTATCTGGGTGTTTGTGAGAGTGTGTTTGTGAGGCACAAATGGTGTGAAGGTTGTTTGGTGGGTGAGTTGTGAGTGTGTCTCTGAGTGCAGGGTGGTGGTGTTCTCTGCTGTTATTAGTGTGGAATTTGCAGAGGATCATGGTAGGCATTTTGGTCCTTTATGTAGGTGGAGTTGTGGGTGTGCCTTTGTTCCAGTTTTTTTTATTTTTTATTTATTGATATTGATACTGCTTGTTTGGTCTTTTTCAATTTGTTTCTATGTCATTTTCGTGAGCATGATGGAGGTGTTCAGTTGTCCAGGACGGACTCTTAGAGGGGCACTTGCGGCCTCATCCGCGTCTGTCACTCTCACATTCTGCTATGTTGCAGCCTTCGCATACGCGTCGATCGCAACGGGCTCTTTTACGTGGCAGTCAGTAAGTCTGTACGTTTCTGTCTTGCGGGATGCGCTCCGTGTGAGTCTTTGGTATTTCACACACATTGCATCGTACTTGGCCGGACGTGCAGCGCGTGTACGTGTCGGTTGGACACATTCCTGGTCCGAGTCGTTCGATAGGGTGCCCGTTCAGTGTCCGACCGAATCATGATTTTCAGTACGTTTCGATCGTGCGGATTGTGCTCTGTGCGAGTCGTTCGTACTTCACTGGAATTGCATCGTACTTGGGCGGTCGTATGGCGCGTGTTCGTGTCAGTCGGCCTCCAGTCCTGGTCCATGTCGGTTTGTACAGTTTCCAACCGGGATCAGAATTGGCCCCTAAGTGTAGCGTGAAAGAGTGCCTTATTTACAAGACAGCGTTAAGCCACCTCAAATGGCTTAACGCTGCCTTGTAAATAAGGCAAAGCCCTTATCGCCACTACAACGTCCTGAAAAGTGATGTTGTGGTGGCGAAAGGGGCTTGTAAATATGCCCCTTAGTGTGGTGATACCGCACAACACCTCATATGGCTTCTTCTAAAAGCCCATTTGATCTCATGAGGGGGAGGAAAACTTCTGTGGATCTTTGGCCATTTTGTATAGTTAAAATTAAAGAGTTGTGAGAAACTGCAAACAGAAAATCTAATGATTTCAATAAAAAGAAAGCAGAGGCTAAAAGTTCTACTAAAAATATCAGATTGAAAATTGGGGATTGGGTAAGAAATCAAAATCCCATATTGCTAAGAAAGGGTCTATCAAAATTCACGACAAATATGTGAAATATGCAAGAATGCTGTAAGATAATTATCCAGTGGAAGTTGGTTGTGCACTTCTCGTGTAGCATTAGACCCTAGTGTAAATTTTAGGAGTGTACCCAGATTTGGTTCTAGAGAGCATCACAACAGTCATATCTTCACAGGTGACAATGAAAAAGTGGTGACAAACAGAAAAAGTACAGGAGTTTGTTTCAGACCTAGAAATCTACCTGATCATGTCACAGCAGTTACTAATCAAAAGTGACATTTTAATTCCATTGTTTTCTTAGTTTTTTCCCCTTTCTGTCTTTTCTGCTCCTCTACTTCTTTTATTAAAAAATAAAAGAGAAGGGGATAGGTTGATATATTAATGTCTGGTTCAGTTCAAGGCTATATGTATAAATTAACTTTATTGTATATGGTTATTTAAAACCTTAACAAAGCACACAAAATCAATAAACAGATTTCCAATGACTTAAGAACAATTTATGAGAATATACATAAAATATATCAACGATTCTTCACATACCTCTGAGTCCTATCAACGTTCTGATTACATTTGACTGGATCTAAGAAGACGGCTGAACCGTGATTATAGCAGCTGTATGTTATTGTTAATTATAAATACACAGGTCACGAGTGAATTTAATACAATTTGTGAATAAATATTTAAAATATCGACAATTATTCTGGATCTCCAAGAATTAGCAGCTTTGTAATTATGTTTAACAGAGTCTAAACAGAGTGCAGAATTATAAATATAGCAGCTGCATGGTCTTTCTGCAAGGCAGCGATTCATATTAAAATCAAAGTAAAAATCTTAAAAAGCAAGCTGTAATAAGCAACAAGTATTACTAATATATAAACAAAGGGGGATATTCACAAGGATCTATCGCCGAGTTAACGGCACTTTATCGCAGCCAAAGTAGCGATAAATGTATTGCCCCAATCACAAGCTGGTGTAAACTGCCCACATCACCAGTTTACCCGCGATAGCAGCTGCAAAAAACATCGCCAACGATGACGCCCGCAACTATTGCTAATGAGATGCAGAGTAGGCATTACCATGCCAAAAGCAGCAACAACACCACTCCACAAAATTCACAATGACCAGCCAGAACTGCGATAAGAACACAAAACAGGCGATAAGGCGCATTAGCAGCAGGAAAATAACACCTGCTCTTACCTGGTGCAAATTCGGACCACAGCCTGCACCAAAAAAGGAAGCACAGCCCACAGTCACATTGGAAGGGCAACAGATGCACCCGGGCAACTGAACATGCAGCCTGGTAAATCGAAAGGGCAACAACACCCGCCGCCACCACCCCCAGGACCCCCCTCCCCGGTATCCCCCGACCAAAGACATGCCACATCAGCTACACCTAAACACGTGCAAAATAATCCGCTTGATTTTGCACAATCACAACCAGTGACATGCATGTGTCATCACAAAAATTAGCATCACACATTCACTTTCGAAGAAACAAATGAAACTTTATTAACATGAACACTGAAATGAAAGAAGATTCATGACGGCTCCCCTCGGGAAGATCTGTAGGTCAAAGCCTGCAAGACAAAAATCATGATGAGAAGGTGTGTCCTGAGCACATCAAATGTCAGAGAGAGAGCGAAGGAGAAAGAGAAGAATAGAGGGAGAGAGAGAGATAAGAAGTGAGGGGGAGAGAGAGAGACAGAGAGAATAAGAGAGGGAGAGAGAGAGAGAGAAGAGAGGGCGAGAGAGAGAGAGAGAGAAGAAGAGAGGGGAGAGAGAGAGAGTGCTGCACCTTAGCACCCAGGCCACACTGCTCACCTGCTGCCACCGGTGTGTCTCCAACCACTTGCCGGTATGTATAGCAGTACACCATGTCACACATCTGAGACAGAGACGTCATCTGAAACAGAGTCCAGATACATGATTGGCACAGTACACACAATTGCACAAGACAACATCACCTGCCCACCCATGCACACCCAGGCAGAGGCACCCCAGCCCCTCCCGCCGCCCATCGGAGCATGCCCGCCCATGCACACCCTGGCCTCACTTCTCCCTTCTGCCACCAGTGTGTAGACAGGACTGCAAGCCACAAGCCTGTGGCCCGCGCACATGCCACCCTCAACACCATTCAGCCCCGCTCCGCAGGCCACCAGGTCTCACGTTTGGTGCTGGGTCTTGATTACTCCATGGCATAGGACATACCAGTGCACCCGGCATCATCGCAGGCTGCACACCCGCTCAGCCCAATGGGTGCCACTAACTAAATTAGTTAGGCCCGTGCGGCCCACTGGCTCTGGCCTACACTGCGGTCCAGCAGGGCACACAAAACCTGAGCTGTCCAGACTGCCGGGATGGGGCATCATCGCAGGCTGCACACCTGCTCAGCAGATTAAGGTGCCACTGACTCAGTGCACCCAAAGTCACCGTTCCGTGGCGGGGTGCCTGTGCTGGCCGCAATGCTCCATGTGCCACTAACCCTGTGCAACGCCAGTCACCGCCACGTGGTGGTAGGCCCTTGACGACCACAAGGCCTCGGGTGCCACTAACCGTGTGCGCAACAACTCATATGCCCTTTATGATTGAGAACCATGGCGCGTCCATCATCCAGTCACCACCTGCAGAGGGGAATGTGATGTAGTCGGCCCCTTATATTTGCGGGGTCACATGGCCTGTGATGCCTCTGCTGGATGGGTGTGGTGTGCGTGCAAACCTGCCCTCAGGGAGTGGCTGTGACATGCGGACAACTAGACCAGTGACCTTCACACCACCAGTGTGTACTCATGCGACGGGTAGCAATGAGGGCCCCCCTTGGAGCTTAAGCAGAGTGGTCTGACCTGCCATACGCCAGACCAGCGCAGGGCCTGCAAAAATGACTTGTGGGCTCTGAGCCTCAGTCCATGTCTGGACATGGAAGTGACTGATGCGTGTGTCCCTGTTGTAGTGTGGACCCGGGACACAATATGCAATGTAGCACTCTCTGACTGGCATCCCACAGGATGAGTATCATTGACGCAAGGGAAATCATTGTCCCTACATTCATCCACAAATTCATACATGAATGATGAAAGACATGACACAGCAGTGAGTCACTAGATGTTTATTGCACATCCAGTGCAGTTCTGCAGCTGGAGCGGTACAGGGCAATGCCAAGCACACTACACAATATGGGCCCTTGGAGGGCCAGCCAGAGTCCATCCGGGGATGACAAGTACTGCAGAAGAGGAAGGGTACAGTCCGCAGTCTGGTTGCCGTGTCATTGGTCATCAAACAGGATATGGCAGTCCATGTCACGTACAAGGTGAGTGCCTCGGAGTGTATCGGGTGTCAGTGGATGGTTATGAGGCCATGTGCGGCACCAAGCAGAAACAGGCCAGGTGACGCAAATGAATGCTAGTGCCTCCTGATCACAATCTCATCCACGTCCTCGTCCCCGGATGTGTGCACTGCCCCATGGATGGTGTGGGGGCAGCAGCATTCATCTGTGCCACGCCTTGTGGCAGCAATGCCATGATGATGATCTGCAGGGCATGGTAGATCCCAGCTACATTTCGCTGATGTACAGCAGTGGCTGCCATCCTTTCCGCCTCTATCCACACCATGTCCTCCATGAGCCTCCGCATGTGTGCCAGCTCACGGCTGGTATCACTGGTGCCCCTCTGAGCAGACAGGTGTTCTTCTCTCCGTGTCAGGACTCCAGCGATGTCAGTCCGGGCTCGTTGGAGACCATGGAGCGGGCCTGGACACCCATGGATGGTGTCCAGTTAGGTGGCCATGAGGTCGAACCCCACCCACACCTGCTCAGCCATCTCGCTCTGGGCCTCCAGCACACGGCGTTGGAAGGCCGTGTGTTGTTCCTGGGGGTCTTGGGAGACTGCTGGGGCCGTGGGTGCCTCCTGATGGGTGGTTTGGGTGGTGGATGGGGTCTCATCGTTGCAGCTGATCAGCCCTGATCCTGGAGGTGAGTCGCAGATGATGTCAATGATGTCTAGGAGTGCTTGTGCATCGATGTTGGGTTTGTCCTCCTCGTTATCAGTGAAGAGTGTCTGGGACTGCTCTGCAGGGGGTGTTGACGGTGGCACTGAAATGTGAAGGGGAGATGGTGTATTGCAATGTGTCCACATGTATGTAGCCGCATGGTACAAGTTGACATTCAGACAGCATGGCATTGTACATTGTGACAGTCTATAGATCTGGCCGATGACCCAGAGTCATTGTGGGAGTGCACTGTGCTCTGCTTGATTGTGCATGAGTGCCATTGTGGCCATCTCCACCCGTCCCCCCAGTACCTGGTGGTCACTCACCCTGTTGCTGTTGTGTTGTGTCCTGTCGAGTGGTGTCCGGTCCCCTGACTACGGCCACAGTATCCACACTGATGACTGTCGACATCAGCTCCTCATGTCATCCAGCACGAGCTGTGGCGCTGGGCCCCCACCTCCAGTCTGCATTGCTGCCTTCTGGTTGGCTGCGAGTTTCTCCTTCGTCTTTCTCTTGATGTCATTCCATCGCCTCTTGACCTCGTCCATTGTGCTCTCTGACGGCATTCACCTTGTCCACGATGTCCCGCCATATTCCAGTTTTGGTGCACAATGACACGTTGGAGGTGACGAACAGTTGTTGACGGTGTTCCATCACCTCCGTGACTATGATCCTGTTCGCCTGTGGACTGAACTTCGTCTTCCTTTTCTTCTTGTCCTTGCCCTTCCCTGTCCCCGAGGTCCCGGGCTGGTCATCCGGAGTGCTTGTGGTGTTGCGTTCATCCTCTTCACCTGCTCCAGCTGCCTCCATGGTGCTTGGGTGTTGGTCAGTTTGTGTTTGGGTGTTTTTTCTACTTTTATGGTGATTTTTCCCGCCTGCCAGGTGTTTATTGCAGGCCTGGCGCTGCTTAGTGCTGATTTCCTCATCGCGCTTTGGCCCATCGCAGGTTTTTTTGTGTTTTTATCTCCATCGAGGTGGTTGTATCGCGGACATTGTACGCGGTTTCGGCAGACTATCGCATGGTACCGCCTTGTTGTGCATTCCATGTTGTCACAGGGTTATTTTCCCGCAATGGGCTGCAATGTTGAGAGTTGTGTTAAGCTACTCTTGCGGTAGTTATCACACGTTCTTGTGAATATACCCCAAAGTCCTTCCAGGTGTATCAGCGATGTATTTATGTTTAACAATTCTGAGTGGGAGCATATGCACGGATTAGCTGTTTGTCATTCGCCATGCTATGCTTCTTTTTTACTCCTGTAGGGTAAGGTTTCCCAACAAACAGTGTTTGGGGTTGTATTTTCAGGCAATACCGACCTTCAGCTCATATTGAATTGCATAACATTGCTTATTTGACCGTCCATTTTGTTAAACTCAACTAAGCACCTTCGAAAAAGTGTAAAAGCAGTTCTCAGAAGGTTCTCACAACCATTGAATATCCTTAAACCCCAAACCAGAATGTACTAATCATAAACTGCTTTTACGGGACAAGGTGTTCATAGAACAAGGCCATGGCACAGCTTAAGGTGCAAGTGCATTGTACAAATAAGAAGTACAGTTCAAGTCAGTCTTTACTCCTTCTTTTTGGACATTTCTTTGAATGATGGCATTAAAAACATGCCCCCCCCCTACAAGCAAGGAGTCCTGACGTTCCCCGTAGCCAGATAATAACAGCTTACCTGCAAGGGCGTATTCCCATATTCCTAAAGAGTGCTTTTAAAATAATTTTCACTGGGCACTGGACAGACAGACACAGAAGATGTGGGCCAGCGTCTCTTGTTTGTATCCACAAAGCCTGCAGGTTAAATTCCGCAACTGATTTTTACTCCATATTACCAACACGGAGTAACATAAATTGCTGCTTTATTGCCAATGAAAAGTGCTCTGCCAGGAGGTAAGATAGAATAAGAGTTTATTACTGTCCAGGCATGTCTCCTTTTCGCACGTGCCTTTTTGTCTGTTAGCGTTGACGCAATTCAAGTTGCGCATTTAGCCCTTGATTGAATGGTGCTTTTCCCATAGTTGCTAGCAATACTTCTCGAATGCCTAAATTCTTAGGGCCCCATTTATGAGGACTTACTGTAGGGCAGTGCCGCAGTCTTTCCTGCGGCGCTGCCCTACTGCAAAAGAAAAGGGCAGGAATGGACCATATCTATTAGATACGGCGCACTCCTATTCTTTTCCCCTGCGCCTTAGCATGCTCATTTGGGGGCATATTATCAAGGGAATTATCGCCGCTTTAGCGGCACTTTTTGCCGATAAAGCAGCGATAATTTTATCGCCCTATTAGCAAGCCTGCGCTAACATGCGTTAGCGCAAGCTTTCCACCGTTAGCTGCCTTTTGATTCATCGCCTTGCATGTCAGCGATATGTATCGCTAATGACATGCAAGGTAGGCGTTACTTACCTAAATTTCATGGTAAAGATCGCTAACAGCACGTCGCTGTATTATCAAGGATATCCCATGATACAATAATTTGCGCTAACCTCCGATGTACGCAGGTTTTTAACAGCTGCTAAAAACCTGACTAAAGCCAGATCCCCATCAGAAGACCCACAGACATCAAAGAGGTAGAGGGCATATTAAAAAGTAAGAGTGATAATTATCGCCCGTGCCAAGTATCTCTTTGATGTCTGTGCGCCATCGCTACCGATGGCAAGCTATTGCCTGAAAACCTATCTCCTCTTAGCGGGAGTTATCGCGCCCTTTCCCTGACACTATAGCCTCTCACAGACGTGTTGATAATACGTCGGTAAGAAGCCAAAAATTATCAGGGAAAGGAGGCGATAACAAAACTTCCGATACTTGGCACGGGCGATAATTATCGCCCTTACTTGCTAATACGCCCCTTGATTCCATGGGGCATATTATCAAGCCAGGCGATACAATTATCGCCGCTTTAGTGGCAGAAAACTGCCACTAAAATGGCGATAATGGGCTTGATAATATGCTCTATGGAATTCCAATTGAAGCCCGTGTTAGATGTGAAGGACATCTAACCTGAGCTTCAATTGGAATTCCATAGAGCATATTATCAAACCCATTATCGCAGTTTTAGCGGCAGTTTTCTGCCGCTAAAGCGACGATAATTTTATCGCCTGGCTTGATAATATGCCCCCATTTCTGCTGTTTCTTGCTTCTCTGACTGACTTTTTATGAACTCGATTGTTACGGCACAGAGATAGACATCTGCCATCAACTTCTCAATCTCCAGAATCCGCCATTTTAAGCTTTTTTAGTTGTGTGTCCTCAGTGCAGATATTAGGTTGTTTGCTGGAGTTAGCTCAGTGCTCTTGTACAAGATCCTGATTGTTTGGACGAAATGATCGCTCTCTGGAGCCGGGTAAATTTGAGAGTCACATACTTGGAGCAGCGCTGCTTCATTGATTACCGTATAGTTGATTTTTTAGCTTTTCCTCCCACTTATAATGGTGATCGATGCAGGCAAATCCTCGTTTTAATTGCTGTTCAGGATTCCAAATTCTAATTTCTCCAGCCTCTTCCTAAAACTCAATCCACTGAAGTTGCACCTATTGGTACTGACTTTACTGAGGTCTGTATTGAAGTCACCAGAGATGAGTATTATAGCATGCTTGTTTTAACATCTATCACTGCTTCCGGATAAAGACTCTTTTGCAAAAAGGAAGCAGGCATGGGCATTAATGAATGGATATAAAAAGGTGAAAGCCCAATCCTATCTTGAATCTCCATGGTCGCTGAAGCATAAACATATTTTTATAAAGGCTCGTTTTGGTGCTTTCCCCGGATTCTGTCTTGTAATGCCTTGGCTTCGAACAGTGGAATTACCGCTGTGTCGCTTATGTAAATTGGAGAAGAGAATAATATTCATTTGCTGTGCCTATGTCCGAAACTTAAAACTGGAAGAAAATCTATACTTAAGCAGCATTTTAACTTACGAGGAATATGGACTTGTAGACAGGCACTGGTATGATGTCTGTGCTCAGACGATATAATACTGAACTCAGCTTTTGTAAAGTTTTTATTAATTTTAAGATCAGAGTTAGACCAGCAAAATCAAATTGAGATGTAATATAGGATGTATATAAAATGTAATCTGTATTATGAAATCGGTATTATGAAGTTTAACATATTTGACAATATGACTGATTGGTTTATCTATTCATGTTTTTAATATTGTTTTGCTGCCGTATGAGTTTTGTTGTTTTAATCAATGCTGCCCTATAAGCCTCTTTCTTTGCTTTATTTTGATGTTTATAAACATTTAGCAGCATCAGTACTGTGCAAGTCAGGCTTGCATCCCTGGGTTCCAATCTGATAGCTCGAAGCCAATTTACTCCCAGAGCTAATTGTTCTTTGGACAAATTGAATTTGGCTTCACGGTATGTCGCTAGTCCCCCTTTGGGGTGTCCATATTTCAAGGATTTTATCTCTAGACAGTAGAGCCCTACGTCACCTACTATATGCAGTGCTTCCAGGCTCCACACTTCCTACATCAAAATACCTTCATAATTCTGCATAAGTTATCTTGCGTCTTCAACCCATGAGTATTCCAGGAGCAGATGTTTAGACAGGATGGCTCTTTAGTTCAAGGCTTTTTTAACCGTTTGCCATTAATGCAATTTTCTTACACGTTCATTCTTATACTATGCACTTCTAGCTTAGGCATGTGTGCACTGAAATTATATTTACAAAGGGGTCAGGTGTGATGATGTCAATGTGCTAGGTCTCTTCAGAGGGATGGAATGTAATGACATCTGGAACTGGGTAAGGGGTGAGCGTTCTATACCTTTCACTGTGTCTCCATATTAAATACATTTGCACAGCCTACAGAAGCTCGTGACGTGCATCTGTACATAGGGCTGTCGTGCCTTTGAGTGGTATGGACAGAATTTCAGCAGAGACTCCTTCCTCTGACACATTAGGTCACACCTCAGCCTGAAGGTGTATTTTCAGTCCAGAAAAGTCAGCAGCTGTAAAAATGTGATTAGCAGCGAGTCTTAGAGCACAAACACCATTTAATATTCGGCCCTAATTAACACTTCTGGTCGAGGAGATGCCTGCAAGGAGATGAGAGCAATGAGGGAATATATCAACAAAGGCACATATTCAAAGGAAAGGCAATGCAGAAAAGCCATAAAGGAACACACTTTAAGCAAGGAAATGTATCCTTTGAGCGTGACTGCTTTTGTCAGCACGGCAGGCCTTTCCAACAGAGGGCGTCTCTCTGAGGATAATCAAAGGGCCCCCCGTGGAGGTACCGGGACACCTCCTCGGCTCTGCCAAGTCCTTAAATACAACATCTCCCGGAGCCATGCGGGCAATTTGAAGAGGCAGACGCCATGTCGCTGTGATTCCGAGTCTCTGAAGACAGGCGCAGTGCACGGTGATCACAGGTGTCTATTCTGCAGAGAGGCGTCGCAGCGGTCTGCAAAGGCCTACTACAAGCCGCGGGAATGTGAGCGCTCTAACTAGATGCGGGTCCTTTTAATGAGTCTGAGAGAGGGACATGGGAAGGAAGGAAGGAAGGAAGGAAGGGAAAGGAAGGGAAGGAAAGGAAGGGCAGGAAGGAAGGGAAAGGAAGGGAAGGAAAGGAAGGGCAGGAAGGAAGGGCAGGAAGGAAGGAAGGAAGGGAAGGAAGGGAAGGAAGGGAAGGGAAGGAAGGGAGGGAGGAAGGAAGGAAGGAAGGAAGGAAGGAAGGGAAAGGAAGGGAAGGAAAGGAAGGGCAGGAAGGAAGGGAAAGGAAGGGAAGGAAAGGAAGGGCAGGAAGGAAGGGCAGGAAGGAAGGAAGGAAGGGAAGGAAGGGAAGGAAGGGAAGGGAAGGAAGGGAGGGAGGAAGGAAGGAAGGAAGGAAGGAAGGAAGGAAGGAAGGAAGGAAGGAAGGAAGGAAGGAAGGAAGGAAGGAAGGAAGGAAGGAAGGAAGGAAGGAAGGAAGGAAGGAAGGAAGGAAGGAAGGAAGGAAGTAAGTAAGTTAGTTAGTTAGTTAGTTAGTTAGTTAGTTAGTTGGGTGGCTGGTGGGTAGGACAGAGGGACTATGTATGACTGGCCTGAGGCCAATGTGGAATCGTGCTGTCCCTGAGGTCATTGAATGTGATCGCTCAGGGCAGCGTTGCTATACTGATCCTGAAGAATCCAGAGGGACAGCCTTCTTCACAGCATCTGTGGAGCAGCCCTACAGGGTGTTAGCTTTGCTGCTATCAAATGGGGGCAGAACAGGGAGATGAGACCTCCCTTCGAGAGGACACTGAAAAGGAATGGTACCACTATTGAAGGGTGGACTTCGTCACCAGGGGACCCAAGCGCTGGGCAGTCTGCTGCTAGGCTAGCATCAAAATAAAGGCAGGCAGATTCACGGACCCAGACTCTAGAACACCTATCGAGTCAGCTAAGGTCCGTGCACAAAACAAGTTTACATTAGAAAGCGCTCCGCATCTATGCTGTGCGCTACCATAAACACAACACATCTTCCTCCCTTAAACAATATAACAAACAAAACAAAAAACACAAACAAAAAAAACTTTAAAAAAACTAAATAAATAATAAATAGACTATGGATGCAACTTCCTTTGGATAAAAGTTACAAAATCTGACAACCATACAGGTTTTTTACGCAAACGTTTGGTTTCATGACAATTAACATCTTTTTGACATACATCAAAATTGATTGGACTACTAGATAATGTGGCTTCATTGTCATCATTCTGACATACATCATAACTACGATCCATATTACTATTGTTGCAATTATTTGTTCCAGAGATCTCCTCAGAAATGTCCTCTAAAACTTGACTACTTGTAGGAGAAGAATGGACCTCTTTATATAATTTCTTGTCACCTCTAAGCACCGCAATTTTGTTCAAATTCCACACTTTACCATTAGAAAGTCTAACGGCATTCCTCAAGACCTCACTAACCTCAAAAGGACCCATAAATTGGCTTTCACCCTTGGAAGCTCTCCACGGTTTTTTAACCTTAACCAACATACCTACTTTTACATTAGATAGTGGATTAGTTCTTTCTTTGAAGTTAAAACTGTGTTTATTAACAATATGTGATTTTTCCAACCTCCTAGTTACTTTATCAAGGTCCACATGGCGTTTAGTGCATGAAATAAGCCACGCAGGATTGACCTTAGTCCTAGGTAGTCTACCTCTCATGATCTCGAATGGAGTACTCTGAGTCATGTCATTGGGAGTTATCCTGTATTTCCACATTGTTTTCATTACTTGATATTCCCACTTGCCATCATTAGCACCAACCATTTGAATGGCCGCTTTAAGTACTCTATTAAATCTTTCTATTATACCATTTCCGGAAGGATTATAAAGTGAAGTGGTACAATGAGTGACTCCAGTTTTACTGAAGTATTCCTTAGCCTTATTAGATAAAAATTGTACACCATTATCGGTGATTACCCGTATAGGTAATCCCTCTTCCTCTAGAAATAGTAAAACCGTGTCAGTATTAATTTTTTCAACAACTTTTACAACAGGCCATTTTGAAAATAAATCAATAGTAGCCACAATGTATTTGTTCAAAGGACCAATGGGACCCATAATATCCATTGCAATAGATTCCCAAGGACCATCAGGAATGTTGTGTCCTTGCATAATCGGTTTCAACGTCTTCAACGATTTGTCAGCATTTGCACAGTGAATGCAATCCCTAACCACACGTTCTACAAAAATGTCTAATCCTGGCTGTTGTGGGGCCGCTAGCGCTGATGGAGGCCCTCGTTACATGCCCCGCAGTTGCAATGATTGACGCCACACTTCGTGTCGGGGTCTCGGCACGTGACTGCCTCCGCAGGCCGCGCCCCTTTATTTTATACAGTGGCGTACGCCACGAACGTGGCGTACGCGTTGCGTAGTGTCCTCATGCGCTCTAGCGTCTAACGCTAGAGCGCTAACTGTAACATCCCTCCCCAACTTGGATAACAAAATAAACAGAAGTCCATAACAGTCACTCACTTGCTTGACAGGCAAAGTCTTTAAGGCGGCTGCTTGGCGTGGGGTTCTCTCTCAGACCATACCTGGCAGTGGCACGAGTGCCGGAGCTGGTTGGGTGGCTATTCGGGGCTTCACCTTCCGTCGGGGCCTGAGGGCTCTGCTCTGGGGCGCTGCTGGCTCCGCTGGACGTCAGTCCTGGTCCCAGCTCTGGGGTTGAGATCTCTTCCTCCCCTCCGTCCAGCCCCCTCTGCCCGCGGTCAGTGGCCTCCGGAATGCGTTTGAACCACGAGATGTTCCTGGTGGTCGACTCCACCCCTCTTTCTGCTGTGACCATTGTACCCCGCCTCTGTGCCACAGTCCAACTACCTGGTTCATACCGGGGTCTGAATTTTCCTCCCGGCCTTCTGTCCTTCACGAGGACGCTGTCCCCTGGTCTGATGTCGCGGTCTCGACTGCCTCTGGCCCGGCTCACTTGTCGGTTGCGGTGTGCTCGTCGTTGAAAGACCTGCTCCGCTTCGAACGGTGGGGGCGCCCACCCAGGGACTGTGGGTAGCCCATCGCGGCGGGGGCCATTGAGCATGAGAGACCACGGGGCTTGTTTGGTGGAACAGTGGGGCGTGCTCCGATATTCTCCCAGGAATCGCTGGATTTCCCTTTCGGGGTCTAGTTGCTCCACGCCGGCTATTCGAATCACTTCATTCAGGGTCCTCATGAATCGTTCTACTTCTCCGTTGGCCTGTGGCCACTGAGGAGTGATTCGCCGATGTCGTACTCCCTGATGCTGAAGGAACTCCCGGAACTCATGACCGTGGAAGGGTGGCCCATTGTCGCTCTTCATCTCCGAGGGGCGCCCGAACATGGCAAATATTTTCTCCAGCGCTGGTCCCACGAACATGAAGGCTGTGGACGGTAGCACTTCCACTATGGGATATTTCGAGAAGTTGTCAATGACCACCAGCGACACTTTTCCGTTTGGGAGGCTTCCGAAGTCTATACTAATCTTGTCCCATGGGTACCTTCCTGGTTCTTCTGTCACGATGGGGGCCGGAGGCTCTGGGCCGCTCGTCACCTGGCACGCAGCGCAGCTTCTTACCACCTCGTCCACCATGCCATCCAGCCCCGGGAACCATATCTTCGCCCTCATCCTGGTCTTCATCTTCTCCGTCCCTTGATGGCCGTCGTGAGCAATGGTCGTGGCTTGATGGCGTAGTGCGGTGGGCATGACGATCCTAGACCCTCGCAGGACGACACCATCGCGGGTCATACTTAGTTCATTCCGCACTCGCCACATCTGCTGCAAGTCCTTCTTGTCCTCGTCTGCCCACGAGTTGGCGGTGTGTAGGAAATCAGCCCATGACCCTTTTTGAAGAGCTCCCCGTGTCCTTGCCAGCATGGCGTCGTGCTCCCCGGCACGTATGATCTCCTGGATTGTCAGTATCCGAGGGCAAGTCAGCGCAGCTAGGAGGTCGATGTGTGCTTCGGTTTCATCTTCCTCTTCTTTCCCGATCGGGGACGTCACCCCACTTTCCGGGTGTCGTGACAGAAAGTCTGCCGGGTTTTTCGCACCTGGCCGGTATGTCACCTCCATCTGGTATTGTTGTAGTCCAATGGCCCACCTCTCGATCCTCGGGGGGGGGTGGGGCGCTGTCCCTTTGAACAGGGGCACCAATGGTTGGTGGTCTGTCACCACAGTAAAAGGGTGCCCGCAGACATAGAGGTGGAAATGCCGGCAACCCCATCGGATGGCTAGTGCTTCGCGTTCAATCTGAGAATACCTCTGTTCAGTTGGGGTGAGTGCCTTGCTGGCGTAGGCCAGGGTGGCCCATGTCCCTGGTTCTTGCTCTTGCGTAAGGACTGCGCCCAGTCCCACCGGACTGGCGTCGACAAGTAGTTCTGTCTTCCTGGTCGGATCAAAGTAGACCAGAGTGGCCTGGTCCAGCAGCGTGGTCTTGATAGCATGGAAGGCATCTTCTTCCTCTTGCCCCCAGCGCCACAGGGTGTCTGTCTTCGTGAGGCGTCTGAGAGGTTCCGCCGTGGTAGCCAAGTTTGGGATGAACCGCCCACAGTACGTGGCCATCCCGAGAAAACTGCGGACTTCCGACGCAGAAGTCGGTGCTGGGGCGTTCTTGATAGCCTGGGATTTTCTTGGGTCCACTTGAATGCCATGGTTGGTAAACGTGTATCCGAAGAACTCGATGCTTTGCTGAAAGAACTGGCACTTCTCCTTGTGCAACGTGACCCCAAACTCTCTCAGCCTCATCAGTGTGGACCGGACCCGTCGGTAGTGTTCATCCACTGTTGTGGCGTGTATCAGTATGTCATCACTGACGTTTAGTACTCCTGGTAGCCCCTGCAAGATGTCTCTGATAGTGTTCTGAAATATTTCGGCCGCCGAAGAGATGCCAAAGTTAAGGCGTCGGTACCTGCGTAGCCCTAGGTGCGTGCTGAAGGTAGTGATATACCTGCTCTCTTCGGCCAGCGTTAGTTGGTGGTACCCCGCGTTGAGGTCCAGTTTGGAGAACCACCGGGCTCCGTTAAGGTCTGCGATTATGTCATCCATTGTGGGCGTGATGTGCCTCTCCCTTTTGATGGCCTTGTTGGGCAGCCTCATGTCGATGCACACTCGAATCTTGCCTGGTTGCCGGGGCTTTTCCGCTATCACCATGGGTGATACCCAGGGGGTGGGTCCGGTTACTGTCTCTATGACACCTTGCTCCTCCAGCCTCCTCAGCTCCTCCTCTACCAGCGGGCGTAGGTGGAAAGGAATCCTCCTGTGTTTTAACGCTGTGGGTGTGACTGAACGGTCAATGTGGAGCTTGACTGGTGGTCGTCGGATGTTCCCCAGACCAGTGAACAGCTCCGGAAACTGGTCCAGCAGGGTAGTCGTCTGGGACTCTTGTACCTTCCGGAGGAATGCGATCAGCCCTAGGTCTTCGGCTGAGTGCCCGCTGAGGAGGGTGTCTGCCTCTTGATTGATCACATGTATGTCAATCGTTATCTCTGCGTCATCCGACTTCACCGGCACCGTCATCTTTCCTGCCAGGGGCAGCGGTGTGTCACTTCCGTAGGCATAAATCTGGGCTTTTGACCGTCGGAGTTCGGGCTTGGGTCGGAGGCGATTGTATTGCTGCACTCCCATCACGGTGACTGACGCCCCTGTGTCGATCACTGCGTTTATCCGGGACCCAGCGACTAGGACGTCGCACCTCGGTTGTGGTCTTCTCGAGCTCTTGAGGGCTCTGGTGAATGAAATCAGGTATGTTTCCCCTTCGTCATCATCGGACTCCATTGCATCTTCCCGCAGGGCCTGCGCTTGCTTGCGCCCTGGGTTGGTGGGGGAGGACAACGACAGCTGGGATAGCTGTCTCACCATGGCCTTCTCTGGCCTCTTTCCCCTCCGGTCCCGTTGCGTGGATCGTTTTCGGCAAACAGACGCAAAGTGGTTCATCACGCCGCAGTTGTCACACGCCTTTCCTTTCGCAGGGCACGTCCTGCCTCCGTGCTCGTCATACCCGCAGTACCCGCACGGGGCTGCAGGCTTCTTTGCCGCCGGTCGGCGGGAAGCTTCACGCGTCTGTACTGCGTCGGCCCGCTCCGTTTTGACTGTTACTCCTGACCCGGCGCCTCGTGTGAGCGCCATCTCCATCTCCTCTGCGCGGGCGTCGGATAGATCATGGGACCGTGCCAGCACTAGAATGTCCGCCATCGGGATGTTCGGTTGGCGGAGAATGAGTGTTCGTAACTTTTTGCTGCGTATGCCGCATATTATCTGTGCTCTGATCTCTTCCTTGGCTCTATCACCGACGAGGTGCGTGTCTGCCAGCACCCTCAGTCGAGCGTGGAATGCATCCACCGACTCCCCTTACTTTTGCCTCGCTTGGCGCAATTTGAAATGTTCAAAATCCGGGTTCAACTGGGGGTCGAAATGCGCATTGAGGGCTCTCACGGCCGCGTCATAGTCGTCCGCGTTCCCTGTGTTGGGGAGATGCTTGAATAGGAGATAAACTTCTTCCCCTGCATAGTGGAGTAGTAGGGACCTTTTCACGGTGCCATCCGTCTCCCTGGTGCCCGCGAAATAGTTGTCGAGTCGGCCAATCCACGTTTGCCAGCGTGGGGCGGCAGTGGCAGGGTCAGCAGCTTCACTGAAGGGCGGCAGAACGCCGGACGCGGGGTGCAGTGGCACTGCCTGGGCGGGGCGCTCATCATCACCCATGGCTCCCTGGGGCACAGCACAGCAGGAGAGACGGGAGCAGGCAGAGGAGGCCGCAGTGGCAAGAGATGCCCACACCCGGGATTGACAGAGGGCGTCAGGGCTCAGCCAGGGCACAGCAGGCAACTGGGGCAGAGGGCTTCAGGGCCCAGCCAGGGCACAGCAGGGAAATAGAGTCACTCAGTTCAGTGGCAGGAATGTTCATCTGCCGAAATGGGCCGTGTTCGGTGCACACGTGCACTCACCGTAGGTCGTGGCAGACTCAGAGGGGCCCAGCTGCACTGCCTGCGTGAGACGGAGCCGGTTTCAGTCGGGCCCGTCAGGATCACGTGCGCGCACGCGGGACTGCCGCGGAGCGCGTCTACCAGCTGGGGCACACGGGGTCGATCTTCGTACTCGTCGCCAGTGTTGTGGGGCCGCTAGCGCTGATGGAGGCCCTCGTTACGTGCCCCGCAGTTGCAATGATTGACGCCACACTTCGTGTCGGGGTCTCGGCGCGTGACTGCCTCCGCAGGCCGTGCCCCTTTATTTTATACAGTGGCGTACGCCACGAACGTGGCGTACGCGTTGCGTAGTGTCCTCATGCGCTCTAGCGTCTAACGCTAGAGCGCTAACTGTAACACTGGCCACCAGAATGTAGTTTTGACGGAATGTTTAGTTCTGATGATGCCGTTGTGGGCCTCATGGCCATGTTTAACGATAATTTCTCTCAACCCTACCGGAGGAACAGCTTTATCACCTCTCCAAATAATAGAATCAGAAAAGGATAATTCTTCTTTCACTTCCCAAAAATGTCTTAACTCGGGAGAAAGGTTCTTCTTAGCTGGCCATCCCTCAATTAAGTATCTTTGGACCTCTTGTAAAACTTTATCTCTGTGATATTCCATTTCCCAGACCTCCACTTTAATGGGAGGAACTCCCTCATCGTAGATTAAAGCGATATGAAAATCATCCCAAGTATTATGAATACACTCGTTCAAGGGTAGAGGGAGTCTGGATAAAAAATCTATTGTGACATTGTCACGACCTGGAACATAAATCATCTTGTATATGAAATCTTGTAACCTCATGGACATGCGAGCAATCCTAGCGGATGCTTTGATCAACCCATCAGTAGTGAGTAAACGTACCAGAGGTTTGTGATCAGATCTAACTTCACATTCTTTTCCCCAGACAAACACTCTAAAATGTTCTAAAGCCCAGACTACGGCTAGCGTTTCTCTTTCTATAGTTGAATATTTCTCTTCTGACGGGGTCAAAGCTCTAGAAGCATATGCTATGGTAGATTCACTGCTGTCCTTTCTCTTCTGGGAAAGAACAGCGCCCAAACCCTTTGAGCTAGCGTCAGTCGTGACAATGCAACGGAGTAAAGGATGAAACTTATTTAATGCGGCAGCATTGCTAAAAGTGGACTTGACATCCATAAACTCTTTCTCGCACTCAGCATCCCATGCAAATTTACACTTGTTCTTTAAAAGCTGTCTAATATTGAACACTCTTCCAGAAAAATTCCTTACATATTTGGAGTAAAATTCTGTCAACCCAAGAAAAGATCGGATGTCGTCTTTAGATTTAGGAGAAGGAGCTAATTGAATGCCTTCTACGAGATCAGGCTTGGGTTTGACACCATCGGCACATAAGGTATGCCCCAAATACGTAACCGAGTTGACCCCAAATTTACATTTGCTGTGTTTCACTGTAAGACCATTCACAGATAACTTGCCCAGAACACCCTCAAGGACTTGGTCATGGGAGGTTTTGTTGTCGCTAAACACAAGTATATCGTCTTGGAAACACATAACATTTTTACAGTCACTAAACATATCGTGCATAATTCGTTGAAACACAGCCGCGGCTGAAGCAAGACCGAAGGGCATTCTCTTAAATTGGAAACAACCAAAAGGCGTGACAAAAGCTGTGTACTTTTTGCTATTTACATCTAAGACAATTTGGTGGTAAGCCGACGATAAATCAATACAAGAGAAAAATTTTGCTCCAGCTACTAAAGACAACATTTCAGAGATTCGGGGAAGTGGGAATTGGTCTACAACAATATTGTTGTTCAGATGACAAAGATCAATACATAACCTGATATTGCCATTGGAACGTCTAGCCACCACAATGGGAGGAATCCATTCAGAGGATTCTATCCTCTCAATAATATTACTGTCAACTAACTTATCAAGTTCTTTTTTGACTTCATCCCTAATTGTGATTGGAATGTTCCTGGCCCTGTAAATCTTTGGACTCGCATTGTCTTTTAAAATAATTTTATGCCTAACATTGATTAATTCTCCTATATTATCGTTGAAAACATTTGGAAATCTGTTCAGCATGGAACTACTACATTGATCAGACTCTCCAATCACCATTACAGGGTTGGGACTATTGGGATTGAGAATGATATCAAGTTTCCCTTGTTCAAACCACCCGAGGACAGACGGCCCTTGTTTGGATATGTATAATTTTGCGGTACATTCGCGATCTTTAAATTTGAATACTAGTACCCTGAAACCAAGAATATCAATTCTTTCACCTGAGTATCCTTGCGAATTAATGTCTCCAGGGTACAACACGGGGCCTAGTTTATCTATAAATTTAGATTTCCATACGTTTTCATTGATTATAGAATAAGGAGAACCTGAGTCCGCATAGATTTCTAGTTGTACTCCACCAATTGTCATATCACAAATAGGTTTTTTCTTTATCACGTTGTTATCGATATTCAAGATAATGGGAGGACCTTCCGTGATATTTAACATATAGGATTTTTCAAATTCTTCTTTGGTTTCAAAGTCATTATCACTAGGTTCTCCATCCTCCACGCATCGTACTATTTTGCTTTTATTTTTCCTGCAAGCTTTGGCAATGTGGCCAACTACACCACAGACAGAACATCTCTGTTTGATTGCTGGGCATCCCTTAAAGTTTGCCAAACGTGAGTTGCTATTGCAACTGTAGCATCTAAATTTGTTGGAGTCTGTAGCATTCTCTTTAATCATATTGTTTTTCTTGTATAGTGGTTTAGTTTTTGTGTTATCAATTTTTGTTACCGTATTGCTCAATTTGCTATTTTCTTCAACCTTAATGTTCACTTGTTTTGCGCTTCTGCAAGACATTTCAGCCTTTCTAACAATAGCAAGAATGTCGTCCAGTTTTGAATCGCCATTGACCCATAACCTATCTTGGATAGAGGTGTCTTTGATATGCATGACGACTTGGTCTCTTATGAAATCTTCCTGTAGGTTCCCAAATTGACAATCCAAGGAAAGAGTTCTTAAAGCGGAAACGTAATTGTCAACAGGTTCATCAGCATTTTGTTTCCTCTAAAAGAATGTGTACCTCAATATGCCAATGCATGCTTTAGGTGAAAAATAACGATCAAAGTCGTTGACCGCAGCTGAAAAAACATTTTGATCAGTACCGCCCGTAGGTCTGGACATTTGGTTGTAAGCCTTAAGACCTTCTGGGCCCACTGAATGTAGGAAAATGCCTTTTTTTCTGCAGGAGACATTTTACCTTTAACATCCAGTGTCTCAATGTAGTTAATGAAATAGGTTTTCCACTCCATGCAAGGATTACCCCCGGCCGGCCAAAAGCACTTGGGTGGCGCTAAATTGTAGTTTTGGGCGTTAGCCATTATTGTCTTTTAAATAGTAAAATTACGTGTGTACTGAATATATATATAAAAAAAACTGTAAAAATGCCTACATAAATAACTTAAATGTCCTCAAAATTTAAACAGGTAACAAATGCGAGGCAAAACAAGTGGAAAATGAGTTGTAAGACTGTAAAAATGAGATATTCAATGTCCCATGCGTTATAATATATTTAAACGGTGAATCTGCCTCTGTAAATAAGAAATACCTTGAAAGAAATCGTGAATCTTGAAGCTTGGTTCCGATTTCCTGTTGCTAGGTGACAGTATGCTTGGTCCGATGCTGAAAAAAAAACAAGATGGTGGCACGTTGCCTTTGTGTGTGCTCACCATAGAGTTTATTGTATAGAGCGTTGCAGGTGCATCCTGTAAGCGTCGTGCGTGCGTGCGTCACTGTGGAGAAACACCGTCCGTAGCAACAGTGGAACTCCGTGCACACGGTGAGTTTCAACTTTGTAAATTCGTCTTAAAATCCATAAAGATGTACCTGAATGAGGTAGACGCTTCTGGAAAAGGAGTCCTGGACAGTATTCTTTCGCCGATGTATGAAATCCGGTTTAAGATCTGAAACCTTCATGCGCGAGTTCGTTTTCCTCAAATTATTATTTCTATTTTTTAAAGCTGATGGTGCTGTCGAAATCCCGCTCGTCGTCAAGTTTGTTAAGTTGAATAACCACAACCGATGAGTCTGTAACATAGATTTATTATGCAAACAGCACCATCTGGATACACGTCTGCCAACAGTTACGACCAAGATAGTAACAGTCTCCCTCGAACCCCACCGGCACGGACCCAGACTCTAGAACACCTATCGAGTCAGCTAAGGTCCGTGCACAAAACAAGTGTACATTTGAAAGCGCTCCGCATCTATGCTGCGCGCTACCATAAACACAACACAGGGTCCCAGCATGAGGTGGATCAATGTTAGAATAATCCATACCTGATGTCCTTTGGTTAGGCAGTAACAGCACTAGGCACTATAGGTCACCATTGATAGGTTTACTCACTCTTGTGTGAGATAAGGAACCATGATGTAGACACAGGCTACTATCCAGTGGTGGTTCCAGCTTCCTCTGCTAAGTTTGAAAGTCCAGGTTAGCAACTCTCGGCTCGCTGGGATCTGGTGGTCCTATCCAGGTCTTCTGCCCCAGACCAGGTGGTGAACATGTCAGGATTGTCCTCAAGAAAGCAGGCTACCCTACTCTTGGAGAACAAGGCCACCCTTCTCTTGGAGAATGAGGCACCCTACTCTTTGAGAACGAGGCACCCTACTCTTTGAGAACGAGGCTACCCTACTCTTGGAGAACGAGGCCACTCTACTCTTTGAGAACGAGGCCACCCTACTCTTTGAGAACGAGGCCACCCTACTCTTATAGAACAAGGCCACCCTACTCTTGTTGAACTAGGAGGAGAACATTAACATCAATAGTGCTCTATACTGCAAACCACAAGAGAAGGTGAGTCACACTGGTGAGGCATGTTCCCTCAAAGAATAAGTGGGTGCTTTGATTACCCAACAGTCACTAAAAGATACAGCCTTGGTTAGAGTTGAAATGAGTGTGCCCTGTTGTATCAGGTGCATGAATCATAGGTAACACATACTTCTGAGTTTTGCTCCCAGTCTGAGTCATTAATACAACTCACTTGTGAGGCAAATATAAAAAAATTGTTCAACCCTGATAACAAAGAAGAGACACCAAGTGGTATTTATTATGGTAATTACAGAGGCAACACATTCAATGCATGCACTTCAGTAAGACTGAGAATGGATCAGCGTGCTAAACGTATGTGTGTATGCGGCTATGCCATAGTACCAGAAAGTTGGCATTGGTTGGCCATTGCTGACGCCCACAGTCAGTCGAAGACACCGACAGCTTAAGAAAGTATCCAGAGTAAAGCGGGTATGTGGTCACATGTTAGAAGGCCAGCTCTGGGAGTAGGTTCTCTGTGTTATGCAAAGTGATTACCCACTGCTTCTACAACCTGGCTTTTTACTGTGTGCCCATGCCATCTACATAATGAGCCACAAGTCAGGTAAATAATGCGTGCCTAAAGTGCTGCACATGCTGTAGAGCTCCATTAGTACCACCTCCATTGATGACGTTTGTTGTCAGAACCTTCATTCAAACTGGTACTAGCCAGCAATGTGTTGAATCAGGGGACATGACCAGCCTACTCACCTGCACCCAGTCATGCCAATATTTTGTATGGCTAAATGTGGGCAAGAACACATATATCAAAACATTCAATGGGCACAAGGTCTCTCGATTTGCACAAACTCTTTCCCAAAATATTTGAGGACTGAAGTTAGACTACAAAACAATCCTCTCCTCAACAATACAGATCAACACGTAGTTTCTCAATTGTTTAAGAAAGCAGATCCCATCTGTGGAGACCTCAGACAGGACACTCCTCCGGCAATGTTGAAGCTGGCAGGGATACCCTGCTGCCCTCTCCTCCTAGATGTGACTCAAGTGATATCTCTGAGGACAGGTGAGGTGTCAGAGGGAGAGCCTAGTGGGATCCTAGGGCTTGCTTGGGCTGTCGCTGACACAAGCCGCATGGCAGGCACAGAGACCTGCCAGGGCAGAAGTTCCTGAATGCGGCATCGGAGGAGCCCTAGGTGAGAGCGATTCTTTCCGCAACACAGCGCCCCAATTTAGCTCGGCTATGGCCTTGCCCTGCTCCTGGACCCTATGGGGGCAGCCTGGCCCATATTAGTACCATGCTGGGGCTGCATGATGTGGTGAATAGATACTGTCAGGTGCGTCCACAGATGGAGAAGCCCCGTAACTGCCCCCTCCTGAGGGCTCAAGTCCCTGGGGCGGCCTGACTCATCAATCCCCTGCACAACCATCAGATGTGTGGACAAAGAACAGTAACTAGGAATACACTTTGAGTGCCTCGCCTCTATAGATACCACTGGGCCCATACGAGGGGCAAACAGAGTTCTTAATCGCACACATGTGCTGCTACGGGAGAGGGGCGCAATAGACTCATGTCAAACCCGTTATATTTTTGCTGCTTTTCAAAATGGCCTTGGCAGACCAGTTGGTCACTGCGCTTCTAATGGCCCCTCCCTTGCTTCTATCTTGTCTCCCACTGATCTTTACAACACTGTCCTACATTTTTGGCCTCAGAGCAACAAGGAAAGGACAATACTGCAGTAAAGAAAGGAATATTACTTTCTGTTCTCAGGCTGGAACCCATTGAAGTAGACTGGCACAACAACCTTATTGAAGCCTGCCATGCTTCGTTTTGCTTCTTGCAATGCTACAACAGGTCTGGCACCAGATCTCCAACAAAACAAGGCCATTAATCCTTAGAGAACTGCCAATCCCACTAGCTCATCATATCTACGACATCGAAATCCCAATTCTAATTCCTCTAACTCGCTGCCTAAGACTATTAATGAGGCCTCCTTTGAATCCCTGAGATCACAGTGTGCCTTGCAAGGTTGTATTCAACCACCTGAAAAATATCTTAACCCTAACAGTGGTTGCCAAGGTCATACCTACCACCTCCCAAACGGCATCAGCCTCCAACATGACGACAACGCCTGTTGCCACCAGTCCCCCCATCGCCCCTTTCCAGATCTGACTTCAATGCTTTGAAGATCAAATATCCCTCACATCTTTCCAAGCATGCAAAGAAAAACCTGAAACATAGGACCTTGAGGGACTTCCCAGAAACCCTCTTTGCAGACCAATACCAATGCCAAAGCAAAGGCTCCCTCAAACCCGACCTCTTCTTCACTCACAAACTGACTTATGGATCAGGTCCTTAAATAATTTTCTCCCATCCTTATCTCTCTCTAGCATCCTCTATGGATGCAAAGTCAAATTCTCTTCCCCCTTTGGCCTCGCAGGCAACCTTTCTATATCCATTTGACAAAAATGGGAAAATCACATTCTAAGCCAACAAAGCAACCACAATCAACTTAATTTTTCTCACCCTCAAGCCATTCGATGATCCTCTACACTCTACCTCGCCATCCATCCATAATACCCCTCACCCCATCTCATCCTCTGCCTGTCAACTCGGAAAGCACTCTCAACCGTGACTCTCCGACAATCCGATAGGCCTCCCACATCCCATAGCTCATTGCCAATATCAGACCATGAACATCCCTCACACAGACCTTCCCTGCTCCATTCCCCTCCAAACTCCCACAAACCGTCATCTCCCAACTCTTTTGCCACGGTCACCCTCTTTTAATCCCCTCAGTAGGCTCATATATCTCCCCCTTTCTCCCTTTCTTCTCTGCCCCTTGCCCTAACATCTCCCAACACCAGATACCAACAACCAGCACCTTCTTCCACCTGTGCCTCAACCTCTCAGAGTCCATCCCTGATAGCCCGCCCCAATCCTCCCACAATTGTTGAACATAACTGTCCTCTGCTCAACATGCTCGTTGCCGCGTTCTAACACCTCTCTCGAAGAAGGGACATCCTCACAGCGGCTTTACTCCAACTAAGGCACTCTCCATTGTCTCGACACTGCTACCCACATCACCCTTTGTGGACGCCCCCACATCTCTCCGGCATGCTGAGAGACAGCCGCCTATCCAGCCCTAAATGGCCTTAATCACCCCTAGATAACTCAGACCCACTCTATATCCTTAAGAGCAACACAGGTTCAAATTCTCCGACCCCTCCTCCAATCTTCCAGCAGGGGGCTGCCCAATCTGCACCATCATCTCTGTCCACACCCATATGTACACACACCATCTCAGAGCACGCTCATCCCCTCTAAACTTGATACAAATCCTAAGTACCCTCCCAGAATAGCAAGTCAGAAAGACAACAGCTTCTCCCTTAACTGCATGCTACATAATTGTCGGTCAGCAGTTCAACAGCACCTACTGATATCAGACTCGATCCAGATTGATAATCTTGTCATCCTGATCCTCACAAAAACGTGGCTAAATGTGCCTTCTAACTACGCTCTAGACCTTCTTTTTCCTCTCAACGACTCCATACTGTTTAGCGACGGGGAAAATAGCCGCGCTGGAGGTGTTGCACTCATTCACCAAAGCTCCCTGAGATACCAAACCCCCCCAACGACTTTTCTTCAGGCTTTCGAATGCATGTGAATGAAACTGTCCACATCCACTACCTACAACATCAGACTGAATGTGATGTGCCACCCTCCTTGTCAAAACAACACCTTCATTGAGGACTACATGTACTTCTTTACTGAGCAACTCACCAGCTCGGGGAACAATATCTTCCTTGGTGACTACAACATCTACTAGGGAGGCGTGAACAACAGCTATGTGGACACTTTTACCTTCTTTCTCAGTGCCAATGATCTTTAACAACACTGCCTTAAAGCCACACCTCATAAAGGTGTGATTCTGGATCAGATCATTTCCAATTCCCCAAAGCAAAGACATCCCAGTCGACTGGTCTGATCACAAGCAGATTCCATTCTCCCTAACTGGCTCCAAACACCAAAACATATAGTCAACCCAAGAAAGAGAAAATATGGTTCAGGGATGCAGCAAACCTTGAAACAGAAGCCATGGCCATCATGGCACTTCCCACCCTAATTTCAATTACACCTCATGTAGACATTAGCAATGCCACTGACAAGTACAACTCCAGCATGGATCCCTTATCGATGAGTGTGCTCCCCTGAAATGGGTTCATGAAATGGGTTCATAAACATCTTTATGAAGAAAGAAAGCTTGTCAGAAAATGCAAGAATGACTAGTGACAAACAGCATCTCATCTGAGTTTGATTAAACTTTGCAAAGCAAGAAAGCATTACAAAGAGCGAATCCTCAGAGCCAAATCCCCCATATCAGAGACCTCATGAATTCAGCAAAGAACAGACTAAAGTGCCTGCTTGAGGTCATTGCACAGTCTACTAACCCCGCCACCATGTTTGGCTCCTAAACCATCCGTGGCCCGTTGCAACAAATTTGTGGATTTCTTTGGAAAAAACATTTTAGTAATAGCCATATCTTGCTGCCTATCAATGACTCCCTTGAAACAGTTGAAACTCTACCATGCAAGGCACTAAAATAATGACCACCCTTCTCTCCAATTTCAAAACAGGACCTACAACGAACAATCTCCAAAGAGAAACCCTCAAACCACCATCTGGACGCCATTCCAGGTTCTATCAGCAAATCTCTTGCCAAACTCCTTCTCCCCACATCGACCACCATGGTGAATGCCGCTCTCAAACAGGACTTCTCCTCAGAACGACTTAAAACGGCAAATCATCCCTCTCTTGAAAAAACAGTCTATTGATCCTGAGAACCTGAACAACTACTGCACCAGTCTCCGCACTCCGCACTCCCATTTTTAGGCTAAGTCATTGAAAGTTGCGTAGTATCCCAACTAGCCTCACACAACAACCTACTAGACACTCTCCAATCAGGTTTCTGACAAGACCACAGCACAGAAACTGCAATCCTTCAAATAGTCGATGACTCCCTCAGAATCCTGGACTCCTCCAACTCCTGTATCGGGGTCCTCCAGGATTTATCTGCTGCATTCGACACTGCCAACCATCTGGACCTTCATATTCTTGAACTTTGCATGGGATGTGTAGGCACTGTCCACAACTGATTCACCTCATACCTATCCAACCGTTCCCAAATTGTGAAAATAGGCAACTCACTCTCAAGACCAGGCAGCGTTCACCAAGGAGTCCCTCAAGGTTTGATCCTCTGCCAAACTCTCTTTAACCTCCACCTAGAACCTCTTTGTGTGATTTTCAGAAAACCTGATATTCTCTTCCACCTCCATTCCAATGACACACAAATATACTTGAAAATCTCTTACCGCAAGATGTTTCCCTGTTTTCAAAAACTCTCTTAAAAATACAGACCTGGATGTCCAACCACCATATGTAACTAAACCCAGCTGGGACAGAATATATTTTGTTCTCACCTCCAAAAGCAAAAATGCCAGTACAAGAATGGATGGCTAACCTTCCTGCCCTGAAGGGCTGCCTCACCATTGTTCAGGGTGCCAAATCACCTTGACAATCATATTAATCTTCAAAGACACATCTCAGCCACGGCCAACATGGCGCAACTCCAACTTAGGCAGCTTTGGAGCATTAGACAATGGATTTCATAATAAGACCTCAAATTAGTGGTGCATTCACTCGTGCTGTATAGACTAGATTATGGAATGCCCTCCTCTCAGGCATTCCCAAAGATCACTGAGGCCCTCCGAGAGCAACACTACATGCGGCAACACGCTTCGTTCTAGGTCTTAAGAAATTTGACCAAATAATTTCCGGCTCTGCTAACCCTCCACTGGCTCCCCATCGAAGTGTGGGCCCAATTCAAGATCGCTTGTATTGCCCACAGAGTGCTGCACTTCTCCTCACCCTCCTATCTAAACGAGAAACTGAAAATCTCTGAAGCAAATAAGTGTTCCAAAAATGCCCAATCCCTGCTACTGTAACTCCTCACCTTCCGTCAAGAACCATACATAAACCAGTCTTTCTCGGGAAGTGCCACTAGAATATGGAACTCTCTGCCTCCATCCCTACATCTAACCACCTGCCTAGTAACCTTCAAAAAGGACCTCAAGCTCCTCCTTTTTGACAGACAACTTGGTTAATTCACTCTCGGCCAGGCTAAAGTATTCTCTCTGATTGCGATCTGACCTGCCTTAGCTAAATTACCCTACCATATAAATTGGTGCTTTAACCGTATATTTCCGCTGCCCAATTGCTGTAACTGTTCTTGTAATTACTCCTGCACACACCCACCTAAGTAATTGTCTGAGTTTGATTACTAAAAAGTAGTAATGTAACCCACTGTAACCCTTATCGCCTGCTTGTGTAACGCGATTTGATGCCTTTGGGCATGTCCGTGCTATATATAATTGTAAATTAAATCCATAAATAGAAGGCATCTTCATGAGTTAGCACAGTGTTCACAAACAATTCATTCAAGCCTCAAGGTTTTGCATGATAAAAATGAGCATATCGCAGCCACAACTTTAAAAACACAAAGACACCATTTTTTGATGTATTGGTGATTATAAGAGAAGCTGAGACTGTAGCTGAGGTATCTAGTAAACCCACAGACAAAAGCAAAGAGCAGCATTTCCAAAGGTACCCAATAAGCATCTTTCCTTGTCTAGTTCACTATATTGAAAAGGATTACTTCTGAGCCAAACAGTTACAGACAAATAAAAAGTGAATATGCAGAAAGATTTTGAAAAAAAGGATACCCACCAACAATAATCTCTGAAGCAATACAAGGAGTCAGCGAAAACACAAAGAAAACAGTTGTGAATTCAGACATGGAAAAACAAAATTGCAGTTTACTTTTGTCCCTGGATTTTTCTATTAACCCCTTAATTACTGAGGGGTTTCCACCCCAGTCCTGAGTCCTTTTTTGGCTATATGGAGTACTGTGCACTTTGGCCTTCATAAATATGTTTCCACAAATGTAGCCATGGCAAATTAGCATCCTTTTTTCCCAACTTGATGAGGATTTAAAATGTACCCAGGGTTTGTGGATTCCCCTCGAGGGTACCTAAAATATAGCCAAAATATAACTACATTTTGAGTTTTTGGGGGGGGAAATGAGGGAAAGTGTTCCACAAAAAAGAGTCTATTTTTTCTTGAAAATTGCATCAACAAAAGGTTTGCTGTGTCAAAATCACCATCATCCCAGCTTTGAGGAACATGCAGAGCGGATCACACATCATTTTTGTTTACCAAAGTTTTGACATTTTCCAAAGATGTAGCCCATTTTTTGTAATTTGTTTGCTTTCAACCTACTTCCAGTTTATGGTGGCAACTGGTGTAAAACCAAGGATGATGCTGGAAATATATACGCTTCTAAAACTTTGACACAATTCTGAATTTAGCCAGCTGTCATTTGTGTTCCTTATGACAAACTGGCTTAAATTTGGAAGGCATACATGCAGAGAAATCGAACTGGAAATAATAAATATTCTACTATTCCATGCTCCCACATATCTCCCGATAGAATCTGTACCTCAATTGTTTGGCTGGGCCAAGTACATGTGACACAATACACCACAGAACTCGATCTTGACTTGAGATGACATATTGTCATGCCTGTGAATACTTCTAGATACTCTCTAAGAATATCCTTTTCCAGCCCACTGCTGTGTTGAACTATTAACACCAGATCCAGACTGTTCAGGTCAAGTATAACACCCAAGTCTTCCTGGTCTCCCCAGCCTAACACTGACAATACCGCTGCGGCCACTGCTTACACTTTGCCTCTCTGTTTTTAAACTTTCAATCTATTTCTTTTGTTCCCACCATCACAATGTCCTCGCCGGTGAATGCTTTGGGAAGGACATTTGTGGGTTGCAAAACACCACCTACGATAGGAACAAACGTCTCCCTCCAAATGTTCTCATTAAAGTTCATAAGGGTGAGCTTGAGTCCGCTGTAACCGTGAAAAGTACACCCCATAACGATGTTGCGCTTGGGTGTTTACCTTTGTTGCTCTCCTACTTTAAGTACCCCTTCATCAACATTCAAAACACACATGTTTCCATTGTCATCCTCAGATTCCTCAGAATCCGTAGTTAAATCCTGCATGAGAAGATAAACTCTCCTCACGCCCCCTTTCTGTCTTCTACACTCCTTCTAAAAGTGTCTAACAATACCATAGCCTAAACACTTTTGGTTCTTTGCAGGACACCTTTTGTCATTCGCTAAATTTCCTCTGTTTCCAGAACTAAAACACCTGCCTTTGAATGTAGAATGATCAAACTGTTCAAAAACTTTCTGTTCTTTCACGACCATCTTTGGTTCATATTTTAACGAATTCTTAGACTTTTTCTTCACCTGTACATTTATCACCACTCCCTTTTCATTTTCCTCACCAGTTTGGTCCACTTTCTGTGGAATGACTGCTTTGGCACGCCTGCTGGTCAGTTCTGCTTTCTTTACTACAACCACTACCTCCTGCAGCAACGATTCCCTTATAGTTCACAATTTAGCTTGAATGTTAGGATTAGCACAACACATGACAATTTGGTCACGTATCAACACAACGTCTTCCACTGATTCCTCTGTTTCTTGTTCCTATGGGAGAATCTGTAACGATCTACAGATACTCCCACTGTAGGATTGAAGTATGCATCTAAGTCTTCTAATGCATGTTTGTACACATTTCTTTGCCCCTGAATTCTAACTTATTTTTTTATGAGATTGTACATTTTTAAACCACCACCACCTAAGCAATGTTATAACATCGTTTTCAGTCATTTAGGTGTCAATTCCTCAACTTTTTCAAAAGTAAAAATAGAATTTTCAAAATACTATTTCCTCTCATTCTATTTTCCCACAAGCTCCCCTTTTCCTGCTAGGAATGCGTGTGGATGTGACACATTCCACACGTTGCCCAAAGCCATAGTAACACGCAACTAAGACTAGAGTAAAGATAATTAAGTTCTTTGTGACTTGTAATACAATTATAATTGCATTTTGATTTTTAAGTGTAAAAATGAGTCAAAGCGTGCCTATCGCTGTTTCAATGAATCAATGACAGGAATAAAAAAATAAAAAGCGTGCCTGTCGCTGTTTCTATAAATTAATAACAAGCATAGAATATTGTAAATGCAGAGATGAAGTGTCTTAAAACATGTTTAATGACTCGAAATTCCAAAGTACAGGCAGAACGTGCCTGTCACTGTGGAAACAAGGTGTTTTGGGCAGGTTTTGTACTTCAATAGCGTGCTTATTGCTGTATGAACTGGAACTACGCTGGTACATCCATGCGATACATTGCAAACAGCGAGTAGACATTACAAGATGGCCGCTCCTGCAGCCCCTTTTAACTTCGTGAGATTAGGTTTCATTCGCTAAAAGGTAGCTTAAGAAGGTACAACGATCTGAAATCGTTAGATCCTTCTTTGGCATTTCCCCATGCTGCGCTAGGCTCTCTGTTGTTATATGAATTGCTGAACATTGTTACATGTACGTTGGATGAGTTGGCCATCATTGATCATTGAGATAAGAAGTTCCAATAAATGTGTAAAACTTTTCTTGTCTGACTTTGTGGATGGCGATAATGCACAGCAAGTTTAATAATCTTATCTATCTATCTATCTATCTATCTATCTATCTATCTATCTATCTATCTATCTATCTATCTATCTATCTATCTATCTATCTATCTATCTATCTATCTATCTATCTATCTATTTTAGAAACAATGTTCATGGCATTTGTTTGTGACGGCATAGGCTTGATATGGGGAGATAGAGTTCATATAGACGTCTCCAAATGGTACATTTCAAGCAATAGTGATAACCATCTGTTGATTTCTTTCATTGTACATTCAACAAAAAGCAGGATCGAGATTCCATAAAATGAATTGAGGATGCACTGTCCAGTCTCTGGCATTTATTTTTGAATTTTCTCACAAATTAACATAGTTTATTATGATACATATTAGGGCAACACGAATCCCAGCGATCATTTGACATCTACACGAAACCTTGCTTGTCATTATGACAATCTTGTTGCTTGTATTGAACATGTTTCCCTTTGTTTTTTTTTGCTTACAGCCAATGAATCTAATGACTTGATAGATTTACTGTAGTAATGCTATTAAGTTAGGAATATTTTCATATAAAAGATTTATTGTTCGCAGCACTGTACCAGTGGACTGCTCCAAGCAAATCTCCTGGAGAGACTAACTTCCGTTAGAACTTGGAACATACTGCAAAGCAACAGGCTTCTTACAGCATTTCAATGAATACAGGTAATGCATGCAACAGCACTAAAAGAGTTACAACCATTATAAAGAGAATGGAACACATCCCTTTCTTTAATATAACAAACTTGAGAAATCTCCAAACATAATCAAATTAAGAAAACTCTAAACATAATCCCTCATCCTCACAGGAGGATTGCCAATCCTACTACCAAGTTTAACTCTGGATGCCACAGACTCTGTCACTGATTTATTGACATTACTTCCCAAACTCTCATTAAGCACATCATTACCTTGACAAACACCTCTGGAAAACGTTTATTCTGACTATATTCTGGTTCTCATCAGCAAGACTCTTACAGTCCTCTTTTGTCACTTCACCTCCACACTTGACAACTCTCCTTACATTAAACACATTGCAGTCTTGGGTCATTACACTATTCATATGAAGTTTCACCACTCTTAGTGCATGATCAAATTTTGAAGTGCCCTTTACATTTGAAACCAGGTCTGAGTATCCTCACCAAATCCCCCACTGCAAAGGAAGACACTTTCACCTTCCACTTGGCATCGTACACTTCTTTAATTTTTTCCTGTTTCTCCCTTACACTCAATGAGGTAAGGTACGCCTTAACATCAGTTTCAGGGATTTCTTTCTTTAACAAAGGAGTTTGTGTACTGGAGGAAAGTTATCACGATACACCAAATAAGTTGGGTTCTTCCAGTGAGCTTTTTTGGTGACACAACCTGGCGTCAGTCCTTCACAATGTACCAGGAGCAACTGACCACCTTGGACTTCCCTTAGCCTTACAATCTATCAAGGAACCTCAAACATGGAATACATGCAAATGGAGTAGAACTTATGATAATGTACTTACATCATAACAGTTTGCATATTAAATCTATTGATTAACTAAATTAATTTGAATAAAAAAATCTCTGTATGACGGCAGTGCTCTGTGGTACTATCTTGTTGGCAAATAGTTCTGCAATAGTGGAGGGCAATCAGGGAAGATTTAAAAAGTCTGCTGATCAATACATCTCAGGCCGAATGTGCAGTCAAAGCTGAAGATTGCAGCTGAAGATGGAAATTTGCCATGTTCTAGAAGATGGTCGTGGGTGGTCATCTCTGTATTTCAGGAAGCCACCTCCAAACACTAAAAAATGCCCACACAGGGTCATATATGCCTGCACATCTAAGGGACTCTAGGGGCTCACAATGGCAATGGACCATCTCATGGCAGGCCTTTCACGGGTCTAAGGCTCACATGGATGATGGGCACCTCTCACTGTGTCACTTATCGACTTAGTGGTACATAGCTCAAGGGCTCAGAATGATGTTCGGCCACCTCACAGGGTTACACTTTGGCCTCACATTACAGAACGCAGGGATTCAAGCTGACGACTAGCATGCCCTTGTCTGAGTGTTCCTTGAGTGTCGCTCAATTTGAAAGCCAAACACTGTCCATAACTCTCCGCTTGCTTGTAATGCTTCATCCAGCTCCTGCTCTTTAGTGTGCCTGCAGTTATTGGGTGTAACTCATAAATGGCACCCTTGGTCTGGGCCACTCTGCTTGCATTTTAGACTTCTGAACAGGGGACATCAGCATCTCTTCATGTTTCAGCTCTACAGACTCTAGACAAACTGATTCCAGAATTCCTTTAGTTCATAGTTCTCTCCATTGTTGAGTCACCAGGACACATCATCTTCAGAATTTCAATTATATCAATTGCTTGCAGTGGTTTGTATTACGTTTAAGAATGTTATAAAGAATGTTATGTTTGTAACAATCACTCGTGCATGGAGTGCGTTGTGGTGCTGAGTTTGATGTACAATGACAGTTGCAGATCGGACTTCAGACCAGCGACGTGCTTCATGCTGTGGGTGAGGATACTAAGGAATAAAGAACTTCTAATGAAACTGCGAATTCTGAAGTGATAATTATACTTACCACATTTGGCGACGATTCAGGAATTTCCTCACCCAGCGCCGACGAATCCCACGCAGTCGGCTCATCTCGTAACAGCCCTGGAACTGGGTGTGGTACCACAAGGCTGACGGTTCGTGGATGCGGAGCCATAGAGACGACAAAGCTGGGACCACGACGATCCATGGTGAGCACCCAGACATACTTTGTGCCCGTTGTTGCTGAGGGAGTTCAAGGGACTTTGTTTGGCTACAGGCGAGAAAGGTCAAGGAGGGCCGTGCACGCTCCGGCTTGAGCGTCTCGTGCAGGCGCTAGCGTCACGCTTCCATGCAAGCTACGGCTGAATTGCCTCGCGCAGGCTCGCAGTACGAACCTGACAGGCTTCTGTAGGCGCCCATGCGCAGACAATCAGTAGGATTGCTTGGCAAGGATTATAATGCACACAGACGGGCGTGGAGGAAGGTCGCGGCTCGTACTGTCTCATTGAGCATCGACGTGCTGGGAAGTAACAGCTGATAATGTGGATCAGCTGTCAGTGAGGTAACGCTGTCAGGGAAGCAACGTTTGAGCACATGTGAAAGGCCAAGCTATTGGGAAATTTAATAAGTAAGGCACTTTGATTTGTTTTGTTTTCTGGCAATTATCATTGGATTTCTGTGTTAGTGCTGACATTTTGTGGGGGTTAAGAAGAATTATTTGTGGCACGTGGATTATTATCTAGTGGAATTATTTTGCAATAAGTAAAAAAAAAAAGTCAACCCCGCATCAGATCACGCAACCACCTCCATTTCCGGGGAAACCTGGGAAACCTACAATGTTGTGGTCTAAATGGTTTAGGCTATTTGAAAGTCATCTAGTAGCCATTGACCATTGATGCAACAGCACCTGTACGTAAGTTTGCACTGTTGTTTGGAATTTCAGTTCCATCAATTTTTTTACAGTGCTTTTCAGTATCTGCTGTAATATCAAGTTCCAAGTCGGTTAGGGTCAGTTAGGGATTCAGTTTGTATGGCTTCCATACATTTTACAGTTTTGCCTTATGGGTCAGTGTTCAAAACTCACCAAGCCAAGGTTGCCAGTTTTATATGTACTGTAGATGCTTCTTATAATCCTTAATATCTTTAGATTTTCATCCTGTGTATCTACAGTTGAGATCATGACACTACAAAGGTTATGGGTTTCCATAAAGTACCACTTTAGAACTCCAGCAATCTTAATGCATGACCACAATCCTCTAAAGACAAAGGACATTTCAGAACTTTCCATCATGGGTAAGTACTAGCATAGGTGAATGGTACTGTATAAGGTACTGTTAATATTATTTTTATAGGAGCTTTAACAGAATCATGTTAACCTTGTTTGTAGTACATTCCCAGAACAATCAAATATTTGTAGACAGCTAGTACTGTGCAAAATGCTGTGCAGAGAGGGCAGGGTAAGCCCATTTAGTAAGTATATAACCATATAGGGAATTTGAAGTTCAATTATGTAAATGTAGACTGAATTGTAATGAAGTAATGAATACTATATAAGTTATTGCCTTTCCACCATAGCAAACTTAGGCCCAATACATCACATCCAGCATGCATAGCGTGAAAATAACCATAACTGGTGTGAACCAAGCAGCAGACGAGGTGTATTTTGCCTCTATCTGTCCCTTTACCCTTTCTATCATTCATGTTTATCTCTTAATCCCATGGTCAATTGTGGCAGTAGTCACAAGTGAGTGTAAGAGGGGTGGAAGCATATTGTTCCTGTTGAACCAAAGATGGCACAATACATGTTAGCGCATATTATTGCCTGATAGTGATAGTGCCTCAAGGCATTCATCTCAGAGAGTCACATGCTGATGTGGAAACACCCAATAAAATCATATATGGGTCTGTGCAGGCTCTGCAGACAGGTCCCAACCCGACCTATACTATTGGGGGGCATGGAATGATCTCTCTGCCTGCCAAAAGTCTCAACCAGTCCCAGAGAATCTCCATGCCCCTAGCATCTGACCGACAGTGAAAAAAGGCCGTCATTCAACTAGGAAGAGATGCGTTTTTTGACTTGGTACTTAGGATTTGAGCGTCCGCGCATATGCATTTGTGAAAAGAAGTTGCCGTCAACGAGGAAGAGGGAGCCCCGGGACGCCGCACCGCAGGTAAAGCATTTTATCTTATTTTTAACATAGTTTAACTTATTTTAAAATGATGGCGGGCGGGAGGCGGGCGGCGGGCGGCGGGCAGCTCTGCTTCACCCTGCGTGTGCGTAGCGCTGCCTGCTACACCTACTTCGTAAACCGCGAAGCGGAGCACTACGGCCGGGTTTATTTGAGAGCTGGGGACTAAAATGTAGTCGAGTCGAGAAAAGCTATGGTGGGCACCGGAATAAAAAGTGTATTGTTTTGTGTCGGGATTATATGCACGCCAACTATCCACCAGTCCCATGGCCTCGAGGAAATCAGGTAGCCAGCGAGAGGCGGGCCCCAGATCACGAGAGGAGTGACGATCTAACCCACCTAAACCTACGGAATTAAAGTCACCCCCTTAACACTCACAAACCCTCTGTTAGTGAGAGAAGGGTAGTGCGGAGATCCTGGTATGTGGTAGTCTGAAGGTCTGGTGGGATATAGACAGACAACAGTGTAAGAGCCTGTCCCTCCCAGGACCCAGAGATGCCAACGTATTGACCCCTATCATCATCCCATGCGGAGTCTATGGTAAGAGGGAATGTGTTCTTTTCCATGATGCCCACCCCTCGTAAATCCTGCATGTGCTACTAGTTTGTAACCTCCCCTGCTCAACGCTCTACAGGAGTGGCCCAGTAGGTGTGTCTCCTGAAGAAGCACGACATCGGGGGCCTGTTTCCGTATGTACTGAAGGACGATGCTCCATTTGACCTTATCTCCCAGCCCATTAACGTTCCAGCTCAATATCCTGATACTTTTCTCCCACTGTGTGTGCATTGATAGTGTAAAGAGTCCCTAGATCGTGTATCTCGCCTGTAGTAGTGACCGTCGATGAGACAACCAACAATAAACAAAAACATCCCCTCCCAACAACCCCCACCCCGCTGCCCTGAACACTGGGCCTAGAACTGCCCATCAAAAACTTGCAGAGTGCCTGTCGCCCTCGTGAGGAACTAAAAGTAGAAGAAAGAGGGGGGGGAAGAGTGCCCCGCTACCTTGACCCCAATCAAGTCAAATGTATATCCCCTTATATGCAAATAAGTGAAGTCCAAAAAAGGTCCACCACCACTAAGTATCAGAAGCAAGGAATTTGCACATTTTTGAAAAACAGATATCTGAGGAAATCCAGAAAGGAGTGACTTGCATGGTTCTCACCAGGAGTTTTTTTAATCCAGAATCCCCTTCAAACCTCAAACTTTGGCTAAAAAACACATTTTTTGCTCACATATCTGTGATGGAAAGTTCTGGAATCTGCAGAGAGCAACACACCTCATTCCACTCAGCATTCCTCCAAGTCTCCTGGTAAAAAGTGATACTTGTGTAGGTAGGCCTAGTGCCTGCACAGGACACAGTCCAAAAAGCAATATGAACACATCACATTTTCCACTCGAAACTGACCCTTTTTTGGAAAGTGGGTAGCTGTGAGTTTTGTGCTCTTATTCTGCTGCACCTATAGAAACCTAGCAAACCTGTGCATTGTAATATACAGTGGGCTTTCTGCTTCCCCAGAAGCAAGTTGGGGACACACCTCCTGGCTGCGCCTGGGGGCGGGGGGAAATGACCAGTTTGTCCCTTTTGGGGTGGTGCTTGGCCAATGCCAGAGTGCAACACCCGCACCACTTTCATTTGCCCTAAAGGCAAAATCCCTGGTGTCAGTTAAATTTTCTATCCCACAGGGTTAAGTTTTGGGCAACCTCCCCAATTGGGACAAGCCTTCTCTCTGCCCCAGGGGTGCAGAAAGACATTATTGACCCCACTGTAGCAGCGGTATGTCTCGATGCCAGGGTAAGCTGTCAATGCTTTTGTTTGTTTTGGTGCCATTTTGAAATCTCTGGTGTCTAGTGGGGTTTCCGCACCCGGGAGGTGGGTGGCAAATTGGAGTGTGTTGGAGCTGGCCCCCTCTGCAGGGTCATCCCAAAACGTTTGCCATTTGGCTGACTTCGTTTTTGCTGGCCTTATGACTCTGTGCACTTTACCGTTGCTAACTAATGCTAAAGTGCTTGTGCTCTCCCCTCTAAACATAGTAATATTGGTGCCCAATTAGTATATTTAGTTTACTTATAATTCCCTAGCAAAGTGGTACTACATACACCCAGGGACTGGTAATTAAATGCCACTACCGGGCCTGCAGCACTTTTTGTGCAACCCACTGAAAGAGCACCTTAAAAGATGTCCCTGGTCTGCCACTGCAGCGTGAAGGCCGTTTTAAACTGCTGTATTGACTAGGCATTCAAGACCCCTTGCCAAGCATTAAACTTCCCTTCTGTTACATATGCATTATCCCTAAGGTAGGCATTAGGTAGCCGATAGGGCAGGGTGCTATGTGGGTAAAAGGTTGGATATGTACTTTTAAGTTTTATTTGTCTTGGTAGTGAAAAACTCCTAAATTCATTTTTCGCTACTGTGATGCCTAACCCTCTCATACGATAATATTAGGTGTCCTTAATACATTTAATAAGCTGTCCAGTTGGGAGCTGATGGCTATGTGATGTTTGGTGTCCATGAAACTCTAATGACAAAACCCTCTTTAATGGCAAAGTCCAATTTTCTTATTACAATTTTAAAAAGGCCACTTTTAGAATGTTTGCATTTTCCTGCCCTTAGTCCTTTGGTACCTATCTTGGATCACATGACTGGCTGCAGCTGACAGTTAGACTTTGTGAAAGCTACTTTGGAGCCAGCAAAGCTACTGTCTAGAAGCTTCTCCTACCTTCCAGTATCAGGGCACCAGTGTAGAAAAGAAGGACCTCCGACACCAACTCTTCAGCACACTTCTGGACCTTTAGATACTCTGCCAGAAAGAAGGACTGTTGTGCTGCTACAAGGACTGCTACTCTGCTGGACTGCTGCTCTAAAGGAGCTGCAGACCTGCTGTCTGCTGCTGTCCTGCCTAGTGAAGAACTGGATCTGCAACTTCATCTTGAAAACAGGACTCCAGAGTAAATCAAACTGCTAGTGTGCTAGCCTCCTGATCTGAGCCTCAGGGAGATAAAAGGCTCCTCAACCAGTCCCTGAACCCAGCTGCAGTGAGTTCCTGACCCCAAAGTGGTGCCTCTCAGGCCCTGGACCCTTGTTGTGGCTCACAACCTCTTGAAATCAAGCCTTTGGGCTCTTCGCAATGACAAACAGGGCTGTTCACATGAGAACAGGGCAAACCACACTCAAATTCAACGTGAGCTGCCACAGCTCATCTCTTTACCCAGCAAACATCGATTGCCCGCAGAGGACCACCACTGAAAAGCTCCAACCTGCATTAACGCGACACCTGGCATGCCCTTCGCACCTTGCTGACTACCGCCTGCATCGATCTCCTTGTTTCCTGCAACCCTCTTCAACGGCACCAGGACTCACAAGGTAAAACTTTGGAGGGACAAATCTGAGACTGTATCCAACATGTGCTCCGCCATGGTTGGCCTGAACTTTTGACTTTGACCAGGTCCAGTGCTGCTAGATAGCCGTGGTTGTCGCTTTCTGCATTTAGGTGCTATTTTTCAATTTATTCTTCAAAAATTCAAAGCCCCGGTTCTACCAATTAGATTTTTATCTCTTTTGGTTTTGTTATATTTATTAAGTTAAGCTCCCTTTTTGGTAACTGATGTGGGATCTTTTTGTGTGTTTTTTTTACTGTTTTACTGAAGTGTTTCACAAATACTTTACACATTGCCTCTAAGTTAAGCCTGACCCCTGTGTGCCAAGCTACCAGGGGCTTGAGCATAGGTTAATTTAGGGTTTGCTTGTGCCTCACCCTGACAAGGATTGTGGTTGCTGCTTGACCAGGGCTCACACCCCAGTCAACCAGTAACCCTATTTTTTTCTGGGTGAATAACCTATCAACCCCCAACGAGCCGACCGAAAGTCCCCCCTCCGGGTCCATGAGGGGCGCTTCCCCCAAAAATATTGAATGAATTTAGTTCCCTCTGTCTAGTGGGCTTTCTGCCCTGTGGGGGGCATGTCAGAGGTAACTACCCTATCTGCCTCCCAGGGGAGCACAAAAACTGTTGTCCCATTTAGTTGGAATGAAGAAATGGCCATGCCCATGATATGCAGCACCCAGCCCTATATTAAAAAAAACAACTTTCCTGGTGTTTAGTGGGATAAGTTAAGGGTTAATTACCCCATCTGCCCCCCAGAGGCAGCAGAAAAAAAGTTTTCACATTTACTTGAGGTAAGGGTACAGCTTTTTCCATGCTGGGATGCCCCCAACCCTGTATAAAAAAAATTATCTTTCACCGGTGACTAGTGGGCTGTCTGCCCCCTTGGGAGGCAGATTGGGGATAATTACCCCATCTGCCCACCAGGGGGTGGCAGAAAGACCGTTGCCCGATTTAGTTGGGTTGAGAGAATAGCCATGCCTATGGTGGGAAGACTCCACCCCGATATTTAATTTAAAAATCATTCCCTGGCATCAAGTGGGCTTCCCGACCCCCCAACCCGGTATATTGGGGTTAATTACTCAATCTGACCCCCCAGGAGAAGCAGAAACACTGTTGCCCCCATTTACTGGGGTTGGGGGTATGGCTATTCCCAAGCTGGGCCGCCCCTTCTCCTACATTTAAAAAAACCAAAAACATTCCATGGTATCTAGTAGGCTTTCTTCCCTCCCAGTAGGGGCACATCAAGGTAATTACCCCTTCCACTCCCAAGGGGTCAGAAAGACTGTTTCCCTTTCAGTTGGGGTGGGGTAATAGTCATGCCCATGGTGAGCAGCCCACACCACTCTAATTAAAAAAAAAAACCTTCCCTGGCATCTAATGGGCTTTCTGCTCCCCTCTCCGGGTGGGAAGTGAAGAACCAGAACCTTTTGGACCTGGCGGCGCAGGGTACGCCCTCTGTCTCCGGGGTTCACCTGCTTTGCTACACAGAGACACGGGACACTCTGTCGGCGTTAGAAGATTGGATTTATTTAGCTGCAGTTATCCTAGAAGTACACAAAGTAGGTTCTCAGGAGACTGCCACTTCACTCTGTGGCGCATCAGATTAAATAGCATACAATACATAATTATTAACAAGACATACGCCCCAAGCATAGAAGAAAAGAGCCAATAGGGTAAGTGGAAAACAAAGCGGAGCCAGTAGAAAAGGTTCGAAAATAGAAATATCAGATGACTCGAAGAGACCTCTCCTCCAACTGTGTTTGTCATCCCACCCTCGAACTAATTTATTTACAGATTACAACTAACTTGCAAGTGGCGAGATACGTTTGTGTGTATTGGAGGACAGTCATGACACAAGAGAATGCTAGCAGGAGACAGTGAAGGCCAGTCGATAAGATATGATCGGGAAAGAATAGTGTGAGCCTACAGATAGTTGAAACAGGGATTAGGAAAGCCAGACAAGGATTAGTGTACTCAGCTAGTCCAAACACCAGCTTCACAAATAAAGGCCGAGGACGTATTTTGACACCAAGCTACGGGAAAAGCAGAATAGACTTCGTTCGCCGTGCTGCCTGAGTGATGGCAAAACAAAATGGCGGCGGGTCACAAAATGGCAGGTCCACATCAATAGCCATGAGATCATCAAGCTGTTGCTGTAACATCATCCTTATGTTTTCTGTTACTTGAGGTTTGGGTTTTGGGATGCACATAGTAGCACAAAGATCACAGATAGCGGGACCACAGTGCATACAAAGGCAACAAGAAAATACAATAGTCAAGATTATTCCAAGGAATGTCAATGCTTTCCAACCCCATTTGGACAGTAGTCTCCAAAACCATTCCGTTAAAGACCAATCTCCTTCGTCCTGATGAATAGACTCAGAGATTATGTGCAACTTGGAGAGGGCTTGGTATACTGTCGGAGCGTCATTAGGAATGAAAATACAACAGCTTGACCCGATCAATTTACACACTCCACCACGATCGGCAAGAATAAAGTCTAAGGCAACTCGATTTTGCAAGGTCATAAGACGATAGTTCCGCCGTGATATTACTCAAGGCTCCTACAGTGATGTCTATTGTAGTCTCTACGACACGGACCAATTGCCTTATATTTCTGCTGGTGGCCATTGGACCCCAGAAGGGAAGAAAACCTTTAAGGAAATCTCCTCCCTCTTGTCCCGCGGTGTCTTTTGAGTCTATGATTCCTCGGCTGAGACGGGTTCGGTGATAATTGGCAGAAGCAGTGTAAGTAGGAGGAAGAAGGAAAGCTATGTAGCAGGTACCAGAGAAACCTGTTGGTAACCAGGTATAAGCTCTATCATAGCAAATGAAATAGGTGCCTTGAGACGGTTCTAAAGGAGGCGAGTTTTGAGAGGAATAAATGTACGTGTAGGAGCAATTACTCTTTAGTGTAGTGTCAGAAGAGCGATCGTTTATTTTTAAACAGAAATTACCTTGATGCGGTATAGTCCAGATTGGTGAGGAGTTCTCTTTTCCCATTTTATTATTGAGACTCGACATATATTGGGTGACGTTCCAATTGGTGTATGCTTTCCTTTCGTCGATGGAAATCTTGCTGTTCTCCATGATTTTAGCCATAACTACCATACCCTTAATCAAGGAACTATGACTAAAATCCGGATAATTAATTTGTGAAGCAACGGACCGTCTAAATTTGCTTGGATATGCATTGGAGAAAATGACAAAGAATGCCCAAGCAGAACCCTCATAAGAGAAAGGAAGAACTAGATATGGTATTCCTTTCTCTGTAGTATGTAGCATAAGACCACATACCCAACAATCAGTTGTGTTAAAAACTAATTGATGCTGGTTCAATAGTTGGACAAAGGAATTGTTGTGATACTCAGTTCTTCTGACAAGTTCATGTGAAGGGAAAGTATGAAAGAGGTGTGGAGAGATAGTAGAAGAAGGCGAAGAGGAAGAAGGGGAGGTATTTCTTGGCTGCAAAAAATAAACTATCCAACCAATAGTCGCCAAAACAATACATAATGATATTAAAACACATAGAGTTATACTGTAACAACTGTACATTATTTTACAAGATTCTTTCTTCATTTCATTTCTTCTCTCTTTATTACTTGGTGTAGTTTCCATTTTCACTAGTGGATGCTCACGGCAATCTTCCTCAATCACTGAAGTCACGATGCTCTACCGTCCTATGACACTGAGGATCCTGCAGACCTATTGTTACTTCTCACGTCGTGACCTAGACTCCTACCGTGACCCTGCAACCTAAACAGAACACTACACAAGGGAGAAGAAAGTTTTAATTGCTCTTTTGTCTGGGCCTGAGGTGATAACGTTCTTTCCCTAGAACACTCTGGTCTCGAAACAATGTTCTTGGTTCAGTCGTATTCAAGCGACGATGCGATGGAATTGCTTCTTGTAAAATGTGTCGTCCTCTTTTTCAGACAATGTCCCATTCAAGTGTGCATCGCTAAAGGGTACAAATCGTGGAACTGTTTCGCCTTCACAGTCACCAACCCCTCTACGAACCCACTGATCAAAAGGCAAAGGCAAGGGTACTTTCTTGCAATGCACACCGTGAATCCAATTTTTCTTTCCTTCAACTTTAACTGCTGTCCTTGTCGTTAGTAGGACCATTCGGGGCTCCCGCCATCTGGGTTCCAAATTCTTCTTCTTCTGAAAGTTTCGGGTACAGACCCAGTCACCTGGTCAGATGGAATGACCTGGATCTGTGGAAGCCTCCGGCAAAGCACTCTGAACCTGTCGATGAAGGACATGCAATTTAGTTGTAAGGTCATGCAGATCGTCAATCAACATTGGATAGGGCAAGTCGGAAAACTTTTTAGGACGAGGTATTCCCCATACGTTGGCCGGACGGCCAAACACCACTTCGTAAGGGCTAAGTCCCAGACGAGAGTGTACTGCAGTTCTGGTGGATAGCAGAGCTAACGGTAAAGCATCAGGCCAATTAAGTCCCGTACTTGCTTGAATCTTCGCTAATTTCAACTTCAAGGTACCATTGTAACATTCTACTAAATCCGCTGACTGAGGATGATTTGCCGCGTGGAACTTTTGCTTGATTCCAAGACCTGCACAAACTTTCTGCATGACTTGGCAAACAAATTCGCTCCCATTGTCACTCCAGACAATGCGCGGCAATCCAAACCTGGGAAAGAACTCTTTTAGAAGGATTTTAGCTGTGGATAAAGCTGTGTTATCTTTCAAAGGGTATGCTTCTATCCACCTCGAAGAGGCACATACTACCACCAAAACATACTTGAGGTTGTTGCATCGATCCATGTTACTGTAATTGATTTGCAACACTTCAAATGGGTATGTCGGAGGAGCAAAGTGACCTGCTGGAGTGGAGGTTCCCTTTCCTGGATTGTACATCAGACAAACAATACAATGCTTTACTACGTTGTCTGCACATTTTGGGATGTTCTAATTTTGCCAAACTGGGGCCAAAAGTTTACAAATGCCTTTTGTGCTTAAGTGAGCTGGACCATGAGCCATAGTAACCACTGGGAGTACATAAGCATCTGGTAACAACCAACGTTGATGTTCGGATAATTCTACCCAACAACCCATCTTATCTAACATTCCCGTACTTTCTCTCCACTTGCTCAACTCTCTTTCTGAAGCCTCTTTCTGTATCGCTTTCACGCTTTCCACTGTATTCTCACACATTCCTCTCTCCCTGACCCAATTCGCAGGACCTGCCATATACATTTGACTCGTTGAATCCCTCGCTGTTTTCTTTGCTGTTTCATCAGCAAATGCATTTCCCCGTCCAACATCATCTGTAATCTTCTTGTGTGCACTACACTTCACTATCGCTATTTGGATGGGTAAAGCAAGTGACTCAAGGAGATCAGTCACTAACTGGCCATGCTGTATCTTAGTGCCATGTGAAGTTAACAAACCCCTCTCTCTCCAGAGACGCCCAAAATTGAACGCGACACCAAAGGCATATTGACTGTCAGTGTACACGTTCACTCTTTTCCCTTTGGATAATACACAAGCTCTCGTCAGTGCTATCAACTCTGCTGCTTGCGCTGAATTGTGTCTAATGCGTGCAGTTTCCACAATCGTATGTAAGGTGGTTACAGCATAAGCTGAAACCGTATCTTCATTGGGCATCTTGAAACAAGAACCATCTACCCATAGAGTCCCATCCGGATTCTCTAGCGGTGTGTCTCTCAGGTCAATTCTCCCTTTTGTCTCTTCCTCAGTACGGAAGAAACAATCATGCTGATCCTTAACACTCTCCTCATTTGGAAGGGGCAACAAAGTAGCAGGGTATTACATCGTTTGATGTGTACGTGACTAGCCAACAGCGTCAACTCGTAACCAGTTAGACGTGCACTCGTAAGATGCTGTGTCTTCGTTCTATTTAGTAAGGTATCCACTGCATGTGGCACCATGACAATGAGAGTGTTGTCTAACACCATTCCAGCAGACTGTCTGATAGAAATTGCTGCGGCTGCTGTGGCTTTGAGACAACTGGGCAATGCTTTAGCTACGGGATCTAATGTAGCCGAAAAATAGGCACATGGCCGCTGTCTATCTCCAAATTGCTGTGTCAAGACTGATAATGCACAACCTTCTCTCTCGTGAACATACAGCGTAAAAGGTTTAGTGTAATCTGGGGTACCCAGTACAGGAGCAGAACACAGAGCAGTGCGTAAATCAGTGAAACTCCTTTGGCACTCATCTGTCCAAGGAAAGGGCTGATGCGTATCTTTTAAAGTGAGTGCCAACAAAGGTTTGGCAATCAAAGAGAAGTTAGGGATCCACTGTCTACAATAGGAAGTGATACCCAGAAAGGCACGTACTTCCCTTTGTGTGGATGGTACAGACATTCGTGCAATTGCCTGAATTCGTTCTGGTGTCAATCGTCGTCCCTCCTTTGATAGGAGATGACCCAAGTAGGTAACCTCTCGACAAACATATTGCAGTTTGGAGGGTGAAACCTTGTGATTCAGCTTAAATAAGTGACGTAGCAGTGCAACAGTGACATCTTTGCAGATATCTTCTAAATCGGCAGCGACTAACAAGTCGACCATATATTGGATAAGAGCAGCACCAGACGGCAAGTGAAAAGTATCCAAATGACATTCCAAAGCTTGGCTGTAAATGGAGGGACTTTCGCAGTACCCTTGGGGTGCGCGCTTAAATCAGAAGCTTCGGCCTCCAAGGGAGAAACCAAAAATGTCCCTACTCTCTTCTGCAATGGGAATACTGAAGAAGGCATTCTTTAGCTCAATAACAGAAAACCAAGTCGCTGTGGAAGGTATCATAGTCAACAAGGCAGTGATATCTGGAACAACAGGAAATTGTGAAATCACAATTGTGTTTACTTCTCGCAGATCAATCACAAACCGGTACACAGGAGGCTGAGAAGGATCAGTACGTTTAAGAACAGGAAGAATAGGACTATTGCATGTGTTACCTCTCGTTTCTTCAACCACATCCTTCCGAATTAAGTCATGAATGATTTCCAAAAGCGATTTTTCACCTTCAGCAGAGATTCTATATTGTGGGATACGTGGTAGTTCAACATTGGGCTTGAGAGTGACAACATAAGGCGGTATCTCAAGACAACCCACATCGTTCGGACCCGTGGCCCAAAGTGCTGTTGGAAGAGAAAGCAACTCAGAAGGAAACTGATCTTTAGACAGATACATTGGGGTGATCAACTTCTGACCTAGAGTAAGATGTACGCCTGAAGGAGAACAATATATTGTAGCATGCATTCTTTTCAATAGGTCTAGACCCAACAGATTCTCACCACAACCATTCGTCAACAGAAGTGGAGCTTCCAAATCATAAGGACCAACTGAAATAGGCAGAGGACAAGAAACTGGATTGCGAACAGGGGCGCCAGAAAATCCTACAGAAACATTCGTTAAGCCAGACAAGGGTGCCCCAGGGAGTTTAGAATGAATAATAGAACTTCTCATTGCTCCAGTATCTAGAAGAAATGGCTCTGATACACCCATTGTAGTGACGTTGACATAAGGACCATTTTGATCTACTGGGATTGCCACAACTCCCTTACTTTGTCTATGGCTGTCCTAGCTAGCATGAAGACTTTCATTCTCGCCTTCAACATAATGGTCTTCATTATAATACTGAGTAGATCTCACATTCTGCTGATCAAAGTAGTTCATAGAATTGGGAGAAGGAAGGGCACGCTGTTCTTGAGTTGACATACCTCGACCTCTACCTCTGTTTGCTGACTGTAGGCCAGCACGACCTCGTGGAGCAGATAACGCTCCATTGCGCTGCAATAAAACTGGACAACTGCTCATAAAATGACCTTCCTCCCTACAATAGGCACATTGATTAGGACCTAACAAAGGTCGCGGAATGTATGTCTCAGGTTTCTGATACAATCTCTGAAACTGCGGTGGCTGCTGAGTCTGAGGCTGAACATAACGTGGAGGATAAGCTTGCTGCAAGAGAACCTTCGTTTTTAAATCTTTCGTCTTTTTCTCTTGCTTTTCTTTTTCTTCTTTATCCCTATTCTCGTAATATTGTGCGGTAGCCAATATCTGGGCAGAAGAAGAAACAGCCCAAGAACTTTCTGAATCCTTTAATTTGTGTGACAGCTCGGGAAGCAAATTGAATACAAATTTGTCCACGAATAATCGCTGTCCACCCTCGGTAGCCATGTCCTGACCACTGTGATCGATAAATGTCTCTTCGAAACGAGTAAAGAAATCAGAGACACTTTCATCTTTCTTTTGTTTGCATGCTGCTAGCTTATCCCAATTCACTCTCAATGCAGGCATCATAGTTTTCATCAATGTAATGATTCTGCCAGGAAGCTCTGAGATCAAAGCGTCAGGCTTTGGGCCACCCACTTGATCTCTATCTGTATCAGCTCTAACATCCCAAGTAGCACCCAGTTCCTGTGCGTGATCCTCTCTACGAATCTTAGCCCATATTGTCTGTGGGACTACATTACCCATTAGCATATCAATATCTGCTAGATTCATAATACAAGCATCGATTGTCTGCGATAATTCTTTGTAATACCCTGCAGGGTTCTTACGAGGATCTGGTAGAGTCTGCTTAAGGGCCAAAACTTCAGATCTCTTCCATGGCACATGTACCCATATGCGTTGAAAGTGAGCAGGAATAGCTGGATTAGCACCTGCTGCCGCAACTTCCTCCTTCCATACTGGAGGAACCTCTCTCATAGGATAATTTTTCGACGTCAGTTTAACCGACGGATCAGAATCAAGAAAAATCTGAGAGAACAATAAGGTTCTATAAGAGATGAGTGTCCTTACAGCTTCCTCGACTTTAGAACCTACAATAAGTCCTTTTTCAAAATCGGCTTGAACATCTAACAAATCTTGTGAGATCGGACTCGAACTCACATCTTACCATTCTTTAATTAGAATATCGCACATTACATTAAAAACATACCTTTGCGTAGGCGCATTCCGTTGCAAAAAGGTAGGCATAATATCAGACACACTATATTGTGGACCCTTCTTGATCCATCTTCGTGCAAGAGAATCTAGCTTCTCTCGTTCCTCAAAATCTGGAAACTGACTGCGAGATTGTCTTCGAGCAAAAGCCGGAGACACATTAAAAGCTCCAAAGAAAGGAGATAAAATACTAGTGACAGAATCTGTGAGACGCTTACGCATAGACGGTGAATTGGACATCAGAACTGAAGACAGAGTATTAGGAGAACTAACAGGAGAAGGACTAGAAATTACAGGAGGAGCAGAAGGCAAAGGAGAGCTAAGATCAGGAGATAAAGGCAAAGAAGTTGAGACTAATGGTAAAACCGGCAAGGGTGGTAATACTGGAAGAGGCAAATGCTGAAGAGCCGGAACCGGCGGAGGTACCACTAGCAGCTGAGCAGGCTGTAACGGCTGAGGTACATTGGCATTTTGCGCATAGGGCGGAGGCAACCTCAATAAATGGGACATTAAGGGATCTTCTTCGATATCTTTCTTATTATCAGAGGGAGAAACAGGCAACACCGGATAGCATTTATCTATCGCCATACGATGTTGTCTTTCTAAAATTTCGGTCGCATTGTCAATTTCATCATTCTTGAACTGTTGGGCAGCCTGTATAATTGTCATACCCTGTGCTTTCCTATCTCGTTTTGCTTGTTTAATTTCTTTTTGTTTGGCTTCCTTACGCCAATGGCGGAAAGAGTCAAACATTGCCGGCCGGGCTTTTCTTTTGAACAGAACTGCTTCCAAATTATTTAGCACATCAGGGTCAAAACTACAGTTTTCTGGCCATTTAAGAACACCATCTTTCTTCGTGTATCGAGTCCATGTCTCGTTAAAGGCAATGGGGCCGATACCATGTTTCGAATAGAGCTCATATGTGGGAGTTCCAACCGAAGGAATCGGACAAGAGTCCTCAAGTCGGAAGTCCCTATTACAACCAAGACAACAAATTCTTCCAAACTTAGTCTGACCAGGCATTTCGCAATGTCTCTGGACTGTTCACAAACTTCAAGGGAGTAAAACTCAGTTTACGCAGTACAAATGCACTTACCCTCGGCTTTAGTCTTTGCCATGACTAAATCTAAGACACCTAAGGACATCAAACAAAGAACCGTAATTGTGGGCGCAACCCACGAAAATACTTAACTTAACTAAGGACGTCTTCTTCCACCAACAGAGGCCCGTCTATCGTCTCGCTTTACCATACATCACCAAAGGAATGGGCCAAAGCAGGGCGGCAGTCAGGGCAGCGGTCGCCAGTAGCCGTCAGGAAAGAGTAACCGCGCTGAAAAAGACCTTCGGACCACTTTCGACATACAGGGGTCGCTTAGCGTGGTTCGCGAACCCTCCGGAATTTTCTTGCGAGGTTCCTCACGACCTTCGAGCAGAACCGGTACCACTGAAGCCGCCCCACATTGGGCGCCAATTGAAGAACCACAACCTTTTGGACCTGGCGGCGCAGGGTACGCCCTCTGTCTCCAGGGTTCACCTGCTTCGCTACACAGAGACACGGGACACTCTGTCGGCGTTAGAAGATTGGATTTATTTAGCTGCAGCTAGTACAGTTATCCTAGAAGTACACAAAGTAGGTTCTCAGGAGACTGCCACTTCACTCTGTGGCGCATCAGTTTAAATAGCATACAATACATAATTATTAACAAGACATACGCCCCAAGCATAGAAGAAAAGAGCCAATAGGGTAAGTGGAAAACAAAGCGGAGCCAGTAGAAAAGGTTCGAAAATAGAAATATCAGATGACTCGAAGAGACCTCTCCTCCAACTGTGTTTGTCATCCCACCCTCGAACTAATTTATTAACAGATTTCAACTAACTTGCAGGTGGCGAGATACGTTTGTGTGTATTGGAGGACAGTCATGACACAAGAGAATGCTAGCAGGAGACAGTGAAGGCCAGTCGATAAGATATGATCGGGAAAGAATAGTGTGAGCCTACAGATAGTTGAAACAGGGATTAGGAAAGCCAGACAAGGATTAGTGTACTCGGCTAGTCCAAACACCAGCTTCACAAATAATGGCCGAGGACGTATTTTCACACCAAGCTACGGGAAAAGCAGAATAGACTTCGTTCGCCGTGCTGCCTAAGTGATGGCAACACAAAATGGCGGCGGGTCACAAAATGGCTGGTCTATTCGATCGTGATCGAAAATCGAATTTCCTCAGAAGATAGGTCCCCCCAGGGAGAGCAGAAAGATTGATGCCCCATTTGCTTGGGGTGGTGGCATTACCATGTCCGTACTGGGTGGCCCCCACCCCTATATTTGTATAGATAAGAAATCCCTGGTGTTCAGTGTGCTATCTCCCCTGAGGGGAGCACAAAAATGCATTTGGGCTGGGGGCATGGTCATGCCCTCTGGGCAGCCCCCACCCCTATATTTTTTATAAAAAAAACAGATGTCTGTGATGTCTTGTATGCTCTTTTGCCCCCTCTTCCTTCCCCCAGGGTGGCAGATCAGGGGCACTTCGGCTCCTAGTGGGTCAGTAAAACTGACAATAATAAAGGGAGTGGTTCGGGGAGCACAACCTGTTGCCTAGGAGGCTGCTCCCCCTATCCCTATTGTCTAGTGGGTGATCGCTTTCCTGCGGTGATCCCCAAGCAGGGATTCACTCGGCAGAGGTGCCATTGGAAAGGGGAGAATCTCCCTTTTCCAATAATACCTCTCCTCAGAGAATCAGCGCTCGGGGCTGACATATGACCCAGAACAGTTATTCAGTGAGAGAAAAACAAGCCCGTCAGCTTGTTTTGCTTTCACTTTCAGCAGTGATGATGTCTGCCCACTCTGAGCGCTCATTGTCATTACAAATAAAAACAAGCATTGGCATAACCAATAGGTCTCGCATTTGTGATCTTTTAAGTGTATAGCCAGAGCTATATGTCGGGCTCTTCGGTTCCGTGTCCTCGGGGCTGTGTCGATGCTCAATGGGGGCCCACCTCTGAATTGACCCAAGTCTGGACCATGTAAACATATGCAGACTTTTGGGGCAATTGAGCGGGGGAAGGAAAGGGTGGGAACTGCGGGAAGGGAGACCTGTGTTGGAAACAAGGAAACACCATGAGAATTGAACTATAACCCTTTCCTCTCTTACTCAATTCCCTGACCCCCTCAATCTCCCTTTCCTACCTGCAAAGAAAAAGAACGATGTCCCAACACACTTCAGAGGAGAGAAGAGGAAAACGCCTACAGAGCGCGGCTCCGATACCCTGGTCCAGCTTGGATATTCCTTATTTGTTTCTTCCTCTTTTCTATCACTCCTGTGTGGTTACCAAGAAAGAAACACAACACATACAAAAAGAAGGCAAGGAAGACACTGAGGACAAACACGATAACAGGGTACCGTATCAGGTAAGATCATGTCTGGTGCTGAAACAGAGAAGCAAATCTTTAGCCATCACGTTCCTTCTCACAGTTGTGCACTCCATATCCCATAATGCCATGCGGTTCCCTGCAATCCAGGCGCTCTGACGTATTCGTACGATATAAGCTATGGTAACTCCACAGGAGCGTAATGCACAAAATTGTCTTGCACTATGCCTCAGTATCCTTACACAATGTATATTTATACAGTCTCGTTATGCCTGCTGAGATCAGGGGCCGCACTCACACATCCTCACAATCTGGTGGTCTCTATGAAAATCGCGGGCGCGTTTTCTCACCCTGCATGAAACCGAGCGCGGTTTCTCCAACAGGGTCAGTAGCAGCCCAAGCGCCTCTATTTGCGCCTACACTCCCCTGCAATGTGACCTCGCTAGACGCGGTCGCAGCCAACAGTGGAGTCACTGGAAACCAGGGATACTATCCCGGTTTAACAATAAGACAGCGGTCTGAACGTTGTGTCCATTGACACTCTTACCGCAACTGGAGCAAAGAAAAGAAGCGTCCTGCTTCTCCATGGAGTAGGTCAAATAATCGACAGCGCAGTCCGGAGTGCAGGGTCTTTTATTTCCTGCTTCCGGAACCGCCGCTGTCTCACGCGCGACGTGCCGCGCGATGCCTGGTGGGTAGGGTAGTCCCGGTCTATCTTGCGTATCGCTGCTTCCGGGTAGAGGAGCAGCTAGCGCGATTGCCGGTTTCGATTACCTGACAGAACATCCCGCTCACCGGGAGCGCAAGCTGCTATCAGGCTTTTCGGGGTGCAAACGATGAAACCGGGCAACCAACCTGGGAGCATGCACCGCCTCCCTCGGTTCCCAGGAGTTCTCCTCAGGGCCATACCCCTTCCAGGCTACTAAGTACCACAACTTCCCTCTTACTCTCTTGGCATCCAATATGCCCTGTACCACATACTCGAGATCCCCCTGTACTAACACAGGAGCTGGATGTTTCTGCTTCTTACCATGAACCGGTTTCAGAAGAGACACATGAAACACTGGATGTATGCGCAGATGGGAAGGGAGCTTCAGCCTAACTGCCACAGGGTTTATGTGTTTAACCACCTGGTATGGGCCTATGTACTTCGGGCTAAACACGCTGTGTTTTTTTAATCTGATGTGTCTTGTGGACAACCAGACCCAATCACCACTCCCATACGTAGGACCGGGTCTACGCTTCTTATCGGCCTGTGTCTTGTATCTCTCTTTGGCCTTCATCAGGTTGTCGTGTGTTGCCAAAAGTGTTTTGCGCATCAGCTGAAGCCTTGTGTGTACCTCAGGTAGGCGAGTTTGGGAGCTAGGAAGGATCAATGGTGTTAATCTAGGGTGGAACCCATAGGTGCTATAGAATGGAGTGTACGGTGTGGAGGAATGTTTGGCGCTGTTGTACGCAATTTCTGCTGCCCACAACCAGTCCACCCACTCGTCAGTATTGGTTTTGACATAACACCGAAGGAACTGCTTCAGAGTTTGGTTGAGCCTTTCGGTTTGGCCGTCCGTTTGTGGGTGGAAGCTAGTGGAAAGAGAGGTGGTCATCTGCAACTCCGAGCACCAAGTTTTCCAGAAGCCTGCCGTGAATTGGGGCCCTCGGTCCGAGACGATATCCTTGGGAAGGCCATGGAGTCGAACAATGTGGACTAACAACAGTTTCGCCAGTTGGCTGGCTGTGGGTGCTTGTCTGCATGCTATGAAGTGGCCCATCTTGGTCAAATAGTCTACAACCACTATGATAGCGGTGTTTCCTTGATCCACCGGTAAACCCACAATAAGTCCACAGAAATACGTTCCCAGGGTATGGTGGGTGTGGGCATGATCTGCAGAAGTCCTTGTGCTTGTTGGTGATCCGCCTTTGATTGAGCACACCTGGTACACTCTCATACCCATGTCAACACGTCAAGACGAACCGTTGGCCACCAGAATTGATGCAATACCTTCTCCAGTGTCTTAGTGCCTCCTAGATGTCCTGCACACGGTAAGTCGTGACACCATGAAAATACAGTTTTGCGTAGTTTTAGGGTAGGGAGCAGCAATTGTTGTCCCTTAATGGGGAGACCTTGTCGTATTCGCCATTCTGGATGCGCTTTAAGCCAGCTTCTCCATGTGAAGGTTTGTATCCCAAGTCGAGCTTCCCGCAAAAATCCTTCGGTTTGCATGGAACATACCACTTTGGCAGGTTCGATGATGGAGCCCTTGGTTGGACTAACGTCAGGCGGGGCGGCTTCTTGTCTTGTCAGTGCATCTGCCTTTTTGTTCTGGGCTCCTGGCCGGAAGGTAACGATAAAGTGATATTCGGCGAAGAAGAGCATCCACCGGAGCTGACGGGGAGTGAGATGACGTGCCGCCTTCATAAACTGGAGGTTTCAATGGTCGGAATACACTGTGATCTGATGGATTGCTCCCATTAACCAGTGCCTCCATTCAAGAAAGGCGTCTCTGATTACCAACAGCTCCTTCTCTGCTATTGTATAGTTCTGTTCCGCTGCATTTAGTTTCCGAGACATATATGCTATGGGATGTAGATAGCCCGTAGTTTCATGCCGTTGCGAGAGCACTGCTCCTATTGCTGCCTCGGACGCATCGGCTTCTACGATGAACGGTAGGGCTGGATTGGCGTGTGTCAGAACTGGGGTTGTTATAAAAGCGTTCTTGAGACGGTCGAAGGCTTTCTGGGTGTCTTCAGTCCATAAGAACGTAGTCTTTTTCCGGGTTAACTTAGTCAATGGAGTCACTATTTCTGAGAACTGCCTGATAAACCGGCGATAGAAAGTTGCGAAACGCAGGAGGCTCTGGATTTCCTTAACGTTGTGAGGACAAGGCCATTCGATGATGGCCTTCACTTTCCTTTCCGCCATGACTTGGCCAGATGGGGTAAGCATAACCCCAAGGAATTCCACGGAATTTGCACTTCGTAATCTTGCAAAACAACCGATGTTTCCTTAAGGCTTGTAAGACCAAGCGCACGTGACCCACGTGTTCTTCTTCTGTGGCCGAGTAAATAAGGATATCGTCTATATAGACCACAACCAAGAGGTCTAGATATTGTCTCAGGACCTCATTGAGAAAAAACTGAAAACGCCACTGGGGCATTACATAACCCAAAGGGCATCACTAGATATTCAGCCCGTACCGTGTCTTGAACGCGGTCTTCCATTCATCCCCCTCCTTTATTCGGACCAAGTGGTAGGCACCCCTCAAGTCTAATTTAGTGTAGATGCCTGCTGCTCGCACTTGTTCCAAAAGCACTGGAATCAGGGGGAGCGGATAATGGTTCTTGATAGTAATTTCGTTCAATGCCCTGTAGTCAATGCAACATCTCAGATCCCCGTTGGCCTTGGGTATAAAAAAAAAGGGGAGAGGCCGCTGGTGATCTAGAGGGTTGTATAAAACCCAGCTCTCGGTGTTTATCCAAATACTCACCTAGATATGTTGTTTCTGCTACCGTATGCGCGTATATCTTCCCACATGGTACTGCCGATCCCGGGACCAGGTCTATGCGACAATCGTAGTCTCTGTGGGGTGGTAACTCTTCTGCCTTAATATCGCAAAATACATCGGCATAAGGCTCATAATACGGCCGTCTTTCTCGGCTGCGGTGGCTATATGTTGACTGGTGGCTAAGAGTCTCGATGGCCGTGACAGCGTTGGGGTGCAATGGTTTCTGCAATACTCAGAATCGAAACTCAACATCTTTTGAGCCCACCTTACCATTGGGTTGTGCTTCTGGAGCCAAGGCAGACCTTCGCTCCAGTCCCCACTCCATACTGTGGGGCGTGTATTATACAGAAAGATAACTTCTCTCGATGATAGTCCTCATAGAGCAGCTCGTACTCCGGAGTGTTGTGCGTGATGGGTCCGGTTTCCAATTCTTTTTTTTTTTTTTAAAACCTTTATTTACACACCAAATATTCACAGTCATGGGCCTACAACCACCTGGGCCGGCCGCTAACATAGAAAAAAAGGAGGAAAACAATAGTAGAGCAATCATGAGAGCAGGGGCGAACAGCACGCGTCACGGCTGCAGCCGCCCACAACTGAACCCAGCACTACAGAAAGGTTTCTTATTAACTGTTTTATAAATAAAAACAACAAAAGGAAACTTAGACCAGGCAGAAGAACTCCATTAGCAGGGACTTGCTCTCTCATGAGCGGGGGACAACAGCGAAAATGCAGCCGATTACACAGTTACTCGCGTTAAGAAGGGCGGGGGGGGCAGGGAAAAGATCGGTCATCAATCTTGCAAAACGAAAGGGGAAGAAGATCAGGAACATCAAAGTCAAGGGGACATCGTTACTAGGCCTGGGCGAAAATTTCGTTCCGTTCGCGGAAATTGCGATAATTTGACATTTTCGCGTTCCGCGGAGAGCGCGAAAATGTCAAAAATTCTGGTTTCCGCAGCTTGGCGATAATTTGTTTCTTGCTCGCGCTATCAAATAATACATTCTCGCGCGCGCGCGATCGCCTTACCTGAATCCCTGCGTTCGCCGACAAGTTTTCTTGATCCGGTCGCGTTCTCCATGAGATGTTGTATTGTTTTTGGCAATTTGCGCTGTCTCGCGACAGTTCGCGCCCGCAGTGACATCATGCGTCGCGCGATCACGTCTTTCTTCTCGCGATCATGCACCGCGAGAAAAATCAAAACAAGATGGCCGCGCCCGCAAGCAACCACATGGGTAAGTTGGCGACCCGCAACCATGCAGAAAATCTCGCGAACATGCCGGAAAAAAACTTCCGCATCTTCGCGATATTTCCGCTTGTTTGCGATAATTTTAAACATTTTCGCGATAATTTGCGAAAGTTAATTTCGCAAATTCCGCCTACCCCTAATCGTTACGTCTGGTGCGACCACCAAGGGGGGGGTGCATATATCCCCACGGTAGGAATTCCAGGGACCCCACATCTTACTCCATTTCTTAGGTTTGCCTCTGGCCACGTAAACCGTCTTCTCTCGGAACATGCACCAATCCATATTCTCTTTCCACTTCGTAACTGTGGGAGGCCTACCGGAACCCCAGAGCTGTGCAATGTCTCTTTTAGCGATCATGTTGCCTAGAGTCACCCAGCGTTCTTGTGCCACATCGCAGTCAGTCGGTTCCCACACATTCAACACACATCGCCGAGCCTCAGGGAGCAGAGCCACACCCGTAACCTCCTCCATCACTGCATGCACACCAGTCCAGAAACGTTGCACCTTCGGACACTCCCACAGAATGTGAAGAAAAGTACCAAGCAGGCCACAACCACGTCGACATAAACCATCACTTGTATAACCCATGTGAAGCAAGCGGGGACCGGTGACATAGACCCTATGTAATATCTTTAACTGCACAAATCGAAGGTATGGCAACTTCCCTCGGTGAGGCTATGGCCGCGACCCAGTCCTCATCATCCAATTCTAGGCCATCGGCGACCCAGACCTCTCGCAAATGTGTGAGGAGGTCCGCTCGAGTGTTGATCAGTTTTTTATAGATCAGGGAAATAGTACTATCCGGTAGGTAACCATCAAGTAAACGATCTTCCAACGGGGAGGCTTCAGGGATAGCTACCGGATTAGGGAAAGCGGAAAGTAGAGCATGGCGCATCTGCGCATAGCGAAAGAACTCCCTATCGCTCAGCTTGTATTCCGTCTGAAGAGCTTCAAACGTTTTAAAAGCGCCCTTCATCCAGAGATCCCCCACACGACTAATTCCAATCAAATCCCACTTCTCAAAGCCCTTGGTGCGCCATAAACCACCCAACGCATCAGACGCATACAGTGGAGTCGCACGAGACAGACGACCCGTCCATCCCGTAGCAGCGGTGGCGCAGTGCCAGGCACGTACTGCATTTTTCATAGGACCTGTCAATTTAGTGCCTCCCTTCGTAGAATAAAGCGCCCTATTGAAATCTCTGCCCGGCAACAGTAGCTTATCCATCTCGTACGCGGGGATCACCGCCGGGCCATATGTCCCATGGTTCACCGCCACCAACTGGGACGCCCAATAATACCTTCTAATATCAGGAAGAGCTATGCCACCGTCATACCACGGAAGGGTCAATTTAGCGAGAGCAATTCGCGGTCTCCCTTCCCAAACTAGTTGCCTCTGTAGGCTCTCTACCTCACTAAAATATCGGGCGGGCACCACGTCCAGCGTATTTTGCAAAGCATACAAAAAGCGTGGAAGAGACATCATTTTGAATAAGGCTGCCCGGCCAAGCGGCGATAGCGGGAGCTTCCGCCAACGAGCAACATCGGCCCGCAGCCGCTGGAGCGGGAGCAGCAGATTCAGAGCATAACGGACCGCCGGATCCAGGGACACGTGGATACCTAGGTATTTAAATCCAGAATGTGAAATCTGAATCGGACGGGAGAAAAGGGGGGTCGCCAACCAGCACGTAGATACAGGATTTCACCCAATTGATGACAAGCCCTGAATTGCGACCGAAGGAGTTTAATACATCAAATAACACTATCAACGATTTCCGCGGGGAGGTGAGATAGAGCAAAATATCATCTGCGTAGAGTGACACACGATCTTCAAACGTCGGTGTCCACCGAATACCCGTCATGGAGGGTTCCCACCGGAGCCACGCCGCCAGGGGCTCCAATGTGAGAGCAAAAAGAAGCGGGGACAGGGGGCAACCCTGCCGCGTGCCCCTCCCAAGCAAAAAGGGGGTAGAAACTCTACCATTCACCACCACCTGCGCCAGCGGTTCCACGTATAACAACTTCATCCATCCGATGAATCCAGGTCCAAAACCAAACTTAGCCAGCGCCGCCCAGAGATACGACCACTCCAACGTGTCGAACGCCATCGTGGCGTCCAAGGACGCCAAAATGGCGGGCTCTTGAATCGAATCAACTCTCGTGAGGACTCCGTGGAGGCGCCGCAGGTTCAGCGCGGTGTTGCGGTGCGGAATAAAACCAGACTGGTCCGGATGTACCAGGTCACCTATTACTTTAATCAAACGATTGAGGGGACTTTAGCGAGAATCTTAGGTTCAGCGTTTAGGAGTGAGATAGGCCTATAAGACGCACAGCAATCACGCGGCTTGCCCTCCTTATGGATCACCACAATAGTCGCTAGACGTTGATCACGCGGAAGGGAGCCGGCCTCTCGGGATGCAATAAACATCTCGCGGAGATAAGGTGCCAGCCTATCTGGACGAAGCTTGTAAAGCTCGATCGGAAGGCCGTTAGGGCCGAGGGCCTTTCCTGAACGGACCGAGCGAATCGCCGATGCTATCTCATCGTTCGTCAACGCCGCATCCAACAATTCTTTATCATCGACAGAGAGGCACGGCAATGCAATATCTCGTAGCAGTTGACGAGAGTCATCTTCTGGCCTCTCCAAGACCGGAGAGTAGACGTCACGCAAATGGTCCGCAAAACAGCTCACAATCTCCCCCGGACCCGTAACACTCACACCATCAGCACGCACAATCACCGGGACCACACGACTCGCTCGCTCTCTCCTCTCCAGCCAGGCAATCAACTTTCCAGCCTTGTCACCAACATCATACAAGCGCCCCTGTTGTTCCCGACTAGCGAGCTTGGCCGCATCCGTAACCAACGCCCTATAATCCGATTGTTTAAGGCAAAGGGCATGGAGTTTATCCCGTGTGACCCCCCGCCCGAGATCCTCTTCCAAGTCAGTTATGTCAGACTCCAGGCGTACCACCTCCTCCGTTTTACGTCTCTTAGCAAGGGAGATCAAGGATAGGGCCTGCCCACGGATGACCACCTTGAAAGCCTCCCACAATGTTACGGCCGATGAGACTGAACCCTGATTTTCCACAAAATAACGGTCAAGAGACTTAACCAAAAGGGCACGAGTTGTGGGGTCATGCAAATACCAGGGATTAATCGGTGTCACCCTCCCCCCTGCCCCCAAGACCACATCTTAATGTAGCAGGACCGGGGAATGATCAGAGATGCCACGAGCCAGATGTCTGACCTCCCCGATCATTTGAGCTTGGGCGGCCGGCATCAGCACATAGTCCAATCTAGTGGACGCCAGAGTGAAATGTAAATTGGGCGAGCCCCGGATGCATCGATCTCCAACAGTCCACAAGCCCCATAGTGTCGATAAAGCCACCCAGCCAAGAGTGCGCCCCGGGGAGGTCTCTGGGAGGGTGCCGATCCTCTCTACCCGATACCACAGAATTGAAGTCACCACCTACCAGCAGGAGGCCCTCCGGGAGCCCAAGCAGCAACCCTCCCAAGTCCGCAAAGGTGGTGGTTTGCAACCCAGGGGGGACATAAACTGAAACTAAACACAGAGTCTGTCCTTCCCACCGGCCAACCAACACCACGTAACGCCCCCGGTCGTCGTGCATTACCTCATCAATTTCCAGCGGGAGAGAGGATCGAACCAAAATGCCCACACCTCTGGAGCCGGTAGTAAAACCAGAGTGGGCCACCAAACGGTAGCCCCTTCTATTCATAGCATGGCATGAGTGTCCCACCAAATGCGTCTCCTGCAACAGAACTACATCAGGAGAGAGACGTTTCAGATATTGTAGCACCACTCCTCGCTTCAATCGGTCCCCCAAACCATTGACATTCCATGTTAAAATGCGCAATCCCCTACCCCCCATGTCCACCACAACGGTCACCCCACCCACATTGAGAGCAAAAAACAGCACATTGGTTGCCTGGTATAAAACAAACGCCACACAAAAACAACTCCCCTACCGCCACCCCCTCAACTCCCCTTACACACCCCCCCACCCTGCACCCCTGCACAAGACCATTCAGCCACCCCAACTCGCAGTGTGCCTGTCGCCCCAACATAAACCTACTCTACGGAAAGAAAGAAAACCCCCCGAGGAGGAAGAATCTCACCAGATACCCCGCAGCCTCCCAATGATGAAGGAAGGGTGATACAATCCTAACGAAGAAAAAACAATACATCAAACCCAAATCGGAGGTGAACACAAAATTGTCTAGAAATCACCAGTCATTCATTCACACTTGATCCGCTGATCCACCACCCTCATCCTCGGCCCACTCCTCCCCGCCGCGCAGTCGGTGCAAGGTGTCAAGCCAGTCCTCAACCGCCTCGGGCCGGTCGAAAAAATAAGACCGTTCCTCCAGTTCAGTACGTAGCTTGGCCGGGAAAAGCATAGAGTATTTCAAGCCCAAGTCCCTCAGCCGCCACTTGACAGTCATAAATCCCATTCGCTGTTTTTGTACCGATTGTGTAAAATCAGGATAGAAACTGATGTCCACATTTTCATACTTCGTCGGGCCATTCACACGGGAGGCCTGCAGGATTGCGTCACGGTCCCTGAAGTTGAAGATCCTGGCAATGATAGGTCGCGGTGGGGCCCCAGGCCTCGGCCGGCCCCCCGGAACTCTGTGTGCCCGCTCCACCGTAAAGAATTTGCTGAGGCCTCTCGGCGCTAGTTTGTTCAGGATCAGATCCTCCACAAAGAGATCGACCGGCCCATCCTCCGACTTCTCCGGCACACCGATGATGCGCACGTTATTCCGCCGGACCCTGCTTTCAAAATCCGCCAGTCTCTTAACAGAGAGGTCGCTGAGGGCCCGAGCACTGCGGATCTCCGTCTGCAGTTCTGAGACATCCGTCTTGAGGCCCGATGTCGTGAGATCGAGTGATTTGACCTTTTCACTGGTTTTCGACAGGTCTGCCCTACGTAAGTTGACATCGATCAACACGGTGTCCAGCTTGTGGGCCAGCGAGTCGAATTGCTGGCCGAACGAAGCCTTCATGGCGTCGATGGCACCCATGACATCTTGCAGTGTCAATTCCGTCGAGGGTGACGGGCCCTCCTTGGCCGCATCCGAAAGCCCACTCGAACCGGGAGATCCCTTCTGCTGGGCATAGCAGTCCATGTTGTTCGTTTGCACGTAGCCACCTCTCCGGGTAGCTCTAGACTTTTGCTTGTCACCGTCCAGCCGGGCCGCCATTACACAGCAGGGAGAGCAGATCCAGTATACCTGTTAGGCGTAGCGATCACCCTGGGGAGTCCACCTGAGTGATGGACAGCCCCCTTTGTCGATGCCACTCGACAGCCACAGATAGGTCCAAACGTAGAGAGACTGCGAGCGCCCGCCACCAGACTCGCAGAGGAAAGTCTAAAAAACGAAAGTGAAACCAGGGGAGGACGGGCCCGCCCAAGACCCTGGAACCGTTGTTGTTCGATTGAAGCTCGGGGACAATGCCAACCCGAGTCTGGGGTGCCACCGCGGGGCAGGCCTCTTTCTGGAGGACAGAATAAGTCGAGTTCCCAAAGTCCGATTTAAGTTCCGAAAACGGGAATCACCTCAGCTTCGGTTCACCCGTAAAATTCCTTCAAAATAACAGGATTATAGCCAGGATAGACGTGGGAGGCTGCGAGGGTCTCGGGAGCCCTGTGCCTACGCGTCCATCTCGGTTGCGCGCTAGGCTCCTCCTCCCGGTTTCCAATTCTTGACCGTCCACTGCGTACACTTTCTCCGGAATGGATCTAGGAACAAGTTGCACTCCCAGACGTTGCGCCTCTTTTTTGTCCATGAAGCAGCTGGTGGCTCCTGAGTCCACCTTTGCCTGAATGTGCTTGTTTTAATTTCCTATCTTGATTGTCAAAGATATGAAGTGATCTGTTTTAGCGAATACACAGGCATCCACGGAAGGGATGGTACATTCGCTTGAGGACTTCCCTTCCTTCTTCCTCAAGCCCTGCTGTTTCCCTCCTCCTTTTCGGTGGTGAGGGCAGCTGTTTGCCCTATCCTGCCCCTACCATACTTGGGTTTTACCGGACATTCCCGGAGAAAATGCCCCTGTTTCCCACAATAGAGATACAATCCTTGCTTGCGGCGATGGTCCCTTTCGCTTAGCGTTAGCGATGCTCTTACCGTTCCGATGTCCATCGGTTCGGGCTGGGTAGCCGTCTTTTCAGGAAAGGAGGCCTGGTCACCGTATGTGGCGCTTCTCTCTTTCTTTTTGTGTTCTCCTCGATGTTTTCTTAGTCGGTGGTCCAGCCGGAGCGTGAGGTCGATAAGGGCGGTACACGTGCGAGGCTGAGGATCGATTTGGGCTAACACGTCCTTGAGCTCCTCCGTGAGCCCTTGATAGAATATAGCCGATTGCTTCGATTCTGGCCAGTCGGTTTCTGCGACTAGTCTTCGGAAGCTATTCAAGTAGCTAACCAAATTGGAGGATCCTTGGCGTAGTTCCAACAGGTCCCTATCTACTGAGAACGTTTCGCTCTTCTATCGAACGTCTTTTTGAAGTTTTCACGGAACTCATCCCAATCATAGCTTTGGGTCGTCTCTCCGTACTGTGGGAACTGCCCATTGTGCTGCCTCTCCACCCAAGTACGAGATCAAAAACGCCACTCTTGCTTGATTGGTACTGAACATCTTTGGCTTGCAATTAAAGTGAAGGAGGACCTGGTTAAGGAACACCTGCACCTTCTTAATGTCTCCATAAAACCTCTCTGGAGGTGCTAACTGGATTTGTGCTGGCATCTCCACCACCACAGACGGTGGTTGTGGAGAACCACCAACGTCGAAGGGGTTTCTCTGAAGTCTATCTACTCGGGAATGGAGGGCTGCTGTCTCCTGACGTGACGCGGCCAGTTCCGCTTGGACAAGCGCTAAGGCCGCGACTACGTCCTCTAAGATGGCCATGCCTAACTCAACACAACCAAGAGGAGACCGATTCGTGGGCCGATTATTCTGTCGGGCTCTCTGGTTCCGTGTCCTCGGGGCTGTGTCGATGCTCAATGGGGGCCCACCTCTGAATCGACCCAAGTCTGGACCATGTAAACATACGCAGACTTTTGGGGCAATTGAGCAGGGGAAGGAAAGGGTGGGAACTGCGGGGAGGGACACCTGTGTGGGAAGCAAGGAAACACCATGAGAATCGAACTATAACCCTTTCCTCTCTTACTCAATTCCCTGACCCCCTCAATCTCCCTTTCCTACCTGCAAAGAAAAAGAACGATGTCCCAACACACTTCAGAGGAGATAAGAGGAAAACGCCTACAGATCGCGGCTCCGATACCCTGGTCCAGCTTGACACTGGACACTGAGGACAAACACGATAACAGGGTACCGTATCAGGTAAGATCATGTCTGGTGCTGAAACAGAGAAGCAAATCGTTAGCCATCACGTTCCTTCTCACAGTTGTGCACTCCATATCCCATAATGCCATGCGGTTCCCTGCAATCCAGGCACTCTGACGTATTCGTACGATATAAGCTATGGTAACTCCACACAAGCATAATGCCCAAAATTGTCTTGCACTATGCCTCAGTATCCTTACACAATGTATATTTATACAGTCTCGTTATGCCTGCTGAGATCAGGGGCCACACTCACACATCCTCACAATCTGGCGGTCTCTATGAAAATCGCGGGCGCGTTTTCTCACCCTGCATGAAATCGAGCGCGGTTTCTCCAACAGGGTCAGTAGCAGCCCAAGCGCCTCTATGTGCGCCTACACTCCCCTGCAATGTGACCTCGCTAGACGCGGTCGCAGCCAACAGGGGAGTCACTGGAAACCGGGGATACTATCCCGGTTTAACAATAAGACAGCGGTCTGAACGTTGTGTCCATAGACACTCTTATCGCAACTGGAGCAAAGAAAAGAAGCGTCCTGCTTCTCCATGGAGTAGGTCAAATAATCGGCAGCGCGGTCCAGAGTGCAGGGTCCTTTATTTCCAGCTTCCGGAACCGCCGTTGTCTCACGCGCGGCGTGCCGCGCGTTGCCTGGTGGGTAGGGTAGTCCCGGTATATCTCGCGTATCGCTGCTTCCGGGTAGAGGAGCAGCTAGCGCGATTGCCGGTTTCGATTACCTGACACTATTGGCTTTGCCAATGTTTTAAGCTATGTGGGAGAGCATTAATGCCGCTGTGCAACATGCTGAAAAGCTCTAATAAAAAAGTGTTATAAGGATTTTTGCTACCTTAAATAAAACCAAGAAGACATTATGTACAACTGAACAACCCTATTAAAACAAGGTAAAATTAGCTTCTCAAGTGCACAATAGCAAGGCAGGGTGGCTGAGAGGTGAATGAGGGAACCAACCCTGGGTATGTAGTATATTTGATTTTGCTATGCTCGTAGGAAATAAGGCAATTACCAGGTCTGATTTGCTTTCAGGGATATCCATTAAACTTTTTTGTTGTGCCACTATCCCATTGATCTATGTTAAAGCTAAACAACAAACAGGACTTTTTCAAATGTAATTGCACACTGGAAAATATGATGTACACAAAGGCATCGAAACAATGTAAACTGGCTCACTAAATTAATGATGCATGGCGATCTATTTATTTTTTATTTTTTTTGTTTGAAAAGCTTTATTCAAGAATATGTTAATACAGAGATATTAGCAAAAGCATAAGAAATATGCAAATAGAAGTAGATAAACATTAACCAGCTAATATCATATGGAAATGAACAAAGCATTTTATACATTTTGTAACGAAGACAGGGAAAAGAGGGAGGGAAAGGGGGTAAATAAAGAAATAAAAAGGAGAAAAATAAAAAGGGAAAAATGGTAACAATATAATATGAAAATATATAACTATGCTGTTAAAAGAAGTGCTGTATGCAAAACAATAATCAAAGTGCCACGTAGAAGAATCAACTATGACAATCAAATAAATAAATCCTGTACTCTAATATAGGAGAAGAGAATGTAATCTCCTCAAGGTGGTTCAAAATTTTCCGCAGCAATACTTGATAGATTCTTCCGAACCATCCGATCTAAGTATAAGGTAAGAGGTAACCAGAAGAGATCCCTATTCTGTGTGGGATTACAGGAGGAGGCAAAAGCAGTGTCTAACCTGTGAAAATGACAAAGAGAATTCCACCAACAACGTATAGAAAGCTTTGTGAGGGATTTCCAATTGGAGGCGATGTGTTGAAAGGCAAGAGCAAGCATCAGGTCAAAGAGACCACGAGAGTGCAGAGGAAGATCTAAAGAATCAGATAAACTACCAAGGAAGAGCACAGAAATAGAATACTGAGAGGGAAGGGTGAAGATACAAGACATGTATCGCCAAACAACACTCCAGAATTGAGAAACAGAAGGACATAAGAATAGAAGATGAAAAAGATCAGCATTAGGGGAGGAGCATGTCCAACAATTAGACTCCGAAGAGGAAGAAAAACGAGCTAGAGAAAGGGGAGAAAAATATAGTCTGTGATACGAATAGAATAAAGATTGAGTGAGAGAGGCAGAACGAGAAATTTTCAAAGATCTGGACCAAAGTTTATCCCATAGAGCAACGGACCAAACACAACCCAAGTCCGCCTCCCAAGAGAGTTCCAGTTTGGACTTAAGACGATCTGGATCAGGAGATGAAAAGAATTTATAAATGAGAGAGGCTTTCGGAAGGGTAGAAAGAATTTTGAGAAGAGGAGGTTGGGAAACAGAAGAAGGGGAAGAGGGAAGAGAATAAAAAAGATGAAGAATAAGTGCCATCAGAGTAACAAACTTCTGAAAAAAGGAACGAGGACAACGAAAGGACATCCAAAATTGGGGAAAGGAAAAGGGAGACATACCGTCAAAGAGCTGGTTCACCCATATGATACCCTTAGACCTCCAAGACTTCCAAAAAATGGGTCTATTATTTATAAGGATGAGCGAGTTGTACCAAATGGTAGAGGACAAAAAAGATTCACGACTAATAGGTGCAGGAATGAAAAGAGGTTTTAAAAGAGAAGAGGTGTGTTTAAATAAAGGAAATGATGTATGTGGAGCCTTGGCAGAGAAGCGCATGATTTCTTCAAAAGAAAAGGGCAGTAACAGAGTTTGTTCAATGTGAAGCCAAAGAGGAGCGAGGGGAGAAGGAACCGACGCAAGCCATCTAGACGCCTGATGGAGAGAAAAGGATTTATGGTAAAGATGAAAGTCTGGGAAGTTAACACTACCATTAGACTTAGGCTTACGAAGGAGTGCTAAAGAAATTCTAGATTTCTTGTTATGCCAAAAAAACCTTGACAAACAAGAAACAATGCGTTTAAAATAAATTGCGGGGATATGAACAGGTAACATGGAAAAAATGTAGATTAAAATGGGGTCTATCATCATTTTAATTGAGTCCAATCGCCCCCACCAAGAGAGAATGAGAGGATTCCAAGAAGAGAATAATTGTTCAATATGAGACAAAATCGCAGACATATTAAGGGTAATAGAAGAGGAAATGGAATTGGAAAACCATATTCCTAAGTACTTCATTTTCGAACTACTCCAAGCGAATCCAGTAGCGGAAAAATCATGAGGGACGCAAAACTTTGTAAGAAGGAGAATTTCAGTTTTATCTGAATTAATTTTGTATCCCGAAACCTGTGAGAAAGAATCAAACTCAGACAGGAGAGGGGGAATAGATATTTCTGGAGCCGAAATGAATAGAAGGATATCATCTGCATATGCAGAGAGTTTCAATTGGCTATTACCATAAGGAAATCCTAAGATGGAAGCATTATTACGGATATAGGTCAAAAAAGGTTCAAGAGCGAGAACAAAAAGAAGAGGAGATAAGGGGCAACCTTGACGAACACCACGTTGAAGGAGAAAATATGAGGAAGCCCGTCCATTTACTAAAACAGAAGCCTTAGGCGCAGAATACAACAAAGAAATAAGAGAGATAAGGTAAGGACCGAAACCATGCCAATGCAGGGAGGCAAATAAAAAGGACCAGTCAACCCTATCAAAGGCTTTCTCTGCGTCCACGGAAATAGCCGCTAAGGGAATAGAAAGAGATGAGACCTTATTTAAAACATTAAGAAAAAGGCGAGAATTGTCAGAGGCAAGCTGGCCCTTGACAAAACCACATTGCTCCTTACCAATGAGGTGGGGCATGAGGGGATCTAAGCGTAAAGCCAGTACTTTAGCAACAACTTATAGTCCACATTAACTAAAGAAATCGGGCGATAGTTCTTGCAAAATTTTGGGTCGCGACCATCCTTAGGAATGAGACAAATAGAGGCTTCTTGAAATGTACCCTCTGCCCTACCCATCAAAGAAAACGATTGAAAGAGATATAGGAGTATGGGAAGTAAAAGATCAGAAAAATGCAAGTAGAATTCAACTGAGAAACCATCAGGACCTGGAGTTTCACCTTTGGTGAGAGTATTCAAAGCAACAGATAACTCATGTAAAGAGAGATCGACTTCCAAATCTGGAAAATTAAGATGAGAAATCAATGGTTTAGGAAGTTTGTCAAAGTAAGCTTGGATAAGAGAGGGAGTTGGAGAAGATTCAGGTGTGTAAAGAGTACGATAAAATAGCTGAAACTGGTGTAGAATATCCTGAGCCTTAAATAGTAAAGTGTTGTCAGAAGAATAAATAGAATCAATAAAAGATCGTTCCTTGCGTGACTTAAGATAATTAGCTAGAATCTTCCCAGCCTTATTGCGTCCTCCATAGAAACGAGCACTACTACGAAGGAGGATCGAAGAAGCATTGTCCGTAGTGATCTTATTGAATTCTAACTTGGCACGAATAAGATCCGAAGAAACGAAATTATTAGGGGAAGAGTAAAATTTATGCTCCAAAGATTTAATATGAGCTAGTAGGTTTCTCTGTTTCTGAAGAAAGTGTTTCTTCTTCTTTGAAACAAAACCAATCACAAATCCATGCGCCGTAGCTTTAAAAGAGTCCCAAAGAAGATGGGGAGAGATATTAGAAACATCGTTTAACAGGAAGAAATCGGCAGCAAAAGAGCGAAAAGAAGAGGAGAAAAGAGGATCGGTAAGAAGAGAATTGTTAAACCTCCAGCGAGAAGGCTTGGGATGCGGAGGAAGGAGCTCAAGATCCGTTACAACAGGGGCATGATCCGAGATAAGTATAGGTTCAATAGAAGAAGAAAGTAGGTTTTGCAGTAAGGAAGAAGAAAGAAAAATATAATCAAGGCAAGAAAAAGAAGAATGAGGGGGAGAAAAAAAAGAATAGTCAAGGGTGTCAGGGTGTGAAAGTCTCCAAGAATCAGTGAGATGTGCTTGAGAAATAGTATCTAGAAATTGTTTGTGAGGTTTGTGAGGTATGAACCGAACCGTTGACTTACGATCAAGAAAGGGATCCACAATCTGGTTACAATCACCACCTAAAATATAGAGGTAATCTGTATGTTGAATACATTTTTTCGTAATTGAAGGCCAGAAAAGTAAATCGGGTTGCGTAGGACCATAAACGTTAAACACAGTTAGAGGAATAGAATTAATTAATAACTTAGCTAATATCCATCTACCGTCAGAATCTGTTTCTTGTAACAAAACCTTACACTTTAACCTTTTGTGACATAAAATAACAACACCATTCTTCTTAGCAATAGAAGGAGAGAACAAAACCGTACCCACCCATCCACGCTTTAATTTAAGAGACTCAGCCTCAGAGAGGTGGGTCTCTTGTAGGAGGGCTATATCTGGGTTATATGAAGCTAGATGGGAAAGAACCCTCTGACGTTTAATAGGATTGATAAAACCTTTTACATTCCAGGAGATTACTCTGAATTTAAAAACTGGAAAACATTAACAGAAACCATAACTACAGCAGTAAATAGAAAGAAAGACCATGACAAAAAATGGAAGAAAATAGAAGTAGGAGAGGAAAACTGAGTCAAAGGAAAAAGATAGAATAATAACATGAGCAGATGGAGAGAGAAATTAAATAATAAATGGAGCAAAGGGGAAAGGAAAAGGGGGAAAGGTAAAAAGAGAAGAAAACAAGAAGAGACAGTACAAATCCAAAAAGGACGACTGAAAATAACATACCTGAGGGGGATATGAAGAGGATATTGGGGAAATGGAGAGACGCAAAAAGATTGACCGCACGGAGCCAGGAGACCAGACCGCACCAGGACGAAACAAGAAGAGGACAACCATAAAAGAGGAAGGAGACCATACCAATCAATCTGGGTAAGAAAAATAATATATAAGAAACGCATAGAATGGAGGGAAATACATAAAAAGATACATAAGAATGGAAATGCAATTCATCAAACAGGTGAAAGTAATAGAAAGAGCGGAATAAAGAAAGGACTTTTAAAGAAAGACAAACAGTAGGAGTAGAAAAGGATAGTGAAAAGAACCATAATAGATATTGCTAAAATTAAACAAAAAGCAAGCCAACAGTATAATAAAACAAGGCATTGTAAAAACATTATCTGAGAGAACCTGCAAGAAAGAGGAAAGTTAAACATTCAAACAGAAGCAGAAGTAGAAGTATCCATGCCGGTGTTGGATTGAATAAGAATAAAATTTTTCAGTTCTGCAGGATCTGGAAAGGTCCAAGTTCGATTCTGATGTGTGACTTTGAAAATGCAAGGATGGAACAAACCGCATCTGGCACCAAGAGAGCGAAGAGGAGCGCGAAGGTTCAAAAATTCTTTCCGTCTTGCTGCAGTAGCATTAGAAACATCCTGAGTAAGAAAGACTCTCTGGCCCAACCAAGAAACCTGGCGTTTGGATCTGGCTGCAGAAATGACTAGAAGTAGGTCCGTGAATTTCAGAAAAAGAATGATGACTCCTCGAGGTTTAGTCGAGGCTGATGTACGAGGACCAAGTCTGTGAGCCCTTTGGATGCTGAGAGAGGTAGTAGCTGGCATATCCAAAAGCTTCAGGAGGAAAGAGGAGAAGAACGAGACGGGGTCATCACCTTCCAAAGATTCCGGCAAACCATAAACGCGCAAGTTATTCCTCCTATTCCTGTTTTCTAAATCCTCGGTGTGTTGCTAGAGGGCAAGAATCAATCAATCAATCAATCATGGAATTTATATTGCGCACTACTTACCCGGAAGGGTCTCAAGGCGCTTGGGGGAGGGGGTCTGCTACTGCTCGAACAGCCAGGTCTTGAGCTGTTTCCTGAAGGCGAGGTGGTCCTGCGTCAACCTCAGGTGGACGGGCAGGGAGTTCCATGTCTTGGCCGCCAGGTAGGAGAAGGATCTTCCTCCGGCGGTGGCTCTCTGGACGCGAGGGACAACGGCGAGGGCGAGATTTGCGGATCCTAGCTGGCGGGTGGGCGTGTAGAAGGTCAGGCGGTCGTTGAGGTACCTTGGGCCCAGGTCGTGGAGGGATTTGTGTGCGTGGGTGAGGAGTCTGAACGTGATCCTCTTGTTGACCGGGAGCCAGTGCAGGCCTCTCAGGTGGCTCGAGATGTGACTGCGTCGTGGGACATCCAGGATGAGTCGGGCGGAGGCGTTCTGGATACGCTGAAGTCTCTTCTGAAGCTTGGCTGTTGTACCGGCGTAGAGGGTGTTTCCGTAGTCTAGTCTGCTGGTGACGAGGGCCTGGGTGACCGTCTTCCTGGTCTCGGTCGGGATCCATCGGAAGATCTTGCGGAGCATTCGGAGGGTGTGGAAGCAAGATGAGGAGACGGCGTTGACTTGTCTGGTCATCGATAGGGAGGAGTCCAGGATGACGCCCAAGTTGCGTGCGTGGTCCGTTGGCTTGGGTGCGGTGCCTAGGGCCGGGGGCCACCAGGAGTCATCCCATGCGGAGGGCGACGGTCCCAGGATGAGGACTTCCGTCTTGTCCGTGTTCAATTTCAGGCGGCTGATGTTCATCCATTCGGCGATGTCTCTCATCCCTCCGTGTAGGCTGGCTTTGGCGGTGTCGGGGTCTTTGGTGAGTGAGAGAATCAGCTGGGTGTCATCGGCGTAGGAAATGATGTTGAGGTTGTGTTGGCGTGCGATTGAAGCGAGGGGTTTCATGTAGATGTTGAAGAGAGTGGGGCTGAGCGACGATCCTTGCGGGACTCCGCAGATGACTTTGGTTGCCTCAGAGCGGAACGGAGGGAGGCGTTCTCTCTGAGTTCTGCCGGAGAGGTATGAGATGATCCAGTCCAGAGCCTTCCCTTGGAGGCCGGTGTCGTTGAGGCGTTGGACTAGGGTGCGGTGGCAGACAGTGTCAAATGCTGCGGAGAGGTCTAGGAGGATGAGTGCCGCTGTTTCACCGTTGTCGAGCAGGACTCGGATGTCGTCGGTGGCTGCGATGAGGGCGGTCTCGGTGCTGTGGTTGGCTCTGAATCCGGACTGCGATGGGTCGAGGGATCCGTTCGTCTCGAGGAAGGCGGCCAGTTGCTTGTTGACGACCTTCTCGATGACTTTGGCGGGGTAAGGCAGGAGCGAGATGGGGCGGAAGTTCTTGAGGTCGGTCGGGTCCGCTGTTGGTTTCTTCAGCAGGGCGCTGAGCTCGGCATGCTTCCAGCTCTCCGGGAAGGTTGCTGTGTCGAAGGAGGTGTTGGTGGGGTGCGATGGTAGAGGCGGCCTTGTTGAAGACATGGTGGGGGCACGGGTCGGTCGGGGATCCGGAGTGGATGGTGTTCATCATGTTGTTGTTGTAAGCTTGTAAAGCGCACAGCTGCCCACCAACGGGGGCGTCCCGGCGCTGTGGACCGCTGGGGAACCCGTCCTGGCTATCCCTGTGAGATGGTCCCTTTCTGGGTATCTCCAAGGTGAAACCAGGCATCCCCGGCGTCTGTGGGGGGCCGTTGTAGAGATGAGGCAAGCTTAATGCCCAGAGTTGCCGAGTGTGTTCCTGGTTAGAGTAGGTACCGAGGCGAGAATTATCAAGTCCATTTTGACCCTGGTCCACGACCCTGCCGCGTCGGGAATTGAACCCTGGTCCATGGCCGATTCTCTGCTTACGGGTCTGCCGCCTCTACCTAGTGAGCCACACCTCTCCACATGCGTGTCGTTTCTTCGGGGGTCACCTCGGTCCATGTTTGGAGGATGGCGGTGGGGTGCGTAGGTTCGACCGATGGGTGCGGGGGTGGAGCGCCGAAACTGTTGTGGATGTCGGCGATCTTGCGGTGGAAGTATGAGGCGAGGTAATCGCAGAGGTCCTGCGAGGGAGTGATGTCGTTGTTGCCGGTGCTGGGGTTGGAGAACTCCTTGATGATGTTGAAGAGCTCCTTGCTGTCATGGACGTTCTTGTCCAGTCGTTCCTTCAGAGATTTCTTCTTGGTGGTGCGGATGGGCTGGTGATGTCTGCGGGTGGCGAGTTTGAGGGTGGTCATGTTGTCGGCGGTTTTGTCGAGGAGCCAGGCCTTCTCGAGGGTGCGGCAGGCCTTCTTGGAGTCATTGAGTTCGTCGGTGAACGAGGGGGCCTTCTTGCTTCTGGGCCTGGTGAGTGGGTTCCTCAGTGGGGCGAGGTCGTCGGCACAGGAGGTCAGCCACTGCGTAAGGTCGAGGGCTGCTGTGTCAGGGTCCGTTGTCCTGACAGGTGGGTTCTGGCTGAGGGAGGTGGCGAGCTGGTCGACGGTGATCTTGCTCCAGTTTCTGTGGGGAACCTGCTCCGGGTGGTGGTGGACCGTGTTCTTTTTGTAGCTGAAGTGGACGCAGCTGTGGTCAGTCCAGTGAAGTCCGGTGGAGTGGCTGAATGTGATGTGCTTGCTGGATGAGAAGAGGGGGTCGAGCGTGTGGCCGGCGTAGTGGGTGGGGGTGTTGACCAGTTGCTTGAGTCCGAGGTTGGCGAGGTTGTCCAGCAGGGCGATGGTGTTGCGGTCGTTGTTGTTCTCCAGGTGGAAGTTGAGGTCCCCGAGGAGGATGTAGTCGGTGGAGGGGAGGGCGTGAGGGCTGATGAAGTCCGTGATGTCCTCGCAGAACTGTGCGCGTGGTCCCGGGGGTCTGTAGATGAGGGTGCCTCTAAGGGTAGTCTTGGGGTCGGTGTGGATCTGGAAGTGCAGGTATTCGGCGGCGTTTAATGCGTCGATGGAGTCAGTCGAGATGCGAATGGTGCTTTTGTGAACGATGGCGATGCCCCCTCCGGTCTGGTTGATGCGATCCTTCCTGATGATCTTGTAGCCGTCCGGGATGGCTATGGCGATGTTGGGGGCTGAGGAGGCGTTCATCCAGGTTTCAGTGAGGAAGGCGACGTCTGGAGATGCGGTGTCGAGGAGGTTCCAGAGTTCCACGGCGTGTCTGTGGACGGAGCGGGTGTTGATCAGGATGCACTTGAGGTGGTTGCTGTTGTCCGTCTTGATGGGTGCGGTGCCGGTTCGGAGGCAGGAGAAGTTGCAGGATTGGCAGGCGAAGGGTCCATGGGTGCGTCGCGGGAATGCTTGGTAGCACCCGGGGGCTCGGGCGGTGTTGAGTGCGATGAGGGTGGCGGCATCGTAGGTCCTGCAGGGGGGTTGGCGGACGCGGGGGCCAGGGGGTCTGGCGCTGGGCGCGGTCCAGGCGCGGAGGGGCGCAGACGGGCTTACCTTTGGCGCACCTTCGGCGCTCATTCGGCGCTCCCGCTGCGCGGTCGCTGAGGGGGCGTCATAAGTAAGGAGCTGGAGGGGGGGTCAGCTGGGAGGCGGGAGGCGGTAGACCAATGGGCACAGAGTGGGGGCGGGGTCAGGGGTCAGCGGCGGGAAAGGAAGAAGCGGAACCGGGGCAGCATCGGGGTAGAAGGCGCGAGTGAGGCGGCACCTACCGAGTCAGCAGGTCAGCGGCGGCGGTGAGGCAGAGTAAGCAGAGGACCGGGGGAGCAAGCGTGAGGCAGCAGGAGCAGTCGCAAAGATACAGGCAGCAGGAGGCGTCCGTAATCAGCAGGCAGCAGCAGGAGGTGAGGAGCGACCAGCCGTGGGGGCACAGGGGGTCACACTGACCAGCCCGCCTCGGTCCCCTTAAGTAAGGAGCCGGGAGGTGGGGTTAGCTGGGAGGCGGGAGGCGGTAGACCAGTGGGCACAGAGTGGGGGCGGGGTAAGGGGTCAGCGGCGGGAAAGGAAGAAGCGGAACCGGGGCAGCGGCGGGGGAGAAGGTGCGAGTGAGGGGGCACCTACCGAGTCAGCAGGTCAGCGGCGGCGGTGAGGCAGAGTAAGCAGAGGACCGGGGGAGCAAGCGTGTGGCAGCAGGAGCAGTCGCGAAGATACAGGCAGCAGGAGGCATCCGTAATCAGCAGGCAGCAGCAGGAGGTGAGGAGCGACCAGCCGTGGGGGCACAGGGGGTCTTTTCTAGTGAGGAAATACGTTGAGAATGGACTGGGATCTCAGAAACCTGCTGCTCCATGGAAGACACTCTGTCTTCCATAGCTGACCATTTCATTTCAAAAAGCTGCATCTTATTATTGGTTTCCTCAACGAACAGACGCAAAGCCCGTATTTCCTCCAGAAGTAACTCCATGGAGATAGGAGATGGCGGCTTATCCAGAGGGGGAGAATCTTGTTTCAAGCGCTTGGATGACGCAGTGGAAGGGGAGGACTTACTTGAAGATGGCTGCGCAAGGAGAGACGATTAGGGGCTGCTGTCGCCATTTGATCTGTTATAGAGGAAGAGTTCGCTGTTGAAGAGGAGGAAGAATGAGCTGTAGAAGGAGTCTTGGAGGGTACAAAAACAAACTTCGGGTTGCGTAGTTTGCCCATAGATATCCTCCACACAATTCCTCACAATTATTGCGCCTTAATGGAACGTGCAGTATTATCACGAAGGACTTAATGGGCACGTATCAAAGTCACTCAGAGTCACCTGGTGCCTGCCGCCTCAATCACTCCCAATGCTGCGACGAAAAGCCGAAACCACCAGAAGAGCTGATGCAGAAAGGCATACAACGTCAAACGGCACTTCCCCAGAATGCGACCACCAGAAATTATCAGGCTGTAGAATGTAGACTGGGTAAAGAGATAAACATTGCCCAATAGCAGGTTTGGACTCCTTATGAGACTTGACCGCAAGAAGTTAAAAAAAAAAAAATTATGCACAGGCTCAGCGGCATTACACAACTACTATAATGAGAGGATACATGTAACAGAGGTTGCCTCCTTGCGTTATCATGGTATTAATATTCCATCTTGGACCAGTTCTTAAAAGCACCAAGAGCCTGGAGAAGATTCAGTGAGGCATGAGCAGCAATGTGAGGAAGTCAAGTATGCGCATATAACATCGTGTAGACATCGCGCAACACACAAAATGGCGGCCGCTGTGAGGCACTTACGAAACGGGACGAAAATGAAGCATTTTGAGGCAACTGAAAGTTCGTTATAAGCTCACCAGGCGCTCGTCACATTCCAAATGCAGGAACCGGCAAAGAATGAGGCGAAAAGGCACAAAAAACTACCACGAGCCAAAAAAAGTCCCTCCCGGTGCGGCGGAGCTCCGGACTTAGGCGGCCATCTTGATCGGCGTCCAAGCCACGCCCCCATGGCGATCTATTTTAATACATGCCACCTCCCTTACGCGTAAACGATGTAAGAGCATCCTAAAAGAACATAAAATGAGAGTCACAATACACTAAGAACTATATGTTGCGACAGCATGACCTTTCGGTTTCCTACAACATGTCAACAGGCAAAAAGAACACACGTGTGTGTTCTCACCACAATGTGATTCTTCTTTCAGTCAGACTGAAAGGAGTTGCAGTGCAGACTGAATGAATAGCCATCAGCAGACTAGCTATTTCACTGAACCTCTGCTTTGATTCTGCCACAGCCTCATTTGTGGTGTGGAGGGGTGTAGCGGGTTGATGCCTGTGCATCACAACCAAACTATTGGAAGGTTGAAAGGTTTTGTAGACAAACTACTCGGGAGTCAGTTCTGGAGGCTCCAGCATTCCTGTGCATGAATCATGTAGTAAGGGAAACAAGATCAGCGTCACCCAGTAGTTGATATAATGTCCATTATAATTCTCACGCGGCAAACAGGATATAATACGGCAGGAGTGTTAGAAACAACGTGGCCAACAGACTGAAGAGTAATCAGTCGGCAAGATGTTCGCGTTCAGACGCGGGTGATATTCAACCAAAAGGTTAGCCTATAGCGAAATGCCATGTCATAGTGAGGCGTGGCTGGAGACGTCCCATGGCCCGTACTCCTAGGCTACACTTCACACAAATGGTTCCACTACCCCAAATATAAAATCGAAAGCGTGGTATGTTCGCAAGATGAACAAATTAATATTAAACTTCAGATTACAGCAGGACTACCACACTGTTAGCAGCTGCACTCAATGACTAAGACGTTGAATACCAACAAAACTGCATTTTTTGTCACAGAATCCAAAAATGCTCTCATGAGAAAGTGTGAGCCCGTGTCATGTATTCGAACTTCGTAGGAGCACAAGATTCACAATTTATGCAAAAGTAAATCTAAAATGTGTGTGCTATCTGTTTGGAAGGCAAAGGTCCCATATGAATTGTGTGTGTGTCTGATTGGAATTTAATATTCACATAACTTGGGCTACCTCTAGTTTCCTCCATTTTCATATGTCTACTCCAAATCAACCTCCAGAGACATCTCCTTTAAAAGACTGGAGCAGGCCGGTGGAAGTGGAAGAATAGCAGTAGCACCTCAAGAAGCATCTCCATGAAGCCTACCTACACTTTATGTTCCAGCCTTAGCGGTGGCTGGAGTTACAACCGCCAACTAAATCGGCGAATATGGAGGGTTTATTCATTTAAGACCCGACCTGGTCCAAGGATGCGCCTAAGGACAAAAGCATTAGGCCAGAGAGGTCCCTGACACTTACAATGGGTCCAGACAGTAGTGTGGGCAGTGGGTGTCATAAGCAGCAAGTTTGGCCCTCCATCTAACCACTCTAGGGCTATGCACCAAAACCCTCTTCCCAACTCCCACAAAAGCGGCAAAATATTTTCAACAACTGTGCTTTTCCCTAATGGTGGAAGAAACACTGCATTCATTCAAAAGAAATCCAGACACAATCTAGGTTATCTCATCAAGAGAAATTCAATTGAAAGCTTTGGTTTCCATGGCAGGGAAGCAAGGACCGACTTTTTAAGCACCAGGAAATTACTACACAGCCAAAGAGCATCTCCTGCCAACAAAACTGAGATGCCCACATGGAGCGATCAAGAACGGCATTGCACTCCAATGCAAGCAATATTGAAACAGAAGCACAAGCCAAACATCTTTCAAGGTGACACTTAAGTATTGACATTATGGCGCCTCTAGTGCAAACGGCATTGTAAAACGTCAAGAGAGGTCAGACTGACCACAGTTGTTCTTTCCCCTTTTGCCCAATGAAAGAATAGTGCCCATAGCAATGCACCTGTGTACCTCACTGAGGTGGCCCTTGGTGATTGTAAACCACCCTTTCCTGGGCCACCGTTCACCTACTGGCAAGTAGGAGTAACAATATAAGAGAAGGCTGACAGGAAACAGTGCCGATATCATTCTCCTGCCACTGAAAAGCAAATAATGAGGGCCCCCACAAGGCATCTCTGAATCTCGTTGCACTGCACCCCGGTAAAGGAAAGGCACAGCGCTTTGTTTTATGTAAATAAATGTATTAACATGTAGGAATGCAAGTCATTAAAGTTCATGAAAAGATACATGCCCTCTCGCTTGTGAATTTTGCGTAAAATCATTTCGTTTCCATGCCATCACTGTCGGCTCCTGGAGCACAGATTTAGTGAAAAAGAAACTGCCACTGCAAATACGGGTGACTCCGGTAGCGACTTCATCGTTTTGGGAAACAAGAAAAAAACATTAAAGAAGGAAAGACAGAGAGAGGCAACGAAAGAGCGTGGGAGACAAAAAGTTGGTAAGGAGAGAGTGGGATGGGGAACGAGAGATGGTGAGATAAGAAAAGAAGCAATAGTGGAAGGAAAACATGGTGGAAGGAAGGAACGGAAATGGGACGAAAGAAGAACAGAAGAAAGAAGGGAAGAAAGAAAGGATGTTTGGAAAGAAGAAATAGATAATGCAAGAAAGGATGGGAGAAACAAGGCAGGAAGAAAGGATATAATGAACAAAGGAAGGAGAAAACGAAGGAATGAGGAATGGAGAAAGGAGGAAGCTAAAAGTAAAGACGTGAGTTAGTGTGGAAGGGGTACAAAGTAAGACAAGTGGAAAAGTGAAAGTAGGCTGTGAGCGCGAAAGTGAAAGTGAAAGTGATCGCGGCTGTACACATTGCAAAGCTGCCGGCAGGGGGCGTGCACGCTCGCATGAACGCAAGCGCTAGGCCAGCCAGCAGCACTTTGAAAACTCACCTACAAAAGTCTCTCCGAGCAGCGCATGCGCGCTGACTCAGCAAGACCTAAAAACACTCAGGCTACTCGGGACGCTCTTCACGAGCAGCCGGAGGTGCAGAAAAAACAGGAAACTGTAGTAGACTCCTTCCACAAACAACTGGAGTCTTCTGTTGTAAACGCGCTTCAGCTTTATTGGCAGATAGAAAACCTGTGTCTGATGTAGCCAGACACCAACAGCTTCTTCCACGTGCACCCAACCGCCTCAGAACCTCACTATGTCACAAGGCCCCTCCCTTACATAAACACATTCCATCCCTGTGTTGGGCTGAAGGATGCATTTATGGGGTTTGTTGGTCATTGCTGTTCTCTAAACAGGTTCATATATATGCTTTTGGAATTTTCAACAAAACCATGAAAAATGGTGTTATATACCCTTTGATGCTAGCTGCAGGTGCTCATCTGTAGAATACATTTAGAATTATAGATTGAGAAAAAGAACCCAAGCCAATACTACAGGCAGAATTTGAACATTTAGCAAAGTTAATTTGTGCTTATGCAGCACCTTATGCAGCTTCAGACAACTGCTTGGGAATGCTAACTGAAAAGACTAATATGAATACTGCATGTGCTCAATATGGCTTACCCAGATGCCAGTTGTAAAATGCTGATTGGGGTCCCTGCTCTCCTGTCCTGAATCCCAGTGTGTTCTTCTAAAGCATAAACAAAGCAGAGGCTCATTAAGTGTTTTTTGCAGCTAATGAATGTTCACATTCAATATTTAACTGCTAGTTGCAATTATTTTCAGTAACATACTTTTTATGTTTACATATTTTCATTATATTTTTCATGAATAAAAACAAGAGAAAGGCACATGATGTCAGATAATGCTGAGCCAGTCAAACGTGTATGCAAGGGCTCTCAATCACTCTAAGTAGCTGTTTTTAAGAGCACCCACCACAAGAAACACATGCTTAGGAATGTTCTCTCACTCAGAGATCAACATGTAACTAGATATGTTCTGGATCTGTAAATAGTGGTGGAGCTGTTGCTCTAGAGTATTCTGGAAGGGTAAGTGAACATGTCACATCAGTAGGTAAGGACAGTGGAGGGGAAGACGTAAGGTGCAGGGCAGCCAACAAAACCATGGCAGTTCGGGCTGGACTGGTAACCATGAGAAGCAGGGTCAAGACTGATTTGCATATGGACAGGTCCAAACTGAGGTGCCATAGTGGGCAAAAAATGATGGATTGGGATGCCGCCCTAGCGATTGCCAGTGGCTGAGACTGGTTCAAGCATTCCATCCATCACCTTGTTGTTTTTGCAGTCTTAAAAGTAGGGAAGTGAAGAAGAAGTATTGTAGTGCGAAAACTGTGTCATCTTAAATAGATTGTTTTTAGCTCAACGGGAGATAATGGTTATATCGAATTAAATAATTAGCTTCAAAGAAAATTGTTCCAATGAAACTGAATTTTTTAGGATCTCAACATTCATAGTGGAGCGAATCACCTGAGAAAAACAGATCTGCTCTCTGTTGAAGAGTCCCAACTTCACCAAGATGATCTCATCAGTCACCAATTCCCTCTAAGGGAAATATTTTGAGATGGAAGCAGTCAACCATCTATGTGAGTTGATCAAGTGCTAAAGGTTTACCTGTCAGGATTAAGGCAGCAGTCCTAAATTATCCTTAAGTATTAGCCCCAGTTCATCCCAAGGCTAAATTCTATAGCTGGTTATTATCAGCCTAAATGTTGAAATGCTGCATGTAGCTGAATCCTCTTGTCCTGATCACCAATAAAACTATACACACACTTGAACCACACAACATTTGATGAATTCACCCCTTAATCAACATTTTTTCAGAAAATGTGTTTGTTTCCATGTTAAAATATAAAGGTGAACAATCTTGTGGCAACAATATTGTGATCCTAAATGTTGATTTCACATACTTACAGTGTAAACTAAAACAATGCTGTCTACAAAATATTTTGACCCAAGTTATCAAGATTATATACATTTATAAATAAAGGATTTTGAAAGTAATTATTGCAGATACTAATGATTACTAAAATAAATAATATAATATAATATGTATTATAATATAATCGATAAGATACAAAATAAAATAAAAATATAAAATGACATCAACATTATACTGTGAAATAAGATCACGCGAGATATTAAACCAAATAATAATGACATAAACAAAACTTAAATATAATACCTAATCGCCATTCAAAAATACTAATATTAATGAATTCTGCAAAAAAGAATAAAAAAGAGAAAAATATTTTCAATTCTACATCCAAAGTAATAAACATATATGTGTGGGGGTCAGACTCTAATCCCTACAGTAGAGGCGGTGCCCAAGGAGGCACCGCAGTAGGGATTAGGAAATCAGTTTCCCACAGCCTTTTTATGGGGAAAAGAGACTTTGGGGGCCAGGTCACCTGTGTACCTCTGCTATAGAGCCATAGGCACATGTGGTGCCCCACGCCAAAAACATCCGTGGACCGGTTGCCAGGCACCACGTGGTCTCTTTTTCTATTACGGCTTGTGATGTGGTCTTTTTCCAGGCTGCAGCACAAGCTGCAATAGAAAAAGGGATGTGTCTGACTGCCTACACGGAGGTCGCATCCTAATCTGGTGAGTGAGACCTCTGACTACTTGTCGGGCAGTCCTACTCCCGCTGCAACGGTGGTCGGACGCTTGTCTGACAGCCATTGTAATGAGGCCCTTAGATTCTCTTTATTGACATTCCAAAGATTCCTCTCAATTGGAACTCTTATGTAATCCAAAGTATAAAAATAACTAAATACTAAGTAGGACACTTGTGGGTCCAACTCAAACAATGAAAAAAATATATAGCCTAAACAAAGTTGGCAAAATGCTAGCTTCCTACCCAAAATACAAATAAAATAGCTTCTTTATTATTTCCAGCTGCTAGAGACAAGTCTGGAATGCTACTAACAATTAGCACCTCCATCTCCAAGGCTTTTAAAGAATTCCATGGCTAGTGAGGATCATGGCTGAGAAAGCTTTTCTCTTTTAAAACAAATTAAGAGCAACAAACTAAGTCCATGTGCTAAAGAGAACCTGCATAAACCATTGACGGATTTAACACACACACGGAGAGGTTCACCAGGCTTATCATGGCACCCACGCAAATTACTACTACAGTACTATCATAGGGCCCTTCCAGGGGTCTTTCATGGGTATGATACTTTTTCCCACGTTCACTTTACATTACAAGTTAAACATATGGTGGACATCCTCCACATACACTGCTTTTTTACTACATTTGCATGATTTACCAGTGTTTTACAGCCTTGAAAAAGTAAAGTTGATGAAACACATGTCGGCTGCCTGTGAAATGGATTGGTATTTCTCAACCTACATTGTATGGAATTGATGAACTTCAAGAAGATATCAATAAATATCAGAATTACTTTACATTTACTATGACCCATTGGATTACATATATTTTTGCTTTCAAAGTACTCCTTAATTTTGTTTTTTCTATTTAGATGTTCAATTAAATGCCATAGCCGCCATTATAAAACCTGCAGAAAAGTCTGAAATCTTAAGAGCCATTGCCAGAATTTCCAGTTTCATAATTCTGGATCCAGATGGATCCCTAATTGCATGCTATAAATCACTGTCCAGTCATTATTGACCCACAGAGTTCTGTTTTCTATCAGTGTGCCAAAGGTTCTGCATTTTGAGCCACCATTGTTGTTATCGTCAAGGAGGGGTAAGACTATATCTTAACAAAGAACTATAAACACATTTCATTAATAAATTATGGAGCAAATATATATGAAAGATTTCAGCCGAAAAGTTAGAAAAAGTAGATAACAAATTGGTTCCCCCTACACAATAGGGCTTTGTCAGAGGATACTCAGTGAGTGACAACACTCACCTTTTTTGTCACGTGATTGAAAAAAACTCATATCTTGGTGATCCCAATGGTGGGTGTCATATATAAAGAAGTATTAAAAAGTTTGACTTAAACCAACACTTCAATAAAATGGTGATGGCTCCCTATGCTTGAATGCGTACAAAGGTTAAGACCAATAAAATATAACCTGAGGCATTCAACCTTGGCCTAGGTATCCATAAGGGTTGCTCTTAACACTCCCTACTTTTCATTCTAGCTATTGATACTCTACTACAATACATCACAAATTACCTTGGGATTTTGGGATTGCAAGATCGCAGGTTACGCAGACAACATTCTAATTGTCGCATCTGATGCAGAAAACTGCATCTCAAAACTATTAGACATTATTCAATTATTCAGGAATACCCAGAGACCTCAGACTATTGTCTCAACAAAGACAAAATGGAGATTCTCCCTCTAAACATTTTATGCACTTCAAACTTACTTAACACTTGCCTTCAGTGGCAACCAAAATTTGTGAAATACCTAGACATTTGCTTTTTCAATAATCTTAATGACTCAGTAACATACAATAAATTTAAAACACAAGATAAAGTAAAAGAGCTTCCGGTACACTGTCCACCTATACCCTTATCATGGTGGGGAAGATTAGAAAACCCGAAAATGATATTCACGCTATTAACTTGCTGTCTTCTATGATGCCAACCAGACTGCAGCCAACACTCTTTGACACTCTGGGTAACCTATGATCTTACTTTTATAAAAATCAAAAGAGCCAGCATAATCAAGAAAAATACCATTAAGACTGCTACTTAGGTGGTTGTCACCTTTCATTTTAGTGTAACTACCAATTTGCACCCTTGGTGCATCAAGCAGCATGATGGTTCACACCCCCTATAAATGACCTCCCCAGCCTGGCTAGTAATTGAACGAGATCCAACATTTCCTCTTCAAGCTATAACAATTACCACAATGAATCACCTTTTGGTCCCCCATTTAAAAAAGATCTTACTAGCTACAACTCCTGCTCTTCTCAAACTACACAAAACTCCTAGGTCACCCATTTCTAAATCCATTCTCTTAGCACTCTGGAACATCAACACAATCAGGATAAACATTAAAACAGTATTCTGGCAAACCTGATCCGAAAATGCATCTCCTTTTCATAGGATTTAGAGAATATTGAGAGGTCCTTACCTTTTCGGAGCTCCAAGTATAGCGGGACCTCCCAAACATACAACTCTACAACCTCCAACAAGTAAAAGCCAGACCATCAAAGCTGGGTTAATGAAACCAACCAAAGTTGCCATCTCTTCTAAAAAACCATCCCCACTACAAATTAAATGTAATAAAGCACTGGTGACCTTCAACAGACCTTCCCTATCTTGTGAAAAATTGACAGCCATATAAACTAACACTTCCAGAAATTAAAATTGTACTACCCCTTTGAAATGCAGAGTGATCATGTTTCACCAGGCACATTGGACATGTGCCAGACTTGCTAAGTTTGGACTAGCTACCTCTGATTTTTGCTGGAATTGTAATGTAAGTACTGGCATCTTTGAACACATGTTCTTTAGATATAAGAGCATTTATCCTTTTTGGAGCTCTGTCAGTGCACATCTCTATGACATTTTCCAAATACACTAGTAATGCATACTGCCACTCAGGTGTCAAATCTATCAATCATATAATTGTCTCTAAGTTAGCTAATGCTTACAATCAGCAACAAACTCATCCTCTCTGAATGGGAATTTCCAGAACACATATCCATAAACAAATATCATCTATAACTCAAAGGTGCCCAACAATCACATAATTGCTATAAGGCAATGCAAAGTTATTTTTATATATGTGGCACAATCGTGACTTTAGAGCATAAACACTTAGATTGGGGACCACATTGCTTCACTCCTTATATCCACCGCTCCACTTTATTCAAACACTGCCTTCACCCTACAAACGTAAAACCTATTGGCTGATACAAGTCCCCCAGCCCTGCATTCTCTCTCTACTCTACATTCATCCTTGCTCTCTTATTCATTTTTCCATAGGCTGATCCTTTGTGCCCATTTACCAGCCAGACCACAAACCCTACTCCAAGGCTATAGATCAGGGTTTACTGTTATCTGTGCTCTCTTATGTATTCATATGCTATTTAGTGACCAATAGAATTCACCCTAGACTCTATGCATTGCCCCTAAAGCTGCCTCGAAATTCACCTTGTATAACTACCATTGTGTTTCCAACTGTACCTACAATATATTTTTGGCCATCTAATTTAAATTTGTCGTTCAGAAAATTCACATGCTTGTTTTTATTATGTTTTGTAAATAAAAATTCAATAAACATATTGAAACGGACTTTGCAGAGGTCGTATGTACTATTCCCACTGCAACCTAAGCAACAGTAGGGAACAAATTCGACATTTGAGGAGTCAAACATAATATCCCCATCCACACTGAGCAATAGTAGGGAAGGTGTTGGGACCATATAGAATTATGTTTATAAAATCTTCATTTTTTTTTTATATAATCAATTTTATTGGCATTTTTAGGAAAAACAACAGCATAGACCTAGCACCATTCTGACTAGTCAAATATTGCAATAGAGTTACAAGAGTTCCCCATTCTGCTCGTATGAAATGTGACTCCACCTGAATGGTAGTTAATCAAACCAACGGTCCCAGCCATTTTCCCCATATACGTTCATGCTTAGTTGGGCACCCTCTTGCTTCGTAGACAGCTTTTTCTTGGGTGGCGCACGAATCAACTCCTCTGTGCCATTTAGCTAAGGAGGGAGGCACCGAGTCCTTCCAGGCAGACGCTATGTCCCTTTTGGCTATGAGAATGGCAGTCCCTAGGAATAACTTGTCAGCCCGGGAGCCATCCAGTCCCTCCATCACTCCCAGGAGAAGGGCATGGGGATTGAGGGGAATCTCCCACCACAGCACTTCACTCAACTCAGATACAATGGAAGCCCAGTACTTGGTGAGGATGTCGCAGGACCACACCATGTGATTGAAGTCTGCTGGGTCTGCTTTGCAGCGCAGGCAATGTGGGGTCGGGAGGAAGCCTACCCTGTGGAGTCGCACTGGGGTAAGATATGCACAGTGAAGGTAGTGGATCTGAGTGAGTCAGAGCCTAGCGGAGATTGTGAGCGTCTTAGGGGCTATCAGGGCATCTCACCAGTTTTCCTCCTCGAGAGGGCCAAGTCACCAATCCCAACGGGCCTGGAGAGGCTCTATTGTTGATGGGGTGTTGTTAACCAGGGAGCAATACATCCTAAGTTCCCCATAAGGAGTTTGGCCTCTAAGGGGCTAAATTTGGAGATGGTTGTGTGGTCAGGGACATGGAGGATCAGGGCATGTCGCAACTAGAGGTACCGAAAGAATTGGGTGTATTGCAAAGAGTATGTCTGTTGGAAGTCTCGGAAGGAGTACAGATGCTGTCCCTTCCATATGTCTACTAATAACTACCATTTCTGGGACCTGTAGCCATGTGCCGTGCCACAACGGTGTTTGCAGTGAGAGTTTGGTGTCCCCGTGAATGTGTCGCAGCACGGAAAGCCATGCCATGAGGTCTGTGCGGGTAACTGCTGGTATGGTACGTGGGATTGGGGCCTCGTAGAGCATGACCTGAATGTGGGAGAATCTGAGGCTTCAGTCGATAGGTAGGGTCCGACCATCCGCCATTAAACCAGTCTTGGATCACTAAGAGGCGAGTGGCCAAATAGTACAGGAATGGGTTTATCATTCCCATACCCCCATCATATGTGGGTCGTTGACACATAGTGAGGGCCAGTCGCAATCTCGCCCAGCCCCAAATGAAAGTTGTGATTACACCCTCTAGATTTCAGAACAAGCCGCAAGGGAGATGGAGCGGAAGGTTTTGAATGGTGTATAAAAGACAGGGGAGAAGCATCATCTTAAAAAGTGTGACCCTGCCCAGTGGATTCAACGGAAGAGTCTGCCAACGACGGAGGCAATCTTTTACGTGCTTGAGGAGTGGGGTGAGATTAAGGGACCAGGTCAGTTCGGGAAGGAGTGCCACCCATATCCCGAGATATTTGAATGAGAGCCTACATAAGGGAATGGTTGTTTGCCAGTCCAAGCATTCCCTCGAGATATGGAGAGGCACCAGTGTTGATTTGGCCGGATTGAGACATAGCCCGATGCCTTTTTGAACGGGTGGAAGATGTGGAGAGATCTTGGTCCGGATCGGGCCGGGTGTGATAAAGTGCCATCTTCCGTGCATGGTATGCCCCCACTTTTTGCTGAATTGCTGAATGTACTTTGACTGAGTGTGCCCTGGACTCCTGCCAATCAGGTGCCCAGGGCCTATGTTCCTTCCCTAAAAACCTCAAACCCAAATTGGCAAACCCTGGCCGCATGTCAGCCCCTGGTAAATGGTACCCTAGGTACCCAGGGACTTGTGACCAGGGAAGGCCTCTAAGGGCTGCAGCACTCATTGTGCCACCCTTAGAGGCCCTGTACCCTAACACACACACACTGCCCTTGAGTCGACATGGCACACATCCCTGTGTGCTATGCCCACCGCCTGCATTGCCCTAGTATACATCAGCCACCCCTCTAGCTGGGTGCCCTATGCCAGTGGTGTGGGCACAGGAGCATGAGCCCTGTGCCCCTACAGTATCCAGGTCCATTCCTGGGTACTGTAAGTGCAGTGCTGCCATTTAAGAGTACATGGTGCTGAGAGCTCGTCAAACACGAACTCCACAGCACCATAATGGCAACACTGAAGACTGAGAAGTTTGGTATCAAACTTCTCAGCACATTAAACCTGCACTGATGCCAGTGTGGGATTTAATGTACCAAGCACCACAGAGGGCAGCTTAGAGATGCCCCCTACAACCTAACCTACAATTCACGTCTGGTCTGGGAGGCTGACTAGGCTGCCACACAGCAGACATGTTGCTGGATCCCTGGGTAGGAGAGCCCCGCTCTCCTGGGCCTGCAACAATGCACATCCTGGGCGAGGTGCTAGGTCTCCTCCCTGAAGAACCAGAAACTTTATGGGTCTGGCGGCGCAGGGTACGCCTTAATCTCCTGGGTTCACCTGCTTCAGCTAACAGAGACACGGGGACACTCTGTCGGCGTAAAAGATCAGATTTTATTAGCTGCAGCTAGTACAGTTGTCCTAGAAGTACACGCGGTATGTTCTCAGGAGACTGCCACTTCACTCCGTGGCGCACAATCTTATATAGTACATAGGTGACATATACATTAACTAAGAACACACCTAAAACATATAAAAGGAGCCAATAAGAATAGTTCAAAAATAGGATAGAGCCAATAGGAAAAGTTGGAAAACAAAGTATCGAGTAACTCGAAGAAGCCTCTCCTCCATCTGTGTTTGCCACCCCTCCCCACAGGTTAAGGTATTAACCAGGTCTGTAATTGACTTGCAGGTGGCGAGATACATTTGTGTGTTTTGGAGGACAGTTGTGAAACAAGAGGATACGAACAGAGGACAGCGAAGGCCAGACGATAAGATAAACCCAGAAGAGAATAGTGTGAACCAATAGATAGTTAAGACAGGGATTAGGAAAACCAGACAGCGATTAGTGTACTCGGCCAGTTCTAACACCAGCTTTGTAAATAGAGGCAAAAGGCTTATTTCGACACGATGCTGCAGGAAAAAGCAGAAATGACTTCGTTTGCGGTGCTGCCTGAGTGAGGGCAACACAAAATGGCGGGTCAATACGATCTCGATCGAAAATCGAAGTTCCTCAGACCCTCCTTTTGCCAGAACTCAGGCAAGATACATAGACTCACGTTAATCTGAGTCAATGTCGATGGCCATGAGGTCATCGAGTTGTTGCTGTACCATCATTTTGATATTTTCTATTCTTTCTGACTTGGGTTTAGGGATGCACACAGTAGCACAAAGGTCGCAAATGGCGGGGCCACAGTGCATACAAAGGCAACAAGAGAATACGGTGGCTAAAACTATTCCAAGGAATGTCAATACCTTCCAACCCCATTTGGACAGTAGTCCCCAAAACCACTCCAATAATGACCAATCTCCTTCGTCCTGATGAATCGACTCGGAGATTTCATGTAACTTAGAGATGGATTGGTATACTGTCGGAGCGTCATCAGGTATGAAAATACAGCAACTTGACCCGATCAATTTACATACTCCACCACGGTTTGCAAGAACAAAGTCTAAGGCAACACGGTTCTGCAAAGTCATGAGACGATCCGCCTGTAGTTCTGCCGTGATATTACTTAAGGCTCCTACAGTGATGTCTATGGTGGTTTCTATGACACGAACCAATTGCCTTATATTTCTGCTGTTGGCCATAGGACCCCAAAAAGGAAGAAAACCTTTGAGGAAATCTCCTCCCTCTTATCCTGCTGTGTCCTTGGAATCAATAATCCCTCTGCCATATCTATTTCGATGATGATTGGAAGAAGCAGTGTATGTAGGGGGAAAAAGGAAAGCTATATAACAGGTACCAAAAAAACCAGTTGGCAACCACGTGTAAGCCCTATCGTGACAGATGAAATACGTACCCTGAGATGGTACTAGAGGCTGCGAATTCTAAGAGGAGTAGACGTATGTGTGGGAACAGCTATTTCTTTGTACGGTGTCAGCAGGCTGACCATTTATTTGTAGACAGAAATTGCCCTGATGTGGTATAGTCCAAATCGGTGAAGATTTTCTCTGTTTAACCTTATCACTAAGGCTAGTGACATATTGGGTGACATTCCAGTTAGTATATGCTTTTCTTTCATCAATAAAAATCTAACTATTTTCCATGATTTTAGCCATAGCTACCATTCCCTTTATCAACGAGCTGTGACTAAAATCTGGACCACCAATATATGAACTAACGGGTCGTCTGAATTTGCTCTGATAAGCTTTAGAGAACGTAACAAAATAAGCCCAAGCGGAACCTTCATAGGAGAACGGAAGAACTAAATATGGCATTCCTTTTTCTACGGTATGTGGCATAAGTCCACACACCCAACAGTTTGTTGTATTTATCACTAATTGATGTTGATGTAATAACTGGACAAACAAATTATTATAATACTCGGTTCGTCTGATGAGTTCATGTTGAGGAAGTGTATGAAATAGATGTGGAGAGATAGTAGAAAAAGACAAAGAGGTAGAAGGAGGAACAACTTTTCGCTGCAGAGCATAAACAATCCAACTTATACACGCCAAAAGAATACACAATAATATAATAATACATAAAGTAATACCACAACGACTATACATTACTTTACAATGATTCATTTTATCCTTTCTTTCTCTTTTGCCTAATGAAGTCTCCATCTTTCTAAGTGGATGCTCACGGCAATCTTCCTCAATCACTTAGTCACGATTGTCTGCCGTCCTATGACACTGCTAGTCCTGCAGGCCTATTGCCACTACTCAGGTCGCAACGAAGACTCCAACCGTGACCCTGCAACCGGGATAAAAAAACTACATAGGAGAGAAAAATCTGAAGTGTTCTCTTTCAGTTTTGACCTTAAGTTGTAATGAGTTCGGTTGGGGACAGTCTGATCCTGAAACAATGTTCGTGGATTTGTAGTGTCTAAACGAAGATGTGGTGGTACAGCTTGCTGAAAAATGTCGTCGTCCTCTTTCTCCAACAAAGTTCCATTCAGGCGTGCATCACTGAAAGGTACAAATCGAGGAACCTTTTTCTCTCTCAGAGTCATTAATGCCCTTACGTACCCACTGATCAAACGGTAGAGGCAAAGGCACTTTCTTGCAATGCACGCCGTGAATCCAGTTTTTCTTTCCTTCGACTTTCACTGCTGTACGAGTGGCTAGGAGAACCCGACGGGGCTTTCTCCAGCGAGGCTCCAAGTTCTTCGTCCTTTGGAAATTCTTCACGCAAACCCAGTCACCTGGTTGGATGGAATGACCTGGATTTGTGGAATCCTCTGGCAATGCACTCTGAACCTGTTGATGGAGAACACGCAATTTAGTCGTAAGGTCGTGCAAGTAATCAATTAAAATTGGGTATGGCAAGTCTGAATATTTCTTAGGGCGAGGGACTCCCCATATATTAGCTGGGCGTCCAAAGACCACTTCATAAGGGCTAAGTCCCAAACGAGAGTGTACTGCAGTTCTGGTGGATAGAAGAGCCAAAGGTAGGGCATCGGGCCAACTAAGGCCTGTACTAGCCTGCACTTTAGCAAGCTTAAGTTTTAAAGTACCATTGTAGCATTCTACTAAACCCGCTGACTGTGGATGGTTTGCCGCATGGAACTTCTGCTTAATACCAAGACCCGCACAAACTTTTTGCATGACTTGGCCCACAAATTCGCTCCCATTGTCACTCCAGACAATGCGCGGCAAACCTAACCTGGGAAAAAATTATTTTAGTAGAACTTTAGCAGTTGATAAAGCTGTGTTATCTTTTAGAGGGTATGCTTCTATCCATCTAGAAAAGGCACATACCACCATCAGAACATATTTGAGGTTGTTGCATTGCTCTATGTGAATGTAATCGATTTGCAACACCTCAAATGGATATGTCGGAGGAGCAAAATGACCTGCTGGAGTTGGGGTTCCCTTTCCCGGGTTATACATTAAGCAAACAATGCAATGTTTCACTACATTTTCTGCACACTTTGGAATTCCTTCGTTCTGCCACACTGGAGCCAGAAGTTTGCATATTCCCTTCGCGCTTAAATGGGCTGGACCATGCGCCATAGTAACTACTGGTAGTACATAAGCGTCTGGTAACAGCCAACGTTGGTGCTCAGACAATTCCACCCAACATCCCATCTCATCTAACATTCCTGTACTTTCTTTCCACTTACTCAATTCTTTCTCTGTAGCCTCTTCCTGAATCGACTTTACGCTTTCTATTGTATCCTCATACATTCCTCTTTCTCCAACCCAATTCGCAGGACCCGCAACATACATTCGACTTGTAGCATCTCTCGCTGTCTTTTTCGCTACATCATCTGCAAATGCATTCCCTCGGCCAACATCGTCTGTAATTTTTTTTGTGTGCACTACACTTCACAATCACTATCTGGGCAGGCAAAGCAAGTGACTTAAGAAGGTCAGTCACCAACTGACCATGCTGTATTTTAGTGCCATGCGAAGTAAGGAATCCCCTTTCTTTCCACAGACGCCCAAAATTGAACGCCACACCAAACGCGTACTGGCTGTCAGTATACACGTTTACTCTTTTTCCTTTTGACAACACACTTGCTCTCGTCAATGCTACCAGTTCTGCTGCTTGAGCTGAATTGTGTCTAATGCGTGCTGTTTCCACAACTGTATGTAAAGTAGTACCAGCACAGGCTGAAACTGTTTCTCCACTAGGAAGCTTGAAACAGGAACCATCCACCCATAGAATTCCATCCGGATTTTCTAGCGGCGTATCTTTCAAGTCTATTCTTCCCTTTGTCTCTTCCTCAGTACGGAGGAAACAATCATGTTGTTCATGAACACCTTTCTCTTCTGGAAGAGGCAACAAAGTAGCTGGGTTTAAAGTGTTACATCGTTTGATGTGCACGTGACTAGCCAAGAGCGTCAGCTCATATCAAGACAAACGAGCACTCGTAAGATGCTGTGTTTAGATCCTATTTAGTAAAGTATCCACTGCATGCGGCACCATAACAATAAAAGTGTTATCTAGCACCACTCCAGCAGACTGTCGAATAGAAATTGCTGCGCCTGCTGTCGCTCTAAGACAACTAGGCAATGCTTTAGCTACTGGATCTAACGTAGCTGAAAAATAGGCACATGGCCGCTGTTTGTCTCCAAAACGCTGTGTTAAGACTGACAATGCACAACCCTCTCTCTCGTGGACATAGAGCGTGAAAGGTTTACTCTAATCGGGAGTACCCAATACAGGAGCAGAACATAGAGCAGCACGTAAATCAGAAAAACTCTTCTGACATTCATCAGTCCACGGAAGGGGCTGAGGTGTATCTTTCAAAGTGAGTGCCAACATAGGTTTAGCCAACAAAGAAAAGTTTGGAATCCACTGCCTACAATAAGAAGTAATGCCCAGAAAGGCACGTACCTCTCTTTGTGTGGATGGCACAGACATTTGCGCAATCGCTTGAATTCGTTCTGGGGTTAATCGTCGGGGGAACAACCTTTACAACGCAACTTTTACAACGCACTACACTTACAACGCATTTTTTACAACGCAAAATCCATTACAACGCACTACACTTACAACGCATGACACTACAACGCATTTTTAAAAACTACCTTTACAACGCATTCCATTACAACGCCTACCATTACAAGGCATAATATTACACTACACTATCCAACACTTACCCTACTGTTGCACCCCCTGGAGTTAGAATAGTAATTGTTACCCCTATACTATCCAACACTTACCCTACTGTTGCACCCCCTGGAGTTAGAATAGTAATTTTTACCCCTATACTATCCAACACTTACCCTACTGTTGCACCCCCTGGAGTTAGAATAGCAATTTTTACCCCTATACTATCCAACACTTACCCTACTGTTGCACCCCCTGGAGTTAGAATAGCAATTTTTACCCCTATACTATCCAACACTTACCCTACTGTTGCACCCCCTGGAGTTAGAATAGTAATTTTTACCCCTATACTATCCAACACTTACCCTACTGTTGCACCCCCTGGAGTTAGAATAGCAATTTTTACCCCTATACTATCCAACACTTACCCTACTGTTGCACCCCCTGGAGTTAGAATAGTAATTTTTACCCCTATACTATCCAACACTTACCCTTCTGTTGCACCCCCTGGAGTTAGGATAGTAATTTTTACCCCTATACTATCTAATACTTACCTTAAATGCAATTTAATAGTATGCGTTGTAATGGTATGCGTTGTAAAGGTAGTTTTTAAAAATGCGTTGTAGTGTCATGCGTTGTAAGTGTAGTGCGTTGTAATGGATTTTGCGTTGTAAAAAATGCGTTGTAAGTGCATGCGTTGTAAAAGTGTGCGTTGTAACGACATACATCCTAATCGTCGTCCCTCCTTTGATAAGAGATAACCCAAGTAGGTAACCTCTCGACGAACATATTGTAATTTGGAAGGTGAAACCTTATGATTCAGATCGAACAAGTGACGTAACAGTGCAACAGTCACATTCTTGCAAATATTTTCTGAATCAGCAGCTATTAGCAAGTCGTCCATGTACTGGATAAGAGCAGCACCAGACGGCAAATGAAAAGCATCAAGATGACATTTTAAAGCTTGACTGTAAATAGAGGGACTTTCACAATAGCCCTGAGGTGCGCGTTTGAACCGGAAGCTTCGGCCTCCAAGAGAGAAGCCAAAAATATCCCTACTCTCTTCAGCAATAGGAATACTAAAAAAGGCATTCCTCAGATTGATAACGGAAAACCAAACCGCTGTAGAAGGTATCATTGTCAACAGAGCAGTGATATCTGGGACTACAGGAAATTGCGGTACAACAATTTTGTTTACCTCTCGAAGATCAATTACAAAACGGTAGACAGGAGGTTGAGAAGGATCGGTGCGTTTAAGAACAGGAAGAATAGGACTGTTACATATGTTTCCTCTCGTTTCTTCAATCACACCCTTCTGAATCAAATCATGAATGATTTCCAAAAGCGCTTTTTCACCTTCAGTGGAAATTCTATATTGAGGAACGCGTGGCAATTCAGCATTAGGTTTGAGAGTAACAACATAAGGTGGAATTTCAAGACAACCAACATCATTTGGACCCGTGGCCCAAAGCGTTGTAGGAAGAGAAAGCAATTCAGGTGGGAATTGATCTTTTGATAAATACATTGGAGAAGTCAGTTTCTGTCCTAAAGTGAGATATACACCAGAAGGAGAACAAGATATTGTGGCATGCATTATTTTCAATAAGTCCAAGCCCAACAGATTCTCACCGCAACCATTCGTTAAGAGAAGCGGAGCTTCCAAATCGTAAGGGCCAACTGAAATAGGCAAAGGGCAAGAAACCGGATTACGAACAGGGGCGCCAGAAAAACCTACAGATACATTCGTTAAGCCAGACAAAGGTGCCCCAGGGAGTTTGGAATGAATGATAGAACTTCTCATCGCACCAGTATCTAGGAGAAATGGCTCTGAAACACCCATTGTAGTGACATTAACATAAGGTCCATTCTGATCTACTGGAATCGACACAACTCCCTTACTTTGTCCATGGCTGTCCTAGTTGACATGAAGACTTTCATTCTCGCCTTTAACATAACAATCCTCATTGTAATACTGTGTAGACCTAACATTTTGCTGATCAAAGTAGTTCATGGAATTAGGAGGAGGAAAGGAACGCTGTTCTTGAGTCAACGCACCTCGACCTCTACCTCTGTTTGTTGACTGGAGGCCACCACGACCTCGTGGAGCAGATAATGCTCCATTTCGCTGCAATAAAACCGGAGAACTTTTGTTAAAATGACCTTCCTCTCTACAATAGGCACATTGATTAGGTCCTAACAAAGGTTTCGGAATATATGGTTCAGGCTTTTGATACAACCTCTGAAACTGTGGAGGCTGTTGAAACTGAGGCTGAACATAACGAGGAGGATAAGCCTGTTGCAAGAGAACCTTCGTTTTCAATTCTTTCGTCTTTTTCTCTTGCTTTTCTTTTTCTTCTTTATCTCTATTTTCATAATATTGAGCAGTAGCCAATATCTGGGCAGAGGAAGAAACGGCCCATGAACTTTCGGAATCTTTCAACTTATGCGACAGCTCGGGAAGCAAATTAAATACGAACTTATCTACAAATTATCGCTGTCCACCCTCCGTAGTCATATCCCGACCACTGTGATCAATGAATGTCTCCTCGAAACGAGTAAAGAAATCGGAGACACTCTCATCTTTCTTCTGTTTACACGCGGCTAGTTTATCCCAGTTAACTCTCAAGGCAGGCATCATCGTTTTCATTAATGTAATAATCCTTCCAGGGAGTTCTGAAATCAAAGCATCAGGTTTCGCACCACCCACTTGGTCTCTATCTGCGGCAATTATAGCAGCCCAATCACCACCTAATGCTTGAACATGGTCCTCTCTACGAATTTTAGCCCATAATGCTTGCGGAACTACATTTCCGATTACCATATCAATATCGGCTAAATTCATGATGCAAGCATCAACAGTCTGTGACAATTCTTTATAATAACCTGCAGGATTCTTACGAGGATCCGGTAAAGTCGTTTCCAAGGGACATGTACCCATATACGCTGGAAATCAGCAGGAATAGCCGGATTATTACTTTGAGCCACAACTTCCTCCTTCCACACTGGAGGAACCTCTCTCATGGGATAATTTTTCAGTGTCAACCTAACTGAAGGATCGGAATCAAGGAAAGTCTGAGAGGACAACAAGGATCTAAAGGTAATAAGTGTCCTTACTGCTTTCTCAACCTTAGAACCCACAATAAGTCCTTTATCGAAGTCAGCCTGAACATCTATCAGACCCTGTGGAATCGAACTCGAATTCATATCCTCCCATTCTTTAACGAGAATATCACACATTATATTGAAAACATATCTCTGCGTAGGCGCATTCCATTGTGAGAAGGTAGACATAATATCGGGCACACTATACTGGGGACCCTTCTCAATCCATTTGCGAGCGAGAGAGTCCAACCTTTCTCGTTCTTCGGAAGCTGGGAACTGACTACGAGACTGTCTTCGAGAAAAAGCCGGAGATACATTTAATGCCTCAAAAAAGGATGTATGATGTAACAACGCGTGCTGTTACATCGCGTGCTGTTACATCACGGCAGTTACAACGACTGCGATGTTACCACGCTATCCCATTACAACGCAAGTCTTTACATCGACTTGCACTAGATGGCATGCTAACATTAGAAAAGTGTAATTTACTATTCAAACTCCAGTCCACTTAACAGTAGGGAAGGTGTTGGGATAGTAAACTACCCTATTTTTAATGTTATCACGCCATCTAGAGCAAGTCGATGTAAAGACTTGCTTTGTAATGGCATAGCATGGTTACATCGCGTTCGTTGTAACGATTGCGATGTAACCGCATCGCGGTGTAATGACCGCGTTGTAAAGGTTGTTCCCCCTCAAAGAAGGGTGATAAAAGACCAGAGACCGTTTCCATGAGTCGTTTACGCATAGACGGAGAATTGGACATAAGGATAGGGGACAAGGCATTAGGCGAACTAACGGAAGGGAAATCAGTAATTACCGGAGGAGCGGAAGGCGTAGAAGATGAAGGTAAAGGAGTCGAAGGCAAAGCTGGCAAAGGCGGTAATACTTGTGGGGGCAAATGTGGAAGAGCCGGAGCAAGCGGAGGCGCAACTGACGGCTGAACAGGCTGTAACAACGGGGGTGCATTAGCACCTTGTACATAGAGCGGAGGCAATCTCAATAGGTGAGACATCAAGGAATCCTCTTCTAAATCCTTTCTTTTATCAGAGGGGGAAGCTGGCAACATCGGATAGCATTTATCTATTGCCATACGATGCTGTCTCTCTGAAATTTCCATCGTATTATCAACTTCATCATCTTTAAACTGCTGAGCAGCCTGTATAAATGACATACACTGTGCTTTCCTATCTCGTTTTTCTTGCTTAATTTTTCTCTGTTTGGCTTCCTCACGCCAAAGGCGTAAAGAGTCAAACATTGCCGGCCGGGCTTTTCTTTTAAATAAAATAGTTTCCAAATTATCTAGTATGTCGGGCTCAAAGCTACCCTTTTCTGGCCATTTTAAAACACCATCATTCTTCGTGTATCGGATCCATGTCTCGTTAAAGGCAATGGGGCCAACACCATGTTTAGAATAGAGCTCATAAGTGGGAGTTCCAACCGAAGGAATCGGACAAGAGTCCTCAAGCCGGGAATCCCTATTACAACCAAAGCAACAACATTTTCCAAACTTAGTCAGACCAGGCATCTCGTGATTTCACCGGACTGTTCACAAACTTCAAGGGGGTAAACTCGTTACTCAGCACAAATGCACTTTCCCCTCGGCTTCGGCTATTGCAATAGTCAAATCTAAGGACCAAAGAAACAAAGAAAACAAAGAACCAAAATTGTGAGCACGACCCACCAAATACTTAACTAAGGATGTCTTCTTACACCAACAGAGGCCCGTCTATCGTCTCGCCTTACCATACATCACCAAAGGAAAGGGCCAAGGCAGGATGGCAGTCAGGGCAGCAGTTGTCAGTAGCCGTCAGGAAGGAGTAACCACGCTGCAAAAGACCTTTGGACCACTTCGACATACAGGGGTCGCTTGGCGTGGCTCGCGATTCCTCCAGAATTTTCTTGCGGGGCTCCTCACGACCTTCAGGCAGAACCACTACCTCTGAAGCTGCCCCACGTTGGGCGCCATTTGAAGAACCAGAAACTTTATGGGTCTGGCGGCGCAGGGTACGCCTTAATCTCCTGGGTTCACCTGCTTCAGCTAACAGAGACACGGGGACACTCTGTCGGCGTAAAAGATCAGATTTTATTAGCTGCAGCTAGTACAGTTGTCCTAGAAGTACACGCGGTATGTTCTCAGGAGACTGCCACTTCACTCCGTGGCGCACAATATTATATAGTACATATGTGACATATAAATTAACTAAGAACACATCTAAAACATATAAAAGGAGCCAATAAGAATAGTTCGAAAATAGGATAGAGCCAATAGGAAAAGTTGGAAAACAAAGTATCGAGTAACTCGAAGAAGCCTCTCCTCCATCTGTGTTTGCCACCCCTCCCCACAGGTTAAGGTATTAACCAGGTCTGTAACTGACTTGCAGGTGGCGAGATACATTTGTGTGTTTTGGAGGACAGTTGTGAAACAAGAGAATACGAACAGAGGACAGGGAAGGCCAGACGATAAGATAAAGTCAGAAGAGAATAGTGTGAACCAATAGATAGTTGAGACAGGGATTAGGAAAACCAGACGGGGATTAGTGTACTCGGCCAGTTCTAACACCAGCTTTATAAATAGAGGCAAAAGGCTTATTTCGACACGATGCTGCAGGAAAAAGCAGAAATGACTTCGTTCGCCGTGCTGCCTGAGTGAGGGCGACACAAAATGGCGGGTCGATACGATCTTGATCGAAAATCGAAGTTCCTCATCCCCCAGGATGGACAGGGGGAAGCTTCAAAGGCATGCCGCCTCTGTGAGCTTCCCCAGGCCACTTGCTGCCCCCACTCTGGTGGGAAGCCTGTCCGGAAACCCCAAATAAGGACAGGGGATGTGCCAGCCTGCCAACCCCACCCCTCAGGTGGCGGAGGCGAGGTGAAGCACATCTCTGGGCGCTCGCCATCTTGAAGATGGGAGGCCCTGCACATTCAGGACTAGGCTACTGCCCCCTCCCACAGGAGAGTGGCAGGATAGGGGCTGTACCCACCCCAGGGCAGGGACCCATTGGTCCCTGCCCTTTACCTACCTATAACGCCCCTAAATCTAGTATTTAGGGGCACTTTGAACCTTCCTTCCTTAGATTCCAGATTCCGAAAAACTAAGAAGAGCAAGAAGAAAGAAGACCTGCCGTGCAGCTGCTAAGAAGAGGAAGACACCAACTGCTTTGGCCCCAGTCCTACCGGCCTGTCGACCCTCGAACCTGCTCCTGCTACATCCCGGCACCTCTTGTGGCCAGCAACCTCACAAACCCCGGAGGACCTGGCTACCTTTTGACTCTAAGCACCTGGGACTCCCATGACCAGAGGCTCTGCTCAAAACCAGCTTCTAACCCCTGGCATCAGCCCGGAACCGCAAACCCTGCACACTCTGCACCTTCCAAGCCTTGCCTGTGCCGGAGTAAACAAAGACCCCGAGGACGTCCCCCCGGTGACTGTGACACCGAATCCGGCACCCAAGGACTCACCTTGACGCTCCTGACAACGCCTGCAGCCTCAGAACCAGGTACCCCCCCAATCGCGATCAACAGAGGGTAAGATTTCCCAACACCAAAAGGCACCCCTGCACCAGGCGCCCTGCGGCCCCCTATGCCCAACTCCTGGGTACCTAACTATCCTCCAACTACCCAACTTACCTCTCGAAGTGGTGGTGGCACCTGAAGAATCTTCGTCCCCGAGCTTGCAGCCTTTGTTCAACCAGGAGCTTTCCCATTGAAATCCATTGGGCACCCGAAGGCTCAAAAGCAACCTGCACACAGCCGCCCGAGTGGCCCTGGCAGTGTAACCTCTACACCTACCTACTTCCCCATTTTCCCAGAGCAAGTGACCAGGAGCCCAGCTCCCACAGCCGTGTGGCCTGCTAGTCAGTAGTCACCAACCAAGGCCCCCCTGCCTCCCATAGGATACTATTGGGCCTAACTCACTCTGCACCCGGGTGCCCTGGTGCCGCTGAGGGTGTAACAACTGAATTTACCTGACCCTGGGAGACCCCTGAGTCTGTACCCAGAACCTTAACTCTGCCAGTCGAGTACTTACCCAAAAGCCGATAACCCAATTTTCCTCCATAGGGTAACATTGACTGGTTTCTTCTGAAATTTCTTCTAAGTGTGGAGTTTCTAAAACTTAAAATATTCACCAAAAATCAACCGAGTAACGAAAACGAAAATACTCACCTGCTATTAGGAGAGATCCCAGTTCTCGATCTTGGTACCGAGCACTGACCCTAAAAAATACTCACAACCGTATTTACCATTAACCCAATTTTCTTCCATAGGAAATCATTGACTGTTTTTCTGTGAAATTTCTTCTGTCGATTTTTGCAAACTACAAATATTCTTTAAAAATCGTACCAACTGTGAAAACTTAATTGTTTACCTGTTTTAGATAGAGGTCCCACTACTGAGTCTAGGAGCCCAGTACTGGATTACAAAAGTAACGAGATCATACTTTACCTGCAACTTGAATTTGCTCCCATAGGGTTTCAATGACTGGTTTTCTATGAAATTTCTTCCAAGTGTCAACTTTTAAAATAGCAAAATATTGGCTAAAAATCACAACAGTAACTAAGTCGACTTTTATCACTTGTTTCTAAGAACTGTCCCAGGACTGAATCTAGGATGCAGTCCTGGAGTTACAAAAGTAGTCCTGAAAGAAATCTATTGCAAATAACTTAAAACTTCCATTGAGCTCAATGCATTATTGTGTTTGAAATTGTGTTGCCTATTGCAACAACCTGTAACCAGTATTTACAAAAGTCAATTGCATATTGCAAAAGTATTTACCTAAAGCATCTCATCCCGAGAAAGTATATTTTAATACCTATTGTTGGTTCTAAAATAAAACAAACATATATTTTGTATATAAACCATTGGCCTAGAGTTCAGTTATTGAGTGTCTGAGACCATTTGCTGACTGAGTGTGTACAACAAATGCTGTACACTGTCCTGTGATACTGCCTTACTGCTCGACCAAGCTACCACTTTAGAGAGTAAGGTTATATCTAACTTTAGCCTCTGCCAAACCTCTGGGGACTGTGGACTCTGTACAGACTGTACCTATTTGGGAACAGTATATACAGAGCCACTTTCTCACACCGGGTCAGCCAGATAGCGGAGGATGTCATCAACATAAAGGGCATTCCGGTCCTCATGAGATTCCTGCCAGTGCCAGCCCTGGATTTGGCCATCACTTTGGATGCGACACGCCAAGGGTTCAATCGCGAGAGCAAATAGTAGAGGGGAATGCGGGCATCCCTCGCGGGTCCCCCTCTCAATCGGAAAGGTGTCCGACAGTGCGCCATTTATGAGGAGTCTGGCTGACGGAATAGAGTAAAGGACCTTCACCATCCTTTGGTAGGAGGGCCAGAATCCCGCTCTCTCCAATAGAGCCCCAATGTAGCACCAGTTCACCATATCAAAGGACTTTCAAAGTCGAGCAGCTCTAGGGCTAGGTATAGTTACAGGCGACTACGGTGGGTGAGGACTATTTGTAAGCGTCTGAGACAGTGCCCCATACTGCGGCATGGCATGAAGCCACACTGGTCGGGGTGGATGAGGTTGTTGAGCACTTGCTTCATACGGGCAGCGAGGATGGTTGCATAGATTTTGACCTCCGTATTGTTGAGGGAAATTGGACACAACTGAGTGCAGGAGGGTGATGGAGGCTCCTCCCCCCTGGAATTACCCCCGTAAATTCCCCCACGGAATTCCCCTGCTCCCGCCCCCCAGCCTCTCCTCCCTCCCACCTCCCCTACTTATTGGCGGCCCCAAAGGCGCACCAAAGGCATGCCCATCTGCACCCGTCCGTGACCCAACCACGGCCAGTGCCAGGAACCCTGGACCTCCCACTACCAATCGCTACGACACCACCACCCTCCTCGCACTTAACCCTGGAAGACTTAGAGAATGCCAACAGGCCTTGCTGAACATGACCCACGGCCAGTTCTCCTACCTCCACTGCCGCCAGACCCTCACCGTCACCCCAACCACCAACACCGCCTACGCCAGCACCGGCGACACCCTAAATTGTGTCATCCTCAACATACACTCCGTACACACACACGCCATAGAAATCTGTAACCTACTCGACTCTCTCTCGTCCGACATCGCCTACTTCACAGAGACATGGACCAACGCATCCTCCACCCCAACATCAGCACCGCTATCCCATACGGATACGAGATCCAGAGGAAAGACAGCCCCAACCACCCAGGAGGGTGCCTCACCATCACCCACAAGAGCACCCTCTGCCCCACCACCTCCAGCGAAACCTTCCCCTCCGCCGAACACCTGCACTTCCAGATCCAGACCACCCCAAAGCCACACTCTGAGGAACCCTTGTCTACAGACCCCCCGGCCGCCGAACACCCTTCGCCACCACCATCACCAACTTCATCGTACCCCACGCCATCGCCTCAACAAACCCTCGACCCCATCTTCGCGGATGGAACCAGCGTCCAATTCAGCCACACAATGCAGCCGCCATGGACCGACCACCACTGCGTACACTTCGCCATCAACAAATCCAAGGCACCCAAACCATCCCCACGCCCACCACGAAGGAACTGAAGCAAGGTTACCGATGAGAAACTTAACTCCGCCCACACCCGAGACAACCTCACCTGGGCACCCGACGCTAACGAAGCAGCCAGAGAACTCCACACCTGGATCTCCAACTGTGCAGACGAGCTCGCCCGCTACATAACCCCAACAGACGAAGCCCCAGAAAAAAGCTGCCTGGTTCATTACCACTCTCCAAGAAGCCAGATGCAACTGCAGATGCCTGGAGAAGAACTGGAGAAACACCAAGACAACCGAAAACCACACCACCTACAAGGATGCCATGACTGACTACCACAACCAGATCAGAGCCACTAAGAGGAACTTCATCCACAACAAAATCCTGGCCAACCCCACCAACTCCAAGGAACTTTTCAGTGTCATTCAAGAATTCCCCAACCCATGCAGCAAAGCCACAGCCATCACCCCATCCCAAGACCTCTGCGACAAGCTTGGGACCTATTTCCACCTCAAGATCAAAAACCTCTACAACAACTTCATCGGCCATCCACCAGGCACCACAGACGGCCCCCCGCCCCCAGAAACACCAGGCAGCCCACTATCTCCAACTGGACACCGGTCACAGCTCAAGACACCACCTTGACCATGAAAAGCATCCACTTGGGGGCCCCCACCGACCCCTGCCCCCCTCACATCTACCTCAGATCCGCGGCCGCCATTGCACCTGAACTACAATGCACCATCAACACCACCTTCAAAACCGGCACCTTCCCAGATGACTGGAAGCGCGCAGAAGTCAGACCCCTGCTCAAGAAGCCCACAGCTGACCCCACCGACCTCAAGGACTATCGGCCAATCTCGCTCCTCCCCTTCGCAGCCAAAGTCACAGTGAAAACAGTCAACAGGAAACTGACACGATTCATTGAAGAGAATGTCGTCCTCAACCCATCCCAATCAGGATTCCGAAGTAACCACAGCACAGAGACCACCTTACTCGACATCTGCACCCTCCTGGACCAAGGCCACTCCGCAGCCCTCATCCTACTCGACCTATCAGCAGCCTTTGACACCGTCTCCCACCATACACTAGTCTCCAGACTACACGATGCAGGCATTCAAGGAACAGCCCTGGACTGGTTCCGATCATTCCTCACTGGAAGAAGCCAAAGGATCAAACTCCCACCCTTCCTCTCCGACCCCACGAAAATCACCTGCAGAGTCCCACAGGGCTCATACCTGAGCCCAACCCTCTTCAACATCTACATGGCCCCCCTCGCAGCCATCGTCCGACAACACGGCCTCAACATCGTATCCTAAGCCGAAGACACCCAGCTCATCCTCTCCCTCACCAAAGACCCCACCACTGCCAAACTCAACTTCCAGAAAGGAATGCAAGACGTCGCAGTCTGGATGACCAACAGCTGCCTAAAGCTCAACGCCGAGAAGACAGAAGTCCTCGTCCTTGGTACCACCCCTTATACAGCACCTGGTGGCCGACTGCCCTCGGAAGCCCACCTACCCCCTCAGACCACGCCAAGAACCTCAGCATCGTACCCGACTCATTACTCACCATGAACCGACAGGTCTACGCCGTCACCTCCAGCTGCTTCAACACCCTCCTCAAGACAGTAATCCAATGAATCAGGACCTTAAGGACGAGTACGTCTCGGAGTGTAGTTGGTATCAGGTTCGTCAGCCTGATGAACCTGATACCAACTACACTCCGAGACGTACTCGTCCTTAAGGTCCTGATTCATTGGATTACTTACCCTCGTATCCCTATTTCGAGTAGTGACACTTGCACTTATCCCGCGCAGCCGGGACGGAATTACAACCGGCGGAGAGATCCTTTGCTTGTTCACGTTTCGCCTGATGCCCTGAAGAAGTGGTGGGTTTACACCAGGGCGAAACACGTGTTGGCTGGGCAACGGAATCATATTAAACCAAGAAAGACAAAACCTGTTGGACTTTTGTAATTGTGTCTACACTGTTGTTCTTTCCACTACTTTCTGTATTGAGACAGTACTATTTAATAACGTGTGCATAGGCATCCTATGTTCTCTTATATTTAGACTCCGGTCTACTGGAGGGGTTTAGGGTTTGCTTTCCCCTCGTCCTATCTGCACCGTTCCACTCTTTAGCCCCATACTTCTACGTACACACTGTGGGCGCCATCGCATACCGCAAAACTTAAAACCCTGCGTTATATACCCTCCTCAAGACCTTCAAGTGGATCCCCCCTGAGTCAATAAAGACAGTCACCCACGCACTCATCACCAGCAGACTGGACCATGGAAACACACTACACGCCGGTATCAACAAGTCCTTACTCCGCAAACTCCAGACAATAGAGAACACCACCGCCAGACTCGTCCTCGGCATCCCCCGACATGAACACATCAGCCAACACCTACGAAGTCTCCAGTGGCTCCCCATGGAAAAAAGAGTCACTTTCAAAATCCTCACTCACGCCTACAAATGCCTACACAACAACAGACCCAAATACCTCAACGACAGAATCAACTTCCACGTACCCAAAAGAAACCTCCGATCTTCCAACCTTGCTCTGGCCGAAACCCCACGCATTCACAGAGCCAGAGTAGGCGGAAGATCCTTCTCTCACATTGCAGTCAAGACCTGGAACGAGTTACCATCAGACATCAGACGCGCCCCCTCCCTGAACACCTTCAGGAAGACCCTCAAGACCTGGCTGTTCGGCTAAACAGATCTGCGGACCACCCCCCTGATTGCCTTGAGTAGCGTGCTTGCAATTCCCTGATTGATTGATTGATTGATTGATTGATTGATTGATTGTAAGTTCTTCCCCCACTTTCCCTTTAGGTCTATATGGGAGTTAGTGTGGTGTGCAGCCGAAGTGTGTGTGAATTGCAACGTCTGAGGGTGCCAGGCGTGCTAGACATCACTGAGGCCAAATGCGGAGGCACAATCGTTGAGGCATTTGCTTTCACTCTTCCTGTGGGAGGTGGAGGCACCTGTGGCATCGATAGTGGGGCCAGGGACGGCTTTAAAATCTCCTCTAATTATGGTTAAGCCTTGAGGAAGGGTGGACAGTGTCCCCATCGCATCTCGGAAGGTGGGTTCCAAGGTTGCCGGGGGGGCATACAGTAACATGAGATTGACAATAGAGTCCCCAAGAGTACCCGTAGGAGTAGTGAACTGGCCTTTTGAGTCTGTGAGCACTTGGGTCGGTAAGAAAGGGAAGGAGCGTCGTAGGAGGACTGCCGTCCCGCTTGTACCCCTGGAGAATCCAGAGTGCCATACTTTGTTGAATACCTGACGTGCTAAAAAGACACAGTAGTTATCCTTCAAATGTGTTTCTTGTAACATTAGGACATCTGGGTTGACCCTTTGGGCGTATCTTAAGACCTCAGTGCGTTCGATTCAATCGAGAAGGCTGTTCACGTTCCATGAAAGACCTGTCAGAGTTTCACCCCAGTGTATGGATTGGACATTATGACAGTGTGGCACAGTAGGAACCCAGTGGGTGGAGCCGCTAAGGTGGATTAAGTTCATGAGCTCCGGTGAAGGCTGGGAGCATTTTGAATCATCACAGGGACCGGCCCCGGGAAGGTCCTGGGTGCAGGGCATGGTGTTGTCATAACACAGAGTAACACAATTAAGTGATGGGAGAACAGTCCCAGTCGAAACCAATCCCCCACCTCATACTTCCCAAAATGAAGCATCTGTCATCCCGTGAACAAGCCTGAAATAGAAACAATTGACTAGTCAGTCAATGGTGGGGTGTGTTATAGAGCTATCTGGTGGGCTCCTCAATGTGCAAGGATACCAGTTCCTCTATCTGAAGTTTGCATACTGGCAGCGTTGAAGTTCAAATGTTGGGGCTGCTTGATAGTGTCCTCAGAGCTGGGTCTCGGGGAGCTATTTGGACCCCTTGTGGTCATCAGGTCTGGCCATTGGAATTGTCCAGAAGTCCAGGTGATTCACTTCTCTGCGGGGAGCGGGAGCTATCCGGCGAGGCAAATGTTTTTGAGACCCGGCGCGTTATCCACAGAGGGCGCCAACGCAGTTCCGCCCGGCCCCGGTTGGGGATCTGTCATAGGAATGGTTTTCATTGGGTGGATTGGGCAGTCCTCAGTGGCAGAAGTCCAGTGGCAGAGGTCCACGCCACCTCCGGCGTATCAAAGAAAAAGGATTTGCCTTGGAATATCACTTTAAGGCGAGCGGGTAAAAGGAGCCTGTAAGGCAGATTGAGAGCTTGTAGCTTTTGTTTCACATGGAGATAAGAGCCTCTGTGGGCCTGTACCTCCTTGGTATGATCAGGAAAAAGCATAATTTGACCCCTTTGTGGCGCAGTGGTGGACATGAGCGGGCCTCCTGGAGAATGGCGTCTCGGTCCCTGAAGGTGAGTATTTTATCGATGATGGGCCGGTGTGGGGCCCCCGGCGGTGGCTTCAGGGCAAAAGCGTGGTGGGCACACTCCACTACAAGCATGGGGACAGGGCATCCGTCGGCCTCCAGATCCTAATCCATTCCTCAATAAAGGCGGTGACCTGGGTAGGTGCCCTCAGGAAGGCCGACCAGGCAGAGGTTGTTCCGGCGGGAGCGGTTTTTGGCATCTTTGGCCCGTCTGTGGAGCTCCGACGTGTGGAGGAGAGCCATGTCCACCCGTAGCTCCACAATTTTGGATTCCATCAACTCTTGACAAGTCTTTTTAATGGGAGTTCCTGAGGAAGTCAAAAAGCTGGCCAAAATCATGCACAACCCCATAACCATATTGACTATCAGTAAATATGGTTTTTCTCCAATTTTTCCCAATTTTGCATGCTTTAATTAAAGCGATTTATTCAACTACTTGTGCAGATCTGACTTCTGGTAAATAGGATGCTTCGACTATTCCAGTTAATGTACACACAGCGTAAGCAGCACTATATCTCCCTCCTTGTGTCACATGCATAAGCCATCTACAAATAGCTCATGATCTGCATTTTTCAGGGGTTCCTCTTGTATATCAGGACGCGGTTTTGTGCTAAGTTCAGTCACGTCAAGACATTCATGCTCGGCCTCATCTTTCACCTCTTCTTGGTATGGATCAGGTAGTACGATGGCTGGATTAAGAACAGTACACCTCACTATAGTCACGTTTTCAGCCCCCAGTATTATTCTCTCGTATTTGGTTGACCTACTGGGTGTGAGGTACTGTGTTCGTGTTTTGGTCAGCAAAATCACAACTGAATGGAGAACAACATACACCTTTACAGGGTGTCCCATCACAATTGACTCACTTTGTTCTATGCTCATGCAAGTTGCAGCTACAGCTTTCAGACAACCTGGCAATGCACATGCCAGAGGGTCTACGGTAGCAGAAAAATATGTCACTGGTCTTCAAATTAATCCATGTCTCTGTGTCAGGACTGAGAGTGCACAATTACCTCTCTCATAGCAGACCAATGCAAATTCTTTTGAGTAGTCTGGCATTCCCAAAGCAGGTGCTTTGCACAAACAATTTCGTACCTTTATAAATGATTCCATGCTTTCATCATTCCACTCTGTGGGGTCCTTTGCTCTCTTTTTGGTCATCCGTATCAGGGGTTTAGCCAGTAAAGCAAACCCTACAATCCACTGCCTACAATATCCTACGACCCCAAGAAACATTCTCATTTCTTTTTGGGTTCGTGGCAACTGCATTTGTCTTATTATTCTGATCCTTTCTGAGGTCATCTTTCTAATTCCTCTCTCTATTTGATGTCCCAGGTATTTGACTGAGTTTTTACAGAACTGAAGTTTTTGGGGGGACACTTTGTGTCCACCTTTTGCCAAGTGATTTAGCAATGCAATTGAATCAGTGACACAGTCATCTCGAGTGTTCAACGCCACCAATAGGTCGTCAATGTACTGCACCAGGACTGACTCTCTGGGCAACACAAGAGATTCAAGACTCCTTTTGAGAATCTGATTAAAGGACTTTCAGAGTACCCTTGAGCCACATGATTCCACACATAAACATGCTCTTCGAATTTAAATGAAAATAAAAACTGACCATCTGGATACAATGGAATAGAAAAAAAAATGCATGACATAAATCAATTACTGTGAACCCACCTGCTTTCCATGGTATCTGGTGAAGAATCACAGCTGGGTTGGGCACTACTGAACAACACAGTACAACAATCTTACACATTTTTCTCAGGTCCTGAACCACCCTATATTTCCCCTTAGGTTTCCTAATGCCAATTATAGTTGAGTTACATGGGCTACTCATTATTTCCTTCAATATGCCTTGTTCAACTAATCGCTCAATCTCTGCCGCAACACCTGCCTTTATATCAGGACTCATTTTATATTGTCAAGTATTCGGATAAACAGCACCTTCTTTCGCTGTCACTTTTATGGGATCTACATCTGCCATTAATCCTATTTCTTTTCCAGTAAAATCCCATATCTCTGCATTTACAGTCAGTTTGACTTCAGCAGGTAATTCATCTTTGGTTATCATTGAATACATTTCATTTACTTCTGTCCCTTGTTTAGCTAACATGAACTTATAAACTCCATCTTCATCTGGGGTTTGTATTGCGACACCATCCGGTGTGCAATATATGGTGCAATTCATTTTGCACAACAAGTCCCTTCCAAGCAAGTTTACAAGCCTTGAGTCACAGACCACAAATGTATGCATTTCTTTAAAATTTCCAATTCGCACATCCATTGGTTCTGTGATCGGGGTACTAATCTGTTTGTTTGAGACACCTACTACTTGGATGGCTTCACCCAAGAGGGGCAGGTTAGGAATGTCTGCTGTTCTCGTAGGAGACCTGGTAGCACCAGTGTCCAACAAGAAAGTGATATCATTTCCTTCTACTTTACCTTCTACGTATGGACCTGACTGATCTACCGGTAGGGATGAGCCAAGTAAGCACTCCCCTTCCTCCTCCCTCAGGCACCATCATTCCTGCTCATAATTGAGTAGTGGGTCCTGTAAAAGAAACTGTGATGTTACAAAAATGTTCTTACCACTTCCTTCGAGAATCCGGTGTCCACACTGTACTTGGCTTGACTCACAAAATTGAAACATTTGGGGGTGGATCATACATTCGGATTGGTAGGTGGCAATTGCTCTGAAGATCTATACCCTGTTGCGGTTGACTCATTAACACCTCATTCTGCGTCTGTGGATTTAAATGTTGATTTTGGCCATTATTAACTTGAATGAATTTGCACTCGTTTTTCCAATGCCTCAACTTCCCGCACCCGTGACAGGGAAACCTTTTCTTTGCCTCTTCCCAATTCAACTTTCCCCGAGGTTTTCCCCCATTATTGTCAATTTGACCTTGTACCCTTCCTTTATTTTCTGAGTGTTTATTCAATTGAAGCTCTTGCTGTTCAGCTAATTTTACTTGAGCCCACATTACTTTTTCTTGTAAGGCTTTTCGTCTTTTATTAATTTCATCCCCACAGTATTTGGCATACTTTAATATTTCGTCTATGGGCTTTGATTGCCAACATAACATGTGCTGTTTCATCATTTGTGATATATCCAATGTTAACCGTGTCACAAATCGATACACAAAATGAGTCATGTCCTTGTTCTCTATACTTTCAAATCCACTATACTGTTTCAACACCTGTAAAAGACGTTCGTAATATGCATGTACAGACTCATTTTTCTCTTGGGTTGTCCTATCTATTTTTACCTAATCAGTTTCTTTCGGGGGAATTTTACTTTTCAGAAAAGTGATCACCTGGTGATATTTTTTCATTACATCTTCGGACAGGGCTCCTGTCTTTGACTCTCTCGGATAATCTTCACTAGGCCAATCTACAGTCATTTTACACTCCGTCCACAAATCCGCGGGTACTACTATGTCAAACAGACCATCCAGATCTTTTAACAAGACCTTTGAAACTTTCACAAACCTCTCAACTCCACTGGTTTCTCTCTCAGTTTATGGAAATCATTTGTAAACGACAAAATATCCTGTCTAGTCCATGGTACATGTACGTACCCCCCTCCGGGTATTTCCCTCATCGGATACAATCTCTCAGCCTTTTCGGTTTCTCTCATTGTATGTTCAGATGTCGTTCGATTTACCTGTGCTTCCTCCTTTTTCCTTGCCCACCTAACTTTCCATTTTTCAAGATCTCCCCATTTTTGTAATAGAAATAATAACTCCATGATCTGTAGCTTTCTTCCGGACATATTCATATTTTCTAAATCTTTATTGGTAAATTCTGCTCTATATGGTTTCTGCAACACCTTTGACTTCCCTATATCAATTCCCATTTCAGATGCCAGATTTGTCAACTTTTCAAGAAATGTTTTTGTTTTTCGTGTGATGCTTATGCAAATAAACAGTAACTCTTCCTCACTGTATGTATTTAATCTGTCTAAACCCACATTTCCAGCTACCATTTCTTCCAATTCTACTCGCAATTTGAAAATGTCTAATAATGTTGGATGTGGCTTTGGCTTCTCTATTTCTTGACACCATCTCTCTATATCTTCTGGGGTTACTATTGTAGCACTTCTGGTTCCTATTGAGGTTTCTAGTCTAACGTCCTTTGAACAACTGGGTACATTTCTCTTCGGGGTTTCCATTATTGGTTCTCTTATGGGTAAATCCATTAATGATATTACTGATCCACATTCTTTTCTAGATTCTATGCTTGGGGTAGGCATTACAGGAACTTTGGGACAGTTTGACTTTATGCCATACAATGGGACTACTGGACCTATTGTTACTGGTATGGTCAATGCTTCAGGATGTGCGATTATCTGTGCTATTTTCTGGATTAATTTGTCTCTATTCTTATTTATTGCTTCCTTTTCTTGAAGTACCCTATTTGCTGTGTCATGTACTATTTGTGGAACCAAAGGTGTTCCTATCATCGAGGCACTAGGGGTCATTCTATTGAAGCCTTCATTATAAGGTGGAGGACTTTTCATTAATATGTCTTCTAAATATCCTTCTTCTGCTTCTCCACTACCTAGCATGGTTAAGTGCTTGGTTTTCTCTGTACATTTGCCTCCAGTCTGCTCTTCTGATGTTAACACAGGATATAAGCCTTCTGCCACCATGGCCTGTCTCCATTGCTTCATTTGACTATCTCTAGTCTCTCGGGTAAATTTGGGATAATATTTGCTTAGGGTTCTGTTACTTCATGGTCTATCACGTTCAAAGGCTTCCATTTCCCATTCTTCTAAAACCTCATACTGGGTCAATCTAGGTCTGGGTTCTAATTCATTCATCCGAGTTCTTAAGTTATACAGTATTCTCCCATTAAAGCTTCCGTACTCAGGAAATGCTAATACATCATCTTTTGTGTATTCTACCCCATTTTCTAACCATACACAGGTATGATAGCCTCTTTTCACCATCATGTATGATGCAGTCATATTTGGAGTAGGAATAAGAACTCCTTCTCTACTCTTAATGGGTTTGTCCTTTTTAAAATAATTCTTAACCTTTGGCATAAACAACATCTTTCTCTTTTCTCCATACATTGTGTGCTTGTGCTTGTTAAGATACTGTTCGTAAGCAAATACTACAAATCTTCTGTCTGGACGAGTCCCTGTTAATGTTGGATCGTACATGCAAACTCCACTATCTATTATTATTCTTGTGATTTCTATTTTGGTGACCAATCAGACGCTTGCTTTAATTCTGATGATTCTCCAATACCAACACGTTTTCTATGCTGAGGACCAATCAACTTCTACTCTGCTCGCTCGCTTAGCCAATGCTTGCGCGGCTTTTCTGTGACGTCAGTGTTACTTCTTACTACTGACCCCTCCTTTACAATTTTGCATCAACTACACGCCCACTGTTTCAACCAATCCCAGCGCGGCTCTCAGTGACATCAGTGCAGCACCCTCAACTGACCCCTCCTTTACAACGTAATGCGGAAACTTATTTTTCTCATTACATTTCACACAAATTCTCATTAATTAACAATGTAGAAACATTCGCTATTGTTTGTGACCCACTAATTTAAAGAATAGTAATATTTATTTCACTGTGAGTAAAACCCTTCTGCTTACTCTTCACACACTGCGAGTAAAACCTTTCCGCTTACTCTTCACACAAGCATCAGAGAACCTGCTACTCCTTCAGTATTATCCTTTCTAGGTGATATAAGACCAAATTTTTAGCAGCGAACTCCTTTGCTACCAATTATTCTCACTAACATACAAGAAATGAATCCCTAACTTAGTGGTTCTAGTCCTGCATAACTTCCAGCACTTTCTCGATCCAGACCAATAACCTCACTGCAGTGTTGCTTCCATTCTCCACCCCCTATTCAATATCCCGGGAATTTCCAGACAACATAAAACAATACACAAAGGGTTTGGTTAAAACATAAATTAATAATTCAAATTAACAAAATACAATCCTCGCCTAACTAACTAAACTAACCATCCTCTGCTACCAAGAAAAAACTGATGCAGTTAAGTTTACCAGCTCTATACACACACATACACACAACTCTCACATTGGGCCCATATACATTCATACATTCACTGAGCTAGCAAATATCCGCTGGTCTTCAATTTTGATTTGCCTTAGAGACCTGCTACACCAGTATCATTACCATTCCCTGTTTCCTTATGTAAATGTACTTTGTCGATAGATCTAGTTGTTGATTAGAATAGGGAGGACATAATAAGACATTTAATTTTTAATTTAAAGAACCACAGACTCTGTAGGAGTTTAAAACTTTATCTGAATTAATAATTTTGTGAGTCAAATCAGAATACACGTAGACACACAAAAGTTCTCCATCAGAAAAAATAGTACAGTTAGCTTATACTCAATTCACAGTAATCAAATTCTTGTGATGACAGTACCTGAGGAGAGAGAACAGAGAGTAAATACGGAGCATTACCCCACAGAACTATAATTACCTAGAATGGTGTGAGGACCTGGACATCAGAGTTTCAAAGTTTCAGGACAGGTTCAGGACCGGGAAGGTGACCTCTTCTACTCTCTCCGGTTCGGGCTCGTCCGTACCCCTTCCTAGATGTGCCTCCTCGGTTCTTCCGCAATTCTTCCCTAGTGTTGGATTCTTCAATCAGCTTGCAGCAATTTGGGCAGCATCTCAGCATAGCATCAGCATCAAGTGTGTCTAACTAACTAAAACTTACCTCTGTTATACCAATCCGAATGCATGATCCACCCCCAAATGTTTCAATTCTATGTACACCCCTCAAGTTGATTGGGCCAGGAAGTGGGGTGAGGACATCACACCATACTAAGTGCAATAACCTTCTTTAGTTCTATTGTCTAATTCCCTGCCCCTTAATTTTAATACCCACAAGCTTTATTCCCACAAGCATTTCATATGTGGATCGATAAATCTGTAGTACAATGTTTCAGCTTCTTCCTTTCGCAGGTTCAAGAGTTTAGCTTCCCATGTTCTTGCTGGGCACATGTTTTTGGCAGTGGTTCAATGACATCATTGGTCTCAGGACAAGGATGCAATACGCATGCGTAGTTGTCGCAAAGGAATAGGGACGTCAGTCACCCTCCAAGGCCCAAATACGAGGTATTAATAAAGTCAGAGAAAAACAAGTTAGAATACAAAATTAAATGAATTCACTGTATACCACTTACTTCTACTCTAAACCCATTTATTTAATATATCTCTTGCATAAATAGCTTATTAAAACTTGCATGGGTTAGTTTTAGCACTGCATGTGCGTTAATGCGAGGCCATGTTAAAAGCTATTGCGCAGCTGCAAAGATTTCCCACCAAGCGACAGAGACGTCATTACTACATAGATGCAGTAGACGCATGCGCAGAAGTGTTCCCGCGTTTTTGGCAGCCATTTTTAGGACACTTGGGTTAGTAAAGTACATAGAAAAGCTTCCCCTAGATACAATATGTAAAATGTGGGGCAACGTTAGTACTCACAAACATGTTGGTTATAGTATTACAGGTTATTCGAGAGGATTGCATACAAGCAAGTTTCTTTTTATACGAAACCTTGCTCCATCAGTCTTGATGGCTTGCATTATGGTAGCCAGATCTCCTTCGGGGCGGCCGGTCGTGCTTTGGGTGGGGGCATTGATTGCGTATTGGTCCATTTTGATCTGGGTCAGTTGGGTCTACGTCCCCTTGTCCTTTCCCATGGTGGATCTCACTTTACTGCAGGGTTACCGGGGATTCAGTTGGTCTAGTGTGGGAAGCCAGAGAGGTGAGAGAGTACAGGGCAGGATAGAGGACAGGTGTCTGAGTCCTCAACTGGCTGTGTGCAGGATTAAGCAGTAATCCCTGTGAAGGCTGCGGAGCCCACTTGGCCACGGCCACCGGGCGTGAGTCTGTCTGCGGGTCACTGGCTCACCCCGGGCCCCCAGGTGCGGTCAGTCCTCGCTCGTGGTTGGGGCTTGGTATGCCCACCCAGTTATGATGGAATGTCTGGTGGCAAGCAGAGTACCAGGCCCCCAGAGTGACCACAGGTGAGTAAGTGGGAACCCTGTGGGTATGGGGCAGAGACAGAACACCACCCCTGGGGTGTAACGTAGACTCGGCATGGCCCTGAGAACAGGCACACACTGGGCCCCCAGGGGGTGTGTGTCGCAGGGCCTCGTTCTCGCGGTATCAGATCCCTCAAGACGTCCTGCCGGTAGTAGGCTGATGCTGGTGCTGGTTATCAGTGGGTGGTCCTTGGCTGTATCTGTGCCGGGCCCCCGCTTCAGTGCCGGGGCAAGGCCTCTCCAGCTGCCCCGTCCTACTTCTTTCAGTCCAGTAATCAGGGACGCGCCCTCTCATGGTGAGGCTGCCGCTTAAGGAACTGGCGACTGGCCCAGGATCTCCTTGTGGCCCCCAAAGGGAGGGGGAAGGAGGGAAGGGAGGGAGGTCCTGCTGATTGTGGGCCAACTATGCAGGGGACCGGCCACAACTAACTCACGGGGCCCCTGTCGGTTCAGTACTGAGTGCTGCAGCTCCCCGCCACAACCGTCACAGGCCACATGGTGAGCGCTCCCAGCCTCAGTCCCCGCAATGCCCCTGAAGTGTCCCTCTGGTCGTGGGCCAATCGTGGTGTCCCTAGCATTCTGGCACCCCTCCAGCGTGGTGTTCATTGCCCATCAGCCAGGGATCCACCCACGGAACAGCCACCATCGCAGAAGGTGAAGGTAGGCCCAGGGCTCCTCCGCAGCCCTTGAAGAGGAAAGACAGATGCGGGATCCTGTGGATCGCGGGCTGAATGCTCAGGACACCAGCAGTGGTTAGCCTAGGGGGGCCCTGCCGGCCCAGGAAGCAGTACCGCGTCCCCCCACCACAACCAGTGCCCCCTTCTCACCCCCTTGCCTTCGCCAGGATCTTCTCAACGCAGGTCCGCGATGGCGCCTTCTCTCTGCCTCACGCTCTCTGTCTCAGGATCACCTCGCTGGTTGTCGGGGGGAGGCAGGTCAACACGATGTCTCCGCCGACCGCGGGTCGAGCCCAGTGCAGACCCCCACTTTAGGCCCGCCAGTGCGGCCCTGCCGGCAGTTCGGGTGTCTCGGATGACAGCATGGTGGCCCCTCCGCCGCAGCCCGCACTTTCAGCACACTCACTTTACCGGCGCTGCATGTTGCTACACCAGTCTCAGAGCCCAATGGCGTAGGCAGGTGCAGTGTGCGGAATCGACACTGCAGAATGGCAGTCTGATGTGGGTCTCTGCGGCGCCATTTTGCACTGGGTCGCGCTGCACCCAGAGGATCTTCAGCAGCTCCGCGCCACCCATGCAGGCTTTCACAATAGGTTGGATGTGCCGCGTGTGGTGACACCTTACTAGCAGAGTTGCCTTTGCAAAATACCGGTTTTAAGAGGAGTAGGATGGCGTCGGATTACTGAGGGGTCCGGAGCACTCTCAGAGGGCGACCACCATCTTTAACACATCACAGCATAACAAATGTATAAAAAAATTACAAAATTCATACAATGTGTTTAAAAAAAACAACTGCACCAAATTCTATGAACAATACAATACTCTTACCGTTTACTAAAATTAATGCTTTTAAAATATGTACTTATAAAAACAAAATAATGTATCCAAACATTAGTTACCATTAACAATTAAAACACTCAAAAATGCATACTAAAAGGACTTGTCATCCTACTTCACTACAATCCAACAACCCACATATGATTGCGAAATAATTCTAATGTCAGATAAATCACAACAAATTAAAAAGACAAAAATGTTTATTTAAAAAAAGACCAAAAGATTTACAAAAGAGGTCTGAGATATAATACAGCACTTATCCTTGTCTTGGGAACATTATCAATTCTATGGTGCGAAGATCAAGGAAACAAGACCCCTTTGCTTCCTAAACAAGTGAAAGAAACTTCCACAACGAACAATTACATAAAAGATTTGATCCGCACTCAATATAAAAAAACAATTCCATCCAATGATTGTATTTTGTATATTCCTTTATTCTTGTATCCTTTGAATTCTAATTTCACTCTTCCTAGTAGCCAACGCGTTTCGTCCTATTTAAGGACTTCTTCAGGGCTCATCTGTTGTCTTTCATGTTGTTTTTGATCTCTTCTTGCTTTCATCCCCTCTACCTTGTGTTATTCTTTCTGTATCGTCATTCCGAATTCCATAACCATGTATTTGAATTTACATCAAAGAGATCAAAAACAATAAAAAAATTGATATAATAAAAAATATAATCATCCAATTGATGTTAACATCTGTACTGTGATGTTTACACAGATGCAAGCTGAATCACATAAACATTCTTAGGGAAACAGAGTGAGCAACAGGACTTGATCCGATTTTGATCAAAAGGAAAAAAATGTATAACACTATTCTACGTCGCATCTAGAGGCCTCCAACCACAATTAATTAATGCTCCCAATCCTCAAGTACCTCAGCAGAGGTCACATCCAACTCATAAAGCCACTGACAAAGGGAAATTAAACTTGGACCTTGAACAACCTAGTAAAACTGTCATTCATTGATTCATCGGCACTGCCCATTTTGCCCCCACACTTTAAGTGTGTCACACAGTCAACATTTCTGCAGCTTCCTCTTGCTGCAACAATTTATTTCCGAGTCCTGATAGTAGTCTGTCATTTACAAAGTAGCTGTGTCGGGGGTTGGAAAGAGTTATGGAATAATGTTAGACATTGGCTGGGTGCTAGGCTGGGTAATAAGTCAGATCTTTTAAACTGTATTACAACACTGGAATGTTGAGAGCTCCATTGAAGGTGATGGAGAAGCTCTGGGCTTATAATGACTGGTATAAGTTCGGAGTTCCAACATTCCAATGTTTGTCTTTCAGATTCTCCCTCAGTGGGTGGAATGTTCTACTAGCCTTATTGCCCTCCTGGCACAGGTTATACTGATTGGTAAAGTTCCTCTCCCCCCTCATTATACACCCTGAGCCTGTGGCTCAGGCCTAAAACTCAGGTTCAGGGCCTTTAACAATCAGAATAGCCCTCAGCAGCAGGCTGTACGCTTATATTAACATGGTGTAATGGATGATAGTGACTTGAACAATTCAAAAGACTTCACCTGAAGACTGTGTTGTAGTTAATTTTAGATTCTCCTTTTGTGTGGAAATGTTTTCAGCTAAATTATCCATAGACTACTTTATGGACAATAAAATATCTATTTCAGGGTCCCCCATTTTGTCCAATCTGCTTCTTCTGAATCTACCCCTGCTGGAGCAGAGTTTTCAGTTTGAAAATTCTGGGGCTTTTGAAGCTCTGGCATGTCTATTCGTTGTATTAATTTATTAATAATTAATAATTAATTATTTGTCTTGTGCAAGTGCGTTTATATTAAACAATCCGTTTGTCCTAACAAGAGAGAGTTACACGTGGGTGTGCATAAATGTGCTGTTTTAAAAAATAACGTGCATGTTTTCATGTTTAAACGTTGCTATGTGCTGTTTATTTTTTAGCACAAAACGCTTTCCGAATTAATGCTTTTCTATGTTGCAAGTGCTAGATAAATGCATACACATAAGGGTATTAGTGGGGTTAACACTGTTTAATCACTATGCTGTGGTAACATTGTATTGTCTCTTTTAATTAAGATGGTCTATTGAGGCCTATGTTGGCCTAAGAAAAGATGGCCGAATTGTGAGCCTGGCTGTGATTTAAATATGAAAACTGTGACGAGGGAGACCCCTGCTGGAAATGGTCCTGAAGCTAACTGACCATGGTCCTTGCTTGAAAAACTTTCCATGAGGACAGCAGCAGTTTTTTGGGAAGTCTCCAAGTGAAATGAAGGTGTCCTTGGCAGCCTTGGGAAACAAAGGAGCCTTAGAGAGAAGCTCTGAACTGTGGCTCGATAGCCGAGGAGAAGCAGGATTAATATGATACATGTTTTATTTTCTTGGTTCCTGTTCCGTAGTTTTCATTATGTGTACTTTTCCTGAGCGGAGATTCTCAAATGTAGCGATGTTACATCCTTTCCTTCTCGCTCTGCTCAGCAAGTCCGGCGGACATTATAGTTTTTTCTATGTTCCCAATGTATCTTTCTATTGTTTAGAAACTATAAGATGTTAGCCTAGAGAGGGTCTTTGCCACTTGCCATTTTGCCTTTGCCGCGTACCGAATCTGCGTTGCTGAGGATTGATGCTGAAGGGACTTCGTCTTGAGAGACATTTACCGAGAGACTTGTCCTGACCCGTTCTGACATTTAGCTAGAATAGGTAACTATGAGAAATGATTTACTCTAATTGATTTTCTTTGACTAATTTTAGATAAAGCAATATAATTTTAAACATGGTGTTGGATATTCTTTCTTGTCAATTATTGGGTTTGCATTATTGATTATTGTTGTATATATTGTATAGATTATGCTTAGGGACAGTCACAAAAACCAGGTCTTATCGACCTCGGTATAGATGCAGGGTGTTTAGGAGTGTTTCCTTCCACAGGTTTATTGGTGGTAGAGTATTTGAGCGTATGTTAATGAAATGGGCCCTAGCGTATGATGTATGCATGTGCGTGTAACTGTGAGATTACTTTATTCGTGGTAGTGGGAATATTGTACACACCCTGATCTCTATCAATTTCCTGGTAGCAGAGGATGATGGTTTTTGATGATTGTCTTGATTAGATAAGATTGTTTTTATTGATTATTGGTTCATGTTGGTATATGTACTAATACTATATGTCGGAGTCGTAATGTTGAGTTATATGTAGTGCTTCTGGAACTTGGAAGCTGTAGCAGTTCCGTAGTAGGGCAGAGGGAAGTATATGCTGCTCTCGGGAAAGACGGAATTGTAAGGAATAACGTGTGACAATTGAAGTTGCGCATCACATTGTCTGGGTTCGGAATTAGTGACATCGTCGTATGTTACTATTAAATATTTCTGGTATATAAGGAGTGTGTATGATAGTGAAGGTTATCTGTGAAACTCTGGTCTTAAGTCCCAGGGATCCGTAAGGATTTCCGTTAAAGCTTATCGCGGGAGGAGTAATAGGTATTCTCTGAGCTTATTTGAAGAACTGGGCAAAGAAAGCTTGCTTAGTTAATGTGTGTTATAATTCTGTAGTGGAGCAGATTGTCTGTTCTCGGGAAGCAGGATTCTGTGTGTATGTACTATATTTCCTTTGTATGAATGTGCGTGAATGTTTGTACATTTAGTTGATTGTAAGACTCTTTGGACAAGTCCTAGAGGAAACAGTTAATGAATGTATGTTAGTAGGGCAGAGTAGTAGAAGTGCTACTGTGTCAATGAAAGGTTTCTTATGAAATAGACTCTCTTTTACTATTCTGTGGTTAGCGAAGCAGACAATGGAGATGTTTTTATGTTGTAACTAATAGATTTTGTAGAAATTTTGACACGAAGTCTACTGAAAAGATTTTGTAAAGGAGGGGTAGACGAGTGACAGAAGACAGGAGACAAGCGACTGCAGCGACTGTTGACGTCAGAAAGACCGCGCTCTGATTGGATGGTAGATCAGAATAGTGCTTGCGCTAGGATTGGTGCGTTAGTGTGAGCTGCGCAAGGATTGGAAGGGCTATTTAGTGACGTAAACGTTCCAGGATTGGTGCGTTAGTGTGAGTCGCGCTGCAATTGGTTGAAAATTCGTATTGTATATTTATAATACGGAAGGAGTAGAGAGTTCTTTGTAAACGCTAAAATGTATTACCAAGAAGAGAAAAAGAAGGAGACATTTTTTGGTAAAATTAAAAAGTGGTTTAGCAAGGATAAAGATGTTAAAACAAGAGAGGGTGAGTTGTTACCTCCACCGAAAACACCTGCATCCTTTATGGCTGCAAGACATGGGTTTCATACCTGTATATGGTTGGAGAATTGGGTTAGGTATACTAAAGAAGATGGTGTTCTAGCATTTCCAGAACATGGTTCATTTAATCTGGCCGTGTTGAGAAATTTACGGGAAAAGATGCTATGTCTTGACCCGAAACCGAGACCTACACAGTTCGAGGCTTTAGTGGAATGAGAAGAAGAAGTACATGAGAGAGAAAACAAAGATCTGGAGGGTATTATAGGTATAAGTTTGGGAGGAGACATGATCGTGAAACTCATCATGATCGAATGAAAAGGTGGCGAGATGTTAGTATGTCAGAGGGATTATATCCGATGAGAACAGTTGAAGGAGGAGCAGAAAGGGTTCCTGAGTCAGAAATAAGAAAATATGGAGTTAATGAGTATGAGGATGAGGTCTTGAATGACATGATTTACAAAAGACCACCTCCATATAGACCAGAACCGGACAAAAGTACACCAGTTGTTTCTCCGATAAGAGATACAGTTTGTGTTAGTGAGACAGAAAATGAGACGCCTGAGGTAAGGAGTGATCATTACCTTGATGAGAATGCCAGACAATTAGCCAGAACTACAACAGAGTTGACAGAGAAGATTAGGGAGTTAACGAAGAATCTAGAAGCTGTTACAGTGCCTGTAACAATAGGTCCAGTTATGCCTGTGTTTGACAAACAGAGGACAGGTGAGAATGGACTGGTGATTCCATATGTTGGGAATAATCTGACAAATTCAGTTGGTCCTTCAGGAGATTCAGGCAAAAGAGCAGAAAGAAGAGACCTGAGACAATCAAGACATGACACATGTAGTGAAATATTGGATGCTAGTGAAGCTAGTTGTTCAGGGATGCCAATTTTAGAACCGCAAAAGAGAGTGGTTCCAGTGAGAAAAACTGCTGAAATAACAGTTGATGATTTGAATGATTGGATGAAGGTTCTACAAAAAAAGGATAAAGATTCACAAGTAATTGATGTAGCTAAGTTACGTGTAGAACTAGAAGAGCTTGTCACAGGAACAGTTCCAACAGAGATTCTGAAGAGTCATCATGATGGTGAACTAATGTTTATGTGCAAGAGTGTTACCTGGAGAGCAAGAAATACACATGACAGGCTAAGAGCAATAGCAAATGAACAGGGAGTTGACATTGATAAAGTGAAAGCTTTACAAAGAACTTACAGGATGGATTTTACAGAAAAGGACATTGAAAATTTGAATGCTACTGGTAGAACAGGACAGATTAAGGAAATGGTAGCATTATTGCGAAGATGGGGTGATGTAGAAAAGTGGAAGGATAGGTGGTACAAGAAAAGAGATGAGGCTGAAGATAGAACAACTTATTCAGCATTTCCAGTGAGAGAAAAGGAGAAACCAGTGGATAATTATCCTATGAGAGAAATACCTGGAGGAGGATATGTACATGTTCCATGGACTAGACAGGATATTTTATCATTTATGAATGATTTCCCTCGATTGAGAGAAAAGCCCGTCGAGTGGTATAGGCAGGTAGATAGATTTGTGAAATTGTCAAAAGTGCTGTGGGTTGACCTGAATAGTCTGTTTGATATAATTGTTCCAGCAGACTTGTGGACTGAGTGTAAAATAGTTGTGAGTTGGCCTACTGAGGAATATCCAAGAGACCCAAGAACAGGGGCACCAGATCCAGAGGTAATGAGGAAGTATGATCAGGTGATGGTATACCTGAAGAGTAAAGTACCTGCAAAAGAGACAGACTGGGTAAAGATAGATCGAACACAACAGGAAGCGAAAGAATCAGTTCATGCTTTTTACGAGAGGCTGATACTGGCATTTAAACAATTCAGTGGAGATGAACACCTGGGTGACAAAGATTTGAGTCATTTTGTATACAGATTTGTATATGGCCTTAGACCTGAAATTGGTGAGAGAATTCGTGAGCACACACTGGATTGGCAGAGTAAGAAAGTAGATGAGATCCTGAGGCATGCAAAATACTTCAGTGATGAAATTGAAGCAAAACAAAGAAAGCTGAAAGAGAAAGCAATGTGGGCACAAGTGAAAGTTGCGGAGAGACAGGAAGCACAGCTAGTGGAACAAGCAAATAATCCAGGAAATAATGCAGGGAATAGACCTAGATATGCAGGAAAAGGAAAAGGAAGTCTTGAGGAAGCGAAGAAAAAGTTTCCTTGTCACAACTGTGGCCAATTGGGGCATTGGAGATCGGAGTGTCCTAATCCACCATTAGTAAGTAATGAAAATAAAACTTTAAATCAACAGGTGCAGAACGAAGGAAATAATCAACAGCAGCAACAACAGAAAGTTGTGAGACAGCAGAGTCAAGAGCCAAAACCGCCCTTGCCGCAGAATAGAGGGTTACAAAAGTATAATCAGGATTCAGGATTCTACAATGATGAGCAAGTAAACAAACCAAGACGTTCTAACAAAGTACAGCAGTACTTGTTAAAGAGTGAAGGGAGTGAGTCTGAGGGTGATTATTGACGGTGCCAAGGAGAGGAAGAAGAGTGCATACTTGGTGCAACTCTAGAAATAGACCAGGCAGGACCATTTGTGGATGGGAAAATAAATGAGGAGAGTGTTACTTTTTTGGTAGACACAGGTGCGACAAGATCAACTGTCAGGTCAACAGAGGTTAGAAATCTTCCTCTCTCGGATGAAGCAATCCAAGTAGTTGGTGTAGCCAATACACAAATCAAAACACGTCTTACTGAACCTGTAAGAGTACAGATAGGGAAATTTTCAGACATGCACAGATTCATTGTCTGTGACACGAGTCCAGTGAACCTATTGGGTAGGGACTTATTGTGCAAAATGAACTGCACAATTTTTTGTACACCGGATGGAATAGCCTTTGAGACACCAGATGAAGATGTTTTGTACCGAGTGACTCTAGAAAATAGAGAAAGTGAGTTAATTGGTGCATTTGCTGTGTTTAATCCGGAAGATTTGCCTCAAGAGCTGAGAGACACAGTGAAAAGGACAGTTTGGGATTTTACTGGAGAGGATGTGGGATTGATGAATAATGTAGATCCAGTGAAAATTGCAGTAAAAGAGGGAATTACATATCCTGACATTCCTCAATACAAAATGACACCGGAAATAATTGAAGGGATAACTCCTATAATTGAGAAAATGATTCAGCAAGGAGTCCTGAGAGAACTACTGAGTAGTCCGTGTAATTCACCGATAATGGGACTAAAAAAGCCCAATGGGAAATTTAGGATCGTACAGGATTTGAGAAAAGTTAATCAAATTGTGGTGGCATGTTGTCCTATTGTGCCAAATCCATCAGTGATCCTGTATCAAATTCCACATGATGCTGAGTGGTATACAGTGATTGATTTGTGTCATGCGTTCTTTTCAATTCCATTGCATCATGATAGCCAGCCGATTTTTGCATTTAGGTTTGGCCAGCGTATCTTAGCATGGTGTCGAATCCCACAGGGGTATACGGAGACTCCTTCGATATTCAATCAGTTATTGAAGAAATCGTTGGAAAGTTTGATCATGCCCGAGAGTTCAGTGCTAGTGCAATACATTGATGACCTATTGGTGGCATCAAAGACACGTGAAGCTTGTGAAGTAGATACCATAGCTTTACTGAATCATCTGGCAGATGGAGGGTTAAAGGTATCTCCAGCCAAATTACAGTTTTGCAAGAAAGAGGTGCATTATCTTGGACACAATATTGAAAAGGGTCTGAGAAAAGTGACTACTGACAGGATCAGAATAATCAGAGAAATGAAAGCTCCAAAAACCCAGAGAGAAGTGAGAATGTTTCTGGGTATGGTGGGTTATTGTCGTCAGTGGATAATTAATTTTTCCTTGATAGCAAAGCCACTGATTAAACTGACAAAAAGTGAAATGACGGATCCATTGGATCTAGATGCAGAACAAATGGCAGCATTTGAAGAGCTCAAAAGTAAAATGTGTGAGGCTCCAGCTTTGGGTATGCCTGACTATGAAAAAGAATTTGAGCTGTACTGCAGTGAAAGAAATGGATGTGCACTTTCAGTGTTAATTCAGAAGCATGGATTACTGAGAAGTCCTATTGCGTACTTCTCATCGACACTTGACCCTGTAGCTGTGGGTTTACCAGGTTGTCTGAAATCTGTGGCTGCAACATGCAGGAGTCTGGAACAGAGTGGGGGAATCATAATGGGATATCCTGTAAGGGTATTCGTACCTCACAATGTGGCAATTTTTTTGACAAGAAGCAGGACTCAGTACATGTCACATAGTCGATTGACTAAATATGAAAAAGTGATTCTGGGAGCATCAAATGTGACTCTTGAGAGATGTGTAAATGTGAATCCAGCGACACTTTTACCAGATATTGAAAATGTGGGTGTGAAGATGGAAGATGATCATGATTGTTTGGATGTGCTTGAGTACTGTACAAAACCAAGACCAGACATAAGGGATCTACCCTTGAATGAGAGTGATCATGTGTTGTTTGTGGATGGATCATGCCTGAGAAATGATGATGGTGTGCTATGTGCAGCATATGCGGTATGCAAAGTTTCAGAGGTCATGGAAGCATCACCATTGAAAGGAGTGAAATCTGCGCAAGTTGCTGAATTGATAGCATTGACAAAAGCTTGCGAAATTGGGAAAGATTTGAGGACGACTGTATTGACTGATAGTCAGTATGGATTTGGAGTGGTGCATGATTTTGGCCAACTTTGGCTACAAAGAGGTTTCTTGACATCGAGTGGAACTCCGATAAAGAATGCTGAAATGATTGGTAAATTGCTTGAGGCGATACAGCTGCCTAAGGAGTTAGCAGTTGTAAAATGTGCTGCCCATGGACTAGGGGAGGATTTTATAACGGTCGGAAACCGTTATGCGAACGATGTTGCACAATATTGTGCCAAAACAAATCAGTCCATCAACAGGGACAGAGAAGGGGAAATGTCTTTACTCTCTGTGATGTTTACTAATGTCTTAGAGACCTGGGATGAAGTGAAACAGTTGCAAGATGAGGCAGGAGAGGAAGAGAAAAAAGATTGGATTAAGGCAGGATGTGCTCCAAGAGAAACAGACCATGTTTGGGTCTACAGAGATGGCAGACCAGTGATGCCCAACTCCATCTTGTTGTCAATGGCAAGGATGTATCATGGCCAGGGACATTTGGGGAGGGACGCGATGGTTAGGTCGTTCAAGCAAACCTGGTACAATGCAAAGTTCAGGACAATTGCAGAAAGCATCTGTCAGAGGTGTTTAGTTTGTCAGCAATTTAACACTGGGAAAAAGACAGTGGTGAGTCTGGGGACAATAGGCAGAGAAGGAGGTCCTTTTACAAGAATGCAGATTGATTTCATTGAGATGCCCCAAGTAAACAGACTGAGGTATGTTCTAGTGGTAGTCTGTTTGTTTTCAAGGTGGGTGGAAGCTTACCCGACTAGAAGAAATGATGGATTAACAGTGGCAAAGTTACTGTTAAGGGAGTTGATTCCTAGGTACGGGTTTCCAGTAACAGTTGAGTCTGATAGAGGAGGACATTTTCAAAATGAGCTCATGGCTTTGATTTGTGAAGCATTGAAAATACAGCAGAAGCTACATTGTGCATACAGACCAGAGGCTTCTGGTGTGGTTGAGCAGATTAATGGCACAATCAAGAATAGGATTGGAAAAATGTGCTTAGCCACTGGCATGAAATGGCCAGATGTTTTACCTCTAGTTCTGATGACTATGAGATCTACTCCAGATAGAACTACTGGTTTGAGTCCGCACGAGATAATCATGGGACGTGCAATGCGCCATGCATTTGTGCCTGTCAATAAATTGGTGACAATAACTGATGACATGATTTTGGATTACTGTAAAGGCCTGGCTGACGCAGTTCATTCTGTGTTTCACCAGGTTGGAGAAGAAGCTACCACACTTGAGAAGAAGCAAGCCCATGATCTGAGTCCAGGAGACTGGGTGAGGATAAAAGTTCACAGAAGAAGAAATTGCTTGATTCCAAGGTGGGGAAGGCCGAGACAAGTTATTCTGACTACGACGACTGCAGTAAAGTGTGCTGGAGTGAAGCACTGGGTACATGCAAGTCATACTCTGAGAGTTCCAAACCCAAAAGAAGGGACTGGTAAAGAGTATTTTGAAGAGTCAGATTCCAGCGATGATGAAGATACAGAATCAGTGGGGAAAGAAGTAGGAAAAGCTTCGAATGAACCACTGCGAGTATCAGAGAAGAGATCGAATTCTGTAAAAGAGCCTGAAGTTTCAAACAGCAGTGAAGGAAAAAGAAAAGAAAAGAGAAATCACACAGAGACTACTCCTGAATCAGAAGAGGAGGAGATTGAAGAACCACTTGAGATTATACTTGAAGAAGTAGGGTCAGAAGAAGATAGAAAGGGACAGATTGCGGAAGACCCCCGAGGAGGTGTAGGGAACATTCTTGATGAGCTAGGTGAAGGGACAAGTAGACAGCAAGAAGATTGCGTGTCGGAGATCCGAGGCGGGACAGGAGTAGGGAAGTCTCAAACAGTGGTGAAAAAATCTGTGGAAAAGAAGAGAGCTGCTGGAAAGCGGAAACAAGAGGCACTTGAAACAGATGATGAGGATGAACAAACAGAGGGTCGAGTTCTGAGAAAGAGAACTTGGATTGGAGAAAGAAGTAATAAAGAAATAAAGCCGAAAAAGGTGTTAAGAGGAGATCGTTGGCCTAACAACAGAGTTAAGAGACTGAGATACAAAATAATAAGAGCAAATACATCGAAAGCTGAACAAGTGAATGAAGTTTCGAGTCAAAGTTCAAAAGCTGAAGGAGAAGAATCAAAGGAGTCAAACGAACCAGTAGAAATAAAAAGAGTAAGAAGACCCAACCAAAAGTACAGATCGCCGGAATGGTCTTATGTGGCACTGTCTGAAGGAGGAAAAGAAGAAGCAGTGACTCGAGATAATCCGGAAGAGATCTTGAGAGAAGTGGTTGAGGAAGATACTGGTGAAATTCTGAAAGTACTCTTGACTGACATTGGAGAAGAGTCGAGTACTGAGGATTTTGATGTTGGAGATCTAATACAATTTGGTGTTGAAGAAATTGAAGTGAAGAATGACAAGTATCCAAACTGAATAAAAGAAGGATTCACTTGGATTAAGTGAACGAAGAGATCATTTGGATAAACTGAAAGCTGAAGAATTGCTGAAGAATTGGAAAAGTTCAAACAGTAGTGGAGTAGTAGAGGCTAAACTAAAATGGCTAACATAGAGGATAATAGAAATAGATGTGCCTTCTTTAAGAGGTGGTGTAGGATGTGCTGCTGCTGTACTGGATTATTAATGCTTCTATGGGGTGTTTTAGTTTTATTAGTTACTTTTAAAGTAGAGTTTGAGATGCATAAAGAGAATGTGACAAATGTAGAGAAGAATTCACAAAAAGTAGTTCCAATTAGAATTAGTAATACTTACATACACAAAGATAGGTCAATTAATAACTTTTCTAGTAATGTTTTTCGAAACTGTTATATGAATATGTGAAAACAATGGAAGTAAGGGATTGCTACGTCTGTATGCAATTACCTGCATCCGTTTCAGAAGGTGTTACTTATCATCATTTACCAGCTACATATGGTATTTCCTGTAGTATTTTAAGTAGTGTTTTTTATTTGTTAGGGAAGGTAGATTACAAGATGTCTAACAGAGATAGTATTTTTGGGCACTTGCCAATAAACAAAGAGCTGAATCCAGCTAAAGAAGCTAACACTTTTGGTGAGATTTTTATTGAAGAAAAAGGATTAACATTAGATTACATTTTTAAGAATAATTTAACTTGCAGTTTGAAAGGAGAAGAGAAGGCTTTCCTGGATATGGTAGAAGAAAGGAGATTGAACATGCATGAGAAAGCAGGAAAATATAAAGTGAGTGAGACAATTTGGGACATTGAGATGGGAAAAGAGTTGAAGAATGGGGCTAGTCCAACTTTAGCTCTAGATGCACCACAGAAGGGTAAACTTTGTATTACAAGAAGGAAATCCCAATATGAAACATATTTTGTCGGGACTAGTGAGTGCCATGATACACACTTCATTGCAACAGGTTGGGGTTTCAGAGGTGGAGAAGATACAATTTTTCCAGGAGTATATTATGTTTGTGGGAATAAGGCTTATTACAAGTTGCCTGACCATTGGTATGGCACATGTTATGTGGGCCTAGTTTTTCCAAAGATTTTTCATATAGATAAAATAACAGATGTAGAACATATTAACTTACTAATGCGTTTTAAGAGAGAATCTTGGTCTGAAATAGTGGGTGATATTTTTGTGGTTTTGATTCCAGCAGTGGGAATTTCTTTGAATGCTTATGGAATTCGGAAACTGTCCACAGTGGTTGATCGCTTATCGACAAATACCGCTGGAGGGTTTCTTTTGGTGAATACGGAATTAAGTGCCGTACGTGCCATGTCTATGCAAAATCGACTTGCCCTTGATATTCTATTGGCCAAGGAGGGTGGAGTCTGTGGAATGCTGAAAGTTCAACATTGTTGCACTTACATTCCAGACGAAAGCAAAGACCTGAAGGTCTATATCAAAAATATTACTGATTTGCATGAAGAATTAGTACCACTTGAAACTGAGAGTTTATGGACTAAAATAGCTAATAAAATGATAGCTGTTAAGGATTTTATTGCAAAAATAGGTAGTACTATTATAGGTAGAATTTTGTTTCCCTTAACTTGTATAATTGTTGCTTTATTAATAATAAGATTGGTGTGTGTGTGTTGTAAAAACAGGGGAGGGAGGAAGAAATTGAATAAAGAAAAGAAAAACAAGAAGTTGAAAAGAGAACCTCAAGAAATTGAACTAGAAGAATTAAGGGAGAGTGTTTACTTAGAGACAAAAAGGGATGATGAAAGAGTGACTGGTGTCTAATGTTGTGTAAAGGGGAAAGACATTTCCGATTTCTCCTAAAATAGGGACTAAATTTTCACTAATTTTTTTTGGGGGTTTATTTGGTGATAAAATCACCAAAGGGGGGATTGCTGGAGCAGAGTTTTCAGTTTGAAAATTCTGGGGCTTTTGAAGCTCTGGCATGTCTATTCGTTGTATTAATTTATTAATAATTAATAATTAATTATTTGTCTTGTGCAAGTGCGTTTATATTAATCAATCCGTTTGTCCTAACAAGAGAGAGTTACACGTGGGTGTGCATAAATGTGCTGTTTTAAAAAATAACGTGCATGTTTTCATGTTTAAACGTTGCTATGTGCTGTTTATTTTTTAGCTCAAAACGCTTTCCGAATTAATGCTTTTCTATGTTGCAAGTGCTAGATAAATGCATACACATAAGGGTATTAGTGGGGTTAACACTGTTTAATCACTATGCTGTGGTAACGTTGTTTTGTCTCTTTTAATTAAGATGGTCTATTGAGGCCTATGTTGGCCTAAGAAAAGATGGCCGAATTGTGAGCCTGGCTGTGATTTAAATATGAAAACTGTGACGAGGGAGACCCCTGCTGGAAATGGTCCTGAAGCTAACTGACCATGGTCCTTGCTTGAAAAACTTTCCATGAGGACAGCAGCAGTTTTTTGGGAAGTCTCCAAGTGAAATGAAGGTGTCCTTGGCAGCCTTGGGAAACAAAGGAGCCTTAGAGAGAAGCTCTGAACTGTGGCTCGATAGCCGAGGAGAAGCAGGATTAATATGATACATGTTTTATTTTCTTGGTTCCTGTTCCGTAGTTTTCATTATGTGTACTTTTCCTGAGCGGAGATTCTCAAATGTAGCGATGTTACATCCTTTCCTTCTCGCTCTGCTCAGCAAGTCCGGCGGACATTATAGTTTTTTCTATGTTCCCAATGTATCTTTCTATTGTTTAGAAACTATAAGATGTTAGCCTAGAGAGGGTCTTTGCCACTTGCCATTTTGCCTTTGCCGCGTACCGAATCTGCGTTGCTGAGGATTGATGCTGAAGGGACTTCGTCTTGAGAGACATTTACCGAGAGACTTGTCCTGACCCGTTCTGACATTTAGCTAGAATAGGTAACTATGAGAAATGATTTACTCTAATTGATTTTCTTTGACAAATTTTAGATAAAGCAATATAATTTTAAACATGGTGTTGGATATTCTTTCTTGTCAATTATTGGGTTTGCATTATTGATTATTGTTGTATATATTGTATAGATTATGCTTAGGGACAGTCACAAAAACCAGGTCTTATCGACCTCGGTATAGATGCAGGGTGTTTAGGAGTGTTTCCTTCCACAGGTTTATTGGTGGTAGAGTATTTGAGCGTATGTTAATGAAATGGGCCCTAGCGTATGATGTATGCATGTGCGTGTAACTGTGAGATTACTTTATTCGTGGTAGTGGGAATATTGTACACACCCTGATCTCTATCACCCCCTCTGGCTCTACAATGAGCCAACCTTAATTTGGCCTGTGTTCCACATGTTAGAAGAGTAACTAAAGCACATGCTCTTTGGAACACACTTGCCTTATCAAATAGGATCTTTCAAAACCATTGGTCATTCAGGAAAGCCCTGAAGACCAGATTGTTCTCTGTTTAATGCTCTATTTGCCCTCTCTGTCTGACTTTTTTCTGCAGCTGTTTGCCTGATGCTAGCGCTGGGACGTCCCGTTGCTGGGACAACCATGCGCTTTACAAATTCTTAAACATAACATAGCCTAACACATATTTATTTATTTATTTTATATAGCGCAAACTTGACCCAAAGGTATCAGAGTGCTTTACAGAGTAAGTACATCAACAATAGCATAAAGTACATAGAGCATGAATAAAAATGTATATAGTAATGGTAAAAAAGTAAACTGTATACAGTAGGATATGTACACAGAATAGTGGGAGAAACCCGAATTGAGAAACAAATGAAAAAAACGAAAACGAAGATCCATTGCATAGAGCAAGATGGAGCCTGTGCAACGTCCCATACCATTCACCACTCTTCCCCTGTCCTGCTAGTTTGGAACTTGGCGATCTTTGAACGTATCATGCACCGAGGATTCAGCGCTCCGAAGCAATCCTCGCTAAGAAAATGCAATAAACAACTCAGCTACTGGAAATACGGTTTCCGGAACACTAAGAATAATGCTCTTACTTGCCTGGTTCTGGCGGCGATATCACGGCTGGCACGGTGTGGTAAGGTGTTTCTCTATGCTGTGGCGGGCCGGGGAACGAAGACTGGGAAAATGCGTGCTGTGGCTCCACCAACGGCTTTCGGAGCTGGGGCTGGGACCGGGACGACTGCCGCAGTGTCATACATTGCCGCACCGGGATTCAGAACAGGAGGCTGAGACCATTGAGGCTGCCAGCAAAGGGAGACGTGAAGCCGGGCTAAAAGAAATGGCGCAGCAGGTGACTCGCAGAGTTTCAAACTTGGTAGGTGGATACGTTCAGCCTTCCTTTGCTTATATGTTTGAAGCCTCTCAAATGAAGGGATGTAAAGGGGACACTCATGAGAAATCGATCCCAAGCAACATTATACTGCGAACTCAGACAGAGGCAATAAAAGAACATCTGACTCAAGCTCCTGGTAAATACTTTGGGCCCAATTCTGATCTCGTTCGGAAGGCCTACGAATCGGATTTGGCTTTTACGGATCCGATTCGTAGCCCTTTTTCCCGTCCAAATCGTACACAGGTCCGAACGACAAAGTACGATGCAAAGATCGCGTACGTGTCGACCGAATAGTTTCCCAACCTGATCCTGTCCGTACGACTCATACGCAGATGCTTCGTACAGTCCTATGGAGTCTGTTTCCAAGCGAGCAAGTATGATGCACGATTCGGACAGCCTTCACAATCTGGTATGTCTGGATCAAAAAAGCTGCCATATTCGTGCTTTTGAGGCCTGTAGCAGGACCCCCGCCACCTGGAGCCCTCCAGTTCGGACCCTTGGGGGTACCCATGGGTCCCCCATTCCCATGCATGCACAGTGTGGTGGGCACCATGGGACGCCCACCATAGGGTGTACGCTTTTCCCCACCCACCCATTTTTGCGATGGGAGCCTGTGTACGCATCCAGTACACAAGCTCCCATAGAGTTCAATAGGAGTCCGAGCTAACCGAGTCTGTCAGCATGTGAATGCATCGTGCGCACTCGCTTGGACTCCAGGTGCACGATTCGCTCGTAAAGCCCTACGGATCTGAGTCAGATGGAGGGCTTTACAAGCGAGATCTGAATTGGGCCCTTAGAGTCACTGGTGTAACTGGAGTCTCAAGTCCAGGACAGATTACCAACATTGGGATTCATGATTGACTCAACGACAGCGGAAGGTTCAATGCGTACCCCCAGAACTTATAGAGAATGGTTGTTCCCACCCAGATATTAATGATGAGTAACATACCAACATAATTACTGATACTCTCTTGGTTCTCGCCAGGAGTAGTACCGAGGAGCAGAAGCAAGGAGCGGTTATGTCTCCTGAGACACCGGGTGAGCAATTTATTTCTCTAACAGATGGCTCCGAGTCCTCTAGCCAAGATAATCTCTTAATCAGTGATGAGGCAGGCGCAAACTCAAGCGGTAGCAGCCCCACGATTCAGTGCTAACACAACAGAAGAAATCATCGCTGAAGAAAAAAAGGGAGGGGGAGCAGTCAGCAGTTAAAGTGCAATTACTCTGCTTCACAGCTTTCCTATCATGATGAGAGAAGTCCGGGTAAGAACTGAGACTTGAAGGGTTAAATGCTGTGGCAGGCGAGCCTCTGGAACCCTCCCTGTCTACTAATCTTTTCTCCATTAAACAGCTGCAGGAGGAATCTCGGAACAATAGTCAGCGGGCAAGAGTGGCCTCTGAAAAACTGCAGGGGGGAGTAAGGACGCTGAATAAGACCTGTGTAGACATTGCTGAATGATTAACAATGGTAGAAGGGCTGAATGGGAGCCTTGAGACCGAGGTTAGCTCATAAAAGACTCAAAGCTCATCCCAGGATGCCATCATTACTGGCATAATGTGAAACTTGAAGATCATAAAAACAGACAATGGAGGAATAATCTAAGATTTCTGGGGACATCAGTGGGGGTGAAGGGGGTAATGATAGATGATATATTGTGAATCTCCTAGAAGGCGCATTTAACAGACTCAACAAAATGGGATTGGGACAAGGAAGTTTAGCGCGCACACCGGTTTTCCTTAATATTGAAAAATCGTCAATTATTTGGAGGTTAGAGACATCAAGCAATGCTTGTATACTTTGGGAACTTTCTCCTTCGGAAATACATATAAGATCAAGCCCACTCAACTGCTAATAAAGAACATGAGAGGGGGGTGTCCTTTTTTGTCAAACCAGATTTTGCAGATGCCACTGTCGAGCTCAGATGGCGTTTGTGACAGATGTTTGTCCCATTCCAGAAACTTGGTGCTGAAGTACACTTACAAAACCCGGCAAGATTGAAAGTGACTTTTAATGGGCAAACTCACAGTTTCAATTTGGAAATTAAGGCACATGAATGTTTAAGAGAGATTAATGGGGTGTAATTAATAGTAGTCAGATAAATTAGGGTTTCTTTGAGGCAAAGAGGGAGTATGCATTTTAAAGCTGAATCTACTGATTGTTTTTGTTTGTCTAGGCAGGGGAGGGATGAGTGGTGGGTTTGTTAACTAGGTTGCACATCATTTAGGTTCGACCTGATTGCTCATGTTTTGGTGGGGGAGGAAGTGTGGGTGTGGTGGGGGTTTGTTGGGGGGGTGGGTGGGATGAGTTGGCTTCACACATTAAAGGCTTTTTGAGATGAAGCAAGACCCACTTGGTTGTTCTTGTGGAAGATTATTTAAGAGGCTTGCATATAAGATATAGGAGCTGCATCCAGAATATATCTGTGAGACTAATCTGATGGCAGGACGGGGACAATTGTGGATTCCCCCCCTAATATCTGTAGGGCTTATATTGTTACATGCAGACAAGAAACTCATGTAGAAGGGACACAGAGGGATGTGCTAAAATCTCTATAGAGTGATGTGGAGCACATTGCAAGGCACACGTAACTGTGGGGTGACAATCTTAGCCCTTAATAATGGGATTTAGGTCAAACAAATGCAGGTGGATTCGTATGGAAGATGGATTATCACTGAATGTCTAACTTCTAACTGTATTACATTTACAATATGCTCGGTATATGGAAGTATAACAGATTATCCCGGGGTATTTGATTGGTTGGCGAATGAGCTAGAACACTGGTCTTTGCCAACCTACAGAGTAATTGGTCTCTGGAAGGTAATCAGATCTATATAGGATGGGAACTGGTATTGCAATCCCTAAGTAATCACTGCAGAGACCATGAGTTAATTGATGTATGGCATAGTAAAGTCCCACTGAACATGGGTATACCTATTATTCTGCTCCGCATCAGTCCCATGTCCAACTTGGTTGAATTTTTGCCTCATATGCGATAATACAGGTAGGTAGTTTTATATAATGAGGAATTTTGCAAACATATCGGAAAATGGATTCTTTAATTCTTTAAGGAAAATGTAGGAAGTTTCGGGGGAAACATTTTCCTTGAAACGGGGTAAAGTTTAAAGTTGATTCTTGCAGGATCACCAGCATACTCTTGCTAGGGCAGAAGAAAAACTGGTAGTAGCTGCACAACAGGGTATTGAGGTGGCGCAAATGGAGGTAGCAGTGGCTAGATCAGCTGTATAAGAAATAGTCGCTAAAAAGCAGCAAATAAACTAATGGTATGGAACGAAAAAGCCTATGAGTGTAGAGAAAAAATAGTACACCATTTAGCAATAAGAACAAGACAGAAAAACGTTTATAATGAAATACGAGATATCAGAGATCTGATACAAGGGATGGTATCAGAATCAACTACAATAATGGCTGCTTTTCAAGAATATTATCAAACATTATATTCAGAAGATGTAAAGGGGAAGGTCAAGCTAAGTTTGAAATATATCTCTGAATATTTGATACATCCTCTTTGAGTCAATTGAGCAGAGAGGACCAATAGCTTTTAGACAGGCCTCCATCCTGCGAAGAGATGCTCCTTGCAATGAATAGCTTACCGGCAGGTAACTCCACGGGCACAGATCTTATACCCATAGAATTGTACAAAGTATTCTCTGGTCCTCTGAAGGAATATATTATAACCCTTTTTGAACAAATATATACTGGAGTGCCCCCCCCCCTCCTCGTGGTCTTTGGCTAAAATTATTGTATATCCAAAAAAGGACAAACCTATTCAGGAGCTTGGTTCTTACAAACCTATTACCCTAATTAACGGGGACTCAAAAATCTGCCAAAAAGGTTTAGCCACACGCCTGTCCCAGGTTTGACATAACATGGTTTCTAAATGGCAACACGGTTTTACTCCAGGGAAAGGTACTACAGATCACATCAGAAGAGTCATATCTTTGTTTGATGCTGTAAAAGTAACAGGAGACCCTATGGCTCTGATTCTGCTTGATTCAGAAAGAGCATTTGACAGGGTCTCCTGGTAATTTCTCTGGGCCACTATGAAAAGAATGGGAATTGGCCCTGGATTTATATAGGCAGTTAAAACCCTGTAGGTTAAGCCAGTTGCCAGTGTATGTAGAAACAGAGAAATGATGGAACAATTTAATATCACGAGCGGGATGCAACAGGGCAGCCCCTGCTCCCCACTGCTATTTGCGATCTATATTGATCCTTTTATAAGGAGAGTGGAAAATAATAGAGCTATTCAGCCAGTACAGTTGCAAGGTTATGACAGCAAAGGTGCCGATTCCGATCCTGGAAAAATTTCCCCCGTACGAATCGTATCCGGATTTTTTACCGTACGAATCGTACAAGTAGCGTACAAACTGCCAAGTACGATTTGCATGGAAAAAAGTCCATACGAATCGCAGTGGGAAAATTTCCCCACACGTCCTCGGGTCGGAAAATGTGTCCGTCACATCCCCGGACGATTTACTGTACGAATCGGAAAAATGAAGTCCGACCGCGCAAGTACGATCAGTCCCGTCCTTTAGATTTCACAACCGTATGGAAAAAACATCGTACGGACCGAACTCCCATAGCAACCATGGAGACATGTGCCCGCATAGGCGCAGAACACCCCACCCCAGACCCCGTATGTACGCGCAGAACACCCCCCCAGCCCTCGTATGTATGCGCCGAACCCCCCCTCCCCCATGCCCCGCATGTACGCGCCAAATGCCCCCCCGGCCGCGGATGTACACGCCGAACCACCACCAGTGTATGTACGGAGCGTACCCCCACCCGTGTATGAATGGAGCGTACCAACACCCCACCAGTGTATGTACGGAGCGTACCCCCACCCGTGTATGAATGGAGCGTACCCACACCCCACCAGTGTATGTACGGAGCGTACCCCCACCCGTGTATGAATGGAGCGTACCCCTACCCGTGTATGAATGGAGCGTACCCACACCCCACCAGTGTATGTACGGAGCGTACCCCCACCCGTGTATGAATGGAGCATACCAACACCCCATCCGTGTATGTACGGAGCGTACCCCCACCTATGTATGAATGGAGTGTACCCCCACCCGTGTATGAATGGAGTGTACCAACACCCCACCAGTGTATGTACGGAGCGTACCCCCACCCGTGTATGAATGGAGCGTACCAACACCCCATCCGTGTATGTACGGAGCGTACCCCTACCCTTGTATGAATGGAGCGTACCCCCACCCGTGTATGAATGGAGCGTACCAACACCCCATCAGTGTATGTACGGAGCGTACCCACACCCTACCAGTGTATGTACGGAGCGTACCCCCACCCGTGTATGTACAGAGCGTACACCCAGCACCCCCTGTATGTACGGTGCGAAACACCACCACCGATGGACGGTGCGGACCAACACCCTGCCCGTGTCTGTACGTACCCTACCCCAGGTCCCTACACCAGCACCCTCACCCAACATCGCGCATGTACGAGTCGTACTAAGCCATAGCAAAGGACAGCACTGTACAACAACATGGCCCATGTACGCACCGTACAGACGCCAAAAACACTCGTACTGAACCAGGACAAACAAAAACAACACAAGGAGAGTCAATTTGATGCACACAACACCACAAAACATGTCCAACAAGCCCAAATACATCCTATACACTGACCTGCAACTGCCAAACAGCTAAACAGAGGCCCAAAACACAACCACTCCTTATAACACACCCACCCAAAGTTCAAACACAGCCACACCCACAAATGAACCAATAAAAAGGCCCAACACACACAAACCATGATCCTTTGCAACGGATCCACAACTGCCAGACCACTGAGACAACGCACTGCACCATAATACATCCCTCAATACACCTTACACTTGCACTGCTTCACACAACCACCATCACAAACACCCCCTCATCACATTCACATAGACACACCTTCACAACCACACTCACACAACCATCCACACCCAAACCCCCACAAACATCCACACCCACACCCCACACCATGCCCACTAACAAGAATCCAAAGTTCACAAAGGAGGAGCTGGAGGTCCTTGTCGACGAAATCATCAGAGTCGAGCCACAGCTCTTTGGAACATTGGTCAGACAGACCAGCATATCAGAAAAATCTGCCATGTGGGAGAGGATCGTCAATGCTGTGAATGCTGTTGGGTCCACCAGAAAGACCAGGCATGAGTGCCAAGCCAGGTGGTACGATCTGCGGAGGACGGTCCCCCGCAAAATGACGGACGAGCACAACCAGGCCAACATCACTGGAGGAGGGCCGGCCCGCAGACCCGTACACTACCATCCCTGGGAGGAGAAGGTGATGGCCACGCTGCCGCCGGTGGGAGTAGACAGACTAGAAGGAGTCCGAGAGCCTGGTGAGTACACAAACAACTCACCTCACATGGGGGGGAACGCCATACACAACCAAAATACCAATCATGCACGCAACCCCCCCAAAGCCAGCACCGGACACAACCACACTCCAAAAACACACACATGCCACTAGCGCCTCCATGCCCCAAGCAAGGCCAGGCCAAGTCACAGGCTACACAAAACACCAACACAAGACAGGATGTCCCCGATGCCAGGAGGGTGGCCCTCAAAACTAACATAGAGCAACTCTGAAGCACACAACAATGCCCTCAGCCCATATGGCCTAGGGCACAGCCATACAAACAGTGTGTCCCCACACAGTACTGTGTTGCATGCAAATGGTGGCCGCGTTGCAGGATGACATGGGTATGAAGGCACAATTTGCACATAACAGCAGCTAATGAAGACGCTTCACTCTGAAAGAGTGACAGCACACACCGCCACAGCAGCAGCGCAGACTCCCACACTCCGCCCAATGGGTGCCCGGAGATAAGCAACAAACCCACATGAACAAGCCAATGGCCTTTGAAAGACCTGCAAACTGTGTGTGCCCAGGAAGCTGGGCTGAGGTGACAGAGGGTGACACACAGAGGAAGGGAGAGGGGAAGAGAGAGGGAGACGGACAGAGGGAGGACGTTGACAGAGGGAGACGGACAGAGGGAGGAGGTTGACAGAGGGAGACGGACAGAGGGAGGAGGCTGACAGAGGGAGACGGACAGAGGGAGGAGGTTGACAGAGGGAAGGAGGAAGGGAGACAGAGGGAGATGGACAGAGGGAGGAGGTTGACAGAGGGAGACGGACAGAGGGAGGAGGCTGACAGAGGGAGGGAGAAAGGGAGACAGAGGGAGACGGACAGAGGGAGGAGGTTGACAGAGGGAGACGGACAGAGGGAGGAGACTGACAGAGGGAGGGAGAAAGGGAGACAGAGGGAGACGGACAGAGGGAGGAGGTTGACAGAGGGAGACGGACAGAGGGAGGAGGTTGACAGAGGGAGACGGACAGAGGGAGGAGGTTGACAGAGGGAGACGGACAGAGGGAGGAGACTGACAGAGAGAGGGAGAAAGGGAGACAGAGGGAGACGGACAGAGGGAGGAGGTTGACAGAGGGAGACGGACAGAGGGAGGAGACTGACAGAGGGAGGGAGAAAGGGAGACAGAGGGAGACGGACAGAGGGAGGAGGTTGACAGAGGGAGACGGACAGAGGGAGGAGACTGACAGAGGGAGGGAGAAAGGGAGACAGAGGGAGATGGACAGAGGGAGGAGGTTGACAGAGGGAGACGGACAGAGGGAGGAGACTGACAGAGGGAGGGAGAAAGGGAGACAGAGGGAGACGGACAGAGGGAGGAGGTTGACAGAGGGAGACGGACAGAGGGAGGAGGTTGACAGAGGGAGACGGACAGAGGGAGGAGACTGACAGAGGGAGGGAGAAAGGGAGACAGAGGGAGACGGACAGAGGGAGGAGGTTGACAGAGCGAGACGGACAGAGGGAGGAGACTGACAGAGGGAGGGAGAAAGGGAGACAGAGGGAGATGGACAGAGGGAGGAGGTTGACAGAGGGAGACGGACAGAGGGAGGAGACTGACAGAGGGAGGGAGAAAGGGAGACAGAGGGAGACGGACAGAGGGAGGAGGTTGACAGAGGGAGACGGACAGAGGGAGGAGGTTGACAGAGGGAGACGGACAGAGGGAGGAGACTGACAGAGGGAGGGAGAAAGGGAGACAGAGGGAGACGGACAGAGGGAGGAGGTTGACAGAGGGAGACGGACAGAGGGAGGAGGTTGACAGAGGGAGACGGACAGAGGGAGGAGGTTGACAGAGGGAGGGAGAAAGGGAGACAGAGGGAGACGGACAGAGGGAGGAGGTTGACAGAGGGAGACGGACTGAGGGAGGAGACTGACAGTGGGAGGAAGAAAGGGAGACAGAGGGAGACGGACAGAGGGAGGAGGTTGACAGAGGGAGACGGACAGAGGGAGGAGGTTTACAGAGGGAGACGGACAGAGGGAGGAGGTTGACAGAGGGAGACGGACAGAGGGAGGAGTTTGACAGAGGGAGGGAGAAAGGGAGACAGAGGGAGACCAAATCATCCTTGGGTGGTGTGGCCATGTCCGCTCGTCAGCAGGTGGAATGTGTGCATGTAGACAAGGTTTGGCAGTGCGTGCACCCTCCCTTCAACCTCTGATAAACACTGGGCCATGTGTCAATCTGTTCACGAGTACATCCGTGCTGCAGGCACAAACCTAACCTTACACCTAGTATACCCACCCACTGTGTTTGTTAGAACCCTGTCACAAATGCTTAAGTTACCTACCTGCATTCCAAATAGCATGGAAAAAACAACATTTGGCCACGTACAGAGCAACACGTAAGGCGGCTCTGCATGGCTTGATACGCCCGCTCACTACACTGCTGACTGCGTTCCAAAAAGATGCATCAACTAAGATTGTGTCACACATAGGTCAAGTGTCGAAAGCTGTGGCCAAGGGACATACCCATGCACGAGTGCACTGTGAGAGGAATGCAAGCCAAATCCAACCACACAGAGGAACTGTGCCAACTCAAAATGAATCAAACATGGATGTTGCATGTAACACAATTAACATTGTCTCTCTCACACACAGGTCAACATCGTCCATCTCCCCCCAACACTGGGGGGGAAGACTCACAGGACCAGGCTCTGCGTGAAGAGGACCCCACCGGCAGCGACGACTCTCACCACTCTGTGGATGACCCAGACCAACCTGGCCCCTCTGGTGTCCAACCACCTGCAGCACCTGCGTCAGGTACAACTGTGCCAACCACCACCCCCATTCCTGCCACATCCCAGGAGACATCCAGGAGCCCTGCCCACACACAACAACACAGCCAGTCTGTCCAGGAGGGACAAGTTTCTCCGGGCACCCAGCAGGAGGCAGGCGACACCGCAAATGCCATCCCTCAGGGGTCCCGGAGACCCGACGTGCCCACAACGGCAGGCCGGGCTCAAGTGGGCAGGGGTGGTGGGAGTGGAGGACGGCGGAGGCGTGAGCCTGACCAGCCAGCTCAGGACCCGGTTATGTCACACGTCCACAACATCCTGGACACATACCGGCGTGACTCCAGGGGCATCGACCAGGTAGTGGAGACTCTCAATGAGATGAAGAACATGCAGGTCGAGCATCATGCCAGTCATCTACAACACCATGGACGGATGGAGGCAAGACTGGCAGAGCTCCTGGTGGTGCACAGGGACGTGAGCCAATCCCTCCGTCAGATCGCCCAAAGCCTGGAAAACCCTCCCTGTGCCACCAGGCGTAGACCAGCACCAGAAACAGGGAGGGAGGAGGAGGAGGATTCATCTGACGGAGCGTCCCTAGCATCATCAAGGCCTCCTTCTGAGGGTCCCCGCAGGAAGGTGGGTCGTCCACGAAAAGACCGTGAGAGTCAGCGGAACATCACCATCTCCCAGGTCACCTGGCCTGGCACCTGGCCCTCTGGCCCAACAGCAGCACAGCAGCAAAGAACATTCTCTGCCACATGGCCTTGCTGGTCACTGTCTGACCAATGTTGACAAAGACTGTGGCACAGACTCTGATGACTTTCAATGGCAAGGACACCAACTCCCCCTGTGAACTTTGGATTCTACACTCCCGCCAAGCACCTCTTGTCACCCCCCCAAACACGTACCCCAACACTAATAAAATTCATCACAATCACAAGATGATGCCGTCATTTTGCATTATTCTACTACATGTGTGTGTTGTAAAGTCAAACCATGCCTGATTTCTGAAGTAACTCCAAACATCCATACCCTGTGGTCTGAGTCTGGCACAGGACACACATGGGTCACAATGTACCATCCAATACAGATATGGAGCACCATACTCACCCGTGATGGGCCCAACCAGCTGAGGGGGTGCCCGCACAACTGTGCCTACAGACCAATGTAGAAGAGCAACAGTCATGCGCAGAGGGCAGGGATCATGTGGAGTGTCCTGGGGTGCTACTCCCAGGTATGTGTAGACATGTGGAAGAACCATGTCCTGCATGCTTGAGTTAGGTGGATGTGGAGAATGGTGGGCCGGCCAACGTTGGATGCATGGAGATGGCACAATGGGGTGTTGAATCACAGTGCCACAAGGTTGTGTTGAGGTTGTGGGCTGCATCCTGGGTGTGTGCGTGGATTGAGAAGGTCATCCTGCAGCTGGCAGTGATTCATTCCCCCATCTCTGTTGGACGTTGATGTGGCCTGGTCGCCGGATGTAGAAGCAGAGCTGTGCAGATGCACCCTGGATGTGGACAAGTATCATGGGAGTTGTAACGCACACGTCCGTAGAGTGCAGGGTAGGATTAGACACGGATGTCGTAGTTGACCTGGGGGATGGTCTCTCTTGCCTTGAGGTGGATGGAACTGGGGATCTTGTGCATAATCCAGAGTGTGCAGCAGCATGAGGCACAGATGCTGCTGATCTGCATAGCACATGTCAGCAAGCAATCCATGATGAACACCAGCTCTTTTGCGTGGACACTGGGTGCCCTTGCTGCAGGGCCTGCAGCAGCATGCGCCATGTCAAGAAAACAATGCCACAAGTAGCACACAAAGACAAGGATCTCAGGAAGGAACCATGCAAACGGTGTATGTCAAGGAAGGAATGTCTGGTTCAACATGGCACACATACACACAATGGATGCATATGCAGCACAGTGGCTGTCGTGGAGACTGACATGCCACAATACCTACACAGCCATGGACATCATGCACAATACAGATTCTAATCCCTGACAAACAGCTTGCATTTTGCTACTCTACACATAGACTCATATGCACCATCTCTGAGAACTATGCCAGACATGCCGCATGCACAGTGGCAACAGACCACCATTGACAGAGATGAGGCACCTTGGAGGCAGAGGGACACCTTTATTAGTCATGTGTGTCGGAATGCTAATGCAACTCTGTCAACACATACACAGGTCATGTGGATGAACACGTGGGACCAACACTGGTACCCCCCTGTGCACCACAGATGCTGGAAATCCATAGAACTGGCACACAAGTGAGAGGTTACAGCTAAACACCCCCTGCTGCTCACGGAGAGGCTGCTATACACCATTGAGCCTCTAATGGGGAATTCACACACCATGTCAACCCGGTGCAACCCGTATGTTTCCTAGGGCAGTGTTACACACATTGATGGCTTCATCACAATCCACAATCCCATTACAGATGACTGTCACCAAGTCTGACCAACAATTCAGGTGAATTCAGCCCCATGTCATGTGCCCCATGGTGATTCTACATGTATGTAAAGTATCCAAACATGAACAGGAGCAGTGCACACACATTCCACACAAATACCACACCCAAAAAGCCCAGCTGCATCCCTTACCCTAAGGAGATTTTCAAACTTGTCCGTGCATGTAACGCTGATTCAGCACATGTTGCTGTGTTCATGAGGAATAGCAGGAGCACAACAATGCCACCAGCAGACAGCAAGCGCAAGTACCTGTGGATGAGAGACACACCAGAAGTCAGCCAAAAGAAGCACATCCGCATGCATGTGCATGTACTCGACACGTATAAGGTTGTCAACATGCTAGGTGACAATGATGTCTCTGGAAAAACATTCTTCCATTGCACCATCACTCGAGTGACACATCCAAACACACCTCTGACTCACTTGGCAGACATGCAGAGGGACACACACATCGCAACACATGCCACACACGGCCAAATGCGTGCACACTCAGACACTGGAACTCACCACTAAGCAAAGAAGTTGCGTATGAGCCGACTCCGGATGTCCTCTACCGCCTCCTCCTCCTCCACATCACTTGCCTCGTGACCAAGCCCTTCATCCTCCACGGGTGGATGGTCCTGCTCATCCGGATTCAGGATGAGTGGCACAGCTTTCTCCACTGCCATGTTGTGCAGCATGCAGCACACGAGGAAGATCTTGCAGACCTTCACCGGTCCATATGGGAGTGTGCCACCGGTCTTGTGGAGACAACGGAATCGGCTCTTCAGGAGGCCAAACGTCCTCTCTATCACTCGCCTGGCCCGCCCATGGGTGTTGTTGTAGCGGTGCTGGGCAGCCGTGCAGGGGTTGCGGAGAGGCGTGATCAGCCATGGCATGTTGGGATAGCCAGCGTCCCCTACATGGAAATATCATGGACAAGAGTGGGTCAGGAGAAGCAGTAAGACAGGAAGATGACGTTAACTACAGGACTGCCAGAGTATACCCACCAACAAGACATGCTCGTTCGTTGCGCAGCTGCAGCATAATTTCAGGCACCCTGCTACGCCTCATGATGTAGGCATCATGTGCTGATCCTGGAAAACGAGCACAGACATGTGAAATCACCATGTTGGCAAGACACACCACAAGGGCATTAATGGAGTGGTAATGCTTGCCGTTCCTATATGCTACCTCCTGTGCCTGTGGTGGTACCAAAGCCACATGTGTTGCATCTATGGACCCAATGACATGGGGCATCCCTCCCAGGGCATAGAACTCACGCTTGACACCTGTCAACTGCTCAGGAGTTGGGAATTTTATGAACTCATCCAGGTGCTCCAACATGGCCTCTAAAAAATCATGCAGAACACGGCTGAACATGGTTTGGGACATGCCCCCAACATGAGCAATGGTATTTTGAAAGGTACCCGTGGCAAAGAAATGTAGGGCTGCCATCACCTTCATCTTGGGTGTCAGTGCAGTAGGATACCTGTGTAGCGGTTGGAGGTGTGGTGCCAGCCATGTCGTCAAGTCCTCAATCAACCGTTGGGGGAAGCGGTAGCGGCGTATACAGTCATGTTCCCTCAGGTCAGCCAAGTCCGGAAATGGTCGAAGGAGAGGCGGAGCCCTGCAGTGAATTTGAAGGGACAACGAAGAGTGAGTACAGTACACCACGAATGTCAATGTACTGAGCACATGTTCAACAGGCAATACACATATGCTATATACAGAGTCAGGTCTGTGCAATATGCCCTGGACACGTATGCTAGGAAGGTGACACTCCTACCAAGAGCCAGCCACAAACGTGGATTCTCAGGCTCAACATGACATGGCATTAAACTAGCGGTGGGCCAGTCTGAGTGAACAGGCAGACGCATCACAGGAGTGCCAGACATCCGCATATGGGCAGAATACATATGTCAATCATACAGACAGGTTGGCGAACACTAGAGGCACAGGCCACATGTAATGTGAAAAGGACAGACCACACACCTTGCCATCAAGGGGTACATGTCAAGACTGATCACAAATACATTGAGAGTATGCAGATATGCCTCCGTCCTTGTATGATCCTTCAGCGCTGGGACACTCCCGGGTAGCCATGCGCTTTATAAATATCGTTTTCATTTCATTTCATTTCATTTCATATGTCCTTGTTTTGGAACTCTGTGTCGATGCATACATACACACCTTATGTCGGATTACACATGTGGGCTGGTGTGCGGAACAGTGTGCCATGCCCATCTACACACAGACACATGTTGGTTGCAGCAACTGCAGATGCATTTGACCAAACACCTACGGCAAACCCATGGGAAAACATGACACACACATGACATGGTCACAGCGTGCAACGCGGGCATTCACTTCTCAGGTGTAACATTCCGTGTACCTGGCATCAGGGGACAGTTGCGGTTGTCGGTGACTGTGCCATGCCAGTGACGCATGGCTCAACAAGTCTGTACTACATGCACACATGTCAAAGGAGTGAAGGGGATGTGTGGCACATAGTGCACCATCATACATGACATGTGTACACAGCTCATCATACAGTCATTTGCTTCACACCTCAGGAGTAATGTGCCACATCACAGCCTGACACACCTGTGCCCGACACATGTAGTACTGCACAGACAATGCCTTGATGTCCAGCCTTGGCCAAGTAGGACAGCTCTATTCTTGTCTGTGTGCCGCCTGTCACCACTATCAGGTGTGAAACGCACCGTACATACGCACTGATGGCGTGTGTAGTGTCCCTATCACTATGGGAGTGCTGGCGTATGCGTACGCCATGGTGATACGGTCCGTACCCGCGTGTGTAGGGTCCGCCCCACCATGGGTGTGCAGCCCTAGGCGTACGCCATGGTGATACGGTCCGTACCCGCGTGTGTAGGGTCCGTACCACCATGGGTGTGCAGCCCTAGGCGTACGCCATGGTGATACGGTCCGTACCCGCGTGTGTAGGGTCCGTACCACCATGGGTGTGCAGCCCTAGGCGTAGGCCATGGTGATACGGTCCGTACCCGCGTGTGTAGGGTCCGTCCCACCATGGGTGTGCAGCCCTAGGCGTACGCCATGGTGATACGGTCCGTACCCGCGTGTGTAGGGTCCGTACTACCATGGGTGTGCAGCCCTAGGCGTACGCCATGGTGCTACGGTCCGTACCTGCGTGTGTAGGGTCCGTATTACTATGGCGTATGCATACGCCAGCACTCCCATAGTGATAGGGACCCTACACACGCGTGTACGGTCCGTATTACTATGCCGTACGCATACGCCAGCACTCCCATAGTGATAGGGACCCTACACGCGCGTGTACGGTCCGTTTCACTGCATTTGGGGTGCCCTAGGGCCGTGGAACGCACCGTACCTGTGTGTGAATATTGGAACAACATAGGGGACACATGAGGGACAAGTATAAGGGCCTAAATGCATGCTGGTTGTCATGGAGACCGAGTTTAAAGTTTGAATTTTTCCATCAGGTGGCCAGCAGAAGTCGGTTGGAAACAATATACTTTGTTGCAAAGTGGTTGTTGACTTCACATCATGCTCAATTTTTAAACCATGCAAAGACACTCACTGGGGTAGGTGTAAAGGTATTGGAGGAAACGTAGGATGCTAATGTGACTGACCAATCACTCTGTACTCCTGTAAATGAAACAGGCCAGCAAGGCAGATATAAGGCAGCCAGGTCCCATGAGAGAGCACTTGCCTGCACATCCTTTCATTCCACAACACTGCTGCTGCTTGTGATTCCTCTGGCACCATGTCCAGGTCTGTGGAGAGGGCCCAGCCATTCACCATGGAGGAGAATATGGCGTTGCTGGATGTGATCCTCCCACGGTACACCATGCTGTATGGTCGACCAGGGGAGCAGGTGAGTGCAGACTCCACTAGCTTAGACTGTGCCCCTTTTTGTGACTGTGACTTCTGGCATTGTGTCCATGTGTGACAGACATGCAATGTTGTTTAGAGTGGGTCCCAGGGTGGGGAAGGCCTCATGTCTCCCATGCAGAGCATGCTGTAGTTCCTGTGTGCACTCCTCACTTGCATAGTGCTTACTGTGACAATCAATGCATGGTGCATGCCACATTCTGCCTGGCTACTCCTCCTGGGAATGTTGTTTCTACAGTCCTGATGTGATTCTGTGGTCCCCCCCAGTGTGACAGGTGACAGTGCCCATAGATGTGTGTTTGTTTAGTGTACCTGTGCTGTGAGTGTCCAAATGATGTGTTCGTCCCCTGGACATTGGTGTGTGTGTGTAAGTCCCCTGTCATGTGGGTGAGTGCATTTGGGGAGTGTTGCACATCAGCTGCATGAGGGATGGATATACCCTGGCCATATGATGTGAGCAGGGAGCAGTGCTGTGTGACTGCTGTGCTGAGCCAGCCCCACACCTGTGACACCCCCCAGTCTAGTGGCACATGGGCAGAGTGAGGTATGTACCCACAGTTGGCAATGGCAGGTGATTGTCCTGTGCCTGTGTGTGTCTGTGTACTCTGCTGAGGTTGCGTCAGTGGGCTGGGGCATGTGACTGCTTTGAGGCGCTGTACATAATCCTGGTGTAGCTTGTGATGCACAGTGTGATCCAGGATCATTGATTGTGTGGCACCCCTCATGCTACCTGTGTGCGTTCAATGCCACGTAGTGCATTTGGCCTTCCCCAGAGGATAATGTCCCTATGACAAAGGTGCAATGAGTTGCCTGCATACCATGGCCTGTTCAAACAAGACAAGTTATTAATATGAGTGCCTCTGTGTCATTGCTCAGGTGTATTAAAGTATTTTCACTTTTGCATCCTCACAGGTAGGCGTCCATGCCAAGGGGGAGATATGGAAGCAAGCCGTTAGTGCCGTGAGGAAGACGGAGGGTCGGAAGCGGCGCCTAGCCCAGGTGAGGAAACGCTGGCAGGATATCCGGTGCTGGACGAGGAGGATCGCACGGGTCCTGCAGGGGGACTCACCTGAGAGCCACAAGAACCGTGGGCGCCGGCGTCTGACCCACATCCATAAGCGTGTGCTGGCGGTGGTCTTCCCCGATTTGGATCGGCGCTTACTGGAGAAGCAGCAGCAGGAAGGGGGTAGGTACATGTGTGTTTGTTGTGTGTCACCAGCTTTTGGAAGTGCGCTGTTGCATGGATGCACTGCCAGGGTTTAAATGTGCAGTGCATGACCTGTTCCCCAAAGTACATCGGTGCTGTTCTTCCTCCCTTCCCCTCCTTGCCATGTGTTCCCTGGTCTGTGTGTAGTCACTCTTGCACAGTTAATCCAAGTGTGGGGGTGGTGTGTAACAGGATTTGGGACCTTGCCTGTGCCCTGGCCAGTTCAGTCATTGTGGGGTCCATGTCAGTTGGCACTGATGGTGAGTCCCGACATAGGAGTGTGTCTTACAAGTGTACTGCCTTACAGCATGCATGTCCAATGTTGTGCCCTCTGACATGATGTGCATGAGTGGGCGTAATGCATAGTGCAGGGACGGTTGCTTCAGTTGCAGTCATATCCATCCAGGACCATGGAGGAGTGTGGCCACTACCGTGCCCTGGGGCACCTTTTCCTAGGTATCATGTGTGTCATCCAACAATGTGGACAATCTCTGTGTCTTCGGCATAGGTTGGGCTCTGTGGCATTGTACCCTGGCCTCATCTGTATTTACGTAAACTGTGCTTCATGTGTCCACTGTACTGTGTGACCCAATTTTGCTTGTGCATACTCACAGTGGGCAGTGCCTGTGTGTCTTGGTACGACAATCTGATGATGGTTTATTGGCAATGATATATGTGGACAGGTGCACCAGGGGTAGTTTGTGTACAATCAGGATTTAGTGCAGGCCATGTGTTTTAATCCCAGAGTATGAGGTTTAAGGAGGTATGAACTGTGCAGGCAAGCTAGGAGACACGCGTCCCTATGTGTCCCCCACCAGGAATTGTACTATGGACTGCCCTATGGGCCTCTGTCTCAATAACATTGTCTCAGGTAGGGGGTGGTTTTTGCGGGCAAGGCCTACATGTGACCATCTGAAGTCTCCATGGTAGGTCTGGCCTGTGTGTGATGTTTGTCTGGACATGGTTCCTGCTCATCCCTTTTTTGGCAACGCTGTGTGGTGCAGATGCTGTGCACGATTGTCCCCAGAGCCTGGCTCCTCTGTCCAATTTGATATCAAGTAATTTGCTGTTGTGTCATGCTCTCCATTGTTTCTCAGTGGCATGGTGGGTCAACCAACCGTGTGTTGCAGGGCCTACATATGTACCTTGTATTGTAGATGTTACTCATGTTGCTTTTCAGGCTATGCACTGTGACCTATGTAGATTTGACTCATGTGACATATGTATCCAGGTGTCTGATTATTTGCTGTCTCTTCACCTTGCCCACAGCATCATTGGGGGACTCCGAGGGAGACACTAGCACGGAGCGTGAGGAGGGATCGAGCACCAGTGCTGTCTTGTCTGGTGACTCAAGTGGCACGGAGGCCGAGGGGAGTACGGCGGAGGACCTGTCCAGTCCCACCACCGACTATGACGCTGACGGGTCCGAGGCTGAGCTCCCAGAGGGGGCGGAGGCAGCTCCCACAGCTGAAAGCAGCACTCAATCTCTGCCCGCCCCCTCCATTACCATCACCAGCCTCCCACTTGCTCGGGTCCCTTCCCGCCGTGCTAGGTCACCACGTGTCACCTTCTTGCCATGCACCGCACCCCCTGCCCCTGTCTCCACTGCTGCCGCGAATGCCGAGTCTGTGGACATCCTGCGCCAGTTGCAGGTTGGTCAGACTGCGATGCTTAATGTCCTCCATGGCCACACCCGTGTGCTCACCCAGATGGAGGCATACATGGAGGGCATCTCAGCTGCACAGTCTGACCATCGCCAGTTGCTGAGGTCCATAGACTGGACACTGACTGCAGCAGTGGGTCTCCTGCAGCGCTGCATCCCCCCCCTACCCCTGCACCATCCACACTTCCCACTCCCATGCCTGTCCCAAGCACACCCAGACGTCCCCATGCACACACCCCACCAGACACAGGCACCACACCACCAGGGAAGGCCAAGCGCACACCTCCTGTCACGCACACACAGGGTGAAGTAGGCACACCCACTGGGTCGGGGGGCAAATGGAAGACACGCAGCCACAGTGGGAGTCCACATTCCTCACAACCCCCTCCCTCCAAATCCACTGCCCTCAGCTCTCCTGGCCAATATTCAACAAAATATTCCTTCATGGCCGCTCTGTCCCTGAGCCCCAGTGTGTCACCACGCCGCAAGCGGTCAAAGGAGTCCCCGGTCAGGGTGGTTGAGTCCCCCACCCTGTCCACACCCTTCCCCAGCAGCGCTGCGACCCATCCCTCCGACCCCCCCCCCACTCCTTGGGGCCTGTGGTTCCTTCGGGTGCAGGGAAGATGCTGGGAGATGCTGGGGGACCTTGCAACCGTGTGCAGCGCCATCCTCACCACCACCTTTGGCGCTGCCCCACCCCTGTGGTGGAGTCCTCCGTCCCTGCACCCACAACACCTATCCTTGCCCCTCCTGTCCCTGCGGTGCCTGGTCCTTTCCCCCCACATGATGCCCCCCCCCTGTGGAAGCAAAGGAGGTATGAACTGTGCAGGCAAGCTAGGAGACACGCGTCCCTATGTGTCCCCCACCAGGAATTGTACTATGGACTGCCCTATGGGCCTTGTGCATTTTGAACTTTTATTACCCATTTTTTTTCCTGCTGAATAAAGCAATGTTTTTTTTCCTTTGCACACTACTGGTTTTCTGGTATTGCTGTTGTTGGTGCTGCTCCAGCATTTGGGGTTGTGGTAATGTGTTTGGTGTCTGGGAAATGTAGTGGTGTGCTGCTCATGGGGTGGACCCTGGTATCTGTGTGCCAGCACAAGGTATTTGCCAAATGTCTTTGTTCATGTCAGCTCTTACTGCATGGTGACATTGTCCCAAGGTGTGTTCCTTCCTCTGTGGCCCCTGGCATCTTCCCTGCAGGGTGTTTCATAAATGTTGTGCTGGGCTGTGTCTACATATCCTTGTTGTGTCACAGAGCCGTTCAACTTTGGCCATGCATGCTGGGCAATGTCTCCACCTGCATCATTAGTGGCATCCTTGGTGGTCACTGTACTTGTGTATAGAGTATATTGACATGACTTCATGTGGACATGTTCCCTTTTACACACTATGCAAGTGTGTACTCCCAGCCTCGCACACATGTGTTACGTCTTCTGCAGGGTCTTTGGGCACCTGACTGACAATTGTGGCCATTGTATCTGTGGGTACTGCACCCTTTTCTTTCCATGGGCACTGCTGGGAGGACTCTGCACCCACCCCTCCTGTGTCTGGGCACTGCTGGGAGGACTCTGTACCCACCCCTCCTGTGTCTGGGCACTGCTGTGAGGACTCTGCACCCACCCCTCCTGTGTCTGGGCACTGCTGGGAGGACTCTGCACCCACCCCTCCTATGTCTTGGCACTGCTGGGAGTGATAGGCACCCACCCCTCCTGTGTCTGGGCACTGCTGGGAGGACTCTGCACCCACCCCTCCTATGTCTGGGCACTGCTGGGAGGACTCTGCACCCACCCCTCCTGTGTCTGGGCACTGCTGGGAGTGATAGGCACCCACCCCTCCTATGTCTGGGCACTGCTGGGAGGACTCTGCACCCACCCCTCCTGTGTCTGGGCACTGCTGGGAGTGATAGGCACCCACCCCTCCTGTGTCTGGGCACTGCTGGGAGGACTCTGCACCCACCCCTCCTATGTCTGGGCACTGCTGGGAGGACTCTGCACCCATCCCTCCTATGTCTGGGCACTGCTGAGAGTGATAGGCACCCACCCCACCTGTGTCTGGGCACTGCTGGGAGGACTCTGCACCCACCCCTCCTATGTCTGTGCACTGCTGCGAGGACCCTGCACCCACCCTTCCTATGTCTGGGCACTGCTGGGAGTGATAGGCACCCACCCCTCCTGTGTCTGGGCACTGCTGGGAGGACTCTGCACCCACCCCTCCTGTGTCTGGGCACTGCTGGGAGGACTCTGCACCCACCCCTCCTGTGTCTGGGCACTGCTGGGATGACTCTGCACCCACCCCTCCTATGTCTGGGCACTGCTGGGAGTGATAGGCACCCACCCCTCCTGTGTCTGGGCACTGCTGGGAGGACTCTGCACCCACCCCTCCTGTGTCTGGGCACTGCTGGGAGGACTCTGCACCCACCCCTCCTGTGTCTGGGTGCTGCTGGGATGACTCTGCACCCACCCCTCCTATGTCTGGGCACTGCTGGGAGTGATAGGCACCCACCCCTCCTGTGTCTGGGCACTGCTGGGAGGACTCTGCACCCACCCCTGCTGTGTCTGGGCACTGCTGGGAGGACTCTGCACCCACCCCTCCTGTGTCTGGGCACTGCTGGGAGTGATAGGCACCCACCCCTCCTGTGTCTGGGCACTGCTGGAAGGACTCTGCACCCACCCCTCCTGTGTCTGGGCACTGCTGGGAGGACTCTGCACCCACCCCTCCTGTGTTTGGGCATGTACGCTCGGGACATACCCGGGTGTTGGTATGCTCCATTAATACATGGGTGGGGGTACGCTCCGTACATACACTGGTGGGGTGTGGGTACGCTCCATTAATACACGGGTGGGGGTACGCTCCATACATACACTGGTGGGGTGTGGGTACGCTCCGTACATACACTGGTGGGGTGTGGGTACGCTCCATTAATACACGGGTGGGGGTACGCTCCGTACATACACTGGTGGGGTGTGGGTATGATCCATTAATACACGGGTGGGGGTACGCTCCATTCAGACACGGGTGGGGGTACGCTCCATACATACACGGATGGGGATACGCTCTGTACATACACTGGTGGGGTGTGGGTACGCTCCGTACATACACTGGTGGGGTGTTGGTGCGCTCCATTCATACACGGGTGGGGGTACACTCCATTCATACACGGGTGGGGGTACGCTCCGTACACACACTGGTGGGGTGTGGGTACGCTCCATTGATACACGGGTGGGGGTACGCTCCATACATACACTGGTGGGGTGTGGGTACGCTCCGTACATACACTGGTGGGGTGTGGGTACGCTCCATTAATACACGGGTGGGGGTACGCTCCGTACATACACTGGTGGGGTGTGGGTACGCTCCATTAATACACGGGTGGGGGTACGCTCCATACATACACGGGTGGGGGTACGCTCCGTACATTCCCATACCCACAATCTGCAGGCCTGGGTACGGGCCGTACCCATGCCTTTGGAACGTGGGTACGGTGCGTGCCAGCATTGTTGGGGTGCCATAGGGGTACGCGTGGTACGCCCCGTACCCATGCTCTTGAGGCCTGGGTAGGGTGCGGACCCCCAATGGGGTGCCGTAGGGGTACGCACCGTACCCAGGCCTTCGGAGGGTGGGTACGGGTCGTACCACGGGTACCCCTACATCACCCCAACGATGCTGGTACGGCTTGTACCCATGCCTTTGGAACGTGGGTACGGGCCGTACCGCCATTGTTGGGGTGACGTAGGGGTGGGCGTGGTACGACCCGTGCCCACGCTCTTCAGGCGTGGGTACGGTACGTACCGGGATTGTTGTGTTGCCGGTTCGCACCAACATCCACTTCTGTCGTGGCGGACGCTTGCGTTGCTGGACACGCCCCCACCCCCTCGAGGTGACCAGGTCCTGCAGGTCAGGTATGTCCAGGGCATGTCTGATTTGGGACTTGGGTGGGGGTTATGTTTCCTGCCCCTGCCCCCCCCTTTGCCCCTTGGTGTTGTTCTGACCATCTGCGGCATCTGCGTCGGTTCCTGTAGAGCAGGTGGACTGCTATGAGGGCCGGGATGACGCGTAGGTTGGGGTCCATGGTTGTCTGTCGCGTACAGGTGCTCCTTGTGCGCGTCGTCCTGATTTCCCGTCAGTTTTTGGCAGCCGGAGAATATAATCCGTGCGGGGTGACGTCGGTGCGGATCGTACTTCCTGGTTCGTGAAACGCAGCCAGAATGCGTCCCGACGTCACGTCGGCGCTTTTCCGGATCATATTTGTATGTATTTTTTCGTCGGTCGGTGTTTTGTTCGATTCGCACGGAAATAGTGTTTCCATGTGAATCGTACTTGCATTTTTGTAATTTATTTTTGCCGGGTACGAGTCGAACGGAGAAAATGCTCCGTCCGACAGTTTGTACCCGGTTTCTCCAGGATCGGAATCGGCCCCATAATTTTGTCATATACCAACAACTTTGCTTTGTGGAACCCTAATCCGTATACAACCATGGAGGTCATTGAAGAAGAGGCTCTGAGATTTGGGGACATCTTGGGGTACTCTTTAAACAGGTGGAAGACACAAATGATTTTTAATGAGATATTAGCAATGGTAGTTGCCCGGTTTGTTAAAAATGCTGTGTAACTGGGTGTTAGCTTAACGGCTAACACGGATGAAAATCGTAAAGGAAAACCTCGCTCCTTTGATGAGTATGACCAAAAAGGTGCAATTTAGGTGAAATAATTTGCATCTTTACTATTGACAAGCCGATCGGTAATTAATTCCTGATGGTGTGTCCTCTGAAGTGAATAATCCCTGCACCAGAGTGTATGTCAGTGCAGTACAAGTACACGGACATCCTGCAATTATGTGCACATGCTCTCTTTTAGGCATTATGATCGACAGGGGTACAGCCTGATTATCAAGTAGTTATCACATCCTCTTGCGTGACCATACCCAGAAAATGGTTCATGGCGAGAAGTCATTAACTACATGGTGAGTTTCTATAACAAGATTGTCACCCTGCACATACTTAGAAAAGTTCACTATAAGTCCTTAACACAATGACAATACAGTCCTCCTCCTCCTAAGTACTCCCACACCTGTCACAAAGGAGGACTATCCACTCATAGTCCAGTAGATGTTAAAAGAACTTGCTCTGTGCGCACTAACAGGAGAACAGCTGCCTCCTAGGTAAGGTTAGCCAACTTACCGAAAGTAGCCCTCATTCCTTATTACTTTTACAAAATAACTCTTGCGACAAAGTTCTAATTTGGCACCTCTTACAGTCCCCAGGGTATTCCTGTCCTGAAGTGACCCTCCTATTACAAGTAGGGTCGAAACATCGTCGTCAACACCTAGGGATAGTCTATTAAAGAAAGCACCAGAAAACAATCTGGTGCATCTTCTGTGGAATTGAAAAGAAAATACATAGACATCCTCGTATATACCTATAACCCTTTCCCAACTTTAAGTTACTATAATGTCTTTGTAAATATATGTTTGGGTATGGTCACTTCTCAGGGGTTCTTTATGTCACTCGTCTCTCTAAAACCACTTCTCACTGAGTTTTTACGTCATAATTAAAATTAATGTTTCATAATATTTGGATAAACTAATGAATAAATGTATTACTCAGTTCGGCTGAATTGAGTATAATTTAATACATTCAGTTGGCTACTTTCCTTTAATTAAAAAATAATTGTATTTGTGTTCATTTGAAGCAGATATAGCCTGCCTTGTTGTTATTCTTAAATGAGATTGTTTCCGAAATGAGTTCCATGTGAACACTTGTTGCAAGCTGTAATTTAATACCCAGTTCGCATGGACATATGGGTCTCTCTTATTTTAAAACAAAAATTAGGACCATAACTCGACATGTAATGGCGTGACAGGAGGCAGCGGGCAACAGGAAACAGTGCATGGCCAAGTCCTCAGTCGGAGAGGAATTTTTGGATAGAAAATCTTTTACTTCTTTCCTGAAGAAGGATGTGGATGGGTTGCACCTGATCTCAGTGGAGAGAAAGTTCCAGATATTTGTCACAATGCCAGAAAAGAATCGATAGTAGGTTTTCTTTTTCTTGAATATTTGTGGCTTGAGCAGTAGGGAGCTAATACTTCTGGAGGATCAGATTCCACCAGAAAGGGGTTTCTGGGACAGGTAGGAGGGAATGTAGTGGTGCAGTGCTTTATGAGTCACGCAGGCAATTTAGAAATCTATCCTGGCTTAAGGTCAAGGGTAATGTGATCACTTTTCTTTTGATCCAGTTAAGAGTCTAGGGGCTGCATTAAGAGTGGCTTTAAGAGGAGCAAGTGAGGCTTTTGGGAGGCCCGCAATGGTAGCACTGCTATAGTCAAGTTTTGAAAGCATGTGTGCATGAGTCGTGGTTGAGAGGTAGGGAAGGAGAGGGGAGGAAAGGTTTTAGTTTCCTAAGGATATGCAGCAGGTTGGTTGGCTCTTCTAGTAATGGTGCTGATGTGTTTTTGCATGGAGAGGTCTTTGTCTAACGTCATACATAGGGATTTGGTGGAGTTAATGATATGTGGAGTGCAGTCCAAGGCAGAGAGAAGGTGAAGCCATTATTTGACGTTGGAGGTGGGAGTGAGAGGTGCGATCAGTAAGAATTCAGTTTTAAGAGTGTTAGAGGTGATTGCGAGTCAGCCATTGTTGCGTCTATATTAGGGTGTCGTTCACAGTGTGGATGTCCTCAAGGGAGGTTATTCTCATGTAGAGTTGAGTGTCATCAGCTTACATATGGTAGGAGATGAAGGAGCAATTGAGGATATCGTTTAGAGGTTCCATCTAGAAGTTGAAAAGTGTTGGAGGGGAGATAGAGCCTTGGGGGATGCCCAATGATAGAGAAGCATGCTTGTATAGAGAATGATTAACTAGAAAGAGCTGTGAACTGTGGTGTAGAAAGGAGGAGAACCATTTTAGTGCAGTGCCAGAGAGACCCACCCAATGTTCTAGCAGTTCGAGCAGGGTAGCATGGTTAATGATGTCAAAGGCTGCAGAAAGATCCAGTAGGATAAGGAGGCAAGGTTCATTCTGGTCAAGCGAGCGCAAGCATCATCTCAATGAAGACCATGGCAGTTTCAGTACTGTGACTGGAACGGAAGCCTGATTGGTAATGATCTAAAAGATGAAATTGTTCAATGTGATTTAGGAGCTGTAGGTGCACACATTTGTCTAGGATTTTGGGCAGAGTAGGGATGTTGAACCATCTGGTGGTTCTAGTAAACCACTGGGGAGGAACGAACATCCATTTACACTCACCATACATTGTGGCCACTATAGGTACGTCAATAGTGCTCTCCCAATCCACGTCAAATAGATTTGCCCATGAAGCGCCAGGCAAGACTAGGGCTGCAGATAACATGATTATGTCAACATAACCTCTACTCTCAGTGATGGGCTTAGAAATATGTGTTCTGTTCTGGAAAACTGGGCTCATAGAGATTTGTATCTTGGCACAACTATTAAGTGTCATAGAGCAGTGAATAATGACAGATAGGGGTTTCCAGGAATAGCGCTGTTGTAAACATTTATCATCTGTTTTGTACTTACCTTGCTTCTTGTTATGTATTAGCCCTTCCTTTGTGTCCTTTCCCCGTTCTGCCTTTGGAACACTTGTGGTGTTCTAAGTGCTAGCGTGTAACCGAAGCTGGATTCTAGCTGAGGCAGTTGGTGTCCGGTCAGCTGGGGTGGTGGACGCTTGATCTATGTTCTTGGAATAAATATCCTGTCTACCGTGAAGAGGCTCCTGTATTGTTTACACAATTCATCTACTTCAATTTGGCAAGGATTTCGGATGCTGACTGGACGAGAGTGCGAGCCTTCCTTGGAGCAGACGGATGACAAGCGACACCCTCCACAAGAATTCACGACGTGCAGCGCTACACTTGAGTTTTGAGACGATGCGGCAGATCCAGGATTTCGGCGAAGGAAAGTGATGAATTATTGACATTGCGGAGCAGTGCTGACGTCACACGACGAACAGTGAGTCAGTTAAAGTTCGGGATTCAATCTGCATGCGCATATTCGTCACAAGTGAAACGTCACTAGGCGGCAGCGTCTTTGATCATCAGTGCGTGAATACGCTCTTGTATCGAGCGTTGCTAGGCAGCAGGACTCAGCGTCTATTCATCTCAGCTGCATTCCAATCCTTCGCGTAGCTGCGCAACGTGACGACGTACTTCCACGGAGACGAGCGGCCATCTTGGATCAGGAAAACTCATCGTAGTGCACAGTTATCGGTTGATAAACCACTTCAAGTAGAACCTCTCGGAATAGAGGAAATCTAGCGCATGTTTTCGCAACAGTGATGCGCGTAGTATGAGAGATGAAGAAGCTGTGTTTCATCTTGGGAAACAAATACATTTTTTAAAAAAAAGCCCAGTAGTAGAGTCGAAGCCAAAATAGACTACTTTTTTTTTTTTCATTCTGCGTGTGATACTTCCATGAGTGTTACGTGGACAAGGTGATACACTCATTAAAAATATATATATATATATTTTACATTTAAATATAACAAACAAAAGGATAGGAAGTCTTTGGTTTTGGGACATATTATTGGCAAGGGTTTTCATAACACTTTTATTGTCATACAATCTTTCTTGCCACGCATTCCAGAACATCTTAATTTGTTGCCAAACGACACCATGTCTCAACAATTAAATCAACAAGTCAATGTGTCTTTACCTCCTCAATTTCTCAGTGAACCAGGCACACCGTCAATCTCATGGGAAGACTGGATACGCATGTTTGATAACTACTTAGACGCTTTGGATGGTCAGGAATTTTCTGCTAAATGGAAAAAAGCGTTATTACTGAGCGCCTTAGGCAAAGAGGGCCAACGTGAATTTCAGTATCTTCCTCAAGCGTTGCAAGCAAGTGGACAACCTATTCCAAATGAGTATAAGGAGGCCATAACAAGACTGGAAGTGAGATTTGGCAAGGAAGAGAACCTTGTTATGAACAGATATAAGTTCAACACCCATAAACAGCGCTCTGAAGAATCGATTGGCGATTTTGTAGCACGCCTTAGAGAATTATCTGTTAAATGTAATTTCGGAGCAATGAGTGATGAGTTGATACGTGATCAGCTCATAGTACAGTGTAACAATAGGAAACTTCAGGAGAGGTTGTGGGCAGCCAAGAATCCGTCTTTGAAATTAGCTACAGACTTGGCGAAAGTAGTGGAGGAATCAGAAAAATGTATGAAAGAGTTAGAAAGATATAGTTCTCAACAAGTGTCAGTTTCAGTAGTGTCGGAGAAATCCAAGAATGAGTGCGAGACACGATATGAAGAGGCGGTTGGTATGATTAAATCTAAAGGGAAAAATCCTTTAAAGAAAAGTAATTTTGTAAAATATCCCAACACCAGATTTTGTTCTAGATGCGGTAGTAATAGCCACAGTTCAGATGCAAAATTTTGTTTTGCGAACAACAAAGAGTGTCTCAAGTGTGGGAGGTTGGGCCATTTTTCAAGAATGTGCAGGAGTAAAGGTAATACTAATGTGGCTGTTATTGAAGATTAACCCAAGGAACTGAAACGTGAAAAAGACAACATTTTGTGTGTGGAGGATGGTGGTACCAACAGTTGCAATGAGAAGAGGGAAATAAGACCCAAAGCAGAGTTTATGATTAATAGTCGCAAGGTAACTCTGATGGTTGATACTGGTTCAAGACACACAATTATTCCTGAGCCTTTATTTAGGGATGAGGAACAAGTTACTTACCTTCGGTAACGATGTATCTGTAAGAAACATTAGTTAGTTAGATTCCTCACCTTAGAATAATATCCCCAGGCGTCAGACTGGATCCGGAAGATTTTTCGTCAGCAATACCCCTTGCGCGTCGCTAGGCGTCGTCTGCGGCTCCACGTCCGTCGTCGGCGTCGTGCGCCGGAATGACGTCGTCGGAGTACTTAGACGACGCCCTCGCCCGCTGACGTCAGTTCTTGTACATAGCCTTCCGCGCCAAGGAACTCAGAGCCATGCAAGATACCGACAATGGTGCCAAAAAATTCTAGGGCCCTGAAAGGGATATCCTTAACCCTAGATGTCAGTTCGCAGAACGGGGAGGATGGGTGGGTCGGTGAGGAATCTAACTAACTAATGTTTCTTACAGATACATCGTTACCGAAGGTAAGTAACTTGTTCATCTGAAAGAAACACGTTAGTTAGATTCCTCACCTTAGAATAGATACCCAAGCAATACCATCCCCGGTGGAGGGTCTGCGAACCAAGATCACACCAGAAAGTCCTGGAGGACAGAACGGCCAAAGAAGCCATCCCTCCGGACTTGGCTGTCTAGGCAATAATGCCTGGCAAACGTGTGTAGCGAAGCCCACATAGCCGCCTGACAGATGTCCTGCAAAGGGACTCCCCATCCCAAAGCAGTAGTAGCCGCTGTAGCCCGAGTGGAATGGGCGCGCAGCCCAACAGGAGGGTCCTTTTTCGCCAAGGAGTAACAGATTTTGATGCACAAAACGACCCACCGGGAGATGGTCCGTTTGTGCACAGCTTTTCCCTTCTTAGCACCCACGTATCCAACGAAAAGTTGGTCGTCCACCCGGAACTGCTTTGTGCGGTCCAAATAAAAAGAGAGCGCACGCTTTGGGTCCAGACGGTGGAGCCTCTCTTCCTCTTTGGAAGGATGCGGAGGCGGAAAGAAGGTGGGCAAGGCGACAGACTGCCCAAGATGAAAGGGAGTCACCACTTTCGGTAGAAAAGTAGGACGAGGCCGAAGGACAACCTTGTCCGGATGAACAGAGAGAAAAGGAGGCTTGGACGATAGAACCTGGAGCTCACTCTCCCGTCTAGCCGAGGTGATGGCTACCAGGAAAGCAGTCTTAAGCGTCAGAAGACGAAGAGGACAATTGTGAAGAGGCTCAAAGGGAGCGCACATCAGAAATGTGAGAACAAGATTCAAGTCCCACTGAGGCATTACGAAAGGAACAGGAGGGAACATATGAGTAATGCCTTTAAGAAAGCGTTGAACCACAGGGGACTTGAAAAGAGAAGGCTGATCAGGAAGCCGTAAGAAGGCAGAGAGGGCAGCAAGATAACCTTTCAAGGTGCCCAGGGCAGAGCCCTGCCGGGCCAAAGAAAGAAGAAAGAGGAGAACCTCAGAAAGAGGGGCGGAAAGGGGATCCACAGCCTTTGCTGTGCACCATGCCACAAATTTGTTCCACCGGCAGGCGTATACCGTCTTTGTGGAGGGACGCCTGGCTGCCAGAATGATATTATACACTGCTCCGAGAAGGAGACAAAAGGGTCTGAGGGAAGATTTACCGACCTGATCTAGTTCCAATCCCCCATACTTATATTAAACAAACATGTAGGAACTGATGGTCTAAAGGAAAAAGGCTTGTAAGAAACTACACCACCTCTAGTGTATAAAGAGAAAAGTAACTATACATCTCCAAATAAACATTACCAATTAAACGTTTAGACAAGACACACCGAGAGTTGTCAGGATTTCCATCAACTGCCAAAGAGAGGCCAGTGTCATCATCTGGTCATCCTTCAATCATGGCCAGATGGAACATTGTCCGGCTTTCTTCAGGACCTATATAGCAAGGTGTGCTACTGCACCAGTGAATTTGTGATTTAAAATCCAAAAATTGTCAAAAAGTACAACCTTATATGATGAGATCTCAAAAAGGACAGGGTGATCTTCACTCCTGTACCTTTCTAGATACAGACCTCACCTCACCTGGTCACTAACTCAGGGATAGGGAGACCCCGCTCTGTCCGTCGGTGCCTCGGGCTCCCCTGTGTTTGTGGGAGGCCTCAAACACACTTCAGGTCCCACTGCAGAGCCCGCATGCGCCGCCTGGCGTGATGCACTAGTAGGATGCAGGAGGCCATCAGCCCCAGAAGCCGCAACACTAGCCTGACCGAAACCCAGGATAGAGGCCGAAAGATGGGAATCAGGGCCTGAATATCCCGGACCCGCTGTTCCGGTGGATAGACCCGGAACTGCGCCGAATCGAGAACCGCTCCGATTAAGAGGAGCTTCTGAGAGGGGCTCAGGTGTGACTTCGGCACGTTGATGGAAAACCCCAGCAAATGCAGGAGATCCGCCGTAGTCTGGAGGTGGGAGACGACTGCCTGGGTCGAGCCCGCCTTCAACAACCATTCGTCGAGATAGGGGAAGACTGGGACCCCTGACCTGCGCAGATGAGCTGCAACCACCGCCATCACTTTCGTGAACACCCGAGGGGCACTGGTGAGGCCGAAGGGGAGCACGGTGAATTGAAAATGCTCCTGGCCCACCGTGAACCGCAGGTAACGCCGGTGGGCCGGCAGGACGGGGATGTGGAAATATGCGTCCAGCAAGTCCAACGCTACCATCCAGTCTCCAAGGTCGAGGGCAGCTAGAACCTGAGCCAACGTCAACAGTTTGAACCGTTCCTTCCGGAGGAAGGCATTTACGTCCCGGAGGTCCAAGATAGGGCGTAGGCCCCCTTTGCCCTTCTTGGGAACCAGAAAGTAGTGGGAATAACAACCACGACCTACTTCTGGGCTCGGAACGCGCTCGACGGCCTCTTTGGCCAAGAGGGCCGAAACTTCCTCTCGCAGAAGATTCAAATGATCCTCCGAGATACGGTGGTGCTGCGGTGGCATGGCTGGAGGGGTCGTCTCGAAGGGGAGGGAGTAGCCCCTTCGGACGATCTGCAGCACCCACCTGTCCGAAGTGACGGTACGCCAGTGGAGCAGGTGATGGTGAACTCTGCCGCCCACTGGCGAGGAATGGGCCGGAAAGCTCGGACTAGGAAGGCTTGGAGGAGGATGCTGCCGGGGTGGATGTGGGGTGACCGCGTCATCCTCCAGAACCGCCTCGGCGGAAACCACGTCCGCGACCGCGCACAGGTCGGTTCTGCGGCTGGTGGCTAGGCGTACGTGAGGAGGCACCCCTTCCTTGGCCACAAAAGGGGCGAAAGGCGGAGAGGCCCAAGGACTTGGCCGTAGCCCGAGAGTCCTTAAAGCGATTCAGCGCACTGTCCGCTTTCTCACCAAAAAGGCGAGTGCCATCAAAGGGCATGTCCATGACAGTGCTCTGGACATCCCCCAAAAAGGACGTGGACCGCAGCCAGGCGTGACGTCTAAGCGCCACCGTGGTAGAAATCGCCCTACCCAGCGAGTCCGTAGTGTCAAGCCCACATCGGATTGCATGTCGTGCTGCATCCCTCCAATCGGCCAGAGCCTGGGTAAGCTGTGTCTGGGCCTCCTCCGGGCACTGGGGCAGCACGTCCTCCACCGTATCCCACAGAGAGTGGAAATAACGGTCCAAAAGACAGGCGGTGTTCAAGGACCGCAGACCCAAACTAAGGGAGGAGAACAGCTTTTTGCCAAACTGTTCCAGTCTCTTGGAATCCCGGTCCGGCGGAGCGGTCGGGAAGGAGGATTGGGAGGTAGAAGCCTGGATAACCAGGCTCTCGGGGGTGGGGTGTTGGGACAGAAAACTGGGGTCGCCCGGAGCAGGGCGGTGGCGCCTGGCGACGTTCCTGTCCAAAGGAGGGACTGTGGAGGGCTTGGACCAGGTGCCCTGCAGAACGTCAATGAGGGCCTCATTGAATTGCAGCAGAGGCTCAGTGGAGCTTGCTGCAGACTGAAGCACCTCAGTGAGGACGTTAGTCCTCACAGCCACGGCAGGCAGCTCGAGCCCAAGGGCTGCGGCCGCCTTGCGCAGCACCACAGAGAAAGCAGCACCCTCCTCCGAAGCCACAGTCGGAGGAGAGATGAATCCAGTGTCTGGTGAGGTATCCAGACCACTGGCCGCCCCCAGTTCATCTGCCCAGTCCTGTGACAGCTGAGCCTGAACGGCCATAGGATCCTCGGACCCCTCCCAGACGTCCCCGTCATCCAATTTCTGGTAAACAGGAGGAAGGATCAGAGCCGGACGATAGACATAATGTGTCTCTAACGGCGCCGTACGCGGCGTCCATCGACGCCGTACCGGCGTCGGGTCCGGAGCGGGGCTGAACTGGGGCTCGACGCCGAGCGGAGCCGGCGTGACGAGGTCGACCGGCGTCGGCGGGGACTCGGGGACGAGTCTCTCGGGAATCTGCGGCGTCGGGGCCGGAGCCGGCGACGGCGCCGGGGCCGGAGCCGCCGGCATGCAAGGTTGCCCAGTCGGGTCCGCGGGGCCCGAAGGCGTGCCAGCGGGCGTCGACGGCGGAGCCAGGCTCCTCATGGCCGAGAGGAAGGCATTGACTTCCGCCGGCGTCGCGTCAGTCCCAGGGACCGGCGGGTATGGGGACTTGCGCGGCGCCTGCGGCTCCGCTGGAGCCGCGGGGGTGGAACCACCCTGACCCTCGGCCGGGTCGTGCGACCGGCGAGGGGAGTCCGAAGAGCGGTGTCGCCTCTTGGACTTCTTTGAGTGCTTCGACTTACCCGAAGACTTGGAGCCAGACGAGCGATGATGACGTCGGCTGCGGCTCCGCGACCGATCCTTGGACCATCTCCTAGACCGGGATCGAGAGGGGCGCGGAGCCGAGTGGCGAAGCTCGAGGAGCTTACGGGACCGCTCCCGTCTAGCCTTCGAGGTCAGGGCCTTGCAGTCCGAGAACGACTCCGCGTCGTGGTCGAGGCCCAAACAGTAAAGGCACCGGCGGTGATGATCCGTAACCGACATCAAGCGGTTGCAGTCAGCACAGGCTTTGAAACCAGGCATGCTACCGGCACCGGAGTCGAGACAAGATCAAAAAGGATCAAAAAAACTTAGTCAAAAAAGACTAAAAGGGGGTAGCTCTCCCGGATCTGCGCTTACTGGCGCGGAAAAAAGAAGAACTGACGTCAGCGCGCGAGGGCGGCATCTAAGTACTCCGACGGCGTCATTCCGGCGCACGACGCCGACGACGGACGCGGAGCCGCAGACGACGCCTAGCGACGCGCAAGGGGTATTGCTGACGAAAAATCTTCTGGATCCAGTCTGACGCCTGGGGATATTATTCTAAGGTGAGGAATCTAACTAACGTGTTTCTTTCAGATTGGGGGAATACAGTCTTGAAGGAGAGTGATATCTCTCCAACTTGATACCAAGGTGAGAGTATAGATTTGTTGGGGTACTTTGATGCAGACATTTATTTTAAAGACATGTCAATTAAAGGAAAGGTATATGTTGCAGTAGATGGTCCACCAATTCTTGGTTGGATCCATCAATACGACTTGCATATAATAGTGAATCCGAGAGCACCCAACCAAGTAATGGTAGTGGGTGACCATACTATCAGTGACATACTCAACGAAGCAGGAAATGTGTTTAGGGACGAATTAGGAGAATTAAAGGGTTATGTCCACAAGATAGTTACAAATAATAGCACTGTCCCAGTACAACATAAAGTAAGAAGAATCCCACTGTCAGTCAAAGATGAGGTTAAAAAAATAATTAATGAAATGTTACAGAGTGGTGTCATTGAACCTGTTGAGGCTTCTTCATGGGTGTCTCCGGTCGTCATCACGCAGAAGGCGGATGGCAAAATTAGGTTCTGTGTGGACTTAAGATATTTGAATAAATACGTGGTGGCGGACACTCTTCCTCTTCCCAATATAGGTGGGTTAGTCTCTACTCTACAAGGGGCGAAGTTCTTCACGAAATTAGATTTGAAGAGTGCATATCATCAAATCCGCCTCCATGATGAGTCAAAACACTTAACAGCATTCATAACCACGGAGGGCACGTTTCAGTTCACGAGACTCCCTTTTGGTTTAATCTCTGCTGCTAGTGTTTTTCAACGCATGGTCACTGAGATTTTTAAAGGAATAAAGAAAGCTGTGTTCTTTCAAGATGACATACTTGTGTTTGGTGATACTATCTCAGAACACAATGTGGTTCTAAAAAATTTGTTGCAAAGAATAGATGATGCTGGTTTGACTCTACACAAAGAGAAATGCTGTTTCCTTGTTCAACACATAGAGCATTTAGGCTATGAGATTTCAGCTCAGGGAGTCAAGCCAAAGAAACATCTCCTAGAGGCCATAAATCTGGCTCCCTGTCCCACAGACAAAGAACAACTTCGGTCATTTATGGGACTCATAGAGATTTATTCTAAATTCCTGAAGAACTTCTCAGACAAAACATTGACGTTGAGATTGTTACTAAAAAAAGGTGTAAAATGTTGTTGAAATGATAACCATGAAGAATGTTTTAATTTGATAAAAAAGAGTTGTGTCAGGCTAAGGTTTTGACTCCCTTTGATATCAGACGTACTTCTTCTGTATTGATGGTGGATGCTAGTGCCACAGGGTTAGGAGCAATTCTTTTGCATAAATGTCAGGAAGGAGAGAAGACCATTGCCTTTGCGTCTCGGACCCTCTCGTCTTCTGAACAAAACTATTCGGTAATAGAGAACGAGTCATTAGCTGCTGCCTGGGGAGTACAATATTTTAGGACATATTTGTGGGGTACAAAATTTCAACTCAAAACTGATCACAAACCCTTGTTAAAAGTTTTGTCGCCAGATGGAGCTGGAAAAGGTTCACCAAGATTGGCAAGATTGGCTTCTAGGCTTCAAGAATATTAGTATGACATTTTCTATATTCAAGGTTGGCGCAATATACAGGCTGATTGCCTATCAAGACTCCCTATTAAAGGGGAGAATACTATGAATGAGTTCTCTGATGTGCATAATGATGGGGCTGTTGCCAGTATTCATGATGTAGTAGCTTTGAGTAATGGTAGTTTTACCAAGGACGAATGGTTTGCTGCAATGGAAAAAGACATAGTTCTTAATAGGGTGATTGAGATGGTAAAATTAGGATCCAGACGGGAAAGCTGTGTTCAGCCACCTGTGCGACCCTTTCTTAAGGTGTTAGATGAATTATCAACTTGTGGCGATAGCATTCTAATGAGAGGTGACAGGTATATTCCACCATGCAGTTTAAGACAAAACTTGTAAAACTGACTCATGAAGGTCATTTAGGGCAAACACTCACACAGTGTAGACTAAAGGTAGATTTCTGGTGGCCGGCCATGGATACTCAAGTGGCATCTTGGGTGGAAAATTGCTCTGTTTGTTGTGATAGCGAAAAGAGACTCAAAGTTGGCTCTAGTTCAACGCTGAGCCACATTATTACTCCAGATTTACCATGGCATAATGTATGTCTTGATTTCATTGGTCCGATGGATGAGTTACCGTCCAGTCAACGTTTTACCATTGTTATTGTTGATGTTTATTCTAAGTGGCTTGCGGTGGAATTTGTTAAAGACATAACCACTGATTGCACTATACAGTTTCTTAAAGGCATATTTCTCAATGAGGGTTATCCTTCAGTATTGATCACGGATAACGGTACTCAACTAACTTCTCAGAAAATGCGTTTATTGTTATCTGGGTGTGGTGTGACTCATCATCGTACTTCTCTATATAATCCACAAGCAAATGGTGTGTTTGAGAGGGCTAACAGAGTAGTTAAAGGGATTATTCAAATGACTTGTGCTTCAGGTGGGTTTGCTAATAAGATGGTCAAAGATATGGTGTGGGCTTACCGGACCACTGTTCATAAAGAAGATTGTAAATCTCCTTTTGAACTCATGCGGGACAGACGTCCTGACACCAAGCTTGCACCCTCCTGGATTAAAAATTGTCTCGTTGAAAGCACTCATTCTGAGTCAAGTGCCTATACCTCTAAAACAATTTCCGTAGGTGACTTGGTTAAAGTCAAACCAGGTAGGGTGACCAAAGGTCTTTCCAAATTTAGAGGTCCACATGTGGTTAAGAAAATTTTTCAACACTATGTCGTACTTGACAATGGTGAGAAATGGAATCTTTGAAGGGTAGCACTTTATTGCAAGTCTGCATTATCTGATGATATCACAAGGTCAGCAAAATCTGTTCAATCCAGTAGTGGTTACTTGTTATCTACTTCTGAGTTTTCTACCCCATCTCCTAATGTAATTCGTTGTAGGGAGGAAGGTGGTGGTGATGCTTCTAATTCCAATGATGCGCAGAGTCAAGTTCATCATAATAATGGTTCTCATCAATCTGATGAAACTAGAGTTGTGAGATCTCGCAGACCTCCGGCCTACCTGAATGACTACTTATGTTATTGTGATTGACTTGAACTTTCTTTATGGTAGTTTAATTGATTTAGTTTTTAGGGAAGAAGATGTGTTGTAAACATTTATCATCTGTATTGTACTTACCTTGCTTCTTGTTATATATAAGCCCTTCCTTTGTGTCCTTTCCCCGTTCTGCCTTTGGAACACTTGTGGTGTTCTAAGTGCTAGCGTGTAACCGAAGCTGGATTCTAGCTGAGGCAGTTGGTGTCCGGTCAGCTGGGGTGGTGGACGCTTGATCTATGTTCTTGGAATAAATATCCTGTCTACCGTGAAGAGGCTCCTGTATTGTTTACACAATTCATCTACTTCAAGCGTCTACAAATATGAGTGCTGTTGTGGCCAATGGGGCTCTCACAAAACTGAATGGTGTTTCCATTAGTACCTTTAGCAGGAGAGAAGAATGAGAAAGTGGGGATTTTGAGCTGGAATATTGTAGGTATTCTATCAAAGTTAGACAACCCAGATTGGAGGAGATTACGCCATCCTGTGGTTACAAGAACCATGGGCCGGGAGTCCTTATTATTTAGACAGGTTTTCTTCATACTGTACTGATGCTATCCCCTCTAGTCAGGGGGGCACAAAGGAGGGCTAACTACTGCACTGGGTATTGTGAGATGTGTTTTTAGGCTCTCAGTTTTACCAATTTGTGCTACTTGACTGTAGAGGAGAGAGAAAAATCGTGTTTATTAGTTTTTTTTCTAACCTTTTCCATTCCAGTGCTAGTGCAATTATCAAACTGGAAAACAATTTGAATGAGCTTTTATATATGGTAGATGGGAACCAACTTTTTGTATGATTAAGGGATTTTAATCTGCACAGATGTATATATCCTGCAAAAGAGGTTTGTGGGCTGGAGGATGCTGACAGAACTGGTATGTCTCATTTTATGCACAATGAGTGTAGCAATGCATTAAACAGCCTTATGTTAAGCCGAGGAAATTTGCAAACAGTTTTATTAAGCGGCTATGTTTAGGTGGAATAAGTAATTGAAGACGGCGCCAGACAGGCACAAACTCAAGACAGAAAATTGAGTGATAGTTTGGCCTTTTGGAAAGTGATCAATGCACCATTTTTTAAGGAGTCTAGTGACCTAATTATCGAAATTATAATTCTGCCAGAGAACTGGGATAATCATTTCTCTTCTATCTATTCTGTCCCCTGCGTTAGAAACTGTTTTTAATATACATAAAGAAACAGCCTATTCTGACAGCTTGGGGTGTATTGCCTTCTCGACTGAAGAAGTCACCAGTGCTATCATAGGCAGCAGCTGCAGCCCGTGCAGGTAAGAGCGGTGGGGCGGAGCGGGGTGTGCATTGCAACAGACGACGACGAGAGAAAATCAATTATTTATTTAAATTTCCCTCGTGGTTGTCTGTCGAATCCACCTCCAACCCGGCCGCATGGCCCCATCGCTCTTACCTGCACGGGCTGCAGCTGATGGTAAAGCTTTCGGGCCCGAATGGGTCCCTTAGATTTCTTAATAGGAAATATAGACCTATGGGTACCCGTGTTGGCAAATGTTTTAAATTCAGTGGTTACCGAGGGTGCCTTGCCCACCACTAACCAAACTCTTATTGTATCAATTTTGTAACAGGGTTGCAGAGCAAATCCATACTGCAAGAGGCCAATTTCCTTATTAGATTTTACACTATCGATCAATCAATCAATCATGCGTTTGTTAAGCGCTACTACTCACCCGTGAGGGTCTCAAGGCGCTGGGGGAGGGGGGGTTTCGCAGGTTTTAGTCCATCAAGGAGGGGGTCTGTTGAAGAGCCAGGTTTTGAGTTTCTTGTGAAGATGGGGAGAGATGTTGTCTGTCTGAGGTGGAGAGGGAGGGCGTTCCAGGCTCTGACCGCGAAAAAAGAGAAGGAGCGGCCGCCCGATCTGGTCTTTCTGGTGCGGGGGACCACGGTGTAGGAGAGCTGGGCGGATTGTAGGGTCCTTTGGGGTGCGTGGAATTTAAGTCAGCTGTTCAGGTATGCTGGTCCGGTGTCATGGAGGGCCTTGTGAGCGTGGGTGAGCATCTTGAAGGTGACTCTAGCTTTGATGGGGAGCCAGTAGAGATGCTGGGAGATGTGGCAGTTTCTTGGCAGTTTGAGGACCAGTCTGGCGGCGGTGTTCTGGATGTTCTGTAGCTTGCGTGTGAGGTTTTTGTTTATTCCGGCATAGAGTGCATTGCCGTAGTCTAGTCGGCTCGTGACCAGGGCGTGAGTGACGGTCTTTCTGTGTTCGAGGGGGATCCACTTGAAGGTCTTGCGTAGGAGGCGGAGGGTGTGGAAGTAGGAGGGCGAGACGGCGTTGATTGGGCGGTCCATTTTGAGAGCGGAGTCCAGGATGATTCCCAGGTTGCTTGCGTGGTCCATGGGGGTGGGCGGGCTTCTGAGGGCGGGTGGCCACCAGGTGTCGTTCCAGGCATCGGGGTCTCGCACCCTCTCGTCTTCTGAACAAAACTATTCGGTAATAGAGAACGAGTCATTAGCTGCTGCCTGGGGAGTACAATATTTTAGGACATATTTGTGGGGTACAAAATTTCAACTCAAAACTGATCACAAACCCTTGTTAAAAGTTTTGTCGCCAGGTGGAGCTGGAAAAGGTTCACCAAGATTGGCAAGATTGGCTTCTAGGCTTCAAGAATATTAGTATGACATTTTCTATATTCAAGGTTGGCGCAATATACAGGCTGATTGCCTATCAAGACTCCCTATTAAAGGGGAGAATACTATGAATGAGTTTTCTGATGTGCATAATGATGGGGCTGTTGCCAGTATTCATGATGTAGTAGCTTTGAGTGATGGTAGTTTTACCAAGGACGAATGGTTTGCTGCAATGGAAAAAGACATAGTTCTTAATAGGGTGATTGAGATGGTAAAATTAGGATCCAGACGGGAAAGCTGTGTTCAGCCACCTGTGCGACCCTTTCTTAAGGTGTTAGATGAATTATCAACTTGTGGCGATAGCATTCTAATGAGAGGTGACAGGTATATTCCACCATGCAGTTTAAGACAAAACTTGTAAAACTGACTCATGAAGGTCATTTAGGGCAAACACTCACACAGTGTAGACTAAAGGTAGATTTCTGGTGGCCGGCCATGGATACTCAAGTGGCATCTTGGGTGGAAAATTGCTCTGTTTGTTGTGATAGCGAAAAGAGACTCAAAGTTGGCTCTAGTTCAACGCTGAGCCACATTATTACTCCAGATTTACCATGGCATAATGTATGTCTTGATTTCATTGGTCCGATGGATGAGTTACCGTCCAGTCAACGTTTTACCATTGTTATTGTTGATGTTTATTCTAAGTGGCTTGCGGTGGAATGTGTTAAAGACATAACCACTGATTGCACTATACAGTTTCTTAAAGGCATATTTCTCAATGAGGGTTATCCTTCAGTATTGATCACGGATAACGGTACTCAACTAACTTCTCAGAAAATGCGTTTATTGTTATCTGGGTGTGGTGTGACTCATCATCGTACTTCTCTATATAATCCACAAGCAAATGGTGTGTGTGAGAGGGCTAACAGAGTAGTTAAAGGGATTATTCAAATGACTTGTGCTTCAGGTGGGTTTGCTAATAAGATGGTCAAAGATATGGTGTGGGCTTACCGGACCACTGTTCATAAAGAAGATTGTAAATCTCCTTTTGAACTCATGCGGGGCAGACGTCCTGGCACCAAGCTTGTACCCTCCTGGATTAAAAATTGTCTTGTTGAAAGCACTCATTCTGAGTCAAGTGCCTATACCTCTAAAACAATTTCCGTAGGTGACTTGGTTAAAGTCAAACCAGGTAGGGTGACCAAAGGTCTTTCCAAATTTAGAGGTCCACATGTGGTTAAGAAAATTTTTCAACACTATGTCGTACTTGACAATGGTGAGAAATGGAATCTTTGAAGGGTAGCACTTTATTGCAAGTCTGCATTATCTGATGATATCACAAGGTCAGCAAAATCTGTTCAATCCAGTAGTGGTTACTTGTTATCTACTTCTGAGTTTTCTACCCCATCTCCTAATGTAATTCGTTGTAGGGAGGAAGGTGGTGGTGATGCTTCTAATTCCAATGATGCGCAGAGTCAAGTTCATCATAATAATGGTTCTCATCAATCTGATGAAACTAGAGTTGTGAGATCTCGCAGACCTCCGGCCTACCTGAATGACTACTTATGTTATTGTGATTGACTTGAACTTTCTTTATGGTAGTTTAATTGATTTAGTTTTTAGGGAAGAAGATGTGTTGTAAACATTTATCATCTGTATTGTACTTACCTTGCTTCTTGTTATATATAAGCCCTTCCTTTGTGTCCTTTCCCCGTTCTGCCTTTGGAACACTTGTGGTGTTCTAAGTGCTAGCATGTAACCGAAGCTGGATTCTAGCTGAGGCAGTTGGTGTTCGGTCAGCTGGGGTGGTGGACGCTTGATCTATGTTCTTGGAATAAATATCCTGTCTACCGTGAAGAGGCTCCTGTATTGTTTACACAATTCATCTACTTCAAGCGTCTACAAATATGAGTGCTGTTGGGGCCAATGGGGCTCTCACAAAACTGAATGGTGTTTCCATTAGTACCTTTAGCAGGAGAGAAGAATGAGAAAGTGGGGATTTTGAGCTGGAATATTGTAGGTATTCTATCAAAGTTAGACATCCCAGATTGGAGGAGATTACGCCATCCTGTGGTTACAAGAACCATGGGCCGGGAGTCCTTATTATTTAGACAGGTTTTCTTCATACTGTACTGATGCTATCCCCTCTAGTCAGGGGGGCACAAAGGAGGGCTAACTACTGCACTGGGTATTGTGAGATGTGTTTTTAGGCTCTCAGTTTTACCAATTTGTGCTACTTGACTGTAGAGGAGAGAGAAAAATCGTGTTTATTAGTTTTTTTTCTAACCTTTTCCATTCCAGTGCTAGTGCAATTATCAAACTGGAAAACAATTTGAATGAGCTTTTATATATGGTAGATGGGAACCAACTTTTTGTATGATTAAGGGATTTTAATCTGCACAGATGTATATATCCTGCAAAAGAGGTTTGTGGGCTGGAGGATGCTGACAGAACTGGTATGTCTCATTTTATGCACAATGAGTGTAGCAATGCATTAAACAGCCTTATGTTAAGCCGAGGAAAATTGCAAACAGTTTTATTAAGCGGCTATGTTTAGGTGGAATAAGTAATTGAAGACGGCGCCAGACAGGCACAAACTCAAGACAGAAAATTGAGTGATAGTTTGGCCTTTTGGAAAGTGATCAATGCACCATTTTTTAAGGAGTCTAGTGACCTAATTATCGAAATTATAATTCTGCCAGAGAACTGGGATAATCATTTCTCTTCTATCTATTCTGTCCCCTGCGTTAGAAACTGTTTTTAATATACATAAAGAAACAGCCTATTCTGACAGCTTGGGGTGTATTGCCTTCTCGACTCAAGAAGTCACCAGTGCTATCATAGGCAGCAGCTGCAGCCCGTGCAGGTAAGAGCGGTGGGGCGGAGCGGGGTGTGCATTGCAACAGACGACGACGAGAGAAAATCAATTAATTATTTAAATTTCCCTCGTGGTTGTCTGTCGAATCCACCTCCAACCCGGCCGCATGGCCCCATCGCTCTTACCTGCACGGGCTGCAGCTGATGGTAAAGCTTTCGGGCCCGAATGGGTCCCTTAGATTTCTTTTTAGGAAATATAGACCTATGGGTACCCGTGTTGGCAAATGTTTTAAATTCAGTGGTTACCGAGGGTGCCTTGCCCACCACTAACCAAACTCTTATTGTGTCAATTTTGTAACAGGGTTGCAGAGCAAATCCATACTGCAAGAGGCCAATTTCCTTATTAGATTCTACACTATCGATCAATCAATCAATCATGCGTTTGTTAAGCGCTACTACTCACCCGTGAGGGTCTCAAGGCGCTGGGGAGGGGGGGTTTCGCAGGTTCCAGTCCATCAAGGAGGGGGTCTGTTGAAGAGCCAGGTTTTGAGTTTCTTGTGAAGATGGGGAGAGATGTTGTCTGTCTGAGGTGGAGAGGGAGGGCGTTCCAGGCTCTGACCGCGAAAAAAGAGAAGGAGCGGCCGCCCGATCTGGTCTTTCTGGTGCGGGGGACCACGGTGTAGGAGAGCTGGGCGGATTGTAGGGTCCTTTGGGGTGCGTGGAATTTAAGTCAGCTGTTCAGGTATGCTGGTCCGGTGTCATGGAGGGCCTTGTGAGCGTGGGTGAGCATCTTGAAGGTGACTCTAGCTTTGATGGGGAGCCAGTAGAGATGCTGGGAGATGTGGCAGTTTCTTGGCAGTTTGAGGACCAGTCTGGCGGCGGTGTTCTGGATGTTCTGTAGCTTGCGTGTGAGGTTTTTGTTTATTCCGGCATAGAGTGCATTGCCGTAGTCTAGTCTGCTCGTGACCAGGGCGTGAGTGACGGTCTTTCTGTGTTCGAGGGGGATCCACTTGAAGGTCTTGCGTAGGAGGCGGAGGGTGTGGAAGTAGGAGGACGAGACGGCGTTGATTGGGCGGTCCATTTTGAGAGCGGAGTCCAGGATGATTCCCAGGTTGCTTGCGTGGTCCATGGGGGTGGGCGGGCTTCTGAGGGCGGGGGGCCACCAGGTGTCATTCCAGGCATCGGGGTGTTGGCCCATGATGAGTACTTCTGTTTTGTTGGTGTTTAGTTGAAGGCAGCCGTTTTTCATCCATTTGGTGACGGCTTTCATGCCTTCTCGAAAATTGTGTCTGGTGGTGTTGGATTCGTTGGATAGGGAGGGGATGAGTTGTCGGTGTATGACACAATGTTGAGTCCATAGGTTCTGACGATAGGGGCGATTGGAGCCATGTAGACATTGAAGAGCGTAGGGCTGAGGGATGACTCCTGGGGGACTCTGCAGGTGGTTGGTGTAGGGTCCGAGAGGAAAGGGGGGAGTCTCACCGTCTACGTTCTGCCGAAGAGGAAGGAGCGGATCCAGTCGAGGGCCTTGTCTTGAATCCCTGCGTCATGGAGTCTACGTATTAGGGTGCGGTGAGAGACTGTTTCAAACGCCGCTGAGAGGTCGAGGAGGATGAGGGCTGCTGTTTCTCCTTTGTCCAGTAGGGTGCGGATGTCATCTGTTGTGGCGAGGCGGGTGGTTTCTGTGCTGTGTTTTTTTCTGAAGCCGATTGGGAGGAGTCGAGGTTGTTGTGCTGTTCGATGAATGTGACGAGTTGGCTGTTGATGGCATTTTCGATGACTTTCGCTGGGAATGGGTGCAGGGAGATGGGTCCGTAGTTTTTTAGGTCGGTGGGGTCCGCTGAGGGTTTCTTGAGGAGGAGGTTGATCTTGGCATGTTTCCAGTCATCGGGGATCGATGCGGTTGCCAGGGAGCGGTTGATGGTGTGGCGGTGCATGGGTGCGATGGTGTCGGCGGCTCTGTTGAAAATGTGGTGGGGGCAGGGGTCCGTGGGGGCCCCGGAGTGGATTGAGTTCATCGTCTTCAGTGTGTCTTCGGTGGTGAGGGCTGTTCAGTTGTCGATCGTTGGCTTCATGGTGTTGGGGGTGGTTGGTGAGGGTTCAGTGTGTTGGTTGTCTTTGTCAAAGTTTTCGTAGATGCTCTTGATTTTGTTGCTGAGGTGCTGAGTTTGTCGCAGAGGTCTTGTGAGGGTGTGATGTTGGTGGACTTGCTGGTAGGTTGGGCAAACTCCTTGATGATGTTGAAGAGTTCTTTGCTGTTGTGTGCGTGGGTGGAGGTACTATCTTCAATCGTTTTTTTCCTCGTTTTCTGATGAGTTGGTGGTGGACTTTGGTAGCGGCTCTTTTTTTTGCGGGCTTCTGTAGATTTGGTGTTCCTCCAGTCCTTTTTGAGGTGACGGCAAGTGCGTCTGGATTCTCGAAGTTCGGTGGTAAACCATCTAGCTTTCTTGGCATGGGTGTTGTTGTTTTTCTTAAGTGGGGCCAAGGTGTTGTCGCTGTCGGTGATCCATCTGTGCAGGGTTTGGGCTGCGGCGTTGAGGTCGTCATTTTCCGCAACTGTAGGGGTGGAGTTGCTGAGTGATGAGGTTACCTGGTCGTCGGTGATTCTGGTCCAATTTCTTTGTGGGAGCAGGTGCTGGTGTCTGTGGATGAAGGTGAAGTGGACGCATCGATGGTCGGTCCATAGGAGTTCGGTGGTGTGGCTGAAGGTGATGGAGTTTCCTGTTGTGAAGAGGGGGTCGAGTGTGTGACCTGCTGAGTGCGTGGGTTCGGTCATGCTCTGGCAGAGTCTAATGTTGTGGAGGCTGTCCATGAGGGATGTGGCGCTGGGGTCCAGTTGGTTGTCGAGGTGGAAGTTGAGGTCTCCCACCAGGGTGTAGTTGGTGGATGCGATGGCCTGCAGGGAGATGATGTCCATGATGGATTCGACAAAAGGTCCGCGGGGTCCAGGGGGTCGGTAGATGAGGGTTCCTCCGAGGGTGGTGGTTGGGCTGGCCAGTATCTTGAAGTGAAGGTGTTTCCACAGGTCTGTGGGCTCGCTGGGGAGTGTGCTCAGGCAGAGGGTGGATTTGTGGACGATAGGTTGGGGCGGTCCTTCCTGTAGATCTTGTATCCTTGGGGGATGGCGATGGCGATGTCCGGTCCCGAGAAGGTCTTGGTCCAGGTTTCGGTGAAGAATGCTACGTCCGGGGAGGTGCTGTTGAGGAGGTCCCCGATTTCGGTGGTGTGTTTGTGGAGGGATCAGACATTGAGGATGCATTGCAGGGTCTTTGGTTTGGGTGTGTTCTTGTGGGTGAGGTGCGCTGGGTCCGTGGTCTTGGCAGCGCTGCAGGTGTGCCAGCAGCGGTGACAGCTGAAGGGTCCGTGTGTGTCGGCCGGTGACACTAGCTTGCAGTTGTTGTTGATGCCTGGGTTGAAGGTGTGGAGTGTCGCCAGGTCGTAGCGTTGGCGGTGCGGAGATCCAGGGTTCCTGGCGCTGGTCGTGGACGGGTGCAGATTGGCTTGCCTTTGGCGCACCTTCGGCGCGACAGCGGCGCCGCCGCGCAGTGACCGCCATTACGTAGCGGTCTGGGAGGGCTGGACAGCTGGGAGGCGGGAGCGGGGAGAGAAATGCATTGTCCCGTCTTCAGGAATGGGAATGGGCAGACGAGCATTTTTTTATAACTAAGTCACAATATGGTTTTCAGAAGGGGATTGGCACAGTTGAACAATGTTTAAATCTTTCCCTTCTGATAAATAAATATTTAGGAGCAAAAAATGTGGCTGTTTATTTAGCATTTATGGACCTTAGTTTCGCATTTGACTGTCTAAAACCATGACAAATTGTGGAAGATCATGAAGGAAATGGGGTGGTGCAGGCCCTATTAACATTTGTAATGCAGTTATATGCTAATACTAAGGCCAGAGTTAGGTATAAGAATAATGGGAAGTGTACGGATGAATTTGGGATTCACAGAGGGGTTAGGGAGGGTTGCATTATGGCTCCTTTTCTTTTCTCCCTATATATCAATAATATTAAAATGTTTCTTATCTCAGTGGCGGGTGATTATGTTGACGTAGGCTCATGTCCCTTGCCTATTATGCTTTATGCGGACGATGCTGTACTCATGGTATGGACAGGAATCGGATAACAGCGCCTTCTGGACAATCTTGTGACATTTAACCAGAATCTTGATTTGAGTGCTAACAGTGGCAAGACCTTTACTGTGATCTTATGTCAAAGAAGAAATCCTGTTCCCATTTTTACAGTAGTCAAAAGAGTGACACAACTTATACCATGTCTTACCTAGGCTTACCGTTTCATGACTTGAATAACTGGGGTCACCTAAGGAACATCAAAAAATCATACTTTGAGAAAGCGATCATGGAAGTGAAAGGTTTGCTGCAAAGTTGGGTCAAAAGCTGATAAGAGAGTCACTGAATATTTCTGCAGCCAAATGTGTATCAGTAGCAAGCTATGGTGCAGGGCTTTGGGGACATGCAAATGTTAATGATTTACTGATGGTTGAAAATCAATATTTTAAAAGTCTTTTAGCAGGCCCTTTAAATTGTCCATCCACTATTTGCCATCAGGAGTTAGGGGCGCCTTTTATAGAAGATGGTTTTGCTACAGCACCCTTACTGCTAAATAGGGGCATAGGGAAGGACTACATAAGATGAGACTCAGCAGGGGATATCCCCTGGTTATAGTACACTAGAAAGGTGTGCAAGGAGATGGGAGTCACTAAGGGACAGATTTACAAGAAACTAAAGCAGCGCGGTGCCGCAAGTCATTTTGCTCCACCGCGCTACGTTAGTTTCGAAGCACAGTGATGTGACATATTTACAACAATATGTTGCATCTCTGTGCTTCCTCCTGCACTGGTGCCCACACTGCTGCCATGCGCTGGCACCCTTGCACCTTGGTGCAAGGATGCCTGCGTCGTGGGGCACCTTCCTGCACAAAAACAATCAATTGAGGTGATTTCCTCTTCCAGTCCAGTACATACTGTAAAATACAGCATGCATTGAAAGAGGAACAAAACGGGGAGAAATGAAAACATTTCTCCTCGTTCCACCTCTCTACGCCACCCCTAGGGTGGCATAGCATTCTGACACATTTTCAGATTTACGATTGCTCGTAAACCAGAAAATGCATCAGTGGACATGGGTGTTGCATGGGTACACCCGAGGCAAAACACCCATGTCACGCCCCTAACATGCAAAGTGTTGCATGACAAAGTGGAGATATTTACAAGCACAGGTAAAGCCATGCAGGGTGGCTTTACCTGTGCTTGTAATATCACGCAGCAGGTTGTGCTGCTCGTGCGCCATGCAAGGTGATGCACCGGCAGAGCAAGGGGCTTGTAAATCTGCCCCTAAATTTTTTTAAGTCCCCAAAACCCTGCTAGCCATTAGTAGGGCAGATTATAAAACCCTACTAAATACATATAGTGTCAATAGCAGGAGACGAACAGATGAATTAAAGGTGGCAGCATCCCATCATGATACTCTACTAACCTGCAGTAGCATACTACCATGAATTAATTTGGTCAATAACCAACAGCATAGATTTGTTTTAACCAGATTTCGTTTAAACACTATCCACATTTTAGTAACCCTTCTAGTTAACCAAGGCTGACCGGTTGCCCTTTCACCTGGTGCTTGTGATAATCAAATTATATTGAGAAGCATGGATATCTGGATGTCACCCAGTATGGCTTCAGGAAACAACACAGTACAGAACTGGCACTGATCTCTGCATCAGAACAGATTAGGCAGTCGACGCCGGTGGCAATGCAGCACTGGTGCTGCTTGACCTCTCCGCTGCGTTCGACACCATCAACCATAAAAACTGACGGAGTGTCTGGAGATGATAGGCATAAAGGGGAGAGCTCTGGCATTACTCTAGTCATTCCTGTCGGATCGAGAACAATTTGTGGCACTGTCCGAATCTGAATCATCCAACTTCACACCTCCTTGTGGGGTTTCCCAGGGCTCTTCACCAAGCCCTACTCTTTTTAATATCTATGTGGCCCCTTTGGCACAAGTGAAATGCTCATTGTTTCTCAGCTATCTCTTACGTGGATGACAACCAAATTATTGTATCTGTGACAAGTAACCCCTTGGATACAGCCTCACAGTTTCATGACTGTCTTCTTCATGTTGAACAGTGGATGGCCGTGAACTGTTTAAGGCTTAATTCTGATTAAACCGAGGTCCTTCTTTTTGGTCTCCCTCTTTCTGGCCCCAGGAACTAGGCTCTCTTCCTGTCCCAGCAAACAAAGTAAAAAGCTTGGGAGTCACTTTTGATTCCAAGCTTCCGTTTGAAGGGCATGTGAATAACGTTACCTCAGCATCCTTCTACACTCTAAAGCATCTCAGAAAGGTTTTCCTTTTATTCCCCACACTCTACCCAAACTTGTCATTTCAACTCTGGTATTGTCCAGAGTTGATTACTGTAATGGTCTTTTTATCAATCTGAGGAAAAAATGCCTCACAAAAATTCGGATCGTGCAAAACGCTGTGGCTCGCATACTGCTGGATATTCCCAAGCATAAATCCGCTGCCTCTGCGGTCAGACATCTGCACTGGCTTCCAGTAAAGAAGCACATTGAGTTTGAGGCTCTTTGCATCGCTTTCAAAGCATTGCAAGGTGCAGGACCAAGCTTTTTTAAACCAAATCTCCAATGGTACATTCCAACTCGGTTGCTTCGATTTTCTCTTGCCCATAATCTGGTGATTCCTAGGTTTAGGAAAACCGCCTGGGGCAGCAGAAGCTTTCTGGTTGGCACCACCGACTATGGAATTCTCTTTCCTTAGATTTAAAAAGGGAAACTCAATTGTTTGCCTTTAGAAAAGCTCTAAAAACCTGGCTTTTTAATCTCTGATCCTGCAGGTCAGGTCTCAAAGTTAAGATGTTCTGTGAGCTAGCGCCTAGACACCCTCGGGTATTTGTTTGCGCTGTATAAATCTACTTTTCGTTTCATTTCATTTTCACTCGTAGGAAGGCACCATACATTTAATTTTCTTTTGTGGGCTTTATGCAAAACCACGTAAAAGTTAGATTATACCCCTGTATGTTAAAATGTCTACACTTTGCTCGATGTATGCCAGATCTTGAGTATTAGCAACAACTTTCGACTCCTTTTATTTGTTTTTGAATTGCAAAATGTTTGGGGGAAGTGAGACAGATCTGCAGTTTTTTGCCGCTGGATTATATTGTTTGGTATAATGACTCTGTGTAATCTAGTGATATGGGATTTTACTTAATGCAACTCTTTAGGGGATTGTACGTCTGAGTTTTAATATGTCAGCCGTGAACTGCATGTTAGTTATTCAACTGATAGACATGCCTCGTTTTAGTGTATTTCTTAGATGCTTTTTCTAATAATGTATTTTAATTAAATGTTTTATGGCTCAGGTTCTCTTGAGGCCAATAAAAATGTATCTGATTTGAAGTACTTTATTATATTTATTATTCGCATAACTAATACTCTAATTAAACAACTGTAACAAAAATACATATTAATGTTAAAAAGATATTAGTAATGTAATAACAACATAACAATTACATTTTTATATACAAAATTGTAAATATATTAAAATAGCTTCCCACTGCACTCCCCTACACAACCACCAGTAATTAAAGAACATCAAAATAAACCCCAAAACAAAGCTAAAATACTATTACCAAAACAATAGCATAACGACTGTAATCAATTTCAGACCACTGACAATAACATGAAAAACATAAAACACTCAAAATCATAACATATTACAACATAATTAAAAAATGAATATTACATACAACCATATTTCACATAAAAAGATAAAAAAACACTTAAACCCTGGTATTTTAACTGCAATGTTCTGTTCCACAAAATTCTTTTCATCATGATAATGTGTCCACAACATTTGTGTTGTATTTTTGACATCATAGTAACATTGTGCAATCCAGTAAATTTATTGCTGCTCCCAGTGCAAAGTTAGGGCCTTATTTATATTTTGGTGGAGTGATAGCATCATTGTAAATCTGTGTGGTCCTGCCCCAACAAACTCACAGTTCCCCACTCTATGTAGATTTGGGGAATGAGCCAGGTGTACACTGGTGGAACATCTGCCAAAGGGTCGCCAGGCCATAGTAAGGGTCGTCCTATCCCACCCTATTGAGGGCTGGGTGACCTTCAGTGATTTTCAGAATGCAAAACACCACATGATTTGGCTGTTATGTAGAGATGACAAACTTCAGTTTTGGAACTTAAAATAATATTTACAAAGCTGATAGCTCAAACATGGGTGCTTGGCAGTCTTGCAATGTTGTGAAGGGGACTGCCGCAGCAGAGTGCAATTCAATTTGATTTGGCAATTTATAAAGCACAAATAAATGCCCAAAGGTGTTCCTGAATAATAAAGCCAGAATATCATCTGACATAAATAATGTGGCCTAAATATTGTTTACAAAAATATCATCCCGTTGGAGATAGGTCTTTTCACAGCTCACCGACCCCAGCAAGGCAGATAGGGAGCTTCAAAACAAGCAGAGGGTCCCTTGCCAGAGTGGAGAAAGCAATGACTTCCCCAACCATTGTGTACCTTTGAACTGTGAACCAATCTCTAAGTGATCAAGCGGTGGCAAATTTAAACCTACATACACACTTCTCAATCTTATATCTTAATACTATTTTAAAATAAATTATAATTAATGCCCTGTTGGCCCAAGTTCATATTGACCTTATACTATAACAGGAACTGGACCTAGGGGCATGGTATATGATGTAATTTCCTATGATGTCATCACAGGTCAAAGGGCATGCAATGCCACTTCTGCTAGCTCTGGCATTTTGGTGAATCGTTGTCCATGGAAGCACCACAGGGAAATGTAGCCTCCTAAGGGAGACTTCAAAAGAGAAAAAGGTAAAGCTACTGAAACAAATATGCTCCTGCCAGTGCCAAGGACCAAAAATATGATACAGATTTTCTAGGTGCTTAATATTTTACTTTGACTTGTTAGTATGACATGACAGCCCAGACTATATACATATCTCAATAAAATATAAGAAATGAGTACAATATTATGTGGGTTGTTGGTGGCTGCAGCACAAAGAAATGTCCACTGGGACCAATGAGGGTTCTTGTGTAGCCACATTTGCAGCTGTGTTTCACCAGTCACTAGGATATGAACTCAAATAATGAGTATTTCGAAAGAGGCCTTGCTGGAGCCACATTCCATGTGTTGTACAGTCCTTATTGTCCTGCGTATGTTAGGGACTGGTAATGGGGGCACACACAGGTACCTCTTAATAGGTTGTAAAGTCTCAGCCAGTAAGCAATGATGCTGAGCATTCATGTCCTTGACTGACTACTATCACTAAGCTTCCTGATCATAGGGTTATCATAGGGTTATCCTTTTCCAGGGAAGAATTTGATGTACCTCTGTGAGGACACCTAGCCATGAAGCACACATCTGTCCTTAGCTAGGTCTATCATAAGATCTCATTGTTGCCACAATTACCAATGTCTGCTGCTGCTACCCATGGCGTGTACAACCTCTAATAAATGTAGATATACGTTCAATAGCTGACATCAGAAAACTCCTCTCCTCAATGTAATGTTCAGGAAATATAGACCTATGGGTACCCGTGTTGGCAAATGTTTTAAATTCAGTGGTTACCGAGGGTGCCTTGCCCACCACTAACCAAACTCTTATTGTGTCAATTTTGTAACAGGGTTGCAGAGCAAATCCATACTGCAAGAGGCCAATTTCCTTATTAGATTCTACACTATCGATCAATCAATCAATCATGCGTTTGTTAAGCGCTACTACTCACCCGTGAGGGTCTCAAGGCGCTGGGGAGGGGGGGTTTCGCAGGTTCCAGTCCATCAAGGAGGGGGTCTGTTGAAGAGCCAGGTTTTGAGTTTCTTGTGAACTTCTTCTGTATTGATGGTGGATGCTAGTGCCACAGGGTTAGGAGCAATTCTTTTGCATAAATGTCAGGAAGGAGAGAAGACCATTGCCTTTGCGTCTCGGACCCTCTCGTCTTCTGAACAAAACTATTCGGTAATAGAGAACGAGTCATTAGCTGCTGCCTGGGGAGTACAATATTTTAGGACATATTTGTGGGGTACAAAATTTCAACTCAAAACTGATCACAAACCCTTGTTAAAAGTTTTGTCGCCAGGTGGAGCTGGAAAAGGTTCACCAAGATTGGCAAGATTGGCTTCTAGGCTTCAAGAATATTAGTATGACATTTTCTATATTCAAGGTTGGCGCAATATACAGGCTGATTGCCTATCAAGACTCCCTATTAAAGGGGAGAATACTATGAATGAGTTTTCTGATGTGCATAATGATGGGGCTGTTGCCAGTATTCATGATGTAGTAGCTTTGAGTGATGGTAGTTTTACCAAGGACGAATGGTTTGCTGCAATGGAAAAAGACATAGTTCTTAATAGGGTGATTGAGATGGTAAAATTAGGATCCAGACGGGAAAGCTGTGTTCAGCCACCTGTGCGACCCTTTCTTAAGGTGTTAGATGAATTATCAACTTGTGGCGATAGCATTCTAATGAGAGGTGACAGGTATATTCCACCATGCAGTTTAAGACAAAACTTGTAAAACTGACTCATGAAGGTCATTTAGGGCAAACACTCACACAGTGTAGACTAAAGGTAGATTTCTGGTGGCCGGCCATGGATACTCAAGTGGCATCTTGGGTGGAAAATTGCTCTGTTTGTTGTGATAGCGAAAAGAGACTCAAAGTTGGCTCTAGTTCAACGCTGAGCCACATTATTACTCCAGATTTACCATGGCATAATGTATGTCTTGATTTCATTGGTCCGATGGATGAGTTACCGTCCAGTCAACGTTTTACCATTGTTATTGTTGATGTTTATTCTAAGTGGCTTGCGGTGGAATTTGTTAAAGACATAACCACTGATTGCACTATACAGTTTCTTAAAGGCATATTTCTCAATGAGGGTTATCCTTCAGTATTGATCACGGATAACGGTACTCAACTAACTTCTCAGAAAATGCGTTTATTGTTATCTGGGTGTGGTGTGACTCATCATCGTACTTCTCTATATAATCCACAAGCAAATGGTGTGTTTGAGAGGGCTAACAGAGTAGTTAAAGGGATTATTCAAATGACTTGTGCTTCAGGTGGGTTTGCTAATAAGATGGTCAAAGATATGGTGTGGGCTTACCGGACCACTGTTCATAAAGAAGATTGTAAATCTCCTTTTGAACTCATGCGGGACAGACGTCCTGACACCAAGCTTGCACCCTCCTGGATTAAAAATTGTCTCGTTGAAAGCACTCATTCTGAGTCAAGTGCCTATACCTCTAAAACAATTTCCGTAGGTGACTTGGTTAAAGTCAAACCAGGTAGGGTGACCAAAGGTCTTTCCAAATTTAGAGGTCCACATGTGGTTAAGAAAATTTTTCAACACTATGTCGTACTTGACAATGGTGAGAAATGGAATCTTTGAAGGGTAGCACTTTATTGCAAGTCTGCATTATCTGATGATATCACAAGGTCAGCAAAATCTGTTCAATCCAGTAGTGGTTACTTGTTATCTACTTCTGAGTTTTCTACCCCATCTCCTAATGTAATTCGTTGTAGGGAGGAAGGTGGTGGTGATGCTTCTAATTCCAATGATGCGCAGAGTCAAGTTCATCATAATAATGGTTCTCATCAATCTGATGAAACTAGAGTTGTGAGATCTCGCAGACCTCCGGCCTACCTGAATGACTACTTATGTTATTGTGATTGACTTGAACTTTCTTTATGGTAGTTTAATTGATTTAGTTTTTAGGGAAGAAGATGTGTTGTAAACATTTATCATCTGTATTGTACTTACCTTGCTTCTTGTTATATATAAGCCCTTCCTTTGTGTCCTTTCCCCGTTCTGCCTTTGGAACACTTGTGGTGTTCTAAGTGCTAGCGTGTAACCGAAGCTGGATTCTAGCTGAGGCAGTTGGTGTCCGGTCAGCTGGGGTGGTGGACGCTTGATCTATGTTCTTGGAATAAATATCCTGTCTACCGTGAAGAGGCTCCTGTATTGTTTACACAATTCATCTACTTCAAGCGTCTACAAATATGAGTGCTGTTGTGGCCAATGGGGCTCTCACAAAACTGAATGGTGTTTCCATTAGTACCTTTAGCAGGAGAGAAGAATGAGAAAGTGGGGATTTTGAGCTGGAATATTGTAGGTATTCTATCAAAGTTAGACAACCCAGATTGGAGGAGATTACGCCATCCTGTGGTTACAAGAACCATGGGCCGGGAGTCCTTATTATTTAGACAGGTTTTCTTCATACTGTACTGATGCTATCCCCTCTAGTCAGGGGGGCACAAAGGAGGGCTAACTACTGCACTGGGTATTGTGAGATGTGTTTTTAGGCTCTCAGTTTTACCAATTTGTGCTACTTGACTGTAGAGGAGAGAGAAAAATCGTGTTTATTAGTTTTTTTTCTAACCTTTTCCATTCCAGTGCTAGTGCAATTATCAAACTGGAAAACAATTTGAATGAGCTTTTATATATGGTAGATGGGAACCAACTTTTTGTATGATTAAGGGATTTTAATCTGCACAGATGTATATATCCTGCAAAAGAGGTTTGTGGGCTGGAGGATGCTGACAGAACTGGTATGTCTCATTTTATGCACAATGAGTGTAGCAATGCATTAAACAGCCTTATGTTAAGCCGAGGAAATTTGCAAACAGTTTTATTAAGCGGCTATGTTTAGGTGGAATAAGTAATTGAAGACGGCGCCAGACAGGCACAAACTCAAGACAGAAAATTGAGTGATAGTTTGGCCTTTTGGAAAGTGATCAATGCACCATTTTTTAAGGAGTCTAGTGACCTAATTATCGAAATTATAATTCTGCCAGAGAACTGGGATAATCATTTCTCTTCTATCTATTCTGTCCCCTGCGTTAGAAACTGTTTTTAATATACATAAAGAAACAGCCTATTCTGACAGCTTGGGGTGTATTGCCTTCTCGACTGAAGAAGTCACCAGTGCTATCATAGGCAGCAGCTGCAGCCCGTGCAGGTAAGAGCGGTGGGGCGGAGCGGGGTGTGCATTGCAACAGACGACGACGAGAGAAAATCAATTATTTATTTAAATTTCCCTCGTGGTTGTCTGTCGAATCCACCTCCAACCCGGCCGCATGGCCCCATCGCTCTTACCTGCACGGGCTGCAGCTGATGGTAAAGCTTTCGGGCCCGAATGGGTCCCTTAGATTTCTTAATAGGAAATATAGACCTATGGGTACCCGTGTTGGCAAATGTTTTAAATTCAGTGGTTACCGAGGGTGCATTGCCCACCACTAACCAAACTCTTATTGTATCAATTTTGTAACAGGGTTGCAGAGCAAATCCATACTGCAAGAGGCCAATTTCCTTATTAGATTTTACACTATCGATCAATCAATCAATCATGCGTTTGTTAAGCGCTACTACTCACCCGTGAGGGTCTCAAGGCGCTGGGGGAGGGGGGGTTTCGCAGGTTTTAGTCCATCAAGGAGGGGGTCTGTTGAAGAGCCAGGTTTTGAGTTTCTTGTGAAGATGGGGAGAGATGTTGTCTGTCTGAGGTGGAGAGGGAGGGCGTTCCAGGCTCTGACCGCGAAAAAAGAGAAGGAGCGGCCGCCCGATCTGGTCTTTCTGGTGCGGGGGACCACGGTGTAGGAGAGCTGGGCGGATTGTAGGGTCCTTTGGGGTGCGTGGAATTTAAGTCAGCTGTTCAGGTATGCTGGTCCGGTGTCATGGAGGGCCTTGTGAGCGTGGGTGAGCATCTTGAAGGTGACTCTAGCTTTGATGGGGAGCCAGTAGAGATGCTGGGAGATGTGGCAGTTTCTTGGCAGTTTGAGGACCAGTCTGGCGGCGGTGTTCTGGATGTTCTGTAGCTTGCGTGTGAGGTTTTTGTTTATTCCGGCATAGAGTGCATTGCCGTAGTCTAGTCGGCTCGTGACCAGGGCGTGAGTGACGGTCTTTCTGTGTTCGAGGGGGATCCACTTGAAGGTCTTGCGTAGGAGGCGGAGGGTGTGGAAGTAGGAGGGCGAGACGGCGTTGATTGGGCGGTCCATTTTGAGAGCGGAGTCCAGGATGATTCCCAGGTTGCTTGCGTGGTCCATGGGGGTGGGCGGGCTTCTGAGGGCGGGTGGCCACCAGGTGTCGTTCCAGGCATCGGGGTCTCGCACCCTCTCGTCTTCTGAACAAAACTATTCGGTAATAGAGAACGAGTCATTAGCTGCTGCCTGGGGAGTACAATATTTTAGGACATATTTGTGGGGTACAAAATTTCAACTCAAAACTGATCACAAACCCTTGTTAAAAGTTTTGTCGCCAGGTGGAGCTGGAAAAGGTTCACCAAGATTGGCAAGATTGGCTTCTAGGCTTCAAGAATATTAGTATGACATTTTCTATATTCAAGGTTGGCGCAATATACAGGCTGATTGCCTATCAAGACTCCCTATTAAAGGGGAGAATACTATGAATGAGTTTTCTGATGTGCATAATGATGGGGCTGTTGCCAGTATTCATGATGTAGTAGCTTTGAGTGATGGTAGTTTTACCAAGGACGAATGGTTTGCTGCAATGGAAAAAGACATAGTTCTTAATAGGGTGATTGAGATGGTAAAATTAGGATCCAGACGGGAAAGCTGTGTTCAGCCACCTGTGCGACCCTTTCTTAAGGTGTTAGATGAATTATCAACTTGTGGCGATAGCATTCTAATGAGAGGTGACAGGTATATTCCACCATGCAGTTTAAGACAAAACTTGTAAAACTGACTCATGAAGGTCATTTAGGGCAAACACTCACACAGTGTAGACTAAAGGTAGATTTCTGGTGGCCGGCCATGGATACTCAAGTGGCATCTTGGGTGGAAAATTGCTCTGTTTGTTGTGATAGCGAAAAGAGACTCAAAGTTGGCTCTAGTTCAACGCTGAGCCACATTATTACTCCAGATTTACCATGGCATAATGTATGTCTTGATTTCATTGGTCCGATGGATGAGTTACCGTCCAGTCAACGTTTTACCATTGTTATTGTTGATGTTTATTCTAAGTGGCTTGCGGTGGAATGTGTTAAAGACATAACCACTGATTGCACTATACAGTTTCTTAAAGGCATATTTCTCAATGAGGGTTATCCTTCAGTATTGATCACGGATAACGGTACTCAACTAACTTCTCAGAAAATGCGTTTATTGTTATCTGGGTGTGGTGTGACTCATCATCGTACTTCTCTATATAATCCACAAGCAAATGGTGTGTGTGAGAGGGCTAACAGAGTAGTTAAAGGGATTATTCAAATGACTTGTGCTTCAGGTGGGTTTGCTAATAAGATGGTCAAAGATATGGTGTGGGCTTACCGGACCACTGTTCATAAAGAAGATTGTAAATCTCCTTTTGAACTCATGCGGGGCAGACGTCCTGGCACCAAGCTTGTACCCTCCTGGATTAAAAATTGTCTTGTTGAAAGCACTCATTCTGAGTCAAGTGCCTATACCTCTAAAACAATTTCCGTAGGTGACTTGGTTAAAGTCAAACCAGGTAGGGTGACCAAAGGTCTTTCCAAATTTAGAGGTCCACATGTGGTTAAGAAAATTTTTCAACACTATGTCGTACTTGACAATGGTGAGAAATGGAATCTTTGAAGGGTAGCACTTTATTGCAAGTCTGCATTATCTGATGATATCACAAGGTCAGCAAAATCTGTTCAATCCAGTAGTGGTTACTTGTTATCTACTTCTGAGTTTTCTACCCCATCTCCTAATGTAATTCGTTGTAGGGAGGAAGGTGGTGGTGATGCTTCTAATTCCAATGATGCGCAGAGTCAAGTTCATCATAATAATGGTTCTCATCAATCTGATGAAACTAGAGTTGTGAGATCTCGCAGACCTCCGGCCTACCTGAATGACTACTTATGTTATTGTGATTGACTTGAACTTTCTTTATGGTAGTTTAATTGATTTAGTTTTTAGGGAAGAAGATGTGTTGTAAACATTTATCATCTGTATTGTACTTACCTTGCTTCTTGTTATATATAAGCCCTTCCTTTGTGTCCTTTCCCCGTTCTGCCTTTGGAACACTTGTGGTGTTCTAAGTGCTAGCATGTAACCGAAGCTGGATTCTAGCTGAGGCAGTTGGTGTTCGGTCAGCTGGGGTGGTGGACGCTTGATCTATGTTCTTGGAATAAATATCCTGTCTACCGTGAAGAGGCTCCTGTATTGTTTACACAATTCATCTACTTCAAGCGTCTACAAATATGAGTGCTGTTGGGGCCAATGGGGCTCTCACAAAACTGAATGGTGTTTCCATTAGTACCTTTAGCAGGAGAGAAGAATGAGAAAGTGGGGATTTTGAGCTGGAATATTGTAGGTATTCTATCAAAGTTAGACATCCCAGATTGGAGGAGATTACGCCATCCTGTGGTTACAAGAACCATGGGCCGGGAGTCCTTATTATTTAGACAGGTTTTCTTCATACTGTACTGATGCTATCCCCTCTAGTCAGGGGGGCACAAAGGAGGGCTAACTACTGCACTGGGTATTGTGAGATGTGTTTTTAGGCTCTCAGTTTTACCAATTTGTGCTACTTGACTGTAGAGGAGAGAGAAAAATCGTGTTTATTAGTTTTTTTTCTAACCTTTTCCATTCCAGTGCTAGTGCAATTATCAAACTGGAAAACAATTTGAATGAGCTTTTATATATGGTAGATGGGAACCAACTTTTTGTATGATTAAGGGATTTTAATCTGCACAGATGTATATATCCTGCAAAAGAGGTTTGTGGGCTGGAGGATGCTGACAGAACTGGTATGTCTCATTTTATGCACAATGAGTGTAGCAATGCATTAAACAGCCTTATGTTAAGCCGAGGAAAATTGCAAACAGTTTTATTAAGCGGCTATGTTTAGGTGGAATAAGTAATTGAAGACGGCGCCAGACAGGCACAAACTCAAGACAGAAAATTGAGTGATAGTTTGGCCTTTTGGAAAGTGATCAATGCACCATTTTTTAAGGAGTCTAGTGACCTAATTATCGAAATTATAATTCTGCCAGAGAACTGGGATAATCATTTCTCTTCTATCTATTCTGTCCCCTGCGTTAGAAACTGTTTTTAATATACATAAAGAAACAGCCTATTCTGACAGCTTGGGGTGTATTGCCTTCTCGACTCAAGAAGTCACCAGTGCTATCATAGGCAGCAGCTGCAGCCCGTGCAGGTAAGAGCGGTGGGGCGGAGCGGGGTGTGCATTGCAACAGACGACGACGAGAGAAAATCAATTAATTATTTAAATTTCCCTCGTGGTTGTCTGTCGAATCCACCTCCAACCCGGCCGCATGGCCCCATCGCTCTTACCTGCACGGGCTGCAGCTGATGGTAAAGCTTTCGGGCCCGAATGGGTCCCTTAGATTTCTTTTTAGGAAATATAGACCTATGGGTACCCGTGTTGGCAAATGTTTTAAATTCAGTGGTTACCGAGGGTGCCTTGCCCACCACTAACCAAACTCTTATTGTGTCAATTTTGTAACAGGGTTGCAGAGCAAATCCATACTGCAAGAGGCCAATTTCCTTATTAGATTCTACACTATCGATCAATCAATCAATCATGCGTTTGTTAAGCGCTACTACTCACCCGTGAGGGTCTCAAGGCGCTGGGGAGGGGGGGTTTCGCAGGTTCCAGTCCATCAAGGAGGGGGTCTGTTGAAGAGCCAGGTTTTGAGTTTCTTGTGAAGATGGGGAGAGATGTTGTCTGTCTGAGGTGGAGAGGGAGGGCGTTCCAGGCTCTGACCGCGAAAAAAGAGAAGGAGCGGCCGCCCGATCTGGTCTTTCTGGTGCGGGGGACCACGGTGTAGGAGAGCTGGGCGGATTGTAGGGTCCTTTGGGGTGCGTGGAATTTAAGTCAGCTGTTCAGGTATGCTGGTCCGGTGTCATGGAGGGCCTTGTGAGCGTGGGTGAGCATCTTGAAGGTGACTCTAGCTTTGATGGGGAGCCAGTAGAGATGCTGGGAGATGTGGCAGTTTCTTGGCAGTTTGAGGACCAGTCTGGCGGCGGTGTTCTGGATGTTCTGTAGCTTGCGTGTGAGGTTTTTGTTTATTCCGGCATAGAGTGCATTGCCGTAGTCTAGTCTGCTCGTGACCAGGGCGTGAGTGACGGTCTTTCTGTGTTCGAGGGGGATCCACTTGAAGGTCTTGCGTAGGAGGCGGAGGGTGTGGAAGTAGGAGGACGAGACGGCGTTGATTGGGCGGTCCATTTTGAGAGCGGAGTCCAGGATGATTCCCAGGTTGCTTGCGTGGTCCATGGGGGTGGGCGGGCTTCTGAGGGCGGGGGGCCACCAGGTGTCATTCCAGGCATCGGGGTGTTGGCCCATGATGAGTACTTCTGTTTTGTTGGTGTTTAGTTGAAGGCAGCCGTTTTTCATCCATTTGGTGACGGCTTTCATGCCTTCTCGAAAATTGTGTCTGGTGGTGTTGGATTCGTTGGATAGGGAGGGGATGAGTTGTCGGTGTATGACACAATGTTGAGTCCATAGGTTCTGACGATAGGGGCGATTGGAGCCATGTAGACATTGAAGAGCGTAGGGCTGAGGGATGACTCCTGGGGGACTCTGCAGGTGGTTGGTGTAGGGTCCGAGAGGAAAGGGGGAGTCTCACCGTCTACGTTCTGCCGAAGAGGAAGGAGCGGATCCAGTCGAGGGCCTTGTCTTGAATCCCTGCGTCATGGAGTCTACGTATTAGGGTGCGGTGAGAGACTGTTTCAAACGCCGCTGAGAGGTCGAGGAGGATGAGGGCTGCTGTTTCTCCTTTGTCCAGTAGGGTGCGGATGTCATCTGTTGTGGCGAGGCGGGTGGTTTCTGTGCTGTGTTTTTTTCTGAAGCCGATTGGGAGGAGTCGAGGTTGTTGTGCTGTTCGATGAATGTGACGAGTTGGCTGTTGATGGCATTTTCGATGACTTTCGCTGGGAATGGGTGCAGGGAGATGGGTCCGTAGTTTTTTAGTTCGGTGGGGTCCGCTGAGGGTTTCTTGAGGAGGAGGTTGATCTTGGCATGTTTCCAGTCATCGGGGATCGATGCGGTTGCCAGGGAGCGGTTGATGGTGTGGCGGTGCATGGGTGCGATGGTGTCGGCGGCTCTGTTGAAAATGTGGTGGGGGCAGGGGTCCGTGGGGGCCCCGGAGTGGATTGAGTTCATCGTCTTCAGTGTGTCTTCGGTGGTGAGGGCTGTTCAGTTGTCGATCGTTGGCTTCATGGTGTTGGGGGTGGTTGGTGAGGGTTCAGTGTGTTGGTTGTCTTTGTCAAAGTTTTCGTAGATGCTCTTGATTTTGTTGCTGAGGTGCTGAGTTTGTCGCAGAGGTCTTGTGAGGGTGTGATGTTGGTGGACTTGCTGGTAGGTTGGGCAAACTCCTTGATGATGTTGAAGAGTTCTTTGCTGTTGTGTGCGTGGGTGGAGGTACTATCTTCAATCGTTTTTTTCCTCGTTTTCTGATGAGTTGGTGGTGGACTTTGGTAGCGGCTCTTTTTTTTGCGGGCTTCTGTAGATTTGGTGTTCCTCCAGTCCTTTTTGAGGTGACGGCAAGTGCGTCTGGATTCTCGAAGTTCGGTGGTAAACCATCTAGCTTTCTTGGCATGGGTGTTGTTGTTTTTCTTAAGTGGGGCCAAGGTGTTGTCGCTGTCGGTGATCCATCTGTGCAGGGTTTGGGCTGCGGCGTTGAGGTCGTCATTTTCCGCAACTGTAGGGGTGGAGTTGCTGAGTGATGAGGTTACCTGGTCGTCGGTGATTCTGGTCCAATTTCTTTGTGGGAGCAGGTGCTGGTGTCTGTGGATGAAGGTGAAGTGGACGCATCGATGGTCGGTCCATAGGAGTTCGGTGGTGTGGCTGAAGGTGATGGAGTTTCCTGTTGTGAAGAGGGGGTCGAGTGTGTGACCTGCTGAGTGCGTGGGTTCGGTCATGCTCTGGCAGAGTCTAATGTTGTGGAGGCTGTCCATGAGGGATGTGGCGCTGGGGTCCAGTTGGTTGTCGAGGTGGAAGTTGAGGTCTCCCACCAGGGTGTAGTTGGTGGATGCGATGGCCTGCAGGGAGATGATGTCCATGATGGATTCGACAAAAGGTCCGCGGGGTCCAGGGGGTCGGTAGATGAGGGTTCCTCCGAGGGTGGTGGTTGGGCTGGCCAGTATCTTGAAGTGAAGGTGTTTCCACAGGTCTGTGGGCTCGCTGGGGAGTGTGCTCAGGCAGAGGGTGGATTTGTGGACGATAGGTTGGGGCGGTCCTTCCTGTAGATCTTGTATCCTTGGGGGATGGCGATGGCGATGTCCGGTCCCGAGAAGGTCTTGGTCCAGGTTTCGGTGAAGAATGCTACGTCCGGGGAGGTGCTGTTGAGGAGGTCCCCGATTTCGGTGGTGTGTTTGTGGAGGGATCAGACATTGAGGATGCATTGCAGGGTCTTTGGTTTGGGTGTGTTCTTGTGGGTGAGGTGCGCTGGGTCCGTGGTCTTGGCAGCGCTGCAGGTGTGCCAGCAGCGGTGACAGCTGAAGGGTCCGTGTGTGTCGGCCGGTGACACTAGCTTGCAGTTGTTGTTGATGCCTGGGTTGAAGGTGTGGAGTGTCGCCAGGTCGTAGCGTTGGCGGTGCGGAGATCCAGGGTTCCTGGCGCTGGTCGTGGACGGGTGCAGATTGGCTTGCCTTTGGCGCACCTTCGGCGCGACAGCGGCGCCGCCGCGCAGTGACCGCCATTACGTAGCGGTCTGGGAGGGCTGGACAGCTGGGAGGCGGGAGCGGGGAGAGAAATGCATTGTCCCGTCTTCAGGAATGGGAATGGGCAGACGAGCATTTTTTTATAACTAAGTCACAATATGGTTTTCAGAAGGGGATTGGCACAGTTGAACAATGTTTAAATCTTTCCCTTCTGATAAATAAATATTTAGGAGCAAAAAATGTGGCTGTTTATTTAGCATTTATGGACCTTAGTTTCGCATTTGACTGTCTAAAACCATGACAAATTGTGGAAGATCATGAAGGAAATGGGGTGGTGCAGGCCCTATTAACATTTGTAATGCAGTTATATGCTAATACTAAGGCCAGAGTTAGGTATAAGAATAATGGGAAGTGTACGGATGAATTTGGGATTCACAGAGGGGTTAGGGAGGGTTGCATTATGGCTCCTTTTCTTTTCTCCCTATATATCAATAATATTAAAATGTTTCTTATCTCAGTGGCGGGTGATTATGTTGACGTAGGCTCATGTCCCTTGCCTATTATGCTTTATGCGGACGATGCTGTACTCATGGTATGGACAGGAATCGGATAACAGCGCCTTCTGGACAATCTTGTGACATTTAACCAGAATCTTGATTTGAGTGCTAACAGTGGCAAGACCTTTACTGTGATCTTATGTCAAAGAAGAAATCCTGTTCCCATTTTTACAGTAGTCAAAAGAGTGACACAACTTATACCATGTCTTACCTAGGCTTACCGTTTCATGACTTGAATAACTGGGGTCACCTAAGGAACATCAAAAAATCATACTTTGAGAAAGCGATCATGGAAGTGAAAGGTTTGCTGCAAAGTTGGGTCAAAAGCTGATAAGAGAGTCACTGAATATTTCTGCAGCCAAATGTGTATCAGTAGCAAGCTATGGTGCAGGGCTTTGGGGACATGCAAATGTTAATGATTTACTGATGGTTGAAAATCAATATTTTAAAAGTCTTTTAGCAGGCCCTTTAAATTGTCCATCCACTATTTGCCATCAGGAGTTAGGGGCGCCTTTTATAGAAGATGGTTTTGCTACAGCACCCTTACTGCTAAATAGGGGCATAGGGAAGGACTACATAAGATGAGACTCAGCAGGGGATATCCCCTGGTTACAGTACACTAGAAAGGTGTGCAAGGAGATGGGAGTCACTAAGGGACAGATTTACAAGAAACTAATGCAGCGCGGTGCCGCAAGTCATTTTGCTCCACCGCGCTACGTTAGTTTCGAAGCACAGTGATGTGACATATTTACAACAATATGTTGCATCTCTGTGCTTCCTCCTGCACTGGTGCCCACACTGCTGCCATGCGCTGGCACCCTTGCACCTTGGTGCAAGGATGCCTGCGTCGTGGGGCACCTTCCTGCACAAAAACAATCAATTGAGGTGATTTCCTCTTCCAGTCCAGTACATACTGTAAAATACAGCATGCATTGAAAGAGGAACAAAACGGGGAGAAATGAAAACATTTCTCCTCGTTCCACCTCTCTACGCCACCCCTAGGGTGGCATAGCATTCTGACACATTTTCAGATTTACGATTGCTCGTAAACCAAAAAATGCATCAGTGGACATGGGTGTTGCATGGGTACACCCAAAGCAACACCCATGTCACGCCCCTAACATGCAAAGTGTTGCATGACAAAGTGGAGATATTTACAAGCACAGGTAAAGCCATGCAGGGTGGCTTTACCTGTGCTTGTAATATCACGCAGCAGGTTGTGCTGCTCGTGCGCCATGCAAGGTGATGCACCGGCAGAGCAAGGGGCTTGTAAATCTGCCCCTAAATTTTTTTAAGTCCCCAAAACCCTGCTAGCCATTAGTAGGGCAGATTATAAAACCCTACTAAATACATATAGTGTCAATAGCAGGAGACGAACAGATGAATTAAAGGTGGCAGCATCCCATCATGATACTCTACTAACCTGCAGTAGCATACTACCATGAATTAATTTGGTCAATAACCAACAGCATAGATTTGTTTTAACCAGATTTCGTTTAAACACTATCCACATTTTAGTAACCCTTCTAGTTAACCAAGGCTGACCGGTTGCCCTTTCACCTGGTGCTTGTGATAATCAAATTATATTGAGAAGCATGGATATCTGGATGTCACCCAGTATGGCTTCAGGAAACAACACAGTACAGAACTGGCACTGATCTCTGCATCAGAACAGATTAGGCAGTCGACGCCGGTGGCAATGCAGCACTGGTGCTGCTTGACCTCTCCGCTGCGTTCGACACCATCAACCATAAAAAAGTGCCGGAGTGTCTGGAGATGAAAGGCATAAAGGGGAGAGCTCTGGCATTACTCTAGTCATTCCTGTCGGATCGAGAACAATTTGTGGCACTGTCCGAATCTGAATCATCCAACTTCACACCTCCTTGTGGGGTTTCCCAGGGCTCTTCACCAAGCCCTACTCTTTTTAATATCTATGTGGCCCCTTTGGCACAAGTGAAATGCTCATTGTTTCTCAGCTATCTCTTACATGGATGACACCCAAATTATTGTATCTGTGGCAAGTAACCCCTTGGATACAGCCTCACAGTTTCATGACTGTCTTCTTCATGTTGAACAGTGGATGGCCGTGAACTGTTTAAGGCTTAATTCTGATTAAACCGAGGTTCTTCTTTTTGGTCTCCCTCTTTCTGGCACCAGGAACTAGGCTCTCTTACTGTCCCAGCAAACAAAGTAAAAAACTTGGGAGTCACTTTTGATTCCAAGCTTCCGTTCGAAGGGCATGTGAATAACGTTACCTCAGCATCCTTCTAAACTCTAAAGCTTCAAAGAAAAGTTTTTCCTTTTATTCCCCACAACCTTTGCAAACTTGTCATTTCAGCTCTGTATTGTCCAGGGCTGGTACTGTAATGGTCTTTTTTATCAATCTTAGGAAAAAAAGCTGCACAAAAATTTCAGTTTGTGCAAAATGCCGCGGCTCGCATACTGATGGATATTCCCAAGCATAAATCCGCTGCCTCTGCGGTCAGACATCTGCACTGGCTTCCAGTAAAGAGACACATTGAGTTTGAGGCTCTTTGCATCTCTTTCAAAGCATTGCAAGGTGCAGGACCAAGCTTTTTTAACCTCTTCAGTGCCCATGATGAGATAGTCTCGTCATGGAGCACGGTTGCGCTGTGCCCATGACGAGACTATCTCGTCATGAACCCCACCCACTAGTGCAACGCCCGGCACAGGAGGGGGAAAGGGCGTGGCACTGAAGGGGTTAAACCAAATCTCCAATGGTACATTCCAACTCGGTCGCTTCGATTTTCTCCTGCCCATAATCTGGTGATTCCCAGGTTTAGGAAAACCGCCTGGGGCGGCAGAAGCTTTCTGGTCGGCACCACCGACTATGGAATTCTCTTTCCTTAGATTTAAAAAGGGAAACTCAACTGTTTGCCTTTAGAAAAGCTCTAAAAACCTGGCTTTTTAATCTCTGATCCTGCAGGTCAGGTCTCAAAGTTCAGATGTTCTGTGAGCTAGCACCTAGACACCCTCGGGTATTTGTTTGCGCTGTATAAATCTACTTTTCATTTCATTTCATTTTCACTCGTAGCAAGGCACCATACATTTAATTTTCTTTTGTGGGCTTTATGCAAAACCACGTAAAAGTTATATTATACCCCTGTATGTTAAAATGTCTACACTTTACTCAATGTATGCCAGATCTTGAGTATCAGCAACAACTTTCGACTCCTTTTATTTGTTTTTTAATTGCAAAATGTTTGGGGGAAGTGAGACAGATCTGCAGTTTTTTGCCGCTGGATTATATTGTTGTGTATAATGACTGCGTGTAATCTAGTGATATGGGATTTTACATAATGCAACTTTTTAGGGGATTGTAGGTCTGAGTTTTAATATGTCAGCCGTGGACTGCATGTTAGTTATTCAACTGATATACCTGCCTCGTTTTAGTGTATTTCTTAGATGCTTTTTCTAATAATGTATTTTAATTAAATGTTTTATGGCTCAGGTTCTGTTGAGGTCAATAAAAATGTATCTGAATTACTTTATTATATTTATTATTTGCATAACGAATAATCTAATTAACCAACTGTAATAAAAATACATGTTAATGTTCAAAAGATATTATTAATGTAATAACAACATAACAATTACATTTTTTATATACAAAATTGTAACTATGTTAAAATAGCTTCCCACTGCACACCCCTACACAACCACAACAAAAGAACATCAAAATAAACCCCAAAACAAAGCTAAAATATTATTACCAAAACAATAGCATAACGACTGTAACCAATTTCAGACCACTGACAATAACATGAAAAACATAAAACACTCAACATCATAACATCTTACAACATAATTAAAAGATCAATATTACATACAACTATATTTCAAATAAAATGATAATAAACACTTAAAGCCTGGTATTTTTAGCTGCAACGTTCTGCTCCACAAAATTCTTTTCATCATGATAATGTGTCCACAACATTTGTGTTGTATTTTTGACATAATAGTAACATTGTGCAATCCTGTAAATTTATTGCTGTTCCCAGTGCAGTTAGGGCCTTATTTACATTTTGGTGGAGTGATAGCATCATTGTAAATCCGTGTGGTCCTGCCCCACCAAACTCACAGTTCTCCACTCTATGTAGATTTGGGGAATGAGCCAGGTGTACACTGGTGGAACATCTGCCAAAGGGTCGACAGGCCAGAGTAAGGGTCGTCCTATCCCACCCTATTGAGGGCTGGGAGACCTTCACCAATTTTCAGAATGCAGAACACCACACTATTTGTCTGTTATTTAGAGATGACAAACTTCAGTTTTGGAACTTTCAATAATATTTCCAAAGCTGATAGCTCAAACATGGGTGCTTGGCAGTCTTGCAATGCTGTGGCGCCGCAGCAGAGAGCAATTCAATTTGATTTAATTTGGCAATTTATAAAGTGCGAACAAATGCCCGAAGGCGTTCCCGAATAATAAAGCCAGAATACCATCTGACATTAATAATGTGTCCTGAATAGTGTTTACAAAAATATCATCCCGCTGGAGATAATGATAGAAGGGCTGCTCCCAATGAGGGCATCTTTTTGTAAATGATATCGAGGACCCAAGTTTTATGCAGACTATATTTCTGATGTTCATTTTCTGACATAGAACCTGCAGCAGCAGCAGGGCTCTTCAAAGCTCACAGACCCCAGCAAGGCAGACAGGGAGTTCCAAAACATGCAGAGGGTCCCTTGCCAGAGTGGAGAAAGCAATGAGTTCCCAACCCTTGTGTACCTTTGAACTGTGAACCAATCTCTAAGTGATCAAGTGGTGGCAAATTTAAACCTACATACACACTTCTCTATCTTCTATCTTAATACTATTTTAAAATAAATGATAATTAATGCCCTGTTGGCCCAAGTTCATGTCTACCTTATACTAAAAAATGAACTGGACCTACTATTAATTACTCTAATGCTACCAAGGGGCATGGTATATGATGTAATTTCCTATGAAATCATCACACGTCAAAGGGCATGCTATGCCACTTCTGCTAGCTCTGGCATTTTGGTCGATCGTTGTCCATGGAAGCGCCACAGGGAAATGTAGCCTCCTAATGGAGACTTCAAAAGAGAAAAAGTTAAAGCTACCAAAACAAATATTCACCTGCCAGTGCCAAGGACCAAACATATGATACCGATTTTCTAGGTGCTTAATATTTTACTTTGACTTGTTAGCATGACATGACAGCCCAGACTATATACATATCTCAATAAAATATAAGAAATGAGTACAATTTTATGTGGGTTGTTGGTGGCTGCAGCACAAAGAAATGTCCACTGGAATCAATGAGGGTTCTCGTGTAGCCACATTTGCATCTGTGCTTGACCAGTCACTAGGATATGACCTCAAATAATGAGTATATCGAAGGAAGCCTTGCTGGAGCCACATTCCATGTGTTGTGCGGTGCTTATTGTTCTGTGTATGCGAGGGACTGGTAATGGGGGCAAACACAGGCACCTCTTAATAGGTTGCAAAGAGTCAGCCAGTAAGCAATGATGCTGAGCATACATGTCCTTGACTGATTACTATCACTAAGCTTCCTGATCATAGGGTTATCCTTTTCCAGGTAAGAATTTGATGTACCTCTCTGAAGACACCTAGCCATGAAGCACACATCTGTCTTCAGCTAGGTCTATCATAAGATCTCATTGTTGCCACAATTACCAATGTCTACTGCTGCTACCCATGGTGTGTACAACCTCTAATAATTGTAGATATACCTTCAATAGCTGACATCAGAAAACTCATCTCCTCAATGTACTTCTGAAGATTCCTCATGCAATAATTAACCCCTGGAGAGAAGCTCTCTGGCTTACATTAGCTTGGGTGTTTCCTACTGGTTGTAGGATGCCACTGGTAACAGAATTATTCAAGGCAATTTATATTGGGCAAATGGAATGGATGTTCAAAGCTGTTTCTGGAGGCCTTATTCCTTTCTCAGTAGTTAAATAAAACATTTACAAAACACAAATAGATTATTTAAAATGTAATGATTTCTCGCATGGGATGATGGCAAGAGCCACTCTTACTGTAATAGTTTCAGGAGCAGCTTGCTTGCAATTGCTTTGTTTTTTCCTCTTCCAGATGGCAACTCTTTACTATTTACTCACACAGTGAAAAGTCAGAGAGATTCCTCAACCTGCTCGTGCTGCTTCCCTTACATTCTCAACAAGCCATATAGCTACAAAGTAATAGTGCTTCAGAGCTTAAAGCAAGCATGTCCGAGCCCTCCTGGACCTGACAGGGGCCTTGACTACCTCCCTAGAAGACGTTTGCTTATTGTTTTGATTTTGTTAAGGTCTTTTCAAGACTCTTGCTATGCCCTTCACCAAGGCTTTCTATCATCAGCTTGATTCATTAGGCATTTTTAGTTTCTGCCCCATGCCCAGGTTGTTATCATAATATTCATCCAACAGAGCTCATTCTACTTCTAGAATTAGTGTTAACTATGTAAACATACACTCAGTAGTGAAACAAGTGTTGGTGATTTACAACATTATTAACACTGAAAATCCTCATCCTGGTCTTGACAATCCTACATCTGCATTCTCCTTTTACCTTATACCTGCTAAATATACCTCTGTTTCCAATTCATGATTTTGGAAAACCTGGCTTTGAGTTTGATCTCCACTTCTTAGTTCATCTTAATTGGCAATTACAATTATCAGGAAGATTCCACCAAGGACAATTTTACCTATACATTCAATGAGCTACTATCATCCTCAAATCTTACTGAAATAATTTCGGAACCTACTCATTCTAAAAGGCTCACATAAAGGTGTATCTTCACACTCTACCTGACCATATATTATTCTATAGACTATCACTATAATTTTGACAGATTATCTACTAATTAGTAATTCAATCTCTAATTCATATCCACAGAAAGTGACAGAAACTACACAGAACTAGTCTAATGTTACTCCAGAATTAGTCAATATTTACTTTTAAATTAAATGGATAGTCTAGGTAGTCAACACAGAGCAGATGTACAGAAATCTAGGTCCATTCTTCTAGAACAGAAAATATTTTTAAAAATAGTTGCAGAATCATCAACGACTTGCCTGATTCACTGACTAGTTATGCAATGATCACACTTTCACTAGAATGTGTCATATCCAGTAAGAACCATACAGTCAAGCATTCTGCTGCTGATACAAAAGTTGCTAATTCAAAGAAAAATATGCACTGTACAATCAATAATGTACGTTTTTTTTGCATCACTCTGTAAGAGATGGTTTTAATTGCAGACTCTTAAATCAAGTTCCTATAGTGATCTCTGCAAAATGAACGTGATTAAGTTAATCCATCTAGATACATTGGAAACTGAGACAGTCATTATACTTCCAGTCCCACTATCAACTATCAACTATAATGTTACATCCTTTTTATTTCAAGATATACATGCATCCCACAGCCAAATTCTTCCATTTGAAAGGAACAAAATGCTATATGTATTCAGGTGAATCCAAGCTGAATTTCGGTCTCTCAAAACAAGCAACAGGAGCAGAGGTGACATGTGTTGCAAGAACTCTATATGTATTCCTTAAAGTTGCTTAAAATACAAGCCTGGTTCTATGCTTACATTGTCACTGTTTGTTAAGTAAATATATTACAGTGAGTGGTACAAGTATAGAGCATAAACGTTAGCCTTGCTTGTCCAAATAATGCATCTTATAAAAGATGTGTTGTCACTTGCCATTTTGTTTTTAGACTAATGATAAATGGACATTTTAGGAAAATGCATTTGATGCTCTGAAGGTATTGTTCCCAAATTTCTAAGGTTGCTTTGATCTTGTAGTATCATTAAGGTTCACAGGGTCATTATCCGAGGCATCTCCCTACAACCTTTGTCAAGATATTGCAGTGAGTTCTCTTCTGGGCCACTTTGGTCTCACTTAGTTTAGCGTTTTACATGTTTAAGGCTGACCCTGCTCTGCATAGCCACATATAATACATTTGTTTTCACAACATTATTTTAGGAATATGCAGTATGCTTGTTATTCAGGGACTCTTCTTGAGATTCGCTCAGTAGAAGGTTGATCGGAATACAAAACATCATAGCATACTATTTTCTCTGGTAGTTCAGCAGCAGTTCCTAACATTTAGACATAACATGGTTGCACATCTGCATCTTCTAAAGCAATTGTTTTTATCATAAAAGCTGTGTCTTAACCCCTTGGGGGGCGAAGAGGAGCTTTCAGCAGAGAGGACTGTTCTGAAACTAAAACAGTGCCTGACATGCAGCCCTGCCAAACCCAGAGATCACATATAAATCCCTGTGCTCATACAGTGAAGGTAGATTAGCCAGGTTGACAATTTGCCATGGTTTGGATGTTTGTCCTATATTCCTTGCTAGTAGTGCTATTTACTTAGTAGTGCTATTTTCTTAGTAGTGCTATTTACTCTGCTTAGTTACATTGGAGTAATGATGACCGTAAATTTGCTACATAATAGTTTCAATAAATATATTGTAAACTTTCTTCTCGTCTTTCTTGTGCTTACCATGGGCATGAATATGTGTGTGAACAACAAAAGGGGTAGGATCTGTTTCCACGGTTCCCTCGGGGACTGGAGTGCCATGTTTGAGGTTGCCGACATCACCTGCTACTCTAGATAAGTTAGGAGTTCAGGGAGGCCCTGTGAGCTAGCTAGGATGTGAGCCGACAGGTACGGACGGTGTAGAGACTCAGGACCAGATGTACGACCATTCCATCGTAAAATGCAATTTTTTATGACTCACAAAACGGAATGTACTAATTTGCCTCAAACACATTTAGGGATTCCCAATGGGGTCACAAATGACCTGCCTTATCACTAGTCATGAGGCAGGTCACACTTTGCGACCCATTGGGAATGGGCTACAATCACAGGGATGGTGGCCTGGAGGTGTCAGCAGACCACCACGCCTGAGTTTGCTTTTCAAATAAAGCAACTTCTTATTTTTTTCAAATTCAACCCATTTTACTTAAAGGAAAACAAGATGCCTTTAAAAAAACAAATGAAAAGGTTTCTTTCACAAAGGTGAATAGGTCCTCTGGGGACCCCTTCCCGTTTGCGACTGGCTTACCAACTACTAGAAGTAGATGGTAAACTGCGATAATTTTGCGACCACATATGAGGTCACAAAACAATTCCACACCCACCGCCACATTGCTATTAGGAAGGGATGCCCTTGGCATGCCACTTCCTAATAGCGACTCACAAACCATATTTGCGAGTCAGGAATAGGTTCCAGATGTGCAAAATGAGGCTTGTACATGGTACAACCCTTTTTAGTGGTTGCAAACGGCCCGAATTTATGTTTGCGACCGCTAAAAATGGTCCTACATCTGGCCCTCAGTCCCTACACTCTGGTGTCCTGTTGTCCTAATACACTGCCCTGCTTTATCAGCAGGATCCGTGCAACAGTCTGCATAGGAGGGCACCAATTTGCTGCAAACATTAATTTTATGTCTATGCTTGTAAGCCACAAGCAATCTTCTTGATTGCCAGTACACTCCAAATCTTAGAATACAGGTCTTTAACATGAGGTATCTATGGGGGGAGGGGTCCCCATTTAGGCAGCAGGGCTATCTTGCACATTAAGTGATTCAGTGTGCCTCATCGTTCTCCCTTCTGCGAGAATCGGTGATAACTGTCTTTGGAATGGTATAGGGATTCGACTCATCTTGAGCAGCCCATCCCCTTTAAAGATAATACTTGCCCTTCTGCCTTTCTGGGCCTATTTGTTGCGACAGAGAAACATGGTGGTTTGGCCAATGTTCAACGGGAAGTCCGAGCCTCTGAGTGTTGTTATCGTGAATGTCTCCCTAGACCTGTCAAATGGAGAACCACAGGCACAGCTGTGGGTATCATCACAGTCAGCTAGAATAAGGACACAAGGAGATCTGTAGATCACAGGTAAGCACCCAGTGTGATAGTACTAGAGAAGTGAAGAATCTTCAGTAGAGGTGCCAGTGGATAACACAGAGATAGACATCTGATTTCCACAAGCCGAGAGATCGCAAACAAAATATGTCAATTCTAGCATCAGGAGGTATCCAGAGTTTGAGGATGGCCATGAGAACACCAGTGATGCATATTGGTTCAAGGGTGCGGCAGATTGGCTTTTGGTGGCTGGAGAATGGAGAGAAGTAGGCCAGTCTGCATCAAAGGTGGAACTTCCGGGTCAGACCGGGCAGTGGCAGTATTTAAAGAAAATGAAGACCGTAGGAAGCTGCCTTGCAATCTTACATGCTGCATTGGCTTTCTGCTTGTGGTTTGTTCATTCACAACTTTCTGCCCCCCCCACCATTGCTATTTTCCTCCTTTATCGTTTCTCAGTTTCTGAACTTTCTACCTGTTATGCTGATATTGCTCTTTTGATTCGATTTTAGCTTTGTCTTATTGTGTTTCCCCCTTTTGCCTTCCCTGCTCAGAAGAGCCCTAACCCATTATTTCATTCACTTCCACCTGGGTGAGGCTCACAGCAGCTCACCTTTATGAAGTCAGTGAGTGTACTTGTTTACTATTGGCTTATTGGGAGCGTTTTGTGCTTTTCTTCGATACTAAAATTCTGCATATACTTTCCCTGCTTAGAGAGTCATTATATTACAATAGAGACTTCATGTATACCTGTGCTGCAATCAGAGACAGCCGTGCTGAACAATACCTTGCATGTAGTGTGTGTCTCCCTCCTTTTCTCAATCACATTTGCCTTTTCCCCTGGTGTTTGTCTTTGTCTTGTATGTTTAGTCTGTCCTCCATGGTGCAGACTGAGCCACATTCTGGGGAGAGATGTGGATTGTTGCAATCCAAAACTTAACAGCCACTGTGGCAGAGGCACATAGACTGAAACTGAAGTAATAATACTTCAAGGGGATCACATTATGCAGTAACTGAAAAATTCAAAATTATTCTGCAGTAGAAAATGGCTACAGAAAAGTTAATCAGTCTTGCTAGCAATGCTCATAAATGCATAGAATCATTAGGCATGCAACTTAAAAATGCATGAGGACTGGAAAAAGACATATTGAAATATATTAGCTATGAATATCTGATAACCTTGAATCATGTTCAGATATTTCCGTTTATAATGAAGATAATGTTGGAGTCCCTGACCTAACAAAATTAAATATTTTATAATCAATATCGACAGGTAGAATTCTTCTTCCACAATCCCAAAACCAGGTTGCAACCCTGTTTGACAAGGTATCAGGCCTTTCTACTTTCAATTTCAAAAGGTAATTAATCCAATATTGTTTTCACATAGTGTTTGCCTCACGCATCAAATAAAGAGATGGGCCAAAAGTTTAAAGAGAACATCCTGTCTCATTCTTTTCAAGAACATTTTAGCAAGGTCTACTCTGTATCCCATGAAGACAAGTATAAGGGGTTCCTGGATGCTACGCCTCACCAGCCAAGGACTTGTGGTTTAATTACTCCCACTGAGGTCTCTGAGGTTGTTCTTGCAATAAAACAAAGCAGCAGTAGAAACGCTCCCGGCCCAAACACATCCCAATGGACTTATACAAAAATAGGACTCCCTTGTGGGCCCAGCTACTAAGTGTTAAATACTAGGGGGCAAATTTATAACGGACTTGCGCCACTTTTACGCCGCCATTGCGTCACTTTTGTGACACAGCGGCGGCGTAAACCCTGCGCCATGTTGCGCCCCATTTACAACGTGACGCATCTAGGGAGATGCGTCACGTTGTAAAGCTTGCGCCACATGTGGGCGTACCTGCACAGGGCGGGCGTGCCGGCGCAGGAACGCCTCCGAAAAGTGGCTGAGTGAAATCTACAAGATATAACTCATTCACTTTTCCAGCCATGCTGCGTCAAAACCCTGCGCCAGCTTGAAGCAGGCGTAAGGATTGACGCAGCATTGTAACGATCGGGCACCCCCGAGCCTTGCTGGAGCTGCGTCACGCTTGCGACGCAACTCCAGCAATGCGCCAACCTTCCGCCATCAGATGCGTCACGCATCTGTTTATCCTTGCGCCACGATGCGCTGCATTGTAAATGCGGCGCATCTATTGTGGCACAAGGGTAAACTTTCATGACGCATCTTCCCTGGCGCATCCATGCTGATTTGCAGGGATGCGCCAGGGAACATAAATCTGCCTCTAGGTTTCTGGTTACCAGAAATATGCACCCTGTCCAAGCTGCGACCACAATCCAAGTCAGGGTTAGTGTAGTACACACTAAAACTTACCTGTGCTCACGCTTTAGTAGCGTAGCAGAGAGCAGTTAGGCTAAACTCAAGAGGCAATGTGTAAAGTGTTTGTGCACTCAGACACAGTAACACAGTGAAAACGCCACAAATGCATTCCACATCAGTTTAGAAAAATAGCCCAAAATATTTTTCTGAGTAGAGCAAGACAAAAACGATAAAAAATCTAAAATATACAAGTGCAGTTATGAATTTTGCTAGATTACATCAAAATGCAGTACTTAGAAATCAATAGCTCCAACTGGGGTTATATGATCACGCTTGATCAGGGCAAATCCAGAAGTTCAGTCCAACCATGATGGAGTGTGAGCTGGATACAGGAGTCACGCAGACCCGCTGACAGAACCTTAGATCCGTGTAAGCTCCAGGCCGGTGCACAGTGCAAAGGATGGGATGCATCGCTGTCTAAGGTAATGTGTTGTTTCCGAAGTCGGGCAACGTCATTGAAGTATTAATGTCAGGACCGCTGTGTGTTAGGCCGATGTGTTACTGTTGAACCGCTGGGCTGTAGGTGATGCGTTGTTGTGAAGAAGCATAGGGCCAGGAATTCATCGGGGATCGGGTGAGGTGCAGACGCTGCGTCGGCAAAGTCGGATCTGTGTTGTAAGTCAAGGGCGTTGCATAGCACAGTCAGCGAGCGGTGGCCATGGCTTCAATTCAGGCAGTGGTACTGCGTCGATATCGCAGGAAAATGTACTGGTTCTGATCGATGCATCAGTGTGGATGTGTTGGTGTATTGGTTTCCTGGGTTGCTGTACCAAACACTCACTTCCAAGGGCCCAGGACTGGATTTGGCACTACTTGGCAGAGCAGGACTCACAGCAGTGGAGCCTAGGTGCTGGCAGCAAGATGCAGCTGAAGTCTTTCAAATCCCTGAGACTTCATGAACAGGAGGCAAGCACAAAAAGCCCTTGGAGAACCTTTAGAAATGCAGGATGTAGAGAGTCAAGTTCAGTCCTCTCACTCACAAGCAAGAAGCATCAGGCTGCAGGCAGCAGGACAACACAGCAAAACAAGCTGCAAAGTGGCAGTCCCTCCTGGCAGCACAACAGCTCTTCTTCCTGGTAGAATGTCATCAGTTCCAGAAGTGTTTTCTGTCAGAGATCCAGCGCTTATACACATTTTAGCCTTTGAAGTAGGTAGATTTCAAAGAAAGGTATTTGTAGTGCACAAGGCCCTAGCCTTTCTTGCTCTAGCCTCAGACACACTACAGGGGGGTAAGCATTTCTTTATGTGGGGTCGGACAACGGTCCTATTCAGGTGCAGGTGTGAGCTCCTACCTTTCATTCTAGCCCAGGAAGACCCATCAGCCTGGCGATCGGCCATCAGGATATACAGGGCACACCCCAGCTCCCTTTGTATGTGACTGTCTAGAGAGAATGCACAAAGCCCATCTGTCACCTAACACAGACATGTATTCTAGAGACAGGAAGAATGGACAGAATGGTTAAAGTAAGAAAAGCCAACTTTCTAACAGTTACATTTTCAGACCTGTAATTCAAAAATCAACCTCACTACAAGATATGTTTTGAAATTGTCATTACAGAGGCACCAAATGTCAAAAGGCAGCTCCAATGCTGACCTATGGGAGATATAGGCCTTGCAGTAGTGAAACATGATTTTAATAGCTTTTTCACTACCAGGACTTGTACAATTTAAAAGCACTACTTTTTAAATACACTGACCTTAGGGCTGCCCAGGGCCTACCTTAAGGGTGATTTATATGTAATAAAAAGGGAGGTTTGGGCCTGATAAGTAGTTTATCTTGGCAGATTGAAATTGCAGTTTAAAACAAACTGCACACACAGGCTCTCCAGTGGCAGGCCCGAGACATGTTTGCAGGCTACTCATGTGGGTGGCGCAGTCGGTGCTTCAGGCCCCCTTGTAGCATCTGAATTACATTCCCTGAGCACTGGTAGTGCACAGTACTAGGGACGTATCAGTATATCGAATATGCCAATCATGGAGAAACCAAATGCAATTACATTTTAAATACAGAGCACTTGCACTGGGTAGCAGTGGTGAAGTGCCCAGAGTCATATAGCAAATTGAAACAAGTTCAGCAAAAAGGGGAAGAGAAAGTTAAAAGGTTTGGGGGTGACCCTGCAGAAAGGGCAAATTCTAACTCTAACATATGTTGTTGAGACTGCCATGGTAAATAGAAGTTCCTCCTCCTGGCCTGAGACCACAATTGACCCAAAATTTTAAAGAGGGACAGGCGAAACCCTAGCTGCTATCGACCAATCTCCCTGCTTTACTCAGCTGTCAACATTACAGAGAGAGTATTGTTAGCCAGACTGAAATTCTGGGGAACAGAGAACTCAACCCTTTCAGAGACCCAGTTTGGTTTCCACAAGAGGATGGGAAATATTAAACAATATTTATACCTGCTAATTGGTAAATACAAAAATGCAAATGGGGGCATGGTACACTTGGGGGCCGATTCACGGAACTAATCTGAGACAAAATCCTAAACCTACTTCTTTTGGTATTCCCAGAAGCCATTTACTACTTTTGGTATTCACAGAATGCACTTACGACTACTAACTTTACGTCCGCAATCAGACCTGAATTACCGCACTCGGGCTGGAATTTCCACACCCGGAGCGGGAATTCCGCATTTGTTCCGGGATTTCCGCTTCCAGGCTGGAATTTCTGATACCGGGCCGGAACGTCCAAATACGGGCCAGAATACCTGCATTTGGGCCTGATGATCATTACAAGTGCCTACCATCCCCCACCATGCTCCAGCTGAAGTCACTTAACATTAACTGGAAGACCAGCACCACAAACCATATGAAAGCAGCACACATACAAGGAACAGGTTTGGCCACAGATAGTTCCTGGTGTCATTCGCTGTTCATCTCCAGAGGAAAATGTACCAAATGAGGAGGAAGAAGAAATTCACTACTGAGGAGACCACCATGATTGTGGAGTTCAACACCTATATGGTCTCCCACCTTACTGCACCAGTGGCACACAGAAGGCAGCTCTATTGCAGCAATTTGCGACTGCTGTCATAGCATTTGGGGAAGAGAGGCGCACAGTCCAGGACATCAAGAAGAAGTGGCAGAATGAAAAGAAGAGGGTGAAGGAGAAGTACTCGAAGATCGAGTTGAACAAGATTCTCCCTGCCTCACATTCTAAACCCTGTCTCCGTCTCAACCCACTAGAGGAGGATATCCTCACTACAATCCACCCCTACATGCTCCATGGGCTGCCTGTGAGTGATGTCCGCAAGGTAGTACCAGGTAAATTGGATGACAAGAATAAGTATATGAAAAGATTGTCTGTGTTGCACTGCCATTGTGAGTAAGGGAGTTGTCCAAAGTTTATATAAAATATAGTCAGTCAGAGGCTCATGTGTTTCCCTCTGTATGTTGCACCACAAGTCCCACAATCCTTTGTATTAAAAATGACAAATCCCTCTCCCACTATTGAAAACATGGCCCAATACTGCTGCTGTTTATACCTAACACTGATAAGTAGCAATTGACAAAGTGCCCCTTCTACTCATCCAGACGCTGCTGGGTCAGTCAAGAATGTAATGGGGCGGGGGTTGCGGTGCAGAGGAAAATCAACTGACAACAGAATAGGGAAAATAAATACGAATTATCCAAAAAGTAACTCACCTTGTACCAGCCAAAATCACAAAGCAGAAGGTGAGAGAATCCTTATCTCAAAACATTTCATTCACATATTCCGTTGTCTATTTCCCACCCTGCCACGCCAGTACATCCCCAATGCCACACTGCTCCTACCTGCACCCGCTGTGGCAGTACTTCACAGTACTGTTAGCATGCAGAAGATATGAGGAAATGTCTGACAAGTTATACATGTACATTTTCCATTCGGTTACTTTTCTCTCTTCTCACCCATTGATACATTCAGCCAGAGCACAGACAACCATTGTAGCAGAGGTCCCTGCATCGTCAGGGCGGAAACAATATCATCCAGAGCAACGCAGACCACCCTCACTCACTGGTAAGTCAATCTGGTCAGGAGATGGTCAAAATGCATACACTGTCAGCAGACAACAGAGGGACATATAGGGCCCGAATATCAAAGGTAACCGGAGAGGAAAAACTAGCTTTACAACTATTGGAATTCTTAATGGACATTTACCTTTAGCAAATGACATTTGTGAATAGCAAAAGATAAAATATAATATATCTTGCCTCATCATACCTCTGTAATGTGGGAACATTACATGTATTCCACCAACAGTTCCAGAACTGGGAACTCAATCCTGGAATTGAGTGCCACAACATGTCAAAAAGGAGTCCCCACTATATTGTAATTGTTTTTGTAGACCAAATCAAGAAATTCAATGTTAACAACTATGACAATGATGAACAAGAAATGAGATACTATTGTCAAAGTATTAAGAATGCATCCTCTGTGCAACTTAGAATAATTTTTTACTATACATGAAATTGCCCAGTCCACCCAGTTGGTTCCATATGTTTTCATTGGATGGCTTGTGTTTTTGGCCATTAACAAAACACGACAGTGGACCTTACCTTGGGATTTGTAGTCATGTCATTTTAATAGACGTTGCTTCTAGGCAGTGGGGCCATTATAAGTTGAATGTGGGATCACTCATGTATTCCACCAGCAGTTCCAGAACTGGGAACTCAATCCTGGAATCGGGTGCCACAACAAGTCAAAAAGGAGTCCCCACTATATTGTAATTGTTTTTGTAGACCAAATCAAGAAATCCAATGTTAACAACTATGACAATAATGAACAAGAAGTGAGATGCTATTGTCAGGAGTATTAAGAATGCATCCACTGTCCAACTTAGAATAATTTTTTACTATACATGAAATTGCCCAGTCCACCCAGCTGGTTCCATATGTTTTCATTGGATGGCCTGTGTTTTTGGCCATTAACAAAACACGATAGTGGACCTTACCTCAGGATTTGTAGTCATGTCATTTTGATAAACGTTGCTTCTAGGCAGTGGGGCCATTATAAGTTAAATGTGGGATCACTCATGATATTTAGTGCTACACACTTCTGCAATGGTAGTGCCCACAACTGCTTGTGCTTATCCTTTGTGCCGGAAATTGAGTGCATCACATGTGGCAGTAGAAATGTAAAGTTGAAAATACACTTATCATTGTAGGTCCAATGATGTCCCCCCAGATTCCAACACCCACATTGACTTATGCTACAAGGTTGGCTGTGACATCTGGTCAGGGACCACACACTGTGCAGGTGCGGGGCCCTGGTAAGTAAACCCAAGAATAATGTACCTGAATGCTCATGAAATGTGCCTTTAATCTGCACTGTATGTTGTATGTGTTGTACAACACTGTTGTCCTGCATCACAATTTGCTCACATATGGCATTTAACCACATACAAGATCAGACCATGGTGGCTATTTCTATTTCTATTTCTATGCGGAATTTGTTAAGCGCGCGGACACCCAGGGGTTTCATGGCGCTAGAGAAACAGAGAAGAGGATTCGGAGGATGTAGAGTTCTAGCAGTACGCTTGTTGAAATAGCCAGGTCTTTAATGCACGTCTGAACTCAATCAGCTTGGAGCAGCTCCTGATGGACAAGGGCAGAGAGTTCCAAGTCTTTGGGGCGAGGTGTGCGAAGCTGGATCCGCCGAGTCTTTTCTTTTTAAAGGTCGGCGCCTTGAGAAGGAATAGGTGGGCGGACCGAAGCTCACGGGTCGGGATATGTTTGATAATAAGTTGGTTGATGAATCTAGGGCTTTTTCCGTGAAGAGCCTTGAAAATTATGCAGCCTGTCTTAAAGATGATCCGATGGGTGATGGGGAGCCAGTGGAGGGAGGCTAACAGAGGTTTGGCTGACTGCCTGCGGTTGCTCCTGAAGATTAATCTGGCCGCTTGATTTTGCACAATCTGCAGGCGTTTAGAGATGGTGAGGGGGAGGCCGAGGTAGGTCGAGTTAGAGAAATCTAATCGCGAGAGGACTAGCGCGAGTACTGCCTGGATGAGTGCGGAGTGAGACAACAGATAAGCGATTTTTCCAATTTTTCTCAGTTGAAAGAAGCAGGAGGAGATCACTGTTCCGATCTGGGTTTTCAGAGAGAGATCGGCGCTGAGAGTGACCCCAAGGCTTTTCGCTGTCTGGGATGGTGAAGGGGGAGTGCCCATGGAAGGTGGCCAGAAGTGGGGTCCCCAGCTGAGTGCGCTGTCACAGGGGAGTACTAACTCAGTCTTTCCTGGGTTTAGCTTAAGGTGGTTCCGATCCATCCAGCTCTGGATATGCAGCATGGTCTTTTGGAATTCCTCGACGGAATCCGGGGAGTTGAGGGGGAATATCAGCTGCAAATAGTCAGCGTAGTTAAAAATGATTACTTTTCTGTTTTTCAAGGAGTGCAGGAGGGGTTTAAGATAAAGATTAAAAAGGATGAAAGGATGACACAAAATGTATGACAAGTGAGTGAAGAATGGACATTAAATAGTACATTGTATCATATGAAGTGTCCTCCACACTACTGGATTGCAATTCAATGATATGAAAACTCTCTTGCAAAATATCAATGGTGATATCATATTGAAATTGGTGTGGGTGAGGCTCGCACTGATGCCAGTTGGGTTCTTTTGAGATGGGTGTATTTGCTGCTAAGGTGAATCTTCAGGAAGTGAAATTTCAAATCAGTTGGCTGAAAAGCACAACGCAAATCCAGTGCAACCATCAAAGCTTCTCCACTTACCCACGATGTGGGATCCTAGTCAAATGTTGCATTCTGCTTGCCTCCTCTTCTACTGTATTCACATATATAAGTGAGTGATTGACATATGAGGTTAGGATGTCTGCTGTACAAAACACCATCCGTTGTCAGCTAAGTACTACCATGATGTTGGAAATGGAGTATCCAAACTCAAAGGATGGACATAAAAAATGTGTGATCTCTCACTCCAAAATGAGCTTTGTGACTTCATAGGTAGGGAAGCACAAATGAGCCACATTCTGTACCTGACCATTGCACAACTCACACATGAACCCTGCAATGCAATGTTTGAACTGTTGTGCAAATGTCATACTGGTCAGACTGGTGATGTACACTCTTTTTGACTTGTCAACAGACATTATACTCATGAAACATGTTAGTCTTAATGGTGAAGGTGTAAGCAATGTAATGCAGAGGAGTTCTGATCATTTATCCTCTACCTTGAAATATCAGTAAGCATCTCATACAAGTTTGTTTGTTGCTGTATCATCTCATTGATGTCAGTGCGGTGTGGAGTTAACAGCTGGCAATTGCTGTATGTCAGCAGGGGCCCACATGTAAAGTCCATGAGGTAAACATGCTGCACATTGTCCAGGAATATCCTATCAATGGTCATTGAGAATAACACATACATGTTAGCTCATAGCTACCATCTGGTGTACTGAAATATGGACATGAATGTCTCACCACAGCTGCTGACAGGATGACACCAGTGCAGCGTACAACACCATCCCGGGGAATGCAAGACATCCTGGCTGCAGCAGTGAAACCCTCTCGCACCTGTCCATCAGGTAAATGTGGCGTGAAGTGTTTCCCTATCATAGATTACTAAACCATGACAAAGATCAAAACCCCCTTCTGCATAGAATCAGCAGTCGTTGTTTACAAAGTTACATACTATTACATATTATAAGTGTCACTTGTGCCTGTTTGTAAATTAGTGATGCAGATCATTGAGAATGATGTCACTTCCCTCTGCAGCTACAGCTGCTTGATCGGGGACGGCTTTGTCAACAAAACCTATGAGGAGCATGGTTCAGCAGTTGACATCAGGGGGTACTGCAAAGGGACAGAACGCTGTGGCTGGAGCTGGTGAGTCTGCTTGTGCAACGTACATCTAAGTTTAACACCTCAGTGCTATGGTGTGAGCTGTCATTTGTAGGGGTACCCAAACCAGGTCATATGTACGTCATCTGTTGATGCAAAGTCCAGTTAATCCAACCCTTGTGTTGTACCACATCTTATGCTAGGTCAATTACTAATACGGTTGCAACCTCTGTGTTCCAGGGGATGATGACGATGAGGAGGAAGGACCTTCCATCAGTGTTAGGCGATGGGCAATCAGAGGGGAAAATTCACTGCTCCTCCAGGCAGTTATGTCGGCTGCAAGGACTGCGCAAGAGGAGGAGGGTAAGTACCTGAGGATGAAGGATTGGAAGATGATGGTGACTATATATCCATCCTCTCCGGGGATGACGATTCTGATGCCAAGGACAGAAATCTTACCATATTGCCCAGATCTTGCAAGACATCACACCCTCCGCCCAGCAAAGTGCCTCAGCCTCCTCCAAAACTTAAGAGTGCCTGTCCCCAACATAGAGCTAACCAGCCATAGCTGACATGCATCCCAACACAGACATCACTCCCTCACAGCCCTCACATCCGGGACAGACATGGTGGTTCCCCTACACACTCCTCCCTATACAATGTATTCCAGGCATCCTCTCCACCAACCCTGTTGTGGTGCAGGTATCCCCTGGTCACCATTCTCCTGTCCACAGGCGTACACCTGTCACACCCCACTGCTGTTGGACCTGCTGTTCTCATCCATGGCTGACCCCTGCAAAGAGGGCCTGCACCTGATTATGGTGGCCAGTGGGAGCAGGACTTCTTCCAACAGCAGTCAGATGTGAGGGAGGACATGTGTGCCATAGAGGCGACCCTGTCAGACATGTCTGAATCCCTGCAGGACATGCTCCAATTCCCTCAGGTGGTGAACAGAATGACCCAGGTTTTGGATAGGATGGATAGAACTTGGCAAGACATGTCCAAGATTGCTGAAAGTGATCTAAACTCTCCCTTCACGATCAACGCAGGGAGGGGAGCCATCACATCTGCCTGCACCACATCACACCCACACACCTGTACCACCAACTGCACAGGACCACAGCAAGGGTACACACCCACAACCGCACCCTGAACAGGTACTCCCACAATGTGCACAACCCACCACCCCCTGAACAAGCACTCCCACAACGTGCACTACCACCACCACCATCTGAACAGGTGCTCCCACAAAATGCAGAACCACCACCACCCTTGAACAGGCACTCCCACCACCTGCACAACCAGCCCTTGTCCACACACAAACACCAACTGTACATATACCATCTGCCCCTGCACCTGAACTTCATCCTGTACAAACACATGCACAACACCCACCTACACGCAGGCGACAAGCCAGACATGATCACTCACAGCGATCATCATCTCTGAAATTGCGAAGTCGCAAGCACGATCACCATTGACAACATCCCAAAAACGAATTGACCACTGTGAATATGTGTAAATAAAAAGTAAATATCCTCACAAGTCAAAATTCTGTGGCGTACATTGTCCCGATGTATACCAGTTTTGGTGGCCTAGAGATATGAGGATGTATGTGTGTGTGTGACACATTTACAAGTGTAACCCCATCATTGCAACAAGCCATAATGTGCAGAGCAGATGACTCACAAAATACATGTCCATATTTTGTACAAGACATTCACAATGAAGTTAAAAAAGTTAAACAACAACAAATAAATAATATCCCTCTAGACCTCTATTTCTTTATCATATGGCTTGTAAAAAGCTCAAACATCATATATGAACGCTACAAATTGCTCAGTGGATGCTAGTCAGATTATGGGCAAGTACAATAAAGGAGAAAGAGATTTTTTGCGGGTAAATTCGACCGCAATATAGCATAAGACTGGGCCTCTAATTGTGACCCTGCGCCTTTTATCCTTCTTTTCTCTGACTTATTGAATACCACTTGTACTATATATGTTTATGGATACTTAATTGAGCTTCTAATACAAGCATATGTGTCTTTCCCTTTAATGCAGTAATATTGAAACTGCATTTACTACCAGACGGTGGCAACACGTCAATAACTACAGGCGCAACAGTAGTTGATACATATTAAGCATAAGGTAATTAGCCGCAGTCTTGCCACCAATCTTTTAAAAGTATGTTATCGCTATGGGCCTACTTACTAGGCTCTGCACTTTCTGAGCCAACCGAACTTGTTTACCCAAAAATACCACAATGTCCAGATCCTTCGAATCTGATGCGGACACATGGCCGGCCGGTGCAGGAACAGGCACCACACGGGGTCGAGACACACGAGGAGTACGAGGGGAAACAGTGTGGGGCAACAGATAGGGGGAGACATTGAGAGTGCTATGGGAAGGAGGTTGGGAGACAAAAGACAACATGGCTGCAGTCAGGGAATTAACACTGGCAGTGAGGGTGGCCAGAGCTCCGACAATTTCCTCTCGCATCATGCGTAGCTCTAGACACATATGCAGCATGATGCAAGAGGTCATGCCTGGCTGACCCTCACATACCCAAATCAATTCCTCTGGGACAGCCACAGATGGAACAACACAGGGAGGAGTTTGGGTGGAACATGAGGGGTGTGGTGCCTCAGGTTCGGAGCCAATATTGGGGTTGACTTGGCAGCTACGAGGAGGGGGACAGGTTGCAGGGGATGCAGCTGGAAGCCCCAAATGAATGGGGGCCTCTAGAGGTAGGGGGGGGGTGATGGCAGGCCCAGTTTGTGTAGTGGCCTGCCCCGGGGACTCCTTGACAGACCTTACAGGTGAATGGTCCGGGGGAGAGTAGCTCTCCTCCGCCCACGGCCAGAGGTGTCCAGTTCTTCCCCCCCAATCCAGTGTCCAAAGCCTCCACCCAGTCCGTAGCACCAGAGTTGTCTTCCGGGTCAGTCCGGGTGGGCGCAATCCCCATGCCTCCTGATGTTGAGAGTCCCACCTCATCGTCCTCTTCCCCACTACTGGAAAGAGGTCGTAGCCGCCGTCGCACCGAAGATCTCCTGCTCCGAACTTGGTCCTGCTGTTGTTCCATTTGGCCAGCTGTGCCCACTGAAATGTAAGAAAAATCATGATGTAGTGGTTGTACATGTCAGGACAAGACACATACCTAGATGAGCCAAGGTCGGACTTTATTTTCCTCTGTTCACACTATACAGTTGTCAGTGTTTATGAGCTTACATCACGTGTATGTTCACTGTCATCTCCTGATTTGAGTCTGACATAGACATCTCACGAGATTATTTGTGGCTTACACAACTGTATTGGACAACCCTCAACTTTGGCATTCTTGTGACATGTGGGTCCTGTCACTGCTAAATGGGCAGGTTCCAAACCCAGTCTACAAAAGGAGATCATAGAGAGTCCAGATGGTATTGAAAAGGGCCTGTGATATGGAGTCTCAGCACTGTTACGTCTAGACAAATGTTATCTGCTGTGTAGCATTGTATGGGGCAAGATAAATCCCGATTGTGGGTCACACGTCCACAAAGGCCAAGGCTGTTTGGTTTGCTATGTTGTGAGTCTAGCCTTTTGATATTTCCTCAAAAAAGCTGACAATCCAGTGCTACATATTGCCTCCGGTGACTGATAAGGTAGTGCTGTGCACCAGTGAACAGTAGTGGGTCGTTGTTACAGCTACCTGTGCAGGAAAAATTGCTTACAAGCCACTGAGGGTAAGACGTGTGTCAGTATACACACTTGGCAAAATTGGACACACTTAAGAGTGAGGCAAGGATCTCAAAATCTGTCTTGACTCCATGGCACATGATGATCTGTCTCAATCAGAACCCAAACCCAACAAATGCAATGCAAGTCACAGCATCCAATACCCATTGGCCTCTTCTACACACACTGGACAGTGTCTATACCATTCCTCATCCAATGCACACATCAGTTATGATTCCCTTGGTTCACTGTTAGTGGTGCTGGCAGTGCAAATTTCAGTACAAATGCAGGTGTGTGGCTCAATTCCCCACTTGTCATGAAGAAACTACAACTCCCAGAATGCACTCTATCCTGTACAGTCCATATGCCAGAGTGAGCCCTTTGCTTCATGATAACTGCTGCATAGACACACAATAGGTGAATGGAGGCATGGGACACACAATGTTACAGCTCTGTCTTCAGTCACATCATACTTCCAGACACATATTGCGTATAATGCACTTACCAGGTATCTGCTGCTCATGCTCTTCCATCTCCTGTATAGCGGGGAGAGGCGAGGATGATGCACATGGTGCTGGGAAGACTGCCCCAGTAACTCCTCAGCCTTGTGCCTGGCCCAGCATTCTAAGTCCTCCCCGCGCTTGGCGCATGCCCTCACATTCCTGGTGTGAATGCCCACTGCACTGCAGCGCTCACCAATGTCAGCCCATAGCCTGGCCTGGGATGCATTGCTCAGCTGGTACTCTGGTCCCCATATAGCTGAGGAAATTTGGACAGCACCGCCCCCAGCCAAGATGTCTAATTCCCTTTCCGTAAAATGGGATGCTTTCTCCTCATAACCCTCAGCCTTTTGGGGGGAAATAAGTTTGAAAAGACAAGATGGCAGATGATCTGATCTGTGAGAGTGGATGACTCAGAATGAACACAAAATGGTTGTCAACAACTTCCTGTATAAAATAATGTGCTCTGGTTCATTTTCAGAGATTACAGCCTGAAAACGTAATTTCAGGTTCCGGAGCGTTGGGGCTGCATGCGTGTTGCACACTCCGGAACCGGAAACTACGTTTTCAGGCTGTAACCTTCGAAATTGAATCAGAATTCATTCTTTCATACAGGAAATGATATAAAGGAAGTGGGAGACAGGAAATACATCACAGGAAGTAGTTGACAGCCATTTTGTATTCACTCTGATCTATCCACAATCACAAATCAAATCCACTGCCATCCTGCTGTTCTGTAGTGGAAAAACCTGACATGACAGTGCAAAAGAGAATCATAGACATGTAACAAAAGGGGGAACAGACCACTTAATGACATTTTGGCTCGGACAAGGGAGGCTGACATAACATCAAACCCCAGTTTAGTTTTCTCCTACTTTGCATTATGGTTCATGTAGTCCATATTTAGTGCTCAGCACGAGTTGTGTGTCGTGTTACAGAAAATTGGGGGGAAGCAGTGCTGTGTATCACAGACACATTGTGCCTGATTCACCCATAACATTGTCACTCATGTTGTAGGCCCATCGTTTGTGGGGGAGTCAAATCTGTTGAGGGCAAAAGCACTGAGAATACAATAGTTATTCACTTTTGTGATTAAGGAACCCATCCCAGTAAGGTTCAGGAGGTCTCTCTGAACATGTACAGTTTTTCCTCTGCGTCAATAGATTCCTTAGAGACATCCACCACACTGATCGCTGACATGGGAACATAATTTGAAGCATGGTCAGTCTTTTGACTACTGTCAACAGCTGTGGTTTACATGCAGTTAGTGTGGTTTGCAAAGTAGTCTCAGGATGGAATTTTTGGACAGAGTCCTAGTTGTCCAACTTTCATCATTGACAACAGACTACAAACCACATTTTGTCCATGACACAACAGGTTGCTCATGTGAAAAACGTGGCAACCAGCTGATCACAGACTTGCATACCCTGACCTAGGTTATGTGCAATGGCCCGGTTCCCAGATTCAGAGCTAGCCGATGTACAAGAGGTATGTGTAAGCCATGCGTTAAAGCTATGTTGTGCAAAACACAACAGGCTAATATGATCTTGCACACAACTTCAGGGGAGTACAGCAGCACACCCCCTGTACGGTCAAGTCATCTGAATCGCGACTTCAACAGACCAAAAGTGCGCTCTATGATGGCTCGAGTCTGTATATGTGCCCTATTGTACCTACGCTGAGGTACAGTATTTACACGTCTGTAAGGGGTGAGGAGTTGTGGGGAGAGTGCATACCCAGCATCGCCTAAGGAGGGAAGAAAGGGCAATTGGTTACATTTCCCTCTTTGATTTACACAGGACATGATCTATACTTTGGTACATGCAGTGTCTGTTGAGACCGTGTATGTTGCTTTATGATTCTTATTGTACAATAGTTGTTAATGTAAGGTGGCATTCAGACACTTCAATTGCACATATCCCTAATTTTTAGTGCTTGGTACTTACCCAGTAGCCACATGTTGCCAAATTCTCCCGCAGCCATCCGCCGGGCAAGAGATGACATGCGGAATACGAAGCTGTCATGGGTATTGCCTGGGAACACCGCATGCACATCAATGAATCTCCCACTGGCATCACAGACAGCTTGCACATTGATAGAATGCCATGGATGTCTGTTTCAGAAGATGTGTTCAATGCGACGGGGTGGTTGGAGGGCCACATGGGTACAATCAATTGCACCCAGCACATGTGGGAAGCGAGCAATGAGACAGAAATCTCTAGCTGCCCTTTGTCTCATAGCCAGTGTATGGGGCATTCGTATGTGGTGGTGGGCTCTTGCAGTGATGCATCTCAGTACCTGATGCAAGCACCGCGACTGGCTTGCCTGGGAAATGCGCACATGGTCACTGGAGACCCTTTGGAATGACCCAGTGGCAAAGAAATGGAGAGCTGAAAGGATCTTGAGAGAGGATGTAATGGCATGGGAGCTGCAGGTCACAGAGTCAAGTTCCTGCTCCCACTCACATACCATCTCCAAGATGACTTCTGGAGGAAAACGGTATCTGGCCCTGACATCTTGGCTGGACATCCCAAAAAGTTTGATCCTTTGTCTAAAGATCCTCTCTTCTCTCCTCCTCCTCCTCAAGTCTTCTTGTCGCATGGCAAGGGGTAGAGCAACAAACAAATTTAGCGACGTGTTGAAAGGGGTTGTGTGTGTCTGCTCTGCATTCATACATGCTGCAGGGCTGGGTTTGGCTGCAGTGTGTCAGCTGATGCATGGTGGGGGATGGTAGACACTTGGACAGGTGTTTACCCATGAGGAAAATGATCAACGGCCAGAGTGCGGGTATTCCGGCCCGGATTTGGAAATTCCAGCCTTGCATCGGAAATTCGGTCCCGGAAGTGGAAATCCCGGCACAAATGCGGAATTCCCGCTATGGGTGCGGAAATTCCGACCCACGTGTGGAAATTCCGGCCCGATTGCGGACGTAAAGTTAGTAGTCGTAAGTGCATTCTACGAATACCAAAAGTAGTAAGTGCCTTCTGTGAATACCAAAAGTGGTAAGTTTAGAATTTTGTCTCAGATTAGTTCTGTGAATCAGCCCCTTGGCATTTATGGTCCTGAGCTGTGCCTTTGATACAGTCAAAAGATCAAAGATATGGTCCATTAGGCTGAAAAAGAAGTGGAGAAATTCCTAATCTCCCTACTTTGAACCATGCACACTAACGTTACAGCAAGGGTATGTGTAGTCTAAATGGTGAGTGTACAGGGCCTATTACGTCTGAAAGAGGCATGCACCAAGGCTGTGTCCTGGTGATATCTGTAGTCAATCTGTACATTAACAGGCTTGGGAAATACATAGTGAGCACTGGGAAAGCTGTACAGCAGCTAAGCCATTGCCCAATTACCATCCAACTGTAAAAGGATGGTGTAGTCCTGATGGCTAGGACTGCCAATGGTCTCCGGGGCCATCTGGAGGATTTAACTAAGTCATACACAATGATATATGGACCACACCTTTTGATTACTTAGGGTTTGCACTCCATTCTTTTCTTGAATGAGGCAAGTTATACACCATAAGGTCTCAACAGTCCTCTTGATCCATTGAGGTTATGTTGAGATGTGCCTCCAAAGTAGGGGACAAGTCAATAAAAGAGATACTGATGCTGACAATTTATAATAGTAAATGTACGTCTGTGGTCTCATGTGGAGCAAGGTGGCTCTTGGTGCCACGTAGGTGCTTCACCTTTGCCTGCCAGAGCGTTGGGGCTCTCCTACTTCAGGGATCAAATTAAAATCCACACGATTTTATTGTGGATGTCCATATGAGTTAAATAGACAAGCTCGTTGCGGGCTATACTAAAGGAATATTTGTCCCTAGATAAGGCACTGTCTAACCCCTGATTGGGCTATATATTTTGCTGGATGGTTTCTGTGTTTTTCACTGACCCAAAAACTATGGGACCTAGAACAAGAGAGAAGGTCAACTGTATTTCCATTGTTGATAAAATGTTAGGCTCGTGACCAAACTGTGCAAAACCTCTGTGCTCTCCCACATTGATTAACTGACCTCGAAGAGCAAAGAAACCTATCTTCTTTATGAAAGGCACGGGTTTTACTTGACACATATCAGACTGAACACTGTACAGAATCTTTTTTTTCTCCAGAGTAACTAAGTCCATGTGATAATTATAGCTCAGAACAAAGCACAATAAACGTTGTCTTATTTTGCACATCATATTCTGCTCCTAGGAAATGTTATCTACTTCTGATTTTAAGATTTATAACATCAAACAGTCCAGGCCAGCACTGAACTTCCAACAGAAAAGTGCAGTTTAGTTGTAATTAAGTTTATTCAAAGTGCTTTTTGAAAAGGAGAAAGTTTTAAGGTACCACAGACTACTGAAAACAGGATGAATTATAGATTGAAATATTATGCTTATGTTGTAATTGTAATTTATTTAAGAAACAAGGTTTCTAATGACCAGATGTTTTGTGCAAAATGTTTATTATTTCTATATCGTTCACACTCAATTTGTTAAATGATAATTTTTTAACGATTATTATATTTTATTCTGAATTTGTACTTAGAAAACTTTTTTGAAGTTGAAGATATGTTGACTGGCATTATGTTCACATATTTCCTTTTATAAGGGCGTTAGGTTGTAGTCTCTGATGTAACAAGTTTTCATAATCTATATGGACAGTCAGAAAGCTTCTGTCACAGTCGCAGGATCAGTTTGGATCCTTGCTTGACGAGGTATCAGGGCTCTCTACTACCCAGCTCAAAATAGAATGGATCCAACATTGTTTTCCCATGGGGCTTGTATCATGCATCAAGTAAGGAGATGAGCAAATAGTTTAAAAAGGACATTCAGTCGCCTTCTTTTTAAGAAGGCAGAAATAAAACAGGAGGAAAGACCCTGTTCAACAGACATTCAATTGGTCTTACCTATGATTGTACAACTGAAGTAAAGCAATGTATGGAGGCCACATGAGATACAGCTTCCTTGTTTGCTTTAAATCAGGGCTCTTCAACCTTTTTGTACTAAGAGCTACTTTTGTTCAATGAATATCATTCAAAACTACTAGCTTTAGTGTAATAGTAGTAACAGCATCGGGAAAGATTACCTTATCAGACACCCTATGCAAGATTGCTAGCAGTGAACACCTCAGTGCATCAGGAGGGTTACAAGCAATAATGTAGAAAAGGCCCGGTCAATTTGGACTGACTTTACATGGGTAACTCATAACAGCCATAGCTGCAATGCTCCCTGTGTCAAGGGAACAATATTAGTAATAACTCTCCCTATTGCCACATGATTTATCACTCAGATATCAGCTTTAAATATATTTTGGAAATTCAATCATTTTTCACCAAACATTAGCCTTAGAGTTCTGTAAATACACACATTTTCATCTCTAATGCACACTTTTCAATTTTGGAATACATACATCTACTTTAAATGTTTCAGAGCTGAAAAATGTAAATTTCCCGGAAGCCATAGCTGCCCATTAGGGTCATTACATACACAATTCAACCGCCTAAAAAATGTATCTCCATGATTGTGTAAAATGCAAACATGCATCCACACTATCTTTGCCAAATTCAATGATTATATGTCATTATGGTTTCGTATGATGCATCGATTTTTAAGATTCGAAAATAAACATTATGGGGCCTATTTACAAAGGCATTTTGCAAAGTATTTATAAATTAGTACTTCTGTAGTACTGTTTTATGTATTCTTACATGCCATTGTGAATTGCCTGCAAAACATCGAAAAGAGGAAAAAATGGTAATATTCAGGAAATATTCATATACATTAGAAAAGCGGATGACCTGCTTGCACTTTTACTAAAAGGGAGTTGTACGTTTCAGGGTTGAATCACAAATTAATTTAAGATTACAAAAAGGTAGTACTACTTCCTGTACTCACAAATGGTTTTAAAGTGTAGATGACAGACTCTTAGAGGAGCGTGAGGATCTAAACCTTAAATTCAATGTTATGTCTTGCCTTTACGATCCTTATGTGCCCAAACAGTCATAAACTTTGGAGCATTTTCATGGTTTTGGCGAGCAAGAGAAATGCAGACTTACTTAAGCAATATGTTTCATGTCTTTTACTTTTATGGAGAGTGCCTTTAAGGTCAGTTACATTTCATCTTTGCTTCTGAAAAACGACACACCAAACCCATCCCAGTTGGTGCATTATAAAATGAGACAAATTCACTTCAAAGATCCCTTCGTGTAGAGGTATTTGAGCGGAGACGGTTATCAGAAACGTGCTTTTTTGGATACACCCAGGGAAATGATGCGCATGCCCAAATCGTTACTAGCAGTTCTACAGCAAAAGTACAAACTATGGGGCTTATTTATGAGAGGCTTGCGCTGCAGTAGCGTCATTTTTTCTGACGCTCGAGGGGTGCAAGCCTCTCAGCCATATCTATGAAGCCATGCACAGCCACTCTGCTTGGCTTTGAATGGCCGCATAGATGTGGAGTAAGACAAAGCAGCACAAGGAGCTGTGTTGCTATACTCTGCGCCAGGGGGGCGTACCATGGGCATTGTTGTGGGTTTTCCCACGCAACACCCCTGGGTTTTGACGCTACCCCAGATTCACTTAATCACGTAAATATGGAGAAGCGCCAAAAACATAAGCCTCCCTAGAGCTGACTTAACGAGGAGAAATATTTGTTATTTCTCTTCATTTATTGCTCTTTCCATGCATGCTGCAGCACACACAGGGCCTCATTTACTGGGTATTGGCTTAGGGTGGCGCCTTAAGTCTTCTTGCTGCACTGTCCTATTTATGGAATATGGTGCATTCCTGTCCTTTCACCCGGCGCTGGCACACAATTTGCCTCCTAGTACCAATGTAATAGGGTTTAAACACTGGGGTCTCCAACCCCCCACTCTTGGGTGACATTTGCAGTTTGGAGAGGGCCACCCTAGGTCTCCCCTTGTTCCAGATTAAAACATCCAGCATCGTGCTTAGGACTTGGAAAGTGCCACAGGGGAGGAGGAGCTGCATGTTTGCAACGTAGTAATGGATCCTAAGCAGCATCACCATTTTAGTGAGCACAACCCGGCCCTGAATTGAGAGGGAAAGCGAACACCAGAAAGTAATCTGAGAGCGTAGGGAGGGTGCCATCAAGACGATTCTGTGCTGAATTAAATATATTAATACCCAAATACTCAAAGGTCTGCAGCTCCAAAGGACCACTTAGTCTCCAACTCTAATAGTCTGAGCAGGGCAATCCGGGAGCAGCGGAAAAAGATAGGTCTTGGTCCACTTAATACCTAGCCCAGAAGTGACTTTGAAGCAGTCTAGAATCTTTATCATGTCAACACGAACATCCCCTTCTGTTCACTAGGAAATTGTCAACGTATAGGGAAACAACAGGGAACAGACTCCCAAATGGTATGCCCCAGGCATGCCCAGACTGCCACAGCTGATGTGACAGGTTTCATTGCCAGGGTGAATAGCAGGCGCAAGAGGGGACAGCCCTGGAGCATGCCTCTACTTATTGGGAATGGGTGCAATAATCTCCCCCCTATCTTAAGTCGCACCACCACCTCTGTGAACAGGAGTTGAATTAGTTGTAGAAGCCTGCCTCGTATCTATATCACCTGCGGCACTTCAAACAGGTACTCCCAGTCTAGGGTGTTGAATGCTTTCTCAACATCTAGGAGCAGGCATGCTGAGTAGGGCCAGCGCGTTGGGCCTCTAGTAGCTACCTATGTAGTTTCTGGATGTTGAGCGACGTGGACCTGCCAGGTATGTACCCATTCTGTTCTTGGTGTGTCAATGTGGGCATAAGTTCCAACTGGCAAGCCAACTTTATTTTGCTAAAGATTTCATAATGGCTGTCCAACATTGACAGTGGTCTGTATGAGGCAACCTTCTCTGGGTCATGCTCGGGTTTTGGGAGGGATACCAGCCGAGTTTCCCTTATGAAGGGGGGCAGACACGTGTCCGCCAGGGCAGCTGTATAAAGCTCCGACAGCTTGGGTACCAGAAGAGCTTCCTAGGTTTTGTAAAATTCAACAGGTAGGCCATCTAGGCCCAGAGTGTTGCAGGTAGGGGAAGCACAGATAGCAACCCGTATCTCCTGTTCAGTTATTGAGCAGTCTAAGGCTTTCGTATGTTCCACGGGGATATGTGGCAACTCAACCATAAATAAGATGTCTCTAATGCCAAACCCCTGCTAGTCAGGTGTAGGGCTGTATAGGGCCCAGTAATGGTCATAGAACATGCCATGTATTGCTGCATGAGTGGCTGGCTTCAACCGAATCAGAGGGAAGGCAAATACCAGTAATTTGGTCAGTATCTAATGTTTGATTTAAGAGTCACGTCAACAGACGACCTGGTTTATCCCCCTCTGCATGCATCTGTCGCGGTTACACACTTTGAACAGACAAACCAGGCAGACACTGAGGGCCCGATTCACAGAACAAACTTAAGACTAAATCCTAAACTTAGTACCATTCTGGTATTCACAGAATGCACTTAGTACTTTTGGTATTCACAGAATGAACTTACTACTTTTGCTATTCACAGAATGAACTTAGTACTTTTGCTATTCACAGAATGGATTTACGACTCCTAAACTTACATCCGCACTCGGGCCGGAAATTCCGGCCCGGAGGCGGAGCTTCCGGCCCGGAGGCGGGGCTTCCGGGCCGGAGGCGGAGCTTCCGGCCCGGAGGTGGGGATTCCGGCCGATTTAGCTATGGCTGAAATCTCCACCTCCGGGCCGGAAGCTCCGCCTCCGGCCCGGAAGCTCCGCCTCCGGCCCGGAAGCCCCGCCTCCGAGCCGGAAGCTCCGCCTCCGGGCCGGAATTTCCGGCCCGAGTGCGGACGTAAGTTTAGGAGTCGTAAATCCATTCTGTGAATAGCAAAAGTACTAAGTTCATTCTGTGAATAGCAAAAGTAGTAAGTTCATTCTGTGAATACCAGAAGTACTAGGTGCATTCTGTGAATACCAGAATGGTACTAAGTTTAGGATTTAGTCTTAAGTTTGTTCTGTGAATCGGGCCCACACTATATAACAGTCCCTTGTATGCATGGACGCCGGTTTGCCTGGAACAGGAGCCACGAGCACTACACTTCCCAGACAGCCACAGGGCATAGCAGAGGAAAATGGAGTCACCACTATTAAGGAACCGCCCTCCTCTCTATATAAGCACCTCCTCAACAGGAAGAAGGTGCTTGACATAGACATTTGAGACATTTGATGACATTTTAGAGACATTTGATTTCTGCTCCGTGATGACGATGAGCGGACGTGTCGGCAGACGATGATTGGACGTTCCTGGGAGGCCATTTTGCTCCAGCGCCGGCGCCGAGACGGGGATCGGACTTTCCTTCATCGGTGGTGCCTCCGGTGGTGATTCAGCGACGCTCGTGGTTCTTCCCCGCACCAGAGAAGGACATGCCTGATGACTGACCCCCAGGAACCTTGCCAAGCAGCCAGCAAGGGACCTGGTAAGCGCCATTTTCTATCCTTTGTGATAGATGGGCCCTGCTTTCTTGCTTTACTTATCTTGTATGCCGATTTTTGCTTGATTGCTTGCTTAATTTGCTCTGTTTGATTTTATATTCTGATTACAATGTATTATTGATGCACTCTGCTTGATTGATTTTTATTCAGATTGCAATTTATCATTTATGCGCTCTGATTGATTGATTTTTTATTCAGATTGCAATGTATCATCTATTTGCTCTGCTTGATTGATTTTTATTCAGATTGAAATTCATCATTTATGCGCTCTGCTTGATTAATTTTGCACTGCAATTCATCATTTATGCGCTTTGCTTGATTGATTTTGTACTGAGATTCATCATTTATGCGCCCTGCTTGATTGCTTGAATCTTTTTGCGCTCCAATTTTCGGTGGGACACTCGCGGTCCGACCCGCTCCGCCCAATCTCCCACTCCTCAAAGGTGCTGGGTATGCGTCTCCCTGGCTTGACCGGGGCCAGGCTGCGCACCGCAGTGGAGAGGGACTGAGAGTCCATACCCGTGCGGCTGAACCCCAAAGCTCGGCCTTCGCCCTCTGGATCGCCCGGCTACCCAAGGCGCTCCACTGCACCCCCACTAAGCAGCACCAACCATGGAGTCAGACGTCACGGCTCAATCCGGCAACACCAAAGACGACATGGAATGGAACACTAAGGCAAAGAGAGGACGTGACTCATGCCCGAGCTCACCAGAAAAAGCAGCAAAGCTTCCCCACACACCCCCCACAAGCAACGCGATTCCAACCACAAACCGCTATCTGTTTCTCCAAAGTACCCAGGACAGTGACGCCTACCCTCAGGACCACACGGCATCTGAACCCGGGACCTCTTCAGGTCCCACAAAGCGACTACGGATCCCTCCCATAATCCTGAAGAACTTATCCACCCACAAGGTCCTCGTGGAGCTACTGGAGGAGCACTGCACCTCCACCTTCACAATCAAGCCCCGGCAGGACCACGCCAAGATCATGCGCACCACATCGGAGGGCTACAGGAGCGTGACCAGCATGCTTACAGAACAGAAAATGGAGTACCACACCTTTTCACTGACCGCTGCAAAAGCCCAGCGCTTTGTAATACGGGGGCTCCCAGCAAACGCATCCCTTGGGCATATCACTCAGGACTTATCGGAACTTGGACTTCCAGTCAAAAATATAACACAGATCGCCTCTCCAGCAGACAAGAACAAGAAGTTTCCCCTCTTTGTGGCAACCCTGTCGGCAAGCAAGGATGGGAAGCCAGTAGACCTCTCAGGAGTCACATGGCTCTGCAGTTGCACCGTCACCACAGAAGCACCTAGAGGGAAACGAGGACCAGTCATGTGCTACAACTGCCAGCGCTTGGGGCACACCTCTGCTTTCTGCCATCAGAAGCCAAAGTGCGTACGCTGTGGAGGCGAGCACACCTCTAACCAATGCACTAGGAACCGAGAAACCAAACCAGCAATATGTGCTAACTGCACAGGACCCCACCCAGTAAGCTATCGCGGTTGTCCCTACCTGCAGAAGGCAAAGAAGGATGGACCGTGCAAACCACCCCAACCACAAAAGACTTCCCCACACTCAACTGCAACAGACCAGGGGCAAAGGAAGACTAACAAACCCGCATTGGCACACAGGATCCCAACTGGCAATCCAACCAACAGCCATAGCGACGCGCGTGTGGATGGAAGAACATACGCAAAAGTAACAGGACCCAAACATGACAGCCCACCATCAACACCAACACCACTACCAACTGCCCCAGCACCATCCTGTGAAATAGGCTCATCCATCAACTGGCAGGAACTCATCACGAAGATTGCGAAAACAGTCGCAGACATGAACATCCACCCTGTGGTGACAATGGTGGCGAATCTCATCGCCGGACTGTTCCACGGTGAAGAAAACACCCGCAATGGCAGCAAAATCTAAAGGAAACTCCCTCTTCTTGATGTGGAATGCTAACAGCATTCAGAAGAAAACTGCAGAACTCCTGCACCTGATGGAAACCATGGATGTGAGTATAGCGCTTATCTCCGAGACTCATCTCCAAGGAAGCCAGAAGCTCAACTTAGCAAACTACTGGGTGTACCGCACAGATCGCACCACCGGAGCCAAGGGCGGAGGAACAGCAGTGATTGTCAGCACAAAAGTGCAGCACCATGAGATGTCGTACTTTAATCTCTGTGACCGCGTAGGGGAGAGGGCCCCACCCCTGTCTATCCTGGTATTAGCGAACCGCAAATGGTTAATGCGGTATGTACGAGTGCTTTATATATCGTTCTAGCTATGAATGCACTGTGTACACGTTATTCTGCTTCACTACGCGGGTTCCATTTTGGAAGCAGTGGCCATCTTGTGATTGCCCTCACATAGGCTATAATGAAGCAACTACGGGCCTTGCAATGCATGTGCCTTTCCTTGACTCTTCTGTGACCTGGGCAGCTTGGCTCTGCTGCCCCAGATCAAACTGGTCTCACGAGCTCCCCTTCCTCCGGCCACCTGTGATTAGCATCAGGGCTCAACGCACCATAAAGTCCTTTCATCACACACAAGCCTCCGGCTAATCACTCTCGCACCTGCTTGTTCCTGCTTTATGGCTTGTTTCCCAAAACAGGAGATGCTCATGTTTATTGGGGCCTATCGATATCTAATGTGGGATCTGAACCTTGCTGTGTAAATAATTGTGGGCTGGCTTAACTGGAATGTGGGATGGTCATCATGACTCTGCTCTTTCGTTTGAACTGTACACTTGTTTATTGCCGTATCGTAAACCTAGGAATGTATGCCTGAGGCAGGAAAAACTGTACTTAAGGAGAAGTCCGTTTCTATGATTTTTAGCAGTCTCCTGAGAACATACACGCTGTTGTACTTCTAGGATACCTGTAATTGGTCTGCAGCCAATAAATGAATCTTTGACTTCACCCAGAAGACTCTGTGTTTCTGTAGGTCTGGAACAGGGAGAACCCAGAAGTCATAGGGTGTGTGCCCCTGCACCGCTGGGTCTAAAATACCCAGTACTTCAGTTTGGCACCCAACGTGGGGCGATTTCAGCGGTACCAGTCCAAGCCAGAGGTTCGTGAGGAGCTTCGTGTGGAAATTCCGGAGGAAGGCCGCCACTTCATCGACCCCTGCATGTCGACGTGGTCCGAAAGTCTTTTCTGCGAGGTTCTCCGCGTCCCGACGGCTACGAAGGACTGCTGCCCTGATTAATCGACCTGTTTTGGACCCTTGACGAGTTTTGATAGAGCGAAACAATCGAGGGAGTCTTCTGGTGACGCCATCGATCATCAATATTCAGTTAAGTATAAGTGGAGCGTCTCCCATTTGTTTGGTATCCCTCGGGATCATTTTGATTTGGAAATTTGGAGTTTGCAAACGCCAAAGCCAGAGGACTCGTGTATTCACGAGACTATCGTAATCGATAATCCTTTGACGTTTAGATCTAGACTAGTGAGCGAAGATGCCTGGTTCTAGAATATTTGGTAGATTGTTCTGTTTGGGTTGTGGAAGAGATTTCCAGCTGGAGGAATCATGTCCGGTTCCTCCGGTTGGAACTCCAACTTATGAGCTCTATGTCAAGCATGCCGTAGGCCCCATTGCATATAACGAAGTATGGATCCACTACACCAGAAAAGACGGTGTTTTAAAATGGCCCCAAAATGGTAGTTTCGATACCGATATTTTAGATAATTTGGAAATTAAATTGTTTAAAAAGAAAGCCCGGCCGGCGATGTTTGATTCTTTCCGCTTATGGCGGAAGGAAGCCAAACAGAAGGAAATTAAGCTAGCGAAAAAGAATAGGAGAGAAAAAGGTATGACAGTAATGCAAGCAGCTGTACAATTCAAAGACAATGAGGAGGAGCAGATGAATGAGCAATTGCACAGGCAGCGTAAGTTAGGGATCGACAAATGTTACCCAGCTTTACCACACTCTAAGCAGAATGAGTTAGAAGAAAAGGAGAAAGATCCTCTGATGTCGCATTTGTTGAGTTCGCCACCCCCGTATGCTCAGAATGCCACGGCACCTCCCCAGCTTGTGAATATGCCACCCCCAGTTAATGTGCCGCAAGCCTTGCCACAGCCGCCAGCTGCTCCGCAGCCGGCTCCTATCCCTATAGCGCAGCCTTCTCAAGGGCCGCCAGTTGTGTTTCCAACTGCCCCCGCGCTTCCTGCGACTTTGCCTAGCATATTGACTGCCTTCCCTGATACTCTTCCTTGCACCACTCCAGTACCTGTTTCTGCATCCTCTTTTCTCCCCTCTGTTTATCCCCCTGTTTTCACCTCAGCTTCTCCTTCAGCGCGACAGCGCTTAGCTAATGTGGTTACTACGTTAATGTCTCCTCTCTTTGAGTCATCCAGTGCGACTCCTGGTTTACAGCGTAAGCAATTGCGCAGTCAATTGCCTAACCCCGATGAGAAAAAGGTAATAGATCGCATGGCGCGTAGATGGATTGTTTTCCCTTCACTGTATGATGTGGAATCAGTTGTCAACGTTTTCCATCAATGGGATACCCCAAAACAGAGATATGTGTTTGAGAAAATGTGCGAAATTCTCTGTGAAGAATTGGAGGATAGTGGTAAAGACCCGAGCCCGCAGGAGTTGTGTAGAGTGAGGTTTGATTTTGGAACTGGTACAATTGTGGATCGCGAGGTAGATAAAGCAGTTGCGGTTGTATTGTCCTTCAGGAATGATGATTGTCAACAGTCATTGTTTGAACAAGATGTCCTTGTGGGGAAAAAGGTAAAAGCGCGACAATACCCCATGAGAGAAGTTCCCCCGGTATGGAAGGAAGCAGTTGCAGCTGATGCCGGTGCCGGTATCGCTGCTATGCCAGCGCATTTCCAGCGTGTTTGGGTGCATGTTCCATGGAAGCGTTCTGAGGTGTTAGCGCTTAAGCAGACATTGCCTGATCCCCGTAAAAACCCTGCAGGATATTATAAAGAGTTGTCACAGACGGCAGGGTCATGCGTTATGAATCTGGCCGACATAGACATGTTGTTTGGTAATGTTGTTCCACAGCCCCTATGGGGATCAATTCGTAATGCAGATCATGATGCAGAACTAGGTGCTGCATGGGCTGACATTATTGCCGCTGACGCTAGACAAACTGGTGGCGCGAAACCTGAGCCATTAATAGCAGAACTCCCTGGTAGAATCATCACATATATGAAGACAATAATGCCTGCGATGCGCGTAAATTGGGACAAGCTATCTGCATGCAAGCAGAAGAAAGATGAGACAGTGTCAGACTTCTTTACCAGGTTTGAAGAAACGTTTATTGACCACAGTGGGCAAGATATGAGTACTGAGGGTGGCCAACGGTTATTTGTGGATAAGTTTGTGCAGAATCTACTTCCTGACCTGTGTAAAAAGTTAAAAGATTCAGAAAGTTCTTGGGCTGTTTCCTCTTCAGCGCAAATACTGGCTACTGCACAGTATTATGAAAACAGAGATAAAGACGAAAAAGATAGAACAGATAAGAAAACGAAGGAACTAAAGACAAAGGTCCTTTTGCAGCAGGCTTATCCGCCACGTGAAGGTCAGAATAATTATAGGCAACCCCAAGGTGTCTATCACCAACCCCAACAATTTCAGAACAATCAGCAAATGCATGGGTATTATCAACCACGTGTCCCTGTAGGTCCCAACCAATGTTCATACTGCAAAGAGGAAGGTCATTTTAAATATAGTTGCCCTAAATTGATGCAGCGTAACGGTAATGCGTATGGCGCAAGAGGTAGGGGTGGTCAGCAAGCTCCTAGAGGCAGAGGGCGTGGAAATGCTCCCCAGAACGCGCGTCCTCTTCCGCCTCAAAATACCATCAATAGTTTTGATCAGCAAGCTAACACAACTAGTAATACAGCTCAGTATTACAATAATGATTATTATGCAGAGGACGGCGATGCAGAAAATAATGATTACTAGGACAGCCGTAGACAGAGAGAGGGAGTTGTTTCAGTGCCAGTGGATCAGAGCGGACCGTATGTTGAGGTGACTACAGCAAATGTAACGGAGCCCTTTCTGCTAGACACTGGTGCTGCAAAGAGTTCAATCATGCATTCAAAACTCCCTGGCGCACCTTTGTCTGGCGATATAAATGTTTCAGTAGGTTTTTCTGGCGCCCCAGTTAGGAAACCGATTTCTAGTCCCATGTCACTTTCTATTGGACCTTGCGAGCTGAAAGCACCCCTGATCCTAACAACAGGTTGTGGTGAAAATTTGCTAGGGTTAGATTTGTTGAAAAGATTGCATGCTACACTGTATTGTTCACCGTCAGGGGTACAACTCACATTAGGCAGGAAAGTGATTTCCCCGATGTACTTGTCTAAAAATGCAATGCCACCTGAATTGTCATCCCTTCCGGATGTCCTTTGGGCTACTGGTCCCAATGATGTGGGCCTCTTGGAGATACCGCCATACGTGGTAACTTTAAAGGCTAATGTCAGACTGCCACGTATTCCCCAGTACAAGATCTCTAATGAAGGCCAGAAAGCATTGTTAGACATTGTCAGCGACTTGATTAATAAGGGTGTAATTGAAGAGACAAGAGGCAACGTTTGCAATAGTCCGATTTTACCTGTCTTAAAACGAACGGACCCTTCACAGCCACCTGTTTACAGATTTGTGATTGATCTTAGAGAGGTTAATAAGATTGTTGTGCCACAGTTTCCAGTTGTCCCTGATATAACTGCCTTGTTAACGATGATTCCAGCCTCTGCTGCATGGTTTTCAGTGATCGATTTAAAGAATGCTTTCTTTAGCATCCCAATTGCAGAGGAGAGCAGAGACATTTTTGGCTTTAGTCTGGGAGGCCGAAGCTTCCGCTTCAAACGCGCTCCCCAGGGCTACTGTGAAAGTCCATCAATATACAGCCAAGCTTTGAAAGCGCAGCTTGATGCACTGGTTTTACCGAGTGGCGCTATCCTGATTCAGTACGTTGACGATTTACTAATCGCCGCGGATACTGAAAAGATCTGCAAAGAAGCCACATTGTCATTATTGCGCCATTTATCTGCTTTCCATCACAAAGTGTCTCTCTCAAAGCTGCAATATTGTCGACAAGAAGTGACCTACTTAGGTCATCTCTTGTCGAAGGAGGGAAGGAAACTGACCCCAGAAAGAATTCAAGCCATTGCACAGTTGAGTGTGCCAAGAACACAGAGAGAAGTGCGTGCTTTCTTGGGCATTACCTCATACTGTAGGCACTGGATCCCTAATTTTTCCCTGTTGGCAAAGCCTTTGTTAGCGTTAACATGTAAAGACACACCGAATCCTATCCCATGGTCTGAAGAGTGCCAGAAAAGTTTTCTGGAATTGCGCAATGCATTGTGTTCAGCTCCTGTGTTGGGTACCCCTGACTACAGCAAGCCTTTTACATTGTATGTTCACGAGAAAGATGGTTGTGCGTTATCAGTGTTAACACAGCCTTTTGGTGACAGACCACGCCCATGCGCATATTTTTCATCAACCTTGGACCCTGTAGCGAGGGCATTGCCAAGCTGTCTGAGAGCGACAGCCGCTGCAGCCATGTCTATCCGACAATCTGCTGGTTTGGTAATGGACAACACATTGATCGTTATGGTTCCACATGCTGTAGACACATTATTAAATAGGACCAAGACAAAACACTTGACTAGTGCGCGATTATCAGGCTATGAGCTCACACTGTTAGCAAATCACATACACATAAAGAGATGCAACACGCTGAATCCAGCTACGTTATTGCCAAATCCAGCAGACCCAGATGAGATTGAGCAACATGACTGTCTGTTTAGAACAGAAGAAGAGACGAAAGGGAGAGTAGATCTAAAAGATACTCCCCTGGCTGAGTGTGATGGTACTTTATGGGTGGATGGTTCGTGTTTCAAGCTCCCTAATGGTGACACGACTGCTGCATATGCTATCACGACCTTACACACGGTCGTGGAAACTGCACGGGTGCCACATAATTCGGCCCAAGCAGCAGAATTAATAGCCCTCACAAGAGCATGCGTGTTGTCTGAAGGAATGAGAGTGAATATATACACAGATAGCCAGTACGCCTTTGGCGTGGCTCACAGTTTTGGACGACTGTGGAAAGAACGTGGGTTCCTGACGTCCCATGGAGCTAAAATTCAGAATGGCAAGTTGGTGAATGATCTCCTTGAATCACTGACCCTACCGTTGCGAGTTGCGATTATGAAATGCAGTGCGCACAGGAAAATCACAGATGATGTTGGACGTGGGAATGCGTTTGCTGATGAGATCGCGAAAGAAACAGCACAGAATGTAAAGACTAGAATGTATGTTGCAGGCCCCGCAAGATGGGTTGATGATGTTGGGATGTGTGAAAACACAATAGAGAGTGTGAAGTCGCTTCAAGCTGAAGCCACAGAGAAGGAATTTAGCAAGTGGAAAGAAAGTGTGGGTAAGTTGGATGAGAATGGTTTTTGGATTGATCTGACAGAACATAGGCGATGGTTGTTGCCTAATGCATATGTGCTCCCAGTAGTTACAATGGCACATGGAATGGCACATATCAGTACGAAAGGTATTTGCAAGTTGTTGGCTCCAGTATGGCAGAATGCTGGGATTCCCAAGTGCGCAGAGAATGTGGTCAAGAATTGTATGGTATGCTTGAAGTACAACCCTGGTAGGGGAACCCCAACTCCAGCTGGTCATTTTGCACCCCCATCATACCCATTTGAAGTTTTGCAGCTGGACTTTATCCACATGGAAAGGTGCAACAACCTGAAATATGTATTGGTGGTTGTCTGCGCTTTTTCAAAATGGGTAGAGGCCTATCCTCTAAAGGATAACACTGCCCTATCCACAGCCAAAGCCCTTGTGAAAGAGTTCTTCCCTAGGTTTGGAATGCCAAGAATGGTGTGGAGTGATAATGGAAGTGAGTTCGTGGGTAAAGTGATGAAGAATGTGTGTGAAGGGCTAGGTATTAGGCAGAAGTTCCACGCTGCAAATCACCCCCAATCAGCTGGATTAGTAGAGCGCTACAACGGCGCTCTAAAACTTAAGCTGGTCAAAATCCAGGCGAGCACCGGTCTTAAATGGCCTGACGCTCTGCCTTTAGCACTCCTGTCCACCAGAATGACCGTACACTCACGAGTGGGACTTAGTCCTTACGAAGTGGTTTTCGGCCGCCCGGCCAACATATGGGGTGTACCAAGGCCTACGAAATTCAGTGAGATCGAGCATCCAGTACTACTCGATTACTTGTATGATTTGACTGTTAAACTGCGTGTTTTACATCAACAGGTGCATGATACTCTTCCCCAAGCTTCTGAAACTCCTGGACACCCTATCGACCCTGGCACATGGGTGCTGATTAGAAACTTCCAGCGCAAGAGCAACGACGAGCCTCGTTGGATCGGCCCTCACCTAGTACTTTTATCAACAAGATCAGCGGTGCGTGTAAAGGGGAAGAAACACTGGATCCATGGCACCCACTGCAAGGTAGTCCCCTTGCCCCTGCCATATGACCGGTGGGTCCAGGAGGGTATCGCCGACTCTGAGACAGATACTGTACCTCGTTTTGTACCATTCAGTGATGCACGCATAAAAGGCACAGTTTCAGACCAAGAGAGTGACAATATTCTGCAAGAGGCTGTGCCACTGTCAAATCGATTGGACACCACAGAGCCTGAACTTTTGTTCCAAGACCAAACAGCACCTGGCCGTCTCCGCTATAATTTGAGACCAAGGCCTATGGACAAATAAAGATTTCCTTACTATTTCCTTTTTGACACTTTAGCTCTCCCATCTGAAGGACTTTCTTGATTTTTGTTTTTCGAACCACCATCCGGGTTCAGCCGCAGGGTCGCGGTGCCAAGACTTTGGGGTACAGGCCGAAGACGTTAGGTCAACGGTTCTGGTTGGTCTAGGGCGTTTCCCTGGAATGACAGGCGTACTCCTTAGCAGAAGAAACTCATCCGCCGCGAGCGGCCCGATTAGAGGATGGAGTTTTTTAAGATGGAGAGACCCGTTGAGGAAATGAACTTTAAAGCAAAGATATGTAAAATTATGAGAAGTAAATGTTTTGTATTTTTGTGCCTATTTATACTGTGTAGTATGATAATGTTTACTGTGGGATTTGTGTTTTTCTCCTCCCAGGAGCCCATTGCACCCACTGTACAGCCTATACCTCTTTCTACTGCCTCCTCACACTCTTTTCACCCTCTGCCTGAACATGAACAAACCAGACGATCAGAGTTTGTAAATAACTCGTTTATTTAGCTCTTGCACCAACACCAACTAGTAATGAATACAACCAATTGCTGGGTGTGTGGGTTAATGCCACATACCATTAACAAGGGTATTCCCTATTTGGTGCTGCCATTTAGTTACAATGGATCGTCATGGGCATTCCAGACCATGTTTCTCTATGCTCTAGATACGTACTCCCCGCGACAACCGCGTTCCATCAGACCTATCACCAATAATAAGGCTTTGATGAAAGGAGTTGCCGATATGAGCAGAGATATCGATGCATACTCATCCATACCCAAGGATGAGTTAAGACCTTATGTAGGGTGGAACGCAACGGGGTATAGTATTAGTCTGGGTGAAAGACAGCGAAAAATCTCATCCCCAATCTGGGTCGTACCCCACATGGGTCGGTTCTGCTTACAGGGTAATGGTCAGAATCCTAGAGCTCAACTGGGGAGAAGTGACTGTACTGAAACGTACACTTTCCCGTCACAGTTTTCTCCTGCGTTTTTGGCTGCCAAGGGCACATATTTCATCTGCAATGATCGAGCATATACATGGTTGCCCCCTGATTTCTCGGGCACATGTTATATTGCGAACTTGCTACCGCCAACATTTACTGCTGCCTCTGACTATCACAAGACTAGAGTTGTGAGGGGCGTAATTAGTAAGGAGGATACTGCCGGTCAGGAAGCGGGAGACTTCTTTTTGGGTTTCCTGCCGTTTTGGGGACCTATGGTAAATAGTAGGAACCTGAGACAACTGACTCGAGTGGTTGAATCCACTGTCAATGTAACGGCTGGTGCCCTTGGTAATCTGACCGCTGAGCTCCAAGCGGATCGCCTTATGACTTTGCAGAACCGCATGGTTCTAGACGTTATTCTTGCAGACCGCGGTGGGGTATGTAAGGTTATCCAATCCAGTTGTTGCATTTTCATACCAGATAATGCTCCAACAGTCTATCAAGCCATCTCCAGACTCCATAAAATATCTGAATCCATACACGTGGATAAGGGAGACTGGTCACTGGTGGGGTGGTTCTGGGAAATGGTATCTGCCTGGGGTATGGAAAGTTCTAATGGTCATTGGAATGATCTTAGCCATTCTTTTCCTGTTTTGTCTGTGTATACAGTGTGCTTGCTCCTGCGATATGTGGCCTCTGTGCTACCTTATGTGTAAGGAAACCTGTATCGAGGGACGAGCTAAGTAATAGGATGATGCTACAGCAACATCTCCATGACTTTGTGAACATTGACCTAGACTCGGATTAAGATGAGTATAATGATTGCCTATGTAAGGGCAAAAGGAGGGTCTGTCGTACTTTAATCTCTGTGACCGCGTAGGGGAGAGGGCCCCACCCCTGTCTATCCTGGTATTAGCGAACCGCAAATGGTTAATGCGGTATGCACGAGTGCTTTATATATCGTTCTAGCTATGAATGCACTGTGTACACGTTATTCTGCTTCACTACGCTGGTTCCATTTTGGAAGCAGTGGCCATCTTGTGATTGCCCTCACATAGGCTATAATGAAGCAACTACGGGCCTTGCAATGCATGTGCCTTTCCTTGACTCTTCTGTGACCTGGGCAGCTTGGCTCTGCTGCCCCAGGTCAAACTGGTCTCACGAGCTCCCCTTCCTCCGGCCACCTGTGATTAGCATCAGGGCTCAACGTACCATAAAGTCCTTTCATCACACACAAGCCTCCGGCTAATCACTCTCGCACCTGCTTGTTCCTGCTTTATGGCTTGTTTCCCAAAACAGGAGATGCTCATGTTTATTGGGGCCTATCGATATCTAATGTGGGATCTGAACCTTGCTGTGTAAATAATTGTGGGCTGGCTTAACTGGAATGTGGGATGGTCATCATGACTCTGCTCTTTCGTTTGAACTGTACACTTGTTTATTGCCGTATCGTAAACCTAGGAATGTATGCCTGAGGCAGGAAAAACTGTACTTAAGGAGAAGTCCGTTTCTATGATTTTTAGCAGTCTCCTGAGAACATACACGCTGTTGTACTTCTAGGATACCTGTAATTGGTCTGCAGCCAATAAATGAATCTTTGACTTCACCCAGAAGACTCTGTGTTTCTGTAGGTCTGGAACAGGGAGAACCCAGAAGTCATAGGGTGTGTGCCCCTGCACCGCTGGGTCTAAAATACCCCGTACTTCAGAGATCTCACTACCACCAGTGGGGAGTATTGAAGCAACTGGCATACAGATCCAGATATCTGCAGGCCCCCTACGGCTGATTGCCCCCTACTCACCCCCAGGCAAGCTAAGCCCAAAGGACTTGGATGCTTTATTGGACCCCCGCATCCCAACATTAATTGGCGGAGACCTAAATGCCAGGCACCAGTGCTGGAACTCTCGCACAGTAAACAGCAAAGGACACGCTCTACTTTCCCACTCAAAAAAGGAGGACTTTGTAGTGGCTGGCCCAACTCAACCAACACACTATCCAGGCACTGCACTGCATAAACCGGACGTTCTGGACATCGTCGTCATGAAGAATCTCTCCCAGTCTATGGAGCTGGAAACCTTAACAGCACTGACGTCCGACCACAACCCAGTGTTGATCACAGTTGGTGACGTGCTTGAAGACCAGCAACAGGGCACCAGACACAACTACAAGAAGGCAGACTGGAGCCTATACAAGTGAAGCCTGGAGGAGGCACTGGTCTCTGGCTCCCTATGCTGCAATGAAGACATTGACCAGGCGGTTCACCACTTCACAGCTGCAGTCTACACTGCCATCGAGCGCAGCGTTCCCGAGCAGAAACTCCAACGCTGCTCTATCTACGACCTCCCGAAGGGCATCAAGCAGTCGATTGCTGACAAGAATAGAGCCCGGAGAGAGTGGCAAAGGAATCGCACCCCCGACCTGCTGAAGAAGTACAATGAGCTGACAAGACAGCTGAAGATGCAAATAAGCCAGCACAGAGGTGAAAAGTGGGAAGCAGCTACGGCTAACTTAAAGGACTCGGACAACTCTCTCTGGAGAATGACCCAACGCTTGACTGGGAAGAAGGAACCAAACCCACCGATACGAGGGAAGACTCACTTGGCATGCAGCAACAGGGACAAGGCTGAGGTCTTCACTGACACGTTGGAGGCATCCTTCAGGCCTAACCAGGCAAGCAAACTGGCAGCAGAAGTCGGGCAAGAGGTCGCTAAGCACCACCGGGAGCACCCACCAGAAACAGAAGCTGCAAACATTGAGGAATGCTCAACAGGCAAGTTACTGGCCCTGGTAAAGACACTAAAAAACGGAAAGGCACCAGGACAGGACAGAATAGCCAACCAAGCCATCAAGATGCTCCCAGATGCCGCAGTGGATCACCTTGCTAAGATATTCAATGCGTGTATGCAGCACCAGTATTTCCCTAATGCCTGGAAGGAAGCAAGAGTCATCGTATCCCCCAAGGCTGGGAAACCACTACGAGATCCTGCAAATTACCGCCCTATAAGTTTGCTATCTGGCCTATCAAAGTTCTTCGGAATAGCTATCCTTGCCCGTCTTGTGGACTTTGCGACAAGCGAAAACCTCCTCGCCAAAGAACAGTTTGGGTTCCGGAAAGACCACTCAACCAATCACTAACTCCTCAGAGTTGTGGACATCATCAGCCATGGATTCAACATCAACAAGTCTACTGGAGTAGTCTTTCTGGATGTAGCCAAAGCATTCGACCGAGTATGGCATGAGGGACTGCTTTGCAAACTTATCAAGCTCAAGTTTCCAAGCTACCTGATTAAACTGCTGTCTAGCTACTTGTAAAAACGGACCTTTCACGTGGCGGTACGAGACGAATGCTCAACGTCACGCCCAATCCTTGCTGGAGTGCCTCAGGGATCAATCCTAGGACCATTCCTCTTTAACATATTCACAAACGACATCCCCATGGACCTAAAGAAGACTGATCTGGCTCTTTACGCCGATGATGTTGCAGTCATCTCCCAATCCTTCAGCGAAAAGGAAGTGGCTAAGAACCTTGAGGCATCACTCAGCAGACTCTCCGAATGGTACAGCGACTGGCAGATCACCCTGAACACAAGCAAAACCACAGCAACATTATTCACCAGGAAGCGGAACAGAAAACACCCACTGATCCTCCTCAATGGGGATGAGATCAAATGGGAAAACAGCAGCTCCTACCTGGGGGTGACTCTGGACTCTAAACTCACATGGAGAAACCACATAGAGAATACCTGCCAGAAAGCAGCAACAAAACTGTCTGCATTATACCCACTCCTGAAGACCAAGTCGATGCCCTTGCAGAGCAAGGTGTGAGTAATCACCGCAATATTTCGACCAACCATGACGTACGCTTTACCAGTTTGGAGTGGCTGCCGCCCGCAGCATCGGAAAGACCTGCAGAGATTACAGAGCAGGGCCTTACGGATTGCAGCAGGTGCTCCAAACTTCACAAGAACAGCAGACCTCCACAGAGACCTAGGCGTTGAGATGTTTGATGACCATCTCCGCAAACTCAACAGGACATTCTACAAAGAATTGGATCAAAAAGATAACCCACTGATCAGGAAACTTGCAGACATTTCTACAAACCTATTTGACCGCTACCCGAGGCCCATCGAAGCGCTAACCTTGTGAAACTGAAACAGCAACACAGCATCCAAAAACTCATCACTGCCTGAGGGCAAATCGCCCCGGCAGGTACCCAAAACTCATCACTATCAGAAGGCAACCGCCGCGGCAGCCATCAAAAGCTCATCACCGTCAGAAGACATTTGGAAGAATAATACAAGACTCTGCGATAAAACTTGCTGACACTTCCGCAAACCAAATTGACCGCAACCTGCGGCCTATCACAGCGCTGACCTTGTGATCCAACCTCAACTGTGACAAAGTGTCACACATCAATAAGACAACCTAAACAGCAACTAAAAAACTCAAAATGAATGTGGAGTAATGAGGCTATCACCTCGGTATCCAAAAACTCACCACTGTCAGATGGCATCTGACAGATGAAAACAAGACACACGGCGAAGAAGGTGCTTAACAATCTTTGGCCCGTATTGTGTAATAGCGGAAGGTATTCCCCGCTGGAGAACCGTTTTTGCTTTGGCAATATTCATGCGCTGAGTTTCCCGAGGATTCCAGGACCTTGTGGAGCACACATGTGCTAGTTGTGGGTTTCCGTTTCTTGTGTGCCAAACTCCCGGCTCGGGAGTTACAGGTAATGTGATTCCGGCAGAGAGAGGCGCCGGAGTGCTTTTCTCTCAAACGTGATGTTTATTTCCTTTGTTTTCTGCCGCGCGCTGGAAACATTATCAGCGTGTCTCCCTGACATTCATTGACCGCGGTTTTAGGAGACCGCATCTGGATGCCGTGAGTTGCTCTCTCGCAGAATGTACAGCTGTGATTGGGGCATTGTGGGATCATAGAACCCATGCTGTGAAGTGAAAAGCGGTTGAGCGCCCTTCATAGTTTGGGATTTTCGATATTGCTTGTTTTATTGGTACATTTTCCCTGTTGGAGTTCGCAGGGTCCTGACTTTTCCACTGTTGAGTCCCAAGAGGTCATGGTGTCTGGAAGATTTATATGGCCTGGCCAATTTCAAGTGTCTTGCTGTTGGGCTCCTTGTGAGTGCATGATGTATAATTTAAACTCTGAGTGAGTCTGCATGTGCATACCTGTGTTGCCTTTTATACCTGTTTCTTTCTTTGTACCCATGCAGTGCTAATATATTGGAGGAAGAAATTCTGAGACCTAGACCAGACCTAGGAGACACAAGCTATCTCTGCAGCATTCTTTGTTATTTTATCCCCTTCCCTTTTCCCCGGGGTGCTTCCTTCCATAGTGCTGTTTCTTTTATCAACATAGTGGGAGGGAGTAGAGGCTCCTCTATAAGCCATCGTCCCCGCTGGCAGCTACGCAGAGGTTAGTGGCATTTTCCCTTTCTTCAGCCACTGACATCCTGACAGAATCTTAGTTTTGTATGCCTTGGAAAGCAGTTGGGTGTTGCGGCGCTGCGCTCCTGTTAATGTGGCTCGCGCCATACCTCCTGGCAGCATCACCAGTTGTGTAAGTTTCCTACTTGTGCCTTTATGACTGCATGTATGCAATGACCATGGATCACAGTTTCTATTGCCTCCCACTGTAGTAAATATGTAATGGCTGTGTAACTGGTGTCAGCAATGTAATTGGCTTTGGTCTTGTTGACCGTTTTATGGAACGCTGAGTCTTCAAGCATAGTGGGCTGCAAGCACAAAAAAGGCACCGGCAGGACGGGGTGTCCCCAGGTAATGTGAAGTACTAGTGGATAATGATCTGATAGGGTCTTGCTCAGGTACACCGTCTGTGACTTTGAGCTGTATGGTAGGGTGGCAAAGTATGTGGTCAAGCTGAACGTGGAGGACATTTGGCGGTAAGTTAAAGGAATAGTCTCGGACAGGTGGGTTCAGTATCCTCCAGCTATTTATTAGTGTCCAATGCGAGGTCCATTGTGTGAAGTATGTCGCATCACACACCATGGAGGAAGTAGGAAAGGGAGGGTGGGACCTATCAAGGTCAGGGTTTACCAAGCAGGTAAATGCCCCCCAATATTCCACAGCAAATGGGACCACTTTGTCAGTAGTGACCAAATGCTTACCAGAAACTGTGGTTGCACAATGTTAGGCACATACTCACTGGCCAATAGCACCTCCCACCCATCCAGCTATCCCACCACAAATACATATCATACTTCTGGTTCTAGCTCTGTCTCCACACTGTGGAAGGCTACTAAAGGACATATCCAAATCCACACCCCCCAAGCAAAGCCAGAGTAAGTTGTCCCACTACAATTATCTCTCCAGCACTTCTGTAGTTGTCGGTCTTCCCTGTGAGTGAGATGCATTTCCTGTAGGAAAGCTATGTGGGCCCCTCGTCGTCTCATATATTGGTGTACAGAGTGACACCTCCAGGCAGTGCCTCTGCCTTGAAAATGTAAGGTCTAAAACCAAACTTTACCTATGGTGAGCCTCAGAGGGCAGAGGAGTGCATGCCAAAGAGCAAGTCCCCATGTATCAGCCTCTGTAGGCCAAGGGGGTAAATCCCAAAGGCAGCAGGGTGTGTTTGCAAAGGGAAGCTCAACTTTTCTAACTCCCAACTCCAGTGCGGATAGCACCATCTGGCTGCCAACACAGTCATCAAAGTATATTATGTGCATGGGTCCTGTGCGATGGGTTTCCAAGGGCCACAGGAGTCCCAAAGTGGGTGATGGAGACCTAGTCTCAGCGGCCCGTCCAGTGCTCGCAGCTTGCAAGTGGGGCAATATCCAGAAGGAGGGTCTGGCTACAGTAGAGAACTGCCTTGCCCACCACCGTCGTAGTAGGGGAAAAAAGGAGAAGGGGGTCCTGTTACATCTGCAATTGCTAGATCAAGTTATACGCAGTTAGAGGTGTGACCACTGGGAGTGGCAGGGAGGACGTGCTGTGCTGGGTGAGGACTTATTCCCATTCAGATGAAGCGTCTCCTGAGGCCTCAGGAGTCCCCTTAGTGTCCTGATCTCTGAAGCGCACATACCCGCTCATGCTGCGACTGCGCCACCATGGGAGCCTCAGAGACTTCACCATCACCCTGAGGCTTCCTCCCCAGGCATCACTGACAACTCAGTCAGGGGGAGTCCAAAGAGGATTTCTGCATGGTGGTGTCGCTCTTCCTCGGTGTGGGGTACAGTCTCCCCCATGAGGTTACACAGTTCTATGCATCACTGAACTCTGTGAAAAAAATAGGACTTTCCATTTACCAGTACTTTCAGCTTTGCTGGGCACATGAGAAAATATTTATAACCAACCTTCTTCCATTTGCACTTTACACCAAGGAATGATGCTCTCCTCTGCTGAATGGCAAAGGTGTAATTTGGTAACAAGAGGATGCTAGCATTTCCAAAGGCGATGTGCCTCAATTTCCTAGCGGCCGGTAGCACAGTGTTCCTGCCTTTGAAGTTCAGTATCCTGGCCACCCATCAGTCTAGGTGGGGCGCCTGGCAGTGAGGGCTTCACTGGACTAAGTGTGTGCGTGCAATAGCAGAATAAGGGGACAGACCCTCTGGTGCAACGAGCACAGTGAGCCAGGATTCCACAAACCCTCTGGGGTTGAACCCTCCATTTCCTCTGGGAATCCAACCAACCTGATATTATTGCACAAGGAGGGACCATCTATGTCATTTAGCTTGTCCTCCAGGTGCTGGACCCTTTCTGTGAGGGAACCAGTCTGGTGTCTGTGGGTCTGTACTAGCGGCTCCTGGACAGTCACCTCTGTGTTCTTTACTCTCTCTGACAGTTTCCCTAAATCTTCTCATAGAACCTAACTCCAGTGCCACCATATAAATTCTGACCCCAGGTCCAGTCTGGTCTCCGAGATTGCACTAAAGATGGCATCCAGCTTGGCAGACAATGGATCCAGTGTGGCCTGCAGTATTGCTCCACCAGTCCCATAGGCTAGCACCATGTTCTTGTTTGGGTGGTCAGTGTTCTCCATGCCCGAAGTGGCCTTCCTAAGTTTTGCACGCACCATCTCCACACTTCTGTCACAGGGGATTTCAACAGGCACCGCACACACAGGAAAGAGTGGGTCTGCCTTGGGGGGAGAGCTTAAGTTAGGCCCACCGTCCCACAGCACCTTATGTCAAGCTCTGAGGCACTCGGGAGGCAAAGCAGCCATGCTCCCTCCAACGGTGAATACCCTGCAGACCTCTGCCCTAAAGGTCATCCATAGGGGAATGTGACACCATTGTGCAGCTCCTGTGGGTGATGCAACCATTCAGGTGAGGCCCGGCGGGTGCCAGGTGCCCACTCAGTCGCTGGCCTGGGCCCTTTATGGGCCACCAATATCTGCTATGGGGCCACAATATAGCTACCTTTCAAACTATAATTCCAGTCACATGGTCAGACCACCACTTGCTTGCTTTCCAACATAAAACAATACTAAACGACTCACCTAAAACTACCTTACATCCATATACCTATCGGCCGTGGAACAAACTCAATTTGGAACACGTAGAAACACAACTAACATCCAGTACAAATCTGGAAACAATAAATTCTGTTCAAAATCTATATGAGTGGCTACAGGAAGCTTTTAACATCCTGATACCACTCAAAACCACACAACGGAAGAAAAGAAAAAAAGTGCCTTTGAGAAACATAGCAATAAAAGACATAAAACAACAAATTAGAAAGCTGCAACGTGCCTGGCTCAAAACAAATGCCAAACAAGACAAACTTCACCAGCAGAAAACTAACAGATTATACAAGTCAGCTATCAAAAAAGATATAAAAAGGTACTATTCAGACAGAATTCAAAATGCTAAATGTGCAAATAAAGAATCCTATCGAATACTCCATACATTTCGCAAATCAAATTGCCTAGAATGAACTCATCCTGTTACTCAAACTTTCACAGACAAACTGGCAAATCATTACACGGACAAACCAGACACATTGGACTTGTACTTAAAACAGAAACAAAGCACCAGCACTAACCCTTGTACAAAACAACAATCCATGAATACTCTAATCCATCCTCTCCGTTCCTTCCAACGCATCTCACGCGATGAATTTATAGACCTGGTCAAAGCAAACAAGCCAGTCGGCAGCCCTTCTGATCCCTGTCCACCACAAACTTTCAAGACAATTCTTTTAACAACCTCTGCTGCCACTCCAAAAAGAAGAATCATCAACAATTCCTTAACTACCGCAATATTTCCAGAAGAACTCAAAAAGTCACACATACGCCCTTTACTGAAGAAAACAAACTTGGACCTGCTGAACCTCGACAACTACAGACCCATTACAAATGGACCTTTCCTGGGCAAAGTGATAGAAAGAGCAGCGTTCACCCAGATGTCACAATTCATTGATGAGAATGACATACTTTCAGACTTCCAAACAGGATTCTGTCAGGGAAGAGGGACTGAATCTGCCCTCTGTGCCATCTGGGATGACCCGAAGAATACAGTAGACTGCAACGGGGTTGTTGCGCTACTCTTCTTGGACCTCTCGGCTGCCTTTGACACGGATGACCATGACACTCTCAAACAAAGACTCTATGAAGCCGCAATAGAGGGAACTGCTCTAGACTGGATTGCGTCCTACCTTCGAAACAGAACTAATGTTATCCATACCCCACGTTTCTCGTACAACCCATTCTCCACAAAAGCAGGGGTCCCTCAAGGCTCTATCATCTTGCCCATACTTTTCAACATCTACATGAAATCATTACCGGAACTTATCAATCAATTTCACCTCAAGTGCAATAACAATGCAGATGACACACAAATACTCCTTCAACTGGAATGCCCCAAAGACATTGGAAAATCCCCAATTTTCAGTTGTCTCAGAGCCGTGGATCAGTGGAGCCATCTCAAACGAAATGCTTCCAAAACGGAAATACTTACGTGTGGCATTTGTAAACATTATGACCCGCTTGCCGCCTGCACTGATGGACTGGGATCACTGCCTAAAGTATTTGAAGGAAGTAATAAACCTCACAATGACCATGGACTCCAAGCTGTCGATGAATGCCCAAGTGGACAAACTAGCAAGATCAAGCTTTGTCACTATAAAAACGCTGCGACAAGTTCTCCCTACTTTGGGATTTCCACACAAAGTCTAAGCTACCATCTCCCTTGTTCTGTCCAAACTCGATTATGCCAATAGCCTTTCACACAGATCATCTTTAACGACCATGAAAAGACTACAACGGATTCAGAACTCGGCTACCAGACTACTCTTGCATATCAAACCGCGAGACCACATCTTACCTGCCTTGAAAGCCCTGCATTGGTTACCGGTTGCCAGAAGATCCACTTTCAAGCTACTTTGTATCACCCACAAAGCAATACATGGAATGGGACCGCTCTTCATCAGGAATAAAATCACCAAACACATTCAACAAAGGAACCTCCGCTCTAAAGGGGCATCTGGCCTCAAAATCCCAAGACACAAGAAAAAAACCATGGGTGGCACATCCTTCTCTGTTCAAGCAGCCAAACTATGGAACTCTTTACCATCCAACATAAGATCCACCGACAACCACCTTATCTTCAGAATACTCAAGAATTGGCTCTTCCCCACATAAGCATCATACGCAAACAAATTTACCGCATATCCCTCTGTGTATATAAGCATTTATTTTCACTATAGATATTTACCTATATTTGCGTATTGCTTTGTAGAAACATGTAAAATAATTATGTTAAAAAAATACAAAAATAAAACATCTTTGGTCTACATGTACTTGTTTCCATTGTGCATCTATGTACCTCCATGTACTTGGATCTGTCTCTGTTACTTTTCTCCTGAAAAAGCATCTCAAATGCACTACCCTATTTCTCATCCTGTACCTCTATCGATAGCTTTAATCTACATATACTTACCTCCTTTATGCATCTATATACTTTCAATGTACTTATGGATCTATATATTTATAACTTTCTTCTAATTTGGCATTTCCAATGCACTACCCGATTTCTCAGCGTTTTCTTCTCTCAATATATCTTCTAGCCCAACTTTCTGACTAATCTCAAACTTCTTTCTACTACCCTTTCCAATGCACTACCCTATTTCTCACCCTATACATCTATCAATATATCCTCTACATCCACTCTCTCATTTACCCCAAACCCCATACCACTACTATGATCCCCAAAATAACCCTTTCTAGACTCTGTCCTACTCTACCCATCCTTGCATCATCTGACACCTCTTTTACTATACCGATCCCCCAAAACAAACCTTTCTAAACTCATCCCTCTGACTCTTCCCCTCCAAAAACCCATGTTACTCATCCAAAAGCCTCCTCCTACTGCTATGACCTAAAAAAAGAAATAAAAAAAAATCCTTCACTCTTCTATTACTCCACTAGCCTTTTCAATCAAAATAACAGACTAACATGGTCACTTATCAAATTCCATATTACACCATACTAATTCACTACTAATCCTTCATGGGTTCCAGAGCAGCGTGCTACTCGCCAATAAAGCGTTTCAACACCCCATCAGGGTTACAAACGCTATATAAATGCAAAGCTTTTTCCCTTTTCTACCCCCCAAACCTTATCAATCCAAATAACTGACTAACATATCCACCACTCAAATTAATTTCTTGTTTCACCATAGTAATTCAACACTAATCCTTATGGGTTCCAGAGTAGTGTGCTACTCACCAAAAAAGTGCTTCAAAACCCCATCGGGGTAGCAAGCACTAATAAATACAAACCTCTTTCCCTCTTCTATCCTGCCACCAACCCTTCTCCATCCAAATAACTGAATAACATATCCACCACTCACATTACTTCATATTTCACTATACTAATTTTCAACACTAATCCTTTTTGGGTTCTGAAGTAGCGTGCTACTCGCCAGAAAAGCGCTTCAACACCCATCAGGGGTAACAGGTGCTATATGAATGTAAACCTTTCTTACCTTTCTATCCCTCAACTATCCCTCAACTATCCTTCTCACTCCAAATAACTGACTAATAGCCACCACTCAAATTACTTTCATATTTCACCATACTACTTCACCAATAATCCTTTATGGGTTTCCGGAGTAGCGTGCTTCAACACCCCATCAGGGCTAACAAGCGCTATATAAATACAAACCTTTTTTCCTCTCCTATCCTTCTGCTATCCTTCCGAATCCAAATAACTGACTAACCTATCCACCACTTAAAATGTACTTGACTGTTTCCCTATAATAATTCAACACTAATCCGCTATGGGTCCTGGAGTAGCGTGCTACTCGCCGAAAAATCGCTTTGACGCTTTGTCAGTGGTAGAAATCGCTATACAAATGCAATTAAAATACAATACAATATGTTGGGGGCCCTCTCTCGCTGCCTGCTTCTCAAACTTTGTTTTTCAGTGGGGAACTCCCCCACATTGTCTTGAGGGCTTGTGACTCACAGAGGAGAATATTGCGACTCACAACACCAGACGCTTCCCAGCCCCACTCCTCCTGACAGCGTCTCCTGGCTTGCCACCTGCCACTGCCAGGAGGGGTAGCCACGTAACAGCTGCCGCCAGTGCCCTACCAGGCACCCCAGCACAGGTCCTCAATCATGTGACCTACATACTTAAACTCAGCTGCGCTGCTTGGGCCTCAGTAGTGTGACATGCAGCTCCCGGCCTGGTACAACAGCTTCCACAGTCCAAGGCGCTCTTCTCTGCCATTGGCAGCCCTGGACTGTTGCGGGGGCTCAGTGATGTCGCAGAAATTGTGTTTCCACCACTCTGAAGCCTCACAAGCTCATGTTCGACATATTGCGATGCCTGGCCTTTAGGTTACATATACGTTTTGGTTTTATATTTATATTGGTTCAAAATTACTTTTCAGTTATTGCTAATATTTTCAATTTCATTTTTTCTTAGTTGATAAAACTTTTTTTAGATTTTTTTATAGCATATGTCAATATATATTACATTTATATTACTAATTAAAACTATTTATTTTAAACTGTTATGATTTAGTATTTGAATATTTCAAATAAATTTTACATAATGGTATACATATTAATTTTAGATATTCCTACTTGTGTTAATATTCTTCCTACAGTACTTGTGACTTAATACTTTGATAGTTTACATTTAAAAAAAAGTTAATTCAATATTGTTGATTCACTTTTCTGGTATGTCTATATTGTTCTCGATATTTTGTCATACAACATCTCATTCCCATTAACAATCAGAGTATTAACCTGCAAAGTCCCTCATGGTTCCAGGCAATCCCCTACCCCTTTTATTCAGTCTCTAAATAATACCTTAGTCCCACTTAACTCTTTCATTGTGAATTTCCATGTACACTGACGACACATTATTTTGAAAACCACAGGTGAGGTCAAGAGCTGAGTCTCTTGACTATTTGTCAGAGTTTTTAAGATTGAAGTTGCATTAACCAACTGATGCTGCTGACAAATATCTCCTGATAGATCCTCCTTTGTTTGGGTAATTACCACCCTTGCCCTCTTCCCTGGGTCCAGTGCCAACTTTTATTGCTTGTGTAAATATCTTGGCATTAAATTTGACTAAATTCCCTCAATGGTCAACCAAGTCAATGATGTTTTCATTCCTGCTTCTTCCATCTTCACACTCTAAAATGTTTCCTGCACTTGTTTTCCTTCCCTTATAAAGAACACTTTGTGAGTGTCTTCATTTCAGGGTGGCTGTGCTGTTACAGCTCAGAGTCAGGACTTATCTTTCTGAACAGTTCGCAAACAACAGTTGTCAACATTTTAAATGACATTAATTAAGATCCAAGGACCAATTTCTCCTAGATGTTCCAGATTTTATCACTAGTCTTTAAAGAGCCATGCCAATTCCATGGTGGCTGCTGTCAAATGAAACACGGTGCCTCTGTCATTACAGAAAGTATCAGGCCTGCAGAAATTTAGGAAGGCTCAGAAGACCCCAAACCTTTCATATATCCATATAATTGCAATCTCTGCGCACCTTTTTTTCTGGGCAATGGATTGTGGAGCCTTTGTTTTTTTTTACAGCAGTACCACTACAACCTACCATATGTGGGAACATTTGGGCTTAAGAAAACCTGCACCTAGTCTAATATGAATAGACCCGGAAACTTGAAAGTATAAATATCTATGCCGACCTATTTGATTTATAAAATGAACAAACAAGGTTCTAAGTTACCAAAACCCTCTGCATATCGTACATTTACATTAAAGCCAAAAATAAATGTAAACATATTATTGTACAATTTATCTTTTATGGAATTCTCTTTTATTTTATTCTATAAATATAAGTACATATCTCTGAAATTTAAACAATTACATATAGTTGGAGCACTAGTAATATTTTCTATTTTCACAATATTTCTTTTGTTATTATTTACAGAAAATATATAACAAAGGACATCCCACAAAATTCCGAACAATGTAGACATGTTAACTGTCATCATTCATTCATTACCACTGTCATACTGTCACATACTCTCATTCATACGACACAACTTCAACAAAAAGTTTAGGACTCTGTGGTGGCTCTCAAGGTGTTTGCGGGCGAACTTATACAATTATTCTCAAAAACACCTATTACAAGAGATGAAATTCTCCGGGACCACTTTTCTGAAAACCATTTCCCCCCTCTCAGACCCTAACACTTCAGTCATTAGCAAATAAAACATTTAATGATCTATCACATTTGTTTTTCTAATGCACTGCTTGTTGCTGGGAGTTCAAAGCAGGAGTGCAGGAACCTGCTCTTTACAGAAACATGTTAAAGCAGCAAACCAGACTTTAACATCTACAAAATAGTCAAGAAACTTGCTCTGATTACATTCGAAGATGTATGCCTGTAAAACTTCCAATAAGTGAAAACTACTGAGGACTAAACAATACAGCTCGAATACAAGTTCATTGGTTATACAAGAGCTGTACAACCAGCTTGGCATTAAGTGTTGTTGATAAAGTGCAGAAATAGAAGGCTCAGGGTTCCTACTCTTCAATTGTTTGCCCTACACTGAAATGCTTTCCAAGGCCCTGAAGAGGTTAAAATCACACCCGGATTGATATACTTACAGACCCATGCAAATGATAAATATGATGTGAAAATTCGGTCCGAAGTACTGACAACTCAATCACATAAGGTAATGAATGTCATATTTGATTCATGAGTCACAAGTTGAATTTGTCCCAGCTGAGTCATCCTGGAATCAGCTGAGAACCCTGGCACTTGTTATGTGGAAAACTAGAGACCTCCTGCAGGACCTGACCTGGAAAAAGCCCTCAACCGTTTGGTGCAGGGCTACCTTTTTTCTAATTGGCCAAGAGTTTATTAACTAACCCACTAGTTATACACCTCATCAAATGGGCAGATGAACCACGGGGACTTTTTTGTCCAGACCTATCCAATTTCATTGAGGTGCCCATCAGGGTTGCCCGGTGTCTTCCTTCCTTTATTCCTACAGCTGGAACCTCTCTTCACTGTAAAATGCTAATCAAAGGTTATTAATGGTTCCATGATACCTACTGACCTGATAAATTCAAGTCGATATGGAAATGAGAAACTAAAGATATAAATCTATCTCTTTCCTGTTTTCCGCAATCTGTGGTTTTTCCATAAAACCCTGATACAAAATGAATTAGAGCAAACGTGAAGCCTGCCTGCCATTGTCTCACTTCACAAACAATATCAGCCTCTGTGTCTACGATATGAGATGGGTTACCAGTGGCCTGAAGAATCAGGGTGTCCATCTTAACCATGGGCGGTATAACATGGTAGAGGACAACTTGATACCCTTGATTGCAAAAGACCAAACTTGACTGTGTTTGTTGGTCATTGATTAACTAATCAATATGGGGCAGGATAAAAACTTTGAAGATGACACTGGCCCAAGATTTAACTATGCCTTCAGTATGGTACCTATCTTGGTTCATGCATCACTACTTTCCCAAATCAACCCCATTTGGGATAAAGGTGCCATTTTTAGGCAGGCATTGACAAGGTGTGAAAGAGTGTTAGGTAATGTGTGAAAGGACACACCACTCTCAACGGTTGGCTGCAATAAAAACACTGGTGGGTAAAGTGGGTACAATATACTTCTACATATAATAACCACTGAAGTAGCAAAATGTACGGATGAAGTATTTAGAAGTACCAAACCATCTAAAAAGTCAAAACCTAACACAATAAAATCCCACATCCATTTACAACAATAGAGAATAATATATTTATTAAAATGACACCCCAAAAAAATTCCCTTAAGAGTAACCAGAAATATGATTTTATAAATTTTAAATTAAAATAGCAATAAAAATATTAAGTGCCAACTGCGTCCATCTGGATACGCTTGCTGGGACCTATGTGTGATTTAAGGCCAACCACGGTGGAGCACAGGTCAGATATATAAACATAAATCATCGGCAGGGCAAGGCAGAAGACTGTGACAAAGATGGGCTCTACAAGGCTGAGGAGCTTTGGACAAGGTCTTAATTAAGCTGCTGACTGTTGGTGAGAAAGCTCCAAGTGGGAGAAATTCAAAGTTTCTGTCCAAGGAAGAGCCATCATGGACAGATACTTTTGTCTCCTGTGCCTGGTCACGATTTCTAAGCATGGACTTAGTCACTTGTTTGGAGCTCGGATTCCTCCAGTGGGACAAGAATGCAAGATGTAGCTGACAGGGACCCTCTCTTACCTCTGCTCCAAACTGGAGCATCCTGAATCTTTGATCCAGTGGCAATACACCAGGACCAGTTGGTAATGGTATCTGAGTTCTTCAGGAAGACGTTGTTCTTGGAGCTGTTTGTAGCCCTCTAGTTTCAACTGTGGTTAGACAAGTGACTCTTGGAGTTCACTTATTTGTACTAGGGAGAGATGGGAGAGGTCCAGCCCCTCAGGTGTACTCACAGGTCTAAACAGCAGGTGCAGTCCTTCTTCTGTCTTCCACAGGTCCAGTGTTGTTCTGAAGAAGGTACCCAGGGGTACCACATTTGGGGCTGGTACTAGCTTGTGGTTGGGGAAGGCTCCTGGCACCTCCCTGACCAATATGGAAAAAGTTCTGAGGTGCAACATTTTCCCATTTTTGCAGCAGTTTCAGTTTGCCTTACAATAAACAAACCCACACTACATCTCTCTATGTCTAAATCCAACATGCATAATTCTTTTTGCTCTGTGCGGAGCCTGTCTGCCCACCCCAGAGGTGTGTCCAGGGAAATTAGCAACCCTTCCTGTGTGGTCACTTCAAACCAGTTTTGAGGGCAGCTCATCTCCAACTGGGACTGGTGCCTGCCCGGCTGAGGGAACAAAGAAGGTCCCTGTCCAGGTGTCAGCTAACACTGGCCTGTGATAGGGTAGGACTCTTTTAAGTTATTCAAGTTCCTGGGCACAGCTCATATGGTGATTCTACCAGAGGAACAGAAAAACCTCCCCACACCCAAGGCATTTGCCCTGCAGTTTTTACACCTCACCAGGGGGGTAATCATCTGCTGTGTGACGTTTGAGGGAAATATCCTTTTCCTTGATATTCATTCAAATGTGGTTTTACCATCAAATTGGTTTTAGAATAACTTTAAAATGAGATGTTGGAATATATTTCTAGCTTTTTCCTAACCAGAATTGAGCATTAATAAATGTAATTATGTTACATACTATTTTGTTGCTACAGGCAAAATACCTTTTGGTCCATTTCACTGAAAAAGCATGTGACATTAAAGTGCTACATGTCTTACTTTTACTACGATGCACTTTGCCGTATGTATTAATAGTCCTACATAGGGGCAACTTATGATTATTTAAAAAGAAAGTTTAGTCCTGTCAAAGGAGGTTAGTCGAAGCCAAGCTACAATGGTAGGCTTACAATCATTTTTGCAGTGTCATTGTAATGGCTGGCACAATCGGTGCTGCAGTCCACTAGTGACATTTAACTCACAGGCCGCAGTTACACCCTGTACCATACCCTAGAGATTTAGTTAATAAGCCACTTAGTAGTATGACATTTTTAGAGGTCAAAGTACACTCACTAGGGCCAGGTTAGCTGAGTTTCAGTGCACCAAGACAAAAACCAAGCAGCATCAATCCATACAAATGGTGGTGATTATAACAAAACAGGCATTTTTCTGCAGCCATGTACACAAAGATGGAAATGCTTAGACAAACCTCATTTGAGCAGATTGTATACTTACCAGGCTCTGCAATCCATTTGGTGTCTGTGACAAGTCCACATGTTGGCTCACTGATTGTAGCAGAAGAGGAGATGATGGCAGGTTACTGGGGAGCTGACAGCACTGAACCTTCAAAATAAAAGATGACATGATGTTGATGAGCATATTCAGGCGTATTCATTTAGAATATAATATGTTGTTGACTACATAGTCTCAAAATATATACAGAAGATATCATAATGGCAGTGCTGAGGAACACAAAAGATATTCAATTTTTAAGAGTTGGTTGTGATATTGATAGCAGTGTGGCATACCTGTGTGAGTATTAGGGATGCACTTAGATGTGGGCCTGGTGATCTCCCTTCCACAAAACGGATACTTTTGGTCCAGATGTTTGGTCCAGATGTTGACGCATTTCATATGCAATTATTTAAAAGTAAATTATAGTGGGTGAATATTAGTATACCGTTAGACTCTATAGTAGAGGATGTAGTAAAGCTTAGTGTTACATGCATGAGATGTTTGTCTATCAGAATGAAGGGATGACAGTGTAACATGAGTGGGGAGTTCTAATGTAGAATCAATGTTCAACATTAGAACTCCCTACTCATATAGGGGTTTTCGTCTGGCCTGATACTGGGATTTCCTGGAACAGGCAAGCCACATAGTAGGACACGGTGCAGAGTGGATAGGATAAAGTCACTGAAGGAGGTGAGTGAGAAGTGATCTGGGTCCACCTCCCGGAAGATACTTTGCCACCTGTATCCTGGAAAACGCCTCCTTCACCCATCTCCTCTCATGTTACAACTTTTTCAGTCTGCTATAGTGTGCATCTTGACACCCAATGCATTGATAGAGCTGGACAGCTTCAGTAACATGGCTGTCTTTTTCACTCCACTAAAGGAGTTTGTAGGGCGTTGTAGCTCTCTGTAGTGATTCACTGCAAAAGTCACAATATTGTCCCAAAGGGGGGTGGGCTGTAAGGAGTAAAGTCACGCAGATTAAGGGGAAAGGGTAGAGCATCAGGTGAGACCTCTATATATATGTCCTCACAGGGTTAATGTCTGTCATTTGTGTGGGTAGATATGTGTGTGATTGCTGTTTCCCTGTTCTTCTCTTTTCAGAGTTTTCCATATCTTGGACATTAGTAGGTTAACAGCCTTATTTACATCTGTACAACTGTAAATGAGGCATTAAATCTACTTTAACCACATCTAAGATACTAACAGTAAATAAATACAAACAACCTGAAAAGTAGGCCTAACAATTGCATGGTGAATAAAGTTCCATAAAGATACTAACTTCAAAAAATTCATATCTAAAAGATACAAATTAACTTGAGTGAATTATTTTATAAGGCGACCGTATACGTGTCAACATTTCGCATAGATTTTTCTTCCTGTAAAATTACCACCTGTGCGCTTACAATTAAATGTCAATATAATAACAACCATCAAGCAGGTGTTTCATTTTATTTGAAAACATGAGAACCATATTGATCTCCACACCAGCATGAGGGCCTGCAATAATCACAAGCTGTCTGGGTTGTGGATACTACAGTGCTCAAATTGGAGGATGAAATACAGAATAAAACGGTATCAACAAATCGTGTTATTGTCATTCCTACTAGGACCATCTCTGTTTAGCAGGACCCAAGGTGAAAGCCTAGGAGTCAGGGCCCTTACAGACAAAACCATGCAGGTATGGAAGCAGCATATGGTGTTTATGCTGCTCACAAGGGACAAAGCACCCCATAAAACAAGAGGAAACTACAACCTTTCAACTGTAGTTCTTATCTTGGTTTGATGATTTGGAAGACTTCACATTAAAGCCAATATTCTAGTCAAGTTAGTGACTGACCTTTAAAATGCAATATTCTTACAAATCTGTGATATAATATACAATATATAATAATATTATATAGTATAAATATATAGCACAAACGTGGCTCACAAGACGTCTTGATGGCCATGCTTTCTTCCACCCAGTGTAAGTCAGCCATAGCTATGTACAAGCCCCTATCACCACCACAATATCAGCTATAGTAAGGTTTTGGTGGCTATAGGGGCTGTGCCTTATGTACAAGGCAGTGTTAAGCCACTTAATGTGGCTTAACATTGCCTTGTACATAAGGCCCCATTTCATGCTATGGTTAGCGTGAAACTGGTGGGTGTTGCAGTGGGTTTTCCACCGCAACACCCATTCATTTTGATGCTGCCCCCTATGTACAAGGATGGCGTACATAGGAACAGTGCCAAAATTAAGACCAGGTAAAAACTGGTCTAAAGATGGCGAAACGAGGAGAAATGCATTATTTCACCTCACTTTTGCTTTTTCCAGGTGTGCTGCCTTGTGCAGCACATATGGAAAAATCAAAATGCCATTTTTTGTTTGTGTAGGAAGGTGTCCCTTCTTGAAGATAAAAACTTTTTTTTAAACAAACAATGGCATTTTGCCTTTTCCATATGTGCTGCACAATGCAAGCTCTAAATATGACTCTTTGTGTAGAATCATCATAATGTTGTTTTTGTTCCAGCAAATCCTAGTTTGGAGCTCCTTGTTTGAAACAACTGTGAATTGTATTACCAATTTTCTAATAATTCAAGCCTGCAGTATTAAATTAAACCTAAACTTTCACAGAAAACAGTTGAAATAAAGTTTGCTTGGGGCCCAAAAAAACCTTATCATGACACTGGGCGCAGAGATATAGAGGTAAGTGAGGGAGGGAAAGAGTTTCTGATAGAGAAATCAACAAGTGTGAGATAGCTTGGGAGAAACTAAAAAAGTTCACTTTACGAGAGAGCCTCTTAAAATGTGCGGCCCTGGGCAACTGCCCACTTTTCCTATGCCTTAAACATCTCTGTCTTTGTGTTTTTTGCTGCAGCTACCTCCCACTAAAAGAACTGCAGAACCACCTGAGACCATGTTCAGATTGCATGTTAGAATACTGAACAATACAAACCATATTCTGGTACAATTCTTCTGTGACCAGATATTCCAGGTGCAACTAGTGAACAACATTGTGGTAAATTATTTTATATGGTTCTAATATATACACCAGTCTTGCTTGCTGAGCAGATCCAATCTCAAATCTGGGCATGAAAGCTTCAGGTGTACACACTCCTCCTGCTGCTGAGACTGATGACAGTTAGAAAATGAAGTCAAGAAACTCAGAAAAGGAGTTTCTCTTCTAGGAGACACAAGTTTTCAGCAGAATGGCTCAGAACTCCATACCTTATTTCTCACAGACAAGAGGCCACTGAAAAGCTGAGCAGCTCAGTGACCAGCTTCTTGAATAAAGTGCCGAAAGCTGTTGAGCGCATGATTGAGGGGGAATTATTACTGACCACATGACCATTGTGTGTAGGAAGACACTGGATAACATGCAGAATTCATATATCAAAGCATTCCTCACTCCTGGAAACCACAAACACACCATATTAACCCTGTCGAGTGGCAATGAACGGCAATGGGAGGACGACAGTATCTGCAAAACAGGCGCGCAATGCTCGCTGGGCTAGCATCATGCCCAGCCACCACCCCCAGTTACAGTAAATTTGTGAATTGAGGACAGCTGCTCCCAACTTGGATATCTGTACCTCATGGCCACATAGAAAATAAAGCAGTGCCTGCACACCTAAACATGTATTAGATTTTCTATTATGAACAAAAAAACTGAAAAAAAGAGAACCCAGCAAGGAGATAAACAAACTCCCCACAGCGAAAGAAAAAACCCTCACCCACCAGGGTTTCCCCTTGGTGGCAAGCTTCATCATTGAGGTTAATGGTGCGACCAGATGAATACGCGGGAGCACTTTTACTTTTTTTCTATGATAAAGACAATGGTGTGGGAGGGGAGTGGAGTGAAGGTGTTAAGCAAGTTTTAAAAATACCCTGCTAGTAGGTCACCCTCCTTTATTCCTGCCTCTAGTCGGTATGGTTAAAACCAGGGGGATAGTGTGGAAAAAATAGATTTTAATGAGTCTATTTTTTCAGTTCAACATGTTTCGAGCCTTGCCCCTATGGGCTCTTTGTCAGGACCAAAAATACAAATCAAGAGGTCACACATTGTGTAATTGGCAAACCCTTAGCCAATTGTGTCATGAAGTGGCTGAAAATTGCTCTGGTTCAACTGGTTATGGAACGTAATAACAAGACAAACAAATACAAACAATATAACATACATTAGAGACGCTGTATTTGTGCGTCATGTCTCCGGGGAGAAGTGGGGCCTATAGTCACACCCTAAAAAAGAGTTGTGGCTGTCATTTAAAAATGCTGTTGAAAGCGGAATACCAAATTTTCTAAAAGCGAGGCTTCACCGCTATGGCGCGATGTCTCGTTAGTTGCTTTGAGGCTGACCGTGTAGCTCTCACTCTCAAAGGGCCCCCCACCATCACTTACTTGGTCAAGGCCGCCCTCGGCCTCTACACCTAATCAGCTGACCCGTGGACTGCATCTTGCCGGTGCACGTCCCGAACGGGTTTTCTAAGCCGGTGCTTTGCGGACTGCTTCCACATACTGCTCTTGATTAGAAATACTAAACCGCTCAGAGCCTCACAAAATGGCCGCCTTGTTGGAACAGGTTGGGATCCATTAGGGTATTTTAAAAAACGAATCCAATCTCTCTTTGTACTTTTACAGTTCAGAAGGAAAGTCATGAGTAAAGTTTATTTTGCATTTAGGAAAATGTAAAGAAATGTATGATGGCTGGAAAAGGATTGTAAGAAGTAGGATCTGCTTCACATGGATACCCCCACTTTTTGCTGGTGTTTCACAGATATTTGACCTTAGTCTGGCTGTGGCCCTGCTAATGAGGACCCCAGCCTAGCTGCTCCCTCTCTAAAATGGTTTCCATGTACATTAGGTACATCTCAAATTGGATTCTGGAGTGCCCTATCAGTCCCAAGTATATGGTCTACTATGTACCCAGGGCATAGGTACCTCAGAGGCCTACCAGGGGCTGGAGCAGGCATTATGCCACCCCTGGGAAGCACTCCAAAATGACACCACAGGTCTGCTACTGCAGCCTGGGTAAGGTGGTGCATGCACCCCTAACTGTGGTATAGGCTACCTATATCACTACCATTGCACACACATATAAAACCTATAAGTCACTCCTATGGCAGGCCTTAACAATCCTGAAGGCAGAGTGCTTGGTTTTTATGTGATAGGGTGCTCCTGCATGATCAGAGCCCCTCTGCAGCATTCGGAGACCCTCCTCTGATGCTGTTTGTGGTGCAGCCTGACCATATACTCTTAAGTGCATTATAACCTCGCAGTAAATGCTAACTTTGGACTGGCTGCACGGAAACATGTTGTGTTTGGTTTCAAACACTTTGGAATACTAACCCCCCCACACCAGTTTTGGCGGCGGGGGTAGCATTCCACCCTTCTAGAGGGAGAGACATGTTCACACTGGTCTACCCAGTAAAGACTTTCTAAAGCCCAGGCATCACAAAATGGATGCCACTGCCACAGACACGGGTCTGGCCTCCTGCTGCTTACCGAATCTCCAGCAGGGGAGGCCTAGACAATAGGTTTCCTGTCCCAGGGAGGTGTAACCACCTCCCCAGACAAGCAGATGTGTATTAGGGCTGGGCGGGAGCACTCTCTGGTGCTTTGAAGTCCTGCACTGGGGGCACACTTGGTGTCCCTGTGCATAGTCCAGTTCAAACCGGTTGCAGGGGCTACCTGCCCCTGCTGTGGCATGAAACTGGATAAAGGAAATGGGTGTAACCACCCCTCTTTCCAAACCCTCCCATAGGTGGGTCCCTAGAGTATGTCCAACCCCCAAACTTAGTATAAGTATGGGAACCCAGTCCTTGAGACTTTAGATTACCCTGGACGAAACTCTGCAACATATATCTTGGACTTTCGACTTTCTATTTTCGCTAGAAGACTGAAGAAATCTCCCTTGGGGTCAAGGAGTGACTCCCCTGCTTGGCAGGCACCAAAGAAGCAACTGTCGGGTCTGCAACTCTGAAGCTCCCGCCGGACGCCAAAGTTTTTGCATCACCAGAGGTAGATTTCCAGACTTCTCTGAGTCCACAGCAAAGCTGAGGTCTGTGGCATTGGTGGGTGACGTGGAACCATGACCCCTGGACACCATGAGCTTTTGCCGATCCATCATCTTTCTGGTCCTACTTGAAGTTGTGCTTTGGGCTCCAAGTAGCCCCAGCCTTGGGCATCTACAGCACCGAAGGTCTCTGGCCTCCACTCCATGAGTGACCCGTGGGCCAGTTTCCAGTGCGACTGCTCAAGGCTCCTTTGCGATCGCTAGCCCGTTGGCTAGTGGGTCCCCACGAAGGCAACTCCTCTTCTGATTGGGCTTTTGTGGTTGCTCCAGACGTGCCCCAACTTACCCTTGCTGGGTGAGTCCCCCAGACCTTGCTGGTCTGCACTGACGTCTTTCTTCTATTTCCCCTTGACTTGCCATTGCCAAGGCTTGTTGGGTCCATCCTGGTCGCCAACACCGCAGCACTCGAAAGACTTTGTGGGACAGCTCGAATCCAGCTCCTGGTTGTCGTCGATGCCTCCTGGACCTCGTGGCTGAAGAGCCAAGACAACTCACCTGAAGCACCCGACATCTGTGGGCATTGGACTATCGTGACCCTGGTCACTGGTAAGTGACCCATACTCTGTCCCCTCTGCTTTCAGGTTCCTTCCATCCACTACCTTGGATGGTTCCTTGTGTTCCAAGCACTTCTACAGGCTCTAGTGTCTAGTTCAGTCGTGGTTCTTATACCACTTTATATATGGTTTGGTACGCCCCTAGGGCCCAAACGTGTATTTGTGCTTTTACTGTTGAATACTGCCTTGTAACTTAAGTACTTCGAACTCAGCCTCATAAAGAGACTAGAGGGGTGTGTTTTATCTTCAATACATATATTTTAAATATATACCTGGTGTGGTTGTCCTTTCATTTGGTCATTCAAGAGATTATAGACTGGTAAAACAAGCTGCTTTACATTCATTCAAGACTTAGCCTGAAGGCTGCTCTCCATAGCTACAACTAGGATAGCTTTCAATAAAGGTTGTCTTTAACCTATCACCATAGGGGTTGTTTGGACTGATACAGGGTACCCACTATAACTAGTGGACAGCATATATCAGGCCAACTTCTCACAAGGATCCACATTGGTATCCATTCATATACGTAGGCTTAATCGTTACAAACGTTCATTGAGGTTCATAAAGCACAAATTGTGATTTGTTTTTTTTTCCTTTAGAAAAGGAGTATGTTTTTAGCGAACGATTTGGGACTATTGAATTGGGGAATAGAAAACCTCAGACAAAATTGGTAAATATGGGACTGCGCAAACGGAACAGTCATCAGCTTGATGGCGGTATATTCCTTACTCAAGTATTTTTGTTCACCCATATTTAGTGTTTATAAAGGATTGATACCTTGTTGGTGGAAGATAAGGTGTAGTGTGTATAAGTCAGGTAACATAAACTCGATAGGTAGGTAGATATTTCAGTTCAAATGGAAATATTCCATCATCCCTGTTACCGTATGTATATAACTTCAGGACCTGCTAGACTTGACTGCCTTAGTATGATGGACCCTCCAAAGTGGTCATTCTGAAAAATAATTTTTAGAGAAACTGGCCACATGGGGTATTGCCATTCAGGCTCAGGGTGTGCGTTTTGAGTTGAAACACCCATCTCTGTTCTTTTTCAAAAAGTCTCCTTTCTGAATTTTCTGTGTCCTTGATGTGTTCCAGGACTACCCACTTGAAGTCTTTTCTATTAACAAGATTGGACCTGGAAAATATGGCAAAACACATTTGCTTTTTTCTGTATAATACACACATTTACATTACTATTGTCCACTGATATTGCTTAAAGCATATGAGTTTCCAACTAATAAATGTATAATGTCAGCTGGGGTCAAGCCCAAACCCCTTCAGATCAATCAATGCACAGATTATTTAAATGTTATCTTTCGCAACTGGCCATCTGCATTAGGAGGTTAGAATTATTGTTAGTGGGCTTAAATGGTGAATATTTATGAATTACATTTGAAACCATGTATTGTACAGCTTAACTTAATTTACCAGGCATATCACACAGGGTGCCTAAACCAATTGAAAAGACTAGAGGACCAAGTTATATCTTGATATTAAGGATACTCAGTCACAAAAGTGAGAGAGTATCCTACCGCCAAGATAATGGTCAACTTGCCCGAATGATATGCAAGCAGAATACTGTGTTAACCATGGGTGAGACTTGTCCTTCTCCACCATGGTTAGACTCACTCCGACGGCCCGATGGAGTAATGGCCATTGGAAAATTGCCTATATGTCCGTCCGCCCAATTAGGATGAGGGAACATATAGCTGTTTTTTTACTCTCCGTCACCACCAGGCAAACCCTGGCAGTGAGGGGCAGTAAAAAATAAATCATGCCCCTCTCTCCATGGGAGGTGACTCTCATGGTGAGGAGGGTATAATCTTTTGTATTTTGAAAAAGAAAATCCGGTTTCTGGATTTTCTTTTAGTGAATTAAAAAAATCTTTTGGTACAAGGCTCTGTCATGTTGAAATGCATTACTGCCAATGCTTGGTGGTCATTTATAAATTCAGCTGTGGGTGAGCTGCGTTAGGGTGATGGAGGAATTGGCGCCGTCACCCTGGCAGAACAATTGCCTTGCCACAAATAACTAAATTGGGCCCATGTCACAATCCTCACACCCAGTAACCAACCAAAGATGCCTTTTAGTAAAATATCAATGGCACATCCTGAGTATAGGGTGTTGAGCTCGGTCACTCTTTATCCATATTACCTTCATAATCAAGAAAATGCTTGCCTTAGTCTTGAGCCCCAGTATTCTAGTCAAAGAATGACATTGTAGTTTAATATCTTCTTACATAAATCAAGCCTTCCCTAAGCTTCTTTCACCTGATAATATTGGGCTGGGTCCTTGCTGAAAAGAGTCAAACATGAGTAATAGTTTGCTGAAGGAAGTATGGAAGGACTGTCAGGTCTTGCAGCTATTAATCAACTCCAGTTTCATGATCTCCATATCTGTGTTTTGAAGTCTACTTTCTTAAAATAAAATGAGACTGTAAATCGGCTGTAAGAGATACAAGCCATGATCAATTTTTGGGGGAACCAAATCTTTGAAGAACATTGGGCAATTAGATTATTTGTAGACAAAAGAAGAACACAATATTATACAAGAATGGGAAAAAGAAGGTTATTTATATGATCATATAGACTTGATTTGCTGCTCATGCCAGTGCTGTTACTGCAGTTTTGTGCAACTTCAGATCATCCCTCTTAGATGAGAGGCATTCTTGCCATGTCTGTCTACATGTACAGCCATCTGTTGCTTCATAGCTACGTTTGTACTGTATAAATCCAAATCTATAGTTGCATATATATTAGGCCTGCCATAATTTAAATTGAAGGTTCTTTACCACGCCTACATGAATGATGCTAAATATGCTATGTCAATGTCACTGGTGACAATACATTTTAAAAAGTGGCATTCCATTTATGTGACTCAGTGTTCAAATTCCCTAGCTGCCCTGGAAGTCTAAATGAGGGTTCATTTGAGGCTTGAATCCCAGTCAGGGCTTCAGGATACTGGATACATTCTCTCAAATGTCCCCCTCTGTCACTCAGTGTACACACATTACAATAATGGGTAGTGCTTAGGAAGGCCCAGGGTGAAGACCCCAAAGACCTGGTTCCCCTATGCAAGGTTGGAATGGTGACCTGCAGGTTTAGGTAGACCCCCTCTTCTTGCCTGTTATAGGAAGGCTCTCAAATTGCTAATTTATTTCTTCCTCACCCACCCGGTTTGCCCCATGGTGGCATGCTTCATCATAGGGTCCATCCCTGGCCTCTACGGACAGGGGGATGCTACTACCAACGGATACAAGGGAGAACTGTATTGTTAAATATAGGGGGTTTCCTATACACCTAGCCACATATGATAGAATTAAAGGGAGTGGGTTTTCTTGCAAAAAATGAAAAAGTTTAAAAATACCAAATGTGTGGGTTCAAAAACAAATGTATTCCCTATCCCACAGGAGGTATGTTAAAATCTGGGGACATGTGGGAAAACCTTAGGCTACAGTACCTATTGTTTCCCTTTTGTTCAACTAGTTTCATGCCTTTCCCCAAAACATTTCGTCAGGACCTAGGAGGAAAATGATGTTCCCACTCCAAGTGTCTCACTTAACACAATAATTGTGGAGAAAAAGTCAAAATAAATATACAGCACCTAATTTGGCCTCTGTTAAATATCAAAAACGACCTGCAGGGATATAAAAGTAAAAAAGGTTAGCAAATACACGACCATACGGTCACAATTGTAGTCTGTAAGTCGTGGTGGTTCCGTGATAGATAAATCCTTAAACTATATCACACGCAGTGTGCGAACCTGTAAAAACAAGACGCACAAGACAGTACTCACATTTAACATGTAATAAAAAATGTCCCCAGCAAATATGTGTTAAAGGGAGGTTCCATACTTATAATGTGACCATCATTGGGCCCCATGAGTACATCGGTGAGTAGGTGGAGGGACGCCTGTAGTCATCCCCTATATTCATGCCCACATAAAAAAAATAGAATGAGCTGAATGGTATCGTAATGCAACTTAGCGTTTCACATGAAAAAACGGGCAGGACACCCCTACTTACTCCGTCAAGGCTACTCCATCTCTGTAAAACCTGACCATGCTCAACCGTGGCTCCGAAGTTACTGGAGTCACGGGCCGAGTAACTATTCAAACGTGTTAATGTGATGCGGCAAAGCCACAAAAAGACTAGACCGTGCCTCGCGGACTGTCATGGTGAAGCCGATTACTTCCGGGATTGCAAAGAAACCGATCTGTACTATTAAAACAAAAAATTGTTCCTAAACAATGAAAACAGGGTAATATTAAAAAATGCTGTTGTAAGAGGTGTGGTCGTCCCAAAGGTCCGATAGAGATGTGTGCCTCGATCTCTCTTATGAAGACGGCTATTAGCATGCACAACTTTTTTGGCACACACGAGAAGGGACAAAATACCACGTATTCATTGGTAGTAGCATGCCCCTGTCCGTAGAGGACAGTGATGAACCCTATGATGAAGCATGCCACCAAGGGGCAACCCGGGTTGGTGAGGGTTTTATGAAAAGAAAAAAACATTTTATTTTCTTTGTTTATCTCCTGCAAAGTGTTGTAAAGAATTCCCCCTTCTTTTCCCTTTAGAGGATGCCTCTCTTGATTATTTACATATTACCGTGGAGGACAGGTCCCTACTCTAGCCTACCTCTACTCACCCCCTATTTCTTTTGACATTTGTTTCTTCATCAACTAATTTACACAGATGGTAAACTTAACATTTAAGAAGCTCATTGTCTCTTGCAGAGTATCCAAGAGATCCATTATTTATGTAATGATCTACTATCTCTACATGGAGCCCCAGGGATCCATAATCATTGACAAAAGGGTGAAGATCCATCAATGTGCAAACAACACACAAATGTACCTAAACTTTTTCTTGATCCACAACAAAGCTGCCTCAATATAATTTTGAACTGGTTGAAAAGCACATATTTGAAGCTGAATCAAACAAAGGCAGAAGTCTTCTTGCTTGCTGTTAGAAATATAATTCCTGGTTGGTGATGTATCGATCTCTGGAGGCAAAGTGCTGGTTCCGATGCGATGAACCGATATTACTCCTGCAACCGGATCAATGTGCAGGTTCTCTTACAGACAGGCAGGAGATGCATCACAATCCATATTGCAAGCATCTGGAGCTCTTCCAGTTAGCCAGGCACAGGAGCAGGAGTACAGACTTTGATAGACCTGAGTCTCAAACAACAGGAGGCAAGCCAACAAGCCCTTGATGATAACTTGGAGGAAAGGCAGAGTCTAGCTCTCCTTCAGCAAAGTCAGAGAGCAGCAGGCAGCAGGGTAAAAAAAAGAAAAGAAGGCCTTCCAGATCAGCAGTCCAGTTGAGTCCTTTAAGAAGCATAGCAGTTATTCTTTCAGACATCCAGTTCAAGATCCAGAAGTGTCTGATTTTAGGGAGTGAGAGACCAAGTACTTATAATCAAAGTGCGGAATTTGCAAAATTCACTTTCGCAAATTATCGCGAAAATTTTAAAAATCTCCGCACACATGCGGAAATATCGCAAAGATGCAGAATTTTTTTCCCGCCCGTTCGCGGTATTTTCTGCGTGGTCGCGGCTCACCAACTTACCCATGCGGTTGCTCGCGGGCGTGGCCATCTTGTTTTCACTTGTCTCGCAGTGCATGATCGCGAGGAGAAAGACGTGATCGCGCGACGAATGACGTTACTGCGGGCGCGAACTGTCGCGAGACAGCGCAAATGGCTACCAACAATCCAACATCTCGTGGAGAATGTGACCGGATCGGGAAAACTTGTCGGCGAACGCGGGGAGTCAGGTAAGGCGATCGCGCACACGCGAGAATGTATTAATTTACAGCGCGAGCAAGCAAAAAATTTCCGGTAAAATGCGGATTGCGGAAATTTTGATATTTTCGCGCTCTCCGCGGAACGCAAAAATGTTAAATTATTGCAATTTCCGCGAGCGGAACGGAATTTTAGCCCAGGCCTACCTTTAATGTGGGGATGACTTCAAGACAGATCTCTGAAGTGCAAAAGTACCCCTTTCAGACCAGTCCTCACTGCTAGGCTGTCTGTGGGGGGTGAGCAGTCCTTTGTGTGGGGGATGACACTGCCTATTCATGTGAGCCCCTCCCTTCCATCATGACCAGGCAAGGTCAAAAGAATACAGATACATATGGATAGGTACTCAGAAACACCTATCCTTCCTGTGTAGAGGCTGTCTAGAGGGAATGCATAAAGTGTAGCTGTCACCAGCCCCAGACATATATTAGAGACCTGCTGTCAGGCACATGGAACTGTGAGGGCAGAGAAATGTCCAATTTCTAAAAGTCCATAACCTGGCTTGTGCAACATCTAGTACCAGACACAAGCCGCGACAGCCAAACTTGCAAAGTTTGCAATGATTTCAAACAATGTTATTCCAGTTCATCCTTTTTTATTCCATTTCATTCCAATTTTTAAACATGGGTATCACTTCTAAAAGTGGCATTTCAAAAGCAGTAATGTTAAATCCAACTTTGCCAGTAAGGAGGATTTATCATTATCATTTCAAACATATGAATCATGAAAAAGCTACTCCTCTTTAATCAAGAATTTCAGCTTAAAAGTGTATTAAGGAATTACCAATGATAACTAATGAGAGGAGGAGGCCTCACAGTAGTGAACAAGCATTTGCAATGCAATCGGTCTTGAATTTGCGAGAGTTAGAGCTATTAGCGTTGTAAATGACAATGTCTTTTACCCATGTGTTTTGGTTTGGAGTGGAGTGGATGTATGTGGTTTGGAGTGGAATTATGTGGGTTGAATTGGAATTGTTAGTAGTTGAATGTGTGGAATTGTGCGGTGTGTAGTGTATTTGTGTAGGACAATAATGGGGTGAGAGCTGCATAAAATAGATAGAAAGGAAGATAGAGAGGGATAGGTAGTTTGTGAATGAACTCTAGACAGAGGTGCAGAAAGACTGTGTGAGAAAAAGAAAAAATGGGGAGAGTAGGCCACAGACGTATAAAGAGAGTGTGCTTGTGCATGCAGAAGACACCCAAAGAAGAGGAGAATGTGGGTTTGAGGGACAGAATTTTTGAAAAGGCATAGTAAACTGTCCGAATACACTAAGTGAGCCGAATTGAGATGGTTGAGAAGAGTGCATGAGAGAGTGAGAGAGAAGAGAGAAGAGAGAAGAGAGAGAGAGAGAGAGAAAGAGAGAGAGAGAGGGATGAATGGGAGAGGCATGGGGGAGAGAGGTGAACCAGTGCACAGCTCTTGGAGGTACAGGAAGATAGCATGTGTGAACAGGCAGTATATAGAGGAGACAGGCTGTATGAGGGAAGGGATGAGAGGGTCTGGGGAGTTGGTAAATGAGAGGTGGGAGGGTGAGGGAGGCATGAGAGGGGCAGTGGGTGTGTGGGGGAGAGATGACAGGGTTGGTGGAAGTGCGATGTAGAGATGGGTTGTGGAATTGTGGGATTGTGTGGTGTGGAGTTGTGTAGAGGAAATATGTGGCATGATGTGTTGTGGAAGTATGTGAAAAGTAATTAAATGGCATTAACTGTAGTGGAATTATGTAGAGTGATATTGTGTGTTATGGAGTTAATTATGTGGAATGGTATTTTGGAGTGGCATGTTGTGGATTTAAATCATGTGATGTGCTGTTAAATATTGTGGTATTTTGTTGAACTCTGTGGAGTATATTGGAGGTGTAATGTGAAATTGTTATATGTAGTTAAAATATGTAGTTTGTGGTTGAATTATCTGGTGTGTATTGGAAATGTGTGAAGTTAAACTGCATGCATTGAGCGAAATTGCGCTTATTGGAATTGTGTTACGGTGGGTAGTACATTTATGTGGTTTGCTGGTATGTGTCATAGAGTGCATTTATGTGGGGTATTTTTATGTTGTATTGTGTACAGTGTAAATATGTTGAGTGTGCTATTATGGACTCCCAACCATGCTTTCCAGACATCTCTTTTCTAATGAATTTATCCCTCTAACAGCTGCACATGTCCCCAACTCCCAGTAAGATCCCATATCTTCCCTTTTATTAATCAACTTTGATTAATCTAACCTTATTCACAACAGTAGACTGAAGGCACTAACGTTAAGGCAGCTGATTCTACTACCACATATTCCTATCATTCTCGAATCTTGGAATGTGCTACTCGCTGCAGAGCTCTCCAGCTCTTTGTTGGGCCTAGTAAGCACTATGTACATATAATTTACAATAGAAACACTCTGAATATTCACATATTAAAAACCTTTCAAAACAGTTTATATATTACTGTGGCACAGCAAGTATCCCTTAGTACTGTGATGTGATAAAACAATTGTCTGTAATACAAGTGGCAAATCAATACATCTCCTCCAAGTTGCTTTCCAAACCCTCAATATGCAATTTCTGCAAGAAAATATGAGGATCAAATCAATGCCTTGTTCCAGGGGTGAGAGGCGGCATAAAAGTATTTTGTATTCACACAAAGGAACTACAATGTGCTGCTGATCCAGCGGTATACCAACAACAGATACTCCACTACCATATACTCACCTGGGCCCATAAGCACACAATTGAGTAAACCGCTAGTGTCAAGGTTTGTATATATATTCACGACATCCAGGATTAGTTATTCAATACTCCTAACTAATCTTTCACTGATCAAAAAGTTATTTCCTCTGGACGATGGACCATTATTTGAACTAGTTGATGATGATAATTAACATAACTCTTAACTACTCTTTTATTAAAGTAAAATAATCACAGACTCAGGAAGGTTTAAAATCTTTATCTAAATTAAATGCATGTGAACCATTTCAAAATACAGTGCAGTCACCATCAGTCATAGGAGAGAAAATTCAATTCATTAAATACAAAGAAAACATTTACCTCTGACTCATACAATAATCAATGCTCAGGAAAGGAGAAGACCGAGAGAAAAGAACATTTGCAAAATAACGAGAAATGTTATTTACCAAGGATGGTGTGAAAGACCACCCCCTGGCCAAAGGGCTGGTAAGGGTCCCCCAGGAAAGGTCAGGCGACAAAGACTTCAGGACAGGATTCAGGACAGGATAGTTGACCTCTCAAGAATACCAACAATTGCACCGCACCCCTCTCTGACACTCTCTTCCTCCTCGAGATCCTTCTGCGATCTTCTGATCTAACCCAATTCAATTAAGATAGAAAGTTCTGCTTCAGGTTCTGCATTCGGCTCTTCATCAGCATCATTCTCACAGCATCTCTCCCCACAACAGCATCCAGCATAGCTTCTTCCACATCCACGACTCACAGTATCTGTGTCTCTCTAACTAACTAAAGCTATCTTAATTATACCTTCTGTTCTTCATATTCCACCCACTAAAGTTTCAATATCATAAAAATACAAAATATGATTGGTCAGACAAGGGAGAAACTCTATCACACCATGCTTACATGTCATTAAAATCAGTTCAACTATTGTTCGCAAACCCATCCCCTTAATTTTTATTCATAATTTTTATTTCTAATGCGCATTCACATTTCAATTTGAAACAATGTAATAACTTTTTGAATAAGAGACTTCATCGTTGAGCTTTTCACCATCCGTTCCCAGGGTGTATCACTTGTGTACTTGGCACTCATTCAATATCCAAGTCATCATTCCGGGTTAACTTTTAGTGGACTTGCGCAGTCTTCACATCACTCAGCTCAATTCCGTTATGTGTGAGAGGCCTAAATGTGCACTAGTAATAAAGTCAGAAAGACAAATATTAAGCCTAGATACTGGTGGGAAAATAAGCTGGATTGTCAACATCAAAAGAATGCTGATAGCTATGGGTCTCCAGGGCTGTTGGGCTAGTCAGGAACCCCCGAGGAGAGAAGAACTCAAACGCCTATACTGAGAATGGGTGGATCAAAGAGAGAACCGTAACCCTAATGTGGGCAAATTAACACTAGAATTCTATTCTCATACGCAAACCAGATACTTTGAACCCTTCCTCGACACAATTAAAGTACCAAGATATAAAACACTCTATATCCACTTATGGCTCAGAACTCTCCCAGTCCGTGAGGCGACAACAAAGTGGGGCCCAAGCAAGGAGAAATATTGCCCATGTTGCAAGGCTCCGATTGAAAACATTGCCCATTTAATGTTTGCTTGCCCAGCGTGTAAATCATCACGGGCAAAATGGTTGAAACCGCTTTGGCAACAACTGGGCACACAAGATCACTATACAGCATTACGCATTCTTAGGTCTGATCCCAGGCCATTTTATGCATGCTGTGTAGCAAAATTTCTGGGATAAGCATGGCTCACAAGGTGTAAGGTCCTCAGAAGAAAGACATAGCCTTAATTGAAAGCAGATTAGCGGGGACCTTAAAGACATATTATATAAGCCGCTAGATCTAATATGCTCAAAGCCCTTTACTTGCTAAGACCTTCACCGTTAACCGAGTAAAACTGAATGGCTTTCTGAATTCTTCTTATAATTCATTGTAAAAAACCAAAGTATTACATGATTTTATCTTTTTTAACCCCTTCTGTGCCCATGACGAGATAGTCTCGTCATGGAGCGCGGTTGCGCTGTGCCCATGACGAGACTATCTCGTCATGGACCCCGTCCGCTAATACAATGCCCGGCACAGGAGGGGGAAAGGGCGGGGCACTCAAGGGGTTAATGACGATATACACTAAATAACTTGAACTAAACTGTGTATATATTAATTGCTTCCCTGTTTCAAAGTTTTAATCTTTTTAACTTCTTGGACATGACACTTGCATCATTGTATTATTAGTTTAATTGATCATTATGTCACAGTAACATCCACACAAACCAACGATGCTGTAAAACTGTACTTTGCTATATTTGTTTAAGTTTTTAATGAACAGCAATGTGTTTTATTGTAATCATAGCTTTAATTACATCTCTGTCGAAATAAAGCTTATATCATTTGTAATATTAATTTCACAAAATAAATGGTCGCATTGTATACCACCCATCTCTACTCTATTTCCCTTTACTTATTAATACTTTCACCGTATTAGCGTTAGTAAAATAGCTTGTTTTCGTTTCAAGTAAGCAGATGCCATGCACGCGAATCTTTAAGACTCCATTTTACTGTCTTCTGCTCATGCGCCAGAATTTCCCTCCAAGCATTAATTCGTCATACTACGTAGATGCAGTTGATGCATGCGTACAACAGTTCCCCGTTTAAAGCGGTATTAGTCCGTCTTCATTGTTATCCGCATTAGTACACACATAAGCAAGCTTCACTAACCCGCGTGTTTATGTGGTGCGTATTAGTTATTCACAAAACGTGATTAATAACTTGTTAGTGAGTTAAACGAGTGGACCGCTTCCATGCAAGTCTCTTTCTTACGAGACCTTGCTCCATCACTGTCAAAATAAGGAGTTCGCTTTCTAGACCATAGGGATCACCGCCTGCATGAAGATAACCTTAGTTATGAAATAAATTCAGAACACGATTACTGCATTTTCCTGTACAAAAAATAATGATTAAATGAGGTCACCAAACAGGAACAACAAAATCAGATTCATTGCGAGCAACATAGTATCAATATAGATATATCCAGAAAACTCTGCCAGCATGTTCAAAAGATATGCACGTGCTTCTCGCTGCATTTCATCCAAAAATGCAGTGCAGTGGAATTAATGTCATCTGGAAAAAAAAAACGTACTCTAAGCACACGGAACATTCCTAAGCATTGTTATTTTTCTGGAAGTTCCGTGATTCAAAATAATGAATTGGTCTTCGGTAAGCTTGAATTAGAACGGTTTTGTGCTTCTCACTTGATACTTACCTGCGGGCCTCTGTAGCCCGCCCCCTCCTCACTTACGTTTAACTTCTCTAAATCTCAGTACAGTAAAGCAAGAGAGATGCTTTTCGAATTAGTGTTTCAAATCAGGAAAAATAAGCGTGCGGTAGGGCAAGGATGAGTGAAAGTGGCATCTCTGGGACTAAGACAACTGTTGTATCCCTTGAACTATGATTCTATTTATCATTCTGTATTCTATGTTCTATCTCCTTGGTGCTGCTGCTGTCCGGTCCATTCTGACTTTGAAACCGCAGCGGACCACAGCTTCATCGGAGATCTTGCTGCACTCTGTGGGTTTTTATTCCTTGGAATTAATGCCTAATAAACTTCTCTTTCAATCCAACGTGCATCATCTATAATGTTGTAACCATTATGCAACAACAACATATTATTTACCGAGAGGCTGGCGCAGATAGGGAGATTGCTTAGCAAAGAATGAGAGAGTCTCTAAATGCGCCCTTGCCCAGCAGCAGTTTCAGCTCTGGGTTTTTTGGAAGAGACAGCGATGCCCTCTCATGACGCCTCGTATTAACTGAGAAAAGACTCCTGGGAAGCTGCGTACACAAACTAACACTGCACTGCATCTCGGCAACCTGCTTTTTTCTGTGGACGCTCAAGGCACTAACCCGGAACTGTGGCTACCCTCGCCCCTTGAAGAACGTACACAGGGACTATAACTGTGCCTCACTGGTGTACCGGCTGCTTAATACAGAGAAGAGGGCCAGAGGAAGCAGCCGGAGAGCGCGAGCGCAAACAAACATTGAATTCTCGGTGAACATGCTCCTACTTTAAAGACAATCATCTGGAAGCTGAGGGAGACAGGAATCCCAGCCCTGTTTAGAAGAAACTGCTCTTTTCTTTGGACGTAAAAATCATGTCCACGAACTATGGCTACCCTCGCCCCTGGTACTTTGGCTGCCCTCGCCCCTTGTACTATGGCTGCCCTCGCCCCTTGTACTATGGCTGCCCTCGCCCCTTGTAAACGTGCACAAGGGCAGTAGCTGTGACCTTACTGCTTAAGGCAGATAATGAAGGAAGCAGCCGGAGAGAGTGATTGCAAACAAGCGACGACTTCTTAGTGGCATGCACCTACTTAACCTGAGGGAAACAGGAATTCCAGCTCAATTTTAAAGTCGGAGCGACTAATAATGTGTTTAATTACTCACGCAGGACCCCTGGGAGCAGTTGTGGGCATATGATGTTGAGTGAAAGGGGGGGGAGCAAAGATGCAACAATAAGATACCAGGGAAGTTGAACACGCGCCTACAATGTAACACCAGCAGGAAAGAAATAAAAGAAATAGTCCTCCAAACAACATATAAACAACCACAGCGTAATGATGCAGTACTTAGTCCCTGCTATATGGGAGGAACCAGACAGTCAAAAGGAGGGACAAAGGGGTGGATTGACCACTAGCAAACAAGGATTTTTAAAGGACACTGAAGCAAACAAATGACAAGCAGTGAGCTGGCTGTAAGCAACAAAGAAGATACAAGAGGTCTGGAAAGCTCGACATAAAAACTAAATAGGCTGTTTGTCACCACCAGGACATGTAAAACATAAAGGTACATGTCCTACCTTTTACTTGCAAAGCACATTTTCCTTGGGGTTGCTGAGGGCCTACCTTAGGTGTGACATATATGTAAAGAAAGGGGAATTGAAGGCTTAGCAAGTAATTTTAAATGCCAAGTCCATGTGGCAGTAAACTGCACCCACATGCACTGCAGTGACAGGCCTGAGACAGGTTTGAAAGGTTACCTATGTGGGTGGCACAATAAGTGATGCAGGCCCACTAATAGCATTTGAAGTTCAGGCCCTGGGTATATAGTAAACCACTTCACAAGGGACTAACCATGACCAATCAGATGTATATCAATGCCATCATGCTTGGGGGAGAAGCACACGCACTTTAGCACTGGTCAGCAGTGGTAAAGTCCTCGTAGTCCTAAGGCCAACAAAAGACTCAGCAAAAACAGGAAGTAAAAGGCAAGCCTGGAGAAAGACCACCCTACGGACGACAGGTTTAACACTTACCAGCTGCACAAAACGACGTAATTTAAGCTTACCCATTCGACAAAGACCTAGCCGTCTTCCCCACACCCTTTGACCTCCAAGCTCAATAGCACAGCAGATACAATTTGATTCCCCATCAAAAACATACTTTTCTTCAAAAAAACACATTGTCATGAAAACAAAGACAAGATGGCATCAACTGTGCCTTTCTATAAAGGTGAAACCCGACTTACCCGAAACAAACTCCAGGACAACAGTCAGTTAAACTTAGTCTGAAGAACTGTAAGAGGACAGGGAGTGTTCTAATGCTGAGGGATAGTTTTCCAGATCCCTTGGGCACAAGTTGAGATTATCTGCCTTTAGATCCTCTCCTTCCTACATTTCTTCATCTCTTGTCGGATAATATTCTGGGTACTGGCTTCATGAAGTCCTCCTATGGTTCAGAGATCTGAAGACTCTCTGTTCAGATCTCTCTGGTTCTCCAGGTGCATGTGCTGTGCATTGCAACGTAAGGACCAACGCCGCTATCGTATGCCTCCTGAGCCTCTTGTACATTATCTCTGTTTTATACCGTATGGGACCAGAATATTGTGGCATAAGGAGCATCTGACAAAAGTAACATGTCCTTAACATCGGCTACATAAATATTGCTCCATTAGAGTTAAAATTAAAAACTCCACACACAGTGGGGAGATATCTTGGGAAACAACCTCAAGTCCACAATATGTATTTTAGGCGATATTTTGTTACTTATATTCTGACAGTGCCACTTTTTTTGCAGGGCGCACCTTGTTTGCACTATATCAGTCTTTATATAGATAATTAAGCAGCTGCAGATCTCGGCAGCATTCATTCAACCATTAATGCTAGCCCAGACGGCAGAAGTAGCTATGGTGCACTGTACTGAACAATAACACTTAACACTCCTGCTGTACAGTTATTTATATATCAGTTCATAAAATAAAGATTACCTTACTGCAGTTTAATAAATTACTTTCTTTACTTATGAGCCCTTTATGATTTAGTTCTTTTCAAACTATAGAGCACAGTGGGCTTTTAATCTTTATTTTAAGAACAGTAAAGGTCAAACTACGTTTGAGACTTAGAGATAATTAGGCAAACTGATGCAAAGAACAACATTAGAAAGAAAGAAGAAAGCTATTACTAGTTGTACACAATAGAGCTAGAAAGAGCAAGGCATACATCAGAGAGTCTACAGCAATCTTTGCAGTAGGGGTGCTGGAAGAATTAATTAAGCTGGCATGTGTCATGGAAAGGGTGGGAGGCTAATGTGAGCGAAGAGAAAGTGCTGTTCTTTCTTTCACAACCATTGTTCTTTTATTCTGATACATTTTTAGCCTAGTGTATGGTTTTCAGTTTGCTGTCCTGTTGGTGGAAGTTACCAATGACAGCTGTGCAAGGAAGGTGTGAGTATCCAGAAGGGGGGTACATGCTAAATGGACATATGCAAGTTTGAAGACAAGGACCACAAGCAAATATGAAGACGGGGCGACATGCAAGTGTGAAGACAGGGGTGACATGCACAATGGACATATGCAATTATGGAGACGTGGTGACATGCAAAATGAACACATGCAAGTTTGGAGACAGAGGTGTCAAACAAAATGGACAAATGCAAGTATGAAGACAGGAGTGACATGCAAAATAGACATATGCAAGTATGAAGACGGGTGACATGCGAAATGGACACATGCAAGTATGAAGACAGGGGTGGCATGCAAAATGGACACATGCAAGTATGGAGACAGGGGTGGCATGCAAAATGGACATATGCAAGAATTAAGATGGGGTGACATGCAAAATGGACACATGCAAGAATGAAGACAGGGGTGGCATGCAAAAGGAACATATGCATGTATGAATACAGGGGTGACATTCAAAATAGACACATGCAAGTTTAAAGACGGGGTGGCATGCAAAATGGACCCATGCAAGTATGGAGACAGGGATGACATGCAAAATCGACATATGCAAGTATGAAGACAGGTGACATGCAAAATGAACATATGCAAGTATGAAGACGGGAGTGGCGTGCAAAATGGACATATGCAAGTATTAAGATGGGGTGACACGCAAAATGGACATATGCAAGAATAAAGATGGGTGGCATGCAAAATGGACACATGCAAGTATGGAGACAGGGGTGACATGCAAAATGGACATATGCAAGTATGGAGACAGGGGTGACATGCAAAATGGACATATGCATGTATGAAGACAGGGGTGACATGCAAAATGGACATATGCAAGTATGGCGACAGGGCTGATATGCAAAATAGACATATGCATGTATGAAGACAGGGGTGATATGCAAAATGGACACATGCAAGTAGGAAGACGGGTGACATGTGAAATGGACACATGCAAGTATGAAGACAGGGGTGACATGCAAAATGGGCACATGCATGTATGAAGACAGGGGTGACAGGCAAAATGGACATATACAAGTATGAAGACAGGGGTGACATGCAAAATGGACATATGGAAGCATAAAGATATGGGGGATATGCAAAATGGACATATGCAAATATGATGATACGGGTGACATGCAAAATGGACACATGCAAGAATGAAGACAGGAGTGGCATGCAAAATTGACATATGGAAGTATGAAAATACGAGTGACATGCAAAATGGACACATGTAACAATGAAGACAGGAGTGACATGCAAATTTGACATATGAAGTATGAAAATGCGGGTGATATGCAAAATGTAGATATGCAAGTATGAAGATCGGAGTGGCATGCAAAATTTGCACATGCATCTATGAAGACAGGGGTGACATGCAAAATGGACATATGCAAGTATGAAGACGGGGTGACATGCAAAATACACTCATGAAAGTATGAAGACATGGATCCCATTCAAAATAAACACATGCAAGTATGAAGAGAGGAGTGACATGCAAAATGGACATATGCAAGAATGAAGACCGGAGTGGCATGCAAAATTGGCACATGCATCTATGAAGACAGGGGTGACATGCAAAATGGACATATGCAAGTATGAAGACGGGGTGACATGCAAAATGCACTCATGAAAGTATGAAGACATGGATCCGATTCAAAATAAACACATGCAAGTATGAAGACAGGAGTGACATGCAAAATGCACATATGCAAGTATGAAGACATGAGTGACATGCAAAATGGACAAATGCAAGAATGAAGACAGGAGTGGCATGCAAAATTGACATATGCAAGTATGAAGATACGGGTGATATGCAAAATGGACATATACAAGAATGAAGGCAGGGGTGGCATGCAAAATGGACATATGCAAGTATGAAGATAGGGGTGGCATCATAATGGACATATGCAAGTATGAAGACATGGGTGGCATGCAAAATGGACATATGCAAGTATGAAGACAGGGGTGACATGCAAAATGCACTCATGAAAGTATGAAGACAGGGATCCCATGCAAAATGGATACATGCAAGTATGAAGACAGGAGTGTCATGCAAAATGGACAAATGCAAGAAAGAAGACAGGAGTGGCATGCAAAATTGACATGCAAGTATGAAGATGCGGGTGATATGCAAAATGGACATATACAAGAATGAAGGCAGGGGTGGCAAGCAAAATGGACATATGCAAGTATGAAGACAGGAGTGGTATGCAAAATGGACAAATGCAAGTATGAAGACAGGAGTGGCATGCAAAATAGACATATGCAAGTATGAAGACGGGTGACATGCGAAATGGACACATGCAAGTATGAAGACAGGGGTGGCATGCAAAATGGACACATGCAAGTATGGAGACAGGGGTGGCATGCAAAATGGACATATGCAAGTATGAATATGAGTGACATGCAAAATGGACATATGCAAGAATTAAGATGGGGTGACATGCAAAATGGACACATGCAAGAATGAAGACAGGGGTGGCATGCAAAAGGAACATATGCATGTATGAATACAGGGGTGACATTCAAAATAGACACATGCAAGTTTAAAGACGGGGTGGCATGCAAAATGGACACATGCACGTATGGAGACAGGGATGACATGCAAAATAGACATATGCAAGTATGAAGACAGGTGACATGCAAAATGAGCATATGCAAGTATGAAGACGGGGGTGGCATGCAAAATGGACATATGCAAGTATTAAGATGGGTGGCATGCAAAATGGACACATGCAAGTATGGAGACAGGGGTGACATGCAAATTGGACATATGCAAGTATGGAGACAGGGGTGACATGCAAAATGGACATATGCATGTATGAAGACAGGGGTGACATGCAAAATGGACATATGCAAGTATGGCGACAGGGCTGATATGCAAAATAGACATATGCATGTATGAAGACAGGGGTGACATGCAAAATGGACACATGCAAGTAGGAAGACGGGTGACATGTGAAATGGACACATGCAAGTATGAAGACAGGGGTGACATGCAAAATGGGCACATGCATGTATGAAAACAGGGGTGACATGCAAAATGGACATATACAAGTATGAAGACAGGGGTGACATGCAAAATGGACATATGGAAGCATAAAGATATGGGGGATATGCAAAATGGACATATGCATATATGATGATATGGGTGACATGAAAAATGGACACATGCAAGAATGAAGACAGGAGTGGCATGCAAAATTGACATATAGAAGTATGAAAATGCGGGTGATATGCAAAATGGAGATATGCAAGTATGAAGACCGGAGTGGCATGCAAAATTGGCACATGCATCTATGAAGACAGGGGTGACATGCAAAATGGACATATGCAAGTATAAAGACGGGGTGACATGCAAAATGCACTCATGAAAGTATGAAGACATGGATCCCATTCAAAATAAACACATGCAAGTATGAAGACAGGAGTGACATGCAAAATGGACATATGCAAGAATGAAGACAGGAGTGGCATGCAAAATTGACATATACAAGTATGAAGATACGGGTGTTATGCAAAATGGACATATACAAGAATGAAGGCAGGGGTGGCATGCTAAATGGACATATGCAAGTATGAAGACAGGGGTGGCATCATAATGGACATATACAAGTATGAAGATAGGGGTGGCATCATAATGGACATATGCAAGTATGAAGACATGGGTGGCATGCAAAATGGACATAGGCAAGTATGAAGACAGGGGTGACATGCAAAATGCACTCATGAAAGTATTTTTTTTTTGTTTAAGAAGTTTTTATTGAATTTTCAGAGAAAAAGAAAAAGAAAAACAAATGATACAATAAACAAATATTCCAATATAGCGCCATAAAGAAATAATATATAAACGAAATTGGTTTACAATAACTAGGCAGACAAAAAAGGATCAATAATAGGGTAATTTAAGGAAAAGGCACTGGTAAATGGGATGGGAGGAAAAGGGGGGGAAGAAAAGAGGAAAGACCAAAGAGAAGAGAGGGAAAGAGAAAAGAGAAAGCCAGAGAGAGAAGAAAATGAAAAGAAAATAAATTATCACATGGGAGGGTGCGAGGAAAGATAAGTAGTAAAAGGAAGCCAAAGAAGATCAGCTTTGATTTTTTGGGAAACAGAAGAGGAGGAAACGGAAGCAATCCTATGTTCGTCACAAATAAAATTCCACCAAGTAATTGACGACAATTTAGAATTGTCTTTCCATGCAGACAGGATCACTTTAAAAGCTAATGCAATAAAAAGATCAAATAACCTAGAACTAGGTAAAACAGTTTCCATATCAGGAGCTAAAGAACCTAAAAAGATATTTACAAAAGTTAAGGTTGCATTAAAGTTGAAAACTGACATGCATACATTCCAAATTGAATTCCAAAAAGATAGAACAGATGCACATTCATATAGCTGATGAACTAATGTACCAGTTTCGGTAGAGCAGGACCAGCAAAGAGGAGAGGATGTAGGGGAAAACTTACAAATAGCAACAGGAGTAATAATGGCTCTATGATACAGAAAAAACATAGATTGGGTTATCCTGGCTGCAGCCGAAACTTTAAATAATTTCGACCATAATTTGTCCCAACTATCAATAGATAGAGAGATGGATAGGTCCATTTCCCATGCACTCTCAATGTAGGATTTAGAACGAACATTGGCATTAGATAACAATAACTTATAAACAGTGGCAGCTTTAAGTTTATGCGCCGGGAATAGAGAGTATAATGGTGAAGAGGGTATTAAAGGAGGTGAAACTGATGGGAGAGAGTAAGTAGCTAATTGGGTTTGTATAGCATTAGAGATAATAATGTATTCCTTGTAAAAGGAGTCAGGGAGCTGATATCGTGTCTGTAGTTCTTGGAAGGAGATGATAGAAAACCCATTCAAAAACTGATGCACAAAAAAGATCTCCTTTTCCTTCCAGTATTTGTAATAGAAAGATCTACCTTTATATTTAAGAAATTTGTTATACCATAGGGTGGAGATTAAAAAACATTGGATAGGGGATAGATCTTTAAGAAATGTATTGTACAGCAATTCACGGGAGTATTTTAATACAGGGCTTTTAGACAAAAAGGTGCAGTTGGACATAAATGTAACATGCTGAAACTGAAACTCTTTTAGAAGCGACCGCTCAAAGATAATCCAACGAGGAATAGGCGTATCCCCGAAATCGAAGGCCAATGAGAAAGATTGTTTAATCAAGAAAGCAGAGTGGTATACTTTAAAATTAGGGAAGCGCACTCCCCCCTCTTCTTTGGGGCGAATGAGTTTGTTCAGAGCAATGCGGGAGTGCTTATTGTTCCATAAAAATTTAATACATAGAGAGTTTAATTGGGAAAAGAATGCGTTAGGGATTTTGACAGGGAGCATAGAAACCGTGTAAAGGATATGAGGAGTGACCATCATCTTAATAGTATCTAGTCTACCCCACCATGATAAAAATAAGGGGGACCACACGTGGAGAAGAGATTTCAATTTATTCATTAGTGCGTTAAAAGTAAATTTGATAGTATCCGCTATATTAGAAGCAAACCAAATGCCAAGGTATTTAATTTTGGAGGGACACCATGCAAAGGCAGTATCCGCAAACATAAATTGATAACATATCGAGTTTAAAGGGAGAACCTCCGTTTTGGATAGGTTAAGTTTGTACCCAGAAATGGAAGAGTAAAGGCAGACTTCCTCTAAAAAAGGGGGAAGGGATTCACTAGGATTGGACATGTATACCAATATATCATCCGCGTAGGCAGATATTTAGTTTCAACAGAAGCAGAGGCAAAACCTTTAATTTTGGGATTGGTTCTAATACGCTCAAGGAAGGGTTCCAAACACAGGATAAAAAGTAATGGGGAGAGAGGACAACCTTGTCTGGTGCCTCTAGATAGGGGAAAAAATTGAGAAAATTGGTTATTAACAAAAATACTAGCCCTCGGACAAGAGTATAACAGTTTGATAAAAGAGATAAAATTAGGGCCAAAACCAAACCATTGTAGTGTATGAAACATAAACTGCCAATTTATACGATCGAATGCTTTTTCAGCGTCCAGAGACAAAGCAGCCAGAGGATCTTTATAATTTTTACCATGGGACAGGATGTTCATGAACATTCTAGCATTATCGGAAGCCAATCTACCTTTGACAAAACCCACCTGGTCAGTCTTGATCAGAAGGGGTATGATAGAATCAAGCCGAGACGCAATAATCTTAGCGAAGATCTTGCAGTCGTAATTGATTAGGGAGATTGGGCGACATTTTTTACAAAAAGAGTGGTCCTTATCAGGCTTAGGGATAATGACGATCAAGGCATCCATAAAGGAGCCAGATGCTTTCGCATCAGTAATGAAGGAATTAAACAGCTGCAATAATTTAGGGGCAAACAAAGATTTGAAAGTACAATAAAACTCCACCGGTAATCCGTCCGGACCAGGGGCTTTTGACTTCTTTAAAGCTTGTAGGGCAGTAAGTATCTCTTGTAAAGTAATATCCGCCTCTAAAGCGGAAAACTCAGCATTCAGAGACGGGGGAGCAGGGAGTCCAGAAAAAAACTTTTCAAGGTTGTGAGAGGAGGGGAATGTGTCATCTGAATAAAGAGATCGATAATAGTCATGAAAGACCGCTGCAATTTCTTCATCAGAGGACACCAGATTATTGGTGGATTCATCCATGATCGGACCAATGGTCTTACGTTCAGAGCAAATTTTTAAGTAATTCGCTAGCATTTTACCTGCTTTATTTTGCCCTCCATGAAATTTAGACTTAATTCTAAGTAAAACATTGCAGGCATCAACAGTCGCAATTTTGTTAAGGTTGGTTTTGGCTGTAATTAAATTCTTAAGTGAGTCAGCATTTTTGGAGGAGAAATAGTCATGCTCTAATTTTTTAAGCTGTTGTAATTGGTCCTCATACTTTTTCACATTGGCCTTCTTTTTCCGGGACACAAAGGAAATAGTGAAAGCACGGAGAGCCGCCTTAAAAGCATCCCAATTGTTAGGAATGGAAGTGTCTGATGGGTTGTTAAAGGTAAAAAATTCATTAATAAAGGAGGTGGCTTCTGTAAGATAAGCTGTATCCGATAACAGGTGAGTGTTAAACTTCCAGCGATTAAATTTGGTGGAGGTAAGTGAAAGGTCAAAAACAGCATAGACAGGGGCATGATCTGAGATAAAGATAGAGCCAATTTCAGATTTTTGGATAGATGGAAGAAGGGATTTGCTAACCAAGATATAATCAATTCTGGATCGGGTTTGGTGTACATTAGAAAAGAACGTATATTCCAACAAATCAGGGTTACAGGTTCTCCAGACATCATACATTGGGCGAGAGACAATGGCCGATTGAAAGGATTTATGGGTCTTATCCGGTTGAAATTTGTACTTTGATAAGCGATCCGAAAAAGGATCCAACCACTGATTAAAGTCGCCTGCTACAATAATATTAGGACAGTCAGCAGTGGAGAGGAGAATTTTGATATCATTCCAGAATTTTGGATCCGGTTTCACAGGGCCATAAATGTTTAACAGAACTAGCGTTTTATTGTATAAAACAATCTTGGCCATTACCCATCGACCTGCATCATCATTTTGAGAAGAAATAATTTGCACAGATAAAGTTTTGTGGAACAGTATGGCAACCCCCCCTTTTTTGTTAACAGCAGGAGAAAAAACAACTTGGCCTACCCACTGCCTTTTTAATTTCAGCGACTCGACATCATTACAATGAGTTTCTTGAAGAAAGGAAATTTGAGAGTTGAGTTTAGATAAATGAGAAATTACCTTTTGTCTTTTAACAGGATTTCCAAGACCACGGACGTTCCACGTAACAAAATTACACATACGCGAGGGTCAGGGGAATGAGATACACATGGTGAGGAAAAACTTCAAAGACAAAACGACACTGGAAGACAAAATGCGCATAAAGGTTACAAAAGGAAGCAACAAAACATAAAACCACATTACTAAGAAAAATCAACAAGCCTTTGGCAATGTAATAAATAAAGAGAGGTCTGAAAGCGCCACAGTCAAGGAGAAATGAGGGGAAAAAAGCAAAGAGGAAACATGGGAAATCTCGAAAGAGGAAAAGATTGACGCACCAACCAAAGGAAGACTGAAGTAAGAAAGTGTGAGAAAGAGCAGGGGAAGGAAAGAGGGTAAGCAGACGTAGAGAGTATAGGAAAGCAGAGAGGGAAAACAGGTCAAGGAAAAGAGTCCAGACCTGAAAGACATCAATAAAAAAGTGAAGTTGGAGCGTGATGAGACCGGAGAGAAGACAGCGGTATATGCCACATGGATAAAATTGGAAGCAGGAATAAACCTGGTAATTGTAAGAAAGGAGCAAAGAAAAAAAACGATATGAGGGAAAGAAGAAAGAATTGAACAGGTAAGAGCCAATAACGAAGAAGAAGAAACGTGTTTAACAAACATACAATAAGCAATAGAGCATACGGAAAACTATATATACGAAGTATCTAAGGTAACCAGAAAAAAGCTGTTAAGAACACCACACTAAAGCAGCAGTAAGAAGAAGCACTCAGTTATTTGTGTCCATATTCCGAGAAGAGATGTTATTAAGAAACAGTTTCAATTTTCCCGGGTCATCAAAGGACCTTGTCTGGCCGTCGTGGGTGATCTTGCAGATGGAGGGATGGAGTATGCCATACTGGACGTTCAAGTGTCTCATTTGTGGACGCAGTGCAAGGAATTCTTTGCGTGGAGCGTTGGTCGCATTAGAGACATCTTGTGAGATAAAGATATTGTGTCCAGACCACGATAGGTGGCGTTTAAGTTTAGCTGCTTTAAGTACAGTCATAAGTTCTGTGAACTCCAGAAAAAGCATGATAATACCACGAGGTTTGGAGGAATTCGGTTGCAGGCGACCTAAGCGGTGAGCTCTCTGTATATTCAAGGGTGTGGATGACTGAAGGCCCAAGAGATCATGAAGGAATTTTCGAAGGAAAAGCAACATATCAGGACCCTCAATATTCTCTGGCAAGCCAAAAAGACGGAGGTTATTCCTTCGATTACGATTCTCCAAGTCCTCAGTATGGAGCTTTAGTTTGTGAATCTCTTGTTCCAATAACGGTATTTTTGTGGCAACATCTTGAACGTCACTGACGCGCTGTTCTAACTCAGTCACCCTACCTTCCATGACAATCCATCGGTCCTCTATTTGTTGCAATTTTTCGTTAGTGGCGACCATAAAGGGTTGAAGACCACGCACTTCCTCTAGTATATTATCTAGAACTGGGCTTTGTGACGAAAGAATAGGTGAAGGCGGGTCATTCTTCTGCCTTTTGGGCTTTGCGCCAGAAAAAGACGGTTTACTTGGAGGATGGGAGTCACTAGACATCTTGGCAATTTGACTAGACACCTTCTTGGCGGGGAAAAGTATGCGGAATTCTCTCATACGTTGTAAAATTTGACGAAGAGTCTCATAAAGCCATTACAGCATCACCTTAGAACAAATAACATAAATAAAGCTGTATCGCATCCAGCCTGTATCTCTGAAAATACCGGAACATAGGGGTTAATCACGGCTCCTCTGAAGAAAAGACAAAATGATAAAACCTTCTCCTGAGAGAAAAACGGTACAGAACAAGCATGGCCAGGGGATAGTGGCAGCTGTTGAACTTAGAACAAACTCCCTCTCGGAGAAAAATGAAGCAGTAAAGCATCAAAGCATGACTGGATCCAGGAAATGCGTGGGCGGTGCTGCAGGAATAAGATACGGGCGCTTCGATACAAAATGGCGGCCGTCGAGTATTACCTCAGGAAATCAAACCGCCACGTCTCCGGGTGATAGGAATGATAAAAACAGCCGCCAAAGGGCAATTCCGGATCACGACATGTTCCGCTGGCAGATTCTTCTGGAGACAGCAACCGCAGCTCGCTAGGAAGCCTTCCACACAGCTACATAGCACCGCGTCCAAGCGGAGCTAACGGGGATCCGCCATCTTCCCTCGGCGTCCAAACCACGCCCCCCACTCATGAAAGTATGAAGACAGGGATCCCATGCAAAATGGACACATGCAAGTATGAAGACAGGAGTGTCATGCAAAATGGACAAATGCAAGAATGAAGACAGGAGTGGCATGCAAAATTGACATGCAAGTATGAAGATACGGGTGATATGCAAAATGGACATATACAAGAATGAAGGCAGGGGTGGCAAGCAAAATGGACATATGCAAGTATGAAGACATGGGTGGCATCATAATGGACATATACAAGTATGAAGGCAGGGGTGGCATGCATAATGGACATATGCAAGTCTGAAGACAGGGTGGCATGCATAATGGACATATGTAAGGTACTCCTATGCCTACTCCAAGGTGATGCTGCAGAGTGCTGGCATCAGTAGTTTGTTACTGATGGTGCTAAACAGCCACTGGTGACTGACATAGAGGGAACTGATGATTGACAGATTTTAGGATAACTGAAGCATCAAGCTGCACCATCTACAAAGATCTTAGGAGCAGCACCCCTGCCTAGCTGGCTGACAAGCTCACCTTCTCTTGTGCCTCCCAGAACACCCAGAGCCAGGACATCTTTAGACTGAATCAAAAGTGCAAGAAAAAATAAACAAGACCACATTCCTGCCACATCTATGTAGCAAAGATCACACCTCTCTGCTCAACTGGCATCACTTGCCTTGATTAAATCTCTAATTCTGTCTCTTTCTTAAGCATGTACAGAGCTCCATTGACTTTTCGTCATGCTTGTGCTATACAAGAAGCAAACACATACGTGTATAACTACATACTTAGTTGCATGTGGACTTAGTTTATTCAAAATGGTCTTATTTATTTTGAAACTGGCACTCAAAAGGAAAAAAAACACTACAGTACTTAATATGAGCTTAAAATGAGGAGAACAGACTCTTAAAACCCACATAATAATATTGCATAGGGTTGTATATGGTAGGCTGTTTTATACTTAGAAAGACTGGTCTACTTAGTTTTCCCTGTTAATACAACCTTGCACCATTCCCAACTGGCAAAGACAGGACTAACAGAAAACATACCCATCACCCTATAACATTGTTTACAAACCTGTCTAGTAAAAAGCAAAGATAATGGCTCAGAATTTCAAAGGTTTCGCAACAGGTTTGTGCCACTTTTTTTAGATAGCCTGGACACAAAATTTGTTTTGATATTTACAAAGCAACGAAAATGTCAATTTCAATTCCTTTGTACAAAACAAAGCCTGGCATTTCTTTGCGCCAGGGAGCTGGTGCATGGGTGTTCTCCTGGATCTACCATGGATGTTGATACAAACCCACATCTACAAAGACTTCTACAGATTGGTTTGCTCCAACATTGTGTGCCTGCCTGAGCTACTGTAAGGAGAAATATCTTGATTTCTCCTCGTTATTTCCTCTTTGGACGTGTTCTGCACTCTGCTGCAACATACCAGGAAGAAAAAGCCTCCCAGCATTGTTTTTGGGCTGGAAATGTAACCCTTTGTGGGATCCCTTTACATGTGATTTGTTTATTTCGTAGGTTCCCATATGCTTTACCTTATGAGATCGAATGTGACATGAATAGCTCGGTCCTTGTCAGTTAGAATGTATGCTTTGACATAATATGCAGTTTCACCTGTCTATGGACAACTTGTACATGGTAATAGTGTGATCTGGCACAGGCCAATTCCTCGTACATCACTACAAGATGATGTCTGCGTTCAAGTTCCTGGATCTCCACCAGGCTCGGGCCTAATTACGAGTCTGGTGTTCCATAGATGTCCAGACTCGTGGGAGCACATTGGTGGCAGTCTTCTGACTGCCCGATTACGATTAGGGCGGTCGGACTGCAATTGCCCCGCCTCAGCAGCCAGGGAACTGCCATTCCCTGGTGGTGTTGCAGCAGTCAATATGCTTGGCGGGACCACCACGGTCCTTCTAAGCACATTACAAGCTTCCTCTCTGCCAAAGGTTTAGTCATGGTTCTTCCTTCATGGCAACCATGGGAGAGAAGAAACAAAGGGGTCCTAAATGGCTCCCTTGAGCCTCTGCACCATGGGGTTCATGCAGGGGGCATAACATGTGCCCCCGTGTGCATGCACCCCAGTTCCTCCACGGCATGGACTTTGCAGTTCATGCCATGCAGGAACTGTTTTAGGTGTTCACATTGTGGTGCCCATATTCAGGGCATTGCTGTGGGAATGTAAAAAAAAGCCAGCCGGACACGAAAAATATTCATAATCTAGTGGCCAGCGCAACCACGGGTTTGGCAATTTGGCAGCAGGGTGGACCCGGCACCACACTGGCAAATTGTAATCAGGCCCTTACTCTCACCAACCAGTCAATCAAGGTGGCGGATGTTTATTTTTGAGCAGACCCTTCCTTCCCAGGATTTCAGCTATAGTTTGTGGTGCATGGCCTGCTATGGGAAGCTCTTGATTTTCCCCCTGTGATTTGCCCTGACGTCCCTCTCTCTTCTCTACTCTTCATGTCACAAAAAGGGCTTCTTGAACTCCTCAGCTGTGGAGGGTTTGAGAAATCAGCACTGACACAGTCAGTGAGTCAGTGGAGGCTGGTAAGTTTTGGAGGGAGGAGGGCGAACGGGACACACTGTCACGCATACGCACACATACACATCACCCTTAAAGCAATGTATTCACAAACACGCACACATGCATGCACACAAACACATCAATTCACAACACTCCTCACCAGACATTCATAAATACAAGCACGCACACACACAAACACATCCATTCACAACACTCTTCACCAAACATTCATTCATACCCACATGCACGCACGCACCAAACAGTTTAAAAGAAAAACAAACACATACCTGCAGCCAGCTCTACCTTGGAGGGTCCTGGAGGCTTGGGACTGCTGCCTTCCCTCATTGGCTGACCGAAGGTCAGAGGGAAGGCAGCAGTTCCAATGTCATCACAGAGTGGGATGAGGTCAGTAAGACTGCTGCCCCCACCACACTCTGTGATGAAGTGTCACTGATTGACACTCAACCCTGGGTGCTTCAGAGCTTTAAACTGAAGTGCCGAGGTGCGAGGCAATCAGGGAATCTACCCCTCATCACTGAGGGGAGGGCCTCGGGTGTCTTTGCTGAGCGGAGGACGTCACGCCCACAGGAGCTATGATTAGTCAGCAAAGTTCAGCTCAGGCAGCCAGGAGCCTGAGCTAAAAGTGCATGTCTGGCTCCTGGCTGCCTGACCTGAAAGTGAACAGTGTCTATCAGGCTGACCATTGTTCAGCCTGACAGACACTGTTCATTCAAGGCGAAAGGTGGAGGGGCGTGGCCTATCAGTCCCAATGGACCTGACACTACTGCAGGTAGAGTCTGCCACAGTTTTGCATGCACCTTGTTGCTGCTTTTGACGAAGGGGTTGTACAACAGATGAAGCTTCTCCTTCACCACCCTTGCAGTAAGTACTTGTAGCTTGTATTTAGAAAGTGACGTCTTAATCTGCCTTTCCTGGTGCCATGATGTCAGAAAGGTGGGATAGAAGGGGGTGGACGGCTGAAAGGGACAGCTCATGGCTATTGACTGACGCAAAAAAAAAAAATTCGGCCAAGGTTGCTCGCTGATAGTCTGGTGCTCTATAGACATAGAGGGGTGTGTGTCTATCAGGAAATAGCAACCCAGGATGTAATGCGTGTGCCTGGCTCATTAGGTCTCGCCTGACCCAGCGCATGCGCTGGTCTGGCGAGACTTATTGAGAGGGCTCCAAAAAGTGCAACCAGGCCAGCCTAGAGCTACAGTGCATGTGCGCAGGTGCACGCGCCGCGCTTTACAGCGATTACTTTCACTTTAGCGGCCGCACGGCCGCTTTGATGTTTGAGCGTGATCGCGATTGCTTTCACTTTCGCGGCTGCTTGGCATAGGCAATAGGTCTTGCTTTTGGGACCTTATCAGTATTTAGTTATGCACTTATAAGGTCCCAAAGGCGAGACCTATTGGCTATGCCAATGCTTGTTTTTATGATCTGTTTTATGTTTTCAAATCAAAATGCACATGTTTTATTTTCAGGTTCTGTGATAAATAAATGTGAAAAATAGATTCAGGCCCAATAACACATCCAGAGATCCTGGGGATGATTCCGGGAACAGTAATTGTTATACTGGAGAACAGGAACAACTTGTAATTTTGAATTTCATGCCCAGAAATACTGGCCTACATCAGTAACACCAGGTCTATTTTCAGCAAAACCTTTCGTAAGAATCTCTGTGCTGTGTTTAATGGCTATTCCCTACACTACAAGCAAAATGAAACACAAATAATTAAAGAAGTCCCCCTCAAAATTTCAAATCTTTTAATGCATGCATTCACGCACTCACTCCTCCATCCATAGTTCCGCAACTCTCACTTTAATAAAAGAAAAGAAAAAACTCATAAAGGAAGCTCCTTGGTTAAGCATACACACCCCAACTACAAGCAAATTCGCCCCAATCTTGTGTGATCTACAAAATCCGAGGGAACAGCCAGCAGTTTCCCCAGCAGCCCTGAGCAGAAAGGCTACTTGCGACCACAAAATAATCATTAAACCTGCCCATTTTAGATCTCTAACTTTGTATAGAATGTAATTTATAAAAATGTGCACAAACTTATAAAACCGCCTTATTCACAATGTTGCACAACGCTAAGTAATACCTCTGATGCGCTCTGCAGTTATGGATACAATTTTAGTTTCCAAGTTTATCTTTAATAAATCAGTTTCCGGGGGCATGAAATAGCATTTTTTATTTTTTATTAAGTCTTTGGTTCTGTTGAAGGCATCCGGATAGAGCAAAGTCCTTCTTCAACAAAAATATCCTGGGAAAATTAGCAGACAATGTTCCACATTCTCTGCCATTCAGGATTCAATTACAAATGCAGAGAAGGTCTTCCCAGTGGACACCCTTGCACTGGCAGCTTCGCATTCCTAATGGCTACAAGGTGAACGTCTTCTTGTAATTAATTTCCTTAACTCAGGGGGGATGGCTTGAGGGAGATTGTTTTCACCTCTAGTTATTTCAGAATGGAGATAATGAGCAGAAATCTAACTTTCGGCCATAATCCTGAGCCGGAGAGTGCTCCCTCCCTGCCTGCGTAATTAGCATTTTGATTTCTTTAAACACCATCCCTGATTAGATGGCCGCACAATATAGGATTTTATGGTGGGTTTTATATCCTGGTGCCCAGGGGATGGGCTGTGTTTTTTCAATGGAAGAGAAGAGTTGTTGAAGAGTTTTCTATTTTATTTAACCTGCTGGGGTGACAGTCAGCTCTTCCACAGAGCTCCACGGACACAATACCATTGAGAGCCGCCGTCTGCAATGATCCACTGACATCTTAAACACTATCAGAACATTGGAATGTTGGGAGCTCCATTGAAGACCAGGGAGAGCTTCGGGCTTCTAATGGCCGGTAGCAGCCCGGAGCTCCAACATTCCGATGTTTGTTATTCACAGCAACTCCTGTGAGCAAAGACCTCATGGAGCCCGAGGGGATTCAAATCCTTATTTTCATTTTGTATTTACATCATAAATTAAGGCCTTGTTTTGTTTGTTAGAACATTTTTCCCTCTAGTGGCGGAATGTTTGTACAACCTTAGGGCCCGATTCACAGAACTAACTTAAGACAAAATCCTAAACTTACTACCGTTTTGGTATTCACAGAAGGCACTTACTCATTTCGGTATCAACAGAAGTTAGGAGTCCTAACTTTAGGACTCCTAAATGCCTTCTGTGAATACCGAAAGTCTTAAAGTTAGGATTTTTCTCAGTTTAGGAGTAGTAAAGTGAGGACTCCTAACTTTAGGACTCCTAAATGCCTTCTGTGAATACCGAAAGTCTTAAAGTTAGGATTTTTCTCAGTTTACGAGCAGTAAAGTTAGGAGTCCTAACTTTACTACTCTTAAACTGAGAAAAATCCTAACTTTAAGACTTTTGGTATTCACAGAAGGCATTTAGGAGTCCTAAAGTTAGGACTCCTAACTTCTGTGAATACCGAAATGAGTAAGCGCCTTCTGTGAATACTAAAATGAGTAAGTGCCTTCTGTGAATACCAAAATGGTAGTAAGTTTTGGATTTTGTCTTAAGTAAGTTCTGGGAATCGGGCCCTTATAGCCCACCTTGGCTGGACTATACCGCCCATTAAAGGCCCGATCCTTTGCTAGATAAGCTGCCCAATTATGTGACCATGCTCGAAGTGGACTAATGGCAATAGTTCTTGTCTTTGGCCAAATCACTTAGCTTTATTTGGAAGGACAGGATCTTACAATGGTGCCTGTCATCGGGGGAACACTCAATGAAGCACAGTGACTGCAGGTCTCATTTAGAATCTAAACACCCTGCATTGTCCCAGTACAATTCTGAAAAGAAACATTGCAATCCAATGAATACACAATATTGTTTATAGGTAACATGTGCAAGAAAGTGTATTATTATCTGGGGTGGATGATTGATTTAACCAGGAGCACAGGCACTAACTTCTTTTTAACAAAGGCCAAGAGTTGAAAAGCAGCAAAAATAGGATTTAGAAATCTGGGGTGACACTGACAAAAAGGCAGATTTGCTGCAATGAACCAACTGAGTGTGAAACACTCGCAGAGGATACCTACTGCGCTGACCCTGTTCCTTGATACCTAGACGGACCCATCGAGGTCTATGGTGCGGGAAACACTTTGACGTCACTCCTCTACCAAAGCAACAGTTTGTTGGACACCACACCATTGCACAGTGGAGTTCCAAATATGGGGACCAAGTCTTCAAATCATATGTCAGATTTTCAATTCACTTGCAAATATTAGGGTACCGATAATCCACTCATACCACTTATTCTATTGATGAGATTGCAAAACTAAGGGGGATATTCTCAAGAAAGTGTGGGAATTACCGCAAAATCAGCTTAACGCAATTCTTCACATCACAGTCTATCACTGGAAAATAATTTTGTGTTAACGTGGTATTCTCAAGCAGGCGGCACCATGCGTTAGTCCCTTGATAATGCGTCAAATGACCGCGTTAAAAGTAACGCGACGCCACAAAAATGCGAAACACGAGCGCAAAAAAAGCTGCCACGAGGCCAATCACAATACAAAAATCAGCAAAAACCAGCGACAGGCCTGCAATTCCCACGCGTCATGCAGGAAAATGCACTATAATAAAAAAAGGGAGAAAAAAAGAAACTGCGTAGCACCATGGATGATCCCGGACCGAGTGCAGAGGCCAACACAAACCCCACAAGCCCCACAGACCACCAGCAAGGAACCTCGTGGTCAGGGAAGGCCAAGGAGAAGAGGAAGAGGCAGACTGGGTGCAGTCCACCGGAAAACCAGATCAGCGTCACGGAAGTGACAGAACACAACCATCCATTGAACGTCAATATGACAAACGTGAATGCAGTCGAAGTGTCGAGGAGGTCTATGGAGAAGTATTAGAGGCACTGGCATGATGTGAAAAGCCAAACCAAGCACAACCCGCTGCCAACAGGAAGGCAGCAACTGCATCAGGAGGTGGGAGTCCTGCTCCACAGGAGGAGCTGGAGGAAATTGAGGCCATAGTCATCAGGGTGAAGATGGTGCAAGGAGTTGGGAGTATGGACACAGCTCAATAGAACCTGACAAAACATCAACAGGGTGAGTAACGACCAGGGACTGGGGGGACGTGGGAGATGGGCACAATGGCACACATGCACGCCGATGTATAGCACACTGCACACCCACAATGACCCTGGATCATGTCCCTGATCCCCGTGGCACACTGCAGCACACACACATAGCAATAACAGCATATCCGACAACAATGTGGTACAAAGTGCAACACCAACACTGTAGAACAGATTACACAACTGGTTCCGCTCATGTGCAGAAACAGGCCAATCACATCTAACATAGCAGGAAACTGTGAGTTGGAAATGTACGTGTACAACCTCACATCCGTCATTTAGTCCAAACGTCTATTGTCCCGCATCAAATATTCAGCACCTCCCAAACAGTCACAATGTACATTGTCATACAGTCTGTATGTAAAGTAGGACAATGCGCCAACATACATGTCAACACAATGTCAACATTCACCTCCCCTTCACATTGCAGAGGGACAAACAACACCTCCAGCAGAGCAGACCAGACTACTCATCAGTGATGCTGGAGAGGACCACCACACCTTCGACACCGATGCCCTACAACAGCCCATGGACATCTCAGGCAACCCACCCCCAGGAGCAGGCCAGCCAAGCTACATAGAGGAGACCCCAGCGCCTGCACAGACCACACAGCAGGAAGCACCCGACACCAGGGCTGGCTCCCAATACTTCACCTCAGCACACATCGCATTCCAATGCCAGGTGTCAGAATGCCAAAAGAAGGCGGCCGAACAGGTGTGGGTGGGGTCAGAGCTCATGCAAGCCAAACTAGATCACATACGTGGGTGTTCAAGTCCCATCAGTGACAACCTACACCTCAAAGGAGACCCACACCTCGACAGAGACACATGCATATGCACATTTCCTGCAATGAACCACGCCCAGAGTGCCGGAATCATCATTCACACCCCCATACTGGACCTCCATACGATGGCCCAGTCCACTCCTCTCGCGTATTGAGTGGGTGACGACAAAGCTACATGTCCAAGGTCTTACCCACTGCCAGCGGTGACATGGTTGCATCCACTGTACACAGCACAATGTAATGTTGTAGGCCCCAGGGCCCTCATGCATACATCATGACCACAAGGACACACTCAGACAGTTTGTGGAACTGGCTAGGGGCACATGTGCCCGGTCCCTTTATTGGCAGGGTCACATGTACAGTGACGCCTGTGCTGGATGTGTGTGGGGTGAGTGTAAGCCAGCCCACATGGAGTGGTTGGTGCTGCAACAACTTGAACAGTGAACACTATTAAAACGGAAACAGAAAACACCAGCATTACAGAGACAACTGTGGAGCATCATGGTGGTAGCCGGAGCAAGTACCAAGGTCACCCAATCTGCAAACAGAAGTGACCGTGAGTTGCAGTGCACTGAGGTTGGGGCACTAGAGCTGAGCGTGCTCATGTGAAGAAAATGTCTAGGATTGTGTCTCTTCGGGAAATTCCTGATGCAGCTGCAGTGGGGTGTTTTACACCTGAGCTCTCCACAGCACACAACTCATATAGAAATGGTCCATGAGTCGTGGTGCACTGAGTTAGTGGCACCTGGAGTGCTGAGCAGTGTATCAGGCAGATAATGGCATCCACAACAGGTGTGAGCAACTCTGATAGTCTGGCAGTAAGACACTTTCGACTCTGTCAGTTGGCATCTGGAGGTGGTCCTGGCGGTGGTGGCGTGTGCCTCCTGCGGTGATGCGACGTCCGGGCTGGTCAGGACTCAATTTGATGTGTGAGCCCTGGTGGACCGCAGTTGAGGCAGGAGGCAGCGGGCAGCGCAGGGCCACATACACATGGCGTTGATGACCCAAGGCCATCAAATATCTCAGCAGACAGGGTCCCTGACTTGAGCTGCACAGAGTTAGTGGCCCCGGATGCACTGCAGCTGGCACAGGCACACCGCCACGGGATGGTGACTTGCGATGCAATGAGATAGGGCCACGCGAGCTGAGCGGGTCCTCATCGATGTCCAAGGTGAATGTGGCGGAGGGTTGCGGGGGACAGTGGAAGGTGTCCTTTAGGGCATGATGCAGAGGGTAGAAGCCGTCCAGAAAAGGCAAATTGAGTAGTGGTATGCTACTGCCTTGTTTTTGCCACTAAGTCAGTATCACCGATGTGATGATGACGACAACCCCCAGTCCATAGACTCAGTCACCACCAAAGTTCAACCAGAAAGTGTCCATGGATGTTGGGGAACAGACTTAATGGCACTGGAGCTGAAAGGGGATGCAGTCTGCGATGAGGCCTGTACAATGATATCAAATTTGCCATTAATGAATCAAGATTGAGCTCTGACAGTGTGACCTACTCGACCGCAGTGTATGCCTGAGGCAGCGGTCCGCGCGGGCCAACCGCTGTTTAGCGATCTCCTCCTGGAACTCTAACACACAACGTTGAAAAGGAATGTGGGGGTGACTTGTGGTTGACGGAGGTAGAAGCACCAGAGCTGAGCGGGTGTTCAGTCAGCGACGATGCCGTGTCCTGCCTGGTATGGACTGGATTGGATTGGTGTGAGGCCTGCTGGACCGCAGTGTAGGCTGAAGGCGTAGTCATCAAGGGCCCGCAGACATGTGTGGTTGGGATGCTTTGCACAGACTTGGTGTCACCACATCGAAGGGAGTATAGTGATTTAAACTCTGCATTTATTTGTGTACTCGGACTTTGTATGATCAAGACTCAGTCTCAAATGTGTGACCCACTCAACCACAGTGTAGGTCGGAGGCAGCGGTCAACAGGGGCCCACAAGCACGTGTCGTCGGCTTGCGATGCACAGAGTTAGTGATACCAGGGCAGTTGTTGGTAGTGATCGGTCACCACCATTGAGATGATCCTTTTTTCCTCCAGACTGAAACGGGTCTTCCTCTTACACCTCTCCTGGCCTGCAGTGATATGAACTCTGCCATGATGAAATCAAGACACCGTTCCAAATGTGTGACCTACTTGTCCACTGTGTATGCCAGTGGAGTACGTCACAGAGAAAGGAGGACTGCGGGCCTTGCTCGAGGAGGCCATGATGGTCTGAGCAGGCTGCCAAGGTCGTGGGCCTCAGGCTTGGAGGTTGCATCGACACGTGGTGGGTCCTCCTTGACACACGCCGGTGTCAGCAGGTGAGCAGTGAGGCCTGGCTGCACAGGGGTGGGCAAGACAGGTTTGGGGACCAGCGGCCCGGGGTACAGCAGGCGCACAGAATCGCAGGCAACTCCGCTCACGACAACAGCATTGGCCTTGTGGTGGGGTGAGAGGTGCCACCCTGGCAGAGACGTTGGGCATTCCAGAAGAGAAGCATGCCCAGGGCTATGTGCTTTTTATTCACACCCCTACGCAGGCTTGGCGTACGCCCGGCCTGCCCACTATGCTCACGCTTACAGGAGGGAACGTAACAGGCTACATTTCCGCGATCTTTCTCACTGGCTGGGGTGACATGGTTGTGTCCACTGTCCATTACACTCCGTACACCAGCGGTGTATGTCGACATGGATATGGGTGTGGTCTGCATACTGCAGTCTGTCCAGCAGATCTCCACCACTCTTGGCGTTGTGTACATTCTCATTCATGGGTCACTTGCCTCCTTCGCACATGCCTGGCTCCCACCTCTCCCACAATCAGCTATTGTGTGGCTGATGTGCCATGCTGTTGAAGGCTCATGTATATGGCTAGCCCAGGTTGCCACAGTAAGTTGTGCTGTTGTGTCTGGTGGGTGGGAATGTTGTATGTGAGTTTGTAACATGTGCATTCCCAGTGTTGTGAGTCGCATTGTTGTGGAGTTGAGGGGTCTGGTGTGTTCATTTGGTACTTACCAACGAGCAGTGCATTTCCATGGGTGCCATCCTGGTAGCGCTGGTTGATGATGGACTGTCGGTTGAAATGGTATCACACACACTGCATGGTTAGTTGGCATCAATGTTGGTGGTGATTCCCTGGTGGTCAACTGTTGCCTGCACATTGATGGAATGCGTGTGCTTTCCGTTGAGGTAATTGTCTGCAGTGTCACCGGGGGGCACAAGTAGGACATGTGTGCTGTCGATTGCCCCCAACACGTGCTTGAATACAGCTGTGGCGTATAGTCCTTGCTTGTTCTCCAGCTGTTCTTGAGCATTGTGGGGGACCTATAGGTACTGGGGTACCAGGCTGATGATGGCATCCAGGACAGGTGTGAGGGACTTGGATGGGGCTGACTGTGAGACTCATCAAAATCTGGCGGTTGTTGGTTGGGAGGTACCAGAGGCCAACAGGTGCAGCACAGCCATCAGCTTTGTCTGAGGTGGATGTTGGTTGTAGGCTGTGTTGGTGACGTCGGCCATTCCAAGTGTATCTGGAGCCACCGGCAGTTACTAATCAACCTAACCTGGAAACTAAGGTGTACTCGTGGCACCATCAATCTAACTCCATTCAATTATTGTTCTCTCAAGAGCTTACGGGCCCTCATCTTCAAAAAGACACCCGGATTCTACGTGCTGTAATGTAATGGTGCTCTCTCCCCTAAATTACAATTTCCCTGAGTCCTGATGAAGACCCCCCCAATAAGGATGAAGCTACCTTTATGACAACAGGGGTCGAAATGTTGACACACTATTATTCCTATCAAGCATAGGCAACAGACATGTTTATCTGTGCCTATAAAGTTATGTTTATGATTTCATTTTCTGCCGAACTAGAAGGCAGATTGGTTCTAAAGACTTGGATGTATTTGAACCAGATGACCTTTTGGTTCCCGTACATTTTCACCCAACTCTTCCTGAGCACTCACTCCTCCTTTCTTTTTCCGAGCACCAACGTGTACCTATGAGGATTAATATCCTATGTTTATGTTTTGCTTCATGCTATGTTTGTGATGATGAATTAAATCGCATACAAATCTTCTGTATTTATAGTGGCGTTTGAAATATTCAATGCATTGGAAGTTAGCTCTATGTACAGAAATTTGAAAAACATTTGTCCACTGTGATCTGTTCTTTTGTACTGTTATTTACCCGGGTCCACTGGTTTTACGGGTCACCCCATTTTCTATACTCTGTTGGGCGATGATGGTCAGGACGCGTAGGATGGTTGTCCTTTTGAGCCTGTATTGGGCAATGACATTGTCTGGTGTTAGATCTGTGAGGCTGGTGTGTTTCCTGAGGGTCTGCTGTCTTTGTCAGCGCTGCCTCTGTGGTGGACCAGGGGAGGTCCGGGGAGGGTAGTGGTGGTCCAGGGGGTGTTGGCGGTGGGTGTTGTGGCCCTGTTGGTGCTCCAAGCTGTATGATCAGTGGCTCCATGACATCTGTTGGTTTTCAGGTGGGCCTGTGGTCTGTGCTCCCTTTTCTGGTGCCGGTTGTCGTCCGACTTTGCACCAGGTCAGAGTAGATGTTAATTTCCTGCTGCTAATGAGCCTTATCGCATGTTTTGTGTTTTTTGAGGTGTGGTGTAGTCGCAGCTTTTTGCTCCAGAACGCTTACTCTGCATCTCGTTAGCGATAGTCGCCGGGGTCATCAGTGGCGATGTTTTTTGCGGCTGCTGTTGCAGAAAAACTGGTGTTATCAGCTGTTTGCACCAGCTTGTGAATAGGGCAATACATTTATCGCAACTTTGGCTGCGATAAAGTGCCGATAATTTGGCGCTATATCCTTGAGAATATGCCCCTTGAGTTAAATAGAACAAAATGTACCCAGCAACTAAAGTGAGTGTGTATTCGGATCCATGAGCACCACCAATGTCACCTGTGGTCTTGCCCCCCAGCAGCAAATAGGCCTTTTGTATATATCTTTGTAGGTGATATTTATATAACACAGATATATCCAAAAGGTAGCAGGGTGTAGAGGGTAGAAGGGAAGTTCAACCTTTTGAGTTCATTGGGTGTTTAAACATTGTACAGTGTTACTTGTGGTCCCCCTGTTTTTCCCTATATTGATATCCACATTACATACCTCATGTTGCCCTTTCCTCCTGTGTGGTATTTTGGTGCTGAATAAGGATTTTTTTAGAACCCATCTCATTGGTATTCTTTTTATCTACAATAGGAGGGTGGAAAGCTGAGTGTACCACCAGGGTCTGAATATGTGACCATAAGATCAAACACAGATAACTGCAGCAGAAGCATTAGTCCAGAAAGGAGTGAGACACATGTCTGTCTTTAAGACCCATCTGAGACACTGGCTTCTAATGCTCACCCTTAAAGGGAAAGTAGATTCAATACAACCTCCATGTGGGACTTTAAAATTGGTTACACGAATGTCCTCATAATAAACAATTCATTAGGCTATTGCATTAGCTTAGTATCCCCATAAAAGCATATAATGTAACATCATCTGCTGAATTTCACACACCCTGATGAATTTAATTCTACACCTAAATACTTGGACTGAAGCATTGCACAATGCGTGCACGAGCTTGACATTAATGGGGGAATAGACATTGTATCCCTTTGATTTTAATGTTATACAAAAACTACCGACTTTTCTTTTTTACCTGAAGGAGATATTGCCACTGACATTTCCATTTGACTTAATGCTCAGCTAAAGGACAAACAGAATTTGCACATTGTGTGATGAAAGTCATGAAAGCTGCTATTATCTTTAATGGGCCTATTGTTGTGATTTATAATCGCAATTCTCTGACACTTTGCATTAGAAATCTAACCTTAAATAAAAAGGCAGAATTCCTGTGACTCAAAAATAATTCTACAACAAAGTAAAGCTTAACAATAAAATACAGGACCTCATGAGCATCATGTCATAGAAAAGGCAGGGTGTTTGTCAGCATCCCCATCAATCTGGACCTTGTGAGCCAGAGGCATGTCTAGATGCAGGATGGGTCGACTCCACCGACCTCTCTTACTAAACTTCACTCAGGCCACGTCTGACCTTCAGACACTATTTCCAGAGCAGTGAGGTGGTGTCTGCAGACTGGACTCATGGAGAAGAAATGCGGGTTGTAAATATCTTGATAAAAACCGTTCTCAGGACAATTTACTTTAAGTTTATTCTTCCTAATATATGCCTACAGATTCTATATATGCTAGAGATTAATTAAGCATTATCTAGAAGAATGGAATACAACATTCAAAACACTGATCAAAGGCTGCAATGCACATTCCCGCTTGTGTTTTCAATAACTTGCGCAAGTTACATTTCAGAAAAAGAAATCCCTAACATTATACTAGAGAATATGACAAAATAGTGACAGATTACAACCACATGAAGGGTGGTGATTTCCACCACTGGGAGAGTTAAAAAACCATTCAGAGAGAGGTTCCTTAAAGCTAGTTCTGCTTGCTAAGGTGAGGGGCAGAGGGAACCGTGGAGGGGGGACATGTGGGCCATGTGTCTGGGCCGGCAGGAAGCCATATGGAGGGCCAGCTTTATCAATGGTGACGCCCTGTGTGACAAAGTTTCTTGCCGTCTCCCCCCGCACTCCCCAATGACCACTTCTGCAGCGGATTCCCTCACTACCATCCTTTAACAGTGCCCCTCAAGTCTCCATAACCACTGTTGATCCAGCGTGAACCCAATAAATTGATCATGGATAAATATTCAATAACATCTCATACTTTGTCCCATACACATTCACCGAAATCCCTGATGCGCTGGGGTCAAGTTTGTTAACTTCACTTCAACTTACTCTTGTTACTCAGGCACAAAAAGTTAAATATTCTGTACTTTTGCCTATTTGAACAAATAACAATCAACTTTTCATCTACTTGGTCGATGGACCAATTAGTTGAAGAGTTGATGGCAGTCATAATTCTCCAAAAACATTAATCATAATACTGGCTAAAATAATGACAATCTCACGGTGAGATTTAATAATTTTATCTAGTAATAATAAATGGTCATAGCGATTACTTTCATAAATTCAAAAACTGGAAACCTCATGAGAGAGAGAGAGCAACAAATCTAATCATAGCAACAACAGAACAATCATTGCAAATATACGTTGCAAAGAGTGGATAGATGAAGAGACATTAGATGCAAGTAAAAATATATCAATTTTGACCCCCTGACTCCCCTGCGTTTGGAGCAAAGAGATGATATATGGTACCTCGATGGCGTCCCTGCGAATGCTGTGAATGTTGCGGTCTGAGTCCTCTAAGTCCTCTGTGGTCCCCGAGACAGAGGTGTATGTCGAGACGAAGCATCCTAGTTGCGGATATTTTCATTCTTGAAGCGCTTTCAAGGTGCGGTGATAGTGTGAGCGGGAAGCTGATTGTGGGGGCAGACGGCGGTCTCCGTTAATCCCTGAGAAAGCCAGGTCTGGCTCGGCTACAGCGGGAAGTCGGGATCGGCTGAGTGGAGGTGTGTTCACTCCGGAGCGCTGATGCCGCATGAAGCGCCAGGAGGGCTTAAAGAGATATTAGTCGGGAAACCCGGGAACATCACGGAGAGCCCTCGAGAAAAGTAGACAGCTGCTCTGCTACCTTGGCGGTGGCGCGGGAGGTGAGGTGGAGGCTGTGATCTTTTTTTTCGGTGGTTGCCTCACTGTTGCCTCACTGTTCTGCTGTGTTGCTGGTTCCAAGTGCTCCTCTGCTTGTAGCTTGGTTTGGCAGTAGTGGAGACGGAAAAAGGTGAGAAAGGCTGTCCACTCCTGATTACTGACTTCCGCTTCAAGCTCTGAAAGTACTGAGGCTGGGAGCAGCTGCCGGTCCCCTCCCGCCTGTAAGCCCTGCTTGTTAAAAACACTTGAATTAAATAGAGGCATTTGTAGGGAAAGCCTCTTGAGCACTACAGGGGAAACAAATAGAACAAAAAGAACACTTTTGGAGCTTCTGCGAAGGATACATCCGACAAAGCGGAGGATCTAAGGGGTAACTAGGCATTAGAGGGGCCTCTCGTGACAGTGTGGGGAGCTGCAAATAAAGTCAAACAAAGGCAAGGCAAGGGGTGCCGCTCAGACTGTGCTGTTACCGGTTGGGGTTCCCTCTGAGACTTGCCACCACGCCGTGAAGGACGCTACGCCCTGCTTGGGGAAAGGCTGCTTTAGGAAGCCGGATTACTCCGCTTTTGGGACTGCGAGGACCAGGGTGCTGTGCGCATCACCTACCAGCTGCACCTGGTCCTCTTCCCGACTCCTCCTCCACCAGCTTCTTTACGCCTCGCGGCCCCCGCTTAGCGGGAGCCGCTCGTAGGCTCAGACTGTGCTGTTACCGGTTGGGGTTCCCTCTGAGACTTGCCACCACGCTGTGAAGGACGCTACGCTCTGCTTGGGGAAAGGCTGCTTTAGGAAGCCGGATTACTCCGCTCTCGGGACTGCGAGGACCAGGGTGCTGTGCGCATCACCTACCAGCTGCACCTGGTCCTCTTCCCGACTCCACCCCTAATCTTGCCCCTCCCCTCTTCATTAACAAGGGTCTGTCTACACGCGCCAGCGGGAGCGCGCAGGTCGTAACCCGGGGCGAAGACCGGGCAAAGAGCGGGTCGTTTGAGGGCGGACGAGGAAGGAGGAGGATTATACCCTGCACTTAGGACATTCAGGACTAAACGTGTCACTGACTTGGTGAGGATGTCTGTAAGGACAACCAGGAGTAAAACATCGTCGGCCCTGGGGGCCCCCAAAGGTACATTGGACACATCTAGTGGTACATTGATTGAAGGGGGGGATAAACGCAACATTGCGTAAAACCCCTGAGCATTTGGTTCATGGTAATTCTAGTATTTTATTATCCGAATGTGATTTCTCTGCTCACACTGATCTTAGCCTATTACCCCTCCCTCCATCTACCTTATCTATACCAGCCACTAATGCCGAACCTAGTATATCCAATAGAGAGTAAATTCCTACTCTGGCCGTTCAGTATGATCCAATATCTGGATATGCCAGGGATGGAGCAATCCCAAAAACTAAGAGAGGGTCACAAACTACAGGAGGGTGTAAAGCTAAGACCACCAAACGTATCCCCTTCCGGGTGACCAACCCAGCTGGCATGGCTAAAAAAGCCAAGAGTAGATCCCAAAAACAAGGGTTTTTACCCTCTAACAATTCGCCTCAAGTAAACCCGAGCCTAAATGCCGCACAAAGAGAGGAGGGCCTTACATTATTGAACATCGGTGCACTTCTGAGGGATTTACTTAAACCCATAGTAAGCTGTCTAGTAAAGATAGAAAAAGCCTTAGTGCATTGCCAGAAGGATATTACAAAAGTAGCTGAGGGTCCCAATACATCTAAGCAGATCCCATGTAATAAATCACCTGGTATTCCCAACATCCACGCATCCGAGACCCTAGGGGAGGCTGACTGCTTGACTTCACAACTTACACAATCGCAACAGCCATCCACTACCTCCCCAGAGCTTTTAAACATTAACCTTACAAAGAAGGCCAACGGCTTAAGCCACCATGTGAAGAAAGCAGTACCCTCCATGGGCATCAATGATAAAGATCCAAACTACAGAACCATTGATTTGCCGCCAGAAGCAATACCATACACTGTAATCTTAGCTGGCATTCCAGAACTAAATCCTTCCACCAGAGAATCACCGGGGGCCTTGAAGCACAAGGTAATTCATTGGCTCTCTACAAACAGGCCATTACCAGAAGGTATACATAGTGAGGTGTTGATGGCGAGGCGAATCCCCTGGATAGGAAATACTAGGAAGTCAATCCAAGGTGACTGCGCTTTGATCAACTTTAGAGACCCCTTCACCGTCTCCCACATATGTAGTTGGTCAAACCAGGCACAAGGGTCATCAATACACTCTCTTCCTCTGTCCTTTTTCTATCCAACTGTTAATTGTGAACTTGGAGAGGAACGATGGGAACTAGTGTCTAGAAGGGTAAGAAACCAGGTCCCCAGAGTACCAAATGCAATCCCCCACCTTAGGCAACCATGCCTCGACTATTTTCCCACCCACAATAGATTTAGTAGTCTTGACATGGTGGACTGACCAACAAAGATTGTGGGGGAGGAAATATTAGAGCTCAAACGGTCCAACAATACACAAGCTAGGTCAATTGTTCCACTTGAAAAGATTAAAATCAATGCGGAACAACAAGTCATGGAGATAGATCCTGGAATCCCCCCCCAATGTCGAGTCCATCTGAGGAACCTACACTGCAAGTGGCCAGTACACGGGATGTCCCTCCCACAGGGCAGGATATGGGGGAGGCTGTACCTGCAACTTTAGCCAGAGAGAATCTCAACTGCCCCCGTCTTAAGATCTTATCCTGGAATGTTGCGGGATTGGCTAATAAAATAAATTGCCCGGACTGGTGTGCATATATTCAGGCCCAAGACATCTGCCTTTTTCAAGAAACCTGGGCGAGAGAACATCTTCCTCACGTGGGGTTTGCTACATTTGCTGTACAAGCAAAATGGGCCGGCACAGGACGTCCCTCGGGAGGCTTGGCTATCTGGGTATCCAGTGATCTGGGATGCAGGGCTGTTGTTCACCCACAAAAGTCGGCGGACATTCTTGTGGTCCGGCTCGAATGGCCGAATGTAAACAGCCTCCTGCTGATTAATGTATACTCCAGACCAACCAAGATCTCGCAGACATCACACACGATAGAGGAGTTGGCAGTTGTCTTGGACGACATCCCTCAGGGTACCCATACTCTGATTGGAGGAGACCTCAATTCTCATTACGAGCCCCTTCCGGGCCTACTGGTGGACTTGGCCGAGGAGGAGGACATGGAGTGGTCTATACCTCCTTTGCAAGCATCGGCTCCTAGAGCTTGGACCCCTCTTGCGACACAAATTACCGCTTTAACCATGAACTATGTCTTGCGGGCATGTAATGGCAGGGCAATCTCGGATAAACCAGCTAGTTATACTTTTAACAGTAGGGGTAGGGAGTCAAGACTGGATTATATTCTTGTTCCCTTAGCATTGTGGCCGCGTATCGTTGACTTCCGGGTGTCACCCAGGGAAGACAGTGACCATAATGCGCTGGAACTGGAATACGACCATCCTGGTCTAGACCCTAAGTTGAGACAGAGAGCGTCTCTGGAGGCTGGGCTCGGCCTCACACAAAATAGACGCAGAGTAAAGTGGGAGAGATTAATCTCTAACCCAGATAACTTACCCATGCTGTATGCGAGGGTAGTTCCCATATTCGAAAAGGTTCAGGCACTCATAGCCCAGGATACAATCCAGAGTGAACAAGAACAATTAGGGCGGTTTCACAAAGATCTCTCCAAATCAGTATCCACAATCCTTACCCGCGTACCAAAGAGGGCCAATGGTCGCGCTGCAGGACCACTTTGGTACAACAAGACCTGCCGTAACGCCAAAACAAGCCTATTGATCTCTATTAAGGCGGGTATGGGAAGCGAGGTAATTAGGGCCAAGAGATCTGTTTACAAAACCCTAACTAGTAACGCAAAAAAAGAATGGGAACATCTAAAATGGGAAACACTCTCTGCATCACTTGCCAGGGGCGACTCACGTAAATTCTGGCGAACTGTGAATACCGGTTCGATGGAACTGGCCACAGCATTGGAGCCGAATATTATAGCTAGAGTATGGTCAGATCACTTCCAATCGTTATACCAACTACCGGATGGGGAAACGGTCGCTCCTTCCTTACTACTGGTTGATGACATCATAGAAATGCCCTTGTTTACAACCAAGGAGGTCAGAGCGGTCATTGCGGGATTGGCATCAGGCAAGGCTCCCGGTCTGGATGGTCTCCCGGGTGATCTCTTTAAGCAGGAGCCGGACGTCTGGACACCTTACCTAACCCTACTATTTAATTCCATCTTGGGCGGTATGGAGGTCCCTGATACTTGGCTGGGCGCAGAGATTGTCCCCATTTACAAAAAGAGTTCACCTCTGCTCCCAGCCAACTACAGACCTATTAGTCTTATAGACGTCCCACAAAAAATCTTTGGCAGACTGATTCTGGATCGACTCCAGGTCTGGATCGATGACTATAACATACTGAGTCCCTTTCAAGCGGGCTTCAGGAGGGGTGTCTCAACGGTGGACCAAAGTTTTCGTCTGAACCTTCTCTATTGGAAGTCAGTAACAATCGAGGGGGGTAGCCTATACACGATATTCGTAGACCTGTGAGCGGCATTTGATTTAGTCCCTAGGGACAAATTATGGGCCGTCTTGACGGCCTTAGGGGCCCCCGCTGACCTTCTTATGATCCTGAAAAAACTACACCAGGGCAACTTTGCAAGGGTAAGGTGTGGCCGAGGAGGAACCCTTTCGGAAGGCTTTCCCGTTGACAGGGGGGTCAGACAGGGCTGTGTGCTTGCACCGACACTTTTCTGCCTCTTTGTCAACGGGGTTTTTAGCCACCTAAACGAGTTAAGTAATACTGATGCCCCTAGGTTGGCGGGCAGCAGGGTACCAGCAATTATGTTTGCAGATGACACCCTGCTGCTCTCCAAATCTCCCATGGGCATTCAAAGGGTCCTCGATGGATTTGTCGACTTTTGTAAGTCGCACGGTTTGGAGATCAATACTACAAAAACTAAATATATGATCTTCAACCCGCCCGCTTCAACCCGACCGAGCCCACGGATAGGGGCTTCTAGCCTTGAGAGGGTATATACCTTTGAATATTTGGGGGTCATTTTTAATCAATCAATGAAGTGGGATTCACACCAGAGAAAAGTAAATCTGAAGCTAACGCAGATGACGGGCGCTATTTCCAGGATGATGAGTGGGCTGAATTATAAACCATTAGGCCCACGTCTCCACATTTATAAAACACAGGCTAGGGCGGCTGAGTTATATGGGGGTGAAATTTGGGGACACATACCCAATCAGAAATCACAGATCATCGAGAATAACTTCTTGAGACAGCTGACAGCTCTACCGTCTAGCACACCATTATTACCTTTAAGATTAGATTTGGGCTTAAGACCCTTTGTGGTGGAGCTTGGTTTAAAACCGTTAATATTCTGGCACAAATTATGGCGTACTCCAGAGCTTCAGAATTACAGAATGGAGTTACAAGAGATTTTGCGCCTTGTAAGAGCTGACCAAGTACCATGGCTTTTGTATGTCAAACAATCCTGCGAGTTAATAGGTAGACCCGATTTGTGGTCCGACCCAGCCAATGCATGCCGCACGACCTCTCGCAAAACCATCTCACTGGCCTACTATGAGCACAAATTACGTGATCTCATTATGAAGGCTAGGGCTGGGTCTTTAACTGAGCACTTTTTGGGATTCAAAGACACGTATAAACGAGAAGTAGTCCTTGATGCTATTGAACCAACGCTAACCAGAAAACTTTATTTACAATGGCGTTATGGTACCCTCCCACTAGGAGCTCACACCGCCAGTTGGTCACAATCACAATCAGCAACACAATGCCCAGCATGTGGCCATCCTTCTGAGTCCGATTTGCACATTATATACTTTTGTCGAGCATATCAAAGATCAAGGAGATACTGGCTCCTCCCACTTTTAAAAAACTTGGGCTTTAAGCAGCACATCCCAGCTTATAGAATTTTAAAAACTGATTTATCAGCACCTACAGTATTTGCAGTTGCAAAATTTTTAACAGCTATGTGGTTCAGTCGCAACCGTTGTATAAAATCAAACATTGTGCTTGAACACGTTTCCCCATAGCTATGTCACAACTCCGAACTGATGTATTCTATTATGATCTGAGCAATATGTACTTTTTATTGTATGTTTATACTGTTTTATTCTTTTATGGTCCTTGAGGCCGAAATAAAGTTGTTATGAATGAATATCAATTTTAAACCAATATTTCGGAGGGGATAGATGAGTAGACAAAAGGGTTCAGTGGCAAGAATACACCTGCAAAATAATTTCTGCAATGCTAAGTTATATCAAATACAAACCCAAAGGATCTATAAGGGGAGAACTAGCACCCAGGCCTAGGCAACAGTGGGGGATCCCTGAACCAAGAGTTAGGGATCAAAGACTCAAGAACCAGGACAGGGACAGGACAGGAACAGCTAGGCCTCTCAGCAAACCGACAAATAGCGACGCATCCCTCACTCGGACACCTTCAGCCTAAGCGACCTAAACCACACCCCTAAAGTACCTATTCTTATACCCTAAAAGTACATGTACGTCCCAAAATAGTTGATAAATTCACATTTTCTAGCTAAGGGATTGGTTGGGTTCTAGGGGTGGGATGTCACCCCACTATGAAATCATCTTCTTTTGACTACCCCATTGTTCTAAACATTTTTTTCACATAGTCATCAATACCCCTTCTCTCTCATGAGTACACATGTAACAATTTTTGTACATTTTAATAAATTCAACAACCACAGGTTCTGTTCCCACTATGACACTGGCGTTGGCTGTCTTTCGATGTTCTGTCCTTCACCAGGTCAGGCTGTTTCAGCTTTGCACAGCAGTTCAGTCACGTGGTCACATGGTTCCTGCACGCTCCTAATTCCACCCGTCCTTGGTTGAGCTAACTTTAAAAGATGGAGGACTCGTCCATTACTAAAGAACGGAAAATATACATTTATTAATTACGTGATAATGCATTTTTACTGTTTACCACCCACCTTAACTCTACTTCATATTAACGGTTAGCCTAGCATAGTATAAGCAGGAAAGCGGCATTATTTATTAGGATAAAGCAACATATGCCATGATATTTACTAAATACACATGCGGCCTTGCCATGCCAATCTTCTTAATGCGTTCTAAGCACAAGATTATTACATTTCCGGTTATTTACGCATTAATTCTGGTTAGTTCATGCATTTTGCAAAGCAAACTTCCCATGTGTAGTGTCAATGTCCACTATGTGCAAATGTGTTCGAGCAGTAGCTGCTACCCCTCCCCCCCAGCGCCTTGAGACCCTCACAGGTGAGTAGTGTGCTATACAAATGGCTGATTGATTGATATTAGTCATTATAACACTGCTTACCGTTAGTACGTATTATAGGGGTGTTCAATTGAGCAGGTTTCTTTCGTGAAATCCTGCTCCATCACTGTCTCAGATTCATTTAGTTTTATAGTGAAATGTCAGAGCGCTTTACGTCACACACACATTGCACACAGACAATCATATGTGTGTAATCGGTGTATAGGAAATGTTACATCAGACAGGACTACAAGGTGTAGTGTAGTAGTGACTTGTTAGCAATACTGGTAGGCAACATAGTTTAAGAGTCCTCATTCTGGAAAAGCACAAATTCTGAATTTAAAATGTACGTCATTTTTAGGGGTTACCTTTAATAATAAGAATTGTTTTCTACCCAAATGAACCATTTTGGCAAGATTAAGATAATGAAAGACTGGGAAAAAACACATATAGCTCTAACATTTACCTTGCAGTTTGCATGTTGCTCTTTGATGACAGTTAATAGCTCAATGTTCTATATCAGGATTTTGACTTATAAAAGACAAGTAACAAAAGGAGCTCTCTTACAGAAGCAGTAACCCACAGACCTATTTACATTATATGCACTTTGTTATCTGCATGGTACACGTTCTTAGCTGCAGGCATTTTAAACCCTCCACACTATCTTAGGACGAGTCGAAACTTCCACTAGACAAACCTCCAGTCTCTTTCCAGTAGGAGGATTAATCACAGGGGTTATCTTGACATTTTAATTGATGCCTGAAAATTGCTGGAGGCCAGGAACACAGCAGCAGGTGCTTTCAAAATGAGAATATACGCCCGGTGCTGTGGCACCAATTGCACCAGCCTAGAGCTGGCCCTGGACATATGGCGTCATCCCATATTGTGCCACAAGACTTTGCACATTCATTTTTGTCTTGTTTCTAGTAAGCATTAGCCACATTGAAAGCAGTGCACATAGCATGACCATATCATTAGTGCAACAGGTGCAGTGGCACCACTGAGCCAGTAATGTCAGAGGCAAACTACACCCTAGTAATGGCTTTTACCATGTGGGTACACAGGGTCCATTTTCCTTCCCTGAAATAGCAACCAATGCACACTTAATAGGCGATGGGAAGGCGCGACTGAGTGGGTATGGGAAAGGTGTCTAGTCATTGTGGTGTTTTTTCTACTGTAGCCGCCTTGTTTATCTCAGTAAAACAGCCAAGTCACCAGGAGTACTACATAAGGCTTCTATGTAAGCCCAACATGGTTCCATGCAGAACTGTCAGAAGAAGTTTTCCTTAAAAAGGAGCTATGTCACTAAGAATGTGTGCATTCCATCCATGCGAGCTTGACAGGCCCAGGCCCTGGCAGCGGCGCACCATTGCAGCACCGCCCTTTCTTGCTCCTGATGGAAACACCATTGTCACTGTCAACGAATGACTTGCAGCGTTCCGCGAATGCCGAAGTATTTTCAGAAAGCTCCAGGGAAAACCGAAGCCGTTGTGGAATAGACATTGAAAAGTCATGTTAACATATGTTAGATTAAAGCGAAAATAATGAGTGTACGTCAAACTTCCCTCACGTTATTTATTTTCAACCTTCCTGCATAGTTTGGAGCCATGGTATTTCGTGTACTCCTGGTGTATTTCTCCCTCACACAATCTCTTGTCCTGCTATAGAAGTATCCACCATTTAGCAGGCTGACAAAGAGCTGAGCTGTTTCAACAATCAATGAATACCCCAGTCATTGTCAGGAGCCTTCCCAGACTAAGGGGCAGATTTATGACTTTTGTGGCACAGGGCAGCGCAGCAAGTCACCTTGCTTATGCTGCATCACAGGGAAAGGGCAGGAATGTTACGTGTTTGTCCAATGCAGTGCATTCCTGTCCTTTTCCCTTGCGCTGGTGCCGTTTTGGCAGACTAGCACCAATGCAGGCATCCTTGCACCATGACAGGTTTGTTTTTGTGTATGAAGGGGCCCCTCCTGGACTAATACAATCCTGAAAGGCTTTTTCCTCTTTCTGTGTGTGCTGTAGAGTGCATACATATATTTTTCCTTGTTATCCTCTCCTAGGAAGGTGTAAGATTTTGTCGCATTCCCAGGTTTACAAGTGAAATCTGAGAATGGTTCAAACTCCATAAGGTTGCGAGGGAACACGCACCACAACGCCCATGGAATGCCTACCCAGGGCAGAGTAGAGCAACGCAGCGATTTCTGCTGCGTTGCGCTACTCCAGATTTATGAGGCCACTCAGGGCCACACTAAGTAGCTTTGCTTGGCTTCATAAATCGAACTTAGAGTTTTGGGTCACACATGCACCACATTGAAATGCTGTCCATTTTCTAGAATGTCCAAGATTTGCAGAACATCTGCATTTTCCAATAAAAAATTGTGTTTTAATTGATGGTTTGGACTGAATCTAACAATGACTTGCAATTTATGAAAAAAAATAAGTTTTCTCCTGTATTGGAAGTGTGATGAATAAGTCACTGTGTGCTCTAGGTCTCTTCATCTCTATGCATGTTGCAGTTATGTCTTGTTGGATTAATTAACACCTTCACTCTGTGTATGTTCATGGTGCTGATTGCGTGTCAAGGACGGAACAGAGCTAAATAGACTATAAATGTTGGGGCACATTTATTCAACTTTCACGCAATGCAGGGCTGCAAACAAAGTTTCGTAAAACGTAACGAGCAGAAATGCTACATCTTTACAAAAATATGGATAATTTCTGCTCTCTACTTGCACTGGCACACTGTGTGCAGCCTAGCACCGATGCAGGTATCCTTGCACCACAGTGCAAGGGTGTCTGCATTACAGGCAGGAGTGTTTTTGTGAAGAAAAGGACACTTTTCTACACAGAAACAATCCTTAGAGGCCTTTTCATCTTTCTTGGGCGTGTTGCACAATGCAGCTCACGTGGAAAGAGGAAATTACAAGGAGAAATACAGATATTTCTTCTAGAAATGCCTCACTTGGGTAGGCATAGAATGTTGAAGCATTCCCAGGTTTACAGGTCTTTGTCTAAAAGTTGGGAATTGGCCAAAATCCATGGGTGGATGCATGGAAAAAGCCTATGCTCCTCCCACGAAGCGCCTCCAAAAGTTAAATGTAGCATAACAGAGCACAAACAGCTGCGTTACATTTCTGTACAAAGGCACACAAGGCTATGTAAATCAGCCCGTGCATGGCTTTGTAAATATTGCTGGAGCCCTTGCATAGTCCTTGCGCCACTTTGCGCAAGTGCAGCATAAAGGTTTAACCATTATGGGCCTTTCTTTTTTAAGAGTTATAGGGTCATCAATTTCTCATGGAGATTCGGGGAAAGAATTCCATAAGTTGGGCGAACTTGGGTTCATAATTGTTTACTAAGAATTCTTCTCCTGAATCTTTCCTGATTTCAACGATATCATCAAAATAGTATGCTGATTGTTGTGTTAGACTTTTGTGGTTAACTGTATGTTCTTGCTCACCGCCCAATCATACTTGACTAAAACATGGAAGGATATTTAAAAAAAATGATTTTATAAATGTAAATAGGAAATTGAAAAGGAAACAATATTGCAAATACAAATAGGATATATTTGTCTTCCAAAATAATCAGGTTCATAGATCCATTAAACAGAAATTCCCCAAAAAATGGCATTTAACTAGTATCTTGAGTATCACAAAAGAAATGCCAACAAACAAGACAACAGACTTACAGAATAAAGGCACTCGACTTTAGGCACAAAAGAGAATCCTGCAATAAAAGGAAAGCGAAATGCATATCAAAAACATAACCAGCACTCACAGCTGGCACCACCACAGCCATCCACAAAGGTCACCCCACTTCTGCCACTCTCAGGCAGCGACTGCCAGAGTACTGTGTGTGCCACAGGCATAATTACTTTATTGGTTCTGGAGTAGCGTGCTACTCACTAAAAAAAGGATTCAACACCTCATCAGGGGTAGCAAGCGCTATATATATGCAAACCTTTTTCCCTCTTTTATCCATCCACCATCCTTCTCAATCCAAATAACTGACTAACGTATCCAACACTCAAATTACTTTTCATATTTCACTATACTAATTCACCACTAATCCTTTATGGGTTCCGGAGTAGCGTGCTACTCGCAGAAAAAGTGCTGCAGCACCTGTCAAGGGTAGTAAGCACTATGTAGATGCAATTACAATTACTGAGATGGTACTTCATTAGTAGACTGTACCAAGCATTTCTTTAAGCTGCAAACACATAGGGGGATATGTACAATGAAGTGGCGGAGCATGTTGTTAGCCTCCTGGGCTTAACAACATGCACCGCCACTTCGGAAACACAAGGCGGCACCATATTTACAAGAATGGGGTGCAGCCTTGCATTTCCCCCTGCGATGGCGCTAAGTTTACCAACTTAGTGGCAATGCAGGCACCCTTGCACCAGAGTGCAAGGGTGTCTGTGTGCAGGGGAGGATTGGTTATGGGTAGGAAGGTGTCCCTTCCTGCACATAAACAATCCTAGAAATGCCATCCTGTCACTTTCATGCGTGCTGCTTCATGCAGCACACATGAAAGTTACAAAATGGCATTTTCTAAAAAGGTTTGTTTATGTACAGGAAGGGACACCTACCTGTACATAAACAAGACATGGCATTTTGCTTTTTCCATGTGTGCTGCCTTGTGCAGCACACATAGAAAAAGCAAAAACGAGGAGAAATAATGCATTTCTCCTTGTTTCACCAACTTAACACCAGGACGTTCCTGGTCTTCATTTTGCAGCTGCCTCCCATGTACGCCACCCTTGTACATAGGGGGCAGCGTCAAATACAATGGGTGTTGCGGTGGAACGCCCACCACAACACCCACTGCCCGCCCCTTTCACGCTAAACATAGCGTGTAAAGGGTGCCTTATGTACAAGGCAGCGTTAGGCCACATTAAGTGCATTAACGCTGTCTTGTCTATAAGGCAGGGCCCCTATTGCCACGAGAATGGCACAAAAAGTGACGTTCTCGACGCGATTGGGGCTTGTACATATGCCCCCTAGTGACATGACCTGCTCCTGCCAACACATCTCCCTGACTTGATTCCCAATCCGGTGGAGACATAAACTCATGAAGACATCTTTGGCTGAAAAAATATGGCCTTAGAAGTTCTCGGGCACCAACACTGCATCAACTCAGTTGTAGAATCTCCTACTCCACAATTTTTAAGCAAGATGAAAGCACAAACTATGGAAGCCCAGCAGTAAAATCAAGCACACAACCACTACACTACATAATTAGTGTAGAATGGCCCTTCAAGCATTTGTGGGTATTTCTCTTTAGAAGCGGTGGGAGCTCAGTCACAGCTGATATCCAGGCTGTGCTGACAGCTCTACAGACCAATTCGAGGCAAATAATTTAAATAAAAAATTAATCAAGCCCAGGAAGAAAACTGAGGGGAATAAAACAAGATGTAGAATGCCAAAATCATACTCTGATAGTAATGTACTTTTCAGCCTTGTTTTACATGTGGGCATAAATAGACGGGGAGCTGGATGATAAAATATGCGTGTGGCCATCTTGTCTCATCCTTTCATCATTGGGCTCTCAATAAAAATGAGTGTTACTCTGTTGATTAATAGCAATACTAGTTGCATAACGACCCACATAGAATAATATATTGTTATTATTATCATTCGTAGGAGTACGTTGCGGTAATGTCTATTGTAGTAGCCACAGCATGGGAATTGGTATATGTACTTGGTATTACTAATAAAGAAGATATAGGGGCAGATTTATGTTTCCTGGCGCATTCCTGCAAATCAGCAGGGATGCGCCAGGAAAGATGCGTCATGCAAGTTTATCCTTGCGCTACCACAGATGCGCCGCATTTACAATGCAGCGCATCGTGGCGCAAGGATAAACAGATGCGTGACGCATCTGATGGCGTAAGGGCGGCGCATTGCTGGAGTCGTGTCGCAAGCATGATGCAACTCCAGCAATGTTTAGGCGCTGCCCATACCTAACATGCTGCGTCATGCCTTACGCCTGCTTCAAGCAGGCGCAGGGTTTTGACGCAGCAGCGTCGGAAAAGTGACTCAGTGAAATCTTGTAGATTTCACAGCGTCACTTTTCCAAGGCTTTTTCCGTTGGAACACCCACCCTGCATACATTAAACCTGACGCAGGTTTAATGTGGCGCAGGGCTTTACACAGTGACGCATCTCCATAGATGCGTCACGATGTAAATAGGGCGCAACGTGGCGCAGGGTTTACGCCGCCGATGCGTCACAAAAGTGACGCAACGGCGGCGTAAAAGTGGCGCAAGTCTAACATAAATCTGCCCCATTGTGTTTTCAACGTAAATAAGAAGAGAAACAAATGTGTTTTTGTTTGTGTCAAAGGCAAAAAAATCGCATTTTGGAGTCTGCGCATTTGCAAAGAACTTTTAACAAGTGAAATTTACTGCCAGCTTAAAAATTAAACATATGCTTTCGCCTCTTTCCAAAACATTTTAATTATAGCCTGTAACCAAATTTTGATTACTGCTGGTCTGCGCCCTCCATTTTTGCTTACTAATTAGAGTCATAGCTTTTACTATGCATTTCCAAACGAGAATATACAACAATTAAATACTTCCTAAGAACACAATAATTATGGTTTACATAAAATGCCTCCCACGGGCTTTTAATTTAAATATAATACCACTGTCTGAATAACATTCATTTAAAAGCAAGAAAATGCCTGGGAGCTGTAATATGTGCACCAGGTTTATGCCACTTTCTTTATCTTGAAGCCTAAAGATTTAATAAGAATACTAGATTCAAAACACAGAATTTAAATGTGTCATTAACAGTGTTCTGTTTGCAGGTAAATGTGGTGGCAACATGTATTTTCAACGACCACAAAAATTAGCTTGGTCTGTTTTTACATATAGTAATAAGCATTGCTATATGAGCACTGTTGCCAATGGTAGAATAATTGTACTTAAAAAAAATCTGTATTTTATTAATCAGAAAACATCCAATTATCAGCCAATCACATGCAGTAAACAGTGCATTAGTTAATCCTGACTAGGACCAAAAGCCACTAAAACCCAACATATTCCGGGTGATTACCCTAATTTGTTCAACGATAGACCACAAGTGCCTTAACACCAGGGCTGAACTGGGAACCCAAAGCAGCCCTGGCAAATTGTTTCAGACCAGCCCCCATACAGTGCATAGCGAGCATGCGCAAAAAGCAAGCCTGACTAGTACAATAGAGTTTAGGGGGTTCTACCCTCCAAGAAAATTTGGGAACATTTTGCAAAAATGGTGCATCCCACATCATATTTTTTATTATATATTCAATTTTATTCGTTTTTAAAGCATAGTATATGATGACTGTAAGAAATGGGGGTCTCTAGTTCGCAATTGTTTGCACTGTTGCGCAAGTAGGGACCCTTCTTCCTAGTTAGGGTAAGGGGGATACGCTACTAAAATAACCCCTGCTCACCCCCTTGGTAGCTTGGCACGAACAGACAGGCGTATCTCAGAGGCAGTGTGTGAAGTATTTGTGCACACATATAGTAATTCAGTGAAAACACTGCAAATGGACACCACATCAGTTTAGAAAAATAAGTCATCTTTATCGAAACCAAACAAGACCAAAACGTCAAAAATTCACAATACAGTAATCAAAATATGACTTTTAAAAGGTAGAAATAGTTCTGTTCATAGAAAATGGTGAATGCCTCACTTTCAACATAACGTACTTTGCATGCGTAAAAAACACAAGTAAAAAGGGTTGCAGGGAAGGTGATGCGTCACACATGAAAGGTGATGAGTCTGTTCCTTGCTCCTGGGGAGGTGATGTGCCAGTTCCTTACTGCTGGGCCTGCCCTGGGAGGTGATGCAACGATTCCTAACTGGAGAGGAGGAGGAGGTGATGCATCGGTTTCTTACTGTGTGGGGAGGTGATGTATTGGTTTCTTACTGGGTCCCCCAGCGATGTGACTGACCTGGCACCTCGATGCAATGCATGACGATCCAGAATGGTGCAATGCGTAAAGATCTGGGATGCACTGCGACGATTCCAGCAGTGTCCCCCTGATGCATTGGTTCTTACACAGCAGGGTCTACGTCAGAGTTGGTGCGGTGATCTTGGGCGTCTGAGATCGGGGCACAGGACTCATCGCACAGCAGACACTTCAGACGTGGGCAGGCGCTGCATTAATTCTTCGGCTGTTGCGATGCGTTGGAAATTCCTCTTGCACCGCTGTGGTGCTCCAGAACCAGGGGATGTGTCGATTTTCTCAGTTCTTTTGTCTTTTGCAGTTGTGAGCCCCAGAAACAACCTCCAGAGGTCCAGAACACTGGTAGGCACCTCTTGGGAGTTCAGAACTCCCAGCAAAGGAGTTCAGGGGCCGAATGGGGGTGATGTCTGTGTGTCCCTGAGACTTCAGAACAGGAGGCAAGCTCTACTTCAAGCAGGAGACACAGCACCCAGCAAAGTCCTTGTCCTTTCATTGGCAAAAACAGCCACTGCAGGCCAACTCCAGACAGCACACAACAAACGGGCAGTACTCCTCCTCAGCTTCGCCAGCTTTTCTCCTTGGCAAAAGTTCCTCTTGAATCAAAGAAGTAATCTAAATGTCTGGGGTCTGGACCCCACTTTTCATAGCACAAATTCATGTTTTCTCTTTTGGCAGAGATGCTCTTTGCCCAGCCAAAACCAGTTCTGTCCTCTCTGGTGCAGCTTCCTGGCAGGAGGTGGAGACAGCATTGTCCAAGGCAGACCAGTCCCATTCAGGTGTGAAAGAAATCTCCCCCTACTTTGAATGTAGCCCAGGTCCATCCAGCCCAGCCCTGACTCATCCTGGAAAGGCAGGACACACCTCACCCCCTCAAGTGGCTGTCTGAACAGAATGCACATCACCAGCATCTGTCACTCCAAAGCCAGGCAGTCAATACACAAACCAAGCAGAGGCACACTGGATGACTAAGCAAGAAAATACCCACTTTCTAAAAGTGGTATTTTCAAACCCAGCATATAAAAATCATCCTTACTAAAAAATGCATCTCTATATTCTGAGTTCAGGCATACCAAACTTTACCTTTCTATTTTGTCCCAATGGGAAGTTAAGATGTTATAAATAAACTCCCATTCTATCCTATGGGACAGATAGCCTTTTAATAGTGAAAAACGAAATTGGCAGTATTTCCCTATCAGGACATGCCACACACATCACAACATGTCCTATCTTTCACATACACTACACCCTGCCCTCAGGGGTACCTTGGGCCTACCTCAGGGGTGACTCACATGTAAGAAAAGAGAAGGTTAGGGCCTGGCAAGTGGATGCATTTGCCAGGTCGACATGGCAGTGCCAGACTGCACACAGACACTGCAACGGCAGGCCTGAGATGCTTTTGCAAGGCTGCCTGGGTGGATGGCACAATGAGTTCTGCAAGCCCACTAGCAGCATTTGTGTTACAGGCCCTGGGCACACACAGTGCACTTTACTAAGGACTTAACAGTAAACCAAATAAACCAATTTTGGAAACACTAATCCCTGACAACAATTTACAGAGGTAGCACTTGTGCTTTGACTCTGAACAGCCGTGGCAAAGAGCCAAAGCAGCTAGACCCCCAAAAACGAAGTCCAACACACAGTAAAAACCCAGGAGGAAATGGCAAAAATACAGGGGAAACCCACGCCAAGGATGACAAGTCTAACAATGACTTTACAGTGCTCCAGGATACGACAATCTTTATTGGGGCTCTTCAATGATCCCCTCACTATTACCCTCCGAAAGCGCTCATCTCCTCTCTCCATAGCCCCTCTCTCATGTGTATCTCATTTTTTTATAGCGCTTCTCATATCACTGTAAGGTGTCGGAGCATTTTACATTACACACACACACACACACACACAGACAATGAATCACATGCGTGTAAATAAGTGTATCGAAATGTTACATAAGACAAAGGGGACTACAAGTCATTGGATGCACGTGCCATCCATACTGGTAGGTATTTTCTAAGAGTAATTGATATGGATGAGCACAAACTCAGGATTCTGCAAGTAACCCAGTGGGTAGGGTTAACTTTACTAATAAGAATTTATTTCTACACAAACAAACCCTTTTGTGCAAAATTAGGACAATGAAAGACTGGGGAAAAAACCTAACTTTCTAACCTAGATTAAGATTGTAATTCAGTAACTGCACAGTGACAAAAGGATCTCTGGGACAAAAGCTGTAACCCACTGAGCTGTGCGCATAAAATACTGGTCTGTGATCTGCATAGTGCATGCTCTTTGCAGCAGGCATATTAACCCTCTGCGCTACCTTAGATGAGTCAAAACTGCCACTAGACAAAACTCCCATCTCTCTCCAGCAGGTAGATTAATCACCAGAGTTATTGTTGCCTGAAAACTATTGGATATACAAGAACCTTTGGAGTGCTTTAAAAACTGAACTGCTAGAAAATCGTGCCATGCGACATATTTACGACAATATCTTGCATCACTGTGCTTCCCCCTGCGCTGGCGCACAAACTGCTGCCATGCGCCCATGCAGGCACCCTTGCACCATTGTGCAAGGATGCCTGCGTCGTGGGGAGATTGTTTTTGTTCAGGAAGGGTTCCCTTCCTGAAAAAAAACAATCTAAAATGCCTTTTTCCAACTTATATGTGTGCTGCATTAGCACACATAGAAGTTGAAAAACAGCATTGTTTCAATGATTGTTTATGTGCAGGAAGGGAACCCTTCCTGAACAAAAACAATCATTAGAGGTGATTTCCTCTTTCAATGCGTGCTGTAGAATGCAGCACGCATAGAAACAGGAATCAAAAACGAGGAAAAATGAAAACATTTCTCCTCGTTGCGGCTCCCTACGCCTTCGCTTGGGAGGCATAGCATTCAGATGCATTTCCAGATTTACGATTCCTCATAAATCTGGAAATGTGTCTCGTTCCATGGGTGGTGCATGGGAACAGCCACACCCATGGAACGCCCCTTTCACTCAAAGTGCTGCGTGTAAAGGGGCCATATATATAAGGACATGAATGGTTAATCAGGGTGGCTTTTCCTGTCCTTGTAAATATGGAGCAGGAAAAGGGGCCACCGTTATGTCACAAAATGTGACGTATTAGTGGTGCAGGGGGCTTGAAAATCTGCCCCACAGTTGTTTAGAATTTACTCCTGAAATTTTAAACATGAAAGAAATCGGTCTTTAAAAAACGGGCTTACTTTCACATTTTAGGCAAGAATTTAAGTAACTTCTACAAAAAATAGCTGAATGTACTCTGATTACCTCACACATAATATTACACCACCATATTGTAATATAAAGTGTGAATGATTTTGTTCTAAAGAGTGGGTTTCTGGGTGCAATACAGGGATTCTGCACTAGTAGGTGAACGGCAACAAACCTGCAAATTTAATGGGAATTAAAAACATTTCCGTCCTGCACATGGTCAGTGATTTCTTGGAAGAGACTCCACCCTTGCGGCGGTATAGAGGAGGAAAAGCTTTCTCCTTGCATCTGCACATGGACAGGGCATTTGTGAATTTAGTTATAGCTGTTACATGTATGCATGCGAAAATGCTTTTGCATTGGAGTAACTGAAAAATAAAAGATATATCTATATATGTAGATATATGATACTTTGATAGTGTGAGCCTAGCCAAAAGCAGCAGAACTCTGTTCATGTAGTTCCTGCAAATCTATATAGGATCTGCGCATTTAGTTAACATGAACTCAGGATTTAGTGTCCAGACTGATTCCAGACCCCCCCCTAAGGATATGTTAGTCTGTAGACTGGCTAGCTCAAAGTGCCACTATACGCCCTCAACCTTACCAAGAAGTGAATAGTTTATGGGAGAGAAGGAAGAACACTGTCTTGGTCTCGAGTTGGACACCCCACAAGGGATGTCAGACCACGGCGTGCTGGGGTGTCTGTGTGGAGGGTCTTCAGCGTCTCATGTCAGCATGGAAACTTTTCCTCTGGTTTGCCCAGGGAAGATGTGGTACTTATATTCCCAAAAGGTACCCTCAGGGGTTCTACCTAGATAAGTCATGGTACTGTAGGCTTTTCGAAGAAAACCACACAACATTTATTTGGCACCTTAAAAGGTCAGTGCCAGAGCTGTTATGTAGACCAAGGTAGGACAAATGTTGGTAAAAGTTTGTGCAACTACCTAAACCTATATTGGGGTACACAGGGGCTCATAACAATGGTCTGTCCCATAGCTGCACAAATTGTTGTGAACTACGAAAACTATGGGGCTGATTTAGAGTTTGGTAGGCAAGGCATTCAGCCACAAATGTGATGGAATACCCTCTTCGCCAAATTGACCATCCACTTGCTCTATTTAGAGGCAGGCAGACTGTTATGTTTTTGCTGGCAGTGCCCCTGCTGGCTCTGCAAGTCAAAACCTTAAACCGATGACCAGACACAGTTCATGCCGAAGGTCTAAGTATCACAGACCATCCACCCTGCGAGAGCAGATGGTCCAACCTATTTTCCTGTTTGGAACTTTCAGAAAAAGCCTGGTAGTAAGTAACTGAAAAATACTAAATGTCCCCCACACCCTCAAGGATTTTTTACAGGGTGCCAGGGTTATTTTTTTTTAAACAAAAAAGGTTGCTAAGTGGTTGCATAAAACTTGACGGCTGTTGAGCAAACTTTCACTGTCTTCAGAGGATCTGCCATGCCACAGCTCCTCTGAAGGCAAAGAGATATCTGCCAAGCTTTTTGAGATCTCTTAATATGACAGAGGTTATTAGCTCGTGCCTTCTACGGATGGCGAGCTGCCTTTCAAATTTTAAATGATGCCCTATGTTGATCTACACCACCACTCTCCAAAATATAAGTAATAAAAGTCGTATTCTATTAATCTAAGAGGAAATTAAACTAAATTGGTATAACTGTATCCAGTATTGTAGTGGATGGGAAACCTAACTGTCATAAAATAAAATTACCTAACTAATCCAAAGAACATTTTAGGAAAGCACATGAAATTTAAAGATACCCATTTTTGTTGCTGGGATGCGAGCTGCTACAAAAGTCTTGCCCTTTGGCAACATTGACACAGATAAATTGATATCATGTGCTATAAAAGTAGTAGCAAGAGAAAAAGGTTAAATGCATATAAATGCCATTTACTTTCTGAATTTACCACTCTGCTTTCTCAAACACTTTTGAAGCAAAATGCATGATTTTGAGGGTCTTGATGAGGGACAAGAGATCAACCATGTGATGCCTTTTTGGGTTGAAACACAAGTGATGTTATTTCAGATGTTCTTGTCTTTTTAGTGGATCAATAGCCATGAATGTGATAAATACAACCTCCTCCTCAAAAGTATAGAAACAAGTGATAGACGGAATGCTTGGATGCATTTCAGCCAGTGATGGTGACTAGGTGTGGGCGGTAAACTCCGCTCCGCTGGCGGAATTTGTGGAGTTTTGCATACTCTGCATTCCGCTTGGAACACAGAGTTCAGCAAATCTTTGCCAACAGCCGCGTAGCGTAGTTTACCGATGCCCACACCTATCAAAGGTGCCTCGCCATTGCTGCGGCTTCACTCCCTAGTAGTTTGTAGTCGGGGCGATGGCCATATTGAGGTCAGGCCAAGCACTACCTTTTTTGTGGTTCTTCCTTTATGCCTAAAATTAGATAATTATTGAACTGAAAGTGAAAGAGCACACCACAGACAGAGTGGAGCCTCAGGGACTGGGTTTGCAGTGGCGAGAGAGCTGGCAGGAAAACAGGCCTGCTGTAATAGAGCTACACCAATCATGGCGAACGGTTGGTAAAATGAAATCTGCAGTTATCCAGTTCCTATTTTGTTTTCTGATGCCTTTTGCTAAATCAACATAATGGCTTTTTCATGCACATTAACACGCTGCCATATTTCTGAAATACTTGTATGGTTCCACAACGCAAGCTCTAGTATGAGTGATCATATGTGTTCCATCATTTATATTTGTTTAATGATAATATTTCACCTTTAACCAAAACACAACAAATCAAACATGCACTTTAATTCTGAAAGCTGCATGTTAGGCGTTTCGATGACTGATGTGACCTATGATAGAAGAGACAGGGTAAATTATGCATGATATAAATAAGACAAAATGCACTCGAGTTTAGACAAAAAATCCAGCACATATTTTAAAAGAGGTGTTATTATAGGCTTCCATGCACTGTCGTTTATTTTGTCTGGAATTTAGTCCAGATAAAATTGAGTGAATATCTATGTGTAGTTGGTACTGGTCTGGGAGGCGGATTCGGGGTCCTGAAATGCTGCCGTGGTTACCGAGAAGTTTGAGGTCGGACTCCTCCTTGGTGAGAGGGTTGGGCAGGAGTGTAAGACTATGTTCACTTAAGGAGCAGGACATTTTGTTTTCTGCACTGGTTTCTGTCTGTTGCTCCATGCTCAGTGGCTACGCAATGTCCAATGCCAGACGAAGGTCCGGCTGTCGCATGCACACTGAGGACAGGTCGGTGGACGAGGACTGACGGTGCGCTAGGAATAATTCCTCCTCACTATTGTTTCACCATGGCTCTCTTGAGCTTTGCTGCCTTATTGAATTTGAGGTCTGATGACTATGATTGGCAGAGCGACAAATATCCCACGGAGAAATATGAGAGTGAGTTTAAATATGCACTCAGTGCTTTAATAACCTCGAAGGCATGATGACATGCCGCCAGTGTCGGAACTTGTGGAGATTTTTGGTAACTCCATTGAATTCTGCAGACTGAAACTCCACGAGCTTGGCTCAGGCCTAAATGAAGACTCTGGACGCATCCTAGTCCCTCATTATTTTGCACGCAATGCCACCTCAGTTTGGACCTAGCCATATGAAAATCAGGGGCATATTATCAAGCCCATTATCGCCATGTTAGCGGAACTTTTCTGTTGCTAACGCAGTGATATTTTTATCACAGTATTAGCAAGCTGCAGCTAACGGGCGCTAGCGTGAGTTTTCTGGCGATAGTGGCCCATTTTCTTATTGCCAAGCATGTTAGCGATATTTATCACTATTGGCATGCAAAGTAGGCAGTCCCGTGCAAAAACGCATGCAAATCCCACTACTCCATATTATCAAGAGGCTCCTTGAAATTCTGAAGAGCCAAAAAACTGGCTCTAACTGCAATTAGAGCCAGTTACTTAAGACCAGAAAAAAGCTTGTCTTAAAAATGGTGATAAAACTAGGGCCCATATCTCTGCAGGTGTTTTCGCTGGCCAGCGCTGCAAGAAATGTTGCAGCGCTGTCCTGCGACAAAACTACAGTGCAGGAATGCGCACAATCAATAAGATAGTGCGCATTCCTGTGCCACAGTCATGAAAAGTGTTGCTGCGCTTCGACAAGACAGCATTGCAACACTTCTCACTATGCCCTTCTTGCGACAGCATGGATGCACTGTAATCACTGGACAGCGCTCCATGACGCAAGTAATGACAGATACGTCAGGAATCCTGACGTATCTACCTGCGCTAAAGTCACACACTTCTGCAGTCATGTCACAACCATGATGCAACTCCAGCAATGCTTAGGGCCAGCCTATCCCTGTGGCACTGCCTCACCCTCACGCCTGCCATCAGGCAGGCAGAATGTACTGATGCAGTGCTGTTCATGAGGGGTGCCCGAATGTTGGCGCTGTTGGAGATCCATCAGTGGTGGTTGCGCGCTTTGGTGTCATTGTTTTAAAGCATCTGTGGAGTGTTGGTGCGGAGGGAGTTGACGAGATGTTCTTCGGTGGCCTTGACCTAGCTGCGAGGGGGTGAGATGATGGCGGTGGCATCCGGTGGTCAAGGTGAAGACGTGATGTTACCAATGATGGTCGGTCCAGGAGAGTCCGGTGTTGTGGCTGCAGGTGAAGTTCACGCTGTCAGAGGTCACATGCTCGACCATGTGTCCTGCTATGTGGCTTGTTGCGGTGACTTGCTCCTTGCGCCTGATGTAGGGGACCTTCCCCATGAGGGGATAGTGTTCTGGTCACTGGGCCAGTCCAGGTGGAACTTGAGTTCACCGAGTAGAATATCGTCTGTGAATGAGAGACCCTAGGGTGCAATGAGGTCTACAATGGCATTGGAGAATGGGGGACATGGCCCAGGGGGCCTGCACATGAGGTTGCCACAGAGGATGTTCTTGGGCCTGGTCCGGATCTTGGAGTTGAGGTAGTCCATGGTCACCTTTGGGTCATTAGAGTGCATGGTCAGTCGGAGTGTGCTTCTGCAGGTTATGGCAATTCCTCCTCCCTGACGGTTGGGGTGCTCCTTGCGGGTAATACTGCAGCCGTCAGTGATGGCGATGGCGCTGTCCGGTCCGGAGCAGAGGATGGTCCTGGCAGGTGAGGCGGTGTCCAGGGTTGATGGCGAGGAGGCTGCTGGCGTCGTATCGGTGGAGTGTCCAAGAGGAACGCTCCTTGGTGCTGAGTGCGGTCCCGTGCTCTCCATGCCACTCGAATCAAGCTATCCTGGCTGAAGAGGGGTGAAACCCCGAAACCGGTCCTAGGATGCTTGTTTCCAGTCCAGGAAGGACCTGGCTTGGCAGTTCGGTCTGGACTGTACCCATGAGGCACAGGGTCAAGACTGATTTGCATATGGCTGGGTTCAAACTGGAATGGAATGGTGAGCAAAAAAACAATGGATTTAGGCCCAGATCTCTGTACTGGGGTGAATGTATGACATTGTTCTGCATTCTGTCCATCAACTGTTGTTTTTGCATTTGTCACCCCGAATGGGACGGGTATGCTCAGACGTGGGTCCCCTGCTCTCCATGCCACTGGAATCAATCTATCATGGCTGAAGAGGGGTGAAACCCCGAAACCGGTCCTAGGATGCTTGTTTCCAGTCCAGGAAGGACCTGGCTTGGCAGTTTGAGCTGGACTGTACCCATGAGGCACAGGGTCAAGACTGATTTGCATATGGCTGGGTTCAAACTGGAATGGGATGGTGAGCAAAACAACGATGGATTTAGGCCCAGATCTCTGTACTGGGGTGAATGTATGACATTGTTCTGCATTCTGTCCATCAACTGTTGTTTTTACATTTGTCACCCCGAGTGGGACGGGTATGCTCAGACGTGGGTCCCGTGCTCTCCATGCCACTGGAAACAAGCTATCCTGGCTGAAGAAGGGTAAAACCCCGAAACCGGTCCTAGGATGCTTGTTTCCAGTCCAGGAAGGACCTGGCTTGGCAGTTCGGGCTGGACTGTACCCATGAGGCACAGGGTCAAGACTGATTTGCATATGGCTGGGTTCAAACTGGAATGGCATGGTGAGCAAAAAAACGATGGATTTAGGCCCAGATCTCTGTACTGGGGTGAATGTATGACATTGTTCTGCATTCTGTCCATCAACTGTTGTTTTTGCATTTGTCACCCCGAGTGGGACGGGTATGCTCAGACATGGGTCCCCTGCTCTCCATGCCACTAGAATCAAGCTATCTTGGCTGAAGAGGGGTGAAACCCCGAAACCGGTCCTAGGATGCTAGTTTGCAGTCCAGGAAGGACCTGGCTTGGCAGTTTGGCTGGACTGTAGCCATGAGGCACAGGGTCAAGACTGATTTGCATATGGCTGGGTTCAAACTGGAATGGCATGGTTAGCAAAAAAACGACGGATTTAGGCCCAGATCTCTGTACTAGGGTGAATGTATGACATTGTTCTGCATTCTGTCCATCAACTGTTGTTTTTGCATTTGTCACCCCGAGTGGGACGGGTATGCTCAGACGTGGGTCCTGTGCTCTCCATGCCACTGGAATCAAGCTATCCTTGGGCAGCCTGAGTGGGCCGACCAAACAGTCATTGTGCACTTGAGTGGGCATTCCAATCCACCTATGCCCTGCTCCATGTTTGGAGCAGTCCTACTCATCCTCCCACCCCCTGAGGATACATAGCATGATTAAATCAGTTAGTTATCCCTTGTTTTCCCTTTTCAATCATTTTTTTTGGCTTCTCTGAGACCGCACTTCCGCCTACACGCCGCTGCTGCCCCTGCGGCCCCACACCCCTGTCCTCACCCATTCCCGCATCCGAGCTGATAGTTTCTCCCCCTCCCCTACTAAATGGCAGCCGCTGCGCGGTTGCACAGCAGACGCGTGCCGCTGGTGCGCCGAAGGCATGCCTAAGTCAATCCCGTCTGTGTCCGTCCATGACCCGATCGCGACCAGAGCCAGGAACCCTGGATCTCAAGCCAGCCGCTGCTGCAGCTCAGCCACCCTCCACGCAATCAACCACGGAAAACTGAGAGACTGACAACAGGCCTCTCCAAACACGACCCATGGACAGTTCTCCTGCCTCCAGTGCCGCCAGAACCTTAACCACCACCCAGGCCTCCAACACAGCCGACGCCAGCATCGCAGCCAGAGAACTCCAAACATGGATCTCCAACTGCGCATACAAGCTCGCCCGGCTACGCAAGTCCGACAAACAGCGCTCCATGAAAGCCGCCTGGTTCACCACCGATCTCCAAGAAGCAAGACGCACCTTCAGATGCCTAGAGAAGAACTGTAGAAACATCAAGACACCCGAAATCTACACCACTTACAAGGACACCATGACAGACTACCACAACCAAATCCTCATCAACTTCACCAACTCCAAGCAACTCTTCAAGGTCATTCATGAAATTACCAACCCACGCAGCGAAGCCACAGACATCACCCTGTCCCAAGACCTCTGTCATGAGCGTGCAACCTACTTCCACCTAAAGATCAAAAAACACTACAACAACTAAGCCGACCATCCACCAGATGCCACAGCCGCCCCCGCCTCCAGACACACCAGCCAGCCCACCATCCCCACCTGGATGCTGGTCACAGCCGAATACACACCCTCAACCATGAAAGGCATCCACTCGGGGGCCCCACCGACCCCTGCCCTCCTCACATCAACAACAGCACTGAGATTGCCCTACTCACTGCCACAGACGACATCCGCATCATCCTGGACCAAGGCCACTCTGCTGCCCACATCCCCCTCCACACACTAGTCGCCAGACTACACGATGCCGGCATACAAGGAACAGCCATAGACCGGATCCGTTCATTCCTCACCGGAAAAAGCCAAAGGATCAGACTGCCACCCTTCCACTCCGCTCCCACGTAAATCACATGCGGAGTCCCATGCCGCTAACACGGCGTTGGTTTCCCGCAGTAGACAGCGATAAGAAAAGGCGCGCTAACAGCGGTTAGAGATAATTATCGCCTTTTCTTGCTAATATCCCCCATTGTCTCTTTTAAACAATACTCGATCTTAAGTGCAGGGCCTCAACTTAGTCGCAGCTACTGAAGCATTAATCTGTTACGGGTAGTATTGCAGGACTGTGAAGATGTTCCTAGTGGTCGTGGCAGAGGATAGTTGACTGTGATTGCTTCCCAGTTATTTATTCAGGTTAGTCATATAGGTATGTTTGAACTGACCAGCTCGTCAGTGAGAGATCAGGAAGAAGGGTAGCTCAGGACACTTGTGCTTGTCACTGCTGCCCAGCAGCAGCGAGTGTCCAAATATTGAATTGTGAAATGTTCCCGGGCAACAAATCTCTCAGGGGTAGGCTGCGAAGTTACATTCCATGCCAAGGGGAAGAATAGAAAGATGTGTGCAGGTTCCAGCCAGTGGCGTGAAGTGCAGGGAAGTCGGGTCCCTTCTGATGACCTTAAGGGCAGCCTCAGGTGTGCTGTGATATTCCAAGACAAGTATTCCAATGACTGACGGATATCTCCTACTATGATCCTGTTCCGCAGCGCCATGACGCCCCTGGGCTAAGTTCGCGCTCTATAAAATTTATATTCATTCATTCATTCATTCACTATACCAATGCTAGATGGCATATGGGTAGAGGCCCTTCATAAAGGCTACAACATAGCGCCACAGTCGCCCGTAGGGTGTAAAGTGCCGTGAAAGTCCGGTGGCACGGTGGAACTGTAACTGTGAAAGCTGAGAGGGTCCCAGGGCCATGTGTCATCTGAGCGGCGCTTCGTGTGCTGCTGAGAGATGAATCGGCCCTGTCAGTGGCCATGGCAGAAGGAGCACAGTTTCCCTCTCCCTCTCTGAAGGGATTCCGATCTCCCTTTCTCTCTTCCCTTCGAACTTTGCTTATAAACCAGCCTGTAGCGCCTCGTGCTGCTTCCGTCCTCGCGGAGAGGATACCACATCAGTGCAGGCCCCTGGAGCCGGGGCCACCCCATCACAGGCAAAGTCTCCAAGATCCTAGTTCAACCTACTAGTAGCCAATGGGATTCTGGTGACCCGTCTTCTGCTGGGTCTTCTGGTTATAGTGAACAGTCAGTGCTACATCTTGCCCCTCTCTCTGCTGCAGCGGGTATCATTCAATTTAATAACATTTTCTTGTTTCAGGTGTAAGCTATACAAAATCAGCCAATAAAAAGAAGAAAAACGATGATAAATACTCCTAATTTAGGACATTTTAAAATTATGATTCTTAAAAGCATACATTTACAAATTAAATGGCGCACCAATAGGTTGCTTGCCTTCTTCCTAAGTTGCTCTCTGTGTTGTCAATCAAGAAGACGATCAGTAAGTTGCTACAGGAACAAACGGCTGTGTCCGATCAGCAGCATAATGCCAGCAGGTCCTCATGGTTAATGACATTGTAGCCCTTAAACAGCATTCATAACCCATCGCCTGCGTAACCAGATGGTTTCCACAAGAAAAGGAGAAAGTTTCCAAGTGTTTCAGGTCCACTCATCTCAAGTGCTCGTGTGTACATTTCATTTTACAATATAGAGCACATTGCCAAGAGCAAATCTAGCTGGTAAGTTCCAATAGATCCTTGTGGCGGCTGCCTGGCTCTCCAGGGTGTACTGGCTCTGGCTGGTCTTCCAGAGGTTCTGGGTGTGCCTTGGCAGAGGCATGGCGCCTCTCTGCATGCACAACAGGACAGGACTATCAGCTTCGCACACTGTCTGTAACCCGCTCCAACGGGAACAGGGGGTCTTCGAGCATCAATCTCGGTCGCTTCAGATCTGAAGGATGGAACTTACATTCCATACCGAGGAGGAAGAGGAGTTCATCTACCCAACTGACAGGAGCGTGGGATTCTTCATCACATCTCTCTTCCTCCTCTCTCTCTTCTGCTGCTCCCGCCGCGTTTGCATGTCTTAGATTTTTGAACTGTGCAGCTCAGTGTGGGGTCAAATGTCACAGATCATAGTTACAGACCCGACAGTTCATTATTCACATGATCTAAGTCAGATAAAAGCAGTGATCCCGGAAATGACTAGCTCTTACTTAAACAGCAAGCCACTGACCCCTTTCAACATGACAAATTGGCTAAGTTTGGCTAATCCCTCTGTATTGCCTTGGATCCCCCCATCTTCTTCCTTTTGAAGCGTACCACACTGTCTCCCACAACCGGGCTACCTCTCCCATTACTCGTTGACTTTATGCTTTTTATACATACATACATGTCAGACAAACATCAAGATTCCAGCAATGCAATACAACAAGACTCCTGCTTCAGGGTTTCTTTGTATGCATACCTTCATCAGCTATGTGCTGTAGGCTTTCTCTCTATTCCAGGGTGACTTCAGCGTGATCACACTCATATGTGCTGTGGTGTCAATAGTTCAGGATTTCAAGAGAGCACCAGCAACTCCAGTCCTACCCAAGTCTGATTTCAGCTTACTTTCTTGGTTTTCAGCACCTGGATGAGAGCTACAAGTGACCTGGCCATTTGCCCAGATGAGTCCTCCCTGTCTGTGATTCTAGTTTCTGCCTGCGCAAGCCTCATACGCTGCCTGTCAACATGTTCCTGACAGCGGGCCATCCTCGTTGTCAAGATATCTATTTTCCCATCTCTAGAGCTGTGCTTCCCCCAGTTTCACTCAGCGATGCACTGACACCCCCCCCAGCACCATCTGAACTATCATCAGGTGTTCCCTATGCTCAGCTGCCCGCTTCTTATCAAATAGGAGCGTGGACTGCCTATGATCTGTTGTACCCATAGCGCTGCATGCGCGGCAAAGGCACAACTGGATGGCAGCTGTTCAGTCTGTGTCTCAACACAACCCTGGGTGAACAGAGCACAAGGCCCACTAGTTTATCACTGCAACGTTAGTGAAAATCTCCCCTGTCAGCAAGATGAGATTATTATTATTAGTTAATATATATAGAGCGCCTGGCTACCCTTAGGCATCCCCGCGCAATCCGTGATAAGTCGAGCACCGCAACACAAAAGAGGGAGGCTTGAGTTAAGGCAGGCTCTGAAAGAGCCACATCTTCAGCAGTCTCCGAAAAGAGAGATGGTGAATAGTCGCACGCAGCTGTGCCGGAAGAGTGTTCCATAGTCTAGCCGTGTTGTAGGAGAACCTGCGTCATCCCGATCGAGCTCTCTTGATTTTAGGAATCACTGCCAAAAACTGATTAGCTGACTGAAGACATCTTGTTGGTTGGTAGAAGGCCATCAGAGAGTGATTTATCTTAGGGCCTGTTCCCCAAAGTGTTTTATGTGCTATGCACAGGGCTTTACATTTAATCCGTTCTTCTATTGGCAGCCGGTGGAGTTTTTTTAATCCTGGCTTGACGGATTGTCGATAAGGGGTGTGATACAGCAACCTGGCTGCACAGTTCTGTACTACCTGTAATTTCCCTATTGTGGCCTTTGTGGTGCCTAGGTAGAGAGAATTCCCATAATCTAATCGAGAGAGCACCAATGCCTGAACTATTACTCTGCGTGCCTGGACCGGGAGTAGTGGGAGGATTTTCCGCAGCATTCTAATGATGCCAAAGCAAGATGCCGCTAGCTTTATTGCTTGGCTGTTAAAATTAAGGGATTTGTCTAGCCAGACACCCAAGCTTTTTATTTGACCTTTAGGGGCTGGCGGTGGACCAAGACATTTGGGCCAGTTTAGTCCCATATGTTCCGTCGGCAAACCCGGGAATGATTGTCTAATATCATCAACTCCGTCTTGTCTCCGTTAAGTTTGAGACAAGACTGGTCCATCCAGGTGGCCACTGTTTCCATACAGGACTCCAGATTAAATGCTATATTTTTTGGATGCTTTAATGCAACTACCAATTGCGTATCGTCTGCGTATGTGATGATTTGGATCCCATATGGTAGTACTAATTCGGCCAAAGGTTTAAGATAAATATTAAAAAGGGTAGGGCTCAATGATGAGCCCTGGGGAACTCTGCACGCGAGTGGCAGACATTTGGAGGTGCAATTTCCCTCAAACACCTGGACTACTCTGTCTTTCAGGAAAGATTTAATCCATGTCAAGGCCTTTCCTGATACTCCCACCATTCTGAGCCTGTCAAATCAGATGTTATAATTGACAATATCAAATGCGGAGCTCAGATCGAGTAGGATAACTGCCACGGTCCCTCCTCGATCAAGGATTTTCCTTCATTCTTCCACTACTGCTAACAAGGCTGTCTCTGTCCCATGCTTAGGTCGGAAGCCCGTCTGAGTGGGGTGCAGCAGGGAGTAGTTCTCCAGGTGTTCAGAGAGTAAATTATTTACATATTTCTCCAGAATGTTACTGTTCCCGGGGAGCAGGGAGACCGGGCGGTAGTTACTCCATACCTCTGGGTCCAGGTTGGGCTTTTTCAAGAGGGCATGTTTCCACGCCAGAGGTACCTGGCCACTGGATAACGAAGAGTTCAATACCTCCAGCAAGGCTTGAAGAATAATTACTTTGACTTTGTGAAGGGGTGCCGGGTCTAGGGGGGAACCCGATTTAACCTGTGCAAAGAACTGTGATAATGGGGCTAGATCCAGAGTTGGAAAGTCTTCCAAACGCGGCGTAGTGCTACTCGGGGAATCTGCTTCCTGATCCCGCTTATCTGGACTTGTATTTTGAGGGAATGAGTTGTAGATATCTAAAAAGTTTTTATTAAAAAATGCTGCTAGTTCATCGCATCTTATCTGAGCAGAGGCTGGTGGCAGATCTGGCGCCGGGCACCTAGAAAGTGTTTTTGTGATTTAAAATATTTCCCTGGGTGCATTCGCCCCTGCTGTTATTTTCTCCTCAAAAAATTGGGCTTGTGTATTCTTCATTTCCAATTGATATTGTTTAATAGCCTCTCGATATGCCTGTTTTTTTCCCGCCTTATAGTCCTTCCTCCAGACTCTCTAGTTTCTTACATTTTTGCTTAAGTTCTCTCAGTTTAGGTGAATACCAAGGTGTCTGTTTTTCCTTCTTATATGGGCTGCAATGCTGCGAATGATTCTCAGAGAAGGCTGTAGGTCACAGACACTAGACCAGTGGCCACCACTGTCATCTAGAGGCTCTCCAGCATGCCCCTCTAGTGCTGGGATGAAGCCACAGTCCTAGGAGGAATCGGTGTCTCCCACATTCACAAGCAGGACTCACTCAGCACGGGCAGTAGTAAGTGTCCTCCATGTCGTTTCACTGTAAGTAATGCCAGGACCCATGCATGTGCAGCTGCCCACCCGACAGTGGCAAAGGACATGTCCTCCTCTCTGATCTGTGTGTTCCGCATCATTCACAGGCCTGAACCAGCACACCGAAAGGCCTGCGACAAGCATTATCATCTCGCCAAGGGTTTGAGTTCGTCAAAAGTACAACTGTTAACAATTGCCAGGATTTGTGGTCACTCCTTTACCCTTTTGGCCACAAAACTTTGGAATGGCCTTCCTGTTACTCCATGTGGCCTCAGCAAAGAGATTTGCTTTATAAAATCAATAGAAAACATGTCTCGCAGGATCTGGTTAGGCAATGCTCATATACTCTCGTTCTTTCCTCCACCTTACTGTAGTGCCGTGATGCCGTTTCAACTAGCCGTTAGGCTTTACAGATGCCCTATTCATTCATGCATTCACCACTAACAATTTATTTTATCATCTCTGACTTATTTTAATCAATACAATCCTGACTACCCTCCTACTGCTGAGAAAAATGATTTTTTTTCAAGAGCTTCTCTGTTGCCCTGCCCCACTACTCTGTGGCCCTCCACAAGAAAGCTCTCAGCGTTGCCACCTCTACTCTGGATATCTTCTACCAGCCAGACTCACAGTCCAGCTGTGCCTCTGCAAAACATTGAGCCAGGACACTGTGAGTGCCCAGGCACCTTGCATTGTTATAAGCAGCATATGTAAATATACTGCAGCTACAGCCACACAAATCCAACCTTTTGCCACCCTCTTTCTCACAAATTGAGTTACACGTGTACTCCTTCGTGTGGTTCTCATGTGCTCTATATGCATCGTGGCCCAGCCTCGTCTATGGATAATTATGGAAAGGTCAGAACTGTCTCCCTTATTGATCAGTTTGTATGTGATACTGCTGGGTGACAAGTGGAGTATCCTGAACCTTCTTATTATGAAGATAATCTATAAGAGAGAGACACGGGTAATAATTTACAAATCTGCCATCTTCCTCACGAGGGAAAGGTTAGTCAAGTATTGAAAAAAGGAAGACACCTCTCACTGGTTCCAAAATGTGCACCATACAAGTCCTCTTTTATTGCAGGCTCTGGGGTTTCTGCTACTTCCTGTGCTGGGCATGCAGTGTTCATGTCTATGTTCATCCAGGTTGGTATATAATTGGGTCCTGCCACTCCAGTCTGTGATTGGACCAAGCAATTATGGATTAATGATACCCTTCCATGCATCCTATTTGAACACTGTAGGTTCAGTTATGCGTTACATCTTTAATGCATGAACTCTAGAGGCAATAGTGTGCGACAGACAAACAATTTCACAATGTGCATAACCAAGCTCTACCATAAACCACTTCAGACACATCCTAATGTTCCTTGACTTCTGATGTCATTCACAGTCCTTAAATGTTGCACATCTACGTTCACAAATCTTTGGTCCTGATTTTGAAGTAGGCAGACTGGAGACTGCCATACCGGTGGATAGGGGTCCAACTGCCGCCATCGTGTCGGGCCCTCCACCTGATCACAATGGTGGGGGTGGGACTGCCACAAGACCGCAGCCTCTGCTAGGATCCAGGATTCTGTGGCGGTGTTCAGAGGGACTGGAAGTGCTGGCGGTGCAGTTTGCAGTCTGCCTTTCCCCCTCCCATTTCATGGAGGCGACCCGCCATGAAAAAGTTGGCAGAATTGCAGGAAAGGTGGCCCAAACAGGCCCGCCAGGCAAATCTGCCCATGGGGTGCATGGTGGGAACATATTGTACCCCCCTAAAATTGCACCATTGTGCTTGCACTGTGTGGCATGCATGACTCGGCGCATGCCACACAATGCACTGATGTGGCAGCGGGACCACAACAGAGGCATCGCTGCTGGCTGTAATCCTCAGCCAAGGCATTTTGCTGCAGTGGGACCGCTGCTGTGGCCCTGCAAGCCCAGCTACAATATCGTAATTGGGTGGGCGAGATGCCGCAGGCTTGATGGTCTTCCTCGGACCACCACATTGGCAGTCCAGCAGGAAGACCGCCTACATCAAAATCAGGCGCTTAGTCTGAAGTTATCTTCCCCTTCTTTGCAGTATTAGTAGTGCATCGTTCTCTGACTTTCTACATTGATGTAGTATTTATAGTCATATCTGCCTTTATTTTAGTATTTGTAGTACTTATGGGCTGTTTCTACATAGTTCACAGTGCCTGTATTTTTTATTTTATTTTATAGGCAGTCAAAGTCTTTCCACCATCTTCAGCGCTGCAGCAGCACATGAGCATCTTTTGCATCGCTCAGTTTTTCTTAGTGTGGGGGGAGGCACTGTCACCTTTTGTTGCAAGTGCACTATCTCTTTTCAGGCTGTTAGGGTGGGCTCTCTGCAGTGTCCTCCCCAGCCTGGGTACCGTCTAATTACTACACAACACACAGAGCTAGTATAACACCTCTTTATTTGTCCGCGTGTAAACTCAAACTCAACGTTTTAAATCTGCATTAATTTCACTACACTCTAGCACTTATATCACAGTTTACCGAGTACATCAGGAGCCAAAAGGCTTTTGTCATTGCTAACTCACACAACACTCCTTCTGTTAAATAAAAAAGAAAATTGTTTTACAAGTATATACAATTATAGCTCCTCGATGAAACCTCTTGGCGCTCAGATCACACGTCTCGGCCGTGTCTTCTGAATCTGGGGACAGGCAGTTAAATTGCCTATGTCCTGCGTTGGTGATTTAGGAACAACAGCAGTCAGGGAGACTGCAATTATCCTTTCAGACCCATTCTCTACATTGACATCAGTGCCTGGCAAGCGATGAGCAAGAGAATGCGAGGAATCTCACGTAATGGACTTCCTAGGATGTTGGACAGTCACCAGGGGTCCTTTGTTGGTCAAATGATGAATAAGCACTCGATCTCCTCGTAAAAGCAATGTCTTTTGCATGTCAACACTTGTCTGGATACGCCATTATTTTCCTTTTACTAATTAAGTTTTTTATGTGGGTTAATCAGTACGTCATCTTCTGTTGGTCCATTGGGGTGCCTTGGTTGTCATGGCTCTCCTGGACATAAAGGATGCAGGGCTTTCACCTGTGCTTGAGTGAGAGGTTGAATGGTAAGCTTTAAGAGTAGAATTCAAGACATTTTTAAGATCAAGATTTTCCAATACAGCATGTTGAACAGCTTTCTTTAGGGTACTCATGAAACGTTTGACAAGCCATTGGCCTTCGAACATCAATCAATCAATCACTGCATTTGTAAAGTGCGCTACATACCCGAGAGGGTCTCAAGGCGCTGGGGAGGGGGGGGTGCTACTGGTCGAAGAGCCAGGTCTTGAGGAGTCTTCTGAAGGCCAGCAGGTCCTGGGTCTGTCGTAGGATGATGGGGAGAGTGTTCCAGGTCTTGGCGGCGAGGTAGGAGAAGGATCTGCTGCCGGCGGTGGTTTTTCGGATGCGAGGGACTGTGGCGAGGGCGAGGTTGGCTGAGCGGAGGCTTCGGGTGGGGGTGTGGAAGCTGAGTCGGTTGTTGATGTAGGTGGGTCCAGTGTTGTGCAGTGCTTTGTGTGCGTGGATCAGGAGCTTGAAGGTGGTCCTTTTGTTGACGGGGAGCCACTGCAGGCCTCTCAGGTGGAGTGTAATGTGGCTGCGGCGGGGGACGTCGAGGATGAGTCGGGCCGAGGCGTTCTGGATGCGTTGGAGTCATCTCAGGAGCTTGCTTGTAGTTCCTGAGTAGAGGGCGTTCCCGTAGTCGAGTCTGTTGGTGATGAGGGCCTGGGTAACGGTTTTTATCGTGTCAAGGGGGATCCATTTGAAGATGCTGCAGAGCATACGGAGGGTGTTGAAGCAGGACGCGGAGACGGCGTTGACTTGCCTGGTCATGGAGAGAGTGGAGTCGAGGATGACCCCCAGGTTGCGTACGTGGTCCGTGGATTCCGGGGCTGTGCCTAGTGACGTGGGCCACCAAGAGTCGTCCCAGGCTGATGGGGTGGGTCCGAGAATGAGGACCTCTGTCTTGTCTGAGTTCAGCTTCAGTCTGCTGTCCTTCAACCAGTCGGCTACGGCCTTCATTCCTCTGTGGAGGTTAGCTTTGGTGATGTGGGGATCTTCGGTGAGGGATATGATCAGCTGGGTGTCGTCGGCGTAGGAGATGATGTTGAGGTTGTGTTGTCGTGCGACGTGGGTGAGGGGGGCCATGTAGATATTGAACAGCGTCAGGCTGAGGGAGGATCCCTGTGGGACGCCGTAGATGATCTCGGTGGTTTTGGAGCGGAAGGGTGGGAGGCGGATGCTCTGGGTTCTACCGGAGAGGAAGGATGTGGTCCAGGCCAGGGCCTTCTCTTGGATACCGGCGTCATGGAGGCGTGCTGATAGGGTGGGGTGGAAGACCGTGTCAAAGGCTGCTGATAGGTCCAGGAGGATGAGGGCGGCTGTTTATCCTTTGTCCATCAGGGTCCGGATGTCATCAGTGGCGGCGATGAGGGCGGTCTCGGTGCTGTGGTTGCTGTGAAAACCGGATTGGGAAAGGTCCAGGATGTTGTTAACTTCGAGGTAGCGGGTCAACTGTTTGTTGACAATCTTCTCAGTCACTTTTGCCGGGAAAGGGAGCAGGGAGATGGGCCGGAAGTTCTTGAGGTCCTTGTGGTCCTCCTTGGGCATCTTCAGAAGGTTAGCTCTTCTGATGCTTCACATTAAGATTACTGAGAAAGTCTCTGAATTCTCGACTGTTAAAAGGTGGGCCAATGTCAGGAATGCCCCATGTCTCAAAGATGCTGTATAACCTCTCAATGACTCTTTCTTGAGTAATGGATGAGATATCTCCTATCAATTGAAAATGGGAGTATTCATCAACAATCACCGCCAGGTGATGTCCACTGTCAAGAGAACTAAAGAAAAAGTCAATGGCAATTCTTTCTCATACATGCTTTGGCAACTCTGACATGTTTAAGGTGTGTTGAGTGGTTTTTGATGAAAGGAAGTTGCATAAATGACAGGCCTTCAATTCTCTTTCAACTCTCTCATTGAGTTGAGGAAACCAGACCTGTTCTCGCAGAGCTCGTTTTGTGGTAATTATTCCACGATGTCCTTCTTGGGGCACTCCAACTGTTGTCCCAAAGTCTCTGGAATAACAATTCTCAGACCTCTCAGGAAACACCTTCTTGAGTAACAGGCAGCTCATCTTTGACATTTTTTAACTTTCACTGTCACTGGTAAAATGTTGAATATGCTGGTTCCAGGACTGATGTGTATTGATGTCTTTTAGTTTTGACATGTCACTATCTTGACTCATGGCAGTGACAATTTGTTTCAATGAAATGGCTGCTGGTGTGCTTGATTTCACAATGAAATTGTTGTAGGATTTAGCCGTCTTGGAAGCGGTGCCATGGCAATGTGGAGGCACTTGTGAGAAGTAGTCAGCAGGGTTTTGATCTTTTCCTGGACAGTGCCCGATTGTGTAGTTGTATTCTTATAATCCTAGACCCCAACATTCGATGCAAGGAGGCATCTTGGCCTTTAGATTGCAAAAGATGGTCAGTAATGCTTAATGATGCAGCACAATCGTGAAAGGCTTTCCATATAAGAATACGTGGAAATGTTCACAAGCCCACACACTGTTAAACTTTCTTTCTCAGGTTGTGGGACAAACTTCTGCTGGCAGATGCCACAATATGTTTTTGAGCATTTGAGTGTCCTCTTTGCTGTGCAAGGATTGTGCCTAACTCGGCTGGGCTAGCATCAATACCTCTGTATGAAGCTTTGGATCAAAGTATGCCGTTTCAGTAGCATTCTCAATAGCTTTTTTGATTCTCTTGAAACTTTGCTCACATTGACATGACCAATTAAATAAAACATTCTTTTTCATCAAGTCTCTCAACGGAGCACTTCCAGTGACAAAGTCTCATATGTATCTGGAACAGTAGCCGGCCATGGTAAAGAATGTACCTAAAATGAAAACATCTTGTGGGGGACTGGCAGTTGACGATTCTTGCACCTCAGCTAGATCGGGTGTCATACCTCCCCCCATCAGATAAGATATGGCAAAGAATTTAAGCTGTGTCTCGTGAAACTCACATTTATTGGCATTCAAACCTGCCTCTGCAACTAAATGACACACTTGCGTGAGAACTTTATTGTGGTCCTTCTGTGTAGTTCCAAAAACCAATTTATCATCACTATAATTAAACATATTTATGACCGGCTGTATGATACATCAAATGATATCTTGAAACAACTTTGCTTCTGATGACACACCAAAATGTAGTCTTTTGTATCAGAACAGACCAGTATGTGTAGAAAAGGGGGCAACATACCTGCAGCTCTCCTCAAGTTCCAATTAATGATATTCTTTTTTTAAATCAATGCGAGAGAAGACCTTTGCACCATTCAGTTGTGCTATCATGTCAGCAATATGCATTTCTGGATGTCATTCGAGTTCAATTGCCTTGTTTGCTTGATGCAATCAACGCAGATGCATACAACTCCATCACTGTCCTTTTTGGGCGCTACCACTATAGGAGAAATTGAGGGTGTTAGACCAGTGAAAGGTTCAATGTAGCATACTTTAAAAATCATTCAAGTTGTTTTTCAACAGCTTCCTGTGAATGAAATGCAGTACATCTGTGTCTTTGAGCAATACAACGGACTTCCTCATTAATGTGCAATTGTACTTTAACAGCCATGTATTTTCCTAACCCATAAAACAACAAAGGGAACTGACTTACTATTTCATGATGAGCATTTATGTTATAGTTCACAAACATCAGTCCCATTTCAGCAGCTATGCTGAAACTGAGTAAACATGCACTTGATGCCGTACCTTGGAGTACATGAATATATGCTTGTACTTTCTTTTTCTTGTGTTTCATTGTGGCTTCAAATGAACCTTTTTAATGGTGTCAATTCAGCCTAGGCCTGGGCCAAAATTCCGTTCCGTTCGCGGAAATTGCGATAATTTGGCATTTTCGCGTTCCGTGGAAAGCGCGAAAATGTCAAAATTTCCACATTCCGCAGCTTAGCGATAATTTGTTTCTTGGTCGAGCTGTAAAATAATACATTCTCGCTTGCGCGCGATCGCCTTACCTGAATCCCCGCGTTCGCCGACAAGTTTTCCCGATCCGGTCGCGTTCTCCACGAGATGTAGGATTGTTGGTAGCCATTTGCGCTGTCTCGCGACAGTTCGCGCCCGCAGTAACGTCATGCGTCGCGTGATCACGTCATTCTTCTCGCGATCATGCACCGCAAGACAAGTGAAAACAAGATGGCCGCGCCCGCAAGCAACCGCATGGGTAAGTTGGCAAGCCGAGACCACGCAGAAAATACCGCGAATGGGCGGGAAAAAAACTTCCGCATCTCCGCGATATTTCCGCGTCTTTGCGGAGATTTTTAACATTTTCGCGATAATTTGCAAAAGTGAATTTCGCAAATTCCGCCCACCCCTAATTCAGCCCATGTATGCACTTTAATTTTTGATGGAGTAAGTCATGGGAATGGAGATAGTTAATTGTGTTTCTCCTCAGGCATTATGTTTATCTATGCAACTTTGTGGATAATAAAAGGTTTTGAGCAACCGTTTACTTTTAGTGTAATCTTTGGACAATGTTTGAATGACTTTGGTGCTTTTTCTTGTCGGCTTTTCTTTGACTTGTATTTTTCTTCACAAGTGGCCAATCCTACATGCGCCCATTTTTCTGAGGTAAACATTGACATTGCACAACCATTGTCTTCACTTTTATTTGATGTTGATAACCGAAGAACTTTTTGATGATCATTTAGAAGGTGTTCCTTCCTGCACATAAACAAACATTAAAACAATGAAAATTTACAACTTCTATGTGTGTTGCACAATGGGCCATGCAGCACACATAGAAGTTACAAATCGCCATTTGTGATTGTTTATGTGCAGGAAAGGATACCTCCCTGCGCATAAAAAATAATTCCCTCAATGCAGGCACCAGCGCTAGGCAGCTTACTTTATTGTAAACGCTAGGGAAAACATAGGGGGTGCTATATCTTTGCAAATACGGCGCATCCCCACATTTTCGGAATGGTTGAACATGGTGTCAGCATTTTGTGCTTAACGCCATGCTCTGCCATTCCCTTGTAAATATGCCCCATAGTGTCTTGTGAGTTAGAGATTACAGGACCCTTTTGGTTCCTGACAGACTCTGTAGAACAGTGGCATAAGTGCGTGGGTGTTGGTCATAGAATCCATGATGTAAAATGTTCTGTTCATAGTTACATGCTGATGACCAAAGATGTGTAATACTAAGCTCCATTTGTGCCGTGATCATTTACCAGTACTCGGGCTGGGATAGAATGCTACAACTGGCAACAAGATAAGGGGTAACATAAGCCCCATGACCAGAAAAGAACAGAGAGTGCTCTCCTGGACAGTTTGCAGCGGTCAAGCGACCTGCTCACATGTGCCACATGTACCTCAGTCGAAGTGAAAATCGGCGGTTGGCATATGCGAAGTCAAAGTGAAACTCCAGACAGTGACAGGCCTGTGAAGAAAGTGAAGGCCTTACAGAAAGTGACTAGAATTTTGCTCATACAAAAGCAGCAACAACCAGGTAAAGAGAAGCTCTAGGGCCTATGGTAGCCGAGTGCCAGAAGGCGCAAGAAATTATAAAGGCGGAGAAACATTAAATGCAGCCAGTCAGAAGAGAGAATACATTCAAGCTTACTGAGACTTGAGTACAGAGAGTCATCAGACCATAGCCTTTGGCCCACGGGTTGTGAATAAGGAGCCGGTTATCCCCGAAGTGGCACTACAGAAGGTGTCGGGTTCATTCTGCACAACTCCAAAGTCCTTCAGAAAGTGAACAGCTTCAGTGGCAACGTGAAAAGAGGCCACACATGTTCAGATTGATCACAATGACACTGAAACCAGCACACTGCAAGGACTTATAGATGGTATGACTGGTGCAGGTCCAGGTAAACACCACATACTCTCATCAGTAACAGGCATGGCTGCTTATTATGTCGCTGTTTTGTTAAAACCACCACCTCCCTTCAATACAGCCAAAAAGCAGATAATTGGAGAGAATTGACTGCCTTTGTCTAAAGCTTTAATGATTTAATCGATGCCCTGGAAAAAGCAAATGTCAAATGATCATTAAATACCTGAAGAATATGGCAGGTGACGAAGTAAACAAAGTGATAAAGAAAATACCACAAGGTGATGAAGTGACTCACCGTCAAATCAAAGAAGCGTTAAATACCAAGTTCAAAACACTGCTGAATGTTGACTAGGAAAGGTACATTTTTTGTCAGGACAGACAGAGCTGGTGAAATGATGGATGAGTTTGCAGAAAGACTTGATTCACTCATATGGCATGGCAAGTTCAATGAAGTTTAACGATAAAGAGGCTATGGGGGATATTCTCAAGAACGTGTGATAACTACCACAAATTAGCTTAACTCAACTCTTCACAAAGCAGTCCATCACGGGAAAATAACTCTGTGTTAACGTGGTATTCCCAAGTCTGCGGCACCATGCGATAGTCCCACGACAACGCGTCAAATGAACGAGTAAAATCAACACGACGCCGCAAAAGTGCGAAACACGCACGTGAAAAAAGTGGCGATGACGCCAATCGCGATCCAAAAATCAGCAAAAACCAACCACAGGCCTGCATTCCCCACGTGAAATGCAGCAAAATGCACTACAAAAGTGGGGTTGAAAAACACATACAAAAGCCAAACAATAGCGAACTAAAAATGGAAAATGGCAGACCATCGTGGACAAGGTGAATACAGTCGGAGTGCGAGGTCAAGAGGTGCTGGAATGATGTCTAGCGCAAAACCAAGCAGAAACTCGCAAACAACCAGAAGGCAGCAATGCAGACTGGAGGTGGGAGTCCAGCGCCACAGGAGGAGCTGGACAAGATGGTGGAAATGGTGTCCACAGTCATCAGTGGGGAGACGGTGGCAGGACTTGGGGCCCTGGACACTGCTCAACATGACCGGACACAACAGCAACAGGGTGAGTAATGACCAGGGACATGGGGGACGGGGAGATGGGCACAATGGCACACATGCACAAGTAAGCATAGCACATCTGAAGACAAACCGTGCCCCAGACCCCCAACTCCCACCAGATACCAATGCACCCAAGAATGCAACATCCCAGCACTGTATAAGCACAGAAGTCAGAGGCACACTGCATGTAAGGGATGAGGGGCAGCCAAATCAGATCTGCAGGGGCGACTCCCCAAAATGCGACACACACACATCACATGCAGAGCACATCAACATTTGCAACGATGTGGCACAATCTGCAACACGTCCACAACAGAACAGTGGACACAACTGGTGCTGCTTGTGTGCAGAAATTGGCCAATTACATATGGCATAGCAGGGAAATGTGAGTTGACAATATTCAAGTACGAACACACATCCGTGCTGTTGTCAAAATGTCCACTGTCCCGCATCATATAGGCAGCTCCCCACAAACAGTCACAATGTACACTGTCATTCAGTCTGCATGTAAACATGTACAATGCACCACCATACATGTGAACACAATCTTAAACTGCATCTCCCCTTCACATTGCAGAGGGAAATTCAACACCTCCTTGAGAGCAGTCCCAACCTCTCTTCTCTGATGACGAAGAGGACCGCCACACCTTCGACTCTGACACCCTCCAACAGCTTGTGGAGAGCCTCTGCATCCCACCTCCAGGAGCAGGGCAGCCCAGCTGCTACGAGGAAAACCCACCCCCTGCACAGTACACACAGCAGGCAGCACCCACCACAATGGCTGCCTCCCAGGATCCCCACGAAAAACACATGGCCTTCCAACTCCGTGTGTTGGGGTGCCAGGAGAAGCTGGCTGAACAGGTGCAGGTGGGATCGACCACATGGCAGACAAACTAGACGCCATATGTGGGTGTCTGAGTCCCATCAGGGACCACTCACAGTCTCTGACGGACACCCATAGTCCGCTCCATGCCCTCCAATGAACCATGGCTGACATCGCCAGAGTCCTGACTCACAAGAACGACTGTCCAGTCAGAGTGGCTCCAGCGAACTCACCCGGGTGTTGGGACTCATGCGGGGGCTCATGGAGGACAGGGAGCGGACGCAGGCGGAAAGAGCGGCTGCCACGGCTGTACACAACCAAGAGGTAGCTAGGTCCCTAAATGCCATAAGACCCTCCTCATGGCATTGCTGCCACAAGGCCTGGCGCTGATACATGCTGCTACTACCACTCCATCCACATCTCCGGCCCCTGAGGTGTCACTGCCAAACAGTGCTGGAGAGAGAACACCACCACCCACAGTGAGGCCTGGGTCCACATTGTCGGCACTCTCTCTCTCTCCCTCCCTCTTTCTCTCTCTCTCCCTCTCTTTGTCTCTCCCTCTCTCCATCTCCCTCTTTCTCTATCCCTCTCCCTCTCCCTCTTTCTCTCTCTCTCCCTCTCCCTCTTTGTCTTTCTCTCTCCTTCTCTCTCTCTCTCCCCTCTCTTTCCCTCTCCCTCTTTCTCTCTCCTTCTCTCTCTCTCCCTCTCTTTCTCTCTCTATCCCTCTCTTTTGCTCTCTCTCTCTCTCTCTCTCTCAGTACTTTGATGAGCGCATGAAACACCTTCTTACCTAGGTTTTTGTCTTGCAGGCTATGACTTACAGAATGTCCTGAGAAGACCCGAAATTACTCTTCCGAATTGTTGTTTTGGGTTTATTCTATGATAAACTGATTATTTGGATATTCTGAGATGGATGTATGATTCTCCTTTTTCTGGCCACACATGTATGTTAGGTGTTGTGATTGTGCGACTACTGGCCAATTGTGTGGTTCATGAATTTGTGGAGTTGATATGCAATATCTTCGTCCAAAGGGGTTGGGGAGGCAGGGGTAGGGCCCGGAGGCACATGCAACAGCAGAGGATGAAGATGCGGATGAATCTGCAGTAGCATGCATCTCCGCCTTGTGACCTGTTTCTGCTTGGTTCTGCCCTCTGCATCATCACCTTCCACTGTCCCCCGATGCACTCTGCGACACTCACCTCGGACCCTGACATGGACTGCCATATTCTGTTTGGTCACCAATGACACAGCTATCTGACTGTGGACTGAACTCCTTCTCTACTGATGTACTTGTCATTCCCTGAAGTACTCTGGCTGGCCCTCCACGGGCCAATGCGGCAAGGTGGGGTTTGCATGGCCCTGTACTGCTCCAGCTACAACACTCCATTGAATGTGCATTAAACATTCATTGTCACACTGATGTGTCATATCTATGATCTTGCAAGTGTGGAGGTATGGAAGAATGTAGGGTCAATGATTCCCCATAACACCCATGTTGCTCATGTTGTGGGACTTGGGTTACAGGGTTACACATTGCCGACTGCATTCCTGGTGGTGCCAATACTAGAACAGAGACACACGCATTGGTTACTTCCTTGTCCAGCCCAGAACGGAAGCACGCCCAGAGCCCCGGGGTCATTGTTCACACCCGTACGCTGGAATGGCGTACACCAGGCCAGCCTACTCCGCTTACGCTCACAGGGGGAGACGACAAGGTTACATGTCCCAGGTCTTCCCTCTAGGGATCTGCTGCTCACAGGTCTAGTTGTCAGCATTAGGCCTGGGCAGTAAATTCTGTTCCGCTTGCGGAATTTGGGTAATTTTGCATTCCACGGAGAACGCGAAATTGCCCAAAATTCTGCGTCCCGCGACTTTGCCTAATTATTTGCTTTTTCGCGTTCTCAACATGCGTGTTCATGCGATATTTCCCCTCGAGCACGCAAACAGCGATCGCGAACAGGAAAAAAGCATTGCGAACATGAAATTCCCCGTGTTTGCGGAATTTCTGCGTGTTCGCAGAGATTTTTTACTGTTTCGCGGAGCTTTGCGTAGCGCGACTACGCAAATTCCACCCACCCCTAGTCAGCATGCCATGGCCACTCCCTGACGGCTGGTTTACACCCACACTACACCCATTCGGCAACGGCCTCACCGGACATGTGACCCTGCCAATAAAAAGGGACTGGCGCACGTGCTGGACACCATTTTCACTCTCCAACTGGGTGTCAACGTGTGGGTATCATGTATGCATGAGGGCCTAGGGCCCTGCCACCTAACATTGTCCAGTGCCGGGGGTGACATGATGGCGTCCGCACCACGGGACTCAATCATAAAGGGTCCATGGCTTGCGGTGCACAGACTTGGTGGCACCGGATACACTGCGGCAGGCACACCGCCACGGGATGGTGTCTTTCGGTGCATGAGGTAGGGGCACCTTAAGTGCTGAGCGGGTGTGCAGCCTACGATGATGCGCTGTCAAGGCGGTCCGGAATGGTGGTATTAGTGTGTGCCCTGCTGGACCGCAGTGTAGGCCTGAGCCAGCGGGCAGTGTGGGCCTACTGACACTTGGCGTTGCCTCGCGGTTCACAGTTAGTGGCACCTCTAGGGCTGAGTGGGTGTGCAGCCTGCGATGAGGCTGTGTGCACTGATATATTCTCTGCCATAGCGAAATCAAGACCCAGACTGCATGATGTGGAGGTTGCCATGGTCGCGGGCCCCGGGCTTGGAGCTCCCAGCGGCACGTGGTGGGCCCCCTTGGAGACAAGTCGGTGGCGGAAGGTGAGCAATGATGCCTGGTTGCGCAGGGGCGGGCAATCTCCAGTGGTCAGCGGGAGGGACTGGGGTGCAGCAGCCTGTGTGCGTAGGGGTGGGCAAGCGATAATGGCATATGCTACTGTATGGCCTCTGCCATTCATGTCACTGGCAACTGTTTCAGATGAGGTACCTGGGGGACTGCAGTGTGTACCGGCACGTGGTTGGAGACACACCGGTGGCAGCAGGTGACTAGTGAGGCCTGGGTCCGCAGTGTCGGCACTCTCTCTCTCTCCCTCTTTCTCTCACCCTCTCCCTCTCTCCATCTCCCTCTTTCTCTATCCCTCTCCCTCTTTCTCTCTCTCTCTCTCTCTCTCTCTCTCTCCCTCTTTCTCTCTCCCTCTCTCTCTCTCCCTCTCTTTCTCTCTCCCTCTTTCTCTCTCCTTCGCTCTCTCTCTCCCTCTCTTTCTCTCTCCCTCTCTCTCTCTCTCCCTCGCTTTCTCTCTTTATCTCTCTCTCTTTCGCTCTCTCTCTCTCTGTACTTTGATGAGCGCATGAAACACCTTCTTACCTAGGTTTTTGTCTTGCAGGCTATTACTTACAGAATGTCCTGAGAAGACCCGACATGACTCTTCCGAATTGTTGTTTTGAGTTTATTCTTTAATAAACTGATTATTTGGATATTCTGAGATGGATGGATGATTCTCCTTTTTCTGGCCACACATGTATGTTAGGTGGTGTGATTGTGAGACTACTGGCCAATTGTGTGGTTCATGAATTTGTGGAGTAGATGTGCAATATCTTCATCCAAAGGGGTTGGGGAGGCAGGGGTAGGGCCCGGGGGAGTCCTGGGGGTGGTGGCGGTGGGTATTGTTGCCCTAGTGGGACTCCGGGCTGCATGATGAGTTGCTCCATGGCATCTGTTGTTCTTCATGTGTGGCTCTGGGCTGTGCTCCCTTGTCTGGTGCCGGCTGACGTCCGACTTTACACCAGGTCAGAGCAGGTGTTAATTTCCTGCAGCTAACGCGCGTTATCGCATGTTTTGTGTTCTTATCGCCGATCTGGCTGGTCGTTGAGAATGTTGCGGAGTGGTGTTGACGCGGCTTTTTGCACGGGAACTCCTACTCTGCATCTCATTAGAGATAGTTGCCGGGGTCATCTGTGGCGATGTTTTTTGCGGCTGCTATCGCAGGGAAACTGGTGATATGGTGCGATAAATTTATCGCGACTTTGGCTGAGATAAAGTGCCTATAACTCACCAATAACTCCTTGAGAATATGCCCCTATGTGTCTTAGAGTACTAGATGGTTGCCTCTCTGATTCCTTCTGGCGAAAAATGCTGAAAGAGTCGCTCAGCTTGGAATGAGTGCTCATGGCTGTGAGAGCAGAGGAGAGAGCTAACAGGCAGGCAGCTAACATGGAGACCGGAACAGCCCAAAATGAATCACCGCTGAGTATGAAAAGTAACTCAAAACACAGACAGAAGGCCATAAAAAAATGTCCAAAAAGAAGTTTCTGATGTTGATTTTACTTTCCACATGAGGGTAGATGTTTTGACATTGGACAGGTATGCAAAGGCTGCGGGAAAGAGAAACATTTTGTAACAGTTTGCAGTAACAGTAACAGTATGCAAGGTGAGGAGAAGATTAAGTGCGTCACGTCGAAGAAGAATAATGGAGGCAAGATCAAGTGCGTCACGTCGAGAAAAAAATGGACTCCACAAAGTTTCAGACAAGATGTTCTAAGTAAGCCCACAAGGCCAAGCAACAATATCAGTGGAGTCACTGTCGAGCGACAGTGTGGAAGATGAGTATGTTGACAATACTGAGTGCCGGATGACGTGCACATGTAGAGTTTGCTTTGTGCAAGGAAGAATTCTGGTCACAACAAGGCTGACAAGTGAAACTGCAAAATTCATTTGAACTCTGTCCGAAGATCACACTTTAAGTGAATGGGTGCTCCATACCTTTTATCATGGATGGTGGCGCGTCAATTAACATTATGCCAATGGAGAAGTACAATGAACTGTCTCCAGTGCTCCGTTTAACTCACTTGAAAACCTAAGTGTATAAGTGGGCTTCGCGACACCACTGCAAAGTCAAGGTTAATTCATAACCACTCCGAAGCATAAAAATGTTTCAGTACTGCTGCTGACAAGGGGCTGATTTCTGTGAAATACAATGTCAATACATATCATGAGTTAGTGAATCAGTTTCCATCTTTGTTTCATGAATCATGAATGCTTAAGACCATGAAAGTGCCACTTCACAGAAATGAGAACATTGCATTCCATTTACAAGAAGCTGTTGAGAAAGAACGTGATACCTTATTAAAGCATGACATCATTGAGCAATCTCCTAGGAAACGCCATGGGATTCACCCATAGTGAAAATGCCGAAAAAGGACAGTGGAGGAGCCGTGCACATCTGGGCTGATATGCGGCAAGAAAACAAGGTGATTGAAAAAGATCAACATCCAGGTCCGCACATTTATGACATGATTAAACAGCTGAATGGAGCTAAAGTCTTTTCCCTCTTTAATTTGAAAAAAGGGTATCACCATCTCGAACTGGAAGGGAATTGCATGTACATTACTACCATTTCGAAATATGTTTGTTTGTTACAATATAAAAGGCCATGTTTCAAAATGCCATCACTTGCCAAACTGTTTGCAGGTCACATTATACAACCAGTCACAAATTCTTTCAAGTACAGCGATGACAAACTCGTTTTTGGGGTCACACGAAAGGAACATGATAAAGCTCTAACACTAGTGTGTTCTATACTTGCTGATACAGGTCTAACTTTAAATGCAGCAAACCAGACTCAAGTTCTTTGGCCATATCTTTTCTGATGGAGGAATAACTACAGACCCAAACAAAGTAGAAGCCTTATCATCCACTCCTTCACCACAGAATGTAACTATGCTAAGATCCTTCCTTGGTATGGCCAGTTACTGTTCAAGTTAGGTACCTGACTTTGTCACTGCAAGTGCCCCTTTGAGAAACTTAATGAAACTAAATTTCCCATTTAAATGGTCAAGTGAATGTTAACAAAGCTTAAAGAAAATCAAGCATGTAATTGAGGATGCAACTGGAATGGCATACTTCAGTCCAAAATTGCAGACAGAGGTTGTTGTTAATGTGAGCCCAGTGGGGTTGGGTGCAACACTTGCTCAGCACACTGGGCATCCTAATTTCTCAAGACAAATTGTGGCTCATACCAGCCAAAGTTTGTCAATGACAGAATATGCTTATTAACAACCCGAAAAAGAAAATCTAGCTGTAGTTTGGGCTTGTGAAGATTTTCATATGTTCATGTATGAAAAATATTTCACATTTGTCACTGACCACCATTTTCGACTATCCGAACCCCAAGATGCCCCCCCCGCATTGAGAGGTGGGGTTCACGATTGCAGGAGTATGATTACGCGATTTGCTAATATTCAAAGACATTATTGCACGCCAATCGTAGTGAACTCATGCTCGACCTCTTCATGATGACCCTAAATACCAGAAATTCAGAAATATGCAAGAGGAACTTTCAGTTCCTCAAGAAGGCATCATCTTATAAGAGTTACTGTCATACCCAAGAGTCTGGGACAACAAGTTTTGGAACTGGTCCACAAGGGACACTGTGCGGTTGATACTACAATACAAGATTTCCGGGACAGTGTTTGGTTCCCTAGTTGTTGGAATTGGCCCTTCTTAGGGGATTTCCCTAAAATATTTAGCTTTTTTCCTCCTGGTTTTTTTTCTGATTCTCCTTCGAAGATTAGGACTCCAGGCACTTTCCCACTTTAATAAAGTGTGCAAGCCCAAGCGCCCTTCCAACACATGCTAGTAAGTGGTGCTTGCTTGATTGGTTTTGGTGCTGTACCTGTGAGTACCCCGTAAAGAGGTAAACCACATACCCAGGGCAGTGGCTACCAGTGGATCATAGTACTGACTGTGCCACCCACAAGAATAGCCTTTCAAACATGTCTCAAGCCTGCCATTGCATTTAAGAGGTCTGCTCTTCCCATGGGTTAACATGGGGGAATTGCTGAATTACTTTTAAACTACAGTTTTAGCTTACGTGACTTAAGCCTGTCATTGCAGGCCTGTGTGTGTGCATTTGCACTTATGGTCATGCTGGGCTTTCTAATCATTGGCCAATGCTGTGGGTGGTTTTCACTAACACTAGAACACCGCTAGGGTGAGCCCTGAGGCTGGAGCAAATGATAGGTGAAACGCAGGGCAGGTACATATGTGTGTTCCCTGCCACAGTAGTGAAGAACCCCCATGTGTGTTTTCACTACTTATGAGGTTAACATGGGGAAATGGCTAAGATTAATTTAAGCTGCAGTGGTGAGTGGTGACTTACAGTTGAGCAGCCTCACGTTGATTACTATCATTGGATTCACAATGACAAATCCTCCCTTGTGGTAAAGTTGTGTTTGTCATTAATAGCTTAGAAAAGCCACTTCTAGAAAGTGGGCATTTCTCCGCGCTAAACTCTTTTGTGTGTCTTTTAGTTTGACTCCAGTGGACACTGGAGACTAGGGGTGCACATCTGTGCATTCCCTTAGACAGCCATAAACATTGGGCATGCAACTGGAACAACAGACCTCTGCCATTTGAGGACTGGGCTAGATGGATTGGGGAGGGAGGTCTTGACACTTGGCCTCTGGGAAGTCAGATCATGACTCCACTGAAGAATAAGATGTGCATTCCAAGGCCTCATGTCAGACAGGAATTTAGGGGAGACATGAGTGATTTAGAGGGAACCCTCTGAACCGCCGACTACTTCAAAAACACACTACAGTATAACTTCTGGTGCCATATTTCAGCAGAGCAGAGATATACTTGTGGGGTTGTGATACTGGACATCCTGGACTGCATGGTGCACCCTTCCAGTGGAATATGTTGTGCACAAGGAGGAGACTGCCATTGAAAGGGACCGTGTACGCTGCCTGAATAGTGGCTGGCCTGGGCTGACTACCTGCTATTGTGTGGCGCCCTGAAGTGTGCTCTCCACAGGTTGTTGGCTTGCCTCCTGTTTTTTACGGAGGCCTCAGGGTCATTAAAGGCCTCCTGTGAGGGACCTACACCGTCTACATGTTTCACATGGAGAGTGGTGACCTCTCAACTGCCTACTTCATCTGCTGCACACTGACCGAAGCACTGTGTGAGTGTGAAACTAAGTACTGTGACTGGAGACTAGATTGCTTTGTGCCAAGTCCCCTAACCATGCCTGCATTTAAGGAGTGTGCCCCTGTATCGTTGGGGCCTCAGCACGCACAAGCGCCTCAATGGTAGTGAGCGGATTCACTGGTTGCACGACCAAGTGTGGCCCACTTTTTCGTCTGTGCCACGTCTCTATCGTGTGACACGCCAACTGCATGCTCATTGCGTGCACTGTCCGATTCACAAGTTGTGACCCTCGGAGGAAGGGCTTCTGTAGTAGTGCCACATTCTATCTCGTGCAGAACTACTGAAATTGTGACTGTGTGTGTGGGCCTCGTATCATCGCGTACCAGACATTGTGTCTCATTCCATGGAGCCAGACTGTGGGTTAATTTGAACCAGATTGTCTGGTGCGAGTCATATCATCGGGCACCAGGCATTCTGCCTTATTCCAGAAAGGTATGGCAAAGCGGACTGTGGATTGAATGGGACTAGAGTGTCTAGTGCAACTCAGATCATCGCGCACCATACGTTGTGCCTCATTTCCAGGGAGGTATGACAACCCCAACCTTTGGTTAATTTTGACCAGATTGTCTGGTGCGACTCATACCATTGCACACCAGATGTTCTGCCTCATTTCCAGAGAGGTAAATAGAACCTGACTCGTGGTTTATTGTGACCAGATTATCTGGTGCGACTCAGATCAACACGCACCAGATGTTGTGTGTCATTTCCTGTGGAATGCGGGAACAGCTGCACCTCCCCATTCACCGACTGTTGAGTCTTGCCCTCAGTGCGGAAAATAAACTGCCCTCTCCACACCTGGCTTGATGACTTCATGTAGCCACATAGTATCTCACGGATAGGGCCTGGGTGGAGTAACTGACTTAGCTAAGGAATACTTCTGAGAGCGTTCAGAAGTGTGTCGGGTGACTGTGTGATATCCTGTGCTTCACAGAACTGGGCTGATGCGGAAGGAGAATTGAGGAACCTCTTGATTGAACTGGGACAGCCTCTACCTCATTTCTCCACCACATAAAGTGGGCGAAGTTTCAGAGTAGTGGCCATCCTCCCATTTGTCGACTGTTGACTGGTTACCCTGATAGTTATTCCAGCCTTCGCTCCTTGGCCCCAGACTAAGTGTGACTCCAGCCTTAAACCGGTATAGTAAGGAGCGTTGTTTTACTCTAATCTGTGGCCAGAGTAGTGGGGGGGTAACTGAGAGGTATGGGAGGGATTGTGCCATGGGGTCCGCATTCATATTATCAACTGACCTGCCGGATGTCATTGCACTGCATTGAGGTGCCATGTGTAAGTGTGTGCGAGTGTGCTTCATACGGACATGCCGATATCCTTTGCACCGTGTTACAGCACTGTGTAAGTGTAGGAGAGTGTGCTGCATGAGAACAGCCTAACAGTTGCACCACGCATCGGTGCTGTTTTCCTGGTTTGCTTCATTACCTAATGAATATTCTGTTTTGACATTGGTTTTACCCGTGCGGCCATCACCCACAAAACTGCTGAAGCGTTTTTATACATTTCTGTGTGTAAATATTCCTGACATTGTTGTGACCTGCTGTGTAGCCTAGAAATGTGTGGATTTCAATTGTGTTATTTGCTCGGGTTGACCCGGTTCTGACAACATATAGCACCGCAATTGGGTGCTGGTAGTAAAATAGGATTTTTCCCAAGTGTGCATATTACTGATGCCATTTTAACACTGTTGTGCCTGGTACTACTAGTAATATTCCCAAGTACACTGTATTACCCGAAAGACATGATGTTCATCTTGTGTTAAATAATGTGTGTGTTGAATACAATCTTTATTTACAAACACCACATGTGAAGTCTCTTTTGTGTATTTATTGTGAGAGTGCTGTGCCAATGCTTTATATATTGCCGCTGTGAAAAGCCTGACGACTCAGTGCCAAACTACCCAAGCGCAAGGCAGGTTATACAGTGAGTCACCTAACTGACAGGAGCAGTAGGCTCTGCCTGGCTTAGGCACCATCTCAGCCAACCAGAAAGTACCAGTTCCAACACTAGTGTTGATGTAAGAGCTAAAAAAGAGCTAAAGGCAGTCATTTGTGCAACTGTTTGTCATCTAAGACAACCCCACATCATTTATACATGGTCTGATGTCCCAAAGCATGCATGGGAAAAGATTGCAATTGATTTCTTTGGACTCCTTGACGATGGATATCATCTAATAGTAACAGTTGACAAACATTCTTGTTTTCCTCTAGTGGACGATTTGTGGTCGATGACTCATGATAGAGTCATTGAGATATTAGAAAAAAAAATGGTGACTTGGGGTGTTCCTTTAATTTTGAAACCTGACAATGGCCCACCTTTAAATAGTCAGGAATCTAAAGGCTTTCTCATTCATTTAAATATCAAGCATCAGAAAAGCATAAATCTCTGGCCATAGGCGAATGGTTTGGTGGAGAAATTTAAGAGTCCCCTCAAGAAGACTGGTCAGGGCGCTGCACAGGAAACGCTTGAATTCAAATCAGTTCTTCAGACTACACTTTATGCCTACAGGTCACCTCCACATTCTACCACAGGTGAAAGCTCTGCTACCTTAATGTTTGAGAGAGCCGTAAGGCATCAGAGTGCCACAATGGACCAGTGGGAGATCTATTGATATTGATAAACTTTGCAGTACTGACTCTTCTCACAAACATCACATGAAGGCCTATGCAGACAGACTCCGCTGGGCATGGAACACTGTGCTGAAGAGAGGAGACCAAGTGATTACAAGGCAGAAATGGAAACGCAAGTCTAATGCTCATTTTGAGGCTGACCGACTGTGGTTTGTGACCGGTAAACGACACATGGTGACTGCTCAACATCCTAGAAAGTCCATTACACAAGATTCTTCGCATTTCAAGTGCCTGGCTGGACCTTTGCCAACACTAGATGTCGGGAGTGAGTCTTATCCACCTGAGAGTCCAGAAAGCTCAATGACTGCACCAATGTCTGTCACCATGCCAGTTATGGAATCTTCTCCGGTATCTCCTCAGCCTCACATCACCAGGTCTGGTCAATTGATTTGAGCACCAAAATTACTTATTGAAGAGTTGTAATGTATATATCTATTATTGGTACTTTTTATTTATCAAAGGAGGGATGTATTGTCTTGAGCGTTAGAGATGATGGGACCCTTTTGGATCCTGATGGACTCCATAGAACAGTGACATAAGTGAGTGGGCGTGAGTCATTGAATTCATGAAGTAGAATGCTCAGTTCACAGGCTACACACCGATGAATATTGACATGCAGTACCAACCTATGTCAGTGGTGTGATCGTCTACCAGTACCCGGGCTGGGGTAGGATGCTACAGAGGCTATTTTACTTTTTCTTTTCAATAGATTTGTGAAGTGTTCCACTCCCCATTTAGGTTCATAGTACAAATCACATATAAAAGTGGGCACCTTTAGCTGAATTTGCCAAGACTCAGGTTTGATGCCCCACCCATTCCACTCTGCATCTCCTGTGGAGCAAGTGGGGTATTGGGAGAGAGTCACAATAATGATTCTATTGCTATTCAATCAACAGTGCGGTCTGTAGTGCAGTCAGCTCTAGCCAAAGTGATTTGCTCATTTGCATGGGGCCATGCCCAAAGCAAATGAGAGAATCCCCTCTAAAGATAGCACTAGCACTACATATGCACAAGCACTATCAGTAGTACAGACGGGTCTGCACAAGCATGTAGAGCCCTATTTGTAATACCATAGTACCATGTGGGAGCAAAAAGCAGACACACACACCCGTTGTGCACCTGGGGCACTATGTGTAATATGGCCCCTGATGCCAAGTCTTGGAACAGAAAAGTCCCTTGCATGGTGACTGATGTGCACCACGCCCTAAGTGCCCCAAGTGAAATGATGTCTGGATCCCTAATGCTGATTTTTGTTGTCAAGGACGAAAATGAATCATGCATGTGAGCCACGGCATACGCCTGTCTTATGGATTGCGGTCTTTTTAGACAGGAAAGGGTGCACAAAGTGCCATCCTCACAGTGGTGAAATGCTACTGCCTTTACCAGGAGTTAAGCAGCACAAGCAGGTTTGTAGGAGTAAACAGGTCCTTTTTACCTGACTCAATGGAGTGAGGCCTGCGGGCTGTCTCTTAAAAATTGGCCTGCTGTGTGCTTAATGCACCTTTAGTGTAGAGTGCTGCACAGTGCATGTGTGATACACATGTGCTGGGTGTATGTGTGAATGAGAGCCGCTCAATACCGAGATAATGCAGTGCTATGCAGTGCGTGTATGTTGTATGCAGGTTCTGGGTGTATGTGTCCTTGTGAATGGTACAATACATAAACGATGTAGCACTGTGCAGTGTGTGTAGGTGTGCCTATGAATGGTACAATACATGGAAGAATCTGGGTTCCATTTTGGGAGACCAAAGGCAGACTGAGGGCCAAGGCCAGCCAGTCTCCCAGCTGGGTGAGGGGACATCACCCAGGGACTTCAAGACCACCTGCAAATGGAGCCTGGAGCACCAGTGCTTGCCTGCATGATTGCCAAGACACATGTGCTCTGTAAAAGGAGAGGAGGGCATGGGAGGGAGAAAGGTCTAGTGGGGTATCCTGGCAATAGCATCCTTGTAGCAAGTAGTGAGGAGATGGCTGCTGCAATGATCAGGTTGTTGATGATATGCAGTGGAAAATCAGAAACCCTCAAATGCCAGAAGAGGGCCGCTGTGAAGTGAGCCATCGACATTGCTGCACTGAATGACATTCGGGGTAGCTGACTTACAACTCGTGTGCAGGTTGTAATTCGAACTGCCCCCGTATGCCAGGAAGAGCGGCCGTGAAGATTGCTGCTGTGCCCATTGGACCGTGACCCGGGTACACAAAAAGACCAGTGACCCTGTATGCTGGGAGGGCAGGGATGGCACTGGGGCAAAGCAATGAGCATGGTATGTTCGAGACCATTGGAGGAGGAAGGAAGCTGCTGTGGTCACCCAAGTGGACCCAAGCCATGACTGAAGACCAGCACCAGGATCCTCACACCCCTGCCTACCTGTAGAATAGATGACAGGATGCCAGTAAATTTACCAGCCTCTGGAGAGCATTGAGAACCCCCTGACTGCTGCAGGACAGCATTTGAGGAAATCAAGGACATCTGATAGAAGCCCCCGTGGGACAAGTGTGAAAGGCTTTCCGGAGGCAGCCACCTGTGCTTCAGTGCATGCGAAAGTGGCCTGCTCAGAGACTCCAGTCGGTCGGATATTGCTGATGTGGATAACACTAATTCATGAGCCAGATGGCCCCGGGGACCTTGGCTGCCAGATAGGGTTTCGTAACTGGACACTTTTGACTTTAATAAAGAGTTGGAGTGGAAATCTTGAGACTCGGACTACTGTTGGGACTTCACCTTAATGTCACCCATAGTGGATGGGGAATAAGCACCACCACTTGAGAGAAGGGTGTGGGTCTCAGTGACCCACCTAAGAAAGACACTAGAGCCCTGACATCAGGGGACTGTGCCTATTGTTTGTGAATGTCATATTTTACTTTGAGTGTGTATATAAATACTCCTTTTTTCATAAAAGTAAGTCTTTGACTGGGCAATAATTTTTTGCTGCTGCTGAGTAAATTGTGAGATATGAGTCTGTGTTCCCTCACCTGTGTCTACCTTCCTTCTGGAAAGCCTTGGACTGGTCAACCTGTACTACGACAGAGCGGCAATGCTGAAGGGGTACTTGGCCCAGTTGTTTCGAATCCATAGTGGGTCGGGCCCCTGGACGTCAGGAGTAAACGTAGCTTTTGACACCCAGGATGAAAGAACGTGCTCAGCAAAAAAAGCAACAAAAGCCATCTGTCTTTAAACACAAGTCCATTTCTCGTGAACAATGTCAGACATGACACTCCAAATTGACACCAGTATGAGAGGAATCATATGGCTGCATTATCTTCGTCTCCCCTTAAATGGCAGGTGGGTTCCATTTGTTAAATCTCTATCACCAGCACAGGGAAGATGATGTTTGAATGGTATTTATAATTCTGATGGGATGCAGGTTTCTTTTCCTGTAGTTCCTGATTCATGGCACAAGGATATGGTCATTTTGGATGTCTTAAGGCGGGGTTCTCCAAGTCAGTCCTGGAGGGCCGGACCATGCCAGATTTTTAGCATATCCATATTTAGATAAATGGAGTAATCTTAAAAATCTGGCATGGATCCGGCCCTCCAGGACTGACTTTGGAGAACCCTGCTTTAAGGGAACCTTTTCATTAGTCGACCAATGCCTGACATTAGAGGTCGCCGTCATGGGCTATTTCTATTATAATAATAGTTTTTGTCAATCATAGGATTAGATCTCCAAAAAGCAAAGCTCACAGGAGAAAATTAAGATCTGAATGTCTGTTTATATTAGTGGATGCACTGAGCACAAATATGTCCATTGCTTTTTTCCTTTATGACAGAAAATGACAAAATCACAAAGAAAACTAAAGACTTGCCCCTTAAAATGTGCCACCACAAACTTCTTTGATATTCTTCGACTGTTTACTTAGCTATTGGATTAACTGAGGAGGTGGTTAATTCTAGTCAGCCTTTAGATTTGCTAATTATTTATGGATGAAACCAGAGATATATGTGTCTGCTTTGCAATGTAAATGATTCTTCAACAGCAAAATGGAAGACATTTCTGTTATTGACAATTGATGCCAGGTTGGCACATATGACTGACACAGAGCTGGGGTCTGATACTGATGGACTCTTATATGAGCACATTACCCTCACTGGACAGTACAATCCCAAAAATGTGTTTAAACCTGGCCTGGGGAGAGTTCCGAGGACCCAAATAAACTCTGCAGCCTAACGCAGAGATCCACAAGCAGCAGAGTGCGCTGTTCGCCGGGTGTTTCTCCTGCGCTGGAAAATCAGCGCAAATTACACCATGCATTGCTTCTTTCTGCCACTCGAGTAGATGTTTCTGTGTTGAGAAATCTCGCCGGGAAGTGGTCTAGCATTGGATTTTCCTCGCTTCTGCTCACCAACTGAACGTTGGCAAGCGCGAGCGAGGAATAAACGTGCGCTCCACGGAGCAGAGTTATTTGGAACTCTGCTGAATGCGGAAAACTCTGTAAACTATGCGAATTGAGCGGAGTTCACCGCCCAGGTCTAGTTTAAACCAAAGGTTTTTGTGATGGCTGAGTGGGGCCAAAAGAGAATGTTGCTCTCAGCCCCCTGGCTTTCTCAACAAGCTTTCTTTCAGTGCAGAAGGGCAACAAGGATTTTCATCTTTTCATCAATTGCAGGTGCTTAAATGGTCTGACATTAAACAAGCACTTTAAGATGGATGACATTCATTGCTTAAGGCATTCTCTATTAAATGTGTTGAGAATTAAATTGGCTCTATAGGCCTTTTGATCTATCCTCAGCCTCATAGTTATTGAGCAAGTCCCTGTACAAGGCCAATGGTGGCTCTGTTGAGATCAAGGGAGATTCAAATCATATCCTATTTAGATTACATCATGTTCATGTTATAAAACAGATTGGTTTTAGAGTGTAAAATTCAGTTGGTGCCTGCATTACGGTCTGTTGTCAGTGTCTATTCATACAATCTTTTTCCCCTCTGGATTACAAGGACGTTCAGATATTGCGGACTCTACATTTGTGAAAAGGCTGTCCCTTGCTCCCAATGCAATTAAGAGGTGAGTTGGTGGCACACCTAGGCAAAAGCCTTGAATGAACAATCTTTATAATACGCTGCAGACAGATTCCAGCAGGATAGGTTAGGGGAAACATGTGGCAAAGTGATAATGGGGAAAAGTGTCTTCAGAAATTAAATGCAGCGTCACAAAAATGCTGAGTGAGGCTTTCTGGTTCTACGTTAAAAGTCTGGTACAAGGATGGGTCAGTAGTTGTGTTCGCTGCTGTGCTGCTGTTCAACAGCCAGGTACATAAGCATGTCAGGGGTGAATATTGCAAGGGGCAAGGAGAGCTACCCAAATATTTCAGACAATTCACTCTACATAACAGTATGATGCTATAATCACAGTGTCCTTTAAAGCTATTCAATCTAGTTGCAGACCTTGTATAAATTCCTTCAGGGCCAAATAAATTGAGTGTTGGTTTCAGTATTCTCCACTGTCTTAACAGTCTGTAGTAAATACACTTAAATAAGTTGATTTAAAATGCAATTTATTGAAAGGCTCAACCGGACGTCTTCTATTGTCTGGCTCTCTCTCTCAGCATAACGGCATCTCTAACTGATACATCTACTTTCTACATAAACAACTTCCATAACGGACATCTTACGCTCGAGGTAATGTCCTCGAGCATGCATATTTAAATATATACAACTCCTACGCGCATTCACGCTCTGCTTTGTCCTCGTGAAACCGAATCACAAAACACGCGAACAAAGCAGAGCTAACGCGCGACACTACACATCTCCTCCCTTACACAAAACATTAACTTAGTCACATATATAATCTTATAAAGATACAGGTGGTTTGGTAATTCTTTTAGGCCTTACCACAACACTTTCCTTCTTTGAAGACATATGTTTGACATTATCAAGCTTGACATCACCATGTTGAGAAGGATCATTAACACTTTTACCATGGGTTGAGCATTCAAACTAGGTTTGGGAGGGTTACATAATGCAACTCTCTTCAAATTCCAACACTTTCCATCCTCCACAATAATTGCATTTTTCTTTAAGGAAATGATGCGTTGGGGTGGAAAAAATTTGCTAAACCCCTTCTTGGTAAAACCTGGTTTCTTGATCCTAACCCACTGTCCAATAGAAATGTTGACATGTTTAGTTCCATGTTTGTTATCATAAAATCTTTTATATTCATCATGTTTAGTTGACAAGTTATTTTTTACCTCCTTAGATGACCAAATCACATCCTCAGAGTTTTTAACCCAACCAGGACACCATTTTCCCCTTGGTTTTCTTCCCCTCATCAGCTCAAACGGAGAAAACCTGGTTGATTCGGTAACAGCAACTCTGTATGCCCATAAAGTTTTGAAAATTTGAATTTCCCATGGGATACTATTTTGGCAAGCTAGTTGTATGGCACCTTTTAAAACCCTGTTATACCTTTCGACTAAACCATTACCACTCGGGTTGTATAAGGACGTAGTTCTATGAGTGATACCGCATTTCGTTAAATAGTTAGTCATGCTTTCCGATGTAAACTGCACCCCATTATCACTAATAATGTTAACTGGAGTGCCTTCAGAAGTAAACACTTCGTCAAAGAATGCAATTACAGATTCCGTATCAACTTTTTTGATTATCTTGAGGACAGGCCACTTAGAAAAAACATCCATCACGGAAATTATGTACTTACTCGAATCACCAATAGGACCCATGATGTCCACTGCGATACTTTCCCAAGGTACACTAGGACAATAAAAATCGCTCAATGGTGGTCTAAGAGTTTTAAGGGATTTATCAGCATTGGAACATAAACTACAATCTCTTATTAACCTTTCCACAGAAATGTCCAAACCAGGCCACCAGAACTTGTTCTTAACAATACACTTTGTCTTATTAATTCCCAAATGTCCTTCGTGACATAACGTTAAAATCTTCTCTCTGAGGGCTGAAGGAGGAACAATCTTATCGCCTCTCATTAACATACCATCAACACAAGACAAATCATTCCTGACTTCCCAGAAAGGTTTGATATCGCTTGCTTCTGGCTTGCGCAGCCATCCACCAATGACTAATTTCGAAACCTCCTTCAAACATTCATCATTGACACACGCCTCTTCCCATTCCTTTTTATTTAATGCCTCCTTACCATGATCCCAAAGTAATGCCACTTGCTCATTATCCATCAGTTCATCGCTATTTTCAACCAATTGGACCGGTAATCTTGACAAAAAATCAGCTACAGCATTTCTTTTCCCTGGTAAGTATTCCACCTTGTACAAAAAATCTATAAGTCTCATTGAGATGCGAGCTAGCCTAGAAGACACATTTATCATACCTACATTTATTAAGACTTTAACCAAGGGTTTGTGGTCGCACTTGATGGTAACATCACTACCCCATATAAAAGTATGAAAATGCTCTAAAGCCCAAACACACGCAAGAGCTTCCCTTTCGTTTACGGCATAGCGAGTTTCTGCAGGAGACAATGACCTAGAAGCATACGCCACAATGTGTTCTGAACCATATTTATCCATCTGTGAAAAAACTGCGCCGATCCCAGTCCCTCTAGCATCTGTGGTGATTATATTTCTTGCCTTTGGATCAAAACCTTGGAGTGCAGGAGCAGAAACTATAGCATTTTTTACGTCGTTAAACTCCTCTTGACATTTGTCACTCCAAAAAAATGTACTATTTGATTTAAGAAGATCTCTAATATGAGAAGTTCTGCAGGAGAAATGTTTTACAAATTTTGAGAAAAACTCAACTAACCCTAAAAAATATTTAACTTCGTCTTTGCTCTTTGGACTGGGGGCATCAGAAATTGCAGAAACTAATTTAGTTTTTGGGCGAATACCCGAGGCGCTAATTTCATGACCCAAGTAAGTTACTACATTTGAGGCGAAATTACATTTTGAAGGTTCAATGGTTAACCCAAATTTTTTCAACAGAGACATGACATGTAATAGCCTTGCTTTGTGCTCTTGGCTGTCCTTGCCCATTATCAAAATATCGTCTTGAAAAATAAGAACATAGTTCAAATGCCCAAAAATTTTAAACATCAGTCGCTGAAAAACAACCGCCGCCGAGGCGAGCCCAAAAGGCATTCTTGTGTATTGAAAACATCCAATGTGAGATATAAAAGATGTTAAATGCTTGCAAGAGTCAGCCAACGGAATCTGATGATACGCTTGGGATAAGTCAATTGTTGAAAAAACAGTCATTCCTTTACATTTGGTGATCATTTCATTAATTTTAGGGAGAGGAAATTGATCAACCAATATATTGTCATTCAGATGTCTCAAATCAATGCATAACCTGAGATTACCATTGGATTTCCTGGCTGCAACCAATGGAGAAATCCATAATGAAGCTTCAACTGGTTCAATAACTCCTTTTTTCATTAAACACTCGAGTTCCTTCTGTACTTCATCTCTCACTGAAAAAGGCACATTGCGTAATTTATGAATTTTAGGGCACGCATCAGGTTTGAGACGAATGAGATGTTCAAACCCTTCAATTTTTCCTAACTTGCCTGAACACACTTCAGGGAATTTACTATAAAGCACTTCCTTCAAGGATTCCCCTTCATTTACAACAAGGACTTGTTCAATTCCATTAGGATCAAGTATTATGTCAAGTTTTCTTTGGTCCTTCCAACCCAAAACAGAAGGCCCTTTTTTTGATACATAAAGCTTGCATAACGCATTTCTGCTTTTGAATCTAAATACTAATTCACGGTATCCTACTAAATCTATAGGCTCACCATTATAACTTAAAGGTGTAATGTCAGGAGTGTTTAATTCAGGACCAAGTTTCATGACAAATTTATCTGACCAAACGGATTCATTTACAATTGTAAAAGGGGATCCTGAATCAGCAGCTATGTCAATGTTAACACCTCCTAAAGAGATGTGACACATGGGCTTGCTAGAATCATTAGCATCAATGATATTGAGAACTACATTACTCAAAAATTTGGAAGAATCATCATCACTATCATCATTGTCAGAAGAAACATACCCTTCCTCAATACATTTGACTTGTTGATTTTTAAAACTAGTGGCATGGCATACTTTGCTGAAATGACCCATCTTTTTACAGATGGAGCATCTCTGTTTAATAGCAGGGCAGCTTTTATCATTGGCTAAATGGTTCTTACTATCACAACGATAACATTTGTATACTTTGTCTTTCTTAACTGAACCAATTTTGTTCTTTACTGTGAACTTAGGAGTATTGCCTTTAGCTCTGTTAGAAACTACCCTGGCTACAGTGTCGTGCTGAGTATCATCAGAATTTTCTTTCTTTAGTGCCTTAGAGCATCTCCCTGACAATTCTGCCTTCCTGGCGATAGCTAATACATCCTTGAGTGCATTATCTCCATTAACCCATAACCTGTCTTGAATGGCAGAATCATAAGCATGCATTACAACTTGGTCTCTAATCAATTCTTCCTCAATAACGCCAAATCTGCAGTCAATGGCTAACTTCTGAAGAGCAGTTACAAAATCATCAAAAGATTCATCTTTAAGTTGTTTTCTTTTGAAGAATTTAAACCTTGTAACCCCAATGCAGACTTTAGGCGAAAAATAATTGTCCAATTGTCTGATGGCTTGATTAAATACATTTTCATCACCAGCAACGGTTTCCTTACTTAACTTGTTATAAACCCTTAAGCCTTCTGGTCCTAAACTGTGCATTAGTAACCCTTTTTTTCTGTCCGCAGAAAGTTTATTTGCATGGTCAATGGTGAACAAATAGTTAATAAAATACTCTTTCCATTGTAACCACGGGACAGGAGGATCACCAGGAGTGCACAAAAATTCTTTAGGTGGATTGACCGTAATGCTGGTGGTAGGCGTAGCCATCGTTAAAGTTTAGTGAGAAGGAGAAAAAGAAAAGAATAGGAAGAAAAAAAATACACAATTTAATCTGTATCTAAACCTGAAATAGAAATCAAGTTATAGTGAGAACATAGAACTAAACTGCAATGAAGACTTAAACCTGAAATGAAATTGGATTACAGTTGAATTATAACTTAAGTTCATAAGATCTTGCTGAGGAAGAAAAAAAATATATATATAACTGTTCCCAAAGATCCTTGTTGATAAGAGTAATTCTCTTGAAAGTTGTGAGATTAAAACGCTTTTGCTAAAAATGTTCTTTATCTTTCAATGTAAAGAACAGAAAAAAAAAACTTCACCAGTCATTCACACAGGAGTAATAGACTTCCAGAATGTGTGTGGCACAATTAAGCTTGTGGTTGGTTTCACAATAACACTCTGTTGAATCCTCTCTTGCGCGCAATAAAGGATAAAAAAAAAATGGTTCGCGTTGCGCACAGCAAAAAGAGATAATCAACTGGTGCCAGCCAAACATCGTTACTGCTTGTCACTTGCCACACTGAAGTCACACAAACTTTGCCTCCAATCGAAACGAAGCGCACACCTTACCGCATACTGCTGTTTCGAATCAAAGCAGGAAAAAGGCTGTAAAGTCAACAACCAACGCGGAAAATGTGGGAACGTGGACTTGACTTGGCAAGTATGAGGAAGTGAGAAAGCAAAGCCGATGAAACAGCCAATGGTGTGCTGAGTACTTCGTAGTGTGTTAACCAACCAAACGAAGGAATAGAAAACCAAACAGCCAATAGTGTGATGGTTCCTTCGTAATGAAGCCCAATGAAGTCGCTGGATATCCAAGTAACCAATCCAGAAAAATGAAGAAAACACCTCGTAAGCATCCAGAAGAAAACGCGTGAATTCTCTCCGGTCGAGCTCCCAGTCGCCAAAATGTAAGTGTAGTAAATACACTTAAATAAGTTGATTTAAAATGTAATTTATTGAAAGGCTCAACCGGACGTCTTCTATCGTCTGGCTCTCTCTCTCAGCATAACGGCATCTCTAACTGATACATCTACTTTCTACATAAACAACTTCCATAACGGACATCTTACGCTCGAGGTAATGTCCTCGAGCATGCATATTTAAATATATACAACTCCTACGCGCATTCACGCTCTGCTTTGTCCTCGTGAAACCGAATCACAAAACACGCGAACAAAGCAGAGCTAACGCGCGACACTACACAGTCTCTGGTACCCACTGAGTCTGGATGTTTATGTGTCCCATCTCAATCAAAACCTCCCCCGATTCTGCAGGTAAGAGCCGTTTCCAGAAGTTAAAAATCTGGATGTTTTTTCCTATCCTTGTGTAGATCTTCAAGCTTTTGCACCTTTCTCATTCTATGTGAATATCGGATGCCTATTCCATGTTAGGAGTTACAGAAAGTGGATGCACTAGAGGTCCTGTTCTGGTCTTCAAGAACATGTACCTCAACTCCTTGAGTTGTTGCTCGATACTCCCAGGTTACTTCTGACTTTTTCAGTACTCATTGGGTACCCCACTTTCCTTACAAGTTAGTGCTGAATAACAATCTTCAGGTAATGACTAGGTTGATTTTCTAATTTCTTTCCCAACTGCCTTATAAAGAGTATTTATATTTAAAGAAATTGTTCACCAACCTGACCACTCTGTTGTACCTCCTATCCTTTATAATGGTCATGATGTTGTGATGACACTGAATGTAGGAAAAAGTGGTTTATTCCCTGAGTGTGTCTCTTCCTATGTCCCCAGACATACTAAATGTTTTCTACCACTATTTCTTCTCAACGTTTTGGAAACAATACCAAATTATGTATAGTTATATGTCCCTCTTGTTAGGAACACCACAGCTTGTAGATTGCCTTCTGCTGATCATTTTTTGATTCTCTTTAGGAAGACTTACTCTGGTTTTCGTACCAGCTTTTGCCAAGTAGGTAATGAGTTTGATGGTGGAAGCAGAAATTGATATATTATTTTGTGAGGCACATCGAGACGTTTTTGTCTTCTGAAAAGTTGGAAGACATTATCAATCCTAAAGATTGAGGGGGTAGGAGCCATGCGCCGGAGCAAGACGGCCGCTTGATCTCCGTGCTCCACCGTCACCACCCCCGGGACCTTCCATCCTGCCTGTAACCCTGCCCTGAATGACCCGCAACAGGGAAATATAAGCTAAGCGGTGCCGAGTCCCGAAAAGCCGAAGTCTGTATCCAGCTCAGAAGCGGAGTTCTAAGCGCGGCTTGTCTGGGCCTGCTCGTGGGACTCGCGCCGGGGGCTGAAGTGCTGGAGAGGCGACGGAGGTGCGAGGCGGAGTCGGCAACACAGACCGGAAGTCGCCGGTCAGAGCAGCGCTATTAATCAGCACGTGATCGAAGTAGTGTGGGGCACTTTGTACTCCCCCCCCCCCGAAACGTGCAAAGGCCAAGACCTTCCCCTGAGGATGAAGGTAAAATGACACTTGAGGCACCGGATTATACAGAAGGACAAAGTTAAATGTGCAGGGTGCCTCGGGCGGCAGCTCCTCTCTCTGAGGGAGTGCACAAGGCTATATGCATTGAGGTCTGCACACTAATTGAGAGTTTCGGACGTACTGTGGCCGGGGGGGGGGCAGCTACGCCCGTCCCATTCTGCTACCAGCGGCTAATTGACTGGGCCTGCCTACGAGGCTCGAGCCGGGGGCCGGTGTGCCGGGAAAGTGACTGAGGCGTGGGGCAGAGCCAGAGACTCGGACCGGAAGTCGCCAGTCGGAGAAGCGCCATCAGGAACGTGGACGCAAGCAAATAATAGCAGTGGCGGGGGCGCCTATGCTCCCCCCCCCTCGCTCCCCTGGGCTGCGGCTGCCCCGAGACATAGAGCTGAAGTACCGGTGAACAGCGGCGGACCACAGCAGACATTGGGCGGCGGTGGGACCCTTCAGAACCGCGGGGGCTACTTCGGCTCCTCTCGCCCCCGGGTGCGAGAGTGTGAATCGGAGCCAGTATTGATACCGAGCGACCGCAGCTGTCAGCGTGACACAGTAAGGGCATATAGGAGGTGATTTCACTCGGCCAGGGGCACAACCCGAAAGATGAAGCTGCAATATTAGCCTCCGCAACTCCGGGGGAGTGCGTATGTAGAGTGAAACCGACCCGCTCAGAAAAAGATCCTCCAGCCACGGAAAAGCGGAAACCAGAACCAGATGGAAAATCGAGAGGCCCGTTGGAGAAATGGCGAGCAAGGCAGAGGCCGAGAAGTCCCAGCCTAGAGTTAATAAGGGGAACAGGCAGGTCCAGACCAACAAATTAGACCGCTACATGCTGCCTAAAGACTCGCCAACGGATCAGCGACATACACTGAAAGCCGGGAGGGGGTACCATGAGCCCCTCTTCGGAGCTGACCCTGCAGAATGCAATGGCCGCCATAGACGAGGTCAAGTCCTCCCTGGAGCATAAGCTGGAATCCCTGGAACATAAGCTGGATACTGTCTCCATAGAAGTAAACCTAATACGGACAGATCTCACCAAGGTAAACGAGAAAGTCAAATCCTTAGATATTAAGACGGGCAGCCTGACAGACGATGTGTCGCAACTCCAGCGGGAGGTCAGAGATCTTAAGGGTTTCTGCAAAATGGCTGAATGCAAGTTGGACGATTATGAAGGGAGGTCTAGACGGAATAACGTCTGCATCTTGGGAGTGCCCGAAAAATCAGAAGGACCCGCGCCTGACCCCTTCGTGGAAGACCTGATTCTGAATCACCTCAAGCCTAAGGGCCTCGGAAAATTCTTCACAATAGAGCGGGCGCACAGGGTCCCGTGTGGGTGACCCAAACCCGGAGCGCCCCCGCGCCCACTGATTGCACAAGTCCTCAATTTCAGAGATAGAGACGCTATCCTGCAGTCTGCCCGAACGACATCCCCTTTACGCTACGAGAATTCCGCCCTCGCCTTCTTCCCGGACTTCACTCAGCTGGTGCAGAAACAACGCAGGACCTTCCTCGCAGTCAAGAAAAAGCTCAGGGACAAAGGGACTAAATACGCCATGATGTTTCCGGCGTGTTTGCGAGTGGAGACCGAGGGGAGGGCATGGTTTTTTGACAACCCCGAAGTGGCGACGGACTGGCTGGACAGTCGACACACCCACGGAGCTGGAGGGCGCAACAGAAGCGAGGAAGAAGTGCTGCAGGAACAGGCTTGAAGTCGGCGAGCAGACTTGTGGAGCAAGATATGGGGAGTCTGGAACCAGTATAGAGGTGATATCTGTTCCCCACCTTGTCAGCGGACCGATGAGAGACTCTTGATACCCCCTAACCGCAAACAAATGATAATTGTAACATATTTTGAAATGTATAAATTGCCACAGAGAGATGCTGAAGTCGCCTGCTTGTATGTAATCGATGTGTCTCAGTCGAAATGGTTTAATAAAAAGAAATATTTTTTTTAAAAAAACAATCCTAAAGATTGGATAATGGATCTTTTTTTAGGATTTCCCAACAGAAGGCAGTAGCTCATGTATATCATCATGTGATAGACACATTTTGGACTTGTTATAATTGAGCCCCATGTCTTGCCATAACATTTCAAAACTTTCCCTTCTAAGTAGATAGCAGAATGTCATTACCAAAATAACATTTTACACAAATATTGTGCGCTATATATCATTTATGGAAATGTCCCTCGATTGGAGCTAATAATAGATAATCCACACCAAATTGGATGATATTTTTGGAAACTATTTTAAGGACATAATATCTCAGTTAGAAAAAGAATTTCTAGCAGTATTTTGATATAAATAACTACTGGTGACCCGAGGTTTACACTTCATTAAAACATAAAATCAAACACTAGGCTTTCCCATCTTCCAGCAAGAAGTGTGGAGAACTCCTTGACTGGATATAGTCTGTTTGTGGCTAGCTTAGCATTGTCTACAGTTGCTTCAGGAAGCTGGTCAGCAAACAACTGCTTGACCCTCAAAGAGAAGGAGCAATGATGGAGGAAGGGGGTCTGTGCAGATCTGTGTATGATAGCGGCAGTCCAGTAACACTAGAGTGTGCCCACAGGGCTGAAAGACAGTACTTCACATACCATTGCTTTGTGATATTTCCCAACACAACTTTTCCATTGGATGCACTTACAACTAATGTTTATGTCTTGTTGTTAGTGCACTTACTGCGCTAGAAATATCCTTGCTTTTTTGTAAATTTCATATTTGGTTCAATTTTAAATAATAAGGACATGTCTTTTTATTAAAAATAGATGATACACTAAGTGTGAATAGAGTTTTAAGTCTGTTGCTCTATGTCATCTACCAATATGGCGTTATTTTCCATCCAACAAACTGTCAGATTAACAGATTTTCTCTTTGAAAATTAAATTGAGCTGTCACTCACTAAAACATTTAAATAAAAGCCTGTCCAACAAACTGTCAAATAACAGATTTGTTTCTTTTCAAATTTAATTTAGGATTCAGTCGCTTAAAAGTGCAAATGAAAAACAGTCAAACATATTTTTTATATTCTGATAGAAAACCACCATTTTGAAGCATCTAAACCTGCAACTACACTGCTGTAGCCTTTTGTCTAGACAAGACCTTTCCAATTTAGCTGCACCACGCTGACTACACTGTGCCATCTATCAAGGATCTTAGGTAATTGCAATTCAAAAGCACAATCCAAGTGATCCAAATATATATAACTAATATTTAAACTTTTTAATGAAACAAAAGTTAATGCTCTTTAGTTGGAAATACACTAGGCCTGATTATGAGTGTGGCAGACTTATGACTGCCGCACTCGCGGTGGCACAGCAGCAGTCCACCATCTGCCGTATTTCTACTTTCACTGCACCAGGGAACCACCATTCCCTGGCAGTGGCGAAGCGGAGGGGCAATCTAATATGCTGAGTGAGACTGGCACAGTCCCTCCACGCATATTATGAGTTTCCCCACCGCCAGCCTGTTGATGGCGGTGAGCCCCCCATGAAAAGGCTGGTGGTGGTGTAACAAAGGGGGACCTACAGGGCCATGCCATGGGGATGCATTCTGGTCTGCCTCACCCCAGTTCCAACACAGCATGCCGTGCTGGAACATTTTTGCCATTCCCATTGTGGTGCCTTTTTTATGGCACTGCCGTGAGAAAGGCAAAATGACAGTCCGCCAGCACGAGTTCGAATCAGGCGGGTGGTCTTTGCACAGGTTTGGTGCTACCGCAGCGGTGCTGAAGTCAGAATCAGGCCCACTATCCTCCATCTACCAAGATAAAGGGTCAAAGACAGGAAAGCATCACATTGCTCAAATCCCAGCATACTAGTCTTTCTACAGTTACAGCAGGTAAATACTGTAAATAAAGTTAAAATGTATCATTAGAAAAATAACTACTTGCTTTTATAAATATCAGTCAGAAATAATAGTAAAAAAGAAAAGAAAAATGCGCAATATTTCTACAATTATTAATTTCTTTTTAACAGGGATAATATTGAGAAAATATTTTTTTCAAACAATATCTCTCTTTCACCTGGAACAACAACTGGAAAGACAAGGAGAGAAGCTAGCAAAACAACAAACAAATTATTGAAACCTTAATTCGCAACATAGGGCAATTTTTAAATAATGAACAATCATATTTGTAAACAACTGTCTAAATTAAAGAATACACTAATGCAAACTGTAAAGATACATCTATTTTCACACAGATTCTAGAAAATGGAGATCCTTCTGCCTGCAAAACATGGCCACTCGAAAAGGGGACAGAGGCTCGTTGGCTATGTGGATTGCAAAGAAAAATGACGAAGCAAACTGATCTCACTTAAGTGTGCTAACTGTTTTGCTTGCTGATGCATGGGCAGGGCAGTAACTCTGTGGACTTTGTGAAATGGACCTCAGAGCACAACCACTGCTCCTCTACAATATATATAGAGGCAAGAGAAATAGTTGAACATTTAAAACAAGCTGACAGTTCCTCCAGTGAGCCCTTGGGTTCTATCCTAAAGGAATCACCACAAAATATGTACCCCTCTCCAAAGTGCAAGGCCAGCTCCCAGTTATCCAAAATAAGAAGAATACAAGCCATAGAAAGCATATAGGGGCATATCAACAACAACCGGCGATAATTATCGCTAAGCGCACTTAGCGCTAGGATAATTATCGCCGGCTAGCGTTGATTTTTATCGCTGAGATAGCGTGCTATTAGCAACGCTTATCTCAATAGCGAAAAAAATCCTCACGCTAAGTGGCTAACGTGAGATTATCGCTGGAAACCCAGCGGTAATCTCATGTTAGCTTGTTGATAGGGACAGACAAACTTAGCTGTGATATCCTCCTTCCATAGGATATCATGGCTAAGTCAGAAAAATACCAGACATAAAAAAATGGCGTTAACCGCGGTTAGCGCGGCTTTTTTTGTGTCTAACAGGGTTAGCGACATTCTTGATAATAGGAGAAATGTGGCTTAGCGACATTTCTCCTATTATTTTACTCTGGAACGCCTCCTTTGCATCTCATTAGAGATGCCAGGGGAAGCGTAGAGTAAAAGGGTGCTAACATGCGAATTTGCATGTTAGCACCCTGTTGTTGATAGGGTGCTAGTTTTATCTCTGCTTTTATTGGCTTTTAAAGCCAAAAAAGCAGAGATAAAGCCCTTGTTGATATGCCCCCAAGTGTGTAGGGATCACCCACCACAACCCAAAAGCTTTTCTGAATATAACATTGCTGAAGATCTCCAGTTAACTGTTTCTAAAGAAACTTTCATTCCGTACGATAGTAAAATGCCAAACAAAATACACATTTTTTCCACTACCAGAAACCTGCTAACTCTAGATAGAAGCTATGGATGATATATGGTACTTATAGCATATCTCCCCATCCAGTAACCCAAGAATACATCATACAAGGGGAGGTCAATGAAAATACCATTACTTTCATGTATAGTTTGCATCAGACAAACCTTCAATAACTGAATTTTTAACAATAGTGGCAGAAAAAATCTACCAAGAAAAATAACAATTCATTCTGAACAGTCAATGATAACAGTAATCAAACAATTTACTCAAATTCACACATTTTCAGACACTTTTTTATTTTTCTTGAGCAGTCTGGAGCAAAATGAAACAAATGTCTATATTAGAAGAAAAGAAAATAATTCTGAATTAGTTTTTGTATCTCCAGAGTATGTTTACGAGCATTAAACAGTAGTTATTCAATGAAATGATATGACAACAATGAAAAAAGTTGGCATCAGTATTGGCTACTTCATGGATAATTTGATTGACTCTCTAAGCAGGGAGGTAACAGGAGGCTATTATGATTTGTTATTCAGTGGTGAAACTGCTTTGAAGGGGATACAAGACTAGTAGCGCCATAGAGGAATGGCATAACTCTTTTGCATCTACCTGTAGAAAAGCTCATCTTTCTATTATTTTGTGGATATTTTAGAAAGGAACTAAGGAGCTGATTACGATAGCGGGCGGACTTGGTACGCCCACTATCATAGCGGTGTTTTGGACCACCTGCCATGCATGCGGCGGTCCCGCATACCCCATTAGGATGGGACCGCCACCGCTGCGGTCAGATTCCGCACCATTAACATCGTGGCGGTGGCTGCTGACAGCAACACCTCTGCGATGTCGAAAAGAGCATGTTGTGCATTTCACTGCACTATGTGGCAGTCTCTACACTGTGCCTACCACATGGTGCAGTGAAATGCAGGGGGGTACCATGGGTACCCCCTCAGTGCACCCACACCTCCCCCACCACAAGGGGGGCCCACAACAGGTCCCCAAAAACATTCCCCGACAGCCTTTCAATGGCGGCTCAACCGCCACGGAAAGGCTGGCTTCCGCCAGCATCATAATTCTGCGGACGGAGCCTGCTAGGCTCCGCAACCATTATAAGAATGCTGACCGCTCCGCAAGGCAATCGTAATGATTGCCTGTGGCGGTTCCGTGGTGGGCGGGCTTTGCCTCTGCCGCGGTCTGTATCCCACCGCCATCGTAATATGGCGGTCGGAGAATCGCAGTCCGCAGGGCCATCGGACCTCACTGCCGGCACGGTGGGGGCAATCGTTCCACCATCGTAATCAGCCCCATGATTTCCAATAAATGAGACAGGCTCAGTTTTTCTCGCTTACTCTACAATAGAAAGTTTCTCCCCAAAAAACGTAAAAGAAATGAGGGCACCATTACTGACCAAAGTGCTACTATTCGGAGTATTTTCACGTGTAGACTAAATTAATGTATATACTGACATTAGCAATTAAAAATATTAACAACCTACTTTTTTGACAGCAGCTGTTCAAACATTTTTATCTAACATTTTCAAAAACCTCGTCCTTTGCCCCATCCCAACACTTACTCAAACTCCTTACCCCTCAAACAACCCACCCATGCCCAATATTAACCAAATCTCACATTCCAATTTGCCAAACAATAAAAAATTACTTTAAATTAACTCACATTTGATCACCTTCACCTTTCAGTCAAGGAATTCTTAAATCCATATTTGGTACAATTAAACGTGAAATGCTTAAAAATAAATTTAAAAAGGGTGTTTTTGTGGAAGGAACACTAACATCTCCACCATAAAAATAAGCACCTCATCTCCTTCCAGGTCCACAGTCCTCCCTCAATATCATTAGAAAACAAAAATAATGTTAAAAATTATAAAGAAACCTGGTAGGAAAACCAAAAAACAGAGGAGGGTGTTTTGTTGTGGGAGAATCCCCACCCTTCCCTAAAAGTTAAGGGCCTGGTTCCAACTTTGGCAGAGTGACAGCAGGCTGCCACCCCAGCAGCCTGCTCCAACACCGCTAAACTCAGCCACCACCTGCCAAATTAAAGGTTTTCTCCTGGTCTGGCAGGCAGTCCTTCGGTGGTCCGGTGGTGGTGCAGTTCCAAGGCAGCCTATAAAAGAACCTTAGAAAATCAGCACAGAGGCACTGCCAAAGTACGTTCCTGCATGGCATGAACTGTGCAGTCCATAGCGTGCAGGAACAGGGGGTGCATGCACACAGGGGGGCACACCATGTGCCCTCCTGCATGCATCTCCAGGCACTGAGGCAATAAAAAGCCCTGTAGGACCCCCATAGTTTACTCATCGCCACTCCTTTAATGGCAGTCTCACTGCAATGAAAACTGTGGTAGTGTGGAAACTCATAATATGCTTGATGGTGTCGCAGCAGCACCGCCAGCATATACCGAACCTCATACTGCTGCAAGAATGCCACTGATCACGGATCCCCGGTGGTAGCAGAAGTCCTTTGGTAGTCCAACCGCCAAAATCATAATACGGTGGTCAGACCGCCGTTGCGGCACCCCGGTCCACAGACCGCCAAACTCAAAATCAGTCCCTAAATCTGGAGAGCTGTAATGAAATAATAAAAATTACAGAAAAACATTCCCATTGCTTAATGTCTAACCTGCTAGTCTTAATCCGCCTTACTATGCATTCCCAACACCTTACTAAAAAATAAAAACATCATTTTATTACTTGATGGTAGCACCTGCACACATTCTCTCTCATCATAGACTCTTGACTAACTAACAAAACTGCGGTAATACCAGCAAGGCAAGTAAACATTGCCACAATAAAAGAGAAATAATTATATTTACCCCATTGAAACAAATGTTACACCTGTTTTAATAAAAATACCTTTTTTTCAAAATGTTTAGAAATTATTTTGCAATATTCAAAATTATTTAACATATGTTTAAAATAAATGAATTACTGAAATACTTTTTTCAAAAGTGACATTTGTCTGCAATAACAAATATGATTATAATTTTTAAAGTTAGATTAAAGTATTCATGTATTAATTTTTTACATCCAATTATAATCAGCATCTTTAAAACCTTGGAGGGATGTTTTTTTCACTTATTAGATTAATGTCTAAAGAGCATTTTTAATGATTTTAATGTCCTTACATTTTCATATGTAGGTTAGAGATGCGGTGTTTTGACTGGTTGTAAATGATTGTGCTAAGCTTTACTGGAGTGTTGTGCCATCCACGTTGCACACACAGATGGCATTCAAGCTGCTCAAGCTGGTTTCTAGCTAGTTGCCGCATGGCATCATACACTGGTCTGATGGACTGCACAGGCCTGCATGGCATTGACCCATGATATTCAAAGACCCATGCCCAGGCTGCCCAGCTTCATTCTCAGCAGTCAATGATGCCAGACCTTGAGCCCATTCGCTTCCATGTTCTTTTGAACAATATCAATAATAATAATAATAATCACCGTCATCATAAGGATAATAATAATAATAATGATGATAAGCATATATATGATAATAAGAATCATCACAGTAATAATAATACTAAGAAGAAGAATACCAACGATAAAAATAATACGCCTAATATTAAGAAGAAGAAGAATATCAATCATAATAAAAATCATCATCATAATTATAATACTGAGGGGAAGATTAATGATAATAAGAAGAAGAACAACAACAAAAAGAAGAATATGTTCTTGATCCGTTTTGCTGTGTCACTGGGCTGTTCTTAGCAGCTTCAGCGCTCCATTCATTTATATACTTCTTTTCTTGTAAATATGTAAACACAAGTGATTGTGATTGAAGGAGGGCCTTCACAGAGCTGCGGATTAAGCACAGACCTTGATAGTCCAGGAAAAATAGCACCAGAGTTGTAGTTCCCAATCTTAAATTCTTGCTGCTGAATTCTGCTGAGGCCTGCAGGGCCCGGGTGCAGATTGTGGCTGGGCCAACTCAGGGTTTTGTCCTTCTGAGGTGGACACATGAGAAGCATGCATGGGGTCACTCCTGAGATTTAAAGGTGCTAAACCCCACAAACCCCTGCATCACCCACCATGTAAAACCAAATACGTTTCATGCCGCAAGGACAGGCTGGTGTCCCAGACTGTGACGGTGGCTGTGGTGACCTTGCTGCACAGCCCCCGTTTCAAGGTCACATTCCTCCATGTGATGGCTTGTGTCACGATCATTACCAATCATAATGGTATCGATCACTTTTGCTTTTCTCCCGATCAAATCAGATTAAAATGAACTTCCCCGGGGGGCGTGGTTAGCACCCGAAGAGAATGGCGGCGCCGACGTGAGGGCTCCGTCCGAGCCGGAGCTTGCAGGCGGTTCGCAATTCTCACGCGAATCGCAAAGGGAAGCTTTTGACCCCTGAAGATGCCAGGAATGCCTTAAACTCATTTCCGCCGCTGTGGCGGCATTATTTGTGATTCTGCTGCTCTTTTTTGTCCCGGTCGCGGCTCGGTAACGGCCGCGGCCGCCATTTTGTTTTTTACACACCCAGGCTCTCTTCAGCAACGCGCTTCACCGCGCATTGGCATTATGGCTGTTTAGAGGATTGCACAACGCTCCCAACTTCTGCATTTTTAGGTGACTTTATTATTATTTCTATGGCTTTCTTGTGATTTACTGGATATTTCTTGTTCTCCTCAAGCCCGGCAGCCATTTTGAGATTTCATTTTGCTTCTCTCAGCTCTTGATATTTTTCCTCCCTGGCCTGGCATATTACTCTCTTTTTATTTTTATTTTTTCGTGTTCTTGGTATTTTGCGAAGCGTCTGTTTCCCTTCCAGTAGCATTGTGTGCTCCCAGTGACCCGGCACTTCAAAGCTGCGTCGATGGCTGACTGTTCCACCAAAGTCCAAGCTTTTCACGGAACTGGCCCATCTAGAAGCCTCTCAGTCCCCTTCCTTCACTGAGATGTCGTCGCAAATGGATCCCTCTTCACAGTCTTCAGCGAAAACGATGTCTAAGAGGTTGAAAAAAGATCCACCTTCGCCTCCCAAGTCCTCTTCGACTGTCTCGATGGAGCTACTTCTTGATGAGATATGGGCCCTACGCCCTTTTATGGAGGAAACCAACGCCAAACTACAGGTTCTTACTGACAGTTGGGCTCTGATGGATGAAAGAGTGTCGTCAGTGGAACGTGATGTCTCCTCTCTCCAAGACTCTGCTGCCAAGGTCACCCATCTGCATGCACAGATCTCCTCTCTCCAGAAGCAGGTGGAGGACTTAGAAAATCGAAACAGGCGCAACAATCTTCGCCTTTATGGCCTGGTGGAAGGATGCGAGGGGAGTGATTCCATTAATTTTTTCAAGTCTTTTCTTCCCAAGCTTTTGCACTTGCCCGAGGACACAATGCTCAATATCCAACGCGCCCACAGGCTTGGGCGAGTTCCCTCCTCTCTTTCTGCGCCAGGAAAGCCCAGAGGTGGGGGGCGTGGCTTGAACGCCGAAGAAAATGGCCGCTACCTGCCGGAGCTCCGTGAAGGAGTAGCGCGTTGGGCTTCCCCCAGGGCTTCTTTTCTTCACGGCGGGCTCTTCCAGTGGTGGGAACATGCTCCGGATGCTTGCCTGCATCGTTTGGGTTGTCAGTGAAACCTGTTTGACAGCGGAGTTGGCTGTTATTTGCTTCTGGTGTCCTCTCGCGGCTCCGTGAAAACCGCGGTCGCCATTTTGAATGCTCCGGTTTGCCGCGTTTCGTCGCTGAAGGTTTTCCTCACACCCATTTCATTATGTGACCAACGGTGAGCGTTTCATGGCCTCAAATGTTACATTTTTAACTTCTATTTCTTCCTGATGTCGTGGTGTGGCTTTTTAGTCAGACTCTGGATTTGGGCATATTAATTCATAGTGTCATTTGCTTCAGCCTCATTGGATATCTTTATAAACGCAATTTATTTACCCTCATTTCTTGGTGTTACTTTCCATTTTTCTTGAGTTGAATGGCAATGCCTCGCACTAGCCGTGGTAGCGTCCAGCAGCCCAAAAACTCATCCATGGAGGACTCTAATCCTTTCAGTGTGCTGCAGGAGTGTGTGGAGGAGCCCGGCTCTGAGGTTGTTAATTCTAAACCTTCGGCTTTGGTTACTTCTTGCTCCAGTACTAAGTCACTCTCTAAGATTCCCTCTGCCTCCTCTTCATCTTCTGGTAAGAGAACAAAAATTAATCCCCCTTCTCCTCCTAATACTTCATCTACTCTTTCAATGGAACTTTTGTTGGAAGAAATACGGTCTCTTAAGCCTTACATGACAGAGACTAATGTTCGCCTCCAACACCTTGAGGATAATTGGTCAAATACAGAGAAGAGGGTGGATGATCTTGAGATTCATGTTGAGTCTCTTCAAGCCGTTACAGACCACATTCCTGATATGCGAAGGGAGATCATGCATCTGGCCCAGCAGGTGGAGAATTTGGAAAACCAAAATAGGCGTAATAACCTACGCATTTATGGCCTTTCGGAAGGACTTGAAGGTCCTGACCCCTTGCTGTTTTTTCGCTCTTTTCTACCAAAAATTCTCGGTTTTCCTGCAACACCTCCTCTCAACATCCAACGAGCTCACCGCTTGGGTCACAGCCCGGGCTCTTCGGCTACGTCCTCTCATGTGAAACCTAGAGGGGTTATTTTATATTTTTTGGAGTACACTGATCTGCTCAAAGTCCTACAAGCTGCCAAACAAAAAGGAAAGATTCTTTGGAATGGCTCTAATTTGTTCTTTGCCCAAGATTACTCTAAAGCTACGGCGGATCGCCGGAAGAAATTTTTGGATATGAGGCCTGCCCTCCGCAATTTGAATGCTCGTTATGGTCTATTCCATCCATGTTTGTTCAAAGTGACATATCAAAACAAGACAACTAACTATGAGGATCCTGCACTTCTCCAGCATTTTTTGAATACTTGTAGAGATGAATCTATGGACATGTCTCGAGCGTAATTTCTTTACTTGTGTTGGCATTTGTCGTCCTCTTCTGTTTTACGTTAATTTTTGCATTTTCTTTTCTGTGTTCAGTACATGACTTTGTTGGTTAACATTTTTTCTTCTTTGTTTCCTTTGTAGATTCATTGTGCAATACCTTCCTCCTTATTTACTCATTATCCCTGGAGGTTGTTGTTCCTCGTGCCCTCGTCAGTCCTGGAGTTGTCCGTCTTGATATGCTGCCTTTTCCTCTGTGGCTTCACCTCCCCCATCCTCAATGTTTATTTGTGGTATGTTCTTATGATATATTTTATTGGGTTTCTCTACTGTGTCTCTTTGTTTTTTGTTTTTCTTCTCAAGTATTGGTGATATTTCATATCTTTTATATGCTTTTTGACTCTTTTTCATCTATTTCTGTTTCTTTGTACTCTTTCTCTCTTTCTTATAGTCATATTACATATATTGAAGTTGTTGTTTTTCTGCATATTGTCATCGTCCTCTCTGTCATTTACTTCTCCTCTTTTAGTTTGTTAATTTTCTTCATTTTCCGATTTTTAATTTATCTTTGGTATCTCTTTCTTTATTTATCTCTAATTTTCACTTTTTTCACTTTGTATCTTTCTGCTTACATTTTCTTCTTTTTCAGATTATGTATGATTTCATATTTCATTCTCATATCCTTTCATTTCTCCTCTAGCGCTATTGCTCCTTTCTCAGATTTTTATATGATGTTATTTATTTCTTTGGTTATCCATGTCTTTAAGTATCTCTTACATAATGTTTTTATTATGAGTTATATATTTAGATGTCGTTGAATATATTTACGTGGAATGTTAAAGATTTGGGTTCCCCCATTAAACGGCAACGAGTTTTATCTCACTTAGCAAACTTAAAAGGGGATATTGTGTTGTTACAAGAAATTCATGTAAAAGAAACTGAAGTTATGAATTACGCCATAATTGGGTGGGTCATGTTTTTGCGTCTCCTGGTTCAGGGAAACGTAATGGTGTTGCCATTCTTTGTCATAAGCGGTTAAATATCAAAGTTATAAATCAAGCCAATGACTCTGATGGTAGGTGGGTTACTGTTTCTTTGTTGGTTGATAAAATCCCTCTAACCATTTTTAATCTGTATGCTCCGTCTGTACAAGACAAATTATTTTGGCCCCAGATTCTCAATTTGCTGATGCAATTCTCCGATGAATATCTTATTCTAGGGGGTGATTGTAACACAAGTATGGATCCTATCTTGGACCGGAGGTCTCATTCTTGTTTTTCACCTTCTTTCATGCATAATCAATTTAAATCCACTATATCCCAACGCTCTCTTGTTGATTCCTGGAGACTCTGCCATCCCACGCTTCAGGAATTTACATATTACTCACCGGCCCATTCTTCCCAATCCCGGATTGACTACATTTTTATTTCTAAAAGATGGAGGTTCAATAACTCTCTTTTATTGGATCCCAAATTTACCCCTGCTTACCTTGAGTTTTCATCCCTATTTTTTTCAGAAAATGAGTCTCCTCTTATATCTCCTCAGATGTTATGGGACACTTTTAAAGCTGCTTCTAGAGATTTCATTATTTCGTTTGTTTCTCATAAAAGACGTGTTGCCTCCCAATCCTTACAATCAATTAACACACAAATTAAACAATTGGAACATACTTACTATTTAACTAAATCTCAGTCTGATTTAGACAAACTTATTAAAGCCAAACTTTCCTTTAATAAATTCTCCACAGAGTCTGCGAATTTAATTTTACTTAAATCCAGTGCCAAGTACTACAGCGCGCAGAATAAGGCAGGTAATCTTCTTGCAAAGTACCTTAAGGTTAAGAAGGAGCGCACAAAAATCGAGTCTATTGTCTCCGCATCTAATATCACTCTTCATAAAGATGAAGATATTCTGGCCGAATTCACAAATTTTTATCAGAATCTTTATACCCCGGAGTCCCCTCCTCTGTTATCGGATATTGATCTTTATTTATCCTCTATTCCTTCTCCTTCCTTTCCAGACACTGATTTTGCTCCATTAGAAGCAGATATAGGCCCTAAAGATATCTTGGAATCTATTCAGGTGCTTAAAAAAGGCAAGGCTCCTGGACCAGATGGCTTTACAATATAATTCTATATTCATTTTTCTAAGTTGCTTGTTCCCAGACTTCATCAGCTATTTTCATTCTTTATATCTTCCGAAAAATCTGAGGGTTCCTTTCAGGAAGCTTTAGTTTGTCTCCTCCCTAAAGATAATAAGGACCATACTTTATGTAAAAATTATAGACCTATTTCTCTGATCAACTTAGACTATAAAATATTTGCAAAAATTCTTGCACTTCGTCTTGATAAAATTTTACCTCATATAATTGGCAAAGAACAATGTGGATTCATTAAGGGTCGTCATCTTTCTGACAATACCCGCCTCTTTTTCAACGTCCTTAGCAAGTCCCACTCCTATCAACACTCTCTAGCCGCTATTGCGTTAGACGCCGAAAAGGCTTTTGATAGGGTTAATTGGCAATTTATGTTCGCAGTTCTTGTTTGGTTTGGTTTTGGCCAGAAATTTCTTGCTTATATTTCTTTACTATATTCTTTTCCTAGATCGTTTATCTTAGCTAATGGCCTTATTTCATCTTCGTTTCCTCTCTTCAGGGGTGTACGACAAGCATGTCCCCTTTCTCCTCTTCTTTTTATTTTGACTTTAGAACCTTTCTTGACAAAAATTAGAATGAATAAGGATATTACCGGCTTCCCATATGGGGATAAGCATTTGAAACTTTCTGCTTATGCGGATGACATTCTTTTATTCATTTCTAACCCCCAATCCTCTATTTCACCCTTTCTATCGGAAGTCTCTGCCTTTGCAGATGTATCAGGTTATAAACTTAATGTTGATAAATGCGAAATCCTCCCTTTGAATAAATTTTGTTTTCATGTAGACTTCTTGGCCTCTTCTTTTCACTGGAGTCCGATTAAGATTAAATACTTAGGTTTGTGGTTCAAACCCTCTATTAAGGACACTGTCACATTAAATATTAAAAATTTACAATCAACGCTAAAAGATTCTACGACTCGGTGGCATCCCTTGTTTTTATCCTGGTGGGGTAGATTAGACTCGATTAAAATGATGTTAGTACCAATAATTTTGTTTTATCTTTCTAATCTTCCAGTTAATATCCCTCAGTCTTGTTATAAGGATATCTACTCTACTCTGTCAAAATTCTTATGGAGTCATAAGAGAGCTAGGATGTCGTTTGCGAAACTCAAATGCCCTAAACAACTGGGTGGCGGTAACTTTCCGGATTTTGCGGCCTATCACACCTCTTTTTTCCTCAGACACTCTGTTTCCCTGTTATCTGAACAGAGATCTGTTATCTCTTCAACACCTTTGTGGGTTGAGATTGAGTCTTCTTTCTTTCACCCTTTTACTTTTGAAGAATTTGTGTCACTGTCCTATATTCCTAATAAATTTTCTCTTCCTATTCTTAAAAACTCTCGGAAGATCTTTTCCCCTCTTTTCTTGGAGGGTTTAGATGATCGCTCTCATTTTTTGCAGTCTTCTTTGTGGTACAATCCTCTTATTAAAATTAGGAACAAGATGATATTTTGGAAAGACTGGAAGGATTTTGGTGTTAATTAGACTCATCAATTGTTTGATGAAGGTACTTGTATTTCCTTTTCTATCTTTCAGTCCCACTTCTCTTTGCCTATATCATTCGAACCCAAATATAATTTATTACGCACAATTGTTCAGGATAGTTATGATGCCCTCTCTGATTCCGTCGTTCACATCAATTCTTCTCCTCTTTCCCTCCCTTATGTGCTTGCTTCTTCCTCCGCTTCCCATATCTATAAAAGATTGAGAGATGTTTCTAGCAGCCGAGATAAATCTAAAGTAGAAAATGATTGGGAGTCAGATTTGGGAGAAGCGTTTTCTGTCTCAATGTGGCAAAAGATCTGGATCAAGATAAGGAAATCATCTAGAGCAGCTAATACAACTCAAACGTTATTTTTTATATATAATAGACTTTTGATCACTGCCACCAAATTACATATAATTGATCCCTCCATCCCCTCCTCTTGTTGGTCTTGTTCAGCCTCACTAGCAGTTTTGAAACATATGTTATTTACATGCCCGGTGATTTATAAATTTTGGTCTGATGTATGGAGTCAGATTAATAAGATTTTTTCCACCCATTTCCCTCTCACTTTTTGACATATTTTTCTAGGTAGTCTCTCAGATATATGGTCCTCTTCTAATGCTAACACATCCATTATTGACCTACTTATAGCTGTAGCGTTTCAACAAATCACTAAATCTTGGAAGGATTCTTCAAATGTTTCTTTTCAGGCGTGGTGGTATGGAGTTTGCTACCATCACAGATTAGATAGAGCTTATGTTTACCCCATTACACTAGCAATTAAGCATGATTTATTATGGCTCCCCGTTACAGATTTCTTAAACTTGTCTGCCCGATCCCTGCCTTTACATAATCCTTGTGCAGAAGAATTTCCCAAACCTCCATGAACATATTCCTGATGGTTTCATATGTCTGTTTTTAATGATTGTCTCATAGTTATCTTTATATATTTTTTATTAGAGGAGTTTCTGTATATTTTGTATTCTATTCATATTTACTGCATAATTTTACATATTAATAGATACATTGTTATTTGCATATGTTTTGTTGCATTAAATGACATTGTCCTCTTTCTTTTCTTTTTTCTTTTTCTCTCTTTTCTACTTCCTTCCCTTCTCCCTTTATTTCTCTATTGTACCTATGACATTTCTTTTTGCACCTTAGATGTATTTTATTGTTATTCTGTTGTAATTGACCTCAATAAATCTCCTTTTTAAAACTAAAGGAAAGCCCAGAGGTGTAATAATGTATTTCCTGGAATACACAGATCTCCTTAAAGTTCTTTCAGCTGCCAGAGCCTCTCCCCGCCTCACATGGTCGGGCTCCACTCTTTTTTTTGCGCAAGATTATGCCAGAGCCACTGCAAATCGCCGCAAGGCCTTTTTGGACATGAGACCTGACCTTCGCTCCATTGGTGCCAGATACGGTCTCTTTCATCCTTGCTTATTCAAAGTCACCTACAATAATAAAACTACGACATACGAAGAACCCACACGACTTCGGAGCTTCCTGAACTCTTGCGGCCAGACCAACATGGAGCTTTCTGAACCTTCCTCCTCTCTCCCACCGTGACTCTCTCTGAAGTTGTAGTACAATACTCCAGTTTTATGTATTGCTGAGTTTTCTAACTCAAATGTTCTTAGGCATGTATTTCTCCTGATGAGTTTTTGCTGTTTATCGAATTATTTGTTATTCGCGTTGTAGTTTCTTGGTTCACCCTATCCATTGTTTGTTTGTGCTTCTGTCATTTGTTCTCGCCTAACTTTGTTATCTTCCTTCCCTCATAGCTTATTGTCCCACGTTCCGTTTTGTTCCTCTGGTTGGACGTCTCGCGGACCCCGAGTGCCTTGCCTTCTCCAGTTGGCTCTACCTCCCTCTCCTTGTCTCCACGTACGTCTCTGTTTGTTCCTGCTCCTGATCGTTTCTCCCCTAGCCTACCCCATGTAAGTATCCCTCATACCCTTCTGGGAATGTTTGTTCTTGCTTTGTATCATTTGACTTTGATTTATCTTTTTATGTTTTCAGGTTCATTGGTGTCAATATCTTCTTTGCAACCTTTTTCTTATTTTCTTTCTTTTTCCCTCTTTTTCCTCACTCTTCACTGCATCTTTTGGTCATGCTTTTTTTTCCTTGTCCATTTCTTCCCCCAACCACTTCATTTCCCCCTTGATTCATATTTATTCTCCTCTCCTTTTAGTCGTCCTTTCTTTCATCCTATTTCTATAGTGATCTCTTTACGCATGTCCTTCTTTCTCTTTTATTGGACCTTTCTTATTACCGTCTCACTGATTTTAGTAGCACCTTTTAATCTTCTCTTAATCCTCTTTCTCTGGTTCATTCTATTTCTTCTTTACTCTTTTTTCTTCCTTCTTCTTTCTGAGTTTTCTATTCTTCATGAGGCTTTTTCTCAATGCTCTCATCTCTTTCCACATTACTCTTTCAATAATCTTTAATGTCAGTACGGATTGTATCATGGAACGTTAAAGGTCTTCACTCTCCCATTAAGCGGCAAAAAATTCTCTCCCACCTAGCCAAGTTGAATACAGACATTGCCTTTTTGCAAGAAACACATTTGTCTGATAACGAAGCTGCTTAGCTCAAAAGGGGATGGGTGGGTAATGTTATCTCTGCCCCCGGAGATGGTAAGAGAAATGGTGTCGCTGTGTTAATTCGCAAATCTCTCTCTATTTCGCTCCTGACCTCTGATTCAGATCCCGATGGCAGATGGTTGTATGTCAAACTTTCCTCGAAGGGTGTCCCCATGTCCCTTCTCAATATTTATGCACCCACTGGCGGCGATACCGCCTTTTGGCGTACAATGGCTTCCCGTATCTCAGAATACATCGATGATAATTTTATTTTGGCAGGCGATTGCAACTTACCCCTGGACCCCTTTTTAGACAGGCATTCCAAAACATCCTATATCCCTAACAAATCTCACAAATTATTTGGTCAGGCGATATCCCAACACAAACTTGTTGATGCCTGGCGTTTATGTAACCCTACTACTAAAGAGTTTACCTTTTACTCCCCATCTCACCATTCACAGTCCCGCATCGCTTATATTTTTCTTTCCCACCACATTTCTCAATCCCTTACTCATGCCGATATTGGTCCCATCTTGTTCTCCGATCATGCCCCTGTTTTGGTTAACATTGATGTCTTACCTAAATCCAATGGACCAAAAAGATGGCTCTTTAATAATACTCTCCTTCTTGATTCCCAACTTTACAACTTCCTTTGTTGATTTTACCTCAGAATTTTTTGCCATTAATGATACGCCCAACATGCCCAAATACACTATCTGGGATGCTTATAAGGCTGCAGCAAGGGGTTTCATCATTGACTATGTGGCTAAAAAGCGTAAAAATGCCCGCAAACGTACTAGTGAACTTCTCCTCACGATCAAAAAATTGGAGCATTCTTTTTACACCTCCCACTCGCAGGAAAGTTTGACTACCCTTATTGAAGGTAAGATGCAATTCAATAAACAGTCCACTGATGATGCTTCATTATACCTGCTGAAATCTAGTTCAAAATTTTATGGAGGTAAGAATAGAGCGGGGAAGGTGTTAGCCAACTATTTGAAAGTTAAACAACACAAATTGAATATTGAATCTATTTTTGATGTTAATTCCGTTCTAAGGCACACTGATGCTGATATTTTAGAGGAATTTTCCCGTTTTTACTCCACGCTTTACTCTTCTGGAACTCACCCTACTACCCAATCCCTTGATACCTTTTTCTCTAGCATTCAGGCTCCCCCCAATTTTCCTGTCGATTTATCCATTCTTGAAACGCCCATCTCCAGTTTCGAATTACTCACTGCACTCCAGTCTCTTAAGAGGGATAAAGCCCCAGGACCAGATGGATTTACAGTTGAATTTTATTTGCAATTCTCTAAACTACTACTACCTAGACTACACTCTCTTATTGACTCCTTTATCCTCAGTGGTATCTCCTCTGGCACTTTTTCAGACGCCCACGTTTGCATAATACCCAAAGAATGAAAAGATACCCAGTACTGTAAGAATTACAGACCAATCTCTCTAGTTAACATTGACTACAAGATATATGCTAAATCCCTTGCCATCAGATTAGACCCCTTCCTTCCTGAATTGTTGGGCCCAGAGCAGTCTGGATTTGTCAAGGGTCGCTCCATCTCAGACAATACCAGACTTTTGTTCAATGTTCTATCCAAGTCATCGCGATTCCAAGGTTCATTAGCAGCAATTGCTTTGGACGCCGAAAAAGCGTTTGACAGGGTAGAATGGACTTTCCTTTTTTCCGCCCTCAGATGGTTTGGATTTGGTCCTAATTTTATTTCCTTTGTTTCTTTTCTTTATTCCAACCCTAGAGCAGCGGTCTGTGCCAATGGCCTAGTCTCTTCTTTCTTCAACTTAGGTAGGGGAGTTCGTCAGGGTTGTCCCCTTTCCCCCTTCCTTTTTAATCTGGCCTTAGAACCCTTTCTCTCAAAACTCCGCCAAAATCCTAATTTGCATGGCTTCCAATTTTCTCAAACAAACATTAAACTTGCTGCCTATGCAGACGATATCCTTCTCTTTCTTTCCAACCCTACCATCTCTATTCCTGCATTCCTAACTGAAGTCCATGAATATTCCCACATTTCTGGTTATAAACTAAATAACGACAAATGTGAGATTCTACCCCTTACTAAGTTTACCTACAAGCCCGATTTCGTTGCATCCAATTTCTCTTGGAATACTTCACACATCAAATATCTTGGTTCGCACATTGCTCCCTCCCTTCCCGATACTGTTTCGTTATGCCTTAGCATGTGTACACAGAGATTGTCTGATCTCACTTCCAGATGGCATCCGCTCTACCTTTCCTGGTGGGGTCGCCTAGACACGATTAAAATGATGCTTTCCCCAATAGTCCTTTATACTATCTCCAATATTTCAGTTCCTATACCGGCTAAATTTTTTAGGAAAATCAACACCATTCTCTCTGCCTTTCTCTGGTCCGGCAAAAAGGCGCGTATGTCCTTGTTTAGACTACGACTCCCCAAATCAGAAGGTGGGGTCAATTTTCCAGATTTTCCCTCTTATCATAAAGCTTTCCTTCTAAGACAAGCTTCCTTATGGTTGCGAGATCCTGCTGAATCTCCTCCTTTATGGCTTGTTATTGAGCGTTTATCTCTATCCCCCTTTACATTCGCTGAATACCTCTCATTTTCTCGCAAACCCCAACTAATTTCCACTCCCATCCACAAATTCACCACCAAACTTCTTCTTTCCATCTCCCCAAGCCCTCCTTCCTCAGTAGCCGAATTTCTCAGCACCACCATTTGGTACAATAAGAGTATCCTTATTAATCACAAGCCCTTTTACTGGAAATCCTGGAGACAAAGAGGACTGATTTGGGTATCCCACCTCTTCTCTGGCTCTGATTTCTTATCTTTCTCCGTTCTTTGCCAAAGTTTCAGTCTCCCCCACTCTTTTGCCCGTAAATACCTCATACTCAAGAATGCAATCCTGTCCACCTACGCCCAACTTTCCAACTCTCCCGTCCAGCCTGACCCTTCCAATCCCACTCGATGCCTTCATTCCTTGCTCTGTACTCATACTACTGCCTCCTCAATTTACCACTCCTTTCGCAAGACCCTTACTCCCAGGCCAAAATCCACGGTAGAGGAACAATGGGAGTCTGATTTTGACATCTCTTGGCCCACCTCTCTTTGGGATAAAATATGGACCAAACTACGCAAATCCTCCAGGGCTGCCTCCCTCACGCAAACCTTATTTTTTATCTACAACAGACTTCTTTTGTCTCCCCATATGTTGAATAAGAGGTTTCCTTCACTTCCTGACCATTGTTGGTCCTGCTCGACACCCAAGGCTACTCTTTTCCACATGCTTTTTTCCTGCACTGCTGTACACAATTTTTGGAAACTGGTTTGGGCCCAGATTAATACTATATTTCACACTGCACTTCCCTTCTCCCTCACCAACGTGTTTTTAGGAAGCCTCGCTTCCTGCTGGGTAGATGTTGATTTTAATACGCAGATTGTTGATTTATTGTTAGCTGTTGCATTCCAGCAAATCACTGTTAATTGGAAAAATTTTGCTAACATTTCCTTTAAAGCATGGTGGCACAATGTATGTCACAATCATAGGCTGGACACTGTTTTTATCTATCCTCTTAGTCTGGCTATAAAACGACATGCTCTTTGGCTTCCTGTGACATCGTATCTTGATTTTTGTGCTAAACGCCCAGCTCATTTGCATCCCTCTCAGCAGGAGGTCTCCAAGCCTCCCTGATTGACCTTTTTTTGTTCCGTTGCATTTGTATAATCCATTCTGATGCATAGTGTCCCTAATACTGCTTTCTATTATAGAGCCTCAATTATTTGTTATTTCTAAATCTCATGTTTACTTTCACAGCCATGTTTATTATTTCATCTCTCGTATTGTTGCTACGTTTCAGTTTCTTTTATGTAATGACACCCTTATCTCTCTAATAAAGATCTTTTGAACTCAAAAATGAACTTCCCCGTCGGGGTTATGCATGATATGGAAGCACTAGAAACGACAGGAAAGATTTTCATTTCACAGTTTTTATGAAAGTTGTGCAAAGTTGTACAACACATACCTGAATAAAGTGAGGCAGACATGCCTGACATTACTCTCGCTGCCCGGCCCGACGCGAGGATGCTCTTTAGAGGCAGCTATTTCTGTCTCTCTCTGTTCTCCCAGGATGAAACATCGTTTTTTTCTTCAATTGTTCTTCAGAAATATCTCTTTTTCTCGTGCAGCGCCGTGTCTTTGATGTCACTCTGACAGCGCGGCGCTCTACCTCTCACTTTCTCCGAGTCTGTCGCCTTTGAGTTTCCACTTCTGTGTGTGTCGGCCGCTTTCAATCATTGTTTGTTTGTGTGTGTGTGTGTCTGTGTTGTGTACTCCTGACAGAGACAGGGTACGCTGCTGAGCGGTCTTGTCTATGCTTCTTTCTGTCTGTGAAGTCTTCTCCGGATGTCTGTGGATGTTGCTGAAGGCACGGGAGCCGAGAGAGGTGGCAAAGGCTGCATGCCTACAACTTCATTTTGTGAAATGTTTTCATTTGCTTCAGAACCCGACGTGCGTGTTGGTCTGCTTAATATCTCTTTCCAAAACGTGCTGCCATGATTGATTCAGCTATGCTTTTTAGCACAGGGCTTATTTTCCTTGCGGAGGTGTTCTTAACATGCATTGATAAAATAACTAGGCCTTTTATTGACATTTAAGCATACACTACATGCAGCATGCATGTAGTGGATCTCTTTACTCCTGCCTGGAAGGGTTTCACTATTTCTAATAGCCGATTTAGAAGTCAGAGGGGCATATCAACAAGGGCTTTATCTCTGCTTTTTTGGCTTTAAAAGCCAAAAAAGGACAGACAAAACTAGAGCCCTATCAACAACAGGGTGCTAACATGCAAATTTGCATGTTAGCACCCTTTTATTCTACGCTTCCCCTTGCATCTCTAATGAGATGCCAAGGGGGCGTTCCAGAGTAAAATATTAGGAGAAATGTCGCTAAGCGACATTTCTCCTATTATCAAGAATGTCGCTAACCCTGTTAGAGACAAAAAAAGCAGCGCTAACCGCGGTTAACGCTGCTTTTTTACGTCTGGTATTTTTCAGACTTAGCCATGATATCCTATGGAAGGAGGAAATCATGGCTAAGTTTGCCTGTCCCTATCAACAAGGTAACGTGAGATTATCGCTGGGTTTCCAGCGATAATCTCACGTTAGCCTGTTAGCGTGAGGATTTTTATCGCTATTGAGATAAGCGTTGCTAATAGCACTCTATCTCAGCGATAAAAATTCACGCTAGCCGGCGATAATTATCCTAGCGCTAAGTGCGCTTAGAGATAATTATCGCCGGTTGTTGTTGATATGCCCCAGAGACTGTTAGTAACTTTAGTGTTTGCCTCATTGCTGAAAAGTACGGGGAGCCTTCTGTATCCCAGATCAGGGCCGGATCTGGGATCGGCCAACACACGGAAATATGCTGAATTTGTCCTAGTGCCATTTTCTGACCAAACCAAAACAAAGGGCTGATTTGATGGACCATTAACCCAGTATGCACAAACGCATGCAGTCTCCCATACTGTGGAAAACAGCCTGTCTTTACAAGTTAGAAAGGGGAGACAGCGTTTACAACGCTGGTAATACCACGCGGGTAGATAACAAAACCGGACGCTACATCACCGCGTTGTTACCACGCATGGCATTACATCGCAAGTTGTTTCAACGACTTGCGCTAGGTGGCGTGCAACACCAGGGAATGTGTTGGATTTTAAATCCAACACCTTCCCTGCTGTTGCACTAACTGGAGTAGAAATAGTAATTTATAATATTCCTAAATCCAGCGCACCATCTAGCGCAAGTCGTTGAAACGACTTGCGATGTAATGCCATGCGTGGTAACAACGCGGACGATGTAACGACCGCGTTGTTACCTACAGCGTGGTAACACCACGCATTGTAACATCTCATATTCATTAGAAAGTGCCCTGATTTAAAAGTGGGGCCTCTTTTTTAGTTACCTCATTCCATAAAGGAGGCCCCTTTTATTTGGTGCCCAGGCCTATTTTCTGTCCCATTTCAACCCTGCTTGGAGGCAGGTTATTGACTTGTTCAACCCGCTATGTAACAGAGGTGCATGCACTGAAAAAATGCAAGACTTATCTGTGTGGGAGTAGATGCACAAATAATGATTCAAATGGCACATACCAATTTATTTTTTAACTGATTCTTTTATAGCGCTACTCATCCCAGTATAGGGTTTCAGGGCTCATTACATCATACAAACATGATCATACAAGTGTGTAAATCAATGTACAGGAAATGTTACGTAAGACAATGAAGGTTATAATGTATAGTAATCACATATATTCGATTCTTGTAGACCTTATATGTTAAGAGTGAATGTTAGCAGAAACACAAAGTCAAGATATAAAATGTAACGCAGTGATTGGGGTTGTCTGCACAAATGAGACTTTATTACTCCTCAAAGGAAGTCTTCTTCCCAAGCTAAAAATAGCAACAGATTGAGAAAGAAAACAATAAGGATCTAAACCCATGACTCACAGTTTGCATGCAGCTCCTTGATGGCCATAAATAACTCACTGTGCTATATTAGAATGATTACAACTTATGAACTGGAAGTAACAAAATGACCACAGTGTCAAAAGCTGCAGCCCACTTACTTATCAACATAAAATACAAATCTGTGATCTGCATGTTACTCCTTATACGTTAAGCAGGCATATTAACCCCCTTTCTTCTTTGAGTGAAAAAATTGAGTGGATAAAACACATAACTCTCCAGAACTTTTAACCACCAGAGTTATCTTACAGCTATTATAATGCTCTCAAAATCGCTGGACACCAAAAGACCTCTGCAGCAGGTGCCTAACCTTGTAAGATGTTTAAAATACAGCTTCTTTGTGCCCAATTAATTAAGCTAAACTTTGTGGCATATTTATTTTTAAATCAATGTATAAGTTGATTGTTAGACTATACTTTGTAAGCTCTGCCCCTCACGACTCCACCCCATTCGTCTACCACACATTGAAACTCAATTTAAGGGTTCCTGGAGTACATTTTTCCAATTACATCACTGGTTTGTGTTATGGTACATTTTTTAGCCACATTGCATTGCTGCCCTTCTAGGGACAGATTTACTAAACGTTCATGCAATGTAATGCAGCACGGCAAGTTGCTGTGCAGCATTGCATGAATGAGAGAGAGTTTGACAGCATCATATTTAAAAAACATATAGCCCTTTTGAGCTCTCTTCCTGTGCGGGTGCACTTGTGGCTGCCAGCAGCAGCCCGTGCAGGTAAGAGTGGTGAGGTGGTGGGGCCGGGTGGGGGGAGATTTTGATAGACGACCACGAGGGGAAATTAAATAATTAATTAAATTTCCCTCATCGTCTTCTGTCACAATCCCCCCCCACCTGGCCCCACTGCCCCACCTGCATGGACCGCTGCAGGTGGCTGCCAACGCAGGCACCCTTTAATGCTATCCCCATGAAGCTTGCGTTGTGGTCAGTATTGTTTTTGTGCAGGAAGGCATCCTTTCCTTCACAAAAATATCCTCAGAGGCATATTCCTCTTTCAATGTGTGCTCTAGAATGCTGCACACATAGAAAGGAGAAGTAACAAGGAGAAATGAAGATATTTCTCCTTGTTACTTGGGTAGACACTACATTTTGGCACAAAGCTAGGTTTACTGCCTCAGTAAATATACGTTTGCATCAAAATACATGAGCGGATGTATGAGAGTGCCCATGCTCCACCAATATAATGCCTACTTTTTTTTTTTTACAATGCCACTCAAGGCGATGCAAATCAGCCCTTGTGTGGCTTTGTAAATCTTGTCTAGCATTTTGTTTCATGGCTGTGCCAAAAACAGGTCACAAACATAACACAAAATGTTGATCAATTTGGGCCCTAATGTCAGTGCAGGCCTTGCAATAAAATAGATCAGTGCCCCATTTCAAACTAGCACAGTGAATTAAACCTGATGCTTAAGTGTGCCTCGACAATGAAGCCTCTTACATAACAGTAGTTGGGAGTAAGTTAAAAGAAATTGGTTTAAAATCTAAAATCATGAGACAACATTCAGTCCAATAAGAACATATTAAAAGATATTTTTAACAGTACTTGTTTAAAAATAAGTTTCAATATTTTTAACTTTACTGTTTATTTAATGTTGCATTAACTTTGGATTTAAACTCAGCTGAAGAATTCTGAAATCTTTGTCTATTAATCTGACAGGCTATTTAAAGCTCATGCCTGGCTCTTTTCAGAGCTCAAGCCATACCCTGTGCTAAATGGCTCTCTGCTGTGCATATTACTAGCATCTTTTCAAAGGAGCAGCTACCCTCACATCTCCTCCACATACATTCATAAGAAGGGTACAGTAGACAGGCTGGGTACATAGTTGCATGGCTCATGCCAAAGAACTATCTTTGCCGTTACAAGTGAAACTAATTAAGGATTCACTGTCATTCTTCCCTGCAGAGGGTGGTCCCTCAGCTCCATTGATGGAAGGATGATTCCGAAGCCAAGAAAGACTCTCTGAGTCAACCTTAACCGCAAGCTATGATGCTGGTGAAATTCCCACTTCAAAGACCAAACAAATCATGGAACCTGTTGAATCATGTGCAGACAGAACCAACTGGCAACAGAGAACATAAGCAAATGCCAGTTAGTGAGACATCCAGCCTAGATATTGCATAGGTATAGCATCTCCACCTTATTTTTATATTCTACACCAGGACAGTTAGCATGGAGAATGAAAAGTAGTGTACCCCCCACTTGTGATTCCATGTTTGTGGTCGCAAATTGTTGTCTGGTATTTCAACAGCGCTTACTACCCCTAATGTTAGGCACTGAAGCACTTACCTACATGGGTAGAATACTACTCTGTGTAGGATGCGTGGTTGGAAAGATGTTGCCTTTGTTGGTTTTCATCCTATGTAGGAAGTGTTTCCATGTTGTGTATGAGGAGCACTGAGGCACGGTTATCGTGATTAGCAGTGCGATGGATGAAGAAGTGTGAGTTAGGTGCATGTTAACACTTACACACACACCTAACACACCACATCACCCTGTACTTAGGTCTTTATCAAATGGACTTGAAAGGATGATAGGTTCCATTCGTGTCCACCAAAAATTTTAAATCAACTGTCCTTTCCAAACCCATGGCTCTGTGCTTTTCTAGGAGGTCCTGATGCCATAGCCTTGCCAGGTGTATTCACCCAAGAATCAGTAGCTGCAGACACATGACTTGTGTACAGGCGGCACCTCTTTCCACACAACTCAATAGAACAGCCACCTAGTGCAAATAAAGAGGGTAGCATTCATACACTCTCTTCCTGTAGAACCTTCAAGAGCTTGCTAGGCCCAGTGCAAAGACATGTCCATGATTGAAATCCATTTGCCTAATGTAAATGTAGCTTTGCTACTTATCTCATACAGGGAAGAAAAAAAATCTGAAAAGATTGCAGTAGGTGTACATTAAAAAGAAGGGGATTTCAAATATATGAAGGGCCTGAATGAGGCTCTGCAGTCTCTTCCATGCGCTTTGATCTTGGTATACTCTCTTATGCTTGAAAGGAACACACCTAGACTGACACTCCCCCCTTGAAAGAAAAGATAGTTAGATCAGTGTGCAGGTGCATGACAGGATGATTATATGGAAGTGGGGAGGTGGCGCGAAAGACTGGGAAATCAATGCAAAGGTCAGAGTGAAAGTCTATTCAACCATCCATCTATGCATTTACTAATCAAATTTCTAATTCATCAATCCATGCAATGGCTCATGCATCAAACATTTATAACCTATCCATCCAACATCCATCTGTGAAGTCATTCATGCATTCATCCTTCCATGCACAGTCATTGATGCATTATCCAACAACGCACGTGCACACCCAACTGTTCATTCATGCCACCACATCAAGACTCATCCATTCATGTACTCCACTCATCAGGCCATTCACCCATACTCACTTTCACTCACTAACCCAACCAAACAATATCACACACAAACTCACCAATTAATTATGTGCATGTTTCACTTCTAAAATAAAAGTCCAAACAATTGACTTTGTAAATGCATGTGTTTCCATTGGCCTGGTGCTGCTCTTGGTTAAAGTTTCTAAATTATTCACTCTCACCATTTCTCTGTGATGTTTTAATGTTTTCACCCAAACCCTGGCAACATCATTGTCTATGGGAGTGTGTTTTAGTATGATTGACTGTCTTTCACTATCTTCAACCCAACTATATAATTTACAAAGCCATTACAAATAGTACTGCGTATCTTGCAGGGAAGCTTACCATACCTGGAAGTTCTCGACACACCCACAGCCAGTATGCCATCTGACTGCAGAATAAGAAGTGTAAAAAAGGATCTGGAACAATATCTCAGTATCCATCAAGACCTCCTGAACACTACTCTAACTTAGAAAAGTGTTGAAGTCTCCCTTCTTTAAAGAACACTAAATCACGATGTATTAACCCTTCACAAGCCAGCTTACTCTCCGATTACTAGTAGATCTTATGTTTCTCTCTGCTGTCTTTTGGCGAGGTCTGCACAATAGAATATATATATGTAAGAGATTAGGGTATTTGTTGTGAGGGAGAGAAACTACCTCATATAATGATCACTTTCCTTGTCAGGGTGAACTATAAAAAGTCAGTAAACTAACCTGTGCTTAACCATCCGGTGGCCTGGCACAAAGCAGTCAGCCTTAACTTAGAAGCAATGTGTGAAGAATGTATGCAGTATTCAAACAGTAATAAAGTGCAAACACAACACATGATCCCAAACCAATTTAGAAAAAGAAAAACAATATATGATTTTGTTTTTAAAAGAGCTCTATTGAACAATTGCAGTGAGATATACCGAGTGTACATAATATCAATAAGTTTGTAAATTAAATACACAGCATGGAATTAAAGTGCAAAGACAGGCCACATTCTGGATCACCATATATTTATTAGAATCAATTGGTGAGACCCAAAACAAATAGTATTCAATACAAATGGCAATTTAGGAAAGGTTGCTCCAGGGGGAGACGTGCAGAAGACAGGGTGCTCAGAAGTGAGGTGAAAGAAGTGAATATTTCCACAGAAATGCGTAAAAGGTTTAATATGTCAAAGCATAACACAAGAGGACTGGTTGTAAATCACCATCCTAACAATGCCTGGCCAAAATAACACAATAATATATTTGATTTAATTTCAAAAATGGAAATTAATTCCAAGATGGCACGTGAAATCAGGGCTCAAGGTCCAAGCAAAACAGGGGGGGAGGTGGGGGGGCGTCGACGTTTCGATCCGACTTGTAGCCAAAAGGGGGGGGTTTATTCCTCGGCCTTGCGGATCTTCATCAGGACTGTGCAGGGCAACCTAAAATGGGTAAGGTCAGGTCGATGCACTTGGGATAAAAAACATACCTAGGCTTTTGAACAGGTGGTACTGAGGGATGTGGATAAGATACTGGCTAGTCGACAGTATGTGAAATACAATATAAGCAAGTCAGAACGGGAAGGGCTGCAATCTTTAAAAGCCAATATCAGCATAGTGATAAAGCCAGCTGATAAGGGTGGTGCGATTGTGGTACAAAGTGTTGCAGACTACAAGAAAGAAATTCTAGCACAGCTGTCTGTTAGAGGGAATTATGAAAAACTGAGGAAGGACCCGACCCAGGAAATCGGTAACATCATAAGGCGTGTCACTCATGAGGCTTTGGAATCAGGCTTTCTGAGTAGAACCGAATATGAGTACCTCAATAATAAACATCCTAGGATGCCCACGATCTATACTCTCCCTAAAATACACAAACGCATGGAGGATCCACCGGATAGACCCATAATATCAGGATGTGGCTCCATTTTGGAACCACTTTGTAAGTACATTGACGTATTTTTGAAACCCATTGCCGAGAGTACATCTACCTATCTAAAAGACACCATGCAGACGATCCAATTAGTGGATGAGCGCCCTTATGACCCTGGCACTGACATGTTGGTTACTATGGATATAACGTCTTTATACACTAATATCCCGCAAGCAGCTGCCCTCACTTGCATTAAGTCAGTATTAGATGAGCGGCCCACACCACATAGGGTCCCCACAGAATTTATCATCGAACTCCTAGGGATTGCAATGGCCAGAAACTTTTTCACTTTCTTAGGCGATTACTATGTACAAACGAAAGGCGTGGCTATGGGGGCGAGCTTTGGCCCGAATCTAGCAATCATATTCATGCATGAATATGAACTACGTTTTGTCCTAAATTAATATAATCCATATGGTGACGGCATTGTGCTGTGGCGACGTTATATTGATGATGTCTTAATGATTTGGAAGGGTAATGAGGAACAACTAACACTTTTCCACCAGTGGCTTAATAACTGTTCCACTGACATTCAATTTACGATTGATTCCAGTAGAGATACTATCAATTTCCTGGATATCAAAATAAATGCCCAGTCTGGTAAACTATATACCAGTCTTTACAGGAAAAGCAGTGAACGTAATACCCTTTTGAGATACACAAGCCACCATCCTCGGAATCTAAGGGACAATTTGCCTTTCGGCCAATTTTTGAGGATACGGAGGAATTGTTCCAGAAAAGAGGACTTTTTTGAGGAATCAGCAGGCCTGCTGGCTAGATTAAGTGAACGGGGCTACCCCATCGGCCTACTAAAGAAAGCACGTAAACGTGCTTGGCATAACCATAGGGATTTTTTATTAGTCCCGAATGATAAAAAGACTACCAAGGAGGAACGCCTAGTGTGTGTAACCACGTTTAACACCAAGAGCAATGCCATTAAAAGGATTATTAATCAACATTGGCATTTGGTTTCTGACGAATTAGGGAATATATCTACCCCTTTACATGCTTTTAAGAAAGGCAAGAACATCAGGGACTCTGTGGTCCAATCCCTACTACACACACCCAGGACCCCTGGACAGACCACTCTCTGGGGGATCCCAGCAATCAAGGGTCATCACAAATGTGGCTCGTGCAAAGCGTGTACCATGTCTAAAGATCTGACCGATTTCACTCACAATGGCCGAACATATATATTACATGAACACAGTAATTGTAACAGCAGCGGCGTTATTTATGCAATCGCCTGCCCCTGTGGTTTCATATATATTGGACAAACCATTCAGAGAGTTAAATGTCGGATCTTACAACATGTCAGTCGGATACGATGTAAAGTGCAAGGTGCCCCACTTGTGGAGCATTTTATTAGATTAAATCATGCACCTGACAGCCTCAGATGGTGGGTCATTGAAAAGGTCAAACCGAACCCAAGAGGGGGCGACTTTAGCATCGTTTTGAATAAACGAGAGTGCAAATGGATACATACTTTGGACACGGTTGCCCGGGGCTTAAATGAATTTGAGGAAATTAGTAGGCAAGTATCTGTACTTACTAATACATGATTTGGCCTCACTAGTAAGGTAGAGAGCCTTTACAAACATCAGGTGTCTGGCCTTTACATTATAGTTAGTGGTACTGTACATACTACGCTAGGGCTCTAGTGTTAGGAATGTAACCATCTAATTCTGTGTATATACTTGTTTTCATTTAAGTGATTACCTGTTTGCCAACTTTGTTTGTTTTGTTTGTCAACATGGGCTATGTTGCCCAGGTTTTTTTAAATGATGATGTTTTCAAAATGAACGTGCTTCTCTACATAGAGTATTTTTGTTTGTTTCCCTTTATAAATTGTTCCCTTCATAAATTGGTCTGTTAATTTTGTAAACTTCACTTTTGTAAATTTCATCAATGTTTTGCATCGATATGTCCTCTCCTCCCCCCCTCTCCCCCCCCTTTTTTAACTAGATCTGTAATTGTAAGAGATCTGTATAAATATAGCGATGTTTAGAATGTATAAGTTTTTCTGTTCACATTAATTACATGCTGCATGTTTACTTTGGGAGAGTCTGTCCTCCCTTTTCCCTCTTCCACCGGCAAAGTAGCTTTCACGTTTCTGAAGCCTTTACCGATTTAACGCGTCTGCGCGTTGACCGTTTTTTCCATTAGGCAGTCCCACGTAGACGGAGATGGTCGCACTGACGGAGCGCGCGCACCCCCGAATCTCTCTAATTAATCCTCTAGTCTGTAAGTACACTGCCCTCGGCAACTGACACGCTCCAATGCCCGTATTCTCCGTTAATGGTTACTCATGTTGGTGCTTATTTGTTCATATGATGAGACTAGGTCAATTGTGCGGCGATCTTTTGACGCCTTCATCTCATAGCCCGTGAATGCCCCCTTTTTCCAATGCTTATTCTACCGCCTACAAGTGTGTACTACGGGGGAATTAACATCTTGTCTGCCTCAGGCTTGTAATTCAATTTTTACGGGGAAACAATTCCTTTATAATTTCTTTTGGTTGCCTTATGCCTCCAATCCCTTGACTTTACTTCATGTTTAGCGGAGAGTGAGCTTTTATCCAATATAGTAATTACTATCTTTTATTAGTTGTTTTTTGACCTACACATAATACCTCCTTTTCTCCATATAGAAAAATTCAGCAAGTAATCTGACGCTACGGGGGTAGATTCATTTAACCTTTTTTCAAGGTAAATAACTCCTTATGTAATGGATAACCCTTTATTGAATTGTTCAACATACTCACCTGAGTATTTTCCCTCCTTTTAAGATAACGCACGATAAATGTACCTTCTTCTGTTGGATTCTGCAATATGAACCACGGACCCCAGTACTGCCTTTTAAACAAATAATCTGGGTGAGAATTCATACATACGAATAATTTAGGTATGTTTTTTATCCCAAGTGCATCGACCTGACATCTGGTCCCTTACCCATTTTAGGTTGCCCTGCACAGTCCTGATGAAGATCCGCAAGGCCGAGGAATAAACCCCCCCCTTTTGGCTACAAGTCGGATCGAAACGTCGACGCCCCCCCCCTCCCCCTCCCTCCTTGTTTTGCTTGGACCTTGAGCCCTGATTTCACGTGCCATCTTGGAATTAATTTCCATTTTTGAAATTAAATCAAATATATTATTGTGTTATTTTGGCCAGGCATTGTTAGGATGGTGATTTACAACCAGTCCTCTTGTGTTATGCTTTGACATATTAAACCTTTTACGCATTTCTGTGGAAATATCCACTTCTTTCACCTCACTTCTGAGCACCCTGTCTTCTGCACCTCTCCCCCTGGAGCAACCTTTCCTAAATTGCCATTTGTATTGAATACTTTTTATTTTGGGTCTCACCAATTGATTCTAATAAATATATGGTGATCCAGAATGTGGCCTGTCTTTGCACTTTTTTAATTCCATGCTGTGTATTTAATTTACAAACTTATTAATTTGTAATCATTGATTGAATTGAAATATTGGTCCGGGGCCATTGTCTTTTGTATCAAACAGTACCCAGGTCCTTGACCGGTTCCTTTTGGGTTACCCCGTTCTTTATAATGGCTACATAATATCAAGCATTATTCTCAAATTGTTAGGATCCAGTTTTTGGACATAGGCCATTATCATTGTTCAACTACTGAAATACAATAATCTGCAAACAGCTACATCTTTGTTATATTAGTACCTCATTAGATATACAGTGCTATGTCTTCCGGTAGACCGTGCATAGTCTTGCAGTCCGTGGAAGAGGCATCTGTGTCTCCCTAATGCAAGAGATACATTCGAAGTTGGTCCCAAAAAATCCTTACGGGGAGACCTAGGATGCAGTTTCATAGCATATGTTTCCGCATGATCTCTACATTTTATCATATCTTGTATCATGTACCATTTATCATATCGGGCATCCAGAGCAAATCAGCTCTCCTCTTACTCGGGAGGAGCACCATCAAGGTAAACCGTTGTATTTCTTAGGGTATGTCAATAGTTGCTTCCAATACTTAGCAAGTCAACAACTTTGGTCCAATATGCTAACACTTTAGGACAAGTCTAAGGGCCTTATTACGAGTTTGGCAGTCTTCCAATGGGACCGCCACCTCATCGGTCCCCGGAAGACCGTCAAGCCTGTGGTGAGCATGGAAATACCCTTATATAAAATTAAGGGGCTTAGGAAACATCAACAGGGGGAAATGATCTGATCCCTGTTAACACAATGGGTGGAGGGTTCAAGTTTCAGGTTTTGGCTGGTCAAACAGTTGCTATATTGTGGATATAACTTGATTTTGGATGGTCAGCGGATCAAGGACTGGGGATTTTTTAATGGGCTACTGTTTGTATTGCATATATGGATTTTATTTCCAGCGCACAAAAGATGGCCTGAGGAGATTTGTAGACCAGCAGTAGATGACTCCCCTTTATAGTAAACAAAAAACATACATTTTAATATTTATACCCTGGGATTGACCCACAGCTTTTCAAGGTATTACTATGGGTATCACCAATGCAATGTTCCACATTCTCTTACACTAGAGTCAACTGTTTACACTACGCTGCTTTACACTGAGGTTGTATCACAACTGAGGTCCCACTTGTTCTTTTGTTTATAGGACTTAGATTACCCCTTGAGATTGCACCGAGGTTAAGGTGACATGGATTACCTGACATTGTGGGTAAGCTTGAACTATATACATACACATTATGGTTTCACATACTGTCGAAGTGATGGATGAAAATTCTGTATCCCAAATTGTGTCCACAACATCCCTTGTTTGGACACCATGTTGAATATTAGAGGTGAGTGAAATGGTTTAATTGTGCATGATATTTTGACAAATTGTCTCTTTCAGGTAATACACCCACAAGTGGATCCTTGGCTGAGTGGCAGTCTACTCCAACCACTGGTTTTGAATATAATTTATTTTCTATAGTTTTGTATGTTTACATCATGAGCCACACTACCCATCTTTCACTTTGGTCCGGTCCTAAGAAAGCCACCACACTTCTACAGAGGGTATGATGCTGAAACATGTCGAGCTTCACTTTTCTATCACACATTGAATACCCTCCAGTCTTAGGTTTGTTTTTAATCCTGACCTTCAGACGCCCCAATAAAGTTACAGGGGTACCTTGAAGTTAGTTTTATTTCCCATACATTTTCTTTTTTTTCTACTTCTTCCCACATCCTGCTCATCAACATGTTTTAGGATACCTCTTTCTAACACTGAAAACATCCCTTAGCTCCTTCCTCTCAGAGAGGGGGTTGTAGCCCGCATTGTGACTAGTTTCGCAATGTGACAAGGTTACCCTATGATGAAGCATGCCACCTACGGCTGGGTTAGGGAAACCCTCCAGTAAAAGGACTACTCCAGCACACATAATATTTAGACCCAGGAACCTAATTTGTGTTTTTTGTATATGGATTTTATACCTGCTGCATGGATCACTATTAACAGGAATGATACACAAGCACTTTAACTTTTGAATATTTTAAATTTAAGTAATTCATTATTGATTATGTAATCTGTATTTTGATGTGTTTTATAAACCTGTCTTAAAAATGTGACACAATGCTTTATAAAAATCAATTACAAAAAATTAAAAAACTTAGCTTATGGAATGTTTTGGAAGCTAAAACAGTTAAATATACTAGTATACACACTCCAAGGTAAACTAAGTCAAGAAGGTGCTGGACACTAAAGGATCAACATTAAGGGGCCAATTCCGATATCGGGCGGAAGGGCACCGAATCGGGTTCGGCCATAGCGGATCCGATTCCGATGCTTCTTTTCCGACCAATCCGTACACGTGTCCGGACGACGAAGTACGATGTGAAGATGCGCGTATTCTCCGACCGACTCGTTCCCGGCTCTGACCCTATCCGTCTGACTCGGTCGCACGCAAACCGACGCGTACAATGGAGACGATTCTCGACCAAACGAGTACGATGCTCAAATCGAACAGCTCGATCGAGTCGGAGCGTCCGGCTCGCAAATGCTCCTGGAGTCGGACTTCGGGGGCCCGTGTCAGACCCCCCGACACCCGCAGCCGTACGACTCGCACACAGGGGGAGACCCATGGGTCACCCCCACACAGGCATGTACGGTGCGGATGGCACCAACGCGAACCCACTGTCGGGGGCGCACTTTTTCGAGATGTACCCATTCTGTCAATGGGAGCGCATGTACGCGTCATACAACTGGCTCCCATTGACTTCTATGGGAGTCCAACTGAACCGAGTCCGACAGCATATGTGCGCATCGTACTCGCTCGGTCGGACTGTAGGGGTCCGGCTCGGTCGGAAAACACTCCGGATCCGACTCGGTCGGAGTGCTTTCCGACCCGGATCGGAATCGGCACCTTACTATTTCCACTCCAATGGAACTTAACTGGGGAAAGGTGCTGGACACTTAAGAGACAACATTGACCATTCCCACAACGATAAAACGTATCTAAGGTAACGTTTGGACACTAAAAGTGTTAAATATACTATTCCCACTAGAGAATTAAATAAATCAGGGAAGATGTTGAACACTAAAGGACCAACATTTACTATTCCCACCCCAATGTAACTTAACCCCTTCCCCGCTCATGACGGAACCGTTCCGTCATGAGCCACGGTTGGCGTGTGCTCATGACGGAACGGTTCCATCATGACAATCCTGTTGGCGGCCGCTCCGCCTGCGCGGCGCTGTTTCCCCGCCTGTGCGGGGCGACAACGCAAATGGGCGGAGTCATGACGGACCGTTCCGTCATGAGCACAGCTCAACTGTGGCTCATGACGGAGCGGCTCCGTCATGAGCACAGGCCCACCGCGCTGCCCCCCTGCCCCCCCCAGCGCTGCAGCGGAATGTCCGCAGCAGCGAAGGGGTTAACTCAGGGAAGGAAAGGTGCTTGACACTAAAGAGGCAACAGTGGCATTTCCCACTGCAATACAATTTATCTCAGGGAAGGTTTTGGACAGTAAAAGGGTTACGTATGCTATTCCCACTCCAAAATGAAATAGGTCAGGGAAGGTATTTGACACGGAAGGGGCAACATTGACTATTCACACTCCAATCTAACTTAACACAGGGAAGGTGCTAAACAGGCAACATTTTCTATTCACACTGCAATTAAACTTATCTGAGGGAAGGTTTTGGACACTAAAAGGGTTAAATATACTATCCCCACTCTAAGATAAATTAAGTCAGGGAAGGTGTTGGACACTAAAGGAGTTACATTTACTTTTCCCACTCCAATGCAACTTAACTCAGGGAAGCTGCTGGACACTAAAGAGGCAGCATTTACCAATCAAATTTAAATATAACATAGCAATGAAGGTGCTTGACATTTTGGGGTCGATTACGATCCCGTTCGGAAGGGCTCCGAATCGGATTCAGGTTTGCCGAGTCCGATTTGGAATCCTGTTTCTGACCATATCGTATCCAGTTCCGAACGACCGATGACGATGTCTGTAAATGGTTAGGGCTCTCCGAATTGGTTCCGAAAGGCATTAAGGCAGGTCGAACCTTTCGGAGCTGAATCGTACAGCTCTATGGACACGGTTTCCAAGTGAGCGATTACGATGACAGATTCGGACAGCTGTTCCAATTCGGTTTGCCTGAAATTAAACAGCTGTCAGAATCTTTATTTGGGGGAGCGTAGCAGGCCCCTTTCACCCTGTGCCCTCTGAATCGGGCCGTGGGGGTACCCATGGGTTTCCTCTTCCCAACCATGCACAGTGCAGCAGGCACCAAGGAGTGCCTGCTACAGGTTGCACGATTTTCCCCAGCCACCCCTTTCTTGAATGGGTGCCTGTGTTCTCTTTCAGAACATAGGCCCCCATTGAAGTCAATTGGAGTCCAACTGAATCGTATCCAGATGCATAGAAATCGGTCAGACTCCCCCGATCCAAGTTGTTTGGAAATTGATTACGTCGGAATGCCTTCCGGACAAGATCGTAATCGGCCCCTAAATAGACAAAAATTACAATACCCCCACTACTAAGTTAATATTTACTATTATCACCACATTATTAACAAAGTGAACAAACATCTAATAAAAAACATATTTATTCTAAATTAAATAAATAATCATAATTTTAAGTGTTTATTATCCATATAACTTTTAAAATATATTTCATACTAAATTGGACACAGTATTTATATATGAATATATTTAACACAGTACAATTTTTGAAAACACTGGGGAGCATTACGAAGTTGGGTTGATGCATTACTATTTCTATTTGTATTTCTATTTATTTACTTATAGAGTGCCCGAATCACCCCATTAGGGTATCTCCGCGCTAGGACCGCCATAATAAACCAAGGAGGGACAATCAGAACAGTGAGGTTTTCAACAGCTTTCTGAATGCCATTGACGCAGGTGAATGGGGAGTTCATTCCAGTAGTGTGGGGCCGGTTGGTAGAAGCCTTTGCCATCTACGCGGGTTTTTTTAAAGCGCGGAACTTGGAGCAGTGCTTTGGCTCCAGAGCGAAGAGGTCTGGAAGGAACATAGCTAACACATTTTTCATTTAGGTAGCTGGGGCCTAGGTTGTTTAATGCTTTATATGCAATACAACAGATCTTAAATTTGATACTCTTCCGTACTGGTAACCAGTGTAGTTTTTGAAGAAGAGGGAGTGATGTGTTTCTTGGGGAGGCATTGGTCACCAGGCGGGCCGCAGTGTTCTGGACCACCTGAAGTTTGTTTATGGAGCTTTCATTGGCTGAGATCAGCAGAGCGTTACAATAGTCTAGACTGCTATTACAGATTGGAACTGCCAGACCATAGGTCAGCGGTTCCGACCGCACAATTTAGATGCGACTGGCCTATGGGCGGTCAGAAACATACATTTTTCAATGGCCGCTTGTGTGGAGGGCGGAAATGGCCCGCAACACAAGCTGCCATTAAAAAATGTATGTTTTTAAACATCCCTGCAGCATGTGGCAGGCACATGTGGTGCCTGACACACAGTGCTGGGATGTTTAGTGGAGCACCATTGGTGCCCCCAGGTTCCATAGCGGAGCGCCAGGCGTAAAAGGGGCCCTGCTATGGGACCCCAAAGTAACCCTGGGCGGAGCTGGCATAGTGGAATAAAGCACGTTTCAACGACTTGCGCTAGGTGGCGCGCTGGATTTAGGAATAGTATAAATTACTATTCCTACTCCAGTTAGCGCAACAGCAGGGAAGGTGTTGACAGAAAGTGACATCATAATCCTGATGGCGGAGCCGAGGCTGGTTCCACCATCATTATGGGATTATGTGTGTTTTGGCGGCTCTGATGGGCTCTTTGAGCCCGTCGGAAGTGCAGCGGACGGTCCCTCTGCCTTCTGCATCGTAATACGGCTGGAAGAAAGCAGTGGTAGATGTCGGGTGGACCGCATCCAACAGTCAGTTGGTTGCAGTCTGTCCGACATCGTAATCAGACCCAAAATCTAAATTTAATTAAAAATATATTATTAATTATGAACAATATAGTTTAAAATGTATTTTTAAAATATATAACATACAACTTACATTATTTTTAAAATAAGTAATAAATATGTAGGAATGTATTTTTTTTTAAATGTTCTATTTATAAAATAATTTTTCTATATATTTGTGTGCTTTTTCATTTACCCAAATAAACTATTTTCAAAATTGGCATGATATAATATTTTCAATTATTTCTTTCCAATTTTACAACATTCAAAAACAATTTTATTATAATTTTTTGAGATTTAAAAAAACAAATTAATAATAATTTTCTTCAAACTAATATTAAGTTGTTTTAATCAAATGTCACATAACACTATTTTTTTTAAATTACTTTGTATAATTAACACTAATTTATTAATTTTCCAAAATCTGTTAAAAGCTTTGAAAAATGTATTTAGAAATAATCTAAAATAAATTAGAAAAATGTAAATTCTAAAATAAATTATTTTAAAGTACTTCAATTATAAACAAATATATATCCACACCCTTATTCAATATTAATTCAACACCCCTCTCCAAAAAAATGCCAAAATGCAATTTATGAAATTTACAAATTACACATCCAAAAATAAACACTACTATATATTTATTTTAAATACTCCCAACCCTCACCCCCTATAAACCAAATATCATGTTCCCCTTTTATTTCTAATTTTGTTTTAAATTAGCAAACCCACTCCTGTTTCTTTTCTTTTTTAAATAAACATTTTAAAATAAATATAAAAAATATATACACTAATACAATATTTTAAAAATACTTTCCACCTTTATACCCTATGTAACTATAATCCCACTCTAAAAATGTAATTATAGTGAATAACAAATAAACAAATTAAATTAATGATATAAAACATTATTATAAAAAACTAAAAAAGTTGAAACAATTACTATAAATAAAAGAAAACCTAGAAAAACATAAATACAATTGCACACTATTTACCACAAAAAATGATATTAACAATGATATCAACTACATCGATGTTCAACACATTGAAATACAGTACAACACCTCAAACGATATTTTTCACGAAATTAAAAATAACTATACTTATGTGTCACGATATTATTAACATGATATTTATGTTACACAATATTTTAAATTTTATATTTTGTCCGAATACTGTTTAAGAGTAGCCTTACGAATAACACAGTGATTGTGATAATCGTAGTGATCGCGAACAGTAAATTCTAATTCAAACTTGGGTACCCAGTAAACTTTTAATTTGCTGATACTATGTGCCCGATTCCGATCTCAGCCTGCCTCTGCACCGCCGCCATTCCCACCCACCTTTTCCTCCGCGTAACAATCGGGATCCAAGATCCTGGTGGTGTTGGCGGTGTTGTCGCGGGCTGGTGGTGGTCCAACCACCACACTTGTAATCGGGTGGTCGGATCACCTAGGTCGCGGCGGTTGGGCCGCCACCACGGGTATGGCGGTCCTAAAACTGCCTTACTCATATTAATGCAAAAGCAACAGTTGAAGGACAGAATGCAGAACAATGTCATACATTCACCCCAGTACAGAGATCTGGGCGTAAATCCATCGTTTTTTTGCTCACCATGCCGTTCCAGTTTGAACCCAGCCATATGCAAATCAGTCCTGACCCTGTGCCTCATGGGAACAGTCCAGCCCAAACTGCCAAGCCACGTCCTCCCTGGACTGGAAACAAGCATCCTAGGACCGGTTTCAGGGTTTCACCCCTCTTCAGCCAGGTTAGCATATTCCAGTGGCATGGAGAGCACGGGACCCACGTCTGGGCATACCCTTCCCACTTGGGGTGACAAATGCAAAAACAACAGTTGATGGACAGAATGCAGAACAATGTCACACATTCACCCCAGTACAGAGATCTGGGCCTAAATCCATCGTTTTGTTGCTCACCATGCCGTTCCAGTTTGAACCCAGCCATATGCAAAACAGTCTTGACCCTGTGCCTCATGGGAACAGTCCAGTAGAGATCAAAAAAACGATCGATTTAGGCCCAGATCTCTGTACTGGGGTGAATGTATGACATTGTTCTGCATTCTGTCCATCAATAGTTCTTTTTGCATTTGTCACCCCGAGTGGGACTGGTATGCTCAGACGTGGGTCCCGTGCTCTCCATGCCACTGGAATCAAGCTATCCTGGCTGAAGAGAGGTGAAACCCCGAAACCGGTCCTAGGATGCTGGTTTCCAGTCCAGGGAGGACCTGGCCTGGCAGTTTGGGCTGGATTGTTCCCATTGGGTGCAGGGTCAAGACTGATTTGCATAAGGCTGAGTCCAAACTGGAATGGCATAAAGAGCAAATAAACGATGGATTTAGACCCAGATCTCTGTACTGGGGTGAATGTGTGAAATTTTTCTGCATTCTGTCCATCAATAGTTCTTTTTGTACTCATATTAAGGCCCCTTGTTGAACTCCTGGAACTTCATCGCATCTTATCTAAACCTACATTTTTGCCAGAAACAGATAATATCTAGTAAAATAAAAAGTGCCATCGTAGAGTGCAAAATAAATCTGACGTAGTGACAGAGAGTATGGGCAGGAGGACTCAGGGAACATTTGAAAATTTTTGCAAATATTTTAACATACATGGTTTTAGATGTGATGTCGCTCTATTAATATCAAAAAGGGAATTCAAGGAAAAAGGTGTCTTGGAGTCAAGAAGGAGATTTCCAGACTATTTGACTGCTAAGTACTCTTCCTCCCTTCTGAGAGCACCCTGGAAAGATGCCACTTCATTTCCTTTTCTGTCCAGTATATTGATCCCAGCAATGTGGCTGGCAATATTGCGGGACCAAAATTGGCTTTTGCCCTGGCAGGGAGTTAGTTAAATATTCAAGATGCTAAAGAGAACTGTATCTGGGGCTTAGGCATGCGTTGCTCTCAAGTACATGTATTACTGGACTGTTTATACTTTTAATCTTTTTAATGCTTTTTTAACCAGTTTTTAAGAACTATGCAATTGAGTCTAGGGCGGATGTGATGCAACTTGTATATAGCTTTTCATGTTTTGATTTAACTTGTGCAGTGAGAAGGTTTTTGTTGCCTATAAATAGGGGAGAGGGATTTGATAGGTTGTTTTGTACTCCCTGTACAGTTTGGCAAACCTTGCGGTTTACATAAACAAACATTTTACTACTAAAACAAATGTTCATTGCGGTAATAAATTCCATGTAGTAAAGGTGCAACAAACCACAGTAACTAAAAAGCATTGAAATATGATCATTTTGACTACTTTAGTCTGTGATGCAAGAGTTTTAAAAAATGGTCCAAAGTTCAAAGGGAGACCAGGAAAAGGGGAGCTCCTACCAATGCCATCAGATAGTGATGCTGATTTGTTGCGGAATGGACCCAGCACCCATTTTGAAGTCAGGCGCCATATACCATAAAATTCAGGGCCTTATTTATGAGACCTTGCGACAGTTTTGTGCTGCCATAAAACATGCCCCCTGTTGTTCCCTTGGATGCATCACTTTGTAAACCCCTGCACTACATTATACCTGCGTCAGGTATAACGTATGCAGGGGGGCGTTCCCACACAAGTAAGCCTCGTAGAAGTGACGCAGTGAAATCCATGAGATTTCACTGCGCCAATTCTAGGACGCCAGTGCGTTAAAACCTTGCGCCTGCCTCATGGCAGGTGTAAGGGAGACGCAGTGCTATATCTATAGCGCTCCCCCCTGCATTGCTGGAGTTGCGTCAAGCTTCCGACACAACTCCAGCAATGCGTCATTTTTGCATCGACAGATATGTCAGTAAAACTGACGTATCTGTCATTCCTTGCGACATGATGCGTCATACAGTAAATATGACGCATCCATAATGTCGCAAGGAGGGCGCAATGAAAAGTGAGTTATCGCTGTTTTCACGCAGCGATGCGTCACCTTTCATAAATGAGGCCCTCAGTCTCTAAATATATGAGCAAGACCAGCTTCCTCCCAGACGGCTTTAAAAGTGTGTTCTTCCTCTTTTCAGTTGTTTATAAATTGATTTCCTGCAGAATGTAGCTGTCCCTGAAGAACTCAGGAGAATATTTTGAAGTCTTCATCTGAATCTTTGAAAACTCCTAAATGTAAATTTTGTTGCGTCTAATCTCTAGTGGGATGTGCTGTTTGCAGAAGACTTGAGCATTTGTGAGACCTGGTTGAATACTTGAGATGTCACAATCTTTATGATTTATACAATGAAATGATATCCCTATCCTGCATGCGCGGTGTCTAAATGGTAAGATGTCTGAAACATTAGGAAAACATAACAGATGTTTACTTAACAGGATCCGCAGCATATGCTTCGATTTAATTCAGGGTTGTGTTTGTCATGCAGTTATGAATTTACTTCTCCCTTTATTGTAATTGCACAACAGAACAGACGGGGGAAGCTTCTGTGATAGCTCCCTGTGCAATTTTAATTGCTATAGCTGCAGATAGCCACTCCTCCTTCTGTGCAGGTCTTATACTTGCAAAAAAAATGACAAAGGGAAGGCCTAGCAGGCCCATGCACATCCGTTTGTCTCTTTTATCTTATTTGTTCAATCCCCTCCTTCACTCTGCTCTTCCTAAAGGCACAGTGCAAGGGTTTATAGTGCCAAAGACAAAATTAAATGTTGTTGATTTTATGCCTACTTTCTCTGAAAAAGGGAAGCTGTACTTGAGCCTTTAAGCTGCTACCTGGCTTTCCCTACTGTGCCTTGTGGTTGCATTACCCATCAGCAGTTGTAAGGGCTCATTACGATGGTGGTCGGATGAGTATTCGACCGCCATCGAAGCGGCATTGAGACCAGCCGACAGGAGCCGTCTGTCCAACTGACCATATTTTGATCAGACCTTGTGCAGATGCGTGGAAAATACCTTTTTCTACTTCAGCTTTTCTGCGGCCGAAAAAAAAGGACAGCAGTAGAAAAGGGCATTTTTCAAACATTCATGCTCTGTGTGCCAGGCACTCATGGTGTCTGGCACATGGTGCATGGATTTTTGGGGGGACACTACATGGCCGAAAGGGGGACATGGGCTGATAGCCTTTTCAAGCTGGCATTCAACTGGCATTTAAACGCTGTGTGACAAGTGCAGATCTACAACAACATGCACTTTGGAGAAATTAAATGAGTTTGCAGACCACGTGTTTGCAAATATTTTGAATAAAACGAGATCTGTAAAAAATGGTTTTTGCAGTGTATAAAAATCATCAAACTACCAATTAGAAACTAATTTAAACATCCTTTTGAAAATAAAATCACAAACCAACTTTCTACTGGGGTATTTTTTGGACCAATCTCCCTAAGAAAGGGTTGTAAAGCAGATGCTGCTTTTTGCAGCTCTGCATTTTGACTGTATCACATTTTTATAGTGTGGTAGATGTAGTAATTCTATACAGGTCAAACATTCTCAGAATGAACTGCAGAAACCCTGCCTCGTGTAAAAGAATGACGTCTGATTTCTCTATCAACGCTGGGAATGCAAGCCACAACACACCTCCATTACTGCCTGCAGTGCAGCCACTCTCCCTTAAAAAGACAGGACCTAAAATGATTAAAATAAATCTAGGGCCTTAGTTACAAGAAGGTTCTGCAGTGTGGCACCGCAAGCCATTTGACTGCTCCACGCTGCGGCACTTTCAAAGCGCAGGGATTTGTCACATTTACAAGGATATGACGGATCCCTTTGCTCTCTCCTGCGCTGGTGCACAATTAGCTGCCATGCGCCGACGCAGGCCCCCTTTCCCCAAGGATGCCTATGTCTCGAGGATGATTGTTTATTTGCAGCAAGGTGTCCCTTCCTGCACATAAACAATCTGAAATGGCGTTTTCCAACTTCTATGTGGGCTACATTAGCACATATACTACTTGTTAAACGTCATTTTTTTAATGATTGTTAATGTGCAGGAAGGCACACCTTCCTGCACATAAACACTCATAAGAGGTGATTTCCTTGTTCTATGTGTGCTGCAGAAAGCAGCACACATAGAAACAGGGGGAAAACGAGGAGAAATTAATACCTTTCACCTCGTTGCACCTCCCTACGCCTCCCCTGGGGAGGCGTAGCATTCAGACCCATTTTCAGGTTTGCGATTTCTTGTAAATCTGGAAATATATCAGTTTCCAGGGATGTTGCGTGGGAACACAAACAGCAACACCCATGTAATGCCCCTTTCATGCAAAGTGCTGCATGTAAAGGGGCTGTATTTACAAGGACAGGAAAAGCCACGCAGGCTGGCTTTTCATCTCCTTGTAAATACGGGGAAGCAAAATGCGCCGCCGATGCGTTACAAAAAGTTACGCACCGGTGGCGCAAGGTATTGTAAATAAGCCCCCTAGTAAGGTGCGATGGACATTAGGTGGAGCATTCAGCACCTCCCTGGTCCATTGTCTGCTGCACTAATGCCTGCAGTCCATATTTACCTAGTGGGAGCGGTACGTCACAGCCAGTTTTCGCTTTGAGAATGGATACCACCCCCTTTCGGACTTTAGTATCCGTCCAAAGGATGCAGACCCTCATACTTATCCCTGTGAGCTGCTGATAAGAAGGTGTCATTTGACATCCATTTTACTTACACATCTCACACAGTCACAATATAGATATTACAAGACGCAAATCCATTTGCACCTCGTAGTCTCCTTTTTGTACTTTGGGAATTCTTGGTTACTCTTGCAAAGCCTGTCACTTTCAATACAACAGTTATTGTGGTAGTGCTTCTTAAAAAAGTATATGGAAAATGCATGGGATTTTGCTTTTTGGAACCCCCCCCATTATCTCGGTCCCTGCTTGACAGATCACTCCAAGATGTTCCATGCACAAACTATGCTAAAATTAGCACTGTTTTGGAAAGTATTGTGAAGATTAGTCAAAAGGTGCCAACATAATAGGCAACACAAAAAAGCTCATTTCCCAAGGAAACACTGACCTAACTATAATAACTACCCAGTAACGGCCGCCGCTGGGTAATATATAAATACATATCACACCACATCTCAGAAGGGAGCTCCACTAGCTCCTGGGGCACACACATGCCAATCTTCTCACACAAAATTGAAGACACTAAACAACTTAGACTCTATCTACCAGACCAGTCACATCTCCACCCTCCAAACACCCAGGCACTTCTACACTGCAAGACTCCTACTTGCACCCATTCCAGGCACACAGAACCAGTTCATGAGGATGGGCATTCATTTACATGACTCCAAAAGCATGAAACAGACTTCCACTCCACATCAGAGCCGCCACTTCTCTTCTCAAATTCTGCAAGACACTTAAGTCCTGGCTTTTCAATTAACTGACCTACTATAGGCAGGGCTAGGCACACACACCTGTTCTGCACCAGGAAGCCCTTTTGGGTGATACTTCACTTTATGAATAAAAGTAACATAACATGTTATGTTGAAACACACCGGCCTGAGAAAATGCACACCAATAAGAAGGAGGGTTGGTTTCGATGCTCCTGTATTTTGATGAGGTAATCAGGCAATAATCTCAAGAAAAGGTAGTCTGCTCTAGGGGCACCGCATGTATGGACTGTACACATCACCCATCCTTACTGTTGGCAAACATGGTCGTGTAAGAGTGAAACCCTTACATTGTACCCAAACAACAAGTGCAACAAGACTTAAAGCAGCACAGAGTCATTCTGTGAGAAGAAAAAGGGATGTAATGGAGCACACTGTCTGGCACACCAGCACACACTTCACTCAAAGGTACTGTGGTAAATGCATTGAATTCTAACAATAACTTCAGTTGAAGGTTTTTGCAGTATTTATCACTGTTGGCGTAGCTACTGCTGTGTATCTCTACACACGTTTCAAGATATTCTTCTTCAGTGGGGAGTAACTCTGAACTTTGGGGATGCTGCAAATGCTGCTCACAGTCTTCTCGGGACTCTGTACCACTCACAGAGTGGAGGTGCAACCCCTGAGAAACCCCTGTGCTCCTCAGGTCGATAACTCAACAAGAAATCAATCAGAAAGGTAGCAGCAGAAATATTTCTTATAATCTTATTGACATAACTTCGATGTATGGTCTGATATTCCATCATTTTTTTGTTCTGCGGAGACAGCTTTCCAGGTGTCAGGTTTGCTTCTGATTTATTTCATGTCTTGATGGATGACCATATGCCTTTGTGGATTAAGTGGTCATTTTTATTTATTTAAAATGTTTCATATAGCGCGAACTAGACTATGGAAGGGTATCAGCCCACTTTACAAATGTTATATCAAATAGATAGTGCAATAAACTAGGAATCAAATATGAGTAGATAGCAGAGAAAGCATAAATTATGTCAATAGTAATAGTGGATCCAGAAGTTGCTCAAGAGTGTGTTAGCCATTTGTCCATAGAATCAAGTACAGATCCTGGTTGGTGAGCTAAATCAAGTGTTGGAATCAGGGTAAGGTTTTGTTCATTAAAAGCAGTTTGACCTCAAGTACTTGAAGGGTTCATTCTGATTTCCGGGGGTAGGGCGTTCCAGATCCTAGGCGCTAGTCTGGAGAAAGTACGGTTGTATGTTTTCTTTTTCCAAAAATGAGGATTCAATAGCAAGGTGCTGGTGCTTCTTGACGTCCTACCACCACCAATAATTCCAGTTTATCGGCTAGATACCTTGGTGTGTTGAAGTGCAGGCAATGTTTTGCTGAGTTCTTCCCTCATGAGGGAGCCAGTTCAGTGCCTTTAGATCAGGGGTGAGGTGGTCATTCTTTTTGGAGCTGGTGACAAGTCTTGCAGCCACGTTGAGGAAGGCTTAGTGGAGCCAGTCTAGATCTTGGCAGATCACATAAGGTTGTATTCCCATAGTCTATTCTGGATATCACCAGAGCTTGCATGGCTGAATTGAGGTTGGCGGTTTTAGTTTTCTAATAATATTCATATGAAAGTTTGCTCCTCTGGTGGCTGTGCTGAAGTGTTCCTGCATTGTGAGGTTCTTATTGAGTGTTATTCCCAGTGAACTTGTGGAATTTATGATGTGTGGTGTGCAGTTGAACGCTGTAAAGTGTTCCATCCAGTCTTCAATGTCGCTGTGTCCTCGTGGTGGGATAATTAGGAGGAATTCGGATTTGAGCGCATTAAGGTTGAGGTGGTTTCTGGTCAGCCAGTTGTAGGTTTCTTGCAGAGTTGTATTGAGCAAACAGATATCATCTGGGGATGATATATTTAGGTATAGTTGGCTATCATTCGGATATATGTGGTAATGAGCATTGGAGAGTTTCAGATTTTCCGTTGATAAGGAGTAACCTGAGGGACTCCCAGGATGCCTGCTGTGGTAGTGGACAGCGATTGGTTAATCTTGATTCTTTGAGTTCAGCTGTCTAAGAAAGAGGCGAACCATTTTAGGACAGCCCTGGATAAACCCATTCTGTTTACAAGTAAGTCCAGGAGACTGTTGAGTTTGACCATATAAAAGACTGAGGATAGGTCTAGGAGGATCCAAAGGCAGGATTCGTTTCGATCTAGTAATTCTGAGCGCGTCATCGACAATGTGTGTCAGGGCTGTTGCAGTGCTATGGTCCTTACGGATAACAATGTCTCAACAGGAAAATTATGTGGGAGGACCGTTAAGCAAAAGAATTAATCAAAACGACCAAAGAGGGACAAGGGAGACCAAAGGAAATAAAACATTTTTATTTGTAATTAAATACAGAGCAGGTATGTACAATTTACAGTAACCATAACAATCATATGTGCACTGATAGTGAAGTGAAAAAGTGAACGGCGCAGTGACATAAGTGTTAAAATAACAACGTGGTGCGGCAAAAGGACTATTCAGATCATAAGGGTCAAACGAGAATATTCATACACATTTAGCAATTACAATTTTTTTTTATTTAAATCAAAAATGGCCCTTCAAAGAGCCGCGATTGACGTTGTCAGGTCGACGACGTTTCAACCTCCTTTCGTTGAGGTCATCATCAGGACTATGGTTACGAGAGTTTAAAATATACCTCTGTGCAAAGAGAAAAAGGACGGAAGAGAGTTTATTATAGAGCCCAAAGATACCAATTAAAGGTAAAGAAAAAGGATAAGGTAAGACATGAAAGAAGAGAAATACCTGTACTAGAAAGTTGCCAGATTTAAATTCTTAAATCACAGTGTCGTGGCAGGATACTAAATGGTATTGGAACCTTTGGGAATCTAAAAGGGAAAGGGACAATTAAAAGAATTAAGAAATACACCCGGTTGGTGCCTCCTTGATTAGGTCAAATGAAAAAACGAGCTTACCAACGGTAAGGACTGAGAAAGGTTGTGGATAGGGCATCAAAGGCATCCAGGAGTATTAGCGATTTCTCTATGGGTGACAATTTCTAAAAAGGATGGAGAACCGAATCAGGCTGATAAAGGGGCCAGATGCTCATTAAGTAACCCACCAGTAATGTGAGCACCGCTTACCGGAGGTATGGGCAAGGTCCTTTGGTCAAGGATTAGCCAAGTCAGTCAACAATAGTAACGTCGTGCAGGGTATCTATCACGCAATCTAAAAATACATTGAAGAATGATAATGAGTGGGGCGATTATAAATTCAAAAGTAAACAAAGTACGCACTGTGGCCAAGTCATATTCAAATTATGGAGCAATTGACTTACTCAGAATGCAGTACGTCTATTTCGTTACGGGATCAGTCCGGGACAAACAACTCCGTCAGAATGAGCAAAGCGTCTGGGGAGCGAGAGTCGGTAAACCCGGAAATAAGGTGGTCGGGTCACATGACTTGCAAAAGAATAACAAAGAAAAAAGTCTACGGACAGCCAAGGCACGGGGGGCAAGGAAAGAAAGACACCCGAGGTGAAAAAGAATTAAGCCAACAATAATTATTAATCACCATCCAAATATGGATAGAGGATTTAACAATATTTAGATCTGTAGAAAATTAAAATGAAGAGAAAGGTTAACAGAACAAAATTATTTTTTTGCAGCATTGTCAATAACCAAGGAGGACGCAATAAATATTACAACTTTGCAGTGAACTACATATGATTCAACAAAACCGAAGAATCTTGTCAAATAATAGTAAACAAGGATGTGTGGAGAATTGAACGCTCAAAAGGGACTAATTGCTTCATGCAAGCTCCATAAATAAACACTGTTAATAAATCATAGCCAGGCAATTACAATGTACAATGATATTGTGCGACTATAAACAATGTATCAATGAAAAACGTGTCATGTAGGCCATGTGAACAAGCAAAATGTCAGGGCAAAAATGCAATATACAGTCAGATTTGAAACAAGATACCTGCATAAAGCATTTAATAAACAGCACGGTAGAGTACAGCAACTAAGAAAAACAATTCATTGGTGAAATATTAAACGCTAGTAATAACTGTATTCCATTCATCAAAGGAATTTAAACCATGTGTCACCGTGTTACAACGTGCAATCCAACGGCATTCGCATTTGTTCAGTAAAGATTGGAGATTGCCACCACGAATAGACAATTGTGGGCGATCTATGACCTGCCAGGTCATATCTGTTTCCAAATGGTTGTGCTCTTTGTAATGCAGCACCAATGGTGCAGTGGTAATATTGCATCTAATGCGACTTTTGTGCTGTGAGATGCGTTGTTTAATCATCTGCGTGGTCTGGCCTATGTAAAGTAAATTACACGGGCAGCGTATCGCATAAATAACATTAGTGGTGCGACAATTAGAAAATTGTTTCAGTTGATAGGTGTGGGAAAGTGTTACAAAGACTTTAGTATTAGTAGTGAGTTCACAAACATTGCAGTTTTGACACTTGAGGTGTCCTGTTACAGGAGGAAGACCCCACAAGGTAGTCACGGAGTGATCGTGTTTTTCTTTGGTAGGCCATGTGATTGCCTGGACAAGTTTGTCAGATAAGTTGTTACCCCTTTTATATGATAGCAGGGGAGGGTCCACAAAGTGTGGGAAGCTACGTAGCAATTTCCAGTTATTTTTGATTATTTTAGTAACCTTATTGCTGCATGGGCTGTAGGTCGAAACAAAAGGAATACGTGTATTAACACGTTTGGCAGAGGGCGCCAAAATGATTTCTCTATGGTTATACCAAGCTCTTTTCTGGGCTCTTCTAACCAAATGCTTTGGATAACCTCTGTCTACCAATTTAGCCGAAAGGATAGCTGTCTCTCGAAAATAATCCTTTCGCCATTTACAGTTCCGCCGAATACGGAGGAACTGTCCATATGGCAAGCCATCCCTAAGGCCACAAGGATGGTAACTTGAATAAGATAATAATGTGTTACGCTCCGTTGGCTTGCAGTATAGGGATGTCCCAATAAGACCATCTTCTGCATGTAATGTAAGGTCCAAAAAGGGGAGGTCGTTTTGGCGGAGATCTGAGGTAAACTTAAGGTGATGTTGAATGGAGTTCAGCCAGTTGATAAAGGACAGGAGATTCTCATGAGTGCCGTGCCACAACAAAAGAATATCGTCTATGTACCTGCGCCACAGGGTGATGTTGGTCAAAAAGGGGTTATTAACATTCAAAAAAAGGGTAGAATCCAAATGATGAACGTAAAGAACCGCAAAATTTGGCGCAAAACAAGTGCCCATCGAGACACCTTTGACTTGAAGATAATATGTATCTTTATACAAAAAGTAATTGTTAGTCAAAGCAATATGTAAAAGTTGGATTACAAAATCGGTAGGGATACGTGTAGGTCGAGGTCGTGTATTCAATAGATGTTCCATGACCATGAGTCCATCTGCCTGGGGGATATTTGTGTACAAGGACTCGATGTCCAGACCGGCCATGAGATCCAAATCAGGGTTAAAAGGGAGATCATCTACAATATTGATAAGATGTGTACTATCCTTAACAAAGGTATCCGTTAATGGAACAAATACCTTGAGGATGGAATCAATATATTTACCTAGGGGTTCCAAAATGGAACCGCACCCAGATACTATGGAGCGGCCAGGTGGAGTAGATGGGTTCTTGTGAACTTTCGGCAAGGTGCAAATTACCGGTGTTCTAGGGTGTGGATTATTTAGAAAATCATATTCTTTTTTACTAATGATACCGTCCAAGAGTGCCTGAGATGTAACAGTGGTAATCTTATTTTGGATGGTACACAGGGGGCCTGAACTCAGTTTGCGATAGTGTATAGTATTACCAAGTTGGCGGAGGATCTCTAAGTCATAGTCCTCACGGTCCATGACCACAATACTACCGCCCTTGTCGGCCGGTTTTATGACCAAATTTTGGTTGCTACTAAGGCTGTCAATGGCCAATTTTTCTGTGAGGGGCAAGTTGTAAAGTACAAATTCAGGATATCGTTGTATCTCACTTACCTCCATCAACACCATTTTTTCAAATGTTAAAATCTCATGTGGCATCATTGAAGCTGGTGGTAAAAAAGTTGATACAGGTCTAAATTGGGGCTCATATGGTATATTAGTATCGGGTTTATCAGAGAAAAATAGTTTTAGACGAATTTGTCTAAAAAACAAAAGCAAGTCTTCTTGAAGCTTAAAGAAATCACTCCGTGCCGTAGGGACAAATGACAAACCTTTACTCAATAAGGAAATCTCATCTGAAGATAGAGAATGATGAGAAAGATTAAAAATGGGAGTAGTCGTGTCAATGGTCGATTGATGCTGAGAGGGTAAAGATAAAGTTGACAGGGTAGTGTCATGCCAAACAACTATACCATTGGATTCGAAGGTGTTGGACAAGGTAATGTCAATAACTGGTAACTGTAGTATGGATAAGGCAGAGGTTTGCTGAGTGATCATATGACTAGTAATTATGGGACCCGATCCCAAGGAGATAAGAGATGAGCCAGCAGTAGAGTTGCTAGGTGAACAAGTCAGGAACCCTGTGGAAGTGACTGGTTGAGCATCACATGACAAACGTGTTATTGAGGAGGACCTCGTGTCGAGTCTGTCTCATGCCTGCGTATTGGTATTGGTAGCCCTAACGCATGTGGCCACGTCCGCGGCCGCGATCCTGCCCTAAAAAACCAGTTGGTAAAAGTGGAAGAGGGAGAGGACGTCTTAGAGGACCAGAACTAGTTCCTTCTCCACTATCTGAATCTTCAATGGAAGTGTTAGACGAATCTGAGAAAGTAATAGCCTGATTATTACGAAAACGACCCCAATTCTTGGTCTTAGGGGGCTGGTAAGTGGTGTTGTAAAAAGTATCCAGTAAATAAGGATATGTGTGATTTTTGTTATAATTCTTGATATCTCTCTGGATCTTGTTTATTTTCTTATTTTGTTCAAAGGTATGGAAAGTGGCAATGGTATTGTTCACTCTCTCAAGGAGGCCTTTAGCGTCAGCGATGGTGGTGTCCAATCTCCAATCTTTACTGAACAAATGCGAATGCCGTTGGATTGCACGTTGTAACACGGTGATACACGGTTTAAATTCCTTTGATGAATGGAATACAGTTATTACTAGCGTTTAATATTTCACCAATGAATTGTTTTTCTTAGTTGCTGTACTCTACCGTGCTGTTTATTAAATGCTTTATGCAGGTATCTTGTTTCAAATCTGACTGTATATTGCATTTTTGCCCTGACATTTTGCTTGTTCACATGGCCTACATGACACGTTTTTCATTGATACATTGTTTATAGTCGCACAATATCATTGTACATTGTAATTGCCTGGGCATGATTTATTAACAGTGTTTATTTATGGAGCTTGCATGAAGCAATTAGTCCCTTTTGAGCGTTCAATTCTCCACACATCCTTGTTTACTATTATTTGACAAGATTCTTCGGTTTTGTTGAATCGTATGTAGTTGACTGCAAAGTTGTAATATTTATTGCGTCCTCCTTGGTTATTGACAATGCTGCAAAAAAATAATTTTGTTCTGTTAACCTTTCTTTTCATTTTAATTTTCTACAGATCTAAATATTGTTAAATCCTCTATCCATATTTGGATGGTGATTAATAATTATTGTTGGCTTAATTCTTTTTCACCTCGGGTGTCTTTCTTTCCTTGCCCCCCGTGCCTTGGCTGTCCGTAGTCTTTTTTCTTTGTTATTCTTTTGCAAGTCATGTGACCCGACCACCTTATTTCCGGGTTTACCGACTCTCGCTCCCCAGACACTTTGCTCGTTCTGACGGAGTTGTTTGTCCCGGACTGATCCCGTAACGAAATAGACGTACTGCATTCTGAGTAAGTCAATTGCTCCATAATTTGAATATGACTTTGCCACAGTGCGTACTTTGTTTACTTTTGAATTTATAATCGCCCCACTCATTATCATTCTTCAATGTATTTTTAGATTGCGTGATAGATACCCTGCACGACGTTACTATTGTTGACTGACTTGGCTAATCCTTGACTAAAGGACCTTGCCCATACCTCCGGTAAGCGGTGCTCACATTACTGGTGGGTTACTTAATGAGCATCTGGCCCCTTTATCAGCCTGATTCGGTCCTCCATCCTTTTTAGAAATTGTCACCCATAGAGAAATCGCTAATACTCCTGGATGCCTTTGATGCCCTATCCACAACCTTTCTCAGTCCTTACCGTTGGTAAGCTTGTTTTTTCATTTGACCTAATCAAGGAGGCACCAACCGGGTGTATTTCTTAATTCTTTTAATTGTCCCTTTCCCTTTTAGATTCCCAAAGGTTCCAATACCATTTAGTATCCTGCCACGACACTGTGATTTAAGAATTTAAATCTGGCAACTTTCTAGTACAGGTATTTCTCTTCTTTCATGTCTTACCTTATCCTTTTTCTTTACCTTTAATTGGTATCTTTGGGCTCTATAATAAACTCTCTTCCGTCCTTTTTCTCTTTGCACAGAGCTATATTTTAAACCCTCGTAACCATAGTCCTGATGATGACCTCAACGAAAGGAGGTTGAAACGTCGTCGACCTGACAACGTCAATCGCGGCTCTTTGAAGGGCCATTTTTGATTTAAATAAAAAAAAATTGTAATTGCTAAATGTGTATGAATATTCTCGTTTGACCCTTATGATCTGAATTGTCCTTTTGCTGCACCACGTTGTTATTTTAACACTTATGTCACTGCGCCGTTCACTTTTTCACTTCACTATCAGTGCACATATGATTGTTATGGTTACTGTAAATTGTACATACCTGCTGTGTATTTAATTACAAATAACAATTTTTTATTTCCTTTGGTCTCCCTTGTCCCTCCTTGGTCGTTATGATTAATTCTTTTGCTTAACGGTCCTCCCACATAATTTTCCTGTTGAGACATTGTTTTTCGTTATCATATATACCCGGTCTCAACTGGGATAACGGGTTAGCTCCTGTTTTTCTTTTTCTTATGGTCCTTACGGAAGCCTGATTGGAACTGATCAATGAGGTGGAATTAAGCTATGTGGCTGCATTATTAGGAATGGATGCATTGCTCCAGTAGTTTGTCTAAGGTAGGAATAGTGGAAATTAGACAGTAGTTATCTAGGATTGTGTGGTCAGCTGTGAGTTTTTACAATGGGGGTTACCTGGCCTGCTTTTAGGCACTTCGGAGGGGTTCCTTGCAGTAGTGAGGCATTTACTATCTTTGTCCAGAGAGGTATTAGAGAAGTTTTGATCTCGCTGAAGATATTGGCTGGAAGAGGATCACTGAAGCGATTTGATGGTTTAAGTGTTGTTAAGATCTTGAGAGATTTTGAAAGTGTTCCAAGATGCTTTATTTTTTAGGGTAAGTCCGAGTTGGTTAGGGGTTTGTACAGACTGCGGAAAGTGGGTGATAAGTGGATGTATCATTGTGAGGTGTTCCTTTGCTGTTTGGAGTTAATTTTCTACCTTTTTAGATTTTTCAAGGAAGTAGGAGGCAAATATGTTGCAGTTTGGTTGCGAGTTGGGACCTGGTGTGGAGATGTTGGGTTGTTGAGAGGATTGTTGTTTAAAAATTTCGAACAGATTTCTTGCATTGTTCAGTTGAGCTTTGAAGAAATTTGCTTTTGAGATTCTGATGGGTTTGTTGTAGGTGCTCCTCCCTGATCTAGGGATATTAAGGATCTCTATGCCCATTCAGGTAGTCTCACGTTGCCTCTTTGTTCATTTACACTCCCATTGTACCATGGTTTGGAGTCTTAGAAGGACAGACTTTTCACCAGAAAGGGTGCAACTACATCAAGAATGCTGGTCATCGAGTTTTTATAGTGGGACGTGAGGTCATGGACATCTGTCATGTCCGCTGGCGGCGGTAGAACGTTGTTGCTGAGGGATGTCAAGTCATTAAGGTTAATGTCAGTAGTGTTCCTTTTCCATTGTTTAGGTTTCTTAAGTTGGGGTTTATGTGTCTTTGTTGGTTCGTTGATAAGGAAGGTGATGCAGTGGTGGTCCCTCCAGACCGATGGGACGATCAATTTCTTGTTTGATGGGTTTGTCCTATCAATGACAAGATCCAGCATAGCACTCAGGTTGTGCATGGGCTGTTGCTGATTTGGACCAGGTGGAGGTCAGAACGGAAGGTTTTTAGGCTATTAACTGTGCGGTCATGGTGGTCATTCCAATGAAGGTTGAATTCTCAGAGAAAGAATTGAGAGCAGTGTTGCCCCACATTGGAAGAGATGATTTCCATAATTTATTAGATGAATGCATGGTTATTGCCTGGAGAGTGGTTGATCAAGTGTAATTTACATAGGGGACTGTATTTGCTCACTTAGGGGCTCATTATGATGGCGGGCGGACATCAGTCCGCCCTGCATCATAACGGTGATGGGACCACCCGCCAGACGTTCGGCGGTCCCACCAGCCCAATTAGGATGCGTCTGCCATACTGACGGGCGCATCCCGGCCTTTTACCATTACAGACGGTGCTGCTGGCTGCAGCACCGTCCGCAATGGTAAAAGAGCATGCACAGCATTTCCCTGCACCACGTGGCAGGCATCACGCGGTGCCTGCCACTTGGTGCAGGGAAGTGAGTGCACTCCCCCAGAGGTGGCCCACAACGAGCCCCCAAAGCCAATCCCACTAGCCTTTCCATGGCGGCATCCCCACCATGGAATGGCATATACATCACCCTCATACTAATATGGCGGTCGGTGCCTGCTAGGCACCGCCATCATATTAGTGGCCCAACTCACCTTGGCAGGCAATCGTAATGATTGCTACTGGCGGACGGACTTTGCATCCGCTGCGATACCCACCGCCATCTGAATATGGCGGTGGGTAATTCTCATTACGATGGCGTAACAATCGGCACAGCCGCAATCGTTACGCCATCGTAATGAGCCCCTAAATGTGGAGGAAACTGCTCTGATGAGGCTGTCAGGTTTGATTGAGTCTTGCAACAAATCCATTCGAAAGTGGCCTCACCAGTGGTTAAAAGTGGGTGGCGGCCTCCTTGGAACAATTTTGGGCACCAACACTTATGTTTGTTCCAAATTAATAACTGCTCTTTGCTCTTCTGCGCCTCAGTAAGAAACCAAAAGTGAGTTTACGGACATTTCCCACATGAAGGAGATCAGTGCCAGCATATGCACTGCCAGAAGCAAACAACATGCTTCATTACTTTATTCACCTTCACACCACATGTCAGGGAAACAAACTTTCAGAGCCTCATTGTGGGCACGTAATGAACAACATGGAGGTTCACTCAAGCTGATAATGCAATGTGATGCAGCTCCTCTGGTGTGACAGGCGGACAAACCACCAGCTGCAGTTTTGCTCCAGGAGAAAGCCTGAATTATGAATCAGTTAAGCAATGTTTCTTCCAAGAGACATTTCTAACTACTTACCTAGCAATGTCGCACTGTTCCATAGGTCTAAGCAGTTGTAAGGGCAACAAAATGCCACCAGGGTGAGAGAGCTGGAGTTTCCCACTGAATAGGACTGAAGGGACATGGTCTGTTGGGGAGAGTTGGCATGTGAAGCATCCTTTACTCCCTGGTTACATATAGATACAAATTCTGGGCTTAGTTCATGGCACAGCACAAGAGGGTTTCCACAATTACAATAAAAATGTGAATGTTCAGCTGGAGTTGTGAGTATACAACACTTTTAATAATCACACAAATACATGCATATAGTGAAGCTCAGGTCAGCTTTTAACATGTTTACAAATCTCTGAAACCAATGTAAAAAAACTAAATTAACGTACAGTATGGTTACAAAATGAAAAGTAAAATCCACTGAAACTCGCAAGTTATGATTAGCTCCGCAATCCAAATCTTACACAACAGCCATGCAAACCATAATTCGTATACTAAAGGCAGTGCTCATGACGTCACCATTGTAATAGAAGCAATTACAAACATTGTAAACATTCTTACTGATGACATGAAGGGGCTTATTTGCAAGCCTCGTGTGCCACCGGTGCGTCAATTTTCCCCATGTTAAAAGTGAAGCACCAGCGGCGCAAGCAGCTTGTAAATAAGCCCCTAAATATCACTTTACGCATAATACTATTGTATTGTGCTATAGTGCTTGAAAGCATTTTCTAAACCTATGTAAGATGCTGAAGCGCTTTTCCACAAGGGCAGTAGGCTACATCATATGGGTGTGGTTGGAAGTGTGTTGTCTTTGCTTTGAGCCTAAGTGCAAAGTGTTTCTAAGTTGTGTGGATCACCACTGAGGGGCGGTTATCATTTTATGGGGCGCAGCAACCGGTGGTTTGATGGATGAGGAAATGTGAGAGATGGATGTTAATTTCTTTTAGTTTGTGGTATGCTGGCAGCTCTGATTAGCTCTGCATGTCCTGCAGAGCTAATCAGAGCTAATTAGTTGTGCATGTTTGTACTGGCAGGATTTCTTTTATGTTCTGTTGTTGCTTGTTTTCTATTGCAGGAGGGCATCCACTTTGAGATGTTATGGATCTGATAGAGGTAACAAATGTAGAGAAAGAGTGAGGTGAATCAGATTTCTACCCGGATAGACTGTGTTATGGGATTCTTTTACATGATGTCATTATAAGACACCAAGTAAATACATTTAGCAAGATGCAGTGCATTATAATTTCTTTATTATTTTTAGGCTATTTGGTTTTAGGTTTAAACCTATAATAACTGATAAAACCCCACCGAAACAAGAATAGCCATCACTGGTGTAATCATATAAACACTGAAAAAACACCTTTGCAACCACAAACTAAGTGCCATTCAAAGAAAGGAAAAGATGAGTGAAAGAGTCATTTTTATTTCGTCCTTAAGGGGCCAATACAATGTAACTTTGTTATACATTATTCTGCTTGAATTTTGTTGTTTAGGGATGTCACTGAAACATTGTCTCTTCTTCCTTCTGCTTCTTTTAGGTTTGTGGTCTTTAGTCTAAAGATGCAGTGTTAAGATGCATTTTTAGGTCTTATTTAGTTATTTTATAAACTGTCGAGAATTGGGAAATATCAAAATCATATTTGAAATTTTGGCTACATTTGACTTCACTGATAGGTGAAATGGCCGGATTAATTAGAATCTTTCCTAATATGTAGCATCACATTTACCCACAGACAGAGAATGGGTGAAATCCTTTGATACATCTGTCCCCCTTTCTTGTGAGTCAGTATTGATTGTAAGTGAATTGCCAAACAGCCCAGTTTTCAAACATTCAATGCAAGATGTAGTGACAGATATGTGTGAAGCGAATGTTGTCACCAAGCATCTGAGATAGTGGTGAAAACATGACACCAGGCGTTTGGTAAACATGGAACACAGTGTCACTTGGAATGCTGCTGAAAAAAGTTCCTACCAAGTTCAATTAAGATTGGAGTGATATTGTTTGTATTTGCAGTAATTCAGCTACGTATCTGAACAAGTTGCATGATGGCCTGTCAAAATCGATACCCGAGCTGAAGTGCTTCCCTGTAAGAGATCCTTGTCACTTGCTAGAATGTATGCTGAAAGCATCTTTACAATCTTCAGAGTTAATGAAGAATGCTATTGTCTTAGTAGTCCATTCTGGTGCAGTAAAAATGTATTTGGTCCTCATATACCCTGTGCACACACTACCTATACACATGCACTATCAGTGCAGAAAGCAAGCAATAATTACAACTAAATTAAAATTCCATAAACACCGGAAAAACACTGTTTCTGTTGTTTTTCATGGCGCAAAAATGTGTAACCACTGATAACCACTGTTTTTTAAGGTATTGAAAAAACTGAAAAAACCCCACCAGAATTTACCAAAAAAAGAAACTGAAAACAGGAAAGCCTAATTATTTTCATAGGATATTGGTGCGCAGAGTATATGACTATAGGGGACCTAGGTTAGAGTCCTCCCATGGGCAGGAATTTGTGGCAGTTCGCTTGGGTCGCCGCAGGCCTGCCTGGTTAGTATTGAGTGGTTAGTTAAGCCATATAGCATATCCTATATTTGAGTTCTCATATTGTCAGGGAGGTTTCACATGACCTTTCATGCATTACATGCCTGTCCTGTTCAAGAATAAAGATCAGGTTAGTGAGCTGGTCAATGATATTATATGGTGCCATGGATTCTATCAGACTGAGACTGGACGACCATCAGAAGGACTAAAGTTACTGTTCTCCATCTTGTAGTTAGGGGTAGAAAGTTGAGCAGACATTGTTTACTATGTATGCCATGTGTAGCGGGCTATAATTAGACTCATGTAGCTCATTAGGCATGGCGTGGTCTTCAGATGCACTCAACACACATAGGTGTGCCAGGTGCTAAAGACACACACAACGATTATAGCCTCAGAATCATCTTGACATGTTGACGGAAAATAACTACACCTGCCCAACCATATGATCTACCTCTCAATTCAATATTAGAATATTGAGTTGAGAGGTAGATCATATGGTTGGGAAGGGTTAGTTATGTTCCATCAAAATGTCAAGGTTAATATGAAGCTATGTTTGTCGGAGGTCCCGAGTTTGGGTAGTGTGTCTGTGTCTGCCTTCTTGGCATGTTATGCTGGTTGGAATTGTTCCATAGCTCTGGACCATACTTATACTGACAGGAGGGATTACTGTTCTGGGTTCAGTCCAAGGGTCAGTTGTTGACTTATTTTCTCAGGTACAACCTGAACTTTAAATGCTCGTGGATGAATAACAATGAATTTGAAAGCTTGGCGGCTTCTACCAAGGAAGCTCAGTCAGAAATTGAGTTTTTTATTATAAAGCAGTATGATGATCTGTGGTGCTAGCCAGGAATACAGTGTTCTTTTCTGTTTGTATTGCTTAAATGTAACTTGTTGATATAGTGGGTCTGTGGAACTATGAAAAGTGCCTTTAACATTGATTATCTAGGTAGATAGAGGTAGCCATTGGAGTGTTTGCAGGACTGGTGTCATGTGTTCTCTGTGGTGTTGTTGGACGAGGAGTCTTGATGCAGCATTTTTGATTTGTTGTACTTTGTGTAAGATGAAACTGGTTGCCAAAGTATAGCATAGTGAAGTTTGGGCAAATGTGAAAATAGCTGGTAGTTCTTATAGGTATACTAGATATGAAAAGATGTGTTGCAGTGTTTTCACTGTGAGGGGATGCTCTTTGTAAGTTCATTGACATATGGTATCAGGAATAGCTCTGAGTCTTTAGTTTTCTTTTGTTTCTCACTTCTACTGACATAGTTTATGGGGCATCATGTTCTGTGGGACATATGGCCATAGGCTAGTATTTGTGACATTGCCCACTGGTCATGATCTCTGCCTTGGGGGGTGTTGAGTTTTGATCGCTATCACCATTCATGCATCTAATGTACACTGGAAATCAACAAGTCTCGGCTTGTAGAGCTCTTCTGGGTCAACTATTTTTAGAAGGATTAGCTGTAAAACGTATGGTGGAGCAATACGTCTGGATAAACTCTCAGGAGATTAGTACGCTATACGAATCAATATAACATAACATAACAAGCTAAACAGGTTCAGTAAGGGCATTAAAAAGATGTTGAATAAGAGAATAGAGATGATGGATCCCTGGGAATATGAAAGGGGGTATGAATATCAAGCTCTGTCTGTCTTTGAAGTATGAAGCAATCCATTTTAGAACATTTTGTCATATTCTAAAATGACAAAGTGTGTGTAGTAGTGTGGGGTGGTAGACAGTCAAATTCCTCTGATAGGTCTCGAAGCACTGGTGCAACCTCTTTCGATCATCCTATATGGATACAAGTGCTTCTACTGTGTCGACTTGAGATTTTTGATCTGACATCACATTCTTTTCCTCAGTAAAATTGGAGAGCTTAGTAAAAACTGTACTTTCAAGTATTTATGGGGTTGAAGGGTCCTAGGTTCTTCCTCTTGGACAGTGGTCTAATGTAAGAGGTTTTCTACTTGGGTGAGACAAATCCTTAGTTCAATGAGTTAGTGGAATGGTTCCAGTGGTTTAATATGATTTGAGCTACTTCCCTTACACATGATGTGTGAAGGATATCTTTGAAGGATCTTTGGGTCCAGGTCTGAAGTTACATTGATCCTGATGATCTGTTTGCATTGGTAATGTCAAACAATTACTAATCAAGAAAGGTGTTGAAGGTGGTGAGAGATTGAAGATTGGTGCTATCCATCTGGATGGTGGTTGTGTCATATGCAGGATAAGTCTTATTTGTTTTGTCATTAAGGTAGATTTCTTTGCATTTAATTTTTCATATGAGTTCTACAGAGAATTTGAGGCAGGAGGCTTTTGAATGAGGAGTCTATGCATTTTGGAACTCTGGATTGCAGAATTCTGGAGGAGGTCATGGGTAGTCAGTATCAGGTATGCACAGGTAGTAATGCTGTCTTTTTGTGTTTCTGATGCCTGCTTTGTAATTTCTGTTATGACAAGGTAGTTTGAGATTATAATTGTCATCCCTTAAATTCCTTCATTTGTATTATAAAATACTGAGTTGTGTTTTCATTTTTCTGATCTTGCCATTAAGACATGCGGGGGAACATTTACTACTATCTAGTTTACCATTACACAGCAACCAAAGTTGTTGTGCTGTTGTGCGCTGGGAAGAGAGCATCTCAGAGCCAAATCTACTAAGATATGGCACTCCTGATCTCTCTTCTATCACTGGTGCACACTTTTGCATAATATTGCAATGGCATGTGTGCTGCCTATGAAGAAATAAAAACCTTCTAAGGGGTTCACTGATACACCTGGTCCTTTAAACCAACAAAGAAGAGATTGGCACGGAAGCTGTAATATCAAGAAAACATATTTAATAATCTCACATGAGGGAGACTGCGTCATACAGTACCCTCAGGCCACTGTAGGAGACAGTCTAAGGAGTACAGAGAACAGGGGCCTTTTATACCCACACAGGGGCTCAAAAGAAGGCGGTACAAGTACACATGAGAAGAGTTACACACATAGATGGTCATACAGAAAATGCACAGTCAACAAGTAGGAGGAGTAATGAGTTGCTGACATCAGTTAGAACAGCCTGACAATTCTATACTAGGAGCAGGTGCATTCTGGCAGCTACAGGTCTCTCTGAGCATGTGCAAGGCTCTGGAAGAGGGAGAAAGCACATGGCTAACTAAAATGGCTGCCAGGAACAATATGGCTGTTAGCTCATGCTAACAGCAATTCCTGCCATCTGTAACACCTATATAGGTTTTAGTACAAAATACTATGCCTAGAAAAAGTTTTAAACTTTTCACACATTAGACGTGTGTTGTACAGTGTAGCATGTTTAAAAAATTAGGAGAAATGAAAAGATTTCTCCAACTTAACACCTACATCAAGATAGAATTGTTTTGCAATAAAGCCCTGTCTACTGTTGTTAGTAAATAGGGCTTTCAGTTTAAAAGAACAGGTTATGGCATTGGATTGTCTATGCGCCACCCTTGGAGTGGCTCCTCAATGCAAAGTAACGCAAAATAGTGTTAAAGTAGCCAAAGTACCTCAAAGAACTAAGGGGCATATTATCAAGTGGCAGCGATAATTATCGCTGGCCGCTCTTAGTGTGAGGATTTTTATCGCCGGCTATCGCCGGAAATTATCGCCATGCTAGCGCTGTATTGACACCACATAGCACAATGGCGATAATTATTCCAGCAATAGCGGTGTTTTCCATGGAACATCCATGGTTTTCCAGCAATGTTCCATGGAAAACTGCGATATCCTTGATGATAGGGCCTGTGTCTTAGCCACACAATCCACCTCCCATGCTAGGTATGCCGTAGTCAGGAATTTAACAGATGTTAAATACCTGCATTAAGGCATACTTAACGCGATTTCAAATATCGCTACCCCTCGTTGATAATATCGCGAAGCTGCCTTCGCGATATTATCCCATGTTGTTTTCACAGCCACGCCTCCTTTGCATCTCATTATCGATGCGAGACATGTGGAAAACGGGCGCTAAGTCAAGGAATCACGCGCTAGCGTGTCCTTGATGATCATGCGATAAAATTATCGCTGCTTTTTGCCCGATAACGGACGCTAAAGCGCCGATAATTTTATCGCGGCCCCTTGATAATATGCCCCACATTTCTTTACTTTATACCCTAGTTTACAACACAAGGTTTTGCACTGGAGAGTAAGTACTTTATCAAATGTTTGCACCAGTTTGTGTCACTTTTTGGTGTAAAGTATTGGTAAATCTGCCACATGGTCTCGCTGTGTTTTTAGTGGTGTATTGTTATCTAATATAGTGACGATTGATTTGTAGAAGATGGTTATGCCCTGAGGTTGCATATTAATTGAGGGTCTTTCAACATGGGATTTAAATTGGAGAGTCTATTTGTTCCATTGTATGTATTTTGAGTTGTTGTTGATGGCTCTTGTTGTCTTTGAGGTGCTGTTATAGATTTACATGTTGATCCTGAAGACAATAATGTGGTGGTCATTCAAGAGAAATGGAGAGTTGTCAGTCACTGAGGAGTGCCTCCAGGGGGTAAACATGTCAAATAATGTGTGGATGGAAAAGTGAGTTGAACTAGACAGGATCTTTTGGAAGTTGAAAGCACTCAGAATGCATCTGATGGCTGCGGTTGTTGTTAAATTATACATGCCAACATAAGCATTGAGGTCTCCAGGGATGTAAAGGTTGAGTGGTTTTGTAGGGGCTTGTTCATTAGGTCTAGTAAAGCATTCCTAAACTTCCCATTACTAGAAGTGGCCTACAGGTGAAGAGGAGAGAATAAGAAAAAGAGTTGGGGTGACGTCATACCTGAAGGGTGAAGTCTCTGATGTGGGATATTTTGAAAGACTTCTTAAGCATTGCCACAAGGTTTTCGTCCAATGTTACCAATACGATTTGTGTTCATGCAGTGTTCAGGCGGAATGGCTTCATGTTATGTGGGTGCCTTCTGTGTATTCTGGGAATCTAACAGTCGTGCATGTGAGTGTTTCCCTAATCTTTATGCTCCTCCTGGCAAACATCAATTTGGGTGTGTGATGTTTAGGTTGAGCTCTTTTGGTAAGTAGGTTGTCCTTAGGTAAATCGTGAGATTTAGCTGCAGATGGTTTTATTTGTCATCAAGTACAGGCGAGGTGGTGGTTATCAGATCCAGAGGCAACTATTCAAATCCTGTGGCGATGGGAGTGGATTACTCTGGGTGCTGCAGGCATCTCAAAAGTGAGGTATAGTCCTAGTGGTGGCTGCCTTTTCCATGTTAAATTGGAGGTGAGTTTTACAGCAGGTTTTATGCAATAGGAGTGATAGTCTTTTAGAGCCCGAAAGATGGGCAGTACCTGGGAGTGCCAGACTCCTGAAACCCTCACCCCCTTAATGTATACGAGGGGTGTATCCAGGAGTAATAACACTTAGTGTACTGTAGCCAAGAACGGTAATGCGCTTGTGTAAGGTAAGGGGGTTGTATGTAGGGGTGGTTGGAGCTCGCAAAGTTTCAATCTGCAGAATTCCAACAAGGTGTATCAAAGCGCTTTGAGATTTCCTGGATTTCCACCAATGGGCGGAAAATATGCTTGATGCATTGCTTACACTGCAATTTAGTGCCTCTATGTGAGAAGCGCGGGAAGAATCAGCAGGAGTGGCACCATGCAGTGCGAAAGAGCGTGCGGCCATTCAAATTGCTCTTGCTACTGCTTCAGTAGAAAATCTTCTCGAGAGGAAGCAAATCTACTTGAGAAACAGCCCTCTGACTGCAACAGCCTGGGTTAGAAAATCGCAAAAGGAGACGGCCAAATCTCGCTCATGCTCGTCAACTCGCATTTCTGGATCCTCGTGGGAAATAAATTCCACCACGTGGCAATTAGTGGAATTTGGCTGGAACTTCATGTTACTCTTTTTCAATACCATCAAGTCCACAGGCGCAATGAAATACTCACAGGCTCATCAGGATGCCGGTCAGAAAGCCTCCGACCTGGGGTCGGAGGCTTTTTGACCGACATCCTTGGTTTAAAGTCCGACTGCCTAATTACAATGTAGGCGGTCGGAGTTTAAAGCAACCGGTTGACCAACTGGCTTCCGACAGGGTCAAGGATCCCGTTGACTAGGTTGAGGCTACACATAATCCCTTTCAGGCGGCTTTTCTCCTGTCGGTATTGTGATGTTGGTTTCCGACAGGCTTTCATGTCGGGCTTTCGGACATGAAAAGGGTGTCAGGAAGCGACTTTGGGGGGCTCCTAGCAGGGTCCTCATGACTACGGGTCCTCCGATTGGGCGCCTGGGGGCACCTACCGTGAGGTGCTAGCCACGTGGTGCAGGGATGTACAGAAACTCCTATTTCTCTATAGGAGAGTGTGCATCAGCCAGTTTCTGATCACTACACAAGCTCCCATAGGGAAATGGGAGTTTGTGACTGCACCATGTGCCTTCGCATTGTAAAAGGGTGGTCGGAACCGCCAATCTACAGTCGGTCAGCTCCCACACCGAAAAGGTGTTGGGCAGACTCAAGTACACCTGACATTGTAAGGGCCTAACAGTCCAATAACTTGATACAAATGAATCCCTAAGCATGCAGTCAGGTGACCTGGTTGCAAAGGAAGCCTTAGGACTCCCACACCAGGAGGCTCAAAGTAAGATCAAACCCTTCCACAAAGGTTTACTGAGTGTAGGCTCGTTGACAAGGAAATCCTACTTTACATGGATGTAGCAGAGAGAAAAAGAGGAAGTTGATCCAGTTCCGTATCAAATACTCCAATTTTTATTTTTAAAACAACAAAATCATTACATAGTTTTTCAAAATATACTGCAAATTGCTTCAAACCGAAGCTGGGGGTAGCATTTGAAAAATATACCTCTTTTGAGGTGTGTCTGCTTTCTCAAGGTTGGACAGCCAAAGTTCCAATGGGAGCCCTAGGAGTCACATACTGCGAGGGCCGATTCATGATCAAATCTGAACCATAATGCTCAAGGTTATCGAGTGGAACCCTGTTACTAGAGAATCCCTACTTGGCTTAGAAGGGGCAGCAAGAAAGTGAAGGAATTTAATCCCAAACTTTACCCAATGCTTAAAAATCCTTTTTCAACACAATGCAAACAATACAAACTCTGGGTCTGATTCACAAAAGTAATCTGAGACAAAATCCTAACTCTATGACTTTCGGTATTCACAAAAGGCATTTAGGAGTAGTAAAGTTAGGATTCCTAACTTTACTACTACTAAACTGAGAGAAAGCCTAACTTTACGACTTTTGGGATTCACAAAGGGCATTTAGGAGTAGCAAAGTAAAGATTCCTAACTTTACTACTCCTAAATGCCATAGCAAAGTTAGGATTCCTAACTTTACTACTCCTAAATGCCTTTTGTGAATACCGAAAGTCGTAAAGTTAGGATTTTTCTCAGTTTAGAAGTAGTAAAGTTAGGAATCCTAACTTTGCTACTCCTAAATGCCACAGCAAAGTTAGGATTCCTAAATTTACTACTCCAAAAATGCCTTTTGTGAATACCGAAAGTTATAAAGATAGGATTTTGTCTCAGATTACTTTGGTGAATCGGCCACCTTGTCTTTTTTTAGTATGTAAAAGACGCCTGTGAAAGTAGTTGTATTTGAAGTTTTTAGTATGTCTTTGTTTTTATTTTTCGTTATGTTTTTAGCTGTTGTTACTTATTGGTTAAAATATTGTGATGTCAAAAGGATTACATTTAGCATGTGAAATAAAACTGGACGTTTGCCAAGAAAGTTGTTTAAAAGCATAAAAAACACAAAAAAATGAAAAACACAAAATACCTTCTCCCAACAAAGAAACAGAAACAAAAAAGTTCACTTGAGAAACACCAACACAAAGAATCAAAGAACTTGCTTCTATTAACTCTTTGGCCCTGTGTGCCTACCTCTGCCAGGTAGCATGCTGAGCCTGGCCTTCAGCTAGGACCTGCTCCCAATATAGTGAGAGTTGGCTTCTTGTTGTTGCTTAGGCACAGGGCCAGGCTGAAGACTGTGCCCTGCGGCCAACCCACCTTTGGCCATGTGTATTAAAGGTTTCCTGTGGTCATAAGTCTGCTGTATATGAAACAATGAAATAAGGGTGGGGTAAAATGTACAACTGGTACCACAAACTAAGTTTCAATTAAAGTCATCCAGTGTTCTATTTGTGTTTTCTCTACAACCACCCAGTTAAGTAATGCAGCCAAGGTGCATGAGTACCCAGAACACTCATAGCTCTGGACAAGGGACTTGTGTGCCTCGCTGATGCAATTCAATTGACAGAGTATGGAGGAGAGGTGCCATAGTTGAGTGAATTGATGGTTGGGAGGCAAAGCATAACCATTGACAATTCAAGGTTGAGAGCAACGTCTTTATATGGAATTTCTGTCTTAAGAAAAAGCAATCACCACTGGCAAGATTCAAGGTTCCCCTCTCATTCTGTATGTGCCACTGATGAAAGTTAGAATGCTGGTTGTCCGGTATTAAAGCGCATTCTCCATCAAGACTCACATTTTTGCAGCGCCCTCTGGATAGTCCACATACTGAAAATGTTGGGAATCATTTTATGTGAAGGCCAGAGCCTCCAATTATGCAATATTTTCTTAATTTAGCCTCAAAGCAACCAAAACAAGCATTTGCAATGTAATAGGTCTCACGTGTTAGATTTAGAGTTATTGGCGTTGTAATGATAATGTTATTTACTTATGTGTTTGTTTTGTATTATAGAGCTTGTATGTGGTGTGTAGATGAATTATGTGTGTAGCACTAGAATTGTTGTTGCTATAGTGGTGCTGAATTGTGTGTTGTGCAGTGTATTTGTGTAATAGAATTATGTGGTATGGTGAATAAATAGTGGTGAGCGCTGTAGAGAATAGATAGAAAGGAAGAATTAGTGTTGTATGTAGTTTATGTTAGTTAAAGAGGTATTCTTTTAAATTAGAAGAGAGGTTAATAAGAGGAGTAGTGTTTGCGCTTTACTGAGTGAAAATTTGAAAATGATTTTGTATGAAGCTGTGAGTGAAAACGTGCAGTTAAATATATTATTCATGTGGGGATAGTGTATGGGATAGTGACAGATGGGTGAGAGAGTGGAAGAGAAAGATAGAGGTATAAGTGAAAGTGGTATATGGAGGGAGGGGGGATGGGAGAGGTGGATCAGTGTATACTGTGAGGAGGTATAGGAAGGTAGTATGCGTTGGTAGTACAGCGAGGAGATAGGTAATGTGATGGATGAATGAACGAATGTAGTGGTCAATGCATACACTTAGCACTATGGGGCAGATTTATGTTAACTGGCGCATCCCTGCATATCAGCAGGGATGCGCCAATTATTATGCGCCACAGCTCCGCCATCATGAATGCGCCGCATTTATAATGCGGCGCACCATGGGGCAAAAACGGCACAGATGCGTCACGCATCTGTGCCGTAAAAGTGGCGCATTGCTGGAGTTGCGTCGCAAGCGCGACGCAGCTCCAGCAAGGCTCTGGGGGGCCCTATCTGTACAATGCTGCGTCAATCCTTACGCCTGCTTCAAGCAGGCGCAGGGTTTTGACGCAGCATGGGCTCAAAAGTGACTGAGTGAAATCTTGTAGATTTCACTCAGCCACTTTTAGGAGGCGTTCCTGCGCCGGAACGCCCCCCCGCGCAGGAACATCTACATGTGGCGCAGGGCTTTACAACGTGACGCATCTCCCAGATGCGTCACGTTGTAAATACCCCGCACCATGGCGCAGGATTTGCGCCGCTGCTGCATCACGAAAGTGACGCAACGGCGGCGCAAAAGTGGCGCAAGTGCAACATAAATCTGCCCCTATATATTTAAGCACTACATACAAACTCAGTGTAAATTGTTATTGTACAATTTTATTATCCTACTCCTTGTACAAACATCGTGTAATGTATCAATGGGACGCTGCTAATTGTATTCATGAAACTATGAGTGAATCATTCCTCTAAATATGCCTATTTAGTATTTGTGCTCCGTAAAATGGTAAAACGACTCTAATGCTTGATATTGCAATCATTTCTAAAACAATTATCTCAGTGTGAATATTTGTAAACTGGTTCCTGTGCTCCCACTTGTGTCGTTTCACCTCAAGTGTGTATCTTGTAAAGTTAAACATGCCTGGGGCAGAATTCTCCTATTCCAAAGAGCTTTTCTGAAGTCGGACCTTTAAAGTGGAAACTGCGATGGCTGTATGAGCCTGCACAGAACGAAACATTGTGAGTCCTCTTAAAGATGGCAGTGAGTGGTGGCTGTGCTGTTCCTCATGCTGCCCGTGCCTCTATTTGCAGTCATTCATGCCGTGTTTTCGATGGGATCATCTCATTCCCAGTTCTTCAAACGATGCCGAACACGTTCCCCATTTTCATCACCTCCCCTAAAGCTGCTCCCAGTGACTGGAATTACTGTGTTTGCACAAAATAAACAAGCATTGGCAATGCCAATTGGTCTCGCCATTGGGATCTTATATGTATTTAGCAGTGCCGCACATTAGCATGGGTGCTGAATCACTTTCCCACTAGAAGTCAGGGTAAGTGCGTATCAATAAAGAAGGTGCTTTTTGAGGCAGCAGAAGCTCTCCGCAGACATTAGCTAAAATGCCGAGTGTCGCGCTCCCCCTCCGCTAATGTGCTGCATAGCTAAATACATATAAGATCCCAATAGCGAGACCGATTGGCATTGCCAATGCTTGTTAACATATGCATGCTGTTTTATAAACCTGTGAAGTAATTATCTGCGGTTCCAAGAAGAGGGACGTGAAGCCAGGCAGCTCCTTTAAAGTAATTTGTTGGTTTATGGACGTGAAGCACACGATTTCAAGAAGACCTCTGAAGTACTTGGGTGCAGCTTTAACACCAAGCCAAGCAGCAAATTTGTAATTATATGTTTGTTTGCACTCCGGAAGCATATAATCAAAAGGAGACCTCTGAACTGTTTGACTGCAGCTCCACCAAAACGGACGCTAACACAGCCACCAACTTTGCAAAAATAAAAAATAAAAGCGTGTTTTTGTGTGCTGCAAATTATAATTACAAGTACTGCATCTTAGGGGATTTGTGTGCGTGTACTTTAATACATGTGTAAACATCTTACAGGGAATGAAAGGATGTCAGCCTCAGTGAAATAGCACAAATACCCACCAGCAGTGAGGAAAGGAGTGGGGCAGCAGGTGCACAAGACTCTTCCAGGCCTGGTATCCCCCGGAGCGAGCAGCCCCTGTACCCTGCTGGTTGGAGGGCCGTGATTCATCCGGGCAGCTTTTGACAACCAAAGGACAGGCTGCCTGTGTCTGCAAAAGCCCTGGAGCTGAGATGTGATACCGCCTGCCCTCTCCGGCTCTGGCCAGCAGCATTGTGAGTTGGCGCGTCCCCCTAGATGTGACCGCACACTGGGGCAAACTTTTGTTCTGCGACTACCTGCAGCTTAAAAGGGGCATGTCGAGGAGCGCGCGGCGCGACGATCTAAGATGGCCGCCGGGTGAGAAGCTCCGCTCGAAAAACGCCGATTCGAGCATGAAGGCACCTCTTCCAGGCAACGAAGCTCCGCTTTGAACATGGATTCGGCTTTTGGACATTGCAGGGACTGCCTTGGCAAGTTTTGTTGACCGATATGCGGTCTTTTCGTTACCATAATTGCGTTCTTTCTGCTTCCCTCAGATGACGCCCGCCATTTTGTTTTTTTCTTCAGCGTTTTTCTTCTATTTTTTCGCTGCCACTGAATCTTTAAGCCAGGTTCCTGATGTTTTTTGGTGGTGTTGCGGCGGTGGCTGCGTTAGCTCACCTTTTGCCTTCTTTCTGAGCAATTATCTGTTGGCGCCTGGTTTCTCTGGTGGCTTCTGTGGATTCCTCAGATTGTCTCTCCTAGTAATTATTTAAGAGGGAGCCAGTTGTGTCTCAGGTGTCCCAATACCCTCCGCTGTGTTAAACCTTGATACTATCATCGGCTGCTACTCCTCCTCTTGCTGCTGACTACGCAATTTTTCTGCGGTCCTGCCTGTATTCCGCCATTGTTTATTTCTGCCATAATTGGTTGCGGCACTGTCAGTATGGAGGGCGTACACTCTACCAAGCCTCACGGAGGCCCTACTGGGGGAAGGAAGGACTCAAGCAACCCTTCGGTTAAACGCACCAAAAAGGACCCGCCTTCCCCAAATAAATCTCCACTGCCTCTCACTCTTGAGGATATTATGGAGGATTTGCGTCTTATTCGTCCTTTTATCACGGACACTGTTGCCACGCTTCAGAGGTTAGATGATAAGTGGTCTAGTATGGATATGAGACTGTCTGAGGTGGAACAGAGGATTAGTGATGCACAGGATGTTGTCACTAAAGTTGACACTCTCACCAAAGAAGTTGGCCAGCTCAAGAAAGTGGCGGAAGATTTGGAAAACCGCAATAGGCGCAACAACCTGCGCATTTATGGTATTCCTGAAGGATCAGAGGGGTCGGACATGATTCAATTCCTTAAATCCCAAGTTCTTCAAATTGTTGGCCTCCCGAAATCCTCAGATTTTAATATACAACGTGCTCATCGTCTGGGGCCAAGAAATGCATCTTCTGCATCTAAACCTCGTGGAATCATAGCATATTTCCTCCTCTACTCAGATCTTATGATGATTCTCCAAGCCGCCAAGCAACATAAGCAAATGATCTGGTCTGGGCACAAGGTCTTTTTCACTCAGGATGTCTCCAAGCCTACGGCTTCCCGCCGAAAGGAATTCTTGGACCTCAGACCGGCTTTGAGATCTATGAACGCTCGCTATGGTTTAATACACCCTTGTTTTTTCAAAGTGACCTATAAGGAAAGAACTTATAGCTTTGAGGATCCTGCTGACCTGCGGAAGTGTATTCATACTCACAAGGGAGAACTTATGGAACTGAGCAAATCCTAGTTGTTTCTCTTTCTTCTTAAAGTATAGGATTATCCTGTTTTGCTTAAATGTTTACTTAGAAGTTGGATAGTTCCTGTACTTCTTGTGCTCATTCCTTGTTTTTCCTTTGTTTTGCAGGATTCCCCTTTGTGGTGTTCTTGTCATGGTCATCCTTTTGTCCCATCCCGCTGTTTACAGTGTCTACCCCTTCTGTTGCCGTCTCTTTCCCTAGATGTTTGGTAAGTTCCTTCGCTTGTCCTATTTGATTTTTATATTGTTCTAGTTTTCCGATTTATAGTCTTTTGTCTATCAGTTTCTTTTTATACTTCTATGGTGGTTTGTTCTCTTATATGCTTCTCTTGCGCGGCTGTTTTGGTCTTCGTCGCCCCCCTCTCACAGTAATGTTTTTTGTTCAATTGTTTTCCGTGGCTAAAGTCTATTGGCTTTTTGCCACCCTCCTTTTGATGCCTTTTGGGGGTTTCTGTACCCCTGCACCCTTCTCCCTACCCTTTCCCTTCTCCTTTTCGCTTTTTCCCTCATTTTGCTGTTTGTCCTCCCATTCCTCATACCTCTTTATTCCTGTCATCTCTATTCTTCTGGCAACCTCTTCACTATCTGATACACACCATATTTTCCTTTTCTCTTTTTCTGTTCATGGTACTTCTTTGTCCTTCTTCTCTTTTATATCTTCACCAACGTATTTGCGGCTGTTGTCTGCTTCAATTTTTCTGTCCCTTACTATTTATTCAGGCACCTGTGCATTTCATTTTTATTTTCAGTTTGCTCCTCTTTCTCTTTCCTGTCCTAAATTCCATACTCCTTTCGGCTTATCCTTACTTTCTTTGCACAAATGAATGGTCTTTCGTGTCATTTCTTGGAATGTTAAAGGAATTCGCAACCCTGTTAAAAAACAACGTGTCTTATCTCATTTAGCAAGGTTGAAATGTCATGTTGCACTGTTACAAGAAACCCACCTTAATTCTCAAGATTTATCGTCGTTGCGTAGACAATGGGTTGGAGAGGCATTTTGTTCTCCAGCAGCAAATGCTAAAAATGGTGTTCTTATTTTGTTTCATAAGTCTTTATCTGTTCAATTGCACAATGAATTCCATGACACTTGTGGTAGATGGTTATTCTTAGATGTTACTGTTAATAATACACAATTTTCCTTTTGTAATGTTTATGGCCCTAACGGGGTAGATTTGACCTTTTGGAGGGACTTCTCTAAACTTCTATCCTCTCATGCGAGTGATAATTTGATTGTAGGTGGTGACTGTAACCAACTAATGGACCCATTTTTAGATCGCAAATCACACACCAGATATGTCCCCAACAAAATGCAAAAGTCCTTTTTTAATGCTATCTCCTCCAGAGGTCTTATTGACTCATGGAGACTTTCCCATCCCGATACCTTAGAATTTTCCTTTTTTTCTCCAGTACACTCCTCACATTCCCGTATAGACTATATTTTTCTCACACAGCATTCATTCCAATTTATGACTAATTCAGAAATAGGCTCAATTCTTATTTCTGACCACGCTCCGGTTATTACTGATCTGGACTTTCCCTCACCTACTCCCACCTCTAGGCGGTGGCGCTTCAATAACTCGCTCCTCCTAGATTCACAGTTTGTCGAGCAATTTACATTTTTTGCAAAGGATTTTTTTATAAATAATCTTCACTCCACTCCTCACTTTCACTCTATTTGGGACTCCTTCAAGGCTGCTGCCAGAGGTTGTATTATTGCTTTTGTCTCACGAAAAAAGAAAGCAGCTCTTTCAAAGTCGGCCCAAATTCTTAAACAAATTAAAGACCTAGAGCATCTCTACTTCACCACTAATTCCTCAGAATCACTCTCTTCCCTCATCAAAGCAAAAATGCAGTTTAACAAGCACTCTTGGGACTCTGCGAGTACCACCCTCCTCAATTTTCACTCCAAAATGTATGGCGGGCGCAATAAAGCTGGTAAGTCTCTCGCTAACTATCTAAAAATTAAAAAACAAAAATCTAAAATAATAACTATTACCGATTCGCATGGAGTTCCTCAGCATACTGATGACAAAATTCTCGACTGTTTTGTTCAATATTATTCTACACTTTATACGCCCGAATCTGTTCCCTCGCCTTCTCAAATAGACTCCTTTTTTCAGTCCCTTCCCTGGCCTTCGGATAGGTCTGTGGATCTCTCTTCGCTCGATGTTCCTCCTTCAGAAAAGGAGCTACTTAATGCTATTACTCTTCTTCCCAAAGATAAAACCCCGGGCCCAGATGGTTTCACGGTTCGTTTTTATCTCCATTTTAAGTATATCCTTTTACCTCATTTATTTTCTTTGATTACTTCCTTTGTGGCTCAAGGGAGGTCTCAAGGTTCTTTCACTCAGGCTATGCTATGCTTAATCCCTAAAAAAGATAAAGATCCCTCCCTCTGCAAAAAAATAATCGACCCATCTCCTTGATTAATACGGACTGTAAAATGTATGCTAAAGTTTTGGCCTCTCGTATTAATAAAGTTATCCCTGATCTTATCAACATCTATCAATCTGGGTTTGTTAAAGGTAGATCCATCACTGACAACTCGAGAACCTTCCTTAACATTATTCACCTGGCCTCAAAGATGGACTCCCCAATCGCTGCCATTACCTTAGATGCTGAGAAAGCGTTCGATAGAGTCTGTTGGGATTTTATGTTTGGTGCTTTGCGTTGGCATGGCTTTAGTCCTCCCTTTATTCGTTATGTTAAGTTACTATATTCCGCTCCCTCCACCTCTATTTGGGTTAACGGGTCTCAATCCTCTTATTTTTCTTTGCATAGAGGCACTAGACAGGGTTGTCCTCTCTCTCCTCTTCTTTTCATTCTTGCGCTAGAGCCCTTTTTAGAAAAAATTCGCCGTTCATCATTGTATGCTGGCTTCAAATTTCAAAACATGGATATTAAGTTTACGGCCTATGCTGACAATATTTTGCTTTATATTTCTAACCCGTCCACCTCTTTGCCCGCACTCTTTTCTCTGTTACAAGAGTACTCTCTGGTTTCTGGGTATAAACTTAATATAGATAAATCTGAGGTTTTGCCACTTAACAAATTTTGCCTTCCTCATATGTTTCAGGGTTCGGGTTTTGAATGGAACTCAGGTAATATTAAATGTCTAGGTATTCTTTATGCCAGCACCATTAGAGATACGATAAAGCTTAACCAGAAGGATATTGTTAAAAACTCTCTTCCCTTATAGAACGTTGGTCCCCCCTTTTTTAGGTCTCGCTGAGACAGCGAAAGCTGTCTCTTTGAGATATTTTGTAAGTGGGTTTTTAAAGTGCTTCCCCTGGCATAGAGCTATAGTGCACGAGGCGTGCACGCGCGCAAAGCAGCCATATGGCTTTACCTCGCTCTCCCTCGTAGCCCCTCTCCGCCCCCTTCCCTGCTGCTATTTCACACCATTTTCATTAGAACTCCCGCTTCTCTCCCCCAACCCCACGTCTCGCGCGTCCAATGCTTGTCTTTCCTATGTCCTTTCGTTTCTTACATGCAGTACCAACTTTGCTTTCACGCTCCTCCGCCCCTCCCCGTCAGTCGCGCTGCTTTCACTTTCGCGGGTGGCCAATGCTTGTTTATTTTGTGTATGCGGTGGCTTTTCATCTGACACTGGGTGACACGCTCTCCCTCTTCCCCAATGGTAATGTTTTTTTATTTTGTGTGTGCGGTGGCGTTCATCTGACACTGGGTGACACGCTCTCCTCTTCCCCAATGATAATGTGTGTGCGGTGGCTTTTCATCTGACACTGGGTGACACGCTCTCCTCTTCCCCGACAGTAATGGATTCTCTGCTGTGGCCGAGCTGCTCCCGCCCCGTCAAACTCCTCTGTTCAAGGCTGTTCTGGGTGCCACACCACAGGCTTTCGGCCGGCTCTTCCTCGTAAGTTTAAGAGCAGGGCACTATGCTTCCGTGCACAAAGTAAACACAATAGTTGTATCCGACCACCGTTCCCCAGCGTTGCCCCCCTGCTTGGACATGGATACAGTGGGACTCGGGGCTACCTACCAGACTGTGGAGTTCCAGGTGAGGGTGAGGGCGCCATCTAGTTGTCTCTTCCCCTTTGCTCCCCCCAGGCACATACATTTTACCATTCTCCAAGCTTTTAAAGAATGCATGGGTGTGGTGCAGCGTTTTCTTTGTTTCGATCCGGGGCATACTTTAGCTTGGTGCTTGGTGTGACGTGCTTCTGTTTGTTATTCTTCGTCTCCAGCCTGCAGTGGATGTATTTGTATAAACCCTTTTCATCTTTATCTAAAAACAAAACAACGATCATTATTGAAGTTCATTTATTTAAAAGAGGCTCCTGTGGGATGAATGTGTTGTGTTATAAATGAATGAACATAAAAGCCCCATAGCCTATGGGTTGTTTGGCCGCCCTGCTCCTATGTCCAGCAGAGACAGCATCCGGCAGCGCTTCAGGCGCTATCAGCAGAACCGCCTCTAACTGCAGCTCCTCCTCCCCGGCCTCTGTTTCTTAGAATCAGGGCTCGTCTGTCGAGGGCACGGACCTGAAGTCTTTGTGAAAGGCATGAACTCATCTGATATTTATTGTTCTGACCTTCCAGTGTGTGGTAACAGATGTTGAATTACTATGGAAGTGTTGTATCCAAGGTCAGGAGCTGGAAGTAGATGCAAGCCTGCCCCGTGTTTAGATCACCCATCGCCCAGCTGCCCCTTCCAAGGGTTACACTGTGGCTTGTCTGGTTTGGAGGGGGTGAGAGGGAACATGAGAGTCTTGCCAGAAGGCTCACATCTGCTGCTCAATGGCACACCTCGTACAAGTGCTACCTTGCAGATAGTATTCAGAGAAGGCTCCTCTGCAGCAGAATGGACTCAAGAGACTTTATTTTGCCTCTTTTCCATCTGTAAGAGCTCACCGTGCCTCGTTGAGGTGAATGCATGGGTGTTTCTGTGTGATAAGACGCATTGTCTTGCCTCTAGTTTAGCCTCTGCAGTCCACCAGACATCCCCACTATGTACTGTGTCCAGGCGGCCGTGGTCCTTCCAGTTCGCTTGTTTTACCTTCTTTCTGTCACAGCGAGATCTAACTAGGGCTGGAGTTGCTGTTTTTTGGCCTGCCGGGTGGCTCAGCGAGTTGAACACTCACTGCTGACAAATGCAGTAATCTGCCAGTGACTGAGGTTGAATCTATACAGTGCTTCAGCCCTTTACACATCCCTAAGAGTTGCCAAGCCTGCTGCTACTTGTAACACATACATGTGAGCAGGTATCTCCGTGTGGTGCTTTGACAACTTTCAATAGATTCCCTCCAATCTGCATCACTTCCAGCTTCTGCCACAAGTTTTCCAGCTGCTCACAATGAAGCTGAGACACTCCAAGTTCAGTCGAACCGGCACCTTCATCTGTGTTCTGCAGGTAGTGATGGTCTGCTCAACCGCTGCATTGGGTTCAAGAGGTGATTTTCGATTCTGTGTCACTGCTCACTACCAATCTCTTCTAAATGACTCATTAACAATGTCCTCTGAATAGATGTGGGAATGTATATCTAACAAGGAGACATTATTTGTCATTGTAGTTGGGAAAACTGGGGAATGTGCTTGCTATTTTATCAAACTCCAGCATGTAAATTGTTGTTGGCCAAGATTATAGGAGAGGTTGAACGTTTCACGTGTGGTCTAAGGTAATGTGGCAGGTATGGATGTGTCCTTATATGTGTTACGTATGCCCCTGTCTGCCTGTACTAGGGTGTATGTGTGAAGTGGTGCTGCGTATAGCACCCTTTATGCCTATTGCTTGTGTCAATGAATGCCTGCACCTACGCTTTCTCTATATAGAGATATTTGTGTAGCGTGAACCCCGCCGGGAAGCACTGAAGCGCTGATCATTGGTTGTGGACCCGCACAACGAAACAACTGCAAATAACCTTGCATGTATGTTTGCTGGGTGCATGCTTGTGTTCCTGTGTGTACATATGACCGTATGTGTAAGCATGACAACTTTTTCCTCTGTAAGTGTGTATGTACGTGTGTTCAACTGTCCTTTTGTGTACATATCGTACACAAAACCATAATCTTTTGCATTTGTGAGCGTTTTTTGTGCCTCTTCAAATTCACTCTCCTCCTCTTCTTTCACTATCTTCTACATACACAACCACAGCCTCTTCATACATCCATGGCATTCTCTCCCCTTTCTTTCTCACACACTATTAATACCATGTTGTCTACAGTTCATTTACCACTTCATACACAAGTTGCCTATCCCTCTCATTCTTACTTTGCAACTATTTTATACAGCTCTCACCCCTATCTATTCACCATATCACATATTTACACCACACAAACACACTACATACCACACAATCCAACCACTTACAAATTCACAACTAAAAAGTCTAATGCAAATCACAAAAAAACCCTACAATCAACATACATCCAATTCACTACAAACGACTAAAAAGAAGTAAATAATAAAATTTACAATGCCAAAAACTCAAACTTTCTCAAATGCGAGACCTATTGCATTGCAAATGCTTGTTTATCCTGGTGGGGGAGGCTCGCCACTATTAAAATGATGCTCTTCCCTATAGTCAATTTTTCCCTTTCAATGCTTCCAATCTCCCTTCCACTCTATTTTTTTAAAACTATAAACCGTATTTTTACCTCCTTTTTATGGAATAAACGTAAGGCAAGGATTTCTCTCTCTCGTCTTCAACAACCTAAAGATCTGGGTGGAGTGAATTTCCCCAACATTGTTCGGTTTCACTCAGCTTTTACTCTGAAACAGATTTGGCCTTTTCTATCTGACTTGTCTGACCCCCCTCTAACAGCCTGGAGCGCTATAGAACTTGCCCAGCTCTCGCCTTTTCCATTCGTTACGGCTACCCGGTTATCTCATCCTCCACAACGTTTTCTTACTCCTATCTTTAGACACTCTAAGGCACTCGCCCTCTCTGTCTTTCGCTCTTCCCTTTCGCAGTTGGAATTCCATTCCTCAATCCCAATTTGGTACAACAAATCCATTATGATTAATCACAGAGCACTTTTTTGGAAAGAATGGATAGATAAAGGCATCATTACTTTCGATTCCTTACTTAGTAATAATTCCCTGCGCGACTTTTCCGATATTCGAGATTCTTTTCACCTCTCTAATGTTCATTCCTCTCAGTATCCCTTGCTCAAGAACTTTTAGATCTTTTTATTTCTCAGGGTGCTTCATTTTCCACTGCTGACTCAACCATTTTCCCCCTCCCGGACTTCTCTATTCCCCTTAAAGCTGCTGCTATTTACAAGTTACTTTCTTGTTCTCCTGTAGCAAGAATTAAGTCCAAGCTTGAACTCTCCTGGGAATTGGACCTAGCCCAAGAGTTTCCTCTCCAAGTTTGGAACTCTTTATGGTTAAAGTTGCACACTACTTCACGTTCTGCCAGTACCACACAGACTCTGTATTTTTTTTATAATAAACTTTTTTTTACTCCTTCTGATTTATATAGCTTTAAATTGATTGATTCTAAAAAATGTTGGTCTTGCCCCTCTGAGAATAGTGACTTTTTGCATATGTTTTTTCACTGCCCGTTGGTTAAATCCCTCTGGTCCCGTGTTAGGTCTAAACTGAACAATATCTTAGCTACTGACCACACTTTTGAGATTGTTCATATCTTTTAAGGTGGTATGGCTCCTATATGGAATGTTTCTGCTAATGTTCGTAAATTTATTGACTTGTATATAGCCATTACTCTACAGATAATTACGACCAATTGGAAAGATGCCTCCAAGATCTCATATAATGCATGGTGGAATCTATTATGTCATCACCACCGAATGGATCGTGCTTTTTCCACCACTGTACCCCTTTTGATCAAAAAGGATTTGTTATGGTAGCCATTAACCAATTTTCTTTCCCAAACTGTTCCTTAAATAGCTGTTTTTATTTCTCTTTTTTTTTTGTTCATGTTATAGATACAGCTTCTCCTAATATGTTTATTCATCTATTAACTTCTACACTTATATGATGTTTATTCGGTATAATGGTTACATTTTTCCCCCCACCCCCTCCTTTTTTTCCTCTTCTCTTCTCTACCCTCCCTACCCATTACTCAAAACCTTAAAATGCTTTTTACATATGTATATTCTCTATCTTTCTTTGGCACTTTTTTCAGATTGTACGATTTAGGTTTTTTTTCCATTGTTCTATTACATTGCCTTGGTCTTTCTTTTGTACTGATGTTTTACTTGGATTATGATATTTAATAAAGCTTTCTAAACTAGGGGCATGTCACGCATGTTTTGTGGAAAGTGCTCTTACTGTAAAACAAGCGCCGTGTGGGTGGGAAGCAGCAAGGTGGGAGGGAACCAAGCTGTGTGTTTTCTACGAGGCAGCACCGAAGTGGATGCCTGCTTGTGCCCCAGGGGGACTGCCGAGTGCGTGCTCCAGCGGCGTCTATAATTGCTTGTTTTTAAATGCGTTTTGCCGGAAAAAAACGAGGCAGGAAACAATTAAAATAAAATAAGCGGGCACCATGCTAAAATGTTACATGTGGTGTCCAATTATGTGCATGGTGGCCGGTGAGGCAGGCGCCATTGTGATAAAACAAAACAAGCAACAATGGGGCAAATGAGTGGAAAGACGCACCAGTCAGCTAGGTGTTGGGGAGAGACGGGCGACAAAGAGGAAAAGAGAGTGAGCCATGCTGAACAGAGAATGGTGGGAGGGAGCCAAGCTGTGTACTTTCTACGAGGCAGCACCGAAGTGGATGCCTGCTTGTGCCCCAGGGGGACTGCTGAGTGCGTGCTCCAGCGGCGTCTATAATTGCTTGTTTTTAAATGCGTTTTGCCGGAAAAAAACGAGGCAGGAAACAATTAAAATAAAATAAGCGGGCACCATGCTAAAATGTTACGTGCGGTGTCCAATTATGTGCATGGTGGCCGGTGAAGCAGGCGCCATTGTGATAAAACAAAACAAGCAACAATGGGGTAAATGAGTGGAAAGACTCACCAGTCAGCTAGGTGTTGGGGAGAGACGGGCGACAAAGAGGAAAAGAGAGTGAGCCATGCTGAAGAGAGAAGGATGGGTGGGAGCCAAGCTGTGTACTTTCTACGAGGCAGCACCGAAGTGGATGCCTGCTTGTGCCCCTGGGGGACTGCTGAGTGCGTGCTCCAGCGGCGTCTATAATTGCTTGTTTTTAAATGCGTTTTGCCGGAAAAAAAACGAGGCAGGAAACAATTAAAATAAAATAAGCGGGCACCATGCTAAAATGTTACGTGCGGTGTCCAATTATGTGCATGGTGGCCGGTGAAGCAGGCGCTCGGCGTCTATAATTGCTTGTTTTTAAATGCGTTTTACCGGTGTTCTAGATGTGCTCCCCCGTGGGTTTAAAAGTGCAGAATGCGCTTGCATAGCCTGATGGGCATGCGCACACACGCGGGGAAGGGCTTTCAGACGGTGAGCTGGAAACGAAACACCGGCCAGGAAGAGAGCACTCATCGCATGCAGCTGTTGTGATTAGTCCGTGCACCAGAAGAAAGTGCGTGAGTAAAGGGGTCAATAGCCTTGGAAGGATACAAATGACGACATAATCGTCATGAGGAGGGACGAACAAACCATGAACCAATCGGAATGCAGCATTACTGACCTAAGCCAATGAAAAAGATGGGCGGAGAGTGGGCGGAGCTTCCTCGAAGCTTCCACACTAAAGTGTATACTGCATGTCTCGGAGAGACAGCGCAAGCGCTGTCTAGGCGAGACCTAAAAATGCGGAGTGCTCTTTGAACTAACAAGTGAATTTTAACCGAGCTTTTTATGTTTATAACTCCGCCATCCCGTGAAGTTGTTGACTGTTTTTGCCATATAAAGCGTGCAGAGTACTCTGGGATATGAAAGTGAATGGTAAGCGAGCTCGTTTCCCTCTTATTGAGGGGCATATCATCAATAGACGGCGATAAATATCGCAAAGCACGCTTTTTCATTTATCGCCGTCTATCGCTGGCATTTATCCCCCGGTTAGCGCATTATTGACAACCCGTATCACCAAGGCGATAAAAATTCCAGCGATAGCGGGGATATCGCCGTTTTCCATGGAATGTTCCATGGAAAACGGCGATATGGTTGATGATAGGGCCCTGTGGTCTTAGCCCCACAATCCAACTCCCATTTTGGGTATGCCTTAGTCAGGAATTTAACAGACGTTAAATTCCTGCGTTAAGGCATAGTTAACACGATTTCAAATATCGCTACCCCGCGTTGATGATATCATGAAGCTGGTTAGCATTATTTTCCCATGGAGTTTTGTCAGGCACACCTCCTTTGCATCTCATTAACGATGCGATGCGAGGTGTGCTGACAACGGACTCTAAGGCAAGGAAACCCACTAGCGTGTCCTTGTTGATAATGCGATAAAATTATCGCCGCTTTTCGCCCGAAAACGGAAGCTAAAGCAGCGATAATGTTAACACCAGCCTTTGATAATATGCCCCCAAGTAAGTCTGTGCCTAAGTTCAAATCATTTAAGAGTCGCTTACTGATTGAAAGTTTTTATCTCTGATTCAAACATCACCGAATGTATCTGCCACACTAATTGCATTCAGCGATGGTGTTTACCCATGTGATTAGGTTTGTATTTGTCCAATAGTAATGAACGTACACGCACCTGCAACCCCCTTGGCTGCTTGTCATGAGCAGTCAGGCCTATCTCAGAGGCAATGTGTAAATTATTTGTACATAACACACACAGTAGCACAGTGAAAACACTACAAATGGACACAACCCCAGTTTAGAAAAATAAGGTATCTTTATCTAAATCAAACAAGACCAAAATGAAAACAATCTAACATACACAACTCAGAGTATGACTTTTTAAAGATTTCAAGCAAGTCTGTCCATAGAAATCTATGGATGCGTAACTTTTACACAAAGTACCTCAAATGTGTCGAAATCCACAAGGCAAAACAGCTGCAGATAAAGAAAGCATAGGTAAAAACAGTGATGCATCAGTTCCTGAGCCCTTGGGAAGGCGATGCAACAGTTCTGTAGCATGCAGGAGAAGTAACACTCAAATCCAGACTGTAGGGGGAAGTGATGCGTCAATTCAAGACGGTTCTGGTCTGCGGGGGCTGCACCGGAGATGCATGGCGCACAGGTGGATGTGTTTGGAAATCGTGAACGTGCTCGAAATCGATGCGGTGGTGGCAAACAGGTGCTGCGTCTCTTTTTTTAGCCGTGGTTCTATGATCCGTTGTTTCTTTCAGCCTCACAGCAGGGCCTGTGTTGGAGTCGAGCGGTGAGGGAAATGGCGGAACAATGCAGGTAGAGCCATGCATGCCATTTCCCCCGCAAGCGTAACCATGCTTGCTGGAACCACGCATCTGCCCTAACCATGCATATGTGTGGTTAAGGCAGATAGCGGTCTTGTGTTCAGGATGGGTGGGGAAAAGAAGCAAAAGCATCAGAACAGAAAGATCAGGACATGAACAAGTGTGTGGGGTTGGGGTCGGATTTGGGGCAGTTGTTTTTAGGGGTGGGGGTAGCTTTTAGGGCTCAGGGCGGGGTACTTTTAGGAAGGAGGTGGGGTTTTAGTGCTCTGGGCGGAGGTAAGGGAAGTGTTTTTAATTTGGGGCAGGGGTTTAGGCCTCAGGTTGGGGGTGCTGGGGGTGGGGTAGTTTATGGTACGGGGCAGGGTTTTAGGCGTCAGGGCAGGGGGAGGGATAGGGGTAGCTTTAAGGGCAGGGCAGGTTTTAGGTCTAGGTTAGGTAAGGGATAGAATTATAGGGGTAAGGGTGGGGAGGAGGGGTTGGGGTCATGGCGATCTTAAGTTAACCACACATACTCCCTAAACACTCATGCCTTTACATCCAAATTGCATGGTACAGGTATGTGTGGTAAAGGAATGTGCAGTTAAGATGCATTTGTGGTTCGGACTGCATGGTAGAGGTACACATGTTTTAGCCATGCTTGCCCCTGTCATACAACAGTGCAGTAGTCTCAGACTTCGGAGATGGGTAGGCTTAAGTCAGCGTGCGGTGGTTCTTCAGGTTGCTGGCAGCCGCTGCGTTGATTTCTTCAGCCGCACTGGGCTGTGTGTTGAGATTTTCTCTTGCACAACGGTGCTGCGTCAGAAAATACAGCAGCAAGAAGATCAAAGCGTGAACTTTGTTGGGGGCATATCATCAAGGGCATTAACGCCGCTTTAGCGGCACCTTTTGCCACTAAAGCGGCGATATTCCTATCACCCTATACACAAGGTGGGGCTAACATGCATTAGCGCATGTTAGCTGCCGAATTCTCAACGCCTGGCATCTCAGCGATAAACATCGCTAATGAGATGCAAAGTAGGCGTGGCTGGGAAAACAACATGGGAAATTATCGCTAAGGCAGCTTCGCGATATCAGCAAAGAGCCTAAGCGATAATAATCATCGCGTTAACTATGCCTTAACGCAGGAATTTAACATCTGTTAAATTCCTGACTAAGGCATACCTAACATGGGAGGTGGATTATGGTGATACGACCACAGGGTCGTATCACCAAGGCTATCTCCGTTTTGAGTGCAACATTGCTGGTTTTCCAGAGATGTTGGCCCATTTCCCTGGATATCGCTGGAATATTACCGCCCTGGAGTAACGCGTTGTTGATAACGCGCTAACCGGGCGATAAATTCCAGCGATAGACGGCGATAAATGTAAAAGTGCTAAGCGCGCTTTGCGATATTTATCGCCGTCTGTTGCTGATATGCCCTTTGGTTTCTTCAGTTCTTTGTAGATCTTTACAACAGGAACAGACTCCAAGGGCCCAGAACTGGATTTGATACTACAAGGCAGGTCAGAACTCCCAGCAGTGGAGTTCAAGGATGCTGCAGGTGAAGTCTTTGTGTTCCTGAGCCTTCTTAACAAGAGGCAAGCTCTATTTCAAGCCCTTGGAGAATCTTCTTAACCAGGATACCTCTGCAAGGCAAAAGTCCAGTCCTTTCCACTGCCCACAGACAGAAGCAGCAACTGCAGCCACCTCAGCAAAGCAACACACAGCAAAGTAGCAGTGCTCCTCCTGGCAGCTCTTCTTCTTGGCAGGGTCCTCTGAGTCCAAAAGTAATCTGAAAGTCTTGGGTTTTAGGTGTAATACTTATACTTGTTTTCCCTTTAAAGTCTGTTTGTAAGAAAGTCTCCCTTGCTCAGAAAAAACAGTTCTGTCCTCCTTGGTCCAGCCGCACTACAGAGAGTGGAGACAGCATTGTGAAAGGCTGCCACAGTCTATTTAGTTGTTATTGACAACTCCTCCCACCACTCTAGTGTAGCATATGCAGGGCACAACTCAACTCCCTTTGTGCGAGTGTCTGGAGTAAATGCACAAACAAGACCCTGTCAGTCTAAACCAGACATTGATTCCACAGGCAGGCAGAGGCACAGGATGGTTAAACAAGAAAATGCCCTCTTTCTAACAGATAGTGGTGTTAGATGGTGAGCAAAAGAATGATGGAGTTAGCCCAGATATCTTGACTGGGGGTTAATGTTTTGATTTGTTCTGTATTCCGTCAATCAATTGTGTGTCTTTTGCTTTCTCGCCCTAAGTGCGCCGGGTATGCCTAGACGTAGATCCCTGGCTCACTGTGCCACTGGATTCAAGCTTTCCTGGCTGAAGAGGGGTGAAACCCCGAAACCGGTCCTAGGATGCTTGTTTCCGGTCCAGGGAGGACCTGGCTTGGCAGTTCGGGCTGGACTGTTCCCATGAGGCACAGGGTCAAGACTGATATGCATATGTCCAGGTCTAAACTGGGGTGGCATGGTGAGCATTTCTTCCGTGGACCGGAAACAAGCATCCTGGGACCGGTTTTGGGTTCATTAACCTCATCAGCCAGGCTATGTTGAATACAGTGCAAAGTGAACAAGGGACCCACGTCTGGGCAAACCCTGCCAACTCAGGGCAAACAAAGCAAAACCAAAGGGGATGATGGATGGAGTGTTGAACACTGCAAGCACTCACCCCCAGTCAACTGATCTGGGTTTAATCCATCATCATTCTTTAGCTCACTCCGCCACCTCAGTTCAGACATGGCTATATGCAAATCAGTCTGACCCTGTGCCTCATGGGAACAGTCCAGCCCGAACTGCCAAGCCATGTCTTCCCTGGACCGGACACAAGCATCCTGGGACCGGCTTCGGGCTCACAGCCCTCATCAGCCAGGCTATCTTGAATCCAGTAGCCATATTTGAACTGGGGTGGCGGAGTTTGCTAAAGAAAGATGATGGATTCCATCCTTAGCACTTGGAAAATCTGCATACTGGCCTTCCTTCACAAGCACTTGCATTCTGAGATCATCACTCCTTGCAACCTACTGTGGATAGATTACTACTTCTATAGAGATGTGTCTGAGCTTAATCTAAACTGTAGCTAATTGAACACATTGCGGCAAAAAAAGCTAAAGCTGTGGATTTGAAAAAATCAATCATGGCTCAAACGCAAGATGAAGGCTTCATTGGTTGCCAGTTAAACAAAGAATATATTTGAAGACACTGCATGATGTATTCAATCTTTTGCTGCAATGTATGTGCCTCGAAGAGAAATTTGCAAGACAAATTTTATCTCAATTCCAACTTCTGTTCCAGCTTCCCTGTGTTAGCTAATCAAGGGTTAAGAGCAGATCCTTAAGTCATCTGACTTCTAAAATTTAGAATGACCTTTTATCCGCAAACATTAAAAAATCATCATTTAAAAAAGCTTTCATGATGAAGAATTTCTCTTGTTTTTTGATGTGGCTTTGTCTGTAGCAGTTTCCTGTCCCCTGCTTGGCTGTGATGTTTGTTAGTGTCAAAATGCTCTTAGGAGTGAACGTTACACTTTATAAGAAATATAAATGAAAATAGAAGTAGGTGGAACAAGCCCACTCGAAATGTACATTAGGGGACAGATATTTATCTTGAAAATTGAAGTGACGGTCTCATGTAAGAAGGCGCTAAGGTGGGTTGACATTGGTTCTACAGAAGAGTTATGGCACGTCAACAAGGAAGATGGAGATTTAGGGTCTAGAACATTTTTCTAAATGAGTTATGTCTTAGGAGCCCAAAAAGGAATGGTAGGTATATTCAGATTAGAAAACAGCTGGTAAATCGGGCACTATGCATTCCAAATGGGTAGATAGAACATCTACCACTTTTTGACATTGTATTGCTAAATTGGGCTCAATTATACGTCTGATTGGTGCCTTGTACAAAGACCAAAGTTGGTTATGAACAGTGGCGGCTTATATAGGGCATGGTGCGGGGAGGTAAGACGGGGCAGGGGAGGGGAATGGTGGGGGGTAGTAAACACGGACATATCACGGAATGGAGGAAAGTCCGATGGAATGGAGGAAAGTAATAATTACTTTCCTCCGTTTCGTCGTATGTCCGAGTTTACTACCCCCCCCCACCATGGCCTTCCCCCGCCCCTCTGCCTCGCAGCATGCCCTATGCAAGCCGCCACTGGTTATGAAGCTATATCTGTATGGGTTAAGACCTCATTTGCGATTACTTTTACCCTGAATCGGTTCCACCACATATTTGTACACAGATTAATATTTACCTAGTGACAATTGATTGGCCTGGCTGAGGGAGGATAATTTCAGAATCTCCAACTGGCAGATCAAAGGCCCTCTGCCCAATGTGTTCAGATTGCACCAGCACCAGGTTCTGACGCTGAAGAAAAGGATATTGTAATATTCTGATACTTATGGTAGGGTGAGAGAAAGTGGATTATTAGTTGGGGTAGGTGGTAGTCCACTGCAAGTAATAATGTCACTGTTCTTGCTAGATTCGGTAAAGGTTTTAGTCATCTAAATCTGAGCTCAACCCCTGGTTGCTAGATCACAGAGCTGCCAGCCTTAACTTGGGAAAATATAGATAGCATTTAGGAGTACCAAAACAGTTAAAAAGTAGAAAACACTATACAAATCCCACTCAAATTTATAAAAACTAGCTAATAGTTTAATTAACAAATTGACACCCAATAAACAATAAGGGGAACCAGAGATATGAATCTTTAAAGTTTAAAATTGTAAAAGTGCCAAAAAGTGTAAAGCAGCAACAGCGGGCAACTGGTCGTGCTAGACTGGAGCAAAGGGAAAAGTTGTGGCCTACCGCAGTCAATCGCTACCCACTTTTCTTAGAAATAGTTTAGATGTTGATGGATCATGAACGGGTCTGTCAGTGTTGAATGCAGCATGGCTGCAGGCTAGAGTTCAAACCATGGTGAATGGTTCAAAATCATCAAATGCGTCTTCAATGTAAGTCCCGCTGATGAACGTAGCGATAGCTGTGGGTAGTCCTGTTCCAGCGGTCATGCACATTGAGCAGATCAGCTGGCAGGAAAGTCCAAAACCTACATCAGTTCCATTAAAAAGTTCACAAAAAGTTTCTAAGTCCCCACTTTTAGGGTGAGGCAAAAGGAGTATACATGCTGACATCAGCCAAGGGTTCCAGGAACTCAGGAATTGCACTTGTTGGTTAGGACTCACTCTGAGCAAAGACACCAGCAAGTTCCAGGACAGGTCCAGCTGAATCTGGTTAGCGGGCTTTACAGGAAAGCAGGCTTCTTGCAGCGTTTGTATCTCTGTAGGTTAACAGGAAGCCAACCAACTGACCTTTAGCAGGTCCAGCCCCTAGGGTCTCCTCACAGGTCTCAACAACAGGTGCAGTCCTTCATCTGTTTTCCACAGGTTGAGTAAAGTTCTAAAGAAGGTGCCCAGAAGTGACACAGTTATGCCTGGTATTACCCTGTGGGTGGGAGTAACTCCTGGACCCTCTCTAACTAATACAGAAATGGTTCACAGGCATAAATCTACCTATATTTGTTGCAATTCTTGTGTATCCTACTGTAACCAACCCCACAGTGTTCCTCTGGGCTAATTCCAACAAGGCAGAACCTTTCTGTTCCTGTGTAAAGCTCCTGTGCCCACCCTAGAGGTATAGTCAGAAAAATAAGCAACCCCCTGTGCTGTGGTCACTTGTAAAAACCTGTTCTAGCAGCTCCACTCCCACTGGAACGTATGCCTGGCTGGTTAGGAGAACAAAGAGAGGGGGTAGGCCACTTCTGGAGCAATCCACATCTCACTCCAGTGGAGCCATCAGGGGTCTGGTGACAAGTGGACACTGGCAGGAAAGCCTTTTGGTTTTGAGCAGGAAACAGATAACTTTCTAAAAGAGTCTGTTCGTTAAAAGCAATATAAATTCTGACTTTGCCATTAAATTGGGTTTTAAATTACTATTAAAAGGAATTTCTGAACCATGTCTCTAGTTATTTCCAAACCAAATGTAGCACTTACTAAATGTAATAGTGTACCCAGTGTTAGCCTATGGGAGAGCCAGCCCAGCCATAGTGAAAAACAACTTTGGAGGTTTTTCACTGCCAGGGCATGTAAAACATTAAACATAGATGTTCCACTTTTAAATACCATGCACACAGTGGGCATTTAAGGTTTTGCATAGGGATGACTTATGAGCATTAAAAAGAGAGGGTTTAGGCATGTCAAAAGTTTTTTTTTTTTGACAAGTCAAAAAGGCAGTTTGAACACTGCACCACCGGGCTGTAGTGACAGGACTGGGGACATATTTTACCCTGTCACTGCCATTTCAAGATGCCGACACATGCATACAGGGGCCAATTCAGGATGCTGATACACACCTACAAGGCCCTTCATGACCAAAGGGCCAGCATACATCAACCACCTACTGAACTTCCACCAACCCTCCAGGCACCTGCCCTTTGCCTCCCTCACACACACTCCCCACCTTTGCAGAAACTACAGTGGAGGAGGATCCTTCTCCCACTGTGCTCCCAAGTCCTGTAACGACCTTACCCTACACATCCATACATCATCCTCCCTACGGGAATTCAGAAAGGAATTCAGGACCTGGCTCTTGACTGATCCCAGAAAAACCTAGCGTCTGGATACCCTCATGCGTGAGCAGCTGTGCTTTATGAATCTGAGTTGATTTATTGATTGATTTTAATGGCGGCACAATAAGTGCTGCAGTCCACTAGGGACATTTAACTTGCACGCCCTGGGTACACAGGGTAACATAAACTAGGGACTTAATGGTAAGTTAAATGTGCCAATCTGGGATTCAGCAAATTTAACATGTTTTAGGGGTCGGAGCACATGCACTGCAGCATGGTTAGTAGAGTTCCAGTGCACAGAGTGAAAAAAAAGGCACCATCAGTTCAAACAATGGGGGTGATCATGCACAAAGAGAAATTTTCTTACACAGGGGATGTTCCTAGCATGGACACGCTATAGTTGGCAGAATCTGGTCGCCACCTGACGAATTGACACAGAGACACAAGATACGCATTGACAAAAAGAAGATACAAAATATCCTTCATACTTACTTTCCTGTAGGAACAAATGGGTATTTTTTCTTTAGATGGCTTTGGACCATCTGTGCCATTTACTATGCCTGTGCAGATGCAAAAGATGATTAAAGGCTTATGCTTTTTCCACTGGATGTCTAGGGAACACAAGGCATGGCAGGCATGAAGTTAATACTTTTTTCTTTGTCTTTGATAAGTCTCCTGGGGCTGCATTTATGGAGTTTTGGCGTAGGGCTGTGCAAATAGTCAGCTTGCTGCACTGCCCAACGTCAAAGTGAAAGGGAAAGAATGCACTGTATTTATATAATACCGTACATTCCTGTCCTTTCCCCCTGCGCTGGTGCCATTTCAGCATCCTAGCGCCAACATAGGCACCCTTGCACCATTGTGCAAGAGTGCCTGTGTTGTATGCAGGATTGTTGTTTTTTTTTTGCAGGAAAGGGCACCTTCCTACACCAATATAATCCATGAGGGTGTTTTCCTTCTTTGTGTGCTGCAGCATGCAGCACACTTAGAAAGAGGAAATAAAGAGAAGAAATAAATATATTTCCCCTCATTATGCCCGCCCTCAGGAGGTGTAAGATTGTGACATATTCACAGATTTCCAAGTCCTTGTAAATCTGGGGATGCGTCAAAACCCACAGGATTTGCATGGGGACACCCACCGCAAAGGCCATGGATTGCCTCCCTTGTACAGAGTAAGGCAACGCAGCGATTTGCGATTCTCTGTCTTACTCAGGACTTACGAGGCCACTTAAAGCCACGCAAAGTGGCTTTGCATGGCTTCATAAATCTGACTCAGAGACTTTGAGTGGTGCAAATGTGCCTCAAGTCTGTCATAAATATGCCCCTTGGTGTCTTCTGCGATGTAACCCAGCAAACAGACCTTCACACTTGTTTAGATCTCAGTGTAAGGGCAAGAGAGAGTGCATTTGGGGCATAGTTAATTGTAGTAGATTCCAAATCTATAATCTTGCAATCAACAGTGAACGTCCATCCTCCTCTTCCACCTCCTGTTCCATTGCGTAGGAAAATCATGGTGCCAGGAAGAGAGAATGAGTGAGACTAGAACCGAGCAGGATAAGTACTGGAAATGAAACCCTGACACAGAGAAAGAGGAAGTAACGAAGATAACTAAAGATATTTTTCCTCGTTATGCCTCACCTGGGGAGGCATATCCTTCAGGGGCATTTCCAGGTTTACAAGTTCTTGTAAATCAGGGAATGCGTCAAAAAACATGCGTCATAAATCCTTACAATGTCCTCCATCGCTACCGCTTGTCTGGTCTGACCACAAAGCTATTATGTTCTCACTTTCCTTCCAAAACCCTCAGGTAGGGAATTTGAAAAACAAACAGTCAAAAAGGGTCCGGCCCTTGAACAAGATTGCCATCAATACTCTTGAAAGTTCCCTGTCTCAGAATCCCCCCAACCTCATTAAGGATCCAAGTGTGGCAGCCGCTGCCTTTGATGAATGGATTAGGAGTTCAATTGATCAGGTGCTACCAGTCAAATCCATCATTACCCATTGGTCAAGACACACTGAACCTTGGTACTCTGAAAATCTTAGACTGAAAAAACAAAAATGTCACCGCTTGGAAAGGAAGTGGAGATCTTCCTATGAAACCAATGACAGGATTATTTATAGGCAAGCTTTGCTTGATTTAAAAAAATAGGTGCATATGGAGAAAGCATCCTATTTTTCCACGGCTATATCAACGGCAACAAATTCCGCAAAAGATCTTTTTTCCTTAGTGAAAAAGTTAGCCAAGTGCCCCGAGGAGACTGACTCACCAATAAGCCAGATCTTTTGCAAATCATTGGCAACATCCTTCCAGGATAAAGTTAAGGCGGTTTACAGTGGATTCTCTCTAGGCTTTCATCAAGGGATGTTGCTCCCCTCAGGGACACCTGCTTTTTGCAGTGAGGAAACGGAAAGTCCCCTAGGTTCCTTAGATATTAGTGACCGCCCTGAATTATCCTCTTTTCCTTCTTTAACTACTGATGAGGTCACCAATCTGCTATTGTTTACCAAATCCGGCTTCCCTCTGGATCCATGAGCCCCTAGAATCTTCCACCTTCTACCAGAAGCTTTTGCCTCTCATTTGTCCTCGATTTTTAATCAAATGTTCTCCACTATTATTTTCCCTACTAACTGGTAATTGGCACCTATCCTCCCCTTCTCAAAGAATACAGATTTAGATGGGGCAGATCCTAGTAATTACTGCCCTATCACCAGACTCCCTTTTCCCACAAAAATGGTAGAAAGAGCCATGAACAGTGTCATATCTAACTATTTTGAGAGGCATGCCTTCCTGGAAACCACTCAGTTTGGTTTTAGAAAGCACCACAGTATATTGGCATCCGAACTGATCGGACAGACTGTCAATGCAGGAGGCAATGCAGCACTTGTGCTGCTTGACCTCTCTGCCGCTTTTGATACTGTGGACCACCATAAACTACTGGAAGTCCTGGAGGGGATTGGGATTAAAGGGAAAGTGCTTGCTTTATTTAAATCATTCCTATCTGGCCGGGAACAGTTTGTCGCTCTATCAGAATTTAAGTCACCGCATTTCACCCTGCCAAGTGGAGTACCACAGAGCTCTTTGTTGAGCCCTACTCTTTTTAATATCTATGTTGCTCTACTGGCGAGGCTAATTAGATCTCTAGGCTTATCTGCTATTTCTTATGCAGATGATACCCAGATTGTGGTCTCAGTGACAGGCTGACTAGCTGACACAGCGGCACAGTTCCAAACCTGTCTACGCCAGGTTGGAGACTGGATAGCCACCACTTGTCTGAAATTGAACTCTAGTAAGACTGAAGTCTTACTTTTTGGCGAACACACAAATGTTTGGTCTCCCATTCTCTGGCCCACGGAGTTGGGCTCGTTACCTAGTCCTTCGAATAAGGTAAAGAACCTCGGAGTAATATTTTACTCCGAGCTTTCCTTTGAAGGCCATGTTAAGCAAGTTACATCCATCTTCTTCTATACAATAAAACTACTTAGAAGGATTCCTCCATTTATTCCGGTGGACTTGCAGAAGCTAATGATCTCGGCTCTTGTGTTATCTAGAGCCGACTACTGTAACGGTTTATTCATGAATCTTCGTAAGAAATGCTTGGCCAAGTTGCAGATTGTGCAAAATGCCGCTGTTCGCCTTTTGATGAACATCCCAAAACCTAAATCTATCTTCCCGGTACTCAAAGAGTTACACTGGCTACCAGTGGAGAGTCGGATTGAGTTCAAGGCTCTCTGTATAGCTTTTAAAGCTACTCATGGTATAGGACCTACTTTTTTCAGACAGAATTTTCAGCTATACATCCCAGCCTGCCATCTTTGCTCAGCTCACGCCCACAACCTGGTAGTCCCCAGGTACAACAAGTGTTCCTGGAGTGGAAGGAGCGTACTGGACTGTACGACCAGACTTTGGAACTCGCTTTCTCTGAGATCATAAGAAGAAACACAGTTGTTGGCCTTTAGGAAGGCTTTGAAGACGTGGCGTTTTAATCTCTGATGTGGTTTAATGATCCGTCCTATCTTGTCTGTTGAGCTAGCGCCTTGACACCCACGTGTGAATGTCTTGCGCTTTATAAACTTCTTTTTCATTTAATTTCATTCATGGGGGTTGCATGGGAACACCAACGCAGCACCCATGGTATGCCTACTCAAATCAGAGTAATGCAATGCAGCGATTTGCGCTCTGTTGCATTACTCCAGATTTTTGGAGCCACTCAAGGTGCTTTGTGTGACTTAAAAAATATAACTTAAGGTTTGTGTAGCTTTGCCACCATGTTGTGTGGTTCCAGTGCGACGCAAACTAGGTCTTAAATATGGCCATGATTTTCTCTTCGGAAGCCTCTGCCATGTCCAACGGGGGTCAATCAAAGACCCCCACAGGCCTAAGTCCTGGCAGGCCTGCCATCCTACAGGAGTCAGGAGGTCCACCCTATTAGATTGGTCTTCCAAATTTATACTTTTCCTGCCTGGACCTCTCAATGGCCTCCGAGCACAGGGGGGCATGTCAGGGTCATTGGCAAACTTCCACTTTGGGGGTTCATTGCTGAAAAAGAAAACCAAATATCAACCTGGCCAAAAAAACATCACTAATAGCAACAAACGTGCATCTGCTATATATCGGAGGATGCATTTTTATGACAGTTGTCCCTGCCAGTTAGGGTTAGTCAGGGTTCCGGTATTATAGTCAGTGGTTAATTTTGTAAAGAAATATAGGTGCTAGGGTCCTTGTCTGGAGGCCACTGCAGCTTTCACCACATATTGCCCCTGCAGGTGCTGCCAATGACAGTAGCAACACAACTACTAACCATAACACCCCTACAGGTTTGATTTTTCAGGCCCCCAGAGCTTAAACAATGATTTGGGAGGCAGACATTAGTAATCTTTAATACGTATTGAATTAATAAACAACTGTTGTTTTGCTCATCTCTAAATCAGAGAAACATCGCTACCATGTGGCAGACTGTATAAGTACAATTAAGTGCTGGTGCCGAGCACCAGAAACCACTGGCTCAAATTATGCACAGGTGGTTCTTTGCCAGGGGAGAGAGGACAGGGCCTTTGCTGACCTGGTGGGCTGTGTGTCCACCCACCATGGACCAATAGACGAGTAGTTACCTATTTAGGCACACATAGGAAATATTATTGCTTCACTCTTTGATCTCATTAGTGATCGTTATGAAACATTGCAAAATGTTGGCAAATAAAATATAGTTAAGTTCCCAAACTCTCAACTGTGATAACTTTATGGTAAAAATGTTTTGTTTTCTGTGCAGTGTGCATGTACCAAGGATATCACCAGATCTCCAGAGGCCAACTATTAATTCTCTGTAACAAACATAAAATCAGTGAATCACAGCAAGAGCATCTTTTTCATAAAAAAGAGACTTTCAGGGCTATAATTCTCAAAGTAATTCTGGGTGGTGTTCAAATAGCCACAAGTACATTTGCCAAATAGGAGAAATGACATCTCTTATTGTCGTATAGCTCCTAGGAGTCCCCCAGGACCTGCACGTTTTGGGTGACCTAAATTGAGTGTTTGGTGTCCCAACCGCTTCCAGACACTCCCACAGGATATGACAGCAGTTAGACCACCTAGCTCTACAGTGCAACTACCACCCCCATGTATTCTACAGTGGTGTAGGTAGTTTCTGGCAACCAGTGAACATGACAACCCTGATTCCTCAGGGTTCGTGGAAAACAGTACAGTACGTTTCGCTCAGACACTCATGCTTGCTTTCTCTCAGAAAATAAACAGGGCGGCGATTGGGACGTTTCAGTAAGAATGTATTGGCCCAGCGACAGCCCTGTGTAAAACATACGTGCTGCGAAAATCAGGATACGGAAGCATACGAAAGAGATTGCTAGTACCAATATCTTAAATAGTAGATACATTTATACCATAGTGCTAATAAGGTGAACAGATCAGATAAAAACAGTAGCACTTGCATAATCTTAAAATGTGCACCCTAAGTAATTCGCCTAAATGTCCCTAAGCTAACCTGGATGTGTAGGTGCATATGGGATTGCGATGTGTATCTGTAGCCAAGAAACCCCTAGGAAAGAACCAGCCCCCTCACCTAATGGTTTCGAACGAAGGACCCCATCTCTGCGTCGAGGATGACAACCCGCAAGGGATGTCAGACCGATGTGTGTTGAAGATTCGGCATGCAGGGCCCCTGTCTCAGCTTGGAAGGAATTCTCCTCTAATTTGTAGGTAATTTGTAGGGGGGAGTGAGGGTCTTTTATACTAAAGTAGTCACTCCAGGTTTTTTTTTCTAAAATCAATGTTTTTAAAACAATCATGGATGTTTTGCAAACAATCATAAATGTTTTGAAAACAATCACCAATGCTTTTCTAAACATGTGCAATCATGCACAGCTGGCTGTTGGCCAAAGATGAAACAAAGTGGTAACCGCCTATACAGAATAAATCTGCTGTGCCTGGGGACATGTTTATGTACGTCAGGTACAGGGTTTCTGATAGAAGACTAAGAGCCTGGTGTCGAAGAGACCGGAGCAGGCTATTAGGTGAAAGGGCACCTGTTTAGAATCGCTATAGTCCTGTGGATGGATTAATGTATGTAAAACGGGGTATACATGATGGGTCTATCCTAAAAGACATGACATTATATGTTTTATCTCACAAGTACAAAATAAATTAACAAAAGTAGCTTCAAATAATGTATTTTGTGTGTTGACTGTGGCAGTGTCCCTGCATATATATTTGCTAAGTGTTGTAGTGTCTAATTATTACAGCATGTTGAGCTAACAGAGACCTTATGTCCTGATGAAGGCCATTGACCCACATGGGCATGACATATCTGTACAACACATGTTGATGCAATAAAGACAGTTTGGTGGATATAGACCACATCTGCTGGTATTCCACCATTTGTTATTCCAGCCAGGACATGCCAAAATGAAGTGGGTACAGTAGACAGCCCTAGACTATTTGTACTCCTTTCCCTAGGCCTTTAATACTGCCATTAACAAAATAACTATCCCTTTCACATCATGTGGTGGAGCTCACCCAGACACAGGCTGTGGTAAGGATGTGTGAAAGTCCTATGATGAAGTATGTCACAATTTGCGGACTTGCATTATTGTAGCCCCTTTCTCTTGGGTGATGTACTTATAAAATATCTACAAACATCTTGAGGTTTATTTGAGCAACAAAGAATGCAGAACTGGCATACAATGAATAATAAGATACAAGACTTTGTGGCTTAATAAGGTAGGGGCCATATTTATCATTCAGGTGTGTCGCCCTTGCACCACGCAATGGAGCGTTAGGGTGATGCAAATACTAAGTAAGATTTATCAAGCCACGCAAAGCCACCTTCCATGGCCCTGCATGGCTTGATAAACTAGAGTAACGCAGCGCAAATGACTGCGTCGCAAGGGAGGCGTTACATGCGTGGAGCGTGGGTGTTCCATGCATCTACATATGGTTATTGGTGCATTCCTAAATTTACCATTAGTGGTAGACCTGGGAATGCATCAAAATGCTATGCCCCCCAGAAGAGGCATAGCAATGTCAAATATCTTGTTTTATCCTTGTTTTTTTTCGTCTGTGCGCTGCTGCAACCCAGATAGAAGAAGGAAAATGAAGTAGAGGATTGCTTTTCTGGAGGAAGGTGCCCCTTCCTCGACAAAAACAATTCTGTTTGCAATTCAGGCACCCTTGCACCATGGCACAAAGCTGTCTGCATTGGCACTAGGCAGCAGTTTGTGCGTCAGCACAAGGCAAGGACAGGAATGTGCCATATAATGTTATAGACGGTGTATTCCTTCCCTATCCCTTTCGCAGAGTGCATCACAGCAAGGTGGCGTGCTGAGCTGTGTGAAAGTTTGATAAATCTGCCCCAACATTGTTACAGTTTAGTGCAATTCATAGCATTAAACAAATAAACAGGCTTCCTCTATATCTCGAAATTAAATCAATGTTTTTGGATACATTAATCCCATCCATGGTGAAACAGGACAGGGATTGTAGTTCCCAATGCCATGCACCAACAATGGTGAAATAATATATTAACTGCGTCCAATTGACAATCGCCCCACACAATGCCAGAACACAACTTTATGTAGTTTGCTTCCTAGTTGTAGACAGGGGCATACTTCTTTCAAACCCCACATACATTGAGGTTGGTACTGTCTCACCCAATTCTCTTGTGCTCTGTACTGGGCGGGTTGGCATTGCCATCTTAAGAAGAGTCCATTGGCACTGCTGTAAGCCCTCCTGAATCAGTTCCAAGGCAGCTGAACCACATCTAAGAAACTATCACCTCAATCACAGTGGCGTAGCTAGACCTACTGCCAGCCATGGTAGCCCCTAAGTTTGCCGCCTGGTGCAGGTAAGAACGGAGAGGACTACTTGTTCTGAGGAAGGAGTTAGGTTGGCAGGTGGTGGACAACTTGTTCTTGGGGGGATGGTGGTAGTCGACAGACACGACTTGCTTGCCTCCGACACCGCTCCCCACTCGCCCCCCAGCTGTGCCACTGCTCAATCACTGACTCCATGATTAGCTCCCTACTAAAAGGTCAAATTGTCAGATCACCCTGAGATTGGTGAACATTTTCCAATGTGCTCTTCCCCCCAGCTGAACGGGCGTTGAGCTCATGGACGTCCCCTAATGGATTTAGAACATCCGTTTGCTAAATCGTCTTAGTGGGTGATATTCAGAAATGCCTTTTACATTCAGCAATCAGCTACACTGAAGGTGTCACAAGTATCATTTTCAATTTATGAAACTATGAGAGACTTATCTGCAGCTTCATTGTATACCTAACACATCTGCGCTTGACCTTTTCGTGAAATGGGATGCTCATATGAACCTAGAATGAGTTTTTACATTTGTTTCTTTGATTGAAATATATCAATCTGGTTAACTACTACTAGTTATTGGATTCTGATATGAAAAGTGGTTAATATGCACACTTGACATATGATGTATGATTCATTTTAACCGTACACATATTCTAATGTTAGCTTATGGTATAGTTTCAGCTATAACTGTATTACATGTAGCTGCATGCTACATGTGCACTGAAATCTTACACACATAAAGTGTGAGTGCACCTATACAAATAAACCAGTTGCAACTTGATTTGTTCAGCCCAATAAGTACATGTGGCTACATACCACTAACGTAAGAAAAACATAAATATGGAGGGGGAACTACCCTGGACATGTCACAATAATAAAAGCCTTGGGGGCCTATTATCAAGAAGTTGCGATATTTATCGCAAAACGCGCTTAACGCGTTCATTTTTATCGCTGCCTATCGCTGGGTACTTTAGCGGGGAAAACATGCTATTAGCAACGTTTTCTCCATTGTGCTAAAATATCCAGTGATAGCGACGAAATGGGTGAATATCGCTTAGCCTGCCTTGCTAATAGGCGATAGCTGTGTTAGCGACTGCTTTCAGTCGCTAACAGTTTGGGTACGCCCACTTTGCATGTCATTAGCGATAAATATCGCTGACAAGCAAAGCGGGCCCCAAACCGGTCGCTATTGCCTAAAAGCTGTCGCTAACTGCGCTTAGCGACATCTTGCTGATAGGGCGATAGAAATATCGCCGCTTTAGGGGCAAAAAGTGCCGCTGAAGTGGCGATATGGCCCTTGCTAATATGCCCCATAGAATGGAGAGCACTACGATATTTATGTAACTTCAAGGAAACTGTAACCAAACCCACAAACACTTCAGATTTGCATCAGGTGATGTAACAACCACACAGATAGAGTAGTGCTCCTCTAAATACAAACAGATCTTTGTGTAGCTGTTGGAAGAGATTCTGCCTGAAGTAATTCAAAGAACTGAAGCCTGTGAATTGTTGAACCACCCCTCTGGAGACGTCTGGAAAAGCTTCCCCTTCCGCTCTCGATAATGAGTGCAGAGATTTGTTGTAACACCTACAGTGACACATCTACAGCGCTCAGCAAAGTGCTGCGAGAATATGCAAATTTCCCGCATGAAGCATATCAGTGGCAGAGCATGCCCCCTCCCTGGGGTGAGAGTCAAGCATTATTATCGCCCTCCCCTTCCTGCCATACGTCAGGGACGCAAACGTTCACTTTCTCACAGTCGCCGTGTAATGAGCAGCGCTGAGGTTCACTCGCCCTGATTATGCAGTGCACCGCTGCCTCTTGGATGTGACAGACAGGGCAGCATGAGACAGCAGGGAGCAGGACCTGCCCATCAATGCTCTGTATTCATGAGGAAATCTCCAGATGCAGAGGCTCTTAGCACAAAGCTTGAATTATGAATTAATGTTAACATGTTTAGTCCAAATGCAGTTTCCATGTATTCAGTTCCTGGCTTGTGAATTACAGTGACAATCAAGCAAGGACAAAGAACAGAGCGCCCGAGGAACCAGTGCCATATTTACTCAGACTCGTTTACTCTGAGTAGAAATGGATAACAGTAAAGGCCTGGCTGAAAAGAAAGTGCTGCAGGTTTCAGTCATTGTATATCCTAACACAGTTGTCACAACTGCAATAAAGATGTGAATGTCAAGCCCTTATGAGTACAAAACACTTTAATGATATCTCAATAAATACATTTGCAGCACAAATATTAATAGTAGAATGTACAATACAATGGAATGCACCACAATGCAGAGACCTTTGGCTATTCACAATACAGACTTGAGCACACAAACCTAAAATTTGCAAAAACGTGAATTTGCAAAAACGTGAACCACAATTCCAATTAACTGCAGTGTGCACCACCAATCTGCAAACTAAAAGGACAGGTAATTGTTTTATTGCAGCCAGACAGGTAAACATTTCTCCTCTTATAGAGTTAGGCCGAAAGGGTGCAGCACAGACCACCATGACTCTTTAATATGTGTGAAAAAGGCCGCTTGATTGAAGACAGGTACACCTCACAGAACATTACCCTTGGCCTTACACAACTACACTTTGCTATACATTGATTCACCCACATATCCTCCACCTCTTCCACCCATAAGGCTTCCCCATCCTCATCCTTTCTTTGCAACTATTTAGAAACCCCTACTCGGTTATTAATTGTTGAACTTTAACCCTGTAACCTCTTCTCTACTTCTCTAAAGATCTACCTAACTAAGTAAATCCTATCTTTACCTTATTGCCTGCTCCCGGAGTAACTTGTACCCAACCATAAAGGTAAACTGTAAACATGCAGAAAACTAGCCACCAGATGCCACTCAGAAACAGTCCTTAGGACTTTTCTGATCTCTCCAACTAGAAAGCTCTGGGGTATCTTCGAATATCCAATATTTAGTCTAGTACCTCCTTTATTTGGATCACGTAGAGTTCCCTCCCTGTAGCGAGACAAATGCAGTCCGTCCTCTTTGAAAAAATATACTGCTGCATACTCCCATTCGGGGAGCTCTACCCTGCCAAACCCTGCCTCCGTACAAAACACCCTCATGTCTCTATTTATCTTTCAGCTTGCATTATCAAAAGCGGTGGGTCGTTCGGCCCCCCTCCATTGTCTTCTAGGGATAAATTCAGTACAGATCACGAAGCATCCTGACCATTGCTGCCTGATCTCCAACAAGTCCCTCTTCATCTGTTTCAAAAGGGCCAATCCTTTGCATCCTACTAGGTCATTCTCCGCTAGATGTACAATTAAAATGTCAGGACAAATATGTTGTTGCTTCAGATTATTTAAGCAAGGCATGATCTTGTGCCATCTCATACCTCCTTTCCCGTGCCAACGCATGTTAAACAACAAAGAATCCATCCCTAGGTTCATGCCAATCCCTTTCTGCAGTTCATGTTGTTCCGCCCATTTTACAAAGGAATGGACAACCATCCAACTGGACAGCGCCGCCGGCTCCAGCCTTGCTACTTCACCTGAAAAGACACATGCATGAGTATAGAGAACTACATATTACAATCAACCGGCGCACCGCATTTCACATTTCTTTTATTGCAATCCAAAGTCCAACACCCCAGGCGCATTAATCTGCCCCTGCCCCATCCCCGCTTTGCTGCATCTGTTGTTACTCCAATCTGAAATGAGTGCTTGCCGAAATCCCCTGGTACCTCTCCCAACTGCAGCAAAGACCTCCACATAACCCACAGTAGCTGAGCTGCCATCACACCTCGTCTAGACAGCCTGGAAAAAACTGCCACAGGGCCCCCAGTGGTCAAACCCTTCAAAGCACACCCCAACGTACTGGGCAAAACAATGACACCTCACTGGCCTCCATGATGACTACTTTCCCCATGCTCCTTTGGTCCATCTTAGAGTGCTTGAGCATGATTGTTACCGCAGTTCTTTCCTTCCTCCCAAAGTCTACCTCCTTCCAATCAAGTCCTGCAACCCCTTTCCTCCCCAACAACTCCGACACTCTGTATGCTCTAAAATACATCCATGAAATTAATGAAGAAAATAACAATGTCTCATCTTCACTATTGCAGAACCGTTAATATCCTTACTAAAAGATCCCTTGACACTGGCAAGGTCCCTAACCCTCTGACCCAGCCCTCTAGAATGCATCTGCCCAACAATCATTCGGAAGGGGCATAACCACACCTCAGCTTGCCCATATTTGCAATACCTGCCAGCTTGGCAGCAATGGACAAGACTCTGTCAATAAAAGACATAAAAAACTGAACAACATCTTTCTCTCATGCTCAATTGTCTGCCCTCTTCTTCGACCCTCCCTCTAAAAACTCCTAAAAACTCCTGCCATCCCAGACTATATGCACTCATGGTAGAAACGGCCAACGACCTTACCACCAATTGCAGCATCCTTTGTCTCCTATGGACCACATCCCTGAAGGCACCGGCGTCTTGCAAATATCCGCTTCCGTGGCCAGCCCATGGAACCTCTCCCACTATGAACGAGACAAAGCGTACACAATTTCATTGTTCACCCCTGACACATGTCTGGCTTGAAACAGAATATCATGCTTCAAACAACTAATGATGAAAAGTCTTAGCAACTTAGAACCTGTTCATACCTCACGGACTGGTTGTTAATCACATGTACCACAGCCATATTGTCTACTTTGAAGAAGGCCTTCTTGTGCACTATGCTCATCCCCACACTGTGACAGCTACCACTAGGGGAACAGCTACAGAAAGGTGATACTCCTGCCCCATTCTTCCAATGTCACGGCTACTCCTCGGCACACCACCTACCCTGTCAATGCAGCCCGAATCTGCTAGCCTTTGCCGCATTTGAACATCCTATTCCCAATCTTTTGGCGCCATGATGGGGATCCCATTGAGTTCTTTGAAGAACCTGCACCACATGGGTAAATCTTCTTTTATCCCTGCGGACACACACTTGTAAGCCCTAATGACCTACCCAGTCTCCTACAGAATTTTCTTCCTGCCTTGACCACCGAGCATGCAAAATTCAGATGCCCTAGCAGTACTTGCACTTCCCTCACCTTCACCTTTCGTTTTGCCAACATGTCGTCTATCAACATTCGCATATGCAGTTGTCTATCCGTCAGTAAGCGTACCTCCTTCGCCACTGAATCCAACTCAATACCTAGAAATTACAACACTGTGCTTGGACCTTGTGTCTTATCTGGTGCAGGTGGCACCGCAAGTACCCCCCAGGAGCTCCTGGAACCTTGTCAGCAGCCAAACTGGGCTGGCCCACCAGGAAGAAGTCATCAAGGTAGTGTATCACAGTCTCTTTACCAGTTTTCCAAGAGAATAGGTCATTGTAAGAAGGAACTAAATTGCTCAAACAAGGTGCACGATATAGAGCATCCCATGGGCAAAGCCTCATCCAGAAAAATGTGTTTGTCAAACTGGATGCAAAAAATCTGAAAATCCTCAGGGTGCACAGTCAGTAGCCAAAAAGCCGACTTTATTTAACATTTTGCCCTCTCTGCACCTCTGCCTACTCTTTCAACCAGGCCCCTAACTACATCCACTGATGAGTAGGACATGGATGTTAGCTCCTCTGATAAGAAATCGTTCACCGACCCAACTTGTGGCAACAATATGTGCTATGTTCACCTATATTGGACTGGATCTTTTTTCGGTACCACCCCAATAGGGAAGATTATCAAGTCCTCAATCGGGCACACTGTGAACGGGCCCTCCATGCACCCCTCATCAACCTTATTGGTCAATTTGTCCCGCACAACCACTTTATGTGAAGCCACTGACCCTCATATCCCAGCCTGAACCCTTGTTTTAAACCCAGACTCAGTAGCAAGACTTCCTCCCTGTGTGGGTAGTGTATCAGCCAGGCATCCATACACTCTTGTTTCATGGGTGTACAAGCCTTTTCCTATGTAGCCTGTGCTCCCCTTCCGCCCCTGCCCCGACACCTGTTGTCCTTGCTGCCCATTATACCCACTATTTTGCTGGGAGTCTAGGCCCCCTTTGTGTCCTTGACCGTTGTATCCCGTTCCAAAATATTGCACCAATGGGTGCTGTCCTGCGCATTTTGAGCACTCATGCCTAAATTCACAGTAATCCCTTGTGCAGGTTCCCTTATTGAAGTCCCAACAGGCCCCTTGTACACACTGAGGTAATTAGTATATATCCCCCCCCCCCCCCCGCCGGGTGGGATGATTCTGAAAGGAGTGGAAGACTAACGGGAGCACACTGGTCAGGTATGTAGTCTTCTGAAACTTGACAGATCCCATCGTTTGTTGGTGCAATTCTGTGTCAATCTCACCCCATTTTGTCTCTGGGTCCCATGCTAGCCTGGCGCTGAAATCCTCATCATAGTGTGACCACGCATATCCCCTGTATATCACCTGTGCCCTCCTAATAACATCCATGTATTTAAACAAGGACACGCACCCTTCTGGGTACTTTTCAAAATCCATGCAAATATCACAAATGCTGCTGTCCAGTTTTCTACTGTCATGGCCACTTTAGGCCTCTTTGACATCTGCAGCTCTTCCTCTTTCGATCCTTCTTTGGATCTCAATTCCCTGTGTAGTAGCTTCAGCATCTCTACATATTCTCCCTTCCATATTTTTTCCTTTGTGGCCAACATAAGGTGTTCCCCCAATGCCTTTGTCACACCCATGTTGGGCAGTTCTGGTAGTTTAAACCCATGACTTTCTTTAGCCCTTTCTGCCTGCCCTTTATCAATGTCTTTCCCTCCCTCTCCTATGTCATTTGCGTCTTTTACTGCCCTGTGTAATTCATCACATTGCTTCCCTGTCACTCCCACTTTTGTCACCTCCCCTTCAGTCTTCTGCCCCTCTGTGTCGACCTCAGCTTTCCTCATGTACCGCCCTTTTCTGAGGCGTACCTCCCCGTCCACCTCCTCCCAGCTGCATCAGTCCCTATTGACACTACTCTTTGAAAGAACCTGCTGACCATACTCCCCCTCTGCCTTACCTGGCGTCAAGGTCGGTGTCTGCACCGGATTCAGCCGCCTAACCAGTCGTGCAGAGGATTGAATAGTGTTGCCCTGGGCTTGGTAACCATCTCCATTTGTCTGTAACATACTAGGCACACATTACTGGGACCCCCCAATCCATCTAGTGCTCCCCCATCCGCCTCGAGAATCTTACCCTCCTTCTAGCTATCCTTATCGTAGTTCAATTGTGTGACATCTACTACCCTCTCCCTCTTATCCATCGTTTCTCCATTACGTGCCTCTGCACTTCACCGCCTACTGCGAATGTGCTCCTTTAAATCAATAAACAGGCACTGTAGGGGCTCTTGACACCCATCTCCCCCACTTTGTGGTCCTGCCTTGACCATCTCATCGCTGCCTCTGGAGCCACATTGACCCAACTGTGCTGTTGCACTGACAAGACCATCTCGGACCCATGAGTGGCAGTGTTCCTAACGTCCCTTGGCGTACTCTGGCTGGTTGCTGTAGTCTGTGCCATCTCTTCCCCTCGGTATTGCAAAGCTGCATGCAACTCACCCAAGACTGCTGTATCTCACTCTTGTTGCTCCTGCAAAGAAAAGGCAAGGTCCGGCATACCGGGATTAGTGTCCCTGCATGTTCCTGCTATTATTGGTATCGGGCAACTGCCAATAACCCCCGCCACCCTGCCCGTGCATGAGTGCACCCTCCACATACCTTCACACCCCCACCCAAGCTGTATCAACCCTTTCCTTCCTGCCCCCGTGGAGTGCACCCCTTCGCAATGGGACTTAGAAGGAGAAAGGGGAAAGAACACGCAAAGGCAGAAAAGTGAAAAGTGAAAAGAGTTATAAAAGAGATTATTAGAAACTAAAGCTATAAAAAGAAGTAAACATCAAAATAACTGGAAGAAACACTCAAAAGTCTAGAAATTGAAAGAAATGTAGAAATAAGAAAAAGGGGGCTGATTGGCAAGTGGAAGAGTTAATAATATCGTAAAAGAAAATGAATTGAGGGAGAAAAAGCAAAACTAAAATGCAAAAAGTAGACAAGAAATGACTGGGAAGGTTTTCGACCAAAACAAACCAAGGGGTTAAAAAGTGGGGCGGAAGAAAAGAGTAAATGGGAGGGAAATATAAAGAAGCCTTTGATGGTTGTAATGTAAAAATGAGTGTGAGATATCTCATGCGGTTAATGCAACTGCACCCCCGTTTTACGAGCAATCAGGAGCTCTATAGTCACTCATCTTGTCAGATAATTTAGTTAGTTAATATTTCTACTGCAGACATATGATAGTTTGTAATTCGCAGGTTCTACCCCAGTCAGAAAAATGTGGCTGCATGATTCTGCTGCAGATATAAATGTCCATCCAAGATAACGGATTGAAACCCAGTTGGAAGACTCATTAGTTTAATGCACCCATTCCCTAGATTTGAGAGTAGCATGTAAATGACAAGTTCCAATCACAGTGTGATATGTAAGTGGTCAATGTGAATACTGCAGGAATCTCTGCTTAGCATGTATGTAACAGGTTTCAGCACTATGGAGAAAGCTCATTACCATCAGTGTACTAATAGTGTGAGCTAACTGTACATAGAAAGAAACCCTAACTCATAAAATGAATAAATGTTGCCCCAGATACTAGATCAAGTTCCAGCCACCCTATTATCTGCCTCTACTACAGTTCTCCACAGCATCTATGGATCTTGTTTACAAGGTCCTTTGTCTTAAATGTCACACTGGTCGGACAGCAGCATGGTCTCATGAGTAGGTTTGTTGATTGCGCCACTACCTATTCTCTATAGCTCATGTGCAGTTGTTATGGGTTCTAATGCAAGCAAGGGAACTGGGCCACATTCTTCCCTCTGGAGAATGAACCAAAGCCATCAGCCCCCCTCAGTATTACAGTCTCAAACCTACAAGCATGAACTGAACCAACTATTCTAACCCTCCACACCACTTCCAAGTACACTCTATGATATTTGGACAAATGTTTGCCTACATTGACCAGAAGAACATTGGCTGTATTTTATATATACGGCCCACTGTTCCTGTCTGTGACATGGCACACTCGTAACTAGAGATAATGTGCTGTTAGGTCAGCCATGAACCGGAGCCTGCCATGGGGGCGGGACATTAGTGAAAGTCAGACAAGCAGTTTGAAGCAGCCAGTCCGCCTTTCACCGAGCAGGGGGCATCTGCCCTGCTTTTGAAAGGAGATGGAAGTCCCCCGGCAGGCACAGGCAGGTAGTGACTGCACAATCAGCAGGGGGATGTCTGGAGGATCCACAGGACCCCCTTTCCTCCCTTTACAGTGGTCACCTATGGGGGCACTGACTGTGCACCAGCTCTATTTGGCGCACAGTCAGTGCATATCTTGACAGCCTCTTTGCTTGTGCGTCTCCGTCCATAATATGGTACGGGCACAGAGGCAATGTTTTTCCTCATTAGCATGGAGATATGCTGATCTGTAGTACAAGAGGCCATGCACGAGTCTGCAGTCCCTTTTGTAATAATAAAGTGCCCGAGGGAGGAAGAAGGTGGGTACACATGCCCGTTGTACCATCAGGGACCTATATGGACCATGGAGGTCCACACACAGGTGCAGACATCTGTAATATACATAGTAGTGACCTGCAAGAGTTGTAGACTAAGGTGCCGATTAGGATCCTGGAAAAAATTTCCCCAACCGAATGTAATCTGGACTTTTTTCCGTACAAATGGTAAAAGCGCCGTACAAACAGCCAAGTACGATTCGTATGGGAAAAAGTCCATACAAATCGCATTGGGAAAATTCCCCCACACGTCCTCGGGTCGGGAAAAGTCTCCGACACGTCCCCGGACATTTTTACTTACAAATGGGAAAACTGAAGTCCCAATGCGCAATTACGATCCGTCCCATCCGTCCGATTGTACAACTTTATGGAAAAAAGACCGTCCGGAGCGAACTCCCATAGCAACCATGGAGATGTCCAAACAAGTGCCTGGTACGCGCCGTACCCCCCCCCGCCCCCGTATGTTCGCGCCGTACCCCCAGCCCCCCCGCGGATGGGCGCGCCGTACCCCCATCCCCCCGTATGTACGGAGCGTACCCCCCAGCCCCCCGTACGTACGGAGCGTACCCCCGTATGTACGGAGCGTACCCCCCAGCCCCCCGTATGTACGGTGAGGACCCCCCAGCCCCCCGTATGTACGGAGCGTACCCCCGTACCCCCCAGCCCCCCGTATGTACGGAGCGTACCCCCACCCCCGTATGTACGGTGAGGACCCCCAGCGCGTAGCTGGGAGTCCGCACCGTACATACGGCGGTGGGGGTCCGCACCGTACATACGGGGGGCTGGGGGGGGGGTACGGCGCGTACCGGGCCCCCTAATCAGCTCGCATCGCTGCGTACTTAGCTTTTCCAGCACTTTTTGGGTGCCGTAAAAATTTTCCCATCCGGACTGCAGTCGGTGCGAATCGTAATTGCTGGTACGTAAAAACATGCCTAACTCCGTCCGGACGTCACGTCCGCGGTGTCCCGGATCACATTTGTATGTTTTTTGGTTTTTTTTCCGAATCGTACTGGAATGGTGTTTCCGTACGAATCGTAATTGCATGTTTGTAAAGTTTTACAACCCGGTACGAGTCGGACGGAGAAAAAGCTCCGACCCACGGTTTGTACCGGGTTTTTCCAGGATCGTAATCGGCCCTTAAATATCAATCACTTGTGCTCTCTAGTACCATGCATAGTGAAGTTTCATTAACTAAGGTACCAGACAGTAAAATGGAGGACACTAAAACCCCTCACCATCAAAGTTCCAGTTAGGTTTGCTGGTTGGTCAGGATTCCCTGTTTGTTACCCTGTTAAGTCACAAATTTCTCATTTTTATACACTTTTATCCAGATGGGCACCGAATTGCCCCATATTCAAGTACTCCACCTTATATAAATTTCAGGTGTGTTCAATTGAACACACCTGAAAACCCTGATGGTGCACATAACTGGGACGCTATGTACTTTCACAAGAGACTAAGCCATGAAGAAGTCCCAATTGTTTATGAGACGAAAAGCGCTGGCTGGAACCTGAATATGAATCAAGAAAAGATGATGGAAAAATAAAGAAATTGTTATAATACACTTGAATAGAATTCTTTACCTGGTGCACCTCTGGATACTTTGATGATCAAGAATCTGATTTACAGTGGCACTGAACAACAGCAGGTGTTCGAGGATGTTTGCACAGGACGTATTATTTCTTTAAACTAAAAGTGAAGTGCAGGCTTGAAAAGTCAGCCGTTGGGTTCTTTCTTGTGTGATGATTAAAACAATAAAGCTACAAGTCACAGAATAAAACCGGAAAAACAGGTAAGGATTAGCTACTCACACTTAACATGTGACAATAGGAGAGTTTGCAGCAAGTGAATGGGTAATTACATTTATGAGGCACAGTATGTTGCTAGTCAGCCACTAGGCTCTATGGACAACAGAGGGAAGAAAGGGTTGATGGTTATGACCTGGAGTGACTACTTCACTCCAGCTCATAACAGATACTATCTCCAGTCCTGAACCTTTTACATACGAATCATGATTTTCAGTTCTGTTTGTGTAATTAGTTCAGTGAATATAAAACAAGACTACAACACCCAGAATGCATTTGGATATCACAACTAAATACAGGACTAAAAACTATGGCCATACTGAAAAGTAGGCAGCTGATCACCCTAATGGATACTATATGGGTTGGCAAGATGGTAATGCAAACAGACTGAGACTAGGGTTGCTTTCTCTAGAATGTACCTGAATCCTATTCGTGCTCAGGGCAAAACATGCTTGCTTGGAATTCCTCTCTGTGGCAGGTGGTCCCATGTTATCTGTGCATTTTGGGACCTTTTGTTTTACTTTTTAAATATAGGTTAAAAAATCCCAGCAATGAAAGTTCTGTTGGCTAAAAAGCCACAATTGACTGACAGTGTCATACAATGCATTGATAGGTTTGTCAGCTGTGAATTATACATGCTCATATTTTTAAACTCACACCAATATCTGCATGTGGGGTCCCAGAATGCAACATAGTTTTGGCTAAACCAGAAAGCAAAAGTGGTTGCAGGTGCCACTCGTGACAGTGAGCCGCATGGAGCTTATGACAGATGATAAGCAGTCTGTCCTCAAACATTCATCCTTCTCTGAGTGTATTGCTCCATCTGCAGTCTAATCAAAAGGTTATGATAAGGCATTAGGTGATTGCAACCCAATTCATGAGGCACAAAGGCTGCATCACCAGTGCCCTTTACTGAAAGAAAAACCTGTGCTTGGGGGGTCAGAATCTCTGTATTTGTTGCATGTTCTGGCTCTGAACTCAGGGCCCTCAAGTTATTCTGTGTCAGATGCAAGAGCCTCTTCTTGATACCCGCTCCTTGTACTTTTGTTTTGCTCGTTGTAAGTGCAGGACTAGAAGTGCCAAATTTGCGATTAAAAGCTAGGACTCGATGAGTTACTCATATGAGGAAATTGGCAAGCTTTCTTTGAAGTAATACGTGGGAAATCCATGCATATGCCGCTTTGCCAAGTCCCAGAATTGTATTGTTCATTAGAGTGTTTTATGCCATGTCAAAAAAACATCACATTTTGGCTGCTCCAGGGGGATTTCTTATACAGAATATATATATATATATATATATATATAGACAAATACAAGTTGACCATAAATCATTTTTGTTAACAAGGACAGTCCTGTTTGGCTATTATGCATAAAGAGGTGCAGCTGGGTGATAAGATCTCAAATTTACATTAAAAACTGCATGAAAGTTGAAAAAGTTTCACCTTACAATCCAACCGATGTTGTGTGTGATGTGCTATATCCAGCTATTCCCAAAATGTGAGAGGTATCCATACAACCGTAGGGGAAAGGGTTAATTTAAAAAAATCAAAGTGGTGTCCCCCACGTGACGCTAGAATTCCCTCATGCAATAAATCCTCTCCTATTCATACCTCCATCATGCAAAGAACTGAAAATATTGAACCAAATTATATGTGACAATGTTACTTTTTATTACTATACCAATAAAAAATAACATTAAAACACTTACAAATGTTAAAAACACTGTTATTTCAATTGAAAACGGGGCCTTGTCTTTCCTAGTTAAGCCACCGAATTTTACTCTTTGTGTAGATACAATTCACACATCAATATACATAGATTAAAAACACATTACATCATAAAAATCACATAAAAGATGTACAAATTCAAAACTGGCATATAGCCACCCAAATTCGGAGATAAAACAAGAAACATGTAGCTGTCGACGCAGTGTTTCGGTGAATGGCACTCAATATAAACCACCTTCTTCAGGACTCTAAGTTTGTAACAACAATCATCTGTTTAATTGTTATCCGAGGAATACAGGTAGATGCCGAAGGCAAATTCCGGGACGTATTACTGTTCTTTTTAGAGTAGCTCCCTTTTACGCCCTCAGTGTCCTTTCGTATTTCTTATGCATCTACAGTCAATACATTAATTGGCGTGCTCCTCACAATGTTCCCGATTCTATATGTGGGAGTGAAAAATCACTTTCTTTGTAATTGCTATTTTCGGTAATTTTACCGCAGTCTCTTCTATATAAACATTCCAAGCGGCGTTCTGGATTTCTTTAACTTGTGGCTGATCCCGTCCATGAGACCAGGGGGCAGATTAATAACGGACTTGCGCCACTTTTACGCCGCCGTTGCGTCACTTTTGTGACGCAGCGGCGGCGTAAACCCTGTGCCATGTTGCGCCCCATTTACAACGTGACGCATCTAGGGAGATGCGTCACGTTGTAAAGCTTGCGCCACATGTGGGCGTACCTGCATAGGGGGGGCGTTCCGGCGCAGGAACGCCTCCGAAAAGTGGCTGAGTGAAATCTACAAGATTTCACTCAGTCACTTTTCCGGCCATGCTGCGTCAAAACCCTGCGCCTGCTTGAAGCAGGCGTAAGGATTGACGCAGCATTGTAACGATAGGGCACCCCAAGCCTTGCTGGAGCTGCGTCGCGCTTGCGACGCAACTCCAGCAATGCGCCAACCTTCCGCCATTAGATGCGTCACGCATCTGTTTATCCTTGCGCCACGATGCGCTGCATTGTAAATGCGGCGCATCTATTGTGGCGCAAGGGTAAACTTTCGTGACGCATCTTCCCTGGCGCATCCATGCTGATTTGAAGGGATGGGCCAGGGAACATAAATCTGCCCCAGGCGTTCTATTTCCTTCTCAATTGAAATCCAACAACACTTTCCATCCTTTAAGCTCATACTTGCAAATCAGTACAATCTTGATTGTATTTCTGAGGCAAAGGAGTAAGCAAACTGCTCCACCCTCTCTAGAAAGAAGAGCGCCACCTGCCTTTGACAGGACTGGTAGCACCTTTAGGAGGGGTGCTTGTAGTGAGCGCTACTGAGAGTAATACCTGGAATTACAGAGAACTGCTAAGAAGCCCACACAATGGCTGACATAGTCAGTTATCGCTGCCCTGTCAGCCAATAGCACTTTGCATGGATTTGCCAGTCCATGTGCTCAATGCTAAAAGCAAGCATTGGTAAAGCCAAAAGGTCTTTCCTTGTAATGCTGTACACAATCAGAAACCTGCAGTGCAGGATGGGGAAAAAGTTAAAAAAGTTAAAAAAAAAAGTGCAATTAAATGGATTCATCATTTTGTAGTCACAGACATGCTCCGTTACATAGGCACAGCTACAAAATGATTACTGATTAGAGATGGATCTGTAAATTAAATTAAATAGAAGTAGCACAAAAGCATTTTTAAGGCAGATGATGCAGCAGCAAAGACTGAGGGGCTTATTTACTAAGATATCACGTAGCTCAATGCAGCAAGTCACTTTGTTGTGCGTTGTGATAGGGACTGGGCAGGAATGCTCTGTACTTAACAAAATACAGTGTATTTCTATACATTTCCCAGCACTGGTGCACAATGTGCTGCCTAGCGCCAATGCAGGAACTCTTGCATCATGGTACAACCGTGCCTGCAGTGTAAACAGGATTGTTTTTGTGCAGAAAGGGACACCTTCCTGCACAAAAACAATCCCCTGAGGAATTCCTCTTTCTATGTGTGCTGCAGGATACAGCACACATAGAAAGTAGAAAATACTATGAAAAATTAAAAATATTCCGCCAAGCTATGCCTTACCCGGGGAGGCAAAGCAGTTTTGGTGCATTCACAGGTCTACCACTTATGATCTGTGAATGTGTCGAAATCCATACGTTTTGTGAGGGAACATCCACGCACCACCCATGGAACGCCTCCCTGGGGCAGAGTAACACAAGGCAGTGATTTGCACTATATTGCGTTACTCAGGATTTATCGAGTAACTCAGGTCCACACATCTCAAGGGTGCGTAGCTTTTGCACCCCGTTGCACGGTGCAAAAGTGACGCAACTCTTTATAAATTTGGCACTGAGGGTGGAGGTAGTGAGCAGCAAAGAAGAGATTGAATGCAGGAGAGGGTAGCAACGGAGAATGGGCGGGTGGGAGAATGTAGAAACGTAGGGTGTGGAAAAGCAACAAAGGATGTGTGACAGTAAAAGGGAGTGGGAGCGTGGGAGGGGGCAGGAAGCAGGAGTGGGCTGAGCAAGAGCAGCACTTGAGGAAGAAGCACACAAGTGAGAAAGCAATGGTGGAACGAGAAGCGTATGAGGGTAAATGCAACACAGAGTTCACAGGGAGAGACACACATGGAAAAGAGAGCAACACAGAGCATGGTGGAAGGGGCAGAAGAGAAAAGTACACAAGAAAGATAATTGGAAAACACATACAATCTTAGTTCCCGAAAGGTGAGCAGCAGAAGGACACAATTAAAAAGGCTAAGCTCCATGGACGAGACACATGCAAGAGGAGAAAAAATGATGAAAGTAGTTTCCACACGCAAGAAATAAAAAGCAAGCTAATGAGAGTAACAATAAAGTCAGCCAATGGTTAGCAAAGTGCGGGCTGTAATAGGGCACAATAGATCTTTGTCAACCAGACAGCTGTCTGGTAAGCATAACTCCATAAGTCATGTTCTTAAAATGAAACTCTCTGTTTGTTAAAATTACAGGATGGGCAAAATATTCCACTAATGGGGTCCTCAAGCAGCCACTGAGTGAAATCTGACAGGTCCTCTCGCTATCCACCCTGGGTATTTCTCCATCACACCAACAAATGAGTAGTACGTGCCTTCTGATGAGACTATTGCAGGTACCCATGGCTGAACATGTTACATTTCTGAGGCATATTATGAGTGGGATAAGGCAGTAAACCAGGGCCTTGCTGCTTTGAAGAAAATATAATTTTGTGGAGGGAAAATGGAAATTGCTATGCACAGCTGCAGAGCAAGTCACAACTGTGAGAGAATTATGTATGCACTTGGAAAAATGTGTTCCTGTAAAATAATGAAACAAAACTTGAAAAAAGCATGCACTGTAATAAGAAGAAATCCTTTTTTCCAGGATGAGGTTTCTTAACAATGTCCCGTCCATCCTGCAGAGTTGCAGCGCTTGTATGACAGCTGGTCCAGTTGCAGGTTGGAAGACCCGGTGCCAGCTGCAGCACTGATAGTTGTCTGCCCAAAAAAGCAAGACTACATGGGCATTTAAGGGCATATTCACAAGGAACTATCGCCGAGTCAACAGCACTTTATCGCAACCAAAGTTGTGATAAATCTATCGCCGCATCCACAAGCTGGTGTTAACAGCCCACAGCACCAGTTTAAACGCGTTTGCAGCTGCAAAAAACATCGCCACAGAGGCCCTCCGCAACTATCGGCAATGAGATACAGAGTGGGCGTTCCTGTGCCAAAAGCTACGACAACATCACACCACAACATTCTCAACGACCAGACAGAACTGCGATAAAAACACCAAACAGACGATAAGGCATGTTAGCACCAGGAAATCTACACCTGCTCTGACCTGGTGTAAAGTCGGACGAAAGCCTGCACAACAAAGGGGAGCACAGCCCAGGGTCACATCGGAAGGGCAACAGATGCCATGGAGCCACCCATCATGCGGCCCGGACGCCCAAGAGGGCCACAACACCCACCAACACCACCCCAGGACCACAACCCACACCCGGAACACCCCCCCCCCGGACCACCACAGATGCAGCGCAGACAAAGACAGCAGACTCCCAGGAAGTGTACTAGCGGACAACCAACATCCGACCCCACACCAAGCTGCTGGCTTGGCTCCACCTGTTGGCCCCTGGCACCCCCCAACCAACACCCGCCAGAGTCAGAGGAGTCTCACTGCCAGCTACATCCAAGTCCCTCACATCTGTCTTCGACATCGCCATCAACCTGGTACCCTAGTCCCCATACATCCAACACAATGCGCAGGTCACACTGGAGACCAAGCAAGGACCATATGCCATAGCAGGATGCACGCACATGTGGGGGGCAATCCACAGCACACATGTCCCACCTGTGCCCCCTGGTGACACAGCACACAATCACCACAACAGAAAGCACATGTCCCATCCAAATGTGCAGGCAACAACAGAACACCGTGGAACCTCCAACATTGTCGCCTTCAAATACACAGCCAGTGTGCATGATTCCTCCGTCCTCCGACAGTCCATCAGCAACCAGCGTCCCCAGGATGGCACCAAGGGAAATGCACAGCCCCTTGGCAAGTTCCAAATGAACACCCCACTCACCTCAACTCCACAACCATGCAAATCACAACTCTGGCAATGCACACGTCACAAAATCACAACCACCATGCACAGCAACATGCCCACCCACCAGACACGATAGAACAACTCACAATGGTTACCTGGCCAAGCTGTGAACATGAGCCATCAACAGCATGTGAGGGGCATGTGTGAAGGATGCAGTAGTACCATGATTGGGAAAGTACACAATGCCAAGAGTGGCGGAGATGGGCTGGACAGACCGCAGTATGCAGCACACACCCATATCCATGGCGACATACACCTTTGGTGAATGGAGTGTAGTGGACGGGGCGCAACCATGTCACCACAGCCAGTGGGGGACCTCGCGGAAATCTTGCCTGTTATGCCCCCCCCCCCGGAGCGTGACCAGAGTGGAATGGCCCGGCTTACGGTACGCCAGCGTAGGGGTGTGAATAAGAAGCATGTAGCCCTGGGTGTGGTCCTCTTCCGGAAAGCCCAACATCTCTGCCAGGGCAGTGCCTCTCACCCCACCACGAGGCGGACGCCGTCCTCTAGAGCAGAGTTGCCTGTGCGGCTGCCGGACCCCGGCACGCTGGACCACAAACCCATCAGGCCCGCCCCTGCACAGCCAGTTCTCACTGATCACCGGCATGTGTCAAGGAGGGCCCACCATGTTCTGGTGCAAGCTCCAGGCCCGAGTCCCACAACCTCGGCAGCCTCCTCAGACCATCACGGTCTCCATGACACGGGCCCGCTTTAGTCCTTTTTCGTTGACGTACTCTACTGCCGCCTCAGGTCTACTCCTCGGCCCAGTAGGCACCATGTGTGAATCTGTGTCCTGAGTCATGAATGGCAGTGACCCCAAATCTGGGCCAGCGGCAGCAGCACCAGGCCCCACCTGATCAGTGAGGCATAGTTCCATATGGGCTTCTTGCGACACGTGGTCCCACTAACCCTGTTCAACACCAGCCGGCGACACCTGGTGCCACTAACCCTGTTCAACTCCAGCCATCGACACCTGGTGCCACTAACCCTGTTCAACACCAGCCTGCGATACCTGGTGCCACTGAACCTGAACTACGCAGGCCAATGGGGCCATCCAACCTATGCCGGCAACACTCGGTGAATGGCCCGTGCTGACTGCTGCCTCAGGCCTACACCACGGTCAGGTAGGTCACACATTTGGAACTGAGTCTTGATTACACCATGGCAGTGAACACCATTTAAGGCATAGGACAAGTCACTATACTCACTTCGATGTGGTGCTAACAAGTCTGTGCATGGCATCACAACCACACGTGTCTGTGGCCCTACGCGGACTACTGCACTCGGCATATGCTGCGCTTTAGTGGGTCACAGATATGGAACTGACCATCGGTTATTCATAAGTCACAATACATGTCATCGCACGCATGGAGAGGCGTAAGAGGATGACGCGTTGCAGTCCAGAGGGAACAAGATCATCGTTGCGGAGGTGATCGAACACTACCGACAACTGCCCTTGTGTCACTACCTCTGTGCCTCACCAGCCAATGACAGGTGGCTGTGGGCCACTGCTGACCGCTGCCTCCAGCCTACACTGCGGTCCAGTAGGTCACAGACTCTTCATTTTGCAATGGCTGAGTTCATATCAGCATACCGGCATCATCGCAGACAGCATCCCCTAACAGCCCCGGTGCCACTAAGTCTGTTCCCCGACAATCATGGACACTTTCTGGTTGAACTCTGGTGGCGTCTGAGTCTATGGACTAGGGGGCAGTTTTCATCCTCATGTAGCTGATACCAAATTGGTGGTGGCAACAAGGCTGACGCATTCCACTCCTCCATTTGCTGCTTCCAGATAAAATCAAACCTTTTTGCGTCATGCCCTGGAGGACACCTTCCACTGTCCCCCGAAACCCTACACAACATACACCTCGGACATTGATGGTGATCCACTCAGGTCACATGGCCCATCTGACTGCACCGCAAGTCACAGTTCTGTGGCTGGGTGCCTGTGCCAGCCGCTGTGCATCTGGGACCACTAACTCTGTACTTGTCAAGTCCGGGACCCCTTCTTCTGAGATATTGGATGGCCCCTGAAGCGTTGGCCTTGGGGTCATCAATGCCATATGTCTGTGGCCCTGCGCTGTCCACAGCCTCTGGCCTCAATTGCGGGCCATCAGGGCCCACACATAGATTCGGGACCTGACCGGCCCGGACGTCGCATCAGCGCAGGAGGCATACGCCACCACCGCAAGGACCACCTCCAACCGCCATCTGCCAGAGCTGATACGGTGGTCCTGACAGACCTATGGAGTTGCTCAGACCTGTCATGGAGGCCATTATCAGCCTGATACCCTGCTCAGCACTCCAGGTGCCAGCGACTCAGTGCACCGCAAGCCATTGTCCGTTAGTGATTGAGTTTTGTGCTGTGGAGATGTTGCGCAGCTATGTCACCTCATGCAGTGTGGAAGACCTGGGAATATGATGGGGAAGATGTGTCAAGTGTGCGTACGGGAGATGGCACAGACAATGGGAGGGCAGGAGGCAACATCCCCAAGGCAGAAATGCAGACTGGAGGTGGTAGTCAAGCCACACACCCGGAACCATTACTTGGTATTGCGCTTTGGACTGCGGATGCAACTGTCACCTCAGGCTGTGTGGGACGTTGATGAGGACGTTGATGCAGGCGTAACTCACCCCACTGCATCTGCATCAGGACTAACTCGAAGGGACACAATCCTAGCAATTCCTTCACATGAGCGCGCTCATCTCTAGTGCCCCTACCTCAGTGCACTGCAACTCACGGAACCTCCTGACTGAATATTGGGGGACCTCTGTCCTTACACCATCTCCCACCATGTGGTTGTGCAGTTGACTCTGTTATGCATGTGTTTTCTGTTTCCGTTGAACTGGTGTCCAGTGTTCAAGTTGTTGCCAGCACCAAGCATTCCGTGCCGACTGGCCTACACTCACCCCACACACATCCAGCACAGGCGTCACTGTACATGTGACCCTGCCAATAAAGGGGCCGGGTGCACATGCCCGTAGCCTGTTCGACATGATATCTACATGTGTCCCTGTGGTCTTATTGTATGCGTGAGGGCCCTGGGCCCTAGGACATTACAGTGTGCTGTGTACATCGGATGCAGACATGTCACCGCAGGCAGCGGGTTGGAGCTTGGGCATGTAGGTATGTCGTCACCCACTCAATTCGTAAGGGGAGTGACCAGGGCCGTCATACGCCACGCAAACGTGGGTGTGTGACTGGTATGTGCGTGCCCCATTGAGCGTGGTTGTGTACTGTGAATGTGCATGTGTCTCTATGGCAGTGTGGGTCTCCTTTGTGGGGTGTAGGTGGTCCCTGAAGGGTAATAGACACCAAGTATGTGATCTAGTTTGCCTTCCATGGGTTGGGACCCCACCCACACCTGTTTGGCCACCTCCTTTTGGCGTGTTGACACATTGCATTGGGGTTCCATGTGTGGGTGGGTGAAGTGTCGTGGGCCAGCTGTGCTTGCGTGTGCTTCCTGCTGTGTGGTCTGTTGCAGGGGCTGTGTTCTCCTCTGAGTAGCTTGTCTGCCCTGGTCCTTGTGGTGGTTTGCGTGGGATATCCATGGGCAGTTGTAGGGCATCAGTGTCGAAGGTGGGGTGGTCCTCTCCGGCATCACAGATGTGTTGTCTTCTGTGCTCTGCTGATGGAGTTGTGTGCCCCTCTGCAATGTGAAGGGGAGATGCATGTTGACATTGTGTCTACATGTATGTTGGAGCATTGTTCTCGTTTACATGCAGACTGTTCGGCAATGTACATTGTGACTGTTTGTGAGGTGCTGGATTCTTCTGCGAGACAGTGTGGATTTGGACTACATGACGGATGTGAGGTCGTACGCGTACATTTCCATTTCACAGTTTCCTGTTCTGTCAGATGTGGTAGGCATGTTTCTATGCATGTGCGGAGCCAGTTGTGTCCTCTGTTCTGCAGTGTCGGCTATGCGCATTGTACCACGTTGTCATCGATGTGGGTGTGCTGTTCTTGCTATGTGTGTGTGCTGCAGTGTGCCAAGGGATGTGGGACATGATCCTAGGTAATTGTGTAGTGCAGTGTGCTACGCTTCGTTGTGCATGTGTGTCATTGTGCCCATCTCCCCCCGGCCACCCAGTCCCTGTCCATTACTTTCCCTGTTGATGTTGTCAGGTCCTCTTGAGCTGTGTCCATACTCCCTACTCCTTGCACCGTCTCCACACTGATGACTGTTGCCTGGGTTTCCTCCAGCTTCACCTGTGGCGCTGGACTGCCACCTCCTGTCGCCGTTGCTGCCTTCCTGTTGGCAGGGGGTTTGTACCTGGTTTAGGTTTTTACGTCCTGCCGGCACCTCATGGCCTCCTCCGTTGGCCTCCTCGACACTCCGTCTGCATTCATGGTAGTCTGCTTGTAGGTCAGTTGCTGGTTTTCCTGCCGTCTGCACCCTGTCTTCCTCTCCCTTCTCTCCTTGGCCTTCGCTGGGCCCATTGTTCCTTGCTGGTGGTCTGTGAGGGTTGTGGTGTTCACGTTGTCCTCTGCGCTGGGTCAGGGTGCATCCATGTTGCTCCGTTCTTAGGCTTGTTTCTGTGGTTCATATGGTGCATTTTCCCGCAAGACGTTTGGGATTTGCAGGCCTGTGGCTGGTTTTCGCTACTTTTTGTGCCGCGATTGGCATCAATGCATGAATTTCCGCATTCGTGTTTCGCATTTTTGCGGTGTGGTGTTGATTTTGATGCTGTCATTTGACGCGTTATCTGGTGTCTATCGCATGGTACCACCTTGTTGTGAATTGCACGTTGTCACAGGGTTATTGTCCTTCTAACTGTTGGTTAGGTAGAAAAACACAATAGTAATCAGTGTCATGAACACTATGACGAGGCCTACTTAGACCTATCCTAGCTTCTTTATATATACTTTTATCTCTATATTGGAATGTGTGAAGTTTTACACACGTGCAGAAGTGTTAGTATCATGTCTACCTCCTATCTAGCCAGACATAATTTTGTTGTTTTTGTTATGGGCACTGCCGTTACATCATCGACCCTTAAAGTGGAAGCTTGCATGTTTATAATGTTTAAATTCTCGTAGCATTTTACCAATATATAAATTGAGATGAGGTGTGTACGTTTTTTAGGTCTGACTTGGCCAATACCTTCTAATTTTACTAAAATTGTATGTGGCTTCCAGCTATCTCCCTTCATCAGCTGGTCTGGTGTTTTGCCATTCACATGTTGCATACACCTACTACGAGATACAACAAGGGGCAATGGGTCGGCGTACTATGATCAGATGAGAGCACGGGCAGCCTTCCAGGTTTATCAGTCCCTCTCTCCTGCCAATGCTGTTATAAATTCCTTTTGAAGTGGCCTTTGTTTATCTGACTGCTGGTATTCCAAAGCATAAGAGATGACTTCCAATAAAAACTGTTCTGTAGTAAGTTATTCTCTTGTTTTTTAAGATTATACATGTGAATTCACAAGAGGACACGTTTCTGAACACCAATTTTGCCAGTGGTTCTTTATTAAACTTTACCAGGCAGAAAACCAGCCTTTATCGTGTTTAATTTGTAGCACTTATAACACTTTTTAAAAATGCCTTTCTTTTCCTTCTTTCCTTCTTTGTTGCTTTCTTTCTAGAGTGCCTTCTTTCCTTTTCCTTCTTTTTTGCTTCTTTCTTTTCATTTCCTCTCTTTTTTCCCTTCTTTCTTTCATTCTTTCTTGCCTTTTTTTCTTCTTTCATTGTTTCTTGATTTCTTTTCTGTTTTCTTTTCTTCTTTTTTGCCTTCTTGCTTGCCTCATTCTCAAAGGCAATAGGCTGGCTGCAAATGGCAGAACAATTCACTTTTTGTAATTCTTTGTTAGCCAAGTCCTTTTGAATTTTCTAAAGTGATGTGCATTCTATAGTTGCTTATAGGGATTTCCAGTCACACTTCGTTAATGTTTCTGCAGCTGTGTCATTTACATTGTTCTTCAATCCACCCAAGCATGCATCAAGGGGCAATGCATCAGCCTACTTCAGCCACTGGCTGACTACACCATGAGTTATGGCATGCTGCCCTTTCACATTGAGCACCTCCATATACAATGTAGTACCTTTCAGTGTCAGTGAGAACTACAGAAAAGTCTGCTTTTTATTTAGACCAAAAGCATTTTTGCCTTTAGTCATTTTATATGGATTGACAAACACCCATCAGCTTTCCGGCCAATGAAGTTTTGCATAAAACATGACATAAGAAGTGCCAAAGGTTTGGCAGACAATGGCAATACTTATTTAGTCTAGTTAAGGCTTTAATGGCGGTACGGTTTGATTTCATAAATATGAGATGAATTGACAATCAGACACAACAAACGTCCAGGCATCTGACCAATAATTGGACGTGCAACACACTATGACTGTCACGCCAGAGGTCACGCTAGTTTACAACAACCAGCCTCGGTCAGAAGCAGAAAGTTTCCTTGCCCTGGTTATCATTCCTTGGCAAGAGCTGTAATAGAGAACATTAGCATAGCACTTAGAAGCGGCAATAGGGGTCAGGATGCTTGAAACCTACTAACCATATTAGTAATGTTCATGTTGTTTTCTCTTGCCATTTAATGCATTGCTGCATTTACTTCTGTATGATTACCTTTCCTATTTTATGCACTACTCTTGGGTTTCATAAGCAAACATTTTGAAGTTCATGAAATGAAATTAGGATTTATAATGCACACTAATACCTGGAGGTGTCTAGGCTCGGCGGCTCGGCCTGAAATGTGCGCCTGCGCGGAGGAAACAAGAAGAAGAACAACTATTTGTTGGAGGCGTGGCTTGGCGCCTGCGGAGGATGGCGGCGCTCCGGTGAGGCTCCGGGGCGGTGTTGGGAGATATGCCGGTTCCTGCTCCAGTTCCCTGACGAGGACCGACTGCTGAAGTGTCGGAACATGCCCTGACCTTGCCCGTTACCGCCGAAAGTATTTTGCAGACTTCGCGTCGCTGTAAACGGCAATTGTAAGTCCTGTCAGGATTTACTCGGTGGCGGCCGCCATCTTGGGCTCGCTACCGACGCACATTGTGAGGCGGTTGTCCCATTGTCAGCTCTAGCGCTCTGAATGCCTGCAACAGCACGTTCCTAATGGATCTTAAAGTGCCTGCTTTCCTGTATCCTCATCCTCACATGCAACGTCAGCATTATTGGATTGCCAATTCTTTCTAAAACGCAGGGATGACGTTCCCTCATGGAGTGCTTTTATTTCATATGCCTGTTTTTTTGCCTTTTCTTCAGCCATGACTTCATTATTGCCCCTTCCTCTGATTTTATCTGTAAGCAGCAATTTGCTTCATTAAAGCACGCCAAGTGGCCCTCTTCTGTTGGCGCTCTTACTCACTGCGAACTCTTGTGAGGTATGTGATGGAACATTTCTTTTCATCCTTTTGTTCCTCTGACTGAGCTCATTTGGTATTACGAAGTGAGTTGGTGCCATCCTTCTGCATTATAGTGCCGCATGGATAATGTTTTGATCCTTTTACGGATGGCTCTCTCCACTTTTTTGTGTGCGTTTTGACGACTGTTTTCATTATGGTGTTGTGAAGTTGGCTGCACTCCTTTCCTGCGGTATTTGGACGTCGTCGCACTCCTGCTGGGCTCTTTCCTGTGTTGTCTTCATTCTCGCTTCCTGTGACCTCTACTGTGTCAGCCATTTCACGGATTTGCTACATGGGTAGACTTAAGTCAGTGTCGCGCTTGCCTCGCTCTACCAAGCCTCAGTTTGTGAAGAATTCCAAGGTTTTCTCTGCTTTTTCGCAACTACAAGATTCTCTTATCCCATCTGACTCAGATACGCCAATGGATCCTTCCAGGAACCCGCAGGACACTTCTAAATCTAACACGAAAAGACTCAAATCAAATTCTCTTTCACCTCCAAAGCATTCAGGGCCAGTATCCATGGAACTGTTGTTGGAAGAGATAAGGTCTTTGCGTCCTTTTATGGAAGAGACTAATATTAAGCTCCAGGTCCTTACGGATAACTGGTCGCAAATGGAAACGAGGGTCACTTCAATTGAAAAATCTGTTCAGTCGTTCCAAGAGACATCTTCTGTGGTATCCAACTTGAAATCTCAAGTCTCAGATCTTCAACAGCAAGTGGAGCAGTTGGAAAACAGAAACAGACGCAATAACCTTCGTATTTATGGCCTGGTTGAAGGACTCGAGGGATCCGACCCAATCACCTTCTTTAAGTCGTTCCTACCCAAGCTCTTACATCTGGCGCAGGACAAGGTTCTCAACATTCAACGAGCTCACAGGCTGGGTCGACCACCTTCCTCTACTTCTTCATCTCAGCGGCCCAGAGGGGTCATCATCTACTTTTTGGAATATACTGACCTTTTGATGGTTTTGGCGGCGGCCAAATCCTCTCCGAATTTAACCTGGTCTGGCTCATCCCTGTTCTTCGCGCAGGACTATGCTAAGGCAACGGCCACTCGGCGAAAGGCTTTTCTGAATTTAGAAGCGGATTTGCGGGCGATGGGGGCGCGATATGGCCTGTACCACCCATGTTTATTCAAAGTTACCTATAACAACAAGACTACAACTTTTGGAGATCCAGTGCGCTTACAAAGTTTCATCAATGCACACAAATCATCTGCCATGGATGCCTCCGGACCGTCATCCTTTGCTTGTGGCTGACTGGTGTTTTTATATTTCTCTTATGGCTAATGAATTTTCTGCTGTGTTTCTCTACAAACTTTTTCTTGGTTGTAGTTCACCTGAATTTTTCTGATTCTTCAGGTGCCCACGTTGCTGGCTCTTCTATTGTTTAGGCATGATGATTGTTCCTTGTTTTCCTTGTTTAGTCATGGTTCCAGCATGATTTCCTGGTATGTTTTAATCCCTTTGTTCTCCTTTTTTCGTCCTGCAGGAGTTTGTCCTCGTGTTTGACGATGTCTCTCGACCCCTGCCTCGCTGCTCCTCGGTGTGCTGCCTCACCCTTGTGGCTCCTTCCTCCCTCCACCCTTTCTCGTATCTTCCCCTCGTAGGTATGTTGTTTCCCTATTTCCTTTTTTACCTTCCTGGTAAATCTGTTGGTTTTTCCCTTTTCCCCTCCCTTATTCCTTTTCTCTTGTTTGTGTTATTGTTTACACATTTTTATGGTGATTTACTATCTCTGATTGGAATTCTTTGCCTCTGCAAGGATTGTATTCTCCTTTCTTCTTGGTACACTCATTTCTCAACTTTTCTCCCCCTTCTGGCTTCCTATTCCAGTGTCTTTATTATTCTCTCACACTCTCTGTTTTGTTTTAAGGCTCTGGCTCCTGTCTTTTATGAGAATTGCATTCCCTGTCCTTCTGGCTCCATTTTTCTCTCTACTTCTTCTTTATTTCTGGCTTTCTGGGTCATTCCCGACACTGTTGCATTTTATTCTCCCTCTCTTGTTATGGCTCACACTTGTGATCACTTGTTTTCTTTCTTTTACTTCAACGTGTTTCCACGAGTTTTTCTTTTTTCCTTCTGTCTTCTCTTCTTTTCATGAGTTTTTCTTTTACTGGCTTTGTTATTCATATTTTTTGTAGATAAATTTTTGTCATGTCGTTGAATATATTGTCATGGAATGTGAAGGGTATTAATTCTCCGATTAAGCGTCAACGGATTTTGTCGCATCTTGCCAAATTGAATGTTGATATTGCATTCCTCCAAGAAACGCATTTAACTGAGATTGAATCTGTTAAGCTTAAACGTGGTTGGGTGGGTGAACTGTTTTACTCGCAAGGTGATGGCAAACGCAATGGTGTGGCAGTCCTTTGTCGCAAGTCTCTTCCCTTCCAGGTCCTTACCCATGAGTCGGATGCTTCTGGTCGATGGGTTTATGCCAAGTTATCGCTCAGAGGTGTTCCAGTCTCTCTTCTCAATGTTTATGGTCCTACCATGGGTGAACCTTCTTTTTGGGCTGATTTCTCTCCACTTTTAACTAAATTTATGGACCACAACTTTATTCTGGCGGGGGATTGTAATCAACCTCTCGATCCTTTTATCGATAGGGTGTCCACAGCCCCCTATATTCCCAACAAACCCCACAAGCTCTTTTAGCCATGCTATCTCACAACATAAACTAGTAGATTCCTGGCGCCTTTGTAATCCAAAGTTGCGGGAATACACTTTTTATTCTCCCTGCCACCACTCCCAGTCACGACTTGACTACATCTTTGTTTCCCACAACCTCGCTCAATCACTCTTGCACTCTGAGATAGGCCCGATATTGCTTTCTGACCATGCTCCTGTTCTTACAAGTGTTGATGTATTCCCTGTTGGCCCCAGGAGATGGCGTTTTAATAATTCCCTCCTTGCAGACCCCAAATTTACTGCCACCTTTACTTCCTTTTTTGATGAATTTTTCCTCCTTAACGATGGCGACTCTCTCCCTGACCATACTATTTGGGATGCTTTTAAAGCAGCAGCACGTGACTTTATTATTAGATACGTTGCGAACAAACGTAAGGACGCCCGAAGGTTCACTAAAAATCTCCTTTCTGACATTAAAACACTGGAGCATGCATATTTCACTTCTCATTCCGCTGATAGCCTGACAGCTCTTATCGCAGCAAAAATGAAATTTAATGAGAAGTCTACGGAGGATGCCTCCTTGTACCTGTTGAAGTCTACTGCTAAATTCTATGGGGGTAGGAACAAGGCAGGAAAGCTCCTAGCTAATTATTTGAAGATCAAACATAATAAGTTAAATATTGAATCTGTTTATGACTCTGATGATAATTTAAAACACATGGATGTTGATATTCTTGCTGAATTTTCACGTTTTTATGAAACTCTGTATACCTCCGAGACTCACTCTACTCCCAGTTCCCTTGCTCATTTCTTCTCTACCATTCATGCACCAGCTGACTTCCCTCTAGATCTCTCCTCTTTAGAATCTGACGTCACACAACAGGAATTGCTTAATGCATTGCAACATCTCAAACCCAACAAAGCCCCTGGTCCTGACGGCTTTACCGTCGAATTCTACCTTCACTTTTCTAAATTGTTGATTCCACGACTTCATTCTCTTCTCCATACTTTTATTTCCAGCGGTGCCTCCTCAGGGACGTTTTCGGAGGCACATATTTGCCTCATACCTAAGCCTGGGAAGGATACTCATTACTGCAAAAATTACAGGCCCATATCCCTAGTCAATATTGACTACAAACTCTTCGCTAAAGCGATAGCAATTCGATTGGACCACCTTCTTCCCGATCTTCTAGGCGAGGAGCAATCTGGGTTCGTTAAGGGCCGATATATTACGGACAACACTAGGCTCTTATTCAACATCCTGTCAAAATCCTCCCGTTGCCAGCACTCACTTGCAGCGATTGCCCTTGACGCCGAAAAGGCTTTTGACCGGGTTGAGTGGCGCTATCTCTTTCATACTCTCACTTGGTTTGGTTTTGGCCCTAGATTTATCTCTTTAGTTTCCCTGTTATATTCCCGTCCCAGAGCGGCTGTATTTGCGAACGGTCAAATCTCTTCCTATTTTGATCTAGGCAGAGGCGTTCGCCAGGGTTGCCCTTTATCCCCTTTTCTTTTTAACCTTGCTTTGGAGCCTTTTCTGTCCAGGCTGCGTCAAAATCCTGCCATCCATGGGTTTCAGATTGCAGACTCGCACATTAAGCTAGCTGCTTATGCAGATGATATTTTACTCTTTCTTTCCAACCCTACAGAATCCATCCCTGCTTTCATGACTGAAGTCCGAACTTTTTCCTCTATCTCTGGGTATAAACTTAATCATGATAAATGTGAGATCCTCCCCCTAACCAAATTTACTTTCAAGCAAGATTTTATTGACTCTCGGTTTACTTGGTGTCCTTCCCACATTAAATATCTGGGTCTATACATTACCCCCTCAATCTCAGACACTATTTCTTTATGTATGTCCAAATGCGCACAAAAGATTGCGGATCTCACAGCACGGTGGCATCCTTTATACCTTTCCTGGTGGGGCCGTCTCAACACTATTAAAATGATGATTTCTCCTATTGTTCTCTATACAATTTCCAATATACCAGCCCCCATCCCAACGAAATTCTTTTCAAAGATTAATTCAACGTTATCCTCGTTCTTATGGAACTCCAAAAAACCTAGAATGTCTCTTGCCAGACTCATCCGTCCTGCCTTTGAAGGTGGTGTCAACTTTCCTGACTTCCCTGCATATCAGAAGGCCTTTTTATTACGTCAAGCTTCCCTCTGGTTACAAGATCCCACTTCCCCCTGCCCTCTATGGCTTAAGGTTGAACGTACTCTCCTCTCCCCGTTCTCTTTTGCAGAGTATCTTGCTTTTTCCCGTAAACCCTCTTTGATTCCTACTTCTATTCACAAGTATACTCTTAAGCTTTTACTGTCGGCTGCTCCTGGCCCTCCTACGACCGTTGCTGATCTCCTTTCCTCCACTATCTGGCATAATAAATATCTCCTAATTGGTCGTAAGCCCTTTTATTGGAAATCTTGGAGAACCCGAGGTTTGATCTGGATCTCGCAGCTTTTCTCTGGTTCCACCTTTGTTTCTTTCCCTCATCTCAGTTCTTCCTTTGGCTTACCCCAATCCTTTTTCTCCAAATATCTTCTACTTAAAGCTGCTGTCCTGGAGATTCATGAGCGACTTTCAGCTCTCCCTCCTTCCCCTATTTCTCACACCCCTATTTTTCGACTTCATTCCCTCTTGCGTATTGTCCCTAACACATCTCTTATCTATAAATACCTTCACGCACCTGAGTCACTTAGATCTAAATCCAAGGTTGAACTTCAATGGGAAAATGATCTCGGGATAGATTGGCCGATATTTTTATGGGACAAAATCTGGACAAAATTGCGCAAAACTTCTAGAGCGGCTTCGTTGACACAATCCCTATTTTTTATTTACAACAGATTGCTTCATACTCCTTCTACACTACATAAGCGATTTCCTACTACCCCAGACAATTGTTAGTCGTGTGATGCTCCCAATGCTACCTTACTTCACATGTTATTTCTTTGCAGACATGTACATGATTTTTGGTTACAGGTGTGGGCTCAAGTCAATGTTATTTTTCATACGTGTATTCCTTTTTCTCTTACTCACCTTTTCCTGGGCAGTTTATCCACTTGCTGGAATAACGTAGATATGTCTGCTCGCATTGTTGATTTGTTATTAGCTGTTGCTTTTCAACAGATTACTGTTAATTGGAAAAATGCATCTAATATTTCTTTCAAAACATGGTGGTATAATGTCTGTCATAACCATAGACTTGATAATGCCTTTGTCTTTCCTGTTCAACTAGCAGCTAAACGTGTAGACCTGTGGCTCCCTATTACGCTATATTTAGATAATTGTGCTGCTCGTTCCTCCCTTCCATCACCTGCTCAACAAGAAGTTCCCAAACCCCCATGATGCCCCTTTCACCTTCAGAATGTTTCATCCTACTGTTTTACTTTCATGCTCTTTGTAATTAGTCGTTCAGTTATGATTGATATAATCTCTTTGTTTCTTTTCAATGCCCATGTTCATTGCTTTGTTGTGTACTTTCTCTTATATATTGTATTTTGCAATCCCCTTCCCTCCCCTTTTTCCACCCCTTCTTTCTCTCCCCCCTCCTTCCTAATTGATATTCTATATTGTATTTTCCTTCTTCATTGTCTAATAAAATTCTTTCAAACTTAAAAAGAGAAGAAGAACAACTATTTGTTAAACAGCAGGGTTTTCAGAGATTTACTGAATGCCAAGAGGTTTTTTTCTGTCCTCAGTCCTATTGGGAGTGAGTTTCACAACCTCACTGTCCCTGCCACAAAGCTTGTCCCTCCCATGTGACCATTTCGACTTTGGAGACTACCAGATTTGCAGGAGTTGCAGAGAGCAGCTCCCTGCCCGGGGGATACCACTGAAATTTGTTTGCCAGAAAATCCAGGCCGAGTCCATGGAGTGCCTTAAAGGCAATACAGAGAGCCTTAAATTTGATCCTTATTTTGACCAGTAGCCAGAGCAAGGAGGGTAAGGCATGTGCTACTGAATGCTGTTTCGGAATATCGAGCAGCAGATGGGCTGGTGGATTTTGGAGGAACTGCATTTTATTAAGGAAGCATGGGCGTATGTTAAGGAACAGCCCGTTGCAGTAGTCCAGTCTGGACAGTTTGAGCACTGTCACCACTGCTTTCTGGAGCTCTAGTGGAATGAAAGGAAGGATCTTTCTAATGGTTTTGATCATTAAACAACAGGAAGAGGTGATTGCATTAATTTGCCCCTCAAAGGATAGTTTAGACTCGAAGAGGACTCCGAGGTCTTCACCTTATTGACAGGAGTGGAAGTTTTGCCCGTTTCCTGTGGCCACCAGTTTGGTCGCCAGAAAGAGGTATCGTTTCCAAAAAGGAGCACCTCGGTTTTCCCTGCGTTAAATTTGAGGAAGTTTCCGGCCATCCACGGTCTAACCTTGCGCAGGCACTCTTGAAATCTTAAAGCGGTGTCCGTGTGGTCTCCAGAAAAGGACGCCACGACCTGTGTGTCATCAGCATATGACACTGTTTTAAAACCAAAGGATTTGTTGAGCAAACAGAGGGGGGTGACATATGAATTGAAAGGTATTGTGCTCAATGAGGAGCCCTGAGGTACCCCATATGGCAGGGTAGAGCACGTAGAGCTGTGCCTGTCAAGCTCCACCCATTGTTCTCTGTCAGTGAGAATGGACTTTAGAAGGGCCAGAGCCTTGCCCCTCCCATGGAAAAGAGGCGACTGACAAGCCGGTTGTAGTCAACCGCGTGGAAAGCCGCCGAGATGTCCAATAGGATCAGTGCTGACATCCCACCTTTATCCAGAATCTCTCTGATTTCTTCAGACACGTTTATTAGGGCCAGCTCAGTGCCATGTTGACTTCTATTTGCGCACGATCTAATAACTTGTTGTCCTCCAAGAACTTGGTGAGTTCTGTGTTCCTGGCCTTCTCAACAATCTTAGTGGGCAGGGGAAGACGAGAAATAGGCTTATAGCTGTTCGCAACTCCACAACCATGCAAATCACAACTCTGGCAATGCACACGTCACAAAATCACAACCACCATGCACAGCAACATGCCCACCCACCAGACACGATAGAACAACTCACAATGGTTACCTGGCCAAGCTGTGAACATGAGCCATCAACAGCATGTGAGGGGCATGTGTGAAGGATGCAGTAGTACCATGATTGGGAAAGTACACAATGCCAAGAGTGGCGGAGATGGGCTGGACAGACCGCAGTATGCAGCACACACCCATATCCATGGCGACATACACCTTTGGTGAATGGAGTGTAGTGGACGGGGCGCAACCATGTCACCACAGCCAGTGGGGGACCTCGCGGAAATCTTGCCTGTTATGCCCCCCCCCCCGGAGCGTGACCAGAGTGGAATGGCCCGGCTTACGGTACGCCAGCGTAGGGGTGTGAATAAGAAGCATGTAGCCCTGGGTGTGGTCCTCTTCCGGAAAGCCCAACATCTCTGCCAGGGCAGTGCCTCTCACCCCACCACGAGGCGGACGCCGTCCTCTAGAGCAGAGTTGCCTGTGCGGCTGCCGGACCCCGGCACGCTGGACCACAAACCCATCAGGCCCGCCCCTGCACAGCCAGTTCTCACTGATCACCGGCATGTGTCAAGGAGGGCCCACCATGTTCTGGTGCAAGCTCCAGGCCCGAGTCCCACAACCTCGGCAGCCTCCTCAGACCATCACGGTCTCCATGACACGGGCCCGCTTTAGTCCTTTTTCGTTGACGTACTCTACTGCCGCCTCAGGTCTACTCCTCGGCCCAGTAGGCACCATGTGTGAATCTGTGTCCTGAGTCATGAATGGCAGTGACCCCAAATCTGGGCCAGCGGCAGCAGCACCAGGCCCCACCTGATCAGTGAGGCATAGTTCCATATGGGCTTCTTGCGACACGTGGTCCCACTAACCCTGTTCAACACCAGCCGGCGACACCTGGTGCCACTAACCCTGTTCAACTCCAGCCATCGACACCTGGTGCCACTAACCCTGTTCAACACCAGCCTGCGATACCTGGTGCCACTGAACCTGAACTACGCAGGCCAATGGGGCCATCCAACCTATGCCGGCAACACTCGGTGAATGGCCCGTGCTGACTGCTGCCTCAGGCCTACACCACGGTCAGGTAGGTCACACATTTGGAACTGAGTCTTGATTACACCATGGCAGTGAACACCATTTAAGGCATAGGACAAGTCACTATACTCACTTCGATGTGGTGCTAACAAGTCTGTGCATGGCATCACAACCACACGTGTCTGTGGCCCTACGCGGACTACTGCACTCGGCATATGCTGCGCTTTAGTGGGTCACAGATATGGAACTGACCATCGGTTATTCATAAGTCACAATACATGTCATCGCACGCATGGAGAGGCGTAAGAGGATGACGCGTTGCAGTCCAGAGGGAACAAGATCATCGTTGCGGAGGTGATCGAACACTACCGACAACTGCCCTTGTGTCACTACCTCTGTGCCTCACCAGCCAATGACAGGTGGCTGTGGGCCACTGCTGACCGCTGCCTCCAGCCTACACTGCGGTCCAGTAGGTCACAGACTCTTCATTTTGCAATGGCTGAGTTCATATCAGCATACCGGCATCATCGCAGACAGCATCCCCTAACAGCCCCGGTGCCACTAAGTCTGTTCCCCGACAATCATGGACACTTTCTGGTTGAACTCTGGTGGCGTCTGAGTCTATGGACTAGGGGGCAGTTTTCATCCTCATGTAGCTGATACCAAATTGGTGGTGGCAACAAGGCTGACGCATTCCACTCCTCCATTTGCTGCTTCCAGATAAAATCAAACCTTTTTGCGTCATGCCCTGGAGGACACCTTCCACTGTCCCCCGAAACCCTACACAACATACACCTCGGACATTGATGGTGATCCACTCAGGTCACATGGCCCATCTGACTGCACCGCAAGTCACAGTTCTGTGGCTGGGTGCCTGTGCCAGCCGCTGTGCATCTGGGACCACTAACTCTGTACTTGTCAAGTCCGGGACCCCTTCTTCTGAGATATTGGATGGCCCCTGAAGCGTTGGCCTTGGGGTCATCAATGCCATATGTCTGTGGCCCTGCGCTGTCCACAGCCTCTGGCCTCAATTGCGGGCCATCAGGGCCCACACATAGATTCGGGACCTGACCGGCCCGGACGTCGCATCAGCGCAGGAGGCATACGCCACCACCGCAAGGACCACCTCCAACCGCCATCTGCCAGAGCTGATACGGTGGTCCTGACAGACCTATGGAGTTGCTCAGACCTGTCATGGAGGCCATTATCAGCCTGATACCCTGCTCAGCACTCCAGGTGCCAGCGACTCAGTGCACCGCAAGCCATTGTCCGTTAGTGATTGAGTTTTGTGCTGTGGAGATGTTGCGCAGCTATGTCACCTCATGCAGTGTGGAAGACCTGGGAATATGATGGGGAAGATGTGTCAAGTGTGCGTACGGGAGATGGCACAGACAATGGGAGGGCAGGAGGCAACATCCCCAAGGCAGAAATGCAGACTGGAGGTGGTAGTCAAGCCACACACCCGGAACCATTACTTGGTATTGCGCTTTGGACTGCGGATGCAACTGTCACCTCAGGCTGTGTGGGACGTTGATGAGGACGTTGATGCAGGCGTAACTCACCCCACTGCATCTGCATCAGGACTAACTCGAAGGGACACAATCCTAGCAATTCCTTCACATGAGCGCGCTCATCTCTAGTGCCCCTACCTCAGTGCACTGCAACTCACGGAACCTCCTGACTGAATATTGGGGGACCTCTGTCCTTACACCATCTCCCACCATGTGGTTGTGCAGTTGACTCTGTTATGCATGTGTTTTCTGTTTCCGTTGAACTGGTGTCCAGTGTTCAAGTTGTTGCCAGCACCAAGCATTCCGTGCCGACTGGCCTACACTCACCCCACACACATCCAGCACAGGCGTCACTGTACATGTGACCCTGCCAATAAAGGGGCCGGGTGCACATGCCCGTAGCCTGTTCGACATGATATCTACATGTGTCCCTGTGGTCTTATTGTATGCGTGAGGGCCCTGGGCCCTAGGACATTACAGTGTGCTGTGTACATCGGATGCAGACATGTCACCGCAGGCAGCGGGTTGGAGCTTGGGCATGTAGGTATGTCGTCACCCACTCAATTCGTAAGGGGAGTGACCAGGGCCGTCATACGCCACGCAAACGTGGGTGTGTGACTGGTATGTGCGTGCCCCATTGAGCGTGGTTGTGTACTGTGAATGTGCATGTGTCTCTATGGCAGTGTGGGTCTCCTTTGTGGGGTGTAGGTGGTCCCTGAAGGGTAATAGACACCAAGTATGTGATCTAGTTTGCCTTCCATGGGTTGGGACCCCACCCACACCTGTTTGGCCACCTCCTTTTGGCGTGTTGACACATTGCATTGGGGTTCCATGTGTGGGTGGGTGAAGTGTCGTGGGCCAGCTGTGCTTGCGTGTGCTTCCTGCTGTGTGGTCTGTTGCAGGGGCTGTGTTCTCCTCTGAGTAGCTTGTCTGCCCTGGTCCTTGTGGTGGTTTGCGTGGGATATCCATGGGCAGTTGTAGGGCATCAGTGTCGAAGGTGGGGTGGTCCTCTCCGGCATCACAGATGTGTTGTCTTCTGTGCTCTGCTGATGGAGTTGTGTGCCCCTCTGCAATGTGAAGGGGAGATGCATGTTGACATTGTGTCTACATGTATGTTGGAGCATTGTTCTCGTTTACATGCAGACTGTTCGGCAATGTACATTGTGACTGTTTGTGAGGTGCTGGATTCTTCTGCGAGACAGTGTGGATTTGGACTACATGACGGATGTGAGGTCGTACGCGTACATTTCCATTTCACAGTTTCCTGTTCTGTCAGATGTGGTAGGCATGTTTCTATGCATGTGCGGAGCCAGTTGTGTCCTCTGTTCTGCAGTGTCGGCTATGCGCATTGTACCACGTTGTCATCGATGTGGGTGTGCTGTTCTTGCTATGTGTGTGTGCTGCAGTGTGCCAAGGGATGTGGGACATGATCCTAGGTAATTGTGTAGTGCAGTGTGCTACGCTTCGTTGTGCATGTGTGTCATTGTGCCCATCTCCCCCCGGCCACCCAGTCCCTGTCCATTACTTTCCCTGTTGATGTTGTCAGGTCCTCTTGAGCTGTGTCCATACTCCCTACTCCTTGCACCGTCTCCACACTGATGACTGTTGCCTGGGTTTCCTCCAGCTTCACCTGTGGCGCTGGACTGCCACCTCCTGTCGCCGTTGCTGCCTTCCTGTTGGCAGGGGGTTTGTACCTGGTTTAGGTTTTTACGTCCTGCCGGCACCTCATGGCCTCCTCCGTTGGCCTCCTCGACACTCCGTCTGCATTCATGGTAGTCTGCTTGTAGGTCAGTTGCTGGTTTTCCTGCCGTCTGCACCCTGTCTTCCTCTCCCTTCTCTCCTTGGCCTTCGCTGGGCCCATTGTTCCTTGCTGGTGGTCTGTGAGGGTTGTGGTGTTCACGTTGTCCTCTGCGCTGGGTCAGGGTGCATCCATGTTGCTCCGTTCTTAGGCTTGTTTCTGTGGTTCATATGGTGCATTTTCCCGCAAGACGTTTGGGATTTGCAGGCCTGTGGCTGGTTTTCGCTACTTTTTGTGCCGCGATTGGCATCAATGCATGAATTTCCGCATTCGTGTTTCGCATTTTTGCGGTGTGGTGTTGATTTTGATGCTGTCATTTGACGCGTTATCTGGTGTCTATCGCATGGTACCACCTTGTTGTGAATTGCACGTTGTCACAGGGTTATTGTCCTTCTAACTGTTGGTTAGGTAGAAAAACACAATAGTAATCAGTGTCATGAACACTATGACGAGGCCTACTTAGACCTATCCTAGCTTCTTTATATATACTTTTATCTCTATATTGGAATGTGTGAAGTTTTACACACGTGCAGAAGTGTTAGTATCATGTCTACCTCCTATCTAGCCAGACATAATTTTGTTGTTTTTGTTATGGGCACTGCCGTTACATCATCGACCCTTAAAGTGGAAGCTTGCATGTTTATAATGTTTAAATTCTCGTAGCATTTTACCAATATATAAATTGAGATGAGGTGTGTACGTTTTTTAGGTCTGACTTGGCCAATACCTTCTAATTTTACTAAAATTGTATGTGGCTTCCAGCTATCTCCCTTCATCAGCTGGTCTGGTGTTTTGCCATTCACATGTTGCATACACCTACTACGAGATACAACAAGGGGCAATGGGTCGGCGTACTATGATCAGATGAGAGCACGGGCAGCCTTCCAGGTTTATCAGTCCCTCTCTCCTGCCAATGCTGTTATAAATTCCTTTTGAAGTGGCCTTTGTTTATCTGACTGCTGGTATTCCAAAGCATAAGAGATGACTTCCAATAAAAACTGTTCTGTAGTAAGTTATTCTCTTGTTTTTTAAGATTATACATGTGAATTCACAAGAGGACACGTTTCTGAACACCAATTTTGCCAGTGGTTCTTTATTAAACTTTACCAGGCAGAAAACCAGCCTTTATCGTGTTTAATTTGTAGCACTTATAACACTTTTTAAAAATGCCTTTCTTTTCCTTCTTTCCTTCTTTGTTGCTTTCTTTCTAGAGTGCCTTCTTTCCTTTTCCTTCTTTTTTGCTTCTTTCTTTTCATTTCCTCTCTTTTTTCCCTTCTTTCTTTCATTCTTTCTTGCCTTTTTTTCTTCTTTCATTGTTTCTTGATTTCTTTTCTGTTTTCTTTTCTTCTTTTTTGCCTTCTTGCTTGCCTCATTCTCAAAGGCAATAGGCTGGCTGCAAATGGCAGAACAATTCACTTTTTGTAATTCTTTGTTAGCCAAGTCCTTTTGAATTTTCTAAAGTGATGTGCATTCTATAGTTGCTTATAGGGATTTCCAGTCACACTTCGTTAATGTTTCTGCAGCTGTGTCATTTACATTGTTCTTCAATCCACCCAAGCATGCATCAAGGGGCAATGCATCAGCCTACTTCAGCCACTGGCTGACTACACCATGAGTTATGGCATGCTGCCCTTTCACATTGAGCACCTCCATATACAATGTAGTACCTTTCAGTGTCAGTGAGAACTACAGAAAAGTCTGCTTTTTATTTAGACCAAAAGCATTTTTGCCTTTAGTCATTTTATATGGATTGACAAACACCCATCAGCTTTCCGGCCAATGAAGTTTTGCATAAAACATGACATAAGAAGTGCCAAAGGTTTGGCAGACAATGGCAATACTTATTTAGTCTAGTTAAGGCTTTAATGGCGGTACGGTTTGATTTCATAAATATGAGATGAATTGACAATCAGACACAACAAACGTCCAGGCATCTGACCAATAATTGGACGTGCAACACACTATGACTGTCACGCCAGAGGTCACGCTAGTTTACAACAACCAGCCTCGGTCAGAAGCAGAAAGTTTCCTTGCCCTGGTTATCATTCCTTGGCAAGAGCTGTAATAGAGAACATTAGCATAGCACTTAGAAGCGGCAATAGGGGTCAGGATGCTTGAAACCTACTAACCATATTAGTAATGTTCATGTTGTTTTCTCTTGCCATTTAATGCATTGCTGCATTTACTTCTGTATGATTACCTTTCCTATTTTATGCACTACTCTTGGGTTTCATAAGCAAACATTTTGAAGTTCATGAAATGAAATTAGGATTTATAATGCACACTAATACCTGGAGGTGTCTAGGCTCGGCGGCTCGGCCTGAAATGTGCGCCTGCGCGGAGGAAACAAGAAGAAGAACAACTATTTGTTGGAGGCGTGGCTTGGCGCCTGCGGAGGATGGCGGCGCTCCGGTGAGGCTCCGGGGCGGTGTTGGGAGATATGCCGGTTCCTGCTCCAGTTCCCTGACGAGGACCGACTGCTGAAGTGTCGGAACATGCCCTGACCTTGCCCGTTACCGCCGAAAGTATTTTGCAGACTTCGCGTCGCTGTAAACGGCAATTGTAAGTCCTGTCAGGATTTACTCGGTGGCGGCCGCCATCTTGGGCTCGCTACCGACGCACATTGTGAGGCGGTTGTCCCATTGTCAGCTCTAGCGCTCTGAATGCCTGCAACAGCACGTTCCTAATGGATCTTAAAGTGCCTGCTTTCCTGTATCCTCATCCTCACATGCAACGTCAGCATTATTGGATTGCCAATTCTTTCTAAAACGCAGGGATGACGTTCCCTCATGGAGTGCTTTTATTTCATATGCCTGTTTTTTTGCCTTTTCTTCAGCCATGACTTCATTATTGCCCCTTCCTCTGATTTTATCTGTAAGCAGCAATTTGCTTCATTAAAGCACGCCAAGTGGCCCTCTTCTGTTGGCGCTCTTACTCACTGCGAACTCTTGTGAGGTATGTGATGGAACATTTCTTTTCATCCTTTTGTTCCTCTGACTGAGCTCATTTGGTATTACGAAGTGAGTTGGTGCCATCCTTCTGCATTATAGTGCCGCATGGATAATGTTTTGATCCTTTTACGGATGGCTCTCTCCACTTTTTTGTGTGCGTTTTGACGACTGTTTTCATTATGGTGTTGTGAAGTTGGCTGCACTCCTTTCCTGCGGTATTTGGACGTCGTCGCACTCCTGCTGGGCTCTTTCCTGTGTTGTCTTCATTCTCGCTTCCTGTGACCTCTACTGTGTCAGCCATTTCACGGATTTGCTACATGGGTAGACTTAAGTCAGTGTCGCGCTTGCCTCGCTCTACCAAGCCTCAGTTTGTGAAGAATTCCAAGGTTTTCTCTGCTTTTTCGCAACTACAAGATTCTCTTATCCCATCTGACTCAGATACGCCAATGGATCCTTCCAGGAACCCGCAGGACACTTCTAAATCTAACACGAAAAGACTCAAATCAAATTCTCTTTCACCTCCAAAGCATTCAGGGCCAGTATCCATGGAACTGTTGTTGGAAGAGATAAGGTCTTTGCGTCCTTTTATGGAAGAGACTAATATTAAGCTCCAGGTCCTTACGGATAACTGGTCGCAAATGGAAACGAGGGTCACTTCAATTGAAAAATCTGTTCAGTCGTTCCAAGAGACATCTTCTGTGGTATCCAACTTGAAATCTCAAGTCTCAGATCTTCAACAGCAAGTGGAGCAGTTGGAAAACAGAAACAGACGCAATAACCTTCGTATTTATGGCCTGGTTGAAGGACTCGAGGGATCCGACCCAATCACCTTCTTTAAGTCGTTCCTACCCAAGCTCTTACATCTGGCGCAGGACAAGGTTCTCAACATTCAACGAGCTCACAGGCTGGGTCGACCACCTTCCTCTACTTCTTCATCTCAGCGGCCCAGAGGGGTCATCATCTACTTTTTGGAATATACTGACCTTTTGATGGTTTTGGCGGCGGCCAAATCCTCTCCGAATTTAACCTGGTCTGGCTCATCCCTGTTCTTCGCGCAGGACTATGCTAAGGCAACGGCCACTCGGCGAAAGGCTTTTCTGAATTTAGAAGCGGATTTGCGGGCGATGGGGGCGCGATATGGCCTGTACCACCCATGTTTATTCAAAGTTACCTATAACAACAAGACTACAACTTTTGGAGATCCAGTGCGCTTACAAAGTTTCATCAATGCACACAAATCATCTGCCATGGATGCCTCCGGACCGTCATCCTTTGCTTGTGGCTGACTGGTGTTTTTATATTTCTCTTATGGCTAATGAATTTTCTGCTGTGTTTCTCTAGAAACTTTTTCTTGGTTGTAGTTCACCTGAATTTTTCTGATTCTTCAGGTGCCCACGTTGCTGGCTCTTCTATTGTTTAGGCATGATGATTGTTCCTTGTTTTCCTTGTTTAGTCATGGTTCCAGCATGATTTCCTGGTATGTTTTAATCCCTTTGTTCTCCTTTTTTCGTCCTGCAGGAGTTTGTCCTCGTGTTTGACGATGTCTCTCGACCCCTGCCTCGCTGCTCCTCGGTGTGCTGCCTCACCCTTGTGGCTCCTTCCTCCCTCCACCCTTTCTCGTATCTTCCCCTCGTAGGTATGTTGTTTCCCTATTTCCTTTTTTACCTTCCTGGTAAATCTGTTGGTTTTTCCCTTTTCCCCTCCCTTATTCCTTTTCTCTTGTTTGTGTTATTGTTTACACATTTTTATGGTGATTTACTATCTCTGATTGGAATTCTTTGCCTCTGCAAGGATTGTATTCTCCTTTCTTCTTGGTACACTCATTTCTCAACTTTTCTCCCCCTTCTGGCTTCCTATTCCAGTGTCTTTATTATTCTCTCACACTCTCTGTTTTGTTTTAAGGCTCTGGCTCCTGTCTTTTATGAGAATTGCATTCCCTGTCCTTCTGGCTCCATTTTTCTCTCTACTTCTTCTTTATTTCTGGCTTTCTGGGTCATTCCCGACACTGTTGCATTTTATTCTCCCTCTCTTGTTATGGCTCACACTTGTGATCACTTGTTTTCTTTCTTTTACTTCAACGTGTTTCCACGAGTTTTTCTTTTTTCCTTCTGTCTTCTCTTCTTTTCATGAGTTTTTCTTTTACTGGCTTTGTTATTCATATTTTTTGTAGATAAATTTTTGTCATGTCGTTGAATATATTGTCATGGAATGTGAAGGGTATTAATTCTCCGATTAAGCGTCAACGGATTTTGTCGCATCTTGCCAAATTGAATGTTGATATTGCATTCCTCCAAGAAACGCATTTAACTGAGATTGAATCTGTTAAGCTTAAACGTGGTTGGGTGGGTGAACTGTTTTACTCGCAAGGTGATGGCAAACGCAATGGTGTGGCAGTCCTTTGTCGCAAGTCTCTTCCCTTCCAGGTCCTTACCCATGAGTCGGATGCTTCTGGTCGATGGGTTTATGCCAAGTTATCGCTCAGAGGTGTTCCAGTCTCTCTTCTCAATGTTTATGGTCCTACCATGGGTGAACCTTCTTTTTGGGCTGATTTCTCTCCACTTTTAACTAAATTTATGGACCACAACTTTATTCTGGCGGGGGATTGTAATCAACCTCTCGATCCTTTTATCGATAGGGTGTCCACAGCCCCCTATATTCCCAACAAACCCCACAAGCTCTTTTAGCCATGCTATCTCACAACATAAACTAGTAGATTCCTGGCGCCTTTGTAATCCAAAGTTGCGGGAATACACTTTTTATTCTCCCTGCCACCACTCCCAGTCACGACTTGACTACATCTTTGTTTCCCACAACCTCGCTCAATCACTCTTGCACTCTGAGATAGGCCCGATATTGCTTTCTGACCATGCTCCTGTTCTTACAAGTGTTGATGTATTCCCTGTTGGCCCCAGGAGATGGCGTTTTAATAATTCCCTCCTTGCAGACCCCAAATTTACTGCCACCTTTACTTCCTTTTTTGATGAATTTTTCCTCCTTAACGATGGCGACTCTCTCCCTGACCATACTATTTGGGATGCTTTTAAAGCAGCAGCACGTGACTTTATTATTAGATACGTTGCGAACAAACGTAAGGACGCCCGAAGGTTCACTAAAAATCTCCTTTCTGACATTAAAACACTGGAGCATGCATATTTCACTTCTCATTCCGCTGATAGCCTGACAGCTCTTATCGCAGCAAAAATGAAATTTAATGAGAAGTCTACGGAGGATGCCTCCTTGTACCTGTTGAAGTCTACTGCTAAATTCTATGGGGGTAGGAACAAGGCAGGAAAGCTCCTAGCTAATTATTTGAAGATCAAACATAATAAGTTAAATATTGAATCTGTTTATGACTCTGATGATAATTTAAAACACATGGATGTTGATATTCTTGCTGAATTTTCACGTTTTTATGAAACTCTGTATACCTCCGAGACTCACTCTACTCCCAGTTCCCTTGCTCATTTCTTCTCTACCATTCATGCACCAGCTGACTTCCCTCTAGATCTCTCCTCTTTAGAATCTGACGTCACACAACAGGAATTGCTTAATGCATTGCAACATCTCAAACCCAACAAAGCCCCTGGTCCTGACGGCTTTACCGTCGAATTCTACCTTCACTTTTCTAAATTGTTGATTCCACGACTTCATTCTCTTCTCCATACTTTTATTTCCAGCGGTGCCTCCTCAGGGACGTTTTCGGAGGCACATATTTGCCTCATACCTAAGCCTGGGAAGGATACTCATTACTGCAAAAATTACAGGCCCATATCCCTAGTCAATATTGACTACAAACTCTTCGCTAAAGCGATAGCAATTCGATTGGACCACCTTCTTCCCGATCTTCTAGGCGAGGAGCAATCTGGGTTCGTTAAGGGCCGATATATTACGGACAACACTAGGCTCTTATTCAACATCCTGTCAAAATCCTCCCGTTGCCAGCACTCACTTGCAGCGATTGCCCTTGACGCCGAAAAGGCTTTTGACCGGGTTGAGTGGCGCTATCTCTTTCATACTCTCACTTGGTTTGGTTTTGGCCCTAGATTTATCTCTTTAGTTTCCCTGTTATATTCCCGTCCCAGAGCGGCTGTATTTGCGAACGGTCAAATCTCTTCCTATTTTGATCTAGGCAGAGGCGTTCGCCAGGGTTGCCCTTTATCCCCTTTTCTTTTTAACCTTGCTTTGGAGCCTTTTCTGTCCAGGCTGCGTCAAAATCCTGCCATCCATGGGTTTCAGATTGCAGACTCGCACATTAAGCTAGCTGCTTATGCAGATGATATTTTACTCTTTCTTTCCAACCCTACAGAATCCATCCCTGCTTTCATGACTGAAGTCCGAACTTTTTCCTCTATCTCTGGGTATAAACTTAATCATGATAAATGTGAGATCCTCCCCCTAACCAAATTTACTTTCAAGCAAGATTTTATTGACTCTCGGTTTACTTGGTGTCCTTCCCACATTAAATATCTGGGTCTATACATTACCCCCTCAATCTCAGACACTATTTCTTTATGTATGTCCAAATGCGCACAAAAGATTGCGGATCTCACAGCACGGTGGCATCCTTTATACCTTTCCTGGTGGGGCCGTCTCAACACTATTAAAATGATGATTTCTCCTATTGTTCTCTATACAATTTCCAATATACCAGCCCCCATCCCAACGAAATTCTTTTCAAAGATTAATTCAACGTTATCCTCGTTCTTATGGAACTCCAAAAAACCTAGAATGTCTCTTGCCAGACTCATCCGTCCTGCCTTTGAAGGTGGTGTCAACTTTCCTGACTTCCCTGCATATCAGAAGGCCTTTTTATTACGTCAAGCTTCCCTCTGGTTACAAGATCCCACTTCCCCCTGCCCTCTATGGCTTAAGGTTGAACGTACTCTCCTCTCCCCGTTCTCTTTTGCAGAGTATCTTGCTTTTTCCCGTAAACCCTCTTTGATTCCTACTTCTATTCACAAGTATACTCTTAAGCTTTTACTGTCGGCTGCTCCTGGCCCTCCTACGACCGTTGCTGATCTCCTTTCCTCCACTATCTGGCATAATAAATATCTCCTAATTGGTCGTAAGCCCTTTTATTGGAAATCTTGGAGAACCCGAGGTTTGATCTGGATCTCGCAGCTTTTCTCTGGTTCCACCTTTGTTTCTTTCCCTCATCTCAGTTCTTCCTTTGGCTTACCCCAATCCTTTTTCTCCAAATATCTTCTACTTAAAGCTGCTGTCCTGGAGATTCATGAGCGACTTTCAGCTCTCCCTCCTTCCCCTATTTCTCACACCCCTATTTTTCGACTTCATTCCCTCTTGCGTATTGTCCCTAACACATCTCTTATCTATAAATACCTTCACGCACCTGAGTCACTTAGATCTAAATCCAAGGTTGAACTTCAATGGGAAAATGATCTCGGGATAGATTGGCCGATATTTTTATGGGACAAAATCTGGACAAAATTGCGCAAAACTTCTAGAGCGGCTTCGTTGACACAATCCCTATTTTTTATTTACAACAGATTGCTTCATACTCCTTCTACACTACATAAGCGATTTCCTACTACCCCAGACAATTGTTAGTCGTGTGATGCTCCCAATGCTACCTTACTTCACATGTTATTTCTTTGCAGACATGTACATGATTTTTGGTTACAGGTGTGGGCTCAAGTCAATGTTATTTTTCATACGTGTATTCCTTTTTCTCTTACTCACCTTTTCCTGGGCAGTTTATCCACTTGCTGGAATAACGTAGATATGTCTGCTCGCATTGTTGATTTGTTATTAGCTGTTGCTTTTCAACAGATTACTGTTAATTGGAAAAATGCATCTAATATTTCTTTCAAAACATGGTGGTATAATGTCTGTCATAACCATAGACTTGATAATGCCTTTGTCTTTCCTGTTCAACTAGCAGCTAAACGTGTAGACCTGTGGCTCCCTATTACGCTATATTTAGATAATTGTGCTGCTCGTTCCTCCCTTCCATCACCTGCTCAACAAGAAGTTCCCAAACCCCCATGATGCCCCTTTCACCTTCAGAATGTTTCATCCTACTGTTTTACTTTCATGCTCTTTGTAATTAGTCGTTCAGTTATGATTGATATAATCTCTTTGTTTCTTTTCAATGCCCATGTTCATTGCTTTGTTGTGTACTTTCTCTTATATATTGTATTTTGCAATCCCCTTCCCTCCCCTTTTTCCACCCCTTCTTTCTCTCCCCCCTCCTTCCTAATTGATATTCTATATTGTATTTTCCTTCTTCATTGTCTAATAAAATTCTTTCAAACTTAAAAAGAGAAGAAGAACAACTATTTGTTAAACAGCAGGGTTTTCAGAGATTTACTGAATGCCAAGAGGTTTTTTTCTGTCCTCAGTCCTATTGGGAGTGAGTTTCACAACCTCACTGTCCCTGCCACAAAGCTTGTCCCTCCCATGTGACCATTTCGACTTTGGAGACTACCAGATTTGCAGGAGTTGCAGAGAGCAGCTCCCTGCCCGGGGGATACCACTGAAATTTGTTTGCCAGAAAATCCAGGCCGAGTCCATGGAGTGCCTTAAAGGCAATACAGAGAGCCTTAAATTTGATCCTTATTTTGACCAGTAGCCAGAGCAAGGAGGGTAAGGCATGTGCTACTGAATGCTGTTTCGGAATATCGAGCAGCAGATGGGCTGGTGGATTTTGGAGGAACTGCATTTTATTAAGGAAGCATGGGCGTATGTTAAGGAACAGCCCGTTGCAGTAGTCCAGTCTGGACAGTTTGAGCACTGTCACCACTGCTTTCTGGAGCTCTAGTGGAATGAAAGGAAGGATCTTTCTAATGGTTTTGATCATTAAACAACAGGAAGAGGTGATTGCATTAATTTGCCCCTCAAAGGATAGTTTAGACTCGAAGAGGACTCCGAGGTCTTCACCTTATTGACAGGAGTGGAAGTTTTGCCCGTTTCCTGTGGCCACCAGTTTGGTCGCCAGAAAGAGGTATCGTTTCCAAAAAGGAGCACCTCGGTTTTCCCTGCGTTAAATTTGAGGAAGTTTCCGGCCATCCACGGTCTAACCATGCGCAGGCACTCTTGAAATCTTAAAGCGGTGTCCGTGTGGTCTCCAGAAAAGGACGCCACGACCTGTGTGTCATCAGCATATGACACTGTTTTAAAACCAAAGGATTTGTTGAGCAAACAGAGGGGGGTGACATATGAATTGAAAGGTATTGTGCTCAATGAGGAGCCCTGAGGTACCCCATATGGCAGGGTAGAGCACGTAGAGCTGTGCCTGTCAAGCTCCACCCATTGTTCTCTGTCAGTGAGAATGGACTTTAGAAGGGCCAGAGCCTTGCCCCTCCCATGGAAAAGAGGCGACTGACAAGCCGGTTGTAGTCAACCGCGTGGAAAGCCGCCGAGATGTCCAATAGGATCAGTGCTGACATCCCACCTTTATCCAGAATCTCTCTGATTTCTTCAGACACGTTTATTAGGGCCAGCTCAGTGCCATGTTGACTTCTATTTGCGCACGATCTAATAACTTGTTGTCCTCCAAGAACTTGGTGAGTTCTGTGTTCCTGGCCTTCTCAACAATCTTAGTGGGCAGGGGAAGACGAGAAATAGGCTTATAGCTGTTCGCATCCTGAAAATCCAAGTTAGGTTTTTTTTTTAAACGGAAAAATGGATGCCTTTTTCCAAGCAATCAGGAAGTATCCAGCAGAAAACATTTGATTGAAGATCCCAGTAAGGAAAAGGGCTGCAGGCTCTGGGGCTAGATGGAGAATTTTAGGGGGGAAGGGGTCCCAGTGAGATCCTGATCTCATCTGGCTGAGCATAGTCATCCCCTGCATTACTGAGATGTTTCTAAAGTTATAAAGGCAAGAGATTGTGTCAACTGAGGGGCCTTCCTCACAGGCAATCTCAGTGTTGAAAGTAGAAGGACCGTTGGATGGCATTCCTCCTGCTCTCTGAGTTGAGGCAACTGCCTTTATTTTTGTCTGAAAGAAGGATGCTAACTGATTACCGAAATCTTGGTTTACTCCAGTACTTTTCTGGGCAGGAAGTTTACTTAGTTTCTGTACAGTTAAAAAGTGCTCTTTGGAAGAGTTAAGAGAAGCTCTTATTTTGGTGGAGAAAAAATGTTTCTTATTAGTTAAGATTTTTACTTTATAGTCTGTAAGGGCTTTTTTATATATGAGCTTGTCGTCTATTTTGTAATGTGAGCGCCACTTCCTTTCCAGCCTTCGACATAATTGCTTCTGTTGTCTAAGGCTTTCGTCAAACCATGGTTCGAGGAGACGTCCTTTTAATGGATGCAGATTTAAAGGGTGCTATAGAGTCAAGGAAGCATCATTTTTGCACCACTGTTGCGTCACTTTTTGTGACGCAGCGGCAGCGTAAAAATGCAGCCCATTTAGGGAGATGCGTCACGTTGTAAAGCCCTACGTCACATTATACCTGAGTCAGGTATAATGTATACAGGGTGAGCGTTCACACGCAAAAAGCCTCATAGAAGTGGCGCAGTGCACTTCTAGGAAGCCACTGCGTCGAAATCTTACGCTTGCTTGGAGCAGGCGTAAGGAGTGACGCAGCACAATTAGGATAGGCATCCTCATGCTTTGCTGGAGTTGCGTCGTGCTTGCGACATTACTCCAGCAATGCGTGACTTTTACGCCAACAGATGCATCAGAATTTCTGACGCATCTGTCAATCCTTGCGCCATGGTGCGCCGTATTGTAAATACGGCGCAACCATGGAGGCACAAGGATTTCTCAGGGTGGCGCATGGAAAGTTACCCATCTCTACAGATGCGTCACTTTCTTGTAAATCTACCCCAAGATTTCTGGTAATCCAATTGAGGTATGTTTTTGTGGCCTCATCCAGGTCTGCCGGCAGACCTGGTCTGGAGAGGTTCAAATGTTGCATAAGGCAGTCTGGTGTAATTTTATGCCAGGGGGGTTTGACAACTTTGATTGGAGGGGGAGGTCCCACCTCTGCTCCGACTTCTGGGCAAATACTAAACAGCACAGCAAAATCGCCTCTTCTTAGTCTTACTTTAAGTATGTTATTCATTTATGAATGAGGGTTCGGTGTTCCACTGTGTCCCTGAACTCATTAAGTGGCACTGATCATGATGCAAAAAACACTCTCTAAACAACACTGCTCAGTGGGCTGTGTATGGGTTGTAGTCCAACTGAATTTCTAATTTATATTGGTGCATTGAACTGAGTAAAGAAATCGAACCTCTGCCACTTTGTGGGGTGGGGTAGGAGCCCCATATCGTGACAATGGTAATGGGCACACATGTCTCTGGGCCCTGCACCTCCTACAAAACTTGTAGCAATGCCCCTGGATGAAAACTTGTCACAGAGACACAGCATGCAATTACCAAACTTACATTTCAAATATGGAACTAGTCCAAAAACCCTTGAGAAGTGCAAATAGGCAGACAATATTACTAAGCAGGGAGTGCTACTGCATTAAACACTTAAATTAGGAGTCTCCATTTCTATAAATAATAAAATTGAATTGACTTGTTTTTGTGAGAATTGAGAGAAGATGGCTTTTGTAACTAATTTAACATTTTATGAACGCTGGTAGGCCAGTTATAGAAGAAAGGAAATTACATGTGAGGTGAGGTGAGCATACGAAAGGAGAATTAAAACTGAGGCAGTCAAATGAAGTTGGCACGTGGAGCAGCACGTGTAATGAGGATCACGCTGTGCAGTACTACTGTGAGGGAAAATATCACAGAATTAACATTGTGGACTGTAAATAAATTACAGAGTGATAGGATATGAAATGGTAAATGGGAACACTGGTGGAAGCCTGTAAGCTACATAAATGACTCTGATGTTGTTTACATGATTGTTTTTCATGGAAATATTTGTGTGAAGGGTAATTATCTGCAGTGCCACATTATATAATGTACTATAAACAGGCCAGTGTGAACAGAACCTAGAATGTGTCCGTCTTGCCCAAGTATGTTAAGAACTCTGAGGTGCACTGTCATCTTTATGATTTTTGGGCCCTCCAGGTAAAACATATTCTGTGCCCCCATGTTCTGAACAACTTTGAATTGTATTATCCATTTTCTGCTGTTTCAAGCATGGAAGTAGGGAAAAAATATACAAGTTTTATTATCAGAAACAGATAACACAAAAGCAGCGAAATCGGTTGTGCTACAGAAGTAGGCGTGAGATTGAAAAATAAATCACTTTCCTGTGGACCCTTGTTGGACAAAGAGGGGCCTAGTCAATTGTCCTATTTGCCCATTGTGAGAGGCCGGGTTAGTATATGATGTACACTTATGTAAGTAGACACCTTGCACTGATACAGGCAACCCTTATGGTGATTTTAGTGGTCTTTGGCAACCTTAGAAAGCTCACTAAGTGGTAGCTGTGGAGAGCAGCCTTCAGGCTTAGTCCAAAAGTAGTGTAAAGCAGCTTGGTTTACCAGAACACAATCTTATAGGTATAGATTAAGTGAAAAAGAACCATACAGTGTATTTATTAAAATATGTATTTATTATAATACACTTACTAGCACATAAAGATATCTCCTGGCCGGAGATATACACAATGCACTCAATACTATTCAACAGATACAGGTAAGTAGCACAGAATACACAGTGGTCCCCAGGGGGAGATCAAACCATATACTAAAATAGTGGTTGTCAAGACAATAGTCAGAGGATGTAGGACTGGGGACCCACGAAATCACCCAAGATGAGTATCTAGGAGTACCACAGAGGTCGTGTGAAGTGTGGGAAGACGACTGTGTTCTCCATACAAATCAACGTGTAAGTGGCGGTTGCAATTTTAAAGAGAAAAGACCCTTCCCAGTGGACGCTGAAGAAACCCCATTGAAGACAAGAGGTTGGAGAACCACCCCACCCGTGGATATCTTAGGAACCAGGATACCTACACGAGGGAAGCCAGGTGCATAGGTTTGAAGTGGCAACGGAACCACAGTCGAATCCCATGGAGGACTTCAGAAAGATGCCGCTGCTGGAAAAGGTGAAAGTGTCCAGTGGAACCCAAAGGTGGATTCAAGATGTGAAGAACCTGAAAGCCGCGGAAACAGGGTCTATGCCACTCAGGAGGAACCAGGAAGCACGGAAGACGAATGCCCACCGATGTCGGGTGTTGCAGGAGAGCTGATGGTGAACTTGAAACTGTAGCTGTGTGGACCAAGCAATGCTGCGGAAAATCAGGAGCCAAACGCAAGCTTTCCCATGTCGGATGTCGAGAGTTGAGGGGTTGGTGTCCGGTGGGAGCACCAACAAGCCTTGGCAACTGTAACCAAGGAAGGAGTAGAAGAAGGTGCAATGTCGGGACCAGCAAGGTCCAGGAGACTCACCACAAGCAGGGGAGTCAGGGCCGGCCCCGAGAAATCAGGGAGCCCAAAAGAGTTCAAATGTGACCCTCGACAGGACCCACAGGCCAGAGGCACTGGAGTTGCAAGAGGACCTCGAGCAACTACCAAAGAAGCAGGCCCACGGTGCAAGCAATAAGGTGTGCTCAAAGATTCTTATCACTGGAGATACTTAAGGTTATGGCTACTTGGAGCCCAAAGATCTTGATGGAAGGAAGCCAACAGGCCTTTGCAACTGCAAGTTGATGCGGTGCACAGGGGTTTGGTTCCTGCGGCACCGACAAGGGATACTGGCCTCAAACTTGATGAGAGGACAGGGCAGGCCTCGAGGGATGTGAAGAACCACCGCCTGTATTGCGGAGCCTTTTGGAGTCCGTAAGAGCCCAGGATCAGCAGACCGGTCAGCTCAGTTGCAGTGCCTGCAGATGCAGGGAAGTGACTCCTTCACTTCAAGGGAGATTCCTTCAGGTGTCTTGAATGTCCACAGACTCTGGACGGGTTCCTGTATGGAGCACAGGCTCAGACATTGCAGCAGACAAGGAGGACAAAGAGATCAGGAGCTGCAGGAGTCTTCCCAGTTGCAGCCTTGATGCCCAGAGCAAAGTCCAGAGTGCCCAGACGGTTGAAGTTGAAGTGGTGTCTGAATTGTATCATGTCCCACAACAAATCTGGGAACCCACCCACAGGTAAACCCTTAAGTACCCTAAGGAACGGGTTGGGATGATACAGGGGTTCCTCCCTATGGAGGTCTGGACAAGGGAGAGGATACTCCCCTGTTCTTTGTCCAAGTTTGCACCAGAGCGGGAGCCAACGGCTCCTTCAACTGGTTTGAGTTGGACTTTGCATGAAGGGCACCAAATGTGCCCTGCCTGCTGACCATGTGTTGTTGGCAAGCGCTCCCACCCTGCCCCAATACACTAACCCTGTCTGGGAGGTAGTCACAGCTCCCTGTGACAAGATACCTATTGTTCTGCCTTCCCCTGCTCAAGCTTGGCTCAGCAGCAGGAGGGCAAAATCGTGTCTCTGGTCGGCAGCAGCCATGTTGTGCTGTCCGGGTCTAGAAGACTGGTACCGGGAGCACTTAGGGCCTAACGGAGGGCCTTTAGAGTGCTTGAAATCAGTGTGGGCATATAATTCCAACATGTTTGATACCAAACACGACAGGGTTTGTTACAGCCAGTTTTGAGTTGGTCATCGTGTGATGACGCAGTGCCTTTCTATATGTGCTATGGCTGTCTCACTTACAACCTGAGGGAATGGACTCCGAAGGCTGTGGGCATATCCTGCTCATGCAGGAGCGCCCTCACACATAGAACCAAGCACACTGCCTTCAGGATTGAAAAGGCCTACTGTAGGGGTGACATAGGGTTTAAGTTCAGTGACCTCAGATATAGGAAAACCCATATCTTTTGTAAGTGGTGCCAGCACCAGCTTAAAAAAGCTGCAATAGCAGGCCTGTAGAGATAGTTTGAATGGTCTCCCATAGGTGGCACACTACATGCTTCAGCCTATGGAGGACACCTGGTTTACCTATGCCCTGGGTACCTTAGTATCATATACTAGGGACTGATAAGGGTATCCCAGTATCCAATCTGGGATGTACCTAAGTACTACCATAACAATTTAGGGGAGAAAGCAGAGAGACTGGGGTCCTGATTAGCAGGATCCCAGTCAGACTAGTCATATATAGTATTACCTCAAGCAAAAAGTGGGGGTAACCATAGAAGCAGATCCTACTTTCCTACACCCATGTCTTAAAACGTTTCTGCTGATCCCAGTATTCATAATGTCATAGCTTACTAAATCACTCTGTCAGCATGCAAGGTTTATGGTGTCCTATAATATCCTAGCATTTAAAGAAACAGTACTGTCCATTCCCCAGACTAGTACATGCATTGAATACCTTTGTAAACTCTATGGCTAGGCTAGTATTCTGACACAAACCAGTAATAACCACTGGCTTATGTCTGCAGCTGGCTCATATCTGCAATGCAGGTGCAGAAGTGAATTATAATCTGTAGCCTAGGCAGAGCTCAAGGGTGCTACCTGGAGCCATATATTTTTTTATCCATGTGTGGGTTTGTACATAATCACTGCAGCCCTCCTATGACATTTAAATGTCATGCCACTGGTAAAATTCCTGTACTAATGTACAATAACCTTACAGAAGAGTGAGAGAAACTAACATTACCATTTTAGGGACAGACCCGAAGCACACTTGCAATAGATTGCATTGTCACAGGCCAGTCACATCAGCAAAAATAAAGTCGACAAAAAGATGAACAATCTGAAGTGACTACAGGGAAAAGAAGACTTTTTTGAAACACCAAAATATGCAATCATGGGTGCATTTAAATAAACTTGGGGTTAATATGTCTCATGCAGAGCAGATCATGTAATATGTAGATGACAGATTTTTATTTTATGTAGCTAAATAAGTGGGTTACTGCTTTTAACACAGAGCTCATTTTGTTATTTACAGTTCACAAATTGTAATCTTTCTAATGTAACACAGTGAGCTATAAACAATATGCAACTCTTACACCTTGTAACCCTCACTCACTTATGTAACACAACCTGTACATTGATTTACACACATGATTTGCCAATATATGTGTACATGTGATCTAAAGCGCTTTGACACCCTACATACGGATGAGTAGCACTATATAAAGAAATAGAAACAAAATAGTGGTATTTAAATTATTTGTGTAAATGCTTTAATAAACCAGCTTATATGGCATTATAATTGTGCATGCATATCTCTTATATATAGGGACTGAACAAAGTCAAAAGCAAGCCTCTCTTGAAGTGATAGGCTTTGAGCCTCTCTTTACCCTCCATTGCATTAAATCAATCAGTAATTTTATAAAGCGCTCACCCATAAGGGTCTCAAGGAGCTGGTTGGGGGGGAGAGATCTGCGGTTTAGTCAAAGAGCCAGGTCTTGAGGTCCTTCATGAATTGCGGATGAGGACTTAGGTCTTGTTTAAGGTAAGCTTGAGGCAGCTATTGTTTATATAGGTGGTGACTGCCTTTATCGTGTTGTGGAAGTTGCTCTTGGCGGCTGTGGGTTCTTCTGTGAGGGAGAGAATCAGTTCGGTGTCATCGACGTGGGAGACGCTGTTGAGTCTGTGGTTTCTGATAATGGCTGCAAGTGGGGCCATGTAGATGTTGAAGAGGGTGGGGCTCAGGGAGGAGTCCTGAGGCCCTTTGCAGCTGATCTCTCTGGGTTTTGAGTTGAATGGTGGAAGTCTGACTCTCTGTTTTGGCCGGTGAGGAAGGAGCGGATTCTTCCAGGGCTTTGTCGCGGATGCCGGCATCGTGGAGTCTTGTGCAGAGGGTGTGGTGGAAAATAGTATTGAAGGTGGCTGAGAGGTCCAGGAGGATGAGGGCAGCTGTTTCACCTCAGTGGAGGCATTTGCATCTCGGTGTGAGGCTCCAGATATCTCCCTAGAACAGAAGGAGGCCTGATGACCCTTTAACTTTGGCCTTTGTTATGGGCTCAGCTGAAATCTGTAAAAGCCGCTGACCTCCCCCCTGCACGTTGCAGCTCGGAATGAAAGCAAACAATGTGCAGGCACTGCTGAATGTGTCCCTGTTACAAATGGAGATTTTGGTTTGCTAGGGTATACAACTAAGCCAAGCAGAACCTACCACCATATTTCAATTATTAACAGGATCCCAGGAGGAATTCTGCAAATAGTTACATGGCTATCCCGCTTGGGGGACGGCTATAAAGCTGCTGCAGTTGCATTCCTGTCCGCATGAGTATGGATTACTAATTGCTGTTACTTGTGTGTGCATGACAATTCATATTAGAGCTTATATAGTATTTTGCGTAATATAGTTTTTGTGTCTTCCACTGAGAGAATATTTAAAAACAAGCTAGGTTTTCTATTTCCAGTCTGATCTATCGCTGGACACAATGAACACAGTTAACAGTTTACTCAGAAACCTATTTTTGCCCTTGACACATGCAGATAAACTGCAAGTGAAAACATTAGGGTTTATTCTGTTCTCCTTGCTTACTCTTTGAAGGTGAAGTTACCTGGAAAAAAACTGGAGTTACTGACCTAAACTATCTGGCAGAAAAAACAAAAAGACATGACTCCTGTAAATCCCATTTGACAAATATGTTGTAATGAACTGTTTTTGGAAAACCGGACATTGTACCGCAATTGAATGAAGCATACCATGTGGGAGTAAGAAAACATGATGCAGAAGTGGATAAAAACCGATACATTTTATCAAAATTGATTGACTGTATTAGTTTTTGTGGTGTCTTTGACTTGGCATTATGAGGCCATGATGAAACTGGAAAGTCTCTAAATCCTGGCGTGTTCAAGGGCCTAGTTGATTTTGTCTCCAGGATTGACAGTGTTACGGAAACACATTTAAAAACAGCCACAGTGTTTAAAGGCACTTATAAAACTGTTCAGAACGATAGACTGTATGCTGGAAGTAATGAGAAAATATATTACACAGTAGTTGAGAAGCACTGATTATGTGGCTATACAAGCTGACAAAACAACTGATGTCTCTACAAAGACCCAGGTGCCGATTACGATCCGGTAAAAACCGGGTACGAACCGTCGGTCGGAGCGTATTCTCCGTCCGACTCGTACTCGGTTGTAAAACATTACAAACATGGAATTACGATTCGCACGGAAACACCATTTCCGTACGAATCGTAAAAAACACCGACCGACGAAAATATGCATACGAATGTGATCCGGGAATGCTGCGACGTGACGTCGGGACGCTTCCAGGCAGCGTTTCACGACCCAGGAAGTACGATTCGAACCGACAGCAGTCCGGACGGCAATATTTTTACGGCACCCAAAAAGTGCCGGAAAAGCGAAGTACGGCGCGAAACGACCAGAGTAGGTGGCCCGGTAAGTGCCGTACCCCCCCCAGCCCCCGCATGTACGCTCCGTACCCCCCCCAGCCCCCGCATGTACGCGCCGTACCCCCCCCAGCCCCCGCATGTACGTGCCGTACCCCCCCAGCCCCCGCATGTACGCGTCGAACCCCCCGTGTATGTACACCCGAGTACGTGTCGAACCCCCCGTGTATGTACACCCGAGTACGTGTCGAACTGTACGTGTCGAACCCCCGTGTATGTACACCCGAGTACGCGTCGAACCCCCCCGTGTATGTACACCCGAGTACGTGTCGAACTGTACGTGTCGAACCCCCCCGTGTATGTACACCCGAGTACGCGTCGAACCCCCCGTGTATGTACACCTGAGTACGTGTCGAACTGTACGCGTCGAACCCCCCCGTGTATGTACACCCGAGTACGTGTCGAACTGTATGTGTCGAACCCCCCCGTGTATGTACACCCGAGTACGCGTCGAACCCCCCCCGTGTATGTACACCCGAGTACGCGTCGAACCCCCCGTGTATGTACACCCGAGTACGTGTCGAACCCCCCCGTGTATGTACACCCGAGTACGTTCGAGTCGTACCCCCACCCGTGTATGTACGGTGCGTACCCCCAGCGCGTCGCGCTGGGGGTACGCACCGTACATACACGGGTGGGGGTACGACTCGAACGTACTCGGGTGTACATACACGGGGGGGTTCGACACGTACAGTTCGACACGTACTCGGGTGTACATACACGGGGGGGTTCGACACGTACAGTTCGACACGTACTCGGGTGTACATACACGGGGGGTTCGACGCGTACATGCGGGGGCTGGGGGGGGGTACGGCACGTACCGGGCACCTGTTTGGACGTCTCCATGGCTGTTATAGGAGTTCGGTGCGGACGGTCTTTTAACCATACGGTTGTACATTCGGACGCACGGGACGGATCGTGATTCCCCGGTCGGACTTCGCTTTTCACGTTTGTACGGTAAATCGTCCGAGGACGTGTCGGACACTTTTTCCGACCCGAGGACGTGTGGGGAATTATTCCCAATGCGACTCGTATGGGCTTTTTACCATGCGAATCGTGATTGCCAGTTTGTACGGCACTTGTACGATTCGTACGGTAAAAAGACCGGATACGAGTCGTACGGGAATTTTTTTTACCGGATCGTAATTGGCACCTCAGTTGGTTCTGGTCTTTCGCTAAATTGATGGAAATTGCAAGGTAGCGGAAAGATTTTATTGTTTCAAACATCGAAAAGACTCATCTGCAGAAACAATTGCCTCAGCCATTCTTAATGAATTAAACATTGTTTTCCCTGAGGAATGTGCTAAAGGCAAAGTAATTGCTCAAAGCTGCGATGGTGCCAGCGTCATGCGTGGTGCAACTGGTGGGGTGCAAAAGAAAATCAGGGATGTTTACCCAAATGCACATTATATTCATTGATATGCGCACAAACTTAACCTAATTATGGAACAGGATTTCTCCAAAATATCTAGAGTTAAAATTTTCTTTTCAGAGGCGGGTGGTATAACAGCATTTTTGCACGTTCCCGGAAAAGTACTGATATTCTTGAGCAAATAGTTTCAAGATGACTTCCAAGGGGGTCTGCAACTCACTGGAACTTTAATATTCAAGCAATAAACATAATTTATGAATACAAAGACGATCTTCTTGAATACATGACAACCATTGCAAACAGTGGTGATTTTGAGTCTAATACTTGGGTGCCGATTACGATCCGGTAAAAACCGGGTACGAACCGTCGGTCGGAGAGTTTTCTCCGTCCGACTCGTACCCGGTCGGAAAACTTCACAAACATGGAATTACGATTCGCACGGAAACACCATTTCCGTACGAATCGTAAAAAACACCGACCGACGAAAATATACGTACGAATGTGATCCGGGAATGCTGCGACGTGACGTCGGGACGCTGTCAGGCAGCATTTCACGACCCAGGAAGTACGATTCGGACCGACAGCAGTCTGGACGGCGATATTTTCACGGCACCCAAAAAGCCGGAAAAGCGAAGTACGCCGCAAAACGAGCAGATTAGGGGGCCCGGTACGTGCCGTACCCCCCCCCAGCCCCCGTGAGTATGCGCCGTACCCCCCCCCAGCCCCTGTGAGTATGCGCCGTACCCCCCCCAGACCCCGTGAGTACGCGCCGTACCCCCCAGACCCCGTGAGTACGCGCCAAACCCCCGTGTATGTACACCCGTGTACGTTCGAGCCGTACCCCCCCGTGTATGTACACCCGTGTACGTGTCGTACCCCCCCGTGTATGTACACCCATGTACGTTTGAGTCGTACCCCCCGTGTATATACACCCGTGTACGTGTCGTACCCCCATGTATGTACACCCGTGTACGTTCGAGTCGTACCCCCACCCGTGTATGTACACCCGTGTACGTGTCGTACCCCCGTGTATGTACACCCGTGTACGTGTCGTACCCCCCGTGTATGTACACCCGTGTACGTTCGAGTCGTACCCCCCCCGTGTATGTACACCCGTGTAAGTGTCGTACCCCCCGTGTATGTACACCCGTGTACGTTCGAGTCGTACCCCCACCCGTGTATGTACGGTGCGTGTGGGGGTACGCACCGTACATACACGGGTGGGGGTACGACTCGAACGTACACGGATTCGTATGGACTTTTTCCCATGCGAATCGTACTTGGCAGTTTGTACGGCACTTGTACGATTCGTACGGTAAAAAGACCGGATACGAGTCGTACGGGGAATTTTTTTACCGGATCGTAATCTGCACCTATATGTGAAGCTAAGGGATTTACTAGAACCTTAGACGATAGGGAGTTTATATTCTTTTCGTTTCTTTTTCATAGTATAATGCCTTACGTAGACATTTTATATAATCAGTTACAAAAGTGAGACATTGACACTGTTTTTGTCCAGAAAGATACTACAGACTTTGTGACTAGCATCACCAAAATACGGGAATCCATCGACAGTTTGGATTCTACACTACAATAAGAATCTAAATTTGTAACTCGGAGATTGCAAATAAATACTTTGATCCAAGAAGCAAAAGAAGTCTGTGACATTATTGTGGTCCATGCCAGAGAGCGCTTTGCATTCACAAAGCTTCTTGTAAGTGCAACACTATCGCGAAACAACCTTTTTGAAAGACAGGCCAAATCTTTCCCAGCTGAGGCACTCGCAAAAACGATGAAAGCCTATCCTATGCTAGACAAAGCCAGATTGCGTACAGAACTTTCTGTCCTGTATGGAAGACGTGACTTCTGTCATTCTACTGGTGGTGCCATGGCTTTATTTAGCTTTTTGTGTGAAAATAACATAAAGAAGTATTTTTCTGAGACCATGAAGCTTTTAAGAGTTGTCATTATGACACCCATGACAACAGCAGCGTCGGAGTGTTGTTTTTCAACACTGAAGAGTGTAAAAACATTTTTGTTAAACTCAATAACTCAAGCTAGACGTATTGCATTGGCTTTGCTATCAATGAAATAAGAGCTACTTAAGGAAATACCAGAATTCAACAAAAGAACAATCAAAAGGTTTGTTCATATTAAAGATCGACAAGCAAACTTTCTATATAAATAGAAAATATGAATCTGATGTGTGATCATAATTTCAGGTTTTATTGCTAGGTTTATTTTGGTTGATAACATTAGGAAGTACTGTTGGCAACTTATTCATTCCATTAAATTTTCATACAACTCCTGTACAGTTGATATGTATTTATATATGTGTGTTTATGTATCTGTGAATTTACATATATTTATTTGCATATTTTATTATTATTTAAAATATTTTTGTTGTTAGCGTTTAAAAATATGTTGGTTTTGAGGGTATATTTCTTTAAATGTACAACATTTAATTATTTTCATTCAACCGTTTTCTACTGTACTGACAGGCACAATAATCTGAGATTGGCATGCAAAGTACTTAAATATTATTATTTAAAGAAAAATTGAGTTTAATAATATCATATTGGTTTTTACATTTCTTAAAATGAACCTTTAATTTATTTATTTTCATAATTTCTTTCTAGTTAACTGTGTTTTTGCTGTACTGGCCGACAGGGGCATTAGAGTGGCAGGCAAAGTATTTACATACTATTATTTAAAATAATGTTATTGTTTGTGTTTACAAACGGTGAGCAGTCTATATATCGACTTTTTAATATCGAGGGACATAAATATCGAGTCAAAAATATCTAAAGTACAAAATATCGAAATAGATAATATCGATGTGAAAAATATCGTTTTTTTTTTTAATTATATGTCGATGTAAGTAATATCGTTAGTAATAATATCGACATGTTAAAATATCATTATTGTATGTTTAGTAAATATTTTGAAGTTGTTTGTATAAATAGTTAAAATGTATATAATATGAGAAATATTTATATTGTTTTAGGGGCGGGATGTTGGGTTATAGGGGATAAGGGTGGGGAGTGTTTTAAAAAAGTTACTTTTTTTTTTAATATATTGTAAAATTTAATTAGTAAATTTTATTTCAAATTTGAAATGTACATTTAATTTTAGGAGCGGGATGTTGGGTTACAGGGGATAAGGGTGGGAAGTGTTTAAAAATGTTTATATATTTTTGAATTTTTACAAAAATTTATTTAGAAATTTTAAAATAAATTTAGAATTTTAAAATTATTTTTAGGAGCAGGATGTTGGGTTATAGGGGATAAGGGTGGGAAGTGTTTTAAAAATGTTTATATATTTTTGAATTTAAAAAAAAAATTATTTAGAAGTTTTAAATTAAATTTAGAATTTTGAAAATAATTTTAGGAGCGGGATGTTGGGTTATAGGGGATAAGGGTGGGAAGTGTTTTAAAAATGTTTATATATTTTTGAATTTTAAAAAAAAAATATTTAGAAAATTTAAATATAATTTAGAATTTTACAAATAATTGTAGGAGCGGGATGTTTGGGTTATAGGGGATAAGGGTGGGAAGTGTTTTAAAAATGTTTATATATTTTAGAATGTTTAAAAAAATTAATGAAGAAATTTTACATTTAATTTAGAAATTTAAAATTAATTTTAGGAGCGGGATGTTGGGTTATAGGGGATAAGGGTGGGAAGTGTTTTAAAAATGTTTATATATTTTTGAATGTTTTTTAAAAAATATTTATAATTTTAAATGTAATTTAGAATTTTATTTTAAATTTTCGGAGTGGGATGTTGAGTTACAGGGGATAAGGGTGGGAAGTGTTGTAAAAATCTGTTTTTAATTTGGAATATTTAACAAATTTAATTTGAAATTTGGAATAAAAATATATTTTTTATATTATCTTTTAGGAGTGGGATGTTGGGTTATAGGGGATGAGGGTGGGGAGTGTTTTAAAAATTTTGATTTATGTAGGAATAATTTGTATACAAAATTTAGAAAATTAGAATAAAATTTCGAATGTTATATTTAATTTTAGGAGTGGGTTGTTGTGTTATGGGGATAAGGGTGGGAAGTGTTTTAAAAATGTTTATATATTTTTGAATTTTTACAAAAATTTATTTAGAAATTTTTGAAATAAATTTAGAATTTTAAAATTATTTTTAGGAGCAGGATGTTGGGTTATAGGGGATAAGGGTGGGAAGTGTTTTAAAAATGTTTATATATTTTTGAATTTAAAAAAAAAATGATTTAGAAGTTTTAAATTAAATTTAGAATTTTAAAAATCATTTTAGGAGCGGGATGTTGGGTTATAGGGGATAAGGGTGGGAAGTGTTTTAAAAATGTTTATATATTTTTGAATTTTTAAAAATAATTATTTAGAAATTTTAAATTAAATTTAGAATTTTACAAATAATTTTAGGAGCGGGATGTTGGGTTATAGGGGATAAGGGTGGGAAGTGTTTTAAAAATGTTTATATATTTTTGAATTTAAAAAAAAAAATATTTAGAAAATTTAAATATAATTTAGAATTTTACAAATAATTGTAGGAGCGGGATGTTGGGTTATAGGGGATAAGGGTGGGAAGTGTTTTAAAATGTTTATATATTTTAGAATGTTTAAAAAAATTAATGTAGAAATTCTAAATTTAATTTAGAAATTAAAAATTAATTTTAGGAGTGGGATGTTGGGTTATAGGGGATAAGGGTGGGAAGTGTTTTAAAAATGTTTATATATTTTTGAATGTTTTTTAAAAAATATTTATAATTTTAAATGTAATTTAGAATTTTATTTTCAATTTTTCGGAGTGGGATGTTGAGTTACAGGGTATAAGGATGGGAAGTGTTGTAAAAATCTGTTTTTAATTTGGAATATTTAATAAATTTAATTTGAAATTTGGAAAAAAAAAATATTTTTTATATTATCTTTTAGGAGTGGGATGTTGGGTTATAGGGGATGAGGGTGGGGAGTGTTTTAAAAATTTTGATTTATGTAGGAATAATTTGTATACAAAATTTAGAAAATTAGAATAAAATTTCGAATGTTGTATTTAATTTTAGGAGTGGGATGTTGTGTTATGGAGATAAGGGTGTGGAGTTTGATAAAAATGTGTAAAATGTTGGTAATATTGTATAAAAAGTATGTATAAATTTTGATTTTGATTGTACAATTTAAAAACTTTTTGGGGATTGGGATGTTGGCTTATAGCCAGGGGATAAGGGTGGAGAGTGTTTTAAAAATGTATTTTAAATTAGTAATATTGAGTAATTTATATTAAAAAAATATATATTATAATATAATATTTTGGGATAAATTTTAGATTGGGGAGTTGGATTTGTAGAGGATAAGTGTGGGTATTGTTTTATGTAAAATTTTTAATAATGATTACAAAATATATTTTTTATATATTTATATTTATATATTTGTATTGCAATTACTGTAATTAAATACATATTGGAGTGGGAATATAAAATTAATTAAGATCAGTATACATGATCTAGTTTAATTAAATATATTTATGAGTGGGAATACTAAATTAATGAAGTTTAGTGTTTTGCACCTACCATAATTAAATATAGATTTGAGTGAGAATAGTAAATTAATTAAGTTCAGTGTCCAGCACTTATCTTAATTAAATATAGACTGGAGTGGGAATAGTAAATTAATTAAGTTCATTGTCCAGCAGCTACTCTAATTTAATATAGGTTGGAGTGAGGATAGTAAATTAATTAAGTTCAGTGTCCAGCACTTATCTTAATTAAATATAGACTGGAGTGGGAATAGTAAATTAATTCAGTTCAGTGTCCAGCACATACTCTAATTAAATATAGGTTGGAGTGAGAATAGTAAATTAATTAAGTTCAGTGTCCAGCACTTATCTTAATTAAATATAGAATGGAGTGGGAATAGTAAATTAATTAAGTTCTGTGTCCAGCACCTACTCTAATTTAATATAGGTTGGAGTGAGAATAGTAAATTAATTAAGTTCAGTGTCCAGCACTTATCTTAATTAAATATAGACTGGAGTGGGAATAGTAAATTAATTCAGTTCAGTGTCCAGCACATACTCTAATTAAATATAGGTTGGAGTGAGAATAGTAAATTAATTAAGTTCAGTGTCCAGCACTTATCTTAATTAAATATAGACTGGAGTGGGAATAGTAAATAAATTTAGTTCAGTGTCCAGCACCTACCCTAATTTAATATAGTTTGGAGTGAGAATAGTAAATTCATTAAGTTCAGTGTCCAGCACTTATCTTAATTAAATATAGACTGGAGTGGGAATAGTAAATTTATTAAGTTAAGTGTCCAGCACCTACTCTAATTTAATATAGGTTGAAGTGAGAATAGTAAATTATTTATGTTCAGTGTCCAGCACATATCTTAATTAAATATAGACTGGAGTGGGAATAGTAAATTAATTATGTTCAGTGTCCAGCACCTACCCTAATTAAATATAGATTGGAGTGAGAATAGTAAATTAATTAGGTTCAGTGTCCAGCACTTATCTTAATTAAATATAGACTGGAGTGGGAATAGTAAATTAATTAAGTTCAGTGTCCAGCAGCTACTCTAATTTAATATAGGTTGGAGTGAGAATAGTAAATTAATTAAGTTCAGTGTCCAGCCCTTATCTTAATTAAATATAGACTGGAGTGGGAATAGTAAATTAATTCAGTTCAGTGTCCAGCACATACTCTAATTAAATATAGGTTGGAGTGAGAATAGTAAATTAATTAAGTTCAGTGTCCAGCACTTATCTTAATTAAATATAGACTGGAGTGGGAATAGTAAATTAATTTAGTTCAGTGTCCAGCACCTACCCTAATTTAATATAGGTTGGAGTGAGAATAGTAAATTAATTAAGTTCAGTGTCCAGCAGTTATCTTAATTAAATATAGACTGGAGTGGGAATAGTAAATAAATTTAGTTCAGTGTCCAGCACCTACCCTAATTTAATATAGTTTGGAGTGAGAATAGTAAATTCATTAAGTTCAGTGTCCAGCACTTATCTTAATTAAATATAGACTGGAGTGGGAATAGTAAATTTATTAAGTTAAGTGTCCAGCACCTACTCTAATTTAATATAGGTTGGAGTGAGAATAGTAAATTATTTATGTTCAGTGTCCAGCACTTATCTTAATTAAATATAGACTGGAGTGGGAATAGTAAATTAATTATGTTCAGTGTCCAGCACCTACCCTAATTAAATATAGATTGGAGTGAGAATAGTAAATTAATTAGGTTCAGTGTCCAGCACTTATCTTAATTAAATATAGACTGGAGTGGGAATAGTAAATTAATTAAGTTCAGTGTCCAGCAGCTACTCTAATTTAATATAGGTTGGAGTGAGAATAGTAAATTAATTAAGTTCAGTGTCCAGCCCTTATCTTAATTAAATATAGACTGGAGTGGGAATAGTAAATTAATTCAGTTCAGTGTCCAGCACATACTCTAATTAAATATAGGTTGGAGTGAGAATAGTAAATTAATTAAGTTCAGTGTCCAGCACTTATCTTAATTAAATATAGACTGGAGTGGGAATAGTAAATTAATTTAGTTCAGTGTCCAGCACCTACCCTAATTTAATATAGGTTGGAGTGAGAATAGTAAATTAATTAAGTTCAGTGTCCAGCAGTTATCTTAATTAAATATAGACTGGAGTGGGAATAGTAAATTTATTAAGTTCAGTGTCCAGCACCTACTCTAATTTAATATAGGTTGGAGTGAGAATAGTAAATTAATTATGTTCAGTGTCCAGCACTTATCTTAATTAAATATAGACTGGAGTGGGAATAGTAAATTAATTAATTTCAGTGTCCAGCACCTACCCTAATTAAATATAGATTGGAGTGAGAATAGTAAATTAATTAAGTTCAGTGTCCAGCACTTATCTTAATTAAATATAGACTGGAGTGGGAATAGTAGATTAATTAAGTTCAGTGTCCAGCACATACTCTAATTAAATATAGGTTGGAGTGAGAATAGTAAATTAATTAAGTTCAGTCTGTAGTGGGAGTAGTATGTTAATTAAGTTTGGTAAATAGCAATTATTATAATTAAATATAGAGTTGAATAGGAACAGTTAAATTAATTTGTTTTAATTTACAATAAATCTGTAGATTTTAGTTTTGGTTGGATAAAAGATAGAAGTTATATCAGAATGCAAATTCTAAATTTTTGTATAAAATAGTAGAAAGGAAAATAAGATTTGTTTTATAGTTGTTGGAATGTATATTAATTACAGAGAAAATATTGTTTATTATTACGCATATTATAATAATTAAATCATTGAAATAAACATGTAATAAAATAATTAATATTTAACATTTGTATTATTGTAATAATTTTTTTATAATGGATATATATTTGTTTAATGTATATTTTGGACATTAATATATGAACAGACAAAATAATAAAAATAAAAAAATTCTGATTTTTATAGCTGTTTAATATTTTTAAATTTATATTGTGTACTCTCAATATTTTTTGACTTTATTTGGATTTATAAGAAATTGTATGTTTTGAAATATATGATAAATATATTTTAATTATTAATATTTATATTAGATAATTAATATTGAAAATGTTTACATTTTAGAATATTTCTTTTTATTTTTATTTTTGGTATGTTGTAGATACAATGGTGCCAATTCCGATCCGGTAAAAACCGGGTACGAACCGTCGGACGGAGCCCTATCTCCGTCCGACTCGTACCCGGTGCCAAATCCATCCGAAAAAGCAAGTACGATTCGCACGGAAACACCATTTCCGTACGAATCGAACAAAACACCGACCGAACAGAAACTAAACACAATTCCGATCCAGAAAGGCGCCGACCTGACGTCGGTACGCATCCAGCCTACGTTTCACGAACCAGGAAGTACGATTCGAACCGACGTCATCCCGCACGGAAAATATTTACCGGCTGCCAAAAACTGCCGGGAAATCAGGACGACACACGCAAGGAGCAGCTGGACGCGACGAACAGACATGGACCCGAACCTACGTGCCATCCCTGCCCTCCTAGCAGTCTACCTGGCGTACAGGAACCGACGCAGACGCCGCAGAAGGTCAGCACAACAACCAGGGGCAAAGGGGGGGGCAGGGGCAGGACACACAACACCAACACATGGTACCAAATCACACATGGCCTGGACATACCTGACCATCAGGGCCTGGTCACTTCCAGGGGGTGGGGGCGAGGCCAGCAACGCAAGCGTCCGCCACAACGGAAGTGGATGGTCACGCGAACCGGTACGTACCCTAACCATGCCGCAAGAGCGTGGGTACGGAACGTACCACGCGTCCCCCTACGTCACTCCAACAATGGCGGTACGGCCCGTACCACGTCAGAAATGCCTTGGAACGGCTCGTACCAGCATTGCTGGGGTCATGTAGGGGTACGTGTGGTACGACCCGTAGCCACGCCCCCAAGGCCTGTGTACGGTGCGGACCCCACGGCACCGCAACAATGGGGGGACGCACCGTACCCACCCACCAAAGGCATGGGTACGGCCCGTACCCAGGCACGCAGAGCGTGGGTAGGGGTATGTACGGACCGTACCCCCACCCGTGGAAGTACGGCCCGTACCCCCACCCGTGCATGTACGCCCCGAACCCCCACCCGTGTATGTATGCACCCAAGCACCACCCGTGTATGTACGCCCCGAACCCCCACCCCAGCAGCGTATGTACGCCCCGAACCCCCACCCGTGTATGTACGCCCCAAACCCCCACCCCAGCAGTGTATGTAAGCCCCGAACCCCCACCCGTGTATGTACGCCCCGAACCCCCACCCGTGTATGTACGCACCGAACCCCCACCCGTGTATGTACGCCCCGAACCCCCACCCGTGTATGTACGCACCGAACCCCCACCCGTGTATGTACGCCCCGAACCCCCACCCGTGTATGTACGCCCCGAACCCCCACCCGTGTATGTACGCACCGAACCCCCACCCGTGTATGTACGCCCCGAACCCCTACCCGTGTATGTACGCACCCAAGCACCACCCGTGTATGTACGCCCCGAACCCCCACCCCAGCAGCGTATGTACGCCCCGAACCCCCACCCGTGTATGTACGCACCGAACCCCCACCCGTGTATGTACGCCCCGAACCCCCACCCGTGTATGTACGCCCCGAACCCCCACCCCAGCAGTGTATGTACGCCCCGAACCCCCACCCCAGCAGTGTATGTACGCCCCGAACCCCCACCTGTGTATGTACGCACCCAAGCACCACCCGTGTATGTACGCCCCGAACCCCCACCCGTGTATGTACGCACCGAACCCCCACCCGTGTATGTACGCACCGAACCTGCAGTAAGAATGGTGTGTGCCAAACACCCCCAGCAGTGCCCAGACATAGGAGGGGTGGGTGCAGAGTCCTCCCAGCAGTGCCCAGACACAGGAGGGGTGGGTGCAGAGTCCTCCCAGCAGTGCCCAGACACAGGAGGGGTGGGTGCAGAGTCCTCCCAGCAGTGCCCAGACACAGGAGGGGTTGGTGCAGAGTCCTCCCAGCAGTGCCCAGACATAGTACAAGATACCCCATCAACAAGTTCAGTGACCAACAAGGGTGAAACCCCAGATGCAGGCGGAGCCATCGCTGAGCCAGCATGGCTATATTGAACGGCAACCCTCACACATCCAGGAAATGTAGACACAGCACAGCACAGCATTTGGGAGACACCCTGCAGGGAAAATGGCCTGCTCCACAGAGGATGGAACACACCTTGGGACAATGTCACCATACAGTGAGAGCAAACATGACCAAATACCATTGGCAGAGACCTTTGTGATGGCACGCAGATGGCAGGGTACACCCCATGAGCAGCACACTCCAACATTTCACAGACCCCTAACACATTATCACCACCCCAACTTAGGGAGCACCAGCACCAACAGCAAGTCCAGGAAAGCATCAGTGTGCAAAACCAAAATAAAATGCTTTATTCAGCAGGAAAATATCTCTGAGAAAATGTCCACTATGTACAAGGGCCATGGGCCAGCCCAGCAGCAAAGTCCGGGGGGGGGTACACATCGGGACGTGTGTCCCCTAGCTTGCCTGCACAGTTCACAAGTCCATTTCATCCACAGAAGAGGGGGCATCAGGGGGGAGGGTGGAAACAGGCACCGCAGGGACAGGCGGGAAAAGGGTAGGTGTTGTGGGTGCAGGGAGGGATGATTCTGCCACAGGGGGGGTGCCAGCGCCAAAGGTGGAGGACATAATGGCGCTGCACACGTCGGCAAGTTCCCCCAGCGACTCCCCCGCACCCAATCCAACCACAGGCCCCAAGGAGGGGGGGGCAAAGGGATGGGTCGCAGCGCCACTGGGGGAGGGTGTGGACAGGGTGGGGGACTCAACTCCCCTGGCCGGGTCCCGCCTCCACCGCTTGCGGGGTAGTGTCATCCTGGGGCTGGGGGGCACACTCGCAGTGGATGATGCTGTCACCGACTGTTGGCCAGGAGAGCTAAGGGGAGTGGATTTGGAGGGAGTGGGTTGTGTGGACTGCGGACTCCCACTGTGGCTGCGTGTTCTACGTTTCCCCCCCGACCCAGTGGGTGTGCCTTCCTCACCCTGTGTGTGCGTGACAGGAGGTGTGCGCTTCGACTTCCCTGGTGGTGTGGTGCCTGTGTCTGTTGGGGTGCGTGCACGCTGACGTCTGGATGTGCGTGGGACAGGCACGGGAGTGGGAATTGTGGATGGGGCAGGGGTAGGGGGGGTACGCAGCGCTGCAGGAGATCCAGTGCTGCAGTCAGTGTGGAGTCTATGGACCTCAGCAACTGCCGTTGGTCAGACTGCGCAGCCGACATGCCCTCCATGTATGCCTCCATCTGGGTCAGCACCTGGGTGTGGGCATGGAGGACATTTAGCATCGCAGTCTGACCAACCTGCAACTGCCTCAGGATGTCCACAGACTCCGCACTCACCGCAGCAGTGGTGACAGGGGCAGGGGGTGCGGTGCCTGGCAGGAAGGAGACATGTGGGGACCGAGCACGGAGGGAAGGGCCACGAGCATGTGGGAGGCCGGTGATGGAACCTGAGGTGGCGGGGGGATGTGGAGGGCTGCCATCAGCTGGGGGGGCAGACTCCGCCACCTCTTGGAGCTCAGCCTCGGACCCGTCTGCGTCATAGTCTGTGTTGCCAGTCGACAGGTCCTCTGCCTCACTCCCTTCGGCCTCCGTGCCACTCCATGTGCCAGACAGGACAGCACTGCTGGCACTGGTGCTCAATCCCTCCTCCCGGTCCGTGCTAGTGTCTCCTTCCGTGTCCCCCGACGATGCTGTGGGCAAGGTGAAGAGACAGGAGATAATCAGACACCTGTACACATATGTCACATGAGTCAAATATACATAGGTCACATTGCATAGCCTGAAAAGCAACAGGAGTAACACCTACAAAACAATGTACACATGTAGGCCATGGAACACACAGTTTTTCGACCCACCATGCCACTGAGACACAATGGAGAGCATGACACAACAGCAAATCACTGCACCTGAAATTTTACAGAGGAGCCAGCCTCTGGGGACAAATGTGCACAGCACCTGCACCACACTGCGTCGTCAAAAAGGGATGAGCATGAATGATATACATTTACTCTTGCCGCATGCTGCAAAGGCAATACATGAAACCAGGCCAAACATGACTGGGTCACTGCACCTTGAGCGTATGTCCAGTCAAACATCACACACAGGCTAAACCCAGCAAGGAGGATGAAGCTCCTGACATGTAGGCCTTGTACGCACAAACCACCCACACCTGAGACAATCTCATTGAGACGGAGAAAGTATGTACACCTCTTACTCTGGGATGAAAACACATGGCCTCCACTAATTAATGACTGTACACACACAGCCCCTGGTGGGCATGTCCACACATCATTGACAGGCAAACATCATCAGATTGTCTCAACAACACACACAGGTAATGCCCACTGTGAGTATGCACAAGCAAAATGGGTCCCCCTGTACAGTGGACACATGTAGCAACCTGTAGGTCATAACAGTTGAGCCCAGGGTACAATGCCACCCTACCCAACCCATGGCGAAGACACAGTGAATGGCCATATTGTTGGATGACGCACATGATACCTAGGAAGAGGTGCCCCAGGGCACAGTAGTGCCCATACTCCTCCATGGTCCAGGATGTACATGACTGCAAATTAAGCAACCGTCCATGCACTTAGCAGGCCTCCCACTCAGGCACATCATGTCAGAGGGCACACAATTGGACATGCATGCTGGAAGGCTGTACAGTTTGGAGACACACCCCTATGTCGTGATTCACAATCAGTGCCAAGTGACATGGACACCACAATGACTGAAATTGGCCATGGCACACGCATGGTCCCCATACCTGTGGCACATCACCCCCACACATGATGCTGATAGCATAGGGCACCTGCATGAACTGCCTGCCCAAATAACCTTGTGCAAGAGTGGCTACAGACAGACCAGGGAACACATGGCAAGGAGGGGAAGGGAGGGAGTGAGAACAGCACTGTGCTACTTAGTGGAGAAGTTGACGCACTGCACTATCAAACCCTGGCAGTGTATCCATGCAACTGCACACTTACATTGGCTGGGGACACACAACTGACACACATGTACCTACCCCCTTCCTGCTGCTGCTTCTCCTGTAGGCGCCTGTCCATATTGGGGAAGACCACCGCCAGCACACGCTTCTGGATGTGGGTCAGACGACGGCGCCCACGGTTCTTACGGCTCACAGGTGAGTCCCCCAGCAGGACCCGTGCAATCCTCCTCGTCCAGCACCGGATGTCCTGCCAGCGTTTCCTCACCTGAGACAGGCTCCGCCTCCGACCCTCTGTACCCCTCACGGCACTGACGGCTTCCCTCCAGATCTCCCCCTTGGCAATGGCGCCTACCTGTGAGGATGCAAAAGTGAGAATACATTAATCCACATGAGCAGAGACACAGAGACACACATATAGAACAATCCTCTTTATGAACAGGCCATGGTATGCATGCAACTAATTGGACCTTTGTCATAGGGACATTATCCACTGTGGAAGGCCAAATGCACTACGTGCCATTGAAAGTACACGGGTGGCATGAGGGGTACCACACACTCACTGACCAGGGATCACACTGTGCCTCACAGGCTACACCAGGATTATGTACAGCACCTCACAGCAGTCACCTGCCCCAGCACACTGATGCTACCTCAGCAGAGTACACAGACACACACAGGTACAGGACAATCACATGGCATTGCCAACTGGGGGTACACACCTCACTCTGCCCATGTGCCAGTAGACGGGGGTGTCACAGGTGTGGGGCTGGCTCAGCATGGCATGCACACAGCACTGCTCCCTGCTCACATTGGATGGCCAGGCTACATCCATCCCTCATGCTGCTTGTGTGCAACACTCCCCATATGCACTCACCCACATGACAGGGGACTTACACACACACCAATGTGCAGGGGACGAACACGGCCTTTGGACACTCACAGCACAGGTACACTGAACAAACACACATCCATGGGTACTGACACCTGTCACACTGGGGGGAACACAGGATCACATCAGGACTGTGGAAACAACATCCCCAGGAGGAGTATGCATGCAGAATGCGGCATGCACCGTGCATTCATTGTCACAGTAGGCAAGTGAGGAGTGCACACAGGAAACACAGCATGCTCTGCATGGGTGACATGAGGCCTTCCACACCCTGGGACCCACTCCAAACAACAGTGCATGTCTGTCACACATGGATACAATGGCAGAAGTCACTGGCACACAAAAGGGGCACAGTCTAAGCTAGTGGAGTCTGCACTCACCTGAACCCCTGGTCGACCATACAGGCTCTGGAACTGTGGGAGGATCACATCTATCAGGGCAAGGTTCTCCTCCTGGGTGAATGGCTGTGACCTCTCCACAGTCCTGGACATGGTGCCAGAGGAATCACTATCAGCAGCAGTGGTCATGGATGAATGGATGTGCAGGCAAGTGCTCTCTCATGGGACCTGGCTGCCTTATATATGCCTGGCTGGCCTGTTCATGTACAGGAGTACAGATTGATTGGTCAGTCACATTTGCATCCTACGTTTCATCCAATCCCTTCAAACCTACCCCAGTGTGTGCCTTTGCATGGTTTCAGTTTTGATGATGATGTCAAGTCAACATCCACATTGCAACAATGTAGATTCTTTCAAACTGACTTCTGCTGGGCACCTGGTGCTCAAATTCAAAAATCTAACTCAGTCTCCATGGCAACCATCATGCATTTAGGCCCTTATACTTGTCCCTCATGTGTCCCCTATGTGTTTTCATACATATACACACAGGTACGGTGCGTTCCACGCCCTAGGGCACCCCCCAAGCAGTGATACGGACCGTACACGCGCTTGTACGGTCCGGATCACAATATGGGCGCTGGCGTATGCGTACGCCACAGTAGTACGGACCGTACAAGCGCTTGTACGGTCCGGATCACAATATGGGCGCTGGCGTATGCGTACGCCACAGTAGTACGGACCGTACAAGCGCTTGTACGGTCCGGATCACAATATGGGCGCTGGCGTATGCGTACGCCACAGTAGTACGAACTGTACACGCGCTTGTAAGGTCCGTACTACTGTGGCGTACGCAAACGCCAGCGCCCATATTGTGATCCGGACCGTACAAGCGCTTGTACGGTCCGTACTACTGTGGCGTACGCATACGCCAGCGCCCATATTGTGATCCGGACCGTACAAGCGCGTGTACAGTTCGTACTACTGTGGCGTACGCATACGCCAGCGGCAATATTGGCCCAGGGACCCTATACACGCACTCCGAGCGTATGTACGGTGCGTTTCACAACTGTCAGTGGTGACAGGCGGCACACAGACAGGAATGGAGCGGTCAGATTTTGCCAAGGGTGGACACCAATGCATTGTCTGTGCAATACCACATGTGTGTGACACAGGTGTGTCAGGATGTGATGTGGCACTTTACCCCTGAGGTGTGGGCAAAGCACATGTACGATGAGCTGTGTACACATGTCGTGTGTGATGGTGCGCATTGTACCACACATCCCCTGCACTCCTTTGACATGTGTGCATGTCGTACACACTAGTGGAGCCATGAGTCACTTGCATGTCCCAGTCACGGACACCCGCACCTGTCCCCTGATGCCAGGTACACGGAATATTACACATGACATGTGTATGGCTGCGTTGCACGCTGCAACCATGTCATGTGTGTGGCATGTGTTTCCATGATTTTGCTGTAGGTGTGTGGTCCAATGCATCAGCAGTTGCTGCTGCCAACATGTGTCTGTGTGTAGATGGCCATGGCACACTGTTCCGCACACCAGCCCACATATGTGATTTGCCATGAGGTGTGTATGTATGCAACTACACGGAGTATCAACACAAGTACATATCCACATGCTCTCTATGTATGTTCTGTCTCGACATGTACTCCTCCAAGGCAATGTGTGTGGCCTGTCCTATTCCTATGACATGTGACCAGTGCATATCGCATCCAACAACCTGTCTGTACCATACGCATACTACTTCTGCACATGTGTGGATGTCTGTGAATCCTGTGATGCGTGTGCATGTTCACTTACACTGGCCCACAGCTAGTCTCATGCCATGTCATCGTGATCTTGCCCCCCTCCGTTAGTGGCTGTCCCTTGGTAGGAGTGTCACCTGACTGGCGTACGTGTCCAGGAAATGTGGCACAGACCTGACTCAGAATGTGGCATATGTGTATTGGCTGTGTAACATGTGCTCAGTGCATTGACAATGTCGTTGTACAGTGCTCACTCTTCGGTGTTCCTTCCATTTCACTGCAGGGCTCCGCCTCTCCCTCGACGTATGCCAGACATGGCTGCCCTGCATGAACTGGACTGTATACGCCGCTACAGATTCAGCCAACGGTTGATTGATGAGTTGACTGGCCGGCTGGAAGCACAACTCCTCCCGCGCCACAGGTATCCCAGTGCACTGACACCCAAGTTGAAGGTGATGGCAGCCCTACATTTCCTTGCCACGGGTACGTTCCAACATACCATTGCTGATGTCGGGGGCATGTCCCAGACGATGTTCAGCCGTGTTCTGCATGATTTCTTAGAGGCCATGTTGGTTCACCTGGATGAGTACATTAAATTCCCAATTCGTGAGCAGTTGACAGATGTCAAGCGTGAGTTCTATGCCCTGGGAGGGATGCCCCATGTCATTGGGTCCATAGATGGGACACATGTTGCGTTGGTACCACCACAGGCACAGGAGGTGGTGTATAGGAATCGCAAACATTATCACTCCATTAATGCCCTTGTGGTGTGTCTGTCCAACATGGTGATTTCACATGTCTGTGTTCGCTTTCCAGGATCAGCACACGATGCCTTCATCATGAGGCGTAGCAGGCTGCCTGAAATGATGCTGCAGCTGCGGAACGAGCGAGCATGTATTGTTGGTGGGTAGACTCTGGCAGTTCAGTGTTTGGCGTCATCTTCCAATCTCACTGCCTGTGCTGACACACTTCTGTCCATGATGTTTCCTTGTAGGGGACGCTGGCTATCCCAACATGCCATGGCTGATGACGCCTGTCCGCAACCCCAGCACGGCTGCCGAGCACCGCTACAACAACGCACATGGGCGGACCAGGAGAGTCATTGAGAGGACGTTTGGACTTCTGAAGAGCCGATTCCGGTACCTCCACAAGACCGGCGGAGCACTCCCATATGCCCCGGTGAAGGTGTGCAAGATCATCATCGTCTGCTGCGTGCTGCACAACATGGCAGTGGAGGAAGCTGTTCCACTCATACTGGATCAAGATGACCAGGACCATCCACCCGTGGAGGATGAAGGCCTTGGTGACGGGGCAAGTGATGTGGAGGAGGAGGAGGCTGTGGAGGACATGCGGAGTCGGCTCATACGCAACTTCTTTGCTTAGTGGTGAGTTCCAGTGTCTGAGTGTGCACGCATTGGGCCGTGTGTGGCATGTCTTGCAATGTGTGTGTCCATCTGCATGTCTGCCAAGTGAGTCAGTGGTGTGTATTGAAGTGTCACTCGAGTGATGGCGCAATGGAAGGATGTTGTCTGAGGGTCATCATTGTCACCTGTCATGTTGACAACATGATACGTGTTGAGTACATGCTTGCGGATGTGCTCCTTTGGGCTGACTCCTTGTGTGTCTCTCTTCCACAGGTCCATGGGCATGCTGTCTGCTGGTGGCATTGTTGTGCTCCTGCTACTCCTCATGAACACAGCAACATGTGCTGATTCTGCGTCACATGCACGGGCAAGTTTTGAAATCTCCTTAGGGTAAGGGATGCCTCACGGCGTTTTGGGTGTGTGAATTGTTTGTAGTCTGTGTGCACTTCTCCGGTTCATGTGTGTTCCATTTGCATACATGTGGATCCTACATGGGGAACATGACATGGGGCAGGCTTCACCTGGAGCCATGGTCAGACTTGGTGACTGTCATGTGGCAGGGGATTGGGGATTGTGATGAGGCCATCAATGTGTGTAACACTGACCTCGGAAACATACAGGTTGCACCGGGTTGACATGGTGTGTGATTGCCCCATCAGGGCCTCAATGGTGTATAGCGGCCTCTCCGTGGCAGCAGGGGGTGTTTAGCTGTTATCCGTCACTTGTGTGCCAGTTCAATGGAATACCAGCATCTGTGTTGCAATAGGGGGTGCCAGTGTTGCTCCCACATGTTCATCCACATGACCTGTGTATGTGTTGACAGAGTATCATTGTCATTCCAACACACATGACTAATAAATTTGTCCCTCTGTCTCCAAGGTGCCTCTTCCCTGTCAATGGTGGCCTGTTGCCACTGTGCGTGCGGCATGTCTGGCATAGTTTTCAGAGGTGGTGCATATGTGTCTATGTGTAGAGTGACAAGATGCTAGGGGTTTGTCAGGGAGTGGGAACTGTATTATGCACAAGATGCACAGTTCCATCCACCTCAAGGCAAGAGAGACCATCCCCCAGGGCAACTACAACATCCGTGTCGAATCCTACCCTGCAGTCTACGGACATGTGCCTTACGACTCCCATGATACTTGTCCATATCCGGAGTGCATCTGCACAGCTCTGCTACTGCATCGGGCAACCAGGCCACATCAACGTCCAAACGGGATGGTGGGAATGTTTCACAGCCAGCTGCAGGATGACCTTCTCGATCCACGCCCACACTCATGATGCAGCCCACAACCCCAACACAACCATGTGGCACTGTGATCCAAAACTCCATTCTGGCATCTCCATGCATCCAACCTTGGGCTAGCCACCATTCTCAACATCCGCCTGACGCAAGCATGCAGGACATTGTAGGGACACATGTCTAGACATACCTGGGAGCGGCAAGCCAGGTCACTCCACATGATCCCTGACCTCTGCGCATGACTGTTGCTCCCCTGAATGTGTCTGTAGCCACAGTTGTGCGGGAACCACTCAGCTGGTTGGGCCCAGCACAGGTGAGTATGGTACTCCATGTCTGTATCAGATGATACATTGGGACCCATGTGTGTCCTGGGCAAGACTGCGACCCCACGGTTTGGATGGTTGGAGTTAATTCTGAGATCAGGCATGCTTTGACTTTACGACACACACATGTATTGTAATAATGCAGAATCACGGCATCATCTTGTAAGTGTGATTAATTTATTTGTGGTGGGGTACGGGTTTGTGGGGATGACAAGAGGTGCACAGCGGGAGTGTAGAATCCAAAGTTCACTGGGGGAGTTGGTATCCTTGCCGTAGCAAAATGTCAGAGTCCATGCCACAGTCTTCGTCAACATAGGTCAGACAGTGACCAGCAAGTCCATGTGGCAGAGAATGTCATGTGCTGCTATTGGGCCAGAGGGCCAGGTGCCAGGCCAGGTGACCTGGGAGATGGTGATGTTCTGCTGACTCTCACAGTCTTTTTCGTGGACGACCCACCTTCCTGCGGGGACCCTCGGAAGCAGTCCGTGACGATGTCTGTGACGCTCCGTCGGATGAATCCTCCTCCTCCTGATCCCTCCCTGTGTCTGGTAATGGCCTTCGCCTGGTGCCACAGGGAGGGTTGCCCATGTTGTCGGCAATCCGACGGAGTACACCGGTCATTTGGGTTTGCACCGCCACGAGCTCAGCCTGTCTATCCTCCATCCTTCCTTGGTGTTGCAGTTGACAGGCATGTTGCTGGGCCTGCAGGGTCTTCATCTCCTGGAGGGTCCCCTTGATGTCATTGAGGGTGGACGCAATCTGGTCCATGCCCCTGGTGTCACGCCGGTATGTATCCAGGATGTTGCTGACCTGGGACACTACCGGGTCCTGAGCTGCCTGGTCAGGTTCGCGCCTCCGCCGTCCTCCACTCCCGCCACCCCTGCCCACGTGCACCTGGCCTGCCGTTGTGGGTGCATCGGGTCTCCGGGACCCCTGAGGGATGGCATCTGCGTTGCCGCCTGCCTCCTCCTGGGTGCCCGGAGGACCGTGTCCCTCCTGGGCAGACTGGCTGGGTGGTCGTGTGCGGGCAGGGCTCCTGGACGTCTCCTGGGATGTGGCAGGAATGGGGGTGGTGGTTGGCACAGTTGTACCTGACGCAGGTGCTGCAGGTGGTTGGACACCAGAGGGGCCAGGTTGGTCTGGGTCATCCACGGAGTGGTGAGAGTCATCGCTGGTGGTGGGGTCCTCATCCCGCGGAGCCTGGTCCTGTGAGACTTCCCCCCCAGTGTTGGGGGGTGTTCGTCGACGTTGACCTGTGTGTGAGAGAGACAATGTTAACAGTGTCACATGTGGCATCCATGTTTCATGCATTTCTGATTTGGCACTCTTCCTCTGGGTAGTTGGATCTGTCTTGCATTCCTCTCACAGTGCACTTGTGCATGGGTATGTCCCTTGGCCACAGCTGTCAGGGCTTTACGCATATGTGAGACACAATCTTAGTTGATGCATCTATTTGGGTACACAGTCAGCAGTGTGGTGTGCGGGCGTAGCGAGCCATGCAGAGGCGCCTTACGTGTTGCACTGTACGTGGCCAAATGGTGTTTTGCCAAGGCAATTTGATGTTGCAGGTAGGGGACTGAAGCATTTGTGACAGGGTTCTTACCGACACAGTGGGTGGGTATACTGGGTGTGTGGTTAGGTCTGTGCCTGCAGCACGGATGGACTCGTGCACAGATTGACACATGGACCGGTCTTCATCTACGGAAGGGGGGGTTTGAGGCACTGCCAGACCTGGTCTGCATGCACACAGTCCACCGGCTGACGAGTGGACATGGCCACACCACCCAAGGGTAATTTAGTCTCCCTGTGTCTCCCTTCCTCCCTCCCTCTGTCACCCTCCTCCCTCTGTCGGTCTCCCTCTGTCACCCTACTCCCTCCCTCTGTCTGTCTCCCTGTGTCCCCCTCTGTCTCCTTCCCTCTCATTCCCCCTCTCCCTCCCTCTCTTTGTCACTCTCTGTCACCTCAGGCCAGCTTCCTGGGCACACACAGTTAGCCGGTCTTTGAATGGCCATTGGCTTGTTCATGTGAGTTAGTCCCTGTTCTCCGGGCACCCATTGGGCAGTGTGTCTGAGTGTAGGCTGCTGCTGTGGCGGTGTGTGCTGAGACTCTATCAGAGCGATGCATCTTCATTGTCTGCTGTAATGTGCAAATTGTGCCTTCAGACCCATGTCATCCTGCATGGCAGCCACCATTTGCAGGCAAGACAGTACTGTGTGGGTACACACAGTTTGTATGGCTGTGCCCTGGGCCATATGGGCTGAGGGCATTGTTGTGTGCTTGTGAGTTGCTCAATGTTAGTTTTGATGCCCCCACTCCCAGCATCGACCACATCCTGTGTTGTGTTGGTGTTTTGTGTGGCCTGTGACTTGGCATGGCCCTGATTGATGCATGGGGCATGGAGGCGCTAGTGGCATGTGTGTGGTTGTGGAGTGTTGTTGTGTCCGGTGGTGGCTTGGGGGGGGTGGCATGCATGATTGATTGTGTATGGCATCCCCCCCATGTGAGGTGAGTTGTTTGTGTACTCACCAGGGTCTGGGAGTCCTGGCAGTCCATGTAGTCCCTCCACCGCCAGCGTGGACATCACCTTCTCCTCCCAGGGATGGTATTGTACCGGTCTGGGGGGCGGCCCTCCTCCAGTGATGTTCCCCTGGTTGTGATTGTCAGTCATCTTCCTCTTGACCGTCCTCCGCCGATCGTACCACCTGGATTGGCACTCGTGCCTGGTCCTTCTGGTGGTCCCAACAGCATTCACAGAATCGACAATCCTCTGCCACATGGCCGTTTTTTCGGATATGCTGGTCTGTCTGACCAATGTCCCAAAGAGCTGTGGCTCGACTCTGAGGATTTCGTCGACAAGGATCTCCAGCTCCTCCTTTGTGAACTTTGGATTCTTGGTGGTGGACATGGCGTGGGGTGTGGGTGTGGATGGTTGTGGGGGTGTGGGTGTGGATGGTTGTGGGGGTGTGGGTGTGGATGGTTGTGGGGGTGTGGGTGTGGATGGTTGTGGGGGTGTGGGTGTGGATGGTTGTGGGTGTGTGGGTGTGGTAGTGGAGGTGTGTGTGTGAATGTGATGAGGGGGTGTTTGTGTAGGTGGTTGTGTGAAGGTATGCAAGTGTGAGGTTCAAGTATGGTGGTGTGGGTCGTCTGTGGGCTCTGGCAGCAGTGGGTCTGTTGCAAAGGCTCATGGTTTGTGTGTGTGGTCCATTTTTATTGGTCCATTTGTGGGTGTGGCTGTGTTTGAAATTTGTGTGGGTGTGTTATGAGGAGTGATTGAGTTTTGGGCCTCTGTTTGGCAGTTTGGCAGTTGCAGGTCAGTGTATGTGATGTTTGTGGGGTTGTTGGGCATGTTTGGTGGTGTGGGGAAACTCTAATTGACTCTCCTTGTGTAAATATGGTTTGTCCTGGTTCAGTACGTGTGTTTTTGGCGTCAGTACGGTCCGTACATGCACTGGTGGGGGTACGGTCCGTACATTCCCTGGTGGGGTGTGGGTACGGCCGTACATACACGGGTGGTGGTTTGGTGCGTACATACAGTGCTGGGGTGGGGGTTCGGTGCGTAGATACACTGCTGGGGTGGGGGTTCGGTGCGTACATACACGGGTGTGTGTTCGGGGCGTACATACACGGGTGGGGGTTTGGGGGCGTACATACACGGGTGGGGGTTTGGTGCGTACATACACGGGTGGGGGTTTGGTGCGTACATACAGTGCTGGGGTGGGGGTTTGGTGCGTACATACACGGGTGGGGGTTCGGTGCGTACATACACGGGTGGTGGTTTGGTGCATACATACAGTGCTGGGGTGGGGGTTCGGTGCGTACATACACGGGTGGGGGTTCGGTGCGTACATACACGGGTGGGGGTTCGTGCGTACATACACGGGTGGGGGTTCGGGGGCGTACATACACGGGTGGGGGTTCGGTGCGTACATACACGGGTGGTGGTTTGGTGCGTACATACAGTGCTGGGGTGGGGGTTCGGTGCGTACATACACGGGTGGGGGTTCGGGGGCGTACATACACGGGTGGGGGTTCGGTGCGTACATACACGGGTGGTGGTTTGGTGCGTACATACAGTGCTGGGGTGGGGGTTCGGTGCGTACATACACGGGTGGGGGTTCGGTGCGTACATACACGGGTGGGGGTTCGGGGGCGTACATACACGGGTGGGGGTTCGGTGCGTACATACACGGGTGGTGGTTTGGTGCGTACATACAGTGCTGGGGTGGGGGTTCGGTGCGTACATACACGGGTGGGGGTTCGGTGCGTACATACAGTGCTGGGGTGGGGGTTCGGTGCGTACATACACGGGTGGGGGTTCGGGGGCGTACATACACGGGTGGGGGTTTGGTGCGTACATACACGGGTGGGGGTTCGGTGCGTACATACACGGCTGGGGGGGGTTCGGTGCGTACATACACGGCTGGGGGGGGTTCGGTCCGTTCATACACGGGTGGGGGTTTGGTGCGTACATACACGGGTGGGGGTTCGGGGGCGTACATACACGGGTGGGGGTTTGGTGCATACATACACGGGTGGGGGTTCGGGGCGTACATACGCGGGCGGGGGGGTGGTGGGGTGTTCGGCGCGTATGCGGGCACATGTCTCCATGGTTGCTATGGGAGTTCGGTTCGGACGGTGTTTTTTGCGTCCGGTTGTGAAATGGGGAGGACGGGAGGGATCGTACTTGCGCTGTCGGACTTTATTTTTCCGCACGGTGGGTTTTTCGACCGGGGACGTGTCGGTGACTTTTCCCGACCCGAGGACGTGTGGGGAAATCTTCCCAATGCGATTCGTATGGACTTTTTTCCATTCGAATCGTACTTGGCAGTTTGTACGCTACTTTGACGATTCGGACGGAAAAAAATCCGGATACGAGTCGGACGGGGAATTTTTTTACCGGATCGGAATTGGCACCAATATATTAATTATATCATGTTCATACATTTTGTTGGTAATATATACAGTTTTGTTATTATATTAGTAAATATATTTTTTTTATTATATTTATTTTTATAAGTTAAATAATTTTCACATATATAAAAAAATTAGGTATTCTTTTTGAGTATTTTATTGTAATGTTTTACTAATTTTTTAAGTAATGTGTAATGTTAAATAAATAGTTAGGGCATTTATTGGTATTTTTTTAGTTGTTATGTTTGTTTGGGTCTTTTATTTTGTAACCGCTCGCTGTTGTTTTGGGTTATTTTGGTAGAATCCAGGTCGCGGTCGGGAGCTGTTTCGCGTTTGAGAAGGTAAGAGTTATTTTCTTTATTATTAAATAGTTTTAAGTGTTTTGTGGAAGTAGTAATGTTGTAATAAGTGTGTATGGATTGATGTTTTAGAAGTTAGGGTGTTAGTAATAGTTTGTATACGGTTTTATAATTTACGTTGTGTTCCGTGTTTGTGGCTTTGTTAGTGTTTTGTTATTTAGGTGTGTTAAAGTTTTATAGTGTTTGAATAATGTTTGTAGGGATGTTTTTAGGTGCATTATGTGTGTTTGTGTGTGGGTGGGAATGTTTGTTTCTCTTTTGTAGGTTTTACGGAGTAGATATTTTCGTCTCTTTCAAACACCTTTTTTTTTTTAAAGGAAATGTGTATTAGTTGTGTTTACTAATATTTATTTTACACTTCCTTTATTGTTCGGGTTTCCAGGAGCGGTTATTTACCTTTTTTATATTTTTCTGGATTTTTATGGTTAACCCCTTCGATGCTCATGACGGAACGGTTCCGTCATGAGCATCGGTTGGGCTGTGCTCATGACGGAACCGTTCCGTCATGAGGACAGCCCCCGGGGGAAGCGCTGGCGCTCCCCCCCTTGTCCCTCGATCTTGGCCCCCTTTACGGGGGTGGCAGCGGAAGAGCTTCCGCTGCCACCCCCGACCCCCCCCGAGCCCCCCCACGCTTTCTGATGACGTCAGCGCGCACAGCGCGCGCCGGCGTCATCAGGAAGCGTTGGACGCGCTGGAATCCATTTCTTCCAGCGCGTCCGAAGGGAGCAGAGGTAGGTGTTTGGCGTCTGGTGGGGGCCGCGGCGGTGAAATCTCTAGTATTGAGGCATCGGGGGAGAGGAAAGAGTATTTCCTCTCCCCCGATCTCTCAATACAGGGCATTCCTGCTCCACGATCGCGCACAGCGTCGCGATCGTGGAGTAGGGATGCCCCACTAGACACCAGGGATTTTGTATTTGGAGTTTGGGAAGCGACCCCTTAGGCAAGGGTCGCTTCCTTGGGGACGAAAATTTTGCAAAGTCTTTTCTGCCCCCCCTGGGGGCAGATCGGCCCGCTTTCTGCGCGTTTCTGCCCCCGGGGGGGGCAGAAAAGCCCACTAGTCACCAGGGATGCTGTTCCTACTATGTAGGAAGCGACCCCTTGGGCAAGGGTCGCTTCCTTGGGGGCAAATTTTGTTGAAGTCTTTTCTGCCCCCCCTGGGGGCAGATCGGTCCGCTTTCTGCGCGTTTCTGCCCCCGGGGGGGGCAGAAAAGCCCACTAGACACCAGGGATATTGGTTATGCTATGTAGGAAGCGACCCCTTAGGCAAGGGTCGCTTCCTTTGGGGGCCAAATAATTTGAAGACTTTTCTGCCCCCCCTGGGGGCAGATCGGTCTTCTTTCTGCCCGTTTCTCCCCCTAGGGGGGGCAGAAAAGCCCACTAGACACCAGGGATGTCTATTTCGTTATGTAGGAAGCGACCCCTTGGGCAAGGGTCGCTTCCTAGGGTGGTAAAGTGATTAGGAGACTTTTCTGCCCCCCCTGGGGGCAGATCGGTCGTCTTTCTGCCCGTTTCTGCCCCCAGGGGGGGCAGAAAAGCCCACTAGACACCAGGGATGTCTTTTTCTTTATGTAGGAAGCGACCCCTTGGGCAAGGGTCGCTTCCTTTGCGGCCTAATTTTTTAGAATACTTTTCTGCCCCCCCCTGGGGGCAGATTGGTCGTCTTTCTGTCCGTTTCTGCTCTTTGGGGGGGGGCAGAAAAGCCCACTAGACACCAGGGATATAAATATTATTGTAGGAAGCGACCCCTTGGGCAAGGGTCGCTTCCTTGGGCCCCTAAATGTTTTGAAGACTTTTCTGCCCCCTCTGTGGGCAGATCGGTTTTATTTTTTTGCCGTTTCTGCTCCCATTGGAGGCAGAAAAGCCCACTAGACACCAGGGAATTAGTTCAATTAGAAATAGAAGTGACCCCTCGCTTCCAGGGTGCAATTTGTTATATGTATTTGGGTCACCTGCCCCGGGACTGAATAGCCTTTTTTTTCCTGCTGTTTTCTGCCTGACCTGGCACACAAACCGATTGACCATTTGGGTAGTGACATGGCATGTTATAATGTTTATTGTTATATGTTTTGTGATTTCCAATTGTAATGTTTTTTTTGTTTACTTTTTTGTTCTAGGTGAAGGCTTTTCTTCTGTTCACGGTGACATTTTGGTTCTGGTGGTTTTGCTGTTTGTGTAGTTTGGTAAGAGACTGTTTTTTTGTACAATGCAAATGTGTTTGATTTCTCTGCCTGTTTTTTTTTGCAAATGGTGTAATAATAGCAGTATGTTTGGTTTTTGAGTTTCAAAAACTTTTTGCATTGGTGCATGATGTGTATTTTGTTGTCTTGTGAGTAATTTGTTTTTTTTTCTTCTTTCTAGTTTGATATCGTTGGTCTTTGCTGTGTCACTGCAGAGTTTGTTTCTGGTGAGTGTAGCTGTCTCTTTTGATTTTGGATTGTATAGTTTTTGAGTACATTGATCTTATTGATATAAGGTACACATTTCTTTACTTACTTGGTTTGCACATTGTTGGTTGTTGTTGACTTGTTTGTGCAGTCTTCCATCTTAGTAGGTATAATGGCTAGCCGCAGGATGACTGCTCAGCAGGTTGTTGGTTTGCTGTTTGAGTCTTCCTCTGATATTGGGTCAGAGACTGACTCTGCTTCTGAGGGAGAGGGGGCAGGGGACGATTCTGGCAGTGAGTTTTCTCTCCGTATGGGGTCATCGGATGATGAAGATACTCTTAGCGCGGATGAAGTGCCTGTGTTAGAGGAGGAGACTGATGTGCCGATAGTGCGGCAAGAGGCATCTGGGCTGCAGCCTGCGCCTGCAAGGCTTCCCGTTGGTGTAGTGCGGCAAGAGACATCTGGGCTGCAGGCTGGGACTGCAAGGCTTCCCGTTGGTGTAGTGCGGCAAGAGGCATCTGGGCTGCAGGCTGGGGCTGCAAGCCTTTCCGTTGGTGTAGTGCGGCAAGAGACATCTGGGCTGCAGGCTGGGGCTGCAAGTCTTCCCGTTGAAAGTGATGACCTCTGGGTGGCCCCTGGCATGGTGCAGCCGGAATTTCCTGAGTTTACTGGTGTTCCAGGGTCTAGAGTGAATACCGAGAACTTTTTGCCTGTAAATTTTTTTCAGTTGTTTATGGACGATGTGTTTTTGGCAGAGATTGTTGAGCAGACTAATTTGTATGCCGAACAGTTTTTGAGGGACAACAGTGCCAGTCTTAAGCCACACTCTAGAGCTACCCGGTGGACTCCCACAAATGTTGAAGAGATGAAGAAGTTCTTGGGTTTAACTTTTTTGATGGGCTTGCTAAGGAAGCCATCATTGGCTTCATATTGGTCTAGCAGTCCCTTGATGGCAACGTCTATTTTTCCGGCAGTCATGAGTCGTGACAGGTATTTGCTTCTGCTTCGGATGATGCACTTTGTAGATAATGGTTTAGCGTTGCCACGAGATCACCCTGATTGTGACCGTCTTTTTAAGATTAGGCCTGTCCTTGATCACTTTGTTGATCGATTTTCTGAGATTTATGCCCCTGGTAGAGAAATTGCAGTGGATGAGTCTTTGGTGTTGTTCAAGGGCCGCTTGGTTTTTAGGCAATACATTCCTAGTAAGAGGGCACGCTATGGAATAAAGCTGTATATGCTGTGTGACAGTAGGACTGGATATGTCTCTAATTTCAGGGTGTACACCGGTAAGGAATCTAGGTTTAACCTCCCTGGTTGTCCGTCCACTTTTGGAGTGACTGAGAAAATTGTTTGGGAACTTGGAAGAGGATTTTTTAACAAAGGCCACCATTTATATGTAGATAACTTCTACACTGGTGTACGGTTGTTCAGGGAATTGGCCAAAGTGGACACTTTTGCTTGTGGCACAGTCCGCTGTAACCGTAAAGGTTTTCCGAAAGAACTTGTTTGTCAAAAGCTTGTGCGGGGACAGTGCAGTGCGTTGCGTTGCCAGGAGCTTCTTGCTGTGAAGTTTACAGACAGGAGAGATGTCTACATGCTGACTTCCATCCATGATGAAAGCACTGCACCTGTGACTGTTTGGGGTCAGGTCGCTGAAGCGCGCAAACCTGTATGTGTTTTAGACTATAATAGTACATGGGTGGTGTTGACAGAGTAGATCAGAGGTTGGAACCTTACACTGCTCTTCGTAAGGCTTACATTTGGTACAAGAAGTTGGCTATCCATCTTTTCCACTTGGCAATGTTTAATGCTTTTGTTGTGTTCCAGGATTCTTGCCCTGAGTCAACGATGACTTTTGTTAAGTTTCAGGAGTCTGTAATAGGCAGCCTTGTTGTAGTGGAACAGGCAAGTGTTCCTAGAGTTGGACTGGTGGAGGATGTTGCTAGATTGAAAGAACGCCACTTTCCAGATCACATTCCTCCCACACCCGCAAAAGATTTTCCCAGTAGGAGATGTAGAGTCTGTTGGCGAAGAGGTACGCGGAAGGAGTGTCGTATGTACTGCCCCGATTGTCCCTCTCATCCTGCACTGTGTCTCTCTGCTTGTTTTAGAGCGTACCACACGCGAAAAAATTTTTGGGAGGATTCTTGAGTGGTAAAGTGAACTGGCTGGTCTGTATTCTTTGGATAATTTGATTCTGTTTCAATGTTGGTGTTAGTGCAATGTATTTAGTTGCTGATTTTCTGTTAGAAGATTTTTATCTATTTGCAATTTGTTTGTGTTTTTATTTTTTTCTAAAAAAATCCAAAATGTGATGGCGGTGTGTGTAGGCTTGCGCTTGGCTGTTGGTGTGTGTGGACTGGCACTTGGTTGGTGGTGTGCGTGGAATGGTGCTTGGCTGACGGTGTGCGTGGACTGGCGGTGTGCATGGACTGGCGGTGTGCGTGGACTGGTGCGTGGCTGGTGGTGTGCGTGGCTGGTGGTGTGCGTGGAATGGTGCTTGGCTGGCGGTGTGCGTGGAATGGTGCTTGGCTGGTGGTGTGCGTGGAATGGTGCTTGGCTGGCGCTGTGCGTGGACTGGTTCTTGGCTGGCAGTGTGTGTGGACTGGTGGTGTGTGCGGACTGGTGTTTGGCTGGTGGTGTCCGTGGACTGGAGCTTGGCTGGTGGTGTCCGTGGACTGGAGCTTGTCTGGTGGTGTGTGTGGACTGGAGCTTGGCTGGCGGTGTGTGTGGAATGGTGCTTGTCTGGTGGTGTCCGTGGACTGGAGCTTGGCTGGCGGTGTAGGTGGATTGGCGATTGGCTGCCGGTGTGCCTGGACTGGCGATTGGATGGTGGTGTGCCTGGACTGGCGCTTGGCTAGCGGTGTGCGTGGACTGGCGTTTGGCTAGCGGTGTGTGTCGACCGGTGCTTGGCTGGCTGTGTGTGAGTAGTGACTTTCTGCTGGTCACTACACACACTGCTAGCTGAGTGCCACTCCACGCAATCCTTCTGCCTGTGTAGTTGCTGTGTCTGGATTGTGGGCGTGTGAAAGTGATGGGCCCTTGAATGGCGCTGTGTGCCGGTGTGAGTTTTGTTATGTGATGGGCCCGCGGCTGGCGGTGTGAATGGTTTTGTATGTCTCACACGTATGAAAGGTGTATGAATGGCCTGTAAAGAGGTTGGTGCCTTGTCGTGGCTTTACAGCTCACGAGCTGTGAGTCAATGGTTCAGTTTCTTGCCCTTTCAATTATTACCAGTGCATTTCATTTTTTGTGAAATCACTTGGTAATACAATTTTATCTACTGAACCATCACTCACCCTCGTGCCAAATCCAACCAGTATGTGCGTGTGCTTGCGGGTTAGATGACTGTGCAGTAATATTTGTTTTTTTGAAGCAGGGTGTACCTTGTCCCTTTTTGGTGATTTTTGTACTGTGTTGCTTTTGTACCTGGTGGTGCGAATGGTCTTGTTTGTATCACGTATGAAAGGTGTGTGAATGGCCTGTAAAGCGGTTGGTGCCTTGACGTGGCTTTACAGCTCACGAGCTGCAAGTCATTGGTTTGGTTTTTTGTGAATTTAATTATTGACAGTGCATTTCATATTTGTGAAATCTCTTGTTAATAAAATTTAATACACTGAACCATGACTTGCCCTCGTGCCAAATCCAACCAGTATGTGTGTGTGTTTGAGGAATAGATGGTTGTGCAGGAATCTTTTTTTTTTGTTTCTCTGCCAAGGTACACTTTCCATGTAAGAATAACCCACCAACTGTAGATATTGTCGAAAACCTTTGGGAGTTCATGGTGATGTCTCTCTAGTGATTTGAAAAATATTTTTTATCCCCATTGTCCTGTAAACCTCAAATTGTCTGCCACATTTTCTTTGCAGTATTATTCCTAAATTCTCACGCTGTAGTAACAATAGGTAATCTGGTTATGCAAGGGGGGTTACTTTTGTTTTTTGCCCAGGGCTCGGCGGCCATCTAGGGAAACCTACCAAACCCAGGCATTTTTGAAAACTAGACACCCGGCGGCTTCCAGGGAGGTATGGCTTGCGTGGATCCCCCAACGTTTCCTTACCCAGAATCCCCTGCAAACCTCAATTTTTGCCCAAAAAATCACTTTTTTCACACATTTTGGGGTGGGAAAGTAGTGGCATCACCGGGCTCACACAAATTTACCACCACCCAGCGTTCCCCCAGGTCTCCCGGTAAAAATGGTGCCTCACTTGTGTGGGAGGCCCAAGTACCCGCGGCAGGCAAGGGCCCCAAAGGTAGTGAGGCCACCTCAAGATGGCCTATCGCCAAACCACCTGGTTTTGCAAGGGGGGTCACTTTGGTTTTTGGCCCGGTGCGCGGCGGCCATCTAGGGAAACCTACCAAACCCAGGCATTTTTGAAAACTAGACACCCGGCGGCTTCCAGGGAGGTATGGCTTGCGTGGATCCCCCAACGTTTCCTTACCCAGAATCCCCTGCAAACCTCAATTTTTGCTCAAAAAATCACTTTTTTCACACATTTTGGGGTGGGAAAGTAGTGGCATCACCGGGCTCACACAAATTTACCACCACCCAGCGTTCCCCCAGGTCTCCCGGTAAAAATGGTGCCTCACTTGTGTGGGAGGCCCAAGTACCCGCGGCAGGCAAGGGCCCCAAACGTAGTGAGGCGACCTCAAGATGGCCTATCGCCAAACCACCTGGTTTTGCAAGGGGGGTCACTTTGGTTTTTGGCCCGGTGCGCGGCGGCCATCTAGGGAAACCTACCAAACCCAGGCATTTTTGAAAACTAGACACCCGGCGGCTTCCAGGGAGGTATGGCTTGCGTGGATCCCCCAACGTTTCCTTACCCAGAATCCCCTGCAAACCTCAATTTTTGCTCAAAAAATCACTTTTTTCACACATTTTGGGGTGGGAAAGTAGTGGCATCACCGGGCTCACACAAATTTACCACCACCCAGCGTTCCCCCAGGTCTCCCGGTAAAAATGGTGCCTCACTTGTGTGGGAGGCCCAAGTACCCGCGGCAGGCAAGGGCCCCAAACGTAGTGAGGCCACCTCAAGATGGCCTATCGCCAAACCACCTGGTTTTGCAAGGGGGGTCACTTTGGTTTTTGGCCCGGTGCGCGGCGGCCATCTAGGGAAACCTACCAAACCCAGGCATTTTTGAAAACTAGACACCCGGCGGCTTCCAGGGAGGTATGGCTTGCGTGGATCCCCCAACGTTTCCTTACCCAGAATCCCCTGCAAACCTCAATTTTTGCTCAAAAAATCACTTTTTTCACTCATTTTGGGGTGGGAAAGTAGTGGCATCACCGGGCTCACACAAATTTACCACCACCCAGCGTTCCCCCAGGTCTCCCGGTAAAAATGGTGCCTCACTTGTGTGGGAGGCCCAAGTACCCGCGGCAGGCAAGGGCCCCAAACGTAGTGAGGCCACCTCAAGATGGCCTATCGCCAAACCACCTGGTTTTGCAAGGGGGGTCACTGTGGTTTTTGGCCCGGTGCGCGGCGGCCATCTAGGGAAACCTACCAAACCCAGGCATTTTTGAAAACTAGACACCCGGCGGCTTCCAGGGAGGTATGGCTTGCGTGGATCCCCCAACGTTTCCTTACCCAGAATCCCCTGCAAACCTCAATTTTTGCTCAAAAAATCACTTTTTTCACACATTTTGGGGTGGGAAAGTAGTGGCATCACCGGGCTCACACAAATTTACCACCACCCAGCGTTCCCCCAGGTCTCCCAGTAAAAATGGTGCCTCACTTGTGTGGGAGGCCCAAGTACCCGCGGCAGGCAAGGGCCCCAAAGGTAGTGAGGCCACCTCAAGATGGCCTATCGCCAAACCACCTGGTTTTGCAAGGGGGGTCACTTTGGTTTTTGGCCCGGTGCGCGGCGGCCATCTAGGGAAACCTACCAAACCCAGGCATTTTTGAAAACTAGACACCCGGCGGCTTCCAGGGAGGTATGGCTTGCGTGGATCCCCCAACGTTTCCTTACCCAGAATCCCCTGCAAACCTCAATTTTTGCTCAAAAAATCACTTTTTTCACACATTTTGGGATGGGAAAGTAGTGGCATCACCGGGCTCACACAAATTTACCACCACCCAGCGTTCCCCCAGGTCTCCCGGTAAAAATGGTGCCTCACTTGTGTGGGAGGCCCAAGTACCCGCGGCAGGCAAGGGCCCCAAACGTAGTGAGGCAACATCAACATTGCCTATCCCAAAGGTCGCCTCACTACGTTTGTTGTCCTGGCCTGCCGCGGGTACTTGGGCCTCCCACACAAGTGAGGCACCATTTTTACCGGGAGACCTGGGGGAACGCTGGGTGGTGGTAAATTTGTGTGAGCCCGGTGATGCCACTACTTTCCCACCCCAAAATGTGTGAAAAAAGTGATTTTTTGAGCAAAAATTGAGGTTTGCAGGGGATTCTGGGTAAGGAAACGTTGGGGGATCCACGCAAGCCATACCTCCCTGGAAGCCGCCGGGTGTCTAGTTTTCAAAAATGCCTGGGTTTGGTAGGTTTCCCTAGATGGCCGCCGCGCACCGGGCCAAAAACCAAAGTGACCCCCCTTGCAAAACCAGGTGGTTTGGCGATAGGCCATCTTGAGGTGGCCTCACTACGTTTGGGGCCCTTGCCTGCCGCGGGTACTTGGGCCTCCCACACAAGTGAGGCACCATTTTTACCGGGAGACCTGGGGGAACGCTGGGTGGTGGTAAATTTGTGTGAGCCCGGTGATGCCACTACTTTCCCACCCCAAAATGTGTGAAAAAAGTGATTTTTTGAGCAAAAATTGAGGTTTGCAGGGGATTCTGGGTAAGGAAACGTTGGGGGATCCACGCAAGCCATACCTCCCTGGAAGCCGCCGGGTGTCTAGTTTTCAAAAATGCCTGGGTTTGGTAGGTTTCCCTAGATGGCCGCCGCGCACCGGGCCAAAAACCAAAGTGACCCCCCTTGCAAAACCAGGTGGTTTGGCGATAGGCCATCTTGAGGTCGCCTCACTACGTTTGGGGCCCTTGCCTGCCGCGGGTACTTGGGCCTCCCACACAAGTGAGGCACCATTTTTACCGGGAGACCTGGGGGAACGCTGGGTGGTGGTAAATTTGTGTGAGCCCGGTGATGCCACTACTTTCCCACCCCAAAATGTGTGAAAAAAGTGATTTTTTGAGCAAAAATTGAGGTTTGCAGGGGATTCTGGGTAAGGAAACGTTGGGGGATCCACGCAAGCCATACCTCCCTGGAAGCCGCCGGGTGTCTAGTTTTCAAAAATGCCTGGGTTTGGTAGGTTTCCCTAGATGGCCGCCGCGCACCGGGCCAAAAACCAAAGTGACCCCCCTTGCAAAACCAGGTGGTTTGGCGATAGGCCATCTTGAGGTGGCCTCACTACGTTTGGGGCCCTTGCCTGCCGCGGGTACTTGGGCCTCCCACACAAGTGAGGCACCATTTTTACCGGGAGACCTGGGGGAACGCTGGGTGGTGGTAAATTTGTGTGAGCCCGGTGATGCCACTACTTTCCCACCCCAAAATGTGTGAAAAAAGTGATTTTTTGAGCAAAAATTGAGGTTTGCAGGGGATTCTGGGTAAGGAAACGTTGGGGGATCCACGCAAGCCATACCTCCCTGGAAGCCGCCGGGTGTCTAGTTTTCAAAAATGCCTGGGTTTGGTAGGTTTCCCTAGATGGCCGCCGCGCACCGGGCCAAAAACCAAAGTGACCCCCCTTGCAAAACCAGGTGGTTTGGCGATAGGCCATCTTGAGGTCGCCTCACTACGTTTGGGGCCCTTGCCTGCCGCGGGTACTTGGGCCTCCCACACAAGTGAGGCACCATTTTTACCGGGAGACCTGGGGGAACGCTGGGTGGTGGTAAATTTGTGTGAGCCCGGTGATGCCACTACTTTCCCACCCCAAAATGTGTGAAAAAAGTGATTTTTTGAGCAAAAATTGAGGTTTGCAGGGGATTCTGGGTAAGGAAACGTTGGGGGATCCACGCAAGCCATACCTCCCTGGAAGCCGCCGGGTGTCTAGTTTTCAAAAATGCCTGGGTTTGGTAGGTTTCCCTAGATGGCCGCCGCGCACCGGGCCAAAAACCAAAGTGACCCCCCTTGCAAAACCAGGTGGTTTGGCGATAGGCCATCTTGAGGTGGCCTCACTACCTTTGGGGCCCTTGCCTGCCGCGGGTACTTGGGCCTCCCACACAAGTGAGGCACCATTTTTACCGGGAGACCTGGGGGAACGCTGGGTGGTGGTAAATTTGTGTGAGCCCGGTGATACCACTACTTTCCCACCCCAAAATGTGTGAAAAAAGTGATTTTTTGAGCAAAAATTGAGGTTTGCAGGGGATTCTGGGTAAGGAAACGTTGGGGGATCCACGCAAGCCATACCTCCCTGGAAGCCGCCGGGTGTCTAGTTTTCAAAAATGCCTGGGTTTGGTAGGTTTCCCTAGATGGCCGCCGCGCACCGGGCCAAAAACCAAAGTGACCCCCCTTGCAAAACCAGGTGGTTTGGCGATAGGCCATCTTGAGGTCGCCTCACTACGTTTGGGGCCCTTGCCTGCCGCGGGTACTTGGGCCTCCCACACAAGTGAGGCACCATTTTTACCGGGAGACCTGGGGGAACGCTGGGTGGTGGTAAATTTGTGTGAGCCCGGTGATGCCACTACTTTCCCACCCCAAAATGTGTGAAAAAAGTGATTTTTTGTGCAAAAATTGAGGTTTGCAGGGGATTCTGGGTAAGGAAACGTTGGGGGATCCACGCAAGCCATACCTCCCTGGAAACCGCCGGGTGTCTAGTTTTCAGAAATGTATAGGTTTGGTAGGTTTCCCTAGGTGCCGGCAGGGCTAGGGTACAAAATCTACAGCTAGTCACTTTGCCAAAAAAAGGGTCATTTTTCACTCCAAAACCACTTTGCGTTTTGCGCCGTTTCCTGTCGCGGGCACTAGGCTGACCCGCACAAGTGAGGTACCATTTTTCTCGTAGGACTTTGGGGAACGCGGGGTGGGTGGAAATTTGTGGATCCACGCAGATTCCAGAACTTTCCATCACAGAAATGTGGGGAAAAAGTGTTTTTTTTTTTAATTTTTTACGTTTGCAAGGGATTCTGGGTAACAGACCATGGTGGGAGGCAGTCAAGTCACCCCATCCTGGATTCCCCTGGGTGTCTAGTTTTCAGAAATGTATAGGTTTGCTAGGTTTCCCTAGGTGCCGGCAGGGCTAGGGTACAAAATCTACAGCTAGTCACTTTGCCAAAAAAAGGGTCATTTTTCACTCCAAAACCACGTTGCGTTTTGCGCCGTTTCCTGTCGCGGGCACTAGGCCGACCCGCACAAGTGAGGTACCATTTTTCTCGTAGGACTTTGGGGAACGCGGGGTGGGTGGAAATTTGTGGATCCACGCAGATTCCAGAACTTTCCATCACAGAAATGTGGGGAAAATGTGTTTTTTTTGTCAATTTTTTACGTTTGCAAGGGATTCTGGGTAACAGACCATGGTGGGAGGCAGTCAAGTCACCCCATCCTGGATTCCCCTGGGTGTCTAGTTTTCAGAAATGTATAGGTTTGCTAGGTTTCCCTAGGTGCCGGCAGGGCTAGGGTACAAAATCTACAGCTAGTCACTTTGCCAAAAAAAGGGTCATTTTTCACTCCAAAACCACGTTGCGTTTTGCGCCGTTTCCTGTCGCGGGCACTAGGCCGACCCGCACAAGTGAGGTACCATTTTTCTCGTAGGACTTTGGGGAACGCGGGGTGGGTGGAAATTTGTGGATCCACGCAGATTCCAGAACTTTCCATCACAGAAATGTGGGGAAAATGTGGTTTTTTTTTCAATTTTTTACGTTTGCAAGGGATTCTGGGTAACAGACCATGGTGGGAGGCAGTCAAGTCACCCCATCCTGGATTCCCCTGGGTGTCTAGTTTTCAGAAATGTATAGGTTTGCTAGGTTTCCCTAGGTGCCGGCAGGGCTAGGGTACAAAATCTACAGCTAGTCACTTTGCCAAAAAAAGGGTCATTTTTCACTCCAAAACCACGTTGCGTTTTGCGCCGTTTCCTGTCGCGGGCACTAGGCCGACCCGCACAAGTGAGGTACCATTTTTCTCGTAGGACTTTGGGGAACGCGGGGTGGGTGGAAATTTGTGGATCCACGCAGATTCCAGAACTTTCCATCACAGAAATGTGGGGAAAATGTGTTTTTTTTGTCAATTTTTTACGTTTGCAAGGGATTCTGGGTAACAGACCATGGTGGGAGGCAGTCAAGTCACCCCATCCTGGATTCCCCTGGGTGTCTAGTTTTCAGAAATGTATAGGTTTGCTAGGTTTCCCTAGGTGCCGGCAGGGCTAGGGTACAAAATCTACAGCTAGTCACTTTGCCAAAAAAAGGGTCATTTTTCACTCCAAAACCATGTTGCGTTTTGCGCCGTTTCCTGTCGCGGGCACTAGGCCGACCCGCACAAGTGAGGTACCATTTTTCTCGTAGGACTTTGGGGAACGCGGGGTGGGTGGAAATTTGTGGATCCACGCAGATTCCAGAACTTTCCATCACAGAAATGTGGGGAAAATGTGTTTTTTTTGTCAATTTTTTACGTTTGCAAGGGATTCTGGGTAACAGACCATGGTGGGAGGCAGTCAAGTCACCCCATCCTGGATTCCCCTGGGTGTCTAGTTTTCAGAAATGTATAGGTTTGCTAGGTTTCCCTAGGTGCCGGCAGGGCTAGGGTACAAAATCTACAGCTAGTCACTTTGCCAAAAAAAGGGTCATTTTTCACTCCAAAACCACGTTGCGTTTTGCGCCGTTTCCTGTCGCGGGCACTAGGCCGACCCGCACAAGTGAGGTACCATTTTTCTCGTAGGACTTTGGGGAACGCGGGGTGGGTGGAAATTTGTGGATCCACGCAGATTCCAGAACTTTCCATCACAGAAATGTGGGGAAAATGTGTTTTTTTTGTCAATTTTTTACGTTTGCAAGGGATTCTGGGTAACAGACCATGGTGGGAGGCAGTCAAGTCACCCCATCCTGGATTCCCCTGGGTGTCTAGTTTTCAGAAATGTATAGGTTTGCTAGGTTTCCCTAGGTGCCGGCAGGGCTAGGGTACAAAATCTACAGCTAGTCACTTTGCCAAAAAAAGGGTCATTTTTCACTCCAAAACCACGTTGCGTTTTGCGCCGTTTCCTGTCGCGGGCACTAGGCCGACCCGCACAAGTGAGGTACCATTTTTCTCGTAGGACTTTGGGGAACGCGGGGTGGGTGGAAATTTGTGGATCCACGCAGATTCCAGAACTTTCCATCACAGAAATGTGGGGAAAATGTGTTTTTTTTGTCAATTTTTTACGTTTGCAAGGGATTCTGGGTAACAGACCATGGTGGGAGGCAGTCAAGTCACCCCATCCTGGATTCCCCTGGGTGTCTAGTTTTCAGAAATGTATAGGTTTGCTAGGTTTCCCTAGGTGCCGGCAGGGCTAGGGTACAAAATCTACAGCTAGTCACTTTGCCAAAAAAAGGGTCATTTTTCACTCCAAAACCACGTTGCGTTTTGCGCCGTTTCCTGTCGCGGGCACTAGGCCGACCCGCACAAGTGAGGTACCATTTTTCTCGTAGGACTTTGGGGAACGCGGGGTGGGTGGAAATTTGTGGATCCACGCAGATTCCAGAACTTTCCATCACAGAAATGTGGGGAAAATGTGTTTTTTTTGTCAATTTTTTACGTTTGCAAGGGATTCTGGGTAACAGACCATGGTGGGAGGCAGTCAAGTCACCCCATCCTGGATTCCCCTGGGTGTCTAGTTTTCAGAAATGTATAGGTTTGCTAGGTTTCCCTAGGTGCCGGCAGGGCTAGGGTACAAAATCTACAGCTAGTCACTTTGCCAAAAAAAGGGTCATTTTTCACTCCAAAACCACGTTGCGTTTTGCGCCGTTTCCTGTCGCGGGCACTAGGCCGACCCGCACAAGTGAGGTACCATTTTTCTCGTAGGACTTTGGGGAACGCGGGGTGGGTGGAAATTTGTGGATCCACGCAGATTCCAGAACTTTCCATCACAGAAATGTGGGGAAAATGTGTTTTTTTTGTCAATTTTTTACGTTTGCAAGGGATTCTGGGTAACAGACCATGGTGGGAGGCAGTCAAGTCACCCCATCCTGGATTCCCCTGGGTGTCTAGTTTTCAGAAATGTATAGGTTTGCTAGGTTTCCCTAGGTGCCGGCAGGGCTAGGGTACAAAATCTACAGCTAGTCACTTTGCCAAAAAAAGGGTCATTTTTCACTCCAAAACCATGTTGCGTTTTGCGCCGTTTCCTGTCGCGGGCACTAGGCCGACCCGCACAAGTGAGGTACCATTTTTCTCGTAGGACTTTGGGGAACGCGGGGTGGGTGGAAATTTGTGGATCCACGCAGATTCCAGAACTTTCCATCACAGAAATGTGGGGAAAATGTGTTTTTTTTGTCAATTTTTTACGTTTGCAAGGGATTCTGGGTAACAGACCATGGTGGGAGGCAGTCAAGTCACCCCATCCTGGATTCCCCTGGGTGTCTAGTTTTCAGAAATGTATAGGTTTGCTAGGTTTCCCTAGGTGCCGGCAGGGCTAGGGTACAAAATCTACAGCTAGTCACTTTGCCAAAAAAAGGGTCATTTTTCACTCCAAAAACAACGTTGCGTTTTGCGCCTTTTCCTGTCGCGGGCACTAGGCCGACCCGCACAAGTGAGGTACCATTTTTCTCGTAGGACTTTGGGGAACGCGGGGTGGGTGGAAATTTGTGGATCCACGCAGATTCCAGAACTTTCCATCACAGAAATGTGGGGAAAATGTGTTTTTTTTGTCAATTTTTTACGTTTGCAAGGGATTCTGGGTAACAGACCATGGTGGGAGGCAGTCAAGTCACCCCATCCTGGATTCCCCTGGGTGTCTAGTTTTCAGAAATGTATAGGTTTGCTAGGTTTCCCTAGGTGCCGGCAGGGCTAGGGTACAAAATCTACAGCTAGTCACTTTGCCAAAAAAAGGGTCATTTTTCACTCCAAAACCACGTTGCGTTTTGCGCCGTTTCCTGTCGCGGGCACTAGGCCGACCCGCACAAGTGAGGTACCATTTTTCTCGTAGGACTTTGGGGAACGCGGGGTGGGTGGAAATTTGTGGATCCACGCAGATTCCAGAACTTTGCATCACAGAAATGTGGGGAAAATGTGGTTTTTTTTTCAATTTTTTACGTTTGCAAGGGATTCTGGGTAACAGACCATGGTGGGAGGCAGTCAAGTCACCCCATCCTGGATTCCCCTGGGTGTCTAGTTTTCAGAAATGTATAGGTTTGCTAGGTTTCCCTAGGTGCCGGCAGGGCTAGGGTACAAAATCTACAGCTGGTCACTTTGCCAAAAAAAGGGTCATTTTTCACTCCAAAACCACATTGCGTTTTGCGCCGTTTCCTGTCGCGGGCACTAGGCCGACCCGCACAAGTGAGGTACCATTTTTCTTGTAGGACTTTGGGGAACGCGGGGTGGGTGGAAATTTGTGGATCCACGCAGATTCCAGAACTTTGCATCACAGAAATGTGGGGAAAATGTGGTTTTTTTTTCAATTTTTTACGTTTGCAAGGGATTCTGGGTAACAGACCATGGTGGGAGGCAGTCAAGTCACCCCATCCTGGATTCCCCTGGGTGTCTAGTTTTCAAAAATGTATAGGTTTGCTAGGTTTCTCTAGGTGCCGGCAGGGCTAGGGTTCAAAAACTACAGCTAGACTCTTTGCAAAAAAAGTGTAAATTTTCAGTGTGAAAATGTGGTGTGTTCACCTTAGGTTTTGAGCCACTTCCTGTCGTGGGCACTATGCCTACCCACACAAGTGAGGTACCATTTTTCTCGGGAGACTTAGGGTAGTTCAAATTTGTAAAGCTACTGTTATTACCTGTTGATTTTTGATGCATTTCTCCCTTCCAAATGAAAGACATTGTGTAAAAAAAAAGTCATTTTGAAAAATGACCAATAATTGTCATGCAAATATGAGTATTCCCAATTTCGAAAATGTGCAAATATGCACTGTTTCTGAACTCTGTAATTTGTTCCCATTTCAGAAATACATAGGTGACTTTCATACCGATTTTTCCAAGTATACATTTTCCCACAATAATTGCTATATACCCGGACCAAAAAAAAAAAACATTACAAAATGCTGCTCATTTTTCTACTCTGGGTTCGTTGGGCTCTTGATGAACCTACAAGTCCTATATGTCCACACAACCAGGAAGGTCTACCGGATGTAACGGTACATTGCTTTCAAAGAGATGTCATAATTCGAAGAAGTTACAGGTAAAAACGTTGACACAAGAGGCTGCTTTTTTCAACAAATTTTTAATTTCTCCTATATTTGCCTGTAAATTTCTATAAAGAAACCTTGATGGATCTACGCAAATGACCCCTTGCTGAATTCAGAATTTTGTCTACTTTTCAAAAATGTATAGCTTTCCAGGATCCATTATTGTTTTGTTACCCTTTTCTACCGTTAACTGGAAGGAGGTTGAAAGCACAAAAAATAGCAAAAATAGGGTATGTCCCAGAAAAATGCCAAAACTGTGTAAAAAATGTTGGTTTTCTAACAAAAGTCTGTCATTCCCTAAAAGCTGGAGAAATTGTGATTTCAGCCCCACAAACCCTTTTTTGATACCATTTGCAGAGAAAAACCCAGAAGCTTTCATTTGCAGCCCGTTTTTCACATTTTTCACAAAAAAAAAAAAAAATTGCTGTATTTTGACTAATTTCTGTGACCCCTCTAGGAGAATCCACAAACCCTGGGTACCTTTAGAATCCCCAAGATGTTGGAAGAAAAGGACGCAAATTTGGCGTGGATACCTAATGTGGTCAAAAAGTTACAGGGGCCTAAGCGCGCACTACCTCAAATAGCCCAAAAAGGGCTTAGCACAGGAGGGGAAAAGGCCTAGCAGCGAAGGGGTTAATGGATTTTCGTTTTTTGGCGTAGACGTTTTTTTCGAAAAACTGTTGTATTTTTCCATTTTATTTGGATTCATTTTTGATACCTATGGATTTTGAACTACCTGGATTTATTTGGAAGGAATGTTATTATCCCATTGGAGCAACTACACAGGTAAGTTCATTTAAATATTTTAATTGTGGGTGGGCAAATCTTATATATTTAATATTGTTGTTGTGTACTTGGCTTGTTTAATTATGTTGTCTAAATATATGTAGATATAAATTATTTATATATTTTAGACCACATAATTAAATATGTGATATAATAAAGTGGTTTCTTTATGTTGTGATAGTTGTTTTAGTAGAATTGTGGGTTAATATTTTGGAAAGGGTTTAGAAGAGAGTTTGAGCTATTATATTTAAGTACTCAAGTCCTCTTGTGGATGGGTATAGCTGTACCTGTTGTTGTAGGTAATTATACATTTGAGTAGTTTGTCTAGATTGTTTTGGTTTTAATTGTAGGACAGATTGTTGCATTCTTAATTCTTGGAAACTTTGTTCCTTTTGTATGGCAATTAGTAGTTTTTGTAGTGTTGGAGTTGTTCTCCCAGTAGAAGTTAGGAATGCATTATGCCAGCCCTCGACGGCGTTGTTAGTTTTGGCTTGTTGGTTGAGTGTACTTACATATACATTCCACCAAGGTATTTGGAACTTGGGCTGACGTCTATGGCCTGATCTGTGTAGTCTCCCCACACAGGTATCCTCAAAATAATCTAAGAGGGGAGATAACTTTACTTCATTTTGTTTGTAGAATGGACTTTCTAATAAAAGATTGTAATGTTCTGCAACATCTGTGGTTGGTACATAAGCTAGGGCTGTTAGAAGTTTTATTTGATGTGCAAAAGTAATGTTTGTGGCATATTCTACACAAAGGTGCCGATCACGATCCGGTAAAAAATGTCCCCGTACGACTCGTATCGGGTCTTTTTACCGTACGAATCGTACAAGTGCCGTACAAACTGGCAATCACGATTCGCATGGTAAAAAGTCCATACGAACCGCACTGGGAATCATTCCCCACACGTCCTCGGGTCGGAAAATGTGTCCGACACGTCCTCGGACGATTTACCTTACAAACGTGAAAAGCCAAGTCCGACCGAGGAATCACGATCCATCCCGTGCGTCCGAGCTTACAACCGTATGGAAAAAACACCGTCCGCACCGAACTCCTATAGCAACCATGGAGACATGTGCCCGCATACGCGCCCAACACTCCCCCCAGCCCCCGTACGTCCGACACGTAACCCCCGTGTATGTATACCCCCACCCATCTAGGTACACCCCAGTACGTTCAAGTCGTACCCCCACCCCAGTACGTGTCGTACCACCGTCTATGTACACCCCAGTACGTTCCAGTCGTACCCTCACCCCAGTACGTGTCATACCCCCGTGTACCTACACCCCAGTACGTTCCAGTCGTACCCCCACCCCAGTACGTGTCGTACCCCCGTGTATCTACACCCCAGTACGTTCCAGTCGTACCCCCACCCCAGTACGTGTCGTACCACCGTGTACCTACACCCCAGTACGTTCCAGTCATACCCCCACCCCAGTACGTGTCGTACCACTGTCTATGTACACCCCAGTACGTTCCAGTCGTACCCCCACCCCAGTACGTGTCATACCCCCGTGTACCTACACCCCAGTACGTTCCAGTCGTACCCCCACCCCAGTACGTGTCGTACCCCCGTGTACCTACACCCCAGTACGTTCCAGTCGTACCCCCACCCCAGTACGTGTCGTACCACCGTGTACCTACACCCCAGTACGTTCCAGTCATACCCCCACCCCAGTACGTGTCGTACCACTGTCTATGTACACCCCAGTACGTTCCAGTCGTACCCCCACCCCAGTACGTGTCATACCCCCGTGTACCTACACCCCAGTACGTTCCAGTCGTACCCCCACCCCAGTACGTGTCGTACCCCCGTGTACCTACACCCCAGTACATTCCAGTCGTACCCCCACCCCAGTACGTGTCGTACCACCGTGTACCTACACCCCAGTACGTTCCAGTCGTACCCCCACCCCAGTACGTGTCGTACCACCGTCTAAGTACACCCCAGTACGTTCCAGTCGTACCCCCACCCCAGTACGTGTCATACCACCTTCTATGTACACCCCAGTACGTTCCAGTCGTACCCCCACCCCAGTACATGTCGTACCACCGTGTACCTACACCCCAGTACGTTCCAGTCGTACCCCCACCCCAGTACGTGTCGTACCACCGTGTACCTACACCCCAGTACGTTCCAGTCCTACCCCCACCCCAGTACGTGTCATACCCCCGTGTACCTACACCCCAGTACGTTCCAGTCCTACCCCCACCCCTGTATGTGTCATACCCCCGTGTACCTACACCCCAGTACGTTCCAGTCGTACCCCCACCCCTGTACGTGTCATACCCCCGTGTACCTACACCCCAGTACGTTCCAGTCGTACCCCCACCCCAGTACGTGTCGTACCACCGTGTACCTACACCCCAGTACGTTCCAGTCGTACCCCCACCCCAGTACGTGTCGTACCACCGTCTATGTACACCCCAGTACGTTCCAGTCGTACCCCCACCCCAGTACGTGTCGTACCACCGTCTAAGTACACCCCAGTACGTTCCAGTCGTACCCCCACCCCAGTACGTGTCGTACCACCGTCTATATACACCCCAGTACGTTCCAGTCGTACCCCCACCCCAGTACGTGTCGTACCACCGTCTATGTACACCCCAGTACGTTCCGGTCCTACCCCCAACACAACCTCCTAAGTACGGAGCGCACCCCAGGCCCCAACATCACAACCGCATGTACGAGTCCTACCAACCCACACACAAGGACAGCACCGTACAACCAAATGGCCCATCTACACACCGTACACACGCTCAAAACGCACGTACACAACCAGGACAAAACAAAAAAACACAAGAAGACACTATTCGAATGGCACAAAGCCACTAAACATGGCCAACTAAAACTACAAATACACCTTCACTGACCTGCAACTGCCAAAGACAAACAGAGGGCCAAAACACCACCACTACTTATAACACACCCACCCAAAATTCAAACACTGCCACACCCACCCATGGACCAATAAAAAGGGCCCACACACACAAACCATGAGCCTTTGCAACAGACTCACTGCTGCCAGACACCACAGAACCATACTACAAGCTACACCACACCTTACACTTGCACACCTTCACACAACCACCCTCACAAACACCCCCTCATCACATTCACACACACACACACACACACAACCACCCACACCCCCCCCCAACATCCACACACCCCCCCCACCATCCCCACCCACACCCCTCACCATGCCCACTACCAAGAATCCAAAGTTCAGTAACCGAGAGTTGGAGGTCCTTGTTGATCAAATCCTCAGAGTCGAGCCACAGATCTTTGGAACATTGGTCAGAAACACCAGCCTGGCAGCAAAAACAGCCATGTGGCAGACCATCGTCGATGCTGTGAATGCTGTTGCGGACACCAGGAGGACCAGGCAGGAATGCCAGAACAGGTGGTACGATCTGCGGAGGAGGGTCAGAGCCTAGAGGCAGGAGGAACACGACCAGGCCAACGCCACCGGAGGAGGGCCCTCCCGCAGAACCGTACAGTACCATCCCTGGGAGGAGAGGGTGATGGCCATACTGCCGGTGGAGGCAGTCGAAGGATTAGAAGGACTCCGAGACCCGGGTGAGTACACAAACAACGCACCTCACATGGGGGGAACGGCATCCACAACCAAAATCACTAACAGGCACGCAACCACCACAAGCCATCGCATTACTCAACCACACTCCATGAGCACGCACATGCCACTGCTGCCACCATGCCCCATGCACCCAGCTGGACAATGTCAAGTCACAGAAGACAACAACACATGACACGGTAACCCGGATGGCGGGAGGCTGGGCCCCAAAAATCACATAGTGCGACTCCGAAGCAGACAACAATGCACTCTGCCCATATGGCCTAGGTCACAGCCAGACAAACAGTGTGTCCCAACACAGGAATGACTTGCCAGCAAATGGCGGACGCCTTGCATCTACACATGGGGGTGAAGGCACTGTTTTGCACATGACAGCAGCTAATGAACAGCCAACATTGTGAAAGAGTGGCAGCACACACCACCACAGCAGCAGCGCAGAGACACACATCACACCCAATGGGTGCCTGGAGATCAGAAACAAACTCACATCAACAAGCCAAGGGCCACTCAAAGATCTGCTAACAGTGTGTGCCCAGGAAGCTGGCCTGAGGTGACAGAGGGTGACACACAGAGGGAGGGAGAGGGGGACACAGAGGGAGGGAGAGGGGGACAGAGAGGGAGGGAGAGGGGGACAGAGAGGGAGGGAGACACAGGGAGATGGACAGAGGGAGGAGGCTGACACACAGAGGGAGGGAGAGGGTGACAGAGAGGGAGGGAGAGGGGGACAGAGAGGGAGGGAGACACAGGGAGAGCAAATCAGCCGTGTGGTGTGTGGGAATGTCTGCTCGTCAGCAGGTAGACTGCGTGCATGTAGCCAAGGGTGGCCCGTGCCAGAACCCCCCCTCTTCTCCATGGCAAAACACAGGGCCATGTCACAACCTGTGCACGAGCACAATGACAGCTACCTGCATCACATAAGTGTGTGGAACAAATCCATGTGCACATGTACAGTGCTACACGGAAGGCGCCAATGCATGGCTCGCAACACCTGCCCACTCCACTGCTGACTGGAGTCACACTTGACGCAGCAAGTAAGACTGTGCCACACATAGTTAAAGGTGCCATAGTGGTGCCCAAGGGACACACCCATGCACAAGTGCACTGTGAGTGGAATGCAAGACAGATCCTAAATCCAAGAGGAAATGTGCCAACTTATGAAATGATGAAACATGGATGTTGCATGGACCAAAATTAACATTGTCTCTCTCACACACAGGTCAACGTCGTGGTGCACCCCCCAACACTGGGGGGGAACACTCACAGGACCCGGATCTGCAGGAGCCCGATCCCACCGGCAGCGACCACTCTCACCACTCTGTGGACGACCCCGACCGACCTGGCCCCTCTGGTGTCCAACCGCCTGCAGCACCTGCGTCAGGTACAACTGTGCCAACCACCACCCCCACTCCTGCCACATCCCAGGAGACACCCAGGATCCCTGCCCCAACACCACAATGCAGCCAGGCTGGCCAGGAGGGACACGGTGTCCCGGGCACCCAGGAGGAGGCAGGCGACAACGCCAATGCCACCCCTCAGGGGTCCCGGAGACCCGATGTGCCCGTAAGGGCAGGCCAGGCGCAAGTGGGCAGGGGTGGTGGGAGTGGAGGACGGCTGAGGCACGAGCCTGACCAGTTGGCTGGGGATCCGGTATTTTCCCATGTCCGTAACATCCTGGACTCATACCGGCAGGACACCACGGGCATGGCCCAGGTTGTGTCCACCCTCAATGAGATCAAGGGGAGCCTCGATGAGATAAAGACCCAGCAGGCCCAGCAACATGCAGAGCTACATGCCTGTCTACTGGTACACCAACGGAGGATGGAGGACAGACAGGCTGAGCAAGTGACGGCATTCCAGGGGATTCACGCTACACTCCGTCGGATGGCCGACAACATGGCCGACCCTCCCTGTGCCAGAAGGCGGAGAACATCACCACCCACAGGGAGGGATCAGGAGGAGGAGGAGGAAACATCCGACGGAGCATCCCAGATGTCGTCACGGCCTGCTGGTGAGGTTCCCCGCAGGAGGCCGGGTCGTCCACGGAAAGGACCGTGAGGGTCGGCGCTACATCACCATCTCCCAGCACACCTGGCCTGGCACCTGGCCCACTGGAGCAACAGCATCACAGCATCAAGAGACATTCTCTGCCACATGGCCCTGCTGGTCACTGGCTGACCAATGTTGACAAAGACTGTGGCATGGACTCTGAGGACATCCAATGGCAAGGACACCAACTCCCCTACTGAACTTTGGATTCCAACTTCCCGGAAAGACACTCACTTTGTTTCCCTCCCCCCCCCAATAATAAATCACACTATGAAGAGTAGATGCCTGCTGGTAGCATTATTACCTAACATGTGTCTTGTAAAGTCAAAACATGCCTGAGTCATCTTTTGTCCTCAACCACCCACACCCTGGGGCCTGAGTCTGGCACAGGACACATGGGTCACAGTGTATTAGGCAAGACAGACATGGAGCACCATACACACCCGTGATGGGCCCAACCAGCTGAGGGAGTTACCGAACAACCGTGCTGACAGACACATTGAGTACAGCAACAGTCATGCGCAGAGGTCAGGGATCCAGTCCAGTGTCCTGGGGGGCACCCAGGTATGTGTAGACAGGTGGCAGAAACATGTCCTGCAAGCTTGAGTCCGGTGGATGCAGAGAATGGGGGCCTGGCCAACGTTGGATGCATGGGGATGGCACATGTCACAATACCCACACAGTCATGGACATCATGCACAATACACAGTCTCAGCCCACACACACAGCTTGCATCTTGCCACTCGACACATTGACACATAGCCACAATCAGGGAATACCATGCCAGACAAGCAGGATGCACCATGGCAACACACCAGCATTGACTCAGAAGAGGCACCTTGGAGGCATAGGGACACCTTTATTAGTCATGTATTCGGGATTGCAGAGGCAACTCGAAGTACACATGAACACATCATGTGGAGTAACATGTGGGTCCAACACTGGCACCCCCCTTCAGCAGCACACATGCGTGTTCGCCATGGAACTGGCACACAAGCGTCGGCTAACAGCTAAATACCCACAGCTGCACACGGAGAGCCTGCCATACACCATAGATCCGCGAATGTCGAAGTCCCACACCATGTCAAGCCAATGCCAACCGAATGTGTCCGAGGGCAGTGTCACACACATTGATGCCATCATCACAATCACCTATCCCATCACTGATGACTGTCAACCAGGCAGACCATCTATTCAGGTGTACACAGCTGCATGTCGTGTCCCATGGGGATGCGACATGGCTGCAGAGGAACAAAACACCGACAGGGGCAGTGTGCACACATCGTGAACAACTGCCACACCCAATACACCCCAGATGCATCCCTTACCCCATGGAGACTTCCAAACGTGTCCGTGCCTGTAACGCTGAGTCAGCCCACGATGTCATGTCCATGAGGAATAGCAGTGCCACAACAATGCAACCAGCAGACGGCATGCGCAGGTACCTGGGGAAGAGAAACACACAAGAAGTCAGCCACAAAAAGCACAGCCACTTGCATGTGCATTTACTCGACACATGTATGGATGACAACATGCTAGGTCACAATTATGACTGCGGAAGTACAACCATCACTGGCACCATCACTCCAGTGACACACCCACACACACCTCTGACTCACGTGCCATACATGCAGGTGGAGACTAGGGGTGGGCGGAATTTGCGGAATTAACCTCCGCAAATTATCGCGAGAATGCAGAAAATCTCCGCAAACACGCCGGAAATATCGCGAAGATGCGGAAGTTTTTTGCCGCCTGTTCGCGGTATTTTTTGCGTGTTCGCGGGTCGCCAACTTACCCATGCGGTCGCTCACGGGCGCGGCCATCTTGTTTTCACTTGTCCCGCCCTCTGGCGTTGTTTACTTCCTGTTCCGGGTCGCGCAATGCATGTTCGCGGTCGATATTTCCTGTTCGCGATCGCTTTTACTTGATCGCGTTGCTTTTTGCTTGCTCAGGGAGAAAATATCGCGCGAACTTGCGCACGTGGTCGCAACGGGCGCGGCCATCTTGTTTTCCACTCTATTGCATGGTTCTGGGGCCTGATTTTCAATCCTCCCTAAATCTTTTCAATCCTTTGTTTATAGCCACTTTTTTGGGATCTTTATTACTTATTATTTCTCTAACTATTTTCCTGCCTCTATATTTTTGGTTTTTGTGTACCTTTTTTTTTGTTTTTTAGCTACTTTTTCTCTTTGTATTGCCTGCTATTTATTTCCTTTACTCCTTTATTTATTTTACCTTTTCTTTCCCGCCCCGTCCCCAGAACCATGTCCAAGGGCAGGGCTGTTCGCCGGCGCAGCCAGAGCCGCGACCGCCTTCCTTGCGGAAGGCGGCGCCCACAAGGGGTGCATGCACGGGCCTTATTTGGGGAGGCGGAGTTGGCTGCACTAATTTTCTTTGTGCAGCGCCACCTCCCCTCAACCCTGGCAGCAGGTGGCAGGCCTGGGTCCGGGTACGGCCTCCGGGAGCGTCGGCAGCGGTGGGGGAAGGTGCGCCGGGCAGTGTCTCGCATCTCTGGGGTCCGGCGCACCCAGGCACAGCTGACGCACCGGTGGTCCGACATCCTGGACCGTGAGCAGGACCTGCTGGACCTGCTAGGAGTGGAGGTCCCGGGGCTTGGTGAGTACCTATTTAATTATTACAACTTTGTGTCTGTTCTTCTGCTCTATGTTATATATTGCGAATATCTTTTTTTCCTTCCAACCAGATAGAATGTTGCTGCTTGCAATACATTCCAGGTTAATAATGTTTAAAAGTCTTCTGTGATTATGACACAGGTGCTCTTCTGCGCTACTACTAATCTTACTTGTTTGCAGCTTTGCGTTTGCGCTTGCTTAGCGTGATTCTTTACGAGTTTATTTTAGAGAAATTAATTTACGTAATGCTACAGTGACTCATGTCCACTCCTTACTTTGTCCTGTCACTAATAGATAGGGGCGGATTGATACATAGGTTTAGGTACTTTGTATGAGCTTCTAATTGGTTAGTGGTATGCGTGATGCCCCCTCACTCAGTTACGTGACGTGCTGCTAGTACGCCAGTCTTTAGAACCTTTCTAGTTTGTTCAATGAGTGGAGGTAGGCTTTGCAGTTACTTAGCAGTAACAGATGAGCATCAATCAAACCAAAATTGTGTATATACAAAAAATGTAGTCATGTTAATGTGTCCTCCATGATTGGATCATACACATTGTTGAGGAATACAGTCGAAATGCATACTTAATGTACAATTGGCATGCCTGGAATAGGTGGGCTAGGTTGGGTGGTAGGTTGTACTAATACTTAGGCTTACTTGTAACTTAGTTTTCTGGAATCAGAATGGAAGAATGGATTACTGTTGATAAATAGTAACTTAAGTAGTCGAACTGCGAATCCCCCGATATTACATGTTGACCAGATGAGATCGGTCAATGTAGTTATTGCAATTGTTTACATAAGTGTTTTTTGACCGTTGTTGAAAAAAATTGTATTTGCTTAAGTTGACACCATCCATCAATGTTTGTCTTTCTTATATCTTTCCTGTTCATCAGCACCCAGGGGCAGACGGGCAGGGACTGGGCAGTCGGCGGGACAGGAACACCACGAGGAGGACACCGCTGAGGGCTCCTCTGCTGGCCCCAGTAAGTCTTCTTGTTTTTAATAATATTTCTTATTCCATAACTTTTACTGCCCCATTTCCCCCGAACTATAGTGTGTTTCCAAATGCTATTTTTTTACCACCAATTATCCTTCGATCTGTACGGTTTCAAAAAGCTTATCCCTGCCTCCGCTATGATGACTGAGTACTACTACATACTATCAGTCTGTCTGTCTGTACTGTAGTAGCTAGTCTTGCCCAGTGCCACTCTTTGTGAAAGGTTGTAATATAAAACTCATATTCACCAGTAGCTCGTACAATCCGTTGGGTCGTTGTCTTGTACTACTTTTTACTCTTGTTGATGTTTAGGCTTTGAAAATTCACAGCAACAGCCCTACCAGATTTCTTAATATTTTGATATGATACCCTATAGGACATACAACTGTTGTAGGGATCTTGCACATACATTTGCACCAGAAAATAGGATGTTGGTGATGGTAGGTTGGACCTTCCTTGCACACCTCAATCAGAAATTCCGCACCCACCACAATTCCACTGCTTGACTATAGTACTGTCTTGTCATACCTATTAGGTCTCGGAACCCTCCCCCCAAGACAACCAACAAGTAGACAACCCAGAACATTAACACACCCAACCTCTGTCGTGGAAGCAATTCACATGCACACCCTTACTTTAATTTGCTCAATCGTGTAAGTTAGTCCACTCCACACCAAATACCACAAAGTCTATGTAAGTTTAAAATTTTTATTTCAATTTGAGAAGGTCTGTACACTGTTATCTTAGCAGCACCAACCGGCAAATCAATAACATTAAAACAAAATACATTGTTACACTAATACAGTTGGGAATTAAATCATGATAACTGAAGTGGTGGAAGGCAGCACCACCATCCCATAGCAATTTAGTTTATATACATTTATAAATGAAGATGTGAGTGAAGGGACCCCTCACCTCAGAAGAACCTAGTACTGGTAGTTGGTGCATCGTTCAGAAGCTCTGGTTCGTAGAAGCGAATCTTGCGTCTGTAATGCGAAAAAAGGAAATGGTGTGCGTTAGTATATTGCAACTTGCAAGCATTTCTCAGCCGTGCCAAAAAGTGTAGCATCTATGGATAAGCAATATGGACTAACAGTAACAGTAGTACACCAGTTCTTCCTAAAAAAGTGGCTTGTTAATGTTTGTTGACCGCCTGTACGCAGCGCGTAGACTAGACAGTAGCAGTGTGAGGCAGGTCATGTGGGCTCAAAGGTGTCTTAAGAAGCTGCAAGGTAAAGGTAACGTCACATGTGCATGGCTAGGGCTAATCAAGCAAATGCTACAATGATCATATAACTTAGTGTCTACTCTACTACTACCTGATTTGTACTAGTGATTTATGTTAGTATTAACTCATTTTTCAACCTTGCTACTGATCAATAGGGGGGAGGTGTATATGTTGCCTAATAAATGTGTAATGTTTTCTAGGCGCACTACCGACCACCATTGCTGGGGCCAGCGAAGGCGACGCAGAGGGCGAGGATGCGGCAGTTGCAGATAGCAACGGAGGGGGAGTGGCAGCACCAGTGGCAGGCGGTGGTAAGTTAGATTCATAATCTTTAACTATTGTTGAACTTGACAGCACACTCACTGCAAAGGTGTACTGTATGTATATGTATACTGTAAAGTTGTGAATTAGGGCCCCATTAGGATGGTGGGCGTATTGCCCCCGCCGGGCTGGCTGGAATTCACTGCCGTCACAGCAGGGGCAAACCTCCCGCCATCCCTGTAGAAAATATTCAGACATGTCTAGGCGGAAAAGGGTTCAATATGGCGGTGGTGTCTCTCTCACCACACCGGCAGCCATATAATCTGCATTTTGGAATGCCTTTGCGTGGCGGCATTACTGTCCGCCACGGAAAGGCATGCACACATTGCAGAGTATGCTTGGGGGCCCCCATGGAGGGTACCTACCGATGCTATGGTACCCCCCGACTTTCAAAGCAAAACGTGACAGGCTCCGTGCGAGGCCCGTCATGTTGTGCTTGGAAAAGCAGCACAACATTTTAGCATTGCTTTCAGCAAAGCCAACCAGAATTTAAATTTAAAATAACAGGGTGCGCCCGCCACTGTGCCGGGCGCATCATCCTAATTAATTGTCCCCACGGGACCCCCACCCTTTTTAGCAGTCGGATGGCGGGCGGACAAAGTCCGCCCGCTATCCGATGTCGTAAGTAAGTATGAGTTCTTGGGGACGTTTGAAGAGTGAACTAGAAGACTAGAATTCCCTTTAATTGGTATAGGACTAGGAGCCAGAGTATTGAGTAACCAATGGCCTCATCTATCTGATTTCAACTCCGCTTTGAAAGTTTTATGGAGAAGAGCACCTGGTGCACTGTTCAACTAAAAAGTGTAAGACAGGTGGAAGGAAGAAGGACGGGCGACATTTAAAATGTTATGTACTACTGTGCTTTATTTTATAGTGCTACTCTACCATGCCACTATGTGTATAAATAATTACCTTGTCCTACTGTTTTATTAAGACTATATTTTACAATTGTCTTGTTTTTTTCTTTTTGATACACAGCTACTCCGAAAATCAACCGGAAGGAGTTGGCCGCCAAGGCACGGCGCCGGAAGCTGGAGGCAATCCAGCAGGAATACCGGCGGCTGGTGGTCCTAGCCGAGGAGGAGGAGGAGAGTGCAGCAGCAATTGAAGCCTCCTCCAGTGCCCCGGGCCCCAGCCACCGCCCTCCAGCGGTACGGCGCCACCGTCTGGCGGCTGCCCGCCGCCACCGTGCCATCTCCGGTGCCCCCCCCACTGTGGTTGCAACTGCCGCGGCCTTAGACGCCGCGTCGCCCATTTAGAGGACCAGATTCGTGTCCTCCTCCAGTCCCGCCCCACCAGTTAGTCCCTGTCACTGCCCCTTTTTTAATTCCTGTTTGTTTCCTCACTCGTTTGGGCGTTCTCTATTTCTATGGACAGTCGTTGGGGTTAGGGAGGGGGGTGGGTCAGCTTTTGTGGGTTTAGTTTATTTGTTAGGGTCAATTAAATATATTTTTCTATGTTACATGCAATGTTGTTAATGTTTTGTAGGTGGGGTAACTGTTTTACATCACACTGTTTCTTTGCTGGTGCATGGCCGCCCATAGCGTGTGTTTGATTTCAATAATTTGCTGACTGTATAAGACACAAACAGATAGATGCGACACACCTCACTCATTGACTGGTCCTACTATGCATTCTTTGGAGTGGTGTTTGAAACTGACATCATTGACAACATGTCCATTATTGATTCTGCCTCCCCCAAACTTCTCTCTTACCGGTGCTTGATGTTTATGTCCAACTGTGGCACAGCACTGGCTGCATGGTGAAGATGGTTTCCTTTTTCATACATGCCATGATTGGGGTGGTGGTGGTAGTATAGTAGTAGTATACACTGGCAGGGTAGCAGCATTTCCAAAAAAAGAAAAGGAGATAGTCAATCGCCTTTGAGAGACTGTTAGAGGAGTAGTTGAATGAAGTACATCACAGAATTTACCGAGCAACAATTATATGCTCAAATATTTGACAAAAAAAATGAATGCTGGATATTATGAGGATAGCCTACTAGACAGAGTTACAAACTATAGTTTTGTCGACTTGGCTATGCCTACAGTCTAACAGTTAGTGCTGTATATGAGGAATGACAACAAACAAATCAAATCAATGCCGGCAATTCATGCTGAGGTATATGTTCCTTTGTTAAATAAAATAACCTGTGAAATATCCTACTCATGGGTGGGCAAGCAGAAGAAGATCATCGCTCTGCATTGAAATTGAAGTAGTGTTGCTTTCACCACATCCGCCCCAGCAAGTGTGTGATTAAGTATTGGTGTACATTTAATTTAGTTACACCTCGACAATAAGTCACACAGCCCGGGGGAAGAGGGTTAGGGTCCGTTGATTGGATGGGAAGGGGGATTTTGGGAAAGGTTTGACATAGAAAAACAGTATGCATACATAGACAAACAAACGACAATCATTGAAGACTACCATACCATATCCATTCCATATGTTAAGGTATAAAAAAGGAAATGCATGCATGATGAGACCCGGATTACATACACTTCTATTTCTTGTTCTGTTCCGGCCTTAAAACTTTAACAGATAGCAAATAGAAATTTTAAATATTGGTAGTGAAGAATCGTAAACACAGAGCAAACGTAATGATGATTGATAATAACAACTCCAAGAACACACTGTTGTAAAGAATGTATACAAGATATTAATCAAATTATTTAAAAGAAGTGAAAAGTGGATACTGTTACTGTCTTATCCTGGTCAAAAATGTGGACTGGTTTTTTGCATCTCGGCATTCCTCTTGCTCCTCTCGTCCATCAATCTTGGGTGTGTCGCCTCACCACTCGCCACTGCCCGGCTGGAATAAAAAGGTGATTGATTGGTAAGGTAATTAATATGCATTGTAATGTTTTACAAAGTTTTGGACAAGGCCCGGCCTGTAATTTTAGATTGAAAACCAAAGGGGATATTCAGAAAGAAAGTGAAAACAAATGCACAAGTGATGGTGTAGTGCAACAAGAACACTTTCCGAGGTGGCATGTATGCATATGCATCATCTCTACTGTAGTCTGTTTCCAGCATAGACCTTCAACAGTAACAGGAGAGATCAGGCCCACAGTGCTTACCATTAGCACATCCTACGTTAACACTTTAGAGTCCTTTTTTTTTTTCTCTCAAAGAGTTGGACAAACGCAAAGCACATTATCCATTACAGACATAGCATTTTACAGTTAAAGTTAGTAAAATCAATGCACTGCAGTCATCCCACCGCTACACTCTATTCAACTTCTACACAGACATTTGGGTGTGCTGTGGTTGTGGTTCACGTGTTTACCTTTAGGCTTTTCCGTTTTATGCCACTCATGAAACATCCTCCTGACTTCATCATCAGCTCTGATACTTCTACTGACTGAAGATCGGCCTGCAGTACAAGTGTAATTTTTAGAACACAACAAGAGTAGAAATATAAATATTACTGACTTGAGTCATTCTTTATTGTGTACAGAAAGATAGATTAACACTAGTACACTTTGACATCATTCACTTTGTGCACAACAAACAACGCAAACACAAAGATCAATAGCTCAGAGTCAGGTGTCCAATGCATGCCATTAATTATCATCATTTATTACCTGTTACTTCTCATCTTAAGTTAACGGGCCGTCTCTTTCGCCATCATCATGACGGACGGTGCTGTTTAAGTCACAGTCATTTGCATTGCGCAGCAGATTGAGTGAGTCCCCTTCCTGTATTGAATTAAAAGCAATGTATCACCAAGATGCAGGAGAAGTACACATTTCTTGTTTGCCAGAAGAGGAAAATTAGTAATTACTAGTGTGTTCTGTAGAAAGTTGATTAGTGGCAGTGCACAATTACATCAATTCATGCGAAACACACCACAAAATCTACATCATTCAGTCTGCTATTCTGCGGCCAATGCATGGCATCAATCATTACCTGTTGCATCTCATCTCGTTAACGCTGCAGGCCGTCTCTTTCGCCATCATCATGATGGACGGTGCTGTTAAGTCACAGTCATTTGCATTGCGCAGATTGAGTGAGTGCCCTTCCTGTATTGAATTAAAAGCAATGTATCACCAAGATGCAGGAGAGAAGTACACATTTCTTGTTTGCCAGAAGAGGAAAATTAGTAATTACTAGTGTGTTCTGTAGAAAGTTGATTAGTGGCAGTGCACAATTACATCAATTCATTCATGCGCAACACACACAACAAAATCTACATCACTCAGTCTGCTTTTCTGCGGACAATGCATGGCATCAATCATTACCTGTTGCATCTTATTTTCAGTTAATGGCCAGTCTCTCTCGGCTCTGAAGGAGGATAGCTATAGAAGTCATCAGATTCATGGTCCACTTGTTTTGGAAGGACGAGGAAAGTTTGAATTTGTTGTTACCATCATCCAATCATCATTCATGAGGGAAATGGAATTGACCAGGAGATGCAGTATGATCGAGCGGAGGAGCTGGATTCTGAGGACTGTAGTGTCAAATGGCAGACACCTGAAACTTGTATCTTAAATTAGAAGATTAGAAGACGGTGATAATGCATTGGTTGCGATTCACAAGTTTATAACCGGAACAACAGACACAAACAAAGGGGGAAAAAAGGGAGGAAGACAGTAAGTGCGAGCCTAATTGTCAGGGAAGTATAGCTCGTCCTCAAACTCTGGGGGATCGTCCAGTAGTAGGTAATCATCTGACACAATACTTCCGTCACCTGAGCCGCTGTCCTCATCTTCCTCTGTTGATTCATGCATTGTGTAATTCGGTGGTATGAAGTGCTGATTCATTTTGATCATTGTTAACCTCTCCACGTTTTTGGGAGATAGACTGGTCCTTCTCAAGGTTACAATGGAACCAGCAGCACTGAAAACACGTTCGGAAGAGACACTTGCGACAGGGCAAGCCAGATAGCTTATTGCCAGCCTGCTGAGCTGTGGCCATTCAGACCTTTTCCTATACCAATACTGCACTGGGTTTTGATCAACGTACACCTCTGTTGGGTCGTCCAGATAGGCCTGGACCATCCGCTCAATGTTCAGGGTTGCTGCTGGTAAGCTTTTGTGCTGTTTTTTCTGTGCATCAGCACTGTGCTTACGGCCCATCTTTACATACCAATCTGATAATGATTGTACTCGGCTGAATGATCCAGTTATTGTTTTTGTAGTCGATGGTGATGGTGAGTGTTGCGATTGTGAGCCAACCGCACTGCCCTCAGCCGACGAAGTTGCACTTGATTCTGCATGGCCTGCTTCAGTATCAGTACTTGTTGTGGGTTGATGTGGCGGGCTTTTAATTAGCAGCCCTTCGTTTTCAAACTTGATGGCTGCTTCAGCTATACAACTTTTGTAGCGGGCAACATCAGTGTCGGAAAAAGAAAGGAATAGTCCTAATTTTGCACGTGGATCCAGAATTGTGGCACAAATGTAATGGTCTTGTGACAAAATTTTATTTTGTATCCTTACATTTTCTGATAAGCGCCTGGATAAGCTCTCCACCAAGTCATGGGCTTGCCTTCTGTCCTCTACACCTTTGTAGGATTCAGACACATTATTCAGCTCATGCTCTAGCATTTGCAACAATGGGATCGCTTGGCCCATTGTACAGTCCTCCTTGCTGACTTCACGTGTGAAGACCTCAAAAGGAGACAGCATCTCAGTCAGGCATTGAATTAGGGTCCATTGCTCCCTCTGAAGGGTCATGCCTTTAACAGTAGCATCACTGCTTCTGTACCAGACATAATCATTGAGTGACCTGTGCTGTTCGTACAGACGATCAAGCATGTAATACGTTGAGTTCCAACGTGTTGCCACCTCCTGGATGAGTGCCTTGACTGGCACCCTACGCTCACGTTGGAGGATCCTCAGCTGCTTCCGAGCTTTAAAAGAATGGCTGAAATGAGTGCATATTCTTCGGCAGATGGACAGTAAATTGCTTACTATGGGTTCTTTTTTCAGAAAGTCTTGCACTATAATGTTTATGCAGTGTGCCAAACACGGAACCCTGAAATAGGAACCAAGTTCCATGGCCTTAAGTACATTACTGCCATTGTCTGTGGCAACAAAACCAATACCAAGCCCTCTGGGCTGCAGCCATTCCAAAACCTTGGTGCGAAACTCTTCTAAAATGTTTTCAGCCGTATGAGATTTCTCCATGGCGAACATGGCTACAGTTGCATGTTTCCGAGTACCTTCAAAAATCGCAGCTGTGTCAACAACACCTCGTGCAGATAGTTGATCTTTAACCCCCACAAAAGAGATCCAGTGTGCAGTGATACACATGTAATCTGTGGCTTGGCAACTGGTCCACATGTCTGTTGTCAGGTGGATATTGTGCACAGCACTCTTCTGCAAAGCTTGTCCAACCAATTCCAGCACATCATGATGTAGTGCCGGAACAGCAATTCTTGCGAAATAGGACCGGCTTGGAACTTTCCATTTCGGGCAGATGGCAGACACAAATTCAAGGAAACCCACCCCTTCCACAAATGAAAAAGGAAGAAGGTCCAGCGCTAACATTTTAGCCAGCTTCGCATTGTACAATCGTGCCGTTGGGTGGTTGCGTTGGAACTGCCCCTCCAACCTAAACATGCTGTCAATGGTAGGCTGGCTTACTTTCCTTAGTGGTGCCATTAACCCACTAAGGCTCAACGACACAGATTGTCTCATTGAGGTACTCGCCGCCGGTCGCCTTGGTGTCTCACCCACACTCTGAGTATGGCTCTTACTGCGGTGCCACTCTGATGTTACTGAGGAGGATGTGGGCGTTACCACTGCAGTGACTGCACTACTGGAGACAGGGCTAGAAATGCCTCCCTGTTCTTCACCTGCCACCACAATAATATCGCTCCCTGATTCCTGACCAACTTCAAAGGGTTTAGTTTTCCTACTTTCTTTTAACTTAAGTAGGTGATCCTCCCACACAATAGTGTGGTGTATTCTGAGATGACTTGCTTGTCCTCCGGTACCATAGTTTGTACCAAGCTTACCACGCCGAATACCTTGCCGACAAATTGCGCATATAGCAATGTTCTCCTCCTTGGCGCTAACAGAAAAGAAGTCCCAAACTGGGGAGGAGAACTTTCTGGCACTGCTGGATGTGCCACTTTCAACACCAGATGAACTTGAGGGGGTCCTTGAAAATATGTGACCCTGTCCACCTACACTGTGACTTTTACTACCACTTCCTACTGAGGTGGTTGAGCTGGATGTAGGTCCCTGCCGGGCCTTGGAAAATATGGTAGCTGGAGGTAGTGGTGGTGTAACCTGTGTTGGTGAGATCCGTGCTACATCCCGCTCAGTAGCAGCCTTTCTGGATAGGGTTAGAATGTCGGTCTCCAATCCCTTTGGGGCGGGAGTAATGTGCGTGATGACTGGCTCGTCTTCATCAACATCATCACCCCCCTCTTCTACATCTACCTCCATAACTCTAAGTTTTTCTGGGACCTTCCTTTTCAGAAGCAATGTCTTGTGGCGTACTTCACTCTCAGACCGAGCTGGTGGGACCCAAGTGTCATCACGATCATCAGAAGCGGGGCTTGAAGAAGAAGATGATGGACTAAGCCTCCTTTTCCTTGCTGGTGGTCTGGAAGACAATAGATCTTCCGAAACAGTGGTTTGACTTCGCTCCGCTTTGTCTGCAGGAAGCTCGATTTCCTGAAATGCCCCTACGTCAGGAGCAACAACTACTATGGTGGGCTGTTGTGGCGGCTGCTGCTGTTCTGGTTGCGGCGGCTGCTGCTGCTGTTCTGGTTGCGGCGGCTGCTGCTGCTGGTCTGGTTGCGGCGGCTGCTGCTGTTCTGGTTGCGGCGGCTGCTGCTGCTGTTCTGGTTGCGCCGGCTGCTGCTGCTGTTCTGGTTGCGCCGGCTGCTGCTGCTGTTCTGGTTGCGCCGGCTGCTGCTGCTGTTCTGGTTGCGCCGGCTGCTGCTGCTGTTCTGGTTGCGCCGGCTGCTGCTGCTGTTCTTGTTGCGGCGGCTGCACACTGATCTGCTGAGTTTGCGCCTGCGTTGAACTTGATTGTGTACTACTTTGCGGTAATGACATTTCTTCAACATCGCTGCCCGTTAGTAGACTGGCTACCTCTGCGACAGTAAAGCCCTTGGGCCTAGGTTGGTGGGGTTGCTGGACCGCTGTGCTGCTCCCAGCTTGGTTCCCGGACAACGCTTTGGTGCCAAAAAAAACCTTGGCCGGCACACCACCAGTCGTGGTTAATGGCACTTCCTTTTTCTGTTCCTTCTTCTCACCAGCAACTTTCTTGGTACTGGACCTGGTACCTTTCTTTGGGGCCATCTTATTCCGACGTCAGGCAGGAGGCAGATGCACAACAAGTTCTGGTCACACGTGGGCGTGATGTGCAGCAGGACTTCTGTCTGGCTGGCAGTACAACGGGTAGCCAGGTGATGCCGATGACACCTCCTACTCTGTCTTTTGTGCACCTAAAAGCAAAGAAGACAGGAGAAGAACATCAGTGAAATGTTGCATTTGTTTTTGTGGTTCAGTTACTTAGTACTGTACTAGTGCAAACAAAAGATAGTCTAGCCATTTATGAATTTTTTTTAACTAGAGCTATGTTATACTACTAGTACTGTGTACAGCCACACTACACTCTCAGGAAGGTGATGTCTAAAAATTCAACAGATCACATAGAAAACACTTGATCAATAAAGCTGTGGCTACCTGCTCTGGTAGCAGTGGATGAAAGCAGGCCTGCTGGCAGACAAGGCCAGGCAAGCTTGCAGGCCTAGGCCTCAAAATGGCCACCAGCCACATGGCGAGCCCCAACAACATCAGCAAGGCCACCCCAAAATACACACTTCCCCAACTCAATCCAATGGCATCCATGCCCAAAATGATGTCTAAAATCAACAGAACACACAGAAAACAGTAGATTACTAAAGCTGTGGCTACCTGCTCTGGTAGCAGTGGATGAAAGCAGGCCTGCTGGCAGACAAGGCCAGGCAAGCTTGCAGGCCTAGGCCTCAAAATGGCCACCAGCCACATGGCGAGCCCCAACAACATCAGCAAGGCCACCCCAAAATACACACTTCCCCAACTCAATCCAATGGCATCCATGCCCAAAATGATGTCTAAAATCAACAGAACACACAGAAAACAGTAGATTACTAAAGCTGTGGCTACCTGCTCTGGTAGCAGTGGATGAAAGCAGGCCTGCTGGCAGACAAGGCCAGGCAAGCTTGCAGGCCTAGGCCTCAAAATGGCCACCAGCCACATGGCGAGCCCCAACAACATCAGCAAGGCCACCCCAAAATACACACTTCCCCAACTCAATCCAATGCCATCCATGCCCAAAATGATGTCTAAAATCAACAGAACACACAGAAAACAGTAGATTACTAAAGCTGTGGCTACCTGCTCTGGTAGCAGTGGATGAAAGCAGGCCTGTTGGCAGACAAGGCCAGGCAAGCTTGCAGGCCTAGGCCTCAAAATGGCCACCAGCCACATGGAGAGCCCCAACAACATCAGCAAGGCCACCCCAAAATACACACTTCCCCAACTCAATCCAATGGCATCCATGCCCAAAATGATGTCTAAATTCAACAGAGCACACAGAAAACAGTAGATTACTAAAGCTGTGGCTACCTGCTCTGGTAGCAGTGGATGAAAGCAGGCCTGCTGGCAGACAAGGCCAGGCAAGCTTGCAGGCCTAGGCCTCAAAATGGCCACCAGCCACATGGCGAGCCCCAACAACATCAGCAAGGCCACCCCAAAATACACACTTCCCCAACTCAATCCAATGCCATCCATGCCCAAAATGATGTCTAAAATCAACAGAACACACAGAAAACAGTAGATTACTAAAGCTGTGGCTACCTGCTCTGGTAGCAGTGGATGAAAGCAGGCCTGCTGGCAGACAAGGCCAGGCAAGCTTGCAGGCCTAGGCCTCAAAATGGCCACCAGCCACATGGAGAGCCCCAACAACATCAGCAAGGCCACCCCAAAATACACACTTCCCCAACTCAATCCAATGGCATCCATGCCCAAAATGATGTCTAAATTCAACAGAGCACACAGAAAACAGTAGATTACTAAAGCTGTGGCTACCTGCTCTGGTAGCAGTGGATGAAAGCAGGCCTGCTGGCAGACAAGGCCAGGCAAGCTTGCAGGCCTAGGCCTCAAAATGGCCACCAGCCACATGGCGAGCCCCAACAACATCAGCAAGGCCACCCCAAAATACACACTTACCCAACTCAATCCAATGCCATCCATGCCCAAAATGATGTCTAAAATCAACAGAACACACAGAAAACAGTAGATTACTAAAGCTGTGGCTACCTGCTCTGGTAGCAGTGGATGAAAGCAGGCCTGCTGGCAGACAAGGCCAGGCAAGCTTGCAGGCCTAGGCCTCAAAATGGCCACCAGCCACATGGAGAGCCCCAACAACATCAGCAAGGCCACCCCAAAATACACACTTCCCCAACTCAATCCAATGGCATCCATGCCCAAAATGATGTCTAAATTCAACAGAGCACACAGAAAACAGTAGATTACTAAAGCTGTGGCTACCTGCTCTGGTAGCAGTGGATGAAAGCAGGCCTGCTGGCAGACAAGGCCAGGCAAGCTTGCAGGCCTAGGCCTCAAAATGGCCACCAGCCACATGGCGAGCCCCAACAACATCAGCAAGGCCACCCCAAAATACACACTTCCCCAACTCAATCCAATGCCATCCATGCCCAAAATGATGTCTAAAATCAACAGAACACACAGAAAACAGTAGATTACTAAAGCTGTGGCTACCTGCTCTGGTAGCAGTGGATGAAAGCAGGCCTGCTGGCAGACAAGGCCAGGCAAGCTTGCAGGCCTAGGCCTCAAAATGGCCACCAGCCACATGGAGAGCCCCAACAACATCAGCAAGGCCACCCCAAAATACACACTTCCCCAACTCAATCCAATGGCATCCATGCCCAAAATGATGTCTAAATTCAACAGAGCACACAGAAAACAGTAGATTACTAAAGCTGTGGCTACCTGCTCTGGTAGCAGTGGATGAAAGCAGGCCTGCTGGCAGACAAGGCCAGGCAAGCTTGCAGGCCTAGGCCTCAAAATGGCCACCAGCCACATGGCGAGCCCCAACAACATCAGCAAGGCCACCCCAAAATACACACTTCCCCAACTCAATCCAATGCCATCCATGCCCAAAATGATGTCTAAAATCAACAGAACACACAGAAAACAGTAGATTACTAAAGCTGTGGCTACCTGCTCTGGTAGCAGTGGATGAAAGCAGGCCTGCTGGCAGACAAGGCCAGGCAAGCTTGCAGGCCTAGGCCTCAAAATGGCCACCAGCCACATGGAGAGCCCCAACAACATCAGCAAGGCCACCCCAAAATACACACTTCCCCAACTCAATCCAATGGCATCCATGCCCAAAATGATGTCTAAATTCAACAGAGCACACAGAAAACAGTAGATTACTAAAGCTGTGGCTACCTGCTCTGGTAGCAGTGGATGAAAGCAGGCCTGCTGGCAGACAAGGCCAGGCAAGCTTGCAGGCCTAGGCCTCAAAATGGCCACCAGCCACATGTCCAGGCCCAACAACATCAGCAAGGCCACCCCAAAAAACACAGTTCCCCAACTCAATCCAATGCCATCCATGCCCTAAATGTGATTGAAAATGAAATATATTCAAAAAACAAAAGGAACAGTTGCTTCATCATGCACACACACACCCATGAGGCCATGCCCATGGCTAGCTCGGGCCTACTACTACAACCCACAAAATTAAAATAAATTAAAAAAAAAAAAAGGAATGATGATAATTAATTATCAAAAATAAATTGTAGTTACACAACAACTGCAATGCCCACAATCAAACACAACAACCACTTACTTGTAAAATATCCTATTCCAAAAATCCTGAAATCCAATTGCAATGATGCAGGAGACAAAAAGAGAGATCTTTCCAGCTCCAAATCCAAAGGCAGAATGAGCAGGAGATGGACAAAGCACTGGGAGGAGCCTGCTGGACAGGAACAGGAAGTTGGAGAATCTGTGTCACTTCCTCCCTCTCTCCACTTTGTAAAAAAAAAATGACTCCTGGAGTCCTTGCACAAAAAAGGAAAGCCAAATGTGAATGTAAGGAGTTCTTTTCATCCAAAATCAGTATTTGCAGATGGTTTCATGCTGCTAGAGCCGATATTCCTCTCCAAATTGTAAATTTTACGTTGTTGAGTTCTCCAGCTTCACATTACTTCCGCCGGCGTGTCGAAAACGATATGATCGCGTTCTCTTCTTTGTCCCTGTCGCGTTGGATATGACGTGTTCGCGGTCTCTTTCTCCTGTTCGCGTTCGATTTCATGTGCCCGCGTCCTCATTCTCTGGCTCGCGATGTAGAATGACATGTTCGAGATCTCAATCTTCTCATACTCGCGCGGTGCATGATCGCGAGAAGAAAGACCTGATCGCGCGACAAATGACGTGATCGCGTGAAAAATGACTTGAATGCGGCCGCGAACTCTCGCGAGACAGCGCAAAATGGCTACCAAAATCCAACATCTCGTGGAGAACGCGACCGGGTCAAGAAAACTTGTCGGAGAACGCAGGGATTCAGGTAAGGCGATCGCGCGCGCGCGAGAATGTATTGTTTTACAGCGCGAGCAAGAAAAAAATTATCGCTAAGCTGCGGAATGCGGAAATTTTTACATTTTCGCGCTTTCCGCGGAACGCGAGAATGCCAAAATATCGCAACTTCCGCGAACGGAACGGAATTTTGGCCCAGGCCTAGTGGAGACACACATCACAAGGCATGCCACACGGGGACCAATGCGTGCACACTCAGACACTGGTACTCACCACTATGCAAAGAAGTCGCGTATGAGCCGAGTCCGGATGTCCTCTTGCGGCTCCACATCCTCCACATCACTAGCCCCATTGCCAAGCCCTTCGTCCTCCACGGGTGGATGGTCTTCGTCATGTTGATTCAGGATGAGTGGCACTGCTCTTTCAACTGCCATGTTGTGCAGCATGCAGCAGACCATGAAGATCTTGCAGACCTTCGCCGGGGCATATGGGAGTGCGCCGCCGGTCTTGTGGAGGCACCTGAATCGGCTCTTCAGCATGCCAAACGTCCTCTCTATCACTCGCCTTGTCCGGCCATGGGCGGTGTTGTAGCGGAGCTGGGCCGGCGTGATGGGGTTGCGGAGAGGTGTGAGCAGCCAAGGCATGTTGGGATAGCCAGCGTCCCCTACATGGAAAGCACATGGTCATCGTTAGCAGTGGAGAAGCGGTCGTGCTGGTAGGCTATACAGAATACAGGACAGACAAACTGTACCCACCAACAACACATGCCCGTTCGTTGCGCAGCTGCATCATCATATCAGGCATCCCGCTACGCCTCATGATGTAGGCATCGTGTGCTGATCCTGGAAAACGAGCACAGACATGTGAAATCACCATGTTGGACAGACACACCACAAGGGCATTGATGGAGTGGTAGTGCTTCCGATTGCGGTACGCCACCTCCCGTGCGTGTGGTGGTACCAAAGCTACATGTGTCCCATCTATGGACCCAATGACATGGGGCATCCCTCCCAGGGCATAGAATCCACGCTTGACCTCAGTCATCTGTTCAGGGGTTGGGAACTTGATGAAGTCATCCAGGTGAATCAACATGGCCTCTAAGAAATCATGCAGCACACCACTGAACGTGCTCTGGGACATGCCACCGACATGAGCTATGGTATTTTGAAAGGTACCCGTGGCAAGAAAATGTAGGGCAGCCATTACCTTCAGCTGGGGTGTCAGTGCCGTGGGATACCTGTGCTGCGGTTGCAGGTGTGGTGCCAGTCTCGCCGTCAACTCCAGAATCAACGGTTGGGTGAAGCGGTAGAGCCGGATGCTCTCATTATCCTGCATGGCAGCCAAGTCTGGAATTCTTCGGGCAAGAGGCGGCGCTCTGCAGTAATTTTGAAGTGACAAGGAAGAGTGAGTGCACTACGACAACAACTCATGTGTACTGAGCACATGTTAATCTGGCAATACACACATGCTACATAGGGAGTCAGGTATGTGCTACATGGCCAGGACACGTATGGATGCAAGGTGACACTCCTTCAAAGACCCAGCTACACACGGAGATTGAGAACCTCCCCATGCCACGCCATGGGAATAGCTGTGTCCCAGTGCAAGTGAACAGCCAGACGCAACACAGGAGTGACATACGCCCACACATCAGCAGCAGTAGGATGCCGATTGCAGAGATTGGTAGCGGAACACTGGAGCCACAGGTCACATGACATTACACTAGGCCAGCCCACACACCTTGCCATGAAGGTGCACATGTCATGACTCACCACACATACCTTGTGAGGATGCTGACATGTCCTTGTCACGCTACTCCGTGTCCCATGCATACATGTGCACCTCACATCCGATACCACATGTGGCATGGTGTGCGGAACAGTGTGCAATGACAATCTACACACAGACACATGTTTGTTGCTGCAACGGCTGCAGCTTTTGAGGGTGTTCCAACATCAACCTGATGGGAAGCCCCCACACATACATGACATAGTCACATTGTGCACCGTGGGAAGTGACAAGTCAGGTGTCATAACCCCTGTACCGGGCATCAGGGGACACTTCCGTGTGTTGGTGTCCGTGCCATGCCAGTGACGCTCACCCCAAGTGCGCAGTACGACATGCACACATGTCAAAGGAGTCAAGGGCATGCCTGGCACACATCGCACCATCACACAGTACATCTGTACACATCTCATCCTACATCTGGTGCCTTCTCGACTCAGGAGTAATGTTCCACATCACAGGCCTTTCACACCTGTGCCCCACACATGTAGTGATGCACAGACTATGCCTCGATGTCAATTAATGGACAAGTATGTCCATCCATGGACAAGTATGTCCGCCCCATCCCTACCTGTGTGCCGCCTGTCACCACTGTGATGTGTGAATACCGCTGTACTGCTGCAAAGAGGGCCTGTGTACGTTCCCATATCACTATGGGAGTGCTGCCGTATGTGTACCCATCGTGATGGCGAGCGTAGAGGCATGTGTACGGCCCATACCACTACGAGTATGCATACGCGAGGCCACACATACTGATAGGGAGCGTACACACGCCTGTACGCGCCCTATCAGTATGGGTGGGCTCGCGTATGCGTACTCGTAGTGGTACGGGCCGTACACACGCCTGTACGCTCCCTATCAGTATGGGTGGGCCCGCGTATGCGTACTCGTAGTGGTACGGGCCGTACACACGCCTGTACGCTCCCTATCAGTATGTGTGGCCTTGCGTATGCGTACTCGTAGTGGTACGGGCCGTACACACGCCTGTACGCTCCCTATCAGTATGTGTGGCCTTGCGTATGCGTACTCGTAGTGGTACGGGCCGTACACACGCCTGTACGCTCCCTATCAGTATGGGTGGGCCCGAGTATGCGTACTCGTAGTGATAGGGAGCGTACAGGCGTGTGTACGGCCCGTACCACTACGAGTACGCATACGCGGGCCCACCCATACTGATAGGGAGCGTACAGGCGTGTGTACGGCCCGTACCACTACGAGTACGCATACGCGGGCCCACCCATACTGATAGGGAGCGTACAGGCGTGTGTACGGCCCGTACCACAACGAGTACGCATACGCAAGGCCACACATACTGATAGGGAGCGTACAGGCGTGTGTACGGCCCGTACCACTACGAGTACGCATACGCAAGGCCACACATACTGATAGGGAGCGTACAGGCGTGTGTACGGCCCGTACCACTACGAGTACGCATACGTAAGGCCACACATACTGATAGGGAGCGTACAGGCGTGTGTACGGCCCGTACCACTACGAGTACGCATACGCAAGGCCACACATACTGATAGTGAACGTAGTCACGCGTGTACAGGCCGTTGCAATGCATTTGGGGTGCCCTAGGGCCCCGGAACGCACCGTACCTGTGTGTGGAGCTCAAAATTACATCGGGGACACATGAGGGACAAGTATTAAGGCCTACATGCATGCTGGTTGTCATGGAGACCAAGTTCAAATTTCGAATATCTTCTGGAAGGTGAACACCAGAAGTCAGTTGGAATAAAATTACTTTGTTGCAATGTGTTTGTGGAGCTGACATCATGCAGGAGAATGAAACCGATAGAGTACACACAGACTGCTAGGTTTGAAGGGATTGGTGGAAACATAGGATGCAAATGTGAGTGACCAATCACTCTGTACTTCTGTGCATGAGACAGGGCAGAAAGGCACATATAAGGCAGCCAGGTCCCATGAGGGAGTACTTGCCTGCACATCTTTGAATTCGTCGACCCAGCTGCTGCTACTGATTCCCTGGAACCATGTCAAGGGCTGTGGAGAGGTCACAGCCATTCACCCTGGAAGAGAACATGGCATTGCTGGATGTGATCCTCCCACAGTACCCCATGCTGTATGGGCGACCAGGGTATCAGGTGAGTGCATAGGCCACTGGCACAGACTGTCCCTATGTTCTGACTGTGACTTCTGCCATTGTGTCCTGGTGTGACACACATGCCATGTACTGTTGGGGGGGGTCCCAGGGGGGGGGGATGCCTGATGTCTCCCAGCAGTGCCCTGAGACAGGAGGGGTGTGGGCCTATCACTAACAGCAGTGCCCTGAGACAGGAGGGGTGTGTGCCTATCACTAACAGCAGTGCCCTGAGACAGGATGGGTGGGTACAGAGTGCTCCCAGCAGTGCCCTGAGACAGGAGGGGTGTGTGCCTATCACTAACAGCAGTGCCCTGAGACAGGAGGGGTGGGTAGAGAGTGCTCCCAGCAGTGCCCTGAGACAGGAGGGGTGGGTACAGAGTGCTCCCAGCAGTGCCCTGAGACAGGAGGGGTGTGTGCCTATCACTAACAGCAGTGCCCTGAGACAGGAGGGGTGGGTAGAGAGTGCTCCCAGCAGTGCCCTGAGACAGGAGGGGTGGGTACAGAGTGCTCCCAGCAGTGCCCTGGGACAGGAGGGGTGTGTGCCTATCACTAACAGCAGTGCCCTGAGACAGGTGGGGTGGGTAGAGAGTGCTCCCAGCAGTGCCCTGAGACAGGAGGGGTGGGTACAGAGTGCTCCCAGCAGTGCCCTGAGACAGGAGGGGTGGGTACAGAGTGCTCCCAGCAGTGCCCTGAGACAGGAGGGGTGGGTACAGAGTGCTCCCAGCAGTGCCCTGAGACAGGAGGGGTGGGTACAGAGTGCTCCCAGCAGTGCCCTGAGACAGGAGGGGTGGGTACAGAGTGCTCCCAGCAGTGCCCTGAGACAGGAGGGGTGTGTGCCTATCACTAACAGCAGTGCCCTGAGACAGGAGTGGTGGGTAGAGAGTGCTCCCAGCAGTGCCCTGAGACAGGAGGGGTGGGTACAGAGTGCTCCCAGCAGTGCCCTGAGACAGGAGGGGTGTGTGCCTATCACTAACAGCAGTGCCCTGAGAGAGGAGGGGTGGGTAGAGAGTGCTCCCAGCAGTGCCCTGAGACAGGAGGGGTGGGTACAGAGTGCTCCCAGCAGTGCCCTGAGACAGGAGGGGTGGGTACAGAGTGCTCCCAGCAGTGCCCTGAGACAGGAGGGGTGGGTACAGAGTGCTCCCAGCAGTGCCCTGAGACAGGAGGGGTGGGAGTGATGCACAGTGTGAGCATTGATCATTAATTGTGACATTGCCATCATTCCACCTGTGTACCCACTATGGCATGTACTGCTTTTTCCCTCACCAGAGGATCATGTCCCTATGACAAAGGTGCAATGCGTTGGCTGCATGACATGCCTTGTTGTTACCAGCTAATTTGTTATCAAATGTCTCTCTGTGACATGTGGCTGGTGTATTGATGTGGTGTCACTTGTTCTTCCTCACAGGTAGGCGCCACTGCTAAGGAGCAGATCTGGCTGACCGCCGTCAGTGCCGTGAGGGGTGTGGATGGTCGGAGGCGGAGCCTGTCCCAGGTGAGGAAACGCTGACAGGATATCCGGTGCTGGACGCGGAGGATTGCACGGGTCCTGCTGGAGGACTCACCTGAGAGCCACAAGAACCGCGGGCGCCGCCATCTGAGCCACCTTCACAGGCGTGTGCTGCCGGTGGTCTTTCCAGACTTGGATCGGCGCTTACAGGCGAAGCAGCAGCCGGAAGGGGGTAGGTACATGTGTGTGTTGTGTGTCACCGGCATTTGTAAGGGCACAGTTGCATGAATTCACTGCCAGGGTTTAAAGGTGCTGTGCAGATCCATTTTGCCCCAGTATAGCGCTGCGCCCCTGCCACCCTTCCCCTCCTTGCAATGTGTTCCCTGGTCTGTGTGTAGCCACTCCTTCACAAGGTAATGTAGGCTGGCGCTTTGTCCACGAGAACTATGCCTGTAGCATCATGTGTGGGGGTGGTGGGTAACAGGTTTTGGGACCTTGGCTGTGCCCTGTCAAGTTCACTGCATGTGGGTTCCATGTCAGTTGGCACTGATGCTGACTCCAGACATGGGAGTTGGTCTCTCATGTGTCATGCCTTACAGTGCGCATGTCCTATGTAGTGGCCTGTGACATGATGTGCATGAGTGTGCGATACGCATACTGCAGGGATGGTGGCGTGGGTTGCAGTCATTACCATTCAGGAGCATGGAGTTGCGTGGCCACTACTGTCCCCTGGGGCACCTTTTCATCGGTGTTGTATGTGTCATCATAAACGTGGACACTCTCAGTGTCTACAGCGTAGGTTGTGCTCTGTGCCATTGTCCCCTGGCACCATGTATATAGACGTGCTATTTTGTACAGGTGTCCACTGTGCAGCCTGACCTGAATGTCCTTCTTCATACTCACAGTTTGTCTTGTTATACTCATCTGAGGATGGGCACTGGTACCTCATTATTTGTACAGGCGCACCTTGGCTGTTTGGCGTCCAATCTTGCATTTTGCCTGCCCCTGTGTTTATCACCCAGACTATGAGATGTTGGTGCCACCTGTGTCTCAACTATTTGCCTCGTGTAGGGGGTGGTTGGGGCGGGCAAAGCCTATATGTCAAATCCAGATTTCTGCTTGCTGGGTCTGGGCAGTGTGTGATGTTTGTCTGGACACACACGCAAGGTGCAGTGACCCAGTCATGTTGTGCATGTTTTCTGCATTACCTATGCAGCATGTGTCTCAAGTTCATGGATATGGTCCCTGGTCATCGGTATTTTCGCCAACGCTGTGTGGTGCAGATGCAGTGCTGGATTGTCCCCAGGGCCTGGGTGCTATGTCAGACTCCGTTTCCTGTCTTTAGCTATTGTCTCATGCTCTCCATGGTATTTCAGTGGCATGGTGGCTCAACCAACTGTGTGTTTCATGCCCTACATCGGTACCTTGTTTAGTAGATGTTAGGGATCTTCCTTTTCAGGCTATGCAATGTTACCTATGTAGATTGGACTCATGTGACAGATGTGTACAGGTGTCTGATTAATTTCTGTCTCTCCACCCTGCCCACAGCATCGTCGGGGGACACAGAGGGAGACATGGACACAGACCAGGCGGAGGGACCGAGCACCAGTGCCAGCCGTGACATCGGGGCTGGCACATCGAGTGGGACAGAGGCGGAGGAGAGTGTGGCCGAGGACCTGTCGACTGGCACATCAGAATACGAAGCTGACAGGTCCGAGGAGGATGTCTCCGAGTGCGCGGTGGCTGCACCAGCAGCTGACAGCGGAACAACACCTCGCACCGCCCCCTCAGTTCCCATCAGCCACCTCCCACTTGCTCGTGTCCCTTCCCAGCGTGCCAGGTCACCGCATGTCTCCTTCATGCCAGGCACCGCACCCCCTGCCCCTGTCTCCACTGCTGCCGCCAATGCTGAGTCTGTGGACATCCAGCGGCAAATGCAGGTTGGTCAGGCTGCGATCCTTAATGTCCTCCATGCCCACGGGCAAACACTCAACAACATCGAGGCATACTTGGAGGGCATTCATTCATCGCAGGCTGACCAACGCAACTTGCTGAGGTCCATAGACTCAACACTGACTGCAGCAGTGGGTCTCCTGCAGCGCGACCTCCCCCCACCTACCCCTGCCCCATCCACACTTCCCACTCCCATGCCTGTCCCACGTACACCCAGACGTCGGCATGCACCCACATCAACAGACACAGGCACCACACCAGCAGGGAAGGTCCACCGCACTCCTCCTGACACGCACACACAGGGTGAGGTAGGCACACCCACTGGGTCGGGGGGCAAACGTGTGACACGCAGCCATAGTGGGAGTCCGCATTCCACCCAGTCCACTCCCTCCAAATCCCCTCCCCTCAGCTCTCCTGGCCCCATCTCCCCCAAGGACTCCTTCATGGCCGCTCTGTCCCTGAGCCCCACAGTGACACCACCCCGCAAGCGTTCAAGGAAGTCCTCGGTCACGGTGGTTGATTCTCCCCCCCTGTCTACGCCCTCCCCCGGTGGCGCTGCGACCCATCCCTCTGACCCCCCCTCCCTCCTTGGGGCCTGTGGATCCTTCGGGTGCAGGGGACTCCCTGGAGGACCTTGCAAAGGTGTGTAGTGCCATCCTGGCCTCCGCCTTTGGCCCTGCCCCACCCCCTGTGGTGGAGTCCTCCATCCCTGCACCCACAACGCCTCCCCTTTGCCCTGATGTCCCTGCGGTGCCTGTTGCTTCCCCCCCCCATGATGCCCTCACCCCTGTGGAAGACGATGGCATGTAACTGTGCAGGCAAGGTAGGGGACACGCATCCCACTGTGTCCCCCATCCAGCTGAGACTCATTGACTGCCCTATGGGCTTTGTGAATATTGAACTGCCTGCAATCCACGGACATTGTGCTCATGCTGAATAAAGCTTAATTTTTGTTTCATTTTAACACTACTGCTATGCTGGTATTGGTGTTGGTGGGGCTGCTACATGGTTTTGGGTGGTGTTTATGTGTTGGGTGTGTGGGATCTGTAGGAGTGTGCTGCTCATTTGGGGGACCCTGGGATCTGTGTGCCATCACAAGGTGTTAGCTAAGTTTCTTTGTTCATGTGAGCAGTTAATGCATGGTGCAATTGTCCCAGGGTGTATTCCTCCCTCTGTGTACCCTGATATCTTCCCTGCAGGGTGTTCCCAATCTTTAGCGCAGAGCTGTGTCTACATGAGCTGTGTGTGTGACGGAGCCCTTCTACTTTGGCCATGCATGCAGGGCCATGTCTCCACCTGCAACATTCGTGGCATCCTTGGTGATCACTGTACTTGTGGGTGGAGTCTGTTGACATGAGTTCATGGGGACATGTTCCCTTGTAGGCAGTATGCATGTGGGTACTTCCAGCCTCACACACATGTGTTGCACACCTCCTGTCTCTGGGCACTGCTGGGAGTGATAGGCACCCACCCCTCCTGTCTCAGGGCACTGCTGGGAGGACTCTGCACCCACCCCTCCTGTCTCAGGGCACTGCTGGGAGTGTTAGGCACACACCCCTCCTGTCTCAGGGCACTGCTGGGAGCACTCTGTACCCACCCATCCTGTCTCAGGGCACTGCTGTTAGTGATAGGCACACACCCCTCCTGTCTCAGGGCACTGCTGGGAGCACTCTGTACCCACCCATCCTGTCTCAGGGCACTGCTGGGAGTGTTAGGCACCCACCCCTCCTGTCTCAGGGCACTGCTGGGAGTGTTAGGCACCCACACCTCCTGTCTCAGGGCACTGCTGGGAGGACTCTGCACCCACCCCTCCTGTCTCAGGGCACTGCTGGGAGTGTTAGGCACCCACCCCTCCTGTCTCAGGGCACTGCTGGGAGGACTCTGCACCCACCCCTCCTGTCTCAGGGCACTGCTGGGAGTGTTAGGCACCCACCCCTCCTGTCTCAGGGCAGTGCTGGGAGGACTCTGCACCCACCCCTCCTGTCTCAGGGCACTGCTGGGAGTGTTAGGCACCCACCCCTCCTGTCTCAGGGCACTGCTGGGAGGACTCCACACCCACCCCTCCTGTCTCAGGGCACTGCTGGGAGTGTTAGGCACACACCCCTCCTGTCTCAGGGCACTGCTGGGAGCACTCTGTACCCACCCATCCTGTCTCAGGGCACTGCTGTTAGTGATAGGCACACACCCCTCCTGTCTCAGGGCACTGCTGGGAGCACTCTGTACCCACCCCTCCTGTCTCAGGGCACTGCTGGGAGGACTCCACACCCACCCCTCCTGTCTCAGGGCACTGCTGGGAGGACTCCACACCCACCCCTCCTGTCTCAGGGCACTGCTGGGAGTGTTAGGCACACACCCCTCCTGTCTCAGGGCACTGCTGGGAGCACTCTGTACCCACCCCTCCTGTCTCAGGGCACTGCTGGGAGGACTCCACACCCACCCCTCCTGTCTCAGGGCACTGCTGGGAGGACTCCACATCCACCCCTCCTGTCTCAGGGCACTGCTGGGAGTGTTAGGCACACACCCCTCCTGTCTCAGGGCACTGCTGGGAGCACTCTGTACCCACCCATCCTGTCTCAGGGCACTGCTGTTAGTGATAGGCACACACCCCTCCTGTCTCAGGGCACTGCTGGGAGCACTCTGTACCCACCCATCCTGTCTCAGGGCACTGCTGGGAGTGTTAGGCACACACCCCTCCTGTCTCAGGGCACTGCTGGGAGTGTTAGGCACCCACCCCTCCTGTCTCAGGGCACTGCTGGGAGGACTCCACACCCACCCCTCCTGTCTCAGGGCACTGCTGGGAGGACTCTGCACACACACCTCCTATTTCTGGATATGTACGCTTGGAACATACACGGTGGGGGTACGCTCCATGCATACGAGGGTGATGGTACGGGTCGTACTTACACTGTTGGGGTGGGTGTACGGTACGTACATACGCGGTTGGGGGTACGCTCCATGCATACGCGAGTGAGGGTACGGGTCGTACTTACACTGTTGGGGTGGGGGTACGCTCCATGCATACGAGGGTGAGGGTATGGGTCGTACTTACACTGTTGGGGTGGGGGTACGCTCCATGCATACGCGGGTGATGGTACGGTACGTACATACACTGGTGGGGTGGGGGTACGCTCCATGCATACGAGGGTGAGGGTATGGGTCGTACTTACACTGTTGGGGTGGGGGTACGCTCCATGCATACGCGGGTGATGGTACGGTACGTACATACACTGGTGGGGTGGGGGTACGGTCCGTACATACACAGGTGGGGTGGGGGTACGGTCCGTACATACACTGGTGGGGTGGGGGTACGGTCCGTACATACACGGGTGGGGTGTTGGTACGCTCCATTCATACACGGGTGGGGGTTCGGTCCGTACATACACTGGTGGGGTGGGGGTACGGTCCGTACATACACTGGTGGGGTGGGGGTACGGTCCGTACATACACAGGTGGGGTGGGGGTACGGTCCGTACATACACTGGTGGGGTGGGGGTACGGTCCGTACATACACGGGTGGGGTGTTGGTACGCTCCATTCATACACGGGTGGGGGTTCGGTCCGTACATACACTGGTGGGGTGGGGGTACGGTCCGTACATACACTGTTGGGGTGGGGGTACGGTACGTACATACGCGGTTGGGGTGGGGGTACGCTCCATGCATACGCGGGTGAGGGTACGGTACGTACATATGCGGTTGGGGTGGGGGTACGCTCCATGCATACGCGGGTGATGGTACGGGTCGTACTTACACTGTTGGGGTGGGTGTACGGTACGTACATACGCGGTTGGGGGTACGCTCCATGCATACGCGGGTGAGGGTACGGGTCGTACTTACACTGTTGGGGTGGGGGTACGCTCCATGCATACGCGGGTGATGGTACGGGTCGTACTTACACTGTTGGGGTGGGTGTACGGTACGTACATACGCGGTTGGGGGTACGCTCCATGCATACGCGGGTGAGGGTACGGGTCGTACTTACACTGTTGGGGTGGGGGTACGCTCCATGCATACGTGGGTGAGGGTACGGGTCGTACTTACACTGTTGGGGTGGGGGTACGGTACGTACATACGCGGTTGGGGTGGGGGTACGCTCCATGCATACGCGGGTGAGGGTACGGGTCGTACTTACACTGTTGGGGTGGGGGTACGCTCCATGCATACGAGGGTGAGGGTACGGGTCGTACTTACACTGTTGGGGTGGGGGTACGCTCCATGCATACGCGGGTGAGGGTACGGTACGTACATACGCGGTTGGGGTGGGGGTACGCTCCATGCATACGCGGGTGAGGGTACGGGTCGTACTTACACTGTTGGGGTGGGGGTACGCTCCATGCATCCGAGGGTGAGGGTACGGGTCGTACTTACACTGTTGGGGTGGGTGTACGGTACGTACATACGCGGTTGGGGGTACGCTCCATGCATACGCGGGTGAGGGTACGGGTCGTACTTACACTGTTGGGGTGGGGGTACGCTCCATGCATACGCGGGTGATGGTACGGGTCGTACTTACACTGTTGGGGTGGGTGTACGGTACGTACATACGCGGTTGGGGGTACGCTCCATGCATACGCGGGTGAGGGTACGGGTCGTACTTACACTGTTGGGGTGGGGGTACGCTCCATGCATACGTGGGTGAGGGTACGGGTCGTACTTACACTGTTGGGGTGGGGGTACGGTACGTACATACGCGGTTGGGGTGGGGGTACGCTCCATGCATACGCGGGTGAGGGTACGGGTCGTACTTACACTGTTGGGGTGGGGGTACGCTCCATGCATACGAGGGTGAGGGTACGGGTCGTACTTACACTGTTGGGGTGGGGGTACGCTCTATGCATACGCGGGTGAGGGTACGGTACGTACATACGCGGTTGGGGTGGGGGTACGCTCCATGCATACGCGGGTGAGGGTACGGGTCGTACTTACACTGTTGGGGTGGGGGTACGCTCCATGCATACGAGGGTGAGGGTACGGGTCGTACTTACACTGTTGGGGTGGGTGTACGGTACGTACATACGCGGTTGGGGTGGGGGTACGCTCCATGCATACGCGGGTGAGGGTACGGGTCGTACTCACACTGTTGGGGTGGGGGTACGTTCCATGCATAGGGGGGGTGGGGGTAGGGTCCGTACATCTCTATCCCCACGCTATGTGATGCTTGTGCGGGCCGTACCCAGGCCTTTGCCACGTGGGTACGATCCGTCCCGCCATTGTTGGGGTGACGTGGGTGTGGGCGTGGTACGTCTCGTACCCACGCTCTTGAGGCGTGGGTACGGGACGTACCGGTCTGGTTGTGTTGCCGGTTCGCGTGGTGACGGACTTCCGTTGTGGCGGTCGCTGGCTTAGCTGGACACGCCCCCTCGTAGTGACCAGGGCATGGGTGTCAGGTATGTCCTGGGCATGTGTGGTGTGTGACTTTGGTGGGGGTTTTGTGGCCTGCCCTGGTCCTGCCACCCCCACCCCCCCTCCTTTCCCCCCTCCCTTAGTTGTTCTGACCTTCTGCGGCGTCTGCGTCGGAACCTGTAGAGGAGGTGGACTGCTATGAGGGCCGGGATGACCCGTAGGTTCGGGTCCATGTCTGTCCGTCGCGTACGGGTCCTCCTTGTTCGCGTCGTCCTGTGTGTCCGTCGCGTACTGGTGGTCCTTGTTCGCGTCGTCCTGATTTCCCGGCAATTTTTGGCAGCCGGAAAATATTCACCGTGCGGGATGACGTCGGTGCGAATCGTGATTCCTGGTTCGTGAATGGCAGGCTGCGAGCGTCCCGACGTCAGGTCGGCCCTTTCCCGGATCGCATTGGTAGGTTTATTTTGTTCGGTCGGGCTTTTTTACGAATCGTACGGAAATGGTGTTCCGTGCGATTCGTAATTCCTTGTTTGTAAATTTTGACGACCGGGTACGCGTCGGACGGAGACTTTGCTCCGTCCGACGGTTCGTACCCGGTTTTTACAGGATCGTGATCGGCACCTTAGTGAAGATTTTTGTAAATGTCTCCATATACATTGGTTTAGATGGAAGTAACATCCTTGGATAGCTGTATGGGGGTACAGTTTTAGAATGCAATTTATCATGGCTTGCTCAAAGTCTATGATAATTCTTTGAGGGTAAAAATCATTTGATTCTTGTTTTAGTTTTCCTAGCATTTCATTATATGTTGTGTTTTGTTTGTTAGGTAATAGTGCATAAATTAAAGGTATGGAAGTGTTGTGATATTGACCGTGTATTGTGTAAAGCTGGTAGAATGGTTTTGGGCATATTGTAAAGGTGCCATCCATCATCCATGTTTGGCATTGTTGGAGTTTAGTTATATTGTTTGCAGTAGCAAACATTATGATTCTTTTTTCTGTACTTTTGTTATAAAAAAAAATAAAAGGTTCATTATTGTGGGTGATAGTTAGTTCTGGTGGAATGATGATATCTTGAAAAGTTTTAGGGGATGGTATAGTTGTCGTGGTTGATTTTTTGGTCCTAGCAATTGTTCTTTTTATAGAAGCAATTGATGGTAATTGGCCTCTTGCTTCGTTGGGCACTCTAGGTAATAGTTCTTTTAGGATTACACTTGTAGCAGTTTGTGAACCAGTGCTTAATTCTTTTATATTTTCAAGGGTTGATCTGACTTCTATTTCAGAGAGATTGGGTGGATGGTTATGCTCTCTTGTATATAGTACAGTTGTTTCTCTTGTTGTTGCTCGTCCGTAGCATTTGTTAGAATAATATTTAGAACACTTCCAGTTCACTTTTCGGTCCATCTGCTTTTCTTGGGTGTATGTGTAACCCATGTAACACAATAGGAATTTTCCTTTCTGCGATGTTATAAATTGGGCTTCTTCTGTCATCGTGATGTGTTAGAAATCTGGAAAAAATGTATATGAAAATATATGCAATAGTACTTTATATATTTCTATGAAAATAGGAAACAAAAAACGTTTTTATATATACTTACCAAGTGTTTTTGGTTGTATTTGAATGAAGATGTTCTTTGTAGACAAAATGCTGTTTAGTTGATGTAGCCTCTGAAAGTTAAAGAACATATATTGTTTTGGTTGGTTTCGTTTTTTTAAGTGGGGTGGTATTCTGTTTGGTACAGACTATATTTTTTTTGTTGAAACGTTTTTTATTGTTTTCCAAATCAACAACTCAACAAACATCCCCCCGCCTTCACCCGTACAGGAAGTACCACACATTTATCATCAGGACCAATTATTCAGGAGAAGGAACAACCTTCCCACCCAGTCCTCTACCCCCCCATCCTCCACCCCATGTCAGTGTACCCCCGTCCCCTACCCGTCTTCCGATGTGCCCCTCCTCCCTAATAAATAAGATACAGGAGCCCAACCTCTCCCTAAGCAAACGAAGCCTTCCCTCATGCCGAGTGGTATAGACTATAGGTGTTAATTTATACAGGTTTTTAAAAACTTAAAAAAGAGAACATGGATTTGTTTAGGGGTTTAGGATGTTTTGGGGTTTGAGTAGGATTTAATTAATATTTTAGAAAGTATTTTGATAGTATACTTACTTTTTTAGTGAGTCCTTTCTGGCAATGTTCAATATTTTCTTTAGCTGTTTTGAGTAATATCTGTAGTGGAAACATAAAGAGATGGAATATATAAGTTATTTATTTATTTGAGTAAAGATAAATTAGTGTTTTAGTTTAATTTGGCAGGTTAGTTAGAAAAGATAATTTACTTACGTTTTTAGAATAGTAGTAGGATGTAGGTTTCTTCTGTTTAGCAGAGTTTCTTCTTCGTTCAATGCTTTGGTTTAAGGCACAGTAGAAGACTTGTTTTAATTGGTTAATATAGTGGTTTTAAATTGTTTCTTGAATGTTATTGGTTGTTTTCTGTATGTGGCCTTTCTATTGGATGTTTTGAATTTTTTTTAGTTAATTGGTTTCCTTTTATGGAAAATGCTAGGTAAGAGTATATTTAGTTTTAAAGGAGGAGAGTTTTAAATAATTATATAGAGAAAGATTGTTTATAACGTGTTTAAATTTTTTTAAATGTGTTCGAAATGCCTATGTGATAATTATTTCTGTGTTTTTGTATTATGTTGTTAAATATTTTTATCGTTATAAATGTTATGTTTATGTTTAAGTAGAATATAATTTGAAAATGTATGTTTTCGGAAAATATTGTATTTATGTTGTTTAAAGTATTGGTTTTATTAGTATTAGAATTGTCGATATATTTAAAAAAAACGATATTATTGATGTCTATATTTTGGTTATCGATATTTGTTACATTTGTTATATTTATTTATTTATGTCGATATTTGGGTGCCAATTACGATCCGGTAAAAAAAATTCCCGTACGACTCGTATCCGGACTTTTTACCGTACGAATCGTACAAGTGGCGTACAAACTGGCAATCACGATTCGCATGGTAAAAAGCCCATACGAGTCGCATTGGGAATAATTCCCCACACGTCCTCGGGTCGGAAAAAGTGTCCGACACGTCCTCGGACGATTTACCGTACAAACGTGAAAAGCGAAGTCCAACCGGGGAATCACGATCCGTCCGAATGTACAACCGTATGGTTAAAAGACCGTCCGCACCGAACTCCTATAACAACCATGGAGACGTCCAAACAGGTGCCCGGTACGTGCCGTACCCCCCCCAGCCCCCGCATGTACGCGCCGTACCCCCCCCAGCCCCCGCATGTATGCGCCGTACCCCCCCCAGCCCCCGCATGTACGCGCCGTACCCCCCCCAGCCCCCGCATGTACGCGCCGTACCCCCCCCAGCCCCTGCATGTACGCGTCGAACCCCCCGTGTATGTACACCCGAGTACGTGTCAAACCCCCCTGTGTATGTACACCCGAGTACGCGTCGAACCCCCCCGTGTATGTACACCCGAGTACGTTTGAGTCGTACCCCCACCCGTGCTGGGGGTACGCACCGTACATACACGGGTGGGGGTACGACTCGAACGTACTCGGGTGTACATACACGGGGGGGTTCGACGCGTACTCGGGTGTACATACACGGGGGGTTCGACACGTACTCGGGTGTACATACACAGGGGGGTTCGACGCGTACATGCGGGGGCTGGGGGGGTACGGCGCGTACATGCGGGGGCTGGGGGGGGTACGGTGCGTACATGCGGGGGCTGGGGGGGGTACGGCGCGTACATGCGGGGGCTGGGGGGGGTACGGCGCGTACATGCGGGGGCTGGGGGAGGTACGGCGCGTACATGCAGGGGCTGGGGGGTGGTTCGACGCGTACTTGCGGGGGCTGGGGGGGGGTACGGCGCATACATGTGGGGGCTGGGGGGGTACGGCGCGTACATGCGGGGGCTGGGGGGGTACGGCGCTTACCGGGCCACCTACTCTGGTCGTTTCGCGCCGTACTTCGCTTTTCCGGCACTTTTTGGGTGCCGTAAAAATATCGCCGTCCGGACTGCTGTCGGTTCGAATCGTACTTCCTGGGTCGTGAAACGCTGCCTGGAAGCGTCCCGACGTCACGTCGCAGCATTCCCGGATCACATTCGTATGCATATTTTCGTCGGTCGGTGTTTTTTACGATTCGTACGGAAATGGTGTTTCCGTGCGAATCGTAATTCCATGTTCATAATGTTTTACAACCGAGTACGAGTCGGACGGAGAATACGCTCCGACCGACGGTTCGTACCCGGTTTTTACCGGATCGTAATCGGCACCTTAGTATTGCGATATTGATGTGTGCGATTTTTGTGTGATCGATATAATTGTATTACGATATTGTAGTGTCGATATTAGTGTAGTTTTTTAATTAAGTATACAATGTCGATAATTTTGATGTCGATATTTTTGAAGCGATATTTGTGTAGTTCGATAATGTGTCTTTCGATAATATGTCAGAGATCCTTTACAAACATCATATTGGTTTTTTAGAGATATTTCTTAAAATTAACATTTATTTATTTTCATAATTTAAATTTAGGTAACCATTTTCTACTGTACTGACAGACACAAGGGCCTGAGAGTGGCCTGCAAAGTATTTAAAAATGAAGTACAACGTTTTATTTGAGACCAATTTTGCCTCGCCTGCATATACATATAAAGTTTTTGTTGTTTCTTTCTAAAATAAATGAAAGATTTTTAATGGATATTTCTCATATTTTAAGCAATGCATATTAGTCTCATTTCATAATTTACTTTTATTTAGTGGTTTTCTAAGGTACTGATGGACCCCAGGGCTTCAGATGGATATATGAACTATTTTAAGTACAATATTTACTTCATTTATTTTTGTGCAAAATTGCCTTGCTCAAAAAAGCAAAGCTATTGCTGACTTCCTAAAAATTAAATCTTTGTTTTGAATGGATATTTCTTATACTTGTAGCTATTTAATATGGCACAAAGATTACTGGGCAATCAACATTGAATAGCTGATGAAGAAAAGGAAGAGGTCAGCCTGCATTATTGGTAGGAACAAAGTTACAAGTGTGTTTATTTGTGGACGTTTATGCACCTATGTTATGTGTTTTGCATTGGAAAGGGTAGAGCCAAAGCAGTCTTGCTTAGTACCCTAGCCCCCTTTAGAAGTCAGACTTGCTTTGCAACCCAGAAATTCTCTGGAATAATTTATGAGTCTTCTTTTGATGAACGCCTATAAGAGCTGAATTTGTAGTCCATTTATCACAGAAATACTAGTGAAAATTGCACCAAACTACACCAATTTTTAAAACGGTGAGATTAGGTGATTAGCCCAGGATCACAGGATGTTGCGCATTCCTGCCGAGATTCAAACCCGGTTTCCCAGCTTTGAGGTCGACTGCTCTAACCATCAGGCTATATCCTCTCCCCAATTAATTATGCATACCCAGACCAGTTTAAAATTCCACCAGCCACCAATGGCACTAAGTACAAATGATTCTATGCAAAGGAGGGGTAGCTATTTGACCCTGGAGAGTTAACATGAATGTTTTTCAGAATTTCAAATACAAATAATCATTAAACTTGTCAAGTTGTATAACGAATGCAAAAGAAACAAACTATTTTGGAAACATTCAGGTGCCAATTACGATCCGGTAAAAAGATGTCCCCGTACGACTCGTATCCGGTCTTTTCACCGTACGAATCGTACAAGTGCCGTACAAACTGGCAATCACGATTCGCATGGTAAAAAGTCCATACGAACCGCATTGGGAATCATTCCCCACACGTCCTCGGGTCGGAAAATGTGTCCGACACGTCCTCGGACGATTTACCGTACAAATGGGAAAAGTGAAGTCCGACTGAGGAATCACGATCCTACCCGTGCGTCCGATCTCACAACCGTATGGTAAAAACACCGTCCGCACCGAACTCCCATTGCAACCATGGAGACATGTGCCCGCATACGCGCCCAACACTCCCCCCAGCACCCATATGTTCGAGTCGTACCCCCCGTGAATGTACACCCCCCCTGTATGTACACCCGTGTACGTGTCGAACCCCCACCCGTGTATGTACACCCCTGTACGTTCGAGTCATACCCCCACCCCTGTACGTGTCGTTCCACCGTGTATGTACACCCCTGTACGTCAGAGTCCTACCCCCACCCCTGTACGTGTCGTACCCCCGTGTACCCACACCCCTGTACGTCAGAGTCATACCCCCACCCCTGTATGTGTCATACCCCCGTGTACCCACACCCCTGTATGTTCGAGTCGTACCCCCACCCCTGTACGTGTCGTACCCCCGTGTACCCACACCCCTGTACGTCAGAGTCGTACCCCCACCCCTGTACGTGTCGTACCCCCGTGTACCCACACCCCTGTACGTTCGAGTCGTACCCCCACCCCTGTACGTGTCGTACCCCCGTGTACCCACACCCCTGTACGTCAGAGTCGTACCCCCACACCTGTACGTGTCGTACCCCCGTGTACCCACACCCCTGTACGTTCGAGTCATACCCCCACCCCTGTACGTGTCGTACAACCGTGTATGTACACCCCTGTACGTTCGAGTCATACCCCCACCCCTGTACGTGTTGTACCCCCGTGTACCCACACCCCTGTACGTCAGAGTCGTACCCCCACCCCTGTACGTGTCGTACCCCCGTGTACCCACACCCCTGTACGTTCGAGTCATACCCCCACCCCTGTACGTGTCGTACCCCCGTGTACCCACACCCCTGTACGTCAGAGTCGTACCCCCACCCCTGTACGTGTCATACCCCCGTGTACCCACACCCCTGTACGTCAGAGTCGTACCCCCACCCCTGTACGTGTCGTACCCCCGTGTACCCACACCCCTGTACGTTCGAGTCGTACCCCCACCCCTGTACGTGTCGTACCCCCGTGTACCCACACCCCTGTACGTCAGAGTCATACCCCCACCCCTGTATGTGTCGTACCCTCGTGTACCCACACCCCTGTATGTTCGAGTCGTACCCCCACCCCTGTACGTGTCGTACCCCCGTGTACCCACACCCCTGTACGTCAGAGTCGTACCCCCACCCCTGTACGTGTCGTACCCCCGTGTACCCACACCCCTGTACGTTCGAGTCGTACCCCCACCCCTGTACGTGTCGTACCCCCGTGTACCCACACCCCTGTACGTCAGAGTCGTACCCCCACACCTGTACGTGTTGTACCCCCGTGCACCCACACCCCTGTACGTTCGAGTCATACCCCCACCCCTGTACGTGTCGTACCACCGTGTATGTACACCCCTGTACGTTCGAGTCATACCCCCACCCCTGTACGTGTTGTACCCCCGTGTACCCACACCCCTGTACGTCAGAGTCGTACCCCCACCCCTGTACGTGTCGTACCCCCGTGTACCCACACCCCTGTACGTTCGAGTCATACCCCCACCCCTGTACGTGTCGTACCCCCGCGTACCCACACCCCTGTACGTCAGAGTCGTACCCCCACCCCTGTACGTGTCATACCCCCGTGTACCCACACCCCTGTACGTCAGAGTCGTACCCCCACCCCTGTACGTGTCGTACCCCCGTGTACCCACACCCCTGTACGTTCGAGTCGTACCCCCACCCCTGTACGTGTCGTACCCCCGTGTACCCACACCCCTGTACGTCAGAGTCGTACCCCCACCCCTGTACGTGCCGTACCCCCGTGTACCCACACCCCTGTACGTTCGAGTCGTACCCCCACCCCTGTACGTGTCGTGCCACTGTGTATGTACACCCCTGTACGTTCGAGTCGTACCCCCACCCCTGTACGTGTCGTACCCCCGTGTACCCACACCCCTGTACGTCAGAGTCGTACCCCCACCCCTGTATGTGTCGTACCCCCGTGTACCCACACCCCTGTACGTTCGAGTCATACCCCCACCCCTGTACGTGTCGTACCCCCGTGTACCCACACCCCTGTACGTCAGAGTCGTACCCCCACCCCTGTACGTGTCATAGCCCCGTGTACCCACACCCCTGTACGTCAGAGTCGTACCCCCACCCCTGTACGTGTCGTACCCCCGTGTACCCACACCCCTGTACGTTCGAGTCGTACCCCCACCCCTGTACGTGTCGTACCCCCGTGTACCCACACCCCTGTACGTCAGAGTCGTACCCCCACCCCTGTACGTGCCGTACCCCTGTGTACCCACACCCCTGTACGTTCGAGTCGTACCCCCACCCCTGTACGTGTCGTGCCACTGTGTATGTACACCCCTGTACGTTCGAGTCGTACCCCCACCCCTGTACGTGTCGTACCCCCGTGTACCCACACCCCTGTACGTCAGAGTCGTACCCCCACCCCGTACGTGTCGTACCCCCGTGTACCCACACCCCTGTACGTTCGAGTCGTACCCCCACCCCTGTACGTGTCGTACCCCCGTGTACCCACACCCCTGTACGTTCGAGTCGTACCCCCACCCCTGTACGTGTCGTACCACCGTGTATGTACACCACTGTATGTCAGAGTCGTACCCCCACCCCTGTACGTGTCGTACCCCCGTGTACCCACACCCCTGTACGTTCGAGTCGTACCCCCACCCCTGTACGTGTCGTACCCCCGTGTACCCACACCCCTGTATGTTCGAGTCGTACCCACACCCCTGTACGTTCGAGTCGTACCCCCACCCCTGTACGTGTCGTACCCCCGTGTACCCACACCCCTGTACGTTCGAGTCGTACCCCCACCCCTGTACGTGTCGTACCCCCGTGTACCCACACCCCTGTACGTCAGAGTCGTACCCCCACCCCTGTACGTGTCGTACCCCCGTGTACCCACACCCCTGTACGTTCGAGTCGTACCCCCACCCCTGTACGTGTCGTGCCACCGTGTATGTACACCCCTGTACGTTCGAGTCGTACCCCCACCCCTGTACGTGTCGTACCCCCGTGTACCCACACCCCTGTACGTCAGAGTCGTACCCCCACCCCGTACGTGTCATACCCCCGTGTACCCACACCCCTGTACGTTCGAGTCGTACCCCCACCCCTGTACGTGTCGTACCCCCGTGTACCCACACCCCTGTACGTTCGATTCATACCCCCACCCCTGTACGTGTCGTACCACCGTGTATGTACACCACTGTACGTCAGAGTCGTACCCCCACCCCTGTACGTGTCGTACCCCCGTGTACCCACACCCCTGTACGTTCGAGTCATACCCCCACCCCTGTACGTGTCGTACCACCGTGTATGTACACCCCTGTACGTTCGAGTCGTACCCCCACCCCTGTACGTGTCGTACCACCGTGTATGTACACCCCTGTACGTCAGAGTCCTACCCCCACCCCTGTACGTGTCGTACCCCCGTGTACCCACACCCCTGTACGTTCGAGTCGTACCCCCACCCCTGTACGTGTCGTACCACCGTGTATGTACACCCCTGTACGTCAGAGTCGCACCCCCACCACAACCTCCTAAGTACGGAGCGCACCCCAGGCCCCAACATCACAACCGCATGTACGAGTCGTACCAAGCCACACACAAGGACAGCACCGTACAACCAAATGGCCCATGTACACACCGTACACACGCTAAAAACGCACGTACACCACCAGGACAAACCAAAACAACACAAGAATACACCATTCGAATGGCACAAAGCCACAAAACATGTCCAACAACCACTAAAATAACACATTCACTGACCTGCAACTGCCAAAAACAAACAGAGGCCCAAAACACCACCACTCCTTATAACACACCCACCCAAACTTCAAACACAGCCACACCCACCAATGGACCAATAAAAAGGGCCCACACTCACAAACCATGAGCCTTTGCAACAGACTCACTGCTGCCAGACACCACAGACAACCTACAGCACCATACTACAAGCTTCACCACACCTTACACTTGCACACCTTCACACAACCACCTTCACAAACACCCCCTCATCACATTCACACACACACCTGCACAACCACACCCACACACCCACAACCATCCACACACCTCCCCCACCATCCACACACACCCCCCACCATCCACACCCACACCCCTCACCATGCCCACTAACAAGAATCCAAAGTTCAGTAACCGAGAGTTGGAGGTCCTTGTCGATGAAATCCTCAGAGTCGAGCCACAGCTCTTTGGAACATTGGTCAGACAGACCAGCATGGCAGCAAAAACAGCCATGTGGCAGACCATCGTCGATGCTGTGAATGCTGTTGCGAACACCAGCAGGACCAGGCATGAATGCCAAGCCAGGTGGTACGATCTGCGGAGGAGGGTCCGAGCCAAGATGCTGGAGGAACACAACCAGGCCAACGCCACTGGAGGAGGGCCGTCCCGCAGACCCGTACACTACCAGCCCTGGGAGGAGAGGGTGATGGCCATACAGCCGGTGGAGGCAGTCGAAGGATTAGAAGGACTCCGAGACCCGGGTGAGTACACAACCAACGCACCTCACATGGGGGGAACGTCATCCACAACCAAAATCACTAACAGGCACGCAACCACCCCAAGCTATCGCATGACTCAACCACACTCCATGAACACGCACATGCCACTGCCGCCACCATGCCCCATGCACCCAGCTGGACAATGTCAAGTCACAGGCCACAGAAGACACCAACACATGACACGGTAACCCGGATGGCGGGAGGGTGGGCCCCAAAATTCACATTGTGCAACTCAGAAGCAGATAACAATGCCCTCTGCCCATATGGTCCAGGTCACAGCCAGACAAACAGTGTGTCCCCACACAGGAAAGACTCGCCAGCAAATGGCGGACGCCTTGCATCAACACATGGGGGTGAAGGCACTGTTTTGCACATGACAGCAGCTAATGAACAGCCAACATTGTGAAAGAGTGGCAGCACACACCACCACAGCAGCAGCGCCGAGACACACACTACACCCAATGGGTGCCTGGAGATCAGAAACAAACTCACATCAACAAGCCAAGGGCCATTCAAAGATCTGCTAACAGTCTGTGCCCAGGAAGCTGGGCTGAGGTGACAGAGGGTGACACACAGAGGGAGGGAGAGGGGGACAGAGAGGGAGGGAGAGGGGGACAGAGAGCGAGGGAGACACAGGGAGAGCAAATCAGCCGTGTGGTGTGTGGGAATGTCTGCTCGTCAGCAGGTAGACTGCGTGCATGTAGCCAAGGGTGGCCAGTGCCAGAACCCCCCCTCTTCTCCATGGCAAAACACAGGGCCATGTCACAACCTGTTCACGAGCACAACCACAGCTACCTGCATTATATAACTGTGTGGATCCACTCCATGTGCACATGTACAGTGCTACACGGAAGGCGCCAATGCATGGCTCGCCACACCTGCCCACTCCACTGCTAACTGCAGTCACACTTGACGCAGCAAGTAAGACTGTGCCACACATAGTTAAAGGGGCCAAAGTGGTGCCCAAGGGACACACCCATGCACAAGTGCACTGTGAGTGGAATGCAAGACAGATCCTAATTCCAAGAGGAAATGTGCCAACTTTGAAACTGATGAAACATGGATGTTGCATGGACCAAAATTAACATTGTCTCTCTCACACACAGGTCAACCTCGTGGTTCACCCCCCAACACTGGGGGGGAAGACTCACAGGACCCGGATCTGCGGGAGCCCGATCCCACCGGCAGCGACAACTCTCACCACTCTGTGGACGACCCCGAACAACCTGGCACCTCTGGTGTCCAACCACCTGCAGCACCTGCGTCAGGTACAACGGGGCCAACCACCACCCCCACTCCTGCCACATCCCAGGAGACACCCAGGATCCCTGCCCCACCACCACAAAGCAGCCAGGCTGGCCAGGAGGGACACGGTGTCCCGGGCACCCAGGAGGAGGCAGGCGACAACGCCAACGACACCCCTCAGGGGTCCCGGAGACCCGATGTGCCCACAAGGGCAGGCCAGGTGCAAGTGGGCAGGGGTGGTGGGAGTGGAGGACGGCGGAGGCGCCAGCCTGACCAGTTGGCTGGGGACCCGGTATTTTCCCATGTCCGAAACATCCTGGACACATACCGGCAGGACACCACGGGCCTGGCCCAGGTTGTGTCCGTCCTCGAGGGGATCAAGACCCAGCAGGCCCTTGCAACATGCGGAGCTACATGCCTGTCTACTGCAACACCAATGGAGGATGGAGACAGACAGGCTGAGCAAGTGACAGTGTTCCAGGGGATTCACAATACACTCCGTCGGATGGCCGACAACATGGGCAACCCTCCCTGTGCCAGAAGGCGTAGAACATCACCACCCACAGGGAGGGATCAGGAGGAGGAGGAAACATCCGATGGAGCATCCCAAACATCATCACGGCCTGCTTCTGAGGGTCCCCGCAGGAGGCCGGGTAGTCCACGGAAAGGACCGTGAGGGTCGGCGCTACATAACCATCTCCCAGGACACCTGGCCTGGCACCTGGCCCACTGGAGCAACAGCATCACAGCATCAAGAGACATTCTCTGCCACATGGCCCTGCTGGTCACTGTCTGACCAATTTTGACAAAGACTGTGGCATGGACTCTGAGGATTTCCAATGGCAAGGACACCAACTCCCCTACTGAACTTTGGATTCCAAACTCCCGGAAAGCCCCTCACGTTATACCCCCCCCCCCTCCCCCCCACAAAAATAAAAAATCACACCATGAAGAGAAGATGCCTGCTGGTTGCATTATTACCTTACATGTGTCTTGTAAAGTCTAAACATGCCTGAGTTATCTTTTGACTTCAACCATCCACACCCTGGGGCCTGAGTCTGGCACAGGACACACGGGTCACAGTGTATTAGGCAAGACAGACATGGAGCACCATACACACCTGTGATGGGCCCAACCAGCTGAGGGGGTGGCCGCACAACCGTGTTGACAGACACATTGAGTACAGCAACAGTCATGCGCAGAGCTCAGGGATCCAGTCCAGTGTCCTGGGGTGCACCCAGGTATGTGTAGACAGGTGGCAGAACCATGTCCTGCAAGCTTGAGTCCGGTGGATGCAGAGAATGGGGGCCTGCCCAACGTTGGATGCATGGGGATGGCACATGTCACAATACCCACACAGTCATGGACATCATGCCCAATACACAGTCTCAGCCCACACACACAGCTTGCATCTTGCTACTCGACACATCGACACATAGCCACTATCCGGGAAAACCATGCCAGACATGCTGGATGCACCGTGGCAACACACCAGCATTGACTAAGAAGAGGCACCTTGGAGGCATAGGGACACCTTTATTAGTCATGTTTCCGGGATTGCAGAGGCAACTTGAAGTACACATGAACACTTCATGTGGAGTAACATGTGGGTCCAACACTGGCACCCCCCTTCTGCAGCACAAATGCGTGTTAGCCATGGAACTGGCACACAATTGTCGGCTAACAGCTAAACACCCACAGCTGCTCACGGAGAGACTGCCATACACCATAGATCCTCAGATGTAGAAGTCCCACACCATGTCAAGCCAATGCAAACCGTATGTGTCCGAGGGCAGTGTTACACACTGATGCCATCATCACAATCCACTATCCCATCACTGATGACTGTCAACCAGTCAGACCATCTATTCAGGTGTACACAGCTGCATGTTGTGTCCCATGGTGATGCTACATGGCTGCAGAGGAACCAAACATCCACAGGGGCAGTGTGCATACATCGTGAACAACTGCCACACCCAATACACCCCTGATGCATCCCTTACCCTAAGGAGACTTCAAAACTTGTTCGTGCGTGTAACGCTGAGTCAGCACACAATGACGTGTCCATGAGGAATAGCAGTGCCACAACAATGCAACCAGCAGACGGCATGCGCAAGTACCTGGGGATGAGAGACACACAAGCAGTCAGCCACAAAAAGCACAGCCACTTGCATGTGCATGAACTCGACACATGTATGGATGACAACATGCTAGTTCACAATTATGACTGGGGAAATACAACCATCACTGGCACCATCACTCCAGTGACACACCCACACACACCTCTGACTCACGTGCCATACATGCAGGTGGAGACACACATCACAACACATGCCACACGTGGAGCAATGTGTGCACACTCAGACACTGGTACTCACCACTAAGCAAAGAAGTCGCGTATGAGCCGAGTCCGGATGTCCTCTTGCGGCTCCACATCCTCCACATCACTAGCCCCATTGCCAAGCCCTTCGTCCTCCATGGGTGGATGGTCCTCGTCATCTTGATCCAGGATGAGTGGCACAGCTTTCTCAACTGCCATGTTGTGCAGCATGCAGCAGACCATGAAGATTTTGCAGACCTTCGCAGGGGCATATGGGAGCGCGCCGCCGGTCTTGTGGAGGCACCTAAATCGGCTCTTCAGCAGGCCAAACGTCCTCTCTATCACTCGCCTTGTCCGGCCATGGGCGGTGTTGTAGCGGAGCTGGGCCGGCGTGATGGGGTTGCGGAGAGGTGTGAGCAGCCATGGCATGTTGGGATAGCCAGCGTTCACTACATGGGAAGCAAATGGACATCGTTAGAACTGGTGAAGCGGTCGTGCTGGTAGGCTATGCAAAATACAGGACAGACAGACTGTACCCACCAACAACACATGCTCGTTCGTTGCGCAGCTGCATCATCATTTCAGGCATCCTGCTACGCCTCATGATGTAGGCATCGTGTGCTGATCCTGGGAAATGAGCACAGACATGTGAAATCACCATGTTGGACAGACACACCACAAGGGCATTGATGGAGTGGTAGTGCTTCCGATTGCGATACGCTACCTCCTGTGCGTGTGGTGGTACCAAAGCTACATGTGTACCATCTATGGACCCAATGACATGGGGCATCCCTCCCAGGGCATAGAATCCACGCTTCACCCCAGTCAACATTTCAGGGGTTGGGAACTTGATGAAGTCATCCAGGTGAATCAACATGGCCTCTAAGAAATCATGCAGCACACGGCAGAACATGCTCTGGGACATGCCACCAACATGAGCTATGGTATTTTGAAAGGTACCCGTGGCTAGAAAATGTAGGGCTGCCATTACCTTCAGCTTGGGTGTCAGTGCCGTAGGATACCTGTGCAGCGGTTGCAGGTGTGGTGCCAGTCTCGCCGCCAACTCCAGAATCAACCGTTGTGGGAAGCGGTAGCACCGGACACAATCATTCTCCCGCATGGCAGCCAAGTCCGGAATAGCTCGGGGAAGAGGCGGCGCTCTGCAGGAATTTGGAAGTGACAAGAAAGAGTGAGTGCCCCACAACAACAAATAATTTGTACTGAGCACATGTTAATCTGTCTATACACATATGCTACATACGGAGTCAGGTATGTGCCACATGCCCTGGACACGTATGGCTGGCAGGTGACACTCCTACCAAGACCCAGCTACACACGGAGATTGAGAACCTCCACATGCCATGCCATGGGATTAGCTGTGTCCCAGTGCAAGTGAACAGCCAGACGCAACACAGGAGTGACATACACCCACACATCAGCAGAAGTAGGATGTCGATTGCAGAGACTGGGAGCGGAACACTAGAGCCACAGGTCACATGACATTACACTAGGACAGCCCACACACCTTGCCATGAAGGTGCACATGTCATGACTCACCACACATTCATTGAGAGGATGCAGACATGTCCTTGTCACACTACTCCGTGTCCCATGCATACATACGCACCTCACATCCGATACCACATGTGGCATGGTGTGCGGAACATTGTCCAATGTCAATCTACACACATACACATGTTGGTTGCTGCAACAGCTTCAGCTTTTGAGGGTGCTCCAACATCAACCTAATGGGAAGCCCCCACACATACATGACATAGTCACATCATGCACCGTGGGTAGTGACAAGTCAGGTGTGGTAACCTCTGTACCGGGCATCAGGGGACACTTGCGTGTGTTGGTGTCCGTGCCATGCCAGTGACGCTTATCCCCAGTGAGCAGTACGACATGCACACATGTCAAAGCAGTCAAGGGCATGCCTGGCACACATTGCACCGTCAAACATTACATCTGTACACATCTCATCATACATCTGGTTCCTTCTCGACTCAGGAGTAATGTTCCACATCACAGCCTGTCACACCTGTGCCCCACACATGTAGTAATGCACAGACAATGCCTTGATGTCCATCCATGGACAAGTATGTCAGCCCTATTCCTTCCTGTGTGCTGCCTGTCACCACTGTGATGCGTGAAAACCGCCGTACTGCTGCTAAGAGGGCCTGTGTACGTTCCAATATCACTATGGGAGTGCTGCCGTATGTGTACCCATCGTGATGGTGAGCGTACAGGCGTGTGTACGGTCCGTACCACTCTGGGTGTCCTCGCGTGTGCGTACTCGTAGTGGTACGGACCGTACACACGCCTGACCGCTCCATATCACAATGGGTGTTCTCGCGTATGCGTACACGTAGTGATAGGGAGCGTACAGGCGCGTGTACGGCCCGTACCACTACGAGTACGCATACGCGAGGACACCCATACTGATGGGGAGCGTACAGGCACGTGTACGGCCCTACCACTCTGGGTGTTCTTGCGTATGCGTACTCGTAGTGGTACGGACCGTACACACGCCTGTACGCTCCATATCACAATGGGTGTTCTCGCGTATGCGTACACGTAGTGATAGGGAGCGTACAGGCGCGTGTACGGCCCGTACCACTACGAGTACGCATACGCGAGGACACCCAGAGTGATAGTGAACGTAGGCACGCGTGTACGGCCCGTTGCTATGCATTTGGGGTGCCCTAGGGCCCCGGAACGCACCGTTCCTGTGTGTGAAGCTCCAAATTACATAGGGGACACATGAGGGACAAGTATTAAGGCCTACATGCATGCTGGTTGTCAAGGAGACCAAGTTCAAATTTTGAATTTGTTCAGGAAGCTGCACGGCAGAAGTCAGTTGGAATGAATCTACTTTGTTGCAATGTGTTTGTGGGGCTGACATCATGCAGGAGAAAAAAACAGATTGAGAACCCACAGACTGCTAGGTTTGAAGGGATTGGAGGAAACATGGGATGCAAATGTGAGTGACCAATCACTCTGTACTCCTGTGCATGAGATGGGCCAGCAAGGCAGATATAAGGCAGCCAGGTCCCATGAGGGAGCACTTGCCTGCACATCTCTGTATTCCACGACCCAGCTGCTGCTACTGATTCCCTGGAACCATGTCAAGGGCTGTGGAGAGGTCACAGCCATTCACCCTGGAGGAGAACATGGCTTTGGTGGATGTGATCCTCCCACGGTACCCCATGCTGTACGGGCGACCAGGTTATCAGGTGAGTGCAGTGTCCACTGGCACAGACTGTGTCCCTTTTTAGTGACTGTGACTTCTGCCATTGTGTCCAGGTGTGACACACATGCTATGTACTGTAGGGGGGGTCCCAGGGGGGGGGAATGCCTGATGTCTCCCAGCAGTGCCCTGAGACAGGAGGGGTGGGGGCCTATCACTCCAAACAGTGCCCTGAGACAGGAGGGGTGGGGGCCTATCACTCCCAGCAGTGCCCTGAGACAGGAGGGGTGGGGGCCTATCACTCCAAACAGTGCCCTGAGACAGGAGGGGTGTGTGCAGAGTCCTCCCAGCAGTGCCCTGAGACAGGAGGGGTGGGGGCCTATCACTCCCAGCAGTGCCCTGAGACAGGAGGGGTGTGTGCAGAGTCCTCCCAGCAGTGCCCTGAGACAGGAGGGGTGGGGGCCTATCACTCCCAGCAGTGCCCTGAGACAGGAGGGGTGGGGGCCTATCACTCCAAACAGTGCCCTGAGACAGGAGGGGTGTGTGCAGAGTCCTCCCAGCAGTGCCCTGAGACAGGAGGGGTGGGGGCCTATCACTCCCAGCAGTGCCCTGAGACAGGAGGGGTGGGTGTGATGCACAGTGTGAGCCTGGATCATTGATTGTGTAGTTGCCCTCATTCCACCTGAGTCCTTTCAATGGCACGTACTGCTTTTGCCCTTCCCCCAGAGGATCATGTCCCTATGACAGAGGTGCAATGCGTTGGATGCATACTATGCCTTGTTGTAAACAGCGCATGTGTTCTAATCTGTGTCCCTGTGACATGTGCCAGGTGTATTGATGTAGTGTCACTTGTCCATCCTCACAGGTAGACGCCTCTGCCAAGGAGCAGATATGGCTGGACGCCGTCAGCGCCGTGAGGAGTGCGGATGGTCGGAAGCGGCGCCTGTCCCAGGTGAGGAAACGCTGGCAGGATATCCGGTGCTGGACGCGGAGGATCGCACGGGTCCTGCTGGGGGACTCACCTGAGAGCCATAAGAACCGCGGGCGCCGCCGTCTCTCCCACATCCAGAAACGTGTGCTGGCGGTGGTCTTTCCTGACTTGGACAGGCGCCTACAGGAGATGCAGCAGCCGGAAGGGGGTAGGTACATGTGTGTGTTTGTTGTGTTTCACCAGCATTTGTAAGTGCACTGTTCCATGGATACACTTCCATGGTTTATGGTGCTGTGCAGATCCTGTTACCCACAGTGTTGCAGGGCTCTCCTGCCTCCCTTCCCCACCTTGCAATGTGATCCCTGGTCTCTGTGTAGTCACTCCATCACAAAGTTATGTAGCCTGACACCTTCTCCAAGTGTACAATGCCTGCAGCATCATGTGTGGGGGTGGTGTGTAACAGGTTTAGTGACCTTGCCTGTGCCCTGTCCAGTTCTGGACTTGTGGATTCCATGTCAGTTGGCACTAATGCTGATTCCAGACATGGGAGTTAATCTCTCGAGTGCAAGGCCTTCCAGCAGGCATGTCCCATGTGGTGGCCTGTGACATGATGTGCATGATTGTGCGTTATGCATAGTGCAGGGATGTTAGCGTGTGTTGCAGTCATTCCCATTCAGGAGCATGGAGTTGTGTGGCCACTACTGTCCCCAGGGGCATCTTTTCCTAGGTATCATGTGTGTAATCCGAGAATGTCGACAATCTCTGTGTCTACAGCATAGGTTGTGCTCTGTGCCATTGTCCCCTGGCACCATGTATATTGACGTGCGATGTATTGCAAGTGTCCACTGTACAGCCTGACGTGATTTTCCTATTACATACTCACGGTGGCCATTGCCTTTGTGTCTTGTTGCAATCATCTGATGATGCCCATTTGGACATGATAATTTGGACAGCCGCACCTTGGGTAGTTTGTGTGCAATATTGAAGTTTTGCATCCCATGTGTATTTCACCCTGACTAAGAGATGTAAGTGCTTCCTGTGTCTCCACAGATTTGTCTCATGTAGGGGGAGGGGGGTGCGGGCATGGCCTACATGTCAAGACCTGTCATCTCCTTGCTAGGACTGGCCAGTGTGTGATGTTTGTCTGGACATACACTCAAGGTGCATTGTGCCAGTCAGGGTGGGCATGTTCTCAGTATTACCTATGCTGCATGTGCCTCTAGTTCCTGGATGTGGTCCCTGCTCATCCCTATTGCCTGCCTCGCTGTGTGGTGCAGATGCAGTGCTGGATTGTCCCCAGGGCCTTGCTCCTCAGTCAAAATTCCATGTCATCTCATTTGCTATTGTGTCATGCTCTCCATAGTTTTTCCATGGCATGGTGGGTCACACAACTGTGTCTTGCAGGGCCTAGATATGTACCTTGTTTTGTAGTTGTAACTCTTCCTTTTTTTCAGGCTATGCACTGTGACCTAAGTAGATTTGACTCATGTGACATATGTATACAGGTGTATGATTAATTTCTGTCTCTTCACCCTGTCCACAGCATCGTCGGGGGACACGGAGGGAGACATGGACACAGATGGCACGGAGGGACCGAGCACCAGTGCCAGCGGTGGCATCGTGCCTGGCACTTCGAGTGGGACAGAGGCGGAGGAGAGTGAACCCAGGGACCTGTCGACTGGCACAACAGAGTATGAAACTGACGGGTCCGAGGATGATCTCTCCGAGTGGGCGGTGGCTGCACCACCATCTGACAGCAGCCCTACATCTCGCACCGCCCCCTCCATTGGCATCAGCCGCCTCCCACTTGCTCGTGTCCCTTCCCAACGTGCCCGGTCACAACATGTCTCCTTCCTGCCAGGCACCGCACCCCCTGCCCCTGTCTCCACTGCTGCCGCCAATGCTGAGTCTGTGGACATCCAGCGGCAGTTGCAGATTGGTCAGACTGCGATCCTTAATGTCCTCCATGGCCACAGCCAGGTCCTCAACAACATGGAGGCATACTTGGAGGGCATTCATTCATCGCAGGCTGACCAACGCAACTTGCTGAGGTCCATAGACTCCACACTGACTGCAGCAGTGGGTCTCCTGCAGCGCTACGTCCCACCCCCTACCCCTGCCCCTTCCACACTTCCCACTCCCATGCCTGTACCACATACACCCAGACGTAAGCATGCACCCACCACAACAGACACAGGCACCACACCAGCAGGGAAGGTCCGCCGCACACCTCCTGACACGCACACACAGGGTGAAGTAGGCACACCCACTGGGTCGGGGGGCAAACGTGTGACACGCAGCCAGAGTGGGAGTCCGCATTCCACCCAATCCACTCCCTCCAAATCCCCTCCCTTCAGCTCTCCTGGCCACATCTCCCCCAAAGACTCCTTCATGGCCGCTCTGTCCCTGAGCCCCACAGTGACGCCACCACGCAAGCGGTCAAGGAAGTCCTCGGTCAGGGTGCTTGAGTCCCCCCCCTGTCTACACCCTCCCCCAGTGGCGCAGCGACCCTTCCCTCTGACGCCCTCCCCTCCTTGGGGCCTGTGGTTCCTTCGGGTGCAGGGGATTCCCTGGAGGACCTTGCTAAGGTGTGCAGCGAGATCCTGGCCTCCGCCTTTGGCCAAGCCCCACCTCCTGTGGTGGAGTCCTCCATCCCTGCACCCACGTCGCCTACCCTTCGCCCTCCTGTCCCTGCGGTGCCTGTTCATTCCCCCCCACTTGATGCCCTCACCCCTGTGGAAGACAACGGCTTGTAACTGTGCAGGCAAGCTAGGGGACACGCATCCCACTGTGTCCCCCATCCAGCTGTGACTCCTGGACTGCCCTATGGGCTTTGTAAATATTGAACTTCCTACATACCAGTTTTTGGATCATGCTGAATAAAGCTATTTATTTTTTGTCCTTGGAACACTCCTGCTTTACTGGCATTGCTGTCGGTGGGGCTGCTACATGGTTGTGGGTGGTGTTCATGTGTTGGGTGTGTGGGAAATGTAGTAGTGTGCTGCTCATAGGGGGGACCATGGGATCTGTGTGCCATCACACGGTGTTAGCTAGCTTTCTCAATTAATGTAAGCAGTTGCTGCATGTTGCAATTGTCCCAAGGTGTTTTCCTTCCTCTGTGTACCCTGACTTCTTCCCTGCAGGGTGTTCCCAATATTTCGCGCTGAGCTGTGTGTACATTAGCTGGGTGTGTGACAGACTCCTTCTACTTTGCACATGCATGCTGAGCGATGTCTCCACCTGCATCATTCGTGGCATCCTTGGTAGTCATTGTACTTGTGTATGTGGACTATTGACATGACTTCATGTGTACATGTTATCTTTTCTGCGCTATGCATGCGTATACTCCCAGCCTCGCACACATGTGGTACATGTACTGCAGGGTCTTTGTGCACCTGACTGACATTTGTGGGCATGGTATCTGTGGCTACTCCACCCTTTGCGTTCCATGGGCACTGCTGGGAGTGTTAGGCACACACCCCTCCTGTGTCTGGGCACTGCTGGGAGGACTCTGCACACACCCCTCCTGTGTCTGGGCACTGCTGGGAGTGATAGGCACACACCCCTCCTGTGTCTGGGCACTGCTGGGAGTGTTAGGCACACACCCCTCCTGTGTCTGGGCACTGCTGGGAGGACTCTGCACACACCCCTCCTGTCTCAGGGCACTGCTGGGAGTGATAGGCCCCCACCCCTCCTGTCTCTGGGCACTGCTGGGAGGACTCTGCACCCACCCCTCCTGTCTCAGGGCACTGCTGGGAGTGATAGGCCCCCACCCCTCCTGTCTCTGGGCACTGCTGGGAGGACTCTGCACACACCCCTCCTGTCTCAGGGCACTGCTGGGAGTGATAGGCCCCCACCCCTCCTGTCTCTGGGCACTGCTGGGAGGACTCTGCACCCACCCCTCCTGTCTCAGGACACTGCTGGGAGTGATAGGCCTCCACCCCTCCTGTCTCTGGGCACTGCTGGGAAGACTCTGCACACACCCCTCCTGTCTCAGGGCACTGCTTTGAGTGATAGGCCCCCACCCCTCCTGTCTCTGGGCACTGCTGGGAGGACCCTGCACCCACCCCTCCTGTCTCAGGGCACTGCTGGGAGTGTTAGGCCCCCACCCCTCCTGTCTCTGGGCACTGCTGGGAGGACTCTGCACCCACCCCTCCTGTCTCAGGGCACTGCTGGGAGTGATAGGCACCCACCCCTCCTGTCTCTGGGCACTGCTGGGAGGACTCTGCACCCACCCCTCCTGTCTCAGGGCACTGTTTGGAGTGATAGGCCCCCACCCCTCCTGTGTCTGGGCGCTGCTGGGAGTGATAGGCCCCCACCCCTCCTGTCTCAGGGCACTGCTGGGAGTGATAGGCCCCCACCCCTCCTGTCTCTGGGCACTGCTGGGAGGACTCTGCACCCACCCCTCCTGTCTCAGGGCACTGCTGGGAGTGTTAGGCACCCACCCCTCCTGTCTCTGGGCACTGCTGGGAGGACTCTGCACCCACCCCTCCTGTCTCAGGGCACTGCTGGGAGTGATAGGCCCCACCCCTCCTGTCTCAGGGCACTGTTTGGAGTGATAGGCCCCCACCCCTCCTGTGTCTGGGCACTGCTGGGAGTGATAGGCCCCCACCCCTCCTGTCTCAGGGCACTGCTGGGAGTGATAGGCCCCCACCCCTCCTGTGTCTGGGCACTGCTGGGAGGACTCTGCACCCACCCCTCCTGTCTCAGGGCACTGCTGGGAGTGATAGGCCCCCACCCCTCCTGTCTCTGGGCACTGCTGGGAGGACTCTGCACACCCCTCCTGTCTCAGGGCACTGCTGGGAGTGTTAGGCACCCACCCCTCCTGTCTCTGGGCACTGCTGGGAGGACTCTGCACCCACCCCTCCTGTCTCAGGGCACTGCTGGGAGTGATAGGCCCCCACCCCTCCTGTCTCTGGGCACTGCTGGGAGGACTCTGCACCCACCCCTCCTGTCTCAGGGCACTGCTGGGAGTGATAGGCCCCCACCCCTCCTGTCAATGGGCACTGCTGGGAGGACTCTGCACACACCCCTCCTATTTCACAATATGTACGCTCATGACATTCACGGATGTGGGTACGCTCCATGCATTCGAGGTGGGGGTAAGTGTCGTACTTACACTGTTGTGGTGGGGGGTACGCTCCATATGTCCGCGGGTGAGGGTACGTGTCGTACGTACAATGTTTGCATGGGGGGTACGCTCCATGCATTCGAGGTGAGGGTACGGGTCGTACTTACACTGTTGGGGTGGGGGGTACGCTCCATATGTCCGCGGGTGAGGGTACGTGTCGTACGTACAATGTTTGCATGGGGGGTACGCTCCATGCATTCGAGGTGAGGGTACGGGTCGTACTTACACTGTTGGGGTGGGGGTACGCTCCATGCATTCGAGGTGAGGGTACGGATCGTACTTACACTGTTGGGGTGGGGGTACGCTCCATACGTACGCGGGTGGGGGTACGTGTCGTACGTACAATGTTTGCATGGGGGGTACTCTCCATGCATTCGAGGTGAGGGTACGGGTCGTACTTACACTGTTGTGGTGGGGGTATGCTCCATGCATTCGAGGTGAGGGTATGGGTCGTACTTACACTGTTGGGGTGGGGGGTACGCTCCATACGTATGCGTGTGAGGGTACGGGTCGTACTTACACTGTTGGGGTTGGGGGATACGCTCCATACGTACACGGGTGAGGGTACGGGTCGTACTTACACTGTTGGGGAGGGGGTACGCTCCATACGTACGCGTGTGAGGGTACGGGTCGTACTTACACTGTTGGGGTGGGGGTACGCTCCATACGTATGCGTGTGAGGGTACGGGTCGTACTTACACTGTTGCAGTGGGGGTACGCTCCATACGTACGCGGGTGGGGGTACGGGTCGTACTTACACTGTTGGGGTTGGTGGTACGCACCTTGCATACGCGGGTGGGGGTACGTGTCGTACTTACACTGTTGGCATGGGGGGTACGCTCCTTGCATACGCAGGTGAGGGTACGGGTCGTACTTACACTGTTGGGGTGGGGGTACGCTCCATGCATACGGGGTGGGGGTACGGTCCGTACATATCCGTCCCCATGCTATGAGATGCTTGTGCGGCCCGTACCCAGGCCTTTGCCACGTGGGTACGAGCCGTCCCGCCATTGTTGGGGTGACGTAGGTGTGGGCATGGTACGACTCGTACCCACGCTCTTAAGGCGTGGGTACGGGACGTACCTGTCTGGTTGTGTTGCCGGTTCGCGTCGTCATGAACATCCGTTGTGGCGGTCGCTGGCTTAGCTGGACACGCCCCCACCCCCTCGTAGTGACCAGGGCCTGGGAGTCAGGTATGTCCAGGGCATGTGTGCTGTGTGACTTTGGTGTGGGGTTTGTGGCCTGCCCTGGTCCTGCCACCCCCCCCCTTTCCCCTCTCCCTTAGTTGTTCTGACCTTCTGCGGCATCTGCGTCGTAACCTGTAGAGGAGGTCGACTGCTATGAGGGCCGGGATGACACGTAGGTTCGGGTCCATGTCGGTCCGTTGCGTATGGGTACTCCTTGTTCGCGTCGTCCTGTCTGTCCGTCGCGTACTGCTACTCCTTGTTCGCGTTGTCCTGTCTGTCCATCGCGTACTGGTACTCCTTGTTCGCGTCATCCTGATTTCCCGGCAGTTTTTGGCTGCCGGATAATATTCACCGTGCGGGATGACGTCGGTGCGAATCGTAATTCCTGGTTCGTGAATGGCAGGCTGCGAGCGTCCCGACGTCAGGTCGGCACTTTCCCGGATCGCATTTGTATTTTTTTTTTCGTCGGTCGGGGTTTTGTACGATTCGTACGGAAATGGTGTTTCCGTGCGAATCGTAATTCCATGTTGGTAGATTTTGACGACCGGGTACGCGTCGGACGGAGAATATGCTCCGTCCGACGGTTCGTACCCGGTTTTTACAGAATCGTGATCGGCGCCTCAATGTCCTTTTCTTGACAAAGTCTACTCTTGAACATCAAGACTGTTCCAGCTGCAGACCAATCTCTTTAACAAACCTTAATGCGAAAATTCAAACTATAATACAGGCTATCAGATTGAATCAAACTATCAGACAAAGACCAAACCGATTTTACCAAAGGTAAGGTCCCAAAATAAATGAAAGGTTTTAAAACTAAAACCTTATGAGTTTTCTAAATTACTGCAAAACCCAGTGAACATGTTCTAATAACTTTTATGAATGCTTCGAGAACAGTTCCATTTGGATGGATTTGATTTGCCCTAGCCTTTGACTCAAGACATATAATTTGGGTGATAGGCTATTATCTCATGAAAAGGGCATCTAAACCGCCATTTCGCAAATTACTTGTGGTGCCCACAGGACTCTATTTTTCAAAGATACTGTTAAATAATTGCTTAAATATCTTTTTCATACCATAAACACATGTACCATAAATGCCAGGAACATTAAACGTACAGATTTTCTGTTTTCATAATTAATGTGGGATGATAGGCCATCATCACGTGCTATTTGGTAAATTCTGCAGGTTAGAAACCAAGTGACCTTATCAATTTGTTCTTGTTAATGCCGGCTGTTGAAAATCCTCATTTTTTGTGTGATGTAGCCCCAGATTTCTCCTTGACTGTTTTTGCTGGCTGTAGAACTCTCTGTATTTTACCGATGCTTACCAGCGATAAAGTGCCTGTGCTCCCTCTTTCAACATGATGAAATTGTCATACCCCTGATTGGCATATTTACATTACCTGTAAGTCCATACTACATGGTACAAAAGCCTACCAAGGACCTGTAAGCTAAATGTCGCCAGTTTACTGTAGCACGCATTGTGCCATCTGCTACAGTGACAGTGTAACCTGACTGCAATCCTGCTATGTGTAGCCTGGCTGTGCAGTTTTAAACTGCAAATTCTACCTGCCAAAGCAACTTCTTTTAACAGGCCTAAACCCTCCTTTTAACTAATAACGAGTCACCCCTAAATGGGGCTTACTATCCATAAGGCAGGGTGCATGGTATTTAAAAGTATGGCATGTAAACGTTTAATGTAAAACATGTCCTTACAGTCAAAAGGCCCTGAAAGCTATTTTCACTGTGGCAGAGTTGGCTGTTCCTTAGGAAAGCATTGGTATACAATATTACATTAAATATTTTTTGAAGAAATTGTGGGTTACTGGTTAAGGGGAGTGAATCCCTACTCAAGCAGCAGCCACAATCTTTGTAAGAGGGAAGTCTAAGTAAACCCCAATGTGTTCAACCTCCTGGGAGCTTGGAAACAGAGCAGTCAGGCTTAACTTAACGGTCATGTCTAAAGTATGTATGCAGCACTTCAAACAGTAATAAAGTGGAAACACAACACAAGAGGAATGCCACACCGGCTTAGAAAATAGAGTACATTTTGAGAAATAAAACAAGACCAAAATGTCAAAAATTCTATCAGTAGAACTGGAGATAAGACATTTTAAAGATTTCAGTGAAAGTAGTGCCAAAATGCACAGAGCGCCCACCTGTGTTTATCTGGTCGAGCTGGACCGGGACAAAGTGACAAGTTCAGGCTGGCAACGATGGAGCCAACTACAGGGACCCTAATCCCACTGAACAAGAGGACCTTAAATCCTGGTTGCAGAGCATTGTGAGATTCTGCATCGAGGATGTGTTGCACAGCTGATGTGATGCAAGGTCTTGGTCCGAGATGCGTTGCAGAGTGTTGGTTCCAGGGGGCTCCGAGGCTGTGATGGAAGGTCCTGCGTCATTGTCGAGGAAGCTTTCAACAAAGGGCATCTGATGTGAAGTCCTGTGTTGGGGATGCGTCACAGACCGACTGCTCCAAAGAAGCTGCAAGGCTTGCGATGCAGAATCATCGTTGTCATCAAGGCTGCCATCGATGAGGGGCTTGCGATGCAATGGCCTGCAGCAAGTATGTGAGTGTATAACCACCAAAATGATACTAAAGCCAGAACTCAACCAATAATACATAAAATGTGGGTAATACAGTGTGCAGCAATCCATATTGGTACACAATGTTGTTGAATAATATAATTTTTCAGATGTTACACAGGCCCTGCCAAAGTGGATCATGGTGTGCAATCATCAGTAGTTGTTTTCACTTTCTATATCAAGAACAGCAGAAATGTAGAAATGTAGAAAAAGGTTATCAAACTGAAATGAGGATTGCAGTTGCAACCACCATTAATGGAATACAACTTGGATGAAGAGCATACTCCAGTACTACTTGCCTATTACAATAGGGGATATGTAATCATCTTATAACAATGGCAGCATAGCCATGCATAATCCCTTACTCTTAGCACAACTGCACCTTCACCAAAGTGGTTACAAAAATATTCCCAAAAGATTAATTATCGTGCAACTAATTTCTACTGTGGAAAATTGGGTTATTAGTTGAGTGGGGTGAGTGCCACACTCACGTAATAAACACAGTCCTTCTCAGGGTGAGCCACAAAAGTCACTAAATAAAGCGTAATCTTAAAACTTTTGTGGATGGGCACAAATACCAGTCAGGCTTAACTTAGGGCCAATGTTTAAAGTATTCATGCAGAACTGAAACAATAATAAAGTGAAAACACACCACAAGAACAAATCCAAACTAATTTAAGGAAATTGAACACATTTGACTTAATAAAATGACAACAAAGCTACAAAAATCTAATCAGCAGCCCAGGTGAAAATAGAACCACAAACACAAAGCAGCACTCTGGGATTTCTGGTCAAGTTGGACTGAGATGAAGTCACAAGTTCAGGCCGACCCGGACTGAACGCGGATCAGATAAAGAGATCAAGTTCATCTTGCTGAAGTATTTACCTTCTTGAGTCCAAGTTCACATGAGGAGCTGCAGGTGGAGGTTCACTTTGGCAGGAGCCATGAGGAGATCATGGGCCAGGGCAAGCACGGTAGGCAGATTGCTGTTGTGGCAAGAAGAGCCAGTTGCCACTGGAAATGTAGGTTGTTGGTTGACGCGCACTGTGGATGCTGACATGGACTGTTGTGACTGACACAAGGAGCAGTCGTTGCTGAAGATTCACAATGGCTGGCATCACAAATGGCTGTTGTTCAGCACAAAGAGTTGACTTTGCGGTCACAAGAAGCATAAAACCTCTGGGATTTCACCTTTATTTATAAAGAAGTAACCTCTAATGCCAGCCAATGGTCCAGGATCTGGGGGGTATCTTTTGGGGATCAGGACACATCTGCATTGGCGTATAGCAGGGCTTAAGCAGCTCCAGTTGGTGCTAGGCAGCTAAGCAGTTGTAGGTAGGCCTCTGGAATGTTGTTAAATCCCCTTAGCTCACGCTGGAGTTCAGGCAACTGATCCTTGGAGTCACTTCTTGGGAGCCCAAGTTCAAGGCAAGCAGGTCTAGTCTTCCTCCTTCAGGCAGCAGGGCAGACCTTCTTCTGAATCTACCACAGGTCCAGTAGTGTTCTGATGAGAGGTTCTTAAGGGGCTGTTCTTATGTTCAGTGCAAGCCTGTGGATGGGAGTCCTCCATTGCCTAACCTGCCCCCTTAACTGGGTTTGGCTCCAAACCATCGAGTGTAATAAAGGACATAAGGGCCTAGGTGTGGGCTGCATTAGCCAGTGGCAGGACAGGCAGCCCATACAAGTTAGGAAGGGGTGGTAAAAGCCCTGTGGCTAACCTTTGAAGCTCAGGGTGGCCAAGAACAACCCCCCAAAATGTCCTACCCAGGAGGGAAATACCCTGCCCTACATTAACGGCCCATTTGTCTGCATGTCTGAAAGGAATATACAGTACCCCATAGGAGAGCCATTCACAGTCATGTGATCCCGGAGAGGGGCAGAAAGTCACATTTGGTTCAGGTAGAAAAATGTCAACTTTCTAAACGTAGTAGTTTCAGAATAGTAACTTAAAATCCAACTCTACCATTAAAGAGGATTTTAAATTACAATTCGATTGGGTAGAAGAAGCATTTTTCTATCTGTTCCCAAACTGAAGTCATCATTTTAAATAAAATTGTAAATTGTAAATCATTGAGGGCCTAATTATGAGTCTGGAGGTCCATGGACCACCAGACTGACGGTGGCGCGGCGTTGGGGTCCAGCCACCGCCGCACCGGTGGTCCAACCACCCTATTACAACTAGGGCAGTCGGATAGCCATTGCACAGCCGCAACTGCTATGTAGCAGCGATCTTTGGCGGTGGTGCAGTGGTCTTGAGGTCACATTATGCGGTCCTGCCAAGCATGTTACGAGTTTCCTTTCTGCCACAGTTTTCATGGCAGTTCCCACTCCATGAAAACAGCGGCGGAGAGGAAACAAAGAGGGCCCTACAGTGCCCCCTTTTGGCTGAGGGCCATGGGGTGCATACAGGGAGGCATATGTTGTGCACCCCTGTGTGTATGCACCCAGGTGCCTACACGGCATGGACTGCAACAGTCCATGCCATGCAGGTACAGCCTTTGATGTTCCCATTATGGTGCCTATTCAAAGGCACTGCCGTGGGACCACAAAAGAACCGTACACCAGTAAAAAAAACCATTTTAATCACTGGCTGGCGGTGCGCACACGGGTTTGGCTGTGCAGGAGCGGGGCAGGAGTGTGGCGTTTCTGCTCCCAGACCACAAAATGCGTAATCAGGCCCTAAGTGTAATAAGGTAACCCATTGTTAGTCTATGGGAATATCTTACAAAAGTGAAAAATCAATATAGGAGTTTTCCGCTGTCAGGAAATGTAAAACTTAAATACACACCCTATTTGTAAATACCACGCACCCTGCTGTAGTAGTGGTTGCAGCCTACCTGGGCAGCGACTTATAGATACTGAAAAGGAAGGGTTAGGCCTGGCTAAAAGGTTTATTTTGTATTATAGGCTGCAGTTTTACAGTGCTACTTCAGTGGGGGGCACAATAAGTAGTGCAGCCCATTAGTAGCCTTTAATCTACATGCACTGGGTGCATGTGGCACTGTTTACTAAGGACTTACAAGTACATTAAATGTTCCAATCAGGTGTAGGACAATTTTACCATGTTTAAGGGAAAGAGCACAAACATGTTACCACTGGTATGAAGGGTATAAACAGCACAGTATCCCAATGCCAAGAAAAAAACGAGTTCAGGAAAAATTGCGTAATGAACAGAAAAAGTCTGGAGAATACAACAGCATTGGTGACAGCTACTAACAGCTACCTTAACTTCCCTTCATGTAGCATTAAAGCATTATACTTATACCACTGAATCCTAATAAAGAGACTTTCAACCTTTGTGATACTCTATTTTCAATATAAAAATTAATGTACCAATACTTTGTATTAAGGCATAGCTAAATACATTTTAATTAATTATGTACGTCAATTTTAATAATTATTAATATTTATATTAAATATTTTTCCACAGGTGGGAGTTTTTTCAATTTTAAACTTTAGAAATATAATTTTAATGTAATTTAACATTTCTATTAATTAAAGATTGATTTCAAAATAAGTGTGGTAGCATTGTTTATTTGTGTTACATTTAAAATAAATATATACAGATAGGTGCCGATTCCGATCCTGGAAAACCCGGGTACAAATGGTCGTACGGAGCGTTTTCTCCGTACGACTCGTACCCGGGAATTCCAATGTACAAACCAGCAAGTAAGATTCGTACAGAAATACCATTTCCGTACGAATCGTAAAAAACACCGTACGGCTAAAAAATGCATACAATTCCGATCCTGGACAGCGCGTATGCGACGTCCGCACGGAGTCAGGCAGCGTTTTACTGACCAGCAAGTACGATTCGTACCCACAGCACTCCGCACGGCTATATTTTTACGGGAGCCAAAAAGTGCCGGAAAAGCTAAGTACGCCACGATGCACGAGGAAAAGGGGGCCCGGTACGTGCTGTACACGCCATCACCCCCGTATGTACGCGCCATACCCCCAGCTCCCCCGTATGTACGCGCCGTTCCCCCAGCCCCGTATGTACGCGCCGTACCCCCAGCCCCCTGTATGTACGTGCTGTACCCCCAGCCCCGTATGTACGCGCCATACCCCCAGCCCCGTATGTACGCGCCGTACCCCCAGCCCCCCGTATGTACGCGCTGTACCCCCAGCCCCGTATGTACGCGCCGAACCCCCAGCCCCCCGTATGTACGCGACGTACCCCCAGCCCCGTATGTACGCGCTGGGGGTACGGCGTGTACTTACGGGGCTGGGGGATATGGCGCGTACATACGGGGGGCCTGGGGGTATGGCGCGTACATACGGGGCTGGGGGTACAGCGCATACATACGGGGTGGGGGGTACACGCCGTACATACGGGGGTGGAGGGTACGGTGCGGACGTACGCAGGAGGGGTGGGAGGCTGGGGGGGCCGTACGACTCGTACCCCGTGTTCAAGTGTACCCGGGGTAGGGGTCATGCAAAGTTCGCTCCGTACGGGACGTTTTCCATACGCTTGTGTATTCGGGACGCCGGTACGGATCGCACTTGTGCGCTCGGACTTCAGTTTTACGACTCGTACGTAAAACTGTCCGGGGACGTCTCGAAGACATTTCCCGAGGTCATTTGTATATATTTTTCACGTACGAATCGTACTTCGCCGTTTGTACGGGACTTGTACGATTCGTACGTAAAAAAATACGGATACGAGTCGGACGGTAAATTTTTTTAACGGATCGGAATCGGCACCTTAATGTACATTACTACTTAATATACACTATTTTTATATGTATTTTTGAGTTAGTAATCTTTTTTATATTTTTATAATTACCATAGTGAGAGTCCACAGTCTGGGCAGAGGTCTCCACATCCTAAAGTATAAGGAAAAACAAAAAGCTAATTTAGCAAAAAAATTATTACAAATATTTTTGTGTTGAATGTTAATGCAAATTAATTTTATATATAGTTATTTTACAAGTAGAATTAAATAGAACAATGTCATAGCACAATTGTCTACATTTGGAATTCAAACTTTAAAAAAATGTAAATATATTATATTAAAATAAAAATTATTTTTCTGATGTTTAAATAAAAATACTAATTCCCGCCTAAACCGAAAATAAATATTTTTTAATATGCACTAGTAACTAATACATTATCAATAAATATATGGCTTTATTAATTTTAAGATTCAAAATAGATAATTAAAATATTCTATAATTAAATTATTAGTGTGCTCTATTGTTTTTATATTTTAACATTAAATAGTATTTATTTAGACCTTTAACAATTTTAAATAGAAGTAATTTGATACATTTTCTTTGGGGTTTTATTGTAATTCTCTACTTAAATTATTTTCTATGGGAGGGGGTTGCAATACCAGTGGTTGGCTATGTGTGATGCTGAATTTAATACTTTTGTTTTAGTAGGAGCTCTGATTTTGTGAATGGCACTCTCTACTGGATTTTACATGAGTAACTCATTTTATGTTTAATGTTTTATAACTTAGCAAAGACTGGGGGCATGGCCTGAGGCATCGATATGGCAGTCGAACTCTAGGAGTGCTCCTGGACCCCTCAGACATCCACCTCGCATCCTGCATTTCCTGGCACCCATCTGCCCTCCTTACCTGCCCGCCCTGACTCCTGGGGCGTGGGACATAACCCGGAGCTGTCCGTTGACTGTGTCGAACTCCTGGGGCGGCCTGCTGGCCTTCGTGTCTCCGGGACCCCCATGCTACAAGATGGCGACCCGACGCTTCAGCCCTGCGGGCGGTGCTCTGTATCGCAGTTTTTCCCTGGCCCAGCTGTGAACTCCCCGGCCCTGGTCTTTGTCCCAACCTCTGTCCTGTGGTAGGCGAGCTTCGTGGGCCTCCTGCATTCTGTGGTGGTGCAGTAGCAGCGCCCGGTGGCCCACGGGACTTGTCTCTTGCCCGGCGGCCCAGGCCTGACATCCGCGGTGGCGCTCCTGTGCCACCCACGTCCTCGTTGGGGGCGGGGTGACCGCCGGCACTCCTGAATTGCAGCGGACTCTGGGCTTGCCGGGGCGGCTGCGTACTGGTGGGGGCCGTCCATACGGCGGCTACTGTATCGGGTAGCGGTGTGTGTGCGGGGCTGGTGTCCGGCCCTCCCGGGCCCCCTCTCCTTCATCCTCACGGCGAGACTGCTCCCCAGAGATTGTGACCATCCTGCATTCGCTGCCTCCTGCCCTCCTGGGGTCATGGCTGGGGGGGCCCACCGGCTGGGCGGATTGGGCAGCGGGCGCCCCCTCCTTCCCCACAGCGCCCCCATCCAGGGTGATGTCCCATCCGCATTAGCTGCTGCTCAGATGTCCATCGACCCTGGGGCTGGGAGCCCCATGCTGTTCCTTGGGCCGACTGTTGCCCCTCCTCCGGCCCGGCTCGTGGGCCTCATTCCACCGGCGGTGACCGGCCAGTGTCCGCAAGCAAGACTGTCTGGTGAGTGGGGAGTGGGCCGGGGGGTACGGCTGCCTTTCCGGGTGGCAGGCCGGGAGGTCGAAGTTGGGCTTTCCTGAGGGGAACCCCTCCGCCCCTTCCCCAGTCCTCTGGGGTGTTCTGGCAGCCTGAAAAGTCATATTTAGACTCACCTGGTGGTGCCTTGGGAACTTTGCTGGCACCACGCCTTGGATGAGAGTGCTCATCTCCTCTGTGGGGTCGGGCCTGGCGGGCCCCAGCCCCCCGATCTAGCCCTTGCTGCCCTGCTGGGGGGGTTGCGGAGCTTGATGCTGTGCGCTGCCTGGGTCTGGGCGTCCCTGACCTGTTGCCGTCGTCCAGGCCGCGAGGCCTATCCCTGCCGTATCTGGCCTGCAACCTGCAGGGGGCCGGGTCTCCCCCCTTGCTGTGGGCCTCCATTTCGGGCAGCGGTGTGCAGCTTGACGGTTCCCTCTTCTGGTGGCCCACTCCTCCCTGAACGACGACCAACTGGGGGCGGGCTGAGGGGGCACCTGCGGCCTTCATCCTCCCCTTCTCCCCTCCAGTACCATCTGAGTGCACCAGTGTGCGGCAGCGGGACGGTCTGCATCACCCCTTGTCACCCTTTGACTGATTGCGATCACTTTGCCACAGTGGTTGTTCATGTTGACTCTTGCTCCCACAACTGGACCTTGGCCGGGGTCGCTGTCTCCCTCCATCCAGCTCTCGCAGCCCCTGTGGCCTGTCCGGCTGATGATCATGGGAAGAGACAAGGTTCCGTGACCGCCCCCACACAAACCAAAATGGACCGCTTCACCACCCAAGGGCCTGAACCATCGGGGCAGGCCGATGGCGTGCCCCCCATACCGGGGACAGATCTTGCCACCATCCTGCAGGCCATCAGCTCTTCACAGGCGTCGGTGGAGGGGAAAATAGGGGAGGTCAAGGTGGACGTGTCTCTCCTCCGGCAGGACCTCCTTAATTCTACGGCCCGTATAACTGAAGCTGAGTCCCGAATTTCGACGGTGGAGGACGATATTCGCCAGCTTAAGGATCAAGTGGCCAGATTAAGCTCGCAGGTCAAGGAACTCCACCGGCACGCCGAAGACGTGGAAAACCGCACTTGGCTAACAGAGGAGCGGCCCCACAGGTGGCAACGCATCCCGTCCCTCAGACCGCCGGATTTCCGGCCCGCACAGCCACGGCCGTCGGGGGCGCCAACTCCCACGATGCACGTATTCCAGCAGAAGACGCCTGTCTCAAATGGCGTCCCAAAGATCCTCAAGCCTACCAGCGCACGGACCTCGGGGGTCTTCCAGCTCCTCGGCCTCCGCTCTCCGTCTCAAACTCCAAGCTTCTGGCGGCCCGCTTGGGGATCCTCCACTTTTGGCTCGGTGGGACCTCCCGGGAACAGACACTGACCTCTCACTTAGCCCGACCCTTTGATGTGCTGCTGAGCAACTGCTGATGCAGTTGGCACTTTGAGGAAGGGCCCTGACCTCCAGAGGGTCTGGGGCTCTGGCAGACTGCTTGCTGTGATTCTTGTTCCTTCCACGCTTCTCAACCCGAATGTTTTAGTTTGGTTTTCTGGTTTCTAGGGGGGTCGACAGATGCTTCTGTTCTCAAAGTATAGGGTGGGGGGTGGGGTGGAGGAGGGGCTTGGGAGTGTTCTTTCCCAAGTTTTGTTTTCTGTTGTTTTGCTGCACCAACACTCACACGACATTTGGCTCCATCTCCCTGGGGGACTTATCTGGCCTCTTCCTAGTACCTGGTTAGATGCGCTAGCGACCCCGTGCCCGACCATGATTCCTGACGGGGCTCATTCTCGCTATTACGACCGCCTACCGCCATGACTGATGCACCCATACCAAGAGCTTCCCTTCACATATTGTCCTGGAACGTTAAAGGTCTCCTGGACCACCTCAAATGCATGGCTGTAATGCAATACGCGCATCGCCTCGGGGTGGAGGTTCTACTACTTCAGGAAACACACTGGCTGGGGAATCACTGTCCCTTCTTGGCACGCTATGGGTATGATCGAGTATGGCACTCAGGGTTCACTAGGGGCTCCCGTGGGGTGGCAATCCTGCTAAAGCGTTCCCTCCCCTTTGTGGTGTCAAAGGTCATTCACGACCCACAGGGCTCGTCACTGGCTCTCTGTGGCTCATTAAACGGTAATCCCCTGAACTTAGTCTCACTATATGCGCCTGCCGCAATGCTTGTAGCGACCCTGGCAAAATCTGCTGAACTTGTGTCCTCACTTCCTTTAGGACCTACGTTTATTGGTGGGGACTTTAACGCGGTCTCATCCCCGGGTCTCGACACATCTGATCGCCCTTCCCTCAACAGGATCTCGCAGTTGAAACACTTAACGAATTGGTCTGAGTCACTGGGCCTCTGCGATGCATGGCATGTCTGGCACCAACAGGCCAAACGGTTCACTCATACTTTCGCAGCTCACCACACACACACGCGTATTGAAGCCATCTTTGTCCCCTCGATGGATTGCGCTGCGATCCAGGACATCCGTATTCTCCCCCGGGGTATTTCTGACCATTCACCAGTCCTACTTAGCAACGGACCCCCTCCCCCCTCAATGCGTCAGACGTGGAGACTGAACGCATGGTTCCTTCAGGACAAGAATTTCCAGAAGGTAGTGGCTCGGGAACTCCAGCACTATGTTCTGACCAAAGACGGAACAGTGTCTTCCCCGGGTACCCTGTGGGAGGCAAGCTAGGCCACAATCCGCGGTGTTGCTAAAGGCCAGCTTCAGCATCAGAGGCAGGAGCAGCAACACCAGATTTCCTCAAGAGAGGCGCAGGCGCTGCGCCTCAAATAGAATTTATCCCTGACCACGGACGAGTCCGGGGAGGGACTTCTGGCTTGCCTCGGAGCCAAGATTGTTCAACTCCCCATGGAAGAAGCCAACTGGCACATGCATCAATATTGGCTGTTGTGATTCCTTAATTGCGATTTTTAAGGAATCGCAATTAAGGAATCGCAAAAGCCTATGCATGTAGAAATAGCTTGAAACATAGCGATTTCTAAATATTCCTTAATTGCGACTCACAAATTGCGTGTCGCAATTAAGGAATACCTCCCCATTCATTCCTATGGGCCAAGAGGCCCATAGGTATCAATGGGAAGACATTCTCAATTTGCGATTCTCAATTAGAGAATCGCAAATTGAGAATGCAATTTCAAGGGTGCAAGGGTGTCAAGACGACACCCCGTTGCACCCCTGAAATTCATCTGTGCACAAATGTTGCGCACACACATGTCCAAAGGACATGTGTGTGTGTAACCTACGACTTTGAAAAATGCACTTTTGTGCATTTTTCAAAGTTTTCGCTATTTACCATGTGGTATGATTCCACGGTAAATAGTGGGCCCAAATAGCGAAATCGCTATTTTTAAAGGCATCTTTAGGCACATGCATCAAAGCTTTTTTCGATCGCAAACGGAGCGAATCGCAAAAATCGGCCGTGATGCATGAAACAACTTTCCACTCGCAATTTAAGAAATCGCTAATTTTTGTGATTTCTTAAATTGCGATTGCATTAACTGTAATGCAAGATGCCTTTAAAAATAGCGATTTCGCTATTTGGGCCCGCTATTTACCGTGGAATCATACCACATGGTAAATAGCGAACATTTTGAAAAATGCACTAAAGTGCATTTTTCAAAGTCGTAGGTTACACGCACACATGTCCTTTGGACATGTGTGTGCGCAACATTTGTGCACAGATCGATTTCAGGGGTGCAACAGGGTGTCATCTTGACACTCTTGCAACCTTGAAATTGCATTCTCAATTTGCGATTCTCTAATTGAGAATCGCAAATTGAGAATGTCTTCCCATTGATTCTTATGGGCCTCTCGGCCCATAGGAATGACTGGGGAGGTATTCCTTAATTGCGAATCGCAATTTGTGCGTCGCAATTAAGGAATGTTTAGAAATCGCTATTTTTCAAGCGATTTCTACATGCATAGGCTTTTGCGATTCCTTAATAGCGATTCCTTAAAAATCGCAATTAAGGAATCGCAACAGCCAATATTGATGCATGTGCCAGCTTGCATTGCAGTTAAGGAATCGCAATTGAAGAAATCACAAAAATTTGCGATTTCTTAAAATGCGAGTGGCAAGTTGTTTCATGCATCGCGAAAGCTATTTTTGCGATCGCAAACGGCCGATTTTTGCGATTTGCTCCATTTGCGATCGCAAAAAGCTTTGATGCATGTGCCTACAAGCTCCTCTGGCGATCATCAGTTGCCAGAGTATATGGATGGGGTGATAAGAACGGCTCCCTCCTTCACAGATTGGCCACCTATCCTAGGGTGAATCACATTATCCCTGAAATAGTTGAGCCGATTGGGTCGATGTGCCGTTCCCCCCGACGATGGCTCACGCTTTTGCTTCCTATTACCGCCAGCTCTACACGGCTAAATCCCTGACACTCTCCCTTGAAGGCTTGCTGGCAACAGGGAACACTCACCTTCCGCGCCTGGACCGCCCTATCACTTGTACTGAGATTGGTGAGGCGATCACCCTTACCTCCTTTGGCAAAATGCTAGGCCCGACGGCCTCCCACAAGAATACTATGCTCTGTACCGCGAGACCCTCCTGCCACACCTCGCCAAGTTGTTAGAGGAGGCGGTGGACAATGGTTGCTTTCCGCCTGAGACAGACATGGCCACCATCGTGGTTCTTCCCAAATCCCAACCACCCTCTTCGCGGTGCGTGGACTATTGCCCCATTTCCCTTCTTAACACGGAATTAAAACTTTTTGCCACGATCCTTGCCCAACGGCTCCCACCGCACTTGTCCGCATTGGTTCACCCAGATCAGTGCGTGTTTATGCCCTCCCGTGGCACCCGGCATTGTCTTTGACGGCTACACCTGGGCCTGGCCCACCGACACCTGCTCTCCCCATACTTGGGGGTCCTCCTGGTGGACTTTGAAAAAGCCTTCGACTCAGTGGACTGGGGCTTCCTAGATGCTGTTCTCACTGCAATGGGCTTCGGGCCACAGTTTCGAGGCATGGTCCGTGTACTATACGCCCACCCGAGAGCTTGTGTCCTAGTCAACGGGGTCCTGTCGGAGCCCTTCCCCGTCTGTCGAGGAGCGAGACAAGGTTGCCCCCTCTCCCCGTTGCTCTTTGCCTTGGCGATGGAACCTCTGGCAGCCTTGATAAGGTCCGAGAGGCGGGTGCAGGGCTGGGAGTGGCCCAACACGGAGGCCGACAAGATCGCCCTTTATGCGGAGGATGTTCTTCTCTTCCTGGCAGACCCTGCCCGGTCCGGTCCCCACTGCATTCGGATTCTTCAGTCCTTCGAGCAGGCATCCGGCCTCCGGCTGAACCCCGACAAGTCGGTCCTGGTCCCTCTCCACCTCTCCAGGGAATGTTACGACTGGCAGTCCAACATACCTCTCCGGCCCCAATCGTTTAAAATATTTAGGGATATGGGTGGCTCTGCTCCCCGAATTGGGCTGGGCCTGTAGGATTTCATCATTCGACGGGGGACTGGGGATGACCCACTAATATCTTTACTATTTGACCACGCGCCTCCTTTCCCTTCATGATTGGTTTAACGGGAGTTGGTCCGACCCGGCCTACAGACTTGAGCTGCACACACGGGACCTATCTAACATCCACTCCATGCTATATGGGGGCCCCATCCCATCCTGAGTACCAGAGATGACACACTCTGTGCTGGTGGCCTGGCGGGCCGCTTTGAGGCATACTCAGTGGACAAGTGAGCTAACTCAGTGCTCTCCCCTCTGGTGGGGCACTTGGCTTAAGGAGGTGAGTGGGTTGCAGGGTTTCGTTCCTGGGACCTCATTGGGATTTTGCAGCTGGGTGACGTGTGGGCGAGCGGTCATATGCGTTCCTTCGGGGACCTTTGTACTCCTTGCATCAGTCCCAATTCTACAAATACTTACAGCTGTGTCATGCCCTACATGTGCACCTCCCTGACGGCGCACGGATTCCCGAACACAGCCGGCCTGAAGCGCAGATCATGTTTGGGGACTTGGGGAGGGGGGGAGTCTCCCGCATCTACAGCACACTAATTAATAACACCCCAACCACCCTAGACCGGGTCCGACACCAGTGGGAACAATGGGTGAGAGCGTTGGATGAGGAGGACTTGCGCGATGCCCTTATGGCTCCTAGGACTGTCACCGCCTCCACCAGACTCCGCATGGTCCAACTTTATTACTTGCACGCAGCCTACCTGACCCCGTCCCACCTTCACTGGGCTATTTTTTGCCCGACCCCCGCTTGCACCAGATGCGCCCAGGAACCCGCCGACTTCTTCCACAGAGTATGGGCTTGCCCCTGGCTTGCTCGGCTCTGGGGCGATATCGAAGAGGAACTCTTGGAGGTGTTGGGATGGGAGGTTCCCCACGACCCTTGTCATGCAATCCTGGGTATTTTCAGACGGGCTAGATGGGCCCAGGAATGAAAAGTTGTTTCTCACTACTGCAATGGTTGGGGCTAAAAGGGACATAGCTGCCTCATGGAAACACTCTGACCCTCTGAGCGTTAGACGCTGGCGAAGCGGGGTTGACTGGTGTGCCACACAGGAGAAAGCTCTATACGAGGCACGTGACTATCCCAAGAAATACCGTAGGATGTTTGGAAAGTGGCTGGGAGGGTTGGTCTAGCTCTCTAGGAATTGTCTGCTCGTATCACTTTTGTATTCTGCCAGGATCTCATACTGGGACAGTTTAGCCGATAATTACATGTATGCTCTTGTATTGTATCGTGATGAGTGGCGTTTGTCATGTATGCAAACAATAAAAATGTGTTTATAAAAAAAAACTTAGCAAAGCCTTTGGGCATTTGGTGTTTGGCAAAACTTATTAGAAATGTTAAAATCGTCAAAAAATGACTCCATTTTATTTATACAGTTAGGTAATATATAAATATCTTTCAGTTGGGAAAGGTCAAAATGCATCCCCCTCAGACAATTGAGAAACCCAATCAATACCAAGCTTCTTCCAATCATGCACAAATATAACTCTATTATTGACTCCAATGTTCTTGTTGTTCCATAAAAGAGAACTAAAAAACTAAGGGGCAAATTCACAAGGACCAGCGATACCTATCGCAAACACCAGTTAGCGGCAGCTTTTTGATCGCTGTATAACCCTGAAAACTATCGCCATGTTAGCGGCGTATTAACAGGCCGTCGCTACATGGCGATAGTATCAGGGAACGGCGGTGAAAACTGCCGCTAACATCAGCACGATGGCGATAGGAAATCCGGCGTTAGCGGGCAAAAACTACCCATAGGCCCATTAGCGGCAAAAAACTCACGTTAGTCAGCCCAATGTGACTTTTCTATGCCTCTAATGCAAAAAAAAGCCGATCAGTCATCATCCAATAGAAAATACGCATACAAAGTAAAAAAATGCAGAATGGAGCAGCCAGGGCCAAGTGCAGCACAAATCAACAACCCCTGCAAGCCACGCAACATCCAGGATGACCAAGATGAGAGCCAGGATGCCTCACTGGACCTGCGTCTAGAGCCTGGATGCCTCACTGGACCTGCATCTAGAGCCTGGATGCCTCGCTGGACCTGCGTCTGGAGCCTGGATGCCTCGCTGGACCTGCATCTGGAGCCTGGATGCCTCGCTGGACTTGCGTCTGGAGCCTGGATGCCTTGCTGGACCTGTGTCTGGAGCCTGGATGCCTCGCTGGATCTGTGTCTGGGGCCTGGATGCCTCAATGGACCTGCTTCTGGAGCCTGCATGCCTCCCTGGACCTGCGCCTGGAGCCTGCATGCCTCGCTGGACCTGCGTCCGGAGCCTGGAGTGGGATGCGGATGAGCTATGGAGTCGATGAGCCGTGGCGGCAGACATTGAGGCACGACAATCGCCCGTACCCGGTGGTGAAGTCTAACAGGTCGCATGGAGACACATTGCTGACCTGTGTGAGAAGACCACCTTGCGCACCTTGGAGCTGTTAATAGTAGAGGCGCTCCTGCACTCCAATGTATGGAGGTCTGCATCGCATACTACGATCCACCACTACACCGTTGTGCATGGAGGGGATTACCAACGGTGGGTGCCACCTCTCTGCATCTCGGGGTGGATGATGTTGGGCTGGCCGGATGCTGTGGAGGGTGAGTCCCCTGAACTGTGCCGAACTTGTGTGGCGGGAGCGCTGCAACTTCATGCTTAAGGGGGCCCTGCTGCATCAACTGCATCGGGAGGTTCAACAGTGGACTTGGTGGCGACTGCTGTACCCAGGCTTGTGAACTCCCACCTGGCTGATGCTCATGCTGGCTGAGTCACAGATTTGGAGAGAGTGTAGCAGATTGCACCATGGTGTCCATGTCCAGGTAAGGAGAAGGTGGTACGAGTAGCGCAGGACGCCTGGGGGTTGAGTCGCCCAGGCCTAGCACACGTAGATGATGCACCCCCAGTGGCGGCTCATCCGCTATGGCGGAAGAGTGTTGCCCCACTGCTTTCAAGCAGTGCAGAAGAGGAACAATCATCACATGATGATACCTTACTGATGTAACCGTGCTATGTTTCCTTTGCAGGTAGGAGGGTGGGTAGGACTACTCCAAGCACGTGGCAAGGCATGGGTGGATTGGCATGCCCACTCAAGTGCGCAATTACTGTTTGGTCTACCCACTCAGGCCACCCAAAGCAGTCATGCGCACTTCACTGTTCATTACAGCCTGCTTGGAGAACATGCCCATCCCTCCAGCCCCTGGAAGCATGCCTTGTCCAATTGCCAATTACCAATTCCACCGCCGCATCGCAGCATTGTGATTGGCTCAGGGGAAGGAGCCTGGCTTCCTACTTGGAAACTGTCGCAAGAGAGCAGGAGCAACAAAGACATGGGACCCGGCTTTGAGGTAAGACTTCCCTTGTTAAAATATTTACAACACACTCTCACACACACACCCGCGTCCACGCCCCATCCAGGGTTCTTTGCAGCGTTTGCCACCTCCCAGCAGTCCAGCCCCCCCAGCACTTCTTAATGGCGACCGCAGTGCGCCCATGCGCAGTGGGGGTACCACTCGTGTGCCAAAGGTACATACGTAGTTACGACGCATGCCATTACATGGCATTCTATTCCAATGCATACTAATAACAGGCATATTGCAACAGAAGGGAAGGTGTAGCATAGGGAGACGTAAAAATTACTATTCCCACTACAGTGAGTGCACCCAAAAACTAACCTTAGTACCCCAAACCAAACCGTGAATCCTAAAATTCCTTTTTGAGCCCCCAAAACACCCCAATTTTCATATTTTACCCCAAAACACACCCACATTTTCATATTTTACCCTAAAACACCCCCCAATTTCCTGATCAGACATCCGAAACCCATACAAATACCCACCCGAAAAACTTTTAATTACCCCATTACTGACCTCACAATGCGTTATAATCAAATGCGATGTAAAGGCACCTGGGTTGTCGGAGTTGCGTTGTTAACGATGTACTGCCTGCGTTGTGATGGTCGTCTCCCATGCCAAAGGCAACCCATAGGCTACGCCGTTTGCCTCCGCCCCTGGACCGCGCTCAAATGCAAAAACAACAGTTGATGGACAGAATGCAGAACAATGTCATACAATCACCCCAGTACAGAGATCTGGGCCTAAATCCATTGTTTTTTTGCTCACCATGCTATTCCAGTTAGAACCTAGCCATATGCAAATCAGTCTTGACCCTGTGCCTCATGGGAACAGTTCAGCCCGAACTGCCAAGCCAGGCCCTCCCTGGACTGGAAACAAGCATCCTAGGACCGGTTTTGGGGTTTCACCCCTCTTCAGCCAGGATAGCTTGATTCCAGTGGCATGGAGAACACGGGACTCACGTCTGAGCATACCCGTCCCACTCGGGGTGATAAATGCAAAAACAACAGTTGATGGACAGAATGCAGAACAATGTCATACATTCACCCCAGTACAGAGATCTGGGCCTAAATCCATCGTTTTTTTGCTCACCATGCCATTCCAGTTAGAACCTGGCCATATGCAAATCAGTCTTGACCCTGTGCCTCATGGGAACAGTCCAGCCCGAACTACCAAGCCAGGTCCTCCCTGGACTGGAAACAAGCATCCTAGGACCGGTTTCGGGGTTTTACCCCTCTTCAGCCAGGATAGCTTGATTCCAGTGGCATGGAGAGCACGGGACTCACGTCTGACCATACCCGTCCCTCTCGGGGTGACAAATGCAAAAACAACAGTCGATGGACAGAATGCAGAACAATGTCATACATTCACCCCAGTACAGAGATCTGGGCCTAAATCCATCGTTTTTTTGCTCACCATGCCAATCCAGTTAGAACCTAGCCATATGCAAATCAGTCTTGACCCTGTGCCTCATGGGAACAGTCCAGCCTGAACTACCAAGCCAGGTCCTCCCTGGACTGGAAACAAGCATCCTAGGACCACGCTCAGCACCAAGGAGCCTTCCTCTTGGACACTCCACTGCTACGACACCAGTACCCTCCTCGCCATCAACCCTGACAGCCACCTTGCCTGACAGGACCTACCTCTGCTCCGGACCTGATATCACCATCGCCATCACTGACGGCTGCAGTATCACCCGCAAGGAGCACCCCTACCTTCAAGGAGGAGGCATTGCCATCACCTACAGAAGCACACTCCAACTGACCACGCACTCTAATGACCCAAGGGTGACCATGGACCACCTCAACTTCCAGATCCGGACCAAGCCCAAGTCCATGTACATCCTCTGTGACACCCTCATGTGCAGGGCCTGCGGGCCATGGCCCCCCATTGTCCAATACCATTGTAAACCTCATTGCACCCCAGGGTCTCCCATCCACTGACGACATACTACTCAGTGAACTCAAGTTCCACCTGGACAACCCCAGTGACCAGAACACTACCCCATCCTTTGGAAGGTCACCTACATCAGACGCAAGCAGCAAGTCACCTCAACAAGCCACATAGCAGGACACATGGTTGAGCACATCACCTCCTCCAGCGGGGACTTCAACTACAGCTACAACACCGGACTATCCTGAACCGACCATCATTGGTAACATCACGCCTTCACCTTGCCCACCGGATGCCACCGACATCATCGCACTCCCTCTCAGCTGGATCAAGGCCACCAAAGAACATCTCGTCAACTCCATTCGCATCAACACTCCACCAATGCTTCCAAATGATGACATTGCAGCGCGCAACCACCACCGATGGATCTCAAACATTCGGGCACCCCTCATGAACGGCACTGCATCAGTGCCTTATGCCTGCCTGATGGCAGGCTTGAGGGTGACGCAGTGCCACAGGGATAGGCTGGCCCCATGCATTGCTGGAGTTGCGTCATGGTTGTGACCCAACTGCAGCAATGCATGACTTTAGCGCAGACAGATACGTCAGGATTTCTGACGTATCTGTCATTACTTACGTCATGGAGCGCTGTCCATTGAATACAGCGCATCCATGCTGTCGCAAGAATGGCGTAGTGAGAAGTGTTGCAAAGCTGTCTTTTCACAGCGCTGCAACACGTTTCATGACTGCGGCCCAGGAATGCGCATTATCTTATTGATGGTGCGCATTTCTGCACTGTAGTTTTGTCGCAGGGCAGCACTGCGATATTGCTTGCAGCGCTGTCCAGGACCAAAACCTGCTGAGATGAGGCCCCAAATGTTATCCCCATTTTTAAGACCAGCTATTTTCTGGTCTTAGTAACTGGCTCTAACTGCAGGCCTCTCCTGCATATAATTATCTCTAACAGAAGTGGCGATCTTTACAATGGAAGTTATCGCCTAAAAGCGGTCGCTAAAGGCTGTGTGCGACAGCTTGGCAATACAGCGATTAAAATATTGCCGCTTTAGCTGCAGAAAAGTGCTGCTAACGCTGTGATAGCCCATTGCGAATGTGTCCCTAACTCTACTTAACAAGCTTAAAATTATTATTGGAAAGAATAATATGAAATTATAATCTAATAATCTAGTATCTAGGAATTTGATGAAATAGGCATTATGTAACTCCTTTAAAAAAAAAAAAAAGGTAGCTGTAATATTCCTCTCCAGGAATATTCAAATAGATTGATCTATCCTGGGAAAACGCTGTACCAAATCCAAATCTGACGATATAGAAAAGCTAATTTAAGTAATATTCAGGAACTTTAACCTCATCCTTTCAAATAACACCTTTGGAAGATTGACATATAACATGGACACCTTACAGAAACAACAGGGAACATTATAATTTTAAAAATATCTAGCAACTCCTCTAAAGAGTTGCAAAATGGGAACCACTTTGCAATTACATTATCAAATTTGATTTTAATCTATTCTGTGTCTATCATAATCAATTCTTTAATATAATTAGTACACTGAACTTCAGGATATTTAATTTTAGAATGTCTCCAATCCAAGTTAAAATGTTGAAATGTCATTTAAGCAGCATATGTGTAGGAGAGGAATAATTGAATTTATCAAATTTGAATTTAAAATCCTGATAATTTAGGAGAATATTTAATCTTGGAGACAAAAACTATGACCAAGAACCCAAATGTATTAAAGAATATAATCAACATAAGCAGACAATATTTATCACCTACATTCTGTTTCATGTGTAGTAAATATATTCAAAAGCCAAAACAAATGAAAGTGGTAAAAAAGAGTAATTTTGAAACCTTAGCACATATGTAACAATCCAACCGTATTAACATAATTAGGCAATAGTTTTTAGAAAGGAACATATCTTTACCACCTTTAGGCATCGAATAAATAATTGCCTCTAGAAATATGCCTTTCACATTATAAAAAAGTCATTATGCAATTGAATAATCTTTTTGATTATTAATGTGGAAAAGTAAGACTAGAATTACAGAGGAAAACATGCCTTGACATGGAGATGCCCCTTTTTTGAGAGAGCAGAAATAACCTAAGAAAGAAATCATGTAAAGCTTGAAACATTATTGGCAATCTTGTTGGGTAGGAGAAGTTTCTAAAACAATAAACTGACAAAAGAAGCTGTGCAAACAAGGAATAATGCTGAGTTAATGTGAACCTTTTTTTTTTGTCTTTAATAGAGATTACACTTAAATATTTTGTAATTTTATGAAAATGGGCTAACAAATTACCCATTTAATTTAGAGAGCCATAATATCTTATTTTATCCTAGATAGAATATCAAAAACTCCATATTTTGTCAAGGTATTCATTGTAATTTAGCAATAATTGATTGTATGGGAGCGCTTTATGAGCTATGTGGAAAATAAGCATGTTATTATTGCAGGTATTGTTAACAACAACATTATATTCACTTTATTATGCTAATTCTTCACAGAAACATACTTCATAATAAAATCTATTGAAGATTCTTTTAACACTTCCCATGTTCCTTGAATAGATATATGAGAATTGGACTTTATAAAAAACAATTCTTTGCAAAACTGATGAATGAGTCTGTACATGCATCATCCTTGAGTAATGCTGAGTTAAATCTCCATGGGCTTATGTTTGCTTAGTAAACTGTCAATCAAAATTACAAATTACTGCACCACTGGAATAAGAACATGAAATAGTTCCAATTAAAGAGTTGGTGAGATTATCAATTAAATGTGCACTAACAAAAACGTAACCTATTCTTGTAATAGAACTGTGAATTGGGGAAAAAGTTATATTTAAATAGGTAAGGATTACACTTTCTCCTTGATTCAGGAAGTACTTTTTGTGAGATAATTTCCAAAACATGTTTTTGGACTTTATTAGCTACATACATTCACTTTGAATTCTGTCTAAGAAAGTGACAAAAATATGGTTGCAATCATCCCCAAATTACATTCTACATTCTCATTAGGACAGTACTAAAGAATAACAGTAATTGATTCCCAAAAGGACACATCATAGGTAGTTAGCCTATATATATTAACAATTGCAACAAATCTCCATCTACATTGAGTGTCTAATATAATATTTATTCTATCTGAATCATTTTTGGAGTATGTTATGTCAATTGGAAGAGATTTGCGAAAAATGAATTATGACCCCATTTTTTATGGTTAGCTAAATGTAAAAACATGTCTCATCCATTGAAGACATGTCAAAGTTCGATGGCATACGTATTAACAATCGCAACAGGAACTCCATCTACAAATTTGTCTAATAGAATCCCAATAATTTTTTAACCCTTCCTCTGCCTTTTAATTTTAATGCAAGTGTTGGACCTGTCAGCCCTAGGGTGGTCTCCCCTTCTATTTTTATATCGTGCCTCATTTTTTCCACCCTCATTTTTATGTTGGACTAGGTCTCCGGGCGCCTTTTCATTGCCAGACAGTGTTAAGGTGCAGGTGCTCCCTTCTCCCAAGATGGCTGCCACAGACCCCTGCTACTGCAGGGTGGTCGTTTTTCATAGTAGCACCCTAGCTGCCAGGAGCTGGCTGGGACCCACAACAATGTTGCGACACCAGCCCGCCTTTTTGTCCCATAGGTAGAGTGGGGAAGCTCCTGGAAGATGCTGGAACCTTCTAGAAGGGAGGTGGGGTTTTACTTTTGCCGCCTTGGCTAGAGGTCACCTGACCTAGGGCTACTTAAGAGTGGGAGGGAAACTTTTGTGGTGAGTTGGCCATTGGGGTGAAGCAGAGCTGGAAGAATCCACCAGGAGTGTAGGCGGTAGGGCCTAGCCAGGGACTTATGCCTCTGAGAGTGACAGGATTTAGGTACTGCCTCTTAAGTGAGTGAGGTGCCCTGTGAATCCCACTGATCTTGCCCAGTAGTAGGAGGACCCAGAGACTCTCTGCCAGCCTGACTAGGAAGGATCTAGTCGCCCTCTCCATTCCTACCCCCAGTAACAGAACCCCTTAAGGGCGCCAGATACATCTGCGCCAAAAGACTTCATCTGTCAACTGAGAACTGAAACCTGACTTCAAGAACTGAGACTGCATGACAAGAGCGAGTTGTAAGCCTTGAATGCCAGAGCTGAGACTGCGTGTCCAAGCTAACCTATTGAACTAATTACTAAACCGATTGCTAAGCCACCGGGGATAGACCAGGTACTAGCGCTGTGACCCCCGCGCTCCCTGCCCTGGTCTGGGACCCCCGGCAGCGTGCTCCGCTGAGCACTTTACCCCCATCCTTAATTTGAGCTCCCCCCCGGCGTCGACAAAGCCAGCGCACTCACCGCCGCGGCCTGGAGGCCTGGAGAAGTGCCCTGCTGTATCGCGAGGCCCAGGAGAAGCCCGGGGCCCCGCCGCTGCCGTCGCAGCCGTGTGAGGAGAAGAGCAAGATCGGGGCCGAGTTCCCCCATCGTCGTGAGGGCAGATGCCTGCAGACGCCGAGACGGAGGTAAGCCCGGAGGCCGGGATTCCCCTTGGTGCGTCCCCTGCTGGTCTGGGAACCTCACCGCACCCGGCCCGGGTTGTCCCCTCCGTGGGAGTACCCCCCCTTGCCTGCGCGACGGAGAGACCCCGCCGAGGGATCCTTTCTGTGTGCCCACTTCAGCGTAACTGAGCGCGGTGCCTCACGAACTGCACCGGCACCCAGAGACTTGCTCCTCGAGTCTGGTGGCGCTCCCCGCTGGAAGCTCCCCTCTAAAGAAACTGACTAGCCTGGATTGTGAGCGGCGCCTTGTTTCCCCTGCTCCGTTTCCACGTCCCAGGAGCCAGTGACTATGAACGTGTTGCTTTAGATGTTTGGCCTGAAAGTATTACATGCCCGTGATTACGAGAGCGCATTGCTTCATAGGCTTTGTCTGAAAGTATTACATGCACGTGATTACGAGAGCGCATTGCTTCATAGGCTTTGTCTGAAAGTATTACATGCCCGTGATTACGAGAGCGCATTGCTTCATATGCTTTGTCTGAAAGTATTACATGCCCGTGATTACGAGAAGCGCACTGCTTCATATGTTTTGCCTGAAGTATTACATGCCCGTGATTACGAGAAGCGCACTGCTTCATATGTTTTGCCTGAACGTATTACATGCCCGTGATTACGAGAAGCGCGTTGCTTCATGTGCTCTGCTTGATCGTAGTACCTGTCCTTGACTACGAGTAGCGCTTAGTTTACATGCTCTACTTCAAAGGGTTACGTGTCACTGATTATAAGGAGCGCTTCGTTCTACAGGCTCCGTGTTGAAGTATCCAGTGTCACCCATCACGAGTATTGTTCTGTGCTAGATGCCCCGTTCAGAGAAACCTTGCTTAACGCGCGCAGCGCTAGAATCACCTGTGCCTAGCCATATCCATGAACCGCATGTCTAGATTAGGAACTGCATTCATCTCTCATGTATGACCTGTGTATGCTCAATGTCTGCATTACAACTCATGCATGACACTGTTATCTCTTGAACTGCATCTAACCAGCCCTACTTGTATAAACTTGAAGTATTTGCATAATTTTAACGGTGTGGCGTCCCTTATTGTGTGTGTCCCTAGTCCATGAGAAGCGTGTGGTGTATGGTTGCTTAACACATAGCCCTCTGGTTGCCCGACCGGCTAGCGCCACGTTACCGCCTATAGGGCCTGGAAACCCCAGGTTCCTACATTGGTGGCAGCGGTGGGATCCTTGGGACCTGTGACCATACAGCACCCTTCCGTGAGGCGAAGGGCGCCACAATTAAACGCCTATCCTACGTTTTTGTTCCAGAGCTAAAAAAAAACCATTGGTTGCTGGATTATTGGTTCCACTGTCCAGGTAGAGAGTGCAAGAAGCCTGGTTAGCTATTGACTGTTGCCTACACCCTAGGAATTTTCTCCTTAGTGTCTAGGTCCCCACCTGCCAGAATGGAATCCCGGCTAGCGGACCTCGAGGGGTACACCGTGAAGCAACTAAGGGAGTTCGCGCAGGAGATGGGGCGACCGCAGTGCGCCCATGCGCAGTGGGGGTACCACTCGTGTGCCAAAGGTACATACGTAGTTACGACGCATGTAAATTACATGGCATTCCATTCCAATGCATACTAATAACAGGCATATTGCAACAGAAGGGAAGGTGTAGCATAGGGAGACGTAAAAATTACTATTCCCACTACAGTGAGTGCACCCAAAAACTAACCTTAGTACCCCAAACCAAACCGTGAATCCTAAAATTCCTTTTTGAGCCCCCAAAACACCCCAATTTTCATATTTTACCCCAAAACACACCCACATTTTCATATTTTACCCTAAAACACCCCCCAATTTCCTGATCAGACATCCGAAACCCATACAAATACCCACCCGAAAAACTTTTAATTACCCCATTACTGACCTCACAATGCGTTATAATCAAATGCGATGTAAAGGCACCTGCGTTGTCGGAGTTGCGTTGTTAACGATGTACTGCCTGCGTTGTGATGGTCGTCTCCCATGCCAAAGGCAACCCATAGGCTACGCCGTTTGCCTCCGCCCCTGGACCGCGCTCAAATGCAAAAACAACAGTTGATGGACAGAATGCAGAACAATGTCATACAATCACCCCAGTACAGAGATCTGGGCCTAAATCCATCGTTTTTTTGCTCACCATGCTATTCCAGTTAGAACCTAGCCATATGCAAATCAGTCTTGACCCTGTGCCTCATGGGAACAGTTCAGCCCGAACTGCCAAGCCAGGCCCTCCCTGGACTGGAAACAAGCATCCTAGGACCGGTTTCGGGGTTTCACCCCTCTTCAGCCAGGATAGTTTGATTCCAGTGGCATGGAGAACACGGGACTCACGTCTGAGCATACCCGTCCCACTGGGGGTGATAAATGCAAAAACAACAATTGATGGACAGAATGCAGAACAATGTCATACATTCACCTCAGTACAGAGATCTGGGCCTAAATCCATCGTTTTTTTGCTCACCACGCCATTCCAGTTAGAACCTAGCCATATGCAAATCAGTCTTGACCCTGTGCCTCATGGGAACAGTCCAGCCCGAACTACCAAGCCAGGTCCTCCCTGGACTGGAAACAAGCATCCTAGGACCGGTTTCGGGGTTTTACCCCTCTTCAGCCAGGATAGCTTGATTCCAGTGGCATGGAGAGCACGGGACTCACGTCAGACCATACCCGTCCCTCTCGGGGTGACAAATGCAAAAACAACAGTTGATGGACAGAATGCAGAACAATGTCATACATTCACCCCAGTACAGAGATCTGGGCCTAAATCCATCGTTTTTTTGCTCACCATGCCAATCCAGTTAGAACCTAGCCATATGCAAATCAGTCTTGACCCTGTGCCTCATGGGAACAGTCCAGCCTGAACTACCAAGCCAGGTCCTCCCTGGACTGGAAACAAGCATCCTAGGACCACGCTCAGCACCAAGGAGCCTTCCTCTTGGACACTCCACTGCTACGACACCAGTACCCTCCTCGCCATCAACCCTGACAGCCACCTTGCCTGACAGGACCTACCTCTGCTCCGGACCTGATATCACCATCGCCATCACTGACGGCTGCAGTATCACCCGCAAGGAGCACCCCTACCTTCAAGGAGGAGGCATTGCCATCACCTACAGAAGCACACTCCAACTGACCACGCACTCTAATGACCCAAGGGTGACCATGGACCACCTCAACTTCCAGATCCGGACCAAGCCCAAGTCCATGTACATCCTCTGTGACACCCTCATGTGCAGGGCCTGCGGGCCATGGCCCCCCATTGTCCAATACCATTGTAAACCTCATTGCACCCCAGGGTCTCCCATCCACTGACGACATACTACTCAGTGAACTCAAGTTCCACCTGGACAACCCCAGTGACCAGAACACTACCCCATCCTTTGGAAGGTCACCTACATCAGACGCAAGCAGCAAGTCACCTCAACAAGCCACATAGCAGGACACATGGTTGAGCACATCACCTCCTCCAGCGGGAACTTCAACTACAGCTACAACACCGGACTATCCTGAACCGACCATCATTGGTAACATCACGCCTTCACCTTGCCCACCGGATGCCACCGACATCATCGCACTCCCTCTCAGCTGGATCAAGGCCACCAAAGAACATCTCGTCAACTCCATTCACATCAACACTCCACCAATGCTTCCAAATGATGACATTGCAGCGCGCAACCACCACCGATGGATCTCAAACATTCGGGCACCCCTCATGAACGGCACTGCATCAGTGCCTTATGCCTGCCTGATGGCAGGCTTGAGGGTGACGCAGTCCCACAGGGATAGGCTGGCCCCATGCATTGCTGGAGTTGCGTCATGGTTGTGACCCAACTGCAGCAATGTATGACTTTAGCGCAGACAGATATGTCAGGATTTCTGACGTATCTGTCATTACTTACGTCATGGAGCGCTGTCCATTGAATACAGCGCATCCATGCTGTCGCAAGAAGGGCGTAGTGAGAAGTGTTGCAAAGCTGTCTTTTCACAGCGCTGCAACACGTTTCATGACTGCGGCCCAGGAATGCGCATTATCTTATTGATGGTGCGCATTTCTGCACTGTAGTTTTGTCGCAGGGCAGCACTGCGATATTGCTTGCAGCGCTGTCCAGGACCAAAACCTGCTGAGATGAGGCCCCAAATGTTATCCCCATTTTTAAGACCAGCTATTTTCTGGTCTTAGTAACTGGCTCTAACTGCAGGCCTCTCCTGCATATAATTATCTCTAACAGAAGTGGCGATCTTTACAATGGACGTTATCGCCTAAAAGCGGTCGCTAAAGGCTGTGTGCGACAGCTTGGCAATACAGCGATTAAAATATTGCCGCTTTAGCTGCAGAAAAGTGCTGCTAACGCTGTGATAGCCCATTGCGAATGTGTCCCTAACTCTACTTAACAAGCTTAAAATTATTATTGGAAAGAATAATATGAAATTATAATCTAATAATCTAGTATCTAGGAATTTGATGAAATAGGCATTATGTAACTCCTTTAAAAAAAAAAAAAAGGTAGCTGTAATATTCCTCTCCAGGAATATTCAAATAGATTGATCTATCCTGGGAAAACGCTGTACCAAATCCAAATCTGACGATATAGAAAAGCTAATTTAAGTAATATTCAGGAACTTTAACCTCATCCTTTCAAATAACACCTTTGGAAGATTGACATATAACATGGACACCTTACAGAAACAACAGGGAACATTATAATTTTAAAAATATCTAGCAACTCCTCTAAAGAGTTGCAAAATGTGAACCACTTTGCAATTACATTATCAAATTTGATTTTAATCTATTCTGTGTCTATCATAATCAATTCTTTAATATAATTAGTACACTGAACTTCAGGATATTTAATTTTAGAATGTCTCCAATCCAAGTTAAAATGTTGAAATGTCATTTAAGCAGCATATGTGTAGGAGAGGAATAATTGAATTTATCAAATTTGAATTTAAAATCCTGATAATTTAGGAGAATATTTAATCTTGGAGACAAAAACTATGACCAAGAACCCAAATGTATTAAAGAATATAATCAACATAAGCAGACAATATTTATCACCTACATTCTGTTTCATGTGTAGTAAATATATTCAAAAGCCAAAACAAATGAAAGTGGTAAAAAAAAGTAATTTTGAAACCTTAGCACAAATGTAACAATCCAACCGTATTAACATAATTAGGCAATAGTTTTTAGAAAGGAACATATCTTTACCACCTTTAGGCATCGAATAAATAATTGCCTCTAGAAATATGCCTTTCACATTATAAAAAAGTCATTATGCAATTGAATAATCTTATTGATTATTAATGTGGAAAAGTAAGACTAGAATTACAGAGGAAAACATGCCTTGACATGGAGATGCCCCTTTTTTGAGAGAGCAGAAATAACCTAAGAAAGAAATCATGTAAAGCTTGAAACATTATTGGCAATCTTGTTGGGTAGGAGAAGTTTCTAAAACAATAAACTGACAAAAGAAGCTGTGCAAACAAGGAATAATGCTGAGTTAATGTGAACCTTTTTTTTTTGTCTTTAATAGAGATTACACTTAAATATTTTGTAATTTTATGAAAATGGACTAACAAATTACCCATTTAATTTAGAGAGCCATAATATCTTATTTTATCCTAGATAGAATATCAAAAACTCCATATTTTGTCAAGGTATTCATTGTAATTTAGCAATAATTGATTGTATAGGAGCGCTTTATGAGCTATGTGGAAAATAAGCATGTTATTATTGCAGGTATTGTTAACAACAACATTATATTCACTTTATTATGCTAATTCTTCACAGAAACATACTTCATAATAAAATCTATTGAAGATTCTTTTAACACTTCCCATGTTCCTTGAATAGATATATGAGAATTGGACTTTATAAAAAACAATTCTTTGCAAAACTGATGAATGAGTCTGTACATGCATCATCCTTGAGTAATGCTGAGTTAAATCTCCATGGGCTTATGTTTGCTTAGTAAACTGTCAATCAAAATTACAAATTACTGCACCACTGGAATAAGAACATGAAATAGTTCCAATTACAGAGTTGGTGAGATTATCAATTAAATGTGCACTAACAAAAACGTAACCTATTCTTGTAATAGAACTGTGAATTGGGGAAAAAGTTATATTTAAATAGGTAAGGATTACACTTTCTCCTTGATTCAGGAAGTACTTTTTGTGAGATAATTTCCAAAACATGTTTTTGGACTTTATTAGCTACATACATTCACTTTGAATTCTGTCTAAGAAAGTGACAAAAATATGGTTGCAATCATCCCCAAATTACATTCTACATTCTCATTAGGACAGTACTAAAGAATAACAGTAATTGTTTCCCAAAAGGACACATCATAGGTAGTTAGCCTATATATATTAACAATTGCAACAAATCTCCATCTACATTGAGTGTCTAATATAATATTTATTCTATCTGAATCATTTTTGGAGTATGTTATGTCAATTGGAAGAGATTTGCGAAAAATGAATTATGACCCCATTTTTTATGGTTAGCTAAATGTAAAAACATGTCTCATCCATTGAAGACATGTCAAAGTTCGATGGCATACGTATTAAAAATCGCAACAGGAACTCCATCTACAAATTTGTCTAATAGAATCCCAATAATTTTTTAACCCTTCCTCTGCCTTTTAATTTTAATGCAAGTGTTGGACCTGTCAGCCCTAGGGTGGTCTCCCCTTCTATTTTTATATCGTGCCTCATTTTTTCCACCCTCATTTTTATGTTGGACTAGGTCTCCGGGCGCCTTTTCATTGCCAGACAGTGTTAAGGTGCAGGTGCTCCCTTCTCCCAAGATGGCTGCCACAGACCCCTGCTACTGCAGGGTGGTCGTTTTTCATAGTAGCACCCTAGCTGCCAGGAGCTGGCTGGGACCCACAACAATGTTGCGACACCAGCCCGCCTTTTTGTCCCATAGGTAGAGTGGGGAAGCTCCTGGAAGATGCTGGAACCTTCTAGAAGGGAGGTGGGGTTTTACTTTTGCCGCCTTGGCTAGAGGTCACCTGACCTAGGGCTACTTAAGAGTGGGAGGGAAACTTTTGTGGTGAGTTGGCCATTGGGGTGAAGCAGAGCTGGAAGAATCCACCAGGAGTGTAGGCGGTAGGGCCTAGCCAGGGACTTATGCCTCTGAGAGTGACAGGATTTAGGTACTGCCTCTTAAGTGAGTGAGGTGCCCTGTGAATCCCACTGATCTTGCCCAGTAGTAGGAGGACCCAGAGACTCTCTGCCAGCCTGACTAGGAAGGATCTAGTCGCCCTCTCCATTCCTACCCCCAGTAACAGAACCCCTTAAGGGCGCCAGGTACATCTGCGCCAAAAGACTTCATCTGTCAACTGAGAACTGAAACCTGACTTCAAGAACTGAGACTGCATGACAAGAGCGAGTTGTAAGCCTTGAATGCCAGAGCTGAGACTGCGTGTCCAAGCTAACCTATTGAACTAATTACTAAACCGATTGCTAAGCCACCGGGGATCGACCAGGTACTAGCGCTGTGACCCCCGCGCTCCCTGCCCTGGTCTGGGACCCCCGGCAGCGTGCTCCGCTGAGCACTTTACCCCCATCCTTAATTTGAGCCCCCCCCGGCGTCGACGAAGCCAGCGCACTCACCGCCGCGGCCTGGAGGCCTGGAGAAGTGCCCTGCTGTATCGCGAGGCCCAGGAGAAGCCCGGGGCCCCGCTGCTGCCGTCGCAGCCGTGTGAGGAGAAGAGCAAGATCGGGGCCGAGTTCCCCCATCGTCGTGAGGGCAGACGCCTGCAGACGCCGAGACGGAGGTAAGCCCGGAGGCCGGGATTCCCCTTGGTGCGTCCCCTGCTGGTCTGGGAACCTCACCGCACCCGGCCCGGGTTGTCCCCTCCGTGGGAGTTCCCCCTCCTTGCCTGCGCGACGGAGAGACCCCGCCGAGGGATCCTTTCTGTGTGCCCACTTCAGCGTAACTGAGCGCGGTGCCTCACGAACTGCACCGGCACCCAGAGACTTGCTCCTCGAGTCTGGTGGCGCTCCCCGCTGGAAGCTCCCCTCTAAAGAAACTGACTAGCCTGGATTGTGAGCGGCGCCTTGTTTCCCCTGCTCCGTTTCCACGTCCCAGGAGCCAGTGACTATGAACGTGTTGCTTTAGATGTTTGGCCTGAAAGTATTACATGCCCGTGATTACGAGAGCGCATTGCTTCATAGGCTTTGTCTGAAAGTATTACATGCCCGTGATTACGAGAGCGCATTGCTTCATAGGCTTTGTCTGAAAGTATTACATGCCCGTGATTACGAGAGCGCATTGCTTCATATGCTTTGTCTGAAAGTATTACATGCCCGTGATTATGAGAAGCGCACTGCTTCATATGTTTTGCCTGAAGTATTACATGCCCGTGATTACGAGAAGCGCACTGCTTCATATGTTTTGCCTGAACGTATTACATGCCCGTGATTACGAGAAGCGGGTTGCTTCATGTGCTCTGCTTGATCGTAGTACCTGTCCTTGACTACGAGTAGCGCTTAGTTTACATGCTCTACTTCAAAGGGTTACGTGTCACTAATTATAAGGAGCGCTTCGTTCTACAGGCTCCGTGTTGAAGTATCCAGTGTCACCCATCACGAGTATTGTTCTGTGCTAGATGCCCCGTTCAGAGAAACCTTGCTTAACGCGCGCAGCGCTAGAATCACCTGTGCCTAGCCATATCCATGAACCGCATGTCTAGATTAGGAACTGCATTCATCTCTCATGTATGGCCTGTGTATGCTCAATGTCTGTATTACAACTCATGCATGACACTGTTATCTCTTGAACTGCATCTAACCAGCCCTACTTGTATAAACTTGAAGTATTTGCATAATTTCAACGGTGTGGCGTCCCTTATTGTGTGTGTCCCTAGTCCATGAGTAGCGTGTGGTGTATGGTTGCTTAACACATAGCCCTCTGGTTGCCCGACCGGCTAGCGCCACGTTACCGCCTATAGGGCGTGGAAACCCCAGGTTCCTACATTGGTGGCAGCGGTGGGATCCTTGGGACCTGTGACCATACAGCACCCTTCCGTGAGGCGAAGGGCGCCACAATTAAACGCCTATCCTACGTTTTTGTTCCAGAGCTCAAAAAAAAACATTGGTTGCTGGATTATTGGTTCCACTGTCCAGGTAGAGAGTGCAAGAAGCCTGGTTAGCTATTGACTGTTGCCTACACCCTAGGAATTTTCTCCTTAGTGTCTAGGTCCCCACCTGCCAGAATGGAATCCCGGCTAGCGGACCTCGAGGGGTACACCGTGAAGCAACTAAGGGAGTTCGCGCAGGAGATGGGGGTGCCCGGGATGCGGAAGGCAAAAGGGCTGGAACTCCGTACCGCCATTAGGGCATGGGTAGAAGCCCACCCAGAAGGGAGAGGGGATGAGGGACAGGAAGCGCCAGAGGCACCTCAGGGGGAGAGCGCCCAGGAAGTCCTAGACATCTTGAATGTAGACATGTCTGAGAATGTGCCCCCAGGAAAACGTTCTGGGGACAGTAGTAGGACAGGGTCCAGGAGGAGCGCGTCTCCAGAAGAGTACGAGGACAGGAGGGAAGAGAGGCGATTAAAATGGGAGCTGGCCAAATTAGAGCAGGAGAAAGAAAGGGAAAGGGCCAGATTGGAACAGGAAAAGGAATTAGCAAAATTGGAATGGGCAATGGAGGAGAAGAAGCTGGCGCACGAGCTTCAGTTAAAAGAGCTGGAGCTACGCGCCCTCCAATTGAACGCGTCTAACAAAGACAATGGTGGCAGCATACCCAGGGAACCTCAAGAACCAAAATTCTACCTACCCAAAGAAGTCATAGCCAATTATACATTAGGGGATGACATCATGAAGTGGTTGGAGGCATACGAGGTAGCCTTAACGGCCCATGGGGTACCCGAGAGTAACTGGGGAGGTGGTCTCTACTGGTATATACCTCCCACTGTTAGGGACACCCTGTTATATTTGGCCAAGGCGGATCAGGTTAAGTACGCCCCCATGAAAGAGGCCTTGTTAAAGAAGTTTGGCCTGAACCCCGAGAAGTATAGGCAGAAGTTTCGTGGCAGCCATAAGCTGTCCACCCAGACATGGGAAGATTTTTTTGATTATGCGAGGAAGGCACTAGATGGTTGGGTGCGTGGCAGCGAGGTGCAGGACTACCAAGGGTTGTACGATCTTTTTTTAAGGGAGCACCTCTTGGATAAGAGCTTTCCGGAGCTGCGCCAACATCTGGTGGACCGCAAGCTGAAGGATCCTCGAGAGCTTGCGGAGGAGGCAGATATTTGGGTGAGCACCCGGGTGTCTCACAAGGGCCCCCGGGGAGATGGCTCGAAAGGCGGACAGGGTTTCCCCCAGAAGAAAGAGGGGGGAGATAAAAAGGTGGAGTTCTCGAAAGGTCCCCAAAATAAGTTTGGGAAGGGAGTAGGAACCCCACCCCCGTCCAATTCCACAAGACCCACTTACCCTGACAGGAGTCAGAAGCCAAGGATTGTGCGGTGCTACGAGTGTGGGGAGATTGGACACTACAGAGGAGATCCCAAGTGTCGCAAGCGACCACCAGCCCCATTGGGCGGGAAAAGTCCCGGGGTGAGTAGTATAGCGCTTGGGGTGGAGCTGCCCTTAGATAGGGAAGGGGAGTGGACAGGCCTGACGCTGGTTTCACTCGGGGATAGGGAAGTGGTCCCCGTAGTGTCCCTGCCCCCGAACACTGCTAAATATCAGCAGAGGGTGAGAATTAATGGGGAGGAGGTGGAAGCTCTCAGAGACACAGGGGCCAGCATGACTACTGTCGTGCGGCGGCTGGTCTCCCCAGACCAAGTAGTCCCCGAGGAGTTCCATCCGGCCGTATTGGCTGACGGCAGTTTGAGTCACTATCCAGTGGCTCGTGTTGCATTCGAGTGGGGAGGAGTCAAAGGCCTAATGCGAGTTGCTGTGAGCCCTGCCATGCCTGTGGGGTGTTTGCTAGGGAACGACCTGGAGCACACCAAATGGAAGGACGTCGAGTTTCACGCTCACACTGAGATGCTGGGATTACCAGGGTGGACTTGCGTGAGCACGCGGTCCATGGCTGCCCGGCATGGAACTCACCCGGAGTTGGAGCCTGGAATCATGGCCCAACCCAAACCCAAACGTGGGAAGAAGGAGGTGGTAGAGGACATGCCCCGTGAGTCGGATGGGGAGGCCGCAGAGGTGCCCCCGGAGTCCGCGGAGGTAGATGTCGTTCCTGTGGAGGACTTGCCGACCCTTGCTGACTGGCAAGTGGAAGGAGGGCCCACCCGGGAGGAATTTTGTCAAGCACAAAGGACGTGCCATACTCTTGAGGGTATGCGGCGGCAGGCCGAAGCTCAAGTGGCCAGTCAGGAACTGGGAGGTTATCATGTGTATTGGGAGGATGGTCTCCTATACAGTGAGCCCAGGGTGCCGGTACATGGGTCTTCGAGGGCCATAGTGGTCCCCCAATGTTACCGGGCCTTCCTGCTGGAGTTAGCGCACGAGATACCCTTAGCTGGACACCTGGGCCAGGACAAAACCTTTGCACGGTTAGTCCCCCATTTTTATTGGCCCAGGATGAGGATTGCCTCAGACACCTTTTGCAAGACCTGCAAGTCTTGTCAGGCTAGTGGCAAGACGGGGACTAAGTTGAAGGTCCCGTTGGAACCGCTCCCCGTGGTCGGGACCCCTTTTGAGAGGGTCGGTATCGATATTGTTGGGCCATTGGACCCTCCGACCGCAGCGGGACACCGGTTCATCTTGGTTTTGGTGGACCACGCCACAAGGTACCCGGAGGCTATTCCTCTGAGGACCATCACTGCACCGGTGGTGGCGCGGGCACTGGTGGGAATTTTTACCCGAGTGGGATTCCCGAAGGTCGTGGTGTCGGACAGGGGCACAAATTTCATGTCGGCCTACATGCAGGCCATGTGGAAGGAGTGTGGAGGGACCTACCGGTTCTCCACTCCTTACCACCCCCAGACTAACGGACTTGTAGAGCGCTTCAATAAGACATTGAAGGGGATGATCCGAAGCCTTCCAGAGGGCTTGAGGCGTAAGTGGGACATCCTCCTCCCCTGCTTGTTATTCTCCTATCGGGAGGTACCGCAGAAGGGAGTCGGGTTCAGCCCGTTTGAATTGCTCTATGGCCATCCCGTTAGGGGTCCCCTCAGTTTAGTGAAAGAGGGGTGGGAGAAGACTTCACAGAAGCTTCCCCGTGACATTGTCAGCTACATCCTGGCGTTCCGCAGCCAGATGGCCAAGCTGTGGAAGGCAGCCACAGAGAACCTGGAGGTTAGCCAGACCGTGATGAAGGAGTGGTATGACCGCAACGCTCGGACGGTCGAGTTGGACGTTGGACAGAAGGTGTGGGTTATGGAACCTGGGGAGCTTTGTGCCCTCCAGGACCGGTGGACTGGCCCGTTCGACATTGTGGAGAGGCGAGGCCAGACCACATACGTTGTGGATGTAAAAACCCCCCGTCAGCCCCTAAGGGTGCTCCACGTCAACCGCCTGAAGCCGCACCATGAGCGATCGGAGCTTGCTCTCCTTATGGTGACGGATGGGAGCGAAGAGGAAGAGAGTGAAGCTCTTCCTGACCTTCTTGCGGCACAAGAGAAGGATGGTTCGGTGGAAGGTGTAGTCCTCTCCCCATCCTTGACCCCAGAGCAGCAGAGGGACTGTCGCCATGTCCTGGGACAGTTCGCCTCATTGTTCTCACTCACGCCTGGAATCACTCATTGGTGTACCCATGATGTGGACACAGGGGACAGCCCCCCGGTGAAGAACAAGTCTTACCGGCTCTCTGACCGAGTGAAGGATAGCATCCAGCGTGAGGTGGCAAAGATGCTGGAGCTGGGGGTGATAGAACCTTCCAGCAGCCCGTGTGCTAGTCCAGTGGTGTTGGTGCCGAAAGCGGCCCCACCGGGTACGACGCCAGAACTTCGGTTCTGTGTGGACTACCGGGGGTTGAACTCTGTCACGAAGACAGATGCTCACCCCATCCCGCGTGCAGATGAGCTGGTGGACCGGCTGGGAGCAGCCCGGTACCTCAGCACCATTGACCTGACGTCCGGATATTGGCAGATTGCCATGGCCGACGGAGCACGGGAGAAGACAGCGTTCTCCACCCCAGAGGGCCACTACCAATTTCGAGTGATGCCCTTTGGGCTCAAAAATGCTCCGGCCACATTCCAGCGGTTAGTGAATCAGGTACTATCTGGCCTGGAGTCCTTCTCAGCAGCCTACTTGGATGACATAGCTGTCTTCAGTAGCAGCTGGGAGGACCATCTGCAACACCTCCAGTAGGTATTGCAGGCGCTGCAACGCGCTGGCTTGACCATTAAAGCCAGCAAGTGCCAGATTGGACAGGGATCTGTCGTGTACCTGGGACACCTGGTGGGCGGAGGTAAGGTGCAACCCCTCCAGGCCAAAATTGAAACTATCTTGGCCCCCCAAGACCCAAACTGAGGTCCGAGCTTTCCTCGGCCTCACTGGGTATTACCGCCGGTTCGTCAAGGGATATGGTACCATCGTGAACCCCTTGACGGAGTTGACCTCAAAGAAACAACCTCGCAAGGTCATATGGACAGCTGCATGCCAGGAAGCCTTTGATACGCTGAAAAATGCGATGTGTACAGCTCCAGTACTAGCAACACCCGATTTCAGCAAGGAATTTATTGTACAGACAGACGCCTCAGAGCACGGCATAGGTGCGGAGCTCTCGCAACTCAACACCGAGGGCCAAGACCAACCTGTGGCCTTCATATCTCGAAGACTCCTCCCTCGGGAACGGCGATGGAGCACCATTGAGAGAGAAGCCTTCGCGGTGGTATGGGCTCTGAAGAAGTTGAGGCCATACCTCTTTGGCACTCACTTCCTTATCCAGACCGACCACGCCCCCTTCGCTGGCTCATGCAGATGAGAGGCGAAAACCCCAAGTTGTTGAGGTGGTCCATTTCCCTACAGGGGATGAACTTTCGGGTGGAACATCGGCCCGGAGTTGACCACGCCAATGCTGACGGTCTCTCCAGGTTTTTCTGCCTTAGTGAAGAGAACTCCCTAGAGGTTGGGTAGCTCTCCCCTCTTTCGGCTGGGGGGGACGCATGTTGGACCTGTCCGCCCTATGGTGGTCTCCCCTTCTATTTTTATATCGTGCCTCATTTTTTCCACCCTCATTTTTATGTTGGACTAGGTCTCCGGCCGCCTTTTCATTGCCAGACAGTGTTAAGGTGCAGGTGCTCCCTTCTCCCAAGATGGCTGCCACAGACCCCTGCTACTGCAGGGTGGTCGTTATTCATAGTAGCACCCTAGCTGCCAGGAGCTGGCTGGGACCCACAACAATGTTGCGACACCAGCCCGCCTTTTTGTCCCATAGGTAGAGTGGGGAAGCTCCTGGAAGATGCTGGAACCTTCTAGAAGGGAGGTGGGGTTTTACTTTTGCCGCCTTGGCTAGAGGTCACCTGACCTAGGGCTACTTAAGAGTGGGAGGGAAACTTTTGTGGTGAGTTGGCCATTGGGGTGAAGCAGAGCTGGAAGAATCCACCAGGAGTGTAGGCGGTAGGGCCTAGCCAGGGACTTATGCCTCTGAGAGTGACAGGATTTAGGTACTGCCTCTTAAGTGAGTGAGGTGCCCTGTGAATCCCACTGATCTTGCCCAGTAGTAGGAGGACCCAGAGACTCTCTGCCAGCCTGACTAGGAAGGATCTAGTCGCCCTCTCCATTCCTACCCCCAGTAACAGAACCCCTTAAGGGCGCCAGATACATCTGCGCCAAAAGACTTCATCTGTCAACTGAGAACTGAAACCTGACTTCAAAAACTGAGACTGCATGACAAGAGCGAGTTGTAAGCCTTGAATGCCAGAGCTGAGACTGCGTGTCCAAGCTAACCTATTGAACTAATTACTAAACCAATTGCTAAGCCACCGGGGATCGACCAGGTACTAGCGCTGTGACCCCCGCGCTCCCTGCCCTGGTCTGGGACCCCCGGCAGCGTGCTCCGCTGAGCACTTTACCCCCATCCTTAATTTGAGCCCCCCCCGGCGTCGACGAAGCCAGCGCACTCATCGCCGCGGCCTGGTGGCCTGGAGAAGTGCCCTGCTGTATCGCGAGGCCCAGGAGAAGCCCGGGGCCCCGCCGCTGCCGTCGCAGCCGTGTGAGGAGAAGAGCAAGATCGGGGCCGAGTTCCCCCATCGTCGTGAGGGCGGACTCCTGCAGACGCCGAGACGGAGTTAAGCCCGGAGGCCGGGATTCCCCTTGGTGCGCCCCCTGCTGGTCTGGGAACCTCACCGCACCCGGCCCGGGTTGTCCCCTCCGTGGGAGTTCCCCCCCCTTGCCTGCGCGACGGAGAGACCCCGCCGAGGGATCCTTTCTGTGTGCCCACTTCAGCGTAACTGAGCGCGGTGCCTCACGAACTGCACCGGCACCCAGAGACTTGCTCCTCGAGTCTGGTGGCGCTCCCCGCTGGAAGCTTCCCTCTAAAGAAACTGACTAGCCTGGATTGTGAGCGGCGCCTTGTTTCCCCTGCTCCGTTTCCACGTCCCAGGAGCCAGTGACTATGAACGTGTTGCTTTAGATGTTTGGCCTGAAAGTATTACATGCCCGTGATTACGAGAGCGCATTGCTTTATAGGCTTTGTCTGAAAGTATTACATGCCCGTGATTACGAGAGCGCATTGCTTCATAGGCTTTGTCTGAAAGTATTACATGCCCGTGATTACGAGAGCGCATTGCTTCATATGCTTTGTCTGAAAGTATTACATGCCCGTGATTACGAGAAGCGCACTGCTTCATATGTTTTGCCTGAAGTATTACATGCCCATGATTACGAGAAGCGCACTGCTTCATATGTTTTGCCTGAACGTATTACATGCCCGTGATTACGAGAAGCGCGTTGCTTCATGTGCTCTGCTTGATCGTAGTACCTGTCCTTGACTACGAGTAGCGCTTAGTTTACATGCTCTACTTCAAAGGGTTACGTGTCACTGATTATAAGGAGCGCTTCGTTCTACAGGCTCCGTGTTGAAGTATCCAGTGTCACCCATCACGAGTATTGTTCTGTGCTAGATGCCCCGTTCAGAGAAACCTTGCTTAACGCGCGCAGCGCTAGAATCACCTGTGCCTAGCCATATCCATGAACCGCATGTCTAGATTAGGAACTGCATTCATCTCTCATGTATGGCCTGTGTATGCTCAATGTCTGTATTACAACTCATGCATGACACTGTTATCTCTTGAACTGCATCTAACCAGCCCTACTTGTATAAACTTGAAGTATTTGCATAATTTCAACGGTGTGGCGTCCCTTATTGTGTGTGTCCCTAGTCCATGAGAAGCGTGTGGTGTATGGTTGCTTAACACATAGCCCTCTGGTTGCCCGACCGGCTCGCGCCACGTTACCGCCTATAGGGCCTGGAAACCCCAGGTTCCAACAGCAAGAATATATGTGAAAAAGAATTATGACTCCATGTTGGTATGTTAAGCTGACTGTAAACACACATGCCACCAATGCCCTGTTTAACTTAGACCCAATATCTAACTTCTAAACATTTCCTTAAGAACATATAATCACAAAACTGAATCTATAAGGTTAGTAAACAAGAAGACAGACAATTACATCAAGCATGTAAAGAAGGATAAAAAGAGGAAAAAGAAAGCCATATTGGTGGTATGGGAAGCAATGTAATGAAGATAGTGACATACAAGTGCCTGTAAGCAAGAACAGAGAAGGAAAAAGAATAAAAATAGTAATGGTTGGCGTCATTGCAGGCCAACACAACACACCTTATAACACCTTCAGCTAACAACCAAAACCACCCTGTGATGGACAAATCTTAGAGAACCTACAAAGAAGAACACGTCTAAATAGGAAAAGGAATAACTAAAGGAAGCTGTGTTAGTGCAAACATTAGAGATGAAAATGAAAAATGTGGCACTAGACAAGAAAAAACTTACTTTAGACCTAGCCATGTGCAAATCAACCTTGACCCTGCTTCAATGAGAACAATTGAGCCCAAGCTGCCAGGCCAGGTCCTCCCTGAACTGGAAAACAAATGACCCAGTACCAGCTTTTCCCTTATTACGGACCTATCAGCCAGATATTGCTTGATTCCAGGGGCACAGTGATAACGGTACCCACGTCTGAGCATACTTGTCACACTTAGGCCATCATAAAAAGGGATGGATGGAATGCTTAAATCAATCAATCAATCAATCAATCAATCAATCAATCAATCAATCATCGCATTTATAAAGCACACTACTTACCCATGAGGGTCTCAAGGCGCTGGGGGTGGGGAATGCTGCTTATCCTCGAACAGCCAGGTCTTGAGGAGTCTTCTGAAGCTCAGCAGGTCTTGGGTCTGCCGTAGGTGGGTGGGGCGGGTGTTCCAGGTCTTGGCAGCGAGGTGGGAGAACGATCTTCCGCCGGTGGTCGCTCTTCGGATGCGGGGGACTGTGGTGAGGGTGAGGTCGGCGGAGCGGAGATGGCGGGTCGGGGTGTAGAAGCTGAGTCGTCTGTTGAGGTACGCTGGTCCGGTGTTATGGAGTGCCTTGTGTGACTGGGTGAGGAGCTTGAAGGTTATCCTCTTGTTGACGGGGAGCCTGTGCAGGTCTCTCAGGTGGGGTGTGATGTGGATCTGGCGAGGGATGTCAAGGATCAGACATGCAGAGGCGTTCTGAATGCATTGAAGCCGTTTCAGGAGTTTTGCCGAGGCTCCTGCGTAGAGGGTGTTTCCATAGTCCAACCTCCTGCTGACAAGGGCCTGGGTGACCGTTCTTCTTGTCTTGGTGGGGATCCACTTGTAGATCTTGCAGAGCATGCGGAGGGTGTTGAAGCAGGAGGAAGAGACGGCATTGACTTGCTTAGTTATGGAAAGGGTGGAGTCGAGGATGACCCCTAGGTTGCGTGCGTGGTCGGTGGGTGTTGGAGCTGTTCCCTGTGTGGTACGCCACCAGGAGTCGTCCCAGGCTGAGGGGGTGGATCCAAGGATGAGGACCTCCGTCTTGTCTGAGTTCAGCTTCAGCCGGCTGCTTCTCATCCATTCGGCGACGGCCTTCAGTCCTTCGGGGAGGTTAGTTTTGGCGGTGTGGGGGTACTTGGTGAGGGAGAGGATCAGCTGGGTGTTGTTGGCGTAAGAGATGATGTTGAGGTCGTGCAGTCAGGCGACGTGGGCGAGTGGTGCCATGTTGATGTTAAACAGCGTTGGGCTGAGGGATGAGCCCTAGGGTACGCGGCAGATGATCTCGGTGGCTTCGGAGCGGAAGGGGGGGAGGCAGACGCTCTGTGTTCTGCCGCAGAAGAAGGAGGTGGTCCAGTCCAGGGCCTTCTATTGGATTCCGGCGTCGTGGAGGCGTGTGCGTAGCGTGTGGTGGCAGACTGTGTCGAAGGCGGCTGACAGGTCCAGGAGGATGAGGGCCGCAGTTTCTCCGTTGTCCAGCAGGGTCCTGATGTCATTGGTGGCAGCGATGAGGGCAGTTTCGGTGCTGTGGTTGCTGCGGAACCCAGACTGGGACGGGTCCAGGATGCTGTTTTCCTCGAGGTGGCGGGTCAGTTGTTAGTTGACGGCCTTCTCGATGACCCTTGCCGGGAACGGGAGCAGGGAGATGGGCCGGAAGTTCTTGAGATCTTTGGGGTCTGCCTTGGGTTTCTTGACTAGGGCGTTGATCTCGGCGTGCTTCTAGCTCTCCGGGAAGGTGGCTGTCTCAAAGGAAATGTTGATGGCCTTCCGGAGATGGGGTGCGATGGCGGTGCTGGCCTTGTTGAAGATGTGGTGCGGGCAAGGGTCTGACAGAGAACTGGAGTGGACAGTGTTCATGATCTTGATGGTGTCGTTGTTGTTTATGTTGGTCCAGGAGAGCAGGCGGTTGGTGCGGATGGTGGTCGTGGGAGTGGGGGCAGAGGTCTCAGTGGTTGTCGGGGCGGTTGTGGCATTGAAGCTGTCGAGGATGTCTGCGATCTTGCGATGGAAGAAGGAGGCCAGTGAGTCGCACGGGTCTTGTGAAGGTGGGATGTCGTTGGTGTTGGAGAGTTCCTTCACGATGTTGAAGTGCGTTGTTGTCTAGGCAGTCTTTGAAGTAGGCCTTTTTGGCGGATCTGATGAGGTGATGGTGTCTGCGGGTGGCGTCCTTGTGGGCTGCGTAGCTGTCCGGTGTTCGTTCACGGAGCCAGTTCTTCTCTAGCTTTCAGCCGGTTTGCTTGGAGGCCTGGAGGTCTTCAGTGAACCAGCTGGCTTTCTTGCTGGTGTGGCTGTTGGAGGGTTTCGCAAAAATACCGGTTAGTAAGAGGGTCTTGGGGAAGTTTACAGACCCACGGACAAAATCCCCTATTCACTAGATATATATCAACAAGGAGTCCGCGGGTCTACTAAAACAGAACTGAGGGCTGACGACAACAACACAATATGTTTAGAGAAAAAAGTCCTCATAAAGAGGACGAAGTCCCATCACCCACCGAGGTGGCATGCTTCATCATCTGGGGCCTCCTCTTAACTACACCTAGTGTAGTTAAGGAGCTACAACTCCTTTGCTAGTGTCAAAAAAGGAGGAGCTCGCGGATGTTGTTAAGAATAACAACAGAGGTATACTACTCCTAAAGATAGGTGAAGCTGCCTAAAGTGTGGTGAAACTATGTGTAAAACAAGGTGCAGTGTAGGTAAACAGTGTATTAAAATTGACTACCTAAAGAAAAATGTATTTATTGAGTATCTTAAGGTGTCAAGAAATAAAATCAAGAAACGTGTTCCCAGGAAAACTTCGCTATTTAGCAGACATGGTCAATAACAGACATGGTCAACATGTTTCAGTCAACAATGATCTGACATTATGATCATGGCTTTCTTCAGGACCGATAAGTACTACTGCATCAAAAGTGAAAAAATAAAGTGCAAAGACTCACATAACAAAAACTAAATGGAACAATACAACCTACAGAAATACCTGCTTATTAGAGAATAAGCGGAACTGCAGGGGTACATAAAGGTCACCCGTAATTAGTCGGGGATAATCTCCTACACTCCTGATAACGACTCAGGGCGTGAGGCAGCGCTCTGGCCGTCGCTACCCCGGACGGTCTTCCTGATTGTTCCACGATCAGGAAGACCGTCCGGGTGACTAATTACGGGTGACCTTTATGTACCCCTGCAGTTCCGGTTATTCTCTAATAAGCAGGTATTTCTGTAGGTTGTATGGTTCCATTTAGTTTTTGTTATGTGATTCTTTACACTTTATTTTTTCACTTTTGATGCAGTAGTACTTATCGGTCCTGAAGAAAGCCACGATCATAATGTCAGATCATTGTTGGCTGAAACATGTTGACCATGTCTGTTATTGACCATGTCTGCTAATTAGCATGTTCGGAGTTTTCCTGGGAACACGTTTCTTGATTTTATTTCTCGACACCTTAAGATACTCAATAAATACATTTTTCTTTAGGTAGTCAATTGATGATGATGATGATGAAGCATGCCACCTCGGTGGGTGATGGGACTTCGTCCTCTTTATGAGGACTTTTTTCTCTTAACATTTTGTGTTGTTGTCGTCAGCCCTCAGTTCTGTTTTAGTAGACCCGCGGACTCCTTGTTGATATATAATGTTGGAGGGTTTCTTCAGTGGGGCGAGGGTGTTGGCGCAGTCTTCGATCCACTGTCTGAGGTTGCGGGCGGCGGAGTCAGGGTCGGTGGGGTCGGCGGGTGGGCTCTGGAATCTCTGCCACTGGCGATCATTCTTGGAAACATGCAATCCATCATTGTTCACCCACCATGACACATCAGTCTGGTCCCAGCCGAATGCAATTCAGCCTTGAACATTTTCAATGGGAACTGTCCCGCCCAAACTGCCAGGCCAAGTCCTCCCTGAACAGGAAAACAAGCAACCTACGACCAGTTTTGCCCTTATTATGGTCTCATCAGTCAGGTATACCTTGATTCCAGTAAACAGTGAGCCCAGATCAACATCTGGACATACCCATCCCAATTAGGACATCAAAACACAAAGTGATGGATAGAATGTCTGAATTAATATCAATTAATCTCAGTCAATGGTGATCGCTTGGGCCGTATCCCAATCCATTGCTTTTCACCTACCATGCCACTTAACTTTGGACACAGGAATATGCAAATCATCCTTGACCCTCCTCCAATGGGAACATGCTTGTGTTCCAGCCCAGGGAGAACCTGGCTTGGTAATTCGGGCTGGACTGTTTCAATTAGAGGAGGTATGAGACTGATTTGCATATAGATGGTCAAAACTGAGGTGGCCTGGTGTACAAAGTAACAGTGGGCTGAGATGCGGCCCGAGTACTTAACAGTGGCTGTAATTAATTCAAGCATTTGATCCATCACTTTTTTGTAAACTTTAAAATGTAAAATTGGAATCAGAATTTACTCTTTTCACTTAGAAGGGATTCCAATACATAACATTTGGATTGGAATGTATAACTTTTAAAGAGCGTGGGTGCATTAAAACATAAAATTGTGTCAATCTGCAATAATCTTTGCAGCATCTTGCATCATGAAAACCCTATAACCAGACCAACTTGATTGTTTGTTTTTCCTTTTACATATAAAGCACTCGCAATAATTTGTTATAGTCTTGAAGTAGAACAATCATTCCTTTTGGTTTAGTTGTATTTATGGATACTTTACCCATGTGGCCTATCCTGTGTGCTCATTGGCTGTTATAAATAGGATCTTTGTATCCCAGCATATCAGAGAAAATATTTTTATCAGCGATATTGTATCCTCTCCTTCATTTACCTCCAGTTTGCTAGTTATCCTCAATCTTTTTCTTCTGTTCCTTAAATACAACTTTTTGCTGTGGTAAACTACATATGCAAAACGGCTGCCAAAGAACAGTATATAAATAAAATAAGAAGCCTTTGAGATATTAAATTGAACTAAGCAACGCATCAACAAATTAGCAAATGGCTCATACTGGGGAATGTTAAAGTCCAATTTACTGCTTGTAATCTTAAAGTCCAATTTACTGCTTGTAATCTTAAAGTTCAATTTACTGCTTGTAATCCTTTCATTAGAGAATACATTGCAGTAATCTAAAATTTCAGGCTTGCCAAAGGGAATTCAAATGGTCAAAAGCACCCTAAGTAAATGAATGGAGTATGAGAAAGAAATACAGACATGTACAGCCTCCTGTCAGAGCTAATCCACCAACATTTCAATGCAGTTTCGCCCTATGCTCAACAGGAGAAAGGCTGCAGGGAAACATACTGAGCAGCCATCCTTTTCTTCATCAAGGCATTACCTATTTTATAAAACAATGTATTTGCAATTGAAAAACTTCAGGTACATGCTTGTTATGAATATTGTCTTCACTTTTCTAGGTCATCCCCTGCTTCATTTACATGTGTCAGTCAATCAATCAATCAAAATACTGAATATGTGTGATTAATATAATGCTCATTTAGTTTATATTATAATGTTGTGAAATGTGATAATCAAGCTTACTTGAATACATTTGCAGTATTTAATATAAACACTGGCTTCTTAATTTTACAGTATCTTGTTTTTTCTTTCTAAGAGCGTCTAGACAGTTGACAACTACATGTCTCATTTATTGTTGTTATTCAAAAGACCTCAGTCTAATAGAATGAAAATAATTGAAAGAGCATCAGGCCATTATAAATTAACTGGTCTTGCCAAGGGTTTTTAACAACAATGAGATTATGTTATGAAAATTCAAGCACAGAAACTGAAGGAATCTTCGTGCAAGGCTACACTGGGACAGGCTGTGCCGAATCATATCTACAGGCTCAAACGAAGGAACCTTCACTCACTGACTTATCAGGACAGGTGGCCTCATGAGATGAGGATAGCAGGCCTTGCTATTTCATTAAACATAGAGCTCTCTTGTTCAAACAGACATGTGGGTGTGTATCATTACTGAAATAGGCTTTATTATATACTGTGCTAAAATTAGGTTAGTTCTTAGGAGTAGCAGAGTGAGGATTGTGTTGCTATAAACTTATAACAGCAACCATACGCTTTTGGGAAATGTTGCTGCTGCCAATTTATTTGTCTTCATTGTAGTTATTCAAAACATGTGCACAAGACTTGGATTTTGATTTTATTTACAATTATTATATGTATCCTTCATGTTCTTGTGTTCTTGAGTGTGTCATTTCTCAATCAAATGAGGTTTGGGGTTGCACTAATTATCCCTGCAATATCTCATGGGTTTGATCGTTACCCGAAACACATCTTCCTCATCTAAGGTTTAATGGGTAATGGAATGTTTGGAGTACAACAGTTTTTTAGAATGTGGTTGGCACAAGTACTAAGTCCTTAGTGCCAGGGGGTCCAGAAAATCTAGAGAAAGTACCAGGCTATTGCACACTGGGGCCATGCAGTCCTACAGGCTGAAGATGTTGCTTCATTGTTTGACAGGCCACATGCAGTTCAGTTTCCATAACTACCATTCTTAACAGACCTCCATCCTCCCAAGAGCCCTACTTATTCTTTGTCTCTAGTCCTAAATATAGGGTTTGGATTCAAAAATACAGATTCAGCTTTACCGGTGTGAGAGTGCTTCGAATGACATCATACACTTCTTCCCCCAAGCAATGCCTCTGAAGCCACCTGATACATGCCATCCTGCCACACTCCTAAGAATGCAGCTTAGCAAGGCTGTAAACATTTGAGAAGTACTGATCTTGCATTGGCAAACATGCTACCTGCCTCACTCCATTACATTCTGAAATCTGGATATCCTGTATATATTCTCCCAGCAGATCACTGACATAATATTGATGCATACAATATCAAATACAAACAAATTAGAAATTAAAGATTGATAACAAAAATATTAACTTCCTTTTTTTTAACTAGTAAACCCACAAATATTGAGAACACAGATATGGTTGTTAAAAATATTGATTTTTACTTATATTGAAAACACAAATATCTGAATCAAAAATATTGTTACCTTTAAATAAACGTATCATATGCCAAATATATTTATTCACACAATATTGAATACAATATACTCTCTAAAATAATTAATGAGGTCATTTCGATGGCGGTCGGACAATAAATACAATTCTGAGATAATAATATGATACTTAAATTATTTAAACAAAACTTTGTGCCATCAGCAACCAAGACATTAAAAAACAAACTGCATCCAGCACAGAAATTAATCACAACACATAAACCACACAATTCCAAATAACAATTACATAATATTTACACAAATTATAAAATATCACATTTGCAACCAAAAGAAATTCAATATATAAAACTTACTGTTTTGCAGCCGCAGATCTTAAGCCTCTAAAATGGGAAAATTATTCTAAAAAAATGTGAAATTAAGTGAATCCAAAGTGAAAAACCCTCAAAACAATCCAAGAACCTGTAAAGTAAATAAGGAAATGTATTACATTCCCAAAAATACATATACATCACATTATGGCTCTGAATACGACTTTGGTGGTCTTTCCCCATTCTGCAGCGGCAGCGGTCCCAAGTACTCCGTGGAGTCAGCGGTCTTTCACCCACCCAATTACGATGTATGCAACTTGAACAGCCAACAGCATTGACAGAGAGTGTCCCACCCGGGAAGCAGAGGACAGCAATGTTGACTATCTGTACTCCTTTGTCGTCAAGTCCCAGGTTCCGCTAAGCAGCTTATGAAAACACAGTTGCACCATGAGGCCCTGTTTCTGTACCTCAAAACCAGATGACATGGTGATTCTGCCCATTCTCACTTGTCTGACATATTACACTGATGTTCATTTCTGATGGAGTTAACCATTTTGCAAGTGCTGGCAAGTAGAGATTAAAATGAATACAACTACCATGAGGCCCTGTTTCTGTAACTCAAAACAAGATGAAATTGTGATTTTGCCCATTCTCACTTGTCTGACATATTACAAGTGATGTTAGTTTCTCATGGAATGAGCAATCTACATACAATGCTCTACTCGGAGGCATTTCTGCCTATTTTGCTTTATGTTGTGCTGGTCTCCTCAACTGAAATAATGAATGGAATTAGGGACACCATACCAAGTGTGTGGCTCAAATATTTGTAAGGCATGAAGTTAACTCAGCTAATTAGAAGTGGCTGGTGACCCAGTGACGCTGCAATGCTCACAGGATGACTAATGCTAAATATACAACCAAGTTGTGTGAATACCTGTTTTGCACACAGCTAGGCCTCGGAATGGACAAATACATGTTACCTCTCCTCTGTGTTAGCTTGAATATTTAAGAGATGTCACGTTTAATCCTTAATTTAAATGCAACATCTCAGGACATCTAATGAGCTGCTTACTTCAAGGACATGTATTTAACGTCTACAAACATTGTGTTAACAAGTTCAATACCTTGAAATATATCACAATAATAATCTCTTCCTATTTTGTATTTCCTAGGTTTCTGCTTACTGTGTCACAAAGGACTTGGATGTAGATAACAAACTTCCACCAATAACAATATTCTCTATTTCCAGTTGCGGCTGGCACAGATCAGGCATGGCAGAGTGGGGGGCTGGGGGCAGGGACAGTAAGGTAGTGCAAGAAGTTTTATTTTAAAGTACCTCATCACCGTGTCTCTCCCACATCATCTCTCCTCTGCATTGAGATAATAAACAGGAAGCACCCAGGCTTTCTAGGCTCCCCTGAGCCAATCACAACAAATTAGCAAATGGCTCATACTGGGGAATGTTAAAGTCCAATTTACTGCTTGTAATCTTAAAGTTCAATTTACTGTTTGTAATCCTTTCATTAGAGAATACATTGCAGTAATCTAAAATTTCAGGCTTGCCAAAGGGAATTCAAATGGTCAAAAGCACCCTAAGTAAGTGAATGAAGTATGAGAAAGAAATACAGACATGTACAGCCTTCTGTCAGAGCTAATCCACCAACATTTCAATGCAGTTTCGCCCTATGCTCAACAGGAGAAAGGCTGCAGGGAAACATACTGAGCAGCCATCCTTTTCTTCATCAAGGCATTACCCATTTTTATAAAACAATGTATTTGCAATTGAAAAACTTCAGGTACATGCTTGTTATGAATATTGTCTTCACTTTTCTAGGTCATCCCCTGCTTCATTTACATGTGTCAGTCAATCAATCAATCAAAATACTGAATATGTGTGATTAATATGATGCTCATTTAGTTTATATTATAATGTTGTGAAATGTGATAATCAAGCTTACTTGAATACATTTGCAGTATTTAATCTAAACACTGGCTGCTTAATTTTATATTATATTGTTTTTTCTTTCTAAGAGCGTCTAGACACTTGACAACTACATGTCTCATTTTTTGTTGTTATTCAAAAGACCTCAGTCTAATAGAATGAAAATAATTGAAAGAGCATCAGGCCATTATAAATTAACTGGTCTTGCCAAGGGTTTTTAACAACAATGAGATTATGTTATGAAAATTCAAGCACAGAAACTGAAGGAATCTTCGCGCAAGGCTACACTGGGACAGGCTGTGCCGAATCATATCTACAGGCTCAAACGAAGGATCCTACACTCACTGACTTATCAGGACAGGTGGCCTCATGAGATGAGGATAGCAGGCCTTGCTATTTCATTAAACATAGAGCTCTCTTGTTCAAACAGACATGTGGGTGTGTATCATTACTGAAATAGGCTTTATTATCTGCTGTGCTAAAATTAGATTAGTACTTAGGAGTAGCAGAGTGAGGATTGTGTTGCTATAAACTTATAACAGCAACCATACGCTTTTGGGAAATGTTGCTGCTGCCAATTTATTTGTCTTCATTGTAGTTATTCAAAACATGTGCACAAGACTTGGATTTTGAGTTTAATTAAAATTATTATATGTATCCTTCATGTTCTTGTGCTCTTGAGTGTGTCATTTCTCAATCAAATGAGGTTTGGGGTTGCACTAATTATCCCTGCAATATCTCATGGGTTTGATCGTTACCTGAAACACATCTTCCTCATCTAAGGTTTAATGGGTAATGGAATGGTTGCAGTACAACAGTTTTTTAGAATGTGGTTGGCACAAGTACTAAGTCCTTAGTGCCAGGGGGTCCAGAAAATCTATAGAAAGTACCAGGCTATTGCACACTGGGGCCATGCAGTCCTACAGGCTGAAGATGTTGCTTCATTGTTTGACAGGCCACATGCAGTTCAGTTTCCATAACTACCATTCTTAACAGACCGCCATCCTCCCAAGAGCCCTACTTATTCTTTGTCTCTAGTCCTAAATATAGGGTGTGGATTCAAAAATAGAGATTCAGCTTTACCGGTGTGGGAGTGCTTTGAATGACATCACACACTTCTTCACACAAGCAATGCCTCTGAAGCCACCTGATAAATGCCATCCTGCCACACTCCTAAGAATGCAGCTTAGCAAGGCTGTAAACATTTGAGAAGTACTGATCTTGCATTGGCAAACATGCTACCTGCCTCACTCCGTTAAATTCTGAAATCTGGATATCCTGTATATATTCTCCCAGCAGATCACTGACATAATATTGATGCATACAATATCAAATACAAACATATTAGAAATTAAAGATTGTTAACAAAATATATTAACTTCCTATTTTTTACTAGTAAACCCACAAATATTGAGAACACAGATATGGTTGTTAAAAATATTGATTTTTACTTATATTGAAAACACAAATATCTGAATCAAAAATATTGTTGCCTTTAAATAAACATATGATATGCCAAATATATGTATTCACACAATATTGAATACAATATACTCTCTAAAATAATTAATGAGGTCATTTCGATGGCGGTCGGACAATAAATACAATTCTGAGATAATAATATGATACTTAAATTATTTAAACAAAACTTTGTGCCATCAGCAACCAAGACATTAAAAAACAAACTGTATCCAGCACAGAAATTAATCACAACACATAAACCACACAATTCCAAATAACAATTACATAATATTTACACAAATTATAAAATATCACATTTGCAACCAAAAGAAATTCAATATATAAAACTTACTGTTTTGCAGCTGCAGATCTTAAGCCACTAAAAATGGGAAAATTATTTTAAAAAAATGTCAAATAAAGTGAATCCAAAGTGAAAAACCCTCAAAACAATCCAAGAACCTGTAAAGTAAATAAGGAAATGTATTACATTCCCAAAAATACATATACATCACATTATGGCTCTGAATACGACTTTGGTGGTCTTTCACCATTCGTCAGCGGCAGCGGTCCCAAGTACTCCGTGGAGTCAGCGGTCTGTCACCCACCCTATTACGATGTATGCAGCTTGAACAGCCGACAACATTGACAGAGAGTGTCCCACCTGGGAAGCAGCGGACAGCAATGTTGACTATCTGTACTCCTTTGTCGTCAAGGCCACAGGTTCCGCTAAGCAGCTTATGAAAACACAGTTGCACTGGCGGTCTCCTTGTGGCAGTTCTCCGATGGCAGTGGCTGTCACTGAATGCTGTCAGCAAAGCACTATAACAGTGACCTTTGGATGGAAATACAAATACAACATGCCTGATACCATTGGCTAAGTTTATGTACCTGCAAATCTCTCTGTGAAGCACATCCCATTTCAGACCATGATCCTTTGCCACTCCACAGCAGCACACCAATTTGGAGGAAACATTTTGGTGAGAGAAGGCAGGCCCTTTTTCCCCATCCCTTTTACCATTCTCCACACACTTTTTCAGCACATCTTCTTTTCACCCCTTGGTGTATTTTTGGTTCTATTGTCACTCAATTTAATTTGGGGATATATCAAGGCCACAAAATCCACGGTTTTTAGAGGCAGAGTCGACAGTCATGGTGGATAAAATCATAAGATTAGAGCCACAATTGTTTGGAGCCCAAGTCAAATATACTAGTATCAGTCAGAAAAGGGACATGTGGACCAGGATAGCAGACAGAGTGAATGCTGTAGGCACCATCCTGTGTTCAGAGTAGAAAATTAGGAAGAAGTGGAACGACTTGAGGGACAAGGTGCATTCCCTGGCCTCCAAGCAACACCTGGAGGCCCAAAGGACAGGTGGTGGTCCTCCCAGCACCCCAATCAAATTGTTTCCCTGGAAGGAGAGGGTCTTGAAGATGCTACATTTTGAAGGTTTGACAGGAATAGATGAGGGAGTGGAGTCTGGTAAATTACACCTCACTAACTGTGACAATACCTCAATGTCCTGTTTGTTCTCAACTCAGCGTTTGCCATGGTGTTATGTACCTAGTTCTCTAACATGCAATCCTCAAAGTATCAGAGATGTTGGTTTGTCTGTGTTAATGTGTATTATTGCATATAAGATCATATGTATCAATCTCCATTACATGCCACATGTTGTAATGGTATCTGTAAGTATATTACTATAAAAAAATATAATTCCAGGACCCATGGTATGTGGTAATATGTAAATGTCCGGTCTAACCCAGCTTTTTTTTTTTGCGCAACAGGTATGTTACACTAACAATTTTGCAAGTGTTGGCAAGTAGAGATTGAAATGACTGCAATAACCATGAGGCCCTGTTTCTGTAACTCAAAACAAGATGACATTGTGATTCTGCCCATTCCCACTTGTCTGACATATTACAAGTGATGTTAATTTCTCATGGAGTTAACCATTTTGCAAGTGCTGGCAAGTAGAGATTAAAATGATGACAACTACCATGAGGCCCTGTTTCTGTAACTCAAAACAAGATGAAATTGTGATTTTGCCCATTCTCACTTGTCTGACATATTACAAGTGATGTTAATTTCTCATGGAATGAGCAATCTACATACAATGCTCTACTCTGAGGCATGTCTGCCTATTTTGGTTTTCTGTTGTGCTGGTCTCAACTGAAATAATGGATGAAATTAGGGACACCATACCAAGTGCGTGGCTCAAACATTTGTAAGGCATGAAGTTAACTCAGCTAATTAGAAGTGGCAGGTTACCCAGTGATGCTGCAATGCTCACAGGATGACTAATGCTAAATATACAACCAAGTTGTGTGAATACCTGTTTTGCACACAGCTAGGCAACGGAATGGACAAATACATGTTACCTCTCCTCTGTGTTGGCTTGAATATTTAGGAGATGTCACGTTTAATCCTTAATTTAAATGCAACATCTCAGGACATCTAATGAGCTGCTTACTTCAAGGACGTGTATTTAACGTCTACAAACATCGTGTTAACAAGTTCAATACCTTGAAATATTTCACAATAGTAATCTCTTTCTATTTTGTATTTCCTAGGTTTCTGCTTACTGTTTCACAAAGGACTTGGATGTAGATAACAAACTTCCACCAATAACAATATTCTCTATTTCAAGTTGCGGCTGGCACAGATCAGGCATGGCAGAGTGGGGGGATGGGGGCAGGGACAGTAAGGTAGTGCAAGAAGTTTTTTTTTAAAGTACCCCATCACCGTGTCTCTCCCACATCATCTCTCCTCTGCATTGAGATGAACAGGAAGCACCCAGGCTTTCTAGGCTCCCCAGAGTCAATCACAACGCTGCAATGCAGAGTTTTGATCGGTCTGAGAGCCGCGGTTCAGCACTCAGTGAGGGACTGGTAGCCTGGGCATGTTCTCCACCTAGGCTGTAATGCAAACTGGGTGGAGAACATGCAGAATGCAGGCCAAACACTCTCTGTTTGGCCTGCGCGAGACAGCTGGACAAACAACCATGTGCACTTGGTGTGCCTACCACTCCTCGAGCAGCCTCGTCCCCGTCCCCTTAAAGCTGCAGCAGCAGGAAAAATAAAATGATTATAACACAAAGTTATTATCATTTTATTTTTCCTCTATTTCACTCCTGCAAAATAGTGGGGCGACGCTCCTCCGTTGCCAATATTTCACAACATGCCTATCTGGCAGAGCACCTGCCCAGAGCTTTGCCACAGAAGAGACACGCACTCCACCCCAGGACCAAGTATTCAGTGATGACAACACTCCAGGTGATCTGGATGAGGTTGAGGGTGCTGCTCCATCTGGTCAGCCTGGGCAGATTGGCAACAGCGAGTCTCACTGGGCCCACAACAACACTTCCCACCCCAGCTGCAACACCTCAGTCAATCTCAGTCTCTACAACTTGTGTACATAGCACAGTAACAACCATTGTGTGCACTAGAGTCCTGAATTCTCATGTGACATTCACCACCCCAGCTACAGAGGACCCAGGACCCAGTGGAAGAGGGCACCTTGGGCCATAGGCCCAGGATCGTGGGGGTAGGGGTCATGAGAGGGTAACTGTGGGCCGGCAGAGTGAGGCCACCAGGGACTCACACCCAGGCCACCATCAAGCACGTCTTGGGAGCCTAACATGAGTCCTAAGGCATGATGGGCCAGGTACTCACCAAAATCTGTGAGCTGAAGCAGCTGCAGAGGAACTTACACCATGAGCTGGAGGCCCACAACTCAAACATGGGCTATCTAATTTGGGCTCTGCAGGACATTCACATACACACCTGTGCAGGGCTTTTCCCGCATCATCCACCTCTTCCTATGGTCCAACAACATCAGGCCATTCAACATCTGATGCAGCAATAGGAAGTGAGACCCTGCAGAGGAACACACATCTGCAGGCACCCTTTTCACTGCAGTTGTAGATCCCCCCTCCCCGCACTGGCAGGCAGAGACTTCCCCTTCCACGCAAATTACCAGGTGATGCGGATAGCAAGAACTGCACCACCAGCAGCAAGAAACCTTGAACCTAAGTTCCTCCAGCGTATGTAACACATTCACTCTCTGGACTATTCTGGACACATTTACCTTTCTGGGGGCAGTAGTATTTTGAACATTGGACTACAAACAATTTGGCATCTACAACTATGGTTTCATTTACCATGACTTATTTCTTCACTTTTCAGTTTTCCTGTTTGTTTTTTACAATGTTTTTTTCTCCTTAATCTCTTAAATACATCCACTAGTCTGGAACTCATTGACTGCAGTAGTGTCTCTTACATCTAGCAATGTATTTATGTACTCCCATCTGAACTTTACAATGAAAAAAAAAAATAACTTGTGTACACATAGATAGGTTACATGTACGCAATGTTTAGCTCAGGATCACAACCATGTCTCACCAAAACATACAAGTGTGTTTTCATTTACCATCTTTATTCCATTGTACCAACATTAGGCTGCAATAACATAGAAAATTATACATGACATCAATAATCTGTACCAGTGGTCACATTTTAGTTGCAGACTATAACAACATGAAAGGAGGTCAATTTCATCAGCTGGAGCCATATCGCCTAGCTCACAAATGGAATCTCACGTCAATAACACCAAAAGAGTAAAGCACAACAGTACTAAATTTTCGGATCACAGGGTCATTTCAATCCATTGTTTTAGTATCTGGTCGAATGTCACAAACAAATTTCTGTTGTTTGCTTCAAGCACTTTGCACTACAATGAGGAGACAGCTACATACATTTTGCACACAATGAGGACTTAGTCAATGTGGAGTGAGAATGGCATGATTTGGCTCCACAGTAACATTTTGTTGGAGTACATGATGGCACACATATTGCCTTAAAACCACCACATGACAATGGATTCCGCATAACTTCCATCCTATCATTGTGCAAGCTGTCTTGGTACAGGGTTTGTACACCCAAAGTCTGTGTCAGACATACCCAGAAACAACCCATGTCCCCTTTGTACTATCAAACAGCATCATATACCCGCAAATGTCACAACTCTGAAATGTCCAGATGAAGATGCTTTTGTGAAGGTACCTAAAACAGACCAAAACAAAGACATTAGCTATCAAACCATACATATTAGACAATTCACTTAGTCAACGTCTGGAGAACACAGTCCAGGACAACAATCTGAGCAAAACAAAGCAACAGAAATAAAATGACCATGTGTCAAAACCTTGTTCAACAAACACCGTTCGCCTGGATTTCCCAGAGCTTGCCCTTCCTAATATTTTACCTTAACATACTCCTCTCATCATCACAAAAAGAGTTGCTGTAACAGTCAAAGTAATACCATTTGCCAAAATACTTACACTCATGAGAAGAAGTTGTTGATGAGATCTTGAAACAAATCAGCTCCTTCCTATTCACCACTATCATCATCATTTGGCATGTCAGTACCCTCAACCAGTTTCACTTTATGTTCTGCATCTTCTGCGACATAAGGAATGTTCCACCGCAGGGCTATGTTGTGGAGCATGCAGCAGCCATGGTGATTTGACACACCTTCCTGGGTGAGTAAAGGAGGGCTCCCCCAGTTTTGTCCAGACATCTAAACCTGGCCTTCAGGAGCCCGAAAACCTGCTCCACTGGCTGCCGTGTTCTTCCATGGGCTTCATTGAAGCGGACTTCCACTGGGGTTGTTGGATTCTTCAGTGGTGCCAACAACCATGGACGGTTGGGATAGGCTGAGTCTCCTATAGGGAAGACAGACATAAGTGCAACAATAAGTTAAACACTTTCTGATTATACTACAAGACATTGCCCATACAATATTAGGACAGATCATACTTACTAACAGGCCAGGCCCTTTCCAGCAGTAGTTGTGACATTGGCTGGGGTATGGTGCTGTTCTACTGTAAAAAGGAATCATGAGCTGATCCTGGGAACCGGGCACAGACGTTTGAGATATTCAAATCTGGTAAGCAAGCAACTTGCACATTGATATAAGGGTAGTGCTTCCTGTTACGGTAAAGTTGTTCCCTGCCGTACAGGTGTACAAAGGCAAAATGTGTGCCAACAATGGCTCCAATTACATGTTGGAGGCGACCAAATCCCTAGAATCCAACCTACATATTGGCTAAATCCTCACGCCTGGGGAACTGTATGTAGCTGTCAATGTATCTCATCATTGTTGAAAGCACTTCTTGTAGTACTCCACTGAAACTTGGTTGCGACATACCACCAGATATTGGCATAGTGTATTTAAAAGAACATGTGGCCAGAAAGTGCAAAACTGCCATAAATTTCACAATTGATGTGAGAAACATGGGAATAGTGGTGCGAGGAAGCAGATCAGGCTCAGATCAGGCTCCAAATGATGACATAATTTGAGTATGGTTTGCCTACTCCAACAAAACCTTTTGATGAGAGCCCTTACTTCCATGGTCTGAAGGTCTGAAAATAGTTGGTACACTGGAGGCTGTCGTCTCCTCCCTCTTCCAGGTACCTATGTGTGAATTCAAAACAGTGTTTGAACGTTTGTCAAAATGTCCACAGTAACATATGTAAAGAGTAAGCCAAACCTCATATGACAGCACATAAATGTTGAAGATTGCAATGTACACATATTGCTTTTAAATAGTATATTGTGCAACATCCATCACAAATACCCATTGTTGCCTTGACATGTGTCTTGAACATTAATGTGTAAATAATACAACTCGGATGTATTAGTTGTCCTTTTAATTTTTTGTGTTTATTTTGTTTTGAACAAAATACCATCAAAGGCAGTGTGCACTGCACCGCTCTAATATAGCCTTAATGCACAGTAACAAGCTAGACAAGTTAAAAGTATGTACGATTTTAATGGCAATGGATTTAAACATATTTATACATGTAACCCATCATTTGGAGTGGTGGTGATGCAGTTAGCAGTCACGAATAAAGTAATTACAACTGCTAAAAATGGCAGCTGCCTGACCTCGCATATTGGATATTGTGCATCTAACGCTGCCAGCGGAAGTCGACTGCGCAGTAGGCGGTTGACTCCATGACCGAAAATCCATAGGCTAACATTGGTGATTGTGATGGTAGAGGGCCAATGACAGTGTCCGTATATGCCGATGACCATGTATGTCACGTACATGTGCGCTTCGGTTTGAAAAATACCTCACTTGCTTCCTGACATTGCGGTTATCAAGACCTCATCCACTTTGGCTGCTGTTTGCCACCCCTGGGAGCACTCATGCCAGTCCAAGAAGGTGGGAGGATCCGTGCCTTCTCTGCGGAGGAGCTGGAGCTGCTGGCTGATGAGGTTCTTTTCCTGTATGGCCAGCTCAATGGTTCACCAGAGGAAAAGGTAACTATCTTACATCATGCTTCTTCTTCTTTGTGCATTTCAGATCCATCAGCATTTTAATTATGGACTATTAGCCTATGCACATCCTTCTTCCTACCCTTGAGGGGATCAGTGGCACCTTCGAGGGATCACTCTATCCCCGGATCGTCTAGTGCACTCTTTGGGGTCCTGTATTTGAGGACTCTGAGATTAACCTTTCCTGATTCAGGTATCTAACCAACCCATTCTAGTGGTAAGCCTCCGTCTTACCCTGTGTGTATTTATGACACCCCCATTGAGAACTTTCTGACCGCAGTCATCTTCTTTATTTGTTTTTTCAGGCTCTGGCCACGAGCCTTCTCATTGCTCAACTACCAGTGACATTTGTAGCCATCTTTCTTGTTTTTACCAGTTAGATTTTTTGTGTAAGGGCTGTTGTCTTGTCTCAAGCCGTCCTCTTACTTGGGTTCATTTTTCAATCACCGGTTTCATGAGTGTGTGAGCATGTGCACCGATATCACGTGTTTCTTCTTCTGGAATGGGTGTTTGACACAGTGGTACTTGTGCTATCCCTAATTACATAGCGGCTATAAAGGCTTTTATAACCCTTGTTTTTTTCTAGTGTGCACGTTTTCTTTTACTTATCCTTGTCCAGCATATTCAGCTGTCATGAACATGTGCCTTCTCTCTCTACGCTGTGCTGTTTACTACTTGAGCATATCCATAGCACACAGCCCTGTACTACTGTATTATATAGATTGTTTTCATTTTTTGTTTTTCCAGGCGCGTCCTCCCTTGTGTGTATCTGATTATTGTGCCCTGAAGAAGGTTAGACCCACATCGGGGTCACCCACCGAAACGCGCGTCGGCGCTGGTGCTTCCTTTTCAACCTGCTGTTTCCCCCCCTATATTTAGCAACTTGCTGAGAAGAAATTGAATTTCAAACATGAATTGTACCATCAATTGTTTTTTTATTCAGGAATGAACTCTGGAAATGACCCACTTGTTCCATTCTTGTGGACCTGACAGAGTCTTCGACTATCACATGTTGAGAGGGGAGAATCTATCTCCATGTATATATTGTTACTTCGATAGTTTTGAACCCTTATTTTGTAGGACGTATGAGTATGTGCGGGTATGCTTTTGTTTGTTTGAACAAATGTATGTGTGTGGTATAGGATGTGCTTGGTTTATTTTGGTGCATTATTTACTGTGTTATATTTATTGAATACATTTGATATTTTATGTATCCACTGTTCTTGTGGATTATATTTTGGAAGGCCAGTGTTTCATGTTTGTGGTACTTATATCAGTGATGATTAGCACGTCGGACTATGTACACAGGCAGAGAAATTCTAATTTTGACTGTGTTTCTGATGTTCTGGGTGACAGTTGTACCAAACAGGCCACTTATCTTCATTGTGTCAGGAGTGATGCTCCCTTACTACTGTGAATTATGTGATGGTAGCCCTATTACATTTGACATAGCATACAATGCACTGTTGATGCAGTGACTAGACACTTCCCACTAAAAAGTAGGGATTCTATAGTAACATGAGTGTGCACATATAACTGGTGCCATCAACATTAGTGCCTACATGTTCCCCGGTGTTCCTTTCCCTGTTGTTTTATCTGCAATACTGTTTCAAGATTAATTCACTGACTGGTGACATGCATCAGGAAGTGCGATTTAGAAATGTAGGGATCATGTATGAGTGTCTACACTCAGTCTTACAAGGCAATTGGTGTTTGCAATACAAAATGATGCTATGATGTGCCATCCGATTAGGACTAAAGTGATTCCATCACTTCATTTCACAGATATTCACTGACACACAACAACCTTCAAATGTATATTGGCTTCTGGGAATGCAATCTAAGAATGGTGTTGTCTCCAGCACCAAGCAGGATTGGAGATGTTCATAGGGGTATATGAACTCTTATGATGTGTGCATTTGTAGTATATACCTCCCAAGCCCTTGGCCCTGAATGTTTCCAGGCTACTGTGCTAAATGTTATTCACAGCAGAACTAGTTCACAACAGCTTTCATTTGTCCTTTTCACAGTGGACATATGATGTATTTTGTACTAAAAAGTGACATCAATGTGAAAGGAACATTTGCATATGACATGATTTCTACTACTGCAAAAACAAGAGTTGATGGACAGAATGCAGAACAGTGTCCTACATTCACCCCAGTACAGAGATCTGGGCCTAAATCCATAGTTTTTTTTGCTCACCATGCCGTTCCAGTTTGAACCCAGCCATTAGCAAATCAGTCTTGACCCTATGCCTCATGGGTACATTCCAGCCCGGACTGCCAAGCCAGGTCCTCCCTGGACTGGAAACAAGCATCCCAGGACCAGTTTCAGGGTTTGACCCCTCTTCAGCCAGGATAGCTTGATTCCAGTGGCATGGAGCGCATGGGACCCACGTCTGGGCATACCCTTCCCACTCAGGGTGACAAATGCAAAAACAACAGTTTATGGACAGAATGCTGAACAATGTCATACATTCACCCCAGTACAGAGATTTGGGCCTAAATCCATCGTTTTTTTGCTCACCATGCCATTCCAGTTGGAACCCAGCCATATGCAAATCAGTCTTGACCCTGTGCCTCATGGGTACAGTCCAGCCTGAACTGCCAAGCCAGGTCCTCCCAGGACTGGAAACAAGCATCCTAGGACCAGTTTCGGGGTTTCACCCCTATTCAACCGGGATAGCTTGACTCCAGTGGCTTGGAGAGCACGGGACCCAGGTCTGGGCATACCCTTCCCACTCAGGGTGTCAAATGCGAAAACAACAGTTGATGGACAGAATGCAGAACAATGTCATACATTCACCCCAGTACAGAGATCTGGGCCTAAATCCATCGTTTTTTTGCTCACCATGCCGTTCCAGTTTGAACTCAGCCACATGCAAAACAGTCTTGACCCTGTGCCTCATGGGTACAGTCCAGCTCGAACTGCCAAGTAGGTCCTCCCTGGACTGGAAACAAGCATCCTAGGATCGGTTTTGGGGTTTCACCCCTTTTCAGCCAGGATAGCTTGATTCCAGTGGAATGGAGAGCACTGGCATACCCTTCCTTTGATTCCTACTACAGCACATATTGCTGCTACATTGCTGTTTTACTTGATTTTCATTACATTATGATGTTGTTTAAGGTAAATGAACATTTTCTGAATTCAGGGGCTTCTGTGAACAGGGTGGGAATCTATTTTTTGTAGCCATCCTATTTGGTGACATAGGTTTACTATGGTATATAACAAGGGACAAAGTATACACCGTGATCAACCATCCCTATATAGACATAAGGATGGAGTGTAGACAAGTTGGTTAATGGTATTGGAGCTGTCTGGGAATATGGCATCACTGCGACCAACTGTTTCTTTATAATGTAGCATGCATGCATGTGCACATGCTAATATTGAAGTCTATATACTGAACCATGTAGTTGATGTAATCTGTGCACTTTAAAAATGTTTTGTGTTTACATCTGATGGTCAGATGTGTTAACTCAGTTGCAATAAATCAATTTAAGATGTCATTTCAGGTTCATCCCGGGCAAGCAAACGAGAAAGGGCCAACATTGTTGGGGAGGCAGCAGGCCACAGTGGTTCTGGTCCTGAGAGTATGGACACAGAGGGACCCAGTGACTGAGAGGATGTAGGGAGTGCAATAGAGGACGCAAGTTCTACTTCATTATCTTCACAATCATCCTCCAGTGGAGAGTGTCCACTGGAGTGGTGGTGACCACCAAGTGGTGTTGGACAGCACAGGATCAGTTCCAACAGCATCCTTGTCGTCTTTCACCCCAGTCCCATCTCCACCCTCCCTGTTGCCCCTAACCACTTCCCAGGGCCTTCTACCCTTAGAGGGCAGCAGTCTCCTTGGCTCCAGGCACCCCAGCCCCAGCACCTGTCACCCCCACTGCGCAGAGTGAGGAGGCTATTGACCTCCTGAGAAACATCCCATCCATAGACAGCACAGATGACAGCACCCCCCACCCCCACATCGACAGCCTGCAAAGACAACACCACACCCACCACTACAACCACCATCACTTCCATACACATACCACACACAACCACACCCACTGTCACCACCACATCAGCATCAACAAAACCCGCGCTCAGCAATTCCACTGCCTTAACATCCACAGATACTCCAGAGTGAGGAGGCTATTGACCTCCTGAGAAACATCCCATCCATAGACAGCACAGATGACAGCACCCCCCACCCCCACATCGACAGCCTGCAAAGACAACACCACACCCACCACTACAACCACCATCACTTCCATACACATACCACACACAACCACACCCACTGTCACCACCACATCAGCATCAACAAAACCCGCGCTCAGCAATTCCACTGCCTTAACATCCACAGATACTCCAGTCACATTCCACAGACCTAAGCAATACAGACGCACACAATCAAGCACCCAGCAGATACCACAGAAACAAGACACACCACTACTTGCAGCAAATACACCTGACACATGCACCTGCACCTAAAACAGAGCCAAGCACATCAAACACAGTCACTCTCTCTACTTCCAAGACCCCCGTCCTTACCAGTCCCAATACTAATTACCCTATGGAAGATCCTTCATTTTCCTTTGTCCTCATCCTTCCCAACCCTCCGAATTACCACTTCTAAGGACCTTACTTCCCCTCCAATATCTAACACCACCCCTTCCACCTCCAAATCCACCTCTATTACCAAAACATCCACCCCTTTCACGTCCCAAGGCACCCCGGACAAACATTTCTCCATTTAACAATCCCAAAGCCCCCCTTCGAAACATGAGTCCACCCTTTCCTCTTCCAAAACCACCACTTCCCAACCCAAGGACACGCATCCCAAAACCAAACTTCCTCATCCCAAATAACATCTTTGAGGTGCCTGCCCTGCACAATGGATGCCCCTTAGTGAGGCAGTTACCTTAGCAGTGTCTTTCAGGGCACCTTTTGTGGCACTGCAGTGGGCTAAGCCACACATTTTCTCTCTGGACAGACCATTGGCCTTTTGTTATGTCCGTGTGGTTTATTCATACAAATAAACACAGCATTGTTTTCAGACACATTAGTCCTGGCATTATTTTTCCCTAGCTATTTTTGTTGCAGAGGCTAGATTGTGACACAATGTTATTGTGTTTACACATTATTGCAGGTTATTCTACATTTATTTTGAGAGTGTATTTTGCTATGTACATGCACAATTTGATATGCTATGGGATGTTGATTTGTTTTTATGGGCAGGCATTCATGATAGTGATGACCACTCGCACAACCTAATTAATGTGATTTGATACATTGGAATGGGTGACTACAGGTGTGTTTGTTTCACCCTGATTGTTGATCAATATGAACAGGTTTGAATATTTAGAGCTTCGAACCAGTGCAGGAGTCACACAGAACAAGGGGAAATGTTCCATGAATGGATATGTGGGATGAATCCAAATTAGGCCAAACATTGATTTGGGTGTTTTTTTTCAAATGGTAATGGTTTCAGCTTATCTGGAGCAATGTCTTCATCATTTTGCTTGCACTTCTCCCTAAGATGTATGTTGGATAAGTGTTTAATGTGTGCAAGTGAGTTATTTTTCTAGCCACACCTGGAGGCTGGTTGTCATACCATTTTGTCTTATGCATTTGGACATGTGTCCATTATTTTTTGTGTACCTTACACTTACTATAGTTATATGAGAAGAATGCTGTTACTGATTTGTTTGTTTTAATTTCTTGCACTTACACATTACACACATATGCATGACATTTGGTGCTTCTATTGGTTGTCCTGGATATACTTAAAGCAAGGGGGTCTGTGCACAGAGACATTTAGAGGCATGGGCAAAGTGGACTCTGGCCCCGGGAGCCAGACTTTCAGGGTGCCCCCCTGATTGAGCCTAACCTGTTCCACAATGAGTCTCCATAATGACCTTTAAATATTTCTTGAACAGATTGTTTTAATTAACATTTTCCAAAATCTACTTTTAAATGAGGGTGATATGTGAGAACCCATTACAAAAATTTTGCAGAAGTGTGTTTCTGTTTCATGAAACATCCATACTTGAATTTCTTTCATATCTAAACAGGACCTAGCATGTGAGAAATGGGAGAGTATCACAGAGATAATGTGCTGTAATGTTAGTGAGGAGCAGCTGTTGTGTTACAATATTAAAAACACACATCACTATCCATGAATATTAGATATGAACACATTTCGAATTTGGAAGAGTGTGCCTGTGCAGTGTCAGTGACCTGACCAAAAAGGGCATCAAAGAGCTGAATTTGGATCAGACATTCAGATGTGTTCCGAGCAAGCACCCTCAAAATAGGTTTTCCCCAGGGCCCCCAAACACCTTGAGATGGCCCTGCCTCTCCATCTGTTAACTGAGAAGTCAACTGAAATGGGCTGGATTGTGTTGCATCCATGACGGCGTCAGTTGTGGATGTCATCAAGCAGCAGCACTGTCAGGACATGTTCGATCAGCTTCATCAATCAATCAGGGAATCGTAAGTGCACTACACACCCATGAGGGTCGCAAGGTGCTGTTGGGGGGGGGGTTTAGCAAATCTGCTTAGCCGAAGAGCCAGGTCTTGAGAGTCATTCCTGAAGGTGTTCAGAGAGGGAGCGTGCCTGATGTCTGCCGGGAGCTCGTTCCATGTTTTTGCCATTCTGTAAGAGAAGGACATTTTGCCTGCTCTAGCTCTGTGGATGCACAATGTTTCGGCCAGCGCGAGGCTGGCTGGTCACAGTTTTTTTAGGGTATGTGGAAGGTGATTCTGTTGTTGAGGTATTTGGGTCCGGTGTTGTATAGGCATGTTAGAACTGGGAGACTCTAGTTGGAAGAGGTAGGTACCTTTGACCAAATAGGGACCCTTGCTTCTAGTCAGGGTAAGGGGGATACACACTTTCGATAACCCCTGCTCACCCCCTTGGTAGCTTGGCATGAGCAGACAGGCTTTTCCCAAAAGCAATGTGTAAAGTATTTGTACCAACAGTCACAGTAACACAGTGAAAGCACCACAAATGGGCACCACTCCAGTTTAGAAAAATAAACTATCTTTATCTAAACTAAACAAGACCAAAACGACAAAACTCCAACATACAGATACTCAGTAGAATGTCTTTAAAAAGGTTGTTGCAAAAATAAGCTAGTAGATGGGAAATGCGACACTTAACTCTGAAAGTACCTTGGATGCGTAACGCAGAACAAACAAAAAGGTTGCAGAAAAGGCGATGCGTCAATTCTTTCTGTGATCTGGTTACGATGCGACAAGATGGCGTCTCGATGCATTGCGACAATCCGGTGCGATGCAACAAAATGGCATCTTTGATGCGATGCGACAACGTGGAGGCGATGCGTGCATGTCCGACGCTCATGGGGAGAAATCGGTGGTTTCCTGAGCTGCGACAGGCCCAGCAACACGCTTCTCCGGTGATGCAACGGCACCCTCGGTGACGGCGGGACGCTTCTCCAGTGATGCGGCAACAATCAGCGGCATCGGCACGCTTTCTCAGTGATGCGACGGGCCCTGCACCATGCTTCTCCGGTGATGTGGCGGCGAACAGTGGCAGCGGCGGCACGCTTCCTTAGCAATGAAATAGTGGCTGCTGCGGCGGCGACACGGTTCTCCCTCGTTGCGTCGCGCTTCCAGCTCCCAACAGCAAGGGCCTCACACACAGTTACAGGCACCTCCTGGCAGATCAGAACTCCCAGCAAGGAAGTTCAGGGAAGCTGGGGGGTGAAGTCCTTTTGTTCCTGGGACTTCAAAAACAGGAGGCCAGCTCTTCTCAGGCCCTTGGAGACTTCGCTTCAGATGGACACAGCACACAGCAAAGTCCTTCTTCAAGCAGGGGACACAGCACACAGCAAAGTCCCTTGGTCCTCTCCTCAGTAGAAACAGCAAACTGCAGGCCAACCCCAAACACACAGCAAGGGCAGTACTTCTCCTCAGTCTCTTCAGCTGTCCTCTTTGGGAACAGGTTCCTCTTTATTACGAAGTAGTCTAACTTACAGGGGTTTCAGCTCTCATATTTATACCCCAAACGTCTGTGTTCTCTATGTGTGAGGGGTCCTGGACCCAGTCCAAACCAGTTCTTGGTGCACTCTGCCAATGCACAACCTCTTCCTTTGTCAGTGTGGGCCAGGGTCTTCAGGCACACAGCAGAAGGTGGAGCCAGCATTGTGGAAGGCAGGCACAGCCCTATTAAGGCCCAGGTGCTACTCCTCCCACCACTCCAAATGCAGATCGGCCTATTCAGCCTAGTGCTGACTCACCCAGACTCCTGGAGCCACCCCAGCCCCTGTCACTCTCAAACCAGACAGTCAATCCACAAACAGTCAGAGGCACAAAGAAGGGATGAACAAGGAAATAGCCACTTTTTAAAAGAGCTATTTTCAAACACAGAATTTAAAAACCATCCTTCCTAAAAGATGTGTTATTAAATTCTGAGTTCAGGGGTACCAGACTCCAAGTTAGTCTCTATCTCACTCCTATGGGAAGATATGCTGGAAAAATGTTACACAGCATCCCCCATTCCGTCCTATGGGCAAGATAGCCTTTCAATAGTGAACAACTAAATTGGTAGTATTTCACTATCAGGACATGTTACCCACACTAGTACATCTCATACCTTTCACATACACTGCACCCTGCCCAGGGGGGTACCTTGGGCCTACCATAGGGGTGTCCTATGTGTACGAAAAGGGAAGGTGAAGGCCTGGCAAGTGGGTACACTGGCCAGGTCGACATGGCAGTTAACAAACTGCGCACAGGCACTGTGGTAGCAGGCCTGAGACCTCTTTTTAGGGCTACTCATGTGGGTGGCACAACCAGTGCTGCAAGCCCACTAGTAGCATTTGAATTACCATCCCTGGCACACTCAGTGCACTTTACTAGGGACCTACTTGTAAGACAAATATGCCAGTCATGGATAACCAATCACAATAACAATTTACACAGGGAGCACTTGCACTTTGGCACTGATCAGCAGTGGCAAAGTGCCCAAAGCATATAAACCAGTAAAAACGAAATCCAACACAGTGTCAAAAATACAGGAGGTAGAGGCAAAAAGTCATGGGAAACCACGCCAAGGATGCCAGGTCTAACAAGGCCTTTTTTAGGCATGGGTGAGGATTTTGAGGTGACTCTTTTCTCCACGGGGAGCCAGTGGAGCTTTCATAGGTGTTGGCTGATGTGCTTCGTAGGTTTTGGCTTATGTGCTTGTGCCGAGGCATGCCATCTGGAGTTGAGGAGTAGGGACTTGTTTATGTCGGCGTAGAGTGGGTTTCCATAGTCAAGTCTGCTGTTGATGAGTGCCTGGGTGACTGTCTTCCTTGACTCAGGGGGGAGCCATTTGAACGTCTTGCGGAGGACGCTGAGGTTGTTGAAACAGCTAGAGGCGACGCCATTGACCTGTCGGTTCATGGTGAGGGTGGAGTCGAGTATGATGCTGAGGTTTCAGGCGTGGTCCGATGGGGTCAGTGGGCTGCCGAGGGAGGTGAGCCACCAGCTGTTGCCCCATGCTGAAGGGGTGGTTCCGAGGACGAGGACTTCTCTCTTCTCGGCGTTGAGCTTTAGGCAGCTGTTAGTCATCCAGGCTGTGACATCCTGCATTCCTTTCTGACGGCACAGGATGTATGAAGCTGAGTACAGATATGTTTCTGCCTCATATCCGTCCCTTTCCGCCAACTCAGGTGTGGAATCACATTGGCGGGAAGGGACATCGTGATTGACCCGGCGGGGAAACTGTCAGTATGCCCTCTGGCAGATGCAGTTGCCTCTCTTGACGCTGTCAAGATTTCCTGGCAGGGATGGCAGTGTCACAGCAGTCTTTAGTCTATGCACACGCTTGCTTCATAATTGGGAGGGTGGACGGCCAGGTTGGCGGGCAGGGGATCCGACAATGTTTTGCTGGTAGGACACCTTCCGCCAAACTCATAATCAGCCCCCTAATCATCGAAAGATAAGTAACATGACACAATTTAACATAACATAACATAACATATCGATAATTAGTCAAATAGCATACGAAAACCCAAAATCACAAATTAGTGATACACACTATCATTAATACATCTAAATATTTAGAAGAAACATAAACAACACTAAAGCTAACTCCTCCCTAAAGCCCCCATACCCTCTAAACCCTTAACAAATCCTTAAAAAGGGACTTACCTGTTACAGCAGCACCTTACCATAACCTGGTTCCGGGAACACTGACAAACAATAATACAAATAGATTACAAAATAATAGGTAGCCGTAAAAAAGATAAGTGGCTTCTAAATGAAACATAAAAAAAAATCATCCCATATAAATGAATGGGATATAATGTAAATATGTTGAATAAATTAATGAATAAATGTGAAAAAAATTAAACGTGTAAAACTTCAAAAATGTTATAAACAAATGTTAAGAATGTGTAAGGTATAAATTAAATTATAGTATACAATATATACAATTATTCAATATATACTTAAAAAACTTGATTAAATGATAGTGAGAAGGTCTGAGAAGAGGAGCAAGATGGAGTCAGAGTGAGCCACGTCACCCAGCTCCTCTCGCTGTTCTTTTCGGTAGTGGCTGTGCAGTGTTGTGGATTTCGCAGGATGCGTGGAGAGAGCTAACCCATATCGTCTGGGATTGGCTTTGACTTCTCTATTCAGCTCCAGTTTGTCAAGGCTAGGCCGGGCTTTGTTTGTGAACGCAGGGTGCATGGCCTTTCCGGCGCGTTCGGGAGGCTGATGGACTTCCGATATCCTGGACTTGCCGTGGCTTCTGCGGTCTCTGCGGCTCCTACGCTGTCCCTCGACCTGTTGTTGCGGTGGAGGAAAAAGGGAAAGCCTAGCGCGAAGCAGACCATGGCGACCAGGGGAACCAAATCCAGCAGAGCCGGTAAGGCAAGATTGCTCAAATTAATCCTGCCTGTGGGGACGCCGGTATAATTGACAATCCTCCTAATGGGGAAACGGGAGGTTCCTACGAAGCCTGTGGGGGGAGGGGGGGCCCCGTAAGAGAACACCGGACAACAACCCTCTGTTGCAAAGCTTTTTTCTGGAGTGAAGCCACTTAAATACATTGACAGTCTGCCTGATCCTATACCCCCCCCCCCCCCCCCCAGAGAGCGATTCCAAGAATTCAGAGCTGGCAGCACCAAGGGATCCTAATCTCCTGCCGGGGATGGATTGTTCGGGGCACTTTGGCACTCTTCAGCAGTGGCAAAGTGCCCAAAGCTTATAAACCAGTAAAAACGAAATCCAACACAGTGTCAAAAATACAGGAGGTAGAGGCAAAAAGTCATGGGAAACCACGCCAAGGATGCCAGGTCTAACAAGGCCTTTTTTAGGCGTGGGTGAGGATTTTGAGGTGACTCTTTTCTCCACGGGGAGCCAGTGGAGCTTTCATAGGTGTTGGCTGATGTGCTTCGTAGGTTTTGGCTTATGTGCTCGTGCCGAGGCATGCCATCTGGGGTTGAGGAGTAGGGACTTGTTTATGCCGGCGTAGAGTGCGTTTCCATAGTCAAGTCTGCTGTTGATGAGTGCCTGGGTGACTGTCTTCCTTGACTCAGGGGGGAGCCATTTGAACGTCTTGCAGAGGACGCTGAGGTTGTTGAAACAGCTAGAGGCGACGCCATTGACCTGTCGGTTCATGGTGAGGGTGGAGTCGAGTATGATGCTGAGGTTTCAGGCGTGGTCCGAGGGGGTCAGTGGGCTGCCGAGGGAGGTGAGCCACCAGCTGTTGCCCCATGCTGAAGGGGTGGTTCCGAGGACGAGGACTTCTCTCTTCTCGGCGTTGAGCTTTAGGCAGCTGTTAGTCATCCAGGCTGTGACGTCCTGCATTCCTTTCTGACGGCACAGGATGTATGAAGCTGAGTACAGATATGTTTCTGCCTCATATCCGTCCCTTTCCGCCAACTCAGGTGTGGAATCACATTGGCGGGAAGGGACATCGTGATTGGCCCGGCGGGGATACTGTCAGTATGCCCTCTGGCAGATGCAGTGGCCTCTCTTGACGCTGTCAAGATTTCCTGGCAGGGATGGCAGTGTCACAGCAGTCTTCAGTCTATGCACACGCTTGCTTCATAATTGGGAGGGTGGACGGCCAGGTTGGCGGGCAGGGGATCCGACAATGTTTTGCTGGTAGGACACCTTCCGCCAAACTCATAATCAGCCCCCTAATCATCGAAAGATAAGTAACATGACACAATTTAACATAACATAACATAACATACCGATAATTAGTCAAATAGCATACGAAAACCCAAAATCACAAATTAGTGATACACACTATCATTAATACATCTAAATATTTAGAAGAAACATAAACAACACTAAAGCTAACTCCTCCCTAAAGCCCCCATACCCTCTAAACCCTTACCAAATCCTTAAAAAGGGACTTACCTGTTACAGCAGCACCTTACCATAACCTGGTTCCGGGAACACTGACAAACAATAATACAAATAGATTACAAAATAATAGGTAGCCGTAAAAAAGATAAGTGGCTTCTAAATGAAACATAAAAAAAAATCTCCCCATATAAATGAATGGGATATAATGTAAATATGTTGAATAAATGAATGAATAAATGTGAAATTAAACGTGTAAAACTTCAAAAATGTTATAAACAAATGTTAAGAATGTGTAAGGTATAAATTAAATAATAGTATACAATATATACAATTATTCAATTTATACTTCAAAAACTTGATTAAATGATAGTGAGAAGGTCTGAGAAGAGGAGCAAGATGGAGTCAGAGTGAGCCACGTCACCCAGCTGCTCTCGCTGTTCTATTCGGTAGTGGCTGTGCAGTGTTGTGGATTTCGCAGGATGCGTGGAGAGAGCTAACCCATATCGTCTGGGATTGGCTTTGACTTCTCTATTCAGCTCCAGTTTGTCAAGGCTAGGCCGGGCTTTGTTTGCGAACACAGGGTGCATGGCCTTTCCGGCACGTTCGGGAGGCTGATGGACTTCCGATATCCTGGACTTGCCGTGGCTTCTGCGGTCTCTGCGGCTCCTACGCTGTCCCTCGACCTGTTGTTGCGGTGGAGGAAAAAGGGAAAGCCTAGCGTGAAGCAGACCATGGCGACCAGGGGAACCAAATCCAGCAGAGCCGGTAAGGCAAGATTGCTCAAATTAATCCTACATGTGGGGACGCCGGTATAATTGACAATCCTCCTAATGGGGAAACGGGAGGTTCCTACGAAGCCTGTGGGGGGAGGGGGGGCCCCATAAGAGAACACCGGACAACAACCCTCTGTTGCAAAGCTTTTTTCTGGAGTGAAGCCACTTAAATACATTGACAGTCTGCCTGATCCTGTACCCCCCCCCCCCCACCCAGAGAGCGATTCCAAGAATTCAGAGCTGGCAGGACCAAGGGATCCTAACCTCCTGCCGGGGATGGATTGTTCGGGGCACTTTGGCACTGATCAGCAGTGGCAAAGTGCCCAAAGCATATAAACCAGTAAAAACGAAATCCAACACAGTGTCAAAAATACAGGAGGTAGAGGCAAAAAGTCATGGGAAACCACGCCAAGGATGCCAGGTCTAACAAGGCCTTTTTTAGGCGTGGGTGAGGATTTTGAGGTGACTCTTTTCTCCACGGGGAGCCAGTGGAGCTTTCATAGGTGTTGGCTGATGTGCTTCGTAGGTTTTGGCTTATGTGCTCGTGCCGAGGCATGCCATCTGGGGTTGAGGAGTAGGGACTTGTTTATGCCAGCGTAGAGTGCGTTTCCATAGTCAAGTCTGCTGTTGATGAGTGCCTGGGTGACTGTCTTCCTTGACTCAGGGGGGAGCCATTTGAACGTCTTGCGGAGGACGCTGAGGTTGTTGAAACAGCTAGAGGCGACGCCATTGACATGTCGGTTCATGGTGAGGGTGGAGTCGAGTATGATGCTGAGGTTTCAGGCGTGGTCCGAGGGGGTCAGTGGGCTGCCGAGGGAGGTGAGCCACCAGCTGTTGCCCCATGCTGAAGGGGTGGTTCCGAGGACGAGGACTTCTCTCTTCTCGGCGTTGAGCTTTAGGCAGCTGTTAGTCATCCAGGCTGTGACGTCCTTCATTCCTTTCTGACGGCACAGGATGTATGAAGCTGAGTACAGATATGTTTCTGCCTCATATCCGTCCCTTTCCGCCAACTCAGGTGTGGAATCACATTGGCGGGAAGGGACATCGTGATTGGCCCGGCGGGGATACTGTCAGTATGCCCTCTGGCAGATACAGTGGCCTCTCTTGACGCTGTCAAGATTTCCTGGCAGGGATGGCAGTGTCACAGCAGTCTTTAGTCTATGCACACGCTTGCTTCATAATTGGGAGGGTGGACGGCCAGGTTGGCGGGCAGGGGATCCGACAATGTTTTGCTGGTAGGACACCTTCCGCCAAACTCATAATCAGCCCCCTAATCATCGAAAGATAAGTAACATGAATCAATTTAACATAACATAACATACCGATAATTAGTCAAATAGCATACGAAAACCCAAAATCACAAATTAGTGATACACACTATCATTAATACATCTAAATATTTAGAAGAAACATAAACAACACTAAAGCTAACTCCTCCCTAAAGACCCCATACCCTCTAAACCCTTAACAAATCCTTAAAAAGGGACTTACCTGTTACAGTAGCACCTTACCATAACCTGGTTCCGGGAACACTGACAAACAATAATACAAATAGATTACAAAATAATAGGTAGCCGTAAAAAAGATAAGTGGCTTCTAAATGAAACATAAAAAAAAATCTCCCCATATAAATGAATGGGATATAATGTAAATATGTTGAATAAATGAATGAATAAATGTGAAATTAAACGTGTAAAACTTCAAAAATGTTATAAACAAATGTTAAGAATGTGTAAGGTATAAATTAAATAATAGTATACAATATATACAATTATTCAATTTATACTTCAAAAACTTGATTAAATGATAGTGAGAAGGTCTGAGAAGAGGAGCAAGATGGAGTCAGAGTGAGCCACGTCACCCAGCTGCTCTCGCTGTTCTTTTCGGTAGTGGCTGTGCAGTGTTGTGGATTTCGCAGGATGCGTGGAGAGAGCTAACCCATATCGTCTGGGATTGGCTTTGACTTCTCTATTCAGCTCCAGTTTGTCAAGGCTAGGCCGGGCTTTGTTTGCGATCGCAGGGTGCATGGCCTTTCCGGCACGTTCGGGAGGCTGATGGACTTCCGATATCCTGGACTTGCCGTGGCTTCTGCGGTCTCTGTGGCTCCTACGCTGTCCCTCGACCTGTTGTTGCGGTGGAGGAAAAAGGGAAAGCCTAGCGCGAAGCAGACCATGGCGACCAGGGGAACCAAATCCAGCAGAGCCGGTAAGGCAAGATTGCTCAAATTAATCCTGCATGTGGGGACGCCGGTATAATTGACAATCCTCCTAATGGGGAAACGGGAGGTTCCTATGAAGCCTGTGGGGGGAGGGGGGGCCCCATAAGAGAACACCGGACAACAACCCTCTGTTGCAAAGCTTTTTTCTGGAGTGAAGCCACTTAAATACATTGACAGTCTGCCTGATCCTATACCCCCCCCCCCCCTCCCAGAGAGCGATTCCAAGAATTCAGAGCTGGCAGGACCAAGGGATCCTAACCTCCTGCCGGGGATGGATTGTTCGGGGCACTTTGGCACTGATCAGCAGTGGCAAAGTGCCCAAAGCATATAAACCAGTAAAAACGAAATCCAACACAGTGTCAAAAATACAGGAGGTAGAGGCAAAAAGTCATGGGAAACCACGCCAAGGATGCCAGGTCTAACAAGGCCTTTTTTCGGCGTGGGTGAGGATTTTGAGGTGACTCTTTTCTCCACGGGGAGCCAGTGGAGCTTTCATAGGTGTTGGCTGATGTGCTTCGTAGGTTTTGGCTTATGTGCTCGTGCCGAGGCATGCCATCTGGGGTTGAGGAGTAGGGACTTGTTTATGCCAGCGTAGAGTGCGTTTCCATAGTCAAGTCTGCTGTTGATGAGTGCCTGGGTGACTGTCTTCCTTGACTCAGGGGGGAGCCATTTGAACGTCTTGCGGAGGACGCTGAGGTTGTTGAAACAGCTAGAGGCGACGCCATTGACCTGTCGGTTCATGGTGAGGGTGGAGTCGAGTATGATGCTGAGGTTTCAGGCGTGGTCCGAGGGGGTCAGTGGGCTGCCGAGGGAGGTGAGCCACCAGCTGTTGCCCCATGCTGAAGGGGTGGTTCCGAGGACGAGGACTTCTCTCTTCTCGGCGTTGAGCTTTAGGCAGCTGTTAGTCATCCAGGCTGTGACGTCCTGCATTCCTTTCTGACGGCACAGGATGTATGAAGCTGAGTACAGATATGTTTCTGCCTCATATCCGTCCCTTTCCACCAACTCAGGTGTGGAATCACATTGGCGGGAAGGGACATCGTGATTGGCCCGGCGGGGATACTGTCAGTATGCCCTCTGGCAGATGCAGTGGCCTCTCTTGACGCTGTCAAGATTTCCTGGCAGGGATGGCAGTGTCACAGCAGTCTTTAGTCTATGCACACGCTTGCTTCATAATTGGGAGGGTGGACGGCCAGGTTGGCGGGCAGGGGATCCGACAATGTTTTGCTGGTAGGACACCTTCCGCCAAACTCATAATCAGCCCCCTAATCATCGAAAGATAAGTAACATGAATCAATTTAACATAACATAACATACCGATAATTAGTCAAATAGCATACGAAAACCCAAAATCACAAATTAGTGATACACACTATCATTAATACATCTAAATATTTAGAAGAAACATAAACAACACTAAAGCTAACTCCTCCCTAAAGACCCCATACCCTCTAAACCCTTAACAAATCCTTAAAAAGGGACTTACCTGTTACAGCAGCACCTTACCATAACCTGGTTCCGGGAACACTGACAAACAATAATACAAATAGATTACAAAATAATAGGTAGCCGTAAAAAAGATAAGTGGCTTCTAAATGAAACATAAAAAAAAATCTCCCCATATAAATGAATGGGATATAATGTAAATATGTTGAATAAATGAATGAATAAATGTGAAATTAAACGTGTAAAACTTCAAAAATGTTATAAACAAATGTTAAGAATGTGTAAGGTATAAATTAAATAATAGTATACAATATATACAATTATTCAATTTATACTTCAAAAACTTGATTAAATGATAGTGAGAAGGTCTGAGAAGAGGAGCAAGATGGAGTCAGAGTGAGCCACGTCACCCAGCTGCTCTCGCTGTTCTTTTCGGTAGTGGCTGTGCAGTGTTGTGGATTTCGCAGGATGCGTGGAGAGAGCTAACCCATATCGTCTGGGATTGGCTTTGACTTCTCTATTCAGCTCCAGTTTGTCAAGGCTAGGCCGGGCTTTGTTTGCGAACGCAGGGTGCATGGCCTTTCCGGCACGTTCGGGAGGCTGATGGACTTCCGATATCCTGGACTTGCCGTGGCTTCTGCGGTCTCTGTGGCTCCTACGCTGTCCCTCGACCTGTTGTTGCGGTGGAGGAAAAAGGGAAAGCCTAGCGCGAAGCAGACCATGGCGACCAGGGGAACCAAATCCAGTAGTGCCGGTAAGGCAAGATTGCTCAAATTAATCCTGCATGTGGGGACGCCGGTATAATTGAAAATCCTCCTAATGGGGAAACGGGAGGTTCCTACGAAGCCTGTGGGGGGAGGGGGGGCCCCATAAGAGAACACCGGACAACAACCCTCTGTTGCAAAGCTTTTTTCTGGAGTGAAGCCACTTAAATACATTGACAGTCTGCCTGATCCTATACCCCCCCCCCTCCCAGAGAGCGATTCCAAGAATTCAGAGCTGGCAGGACCAAGGGATCCTAACCTCCTGCCGGGGATGGATTGTTCGGGGCACTTTGGCACTGATCAGCAGTGGCAAAGTGCCCAAAGCATATAAACCAGTAAAAACGAAATCCAACACAGTGTCAAAAATACAGGAGGTAGAGGCAAAAAGTCATGGGAAACCACGCCAAGGATGCCAGGTCTAACAAGGCCTTTTTTAGGCGTGGGGGGGATTTTGAGGTGACTCTTTTCTCCACGGGGAGCCAGTGGAGCTTTCATAGGTGTTGGCTGATGTGCTTCGTAGGTTTTGGCTTATGTGCTCGTGCCGAGGCATGCCATCTGGGGTCGAGGAGTAGGGACTTGTTTATGCCAGCGTAGAGTGCGTTTCCATAGTCAAGTCTGCTGTTGATGAGTGCCTGGGTGACTGTCTTCCTTGACTCAGGGGGGAGCCATTTGAACGTCTTGCGGAGGACGCTGAGGTTGTTGAAACAGCTAGAGGCGACGCCATTGACCTGTTGGTTCATGGTGAGGGTGGAGTCGAGTATGATGCTGAGGTTTCAGGCATGGTCCGAGGGGGTCAGTGGGCTGCCGAGGGAGGTGAGCCACCAGCTGTTGCCCCATGCTGAAGGGGTGGTTCCGAGGACGAGGACTTCTCTCTTCTCGGCGTTGAGCTTTAGGCAGCTGTTAGTCATCCAGGCTGTGACGTCCTGCATTCCTTTCTGACGGCACAGGATGTATGAAGCTGAGTACAGATATGTTTCTGCCTCATATCCGTCCCTTTCCGCCAACTCAGGTGTGGAATCACATTGGCGGGAAGGGACATCGTGATTGGCCCGGCGGGGAAACTGTCAGTATGCCCTCTGGCAGATGCAGTGGCTTCTCTTGACGCTGTCAAGATTTCCTGGCAGGGATGGCAGTGTCACAGCAGCCTTTAGTCTATGCACACGCTTGCTTCATAATTGGGAGGGTGGACGGCCAGGTTGGCGGGCAGGGGATCCGACAATGTTTTGCTGGTAGGACACCTTCCGCCAAACTCATAATCAGCCCCCTAATCATCGAAAGATAAGTAACATGACACAATTTAACATAACATAACATAACATACCGATAATTAGTCAAATAGCATACGAAAACCCAAAATCACAAATTAGTGATACACACTATCATTAATACATCTAAATATTTAGAAGAAACATAAACAACACTAAAGCTAACTCCTCCCTAAAGCCCCCATACCCTCTAAACCCTTAACAAATCCTTAAAAAGGGACTTACCTGTTACAGCAGCACCTTACCATAACCTGGTTCCGGGAACACTGACAAACAATAATACAAATAGATTACAAAATAATAGGTAGCCGTAAAAAAGATAAGTGGCTTCTAAATGAAACATAAAAAAAAATCTCCCCATATAAATGAATGGGATATAATGTAAATATGTTGAATAAATGAATGAATAAATGTGAAATTAAACGTGTAAAACTTCAAAAATGTTATAAACAAATGTTAAGAATGTGTAAGGTATAAATTAAATAATAGTATACAATATATACAATTATTCAATTTATACTTAAAAAACTTGATTAAATGATAGTGAGAAGGTCTGAGAAGAGGAGCAAGATGGAGTCAGAGTGAGCCACGTCACCCAGCTGCTCTCGCTGTTCTTTTCGGTAGTGGCTGTGCAGTGTTGTGGATTTCGCAGGATGCGTGGAGAGAGCTAACCCATATCGTCTGGGATTGGCTTTGACTTCTCTATTCAGCTCCAGTTTGTCAAGGCTAGGCCGGGCTTTGTTTGCGAACGCAGGGTGCATGGCCTTTCCGGCATGTTCGGGAGGCTGATGGACTTCCGATATCCTGGACTTTCCGTGGCTTCTGCGGTCTCTGCGGCTCCTACGCTGTCCCTCGACCTGTTGTTGCGGTGGAGGAAAAAGGGAAAGCCTAGCGCGAAGCAGACCATGGCGACCAGGGGAACCAAATCCAGCAGAGCCGGTAAGGCAAGATTGCTCAAATTAATCCTGCCTGTGGGGACGCCGGTATAATTGACAATCCTCCTAATGGGGAAACGGGAGGTTCCTACGAAGCCTGTGGGGGGATGGGGGGCCCCATAAGAGAACACCGGACAACAACCCTCTGTTGCAAAGCTTTTTTCTGGAGTGAAGCCACTTAAATACATTGACAGTCTGCCTGATCCTATACCACCCCCCCCCACCCCCCAGAGAGCGATTCCAAGAATTCAGAGCTGGCAGGACCAAGGGATCCTAATCTCCTGCCGGGGATGGATTGTTCGGGGCACTTTGGCACTGATCAGCAGTGGCAAAGTGCCCAAAGCATATAAACCAGTAAAAACGAAATCCAACACAGTGTCAAAAATACAGGAGGTAGAGGCAAAAAGTCATGGGAAACCACGCCAAGGATGCCAGGTCTAACAAGGCCTTTTTTCGGCGTGGGTGAGGATTTTGAGGTGACTCTTTTCTCCACGGGGAGCCAGTGGAGCTTTCATAGGTGTTGGCTGATGTGCTTCGTAGGTTTTGGCTTATATGCTCGTGCCGAGGCATGCCATCTGGGGTTGAGGAGTAGGGACTTGTTTATGCCGGCGTAGAGTGCGTTTCCATAGTCAAGTCTGCTGTTGATGAGTGCCTGGGTGACTGTCTTCCTTGACTCAGGGGGGAGCCATTTGAACGTCTTGCGGAGGACGCTGAGGTTGTTGAAACAGCTAGAGGCGACGCCATTGACCTGTCGGTTCATGGTGAGGGTGGAGTCGAGTATGATGCTGAGGTTTCAGGCGTGGTCCGAGGGGGTCAGTGGGCTGCCGAGGGAGGTGAGCCACCAGCTGTTGCCCCATGCTGAAGGCGTGGTTCCGAGGACGAGGACTTCTCTCTTCTCGGCGTTGAGCTTTAGGCAGCTGTTAGTCATCCAGGCTGTGACGTCCTGCATTCCTTTCTGACGGCACAGGATGTATGAAGCTGAGTACAGATATGTTTCTGCCTCATATCCGTCCCTTTCCGCCAACTCAGGTGTGGAATCACATTGGCGGGAAGGGACATCGTGATTGGCCCGGCGGGGAAACTGTCAGTATGCCCTCTGGCAGATGCAGTGGCCTCTCTTGACGCTGTCAAGATTTCCTGGCAGGGATGGCAGTGTCACAGCAGTCTTTAGTCTATGCACACGCTTGCTTCATAATTGGGAGGGTGGACGGCCAGGTTGGCGGGCAGGGGATCCGACAATGTTTTGCTGGTAGGACACCTTCCGCCAAACTCATAATCAGCCCCCTAATCATCGAAAGATAAGTAACATGACACAATTTAACATAACATAACATAACATACCGATAATTAGTCAAATAGCATACGAAAACCCAAAATCACAAATTAGTGATACACACTATCATTAATACATCTAAATATTTAGAAGAAACATAAACAACACTAAAGCTAACTCCTCCCTAAAGCCCCCATACCCTAGTCTAAACCCTTACCAAATCCTTAAAAAGGGACTTACCTGTTACAGCAGCACCTTACCATAACCTGGTTCCGGGAACACTGACAAACAATAATACAAATAGATTACAAAATAATAGGTAGCCGTAAAAAAGATAAGTGGCTTCTAAATGAAACATAAAAAAAAATCTCCCCATATAAATGAATGGGATATAATGTAAATATGTTGAATAAATGAATGAATAAAGGTGAAATTAAACGTGTAAAACTTCAAAAATGTTATAAACAAATGTTAAGAATGTGTAAGGTATAAATTAAATAATAGTATACAATATATACAATTATTCAATTTATATTTAAAAAACTTGATTAAATGATAGTGAGAAGGTCTGAGAAGAGGAGCAAGATGGAGTCAGAGTGAGCCACGTCACCCAGCTGCTCTCGCTGTTCTTTTCGGTAGTGGCTGTGCAGTGTTGTGGATTTCGCAGGATGCGTGGAGAGAGCTAACCCATATCATCTGGGATTGGCTTTGACTTCTCTATTCAGCTCCAGTTTGTCAAGGCTAGGCCGGGCTTTGTTTGCGAACGCAGGGTGCATGGCCTTTCCTGCACGTTCGGGAGGCTGATGGACTTCCGATATCCTGGACTTGCCGTGGCTTCTGCGGTCTCTGCGGCTCCTACGCTGTCCCTCGACCTGTTGTTGCGGTGGAGGAAAAAGGGAAAGCCTAGCGCGAAGCAGACCATGGCGACCAGGGGAACCAAATCCAGCAGAGCCGGTAAGGCAAGATTGCTCAAATTAATCCTGCCTGTGGGGACGCCGGTATAATTGACAATCCTCCTAATGGGGAAACGGGAGGTTCCTACGAAGCCTCTGGGGGGAGGGGGGGCCCCATAAGAGAACACCGGACAACAACCCTCTGTTGCAAAGCTTTTTTCTGGAGTGAAGCCACTTAAATACATTGACAGTCTGCCTGATCCTATACCACCCCCCCCCCCATCCCCCCAGAGAGCGATTCCAAGAATTCAGAGCTGGCAGGACCAAGGGATCCTAACCTCCTGCCGGGGATGGATTGTTCGGGGCAAAATGCCACACAACTCAAACTACGGAAACGGCGCCCCCCAGTGGCAAAACGGATAGCGCAGACCTTAACTTCCAATTCATTATAGAAAGGTAATGGAGACCCAGGAGAATTAGAAGACCTAACTACCTTTGATTTGGTTGATCCCACTATAGATTTCGCTTCCCCAAGCATGTCAGAGGGTGTGCTTAAACCGCCCCTGGCTGGTACTGACAACTATATTCGTAATCTGGAAGCTAATACTGGCCCTCTAGCCCCGTGGGCCCCGGAACCACCTGGTGAAAATGTCTATTCGGTCTCGGATGGCTCTGGTTTTACTACAGAGGGGGGTAGCTCTGTCTGTAGCGAAGATGGTAGCTCTGGATCCCCTAAAGATACCGGAACTGAGCAGCGCCGAAAGAAAATAAGAAGCAAAACTAAAAGGCGCAGCCAGCTTAAGTGGGATTATTCCGACTCACAGATGTCCTACCCCCTTGACGAGGATGCCACTTAGATGGCATCCTGGGAGCATTCAAAACCTGTTCTAGACGCACCAGACGCCTTGGCAACTATCGAGCCATCTCTAGTCTCTATCTTGTCCTCAATTAAGGAATTTCAGGAGGAGGTCTGCTCTGAAAATCGCTTGGCTAAAGGGGCTGCTAAGAAGCTACAGGGGGGAATGAGAAAGCTGAACAAAATTTGCATTGACATAAGTGATCGGGTCACCATGGTGGAAGGTCGCAGAGAGAGCCTGGAAACCAAAGTTCTTACTGTTAAAGAACAGAGCTCTTCTAATGCTGCATGTTTGACAGACTTAATTGCCAAGATGGAGGAGCAAGAAAACCTACAGCGTAAGAACAGCCTGCGCTTACTTAGTATACCAGAAGGAGTTGAGGGTGATGATCCCAGACGCTATATAGGCAAACTCCTTCAGGAGTCTTTCCCTGATCAATCTACTTGAAACTGGGTTCGCGTAGTTCAACGGGCGCACCGCTTCCCATTTAACTTAAAACAGAGACGGGACGATAGCAGCTTCTCCGGAGGAAAACCAAGGGCGTTCCTGGTGGGAACTTTCTTCTGAGGCAGCTGGTCTATGACCAAGCTCGCTCGAACTCTCAGAAGGGTGCCAATGGAGTCATGTTCTTCGCGAAACCTGATTTTTGTCATTCTACTGTGGAACGGAGGTGGCGCGTGCGCCAATTAATCTCCCCTTTGAAGCAGCTGAGAGATTAAGTGTATTTAATGAACCCTGCCAGACTTAAAGTCATCATATATGGGGCCTCCCAAATTTTTATGTATGAAATCAAAGCTGGGGTATTTCTAGAGGAAGTCAAAGCTAAAAAGAGTTAGTGGAAAGGATATAGCCTTTTCCTCGGTTTATGGAAATGTCTTTAGATAAGCACTGATCAGCTTTGTATGGCTGGTTTTTTCCTCTCTCAATTATATGAAGGGGGAAGGTTCAAGGTTTGCTTTGGAGCTGTTTTCAGCAATGCTGCACAACGCTTTCTAATTGTTTTTTCTCTTCTGTTTCAAACTTGCACAGTCGTAATGTCTGTATGTTGGTTTTAACAGCGAGACTCAGTGGCTGGGACCCATTCTGACTACCATCATTCAGGGTCTCCCTGATTGCTCGAAAGCAGGGGGGGAGGGGTGGGATGAGGGGGAATCACACTGAGGGCTTAAGGGCACTTGTTACTACTGTATTATTGATTGTCACAGCAAGCTTATACTCAATACTGAAGGTTTTGAATTAATTGGGAGACATAAGATGGGAAAATAGGGGGAAAAAAAGAAAAAAAAGAAAGAAATGACAATCAGTACTCAATTGCGGTCATCAGGGCAAGGGAAGTTTTTTATTTACCTTACAGATCTAGCGAAATGGAATATATATCAGAGATTTTATCGGAAAATTTTGCTCAAACTCTGTTTAAAGTGGCCCTATCAAGGGGAGAAAAAAAAATCTATGAATGAATAACTTTAACCCACTTAGAATTGTCTCCGCTAACATCTGTGGGTTGAATGATGCCCTGAAGAGACAGAAAGTTGCCCTGGGCCTGCGTTCACTGGGGGCTGATATTGTCAGCCTTTGGGAGACACACATTGAGGGAGCACAATTACATCTATTAAACACATTGGGATATAGAGTGATCGGGGGGACAACACAAGGCGCTAAGACGAAAGGCGTTGGGGTTATGGTAGAAAATAGATATCCTTTAAAATATATCCGAGTGAAGTCCGATCTCTTAGGCAGATGGGTTATAGCTGAATGCAGCTGATCACCTAATTCTTCCTTCACTCTGTGCTCCATTTATGCGGGCAATACGGATGACCCAGAGCTTTTTTATTGGATCTCAGGTGAGAATGCCCTATGGCCCCTCCCTATCATCGTTTTCGGCGGTGTTAATATTAACTTACCCAGTAATTGGAAAGCTAGTGACCAGTGGAAATATATTGGTTGGAAGCCTCAAGTACATCAAGCAACGTGTGGGCTAATTTAAAATCTGCACTCCCAGGATACACCTATTTCTCCGCTCCTCATTGCCATTTAGCCAGGCTAGACTACTTCTTGGTTTCATCCTCTCTACTTCGAGACTGTTCTATAGATATTGCCCCATGCTTCATGTCAGATCATAACCCGCTTATCCTGAGCATCCGAGGACTCGGAAAATGTAGAGAAATCCCCGCATGGAGCTTTGAAAGAGCCCTATTATACAATGACGGATATTGTACACACATGCAGACATGGATTTCCGAGTTCCTTGAATGGAACGAAGGGTCAGCCTCAATCAGGATGGTTTGGGATGCACTAAAGGCAGGCATACATGGGGAGACCCTAAGGTTTTCCATTAGAAAAAACAAAAAAGAAAAAATGTGGGTCATAGATCTCCAAGGAAAACATAAAAAGGCTGAAGAGAAATTGATCCTTGCAGTTCAAGCCGGGTCGGAGACAGAAACAGCTCAACTAGAAGTGACAGTCTCTAAGGTTGAAATCGGATCAGTTTATACTGAGAAGGTTGCGGCCAAGTGGGCTTCAACTCGGGAGAGAAACTATGAGTGCAGCGACCTCATTGGCCATCACCTAGCGCTGAAAACTAGTCAGCAAGCTTTGGCTAATGAAATTCTTTCGATCCAACTTCCATCTGGTGAAGTTACTAACGATCCAACTAAAATTCAAGGCGCCCTTAGAGAGTTTTACAAGACTCTTTATACTGAAGAGGGTAGTCGGTCCGTAGAACAGAGAGAGATCGAAACCACTGAATACCTTGATAAAATCTCTCTATTCCAACTTAGCTCGGAAGATCAACATCAGCTCGAGGAACCTCCAATTTTGGAGGACATAGCCACGGCGCTAGCTGGTCTACCGGATGGAAAGGCCGCTGGGGTCGATGGTATTCCGGTCAAGTTTTATAAGGTCTTTACTCCCCAAATAAAGGACATTTTCACCTCATTGGTAGCCTCTATCTTCGAAGGGGAGCTTTCTCCCTCTTCCTGGTCCAATGCCAAAATTATAATTTTTCCAAAAAAGGATAAATCCCCGCTTGAAATGGGCTTGTATAGACCAATCACCCTCATAAACTGTGATTCAAAGATCTTTTCTAAAATCTTGGCAACAAGACTCTCCTTGAGGATTGAACCCCTGGTGTCTATTTGGCAGCACGGGTTTATCCCTAAGAAGGGCACCACCAAACATATACGAAGGGCCATAAGCTTGTTGGATGCAGCTCAGACACTAGGAGACCCGATGGCGCTACTTTTATTGGATGCAGAAAAAGCATTCGATTGGGTCTCCTGGCAGTTTTTATGGAACATTATGAAGAAGATGTGCTTCGGGCCAAAGCTAGTTCAAGCAATTCAATATCTTTATTTTAAACCTACAGCCAGTGTAGTGTTAAATGGTAAATTAACAGAACAATTTCCAATTTCACGGGGCACCCGGCAAGGGTGTCCTTGCTCCCCATTGCTCTTTGCTCTCTACATCGACCCGCTGATTAAAAAGATAGAAAATAATCATACAATCAGGCCAGTGAGTAGATTTGGGTGGGACACTAAAATTATGGCCTATGCCGATGATCTCGCTATCACTACACCAGATCCCGAAAGTGCTATTTTGGCATTGGAACAGGAGGCTCAAGAATTTGGCAAAAACTCGGGGTGTGCTCTCAACAAAAATAAAACTCAGATTATTTTAAATGATAAATTCAACTGGGTAGATAGCCGGGTAGTTCCTACAGCCAAATACTTGGGAGTGACCGTTGCATCAAACACCGATTTGATCGTGGCTGAAAATCTAATCCCACTTGCAGCTGACACCAAGAGGGCGCTCAATCACCAACTTGCATTTGACCATAGTAGGACGAGGCAATGTCATCAAGATGACATATTTCCCGAAGCTACTTTACTTTTTCAGGGCCATCCCCTTAGAATTTAATAGGTCTAGCTTTTAAGATTTGAACAACTCTTCTCGCAATTTATTTGGGCTTATTCTCAGCCTAGACGAGCCTTTAAGACACTTTCCCTACCCAGAGAGGGGGATGGATGGGCACTCCCTAATATCAGATTATATTATTGGGCCTCAGTTTTGCAGTATAGTTTGGATTTACTTTATGAATACTCCTCAATTTCAAACACAGGGCTTCTGTCTCCCTTTTTATTGCTGCTTGGGGAGGAGGTGCGCGGATGCCTTTGGCGTCAAGTGACCGTCGGCTACTACAAACGGGTCAGGTTCAAGACCTTGGGCGGTGTATTCAAGGTGTTTTCCAACATTCGTAAGATGTACGGACTAGGCCGTCTGAATTATTATTCTCCCATTTTTTTGACTCCAAACTTGCCGGATATTTTTCGAAGCTGTTATTTACAGGATTGGCACAATGCGGGAATCAAAAAATTAGGCGATTTGATTACTATTGATGGAATTAAGTCATTTATAGATTTAAAAACCCAATTCAATCTACGGGACCAAGATACCTTTAAGTACATCGCTATAAGAGATTTATTGGTCCGAAAAGTCGGGGGTGCCATAGGATTAGCGCAGATAGATCTTTTTGACAAGCTAAGCGCCCCTGTATTACCTAGGATAGGAACAATCTATTCAGCTTTGAACAGCCGGATGCCTAATTTTCTTCATAAGATAGCTGGCAAGTGGCATTCCAAACTGGGGATCCCCTATAACATCTTTTACTGTGCTCTAAGAACTGCCCAAGAGGATTTGTTATCAACTAAGTGACAGACACAATTTTTTAAAACTGCTTTCTTCTTGTATATCACACCGAGCCGGGTTGCAAAATGGGGGTACGCGAAAGGGACGATGTGTCCTAGATGTTCAGAGTACGGGGCAGACTCAATCCACATGCTTGCCACATGCCCAAAGCTTATTCCTCTCCTCGCTAAAATACAGGATTTTCTTTGGAAAGTTCTCTCTCCTGATATTGATTTAACCCCAACGACTATCCTACTGGGGATTCAGGACAAGGTTAGTTGGAAAAGGGGTGGAGCATTTATTTTTGTTGCTATGACAGTTTTTCATATCTGTTTAGCTTCTGTTTGGATTGATTTAAACCCCCCACAATTTTCTTACTGGTTGGCTCGATTGGTCTCGACATGCCATCTTGAGAAAGCCATCTATGCAAAAAAAGGCATACGGGGAAAAAGAAAGGGACTAATAATATGGGATCTTCTCACTTTGTGGCTAAACCAGGCATAGATTTCTGAGTTCCTTGAATGGAACGAAGGGTCAGCCTCAATCAGGATGGTTTGGGATGCACTAAAGGCAGGCATACATGGGGAGACCCTAAGGTTTTCCATTAGAAAAAACAAAAAAGAAAGGATGCGGGTCAGAGATCTCCAAGGAAAACATAAAAAGGCTGAAGAGAAATTGATCCTTGCAGTTCAAGCCGGGGCGGAGACAGAAACAGCTCAACTAGAAGTGACAGTCTCTAAGGTTGAAATCGGATCAGTTTATACTGAGAAGGTTGCGGCCAAGTGGGCTTCGACTCGGGAGAGAAACTATGAGTGCTGCGACCTCATTGGCCATCACCTAGCGGTGAAAACTAGACAGCAAGCTTTGGCTAATGAAATTCTTTTGATCCAACTTCCATCTGGTGAAGTTACTAACGATCCAACTAAAATTCAAGGCGCCTTTAGAGAGTTTTACAAGACTCTTTATACTGAGGAGGGTAGTCGCTCAGTAGAACAGAGAGAGATTGAAACCACTGAATACCTTGATAAAATCTCTCTATTCCAACTTAGCTCGGAAGATCAACATCAGCTCGAGGAACCTCCAATTGTGGAGGACATAGCCACGGCGCTAGCTGGTCTACCGGATGGAAAGGCCGCTGGGGTCGATGGTATTCCGGTCAAGTTTTATAAGGTCTTTGCTCCCCAAATAAAGGACATTTTCACCTCATTGGTAGCCTCTATCTTCGAAGGGGAGCTTTCTCCCTCCTCCTGGTCCAATGCCAAAATTATTATTTTCCCAAAAAAGAATAAGTCCCCGCTTGAAATGGGCTCGTATAGACCATTCACCCTCATAAACTGTGATTCAAAGATCTTTTCTAAAATCTTGGCAACAAGACTCTCCTTGAGGATTGAACCCCTGGTGTCTATTTGGCAGCACAGGTTTATCCCTAAGAAGGGCACCACCAAACATATACGAAGGGCCATAACCTTGTTGGATGCAGCTCAGACACTAGGAGACCCGATGGCGCTAATTTTATTGGATGCAGAAAAAGCATTCGATTGGGTCTCCTGGCAGTTTTTATGGAACATTATGAAGAAGATGTGCTTCGGGCCAAAGCTAATTCAAGCAATTCAATATCTTTATTTTAAACCTACAGGCAGTGTAGTAATAAAGGGTCAATTAACAGAACAATCTCCAATTTCACGGGGTACCCGGCAAGGGTGTCCTTGCTCCCCATTGCTCTTTGCTCTCTGCATCGCCCCACTGATCAAAAAGATAGAAAATAATCATACAATCAGGCCAGTGAGTAGATTTGGGTGGGACACTAAAATTATGGCCTATGCCGATGATCTCGCTATCACTACACCAGATCCCAAAAGTGCTATTTTGGCATTGGAACAGGAGGCTCAAGAATTTGGCAAAAACTCGGGGTGTGCTCTCAACAAAAATAAAACTCAGATTATTTTAAATGATAAATTCAACTGGGTAGATAGCCGGGTAGTTCCTACAGCCAAATACTTGGGAGTGACCGTTGCTGCAAACACCGATTTGATCGTGGCTGAAAATCTAATCCCACTTGCAGCTGACACCAAGAGGGCGCTCAATCACCAACTTGCATTTGACCATAGTGGGACGAGGCAATGTCATCAAGATGACATATTTCCCGAAGCTACTTTACTTTTTCAGGGCCATCCCCTTAGAATTTACTAGGTCTAGCTTTTAAGATTTGAACAACTCTTCTCCCAATTTATTTGGGCTTATTCTCAGCCTAGACGAGCCTTTAAGGCGCTTTCCCTACCCAGAGAGGGGGGTGGATGGGCACTCCCTAATATCAGATTATATTATTGGGCCTCAGTTTTGCAGTATAGTTTGAATTTACTTTATGAATACTCCTCAATTTGAAACACAGGGCTTCTGTCTCCCTTTTTATTGCTGCTTGGGGAGGAGGTGCGCGGATGCCTTTGGCGTCAAGTGACCTTCGGCTACTACAAACGGGTCAGGTTCAAGACCTTTGGCGGTGTATTCAAGGTGTTTTCCAACATTCGTAATATGTACGGACTAGGCCGTCTGAATTATTATTCTCCCATTTTTTTGACTCCAAACTTGCCGGATATTTTTCGAAGTTGTTATTTACAGGATTGGCACAATGCGGGAATCAAAAAATTAGGCGATTTGATTACTATTGATGGAATTGAGTCATTTCATTTCATAAGGCTTTATTCGGAACTTAAACACAAAGTCTATAAAAGCACATACATTTACAATACAAATACAGCAATCATATAAATACAATAAAAAACAAGATAACAGTCCCTAAAAGCAAACCTTTTCGCTACAAATACAGCAATCAGGAAGGTAAAATACAATTTACGAGGCTTTAAAAAACAATAAAAAAATCATACTAGGCCTTGCTTTGATAGCTTGAAGAAGAAAGGTGGCAGTAAAAAAACATACATCAGATGGCGGGTTAAAAAACAGTTTCATAGAATCATGTACATTTCTAACTCCATACTTCTTAAAAATAGGTTTTAAAAAAACTGAGCGGAAATTACCATAAAGTTTACACAACAGTAAAAAGTGCATGGTGCTTGGTGCAGTGATATTGTCACATGGACATGGACCAATCGGGTGTTTTTTGGTGCATGGGAAGGCCACCAAATGGTGCACTATCCCAAACCTTAATCTCGTTAAGACAAACCGATGGGATGGTCTGGTAAAAAAGCTCAAATACGGTTGATAACCTGCCGTCTCAAAATCTTCCGTAGAGCAGACAAGTAGTTAAATTACCACTGGTCCTCCCACGCCTCTCGGACTTATGGCTCATAAAAACAGTCTTCATCTCATTTTTCGACAGGCTGGAGGCAACATAGCAATCCTCTCTTAAATTGAAACCATAAATCTCTAAAAAACAACAGATAACAAATTTGATCCAGGGGATCTTTAGATGGTTATCAACAGAAAGACAATCTTTAATGATGGCTCTATTTAAGGAGGTCTCTTCCTTTATCCAGATTGCGCGCCACAGCATTAATGGTCTAAGGGCGATCAGATCTGAAAGATGTTGAATTCCAAATTCCCTGTGCACCAAATCGTTAGAGGCCGATGTAGGTAAACACAGGAGTCTCTTAAGGAAGAGGTTTTCCTCCACTTGTAGGCTCCCTGCCATAGCATGCCCCCACACACCAGCACCATAAAGGGCAATTGAAAGACATCTCATTTGGTAGATTTTTAACATATCTTTAATCCGTTTATCCCCTATTTTGGTTGCAAACTTGAACACCCCGTGGGCACATTTCGCCATTCTTGCCCTAACGTGGGTGATCTCACTGGTTCAACTACCTGTCTTAGAAAAAGTAATACCAAGGTAGTTGAACGAGTCCACCGTTTGCACCTTATGCCCATCAATAAAGTAGGAGTAGGGTTTTTTACGTCCCAAACCACATTCCATAACATACGTTTTCGTTTTATTGATCAACAACTTTCTTTCCTTAATGAACAGGGAAAACCTATCCATTAGGCGTTGTAGGCCAATAGGGGTCCTGGACAATATCACGGCATCGTCCGCATAGAGTAAAACTGGGACGTTAAAATCGTTCATTTTAGGTGCATCTGCCGCAACAGTCTTTAAAACGGAATCTACATCATTGATAAAGAGAGTAAAAAGTAGAGGGGCAAGCACACACCCTAGTCTAATGCCACGCCTAATATTAAACTTTGGGGTGCGCTCCCCTCCCGGGCCATAGCGGACACTACAGCTTAAATTGGCATATAACCGGGCCAAGAAATAGACAATGCCCTCAGGTGCCCCCATTTCAAGTAATTTCACCCATAAGATGTTATGGTTCACCATGTCGAAGGCACTGCTCAAGTCTGCGAAGCAGAGAAAAAGGGAACCTTTCTTGGCCTTCGTATACTTCCCAATTAGTAATTCTAGGTTAAGACACTGTTCAACGGTCCTGCGTCCCTTCCTAAAACCAAATTGAGAATTAGCCAATATGTTATTAGATTCGGCCCATTCTTCTAGTCTAACCAGAAGCACCCTACTCATGATTTTCACTGAGGAATCAAGAAGGGAGATCGGACGGTAGTTCTTTGCGTCCCCCCTATCTCCCTTCTTATAGATAGGAATAATAATGGATTCCTCCCAAGTGGGTGGGACACCTTTACAAACAGCAACATTAAACACGTTATTTAGCAGCGGGCCCCACAACTCCGGTTCTTTTTTGTACACGTCAACGGGCACCCCATCGGGCCCCTGGGCCTTCCCACCCCTACTAGCAGTAATACTTCCCTGCACTTCGGCAATGGATATGTCTAAAGGAACAACTGGCCAGCCGTCCCCACGCACATCCCTTGGTTTATCCGAGTCAAAAATCGTAGAGAAGTGGGAAACCCAGCTTTCCACACTAACGTTGGCCGTCAATTCGGGCATTTTGTCATCCTTTAGAAAAGGACAATTGACTGTAGCCCAAAATAAGGAGGAATCCGAAGTTTTGGCTGCCTGATCTAATTTTTCCCATGCCTCTTGTCTTAGTTCGGTCTTCCTATATTTGACTGCAGCCTGATAGGTAGCTCTAAGCTCCCTAATCGCAGTTCTATCTCTTTGCTTAGCTGCCAGTGCTGCTTTAAGCCCCTTAAGCGCAGTAGTGCTAGCATGGTCAAACCACCCCCTTTGTTGACATGTCTTGCCCTTAAAAAATTTCGTAAATGTATTATCAATTATAAGATTAATGTTAATAAACTTAGGCACAATTTCATCTGTTAATTCCTCGCTCTCTAAAATGGCAACAATATCAATTAAACAATTTTTAATAATGGAGTTAGACAAAATATCTGCTTTATCCCCTTCCCACCTGATTCTGGTTCCATTCGGACGGTGCGGTTCAATGTTGGCAATTGAACATATTTTAGGGCCCTGCTTCACCTTCCAGAGTATAGCCTCGATAGTAATACAATTATGATCACTGAGTAAATTATCCACTACCATAGGGGCCGTACACCATGGACTAAGGCTTGAGGACATGCAAATAAAATCGATCACAGTATTTGCGTTCCTACCCGTGAATGTGGGGATAATTACTCCAGAGGCACTTTTCATATTTACCAACATTTCCATATCGTAAGTCATCAAGATTTTATTCAATGAATCGCCGTAAGAGTTGTGGGGAAAGTGAGAGACACCCTCCCCAAAGCAATTTACAAAACCGCAGACTCTATGGGCGGAGGAGGAACACGCAACAGTATTAAAATCCCCTAACCAAATGAAATCAAAATCAATATCATTCTTCATTATGATGTCAGCCAATGCAGACTCCAAAGCAAGCACTACCGGGTGCCTAGTACTATCAAAAATATTATTGTAAAAATGTATTAAATGGATATTTCTACCTTGCTCCTGATAAAGCCATAAAATCTGGGAGTGGACCCTAACCAGTACATGTTTTTTTACAATGATCGGTACTTCCACTGAAATCAAAACCAGGAGCCCACCCTTTGCTCTGCCCGAAGGGGAGGCCACAGCCGGTAATTGGTAAGAAACGAAACCATTGTAATTAATAGGGTCCAAACACCAGGTTTCCTGTAAACAATTTATATTAAAAGTATTAATAAATTCAGGCCAACCCAGACATGCATCCTTTGGTAAAAGTCCTGTAACATTCCAGCAGGCAGTTGAACACAAACCTTTGTCGGAAGCATTGGAAGTATTGGTCAAAGATGTAAATCCATTATTGGCCGGAAGAATGGTATTAGTGAGAAGGTCCCCTCCCCTGCCATCAAGGACCAATCTCCCTGCTTCACAGCAACCGGAAGGTAAAATACAATTTACGAGGCTTTAAAAAACAATTAAAAAATCATACTAGGCCTTGCTTTGATAGCTTGAAGAAGAAAGGTGGCAGTAAAAAAACATACATCAGATGGCGGGTTAAAAAACAGTTTCATAGAATCATGTATATTTCTAACTCCATACTTCTTTAAAATAGGTTTTAAAAAAACTGAGCGGAAATTACCATAAAGTTTACACAACAGTAAAAAGTGCATGGTGCTTGGTGCAGTGATATTGTCACATGGACATGGACCAATCGGGTGTTTTTTGGTGCATGGGAAGGCCACCAAATGCTGCACTATCCCAAACCTTAATCTCGTTAAGACAAACCGATCGGATGGTCTGGTAACAAAGCTCAAATACGGTTGATAACCTGCCGTCTCAAAATCTTCCGTAGAGCAGACAAGTAGTTAAATTACCACTGGTCCTCCCACGCCTCTCGGACTTATGGCTCATAAAAACAGTCTTCATCTCATTTTTCGACAGGCTGGAGGCAACATAGCAATCCTCTCTTAAATTGAAACCATAAATCTCTAAAAAACAACAGATAACAAATTTGATCCAGGGGATCTTTAGATGGTTATCAATAGAAAGACAATCTTTAATGATGGCTCTATTTAAGGAGGTCTCTTCCTTTATCCAGATTGCGCGCCACAGCATTAATGGTCTAAGGGCGATCAGATCTGAAAGATGTTGAATTCCAAACTCCCTGTGCACCAAATCGTTAGAGGCCGATGTAGGTAAACACAGGAGTCTCTTAAGGAAGAGGTTTTCCTCCACTTGTAGGCTCCCTGCCATAGCATGCCCCCACACACCAGCACCATAAAGGGCAATTGAAAGACATCTCATTTGGTAGATTTTTAAAATATCTTTAATCCGTTTATCCCCTATTTTGGTTGCAAACTTGAACACCCCGTGGGCACATTTCGCCATTCTTGCCCTAACGTGGGTGATCTCACTGGTTCAACTACCTGTCTTAGAAAAAGTAATACCAAGGTAGTTGAACGAGTCCACCGTTTGCACCTTATGCCCATCAATAAAGTAGGAGTGGGGTTTTTTACGTCCCAAACCACATTCCATAACATACATTTTCGTTTTATTGATCAACAACTTTCTTTCCTTAATAAACAGGGAAAACCTATCCATTAGGCGTTGTAGGCCAATAGGGGTCCTGGACAAAATCACGGCATCGTCCGCATAGAGTAAAACTGGGACGTTAAAATCGTTCATTTTAGGTGCATCTGCCGCAACAGTCTTTAAAACGGAATCTACATCTGTGGAAATATGGATTTTTCTGGTCAGTTATGTCCCCTATCTTGGACCCCAACGGTTCTATGTGCATGTTACAAGTACATATATGTTCCCTCCAGTTCCAGTTATGAAGGCGCAAATACATGTGCGTCCACCATTAACATGTCCTCTGTTGATCCGCCATGAATGGGCCGGATATTCCATTCCTAAGTACGAAAGGCCACCGCCTTTATATGGTTCACTTATGCCATTTTACAGTCCAGGCAAGTAGGCCCTGATTCTGTCATCAAGCTTTTCTTGCTTTCTGTCTCTGAAGCTCCAGTCCGAGCCTGCATCTGTGACCATGAACTTTGTCTCATCCTCTGCGCGGCTCACGATGCCTGACATCAGCTTGCTGCCTGCCAAGAACTGTATTTCACCTTCGGAAATTATCTGTTCCGCTCCCTGCCCAATGCATTCCTGTCTAGTAGCTTAAGTAAACATTCTGCCGGCTATTGAGCAAAGGCCCGGCTTCCCTGTCTTTATACAAGTAATTCATAGTCCTGTTACTATGGAAGATTCCTGCCCTCGCATCTAGTGAAGACACTTAGACGCTTGTACACGCACTAACAGTCAGTATAGTCAGTATAGAATAAGATTCTACTCCAAGAAGGCCTCTCTTTTGGATAACATAGTTCTTTAAACATAGGATGTTAGATATGATTTGGGATTAGGTTGACTTGACCCTCCAGACATCTGTAGCTGCACGTCAATCACACGTCATGCTGCTGCGCGCGCATCTCTGCCAAGTATTTCTGCTGACATTACGAAATTCTTTCATGGAACCACCCCATTATGACATCATGCCTGATGACGTTCCTTTGTTACGCCCAATCACGCCCATTTTTGATTACGCATGAATAATGTTATCTTCCTTATCAATTGTTACGCCTCTCGCATTTGCTCCACTGTAATGCCTATTGTATAAAAGTGAATAATTATCAATAATGTATGTACTTCACTTCCTGAACCTCCGTGGTGATGGAACTTGGAGGCCACGATTTCGAAATCGTCCATTAGAATAAAGCCCATTCTGAACCTCTAATACCACGGATTCTGCCTCTTATTTATTGAGCTATTCTTATTATGTTCTGTATCAAATTAAGTCCCGGTAATTAAATTATTTACCACATAAATGGCGCCCGAACAGGGACACTTTCTCATCTCACGCGCCGGCGGTGCGTTGCAGGCCCGGTCTCCTGCCACAGCTGGACGGACAACAACGCGTACCAGCAGGATTTCCTGTATCTCCCTCCAGTCAAGCGGGGGCGACTGAGGCTGCGATCAACACCCAGACGAGGCGGTGAGAAGTGCGAAGTATCCCGACCAGAGCCTAGCTGAGAGAGCAAGATCCGAGGTATACAGAGGCCCACCAGGTTTCCGATGTCCTGAAGTGTCCGAAGTTGTCGAGTCAAGTCTTGTCGAGTCCAGTCCGGTCCAGTTCAGTTCAGTTCCGTTCCGAGGCCTTCCGTTCCGAGCTACCCGGTGAGTACCATTACTGGGGAGGCGTTCTGGCGTGCACATAAGTTGTGCCGGTCCAGACGGGTTTGGGTACACAAATCCGGTCTGCACTGTTCCAGCAGTGTATCTGTACTGTTTAGCAGTATATCTAGTATATCAAGTATATAAATTCAGAATAATTCAGTTAAATGCCGAGTATTATGTTTAGTGATTAAGTTTTCTTAGATCATCGTCATCATCATCGTTGCTCATTTAAATGTTAAATGTTAAATGTATTGATATGTCCTGCATATTGTGGTATGAATGATTGTTCATTATTGTGTTTTATTGTATTAACCCCTTCTATGCTCATGACGGAACGATTCCGTCATGAGCATCGGTTGAGCTGTGCTCATGACGGAACCGTTCCGTCATGGCCCCGCCCGCGCTCGAACCCTTCAGCACCGCGGGGGAATCCGCGCAGCGCTGAAGGGGTTAAGTTTGTTCAAGATCAAGTAGCAGACCAGTTCTCAATATGCCGCTCTTTTCGAAACTAAGACAGATCACAACTAGAAAAGGGGTACTCGAAGAAGCTGTTCCTATTCCTCCTAGGGACACTCCAGGGTACTTCATGTATCATAAACACGGCCTAGACGCTATATTATTTCTTGATCTATGGGTAGACTACTCTAAGGAATTACCAGAAAGCCAGAGGTGGCCCGCAGCGGGGACCTGGGATGCAGAGTGCATCGTGAAAGTAGAGGAAGAATTATGGAAAAGGAAAGCCAGACAGTCACAGAAAGACGCCATTGAATTATGGCGTAAAGAATCGTATAGACGTACAGAAAAAGCACGTAGACAGGAAGAGAAGAGTAAAGAGAATTCAAATAAAGTTCAAGAAAATCTATTAATTGAAGAAGGTACACGAGTGAAATCAGAACAAATAGACAGACAAAGACATGCCCTTATGAAGGGTATGTATCCCCTTCTGGCCGAGGGATTACCTAAGGCTACTGCGGGGATACCAAAAGACTTGCCACCCCCATTATTTCCAATAAAGGTACATCCTAAGGGGCATCCTAGAACCGCAGAAGATGTTTTTCTTTCCTCATATTTAGATGACGCAGCTCCCGAGTATGCTAACCCCGCCCCACACAGACCGTCGGCCGGGGAGGTTCAACGCCAAGATCCTGTATCTGTATCCTTACAGCATCAAATCCTGACACAAGTTCCGGCAAGCACGTCCGTTTCCACATCTGTTCCTACAGCTACTTCTATAGCTGTGTCCACACCTATAGTTGCTGTATCGCGTTCTACGAATCCTTTCACGCCCGATACTCCAGACGGGGCTACCGGAGGCGCTACCAATATTTTTTCTACGCCACCAAGAATAAATAAACTTACCTTTCAAGAGTCAGCACACCCACGTACCCCCAAACTCATAAATTCCCGCACGCTTAAGGAACTTCTTATAGATTGTAGATATGACCCTGTGCCCGGCAAAGAGGACGAAATGATCCTGGCATCATTACGTATCAGACGAGCCGTGGTGTATTTATGGAAGTTACCAGGAATGACTATGCATCTATATAATATATATCATTTTGTCCAAACAGGGCGAGATTCTGAAAGTATTAACAGAGCTATGGAATACCAGAAAGTGGAGATACAGGGGGAACTGTTACGTTTCCTCATAAATTGTGTGATCAGAAATCAAGACCGACCGGGGGTAGACCCGGAAACAATGGAAACTCTTACCAGATGGAGCCAGAATATATCAGAAGGGAGACATGATAAGCAAAAATGTATAATAGCCATGTGCAGAAAGATCCGTAAAGAAATAGAACGCCTACACGAAGAAAGATTAGCGGTAGACCAGTTTGAACAAAACGAGGAGGAGGAAGGATCAGGACTGTCCACAGGACAGTCAGAAACCTTAGCCTATGTAGGTAGAGGAAGATCTTGTAATAGTACTAGATACTTTACTGACCCGATACGTCCGATATGTCCAGATAATAACAGGAATTTCCAAGCACCTATAATAAATATGAGGTCCCCCGAGCATTCGTTCCAAGCCGCTGACAAATTACTGCGAGAACGAAGGGGTTATCATTTTCTTGATTCTATGGATGAACAAGAATTAGCCAGGTCAGCCGTTCATTGGATTGACAGTCCCGGAAAGTATGAGGATGATACAGTAGCGCACACATTTTTGAATCTCACCCCAGATGAACAGCGTTTAGCTGGGATTTATATGATTCAACAACTTCTTATACAATATGAAAGCCAACATTCAGATCCTGGTCCCTTACCTGATATATTGACTGAATTACTCACGAATAGATGGAAAGGTTCAGGTACTAAGTTAATTAAGGAAATACTAGAATCCAGAAGGCAGTACATTCTTTTTGTATGTCCAGAACATGTTTCACTGCCCATCAAGGAAAGACCGATGTATTACATGGACAGACAGAATCCCTTACGAGAAGTACACCCAATAAAGGGCGAGGACAATCAGTTTAAACGTGTATATGTATATACGCCCATATCAAAAATAGAATTGTTAGAAATGAAGAAAGTGGTACCCAGTCATGACAAAGACCCAGCGGGTTTCCACCGAGAAATTAAAGACATGTTACTCATGGGAGAGTATACCTATCCCGACATTATGACAATATTAAAGGTATTAATGCCTGCTGGCATTTATGAAAAACTCAAGGAAAAAGAGTGGGAGGTAGGTGACCAAAAGATAGATTGGACAGCATTAGAAAATGAAGAAAAGGCCCGAGGTCCAGGTTCGGGGCTTGGGGACAAAACTAAAGCACTGCCAGGTTTACTAGTACAGGTACTGCCACGTTTATTAACCACGAAAAAGGAAGACTGGGGTGCAATCTCAGCCTGTAAACAAAAGCAAGATGAAGACACTAGTGATTTCTATGCCCGATTCGAAAAATGTTTTGGTATAAATAGTGGTATAAAAGCAAGTAGCGAGTCATACCCACATCTGTTTGTGACAAAATTAGTTGAAAATTCTTTGCCCCAAGTGAAGAATAGAGTATTAAAATTCGAGAGTACCTGGCAAGGTAATACCCCATCACAAATGTTACAAATGTTACAGTACCATTACAATAGAATTAGAGAGGAACAAGAACATGAACAAAGACGCATGAAAGACACGAAAATGAAAATGCTAGTCTCTCAGACAGTTCCAGCTGAAGGTCATAAAAAGGGTACAACACATTCCGGTGATTCAGCGGGACCTGTAAAAGGGACATGCAACTATTGTAAACAGCCAGGACATTACATACACGATTGCCCAGTCCTGAAGCGTAATATCGCCACAGGTATTACAAAAGAAAGACCACGGCCACCTAGACAGGATCAGAATGAACAAGGAGCACCGCAGCATGCACAGGCCATGCCAGCTCCACAACAGTCTATACAGTTTGTGCCAGCCGCACCAGCGTTGCCTGCTGCTGCCACACAAACTACGACACGACAGCTGTACCAGACCGCACAGTATGACTATCCTGATTATCAACGATATGCATGAACCAGCCTAGAGAGGGAAGTTGACTTACCCCTTATCGAGGTCCCTGTAGACCAAGAAGGACCTTATGTACATAGTGAATTATTAGGCCAAGATAGAAAATTTTTACTAGATACAGGGGCAAGTCGAACAACTATAAAACGTAGTGAAGTTCCAGGGGCACCCCTCTCAGGCTCACAGAATATTTCCCTTGGTTTTTCAGGAAAACCTATTGTTAATGAAGTATCACAGCCTCTTCCACTTACGATAGGACCCTTGACCAGAACTACAGATTTATTGCTTACTAAATCATGTCCAGAAAACTTGTTAGGTATAAAAACACTGAAAGCTTTAGGAGCCATAATATGTTGTTCTCCGGAAGGAGTAAGATTGTTTTTACGTGATTTCAAAGGTCACTATGTGTCTCGAGATATGGATTCCCGACTGCAGACTTTACCGACACATTTATGGGCACAAGGCCCTACAGATGTTGGTTGCATGAACATTACACCCTATCGAGTCACACTAAAGGCAGGAGTGGTACTACCACGAATGCGACAATACAAGTTACCCCCAGATGCTGTAATGGCTTTACTGCAAATCATTGACGAGCTTATTGGCCAGGGAGTGGTTGTGGAGACCGACTCCAATGTATGTAATTCACCGATAATTCCGATTCTTAAACGAACTGATCCGAAGGCTCCCCCAGTATATCGATTGGTTATTGATCTGCGCGAATTAAATAAATGTATTGTACCACAATACCCCGTAGTTCCAGACATCTCTTCATTACTGACAGCTATTGATTCCGAAGCAACATTTTTTACTGTAATTGATCTCAAGAACGCCTTTTTCAGCGTCCCAATAGATCCGGAAAGCCAATACTTGTTCGGATTTAGTTTAAATGGACGTAGCTTTAAATTCACACGCGCACCTCAAGGATTTACAGAAAGCCCCAGCATCTATAGCCAAGCACTGAAACGAGAACTTGACAGTATACACATGCCAGTCAACACTGCTCTGCTTCAATATGTCGATGATCTGCTGATCACCGCCCGAAGCGAACCTGAATGTGAAAAAGCATCACTGACGGTTTTACAATTTCTAGCCGAAAAGGGGCACAAGGTGTCCCCTTCTAAGCTGCAATTCTGTGTCCAGCGAGTTATTTACCTTGGTCACTCGCTGTCCAAGGAGGGAAGGCAGCTTACACCAGATCGTATCCAGCTAATTGCAAATATGCCAACACCCAAGACACAAAAGGAGGTGCGGGCTTTCATAGGCCTCACTTCATATTGTAGGCAGTGGATCCCTCAGTATGCATTTCTAGCAAAACCACTCATTCAATTAACAACACAGGAGGCAGCCACATCGACTGTCCTCCCTTGGACTCAGGAACACACACTAGCTTTTGAAAGCTTAAAGAAAGCTCTATGCCAAGCACCTGTTTTAGCAACACCATGTTACAGGAAACATTTTACACTCTTTGTTACAGAACGAGAAGGTACTGCCTTGTCAGTACTCACACAGGAACAAGCAGGATCACACAAACCGTGTGCTTATTTTTCTAGTACATTAGATCCCGTAGCTCAGGCTCTGCCTGCGTGCCTGAAATCAGTGGCAGCGACAGCTTTAGCAATCAGACAAAGCGATGCCATAGTGTTAGGACATCCATTGACAGTACAAGTACCACACGCAGTAGAGGTTCTTGTGAATCGAACGCAAACACAACACTTGACTATAGCGCGACTTACAGGTTACGAATTAACATTGTTTCAGCCACATATAGAAATCAGACGTTGTAACACATTGAATCCTGCCACACTTTTACCTGTAAATGGAACAGACCCACTAGCTCACAATTGTATTGATGTTATTACAATAACGACGAAACCCAGACAAGACTTGACAGATGTCCCATTGTCAGATCCAGACTTGACGTTGTATGTAGATGGTTCATGTATGAGAACAGGTACAGGAGAATTAGTGGCCGCTTATGCAGTCACAACAGACACTGAAATTATTGAAACCAAGTGTATAAATACCTTGTCCGCTCAAGCAGCAGAGCTCGTCGCTCTGACACAAGCCTGTATTCAAGCCACAAATAAAAGAGTCAACATATACACTGATTCACGTTATGCATTCGGAGTTGTACATGACTTCGGCGTGTTGTGGCGAGAGAGAGGTTATTTAACTTCCCATGGTGCCCACATTCAGCACGGACCCCTCATTCATGCCTTATTAGATGCAATACATTTACCCAGTGCAATATCGATTATGAAATGCAAAGCTCATACGAAAATCACTGATATCATTTCTCAAGGCAATGATCTAGCTGACAGAACAGCTAAACAGACTGCTCAAACTCAAACATCCGATATGATAAAGACAATAGTCCAGACACCAACACATTGCATGATGGTTAAGGATCCCGCTCTTGATGTAATTGACATACAGACACATGCTACTCCAGACGAAATAGGGAAATGGACTGAATTAGGAGGGATCCAAACGGATCAAGGATGGATGACGAAGGAAAAATCTGTATGGTTCCTTCCTGATTCAATGGTCCAAGTCATTATTAACACTGTCCATAGTCCAGCGCATCTAGGAGAGAAAGCTATGCTAGACAGCATTCAACATATTTGGTTCAACAAACATTTACGAGCAGCAGCGAAACAAAAAGTTCGTACCTGTATGATCTGTTGTCAGTTCAACCCAGGAAAAAGCATCCCCGTAGAGCAGGGTGGATTTCAGCCTCCTGATCACCCTTTTGAAATCCTCCAGATGGATTACATCCAGATGGAACGATGTCGAGGATTCAAATATGTTCTCGTAGTTGTTTGTGCTCTTTCCCGTTGGACCGAAGCGTACCCGGTTTCAGATTACACTGCCCCGACTACTGCCAAACAGTTAGTTCGAGAATTCTTCCCACGGTACGGTTTACCACGTGCTGTCTACTCAGATAAGGGCCAGCCGTTCTCATCCGAACTAATGAAACACGTTTCACTTTTGTTAGGATATCAGTGGAAGTTTCATTGTGTCCAACACCCCGAGGCAGCAGGTCTCGTGGAACGACATAATCAAACTTTGAAAATCAGATTGTCCAAAATATGCAGGGAGAAAGGTGTCGACTGGGTAGTAGCATTACCAGTTGCACTCTTTTACATGAGAATGGTAGCACACTCTCGAACAGGGCTATCCCCGTATGAGGTGATCTTTGGCAGACCACCAAATATGTGGGGGACGCCTATACCACGTAAAATAACTGATATTGACTGTAATATGCTGACAGATTATTTGGCTTCCTTGATGTCTGCACTACAATCTTGTCGTTCACAGGTAGCTGCAGCTTTTCCTGACAACACTGAGGTGAAACCCCATGACGTAATTCCAGGGGATCTCGTTCTAGTGAGGAACTTTGATCGAAAGACTCAGCTGGATCCTAGGTGGAGGTCGCCTCAATTGGTCTTGCTCACCACAAGGACAGCCGTGAAGATCGAAGGCAGAAAAGGCTGGGTACATTCAAGTCATATCAAGAAATTTTATGGACTACCATCGGATATAAAAACTACACCTCGTGTGTCCTCACCCATTGACTCAAAACTTCCTTTGGTTGACTCAAGTAGTCACGAACATTATAAACTAAAACTCAGATCTAATCAGTCGGGAAATTTGATTGTTTAAGTCCTCTCCAAGGTGAAGCGGTTGAATTTGTCTCCGACATGTATCCCTTAGATCAGAATAGAGAAAAAACCCGAAAAATGTTGAAACGACATGCATACTGTAAATCACTGCGTAGTCATTGCACAGTGACGTTATCAATTTTGTTTTTCTTAAGTCTTTTAATAATTATTGCAAGTATATTTTTGCACATATATTATCCTATTTCTAGACATGTTTATAATGTTACTGCTGAACATTCTTTTAGTGAATTACCTCCGCATGAATTGTCATACAGATTTGCGCTGCGCAATAACACTTTTATTAGTATGTTACATCATTCCCATCAGGTTAGCAATGCTACAAATTGTTGGATATGTGGCCGACTCCCTCCCTATCAGAACTATAAAGGAATTCTACCTCTTTTTCCATACCCGTTCACACACAACGGCTCCTGTGGAGCATGGTTTAGTTTAATTAATTCCCTAGATTCAAATTCTGCAGTTTATCAAGACAACTGGGTATGGGGAAATCTGAACTTAGTTTTACTTAAAGTCTGCCACCCCAACAAGGAGGGACTTCCCAAAAGAACAGGAACTGATCTCGAAAATGAAGTATATGGATTAGGTAATTTTACGCTTAATCTCTTGATCTTGAATGTCGAATCCGAAGTCACTCCAAGTTTGCCCGCCATGCCAGTATTTCAAGTAAAAGGTGAATTATGTGTAAGAAAGAATGGATCCATACATATGGGCCATAGTAGATGCACCACTGTAATAGAATTCAGTGATCAAGGCAAGTCGACATTCAGAGCTTCCCGCCATTCCTATTTTATATGTGGTCAGACAGCATATGTACGTTTGCCTCTAGATTGGGATGGTACCTGCTACATTGGATTCCTTTTACCACCTGTTTTTCTAGCTCCTCCTGATTATCACAGAAATACTCATTTAGTACACAATAGAGAAAGGAGAGATCTCCCAATAGTCGATTACACTGAAACAGCATGGGAAAAATACACAGATTTCAATAAAGGTCTCTTTCCCTATATAGGTACCGTTACTAATAGTAAACTGATACGTAGATTGACTAGAACCCTTGAAGCAGTAGTGAACGAAACTATTTCCGCCTTAGGCAATTTAACAGAAGAGCAGTCTGCTATGCGGATTGTTGTGCTTCAAAATCGTCTTGTCCTTGACGTCATCCTGGCCGATAGGGGCGGAGCTTGTAGGGTCATCGGATCAAGCTGTTGCATTTTCATACCAGAAAATTCGCCATCTGTATATAAAGCTATAACCCGCCTTCATAAGATTGTGAGCCAGATACACCAGAATCCAGGCACCTGGACTTGGTCCGGTTGGTTTTGGAGCGTGTTATCAGCCTGGGGATGGAGAGTTCTATCCTTCCTAGGTATTGGCCTTCTCATACTATTCAGTTGCTGCTTATGCCTGCAATGTGGACCAGCGATTTGTGGTCTGTGTGCCACATCGTGCATTCCACATCAAGATTTTCATTCAAGATCCCGGAAGAAGAAAGAAGAACAAATGATGTTATATGAACAGATCAATGGATTAATGAAGATTGATATCTCTTGACGGGCAAGTAGGGGACAAGGAGGGAATGTGGAAATATGGATTTTTCTGGTCAGTTATGTCCCCTATCTTGGACCCCAACGGTTCTATGTGCATGTTACAAGTACATATATGTTCCCTCCAGTTCCAGTTATGAAGGCGCAAATACATGTGCGTCCACCATTAACATGTCCTCTGTTGATCCGCCATGAATGGGCCGGATATTCCATTCCTAAGTACGAAAGGCCACCGCCTTTATATGGTTCACTTATGCCATTTTACAGTCCAGGCAAGTAGGCCCTGATTCTGTCATCAAGCTTTTCTTGCTTTCTGTCTCTGAAGCTCCAGTCCGAGCCTGCATCTGTGACCATGAACTTTGTCTCATCCTCTGCGCGGCTCACGATGCCTGACATCAGCTTGCTGCCTGCCAAGAACTGTATTTCACCTTCGGAAATTATCTGTTCCGCTCCCTGCCCAATGCATTCCTGTCTAGTAGCTTAAGTAAACATTCTGCCGGCTATTGAGCAAAGGCCCGGCTTCCCTGTCTTTATACAAGTAATTCATAGTCCTGTTACTATGGAAGATTCCTGCCCTCGCATCTAGTGTAGACACTTAGACGCTTGTACACGCACTAACAGTCAGTATAGTCAGTATAGAATAAGATTCTACTCCAAGAAGGCCTCTCTTTTGGATAACATAGTTCTTTAAACATAGGATGTTAGATATGATTTGGGATTAGGTTGACTTGACCCTCCAGACATCTGTAGCTGCACGTCAATCACACGTCATGCTGCTGCGCGCGCATCTCTGCCAAGTATTTCTGCTGACATTACGAAATTCTTTCATGGAACCACCCCATTATGACATCATGCCTGATGACGTTCCTTTGTTACGCCCAATCACGCCCATTTTTGATTACGCATGAATAATGTTATCTTCCTTATCAATTGTTACGCCTCTCGCATTTGCTCCACTGTAATGCCTATTGTATAAAAGTGAATAATTATCAATAATGTATGTACTTCACTTCCTGAACCTCCGTGGTGATGGAACTTGGAGGCCACGATTTCGAAATCGTCCATTAGAATAAAGCCCATTCTGAACCTCTAATACCACGGATTCTGCCTCTTATTTATTGAGCTATTCTTATTATGTTCTGTATCAAATTAAGTCCCGGTAATTAAATTATTTACCACACATCATTGATAAAGAGAGTAAAAAGTAGAGGGGCAAGCACACACCCTAGTCTAATGCCACGCCTAATATTAAACTTTGGGGTGCGCTCCCCTCCCGGGCCATAGCGGACACTACAGCTTAAATTGGCATATAACCGGGCCAAGAAATAGACAATGTCCTCAGGTGCCCCCATTTCAAGTAATTTCGCCCATAAGATGTTATGGTTCACCATGTCGAAGGCACTGCTCAAGTCTGCGAAGCAGAGAAAAAGGGAACCTTTCTTGGCCTTCGTATACTTCCCAATTAGTAATTCTAGGTTAAGACACTGTTCAACGGTCCCGCGTCCCTTCCTAAAACCAAATTGAGAATTAGCCAAATATGTTATTAGATTCGGCCCATTCTTCTAGTCTAACCAGAAGCACCCTACTCATGATTTTCACTGAGGAATCAAGAAGGGAGATCGGACGGTAGTTCTTTGCGTCCCCCCTATCTCCCTTCTTATAGATAGGAATAATAATGGATTCCTCCCAAGTGGGTGGGACACCTTTACAAACAGCAACATTAAACACGTTATTTAGGGATGTATGACGTTACAACGCACACTTTTACAACGCATGCACTTACAACGCATTTTTTACAACGCATAATCCATTACAACGCATGACATTACAACGCATGACACTACAACGCATTTTTAAAAACTACCTTTACAACGCATTTCCATTACAACGCATACTACCTTTACAACGCATACCATTACAACGCATAATATTAAATTGCATTTAAGGTAAGTATTAGATAGTATAGGGGTAAAAGTTACTTTTCTAACTCCAGGGGGTGCAACAGTAGGGTAAGTGTTGGATAGTATAGGGGTAAAAACTTACTATTCTAACTCCAGGGGGTGCAACAGTAGGGTAAGTGTTGGATAGTATAGGGGTAAAAATTACTATTCTAACTCCAGGGGGTGCATCAGTAGGGTAAGTGTTGGATAGTATAGGGGTAAAAATTACTATTCTAACTCCAGGGGGTGCAACAGTAGGGTAAGTGTTGGATAGTATAGGGGTAAAAATTACTATTCTAACTCCAGGGGGTGCAACAGTAGGGTAAGTGTTGGATAGTATAGGGGTAAAAATTACTATTCTAACTCCAGGGGGTGCAACAGTAGGGTAAGTGTTGGATAGTATAGGGGTTAAAATTACTATTCTAACTCCAGGGGGTGCAACAGTAGGGTAAGTGTTGGATAGTATAGGGGTAAAAATTACTATTCTAACTCCAGGGGGTGCAACAGTAGGGTAAGTGTTGGATAGAATAGGGGTAAAAATTACTATTCTAACTCCAGGGGGTGCAACAGTAGGGTAAGTGTTGGATAGTATAGGGGTAAAAATTACTATTCTAACTCCAGGGGGTGCAACAGTAGGGTAAGTGTTGGATAGTGTAGTGTAATATTATGCGTTGTAATGGTATGCGTTGTAATGGTAGTATGCGTTGTAATGGAATGCGTTGTAAAGGTAGTTTTTAAAAATGCGTTGTAGTGTCATGCGTTGTAATGTCATGCGTTGTAATGGATTATGCGTTGTAAAAAATGCGTTGTAAAGGTAGTGCGTTGTAAAAGTTGCGTTGTAAAGGTTGTTCCCCGTTATTTAGCAGCGGGCCCCACAACTCCGGTTCTTTTTTGTACACGTCAACGGGCACCCCGTCGGGCCCCTGGGCCTTCCCACCCCTACTAGCAGTAATACTTCCCCGCACTTCGGCAATGGATATGTCTAAAGGAACGACTGGCCAGCCGTCCCCACGCACATCCCTTGGTTTATCCGAGTCAAAAATCGTAGAGAAGTGGGAAACCCAGCTTTCCGCACTAACGTTGGCCGTCAATTCGGGCATTTTGTCATCCTTTAGAAAAGGACAATTGACTGTAGCCCAAAATAAGGAGGAATCCGAAGTTTTGGCTGCCTGATCTAATTTTTCCCATGCCTCTTGTCTTAGTTCGGTCTTCCTATATTTGACTGCAGCCTGATAGGTAGCTCTAATCTCCCTTATCGCAGTTCTATCTCTTTGCTTAGCTGCCAGTGCTGCTTTAAGCCCCTTAAGCGCAGTAGTGCTAGCATGGTCAAACCACCCCCTTTGTTGACATGTCTTGCCCTTAAAAAATTTAGTAAATTTATTATCAATTATAAGATTAATGTTAATAAACTTAGGCACAATTTCATCTGTTAATTCCTCGCTCTCTAAAATGGCAACAATATCAATTAAACAATTTTTAATAATGGAGTTAGACAAAATATCTGCTTTATCCCCTTTCCACCTGATTTTGGTTCCATTCGGACGGTGCGGTTCAATGTTGGCAATTGAACATATTTTAGGGCCCTGCTTCACCTTCCAGAGTATAGCCTCGATAGTAATACAATTATGATCACTGAGTAAATTATCCACTACCATAGGGGCCGTACACCATGGATTAAGGCTTGAGGACATGCAAATAAAATCGATCACAGTATTTGCGTTCCTACCCGTGAATGTGGGGATAATTACTCCAGAGGCACTTTTCATATTTACCAACATTTCCATATCGTAAGTCATCAAGATTTTATTCAATGAATCGCCGTAAGAGTTTTGGGGAAAGTGAGAGACACCCTCCCCAAAGCAATTTACAAAACCGCAGACTCTATGGGCGGAGGAGGAACACGCAACAGTATTAAAATCCCCTAACCAAATGAAATCAAAATCAATATCATTCTTCATTATGATGTCAGCCAATGCAGACTCCAAAGCAAGCACTACCGGGTGCCTAGTACTATCAAAAATATTATTGTAAAAATGTATCAAAAGGATATTTCTACCTTGCTCCTGATAAAGCCATAAAATCTGGGAGTGGACCCTAACCAGTACATGTTTTTTTACAATGATCGGTACTTCCACTGAAATCAAAACCAGGAGCCCACCCTTTGCTCTGCCCGAAGGGGAGGACACAGCCGGTAATTGGTAAGAAACGAAACCATTGTAATTAATAGGGTCCAAACTCCAGGTTTCCTGTAAACAATTTATATTAAAAGTATTAATAAATTCAGGCCTACCCAGACATGCATCCTTTGGTAAAAGTCCTGCAACATTCCAGCAGGCAATTGAACACAAACCTTTGTCGGAAGTATTGGAAGTATTGGTCAAAGATGTAAATCCATTATTGGCCGGAAGAATGGTCTTAGTGAGAAGGTCCCCTCCCCTGCCATCAAGGACCAATCTCCCTGCTTCACAGCAACCGGGATCATTATTGGAATTAACCATAAAACTACAATTACCATTAAACCCCGCTGTATCTAGTGCCCCAGGGATTGCACTGCTCCCCCCCACTCCTAGGGAAGCAGCCGCAATCCCTGGATCTGCCAAAATGGGTTCCAGTCAGTCATTGCAGTCAAGTCCACTCAGAGGCTGGAATCTATTAGACGTGGTAACAGTAAAGCCAGCACGCATATTCCAATCTCTGTCCCCCCCCCGGTATGCTCAAAATTAGGATGGATATGATGGTCCCTATAAAAGTACCCTAGGGGACGTAGAGAGATCCCTTGGTCTCGGGTAGGGAGTGATGCGGCTTTGAGCAAAACAGTGGAGGTAAGTTGTGGGTTTCGGAAGTTAATAACTATACAATCTCCACCACAGTTCTTACGTGAGTTACCTATCCAATTGATTCTTCTAGTGCTTAGGATATCATCTGATAAAGCTACAGGGAAGCCACACTCTCGGTGGAGCCAATCCACAGTCTTATTCTTTAGTGAGGCATGGGATTCTCTATAGTTATTGTTACTTCCAGTCTCTCTAATTGAGGGAACATTGGTTAGAACTGCCACAAAAGGGGTACAAGCCGGTGGTAAATCAAGCTGTGGGCTATTAGGACTTTTTGCATTAAGTCCCACCTGGTTCCTTGGGGCTAAGTTGGGAAAAGATTTAATTCGACCCGACATCTGCGGGGGGTTAGGTGCAACAGTTACCTCCTCGCTAATACCCCCAGAGCAAGGATTAGGATTAGTGCTCATAGCCATTGATATTGCCTTATTAGAAGTTTTAGAGGGGGCCTTAACAAATCCCTGTTCATTATCCTTGGTTTTGGGTCCTGTACAGGCATTAATATGTGATTCCAATAAACCTCCCAGTCTAACTACTTCATCTGTAATTGTATCGAGTTTGATCAATAGAGGTTTAACAAGTAAATCAAACTTAACATCTATAGCGTTAATCAAGAAGTCAAGTTGCTCACTGTCTAAAGTAACCGTGGTACCATCCGGTGCTGTTTTTTGGTCACGAGCAGCACTGGACAGTTAAGAGTCAACTCTCTTAGTGGGACGGTTCCCCCCACGCTTTGGCTGGATAATCTTGCTATTGTTCCTACATGAACGTAATAATCTCCGTGGCCTCGAGGCCGTCATGCTAGGAATCAATGGATCTGAAGTAGTAGCCTGACTAGGTTCCGCGTCATTAGAAACCCCTGGAGTTATACTAACCGAGCCTTTAAGACACTTTCCCTACCCAGAGAGGGGGGTGGATGGGCACTCCCTAATATCAGATTATATTATTGGGCCTCAGTTTTGCAGTATAGTTTGGATTTACTTTATGAATACTCCTCAATTTCAAACACAGGGCTTCTGTCTACCTTTTTATTGCTGCTTGGGGAGGAGGTGCGAGGATGCCTTTGGCGTCAAGTAACCTTCGGCTACTACAAACGGGTCAGGTTCAAGACCTTGGGCGGTGTATTCAAGGTGTTTTCCAACATTCGTAAGATGTACGGACTAGGCCGTCTGAATTATTATTCTCCCATTTTTTTGACTCCAAACTTGCCGGATATTTTTCGAAGCTGTTATTTACAGGATTGGCACAATGCGGGAATAAAAAAATTAGGCGATTTGATTACTATTGTAGGAATTAAGTCATTTATAGATTTAAAAACCCAATTCAATCTACGGGACCAAGATACCTTTAACTACATCGCTATAAGAGATTTCTTGGTCCGAAAAGTCGGGGGTGCCATAGAATTTGTGCAGATAGATCTTTTTGACAAGCTAAGCCTCGGATAGGAACAATCTATTCAGCTTTGAACAGCCGGATGCCTAATTATCTTCATAAGATAGCTGGCAAGTGGCATTCCAAACTGGGGATCCCCTATAACATCTTTTACTGTGCTCTAAGAACTGCCCAAGAGGATTTGTTATCAACTAAGTGACAGGCACAATTTTTTAAAACTGCTTTCTTCTTGTATATCACACCGAGCCGGGTTGCAAAATGGGGGTCCGCGAAAGGGACGATGTGTCCTAGATGTTTGCCACATGCCCAAAGCTTATTCCTCTCCTCGCTAAAATACAGGATTTTCTTGGGAAAGTTCTCTCTCCTGATATTGATTTAACCCCAGCGACTATCCTACTGTGGATTCATTAAAAGGTTAGTTGGAAAAGGGGTGGAGCATTTATTTTTGTTGCTATGACAGTTTTTCGTATCTGTTTAGCTTCTGTTTGGATTGATTTAAATCCTCCACAATTTTCTTACTGGTTGGCTCGATTGGTCTCGACATGCCATCTTGAGAAAGCCATCTATGCAAAAAAAGGCATACGGGGAAAAAGAAAGGGCCTAATAATATGGGATCCTCTCACTATGTGGCTAAACCAGGCATAGAGGGAGGGCTTTTTGAAAGGTATGCTTTTTTATCGGTTTTCTTTTTGTTCTGTTTTGTGTTTGACATCAAGGTGCCGATTCCGATCCTGGAAAAACCAGGTACGAACCGTCGGTCGGAGGGTTTTCTCCGTCCGACCCGTACCCGGGAAAAAAACCCTACAAACTTGCAAGTACGGAACTGGTGTTTCCGTACGAGTCGGAAAAAACACAGACCGACTGAAAAATACATACGAATGAGATCCGGACGTGATGTCCGGACGGAGGTAGGCTTGTTTTTACATACCGGCAAGTACGATTCGTACCCACAGCAGTCCGGACGGCAATATTTTTACGGCACCCAAAAAGTGCCGGAAAAGCTAAGTACGTTGCGATGCCAGCGGAATAGGGGGCCCGGTACGCGCCGTACATACACGGGTGGGGGTACGGTCCGTACTTACACGGGGGGCTGGGGGTACGGTCCGCACATACACGGGGGGCTGGGGGTATGGTCCGTACTTACACGGGGGGGCTGGGGGTACGGTACGTACTTACACGGGGGGCTGGGGGTACGGTCCGTACATACACGGGGGGCTGGGGGTATGGTCCGTACATACATGGGGGGCTGGGGGTACGGTCCGTACATACACAGGGGGGCTGGGGGTACGGTCCGGACTTACATGGGTGGGGGTTCGGTGCGTACATACGGGGGGTGGGGGGGGTTCGGCGCGTATGCGGGCACATGTCTCCATGGTTGCTATGGGAGTTCGGTCCGTACAGTGTTTTTTCCATGCAGTTGTAACATCGGACGCCCGGTACGGATCGTACTTGCGCGCTCGGACTTGAGTTTTCACATTTGTACGTAAAATCGTCCGGGGACGTGTCAGAAACGTTTTCCGACCCGAGGATGTGTGGGGGAATTTTCCCAATGCGATTCGTATGGACTTTTTTCCATACGAATCGTACTTGCCAGTTTGTACGGTTCTTGTACGATTCGTACGGAAAAAAATCCGGATACGATTCGTACGGGGAAATTTTTTCCAGGATCGGAATCGGCCCCCAAGTGCCTAACTCTGTGTATATTATTTGGGGTTTTGGGGGTGAGTGGGGGTGGTGGGCCCGTGTTGACTTGATTCTTGCTTTGTATTCTTTCTTATTTGGCAAATAAAATAAATTAAAACATTGTTTTTTTTAAAATGATAGTGAGAATTTGTATATAAGAGAATTTTGAAAAAACTGAAACGTGGTAAACCATGGAAAATAAAAGTGGAAAATGTGCAAATACAATAGTATTTAAATATAATTTACATTTTGTATTTATTTATAATAATTACCAATGTTTCATTCACTTAAATATACATACATGTTAATTTTTACACTGAAATATATGTTTAAAAATGAAAAAATATTCATTAAATAACCTTTGAAAACATAAATAAAATAAGACAAATGCGTTGTCTTTATTCTATAAAAAGTGTAATTAATGATATTATCGTTTACAAACATAAAACTATTTTTTATTATATTTCCAGACATCAACTGCACTAAAAAATAGCACAAACTTTTTCTACTACATCCAAATAAATTTAAAACAAAGGATTTCAGACTAAAATTATAAAATGAAATAATCACACTGGAACATAAACTATTTTTAAGAAGTTGTTGGACACAAAAAGTTTTTTTTGCTGCTAGTCCCACTCCAATCAATTCAAATTTGAAGTTGTGGGACACTAAAGATGTGAAAAATGTTATTTCCCACTCAAATCTAAACCCATTTGGGAACAGTGCTGGACACTAAGGGGGTGACATATACTATTACCACTCAGATCTAAACCAATTTTAAGAAAGTGTTGGATACTAAAAGGGTGTCATTTACTATTGCCACTCCAACATATACCAATTTGGGGAAGGTGTTGGACAGTAAAAGAATAACTTTTACTATTCCCACTCCAATCTCAACCAATTTGGGGAGAAAGTGTTGCACACTAAAAGGGTATCATTTACTATTCCCACTCCAACCTATACCAATTTGAGGAAGTTATTGGACACTAAAAGTATAACATTTACTGTTCCCACACTCATCTATACCAGTTTAAAGAAGGAGTTGGACAATAAATATGTGAAAAATACTATTCCCACTCCAATCCAAACCAATTTGGGAATGGTGTTGGACGTTAAAAGGGTGTCATTTATTATTTCCAATCCAACCTCTACCAATATAGGGAAGGTGTTAGACACTAAGGGCCTGATTATGAGTCTGGCGATTCGAGGACCACCAGACTCATTGAGGCGCAGCGGTGGCGGTCCAGCCACTGCTGCACCAGCGGTCCAACTGCCAGATTACGACTTGGGAAGTTGGACCACACTGGGACCTCCGATGCCACCAGGGAACCGCTGTTTCCTGGTCCAACCTTTTAGGGCCTGGTTATGACTTTTGACGGAGCGGTGTTGGGGCTGTGCAAACCGCCACGCCTTTGCTCCTCCGAGGGTCACTGCCGCCCCCCCCCCCCCTCCAGATCATGACTTTTGACTAGTCTGGCAGGCTGGTGGCGAGGCGGTCCTACAGCGGTGCCTTATTCAAAGGAGGCACTGCCATTGAAAAAGGCACCGTGATGTTGGACGCTAAAGAGGGGAAATTTACTATTTCCACTACAATCTAAAACATTTTAAACAAGGTAATATATATTAATCATTTTATATAGACAATCAATATTCCATACTCACACACACTTTTTTAAATATAAAATAAAATAATGAATAATCTAAAAACACACTAACCAAAACTACAAACATATTTAAACATTCATTTTAAACTATGTATTACTATTAATAATTAATTTAATGTTTAAACTTTTTACTACCTATTCCAAACTTTAAACCATAAAACTAGAATCATAGTCCAAAACTAACAATCTTAAAATACAAAATTATATAAAACCAAACAATTTACAAATATATTTTTAATATAAAATTATATTTTTTTAAACTAAAATGTTTTTAACATTTACATTTATTTTTTACAAAAAGTATAAAATGTAAAACGTTTATATAAACATTACAAACTATATTATTGTATTAAAATAAATCATAGTATATATTTAAACATTTTAATATTTTGTATTAACATTATATTATTAATACAAAAAATACAAATTTCAACCATTTCATACCTAATAAATGATCTAACTAAAAACACAAATAGTTCATGATGTACTGGTATCTCACACCACCTTGACTGCACAAACGTGACCCAGACAGTTCTCCCACCTGCTGGAGGGGTTGCGAGGCGGATGGCACATTATTGCACCTATTATGGGAGAGCCCCATATCACATCCTACTGGACAACGGTACTAGATGAGTTTGACCGTCACTTTGACACTACATGCTTAGGCTTTCCGGAATATGTGGTCCTCGGAGTCTCTGATAGGTTTACATATCCTCTCAAGTCCCGCAAATGTAAACAATTAGGCATAGCTCTGGGGGCGGCATTACAGAACATACTTTCCTTTTGGGGTACAGATAAGTCACCCACTTTCCAGGGATGGCTCCATTGCCTATGGTATGTCCTGGGGATGGAGCGCATTGCCTTCTCGCTTCAGGGGGATGGGGCTGCTTTTGCTGACGTGTGGTGAGCCTTTATCTCCTTACTATACTCTGAATTTCACAAGTTCTCCTGCCCTAGATACTTGCGGCTCCTACGCCTCCCCGCCCTTGATCCAAATGCGCCCCACAGGTCACTGCATTGAGTAGCAACGCCCTAATCCCCACTTTCACTCTTATGTTTTGGCATCTTGTACGGGGGAGAAGACGGGAGGGGATGGACAGGGTGGGGGTGGGTGGGTTGTGGGGAAGTTTTATTTGTCTTCATTCGATGCTCTGCGAAGCACTCAGTTGGTTGCTAACCCACAATTGGGTTTTAATTCTCAATGCATCTTGATTGCTGTTAAAACAATAAAAAGTCTTCAACCTAAAAAGACAAATAAAAAAACTTAGAAGCTAACACACTACAATAAGTTAGATACTAATTATCACCTACAAACAATATTATATACATTTTCTACATTGATATTTTTTACAATGATACTAAAAACAACACAAAAAATGATATTTTTACCTTTGATATATCTGTTGACGATAATTTTGACTTCCCGAAATTCTTCACTCAATATTTTTGTATCACAATATTATTTCCGATTTTTTGTCCTAACACCTCTGTCAGATCCCACACTAAACTTCACATATGATGCTCATCTGCAGAAACGCATAACTGAGACAGCAGTGTACTTGTGCCACTCCTTCATTGTACGGTCTGGACTCATGCCACCACTTAAGTGGACATGTTGGGCTTGTGAGACACTCAAGTACCACCAGCACACTGATTAAGGACTGTCATGTGGTAAAAGACAGTAATAACAGAACAGGCTGTCCCCCAGCCTCCACAAAGGAGCTTAAGGGCAGTTGTTTCTGCACTACTAAGGAAACATAGATTATTGTGTCCTTTTCTTCTGCACTGTACAGCAATTCAATCAGACCCACTGGCCATGACTCAGAAACTGCTGGTCAACAATTTTCCTTTGTCAGTTCTCTCCAATTGGCAGCTTTACTCAGGACCAAGTTAAACTGGTACCTATCTCAGGATTTTAGGGTGAGAACTGCTTTGCAACACTATCCTTATCTCTGGGGTTCTCTAGAACAAAGAAAGGTCTTCTCACCACGCTGACAGAAAGCTGCAATACTCTACAGCTTCTTCTTAGACTGAAATGTAGTTGTTTTGTTCTGCAACAAATGCTTTCATTTCCTGTGCTGCCTGATTTTAAAAGACACATGTACAGTATTCTTCAATTCTTATTTTTGGAGACATTGTCATGGTTACTTTTTGAATCACAGCATCAGTTGCTGCCAGTGTAACAAACAAAAACGTATTGCTCAGAATGGAAGACAGAACAGCATGTGGCCTAATGGTCTGAGCTGTCGAATTTGGAGCAGTGAACCAGGCTCGAGTCCTGGTGTTGGCTCAAAATCCAGTGATACAAGGCAAACATCTTAATCTTCACTTCCTGTGCCTAAATACATGAATTTCACCTTGTGTAATGTAATCTGGTGCTCCAGGTTAGATATCATGATGATGTATACTCATAATACATCTCATGGTGTTACGATTCTGAGCCATCACTTTGAGCAGTGGTTACTAACCCGTGGTCCAGGACCCCTTGGGGGTCTGCAAAGCCAGGTCTGTGACTGCTTAGAAAATTAAATAATACTAACAGTTTATTAAAGTGTATATAAATAAAGAAGCGAAATGTGCAATTGAAAATTTACATCACTCTAAATGTGAAGAAATTTTATATCAGAAGCTAAAAATGAAGGTAGTATTTGCAGATTAATTCATGGAGCAGAGCAAGTACATCGAACAGCATATGGTATGGATGATAAGTGGCCTCAATTGAATTTAGAAAAGCTCCAGGCTTCCCTTTCAAAGTCAGATTTGTTTACATTTGTTTAGCAATTAAATACAATATTTCATAATTTGTATATTTTTTTGATGAATGCTTGTTTCTGTAACTTGTATTTATTGTTTTATGCTTCAAAGTATTAAAAATGCTTAGGCTGGCATCACCGGCTTCCAGCAAATTACTCAGTGGGGGTCCATGGACTCCAAAAAGATTTAGTGGGGTCCCTAGGTTCCAGTAATGATTAATGGGGTCCACAAAAGTCTAAGGTACCACTGTTGGGCATGGCTCTTCTTAGGGGAATTTACCCTCAAACCTTTTTTCTTATTACTCGTAGTCTTTGCTGACTCACTCGGCATTGGCCTTAGGAATCTAAGCACCTTTCCCCTGTACTCCAGAGGAAAGGTGTGCACGCTCGCCTCACCCACAATAGGCAGGGGGTGCGTATGCGATGGGTTTAGGTACAGCACCTCTGTGCACCACGTAAACAGATACACCACATACCCGGGACGGGTATGGCACTGTCTAGTAGTGGGACGTAGCATTGAGAGTGCCACCCACTGAATAGCATGTCAATATTGTGGGGAGCACCCCAGCCTAGGTTGGCATCACTTACGCCTCAGCCAACCCTGAATGGGTTGTCCCATACCCTGAGGGCAACACCCAGGGAAACTCTGATGGGGGCAGAAGGGTGGCAGGCTGAAGCCCGGGCGGAAACATATGATGTTCCCTGCCCAGTTATTGAGGAACCCCCCACGTGGAACCTCCCCTGCCTAGGTGTTAGGGTCTTCCCAGGGGATACTCCTTGGGTGTTGCTGATTTTCTTATGTGGCCTCACTGCTTGGAGCACGTCCTCCCTGTCTATGTATTGGGGAAGTATGTGCACCTTCCTACACAGGCTAGGGAGAGGCACTGACATGGTGTTCTGAACCATGGGTCGGTCTGCCAATGCAGACCTGAGAGTGCGCACTTGCACCTGTGGGGTATTAACTATGCACCCAGCCTGCCTTTCCAGGTCTGGGTGTGCGCACTGATCCATCTACTGTTTCAAATATGTGTGCAGTCTGCTGTGGCAGGCTTGAGGACACACCCTGCACATATGCATCTTGGATAGATGCCTGGCCTGCCATTGAGGGACGCTTAGTGCACACTTGCATCTCCGGTGATCTAACACCAGCGTCAGGCTGCCGTTGCTGGCCTGTGTCTGCGTACTTGCCCCAGTGGTGCTAGTGGCACGGTGTCTGGTCTGCTGTTCAGGCCGTGCGTTCAGAGTTGCACCTGTAAAGGGGTCAACCTGTGTCTTGCTGGCCCGGGCAGGGTGGTTTGTGCGCAATCATACTTAAGGTGTTAAGGCCTGGGTAAGCCCCTGTGCCTGGCTTGTCATCGCAGATCAGTGTGTGCGCATTGGCATCTATTGTGATTAAATTCATGAGCAGTCTACCATTGCAGGCTGCTGTATGTATGCACCCACACTTATGGTGCCCATGATTGTATGTATAGCCTGCTATCACATGGGTTGTGCATGCACACTGACAGTCGTTTAGGTAAACCCGTGTCCAGTTTGCTGTTGAAGATTCGGGTGAGCGCACTTGCACCCCTGGTGCTGTGGACTATGTGTCCAACCTGCCATAGCAGGTTTGTGTGCACACTGGTGCATGTGCACCCAGGTAGTAATGAATACCTGTATGTGTTTTCAGTACCTATGAGGCCTGCTCTTCCGATAGGTTAATATGGGGAAGTGGTTGACATTACTTTGGGCTGCAATAGTGAATTACAGTGGAGCAGCCTCAGGATGTTTCCTATCAATGGATACGCAATGCCAAACCCTTTCCAGTGGTAAATATAGTTTTGGCATAACTAGCATAGGCATGCCATTTTTAGAATATGGATGGAACTGCACAGGGTTAGGCCCATAATCAGTAAGGTTAGGCCCTATATTAATCAAAGAAACAACACCAATGCGAGTACTGATCCCTTTTCATACAATCATTTACCACTGAGATCACACACACATGCTATGACTGTCAGAAATGTATTAATTGATTTCTTTTTCTTTTACTCTTCAAAACCTTTTTGGGGGAGTATTTACTATACTCAATTAACATACTCAGTGTGAATTGAGTATAGTAAATACTCCCAAAAAAAAGGTTTTGAAGAGTAAAAGAAAAAGAAATCAATGAATACATTTTTGATGGTCATAACATGTGTGTGTGATCTCTAACCCCGGGCGGGTAACTCCGCTCCGCCAGCGAAGTTTCCGTTGTGAACGTGGAGTTTAGGCAAAACTCCGAACCCTGTGGGGGAGCAGAGTTAGCAGGCCCCACCACCCTCCCAAAGTAATTTTTAATGTTTAAAAAAAGGCACTTACCTGCCGTGGCTGCCTCCTCCTTGCCATGGCCACTCTCCTTCCTCGTCCTCGCTGTCCTTCTTCTTAGATAACCTCTATGTTGTAAGTCTACTTCGGTTTGATGGGGCCTAGTATCAGGGAGGAGGGGCTGGTTATCTTCCATCCAGGGGTATAGGAGACGGGAGGTGAACTAGAGAGTGGAGGGAGTCTGCAGGGTGTTATCCATTGACCTGCTGGGTACCGCAGTAGGGTGCTGAGTGTGTATGCGCGCAAGAGTGTTCCGTACGGAGTGCGCTGATACATTGTCGCAACGTGTAGCATTTGATGTTGGGTTTACCTGCGGGGATGTGCACCATGGTGTTGCTAAACACTGTTCTAGTTTCTTGCATGTACATATTTTGTATATCATTGTGACTTGGGTAAACCCTATAATTGTGTGGGATTTTATTATCAGCATTGCTCAGGTGGGCCTGTGGTGGACAGCATGTTGCACAACACAAGGGTGCTCTCTCTCTGTTGGGGGGGTTACATTAGGAATTGTCCACAGTGTGCATACTATTGATATCAGAATAATCTAAGTGGGCCTAGTACTGCCACTAATATTCTCAGATGTGGTTTATGCCCACAAATAAATGATGTTATAATGATTAAATGTGTTGAATACAACTGTTATGTACATACACTCTGTGTGAAGTCTCTTTTGTGATGCTCAGTGTACTCATTGCAAGCAACTGCTGTGCCTTTGCTTTACACTTTGCCTCTGAGATACTCCTGAAGGCTCAGTGCCAAGCTACCAAGGGTGAGCACAGGTTATACAGCCAGTGTAATCACCCACCCTCGACGGGAACGGTAGGTTCTGCCTGGCTGGAATCATCGCTTCAGCCAACCAGAAAGTGCTGGTTCAAACAACTACTGATATAGAGATTGCCAATGTACTCTGAGGGAACACTCACACATAAAATGTCTCATGCATCACACACTGACTCATCACCATGACTTAGAGACAACAAATGAATATGAAATGAGACACATCTCCCTTCATCTAGAAAACAGCAAAACACATTGACATAGCACCAGTGGTGGCTGGTAGGGGACGGTTGTGAGCTGGGAGGCGGGGATAGGGGCAGGTGTGGGAAAAAATATGTAAAAGACTTACCTGTGGGTCGCCAGCCACTGCCTCTCCTCTGTACGCGCTGTATCCCACTTCCGGAAGCACCCAGGCTCCCAGACTACCCTAGCCAATCATGACACTGCATTACAGCAGACTTGTGATTGGTTGGAGCACCGTGGTTTGGCAGTCCAGGAGAGACTGGAAGTCTGGGCATATTCTCCATCCAGGCTGTACAATACAGCCAGTGGGAACAGGCAAAGTGTGCATGATGGTTTGACCGGCCCAAGACGACCAGCTAAACCGCCACTTATAGTGCAGCAGCCACTACTCCCCCACCTCCATCACGCATACCCTGCCCTGCCCCAACATGGAGCTTAAAGGCAGATGTTTTGTACTGGTGGACTTGGGTGGACTCTGGAACATGGAATGTGGTGAGACCAGATTCCACACAAGGACGGATGGCCCGGGCTTCATGGAGGAGAAATGGTGCTGTTAGTTCATACCAATAAACGTACCTTTTGAAATGCCATACCGGTAATGTGCTTATTGAGAAAAGGTCCTAATACTGGCGATGAGGATGGGATTTGAACCCGAGCGTGTGTCAGATGCCAGCAATGTTGGCATTGGTGGGGTTTTAATGCAAAATCAGAAAGGACAGTTGGTCACCATTGCTTTTGCATCTAGACCACTAAGAGTTGCTGAGGACAAATACTCAACTTTAGAAAAGGAAACTTTGGCGTGTTGGTGGGGAATTGAATATTTTTGAGAGTATGTTTATGGTACATTATTCAGGGTGGAAACAGATCATCATCCCCTAGTGGATTTATTTATAGCAAAAGGTTGTGGCAAAGCAACAACCAGAATTGCCAGGTGGAAATATAATTTACAAGACTTTCATTTCAAAGTTGCGTATATTCCAGGTGTAAAGAATATTTTGGCAGACGGTTTGTCAAGATTGTCTGTGAACGATGAGAGTGCTGAGATCAAAGGAAATTACTTAGAAAGAGTGGTATCAATTTGTGAAGTGTCCAAGGGATGCATTAAAAAGGATCAATGGAGGGTGGTATGTGATAGTAATGAAGTTTTGAAAAAGGTCTTGGGATATGTCAAGTCATTGTGGCCAAGGAAAAATGTGTTGGACATGTGGACACGTGGCACAAGAATTGTCTGTACAAGATGACACATTAATGAGAGAACAGCAGTTGGTTGTACCAGAAAATCTTAGACAGACAATATTAAATATGGCTCATGAAGGTCATCCAGGCATGAGTAGTATGAGGAGAAGAATTAGGAGTGAATGTTGGTGGCCTGCTGTGGATAGAAGGATTGAAAGGAAGGTCAGGTTTTGTGTAGAATGTGCCATCAGTGACAAATCTCAGAAGACAGTGACATATGAAATTACTCCAGTTTCGAGGCCATCTCGGGTGTGGGAGAGAGTATCGTTAAACATTGCAGGACCCATGTGTATGGATAATAACCCCATGTATGCCATAGTTTTGATCAATCAATTATCTCAATAGCCCGACCTCATATTAGTACCACAGTTTACATCAACAGTAGTAATTCAATTCTTGAATGAAATTTTTGAGAGGGTAGGTTTTCCGGAATTATTACTTACGGATAATGGTGTGCAGCTGACATCCAATGAGATGAAGATGTTTCTCGAGAGTCATGGAATTGAGCATAGGCGCACTTGAGTTTATTATCCCCAAAGCAATGGATTTGTGGAGAGGTGGATTAGAGAGTTAAAGGAAGATTTACAACTGGCCATTTTCAATGCTAAAAATTGTCAGCCATAAAGGAGTTATTAAAGACTTACAGAAATATCCCTAGAAGTGATGGAGACTTTTCTCCGTTTGAAAAACTGAGAAGAAAAAGTGTGCCATTTAAATCAGAGATGGCTGAAGGAGTTTTTTGAAAAAATGAAGAAAAAGGGTTGTTGGGTGTCAGTCGAGGTTTGGAGAAGCTACACGATAGTGAACAGCTGCAGCCTTGGAGAGTCAATGATTGGGTACGAGTGGAAAAAGGGAGGTTGGTGAGGTCTGGTAAGTCAAGACACTCATCACCCATGAAAATAGTCAGGGTTGGTAAACAGGTTGTAGAATTATCTGACAGGAATGTGTGGCACATGGGCAAAATTGTGAGAGTCCTGCAGTGGTTATGGCCAGATGATGTAATATTAGAGTAAGATGCATGAGAGAAGATGGAAATTGGCGGAAGAAGATCAGTTGTCAAGCCAGAAAGGATGAACGGCAGAGAGAGATGAGATGAAGACCGCTGTGGGGGAAAGATTATCAGATGGAATATTTAAGAATGGCTGGTGTCTGTACCGAGAAAGGCATCTGTGGAAAATTGTGTGTATGTAAATAGTTGTATAGAGTTAAATATAGAGTGTTGTAATGTTATTGCAAATCTTTAATTGTGAACGGAAAGGGATATGTGACATACTGATGGACTTGGGTGGAATCTGCAACACAGAATGTGGTGAGACCAGATTCCACACAAGGAGAGTTGGCCCGGGCCTAACGGAGAAGAAGTGGTGCTGTTATTCATCCCAATAAACTTACCGTTTGAAATGCCATAGCGGTATTTGGCTAATTGGGGACAGGTCCTAATAGCAGGCTAAAAATACAATTATAATATTGTTCAGTTATTATGATTTTATTTAAATTTGCTCTGCTCTTTGAGCAGTGGGGCGACGCTCCTCTGCCCTAGATGAGGATCCGCCCCTGCATGGCACTCAACAAAATACCACAGTGGGTTCAGAACATCAGTGCAGACTTTGGAAGCACAGCTAAGCAACTACAAAATATCACGGGCTGCAGCTGTTGAATACAGACAAAGCAGACACTGTTGCAGTTTGTACGTTGGTGCTAAACAGCAGCGCGGTGCCTCTTTAATCCATTTTATTTGGCAGCGGTCAGTGCTGTTTTGGCAGGAAAAGTCAATGTTTGTATTTTATATACATAGACAAAATGCAAACAATGATGTTTGCTGCAGAAAAACAGCACTAATGACTGCCAAAAAAATGAATCAAAATAGCACTAAGTGGCTATATCATGCCAAATAGTTCCTCTGTGCAAATTAGAAATGCCTGGGAAGTTTATTGTATCTGTTTCTGTATGCTCAGTGTTTTTTTCTTCTCTGAACTACTCTGATACATTGTAATTTCCAATTTTCTCTCTTCTTTCTTTCTCTGCTTTTACCATTAGCGCTCTCTATTTATTGTCATCTGAATTGTATCTCAATACTTCTGTTTTTAATAATGCTCTTTCAAAAATAATATTGGCTTCTCCTTTTAATTGATTTCATTCCTGTTTTGTACAGTGTGTTGTCAGACTTGCTTGATTAGTTTGTGCTTCGTGAATTTTAATATAAAGGTAAGATAGTTTAGTGTCAGGCAGTAATGGATGCTAGGGATATGCTCTAAGCTAGGAAGAGGGCACCAGGCTGTCTTGCAAGCTGGGTTGATTTAGAAAGCCATGAATTGGAGGATTTAGAGGATGCTGCAGGTAAACAGGCGGCTTATTGGCTAGTACCATTAAAACATCCATTCTCCTTCACACCCGCATGGTTGTCTTTATATGATGTGACCATCTGGTTAGAGTATAAGGGGTCATACTTTTGACCTTATCTGGACTACGTCATCAGCTAGGTTACAAACAGAATGCAGACCTTGTAGCTGGCCAGACCATTATCTGATCAGCTTCGAATTCCCTGTGGGTAGCCTCCCTAAACACTTACCTTCAGTGTGGAGGGTGGTACGGAATTGGCGCAAGATAGAGCACGCCAAGCTGAGGGAAGCATTAATTGAGACAGTATATTCGGGATCACAGTCCGGTGACCCGTCTTGGAGTACGAGAAATGTTCATACTGGCTGAGGACAGCCATTGACATGGTGGGTCCAGCCCGAAGGGAAAGGATAACGAACAGTATGAAGGGGGCCCCATGGTATACGCAAGAACTAAGAGGGGGAAAACAGTCTCTCCGTCAATGCAAAAGTCACCGGCAAAAATCATACGACCTAAAATCCCAGGAGACATATAAAGCAAAACTAGCCCTCTACAAAGCATCTATCATCAGAACTAAATCCGTGTATTACAAAGTGAGGATTAGGGAGGCCACAGACACTCAGAATGAGACCTTTAACGTACTCAAGGAGTTGAGTCGAATGAAAGAAGAAAGGACGGTCACTAACCAGGCTGACTGTGAAAAGGTACAGGACTTCTTTCTAGCTAAAGTCAAAGAAATCATTAGAAAAATAGGCAATACTCAAATAAATTCCTGTCCTCTATCAGAGGTGGACCCGCCAGATTTTCAGGATAGCTCTCTCACAGTCTATCCTGCACTTGACTCAAATGGTCTAGCCCATATCGTGTCCAAAGTAAAATCTGGATCTCCAGAAGATCCCTGACCTCCTAGGGTGTTTAAAATGGTCATTCCGGCGGTAGGGCTAGAGGTGCTGTCCTTACTAAATCTTTCTTTGGCAACAGGAAAGATACCACACAAATTTAAGGATCCCATGGTGATTCCCATTGCTGAGAAAAGCAGGGGCGGACATCAATAATTTGAAAAACTTCCTACCCACTTCCAGACTTCCTTTTCTGGCTAAAGTTCTCGAGCAACATGTGCTTAGAGTTCTCTCATCCTTCTTGGAAGAACATCAGTTGTTATATACATGGCAAGCAGGATTTAGGGCCCGCAACAGCACTGAGTTGGTGATCCTCTCAGTGCTGGATGAATTGAGGCCCGCACCTTATAAGAAGAATCCCGCAGCATTGATTCTTTTAGATCTCTCAGCCACATTTGACACGGTGAACCACATGCAACTGTTGGCCCGTGTCCGGCGGCTGGGAGTCACCGGGACGGTTCTCCAATGGATTACCTCCTTCCTAGAGGATCGGTCTCAAACGGACCAAATAGGAGAATGTACGTTCAGGCAGGGCGTCTTGCGATGGGAGGTTCCGTAGGGCTCTGCGTTGTCATACCCCATATATATGATATCTACCTTCAGCCGTTGGTAGAAGCACTGGCTAAATTGGATTGTCAGGTGTTTAATTACGCTTATGACACCCAGTTAATTGTACGAGTTGCTAATTACCCTCAGGCACAGCTCAATGTTCAGAACATCCTCCGGTTCACTATGAACTGGATGACTTCTAATTCACTTAAGGTAAACCCGAATAAGACTTGCTCTTACTACAGGGGCTTCGCCTTGGTCCAGTCTCTTTTGGCCCCAAGAGCTTGGCACCATCCTGACACCGGTGCCAGCCATGAAGAGCTTGGGTATCAAGTTGGACACCAAGTTGACTCTAAACAATCAGGTGTCTGCTGTAGTGGGGAGTTGTATGGGCCTGATGCGGCAACTCCAGAAGCTTGGGACCCTGTTGTTATTTTCCACCATGCGTACCGTCGTGACGGCATTAATTTTGGCATTTCTGGATTACGGTAACGCAGTATACACAGGGCTTTCTGACAAACTTCTGGGGAAACTTCAGGTGGTTCTAAAGGATGCGGCAAGGCTGATTTTAAGACTGCCAAGAATAGCACATGTCACCCCCTGCTACATTGGCTCCCTATCAAGCAGAGGGTCAGGTTCAAGGGCCTGTGCATTGCACATAAAGCACAGTATGGAGCGGTGCTCAACTACATCAAAGGCGGTTTGAAGCCTTATGTGCCCGGACGCTGTCTCCGGTCACCTGAGTCTAGCTTCTTGGCCTGCCCGCACTTTAATAGAGCTACCTTGGGGGGGCGGGCTTTCTTAGTGGGGATTCCCAAGATCTGGAACAAGTTACTGGATAGTATGCATAGGGAAGCCACCTTACTCCTGTTCCGGAGGAAACTCAAGACCATTTTGTTCACTGAGGCATTTGGATAAGTCCACCCTATTGTGTGCTGAGTTTAGCAGGAATAAGGAATTCCCGGGCTCTTGGTCTATGCTGCAAGCGCTTAGGGACCTTTTGGTGATTTGGTGCTTTACTAATAAAAACTAACATAACATAACAAATAATGACAAATGCACAAAATCTCATATGAGAAGATAAACACACCACTTTGGTACAGCAAGTTTCCCCTTAAGAAGAGCACTTAAGTAGGAAAAAGCCTTAGAATGTTATGAATTCATTGGCCCCAGTTGACCATTGCAGGATGGGGATGAGGTGATGTTGAATTATGATGACATCAGAGAAAGTCGTACACCTGTTGTAAATGTCTAAAGTAGAATGACAGATGTTGAATGTCCTCAAATAACCTGCTGAGTCTGTTAGCCCATCTCTAGCCAATCCGTCTTGAAAACTTGATTCAATGTGAGTGTATATAGCATTGAAATAAGAGAAAAATTGTCTTAGGTACAGATCAGTAGATCAAGAAAACAATCATCACAACCCGCATCCATCAAAAACATCTTGACAAAGTGGATGAAACATCAAAGAAGCAAAAAGAGGTACCACAGTCACAAGTTCCTGAATATACAAGAAGAATGGTAGGGAGACACAACATATTCATCTGCCTTCTGAAACTGTCCACTCCCTGACACAATTTCTGGCTTCTGTAGGTCATATAGTACCGCAAAAGGAGAAATATAGGGGCATATTTGCAAGCCCCTATCGCCACAGGAACGTCGCTTTTAGTGACGTGCCTTTGGTGATATGTGCTTCGCCTAATTTACAAGGCAGCGTTAAGCCGCTTAACATGGCATAACGCTGCCTTGTAAATAAGGCCCCCTTTCGTGCTGTACTAAGCGTGAAAGAGGAGGGCAATGGGTGTTGCGGTGGGCGTTCCCCCGCAACACCCATTGACCGCAACACCCATTGATTTTGACACTGCCCTCTATTTACAAGGGCAGCGTAAATAGGAAGCAGCGCCAAAATCAAGACCAGAGAAAACCTGGTCGTAAGCATGTGAAACGAGGAGAAATGCTTCAGTACTCATCCACTTTGCTGTTTTCATGTGTGCTGCGTTGTGCAGCACACATAGAATCAGAAAAAGGCCATTGATTGTTTATGTGCAGGAAGGTGTCCCTTTCTGCACATAAACAATTTTTAAAAAATGACATTTTGCAACTACTAACTGTGCTGCACTAAGCAGCACAAATAGCAGTGACAAAACGTCATTTAAAAATTGTTTATGTGCAGGAACGAACACCTTCCTGTACATAAACAATCTTCCCCTCAATGCACACACTTTTGCACCATGGCGCAAGGGTGCCTGCGTTGGTGTGAGGCTGCTAAATTTAGCGCCAGCACAGGGGAAAATGCAAGGCTGCACCATACTGTTGTAAATATGGTGCAGCGCTGCGTTTCAGAAGTGGCAGCGCGTGACGTTAAGCCAAGGAGGCTAACGCCAGGCTCTGCCACTTCATTGTAAATATGCCCCTTAATGTTCTAGATAAGTGACACAGAAAAAGAGGATGAAAAAACAAAGAAAAGAGAAACAAAGGAAAATAGAAAGACAGTATAGGAAAAAGAACTTCAATAAGTGTCAGAAGCTAAACAATGCATTTCGCTGGGAAGATATAGGTTTGAGGCTAAGCCTGAAAAACTGAGCAGTAGAGAGAGCAAGAGTCAATGCTATCTGTCATAGAAGTACGTAATAGAAAAAAATAAATATAAAACATGTTTCTGATTAAACTCCAGTGAAGACAAACAGAACAAACAGGACCACTTTAAATGCATAATAAAGCATGACAAAATTAGACAAGTGCTATAGACAAAGTTAGGGACATATTATCAAGAAACGGCATTAAAATTATTGCCGCTTCAGTGGCAGAAAACTGCAGCTAAAGAGGCGATAATGGGCTTGATAATATGCCTTTGAGAATCCCAATAGAAGCCCATGTTCTGGTGTCAACATGGGAATTCTCTACGGCATAATATCAAGCCCATTATCCCAGCTTTAGCTGCAGTTTTCTGCTGCTAAAGCGGTGATAATTTTAACGCCATTCTTGATAATATACCCCCTGGTGAGTAATGTTTATATTAGATGTATACACCTGATATTAGCATCAAATGGATTCAAGAGAAACAAGTGACAAGCAAAGAAAGGCAGACAAGATACATAAAACCTGCAAGGTTTCAGGAAATCAACATAGAAACATTAGCTTGAGGCAACATAAAATATACCTTAGGTGACAAGTTAAAAATTAAAATAAGCATCATGAGTAAATCGTGACACTGCTCAAAGCAATAGAGGATAGCACAAAGCATATAACCAAATAAATTGCCAAAATATACACAAACGAACATACACAGGGATCAAAATCAAGCTTTACTTCCAAATGCAACAAGAAAAAAGAGACCTAAAGAGAGATATAAAGATTACAGACTCTACAAATGACGAGCTAGGTTACTAGTCCAGAAGAACAATAGTAGGAAAATTGGAATTGAAAAACAAATAGAGGGCTAAACAAATGAAGGACTTCATGTCACAGATAAAACTGATATTCAGTAAAGAGTCACTCAGTGGCTGCCCGTGCAGGTAAGCGCAATTGAACAGTAGGGCAGGGGCAGGCGGTAGAAAAACACGTCGCGGGAATTGTGAAAATAAAATAAATAAAACCACTTACCTTGCGCTCGCCACATCGAGCCAGCTATATGTATATATATATATATATATAGAGAGCCACATCCTTGGAAATCGCCGGGACACTATCATCTCGGTGCAATCACAGGGTCCAAGACTCCCTGTTACTTTAATGTCGTTCCACAGCGCACCATCACACTCCATGCACTCCTTCCAAAAAGGCACAAATCCGCGGTTCAAATTTCAAATTGATTTATTCAGCATCGACAGCCAAATTACCCAACGCGTTTCGGCGTGAACCGCCTTGGTCACGGGTAAATTCCGCCATATCGACTCTCGGTTTTTAAACATTTCAGTCGTGAGTATGACGAAACAATAAACAAAACAGAGGAAGGACATATGCTGATTCAATACATACATCGTAATGTTATTGCCAATGCGTCGGCCATTTTGGAGTGGTAAATGTAATGTTCTTACATATATATACATTCTCAAAATTTCATATATTATTAATTTATATATGATCTTACAGTATGGCTGTTCGTCCATAACAAAAAGTATCAACAAACATTGAATTCATGATTATTGAGTATCTATAAACTTCGTATAGCGTAGTATCAGCAAAGACTACCAGACAAGTGATAATAACATGAGCATACATACAACACATTTCGTTAGCGCTAAATTACAAAGTTTTCACTTTCTATAGGGCCCGTGAGCATTTTATTCATCCACGGTTTCCCATCATGTTATATTGTCAAGTACAACTTTATTGACATGAACAAGCCGCTCATCGCTAACAAAGGCGGCACAACTTCTCAGGTGTAAATGACCTCCAATGTGCTAAGAGTTCTTATATTGTCAAGTACAACTATAACCTGTGTGAAACCTATGGTTTTTTAAGTGAATTTTCAAGGTTTTTTAAATGCTAATTCCTAACTATAACGTGTGTGAAACCTATGGTTTTTTAAGTGAATTTGTACGGTTTTTTAAATGCTTAGTTATGTATTTATTAATATATATATATTTTTAATGTTTTTCACCGTGCGCGCACCGTGCGCGCGCTTTGGGCTCACGGTGCGCTTCGCGCACCGTGCGCGCGCGGTGGGCACACGGTGCTCAGCGCGCACGGTGCACCGTGCGCGCACCGTGCGCGCACTCCGCGATTTTTATTAAAACAAATAACAAATTTTTATTTCACCCATGGGGGTCCTTTTGTAACCCCCTGACAAAGGCTAGGGGGTCAGGAACTCTCTTCCCTGCCCCCTTTTCACGTTTTCCACCTTTTTTCCCCCTTTCCTTTTCAGTGTGAGAGACAAAATGGCGGCCGACACTTCCTGATTTCGACCGATTAGAATGTTGACTGACATCTAACAACCAATCAGAATTTCGCTCGCGCACAGCACCGTGCGCGCACGGTGCACGCGTATAGATGTTTATATGCTATTTTCTCCGGAAATACTGAACAGATTTTCACCAGACCTACAAAAGGCACTTCCCTGACCTGAGGACTACCTCTCTGCCAAATTTCAAGTAATTCTGTTCAGCCGTTCGGGCTGTACCTTCGACTAAAGGTCCTATGGAAAAATGCATGGGGAAAACACGTTTTGGGACCCCCCTTGTTTCTCGGCCCCCACTTGACGAATCACCCCGAGACTTTCCGGGTAGGAGCTGAGTGGAGCGCCCCATTAGTTTGAAAAATTTCGCGAAGATTCGTCAACCGGCGCCAAAGTTATTCAAAATAGAATTTTGAGATTTCCTATGGAAACACGGTCCTAACTATAACTATCTACTGGCGACCGCCAGTAGATAATATATATATATATATATATATATATATATATATATATATATATATATATATATGTCGTTCCACAGCGCACCATCGCCCTCCATGCACTCCTTCCAAAAAGGCACAAATCCGCGGTTCAAATTTCAAATTGATTTATTCAGCATCGACAGCCAAATTACCCAACGCGTTTCGGCGTGAACCGCCTTGGTCACGGGTAAATTCCGCCATATCGACTCTCGGTTTTTAAACATTTCAGTCGTGAGTATGACGAAACAATAAACAAAACAGAGGAAGGACATATGCTGATTCAATACATACATCGTAATGTTATTGCCAATGCGTCGGCCATTTTGGAGTGGTAAATGTAATGTTCTTACATATATATACATTCTCAAAATTTCATATATTATTAATTTATATATGATCTTACAGTATGGCTGTTCGTCCATAACAAAAAGTATCAACAAACATTGAATTCATGATTATTGAGTATCTATAAACTTCGTATAGCGTAGTATCAGCAAAGACTACCAGACAAGTGATAATAACATGAGCATACATACAACACATTTCGTTAGCGCTAAATTACAAAGTTTTCACTTTCTATAGGGCCCGTGAGCATTTTATTCATCCACGGTTTCCCATCATGTTATATTGTCAAGTACAACTTTATTGACATGAACAAGCCGCTCATCGCTAACAAAGGCGGCACAACTTCTCAGGTGTAAATGACCTCCAATGTGCTAAGAGTTCTTATATTGTCAAGTACAACTTTATTGACATGACCGAGCCGCTCATCGCTTACAAAGGGGGCACAACTTCTCAGGTGTAACTGACCTGCAATACGCTAAGAGTTCTAGTATGCATGCAGATAACTTTCTATTGTCAATTCAGCCCCAGTGGGCATTAGTGAAGAAAATTCTAATTTGCATTTTCAAACTAAGATGCCTGCTATGACATTAACCCTAGTGGGTAATTGTGTCATTTGCAGAGTACTTAATCCACATATAAGTACTCTGCAAATGACACAATTATTGTTAGCGATGAGCGGCTTGTTCATGTCAATAAAGTTGTACTTGACAATATAACATGATGGGAAACCGTGGATGAATAAAATGCTCACGGGCCCTATAGAAAGTGAAAACTTTGTAATTTAGCGCTAACGAAATGTGTTGTATGTATGCTCATGTTATTATCTCTTGTCTGGTAGTCTTTGCTGATACTACGCTATACGAAGTTTATAGATACTCAATAATCATGAATTCAATGTTTGTTGATACTTTTTGTTATGGACGAACAGCCATACTGTAAGATCATATATAAATTAATAATATATGAAATTTTGAGAATGTATATATATGTAAGAACATTACATTTACCACTCCAAAATGGCCGACGCATTGGCAATAACATTACGATCTATGTATTGAATCAGCATATGTCCTTCCTCTGTTTTGTTTATTGTTTCGTCATACTCACGACTGAAATGTTTAAAAACCGAGAGTCGATATGGCGGAATTTACCCGTGACCAAGGCGGTTCACGCCGAAACGCGTTGGGTAATTTGGCTGTCGATGCTGAATAAATCAATTTGAAATTTGAACCGCGGATTTGTGCCTTTTTGGAAGGAGTGCATGGAGTGCGATGGTGCGCTGTGGAACGACATTAAAGTAACAGGGAGTCTTGGACCCTGTGATTGCACCGAGATGATAGTGTCCCGGCGATTTCCAAGGATGTGGCTCTCTATATTATGAATAGCCGGTTGACCGCAACGTGGGACAGTACAATTGGAAATTGGGACAAACAGTGGAAACTAAGGAACCGAAGCGTGCCAGTGAGTCCGATTCGAACCGCGAAGGGGACCGAAGTCGCTGGAATTCAAACGAGTAATTCCTTGAGCACGTAATCCTCAGCGAAAGACGAACACACGCTTTTGGTGAGTTCTCACTAAAAATTGTGACATTATCAGTACTTTGTCCCCTGTTTGCTTTCTTTTCCTTATGAACATTGTCCATAGCAGGACTAATACGTTTATGGAGGAGCTTCCAAAAACTGCGCTTTGCGCTTTGCACATAATCCGTTGGTTCATGATAGACTAACATTTGTGGATTTACATATCAGCAAATTTGTATCAGCCATTATGGAAGATGACATGGATGCACGCAGAAGACTTAGAGTAAAAACCATGTTTTTTACAACAAATGAACAGTTGCCTACCCAAGGATCAGAGACATTACCCACCTCTTTAAATCAAAAATATCAGAAGCTAGAGAAATTGATTAAAAAGGAAGTATCGAAATGGTGGGAAGCGATAACATTAGAGAAATACCAAGAGGAAGGCAGAGTCCCAAGAGGGCTCCGAATCCTCATTGCTCCGTCATATGAAGACCCAGATCCAGAACTAGCCAATGAATGGGCAAGTAACCTGATGGAATGTTCAAACAGAATGTTATCTATACTGATAAAGTTTGCATGGAGAGAACGCGCAACTTTATTAAAATCGATCTCTGATCTGAAAGAGGAAATACAAAAAGAAGAAAATATGGAAAAGTTTGTCACAAGAATGGAAGAAATCAACAAAAGAATTGAAAAACATGAGGAGGAAATTATAGCGAAGAAAGAAAGAAAATTTCTCCGTGATAAGATTGACTATCAAACAGGCAGGATCTTCACTTTTGGACGCAGATTTGATAATTTTCAAGTAAAGGAGACAGCTGCTATCGAAGAGAAAACGGTGACCGATGTAATAGAGGATAGTGACAAGGATGAGGTCATTGAGAGTGATATATCGGACGAGGGAACAGCAGCTGATAAAATCTTACCAAGACCAATAAATTTTTGGGAGGAATTTCGCAAAATGAATCAAACACAAAATCAACAGAATTGGCAGAAGGATCGAGGTCGAGGAAGAGGAAGGGGATACAGAGGACGAGGCAGAGGAAGAGGAAGAATTTCAGGAAGTCAGTCATCAACTGTAAGCAAATCAGGCGCGGCGGATGGAACAAGACCCACAACAACCTCGATGGGAATGGAAACAAGGGGTCAAAAAAATCGAAAATGATGAACTCCCAGAATGTGGTAAATCTCTCTAATCATTTGTTAAGTTCCATTGAATATGATGTCTTACAATATGGCCTTTCGTTCTGCCCCACAGCATCTTTCTCGTACCCCAAAGAAAGGGTAGATCTTTATCACTTTACTAGAAAACTGCGTTTACACAAATGGAACAAATTGAAAGTGAAGAGTATCCAACCTCAGAACTATTCTAGTAAAATTGGTCCTGTACAGGACACTATCAATGAGGTTAATACTCTGATTGCCTTAAAAGAACTACAATGTGAGGAAAGTGCTGACTGTAGCCCCATTACAGCTCAGTCTTTGGGTTTCAAAACTGACTTAAACTATCCTAACAGTTTTGCACCTAAATCGTGTTTCAATCCTACTATGCCTTCAAGTGGTATAGATATTTTTGAAACATTGGTGATTGCCGACCTAAAATCTTTGGCTAAAAGAAAAGACAAATGGCATAATGACAACCTTAACAAACAACAAAGGGTAGCTATAAAAACTCTACATGAAGATAAGGGGATAGTGATCCGCCCATCGGATAAAGGGGGCAATGTAGTTATACTTAATACAGAAGATTACCTACAGGAAGGAATGCGCCAGTTAGAAGTCAAGGAATGTTATGAAATTGTAGACAGAAGCATTATTGAACAGTCTAACACCACGTATCACAATATGCTTAAGACATGGCATTCACAAGGAATTCTGGAATGGAATGAATATTCCTTTTTGTTAAATCGAACACCCAAAGTGGCATTATTATATCTGTTGCCAAAACTACATAAGAACATGGTGAAACCTCCTGGGAGACCTATCGTGTCTTCTATAGGCTCCTTGTTAGAGAAGACCTCCAAATATATCGATTACTTTTTACGTATATACGTGGAAAGTCTCCCCTCCTATCTGAAAGATAGTAGAGATTTCCTCAACAAAATCAAGAATGTGAATTGGCAGAAGGGCCATCTGCTGATCACATTGGATGTTTGCAGCCTGTATACCAGTATTAAACATGCTGATGGTATACAGGCTTGTAAACATTTCTTGATGTCACGTTCTGTTTCCTTCCTACAACATACAGACATGATATTACAGATGATGAAATTTTGTCTAGAAAATAATTTTTTTATTTTCAACGATGTATTTTACAGACAGACACAGGGAACTGCTATGGGTACTTGCTTTGCTCCCAGTTACGCCAATCTTTTTATGGGGTACTGGGAGCAGCAAGTACCCAAGGTGAACAGTTTATATCGTGACCATGTAATTACATGGTTACGATATATCGATGACTTATTCATTATCTGGGAGGGCAGTGAAGAACTTGCCAGGGACTTCATCAATGGTCTTAATAACAATGAGGTCAACCTAAAATTTGAAGGTACTATCAGCGAATCCTGTATCGAATTTTTGGATTTAAATGTGCAGATTGTGGACGATACATTAACAACTAAATTGTATCGTAAAAAGACATCAGGGAACACATTACTGCATGCTGATAGTGGACATCCCAAAGCCCTCATAAATAGCATTCCGTATGGTGAGTTTCTTCGGGCTCGAAGGAACTGCAGTACCAATTATGATTTTGTACAGGAATGCACAATCATGAATGAAAGATTCCTGGACAGGGGGTACAAACCGAACATAATAACACAAGCCCGCCAGAAAGTCGCTAATCTTAAACAAGAGGACTTGTTGGTACCTAAAAGCAACCTAGATGAGGGTAAAAATGAAAATGAAGTCATTAGATACATAATTACCTACAACTTGGGTTCTTACTATGTAAGAAAGTGTCTTAAAAAACATTGGGGCATCCTCAAAACTGAACCTACTCTTGAGGGAGTCGTAAAGGATAAGCCCAATGTGACGTATAGGAAGTCAGATTCTTTACGTGACAAAATATGTAGCAATGAGATCAGCCAAACGAAACCAGGATCCAAAGGAGTTCAGGGCTTCTTTACTTGCATGTCATGCAAAGCCTGTAAATACAGCTCTAATGTGAAAAAAGTCTATTATCCTATTTTAGACCAAGATAGATACATTGAAAAACATCTTACGTGTGTATCTGACCATTGTGTTTATGTTTTAACCTGCCCGTGTGCCAAGAGATACGTAGGCAGCACTATGTTTGCTGCAAAAAAACGTATCCTTGAGCACATGAGGGCGATCCAGAATAAGGATAAACTTTCCCCAATAGCACGGCATTACGAGGAATTTCACAACAGCAACCGAAATCTATTGAAATTTTTTGTGATAGACCGTATACCTGTAACAATGAGGGGAGGGGACAGAATTCGCAAGCTGAGGCGACTAGAATCTCACTATATTCTAGAACTTAATACCAAGATTCCAGATGGTCTGAACTCCGAGGAAGAGATGTCGTGGTTTCTTGGAGATTAACTTGTTGGCTTTTCTTAATCAGGATAATCATGGTCTGTTTTATATTTGATTTTGATAACATTCTGTGAAAACTTTAATTAGCTCAAAGGTCTCCTGCTGTAATTCATGTTTTTAACAGTTAATAGTCATATGAAGTATGTCTATTTTTAAATGAGAAGGACAATATCTAGCGTCATTGAATCATGTTCTGTTCATTTTTTCAGATGGTGTTCACAAATGAAGGGTATCTGAGTTGAAGATATTGACTAATACCAGATCTAGTAATTTCTGATGAAGTTTATTTTACCTTAGTTAAGCTATTATGTGAAGATGATCACATGCCTTTGCTTATATTTTTTGCAAGTAGTATCACATGTAATATGATGTTAAACACACAGCATTATGTAAAGAGAATACAAACATATATGAAAAAGTAGAAAGTTATATGTGGATTAAGTACTCTGCAAATGACACAATTACCCACTAGGGTTAATGTCATAGCAGGCATCTTAGTTTGAAAATGCAAATTAGAATTTTCTTCACTAATGCCCAAAAACCAATGAAATTTCCCCGTTATAGTTAGTTCAGATAACTATAACTCGCGAGACCGCCACTCTATCACAAGGATGATGTCATCAGTGATGTCATGAGTGATGCCACTGACCATGTCATGAGTGATGTAATATGTGACGTCATGAGCAGAGGATTGCGGGCGCGCGAGTTATAGTTATCTGAACTAACTATAACGGGGGAATTTCATTGGTTTTTTACGAGTGAAATGTCCACCTAACTATCACCTGTGTGAAACCTATGGTTTTTTAAATTAATTTTCAAGGTTTTTTAAATGCTAATTCCTAACTATAACGTGTGTGAAACCTATGGTTTTTTAAGTGAATATATATATATATATATATCAAACTATAGGTATACTCCTTTCAGGAAATAAACATCCAGCACTCCGGTGAAAGAATGGGCACTCGGTCTTTATTTTCAAACAACGAGGTATCACATCAACGCGTTTCAGCAGACTCGCGCTGCCTTGTTCACGATCGCCAGTAGATAGTTATAGTTAGGACCGTGTTTCCATAGGAAATCTGAAAATTCTATTTTGAATAACTTTGGCGCTGGTTGATGAATCCTCGCGAAATTTTCAAAACTAATGGGGCGCTCCGCTCAGCTCCTACCCTGAAAGTCTCGGGGTGATTCGTCAAGCGGGGGCTGAAAAAAAAGGGGGGTCCCAAAATGCGTTTTCCCCATGCATTTTCCCATAGGACCTTTAGTCGAAGGTACAGCCCGAACGGCTGAACAGAATTACTTGAAATTTGGCAAAGAGGTAGTCCTCAGGTCAGGCATGTGCCTTTTGCATATATGGAGTCAATCTGTTCAGTATTTCCTGAGAAAATTGCAGTTAAAAGTACATAAATATCTATAGCCGCGCACCGTGCGTGCAACGTGCGGGCACCCTAACGTGCGCGAGCGTAATTCTGATTAGTGGTTACATGTCAGTCAACGTTCGAATCGGTCGAAATCAGGAAGTGTCGTCCGCCATTTTGTTTGTTTTGGGTGCGACAGTGAAAAAGAGAGGTGGCGAACGTGAAAAGGGGGCAGGGTAGAGAGTTCCTGACCCCCTAGCCTTTGTCAGGGGGTCCCTAAAGGACCCCAAAGGGTGAAAAAAACATTTTTTTTTTTTTTTAATCGCGGGGTGCGCGCACCGTGCGCGAACCGTGCGTGCATGGTGAAAAACCTTAAAAAAATATATATAATAATACATACACAACTTAGCATTTAAAAAAAACGTACAAATTCACTTAAAAAACCATAGGTTTCACACACGTTATAGTTAGGAATTAGCATTTAAAAAACCTTGCAAATTCACTTAAAAAACCATAGGTTTCACACATGTTATAGTTAGGTGGACATTTCACTCGTAAAAAATCAATGAAATTCCCCCGTTATAGTTAGTTGAGATAACTATAACTCGCGCGCCCGCAATCCTCTGCTCATGACGTCACATATTACATCACTCATTGCATGGTCAGTGGCATCACTCATGACATCACTGATGACATCATCCTTGTGATAGCGTGGCAGTCGCGCGAGTTATAGTTATCTCAACTAACTATAACGGGGGAATTTCATTGATTTTTTACGAGTGAAATGTCCACCTAACTATAACATGTGTGAAACCTATAACTCGCGCGACTGCCACGCTATCACAAGGATGATGTCATCAGTGATGTCATGAGTGATGCCACTGACCATGCAATGAGTGATGTAATATGTGACGTCATGAGCAGAGGATTGCGGGCGCGCGAGTTATAGTTATCTCAACTAACTATAACGGAGGAATTTCATTGGTTTTTTACGAGTGAAATGTCCACCTAACTATAACATGTATGAAACCTATGGTTTTTTAAGTGAATTTGCAAGGTTTTTTAAATGCTAATTCCTAACTATAACGTGTGTGAAACCTATGGTTTTTTAAGTGAATATATATATATATAAAGCGAATCACCATTAGTGATTGTTCATGTACGGTAAGGTGTCCCTTCCTGCACATAAACAATCATTAGATAATGACGAGTTGCAACTTGTATGTGTGCTGCATTATGCAGTAGAAGTTACAAATCGCCATTAGTGATTGTTTATGTGCAGGAATGGACCACCTTACTGCACATGAACAGTTATTCCCTTACAATTCAAGGCACCCTTGCACTATAGTGAAAGGGTGCCTGCCTTGGCACTAGACATGTAACATTAGCGCCATTGCTAGGTGAAACGCAGGGGTGCGCTGATTATTGTAAATATGGTGCATCCCTGCGTTTTCAAAATGTTGTAGGCAACGTCACCAATTGTTGCACAAGACCGTGCTCCTCCATTCTGTTGCAAATATGCCCCTTTGTCTGTCTGAGCCCTAAATACTTCCATGATGCAGTGCTAAACACTGTTCTAAATAATACTCTATTTACCACCAAAGCCAGTTAATAGTGCCTACTGAACATTGATTTCTTATCTGACCTAAAATATAAATATCTGTCTGCTATGAAGAGTGAAATGGGCTATGTGCGCCAGTATTGCCGCAACAGAAAATTGTTACGGGATGGTCGATTTCATATCTATAATCTTGAACACTTTAACTTTTTGGGGATAATGTTTTCAAATGTAATATTTTCACTGTTTATAGTTCAAGAAAGAGTCGAGATCATACTCTCTTCTCATCGACCTATGACACGATTGCAGAGATGTATAATATATGCCACTATTTATGTACATATCAAGATAACAATAGTCCATATGCGAAACAGTTGAGAGAGAACTCTTTGAGACAATCAATGCATAGTAAAGAAAATTAATGAACAAGTAAGATAGGGAAGCGATTGGGGATACTCAAAGCTGTAGTAATGATGTATTCATTTAATCAGTGAAGAACCAAAAATCAAAATATAACAAAAGACAAGATAAGAGCCTAGCTTTTGTGACAAATGCTTTGTCCTAAATGTGGTACACACAGTTTGAGAACTCTTTCAGTGTTAAAAGATATGGTCGATCAAAATATTCTGATTGACTGTTTCGATCCCATAGAAATTTAGCTTTGGTTTAGTTCATTACTTTCTTTTCAAACTCAGGCCATCAAGCTAGACAACTAGTACCTATAGCAAATAGGTTGCCTTTTGTAGTTTCTCTTTCCCCATTTTATATTTACTGCATTTCTGGTCCCCCTTACCATGTTGCCAGAAAAGAGAGGGATCAAGGCATGCATGACTGCATATGGCATTCAGTTGATAGTGCGTCTAGATGATCAACTTTCACCACAATTATAATTCCACTTTACTTCTAATCTGGAGTTGGATGGACAGCAATAACCTGAATGTTAAAACAGTGATTACTGATTGCAGTGATCTGTGGCTGGTTGCTCATTGGTCCCCAGAAACGGGAAAACATCCATTTTGTCTGAAACAGGTACGGGTCTGGAGGTCATATTGGACTCTCAGCTGTCTCTAGCACCCCCAGATAAAAGGGGTGAAATGTTTTTGTTTAAGAAACAACAGGGTGGTCGATTGCTCCCAGTGTTAGCAGCCAAAGTTTGAAACTCTCTCCCTGTGTTGTTAAAGACGACACCCTCCCTCTTTAATTTTTTTAATGATCCTAAAATATGGCTTTTCTGCCAAGTGTTTTAAGCCTGATGATTGAAACTGCCAAGCTGATCTATTTCTTCCATGTACCCAAAGAGGCGTTCGGAGGGCTTTAGTCATGAAGTGCACTACAAATTCTAAATAACATAACAGTGAGTAAATGTGTGTAGAGTGTACAAGTAAATAGGAGTAGAGTGCACAAGAAAATGCTCCAGTCTCGCCACAGTCTTTTCCATCACCCATCTGCACAGAAAGCGATATGCGATGTCAATGGATTTCACACCATGCATGTCCACATGAAACAACATCGCTAGATTTCCAATCATCCCTCTGCACAGGAAGTGACATCTCTGGTTTTCCATCAACACCATCTTTCAAAGAAGAAGCTAACCAAGAGGACTTAATTTCCCTTTAAACGTCTGCACAGGAAGTGACATAAATAGATTTCCCATCATTCAGCTGCACCGAGTGACATCACTGGTTTCCCACACACTGCACACTGTGATCCCCCCAGGACCTACTTAATAGAACAGCAGTGCGCAAAAGGCATGCCCATCTGTGTCTATCCATGCCTGGTCAGTACCTGGTCAGTACTTTTGGGGGCAGGATAAGCTCAACTAATCATGAGCCTCTGAAATGTCTTCTCCTTAATGCTAGGTCCTTAACTAAGCATAGTGTAGAATGTGCCCTGTTCATTGAAGATTATAACATTAAATTAACCTTCATAACGGAATCCTGGACTAAGGAAACGTCAGGCCCTGATCTTGTTAATGCCATTCCCTCCGGCTTTTTATGTTTCACACTTGACAGACCCACCAAAAGAGGTGGTGGACTGGCAGTGATATATCATGAATCTTTGAAGCCTTCCTTTGTTAAGGCCTCCAACCTGGCTTGTGAGGCAGTGTCCATCAACAAGCAAACATCAGACCATGACACATTCAATGCCATTCTTCTCTATCGACCCCCTGGGTCTAAGAGTGGTTTCTTAGATTCTATTGGTACACTCCTGGAGGAAGGGTTGTGTAACAAGTCTCTTGCGGTGATGGGAGACTTCAACTTTCACCTTGAAGATCTTACCGACACTGATAATATCAAATTGCAGCAGATACTTAGTGGAGGGGATCTCAAGCAATTAGTGACAGATCCCACTCACTCTGCAGGACATATTCTGGATGGGATCTTCTCAAACAATCCTTACCTTACCTATACTAAAACAGTCCCACTCACTTGGACGGATCACGCAGCGATTCTTTTTGATCTTAAACAAGCTGACCGTCACCTTTTTAAATCTTCTACTAAGGCGGTCACAACCATTAGGGCCTGGAAAAATATTGATAGTTTAGAACTGGGGAATTTGTTGAAAGCTTCATGGCCTGCTCCATCATTAAATGTCGAGTTGGATACAAACTCGTACACGGAATGGATAGATTTTGCTTGTTGGAAACTAGCACCAAGCAAACAATGTATTCTCAAACGAATAGTGCCATCGTCCCCTTGGTATACTGAAAATTTAAAAAAACATAAACTTGAGTGTAAAAAGTTAGAACGCAAGTGGAGGAAAGGGTATGATACTCATGACAAAGAGATCTATAAATTATGTCTCTCCAAATATAAAAAATTGCTTTTTGAAACCAAGAAGATATATTTTGGAGAACAAATCAGGAAGGCGGTACGCTCATCTAAGGTCCTGTTCAACACAATTTCCAGACTTACTACTCCGGTTAGTCCCAAAACTGAAAGTAGTCCAGAATTGTGTGAGACTCTGGCTGCTTTCTTTTTACAAAAGGTAGAAAATATCTTCTCCTCCTTCTCCTTTATGCCCACTGATGCCATGGAGGCTGCTCTAACACAACCATTTGATTACAACAAGCACATTCCAACACTAGATCATTTTACATCACTGGATTCACCTGATGTTTTTAAATTTTTACTTGACATTCGATCAGGTTCCCCTTTGGACCCCTGTCCAGTTTTTATTCTGAAACAGGTTCCGGAAGTGATCGTGGAACTTCTTACGCCACTGTTTGCATCTATTTTTTATAATGGTAATTTTCCGAGCTCTTGGAAAATAGCTTTCATTCTTCCCCTCTTAAAGAAGCCCATCCTTGACCCATTTGATCCGTGTAACTATAGGCCTATTTCTCTGCTCCCTTTTCCTGGAAAAATGATCGAGAAGGCCATGAATGGTCAACTCAGTTCTTTCCTCCGAACCAACTCTTTGCTTGACAAGACACAGTTCGGCTTTCGTCCTGAACATAGCACGGAGCTGGCATTGATTAAATCTACCGAGGAGGTTAGAAAGACCCTGGACCAAGGAGATGTTGCCATACTCATCTCATTGGACCTTTCAGCCGCATTTGATACGGTCCATCATGCAGTTTTGATGGACCGTTTATTTGCGGCCGGGGTTAAAGGCAAGGCTTGGGATCTTCTTGGGTCTTTCTTGACTAATAGAACCCAGACAGTAGATCTTGGTAGAGATAGATCCAGACCTTTTTCCCTTCCTTGTGGTGTTCTGCAGGGGTCTTCGCTTAGCCCCACATTGTTTAATGTGTATGTGGCACCACTGGCAGTCCTGATCAGATCATTTGGATTCCAGTTGACTTCATATGCGGATGACACACAAATTGTGTTGTCTATTAAACAGGGTTCTGAGGCTGAGATTGGATCCAGATGCCATAATTGTATGCAGGCGATTTCAGCCTGGATGGCATCTAATTGCCTTAAGCTTAATGCAGACAAAACAGAGATGATTGTTTTTGGGAACATCGTTAACCTTTGGACACCAGATTGGTGGCCAACAGCAATGGGCCCACCCCCAGCACCTGTGGCTCGGGCCAAGAATTTGGGAGTAATTTTCTACTCGAAGCTCTCTTTCGGCGACCAAATTAGCAGGGTTGTCTCCTCCTGCTTCTTCATTCTTAGAACCCTTGGAAAATCACATTCCTCCTCCCAGAAGACAGCCTGAAGACAGTAGTCACAGCACTCATTCTGTCTCGACTGGACTACTGCAATAGTCTCTATATTAACATCCAAGAGAGACATCTGGACAGACTTCAGATCGTGCAGAATGCGGCGGCCAGGCTGATCACAGGGACACCTAGATTTGTCTCTGTAAGGATGGGTCTCAGGACACTCCATTGGTTACCTATCAAACAACGAATTCAGTTTAAGGCACTGTGCATAGTCTTTAAGGCACTCAGTGGAGTTGGTCCTGATTTTTTAAACATGCCTTTCAGTGGTATGTCCCCGGAAGAGCTTTACGCTCGGCTCAGGCTAAATTAGTTACCCTTCCCCACCATAACAAAGCTAACTGGGGAGGCAGGAGTTTTTGCCATTGCGCTGCTAAGGCATGAAACGGTTTGCCTTTCCAGCATAGAAACATCACTGAGCTTCTCCCTTTTAGGAAAGAATTAAAAACCTGGCTATTCACATAATCTCCTTTTTCAGCAATAATCACGGGTTAATCTCAGGTGGGTAGTGCACAGCTCTGGGTAACAGAGCGCTATAGAAATTATTTTAACATAAAATAACAGAACACCCACCAAGATGAACTATGGTTCTCACCCTACCCACTGCTACCCTACTGTGCTCTACTGTGCTCTCAATCCCAGTTGCTGCTCACCACACTGCCGCCACACAGAACCATACAACACAGAAGGCATAGTTACAAGCACCTCCAGCAAGTTCTCATGCACTCTCACCCAACACCCATCAATCCTGAACCACAAATATATAAAAACACTCTCTCACAGTCACACAAAGCAGCCAATCACTCACACAGACCAAACACCACCCAGACAATATACCACATTGAAATGCATGTTCCTCAACATTTGCTTGCTCACCAAGCTTGCCATGGAGATAAGGGACTACCTGTACGCCCTCGAAGAAGGCTAGGTGGTGGTATTATTTTCAGGGAAAGGCGCCACAGAAAATATCAGCTTGGAAATTCTAGTAATGAAATCAAATATCCCACGGTGCTATAAGGTGAGTAGAACCACCCTACTCCTCAGAAACAAGCCTGAGCCTTGTGTAAACTGTGTAACTCCTTAACACACGTGTAATCAATTCATTCACATAAGTGTATCGCGTGTTTCCACATGAATGATCAAGTTAATGATACAAGAAAATACAAGTAAGATCTTCCTTCTTGCTTCCTGTTTTCTTTAATGATACAAAATTCCCAATATTTGATTCCAGCCAACACGTGTTTCGTCGTACACGGGGTAAAGTTTCCCCTCGACTTTTTCAAGGTTGTGTGATTAAAAAACAAAATAATACAAAAAAGGAATATGTATGGTGGGAAGACATCGATATTGTTGTGACATCTATATTATTAAGAAATTAACAATGGTATGAACACCAGTGTCACAAAAGTGCTCCTAAGATGAACCAAAATATTTGTGGAACCGACAACATTGGCAAATAACACAGAAAAAACTTCTGAAAACCAGTAGGTCTATGAGCCTAATAGTGATGGAGAGTAAATAGTGATGATGGTGGCTAGTAGAATCCACTAACCAATGGTTGTGTATCCAAAGAAGAATACGTGCATATAGATGTGGTAGTAAAACTTCAAAATTTAAAATGATGTGATATAATCTCTAAAAAGATAATAACGTGAAAAAAGTGGGGTGATATAAGTGGACCCAAGGTAAACTGGCTACTATTAGGTGAAAAATATAAACATATCTACCTATGCTCCAAGTATCTTTAAATCTGAAGATAAGCAAGAATATTACAAACATAAATAAGAATATCACTTGGTACCGACAAAGCCATGACCCAACCAGTCTGATTGGTATTGAATTTAACATAAAGAAAACAACCTACTTGAGGCGCGATAATTTATTCAACTCTCAGAGGAAACCGCTGCCCTCAAGTGTATAAAATAGTGTACCAAATCTGTACCACTTCGGGTCTATATTTCTTCTGGCTGCAAACAAAGAAATGAAAAGTGTAAGCAACCGCTACATCAAAGCCGCTAAATATCTCACATACCTCTATTCACATATTTATGGTACATCGTTGTGAACGATGAATGGGTGACTCCTATTTTAACACATTAATGCGTGTGAAAGTGTGACGTGTCCATATGAAAACGGCACAAGGAAAACACTGCAAAAGTTATAGTCGCCTGTACCAAGATTTAGGGTAAAAAAGTGTGTTAGACTGAAAACGTGCACTTATCAGTTAACAAAATTGAAAATATGTGTGAAACCACAAATTGCTCGAAACCCCACTGTATACACCAATATAACTGTACTCTGACACCTGTGTAAAGAGCAACCAAGTCAACAGATAAAAATCTATGAAAATAAGAAGTACTCTTAAGTGTATGATTAACGCTAAAGCGATAAATCTGAGCTAGACCGCAACAGGATCGTACTAAATATGGCACGAACGTGCAGAGACATTGAAAAATAAATAAATTCACTCCGCTATTCCCCAAACACACCGAGTCTTACCTAATGCCGATTCATTCCATAACGTCTATTTGAAAAATCTGTATATCTCGTAAATGTATCTAAGCGAACTGGGTTAACTCACATCGTTATATGTTGAAACCCGCGTAGTGCGTGATGTACGTCAGAAGTAACCGAAATGAAAAGTGGACTATTTTTACATATATCTAATTCGGCGGCCATCTTAAAATATCGGAAAAACCGGAAACCCAATTAAATCTAACAGCTATGTGAATAGTCAATGCCCATAATGAAAAGATATTGCGGTACTAAAAAAAGAGTAATTGATCTATAGTAATGGCATAGAACCTATAAGAAGAAAATCGTGACAACTTAATGGATCAATGTCCCTATTGGCTCTAGTGAAAGTCACATGATGTTTAAAATATCGTGAGAAAGATTATTTATTAATAATAGAAATTTTTGATGATAATTATTTTAAGATGAAAATAGTGAGTGTTAAATAGTGAGTAATTAGGGAACAGTTGAGTGAATATGAATTTATATTAACTCTCCATCCTTTAGGATCAGTACAGAAAATAAAATAAGCTAATAAGATAATACCGATGTATAGAAAGAATACATTTTTCATAATAACAATAGAAAATATCCAACATATTAAGTGAAAATGTGACACAATTCCAGATTGTGAAATCTGAGCTTACAAAGGTTCTTTGAACTGAAATATCATACTTTCCTAAGTCATTTATGAGCTATCTCATCTTACGCCCAAATACGTGAACATCAAGTGTCAATACAAGAACTCATTTGCCCAAGAAATAATGTAGTTCGTGGTCGATGTTGAGACCCTGTTCTACACTGTGCAACCTCAAAATCCATAAGGCTTCTCTTTGTCTGAGAGCAAGTTCCCTGTTGCCCCCTCTCGTGTGTCTTGGTATATGTTCTATTCCATAAAATTCAAAGCTACGACTCATAGTTTGCGCAGTACAGATTGACATGTGTGCCGCAAGAGGGTATCTCATGTCCCCCTGTTTAACTGCTCTGATGTGTTCGTAGATCCTCTCTTTAAGGGTTCTGATCGTGCTACCTATGTATTTCTTTTTGCACTTACATTCAATAATATACACAACGAATTTGGTGAGACAATTAATATTTGTATAGATACTATACTGTCTACCTCCTGGTCCCTCAAAGTTCGTCTTTTTCTTGTATGCCCACCTACATGTATTACAGTGTCCACAACTGAAAAAACCTGCTGAGTATTTGTCTAACCAATTTGTTGGTTTATCTAGTGTAGGGTAACTGGGACTCAAAATATTTCTAAGAGAGCGCCCCTTTCTAAATGTAATGTTTGGTTTGTCCGTGATGAACTGAGTAAGAGTGTTGTCTGCTTTCAACAAAAGCCAATGTCTGTTGAGGATCTTTCTTAGTACGCTAGACCAGTTGTTATAACCTGTGATCATTCTGATCTTCTGATCTGAACCCTTTGGTTCGTGTTTGTCTTTCAATATGTCAGTCCGTGTGATTTTGTCAATTTTGAGTTCTGCCTTCTTAAGTTGTGTTCTATTGTATCCTATTTGTATGAATCTATTGAGTACATCCTTTTTGTATGTTTGGAATTCTTCATCCCTACTACAGTTACAACGCACTCTTGTGAGTTCTCCATATGCAATGGAGCGAATCTGGTGATAGGGGTGTGCACTGGATGCATGCAACAGGGAATTACATGCAGTGGCTTTACGATATAACCTGCTGTTAATCGTGTTGTGGTGTATATAAATTTGGTGTGGGTGCCCGTCCAAATCATTATGCAGTCGTCTATATATCTGCCCCAGAAAAGAATAGAGTCATTCCATTCGGAGCCCAATGAGCCCCAGATCCTCATCTCCTTGAAACAACCCATAAAAAGGTTGGCGTACGAGGGAGAGAACCTGGAGCCCTTTGCAACTCCTTGTTTCTGTCTATACCATTGATCTTTGAAGAGGAACATGTTATTGTCTAAAATTAGTTCAACCATTTCGATCAACATTTCGGTACGCCCTCACTCCCGACCTGCTCTTTCTCATGGAAACATGGCAAAACCCACCCTAAGCACTGCACATCGTTACTGCCATCCCCGCTGGATACAATATTACCTATCAAGACTTTTAGCACAAGCCCAGAGGTGGCGTCACCATAATATTCAAACATACTATCAGCATCACCACCTGCAAGAACACCCCCACCAGCTAAATGAAACACCTCATGATCAAGAAAAGAATCACAGCTAGCTTCCCCTGGGAGGAAGCCTCATATACGGACCATCAGAACTGTGCACCGATTTCACTAGCGTCACCATAGATTTATTCGCACCCCTAATCACCAGCTAAGCATTCGCCTCAGAGACCCTAATTTTCACTTATCATCCTTCAAGACCTTAACTTTTACCTAGAAGACCAGACTGAACCAAACTCTAAGGCCCTTCTAGAAAACCTCTAAAAACGTTGCCAAACCCAGCACGTTGCCGAACCCACCCATTTTCCCAGACACCTACTAGACTCAATTTTATCCTCATTTAGCAACTGTACAGTCGACAAAGAAGCAACTATAACCTGGACATTCACCACCCTCGTCAGTTTCAGCATTTCCATCCTGCACCACCAAAGAAACCACCCCCTGCAGTTGAAAATCATCACAGAGGAGAAGTTATGCTCCGCCCTCTGCTCATACAAGCCAGAGCACACCAGCAATTTGCAGAAAGCTATCAAGAACCTCAGCAGCTGGATCACCGCATATGCTGACATTCTAGCTCCCCTCAAGCGCAACTCAAAGGCAAGAGCCCATCCACAGGCTGGTCAGAACACAGACAACAAATGATGGACGGAATGCTGACAATGCAAACATTCTCCCCAGTCAAAAGAACTGGGTTAAATCCATCGTTCTTTTGCCCACTACGCCACACCCGTTTGGACCCAGCCATATGCAAATCAGTCTTGACCCTGTGCCCCATGGGAGCAGTCCAGACCGAACTGCCAGGCCAGGTCTTTCCTGGACCGGAAACAAGCATCCTGGGACTGTTTTCAGGGTATGTCACCCTTCTTCAGCCAGGCTAGCTTGAATCCAGTGACAAAGTGAGCAAGGGACCCATGTCTGGGCATACCCATCCCACTTAGGGCGAAAAGTGTTACAGAAAACAAGGATGCTTGTTTCCAGTCCAGGGAGAACCTGGTTTGGCAGTTCGGGCTGGACTGTACCCATGAGGCACAGGGTCAAGACTGATTTGCATATGGATGGGTTCAAACTTGAATGGCATGGTGAACAAAAAAATATGGATTTAGGCCCAGATCTCTGTACTGGGGTGAATGTATGACATTGTTCTGCATTCTGTCCATAAACTGTTGTTTTTGCATTGGTCAGAACTAGGCCTGGGCGGTAAATTCCGTTCCGCTTGCGGAATTTGCGGAATTTCGGTAATTTCGCGATCCGCGGAGAACGCGAAATTGCCCAAAATTCTGCTTTCCGCGACTTCGCGAAATTTTTTCTTGTTCGCGTTCTCAAAATGCGTGTTCGCGAGATATTTCTCCCCGAGCACGCAAACAGCAACTGTGAACAGGAAAAAAGCATCGCGAACAAGCAATTCCGCGTGTTCGCGGAATTTCTGCATGTTCGCGGAGATTTTTTACCGTTTCGCGGAGATTTGCGTAACGCGAGTTCGCAAATTCCGCCCACCCCTAGTCAGAACACAGAGGAACTCAGGCTGAAGAAACCCCACTGCAAGCAACTGGAATGCAAAGCAAACATATAAATACATCTTCAAATCAGATGCTACCACCACCAAATATCAAACACCAAGAGCTCCCCACCAGATATCGAGCACCAAGAGCACAGCTCTTGCAGATCGCATCGACTTCAGCAAGGCAATCGTCACCATCACCAAAGATTTCACTGCTCCTCTTGCAACATCACCCCCTCACAAGACCTGTGCAACAAGCTCTCTGAATTCCTCTGTAACAAAATCACCACCTTATACAGCAACTTTGACCCTGAAACAGACCTCATCTCTTTCGCAATTCAACTTCCCATCACGTCCAAAGAACAAACCCAGACCTCCTGGCCCACCATCACCACCATCCAAATAACTGTTACCATGCAGACCATCCACTCAGGGGCACCATCTGACCCTTGTCCTTACAACACCTTCAACAAATGACTCCTACCAATCAGGGATGAACTAACACCCATCCTAAATACCTCCATCAACTCAGCCACATCCGGGACACCTGGAAACATGCCACCATCATGTCCCTGTTCACAAACCAACTTGTCCCAGCCATGCTTTCCAACTGCAAACCCAAATCCCTCCTACCATACCCAGCAACGGTCTTAGAGAAACTAATCAACCAATGCCTTACTGATCACTTCAGTAACAAACAGCTCCACATCACCATGCAGTCTGGATTCTGGTCTATCCACAGTACAGAAGCAGCACTCAACACTGCCACAGATGAAATATCTCTTTCTCCTGGACCTCTGTGTAGCATTTGACATGGTCTCACACCCCATCCTCATCAGGCACCTGTACAAGATTGTCATCCAAGGACTAGTGGTGGGATTAACTCGCGTAATTCTGTGCAGCGTGATCACATGGAATTACCCTGAAATTCTGCAAGATTATGCAGAACCACACAAGAAGAAGAATTCTGCATTTAGAGCTTTTTTCTTCGAGCAAAATACACCATTGCATCCAAGATGGATGCAAGGATGCATTTTGCGCTAAGAAAATAGTGCTAAATCCAACAGATCATAAACAGCAGCGTGAGCAGCCAATTGCTAAATGTGCACTTGCAGTAGGATATTACTTCCCCCCGATTGCTCTAAATGCATAGGCAGAAGTAATTGCATTATCATCAGTAATTCTGCCTCAAAGAATAATGCAGAATTATGAAATTACTCGGATAACTCAATCTGGCATGTTTGAAATTCTGGCCAAGCCTACCAAAGACCCACTCTCTGCTGGATCTGCACCTTCTTAACGGATAGAAACCAAGCCATCAGCTTGGCACCCTACTACCTTGGAAGCCATCAAACTTATCTGTGGAATGCATCAAGTTTCATTGCTTAGCTCCACCCTCTTCAACGCATTCATGACCCATCTTGCAAACATTATCTGTGCACGTCATTAACATCCTGTCCTACATCGGCAATATGCTACTCATACTTATGCTCTCTTGGACAAGGCACTCAACACAAAAAACAAGTTCATTGTATGCATGACTAAAGTCGCTAACTGGATGAAAGCCAAGTATCTCAAGATCAACAATGACAAGACAGAAGCAGTGATCTTCGGTATGAATACCTCACCATGGGACTACAACTGGTAGCCGGCTGAACTTAGTCTCACACCCACACCCAGCACCCATTCCAGGAAACTTGGAATAATCATTTACAGCACACTGGACATGACTGCACAAGTTAACACTGTCACTGCATCCTGCTTACCCACTCTCAAGATGCTGAGGAAAAGCTTCAAGTTGTTCCCAAGCAATACTAGTAAAACCATTACTCACCCCCTAGTCACCAGCAGGTCTGACTACCGGAATAGCCTCTACGCCGGTGGTAGAAATTGAGTTTTCTTGTTGGCAGAGTATATACCCTGTCCAAGCAGCAGCAACAATCCTAGTCAGGGTAAATCAGATAAACAGCCTAAATTAACCTATGCTTACCCTCTGGTACCTTAGCACAAAGCAGGCTTAACTTAAGAGGCAATGTGCACACTTTAATTAACACAGTGAAAACACCACAAAAAGACCCCACACCAGTTCAGAAAAATTGAGAATATTTATCTGAGCAAAACAAGACCAAGTTGACAAAAATCCAATAGGTAGAACTTGAGGTATGACTTTTTAAAGATTACATTTGAAAACAGTACTTAGAAGTCACTAGAGGTCAAAAGGGTACTTGAGGTCATGGGGGACAGGTACAAATCCAAAGTTCAGGCCAACCAAGATGGAGGGCAGGCCAGCTACCAAACTCACGCAGCACCCACTGAGTAACTTGAGTTGGGCAGAGCATTTACATTGTTGCAGGGATTCTGCTTATGCACAGAACTATGCACAGGAAACCAGGACCTCAGTGAATTGTGGTGTACCAAAAACTCACCTCAGAACCCAGAACCCCTTATCCGACCAGCATCAGTGTCCCATTCGTTATCCGAGTTTTATCTTGGCGGTCCCAATGTATAGACAACCCAGAACAAATGACTTAGTGTATTCTCAGGAATGGTGGGAGCAGAAATACCTGTTCATAATTATTCTCATATCAGTCCACAACAAGAGTACACAGAGACACGGTAAAGTTTAAAGAGTTTATTTTATAAATCTCGTGTCCTAAGATGCAGTACTTTGGCTAACATAAGCAGACAAATGATTAAAATCAAAACCATCAGCATAGTTACAATACCATAGAAAATGAAAGGAGAAATCATACTAAAATGACAGTGGATTACAGCCACCTTCCTTTCGCTAGTAAACTAATATTATTATTATTAGACTAATAGAAGGTCTCTAGGCTTGAATGGGGAACCCCATACCGTAAAGATCAGCTTAGTGGAATCACATCACAGGATCAGGTATACTCTGCTCCTGGGAAAGCTCTTCTTCCGAATGTGTATAAAGCATGCAGCCTGCAATATTAAAAACACTCGACTTTCAGGTATTTGCAGCTGCGTGCATGTTATGGCTAAATAGTGGGCCGATCAACCTGAACCCAATAACATGCACCGTCTAGCGGCCCAGACTGTTTCTTTACACAATGTTCAGACCAAGGTCGCAGCTCACTGTTTGGGATGTGAACAACAGACAGTTCTCATGTGAAGTAAAGGCGAGCAAGTATTTCTCGAATAATAACATGTAACTGCAGTGTCGTGTGCAAAAGCAGCAAAAGTGGCAAGATGGCTTTCTAACATCTAACGCGGTTGTGCTAACTTAGCAATGTACGTATATAGCAGTCCTCACTACACCCCACCTTGATTGGACCAATAACCAGTAGGGGCGCAATTTTAAGAACGCAGAGGTCAAGTTCGATAGAACGGAACTAAGGGCATAAATTGTGACTCCATATAAGGTAAGTGAAAAGTTCGAAGAAAAAAAGAGAGAAAAAAAACCATTTAAAGGGGAAAAAAATATCATCTATGGATTTTCAAAAAAGGGAAAAAAAAAAAAAAAAGGCATTCCACAAGAATTTTGGATGATATCCAAACTAATCCATCAAGGTATAAGCACAATAAAATGCAACGGCTTCCAAGAGGAATTATCTGCCATCCAATTCAGCAAGGGGAATGAACACACATGTTCCTCGACAACTGGAGCCTCTAGTACCATCAGAGGACAACTGGTGTGTTCTTCAAGATAACTCCTCGGCAAGAATTCAGCTGCAGCCGTTCCGATGTCCCAATTCCCTAGGACTCCATGTGCTGCTCCACAGGCCATAATCCTGACACCAGAACAGTCCAACTCATGACCCACTAAGGGGCTCATTAGCCGATCATAATCCGGGGCGGGAGACACCAAGTTCGACAAGCATAAATCCAGAGCACACTGGAACGGACACTCTAGGCAATGAAAGACAGGCTGCACGCAAGTAAAGTAGGGAAACCGGAAGGACAACCCATACGCTATGCTCAAGGTTGCCAGTGGCAATGTTCCATAGTATTCAAGCATCCGGTTACGAAGATGGAGCAGCCGGGACATGCTGTCGTGTGACGCAAGTTGTGCATCCATAGCGTAGTACGCAGATCAACAAAAGCACCCCAGCTACAAGGGCGAGAATCAATGGGAGACCTCCGAAGACGCTGGAAAAAATAGAATGAAAAAATGCCGGGATCACACCAAAAATAGTTTGAAAGGAGGTCACGAGGCCGGAGCTCACAATTTTGAAAAAATGCACCAGGCCACTTGCTGACGAGGCATTAAAGATAGTCTGAATTAGGGCCCCAAAATGAAGTGGGAGATCAGTATTCAAAAGCGCCTGCACCTCGGTGCGCGTGTTTGCTACGTGAAGGACAAATGTTTCCCGGGATGAAGTCAACGCGACTTCTTTTTGAGACAATAGAGCCCTTATTCTGCTCATCTTGTTGAACTCTGCTTTCAAGGTTGAAACAGAAGGCCAGATGGATACATCGAGCCGTCCATGCGGGGGTGGGAAAAGGACGTTATTACAGCAGACTACTCTCTGTGATACAGTCACTATGTAGGGAATTCCCACTAACATCCCACAGCAAGCTTCATTATTTAATAGCAAATAACTACCGTTAGCCAGCAGCATAAAAGACGGTGTTATAACTGGCCCCGGGATCCCTTTCAGGACGCAAGCTAAATTAGGAGCGTGCACATTACATGCACCATGCAATTGAATGTGCCGACACACCACAGAGTGATCCGGAGTGGAAGTGCACTCTTCACCTTTTAAGTAAACCTCTTTTCCGTCCCTCATGCATCTATACGTGAATGGAAGTGACCAAACTTCGTGCAGGAAGGCAGTACCCAGTTTTTCATATCTGCCTAGGGCATAATGTTTCATGCACGAACTGAACTTAAACAGGGAGAACGGTAATGTGATTAACCTGTGGATAAGCCACACAGCGGAGTTTAATTCCGCAACAGAAAAAGGTAAAGGTTCTAACTTCTCAATGTGCAGCAATGAGTATGTTGCATCCTTCATGGACATGAACTGTTGTTTGGCAGTTAAATTGAAAGGAAGGAACAAAGATGAAGTATTCATGTAATCCCAAGGGACTTTCCCAGCCTTTAACGTTTGCAATGTCCATGCAAACTGCATAATAGAACACAATTGATTTTGACCATGATACAAAACAGACAAATCATCCTGCACAATGTCAACAACAGATGAAACAATATTATCTAACGTATAAATTCTGGAAGACAGGGTGTTAATGCTATTATCTATAACAGCCAATACTTTCTCCATATTGGCTTGATCAATAGCTCGTAATCTGGATGCAGCTTCAAGCTGTGATAGCTTCCAAACTTCATTGTAAACAGCATATACCCATCTTTTGGACCTGCCAACCGCAGGACCCTTAACAAAATCATTCAAATCTATTTTGTCGTTCAATTGTGATAAATGAAGTTTAACAGATGCTGAGGTGGAATGTTGCAGCCAAGATTGGCATAACTTCCCTACTGAGTAGGTAGTTACAGTGTGAGATGATTCAAAATGGAGGTCCACACGAACTTGCGTATACCCCGGATTCAAATCCAGAAACCGATGTTGACAGGAATCTGAGCTCGTTTGCCATATTAACCACCATACCGGATTTAATTTGGAAATATTGAAGGATGTGTTGGAAATGTATGACTGCAACGTAGCAAGGGACAGATCCGTATGATTATCCCAATTAGGATAAGCACCCAGACCCGGAGTGGAGGGATAATTTAATGTTTTAGAAGTAGCCAATCCAAAACAGGTGGTCTGAAAAATTGACGAATTCAAAAATAACATGTGGTTCGGGATGAGGTGGGCACGATGCAAAGCTTCTGTTCCCTGTACCTGCCACGTTTTAGAACCCCAAACCGATTTAAGATCGATAGTAGCTTTCCACAGATCATAAGCTCAAATTGCCAACTCGTCAATTAAGGACTTGGAATACAACAATTTAGTGTGTGTCAGTCTAACTTTCGAGGCAGACGCAGCCGCCACTTTAAAATAAAAGGAGGCCGGATTCGACACACTGAAATCAGAAAAATATGTGAATTTGTCCACTAACGTGGTGGAGCTGCCCCGCCTAGGTGCTGGACAGTGTTCCCATTGGGTATAATTTACAACATTTCTAAATGTATTTGCTTTGTGAAGGAAATGATTGCCATAATGTTGATAGCAAAACTGCTCATCATAATTAGCAGTATCTAAATACAAATCCTCAGCATCAAACGCAGCATAATATTTCAAATCAGAAAACAATGCTTCTATGGCTTGAACATCCCAATCATCCGAGCGGATGTTTTGCTTAACTAAATCACCCATAGAAACACGAAATACATTTGGCACATTGATTACTTTAGTGGGACCATGAATTTGAAATTTGACAGCATCCCACGCAATCCCATCCAGTACAGGCCAGGCAGTAATGTTCACAAAAGTCTGGTCCCTTTTCATAATATGTGATGAGGAGTGGGGAGCCAAAGTTCCATCAATTAGTCTAATTGTAGATCTTTCTTTCAGGTAGTGTCCATTTATAAGTCTAAAAAACACTACCACAAATCCAATGGACATAAACAGAGAAATACATATGAGCACCAGCCAAATGGAAGTCCAAGGGGGAATTAAAAAATGTCTTTTAAACCAGACAGCAAAAATTGAAACTTTTGATGGGGCAATGGAAGTCATTGAATTAGTCTCAAAGGAGTAGCGCGACTGATTAACTGTGGTGGATTGTAAAACAGGCAATGGGACATCCGCAGGATAAGCATACTCAATATCTTCAGGTAGACCACCAGCTGTCGGTGGCAACAAAGTACCAGTAACTGTATGCATCTCGATGGCAACATCAGGCAAGGTGGTAGAAGCTGGGGCCAAAACAGAATTTCTCAGCATCGCAGGGCAAGAAACCGCTGGAGTCATACTAAAAAGAATCAGCCACTCGCTGTAGCTTGACATTGTCAATAGAGATGTACCTGTTATCCTTGCAACCAGGAAGTGGAGGTAAAATGACTGTACGTGTACCCTGTACTCCAAGCACCGGAACTGGTGCACGATAAGAGGGGCCGAACTCCTTCTTGTTCTCCACCTTCTCACGGACCAGATCACCAACTCGAGGTAGCCAGCCGACTACCGGAATCTGAAGCGCAGCATCAGATGTGGAGGGCACGTGTTCCTTCGCTAGACTGTCGAGACTGCGCAGATAGACATTCTCCCCAGGCCCTGGTGCTTTTGGACCTGTCGGCCGCGTTCGACACGGTCGACCACAACATCCTGGTCGACCGTGTCGGACAGGCCGGCATACAGGGCGCGGCGGCCTGCTGGTTGAGGTCCTTCTTGGAGGATCGCTCCCAAGCGGTGCGTCTGGGGGACTTGATCGGTGTTAAACAGTCCATCCCATGTGGAGTTCCACAGGGTTCCTCCCTGTCACTCCATCTTTTTAACATATACATACTCCCCCTTATACAAACCTTGAGGGACAAACAGGTGAGAGTTTTTAATTATGCAGATGACCTGCAGCTACTCTTCACCATTGATAATTCCGAAAAATCTATGAGTCATTTCCAGTAAACCATGAGGTTTATTAAATCCTGGATGGATCAAAATCAGCTGAAATTAAATCCAGGTAAAACCGAACTGGTACTGACTGGGGACAGTGCTAAGTACTGGGGTCCTCACTATTGGCCTTCAGATCTGGGTCAAGCTCCGCAACCATCACCATGGGCTAAAACGCTTGGAGTCATTGTGGACAGTGACCTTTCACTAAAAGCACAAGTGGGACAAGTGGTCTCCAAATGCTTTTACCAGCTAAAAAAAATCAGGAAGGTCAGGCGACTATTAACGCCAGAAGCTATTACCCAGGTTGTGATCGCCACTGTTCTGTCCCATCTGGATTACGCGAATGCCATCTACCTGGGTCTCCCAAACTATTTACTCAAGCGTCTCCAGATGGTGCAGAACTATGCTGCTAGGTTGATCCTGAAGCAACCAAGGTGGCAGGCGGCGACTCCTCTTCTCATCAAGCTGCATTGGCTTCCGGTCATACAACGTTGTTCCTTCAAAGCAGGTTGTATGATCTTTAAGTCACTACACGGCAAAAGCCCTAAATTCATTAATCAATTAATCACCAGATAGGTTCCCTCCCGTAACCTTCGTTCACTCCACCTAGGCCTTCTCCAGACCCCTCTCTTTAAACTTAAACGTTCTGGTGGACGTAGATTTGCCATATTGGCCCCCTGCCTATGGAACACCTTTCCCCTGGAAATCCGGTCCTGCCAAGATCTCTTACCTTTCCGGAAAGCACTGAAGACCTGGCTTTTTAGACAAGCTTTTTAATCCATCTTTTCTACCTTCGATTGTGTTACTGTCAATTTTAGCGCCAAGAAACTAATCAGTGTTAGTGCGCTCAATAAATGATTTAATAACATAACATAACAATAACTGTCTCTGGCGTCTTGTAGATTCTGCAATACAGCACAGTGATCATCTACGTCAAAGGGTGCGGCTGACGCCGCCATGTCTAGACCATCAAGGTCCGGGACAAACATTTGTATGCCAAAGAGCATCATGTATGGGGTCCGCCCACCCAGAGACCTTCTAGGGAGATTATTAAGTGCACGTTGTACGTTATACAAGTGGGCTAGCCAGTCCCGGCCAGTACCTAAAACCCTAGCTGTCAAAGATTGCTTTAAGGCACGGTTCATTCGCTCCACCACACTATTACCCTCAGGTCGGTAGGGAGACGAAAATTTGACTTGGACCCCCAAATTTCTCATGGCTTCTTTGTACGCCTTAGAGGCGAACGCAGGGTCCTGACCAGAATGAAAGGTACCACATGCAAAACTTCCAACAAAGACACTCAAATCCCTGATGACAGTACGGGCATCAGCACTCCTTTGTGGCCATACCCACAGAAAACGTGTGCACGAATCCACTGCAACCAAGATGTACTTGTACGCAGTATCAGAGGTGAATGGACCGCAATGATCTAAATAAACACACCCTAGTGGTTTATTAGATATGTACAACTGAGTCTGTGGTGGGCGCGCCGCAGTTGAAGGTTTTATCTGCTGGCAAATGACACAATTAAGAACATAAGCGCAAGCTTGTTTATATAAACCGCACCACCAGTAACGTTGTTGTAACAGAAATACAATAGCTGCAACGCTGGCATGGGCAGACGCCATGCCCTCGTGAGCCGCTAATATCAAAGATGGTCTGCAGTCCGCGTTGGGAATCAATCTGTCACCAACGTCGTTAATCCTCACTAACGGGACGTTATCAGGACTTAAGCGATAATGGTAACGAGAAGGGAAACCTCTCGGGTAATTTGTTCCCTTCTCTGTAGCAGCATAGCTGCCAAGATGTCATCATCGATCTTACTTTGTGATCTTGTAACTGCTGCTACTAAGTATGTCGCCACTGCTGTTTTTGCTGCCTCGTCAGCTAGGCTGTTGCCGACAGCATGGACACCAACTCGTTGATGCCAAGAGTGTGAATAACATTCACGAGAGGCAGATGTTCTTTAAGTTCTGCCACTCGAACCCAAAGCATGTTATGCTTAATAGTGCTACCTTTGGAATCACGGTATTCATTTTGAGACCAAAAATGTAGATTATCTTTGGACGACTGAACACAATAGAACGAGTCACTTACTATAAGAGTAGTGACTTGAGGATCAGCAAACTCCAGTGCAAGCACTAGAGCACGAAGCTCCGCCAACTGTGCGGTACAATCACCCAATGACTGCGTATGCACGACATCAGATTGGAATTCACGAAAGTACCGACCACAATTGCGCAGGCCGCTGAATCGGCATGCTTCGATCCAGTCGCCGGTTGCGCAGAACCATCAGTGTAAATGACACAATAGTAATCCTCGAGCGGGCGCAAGGACAGAGGAGCTGGATGAACAAATTCATACTGCAAAAACTCCTGAGTCTGTAGTGCTGCGTCAAAGATATATGTGACATCGGGCGATGTCAAGGAAGTGGCCCATAGTATCCACCATGGATGCAAAGCTTTAGAATTTGGTACACTCGCTTTGGTCACTGCCTCAAGGGCAGGATATGGTGTGACCACCAACATGCGTTTCCCTTGCGATAGCGCTAGTTCTTTAAGAATCGCCATCTGTACTGCCGTCAAAACTTTCTCGACAGCGGAAAATCGCAGTTCAGCCAAAGTGTACAGGTGCAATTTGTAGGCAATGGGGACGGTGTCGCCCTCATTGAACGTTAAGTACGTGAAACCCACTGCGCCTGGCACAATTCTTATGACCAGGTTAGTGTGGTTATCACGCATCAGTAAGTATTTTGAGGCAAGAAGGTCAGCTTGCAAAGATTGCAATATAGCTGAATGCTCCGGCAGCCAGCATGATTTGGAAAAAGTAGGTTGTACCAAGGCATAAAGCGGCTTGATACGCTGGGCATAATCAGGAATGTACGTGCGACAGAAATTCAGAAAGCCCAGCAAAGATTGTAATTTCTTCAGTGTCGTAGGAGCACGTAGGCATGCGCATTTCTCTAGGAAGTGCGGAGCCAACCCTCGACCTTCATTGTTGAGTTCGTATCCCAAAAACAACACTGTATATTCTGCAATGTGAGACTTCGCAAAGTTGAATTTGTAACCGAAGTCTGCAAACAAAACAATAATGCGATCAACGCGACACAGATGCGGCCATCACTCGTCATCTGTGAGATAAATATCATCCACATACGAGTACGCATCAGGGTCAATGCTCTCTAATAGAGAGACCACCCGAGTGGCAAAGACCCCAGGGCTGTTTTTATAGCTCATCGGTAATCTTTTGAAATGTTTGTGTCTGCCGCCCGAGGTTAATGCTGTCCATTGACTACTAAGAGAGGACAGGTTATGGCTGTAAAAGCCATTGGAAATGTCAAGTGTGGTTTTAAACCGTTTTCTCACAAGACTGTTTCTGTTGCTGCTTCCCCTGTTTCTTTGCCCGCCAATTTTGTTTAGGAAAATTTGGGCGTTCGTCTTTACCAGACGAGCTCACCTTAGTTTGCTGTACTATATCAGGAATTATTACAGTCGGTTTAACACCTAAAGCACTGCGGACTATGGTCCTATAGGCTTCTGCAATTATTTTAGCGAACTCTTTAGGCCTGTCGAGTTCATCCACGTGGTCCAGCTTATTAGCCACTTGGAACTGCATGGCATCGCCTTTGAGGTTGCACATTACCATACAAGCAACCACATCGAACACCCCGACAAGCCGCACTCCTAATTCAACAGCAGCCTCCACACCGTGATTTTCTTGAACACGTTTAATGACGGAGGGAAGTACAGACATAGACGGAGTGCCGAAGCCCTTCGAGTAGGTCGCGGCAAAGGCCTTGCCCCAGTTGTCACAATCGGCCATATCTGGGACTAAGTCGTTCGGCAAACTAATGGTGAGAATCCTGTGTTTCTCCACAGGAGTGGTATGCGGAAAAACCGCCTCCAGTTGGTCAAATTTCTCAGCAAGCCAATAAGGTAAATCATCCTTATTTTGGGGGCGCTTGCCCATCACCGAATTAACCATAACAGGACTAATAACCACTGCGTGGTGGTCCGTTGGTTGTCCCGCATCAGCAGGTGCCCCCATCTGCACGTTGCGTGACACGTGCTGCACTAAAGCCCTATGCACTGTAATCAGGGCTGTGTGTAGCACCCGCAACTCAGCCACCGCCACCGTGAGATAGCGGGGATGAGGCATAAATCCAGCCAGCACCGGCCATGTGGCCCCTGCAATCGACAACGGGCCCATTCTAGCCAGTGCAACCGCATGGGGAAGGGCGCCATTAAATCAAATGGTATGCTGCCAGGCAGAAATAGGAATTTCTTGTGTCCTACACGGCGTATAGACAGCAGGTAGCTGCGTGGAAGTATAGGAATGAAACGTATCATCATCTGCATTCACCGCCGGAAAAGTCACCCATGAGTAAAACAACTCATAAGGGAAAGACGCATCAGCGCTCACCACAAAAATAACAGCCATCCCATCTTCCGGCACCCCATACGTCGTTAAATGACGGCACATAGGCGCACGGCTATGTGCAGCAATGTCAACCGCCATAAGGACACACAAAAGATTAACAACGATTTTAACAGTAGCACTAGGGTTCAGAAGAAACCTTTTTAATGATCAAGCTTGAAAGAACCTATAAGTCGAGAAAAAGGTAGGTTAAACCCGTCACTCCGTTATCCGGAAACAAGAGTGAGGGAGTCGTGAACTAATATAAGCACTACTAAGGCGTTTCAAATCAATCGACCAAATGTTAGGTGCGCCATGTTGCATGGATTCTGCTTATGCACAGAACTATGCACAGGAAACCAGGACCTCAGTGAATTGTGGTGTACCAAAAACTCACCTCAGAACCCAGAACCCCTTATCCGACCAACATCAGTGTCCCATTCGTTATCCAAGTTTTATCTCGGCGGTCCCAATGTATAGACAACCCAGAACAAGCGACTTCATGTATTCTCAGGAATGGTGGGAATCAGAAATACCTGTTCGTAATTATTCTCATATCAGTCCACAACAAGAGTACACGGAGACACGGTAAAGTTTAAAGAGTTTATTTTATAAACCTCGTGTCCTAAGATGCAGTACTTTGGCTAACATAAGCAGACAAATGATTAAAATCAAAGCCATCAGCATAGTTACAATACCATAGAAAATGAAAGGAGAAATCATACTAAAATGACAGTGGATTACAGCCACCTTCCTTTCGCTAGTAAACTAATATTATTATTATTAGACTAATAGAAGGTCTCTAGGCTTGAATGGGGAACCCCATACCGTAAAGATCAGCTTAGTGGAATCACATCACAGGATCAGGTATACTCTGCTCCTGGGAAAGCTCTTCTTCCGAATGTGTATAAAGCATGCAGCCTGCAATATTAAAAGCACTCGACTTTCAGGTATTTGCAGCTGCGTGCGTGTTATGGCTAAATAGTGGGCCGATCAACCTGAACCCAACAACATGCACCGTCTAGCGACCCAGACTGTTTCTTTACACAATGTTCAGACCAAGGGCGCAGCCCACTGTTTGGAATGTGAACAACAGACAGTTCTCATGTGAAGCAAAGGCGAGCAAGCATTTCTCGAATAATAACATGTAACTGCAGTGTCGTGTGCAAAAGCAGCAAAAGTGGCAAGATGGCTTTCTAACATCTCACGCGGTTGTGCTAACTTAGCAATGTACGTATATAAATAGCAGTCCTCACTACAACATCGAGCACATGATGTATCAGAATTTTCCCAGCAGTTGAGTCACTACGTCAGAGACAAGCTTTGCAGACAGTGTTGAAGAATTGGTATTGCTTAGTCGTTGAGCCCTGCAGTCAACCCCCGTGTCATCATCGATTTAGCACTGCATTGGTGACGGCGAGCACTGCGCCGATTTCTCTCACAGAGTTGGGTCAATGCGCTGGTTTTTGCAGAACAACAGCTGAAAAAACACTTCTGAGTCCCAGGACTGTAGGTGGCACCTCATACAAGGGTGGGACTCATAGATGGCAAAGTCCATCAGCTGCATCAGCAGAGTTGCAAGAAGTGTTTTGTGACACTAGGACTTCAGAAAACAGGAGGCAGGCCAGCAAGCCCTTGCTGAATCTTTGATTCAAGGATGTAGAGAGCAAGTCTAGTCCCTCTCACTCCCAGGCAAGAAGCAGCAGGTAGCAGGCCAACACAGCAGAGCAAGTTAAAAAGTGGCAGTCCTTTTTGTAGTACAGCAACCAGCAGGCCAGCACAGCAATGCAGGCAGCAAAGTGGCAGTCCTCCTACAGCATAGCAGATCTTCTTCCAGGTAGAAGATCCTTGGTTCCAGCAAAGTTCTTCTTTGGTGGTGTCAGGGGTCCAGTACTTATACCCAAATGTGCATTTGAGGTGGGGGAGACATCAAAGAGGTCTTTGAAGTTTACAAGTCCCTGTCTTTCCTGCCCTGGCTACTGACACTACAGAGGGTATGAAGCTCTTTGTGTAGGGACAGGCACTGCCCAATTCAGGTGTAAAAGTCAGCTGCTCCCTCCCAAATTAACTAAGGAAGGCCCATCAGCCTGGTGGTGGGCCATCAGGATGCACCCCTTCTCCATTTGTGTGACTGTTCAGAGCGAAAGCCCACCTGTCACCCAACCCGACGTATATTCAGAGACAAGCAGAGGCACAAAAATGGTTGCAGTAAGAAAATGTAAATTTTTTTAAAGTGCCATTTTCAGCCTTAGAATTTAGAATCCAACTTGGGGAGAGGCTAGGGTGGTCGACCTCCAACCTGGGGAACTGGGTTCGAGTCTCGGCAATGACGCTGAACATCCTGTGATTCTGAGCAAATCACTTAATCTCCCCGTGTCCTCATGTAACGCAACTGGTGCTATGTAAGCGCTCTGATTCCCGATACCGGGTCAAGTTTGTACTATATAAAACTCTGTAAAAAAAAAAAAAAACTTCACCATAATGTGTGATTTTAAATAGTGAGTCCAGAGACACAAAACTCCAAATTTCTATCTGCTCCCAATTTAAATTTACACTTAACAGGTGTTTACGGCAATCCCAATGTTAACTTATAGGAGAGATAGTCCTTGAAGTAATGAAAAACTCATTTAAGAGTATTTCGCTACCAGGACATGTAAAATGTAAAAGAATATGTCCTACTTTTTTTAAATCTCTTTATTGATGATAGGGCAAAAATAAAAAGCGGTTACAAGTTGAATCATGATAAACATCTCATGTCTCATCTCACATTGGCATAGTCATGACATCAATACATTCAATACATTTATTTTGGCAGAAAGTTTCAATCAACCATCTCTCACCCACCCCCCTCAGTGAGAGTCCGTGTCGGACGCGGTTAGAGGCAGTGTACAGATGGTCCCCCTATACTTGTTCCAGGTTCCCATTACTTGCTCCCACTTTTTGGGGCTTCCTCGGCTTACATACGTCGCCTTTTCTGCCATCATGGCCCCATCCATGTCCCTGCACCAGTCATGGTGTGTCGGAGAGGATTGTGACCCCCAGAATTTAGCTATATTACGTTTGGTGAACATCATTCCAAGCGTTGCCCAGTCCTGTGTTGCGTGATAGAGATCAGTGGGCTCCCAAATATTTAGGAGGCATCTTTTGGGCTCTGGCAGAACTGAAACTCCATCCACTTGAATAATAGTTTGCATAACTGTTGCCCAGTAGGGCTTTATCTGTGGGCACTGCCATAGTGTGTGATAAAACGTACCCTATGCCCCACATTCCTTCAGACAAAGCTAATTTTTGCCCCCCCTATTCTATGTAGGGTCACTCTGGTGTAATACGTACAATATAGTATTTTCAGTTGCACCAGCCTTAGTCTGGAGGATATCGCTAATTTGCGCGGGGACGAGAGCGCCTCCTGCCAGTCTGTGTCGTTTAATTAACCAAGTTCGTTGGACCATTTTTCACGTAGAGGTGTCATGGGATCTGGTAGATTGTTAATACGTTTTTTTTTTTACTTTTTTTTATTATTTTCATATTCAAGGCATAGACAATTCTGATACTTTAACCAAATACTTATAAACATTACCTTTGCATTGTTGAAAATGATGGCACTGGGTGTTATAGAATCATAAACATCTCGATAAAATGAAAACAGTCTTCACATTACATTTCCAGCTCCCCTCCGTTTTCAGTGTCTGAGTCCTCCTCTACTCTTATGTCGGGGGGTTCACAAATGTATCCCCTGTACTTATTCCAGGCCCCCCATACCTTGTTCCATTTCCTCGGGCAGCCACGATTTATAAACACTACTTTCTCTGCCACCATGGCCATATCAAGATCCCCACACCAGGCGGCAAGCGACGGCGTCTCTCTTGCACCCCATTTTTGTGCGAAGTTGCGCTTTGCCACCATTATCCCCATTGTTACCCATTTCTGTGCTGGGCGTGTAAGATCGTTCGGCTCCCACACATTTAAAATGCATCTCCTAGGTTCGGGCACCAGCGATATCTCCACCACCTGTGACATAGTCCTCATCACTTTTACCCAGTATTCCATTATCTTGGGACATTCCCACAAGGTATGAAGGAAAGTACCCTCCTCCCCACAGCGTCTCAGGCAGTACAGGTGTGGTGCCGACCCTATTGTGTGCAGGATATATCTAGTGTAATAAGTTCTATGTAAGATTTTTAGTTGCACTGGTTTAAGTCTGGACGGTATCCCCACCTCCTGTGGTGAGGCAAGCACCTCCCGCCATTCATAGTCGTCAAAATTGCCCACATCTCGTGACCATTTTCCCCTGAGTGCCCGGTAAGGGTCCAGGAGATTTTTCACTAGTTTTCGATATGTGAAAGAGGTAGCTCGTTTATACATGCAGTCTGTCAACAGCCTATCCTCTAAGGGGGTGGCTTCAGGGACCTCAGTGCCGGGTGGTAGGGCCGTCTGCAGCTCATGTCTAATCTGCAGGTATCTAAAGCATTCAGAGGGCGCCAGGTCGTATTGCGCCCGGAGGTGCTCGAACGTGGCTATTCCTCCCTTATGCCACATATCACCCACTGTTGAAATTCCAATTGCATCCCATTTGTCAAAGCCCTTGCAGTGCCTCAAGCCGCCCAGCCGCTGTGTCACCCACAGAGGGGTGAGCTGGGTTATCTTTCCTGCTCATCCCATTTTAGCATGTGCTGCATGCCAGATGTCGACCGTCTGCCTAGTGGGTCCGAGTAATATTGGTGTACGCTTTCTGTTGTAAAGTGCGGACATCATGCCTTCAGCCCTGAGCCCATATCTATCTGCCTTATAGGCGGGATTCGTCTGTGGAGCATGCACCCATTGAGTAATAACTTTCAAGTGCGCCGCCCAATAATATAGCTGAACGTCCGGCAGTGCAATGCCCCCATCATACCACCCTTTGGTGAGCTTGCGCTGTGCGATGCGTGCGGGTTTGTTCCCCCACATGAGCCCCGTGACCTGAGCCGCAATGTGCTTAAAGTAGGTGGGCGACACCGGGTATGGCGTATTTTCGAGGGCATACAGGAATCGAGGCAATGCCATCATCTTAAAAAGCGCTGCCTTCCCCAGCAGTGTTAGGGGGAGTGTCCCCCAGTGGGTGGCATCTCTTTTTAGACGCTCCAGGGGAGGCATAAGATTTTTCTTAAAGAATTCATCTGGGTCCGCCGTGATGTAGATTCCCAAATATCGGAATCCCCCCACCGAGATCTGCAGTGGACAGTCCTCTGGCAGCTGTGACAGCGGGCCCCGGAGCACAAAAAGTATTGATTTGTACCAATTGATAGTAATGCCCGATGCAGGACCAAATTAGATTGTTAATAAGTTTGCGATAGGTGAGGGAAGTGGCCTTCTTGTCTATGTAGCCTGTCAATATCCTATCCTCCAGGGGGGAGGCCTCCGGAAGTGTGGTACCAGAAGGTATGGCTGCCATGAGTGCATGCCTGATCTGTGTGTATCTGAATATTTCAGAGGGCGCCATTTCATACTGTTCCTGGAGGTGAGCAAAGGTAGCCACCTCACCCTTGATCCACAAATCACCCACCGTTGATTTTCCGATAGAGTCCCAGCAGAGGAAATCCTTGCTATTCTGAAGCCTTCCCAGTCATTGTGTTTCCCAGTGTGGGATTCAGGCCAGTATATAAAGTTAGCATAACGTATCTAGGGTTGTGTCTCCCTCAATGTACATAGAACTGCTTCCTAAGATGGCTTATTCTTTACAGTATCCTGCATGATGGAAAGGGCCGAAAAGCCACAGTTCAGCCATATTGGATCACGACTGACTAGGCCTAGGTCACGTGACTCTCTGTAAATACTATCTGTATGATTTAGCTTGTACCAGCCTAAAGACAGGGTGAATTGTATTTACGGCTGAGGCCCAAGGTCACATCTGCGGAAGGGAGTACTAAGCTAAATTCCTCTGTGCCCGAGACGAAAGTGAGTCACCCGGCCGACCTTCTTTGAACAAGATAGTAACCTTATACGGGCAGATGATATGAGCTCATTTTAGGAGCTCTAGGACTAACTGGTACTTTTCCACTTGCAATGCTTTGTATGCTGAAACCGTAATGTATATAAGTGTTGTTCTGTCAAGGAGCCAGCAGTCTTCTTCGGCACACCTGCTGGGTGAGGTTCGATGAGGCTCCTCTATGTAGAGTTCTGTTGTGGCCAATAAACGCTTGAACCTTCTACGTTGCCAACTGCTTATTATTGACTTGATATTGCGGGCCACTGGTAAGTGTGGCCCTTGGGATTACTATTAGATTACTTCAGTTGGCGACCATGAAGGGACCCCGTGACAGGGTCTTCTCCCTCCCCGTAAGCGGGTGAGAGGATCGGGGGCGTCTTGGCCGGGTGGGCGGAGGGGAGTCTACGTCCGCTCCGCGCTCCCGCTCGGGGCACCCTCTGCTGCTAGTGACCCTTCACCGGGGTCCTACGGGCTTGACCCAGGAGCTGACCGTATTGGTGGTAAGAAGTTGGCAGCGGAGAACGAACATTCGTACCTGGGTGCACCCGGTGAGTAATTTGTTTGTTTGAAACATGCGCTGTTGAGCGGTGCATTGGTTTGAAGCACGCGCTGTTGAGCGGTGCATCTGGAACAGTTAACTGTATTTGATTTGAGGGGTCATGAGTACCCCAGGAGAATTACGGAGGTCTTGCAGGGTGGTCCGGTAGGGACTGACTGTAGAGACTCCGCGGATCTTTTGTGATATTTCGAGATACTGATCAGATGCCTAGTTGTTACCTGTGAGTAATACGTGGCCGGATTGCACTCGGAAACGCCTGTGGCTATAACTGGGTAGCCATGAGACACATCTGAAGTACGGCTTGGTCTACATCAGAACAGTCTCAGTGGTGAACCAGGGAGGTCATGGGATTGTACGTAATCCAGTCCGTGGTTACCCCTGTCTGACCGTCTCCTGCCAATACGGCTTGTTGTGATCGTGGTGATCCTTTTTGAATAATTCTCCACGAACGGGAGTCGAGGGGCTCTGTTCGTTTGTTTGGATGCATCAAATGTTGGCAGGGTGAACTGCAGAAAGTAATGTCGACATACATATTATTTGTGGTGTAAAGTTTGTTATCTGGTATTTGTGTTTGTCTAACTATCCAACATGTCATGTTTCAGCAAATTGAATTGTTTTGGTTGTTGTTGTCGGACCAGCGACTCTCGGTTGGCCGAGAGTCAGCCTGCCCCTCTGGAGGGCAGTCCCAGCCATTTCATGTATGTGAAGCACGGAATTGCCCCCATATTGTTTAACACCCTGTGGCACAAGTATACCAAAGGTAATGAAGAGTTGCAGTGGCCGAAGACTGGTTCCTTTGACGAAAAGAAAGTTGCCTTGTTGCAGGAGCAACTATTCTCCAGGCGCAGTAGACAATCTATGTTTGATGCCTTAAACGCCTGGCAGAAAGAGGCCAAGCAAAGACGAATGAAGTTGGCAAGAGCCAAGGCAGGGCAGACCGTAACTCAGAAAGCTGTAGCCTACGACAGAGCAAGGGTAGAGAAAGGAATAGATTGTATGAATCGGAAGTTTAGGTTAAAAGTTGACAAAAGTTATGTGGCCCGACCCAATGCAGAAGATGAGATAGAAGACCTGCTGGACATGCGACCGCCACCCCCGTATGTCCCGCAACGGTTGTATCCGGAGGTAACAGCTGCTGTCGTATCGGCAGGGACACAGGCTGTTGACCCCATGCCGGCGCCAGTTGCCTCTCTAGCAACTTCAGTCGCGTCAGCGCCTCAGCCCCCCTCCCTTGCGCTGGTCCTTGATCATTCCCGGCTGTCCTCTTCTGTCTCGGGCAGTATGGCCCTATGGCCCAATTTGCTGTCGGCCTCGACAGCTGAAGCTACACAGCTGTCTCCGGGGGCCATGTATTCCCCTTCCGCCCTGACCTCTTCCTCCGCGAGCGCAACCCCTTTCACAGCTGTTTCGACTCCAGTACATCCGACCGGTTCATTAGATGGTAGGAAGTTGTTCACTCGATCAGCCTTAGGAACCGAGGAGAAGGAGGCCATTGCAGTCCATGCATCCCAGTGGATGCGGCAACCCATCTATACCCTGATCGACATATGGAACACCGTGCGAAATTATGAACCAGTAATGCAGCAACACGCGCTGGCCCATATGGCCCAACGCCTCATCTCATTGTGGGAACAAGCCTATAAAGGGGACAGAGCTCCGGCCATCCTGTATGATATTTGCACTCAGGCCCATAGATCGCAGCTGAGTCCAGAAGCGGTGTATGGGAACGTGAACACTTTAGTCAATTACAGAATGCGCCTGCCCACAGCTAGCTCCATAGGGGTACAGCAATTCCTGATGCGTGAGGTGCACCCTATTTATCACCCCAAAGTAACCGAGATAATAGACGCACAAGGGGCGGTCACCCGCCCCAGGGTAGCCGCCTGTTTTCAGGAACAATGGGCATATACCCCCTGGAAACGTAGTGAGGTACTTTCTTTGAAAACTCAGTTGCCTGACCCCAGGAAGAACCCTACCGCATATTATAAGGAACTGACAGAAGCCGCCTCCTCGGCAGTAATGACACTGGCTGACATTGAGCTATTCTTTGCTCTATTGGTACCGGTGGACATATGGCGGCAGGTACACGACCAGGATCATGTGGCAGAGTTCGGAGGAACATGGGAACAATTGAGAGACTGGGACAGGGATCGTAAGCCAGGAGATAAGCCTAGAAATGAGATATTGACTTTACCGGAGAAAATAATAACCTATATGCATTCCCTAATTCCCCCCAGGAAGGTGGATTGGGACAAATTGACTGCTTGCAAGCAGAAGAAAGACGAGAACGTGTCCGACTTCTTCACGAGGTTCGAGGGGGTTTTTATTGATTTTAGTGGGCAAGACCTGTCCAAGGAGGGTGGCATACGTCTGTTTGTCAACAGATTTGTAACTAACCTGTTGCCTGAGATATTGGCCCGACTTCAGGCTGCGGAGAGTACCTGGACTACATCAACCCCCTCGACCATTCTGAGCATGGCCCAATACTATGAGCATCGGGAGAATGAGAGTAAGGAAAAGACGGAAAAGAGATCAAAGGACTTGAAAACTAGGGTTTTGTTACAGCAAGTTGAGAGGGGACACGGTAGGGGTAGGGGAACACAGAATTTCGCCCCACGAGGGGCGGGACTCGGACATGGTGGGGGACGAACTGATTTAGGAATAAATCAGTGTGCATTCTGTAAGCAGGAAGGGCACTGGCGAGCTCAGTGTCCGTTGCTGCAGGCGCAGAACGGGGTTTCGAGGGGTCAAGGAAGAGGCCGCGGAGGTGGTCGTCGAGGTGGATATACGAGACAAGACGGAGCTGGGCAAGGTGAGGATAGCCAGAATTGTTTTGATCATGGTCAAGGAAAACAGTACTATAACGAAGGATGTGTAAGTAATGACTCGGCAGGCTACAGTGAGGCATAGGGAAGCCGAGGACAGAGTGGGGGACGCGTGTCAATTCCGATCGATCAAAACGGACCTTATGTACATGCTCGTCTAATGGATGCATCAGGTAAGTTTCTAGTTGACACAGGGGCTATGAATAGTTCTGTTTCACACGCCCTCGTCCCTGGGGCTGCTCTGTCTGGCCAGAATAATGTGTCTGTCGGTTTCTCCGGAACTCCAGTGGTAAGCCCCATCTCCCAACCTCTTTCTCTTAACTTGGGGCCGATTTCAATTGACTCACCTTTCCTTCTGACCTCACAATGTGGGGAGAATCTTTTGGGTATGGACATACTGAAGAGGCTGTATGCCCGCATCTATTGCTCTCCTGATGGTGTCTACTTAACGATTAGGAAACCCTTACCTCCCTCTGCACAATGTTTCTCTAAAACGGACCCTTTGCCCCCTGAGCTCGCCAAGATTCCACAGAGTCTCTGGGCTACTGGAGATACTGATGTCGGGTTGTTAAGCATACCACCCATTTCGATCACTCTGAAACAAAATGCTCGATTACCCAGAGTCCCGCAGTATAAAATAGCCCCCGCGGGGGAGCGGGCATTACTCTCCATTGTCCACGATTTGATCCGCATGGGGGTAGTGGAAGAGACGGTTTCTAACACGTGCAACAGCCCTATTCTTCCTATTCTTAAACGTGCCCCGATAGATCAGAGTCCTGATTATGCGGATACTTATTGTTTTGTGATCGACCTGCGAGGAATCAACAAGATTGTTGTACCCCAATATCCTGTAGTGCCTGACATCACTACTATCCTGACTATGATTCCCCCGACGGCTAGATTTTTCTCTGTCATTGATTTGAAGAACGCTTTTTTCAGTATTCCCATACATCAAGATAGCCGTTATCTTTTCGGATTCTCCTTAGGGGGTCGCAGCTTCAGATTTTGTCGCGCCCCACAGGGCTATACAGAGAGTCCTAGTATTTATAGCCAAGCACTTAAAACATTGTTGGATACATTAACCTTGCCACCCGGTAACGTTTTGGTGCAGTATGTGGATGATCTTCTCGTGGCCTCTGATACTGAGCATGGTTGCCGACTGGCGACGTCTGCCTTGTTACAACACCTGGCGGAACACGGTAACAAAGTTTCGTTGTCTAAATTTCAATATTATCGACCGGAGGTGACCTATCTCGGTCATCTCCTGTCGAAAGAGGGACGACGACTAACCCCTGATCGTATTCTAACCATATCTAACATGCCTGTTCCTTGCACGCAACGTGATGTCCGTGCTTTGCTTGGTATAACTTCTTACTGTCGCCAATGGATCCCTAACTATTCCCTATTGACTAAACCTTTCTTGCATTTAACGACTAAAGACGTGCATGAACCTTTACCTTGGACAGCTGAATGTCAGAATGCTTTTGTTGCTCTGAAATCTGCTCTTTGCTCTGCTCCTGTGCTTGGCACCCCTGATTACCGGAAGCCCTTTGTACTCTATGTGCATGAGGTGGACGGTTGCTCGCTTTCAGTGTTAACACAAGGATTTGGTGGTAAGCAAAGACCTTGTGCATACTTTTCGGTGGTATTGGATAATGTTGCCAGGGCACTTCCCAGTTGTCTGAGAGCCACGGCTGCGGTTGCTGTGGCGATCCGACAATCGGAAGGGCTCGTCCTGAATACGGACCTGACAGTGATGGTGCCCCACGCTGTGGACGTATTATTGAACAGGACACAGACTCAGCACTTAACTAGTGCTCGTCTTACGGGGTACGAATTGACCCTGTTTGCACCACACATTACTATAAAACGTTGTGTCACCTTGAACCTTGCTACGCTACTACCCCTTCCCCCGGAGGATCATAGTCAAGATATACATGATTGCATATTTCGGACAGAAGAGGAAACGAAGGGGCGGATAGATTTGACATTCCTTTATCTGACCCTCAAGGGGAATTGTATGTTGATGGTTCATGTTTTTGGCTACCCAATGGCACCATAACTGCTGCTTATGCGATAACCACGTTGCAAACAGTAGTTGAGACGGCCAAGGTACCTTATCGATCGGCTCAGGCTACCGAGTAAGTCGCACTACTGAGGGCTTGTGAATTGGGTGAAGGGTTGAGGATAAATGTCTACACCGATAGCCAGTACCCCTTCGGCGTAGCACATAGCTTTGGAGGATTGTGGGCGGAGAGAGGTTTCCTTACATCCCATGGACAAAAGATACAGAATGGTCAATTGGTGTTGAGATTGTTAGCCGCCCTGACCCTGCCCCAAGCTATAGCAGTTGTTAAGTGCAGTGCGCACAAAGCAATAGTTGATGATGTGGGTAAGGGTAATTCCTTTGCAGACAGAATTGCTAAAGAGACTGCCCAATCCAATACCACTTCCATGTTTGTAACAAGTTCACATAACGGGATGATAGAGGCGGAGGCATTCAGTAACACTATAGACAGCGTAAGAGAATTGCAATAAGAAGCAACCCCTGAAGAACTACAATACTGGCAAGAACAGATAGGGAAGCTGGATGACAATGGATCCAGCTGGTCCTTGATCATTCCCGGCTGTCCTCTTCTGTCTCGGGCAGTATGGCCCTATGGCCCAATTTGCTGTCGGCCTCGACAGCTGAAGCTACACAGCTGTCTCCGGGGGCCATGTATTCCCCTTCCGCCCTGACCTCTTCCTCCGCGAGCGCAACCCCTTTCACAGCTGTTTCGACTCCAGTACATCCGACCGGTTCATTAGATGGTAGGAAGTTGTTCACTCGATCAGCCTTAGGAACCGAGGAGAAGGAGGCCATTGCAGTCCATGCATCCCAGTGGATGCGGCAACCCATCTATACCCTGACCGACATATGGAACACCGTGCGAAATTATGAACCAGTAATGCAGCAACACGCGCTGGCCCATATGGCCCAACGCCTCATCTCATTGTGGGAACAAGCCTATAAAGGGGACAGAGCTCCGGCCATCCTGTATGATATTTGCACTCAGGCCCATAGATCGCAGCTGAGTCCAGAAGCGGTGTATGGGAACGTGAACACTTTAGTCAATTACAGAATGCGCCTGCCCACAGCTAGCTCCATAGGGGTACAGCAATTCCTGATGCGTGAGGTGCACCCTATTTATCACCCCAAAGTAACCGAGATAATAGACGCACAAGGGGCGGTCACCCGCCCCAGGGTAGCCGCCTGTTTTCAGGAACAATGGGCATATACCCCCTGGAAACGTAGTGAGGTACTTTCTTTGAAAACTCAGTTGCCTGACCCCAGGAAGAACCCTACCGCATATTATAAGGAACTGACAGAAGCCGCCTCCTCGGCAGTAATGACACTGGCTGACATTGAGCTATTCTTTGCTCTATTGGTACCGGTGGACATATGGCGGCAGGTACACGACCAGGATCATGTGGCAGAGTTCGGAGGAACATGGGAACAATTGAGAGACTGGGACAGGGATCGTAAGCCAGGAGATAAGCCTAGAAATGAGATATTGACTTTACCGGAGAAAATAATAACCTATATGCATTCCCTAATTCCCCCCAGGAAGGTGGATTGGGACAAATTGACTGCTTGCAAGCAGAAGAAAGACGAGAACGTGTCCGACTTCTTCACGAGGTTCGAGGGGGTTTTTATTGATTTTAGTGGGCAAGACCTGTCCAAGGAGGGTGGCATACGTCTGTTTGTCAACAGATTTGTAACTAACCTGTTGCCTGAGATATTGGCCCGACTTCAGGCTGCGGAGAGTACCTGGACTACATCAACCCCCTCGACCATTCTGAGCATGGCCCAATACTATGAGCATCGGGAGAATGAGAGTAAGGAAAAGACGGAAAAGAGATCAAAGGACTTGAAAACTAGGGTTTTGTTACAGCAAGTTGAGAGGGGACACGGTAGGGGTAGGGGAACACAGAATTTCGCCCCACGAGGGGCGGGACTCGGACATGGTGGGGGACGAACTGATTTAGGAATAAATCAGTGTGCATTCTGTAAGCAGGAAGGGCACTGGCGAGCTCAGTGTCCGTTGCTGCAGACGCAGAACGGGGTTTCGAGGGGTCAAGGAAGAGGCCGCGGAGGTGGTCGTCGAGGTGGATATACGAGACAAGACGGAGCTGGGCAAGGTGAGGATAGCCAGAATTGTTTTGATCATGGTCGAGGAAAACAGTACTATAACGAAGGATGTGTAAGTAATGACTCGGCAGGCTACAGTGAGGCATAGGGAAGCCGAGGACAGAGTGGGGGACGCGTGTCAATTCCGATCGATCAAAACGGACCTTATGTACATGCTCGTCTAATGGATGCATCAGGTAAGTTTCTAGTTGACACAGGGGCTATGAATAGTTCTGTTTCACACGCCCTCGTCCCTGGGGCTGCTCTGTCTGGCCAGAATAATGTGTCTGTCGGTTTCTCCGGAACTCCAGTGGTAAGCCCCATCTCCCAACCTCTTTCTCTTAACTTGGGGCCGATTTCAATTGACTCACCTTTCCTTCTGACCTCACAATGTGGGGAGAATCTTTTGGGTATGGACATACTGAAGAGGCTGTATGCCCGCATCTATTGCTCTCCTGATGGTGTCTACTTAACGATTAGGAAACCCTTACCTCCCTCTGCACAATGTTTCTCTAAAACGGACCCTTTGCCCCCTGAGCTCGCCAAGATTCCACAGAGTCTCTGGGCTACTGGAGATACTGATGTCGGGTTGTTAAGCATACCACCCATTTCGATCACTCTGAAACAAAATGCTCGATTACCCAGAGTCCCGCAGTATAAAATAGCCCCCGCGGGGGAGCGGGCATTACTCTCCATTGTCCACGATTTGATCCGCATGGGGGTAGTGGAAGAGACGGTTTCTAACACGTGCAACAGCCCTATTCTTCCTATTCTTAAACGTGCCCCGATAGATCAGAGTCCTGATTATGCGGATACTTATTGTTTTGTGATCGACCTGCGAGGAATCAACAAGATTGTTGTACCCCAATATCCTGTAGTGCCTGACATCACTACTATCCTGACTATGATTCCCCCGACGGCTAGATTTTTCTCTGTCATTGATTTGAAGAACGCTTTTTTCAGTATTCCCATACATCAAGATAGCCGTTATCTTTTCGGATTCTCCTTAGGGGGTCGCAGCTTCAGATTTTGTCGCGCCCCACAGGGCTATACAGAGAGTCCTAGTATTTATAGCCAAGCACTTAAAACATTGTTGGATGCATTAACCTTGCCACCCGGTAACGTTTTGGTGCAGTATGTGGATGATCTTCTCGTGGCCTCTGATACTGAGCATGGTTGCCGACTGGCGACGTCTGCCTTGTTACAACACCTGGCGGAACACGGTAACAAAGTTTCGTTGTCTAAATTTCAATATTATCGACCGGAGGTGACCTATCTCGGTCATCTCCTGTCGAAAGAGGGACGACGACTAACCCCTGATCGTATTCTAACCATATCTAACATGCCTGTTCCTTGCACGCAACGTGATGTCCGTGCTTTGCTTGGTATAACTTCTTACTGTCGCCAATGGATCCCTAACTATTCCCTATTGACTAAACCTTTCTTGCATTTAACGACTAAAGACGTGCATGAACCTTTACCTTGGACAGCTGAATGTCAGAATGCTTTTGTTGCTCTGAAATCTGCTCTTTGCTCTGCTCCTGTGCTTGGCACCCCTGATTACCGGAAGCCCTTTGTACTCTATGTGCATGAGGTGGACGGTTGCTCGCTTTCAGTGTTAACACAAGGATTTGGTGGTAAGCAAAGACCTTGTGCATACTTTTCGGCGGTATTGGATAATGTTGCCAGGGCACTTCCCAGTTGTCTGAGAGCCACGGCTGCGGTTGCTGTGGCGATCCGACAATCGGAAGGGCTCGTCCTGAATACGGACCTGACAGTGATGGTGCCCCACGCTGTGGACGTATTATTGAACAGGACACAGACTCAGCACTTAACTAGTGCGCGTCTTACGGGGTACGAATTGACCCTGTTTGCACCACACATTACTATAAAACGTTGTGTCACCTTGAACCTTGCTACGCTACTACCCCTTCCCCCGGAGGATCATAGTCAAGATATACATGATTGCATATTTCGGACAGAAGAGGAAACGAAGGGGCGGATAGATTTGACATTCCTTTATCTGACCCTCAAGGGGAATTGTATGTTGATGGTTCATGTTTTTGGCTACCCAATGGCACCATAACTGCTGCTTATGCGATAACCACGTTGCAAACAGTAGTTGAGACGGCCAAGGTACCTTATCGATCGGCTCAGGCTGCCGAGTAAGTCGCACTACTGAGGGCTTGTGAATTGGGTGAAGGGTTGAGGATAAATGTCTACACCGATAGCCAGTACGCCTTCGGCGTAGCACATAGCTTTGGAGGATTGTGGGCGGAGAGAGGTTTCCTTACATCCCATGGACAAAAGATACAGAATGGTCAATTGGTGTTGAGATTGTTAGCCGCCCTGACCCTGCCCCAAGCTATAGCAGTTGTTAAGTGCAGTGCGCACAAAGCAATAGTTGATGATGTGGGTAAGGGTAATTCCTTTGCAGACAGAATTGCTAAAGAGACTGCCCAATCCAATACCACTTCCATGTTTGTAACAAGTTCACATAACGGGATGATAGAGGCGGAGGCATTCAGTAACACTATAGACAGCGTAAGAGAATTGCAATAAGAAGCAACCCCTGAAGAACTACAATACTGGCAAGAACAGATAGGGAAGCTGGATGACAATGGATGTTGGGTTGATCTGTCTGAAAGATGTAGGTGGCTGCTACCGAACGCCTTTGTGACTGCAGTTGTGTCCATGGCACACGGTCCGGCACATGTGGGAATTCAAGGCATTTGCGCAATCCTGGATCCTGTGTGGTATAATACCAACATTCACAGGACTGCGAAGCATCTAGTTCAAAATTGCATGATCTGTCTACGGCATAACCCGGGGGGTAGCATCCCTGTTTTGACTGGTAGCTTCGCGCCACCCACCCTACCTTTTGAGGTACTACAAATGGACTTCATTCAGTTTGAACGGGTTAATAATCTTAAGTACGTTTTGGTGGTGGTCTGTATGTTTAGCAAGTGGGTGGAGGCGTACCCTACCAAGGAAAATACTGCCTTAGCCACTGCGAAGGCCTTGGTAAAAGAGTTATTTCCCCGCTATGGGGTACCCCGGGTGATTTGGAGTGACAATGGGAAACATTTCAATGCCGATCTGGTTAAACATGTTTGCAAGGGCCTGGCAATACAGCAGAAGTTTCATGCGGCTCGCCATCCCCAATCAGCAGGATTGGTGAAAAAATATAATGGAATCCTTAAATTAAAGCTGGCCAAGTTGCAGGACACCACAGGTCTAAAGTGGCCTGATCTCTTACCTCTAGCTTTACTATCTGTAAGGACCACTCCTCACTCCCGTAGTGGAATATCGCCATATGAGGTAATATTTGGTAGACCCACTAATGTATGGGGCGTACCGCGACCAAAATCCCTTAGAGACATCGAGTACCCTATGTTGGCAGACTACCTTTATGCACTAACTAAAGATCTTCGTTCCATTCACCAACAGATAACAGCAGTGCTGCAGCCTCTGCCGGAGGGTCCCGGACACGGTGTGGAGCCTGGACAGTGGGTTCTGGTTTGGAACTACCAACGGAAATCGAGTCTAGACCCACGCTGGACCAAGCCTTTCCAGGTACTTCTGGACACAAGGACGGCTGTGAAGATCGATGGGAATCGGCATTGGATTCATGTGTCTCACCTCAAGAAGGTCCCCCTTCCCTTCCCTGATGACCATCGGGACTAAAGCGAGGTGTTGAGACACGAAAGCGACGAGTCAGCCGAAGAGTCACCTTCCCCGGACGCCCGAGGAGAAACGGATGGGCGAGAGGAGGGTGTCGAAAGTTCGGCGACATCTGTAAAAGGTAATCAGGCATCTGGGGTTACAACGGGTGACAAGAGAAGTCACGCACCCAATCCTTTACCTGACCCCACTGTGCCTGTTCTTTTCATTAATCCTGAAACACCGGGTCACGTTCGCTATAACCTGCGGCCCCGACCAAAAGCAAAGATCCCAGGCTCAGGCTAAAGAATGAGAGCAAGAGATCTGGGTAGCCTCTGGGAATAAATAAAAACACTTGACTGAACCCGTTGAGAGCTTGGAACTTTTTGATATTGCTCTGTTCAGAAAGAAGAGAGAGACATTGGTAGACCGGTGGGGCCCAGGTGGAGTTTTCCTTTCTTTGAAATTACCTGGAACAATAGGAGTCTGCCTGTGAGGCTCTATAACGGACACAGGAAAGAAGCACCCTCCGGCAGGATTGGACTGCTTGTAGATTTTCTGATTTCCCGAGCTTATAACTGGACTTTTAGTGAGAATGTACCCTTTTGGCCGTTTTGTCCCTGAAGAGGAGCGTCCCATAGTACACCGCCCTTTGCATCCACATTTGCCAATGTTTTCTACTTGGAGCTTGCGTGCCAAGATTGTTTTTATTGTCATAATAATTGTTTCATTAATGCTATGTTTAGGAATATTCATTTATCTAGTCCCCGAGGAGCACCATTTTCAGACTTTTGCCCCGCATAAAGAAAGACACCGCCAGACCTATGTAAACAATGCTTTCATTGAAATGTTGCACCAAACCCACAGTTCAACGAATACCACAAACTGCTGGGTATGTGGGCTCCTCCCGTCAGTAATGCACAAACATGATCTGTTCATTTCAATGCCATTGTCATATTTAGGCAGTTGTGAAGCATGGTTCAGATTATTGTCAATGATGTACGAACATTATGCTGTTGATGGACACCGATTTTCAGAGAAGGATTATGATTTGATTCTGGCCTATATAGAAAGACATCAGGGATTCACCCCAAACCCCGAAGGTACGGACGGTACCCTGGAACCTACCGCTTGTATGAATGTATATACTGAACATGAGAATGACACCTGGTTAAGGGATGAGGTATCAGATTTCGTGTCCTTCAACTTTACTGAGTTTTTTAGATATTTCCAGGAGCGAAATGTGTCAAATGAAAAAGTCATCCCGGTCCCTGTGTTGAATAGCACATCCTCCTTTTGCATACATGGTACTGGCCATTTATTTGTTGGTTACAGTAGATGTAACTATACCTATAGATTACAAACTTTTAGCAGCCCGCCTATACTCACCCCCCGAATGTATATTTTGTATGTGGAGAAAATGCTTACACTTGGCTTCCAAGAGGATGGTCAGTTAAATGCTACTTGTCCTTATATCCTCCTGTTTAAATAGCACCTTCTGATTATCACCGGTCTCATTCACTGAACCGGCGAAGCTTGAACTCAGTAAAAACTGACGGAGATGCCACTGACCAGACTGATACCCCTGCCCAACATTTTGTCGATATAATAAAGGGAGTTCTGCCTATGTGGGGACCCATTGTGACCAGTAAAGAAGTTAGAAGACTGTTCCGAGTGGTAGAAGGAGTAATAAATACCACTGTTGGTATACTGACCAATATCACAGTCGAGCTTCAAGCGACCCGACTTGTGATGCTTCAGAACCGCCTTGTTTTAGACGTCATTCTAGCCGATCGTGGGGGAGCATGTAGAGTGATTGGCAGCTCCTGCTGTGTATATATACCTGACTCCGCCCCCTCAGTCCCTCTGGCCATACAGAAGTTACATCGGTTGGCATCCGAGATTCACACGGAGACCGGAACCTGGTCTATTTCAGGCTGGTTTTGGGATCTCCTTACCACTTGGGGTTGGAAGATCTTCATGTGCCTTCTAGGAATAGGAGGTTTTCTGTTCACTTGTTGTATCTGCATCCAATGTTGGCCCGCTTGCTGTTCCTATTGTGCCACCCAAGTCCGCCTTGCCTTACCCACTCCTAAAGCAAATCCCAGTAAGATGAATGCTCAACTAGTTCAGAAAGAGATACAAGACATAATGCAAATAGACGAGGGAATTTTCTAAGAATAGTTCCGTGAATAGCTACATTATGCTAAAAAGGGCCGTTCTGTGGGATTCAGGCCAGTATATAAAGTTAGCATAACGTATCTAGGGTTGTGTCTCCCTCAATGTACATAGAACTGCTTCCTAAGATGGCTTATTCTTTACAGTGTACTGCATGATGGAAAGGGCCGAAAAGCCACAGTTCAGCCATATTGGATCACGACTGCCTAGGCCTAGGTCACGTGACTCTCTGTAAACACTATCTGTATGATTTAGCTTGTACCAGCCTAAAGACAGGGTGAATTGTATTTACGGCTGAGGCCCAAGGTCACATCTGCGGAAGGGAGTACTAAGCTAAATTCCTCTGTGCCCGAGACGAAAGGGAGTCACCCGGCCGACCTTCTTTGAACAAGATAGTAACATTATACGGGCAGATGGTATGAGCTCATTTTAGGAGCTCTAGGACTAACTAGTACTTTTCCACTTGCAATGCTTTGTATGCTGAAACCGTAATGTCTATAAGTGTTGTTCTGTCAAGGAGCCAGCAGTCTTCTTCGGCACACCTGCTGGGTGAGGTTCGATGAGGCTCCTCTATGTAGAGTTCTGTTGTGGCCAATAAACGCTTGAACCTTCTACGTTGCCAACTGCTTATTATTGACTTGATATTGCGGGCAACTGGTAAGTGTGGCCCTTGGGATTACTATTAGATTACTTCACCAGAGTGGGGTGAGTTGGGTTATGACACCGTACCTGCCTAGTTTTTTAAGTGCTATGTTCAAATGTGGACTGTATGTGCCGTCAGTAAAATCAGTGGGGTATTCCGCTTTCTAGTGTATAATGCCCGCATTATTCCTCTCTACCCCAACCCATGTCTATCTGCTATAAACGCGGGGTCTGTTTGCGGGGCGTGAATCCATTGATTAAGTACCATCAACTGGGATGCCCAATAATATAGTTGTATGTTTGGAAGTGCTATGCCCCCATTGTACCAGCTCCTGACCAATTTATTCATGGCAATAAGGGCCGTTTTTTTCCCGAGAGTTAAATGGATACTTCCGCCGCTATAAATCCTACTTTTTTAATGCACTGCACCGTGCCCATGGGCCTACCAAAGGCCTATCTTTGGGGTGACTTGCAAGTAACAAAAAGGAAGGTTTGGGCCTGGCAAGTAGGTTAACTTGCTACGTCGAAATGAACGTTTAAACTACGCACACAGGCTCTGATGTGGCAGGCCTGTGACATGTTTAAAGGGCTACTGAAGTGGGTAGCACAATCAGTGCTACAGCCCCACTAGCAGCATTTTGTGCATAAACCAATGTCACCATGTTTTGAGCACAAAGCATATGCACTTTAGCACTGGTGAGCAGTGGTAAAATGACCAGAATCCTAAAGCCAACAACAATGAACTCAGCAAAAAGGGCAGGAGGGTGGAAAAATGTTTGGGGTGACCCTGCAGAAAGGGCAATTTCCACCACAACCCCCTCCAGCCTAAAGCCAGAGTAGATTAATTAAAACCTTGATGGACTTACCTGCTTTGGGTGATAGAACATGGCCAATGGCCCACTACTACAGGTGCACTTGCCAGTTCTATGCCTCACTGAAACCAGTTTGATCCCTTTGTCTATACTCTAAGGGCCCACTGAACTGACCACTGGGGAATCTTTCTCCTCACCTGAGGAACCCATCAGTGCAGCACCGAACATTACTTTGCTCACAGATGCCTCCCAGTCGGTATACAGTACCACCATAGCCAACAATGTGATGTGGCCCTTTCCACCCCTTGGATTTGACTCTGTCCTCAATCCAGGGAAAACTCTGAACACAAGGACAACAACCAACAGAGGCCTGTGGTGGCTGCCCCTCCCAGTTCCCCTGACACCGGGAGCAATTCATTTCCCAGAATGCAGTCTATTGGCATCTGGGGACTAACTATGACCCTCCTCTGGGTCACCTTCCCACCCCACTCTAGGGATACCAGGTCCATAGGGCAGAGGAAGTCTAGCCTATGGGCTGGAAAAACCCTACACACCTGGACGATGTACTGCTCTGGACAAACTAGCCTTTGAAAACCATGGTCTGGCTAGCCACGTTTTCCCTCAGAGAAGTGATTGGGACTCCATTCACTGACACCAGGTGGAAGTGACAACTCCCACCCTCAGGGATCACCAGCTCACCTCTTAGTACACCGCCCAACTAAAGCAGATCAAGGCATGGTCAATATTCTGCCCATGGGAGAAACTTACCACTAAGACCACAATGGTCATTCCTGCAGAGGAACGACTAGTGGATGGTTTCTTAGGACAGACAGGGTCTGCCTGCTTGCATCCTCGCTAGGAACACTCAAAGCAGCAGGGTTGGAAATGGGGCACCCTGGGCCACCGCACACCGGAACCTCCTCCCTGTTTCTCAGAAGGAGCATGGGAACCCATTTCTCCCCCCTTACCCTGGTACTTGTCTATGTCTCCCTTGACATCCCCCTCTCTCTCTGCTGGGGGAGCCTGAACCACCTGTCTTGGAGTCACTCCCAGATAACTTACTGTGGATGCTGGTGCTGACCCAGCGATCTGCCTTCTTGGCAAGCTCTCTGGGGTCAGTGAGCTTACTATCAATAAGGTGTTGGTGCAGATATGGAAATCAAAGACTGAACATATTCAGCATGACACACAGCAGTCAGGCTTACCTTAAGAGGCAATGTGTAAAGTATTTGTGCACACTTTAATTACAGTAAAACAGTGCAAATACCACAAAAAGACTTCACAGCAGTTTAGAAAAATAGAGAATATTTATCTGAGTAAAACAAGACAAAAAGCACAAAAATCCAATAAGTAGAACTTGAATTCTCAAAGATTAAATGTGAAAACAGTACTTAGAAGTCACTAGCGGTCAAAAGGTTACCTGAGGTTACAAGGGACCGGTACAAATCCAATGTTTAGGACGACCTTTATGAAGGGCAGGCCCGCTACAGAACCCACGCAGGCTCCCCTGAGAAAATACTTTGTATGAAGCAAAATGTCAACATCGAGCACACGATGCATCAGAATTTTCCCCACAGGCAGGATCACTGAGTCAGAGATGAGCCTCGCAGATGGCTTTGAAAAATCGGTGCAGCATCGTTGCCGAGCCTCGCAGTTGGGACCCACGTCGTCATCAGTTTGGCACTGCATCTGGGAACGATGTGTTGATTTTTCTCACGCAACAATGTGTTGATTTTTCTCACGCAACAGCCGAGGTCACAAAGCAACTCATTAAAAGCCTAAAAACTATTGTGAACTCAGAAGACAGGCTCAACCTCCCATCACTGAAGTCATATCACACCACACGTCAGGGGGTCCCCTGGCTGCCTATACACAAACAAGCATGTAAGAAATTTGAGTAATGGTAGAGGGGAGTAAAAAGTCTTCTCAAGCAACAAATACAATCCTTATCAGGCTAAACTACAAAGTCACTAAATTAACCTGTGCTTAACCCTCTGCTAGCTTGGCACATAAACAGTCAGGCTTAACTTAGAGGCAATGTGTAAAGTATTTATGAAACAGTAGAACCAGAAATATTTAGTCCTGACGTTTTAAGTAGATATAGCACCTAAAAGCATTAAGGGACACTTGTGGTCATATGCTCGCGTTATTGGTTGAGACCCACCAGGATGGAGTGTGGGAGGGATACAAGGGCCAGGTTAGCCAAGATGAAAAGTTATCTTCTCAAAGTCCAACATAAAGATTTCTGTTCATGGTGAAGGAGGTCGCGGGGAGCAGGGAGAGCATTGTGGAAAGTTGTCACTGTAATGTGAAGAGCAGGCAGGGGAGCACAAGCTGTTGTTGCTGTAGCACGAAGATGAGGTCGAACATCTGGGATGACCATTGTTGAAGCATTGCCTTCACGGGTTCATCAGAGCTTCACATTTGCGTTCATTGTGAGTAGCAGAGTCTCGGCATGAACAGGCCCGTTCATGGTTGCGAAGAGACCAAAACTTCAGTATTTCATCTTTTCCTGTAGCGTGCTTTCTAATGCCAGCCAAGAGTCCAGGGGGACGCACCTCTTGGGGATCAGGGGGTCACTCTAGCAGAGGCTAGCAGGGTTCAGGCAGGTCTAGTTGCAGGACTATCCAGGGCCAGTGCAGCAGGTCAGCTGGGCAGTTGCAGACAGGCCTCTAGAGTTTATTATATAACAGTAGCTCAAACAGAAGGTAAGCGAACTGACCCTTGGAGTCACTAAGGTAGCCTGGGATGAAGGAAGCAGGGTTCAAGTTTTTATTCTCAGAGATCATAACAAACCTTAAGAAGTAAGGCAGCCCTCTGGAGGTCAAGGCAGTCCTCAAGCATCAGGGAAGTCCTTTGATAGCAGCAGGGCAGTCCTCTGAGGGACAAGGAAGGCCTCAAGCACCAGTTCAAGCTCAAAGAAACAAGAGAAACATTCTTCTGTGATGTCCACAGGTTCAGGACTGTACTGAAGAGTGTCTCTGAAGATTTGAAATATACACCTCTTGCCAGCCTTTGTAGTGGGGGAATTCCCTATACTACTCTCACACCTGGTTTCGGGAAGTTCTTCACTTCCCCTAGCAGGGCACCAAGAAGTCTGGAAACAGGATACCCAGGATACTGGCAACAGGCACAAATGGTTAAGAGAAGAAAATGGCAACTTTCTAAAAATTGCATTTTCAGAATTGTGACTTAAAATCTGACTTACTATTAAAGAAAGTTTTAAATTACAATTCAATTGAGTCTAAACAGCATATCTCTACCTGCCACCAATCAATAGTAATCACTTATTAAATGTAATATGGTAACGTAACCCCATGTTAGTCAATGGGAGAGAATGGCCTTAAACTAGTAAAAAAAAGAATTTAGGAGTTTTTCACTACCAGGACGTGTAAAACTTAAACCCACATGTCCTTCCTTTTAGTTACAATGTACCTTGCCATATGAGACTTTAGGGCCTGCTTTAAGGGTCACCTATATGTATTAAAAAGGAAGGTTTAGGCCTGGCAAAAGGTTACGTTTGCCAGGTCAAAATGGCAGTTTAGAAATTCAGTACAGGCGGCAGTGGCAGGTCTGAGACACAATTTAAAAGATGTCTTTGTTGGGTGGGTAGGACAATGCATACTTCAGGCCCATCAGTAGCATTTAATTTACAGGCCCTAGGTACATGCGGTAGCATTTACTTGGGACTAACAAGTAAATTAAATGAGCCCTTTTGGTGTAAGCCAATTTTATCATGTTTGAAGGAGAGAGCACAAACACTTTAGCACTGGTTAGCCGTGGTAAAGTGTGCAGAGCCCTAAACTCAACTAAAATAAATTTAGCAAAGCAAGAGTGAAGGCAAAATATTTAAAGGAATGCCACACCAAAGATTTCAGGTCTAACATCTCTCATTTCAAACTCCTGAGAAACACATTCAGGGCACTACACAACTTAGACCCCAACTACCTGAACAGTCTCAGCTCCTTCCACCTACCACCCGGAGGTCTCCTCTCCTCAGGACTATAGCTTGCACAAATCATGTGATCATGTGCATACACAAATCAGGAGGAGGAACATTCTTTTACATGGCTCTTAAAGCACAGAACGGCCTCCCACTCCATATCAGCGATTCCTAGTCTTTTTTAGTTAAAAGGCCTACCATAGGCAACTCAAGGCACACTCACCTGATCAGTGCCAGGATACCTTTGAGGGTGATAGTGCACTTTGCAATTACACATGCCATAGCATAACAAACTATCATTTTTCAGAAACAATTTGACTCTCATTTTGTGGAAATATGGATTTTTCTGGTCAGTTATGTCCCCTATCTTGGACCCCAACGGTTCTATGTGCATGTTACAAGTACATGTATGTTCCCTCCAGTTCCAGTTATGAAGACGCAAATACATGTGCGTCCACCGTTAACATGTCCTCTGTCAGATCCGCCATGAATAGGCCGGATATTCCATTCCTAAGTATGAAAGGCCACCGGCTTTATATGGTTCACTTATGCCATTTTACAGTCCAGGCAAGTAGGCCCTGATTCTGTCATCAAACTCTTCTTGCCTTCTGCCTCTGAAAGCTCCAGTCTGAGCCTGCATCTGTGACCATGAACTTTGTCTCATTCTCTGCGCGGCTCACGAAGCCTGACATCAGCCTGCTGCCTGCCAAAAACTGTATTTCACCTTCGAAGTTATCTGCTCCGATCCCTGCCCAATGCATTCCTGTCTAGTAGTTTAAGTAAACATTCTGCCAGCTACCGAGCAAAGGCCCGGTTTCTCTGTCTTCATGCAAGTAATTCATAGCCCTATTACTATGGAAGATTCCGCCCTCGCATCTAGTATAGACACTTAGACGCTTGTACACGCACTAACAGTCAGTATAGTCAGTACAGAATAAGATTCTACTCGAAGAGACCTCTCTTTTGGATAACTTAGTTCTTTAAACATAGGATGTTAGATATGATTTGGGATTAGGTTGACTTGACCCTCCAGACTTCTGTCGCCACATGTAGAGCTAAATGTCAAGTCCCCTTCACCCCCTAGTTGCACGTCAATTACACATCATGCTGCTGCGCGCGCATATCTGCCAAGTATTTCTGCTGACATTGCGAAATTCTTTCATGTAACCACCCTCTTATGACATCACATCTGATGACGTTCTTTAAATCACTCCCAGTTACGCCTATTTTTGCTACGTACGAATATATTATCACCACTATCAATTGTTACGCCTCTTGTATTTGCCTCACTGTAATGCCTATTGTATAAAAGTAATTGATTGTTAATAATGTATGTACTTCACTTCCTGAACCTTCGTGGTGATGGAACCTGGAGCAACCGATTATAATCGACCACTGGAATAAAGCCCATTCCGAACCTCTAATACCACGGATTCTGCCTCTTGTTTACTGAGCTATTTTATTATGTTTCTGTATCAAATTAAGTCCCGGTAATTAAATTATTTACCACATGAATGGCGCCCGAATAGGGACACTTTCTCATCTCACGCGCCGGCGGTGCGTTGCAGGCCCGGTCTCCTGCCACAGCTGGACGGACAATAACGCGTACCAGCAGGATTTCCTGTATCTCCCTCCGGTCAAGCGGGGGCGACTGAGGCTGCGATCAACACCCAGACGAGGCGGTGAGAAGTGCGAAGTATCCCGACCAGAGCCTAGCTGAGAGAGCAAGATCCGAGGTATACAGAGGCCCACCAGTTTTCCGAAGTCCCAAGTCGAGTCCAGTGTCCGAAGTGTTCGAGTCGAGTCCAGTCCGGTTCAAGTTCAGTTCAGTTTCCGAGGCCTTCCGTTCCGAGCTACCCGGTGAGTACCATTACTGGGGAGGCGTTCTGGCGTGCACATAAGTTGTGCCGGTCCAGACGGGTTTGGGTACACAAATCCGGTCTGCACTGTTTCAGCAGTGTATCTGTACTGTTTAGCAGTATATCTAGTATATCAAGTATATAAATTCAGAATAATTCAGTTCAAGTCGAGTATTATGTTTAGTGATTAAGTTTTTCTTAGATCGTCATCATCATCGTTGCTCAGTTAAATGTTAAATGTTAAATGTTTTAATAACGTTCTGCATATTGTGGTGTGAATGACTGTTCATTATTGTGTTTAATGTATTAAGTTTGTTCAAAATCAAGTATCAGATCAGTTTTCAATATGCCGCTCTTTTCGAAATTAAGACAGATCACAACAAGAAAAGGGGTACTCGAAGAAGCCGTTCCTATTCCTCCTAGGGACACTCCAGGGCACTTCATGTATCATAAACATGGCTTAGACGCTATATTATTTCTTGATTTATGGGTAGACTACACTAAGGAATTACCAGAAAGTCAGAGGTGGCCCGCGGCTGGGACCTGGGATGCAGAGTGCATCGTGAAAGTAGAGGAAGAATTATGGAAAAAGAAAGCTAGACAATCACAGAAAGACGCCATTGAATTATGGCGTAAAGAATCGTATAGACGTACAGAAAAAGCACGTAGACAGGAAGAGAAGAGTAAAGAGAATTCAAATGAAGTCCGAGAAAATCTATTAATTGAAGAAAGTGCACGAGTGAAATCAGAACAAGTAGACAGACAAAGAAATGCCCTTATGAATGGTATGTATCCCCTTCTGGCTGAAGGATTACCTAAGGCTACTCCAGGGATACCAAAAGACTTGCCAACCCCATTATTTCCAATAAAGGTACATCCTAAGGGGCATCCTAGAACCGCAGAAGATGTTTTTCTTTCCTCATATTTAGATGACGCAGCTCCCGAGTATGCTAATCCCGCCCCACATAGACCGCCTGCCAGGGAGGTTCAACGCCAAGATCCAGTACCCGTATCCCTACAGCAACAAGTTCTGACACAAGTTCCGGCAAGCACATCTGTTTCTGCATCTGTTCCTACAGCTACTTCTATAGCTGTATCCACACCTATAGTTGCTGTATCACGTTCAACGAATCCTTTCACACCCGATACCCCAGACGGGGCTACCGGAGGTGCTACCAATATCTTTTCTACGCCACCTAGAATAAATAAACTTACTTTTCAAGAGTCAGCACATTCACGTACCCCCAAACTCATAAATGCCCGTACGCTTAAGGAACTTCTTATAGATTGTAGATATGACCCTGTGCCCGGAAAAGAGGACGAAATGACCCTAGCATCATTACGTATCAGACGAGCCGCGGTGTATTTAGGGAAGTTACCAGGAATGACTGCGCATCTAGATAATATATACCATTTTGTCCAAACAGGGCGAGATTCTGAATGTATTAACAGAGCTATGGAATACCAGAAAGTGGAAATACAGGGGGAACTGTTACGTTTCCTCATAAATTGTGTGATCAGAAATCAAGACCGACCGGGGGTAGACCCGGAAGCAATGCAGATTCTTACCAGATGGAGCCAGAATATATCAGAAGGGAGACATGATAAGCAAAACTGTATAATAGCCATGTGCCGAAAGGTCCGTAAAGAAATAGAACGCTTACACGAAGAAAGATTAGCGGTAGACCAGTTCGAGCAAAGCGAGGAAGAAGGATCAGGACTGCCCACAGGACAGCCAGAAACTATAGCCTATGTAGGTAGAGGAAGATCTTGTAATAATACTAGATGTCTTACTGATCCGATACGTCCGATATGTCTAGAAAATAACAGGAATTTTCAAACACCTAAAATAAATATGAGGTCCCCCGAGCATTCGTTCCAAGCCGCTGACAAATTACTGCGAGAACGAAGGGGTTATCATTTTCTTGATTCTATGGATGAACAAGAATTAGCTAGGTCAGCCGTTCATTGGATTGACAGTCCCGGAAAGTATGATGATGATACAGTAGCACACACATTTTTGAATCTCCCCCCAGATGAACAGCGTTTAGCTGGGATTTATATGATTCAACAACTTCTTATACTATATAAAAGCCAACATTCAGATCCTGGTCCCTTACCTGATATATTGACTGAATTACTCACGAATAGATGGAGAGGTTCAGGTACTAAGTTAATTAAAGAAATACTAGAATCAAGAAAGCAGTACATTCTTTTTATATTGCCAGAACATGTCTCACTGCCCATCAAGGAAAGAACCACGTATTACATGGACAGACAGAATCCCTTACGAGAAGTGCACCCAATAAAGGGCGAGGACAATGAGTTTAAACGTGTATATGTATATACGCCCATATCGAAAATAGAATTGTTGGAAATGAAGAAAGTGGTACCCAGTCATGACAAAGACCCAGCGGGTTTCCACCGAGAAATTAAAGACATGTTACTCATGGGAGAGTATACCTATCCCGACATTATGACCATATTAAAGGTATTGATGCCTGCTGGCATTTACGAAAAACTGAAGGAAAAAGAGTGGGAAGTGGGAGACCAAAAGATAGATTGGACAGCATTAGAAAATGAAGAAAAGGCCCGAGGTCCAGGTTCGGGGCTTGGGGACAAAACTAAAGCACTACCAGGTTTACTAGTACAGGTACTGCCACGTTTGTTAACCACGAAAAAGGAAGACTGGGGTGCAATTTCAGCCTGTAAACAAAAGCAAGATGAAGACACTAGTGATTTCTATGCACGATTTGAAAAATGTTTCGGTATAAATAGTGGCATAAAAGCAAGTAGCGAATCATACCCACATCTGTTTGTGACAAAATTAGTTGAAAATTCCTTGCCCCAAGTGAAGAATAGAGTATTAAAATTCGAGAGTACCTGGCAAGGTAACACTCCATCACAAATGTTACAAATGTTACAGTATCATCACAATAGAATTAGAGAGGAACAAGATCATGAACAAAGACGCATGAAAGACACGAAAATGAAAATGCTAGTCTCCCAGACAGTTCCAGCTGAAGGACATAAAAAGGGTACGACACATTCTGGCGATTTAGCAGGACCTGTAAAAGGGACATGCAACTATTGTAAACAACTAGGTCATCATGTACACGATTGTCCAGTCCTGAAGCGTAATATCGCCACGGGTATTACAAAAGAAAGACCACGGCCACTTAGACAGGATCAGAATGAACAAGGAGCCTTGCAGCATGCACAGTCCATGCCAGCTCCACAACAGACTATACAGTTTGTGCCAGCTGCACCAGCGCTGCCTGTTGCTGCCACGCAAACCACGACACGACAACTGTACCAGACCGCACAGTATGACTATCCTGATTATCAACGATATGCATGAACCAGCCTAGAGAGGGAAGTTGACTTACCCCTTATCGAGATCCCTGTAGATCAAGAAGGACCTTATGTACATAGTGAATTATTAGGCCAAGACAGAAAATTTTTACTCGATACAGGGGCAAGTCGAACAACTATAAAACGTAGTGAAGTTCCAGGGGCACCCCTCTCAGGCTCACAGAATATTTCCCTTGGTTTTTCAGGAAAACCTATTGTTAATAAAGTGTCACAACCTCTTCCACTTACGATAGGACCTTTGACCCGAACTACAGATTTATTGCTTACTAAATCATGTCCAGTAAACCTGTTAGGAATAAAGACATTGAAAGCTCTAGGAGCTATAATATGTTGTTCTCCGGAAGGAGTAAGATTGTTTTTACGTGATTTTAAAGGTCATTATGTGTCTAGAGACATGGATCCCCGATTGCAGACTTTACCTACACATCTATGGGCACAAGGCCCTACTGATGTTGGTTGCATGAATATTACACCATATCGAGTTACACTAAAGGCAGGAGTGGTACTACCACGAATGCGACAATACAAGTTACCACCAGATGCTGTAGTGGCTTTACTACAAATCATTGACGAGCTCATTGCCCAAGGAGTGGTTGTAGAAACAGACTCCAATATATGTAATTCACCGATAATTCCGATTCTCAAACGAACAGATCCGAAGGCCCCGCCAGTATATCGATTGGTTATTGATCTGCGCGAATTAAACAAGTGTATTGTGCCACAATTCCCTGTGGTCCCCGATATCTCATCATTACTGACAGCTATTGATTCCGAAGCAACATTCTTTACTGTAATTGATCTCAAAAATGCCTTTTTCAGCGTCCCAATAGATCCGGAAAGCCAATATTTGTTCGGATTTAGTTTAAATGGACGTAGCTTCAAATTCTCACGCGCACCTCAAGGATTTACAGAAAGCCCCAGCATCTATAGCCAAGCACTGAAATGAGAACTCGACAGTATCCACATGCCAGTTAACACTGCCTTGCTTCAATATGTCGATGATCTGCTGATCACCGCTAGAAGCGAACCCGAATGTGAGAAAGCATCACTGACAGTTTTACAATTTCTAGCCGAAAAGGGGCACAAGGTGTCCCCTTCTAAGCTGCAATTCTGTGTCCAACGAGTTGTTTATCTTGGACACTCGCTGTCCAAGGAGGGAAGGCAGCTTACACCCGACCGCATTCAGTTAATAGCTAACATGCCAATACCCAAGACACAAAAGGAGGTACGGGCTTTCATAGGCCTCACTTCATATTGTAGGCAGTGGATCCCTCAGTATGCATTTCTAGCAAAACCACTCATTCAGTTGACAACACAGGAGGCAGCCACATCGACTGTTCTCCCTTGGACTCAGGAACATACACAAGCTTTTGAAAGCTTAAAGAAAGCTTTATGTCAAGCACCTGTTTTAGCAACACCATGTTACAGTAAACAGTTTACACTCTTTATTACAGAACGCGAAGGTACTGCCTTGTCAGTACTCACACAGGAACAAGCAGGAGCACACAAACCATGTGCTTATTTTTCTAGTACATTAGATCCCGTAGCTCAGGCTTTGCCTGCATGCCTAAAATCAGTGGCAGCGACAGCTTTAGCAATCAGACAAAGCGATGCCATAGTGTTAGGACATCCATTGACAGTACAAGTACCACATGCAGTGGAGGTTCTTGTGAATCGAACGCAAACACAACATTTGACTATAGCAAGACTTACAGGGTATGAACTAACACTGTTTCAGCCACATATAGAAATCAGACGTTGTAACACATTGAATCCTGCCACACTTTTACCTGTAAATGGAACAGACCCACTAGCCCATGACTGTATTGAAGTTATTACAATCACGACGAAACCCAGACAAGATTTAACGGATGTCCCATTATCAGACCCAGACCTGACGTTGTATGTAGATGGTTCATGTATGAGAAAAGGTACAGGAGAACTAGTGGCCGCTTACGCAGTCACAACAGACACTGAAATCATTGAAACAAATTGCATAAATACCTTGTCCGCTCAAGCAGCAGAGCTCGTCGCTCTGACACAAGCCTGTATTCAAGCCACAAATAAAAAAGTCAACATATACACTGATTCACGTTATGCATTCGGAGTCGTACATGACTTCGGCGTGCTGTGGCGAGAGAGAGGTTATTTAACTTCTTACGGTGCCCACATTCAGCACGGACCCCTCATTCATGCTTTATTAGATGCAATACATCTACCCACTGCAATATCAATTATGAAATGTAAAGCTCATACGAAAGTTACTGATATCATTTCTCAAGGCAATAATTTAGCTGATAGAACAGCTAAACAGACTGCTCAAACTCAAACATCCGACATGACAAAGACAATAGTCCCGACGCCAACACATTGTATGACGGTTAAAGATCCTACTCTTGACGTAATTGACATACAGACACATGCTACACCAGACGAAATAAAGAAATGGACTGAATTAGGAGGGATCCAAACCGATCAAGGATGGATGATGAAGGAAAAGTCTGTGTGGTTCCTTCCTGATTCAATGGTCCAAGTTATAATTAACACTGTACATAGTCCAGCACATCTAGGAGAAAAAGCTATGCTAGATAGCATTCAACACATTTGGTTTAATAAACATTTACGAGCTGCAGCCAAACAAAAGGTTCGTACCTGTATGATCTGTTGCCAGTTCAACCCAGGAAAAAGCGTTCCCGTAGAACAGGGTGGATTTCATCCTCCTGATCATCCTTTTGAAGTCCTCCAGATGGATTATATCCAGATGGAACGATGTAGAGGATTCAAATATGTTCTCGTAGTTGTGTGTGCTCTTTCCCGTTGGACGGAGGCATACCCGGTTTCAGATTACACTGCCCCGACTACTGCCAAACAGTTGGTTCGAGAATTCTTCCCACGATACGGTTTACCACGTGTTGTTCACTCAGATAACGGCCAGCCGTTCTCATCCGAATTAATGAAACACGTTTCACTTTTGTTAGGCTATCAGTGGAAATTCCACTGTGTCCGACACCCCGAAGCAGCAGGTATCGTAGAAAGACATAATCAGACTCTGAAAATAAGATTATCCAAAATATGCAGAGAGAAAGGTGTCGACTGGGTAGTAGCATTACCAGTTGCACTCTTTTACACAAGAATGGTAGCACACTCTCGAACAGGGCTATCCCCGTATGAAGTGATCTTCGGCAGACCACCAAATATGTGGGGGACGCCTATACCACGCAAAATAACTGATATTGACTGTAACATGCTGACAGATTACTTGGCTTCCTTGATGTCTGCACTACAATCTTGTCGTTCACAGGTATCTGCAGCTTTTCCTGACAACACTGAGGTGAAACCCCATGACGTGGTTCCGGGAGACTTGGTCCTCGTGAGGAACTTTGATCGAAAGACTCAGCTGGAACCTAGGTGGAGGTCACCTCAGCTGGTGTTGCTCACCACAAGAACAGCCGTGAAGATCGAAGGCAGAAAAGGATGGATTCATTCAAGTCATATCAAGAAATTTCATGGACTAAAATCAGATGTGAATACCACACCTTGTGTGTCTTCACCCATTGACTCAAAACTTCCTTTTGTGGAAAAAAGTGATTCCGAACATTATAAATTAAAGCTCAGGCCCAATCAGTCGAGCAATTTGATTGTTTAAGTCCTCTCCAAGGTGAAGCGGTTGAATTGTCTCTGACATGTATCCCTTGGACCTGAATAGAGAAAGCACCCGAAAAATGTTGAAACGACAGGCGTACTGTAAATCACTGCGTAGTCATTGCATAGTGACGTTATTAATTTTGTTTTTCTCAAGTCTTTTAATAATTACTGCAAGTATATTGTTGCACATATATTATCCTATTTCTAGACATGTTTACAATGTTACTGCTGAACATTCTTTTAGTGAATTACCTCCGCTTGAGTTGTCTTATAGATTTGCACTGCGCAATAACACGTTTATTAGTATGTTGCATCATTCCCATCAGGTTAGCAATGCTACAAATTGTTGGATATGTGGCCGACTCCCTCCCTATCAGAATTATAAAGGAATTCTACCTCTCTTTCCATACCCGTTCACACACAACGGCTCCTGTGGAGCATGGTTTAGTTTAATTAATTCTCTAGATTCGAATTCTGCAGTTTATCAAGATAGCTGGGTATGGGGAAATTTGAACTTAGTTTTGCTTAAAGTCTGCCACCCTAACAAGGAGGGACTTCCCCAGAGAACAGGAACTGATCTAGAAAATGAAGTGTATGGATTAGGTAATTTTACGCTCAATCTTATGATCCTAAATGTCGAATCAGAAGCTACTTCAATTTTGCCCGCTATGTCAATATTTCCAGTAAAAGGTGAATTATGTATAAGAAAGAATGGTTCCATACACATGGGCCATAGTAAATGCACCACTGTAGTAGAATTTAGTGATCAAGGCAAGTCTACATTTAGAGCTTCCCGCCATTCCTATTTCATATGTGGTCAGACGGCATATGTACGTTTACCTCTAGATTGGGATGGTACTTGCTATATTGGATTCCTTTTGCCACCTGTTTTTCTAGCTCCTGCTGATTATCACAGAAATATTCATTTAGTATATAATAGAGTAAGGAGAGATCTCCCGATAGTCGATTACACTGAAACAGCATGGGAAAAATACACAGATTTCAATAAAGGTCTCTTTCCCTATATAGGTACCGTTACTAATAGTAAGCTGATACGTAGATTAACTAGAACCCTTGAAGCAGTAGTGAACGAAACTATTTCCGCCTTAGGCAATTTAACAGAAGAGCAGTCTGCTATGCGGATTGTTGTGCTTCAAAATCGTCTTGTCCTTGACGTCATCCTGGCCGATAGGGGCGGAGCTTGTAGGGTCATCGGATCAAGCTGTTGCATTTTCATACCAGAAAATTCGCCATCTGTATATAAAGCCATAACTCGTCTTCATAAGATTGTAAGCCAGATACACCAGAATCCAGGCACCTGGACTTGGTCCGGTTGGTTTTGGAGTGTATTATCTACCTTTGGATGGAAGGTCCTATCTTTCCTAGGTATTGGCCTTCTCATACTATTCAGTTGCTGTCTATGTCTACAATGTGGACCAGCGATTTGTGGTCTGTGTGCCACATCGTGCATTCCACATCAAGATTTTCATTCAAGATCCCGGAAGAAGAAAGAAGAACAAATGATGCTATATGAACAGATCAATGGATTAATGAAGATTGATATCTCTTGACGGGCAAGTAGGGGACAAGGAGGGAATGTGGAAATATGGATTTTTCTGGTCAGTTATTTCCCCTATCTTGGACCCCAACGGTTCTATGTGCATGTTACAAGTACATGTATGTTCCCTCCAGTTCCAGTTATGAAGACGCAAATACATGTGCGTCCACCGTTAACATGTCCTCTGTCAGATCCGCCATGAATAGGCCGGATATTCCATTCCTAAGTATGAAAGGCCACCGGCTTTATATGGTTCACTTATGCCATTTTACAGTCCAGGCAAGTAGGCCCTGATTCTGTCATCAAACTCTTCTTGCCTTCTGCCTCTGAAAGCTCCAGTCTGAGCCTGCATCTGTGACCATGAACTTTGTCTCATTCTCTGCGCGGCTCACGAAGCCTGACATCAGCCTGCTGCCTGCCAAAAACTGTATTTCACCTTCGAAGTTATCTGCTCCGATCCCTGCCCAATGCATTCCTGTCTAGTAGTTTAAGTAAACATTCTGCCAGCTACCGAGCAAAGGCCCGGTTTCTCTGTCTTCATGCAAGTAATTCATAGCCCTATTACTATGGAAGATTCCGCCCTCGCATCTAGTATAGACACTTAGACGCTTGTACACGCACTAACAGTCAGTATAGTCAGTATAGAATAAGATTCTACTCGAAGAGACCTCTCTTTTGGATAACTTAGTTTCGTTAAACATAGGATGTTAGATATGATTTGGGATTAGGTTGACTTGACCCTCCAGACTTCTGTCGCCACATGTAGAGCTAAATGTCAAGTCCCCTTCACCCCCTAGTTGCACGTCAATTACACATCATGCTGCTGCGCGCGCATATCTGCCAAGTATTTCTGCTGACATTGCGAAATTCTTTCATGTAACCACCCTCTTATGACATCACATCTGATGACGTTCTTTAAATCACTCCCAGTTACGCCTATTTTTGCTACGTACGAATATATTATCACCACTATCAATTGTTACGCCTCTTGTATTTGCCTCACTGTAATGCCTATTGTATAAAAGTAATTGATTGTTAATAATGTATGTACTTCACTTCCTGAACCTTCGTGGTGATGGAACCTGGAGCAACCGATTATAATCGACCACTGGAATAAAGCCCATTCCGAACCTCTAATACCACGGATTCTGCCTCTTGTTTACTGAGCTATTTTATTATGTTTCTGTATCAAATTAAGTCCCGGTAATTAAATTATTTACCACAATTTCATAAAAACATGGCTGGTAAGGTATAAGTCAACAATGTTTCGACCCTATAAAAATTGAGGAACACTATCAGGATTCAAAGGATAGAAACATGGCCTAAGATACAGGGTAAGGAGAAATAATTATCAATTATATAGCTCACAACGCAATTAAACAATGCAGCCCGTTTACTAACATGCACACGTGTAATAAGGAAGGTCAGAAGACCTTACATCCTGGAAAAGGAAGATAACATTAAGCGGAAAAAGAGCCAAAATTAGAATCATACAGAGGTTACATATGAAGGTGACACACTGTGAGGTAAGGCAATTTATAATGTGACTACAAGAGGGTGCAATGGGCCTAGCAAGAATGGAAAATGGTTAGTAGTTGCAAGAAAGTTATCCAAAAATATTTATTTTGCCCACTGTAGCAAAACTCACTTAGTGTGAATTGGTCCTGTACTGCAATTATGATGGATAATAAATGAATACTTCAGAGAAGGTTTGACAGTCACGTAAAGCTATTTGAAAAAGTTCAGGTGAAGATCTGTTTCCAATTTTTTGGAGCAGTGGCAATAGCTAACCTGTTCGAGACCACGTTTATCTCCGAAATTATTACAGAAAAGGAGCCCACCCAAACAGGTCAAGAAGAACAAGAGAAGACTGCTGAAGGCTGGTCTCTCAAAACTATGGAGTCAAGAATTGTTGTCACCAGTTAGCTGAATGAGAGACATGGGCACCACAAGTGCTGTTTGGATAGTAGACAGCATTGCATCGAAGGATCAATTTTTAGTTGTCTCTATAGTAGTTTTGAGATGTCTCCTCCTCTTGCATTTGCTGCACTTCAACCACTTGTCAGCAAAGGCCTTGGTCTGTGTGATTCCATTCTGTGAACTGTGATACCAACTGCTTCTATGTTGACCCTGTATCAGATATATGCTTGACTGGTTTGCCTATAGTATAACAAACAACAAGATCAAAACAATCCATAAATATAATTGTGTGTGAGCACTTTTCACAATAACTAGATTCTCATGTAATCTTTTCTCACAATTTGATTATGTTTTCTTTATTGATTAAATGAAAATGACCACAAAATCAATAAAGCATTGAGTATACCTAAGCACTGCCTTATCTTGTTTGTTCATTGATTTTATTTATGGTGGCATTGAGTGTTTCAAAGATTTCTGTCTTAACTGTTCAGCACATGGATCATCGTTGTATTAATTAGTATTGTTGCTAAAGTACATTACACTATCAGTGTGAAAATCATGCGCCCGGACGACATGAGCTAACTTTTGTTGTTTTCCTTCTCACTCTTCGCACCTCCTTGCTTCATCAATGCTGATTTATCCAGGGACTATCTTGTCTTGGCAGAATGATGACTTGATAGCTATTTCATTAGGAGTGATGAGTATATTAAAATGCTATGGACTGCATATGTAGATGAAAGGCATTCACAAATATAAACAATGTATAACCTTTATAATTAATTTACAAGTTATTCACTTTTTAGTTGACTTTATCGCTGAATGTTTTATATTCCCACCCAGGACACCGGTTCCTACACGTCTTCTAAAACATACAAACACTCATATTCCGCACATATATATATTTTACTTGATCCTAGCCAATTGGGCTTCATTAATACACTTTGTTCCATGCATCCCACCCGCTCTTGCTTTAATCAATCAATCAAGGGTTGGTAAAGCGCAGCTACTCAACCAAAAGGGTCTCAAGGCTCTGAGGGGAGGGGCGCCGCAGCTCCCGGAAGTTCATGGTGATCAGTTGAAGAGCCAGGTCTTGAGGTCCTTCATGTAAATGGAGAGTGTTGGTGTCTGACCGAGGTGGAGAGGGAGGGTGTTCCATGCCTTGGCATCGAGAAAGGAGAAGGAACAACCTCCTGTTCTGGTCTTTTTGAGGCGTGGCACCATAGCAAGGGAAAGCTGGGCTGAGCATAGGGATCTTTGGGATGCGTGGAACGACAGGCTGCTGTGGAGGGCTTTGTGGGCATGGTTGAGAAGCTTGAAGGTGATTCTCTTCTCGGCGGGGAGCCAATGTACTGTTTGCAGGTGTTTGGTGATGTGGCAGTGGCGAGGTAGGTTGAGGACTAGTCTGGCGGAGTCGTTCTGGACGTTCTGGAGTTTACAGGTGAGGTTCTTGATAATGCTGGCGTAGAGTGTGTTGCCATAGTCCAGTCTGCTGCTGATGAGGGTGTGGGTGACGGTCTTCCTGTGTTCAAGAGGAATCCAGTTGAAGGTCTTTCGTGGGAGCCGAAGGGTGTGGAAAGAGGAGGAGACAGCACTAATTTGGTGGTCCATTTTGAGTCCAGAGTCCAGGATGATTCCAAGGTTGCGTGCATGGTCAGTGAGAGAGGATGGGTTCCCGAGGGTGGAAGGCCACCAGGTGTTGTTCCAGGTGTCGGGTGTGGACCATGATGAGTACTTCAGTTTTGTCTGAGTTGAGTTGTCGCCAGCTGTTCTTCATCCACCTGGTGACAGCTTTAATTCCTTCTTGAAAGTTGTGTTGGAGATGTTGGGTTCGTTGGATAGCGAGAGGATGAGTTGGGTGTCATCTGCATAGGATACGATTTTGAGTCCATGGGATCTGACAATGGGTGCGAGCGGGGCCATGTAGACATTGAACAGGGTAGGGCTACTGGAGGATCCTCGGGGGAACTCCGCAGGTGGTCAGAGTGGAGTCCGAGAGGAAGGGTGGGGGTCTGACGCGCTGTGTTCTGCCGGATAGGAATGAGCAGAACCAGTCGAGGGCCTTGTTCCGGATTCCTGCATCGTGTAGTCTGTGGGCTAGGGTGCGGTGAGATACTGTGTCAAATGCTGCGGAGAGAACCAGGAGGGCCACTGTCTCTCCTCTGTCGAGGAGGGAGCGGATGTCGTTTGTTGTGGCAAGAAGGGCGGTTTCGGTGCTGTGGTTTTTTCTGACACCGGATTGGGAGGAGTCAAGGGTATTGTTATCTTCTAAGAAGGAGGCGAGCTGGCTGTTGACGGCTCTTTTGATGACCTTTGCCGGGTAAGGGAGTAACCACCTATCTTGTACCTCTCACCACTTCTGTACAACGTTCCTTTGTTTTATAGCTAGTTTTATGTTATATAAATCCCATCATAGGCATACGTACATAAATACATGCATATGTCTATACATGCACACATGTCCTTTGCCGATGCCCTGACACGCGTCTTACGATAGAACACCATCACCTACACATACTACACACACACAAAACATATCTGCTAGCGCAACATGCATAATTTACAGCTTTAACCTGACATAAGTATCCCTTATGCAGCAAAAACACTTGGGGCCATATGTAGGAAGCCTAATACCGGTCGGTAACGGACGATTTTCGGTAAATATACCGTTACCGACCGGTATTTAGGCTTTTGGTATGTAGGGGGGACATTTCAGGAGTCGGTAATGTTAGCCTGTTTGCATTAGCTAACTTTATTTATTTATTTATTGATTATGGAGTTTTATATAGCGATAGCCTGACCCGAGGGTCTCGGAGCGCTTCACAACTGTTTTTGAGCAAGATTCATGCAATAAAGCAGTATTCACAAATAGGTTCGGAAGTCCAAGTGTGCTAAAATAAAGCCCTCAAAGGATTCCGGAGTGTGTCGTGCTTTTCTTCAGGGAACAAGCGTTGGTTTTGTGTCTAGTCAGCAAGCTGGTTGCTGACAAACGGCACACCCTCTCGATTTGGAGCACCTTAGGAGACCAGCATTGTGGTATACTTGCATTGGTGGCAAAATAAGGCGCCCCCCCAGCAAATATATCACCCTTTGGCTGTATGGGCTGCGATGGGGAGAGAGAAGGTAACATGGTGTGCCTGAGGAAGGAATCGTAGAGGACTTCGTTTTACACCCCCGCGGGCACTCGAGCTGGTGTGTGGCCCGTGCTCATTAATTTGGGAGCATCACATGATGTTTGGAGCGCTTCTGAAACTTACCAGCCGCCCACCCGGACTTCAGGTACCAGCATGCCACTGCCTGAGGGAGTGTCAGCGCGTTGCAAAGTGCACATGATGTGGAGGAGGGGCATGTAGAACATTTAAACAGGAACAGCAGTTACAGCAGCTGTCCTGTGTACTGACACCCGATGAACTTTGTGAAACCGGGGCTGATGAAGGCGACTTACCGCTGAAACACGCATGTCATTGTTTCACGGACTGCCAGCACGTTGATATGCCTGTATCTCATGGACTGCCAGCACTGTGATATTTGATCTAAAATAAAGCCCTCAAAGGATTCCGGAGCGTGTCGTGCTTTTCTTCAGGGAACAAGCGTTGGTTTTGTGTCTAGTCAGCAAGCTGGTTGCTGACAAACGGCACACCCTCTCGATTTGGAGCACCTTAGGAGACCAGCATTGTGGTATACTTGCATTGGTGGCAAAATAAGGCGCCCCCCCAGCAGTTATATCACCATTTGGCTGTATGGGCTGCGATGGGGAGTGAGGAGGTAACATGGTGTGCCTGAGGAAGGAATCGTAGAGGACTTCGTTTTACACCCCCGCGGGCACTCGAGCTGGTGTGTGGCCCGTGCTCATTAATTTGGGAGCATCACATGATGTTTGGAGCGCTTCTGAAACTTATCAGCCGCCCACTCGGACTTCAGGTACCAGCATGCCACTGTCTGTGGGAGTGTCAGCGCGTTGCAAAGTGCACATGATGTGGAGGAGGGGCATGTAGAACATTTAAACAGGAACAGCAGTTACAGCAGCTGTCCTGTGTACTGACACCCGATGAACTTTGTGAAACCGGCACTGATGAAGGCGACTTACCGCTGAAACATGTATGCCATTGTTTCACGGACTGCTAGCACGTTGATATGCCTGTATCTCATGGACTGCCAGCACTGTGATATTTGATCTAAAATAAAGCCCTCAAAGGATTCCGGAGTGTGTCGTGCTTTTCTTCAGGGAACAAGCGTTGGTTTTGTGTCTAGTCAGCAAGCTGGTTGCTGACAAACGGCACACCCTCTCGATTTGGAGCACCTTAGGAGACCAGCATTGTGGTATACTTGCATTGGTGGCAAAATAAGGCGCCCCCCCAGCAGTTATATCACCATTTGGCTGTATGGGCTGCGATGGGGAGAGAGGAGGTAACATGGTGTGCCTGAGGAAGGAATCGTAGAGGACTTCGTTTTACACCCCCGCGGGCACTCGAGCTGGTGTGTGGCCCGTGCTCATTAATTTGGGAGCATCACATGATGTTTGGAGCGCTTCTGAAACTTATCAGCCGCCCACCCGGACTTCAGGTACCAGCATGCCACTGCCTGTGGGAGTGTCAGCGCGTTGCAAAGTGCACATGATGTGGAGGAAGGGCATGTAGAACATTTAAACAGGAACAGCAGTTACAGCAGCTGTCCTGTGTACTGACACCCGATGAACTTTGTGAAACCGGCACTGATGAGGGCGACTTACCGCTGAAACGCGTATGCCATTGTTTCACGGACTGCCAGCACGTTGATATGCCTGTATCTCATGGACTGCCAGCACTGCGATATTTGATCTAAAATAAAGCCCTCAAAGGATTCCGGAGTGTGTCGTGCTTTTCTTCAGGCAACAAGTGTTGGTTTTGTGTCTAGTCAGCAAGCTGGTTGCTGACATCGGCACACCCTCTCGATTTGGAGCACCTTAGGAGAACAGCATTGTGGTATACTTGCATTGGTGGCAAAATAAGGCGCTCCTCCAGCAGTTATATCACCATTTGGCTGTATGGGCTGCGATGGGGAGTGAGGAGGTAACATGGTGTGCCTGAGGAAGGAATCATAGAGGACTTCGTTTTACACCCCCGCGGGCACTCGAGCTGGTGTGTGGCCCGTGCTCATTAATTTGGGAGCATCACATGATGTTTGGAGCGCTTCTGAAACTTATCAGCCTCCCACTCGGAATTCAGGTACCAGCATGCCACTGCCTGTGGGAGTGTCAGCGCGTTGCAAAGTGCACATGATGTGGAGGAGGGGCATGTAGAACATTTAAACAGGAACAGCAGTTACAGCAGCTGTCCTGTGTACTGACACCCGATGAACTTTGTGAAACCGGCACTGATGAAGGCGACTTACCGCTGAAACGCGTATGCCATTGTTTCACGGACTGCCAGCACGTTGATAGGCCTGTATCTCATGGACAGCCAGCACTGTGATATTTGATCTAAAATAAAGCCCTCAAAGGATTCCGGAGTGTGTCGTGCTTTTCTTCAGGGAACAAGCGTTGGTTTTGTGTCTAGTCAGCAAGCTGGTTGCTGACAAACGGCACACACTCTCGATTTGGAGCACCTTAGGAGACCAGCATTGTGGTATACATGCATTGGTGGCAAAATAAGGCGCTGCCCCAGCAGTTATATCACCATTTGGCTGTATGGGCTGCGATGGGGAGAGAGGAGGTAACATGGTGTGCCTGAGGAAGGAATCGTAGAGGACTTCGTTTTACACCCCCGCGGGCACTCGAGCTGGTGTGTGGCCCGTGCTCATTAATTTGGGAGCATCACATGATGTTTGGAGCGCTTCTGAAACTTATCAGCCGCCCACCCGGACTTCAGGTACCAGCATGCCACTGCCTGTGGGAGTGTCAGCGCGTTGCAAAGTGCACATGATGTGGAAGAAGGGCATGTAGAACATTTAAACAGGAACAGCAGTTACAGCAGCTGTCCTGTGTACTGACACCCGATGAACTTTGTGAAACCGGCACTGATGAGGGCGACTTACCGCTGAAACGCGTATGCCATTGTTTCACGGACTGCCAGCACGTTGATATGCCTGTATCTCATGGACTGCCAGCACTGCGATATTTGATCTAAAATAAAGCCCTCAAAGGATTCCGGAGTGTGTCGTGCTTTTCTTCAGGCAACAAGTGTTGGTTTTGTGTCTAGTCAGCAAGCTGGTTGCTGACAAACGGCACACCCTCTCGATTTGGAGCACCTTAGGAGACCAGCATTGTGGTATACTTGCATTGGTGGCAAAATAAGGTGCTCCTCCAGCAGTTATATCACCATTTGGCTGTATGGGCTGCGATGGGGAGAGAGGAGGTAACATGGTGTGCCTGAGGAAGGAATCGTAGAGGACATCGTTTTACACCCCCGCGGGCACTCGAGCTGGTGTGTGGCCCGTGCTCATTAATTTGGGAGCAGCACATGATGTTTGGAGCGCTTCTGAAACTTATCAGCCGCCCACTCGGACTTCAGGTACCAGCATGCCACTGCCTGTGGGAGTGTCAGCGCGTTGCAAAGTGCACATGATGTGGAGGAGGGGCATGTAGAACATTTAAACAGGAACAGCAGTTACAGCAGCTGTCCTGTGTACTGACACCTGATGAACTTTGTGAAACCGGCACTAATGAAGGCGACTTACCGCTGAAACGCGTATGCCATTGTTTCACGGACTGCCAGCACGTTGATATGCCTGTATCTCATGGACTGCCAGCACTGTGATATTTGATCTAAAATAAAGCCCTCAAAGGATTCCGGAGTGTGTCGTGCTTTTCTTCCGGGAACAAGCGTTGGTTTTGTGTCTAGTCAGCAAGCTGGTTGCTGACAAACGGCACACACTCTCGATTTGGAGAAACTTAGGAGACCAGCATTGTGGTATACTTGCATTGGTGGCAAAATAAGGCGCCGCCCCAGCAGTTATATCACCATTTGGCTGTATGGGCTGAGATGGGGAGAGAGGAGGTAACATGGTGTGCCTGAGGAAGGAATCGTAGAGGACTTCGTTTTACACCCCCGCGGGCACTCGAGCTGGTGTGTGGCCCTTGCTCATTAATTTGGGGGCATCACATGATGTTTGGAGCGCTTCTGAAACTTATCAGCCGCCCACTCGGACTTCAGGTACCAGCATGCCACTGCCTGTGGGAGTGTCAGCGCGTTGCAAAGTGCACATGATGTGGAGGAGGGGCATGTAGAACATTTAAACAGGAACAGCAGTTACAGCAGCTGTCCTGTGTACTGACACCCGATGAACTTTGTGAAACCGGCACTGATGAAGGCGACTTACCGCTGAAACGCGCATGCCATTGTTTCACGGACTGCCAGCACGTTGATATGCCTGTATCTCATGGACTGCCAGCACTGTGATATTTGATCTAAAATAAAGCCCTCAAAGGATTCCGGAGTGTGTCGTGCTTTTCTTCAGGGAACAAGTGTTGGTTTTGTGTACCAGCATGCCACTGCCTGTGGGAGTGTCAGCGCGTTGCAAAGTGCACATGATGTGGAGGAAGGGCATGTAGAACATTTAAACAGGAACAGCAGTTACAGCAGCTGTCCTCTGTATTGACACCCGATGAACTTTGTGAAACCGGCACTGATGAAGGCGACTTACCGCTGAAACGCGTATGCCATTGTTTCACGGACTGCCAGCACGTTGATATGCCTGTATCTCATAGACTGCCAGCACTGTGATATTTGATCTAAAATAAAGCCCTCAAAGGATTCCGGAGTGTGTCGTGCTTTTCTTCAGGGAACAAGCGTTGGTTTTGTGTCTAGTCAGCAAGCTGGTTGCTGACAAACAGCCCACCCTCTCGATTTGGAGCACCTTAGGAGACCAGCATTGTGGTATACTTGCATTGGTGGCAAAATAAGGCGCCCCTCCAGCAGTTATATCACCATTTGGCTGTATGGGCTGCGATGGGGAGAGAGGAGGTAACATGGTGTGCCTGAGGAAGGAATCGTAGAGGACTTCGTTTTACACCCCCGCGGGCACTCGAGCTGGTGTGTGGCCCTTGCTCATTAATTTGGGAGCATCACATGATGTTTCGAGTGCTTCTGAAACTTATCAGCCGCCCACCCGGACTTCAGGTACCAGCATGCCACTGCCTGTGGGAGTGTCAGCGCGTTGCAAAGTGCACATGATGTGGAGGAGGGGCATGTAGAACATTTAAACAGGAACAGCAGTTACAGCAGCTGTCCTGTGTACTGACACCCGATGAACTTTGTGAAACCGGCACTGATGAAGGCGACTTACCGCTGAAACGCGTATGCCATTGTTTCACGGACTGCCAGCACGTTGATATGCCTGTATCTCATGGACTGCCAGCACTGCAATATTTGATCTAAAATAAAGCCCTCAAAGGATTCCGGAGTGTGTCGTGCTTTTCTTCAGGGAACAAGCGTTGGTTATATATATATATATTCACAGAAAAAACCATAGGTTTCAGGCACGTTATAGTTAGGAATTAGCATTTAAAAAACCTCAGAAATTCACTGAAAAAACCATAGGTTTCAGGGGTGTTATAGTTAGCTGGACTTTTCACTTGTACAAAACCATTGAAATTCCCCCGTTATAGTTAGTTCAGCTAACTATAACTCGCGCGCCCGCAATGCACTGCTGATGATGTCACATATTACATCACTCATGACATGGTCAGTGACATCACTCATGACATCACTGATGACATCTCAAATTACATCACTGATGACATCACTGATGACATCATCCAGTGAATGTGTGTTTTTCTGAAAATTAAATATGTTTTATATATGTATATCTCAAGGTCGATGGAAGAATAAATGGGTATATAAGTGTCTAAATGGATGATTTGTTTTTGAAAAATTGATTGTGTAACTGACTGATTAAGTGTATCATAGTGAATACATGGCTTAGTGAGTAATGTTTAAATATGTAAATATCTGTATCAGTCTCTCACTTTGTGTATAAGTGGCTGCATGGGTTGGTGAGTAGCTACATGGGTGTCTATATAGGTTATTAGTTGGTTTTTTGAGTATCAGTCTGAGTGTCTGCATGGTTCGGTGGGGGGTATTACGTAGTGCATAGGTGCATGAATGAGTGACTCACTGTTTGTATGTGTTGAACACAGCATGTGTGCAGGACTGTATGGGTGGATGAGTGTGTGTATGGGTGTGTTAGTGAGTGAATGACTGTCTCAATAGTGTCTTTATGAGTAACTACATATGTTTTAAACTAGTATATGTGACTATTGGTGTATATATGTGAGTATATGTGAGAGTGAGAGATTGAAAGAGTTCCTGTATGAATAAGTATGTGTTTCTATAAGTGATTGTTTAAAAGACTAAGTATGTGTAAGTTTCCGTAGAAGTAAGTATGGTGGTATGTGTATAACTGTATATGCAAGTAAATGTATGTTTGATTCTTTATTAGCATGAGTGACTATGTGTGTGAGTAACTCTATGGATGAGTGGCATTGTGTAACAGGATGTATAGGTGTATGAGTACATATGATGAGTGAGTACATGTATGAGTGACTGTATAGGACTGTTGGTGAATGAGTGGATGTGTATGTGGATCTTAGAATTACTGAAGAGGTTGTTGTAACTGGTATTGGTATGTCCATTGTTTTGAAAATTTTAGTCTCTATTTTTGAATGTGTGTATCAAAGGTTATATTAGGGTGAGAGGAGGTCTGCCACTCTATCACAAGGATGATGTCATCAGTGATGTCATCAGTGATGTCATTTGAGATGTCATCAGTGATGTCATGAGTGATGTCACTGACCATGTCATGAGTGATGTAATATGTGACGTCATCAGCAGTGCATTGCGGGCGCGCGAGTTATAGTTAGCTGAACTAACTATAACGGGGGAATTTCAATGGTTTTGTACAAGTGAAAAGTCCAGCTAACTATAACACCCCTGAAACCTATGGTTTTTTCAGTGAATTTCTGAGGTTTTTTAAATGCTAATTCCTAACTATAACGTGCCTGAAACCTATGGTTTTTTCTGTGAATTTCAAAGGTTTTTTAAATGCTAATTTCTAACTATGCCTACAGAGATAGGACATGTGAAGAAAGAAGAAAAAATGCACAGAAAGAAACAAAAGAAGTGCAGAAAGAAGCAACAGAAGTCCTCAAATACGAAGATAAGTGCAGGAAGAAGGATAACGTGCAGAAAGAACAAAAAGAAGAGCAGAAAGAAGCCTTGTTGCAAAATCATCCTGTACCCTCAACTTTTTCAGACGGATACTGGTGGTAACTGAGTCTGACTAACCAGTCCTAGAGCCAGTGCTATGTTAAAAGACACTTAGAATACAGTGAAAACACCTACATACACTAGGGAACATTATGCGTTGGGGTCCCCCTGTGATTAGCATGACCTCCTCTGTAAGCCCCTAGTGTATAATAGGGCATGGGGATTAAAACTACCTCTTAAAACAGGCCACAGGGCGTTTTTGCACACGTTAACTCAGGCCCCGTCCCCTCCCTTCACCACTGTGTAAACACGCCCTGTGTCCATTTTTAGTTGGGAGATTAAGTTCATTTGAATCCTGAGGGTCCCTAGGGTCCAACTAGCCCACTAGGTACCTCCAGTAAGTGCCACAGAGCTGCGTTGCAGAGAGGTGTAAAAAGTGGCACGGCCTGGACCACCTCTCTGCAATGCAGCTCAGTGGCGCTTACTGGAAGCACTTGGTGGGCTAGTTAGCCCCCAGGGGCCCTCAGTATTGAAGGGAAATTATATCCCCAATTTAAAACGTGCCATAGTGCGTGTTTGCACACGTCACCTCAGGCCCCGTCCCCTCCCTTCACCACTGTGTAAACACGCCCTGTGGCTGTTCTAAGTTGAGAGATTAAGTCCCCCTGAATCCTAAGGGTCCCTAGGGTCAAACTAGACCACTAGGTACCTCCAGTAAGCGCCACAGAGCTGCGTTGCAGTGAGGTGTAAAAAGGGGCTTGGCCTCAGAACACCTGGCTGCAGCGCAGCTCCCTGGCGCATACTGGAGATGCCTGTTGGGGGCGCATTTGCAGAGTGCTGCACGGAGGGGGTATGGCCTCCGGCACGATGCCAGTCTTTTATTTATTTTAGTTTTTTAAGAAGGGGGCTGTTTGGTTCCCCTTCTTATTCTAATTTATTGGCCCTGATGACCCCATCCCCCAGGGCCAGTCTCCTAATTATATTTTTTTGACCCCAATCCCCAGGGCCGGCCACTGTTTTTTATTATTTTTAAAAAATATATATTTATAGACACACCTAGGACATGCTGGACAAACCGTACGTACCTATTACCATGACGATTTGCGTGATATTCATTAAAAGGCGACTATGCATGCAATGAATCCACGTGGAATGTATTTACACCACTAGTGAAGCTCTGACATGTCTGATGCCCTACCGTGCCTAATCCTGGTAGACACCCTTGTCGTTTATTTATACAAACATGGGTAGCTATTGACGGGCACATTTAATACACATGCACACCAAGCCATTCAAAGGGGATTCGACAAAAATTCGACCAAAACTATGCAAGAAACCCCCCTCACGGTTAATAAAACACACATCCACTGCCGGATGTGTAATACTTTTTATTTTACTCTCTGGAAAGGGGACGAACATCACTTGAGAGTCACAGCGTGCTCCTGACAGAGCCCAATGCTGTGTTACACCCACCATTGCCTGCCGAGTGCCACACACCTCTGTGTTGTATTCCACTAGCTAGTGCATATGCTCTGACACTCTCTAGCCCATGTGCACTGTAACACCACCCCGAGAATATGTCATGCCACACTTGTCTTCGCACGGGTTATATTGCCCCATCTAACGTGCCTTTCTCGATGCCTATGTTATAACGCACAGTGCTATGCCATACATATTACAATCTGGGATCCATATCTTTGTCACAGTGCATATGCAACGTTACACTCCCCAGCACATATTTTATATTACAACTTTAGAGACTAGTTAGGTTACACAACACTGCCCTGTGCATATTACACTCCAAGGCGCATATCGCATAGCACGCGCTAGTGCCTGTGCTATCTTGCGCTCTCCAATGAATCTGTCATTGCGCACAATGTATTGCATATTATATTTCACGCCCGGTTCATCTTATATCACACTTTTTGGTGCATAGTTTATACCATACACTATATCTAGTTTTCATTTTCAATCGTGCTCTCAGGACTATGTTCTATATAACACTGTGTTCACCTACCCTTTTCACGGGCATTACATTTTGCGATAGGGGGTGGAGGGTCAGGGGGTGTTTCTGCCAAGTGAGCCCGGAGTCACAGTCACAAACGTCCTCTTCTTCCTGAATAAAAGTGAGATTATGCTGCATACTTGTTCATATTTTAAGTAGTTCGCACAGACACAATGTTTTAAAAACAATAAAGTTCCTAATACCCGCCTTCTCTGAACAGTTAGCTTGCTGCCCCATCCCCTTCCTCCCTATCCTCTGTTGTGTGAATCCATGGACTAGCCTCCTCCCTCCTGCCATGCATGGTCTGATGTGCTGCCACTGCCCTCAATTTAGTATGATGTACCAGTCCACTCCTCCTGCCCTCCATTGCCCAATTATATGCCCCATCATTGACCTCCTGCTTAAACTCTGTGCTTAGCTTGCTGCCCCTATTCTCCTTCCTCCTGCCCTCCGATGTCTTTGTGCATGCCCCTGCTCCATCCTTTTTGCCCACCATGTCCCATGGACCTGCCACTCCTATCTACTCTGAGTGTTCTGTTGAGCTGCCACTCCCCTCCCACCTGCCTAGCATTGTCAGATGACTGTAACCTGTCCCTGCCACCTCCACCCTGCCTGTCCACATGCCATGCCCCTATCCTCTTCCTCCTGTCCTACATGGTCCATTGTACTGCCACACCCTTCTGCCCTCCCTGGTCTGTTGTGCTGCAACTGCTCCTCCTGCCTGCCCCGTGTGGTCTGTTGTGAGGTCCCTTCCCCTGAACTTTCTTGTCTGTGCACAGGTCCTGACCCTTCCTTCTATCCTCCATCGTCCTTTGTGCATGCCCCTCCACCCTCCTTCTTGCCCATCATAGCCATTGTGCTGCCACTAACCCTCCCACTTGCCATGCATGGTCTTCTGTGCTGCCATGGCCCCTCCCACCTTCCCTGTGTGGTCAGTTAGCTGCCCCTGACCCCCTCCCACCTTCCCTCCATGGTCTGTGTGTATGCCATCACAGTCTCACTGTTGCTCTTCATGGTGTGTCTTGCTTCTAGTGCCCATCCTGCCTGACCTCCATGGCTATCTTGCTGCTCCTGCCCTGCCCCCTTGCCCCCAGCCCTACTCCCTCCCTCCTGGCTTGTCTGTTCCATTGTAATGCCCCTGATCCGTCCCTCCTGCCCTTTATGGTCTGTTATACTGCAGCTTTCTCTCCTGTCTGTCCATTATGGTCAGCTAGCTACCATTGCCTCTTGCCCCTCTGTTCTCTGTTGTCCATGTGCATGGTCCTGTCCCCTCCCTCTTGCTTTCTATGGATTGTTGTGCTGCACTCCCATCCTGCATGCCCTGTGTGGTGTATTGTGCTGCTGCAAACCCTGATGCCTGCCCTGCAGGGTCAGTTTGGTGCACCTCTCCATGTCCCTCCTGTCCTCTGTTATCCAAGTCCATGTCCCTATCCCATTTCCTTCCATGATCCAATGTACCATACTTGCGAACATTTTGAACTTGGTAAGAGGGAGATTTTGAAAAAAAACTGGGGTATTGATTTTCCCCTTTGAGTTACATTGAAAAAGAGGATATTGTAGACAGGAGACAGATCAAATAAAGCCCATTTGAGCTTAAAAACATTGGACGTTTCCTGGCTGAATCGGGTCTGTTGGCATGTATGGTTGTACTACCATTGCCTCTTCCTTCTGCCCACAATGGTCTATTACATTGCCACAGCCTTGAAGGAGGGTAGATTTTGTATCACAGGGGGCCCCTGGCCCGTTCTGTCCACACCTGAAGTATGAGACCCTTGTCCTTGCCCTGCCAGCTGCATTTGTAGGCCGTATTAAATTGACCAGCGGGTCCTGTGTTGCTATATAATTATCCTGAGACATCCTTACCACTCAGCCAGCATAAAACCCCTGTGTAGGCCCTTCTGTTCAATATGTAGGCCTCTTTGTTAAATTGACCATAGCTCTGCAATTTTAGTGTATAGCAGTCTGAAGGCAGGTCTGCGAGGCCTTCTGATCCAAACTAGTAGCCCCCACCCTACCCGAGTGCTCCGTGCTCGGTATCAAAGTTCAACATCCCCCTGAAGCTGTCGACATACAGTAGGCTGCATCCTGGACTGGTACTTGCTTCCTGGGCAGGTTTCCCGCTTTTAAGGAAGTGGCAACCGCAGAGCGTCAAGTTAGGAGAACTGAGGAGATTTTATACATGAATATATTGAATTCCCGTACAATACCCATTATTTTCTGCTTGCTCTATGGAACTTACGATAAGCGATTGGCCTGAGAGACTGACCTTTTCACCCAGTCCATTGTCAGCATTAAGTGGGTAAATGACGAAATGTCTGGTAAAATCTGCAGACGAAGCTTTTGGGTAGCATACGTAGGTAGATGTAGCGTGCAAAGGAGCCCACAAAATGATATAAAAAGGGAGCACCCACAGATATCGACGGACTACCTCGCCGTCTGTATGTAGGTTAACAGGCAGTGCAGGTTTTCCCCAAGAGCTGGGAGCTCTTGTCTTCCTTTGCTTAAAATGTCTTGCTCTGCTTTGCTTGAAGTATCTTATTCTATTTTACCTATATGAAATGTCATGTTATGTTTAACCATTGTTCTCTTTACTTTTGCATTTAAAAGATTTTGTATTGTAATTGCAGGAATGCTTGCTCTAAGAGTAAACGTGAGTGTTCCTAGGTAACATTTTCCTTGGTGTAACTTGTTTCTCATGATGCATTTATAGATGTGTTTTCTCTTTCTCTCTGTCAGTACATTAATTGAGATACAGAGAATATTATGACAGCTGTATGATTATCTGGATTCTGTATGTTGTACTTTATGTCTCTATTCTGCGGTTTCTTTGAAGTTGCATCTTCTCATTAAACTGCCATTGTATTCTGCCTCCAATTCCATGTCTCATATGTCTGTTTTCTTCATTTTTGGAGCAAGCGTTCCTAGGCACCCCGGCTCAAATTAAGGTGCCCCTTTTGTCCCTGACTCACTCTCCTGCTCAGTTCTGTGGTGGCTCCCGGGGATCTGGGGACCGCCCCTAGCTTCCTTGACCCGTAATAGATCTTCCCTCCAACAGCCTCTCTTGCAAGTCCTGTATTGTTGGTTTGTTGCCCCTGCCCCCCTTTCCACTGCCCTCCATAGTCTGTTGTGCTTCCACGGCCCTTCCTGCCTGCTCAGTGTGGTTAAATTGTTGCCTTTGCACGCTCCTACCTGCCTTCAATTTTCAGAGTCCGTGCCCCTGGCCTCTGCCTCTCAAAAGTATCCTAATGAACAACTAGATTGCTAACATTCTATATTTATTACAAAAGTGTGGAACGCCTGACATCATCTTGATGTAATCAAAACTGTAATACCTAGAGCATTTCCTTTAGAAATTACATATATGAGAGGGTCTTATAGGCATCAAAATTATGGTTAGTGCTCTAAAAGACTAAAATAAGGACATATTTTCTGAGTTTTCAAATAGCAACAAAGCACTTTTAAATTATTTGTTATCTTTATGTTTTTTTATCCAGTTGACCACTTGATTAAATGTTGCACTTAGGGGAGAGGATGTGGTGTTACTTCCAGAACTGCAGACTTTGCAACTGGGGAACCAGGTTGAAGTTTCTGCTTCAGCTCGACATTCTGTGATTCTGGTCAAATCACTTAGTCTCCCCATGTCTACAACCAAAATGAATTTGTTCTTGTGTGATGTAACCAATGCTCATGTAAAGCACTCCAATACCTGACAAGTCTGCACTATATAACACTGCAAAAACACAAAATAATAAGTGTTTTGCACACTTCTGTCATTGGGCTATATTTGGGCTACATCTGGGTGATTTTGGGCTACATTTGGGCTCTTTTGTCTCCGGTGGCCATCTTGGGAGATTTATTTGTTATGAAGTTTCCTAATTTCCTCATGTACTGCAGTCTCCTCAGTAGGAAATGCTTTCAGTTTTTTACTTTGATTCCATCATGAAGGTATTCAGATATGTCACACATTTGCCATAAATTCTGAATGTTAGCACTCTAGTTGCTCATTAGATCACTGTAGTAAAACTACTGCACCATGGAAGTCTGCTCCTGGTATTAAAAGTGCATGTTTCAGTCTGCATGTCAGAATTTTTTAATGAAATAGAAGAGGATTTGAGAAGTCACTCAAAATGTGCCCTCATTTTCTTTCTTCAGCATTAATCATAATTTCTATGGCAAAATGAACCTCCTCATTGTGTTCCTTTTTAAATTAAATGTTTTAAGTGTTACCAGTTTATTCCAATCAAGATGGCTTCAGGTGTGCCTTACTTTTGTCATAATGAAGACAGTAAGCGCTCTAGTTGTTTTTAAGAACATTCTGGGACATTCTGTCATTGGGCTATACTTGGGCTACATCTGGGTGATATTTGGGCTACATTTGGGCTCTTTTGTCTCTGGTGGCCATCTTGGGAGACTTATTTGCTATGAAGTTTCCTAATTTCCTCATTTACTGCAGTCTCCTCAGTAGGAAATACTTTCAGTTTTTTACTTTGATTCCATCAAGAAGGCATTCAGATGTGTCACACATTTGCCATAAATTCAGAATGTTAGCACTCTTTTTGCTCATTAGATCACTGTAGTAAAGCTACTGCTCACCAGGGAAAACTGCTGCTGGTATTGAAAGTGCATGTTTCAGTCTGCATGTCAGAATTTTTTAATGAAATAGAAGAGGATTTGAGAAGTCAATCAATCAATCAATCAATCAAAGACATTTATAGAGCGCGCTACATACCCGTGGGGTCTCAAGGCGCTGGGGGGGGGGTGCCGCTACTGCTCGAACAGCCAGGTCTTCAGCTTCTTCCTGAAGGAGAGGTGGTCTTGGGTCAGGCGCAGGTCGGTCGGGAGGGAGTTCCAGGTCTTGGCGGCCAGGTAGGAGAAGGACCTTCCTCCTGTAGTCGCTCTTCGGATGCGGGGGACGTCGGCGAGGGCGTGGTTGGCTGATCGGAGGAGGCGTTTGGGAGCGTAGAAGTTGACTCGGCTGTTGAGGTAGCTCGGGCCTTGGTCGTGTAGGGCTTTGTGTGCGTGGGTGAGGAGGCGGAAGGTGATTCTTTTGTTGACGGGGAGCCAGTGGAGGTCTCTCAGATGTCCGGAGATGTGGCTGGTTCGTGGGATGTCGAGGATGAGTCTGGCTGAGGCGTTCTGGATCCGCTGGAGTCTCTTTTGGAGCTTGGCGGTGGTACCGGTGTAGAGGGCGTTGCCGTAGTCCAGTCGGCTGGTGACGAGGGCCTGGGTGACGGTCTTCCTGGTCTTGGTGGGGATCCACCAGAAGATCTTCCGTAGCATGCGGAGGATGTTGAAGCATGCCGATGAGACGTTGTTGACTTGCCTGGTCATGGAGAGGGAGGAGTCCAGGATGAAGCCCAGGTTGCGTGCATGGTCTGTCGGTTTGGGTGCGGTGCCCAGGGCGGGAGGCCACCAGGAGTCGTCCCAGGCGGAGGGTGAGGAGCCCAGGATGAGGACCTCCGTCTTGTCCGAGTTCAGTTTCAGGCGGCTGGTCGTCATCCAGTCGGCTACCTCTTTCATCCCTTCGTGCAGGTTGGCTCTGGCGGCGGCGGGGTCGTTGGTCAGGGAAAGGATCAGCTGGGTGTCGTCGGCGTAGGAGATTATGTTGAGGTTGTGCTGGCGTGCGATGGCCGCGAGGGGGCTCATGTAGACGTTGAAGAGGGTGGGGCTCAGCGAGGATCCTTGAGGGACGCCGCAGATGACTTCGGTGGCCTCTGACTTGTACGGTGATAGACGGACTCTCTGTGTTCTTCCGTCGAGGAAGGAGATGATCCATTCCAGTGCCTTGTCCTGGATTCCGATATTGCTGAGGCGCTGTACTAGGGTGCGGTGGCAGACAGTGTCGAAAGCCGCGGAGAGGTCTAGGAGGATGAGGGCCGCTGTTTCTCCGTTGTCCATCAGGGCTCGGATGTCATCGGTGGCGGCGATGAGGGCGGTCTCGGTGCTGTGATTGGCTCGGAAGCCGGACTGTGTGGGGTCGAGGGATCCATTCGTCTCGAGGAAGGCGGCCATCTGCTTGTTGACGGTCTTCTCGATGACTTTGGCTGGAAACGGGAGGAGCGAGATGGGGCGGTAGTTCTTGAGTTCGGTGGGGTCCGCTGTGAGTTTCTTGAGAAGAGCGCTGAGTTCGGCGTGCTTCCAGCTCTCAGGGAAGGTGGCGGTGTTGAAGGAAGTGTTGATGATGTCACGCAGGTGGGGTGCGATGACAGCGTCAGCCTTGTTGAAGATGTGGTGAGGGCAGGGGTCGGTCGGTGATCCGGAGTGGATGGAGTTCATCGTGCGGATGGTGTCTTCGGTGCTGACCGGGGTCCAGGCGTGGAGGGTGGTGGTGGGGGGTGGTTGTTCGGTCTTGGTGTTCGTTGGTTGGTTGTTGAAGCTGTTGTGTATGTCCGCGATCTTGTTGTGGAAGTATGAAGCGAGGGAGTTGCAGAGGTCTTGCGATGGGGTGATGTTGTTGTTTCCTGCGCTGGGGTTGGAGAGCTCTTTCACGATGTTGAAGAGTTCCTTGCAGTTGTGTGCGTTGTTGTCCAGCCGGTCCTTGAAAGCAGTTTTCTTGGCGGCGTGGATCAGCTGGTGGTGCTTCCGGGTGGCCAGCTTGAAGGTGGTCCTGTTGTCTGGTGTAGGATCCCTTCTCCAGACTTTCTCGAGGGCTCGGCAGTTCTTCTTGGAGCTCTTGAGTTCGTCGGTGAACCACGGGGCTTTCTTGCTGCCGGATCTGCTGGGCGGGGTTCTCAGCGGGGCGAGTTCGTCCGCGCAGTTGCTGATCCACCTCGTGAGGAAGTCACTCAAAATGTGCCCTAATTTTTCTTTCTGCAGCACTAATCATACTTTTTATGGAAAAATGAACCCCCTCATTTTGTTCCTTTTTAAATTAAATGTTTTAAGAGTTACCACTTTAATCCAAGCAAGATGGCTTCAGGTGTGCCATACGTTTATCATAAGTAGGACTGTTACCGCTCTAGTAGTTCTTTGGAACACTCTGGGAAGCTGCAGTAGAACACAAAGGAATCAACTGACAGTCTCTGCCCTTGTTGGATGTACATGTTTTACTGAGAATGTCAGACTTCATTCTCACATGACTGAGAAAGATAATGTGAATTTACAGAAAATAAGCTCTCAGTTTAGCCTATAGATCACCTTCCAAACCTCTGTGGTAAAAGCATGAGAAAATATTTTTCTCTCAATCATGATATCCCAGCAGAAGGCTTTTTCACATGGTGAAATCACCTTAGAACATACCACAATTCCTAAAATGAGTATGGTACCATCAACAAATGATTTATAATGTAACTAAAGTCTTAAAACCTTCTATTAACTGCAATGCTTTTTAATGAGGTGCTATCATGTATATTGGTCCCAAGATGGCTGCCAACACTTCTTGGATGAAGTGCTGACAGCCAGTCAGATCTCAGGATGAGATGTGTGGTTAGGCTCCGCCCACATATATATATGCTTTTAAATGCTATTTTCTCAGGAAATACTGAACAGATTTACACCAGACCTGCAAAAGGCACTTCCTTGACCTTATGGCTACCTCTCCGCCAAATTTCAAGTAATTCTGTTCAGCCGTTCGGGCTGTAGCTGTGTCTAAAGGTCCTATGGAAAAATGCATGGGGAAAACGCGTTTTGGGACCCCCATTTTTTCTCGGCCCCTGCTTGACGAATCCCCCCGAGACTTTCAGGGTAGGAGCGGAGCGTAGCGCCCCACCTATTTTGAAAATTTCGCGAGGATTCGTCGACCGGCGCCAAAGTTATTCCAAATAGAATGTTGCGGATTTCCTATGGAAACAGGGTCCTAACTATAACTACCTACTGGCGACCGCCAGTAGGTAATATATATATATATATATTCACTGAAAAAACCATAGGTTTCACACATGTTATAGTTAGCGGAAATTTTACTGATAAAAAACCAATGAAATTCCCCCGTTATAGTTAGTGCAGGCAACTATAACTCACGCGACCGCAATCCTCTGCTGATGCTAATACTGTATTTAGACACTTATTTGCCCATGTCTTCTTCCATACATTTTTAGCTATACATATATTACAAATATTTTTTTTTCATAAAGACACATATGTCATCAGCAGAAGATTGCGGTCGCGTGAGTTATAGTTGCCTGCACTAACTATAACGGGGGAATTTCATTGGTTTTTTATCAGTAAAATTTCCGCTAACTATAACATGTGTGAAACCTATGGTTTTTTCAGTGAATTTGCAAGGTTTTTTAAATGCTAATTCCTAACTATAACGTGTGTGAAACCTATGGTTTTTTCAGTGAATTTGTACGGTTTTTTAAATGCTAAGTTACTTTACGCCATTCGTGGCGTGCGCGCCCACTTAACGCAGTTCGTTCCGTGCGCGCACGGTGCGCTTCGCGCACCGTGCGCGCACAGTGAGCACGCGGTGCGCTTCGCGCACCGCGCGCCCACTTTACGCAGTTAGTGCCGTGCACGCACGGTGGGCACGCGGTGCGATGACAAAGCAAGAAAGCACGTCAACAAATCTGTTTCTGCTTTCCTCCGTGACTATGGTATGGGTGCCATTTACCACAACAACTTGCGTTATGACATGCAAGACATTTATAGAGGAGATGGTGTGCACTTCAATGATGAAGGGAACAGAGTCTTCCTCTTGAACCTTAGACTCTGCATCGGTACTTACTTGTAGGTACCACTAAAAAATCATTTCATAAACACAACGGCTCTTTTTAGAGCCCCCTAATATCTAAACACTTAAATCTGATTTTCATTTTTTTTTTTTTTTTTTTCTACCGTACGCTTACCGTAAGCTTACCGTACGCGTACCCCGTGATTTTTTTTAAAATCAATAAATGTTTTTTTTGTACTTTTCTGTCCTTCTTTGACCCCCTTACAAATGTTAGGGGATCTGTAACTCTCCTCATTGCCCCCTTTCCTTGTTTTCACTCTTTTTTTTCAGAGTGAAATACACAAAATGGCGGCCGCCGCTTCCTGGTTTCGGCCGATTCGAATGTTTACTAAGATCTAAGAGCCAATCAGAATCGCGCTCGCGCACGCCACCGTACGCTTACCGTAAGCGTACGGTAAGCGTACCGTAAGCGGGCTCAGATATATATATTGATTTAAAGGCTATTTTCTCAGAATCTACTGAACAGATTTACACCAAACCTACAAAAGGCACTTCCTTGACCTAGGGACTACCTCTCTGCCAAATTTTGAGTAATTCTGTTCAGCCGTTCGGGCTGTAGCTCGTTCTAAAGGTCCTATGGAAAAATGCATGGGAAAAACGCGTTTTGGGACCCCCCTTTTATCTCAGCCCCCGCTTGACGGATCCCCCCGAGACTTTCAGGGTAGGAGCGGGGCGTAGCGCCCCACCTATTTTGAGAAATTCGCGAGGATTCGTCGACCGGCGCCAAAGTTATTCAAAATAGAATGTTGAGGTTTTCCTATGGAAACGTGGTCCTAACTATAACTACCTACTGGCGACCGCCAGTAGGTAATGTATATATATATATATATATATATATATATATATATATATATATATATATATATATATATATATATATATAATACCTACTGCCAGTAGGTAGTTATAGTTAGGACCTATTATCCAAAGGAAATCCGCAACATTCTATTTGGGATAACTTTGGTGCTGGTTGACGAATCTTCACGAAATTGTCAAAACTGGTGGGGCACTCCGGTCCGCTCCTATCCTGAAAGTCTCGGGTTGATTCGTCAAGCGGGGGCCGAGAAAAAAGGGGGTTCCCAAAACATGTTTTCCCCATGCAATTTTCCATAGGAACCTTTAATCGCAGCTACAGCCCGAACTACTGAACGGAATTACACCAAATTTGGCAAAGAGGTAGCCCTTGGTTCACACTCGAGCCTTTTGGTTAAATAGTGTAAATCCGTTCAGTAGTTGCTGAGAAAATCAAAAGTAAAATCACATATATATCTATGGCCTCGGAGGGGATGTATGACGTTACAACGCATACTTTTACAACGCATGCACTTACAACGCAATTTTTACAACGCAACATCCACTACAACACATTCCATTACATCGCATGACACTACAACGCATTTTTAAAAACTACCTTTACAACGCATTCCATTACATCGCATACCACCTTTACAACGCATACAATTACAACGCATAATATTACATTGCATTTAAGGTAAGTATTGGATAGTATAGGGGTAAAAATTACTATTCTAACTCCAGGGGGTGCAACAGTAGGGTAAGTGTTGGATAGTATAGGGGTAAAAATTACTATTCTTACTCCAGGGGGTGCAACAGTAGGGTAAGTGTTGGATAGTATAGGGGTAAAAATTACTATTCTAACTCCAGGGGGTGCAACAGTAGGGTAAGTGTTGGATAGTATAGGGGTCAAAATTAATATTCTAACTCCAGGGGGTGCAACAGTAGGGTAAATGTTGGATAGTATAGGGGTAAAAATGACTATTCTAACTCCAGGGGGTGCAACAGTAGGGTAAATGTTGGATAGTATAGGGGTAAAAATGACTATTCTAACTCCAGGGGGTGCAACAGTAGGGTAAGTGTTGGATAGTATAGGGGTAAAAATTACTATTCTAACTCCAGGGGGTGCAACAGTAGGGTAAATGTTGGATAGTATAGGGGTAAAAATGACTATTCTAACTCCAGGGGGTGCAACAGTAGGGTAAATGTTGGATAGTATAGGGGTAAAAATGTCTATTCTAACTCCAGGGGGTGCAACAGTAGGGTAAGTGTTGGATAGTATAGGGGTAAAAATTACTATTCTAACTCCAGGGGGTGCAACAGTAGGGTAAGTGTTGGATAGTATAGGGGTAAAAATTACTATTCTAACTCCAGGGGGTGCAACAGTAGGGTAAGTGTTGGATAGTGTAGTGTAATATTATGCGTTGTAATGGTATGCGTTGTAAAGGTAGTATGCGATGTAATGGAATGCGTTGTAAAGGTAGTTTTTAAACATGCGTTGTAGTGTCATGCGATGTAATGGAATGCGTTGTAGTGGATGTTGCGTTGTAAAAATTGCGTTGTAAGTGTAGTGCATTGTAAAAGTTGCGTTGTAAAGGTTGTTCCCCCCTCGGAGGATCTGCGCACCCTATGCGCACCCAGCATGCACCCTCCCGATCATGAGCTGCATGCTAATTGGCTGTCAACACTCTAAACCAGGAAGTGTTGGCAGCCATTTTGTGCCTAGGTAGAAGCGAGGCTCAAGAAATCAGTGGATCAAGTGTGCAAAACGTATAAAGGGGGCAGGGTAGAAATACCGTGACCCTCTAGACCTGCTTAGGGGTTCCCCAAGGACCCCCAGGGCCCAAAAACAATTTGTTTGGGAAAAAACAGCAAAATGCGCACAGGGTGCGCGGATCCTGCAGTTAACAAAAACAAAAAACGAAGAGCGGGCTTCCGCGCTTCTTTAATAATTAGCCCACAGGGGGGCCAAATCCCGGGGGCAAAAATATTAAATTTGATGGGGGGCCCAGAGGGGACCACACCCCGGGGCTACAAAATAAATGGGTGGGGGGCTCAAAGGTCCCCCCAGCCCGGGAACCGCTACCCCCAGGGCTTTCAAAACAATGGGTGGGGGGGCTCAAAGGCCCCCACCACCCCAGGGGCTTTTTATATTGTGGGAGGGGAGCTGCGTGGCACCCCTCCTGGAGTCATCGATGGCCCTGGGGAGCGCCACTCCCCAGGGCCGGCTCCTGCAGTGTCTCGGGGTGCCCACCCCCGGGACACTGCTGTTTGCTATGGCAGGGCGGGAGCAGAGGCTCCCGCCCTGTCATAGCAAACTTGGTTTGGGTTTTGAAAGAGAGAGCAGGGAAATCTGCTCTCTCTTTCAAAATGCAAACCATATTGCTTTTCCACATGTGGAGCTGCATGTTAGCAGCTCCCTGTGTGGAAAAGCAATGCCGGCTCCCAAATGACGCGGGGAGCCGGCTGGGACCGTGGGGGCATTGGGGCTCCCCCCCACTGTCCCCAACGTTGTATATAGGCCCCTGGTGATGGGGCCCCCGGGGAGAATCGAAATTAGTGCTAGGTGCTAAAAAAAAATTTACGGGCAAATTAGGAGTCGAGCACCATGCGCGGCGCTCAGCACGGCCCCCTGGTGTGCACGCGCTGGGTGCGCGACTCCTAAAGCATCAAACACGTATATGACGTCACGTGCAAGCGCGCGAGCGTCGTGTTAAGTAATACGTATGTGTGGCATATGCACCTGGAGTCGCGTACCGGTCGCATAGCGATATCGCACAAAAATATGCACCCATCGCACATCCTACGTGGATCCTACACAACAATCCTAAAATAGTGGCTAGGTTCCGCGCAGCGATCGAGAATGGTACGCTTTGGGTGCGCGATTCCCCCAAATAATAAAAAAAACAATAAAGAAAATAATATAAATATATTTTTAAAAATATAAAACAAAAAAAAACATTAGTTTCAATATTAAAAAAAATCATTTATATTAAAAATATATAATGTAATTTAAAAAATAAAATATGTAAAAATAAATAGTTAAAAAAATGTAGACAATCAGTATCAAAAAATAAATATAACTATTATTACATTTAAAAATTGTCATTTAAGAAATCTTTGAAATTCACTGAAAAAACATAGGTTTCAGACATGTTATAGTTAGCAATTAGCATTTAAAAAACCTTTGAAATTCACTGAAAAAAACCATAGGTTTCAGACATGTTATAGTTAGGATTTAGCATTTAAAAAACCTTTGAAATTCACTGAAAAAACCATAGGTTTCAGACATGTTATAGTTAGGAAATAGAATTTAAAAAAACCTTGAAAGTTCACTGAAAAAAACATAGGTTTCAGGGGTGTTATAGTTAGCTGGACATTTCACTTGTTTAAAACCATTGAAATTCCTCCGTTATAGTTAGTTCTACTAACTATAACTTGCACGCCCGCAATCCACTGCTGATGATGTCACATATTACATCATTCATGACATGGTCAGTGACATCACTGATGACATCACTGATGACATCTTAAATGACATCACTGATGACATCACTGATGACATCATCCAGTAGATGTAATATGTGACGTCATCAGCAGTGGATTGCGGGTGCACGAGTTGCTGACTTAGTGCCCGTTTCCAGTACGCCTAACTTTGCATCGCTAATGAGATGCAAAGTAGGCGTGGCTGTGAAACCAGCCAGGGAAAATATCTTGAAGGCAGCTTTGCGATATTAACAAGGAAGGGAAGCGATTATTTAAATCACGTTAAGTATGCCTTAACGCAGGAATTTAACGTCTGTTAAATTCCTGACTATGGCATACTTAACATGGGGGGTGGATCTGTGGCTAAGACCACAGGCCCTATCATCCAGGGTATCGCTGTTTTCCACCATGGAAACCGGCGATATCCACACTATCTCTAGAATTTCTATCGCATCGGCGATGCGCGTTGATGATAACGCGCTAACTGGGCGATAAATTCCAGAGATAGCTGGCGATAAATATGCAAGCGCTAAGCGCGCTTTGTGATATTTATCGCCGGCCCTTGTAAATATGCCCCCAAATACTTAATCGATTTAGACCAAACTTGGCAGGAAAGTAGACCTTTACTGAAAAAGCAAGCCATTCTGAAGATTTTGAGATATTATTGTTTAAAACATGTTCTGAGTGGGCTTTAAAGGTTTTAAGGGTTAAGACTTTAGTGTATCTATGCTGTTTAAATCAATTCTCTCAATCACATTTTCAGACTATAAGAAAATGTGTTGGCTAGATTATGTCTGAAAAAGACCATTTGCGGCCATACTGAAACTCACAAGTTACTTCTGACTTGTTAGTTTTACTCTATGAAAAAAAAATTGTACACAGTCATTGGCAGACAACTTTTAAGGTAGCCAATCCCAGGGCAGTGATCTTGGGTACCTAGAGACATGGAAAAGCTACAAAAAGCCCCCCAAAAATAACAGTTTTTTGCGAGCGAGTCGCAAGTCAGACCCAACTCGCAAGCTTGCAATCAGCCATTTTAGGAGCTGGATGAATGGCTATTTTATGCCTGGCTTGAGAGTTGCTCATGACTCCGAAGTTTTAGGCACACTAAAAAAAAGCACAAGCAAAGCCAAACATTAAAATGAGTGTCTGACTCTGGAAGATAGGAAGTAGGGCGCACTGCCTGGCCCTGTGCCCGACCAATGGTGTGCAGTGGACTCTTCAGGCTGTGCACAGGCTTTATGCCCAACACTTTCTGCACAAGAGCTACTGCACGTGAGGTTCAGGGCCTAGCCGCATATGAAGTCCTTGGGACAACCCCCGCTGCGCACAGCTGAAGGCCAAGCTCAGCATGGGTTGAACAGCCAGCAGGGTGGACACAGCTGAAAATGATAAATATGTATATCATAAAAATGATATTGACTGAAAAAAACAAAGTAAAAAGTGTGTTAAGTCTGAGGCTCAAATCTGCAAAGAAAATGTAATTTACCAGTTATATTTAAGAAGGCACGCGACACATGACACAACTCATGATCAGCCGACATGAACAAAACAGATAATTGCCACCGATACCAAAAAAACACTTAACTCAAGATAAACATGTTGACTGCGAGTTATGTCATCTGTTACAGGTGTTCATAAACATAGATAAACTCACACACCGACACACCAACACACCAACACACCCACCCACACAATGACACTAATAAAACTAAGGGGCATATTATCAAGGGGCGACGATAATATTATCGCTGCTTTAGAGCCTGTTTTCTGGCGCAAAGCATCAATATTATTATCGCATTATCATCAAGGGCATGCTGGCGCATGATTCCTTGACGTATCGCCCCTTTTTCACACGCCTCGCATCGATAATTAGATGCAAAAGAGGCGTGGCTGTGAAAAGCAACATGGGATAATATCGCGAAGGCAGCTTTGCGATATTATCAAGGAGGGTTAGCAAAAAATAAAATTGCGTTAAGTATGCCTTAACGCAGTAATTTAACGTCTGTTAAATTCCTGACTAAGGCATACCTAACATGGGGGGTGGATTGTGTGGCTAAGACCACAGGCCCTATCATCTAGGATATCACCGTTTTCCACCATGGAAAACGGCGATATCCCAAATATCTCTGGAATTTTTATCGCCTCGGCAATGCGAATTGTTGATAACGCCCTAACCGGGCGATAAATTCCAGAGATAGCCGGCGATAAATATGCAAGCGCTAAGCGCGCTTTGCGATATTTATTGCCGGCCCTTGTTAATATGCCCCTGTATGTAGCCCAATAACTTGTTAACTAGAGAAATTGTACTAATAAACACACACGCAAAGTAGGCCTGGGAGAAGTTTTAATTAGACTGCTATATTTAGTGTAAAGTTAGGAATTTGCATAACAAAATTTACGTAATTTTGCGAGACCTTTTTACGAGATTTACTTTGTGGACAATTCGTGACTGCGAGCAGCATTTCATGTAGTTCTTTAACCCGAGCAGACTGTTCCGGTATTGTTTGAGTTCAAAACGACAAATCTGAACGCAGGCTGCAGTGTATTTAATGCTAGTGGTCATTCCTTAACCTGGCAGTCGGCTAACATTTCAGGTAGATTTTTTACTCGAGTGGACAATTGGGAAATTTTTTAGCACAAAACTGGAAATAAAAATGCGAGCAGCATTTTTTTTTTTAACAGGACCAATTGGAAACCAACTTGCAATTACATTTGCTAGCTGAATATTTGTTTGGACAGGCCATTCAGGTCATTTTTAATTGTGAGATGGATTTAGCATAATTATGTGTAATTTTGCATAATTTTGTGGTAATTTCATGTAATTGTGCTTCTACAAATTACATGAGTTTTGCACACCCCTAATTGCAAAGCTCAAATTTCGGGTTATTATCACTGTAGAGACAAATTGACGAGATAAATCACTGTTTCCTGCCCCTTAGATTGCAAGTTACAATTACTTTATGCATGAATCAACTATCCTAATAGTCACAAAGCTTTGTTAATGTGATTTACCTTGCCATACAAATTTCACTCTTTGTGTCTTAGATTTTGTTAAATTCCTTAAAAAAATATTAATAATGCAATGGCATAAACCATATACGTAGATGTGCAGAGTAAACTATGCTATTTATTACCATTCTCTGAAGACTGGAGGGGCATTATGACCCACAGGAGGCTTCGCTTCTCATCACTAATAGCCCCTCCCCACACTCTACAATGGCAATAAATGGTAATTAATTGCACATTGCAATGTACATCTGCATGCATGTATTTCAGTTTTCATACTTCAATGATATGTTTTGGTGGTAGTGAGGTGCAAGTGTAAAAACTCACTTTTCCATTGTCAATGCAAAAATAGAAGAAAAAAATGCCAACTTCCACAGCTTCACTTAGGCAGCCATGCCACCCAACATTATGTGTGTTAGGTTTGTTAAAATTGCGAAATATGTTTTTAACTAATATTACCTATGGTTGTGGATTTTACATTCATCACTAAGGGACCATTGCTTCATTGATTTGGCAACAATGTACAACTCCTGTGCCTACATATGATATCTCTGGTTTTTCTAGACAGTCTTTTTTTAGTTGTAATTTCAAATGTTTTATTCCTTAAAATGTTGTTATATCTTTTTCTGTGGAAAAATACATTTAGGATTTGGAACAGGTAGTGAGTGATTATGAGCATATAAATTTATCATAGAGTGAATCTAGATACAAACCACTGGTGTCTCACACAGTAGGTGGCGATATGTTACAGCAGGGTAAGGTCAGATGTCAACGCGGGTCAACAGCAGAGGTGAACAGAGCAGTGGACTGAGTGGGTTCGTGAAAAGCTGCTGTAAGTGGGATCTGTGCAAAGGAGTTCAGTGGGGCAAGCTGCGACGGGCCGGAAGTGGTTGGGATATTCTGGTGTAAGTTAGGATAGAGTAGGACAGGATAGAGGAAATCGCATCATAGTGAAGTGATCCAGATATCATATATTGATGAGTTCTTGCCTGAAGAGCAGGTTTTTATTCCCACAGAGCTGAGAGGTTGCAAAGAGCTGAGAGGTTGAGACTGAGAGGTTAAAGGGTAGGATTCAGCCATGATGTCATGAAAGGAGAAGGATGAGTATCTAATTTTCTCCGCCTGGCATTTCCTAGTCTCTTGACTACTGTTGCTTCTGGGACTCCAGATGTCCTCAGTTTGATTGCTAGGTAAGCTCTCCTAGACGCTCATAATGTTCATTTAAATTGGAATAATTCAGTTTTTAATATAGCCTTATATCCCACTGTAGCGGGCTATACCGGCTATTAAAGGCCCGCTCCAGCGTTAAAGGCCCGAGCCGAAGGCAAGGAACTTTAACAAGGGAGCGGAACTTTTATAGCAGGTATAGCCCAGCTACGAAGGGCTATAAGGCTATTAGAACATCCTGCCACTAGAGGGCAGAATGTTCCAACAAATAAAACAAAGGCCTCTCGGAGCTTGAAGGGTTTAAGTTCCCTTGGACTCAGAGAGACCTTTGAAAACAACATTGGAATGTTGCTTTGCGGGCCTTTACCTGCCTGTAAAAGCATGGAGCACTCCATTGTCTTCAATGGAGCTGCCAACATTCCAATGTTCTAATTCCTGATAGTACATTCTTACATTTTCAAATTTGCTTGTCACAAAAACCTAAAACATAAAGCATACAATAGAATCTTTTTTCTGTTAAATGTTTAACATAAAAGTGAAAATATTTTCCACTTTTCCTTTTACATATTTTTGAAAAACCTCTGACATACCAGTGGATAAACACTATTGCCAGTTAACAGATCAGCTCTGACCATTCGTGTGGCATATGTGTCATCTGTATTTCTTGTTCATACCTCTAGTATTTACTGATTTTCACATGTGTAGGGTCAATTGGGAGTGTCTCCAAAAGTCAACCGGCAGCATCTCATCAGCTGCAATTACCTTTCTCCTTGTTTATAATGCACCAAAATAGAGGACTTTGCCATACTGGGCAGAATGTCCCTGTAGCATGTTTTTTTTATCTTTCTTTATAGGTTTGTGTCCGGATTACCCATGCTCCTGCTGAGGTTAGTATTATCTGTCCTTATTGGTTTCCTCCATGTTAATTTCTGAGACCTTTATGCAAGCATTATTAATTGTTGCCTTAGTAGATTTACAGTTATGTTGGACCTGGCCCTTTTTGCAGGATTATCCCCAAACTCTTTTCCTTGCTATTTTTATTACCTTGTTTTTGTTGGCTTTAGGACTCTGGGAACTATACCACTGGCTAATCAGTGCTAAAGTGCATGTTCTCTCTCCTCTAAACATGTTTTGATGGGTGTGAGAAGTTGGCCTGGTATATGTTGTCCACTAATTAAAGTGGGCACTCTGCACCAGTCCAAACGACCCTTATGATGTATGAGGTCAAAGATAACCTTTAAAAAGCTATCCTAGTGTTAGCTGTGGAGAGCAGCCTTCAGGCTTAATCTTGAAGGAATGTAAAGCAGCTTGTTTTACCAGAATATCACCTCCTATATTGACTAAATGAAAGGAGAACCACACAGTAGTTATATAAAAAATGTATTTATTGATATTACACTCTCTAGTATCCTCTGCACGAGGATAGAACACGAAGCACACAATATGAGATCAATAGAACAATTGTAAGTAGCGCAATACACAATGAGCTCCAGGGGGAGAAAAAACCATATACTTAAATAGTGGTATAACAACCATGACTCGGGTCAAGACAAAGTCTGGAACACGTAGAATCGCTGGGACCCCAAGGAACCACCCAAGGTGAGCAGATAGGGACCCCACGGAGGACGGGTGCAGTGTGTTAACACGACTGCGGGCTCCGTACATTTCAATGGGGAAGTCACAGTTACAGTTTCAAAGTTTAAGGACCCTTCTAAAAGGACTTTGAGCAAACCCTTTGGAACTTAGGAGGTTGGAGAGCCACCCCACCTGTGGATACCGTAGTATCCGAATTACCTATCCCAGAGGGTGCATAGGTCTGGAGTGGTGTCGGAAACTGCTGTCGTTCTCAATTGAGGGCTGTAAAGAAGTACTGCTGCCGTGAAAGTGAAGATGGTCTGGTGGAATCCAAGCCTGGATTCTAGAAGGAAGGAACCTGAAAGCAGAGGGGACAGAGTCTGGGTCACTTCAGAGGGACCAGGGGCTCGGTAGACGAATGCCCACCGATGTCGGGTGCTTCAGGTGCGAAGAAGGGATTCTTGACTCTGCAGCCACGAGGACCAGGAGATGTCAACGATGACCAAGAGCTGGAGGTGAGCTGTACCACAAAGGATGTCGAGAGCTGAGGGGTCGGTGTCCAGCTGGAGTACCAACAAGCCTTGGCAAAAGCAACCCACACAGTAAGGTCAAGCAGGTTATGGTGTGGACCAACTAGGTCCAGGGAACTCACCAAGCAGTGGGGAGTCAGGGCACATCTGGAGCAACCAGGAAAGTCCAACAGAAATCAAGATGACCCTCAAGAGGACCCACAGGCCGAATGACCAAGAGTCGCGAAGGGACCTCGAGCAAGATTGCAAAGTACCAGCCCACGGATCACTCGGTGCGAGGAGGCCGGAGTTCTTTGGTGCAAATACTGCTCAGGGTCAGGACTACACGGAGTCTAATGAACAAGGTCTGTGATTGCCAACAAGCATATGCAACTGCAAATGGACGCAGTACACAGGGTTTCGGGGTATGCAGTCTCCACGAAGGATACTGGCCTCAAACTTGCTGAGAGGGCAGATCAACCTCAGGGACCTTCAGAAACCCACCTCCTGTGTTGCTGAAATCTTTGGAGTCTGTAGGAGCTTGGGAGCAGCAGACCGGTCAGTTGCGTTAAGATGCCTGCGAATGCAGGGGAGTGACTCCACTCCAAGGGGGATTCTTCGGTTGTCCTGAGTGCAACACAGGTCCTGCACAGAGCCTGTATGGAGCAAGGGCACTGACAAAGCTTGGACGGCGAGGAAGATGAATTCGGTCCTAGTCATAGTCCAGCAAAGTCCAGAGTGTCCAGGCGGTGGAAGGTCAGTGGTTTCTTCTTGTAGAATCTTGTCCATGTAAAATCTAAAGTCTTACAGCCAGGTAAGTCCTTTTGTACCCCCTGGAAGCGGTTGAACAGATTCGGGGGACACTCCTAGGGGAGGGTCAGGACAGACGGGTGGTACACCCATTTCCTTTGTCCAGTTTTGCTCCAGAACAGGAGCCAATGGCTCCCAGAACTGGTTTGAGCTGGAATATGTACAGGGACACCAAATGTGCCCCAAGTGCAGACTTTCAGGCACTCTTAGAGGTCACCCACCCAGCCCCAATACACTAAATCCTGTCTGGGAGGTGGTCACACCTCCCTGTGACAGGATGCCTATGGTGCTGCAATCCTCTGTTCAAGCTTGGCTCAGCAGCAGCAGGGCAGAAATGTGTCTCTGGTCTGCAGCATCCATTTTGTGATGACCGGGTCGAGAATGCTGGCACCGGATAGGCTAATGACCCCCACAAAGCCGGTTACCGGTGTGGAGGTATGATTCCAAGGTGTTTGATACCAAGCACGATATGTTTCTATGCAGCCATTTTCAAGATAGCATTTATCGCGAGGTTATAATGCACCTCTACCTTTATGTCTGGCTGTGTCAAGGACAACCCGGGGGAATGGTCTCCGAAGGTTGCAGAGAGGTTCTGCTCATGCAGGGGCACCCTGTCACTAAAAACCCAGCACCCTGCCTTACGGATTGATAAGGGCTGCTATAGGGGTGACTTATACGTTTTAAGTGTAGTGACCTATAGATATAGTGAACCTATATCTAATGTAAGTGGTGCAAGCACCATCTTACACAGGTTGCAGTAGCAGGCCTGTAGTTCCATTTTGCATGGCCTCTCATGGGTGGCATAATACATGCTTCAGCCCATGGGAGGCCTTCAGGTACCTATTCCTTGGGTACATGTGTACCATATACTAGGGACTGATAAGGATACCCCAGTATCCAATCTTTAGAGTACCAAAGTACATGTGTAACATTTTAAGAGAGGAAGCAGATAGACTGTGGTCCTGATTAGCAGGATCCCAGTCAGACTAGTCAAAAACAGTGCAACATCAAGCAAAAAGTGTGTGTAACCATAAGAAGCAGATCCTACTTTCCTACAATTGGTTTACACCTGTTTGGCATATTTGATTTACTTGTAAGTACCTTGTACACGGGTATGCAATATATCCAGGACCTGTACATTAAATGCTACTAGTAGGCTTGCAGCACTGCTTGTGCCACCCACAGATGTAGCCTTTCAAACCTGCCTCAGGTCTTCCACCACAGGGCTGGTTTGCACAGTTTACTGCCACTTTGACCTCCCATTTAAAACTACTTTCCAAGCCTTAAACTGCCCCTTGTATTGCACAGAGGTAGGCCTTAGGTAGCCCTACAGGCAGGGTGCTGTGTAAGTAAAACGTAGTACATGAACCTTTATGTTTGTCATGTCATGTTTGTGACAAACAGCCTATTTAATTTTTCACTGCTGTGAGGCATACTTCTCCTATACGCCAGCATTGGGAATTCCCTGATATATTTTTAAGTGGTAATTCCTGATCAAAATGGAGTGGCCTTGCCATGTTTGGTATGTTTAGAATAGTGGTGATACATCCTACTTACTGGTGTAGTTGGATTTCATATTAATATTTTAGAAATGCCACTTTTAGAAAGTGGGCTTTTCTCTGTGCTTATGACTTTTTGAGCTTTGCAGCCAGACTCTAATACACGTCTGGGCTAGGTGACAGCTACACTTGGTGCATACTTTCCAGACAGCCACAACAAAGGAAGAGCTGGGTCTGACTTAGGATACATCTGCATTTATCTGAATACTGATAGTCTTCCTGGGCTGGTAGAGGGAGGGGGTGGTTCCCACTTCACATTTGTATAGGTTGTGTCCTGCCCTCATACAAAGGGCTGATTTACTCCCTACTGATTTTCTGGAGCCAGGGCTGGGTTGAAAGGGATTGGTGTGTACTTCTGGGGTTTCCATTGAAGTCACCCCTTGATCACATACATTTTTGAGTATGTACTGGGGCTTTGAACCCTTGTTTCTAGACACAGCAGAGGACTTGTAACCAGATGCTGCTGGCTCTATAAACTGCACATTGCCAGAAGACTGCTGTGCTGCCAGGAGAAACCGCCATTGGGACTTCTTTCTTTGTTGTGCTGACCTGCTGTCTGCTGGGCTACTGGAGGGACTGCCACGCCGCTAAGTAACTTTATGTGCTGGCCTGCTTGTCTGCTGCGCCATGTGCCACCAAGTGCTCTCCAAGGTCTTATTGGCTTGCTCCCTCTTCTCCCAGAGTCTCAGGACCAGGAACAACTCTTCCTCATCACAGTTTTGTCATGGGACTCTGAGTCCGGAAATTGTAATCTTTGTGATCAGCATGCGGTGAGCCCTGCCCTTCTTAGACTGCGCGTGGTGAAAGCTTCACTTTTTAGACAACGTGTGCTGAGCGCTTTTCCCTTCCTAAATCAGCCTGAAACCCCGGCAATTTGTGTTCCTCCCAGCGCCGCCCCCCTTCCATGGGAGGGAAACATGCTGCGGTGAGAAAAGCTACAGCATCATGGGCATTGGGAGTGCCTGGGTATGCAGAGAACCTCTGCGTCATCACGCTGTGGATGGTGTCCGCCCACCAGAGGAAGAACACTGAAGCCAATGCAATTCCCGATTCCACGCTGGGGACAAGCATTACTCACTGTCTGGATCTGAGAGGAGATTCTCACTCTGGCAGCCGCCACCTATGCGCTTCCTTTATTACCCCCAGGTACTCTACCCCAAGGCTGGTGGAAGCCCAAAGAAGTCATGAGGCTTGTCTACCCTCATGTCTAATGGGCACTCCCTCTAACAGTAACATTCTGCTACCATAGCAGGAGATGTGTGCTTGCTGCCAACTGAGCCGGATGCTGTGGTCCCAAGCAGGCCCATTGGGCATTTTAATTGCAGAGTGACCACTCCTCCTGGATTGGTTGCTCCCCTCTTACACCTGGGCAACACCAACGCCGTGATCGCCTCCAAGGTGGGAGTGCATGTTGCCTCTTATCATTGGGTTTATAATTGGGAATATAATGTTCCTCCCTGCCGATGACCCACCTCCTGTGATTTCTGTCGTGGATGGGTCGCGCAGGGACTACCTTAACCAGTATAGTAGGGGTGCAGCTATTCTATGCCTTTTGGATACTTATAGTAGAGTTATGTGTTTTTCTCTTACAACCTGCATTACCTGATGGCCTTGTTAATCCAGCATTGCCTAGACAAAGTAGAGGATTCATGTAGTTTTCAATATACAAGCCATTGTTTAAACCTACAATTATCTCACTACTTATGTGATGCGTATCGTTTTTGATCTTGTGTTATGGACAATATAGACAGCAGTGGTGGCCCACTCGGAACGGGGGGGGGGGGTGGACTTACCTTCTCCGCCACACAACCACTGCCTCTCCTCTGTCCTCGCCCAGCACCAGAAGCACTCAGGCTTCTGGGCTGTCCCAGCCAATCACGACGCTGCAGGAGCAGCGTCGTGATTTGTCTGATCATCCTGTTTGGCCGCTCAGGCAGTGCCTGGGGAGGCTGGGCATGTTCTCCACAGGGCTAACAGCCCAATGGAGAACATGCCAAGTGCACATGTCAGTTTGGCCAGCCCTTAAGGGCCGGGCAAACTGTCATGTGCACTTACAGGAGTGCAAACCACTCCTCCCCTGCTATGGCATAACAGAGCCAGCCCTGCCCCGACTCCCACATAGAAAAAGAAAATGATAATAATGTCCTGTTATAATCATTTGTTTTTCTTTTTTGCACTGCTGCTATATCAGTGGGGCGACGCCTTAGCGGAGGAGCCACCACTGCTAAACAACTATTTTTTATATAAACCTGTGTGGAGTCTCTTTTGTGGTGTAGTCATTGTGTTTCTGTGTGAGTGTGTTACACAAATGCTTTATAGATTGTCTCTGCTGTCAAGCCTGCCTGCTCTGTGCCAAGCTACCAGAGGATGAGCATAGGTTTTCTTGGTGTGCAACTAACTTGTCCTATCCAGAGTGGTGGGTTCTGCCTGACTTAGGTGCACACCCTAGCCAACCAGAGACCCAATTTCTAACAGGTGACATTTAACATTTGGCAGATGGAGTAGAGTCCGTATAATTGGCTGAGGACAGTATGTGCACCCCTCTGACGGACCTAAATCTGCTAAATTTAGAGAGCAACACTGGCCCAGCAGTGATCTCCGTACCTTGATAGGAACTGCTGTAATGGCAGTTCCAGTGAGGTATACAAACTTTGGGGGAAGGCCGCTATCAGTTTTGATTGCTGTGCAGCAAACTTTAACAAAGGTTATGTTTTTTTCAACATCAAAGTCCCAATATGGGAGTTTATTGAAAAACAAATAAATAATGACCCTCACATCTAGGGAGTTTATTCTATGGGTGGATGGTTATTATTTGGGTTTTTTCTGTCTCTCACCGGCAAGATGGGCTATGTAGTGCCCTTCCTTCAATGGCCCCAACTCAGTCATAGCCTATGTGGGAGAGAGTTCCATTGATGGAGTCAATGGGGCTCTGCCGATAAAATACTGAAATTCCTCCCGACTGTAAATGAGGTTTTCATATAAAGCTCAATCTACTCAGATAGCCTTGCCAGGCTTTGCTTCAGATAGCAGGTGCTATCAAGAAGAAATGTTTCAATTACCCCAAAAAATCATGCATTTACTGTGTGCTTAAGTGCACAACATACGTCCAGAGCATGGGGATGTTCTATAGTATGCTTCAAGTACACATCCTATGGTGGACAGTGCACAGGGACATCTGTGAGGCTGTGCAAGGCAGCCTTTTAGACCAACAAAGCAAGGATGACATAAGAAGGCTTGTCATATTAGATATGCCACTGCACTGTATTTTCCCCTTTGCTTAGCACAGCTCAGCAAATTTAGCTGTTGCACTGTATTGCCGGAAAGATTAGGAAATCTCTCCATTAGTCATTTGGAACCCTTTAGGTTGATTCATAAATTAGTCTTTGGAAATTGGGTGTGAGTTGGTGTCTCTCTGTTACTGTTATGGTGAGCACTTGCGCCATTTCAGTGATAATCCATTGTCTCCAAATATTGCGTTCCAAGGCTTTTTTTAAGTATACGTTGTGATTTTTTACAACTGGACCTTTGTTTGTGGTTGTTACAAGGTGGAATATTATTTGGGGTGGGCTACTGTCCACCTCAAGAAATAATCACACTTATTGTCAGGGTGAACCCTCAAAGTAACTAAATTAACCTGAACTCAACCCCCTAATAGATATATATGCTACAGAGTGAAAAAGCCTAACTTAGGGCAATGTGTAGATTATTTGTACAGTACCAAAACAGCAATACATTCAAAACACCAAACAATTAAAATCCAAAAATTAATTAGAAAACTGGAGTGAATATTAATAAACAAAATGACACCAACACTACCCACATCCAATCGGGTGAACCATAGATATGAATATCTAAAGTGTTAAGGAAAAAAAGCGCCAAAAGGCACCTAGTACTAATGGTAGTCTGTGGAAACAGTAGACCAGGACCTGGGTGTGATTTGAGTGGGACCATGATGGAGGCCTGGCTGAATACACAAAGTGAATTAATCCTTGTGAAAGCAGTGGTGTAGCTAGGCCTTTTCCCACCCGCGACGGCCCTAAGAATGGGCAGGGGGTGCTGGCGATCAATTCTTGCTTTTGCCACAGGTAAGTGCTGGGGGGTGGGGAAGGCTGAGGCCCTGCAAACTTGTGTCCTTGGGGCTGACCACCCCCCCCACCCACCCTCCCTCTTGCTATGCCACTGCATTAGAGTCTGGAAGTCAAAAGTTTGAAAAGGTTTCTAAGTTCTACTTCAGAAAGGTACTTTGTTACTTTTCTTGAGAAAAGCGCTGAATGGGACTTTGCCACTGTTTGAATAGAAAACTCATACTCGTGCCGGCTGGCACTGAATTTGTAGCCGCTGTCGTGGAACTGAAGGAAGGATACCTGAAGCAGGATGGTCCCATTGGAACTAAAGAGCTTTAGAGATTTCTCGCTGAAAAGGTATGAAGCCCCAAAGCAGAATTGGGGCTTAGACGTTTTTTCGGAGATGCAGGGACCTTAGAATAGGACAAAGCTAAAATCCAGTCCAAAACTGTGGACCTGCCAGTTAGATACTTTTCCCTGTGGGCCCTGCTAAAGCTCTGGAGTCCTATTTGCCTATTTGCCAGAATATTACCATAACTGTCTACAGTCAATCACACCCAAATCATGCATGGACCTCTCAAAATTCTTGTCATGACGAGAAACAAAATTCACAGTGTATCTTGAAGATCCAACACTCACTCTAAGGAAAACAAACCTAACGCGCCCCTCAAGTCCTAAAGTAGCTCCAAGCCAGCTCAGAATTTTCCTTCAGCATTGATAATCCCAGAACCGTAAACACAATGGGGCCGATTCCGATCCGGGTCAGAAAGCACTCCAACCGAGCCGGATCCGGAGTGTTTTCCGACCGAGCCGGAGTCCTGCAGTCCGACCGAGCGAGTACGATGCGGCCGTATGCTGCCGGATTCGGTTCGGCCGGACTCCCATAGAAGTCAATGGGAGCCGGTCGTACGACGCGTACATGGGCTCCCATTGACTGAATGGGTACGTCGCGGACAAGTGCGCCCCCTACAGTGGGTACGCGTCGGTGCCGTCCGCACCATACATGCCTGTGTTGGGGAGACCCATGCGTCTCCCCATGTGTCTGAGTCATAGGGCTGCGGGTGACAGGGGTTCCGACGTGGACCCCCAAAGGCAACCACCCAGACGATTTGCGAGCCAGACACTCCGGCTCGCACCAGCTGTCCGACGCGTGCATCGTACTGGCTCGGTCGTGAATTGCATCCATTGCATGTCACGGTTAGCTTACTACTGAATCGTATGGAGCGGTTCGGACCCGGAAACGACTCGGTCGGTGAATTTCACGTAGCTCGCATCGTACTTGCTCGCTCATACAGCTGTACGAGTCGGGCGGAAAACACGCGTACGGCTCGCAGTTTTTCCAGCCGGATAGCGTTCGGTGCCCTTCCAACCCGGATCAGAATCGGCCCCAATGATCTTAAAACCCTGATAGATTGTGGAGACAAATTTACCAGTTCCACTAAAGGCATCTTAAGCCTATTGTGCACAGATGATGTCGTTCCTGGCACCTAAGAATCAGTAGTTATTATTCATTATTAGTGTATTAAAAAATTGTGTGCGATTAGCTTGAATACGACCCTCCCTGCCTGCTAAGGTTAGTTAAATAATGGTTTAAAATGCATGTTGTGTGCATGGTTGCGGATGAGTGTCTGTTTATGTCAGGGAGAGTGTGTGTAAGTGTGAATGTCTGTATGTGTAAGCAGGTGTGTGAGTGAAAATGAAGGTCAAAGGGTGTGTGATGTTATTTCCACTACCCCTAGCATTTTGGTGAGTTGAAGTTCATGAGTGCTTGGTATTGAAATATATCGATTTTCACCATATATTCAAATATGCATCCATTAAGGGTGAAGCTCTATAAGTAAGGTCTTGTGATGAGAGAGAGCAGTGCATGCATCTATCTGTTTTCTGTCAGTGGCATAAGGCAGCTCACTCGCCAGACATCCGGGTTTACTGTTCCTACAACACATTTCTTCTCCAGGGAAGTCTCAGGTCCACGCATTTTCTGGCACAGAGAATGTCTTAGTAACATACAACAAAAGGGCACACATCGTAATAAAGTACACTAGGTCAGTTTGTGAGAATCGTGACACATAAGATGTGGGTGGCTACTCACCCAAACATTGAATTTGTTCTTTCAACTTTGTTTCGGTTCAATCATCTTCTTTAAAGTTGGTAAAACTTTCTAACTAGTCTGCTCTGTTTCATTTCTGTCTATTTTTACCAATTTTGACCTCTTTTCTTCAACATTCTGCCCTGAAGATCAAAACCACGATGGTTACAGCTTTAAGGACATAATACAGTACAAGTCTAATGTTCTTTTGCAGCGGATCAAAACCGTGAACAGAAAGGGCAACTAAGGTGAATTTAAAGTTTTAAGTCTATAAAATCACACTTGAAACTGGAGTAGATGAGCTTAGAAGGTGAACTCCTAAGAGGTACATCAGTGCCTCAGGGTAAGAACGAATGAATGCCCTGGGATGGAGGTGAAATGTAGTTCAGATACACTAGTCATAGACCCTAGCTCTCCCTTTTAAGTTGTGTTAACTTCTGTTTCAGATTTAGTAAGGCCCTGCGCCAGTACAAAGCAATGCAACACAATGCAAAGAAGTGCATGGGATTGACATTTTGCACTGGAGAGGGGATCTTTCTCAGTGCAAAAAGCACCTTGCGATGCTTTGTGTCACTTTATATCAAGGGGGGATTAGGAGGGCGTTCCTTGGGAGCACGAGCACAAACACACATAGGGTTTGATGCAAACACTTTCTACTAAATTAGCCGTGCTGACTTGGTTTCAAATATAAAGCCTCCTTGAATGAGGTGTTATCAAAAGATATTTTTTAATTTCTCAAGCAAAGAACCCATGCATTGAGTGTGTGTTTAAGTGCACAGCACACATCCAGATCATGGGACTTCTCGACGGTGTGCTTCCAGTACAAACCCTACGCTGGACAATGCACATTGACCTTTGTGACACTGTTTGAGACTGTGCCACCAGACCAGGGCATGACAGCAGCAGCAGGCCTGTCTTATTAGATATGGCCCTGCACTGTTTTTCTTCTTGCACAGCACAGCTCAGCAAATTTGGTTGCTGCACAGCATTTCCTGAAAGATTAGGCAATCTATCCCTAAGGGCCATATTAGAACTACGGCAGTCCATGCCGTGCAGGAATGTGGTTTGGTGTTCCATTTGCCATAGAAAGGCACCACCGTGGGCCCGCCAGGCACCACCTGCCCGACCAGGATTACACTCCTAATCTGGCAGTGGTGTGCAGATGGCTTTGGCGGTCTCGCAGCACAGCACTGGCGTGGCAGCCCGCTGTGAGACTGCCAAAGTCGTAATTATTATTATTTGCCATTTGTAAAGCGCACAGCTACACATCGGTTTTTTTGCGCTAAGCACTGCAAGGAGCTCCTGAAGACACTACCTTTAAGAGAGCAAAAGACAAACAATTGATGGATGGAATGCAGAACAAATCAAAACATACACCCCCAGTCAAGAGATCTGGGTTAAATCCATCATTCTTTTGCTCACTATGCCACCCCAGTTTAGACCGGGCCATATGCAAATCAGTCTTGACCCTGTGCCTCATGGGAACAGTCCAGCCCGAACTGCCAAACCAGGTCCTCCCTGGACCGGAAACAAGCATCCTAGGACCGGTTTCGGGGTTTCACCCCTCATCAGCCAGGATAGCTTGACTCCAGTGGCACAGTGAGCTGAGAACCCACATCTGGGCATACCCAGCGCACTTAGGGCGAGAAAGCAAAAGACACACATTTGATGGATGGAATGCAGAACAAATCAAAACATTCACCCACAGTCAAGAAATCTGGGTTAAATACATCATTCTTTTGCTCACTATGCCACCCCAGTTTAGACCTGGCAAGATGCAAACTGGAATGGCATGGGGAGCAAACATCATTTTTTTAAATGTAAATAAAAATGTAAAATAAAGTAAATAATACATATAATTAAAAGAAACATAGTTAAAAATATTATAAAATGTTTAAAAATGATAACTAATACATATAATGGAAAATAAATTAAACATATACATATAAAATATAATAAATATACTTACTTAATATTCAGAAATAATTATTTTAATAACTTAGAAATTGTTAAAAAAACATTTGATAAATTATAAATACATCTATACACATACAACAATAATATAAATATAAAAATTATATAACAAATTTAAAAATTACAATATTTTTGAATCTTTTTAAAATAAATTATACAAAGCATTAACAAAACGGGTAGAGAAAATATTGGAAAGCGGAGGGAATAAAGTTACTATTCCCACTCCAGCGAGTGTAAAGGTAGGGAAAGTGTTGGATAGCGTAGGGGTTAAAATTACTATTCCCACTCCAGAGAGTGCAACAGTAGGGAAAGTGTTGGATAGCGAAGAGGTAAAAATTATTATTCCCATCCCAGTGAGTGCAACAGTATGGGAAAGTGCTGGATAGCATAGGGGTTAAAATTACTATTCCCACTCCAGAGAGTGCAAAAGTAGGGAAAGTGTTGGATAGTGAAGGGGTAAAAATTAATATTCCCACTCCAGAAAGTGCAACAGTAGGGAAAGTGTAGGATAGCAAAGGGGTTACAATTACTACTCCCACTCCAGTGAGTGCAACAATAGGGAAAGTGTTGGATAGCGTAGGGGTTTCAATTACTATTCCAACTCCAGAGAGAGCAACAGTAGGGAAAGTGTTGGATAGCGAAGGGGTAAAAATTACTATAACCACTCCAGTGAGTGCAACAGTAGGGAAAGTGTTGGATAGCATAGGGGTTAAAATTACTGTTCCCACTCCAGAGAGTGCAACAGTAGGGAAAAATTTTGGATAGCGTAGGGGTAAAAATTACTATTCCCACTCCACTGAGTGCAACAGTAGGGAAAGTGTTGGATAGCGAAGAGGTAAAAATTACTATTCCCACTCCAGTGAGTGCAAAAGTAGGGAAAGTGTTGGATAGCGTAGGGGTTAAAATTACTATTCCCACTCCAGAGAGTGCAACAGTAGGGAAAGTGTTGGCTAGCGTAGGGGTAACAATTGCTATTCCCACTCCAGTGAGTGCTACAGTAGGGAAAGTGTTGGATAGCGTAGGGGTGAAAAATTGCTATGCCCACTGCAGAGAGTGCAACAGTAGGGAAAGTGTTGGATAGTGAAGGGGTTAAAATTACTATTGCCACTCCAGAGAGTGCAACAGCAGGGAAAGTGTTGGATAGCGAAGAGGTACAAATTACTATTCCCACTCCAGTGAGTGCAACAGTAGGGAAAGTGTTGGATAGCGTAGGGGTTAAAATTACTATTCCCACTCCAGAGAGTGCAACAGTAGGGAAAGTGTTGGATAGCGTAGGGGTAACAATTACTATTCCCACTCCAGTGAGTGCTACAGTAGGGAAAGTGTTGAATAGCGTAGGGGTGAAAAATTACTATTCCCTATTTCAGAGAATGCAACAGTAGGGAAAGTGTTGGATAGCGAAGGGGTTAAAATTACTATTCCCACTCCAGAGAGTGCAACAGTAGGGAAAGCGTTGGATAGCATAGGGGTTAAAATTGCTATTCCAACTCCAGAGAGTGCAACAGCAGGGAAAGTGTTGGATAGTGTAGGGGTAAAAATTACTATTCCCACTCCAAAGAGGGCAACAGTAGGGAAAGTGTTGGATAGCAAAATGGTTAAAATTACTATTCCAACTCCAGAGAGTGCAACTGTAGGGAAAGTGTTGGATAGGAGAGGGTTGAAATTAACATGCTTATCAATTAAATGTTTTTTTTATTAAATAACCGATTAATAATTATTTAACAATAAATTAATTATGAATACCAATAAATAAAAATTATTAATTTCTATATTATAATTAATTTACTTCCCACCCTATTCCCCTATAAACCCACAACCCGCTCCCAAAATAAATGAACACAATTAATATAATTATCAATTAATCAATAACAAAATGTATTGCCAATTAATAATTAATTAACAATAAATTAATTATCAATCTTAATAAATAAAAATTAATAATTACTTAATTATAATAAATTACTTCCCACCCTCTTCCCCTATAAACCCACAACCCGCTTCTAAACTTAATTAGCACAATAAATATAATTGTCAATTAATCAATTAATAAAAGTTTATTACCAATTAATAATTAAGTAACAATAAATTACCTATCAATACTCAAACATTAAAATGAATAATTACCTCATTATTAAATTACTTCCCACCCTATTCCCCTATAAACCCACAACCCGCTATGGAACTAAAATGCAAAATGTAATTAAAAATAATAAAAAATTTCCAAAAAGTATTATTTAATTTACTTCCCACCCTAATCCCCTATAAACCCACAGCCCACTACGGTACTAAAACGCAAAATTTACTTTAAAGAAAATTACTAACTTCTAAAAATGTAATACATATATATTTTTTTTAAATACAAAACTTAACAAAACATGTGAAACACATACATATAAAATACATACTAAAATACATAACACTAACATAAACATCGATATTATTAACAACGATATTTTTGCAAACGATATTACTGACAATATTAACAAAAATTATATTTCTTACCTTCAGGTCAATATTCTGGTCACCGATATTCTTGATGTCGATATTCTGTCCCTTCGATATTCACAACTCGATATTTCTGTACTTCAAAATTAAAAAGTCGATATTATGTTTGTGCAACGCCCGGTCCATCATTATTCTGTGGATCACCACTAATGTGCCTCCCAGATGTGAGGGATATGTCCCAACAACACTAGCATCACTAACAAACTCACATAGGCACCATACACACACATACACAAATGCACACACACAAAGCCAAAAACATATACACAGACACTCATACAACAATTTCACAAACAGCCACACAGTTATGCCTTTACAGAGGCATCATGTAAACACATGCACAAACACACACAAGGTCAAATACACAGAAATAGACATACTCATACATCAAATTCAAAAACACGAACACACACTAATCGTTGATAACAAGTTACACTGCGTGAAATGAACACATGCTTTTATATGTTAACTTCGCTGCAGCTGATTCTAACATGCTAGATGTTTCCATTTTGTTTTATTCCAGGTGTGGAAGAACCCAACTTGATTCTTCAGGAGCAGCCAGGTCTCGTTGCTTGTTTTCTGATGGAGGGAGCATTAAATGCCCCCCACCAGAAAACACCTTCACGGGCCCTCTCACACCCCTTCCACCTCCTCCAGAAGCACACGCATATATTTGCCATATGCTCCGAACAGTTTGTTATTGGATGTGGTAATACTCGATGGATAGGCGAATTCTGTGTGGTTTTTGAAAATCGGTTCCACCCACTAATTCCCAATTCTATAGAGTTTTACATGTGACTGCAAATTACAGGGGTATTTTTACCAGCCCTTCACGGTAAATTCACATGCAATTTTACAGTAGCCTACTTGAAATCAGGACCCTAGAAGCACTGTGTGTGTGTGTGTGTGTGTGTGCGCGAGCACGTGCGTGCGTGTGTGTGCGTGTGTGTGTTTGTGTGTGTGGAAGTATGTGTGGAAGTGTATGAGGATGGGTACTACTCTGTGGGACTTCAACTGTTGGTTCAGTGTGTGTGTGTGCGCACATGCATGTGTGTGTGTGTGGAAGTGTGTGTGGAAGTGTATGGAGGATGGGTACTACTCTGTGGGACTTCAACTGTTGGTTCAGCAGTGGGAGTGCAACAGGATAGTCTGCTAACCTCCTTATCCGCTCCTTGTCTGCTGGAGCTAAGATCCACCAGTGTCAAGCTAACAATGGGAGGCGATAATCCTGTGTTCCCTGACCCATGGACACATTTAGCCACACCCCTTTCCTGCACTCTATAACCCACGTCATATTTCTTCCCGTTCTTGCTGATTCTGCAAAAGGCTACTTGCACCTTTTATCTACATAGCTGCCTGTTGACTCATGCCTTCCTCCCACCATGTGTGGAATATGTGGTAGCATGGGACTTAACACACGTGCACATCATTCAACACTGATAATCATCATGCACATTTCGAGAATCATACAAAGTGAAAAGGACCGCTCTGGGACAAACTAAAGGGCCCATTACGATGCCGGGCAGACAAAGTCCGCTCGCCACCGTAATGGTAAACGGGACCGACCGCCAGAGGTGGAGCGGTTCCGCTGTGCCTATTAGGATGTGACCGCCACCCTGGCGGTCGCATCCCGCATATTTAATATTGTGGCGGGCGGTGCTGTAAGCAGCACCCGCCACAATGTTAAAAAGGCATGTTGTGCATTGTGACGATTGCCTGCGGGCGGAAAAGCGGTGGATGGTCTTTCTGTCTGTCGCGGTACCCCCCACCATGCTAATGTGGTGGGGGGTAAATGGCTGTCCTGCGGTGAGTTTTGGCGGGCGGATCGCCACCGCCATGATAATAGGCCCCTAAGTTCTTGTTGCCCCTACTGGAATGTTGGATCTTTTAGTGGATATCCCACAGAAACACCACAGCTCTTTCTAAGATCTAGGTGGTTAAATTCTCCGGCACAGAGATGTCGGACTATGCACCCACACATTTAGGCGCGGCCTGACAGCCTGTACAATGGTGCTCAGTTTCATGGAATGTTGCCCTGATGGATCAATGGGGGATGTGTCTAACCTACAAAGTGATGGCATTCAATGTATTCACAAACATTGGTTTAAAACACCCAATGTGTACACTACATACATTTAATTTTACCAATACCAAAAGTTGCAGCAAGTTTGCCACCTAACATCAAATTCTCCTCCAAGAGCTTCACAAAGCCAATACGTCGGGCTTGCACTTAGATTCCAGACTAAAATGTTGAAAATGCATAATGCTATGAAAGAAATAAAACAAAAAATTATACTTTTCTCTACACCCTGAATTTATGGGAAAACTAATGATCATTTCATGTATTTTTTAGAAGTCAAATAGTCCCTCATGAAATGCAAAGCAAGTAAACCATTGGAGGTTGAATAATACACAGAACTGCGATGAGCAGGAAGTTAACGGGAAATGCACCTGTAGACGGAGGCCAAAGCCACTCTGTATATTTTAAAGGCGTGTTAACTGTAGATAGGTCGCAGCCGGCTGCGCTTACAGTCAAAGCTAAAAAGCACAATATTTTCAGTGATTATAGGCAAAGTTGTGTTGTCACATAAACAACTTTTTAATCATTTTTGGAGAAAACGTGCAGGAGTGCACTTTATAGTAGCACTGTGGCTACCGGAAATACACTGGCCCAGATTCACAAACGTCTAGCGTCGGGTTAGCATTACTTTTTTAACACTAACCTGCAACTGCTAAATCTTTTTGGAGATTAACAAACCAATGATAATTTGTATGAGCGTTGGTTTGGGAAAGAAACGCAAAGAAGCGTCAAACGCTGCTTTGGATTACTTTGCATCAAGTCGGCGTTACATGGGCGTTTCTCATGCAGCCACTTATGACGCTAAGTCCTATCTACTAACCTGAGTAGACAGGGGTTAGCTCCAAAAATTAACGTCGGTAGAAAGCAGGCGCGAAAAGGAGAGATGTTTTTCCGACTTTGCGTGCTGCTCTGTGCAGCACACATACAAGGAAGGAAAAGCTTTAAGGTATGTCTAGCCTTAGTATTTTTTACAGTAGACTCAGGCACGGACACTAGCACTATGCTGCTAAGGTGTGTGCTTGGTGCACGGCAGCTGAAATCAGCACCAGCATAGAGAGAGGGTAAGAGAAAGCCATAGCTCTGTGAATATGGTACTCTCCTGCTCTCTCCCTGTCACGCAACGCAGAGCAGCATTTGAGCCACAGATGGGACAACACAAACCACATACAAGAATATAGTGTGAAAAAATGCAACTTTATTGATGTTGACCTCACATATACAACTTGTGCACCAAGTTGCATATCACATATCATAAAACCCTAGGCCTTTGCCTCACAAAACTAAACCTCACTATACAATACTTCAGGTACTTCACACAACCCACAACCCGTAAGTGCCACGCCCCCTTAACATCCTTACTTTGCAACTGTAAATCCAACCCTGGCATTGAACTGTTAACATTTACATACATAACACTTAAATTTACATTGATTAACTTCTATCTAAATATCCTACCTCTTAACTTCTTAATTTGTTGCTACCTCCAACTTTCTTACAACTCCCCATTGTCCAGACTCCCTATGTTCACAACCCTCATCTTAATGTATAACTATGGCACCTGAAGCGTTCAAATGCCACGCACCTGCTCCAAGCAGCAAACATATACACAGAACTCCCGCTTGAGCACCTGTGCGCAACAGAAAATTGATCCAGATTCCACTAGTCCCCCCTTGACAGGAAACAGAGCCTAAATAAGTGGCCGGGGGAGGGGGGGCAAACTCACTGGCTCTGCAAAAGTCACCAGGTCAGCAACAAAATAGTGACCGGTGGCATAAACTGGCCTATTAAATATCACAATTTGTGCACAATTGCCCCTAGCCCAACACCAGCCCAAAATGATCCCAAATGTCGCCTATAAATGTCTCACCCATTGCCCAAAATCCCGGGAGTGCAAACCTCCCTTCTGTCGTCTGCCCCCCAAGGCCCATTTTGGCTTCAGCGCTCCATTCTGCGACACCTTTTAGAATCTGGGCCACAGTTTACGTGGGTCACGCGGGCAAACTCTGATATGGTTCAATCTGGATAAATAGGAAAGCTACTGCACAGGCCCTACATTTCGATGCTGTTATTTAGAAAGGACGTGGCTGTGAATTGACTGAAAGATGATGCACAGCACTCTATAGAGGTACCTAATAAATAAAAAAAATATATAAATTCATTTCATTCCCCCTAAAAGGTTGTGCAATCTTGCCAGTGTGCTGACTCTGAGGTGCAACATGGGACTAATTCTCTTAAAGAGAGGAAAGGGAGTATAAACTCAACCTAATGAAAAGGCTTTTAATATCCCAACAGTTTCAGCATGAACAAATGTGTCAATTTGCTTTGAAGCAAAACAGCAAGGCTTCCAATCATATGCAAATCAGCCAATGTTTATGAAATGGGAAACACATCAGGGGTGTCACTTCATCTTAATGGGAAATCCAGTCAACCACTGATGCAGCCGCTGTTTCCAATATTGAAAATAAATTGAAAAAAAGACTCTCAAATGTCTGCACCTGCAACGTTAGCCCATCATTCTGTGTATGTGTGAAAGCAATATATCTGAACAAGCTGTAAAGTCTTCCTGTTAATAGGAGGTGATTTTTATTCTGAGTTCTACTAATCAACCAGGGGGCACATTTCACGTTTTTCATTTGACTGGGAAAAATATTTTATATGTGTTTGAAATTGTTGAAAACATTAATTTATTTTTTAAACACGTTTTAGTAAACTTTTCCGAAATAATAACACAAGTTCCAAATAAATACACAGAAAACAAATGTCCTGCCTACATGTCAATTACAAAAAAAAAAATTCTAAGAGACGCACAATGGCCATAAAATGTGTTCACGAATACACGATTTGCCTACCAACGCTGGATTTGCTGAAATTTAAATAGATGAAATTTACTGTCAATGAAACATATTTGGCTAACCCATGCCTAAAGTTACAGCTGAAAAATCAGGTGAATATTGAATGCTGACAAAGAAACTCTTAAAAATACATGTAGACAGAGGTGCCGATCACGATCCGGTAAAAAATTCCCCCGTGCGACTCGTATCGGGTCTTTTTACCGTACGAATCGTACAAGTGCCGTACGAACTGGCAATCACGATTCGCATGGTAAAAAGTCCATACGAACCGCACTGGGAATCATTCCCCACACGTCCCCGGGTCGGAAAATGTGTCCGACACGTCCTCGGACGATTTACCTTACAAACGTGAAAAACCAAGTCCGACCTAGGAATCACGATCCATCCCGTGCATCCGAGGTTACAACCGTATGGAAAAAACACCGTCCGCACCGAACTCCTACAGCAACCATGGAGACATGTGCCCGCATACGCGCCCAACACTCCCCCCAGCCCCCGTACGTCCGACACGTACCCCCCGTATATGTATACCCCCACCCGTCTAGGTACACCCCAGTACGTTCCAGTCGTACCCCCACCCCAGTACGTGTCGTACCACCGTCAATGTACACCCCCCCACCCCAGTACGTGTCGTACCACCGTCCATGTACACCCCCCCCCCTGTACGTGTCGTACCCCCCGTGTACCTACACCCCAGTACGTGCGAGCCACACCCCCACCCCAGGACGTGTCATAGCCCCGTCCACCCACACCCCAGTACGTTCCAGTCGTACCCCCACCCCAGTACGTGTCGTACCCCCCGTGTACCTACACCCCAGTACGTGCGAGCCACACCCCCACCCCAGGACGTGTCATAGCCCCGTCTACCCACACCCCAGTACGTTCCAGTCGTACCCCCACCCCAGTACGTGTCGTACCCCCGTGTACCTACACCCCAGTACGTGCGAGCCACACCCCCACCCCAGGACGTGTCATAGCCCCGTCCACCCACACCCCAGTACGTTCCAGTCGTACCCCCACCCCAGTACGTGTCGTACCACCGTCAATGTACACCCCCCCACCCCAGTACGTGTCGTACCACCGTCCATGTACACCCCCCCCCCCTGTACGTGTCGTACCCCCCGTGTACCTACACCCCAGTACGTGCGAGCCACACCCCCACCCCAGGACGTGTCATAGCCCCGTCTACCCACACCCCAGTACGTTCCAGTCGTACCCCCACCCCAGTACGTGTCGTACCACCGTCAATGTACACCCCCCCACCCCAGTACGTGTCGTACCACCGTCCATGTACACCCCCCCACCCCTGTACGTGTCGTACCCCCCGTGTACCTACACCCCAGTACGTGCGAGCCACACCCCCACCCCAGGACGTGTCATAGCCCCGTCTACCCACACCCCAGTACGTTCCAGTCGTACCCCCACCCCAGTACGTGTCGTACCCCCCGTGTACCTACACCCCAGTACGTGCGAGCCACACCCCCACCCCAGGACGTGTCATAGCCCCGTCCACCCACACCCCAGTACGTTCCAGTCGTACCCCCACCCCAGTACGTGTCGTACCACCGTCAATGTACACCCCCCCACCCCAGTACGTGTCGTACCCCCCGTGTACCTACACCCCAGTACGTGCGAGCCACACCCCCACCCCAGGACGTGTCATAGCCCCGTCCACCCACACCCCAGTACGTTCCAGTCGTACCCCCACCCCAGTACGTGTCGTACCCCCCGTGTACCTACACCCCAGTACGTGCGAGCCACACCCCCACCCCAGGACGTGTCATAGCCCCGTCTACCCACACCCCAGTACGTTCCAGTCGTACCCCCACCCCAGTACGTGTCGTACCCCCCGTGTACCTACACCCCAGTACGTGCGAGCCACACCCCCACCCCAGGACGTGTCATAGCCCCGTCCACCCACACCCCAGTACGTTCCAGTCGTACCCCCACCCCAGTACGTGTCGTACCACCGTCAATGTACACCCCCCCACCCCAGTACGTGTCGTACCACCGTCCATGTACAACCCCCCCCTGTACGTGTCGTACCCCCCGTGTACCTACACCCCAGTACGTGCGAGCCACACCCCCACCCCAGGACGTGTCATAGCCCCGTCTACCCACACCCCAGTACGTTCCAGTCGTACCCCCACCCCAGTACATGTCGTACCACCGTCAATGTACACCCCCCCACCCCAGTACGTGTCGTACCACCGTCCATGTACACCCCCCCCCTGTACGTGTCGTACCCCCCGTGTACCTACACCCCAGTACGTGCGAGCCACACCCCCACCCCAGGACGTGTCATAGCCCCGTCTACCCACACCCCAGTACGTTCCAGTCGTACCCCCACCCCAGTACGTGTCGTACCACCGTCAATGTACACCCCCCCACCCCAGTACGTGTCGTACCACCGTCCATGTACACCCCCCCACCCCTGTACGTGTCGTACCCCCCGTGTACCTACACCCCAGTACGTGCGAGCCACACCCCCACCCCAGGACGTGTCATAGCCCCGTCTACCCACACCCCAGTACGTTCCAGTCGTACCCCCACCCCAGTACGTGTCGTACCCCCGTGTACCTACACCCCAGTACGTGCGAGCCACACCCCCACCCCAGGACGTGTCATAGCCCCGTCCACCCACACCCCAGTACGTTCCAGTCGTACCCCCACCCCAGTACGTGTCGTACCACCGTCAATGTACACCCCCCCACCCCAGTACGTGTCGTACCACCGTCCATGTACACCCCCCCCCCTGTACGTGTCGTACCCCCCGTGTACCTACACCCCAGTACGTGCGAGCCACACCCCCACCCCAGGACGTGTCATAGCCCCGTCTACCCACACCCCAGTACGTTCCAGTCGTACCCCCACCCCAGTACGTGTCGTACCACCGTCAATGTACACCCCCCCACCCCAGTACGTGTCGTACCACCGTCCATGTACACCCCCCCACCCCTGTACGTGTCGTACCCCCCGTGTACCTACACCCCAGTACGTGCGAGCCACACCCCCACCCCAGGACGTGTCATAGCCCCGTCTACCCACACCCCAGTACGTTCCAGTCGTACCCCCACCCCAGTACGTGTCGTACCACCGTCAATGTACACCCCCCCACCCCAGTACGTGTCGTACCACCGTCCATGTACACCCCCCCCCTGTACGTGTCGTACCCCCCGTGTACCTACACCCCAGTACGTGCGAGCCACACCCCCACCCCAGGACGTGTCATAGCCCCGTCTACCCACAGCCCAGTACGTTCCAGTCGTACCCCCACCCCAGTACGTGTCGTACCACCGTCAATGTACACCCCCCCACCCCAGTACGTGTCGTACCACCGTCCATGTACACCCCCCCACCCCTGTACGTGTCGTACCCCCCGTGTACCTACACCCCAGTACGTGCGAGCCACACCCCCACCCCAGGACGTGTCATAGCCCCGTCTACCCACACCCCAGTACGTTCCAGTCGTACCCCCACCCCAGTACGTGTCGTACCACCGTCAATGTACACCCCCCCACCCCAGTACGTGTCGTACCACCGCCCATGTACACCCCCCCCTGTACGTGTCGTACCCCCCGTGTACCTACACCCCAGTACGTGCGAGCCACACCCCCACCCCAGGACGTGTCATAGCCCCGTCTACCCACACCCCAGTACGTTCCAGTCGTACCCCCACCCCAGTACGTTCCTGGCGCACCCCCAACACAACCTCCTAAGTACGGAGCGCACCCCATGCCCCAACATCACAACCGCATGTACGAGTCGTACAAAGCCACACACAAGGACCAAATCGTACAACCAAATGGCCCATGTACACACCGTACACACGCTCAAAACGCACGTACACAACAAGGACAAAACAAAACAACTCAACAATACACCATTCGAAAGGCACACAGCCACTAAACATGGCCAACAACCACTAAAATAACACAATCACTGACCTGCAACTGTCAAAAACAAACAGAGGCCCAATACACCACCACTCCTTATAACACACCCACCCAAAATTCAAACACTGCCACACCCACCCATGGACCAATAAAAAGGGCCCACACACACAAACCATGAGCCTTTGCAACAGACCCACTGCTGCCAGACACCACAGAACCAGACTACAAGCGACACCACATCTTACACTTGCACACCTTCACACGACCACCCTCACAAACACCCTCTCATCACATTCACACACACACACAACCATCCACACCCCCCCCAACATCCACACCCCCCCCACACCCACACCATCCCCACCCACACCCCTCACCATGCCCACTACCAAGAATCCAAAGTTCAGTCACCGAGAGTTGGAGGTCCTTGTTGATCAAATCCTCAGAGTCGAGCCACAGATCTTTGGAACATTGGTCAGAAGCACCAGCCAGGCAGCCAAAACAGCCATGTGGCAGACCATCGTCGATGCTGTGAATGCTGTTGCGGACACCAGGAGGACCAAGCAGGATTGCCAGAACAGGTGGTACGATCTGCGGAGGAGGGTCAGAGCCAAGAGACAGGAGGAACACGACCAGGCCAACGCCACCGGAGGAGGGCCCTCCCGCAGAGCCGTACAGTACCATCCCTGGGAGGAGAGGGTGATGGCCATACTGCCGGTGGAGGCAGTTGAAGGAGTAGAAGGACTCCGAGACCCGGGTGAGTACACAAACAACGCACCTCACATGGGGGGAACTGCAACCACAACCAAAATTAATAACAGGCACGCAACCACCACAAGCCATCGCATTACTCAACCACACTCCATGAGCAGGCACATGCCACTGCTGCCACGATGCCCCATGCACCCAGCTGGACAATGTCAAGTCACAGGCCACAGAAGACAACAACACATGACACGGTAACCCGGATGGCGGGAGGCTGGGCACCAAGAATCACATAGTGCGACTCCAAAGCAGACAACAATGCCCTCTGCCCATATGGCCTAGGTCACAGCCAGACAAACACTGTGTCCCAACACAGGAATGACTTGCCAGCAAATGGCGGACGCCTTGCATCAACACATGGGGGTGAAGGCACTGTTTTGCACATGCCAGCAGCTAATGAACAGCCAACAGTGTGAAAGAGTGGCAGCACACACCACCACAGCAGCAGCGCACAGACACACAGCAGACAAAATGGGTGCCTGGAGATCAGAAACAAACTCACATCAACAGGCCAAGGGCCACTCAAAGATCTGCTAACAGTGTGTGCCCAGGAAGCTGGGCCAAGGTGACAGAGGGTGACACACGGAGGGAGGGAGAGGGGGACACAGAGGGAGGGAGAGGGGGACTGAGAGGGAGGGAGACGGACAGAGGGAGGAGGCTGACACACAGAGGGAGGGAGAGGGGGACAGAGAGGGAGGGAGAGGGGGACACAGAGGGAGGGAGAGGGGGACTGAGAGGGAGGGAGACGGACAGAGGGAGGAGGCTGACACACAGAGGGAGGGAGAGGGGGACAGAGAGGGAGGGAGAGGGGGACAGAGAGGGAGGGAGACACAGGAAGATGGACAGAGGGAGGAGGCTGACACACAGAGGGAGGGAGAGGGGGACAGAGAGGGAGGGAGAGGGGGACAGAGAAGGAGGGAGACACAGGGAGAGCAAATCAGTCCTGTGGTGTGTGGGAATGTCTGCTCGTCAGCAGGTGGACTGCGTGCATGTAGACAAGGGTGGCCAGTGCCAGAACCCCCCCTCTTCATCATGGCAAAACGCAGGGCCATGTCACAACCTGTACACGAGCACAAGGACAGCCACCTGCATCATATAAGTGTGTGGATCCACTCCATGTGCACATGTACAGTGCTACAAGGAAGGCGCAAATGCATAGCTCGGCACACATGCACACTCCACTGCTGACTGCAGTCACACTTGACGCAGCAAGTAAGACTGTGCCACACATAGTTAAAGGGGCAAAATTGGTGCCCAAGGGACACACACATGCACAAGTGCACTGTGAGTGGAATGCAAGACAGATCCTAATTCCAAGAGGAAATGTGCCAACTTTGTAACGGATGAAACATGGATGTTGCATGGATCAAAATTAACATTTTCGCTCTCACACACAGGTCAACGTCGTGCTGCACCCCCCAACACTGGGGGGGAACACTCACAGGACCCGGATCTGCAGGAGACCGATCCCACCGGCAGCGACCACTCTCACCACTCTGCGGACGACCCCGACCGACCTGGCCCCTCTGGTGTCCAACCACCTGCAGCACCTGCAGGTACAACCGTGCCAACCACCACCCCCACTCCTGCCACATCCCAGGAGACACCCAGGATCCCTGCCCCAACACCACAATGCAGCCAGGCTCGCCAGGAGGGACACGGTGTCCCGGGCACCCAGGAGGAGGCAGGCGACAACGCCAATGCCACCCCTCAGGGGTCCCGGAGACCCGATGTGCCTACAAGTGCAGGCCAGACGCAAGTGGGCAGGGGTGGTGGGAGTGGAGGACGGCGGAGGCGCGAGCCTGACCAGTTGGCTGGGGATCCGGTATTTTCACATGTCCGTAACATCCTGGACTCATACCGGCAGGACACCACGGGCATGGCCCAGGTTGTGTCCGTCCTCGAGGGGATCAAGGTCCAGCAGGCCCAGCAACATGCGGAGCTAATAGCCTGTCTACAGCTACACCAACGGAGGATGGAGGACAGACAGGCTGAGCAAGTGACGGCGTCCCAGGGGATTCACGCTGAACTCCGTCGGATGGCCGACACCATGGCCGACCCTCCCTGTGCCAGAAGGCGGAGAACATCACCACCCACAGAGAGGGATCATGAGGAGGAGGAGGAAACATCCGACGGAGCATCCCAGACGTCGTCACGGCCTGCTGCTGAGGTTCCCCGCAGGAAGCCGGGTCGTCCACGGAAAGGACCGTGAGGGTGGCTGCTACATCACCATCTCCCAGGACACCTGGCCTGGCACCTGGCCCACTGGAGCAACAGCATCACAGCATCAAGAGACATTCTCTGCCACATGGCCCTGCTGGTCACTGGCTGACCAATGTTGACAAAGACTGTGGCATGGACTCTGAGGATTTCCAATGGCAAGGACACCAACTCCCCTACTGAACTTTGGATTCCCTAATCCCGGAAAGCCCCTCACTTTGTCCCCCCCCCCCCCAATAATAAATCACACTATTAAGAGTAGATGCCTGCTGGTAGCATTATTACCTAACATGTGTCTTGTACAGTCGAAACATGCCTGAGTCATCTGTTCACTTCAACCATCCACACCCTGGGGCCTGAGTCTGGCACAGGACACATGGGTCACAGTTTATTAGGCAAGACAGACATGGAGCACCATACACACCCGTGATGGTCAGAACCAGCTGAGGGGGTGGCCGAACAACCGTGCTGACAGACACATTGAGTACAGCAACAGTCATGCGCAGAGGTCAGGGATCCTGGCCCGTGTCCTGGGGGGCACCCAGGTACGTGTAGACAGGTGGCAGAACCATGTCCTGCAAGCTTGAGTCCGGTGGATGCAGAGAATGGGGGCCTGGACAACGTTGGATGCATGGGGATGGCACATGTCACACTACCCACACAGTCATGGACATCATGCCCAATACACAGTCTCAGCACACACACACAGCTTGCATCTTGCCACTCGACACATTGACACATAGCCACAATCTGGGAATACCATGCCAGACATGCAGGATGCACCGTGCCAACACACCAGCATTGACTGAGAAGAGGCACCTTGGAGGCATAGGGACACCTTTAATAGTCATGTTTTTGGGATTGCAGAGGCAACTTGAAGTACACATGAACACATCATGTGGAGTAACATGTGGCTCAAACACTGGCACCCCCCTTCTGCAGCACAAATGCGTGATAGCCATGGAACTGGCACACAAGTGTCGGCTAACAGCTAAATACCCACAGCTGCTCACGGAGAGACTGCCATACACCATACATCCGCTGATGTGGAAGTCCCACGCCATGTCAAGACAATGTTAACCGTATGTGTCCGAGGGCAGTGTCACACACATTGATGCCTTCATCACAATCCACTATCCCATCACTGATGACTGACAACCAGGCAGTCCATCTATTCAGGTGTACCCAGCTGCATGTTGTGTCCCATGGGGATGCCACATGTCTGCAGAGGAACCAAACCCCGACCGGGCCAGTGTGCACACATCGTGAACAACTGCCACACCCAATACACCCCAGATGCATCCCTTACCCCATGGAGACTTCCAAACGTGTCCGTGCCTGTAACGCTGAGTCAGCCCACGATGCCATGTCCATGAGGAATAGCAGTGCCACAACAATGCAACCAGAAGACGGCATGCGCAGGTACCTGGGGAAGAGAGACACACAAGAAGTCAGCCACAAAGAGCACAGCCACTTGCATGTGCATTGACTCGACACATGTATGGATGAAAAAATGCTAGCTCACAATTATGAGTGGGGAAATACTACCATCACTGCCACCATCACTCCAGTGACACACCCACGCACACCTCTGACTCACGTGCCATACATGCAGGTGGAGACACGCATCACAACACATGCCACACGGGGACCAAGGCGTGCACACTCAGACACTGGTACTCACCACTAAGCAAAGAAGTCACGTATGAGCCGAGTCCGGATGTCCTCTTGCGGCTCCACATCCTCCACATCACTAGCCCCATTGCCAAGCCCTTCGTCCTCCACGGGTGGATGGTCCTCGTCATGTTGATTCAGGATGAGTGGCACAGCTCTTTCAACTGCCATGTTGTGCAGCATGCAGCAGACCATGAAGATCTTGCAAACCTTTGCCGGGGCATATGGGAGTGCGCCGCCGGTCTTGTGGAGGCACCAGAATCGGCTCTTCAGCATGCCAAACGTCCTCTCTATCACTCGCCTTGTCCGGCCATGGGCGGTGTTGTAGCGGAGCTGGGCCGGCGTGATGGGGTTGCGGAGAGGTGTCAGCAGCCAAGGCATGTTGGGATAGCCAGCGTCCCCTAAATGGAAAGCACATGGATATCGTTAGAACTGGCGAAGCGGTAGTGCTGCTCGGCCAAACAGAATACAGGACAGACAGACTGTACCCACCAACAACACATGCTCGTTCGTTGCGCAGCTGCATCATCATATCAGGCATCCCGCTACGCCTCATGATGTAGGCATCGTGTGCTGATCCTGGGAAACGAGCACAGACATGTGAAATCACCATGTTGGACAGACACACCACAAGGGCATTGATGGAGTGGTAGTGCTTCCGATTGCGGTACGCCACCTCCCGTGCGTGTGGTGGTACCAAACCTACATGTGTCCCATCTATGGACCCAATGACATGGGGCATCGCTCCCAGGGCATAGAAACCACGCTTGACCTCAGTCATCTGTTCAGGGTTTGGGAACTTGATGAAGTCATCCAGGTGAATCAACATGGCCTCCAAGAAATCATGCAGCACACCGCTGAACATGCTCTGGGACATGCCACCAACATGAGCTATGGTATTTTGGAAGGTACCCGTGGCAAGGAAATGTAGGGCAGCCATTACCTTCAGCTGGGGTGTCAGTGCCGTAGGATACCTGTGCTGCGGTTGCAGGTGTGGTGCCAGTCTCGCCGTCAGCTCCAGAATCAACGGTTGGGTGAAGCGGTAGAGCCGGATCCTGTCATTCTCCTGCATGGTGGCCAAGTCTGGAATTCTTCGGGCAACAGGAGGCGCTCTGCAGTAATTTGGAAGTGACAAGGAAGAGTGAGTGCACTACGAGAACAACTCATGTCTACTGAGCACATGTAAATCTGGCAATACACACATGCCACATAGGGAGTCAGGCATGTGCTACATGCCCAGGACACGTATGGATGCAAGGTGACACTCCTTCCAAGACCCAGCTACACACGGTGATTGAGAACCTCCCCATGCCACGCCATGGAAATAGCTGTGTCCCAGTGCAAGTGCACTGCCCGACGCAAGACAGGAGTGACATACACCCACACATCAGCAGAAGTGTGATGCCGATTGCAGAGACTGGCAGCGGAACACTTGAGCCACAGGTCACATGACATTACACTAGTCCAGCCCACACACCTTGCCATGAAGGTGCACATGTCATGACTCACCACACATTCCTTGTGAGTTTGCTGACATGGCCTTGTCACGCTACTCCGTGTCCCTTGCATACATGTGCACCTCACATCCGAGAACACATGTGGCATGGTGTTGGGAACAGTGTGCAATGACAATCTACACACAGCCACATGTTGGTTGCTGCAACGGCTGCAGCTTTTGAGGGTGCTACAACATCAACCTGATGTAAATCCCGGACACATATATGGCATAGTCACATTGTGCACTGTGGGTAGTGATAAGTCATGTGTCATGACCCCTGTACCTGGCATCATGGGACACTTCCGTGTGTTGGTGTCGGTGCCATGCCAGTGACGCTCACCCCAAGTGCGCAGTCCCACATGCACACATGTCAAAGGAGTCAAGGGCATGCCTGGCACACATTGCACCCTCACACATTACACATGTACACATCTCATCATACATCTGGTGCCTTCTCCACTCAGGAGGCATGTTCCACATCACAGCCTGTGACACCTGTGCCCCACACATGTGGTAATGCACAGACGATGCCTTGATGTCCATTCCTGGACAAGTATGTCCATCCATGGACAAGTATGTCCGCCCTATTCCTACATGTGTGTCGCCTATCACCACAGTGATGTGTAAAATCCGCCGTACTGCTGCTGAGAGGGCCTGTGCATGTTCCCAAATCACTGTGGGAGTGCTGCCGTATGTGTACCCATCGTGATGGCGAGCGTAGATGCGAGTGTACGGTCCGTGCCACTACGGGTACGCATACGCGTGCAGACCCATAGTGATGGAGATGGTAGGCATGCATGTACGGGCCGTTGCCATGCATTTGGGGTGGCCTAGGGCCCCCACACGCACCGTACCTGTGTGTGATGCTCCAAATTACATAGGGGACAAGTATTAAGGCCTACATGCATGCTGGTTGTCATGGAGACCAAGTTCAAAATTCGAAATTGTTCTGGAAGGTGCACAGCAGAAGTCAGTTGGAATTTGTCTACTTTGTTGCAATGTGTTTGTGGGGCTGACATCATGCAGGAGAATGAAACCGATAGAGAACACACAGACTGCTAGGTTTGTAGGGATTGGTGGAAACATAGGATGCAAATGTGAGTGACCAATCTCTCTGTACTCCTGTGCATGAGACTGGGCAGAAGGGCACATATAAGGCAGCCAGGTCCCATGAGGGAGCACTTGCCTGCACATCTTTGCATTCGTCGACCCAGCTGCTGCTACTGATTCCCTGGAACCATGTCAAGGGCTGTGGAGAGGACACAGCCATTCACCCTGGAGGAGAACATGGCTCTGCTGGATGTGATCCTCCCACAGTACCCCATGCTGTATGGGCGACCAGGGTATCAGGTGAGTGCATAGGCCACTGCCACAGACTGTCCCTATGTTGTGACTGTGACTTCTGCCATTGCGTCCAGGTGTAACACACATGCCATGTACTGTCGGGGGGGTCCCAGGGGGGGGGTGCCTGATGTCTCCCAGCAGTGCCCTGAGACAGGAGGGGTGGGGGCCTATCACTCACAGCAGTGCCCTGAGACAGGAGGGGTGGGGGCCTAGAACTCACAGCAGTGCCCTGAGACAGGAGGGGTGGGGGCCTAGAACTCACAGCAGTGCCCTGAGCCAGGAGGGGTGTGTGCAGAGTCCTCCCAGCAGTGCCCTGAGACAGGAGGGGTGGGGGCCTATCACTCACAGCAGTGCCCTGAGACAGGAGGGGTGGGTACAGAGTGCTCCCAGCAGTGCCCTGAGACAGGAGGGGTGGGGGCCTAGAACTCACAGCAGTGCCCTGAGCCAGGAGGGGTGTGTGCAGAGTCCTCCCAGCAGTGCCCTGAGACAGGAGGGGTGGGGGCCTATCACTCACAGCAGTGCCCTGAGACAGGAGGGGTGGGTACAGAGTGCTCCCAGCAGTGCCCTGAGACAGGAGGGGTGGGTACAGTGTGCTCCCAGCAGTGCCCTGAGACAGGAGGGGTGTGTGCCTATCACTAACAGCAGTGCCCTGAGACAGGAGGGGTGGGTGTGATGCACAGTGTGAGCCTTGATCATTGATTGTGACATTGCCATCATTCCACCTGTGTACCCACTGTGGCACGTAGTGCTTTTTCCCCTCACCAGGGGATGATGTCCCTATGACAAAGGTGCAATGCGTTGGCTGCATGACATGCCTTGTTGTAACCAGCTAATTTGTACCCATATGTCTCTCTGTGACATGTGGCTGGTGTATTGATGTGGTGTCACTTGTTCTTCCTCACAGGTAGGCGCCACTGCCAAGGAGCAGATCTGGCTGACCGCCGTCAGTGCCGTGAGGCGTGTGGATGGTCGGAGGCGGAGCCTGCCCCAGGTGAGGAAACGCTGGCAGGATATCCGGTGCTGGACGCGGAGGATTGCACGGCTCCTGCTGGGGGACTCACCTGAGAGCCACAAGAACCGCGGCCGCCGCCGTCTGAGCCACCTCCACAGGCGTGTGCTGCCGGTGGTCTTTCCAGACCTGGAGAGGCGCTTACAGGCGATGCAGCAGCCGGAAGGGGGTAGGTACATGTGTGTTTGTTGTGTGTCACCGGCATTTGTAAGGGCACAGTAGCATGAATTCACTGGCAGGGTTTAAAGGTGCTGTGCAGATCCTGTTTGCCCCAGTATAGCGCTGTGCCCCTGCCACCCTTCCCCTCCTTGCAATGTGTTCCCTGGTCTGTGTGTAGTCACTCCTTCACAGGGTAATGTAGGCTGGCGCTTTGTCCACGGGAACAATGTCTGTAGCATCATGTGTGGGGGTGGTGTGTAACAGGTTGTGGGACATTGCCTGTGCACTGTCAAGTTCACTGCATGTGGGTTCCATATCAGTTGGCACTGATGCTGACTCCAGACATGGGAGTTGGTCTCTCATGTGTCATGCCTTACAGCGCGCATGTCCCATGTAGTGGCCTGTGACATGATGTGCATGAGTGTGCGATACACATAGTGCAGGGATGGTGACGTGTGTTGCAGTCATTACCATTCAGTAGCATGTAGTTGCGTGCCCACTACTGTCCCCTGGGGCACCTTTTCCTCAGTGGTGTATGTGTCATCATAAACGTGGCCACTGTCAGTGTCTACAGCGTAAGTTGTGCTCTCTGCCATTGTCCCCTGTCACCATGTATATAGACGTGCTATTTTGTACAGGTGTCCACTGTGCAGCCTGACCTGATTGTCCTTCTTCATACTCACAGTTGCCAGTGCCTGTGTGTCTTGCTATACTCATCTGAGGATGGGCACTGGTACCACATTATTTGTACAGGCGCACCTTGGCTGTTTGGAGTTCAATCTCGCTTTTTGCCTGCCCCTGTGTGTATCACCCAGACTATGAGATGTTGGTGCCACCTGTGTCTCAACAATTTGCCTCGTGTAGGGTCTTGTTGGGGCGGGCAATGCCTATGTGTTAAATCCTGATTACCACTTGCTGGGTCTGGGCAGTGTGTGATGTGTCTGGACACACACGCAATGTGCAGTGACAGAGTCATGTTGTGCATGTTTTCAGCATTACCTATGCAGCATGTGTCTCAAGTTCATGGATATGGTCCCTGGTCATCGGTATTTTCGCCAACGCTGTGTGGTGCAGATGCAGTGCTGGATTGTCCCCAGGGCCTGGGTGCTATGTCAGACTCCTTTTCCTGTGTTTAGCTATTGTCTCATGCTCTCCATGGTATTTCAGTGGCATGGTGGCTCAACCAACTGCGTGTTTCATGCCCTACATCGGTACCCTGTTCAGTAGATGTTAGGGATCTTCCTTTTCAGGCCATGCAATGTTACCTATGTAGATTGGACTCATGTGACAGATGTGTACAGATGTCTGATTAATTCTGTCTCTCCACCCTGCCCACAGCATCGTCGGGGGACACAGAGGGAGACATGGACACAGACCAGGCGGAGGGACCGAGCACCAGTGCCAGCCGTGACATCGGGTCTGGCACATCGAGTGGTACAGAGGCGGAGGAGAGTGTGGCCGAGGACCTGTCGACTGGCACATCAGACTACGAAGCTGACAGGTCCGGGGACGATGTCTCCGAGTGGGCGGAGGCTGCACCAGCAGCTGACAGCGGAACAACACCTCGCACCGCCCCCTCAGTTTCCACCAGCCGCCTCCCACTTGCTCGTGTCCCTTCCCAGCGTGCCCGGTCACAGCATGTCTCCTTCCTGCCAGGCACCGCACCCCCTGCCCCTGTCTCCACTGCTGCCGCCAATGCAGAGTCTGTGGACATCCAGCGGCAACTGCAGGTTGGTCAGGCTGCGATCCTTAATGTCCTCCATGCCCACGGCAAAACCCTCACCAACATCGAGGCTTTCTTGGAGGGCATTCATTCATCGCAGGCTGACCAACGCAACTTGCTGAGGTCCATCGACTCCACACTGACTGCAGCAGTGGGTCTCCTGCAGCGCGACCTCCCCCCACCTACCCCTGCCCCATCCACACTTCCCACTCCCATGCCTGTCACACGTACACCCAGACGTCGGCATGCACCCACATCAACGGACACGGGCACCACACCAGCAGGGAAGGTCCACCGCACTCCTCCTGACACGCACACACAGGGTGAGGTAGGCACACCCACTGGGTCGGGGGGCAAACGTGTGACACGCAGCCATAGTGGGAGTCCGCATTCCACCCAGTCCACTCCCTCCAAATCCCCTCCCCTCAGCTCTCCTGGCCACATCTCCCCCAAGGACACCTTCATGGCCGCTCTGTCCCTGAGCCCCACAGTTACACCACCACGCAAGCGGTCAAGGAGGTCCCCGGTCAGGGTGGTTGAGTCTCCCCCCCTGTCTCCACCCTCCCCCGGTGGCGCTGCGACCCATCCCTCTGACCCCCCCCCCTCCTTGGGGCCTGAGGTCCCTTCGGGTGCAGGGGACTCCCTGGAGGACCTTGCAAAGGTGTGTAGTGCCATCCTGGCCTCCGCCTTTGGCACTGACCCACCCCCTGTGGTAGAGTCCTCCATCCCTGCACCCACAACGCCGCCCCTTTGCCCTGATGTCCCTGCGGTGCCTGTTGCTTCCCCCCCCCCTGATGCCCTCACCAGTGTGGAAGACGATGCCATTTGACTGTGCAGGCAATGTAGGGGACACGCATCCCACTGTGTCCCCCATCCAGCTGAGAATCATTGACTGCCCTATGGGCTTTGTGAAGATTGAACTGCCTGCGATCCACGGACATTGTGCTCATGCTGAATAAAGCTTAATTTTGTTTTCATTATCACACTACTGCTATGCTGGTATTGGTGTTGGTGGGGCTGCTACATGGTTTTGGGTGGTGTGTAAGGGTTTGGGTGTGTGGGATGTGTAGTAGTGTACTGCTCATTGGTGGGACCCTGTGATCTGTGTGCCATCACAAGGTGTTGTCTAACTTTCTTTGTTCATGTAAGCAGTTACTGCATGGTGCACTTGTCCCAGGGTGTATTCCTTCCTCTGTGTACCCAGCTTTCTTCCCTGCAGGGTGTTCCCAATGTTTAGCGCAGAGCTGTGTCTACATGAGCTGTGTGTGTGACGGAGCCCTTCTACTTTGGCCATGCATGCAGGGCCATGTCTCCACCTGCGACAATCGTGGCATCCTTGGTGATCACTGTACTTGTGTGTGGAGTCTGTTGACATGAGTTCATGGGGACATGTTCCCTTGTAGCCAGTATGCATGTGGATAATTCTGGCCTCACACACATGTGTTACACCCCTCCTGTCTCAGGGCACTGCTGGGAGTGATGGGCACCCACCCCTCCTGTCTCAGGGCACTGCTGGGAGGACTCCGCACCCACCCCTCCTGTCTCAGGGCACTGCTGGGAGGACTCCACACCCACCCCTCCTGTCTCGGGGCACTGCTGGGAGGACTCTGCACCCACCCCTCCTGTGTCAGGGCACTGCTGGGAGGACTCCACACCCACCCCTCCTGTCTCAGGGCACTGCTGGGAGGACTCCACACCCACCCCTCCTGTCTCAGGGCACTGCTGGGAGGACTCCACACCCACCCCTCCTGTCTCAGGGCACTGCTGGGAGGACTCCACACCCACCCCTCCTGTCTCGGGGCACTGCTGGGAGGACTCTGCACCCACCCCTCCTGTGTCAGGGCACTGCTGGGAGGACTCCACACCCACCCCTCCTGTCTCAGGGCACTGCTGGGAGTGATAGGCACCCACCCCTCCTGTCTCAGGACACTGCTGGGAGGACTCCACACCCACCCCTCCTGTCTCAGGGCACTGCTGGGAGGACTCCACACCCACCCCTCCTGTCTCAGGGCACTGCTGGGAGGACTCCACACCCACCCCTCCTGTCTCAGGGCACTGCTGGGAGGACTCCACACCCACCCCTCCTGTCTCTGGGCACTGCTGGGAGGACTCTGCACACACCCCTCCTGTCTCAGGGCACTGCTGGGAGTGATAGGCACCCACCCCTCCTGTCTCAGGGCACTGCTGGGAGGACTCTGCACACACCCCTCCTGTCTCAGGGCACTGCTGGGAGGACTCCACACCCACCCCTCCTGTCTCAGGGCACTGCTGGGAGGACTCCACACCCACCCCTCCTGTCTCAGGGCACTGCTGGGTGGACTCTGCACACACACCTCCGATTTCAGGATATGTGCGCTTGGCACATACACGGTGGGGGTACGCACAATGCATTCGAGGTGAGGGTACGAGTCTACTGACACTGGTGTGGTGGGGGTACGCTCCGTACGTCCGCGGGTGTGGGTGCGGGTCGTACTTACACTGTTGGGCTGGGGGGTACGCTCCTTGCATTCGCGGGTGGGGGTACGGGTCGTACTTACACTGTTGGGCTGGGGGGTACGCTCCTTGCATTTGCGGGTGGGGGTACAGGTCGAACTTACACTGTTGGGGTGGGGGTACGCTCCGTACGTCCGCGGGTGGGGGTACGGGTCGTACTGACACTGTTGGCATGGGGGGTACGCTTCTTGCATTCGCGGGTGGGGGTACGGGTCGTACTTACACTGTTGGGCTGGGGGGTACGCTCCTTGCATTTGCGGGTGGGGGTACGGGTCGAACTTACACTGTTGGGGTGGGGGTACGCTCCGTACGTCCGCGGGTGGGGGTACGGGTCGTACTTACACTGTTGGGCTGGGGGGTACGCTCCTTGCATTCGTGGGTGGGGGTTCGAGTCGTACTTACACTGTTGGCATGGGGGGTACGCTGCATGCATACGCGGGTGAGGGTACGGGTCGAACTTACACTGTTGGGGTGGGGGTACGCTCCATGCATACGTGGGTGGGGGTACGGGTCGTACTTACACTGTTGGGCTGGGGGGTACGCTCCTTGCATTTGCGGGTGGGGGTACGGGTCGTACTTACACTGTTGGGCTGGGGGGTACGCTCCTTGCATTCGCGGGTGGGGGTACGGGTCGTACTTACACTGTTGGGCTGGGGGGTACGCTCCTTGCATTCGCGGGTGGGGGTACGGGTCGTACTTACACTGTTGGGCTGGGGGGTACGCTCCTTGCATTTGCGGGTGGGGGTACGGGTCGAACTTACACTGTTGGGGTGGGGGTACGCTCCATGCATACGCGGGTGGGGGTACGGGTCGTACTTGCACTGTTGGGCTGGGGGGAACGCTCCTTGCATACGGGGTGGGGGTAGGGTCCGTACATATCCGTCCCCACGCTATGTGATGTTTGTGCGGCCCGTACCCAGGCCTTTGCCACGTGGGTGCGATCCGTCCCGCCATTGTTGGGGTGACGTGTGTGGGCGTGGTCCGACTGGTACCCACGCTCTTCAGGCGTGGGTACGGGACGTACCTGTCTGGTTGTGTTGCCGGTTCGCGTGGTGACGGACTTCCGTTGTGGCGGTCGCTGGCTTATCAGGACACGCCCCCACCCCCTCGTGGTGACCAGGGCATGGGAGTCAGGTATGTCCAGGCCATGTGTGGTGTGTGACTTATGTGGTTGTTTTGTGGCCTGCCCTGGTCGTGCCACCCCCACCCCACCCCACTTTCCCCCCTCCCTTAGTTATTCTGACCTTCTGCGGCGTCTGCGTCGTAACCTGTAGAGGAGGTGTACTGCTATGAGGGCAGGGATGACTCGTAGGTTCGGGTCCATGTCTGTCCGTCGCGTACTGGTCCTCCTTGTTCGCGTCGTCGTCTGTCCGTCGCGTACTGGTGGTCCTTGTTCGCGTCGTCCTGATTTCCCGGCAGTTTTTGGCTGCCGCAAAATATTCACCGTGCGGGGTGACGTCGGTGCGAATCGTGATTCCTGGGTCGTGAATGGCTGGCTGCGAGCGTCCCGACGTCAGGTCGGCGCTTTCCCGGATCGCATTGGTAGGTGTTTTTTGTTCGGTCGGGCTTTTTTACGAATCGTACGGTAATGGTGTGCCCGTGCGAATCGTAATTCCTTGTTTGTAAAAATTGTCGACCGGGTACGCGTCGGGCGGAGATTATGCTCCGTCCGATGGTTCGTACCCGGTTTTTGCCGGATCGTGATAGGCACCAGAGTGCTCTTAGAACAGAGATACAGAGATGGGGGCGATTACAAGTGTCCTGTTAATCCCGCTAGGAGTTACCAGCCCCAAATCAATCACATGAAAACTGTGAACAAAAGCCACACCGAGTTTTTCACCCAAACACTTTGCACTCTCGGAGCAAGTGAAATGTCTAGGTGAAAACCTGTGGATAAATGTGGACATTCCTGCATACTATTATCCCAGAATCGGGAGTAAATTCCAGCCCACACCACCTCCACTGAATTCCCAATAACTTATATGGTGGTAATTCTGGAGGGAGGGGGTTGCAGGGCGAACACTGTCAACATCACAAGGAGGGTGACACAAGTCCTGGTGAGAGAACACAGACAGATCAAGGAAAAACACAGAGTAGACTACAGATCCCAGAGGCACTTGCACGTTACAGGAGAATTGCTGCAAGGTGTGCTTGAAGCAGTGGACATCTAGCCAATAGAAGTTAAGCTCAGGAACTACATTGCTAACCCCTTGGTATTGTCACTTCTGGGTTAGAGCAACATTTTCTAGACAATCTAGACAATGGCCTATTCCAGCATGAGTATAGCATGCAGAATCTCTCTGAAAACTTTCTGTTGCGTTGTGTGGCTTCTTGACTGGGCTACTTCTGTTCTGTATTCGGATACTCTGAGCCTTCTTGTTTTTCTCCCCTTTTTGGTTCCCTCCTGTTAGCGGAGTGGCGTTAGGTTCTCGCTATTTTTGTTTGCTCGTTCTGTTTATTACACTTTTATCTCGGGAATACCTGTTCTCCTGGCGACCTAGAGGTACAAGCCTGCATGCATCCTAGATGCTATGGGGCTCACTACAGTGCAATCGGCCAAAGGGTTCGGTAAGGAAAACGAAATGTTAAATTGTTGATTTGATAACTTCTCTATATTTATTCAGCTGCTAAATGTATGTTTATCCCTACCCACGATCAGTAGTGCTGGAACAATTATTAGAGTAGGGAATGCTGCCAATAACAATATATCACTGAAATCATAGGGATTGTGAAAAATACAAGCATCACACAAAAAACAAGCGTAGCAGGTGTGCCACGCCCATTCAACCGGAGAGTGGTAAGGATGTGTTCTGTAGGCCCGTTCAACCGGAGAGTGGTAAGGATGTGGTCTGTATTCCCATACAGCAGGAGTGGTGAGGGTGTGGTATGTAGGCCCATCCAGCAGGATGGTGGTGAGGGTGTGGTCTGTAGGCTCATCCAGCAGGAGAGTGGTAAGGGTGTGGTATGTAGGCTCATACAGTAGGAGGATGGTGAGGGTGTTGTCTGTAGGTCCATCCAGCAGGGAGTTGGTGAGGGTGTGGTCTGTATTCCCATACAGCAGGAGTGGTCAATCAATCAATCAATCATCGCATTTATATAGCGCGCTACTCACCCGGAGGGTCTCAAGGCGCTGGGGGGGTCCGCTACTGCTCGAACAGCCAGGTCTTGAGTTGCTTCCTGAAGGTGAGGTGGTCCTGGGTCAGGCGGAGGTGGGTGGGGAGGGAGTTCCATGTCTTGGCGGCGAGGTAGGAGAAGGACCGTCCCCCTGTGGTGGCTCTTCGGATGCGGGGGACGGCGGCGAGGGCGTGGCTGGTCGATCGAAGCTGTCGTTTGGGAGCGTAGAAGTTGAGGCGGCTGTTGAGGTATCCTGGGCCTTGGTTGTGTAGGGCTTTGTGTGCGTGGGTGAGGAGACGGAAGGTGATTCTCTTGCTGACCGGGAGCCAGTGCAGGTCTCTCAGGTGTCCGGAGATGTGGCTGCGACGGGGGATGTCCAGGATGAGTCGCGCTGAGGCGTTCTGGATCCGCTGGAGTCTCTTTTGGAGTTTGGCGGTAGTTCCGGCGTAGAGGGAGTTGCCGTAGTCCAGATGGCTTGTGACGAGGGCCTGGGTGACCGTCTTCCTGGTCTCGGTGGGGATCCACCGGAAGATCTTACGTAGCATGCGCAGTATGTTGAAGCACGACGATGAGACGGCGTTGACTTGTCTGGTCATGGAGACGGAGGAGTCCAGGATGAAGCCCAGGTTGCGTGCGTGGTCTGTTGGTTTGGGTGCGCTGCCTAGGGCGGGGGGCCACCAGGAGTCGTCCCACGCGGCGGGTGAGGATCCCAGGATGAGGACTTCCGTCTTGTCTTTGTTCAGTTTCAGGCGGCTGTTCTTCATCCATTCGGCTACCTCTTTCATCGAGGTTGGCTCTGGCGGTGGCGGGGTCGTTGGTGAGGGAGAGGATCAGCTGGGTGTCGTCGGCGTAGGAGATGATGTTGAGGTTGTGCTGGCGTGCGATGTCTGCGAGGGGGCTCATGTAGACGTTGAAGAGGGTTGGACTGAGCGAGGAGCCTTGAGGGACGCCGCAGATGACTTCGGTGGCTTCAGATCTGAACGGAGGGAGACGGACTCTCTGTGTCCTTCCGGCGAGGAAGGAGATGATCCACTCCAGTGCCTTCTCCTGGACTCCGATGTTGCTGAGGCGTTGTACTAGTGTACGGTGGCAGACAGTGTCGAAGGCCGCGGAGAGGTCGAGGAGGATGAGGGCCGCTGTTTCTCCGTTGTCGAGTAGCGCTCGGATGTCATCGGTGGCTGCGATCAGGGCGGTCTCGGTGCTGTGGTTGGCTCGGAAGCCAGACTGCGAGGGGTCGAGGGATCCGTTCGTTTCGAGGAAGGCAGCCAGTTGCTTGTTGACGGTCTTCTCGATGACTTTTGCTGGAAACGGGAGCAGCGAGATGGGGCGGTAGTTCTTGAGGTCGGTCGGGTCGGCCGATGGCTTCTTGAGTAGGGCGCTGAGTTCGGCGTGCTTCCAGCTCTCCGGGAAGGTGGCGGTGTCGAAGGAGGTGTTGATGATGTCCCGCAGGTGGGGTGCGATGACAGCGTCGGCCTTGTTGAAGACGTGGTGAGGGCAGGGGTCGGTCGGAGATCCGGAGTGGATGGAGTTCATCGTGCGGACGGTGTCTTCGGTGCTGATCTGAGTCCAGGCGCGGAGGGTGGTGGTGGGGGCCGGTGGTTTGGTCGTGGTGTTCGTCGGTAGAGAGCTGAAGCTGTTGTGTATGTCCGCGATCTTGTTGTGGAAGTAGGAGGCAAGGGAGTTGCAGAGGTCCTGCGAAGGGGTGATGTCGTTGTTTCCGGCGTTGGGGTTGGAGAGCTCTTTAACGATGTTGAAGAGGAGTGGTGAGGGTGTGGTCTGTAGGCTCATCCAGCAGGAGAGTGGTAAGGGTGTGGTATGTAGGTCCATCCAGCAGGGAGTTGGTGAGGGTGTGGTCTGTACGCCCATTCAGCAGGAGAGTGGTGAGGGTGTGGTCTCTAGGCCCATTCAGCAGGAAAGTGGTAAGGGTGTGGTCTGCCGGCCCACTCAGCAGGAGAGTGGTGACTGTGTGGTCTGTAGGCCCCTTCAGCAGGAGAGTGATGAGGGTCTGGTCTGTAGGCTCATTCAGAAGGAGAGTGGTAGTGTATGGTATATAGGCCCATTCAGCAGGAGGGTGGTGAGGGTGTGGTCTGTAGGCTTATTCAGCAGGAGGGTGATGAGTGTATGGTCTGTAGGCCAATCCAGCAGAGAGTGGTGAGGGTGTGGTATGTAGGCCCATTCAGCAGGAGAGTGGTGAGGGTGTGGTCTGTAGGCCCATTCAGCAGGAGAGTGGCGAGGGTGTGGTCTGTAGACCCATCCAGTAGGAGAGTGGGAAGGGTGTGGTATATAGGCCCATTCAGCGGGAGAGTGGTAAGGGTGTGGTCTGTAGGCCTGTTCAGTAGGAGAGTGGCGAGGGTGAGGTATGCAGGCCCATCAGCAGGAGAGTGGCGAGGGTATGGTCTGTGGGCCCATCCAGCAGGAGTGGTGAGGGTGTGATATGTAGGCCCATCCAGCAGGAGAGTGGTGAGGGTGTAGTCTGTAGGCCAATTCAGCACAAGAGTGGTGAGGGTGTGGTCTGTAGGCACATTCAGCGGGAGAGTGGTGATGGTGTCGTCTGCGGGCCCATCTAACAGTAAAGTTTTGAGGGTGTGGTCTGTAGGCCCATTCAGCAGGAGAGCGGTGAGTGTGTGGTCTGTAGGCCCAATCAGCAGGAGAGTGGTGAGGGTGTGGTCTGTACGCCCATTCCGTAAAAAAGTGGTGAGTTTGTGGTATGTAGTTGTTGCTGCATTTTAGAGCACTGGCATGGTAGCGCACTGTCATTTACAGACAGCACATTGTCGAAATGACCACTAAATGTGCGTTAACATTAGGCCTGGGCGAAAATTTCGTTCCGTTCGTGGAAATTGCGATAATTTGACATTTCCGCGTTCCGCGGAGAGCGCGAAAATGTCAAAATTTCCGCTTTCCGCAGCTTGGCGATAATTTGTTTCTTGCTCGCGCTGTAAAATATTACATTCTCGCGCGCGCGATCGCCTTACCTGAATCCCTGCGTTCGCCACAAGTTTTCTTGATCCGGTCGCGTTCTCCATGAGATGTTGTATTGTTTTTAGCCGTTTGCGCTGTCTCGCGACAGTTCGCGCCCGCAGTGACGTCATGCGTCGCGCGATCACGTCTTTCTTCTCGCGATCATGCACCGCGAGACAACTCAAAAGAAGATGGCCGCGCCCGCGAGCAACCACATGGGTAAGTTGGCGACCCGCAACCATGCAGTAAATCTCGCGAACATGCTGGAAAAAAACTTCCGCATCTTCGCGATATTTCCGCTTGTTTGCAATAATTTTAAACATTTTCGCGATAATTTGCGGAAGTGGACTTCGCAAATTCCGCCCACCCCTAGTTAACATACAGTTTTACTGGTAAAGAGATATAATGCAAAAATAATAATGTCTGGAAATTGAGTTTCAGTGAATATTTATCATTTTTGCATCACCATTTAAGGTGTCTTGATTATTTGTGTTCCTATTAAAATCTTCACACTTCAGGATTACAGAAAAGTGCTTCATTTGTGCTTTCCTAATTACTTTGATTTGAAATGTGTGTATAGTTCATTTCCAAATATTTAAATGTTTAAATGTTGTGTGTTAGACAAAATTGACATGCTACAGCCTTGATTTACAGATGGCACAAACCAGCAACAGTGATAAAGCTTTACCTCTTTATCTTTAGGAGCAAAGCTGTCTAAAATCATGCACTGACACTGAGAAATATTGGGTCATTCTAAGGCACTTTAGACAGAGCAAGGACATAAAGAGAGGCACTCATCGCTACTCTGAACATGTCCAATTGTGTATGATACCGCTCTACACCAATTCTAAGGAGAGACCCTACCAGGAGGGGCGCACTCCTGTATTACCTATCCTCACCAGACAAAAGAATTCTTAATTTTAAAAAGGACTCTCACTCACACAATGTGTGGCATGCTTCATCATTGAGTCCACTGTCTGGCACAGCTACCGACGCTGGATGAGCCCAACCCCACTTTTGGGGGGAGTACCTTGATGGTATTCCTAAGGAATACAGGCATCTGGACATAGTGAACACTTGACTGTTTTCTGTTTCCAAACCCCTGGAAAACGAGGCAAACACAGTCTAATGGTAAAATTAGCTTGAACCACAGGGCTGCTCTCAGTGAATGCATCACTATAATAACACAGGTGACCTTTGTTTGTATACAACACCACTTTTCCCCCTTTTTGTGAATATGTAGACTGCAAGTAAACCGCATATTTAAATCAATGTGTTGCGTAATGGCAGTGGTTGACTAATTATTCATGTCACCTAGTATTGAGCTGACACTCTTACCAATTGATAAGGAATCTATGATGACTCAGACACTTCAGTATCAATTCCAAGCCTCTCTGTCTGCAATACTGCTGGAGCAAGCAGGAGCCGATTGTTCGAGTGTGGGCAAATGGCCCCCCAGTGAAGATGGGGCAGGTCTACCATCAATGACTTGTGGGGTGACTTGAGCCAAAACAGAAGAACCCATAATCGAAAGTGCTCGTACTTCACACAAAATCTCAGGTACTTCTTGCGACTTTGGGTGATAGGAAAATAAAATTGTGATGGGAAAATGGAAGGATGTGTCCATTTAGTCCATTGCCACACTGCAGTTGTCCAATTGAATCAGTAGCATGATTTTCTGGGGAGTGTCCATCTAGAATGGTATCTTCTGTTCCCACTAACTCAGAAATCTTAGGGTGATCACTGTATGAAATTCATCTTTTCCGCATGATCACCTTGAATTTCTTTCCTTTTGTTGAACCCTATATTTTGCTGGCTTTAGAACTCTGTGCCCCTGATAGCCAGTAGTAAAGTACCTGTGCTCTCCTTTTAAACCGAGTTGAATTGGCGTACTCCTAAGTGTCATGTTTTGCTTGTCCGCAAGTCCCAATTGTGTGCTACAAAGTGGTAAGGTCTGGAAGTTAAATACCACTATTGGACTGCAGCACCATCTATGTCAAGCACTACAGTGGGAGTGTAAACATGGTTTCAGGCCATTGTAGTCTGACTGTAGCAGTGTAAAAACTGCAATTCAGGCTGTCAAAATAAGCGCCTTTGACAGGTCAAAGAAATCAATTAAAATATTTATTATTGAGTGCATTGTATGTAAAGGTAAGGAAACCAGGTGGTTTAGCTCAGTTAATTTAGTGACTAGGGGTTCACCCTGACAAGGGGTGTCATTGTTCCATGGGGTGTGTAGTTACCCACACCAAATTATATTACAATTTCGTATAATCACCATCCTGAATTACTCTGTTATCACAGGGACCAGAAATATGATGAAGTCATTTCCTTTCTGTCTTTTATTCTGTAATTCGTGGATGAAAATTCTGAAAGGAGTTTAGGAATGCCACCCACTTTTCTAGGTTCTTCAGCCATGGTGTTGCCTTGAAACCCGAGTTTGGAGTGGTTGATAGAAATTCAATGTCATATCCCCCACCAACATCCTGTGACACCCTTGCATTCGAGGTAGATTGTTTCCAGTTGACTAGAAAAGACTCAATTTGCCCTCCCCCTCGGATGGGTGGCAAATTCATGGCTCAGTCAGGAGTGAGACTGTTTAATGGTTATTGGACTCTGCCTTTTTTGCAGGCTCATCCCCAAACTTTTTGCCTTCACCCTCCTGTTTTCTAAACCCTTTTGTTTTGGCTTGTAGGACGCTGCATACTTTACCACTGCTAACCAATGCTAACGTACTTGTGCTTTCTTCTTTAAACATGGTTTTAAAAAGGTACGGTTGTAAGAGGAAAACTTACAACCTTACCTTTTCAGGAATGGCTCCCAGGATTTGGAATGCCTTGCCTGTAGAAACGAGACAAAACCCATTCGCGGCTTTTTTCAAAAAAGAAATGAAAGCGATTCTCATGGCCAAATTCACTTGAACTCTTCACAGAGACACATATATTTGCGAGCCTGTAAATTATATTATTCATATGTATATGTTTTATTAACTAATTCTCACTCGAATTTGTTTTGTTACACAGTCGCGCATATATCTGCCATCCTGTAACTACATCAAAATAGTTTCCACTTATGTATTAGTACACCTTATTTGATCTCTTTGTTTATGTCCATCACCTACAATTACCTTGTAAAGCACTCTGATACCCACAAGGGTCTTGTTCGCGCTATACAAAACCTTCAAAATAAATACATAGATAAATGGTAAAATTAGCTTACACCCAATTGGCACATTTAATTTACTTGTACGTTCCAAGTTAAAAGGGTACTACATGTACCCAACACCTTTACATGAAATGGTACTAGTGGGCCTGCAGTACTGATTGTGCCACCCACTCAAGTAGCCTTTCTAAACATGTCTCAGGCCTGCTATTGCAGCATGTGTGTGCAGTAGTAAAGTGCCATTTCGACCTGGCAAAATAAACCTTTTGCCAGGACTTAACCTTCCTTTTAATATATGTGTTGCCCCCCAGGCTAGGCCCTAAATATCCCAGATGTCAGGGTGAAATGTATTTAAAAGATTTACATGTCCTGGTAGTGAAAACCTTTGAATTTGTTTTGCCCACCTGGAAGGCCTACCTGTCCGATAGGATAACATTGGGTTACCTTATTACATTTAATAAGTGATAACTTAACTTTCAATTGGAAGCAAGTAGGAATGTTGAGTGTGGTGTCTAAAGAATTGCAATTTAAAACCCTCTTTAATGGTAAAGACGGATTTTAAGTCAAACCATTCTGAAAATGCCTCTTTTAGAAAGTTAAAGGTACAAATGATGGACGGAATGCTGAACAATGCAAACATTCACCCCCTATCACAAAGAAAGATTAACTAAACCCAGGTCTTTGTGACTGGGAGTGAATGTTTGCATTGTTCAGCATTCCGTCCAACATTTGTTCCTTTTACTTTTAGAAAGTTGTCATTTTCACATCTTAACCATTTGGTGCCTGCAGCCTGTTCCTGGGTCACCTGACTAGGTATAGCTGGCATTTGGTATTTGTGTATTACTCCCGGTGAGATAAAGGGGGAATAGGTGTTGGCAGGATGGGCCATCTCTGACTTGATCTTGGGAGGAGCTGTCACCTACAACACTTGCACATGACAAAGTATCTGCCCAGAACATTCACAAACGGTTTCTGACACTAGTCGTCTGCGATCCCAGACAAGCTGGGGTCAGAGCAGAGAGGTAGGAAATTCCAAGCACCTCTGGGGGTGGTAACCTCTAGAATCGTCTCCAAAATCAAAGTGGGCACCAGTTATAAATAATGAACCATCTGACCCAACTTTTCAGCCCAACTTTGGATCTGTGGAAGACTCAGAAGGAATGCTGTGCTGCTCTGCAAGAAGGACTGCTACTCTGTTGCCCTGATGACCTGCTTCCTGAGTGAAAAGTACTGGACCTCCATCTTGATCCTAGGAGCAGCAGAGTGACTCCAAGGGCTGGTTGGGATGCCTCCTGGCCAAGGACAGACAAGGCTCCAACTATTTTGAAGCCAGCCTTCTGGACTGTACTTGCTGTGAGTTCTGATCCACAAGTAGTGATTCCCCAGTCCTGGATCCTTTGAGTTGGGCCTGAATGTACTCTGTCAGCCCGGCTGTCGTTCTGTGGACAGAACCAAGGCAGCGCAATGCATCTCCTTGCATCTGCACTTTGTAACCATCACTGTGCGATGCATCCGTCATGCGTGACCTCCCGTCACAGCTCTGCAGCTTCTTCAAAACCGCCACTACGTGACACATCCTTGATGCAGGATCATGGAACGCTCCACAAATCAGGGTTTCAGTTCGTTTGTTCAGTGTGCATAACTTGATCGCTGTATCGCGGCCTGCACTCCATTGCAGTCGGCCTGTACTTATAACTTTGTCCCTGTCTGGCGTGACCAGATGACAACAGTTGGCGCTTCGTGCTTTTATGCACTGCTTTCACATACATCTTTAAAATTGCATACCTCTAGTTCCACTGATTGGATTTTTGTTGTTTTGGTCTAAAATAATTTAATACATTTTACTCTACTTTTCTAAGTTGCTGTGGGTTTTTTCTTTTGTTCGTTTTACTTTATTACTGTTTAAAATGCTGCATAAATATTTTACACATTGCCTCTAAGTTAAGCGTGACTGCTTGTGCCAGGCTACCAGAGAGTTAAGCACAGGTTCATTTGGGGATTTCTTGTAATTTCACCCTGACAGCAATTGTGGCTGCTGCTGAGCAGGGTTTCACGCCCCTCAACCAGCAGCCCAGTTTTCTACATTGGTGATGCTTGTTTCTACTATGTTTTAATAAAACTCTTTCCTTATTGCCAGCTTTGATTTGACTGTTGTTGCGTCGTTGTCTAACAGAAAACTGCCCTGTTAAAAACTGCTGCTGTTGCTGCTTGAAAGAGAGCAAATGTTTCTTCATTTTGAAAATAACGCGGATATTTTTTTCCAATTGAAAACCAAGCAGCTTAATGCCTTTAATAGCTTTTTTAAGGCTGTTGACTTAGGCATCAGGCGCTTAAATGGTGACAGCAGTGCAATGCAGCAGATCTGACAACAACAAATGAGACCTTGGAGAGAAACTCTATTTCTTTTTAACCATGCCTTTTAAGATTGAGAAATATTCTGATCCTACTGAAGGCTTAAATAGAGCCATGCCATCTGTGATCAGGGGCTGGGAAATGTAGACTCTATAGATACCAACTCTCAAAGCTGAATGAGACCCCACCAACACTTTCTTCTGAGAGAAGTCCCACCTTTTTATCTGGCGAGTCTTATTACATCCTCAACCTGGGGTTGTATTATAAGATTCACTTGAGGACTCATCTGAAACTGCCTCCACAAATTCACAAATTCTTTTTAGAACTGCCTGCAAGCTATGATGTCGGGAACCCCGTATCCTCACAATCATGAGCCAGAAAGGAGGGTAAGAAGTCTGTTCAACACATACACCCCACTGGACGTTCGACTGCCGGACCACAGCCCCCCGGAGGCTCACGTCATGATGGGTTAGCTGGGGAGGGGGGGCATTTCCAGGATCTACCGCTCCCTCATCAACTGCACCCCTACATCCCTGGAGGGCCTTAAGGAACGATGGGAGGGGTGGGTGGGTCCCCTGGACGAGGCCGACTGGCGGGATGCCCTTATGGCCCCACGCATGGTGACGGTCTCCGCCAAATTGCGGCTTATCTAAATTTACTACCTGCACAACGCTTATCTCACACCGGCTCGCCTACACCGCGCGGGCCTCTCCACTGACACGGCTTGTCCCTGTTGTGGCTCTGAGCCGGCCGACTTCATTCACATGGTGTGGTCTTGCCCGGAATTGGAGGGGTACTGGAGGGGCATAGAGTCCGAACTTAAGGAGGTTCTGGGGTGGGAGGTGCCACATGATCCTAGACATTCCCTACTGGGCATCACTGACGGCCTGGACAGCACACGCCCGGAGAAGCTATTCCTCATGACTGCCTTAATGGTGGCAAAACGAGACATTGGAGCGGCGTGGAAACAGCCACAACCGCCTAGCTTGGCCAAGTGGGGCGCCGGGGTGGACTGGTGTGCGGCGCAGGAACGAACTCTTTACCGGGCACGGGGTTGCCCCAAGAAATACCGCAAAGTCTGGGGGAAATGGCTGGGCAACATACCATGATAGGGCTGTTTAGACGATGGGGGTGGGGGGGTTTCAGGGGGAAGGTGGGACTACGGTGCGTTTTATGCTGTATTACTGTGTGTTGGTGGTTCGAAGGGCCCGAAAGTTTCTTCTGTTGTACAACTTAAAATAATAAAAACTTGTTTATCAAAAAAAAGAAGTCTGTTCAAACGTATCTCCTCTTTCGCTCCTCTGGCAATGCCACTTTCTCAGAGCTTTGTGAGCCTCAACTTGTGTCCCAATCAGGGTTCATTGCTTCATCCTGGCCAGGACTACTGATATTGCTGTTTCGACACAAAAAAAATTGCAGTGATGAAAATTTATACTAGCGCTAATTTAAGGTAAACCTGAGCTTAGACGCCATATTTACTATGACTTTTCATTACACCACATGAAAAGACTTGCCATTTCATGTGTTCCACAGAGAAGGAAAAAGACTTCCACGGATTGTTCTAAAGTAAGCAGATTCCAGGTTAAACCTAGCTGTTCAAGGAAAGACACTTACTATGTAACATGTACTTTTCCATGTGTAGGCAGTTGCTCGTGAGAAGCCCCATATGGTAGAATTGTATGATACCTGTCAAATGTATTTACCTGTGAATGTTTCTTTTCATTTATTTCTGATTGGTTCAGAACATGTGTACCATGTGCTACTGTAGTGAATGTATGAAATCCTTTATTTAGGACTCTATGAAAGAGTGTGGTTTCTTGATCTAGGGTTGAGCCCCTTTTCTCTTACTTACGCAGGCGGATCTGGGCTGGATTTCTCCTGCCCCATTTTATGCTCTGTATTTTGATGATCTGAACTTTACTGAGCTCTTAGTTGACTCTGTACTGTAACTCAACTTTGCACCCTGATTTATTGACTAAATATGTTTGACCATATTGAGTTAACTCCCGTGTGCCTAAAAAATTCCTAAAATAAATCCTTTAAGCTAAAGAATTTATTGTCTGTCATTCCTGTAGGACCAAGAGTGTCCTACATTTCTGTTAATTGAAATTGGTATCCTTGACTCATTAAATTGAGATGAGGCCAACGGGGAGCACCATAGTCCATCTAGCCATTACATCGATCCCGGTCCATGAAGGCACAGAATGAGGGCGAGATCGAATAGGTTTCGTGGTTCGGCACTACTCACTGAGCTGTTACTAGATTTCATTTTAGATGTCCCATTAGTATTCTTCTTAGTTTCTCCTCTCCTCTGACTTTTCCTTATTGCCTTTATTAACAAGAGAAGTAGATTGAGAAGAAGAAGAGGAAGCTTTTATGTCTTGTCCAGAACACGCACAGGACAACAGTGTGCTCCCACCAACTTGCCCTCAGCTTGTACTCTTCTTCACTGTGGGTTTGTTACTCTCAGCAAAAACAGAATGTTTGTGCATGCCCACAACGCCATACCTAGCACGCACGTGTGACAACCAATAGAGCAATGCAGCGTAGGGGTACTTTCTGCACAATCGTGCAGGATGACCAGCTCTGTTGTAGGGCAATTTCCCAGAAACACTTCCTGGCATCGCATCTCCATGTCACGCCTCATTCTAATTGACCCTCCTATTTGACGTAGGCCCAGCAGAGAGCAGATCTCTGGGAGCAAATCATTGCAGTCTCAGGTCCAGCAGGAGCCTCTCATCCTGCATCCTTATTCCTGTCACAACAGGAAAAAGAAAACCAGGAGGCTGCTGGGTAAACCGAGCTCTCTAAACCTGTAGTCCTGGGGGAATGGGTAGAAGCAGGTACACAACATTCCTGTTTTACTTTTCCTTCCATTTGGGTTCATTGTCTTATATGTAATGACTGGGACAAGAGCGTAGGTAACAGATGTAATAGATCTTTAGTGGTAAACTCAGTAGTGTTCATGCTATAGACCTCAGCGCAAACAAAGAACGGATGAACTATTGAATTTGTAACCTGAGACCATGGGGCTCAACACTGCAGTAGGTGCATTAGTACAGGGGGAACGATTCTGTACCGCCACTGACCCGTACCTGACCCGTACCTGACCGCCATTGACGCCAACATCGGGAGAACAGCAAGGAAATCTGCACTCTTCGCGTCGCCGCCCCGGGACTACAATCCCCGGCAGCCCAAGCGGCGGCGCGCTGCCCTGACGACGCAACAGCGCCGGGAGGCGTACATAAAGCGGAGAGAGCCCGGCGGAGCGGGGGGAACGATTCTGTACCGCCACTGACCCGTACCTGACCCGTACCTGACCCGTACCTGACCGCCATTGACGCCAACATCGGGAGAACAGCAAGGAAATCTGCACTCTTCGCGTCGCCACCCCGGGACTACAATCCCCGGCAGCCCAAGCGGCGGCGCGCTGCCCTGACGACGCAACAGCGCCGGGAGGCGTACATAAAGCGGAGAGAGCCCCGCTTCGCGGGACGCGCGTGGGATGCGCCGGGCGAAGCCCGGGCCAAGGGCGGGCCCGTTTGTGCCCGTTCGAGACCGGTGGAGGCCGGGCTGGGCCCCCCCCTTTACATCTTCACTGTTCCAGAGTCACCAACTGTAACCCAAGGGAGCAAGAACTATATCGCGGTAAGAAAACCAAAACTCATTGTACCCTCCACAGCCCTCTATCTGTTACAACTGTCCGGTCCTGATTGCCAGGCATCGACTCAAACATGGCACTGAGCAAAGGTGCTAGCGTGGCTGAGTCTCTGGGGAATTGTATAACTCGTGCGAGCAATGTCTTGGCTTATGAAATAGCCGCCACTGAACGCCGATTGTCGCTAGAGCCACTGGCAGGGAAACGCTCTTCACTAGGCCACATTACCACTGCTCGCTCCCCTGCTAACAGGCTGCCAGAACCCCTTACAGCCCTTCACACTCTGACATCTCCCGCTGCAGCAGCACTGCATCGGCCCCTAGACTCACCGAAGCCAACCGTTTCAGGGCTAAGCGAGTCAGCCGCACATAGGAATGAGACTCTGCCGCCAGCTCCAATTTTCACGAACATTGTTACCACTAGGTCCAAATCGGAGTTGTCCGTGAGGAGTAAAGACCTAAGATCTAATGCTCCGAAGGGGAAGAAGGGGAAGAAGCGCGAGGGAGGGCCGATGAAATCAAATAAAAATAAGAATTCTAAAAACCTCCCCAGTCTGAACGCTGGCCACAGTGATACATCTACGGAGGGAAGGTCACTTACTACGCCAGGACTGGACTTTATAGCACCTCCAGCACCTACTTCTCCTGAACTTATTCTTAAAGAGTCTCCTTATTGCTCCAAATGTGTAATTGATGATGCATATTGGGTAAAAATGGAATTGTTAATTAATGGGAGCCTTTCACCTTTAGCCAACAGATTAGCTGTTGTTGAAGAAAAACTAAGGGTGCTCCTTACTGCTCTAGATTCTAATCCCAGCGACACGGTCCCCCTGCCCAAGAAGGCCCTCTGCCAATCTATACCCTTACAACACGCCCCTTTGTCGGCCCCCCCCTGAGAGAGAGCTATTACAACCTAGCTCCACAATAGTATCTGACGGGGCCCAAATGAGAATCAATGGGAGCACTGTCGTCCCCACCCATCCTTCCCAAACCACTCAGGTCCCCTTTGATACTAGGACGGCTGGGAACTCGCCTTGTTCACATAAACCAGCTCACATCACTAACAGTAACAACCCCCAACATCTAGGTGTTAAAACAAAACCCCCAAGACCTGATCTCCCCCCCGAGTGTAGCTCGTATGTAGTGGTTCTTTCTGGCGTACCTGAACTCCATGATGAAAAAACTGAACCATACTCGGCCTTGAAGAATAAAGTCATGCACTGGTTACGTGTCAATAGACCCCTGCCAGCTTTCCTTGACGGGGAAATTATGATGGTCCGTAGAGTGGAGTGGGTGGGCAGGAGCACGAAAACCATAAGGGGCGATTGTATCCTTGTAACCTTTAGGGACAAAAGGGTGGCCAAGTTTCTGGGGGACGGTGGCTGGGTGAGTCCTGTGGATGGAATTCAATCTCTCCCCCTCTCTTATTTTTACCCTATTAAAATATCCCATTCTGAAATAGGATTTGTCGACCAAACTGGGGCCTTTAGGGAAAGAGGCAGGGATCATTTTGGGATCAGAGCAGCCCCCCTCTACAACCCACGCTCCCCCATTCAATGTCACAATAGGTACAGCACTCTTGACCTCGTTGATTGACTGCAACTAGCAGATAAGGCCACTGATAACTGCCAATTCCACGGGCAGCCCGCCATCGAGCGAATTTTCCCTGAACAAAGTAAGGCTCTTAACATCTACGTATCCCCAAGGATAGCACTCTCAGTGCTACAGGACCCACTTCGGCATATAGTCTCACCCATGGAACACACCCAAGCCCTTAATAATAACGTGCCTACCACAAATGCTGTTCCTATTCAATTAATGACTGACAGCTCTCCCTCAATAACTGGTCCATTAGAAAATGGGGTGGTCCCGATCAGCCAACTTTCATCGCCTCATATGAGCCCACCTACAAGGGATGATATCACCCAAAATCCAAAACATGGAGCGTCCCTAAAAATGTTATCTTGGAACTTGGCAGGAATTGGCAATCTGTTGAATTGCCCGGACTGGGGGGAGTTCATAGATGGCCATGATATATGCCTCCTTCAAGAAACTTGGGCTATGCAAGCATACCATCGTCTTGGGTTCGCGACGTACTGGACCCCGGCTGTAAGGGCCACAAGAGGGAGGCCCTCAGGTGGACTGTGTGTGTGGGTGAAAACACATTTGGACTGTGGCATTAGAGTAATTGACACCGGTTCACCGGATTTTATGTGTCTAGCCCTATCTTTTCGGGATCATCGCGAGCTCAAACTGATAAACATTTATTCCCGCCCTGTAAAGAATGGTCAAAAATCCAGCACCTTGTCTAAACTAGAAGATTTCCTGTGCTCTTTACATAAGCAGGAACACTTGCTCATAGGTGGCGACTTTAACTGCCACTTCGAGCCTTTGAATGATGTCCCCACCTCTGTCACCCAAGAAGAGGATGAAGTCTGGGCAATTCCACCTAGTAATACATATCCCACGAAAGGATGGACACCCCTGGTTTTGCAGCTTACTACAATAACCCTTACTTACTCTCTGAGGGCATGTAATGGAAGGCTCCCAGCGGACAATCCTGCCAGACCCACATTCCAGCGGAACAGCTATACATCGCTCATAGACTATATATTGATTAAACTGGACATGTGGCCTAGGGCGGTGGATTTACAGGTGATAAAGCGCAGTGAAAGTGACCACAATCCACTTGTACTCACTCTCGATGGCTATGTTAATTTCCCCAATCATCCAAGGGGCACTACTCCTCTCCACCCTCTGGTTACATCTTGCGGAGGACGGAGAGTGAGATGGGAAAAGATAGCCAAATCCCAAACGGAGCTTAGTGACATGTACAGGGAGATCTTTCCGCTTTTAAAGCAAGTTCTAGATCCTGTTGCCGCGGGAAAAGACTCCCTTGACATAGTTATTATAGGCTCCACCCATGCAGAGCTATGTGCAACCTTAGAGGGATATTTCCATCAGGAAACAAGGAGGCACCTACAAAAGCCTAGAGAGAGATACCTTTGGTTCACCAAACCCTGTAGAGTGGCAAAGTTGACACTCTTAGAAAAATTAAAAGGGGGGAATAAGACCTTGATCAAGGAGGCAAGGGGCCATTATAAGAAAACGATCACAGATGCCAAAAAAGAATGGGAGTATAACAGATGGGAGGAAATTTCTACTTCATTAAAGAAAAGGGACTCCAAGGCTTTCTGGAATCTGGTCAAATCCGGCTCCTCTGCATCCCAAGTAGCCGTTCAACCTAACCTAGCGGAAGAAGTATGGCGCCGGCATTTTCAAGCCCTTTATGCCTGTAATTCTATAGGCCAAGAAAACCATGAACACCCACCCAGGCATGCCTTTTCCTTGATCATGGGTGATAACAACTTATGTTCACTAGGAGAGGTAGAATTGGCGCTGAATAAAGTCCTTCCAAATAAGGCCCCCGGTTTAGACAGAATACCGGGCGACCTGTACAAGAGCGAACAGGCTGTATGGGTTCCCTACTTACAGAATCTTTTTAATGCTATTCTTTTAGGAATGCCACCGCCCCATACCTGGGCTGGGGCTGAGATCATCCCGATACACAAAAAGGGCTCGCCCCTAGACCCGGCAAATTACAGGCCGATTAGCCTAATAGACGTGGCCCAGAAGATTTTTGCACGTGTCCTATTGGGGAGGCTCCAAGCTTGGATGGAAGAGTCTAATATTTTGACTCCTCTACAAGTGGGCTTTAGAGCTAAAATGTCAACTATAGATCAACTATTCAGATTCCAGATGATATATTGGAAAACGATCAAACTGGAAGGAGGTAGCCTTTACCTATCTTTTGTTGACCTAAAGTCCGCTTTTGATATGGTAGATCAATCCCAGCTATGGGACCTTCTGAAGGGGATGGGCGTCCCTCCACACCTATGCTACAACATGGAAATCCTACATCAAAACACCTATGCTAGGGTAAGGTTTGGCCATAATGGTGAATTAACATCTCCCTTCCCTGTTGAACGAGGTGTGAGGCAGGGCTGTGTGCTGGCACCGACACTCTTCTCCCTTTTTCTAAACGGCCTTGTGGAGGAACTGCTTGCCCTAACAGACATTGATGCACCTAGGTTATCAGGTAGGAAAATACCAGCATTAATGTTTGCGGACGATACTCTGCTCTTGTCTAAGACAGCAATGGGAATGAAGAGAGTTCTGGAGGGTTTTGCAATATTCTGCAGGAATAGGAACCTGGTTATTAATGTCAACAAAACCAAATACATGGTTCTGCATGCTGACACCACAAACTGTCCCATCCCAAAGCTGGACGATTTACCGTTGGAGCGTGTATCGGTCTTTGACTACCTGGGCCTTACACTAAGTAATAATATGGACTGGGGACCCCAGATTTTGAAGGCCAATTTGAAATTGGCCCAAATCTCTGGGGGAATCTTGAAGATGTATCGGGACAGCCCGATAAAATTAATTGGCCCGCTCGTAGAGGTATACAGGGTACAGGCAAGAGGAGCGGCGATCTATGGCGCTGAGCTCTGGGGCCACAGTGCTGCCCAATCCTTAGCCAAGTCAGAAAACCATTTTATGCGACAAGTTTTAGCTTTACCCAAAAGCACCCCCCTACAACCTCTGAGGATGGACCTGGGAATCCAGCCAATAGCTGATCTGGTTGCCTCCAGACCGGTTATGTATTGGCGCCGCCTGTGGAGTACACCAGAACTGAATATCTTCAGAGATGAATTAAAATCAATCATGATACTCCCAGGGGCTGGTTCCATTTCATGGCTCGCTCATATTAAAAAGTTTTTATGAGAAATTGGTAGGGAGGACCTATGGCATAACCCAGAGGCTTGTGTCTCCCTTCCAAAAAAACAGTTGGCAATAATGATTGAGGATCATAAATTGACCCAAATATTACGTTTTGATTCGGGTGCTAATTGGACCTCTGTATTCCTTGAAATGAAACTAAGCTACAGCTTCGAGCCCGCACTTGATATGATCCAACCTTTGCTTGCCAAGAAACTTTATATACAATTCAGGCATGGTTCCCTTCCCCTATTTTGTAGGACGAATAAATGGGTAGGCTCAACAAATCGTGTTTGCCCAGGGTGTAGCTTGAACGAGGAATCAGAGGTCCACGTGTTATTTTTCTGTAAGGCCTACACAAACCCACGTAAAAAATGGATTATTCAATTAGCGAAAAACATTGGGGTAAGCAATTACAGAGACTTATATAGGGTAATGAAATATGATACCTCCCCCCTATTTGTCACAGTTACTGCGAAATACCTCTTTTCCATGTGGGTAATAAGAAAACATTTAGTACTGTAACGCCTTCTTTTTTTTATATTTTAAGCTGTGTTCACCTTTCTTTTTTTCTTCTTTTTGTGTGCTAATCATCTCATATCTTTTTAAAGAATACTTAACAAACTAAATTATTGTTTTATGAGAGGTTTTAAAGATCATCGAGTGTATATATAGAATCTTTTTAAATGTGATGTCTGCACTTTTATGGTATTTTTACCGAAATAAAGTTTTCTGACTGACTGACTGGCATTAGTACAGTGTGCTACCTGGCTCAACAAAGGAGTTATGTTTTCAAAATAGGTGGTGCATTCAGCCCAAGATGTACTGTGTGAAGCATATATTCTGCTAGTGATCACTTGCTGTTGAATGGAGGTCGCAAAACGTAGTTACTTTGTATCCGTCACAAGTCTTTGCCATTCATGATGCTGCTGAGAGCAATCTCTGCAAGTTGCCAATAACAGAAGAAACATAATGGCAATGAGTAAAGCAAGTTAACAGTAGCTCTGCACAATGTAAACAAAGGCCCAATGCACACATCTGTTACATTGCATGTGCAAATAGCTTGGTTTACAAGTACAGGAAATTCACAAAATGTAAACTTGGACTTGTTACATCTATTTAGCCATGTACAATATTAATCCACAATGTGATAGAATTACCCACTGGATATCCTCACTCCATTGTGCAGGGAGTAGGCTACGCAGGGGGCATTAGATAGTTTGTAGATATTCACAACCTATTCCAGCATCTATTTCTAACAGGTAGATCGTCGTAGAGCTGCTATTAAGAGCATGTGTGTGCATGGGAAGGGGGGGGGGTGCTGCAAATCTGTTGAGGGTGTAAGAGGAACAATCATCTGCAATGCAATAGGTCTCGCATTTACGCTACTTTGAGCTATTGGCACTGTAAATAACAATGCCTTTTATTTATGTTTTTAAAACCAAAACATAAATAAATGGTATTGTCATTTAAAATGCAATAGCCCAAACTCGCATAAATGCGAGACCTACTGCATTGCAGATGCTTGTTAAACTCAGTAACACTGTCTGGGAATTGATAAAACCTCATTAGTACAATTTTATTACCCAAATATAGCAACACGAAACAAAAAGGTCCAGCTTTGCTAGGGGCCTTTCACTGCACAGCAACATGTGTCACTGGATTTTGAGTAACTTTTGAACCCTTTGAGCTAGAAACAAAACATTTTTTGATTTAAACCTGCAGATTATGTGCAGACAATGGATTATGTGGCAAAAGCGGCAAGGCTATAATTATGTGGAAAATCGCTACATCCGCCGATCGCATAATTCCAGTGGCCCATAGCAGACCTCAACAATCAAAGCTGCGTTCACCAGCCTTCCAGCCACCTGCACTCGTCCGGACTCCTACTTGCACACATGCCACACATAGGCAAAACCAGATCTGGCAGGCGCGCCTTCTCCCACATCGCTCCTAAAGTGTAGAATGATTTACCAATACACATAACAACCTACTCTGAAAACCAAGCTTTTCGAGTCAGGGCTGGCTCTAGGGTGGTGCGACCGGTGCCATCGCACCGGGTGCTGGCTTCCTGGGGGTGCCGTGTTTGCAACTTTATTATGCTTCTAAAGCACCTGCTGCTGCGTTCCTTTACTCCTGCAATTACAGGCCTCACAAAAATGTCAAGATAACTCCTGTGATTAATGTTCTTCCTGGCCAGAGATCAGAGTTTTGTGTAGTTGAGGTTTTTGACTTATGTGAAGGTAGCACAGAGGGTTAATATGCTTGCTGCAAAGAAAGTGTACCAAATAGATTACAGAGTGCATTTAATGTAAACAGATCGGCAGGTTACCGCTTTTAAAAGAGCCATCCTTTTGTTACTTGCAATTCATAACTTAAAGTCCTAATATAGAATAGTGAGGTATTAACTTTCATTATAGAACTGCACACACTCTGCAAAGTATAGAACATTGATTAATGTTGCAAAAAAGGTTAATTTGGGTAGAAATGGATTCTTATTATTAAAGAAAACTCCCTCCTATGCTGTTCTTTTTCGACTCTGAGTTTGTATTTCTCCACACCAAGCACTCCTAAACTATACTGCCTACCAGTATGGATGACATGTGACCCCTACACTTTTAGTCCTTTGGCTTATGTAATATTTCCTTTACACTGATTTACACAAGTATGATTGATTGTCTGTGTAATGTGTGTGTGATGCAAAGTGCTTTGACGTACTTTACTGGTATGAGTAGCGCTATATAACGAATTCAATGCATCTGAGAGAGAGTAGTTATGGAGACTTGGTCACTGTTAAAGGGTGCTAGTAAGAGAATCCGTGGTGGAAGTGGTCATGGGGGGGGGGGGGGGCGCCAACTAACATTGTTGCACTGGGCGCCACCAGCGTTAACGCCGGCCCTGTTTCGAGTAGTCCCACTGTGCCAAGGGCTTAGACTCACAGCTCGGCTACAAGATACCCTCCCGGGTGATAGTGCGCGCTACAAATCTGCCGGGCAAGCCTGCAATACATTTAATGGGGCAAGACCAGCGTTTGTTAAAAGGACTGATACAGTTTTAATTAAATGGGTCCAGTGTTTCTCAGCAGGCCATGTTTCAGAAGAGGGAATTTACTTTTACTGTGGAGTGGCACTACCCTGTGAGGGCATGTGTCAACAGAGGAGTACCAGCAGACATTTTGAGAAGTTTTAGAAGGAACCAGGTGACAAAATATTATTCCGGCCACGCTTGGTCTGCACGAGCATCTATTTCCAAATATAAAGAGAGAAAACATGGCAGGTCCAGCACGTAGCGCCATCTAGCGGTACAGCCAGGTTTTCTGCCTCAGCATTCAGAAACGGAAGGTTTAAAAAAATAGAAATACATTTTGCAGCGTGAAATAATGTCTTCCTGCCTCCCTCTTCTGACATCCTCCAGTACCAGCCCTTCCGAACGGGGCGCATATGAGGTAGGCGCTATACTTGTAATGGGCACTTCACCGCGGGGACAGTCACTATGTAATAAACAGGGTTATTACATGTATTTCTTGGCATAGCTGCAAAGTCTGCATTTCTTTAAATAGAACAACGCCTAAACTCCGTAGCCTGAAAATAAATGACGTCAGGACAGAAAGTGGAGTTCTAGGCAGGTGTGCCACGCACCGAATGGGCAGCCCCTGCACCGCTTACAGCGTCACGTGACAGGTTTTGTGCAAGCGCAGCGCCAAAGCCCTATAAAGAGCTGAATCAGAAAAATAAGATAACAGGCAGAAGAACTGATGAAAGCAGGTTTGTGATTGGGCAGCAGTCTTCATGGGACCTAAAGGTGATGTAAAGACACCGTGTTTTGAAGGGAGTGACACCGCTGCAGAGTCCACGCGCGCTCAAGAGCATCTTAGGAGGTCTCACTTTTTATTAAGGAGATCCCTACACCTTGACACACACACATGCTTTAAAGGGCGACACTGTCAGTGTTTCATTTCCCTATTTTATGCTGGCTTGGCTTAAACTAAAGCAGTAATGCCCTGTCGGACGAAAACCGTGCTACGCTTACCAAAGATGACGAGTTTTCAAAAGTTCCCCAGTGTGAATCGCCGAACCGCCGTGATATCGTGTTAGTGAGTGCTGAAACATGGCTTTCGTCCGACAGGGCGTTACTGCTTTAGTTTTAAGGAGGCTGGGTCTGCGCAGCAAAGCGGCCGCGAAAGTGAAAGTGATCGCGATCGCGATCAAAGCGGCCGTGCGGCCGCGATAGTGAAAGTAAGCGCGGCACGCGCGCTCGCGCACATGCACTGTAGCTCTAGGCTGGCCTGGTAGCACTTTTTGGAGCCCACATACAAAATGTCTCTTCGAGCCAGCGCATGCGCTAGGCTCAGCGAGACCTAAAAAGGTCTAATTGCACAACTGTAATGATAAATTCTTCACACACAGTTATACACCCAGGGATGACATGGACAGGGGGCACCTGCACTGTGATGCGCTGATGGCCACAAAAGTGCAGCATTTTCTAATGCACAATTGTGCACAGTGTACAATAAAGATTAAAAATGCACAGCAAGGTATGATGGGAGTCAATAGAAGACTGAAAACAACAGAAAAGAGGATCCCAATGGAACAAAGGAGTCCGGAGAAGGTTGAGATGTAAATGAGATCTTAAAGAACAAAATGAGTCTTTTAACCACAGCATATCCACAAAGACAATCAATTTGAAGATGCAGTCCACTTGGAGAGGTTGGGGATAGCAGCTGGATTAATCAAACTAGTTGGATCACTGACTAGGATGTAGATGATAAAGTCGGAAAATTCTAGACGATATTAGCCTCACACGAACATTAAAAATACCATGGCAATAACGCAGAGAATGCTTAACAAGAACAAACCTTAGAAATGTTCATTTCTTAAATGTGTAAAAAGCAAACATGTAACTTATTCGTCCACAGAAAGCTCTGTTTTCATCGTGCTTTCATGAATAGGCCTCACGTGTTTTTCTTCTTTTTTCTTTTCTCTCTCCTTCTAATTCGCTTTAATAAAAATGCCTTTTAGAACTACTGATTTAACTGCAAAACCTGCCATTGTCAGAAAACGTGCTGCTAAAAAAAAATGTATTTATTTTTTCCTCTCACCATATGATTTCATGGACAAGTCAACTGCATTGTGTAAATAATAAATAAAATGTTTAGTAGAATTAAAGCTTGTTAAAGAAAACATTCCCCGTGATCTAACCAGAACACTGCGTATGGAAAATGTTTCATTTGTGTGACTAGTCTATTGTACGGTGGGACAATGACTAACTCATAGAATAGGCTCACTGAGGGTTCTTGTGAGAACCTACATTGAATGTATCAAGATTGTATGGCTTTAGCAGTCTTCAGATAACAGTACGTCAACCCACATGTTTTTCATGGGAACTGAGAGGAGACGCGATGGACCATCGGAAGATCCTTCTTCATTGGTTCAAGATGACTTAAGCACCTGTTTTTGCAACACGTTTATGCTTTATAGAATACGTGTTCCCAGTCAGAGAGGCAATGCTGTGCAATTCTATTCAATCCAATATTTGATCAATGGATGCCTGCTTTCTATGCGCTCTTACCCTGCCATGTCCCTTAGCCCTTCATTGTGCTTGCCTGAGTTGCTGTGAGCTGCTACTAACAGTGATTCTTTTTTCTTTTGCTTCCTTAGCTTTTGTGAGGAGGCTTACTTCCTTATGTTAACTCATAGCTACTGCTGTGAATACATTTCCTTTTGCTGCTGCAATTATCAGGAAACTCAGCTGAGTTTTCCTGAACTACTCTTAGTGAGGAGTTTGCTCTTGTGCGACTCTTTACTGATGCTCCGAATCTCTGCTCTTTTCCAAAAGGAACTCTTTATGGAATACGTGGTCATTTTCTATGATGCCTCTAACCAATTTTTCATGACATTTCTGTCAACTGTAACTGGATATGTCTGAATAATTTGAACTATTGCTAAATCCTTTATGAAGAATAAAACTTATAAAACTTACCAGCGTTTTCATCATTCACTGAATTTTACACAGTTGTAAGTTGATATTTTTATTTTGTGTCCATTCTAACACGGTGGCAAAGATCTTTCAACCAAGATACAGAGTTGACGCGGAGTTGGGGTTTTCTGTCAGGAGTTAAGGGTAAAACCGTTTGTAAATTTCCGTGCTATCATAGACCTGAAAGAAGGAAAAAGGCAATATAAGGAAAGTGAATGAAGCCCTGGAAAGGTGAAGGAGAACAAGCATAGCACAAATAGTAATAAATACTTAAGGAGATATCATAGTAGAAAACTTAGACGGCAATAAGAAAGGCAGCAAATAGCAAGACAAAAAATGGTACGACAAGGTGTATCTTGAATGAAGAAAATCCCACCTGTAAACACCAAGGAGTAGCTTTTGGAGGAGTGGGAAGGATATCATTCCTGCCTTCTAGTATTTAATACCGTTATGATTTCCTCACCGGGAGTTAGGGAACCAAAACCAGAGAGGGCCTGTACTCAATGAGTTTGAGAGGTTAAAAATAAAACACAGCATGTTGGAAAGTCCTTCAGTCAAACATAGTAAGCAGCACAGCAGATAATCAAAAGACATCTGTCAGTCAGTCAATAATTCTTCATTAGCTAAAAAGCCTTAAAAGTTTAAAATAAAAGGCAAACAATAAATATCAAATAGTACGTATACACGTATAGACGTATACATCAAGATACTCAAGAGTGCTTCATAACAATTAGTAAATCATAAGAGCATGGATGACTAACACAATACAGTAAATCTAAAAAGTAAGATAAAAACATACATGTAAAACAGATTGCCAAATTCATTACCTTTATGAGCATTAGAATAACAGCATCAGAGCGAATCTAAGCTAGAATAAAACTGGAATTTAAACAAATTGCACAATTGATTCACTATTTATAGCAGTCAATTAATTGCTAATCCTATAAAATACCATATCATTTCCTAATTGCCAAAAAACCTCAAATATAATTAATTACTGCATAACATATTTGTGCCAACTCTAATTGTTGTAAGAACACCATACTAATCTGATAGTGTCTTATTTTAGCTACATGTAAATCAGAGCCAAAAAAGATGCCCAAGGGGAAGAATATAAAATGCAAACAGCATACAGTGAGCAGTACTTTGATTAGACACATTATCACAATGGCATTTAGGGAGGTTCAAAAACAATGCTCCCTGTAAAGGGAAAGCTACCAAAAACTGTAGTGTGCTGAGTCGAAGGTGGGCAAGATAAAGATCTACATGTTGAACGGGATATTAAAATCAAGGAGAGTTCCATCCACAAGGTAGTGGACACAACAGAGACATTATCCACATTCTCCATACATTGGCCCATCTCCAAGCAAATCTTAGAGTGCTAATTATAATATAAGGGAGGTGAGCCCAGTTTAGCGATGAGTCACAAGGAATTCCCAAAACATAAGGAAGCCAGGATATCCACTCCACATTAAACAAACCTTGAGAAATAACCTCACCAAGGCAGCCTCAGGTGTCCATCAAATGTTAATCAATGACATCAGAGGAGCTCTACCAATACCATCTTTAAAACAGCTTAAATCTACCTTAGTGTAAAGCAGAAAGGGGGCTGTGCTCAGAGGCACTGATAATAATTTACAAATAAAGCCCTTCTCGGCCCGTTGGAGGATTTCTGCATTACTGTACCCCCCTTCGCCTGCCCCATGAAGCTTCACTGTATGCTTTTATTCTTGTTAATTTTAATCACCTTTCTCATTGGTTTATGACATAACCTGTGGGCAAACTGAAAAACCTCTATTGCTCTACAAAATTCCGGTGATCTGGAATTTAGGAGGTGTGACCAGTTTAGCGATGACTCACAAGGAATTCCCAAATATTCAGTCTTAACATTAGCTCTCTGGTCACCCTTCCAGTATATGCGAGTTGAACTTAGTATTAGAGGGGCCAAAGCTCATATTAAATGATTTGGAAAAGTTCACCTTCAAATCCGGATTTTGCATAAAAGACATCAATTAAGCAAGCAAATTTGTAGACCATTTGTGGTTCTCGCAATGAGGACTGAGTCATCTGCATATAACAGAATTGGAATGGGGTAATTCCCCCTCTGAGGCATATCCATCTCCTTGTGAGTTGAATGATGGTCCACCCTATTATAATTTAATAAAATCAAACTATAGCCCGGCGCGCACAGCGTTTAGAGTTAATTAAGGAAATGTACTCACTCTGAGGGTCATAACAACCTTAATGGAATTACCCCAATGCAGGCCTCATAACAGGGTAACGAACTCCTTTTTCCACCCTGATATTTTCCATTAAGGTCCACAATTTGGAATGGTTAACCAAGTCAAAAGAACATGAGAGGTCCATAAACGCTAAATGTAAAAGTCCTCCCATGGCCTCAGTTGTATTCCCCTGTTAAGAGGTAGAGATTACAGCAGTGCTCTACAGTGGCAATACCTGGTCAAAAATCAAATTGTATTTCTGATAAAATATTACATTCTTCAACCCAGTTCTTTATCAAGAAGGAAGGACAGTAGCAGTTAGGGAGGTTCCCTTCTTATCTCCTTTCTGGAAACTAAGTACTGCTGCTTTCCATGAATCTAAAATTGAGCCTACAACCACCACTCTCAGTACATTCATAATAAGTGGGGCCCATAAAGATGCATTCTCTTAAAAAAAAAATATTGGGACTCCATGTGGCCCAGGAACCTTCCCAGAGAGGTTCTGTTGGATTGCTAAGGCAACTTCTTTAACTTCAATCGAGCTGCAGAATGTTTGTTGTTCTGCAGTGTCCAATCGTGCATTCACTTCCTTTTAGGGTAATCAACCTTCCGGGAAATAGAATCAAAAATGTTTGAAAAATGATTCACTCACACTTCAGCTGGAATTAACCCCTTCAGTGCCCGCCCCTAACCCCCGCCCTGTGCCGGGCGTTTCATTAGCGGGCGGGGTTTATGACGAGCTGGTCTCGTCATGGGCACAGCGCAACCGCGGCCCATGACGAGACCAGCTCGTCATGGGCACTGAAGAGGTTAAGGACTCAACCTTAGGAGTTGTATAGTTAGTAGGATAGGGACGGTTAACAACTTCTGAGATTCTTGTGTTATCCTGTGCATCGCCTGCCCCTGGAATTCACCAGTTATAGTTAGCCCTGATAACTATAACTTATACCCTAAGAAACCATGCAGTTTTCTTAGCAATAATTATGTTGAAAATGTTGCAGTGATATTATAAATGCTGTCATAGAAGCCGTCATGTGTAATGTAATATGTGGGGTAATTAGCACAAACATAAAGATTCTCCTTTTTTCTTTTTAAATTATTTTTATTATTATTAAAGTTAGGGCATAACACAATCACATAAATGTCTATACAATTGCAGTTTGTTGGTACATTGGCTTACGTCAACGCTCATATCACTGTTACATCAGAATACTGGTCAGATCCCACCTACGGACCCATAGATATCGCCTCACCCCCTCCCCGTTTCAGATGGAGATATCCTCATTCGGCAACTCCGGTGGTTCACAGATAAAGCCCCTGTATTTGTTCCAGGCACCCGATACCTTTCCCCATTTCCGTGGACAACCTCGGTTAACATATGTAGTCTTCTCTGCTACCATGGCATCATCCATGTCCTTACACCATGCCTTGACCATCGGCAGGCAAGATTCTCCTTTTTGACTAGTTTCTTATAGGAGCACTTTGGGATGATCCGTCAAGTGGGTGCTTAGAAAAAGGGGGGTCCCAAAACACTAAATCCCCAAGCATTTTCCATAGACTTCTTTAGGCAGCGCTACGACAAAAACTGATGAACAAAATAACACCAAATTTGGCAGGAAGCTTGCTCTTGGTCCATAAAGCATAATTTTTTGTGATTTGGTGCAAATCGGTTCTCTAATTCTTTGTCAGGACCGGAGGCGAGGATTAAGCCCTACTTTCTTTATTTTTCTATCCAGCAGTGTTCAACTTTTTTGCGATTTCCCATGGATCCCAGGGAAAGGGCAACACAGGTGAACCAATGAACAGTCCTGTCCAGCCACAAGCGCATGAGGCTTCTGGAAAACCTCCTCTTTCTTTTCCTGCTCCTTCAGTCACAGTCACAGTTTTCTTTCCTCTTTTTTTGTGGTATTCAGTGGATTTTGTCTTTGGTTTGCTGTGTGCAAATTATGGCTGGTTTCTTTTGGTATACTGCAGCGCTCTCACTGGAACAGTTTGAACCGCGTGAACGTGCTTCATCGTTCCAGTCACGGTGCCGTTAGAAGTCTCGGGCTGCATTGATGCGGTGGCAGCAGGGAGCTGCAAGAGGTCGCGCAGATAGTGCAACCCACGTCACGTTGCTCTGCGAGGGACGCGCTTCCCTGTCAGTTTCAGTGTGAGCGGACAGCCGTGCACCCCAGCTGAGCCTCTGCCCAAGCTGCCTAAAAGCAGTGATGTCCGAGTTCACGTGTCGGTGATCTATTTTTGGGACAGCCTGATGCCCGCTGCTGACCAGGTCTGTAGTATCCTTTTGGGTCTCTGGCCTGGGATTAATATTGGAGCGGGAGGTTCCTAAGGAGGCCTAGTGCCTATTTCTCTGTTCCCTACTGACTGTTTTCTCCATAAGGCTGTTGTTAGGGCCCAGCCCAGGCACATAGGATACCCTATGGGTGACAGGGTGAGTCCGCCCCAGGTGTTGCACCCATATCTTGTGCTCTGCGTGACCAAACTTAAGACTGCTCCTGTCACCAAAGTTGAGAGCCTCAGGCTTGCCAAAGTAGTGGGGCAGTGCTACTACTCAGGGGTATTCCCTGCTCACAACGCCCATTTTTCCTGAAGGGTCGGCCATAGCCATGGATGGAGAGTACGAAAAGGAGGAGTCCCTACAGGCCCTCCCTTTAGATGATGAATTTTGTGAGGCGGGGGATTCCTCCATCCATGAGGGTGTCGCTGTGGCCATGGGCCCCTTCGAGCGCCGCCTCATGGAGATAGTATGTGCCTACGACGAGAAACCCCCTTTCGAGGAGTAGCCCACACCCCATCCCCGTGCTCCTAAGTGCAAGTCTGAGTCCGCCATTTACCATGGCGCTTTTGCACGCCTTAAGAATGCCTTCTTAGCCCACCCAACCCCAGTCACCACCGATGCAGTTGGTGACGCAGATGCCTTGTCCCTCCAGGGTGGGGGGATGAAGGCGACGACTCCCCTAGTGAGTTCAATGATCAAGCAGGTCCTTCAAGGCACTGGCCTCCTCCTGTGGGTAGCGCAGCAGCCCCATTCAGATATGCTGGTCCCTGAGGACCTTCTGCACCTCCGCTCTACGGAATGGGTATCTGGGGAGAAAATCACCCAGTTTGGTGCAAGTCACCTTAGGAATCCTTTGGAGAAGAAGGTCAGGTCCTGCCTTAGGGCAGAGTACCCCTGCCCCGCCCTCTTGGGTAAGGTGGCGATCACCTCTGAAATAGATCCTCGAATGGCCACGTTCTTACAAAAATATATCTGGGACCAAAAGAAAGATATAGACAGATGCTGGAAGGCATGCCAGGATAAACTCCTGGACGTCTGTGGCATACTCACCAAAGTTCAGTGGAGGAGGCTAAGGCCTCGAATTCCCCCCTCTCCTGAGTCGGTGTCAGACTGGGCACAATGCGCCATAGTGTTCTTAGACAAATGTAATTGCGTGCTTTCAATGGAGAGGCGACGATCCATCCTGCTGAAGGTTGACCCCAAACTCAGGGACCTTGCTTCCTCAGAGGCAGGCACAGTGGCTCAGGGTGGGCTCTACAGGGAGTCGTTTGTCAAAGAACTAAGCAAGTTTGTAGCAACATTCACCTTACTGGACAAGGCGCAGGCTTCAATTAAGAAGGTTTTTTACCCAAAGATTTTTGTGGGGGGCGGTCGGCTGGCTGCGTCTACACTCAAGGACCTCCCAGGAGCTTCAAGAAAGTGCAAGAGCAGCCCAAATCAGAAGACTTCTTCCAGTCCAGGAGAAACTACAGACGTCAGGGCTTCAGAGGTGCTCCCAAAGGCCACTTCCAGGCCCAACCAGGTAAGACATTCCCTCTCCCCCAGTTGCAAGTAGGGGCATGCTAGCTTTGTTCACGCCCAATTGGGAGTCCATTACCTCAGACCCATGGGTTCTCCAGACCATCAAGGGGTTCCACATAGAGTTCTACGGGAGCCCGGTTCAGGAGTTTTGCCCGCGCTCTCTCATCTTTGCCTAGGCTCAAGCTGCCCTGGTAGACAAGAAGGTGATGGATCTCCTGAGCAAAGGGGTGATATCCTGTGTCCTCCTCGACGCAAGGGGTTTCCTAAGCAATGTTTGTTTGGTGGACAAGACCGACAGGGCCAACGTCCGGTCATTAACTTAAAGGAGTTAAACAGCTGGTTGGTTTACCGCCATTTCAAAATGGAGGGAATTTACCTGCTGCGAGACCTTCTGCGCCTAGATGACTGGATGGTGCGCCTGGATTTGAATGATGCCTTCTTGGTGGTTCCTGTCTTTCTCCCTCACCCCGTTTCCTTCATTTCCAGTGGCTGGCCAGGTATTCGAGTTCACAACTCTTCCTTTCAGACTCTCCTCCGCACCTTGCTGCTTCACCAAGGTCCTCAAGCTGGTGGTAGAGTTCCTCAGGGCTTGGGGGTTCCGTCTTATCATATACCTTGACGAACTCCTCCTCTTGGCCCAGTCCCCAACGCTACTGGTGGAGCAGCTGCAGACAGCAGTGGATTTGTTGCAGGACTTGGGCTTCGTCATCTACAAAAAGAAGTCCCTGCTCACACCAGAAAAGAGGACCACCTTCCTTGGGTTCATCATACACTCGGTGCAAAAAACGTTGAGTTTGCCAGCCCCGAAGATCTCCAAGATTTGCAGGGAACTGAGGAGAAGCCAGGCCAGGTCTACTACTTCCCTAAGGCAGATCACCAGGGTGATGGGCCTCAAGTCGGCCTCTATACAGGGCATCTTTCCAGGCCCTCTACACTATAGGGCCCTCCAGCGCTTCAATGCCTCTCACCTCACCTGAGGAGGGGCCTGAAATATCCTGAGCAGGTCCCGCTCACAGAAGAGGTGAAAATGGGGATGCAGTGGTGGTTGGACCACAGAGAGGCGTGGAATAGGCGAGCCATATTCGGCTCCGCACTAGATATTGTTATAGATTTAGGCGCCAGCAAATCTGTTTGGGGTGCACGCTGCGAGGACTCCTTTACAGGAGGAAAGTGGTCAGCAGACAAGCAGCATCTCCACATCAACTACCTAGAATTATTGGCAGGCTCCTTCGCCATCAAATGTTGGACTAAGGAACAGGTCAGCTGCAGTGTGCGTCTCAAAATGGACAATGTGTCAGCGGTCCGCTATACAAATCACCTGGGTGGCACTAAATCCAAGGTGCTGACAGACCTAGCCAAGGAGTTTGGGACTTTCTGCCTCAACCACAATATCTCAGTGTCGGCGGAGTACCTTCCCAGAGCATACAATGTGATCACAGACTGGTGCTCCAGAGCTTCGGCAGATATGAGCCTTTGGCAGTTGGACCCTCAAGCTTTTCGGATGTTGCAATCCCTTTGGGGTCCAGTCTCGGTAGATCTTTTTGCCTCTTGCCTCGACCACCAGCTTCCCAAATACTTCAGTTGGAAGCTGGACTCTCTGGCATCAGTGACGGATGCTTTCTTCCAAGACTGGTCAAGGGAAGTGAGTTAAGTCTTCCCGCCGTTCGCCATGATAATGCGCCTCTCAGCACAGATCCACAGGCAGCAGGCGAGAATGGTTGTGATCACGCCCTGTTGGAAGTCTCAAGTGTTGTTTCCAGTACTTCTGGAACTTTTATGGGAATCCTGCTACTCCCGGACCCGAATATCATGAGGGATCCAGAGAGCAGTCCCCACTCTCTGACCCTACAGAGTCGATGCCCCTCATGGCATGGCTGATTTCCGGCAATGTTGGAGACTCCGAGGTCTTTCAGGAGAGGCTCAAATGATTCTGGCGGCAGCCTGAGCAGAGGCAACCAACAAGCGCTACAGATCAGCCTGGTCCAGATGGTGGCGTTAGTGCCTTTGGAAAGATCCCGTGGGATGCAAAGTGGTCCACATTCTGTTAATCCTGGCTTCTCTAGCATTGGAAGGTTTGCTATATCGTGCAATCAATTTGTGCAGGTCTGCGATATCGGTGGGCCATGCCTCTGTTCAAGAGGTCGTGGTGGGTGAGCATCCCTTTGTATGCAAACCCAGATATTCTGAATTGTCGGAAGGTCCTATCCCAAAAAACACAAAGTGGTTCTGCACTCAATAATAAAGTCTGTAAAGTTCAAATGTAGAACAATCTTTATATACACATGGAAGAATTCTGCATTTCCAAGTTGTTTCTTTTCAGAAGGAGTTCTTTATTGTGCTTTTCGCACTTAAAAATAAATCAGGCAGATAAGATCCAGTAGCCGACACGTTTTGTCCCAGGGAGACTTCTTCAGGGCTCCACAGTATAAAAAAGTGCATCCAATTCTGAGTTTCTTTACAAGATGACGTATGTTCTGTAGATGCACATTTTATGTAAGGTTTATGTCTATTTTAAGCAGCTTGATAACCGAAAATTTGTCAGTTCGTCAATGTATCTGCTACAAAGAGTTTTTAAGTCATGGCAGTCGAATAAATACTTGTCAATGAAGGAGCTGTCAGCAAAACTTGCTATGCTCTTGTGCCTTATCTCAAGTAGGAGACTGTCTGACGTGCGAGATTTGGACATCTCTGGTCAGGTATTTACTCCCCAAGGGGTAACCTTCCATATCTCTAGGCACACAAAGACGGGTTCCAGGATGGTGCCATTCCCCACCTTTGATAAACATCCCAAACTATGTGTAGTTCACTGCTTGAAGGTTTATGAGAGTATGACTGATGAGAATCGTCCTCATGGGGAACACCAGCTGTTGATTTCTCTCAGGAAACCTTTCAAAGTGGTCTCTTCCCCCACCATAGCAAAATGGATCCGAAGGGTCATGCAGGAAGCAGGCATTGACATCTTGCACTTTTGGGCCCATTCGGTAAGAGGGGAAATGGCCTCTAAGGCATTTTCACTCTGGGCTTGCTTCGAGGACATAAATAATGCCGCAGACCGGCCTTCAGATTCCATGTTCAAAAGATTCTACTTCAAGCCAGTCATGGACATGGCTTCTCTAGTGGTTGACAAGCTTTGAACGAGCATAATCCTTGCGTCTGGTCCTGACATAGAATGAAAAAATTCCTAGTAGACATGAAGGAGAATTTCAATTCTATTAAGGACAAAGAGGCGAGGATTATTCCCTCCCTGAGTTTCCTGAGTTTTTTTTTCCACAATCTTCCCACCCGGACTAAGAACGGCAAGGGATTAGTGGCATTCCAGCATGTAGGAAGCTCTTAATAATGCTTGCGTGGCTTGCCCCGTTTGTTTTGCTGAGAAAATTTGACGTATACAAGTTCAGGTTCAGCTTTGTTTCCTCTGGCTTCTTGTGGGCTCAGAAATTTCTAAAACAGACTAGAGGAATTTGGTGATCAGGAGAACATCGCAGTCAAGTAAGAGGAGGTTTCCCAGAAGCCTTGTACCCTTGTGGCTGGATGGGACTGTTCAATGGTTCACCTGTGTTGACCTTTCCCTGGGATCCATGGGAAAGATAGTTTTTTCAGTTTTAAAGTTGAACACTGCTGGAAAGGAAAATAAAGATTGTAGAGCATAATCCTCACCTCCGTGTCCTTGATAGAATTGAAACTTTCCTTCATGTCTACTAAGACATTTTTCATTTTTGAAAAGTTAGGGATCAAACATATTTGCATATCTGGACGGTTGGGTTCAAGGGACACTTGTGAGCTTGCTCCAACCCAATTTTAAAAAATAGAGCGTTCTGATTGGCCTAGGGGGATTTTTTTTCCTTGGTTCAACTCACTCACATAGGAGGAAGAGCTCTGAATGGCTGGCTGCAACATAAGTAAAAATGTTACTGACAGCCATTACAGGACTTGGGGACTTAGTCTCCTGTTCTGAGAGTATTAAAGAAAAAATACATAAGGGAGCAAGGTAGGGGTACCCTGCCCCCTTTGCTTTGTGGGGGGAGGGTCTCAGAGGAAACCCCTCTTGCTAAAATATATATATATGTAATATATATATATATATATTTTTAAATGCTGCAATCACAGGGTAACAGCTTTGCAAAGGGTACACGCTGTTTATTGTACCCACTTTTCTACTCATGTTCACTTCATTTCTCATGAGAGGTTTGCTAACTGTGAAAGATTTGATACAAGCTAAAGGTTGCCCATAGTAGGTCATTACTTTTGTAACAGGGCTTGAGTGTCTGGTGGAGGTTGGTTTTCTCTGGGCAGTTTTATACAGATTGATCATCGTGTGCAGTAGGTGTTACCCGTTTATATGTGGATGATTATGAGAATGAGCTTGGTTACCCATAAAGTTTATGGTATAGACTCAACGTTGCGCATGACAAAAGCTTGTTTCACCTAAGTGGGTTGTATGTGCAATAGCATTAATGATGCTTCATATTATTCAGATCTATTTTCTACTTACTTTCATACCTCTTATGCCGTGCTCCTTTATAGGGTAATGCATACAGAAGTAGTTTGCAGGATGTCATCAGTGATGTCATTTGAGATGTCATCAGTGATGTCATAAATGATGGCACAGAACACGTCATTTGTAATATATGAGGTCATTAGTAATGCATGGCGGGGCACAAGTTATAGTTAGCTCTGCTAAATATAACTAGTTAATTTCAGGGTTTTTTTTGCTCAAAAAATTACGTTGGCACTGAAAGTTTTCACCTAGCCATAATATCACTTTATCCTTTATGTTTTTTCAGTGAATTTCTAAGGTCTTTTTAAAAACAAAATCATATGTTATTATTACACCTAACTATAATGTCACTTTAACTGCTGTTTTTTCAGTGTATTTCTAAGATATAAATATAATTCCTAACTACAGACTCACTTTGACCACAGTTTTTTCAGTAAATTCAAAGGTTTTTGAAAAAATGTAAAAGTAATATTCTATTACCATAGGTAAAACCAATCCCCGCTGTGCTCAGCCAAAGACACAGTGGCCCCCATCCCCAAGCCCAAATGGGCCACAGGAACAGCATTCCCCGGCCATCAATTTAGTTTAGGGGAGAGGGGTACATCGCTCCCCTCCCTGAAACCTAAGAGGTTCTGGGGACCCCATCCCCTGGGGCCAAAAACTGTAATTTTTGGGAAGGGGTATGTGCCCCCCTCCCTGAGCCCATAGGGGCCGCGGTAACCTGGGGCCTACCACTAATAATAGGAGAGGGGAGCACATGGCCCCCCTCCTGAGCATTAAAAGGCCCCCATTCCCCATGTCGGAATTCTATTATTAGAGGGAGGCACGGCACCCCCTCCCTGAGTCTTAATAGTTTGCAGGGACGGCATCTCATGGGGCCAAATGCAATAAATAAGGAGATGGGGTGGCTTGGACCCCCTCCTCAAGCTTTAATAGGTCCCAAGGCCAAAAGCAGTCCTTTTTTTAGAGGGGACATGTAGCACTACTCCGCCAAAAACATTGAGGTACATAAGAATATATAATTATATTTTCACAGAAATAAAATACTCGGTGAGATGTTGGTTGAGTGGGGTGTTGACCCTGCTCAAGCTACAGGCACAATCCTTGCGACGGTTAACCACAAAATGTCACTAATTTATGCTGTGCTTTACCATGCGGTAACTTGGCCAAAAAGCTATCAGGATTAACTTAGAGGCAATGTGTGAAGTATTTATGCAGCACACAAATAGTAATACAGTGAAAACAGAACACAAGAAAAATCCCACACCAATTTAGAACAATTGAGTCAATTTTAATAAATTATTTGACACCAAATTTACAAAAATCCAATCAGTAAAACCAGAGTTATGTCTACAAGATCAAAGCGTCAACCGGGGACATCTAGTTGCGCGAGATTTGCTCAGAGTCCAAAATTATGGCCGACCGTGATGAAACATGAGTTTGATAGAAAATGTGCTCGAGGAAGTTGAAGTTCAGCGAGGTCTCTCAGGGAGCCACTGGATGAAGTCACGGTGATGATTTCTTCATTTGGACTTAATCTTTTTGACTCTCTGACTGACGACAACAAAACACTCCTCGACCATGGAGAAATATTGGTCCTGATCCTCCTCGACCTCTCAGCGGCGGAGTTAGACACAGTGTCCCACAAAACCCTCATCAACAGACTACACAACATAGGCATACAGCAAAACGCCCTCAAGTGGATTGCCTCCTACCTTACAGGCCGCACACAGAGCTTCCGGCTGCCTCCCTTCACCTCCGCACCCAAAGACATCATATGCGGAGTACCACAAGGATCATCCCTCAGCCCCACCCTGTTCAACATCTACATGACACCCCTCGCAGATGTCGTCAGAAACTAAGGACTCAACATAATCTTCTCTAGAGATGAAACTTAACTGATAATCTCGCTCACCGAGAACCCCTCCAACGTCAAAACCAACTTCTGCAATGCCATGACCAATGTAGCTGAATGGATGAGAGATGACTGCCTCCAACTCAACTCCGACAAAAATGAAGTGCTGATCTTTGGGAATAACACTTCTGCATGGGACCAGAGCAAGTGGCCTGCAGAATTCGGACCGTCCGACCACACAAACTCGGCATCATTTTTGACAGCCAACTGACCATGAAACTAAAAGTTAATGCAGTCGCCTCCTCCCGCTTTCACAGACTTTGCATACTCCGCAGAATCTTCAGATTCCAGCAGACACCAGAATGACCGTCATCCAGGCCCTCATCACCAGCCACCTCGACTATGGTGACACCCCCTACATCGGCATCTCCACCCAGCTCCTCAGAAGACTCCAGACCATATAGAACGCTGCAGCCAGACTCATTCTGGACCTCCCCAAATGAACCCACATCAAACTCCTCCTGAGAGACCTCCACTGGCTTCCCAACCAACAAGGGTGCCAGTTCAAGATCCTTACACAAGCCTTCAAAGCCCTATATGACCTAGGACCTGCCTACCTCAACCATCGACTGAACTTATACCAACACGCCAGACATCTGCACTTCTCCTCACTCACCCTCGCACACACTCACCACATCTATCGCAGCCACAGCAGCTCCCTCCCTGGAACGACCTTCCCCTCCAGCTCCATACAGCCCCCTCACTGGCAGACTTCAGAAAAAGACACAAGATGTGGCTCTTTGACAGAGACACAGAGCTCAGATATGCCTGGGTGATAGTGTTGCACTCAACAAATGCAGTTTGATTGATTGATTGATTTTTCAGAAGTTGAAAATCTCCAACAGGACCTGGCTGGAGGCTGTAGCCGATGAGAGCTCCAGGATGCCAGATATCCCTATGGGGAAGGACCGCTGAACACAATTTGCTATTGTGGAGAAGATCGTAGCAGGAGCTGCCGCAAAGTTAGGCTGACCGGCGATGCACATGTGACGGATAGATGAGCAGGTGGTCCTGTTCTCTTATCGGTTCTCAGAGCACTTTTTGTCCAAAGATTTTCTAAGTGCAAAGTATTTGGGTTTTGGAATCTGGGCACCTTTAACTTCACCACCAAGGGTCCAAGACTGGAGGGGCACTACCTGTAGGTTAGGACTCACTCAGGCTGGGTCTAGGTGTGAGTTCAAGATGGTAAAAGCCTTTTCTGTCCCTGAGGCATTGATCAGGAGGCCAGCCAACTAGTCATTTGAGTCACTCCGGTAATTCTGAGTCCAAGCAGCAGAAAGGCAGGCCTCTGATAGTTCAAGGCAGGCAATCCATCCAGGTGCAGTAAAGCAGTTTTGGAGAGTATTTAGCATTGACCCCGAACCTTACGGTCCCCCTCCCCAGTAACCATCCCCAGAACAAAAGTCTCTGAGAGTTGCTGGGGGTGGGTTATTCTTTTGGTTACAAGTTACAATGTTTGGTTACTTTCCCTGTCTGAGAAAAAGACACTGAACCATGGACACATGCCTCCCCTTGCTCAAGATGGGAATGTGTTGCTCTTTCTTCCACATGACCCCACAGTATTCATGCTTGCTTGTAACCTCAAATGCACAGCTGCTTGACAATACATCTGCTGTAATGTGTTAAATGTTTTTTTTAAAGCAGTCTTGGGGAATACACAGCAAGCCACAACAGCAGGCAGTCCTCTGAGAGGCCTTCTGTAGGTCCAGAAATTGAACAGAAGAGTGGGTCTGTGGGTGCCTTGATTGATGTAGGAGACATTTCTAGTAAATTCCCTGTGCTTGAAGTTTCCTGCTTTCCCTGGCCTTGCTGTCTGTATGAGCAATCCAGGGGTGGCAAGCCCTATGTGTGAAGGCAGAGCGCAGCCTTTGCAGTCGCAAGTGGCCCTGTGGCCAGCTTTCCCACCTCCTCCTACCAGTTGATGGCCCATCCAGGCACATCTAATCCCTCTATTGTGTGGATGTCTGGGGAAATAAACAAAGTCAAACTGCCAATTACTACCAGTGGTGTGACCCAGTAACAGGCTGCAGGCAACAAATAGGGCAGGAAAATGCCAACCTTCTAAAAGTGAAATGTTCAAATTTGTAACATAAAATCTGACTTTTGCATTGAATAGGATTTTAAATTACAATTTCTCAGACATCAAACATGAAATGTTTAGCTGTTCCCATTCAAACGTTAGCCCTCATTAAATGTTATCCTATAGGAGAGGTAGACCTCACAATAGTGCAAAACAAATTTAGGAGTTTCGCTCTGCTAGGACATGTACAGCTTAAAAGTACATGTCCAACCTTTTAATTAAAAGGCACCCTGCCCTATGGGCTACCATGGGCCTACGTTAGATAGACATATATGCAATTAAAGTGGAATTTAAGGCTTGATAAGAGGGTTAGTTAGATTGCCAAGTTGAACTGGAAGTTTAAAACTGCACTCAGGCTGCAATGGCAGACCAGGAATATGTTTTTAGGGCTTTTTAAGTGAGTGGCACAATAAGAGCTCCAAGCCCACTCGTGGCATTTAATTTACAGGCCCTGGGTATATAGTATACCACTCTACAAGGTACTTATAAGTAAATTAAATATGCCAAAAAGGTCTAAGCCAATTTTAGCATGATTAAAGGGGAGAGTCCAAGCACTTTATCAGTGGTTAGCAGTAGTAAAGTCCTGGAGTCAACGAAAATGAATTTGAGGAAAAATAGGAGGATAAAGGCAAAATGTTGGGGGGAGGACCACCTTAAGGCTGACAGGTTTTACACTCTGAAAGTGGGTATTTTTGAGCAATAGGCTATCAGAAGGACATCGGCCAGATTGCAGACAAACACAGATGCTTTCGATGCCATGCTTTCGATGCCATTGACCTCTGAGATGGTGGAGTACCAAACTTAAATAAATCTTCCCCAGCCTCAGCCGTTATCCAATAACAATAGTACCCAATAGTGGAGGTGGAGATGTGCAGGTGAGGTTTCCTAAAAGAGACAAGGAGTTGAGAGGAAGGGAAGGGACATCTTTCATATTCTTTGAGCCAGTTTGAGACACATAGATGGGGCAAGAGGGTAAGTAAGGGTAGAGGTCAGAGGAACAGTTGGTTTTGCTTCTTTCAGAAATGACAACATCTTCTGGGTACAAAGACAGGTCCTGACATATGAAATCCTTTCAATAGAGACCAAACAGAGGACGGTGATCAGTTTAACCAAGAGCTCCTTCAAAGGAGGTATGAATTAGCATGGCAGAGGGATAGGACAGAAAGGGCAAGGTTAACATCCCAGGTAGAGAAATATTTAGAATGTAGGGCGCTAGCGAGGCAGATTATTCTACAAAATAGGAGCTTCTATGTCCAACACTTTGAAACTGAACAGCAGCACACTGTCAATCTGATGTACAACAAGTTCAGAATACCAACCAAAACAGAGGCACAACGTCAACCTTTCTTTCTCGTAGAAAGCACTTTGCACCTTGTGCCTACATGACACCATAGGGCATGCGCCAGTAGGAAAATGCATGCATTTCCCCCAGATCGTTTCTACGGACAAAACATGTAGAACAAAGTGGGGTCTGGCCTTGCTGGTACGCCTTTGAATAGCAGACATCTTCTAATACCATATGACCATCCGAGCTACTGTCTTTTTATTCCTCCCTCCGTTTAATTTACCATTACATCCCTACCTCACTGAATGTCAGTCTTGCCGGTGAGATGTTTGTACAATCAATCATCAATTGGCCAATCATAATGATCATAGATTAGACTCTATCTGCTAAGAAAATGCTTTTTCCCTTTTTTGGAAAGTATGTGATTCAATATTGTTCCAAGAAAGCAATCTGAATGTGGCTCCCATAGCTTTTAACACCACCACTGCTGCTTAATGTAGTGCTTTATTAGATGCAGGTGGCTGTTAGTGTTTAGCTCCAGCACTCATTTTTAGGGTGGGATTTCATTTTCATCTTAACATTTTGATCCACAGCAAGGTGAGGAAGAAGAATGACAAACAGAGAAAGCAGAGATGAAAAACTGGCAAAAGTGAGATGGAGAATGGAAGTATAAATGGAGGAAGAAGGAGGCATGAGGTGGAATCAAGATTAGGCACACTTGGCAATTGGACACCCAGCATTCAACAACTACAACTGTAAGGTGAACCAGCGGTGTGCTCGTAAGAAAAATGTAGGGTCCGACACTTATGTTTTTTACAATATAAACACTGATGTCATGAAATGCATATTAATAGACTGAAATTGACCCGGGTTCCAATGTCAGAGGAACCTTGAGGTTAGTGGTCAGATTGCATAATCCAGCAAGCTTCTTGTCTGGAAAGCCATTTTTCAAGTGATGCAACCCTCTTCATGAAGGTCCAGGATGATAGTTCATTTTTTCTTCTTTATACTGGCACATTTTAGGGTTCCCTTCCTCTAAACGGAGAGATACAAAATGGCTGCTCAGCAGTTAGGCTGTATCTCTCAATTGGTGTATCCTATGGACATCCCTTCTGTCTACCACAAACATACCCTCCTTTATAGAAACGGGTGTGCAGTGGGCTAGACACATGCTTCCAAAGACGAACAGTCTAATGGCAGGTGTACTGTTTTATAAGGGAACGTTGGATAAGGCCTGTGGGATTGGAAGTTTTGGAATTACTCCTTAGTCACCGGTTAGGAATCTCAACCCACATTATGGGCCATAGGGTTGCATTGTTTTTGCACCACACAATGGGGTGCAAAAGTGACGCAAGCTTTAAGTGCGATTTATCAAGCCATGCAAGGCCATCTGGCGGGCCCTAAGTGCTTGATAAACCTGGAGTAACACAACGCAGTGCAAATCGCTACATTGCTTTACTCGTTCCATGAAGGCATTCCGTGGGTGGTGCATGGGTGTTCCCACTCAACACCCATATATTTTGGCACATTCCCAGATTTACCATTACTGGTAGACCTGGGAATGTGTCAAAATGCTATGTTTATTTCTCCTAGGTTTTTTCCTCTTTCCTTGTGTGCTGCATTCTTCAGCACACACAGAAAGAGGAAAATGCAACGGGGACTGTTTTTGTGCAGGAAGGTGTCCCTTCCTGCACAAAAACAATCCTGCTTACAACACAGGCACGCCTGCACCATGGTGCAAGGGTGCCTGCATTGGCGCTAGGCAGCACATTGTGCTCCAGCGCTGGGAAAAGACAGGAATGTGCCATATGTTAAATACAGCGCATTCCTGCCCTTTCCTTGTCACGCAGCGCAGCAAGGTGACTTGCTGCGCTACGCTGTGTAACTTGTTGATAAATATGCCCCAATGTTTTTTTCCGAACTGAGATATAACATCCATCTAATAACATCCATCTACAGGCGGTAGTCACAACACGAATGGCCCCATTAGCCGCTAAAACTAGGCGGTAATACCATGTTTGGTGTTACTTTTAGCTACGGATGGAATTACCAATCCATTTACAGACTATTTAAAGATTGAGGCTAGGGATGGAGAACACCATGTACAATTAACCAGATGTTTACTGTATATTTTCCCGAATTTAGGTCCTTTTCTACTTGTTTTTAGCAAGTAGAAAATGTTAGCAAATATGCAGCCATTATTCCTGGATGCAATTCCTCATCTTGAGAATTCGTAATGACGTCCCAAGGGGTGGTATTACCAGCTCTGGTCCTAGGATGGGCAAGGTACCCTGGAACTCCCACACAATACAAGGTATTAAGCATATGCGCTGCTCTACACTGGAAACATGAGCACAAACCTAATACACATTAAATAAATATATTACTAATTATCTACTGTAATCTCTTCTCCATACCATGTTTAAATATTTACGTGTTCTCCTGCGTAATTATTTTCATTAATTTTATGTTGCATGGCAAAATTTATTAACACCCAACACAAACTTTCAATTTTACAACCACTGAATTGAATAATTGCATACCATTTCTGATCAGATGAATATTGTTTTTAATATTCATCCCAGGCAATTGTGACCGTTCACCTGGAAAAATATGCAGGGTCATGAGATGAGATGTTTTTCTCTGTGCAATTAATTCACTTGTCACTGCGGTATGTCCTCCACGTACACCCTGCCCCCGCTTGCATTAACAGTGCTTTTTACAAGGAGGGTTTGCTCTGCTGGTATCTTTTCAAATGCTATAGAAAAATATGGGGCCGATTCGTAGCTCCATGTGAGTGTAAGTTCAACAGACCCAACTACAGAGATTTTGCTAAAGGGAAACTGACAGTCTTAAATTGATTTACTCATGCCCGATATTACTCCACTTAGGTGTAATATTGCTTCAGTAAATACTATTCAAGAGATGGATAATTTCAAAGCATAAATGCCTGGAGAATTTGGAAAAAAACACAGAAACCCATAAAATTGTCTCTATATACAAACCTTTATTTGGCGTATTACTATCCTGTCATGGCAAGGAGTAAATCTCTTTATAGGTCGGTGAGTGGAAGGGAACAGCACAAAATTCGGGGTGTTGAAGGTGAAGGGGCTTCTCCAAGGACCTTAGTGCAGGAAAAAATACCCTCGCTTCAAATGTTGAGGTATTCTGTACCCCCTCCTTCTCTCCAATCGTGCTCCCCCGCCTTTGGACACAGTGCAGTCATTTGACAGGCAGAGACTTTCATTCTCTGCCAGAAAAGGCGAGAAGCTGTAGAAAATCCTTGCAGCACAGGTAAGGCAGCAGGGAATGGGAATGGGAATGTTTAATTCCATGCCAAAGAGCTCAGAGCTACGGTGAGTGCCGGGTCTGGTGGCTCAGTGGACTAATGCGTTTACTGCACAGGCCTTTGTTTTCAACCTCATGGTCACAGGTTCAAATCCCAGTGGGTCCACTCAGCCTTTTGTCCATCTGAGGTCAATAAAATGAGTACACTTGAGTTGGGTAACAATAAACATCAGTTATATAGTGCCAAGACCCCTATGGGTGAACGTGCGCTTTACAAATGCACGTTATATGGTGGTGGGGAGGGTGCAACGGTGATGAGCCTCTATTTTTCCGTCAATAATAGGAGTGTTATGATTTGAGCTTGTACTAGCATTAGCCTGTGTTTACACTGTCCTCCATTTTGCCTCAACATCCAGTTCTAAATAAAACTTGTCCAGTTTTACTTGAGTCAGCAGAAAGTGTTTTCAGAGAAGTTTCCTTGTTGTACTGAAAGAAGGACGGTTCTTACTGTCTAAGGCTATCTTAAACAATTTGCCAGCTTAACTGTACCGCTAAGACTGTGAGAATGGTTTAAACTTAAGGTACCACTATGCTAAGAAAATCTTCTAATGTATTATGTAGTAAAAACAGTTTCTTCTAGGATGTTTCCTATTGGTCCAAACCCTGCAAATCATGTATTTCCACATTATGTACAAACCTCTTTGTCTAAAGCCCTATATAATAGTGAATGTTTTCCTGGCAAAAGAGTAGACCCCCTTTCCCCACCTGAGAAGCCAAATTTATACCGGATTGTATTTAGAAGTGCACTGAGTACATTGTACCTATGATTTAGATGCATTGCAGGTAAACTTGCTCATGGCATCCTTATTGTAATCTGCCTATCAATTCTTTATAAAAAGCACTGAAACAACAGTCTTTGGGGCATATTAACAAGGAACAGAGAAAGTTAACGCTATGGGCGCTTAGCGTTAATTTTTTTAACGCCAGCTATCGCTGGATAATGTTGCCTGGTTATCGCGTTATTAACAACGCTAACCGCTTAGGCGATAAAAAATACAGCGATAGCGGCATTTTGGGAGGTTATCGCTGGTAATGTAGCGATAAAACTACAAGAATAGGGATATCTTTGTTGATAGCCCATAGTGGACTTAGCCATGTAATCCACCTCCCATTGGATTACATGGCTTAGTCTGAAAATTAGCAGACGTAAAAAAGCAGCGTTAACCGTGGTTAGCGCTGCTTTTTTTTCCCTCTAACAGGGTTAGCGTGAAGCTTGATAATAGGAGAAATGTCGCTTAGCGACATTTCTCCTATTATTTTGCTCTGGAACGCCCACTTTGCATCTCATTAGAGATACAAAGGGAGCGTAGAGTAAAAGGGTACTAACATGCGATTTTGCATGTTAGCACCCTGTTGTTGATAGGGCGGTATTTTTATCTCCGCTTCTTTGGCTTGTAATGCCAAAAAAGTGGAGATAAAGCCCTTGTTAATATGCCCCTTTGTCTGTTGTTCTTCTGAGAATGTTTAAGTCTTGGTAAATGGATTCTCCTGACTAGAAAGAGTGACGGCTCCAGTCGGCTAGCACCAACATTTGTATTGGAACTACACCACTCTTGATCCTATATGTTAGCGTGCCTCATGAGTTAGAATTTGAAATAGATTCTGCACTGAAGATCTGGTAGCAGAGGTGATGGTTCAGATTGGAGCAGACCCATAACTTGAAATACAGTGGTAGTAGAGTGAGGTATGGTGCCTTCATGGTCCAGACGGTTTGCCCTGAGATTTAAATTGACCAATCCCAAACCAACCCTGATTCCGGAGAAATTAGGCGGTTGACAGAAGAACAATAGTGTGAATATCAAAAGGGACTGCATGTGAAATGGGGGAATGAAGTAAGCAGCACAGTGCATGCTGGGAGTTGTAGTAAGCATGGAGGAAAGGGATGCAGTGAACGATACTTGAGGAGAGATATTGCATCACTCTAATTTACTGATTTGTTGGAGTTATAGTTATTGTGGTTATATTTATTTATTTAGTTTATTTTGAGAGTTTTATACAGCGCGAACAAGACCCTTGCAGGTATCAGAGCGCTTTACAGGGAAGTGTCTTAGTTACATAGTACATGTAAATGACACAGGGTTCAATGCAAGTTAATGATAGTATAGACATAGTCTCGTAGGTACATAGTTATATGGTACATAACAAAATGATCCCAAAATAACAAGCATCATGTAGTTACACTATCTAGGATATCTGGATGGACAGTAGGCATTCTAAAGTTCCATATCGAAGATACGTTGGGTCGCATAATATCAGTAATCCAAGCTCAGGTGAATTTAGCCATGAGAAGCGATTTCACTTCTTTTTTTAGGTCTCGCATAGTGTTGCAGCGCAACGCGCTGTTCGCTTTGCGAGACATGCAGTATACAGTATGGTGGGGGAAGCTTGGAACATGGAATGTTGTTATGAAATTTTGAGTTTGATCATGTATTTGCAAACTGATGTTTTGCCATCATTGTAACGTTTATCGTGTAAATATGTACTGTTTATTTCTTTAGATACTTAGCCCCTGACGAAGAGCCGGTTGGCTCAAAATGCATTGGGCATTTACAAAAAGTGAACTTCTTGTAAGAGTGTAATTTGGATTTGTACGAAGAAATGAATGAAGATTTAATCAACAATTACTTTTGCAATGAATAAATTGCTATAATCATTGAGATATTGCTTCGAAATTGTTTTATTTATTCACCACAATGTTGGATTGAGTCTGTTTAAGAATAACTACAGTTTTGAGAAGTTTCAAGGTATCCACCTGAACGCAACTGTGCGTGGAGATTAGGGCCTCACCGGTCCTAGTATTGAAGGTTTGAAGTGTCAGGAATCCATGACTGTTGGAATCCACTCCACAGCACGCTATACAAAATAAGTGTTAAACGAGTAAAACATTGTCACAAACACGAACTCGGAGTGCCTCTACCACCCATTTTGTTGTTTCAGTATTACAGTCATCCGGTACGAGAGCACCCAATCATGTCATTCGACTCCATTTCAAGTTTGACAGATAACAGAGCTAGTACTCTAGCTTATTCAACAGAACAAGCATCAGAAATATATGCACTGATACAGGATGTAAAAGCGTCAGATTTGCAAGGCAACACTGTCATTCAGCAATTAAAACAACTAGAGTACTCTTTGAAGAGAGAAATGAATCAACGACTTCATGCATCTACCCTGATACAATATCATAGAGCTAAAAGAATCCCAAGAGGGTTGAGGATGTCCATTAAACCCATGCTATACAGGTTTCATTTAAACAAAGATTTCATGGAACGGTGGTATTCAATACTTAACAAGTGCTCACTTGACTTAATCTTATTGTTAGTAGAAGAATTATCCAAAGTTATCAATGAACTTGCCAAGGAAATTTCAGAAATAAAACAAAATTTATCCACGAGAATGAATGACGACGAGCTTAAAAATGCTTTAGATGACATCAACATGAGACTGGATAAATACACGAAAGAAATACAGGAAGGAAAATTACGAAAATATAAACGTGACACGTTGGATTATAAACTCAACGAAGTTTACACATGGGCGGAAGTCTATGCACAAAGAAGACCACAGTCTAGAAAACCAACCACGAATACTTCCTCGGAGGAAAGTTTAGTCACAGATACCGACACCACAACTACTAGACCCACAGCGAAAAGTCAACTACCGAGCTCAGAATCAACCAAAGATATCACCAAAGATACCATTGAAGAATCAGGAGCATCTGGATCTACACATTTTTTATCCAGGGACCAGGACACAAGTCAACCACCGGGTCCATCAAAAAGCGCAAAACCAGGAGAAGCCACCACAAAACAAGGACGCACATGGAGCCAGAAGTAAATCTAGTAGTCAACATTTCTTCAAAGGAAATCACCACTTCACAAATTCAAACATTGAGCAAAGGCCTTGGATATGTTCTAACTTATGACACCAATTTATTGGAATGCGAACTAGCTCTATACAGATTTACTAGAATACTACGATTACGACATTTTTTTACAAATGTATTACCAGCTAAGGAAGACACACAAACCAAAGAGTTCCTTGAATTCAAACCCAAATCCACATATCAGGCACCAATTTCGCATAAAATCATAGACTCATTTGATAACCTAGTGAGGAAAGATCTACAAAAATTACAATTTAGGAAAGTGAAGAATTCGAATTTAACTTTACAAGAAAAAAATATATTAAAATCCATTCAGAAGGACACAGATATACAGATTCAAAAAGCAGACAAAGGAGGCGCCATTGTTCTTATGGATCGCTCCTTTTACATCAACGCAGTACAAGAACACGTATCAGATATTCAAACTTATCTAAAACTGGACCAAGATCCTATATTAGAGCTTAAGGAAACGCTTGGAAGCATTCTAGATCATGCTTTAGAAATGGGATGGATAAGTGAAACCACCCAAAAAATTTTGTCAGTAGAGTATCCAAGGAAACCTACTCTGTATATGCTGCCAAAGATTCATAAGAACTTGTTTAATCCACCAATGCGGCCCATAGTAACGGGTTGTGGAACCATCTTCGAGCCCTTGGGACACTATATTGACTACTTCGTACAACCGCTGGTTCAAGAATGGCCCTCGTATATCAAAGATACGACAGATTTCTTATTAAAGCTACAGAAAATAAAGTTCATGGAAGACATCATTTTTTGCACCATAGATGTCAAGTCTTTATATACTTCGATCCCTCACTCAGCTGGCATGGAGGCGGTAGAATGGGCTCTACTGCGCCAATCTTCGCTCAGAGCAGACAAAGTGTTCATTCTGGAACTTTTACATTTTTGTTTACATCACAGTTACTTTTATTGGAATAATGATTTTTATTTGCAGCAACAAGGCACATCTATGGGCTTTGCCGGGGCTCCGGCTTATGCCAACACCTTCATGGCTAAATTTGAATCAGACTACATCTACAAAGATATCGGATGGACTGGAAATTTACTGCTATATTGCAGATTCATTGATGATATACTCATTCTCTGGATTAACACGCAGGAAATGTTGGAAAGCAAAATTGAACAACTTAATCAAATTGATGAACACATTCAGTTTACTCATGCAATTGATCCGACAAAAATATCTTTTCTTGATGTCATTCTCACCAAAGAAGCGGGCCACATAAAAACGGAGGTTTTCAAAAAGCAAACAGATGTGAACAGTGCGCTCCATTTCCAAAGTTTCCATCCCAACAGCCTAAAATACAACCTACCATTGTCTCAATTTTTGCGGATAAAACGGATCTGCTCCACTGCAGAGGATACGGAGAAGAATTTATCACTCCAACAGCAGATGTATCTTGCCAGGGGATACCCTATAGAAGTGATTGAATCAGCCAAACAACGCGCATCCAAATTCAACAGAGACAGTCTCTTATTAAGCAGACCACGAAAGCAGACAACTAGACAAGTGTTTGTATCAAAATACTCTACAGCATCTGGTAAAGTGAAGAACATCATCATTAAAAGATGGGAATTGTTACAGAATGAGCCTGATTTTCACAACATTTTTAAAGACCCTCCCATGTTTGCTTATAAACGCGCAAAAAATATTAAAGAAATTATCAATACTCCAATTAAGCAAGGAAACATCGCTTACAAAGGAATGAGTAAATGTCATAACTGCATCCATTGCAATAATGTTATCATCGGTAACACATTAAATCATCCATGCACTGGAGAAATCATTCAACTTCACCACACTTCTGATTGCAATTCAAACAAACTCATCTACTACATCAAATGTCCATGTGGCAAGTTGTATGTGGGCAAAACCGAAAGAAAAATTAAAACACGGATATCTGAGCACAAAAGTACAATCAGAACATTCAATAAACACAGCAGTTTGGCTATGCATTGGAACGAAGAAAAGCACAGTATCGCCCAACTCAGATTCTCTGTGCTAGAAAGAGTAGAGCAACGTCAAGACACAGATCTGACCAGAAGTCTCCTACAGAGGGAGACCTATTGGATCAAGCGTTTGGACACCTTAATGGAAAAAGGCATCAATGACAAAATAGACTATGCTTGTTATTTATGATGTATGTGTGCTAGAGCTTTTTTGTATCAGGATAGTACTGCATATTCACATATACCAAAGTGATCAACCATTCTTCTTGGGTTAGATTACCCTGACCAGTGACCCCACCAATATATGCTTTAATTTTTCCCGGTACATTTTGCATTTTTTACCACTCTTCAAACATTAACACATTTTTTCTCTACGGGTTCTTTTCGCTCTCTTCCAAGATGGCGGCACCATCTATCTCGTTTTTAGTCACCTCGTTTATTTTCAGTTCAGCAGCACAGTATGCACGCGAGCATTACCCCTATCTTGTTTCAGGCTTACGCGTTTAGTCACCTCGTTCATTTTCAATAGATGAGTTAGTCTCGACCTCAATTAAAGCCTGCGTATTTTTAGTCACCTTGTTGATTTTCATTGTAGTTTTCTTTCACGTGATAGTTTTACCCATCGTTGTTTAGTCACCTCGTTCATGTCTAACATGCTCTGATATAAGCGCATGCTCCCATCATGCCGCTATGAGTTTCACCTGGTGATTTTTTGAATCAGCAGTCGGATAGGTTTCCTCTTCACTGAATCGACCACGTTGTACTGTGTCGGTAAGATTTTTCATCGGATTTTTCATCTTATCGCTCTTGTCAGTTTCTTTCTCTTTGCTTAGAAACGACATTTCAGTGTGTTCTGTTTTCAGATTGAATTCTTCGTTTTGAATAGCGATTTTTCATTGATCTACAAGGTAACAGTTTCATTGGTTTTTTATCGCTTTCTTCACTATTCACACAACTTTATTCAAACATTTCTTGGTGATGGTCATTCTGGGTCATTATTCAGTCACTGAACTTACTACCCAGTCGTGTTTCAGCATGGAATGTTGTTATGAAATTTTGAGTTTGATCATGTATTTGCAAACTGATGTTTTGCCATCATTGTAACGTTTATCGTGTAAATATGTACTGTTTATTTCTTTAGATACTTAGCCCCTGACGAAGAGCCGGTTGGCTCGAAATGCATTGGGCATTTACAAAAAGTGAACTTCTTGTAAGAGTGTAATTTGGATTTGTACGAAGAAATGAATGAAGATTTAATCAACAATTACTTTTGCAATGAATAAATTGCTATAATCATTGAGATATTGCTTCGAAAAATTTTCATTTATTCACCACAATGTTGGATTGAGTCTGTTTAAGAATAACTACAGTTTTGAGAAGTTTCAAGGTATCCACCTGAACGCAACTGTGCGTGGAGATTAGGGCCTCACCGGTCCTAGTATTGAAGGGGGAAGCTCCGCCCACTTTCCATCCATGTTTTTGATTGGCCTAAATCAGAAATGCTGCATCCTGATTTGTTTTTGGCTTGTTTGTCCCTCCTCCTAACAGCCATGTGGTCATTTTTCTCCTTCCATGGCTATCAGCCCCTTTACTTTGAAAACTCTTTTGGTCCTCTGGCCCCCCCCCTTCCATCCCGCAGTCTGTAACTTCTCTGCCTACCACCACCCCCCTCCCCACTCCTGATCATGCCTTCTTGGACACACACACTTTTGTTTATAATGCAATAGGGTTCTCGTTAGACGAGTCTTATTGCATTTTGAAATGCTTGTTTTCTCATGGGATTGGCTGGCTGTATCTCACACTTTAATTTGCCTGACCTGTCCAGGCGGCTATGTTGTGCATGCATTGTCCAGCAGCCGCTAAACAGACGCTACTGTGCATTAAGAGGAACTTAAAAATAAAGCAGCAGAAGCAGAAAACGAAAGTGTAGCGGCCAGAAGACCCGTGACTGGAAGGAAGGGGCCTGGCTACACAGGGGCCGCCATAGTTGCCACTGGATTCAAGCAAGCCTGGCTGAAGATGGCTGAAATGCCAGAAACCGGTCCTAGGAAGCTTGTTTCCGGTCCAGGGAAGGCATGGCTTGGCAGTTCGGGCTGGACTGTTCCCATGAGGCACAGGGTCAGACTGATTTGCATATGGCCATGTCTGAACTGGGGTGGCAGAGTGGGCTAAAGAACAGTGATGGATCAAACCCAGATCTGTTGACTGGGTGTGAGTGTTTGATTTGTTCTGATGCTCCGTCCATCACCACCCCCTTTTGTACCGCGTCGTTGAGGAAGTGACGGGAGCCCAAGCCTGCCGCACACAACACCAGCGCCGCTGCTCAGCTGCTAGTGGGTCCCTTGTTTTGTAAGTCTATGACGTTACATATGCAAGAAAATTAGCACTATCAGTGCTTGTTTGTTATGGAATCCCCAGGTCCATACTAAGAGTACGCTGGCAAGCCCCATCATTGAGGTGGGGATTCGGATGCGTGCGGTTTGATTCAGCCCTCTATTGTGAGGCAGGTCACCCCTCCATACTCGGTGAAAAGAGTAATGCATTGCACTGCGGTCACCAGCCGACATTTCTGCAGGGGTGCCGAGGCCTCATTGCGACAGCGAGGCATGTCCTATGCTCCGGTACACCGGGGCGGGTTCTGTGGTATAACGTCTGTTGACCTAAAGATAAGAACTAACGAGAACTGAAAGGAGAGAAATGGTCGTGGGCGGTGACGGGTCGCTTCTGCCAACCCTTCTCATAGCAAATGTTTGAGTGGTAGATTTTGAAATGGCTGCTTAGAGCAAAGCGAGGAATGCCGTGAGATGCTTCCTTTTTGTTGGTGAATTATTTGTACTTTTTACAGCAACAAAATGAAAAAGCAATGCATTTCGTCAGCTCTGGCACTGCTCATTGTTCCAGAGTGTATTCAACCCCTAAAAGTCACTCGGACTTTATTACAGAGTGCATCTCTGTGAAGCTGTGTTTTAGTACTTGAATCGTTTTCATTTATAATTAGTAACATAAACTTCCGAGTTGTCATCTAAAATGTTTGACTGAATGTCAGTCATTCCTTTGGCAAAAAAAGTCTGTTCTTGCTCATGTTTGTCTGTGCCTTGTTTACCCCAGCCCCCCCACCCGTTGTCTGTGCCGTGCTTACCCCCACCCCCCCACCTGTTGTCTGTGCCATGTTTACCCCCGCCCCCCACCTGTTGTCTGTGCCTTGTTTACCCCCGCCCCCAACCGTTGTCGGTGCCTTGTTTACCCCAGCCCCCCACCCGTTGTCTGTGCCGTGCTTACCCCCACGCCCCCACCCGTTGTCTGTGCCTTGTTTACCCCTGCCCCCCTCCTGTTGTCTGTGCTTTGTTTACCCCCGTCCCCCACCCGTTGTCTGTGCCTTTTTTAACCAGTATTTGTTGTAGCTGAACGCCAGTCGTAATTATAAACCCAAATATAAAGGCACAGACGATGTGCGTGTAACTTTGTAAAGGTTGGAACGTGATATGTTCATTGTTTTTCCCTCATCTTGTTTTTAATAGGAGTGTGATATTGCAAAGCGTTTCTTAATGTATATTAATGGTGGAGCGCGTCATGAATGTTATTGTATGAAGAATTTGTATGCAACCTGCAAATAAAGAACAGATCCTAAGGGAACTCTCGCCGTGCTCAGCTTGGGGTAAGCTCCCAATCAAGAACATGTGTTTATATGTACCGGCACTGCCAGTGACGCCGGAAGGAAGGAACGGCAGTGATCGGTGCCAGTGTTTCGCTGTATGAATGCTATCACTTTGCCACCATATTATGTATCGATTGTGTACTTTCAGGCGGTGCAATTCGGGGCCAGTATAATACACCCGGTGTCGTCTTTGCAGTGCATGGAAAGTTGAGGTGATCCTAGATAAAGTTGTATACATCATAAGGCTAGAGACAGGTTATCAGACGTGACCTTTCTGATGTTAGAAGCAGCAGCTTCTAACACTTCTCTCCAAGCACTCTTGCTGCCTCTGCTAAAATTGTGTGTGGCCGATTAAGCAGCAGATGTGAGCAGTCCCGCGCTCCACCAAAATCTTGTCCACTCTCTAGAGCTGGATGTCACTGCCTCTCCCGCCCACACCGCAGGAGGTCAGAAGTTGATGTCACTGGCTCTTTTTCTGGCTTTCCTTCTTGTTATTAACTGTACCCGTGAGAGTCAGTCGCTGAAGCACCATTGTCAACTGCTTTTGTAAATCAATAGATATAAATGTAGGTGCTCAACATTGATTTATGAGCCTGCCTCAACTGGTATTGCCGCACTGGTATGCTGGCTCCTCACACTTCCAAAATTCTCACCACCTGCTGCCTGCATGTACAGTGCCCAGAGGTGATGTGCAGAAAATGAGTGAAGCGAGCACGCCTGCCTTCCTTATAGTGGGATTCAGGTGAGGGTTGTCCCTTAAAGAATTTTTTTTTTAAAAATAGGTACATTTGGCCTTTTAACAGCATTATTTTCATTTATATTTGTTGCAAAATGAGACTACATCCTGCAATAATATTCATATTTTGAATTACCATGCTATCACGGTCAGGAGGAGGCTGTAATCAAGAAAACAAAATAACCACAACAGATCCTTCTAGAAACACGCCGCTGAATGGAGTCAGTGCTTTAAGTGTGATAAAAAAGGTGATGGCCTCTCTGAAAGGGCCATGCCCAAAGATTCATAACTGTGAATCTTTCCAAAAAGGCATGGTCTATGTGACCAAGGATATGGATTCAACATACTTGAATTCGGAAAAAACAAGATTGCAAATTCGACATTACTGAGGTCTGTGGAAGGGGTAGTGGTCTTTGGAGTGTCTGTCACTTCTAGTCCCCCCTTCACATCACTCTCCTCTGCAATCCCTGCTAGACAGTTGTCTTTTTATTCCATACAACGTTGTCTGTGTTGTCTTTAGTACTGCCCCCCACTTGTTGTCCGGGTTGTCTTTACTTCTGCCCCCCCTCCTGTTGTCCGTGTTGTCTTTAGTCCCCACCCATTTTTCGTGTTTTCTTTAGTCCCCACCCGCTTTCTGTGTTGTCTTTACTCCCACCCCCACACGCTTTCTGTGTTGTCTTTACTCCCACCCGCTTTCTTTGTTGTCTTTACTCCCACCCCATCCGCTTTCTGTGTTGTCTTTACTCCCACCCCCACCCGTTCTCTGTGCTGTCTGTACTTCCACCCGTTTTCTGTGCTGTCTGTACTCCCACCCACACCCGTTTTCTGTGCTGTCTGTACTCACACCCCCCACCCGTTTTCTGTGTTGTCTGTACTCCCACCCCTCACCCGTTTTCTGTGTTGTCTGTACCCCCGCCCATTTTCTGTATTGTCTTTACTCCCACCCCCAACCCATTTTCTGTGTTGTCTTTACTCTCACCCCCCGTTTTCTGTGTTGTCTTTACTCTCACCCCCTCCCGTTGTCTGGGTGTTCTTTACTCCCGCCCCCCTGTTGTTGTCCGTGCTGTTTTTACTACCACCCCCACCCATATTCTGCTTTGTCTTTACTCTTGCCCCCACCCGTTTTCCGTTTTGTCTTTACCCACGCCGCCCCACCCGTTTCGGGGTTGTCTTTACTCCCGCCCCTCACTACTTTTCTGGGTTGTCTGTACTTCTGCCCCCCACCTGTTGTCTGGGTTGTCTTTACCTCCGCCCTCCCACTTCCGTTGTCCGTGTTATCTTTACATATTCCCCCAACCGTTTTCCGTGTTGTCTTTACTCCTGCCCCCCTCCCATTGTCCGTGCGCTCCTAACTCCCGTCCCCCTGTTGATGTCATCCGTGCTGTCTTTACTCCTGCCCCCTTCCTCACTTACAATGTTGTCTGTGTTGTCTTTACTCCTGCCCCCCACCCGTTGTCCGTGTTGTCTTTACTCCTGCCCCCCACCCGTTATCCATGTTGTCTTTACTCCCGCCCCCACCCGTTTTCCCAGTTGTCTTTACTCCCACCCCACCACCCGTTTTCTGGGTTGTCTTTACTCCCACCCCCACCCGTTTTCTGGGTTGTCTTTACTCCCACCCCCCTACCCGTTTTCTGAGTTGTCTTTACTCCCACCCCCTCACCCATTTTCCGTGTTGACTTTACTCCATCCCACCCGCTTTCCGTGTTGTCTTTTTTTTTGCAAACTGTGGCGTAAGACCCCACTTTCTTGCTTGCATTATTGCCCGTAGCACTCACTCTTGTTTATTTTTTTGGCGACTGGGTCTATTTAACTTTCTTGATAGAAAACGACTAGCAAAGGTCAGTAAAATACCAGAATCACTTTAGCATTCTCTAGATTCCAGTCCATAGACATTGCCTTCCACGAGCACCCGTAGACAATAATATATTTCCAAATCTTGTATTTTCAGTGATATGACCATCGAAGGCCCTGCTTTTATATTTTAAAAAACAGAGCTTTGGACTATACCATTTCCCCCTGAAAGGCAACATTTCTCTCCATGTGTTCCCATACCTGGTGTGTCACCCAGCTTGGTGCTGCGATATTAAAGAACAGTAGATGTTTAATCACCCAGGCTAATGTGATGCATAGCTAAAAACATATAAGGTCCCAAAGGCGAGACTGATTGCATTGCAAATGCTTGTTTAAAGATGCCGTAGAGGGAATAAGTCTAGTTTCTGGGGGTAGAGTATTCCAGATTCTGGGCGCCTTCCCTGAAAAGGTTTGTTTATATGTTTTACTTCGTGTTGAATCTTTGCGCTTTCAGTAGCAGGTTTTTAGCACTTCTTGAAGATCTGACACCACATGAGGGCGCCAGTTTCTGTGCCAGATAGCTGGGTGCATTGTGATGAATGGCTTTATGTGTCAAACATGCTATTTTCAAATGAATTCTGGCTTCAAAAGGTAGCCAATTAAGGGATTTTAATGATGCCTTTCAACTTTTGACGAGCCTCAAGTTGAAAACGGAATCTGTAAACTTTCCCGCTTGGAGAGGTGTACTGTGAGACGCTATCAGATATACCAAATTAGATATGTAACTTTTGTGTGAGAGTCCATTAACAGAGCTCAGTGGTGATACGTTCCTTAGGGCACAGAGAGATGACATGCTGAGTAGTAACTTTCACAGGTCGAGAGCTCACTTTAGTACGAGAGTAGGTAGAATTCTTGTTTCCGTCGAAAAATGTATGTAGGCAAAGCAGACTAATAGAGTAAAGATTAGAAAGAAAATAAAGATTGATTTAAGTCTTTCATCAGCACAGTGCCGCACAGTGATTGGCTGGTGGATGGCAAAGCCACGCTGTGATAGGGTGACCTTTGAAAAAGTCGCACTGGAATTGGTGGACAGATATGGGTGATTGTCACTGTGAGAAGAGTGTAAGTTTGAACTGGGACTGCTTGCGATTGTTGTTATAATGGAGAGTCCCCTTGTCAAAAAGAGAGAAGGATGCAAATACAGAAAAAAGGTTTCCTCTCAAAGGCACACCAGCTAGTGAAATGGCAACAGGAAAAGGTTACACACGTGCATGTGGCTTAACCAATGGCACAAATATACATCTAAAGATGGGGAGTTTTGAGCTCCCCCGAGTGGAACTTTCTAAATTCCCCGAATAGAGTACGTGAAGAGAAGAATGCATGATTTGAAACCACAACCTAGACCCACACAATTTGACGCACTAAATCTTTAGAAACAAATGGCGAGTGAGAAAAAGAGGAAGATATTTGAATTTAAGATTCAGAGAGGAGCTCAGAGGATTGTGATCCAAGAAAGAGAGGGTTAAGGTGATGCGAAGGGGAAAAGAGGATGAGAAGTAACCACTGGGAGAAGAGGTAAAGCATTTTCCCTTACGAGAGGTACAAGGAGGAGTGTATGTGCTTGTACCATGGTCTCAATCAGATCTTTTCCATTTTACTAATTCCCTTGCAATCCACAGCTCTGAGAGAATCCTGATAAGTGGTACATCCAGATGGAGAAAATTGTGATCATTTCTAAGGTATTGTGGGAAGACTTGGATGTGTTGCTTTATGTATCATTTGTGAAAAAATATATAGGAAACAATTATTAAAAACGTGTGGTAATGTACAAATCATTAAACATCATTGATCAAATATGACTACCAAAAGATGAACTAATTTCTATTTCTTTCTTTATTACTTGTTATTGTGAGTCTTTGTATTAGAAAATTACATCATTTTTTCTTTTTTTGAAAACATTTTTTATACAAAAAAAACTCATATAGTGTCCTGGCTTATCTTTTCTAAACCTTCCTTTATCAACATATGGTTTTCAGAACACAATATTGTTGCATATTCGATCAAACAATTACATCACAACTTATCTCAAACAAAAAAAGTGAATATTAAACATGGCTTAATTCAGTCTACGCGCGTTTCGGCGTTCAGCCTTCCTCAGGCGGCCATGATATTCATAACTCCTAAAACATAATAAAGAAAAAAAACAATCTATAACAATTTGTACATACCTAATTATTCAAGTGCATATTTCATTAAAAAGGCCCTACATTGACCCTATACATATATACATTTATATACATCTTATTTACAAAACACAAATAACAAACTACAAACACTTGCCATCTCCAATTACAAGAACAGGACTCAAAAAAGATTGTCCATTGCAGTAACTAACCCACTATACATTTCACATAACTACATTATTTCTCATTCTATTTAGCCTGGCTGCTCATGTGTATCGCAAGTGGATATAGAGACTGTCTACTCTATTTATATCAATCCTGCGTTAATATTTTGAGTTCATGGGGCTTAAAGTGTGGGGCTGAGAACAAAAAGCTCAGCATCAACCTCTTTTACTCGCTAATGGGTCAGGGAATGTCCCAGTATTTCTGTAAAGCAAGGCGACCAACCCACCGTCTGTAAGGAACAAAGTAACTTAATCAACAATGTAGGTGAAACTAATTTGGATCCCCTTGCTACATTCATTGTTACAATAACATGCTACTGATGTTACCTTGGCTATGTTCACGTCCCCGGTTTCAGATGGAAAAAGTACACGTTCCCCTCTACTCGATAGATATTAGATTCTATCCCGTTATATCGTTTCAAATATTGGTATTCCTTTGATGAGGCAGGCACCAGCGTGTCTATCAGGCAGTCACCATACAAGCGGCCAAGAATATACTAAAATATCACCAGATGAAAAAGAAGAGAACAACGCATGAAGATTGCAATCACGATGCGAACTGCTTTAGTTACTCATAAATCTTATAGTGCTAATTGCACTTACTAGCAAACATTCCGGTATTCCAAGCGCCTGTCCTCTAGCTGTTCTCAAGCACCTTGAAAGAACCGTATTTGTTCTTTTACTATGTCACCGCGTCATCTAAACAGAAGCGCGTAAAGTTAATTGGTCCTGCTTTAGTACGAGGGCGAGCCAAAACTTATTGCTACTACACTTCATTTTATAGTTAAGGGAGTAGACTAGACTCTGTTTCGGCACGCTTGATTTCAAAGCGGCATTAATTAATCAACTATATGCGCTTGTGTTTAGATTACGCGATTATGCGGCTGCATATCTGAAAAGCGAATACACTACAACACGCCTTAAAAGCGGTTGGAAACAATCAGACGACGGACACTCGGAACACATGAATGTGACCGGGTAAGTGTGACGGGATCGCGTTGCCTTGAAGATTCCCTTAACTATAAAATGAAGTGTAGTAGCAATAAGTTTTGGCTCGCCCTCGTACTAAAGCAGGACCAATTAACTTTACGCGCTTCTGTTTAGATGACGCGGTGACATAGTAAAAGAACAAATACGGTTCTTTCAAGGTGCTTGAGAACAGCTAGAGGACAGGCGCTTGGAATACCGGAATGTTTGCTAGTAAGTGCAATTAGCACTATAAGATTTATGAGTAACTAAAGCAGTTTGCATCGTGATTGCAATCTTCATGCGTTGTTCTCTTCTTTTTCATCTGGTGATATTTTAGTATATTCATGGCCGCTTGTATGGTGACTGCCTGATAGACACGCTGGTGCCTGCCTCATCAAAGGAATACCAATATTTGAAACGATATAACGGGATAGAATCTAATATCTATCGAGTAGAGGGGAACGTGTACTTTTTCCATCTGAAACCGGGGACGTGAACATAGCCAAGGTAACATCAGTAGCATGTTATTGTAACAATGAATGTAGCAAGGGGATCCAAATTAGTTTCACCTACATTGTTGATTAAGTTACTTTGTTCCTTACAGACGGTGGGTTGGTCGCCTTGCTTTACAGAAATACTGGGACATTCCCTGACCCATTAGCGAATAAAAGAGGTTGATACTGAGCTTTTTGTTCTCAGCCCCATACTTTAAGCCCCATGAACTCAAAATATTAACGCAGGATTGATATAAATAGAGTAGACAGTCTCTATATCCACTTGCGATACACATGAGCAGCCAGGCTAAATAGAATGAGAAATAATGTAGTTATGTGAAATGTATAGTGGGTTAGTTACTGCAATGGACAATCTTTTTTGAGTCCTGTTCTTGTAATTGGAGATGGCATGTGTTTGTAGTTTGTTATTTGTGTTTTGTAAATAAGATGTATATAAATGTATATATGTATAGGGTCAATGTAGGGCCTTTTTAATGAAATATGCACTTGAATAATTAGGTATGTACAAATTGTTATAGATTGTTTTTTTTCTTTATTATGTTTTAGGAGTTATGAATAACTGAGCCTGAGGAAGGCTGAACGCCGAAACGCGCGTAGACTGAATTAAGCCATGTTTAATATTCACTTTTTTTGTTTGAGATAAGTTGTGATGTAATTGTTTGATCGAATATGCAACAATATTGTGTTCTGAAAACCATATGTTGATAAAGGAAGGTTTAGAAAAGATAAGCCAGGACACTATATGAGTTTTTTTTGTATAAAAAATGTTTTGAAAAAAAGAAAAAATGATGTAATTTTCTAATACAAAGACTCACAATAACAAGTAATAAAGAAAGAAATAGAAATTAGTTCATCTTTTGGTAGTCATATTTGATCAATGATGTTTAATGATTTGTACATTACCACACTTTTTTAATAATTGTTTCCTATATATTTTTTCACAAATATTTACTTTAAAACCCTGAGATAGGAAGCTAAATTAGGGGTACCCTTGTGACATTGCAATATATTTCTCCATGGCCGGTCCATGTGGGGTAGTGTTTCTGTCTAATTGTATATAAGTGCACCTTATTGATACATACGAGATTGCCATCTCCAATATATTGAGAAGTAACGATTAGTTTTTTCGTTGGTTTCTTGACTTTGGCTTATATAACCCTATCTTTGCCCTTCCAGGCAAATAAGTTACTACATTCTGTCTTTCCTTAAATTGTCACTCTTTATATAATGGACAAGCTCCAAACATTTGGGTTCACAGATAAGGATCTTGCTTCATTACTGGGTGATTTCGCCTTAGGTGGTCAAACAGTGCATACAACTAGCTCCCTAGGTAATGAAGACTTTAATAAATTAACCTCGTTAAAGAAAAAAGCCAAACGAATTGAAATGCATGGTCATTTTATGTTAGAGTACTTAAAAGCAGGTATTATCCCACAAGGGCTAAGAGTTAAAAACATTCCAGGTCTTTTTGTCAAAATTCGGAAATTTCTCGAACGTTGGTCACATATAGCCAATAGATGCTCCCGGGATCTAATGATCCTCATAGTTGAGACATCGAAGGAGATGATCCAAGCACTAATGGAAGAAATCCAAGAACTAGAAAATAAAATTAAGAGTAATCAAGCAATTGAGGAGGCTAAAAAGAAGCTAGAGGAGGTAGAAATTGAAATGTCATCTTATCATGACTACCTGATGAAACGAAAAACAGAAAAGCTTAAAAAAGATGTGAGGTATACCAGCCAGGAGAGAATGTACCCATATTTGGCAGACAACTTTTACCAGCAACAACCAATAGACGAAGATCAATTCCAACCTATAGCTGATAGATTCACCCAAAAAGTAGTTACCTTCTCGGATACGACGGATTCTGAAGGGGAAAGCTATAATCAATACCAAGCTAATAATTCAGGCCGCCAAACTCCAGGTAACAGTAGAGGTGAACGCCCTGGTTTTTTAGCCAGGCGGGGGACGCAGAGAACCAGATGGCGGCCCAGATACCAACGACGTCAACGGGGCAGTTACCAACAAGCATACAATTACCCACAAGGACAGAATGTTTACCAGGACGATCCACAAGTCTTAGTAACGAGGCATGCCCATTATTGGCGCGAGTGAATCAGATACCCATCTTTAACCTCAGCACATATGAGATTGATCATCAGACAGAGTCTATGCTGACGAAAGGTCTTTCCTTCGTCCCAGACGCAAAAGCTAATAGATTTGAATTATTTCAGGACCTAATTTCTTTTTTCCGGAAGATCAGATTACGCGCCTTCTTTGAAGGACGAGATAATCAGGAGCCTCCTATATCAAATAAATCAGGCTTGGCCCCTCCATCTACTTTTGTCCCGACACTAGACCAGGTAGGACCGGAGATTGCTATCTTTGAACACGTGGTGTTCAATAGAATGATGGCAGCCACCAAATTTATTCCGGCGCCCAAATACAACCTTTCTCGGGAAGAATATCAAGCCTTATCCACCCTTAAGAATAACAAGGATATAACTATTAAGGGTTGTGATAAAGGCGGGGGCATAGTGTTAATGGACACAGACCAATATGTGACGAATATGACCGCTATGCTCTCTAACAAAGATCACTATATCCCTGTGCGTAGTGATCCCACCAAAAGGATATCCAAAATGATCAAAGACCTAATAAATAATGCTCTGGAAGATGGGGTCATTTGCGAAAAAGAGTCAACTTTCTTGAACGTGGTTAAACCTAAGATGGCCTCAATATATGGAATACCTAAAATACATAAAAGTATCACTGACCCGCCCTATAGGCCAATTGTAACCACCATTGGGTCAGCCACAGAAGCATTATCTAAATATGTCGAAGCCTTGTTGCACCCGCATGTCCCTAAAATAAGATCTTACATAAGGGACACGACGGACATCATTAATAAAGTTGAACAAATTCACTTCAATCAGGCTACACAGCTTTTGGTCACTATGGATATAGAGGCCTTGTACAGTAACATCCCTCAGGCCGCTGCACTGGAAGCCGTGAGGTGGTTCATTGAGACCTATGATATAGATTGCCCGGCTCAATTTATATTGGAATGTCTTGGTATTGTACTCCAAGAAAATACCTTTGAGTTTAATGGGTCATTATACCAGCAGACCCAAGGAGTAAGTATGGGGGCTTCATGTGCCCCAACGGTGGCAAACATCTTCATGGCACACTATGAACACAGATATATCTATAACGAGGTGGCCCCATTCAGTGAATCTACCACTAGTTGGTCTAGATTCATTGATGATGTCTTTTACATCTGGAATGGCACGGAGGAAGACCTTGCACAATTCGTATCATGGCTCAACCTCTGTGATACAAACATCCGGTTTGTAGCCAAGAGTGACAAGCACAATGTCGAATTTCTCGATGTTATAATCAAATCCGACGAGCAGCAACTGTCAGTGGATCTGTTCACGAAACCCACAGCACGTAACACATTGTTACATTTTTCTAGTTATCATCCGAGAATGCAGAAAACAACCATTCCATTTGGACAGTTCCTCCGTCTTCGGAGGAACTGTACCAATATTTTGGATTACGACAAGCAGTCGGAGGTTATGAGAGCTAAATTCATAGCTAGAGGTTATCCTAAAAGATTGGTACGTGACTCATACAAAAGAGCACGATACTACGATCGCCAATGTTTACTGGATAAAAAAACACCGAAACAGCAAGATCGACTTGTAATGATAACGCGACACTCAACGATGAATGATACCATCCGCCAGATCATCAATGCTAACTGGCATATTCTAAATGCAACGAGAGCAGACTCAGACCATCTAGCAAAGCCTATGTTTGCATACCGTAAGAACAAGAACCTGAAAGATCTAGTAACAAGATCGCGGATGCAAAAGAGTACATCTACCTCCATACAGACTACGATCGGAGGATTACCTGTCATAAAAGGGAATTACAAATGTATGTCATGCCTGGCTTGCAATTCTGCATTAGAAGTGAAACAATACTCCATCAATGGAGTTAAAATAGACCTACAAAGTTTGACTAACTGTAAATCCACCAACATAATTTATGCCGTTTTATGTCCCTGCAATAAAACCTATGTAGGTGAGACATCGAGATCAATGGCAACCCGCTTAACGGAGCATAGGTCAGCGATCAGGACAAAGAAACTACAAGCGCCATTAGTCCAACATTTCATTGAGTATAGGCATACTGTTGAAGATATTCGATGGCTGATCCTAGAGAAAATTAATGTCAGTGGACCACAAAGAACTGAAATCCGAAAAAGGAGAGAGGTTTATTGTATATTCTCTCTGGATACATATAAGAGAGGATTAAACAATGAGATTCCGTGGAGTCAAGCTATCCGCTACAATAGTTAATGTCCCAATTTAAAGATATCAGTCAGAGAAGTGAGCCAAACAGACAGCTGGGTGTATAGCAAGGGACACTATATTTTAACATCTATATGGTCAGATTTTCCAGCATCATTATCCCACAAAGAAGTTGGTTTCATAAGTATACCAGTCGCCTGTTATAAGTTTTATAACGAGATGGTCTGGTGATTTCCAAATATGATGGATCCCTTTTTGGAATATTTTTGGTATGCATATCCCTTTAATGGAATAACTAGTGCCATTGGAGGCTTTGTATCCACGCTGACAGGATTTGACCAATCATTGTGGAGTCTAGGGGATATATAGAACGTCCTGAGGCATAGTCCCGTTTCTACCTCGGTGACTCATTTCGAAAGGGAGAGAGGACTAATGTAACCGGGTGAGTTTAATGGGACCGCATCGTTAAAATAGCTCCTGGATTCTAAAATGAACCGTAGACTAGACTCTGTTTCGGCACGCTTGATTTCAAAGCGGCATTAATTAATCAACTATATGCGCTTGTGTTTAGATTACGCGATTATGCGGCTGCATATCTGAAAAGCGAATACACTACAACACGCCTTAAAAGCGGTTGGAAACAATCAGACGACGGACACTCGGAACACATGAATGTGACCGGGTAAGTGTGACGGGATCGCGTTGCCTTGAAGATTCCCTTAACTATAAAATGAAGTGTAGTAGCAATAAGTTTTGGCTCGCCCTCGTACTAAAGCAGGACCAATTAACTTTACGCGCTTCTGTTTAGATGACGCGGTGACATAGTAAAAGAACAAATACGGTTCTTTCAAGGTGCTTGAGAACAGCTAGAGGACAGGCGCTTGGAATACCGGAATGTTTGCTAGTAAGTGCATTTAGCACTATAAGATTTATGAGTAACTACAGCAGTTCGCATCGTGATTGCAATCTTCATGCGTTGTTCTCTTCTTTTTCATCTGGTGATATTTTAGTATATTCATGGCCGCTTGTATGGTGACTGCCTGATAGACACGCTGGTGCCTGCCTCATCAAAGGAATACCAATATTTGAAACGATATAACGGGATAGAATCTAATATCTATCGAGTAGAGGGGAACGTGTACTTTTTCCATCTGAAACCGGGGACGTGAACATAGCCAAGGTAACATCAGTAGCATGTTATTGTAACAATGAATGTAGCAAGGGGATCCAAATTAGTTTCACCTACATTGTTGATTAAGTTACTTTGTTCCTTACAGACGGTGGGTTGGTCGCCTTGCTTTACAGAAATACTGGGACATTCCCTGACCCATTAGCGAGTAAAAGAGGTTGACAGGATTTGACCAATCATTGTGGAGTCTAGGGGATATATAGAACGTCCTGAGGCATAGTCCCGTTTCTACCTCGGTGACTCATTTCGAAAGGGAGAGAGGACTAATGTAACCGTGTGAGTTTAATGGGACCGCATCGTTAAAATAGCTCCTGGATTCTAAAATGAACCGTAGACTAGACTCTGTTTCGGCACGCTTGATTTCAAAGCGGCATTAATTAATCAACTATATGCGCTTGTGTTTAGATTACGCGATTATGCGGCTGCATATCTGAAAAGCGAATACACTACAACACGCCTTAAAAGCGGTTGGAAACAATCAGACGACGGACACTCGGAACACATGAATGTGACCGGGTAAGTGTGACGGGATCGCGTTGCCTTGAAGATTCCCTTAACTATAAAATGAAGTGTAGTAGCAATAAGTTTTGGCTCGCCCTCGTACTAAAGCAGGACCAATTAACTTTACGCGCTTCTGTTTAGATGACGCGGTGACATAGTAAAAGAACAAATACGGTTCTTTCAAGGTGCTTGAGAACAGCTAGAGGACAGGCGCTTGGAATACCGGAATGTTTGCTAGTAAGTGCAATTAGCACTATAAGATTTATGAGTAACTAAAGCAGTTCGCATCGTGATTGCAATCTTCATGCGTTGTTCTCTTCTTTTTCATCTGGTGATATTTTAGTATATTCATGGCCGCTTGTATGGTGACTGCCTGATAGACACGCTGGTGCCTGCCTCATCAAAGGAATACCAATATTTGAAACGATATAACGGGATAGAATCTAATATCTATCGAGTAGAGGGGAACGTGTACTTTTTCCATCTGAAACCGGGGACGTGAACATAGCCAAGGTAACATCAGTAGCATGTTATTGTAACAATGAATGTAGCAAGGGGATCCAAATTAGTTTCACCTACATTGTTGATTAAGTTACTTTGTTCCTTACAGACGGTGGGTTGGTCGCCTTCCTTTACAGAAATACTGGGACATTCTCTGACCCATTAGCGAGTAAAAGAGGTTGATGCTGAGCTTTTTGTTCTCAGCCCCATACTTTAAGCCCCATGAACTCAAAATATTAACGCAGGATTGATATAAATAGAGTAGACAGTCTCTATATCCACTTGCGATACACATGAGCAGCCAGGCTAAATAGAATGAGAAATAATGTAGTTATGTGAAATGTATAGTGGGTTAGTTACTGCAATGGACAATCTTTTTTGAGTCCTGTTCTTGTAATTGTAGATGGCATGTGTTTGTAGTTTGTTATTTGTGTTTTGTAAATAAGATGTATATAAATGTATATATGTATAGGGTCAATGTAGGGCCTTTTTAATGAAATATGCACTTGAATAATTAGGTATGTACAAATTGTTATAGATTGTTTTTTTTCTTTATTATGTTTTAGGAGTTATGAATATCATGGCCGTCTGAGGAAGGCTGAACGCCGAAACGCGCGTAGACTGAATTAAGCCATGTTTAATATTCACTTTTTTTGTTTGAGATAAGTTGTGATGTAATTGTTTGATCGAATATGCAACAATATTGTGTTCTGAAAACCATATGTTGATAAAGGAAGGTTTAGAAAAGATAAGCCAGGACACTATATGAGTTTTTTTTGTATAAAAAATGTTTTGAAAAAAAGAAAAAATTATGTAATTTTCTAATACAAAGACTCACAATAACAAGTAATAAAGAAAGAAATAGAAATTAGTTCATCTTTTGGTAGTCATATTTGATCAATGATGTTTAATGATTTGTACATTACCACACTTCTTTAATAATTGTTTCCTATATATTTTTTCACAAATATTTACTTTAAAACCCTGAGATAGGAAGCTAAATTAGGGGTACCCTTGTTACATTGCAATATATTGCTTGAGGTATCAGTCATGAAAGACCTGTGGGCAGAATATAAGAAAGATGTTGAATGGCCCACACAGGAACCGCTATTGGTGGCAATGACTTATTCTCCTTTGCAGCCCAACAAAGGATCCCAAACTTTTCTTTAGTGGCAAACCCCTTACCCCTCATACATGCTGATATCAATGACCCGGTACCAAGGGATGATGAGAGCATTGAAGTCTTCCAGGAGCTTAAAAATGTTCTTTGCAGCGCACCCGCTCTTGGAATGCCATTTTATATGTATGATGTTGTGCTTTTTTATCCTGAAAGAGATGGTTGTGCACTGTCTGTACTAACACAAGCCCATGGAGACACCAAGCATCCCATCTGCTATTTTTCAGCTACTCTTGATTTGGTGGCCACAGCTTTGCCTTGTTGTCTCTAAGTAGTAGCAGTGGTTAGCCTTATCATTTAACAAACTGAGGGGATTGTGATGCACTATCCCTTGATTGTGATGGTGTCGCATTCTATTGAGATCCTCGTGACTGGTACAAGAACTCAGCATTTAACATAGTTGACATTTAACTCCCACACTACTGCTTGATTGTGGTACATCTGGATGTTTTATTGATCAGGATGTTTACAAGAAGCCTATACTACCTCTTGTTGTCACATTCATCTCAGAAGCAATTTGGGGAATTAATGGGAAACTTCTTTCATCAATGGAAGTCCAATAGGAATTAAGACCTATCATAATGGCTTTCGAGATAAGGAATATTGAGTCTATCAGTTTAGATAAATTGTTTTGCATAATCATTGGAACTATCTGGCTAGAAGATCTAAGAAGATACAATCCTTCCATAAATTGGCAAAGAGGATATATGGAGATGAATTCAGATTTTTGTAAAGTAAACTTGTAGCTTTGTCACTTGGATCAAAACAGGCATACACTAACCTGGTTTGTGACCCAAATGACGCCAGAAGAAAGAAGCATCCCTCTTGTCTATAAAGGTTTTGAAGACATGTTTAGTAAAAAGGCTGAAAATAGACTACCTCCCTATCATGGATATGATTTTTAAACAAGGCTTACTAGCCACATTTATGTTCTTATACATAAGGAAAATACAGTTGTAAATCAAAGGGATTCATTTGGAACTAAGGATTCTCCATCTTCTTCTTTCCCAATACAGATAGAGATTATGGCCCCAATATAAAGACTATCATAAACTCCATGAAATCACCTTCAGAAAAAGACATCTTTTATCTCATTTCAGACCTTTTAAACCACATAAAAGATGCCAAGAGATATTAAGAGCTAAATCTAAGAGAGGCCTAACAACTTGTCAAAATTATTCACTTTTAATACCAAGTACGGTCACTTTGGGGACTTCGTAATGCCATTTGGCTGATGTTACACTCAAAGAGCTTTTCAGCGCTTCATCAATGATGTATTGCAATATACACATATATAGTGAGCTATTTAGATGACATATTAGAATTTTCTAAGACTCTAAATCAACTAAGATAAAACATGAGGGAGATGTTAGCTCATTTACAGAAACATGGATTACACACAAAGGCTATTTGGGTTTGACTCCAACAAGGTGAAGACTGTACTATATTGGGCAGTACACATCACTGTAAATCAGATGCAAAATCTTCTGGCGTTGCCATTTTTTATAGGGAAGTCATTGAAAACGTTTCCCAGATGATCAATGATCTGACAAAAAAAGGTCAACCCTTTTAGTGGGGCCCTGAATAAATAAGATCAGACAATTACAACATTTATTGAGACCTTTATTTCAGCTCCAATTCTACGACATTCTATAACACCCTTCTTTGTGGCAACAGAGGCATCTGCTTTTGCAATTGGGGCCATTATTTCACAGAAAGATCCAGGGTCTCAGGGCAGCTATACGGTGAACTATTATACCTGATCATTATCAGCAGCTGAAACGATTTATAAGATACACTTTTCATAGTGACACCATCATCTGAAAGATTTGAGTTTCCCTGTGACAATGTGGACTGATAACAAGAATCCCAGATTTATTAAGTCAATGAAATACGCAAATGCTAGGCATGCTAGGTGGGCCATGTTCTTCTCATGGTTCCACAATATCATCACCTACCATCCCTAGTCAACAAGGCAAAGCAAATGCTCTAGTTTCACAAGGGGTTGAAAAACATAACACTCCTGAGGCCATCAACACTATGTCATCTTTACAAACAGAGGATAGAATTTCAGATCAAGGCATCCTCCATCAAATCTTTCTGGATCCAAGAAAAATTGTAAAGAGTACACCAGGTTACAAGAAAATCTCTTCAGAAGGAGCAAACACAAGGGTGATTTGTGTTAGGATAAGAACATGTATATCTCTGAAACACTGTAACAAGAAAGACTAATTACCATTTGTCAGACTAATCCCTGTTCTGGTCATCCAGGCAGCATATTCATCAAATTAATTAGTAGGTTGTTTTAAAGGCCCAATGTAATAAAGAATTTACAGAACTATATTAGTACACATGTTCCTTGTGCCTAGAATAAACCTTCCCTCCAAAAGACAGCAAATTTATTGGCACCCCAATCAAACCCAAAGGAACTATGGTCCAGAATCTTGATTGATTTCATTGGATCTATCAGAATCTGAACGTTGCACTGTGTTATGGGTATCGGTTAATTATTTTTTTTCATTTGTCCAGTTGATTCTGATCAAAGGATTGCCCATAACTGCAGAGCTTGATAGGCTTTTTGTAATACATTACTGCAACAGATGGAAACAGATGGAAACTGTTAACTGTCCATGAGTTACCATCCACAAACTAATGGGCAGACGGACAGACTAAACTAAGAAATAGAAGAATATCAGCATTGTTTTTTAACTGACCATCGGGAAGAATGGGTTAAAATGGGTCCACTGGCAGAATTTCCTCACAGCTCGCTGCAGAGTTCCCTGGGGAAACCACCTTTTTACTCATATGTGTACGATCAATTTTGTCACTGTAAATATGTCTTCAATTCAGAACAATGTACAATTTAAGGCCCACAAAATAGCTTTACAAAACCTTTTTCAGCTCAAAGGCTACCTCTTAGAAATTTTTGGGGAGGCACAGACTCCATGCTCCTTTATACAAAATAGGTGTCCACAGCTAATTTGGTCATCCCTGACATGCATTCCATGCTTTCACGGTGCTTGGTTGTTCCATTCACAGTGGAACGTCTCGTGAGAAAGGCAGCAGCAATATTGAAATTATTTAAGAGCTAAGAGATTCACCCACACATCCTAGTCTCTAGGGTTAGGATAACCAAGGAATTTGAAAGAGCAAAGCTGCCTCTGTTATTAGCTGCAGTAGGCCAACCTGACTTTGAGTTAGAGGCTGTTGGAAGCCGGAGTCCCAGTCCCGCACTTCTGTCACCAAGTGCGCGACCCGGGGCTCCCCACTCAACGTTAGGCCAAGTAAGGACACCGTTTGAGATAGCCCTGCTCACCCCCTTAGTAGCTTGGCACAAGCAACCAGGCCGATCTCCAAGGCACGAGCGTTTAGTATGTGCAACCACGCCCACAGCAACCCCCTGGTGACACCACAAATGGATTCCACATGAGATTGATAGAAACAAGTATAAGCTTTATACAAAAAGATATACGATCAGACCAAACAATACATAAGCCAACATAGAATAAAGGGTAATATTCGTTCCGTCTGGGTGGTAGGTTCAAATCCCAACCACCGCTTTCAAAATGCTATGCTGGTCGCAATGCTAGATTCACACACATTGCTATAGACAAACAATAGTGCACTGCATAACGATATCATCCTGTGCTGGGCAAAGGAGATATAATAATACAATGCATAACGATACACCCCGGTACCTGCAATGGGAGAAATAGTGCAATGCGCACCGCTACCTTTATGTACTGTGCAATGAAGGAATAATGCAATGCGTCAATCACCTACGTTGTAATGAAGAAACAATGCAATGCGGGCCGCTACAATCATGTACTTTGCAGTTAAGGAATAATGCAATGCGTAACAACAATCATGTACTTTGCAATCAAGAAATAATGCAATGCGGGCCGCTACAATTATGTACTTGGCAAGGGAGAATTAATACAATGCATAGCGCTACAATCGTGTGCTTTGTTAGGCAATATTAATGTCAGGCATCCTAAGACAATCCGGAAGTTTGTTAGCAGCAATATTGGCAATGTGTTCTGCGACAATCAGCCTCTTTGATAACAGTTGCCCCCCACACGGTTCAACGACGACACAGAGTACAGCTTATTACTCTGGCCCCTGTCCTGCCACTCCTTTCGTCAGTACGTGCCACACTCTGAACCAAAGCAAAAGGCTCACATCGTCAGAAGGACTGAGAGGCCGAGAGAGTGTCCCTCCGAGCCCACACCCCACCGAGGTAGTGATCCATGTTACCTGGGGGCGTGACTCCACTCTCCTCTCCTCCTTCCTTGAACTGGGCCTGCCGTGCAGAACTCTCTCAACGGGCCTCAATGGCTCGGCCTGACAGCTCAGCACATCCGGGGCTGCTGGTCCGGGCCGTGACTGTTAGGAAGGTCTCAGGCGGCCGCAAGGGACACATACCCCACGCCCCTGAGATTACTTTTACTCCGGTTGCATGGTCACCACCCACTCTCCAGGTCTCCTCTGGCACGAAGCACATACACAACGATGATGGGACTTCACATCGACTGCGAGTGCACGCTCACCAGGCACTCCTCCTTGCGGTCTCAGTTGGCACCAAGACATGCTCACCACGCTGCAGAGACTCACTTTCTTTCGGTGCACACGATGATCAGCCGATCACCTCCACAGTCCCAGGTTGCACCAAAGCACGCACGCTGCTTCACTGAGACTAACTCCAACTCTGGTGCCCCGATATCCAGGTGCTCTTCACCAACGCCTTCGGCCGCACCTCAACATGCTCACCATGTCCAAGCCTCCCTTCTCCTTGGGTGCGCTAGGTCACTAGGCGCTCTTCACCAACACCTTCGATGCACCCCGACAAGCACCCAGCGCGTCCGAGGCTCACTCCACTTCCTATGCACACATTGGTCAGGTGCTCCTCAACAACACCTCCTGTGCACCACGACATGCACCCTGCGCATCCGAGACTCACTTCACCTCCGATGCACACGACGACCAGACACTCCTCACCAGTGCCTGCGGTGCACCACGACACGCACCCTGCGCATCCGAGTCTCACTCCAGCTTCGGTGCACATGCTGACCAGGCACACTTCCTAACATCTCCTGTGCACCACGACACGCACCACGCGCGTCTAAGTCTCACTTCTCCCCCGTGTGTCCAAGATCACAGGGCACACCTTCTGAGGGTCTCAAGCTAATACAACACGCACCCACCGCATTGCTTGAACCTTCTCCAAAAACATTTATGTTGCTGTGTTTCCAAACAGGGAGCCAGCTCACCTCAGGCCCTTGGGGTTACAAGACACAGCACAAAGCACAGTCTTCGTCAAGCAGGGGGACCCAGCACCTCCAAGCACTGTCCCAACAGCCTCTTCCTTAGTTAGAGCAGCAAACTGCAGACCAGCCTCAGATCACGAAGCAAGGATTGGTCTTTTCCAAGGCAGTCTCTTCAGTTACTCCTTCTTTAGCAGAGGTTCCTCTTGACCACAAAAACGGGTCCAAGCCTTTCAGTCTCAATCCATTTCTGTTCCATTCCAACGTTCAGGGGTTTCAGCTCTCATAGTTATAACCCTCAATGTCTTTGAAGTTCATTGTGCTCAGGGGTCCCTGACCCCTCTCTAAATTAGTTCTGGGTGTCTCCCTCCCAGTGTCACCTTTCTCCCTGTGATACTGGGGGTCTGGATCCTTAATCACTCAGCAGGAGATGGGTCAATTGGTTTATAGCACCAGCCCAGGCCTTTTCACCTCCCGAGCTTCTCCTCCCCCTACTCTCCAGATGCAGGGTAGCCTGGTGCCATCTCAACCCCTCCCTGGGTTAAGACCTCACCCAGCTCCTCGCACCTCTCAGATCCAGGCAGTCAATCCACATTCAGCAGCGACTCACAGAAATGTTTAAAGCCCAAAACTCAGGCACTTTCTAAAAGAGTGGTTTCTGAACACACTGTGACAAAACCACCTTCACAGAAAGATGTGTTATGACACTGTGAGTTCATACATACTAAACTTCACCTCTCCATTATAAACATACAGGAAACTAGGCTAACAAAATACAATACCCAGCCTTCCCCATTCTGTCCTATGGGCAGAATGACCTTTCACCAGTGAAAACGAAATGGAGTTTTTTTCACTGTCAGGACATAGCACACTCCTCAGTATATGTCCTGCCTTTTACCTACACTGCACCCTGCCCAGGGGTTACCTAGGACCTACCACAGGGGGGGCCAACTGTGTACACAAATGGGAAAGTAAGGCTTGACAAGTGGTTACACTTGTCAGGACAACATGCTAACTTAGCACTCTGCATGCAGGCCCTACTCTAAAAGGCCTGAGTTCCATTCTCTTCGCTCCCTTGCATTTCTAGCCCTTGCACACTCAGTGCACATCAATAGGGACTTTACTAGTAAGGCAAACGTACCAATCATGGCCAGCCAATTGCCATTACACTTTACACAGGGAACCGTTGTACTTTGACACTGATCAGCAGTGGCAAAGTACCCAAAGCACCTGAAAACAACGGAGGTAGAGGGAAAAAGCCATGGGTAATCACGCCAAAATATACCAGGTCTAACAGAGGCTAGTTAGACTCCTGATAATGACATGGAGTTTAAGAGTATCTGATTGCCTTGAAGGGGTATGAAGCAGCAGAGAACTCCTGGGAACCAGCTTGCATGTGCCATGACTAGTAAGACAGTTTAGAGCAAAGTTCCCAGAGAATTCTTCTCCTCAGAAAAGGGTGGTGGGATTTTTGCCACTGTGGCACTGTTGGTATGAACAGTATTAGGAGATGAATAAGAGCAGGAGACATGCATGACAGAAACAAAGCGGAGATTGGAAGATTTAGAGGACTGGTCAGTGGCAGTTGGGCACAGAGATATCAGGCAAGTCTTCCCGGTTAAAGCCACTAAGAGAGCAGCGAGAGGCAAGCACCGATGGAAGGTAGGAAGTTCCAGGGAAGTTTTGAAAAATCTGAAACAATAGTCAGTTGCCTCACAACCACTTAGTTGTATGTGTATTTTGGGAGATAACCATATCAAAATATAAAACACCAGGGTAATTTGGGACACATAAGTCAATCTTGTGTTACTTCTTGAATTACTTCTCTTTTTCTAAGATTCCACCAAGACTTCCAGATCTTCGTACGAGATACTGGAGAAGATTCCACTAAGACTTCCACATCTTTTTATGAGATTCCGGATAACATTCCACCACGGCTTTTAGGTATTTGTGCAAGATACCAGATATGAAGCCAGGAGGAGAGTTTGCAATTTGGGCTTGCCACAAGCCTTTCACATACACCTGCAGAATTTACCTGTGTCTCTCATACCTTTATTGCAGTCAGATTGGAGTTGTCAATACATGCTTATTGTTAGTAGCCGGATGTCATTGTCCACCCTCTTTTTGAGGAACATCTCTTTATATCCCATCTGATTCTCCTCAATCTCCCTTCTGGTGTTTACAATCAGTGCCTGGAGCTTCCGTTCACTTCTTTCCAGGATAGGAATGATGAAGGGTGGGGTGATTGTTTGGGAGATCACTCCATAATTCCGATCACTCTACTGTCCCCATCCATTCACCTCTGTTTCCTCTTCTGTTCACTCTTGTTAATGAATCTATTTTGTCTTTTCTCTATCGGCTGCTTCAGGACCTACTAAAGCTACAACTGTGCATTGTATTTTTTTAATACAAGCTCACTAAATTTAGAGATTTTATAGAAGCTCTAGCGGAAACGACTCGGTAGGATGGGGTAAATTCAATTTCTGTCTGGGGTATAGTTAGATAATAACTGATAACTGCAAAATAATTGGGCAGAGATTTACTGCCCTGCCTCGAGTCATTTTGGTTCTTAATACCGCACCACCCTTTTCCTTCTGAGATATTCGGAAAGCTTTTTGATGAAGAGCAATGAAATATCTGTTTTATTTCATGTTTTTTTTTGGGGGGGGGGGATATTTATATAGGGTGTACCAGAGAACAAGCAGAGAGCTTTACATTTAACTAGTACATTCCTACTCTTGCAGGTTACAGCCAGCCAGACTGTGTGTGCATAAATCTGAAGAGAGAGAGAGAGAGAGAGGGAGAAATAAACATTCATAAAAACAGCAATTTGCTGTAGAGAAGTGAGGGGCTATCTGCCGGTGGAAGGTGAAGTGGGAGGGTGGGCTAGTGTCACATGGCAGCTGTCACCTGTGCTCTTTCAGTTTCTAATTCCAGCCAACGGGTGCCTTGTTGTTTTCCTCTAGACCACCCCATTCTGCCCACCAGAACCAAAAGACTCTTCCTCCTGCTGCCCGCCACCAACAGTACCCTCAAACAGCAGCCCTCAGTACATTCTGGGCAAGTAATGCCACCTAAATCGTGGCTTGTGGACAGGTGTAACTTTGCCTGTTTGAAGTTGGGAATCCTTGCTCAAATTCACCAGTGGCAATGTCAACTCAAACTAAATTGTATTTACAGTGTGTCTTACTTGAAAGATGTATCACTGGGCTGGTGTGAGGATGGTAGAAAAAGCTATAACATGGTATCTGCCATGGCAGAGTTTAATATGTAACAATATATACTTACAATTATAAATGAAAAATAATGATAAAATATATAGAGAAAAGTATTTTGTATTAGAACTACAATAATATGTTATTGTTAATTATTACTGTACAATAACAACAATTATAATAATACAAATGATAATAATATCGTTATAAAAATAATTATGTAATAAAAATAAACGAGATTTAAAAATGTATGCAAATGAAAGTCTATCATAAGTAGTAAAATTAAAAATCTGTAAGGTGTTCAGTCCTTGCGTGAAATATTGGCCCTATGGGATTAAAACACCACCTTTGCAACATAATTTAGCGATGCAGACAATCTCTTTCCGGATAGTGCACCCCTGATAAATAAGACCTTTTTTGACAAGCCCTCTGCTCCTATTAAAGGGAGTGAATTCCCACAGCAGTGTGTGTCCTCATGAACCTTGAAACTGGGCCTACCTGAACATGTTTTGAGTTGGAGCAAAAGGAGCGCAGTGGCTGATCCGGGTGAACAGGGGAATTTGAGGGAGTGGATTTGTGAAACATGCCGTGGCCTTTGTACTGATGTAGGGCAATACAGTAACCGTGACATTGGGAGATGTGGTTTCGTGATATGCTGAGCCTACTAATGACTATTGCAGCCTCCTTAAATTGGATTTTTGGCGTGCGTAAAATCCATCTCTCCCAGTCCGGATGAAAGGCAGCCTGCGCCGAGGGGTGAATGCAGACACCGACCCTCTCCTTCATACCAGACAGAGCGCATTGTCTTTTATGGAGCGCCCTGTCTCCGCACTTCAACCGCATCCAGCCCTGCGGGGCCGCAGAAGGTCTTCTTAGAGACGGCTGCGTGGAATTGTCGACAGAGAGCCTTTGAAGCATCTCTGCTGAGTGTTCCTGGGGTGAAAATGAGACCTTTGGGTTCTCCATGCTTTTCTACTCTTCGGTTTGCAGACAGAGGGAGGACAGGCGTGGGTGTGAGGACAGCAACCCTCCCCCCTCTGCCTGACACAGCCTTCAACATCTGAACACCGAGGCGGGCTGCTGGTTAGGATCATCATAGCACTACCCTGCAGGGCATTATTAGGATATTAGGGGCATATTTACAAGGCGGCGATAGAACATTATCGCCGCTTTTGCGGCCGTTTTCGGCCGAAAAGTGGCGATAATTTTATTGCCTAATTAGCAAGCGTGAAAACTTGCATTAGCGCAAGAATTCTTAACGCCCATTTTTGCATCTCTAATGAGATGCAAAGTGGGCGCTCCTGACCTGACATGACAGGAGAAATGTCACTAAGCGACATTTCTCCTATCATCAAGCCCCACGCTACGAAGCATAGCGGCAAGAAAGTAGCGATAACCCCTGTTATCGCTACTTTCCTTACGCCTGCTTCAGGACTGACTTAGCCATGATATCCTATGGAAGGTGGATATCATGGCTAAGTTTGTGAGTCCATATCAGCAAGCTAACGCCACATTTCGTGAGATTATCGCTGGGTTTCCAGCGATAATCTCACGCTAGGCAGTTAGCGCTAGGATTTTTATCGCTTTTGAGATAAGCGTTGCTAATAGCACGCTATCTCAGCGATAAAAATTCACGCTAGCCGGCGATAATTATACTAGTGCTAAGTGCGCTTAGCGATAATTATCGCCGGTTGTTGCTGATATGCCCCTTAATGCCCACCCTCCTGACGCTAAGAAAACACATATCAAATGCAATTAGTTCATGAGGGTGTCTGGTTCAGTGCCGTGCTATAAGAAATAACATTTTTGGTAAGAGCAGCATATAAGGTCAAAAGTCACTAAAGTTACCCAAATCTGTAGTTACAGCATTTTTTCACATAATTATGGGTTAGCTACATTTGAAACAGAATCCATAATCGACTGCATAGTTTGCAGATTTAACCAAAAAAAGAATAAATGGATCAAAAGTTCCAGAAAAAAGTACCACCGGTCTTGCTGACAGACGCAACCATACACATTTGGGCCAAACTTTGCCCAGGTCCAATATGGATTGAAGAGACAAACGGCGAAATATTATAATACTGCCACATAATGTGCCACATTATGCTGCATATCTTACCTTTCCCGGTCACATAATGTTGTCCTCCATTACTGCATAATTCAAGTGGCCCTACTTATGACAGGTATGGTTGTATGCAACTATATCGGCCAACAATAACACTGCATCCCGTACATGGCCTACCACTAAATTGTCATGCTAGGAAAATTGTTACATATGGCTCTCACAGAGAGCCTCTATCGTTTATTTCACTTTCTGAATCTCATAACCCATTGCTATGATATACAAAACTGTTGTGATGTCATAAAGGCCTTCCCGGCAATGCAGACAGGCCTTCCTTGAGAGCCTGTCAGCACAGCTCTGCTTGTCTCCTTTGATTGAAAGCAAAAAGCACCGCTGAAAGAGGAGGAAGGAATTCAGAGAAGGTGGTGGGGGCTTCGCTTTTGTTGTCTATTCGATGTCACTGAGAACCCCTCAGTGAAAAACATCCCAGAAATTCACTGTTCCACTATAATTGTATATATTGGTATTTTTTCTCCATTTTCCTTTCTAACCTTATTAACTACTGTATTGATCAATTATAGTTATCTATACCTACCTTGTGATGTAGTGGCTAGGCGGCCAGGGCAATGAATGCAATATTAAAGCCATGCATTATTTTCAAACAGTATAGTGTGGTTAACCTAATGGTGTTCCTGGGCTCCTCTGGATGCATAAATCAATCAATCAAGGTGGATTGTAAGCGCGCTACTCACCAGCGAGAGTCTCAAGGCGCTGAGGGTGGGTGGGGGAGGGAGGGTCCGCAGGTCAGTTTAGCCAAAGAGCCAGGTCTTGAGGCTCTTTCTGAAGGTGTTCAGGGAGGGGGCGCGGCTGATGTGCTACGGATAGCTCGTTCCAGGTCTTGGCTGCGATGTGAGAGAAGGCTCTTCCACCTGCTCTGGCTCTGTGGATGCGCAGGGTTTCAGCTAGTGCGAGGTTGACAGATCGGAGGTTTCTTTTGGGTACGTGAAAGTTGATTCTGTTGTTGAGGTATTTGGGTCCGTTGTTGTGTAGGCATTTGTAGGCATGAGTGAGGATTTTGAATATGACTCTTTTCTCCACGGGGAGCCAGTGGAATCTTCGTAGGTGCTGGCTGATGTGTTTGTGCCGGGGAATGTGAAGGACGAGTCTGGGAGCGGTGTTTTATAATGTCTGGAGTTTGCAAAGTAGGGACTTGTTGATGATGGCATAGAGAGCGTTTCCGTAGGTAGTCGAGTCTGCTGGTGATATGTGCGTGGGTGACTGTCTTCCTTGACTCAGGGGGGATCCATTTGAAGGTTTTTCGGAGGATGCGGAGGGTGTTGAAGCAGCTGAAGGTGACGGCGTTGACTTGTGGGTTCATGGTGAGTGAAGAGTCGAGTACGATGCTGAGGTTATTGGCGTGGTCTGAGGGGGTAGGTAGGCTTCTGAGGGCGGTCAGTCACCTGGTGTTGTCCCATGCTGAGGGGGTTGTTCCAGGGACGAGGACTTCTGTCTTCTCGGCGTTGAGCTTTAGGCAGCTGTTGGTGATCCAGACTGCGATGTCTTGCATTCCTTTCTGGAAGTTGAGTTTGGTGGTGGTGGGGTTTTTGGTGAGGGAGAGGATGGGCTGGGTGTCGTCAGCGTAGGATACAATGTTGAGGCCGTGTAGTCGGACGATGTCTGCGAGGGGGTTATGTAGATGTTGAAGAGGGTCGGGCTCAGTGAAGACCTCTGTGGCAGGTGATATTCGTGGTGTCGGAGAGAAAGGGTGGCAGTCTGATCCTTTGGCTTCTTCCAGTGAGGAATGATCGGATCCAATCCAGGGCTGTTCCTTCCATAAATGGACTGGTGGATGCATTTGAAATCACTTTCAAGTTCACCGGGGACAAATGTCATCCTTTTTAATTGGTTTTGGGTAACCCCGGGCGTAGCACTACGCTTCGCCCACGTAGTGTACGTAGCGCTGCCTGCTTCGCACTTTCCGAAGTAGGCGAAGCAGGGCAGCGCTACGCACACGCCGAGGGCGAAGCGTAGCTGCCTGCCACCCGCCACCCACCTCCCGCCTGCCCTCCTTTTAATAATATCAGCAATGTAAAATAAATTAAAGTAAAGCGACTTACCGTAAGCGCGGCGTCTCCGGGGCTCCCTCTTCTTCGTTTCTAATTTCTTCTGGCAAATGCGCATGCGCGGACACCCGCGCATGCGCATTTCTTGCGAGAAATGCGCATGCGCGGGAGTCCGCGCATGCGCATTTGTCAGAAGAAATTAGAAACGAAGAAGAGGGAGCCCCGGAGACGCCGCGCTTACGGTAAGTCGCTTTACTTTAATTTATTTTACATTGCTGATATTATTTACAAGGAGGGCGGGCGGGAGGTGGGTGGCACGTAGTGGGGCTACGCGAAGCGCGTAGTGTGCGTAGATTTGGGCACACTACGTGCTGCTTCACGTAGCCCCACTACGCCCACTACGCTCACCCTTAGTTTTGGGTAATGTTACAGAAGCTAATTTGTGAACGAAAGGTTGTGGAGGATATGGACTCTGTAGCATCTTACATTAAGCACTTTTTCCTTTGCCATGGCCTTTGTCTGCTTATCCCTCTGCTTCCCCATATCTGCCATGGTGATACCAGATCTACCAACTCATCACCCTCGACATAAGTGGGAAACATGACCATTCGATGAATGTTCACTGGAATGGTGCTCCCTTAATACCTGAAATTGTAAGAAAACCCTTAATACACCATTGCTATCCTAGGTCTCACGGGTGTATTTTTTTTTTTTAATAATATTTATTCAGCAGTTAAAAAAACAACCATAAAAGAACAGTTAAAAAAGGAAACATCATCAAATTCCTTGAATAACTACTTACGCTCTATTTCAAATATCTCACTCTTCAAGAAACATCTGAAAACGTGGCTTTTCAGAACTTAGCAGCTTTCCATGGTTTCTCCTAACCGCTTATCTATCAACGCTGGGACACTCTTTCCGAGTAGCCATTTGCGCTATAATAAATGTGTTTCATTCATTCATTCATGTCTATCAAATGTGCAAAATCGCAAAATGTCCAAATACTCATTGAACCAACCATATTTATTGGCCATTGTACGATACTTTGATACATTCAATAGTCTTAAAAGTACATCATGTTCAATGGATATCAGACAGGGTAAATTAACGTATACATACTACAAATAAAACCATACATTGGTGCCGATTACGATCCGGTAAAAACCGGGTACGAACCGTCGGACGGAGCATATTCTCCGTCCGACGCGTACCCGGTCGTAAAAATATACAAACATGGAATTACGATTCGCACGGGAACACCATTTCCGTACGAATCGTAAAAAACCCCGACCGAACAAAATAAACCTACAAATGCGATCCGGGAAAGCGCCGACCTGACGTCGGGACGCTCGCAGCCTGCCATTCACGAACCAGGAATTACGATTCGCACCGACGTCATCCCGCACGGTGATTATTTTCCGGCTGCCAAAAACTGCCGGGAAATCAGGACGACGCGAACAAGGACTACCAGTACGCGACGGACAGACAGGACGAAGCAAACAAGGAGGACCAGTACGCGACGGACACACAGGACGACGCGAACAAGGAGTACCAGTACGCGACGGACACACAGGACGACGCGAACAAGGAGGACCAGTACGCGATGGACAGACAGGACGACGCGAACAAGGAGGACCAGTACGCGACGGACAGACATGGATCCGAACCTACGTGTCATCCCGGCCCTCATAGCAGTCGACCTCCTGTACAGGTTCCGACGCAGACGCCGCAGAAGGTCACAACAACTAAGGGAGGGGGGAAAGTGGGGTGGGGTGGGGGTGGCAGGACCAGGGCAGGCCACAAACCCCCCACCAAAGTCACACAGCACACATGCCCTGGACATACCTGACTCCCATGCCCTGGTCACTACGAGGGCGTGGGGCGTGTCCAGCTAAGCCAGCGACCGCCACAACGGAAGTCCGTCACGACGCGAACCGGCAACACAACAGACAGGTACGTCCCGTACCCACGCCTGAAGAGCGTGGGTACGAGTCGTCCCACACCCACACCCACGTCACCCCAACAATGGCGGGACGGCTCGTACCCACGTGGCAAAGGCCTGGGTACGGCCCGCACAAGCATTCCATAGCATGGGTACGGATATGTACGGACCGTACCCCCACCCCCGTATGCATGGAGCGTACCCCCCACCCCAACAGTGTACGTACGACCCGTACCCTCACCCGCGTACGTATGGAGCGTACCCCCACCCCAACAGTGTAAGTACGACCCCTACCCCCACCCGTGTACGTATGGAGCGTACCCCTACCCCAACAGTGTAAGTACGACCCCTACCCCCACCCGCGTACGCATGGAGCGTACCCCCACCCCAACAGTGTAAGTACGACCCCTACCCCCACCCGCGTACGTATGGAGCGTACCCCCACCCCAACAGTGTAAGTAAGACCCCTACCCCTGTTAAATGGTAGCGGCAGTTTCAGTCGATAACCTTTCAAGTATTTGCCCGGCGGTAATCGCCTCTCATACCACTCGATAATTTACCAATAAAAGAGGCAGGCGCCGGAGACTGGAAGGCAGGAAACAAAGTTTTATTCCGTCGGAGCAGAACACATCAGATCTGACAGCAAGGTATCGTCACGAGGTGCTCTAACTGCATCTCTGAGACCTGGTCTCTTATACACTGGTTTATTGCTTTATTACACATAGTACATTCTTGAGATTCCCTTGATGTCCGGGGGGAATATCCCCTGAAGCCCCGGCTCAGATCCGATCCCACACATAGTTACAGTAGAGGTTCCCACCCTACCCGCAGTGGGAGATGGCTATCGCGCAGCAGGGAATTTCGCTAATTCCCGGGGGTGTGTGCAACCGGCCGGGTCTCAGGGGGTAGGGGCTTTGATTCTACTGTAATCCCTTTGATGTGGGGTGTTTCCCTTACAGTAGGGGCAATAAACTGCATCCGCAGGGCTAGGCGATGGCCTGGGACCAGTTCAGACAATGGGGCGCAGAGGAAGGGGGTTATCAAAGGAGAGGCATGACCATGTATGGGTTGTCGGTCGGAAGTGGTTCCGTAGCAGGGTCGCGCAGAAGGAGAGGGTTTATGGCCTGTATGAGAGAGCGGGGGTGGCCAGCGCGCGGGGGATGCTTGCAGCGCCAGGGGAAAGCGCTGGCGGTCGAGAGTGAGCGGGGAGAGAGTGGGGTGCCTAAAATGGCGGCCGTGCGTTCGCTTGTGCGTGGTGCTGGGGAGGGGCAAGATGGCGCAGATAATGTTCAGTTTGCGAGCTAAATTTCCACAGTCCTCCCTTTTAACATATCTCGCCAGCTTGTCCGGCCAATATTCGCCTTTGTTAGCCTTTCAGTTACAGTATCGTCAATGTTCGTCACACATTTTAAAGATACAGAGTCGTTTAGGGTAGGCAGGAGTAATCTGACACATTTGTACATTGTCTCATACAGTTTGATAAAGTAGGCGAGGAGGAAGTACATTCAAAGTTGCAGTATAGTCATGTACATGGCTGGTGTTGTATGAATGTTACTATACAAAGTTACATTTTCTTAACTTCTCAGTGTACAGTCGGAAATGATTGATGCAACATCATGAAAACTTGATAAGAAGATAGTTAATATAATAAGGTGGTTGGGAGAGGATTTTCAATTTTGACATGGGTTCTTCTTTCCAGTGTCCTTGTTTCATAAAGAGCTATCACTGGTAAGCTCTCATTGTTTGTTCTTCTTTCGTTGGCACTGTTGAGCACCGGCGGTGGAACTAAGGTCCGGCTCAAATCCGATTTCTTCACGTGGCAGGGTGCGACCACTCACTGTTCTTTGATTCCAGTCCTGTTCCTTAACACAGTTCACCACAGGTACTTTTGAGACAGGGTGCCGGCCTTTTGTTCCTCGGTAGTAGGTCAAAGTCATAGTCCAAATGAAAGAGGAAGAGAGAATGGGGTGGCATGGGATCGGATCAAAAATGCGGACCAAGGAGAGCAGAATCTTTTCAGCACTGGGCCCATCAATCGGGCCCGACGGGTTGAGACTTCAGGCACGCTGGTCAGTGAGCAGGGGCCTCGATGTAGCCCTTCGCGCTCATCGTTCTGATAATGGTGTCTCGTCTCACACCCTTGTTGCTTCGTCGCTTCCCCCTTGGTCGATGTCATAGATGTTTTATGATCCGCAGCCAGACTGTGCGTCACGTCCGACCCCTCTCTTCCGATGGCTGCAGGTTATCCTTGAATAGGTTATAAGAAACGAAAGTCTTAGAGATCTTGGCAGGGAAGACATTTACATACTTCATTCTCTCTCCCAACCACTGAGTAGTTGCGGAAATGCTCTTATCTGTTACTACATGATTGGTGCCTATTAATTCTGATGTTAATGTGCGTGTTACTAATCTATTAATTACTGCTGTGGTGCAGGGTTCTGTGGGTGTCCCTGTCCATCGTCTGGCCTCCTAGGTGTCGGTTTCTGCGCCTTATAATACAAGGTTTGGTAGTACCCGTAAGTGCGAGGTGCTACTGTCATGCGTTCATGAGTATCCTTTTCATACAGTAGGTGACCCTTTATCAGTTTAAAACAGGGCCATCAGTTGTTTCGTTCGGGATACGCTGAGACGGCTTAGTATAGGGCTGGAGTTATCTCTGGGAAAACGGGGTGCTTTAGACATTCTATTTCGGGCTAATTGGTCAGGGGTAATTCTGGGTGGTGGAGATGGTGTCCTTTAAGAACAAAAACCACTGACATATAGTCCCCGTGTTGAGGGTCAGATTGGGAGACATCAGTCGTCTTACCTGTCCTTTCCTTCTCAGCCGATTAGGCTTAACGTTCGCAGAAAGGAGAGGTAGTAATCGTGGTAAAGTATGGTCGTTTTTGTTTCTGTCAATTTTGTTCGAACACCACCGTGTTCGGGCCAATTATACACTTACCAAAGAGGTGTATGTCGTTAATTTATTCAAGAAGAAAGAGGACAAGAAAGAGCCTTTTGCGAGGGAGGGGGAGAGAGAGAGAGAGAGAGAGAGAGAGAGAGAGAGAGAGAGAGAGAGAGAGAGAGAGAGAGAGAGAGACGTGTGCAGAGAGAGAGAGAGAGAGAGAGAGAGAGAGAGAGAGAGAGACGTGTGCATCAAGTAGGCTATTCTGGCGTACATACGACACAAAACGAGAGAGAGAGAGATGGGTAAGATAATAGGCCACTTGGTGCACACACAACATGGAGTAGCATGGGTCTGTTCCATGTAAGAAAACACAAGCGGGGAAAAGACATAAATTCGGTGATCACGTACACACAAATGCCGGATAGGGTGTGACAGTACATGCATCAAGACGGAGACTCAGGGCTGCGTCGAGCACGGGGACCTCTTCTTTCCTGTCCCCTATTCCTATGCATGCTGCGTACCTTTAGTATTTAGTAGTTTATCTTATGGGTTGTCTGACCCTTTATTCTCCTCCCTTTGATTGGTGGACGAGCACTTCAATCATACAATGACGCTCTCTTCAAGTGACCCAAACATGAAATGCATACACATTCATATCGTATAATCGTAGTACACACGCACAATCGTATCATACAGTTTTTCATGTTCCCAATGGTGGTCTGTAATTTTACGCACTATCTCACAACGTTTGTCTATGTTTTCCCTGATATTGAACTTGGTGCGGTCCATGTCCACTCCACTCTTCAGTCGGAACTTCGTCGTGACCTATAGAGGGGAAAATAAGAGGGGAGGGGAGGTGCAGTATTCAAAATACCCCAGCGCGCGCAGACACGAAAGGTTCTACCTACCATGTACCAGGCTAGCCGCAGGGGTGGGTAATACCACGGACCTATTATTCTTTAGTTCGAGGCAAAGATGCTCTAGTTCATTCATCTCCTAAATTCGGGTTCCCTGGTCGTACATGTATTTCTCAACTGGTTGTGTATTATGGTGCAAGATACCATACCTTGCGTGCGACATATACCTTAAGTTATAGTTCATTATTGATTTGACAATTCTTGGAAAAAGGGCAGGCGTGATGGGTACAAATTCCGTTAAACAAAAAGATTTTTAGGCAAATTGTGTCTGTATTATCTGTATGCTTTCGCTTAGGAGTAACAATCATTTATTCAAAAGAAAAACCTTCAACAACCTAGATGATTAGTCATGACACTGATTTCGTAATTCCTTTTTAAGAAGCTCTTTATTTAAAACAATGTCAGTATGGAAATACGGGCCTACAGCCGCCATAGACCGGCCACGGTGTGAGAGGCGTCGAGCAACATGAGCAACACTAGATTAACATAAAAATCGGTTCCCCCCTTTCCCCCACCATCATGTGTGAAAGCATCGCATACATATATATATATATATGTCTTTTTAACACAAATGTCACGTGGCTGGAACGCCACAAGGAGTTGTAGGCCACTCCTACATCAGCGCCATCTTGGGGCGGGGTCGGGCCAGTGCACAGTCTAAGTCTTTCCATGAATTAGCTGTTGAACCAGAATTCCTTTCGGTAGTTCGAGAACTTTCGTTAGCGTCAACTTTGCGTCAGCATGGCGTCACTGCAACCTTGTAGCAATGTCATGGTTTGTTCTTAGGGCGGGGCAGCAGGCGGGTTCTTCCGCCGACGCTTTACTGTCTCACTGCACCAAGCGGAGGCAAGGTGGCTGCCGTCAGGGGGCAAAAAGAGCAATGGCGGTGGTTTTGTCCTTACCGGAAGTCCGCAGGAGTCGAATGTCAAATGACTCCAACCAATTCTGCAAGGCTGAGGGGAGCGTTCTGTCAAGGGTGGGGCCCATGCCCTAGCAAACAAGCTTTCGAGTCCAGAATTGTCTCACGGTGGGCCAGGCCTGGAACCGGAGGGGTCAACCGCCGGAGTTCAAGGGCAGCAGTAGCAGCAGCTCTTCGGTACAGTCACCGGAGAGGAGCCAGCAGCAGTAACAGCGGCAGTTCGGATGGCACTGCCACCGGGGTGATTCCAGTAGCAGTGACGACAGCAGTTTGGATGGTATCACCACCGGGGTGGGTCCCCGATTACCTTGCTGCGGGGGCCCACTCCTCACGTCGGGCGCTAGCGGCAGTCCTGGTGAACCCGGTGCTTGGGTGGTTGCCTGGCGGCCGCGTGCAGGGGTGCCGGCTCAGCCGAACGGCGAATGAAGTGGCAAGGCGCAATTCAGCTGGCTGACGTGTGAAAGATGCGGTTTGGGGTGCCCTCATCTGCTGGCGAGCCTCCACCTGGGGAGGTGGGGGAGGCCCGTCCGCGTCGCCTCCCCCCGCCAGGGCACCCTCCGTTATTGAAGGAAGAAGTGACTGGGAGGATCCGCACAGCGTGCCAGGGTGAAATTCAGCAGGCCGATGAAAAAGATGGCTGGGTGCAGCTTAGCTGGCCGGCGAATTAAAGACGGTTGGGTGCAGCTTAGCTGGCCGGCGAGTAAAAGACGGTCGGGGTGCCTGGCAAGCCTCCACCTGGGGAGGTGGGGGAGGTCCGTCCGCGTCGCCTCCCCCCGCCAGGGCATCAGCCCTTATTGAAGAAAGAAGAAAGAAGACGGGTAGGCCCGCACAGCATGGCGGGCTCCGCCTTGGTGTTGCCAGAACTTCGGCGCTTCGTATAGCCTCCGGCCTATTCGCACAATTGCCCGCCACTGATGTCAAGGGATTTTTGCATGGCTTTTATAGCCCAAAGTCAACTAAGAGGGACCGCCCAAAACAGGCCAATGTTGCAATTTCGAGGAAGGAGAGGCGAGGACGGTGTCACGTGGACGTTAAGGCTTTGGGATGGAGGTTGCAGCAGACTGTCATGTAAATAGTTGTTTTAAAACGTGTTTTAACCTGTTTACCCTGTTGGTGTGTTTGTTATATCCTATAAGTTATTAAAATGTTATAACTATATTACTTCGTTGGAGTGTTTGTACATATTTGCAGTCTGATAACGAGCACAAGGAGGTTACTGTGCAATCGGAAAAATAACATAGCCCAATTGTGCGCGATCTAGCCCTAGTTTGGTGACGTCGATGGTGGGTGTCAGCAGGCTTCCGTTTGTGCGGGATTTTGTCATGCTTATTGGGCGGGGTGGGCAGTAGGGCAGACATGTTTAGGTAGCGAGAGTAATGGAGTCGGGCTACCTCGCGGTCGTCTCGACCGTGAGCTTGACTCCTTCCCTTGGTTTCATATGTCCCACAAAGGGCTAACTCCTAGCGTTATTTTAGTTTTTGTAAGGTCAAAAAGGATCCTACCAGTGCCTTTACTATCTTGTCGATTCCTGTTCGTTCATCTTTCGCTAGCCGATTCATTCTGGTGGACTCTTTCTTTCTCATCTCTGGGTCGTCTAACGTTATAGCCGACGTTGTGTCCGGCACAGGAGGCTCGGCCGGCGCGGAGGCCGTGAGGACCGAGGCCTCTGTACCGCTTTCGCTCGTGTTCGGGGGTTGTAGATGTTGCACTACTGATTGGGAGGGTGCATACGGAGGGGGCATGTAAATGATCGGGGGACCTAACAGTAATTCGTCATTCGTTCGCTGCTTGGAGGACAACTCAGGGTAGAGCAAAGAAGGGGTCCTAACAGCGTACTGGCCTGAGGTTTCGGGCTCCTGTCTTAGTTTAGTTTCCCTTCTCTCCTTTATGTCTTCTTCTAACTTTCTAGCGGCAAGGTGAGCTGCCTTTCGTAATTCCTTTTCTGCTTTTACTTCTTCCCTCTTTTTCCGTTGCGTCGCTTCTTTGCGCCACATGCCAATACTGTCAAGCATAGTAGGCGTCGTCTTATTGCTACGCAGAGCTACTTCTAGCGCTTCTATCTTGCGGTCGTCGAAGGATCCCATCAGTGGCCACTGACTTTCGGGGTCCTTCTTGGTATATTTATGCCACAGCTTGCTATAAGCTACGGCGACTAGTCCATATGTAGTGAACATGTCCTTATTAGGGGTGCCTTCCAGTGGAGCCGGGTGGTTCACCTCTAATAAGCGGTCCGGGCAGAACCAACTACCAATCAGTGGGGAGAAGATAGGCATGACGGGTTTCAACGGGGACAAAAGTCAGCACTACCTATCTTTTCACTGCTTGCAAAGACTAGACAGAATATCTCTATTCTTCGTTATTTGTAAGCAGAGAATACCTCCAAAGAACCAATATCGAACAACTAGTGTTCGAACAATCAATCAATCAATCAATGGGGAGATAAAGATAGGCACGACGGGTTTCAACGGGGACAAAAGTCTGCGTTACCTACCCTTCACTATTTGCAAAGACTAGACAGAATATTCCTATTCTACGTTATTTGCAAACAGAGAATATCTCAAAAAGCACTATTCTTCAAAACAATCAATGTTCGGACAATCAATCAATGGGGAGATAAAGATAGGCACGACGGGTTTCAACGGGGACAAAAGTCTGCGTTACCTACCCTTCACTATCTGCAAAGGGAGAGAGAGAGAGTATTTCTACTCCTCCCCGTTTGTAGACAGCGAATATCTCAAAGAGAACAATCAATGAGCAATACTAGTATTCAAACAATCAATCAATTATTTCGCACTTTTGTCGTATTTCACGACCTTACCCGGACCGCGTGGACAGTTTCTCGTCTTCCGCCTCCAGCGCCCGATCGTCCTCTACTCTCCGTATTTGCCGCGGCACTCCTGATGGTTCCCAGTCAGGACCGTAGATCACTCGAGAGAGGTCTGCTCGGAACCAGTGAAGTTCGGATGATCGGCTGCCAGACGAGGGTCTATTGGGCAGGAGCTCTCCCGATCGTTGCAGTCGTTCACTCTGTCGTCGGGACCTCTCCCACTGGATCCACGTGTCGCTGATGGGCCCCACGTTTGGGACGCCAATTGTTAAATGGTAGCGGCAGTTTCAGTCGATAACCTTTCAAGTATTTGCCCGGCGGTAATCGCCTCTCATACCACTCGATAATTTACCAATAAAAGAGGCAGGCGCCGGAGACTGGAAGGCAGGAAACAAAGTTTTATTCCGTCGGAGCAGAACACATCAGATCTGACAGCAAGGTATCGTCACGGGGTGCTCTAACTGCATCTCTGAGACCTGGTCTCTTATACACTGGTTTATTGCTTTATTACACATAGTACATTCTTGAGATTCCCTTGATGTCCGGGGGGAATATCCCCTGAAGCCCCGGCTCAGATCCGATCCCACACATAGTTACAGTAGAGGTTCCCACCCTACCCGCAGTGGGAGATGGCTATCGCGCAGCAGGGAATTCCGCTAATTCCCGGGGGTGTGTGCAACCGGCCGGGTCTCAGGGGGTAGGGGCTTTGATTCTACTGTAATCCCTTTGATGTGGGGTGTTTCCCTTACAGTAGGGGCAATAAACTGCATCCGCAGGGCTAGGCGATGGCCTGGGACCAGTTCAGACAATGGGGCGCAGAGGAAGGGGGTTATCAAAGGAGAGGCATGACCATGTATGGGTTGTCGGTCGGAAGTGGTTCCGTAGCAGGGTCGCGCAGAAGGAGAGGGTTTATGGCCTGTATGAGAGAGCGGGGGTGGCCAGCGCGCGGGGGATGCTTGCAGCGCCAGGGGAAAGCGCTGGCGGTCGAGAGTGAGCGGGGAGAGAGTGGGGTGCCTAAAATGGCGGCCGTGCGTTCGCTTGTGCGTGGTGCTGGGGAGGGGCAAGATGGCGCAGATAATGTTCAGTTTGCGAGCTAAATTTCCACACCCCCACCCGCGTACGTATGGAGCGTACCCCCACCCCAACAGTGTAAGTACGACCCCTACCCCCACCCGCGTACGTATGGAGCGTACCCCCACCCCAACAGTGTAAGTACGACCCCTACCCCCACCCGCGTACGCATGGAGCGTACCCCCACCCCAACAGTGTAAGTACGACCCCTACCCCCACCCACGTACGTATGGAGCGTACCCCCACCCCAACAGTGTAAGTACGACCCCTACCCCCACCCGCGTACGTATGGAGCGTACCCCCACCCCAACAGTGTAAGTACGACCCCTACCCCCACCCGCGTACGTATGGAGCGTACCCCCACCCCAACAGTGTAAGTACGACACGTACCCTCACCTCGAATGCATGGAGCGTACCCCCACCCCAACAGTGTAAGTACGACACGTACCCTCACCTCGAATGCATGGAGCGTACCCCCACCCCAACAGTGTAAGTACGACACGTACCCCCACCTCGAATGCATGGAGCGTACCCACATCCGTGCATGTCATGAGCGTACATATTGTGAATCTGGAGAGGTGGGTGCAGAGTCCTCCCAGCAGTGCCCTGAGACAGGAGGGGTGGGTGCAGAGTCCTCCCAGCAGTGCCCTGAGACAGGAGGGGTGTGTGCAGAGACCTCCCAGCAGTGCCCAGACACAGGAGGGGTGTGTGCAGAGTCCTCCCAGCAGTGCCCTGAGACAGGAGGGGTGTGTGCAGAGTCCTCCCAGCAGTGCCCTGAGACAGGAGGGGTGTGTGCAGAGTCCTCCCAGCAGTGCCCAGACACAGGAGGGGTGGGTGCAGAGTCCTCCCAGCAGTGCCCAGACACAGGAGGGGTGTGTGCAGAGTCCTCCCAGCAGTGCCCTGAGACAGGAGGGGTGTGTGCAGAGCCCTCCCAGCAGTGCCCAGAGACAGGAGGGGTGGGTGCAGAGTCCTCCCAGCAGTGCCCTGAGACAGGAGGGGTGTGTGCAGAGTCCTCCCAGCAGTGCCCAGAGACAGGAGGGGTGGGTGCAGAGTCCTCCCAGCAGTGCCCTGAGACAGGAGGGGTGGGTGCAGAGTCCTCCCAGCAGTGCCCTGAGACAGGAGGAGTGGGTGCAGAGTCCTCCCAGCAGTGCCCTGAGACAGGAGGGGTGTGTGCAGAGTCTTCCCAGCAGTGCCCAGACACAGGAGGGGTGGGTGCAGAGTCCTCCCAGCAGTGCCCAGACACAGGAGGGGTGTGTGCAGAGTCCTCCCAGCAGTGCCCTGAGACAGGAGGGGTGTGTGCAGAGTCCTCCCAGCAGTGCCCTGAGACAGGAGGGGTGTGTGCAGAGTCCTCCCAGCAGTGCCCAGAGACAGGAGGGGTGGGTGCAGAGTCCTCCCAGCAGTGCCCTGAGACAGGAGGGGTGTGTGCAGAGTCCTCCCAGCAGTGCCCAGAGACAGGAGGGGTGGGTGCAGAGTCCTCCCAGCAGTGCCCTGAGACAGGAGGGGTGTGTGCAGAGTCCTCCCAGCAGTGCCCAGAGACAGGAGGGGTGGGTGCAGAGTCCTCCCAGAAGTGCCCAGACACAGGAGGGGTGTGTGCAGAGTCCTCCCAGCAGTGCCCTGAGACAGGAGGGGTGTGTGCAGAGTCCTCCCAGCAGTGCCCTGAGACAGGAGGGGTGTGTGCAGAGACCTCCCAGCAGTGCCCAGACACAGGAGGGGTGGGTGCCCATCACTCCCAGCAGTGCCCATGGAACGCAAAGGGTGGAGTAGTCACAGATACCATGCCCACAAATGTCAGTCAGGTGCACAAAGACCCTGCAGTACATGTACCACATGTGTGCGAGGCTGGGAGTATACGCATGCATAGCGCAGAAAAGAAAACATGTCCACATGAAGTCATGTCAATAGGCCACATACACAAGTCCAATGACTACCAAGGATGCCACGAATGATGCAGGTGGAGACATCGCTCAGCATGCATGTGCAAAGGTGAAGGACTAGGTCACACACCCAGCTAATGGACACACAGCTCTGTGCTAAATTCAGGGGACACCCTGCAGGGAAGAAGTCAGGGTACACAGAGGAAGGAATACACCTTGGGACAATTGCAACATGCAGCAACTGCTTACATGAATGGAGAAAGGTAGCTAACACCGTGTGAGGCACACAGATCCCAGGGTCCCCCCTATGAGCAGCACAGTACTACATTTCCCACACACCCAACACATGACCAACACCCACAACCATGTAGCAGCCCCACCAACATCAATGCCAGCAATGCAGGAATGTTCCAAGGGTAAAAAATAAATAGCTTTATTCAGCATGAGCAAAAAACTAGAATGACGTAAGTCCAATATTAACAAAGGCCATAGGGCAGTCCAGGAGTCCCAGCTGGATGGGGGACACAGTGGGATGCGTGTCCCCTAGCTTGCCTGCACAGTTACAATCCATCGTCTTCCACAGGGGTGAGGGCATCATGTGGGGGGGAAGAAACAGGCACCGCAGGGACAGGAGGGTGAAGGGCAGGCGTCGTGGGTGCAGGGATGGAGGACTCCACCACAGGGGGTGGGGCAGGGCCAAAGGCGGAGGCCAGGATCTCTCTGCACACCTTAGCAAGGTCCTCCAGGGACTCCCCTGCACCCGAAGGAACCACAGGCCCCAAGGAGGGGGGGGGGGTCAGAGGGATGGGTCGCAGCACCACTGGGGGAGGGTGTGGACAGGGGGGGGGGGACTCAACCACCCTGACCGAGGACTTCCTTGACCGCTTGCGTGGTGGCGTCACTGTGGGGCTCAGGGACAGAGCGGCCATGAAGGAGTCTTTGGGGGAGATGTGGCCAGGAGAGCTGAGGAGAGGGGATTTGGAGGGAATGGATTGGGTGGAATGCGGACTCCCACTCTGGCTGCGTGTCACACGTTTGCCCCCCGACCCAGTGGGTGTGCCTACTGCACCCTGTGTGTGCGTGTCAGGAGGTGTGCGGCGGACCTTCCCTGCTGGTGTGGTGCCTGTGTCTGTTGTGGTGGGTGCATGCTGACGTCTGGGTGTATGTGGGACAGGCATGGGAGTGGGAATTGTGGAAGGAGCAGGGGTAGGGGGTGGGACGTAGCGCTGCAGGAGACCCACTGCTGCAGTCAGTGTGGAGTCTATGGACCTCAGCAAGTTGCGTTGGTCAGCCTGCGATGAATGAATGCCCTCCAAGTATGCCTCCATGTTGTTGAGGACCTGGCTGTGGCCATGGAGGACATTAAGGATCGCAGTCTGACCAATCTGCAACTGCCGCTGGATGTCCACAGACTCAGCATTGGCGGCAGCAGTGGAGACAGGGGCAGGGGGTGCGGTGCCTGGCAGGAAGGAGACATGTGGTGACCGGGCACGTTGGGAAGGGACACGAGCACGTGGGAGGTGGCTGATGCAAATGGAAGGGGCGGTGCCATATGTAGGGCTGCTGTCAGATGGTGGTGCAGCCACCGCCCACTCGGAGTGATCATCCTCGGACCCGTCAGCTTCATAGTCTGTTGTGCCAGTCGACAGGTCCCCGGGTTCACTCTCCACCGCCTCTGTCCCACTCGAAGTGCCAGCCCCGATGTCACCGCTGGCACTGGTGCTCGGTCCCTCTGCGCCGTCTGTGTCCATGTCTCCCTCCGTGTCCCCCGACGATGCTGTGGGCAGGGTGAAGAGACAGAAAGTTATCATACACCTGTATACATATGTCACATGAGTCAAATCTATGTAGGTTACAGTGCATAGCCTGAAACAAAGGAAGAGTTACATCTACATAACAAGGTACATATGTAGGGCATGCAAGACACAGTTTTTTGACCCACCATGCCATTGAAAATCCATGGAGAGCATGACACAATAGCAAATGAGATGATATGGCATTTTGACTGAGGAGCAAGGCCCTGGGGACAATCCAGCACTGCATCTGCACCACACAGCGTGGCAGGAAATTGGGATGAGCAGGGACCAAATCCAGGAACTAGAGGCACATGCAGCATAGGTAATACTGATAACATGCCCACCCTGACTGGCACACTGCACCTTGAGTGTATGTCCAGGCAAACATCACACACTGGCCAGTCCTAGCAAGGAGATATCAGGTCTTAACATGTCGGACATGCCCGCACCACCCACCCCCTACATGAGACAAATCAATGGAGACACAGGAAGCACGTACATCTCTTAGTCAGGGTGAAATACACATGGGATGCAAAACTTCTATATTGCACACAAACTACCCAAGGTGCGGCTGTGCAAATTATCATGTACAAATGGGCAGCATCAGATGATTGCAACAAGACACAAAGGCAATGGCCACCGTGAGTATGTAATAGGAAAATCAGGTCAGGCTGTACAGTGGACACTTGTAATACATCTCACGTCAATATACATGTTGCCAGGGGACAATGGCACAGAGCACAACCTATGCTGTAGACACAGTGATTGTCGAAATTCTCGGATTACACACATGATACCTAGGAAAATATGCCCCTGGGGACAGTAGTGGCCACACAACTCCATGCTCCTGAATGGGAATGACTGCAACACACGCTAACATCCCTGCACTATGCCTAACGCACAATCATGCACATCATGTCACAGGCCACCACATGGGACATGCCTGCTGGAAGGCCTGGCACTCGAGAGATTAACTCCCATGTCTGGACTCAGCATTAGTGCCAACTGACATGGAACCCACAAGTCCAGAACTGGACAGGGCACAGGCAAGGTCACAAAACCTGTTACACACCACCCCCACACATGATGCTGCAGGCATTGTACACTTGAAGAAGGTGTCAGGCTACATAACCTTGTGATGGAGTGACTACACACAGACCAGGGAACACATTGCAAGGAGGGGAAGGGAGGCAGGAGAGCACTGCAATACTGTGGGGAACAGGATCTGCACAGCACCATAAACCCTGGAAGTGTATCCATGGAACAGTGCACTTACAAATGCTGGTGAAACACAACAAACACACACATGTACCTACCCCCTTCCGGCTGCTGCATCTCCTGTAGGCGCCTGTCCAAGTCAGGAAAGACCACCGCCAGCACACGTTTCTGGATGTGGGAGAGACGGCGGCGCCCGCGGTTCTTATGGCTCTCAGGTGAGTCCCCCAGCAGGACCTGTGCGATCCTCCGCGTCCAGCACCGGATATCCTGCCAGCGTTTCCTCACCTGGGGCAGGCGCCGCTTCCGACCATCTCACGGCGCTGACGGCGTCCAGCCATATCTTCTCCTTGGCAGAGGCGTCTACCTGTGAGGATGGACAAGTGACACTACATCAATACACCTGGCACATGTCACAGGGACACAGATCAGAACACATTTGCTGTTTACAACAAGGCATAGTATGCATCCAACGCATTGCACCTTTGTCATAGGGACATGATCCTCTGGGGGAAGGCCAAAAGCAGTACGTCCCATTGAAAGGACACAGGTGGAATGAGGGCAACTACACAATCAATGAGCCAGGCTCACACTGTGCATCACACCCACCCCTCCTGTCTCTGGGCACTGCTGGGAGTACTCTGCACCCACCCCTCCTGTCTCAGGGCTCTGCTGGGAGGACTCTGCACACACCCCTTCTGTCTCAGGGCACTGCTGGGGGTACTCTGCACACACCCCTCCTGTCTCAGGGCACTGCTGGGAGTGATAGGCCCCCACCCCTCCTTTCTCAGGGCACTGCTGGGAGTGATAGGCCCCCACCACTCCTGTCTCAGGGCACTGCTGGGAGGACTCAGCACACACCCCTCCTGTCTCAGGGCACTGCTGGGAGGACTCTGCACCCACCCCTCCTGTCTCTGGGCACTGCTGGGAGTGATAGGCACCCACCCCTCCTGTCTCAGGGCACTGCTGGGAGTGATAGGCCCCCACCCCTCCTGTCTCAGGGCACTGCTGGGAGGACTCTGCACACACCCCTCCTGTCTCTGGGCACTGCTGGGAGTGATAGGCACCCACCCCTCCTGTCTCAGGGCACTGCTGGGAGTGATAGGCCCCCACCCCTCCTGTCTCAGGGCACTGCTGGGAGTGATAGGCCCCCACCCCTCCTGTCTCAGGGCACTGCTGGGAGTGATAGGCCCCCACCCCTCCTGTCTCTGGGCACTGCTGGGAGACATCAGGCATTCCCCCCCCTGGGACCCCCCCTACAGTACATAGCATGTGTGTCACACCTGGACACAATGGCAGAAGTCACAGTCACAAAAAAGGGACACAGTCTGTGGCAGTGGACACTGCACTCACCTGCTAACCTGGTCGCCCATACAGCATGGGGTACCGTGGGAGGATCACATCCACCAAAGCCATGTTCTCCTCAAGGGTGAATGGCTGTGACCTCTCCACAGCCCTTGACATGGTTCTAGGGAATCAGTAGCAGCAGCTGGGTCATGGAATACAGAGATGTGCAGGCAAGTGCTCCCTCATGGGACCTGGCTGCCTTATATCTGCCTTGCTGGCCCATCTCATGCACAGGAGTACAGAGTGATTGGTCACTCACATTAGAATCCTATGTTTCCTCCAATCCCTTCAAACCTAGCAGTCTGTGGGTTCTCTATCGGTTTCATTCTCCTGCATGATGTCAGCCCCACAAACACATTGCAACAAAGTAGAAGAATTCCAACTGACTTCTGCTGTGCACCTTCCAGAACAAAATCGAAATTTGAACTTGGTCTCCATGGCAACCAGCATGCATGTAGGCCTTAATACTTGTCCCTCATGTGTCCCCTATGTAATTTGGAGCTTCACACACAGGTACGGTGCGTTCCGGGGCCCTAGGGCACCCCAAATGCATTGCAACGGCCCGTACACGCGTGCCTACGTTCACTATCACTCTGGGTGTCCTCGCGTATGCTTACTCGTAGTGGGACGGGCCGTACACACGCATGTACGCTCACTATCACTACGAGTACGCATACGCGAGGACACCCAGAGTGATAGGGAGCGTACAGGCGCGTGTACGGCCCGTACCACTACGAGTACGCATACGCGAGGACACCCAGAGTGATAGGGAGCGTACAGGCGCGTGTACTGCCCGTACCACTACGAGTACGCATACGCGAGGACACCCAGAGTGATAGGGAGGGTACAGGCGTGTGTACGGCCCTACCACTATCGGTGTCCTTGCGTATGCGTACTCGTAGTGGTACGGGCCGTACACACGCCTGTACGCTCCCTATCACTCTGGGTGTCCTCGCGTATGCGTACTCGTAGTGGTACGGGCCGTACACACGCCTGTACGCTCCCTATCACTCTGGGTGTCCTCGCGTATGCGTACTCGTTGTGGTACGGACCGTACAAATGCCTGTACGCTCGCCATCACGATGGGTACACATACGGCAGCACTCCCATAGTGATATGGGAACGTACACAGGCCCTCTTAGCAGCAGTACGGTGGTTTTCACACATCACAGTGGTGATAGGCGGCACACAGGTAGGAAGAGGGCAGACATACTTGTCCATGGATGGACATACTTGTCCATGGATGGACATACTTGTCCATGAATGGACATCAAGGCATCGTCTGTGCATTACTACATGTGTGGGGCACAGGTGTGACAGGCTGTGATGTGAAGCATTACTCCTGAGTGGAGAAGGCACCAGATGTATGATGAGATGTGTACAGATGTACTGTGTGACGGTGCAATGTGTGCCAGGCATGCCCTTGACTCCTTTGACATGTGTGCATGTCGTACTGCACACTTGGGGTGAGCGTCACTGGCATGGCACGGACACCAACACACGGAAGTGTCCCCTGATGCCCGGTACAGGGGTTACCGCACCTGCCTTGTCAGTACCCACGGTGCACAATGTGACAATGTCATGTATGCATGGGGGCTTCCCATCAGGTTGATGTTGGAGCACCCTCTAAAGCTGCAGCTGTTGCAGCAACCAACATGTGTCTGTGTGTAGATTGACATTGCACACTGTTCCGCACACCATGCCACATGTGGTATCGGATGTGAGGTGCACATGTATGCATGGGACACGGAGTAGCGTGACAAGGACATGTCTGCATCCTCACAATGAATGGGTGGTGAGTCATGACATGTGCACCTTCATGGCAAGGTGTGTGGGCTGTCCTAGTGTAATGTCATGTGACCTGTGGCTCTAGTGTCCCGCTAACAGTCTCTGCTATCGGCATCCTACTTCTGCTGATGTGTGGGCGTATGTCACTCCTGTCTTGCGTCTGGCTGTTCACTTGCACTGGGACACAGCTATTCCCATGGCATGGCATGGGGCAGTTCTCACTCTCCGTGTTTAGCTGGGTCTTGGTAGGAGTGTCACCTGGCAGCCATACGTGTCCTGGGCATGTAGCACATACCTGACTCCCTATGTGGCATATGTTTATTGACAGATTTACATGTGCTCAGTACATATGAATTGTTGTCGTAGTGCACTCACTCTTCCTTGTCACTTCCTAATTACTGCAGGGCGCCGCCTCTTGCACGACCAATTCCGGACTTGGCTGCCATGCGGGAGAATGACAGCATCCGTTGCTACCGCTTCACCCAACCGTTGATTCTGGAGTTGACGGCGAGACTGGCACCACACCTGCAACTGCAGCACAGGTATCCTACGGCACTGACACCCCAGCTGAAGGTAATGGCTGCCCTACATTTTCTTGCCACGGGTACCTTTCAATATACCATAGCTCATGTTGGTGGCATGTCCCAGAGCATCTTCTGCCGTGTGCTGCATGATTTCTTAGAGGCCATGTTGATTCACCTGGATGACTTCATCAAGTTCCCAACCCCTGAACAGTTGACTGCGGTCAAGCGTGGATTCTATGCCCTGGGAGGGAGGCCCCATGTCATTGGGTCCATAGATGGGACACATGTAGCTTTGGTACCACCACACGCACGGGAGGTAGCGTACCGCAATCGGAAGCACTACCACTCCATCAATGCCCTTGTGGTGTGTCAGTCCAACATGGTGATTTCACATGTCTGTGCTCGTTTTCCAGGATCAGCACACGATGCCTACATCATGAGGCGTAGCAGGATGCCTGAAATGATGATGCAGCTGCGCAACGAAAGAGCATGTGTTGTTGGTGGGTACAGTCTGTCTGTCCTGTATTTTGCATAGCCTACCAGCACGACCGCTTCACCAGTACTAACCATGTCCATGTGCTTCCCATGTAGGGGACGCTGGCTATCCCAACATGCCTTGGCTGCTCACACCTCTCCGCAACCCCATCACGCCGGCCCAGCTCCGCTACAACACCGCCCATGGCCGGACAAGGCGAGTGATCGAGAGGGCGTTTGGCCTGCTGAAGAGCCGATTTCGGTGCCTCCACAAGACCGGCGGCGCGCTCCCATATGCCCCTGCGAAGGTCTGCAAAATCTTCATGGTCTGCTGCATGCTGCACAACATGGCAGTTGAGAGAGCTGTGCCACTCATCCTGGATCAAGATGATGAGGACCATCCACCCGTGGAGGACGAAGGGCTTGGCAATGGGGCTAGTGATGTGGAGGATGTGGAGCCGCAAGAGGACATCCGGACTCGGCTCATACGCGACTTCTTTGCTTAGTGGTGAGTACCAGTGTCTGAGTGTGCACGCAATGGTCCCCGTGTGGCATGTGTTGTGATGTGTGTCTCCACCTGCATGTATGGCACGTGAGTCAGAGGTGTGTGTGGGTGTGTCACTGGAGTGATGGTGGCAGTGATGGTTGTATTTCCCCAGTCATAATTGTGACCTAGCATGTTGTCATCCATACATGTGTCGAGTAAATGCACATGCAAGTGGCTGTGCTTTTTGTGGCTGACTTCTTGTGTGTCTCTCTTCCCCAGGTACTTGCGCATGCCGTCTGCTGGTTGCATTGTTGTGGCACTGCTATTCCTCATGGACACGTCATCGTGGGCTGACTCAGCGTTACAGGCACGGACACGTTTGGAAGTCTCCATAGGGTAAGGGATGCATCAGGGGTGTATTGAGTGTGGCAGTTGTTCACGATGTATGCACACTGCCCCTGTCGATGTTTGGTTCCTCTGCAGCCATGTAGCATCACCATGGGACACGACATGCAGCTGTGTACACCTGAATAGATGGCCTGACTGGTTGACAGTCATCAGTGATGGGATGGTGGATTGTGATGATGGCATCAATGTGTGTGACACTGCCCTCGGACACATACGGTTAGCATTGGCTTGACATGGTGTGGGACTTCCACATCAGCGGATTTATGGTGTATGGCAGGCTCTCCGTGAGCAGCTGTGGGTGTTTAGCTGTTAGCCGACAATTGTGTGCCAGTTCCATGGCTAACACGCATTTGTGCTGCAGAAGGGGGGTGCCAGTGTTGGACCCACATGTTCCTCCACAAGATGTGTTCATGTGTACTTCAAGTTGCCTCTTCAGTCCCGAAAACATGACTAATAAAGGTGTCCCTATGCCTCCAAGGTGCCTCTTCTCAGTCAATACTGGTGTGTTGCCACGGTGCATCCAGCATGTCTGGCATGGTTTTCCCGGATAGTGGCTATGTGTCGATGTGTCGAGTAGCAAGATGCAAGATGTGTGTGTGGGCTGAGACTGTGTATTGGGCATGATGTCCATGACTGTGTGGGTATTGTGACATGTGCCATCCCCATGCATCCAACGTTGGCCAGGCCCCCATTCTCTGCATCCACCGGACTCAGGCTTGCAGGACATGGTTCTGCCACCTGTCTACACATACCTGGGTGCCCCCCAGGACACTCCACATGATCCCTGACCTCTGCGCATGACTGTTGCTGTACTCAATGTGTCTGTCAGCACGGTTGTGCGGCCACCCCCTCAGCTGGTTGGGCCCATCACGGGTGTGTATGGTGCTCCATGTCTGTCTTGCCTAATACACTGTGACCCGTGTGTCCTGTGCCAGACTCAGGCCCCAGGGTGTGGATGGTTGAAGTCAAAAGGGAACTCAGGCATGTTTAGACTTTACAACACACATGTAAGGTAATAATGCAACCAGCAGGCATCTTCTCTTCATGGTGTGATTTTTTATTTGGGGGAGGGGGATAAAGTGAGGGGCTTTCCGGGAGTTTGGAATCTAAAGTTCAGTAGGGGAGTTGGTGTCCTTGCCATTGGAAATCCTCATAGTCCATGCCACAGTCTTTGTCAACATTGGTCAGAGAGTGACCAGCAGGGCCATGTGGCAGAGAATGTCTCTTGATGCTGTGATGCTGTTGCTCCAGTGGGCCAGGTGCCAGGCCAGGTGTCCTGGGAGATGGTGATGTAGCGCCGACCCTCACGGTCCTTTCCGTGGACGACCCGGCCTCCTGCGGGGACCCTCAGCAGCAGGCCGTGACGATGTTTGGGATGCTCCGTCGGATGTCTCCTCCTCCTCCTGATCCCTCCCTGTGGGTGGTGATGTTCTACGCCGTCTGGCACAGGGAGGGTTGCCCATGTTGTCGGCCATCCGACGGAGTGTATCGTGAATCCCCTGGAACACCGTCACTTGCTCAGCCTGTCTGTCCTCCATCCTCCGTTGGTGTTGCAGTAGACAGGCATGTTGCTCCGCATGTTGCTGGGCCTGCTGGGTCTTTATCTCATCGAGGGTCCCCTTGATCTCATTGAGGGTGGACACCACCTGGGCCATGCCCGTGGTGTCCTGCCGGTATGTGTCCATGATGTTACGGACATGTGAAAATACCGGTTCCCCAGCCAACTGGTCAGGCTCGCGCCTCCGCCGTCCTCCACTCCCACCACCCCTGCCCACTTGCACCTGGCCTGCCCTTGTGGGTACATCGGGTCTCCGGGACCCCTGAGGGGTGGCATTGGCGTTGTCGCCTGCCTCCTCCTGGGTGCCCGGGACACTGTGTCCCTCCTGGCCAGCCTGGCTGCATGGTGGTGGTGGGGCAGGGATCCTGGGTGTCTCCTGGGATGTGGCAGGAGTGGGGGTGGTGGTTGGCACAGTTGTACCTGACGCAGGTGCTGCAGGTGGTTGGACACCAGAGGGGCCAGGTCGGTCGGGGTCGTCCACAGAGTGGTGAGAGTCGTCGCTGCCGGTGGGATCGGGCTCCCGCAGTTCCGGGTCCTGTGAGTCTTCCCCCCCAGTGTTGGGGGGTGAACCACGACGTTGACCTGTGTGTGAGAGAGACAATGTTAATTTTGGACCATGCAACATCCATGTTTCATCAGTTTCAAAGTTGGCACTTTTCCTCTTGGAATTAGGATCTGTCTTGCATTCCACTCACAGTGCACTTGTGCATGGGTGTGTCCCTTGGGCACCACTTTGGCCCCTTTAACTATGTGTGGCACAGTCTTACTTGCTGCGTCAAGTGTGACTGCAGTCAGCAGTGGAGTGGGCAGGTGTGGCGAGCCATGCATTGGCGCCTTCCGTGTAGCACTGTACATGTGCACATGGAGTGGATCCACACACTTATAAAATGCAGGTAGCTGTCGTTGTGCTCGTGCACAGGTTGTGACATGGCCCTGTGTTTTGCCATGGAGAAGAGGGGGGGTTCTGGCACTGGCCACCCTTGGCTACATGCACACAGTCTACCTGCTGACGAGCAGACATTCCCACACACCACACGGCTGATTTGCTCTCCCTGTGTCTCCCTCCCTCTCTGTCCCACTCTCCCTCCCTCCGTGTGTCAGCCTCCTTCCTCTGTCCGTCTCCCTGTGTCTCCCTCCCTCTCTGTCCCCCTCTCCCTCCCTCCGTGTGTCAGCCTCCTCCCTCTGTCCGTCTCCCTGTGTCTCCCTCCCTCTCTGTCCCCCTCTCCCTCCCTCTCTGTCCCCCTCTCCCTCCCTCCGTGTGTCAGCCTCCTCCCTCTGTCCGTCTCCCTGTGTCTCCCTCCCTCTCTGTCCCCCTCTCCCTCCCTCCGTGTGTCAGCCTCCTCCCTCTGTCCGTCTCCCTGTGTCTCCCTCCCTCTCTGTCCCCCTCTCCCTCCCTCTCTGTCCCCCTCTCCCTTCCTCTGTGTGTCACCCTCTGTCACCTGAGCCCAGCTTCCTGGCCACACACTGTTAGCAGATCTTTGAATGGCCCTTGGCTTGTTGATGTGCGTTTGTTTCTGATCTCCAGGCACCCATTGGGTGTAGTGTGTGTCTGTGCGCTGCTGCTGTGGTGGTGTGTGCTGCCACTCTTTCACAATGTTGGCTGTTCATTAGCTGCTGTCATGTGCAAAACAGTGCCTTCACCCCCATGTGTTGATGCAAGGCGTCCGCCATTTGCTGGAATGTCTTTCCTGTGTGGGTACACACTGTTTGTCTGGCTGTGACCTAGGCCATATGGGCAGAGGGCATTGTTGTCTGCTTCTGAGTTGCACTATGTGATTTTTGGGGCCCACCCTCCCGCCATCCGGGTTACCGTGTCATGTGTTGGTGTCTTCTGTAGCCTGTGACTTGACATTGTCCAGCTGGGTGCATGGGGCATGGTGGCGGCAGTGGCATGTGCGTGTTCATGGAGTGTGGTTGAGTCATGCGATAGGTTGGGGTGGTTGCGTGCCTGTTAGTGATTTTGGTTGTGGATGACGTTCCCCCCATGTGAGGTGCGTTGTTTGTGTACTCGCCCGGGTCTCGGAGTCCTCCTAATCCTTCGACTGCCTCCACCGGCTGTATGGCCATCACCCTCTCCTCCCAGGGCTGGTAGTGTACGGGTCTGCGGGATGGCCCTCCTCCAGTGGCGTTGGCCTGGTTGTGTTCCTCCAGCATCTTGGCTCGGACCCTCCTCCGCAGGTCGTACCACCTGGATTGGCATTCCTGCCTGGTCCTTCTGGTGTCCGCAACAGCATTCACAGCATCGATGATGGTCTGCCACATGGCTGTTTTTGCTGCCATGCTGGGGTTTCTGACCAATGTTCCAAAGAGCTGTGGCTCGACTCTGAGGATTTCATCGACTAGAACCTCCAACTCTCGGTTACTGAACTTTGGATTCTTGGTAGTGGGCATGGTGAGGGGTGTGGATGGGGGGGGTGTGTGGATGGTTGTGGGTGTGTGGGTGTGGTTGTGCAGGTGTGTGTGTGTGTGTGAATGTGATGAGGGGGTGTTTGTGAAGGTGGTTGTGTGAAGGTGTGCAAGTGTAAGGTGTGGTGTAGCTTGTAGTATGGTGCTGTAGGTCTGTGGTGTCTGGCAGCAGTGAGTCTGTTGCAAAGGCTCATGGTTTGTGTGTGTGGGCCCTTTTTATTGGTCCATTGGTGGGTGTGGCTGTGTTTGAAGTTTGGGTGGGTGTGTTATAAGGAGTGGTGGTGTATTGGGCCTCTGTTTGTTTTTGGCAGTTGCAGGTCAGTGAATGTGTTATTTTAGTGGCTGTTGGACATGTTTAGTGGCTTTGTGCCATTCGAATGGTGTATTCTTGTGTTGTTTTCTTTTGTCCTGGTTGTGTACGTGCGTTTTTAGCGTGTGTACGGTGTGTACATGGGCCATTTGGTTGTACGGTGCTGTCCTTGTGTGTGGCTTGGTACGACTCGTACATGCGGTCGTGATGTTGGGGCATGGGGTGCGCTCCGTACTTAAGAGGTTGTGGTGGGGGTTCGACTCGAACGTACTGGGGTGTCCATTCAGGGGGGGTACGACACGTACAGGGGTGGGGGTTCGACTCGAACGTACTGGGGTGTCCATTCAGGGGGGTACGACACGTACAGGGGTGGGGGTACGACTCGAACGTACTGGGGTGTACATAGAAGGTGGGACGACACGTACAGGGGTGGGGGTACAACTTGAACGTACTGGGGTGTCCATACTGGGGGGTACGACACGTACAGGGGTGGGGGTTCGACTCGAACGAACTGGGGTGTACATAGAAGGTGGGACGACACGTACAGGGGTGGGGGTACGACTCGAACGTACTGGGATGTCCATACTGGGGGGTACGACACGTACAGGGGTGGGGGTTCGACTCGAACGTACTGGGGTGTCCATTCAGGGGGGTACGACACGTACGGGGTGGGGGTTCGACTCGAACGTACTGGGGTGTCCATTCAGGGGGGTACGACACGTACAGGGGTGGGGGTACGACTCGAACGTACTGGGGTGTACATAGAAGGTGGGACGACACGTACAGGGGTGGGGGTAAGACTCGAACGTACTGGGGTGTCCATTCTGGGGGGTACGACACGTACAGGGGTGGGAGTTCGACTCGAACGTACTGGGGTGTCCGTTCAGGGGGGTACGACACGTACAGGGGTGGGGGTACGACTCGAACGTACTGGGGTGTACATAGGAGGTGGGACGACACGTACAGGGGTGGGGGTACGACTCGAACGTACTGGGGTGTCCATACTGGGGGGTACGACACGTACAGGGGTGGGAGTTCAACTCGAACATACTGGGGTGTCCGTTCAGGGGGGTACGACACGTACAGGGGTGGGGGTACGACTCGAACGTACTGGGGTGTACATTGACGGTGGTACGACACGTACAGGGGTGGGGGTATGACTCGAACGTACTGGGGTGTACATTGACGGTGGTACGACACGTACAGGGGTGGGGGTATGACTCAAACGTACTGGGGTGTACATACACGGGTGGGGGTGTACATACACGGGGGGTACGTCTCGGACGTACGGGGGCGGGGGAGTGTTGGGCGCGTATGCGGGCACATGTCTCAATGGTTGCTATGGGAGTTCGGTGCGGACGGAGTTTTTTCCATACGGTTGTGACATCGGACGCACAGGATGGATCGTGATTCCTCGGTCGGACTTCACCTTTCACATTTGTACGGTACATCGTCCGAGGACGTGTCGGACACAATTTCCGACCCGAGGACGTGTGGGAATTCATTCCCGATGCGGTTCGTATGGTCTTTTTACCATGCGAATCGTGATTGCCAGTTCGTACGGCACTTGTACGATTCGTACGGTAAAAAGACCGGATACGAGTCGCACGGGGAATTTTTTTACCGGATCGTAATCGGCACCTAGAGTCTACAAAAATCATCATAGCAACATAGCAAAAACACAATGTCGCTCATTCAGTAGCCTCAAGTGTTTCTTGACCTAAATGCTGGTCTTAAAAAAAAACACAAAAGAGTGTGCGGGCATTAGGTATTAGCTGTCGATACATTAAAGCCACACAGGTGTGCATAAATCTCACTACTTTTAAAAGCCTTTTAAGGAACAATCATCTAGGATACGTAAAATAGTTACAAAAAAAACAAAATGTAGGGTGTCTGGTGGAGACCTGTTGTGGCAACCACACAGGCCCCTATCTGCTAGGTGTTGGGTAAACCCTGGGGGGGAGCCAATAAATGATGAAACTGATTCAACCTAAAATGAGTAATCAAAAATCTATCATATTCACTTGTTAAAATTGACAAATACGGCTCCATGCCCTGCACAGACAATACTAGGGTGTGTGCTGTGACCATGGGTTTTTTTAAGTTCCTTGTCTTCTGAGTAAGCTACTAGATATTTAAAAAACAACTCTTTAATGTTGTTCTTATCCGGTGGCCTCAGGTTCTCGTAAAGCTCTACTTAAAGCAGAATGTATCTAAGCCATGGTATTTTTTGTGCATGGTCAAGTGAGAGGCAGTTCCGGATTACTAGTCTATTACAACCTGCCTCCTCATTTGACCATATCTTCACCCAGCATAACAGCGGTTTAACGGCCACCAAATCCATAATGCATTTAGCCCCTAATTCTGCGTGTATCGAATACGATGGGGTACCCTAGTTAACTTTTAAAATATGCCTAAAGTATTTTTATTTTCTGCAATTTGTATGTTGTTTGCCACCATGTACCCCCATACCTCACTTCCATAAAGGGACCTTAGAAATACAATAGGAATTATATAGCTTTAAAATTCTCCAAGGTGACCATGAGCCTAGCCTAATTAATTATTTGAGATGGCACCCATTGATCTGTTCATTTCTAAAAGCGTCCCCTCCTGTAGGTCTTTAAAATTAAGCTTATCATCGAATAATATGCAAAGGTAAGAAAAGGCTGGTACCTTCGCTATACTATGTGTACCTACTTTGTATGAGTTATGTCTGCTGGCCTGCTTACAAATTTACATAACATATGATTTGGATAGGTTCGGTGATAAGACCATCTCAGTCATGAAAGACACAAACCCGTCCAATAAGACCTGCAGACCCCACGGGGTTCGGGCTAACAGTACTGCGTTGTCCGTGTACAGCAATACGGGAACCGGTCTGGTTCCTATCCTTGGAGTTTCGACCTGTAAGGCTGTCAGGAATGAGTGGAGGCCATTAAGATAAAGCATGAATAAAAAAGGAGCCAATATGCATCCTTGTCTAACTCCACTTGAGCATTTAAAATGATCAGTGATGTTTATCTGACCACAGCGGTGGTATTAAAATGTAATGTCATCAAGACATTAATTATCGCCGGCTCAACATCAAGCTCGCCAAGTTGTTTTCAAAGTTTGCTACGGTTCACCCGGTCGAAAGCTGAGGTGAGATCCATAAAACCCAGATACAGTGCTCCAGATTTTGCTATTGTTTATTTCACCATTAAAAGATAGAGATTGAGGCACTGATCTGTGGTGGATTTACCTAATACAGTTGGAGTCTGCCCTGCTATTTAGCAAAACCCGGCCCAGGTCATTCACAGTGGAATCAATGAGAGATATAGAGCATTAGCACTGAGGATTGGGGGTGAGTGTCTGAAAAGTTTCAGCATTCCGTCCATCATCTACTTGGGCCCGATTCACAGAACTAACTTAAGACAAAATCCTAAACTTACTACCATTTTGGTATTCACAGAAGGCACTTACTCATTTTGGTATTCACAGAAGGCACTTACTCATTACGGTATTCACAGAAGGCACTTACTCATTACGGTATTCACAGAAGTTAGGAGTCCTATCTTTAGGACTCCTAAATGCCTTCTGTGAATACCGAAAGTCTTAAAATTAGGATTTTTCTCAGTTTAGTAGTAGTATAGTTAGGACTCCTAACTTTAGGACTCCTAAATGCCTTCTGTGAATACCGACAGTCTTAAAATTAGGATGTTTCTCAATTTAGTAGTAGTAAAGTTAGGACTCCTAACTTTAGGACTCCTAAATGCCTTCTGTGAATACCGAAAGCCTTAAAATTAGGATTTTTCTCAGTTTAGTAGTAGTAAAGTTAGGAGTCCTAACTTTAGGACTCCTAAACTGAGAAAAATCCTAATTTTAAGACTTTCGGTATTCACAGAAGGCATTTAGGAGTCCTAAAGTTAGGACTCCTAACTTCTGTGAATACCGAAGTGAGTAAGTTTCTTCTGTGAATACCAAAATGAGTAAGTGCCTTCTGTGAATACGAAAATGGTAGTAAGTTTAGGATTTTGTCTTAAGTTAGTTCTGTGAATCGGGCCCCTTGTGTTTGCTTTGTTCGCCCTAAGTTGGCAGGGTATGTGTCAAGGTTCAATACTTAACCGTCTAAGAGCTTGCACAGGAACAGAGACGCTGATTCCCAACTCCCGCTCAAAGATAAACCGGAGATCAATGAATTGTACCTTGACTCCAATATTACCTTCAAGGGGGAAGGGGGAGTGGATAAAATAACAAATCAAGAAGAGACTGGTCTTGAAAACTCTGGTTCACTCTTGCTAGTCTACTTTGTCTTCCTTCAACACATAACACATCAATATTAATGCCTACTCGACTCTAATTCTATTCTTTCTATATTTTCTATTGTCTTACCTACCCTAAGTTTTCAAGTGCTGCGCCTTTCCTCTGTAAGTATTTCTATCTAACACAATACTTTTTTCTTTCTTATTGCCGCCTCTCAGTGTCTTCACCTATAAAATAGGGGTGGGCGGAATTTGCGTAATCGCGTTACGCAAATCTCCGCGAAACGGTAAAAATCTCCGCGAACATGCAGAAATTCCGCGAACACGCGGAATTGCTTGTTCGCAATGCTTTTTTCCTGTTCACAGTTGCTGTTTGCGTGCTCGGGGAGAAATATCTCGCGAACACGCATTTTGAGAACGCGAACAAGAAAACATTTCGCGAAGTCGCGGAAAGCAGAATTTTGGGCAATTTCGCGTTCTCCGTGGAACGCGAAATTACCGAAATTCCGCAAATTCCACGAGCGGAACGGAATTTACCGCCCAGGCCTACTATAAAATAAGTTTTTGTCACTAACTACTGTCGAGTTAACTTTTTACCTGCATATATAGTGTTTACCTTCCGCTTCTTCACTTACTTTAGAGGTAGCTTCTGTTTTCTGTAAAACGTCACTCGAGTTTCTTCCAATTCTCTATATTCCTTAACTAGTGTCTTTTGTATATGCCTTTACTTAGATTTATTAGCTTGAGAGTTCTGGTTATCTTCCTACCTAGGTACGAATTTGCTACTCTCTGATATGCATTGGTCAATCTCTCTCCAACTGCTCTCTGGTAAGTATTACTCTTTCTCTTATGTTATTTTGATGTCTACTAAGTTTCCCTTGAAAATAACCTCGTACTTTGTTTCTTCCTTATAGGTTCTGTCTCATCTCCTGCACTGGTAAGTTGTACTTATTACCATCTATTTACGCTCTTAGATTTTCATTTGTTTTATTCACAACTTTTCTATAAATAATTATACTTAGCTTCGGTCTTCTGTTCTTTGATCCTTAGGTGGCGCTGAAGTATCTCTAACTTCGGACGAAGCTGCTGACTGGTTTCCGAAACTGGTACAGGTGAGTAATGATGAGAAAATTGTCTTCTTCAGATTTTACGATATTTCCTCTACTAAACTATAACCTGGTATTAAACTCTACTCTGTACTACTTCCGACGGGAAGCGAAACGAATACCGGACGAAAACCCGACGTGATGCTCTGGAACTCTAATTCTAGCTGCGCACTCGAAAATTACTTCAGTGAAGTGCGCGCTCTTCACGGAGCGCGTGCTTCACCTGGATTCTGGACACCTGTAGATAGAAAAACTAGACCGCCTTCACTTCTTCTGCAGCGGCGGCCATCTTGGAATTTCGTTGCCGAATTAACTCGGTCCAAAGATTATTTTTCACCAGTCTTTTCGTTTTTGCACTACACGCCTTAGTTAGTGTTGCCCCACAGTTGTTACTTCATACTCCAGAGGCCTGACAGTATGCCCATACGTGGGTCCCTTGCTCACTTTGCCACTGGATTCAAGCTAGCCTGTCTAACTAGGGATGTTAGCCTGACAACGGTCCCAGGATGCTTGTTTCCGGTCCAGGGAAAACATGGCTTTGCAGTTCAGGCTGGACTGTTCTCATGAGGCACAGGGTCAAGACTGAATTGCATATAGCTGTGTCTGAACTGGGGTGGTGAAGTGAGCTAAAGAATGATGATGGATTCAACCTAGGTCTGTGACTGGGGGGGAGTGTCTGAAAAGTTTCAGCGCTCCGTCCATCATCTCCTTGTACTTGCAGGCTGAAACTTGACCAGAGTGGTCTTCTCGTCATTCCATTGTTTCATCAACTAACATTTAGCTAACCACATATTGGGGGAGGGATTTCTCCCAACCCTCCTTCACTAAACTGACAGGTCCCCTGACAGGGTAACCATAGAGGAGTTCAAAAGCGTACCTCCCTGTAGGTAAAGGGTAAACAGGGCAAGAGGAAGTCCCACTTTTTCCTCATTGACTCCGGAAGGCACATAATTAGGGGTGGGCAGAACTCACAGAGTTTTACTCTGTGGTGTCCCGCAGAGTTACATAAAAACTCCTGTCCCTAGTTTCATCAGGAAGTGAAGTCCCGCCCCCTCATCTCCGCCATTAATGTCCATTCCACAGGACTCTAGAACCATTTGGGCTCAAAGGAAAATCAAGAGGAAGGGAAGGAAAAAAACAGCACTGGTGACTTCTTCAATTTAGTTGGCTAGATGAATAACAAGGTCCTGATGAATGTATCAAGGAAACAAGAACTTTCCAGGAGCCAGGAATTGACTATTGCTGTAACACAAAGGGGATGTGACCTCTCAGATGGAGTTTATGTACGAGGGATTATTTTCTTATTAAGTGGCAGCTTCTGGTGGCGTCCAACGCAGACTCTGATATATCACTGTAACCAGCTCAAAGGAACTACAACACTAGCTCACATGACATTCTGTTTACACAGGCCATGTTCTAACACACTTTACAATATGACAATCACATTTCTGCAACAAATAAAAAACAGTTTCTACATTTTGAAGTTGTTTTTTTCTATGTTATAAGGCTGCTGGGAGGTTTTAAAAACATATTCTTCCTTCCAACATCATTATATTTTTTGATTCTGTCCAATAAAGTATAGCTACGTTTCTATGAAATGCACTGCATCTGTGTGAAAGTCACCTACAATAAAATGTATTTGAAAAGTGATGCTAGCCATGAAGTCCTCATGTAGCCATGAAGTTATCAAACCTTAGAAAAGTAAGACCAGAGCAATAAGTGTGCCTGAGAAAGTGTGCTGATGTATGCAGGCTTACATAATGAAATGTGCCAAGGTGATGCTGCAGTGAAAGCAAGGAAGAGAAGACTCCCCAGTCTCCTCATGGCTGGGTTGGGTAATGTACCACTGATCTGACCCACTTTATATCCCAAAACACTGAAAACGCAAAAGGCAGAGTGCTGAGTGTGCTTTACACTTCACTGTCAAGGAGGTTGTCCTCCCATTAGAGAAGGTGATCTCCAGAAGCATCACCAGCTGCCTGGGGTTTGGCCAGTCACCTTAGTACCTCAAGGGTGGGGTACACTTTCTGCGCTTCGTAGAACTCCTCCCTAGTGGGCCCACCCTGAACTTGCCACCCAGAAAGTTCAGGCAGGTCACCTAGGGAGGCAATGTCTTCCCCAAATGGCTCCAGGGCCGTATGCTCTGGCACCCCATCCAGCAACACATTGGGAACTTCAGAAGTGGGTCTCCTCTGCCTCCTGCCCTTCCCTTTCTTTGCAGATGTCTGAGCCATTTTTCCAGGGTCCAAGCTCTCTTGACTCTCCTCCCAGGCAGCCATAGACCGAGTGGTCCGCAGACCCACTCAGGCAACCCCAACATTTTCAAGTGCGACTATTGTTACACTTCCTTTCAGACAGCGTGGTCAAAGTAATTTCCTAGCAAACAATCCACAGGCATGGCAGGGATAACAGCTACCTCAGGAGAATTTGAGACCCACCGACACTCAAGGGTAACCAGAGAGCAACTACGTTGTGGTTCTCACGGTTGTCTGCAACCACAACCTGGTGAAATGTATCGAGTATCACCTGCTCTGAGAATGCCAGATGACACCTTACGATACCCATACTTGCCCCTGTAGCCCTCAGAGCCTCCCCCTCTGCCCATTGATGGTGACCCAATGCCTATAGTTTGAAGTATTGGCAAGCATGTGCACCTTAGGTACCATGTCTCCATCACCCAGGGACACCAAGGTTACCTCAGCTGCCCCCTTACCCTGACTGGGACCAAACCCTCCCCAAGCGCTACACTGGCAATCCCCTGGGTTTGCCCACCACTGGGGCCATTGCCCTGTTTGAGCACTTAAGATCTCTCTTGACATGCCTATACTGGTAGCACTCGTAGCACTTAGGGATAAACTTATCAGAACATTTGTCCACAAAACATTTCTTTCAGTGGCCAGGTTGGTAATGGGACCCTTTCCTCTGAGAACTATTTTGGGGGCCTAGCAAGGATCCTGTATGTTGTTATCCTTTCCCTTCTTCTGGTGGGAACCCTGACCACTGTTTAGGGTGTCCCACCCAGATGACTTTTTGGAGACCCGGTGTTGGACCTGGCCATTTTTGCAGGGTTATCCCCAAACTTTCTGCCTCCTTCCTCTATTTTTTTCTAACCTGTTTTTGTTGGTTTTAGGAATCTGGGATGTTCATTTTCCATCCTGGTGGTTGTTTAGGTATGCTGACTGCCTCTCCACTTAGATGTGTCACTTGCCGGCCACATATTCATCCCCCATGTCACTACGCCTACCACCTTTTGCCTTTTACTAACAGCTTGACTTTGTTTATTGCATGCTGCTTTTACTACGGACTTTTTAATGTTTTCTAATGAGCGCTACCATAATACTTCTGCAGGTCGGTCTAAAAACCAGGTACCTCACTGTTGGGTTTTTCGTGTGTTTGGGCTCACCTGGATACTAACTAAGGAAAACAACCACTGAGTAGATTTTTTTAATTTACTTTTGGTCCTGAAGAATTGCCAATTGATCCTACGACAACCTAGGCAAGAAACGTGTTAACCTCTAAACTGTAGCCATTACTGAACATAACATCAGTAGAGGGCCACTATAGTTTTTAACTGAGACTAGTGGACTCACTGATTAAAATTAATTTTGAGTACCACTATATCCTATTTTAGTATTTTCATCTCCACTTCTCACCCACACTTTGTAGACTCATCTACACCACAAGGCTATATACCCGCACCGCACCTTATGGCATTGGGAATAAAAGATCTCCGACAAAGAGCTCCTCATAGGGTACCCATCAGGCATTGCAACGCCAGCCTGATGAGGAAGATGCCCTATGATGAAGCATGACACCCAGTCGGGTGTGTGAGGGCCCTAGTTCGTAAAGTGGAGACTCCTTTCCCCCTTTTTGGATATTAACCTATACCGACCAGTCCTCTTCTTTCCCGTTCTACATTTTCTAGGAACTGCTTACCTGTTTTGTTAAACAGATACCCATGGGCATCTATGCTGGGCCTATAAGCACCCCTAGCCCCCTTCTTTTGTTTGATATACTACAGGTAAGATGCCACCATTGCAGGATTCAGAGCCTTGTCTTGCCTTCTTTCAGGCTCCTCTCATGCTCCAGCAGCATTTTCTTTTATGACAAGGCTCTTCCGACCTCTTAGCCTCTGTTTTCAGTTTGGCCATTTGGTGCCTAAACTCCCTCTCTGTTTCTCTGACTGCCAGCTCCCCTGGGGACAGGTTCTTTGAGATCATACTCCTGCCTGCCCTCACACTGGGTTTCCTCTCAGAAGGTAATGGGGCTTCGATCCCTGAGAGCTCCTGCTCTTTGCACACAGCCATGTCATCCTCCATTTCCAAGTGAAGTTCCGCTTCTTCTAAATCCCTCACTTCAAGATCCTCATCCTCAGAGCCGTTAGTCTGGGATTCCATCCCCATGACCTCCTCAGATGCCCGGAGAGCTATCTGGAGATACAGCTTGGTGGCCTTCTTTCCAGCATGTAGCCCATTCCTTGCACAATTTCTGCAGCTCAGCCCTTCTGAGGTTGGCCACATTGAGCAGCTCCACTTCCATGGAACAAGAAGAGGTAGGGAACTAAAAATTATTTATGAGATGGTAGTGTGACACAAAATTACTGTATGACAATGCACAAACACAAGTCCAAATCCTCACCGCTGATCCCCAGAGTAGGAAATTGGGTTGTTGGTTGACTAGGTTGTGAACCCTGGTCAAGCAGCAACAGCAATGTTTGTCAGGGTGAGGCACAAGCCAACCCTAAATTAACCTGTTCTCAACCCTTTGGTAGCTTGACACAGAGCAGTCAGGCATAACTTGTGCAATACTTCAAACAGTAAGAAAGTGGAAACACCACACAAAAATATCTCACACAAAGTTAGAACTATAGTACTTTTCTAAATAAATAAATCAAGACCAAAACAACAGAATTCTAATTAGTAGAACAGGAGATATGCATTTTTAAAGTTTTGGATAAAATAGAGCCAAAAAGCACTAAATGTCAACTGTGGATATCGGATCATGCCAGACCGTGACAAATTCACAAGTTCAGGCCGACTGCGATGCAGCACGGGCCGGCTGTAAGGACCCAGTTAAGCTGCTGAACAAAGTACCATAAATCCTGTTTTGCGGAGCCTTGCGGGGATCCATGTTGAAGATGTGATGTGCAGCCGGAGAGATGAGTTGGTTCCAAGTTGCGGTGAGGCTGCATTGTGAGGACCTGCACCATCGTTGAAGATCCTGTCAATGAGGCAATGTGAAGTCCGGCATCAAGATGTGGCGCACAGTCGGTGCCAATGAGGGATGTGAGGGTCTGTACCAAGGATGAGTCGCAGAATCAGGGTGATGCGTTGGTTCCAAAGGGCAGTGATGCGATGCAGGTCTTTATGACGGATCCAGTCTACATAGCAGTGGCGATGCGGCGGTTGGGCTTGGGGATGCGCTGCACAGCAGAGGAGATGTGTATGTTCCATTGGATCCATGGAGGCTGGCAAGCACCTTAGGCCCACTTCCAAAGGTCCAGAACTAGGGTGGCACCACTTTCCAGGGTAAACTCACAGATGGCAGAGTCCAGGTACAAGGTTGTTGAAAGTCTGTTATGTCCCTGAGGCTTCAGATCAGGAGGCCAGCCAACTAACCCTTGGAGTCACTCTGTGCTCTGGGTTTCTAGAGAGGGAGGTCCAGTCCTTCTCACGCAGGCAAGAGGGCAGCAGGCAGCAGGCCAGCACAGCAGGGCAGCAGTTTCATTAGAGCAGCTGTCCAGCAGAGTGACAGTTCTTTCAGCAGCACAGCAGTCCTTCTTCATGGTAAGATAGCCACATGTCCAGAAGTGTACTGAAGAGTTGGTGTCTGAGATCCAATATGTATACCCAGTTCTGCCTTTGAAATGGAGTAGAAGAATCTAGAGGTTTTCCTTTGAAGTTCAAAAGTGGCCTGCCTCACCTGCTCTGGCTCTAGAATAACTACAGGGGATATGCTTTGCAGCCCTTTATGTGGAGGTAAGATACAGTCTATTCAAGTGTAAGCTGAGCTGGTCCCAGCCCCTCCCTCCCATCCTCCCAGTGATCGCCCATCCAGGCACACCTACGCTCTCCATTGTGTGTAGCTGTCTAGGAGGAATGCACAAAGCCCATCTGTCAACTATAGCCAGTCATGTGACCCAAAGACAGGCTACAGGCACAAAATAGCTTAGGCAGGAAAATGCCAACTTTTTAAAAGTGACATTTTCAAAACTGTAATTTAAAATCCCACTTAAAGCTCAGAGGTCGAGTGCGACTGCCCTTTTTGCCAGCTCCTCACAACTGTCAAAGCTTCTAATGCTTCGCTCCCATCCCAACAAGGGGACTTGCAGGCATTCTAAAGTCCTTCAAAGGAGCACATTACAATACAGGACCATTTAATATCTCTTACTAAATTACAACATAATCCTATGGGATAGGTAGGCCTTGATAAAGTAAACAAGCATTGACATAGCCAATAGGTCTCGCCTTTGGGACCTTATAAGTGTTTAGCCATGCAACAGTTGCATAACTAACTACTTATAAGGTCCCAAAAGCAAGACCTATTGGCTATGCCAAGCGGCCGTGCGGCCGCAAAAGTGATCGCGATCAAACATCAAAGCGGCCGTGCGGTCGCAAAAGTGAAAGTAAGCTCGGTCAAGCGCGGCGCGCGTGCCCGCGCACATGCACTGTAGCTCTAGGCTGACCTGGTAGCACTTTTTGGATCCCTCACAAAATGTCTCGCCAGACCAGCGCATGCGCTGGGTCAGGCGAGACCTAAAAACGACTTTAAGAGTTTTTCTCTACTAGGACATGTAAAACTTAAACATTCATGTCTTATCTATTATTAGGCTTTCCTGTTTTCAGTTTCTATTTTTGGTAAATTCTGGTGGGGTTTTTTCAGTATTTTCCAGTGATTTCAATACCTTAAAAAACAGTTGTTATCAGTGGTTACACATTTTCGCGCCACTAAAAACAAAAGAAAAAGTGTTTTTCTTGTGTTTATGGAACGTTTTGCTTTTATTATTGCTTGCTTTCTGCACTGATAGCACATGGTAGATAGATAATGTACGTATAGTGTATATGAGGTCCAAATAGATTTTTGCAAATTAATCTTATTGTATTACACCATACAATACTTCTTCAGTGAGTCTTTGGTCATGTGGGCTCGATCTTTCTTTCCCATGTAAACTTCTGTGAAAAGACCCTCTCAACATTGGCACTTAGGATGGGCAATGCCAAAACAGCCAGTACACAATTTGTTAACTCTGGCCACTGACATTTCTTTCCATGACAATACTGGTGCACTACAAGATTGCGATTCTCAGGGCAGGTTCTGCAACATTTTAGTTGAGCTGGGCGCTTATGCCCTCAGAGTTATTGAGGTGATCACAAATGAAGCAGCACTTTTGAAACTAAGGAGGAAGTTCCCTTTTACTGAAGGGATCTAGAACTTGTACAGAGTAGCACAGTGAGGTTCCAGTGACTTCAAATGCCATTGGTGGTGAAGGGACATTTCTATGCAACATAGCAGGCCATTTCTCATACATTGTAAAATAAAAGTTCCTGAATTGCTCTTTAACATTGCTTTGCTTACCAAGTGGCAAGCACTCTAACATGGAACATGTTGCAGTGCCAAAGTCACTAAAGGTGTTGCCTAGCCTACTCTCAAGAATCTTCCCAATCGCATTGGAGTCCTAGTGGTATCCCTAAACATCAAAACTCAAGCAGAATAATGCTAGCCCAGTCTTTCTCACTGCTAGCTTGTATAACAAAATTACATTGTATTGGCCCCTTCAGGAAGAATAAAAATGACCTTTCACTTTTTTTCCCTTTCTTTGAATGGCATTTAGTTTGTGGTTGTGCAGGTGTTTTTTCAGTGTTTATATGTTTTCACTGGTGAGGGCTATTTCTCTTTCAGGGGGGTTTTATCAGTTATTATAGGTTTAAACCTAATACCCTACAGCCTATCTATTATATACATTGCACCCTGCGTTCTGGGCTGTTCTGAGGCTACCCTAGGAGTGACCTATATGTATAAAAAAGGAAGGTATGGGCCTGGCAAAGGGGTTTATTTTGCCAGTTCAAACTGACAGTTTAAAACTGCACCCACAGGCTCAGCGATGGAAGACTGATGACATGTTTACCCGGGCAGTTAAGTGGGTGGCACAATCAGTGCTGCAGACCCACTAATATCATTTAATGTACAAGCCCTGTGCACAAGTAGTGCCACTTCACTTCAGGGGCTACTAAGTAAATTAAATATGCCAATTGGGAATAAGTGAATATTACCATGTTTAAAGGAAGGGGCATGTGCTCTTTAGCACTTGTTAGCAGTGGTAAAGTGCTCAGAGTGCTAAGGGCAACAAAAACGAGATCAGCAAAAATATGGGTAGGAAAGCAAAAAGTTCCGGGGAAGGCCACCCTAAGGCTGACAGGTCTAACATCTTTGATAAATAAAATTGTGGTTGCATGGGGTAATAACCGAATTGAGAGGTTAATAAAAACACTTTACTACACATATAGATTGTTACATATATAGTTTGAAATACTGATTGTACGTTTACTTTTAAGGGTATAGCAGTATATTTTCATTGCACATTTGCAGGTCCTATGTTACGTGAGGAAACAGAGAGGATTCAGTTGACTTTAAAAGACTTTTGAAATATTCACGATCACATATTTTATTTCAGTAGGTTGTAGATGTTATTGGAAGTGGTGATTAATTGGTATTCAATGTGAGCTGTGTAATTCTGATGAATGTTTTTTACATTACAGTTTCACCACTCCTGTCGTAGCCAACAGTTGATGTTGCTTCTCCTTCCTTCTGCAAAATGAAAAAAGTGTTAGTGAAAGGCCTTTTACTTCAGCCCTTGGCAATCTGTGGTTTACAGGCAACATTCATGATGGGTACTCTCATTTACTTCTGGTGTCCCAGCGCTCTAAATAATCTTGCAGTGCATGTGGATGATCAACTCACTCTCCTTGGCATAGATTTAAACAGAAGGTCTTACCAACTAAAGCTGAGATATGTACACAAACATAATTACTGTTTCTAATGACTGCATTCCATAAAAAGCACATGTAACATGTGGACTGTCAGGCAAGTTTTCTTGGGCCTGTGGAACTTAGCTAACAAGTGTTCCTCTTGTCACTAGACCCACAGCAACAGAATCAATTATAAGCTCAATGGATTGCCAAGTAACTCCAATTTGCTCCTCAACTCTCTTAGGTAAGAAGGTTAAACCCTCAAGGTTTACTCTTGTACGGTAGTGCTGGGTGTAATAGATGTAAGTAAAAATGTTGCAATCAAATATGTTGTATACCGACATTTTGATACATTTTTGTTCTCTCTCAAACTTTAAATAAAGTGAATATCTAGCTTCCAATCATATTTGCAAAACGTTTATATTCCGCAACTAGAAACTTGTGATTGGTGTTCTTCTTAATATAAAGTTATAGGGGCATATTCACAAGGAGCTATCGTCGAATTAACGTCACTTTATCACAGCCAAAGTCGTGATAAATATACCTCCCCATTCACAAGCTCGTGTAACAGCCCACAGCACCAGTTTACCCGTGATAGCAGCCGCAAAAAACATCGCCACAGAAGACCCCCGCAACTATCGCTAATGAGATGCAGAGTAGACGTTCCCGTGCCAAAAGCAGCGACAACACCACACCATAACTTTCTCAACGACCAGACAGATCGGCGATAAGAGCACAAAACCGGTGATAAGGCGCGTTAGCTGCAGGAATTTTATACCTGCTCTGACCTGGTGTAAAGTAGGATGGCAGCCTGCACCACAAAAGGGAGCCCAGCCTAGGGCTACATCGGAAGTGCAACAGATGCCATGGTGCCACTCATCATGCGGCCCGGAAACCCAAGAGGGCCACAACACCCACCGCCACCACCCCCGGAACACCCCTCCCTGCCACCCCCCGAATAAAGACATGCCACATCAGCTACACCTAAACATGTACAAAATAATCCGTTTGATGTCGCACAATCACAACTGGTGACATGCATGTTTTGTTCATAGAAATTAGCATCACACATTCACTTTCGAAGCAACAAATGAAACTTTATTAAAATGAGCATTGAAATCAAATGAAGACACCTGGCGGCTACCCTCGGGACACTCCGTAGGTCACAGCCTGCAAGACAAAAAACATGACGAGAAGGTGTGTCCTGCGCACATCAAAGGACAGAGAGAGAGCGAAGGGGAGAGAGAGAGAAGAAGAGAGTGAGAGACAGAGAGAGAAGAAGAGAGGGAGAGACAGAGAGAGAAGAAGAGAGAAGAAGAGATGGGGAGACAGAGAGAGAAGAAGAGAGGGGGAGAGAGAGAGAGAGAAGAAGAGGGGGAGAGAGAGAGAGAGAAGAAGAGAGGGGGAGAGAGAGAGAAAAGAAAGGGGGAGAGAGAGAGAGAAGAAGAGAGGGGGAGAGAGGGAGAGAGAGAGAGAAAAGAAGATAGGGGGAGAGAGAGCAAGAGAGAGAGAGAGAGAGAGAGAGAGAGAGAGAGAGAGGGAGAGAGAGAGTGCCTCCTCTGCGCACCCAAGTCACACAGCTCACCTGCTGCCACCGGTGTATCTCCAACCACTTGCCGGTATGTATAGCAGTAGACCAGGTCACACATCTGAGTCAGAGCCGTCATCTGAAACAGAGTCCATATACATGACTGGCACAGTACACATACTTTAACAAGATAACATCACCTGCCTGACAATGCACACCCAGGCAGAGGCACCCCGAAGCCTCCCGCTGCCCATCGGAGCATGCCCGCCCATGCACACCCAGACCTCACTGCTCACCTCCGCCACCGGCGGGTAGACAGGATGTCCCACCACGTGCCACTGCAAGCCACAAGCCCGGGACCCGCGGACATGGCACCCTCCACACCATGCAGCCACCAGGTCTCACGTTTGGTGCTGGGTCTTGATTACTCCATGGCATAGGACATACCAGTGCACCCGGCAACACTGCAGGCTGCACACCCACTCAGTTTTGATTTGTTCAGCATTATGTACATCAATTGTGTGTCTTTTGCACACCCGATCAACCCAATGAGTGCCACTAACTATGTGAACCCGGAAGCGATGCCACGTGGCTGTAGGCCCGTGCTGCCCGCTGGATCTGGCCTACACTGCGGTCCAGCAGGGCACACAAAATCTAAGTTGTCCGGACCGCCGGGACGGGGCATCATCGCAGGCTGCACACCCGCTCAGCAGCTTAAGGTACCACTGACTCAGTGCACCCAAAGTAAGCGTCCTGTGGCGGGGTGCCCGTGCAGGCCGAAATGCTCTGGGTGCGACTAACCCTGTGCAACCCCAGTCAGCGCCACGTGGTGGTAGGCCCGTGCCGTACGCAGGCCTCGGTTGCCACTAACCCTGTGCAACCCCAGTCAGTGCCACGTGGTGGTAGGCCCGTGCCGTACACAGGCCTCGGTTGCCATTAACCTTGTGCGAAACAACTCTTGGGCCTTTTATGATTGAGAACCGTGGCGTCCGTCATCCAGTCACCACCGGCAGAGGGGAATGTGACGTCGTCAGCCCCTTATGTTGGCGGAGTCACATGGCCTGTGACACCTGACGGACCAGCACAGGGCTTGCAACAATGACTCGTGGGCTCTCGACGTGGTTCAGTCTATGTCCGGACAAGGAAGTGAGTGATGCGTGTGTCCCTGTTGTAGTGTCCACGGGACCCGGTACACAAAATGCAATGTAGCATCCTCTGACTGGCATCCCACAGGATGAGCAACATTGACGCAAGGGAAATCACTGTCCATACATTCATCCACACATGCATACATGACTGATGAAAGACATGACACAGCAGTGTGTCACTGGATGTTTATTGCACATCCTGTGCAGTTCTGCAGCTGGAGCGGTACAGGGCAATGCCGAGCACACTACACAATATGGGCCTGCCAGGGTCCATCCGGGGATGACTAGTCCTGCGGAAGGAAAGGGTACAGTCCGCAGTCTGTCCGCTGTGTCATTGGTCGTCGAACAGGATGTGGCAGTCCATGTCGCTGTCCAAGGTGAGTGCATCGGAGTGTCTCGGGGATCAGTGGAAGGTCATGAGGCCATGTGCGGCACCAAGCAGAAACAGGCCAGGTGGCGGAAATGAATACTAGCGCCTCCTGATCACAAACCCATCCACTTCCTCGTTCCCGGATATGTGCTCCGCCCCACCTGTGGGTGTTGCAGTACCGGCTGCAGCACTGTGTGCCACTGACACATCAGGTGCCTGAGTGGATGCACCTCCCACACTGGGAGGCACTGACACACCAGGGGGCAGGGATGTGGATGGTGTGGGAGCAGCAGCATTCATCATAGCCATACCTTGTGGTGGCAATGCCATGATGGAGGTCTGCAGGGCATGATAGATCCCAGCTACACTTCGATGATGTGCAGCGGTGGTTGCCATCCTTTCCGCCTCCATCCGCACCATGTCCTCCATGAGCTTTCACATGTGTGCCAGCTCACAGCTGGCATCCCTGGAGCCACTCGGAGCGGACAGCTGTTCTTCTTTCTGCGTCATGACTCCAGCGATGTTTGTCAGGGCTCGTTGGAGACCATGGGGTGGACAAAGACACTCAAGGATGGCGTCCAGTTTGGCAGCCATGATGCCGAAGCCCACCCACACCTGCTCAGCCGTCTACCTCTGGCACTCCAGCACACGGCGTTGGAAGGCCATATGTTGTTCCTTGGGGTCTTGGGAGAGTGCCGGGGCTGTGGGTGCCTCCTGCTGGGTGGTTTGGGTGGTGGGTGGCATCTCATTGATGTAGCTGGGCTGACCTGATCCTGGAGGTGAGTGGTGGATGAGGTCAATGATGTCTTGGATGGTTTAGGTGTCAATGCTGGCGTTGTCCTCCTCATCATCAGTGAAGAGTAGCTGGGACTGCTCTGCAGGAGGTGTTGACGATGCCCCTGCGAAGTGAAGGGGAGATGGTGTAGCCGCGTGGTACATGTTGACATTCAGGCAGCATGGCATTGTACATTGTGACAGTCTGTAGGTCTGGTCGAGGAGCCAGGGTCATTGTGGGTGTCTACTGTGCCCTGCTTGATTGTGCATGTGTGCCATTGTACTCATCTCCATCCTTCCCCCCCAGTACCTGGTGCGGTTGTGTTGTGTCCTGTCGAGCAGTGTCCGCTCCCCTGACTCCAGCCTCAGTCTCCACACTGATGACTGTCAACACCAGCTCCTTCATGTTATCCAATTCCCGCTGGGCCCCCACCTCCTGTCTGCGTTGCTGCCTTCTGGTTGGCGGAGAGTTTCTCCTTGGTCTTCCGCTTGATATTATTCCATCACCTCTTGACCTCGTCCATTGTCCGCTTGTACTCTCCGACGGCATTCACCTTGTCGACGATGTCCCGCCATATTCCAGTTTTGGTGCCCAATGACACGTTGGAGGTGACGAAGAGTTGTTGATGGTGTTCCATCACCTCGGTGACTATGATCCTGTTCACCTGAGGACTGAACTTCGTCTTCCTCGTCTTCCTGTCCTTGCCCTTCCCTGTCCCTGAGGTCCCAGGCTGGTCGTCCAGGGTGTTTGTGGGGTTGCGCTCGTCCTCTCTGCCTGCTCCGGCTGCCTCCATGGTGCTTGGGTGTAGGGCAGTTTGTGCTTCGGTGTTTTTTCTACTTTTATGGTTATTTTTCCCACCTGCCAGGTGTGTGTTATAGGCCTGGAGGTGCTTATCGCTGATTTCCTCATCGCGCTTTGGCCCATCGCAGGTTTTTTGGTGCTGTGGTTTGTGTTTTTATCTCCATCGAGATGGTTGTATCGCGGACATTGTCCACCGTTTCGGCAGATTATTGCATGGTACCGCCGCGTTGTGAATTCCACGTTGTCACAGGGTTATTTTCCCACGATAGGCAGCGATGTTGAAAGTTGTGTTACGCTACTCTTGCGGTAGTTATCACACGTTCTTGTGAATATACCCCATAATTTCCACTTTGGCCACCTCAGTCTTTTGTGGTGCAGCTCATCTTTACTGTGTGGGCTCTTGGGAGACGCAAGGTGTCAGTTGTCAGTGTTGACTAGTGGGTTAAATCTAGACTGCTTAACACCCCGTTTATCCCACAGACTGGTTTCCCAGTCCTTTTTGTTGTGAAACATTATTGTCTCACACAAGCAATGACCAGTAATGTAACACATTTTATAATGTTCTCGCCTTGTGCTTCTGCCTTTGAAAACACCCATATGGAAACTGCCATATAGGAATACGTTCTACTGTAAGATCTTTTACTGAGTAAAGTCTTTTCATGCACTGTAATCTCTGAAACTGATTTTTTGAAAATTATTTACATGTAGGAGCAACTTAAGCAAAGCAGTTCTTCTGTGAAGTGCTCAGATTCCACTTTTTTGCCATGTTCATAGTATATAAAATTCCAAATAAGTAGATACAATTCTTTATCTGTGTATAAAAACGCTTGGCGCTGTATTTTCATTGTTTTCGATTTTTCTATAAATTGTAAATTAGGACAGCTTTTTTTTTTAAAAAAAAGAATGCTTGTACAGAGGATCGATGTCCTTGTGGTGAAAGTGCATTTTATAAATATTTTACTAACTGAAAACCACTCTACAAAGCTACAGAGCGATAAACTACATGATTATGGACTGGAAGGGGAAATCTGACTCAATCCATTCTCCCTTCCTCGTGTCTCCTTCCACATTTGCTTTATTCCCCGCCCACAGGAAGTCTTTGTGTTCAGATTGTCTAATCCAGCGTACACAGGCTCTGGACTCCTGTGCTGTACGTGTCATGTTTCTCGCCTGTGACAAGTCCTTGAAATGACGTTTGTGAGATTTAGAAACACAACCAGCAAGCTTGTTCCGAAGCCCAGGTACAGACTTTCAATTAAATAAACTGTCCTGCTGCCCACATCGAAATCTATAATTTGCAGAAATGGTGTTACCACGCGCATTCCTTCTGTGGGGTCAACCAATCACTTTTCATCAATCTGGAAATAGATGAGGAACACCAATAGCAATATAATGTTTTTGAAGGCCCTTATCGTGCTACATCCGGACGGCTGGACCTCAGGAGCGGAGGAGCGTCCCCCCCATCCCCCTCCCCCCGCAGGGAAACACAGCAGGGATACACAAATAAATAAAATGGCATGTCAAAGCCATTATATTTATTTGCCACCGCATCGGCTTGCGCTGTGTACAACACGAAGGTGGGGTTGAATCCTGCACATGCAGGATGACAGTATTGGTCTATAGTGCGCATGTTGGATAGGCCAGCCATCTTGGAAATATTGGCTTGCTAACAGGGACTACAATATTTTAAAATATTTTTGTGGGTGTCACTCTTTTTTGACCGAGGTGCATCACTAATCTCTTGTGTGTTTGTTGATAGTGTAAGAATGAAAATGGCGCACTCAAGGTGATATAGAAAAGGAGCCAGCTTTTCCGAGTTCAAAGGAGTATGAAAGAGGCGGAAAAATTAAGCTCCAACTGCACGCTTTCACCTCAAAGTCCTATTGCCCTTTTCAACCAACACCTATAGGACCACCCGACGGGTTGGCCCAACCTCACTACTCGAGAAACCGCAATGATCATGCATTCCATACACTCCGGAGCACACTTGGAACCTCACCTTCAACAAAGAACCATCAGTGCAGCTTTCACCCTGATCCTGAATGACTCACTCATTACAGCCACCTACCTGGATGCCCGAAAACAAACCACAGTACTCCACCCCTTCATGAAGCCCTCAGCAGACCCGAAGAGGCTAGCAAACCACTGGCCTATCTGTCTGATACCCTCCCCAGCAAAAGCAATCAACAACCACATCCTTGATACCACTCAATCCTGATTCAGACCCACCCACAGCACAGAGACCCCCCTCCTTGCCACCAAGGTTGGCATCCAGATGAGCATGGACAGAGGTGACACCACTGTCCTCATCCTACTGAACCTTTCAATACAGTCTCCCACTCCATCTTTATCCAACAATGTATTTAAGCCAACAAAGTGCAGGGCATTGGATGTGGACTGTGCACAGTTGTTGGAAAGAGAAGGGTTGGGAGACTGTATCAAAGGATGGCACCCTAAACCACCCTATTCATCACCTACATGACCCAACTCACCACCAACAAAACCCAAGGAATCACCATCATATCCTAGGCTGAAGATACCCAGCTCATACACTTCCTCTCTGACAAAACACAAACACCCAGACAAATCACCAGATGGATGCAAACCAACTACCTCAAGCACAACACAGACGCGCCAGAAATAATAATCTTTGGCAAAAGACACGTCACACTGGTTCTCCAGCTAGTGGAGTGCGGACCGTGGACTCAAACCCTCCCGGCAACACATGTAAAGTACCTCAGAATATTAATCAACAACCAACTAACCATGGCTAGCCAAGTGAATTTGCTCCCCATCAACACTGACAGAACTGTCACCCATGCCCTTATGGCCAGCAAGCTGAACTGCAAAAGCACTCTATGCCTGCACCAGTCTGGACCATTATATCTGTCCTCCAGGATTCCCCTCAAAACTTTGCGCTCTGCCCTCAGCCATTTTGCCAACGTTTCAAGGGCCAAGCAAGCAAAAAATTGAGGTAGATCCTTCTCCCTCCTGCGACCGCAAGGTTGGAACAGCATGCCTGCTGAATTATGCCAAATGAACAATCAACAGTCTTACAGAGAGCAACTTAAATACTTGGCTTTTCACTCATTAATTCTGTCCCTTTGCATTCTCTTACTTTCTAAACTAGCGCCAGGACACTCCTTGGTGTAGCCGTGAGCTCTAGAAGTGCCGCCATTCATTCATCAACGTTCAACTGACCAGAAGACTGCAGACCATACAAAAGTAGGCAGTGTGAGAAGTTGGCCTGGTATATGCTGACCACTAATTAAAGTGGGCACCTTGTACCAGTCCAAACAACCCTTATTGAGGATTAGGTTAAAGACAACCTTTATTGAAAGCTATCCTAGTGGTAGCTATGGAGAGCAGCCATCAGGCTAAATCTCGAAAAAATGTAAAGGAGCTTGGTTTACCAGATTATAACTAAGGGTGGGCGTAGTGGGCGTAGTGGGGCTACGTGAAGCAGCACGTAGTGTGCCCAAATCTACGCACACTACGCGCTTCGCGTAGCCCCACTACGTGCCACCCACCTCCCACCCGCCATTCTTTTAAATATTATAAGCAATGAAAAATAAAGTAAAAGTAATCGACTTACCCGTAAGCGCGGCGTCTCCGGGGCTCCCTCTTTCAGTTTCTAATTTCTTCTGGCAAATGCGCATGCGCGGACGCCCGCGCATGCGCATTTCTCGCGAGAAATGCGCATGCGCGGGTGTCCGCGCATGCGCATTTGCCAGAAGAAATTAGAAACTGAAAGAGGGAGCCCCGGAGACGCCGCGCTTACGGGTAAGTCGACTTACTTTTACTTTATTTTTCATTGCTTATATATTTAAAAGAAGGGCGGGCGGGAGGTGGGTGGCGGGTGGCAAGCAGCTACGCTTCGCCCTCGGCGTGTGCGTAGCGCTGCCCTGCTTCGCCTACTTCGGAAAGTGCGAAGCAGGCAGCGCTACGTACACTACGTGGGCGAAGCGTAGTGCTACGCCCGGGGTTAATTATAACCTCCTGAATGACCAAATGAATGGAGAACCACACACGGAATATATCAAATATATGTATTTATTACTAAACACTCTCTACTAACCTCTTTATGAGATCAGAGAACAAAGCACACAATATTAAATCACTAGAACGACAGAAAATAGCACAATACACAGCGGGCTCCAGGGGGAGACCGTACCATATACTAAGAAAGTGGTATAACAACCACAACTTGACTAGACACAGTGCCTAGAGCACGTGGAATCACTGGGACCCCAAGAAACCACCCAAGGTAGTGACACCGGGGACCCACAGAGGACGGGTGCAGTGTGTGAACACAGGCGCGAGCTCAGTACAACTCTATGGGAAAGTCGGGATTAGAATTTTAAAGATTAAGGACACTTCGTAGAGGACTTTAAGCAAACCCAGTTAAACATAGAAGGTTCTAAGGCCAGCACCCTTGAGAGTACCGAGATACCCGTGTTACCTATCCCAGAGGAGCCGGGTGCATAGGGGTCAAGTGATGTCGGAAACCTTCGTTGTTTTCAATGGTGTGATGTGAAAAAGTGCTGCTGCCGGGAAGATTAAAAGTGTCCAGTGGAATCCAAGCCTGAATCCGAGGTGAGAAGAACCTGAAAGCAGAGGGGACAGAGTCTGGGTCACTTCACAGTGACCAGGGACACGATAGACGAATGCCCACCGATGTCAGGTGTTTCAGTTGAGAAGAGGTGAAGCTTGACTCTGCAGCCACGGGGACCAGGAGACGTCAAGGGAGGTGAACTGTCCCACAAAGGATGTCGAGTGCTGGGGGGGTCGGTGTCTGGATTGAACACCAACAAGCCTTGGCAACTGCAATCCACGCGGGCAGAGGAAAGATGCTTCGCTGAGGACCAGCAAGGTCCTGGGGATTCTCCAAGCTATGAGAGTCAGGGCACGTCTAGAGCAACCAGGAAAGCTCACGGAAAGTCAAATTTACCTTCACAGGGACCCACAGGCCAACGGACCAGGGATAGCGAAGAGACCTCGAGCTGAATCACAAAATACCAGCCCACGGAACACTTGTGGAGTGTAGGCTGGAAATCTTCAGTGGAATTACTGCTCGGGGTCAGGACTATAAGCCCAAAGCACAGCCTCAGGGATTGCTAAAAATCATAGGCTGCTGCAAAAGATCACGGTGCACAGGGGTTTGGGTTTTACGGTCCCCACGAGGGATTGCTGAGAGCGCAGATCAACCTCAGAGACCTTGGGAACCCACCTCCTATGTTGCAGTAATCTTTGGAGTCCTCAGGAGCTCGGGAGATGTGAACCGGTCAGATACGTTTTAGGTGCCTGCCTTGCAGGGGAGTAACTCCTTTACTCCAAGGGTGATTCTTCAGTCATCCAGTGTCGTGCAGATCAACGAAGTACTTGATTTCTGTAACAGAGTTTAGTCAAGGTAAAATCTAAAATCCTGTAGTCAGGGGTTCCTACTTTATACCAAAGGAAGGGGTGGGGTAACTCTGGGGACCCACCTATGGGAGGGTCAGGACAGAGGGGTGGCTACACCCATGTCCTTTGTCCAGTTTTGCACCAGAGCAAGAGCAAATGGCTCCTGCAACAGGTTTGAGCTTGACTATGCACAGGGACACCAAATGTGCACCCACCCAGCCCCAATACACTAAATCCTGTATGGGAGGTGGTCTCACCTCCCTGTGACAGGAAATCTATTGTCAAGCCATCCCCTGCTCGAGCTTGGCTCAGCAGCAGGAGGGCAGACTCGTGTCTGAGGCTGACAGCATCCATTTTGTGATGCCCAGGTCGAGAAAGCTGGTACTGGGTAGCCTGGTATGTCAGATTTGCCCCTCTAGGAGGGTGGAATTATACCTCACCCTCCAGTTACTTCCAAGGTGTTTGACACCAAACACGACATGTTTCTATGCAGCCATTTTAAAGTTAGCATTTACCGCAAGGTTATAATGCACTTAAGTATATATGGTTGGCTGCATCACAAACAGCCCCGGAAAATAGGTTCTGAAGGTTGCAGAGGGGCTCTGCTCATGCAGGTGCACACTCTCACATAAAACCCAGCACCCTGCCTTCAGGATTAATAAGGCCTGCCATAGGGGTGACTGATAAGTTTATATGTGCAGTGATATAGAATAGAAGTAGTGAACCTATATCTAAGTAAGGGGTGCATGCACCATCTTACACAGGCTGCTGTAGCAGACCTGTGGTGTCATTTTGAATGGTCTCTCATGGGTGGCACAATACATGCTGCAGCCCCTGTGAGGCCTCTGGGGTACTTATGCCCTGGGTACATAGTATACCATATACCAGGGACTTATAAGGGTAACCCAGAACCCAATCTGGAGTGTACCTAAAGTACATGCAATCAATTTAGAGAAGAAAGTAGCTAGACTGGGGTCCTGGATAGCAGGATCCCAGTCAATCCAAGTCGAAAACAGTGATACATCAGCAAAAAGTGGGGTTAACTATAAGAAGCAGATCCTACTCTCCTACAGGCTGCAAGGCTCATCCTCAACCACCCTCCCAAGACTCACATCACCCTGCACTTCAGGTAGATCAACTGCCTATCAGTCAACAAACAAGCCTTTTTCTAACTCCTCACGTACACATACAAAGCATTACCTCACATTGGCCCCATATGCCTCAACAATCATATAAACTTCCACAAACTTACCAGACACCTCTGCTCAGCTGGACCTCTATTCACACACCCCTCACATACGCAGAAATAGAGCCAATAGTCATGCTGTTTTCATCTCTTCTAAATCCTGGAAAAACCTGTCCCTCCACATAGGAGCAGCCTCCTCAGTACTTGAATTCCACAAGAAATTGAAGACCTGGCTCTTCACTTAGTCCCGGACCTCGCTCTGTCCATGCAGCAAATGCTTTCAGAGGCACGATATCTTCCCTGGTGAGTTGTGTGCTATGCAAATACACATAACAAGGAGTTGAATGCCATAGGGAAGCTTGAAGCGTCACAGAGGAGGTACAAAGTCTTGGTGATGGTCCAAGTGTGACGTTGTTTCATTCTAGGCAAGACAATTTGTCTGTGGTATGGAAAAGAGAACGTAGACATATTTGTCATCACATTTTCAATACTACATACTGAAGTGATGCTGTGGGTTAACATTGCTGTGATTGTTTCTCTTGTACTCCCGGCAGGTTCCTGCTTGTCACTTTTCTTAGTGAAGATGTGTCTTATTTTGCTGTGTGTGGGGGTGGGTATATACGCTTGCATGTCTGTGCCAATAAGGTCATTGTGAGGTGTCTGTGTTCTATCGCTGCATCTACGCATGGAGACCAAATTATTGAAAGTAGGTGGAACAGCAAACCTGCCAGGTTTATCCAGTGGGTGTTATTGGAAGTGATTCATTGGTATTCAATGGAAACTGTATAAGTCTAATGAATGTTCAATTTTACAGTTTCAACACTTCTATTGTAGCAGCACTCGATGGAGCTACACCTTCCTTACATAAAAGTAAGAAGTGTTATTTTAAAGGCTTCTATTTTGACTATTGGGCAATCTGTAGTTTCCATGCAATGTTCACTGATAACAGGTACTACAATTTATTATTGATATGATAGGCTCTGAGTAATCTGGCACTGCATGTGGATGACCAAAATATTCTCCTTGGCACACACATAAAAAAAAAGATGCTAGCGACTAAGGCTGATTTCTGCAAATAAATATTGTTACTGTGTGTACTCATTGGATATTAGAAAAAACATAACATTGGACCTGTCGGGCCAGTTTGACTGCGGAACTAAGGGCAAATGGGAAATCTTTCTAATACGTCTTACTGTTGTCCCTAGACCCATAGCAAATAGAATCTATGATAATTGAATTTCAAAGTTACTCCTTTATTTGTAAGCTTTATTTTTGGATTCTCCAACATAAAAAGGACAGACGAGAGGCTCAGCAGAGCAATAAAATACAATGGAATGGGAAAGTGCAGAAAACAGCAGATGCAGCATTTGGGAAACAATCCAGCCAATATCCCAGCACTTCAACTTCAATGAGCCTCTATAAAGAGGAAGGAAAGAAGGAAGCATTTGGAAAAGCTTGAGGGGGAAATAGGGGAGGAGAGAGGGGAACCCAGGTGGTGTGTTTACAGGAGGGGAAGGTGGTGAGGCCTTAAGCGTCCCTCTGGGGGATGATAAAGATGAAGAATGAGGTTGTTAGACCTGGCACTATTGGCGTGGATCTCCCATGAATTTTTGCCTTTGCCTCCTGTGTTTTTACTGCGTGGTTTGTGTCAAGATGCTTAAGGCACTTAGCCACAGCTGTTTACTGCCAAAGTGCAAGTGCTCCCTTTCTATATTGTTGTTAAGGATTAGTGATTCCATGATTGGCATATTTGATTTACTAGTCAGACCCTAGTACAGTGCACTATGGGTGCTGGAGAGGGGCAGTGTTTCCAGAGAGCCTGATGAGTCAGGGCTGGGCTGAGTAGACCTGGCCTGCATTTAGTGTAGGGTGAGGAGATTTCCTTTCAGCTGGACCTGGTCTGCCTTCAACAATGCTGTCTCCACCTCCTGCCAGGAAGCTGCACCTGTGAGGACAGAACTGGTTTGTCTGGGTACAGACACTCTATGTCTTTAGAGAACAAAGGATTTTTGAGTATAAAAAAAGGGGCCCAGACCCTAGACTTTTACATCACTTCTGGAAAATCAAGAGGAACCTTTGCCAAGGAGAGGAGCCGGAGAAGCTGAGGAGGAATATTGCCCCTGTGCTGTTTGCTGTCTGGGGTTGGCCTGCAGTGGCTACTTACTGCCAAGGAAAGGAGAAAAGGACTTTGCTGCTTGCTTCATCCCCCTGCTTGAAGAAGAAATCTCAAAAAGGGCTTGAACTGATCTTGCCTCCTGTTCTAGAGGTCTCAGGAACAGCAAAGACCTCACTGTGTCTGCAGGCACCGCCTCTGTTCGACTCTGCTGAAGAAAGGTGGTAACCGACTCTGTTATCAAGTCCCTCGCAGGATTCCGTGTCCTGAAAGCACCACCGAGAGCAACGCCTCGATTTGCAACGCAACCCTGGTCTCTCCTACTCCGTCAACGAGCTGCTGCTTGCACCGCGTCCTGTGGGCACCGCACTCCACAAAGCTACGCTACACGCTGCAAGGACGTCACCGACTCTGTCGCTGCCTGACCCAAACATTGACCGGCTCCGTCACCACACAGTGACTTACCAGCACCGTAGCGAGCACCTTCAATGCAAACCTTGTTCTCACCCACTCCGTCAAAGAGCCGCTGCCTGCACCGAATCGTGAGAACATCATACAACTCAACACTTCGTTGCCCAACGCGACTGCGACGTTTGCCCCGACCGACTCGCACCGACGTGTTGGTCGCAATGAGAAGGATACTGTGTCTGAATCTGTTGATGCTTTAGCTGGACCGTATTGACGCAGTTAGCTGGAATGGTTAGACTCTGTAGTATTTAGTATTGCGGTAGCCCCAGGATGAGCTACCGAGTCGGAGGAACTGTGTTTTATTGATTTTCCTAAAATTTAAAGGTTATTTTGCACAAGTACTATTTTTCAAGAGTATTGTACGTTGGATTTTTATCATATTTGGTCTTGTTGGTTTAGACAAAGATTTACTATTTTTCTAAACTGGTGTGGTGTCCGTTTGTAGGGTTTTCACTGTATTACTGTATGTGTTCACGAATGTTTCACACACTGCCTCTGAGATAAGCCTGTCTGCTTGTGACAAGCTACCAAGGGGGTGAGCAGGGGTTATTTTAGGAGTGTATCCCCCTCACCCTGACAAGAAGCAACGGTCTCTATTTGGAGAAAAGTACCTACCTCTAACAACTAGAGACCCCCATTTCTAACAGGGGTATAATGCACAGGATACTCTTGGTCTATCGCCCCTCCTCCCAATCACACATCATCAGTTGGGAATGGCACCCATACCTCCAGATAGATGTTCAATTTATTGTTGAATGTGTAAATGACCTTCTCATAGGACGCAAACTTAAACATTTATGCCAGCTATTCTGCATGTGTGGGTATGTGTGGGGAGTGCCAGTGCCAAAGGATGCACAGCTTTAGTGAGGTCAAAGCTGTAAAAAAGAACCGGCACTCATGATGTGACATCTGGGGGGCATTCGCCTTGAACGCTACTACTCTATTCCAGTCCCTGCTTTGAATGTGTACTTGGATACTTCCCTTGTGTGATAGTACCAACTGGTAACACCCCTGTTGTTCAATATTAAATGTATTTAACCTTGCAAGTTCTTCCTCACCTCACTATCTCTGAAATACAATGTGCTTTTTACTAATGAATGCCTTTGGTCTGCACCTGCAGATTTGAAAACAAGCAGAAAACAACTTTCACTTCAGTAGTAAATGTCTCGACTGTAAGCTTAAGGCCCATAATCATGCTAACTTACCAGTTTTCTACAAATGCATATTAATTCTACAACCTACATATCATCAAATAAATGATACTGTACTCTTATATGTGGCACAATAAACTGATATATGTATTATTAACCAAAAATGACAACTGGTCACAATTTATAAAGAAAGCATTGAATCCATATCTGATTCTTTCTCACTAATCACTGGCGAATGCACTGCATTAAATGTATTTTAGCACACTACCTTACATCTAAGCCTATAGAAGATTAATATCAGCAATCCAGATGTCTCTGAAAAGGGACACACATTAATATGCGCACACATATATGTCAAAAACACACAATAAATGCACCTTATATCCCATTAGTGCACCAGTTCTCATTGATATTTTCACATTACCTCAGTACATAAGGCCAAAGACAAGTATATATATTCCCTAGTCAAATGTAAAAGGATCTAGACAAATTTATGCTACTCCACAGACATAACAAGATTAAGGGAGTTGTCATAATCCAGATGAGACACGATTAGTGCTTGTACAAAAGTCTTGTGGAAGGAGAGATCAGCGGCAGCTCCCCCCAAAAACGTCAGCAAAGGAAAAATAAAACAACACTCATTTTACTTCTCCTTTCCTACCGAGTCTTGGGGTGGGGCAATGGGGGGTGACAGCACTGAGGGGCGTGGTAGTGCACTCCCTTCCCTGCACATGAGGGTTTGGCTGGCTGTCTTAGGCGCAGTGAAGCTCTCTCCAACCCCAGCTGCGTTGCTGGGATTAGAGAGAGCAGGTAAAGACTCCCAGTCTGTCCTTGAGCGCTAATTTAGAGCGGTGAGGTCAATCCTGTAGCTGCTCTCATATGCTTCAGGATTGCCCACAGGACAGGTTGGGAGCCTGTGCCTGAAGAAGAGGAGCATGATGTGGTACGCTGGATGCGGCCAGCTGGAGGTAAGTTTTTTATTTTTTTTATTTTGCCTCCTCCCTTAGCGACGCCTATGCCACCCTCACCCTCCACCCACCCCGCCACTCGTCCCAAACACATACCACTACTGAGAGAGATTGAGGGAAAAAAAGGCTTTACTTTGCATCTTCAGGAAGGAAAGGCAAATGGCAGTGACTTGATTTGGCATGGTGAAATTGGAATCTAACCGGCATAGGTGCTGGAAGTAAGGCTACAGAGGGTGCCGCAGCACCCACAAAATACCCGCGCTGGGTTTCACAAGAGGCATGAGCAATTAAGATGTCTTTAAAATGTCTTTTTTTATCTTTCCACATTTGCTGTGTTCAGAGACCGAAGTCAAATGTCAGGCAAAGACTTCTCACAAATTGCTGCTTATTTTTTTATATGGAAACTGGTGTTTACTTTTCTTTCATTGCCTACAAAGTGAGAGGATTTTTGCAGAGTGAACTATTTACCAATCTTGCTGGGGTACAGGGCATGTGAAATGAAATTCTTTGAGATGACAGGATTTTTTCTAGCACATAAAGTTTAAATACCTTTAAAATAATTGTACAAGTATTTCAAAATATATCAGCAGTTCGTAAACCACAAATGCAGCACATTTGTTTTTTGTAATTGTGAAATGTGATGTGAACAAAGATGGCAAAGGGTCAAAACAAATTCAGATACTTTACTTGGTGCAGTGCAAATGGTAAATATTTCCAATGTCCATACATGTGTGCACTGTGTAGTTTTATCAGTAAAACTACATGTTGCAGTGTTGTTTGATCATGTGCAGTAGGACCCTTGTGGTCCTTGATGGACTCCTAACAAAGTTATGTAATCAGTTGGGCGGTATCTGGGTGTGTCTGGCTGTGGTCAATGAGTTCAGTTAACAGTTGCATGCTGGAGAATAAAGACGTTTGTTACAGAGCTCTGTTTGTGGCGTGGTCATTTGCATGCTCCAAAGCTGGGGTGAATGTGACAACTGGCGATGAGTAGGGGCTACGTTCCCCGAAGAAACAAGACTGCACTCCATAAGGGTTTGCTGAGGTCCAGCAAACTGCTTGGGTGTGCCATGTCTGGCCCCAACAGCAATCTACAGGTAGTATATGTGGAGTTAAAGAGACCCTATAAGGCTCTCAAAGAAGGTGAAGGACCTACAGAGGAGCTCAGTCAGAAACCCCACCAGAAGCTTACTGGCAAGGCTGAAAAAAAGAGATACTGTGCCACAGCATAACTCAGAGCCATCGTCCCGTACAAAGCAAAAATGCTAAAGGCAGCAATAGCCAGGTATGAAAAAGCACTAAAGGGAGTGATAGCCAGGTGCAAGAAAGCGCTAAGGTCAGAGACGATCAGGTGCAAAGAAACACTGAGGTATTGAGCAGCAGCGTTGTTTTCTTCCTTGCCACGCCTCTGCTGCCACCTGCCAGAGCAGACAAGCGGTGCATTGTTCCACGCACGCCACATTCCCTCACTGTCCTTCTCTGTGTTGTGGAGGAGGTTGTGCTGGCAAGATGTTGTTCATTTATTTTATTTTTTTGTAGTTTTATATAGCATGAACTTGATCTGAATGTATTTGAGAGCTTTACATGAGCACCAGTTGCGTTACACAAGGATACAATAATTTTTTGGTAGGCATGGGAGATTAAGTGATGTGCCCAGAGTCACAGGATGTTGAGCCGACACAAGACTCTAACCTAGTTCTCCAGGTCCAAAGTCGGCAGTTCTGACTCTTACCTCATATGCTCAAGTCCTGCTGGCCCTACCTCTGCATCCCCTTCCCCGGGCAGACATTTCGCTCCCCCGGCCATGACCCTGCCAGATGCTATCTTAGAGTCTGAACAGGCATGCAGGCAGTAGTAGCGTGAGATGGTAGGTATGATGCACTGCGGCAGTAGGGGCACCCTGATGTCATCTGAACCCCGAAGAGAGCCACATATCTGCGGATTACAAGGAAGTTAAGAAATGGGTTAGGTCACCTTTAATCCCTATTTTAGTAAAGGTGACATATGGCCTAGTTAATTACTATACAATTCCTACACAGTATCATGTCTCACTCTAGCTTTGGTTCTCCCTTTAGCTGGTGCCCAGTGGAGACATATTGAATGATAGAAACATATTAAATGTGCCATCGAAAATTTAGGGGCATATCAGCAACACCCGGCGATAATTATTGCCCAGCACTCTTAGCGTGAGGATAACTATCGCCGGGTAACGTGGATTTTTATCGCTGAGATAGCGTGCTATTAGCAACGCTTATCTCCTCAACGATAAAAATCCTCACGCTAACTGCCTAACGTGAGATTATCGCTGGAAACCCAGCGATAATCTCACGCAATGTGGCGTTAGCTTGCTGATAGGGACTCGCAAACTTAGCCATGATATCCACCTTCCATAGGTAAGTTTCACTCATTAACAGTGAGATGAAAAGCAGCTTTAATATTAAACCCCATCCATTGTCTCTCTCACATCAACTGCCCAAGTCTAGAATACACAGTAGACCTGGTTCCACGCTAGAACATAGAACGTGGAACCAGGCAATATCACACTTCTTCCCTCTTACATTTGAAATACAATTTTGTAATAAAATTAACAGCAGGTAACTAAAATTGCAGAAAACCAAAAGGTAAACCCAAATCTTCATCCCCCTAAAATACATAAAGTGAGAGGACACCAAGTGTGAGCTAAACATAAAACAATTAAAATCTCACAAAATCATGCAGATCATTCGGGCTTTTGCAGACTCTATCACTCTTGCGTAAAGGTTCAGGTTTTGAACAAGCATAAAGCAAACCCCCATCAATATTTTCAGGCTCAGAGATATTTTCTTTAACAAGCCTAACTTGAACAACGTGACGACGGTTTCAAATGCGACCATCATTAGTTTCCACTGCATTTTTGAAAAGCTTAACCACAGCCTTTACATTAGTGAATTTGGACCAGTTCTGACACCCCACTGGAGCTTTAACTTTTACCTTATCACCAACCTTGAACTCAATAGCTTTGCAGGATCTGCGGGCATCTAAATAGACCTTCCTTTTTTGCTGCTGAGATAGCTCCTTATCTCTCCATATACCAATGTCATTGTTCTTTAGACCTTTATCCAGAATCATCCACCCTGGACATAAAAATGTATTGGAAGACCTTCCTCTGAATAACTCAAAAGGTGTCTTCCCAGTTGAAGAATGTGGTGTAAATCTATAAGCAGATATGCGATTTTGTAACTCAGTCCTCCAGTTTAAGCAGTTTACTCTTGCCAGCTGAATGCTTTGCTTCAAAGTTTTGTTCAGTCTCTCAAGGGCACCATTAGATTCCGGATGATACAGAGAAATTATTTTATGTCCAATACCACACTTTAGTAAGGAATCCTCCATTTCACTTGATCAGAATTGAGGACCATTATCCGAGAGTAATGAATTTGGAAAACTTTCGCGTTTAAAAATGGAGTCTAAAAACTTAATTATACATTGTGATGTTATGTCCCTGACTGAACTGACTTCAATCCACCGAGAATACAAATCCATCAAAACAATTAAATAAGGAGTTTGTTGTTCACCATGAAGGGAACCAACAATATCAATGACTACCTCATCCCATGGACACGTGGGTCATTTCCTACATACCATTGGCGGTTGCCTGGGTTTGAGAACTTTGTCACTCAAGGAGCAAGGCACACAATCACGAACAGCACGTTCCACCATAAGATCCAAACCCGGCCACCAAAAATCTTGTCTGATGCGTTCTTTAGTTTTTGAAATACCCATATGACCTTCGTGTGCCATTTTTACAATGTTACTCCTTAAACTCTCGGGTGGAACTAATCTTGTCCCTCTAGTTAGGATACCCTCAACAATGGCCAACTCATTAGACACAAAAGACCATGGCTTAACAAGACTGTTACTTTTGTCTTGTGACAGCAAATCCATTACCCTCAACAATTCAGGGTCTTTTCCTAAATCTTCCTTCCACTCTTCTTCTTTGATCACACCTGAAGTAATGTCACACACCATTAAATCAATGTCTTTATCCTGTTCTACTTCACTAGGCAGATCCATAGAGTTTGCAGTGTCCACTAAACATGAAAGGCAGTCAGCAGAGACATTTGTACTACCAGGAATATACTCAAATTTAAAATTATACTCCTGCAGAGAGATGACCCATCTTCTGATCCTAGATGAGATAGAATCTAAACCTTTTTTCTCAAAAATTTCTTTAAGAGGCTTATGATCCGACCTGATTACAAAAGAGGTACCCCACACAAATTTCTTAAATTTGTTGACTGCCCAAAAGATGGCAAGAGCCTCTTTTTCAATAACTGAGTAGTTGAGCTCAGCACCTTTCAGACATCTGGAAGCACAGACAATCAAATCTTCATGACCATTACGTACCTGGAAAAGAAGTGCACCCAAACCTTTTTACTGGCATCAGTTACAATATATGTCGCATCTCTTGGTTTAAAGGCTTTTAAATTTGGTGCATTTCTAAGATCTTTCTTAACCCCTAAAATCTCTTCTTCACAGACTTCATCCCACCTAAACTCGGCATTCTTGAGCTATAAAGCTCTGAGATGAACATCCTTATCAGCAAAATTCCTTATGAATTTACTGTAAAACTCAGCCATGCCCAAGAGAGAGGATAGCTCTTCCTTAGAACATGGTTCCTTCAACTTCTCAATGGTATCCACCAACTCTTTTTTAGGTCTGACGCCACTGCTAGATATATGATGCCCCAGATAATCAAGCTCAGTTACACCAAACTTACATTTTTCACGTCTTAAAGATAAACCTGCCTTAAGCAATCTACTTGGTACCATAGCTACTCTGCCATCATGTTCCTAAATGGTTTTCCCACAAACCAAAATGTCATCTTGGTAGCAACGGACACCGGGTATGCCCTTAATGACATAATTCATGATTCTCTGAAACATAGAGGCTGCAGACACCAATCCAAAAGGCATCCTAAGGAACTTAAATGCACCCATGGGGGTTATAAATGCAGTAAGCTCTTGGGAATATTTTCTGAGAGGTACCTGGTGGTATGCTGATGCAAGATCTAAGGTACTAAAATAACACGCACCATCTAAAGTTGAAACCATCTCCTCAATATTAGGAAGTGGGAATTTGTCCACCACAACCTCTTTGTTAAGAGCGCGAAGATCCACACATAGACGAATCTCATTATTGGCCTTACGCGCTACGACAATGGGAGCCAACCATTCAGTGGCCTCTACAGGCTCTATTACCCCAGTGGCCAGTAACTTGTCAATTTCCTTTTGAACCGCTCCCTGCACACTGATGGGTATCCTCCTTACTTTTGCAGCAATAGGCTTGGCACCAAGTTTAAGTTTAATGTGGTGACTGTAACCCTTTAAACAACCTAAAGTGTCACTGAACAAACCTTCAAATTCTTTTAGAAATGTGTTTTCAACACTCTCAATGGATTGTACTTGCACTGGTGGTTTAGCATTAGGATTGAGAATAATGCCCAATCGTGCTTGATGAGTTCAGCTCAACAAGTTGTCACCTTTCTCAGCCACATATATTTTCGCCTCAGTAAATCTACCATTGCATTCTATACAACTCATAAAATATCCTAACATTTTAATTGGAGTTCCACCATAGCCTGTGAGTCTAACATCTGATTTCATTAAATTGATCTTACTTGAAAAATATTTCTGAAAATCAAGCTTAGATATGAAGGTGAAATGTGAGCAAGAATCAAATTTCATTTTAATCCTAACACCACCCACCATGACCCACTCAGACGGATGTTGCACACCACCCTCATTCACTTGAAACAAAACTTCTCTTATTTCATTCCTACTGTCTCTTTTGTTACGCAAACGTCAGTTTCTCCCAAAATGACCTCTTTTCCCACATACACTGCAGATCACTTTGAGAGCCGGACAATCTCTTGCATTAGCCATGTGACCAAATTTACCACATCAATAGCAAGTACCCTGAAATGTCGTGTTATTTTGTTTATCAACTTGTGACTTGTTCGCCTTAATATCATCCTCTTTACCCTTGTAGTTGGCAGCATCAGCCTTCTTTACAGAATCAACTTTTTGTACAACTTGACAATCCACCTCTTCTACTTTCTCTGTAGGACCTATTTGTTTACTAACTTTACTCAGCTCTCCTACACATTTGAGCATATGTTCTAAACTCTTTGCAATAGTCATGACTTCGTCTAAGGGTGGCTCATCCTTTAACCAAAGTTCTTCCCTTATTTTGTCACTACAACATCTTAAGACAAATTGATCTCTTATCCTTTCTTCCACCAACTCCCCAAACTTGCAACTCAAAGCTAATTTCCGTAATGAGGTTACAAATTCCTCCACACTTTCATCCTTTCCTTGTTCTCTTAAACCAAAGTAATACCTCTCCATGATGGTACTCACCTTTGGTAGATAATGTAGATCTAATTGCTTAATACAAATTTCATATTCATTCAAACCCCTTTGAACTGCAGGGCTCAGTTGAGGCAAATTCTCTAACACTTCTTGTCCCTCACCTCCTAAACAGTGAAGTAATAGTGCTTGTTTCCTCTCCGCACTCAAATTTGTGCCACATACTCTCGCATAGTTTTCAAATATTTTTTTCCATTTTTTCCATTTAACAGTAGGCTCCCCTGGATCAGACAGAAAAAACGGGGGTGCTGTTACATTTTGCATTTCCTAGACTTTGTCACAATAACAAGTGAAACTCAAACACACGTCTGTTCTATAACTTCACCCTCTCTTCTTTTTTTTTAAAGCAGATTATAACATGTAATTTCTTAATTTTAACTTTAAAATATAAATTAGCAGAAGAGCATGAAGAAAAAAAAAAAAATAATAATAAATGTTCTAATATCTTAAAAGTCCTGTGCTATACTGTCACTAAACCTATCTAAAATATCTTGTCCCACGTAGATAGACTCAAGCTTTTATCTTTAAACTTTTCTCTTTGTTCACAGCACAAAACTAGACCAAATACTACTAAAAAACTAAAAAAATCAACCCAAACATTCAAAAAATTAAAAAAAATACCAGGTGAAGAAAAGCTTGTTTTCCAGTATCAACATTTTTTTAAAATGTATGTCTCCTGAAACGAAACTATGCAGCGTTTGAATTTCTCAATAAACTTCCTGCTTCAAAATGGCCACCATCGACGTAATATAAACAATTAGCCCTTTTTCTAAAGTTGGTGGGCTTGTTTTCTCCCAGAAGACCTAAACCTCTTTTGGTCTTCTTTCCTCGACGTAATGTAAACAATTAGCCCTTTTTCTAAAGTTGGTGGGCTTGTTTTTCCCCAGAAGACCCAATTCGCTTTTGGTCTTCTTTCTCTGGGAAGTTGTGCACATCCAAGGAGCGTCACGAATCGTGACATGCAAATCGGCCCTTGCGTGTTGTGGTAAATAATTTAATTACCGGGACTTAATTTGATGCGGAAAATTAATAAGAATAGCTCAATAAAATAAGAGGCAGAATCCGTGGTATTAGAGATTCAGAACGGGCTTTATTCCTATACAAAGGAACATCATTCGAATTATGGGCCTTCTATTCCATCACCACGAAAGTTCAGGAAGGAAGGAACAACACATTATTGACAGATAGGCAGTTTTATAGAAAATACATTACAGTGAAACAGATGCAGGAGGCGTAACAGTTGATAACAGAGATGAAGGCATACATGCGTAACTAAAATGGGTGTAACTAGGCGTAACTAAAGAACGTCATTAGGTATGATGTCACAAATGGGTGGTTCCATGAAAGAATTTCGCAATGTCAGCAAAAATACTTGGCAGAGATGCGCGCGCAGCAGCATGACGTGTGATTTGACGTGCAACTAGGGGGAGAGAGGGACTTGACATTTAGCTCTACATGTGGAGACAAAAGTCTGGGGTTATGTCAACCTAATCCCAAATCATATCTAATATCCTATGTTTAAAGAACTGTGTTATCCAAAAAGAGAGGTCTCTTAGGATAGAATCTTATTCTATACTGACTATACTGACTGTTAGTGCGTGTACAAGCGTCTAAGTGTCTACACTAGATGCGAGGGGGTAGGAATATTCCATGGTAACAGGGCTATGAATTACTTGCATGAGGGCAGCGAGGCCTGGCCCTTTGCACGGTAGCTGGAGGAATGTTTACCTAAACTGCTAGACAGGAATGCATCGGATGAGGAGCGAAGGAGATAATCTCGAAGGTGAAATACAGTTTTTGGCAGGCAGACAGGCCGAGTCAGGCACCGTTAGCCGCGCAGGGAGTAGGACAAAGTTCATGGTCACAGATGCAGGCTCAGACTGGAGCTTTCAGAGGCAGAAGGCAAGAAAAGGCTTGATGGCAGAATCAGGGCCTACTCGCCTGGACTGTAAAAATGTGGGAAGTGAACCATATAAAGCCGGTGGCCTTTCATACTTAGGAATAGAATATCCGGCCCATTCATGGCGGATCTGAAAGAGGACATGTTGACGGTGGACGCACATGTGTTTGCGTCTTCATAACTGGAACTGGAGGGAACATACATGTACTTGTGACTTATACATGAAACCGTTGGGGTCCAAGATAGGGGACATAACCGACCATAAAAATCCATATTTTCACATTCCCTCCTTGTCCCCTACTTGCCCTTAGGAGATATCAATCTTCATCAATCCATCGATCTGTTCATATAACATCATTTGTTCTTCTTTCTTCTTCCGGGATCTAGAACGAAAAGTTGGATGTGGGATACACGAGGTGGCACACAGACCACAAATCGCTGGCCCACATTGTAGACATAAGCAGCAACTGAATAGTATGAGAAAGCCAATACCTAGGAAGGAGAGCATTCTCCATCCCCAGGCTGACAACACGCCCCAGAACCAACCGGACCAAGTCCAGGTGCCTGGACTCTGGTGTATCTGGCTTACAATCTTATGAAGGCGGGTTATGGCTTTATATACTGACGGGGAATTTTCTGGTATAAAAATGCAACAACTTGATCCGATGACCCTACAAGCTCCGCCCCTATCGGCCAGGATGACGTCAAGGACAAGACTATTTTGAAGCACAACAATCCGCATAGCAGACTGTTCTTCTGTTAAATTGCCTAAGGCGGAAATAGTTTCGTTCACTACTGCTTCGAGGGTTCTGGTTAATCTACGTATTAGCTTACTATTAGTAACTGTACCTATATAAGGAAAGAAACCTTTATTGAAATCTGTGTATTTTTCCCATGCTGTTTCAGTGTAATCGACGATTGGGAGATCTCTCTGCTGTCTATTGTGTACTAAATGAGTATTTCTATGATAATCAGGAGGAGCTAGAAAAACAGGTGGTAGGAGGAATGCTATGTAACAGGTACCATCCCAATCTAAAGGTAGGCGTATATATGCGGTCTGGCCACATATAAAGTAGGAATGACGAGAAGCTCTAAATGTAGACTTGCCTTGATCACTGAATTTTATCACAGTGGTGCATTTACTATGGCCCATGTGTATGGAGCCATTCTTTTTTATACATAATTCCCCCTTTACTGGGAATACTGACATGGCGGGCAAGATTGGTGTAGCTTCAGATTCAACGTTCAGGATCATGAGGTTAAGTGTAAAATTACCTAATCCATATACTTCATTTTCTAGATCAGTTCCTGTTCTTTTGGGAAGTCCCTCCTTGTTAGGGTAGCAGACTTTGAGCAAAACTAAGTTCAGGTTTCCCCATACCCAGTTGTCTTGATAAACTGCGGAATTCGAATCTAAGGAATTAATTAAACTAAACCATGCTCCACAGGAGCCATTGTGTGTGAACGGATATGGAAAGAGGGGCAAAACTCCCTTATAGTTCTGATAGGGAGGGAGTCGGCCACATATCCAACAATTTGTAGCATTGCTAGTCTGATGGGAATGATGTAACATACTAATAAAAGTGTTATTGCGCAGCGCAAATCTATATGACAACTCATGCGGAGGAAATTCACTAAAAGAATGTTCTGCAGTTATATTATAAGCATGCTTAGAAATAGGATAATATATGTGCAACAATATACTTGCAGCGATTATTAAAAGACATAAGAAAAACAAAATTAACAACGTCACTGTGCAATGACTACGCAGTGATTTACAGTACGCATGTTTTTTCAACTGCATTTGATTATTTCTTTCTCTATTCCGGTCCAGAGGATACATGTCAGAGACAAATTCAACCGATTCACCTTGGAGAGGACTTAAACAATCAAATTGTCTGACTGACTGGACCTCAATTTTAGTCTATATAGTTCTGAGTTCGATTGCTCAACCAAGGGGAGCTTTGAGTCTGTCTTTGAGGGAATACAGGGTTTAGTCTCTATATCGGATGGTAGTCCATAAAATTTCTTGATATGACTTGAATGTATCCAACCTTTGCGACCTTCGATCTTCACGGCTGTCCTCGTGGTGAGCAGTACAAGTTGAGGCGATTTCCACCTAGGATCCAGCTGAGTCTTCCGGTCAAAATTCCGCACTAACACCAGGTCCCCGGGAACTACGTCATGGGGTTTCACCTCGGTGTTGTCGGGAAAGGCTGCAGCTACCTGTGAACGACAAGATTGTAGTGCAGACATCAAGGAAGCCAGGTAATCTGTCAGCATATTACAGTCAACATCAGTTATTTTGCGTGGTATAGGCGTCCCCCACATATTTGGTGGTCTACCGAAGATCACCTCATACGGGGATAGCCCTGTTCGAGAGTGCGCTACCATTCTCATGTAAAAGAGTGCAACTGGTAAGGCTACTACCCAATCGACACCTTTCTGTCTACATATTTTGGACAATCTAATTTTCAGAGTTTGATTATGTCGTTCCACGAGACCTGCTGCCTCGGGGTGTCGGACACAGTGAAATCTCCATTGATAGCCTAACAAAAGTGAAACGTGTTTCATTAGTTCGGATGAGAACGGCTGGCCGTTATCTGAGTAGACAACACGTGGTAAACCGTACCGTGGGAAGAATTCTCGAACTAATTGTTTGGCAGTAGTCGGGGCAGTGTAATCTGAAACCGGGTATGCTTCTGTCCAACGGGAAAGAGCACAAACAACTACGAGAACATATTTGAATCCTCGACATCGTTCCATCTGGATATAATCCATCTGGAGGACTTCAAAAGGGTGATCAGGAGGCTGAAATCCACCCTGTTCTACGGGAATGCTTTTACCTGGGTTAAACTGACAACAGATCATACAGGTACGAACTTTTTGTTTAGCTGCTGCTCGTAAATGTTTGTTGAACCAAATGTGTTGAATGCTGTCTAGCATAGCTTTTTCTCCTAGGTGCGCTGGACTATGTATTGTATTAATGATAACTTGGACCATTGAGTCGGGAAGAAACCATACAGATTTTTCCTTCGTCATCCATCCTTGATTCGTTTGGATTCCTCCTAATTCAGTCCATTTCTTTATTTCGTCTGGTGTAGCATGTGTCTGTATGTCAATTACGTCAAGAGCGGGATCCTTAACCGTCATGCAATGTGTTGGTGTCTGAACTATTGTCTTTGTCATGTCAGATGTGCGAGTTTTATTCTGAGCAGTCTGTTTAGCTGTTCTGTCAGCTAGGTCATTGCCTTGGGAAATGATATCAGTAACTTTCGTATGAGCTTTACATTTCATAATTGATATTGCAGTAGGTAGATGTATTGCATCTAATAAGGCATGAATGAGGGGTCCGTGCTGAATGTGGGCACCGTGAGAAGTTAAATAACCTCTCTCTCGCCACAGCACGCCGAAGTCATGTACAACTCCGAATGCATAACGTGAATCAGTGTATATGTTGACTTTCTTATTTGTGGCTTGAATACAGGCTTGTGTCAGAGCGATGAGCTCTGCTGCTTGAGCTGACAAGGTATTTATGCAATATGTTTCAATGACTTCAGTGTCTGTTGTGACTGCATACGCGGCCACTAGCTCTCCTGTACTTGTTCTCATACATGAACCATCTACATACAACGTCAGGTCCGGATCTGACAATGGGACGTCTGTCAAGTCTTGTCTGGGTTTCGTCGTGATAGTAATAACTTCAATACAATCATGTGCTAGTGGGTCTGTTCCGTTTACTGGCAAAAGTGTGGCAGGATTCAATGTACTACAACGTCTGATTTCTATGTGTGGCTGGAACAATGTCAATTCGTAACCGGTAAGTTTTGCTATAGTCAAGTGTTGTGTTTGCGTTCTGTTCACAAGAACCTCTACTGCGTGTGGTACTTGTACTGTCAATGGATGTCCTAACACTATAGCATCGCTTTGTCTGATTGCTAAAGCTGTCGCTGCCACTGATTTCAGGCACGCAGGCAGAGCCTGAGCTACGGGATCTAATGTACTAGAAAAATAAGCACATGGTTTGTGTGATCCTGCTTGTTCCTGTGTGAGTACTGACAAAGCAGTACCTTCGCATTCTGTAACAAAGAGCGTGAAATGTTTATTGTAACATGGTGTTGCTAAAACAGGTGCTTGACATAAAGCTTTCTTTAGGCTTTCAAAAGCTTGTGTATGTTCCTGAGTCCAAGGGAGGACAGTCGATGTGGCCGCCTCCTGTGTTGTCAACTGAATGAGTGGTTTTGCTAGAAATGCATACTGAGGGATCCACTGCCTACAATATGAAGTGAGGCCTATAAAAGCCCGTACCTCCTTTTGTGTCTTGGGTATTGGCATGTTAGCGATTAACTGGATGCGGTCGGATGTAAGCTGCCTTCCCTCCTTGGACAGCGAGTGCCCAAGGTAAACAACTCGCTGGACACAGAATTGCAGCTTAGAAGGGGACACCTTGTGCCCCTTTTCGGCCAAAAATTGTAAAACCGTCAGTGAAGCTTTTTCACATTCAGTTTCGCTTCTAGTGGTGATCAGCAGATCATCGACATATTGAAGCAGGGCAGTGTTGACTGGCATGTGGATACTGTCAAGTTCTCGTTTCAGTGCTTGGCTATAGATGCTGGGGCTTTCTGTGAATCCTTGAGGTGCGCGTGTGAATTTAAAGCTTCGTCCATTTAAACTAAATCCGAACAAGTATTGGCTTTCCGGATCTATTGGGACGCTGAAAAAGGCATTCTTGAGATCAATTACAGTAAAGAATGTTGCTTCGGAATCAATGGCTGTCAGTAATGAAGAAATGTCTGGAACTACGGAGTATTGTGGTACAATACATTTATTTAATTCGCGCAGATCAATAACCAATCGATATACTGGCGGGGCTTTTGGATCAGTTCGTTTAAGAATCGGAATTATCGGAGAATTACATACATTTGAGTCGGTTTCCACAACCACTCCTTGGGTAATAAGCTCGTCAATGATTTGCAGTAAAGCCACTACAGCATCTGGGGGTAACTTGTATTGTCGCATTCGTGGTAGTACCACTCCTGTCTTTAGTGTGACTCGATATGGTGTAATGTTCATGCAACCAACATCTGTAGGGCCTTGCGCCCATAAATGTGTGGGTAAAGTCTGCAGTCGGTGATCCATGTCTCGGGACACATAGTGCCCTTTGAAATCACGTAAAAACAATCTTACTCCTTCCGGAGAGCAACATATTATAGCTCCTAGAGTTTTCAATGTTTTTATACCTAACAGGTTTTCTGGACATGATTTAGTAAGCAATAAATCTGTAGTTCGTGTCAAGGGACCAATCGTAAGTGGAAGAGGCTGTGATACTTCGTTAACGATAGGTTTTCCTGAAAAACCAAGGGAAATATTCTGTGAGCCTGAGAGGGGTGCCCCTGGAACTTCACTACGTTTTATGGTTGTTCGGCTTGCCCCTGTATCAAGTAAAAATTTTCTGTCCTGGCCTAATAGTTCACTGTGTACATAAGGTCCTTCTTGATCTACAGGGACCTCGATAAGGGGTAAGCCAACTTCCCTCTCTAGGCTGTTTCATGAGTATCGTTGATAATCAGGGTAGTCATACTGTGCGGTCTGGTACATCTGTCGTGTCGTTGTTGGTGTGGCAGCAATAGGCTGCGGTGGTGGGGCTGGCATAGACTGTTGTGGAGCTGGCATGGACTGTGCATGCTGCGGGGCTCCTTGTTGGTTCGGTGCCTGATCCTGTCTAAGTGGCCGTGGTCTTTCTTTTGTATTACCTATGGCGATATTATGTTTTAAAACTGGACAATCGTGTACATAATGACCTGGCTGTTTACAATAGTTGCATGTCCCTTTTACAGAACCTGCTGAAACACTGGACTGTGTCATACCCTTTTTATGACCGTCAGCTGGAACTGTCTGGGAAACTAGCATTTTCATTTTCGTGTCTTTCATGCGTCTTTGTTCATGTTCTTGTTCCTCTCTAATTCTATTGTGATGGTACTGTAGCATTTGTAACATTTGTGACGGAGTGTTACCTTGCCAGGTACTCTCGAATTTCAATACTCTATTCTTAACTTGGGGCAGGGCATTTTCAACTAATTTTGTCACAAACAGATGTGGATAAGATTCGCTACTTGCTTTTATTCCACTATTTATACCAAAACATTTTTCGAATCGGGCATAAAAGTCACTAGTGTCTTCATCTTGCTTTTGTTTACAGGCTGAGATTGCACCCCCGTCTTCCTTTTTCGTAGTTAATAAACGTGGCAGTACCTGTACTAATAAACCTGGTAGTATTTTGGTCTTTTCCCCAAGCCCTAAACCTGGACCTCGAGCTGTTTCTTCGTTTTCTAATGCTGTCCAATCTATCTTTTGGTCTCCCACCTCCCAATCCTTTTCTTTGAGTTTTTCATAAATGCCCGCAGGCATTAATACCTTTAATATTTTCATAATGTCGGGATAGGTATACTCTCCCATGAGCAACATGTCTTTAATTTCACGGTGGAAACCCGCTGGGTCTTTGTCATGACTGGGTACCACTTTCTTCATTTCTAATAGTTCCATTTTAGATATGGGTGTGTATACAAACACACGTTTAAACTGATTGTCATCACCTTTTATCGGGTGCACTTCGCGTAAGGGATTCTGTCTATCCATATTATACGTCGTTCTTTCCTTGATGGGCAGTGAGACATGTTCGGGGCATACAAAAAGAATGTACTGCTTTCTGTATTCTAGTATTTCTCTAATTAACTCAGTACCTGAACCTCTCCATTTATTCGTGAGTAATTCAGTTAATATATCAGGTAAGGGACCAGGATCGGAGTGTTGGCTTTTATATAATATAAGGAGTTGTTGAATCATGTAGATACCAGCTAAACGCTGTTCATCTGGGGTGAGGTTCAAAAACGTGTGTGCTAGTGTATCATCACTATATTTTCCGGGACTGTCAACCCAATGAACGGCTGACCTGGCTAATTCTTGTTCGTCCATAGAATCGAGTATATGATAACCCCTTCGTTCTCGGAGTAATTTGTCAGCGGCTTGGAACGAATGTTCGGGGGACCTTATATTTATTATAGGGGTTTGGAAATTTCTGTTATTTTCTGGACGTATCGGACGTATCGGATCAGTAAAGCCTCTGGTATTATTATGGGGTCTTCCTTTACTTACATAGGCCATAGTTTCTAACTGTCCTGTGGGCAGTTCTAATTCTTCCTCCTCCTCGTTTTGTTCAGGCTGGTCTACCGCCAATCTTTCTTCGTGTATTCGTTCTACTTCTTTGCGGATCTTTCGGCACATAGCTACTATACTTAGTAGTTTATCATGTCTCCCCTCTGATATATTCCGACTCCATGTGGTAAGAATTCGCATTTCTTCCGGATTTACCCCTGGTCGGTCTTGATTTCTGACCACACAATTTATGAGGAAACGTAACAGTTCCCCCTGTATCTCCACTTTCTGGTACTCCATGGCTCTATTAATACTTTCAGAATCTCGCCCTGACTGGATAAAATGATATATATTTTCTAAATGTGTAGTCATTCCTGGTAGCCTCCCTAAATATATTGCAGCTCGTCGGATACGTAATGAGGCCAGCAGCATTTCATCCTTTTTGCCGGGCACAGGGTCATATCTACAATCTACTAGAAGTTCCTTAAGCATGTCGGGAGTCACTAGTTTGGGCGTACGTTGGTGGGCTAATTCTTGAAAGGAAAGTTTATTTACTCTGGGTGGCGTGGAAAAAATGTTTGTTGTACCTCCTGTAGCACCGCCTGGGGTGCTGGATGTGAAAGGATTCGTTGAACGTGATATAGCAACCATAGGTGTGGGTACAGCTGTAGAAACAGATGTGCTTGCCGGAACTTGTGTCGGAGTTTGTTGTTGCGGAGGTACAGACGGAGGGTCTTGGCGTTGAACCCCCTCGGCAGGCGGTCTATGTGGTGCAGTATTAGCATACTCGGGAGCTGCGTCGTCTAAATAAGAGGAAAGGAAAACATCTGCGGTTCTGGGATGCCCTTTGGGATGTGATTTTATCGGAAACAACGGAGGTGGCAAGTCTTTTGGTATCTCCGGAGTAGCCTTAGGTAACCCTTCGGCCAGAAGAGGATACATACCATTCATAAGGGCATTTCTTTGTCTGTCTACTTGTTCTGCTTTTGTTCGGGTACCTTCTTCAATTAATAGATTTTCTCGGACTTTATTTGAATTCTCCTTACTCTTCTCTTCCTGTCTGCGTGCTTTTTCTGTACGTCTATACGATTCTTTACGCCATAATTCAATGGCATCTTTCTGTGATTGTCTAGCTTTCTTTTTCCATAATTCTTCCTCTACTTTCATGATGCAATCTGCATCCCAGGTCCCAGTTGCGGGCCACCTCTGACTTTCTGGTAATTCCTTGGTGTAGTCTACCCATAAATCAAGAAATAATATGGCGTCTAGGCCATGTTTATGATACATGAAGTACCCTGGAGTGTCCCTAGGAGGAATGGGAACAGCTTCTTCGAGTACCCCTTTTCTAGTTTTGATCTGTCTTAATTTCGAAAAGAGCGGCATACTGAGAACTGATCTGATACCTAAATTTAAACACGTTTAATACAACAAAACACAATAATGAACAGTCATTCACACCACAATATGCAGAACGTATTTAAAACATTTAACATTTAACATTTAATGAACAACAATGATGGCCATTTAGGGATCTAGTCACTAAGCATAATACTCGGCACTAACTAGGTAATTCTGAATTATATACTAGACATACTAGATATACTGCTAAACAGTACAGATACACTGCTGAAACAGTGCAGACCGGATTTGTGTACCCAAACCCGTCTTGACCGGCACAACCTATGTGCACGTCAGAACGCCTCCCCGGCAATGGTACTCACCGGGTAGCTCGGAACGGAAGGCCTCGGAACTGAACTTGAACTGGACTCGAACCGGACTGGACTCGACTCGATACTTCGAAACTTCGGAACTTGGTGGGCCTCTGTATACCTCGGATCTTGCTCTCTCAGCTAGGCTCGGGTCGGGATACTTCGCACTTCTCACCGCCTCGTCTGGGTGTTGATCGCAGCCTCAGTTACCCCCGCTCGGCAGGAGGGAGATACAGGAAATCCTGTGGGTACGCGTTGTTGTCCGTCCAGCTGTGGCAGGAGACCGGGCCTGCAACGCACCTCCGGCGCGTGAGATGAGAAAGTGTCCCTGTTCGGGCGCCATATATGTGGTAAATAATTTAATTACCGGGACTTAATTTGATGCGGAAAATTAATAAGAATAGCTCAATAAAATAAGAGGCAGAATCCGTGGTATTAGAGATTCAGAACGGGCTTTATTCCTATACAAAGGAACATAATTCGAATTATGGGCCTTCTATTCCATCACCACGAAAGTTCAGGAAGGAAGGAACAACACATTATTGACAGATAGGCAGTTTTATAGAAAATACATTACAGTGAAACAGATGCAGGAGGCGTAACAGTTGATAACAGAGATGAAGGCATACATGCGTAACTAAAATGGGTGTAACTAGGCGTAACTAAAGAACGTCATTAGGTATGATGTCACAAATGGGTGGTTCCATGAAAGAATTTCGCAATGTCAGCAAAAATACTTGGCAGAGATGCGCGCGCAGCAGCATGACGTGTGATTTGACGTGCAACTAGGGGGAGAGAGGGACTTGACATTTAGCTCTACATGTGGAGACAAAAGTCTGGGGTTATGTCAACCTAATCCCAAATCATATCTAATATCCTATGTTTAAAGAACTGTGTTATCCAAAAAGAGAGGTCTCTTAGGATAGAATCTTATTCTATACTGACTGTTAGTGCGTGTACAAGCGTCTAAGTGTCTACACTAGATGCGAGGGGGTAGGAATATTCCATGGTAACAGGGCTATGAATTACTTGCATGAGGGCAGCGAGGCCTGGCCCTTTGCACGGTAGCTGGAGGAATGTTTACCTAAACTGCTAGACAGGAATGCATCGGATGAGGAGCGAAGGAGATAATCTCGAAGGTGAAATACAGTTTTTGGCAGGCAGACAGGCCGAGTCAGGCACCGTTAGCCGCGCAGGGAGTAGGACAAAGTTCATGGTCACAGATGCAGGCTCAGACTGGAGCTTTCAGAGGCAGAAGGCAAGAAAAGGCTTGATGGCAGAATCAGGGCCTACTCGCCTGGACTGTAAAAATGTGGGAAGTGAACCATATAAAGCCGGTGGCCTTTCATACTTAGGAATAGAATATCCGGCCCATTCATGGCGGATCTGAAAGAGGACATGTTGACGGTGGACGCACATGTGTTTGCGTCTTCATAACTGGAACTGGAGGGAACATACATGTACTTGTGACTTATACATGAAACCGTTGGGGTCCAAGATAGGGGACATAACCGACCATAAAAATCCATATTTCCACAGTGTCACGAATACCGTTAAACCTCCGCTACTACCTGGATGACTTCAATCACCTTCCAGCGCTTCCCGCTCTTCCCGCGGACATCCTTCATGCGTTGGGTTGCAGCATACTTCCTTTTTCCGACCTCCTTCGTCCTTGTAGCTGAACTCTTCTTGTGAAACAATGGAACGTTTCACGAAGCACCGATGTTGGGGTTAATTCACTTGGCTGCCCATACACACGATCGTCGTCAGTGTAATAAAGTAAGTTTCACTCATTAACATTGAGATGAAAAGCAGCTTTAATATTAAACCCCATGCATCGTGTCTCTCACACCAACTGCCCAAGTCTAGAATACACAGTAGACCTGGTTTCACACTAGAACATAGAACGTGGAACCAGGCAATATAACAGGATATTATGGTTAAGTCAGTCCTGAAGCAGGCGTAAGGAAAGTAGCGATAACAGGGGTTATCGCTACTTTTCCTGACGCTATGCTTCATAGCGTGGGGCTTGATGATAGGAGAAATGTCGCTTAGCGACATTTCTCCTGTCATGTTAGGTCAGGAACGCCCACTTTGCATCTCATTAGAGATGCAAAGCTGCGTGTTAGGAATCCTGACGCTAAAGCATGGCCTTGCTAATTAGGCGATAAAATTATCACCGCTTTTCAGCCGAAAACAGCCGCAAAAGCGGCGATAATTTTTTATCGCCTGCTTGTAAATATGCCCCTTAGTTCTACACTACAACGGTCTGGCTCTCTAGTTTTGTTAACGAGGTGAGGAGGAAGGGTTGTGGTGTATTGGCCACAGCAGCCGACCTTGGAACTGGGAAACCAGGTTCTAGTCCCAGTGTTGTCTGAACATCCTGTGATTCTTGGCGTATCACTTAATCTCCCTGTGCCTACAAAAACCGAATGTGTCCTTGTGTGATGTAACTGGTGCTCATGTAAAGCGCTCCAATACCTTCAGGAGGAGTTCAATCTAAAGAAAAATGGAAAACAAAAAGGCGAGGTACCAAAATGGCATTGATATCTGTGTGCAATGAGCTTCTTCGCATTATGAACTAGTTCTGAGTACAAGTGTGCTCCTCTGCAATCTCTCTGCTCTGTTTGATGAGGTGATGACCCCCACTGGTGTCCAGTCCCTGAAACAAGACGCCTGAGCCTCGTCCTGCCGCTGAGCAGGCTCTCACCCTCCCTGGTCACTGTGTTTTCCCTTTCAGGGCTCTTTGCAGCAGTTTTTACTCATTTTTAGTGCTTCTTGATGCTCACAATGGGGGTAAATTCCGACACTTAGCTCTTTACATGGACTTCAGTGCCTGTGTTTACTTCTAAAAAAAATGTGATTGAAGTGTCCCACATTTGATAGTCTAATATCAGCCATATGGACACTGAAACCATGGAAATGTCACACATAAACAATCTGAAAAGTTGGCAGCTATGCTTGGAGGTTCCGTTTATAACCATAAGATACTTCAGTAGGCAGCTTGTCCAGGGCACGTGTAAACGCCATGTTTCTTTTGTAATACTGTCCTCTGGTGTCAATAAATGTGGCTGTGCTGGCACGTCACACATGCTGTTTTTTCCTGCATTCTCTGCTCTCTACCATCCATAATCCCCTGTAGTTTGGGTGGTTCTTGGAAGACAAGGAGGGCTCTTTGGGAGGACCTCCTACTGCACTAGGTTTTCAATTTCATGCACATATTTCCAGCTATTCATACCTGCCCCCATCCATCATTTCTCTGTGTTTACAGAGGTGCCCAGAGCTGTGGCCTCAATGGGTAGCATACACTGCCGCACGTGTGGTCTCCTCATTAACTTATTAGGTGCACTGAGAGGCCATAAAGTTAAGCCTTTATAAACCACAGAGTGCCAATTGTGCCCCTAATTGGAACGCATGGTCTGGCAGCCACAGTCTGGCACAGCCAGCACAGTCTGCCCCCTTTAGAGATCTCATTTTTATGAGGTGCTAGCACCCCAGGGTGGACTTTTAAGCTACTGTACTCTACATTTCAACAAAACTCGCTCTGTAAACATGAGTCCCTGTGGCAGAAAATGCGTGCGCCGGGGTTTTACTCACAGAATTCAAGCCTCTGATTTGTGACTAAAGCAGAAGAGAATAACAGATTAATATGTCTTGAGCTCACAAAATCTGGATGTTATTCGCAGAGCAGTTGCCACCCAATGTTTCTGTAACTTTTTCAGCCCTCTCTTGTATCAATACATCTTCATTGCTGCTTTATGGGGACGTGGGGTACCCCTGATGGGGCCACCCAGCCATCCACCTTGAATTGGCCTCGTCAATATCTGCATTAGTATTTGAGATGAAATCCAAACGTCCTGCTGGCCAGTTCCAAGTCAGTTCCAGTGAGTTACCCTGCGGATATCAGTCCTCATCTAGGGCCTCATGTAGGTGGCATACACTTTACCGATTCTAAATTACCGAATCATACCGATTCGGTATTTAAGAATCGGTAAAGTGTATGTAGGTAAAAATTCGGTAAATGTTACCGAATCGGAGTGAGTCGGTAATTACCGAATCGGTATTTACCGATTCGGTAATGAGGCATACCTTCCCATTGATGGGAAGGTATGCCTCATTACCGAATCGGTAAATACCGATTCGGTAATGGGGGAGCACATGCAAGGGTGGCAGGGTGTCACATTGACACCCTGTTGCACCCCTGATTCGGCCATGTGTGCACATGTGGCACACATACATGCCCTAAGGGCATGTATGTCTGCCACATTGCACACTTCTAAGCGCTATTAAATGCGTTTACACATCCATACTTTATTTACCACCAACTATTAGTTGGTGGTAAATACCGACTCCAAACAACACACACACACTCCCCCTACATCTCATTTCTGTATTCGGAATTTACCGAATCGGTAAAATTACCGATTCGGTAATTTTACCGATTCGGTAAATTACCGAATACAGAAATGAGCCCCCTACATGTCACAAGCCTAAATACCGGTCGGTAACGGTATAGTTACCGAAAATCGGCCGTTACCGACCGGTATTCGGCTACGTACATGAGGCCCCTAAAGAGGTGTTAGCACGGATGCTGGTACCTAACACCCAAGATGATGCCATGGCTCTAAAGTCGCAATGACCCAGTCCTCGTGGATTCTGGTTGCTGTAGTTTTGATTTCCTTCATTGAAACCTCATGGGCTAGAGTAACACACTGCACTGGCTTGTGAAAAAAGAAAACACAGGTACAGCACTGCTTCCTTTGTGATAGGGAGTCACCTATAAACCTTACCACTAGCCTAGTAAGAGTGCCAACACGTGTTTGTGCTTCTGGAATATACATAGACCAACCACCCCATACACAAGTATAAACATAAGTGTGCGTCCAGGTCACAGGAACATAATCGCGTTGTTAAATGGTAGCGGCAGTTTCAGTCGGTATCCTTTCAAGTATTTGCCCGGCGGTAATCGCCTCTCATACCACTCGATAATTTACCAATAAAAGAGGCAGGCGCTGGAGACTGGAAGGCAGGAAACAAGGTTTTATTCCGTCGGAGCAGAACACATCTGATCAGACAGCAAGGTATCGTCACGAGGTGCTCTAACTGCATCTCTGAGACCTGGTCTCTTATACACTGGTTTATTGCTTTATTATACATAGTACATTCTTGAGATTCCCTTGATGTGCGGGGAAATATCCCCTGAAGCCCCGGCTCAGATCCGATCCCACACATGGTTACAGTAGAGGTTCCCACCCTACCCGCAGTGGGAGATGGCTATCGCGCAGCAGGGAATTCCGCTAATTCCCGGGGGTGTGTGCAACCGGCCGGGTCTCAGGGGGTAGGGGCTTTGATTCTGCTGTAATCCCTTTGATGTGGGGTGTTTCCCTTACAGTAGGGGCAATAAACTGCATCCGCAGGGCTAGGTGATGGCCTGGGACCAGTTCAGACAATGGGGCGCAGGGGAAGGGGGGTTATCAAAGGAGAGGCACGACCATGTATGGGTTGTCGGTCGGAAGTGGTTCTGTAGCAGGGTCGCGCAGAAGGGGAGGGTTTATGGCCTGTACGAGAGAGCGGGGGTCGCCAGCACGCGGGGGATGCTTGCAGCGCCAAGGGGACCGCGCTGGCGATTGACAATGAGTGGGGTGCCTAAAATGGCAGCCGTGCGTTCGCTGTGCGTGGTGCTGGGGAGGGGCAAGATGGCGCAGATAATGTTCAGTTTGCAGGCTAAATTTCCACAGTCCTCCCTTTTAACATATCTCGCCAGCTTGTCCGGCCAATATTCACCTTTGTTAGCCTTTCAGTTACAGTATCGTCAATGTTCGTCACACATCTTAAAGATACAGAGTCGTTAGGGTAGGCTGGAGTAATCTGACACATTTGTACATTGTCTCATACAGTTTGATAAAGTAGGCGAGGAGGAAGTACATTCAAAGTTGCAGTATAGTCGTGTACATGGCTGGTGTTGTATGAATGTTACTATACAAAGTTACATTTTCTTAACTTCTCAGTGTACAGTCGGAAGTGATTGATGCAACATCATGAAAACTCGATAAGAAGATAGTTAATATAATAAGGTGGTTGGGAGAGGTTTTTCAACTTTGACATGGGTTCTTCTTTCCAGTGTCCTTGTTTCATAAAGAGCTATCACTGGTAAGCTCTCATTGTTGTTCTTCTTTCGTTGGCACTGTTGAGCACCGGCGGTGGAACTAAGGTCCAGCTCAAATCCGATTTCTTCACGTGGCAGGGTGCGACCACTCACTGTTCTTTGATTACAGTCCTGTTTCCCAACACAGTTCACCACAGGTACTTTTGAGACAGGGTGCCGGCCTTTTGTTCCTCGGTAGTAGGTCAAAGTCATAGTCCAAATGAAAGAGGAAGAGAGAATGGGGTGGCATGGGATCGGATCAAAAATGCGGACCAAGGAGAGCAGAATCTTTTCAGCACTGGGCCCATCAATCGGGCCCGACGGGTTGAGACTTCAGGCACGCTGGTCAGTGAGCAGGGGCCTCGATGTAGCCCTTCGCGCTCATCGTTCTGATAATGGTGCCTCGTCTCACACTCTTGTTGCTTCGTCGCTTCCCCCTTGGTCGATGTCATAGATGATTTATGATCCGCAGCCAGACTGTGCGTCACATCCGACCCCTCTCTTCCGATGGCTGCAGGTTATCCTTGAATAGGTTATAAGAAACGAAAATCTTAGAGATCTTGGCAGGGAAGACATTTACATACTTCATTCTCTCTCCCAACCACTGAGTAGTTGCGGAAATGCTCTTATCTGTTACTACATGATTGGTGCCTATTAACTCTGATGTTAATGTGCGTGTTACTAATCTATTAATTACTGCTGTGGTGCAGGGTTCTGTGGGTGTCCCTGTCCATCGTCTGGCCTTCTAGGTGTCGGTTTCTGCGCCTTATAATACAAGGTTTGGTAGTACCCGTAAGTGCGGGGTGCTACTGTCATGCGTTCATGAGTATCCTTTTCATACAGTAGGTGACCCTTTATCAGCTTAAAACAGGGCCATTAGTTGTTTCGTTCGGGATACTCTGAGACGGCTTAGTATAGGGCTGGAGTTATTTCTGGGAGAACAGGGTGCTTTAGACATTCTATTTCGGGCTAATTGGTCAGGAGTGATTCTGGGTGGTGGAGATGGTGTCCTTTAAGAACAAAAACCACTGACATATAGTCCCCGTGTTGAGGGTCAGATTGGGAGACATCAGTCGTCTTACCTGTCCTTTCCTTCTCGGCCGATTAGGCTTAACGTTTGCAGAAAGGAGAGGTAGTAATCGTGGTAAAGTATGGTTGTTTTTGTTTCTGTCAATTTTGTTCGAACACCACCGTGTTCGGGCCAATTATACACTTACCAAAGAGGTGTATGTCGTTAATTTATTCAAGAAGAAAGAGGACAAGAAAGAGCCTTTTGCGAGGGAGGGGGAGAGAGAGTGAGAGAGAGAGAGAGAGAGAGAGAGAGAGAGAGAGACGTGTGCAGAGAGAGAGAGAGAGAGAGAGAGAGAGAGAGAGAGAGAGAGAGAGACGTGTGCATCAAGTAGGCTACTTTGGCGTACATACGACACAAAACAAGAGAGAGAGAGATGGGTAAGATAATAGGCCACTTGGTGCACACACAACATGGAGTAGCATGGGTCTGTTCCATATAAGAAAACACAAGCGGGGAAAAGACATAAATTCGGTGACCACGTACACACAAATGCCGGATAGGGTGTGACAGTACATGCATCAAGACGGAGACTCGGGGCTGCGTCGAGCACGGGGACCTCTCCTTTCCTGTCCTCTATTCCTATGCATGCTGCGTACCTTCAGTATTTTGTAGTTCATCTTACGGGTTGTCTGACCCTTTATTCTCCTCCCTTTGATCGGTGGACGCGCACTTCAATCATACAATGACGCTCTCTTCAAGTGATCCGAACATGAAATGCATACACATTCATATCGTATAATCGTAGTACACACGCACAATCATATCATACAGTTTTTCATGTTCCCAATGGTGGTCTGTAATTTTACGCACTATCTCACAACGTTTGTCTATGTTTTCCCTGATATTGAACTTGGTGCGGTCCATGTCCACTCCACTCTTCAGTCGGAACTTCGTCGTGACCTATAGAGGGGAAATAAGAGGGGAGGGGAGGTGCAGTATTCAAAATACCCCAGCGCGCGCAGACACGAAAGGTTCTACCTACCATGTACCAGGCTAGCCGCAGGGGTGGGTAATACCACGGACCTATTATTCTTTAGTTCGAGGCAAAGATGCTCTAGCTCATTCATTTCCTAAATTCGGGTTCCCTGGTTGTGCATGTATTTCTCAATTGGTCGTGTATTATGGTGCAGGATACCATACCTTGCGTGCGACATATACCTTAAGTTATAGTTCATTATTGATTCGACAATTCTTGGAAAAAGGGCAGGCATGATGGGTACAAATTTCGTTAAACAAAAAGATTTTTAGGCAAATTGGGTCTGTATTATCTGTATGCTTTCGCTTAGGAGTAACAATCATTTATTTAAGAGAAAAAACCTTCAACAACCCAGATGATTAGTCATGACACTGATTCCGTAATTCCTTTTAAGAAGCCCTTTATTTAAAACAATGTCAGTGTAGAAATACGGGCCCACAGCCGCTATAGGCCGGCCACGGTGCAAGAGGCGTCGAGCAACATGAGCAACACTAGATTAACATAAAAGTCGGTTCCCCCCTCTCCCCCATCGTCATGTGTGAAAGCATCGCATACATGTATATATATCTCTTTTTAACACGAATGTCATGTGACTGGAACGCCACAAGGAGTTGTAGGCCACTCCTACATCAGCGCCATCTTAGGGCGGGGTCGGGCCAGTGCACAGTCTAAGTTTTTCCATGAATTAGCAGTTGAACCAGAATTCCTTTCGGTGGTTCGAGAACTTTCGTTAGCGTCAACTTTGCGTCAGCATGGCGTCACTGCAACCTTGTAGCAATGCCACGGTTTGTTCTTAGGGCGGGGCAGCAGGCGGGTTCTTCCGCCGACGCTTTACTGTCTCACTGTATCAAGCGGAGGCAAGGTGGCTGCCGCCCGGGGGCAAAAAGAGCAATGGTGGTGGTTTTGTCCTTACCGGAAGTCCGCAGGAGTCGAACGTCAAATGACTCCAACCAATTCTGCAAGGCTGAGGGGAGCGTTCTGTCAAGGGTGGGGCCCATGCCCTAGCAAACAAGCTTTCGAGTCCAGAATTGTCTCACGGTGGGCCAGGCCTGGAACCGGAGGGGTCAACCGCCGGAGTTCAAGGGCAGCAGTAGCAGCAGCTCTTCGGTACAGTCACCGGAGAGGAGCCAGCAGCAGAAACAGCAGCAGTTCGGGTGGTGCTGCCACCGGGGTGATTCCAGTAGCAGTGACGACAGCAGTTTGGATGGTATCACCACCGGGGTGGGTCCCCGATTACCTTGCTGCGGGGGCCCACTCCTCACGTCGGGCGCTAGCGGCAGTCCTGGTGAACCCGGTGCTTGGGTGGTTGCCTGGCGGCCGCGTGCAGGGGTGCCGGCTCAGCCGAACGGCGAATGAAGTGGCAGGGCGCAACTCAGCTGGCCGACGTGTGAAAGGTGTGGTTTGGGGTGCCCTCATCTGCTGGCGAGCCTCCACCTGGGGAGGTGGGGGAGGTCCGTCCGCGTCGCCTCCCCCCGCCAGGGCACCCTCCGTTATTGAAGGAAGAAGTGACTGGGAAGACCCGCACAGCGTGCCAGGGTGAAATTCAGCAGGCCGATGAAAAAGATGGCTGGGTGCAGCTTAGCTGGCCGGTGAGTGAAAGACGGTTGGGTGCAGCTTAGCTGGCCGGTGAGTGAAAGACGGTTGGGTGCAGCTTAGCTGGCCGGAGAGTCAAAGACGGTTGGGGTGCCCGGCGAGCCTCCACCTGGGGAGGTGGGGGAGGCCCGTCCGCGTCGCTTCCCCCCGCCAGGGCACCAGCCCTCATTAAAGAAAGAAGAAGAGAAAGCGGAAAGGCCCGCACAGCGTGGCGGGCTCCGCCTTGGTGTTGCCAGAACTTCGGCGCTTCGTATAGCCTCCGGCCTATTCGCACAATCGCTCGCCACTGATGTCAATGGATTTTTGCATGGCTTTTATAGCCCAAAGTCAACTAAGAGGGACCGCCCAAAACAGGCCAATGTTGCAATTTCGAGGAAGGAGAGGCGAGGACGGTGTCACGTGGACGTTAAGGCTTTGGGATGGAGGTTGCAGCAGACTGTCATGTAAATAGTTGTTTTAAAACGTGTTTTAACCTGTTTACCCTGTTGGTGTGTTTGTTATATCCTATAAGTTATTAAAATGTTATAACTACATTACTTCGTTGGAGTGTTTGTACATATTTGTAGTTTGATGACGAGCACAAGGAGGTTACTGTGCAATCGGAAAATTAACATAGCCCAATTGTGCGCGATCTAGCCCTAGTTTGGTGACGTCGATGGTGGGTGTCAGCAGGCTTCCGTTTGTGCGGGATTTTGTCATGCTTATTGGGCGGGGTGGGCAGTAGGGCAGACATGTTTAGGTAGCGAGAGTGATGGAGTCGGGCTACCTCGCGGTCGTCTCGACCGTGAGCTTGACTCGTTCCATTGGTTTCATATGTCCCACAAAGGGCTAACTCCTAGCGTTATTTTAGTTTTTGTAAGGTCAAAAAGGATCCTACCAGTGCCTTTACTATCTTGTCGATTCCTGTCCGTTCATCCTTAGTTAATCGATTCATTCTGGTGGACTCTCTCTTTCCTATCTCATGGTCGACTGGCGTTGTGGTTGACGTTGGGTTCAGCACAAGAGGCTCAGCCGGCGCGGAGGCCGTGAGGGCCGAGGCCCTTGTACTGCTTTCGCTCGTGTTCGGGGGTTGTGGGTGTTGTACTATTGATTGGGAGGGTGCATACGGAGGGGGCATGTAAATGATCGGAGGACCTAACAGTAACTCGTCATTCGTTCGCTGCTTGGAGGACAACTCAGGGTAGAGCAAAGAAGGGGTCCTAACAGCGTACTGGCCTGAGGTTTCGGGTTCCTGTCTTAGTTTAGTTTCCCTTCTCTCTTTTATGTCTTCTTCTAACTTTCTAGCGGCAAGGTGAGCTGCCTTTCGTAATTCCTTTTCTGCTTTTACTTCTTCCCTCTTTTTCCGTTGCGTTGCTTCTTTGCGCCACATGCCGATACTGTCAAGCATAGTAGGCGTCGTCTTATTGCTACGCAGAGCTATTTCTAGCGCTTCTATCTTATGGTCGTCGAAGGATCCCATCAGTGGCCACTGACTTTCGGGGTCCTTCTTGGTATATTTATGCCACAGCTTGCTATAGGCTACGGCGACTAATCCATATTTAGTGAACATGTCCTTATTAGGGGTGCCTTCCAGTGGAGCCGGATGGTTCACCTCTAATAAGCGGTCCGGGCAGAACCAACTACCAATCAGTGGGGAGAAGATAGGCATGACGGGTTTCAACGGGGACAAAAGTCAGCACTACCTATCTTTTCACTGCTTGCAAAGACTAGACAGAATATCTCTATTCTTCGTTATTTGTAAGCAGAGAATACCTCCAAAGAACCAATATCGAACAACTAGTGTTCAGACAATCAATCAATCAATCAATGGGGAGATAAAGATAGGCACGACGGGTTTCAACGGGGACAAAAGTCTGCGTTACCTACCCTTCACTATTTGCAAAGACTAGACAGAATATTCCTATTCTACGTTATTTGCAAACAGAGAATATCTCAAAAAGCACTATTCTTCAAAACAATCAATGTTCGGACAATCAATCAATGGGGAGATAAAGATAGGCACGACGGGTTTCAACGGGGACAAAAGTCTGCGTTACCTACCCTTCACTATCTGCAAAGGGAGAGAGAGAGAGTATTTCTACTCCTCCCCGTTTGTAGACAGCGAATATCTCAAAGAGAACAATCAATGAGCACAATCAATGAGCAATACTAGTATTTCCAGAGCATTAAACAATCAATCAATTATTTCTCAATTTGTCGTGTATCACGACCTTACCCGGACCGCGTGGACAGTTTCTCGTCTTCCGCCTCCAGCGCCCGATCGTCCTCTACTCTCCGTATTTGCCGCGGCACTCCTGATGGTTCCCAGTCAGGACCGTAGATCACTCGAGAGAGGTCTGCTCGGAACCAGTGAAGTTCGGATGATCGGCTGCCAGACGAGGGTCTATTGGGCAGGAGCTCTCCCGATCGTTGCAGTCGTTCACTCTGTCGTCGGGACCTCTCCCACTGGATCCACGTGTCGCTGATGGGCCCCACGTTTGGGACGCCAATTGTTAAATGGTAGCGGCAGTTTCAGTCGGTATCCTTTCAAGTATTTGCCCGGCGGTAATCGCCTCTCATACCACTCGATAATTTACCAATAGAGGCAGGCGCTGGAGACTGGAAGGCAGGAAACAAGGTTTTATTCCGTCGGAGCAGAACACATCAGATCAGACAGCAAGGTATCGTCACGAGGTGCTCTAACTGCATCTCTGAGACCTGGTCTCTTATACACTGGTTTATTGCTTTATTATACATAGTACATTCTTGAGATTCCCTTGATGTGCGGGGAAATATCCCCTGAAGCCCCGGCTCAGATCCGATCCCACACATGGTTACAGTAGAGGTTCCCACCCTACCCGCAGTGGGAGATGGCTATCGCGCAGCAGGGAATTCCGCTAATTCCCGGGGGTGTGTGCAACCGGCCGGGTCTCAGGGGGTAGGGGCTTTGATTCTGCTGTAATCCCTTTGATGTGGGGTGTTTCCCTTACAGTAGGGGCAATAAACTGCATCCGCAGGGCTAGGTGATGGCCTGGGACCAGTTCAGACAATGGGGCGCAGGGGAAGGGGGGTTATCAAAGGAGAGGCACGACCATGTATGGGTTGTCGGTCGGAAGTGGTTCTGTAGCAGGGTCGCGCAGAAGGAGAGGGTTTATGGCCTGTACGAGAGAGCGGGGGTCGCCAGCGCGCGGGGGATGCTTGCAGCGCCAAGGGGACCGCGCTGGCGATTGACAATGCGTGGGGTGCCTAAAATGGCAGCCGTGCGTTCGCTGTGCGTGGTGCTGGGGAGGGGCAAGATGGCGCAGATAATGTTCAGTTTGCAGGCTAAATTTCCACAGCGTACCACTGTCTAACTCTATGTCTCCAACTTGGGTATTTCTGGTCTAAGCCACATACTTGTGGGAGAGCTACTGTTATCCTCTTCTGGACCAGGATTAAGGGGTTATTGAGGTTGAGGAGCAGGAACCTATCTTGCATGACAACAGGAGTCCTGTTGAATCGCTGATCATGATGTCCCAAGAGCGCGTTTATCAACTACAGGTGTCCGAGTGGGCACTCCGGCCTGGCTGGCTTCTTTTTTACAAGGTTAAACCCAGGCATCCTCATTGCTTCACTCTGAGTGAACTTCCACATGGCTCAGCTTTGAGCCCCACTGTCTCCAATACTAATGTAGCTCCACCGGCCCAGATGGTACGCGCCCTTAGACCCAAACTTTGTGCCAACACTTAAGGCATTCAGATTGTCTTACATCTAGATACCAGTTTCCATGCAGGTACATGTTTAGGGACGGTCCAATGGCGGTGGCAACCTGAAAGAATTATTAAATACCAACAAAAATAAGTCTCTAGTCAGATATCTGATCAGGTAAGTGTTGGTCACTAAGGGTGGGGCCAGCCCTTATTCATGATCTTTGGGTCACAAGCTGGATTTTTATCAATGAACTTTATCAAGCACCCCACCAGATATTACGAAATAATCAATTCTCTGGAGGTTGGAAGTTGTTTTGGGAAAATATGTTTTGTTATTATTATTTCAACTGCTGTCGAAAAGAATTACATTTGAAAGTACTTTATTGCAGTATCAGTTATGCACAGCTAAAAATAAACATATACTCAGTGTTGGACCTGGCCCTTTCTGCAGGGTAATCCCCAAAATGTTTGCCCCCACTCCTCCACTTTTTGCTGAACTCGTTTTTGTTGGCCTTGAGACTCTCTGCACCTTACCACTGCTAACCAGTGCTTAAGTGCTTGTTCTCACTCCTTAAAACATATTGGATTGGCTGATACCCAATTGGCATATTTAGTTTACTTGTAAGACCCTAGTTAAGTGGCACTACCTCTTCTCAGGGCCCGTAAATGAAATGCTACCAGTGGACTTGCAGCACTGGATATGCCACCCAATGAAGTAGCACTTTCAACATGTTTCAAGCCTGCCTAATGCAGCCTGTATGTGTGCAGCTTTAGACTGCCACTTCTTCCTGGCAAAGTAAACCTTTTACCAGGCCGAAACCTTCTGTTTTAATTCATGAAGGTCATCCAAATGGTACACCCTGGACAGCCCAGAGAGCAGGGTGCAATGCATTTAAAAAGTGAGACATGTACCTGTGCACTTCAAAGGCATGCCTCGAGAAGCTTCCCCCCACTTCAAAGGTACAACTGGGTGGAAACACTGGAACTCAGACACCAACTCTTCAGTACACTTCTTGACCCGTGGATACTCTGCCAGGAAGAAGGACTGCTGTGCTGAAAGCAATGCCTCTCTGCTGGACTGCTGCTTTGAATGAACTGCTGCTCTGGTGTGGAGACCTGCTACCTTCTGCCCTTTTGCCTGGGTGACAAGATAACTGGACCTGCAACTTCACCATTAAAACCACAACACCAGAGTGTCTCCAAGGGCTAGTCTACTGACCTGATCTGAGCCTCAGGGACATAAAAGTCTCCTCAATATCCTGCACCAGCCCCTGGACCCAGCTGAAGCGAGTTCCTGACACCCAAGTGGTGTCCCTCAGGTCCAGGACTCTTGGTGTGGCTCAGGGAGCTGTATTAAGCTTTTGGTCTCTTTGCGTCCTCGAATGAGCCCTTTCGCACCAAAACTTTGCCACTTGCACTGCGATTCAATGCCAAGCTTCACCAGCTGCCTCTTCATGCACTAGCATTGACCACAAGCATGAAGCTTCTGCGATGCCTGGGCCTGCTCTTCATGATACTCGGGCAACTCCCCGCGATGGTCTTCCTGCTCCTCCCTGCCCTCTCCATCTCAAACTGGACTCTTGCCATGGATTTGAGGAGGTAAACTTCAGCAGGCCTAACCTGGTGACTGCAGCCGACCTGTGCTCCATCGCGGTCAGCCTCAAAATGTGACTTTAGACCTAGTCCAGCGCGACCAGATATCCCTAGATGGTGGTTTGTGCTTTTTGCCGCTATTTTCACTAAAATCTTTAAAAATGAATAACCTCGGTTCTACCGAATGGATTGTTGTTGTTATGGTCTTGTTTTATTTATTAAGTTCTACTCTATTTGTCTAACTTGGTGTGGGATCATTTTTGTGTGATGTTTTTCACTTTATTACTGTTTGAAGTGTTGCACAAATACCTTACACATTGCCTCTAATTTAAGCCTGACTGCTCTGTGCCAAGGTTGAGCACAAGTTAATTTAGGTTTGGATAGTTCCTTTCCGTGACATGGATTGTGATTGCTGCTTGACCAGGGCTCAAACTCAGTCAACCAACAACCCAATTTCCCATACTCAAACACATGTGTGGGCGTGCATCTAAACATATATATGTATGATGGACTTTGCACTGAAATAAAGCAACACGTTATTTGTAGTCTGTGCCCAATCTGTTTCTTTGTTACCTTCAAAGCACAGGATATCTTTGGATATACATATATGTGTGTATATATTATCTACTGGCGGTCGCCAGTAGATAGTTATAGTTAGGACCGTGTTTCCATAGGAAATCCGCAACATTCTATTTGGAATAACTTTTGCGTCGATTGACGAATCCTCGCGAAACTTTCAAAATAGGTGGGGCGCTCCGCTCTGCTCCGTCCCTGAAAGTCTTGGGTGAATTCGTCAAGTGGGGGCTGAGAAAAAGGGGGGGTCCCAAAACGCGTTTTCCCCATGCATTTTCCCATAGGACCTTTAGTCCGCGCTACAGCCCGAACGGCTGAACAGAAAACCTTGAAATTTGGCAGAGAGGTAGTCCTCAGGTCAGGGATGTGCCTTTTGCTGGTCTGGTGTAAATCTGTTCAGTATTTTCTGAGAAAATAGCATTTAAAAGCATATATATATCTATAGGCGCGCACCGTGCGCGTACGGTAAGCGCACCCTGCCGTGCGCGAGCGCAATTCTGATTGGTTGTTAGATCTTAGTAAACATTCGAATCGGTCGAAACCAGGAAGTGTAGGCCGCCATTTTGTCTCTCGCAGTCCGAGGGAGGTGAAAAATAAAGGTGGAGAACATGAAAAGGAGGCAAGGTGGACAGTTCCTGACCCCCTAGCCATTGTCAGGGGGTCCCCAAAGGACCCCCAAGGGCCATAAATGTTTTTAATATTTTTACGAAAAATCGCGGAGTGCGCTTACCGTGCGCGCACTGTAGAAAAGGGAAAATTACGCGAACGGCGTAACGTGGGCGCACGGTGCGCGAAGCGCACCGTGCGCCCACAGAGCGCGCACAGTATGCAGAGCGCACCGTGCGCGCACGGTACGCGCACGGTGAAAAACCTTAAAAAAAATAAGTAAATACATAACTTAGCATTTAAAAAACCATACAAATTCACTGAAAAAACCATAGGTTTCACACATGTTATAGTTAGGAATTAGCATTTAAAAAACCCTGCAAATTCACTTAAAAAACCATAGGTTTCACACATGTTATAGTTAGCTGGACATTTCCCTCGTAAAAAACCAATGAAATTCCCCCGTTATAGTTAGTAAAGGGAACTATAACTCACGCGACCGCAATCCACTGCTGATGACGTCAGATATTACATCACTGATGACATATGTGTCTTTCTGTAAAATAAATATTTATTAAATATGTATAGCTAAAGGTTAAAGGAAATAAAAATGGGTAAATAAGTGAATAAATACAGTGATGTAATATCTGACGTCATCAGCAGTGGATTGCGGTCGCGTGAGTTATAGTTCCCTTTACTAACTATAACGGGGGAATTTCATTGGTTTTTTACGAGGGAAATGTCCAGCTAACTATAACATGTGTGAAACCTATGGTTTTTTAAGTGAATATATATATATATATATATACACACACACATATATGTATGTATATATATATTTTTTTCTCACTGGAAAAATCAACTTTTAAATGTATAATAGTTAGATGATGGAATGAGACTTGAGCTGATGTTAAAAAACAGAGGGGAGAGGATGTGGCCTAACGGGCTAGGGAGGTCCATCTCAAATCTGGGCAACCACATTCGAGTCTCAATGTCCCGTGATTCTGGGCAAATCACTTAATCTCCCCGTGCCTCACAAAAATGAATTTTTCCTTGTGTAACGTAACTGGTGCTCATGTAAAGCGCTCTGATTCCTTCGGGTCAAGTTAGTGCTATGTAAAACTGCAGCAAAAAAATCTACAAAACCACTGAAATACTCCAGTTATAATTAAGTGAGCTTACTATTACTTTCAAGCCCTTTAGGCACCTCTTATGACTTCATGTTAAATGACATCATTGAGGAAATTGCTGAAGACATTTCAGTTGCAGCCTCCCGTCAGACTTTGATAGTGCTTGACAGTGAAATGAAATGAAATGGCGACTTGTAGAGCGCGAAACATTCACCCCATGGTGTCAAGACGCTTACTCATTGAGGCTGAGATTCGACAGATCTTAACGACTAAACAGCCAAGTCTTTAGCGCCTTCCTGAACGCTAACAGATTGTTCTCATGTTTCAGATATGATGGGAGGGAATTCCACAGCCTAGTAGCACCCAACAAAAAGCTTCTCCCTCCCCAAGAGCATCTTTTCAGTGACGCACATTCCTCCAGGTGATTGCCTTGGATTGGGCTACAACTACCAGGGAATGCACAGAGTTTCTCACTGAACTGTACTGAAACTTAGATTGTGTCAAATTAAGTTGGTAGTAGTTCCTCCTCCCAAATTATTAACTCAGTTTCTGACACTGATCCTGAAACTGTCCATTTGTTCTTTTTTTCTCGCTTTGCCCCATTACCTTTACATTTGAAACGCTGGTATTAGTATATTTCTAGTGAAGGTTATCATGGATTAGTGCCCCCTCAGATGGGAATCTGTACTGAAGCATTATCTGCAAGAGTGAATGTAGATAGATAATGCCCAGTGTCCCTGGGCTCAATGAAGCTCTTTCACAGATGCACTCGGTTGTGCAGAAACCTTGATTCCAAATCTTATGAACAGTTCATGGCTGCATGAACATTATTAACAGCACCTGTCCCAGGCTCTGCTCAAGAATGACTTTCTGCCTTTCAGGCTAGAAATACAGATTACACATTTAGGAGTGTTTGTGAGATGTGATATGGTTCTCACTTGGTGCCCTGTAATGGAGTTTCAAGCAGCTTCAAAACGTACAGCTTTCTGAAGTTACTATAATCTCAAATATATTTGGGTAAGAACAATAAAAACACGTTCATTCTTCTCTTTCTGTTTACAATCAGAATCCCCAGTTTCAGAAATCATAGACTACCTCAAGGCATTGAGCTTTGACAATGTTTTTTATGCATGACACACGGCGGACCTGTACCTTAACACAGAGATGACAAACTCGTAGGACTCTCACAAATCTGCAATGTCACTCTCCTTGAACAATGTGAAATTAAACCCACGACCATGGGATGTAGCGTAGTCAAAGTCAAAACAATTCAAAAGAGTTTACAATTCCCTTAAAGCAGGATTTAGGCGTGACCATAATCTCAGTTAGAAAGTGGGCATTTGCCACGTTCCAAGATAGTGGCTCTCTAAGGGGCATATGTAGAAGCCTCTATCGCCATAGAAACGTCACTTTTAGTGACGTTTGCGTGGTGATAGGGGCTTCGCCTTACTTACAAGGCAGCGTAAGGCTGCCTTGTAAATAAGGTCCTCTTTCACGCTATGGTTAGCATGAAAGGGGAGGGCAGTGGGTTTTGTGGTGGGCGTTCCAGGAGAAGACATGCTCACGTTTCTATGCTCCTTCTTGCCTACTTTGCTACTTCAATGAGCTGCTGGAATTTAAGAGGGCACACAGATTGAGAGTGAGCTCTTCCCAAGTGATAAATGCCACTAGGACAATTATAGCATGCCTCTGATGGCATGCTGATCAACACCGTAGGGCTGTCCTGCAGACAGGAAAATGAAAAGGGGGTCATTTCCACAATGAGGCTGCAGTGATCCATATGTCCGAGGATTCTTCCCATGAGACTGTGATTAAGAGGAAGAAATGCCTGGCCTTACACCTTCACCAGCACGACAGAGGAATCAAATTTGGTCTCCTGGATGGTGATGACTGTGACCATACGAGGCCACACTTCGAAACTCGATGAACCTGAAGCATTGATAGCCTTCCTGGACAATTTGGAGGATCCCATGGAGGTGGAACCTACACAATCATCTGGGCCCTCTCAGGAAAGCAACTCTCATGCTGTTCAACCCACAGAGGACCTGAGAACCACACTCCATCAATGCCCAAACTATCATAGGCACTCAGACAGGGAGGGTCTGGAGAAGGTGCTCGATACTTTGACAAAAGACCGCAATAGGAACAAATCCAGGTCACCACTGAAAGAATGCTTGGGAGGGAGGGGCATTGGAGGCGAGGAGTGGAGAGAGCCCCATGGGAGTTTAGTTGGCTGATCAGACACTCACTGGATGTATTCCTCCTCTCCATTACCGTGACCTTTAGCTCCTGATAAACTTATCTGCCTCCAATTAGTTTCCAGAGTACTAAAACCAGTCTAAAGGGGTATCCCTGCCGCGTAGTTATTGGGCTTGCACTGCAGTTCAAGTTTAATGCGAGACGCAGTGAGGAACATTCTAGTTGATTACACACCTAACGTTCTATCTCCCCTGACCACATGTTACCATTACTGATATCGCACTCCCACAAAAACGGAACCTACCTGCTACTGAGATAGCTGAAACAAGGCTGGGTTGGGAGGGTTGTCAGCAGCAGCTGCTTCAGCCTATTGGGACCTGGAGTACTAGACAACACACCCTCCTCCTTACCCCACAGGAAATCTAGGGTAGTCATCTTAATCCACAAATCCCTTCCCCACCGGCTCTTTGTAAGAAATTGGGTTAGTGGTTGAGAGAGGTGTTACCCTTCTCAAGCAGCAACCACAATTCTTCTCAGGGTGAATTCACAAGCAAACCCTAAATTAACCTGCTGTCAAGGTAAACAGCCGTTATTACGACACTGTCACCCCACATGTTGTTACAACGCATACCATTACCCCGCAAGGCGTTACAATGACTTGCGGAGGGGGAGAAGGATGTTGGATTTAAAATCCAACACCTTCCCTACTGTGCGCACAGACTGGAGTTGGAATAGTAAATTATACTATTCCAACATCCAGCGAGTAATGGTGTGCATTGTTACCATGCGGTCGTTATAACGACCGTATTTTAACAACATGCGGGGTGATGGCAAGCGGAATAAAGAGGCATATCCTGCTCTCAGGTAGCTTGGCACTGAGCAGCCAGGCAATGCGTACAGTATTTTTGCAACTCTTCAAAAAGCAACACAGTGAAAACACACCATAAAAGGACCTCAGAACCGAGTTTGAAAAATAGAGAAAAAACAATTAGTAGTACCGGAGATATTGGTTTTTAAAGTTGCTATAGAAAATATCACCAAGAGACGTAAAGTGCCAACTGTGGATATCTGGTTGCGTTGGACCAGGACAAAGTCACAATATGGAGCGTTGTCCATCTATAAAGACCCTGTTTGGCCTGCTGAAAAAAAGTACCTTAAATCCTGGTGTGAGTACAGTTTCATGAAGGGTCGCAGATGTGTTGCACAGCTAAGGCGATGCGTTGGTTGCGAGATGCAGCGAGGCTGTGTTGCGAGGGACTGTTGTGCCGTTGCTGAATAACCCGTTGACTGGGTTTGCAATGCATTGAGATTGCAGCATGCAGCCGGGGCGATGTGTTAGATCTGAAGAGTTGTGAGGCTGCGAAGCAGAGTCCAGCACCATCATCGAGAATGCCATCGACCAGGGATGCGAGGACCTGTGCTGAAGATGCATCGTGCAGCGGCGATTTGTTGATGCAGCAGCGATGTGGGTCTTTGTGACGGGTCCAATCCCCACAGCAGTGGAGATGCATCTGTTCTGCCTGGGATTGTGCTGCGCAGTGGAGGAGATGCGCTGGTTCGCTGGAGACACAGAGGCTGACAAAGCACCTTGAGCCCACTTTTAAGGGTCCAGGGTGCCACTACTTGGCAGGGTAGTCTTACAGTTGGCAAAGTCCAGGGGCAGATGCAAGGTTCTTGGAAGCCTATTCTGTCCCTGAGGCCTCAGATCCGGAGACCAGCCAACTAGCCATTGGAGTCACTTTGGGTTCAAGAGATGCAGGTCAAGTCCTTCTCACCCAGGCAAGAGGACAGCAGGCCAGCATAGAACAGCAGGAGTCCCGTAGAGTGGCAGTCCTTCAGCAGCACAGTAGTCCTTCTTCCGGGTCCAATATCCACATGCCCATGATGTACAGAAGTGGTGGTGTCTGAGGTCCAGTCTTTATACCCAGTTGTGCTTTTGAAGTGGAGGAGGAAGCCTCTAGAGGTTACCCTTTAAAGACCCCACGCAACCTGTCTCCCCTGCCTGGATTACTGTCTAACTGTAGGGGGTAGGCAGCCCTTTGTGTGGAGGCAGTACACACCTTTTTCAAGTGTAAGTGGACCTGTGCCCAGCTCCACCCTCCCTTCCTGCCAGTGGTGACCCATTCAGGCACATCTAAGCTTCTTATTGTGTGTGGTAGTCCAGGAGGACAACACAAAGCACAGCGGTCAACTACACCCAGTCATGTGACCATAGACAGGCTACAGGCACTTAAATGGATAAGGCAGGAAAATGCCAACATTCAAAAAGACCTGGCTTGGCAGTTCGGTCTAGACTGTTCCCATAAGGCACAGGGTCAAGACTGATTTGCATATGGTTGGGTCTGAACTGGGATGGTGAAGTGAGCTAAAAAACGATGATGGATTCAACCCAGATCTGTGACTTGGGGTGAGTGTCTGAAAATTTTCAGCGCTCTGTCCATCATTTCCTTGTGTTCGCTTTGTTTGCCCTAAGTTGGCAAGGTATGCCCAGACCTGGGGTCCCTTACTCACATTGCCACTGGATTCAAGCTAACCTGGCTGATGAAGGGTGTTACCCCGAAACTGGTCCCAGGATATTTGTTTCCGGTCCAGGGAAGACCTGACTTGGCAGTTCGGTCTGGACTGTTCCCATGAGGCACATGGTCAAGACTGATTTGCATTTGGCTGGGTCTAAACTGGGGCGGGGAAGTAAGCTAAAGAACGATGATGGATTCAACACAGATCTGTGACTGGGGGTGAGTATCTGAAACGTTTCAGCGGTCCTTTCATCATCTCCTTGTGTTTGCAATGTTCAAAAAGTGGCATTCTCAGAATTGCTATTTAAAATCGGACTTCACCATAAGTTAGGATTTTAAATTGTGATTCCAGAGACACCAAACTGAACTGGGTACCTCTTCATACTTGGAAATTACACTTCTAAGACATAATAAGGCAACTCCAATGTTATCCTATGTGAGAGATAGTTCTTTCAGTAGTGAAACTACTAAGAGTTTTCACTACCAGGACATGTGAAACTTAAAGGTGCATGCCCAACATGTTAAATACATTGCACTCTGTCCTCTGAGCTGTCCAGGGCCTACCCTGGGGGTGACATATATGCAGTGCTTAATTTGTAAAACAATAAGTGCCAGTGACCCCCCCCAGGGGACGATTGCGGCTTGCACCACCCATCGCCCCTGCTATCGCTACAAAAACAACTACTAACCATATCTCTCTTGCATGCAGGTGCAACTGTTCCGATTATTCCAGGTCCCCAAAGCTAAAGGAGTGGCTGGGAAAGCAGGTATTAGTCATTTGTAATGCATATTGTATTCATGTTCTGCTCATCTCTAAATTAAACGAGTAGCACCACCATGTGGCAAACTGTTATAAGTGTGGTGTTGGCAAATAAGCGCCGGTGCAAAGCATCGGACACCAATTAAGTGCCGGTGCTAAGCACCGGAAACCACAGGCTCAAATTAAGCACTCCTCACATGTATTAACAAGCATTTGCAATGCAATCGGTCTGGCATCTGGGCCCTTATATGTATTTAGCTATGCAGTACATTAGCCTGGGTGCTGAAACATGTGCTGTTCTTTCCCATGGAGGGAAAGTAAGAACCAAACTGTGTGACACACCAGGTATGGGAACACATGGAGAGAAATATTGCCTTTCAGCGGGAAATGGTATAGTCCAAAGCTCTGTTTTTAACATAAAATCAGGGCCTTCGGTAGTCATATGACTTAAAATACAAGATTTGAAAAAAATATTATTGTCTACGGGTGCTCATGGAAGCCAGTTTTTATGACTGGAATCTAGAGAATGCTAAAGTGATTCTGGTATTTTACTGACCTCTGCTGGTCGTTTTCTATTGAGAAAGTTAAATAGAGGCAGTTGCCAGAAAAATAAAAAAAGAAAGTCCCTCAGCAGAAAGCAATTCTGGTATTTTAATGACCTCTGCTGGTCGTTTTCTATCAAGACAGTTAAATAGAGGCAGTTGAATAGAAAACAAAGTCCATAAGCGGAAGCAGACAAGTCCTAGGGCTGATCTCCATAGCCCACAAAGTACATACACATATAAGTATATCATAAGTATATACTAAAGTATATACAAGAGGTGTTGAATGCTCGACCTTAAAAGGAAGGTATAGGCCTGGCAATAAGTTAACCTTGCCAGATCGAAATAGCAGTTTAAAGCTACACACACAGGCTCTGCAGTGGCAGGCCTGAGGCATGATTAGAGGGCTACTTAAGTGGGTGGCACACTCAGTGCTGGAGGCCCACTAGTAGCATTTAATTTATATAACCCCGGGACATGTAGTATAACTTTAATAGGGATTAATAAGTACATTAAATATGCCAATTGGGGATAAGCTAGTAACACCATGTTTTAAGGAGTGAGCACATGCACTTCAGCACTGGTTAACAGTGGCAAAGTACTCAGGGGCATATTATCAAGGGATATATCGGCACTTTTTGCCAAAAAAGCGGCGATATCTTCATCGCCCTATTACAAAGCCTGCGCTAACATGCGTTAGCGCAAGCTTTCAGGTAGGCGTTCCTAACCAAAATAACATGTAAAAAAGTCGCTAACAGCACTTCGGTGCATTACCAATGTTGTCCCACGATGACAACATTCACGCTAAACTACGATGAACGCAGGTTTTTAACCCCTGATTAAAACCTGACTTAGCCATCTTGTCAATGGCAGGTGGATTGTCAGAATAACTCCACCATGGCTTATTAGCAACGATTTCTCTATCGCTGCTTTTTTATCGCTGGGTTTTCAGAGATATTCAGGCATTTCGCCGCTATCGCTGGATTTTTTATCGCTTTGGAGTTAGGCGTTGATGATAACACGCTAACTCGGCGATGTAATCCAGCGATAGCCGACGTTACACAAAATCGCGCTAAGCGCGCTCTGCGATACTTATCACAGTTTGTTGTTACTATGCCCCTCAGAGTCCTAAGGCCAGCAAAAACAAAGGAGGAAGGCAAAATGTTTGGGGGAAAACACCCTAAGGCTGACAGGTCTAATACTCTTGAAATCCTGAACAGAGGTGTTGGGCAGATACACCTATATGAAACTGAAACTAGGAAAACCGGTTCAAATATAGGACTCTGTGTATGCACTAAACAGAGGTAAAAATGTCTTCTTCAGCCAGTTGGACAGACCCTTTACAAGCTTTGAGAGTGCCAAAATACTGGTTGGAGGGGATTGGAACATTGCTCTGGACATGATCTTTCGGGTCGGGTGGCCTTTCCTCTTCAGGGTCATGGAGTGGTTCAGGCTAGGGCAGAACTTTAATAAGAAGGTTAGATAGCACTACATCAGACCAATGGTGCAGATTAATTGCAAAGGTCATCTGTCACACATGATACAGATTAAAAGGATAACGCATCAGGGTTGCCCATTGTCTCCTCTACTCTTTCTCTTAGCCCTCAAACCTTTGGCAACAGCCTACAGGACAGATAAAGTCCTTTCTATATGAGATAATATTCTATTGACATGTCGAAACTGCACACGTCCACTCCAAAATTTGTGGCTGTGAGAAAGGTATAGTTTCTGCCCAGATCAGCCGCATTTGTTTGATTGATGCTCGTGGTAACTGAATCTGATTGTGCCCTGGGTTCTGCTAACTGTACTTAGGGCCAGAGTTCTGTGTAAAAGGGAGGAGGTAATTATGTGTAATTACAATTCGTATGACAACCTACCTGTAAGCCCATAATATGTAGGGTATGTAGGTTTAGAGGCACAGCAGCTTGAATGCGCTTCAGTGTGCACTGCTGTGTTGCCAGCTGTCATTTTAAAGGCAGCCCTGCTTTGCAGACTGCTGCTAAAAGTAAATTATATGCAAAATCTACTTTAGAATTAAAGATGCTTCCACATTCTTAAACTACCTTATTTCTCAATATAAACCACCCCTAAGGTCTCCCCTCGGTGTCCCAGGGGGAGGGTGCCTTGTAACTATTAGCAGGGGCGTTATAAAATATGTTTTATATGCCCTTTGGAGGGAAAACATGCCAATTTTGTTTTTACCCATTGTAGCCAAATGTCTTCATGGGACAACATGGGAATACTTTAATAAAGTATAACTATTGAAAGGGTTAGCCATAAAATATAATTCAAAGCCTTAAAATGAGAGTTAGAAAAACTCCAATATGGTCAGATTTATTATAATTAGCACAGAAAATAACTTATAGAAATTACTTTTCTGATTAGCCAAAATCCACCCTTCCAGCAGCCTCTCCTGATTGCCCATCTTTAGCAGGCTGAGCCAAACTGCTCTGATGAGGTGTGAAGTGGCCTGCATAGCGACAATGGACAACTAGTGGGAGATCTGCAAGCCACAGAGCAAAAGGCAGGAATGGGGCTGGGTAGCCAAACTGGGCTTCAAAGAATGAATGACAGCTAGGACAGGACCCGCCTCACCCCCACTCCAGAATCCCCAGCCAGACTGGAACCCCAGTATTTGAATTAGCAGAGGGGCTGGAAGGGGAGTGTTAGGGAAACTTAGCCTCCACAGTAGGTTGGCTTAACCAGATACCAACCTCCACGAGAGAGTTTCTCCATTTTGGATTTTAAAGGAATAAGGCTTTCTGGGACAAGAATATGCAACACTTTGGAGGAAGTTGTCATACTTCTGAGTGTCATCCTGTACCCCATTGGTCAGAGGTACCCCCCTGCGTGTTGCCCAGGAACACCGGATAAATATGGGTGAGCTGTCCAGCAACTCAGTACCCTGCCTGAAACTACAAGAAGAAGTAGGACTGCTCTGCTGGAGCCCTGGCCTGCACTATGAGGACTGCACTCTGAATGACTGCACCTGCTGCACACTTTGGGAACTAGAGCCCTAAAGACTTTGCCTTGCTTTAAAAAGAGAAGGAGTGGACTCCTTGAAAGCAACAGGTTAAAAGAGCTCCGCCTGCATCATCTCCAGGAAGAAGAAATCAGCTGACCACCTTCAGATTGACTTTAAAGGATTTAGCCAGGTGTATTGTGGGAGACGTAATCCCACCATCCCAAGGAGCAACTCAGAGCTTCTGGATCCTTAGGTTGGTGTTTTGGACACTTTGGAACCTCAAAAGAACCTGCTAGAAGAAGATCCAGAAGTTTGGAGAATTTTTGTCAAAAAGCTTGGTTAGGTGAAGACAGTCAAACCACCGACGTCGAACTCTGACCTGGTTTGGATTTCAGATTCATCCCGCTGAAAGCTCTGGAGCTCTAGACTTCTAGGATTTCACCCTGGCCTCGCGCTGCCAAACCCGCCGTCGTCGACTCAAAACCTGGTCTGACGAGGAGCCTCGCTTGACCTCAAGAGAAAAAGCTCCAAAAAAGTAACTAAGTCAGAAGGTAAAAACTTGACCGGGCCCTACTGCTAAGTGTAGCCGACCGCACTCAATCACGGTCAGCCTGAAGCTTTGACTTTGTCCCAGTGTAGTGCAACCAGATCTCCCAAGTTGGCGCTTTCTGTTTTTTGCCACTAGAAAGTTTTCAAATCTTTAAAAATCCATATCTCTGTTTCCCTACTTTACATGTTTGCCATTTTGGTGTCATTTTAATTTCCTATTTTTATAAATTGGTGTAGGATTGTTATTGTGTGTTGTGTCTTTCTTATTTAATGTTTTGGTGTTTTTACATGCTTTACACAACTGTTTCCTAAGTTCGACCTGTCTGCTCAGAGCCGGCTTCCAAGGGTTGAGCAAGGGAATAATTTATTGAGGCCGTGACTGGGCCTTATATTCTGATTGTGGCCTTACTAATACTGGTAAGTACCTACTTACCCCTACTGATAAGCCACATTCCAACAGTGGCACTGCTGGACTCCTTCTCCGAGGTCTCTGGATAAAGTTAAATTGGAGAAAGTATGAAGCGATACCAATGACAACCAGGGAATGTATCTGGAAAGTGAGCATGAGATGGGTCCCCAGACTAATAAACTAACTGGGGTGGATTTAAATACGGGGAAATGCCCCGGACCAATATGCACCACTTAGTAGCCTTGATGAAACTTGATTTTGCAGAGAAATAACACCATCAACTTTCAATGTGAGACGAGTATAAGCAATGAAGATGCTGACAGCTCTGTGATTCAATTACATAATGTCGCCGATTCCCATTCCATGCTCTTTCCTTGCGGTTATATACTCTAAAATCAAGGGCTTTGTATGGAACGCCAGTAAACCCCAGCTCAGCATGTTCAATCAGTACACATACACAGAAGCAGGTGGGTTGTATCTACTCCAAATGGACACACATTACATAGTTGATCACTTGTCACAAATGGTGTATTAGTCGCCAATGACCATGGACCCCCAATGTGACAACAGAAGAAAGATATATCATTTACCCTTTATCCTGCAATACCTGACCCCAGAACAATGAACAACCCTACAGTATTAAACAAGTGTCATATATGGAAGCAGGTGCATGCCTCTTTGAAACTAGACCCTTGGCTTCATGAGTCAACCCCCCCTCTGTAACAACACAGGGTTATACCGAGGCAAACAAGTAATTAATTGGTCTGTTTGGAAAGCCTGTGGATGTACACACTTGAGCAGATAATCTCAGGAGACATGTTCAAGTCTTTCATAGACCTCTTCTCTGAATATGGCCATTGGCACACACAACGTAGGCCATAATACCAACTCCGACACTGCCTTAGAGAAAAGCTAGGCAAACAGCGGCGGCCGCCATAAACAAAGGGTGGTGGGGAAGGCAGGGTCGCGCAAGGGGGATGTTTAGAAATACAAAATTAATTTTTTTAAACATATCTTTAGCCACTGACCGCCTCCAGCATCACGTCACATCGCGCTGCCTCTCCACTTCCTGCCTGGTCCCAGCAGCCCCTGGGACAGACTCCTATCCAATCCCTGTGCTGCAGGGCAGGGATTGGCCTGAGCGGGCAGGAAAGAAGCTCCACTCAGGTAATTGTGTCTGTGGGGTTTCTCCAGCTCGGCTGCTCAATCTAGCTGGACTGGAGAAAACCTAAGTGCGCATGTGTGTTTTGATCGGCCTGAGATGGCTGTCCAAACACACATGAGCACTTAGGGAGTGGAGTGCACGTAGCACTCCTCCTTCCCCCTCCCATGCCCCGGCCTGCCCCTCCCTACAGCCATGGCTCAGAGCTGGCAAATGCAAACTAAAACGATGCAAGAACATAATTTTATTTTTCATTTGCTGGCTCTGAGCCAGGCAGTGGGGCAACGCTTCTGTGCCATTGTGGAGGAGCCGCCACTGTATGCAAATGCCATATAAGCATCACTAACTGATGATTGTCTCTTATCTGGACAAATGGAGCACTGCTAGAGGGACAATCTCGGGACTGTACAGTGTACTGGTCACCACCAAAGTTTCTAAGCCCATTCTCTACACGACTAGAACGTTTTGACAAGGGGTGGTGATGCAAACATACTCATTTAAAAACTGATCTTCATTTCTAGGCCCACATTCCTTCAAGAGGCCAGATTAAAGTTCTCATACTTTAAATTGCTTCTAAATTGGTACTGTTTTTGGGTCAAGCTAGACATGGCTAGCCTGCTACCACACTCTGACTGTTGACGATGTGGTATGAAAAGAGGTGACATGCTGCATGCTCTGTGGAGTTACTTCAAAATAGCTGTGTATTGGTCGGAGTTTCGGTCAGTGCTTGGGAGTCAGAGGATGACCGGATTACCCCATCAGATCCCTGGGCCCTCCTACATGACTTGACTGGAATGTTGATAGTTCATGTTGAATGGAACTGATCAATATGTTGGGAGTCTTGATATGTTGTTACATTCACTACGATCTTGTTATTACCCTAGGCAATGATAATTGTGTGGTCAGCACTTGAAGAGGCTGGAGTGCTAGTTCTGCTCAACCTCTCTGCTGCTTTTGACACCCTCAACCATTCCATTTTCTGGAGAGAATTAAAATTCTTTGTTTTCCTAAAATAAACATTAGATGGATTGGATCCTTTCTTGGAAGATGGCAGCAAATCATCACTTTTGACACAAAAACAAAGTCAACCCTCCTAGAGAAATGGGTGGTACCTCAGGGTTCAATGTTGTCCCCACTGATGTTCAAAATGTATGTGTCTCCTTTAGCGTTGCCCTTGATGGTAATTGGAGCCAATTTTTATATCTGTGCCTACCACATCCAAATGTTTTTTCAACTCCAGCCTTACACAAGTAACTCTGACCATTTTACCAGCTCTCTTCTTTTTGTAAGACAGTGGATGTCCTGTTCCTCAAATTCAATTCGGACAAGACAGAGATACTGCTGACAGTAAACAGCTGACAAAATAGCATCCTTTCAATTGACCCTTTGATATTGGCCAGGACTCCACTCCTTTAGCAGTATTAAAAGATTTGGGAATATTAATTGTTTCTACTTGCCCATTAATGCCACATATAAGTTACATGGTCAGTTCCAGCGTTTGGCAATGAAAACTCTTAAGAAAATACTACCTTTCATTTCAGCAAGATTACCAACTTGCTCCAATCATGGTTAGACCCAAAGTCTTGCTGCTTTTTGACTTTACCAAAGAAATCCACCAGGAGACTGCAGTTAGTGGAAAATGCTGCTGCGCGCACTATTACTGGGATACCCCGAGGGACTAATATCTTCAACGCTGACACATCTCCATTGATTACCTATACAGCAGATGATTCTCTTTAAATCGGTAGTTATTGATCACAGGATTGCCCTCCTTTACTAACCCAGACATTCCGCAGGCTTGAACCCGCTCTCAAGCTTCTTGGTGCACCTTTACTGAATGTTCCCAACATTTGGTCTGCCTCTTTAGACGGCCGTGCTTTCCCTTACACCTCTGACAAGGAAGGGACCATGGAACGGCCTGGCCAAACCTCAATTGTCATGTTTAAGAAAGAATTAAAAAACATGTTGTTTAAGTTGGATTTTGGCCTGTAGAGGTCCTGAGCTTAAATGAAGGAGGCTATCCAGCACAAAGAAGCTCCACTTGACTTCATAAATACCCTAAAATACATAAATAAAATAAAAATATAACATTTCAATAGTTCTTCATCAGTCGTTCTGATGAGGTATGCGCTGAAAACAAGTCTGACACCATTTATCACACTGCTTAGTCCACTGGCTTAATGAGAGGAGCCCCCTTCTGGACTTACTTGGGCACTCTCAGGCCAGGGCACTGCGCTGAGGGGGGCCCCTGGAGTTCACCCCCCACCCCCACGGCGGGGGCTGAGGAGGTCTTTGTTACGCCACTGATTTATTCCTACTTTTTCTCGTGTTGGAAGGTGCAGTCCATCCATCGGCCCCATTAGGTATGTATGAACATATGTATGTGGTATTTCTACAGTGCAAACCGAGAGAAGAGGCAGGGGCGCGCTGTACTGAGTCAGAGACCGGCATATGGCCAGTGCCCTTCCAAGAGACTTCTCTGCAGTCTCAGACCCCTGTGAACTCGTTTTTGGTACAGTGGTTCAGGGCATCTATCTTTTCCGGGATTTGGTTCAGGCAGTGGCGTTACAAAAGCCCCCGCAGTCCCGTGGCGCTGGGGGGCCTGAGCTCCGTGGGCCCCCTGTGGCACTGGCAGGTCACTGGCCTGAGAGCTCCGGACTGGGTCCAGAGCGAGGGGGCCCCCTGCATGCACTTTGCAGGGGGCCCTCACATTTTGTTATGCCACTGAGTTCCGGTCACACTGTTGCCATAGTCTGCCTTGTTCTGCTCTGCCGGTCTCTTGCTTATCTTAGCCTATCATGTGCTTTGTCATTATTGATGTCAGTCAGTATCTTAGCCGGGTCTGGTGGCTCAGTGGACTAATGTGTCCACTGTAGGGGCCTGTGTTCGACCTCATGGTCACAGGTCCGTATCCTGATGGATCCACTCATCATTTCATCCATCTGAGGTCGAAAAAATGACGACTGTTGGGTACGAATAAAGATCTATTATTCAGCGCCTTAATGCCCTCAGCTGATACGTGCCCTTTACAAATACTCGTGTTATGTTATCTTGCCTGGGTGTGGTTTCTGTTTAGTACTTTGTAACTTCCCATTTTGTAATGTTGTTGTGCATGGGCTTTCAGGCAGCATGCTTACTTGTTCTCTTATGTCTTCCATGCCTTATTTCCATTTCTATGGCTCAGATAAGGGAGGTGCTAGAACAAAGGCAAACACTGGTTTCATTATCGACTGTGTGTGCTCTGTTTATTTGTACAGTTGCTGAATTTGTTTGCGGTCAGTGCCCTGCATGTATTTATTTGTCCGTACATTGTTAGTGTTTTACGTAGAACAAGAAGGAAGGACTATATGTGTGCAGCCAGTACGCACTGATCTCTAGACCTGGCAAAAGACATTCATTTCCAGGATGAGATTTCGAAAGACACCTGTATAGGCAGGAAAAATAGGGAAATGGAGGCAGCCTGGCTAGGAGACCAAGAGGCCCTCATTGAGGGGATTGGGCCTAGGCAGGGTAGCAAGCCAGCTTGCTGCACTGCCCTCTCGTCAAAGTGAAAGGGTAGGGATGCACTGTGTTCCCCTGCAATGGCGCTGTTTCGGCAGCCTAGCACCAACACAGGTCCCCTTACACCATGCCTGTGTTGCCGGCATGATTGGTTTTGTGCAGGAAGGGGCACCTTCCTGCTCAGAAACAATCCTAAGAGAAGTTTTCCTCTTTCCGTGTGTGCTGCTGCAGCACACATGAAAAGAGATAACAAGTATTGGCATAGCCAATAGGTCTCGCCTTTGGGACCTTATGAGTGTTTAGCCATGCAACAGTTGCATAACTAAACACTTATAGGGTCCCAAAAGCGAGACCTATTGCCTATGCCAAGTGGCCGATCGGCCTCAAAAGTGAACGTGATTGCGATCAAACATCAAAGCGGTCGTGCCGCTAAAATGAAAGTATTCGCGGTCGAGCGCGGCGCGCGCGCCCGCGCACATGCCCTGTAGCTCTAGGCTGGCCTGGTAGCACTTTTTTGGAGCCCTCTCAATAAGTCTCGCCAGACCAGTGCATGCGCTGGGTCAGGCGAGACCTAAAAACGAGGAGACATAAAGTTATTTCTCCTCGTTATGCCTCACCACGTACGGCATAAGGTTTTGGCACTTCCCCAGGTTTACATGCTCTCGCAAATGTGGGGAAGAGTCAAAATCCATGGGTGTTTCAAGGGAAAATCCACCGCAACGCCCATGGAGCGCCTCCCGTATGCATAGTTAGGCAAGGCATCGATTTGCGCTACCTTGCCTTACTCCATATCTATGAGGCCATTCAAAGCCACGCATATTGGATTTTTTTTTTTTTTTTGCAGAATTTTATATAGCGCGAACTTGACCCGAATCCAATCAGGTATCAGAGCGCTTTCCATAGCACCAGTTACGTTACATTAGGACACACATTCATTCTTTGTTAGGCACGGGTAGATTAAGTGTTTTGCCCAGAATCACAGGATGTTCAGCGTCATTACCGAGACTCGAACCCAGTTCCCCAGGTCCGAGGTCGCGCGCCCTAGCCGTTAGGCCAACTGAGTGGCCGAACAGATATGATTGTATGATTTGCACCGCTGAAGCGTCACAAGGGGCTAGTAAATATGCCCCACAGTAAATAATTTTTAAATGCACGCTTTGTTCATCCATTGAGTTCAGAATATTCCGTACTTTAGAAAAGACACTTTCGCTGCCCCTGGCGTCATTGAATGCCCATTAGGACACAGAAAAGACCAAGAGCTGCGCTTCGGTGTGTACTTGAGGACTCATTAGTGGGCTCTTCTTGTTCTTTTGTGTTTGGTCTTCCTGGTTTCAGTCTCCTGCTGGCCCAGTGGACTCCCCGGTTCAGCAGCTTGAAGGCTACTAACAGGCTGGTCTGCTGCTGAGGAGGGAGCCCCAGAGAGACGTCAGGGCAGCTCCTGTCAGCCAGAGTGTCCTGTGAGCACCTTTAATTGGTTCCTTGTTGCTTTGTTTTCCAGGGAGTCTTCTCTCTGCTCTCTGCTCCCTGCTCCATCATCAAGTGCTTCCTTGAGGGAAGGTCTTTCAGAAATATTGATTCACTCAGCAGGGGGGGGGGGGGGGTCCAGTGATGCTGGTGAGCTGCAGGAATGGCCCCCAGCTTGGGGATAGCTGGCATATTTTCACAGCTGAATCCCATCACGGTGGACATGCAGCATGCTTTAGGAGAAACTCAATACTCGGCAACTGAGGTCTGCTCCTGCAACACCATGCTGTGTCCAGTCCTGAAGAGGAGGCGAAGGATATAGTCAGCATTCTCTGAATATTTTTTTTAAAAAAATACAAAAATAAAACGATTCGCTCCTCTTCACATTATGGTTCGACTTAGGTTTCACTATCCCAAAAGGGACATGAGCGGCTGACATTAGCAAACATTTTATAGAAAACTTGCATTGGTGCATTATACAGACACAAATCCATTTGCAGATTTTGTTTTCTACTTGGTCAGTAGAAAATGGAATAGGTGTTGTTTTAATGGAGAAATCATGTTTTAACTCGATAATGGCTATTCGTTAGGATTAGCTTGTTTATTTAGGTTTATAACTAGGGTACCTAAGTGAGGGGTATTTCTTGTCCTAGTTCCCAATGTCGAGAAAAAATCGTATTTTATCATTACATCAAAGGTGCACAAATTATTTGACAACAAAACGTTGACGTCATTTACAGGGAAACAGGTTCAGGAATACAGGCATTTTTACTTCGTAAATGGGATTTTCTCACACATTCTGACAATATGGCAGCATTCCCGTGGGATTACATTTGGTCACGCGGACGGTTGCGGGTCATTTTGTCTTCCAAGATGCTTCGACCTGCAAAGGCAGGTGAGTGTTGACAATGGCACAAAGTTTGTGAGTGTTCACAAACTTGGTGCAGGAGGCTTCCCCCCCAGAAAACGCCCAAAAAAGATTTACTACGTTTAAGGGCCTAAATACATCCAATATCAGGTGGCAGTGGGTAGAAGACGCGGCCACAATTGTTAGAGGTGAACCGAAAGGGGCTTTACCACAAATGTCTGCCGTAGAGAAACAGAAAACAGGAGGTGCGTTGTTCAAGACCATTTTAACGTTTCATGTGCTGCATGCGGAAATGTGTTCCTTGTTGAAATTACTCCCCTTGTGAGTGTCCAATGGACTCTGCAGCAGATGCAGACTCCCAGGAGCAACCCAGGTATGTAATGTATACTCTCGAATTCTTTGTCAACTCTTTAAAAGTTAGAAATTTGCGCCAGCAGTTAAGCCTATTTGTGAGGTTTCAGCCAATCATCATGGAGAGCTTTGGGAGCAGGCCCTGTGAGTTTGCAAGCTTATGTTTAAGGTGCGGTTAAATGAATATTTAGCAATAATTCACTGTTAGAACCGGCGGTCTCTAATTAGCAGAGGTATACACTTCTGACAAATAGGGACCCACCAACTCTAGTCAGGGCAAGGGGTTTACACACTCAGATAACCCCTGCTTACCCCCTTGGTAGCTTGGCAGAGCAGACAGGCTTATCTCAGAGGCAGTGTGTTAAGCATTTAGGACCACATACAGTAATAAAGTGAATATACTACGAATGGACAAAACACAGGAGTTATTATAAAAATAGTATTTTTATATAAGGCTTAGCACAAGACCAAATACCGACAAAAATATACCACAATCTTAATAAATACTCTTTGGAAGGAAAAATAGTAGTTCAGGTAAAGTTTCTTCTTAGGAAATAGTTCTTTAGCAACAAAAGTAAGTATTCTTCTGAAACACAGTTCTTGGCAACAATGTGACCCCCACAGGAGTCACATGACGTCGAGTTTACGATATTCCCAAGGTTCGGCGTCGACCGCGAGGAGCGCTACGTCGAGCCTGGAGTTGCAACAGAACCCACAAACACAGTACCTTTGGAAATGAAGAAAACGATGATCCACGGTGTCGAGATGTCGGCGTCGAGGTCGGCGTCGATCGTGCCTCGGATTCGGGTCAATCTGCAGCGGCGTCGAGAGGTGTTGGTCCGGAGCAGCGCTCACGGCGTCGAGAAGGGCGTCAAGTTGATGCGATCAGCAGCGGCGTCGAGACGGGGTCGCTTAGAGCTGGAGCCAATACTCACTACTCAGTGGCGTCGATACCGGCGTCAAGACGGGGTCACTTGGAGCTGGAGCCGATACTCACTACTCCTGGCGTCGCTACTGGCGTCGATCGGGCCCGGCGGCCGGCGTCGAAGACTCGGAACACGGGAGCCGTTACTCACGATGTCGAGCTGGATTCGGCGGCGTCGGCGACGTCGAGACTGCAGATTTCCCCTGTGCACTGGAAATAACACTTTCCAGCAACCAGCAATTCAGTAGAGGGTGAAGTCCTTTGGCCCTGTGACTTCAACAGGAGGCTGGCACTCTTCCAGCCCTTGGAGATTTTCTAGCAAGCTTTTGAGAGTACACACCAAGTTCCTCTCTCCTTGTTCCTTGGCAAAAATAAAGAAGCAGCTTCAGGTTCCCCCCAGCAAACAGCACACTGGCAGAAGGGGGAGGCAAGTCCTTAGATCAGCAGGCTTCTTGTCCTTGGTAGAGGTTTCCTTGTCAGAAGTGATCTGAGTTCTTGGTTCAGGGGTCCTTCTCTTATACCCCTTATCTGCCTTGTTCCCTTTGTCCAAGCAGGGAAATTCCCCCCATCCCAGGATTGTTGTGGGTGTTGCCAGGCAGAGGCACCTGGCCTATTCACTGAGCAGGGCAGGGTCCTCAGCCGCCCAGCAGGAGGCGGAGCCAGTATTGTCACTGGCAGGAGCAGGGCTATCAGTCGCCCGGCAGGAGGTGGAGCCAGCGTTGTGTCAGGCAGGGCAGGCTATCAGGGACTACTCTTCCCCCACTCTAAGTGTAAATGCCTAATTCACCCCACACTGACTCATTCAGACCTCTGGAGCCACCCAGCCCCTGACACACACACCAAACCAGCAGAGACCGGTGGATAGTTGGACAAGAAAATAGCCACTTTCTAAAAGGGCTATTTTCAAACACAGAATTTAAAAACCATCCATCCTAAAGGGTGTGTTATTAAATTCTGAGTTCAGGGATACTAAACTCGACCTGCTACCATGCTCCCTGAGTCAGATAGATTATAATGGAGTTAATAATCAGTCTGCCCATTCTGGCCTATTGGAGGCAGGTAGGCCTTCAATAGTGAAAAACGAAAATGGCTGTATTTCACTATTAGGTCATGCCACACACATCAGGGCATGACCTACCTTTTACCAACAATGCACCCAGCCCTAGGGCCTACCATAGAGGTGTCTAAAATGTGGCAAAGTGAAGGTTTTAGAGACTGGCAAGTAGGTTTCCTTGCCAAGTCGACATGGCAGTCAGGGACTGCACGCAGGCTCTGCGGTGGCAGGCCTGGGACACATTTTATAAGCTGCTTCTGTGGGTGGCACAACCAGTGCTGCAAGCCCACCAGCAGCAGTTAACTTACATGCCCTTGGCACACGCGGTGCACTAGACTAGGGTCTGAACAGTAAGTCAACCAAGCCAATCATGGTAACACCAATCAATGTATCAATTTAACATAGGGAGCACTTGCACTGTGGCACTGATCAGCAGTGGCACAGTGCCCAAAGCAATATCCCAGCAAAAACATCATAAACAGAGGAGGCCAACAGAAAAAAATGGAGGAGAGACTCATGCCAATGATGCCAGGTCTAACATTCACTAATTTGTATTTAAAAGGGAAATAAACATAAACGAAGCGCTGGTTAAATATAATGTATGCAAGTCCAAATCAAGGAACACAGTATGTTTTATAATCTTATTTACACACTACACACTGGTCGTGGTGAGGTACAGTTTTACATCTCGATTTGTGAAACACTAAATAAGTTTACTTTCTGATTCGCTGAAATATTGACTACGCAGAAGTAGAGGCTTTAAGCAATTCTTTTTGGTATTCAGGGTTTCCTTTTTGTAGGTGTTTGTTTGCATAGCACTTTCACCTTAAGTGGGGTGGGTATGCCCAGACGTGGGTTCCTTGCTCACTGTGCCAGTGGATTCAAGCTAGCCTGGCTGATGAGGGGTGATATCCCAGTCCCAGGATGCTTGTTTCTGGTCCAGGGAGGACCTGGCTTGGCAGTTAGGGCTGAACTGTTCCCATGATGATCAGGGAAAGACTGATTTGCATATGGCTGGGTCAAAACTTGGGTTTCATGATGAGTGTTAGACCTGGCACCATTGGCGTGGGTCTCCCCTGCATTTTTTGCTTTTACCTCCTGTACTTTTGCTGTGTGTTGGACTCCTTTTTTGCTGGTCTGGATGCTTTGTGCATCGCCACTGCTGTTCAGTACCTAAGTGCAAGTGCTCCCTTTGTAAATTGCTGTTATGGATTAGTGATCCCATGATTGGCATATTTGATTTACTTGTCAGACCCTGGTACAATGTACTATGGTTGCCCAGGGCCTGTAAATCAAGTGCTGTTAGTGGGCTGCAGCACTGATGGTGCTACCCACATAAGCAGCCTGTAAAATATAGCTCTGGCCTGCCATTGTAGAGCCTGTGTGCAGTCTAGTACTGCCATGTTGACTTGGCAGTCCCTAAGCCTTCCCTTTTCTACATATTAGACATCCCTAAGGTAGGCCCAAGGCACCCCTGTGGGCAGGGTGCAGTGTATGTGAAAGGTGCAACATGCCCTAGTATGTGTGGCATGTCCTGATAGTGAATTCCTGCCAATTTCATTTTTTACTATTGCAAGGCTATCTGTTCCTATAGGACAGAATGGGGGCTTTGTTTATAACAACTTTGCTGTTTGCTTTGTCGCCTGCTTGAAGAAAAGATCTCCAAGGGCTTGAAATTGAGCTTGCCTCCTGTTCTGAAGTCTCAGGGACACCAAGACTTCATTCCTTCTGTCTTTCTGCATCTGGAACTGCTGTTTCAGCAGCCACAGAACTAAATTGCAGCACCGACACCAGCGAGAGATGCTGTAACCTGCACCGAAGCCCTAAGTACCGCTTGTGAAGAGCACGACGCACCGCCACGACTTGCACCATAGGCCTCATGCCTGCTGACGCCCTGCCTCATCGACTCCGAATCCGTCATCAGGGCCGCTGCCTGCAGCAGAGCCGAGGACACCGCTCATGACATCCACAAAGCAACGTCCCGACTCGCACTGCAGCCCCAACTTCACTGACACGGAGCTTCATCAACATGCAGCCGATCCTTGATGTGGACGACTCCTGAACCCATCAACACCGCACCGTTTTAAGGAATCGATGCCTCTCCGCCATCGTGATATTCACCTCCCAGACATAGTAAGGAACCGACGTCTCACTTCCCCTGCACCGCAGTAAGGAACCATGGTTTCACCTCCCCTGGGTTCGTAAAGAACCAACACTGATGCCGTGCACCGGCTTTGCTTTCATCAGTTCCAAGGTACTGTTCTTTGTGGGCCTGCTTGACTCTGTAACCGACGCCGCGCATTTCGTGGTCTGTGCCATACTTAGGGATTTTTATCTGTCACAACATTGCAATAGCTCCAGGTGGAGTTATTTGTTGCTAGAAACTTTAACTGAGTGAATAACTTATTTTTGAGGATATCTTGATAACTGTATTGTGGAATTTTTGTCGTTTGGTCTTGTTTTGGTTTAGATAGAGATTACTTATTTTTCTAAACTGGTGTGGTGTCCCTTTGTACTGTTTTCACTGTATTACTGTATGTGTTCACAAATGCTTTACACACTGCCTCTGAGATAAGCCTGTCTGCTTGTGCCTAGCTACCAAGGGGGTGAGCAGGGGTTATTTTAGAAGTGTATCCCCCTTACCTTGACTAGAAGCAAGGGCCCCAATTTGGACAAAGGTACCTACCTGTGCCAACTAGAGACCCCCATTTCTAACAGTGGGAAAAAGAACAATGGGTTTAACCCAGATCTCTTGACTGGGGGTGAATGTTTGATTCCTTCAGCATTCCGTCCATCATTTGTTGGTGTAGCACTTTTCACCCTAAGTGGTATAGGTATGTTGAGACGTGGGTCCCTTTCTCACTGTGCCACTGGATTCAAGCTATTATGGCTGATGAGGGGTGATACCCCAAATTCGGTCTTAGGATACTTGTTTCTCTTCCAGGGAGGGCCTGGCTTGTCAGTTTAGGCTGGACTGTTCCCATGAGTAACAGGATCATGACTAATTGCATATGACTGGATCTAAACTGGTGTGACATGGTGAGCAAAATAACAGCAGATCTCTTGACTGGGGGTGAACATTTGATTCATTCAGCATTCCGTCCATCATTTGTGTAGCACGTTTAGAAAGTTGGTGTTTACTTGTTCAAACCATTTGGTGGCTGCAGCCTGTTTCTGGGTCACATAACGGTGTATTCTTTCTGAACAGTATCACAATGATAGTCGGGGTGTTGGCAGAATAAACCATCCTCACTTGTTTAGGGGGCAGAGTTGTCATCTACTACACTTGCACTGGCCCAGTTCACACAAAAAGGACTTCACACTAGCCCATTGTCCCTTTAGACAGACTGGGACCAGGGCAAGGAAGCAGGAAACTCCAGACACCTAGGTGGGGGGGGGGAGGGGGGAACCTCAGATGGTTCTTCCACTTCAAAGTGGGCACCAAGTATAAAACTAGGACCCTCAGTCCCACTCTCCAGTATACTCCGAAACCATGTGAATACTGCAGAAGAGTATTGCCATGCGGCCTAGGGATTACCCTGCTGCTTGACGCCTGCCCTGCTGCCTGAGAAGGAAGACTGGACCTGCACCCTTCATCCCAGCCTGAAGTGACTCCATGGGTCAGCTGCCTGACCTCCCGTCCTGCGTTACAGGGACGGAACATGCTCCAGAGGCCTCTCTGAAACTGCCCAGCTGACCCACTGTACTGGAACTGCCTGTACCTGCAACTGGACCAGCCTGAGGCCTGTTAGCCTCTTCTGGAGTGAGTTCATGATCCCCAAGAAGTGCCCCTCCATTCCTGGACCCTTCGTGTTGGATCAGTGGAGCTCCTTCTAGAAGAAAAGGAGAAATCATGAAGTTTTGGGCTCTTCGCGACTTCAAACAGGCCCATTCGCACCAAGATCTTGCTGCCCGTGGTGAGCTTTAATGCTAAAATTCAGCAAACCTGACTCTACGCTACAGATACCTTAAATCTGTAAAAATGCATAACCCTAGTTCTACTGGTTGGATTTGTGTGTTTTTGTGTCAAATACATTATTACAATTTACTTCATTTTTCTAAATTGTGTGGGATTTAACTTGTGTTGTTCTTGAGTGCTACATAAGCACATTACACATTGCCTCTAAGTTAAGACTGACAGCTTTTGCGCTATGTTAACAGACGGTTAAGCACAGGGTCATTTATTGACTTCTTGTAGTTAGCCCTGACAAGGATTGTGGCTGCTGCTTGAGTAGGGGTTTACCCCCTCCACCAGCAACCCAATTGCTCACCATGGGGCTTTTTCAAAGCTTTTAACTCTGACATATTAAATTCAGTGGGATCTTTTTGGCAGGAAAGTTCTGCTTTCCTCATTTTACTCTGTCTGTATTTAAGATCATCTCTTAACCTTGGCATGGGATTTATTGTGCCTGTTTCATCAGAATATTTTAACGAGTGCAAATTCTTCAACAAATTATGACCACGTATTATTACACTATTGGACTATTAGGTGCCAGTTTCACTCATATGTGCTTTCTTCTTGCTCCCTGGCGACAATTTACATCACTTTCTCTAGGGAAAGGAGTTTAAGATAGAAATATATTATATGATAGATTTTATTTTGTTTATTGCCAGGGAGGTCATCCAGGGGGTTCATCTTCTTGCTGGAACACTAGTAAAAGATGCCCCATCTATCCAGAAAAGCAAATGTCACTAGTCTGATCTCAAGATCCAAAGTAAAATGCATCTGTCTCTCCTGCTGACATTCCTTCGGATTCCTCTGCAGTCATCGACAATACCTGTCTGTCACACCGGTTTTGGTTGATTGACTTCTTTGTATTGTTTTTATCATACAAATTGACAATTTGATGGCACAACCCACCCGCGTACTATTCCACAATAGGCTGGCTTGGTATACACATATTGAACAACGCTCTTCAGTATAAAACATTTACTAAAATCTAAAAACGATTAAAAAATGTGCCTCATTTTTTTTTTTTTTTTTGCTATCAAAAAAAGTTGACCACGTCTCAAAAAACTCTCTTTAACAAAGTTATGGCTTCCCTTGTTGGTATCTTTCATTCAAAAGCAGGATGGTCCAGACCTGGTTGGTCCTTACTGGAACACACCACAAGGGAGATTGCGATAGTGTGCGAACATCCGCAGGAACACCACTTCCCCTAAAATGGAATGGAGTTTTAGTCATTCTCTCGTGTTCCTTTATTCCTTCCTTGTGTATTCCACATATAGGGCCTCATGTAGGTAGCCAAATACCGGTCGGTAACGGCCGATTTTCGGTAAATATGCCGTTACCGACCGGTATTCAGACAAGTGAGATGTAGGAGTCCCAAAACCAATTTTCGGTAAATATGAGGCGGTAAATACCGATTCATATTTACCGAATTCCAAAATACCGATTCAGAGTTACCGAATACATAATTAACGAATCGGTAAATATGAAGTGGTAAATATGAAGTGGTAAAAATGAAAATGACATGTAGGAGCACTCGGTAATTAAGAAATCCAAGAAAATCGGTAAATTAGAGTCGGTAATTAACACGGATTGAAAGCAGGTGGTAACCATCAACAATGCATATGAGCAATCCCAAAATGCTACAGCGTGGACAACATGGCCGCTATGTACGTCATTGCAAGGCGCCTACGTCTACAGGCAGCAGGACTGAGGGTGTGGCGACGGGAGGAACAAATCTACAGACAGCGCATCACACTATTCCAGCTGACTGATGCAGAGATACATGAGAGGTACAGGCTAGACCCCGAAACCATCATGGACTTAATCAGGGACCTACAGCCACTCCTGGGCCATCCAATAAGAAGGGCGCACGCCATACCCCCACATGTGCAGGTGCTCTGCAGCCTACATCTGCTGGCATCCGGCAGTTATCAGGTGGTGATAGCTGCGGTGGGTGGGGTATCCCAGAGTTGCCTGTCACGTTTCTTCAGGAAGTTCCTGGATGCCATGATGCAGAGAATGCACCACTACATAAGCTTCCCAAACACACAGGCTGCACTGCAGAAAACAAAAACAGACTTTTATCACATGGCACAGTTCCCCCATGTCATCGGCTGTATTGATGGTACACACATCCCAATCTGTCCACCAGCTGATACAGAGCACATCTACAGGAACAGGAAGTCCACCCACTCCATCAATGTGCAGGTGATCTGTGATGCAGGGAACATCATCACAGATATTGTTGCAAAGTTTCCTGGGAGCACCCACGACTCTTACATCTTCCAGAATAGTGGGATCTACACACGACTGAGTGCCGGAGAATTCGGAGAGGGATACCTGCTAGGTAAGTAACAGTGACGCCCCTTGAAACCTGCAAATCATAGTGCATAGAGGCATGTAACTGATGGTTCCCTTTTACTCATCCAGGCGACAGTGCATATGCATGCCGGTCATTCATCCTCACTCCCTACCTACACCCAGCAACCCAGAGTGAGAGACGATACAACGTGGCACACAAAACAACACGCAATGTGGTGGAGCGCACGTTTGGACTACTGAAGAGCAGGTTCCGCTGCCTGCACAAGAGCGGAGGCGCACGCCAGTACAAACCCATCACCTGCTGCAAGATTATTGCCACTTGTGCAATGCTGCACAACCTTGCCACGAAAAAAGGTACAGATGTGGAACTGACATATTTTGAGGACAACGAGGATGAGTCAGGCCAGCCAGAGGGCAACGCAGCTAGAGTGCCAACTGCAATCGATGGGAGAGAGAGACGGGCAGATATCACATGCAACTATTTCTGAGTAAGTAAGGGGACACAGCGAGTTGTGAGAAGTCCTGACGTAGTTTTAATGTGGCACCACGCCATGAACACATGAACAGGCCAATCTGGCAATATACCATCTATACAAGGAGTATGTCCAGGGTTACGTCACCCAATGGGAAGTGGCTAAGCAGGGCTACATCAATGTTTGCGCATACGCGCTGCAGTGGTGGATTGCACGGCCTGTGCATCCTCACTGGAGCCAACCCCAAGCCGCCTGCTGCTCCTGCGTGCTTCTGGGACGGGGGGTGTGATGCTGCTGCTGGTGTCGATGCTCTCCGCAGCATCCCCTGCAGCAGTTGTCGACGCCTGACTAGTCAATAGCACCCCTAGTGCACTTGTCACCTGCACCATCCCCCGAGACAGGTCGCTGCAGCACTGTGTTAGGCCCTCCTGCATCGTCACAGAGCGCCGGCACAGTAGAGAAGTCGCAGTTGCCAGACGGTTGAGTGCCCTGCTGGTAGTGTCCCTTCTCTGGCGTTCCCGGCGCCGTGCTTCGATGTCAGCATCTAATTTGCTGCACAACTGCTGGATTGACTGGGACATGTCCCGAATGCCCGCAGCCATGCCGCTAATGTTGGTGTCCATGTTGACTAATGTTGTCTTCATCACCCGCATGTGCCTCTGGACTGACATGACTGCCTTTGATTGCAGGCGCTGTTGCTTCAACATTTGTCCCTCGAGCCCCAAGAAGACACCATGGCCGTCAGTGGGTGCTGGTGGACTCTGGACACGCGACCTGCGGCGCCCTCTTGCTTCCGTCTGTGCTGCCTGTGAGGTGTGGGGCACAGTGGCATGGCTCCCTTCCTGGGGCCCGGTGCGGTCTTCTGGGCCCATGCTGTCGTCTGACGAGGTGTCTAAGGCTCGTAGCCTGGCTGCTGGACGCCTCCTCATTCTCACACCTGCAAGCGGAGATGTGGCCGGTGATTCGAACATGAGTGGCGATGCTGGCTCTGGTGGTGGTGATGCTGGCTCTCGGTGAGGTGATGCTGGCTCTGTGTGCGGCGAGGCTGGCTGTGTTGGTGGTGCGGCTGCCAGTGGGCCTGCTCCCTGGTCTGAACTGGTGCTGGCTAGAGGTGATTTATGTGGCCGGTGTGCCGTCCCTCCTGCAGCATGCCCTGTCCTGCATGATGTCACATCTGTGGACAGAAATACAACATTGGCTCAGTGTCCCCGAAGGGCTGCATTGCAAGCGTCACAATAAATCATTTCACATTCCAATATGTCCCCTGTCTCCTTGTGCCTCGAGTGCGTGACATGCCTTGTTGCCCTGTAACATTTACGTCATGGTTAGTGTTGCCCTGACTACATCTCCCGGAATGCATTGCCTGTCTGCACTGACACGTGTGGACTGCAGTGTGATTCTCGTTTCACAATGGGGGATGTGGGATAGGGGTAGGGGGGGCTACATTGCTGTGCTTTCGTCTTACCTTGGTGTGTTGCGGCTCTGGCAGAGCTGTCGGCGTCCCCAAGACCCACGACGCTCTCTTGCTCGATTGTGGCCGCCACCAGCTCCTCCAGTTCGGTGAGGGCAGGTGCCCTGTTGGTTCCACCTCCGGTCTGGCTGGCCTCCTTCTGGATGTCGCCCATCTTCCTCTTGGTTACAATCCGGAGGTCATACCAGCGCTTTTTGAGGACCTCAATGTCCCTGTGGGTCACTCCCACAGCATTGACCTGCGCCTGGATGGCCAGCCATATGTTGCGCTTTTCAGCCTCAGGCACTTGCAGGGATTGCCTTCCAAACAGCTTCTGGTGCTGCTTCACCACCTCCTCCACCAGCACCTGGTGTTCCTTGGGGCTAAATTTCAGCTTCCTCCTCCTTTCCCCTCCGTCTTTCTGTGTTCTCTGGCTGGACATGCTGTTCGTTTACCCGCTCGCACATGCAACGGCTCCCTGCCTCTCCTCTGCACTCCAAGCTTCTCCAGGGTCGGCTAATTATGTACACCTGCCTGGGTGTGGCCACTTCGGCTAATTATGTACACCTGCCTGGGTGTGGGCACTTCCTGGTTGGGTGGGCTGTCGTTGCACTGGATTAGCTGTTTCGTCAAGTCATGTGATTTGATTTACCGAATCCGTACATACCGATTCGGTATTTTCCGATTCGGTAAATACCACCTCGGTATTTACCGATTCGGTAAATAACACCTCGGTATTTACCGAATCGGTAAATACCACCTCGGTATTTACCGATTCGGTGAATTCCGATTCGTGATTACCGAATGTTACCGAATCGGTAACTGTTACCGAATTTTTACCTACATATAACTTACCGATTCTAATTTACCGATTCGGTACGGCTCGGTATTTAAGAACCGGTAAAATGTATTTACCTACATGAGGCCCTTAATGTCTTGTTTGTGTATCCTTCCTCTTCCACAGGAGGCACACTCTGTGTCTCTAGGTCATGGCAGACAGTAGCTGCTAATGCATGGTGCCTCTTCACGGAGAAACACACAACAAGAGCACAAATAGGCGAGAAGCCTTTATGTCTGACAGCCGTCAGTCTTTTCAGAGCAGCATCTCTGGGAGATGAAATGGGCTAAAGGATGCACTTCACTGAAGATTGCATTTCCAGACAACCTACACCCTGCATCTAATCAAATGGGAGTGCTCCAGGACAAAACAAAAGGCAGAACACATCAAAAAGTCACTTCCACATTTGTATAGGGAGCTTAAACTCCAGTGTGGTGCTACACAATAGCCCAGAGGTACAAGCAATGCCAATGTGGAAGGCACCCTCGAACCTCTGTCTTGCACAACATGCTTCCAGTGGCAATAAAAGAAGGATTCTACAGAACCTCCATCCACACAGTGCGCACAAGCCATGCACATACTATCACATATGAATGCTAAATACATGTGCTATTTAGGCACACAGGATGCAGCATAGGACCTGGCTACATATGTTTAAGCAAAAAGCTAGAGAGACTACAAAGGTAGGCCACTTGCCTATGTGCAGAGAACAGGAAAAATGCCTGCCTTGCGACTATGATTAAAAAACCCACTCACTTCCACTGCCAAGGTCATGTGAACTGGTGAGGGGACAGTAGTCCTGCTTGCTAAAGAAAGTACACACTGTGTGCTGCTCCAGACTACAAAGTCCTGCTCAGGGTCTTTCATGTAGCTAAAGCAGTACTCATCATACACACAGATGAGGGCAAAAAGGCAAACCGCAGCAGGGACTTGCATTTGGGTAATTCGCAGCAGGGGTGCATGCTTGGATATTCATGCAGGAAACTTGCCATTCCAACACCCCATTCTCTAGCTGTGTGCTGACTGGTCAAATGTAACCCATTATATGTTTGACTATAGAAATCCAAAAATGTGAATTTGTTTCCTCAATGTGATATACTCTCAAATCCTGGCTCACATACTCATTTGTACCTTTTGTAGTGTCATGTGAGTTTCATGAGCCTTTAGGCTCATGATGGATTCCGTAGACCTGTGTTGTAAGTGTTAGAGCGTAGTGAAGTAAATGCAGGTTTAGAATGCTGAGTTCGCAATACATTCTGATGAATTAAAGCGTGTAAAACTGCCCTCTGTGTGTGGCGCAGTCATTGATGAGTGACCGGTCTGGTGAGGGTGCTAAAACGGCCGAAGAGATAGGGGATAAGTAACTTGAAGATTGACAGTACTCTCCCAGAGAGTTTGCTTTGGACCAGCAGACTGCTTGTGCATGCCACGTGTGCTGCAGTCTAAGTACAGAATCAAAGTTGGCATAAATAGAGTCACAGTGCAAATCCAGCCTGTGCAAAGCATTAGAAGATAAAGGAAGCTTTATTGAGAAATTTACACATCGTTGGCCGAGAACTAGATGAGAAGACTGTGAACAGAGGTACCGTGCTCTGTTGCAGGGATTCTGCACATGCACAGAACTATGCGCAGGAAACCAGGACCTCAGTGAATTGTGGTGTACCAAAAACTCACTTCAGTACCCAGAACCCCTATCCGACCAGCATCAGTGTCCCAATCGTTATCCGTATCCTCTCGGAGGTCCCAATGTATAGACAACCCAGAACAAGCGACTTAGAGTATTCTCAGGAATGGTGGGAATCAGAAATACCTGTTCGTTATTATTCTCATATCAGTTCACAACAAGAGTAATCAGAGACACGGTAAAGTTTAAAAGGTTTATTTTATAAACTACGTGTCCTAAGATGCAGTACTTTGGCTAACATAAGTAGACAAATTATTAAAATAAAAACCATCAGCATTGTTACAATACCATAGAAAATGAAGGGAGAAATCATATTACAAATGACAGTGGAATACAACCACCTTCCCTTCGCTAGTAGGCTAGTATTATTATACTAATAGAAGGTCTCTAGGCTTGAATGGGGAACCCCATACCGTAAAGATCAGCTTAGGTGAATCACATCACAGGATCAGCTTTGCTCTGCACCTGGAAATGTTCTTCTCCAGAATGTGTTTCTAACGCATGCAAACTGTAATATTAAAGGCTCTCGACATTCAGGTATTTCCAGCTGTGTGCGTATTATGGCTAGAGAGTGGGCCGATCAACCTGACCTCAAAAACATACATTGTCTGGCGGCTCAGAGTGTTTTGCACACAATGTTCAGGCCAAGGTCGCAGTGCACATCTAGGGATGTGAACAACAGACAGTTCTCATGTGAAGAAAAGGCTAGCAAGCAGTTTTCAAATAATAACATGTCTCTGCAGTGTCGTGTGCAAAAGCAGCAAAAGTGGCAAGATGGCTTTTCTAACATCTAACACGCTTATGCTCAGGGACATCCTAAGGATTTTGGGGGCCCTGGGCCAAACATATTTTGGGGGCCCCTGTTCAGAACAGATTTGAATTTGATCCAATTTGAGCCCCTGTTTCCCACGCAGTTTCTGCTTCCTCAGCTGCATTAGCGATCCAGTTTGCATCATAGGCATTAGCCTATATATTCCCGATGTAAACGGTCGCGCGCAGCTGACAGCGGTAGGATTTAGTGTTTCCTGCCCTGCTATATTAATACTTTTTAAATTGTATATGTGTGGCTGAATTACTCTGTGCTTTTTAACAATTTCTCCTACCTACGCACACTTGCACTTTTCTTGATTCTGCTTGCCTACACATCCTTAGCTGCTTTGATTCACATCTTGCTTTTCCTCCAGTCCTGGTCCGCTGCGGCTGATACTCCGATTGTGCGGAGGGCTGGGGCTGCTATCGGGCTCCTCACTTCTGGCAACGCAGTTTCCACTTCCTTAGCTGCGTTAGCGATCCAGTTTGCATCATAGGCATTAGCCAATATATTCCCGATGCAAACAAACGAACGCAGCGAGCGCGCCAAAGGCAAGCCTGTCTGTGCCGAGAAGCGTCCCAGAGGCGTCCGGTGCCAGCCATGCTGCCCATTTCCCCTCCGGTGAGTTTCTTCCACTATATTACAATAGAAAAAAACTGCTTAGCCGTAGGCAGCTACCATTATGTCAGTGTAGAGCGGCTGATCCGAGCTTGGAGGTAGACTTTCGATGCAATAAGTGCAACTGGTCTCTCCTCCAGCCCAGGAATCTCGCAAGCAAGATCCTCCCACGCAACAATAAGTTTAAAAACAATAAGAAAATAGAGGACTTAAAGGCCACCCTTTTAAACTGTCACTCTATGCAAAAGCATGAACCACACATTTATGGCCTACTTTTAGATGAACAGCCTAATTTTTTATTTCTACTGAGACCTGGCTGTCTGAAGCCTCCAACCCTACTATCACCTCGGCCATCCCTACGGGTTATAAAATCCTTAGGAGAGATTGGGAAGGGGGGCGGTGTTGCCATAATTTACTATCAAAAACTAGACTGCTCTCCCATCCCGATGGAAAACATCGAGAGCGCAGAGTCCTTAGGCTTCCGCCGTACCTTATCCCTCCCATCATAGCACAGCTGGTTTTCTGATTTACAGACCTCCCAGTGCAATTGGAAATTTTATAACTACGCTTAATACAGCCACCACCTACCTGGCCTTAAAATACAACAACTGACTTATTCTGGGAGATTTCAATATACATATGGAAAATGGAAAATACCCTCAAACAATTTCCTTGTTGGACACGCTGCAGGCCTGCAACACGTTTCCATGTATTTCTTCGGCCACCCATGAGAAGGGCCATACTCTAGACCAAATCTTTCACAACTTTGACATATCAGTAAACTTACCTCTTCCCATTATCTGGTCTGACCACCTCCTATTAAAATTCGTCATTCCCAACCCTGCCACAGCCCTCGGGCTAATGCAGGGCAGATGGACCCTAATTACAGGACGTTCCATAAAATATCCATCCCGATTTTAGCAGATGACCTCGGTCATTCCTCACCAGAGCTGTCTGGCTGCCCTGACTCGGACACCCTCTCAATAGATTCATGGCTCCGAACCAACATTGATGCAGTGGTACCAGTTGTTTCCCGCTCCTCAAAGAGTTCGGTCCCACCAGCTCCATGGTTTAATGATTCCCTCAGATCTAGCAAAAGAAATTGTAGAAAGATGGAACGGAAATGGCGTAAATCCTGTCCACCTGAGGACAGGAAGGTGTATAAAGACAACTTAAAAGCTCCTTACATTCTCGTGAAGGCAGCCAAGAAAAACGTCTTTCAAACCAAGATAGAAATTGCCCAAAATAAGAGTAAGGAAATCTTTAGTATAGTTAAATCCTTTACCGCCCCGAAAACCGGCACAAAGGAAGGGCCATGCACGGAAGAATGGTCGAGGTAAATAGCTCAATTCATCCACAAAAAGATCTCCGTGATCCAACATGCCTTCACTAACAGCTCAGAGGAAGAACTGGCCTTCTACCTTGGTTCTAATAGCATATTTCACCTCTTGGATCCTCCATCTTCACTAGCTTTCCCTGAGTTTCAGCTTGAAGAGTCACTGACCCTTCTCCAAAGCATTAAGTCTGGCTCTCCTAGCGACCCATGTCCAGCGAATATCCTGAACCTATTAGCTCCCACCATAAACCCCACGGTAAACCAGCTCTTTAATGCTTCCCTCGCCACAGGCAACATTCCGAAATTATGGAAGAATGCTAAGATTCTTCCACTGATAAAAAAGGCTAAGGCCAAACCGACGGACCCTACCAGCTACAGGGCAATCTCCTTTCTTCCGGCCCTCTCCAAAGTGTTAGAGAAGCATGTAAACCAGGCTCTCAAAAAATACATTGAAGATGGGAAGCTCCTTCATGAGTCCGGTTTTAGGGATAACTACAGTACGGAAACCGCTCTGCTGGAAGTGACTGAATTTCTCAAGGGTAAGCTGGAGCAGGAAGGCAAGGCTGTTCTGATACTGCTCGATCTGTCAGCGGCCTTCGATACGGTCCCAGATGAGAGGCTCCTGGAGAGACTTGCTAACATCGTCCTGGGGGGACCGTTTTAACATGGATGTCATCCTTCTTGGCAAATAGATCTCAGGACATCTGGCTCCCCCTTTCTCATCATCCCCGGTTCCGGCCATGAATGTATGTGTCCCTCAAGGCTCCATTCTCAGTCCTACTCTTTTTAATATATATCTATCCCCCCTTGCATTTCTGATAGAGGGAGAGGGCGCCAAAATTGTTTCCTATGCTGATGACACACAGCTGATTTTTACTTGTGACAAATGAACCGACTTTGACGGGGCAATGATTAGGTCTTGCCTCAAAAAGGTTTTTAACTGGCTTATGATCAATCAGCGGAAGTGCAATCCTTACAAAACTGAAGTTGTTTTCTTTGGTAATCCAGAAACACCTGACTGGAGCTCTTGGTGGCCATAAGATCTGCTGCCCCTGCCCACAGAAAAGGAGAAAATAAAAAACTTAGCAAATGTCATAGACAAGACACTTTCCATGTGCTTTCAAATCTAAAATCTAACTGGCGTTTGCTTTGGCATACTCCGTATGCTAAAAGAATTCCTGCCACTGTTACCGCTTGAGAGCAGAAAGATCCTGCTGCAGGCTCTGGTGACATCAAAGCTTGACTATGTCAACAGCTTGTACCTCAGTCTTCTGAAATTCCTTATCCAGCGCCTACAAGTGGTACAAAATGCGGCGGCCAGAGTCTTCCTGAGACCTTAACCCAGATCTAGTATGACCCCTATTCTTAAGTCTCTACACTGGCTCCGCATAAAAGAACGGATCGACTTCAAAGCGATGACCATCTTCCTTTAAAGCTTTCCATGGCTCAGGAGCCGGCTACCTAAATAAGCGCGTTAATCGCTACACAACATCTAGACCCCTAAGATCTTCCAATGCCAACCTGGCCATCGTGCCTAAAATATGCCGTGCCCGCACTGGAGGCAGATCCCTCTGCTTTCTAGGCGCAAAATTGTGGAATAGCCTCCCTGAGTCTCTGAGACTAACCACAGACCTACTCTCTTTCAGGAAAAACCTGGCTTTTTAATAACTGATGGGTCTTTTACGCACATTTTCCTCCCACTGTCAAGCGCCAGGACACTCTAGTCTGAGTAGCTGCACGATTTATTAAATACACTATTTCATTTCATTGCCCTGACAGTACAAAGGAACACTTGTTCAAATTCTAAGGGCCTTATTTATGAGGTCTTGCTTCACTTTTATGCTGCGGGTGCGTCACTTTTTGCGACGTACCAGCAGCGTAAAAAATCTGCCATGTTGCCCCCTATTTACAAAGTGACGCATCTAGGCAGATGCGTCACTTTGTAAACCCCTGCACCACATTATACCTGCGCGAGGTATAATGTATGCAGGGTGGGTGTTGCCCCACAAAAAGCTTTGTCGAAGTGACGCATTGAAATCTATGAGAACTCGGTGCGCCACTTCTAGGATGCCATTGCGTCAATATCTTACACCTGCCTCACAGCAGGTGTAAGACTGATGCAGGCAAGCCCCATGCGAAAGGACACATTGCTGGAGTTGCGTCTATTTTCAGACACACCCCAGCAATGCATCACTTTTGCGCCTACAGATATGTCAGAAATACTGACGTATCTGTACCTCCTTGCAACATGATACATCATACAGTAAATATGACGCATCCGTCATGCGATGCATCACTTCTCATAAATAAGGCCCTAAATGTGTTTACATCTAATATTCAGGGATCGTTATGTGTGTTTTCAATATTGTGACACAGCAGCAGCTCACCAATATTACTGCAAATAATTTCTGTGATGTCCTCCCATTTCTTATATGAAACTTTTTTTTATGTATATTGCATGAAACAAGCACAACCTTTCTCTGCAAAATGGCTGTACTAGACTTTCACACATCAAGTACATAAAAACTAAATTAAAGAAAAACACAGTATTTAAAACAATCTGTTTAAGCAATATTCAAGGTCATTAGGGCAAGACTCTGGAGAACAGAGCTGACTTTATCAGGGGGCCCCCTGAAAGGCTGGGGCCCTGGGCCAGAGCCCGCTTTGCCCATGCATTAAAACGTCTCTGCTTATGCTAACATAGCAATGTATGTATCTAAATCGCTGCCTTCACTACACCCCCCCTTGATCGGACCACAAACAAATAGGGATACAAAAAGGAACGCAGTGTTCAAGTTCGACAGAACGGAACCAAGTGCATGTATTGGAAATCCAAATAAAGAGGAGTGAAAGTTCGAAAAAATACAAAAACGTAAAAAAAACCAAAATGAAGGAGAAAAAAGAAAATGGTAAGTCAATACATCATGCAAAGGCTCAACGAGTCCAGATGTTGAAACACACAAAAAAAATGTGTGGTTTGTGCAAGGGAAGCTGGACGATAATCAAGTTAAACCATCAATGTGTAAGCACAGTACGTAGCGACAGCTTCCAAGAGGAAGTCATTGGAACGATGTGCAAATGTGTCCGCCATCCAGTCTAATAAGGTAAATGAACATACGTGTTCCTCGACAACTGGGGCCTCGACCATAATCAGAGGACAACTGACGTGTTCTTCCAGATAACTTCTTGCCAAGAAGTCATACGCTGCCGTTCCGATGTCCCAATTCCCTAGGACTCCATGTGCCACTCCACAGGCCATAATCCTGACACCAGAACTGTCCAACTCATGAGCCACTAATGGACTCATCAGTCGATCATAATCCGGGGTAGGAGACACCGAGTTTGACAAGCACAATCCAGAGCCCATTCGAAAGGACAATCTAGGCAATGAAAAACAGGTTGTACGCATGTAAAGTAGGCAAACCGGAAGGATAATCCATAGGCTATGCTCAGGGTATACAGTGGTAAAGTTCCTTAATATTCAATCATCCGGTTACTAAGATGGATCAGCCGGGACAGGCTGTCACGTGAAACAAATTGTGCAGCCATTGCGCAGTATGCAGACCAACAGCAGCACGCCAGGCGCGAGGGCGAGAATCAACAGGAACCCTCCAAAGATGCTGGAAAAAATAGAAAGAAAAAAGGCCGGTATCACACCAAAAATAGTTTGGAAGGAGGTCACGAGGCCGGAGCCCACAATTTTGAAAAAATGCGCCAAGCCAGTTGTTGACGAGGCGTTAGATATAGTTTGAATCAGGGCACCAAAATGAATTGGGAGATCAGTCTTTAAAAGCGCCTGCACCTTAGTACGGGTGTTGGCTACGTGAAGGGCAAACGTTTCACGGGACGAAGTCAGAGCGACTTCTTTTTTGAGACAATGGAGCCCTTATTCTGCTCATCTTGTTGAACTCTGCTTTCAAGGTTGGAATGGAAGGCCAGATGGATACATCCAGCCTCCCATGTGGGGTGGGAAAAGGACATTTTTACAGCAGACTACTCTCTGTGATACAGTCACAATGTAAGGAATTCCCACTAGCATCCCACAGCAAGCCTCATTATTTAAAAGCAAATAACTACCGTTAGCTAACAACATGAAAGAGGGTGTAATAGCTGGCACTGGAATCCCTTTCAGGACGCATGCTAAATTAGGCTCTTGCACATTGCACGCGCCATGCAATTGGATGTGCCTACAGACTACAGAGTGATCAGGTGTGGAAGAGCATTCCTCACCCTTCAAATAAACTTCTTTGCCTTCTCTCATGCACCTGTATGTAAATGGGAGTGACCATACTTCATGCAGGAAAGCAGTACCCAACGGTTCATATCTGCCTAGGGCATAATGTTTCATGCACAAACTGAATTTAAACAAAGGAAATGGCAATGTGATTAACCCGTGGATAAGCCAAACAGCTGAGTTCAATTCGGCCACTGAGAAAGGCAAAGGTTCTAGCTTTTCAATATGCAGTAATGAGTATGTTGCATCTTTCATGGACATGAATTGTTGTTTCGCAGTTAGATTAAAAGGAAGGAATAAAGATGAAGTATTCATGTAGTCCCAGGGGACTTTTCCAACCTTTAACGTTTGCAAAGTCCATGCAATCTGCATTATAGAACGCAATTGATTCTGACCATGATACAAAACAGATATATCATCCTGCACAATATCAACAACAGAGGAAACAATATTATCTAATTTGTAAATTCTGGAAGAAAGCGTGTTAATGCTATTATCTACAACAGCTAGCACTTTTTCCATATTGGCTTGATCAATAGCTCTCAATCTGGAAGCAGCTTCAATTTGTGATAACTTCCAAACCTCGTTATAAATAGCATACACCCATCTTTTGGACCTGCCACCCACAGGACCCTTAACAAAATCATTCAAATCTATTTTGTCATGTAATTTAGATAAATAAACTTTAACAGATGCCAAGGTGGAATGTTGCAGCCAAGATTGGCATAACTTCTCAACAGAGTAGGTAGTAACAGAATGAGAAGATTCAAAGCGGGGGTTTTCGCGAACCTGCATATACCCAGGCTGCAGACCTAAAAAACGATGTTGCCAGGAATCTGAGCTCGTCTGCCATCCTTCCGAATTTAATTTGGAAATATTGAATGATGTGTTAGTAATGTATGACTGCAACGCATCAAGGGACAGATCTGTATGATTATCCCAATTTGGATAAGCACCCAGATCTGGAATAGAGGGGGAATTCAGCTTTTTAGAAGTAGCCAATCCAAAACAGGTGGTCTGAAAAATAGTTGAATTAAAAAAAGATGCAAAGCTTCTGTTCCTTGTACCTGCCATAGTTTAGAACCCCAAAGAGATTTAAGATCAATAGTAGCTTTCCACAGATCATAACCCCTGACCGCTAAATCTTCCATAAAGGATTTGGAATACAATAATTTAGTGTGTGTCAGCCTAACCTTCGAGACAGACTCCGCTGCCCTTTTAAAATAAAAGGCGGCAGGTTTTGAAACATTGAAATCAGTAAAAGAGGCAAATTTGTTCATCAATGTGCTGGAGCAGCCTAACATTGGCGTTGGACAATGTTCCCATTGTGTATAATTCACAAAATTACCATACGTATTGGCTTTATGTAGGAAATGATTGCCATAATGTTGATAGCAAAACAACTACCCCTAATTAGCAGTGTCTAAATACAGATCTTCAGCATCAAAAGCGGCATAATATTTCAAATCAGAAAACAGTGCTTCTATGGCCTGAACGTCCCAATCATCAGAGCGGATGTTTTGTTTAACCACATCACCCATAGAAACACGAAATACATTTGGAACATTAATAACCTCAGTGGGTCCATGAATTTGAAATTTAACAGCATCCCACGCAATCCCATCTAACACAGGCTAGGCAGTAATATTCACAAAAAGTCTTGTCTCTCTTCATGATGTGTGATGAGGAGTGGGGGGCCAAAGTTCCATCAATTAGTCTAATTGTCGATCTTTCTTTTAGGTAGTGTCCGTTCACAAGATGAAAAAATACCACCACAAATCCGATGGACATGAAAAAAAAAATACATATGAGCATCAGCCAAATGTAAGTCCATGGGGCAATCAAAAAATTTCTTTTAAACCAAACAGCAAAAATAGAAACTTTTGATGGGGCCCTGGAAGTCATAGAGTCAGTATCTAAGGAGAAACGTTTTCGTGACTGGGTAACTGCGGTTGATTGTAAAACAGGCAATGTTACATCTGCAGGATAAGCATACTTAGTATCTTCAGGTAGACCATCAGCTGGTGGTAGCAACAAAGGATCAGCAACTGTATGCATCTCGATAGCAATAACATACATTGTCTGGCGGCTCAGAGTGTTTTGCACACAATGTTCAGACCAAGGTCGCAGTGCACGTCTAGGGATGTGAACAACAGACAGTTCTCATGTGAAGAAAAGGCTAGCAAGCAGTTTTCAAATAATAACATGTCTCTGCAGTGTCATGTGCAAAAGCAGCAAAAGTGGCAAGATGGCTTTTCTAACATTTAACGCGCTTATGCTAACATAGCAATGTATGTATCTAAATCACTGCCTTCACTACAGCTACTATGCAATTTAATGATATAAATCATATGGACTAACAACACCAAAGGCGGCTTTAGCCAGGTTTTGAAAGAGCAGCACATAGTGACAACCAACTACAAGTTAGAGCTACGTTCAGACGTGCTGTGAAGCAGAGATTAACCAGGTGTTAGACAGTACAAACACTCATATAAGCAGAAAGACATTTCAAATACAAAATGATTGCCGTCCATACCTGTAGCGGCACACCACCAAGACTGCTGGGTAAGGCTCAGAACAAGTCCATAGGTCTTCGAAGATTGAAAGCCAAGAGTGGTGCTTCTTTTCCTATGAAACTCAAGAAAGATGTCACACTTCCTGCAATTATCAAAGATGACCCTGAGGCCAGCACATTGTAGGGCCTTAGAGATGGTTTGCATAAACAAGATCAGCAAGCAGCATCGGAAAGAACCTTACTTTCTACATCAGCAAGTTTTACCAATGGGTACAATGCCGCCACCTTCCTGAAACCACCAACACCATTATATACAGCCAAAAAGGTAAATATATCGGCAACAGATGGACTGCTTGGATACAAACATTTGATTTGAAGATTTCATTGACTCAATAGAGAAAGCAAAAAGATTATCAAGTATCTAAAGAATCTTGCTTGGGAAGGTGTGAAAGAAGTCGTAAAGGAAACTCAGTGAGCTGATTAAATTACATACAATCAAATCAAAGCAGCCTTGAATCTCAAGTTCAATCCAGTGCCAAATGTAGATTACAAAATGTATATTTTGTTTCAAGAAAAACAGAAAGTAGGTGAAAACATTGATGAATTTGTTTAGAGTATGGACACCCTTATCAAACACTGTAAGTTTAATGAACATAATGATGAGGAAGTTATACGTCATAGAGTTATTGATGGATGCCTGTCTGATTCATTCAGAGGAGACATGCTGAGAAATACTCTTAGCTTGGAAGGGGTTCTCATTGCTACCAGGGCTGAAGAGTGTGCTGATCAACAAGCGACTGACATAGAGGCCAGCAGTGCCCCGAGTGAGTCAGTCACGAACATGAAAAGTAAGCCAAAACACAAGCCAGAAGGTCACAGAGTGATGACTCCATAGAAAAATAAGTTGTACCTCAGGTGTGGTTTGTCATTTCCACATAAAGGTAAATGTCTCGCTATTGGACAGATGTGCAATGGCTGTGGGAAGGTGAACCATTTTGTGATGGTAAGCAAGGCAAAGGAAAAAGTGAGTGCATCACTTCATGAAGACAAAATGGCCACCATAACGCTCCATGCATGACATTCAAGGCACGCCCACAAGGCCAATCGACAATGCCATCTGAGGCAAATTGACACTGAACAAAGTCGATGATCATCTAAATCATCGTCGAAGAGATCTTCAGTATCAATATCAAGTTAAAGTGAAGATGATGGCTGTGCAATGACAATGTTTACTTCAGGGAAATGTGCATGTGTGGGACTGATTGCATGTGAAGAAAAACAGGAAAAAGTACCAAAGTCATTCAAATATTGGCTGAAGATTACCCTAAAGATAAACGGTTGTTCCATACCTTCAATCATCGGCAGTAGTGCGTCAATAAACATTATGCATGAGGAGAAATATAATGAACTCTCTCCATTGCCTCGACTTACGTAATTGAAAACTAAAGTGTAGATATGTGCCGCATCAATGCTATTAATAAGTTCAGGCTTGTTTGTAGCCATGATGATGAACAGGAAAAACAAAGTACAAGCCCATATTCATGTACTTCAGGGTACAGCGTCCATTGCTTGTTTGCTTAGCTTCAGCACAGCTGCTGATATGGAACTGATATCAGTGTATTATAATATAAATGCTTATCCTGAAATAGTAGGTCAGTTCCCTTTGTTGTTGCATTCGTTAGAAAACCTCAAAACTTTGAAAGTACAGTTAAACATAAATGAGGATGTTTATCCTATTGCTCAGAGACACAGACGGATTGCATTACATTTACTGGAAGCAGTTGAATAAGAACTCAAATCATTACTCAAAGATGATATAATTGAGCGCTCTACCGGTCCAACGCAATGGGTTTCTCCCATAGTGGTAGTTCCCAAAAGAGACAGTAAAGTAGCTGTACGCCTCTGTGTTGATATGCGTCAGGCCAACAAGGCAATTGAAAGAAAACAACATCCAGGTTCCTACATTGCTGAAATAATACGATTAAATGGTGCAAATATTTTCTCTTGCCTTGATTTAAATAAAGGATATCCTCAGTTGGAAGTCGAAGAGAATTGCAGGTACATTACAACCTTTTCCACACATATTGGTTGTTCCGATATAAAAGACATAGGGGCATATTATCAAGACAGGCGATAAAATTATCGCCGCTTTAGCTGCAGAAAACTGCAGCTAAAGGGGCGATAATGGGCTTGATAATATGCTCTATGGAATTCCAATTGAAGCCCATGTTAGATGTCCTTCACATCTAACATGGGCTTCAATTGGAATTCCATAGAGCATATTATCAAGCCCATTATCGCCGTTTTAGCGTCGGTTTTCTGACGCTAAAGCGGCGATAATTTTATCGCCTGTCTTGATAATATGCCCCTAAGTTTCAGTGTGTCATTTGCTCTGCATATCATGCTTGACATATCATTCAGCCTGTCATGAATGCTTTTACTGGTTTTCGGACCTACTCAGAAGGAGGATGACAAAGTTCTCACATTTGTGTGTCATTTTCTAGCTGATGCTGGTTTAACATTGAATGCTGATCAATGTGAATTCCATAAGACAGAGTCGAAATTCTTTGGCCATATCTTTTTTCTGATGGGGGTCTGACACCCGATCCAGCTAAAGTGCAAGCATTGTCTACTGCCACTCCCCAGAAGACATTTCCATGTTACGTTCATTCCTTGGCATGGCCAGTTACTGTTCTACATACATAGGAATCTTTGCCACTGTCAGTCCTCCACTAAGAGTCTTGACGAAAAAGAACGTTACATTTAATTGGTCACGTGAATGTGAGCAAAGCTCCAAGAAAATTAAGCAAACCATAGAGAATTCCACTGAAATGGCATACTTTGATCCAAGCTTCATACAGAGGCTTTTGATGATGTTAGCCTTATCGGGTTAGGCACAATCCTTGCACACCACAGCAGACAGCCAAATGCTTGAAGACATATTGTGGCATGTACAAGCAGAAGTTTGTCCCAAACCGAACGTGCTTATTCACAACTTGAGAAAGAAAGTTTAGCCATGGTGTGAGCTCTTGAACATTTCTACGTATTTTTATATGGATTGCCTTTCACACTTGTTACCGAAATCAAGCATTGTTGACAATCTTTGGCAATCCAAAAGCAAAAATACCTCCTCGCATCAGACGTTGTGGTCTGAGGTTACAAGAGTATGACTCCACAATCATGCACCATCCAGGGAAAGATCAAAACCCTGCTGACCATTTCTCAAGGATGCAGTTGCAGAGCCCGGGTACCCTTCCAAGACTGCTGAAGTTTACTTAAATTTCATTGAAAAAACAAGCACACCAGCTTCCATATCATTGGAGCAAATTGTCACTGCCACAAGTCAAGATAGTGACATGTTGAAACTGAAAGACATTATTACTCATTAGTCTTGGAACCAACACTCTCGATCTCTCACCAGCAACAGTGAAAACCTGAAGTTCAAAAATATCAGAGATTAACTGTCTGTTACTCAAGAATGTCTTATCCTGAGAGGTTTGAGAATTGTTATTCTGACTGTGAAAACAGATAATCGTAGTGGCCCATGAAAGACATTGCGGAATCATTGTCACAAAACGAGATATCCAAGATCAAGTCTGGGTTCTTCATCTCAATGAGAGGGTTGAAACAGAGTTAAAGGCCTGCCATCTATGCAATTTCCTTTCTTCAAAAACCACTCTACGCACTTTAAACATGTAAGAACTGCCAAAGCATGTAGTGGAAAGAATTGCTGTTGACTTTTTCGGTCCTCTTGACAATGGACATCACTTGATGGTGATTGTCAATGAATAATCCCATATTCCATTAATAGAAGATCTTTCATCTATCATTCAGGAATAAGTCATTGAAAGATTAAATGGCATCTTTGCAACATTGGGGTGTCCCTGTGATCTTAAAATCCAACAATGGCCCACCTTTCAACAGTCGAGATTTCAGGGACTTTCTGAGTCATCCTATTGTGAAACATCATAAGAGTACCCCTCTTTAGCCACAGGCCAATGGCCTTGTCGAACATTTCATGAGCACTTTGAAGAATGCTGTTCAACGTGCTGTGTTGGAGAAGCTCAACTTTAATACTGTTTTGTACTCCACTTTTCATGCTTAGGTCCTCACTCGACCACAGGTGAAAGCCCTGTGATCCTGATGTTCAGGAGAGCCATGATGACCAATTTACCTTAATAGACCAAAAAAAAATCAAGCACTGAGGAAGGTACACGTACCAATGTCTTCGATCGTAAGAAGAAAATGAAGGCCTCTGCCGGTAAGGGACTACATGCAAAATATGTCACTTTCACTAGCGGAGATCAAGTGCTTGTACGTCGGCCTTGAAAGAGAATATCTAATGCTCCCTTCAATGCTGAGTTCTTTCATGTTGTGACCAGCAAAGGACACATGGTGGCTGCTCAGCATCCTAGGAAGTCCATTATGTGAAATTCCTTGCACTTCTGCCATGTGGCCCATCGCTCGCTGAGGCTTGATGTCAACACAGAGGCTGGGTCTGAATGGACAGTTGAGAGTCCAATGACTACTTTTGTTTCTCTATCGCTAAGGCAGATTACAGACACTCCAACTTCCTGTCCACAGTTTCCAAAGACACAATCAGGAAAAGTGATTAGAGCACCACGAAGACACATTAAAGAGCTATAATTGTGTATCTATTTATACATTTAAAAAACAATTAATATAAGAAAGGGGGAGATGTAGTGTTGTGTGAGTTAGAAATGCCGAAACCATTTTGTCTCCTGGTTGACTCCATAGACCTGTGATGTAAGTGTTAGAGAGTAGTGAGGTGAATGCAGATTTAAAATGTTAAGTTCCAATTAAATTACAACTGCAAGACTAATTTCTTTTTTGCACATGAATAAGAAATATTTCATGTGGTGGTATATACACTTTCATGCATGGGCAGTGATGTTTCAAGTCGGGATGCCTTGGAAATATGAGCACATCCACAAAGCCTGTACTTGGGGGCATTCACGAAGCATCCCTCACACCTTACCACCCTTTAAAAGGTGTGAGATCCATTCAGATTAACCCGTCCCCCGCTCATGACAGAACCACTCCGTCATGAGCCACGGGTGCGCTGTGCTCATGACGGAGTGGTTCCGTCATGCTGCGGCCGTTGGCGGCCGCTCCTCCCACGCGGCGCTAATTCCCCGCATGTGCGGGCGATTAGCGCAGTGGGTGGAGTCATGACGGACCCACGCCGTCATGAGCACAGCTCACCCGTGACTCATGACGGCGTGGTTCCGTCATGAGCATGGCGGCGCCGTCAACCCCCCCAAACCCCCCCAGCGCTGCGGCGAAATTCGCGCCGCAGCGAAGGGGTGAAGGCTACGAGTTAAATCCCCTTACTTAGCAGGAAGATAACACCATCTAAATGTGCCTATTGTGCACGAGAAGGAGGTTCTCAAGGAACATATGCATTTATATTTTTGCAAGTCTTCCCCAGCCTTGGAGCATGCAAAGAGATTACACCACAGAGGAGCTGTAGTTAAACACATCTTTATTCCTCAGCATGTACTCACACACTGCAACGTTACACCATACTCTTTAATAACCACACCCTAACATCTTCTACATATTACACACTTCCTGTCTAAAGTCCTCCCCAGAACCACGAGGGTCATAGTGTGTATAGTCTCACAATGCTACAGCTCCCACTTTGTTAAATTAAAAGTAGTAAACAGCAATGAAAATCACATCTCTTCAAATAGTTGGGGAGGCGCTCCTACTCGTCTGCTGGTTTGCGTTATCCGAGATGACCGAGGTCCACCTTGATCAGGCAACAGCGATTTAGTTTTATGTGCTTGAGCTGGACCTGCTGGTAGAGTCACTTCACACATGTAAAACATGGCAGGTGTTTAAAAGTGATGTGTCCCGAGTGATGGTGTGTCCAGGACGATTTGCTGTCACTATATGTCTCATACATGCCACAACCTGTATAGGATGAGTGGCAAAAGGAGTATCTGTTTTCTATTTTCATCTCTGTATAACCAGTGCCCAGTCTCCTTCATCAAAGACTGTTTCCTGGGCATGGTGACCCTGGTGAACATAGATTTTAATTTTCCTTTTCCGACTCAAGCTGGTATTTCGAGCCTGGTCAGTGCTCACTGAGCGATCCAAGGTTCATTGAGGTAGTTTTGTTTTGCTGGATCTCCCAAATAGCAAGGTGGCTGGACTCTCACCAGTTGTGTATTGAGTAGTTGATTGATAGGCTAGGAGGTTCTGACATAAAGCTTGGTTTAGTTTGATTCCTTCCATGGACTCTCACTAAAGGATTTTCTTGAGGGTACCCATGAATCATTCAAATACACAGTTGGCTTAGGGCCATAGGAGTGTACTCTTTTGGTGTTTGCTGTTGAGTTGACCAAGGAATTCTTTAAACTCTATGCTATTGAAGAGTAGGCTGTTGTCACATTTGAGAATTTCGGGGAGGCTCCACCTTGCAAAGATGTTATCAAGTCCTTCTATCGCTTTGTCATGAGTTGCTGACAAAATGTCTTGCACCAAAGTAAAGCGTGAATATTCGTCAAGGACTACCATGAGATGGTGTCAATTTCCTAAAGCCCAAAGAAGTCAACAACAACCCTTTCCAAGCACAGGGAGGAAGGTCAGACATTGCCACCGGGTGCTGTGTTACCTTAGGAGCCAAACAGTTGCAAATATAGCATGCCTTCAGCTCTTTCTCAACTTCAGGTATGATGATTCTCTAGGATCACGCGTTCTTGGGTGACTCGTAGCTCGTCTTGAACCTTTTTGAATTTTTTTATTTCAACATCATCGGCATGCGGTAGGGCACTTCTTCTTCACGATTGTGTGGCGATGATTTTTTTTGATGATGATCATGTCTTTATTAGTGTTTGTTGCAGAAATGATTTGCACTGGTGTGCTGGATTTCACAAACAAGTTGACAGCTGCTTCTGTGGTCGAACTGTGATGTTGTAGTGGCACTCGTGAAAAGTAATCTGCAGGGTTTTGATCTTTCCCTGGTTTGTGCACACTCTCATAGTCATATTCTTGAAGTCTTAACCCCCACCTCTCAATGCGAGGGGGCATCTTGGCCTTCGGGTTTCCAAAAACTGTGAGTAACGCTTGGTGATCTGTGATATCTGATGATACTGAGGCGCATGGCTTCTTCGCTGGTGATATGACGGAACTTGCAATGTTTAATGAGGCAATCGAGTCTTTCAACAAACTCATCCATGGTTTCACCAACCTGTTGTTGCGTTTGACTGAAGATATATCTTTCATAGTCAATGTTTAGCATTAGGTTGTACTTGGCCTTCAACACTTTTACCTTTGGGTAAGAATTTGCATCAGTTTGGGCAATTTTCTTTAGCACTTCTTTCACACCATCCCGAGCAAGATTTTTTTAAAGTATTTGATGATTTTCTTTTCATCTTCTTCCTCCGGTGCATCTATGACATCATCGAATGTTTCGATCCACGCAGCGCATCTGAGACCAATGTTCTGTATCTTAGAAGTGTCGAAAGTCGGTAATGGCTTCGGGAACATTGCTGCATTGTATTTTGCGCTCTCCTTTTCTGCCATTGGGAGCACTTACTGTTGAGACAGCTTTCGCTGCACCCTTCAGCCAATGTAATTTCTGCAAGCACAACTCTTGTGCTTGGACTTGGGTCACCACACCCTATCTGAGGTTGTAGAGTGATTCTTGTGTTGCTGACGGTAAGTAGTAGATTCTCTGTTTCTCGTACCTGGTTGTCGCTGCCGTTATTTTCCTGCTTTGTTTGAGTAATCGCTCCGTATTTGTGGGGTAGCACACCGTCTCCGTCGACCACTTCACCAGCGGTATTGGCTGGCTTTTAGAATGTGCCCCTCTGCAGGGCCTTTACTTTCTTCTTTAGCCGTGTATGAGGTAGAGCATTGCTGCGACTCCACATGTGCCAGTCATAGACTTGTTTGCATCGATTTGAGGCATACGTGACACACATAAGCAGTTTGCCGTACCTTTGCAAACTCTCAGGGAGAGCAGCCTTTTCTTCTTTGGGGCACGTATCTCATCCTCATCACCAGATGTGCCGTCTTCCCCTGCCCTGGAGCATGCAGAGAGATAACACCACACAGGAGCTGTAGTTAAACACATCATTATTTCTCAGCATGCGCTCACACCCCGCAATACTCTTTATAAACCAAACCCTAATACCTTCCCACACTTCGTGCCTAAAGTCCGCCCCAGAACCACGGGGGTCCTAGTGCGTATAGTCTCACCATGCTACACAAAAAAAAATCCCTCAAGATTACTCTTGTCAAGATGACTGGTGCAGGTTTCCAGGTGTAACCTAGAGAAGTATTATGATTTTCTGAAATGAGGAAAATGATTTCCGAGCGAGTTTGTAAACCTCGGAGTCCAGCTTCACTGCTTTCTGCCAGCTTGAGGCCGCAGACGTACAAAGTGAACAAGCATTGGCATAGCCAATAGGTCTCGCCTTTGGGACCTTATAAGTGTTTAGCCATGCAACAGTTGCATAACTAAATACTTATAAGGTCCCAAAAGCGAGACCTATTGACTATGCCAAGCGGCCGTGCAGCCGCGAAAGTGATCGCGACTGCGATCAAACATCAAAGCGGCCGCGAAAGTGAAAGTAATCGCGGTCAGCTGCGGCGCGCGCGCCAGCTCACATGCACTGTAGCTCTAGGCTGGGCTGGTAGCACTTTTTGGAGCCCTCTCAAAAAGTCTGGCCAGACCAGCGCATGCGCTTGGTCAGGCGAGACCTAAAAATGAAGGAAAATGTGGATTTCCTCACCAAGCGGAAGAAGGAAGATTGCCCCAGGACTAATTAAAATTACCGGTGAGTAATAATGATGTTTTATTGCCTGTTATTAATTGCTAAGAGAAATTATTTCACATACATTGGAAAACTGAGAACCTCGGGGGGTGGTGAGATGAAGCACACAGGTTTGAAACACCACCTGATCACCAATAAAAGTGCTTCATTTCCCACAGCTTTCCTAATATACTCTGAACTTGGCACCGGAACTGATGTCTGAGGGTCAGAGTGCACAGGGACCTTTATAACAGTGGGACTGCATAAGCGTTCTCAAGCTTGTTTCCAGTTCCTACGTGTCTGTGCGTCGACACGCAAGGACCTTTCATCCAGGCAGTGAGTGTACTTTATAAACAGCGCATTTTCCTATTCATAAAAATGTAATCTCTCTGTCTCTCGATTTTATTATCGATCAGTGCCCTGGAGCCTAGCTGCTAAATTTAATTTACGAACATGTTACCAGCAGGTCCCACAGCAGATGACTTGCAAAAATCCAGGCAGGAAGTGACAAGCTCTGCCTGATATCTATTTTCATGGCATTTCTTTCTTGAAGAAGCCAAAAACACTTTAAGGGAGACGTCCTGTGCGGAGCATTTACTAGAGAACACAGGATAATTATTTCTTTACAGCGCCTCTTTACTGGCCCCAAGCTGACTAATTCAGCAGGTTTTTGGCGGTGGTGCTGTTCTAAATTGCTTTGTGTTTTTCACCTCTGCTGGAAAACCCCAAAGAAAAAAGAAGCTTGGAGAAACGTCTGAATCAATGGTTGCTCTAAAGTTTTGGAGCAGTGAAAAATCGAAATCCTCTGTGTTCATAGTCTCAGGTTTTTTATTCCAAACCATTCCTTCCCAAGCCGTGGCGCATCATCAGTGTATTACTATGAACTAAAATAGAATATAATGCATTAGAAAGGTTACTTTTAAAATGAATGCTGCTTTCGTTAAAATAAAAGAATGTTTAGTGAACCAAAATGGAAAATGAGGTGCAAAGACCGTTTAAACCTGATGCTGCAAACTGCACCTTTTGTAGGTCCCACTGTTGCTCACGCTCCATTGTGTATACAATCAAAAGGCAGCACTATTCATGTTTTAATCCATTCATAAAATTTAAAGGGACGCGACCACTGGATATATTTCCACGTGATAACATTTGCAGGCATGGGGCCCGATTCACAAAAGCAATTTAAAGGCATTTAGGAGGAGTAAAGTTAGGAATTCTAACTTTACTCCTCCTAAATGCCTTTTGTGAATACCGAAAGTCGTAAATGTAGGATTTTGTCGCAGTTTAGGAGTAGTAATAACTTTATTACTCCTACATGCCTTTTGTGAATACCGAAAGTCGTAAAGTTCGGATTTTGTCTCAGATTACATTTGTAAATCTGGCCCATGGACATCAAACTCTAAAAATGGCAGGCATAGCAGATGAGGCCCTCTGAATTTATTTGCTGCTGTGGGACAAGGGAAGGAAGAGAGAAGGGACCTAAAGGGAAGAGAAGAAAAGGAAAGGAAAGAAAATGAAACTTGGCTTATTTGCCACTAACAGTTTGGCCGCTAAGACCTGGAGTAGCAAAGAGAGGGCCTGAGGTATCAAAGTACAAAGACAATTTTAAAGCTGCTACCCCTGTCCATGCCTGTTTACACTCATGTTTACAGGACTATTGTCTTATATTATCTACAAAAAATTGGCTTCTTTACTCACAAGGCTATTCTTTTTCTATGTGTGCTGCATTGTGCAGCACACATAGAAAAGGACTGGACTGGACTTTCTGCAAATTATTTTCCTGACTTTCTCCAAGGGCTTGAGGTAGGGCTTCCCCTCTGTTCAAGAAGTCTCAGGAACAGCAAAGAAATCAAGATCATCTGCTACCAGCACTCGGAAATGTGTGTTTTGTGCTGCAACAGAATAAAAATCAACCCAACGCCACCAACCACGCCGCTACTGGCTCCGTGACCTTTTTGTCTCTTTGAAACCTCTGTGAAGTGAGAGTGCCTTGTTTCAGTGAAGTACGGGACACGCTGTTTTTCACGGGGGGTGGAGTCGAGGCAGGGACTCCAATTAACAGGCTCCCCCTGCACCGCTGACGTCCCTCTTCGCGCCCGGAGGTGCATAAGGCTCCCTGAGGCTTCCCGCTGTGCGTGACGCGCTGTTCTTCACCGGGGGTAGAACCGAGGCAGGGACTCCATTTCCCAGGCTCCCCCTGCTCCACTGACGGCCCTCTTTGCGCCCGTAGGCGCATACGGCTCACTGAGGCTTCCCGCTGCATGGGGCACACGCGGGCCGTGCCCTGACAAAGCTCGGGCCAAAGGCAGGCCCATCCAAGCCCGTCGGAGCCCGGAAGAGGCTGGGTTGGGCCTACTATCTTGGCCCTGGGTATTGGGTACCCCTGCATCTATTACTGTTATTACTGTTATTAAGCATCTTAGGACCTTTTGGACCCTTAGCCCTTTGCCTAAGTTTACTAGATCCCAATTTATTTAATCAAGATTTATACAGTGCTGCTCTTTTTCTTTCTTTGTGTTTTAAATGATGGCAAAACAGAAGCAATAGGGGGGAAGGGTGAGCACTCCCAAGTCTTTCAGAACTCCACACTTGACAAGGCTATAGACAAGGAAATCTTAGTTGCTGAATGCCCGCTATCCCTAGAGGGTGGTCTCGTTGCAGCCACAAACTTGGAGCAAGTGCAGAATGGGCCGTTAAGTGACACTGCTCAGGGAATTCATGCTCACGATAAAAGTATATTAGGATTATCTCCCCCTGAGCGGTCCCCGCCTCAAACATCGGTAACACCATCATGTGATCCCCCAGTAAAAAGGAAAAAGAAGGCGAAACATCCGGAGCCTCCACCGTTCGCAAGGACTAGATCTAGGAAAAAGACTTAGGAATTAATACGGGAGGTGCATAGTGATTCAAAGCAAGTAGCTTCAACTGTGACACATTCTGATTTGACATCCCCCGATTCTATAGGTCTATCCCTGCAAGATATTGAGACTCTAATGACTCGTTTTGGAAAAATAATATCAAATAATCTCTTGCCTAGACTGGACAGGCTTGACAATTGGAGGCAAGCGTGGGAACCATTCAAAAGTCTCTTGCTGACTATGGGGAAGGGCCAAAATCAAGAAGCCATGAAGGGGGGGCACATTACCATGGGGAATCTCACATTGGAGAGGGGAACCATAGTAGGAACCATAGTAGGAATCTAAACTCACGATCTTGTGTGCCTATCCCTGAAATAAATAGGAGTGACTTGGAGGCAGTATCACAAAAACCTATGAAACCAACATGCACTAGTCATTTGGCGAGGGAAAGGCAATCCTCCAGTAATACCGGGCTTGACGCACGTAGTACCCCACTCACTGGGAATGAAATTGAATATACTAGACAGCCTCCCCCCCAAATGAATGATTTTATTGACAGGAATGACCGGGCCAATGAGGTGACCATACACCTTCTTCCAGATTGTTGCCCATATGTGTCAATTCTTACCAGTGTCACCCCACCTCAGGGCAATTCCAATAAAACCCTTAGCCAATTGAAAAATAAAGTTTGCTACTGGCTATCCCAACACACAAACTTCTCAAATACAAACTATCATGACATTTTGTTTGTAAGACGTGTAAGCTGGGTTGGTCCTCTACAAAAGTTTTCAACTGGAGACTGCGCAGTAATTAATTGTAGGTCCACAATTCTTGAAGGCAATTGCTTAGAAGTGGAAAGATTTTATCTAGCCGGGGGCCTAATCAAGGGATTGATATTGTGCCACTTGTTTTTTTTCTATGGGCATCTCAAACCCACTGGCTCAATCATCCCGCTAAACGTGCATAATGCCCAGAAACCAACAATAGAACAGGAGCTTTTTCATCTGGAGACCAGAAATAGATATCAAGCCCTTACTGATTTGGACACTCCTGACTGACTAAACCCCGGAATTGTCAAATTGTCAATGGCCTGCGATGTACCCCCCGCTATCTAGCCCGAGGGAGTTACTATTATTAACAAATCTAGTTGAAATTGCACACTGCGCCCCAGTTATTATGTCATGTCACCCTGCAGCACTTAATCTCGATGTAAAGAGAGCAAATCCTATAATGAGATGCTAGTTCCAGGAGTGTGTAAATAATGATCAGCACTTGGAAATCATATCCTGGAATATTGTGGGAATAAGGTTAAAATGAATTGTCCCAGATTGGGGTAATTTTGTGGATGGATTCCACATATGTCTGCTCCAGGAAACCTGGGCGACTGAGCATGTATATAGACTGGGGTTTACTACATTCACAATATTGAGGCCAGGCATTCACCAGCTGGCCGTCCAGCTGGTGGATCACTGATCTGGCTTAAGACCACTTTGGCATGTAAAATTAAGTTATTGGTATTAAGGTCAGAGGAGATTCCTGGTGTAGAGCTGATACCATTAAAAGAGAACATTCTCCTCAGACTATTTAATATATAAAATCAGTTTAGTAGCCCCCACAAGCCCTCTGATACGATAACCTCACTATCCAACTTCTTCGATACATCCAAGAAAGAGTACCACCTCATAGTCGCTGGTGATTTTAACTCAACATTTGAACCAGTTGACTATGTAAAGGAAATAGTGCAGGATGAAGAGGAAGCCAAAGGGGTCAATAAGCTTCAGATTCCAGCTATTAAGAGATGCACCAAGGTAGGGCAACAAGTACTGTCTTTCACTCTTGCCCACGGCATACGAGCCTGTAATGGGCAGACACGTTCAGACGCAGAAGCTCGCTTTACTTTTACGAGGGGGAATGCCAAAAGCAGGATTGACTATATCTTGGTAGACCTTGACCTTTGGGCAAATGTTAATGATATGATTGTATTAAGTCGTGAGGATAGCGATCATAAAGCTCTCCCATTAATGCTTTCTGGTCTCCCGATTCTGTATGGCCGACCCCGATAGATAGTGGCTCCTGTTTTCACTACTAATGACAATAGAAGAGTAAAATGGCCCTAGATATTGGCTGATGAGAATCTCCTCCCAAACATTTAGGATGAGGTAGCCCAGTAATCTAAACATTAGTGATGTGGGTATTATGGTTATCTTCCAGCAATCAATATCTAACCGAAGAACGTGTTTTAATAAACAGGGCAAATCTAACATGATCAAATGGAACACTGCCCCATGGTATAGCAAGGCTTGTAGGCAAGCCACAGATGATTTAATTGTGGCGGTCAAGAAAGAAACACAGATAGATATTAATTGTCAATTATTTTGGCATATTTTGTCTAAAGGGACACCTAATCAGAAAATTGAAACTGATTTTCATATACAGCCATATGTCTGGGAAAAGTATTTTACGAATCTTTACATGGGCATAGTTGATGACTCCAGTCTAGAAGTACATGCCTTCAGTACAGAATCAGCAAAGGTTGATGAAAATTGTTTTTCAATAGAGGAAACTGTCTCTGCTATTAGCTCTCTGCAGAATGGGAAAGCTCCAGGGTTGGATAGACTACTGGGAGACTTGTTCAAAACAGAGCCTACCATATGGGGACCTCTATTACAAAATGTTTCAATGCTATTCTACGAGGAGGGGATATTCCTGCAACCTAGAAAGGTGCGGAAATAATCCCTATCTTCAAAAAGGGAGACAAGGGGGATCTAGCGAACTACAGGCCAATTAGCCTTATAGATGTTTCTCAAAATGGTTTTAGTTAAATTATTTTAACTCGGCTACAAAGCTGCATAGAGGAGAATAACATATCATCCAACCTACAGGCAAGATTCAGGGCTTCCACGAGCACTTTAGACCAGGTATTTAGATTTCTCCTGCTCAAATGGAAAGAAGTGACAATTAGGAGGGGGTCACCTATATGTTGTGTTTGTCGATCTTAAGACAGCATTTGATTGTATAGACCGTACCAAGCACTGGACTGCCCTACGAGACTTAGGACTCCTTATTGATCTACTTAAAATCCTGGTTCTCCTGCATCAGGATAATTACACCAAAGTCAGGTGGAACTCAGATGGTAGTCTAACCAATTACATTCTAGTCTCTAAGGGAATACGACAGGGCTGTGTTCTTGCTCCAACCCTGTTCACCCTGTATATAAACGGGCTTATAGGTGAATTGTTTGATTGTGGAGGTGATCCTCCAAAATTTGCAGGTAGCCCTGTACCCTCCCTGCTATTTGGAGATGACACACGGCTTATATGAAAAACGCCAATGGGTATCCAGAACGTTCTCAACAAATCTGCAAAAGCATGTAAAGATGGGGGCTTAGAAATAAATTGTTCCAAAATGAAATTTATGGCCTTTAATCCCTACAAATCCACCATGGGTAAACTGTTGTTGGGCTCTCAATTCCTAGAACAAGTCAAGGTATTTAATTACTTGGGAGTCCGAATCAGTGATAGTTTAGTTTGGACACCCCAAATAGAAAAGAGTGTTTTAACCCTTCAGCATGTCGACTGTTCAATAGCGGGGAGTGTAAGTGGTTCTGCTTTGCGTCCCACTTCTCCAATTTTGGAATAACATCGGGCAAAAGGGCTAGGCGCTGACCTATACGGGGCCGAGCTGTAGGGGCTGGAAAGCCTTAAACAGTTAGAGCTCGCTGAGAACAAATTTTTAAGGGCGATCCTTTACCTACCATTGAACACCCCCCTATTGCCATTATGTGTTGACCTTGGTCTTAAACCTATTAATTATTTTGCTATTCTTAAGGTACTTCTGTTTTGGATAAGATTATGGACCAGTAGTACCCAAATCCCATTAAATGATGCACTGGAAGAATTATCAATACTACAAAAACAATCAGGACACTTGGGTTGGTTCAATAAGTTTAAGAATTGTTTTTTTTAACTGTGGTTGGGATTCATGTGGGAGGACCCAAAGTCTATCACAAAAAAAAATGGTACCCCTGTTAAAAAAAAAAGGTACTGGGAGTATGTTGATTCACTATGCACTGATGTTAATGCACTTGGCACTTTAACTTCCAGCTTTCTGAATGTGAAGGGTTGGTTTGCTTCCGATTTGTTTATGCATGATGTTAAACCCCCGCAGGCACGAGCACCTTATATTCATTTTAAGATGCGGTTCTCCCTCTAAATTTTAGAATAAATACTTGGGCAAATGCCTCTGTAACATCCTTGTGCCCGTCCTGTCACTCTTCTCCAGAGACCTTAGAACACTTTGTCTTTTTTTGTCCCATTTATGTAAATCGTAGGAAAATCTGAATAATTCCTACCTGTCGGTTACTTTCTTTCTCGTATCCCTCTGATGCTTTACGCATATTTAGGTCCGACACTACGAGATGGCTTGTATTCACAATTTCTAGATACTTCCTTCATGCTTGGTGGTTGAGATCAAAAATGGCAAAAGAACACTCTGTGGAAGATAACTGATCATGTAATCAAGCCGGTCATAGGCTTACTACTGTAATATTGGGGTAAGAAAGTTTGAATTGTCATATTCGAAAAATTGGAAGTCTCTTTTTGTAATTTTGTATAAAACTATAACATTTTTAAAAACGTTTTTATAACTGATGTAAGGGATGCGAAATTCGATTTTATTGTAAATTTTGTCTTTTTATGCTGTAATGAATTATTGTACTGTTTGTGATCTTGTTGATGTAAATGTTCATGCTATTGATAGAATAAACTTATAAAACATCTTTTAGTAAAGGTGGTTTCTAAATTGTGTGTTTGAAAATGCCACTTTTAGAAAGTGGACATTTTCTTACTTAACCATCCAGTATGCCTCTGCCTTTTTGTGTATTCCCTGTCTGGTTTTAGAGTGACAGGAGCTAGGGATGTGCATTCACACCAGACAGTCACAAGAGGGGTTGAGGTGTGTCCTGCTTTTCCTGGTTGACACATAGCCAGGCTGGATATACCTTTTCTGCATTTATAGTGGTGGGAGGAGTTTTCACTGGCACCTTAATATGCTATTTCTGCTGTGCACAATGCTGTCTCCACCGCTTATATTGAAGCTTGAGCAGGGAGGACAGAACTGGTTTTCACTGAACTCAGAGAATTTCTGCTTAAAACTTCAAAGGGAAAAGTAGTATAAATATTGGGGCTCGGACCCCGGAGCTTTGGAACTCATTTGGACTTAGGAACCTGCCAAGAAGAAGAGCTGGAGAAGCTGTGAGGAGAAACCACCACTTTGCCGTGTGCACTGCTGTGTTGGCCTGCAGTGGCTGCTTGTGTCTTGGGCAGTGAAAGGACTGTACTGGACTTTCTGCAACTTATTTTCCTGGGTTTGTCCAAGGGCTTCAGGTAGGGCTTCCCCTCTGTTCAAGAAATCCAAGGAACAACAAAGACATCAAGATCACCTGCTACCAGCACTGGGAACTGTGTGTTTTGTGCTGCAACAGAATTAACATCATCCCGATGCCGTCAGAGACACCGCTACTGGCTATGTGACCTGTCGGCACCACAGAGAGCACTGCTATGCTTCTCGCCGCAACCCTAATCACACCGACGATTATGTCGCTCACCACTGGCATCGCTGCCGCTGCCTGCACCGTGGCCTGAGGACTCGTCAGACACCTGGAGGCAGGACCCCGTTTTATTATTGTTTTATTTTTCAGGTGGTGACAGGGGCGGCGGCACTCCTCCATCTAATGGAGGGGCCGCCGCTGCTTGTGTTACACATTTTAAAATCTTTTCACCTGCATGACCGATGAGTACTTTAACGTTAGTATGGATGTTTTTTGCTTAAACATAGACATTGAAAGGTAGACACCTGAGCCCAATTGTTTTCCTTCACTGGACAAAGCAATAGGGACTTTGATGAAGTGGACTTGATCCACGAACTTTAGCCACATTGCAAACTAATCAATAAAGTTCTAACTGTGTGAGTTGCTCATCCACAATACACCATGTATCCTTTCATATGTTTTTCTAACTTGTACTGTAGTTGGGGTAGGTTAGCTTGCTCCATAAGAGCTGTACATTGTCTCTGTCATATGTTCCTGCATGCAAAAACTGCACACGATCTGTTGGCGCTGTCAAACTCCACATCAGTCTATGGCCACAGAAGCCTAGTAGTCAGTATTCTCTTTTGTCTCTTTGGAGCCTCTTACTTGTAACAACCCTCCAGCCACATATGATGTTTTGTTTTGTTAATATAGAGGTCTACTACTGAGCTGCTAGCATCAAACGTCAATCTGAGCTCACCCATCTGATGGAATATTGAGACCTCTATCTCTTGAGCCTTGTGTACTGCCTGTCAAATACCATGACCTTTTAGTATTTACCTCTTACTCCTGAGCCCTCCCTTCTTGTCTTCTATATTAACCTCTATAGTGTCTTGTGAGTCAGAGATGACAGGACCCTTTTGGTTCCTGATTGACTTCATAGGACAGTGACATAAGTGCATGGTTGTGGATGATGGAATTCATGATGTAGAATGTTAACACTTTCACGCTGAGGAATAAAGATGTGCAATATCAAGGTCAATATGTGGCGTGATCATTTGTATGTGCCCAGGCTGGTGAGGACCCTGCAGCTGGCAATGAGAGAGGGGATTGCGTAAACCCCGTGACCCAAAGAACCAAGAGTGCTCTCCCAAAGTGTTTGTTGTGGTCCAGCAAAATGCTTGTGTATGCCACGTGTGCCTTAGTCGGAGTGAAGATTGACAGCTGGTATATATGAAGTCAAAGCACCACTTGATCCAATGCCAGTCCTGTGAAAAAAGTGAAGGCCTTACAGAAAGCCTATTTGTAGTCGACTAGAAATTTGTGATAAAGTCAAGACAGGAAGTCCTGTGCCACAATGTGAAACAGAGCCGTCATGCATACAGTATGACAACGCTAAAGTGAATTACAACCAGGTATAGAGAAGTGCTAATGGCTGTGCTAGCCAAGGACAAGGAAGCACTAAAAGCAGAAACATTTCTAACACTAAGAAACGCTAAAAGCAGTGACAACCAGGTACGGAAAGCACAACGAGCGGTGCAAGAGAACCCTATGAAGAAAAGCAGGTGGACGCAAAGAAACACTGAAGGGAGGAGAAACCCAATACAATGCAAAGAGGTGAGAAGGTTGAAGAACACATGCAAGAAACAAAGCCGCTACACACCGCTAAAGAAGAAGACAGTGCCTTACAGCCGGAGGGCAGGCAAGATGGCCCAGCACTTTACTACTACTAAAGTTAGACTTTTGGTCTATGTTTAGACCAAAAGTCTAACTTAGACCAAAAGTCTAACTTTAGTAGTAGTAAATTTAGACTTTTGGTCTAAGTTAGACTTTTGGTCTAAACGTAGACCAAGAGTCTAACTTTAGTAGTAGTAAAGTTAGACTTTTCATCTAAGTTATACTTTTGGTCTAAACTTAGACCAAACGTCTAACTTTACTACTCATAAATGCCCTTTGTGAATACCGAAAGTCGTAAAGTTAGACTTTTGTCTCAGATTACTTCTGTGAATCGGGCCCGTTGCTTTTTCAATGTGGATTTTCCTTTCCACATGAGGGTAGATTTCCCACCATTGGACAGGTATGCAAAGGCTGCGGCAAAGAGAACTATTTTATAAGTGCGTCACGCTGAGAAAACAAAATGGAGGTAAAATCAACTGCATCACATTGAGAAAACAAATGAATGCCCGAAGCTTCCAGATGAGATGGTCTACGCACGCCCATAAGGCCAAGTGTCCACCTCAGTTGGGGCAAGTAGAAACTGAATGACATCAATTGTCATCAAATTCTTCATCTAAAAGTTTGCCACCGTCATTGTCAAGTGACAGTGAGAAAGATGGGTGTGCGATGTTAATGTTGACTGCTGGACGACGTGTGCAAGTAAGATTAGCTTCTTGCAAGGATGAATGCAAGTCCAAGCTTGGTTGTCAAGAGAAAGTGCAAAATTCATTTGGACACTGTTCCAAGAACACACTGAAATTGAGTGGATGCTCCATACCTTTCATCTTAGACAGCAGCGCGTTGAAAAAAATATTATGTCAGTGGAAAAGTACAATGAACTGTTCTCAGTGCCCTGTTTAACTCAGTTGAAAACCAAAATGTATACGTGAGTTGTTTCGACGTCACTGCAAAGTCAAGGTTCATTTATAGCAACTGTGAAGCATAAAAAGACGAAACTACAAGTCCCAAATCATATCTTGCCAAGCTCCTCATCGAGTACATGTTTACTCAGTTTCAGTACTGTTGCTGACATGGGGATGACTTCTGTAAACTACAATGTCAATGCCTATCATGAGTTAGTGAATCAGTTTCCATTCTTGTTTCATGGACTAGGAAGAGTTAAGACCATGAAAGTGCAACTTTACATAAATGAGGATATTTGTCCTGTTGCTCAACTACATTGTTGAATTGCATTTCATTTGCAAGAGGGTTTTAAGTAAGAACTTGAGACACACTTAAAGCACTCACTGGTCTGACGCCGTGGGTATTACCCATAGTGTTAGTGCCGAACAAGGATAGTGGAGGAGCTGTGTGCATCTGCATTAATATGCACCAAGTGAACAAGGCAAATGAAAGAGAACAACATCCAGGTCCACAAATTGCTGACATGATTACGCAGCTGAATGGAGCTAAAGTCTTTTCCCGCCTTTACTTGAACAAAGGGGATCACCAACTTGAACTGGAAGTAAACTGCAGGTACATTATTAACTTTTCGACTCATATTGGTTTGTTTCAATATAAAAGGCTTCATTTTGCCGTGTTATCTGCTCCAGAACCTTTTCAGGATGTAATTTGTCTCATGATAAGCCAGTCACAAATCCTTTCAATGACAGTGATGACATACTAGTTTTTGAGGCCACATGAAAGGAACATGTTAAAGCTTGTACACAAGTGTGTAGTATACGTGCTGATGCAGGTTCCACCTCAAATGCAGAGAAGTGTGAGTTTCATAAAACCAAACTCAAGTCCGTTGGTCACATCTTTTCTGAAGGCGAAATAACTCCAGATCCAAATAAAGTACAGACCTTGTCAGCCACTTCTCACTCGCACTTGGTATGGCCAATTACTGTTCAAGGTATAGACGTGATTTTGCCCTATTGAGAGACTTAACTAAATTAAATGTCCCATTTCAATAGTCAAATGAATGGGAACAACATTTCAAGAAAATCAAGCATGCAATTGAGAACAAAACTGAAATGGCATACTTTGATCTGAAATTGCAGACGGAGGTTGTTGTTGATTCAAGCCCAGTGGAGTTGGGTGTCATCCTTGTCCAGCACACTGGACATTCCAATGCCCCAAGACTCATTGTGGCTTATGCTAGACGATGTTTGTTATCAACAGAGGTGCTTATTCATAACTAGAAAAAGAAAGCCTAGCTGTAGCGTGGGCTTGTAAGCATTTTCATTTGTTACTATATGGAAAGCATTTCACTGTTGTCACTGACCACCATTTATTGCTCACAATTTTCGGTAATCCTAAAACCAAGATGCCCCCTCACAGAGGTGGGGGTTGCATTTGCAGGAGTATGATTATAAGATTGTGCATCGTCCAGGAAAATAATAAAACCCTGCTGACTACTTCTCATGTGTGCCAATACAGTGTCTTGGCACTATTTCTAAAGCGGTTGATGCTTATGTTAACATCATTGTGAAATCCTGTACCCCTGCTGCATTACCTGTAGAACAAATCATTGGATTTGCTAATACTCAAGGACAATTATCACACACCAATCGTGGTGAAAACATAACAGACCTCTTTTCGATAACCTTGAATACCAGAAATTCAAAAATGTGAAGGAAGAACTTTCAGTTACCCCTGAAGAGGGACACTGTGGAGTTGTTGCTACAAAACAAGCTCTACGGGACTGAGTGTGGTTCCCTCGTCTTGATGAAAGAGTTGAGAAAGAGTTAAATGCATGTCATTTGTGCAACTGCTTATCATCTAAGACAACCACACGTCCATTAAATATGTTTGATCTCCCAAAGCATGCATGGCAGAATATTGCAATTGATTTCTTTTTAACCCTAACAATGGACATCATCTACTTTTAATTGTTGATGAATATTTCCATTTTCCCCTTGTGGAAGATCTTTCGTCAACTACTCATGACAGAGTCACTGAGAGACTAGAAAGCAATTTTGCAACATGGGGTGTTCCTTCGATTCTGAAAGTTGATAATGGCCCTCCTTTCATAGTCAAGAATTTAAAGATTTGCTCACTCATTCAAATATCAAGCATCAGAAAAGCCCACCTCTCTGCCCACAGGCCAATGGTGTGGTCAATGATTTATGATTATCCTCAAGAAGCCATTTCAGCATGCTGCGCTAAAAAAACTTGAACGCTATTCAGTTCTTCAGTCTGTGTTTCGTGCATGTAGGTCAACTCTCCATTCTCCCACAGGTGAGAGCCCTGCCACCTAAATGTTTGGGAGAGTCATAGGAACGAAATTGCCACAATGGATCACTGAGAGATCTATTGGCACTGATAAACTTTGATCCACTGCTTTGTCTCACAAACGCAGAATGACGCACTGAATGAAGCTCAGAGCACTGTGTTCAACAGATGAGACCAAGTTATCGTCAGGCAGAAATGGAAACGCAAGTCCGATGATCCTTTTGATGCTGACCCACTGAGGGCTGTGACTAGTAAAGGGCACATGGTGACTGCTCACCATCCTGAAAAATCCATTATGCATGATTCTTTGCATTTCAAGCACCTGCCTCGACCTTTGCCAACTCGAAATGCCAGGAGTGAGAATTGTCCACCTGAGAATCCAGATAGCCCGATGACTATTCCGATATCTCTGTCACCAATGCCAGTCATGGACACTTCTCTGGTATCTCCGATTCCTCACATGACTAGATCTGGGTGATTGATTCGAGCACCTTAACAACGTATTAAAGAGTTGTAATGTATACATGTATTATTGGTATTTTTTATTTAACAAAAGGGGAGATGTTGGGTCTTGTGAGTTTAAGATGACGGGACCCTTTTGGTTCCTGACAGACTCTGTAGAATAGTGACGTAAGAGCATGGGTGTGGATGATGGAGTTCATGATGTAGAATGTTCAGTTAACAGTTACATGCTGAGGAATAAAGACATGTAATACCAAGCTCTGTAAGTGGCTTGATCATTTGCATGTACCCGGGCTGGGGAGGACGGTACAACCTCTCCCTGCTGAACTCACTCTTCAGGCCACATATGGAGACATCTTTTTCCTCTTCCATAGACATATTTTATTGCTTTACTTAATCACTGTTGCACTCATATGAATAATGGCATGGCATAGTTAGAAATAGCTGCTGTTAAGGATGGTATGAGCCGGCTGAATGCTCAGAAGATTTGCAATAGGAACTTTGAGCAGTACTTTTGGTTAGTCATTGCTAGTTTGCTTTTGGTTCTAGATATTTGTGCTTAATAAAGCTCTGTATAAAATGTGTGTGGTATGTTGACATCACTTGGCAGTTTTACCTGCTTGGGAAGATATATCACTCCAAGTAACATAAAGGGCCTGATTCACAGAACTAACTTCAGACAAAATCCTAAACTTACTACCATTTTGGTATTCACAGAAGGCACTTACTGATTTTGGTATTCACAGAAGGCACTTACTCATTTCGGTATTCACAGAAGTCAGGAGTCCTAACTTTAGGACTCCTAAATACCTTCTGTGAATACCTAAAGTCTTAAAGTTAGGATTTTTCTCAGTTTAGGAGTAGTAAAGTTAGGACTCCTAACTTTAGGACTCCTAAATGCCTTCTGTGAATACCGAAAGTCTTAAAGTTAGAATTTTTCTCAGTTTAGGGCTCCTAAACTGAGAAAAATCAGTGATGTCATTTGAGATGTCATCAGTGATGTCATGAGTGATGTCACTGACCATGTCATGAATGATGTAATATGTGACATCATCAGCAGTGCATTGAGGGCACGCGAGTTATAGTTAGCAGAACTAACTATAACGGAGGAATTTCTATGATTTTGTACGAGTGAAATGTCCAGCTAACTATAACACCCCTGAAACATAGGACTTTTCCAGCGAATTTCTTAGGTTTTTTAAATGCTAATTTCTAAATTTAACGTCCCTGAAACCTATGTTTTTTTTCAGTGAATATATACATATATATATACATATATATATACATATATATATATATATATATATATATATAAATATATATATATATATATATATATATATATATCAAAACCAAACCCGATCTTCTTAAAATCGGACACCGACACAGGAGATGTACTTAGCCATCCGGCTAGGGTTTATTCTTTAAAAGCAACGCGTTTCGGCACAACTGCCTTGCTCACACCTATACACATATATATATATATATATATATATATATATATATATATATGTATATATATATATATATATATACATATATATATATATATATATATATCCAGTAGGTAGTTATAGTTAGGACCTATTTTCCATAGGAAATCCGCAACATTCTATTCCCAATAACTTTGCGCCGGTTGACGAATCTTCGCAGAATTTTCAAAACTAGTGGGGCGCTCCGGTCCGCTCCTATCCTGAAAGTCTCGGGGTGATTCGTCAAGCGGGGCCCGACAAAAAGGGGGGTTCCCAAAACGTGTTTTCCTCATGCAATTTTCCATAGGAACCTTTAGTCGCAGCTACAGCCCAAATTGCTGAACGGAATTACACCAAATTTGGCAAAAAGGTAGCCTTTGGTTCAGAGTCATGCTTTTAGTTAAATGGTGTAAATCCGTTCAGTAGTTGCTGAGAAAATCAAAAGTAAAATCATATATATATCTATGTACGCGCAGGATTCGCGCACCCTCCTGATGACAAGCTGTATGCTAATTGGCTGTCAACACTCCAAACCAGGAAGTGTTGGCAGCCATCTTGTGCCTCGGTAGAACCAAGGCACAAGAAAGCAGAAACAAAACGTGAAAAACGCAAAAAGGGGGTAGGGTAGAAACACCCTGACCTCCTAGGCATGCTTAGGGGGTCCCAAAAGGACCCCCAGGGCCCCAAAATGTATTTATTTTTTTTAATCGGCAAAATCCGCGCATGGTGCGCGTATCCTGATGATAAAAAAAAACAAAGCGCGGACTCCCGCGCTTCCTTGGTAATTATCCCCCGGGGGCACTCTTATTTATGTAAAGGGGGGCCCAGAGGGGCCCCCCAGCCCCGGGGACTGCCATCCCCGGGTTTTTTTCAATTATGTGCGGGGGGATCTCAGGTCCCCCCAGCCCTGGGACCGCCACCCCCCTGGGGCTTCAAAAAGTAATGGGGGTCACGGCCCCCTTGCAGCCCCGCCACAGCCCCGGGGACCGCCACCTTCCTGGAGCTCTAAATATTGAAATTGGGGGGGCCCGTGATGGACCCTCCAGCCCCGGGGACCGCCACCCCCCTGGAGCCTTGTTATGGCCCTGGGGACCACCACCCCCCAGGGCCGGCTCCTATTGACATCACTGGTGACATCACTGATGACATCATCTAGTGAATGTGGTTTTGTAACATCAATTGTGCAAAGGTGTCCTTCATTATTTCACCTACAAACATCTTCTCAGTGCATCCAGACTTCCCTTCAAGATGCTTAGAGGGTGGATTGTGGGACACAGCTATGTTTTCTGGTACAACATTTAAATATGTATTATACACATACCAATCTCTATTGAAGATTGAGTGGATATATAGCTGTCTGGATGGAGGATTTAGTAGCTGTCCGACTGTCTGTTTAAGTGACTAATTAAAAGTGTCTCACTAAATACATGGGTTAGTAACTAAACTATGTGAATGTGTGCATCACTGTCTCTGTTGGTGTATAACCTGCTGCATCAGTTGGTCTCTAACTGCATGAGTGTCTATATTAGTTATTGATTAGTTGGCTGAGTATTTATATGGGAGACTAAGTGTGTGTGTGGTTGGGTGGGGGGTGTGTAACTCTATGCAAAGATGTGTGAGTGGTTGATTGACTAGGTTTATGAGTTTAAGAGTGCATGTGGAAGCAGTTGTTTGCGTGACTGAGTGTGTTTATTGGTGTGTTTGTGAGCAAATATATGTCTCAGTGGTACATCTCCAACAAGGTTAAAAAATAAAAGGCATTGTATGTGAGAGTTGGTGTATATACAGAAGAATACGCAAGAGTCAGTGATTGTGAGAGTGACTGTATGGATGATTGTATAATTGTAATAGTGATTTTATAACAGTATGAGTTACTTTGTGTATGAATAAATGAGGTGTTGTGTGTATAACTGTGTAGGTGAGTAAATGTAAGTGTGATTGATTCTTTTCATGAGTAAGTAGGATGACTGCATAATCGACTAGGATGACTGCTGATGTGTCAATGTCTATATAGGTGTATAAGTGCATTTGATAGTGTTCTATTGATCAGTGACTGCATGTATAAGTGATTCTGTGGGTGAATGGGTAGTTGTGTGTGTAGTTTTTTAAATGGTAATTTTTAACTATAATAGTAGTTATACCTATGTTTTTTGTACTGAATTTCTAGAGTTTTTTAACTGTTTATTTGTAAATATATTATTTATTAAACAATATTATATACTTTTCTGAAAATTGCTATTTTTTTTAATTTAAAAACAAAATATAGTATAATTATTTTGTTATTTTAATATATTGATATTATTTTCTTTTTAAAAATTTTTTGGGAGTCGTGCACCCAAAGCATACCTAACACGGCTGGTGCGGATATTCAAGCCGCCATTTTGGAAAAGTCGTGAAGGATCCGCGTACGGTGTGCGACAGGTGCGTGTTTTCCAGTTACGTGATATACGTATATTATTATGTGGTGCGCGCGATTGGTATGCGTCTGCTGCGCGACTCCTTCTCCCGCGTGTTTGTGACACATGCGCATTATGGTGGCGGACCCCGCGTGACATCATATACGTGCTGGGGCGCGCTGGGTGTGCGTCTCCCGCGAAAGTTGTTATATTCTAAAATTATATGTATGTGTCTTTAATGTACATATTAGGGCAAGAGATTATCTAAGGTATTCATAAAAATAATATATTTCTACTTGTAATAAATTTATATTATTTTTAAATATATTTTCGCTGAGTCGCGTCGGGTGCGTTCTTCGTGAGCGCAGGGTGCGCTTCTCCCATGTGACTTTAAAAAAAAGGATTCGATTGGTTCATAACATTTCCCACTGTAACTATTGAAGGACCCCACCCATTTTAATCATTCTTGTAGGAGCATCTTTAAAGGAACATCTCTTCTTCTACAAGAACGTCTTTGGCATTTATTTTGTTGTTTTTCTAAAACTAACTAAAAAAATGGCATCAGGACAGCAGGTGGAAGTATCTTTGGATGAAGAACTGTTGGAGGAGGCACCACCTAAACAGAGGACAGAATCTGTTGTGTGGAAGTTTTTTACATTTCTACCAGGAGGAAAAAAAGTTAATGCCAGGAAGGTGACGCATAATTTGTGGCAGAGTCCTTTCAAGAGGGAGTGAGAAGAAGTACTCATGCAGCACTGTCAGCATGTATAAGCATTTGAAAACTCTGCATCCTCGCAATCTTGCTCGGGAGGAAACGAGGCGAGCTGCTCAAAATCCACCAGCAGCTGGAGCAAGCACATCAGGAGCGTCAACATCACAACCTCCTATGGATATACAACCGGAATTTGCCTTCTTGGAGCAGCACTGTATCAAGTGCAAGAAAATAAGCTGCTATGGAGAAGAGTCGGTGGATGCTGTTTGTGCTTCTCAAAGAAACCACCACTGTTAATTTTTTTGTTTGTTTTCTTGTTTTTGGAATTATCTTTAATTCCAAAAGTTACCTGTGTACTTTGTTCCTTTTTTGTTCAGTTTTTAGAAAAACACCAAAAAAAATACAAAATTGTTCAAAAACGACTAAAAAAAATACAAAACAAAAAAAGAAGAAAAAAAAATTCTTGTCAGAACTACCTTATCTGGTTAAATAAAAGAACTATAATTGCATGGTAATGTCTGAAAGTTTGGTTGAATATATGTGTAGAGCATGATTGACTGAAAGAATGCATTAGTAGTGTATGGTGAATTTATATGGGCAGATGTATGAGGAAGTGCTGCAGCGTGGCACCGCAAGCCCTTTGGCTGCACTTCCGAAGCACAGGGATGCGACATATTTACATGGATATGTCGCATCTCTGTGCTTCCCTCTGCACTGGCGCACAAACTGTAGCCATGCGCTGGCGCAGGCACCCTTGCACCATGGTGCAAGGATGCCTGCGTCGTGGGGAGATTGTTTTTGTACAGGAAGGTATTGGCGGAGTAGATAGTGCTGGATGGGTGATTGAAGAAGTGCATGGGAGTAACAGGAGGATTGCTAGGCTGCATGGGTAGTAAGTGGGTATTTGCATGAGTGTATAAATACTATATACCTGGTTGAAGGTCTGCATGCATACTGTACAGAATATTGGAGGTGTACTTGTGTTAGTGGCTAGGCCATTCCATAAGTACATGACTAGTAAGTGTAATGATTACAGTGCTACAAACAGGGTGCCTGATGAATTTATAAGTGGATAGATATTGGCAAAGTGATAGCATAAGTAGATAGTGGTGGATGGGTGATTGCAGAAGTTCATGGGATGTATAGGAGGATTCTTAGTCTGCAAGGGTACTATCTTAGTATTTACAAGAGTGTTCCAATAGTATGTTTGTGGTTAGAGGTTTGTAGGCATTGTGCACAGAATACTGTAGGCGTACTTGTATTAGTGGCTATGCCATTCTATAAGTACATGACTAGTAACTGGAATGATTACAGTGCTACAAACAGGGTGCCTGATGAATTTATAAGTGGATAGATATTGGCAAAGTGATAGCATAAGTAGATAGTGGTGGATGGGTGATTGCAGAAGTGCATGGAACTGATAGGAGGATTCTTAGTCTGCATGGGTACTATCTTAGTATTTACAAGATTTTTCCAATAGTATGTATGTGGTTAGAGGTTTGTAGGCATTGTGCACAGAATACTGTAGGTGTACTTGTATTAGTGGCTAGGTCATTCCATAAGTACATAACTAGTAACTAAAATGATTACTGTGCTGCAAACAGAGTACATGATCAATTTATAAGTGCTTAGGTATTGGCGGAGTGATAGGATAAGAAGATAGTGCTGGATGGGTGATTGGAGAAGTGCATGGGAGTGACAGGAGGAATCCTAGGCTACATGGGTAGTACCTTAGTATTTACAAGAGTGTTTCAATAGAATGTATGTGATTAGAAGTCTGCAGGCATTGTTCACAGAATATTGGAGGTGTACTTGTGTTAGTGGCTAGGCCATTCTATAAATACATGACTAGTAACTAGTATGATGACAGTGCTGTAAACAGAGTATCTGGTGAATTTATAAGTGTTTAGGTATTGGTGCAGTGATAGGATAAGTAGATAGTAGTGGATGGGTGATTGGAGAAGTGCATGGTATTGACAGGAAGATTCCATTGTTGCATGGGTACTACTTGTGTATTGAGTACAGTGTACCAATAGTATGTATCTGATTAGAGGTCTACATGCATTCTGCACAGAATATTGTAGGTTTACTTGTGTCAGTAGCTAGGCCGTTCCATAAGTACATGACTAGTAAGTGGAATAATTACAGTGCTACAAACAGGGTGTCTGGTGAATTTATAAGTGGATAGATATTGTCAAAGTAATAGCATAAGTAGATAGTTCTGGTTGGGTGATTAGAGAAGTATATGGGACTGAGAGGCGGATTCCTATGGAGCATGGGTAGTACCTTAGTATTTACAAGACTGTTCCAATAGTATGTATGTAGTTAGAGATGTGCATGCATAGTGCATAGAATGTAGTATGTATACTTTTCTTAGTGGCTAGGACATTCCATAAGTACATCACTAGTAATTGGAAAGATTACAGTGATACAAACAGACTGCATGGTGATTTTATAAGTGCTTAGGTATTGGCTGAGTGATAGGATAAGTAGATAGTGTTGGATGGGTGATTGGAGAAGTACATGGGACAGTAGGAAGATTCCTAGGCTGCATGGGTAGTACCTTAGTAAGTTGCTGGTTAGAGGTTTATATAGATAGTGCACAGCTGAATGTAGTAGTGCATGGATAGTGTTTGGATTACTTAATCTTACCTTTACAGTAGTAGATAACAAAATATTCTAAACATTTTTTGCAGTTGTTTTTTATAATTTAAATTTTAAAACATTTTGAACTTTAGAATTAGGATCTGTGAAAGAGGAGAAAAAATGCAGTTATAATATATATTATTATAATTTTATAAACACAACATAATTTAAGCATAATATAAATTATTTAGTTTGCCTTTTTTGCTGTTCTCAGAATATTTTGAATTTCACTATAAATAGTGATTTCAATGTTACTCATCACATAACAGCGGGCAAAATAAAAGAATCAAGAAGATTGTTTAAAAAACAAACAAATCTGTGCCAAAAATATTTTCAACATAGTCAACTATCTCTGCACATTGCATACAAATAACATCCTCAATAACATAGCATATAATACAATACAAATCACACATATATAAAATGCTTCTTTGTAAGAGAATTTTGTTACTACAATATGAAAGAACCGAAAAAATAATTCAATCAACAATTCTTTATAATTTCCATATACTCTAAATGATGTTCTTTAAAATATATGCTGTCAGAATAGCCAGGAAAAAGTGCTTAATTCATATTAATATCTCTCCTCTAGGCCAAATGATATTCCTGAAATCCTTTATACTGAAATTGTCCAAAGTAATCGTATTAGTACATTTTAACAAATTACCAATAGGCCAAATTATGTTCTTAGAACGTTGGCTTTAAAAATATTAGGTAAGAATTTGGTAATCGGTCCGGCAAACGATATCTAAAAACCAAATGAGTATCATTACAATATGTCCATCCTTTATTACATTTTAAATAGGCAGTGTAATGTCCAGATGTTGTAGAAGGACCATCGTGGAAAATAATTGATACTGCTACAAAAGTTCTTCCTGATATTGATAGTTGATTTGCTACAAAACTTTTAATTAAAGTTTCCAATTTTCTTCAATCAGCTGTACAACGTTGCATCATTAAAATTATTTTTTGTCCAAATTTTTGTATAAATAGTGTTGATAACATTTCTGATTTGCATTGGCTACACTCCATGTTTTGATTTGCTGCTTTAACTAATTTATTGAAAGACACTGTTTTACAGTCTGCTATTGTTAAATATATGAATCTTTCAGTGTCTATGTTAGTGGTAGAAATAAAACTACAATTTTCACATTCATCTTCCCATTTATAACGAAGTCCAAATAGATTTTCAATTTGTATTCCTTCATCTTCTAATACTGCAAGCATATACATTGGAAATTCTTGAGCATCTTGTTGCACATTCTGTGTAAATTGCGTAGAACCAGAAACGATATATCCAGAAGATTCCGAATATCAGAAACACTTTGGATTTTACTTTTATCAGTTCTCAATTTTTCAAAAATAGAATGCAACAAGGAACAAAACCTTTTTTCTCGATTCTCCATAATTTGCTGTTGCAGATTTTCTAGAGAAAATACAACATTTACCACTTCATTAGCATAGCAGTTGATACCTGAACTATTTTCTAACTGATATCCGACAATCATTTCAATAGTGTCCTTTTTCTTTTTGCATGGAATCTCAACATTATCTTGATTTTTTTTCTTCTCTTTAACTTCACTACAGATATTCTCATACCTTCTTTTTCGACCTACTACACGCTTTTCATATACAGGATATTCACCTAAATTGGGAGCATACAGTCTCCTTAACCGATCATACTCTCTTACACAGTTTGCATCTGCACTAATCTTTCTCTCATCAAAATCAATCAAATGCAATCCAGATAAAGTTCTGACTTGGTACAAAGCAACATATGCCATACCCTCTTTAAATACGGTACTTCCAATGTTTACCAAAGCACTGTCTACACTTAAACCTTGAGATTTATGAATAGTCACCGCATATGCCAAAGAAAAACTAAACTGTTTTCACGAACATACAAATCTTTAACAAGTAAAAAACGAGCAGAACAACGAGCAATTTGTTTTACTTCTTCAATCTGATCAAATTTGATTTTCAAACATTCAATTCCATCTTTTTTTTGATAATTAACAAAATCAACAACTTTTCCCATTGCTCCATTTACTAAAGCTTTTCCCACATCAAAATGACGCCGTAAAATAACCCGACAGTTTACACATACATATAAATTCTTTTCTAAACCAGCAGTTTTAGATACAGATTTTTCTAAATAATCTAATTTTGCTTTCAATTTTTCAGTCAAAATAATAGTAATTCCTTCATGCTCTATTTTATCAATGGCTTCCATTTTTATTACTTGTTCATTTTCCAGCTTTAAAAGTTCTTCATTGACTGTCGAACACTCTCGCAGTGTTGGCATTAGGCAGATTATAGATTTATTTTCTGCAATTTTTATGTATATCTTTGCAGGAACTATATTTTCATTTGAAAACAAGTTGGTAAGTAGCCAACTTTACAAAGCTTGTTTGCCATGTTCTGTCAACACCCCAATTCTTATACCTTGAAGAATGGTTCCATAATCTTCATCACTTGCTTGTCGCATATTTTTAATGAGTTCTTTGTATTCAAAATATGACCAAATGTTAACGTTTCCAACACTTCCCAAAGACTTTCTGGTGTCTTCATGCACAAGCGTTTTAAATACTGGTTGACCTTTTACAGGAGTAAGTTGCAGCAGATCACCAAAAACTATCACATGTTTTCCTCCAAATAAGACATCCTATTCTGTTTTTAAAATTTGCTGCATTCTTAAATGCACAAAGGCAAGCATTAATTTTGAGACCATGCTCACCTCATCAATAATCAGAAGTTTCATTTTCTTTAGCACTCTGGAAACTTCATAACAAGCTTCTCCAGATAGCTTGTGATATTCCAATTTATTTTCATGTTCTACAGGTAGCATTAGTAAACGTTGTAATGTAATTCCTTTAATGTTGTGTGCTGCCAACCCAGTTGGAGCAGTTACAACACAAGACAAATGTGAGTCAGTTGTTTTCCGTAGATAAGTGGTCAAAACTTTAATCAACTTTAATCAAGAAACTTTTTCCTGTACCAGCTTGACCACAGACATACATTCAGATAGGTTGAAATGATGTGCATGTGCATTCTTTCTTTTCATGAAGAAAACCATGGTCGATCTGTTGTCTAACTTGCTGGTATATTTCTTTCTGTTCAATATTTAGTTGTTCTTCCTGTTCTTCCTGTTTCCCCTTCACTCATAGCGATTGCCGCTTCATTTTCAAAAATTGGTTTTTCCTAGTGGATCTTGACTCAGTGAAGCAGAACTTAGACTGTCTTGAGAACTGTCTCTTTGCAATCTCAGTTGCAATAGTAGCTTCTTGATCAATTTCTTCATTCAACATGTTAAGATAATTTGCAAAAACTGTGCATTCAATGCTATCTTTACATGCATTGAAAGAATCTTCATAGCACTGAAAATCTCCAAGTAATTCCAATTCTGTACGCCAAGGCTTGAAGAGTTGCAAAAGTGCTCAATAATACAATTCTCTTCTATCAGGAGTATCACAACTCAGTTTTCTATGATTAATCAGATTTCCTTTACTTTGTTTTACCAAACATCCTTCTGAACCAATCACTGCATATTTTCCTTTATTTATGTTTTCTGTAGTATTTCTCTTAAAACTATAATATTGCAGCACTTCATAGAGACATATGTTTTCAAGATGATGACTTCTATTTGGATAGTATGTATCCAACATGTTTGTTTTGACAATATCTCTGCTTTCCGGTTCATTTATTGCTATATATTCAATTTCTTGTATATATTTAAGTACACAATTTCACATTGCAGCAAGACCTAGACTCACCCAAATGATCCCTCTTCACTTTGAATACAAACTTGCAGACGACAACCGACTTCAGCATTCGTACACTCCAATCTCTCGAGGGGATAACATCTTCAAACTAAAACTGTACAATTTCTTACTAAAACTCTTCTTGTGGGAAATTTCTTCCCAAATTTCTTTCAACTCCGTCTTTTCTGATTTTGTTATGTATGATGTTACATACCGAGCAACAGCAATAGAATTGTCCGCAACATACTGGATATCCATATTGGCATTCCACATTGAGAGAATAACTGCATTATAATCATTGATATACTTTAATTCTTCACTTCTTCTCAAATTGTATGTATTTTTGGGAGATTTTCTAGTGATGGTATGTTTCACTGCTGATATGAAATTGTTTACTATTCCTTTGGATATTACTTGACGTGGAAATCCAAAACGACATTTGGTATAAAACTTTTCCTTCGACTTGTATTTACGTCGACAATATTTGCCACATCGATGACTTTGGAATCGTAACACTTGTTGCCTTAAGGTGTTTTCTTCTGTTCTTTTTGGTATAACACATGTAACATAATCTTCAATAAAAGATAAAACAGTGTCATCAGAAATCAGTTCTAAATAACCCTGGGCGTATTTCGCGAAGTAGCGCTTCGCGTAGCTACGCAAAGTGCACTTCGCACAACGCGAGCTACTCGTAGCACTTTGCGAACTGCGTAGTACCCTGTTCGCACTGTGCAAGATGTCGTTTTCAATGATTGCACAGTGCGGAAAAGCATCCGGCACTGTGCAATCATTGAAAACGGCATCTTGCACAGTGCGAGCTGTATTTTTCTGCCGCTCAAGTAGATTTTTACTCGAGCGGCAGCTTTCTCAACGCAGACTGGTAGTTTCTCATCGCGAGCGGTCGCGAGCATACGCGACCACTCGCAATGAGAAACCTGACCTCCCCACGTTGAGAATCTCGCCGGGAGGTTTATTTTCCATGCTCGCGATCGGCAACTTGATGTTGCTGATCGCGAACGAGGAAAAAGTCTCTCCGGGATGTCATTTTGCTTGCTCGCGGTCGCCAACTTGACGTTGAGGACCGCGAGCAAGCAAAAAATGACCGCTGCACTACGCAATGCTACGCTACGCGTGTTTGCACTGTGCTACGTGCAATTCGCGTAGTGCGAAGTAGCGCAAACTTCGTAAACTACGCGAGCGTAGCGTAGTGCTTTGCCCAGGCTTAGTTCTAAATTTAGGTGCATCCTTGGTCCATAACAGCATATGTATATGAGGAGCACCTCTAGCTTGATACTCCTTTCTCCAAAAGAAATCAATAACTTCTCCAAGAGGAGGATTCTTTTTATTGCAGATAAAAGACATCATAGCTTCAAACCTATGATTGAAATATCTGCATACATTTACAGGATCCAAAGAGCACAATTCTCCAAGTGTCTTGTATTCAATATTTTTAATATTTGCTTCTCGAAGAAATTCAAGTAAATCATCCCAAGCGTATTCAGCACAGCTTAGGGTAACAAACTATGTAAGCGTTCCTAAGTTCCTTAACATGCATTTAAGTTCTCCATGACGACGATACCAATACTCATTAGTACCACGCTGACATGCCATCAAATTAATCAGCTGAGATTCTAAATGAACGTCTCTCTGATGTACTTTATACAAAAATTCCTTTGCAGAAACATTTTGAAGATGTACTCCTGTTTTTAATATTTGGTTGACTGCATATGAAAGTCCAGACAAGTCACTCTCAAACAAAAGATGAAATATATATGGGATACATTGTCGAAATCTCGGATCTTCTCCATACAATCTACTTGTCCGATGTTCTGATGCAGGAATCTGCACTGATCGTTCGTCATATCGACCACCTTTTCCTGTTGGGAACAGCTGTGGAAAACAACGAGCTTCCAAACTTTTTTCCCATACACTCATGGGAGTCCCCTTCGCTTTCTTCATTTGGAATAATTCAATTGTATTCCCCATCACTTCTTTTGAATGATGTGGATGTACACTATAATGTTCATAAATGTCTTCACTTTTGGACACTTCAACCTTTTAAATTTGACCACTTGACGTTTCACTATCATCTCCTAAAAGTATTTCTTCTTCTTCTACATACACATTTTTGTAGTCATTATTGTTTTTTATAAGATATAATGTTGCCTTTTGCACTTTCCTAACATAAACTAATTCCTGCCATATTTTCTTACTTTTAGTAGGAATACCATTAACTAGAATAACTAGTGGTTCAGTTTCTGCATTCTCTACACCAATAGTTTCAACATTTTTCTTTAAATCTAGAGGTAAATATACAACTCTTCCTTTTAATCCTCGCTGTAAATCTGTAGGAGGCAATTTACCTGTTTTAGGCTCCATGCGAACAATAACCTGAAATGGGTGCACACATTGAATCAGAATAGACTCACGTGTTTAAATCTATTAGTTCTGGAGGAATAGCTACCAACTCTAGATTATTATGGACAGCTCTAGCAGGCATTTTATTATCATCTAATTTCTTATAACAATATTTACAAATACGCTGACCAGTACCCAAATCAAAGCAATCCTCTACCAACAAATAAGTTGCAAATTCATTTCATTTATCATTATTTTCTCTTTCACTTTTTAAATACAGATCAACAGTCCTAGTCTGATTTCTATACTGAGTTCGTCGGCAACAAATACAAGTGTAATTTGGCCTTTCATACAAAATTATCTTAAACTTTGTAATGTGTTCTTCAAACTTCTCTGTACTACTATTTTCCACATTTTCTTCAACACCTATTTCTGTCAATGTCTCACTTTGTCCACTCTCTTCATCAGGACCAAAGTAACGAAACTCTATTTCACCACAATTTTTTTTAAACATCTGATACAGTTCCATGCAAAAGAGCACTGTTTAAGTCATTTAAAATTATTGCTAGACTTTTTGCGTAATACAATCTTCTCACTAACTTCCGCATTTGAGAATGATGTACTGCTAACATTCTAAAATGATGAAAAACACTTTGACATACTTTTCATGAAAGACAAGTCAGTGAATGACCTTGCAAACCAGTATTTTTTCTCACTCTGCAAGGATCTAGTTCTTGCAACATCTTAATCTTTTGTTTAACACTTTTTTTTTACTATACTCTCGTAAGAAATTGCGAACAATATCAATAGATTCCTGTTGTATACTACAAATAATACTACAACCCCAAGTATACACTGGACCTTTAGGACGTCTCCCTAGAACTTCATCAGATATCACTTCTTCTACATTTGTGGGAGCCATCTTCTCTTTCTCAATTGAACAACCATTTCTAACCTCATAAGCTTGACCACTTGTATCAACTGAAAGCAATAATGTATTGGTTTGAAAATAACTCTCTTCATTAAAAAAAGGCTCTGAACTTGAACTGTGTTTCCATTCACCCAAACAAATATCACAAAAGTTACTTCTGTTAATTAGTCTCTTCTTCTTACTTTTGGGCTTCATAAAATGTATTGGCTTATCAAGTGATCGAATTCTGTTTAATACTAAAATGAATAATTTCCTTTTTAATTGAAAAGCCTTCTCAACAATAGTTTCATTCTGTTTCTTCTTTTTATAAAATGCTGATCTTCTTTTATAATTCTTCACATCTTTCAACAAATTAGAGACAACTCTATTGTAAAACATTCTCTTCCTTTTACCATATATTATTTCTTTAGAATGTGATTTCCCATTATGTTCGCTTTTTTTCTTCTTATTCTTTTTTGTTGTTTAGGCATTCTTTGTACTTTCTACAATGTGCACACTGTTTCTAGGCTTTGAAAGTTTTTTAATAAATTCATTTGTTCTCTTACCGCAAGACTTTTTCTTTTTTCCCACATGTTTTAGTTCATCTAATTCTTGCTGTTGTTTTTTCTTTAAATAATACTCCTTTTTTTGTTGTTTCCTCTTTTGTGTTATTCTAGTCATGATAACTTTTTTTAACAATGATGAGCTTTACCTGTTAAATGAAACATATATAACATTATTAAAATACATTTATAAAATATACTATTGTATTACTAAACAAACATGTTGTATATAAAAATCATTTAAACACTTTCTTTTAAAATCACAATTCATTTACATGAAGACACAGATACTAACTGGATAATTGTAGAGCTGAATAAGTAGTATTTATGTGTTTAGAGGACTGCATCAATAGTGGATAGATGATTGTAGTACTGGATGTATTGGTATCTGGGTCATTACATGAGTACATGGATATTGACTGGACCATTAGAGTACTGCAATGAAAGACAATGGTTAATTTATAAAGGCCTGTGTTTTCGTGCAGTGATTAGATAAGGACATGGTTCTGTCAGGATGATTGCAGGAGTGCACAGAGAGTGACAGTGTGATTGCTGAACGGCATGGGTAAAACCTGGATGTTGGCAGGAATGAATCACTACTCTGCAGGGGGTTAGGGGACCACGTAGATTGTGCACAAGTGACTGTAGCACTGTGTGTCTTAATGCCTGAGTCATTGTACAAGTGCATGGACAGTGACTGGATAGTTAGAGTGCTGGTAGTTGACAGCAGAGTCAGTTTAAAAGTGCTTGTGTTTCAGCACAGTGATTAGATAAAGACATAGTTCTGTCAGGATGATTGCAAGACTGCACAGAGAGTGACAGTGTGATTGCTGACTTTCATAGCTACTACTTGCATTTTTAGCAAGACTGAATCAGTAGTCTGCAGAAGGTTAGGGGACCGCAGAGGTTGTGCACATTTGACTGTAGCACTGCATTTCTTAATCTCTGAGTCATTGTACAAGTGCATAGACAGTGACTGGATGGTTAAAGTGCTGGTAGTTGATAGCAGAATGAGTTTATAAGTGCTTGTGTTTCAGCGCAGAGATTAGATAAGGACATGCTTCTGTCAGGATGATTGCAGGATTGGACAGAGACTGACAATGTGATTGCTGAACTGCATTGGTAATACCTGGATTTTTGCAGGAGTGAATCAGTACTCTGCAGGGGATTAGGGGCCCGCATACATTGTGCAGATGTGACTGTAGCACTGTGTGTCTTAATACCTGAGTCATTGTACAAGTGCATGGACACTGACTGGATAGTTAGAGTGCTGGTGCTTGACAGCAGAGTGAGTTTAAAAGTGCTTGTGGTTCAGCACAGTGATTAGATAAAGACATGATTCTGTCAGGATGGTTGCAAGACTGCACAGAGAGTGACAGTGTGATTGGGGCACTGCAATAGTACTACCTAAGTTACTGTAGGAGTGAATCAGTAGTCTGCAGGGGGTTAGGGGCTGCATAGGTTGTGCACATTTGACTGTAGCACTGCATATCTTAATCCCTGCGTCATTGTACAAGTGCCTAGGCAGTGACTGGTTAGTTAGAGTGCTGGTAGTTGATAGCAGAATGAGTTTATAAGTGCTTGTGTTTCAGCACAGGGATTAGATAAATACATAGTTCTGTCAGGATGATTGCAAGACTGCACAGAGAGTGACAGTGATTAGATAAGGACATGGTTCTGTCAGGATGATTGCAGGAGTGCACAGAGAGTGACAGTGTGATTGCTGAACAGCATGGGAAATACCTGGATTTTTGCAGGAGTGAATCAGTACTCTGCAGGGGGTTAGGGGACCGCGTAGATTGTGCACATGTGACTGTAGCACTGTGTGTCTTAATGCCTGAGTCATTGTAGAAGTGCATGGACAGTGACTGGATAGTTAGACTGCTGGTAGTTGACAGAAGGGCGAGTTTATAAGTGCTTGTGTTTCAGCACAGTGACTAGAAAACGTCATGGTTCTGTCAGAATGATTGCAGAAGTGGACAGAGAGTGACAGTGTGATTGCTGACTTGCATAGCTACTACTTGCATTTTTGCAGGAGTGAATCAGTAGTCTGCAGAGGGGTAAGAGACCACATAGGTTGTGCACATTTGACTGTACCACTGCATCTATTAAGGTCTGGGACATTGTACAAGTGCATGGACAGTGACTGGATAATTAGAGTGCTGGTAGTTGACAGCAGAGTCAGTTTAAGAGTGCTTGTGTTTCAGCGCAGTGATTAGATAAAGACATAGCTCTGTCGGGATGATTGCAAGACTGCACAGAGAGTGACAGTGTAATTGCTGACTTTCATAGCTACTACTTGCATTTTAGCAAGAGTGAATCAGTAGTATGCCGAAGGTTAGGGACCACATAGGTTGTGCACATTTGACAGTAGCACTGCATCTATGAAGGCCTGAGTCATTGTACAAGTGCATGGACAGTGACTGGATAGTTAGAGTGCTGGTAGTTGACAGCAGGGCGAGTTTATAACTGCTAGTATTTCAGCACAGTGACTAGAAAAGGTCATGGTTCTGTCAGAATAATTGCAGGAGTGGACAGAGAGTGAAAGTGTGATTACTGACTTGCATACCTACTACTTACATTTTTGCAGGAGGGAATCAGTAGTCTGCGGGGGGTTAGGGGACCACATAGTGTGTGCACATTTGTCTGTACCACTGCATCTATGAAGGTATGAGTCATTGTACAAGTGCATGGACAGTGACTGGATAGTTAGAGTGCTGGTAGTTGACAGCAGAGTCACTTTAAATGTGCTTGTGTTTCAGCACAGTGATTAGATAAAGACATAGTTCTGTCAGGATGATTGCAAGACTGCACAGAGAGTGACAGTGTGATTGCTGACTTTCATAGCTACTACTTCTATTTTAGCAAGAGTGAATCAGTAGTCTGCAGAAGGTTAGGGGACCGCATAGGTTGTGCACATTTGACGGTAGTACTGCATATCTTAATCTCTGAATCACTGTAAAAGAGCATAGACCGTGACTGGGTACCTATAGTGCTGGTAGTTGACAGCAGGGTGAGTTTATAAGTGCTTATGTTTCATTAGAGTGATTAGATAAGGACATGGTTCTGTCAGAATGATAACAGGAGTGGACAGAGAGTGAAAGTATGATTGCTGAACTGCATGGCTAGTCCCTGGATTTTTGCAGGCGTGAATCAGTAGTTTGCAGGGGGTTAGGGGACCACATTGATTATGCACATTTGACTGTACCCTACGTGTTTTAATGTCTGAGCCATTGTACAAGTGCATGGACAGTGACTAGGTACCTAGAGTGCTGGTAGTTGACAGCAGGGTGAGTTTATAACTGCTTATGTTTCAGCACAGGGATTAAATAAGGACATTGTTCTGTCAGGATGATAGCAGGAGTGGACAGAGAATGGCAGTGTGATTGCTGACTTGCATGGCTACTATCTGGATTTTTGCACAACTGAATCACTAGTCTATAGGGAGTTAGGGGACTGCATACATTGTGCACATTTGACTGTAGCACTGTTTATCTTAATGCCTGAGTCATTTTACAAGTGTATGGACAGTGACTGAATACTAACTGGGTATTTACAAGAGTGTATCAATAGTATGTAGCTGGTTAGAGGTCTGCAAGCATAGTGCACAGAATATCTCACTGTACTAGTGTTACTGTCTACACCATTTCATAAGTACATGACTAGTAAATAGAATAATTACAGTGCTGCAAACAGAGTGCATGGTGATTTTATAAGTGCTTAGGTAATGGTGAAGTGATAGGATAAGTAGATAGAACTGAATGTGTAATTGGAGAATTGCATGGGACACACAGGAAGACTCCTAGTTTGCATGAGTACTATCTGGGTATTTACAAGAGTGTATCAATAGTATGTAGCTGGTTAGATATCTGCATGCATAGTGCACAGAATAACGTACCTGTAGTAGTGTTACTGGCTAGGGCATTCTATAAGTACACAACTAGTAACTGGAATAATTACAGTGCAGCAAACACAGTGCATAGAGAATCTATAGGTACTTAGGTATTAATGCACTGAATGAATAGGTGTATGGTGCTCGAGGGGTTATTGCAAGAGTGTCTCAGTACTAACAGAACAATACCTGCTCTGCAAGCAATCTTTTAATAGGATTAAAGTACTGCAGAAATCTATACTGCTACATTACCGTTCTACAACTACTTTTAATACTACACCTAGCCAAATACAAAACAGAAACTATTCACATTTCTCTGCTATAAGTCTCACCATATCACTGAAAACCATAAATGAGTGTCTCTCTTCCACAACACTATCTACACCACATAAATTCACAGAACAAACTTCAAACTGAAACCAAACACCAAAAATTATGTCACATATTTACACTGTACCTCTTTACAGACTTATAAGAACTAGTCTCATCACTAATACCTTAACTCTACATATACATTTCCAATTTAAAATCAACACCTAAAATTATGCAGTATACCTCTAATGTACTTATCCACACATTAAAATAATCAGTCATAGTCAGCAGTCCCTATTCCAAAACACACATAATACTATACAAAGTGAATATTAAACAACATTTAAATACATTACAAAAAATGCAATAAACATTTCTTCATTACAAAATGTATCTCAAACTTAAAATTTCATGATTTATGTTTTATCTTTAAAAACAAAGGCACCACATAGTACACCTCACAAATTGATAACTCACCTTTCAAATTGATTTGTAGATTATGAAATATCAGAATCACACACCAGATTTTCATATGCACACAATGAATATAGTGCACTGTTCTTAGCAAAACCAAAGAATGGCAAAGTTTCCCTCTCGGTCTCCACACATATACATGTAAAAATCAAATCAATTTGCTGCCCAGGTTAATTCAAATTCTAAAACACATTTCTATTGGTGACTCATATCAACCCTTGCCAACTGACCTCTAACCGAACCGAAATTGCTTCTGGAATTTTCTAGAGTCGCGCCTGGACCGTGCACCATAAGCGATGGAACCGCGGATCCCTATGAGACTTAAAAAGTATATTAAAAATAATTTTAGCTTTTTTTTTTAATGTTTTAATAACACACCACTTCTAACCATACCAGTGACTTGGGAAATCTCACTGCAATAACATATTACTTTAATATTTATAAGAAATACACCTTTTAATGTCAGACATAACTTCCAATCCTACCCGCATTCTGCTTAATGCCTGTTTTCATAGTAGCAGTTCATGGAACACTCAACTGAACTCACAGGTTTCAAGTTCAGCACACAACGTTGCAAATTCAAACAGCAAGTGTGCTTGACTTTCCAAAATATCAGCTTATCCTATCTAATGTTCCTTTCAAAAAATTTTTAGTAACCAATGAGAAAAATGCTTTTAAACACAGAAACATGCACCCTATTTTTCACTCTATAATGTTCTCAAACAGCTAATCATTTCTCTTCTTTTTTTAAAACTGCATCTTAACCACCATTTTAGAGACCTCTTATTCTACCAACTGCCTTACTTCACCTGCAGACATCTTCTCAGTGCATCTAGACTTCCCTTCAAGAAGCTTAGAGTGTGGATTGAGGGACACAGCTATGTTTTCTGGTGCAAAAGGTATGCTGAAAACAGAGGTATTGACAAAATGTGGACATTAAATGGATTGGACAGAGAGGATTAAAGTGGCACCAATTGATGCCATAGGTTAAATCCTTTTTGCATCTCCAACCCCCTGACCTCATAATTGTGCACTGTGGTGGCAATGACCTAGGCACATTGACTGGGGTAGGTCTGGAAATGCTAATGAAGGACACCTTTGCACAACTGATGTTACTTTTCCCCCAAACTGACATTGTGTACTCTAACATATGCCAAAGACAGATATGGAACTGGTCCAAGCAATTTTGTCCTCACATTGAGAAAGCTAGGAAAGCAGTTTCTGCTTATTTCAGAGATCAAAGTATGGGGTCCATAGACAACAACAATCTGCGTTTTAATATGGATGGCATATACAGGAGAGATGGTGTACATTTCACAGATGAGGGAAACAGAGTCTTTCTCAACTACTTCAGAATCTGCATCAGCGCTTACATGTAGCTATCAAATTCTCCCAATAAACATGAGGGCTCTTTTTAGAGCCACCCATGATCCAATCATACAACCTAGATTTATCATAAAAAAATCTTACATTTTTTTAGCTGGCGAATTAATTCCTCTTCAATCCTGAGGGTCCCTGTGGGCCAACTATCCCACCAGGTTCCTCCTATATGCGCCAGGGAGAAGCGTTGCGGAGAGGTTTCAGAGGACACACCCCTTTTTATGCCACTCTGCAACGCAGCTCTGTGGCGCTTACTGGAGGTACCTGGTGGGCTAGTTGGCCCCCCAGGGACCCTCAGGATTGAAGAGGAATTAATTCCCCAGCTTAAAACACTCAACAGGGCGTGTTTGCACACATGTCACCTCAGGCCCCGCCCCCTGCCTTCACCACTGTGCAAACACCCCTGTGGCGTGTTTTAAGTTGGGGGATTAAGTCACCTTGAATCCTGAGGGTCCCTGGGGTCCAACTAGCCCACCAGGTATCTCCAGTGAACACCTCTCTGCAACGCAGCTCCCTGGCGCATACTGGAGATTCCTGGTGGGCTAGTTGGCCCCCAGGGACCCCAGGATTCAATGGGAATTAGTTCCCCATCTTACAACGCTCCAGGGGGCACGTTTGCAGAGTGCTGCAGAGAGGGGGCAGGGCCTCCGGGGCGATGCCGGTCTTTTAAAAAAAAAAATTTTTTTAGAAGGGGGGCTGTGTGGCCCCCATTCCTTTCCTATTTTTGGGCCCTGGGGACCCCATCTCCAGGGCCTGACCCCTATTCTGTTTAATTTTAAAAAAAACAGAAGGGGGGCCGCGTGCCCCCCCTCCTGAGGCCATTTTCGGCCCCGGGGACCCCATCCCCGTGGCATCGCCCTTGTTTTTTTATTTTAAAATAGGGGGGCTGCGTGGCCCCCCTCCTCAGGCCATTATGGCCCCGGGGACCCCATCCCCCGGGGCCGGCATGTGCGTTGGTTTTAAAAAAATGATATTATGGGAGAAGGGGGCCACGTCGCCCCCCTTCCGGGCCACTCATGGCCCCGGGGACCCCACCCCCCTGGGCATGGCTTCTCGTTGGGGACCATGGGGCGCCCCCAATCCCCCCATGGTTTCGCCGGCTCCCCGCGTCCTGTGGGAGCCGACATTGCCGTTCCAGAAGGGGAGCTGCTGACATGCAGCTCCCCTTGTGGAAAAGCAATTCTGCTTTGCTCCATTGAAGCAAGAGCAGGTTTCCCCGCCCTGTCATTGCAAATAGCAGTGTCCCGGGGGTGGGCACCCCGGGACACTGCAGGAGCCGGCCCTGGGGTTTGGTGGTCCCCAGGGCCATCATTGGCTCCAGGAGGGGGGCCGCGCGACTCCCCTCCCATCATTTAACATAGCCCGGGAAGGTGGTGGTCCCCGGGGCTTGGGGGTCCATAATGTACCCCCATGTTTAGTGCCCCAGGGAGTTGGTGGTCCCCGTGGCATGTGAGAGGGCTTGTGCCACCCCACACAGGTCCTTTTTAAAAAAAAAAAACAAGCCCCGGGGATGGCGGTCCTCGGGGCTGTGGGGAGGCCGTGAGCCCCCCACAAATATTTTAGAAAAGCCCCGGGGGTGGCGGACCCCGGTGCTTGGGGGGCCTTGGAGGCCTCCCACCTATTTAACATTTAAAAAACAAGCCCTGGGGGTGGCGGTCCCCGGGGCTGTGAGGGGTGGCTGTGTGCCCCCGCAAATATTTTTAGAAAGCCCCGGGGGGTGGTGGTCCCCGGGGCAGTGGGGGTCCCCCTGGGCCCCCCCAAATATTTTTGGCTTGGCCCACCCGGGGGCTAATTAATAACGAAGCGCGGGTGCCCATGCTTCGCTTTTTTTATTTTTGCAGCCAGATCCCCAGATCCTCTGCGCATCCCACGTTTAAAAAAAAAAGAAAAAATGCTTTTTTTGGCCCTGGGGGTCCTTGTGGGACCCCCTAAGCAGACCTAGTGGGTCAGGGTGTTTCTACCCATCCACTTTTTATTGTATTGCACCTTAGTTTTACTGATTTCTTGTACCTTGGTTCTACCGAGGCACGAGATGGCTGCCACCACTTCCTGGTTTGAAGTGTTGACAGCCAATTAGAATGAGTGCGCGGATCCTCCGTGCCTCTCAATATCGAAACTTTTATTTTTGATTTTCTACACAACTACTGAACGGATTTACACCATTTTTGAAATGTCGCTTTCTGAGGCAAGCAGTAACCTTTTGCCAAATTTAGGGTACATCCGTTCAGTAGTTTCGGCTGTATCCTTGCATAAAGTTTCCTATAGGAAATTGATTTTTTCACTCTTATTTTTTGAATTTCTCAGCAACTTCTGAACGCCTTCACACCATTTAAAAAAAAGGTCTCTTTCTGAACCAAGGGCTACCTTGGTGTAATTCCGTTCAGCAGTTCGGGCTATAGTCGTGTCTAAAGTTTCCTATGGGAAATAACATGGAGAAAACGCGTTTTGGAACCCCCTTTTGTCTCGGCCCCCGCTTGGCGAATCACCCCGAAACTTTCAGGATAGGAGCTGACCGGAGCGAGACCAACGTTTTGAACATTTCACCAAGATTCGTCAACCGGCGCAACCGTTATTGGGAAAAGATAAAATGCTTTGTGAATAGAAACAAGGTCCTAACTATAGGTAATATATATATATATATATATATATAGATATATATTTATTTATTTATATATATATATATATATATATATATATATATATATATATATATATACATATATATATAAAAATGACATTGGTTAAGGTAACATTATAGTTAGCTGAATATGTCAGTGACAACATTAACGTTTTGAACTAACAAAACCACAGAATTTCACCAGTTACAGTTAGTAGAGCTGAATAATATGTATATTTATATATTTCAGTGAGTGGGTGTGTGTGTGTATATATATATATATATATATATATATATATATATATAGTCTGAAAAAAACAAAGGTTAAAGTAATGTTATAGTTAGATAAGGATTTCAGTGGCATCATCACTTTTTAAACATACAAAACTACTGAAATTCACCAGTGAGTTAGCCCTTGCAACTACAGCTGGTGCCCCAAGGTAACTATAGCTCATTTTGCAACTGTAGACTGCACTGTAAAAGGAAAGACCCCCGGGGTGGGGCAGGACCCGGGGGGGTGGCCCATTGGTTGTTTAGGAGAGGGGAGAAGAGCATGGCCCTCCTCCCCGAGCATCTCTGGGCAAGGGAATAGATATTGCTCCTGCCCAAAGGGAGCATGTTAAAAACAGCTGCTCCCTGTGGGTGGTAGAAATGTCGGCTCACGCAGCATCCAGGGGGTGAATTATAGTTACTTTCTATAGTTACTTTAGGGCACGGTGAGAGTTACCAGAGCTAACTATAACTTATGAATTTTAGTGATTTTGTGCCTTTATTCAGGAAATGCACCCGCCCAGCCATTTTTTTTTAATACACTCCAGTAACCACCCTCGAGGCACATCCAGTTCTAGAGGATACCGGAATAAGTGGAGACGCGGGCGTTATGTAAATAACATTGAGAGATCCCAGTTTTTCAGTTTCACGAATGAAAGCCTTTATAACATAGCATGCGCAGTGCGCTTGCTAGTCATGAACGCAAGCGGCATTATAAATGCTATTATCAGTCACTATCACTTACATTTTTAGCGATAGTCGACACTTCACGCAGCGCGTATTCGTAATAAGATATACTGGCATGATCACCAAAATTGGCCACAAGCATGCTCGTCAACAGCGGACAATAGCGTTCATTTCATGGCAGCAGTTGACACAGGGTTCAGCGCGAACCTATGACTAGTCAAAATCACAAGCATGTTCACTAAAGTTGCAATCATACATGGAAAACGCTGTATATTTTGCATATGTATGAATGGCCACGCACGTATGAGTGACACAGAATGTTTCTAGTAGCACTTGGGCGATAAAAGAATGGAACTTATAACAACAAACAAAAGTCATTGTTTTTATATGTTATATGTTGTATCGTCTTGTCCATTTTCCCTTCACAGGTATTTTAACATTGATGGACCCAGACACACGATTAGTCCATCTAGCATGATATGCACACCTTAGCGAGTGTGCAAAAATGCATCAACACATGGTTATGATCTTTACCACTCACTTTTTTCACTTTTTCGCCACAGTTAGTATAGAGGCGTCCTGAAGAAAGCTCCTTTATTTTTGCCGAGAGCTGAAACATGTTGACCAAGGGATAATCCAGACACAAATAGTAGTTCTGACACATTATCCATCTCCGGTATTTTTAATCTCTCTTCACTTCCAGCACCATCACATAAAAACAAAAAAACCCGCTCCACTGTAATCAAGTGTTGTAGCACAGCTGGGTAGCATTTGGCTACCCAGCTGGGAACCCAATGATGAAGCATGACACCAACCAGGTTGGTGAGTGAGGGTTCTTTTAAAAGCTGTTGTGGTGCCAGACACTACCGGGTTGACCTAGCCACGCTCTAGTTGACCGTCTCAGTTGATTATTTCATTATATGTGACATTTAACCTGTTTTAAGGCAATAGGTTTCAGTGTCTTTACCATCAATTAAAGCATTATAATAAAAACATATATATACATGCAAACAAAAAATAAATATATATATTTTTTTCTGTGTATATTATATATATATATTTATTAATTCAAATGTATATAATGTATAATATATTAGGAAACTGAATTTGGTAATATCAGTTAATGTTATACTAATGTTATATTTATTAAAGTATTTAATATAAAATATAGGCAAGTCCTTAAATATCAAAATATATATATTTTTTAAATTTAAAGTTTGGGTTTTAAGGGTGGTAAGGATATTTTGGGGATCATGGATAAGTAGTTTTAAAGAGAGGCAGAACGTTTTAGGGTTCACGGACGGGTAGTGTTTAGGCGAACTAAGGCTTTTTACAGTTCAAAGAAGGGTAGTGTTTAGGAATAATAAGGAGTTTTTTTAAGGGTTCAGGGATAGGTTGCATTTAGAGTCGTAAGGAGTTTTTAGGATTCAAGGAAAAATAAATAAATTAATGAATGTTAATGTAATTTAAATATGTTAAAACAAAATGTAGAGTATCTGAACATATGTTAAATTAAGATGTATTATATATAATGATACATATTTAGACAACTGGGTGTGTGTGTATATATATATATACATATACATATATACATATACACACATAATGCAGATATAAATTAATGTGCTGTGAAGACACTCCCAGAGTAATGCACCACAAAGTAGTGACATATGCAGAAACAGCCCATGTCTATGTGTGCTATTTCTGAACCTATTCACATAGCTAAGGGTACTCACCAGAGATTACCTTTTCCGCCTTTATTGTTCATTACCAGGAGTATTGCCATGAGCTGGTGTTACCTTACATCTTTTCCCTAGTTGTAAATGGAATGGCTGCAGACGATGATAGTTTAGTTATTCAAGTTATCGAAAGGCAGGCTCCTGCTTTCAGGGTCAGATTTGTTTATAAATAAACTGATTATAACCTGTTGTGATACTGGGACCTTAGGCTGCTATTTATTAATAACTGCTATGCATGTAGGCGTCAGCAGCACTGCAGATATCGGGAGCTTTGTTAAGCTCAATTATAAACCCCTGCTCCAGCTGTGTAATATTGATGAAACATTGAACTGGCTTCTCGTTGGTATTCAGAGGTGGTGGGCTGTTGTTGAAAAGTTGTGCCAAGTCTTTGTATATGTTTCACTCTCATCTATTTAAGACTCTAAAACCTTTTGAGTAAATTCGACTGTGCCTGTGGTAGCTGTACCCGTGACTGCAGAAAGTCATAAAGGGCAGGCACATAGCTTACACTTTCATTGTTACCAGTGGTCACACACACCCTCTGCATTGCATTACCACAGGCCACGCCCTCTGCATTCTATTACCACCGGTCCCCCCCTCTGCATTGCATTACCACCGATCACACCCTCTGCATTGCATTACCACCGGTAACACCCTCTGCCTCGTATTACCACCGGTCACACCCTCTGCATTGCATTATCACCGGTCACACTCTCTGCATTGCATTACCACCGGTCACACCCTCTGCCTCGCATTACCAGTGGTCACAACCTTTGCATTGCATTACCACAGGCCACGTCCTCTGCATTTTATTACCACCGCCCCCACCTCTGCATTGCATTACCACCGGTCACACCCTCTGCCTTGTATTACCACCGGTCACACCCTCTGCATTGCATTATCACCGGTCACACTCTCTGCATTGCATTACCACCGGTCACACCCTCTGCCTCACATTACCACCGGTCACACTCTCTGCCTTGCATTACCACCGGTCACACCCTCTGCCTCGCATTACCAGTGGTCACACCCTTTGCATTGCATTACCACAGGCCACGTCCTCTGCATTCTATTACCACCGCCCCCCCCTCTGCATTGCATTACCACCGGTCACACCCTCTGCCTCGTATTACCACCGGTCACACCCTCTGCATTGCATTATCACCGGTCACACTCTCTGCATTGCATTACCACCGGTCACACCCTCTGCCTCACATTACCACCGGTCACACTCTCTGCATTGCATTACCACCGGTCACACCCTCTGCCTCGCATTACCAGTGGTCACACCCTTTGCATTGCATTACCACAGGCCACGTCCTCTGCATTCTATTACCACCACCCCCCCCTCTGCATTGCATTACCACCGGTCACACCCTCTGCCTCGTATTACCACCGGCCACACCCTCTGCATTGCATTATCTCCGGTTCCACCCTCTGCATTGCATTACCACCGGTCACACCCTCTGCCTCACATTACCACCGGTCACACTCTCTGCATTGCATTACCACCGGTCACACCCTCTGCCTCGCATTACCAGTGGTCACACCCTTTGCATTGCATTACCACAGGCCACGCCCTCTGCATTCTATAACCACCGCCCCCCCCTCTGCATTGCATTACCACCGGTCACACCCTCTGCATTGCATTTTGCATTGTCACCAGTCCCACCCTCTGCATTGCATTGTCACTGCTATCTCCCTCTGCACTGCACTGTTACCATTCACACCCTCTGCATTGCATTATCACCAGTAACACTCTCTTCATTGTCACCAGTCACGCTCTCTGCATTGCCACCAGGCATGCCCTCTGCATTACATTGTCACCAGTCGTGCTCTCTACAATGCATTGTCACCAGTCAAGCGCTCTGCACTGGATTGTCACCAGTCACTCCCTCTGCTTAAATCCGCCAGTTACAATGCAGCATTTTAAGCCAATTAATGATGTGTATTGCACGCAACGCCGTGCAACAAGCAAAGTTGCTGTACTGTGTTGCATGAAAGTGAGAAAGAAGAAGTGCTCCGTATTTACAAAGATATGGAGCATTTCTACTCTCTGCTTGCGCTGGCGCACAATGTGCTGCCTAGCACCAACGCAAGGACCCTTGCCCCTATAGTGCCAGTGACCTGAGTCGCAGGCAGGATTGTTTTTGAGCAGGAAGAGAATCCTTCCTGTAGGAAAACAATCCTTAAGGGTATTTTCCTCTTTCTGTGTGTGCGACAGAATTCATCACATTTCATAAGAGGAAGAAACAAGGAGAAATGAAGATATTTCTCCTCATTCGGACTCACATAGCATTTATGCCAAGGTTTATTACCTTTAGTAAAACTGGAAATGTTACAAAACACCCCCCAAGTTGAAATGTAATATAAATCATTACAAACACAAGCAGGTGCGTTGCATTATATTTCTTTACAAAGTCACACAAGGTACAGCAAATCGCCTCTTTACTAGCTTTTTAAATATTACTGAAGCCTTTTGGTTGTCCTTGCGTCGCCTTGAGGGCTGTAAGGACAACGCAAAGGCTTGATTAATGTGAAACGCAGTCTAAAAAGATGAGTCATGTATTCAGCAACTCCAGACACCGGCACAAATTTAGCACTGCTCAACAACAGGCAACTCATCCTTGATCTCAAGAATAAGCCAATTTGGCTCAATTTCATTAACCCTCTATAATTCCCTATCCAGATTATCCAATCACAGGATACCACACTACTGACATTTGCTTTCCGCCGTAAAAATCCTGCTGGGGATGCCTTTCTAATTTTTCTGTTTGTAATTAAGCTGCCTGCCTTTCTTCAACTGAGCACCAGTCAGAATGAGGTACCCAAAAGGAGAACAGGGCCCTGCAAGAGGTGATAAGATGAAGGGGGTCTCTTCAATGCAGATTTGAGGAGGATGGATGGCATACCACCACTATATTGCTTGCATGATATCGCATTATACATTTTGCATAGACTACATTAACCTAATCACTACATCGCAATGTACGTCTAAGTGAGCAGATGTGGAATTAAGAACAGTCATTCTAAGCTTATTTAAATAATTAACTACTTTTATATATATATCGACCTCGATATAATATAATACAACTATCTGGAAAGTTTTACTATGTGGAGGAGGGACATGAGATCTCAGATACACTTTTAATGTCACATCATTAAGTGCTTTTTAATTCTCCTAGCGAGCATTCTTCATATCTCTGAAAACACCAGAAGATTGTTATGAAGCTCGTAATTGTCTGACGAGGGAGCTGTCGATCATTTACCCTTTAATAGCTTAGGTTTCATGGAGGTGACAATTGCTAATGCATAGATGGATAGGCCTTTGTGAACTGAGGAAATGGAAAAACACCTGCATGAATGTAAGCAATACTATCATAAAAAAAATAAAAACAACGATAGCATCTTCAGAGAGCCCTTTAATTAATAGAACCTTAAAGAGAACATGTACACCCAATGTGACTTGTTGCTCGTCTCCTTCACCGAGGAGGACAAAGGGCTGAGTCGACCTTAACACAATTTGATCATTAATGAATGTCTAGATTTATTTCGGTGATTTGATTCTCAGGTTTTCTTGCTGATTTACTGGTTCCAAATAAACTCATAATCCTTATCAACATTCATGCCCATCTCAAAATTGTTTTCAAGTAAACTTTCTAATTTTCTGCAGCATAATGCTTATTTTCTGGCTGTCCGCAACATATGGGGCTGATTACTTTAAGTCTATCTCCATCTTGTAACAGTGACCCTATCTCTGCCCCCCCCCCAATGTGCTTACTTATGTAAGAAGTTGAAGTGGAGAAGATGTGGTAAATGTTGGTGCTGATAGACAGTACATAGAAAATACATTGCTCGTTCTAAACACCTATGTAGACATCCGTCCTATTATGAAACACTAGCTTTATTATTGAATGATGCAATTTTGACATTCAATAAATGTATTATAATTTCAAAAGATTGTGAATCTTATTCTTAGATGTCTGAAATTGACTCCTTGTAATCCTATGTCTATTTTGGAACACATTTCCATTTTATTTTAAATTCACACAGTATTTCAGAAGTTCTCCTGGTAAACCTCAAATACTGCCTAATTCCAGGAGGAGCTCTGGAATTATTTGTGAATTCCAAGAGGAGCTCTGGAATTATTTGTGACTTCCAATTTCCTCACAAATGACAGTGTTTCTGCTAAGCAAATGGTAAAGGCGTACAGTTACACAGCCGGCAAACTTTGTAAACGTCGGGCTTTAAAAATGTATTCTTTTTTTCCTTAAGGAAATATTCTCTCTATGGACAAACCCCTTTCCCTACACTCCATACACTCTGAAACACCTTCACTAATATTGGTGTGTTTCCCTTGCATTCTCAATTAGGTCAGAGATTCACTGGTGCCTTTGAGAGCAATACATTTCCGACTGTATCTTGGGTGTGAATGCATCTGCCAAGACTTTCTTAGCATCACAAACTCTCACGTTGGGAGCATATTTGAGGAGTCCAAGGGCAGACATGGGTCGATGGACTCAGACTGTGTCAGAATCTTTTACTGCTGGTGTCCTGGAGCTTAAACTTACTATTGAGCCCAAAACTGAGCACTAAGTGCAACGCTTAGTACCCGACCCTCAGGGTAGAAGTTTCAACACGCCAAGGGTTCCTCAGAGGTGGCGTCAGGGTACAGACTCACAATTGAAAGGATCAACCAATACCTCAATGTCCCCCTAAGACTTAGGGGGATATTCACAAGGATCTATCGCCAAGTTAACGGCACATTATCGCAGCCAAAGTTGCGATAAACTTATCCTCCCGAACACAAGCTGGTGTTAACAGCCCACAGCACCAGTTTACCCGTGATAGCAGTCGCAAAAAACACCTCCACAGATGACCCCCGCAACTATCGCTAATGAGATGCAGAGTAGGCGTTCCTGTGCCAAAAACAGTGACAACACCACTCCACAACATTCACAACGACCAGACAGAACTGCGATAAGAACACAAAACAGGCGATAAGGCACGTTAGCAGCAGGAAAATGACACCTGATATGACCTGGTGCAAAGTTGGACAACAGCCTGTACCACAAAAGGGAGCACAGCCCAGAGCCACACCTGAAGAACAACAGATGCACCCTGCAGCCTGGAGGACCGAAAGGGCAACAACACCCGCCGCCACCACCCCCAGGACCCCCCTTCCCGGCACCCAACCCGACCAAAGGCATGCCACATCAGCTACACCTAAACATGTACAAAATAATCCGCTTGATGTCGCACAATCACAACCGGTGACATGCATGTGTCGTCATAGAAATGAGAATCGCACATTCACTTTTGAAGCAACAAATGAAACTTTATTAAAATGAATACTGAAATGAAATGAAGACACATGGCGGCTCCCCTCGGGACAATCCGTAGGTCACAGACTGCAAGACAAAAATCATGATGAGAAGGTGTGTCCTGCGCACATCAAAGGACAGAGAGAGAGCAAAGGATAGAGAGAGGAAGAGAGGGAGAGAGAGAGACAAGAAGAGGGGGAGAGAGAGAGAGAGAGAAGAAGAGAGGGGGAGAGAGAGAGAGAGAGAGAAGAGAGGGGGAGAGAGAGAGAGAGAGAGAGTGCCGCCCCTGCGCACCCAGGACACACTGCTCACCTGCTGCCACCGGTGTGTCTCCAACCACTTGCCGGTACGTATAGCAGTACACCAGGTCACACATCTGAGACCGAGCTGTCATCTGAAACAGAGTCCAGATACATGATTGGCACAGCACACACATTTGCACAAGACAACATCACCTGCCCACCCATGCACACCCAGGCAGAGGCACCCCCGCCCTTCCCGCCATCCATCAGAGCATGCCTGCCCATGCACACCCAGGCCTCACTGCTCACCTTCCGCCACTGGCGTGTAGACAGGTGGTCCCACCACATGCCGCTGCAAGCCACAAGCACGGGGACCGCGGACATGGCACCCTCCACACCATGCAGCCACACTCCGCAGGCCAACAGGTCTCACGTTTGGTGCTGGGTCTTGATTACTCCATGGCATAGGACATACCAGTTCACCCGGCATCATCGCAGGCTGCACACCCGCTCAGCCCAATGGGTGCCACTAACTCTGGGATCCCGGAAGCGACGCCACGTGGCGGTAGGCCTGCGCTACCCGCTGGCTCTGGCCTACACTGCGGTCCAACAGGGCACACAAAACCTGAGCTGTCCAGACTGCCGGGACAGGGCATCATCCCAGGCTGCACACCCGCTCGGCAGCTTAAGGTGCCACTGACTCAGTGCACCCAAAGTCACCAACATGTGGCGGGGTGCCTGTGTTGGCCGCAATGCTCTGGGTGTCATTAACCCTGTGCAACCCCAGTCAGCGCCACGTGGTGGTAGGCCCGGGACAGCCACAAGGCCTCGGGTGCCACTAACCCTGTCCGCAGCAACTCATGTGCCCTTTATGATTGAGAACCGTCCGTCATCCAGTCACCACCGGCAGAGGGAAATAAGGCGTCGTCGGCCCCTTATGTTGGCGGACTCACATGGCCTGTGATGCCTGTGCCGGATAGGTGTGGTGTGCGTGCAAACCTGCCCTCAGGGAGTGGCTGTGACATGCTGACAACTAGACCAGAGACCTGCAAACCACCAGCTAGTACGCCTGCGACGGGTGGCAGAAATGAATGCTAGTGCCTCCTGATCACAAACCCATCCACGTCCTAGTCCCTGGACGTGTGCTCTCCTCCACCTGTGGGTGTTGCAGTACCGGCTGAGGCACTGTGTGCCACTGACACATCAGGTGCCGGAGTGGATACGTCTGCCGCACTGTGAGGCAATGGCACACCATGGGACGGAGATGTGGATGGTGTGGGGGCAGCAGCATATATCTGCGCCACGCCTTGTGGCAGCAATGACATGATGATGGTCTGCAGGGCATGGTAGATCCAACTACATTTTGCTGATGTGCAGCGGTGGCTGCCATCCTTTCCACCTCCATCTGCACCATGTCCTCCATGAGCCTCCGCATGTGTGCCAGCTCACAGCTGGTATCGCTGGTGCCCCTATGAGAGTACAGTTGTTCTTCTCTCCGTGTCAGGACTCCAGCGATGTCAGTCAGAGTTCGTTGGAGACCATGGAGCGGGCCTAGACAGCCATGGATAGCATCCAGTTTGGTGGCCATGGGGTTGAACCCCTCCCGCACCTGCTCAGCCGTCCCCCTATGGGCCTCCAGCACACGGCGTTGGAAGGCCGTGTGTTGTTCCAGGGGATCTTGGGAGACTGCCGAGCCATGGGTGCCTCCTACTGGGTGGTTTGGGTGGTGGGTGGGGTTTTCTCGATGCAGCTGGTCAGGCCTGATCCTGGAGGTGAGTCGCGAATGATGTCGATGTCTAGGAGGGCTTGTGCGTCGATGCTGGGGTTGTCCTCCTCATCATCAGTGAAGAGTGGCTGGGACTGCTCTGCAGGGGGTGTTGACGGTGGCCCTGCAATGTGAAGGGGAGATGGTGTATTGCAATGTGTACACATGTATGTAGCCACATGGTACATGTTGAAATTCAGACAGCATGGCATTGTACATTGTGACTGTCTGTGGATATGGGCGATGACCCAGAGTCATTGAGAGTGTGCTCTGTGCTCTGCTTGATTGTGCATGTGTGCCATCGTGGCCATCTCCACCCATCCCCCAGTACCTGGTGGTCAGTCATCCTGTTTCGGTTGTGTTGTGTCCTGTCGAGCAGTGTCCGGTCCCCCGACTCCGGCCACAGTATCCACACTAATGACTGTCGACACCAGCCCCTCATGTCATCCAGCACGAGCTGTGGCGCTGGGCCCCCACCTCCAGTCTGCATTGCTGCCTTCTGGTTGGCTGCGAGTTTCTCCTTGGTATTTCTCTTGATGTCATTCCATAGCCTCTTGACCTCATCCATTGTCCTCTTGTGCTCTCCGACGGCATTCACCTTGTCCACGATGTCCCGCCATATTCCAGTTTTGGTGCACAATGACACGTTGGAGGTGACGAACAGTTGTTGATGGTGTTCCGTCACCTCCGTGACTATGATCCTGTTCACCTGCGGACTGAAATTCGTCTTCCTCTTCTTCTTGTCTTTGCCCTTCCCTGTCCTTGAGGTCACGGGCTGGTCGTCCGGGGTGCTTGTGGGGTTGCGCTCGTCCTCTGAGCCTGCTCCGGCTGCCTTCATGGTGCTTGGGTGTTGATCAGTTTGTGTTTGGGTTTTTTTTTCTACTTTTATGGTGATTTTTCCCACCTGCCAGGTGTGTGTTGCTGGCCTGGTGCTGCTTATCGCTGATTTCCTCATCGCGCTTTGGCCCATCGCATGTTTTTTTGTGTTGTGGATTGTGTTTTTATCTCCATCAAGGTGGTTGTAATGCGGACATTGTCAGTGATTTTGACAGACTATCGCATGGTACCGCCTTGTGAATTCCACGTTGACACAGGGTTATTTTCCCGAGATGGGCTGCGATGTTGACAGTTGCGTTAAGCTACTGTTGGGGTAGTTATCACACGTTCTTGTGAATATACCCCTCAGTCATTCAGAATAAATAATTTACTCATAAAACAGAATTCAATGCAACACATAATATTACAGATTATATCAAAATTATAATGGGTGTACTGAAACTTTTAGTTATTACTAGGGAAATTGCTTACATAAGTCCCATGGGATACACTCTTTGGTATCTATAGTGCAACAGTTTGTTATCAGTCAATGGGGCATTCCATGCAAGGGTTGGAGCATGGATGGTCTCTGGGGAATGCTGATTTGGTCCTTGGCCACTATTGTGCGATATTTCCTTCACCTATATTCTCCCGAGTTTACACAGTACCTTTACATTGACTCGCTAGTTCAATGGAGATGGAGTCAAGATCTGTATTCTCAGACAGTTCAATGCCGCTCTTTTAGGGATGATTGCACCGCACAACACAGGCAGGGCCAGCGCCATTCGAGAATGCTCCTGTAGAGATGCAATGCTCACAGCTCATTGAATCTTTCTTCTTGGACTTTTCCTCAGCTCCAGACAAAAAACACACCATCCAAACAAGTAAGGTGCTCCCCCCTGTATGTAACGGCAAGCACTTAGGTTTTGGTGCAAGCCTCTCATTACTGTACTGCTCCAGCACTCTTGGTGTCTCTTTTAAAGGGTCCGTGGATTATGGTCTGCGCTCTTAGCACTTTTTGGTTTCTTGTTCTTTGCTCTTGCAATGGAACACAACTGGACACGAGTTCCTCAGGATCTCCTGCCCACAGTCTCGTTGTCGCTGTGTGGTCACTGCAGGTACCTTGACCTGGGCGGTACAGGCCCTTCCCTGGAGCTGGATTAGAGGTTGCCTTAACTGCTTCATGCCTCCTCTTGTTGTCTCTTGCTCTGTTGCATCTTCAATACAGAAAGATATACACATATGACATTCATGTCCCACATGGATGGTGAAAGACCCAACTGCTAGAAACTAGCAGACCAATTTAATAGTAGGCGGAGATGCCAGTAGATGGTTTACCCAGGCATGAACAGGTGCCATCAATGTCAATTCTCTATAGACCACTGAGCAGACGGTAGCTCGATAGGGCAGGTGCACATACTCTGGTTCTCAATCCATGTTACAAAAATGCCTGTAGCAAGCATGCATCATTTTTATGTGCACTGAGATGGGGTAAAAAAAATCTGCATCTGGTTATCATGAATTTCGGACAACAGCACACACTCTCCTGAGCCAAGCAGGGGACCTTTCCCTGTCCCAACAATTAGTTAGTGTGAGTTCCACCTACTCAAATAGCATACTAACCCTAGAGCGCCCACAATATTCCTGATGTATTATGTGTGAGCAAATGCATTTCAAGTGATACCGTGGGGAATATATAAAAGGTATACTTAAATAATCTATTTGCCCACTTTGACTTGATTTCTGAAATGTTTTAGGATTTTCTGCAGAAACATTAAATGTTAGAGAAAGCTATGGTTATTTGTAATCAATCAGTCAATCAGGGAATTGTGAAGCGCGCTACTCACCAGTTAGGGTCTCAAGGCGCTAGGGGGGGAGGGTGCAGCTTCGAGGCGGCTGAAGAGCCATGTCTTGAGGCTCTTCCTGAAGGTGTGCAGAGTAGGGGAGCATCTGATGTTGACCGGGAGCTTGTTCCATGCCTTAGCTGTGACGTAGGAGAAGGTTCTTCCACCCGCTCTGGTTCTGCAGATGCGCAGGTTTTCTTCTAGGGCGAGGTCGGCAGAGCGGAGGTTTCTTTTGGGTACGTGGAAGGAGACTCTTTCTTTGAGGTATTTGGGTACGGTGTTGTGGAGAGACTTGTAGGCATGGGTGAGAAGCTTGAAGGTTACTCTTTTCTCGAAAGGAAGCCAGTGGAGGTCTCGCAGGTGTTGGGTGATATGCTCATGTCGTGGGATGCCGAGGATGAGTCTGGCTGCGGTGTTCTGGATGGTCTGGAGTTTGCGTAGGGATTTGTTGATTCCAGTGTAGAGGGCGTTTCCGTAGTCCAGTCTGCTTGTTATGAGTGTGTGCCATTATAATAAATGGGGTAACCCACAAAAGTCCTAGGACCTGGGTGTCTAATGGTACAGGAAACAGTGGTCCTGGACCTTTCTTAAAATTACTTCTAAACACAGTTGGTATTTAACACCAACTCTGAGCATCCAAAAGTTTAGCTAACGGTTGCGTTGAACCGAATTGATTAATGTATTCAGATGTGCAACAACCATTGGTTTACAAAAAAGGCATGTGTTTATTAATCACACAGAATTAAACCAACAAACAATGATTGTTTGACTTCACTGTAAATATTTACAAAGAAGAGTTAAAAAGGGTTGCTCCAAGGGAGCGTGCAAAGGATGGTGCTCTGGTGTGGAGTGAGTGAGGAGAGAAGGGAAAGAATTCCCAGGTGAAATCAGAAAGCAAAGATTCGTCAAGAATTGTAAGTATGATTGATATCAAATAATCAATGAGATGCTCAGAGTTGGTGTTAAATAACAACTGTGTTTAGAAGTAATTGACATTTAGGAAAGGTCCAGGACCTCTGTTTTTTGTACTGTTATGAGTGTGTGGGTGATGTTTTTTCTGGCTTCGGGGGCAATCCACTTGAAGATCTTGCGAAGGATGCGGTGGGTGTTGAAGCAGGTGGAGACAACGGCATTTATCGGGTGGGACATAGTGAGGGAGGAGGCGAATATGATGCAGAGGATTCGGGTATGGTCTGTAGGGGTAGGGGGGTTGCCGAGGGCGGTGGGCCACCAGGTGTTGTTCCAAGCTGAGGGGGTGGGTTCATGGTACCACTACAAAAGCAACACATCCTACGAAGTGTGCTAAAAACAGGCATGCCAAAAATAGTGCAGAATATGCAGTATTATAATGAAAGTAGCACTTAAGGTACCTTTAGTACGATGTGCCGTTCAAATCAATTCAGATAGAGAAAATTCTCCTCATTACCTGCCTATATAAATTGCATTTATATATGAATCACATAGAAATCTAAGTTGGCCAACACAAATCCAAGATACAAAAGCCGCAGTAAGTGTTACTAAACTACCTTACCAATCCCAGGCATAAAAACCAACAGCAAGCACCGCAGAATGACACTTACCAATCACTTGGTGTCCAGGTTCCAACAGCCAAGTTCTAAAATCGACCAAATGGTCACTGCACGGCGAATCAACAGAAGATATCTCAGTCGAGGACCGGCACCACCTGGATGGTCAGATCAGAAAGAAAGGAAAAACGCTGTGGTTGCCAAGACTCGGGTCTCATCGGGCAGCGATCGCGTCCAGAGCGAGATTCCAATCCTTCGTCGCGCCCAATCCTTTGGGCATCCGAGTCGCCGATGAGCCCCACTGGTTGGGCGCCAATTTGTAGAAGTGGACCTCAGCTAGGCCTACCAGTGCAATGGGTTCGCCCTTCTCTGCACAGAGTCCTCAGACCAATAGGAAGAAGTTGGCACAGTAACTGGAGTAGAAAATACAAAGTTTAATAAACCTCATGAGGTGGAACTACATTCACACAGCACCCTTCGGTATTGAATGAAGTAGCACACCAAACAGAAGGAGCATGGTCCTTTTATACCCACACAGGGGCTTGAAAGAGGGCGGCACAAGTACAGCAGAAGATTTTATGTACATATAAGGTCATATAGAAATGCACAGTCGACAAGTAGGAGGAGTTAACAGTTTGCCAATGCTAGTAAACACATCCTGACGGTTACATACTACTAACGGCTGCAAGGACAGTTGAAAACTCACTGGGCATGTGCAAAGGTGGAAGATGCGAAACATAGTTCGTTTCTAGGCAGATTACAAGAGCAGTCAACACTGAGGGAGGACAAAGCACATGGTGACCACATGGCAAACAAAATGGCTGTCAGAAATACAAAATGGATTCCGCAAAATGGACAAGATAGCCTCTAAATACAAGATGGATTCCGCTAATGCTAAGCCAATCGCTGCCAATTTACAACAGGTCCAAGGACGAGGACTTCTGTCTTCTCCGAGTAGTGGCCACATACGGTGCTAGAACTAAACTAACAATTTCAGTCTTGAAGTACAATGACACAGCATGGAATCCACTGAATACCACCAAAGTATCCACCACTGATCCGTGTTACACAGCAATAACCTTTCATACATTCCTCACACCATTTACATTGTCCACATTCCATAACACACACTGATTTCAATTAAACTGCCACTCACATATGCACAATAAAAGACAAATCAAACCTTCCCTTTTATTAACAGAACAAATGTGAAAAACATATTGACAATCACATATCAAGTTAATATTGGTGAAAAATAACAAGGAAAATTTGCATCTAAATTGCATATTGTACTCTATAAATATTGTAAAATCTATACATTTTTTCCAAAATCTCAAGAGTGGTTTTATAACTTGGGCCAGGTAAACAAAAAATATCATTGTTACGTTCCACTCTTCCACTCTCTGCCTCTAAGTTACTCCTCAGCACCCACCACAATCTTTCCATGGGTACATCATCTTCAATTGGTTGATCTCGAACAGCAATCTCTCAACCATCTGATCTTCAGCAAAAACACTTTATCTCACTAACTTTTCAGTGTCTTTCCCACTAATACTCAACTCATCATTAGCACTGGAATCATCCTCTCTATTGTAGTGTCCTCCCCAGCTCGGGAGCATGCATCCGACTACGCCTAAGCATGCAACCGTTAACTGAATGCACTGTGTCACAAACTTTATTAACCACACTCAGTCACATCCACCAGATTACATAATACTAGTAACAGTGGAGGCTCGCAGAGGGAGTTTTGCGGGGAAGTGGGGCCTAATCGGCGATGCAGCGAGCGCAAGGTAAATAGTTTTATTTTTTTATTTACTTTACTCCTGGCCGTTGTATGTCCGACTCCACTATCCCCCAGCCCTGACCCTCCCCCGCCCCACTGCCCTGCAGCACTCCCTCTGCGAGCCACCACTGACTTGCAAGGAGTCTGCCGAGGGCCACTAGAGGCCTCATATACACAAACACAGAACGCAACATCTCCCCCTTCATTAAAAAAAAGTGCAAATAAAATATAAAAAATATATATATACACTGTAACTGTAGAGGTGCCTTCTTCTGGCATATCTGGAGAAGAGTCTCATGCTTAACTTGGGCACTCAGGTGAACTTGCCTCACTCATGCGGTCTAGAGCTGACAAACATCGAGGCAAAGGCTTAAAGTATAACGAGTCTTTGGTTATAGATTTTCCAGGTTGGTGGGCAGTTACCATATGTCCTTTGCCTGCCACAACTCTTTACGAATCAGCATCAAACAGAGCATCAGTCTTGCGTGTCCACTTGACAAGAAATCGGTCTTCTTTCTCGAAGACCATGCCTCAAGTGCAGTGGTGCTTATTGGCATAAGCCTTCATTTTGCATTTGTGAGAGGTGTCGGTGACTTGAATCTCGTCAGGGTCTATTGACGGACTGGTGATCTATTGAGGCATCTTCGTTCCAAGAGCTCTCATAAGCAGCAAGGTGGCAGGACTTTCTCCTGTTATGGAATGAGGAGTGGAATAGTATGCATAGAGGGCTGGGCGTAAAGCTGACTTGAGGGTAATGCCTTCCAGTGCAACACGCTGAACCACCCCTTTCAAAGTACTCATAAATCGTTCAACAAAGCCATTTGCCTGCGTGCAGAGAAGTGTACTTTTCTAATGTTTGATGTTCAAGCGATTAAGAAAGTCTTTGAACTCTCTGCTATTGAAGGGGGACCGCTGTCTAATTTGAGAATGGAGGGAACACCTAACATTGTGAAAATGTAATCCAGTCTCTCAATGACTCATATCTGGTTGATGATAGGTCTTCCACTAGAGAAAAACGTGAGTACTCATCAACAACTACCATGAGATGATGTCCATTACTGAGGGGTTCAAAGAAGTCAATGGCAATCCTCTCCCAGGCTAACTTAGGAAGAACAGACATGTTCAGTGGGTGCTGAGTCATTTTGGGAGATAGTTGCACAGATGACAAGCTTTGACAAGCTGTGACCTCCTTTTCAAATCGCTCATCAAGGAGCAGAAAGCACATTCGATCCCTGAGGGCTCTTTTCTTCAATGCCATGATGTCTTTCTTGTTCCAGTTCAATAACTTGTTGCATCAGGATTTCAGGTATAACTGTTCTTGCTCCTCTTAGTATGACACCATCATGTGTACCTATGCTCCAGTATGCTCACTGTGCCACTGGATTCAAGCTAGCCACACTGATAAAGAATGATACCCCGAAACCGGTTGTAAGACACGACCATGCATTCTTTTTCCAAACTTTCTTGGGCGGAACAACGAATGCGTCTGAACCACGCATTCCATTTACAACGCTAGTCGCTACACAACTTGCCTTGAGGGGTGCTGGACTTTGGAATAGTATATATTACTATTCCAACTCCAGTCATCTTAACAGTAGGGAAAGTGTTGGACTTTAAAGTCCAACGCCCTTGACCTAACGCATGATGTTGTAACGACTTGCATTGTAAACGTAATGCATAGTTCAGCCGCATTCGTTATTTCGCCTGTTTAAAAGCAACGCATTGCTCGGTCCAGGGAGGATCTGGCTTGGCAGTTCGTGCTGGACTGTTCCAATGGGGAGCAGGGTCAAGAATGATTTGCAGATGGCTGGGTCCAACATGGGGTGGCATGGCGAGCAAAAAAACAATGGATTTAACCCAGATCTGTGACTGGGGGTGAAAGTTTGATAATTGTCCACATTCCGTCCATCATCTTTTTGTTTCCCTATGTTTCCACCATGATTGCATTGTAATGATTTCTTTGAGCTTAAGCATGTCTTTGTCAGTATTAATAGCTGTCTAATTCTGTTCAATAGAAAGAGCTCCCCTCCTTATAATAAGACCGGTGCCGTGGAGGCCACGAGTCTGAATCTGCATGGACCACAGACAGATTGAGGGTGTTCGCATACGGCCCAAAGTGCAGTAGCCATGGTAAAATGAGGTGCACTTTACTATGAAATTGATGTAGGCTTCAGCCGCTTTTGACATTGTACTATGATGCTGTCGTGAAAAGTAGTCTGCAGGGTTTTGATCCTACCCCAGTTTGTGCACGATAGTGTTATCATACTCCTGCAGATGCAATTTCCGCCTTTTGGGGCAGATTTACAATAACTGGCGCATCCCAGCATATCAGCAGAGATGCGCCAGTTATTTTGCGTCACGGCAGACACCTCTTGCGCCACCATGGATGCGCCGCATTTACAATGAAGCAACAACCAAAGGAAATGATGGACGGAGTGTTGAACATTGCAAGCACTCACCCCCAGTCAACTGATCTGGGTTTAATCCATCACCGTTCTTTAGCCCACTCTGCCACCCCAGTTCAGACATGGCCATATGCAAATCAGTCTGACCCTGTGCCTCATGGGAACAGTCCAGCCCGAACTGCCAAGCCATGTCTTCCCTGGACCGGAAACAAGCTTCCTAGGACCGGTTTCTGGCATTTCAGCCGTCTTCAGCCAGGCTTGCTTGAATCCAGTGGCAAAGTGAGCAAGGGACTCACCTCTGAGCATACCCTGCCAATTTATGGCGAACAAAGCAACAACCAAAGGAAATGATGGACGGAGTGTTGAACATTGCAAGCACTCACCCCCAGTCAACTGATCTGGGTTTAATCCATCACCGTTCTTTAGCCCACTCTGCCACCCCAGTTCAGACATGGCCATATGCAAATCAGTCTGACCCTGTGCCTCATGGGAACAGTCCAGCCCGAACTGCCAAGCCATGTCTTCCCTGGACCAGAAACAAGCTTCCTAGGACCGGTTTCTGGCATTTCAGCCGTCTTCAGCCAGGCTTGCTTGAATCCAGTGGCAAAGTGAGCAAGGGACTCACGTCTGAGCATACCCTGCGAAACTTATGGCGAACAAAGCAACAACTACAGGAAATGATGGACGGAGTGTTGAACATTGCAAGCACTCACCCCCAGTCAACTGATCTGGGTTTAATCCATCACCGTTCTTTAGCGCACTCTGCCACCCCAGTTCAGACATGGCCATATGCAAATCAGTCTGACCCTGTGCCTCATGGGAACAGTCCAGCCCGAACTGCCAAGCCATGTCTTCCCTGGACCGGAAACAAGCTTCCTAAGACCGGTTTCTGGCATTTCAGCCGTCTTCCGCCAGACTTGCTTGAATCCAGTGGCAAAGTGAGCAAGGGACTCACGTCTGAGCATACCCTGCCAACTTATGGCGAACAAAGCAACAACCAAAGGAAATGATGGACAGAGTGTTGAACATTGCAAGCACTCACCCCCAGTCAACTGATTTGGGTTTAATCCATCACCGTTCTTAAGCCCACTCTGCCACCCCAGTTCAGACATGGCCATGTGCAAATCAGTCTGACCCTGTGCCTCATGGGAACAGTCCAGCCCGAACTGCCAAGCCATGTCTTCCCTGGACCGGCAACAAGCTTCCTAGGACCGGTTTCTGGCATTTCAGCCATCTTCAGCCAGGCTTGCTTGAATCCAGTGGCAAAGTGAGCAAGGGACTCACGTCTGAGCATACCCTGCCAACTTATGGCGAACAAAGCAACAACCAAAGGAAATGATGGACGGAGTGTTGAACATTGCAAGCACTCACCCCCAGTCAACTGATCTGGGTTTAATCCATCACCGTTCTTTAGCCCAATCTGCCACCCCAGTTCAGACTGGCCATATGCAAATCAGTCTGACCCTGTGCCTCATGGGAACAGTCCAGCCCGAACTGCCAAGCCATGTCTTCCCTGGACCGGAAACAAGCTTCCTAGGACCGGTTTCTGGCATTTCAGCTGTCTTCAGCCAGGCTTGCTTGAATCCAGTGGCAAAGTGAGCAAGGGACTCACGTCTGAGCATACCCTGCCAACTTATGGCGAACAAAGCAACAACCAAAGGAAATGATGGACGGAGCGTTGAACATTGCAATCACTCACCCCCAGTCAACTGATCTGGGTTTAATCCATCACCGTTCTTTAGCCCACTCTGCCACCCCAGTTCAGACATGGCCATATGCAAATCAGTCTGACCCTGTGCCTCATGGGAACAGTCCAGCCCGAACTGCCAAGCCATGTCTTCCCTGGACCGGAAACAAGCTTCCTAGGACCGGTTTCTGGCATTTCAGCCGTCTTCAGCCAGGCTTGCTTGAATCCAGTGGCAAAGTGAGCAAGGGACTCACGTCTGAGCATACCCTGCCAACTTATGGCGAACAAAGCAACAACCAAAGGAAATGATGGACGGAGTGTTGAACATTGCAAGCACTCACCCCCAGTCAACTGATCTGGGTTTAATCCATCACCGTTCTTTAGCCCACTCTGCCACCCCAGTTCAGACATGGCCATATGCAAATCAGTCTGACCCTGTGCCTCATGGGAACAGTCCAGCCCGAACTGCCAAGCCATGTCTTCCCTGGACCGGAAACAAGCTTCCTTGGACTGGTTTCTGGCATTTCGGCCGTCTTAAGCTAGGCTTGCTTGAATCCAGTGGCAAAGTGAGCAAGGGACTCACGTCTGAGCATACCCTGCCAACTTATGGCGAACAAAGCAACAACCAACGGAAATGATGGACGGAGTGTTGAACATTGCAAGCACTCACCCCCAGTCAACTGATCTAGGTTTAATCCATCACCGTTCTTTAGCTCACTCTGCCACCCCAGTTCAGACATGGCCATATGCAAATCAGTCTGACCCTGTGCCTCATGGGAACAGTCCAGCCCGAACTGCCAAGCCATGTCTTCCCTGGACCGGAAACAAGCTTACTAGGACCGGTTTCTGGCATTTCAGCCGTCTTCAGCAAGGCTTGCTTGAATCCAGTGGCAAAGTGAGCAAGGGACTCACGTCTGAGTATACCCTGCCAACTTATGGTGAACAAAGCAACAACCAAAGGAAATGATGGACGGAGTGATGAACATTGCAAGCACTCACCCCCAGTCCACTGATCTGGGTTTAATCCATCACCGTTCTTTAGCCGACTCTGCCACCCCAGTTCAGACATGGCCATATGCAAATCAGTCTGACCCTGTGCCTCATGGGAACAGTCCAGCCCGAACTGCCAAGCCATGTCTTCCCTGGACCGGAAACAAGCTTCCTAGGACCGGTTTCTGGTATTTCTGCCGTCTTCAGCCAGGCTTGCTTGAATCCAGTGGGAAAGTGAGCAAGGGACTCACGTCTGAGCATACCCTGCCAACTTATGGCGAAGAAAGCAACAACCAAAGTAAATGATGGACGGAGTGTTGAACATTGCAAGCACTCACCCCCCAGTCAACTGATCTGGATTTAATCCATCACCGTTCTTTAGCCCACTCTGCCACCCCAGTTCAGACATGGCCATATGCAAATCAGTCTGACCCAGTGCCTCATGGGAACAGTCCAGCCCGAACTGCCAAGCCATGTCTTCCCTGGACCGGAAACAAGCTTCCTAGGACCGGTTTCTGGCATTTCAGCCGTCTTCCGCCAGGCTTGCTTAAATCCAGTGGCAAAGTGAGCAAGGGACTCACGTCTGAGCATACCCTGCCAACTTATGGCGAACAAAGCAACAACCAAAGGAAATGATGGACGGAGTGTTGAACATTGCAAGCACTCACCCCCAGTCAACTGATCTGGGTTTAATCCATCACCGTTCTTTAGCCCACTCTGCCACCCCAGTTCAGACATGGTCATATGCAAATCAGTCTGACCCTGTGCCTCATGGGAACAGTCCAGCCCGAACTGCCAAGCCATGTCTTCCCTGGACCGGAAACAAGCTTCCTAGGACCGGTTTCTGGCATTTCAGCCGTCTTCAGCCAGGCTTGCTTGAATCCAGTGGCAAAGTAAGCAAGGGACTCACGTCTGAGCATACCCTGCCAACTTATGGCGAACAAAGCAACAACCAAAGGAAATGATGGACGGAGTGTTGAACATTGCAAGCACTCACCCCCAGTCAACTGATCTGGGTTTAATCCATCACCTTTCTTTAGCCCACTCTGCCACCCCAGTTCAGACATGGCCATATGCAAATCAGTCTGACCCTGTGCCTCATGGGAACAGTCCAGCCCGAACTGCCAAGCCATGTCTTCCCTGGACCGTAAACAAGCTTCCTAGGACCGGTTTCTAGCATTTTAGCCATCTTCAGCCAGGCTTGCTTGAATCCAGTGGCAAAGTGAGCAAGGGACTCACGTCTGAGCATACCCTGCCAACTTATGGTGAACAAAGCAACAACCAAAGGAAATGATGGACGGAGTGATGAACATTGTAAGCACTCACCCCCAGTCCACTGATCTGGGTTTAATCCATCACCGTTCTTTAGCCGACTCTGCCACCCCAGTTCAGACATGGCCATATGCAAATCAGTCTGACCCTGTGCCTCATGGGAACAGTCCAGCCCGAACTGCCAAGCCATGTCTTCCCTGGACCGGAAACAAGCTTCCTAGGACCGGTTTCTGGCATTTCAGCCGTCTTCAGCCAGGCTTGCTTGAATCCAGTGGGAAAGTGAGCAAGGGACTCACGTCTGAGCATACCCTGCCAACGTATGGCGAACAAAGCAACAACCAAAGGAAATGATGGACGGAGTGTTGAACATTGCAAGCACTCACCCCCAGTCAACTGATCTGGATTTAATCCATCACCGTTCTTTAGCCCACTCTGCCACCCCAGTTCAGACATGGCCATATGCAAATCAGTCTGACCCTGTGCCTCATGGGAACAGTCCAGCCCGAACTGCCAAGCCATGTCTTCCCTGGACCGGAAACAAGCTTCCTAGGACCGGTTTCTGGCATTTCAGCCGTCTTCCGCCAGGCTTGCTTAAATCCAGTGGCAAAGTGAGCAAGGGACTCACGTCTGAGCATACCCTGCCAACTTATGGCGAACAAAGCAACAACCAAAGGAAATGATGGACGGAGTGTTGAACATTGCAAGCACTCACCCCCAGTCAACTGATCTGGGTTTAATCCATCACCGTTCTTTAGCCCACTCTGCCACCCCAGTTCAGACATGGCCATATGCAAATCAGTCTGACCCTGTGCCTCATGGGAACAGTCCAGCCCGAACTGCCAAGCAATGTCTTCCCTGGACCGGAAACAAGCTTCCTAGGACCGGTTTCTGGCATTTCAGCCGTCTTCAGCCAGGCTTGCTTGAATCCAGAGGCAAAGTAAGCAAGGGACTCACGTCTGAGCATACCCTGCCAACTTATGGCAAACAAAGCAACAACCAAAGGAAATGATGGACGGAGTGTTGAACATTGCAAGCACTCACCCCCAGTCAACTGATCTGGGTTTAATCCATCACCTTTCTTTCGCCCACTCTGCCACCCCAGTTCAGACATTGCCATATGCAAATCAGTCTGACCCTGTGCCTCATGGGAACAGTCCAGCCCGAACTGCCAAGCCATGTCTTCCCTGGACCGTAAACAAGCTTCCTAGGACCGGTTTCTAGCATTTTAGCCATCTTCAGCCAGGCTTGCTTGAATCCAGTGGCAAAGTGAGCAAGGGACTCACGTCTGAGCATACCCTGCCAACTTATGGCGAACAAAGCAACAACCAAAGGAAATGATGGACGGAGTGTTGAACATTGCAAGCACTCACCCCCAGTCAACTGATCTGGGTTTAATCTATCACCGTTCTTTAGCCCACTCTGCCACCCCAGTTCAGACATGGCCATATGCAAATCAGTCTGACCCTGTGCCTCATGGGAACAGTCCAGCCCGAACTGCCAAGCCATTTCTTCCCTGGACCGGAAACAAGCTTCCTTGGACTGGTTTCTGGCATTTCAGCCATCTTCAGCCAGGCTTGCTTGAATCCAGTGGCAAAGTGAGCAAGGGACTCATGTCTGAGCATACCCTGCCAACTTATGGCGAACAAAGCAACAACCAAAGGAAATGATGGACGGAGTGTTGAACATTGCAAGCACTCACCCCCAGTCAACTGATCTGGGTTTAATCCATCACCGTTCTTTAGCCCACTCTACCACCCCAGTTCAGACATGGCCATGTGCAAATCAGTCTGACCCTGTGCCTCATGGGAACCATCCAGCCCGAACTGCCAAGCCATGTCTTCCCTGGACCGGAAACAAGCTTCCTAGGACCGGTTTCTGGCATTTCAGCCGTCTTAAGCCAGGCTTGCTTGAATCCAGTGGCAAAGTGAGCAAGGGACTCACGTCTGAGCATACCCTGCAACTTATGGCGAGCAAAGCAACAACCAAAGGAAATGATGGACGGAGTGTTGAACATTGCAAGCACTCACCCCCAGTCAACTGATCTAGGTTTAATCCATCACCGTTCTTTAGCTCACTCTGCCACCCCAGTTCAGACATGGCCATATGCAAATCAGTCTGACCCTGTGCCTCATGGGAACAGTCCAGCCCGAACTGCCAAGCCATGTCTTCCCTGGACCAGAAACAAGCTTCCTAGGACCGGTTTCTGGCATTTCAGCCGTCTTCAGCCAGGCTTGCTTGAATCCAGTGACAAAGTGAGCAAGGGACTCATGTCCGAGCATACCCTGCCAACTTATGGCGAACAAAGCAACAACCAAAGGAAATGACTGACGGAGTGTTGAACATTGCAAGCACTCACCCCCAGTCAACTGATCTGGGTTTGATCCATCACCGTTCTTTAGCCCACTCTGCCACCCCAGTTCATACATGGCCATATGCAAATCAGTCTGACCCTGTGCCTCATGGGAACAGTCCAGCCCGAACTGCCAAGCCATGTCTTCCCTGGACTGGAAACAAGCTTCCTAGGACCGGTTTCTGGCATTTCAGCCGTCTTCAACCAGGCTTGCTTGAATCCAGTGGCAAAGTGAGCAAGGGACTCACGTCTGAGCATACCCTGCCAACTTATGGCGAACAAAGCAACAACCAAAGGAAATGATGGACGGAGTGTTGAACATTGCAAGCACTCACCCCCAGTCAACTGATCTGGGTTTAATCCATCACCGTTCTTTACCCCACTCTGCCACCCCAGTTCAGACATGGCCATATGCAAATCAGTCTGACCCTGTGCCTCATGGGAACAGTCCAGCCTGAACTGCCAAGCCATGTCTTCCCTGGACCGGAAACAAGCTTCCTAGGACCGGTTTCTGGCATTTCAGCCGTCCCGTGCTCTCCATGCCACTGGAATCAAGCTATCTTGGCTGAAGAGGGGTGAAACCCCGAAACCGGTCCTAGGATGCTTGTTTCCAGTCGAGGGAGGACCTGTCTTGGCAGTTCGGGCTGGACTGTTCCCATGTGGCACAGGGTCAAGACTGATTTGCATATGGCTGGGTTCAAACTGGAATGGCATGGTGAGCAAAAAAACGATGGACTTAAGCCCAGATCTCTGTAATGGGGTGAATGTATGACATTGTTCTGCATTCTGTCCATCAATTGTTGTTTTTTGCATTTGTCACCCCGAGTGGGACGGGTATGCTCAGGCGTGAGTCCCGTGCTCTCCATGCCACTGGAATCAAGCTATCTTGGCTGAAGAGGGGTGAAACCCTGAAACCAGTCCTAGGATGCTTGTTTCCAGTCGAGGGAGGACCTGGCTTGGCAGTTCGGGCTGGACTGTTCCCATGAGGCACATGGTCAAGGCTGATTTGCATATGGCTGGGTTCAAACTGGAATGGCATGGTGAGCAAAAAAACGATGGATTTAAGCCCAGATCTCTGTACTGGGGTGAATGTATGACATTGTTCTGGATTCTGTCCATCAATTGTTGATTTTTGCATTTGTCACCCCGAGTGGGACGGGTATGCTCAGACGTGAGTCCCGTGCTCTCCATGCCACTGGAATCAAGCTATCTTGGCTGAAGAGGGGTGAAACCCCGAAACCGGTCCTAGGATGCTTGTTTCCAGTCGAGGGAGGACCTGGCTTGGCAGTTCGGGCTGGACTGTTCCCATGAGGCACAGGGTCAAGACTGATTTGCATATGGCTGGGTTCAAACTGGAATGGCATGGTGAGCAAAAAAACGATGGATTTAAGCCCAGATTTCTGTACTGGGGTGAATGTATGACATTGTTCTGCATTCTGTCCATCAATTGTTGTTTTTTGCATTTGTCACCCCGAGTGGGATGGTTATGATCAGACGTGAGTCCCGTGCTCTCCATGCCACTGGAATCAAGCTATCTTGGCTGAAGAGGGGTGAAACCCCGAAATCGGTCCTAGGATGCTTGTTTCCAGTCGAGGGAGGACCTGGCTTGGCAATTCGGGCTGGACTGTTCCCATGAGGCACAGGGTCAAGACTGATTTGCATATGGCTGGGTTCAAACTGGAATGGCATGGTGAGCAAAAAAACAATGGATTTAACCCCAGATCTCTGTACTGGGGTGAATGTATGACATTGTTCTGCATTCTGTCCATCAATTGTTGTTTTTTGCATTTGTCACCCCGAGTGGGACGGGTATGCTCAGACGTGAGTCCCGTGCTCTCCATGCCACTGGAATCAAGCTATCTTGGCTGAAGAGGGGTGAAACCCCGAAACCGGTCCTAGGATGCTTGTTTCCAGTCGAGGGAGGACCTGGCTTGGCAGTTCGGGCTGGACTGTTCCCATGAGGCACAGGGTCAAGACTGATTTGCATTTGGCTGGGTTCAAACTGGAATGGCATGGTGAGCAAACAAACAATGGATTTAAGCCCAGATCTCTGTACTGGGGTGAATGTATGACATTGTTCTGCATTCTGTCCATCAATTGTTGTTTTTTGCATTTGTCACCCCGAGTGGGACGAGTATGCTCAGACGTGAGTCCCGTGCTCTCCATGCCACTGGAATCAAGCTATCTTGGCTGAAGAGGGGTGAAACCCTGAAACCGGTCCTAGGATGCTTGTTTCCAGTCAAGGGAGGGCCTGGCTTGGCAGTTAGGGCTTGACTGTTCCCATGAGGCACAGGGTCAAGACTGATTTTCATATGGCTGGGTTCAAACTGGAATGGCATGGTGAGCAAAAAAACGATGGATTTAAGCCCAGATCTCTGTACTGGGGTGAATGTATGACATTGTTCTGCATTCTGTCCATCAATTGTTGTTTTTTGCATTTGTCACCCCGAGTGAGACGGGTAGGCTCAGACGTGAGTCCCGTGCTCTCCATGCCACTGGAATCAAGCTATCTTGGCTGAAGAGGTGTGAATCCCCGAAACCGGTCCTAGGATGCTTGTTTCCAGTCAAGGGGGGACCTGGCTTGGCAGTTCGGGCTGGACTGTTCCCATGAGGCACAGGGTCAAGACTGATTTGCATATGGCTGGGTTCAAACTGAAATGGCATGTGGAGCAAAAAAACGATGGATTTAAGCCCAGATCTCTGTACTGGGGTGAATGTATGACATTGTTCTGCATTCTGTCCATCAATTGTCGTTTTTTGCATTTACAATGAGGCGCACCATGGGGCAAGAATAGACAGATGCGTGATGCATCTGCTGCCGTAAAGGTGACACATTGCTGGAGTCGCGTCGCAAGCACGATGCAGCTCTAGCAAGCCTCGGGGTGCCCCTATGCCTAACATGCTGCGTCAATCCTTACGCCTGCTTCAAGCAGGCGCAGGGTTTTGACGCAGCATGGCCGTAAAAGTGACTGAGTGAAATCTTGTAGATTTCACTCAGCCACTTTTAGGAGGCGTTCCTGCGCCGGAACGCTCACATGTGGCGCAGGGCTTTACAACGTGACGCATCTCCCTAGGTGCATCATGTTGTAAATACCCCGCAGCATGGTGCTGACTTTGCGCCACCACTGCGTCACAAAAGTGACGTAACGGCGGTGCAAATGTGGTGTGCGGGGCTTGTAAATCTGCCCCCTTTTTGTGAGGGGGCATATTGGCTTTCAGATTTCCAAAGATGGTAAGCCACGCCTGATGATCAGTGACAAGGTTGAAGTGCTTTCCATACAGAAACACATGGAAGTGTTCACATGCACATACTACAGCCAAGCTTTCTTTTTCAGGTTGAGAATAGGAACATTCAGTCTGCGATAAGTTCTGACTAGCATAGGCCACAATGTGTCTCTGAGCATTGGGCTGTCCATTGTGTTGGGCAAAGATCACACCCAACCCCACTGGGCTTGCATCCACCACAATCTAAGGCTCAACACAGTTTTCTGTAGCAAATGGGCATTCAATGGGTGTTACTGTGGGCTTTCCCAGCAACACCCATGGCTTTTTGACACTGCTCCAGATTCACATGGATCTGTAAATCTGAGGCAGCGCCAGAAACTAACGCCTATCACAAGGAGGCATTAATGTGGCGCAACAAGGAGAAATACCTTTATTTCTCCTTGTTTTTTGCTCTTTCTAGGTATACTGCATTCTGCAGCACACATAGAAGGAGCAAAACTAAGCCTGGCTGGTGAAACCTGCTCCGTTCACTCAGGAGCGCAAGCTAGGAAAATCCATTGCTAGACCACTTCCCAGTGAGAATTCTCAACACGGGCTGTCGTGGATGGTCAATACCGCTTGCGCTGAGAAACCCACCGTTGGAGCTGAGGAAGCTGCCTCTTGAGTATAACTTCTACCTGAGCAGCAGAAAGAAGCAGCACCCTCTTGCACTGTGCGAGATGCCATACTTACTGATCTTACAGCGCCAGACAAACACCCAGCACTAAAAATCAGTGCGAACGGTGCTAGGTAACCAACTCCGCCGCTCGCGGAACTCTGTGTAGCTTGGTGGAGTTTTTTTGCCACTTTGCAGAGTTCCACAGAGTGGAACTCCACGAACTCCGCCTGGGCTGAAGTAAAACCCCATTATTGATTGTTTTGTACAAACACAATCATCCCTACAATGCAGGCACCCTTGCACCTTTGTGCAATGTTGGAAATTGAGTCAGATATTCAGAATGAGCATTTAAGTTGTAGTTAATTGAGATCAGTCCAATGTCAGCAGCAGTATCAAAACTTAGTAAGCACGCACTCAGCGACGTACCTGGGAGGACATTAAGTGGTACTTGCACTGTGCAAGGGCGTGGAATCTGCCCATGTGTACACCTTTGTTCTCGATCGTATGAGATGTGGTATCGGAGACAGTTCTTTGTACTTTTCTGCTGTCATAATGTTTATCCACGCACCACTGTCTATAATAAAAGTTGTAGGGCAACCATTCACCTTGAGTGTGATGTTGGGGCAATGTCCAAACAATCGTTGTTGCTTCATTTGACAATTCTTTTTAGATTGGTATTCTTCTTTGAAAGGGGCCAATCCTACTAGTGCACGTCGGTCTGTGACAGACATCTCCATCGCAGATCCATATCCCTCAACATCACTCGATGATGATGTTAACAAACCTTAGGAAGATGAATTTGATAACGATTGACTTCATTTTGTTCCCACTTGCCTTAGTGGATGCTGCCATTTAGCCTTGTGGGAGTGATAGAGTGCTTCTGGAACTTTCTGGCATCCATCTTCTCATCTCGCCGTGATACACTTAGTTTCTCTTTTGCTTTGCAAACTGTTATGAAATGGTTTTCCTTCTCACAGCCTTTGCATATTTGTCTGATGATGTAACACTTACCTTCATGTGGAAAGGAGAATCCACAGCGGAAACAATATCGGAGACATCTCTCTCTAAGCCTCTGCCTTGTGTTTCAGCTTGCTTTCCATGTTCAAAGCTGATTCATATTGTGCTTTTCGAGCTTCCATATCAGCAGCTTGACGATTGGCACCTTCCTCTGCTCTTGCAACCTTGAGCACTTTTTCCAAGCTGACCGTTTCTCACAGAATGGGTTGTTGGAATGAATCTGAGAGGCAACCATTGATAACTCTAACACGAATGGCTTCTTCATCATTGAATTCACTGAACTTGCAGTGCTTTATAAGCGTTTCAAGTCTCTCAACAAACTCATCCATCTGCTCACCAGGTTGCTGGTTGCTTGGTTGAAAGTGTACCTTTCATAGTTGACATTCTGCATTAGATTGAACTTGGCCTCCAATGTTTTCTTGATGTGACGGCATGATACTTCATCAGCTTGTGACATCTCCTTTGTCACTTCTTTGACTCTGTCACCTCAAGGTTCTTTAAGTATTTGATGATCTTGTTGTCATCCACTTCTATAGCATCTATGAAGTCATCAGACGTTTCAATTCAAGCAGTCCATCTGGAACCAATATTCTGTTTTTTGACTGTGTTGAATGGAGGCGGTGGTTTTAGGAACATGGCTAAGCTTTATTTGGCACTTTTCCCATTCTCCATTTGTTCTAGTGTGTGCTGTACAGACAGCAATTGTACTCCAGCAATTCTTGCTCTGGTAGCACCTCTGCAAGCATCAGCCTGCTCACTAGTTCTCTGGTTATTGCGCTCGAGCTGAGGTCGGAGGGAGCAGTCTTCCTTCTTCACGGTGAGTAATAGTTTTGTTTCTTGGACACGCTCGTCACTGCTCTTGACTTTGTGCACTATGCCTGACTGTCGCTGCCTTTAGTGTTTTTCTATGACTAGTCATTTTTGTCTTTTTTGCTTTTCTTTCACCTGGCTGTTGCTGCCTTTGGAGCTTCTTCATGCCTGTTTGTCACTGTCTTTAGCGTTCCTGCTTTGTATTGATGCCATAATTGCAGTTGCCTTCGCCTGTCCAGGGGATTTGTCCGCCTTACCTGCCTTCCTGACATTCCTGGGATTTGGACGCTTTGTGTCTCCCCTGCTGCCGCTACCTGCCATCGCGCGGCCATTGCAGGGGGAGACTACAGCCCCCAGGTTGCTTTGCGCCACAGCTGACGAGAATCATCGCGCCCGGAGGCGCTTAAAAGCCAGAGGCTCCCTTGGTGGAGCGGGTGTCATAATTGCAGTTGCCTTCGCCTGTGCATGGGATTTGTCTACCTTACCTGCCTTCCTGACATTCTTGGGATGTGGACACTGCGTGTCTCCCCTGCTGCCACTACCTGCCATCGCGCGGCCATTGCAGGGGGAGACTACAGCCCCCAGGTTGCTTTGCGCCACAGCTGACGAGAATCATCGCGCCCGGAGGTGCTTAAAAGCCAGAGGCTCCCTTGGTGGAGTGGGTGTCATAATTGTAGTTGCCTTCGCCTGTGCAGGGGATTTGTCCGCCTTACCTGCCTTCCTGACATTCCTGGGATTTGGACGCTGTGTGTCTCCCCTGCTGCCGCTACCTGCCATTGCAGGGGGAGACTACAGCCCCCAGGTTGCTTTGCGCCACAGCTGACGAGAATCATCGCGCCCGGAGGCGCTTAAAAGCCAGAGGCTTCCTCCGCAATGCGGGACGCGCGCAGGCGGCGCCGGGCTAAGCCCGGGCAAAGAGTGGGCCCTCTGCGGCCCTCAGAGGCCAGTGAAGACTGGGCTGGGCCACCCCCCATTCGGCTGTAAACTGGTGACGAATATGAACTATTCGCTAATGATAACAGTAAGCTGATTCGGTCAAGGCCCTTCATTAGGTTGTCTCGTACATTGTTACTTGTATAACTACCTCTGTTTGTTGTCCACTACTAAAGATTAAGTGTAATCTGACTTCCCAAATATATTGTTTGCAGCCCGTACCATGACTTTGCCTGTTTCTAAAGAGAAATCTTTGGTGGGAGGAGTTGTCAATCGAGGGACACTAGATAATTATGTTATCAGGGCTACTACAGGAATAGATAGGGACATTGTTCTTGATGAGGGACGGGCCGAGAGACGTCGTTCTGTTGAGTATGTGAAGAACAGACGTTCATCCCTGGGCCCGTCGCAGCTAGTCATGTCACCACAACTTAGTACGCCCCGCGGAAGTGAGGGTTATGACGTTTCTCTCGGTGACAGCATACCCTTACTCCTTCGAGATAGAACTCCTCCACTTGATTTAAACAATGACCAAATTATAACTCTATCTCCTTCCCTGAGTAATACTATATCTGAGTCAGATGCTTTGTTAGATGCATTGTTATCATCTGTACAGATCGAACAAAAAACTATTAGTACCCCGAAAAGCTCTCGATTACAAGGCCCCCCACCAAAAAAAAGGAGAAAGAGGGGGAGTGGATTAAAGAAAGATAAGATCAAATTAACCAAACCCGGCAATCTTAAGACCCCCACATCAAAAGCGTCTACACTAGCTACATTGGCTACTCCCTTACACCTCCCAACAATTGAAATACCAGATATTCATTTATTGAGGAACATTGAAAAATTGATTAGATCTTTCACATTGCCACTACTAGAAAGACTAAAAACAATAGCCCTACAGCTGGAGAACTTAGAACAGGCAATTGGGGAGATCAAGGAGGGAAATAAGGATTTATCTAAATCCCCATTAGTGCCTCCACTTATTGCACCGGCCTCAAACACCATTAACCAAGAGGGAGTGAAAGTAAAAGTTACAACTCTCAACAAATTTCCCAAAAACGAATTGAGATTGAAGATCCTGTAAAGACACCCGTACCTAAAATTCTCAACGTAGATCTTCCTCCGGAAGCAGCTCCCCTTGTGGTGGTCCTTACAGGAGTTCCTTTCCTAGAGGATGGAAAAAGAGAAGACCACAGCCAACTAAAAAACAAGGTTATTTTTTGGCTTAAGCAGAATCGTCCACTTCCTCCAGATATAAACGGAGAAATTCTATGTGTTAGGCGTCTTCCCTGGTTAGGACATAGAAAAAAAGATATTACGGGGGATTTCATAATAATTAATTTTAGAGATAAAAGGGCAGTCAGATACATCTTAAATTGGTTTCCTTTTAATTCCACCAATACAATTGAGGTATATGACCTGCCCTACTTTTATCCCAGAGTACACCCGATCGTTGAAAATAATTTGAACCAACCATTTCAAAATCTGGATGATCGTATTAGATCCTTATTTCAACATCAGGATGCCCACCCTAGGCCCCTGTTTAATCGTCAAGCTGACCACGTCACTCATTCACTTCAACATCTGGAGGATTGTCCCAGGTCCCCTTTTTTAGGCCAGAGAGATCATTATAATTCTTCTTATCAACATAGGAATGACGTTTTTAGGCCTTTTCCTCAAAATCAAAATCATTGTTCCGCTTCACAATTTTACCCTCAGTCTGATCGTCTCATCCCTCCAATTCACTATCAGACAGGTCACTCAAGGTTTCCATCCCAACATCAGGATGCTCGTTTCAGGTCCTTATTACCGCACCAGGAGGATCGTTTTGGGCCTCCACCTTGTCATCAGGATGACCATTTTTTACCTCTTTATAACCGCTATGCGGCACTAACAGGCTTGGAAGGAGTGGACTGACTTAATTCATGTGGAGTAATAAAAGATGCAGTCGATACCCTACAAAAGGCGCCCTCCATTAGCATAGAAGTTAACTCTAACTCTACTTCGTATGCTTCTCATGTCTTTAATTCAAGACATGATCAGCATCAGTCCTCACCCATTGATCTATCAGGCAAGCTTATAGGTCTAAATCAAGCCGAACTTACTTTGGTCATAGAACGGGACCCAAATCTTAACCCTATTGTGGGACACGAATCAGATATGAAGAAATGTATAGGGGAGGAAATTAAATCTCAAATTGTAGTATTGTTTTGGAACATAGCAGGCCAACGATCAAAGGTCAGAAATGACATATGGAGGGATTTTAGTTCTAAATTTGACATCTTAGCACTTCAAGAGACTTGGGCCATTGATGTGATACACATGGAAGGTTTTAAAACCTATTTTACACCTGCCCAACCCTCCATTTCAGGTAGAGCGAAAGGAGGTTTAACAATTTATGTTTCAAAGCTCCTTAATATAAAGGAAGTAGTCCCTATAAATCTGGATCCAAACTTTCAGATTCTTAGGTTAATTTTAAACAATAGGGACAGCTTCCTTATAGTGAATTTTTATAATAATCTCTCTGATGCTGAGGCAATCATTTTGGTATCCCTGATCCGGTCCATATTAAAAACTAGAATTAGGAAGTCAACAAGTGAAGAGGTAATTATCTGGGGGGGGATTTCAACTTGGGACCATGCCTTACTACAAATAATAACAATATTTGTAATATTCTGGATGAATTTGGAAATCCAATCCCACACTTTAGACATTCCGTCTTAGGTAATGATCTACATGAAACCTTATTTGACCTAGACCTGGTCCAGGCAAATACCTGGAATGATAAGAACTTAACTCTGGCTCCTACTTTTCATGGGAGAGGATATTTAACAACTATAGATTATATTTTGGTCTCAAATGGCGAGAGGACTCTAGATGCAGGTTTCACTAGACACATAATCCCGCTCAGCGATCACTATTCCCTCAGCATTTCCCTATCTCTAATTTATAAACTGAAGAGTGGTTTGGGTACCATTTTATCACAAAATAATCTGGCGTTAAGCAGATTAAATGGCTATGCACTTAAATGGGGGAAAGTAGACCCCATGGAAACAACAAAGCAAGTAATAATGAGGGCCTATCCCTCCATTATGAAATGTCTTAATCCAGATACTACCCATACAGAAGTCATTGCAAGCTTTGAACTGATTGTCAAAGCGATCAATGAGGTCCTGTGGGTAGAAATAAATCATACTTCAAAAAAGAAGAAAGGCTGGTTCAATCACGACTGCACGGTTGCATACTCAAATTTAAAAGCTGCATTGAGAAAACCGATTAGGGTACCATATGAGATAACATCACTAAGGAAAGCCTATAATTCCGCACTAAAAATTAGGAAAAAAGAATTAAAAAATCAACTTTGGAAGCAACTGCACGAAACCTGCTCTCAAAAAAACTCGGCAGCCTTTTGGCAAGTGGTAAAGTCTCCTTTCCTAACCGATAACACGTATCATGCCAAGTTAGATCTAGCAGTCGAAGAAAAGGAATGGGTATTTTATTTTTCCAAGATTTTCTCAGCTGGTAGGGAGTCACTCAAATCGCAGGATTTAAATCCTCAGAACTTTAATTCCTGGAATGACTTAGATACCATCTATACTATTGACCTACAGTTCTCTCTGAAACAAACTGCCCTGGCTCTGAATGCAAGTAAAAAAGGAAAGGCACCGGGCCCAGATGGTGTGCCTATTGATTTATTTAAAAACCAAATGGACCTCTGGACCCCCCTTTTAACCAGAGTCTTGAATGCATCTTGTAAAATAGGTTTACTACCTTCATGGTCAAAATCCGTACTAGTCCCCATCTTTAAAAAAGGTGATCGGGAGTCAGTATCCTGCTATCGTCCAATCTCTCTTTTAGACTCCCTGGGTAAGGTGGCAGGTCGAGTCATTTTAGAGCAATTACAAGATTGGGCGGATGACGGCAGGATTATTTCAGATTTACAGTACGGGTTTCGCCAGGGCCTGGGGACCATCGAACAGGCCCTAAACCTTTCACTTTTGATCGACAAGTATGTGTATATTAAAGGAGGAGACCTGTATATGGTCTATGTGGATTTATCGACTGCATTTGACTGTGTCTCCCATTCCAAACTTTGGGCTATACTGGCTGATATGGGGGCTCCACTGATCTTGCTTAAGTTTATTAGGGAACTTTACGCAAATGCCACCGCAAGAGTGCGTTATGGGGTGGGGGGGTAGTTGACGGATGACTTTCCAGTAGAAAAAGGGGTTAGGCAAGGATGCGTCCTGGCCCCTTTCCTCTTTACATTGTCTATGTCTATGCATTGGTTTTTGTAAGGCGCGTATATCACCCGAAGGTCTCATAGCGCCGACAGATGTTCAGATGGTGAGGTAGGAGACATGCAGAATTAAAATAGCCATGTTTTTAGAAGTTTGCGGAATCTCTGATGGCTGGGTTCAAGTCTTATGTGTAGAGGCAGAGTATTCCAGCTTTCTGGGGCAATTTTGGAGAAGGATCTATCTCCATTTCTGACGGTTCGTACTTTGGGGACCGCTAAGAGGTGAAGGCTGGAAGATCTAAGTGTTCTAGCAGGGCGGTAGTTCGTCAGTTTGTTTGCTAGCTAGACTGGACCATTGCCATTCAGGGATTTATGGACTAGGCAGCATATTTTAAACTTAATACGTTTCTTGATGGGGAGCCAGTGAAGCGCCTTCAAACAGGGGGCAGAGGAGGTACGGGCGGGTAGATCAAGGGCCATTCTGGCTACTGTATTTTGAAGAACCTGTAGTTTGTTCAGGAGATTCTCATTAATAGAGGCAAAAAGAGCATTGCCATAGTCCAGGCGACTAATAATTAGTCCCTGGATTAAAGGTAAGCGGGAGGACAGAGGAATCCACTTAAAGATTTTCTTTAGGTTGCGCAGGAGACCGAAGCTGGTATGAGAGATGTTATTAATATGGTCTGCCAAGGTAAGCTTATTGTCTAGCATTATCCCCAAGTTGCGGGCTGCTGGTTTGGGAGGAGGACAGGCACCCAGCGGTGCTGGCCACCATTCGTCGGACCAATGCTTGTGAGCATTACCAAAAAGCACAATCTCCGTCTTAGACGCATTGAGTAGAAGATAGTTCTCTGTCATCCAGTCCTTTACTGCTAGCATGCATTTTTGGAATCTCGATTTGATGTCGGTGGCGTTTGGTCCCAGGGTGATAAGGATTTGAGTGTCGTCAGCATAAGACACGGTCTCAAATCCGTAGGCTTTAATTAATCTTGCAATGGGAGAGACATAAAGATTAAAAAGCGTGGGGCTCAAGATAGAGCCCTGGGGCACAGCTTTATCTACTTCCTGATTAGCAGATGAAAATTTGCCAATCTGAACCTTTGAGGTACGTCCAGTCAGATAGCTTTGATCCATGCCAAGGCTGAGCCCTCGACACCAACCTCTGTCAGCCGTTCTATCAAAATGCTGTGTGAGATGGTGTCGAAGGCTGCAGATAGATCAAGTAATATTAAAATGGCAGATTGTTTAGCATCCAATGCTAACCTGATGTTATCGACTGTTTCTAGTAGGGCGGTTTCGGTGCTGTGGAATGCCCTGAATCCAGACTGGGATGGATCTAGAATTTTATTAGACTCAAGGTGTTTAATGAGTTGGGTATTAATTAGGGATTCCATGATCTTGCCAAACAGCGGGAGCAGAGAAATGGGCCTGTAATTCATAGGAAGGGAAGGATCGGCAGAGGGCTTCTTCAGGATGGGTCTGACGATGGCTTCTTTCCAGTGTGAAGGGACCGTTGTGTGAGAAAGTGAGACATTAAAAATTTTAGTTAGGTGAGGTACCAGGATAGGCGCAATTTTAGATAGGATGAGAGAAGAAGCTGGATCAGCAGGGGAGCCAGACTTAATTCTGTTCAAGGTATTAGTGACTTCTTCATCCGTGAATGGGTGAAATTGGCTAAGGATAGTGATGGGGACAGGCAGGGATATATTGATAGGTGGATCAGGAGATGGAGTAGGAGCATTGAAGTTGATAAATGATTTGTAAATATCATTTATTTTATTGTAAAAAAAAGACGAAAGGGTAACAGCCCATTCCCGGGACACATTTGTGACGGGTTGGCAGGTTAAGGGGTTGGAGAACTCTTTGACTATTTTATAGAGTTCTTTGTGCGAGTTTGCAGCCTGGTCTATCCTATTCCCCAAGTAGGCTTTTTTGGCTAGGGCTATGTCGCTCATATATTGGTGGTGAAGTTTTTTATAGTGAGATCTGTCACTAGGGTCTTTGGTGTGGCGCCACTTGTGTTCGTGGGCTCTTACAGCCAGTTTCATGGTCTTCAGTTCAGCAGTAAACCACGGGGACAATTTATTAGGACATCTCTTAAGTTTATTGGGGGCGATTATATCGAGAGTAGTAGTGATAGCTTGATCTAAGTCGATGGCTGCCAGGTTAGGATCATTGAGCAGTTCCGTGGGAGGGGGGGAAAAACGGGAGGAAAATGCTTCAGAGTTGATCCTATTCCAAGATCTACTCAAGATGGGGTCTTTACTAGGTTGGGGCGTAGGTGAGGTAAGTTGAATCTGGAAATGGATTTTAAAATGATCTGACCAAAGGACGGGTACAGAACAGTCAATCGTTATTTTGTTGGAGTTGGTGAAAAGGAGATCTAGGGTGTGCCCGGCAGAATGGGTGGGGCCGGTTACTAGCTGGTCTAGGCCTAACGCATTCATACTGGTGATGAGCTCGACGGTGTGAGGGTCTTGTGCAAGTTCAGTATGATGGTTAAAATCGCCTAATAGGAAGAAGTTAGTCGAGGATAGAGCATGTGAGGCGATGGTTTCGGTAAGTTTATTTACGAAATTAGTTTTAGTTATTGGAGGTCTGTAGAGGAGGGCTCCTTTCCAGGCTTCTTTGTTCCCGAGTGTTACCGTAAAAGTACAGATTTCACCCCATTCAGCGGCAAGTGAGTTGACTAGGTGAAGCTTGATGTTGGCTCTGTATACGATGGCGATTCCGCCGCCTCTTTTATCTGGCCTATCCAGTCTTGAGATTTTATACTCCTGGGGAAGGGCAGTCGCAATATCTGGTAGTGAGGATTCTGATAGCCAGGTTTCTGTGATAAAGAGAAGGTCGGGCTTATCAGAGTCTAGGAGTGACCAGATTTCGAGAGCGTGTTTGGGAAGGGATCGAACATTGCAGTATAAACAGGAAAGGTACATCGGTGTGACGGGTGGGGGTTTCCTGGTAGTAAGTGCGTTTACAGGGTGTCTTCCCCGAGACGATAGTCCGATCGGTACTTTGTTACTGGAGGAAGAGGAGGCATGACCTGCAATGCTTGTGGCTGGGCTGCTGGTGTTCATGGCCAGTAGATCCCGGCGGGAGTATTTAGTAAGAGCCATGGAAAGGGGAAGATGCAAACGGGCAGGGGTCCTGGCGTCTGGCGGCGGTCAGGCGCAGACGGGCTTGCCTTTGGCGCGCCTTCGGCGCGCCGCTGGCGCGCCCGCTGCGCGCGTCCGCTCTGCGCACTCGGTTTTAAGTGGGGAGTGGGCGGGACCGCACAAGCATGGAGCGCTACCTTCCTCTCTCACCGGAAGTGAGGATTTGTAAGCTCCGTGTCTGCCCCGCCACTCAAACGGCACAAGCCGCGGCGGACTAGGGGACACCAATGAAGTGAGTAGAGCAGAAAACGGTAAGCGGTAAACTTAAAAACACAGTAGACAATTTTAAAAGTAACACGCTAAATCAGTTCTGCTAGACACCTACGTGGATTCGTGGTGGGAACAATCTGTTGTGCGCGTCCGCTCTGCGCACTCGGTTTTAAGTGGGGAGTGGGCGGGACCGCACAAGCATGGAGCGCTACCTTCCTCTCTCACCGGAAGTGAGGATTTGTAAGCTCCGTGTCTGCCCCGCCGCTCAAACGACACAAGCCGCGGCGGACTAGGGGACACCAATGAAGTGAGTAGAGCAGAAAACGGTAAGCGGTAAACTTAAAAACACAGTAGACAATTTTAAAAGTAACACGCTAAATCAGTTCTGCTAGACACCTACGTGGATTCGTGGTGGGAACAATCTTGTTGTATACAAATGGGCTGGAAAGAGAGATGTTGAGGGGATCCCAGGATCTTCCTATGGCAAACAATCATCCAATACCTGCACTCCTTTATGCAGATGACGCCGTCATTTTGGCTCGTACCCCCCGTGAACTTCAAAAAAATCTGAATAGATACTCCACATTTATGGCAAGCCTTGACCTGAAGATAAATATTAGTAAAACCTTTGTCATGAGGGCAAGCTCTGGCCACAAAAGTATAACTAAAATGAGGGGCATCTATCTGAACCAAGAGAAAATAGCTACCACTCAAACATACCCTTATTTAGGCATAACAATAGATCACAAATTATCCTGGAAATCGGCTGTAGAAACTAGAAAACTTCTTTTTCTAAGAACAGCAACAGCCCTTGTTAATTTTACCAGGAAGTTGGGAAATAGCGCTCCAACCGAAATCATTCCGATCTATAAAGCTAAATGTCTATCCGTGGCTTTGTATGGGGCGGGTCTTTGGGGCTTTGTGAGTATGGATAACATCCAGAAAGTGGAAAATTCGTTTTTGAGGTTCCTTCTCTCAGTTCCTGGGAGTACGGGTACTTTTGCATGCCATACAGAGCTGGGTCTTGTTCATGTGACGGACCTAGCCAAAGTCGAACCACTTTTATTATGGCGCAAAATATGGTCCTCAGACAAAGCAACCCTCTCCCAGTCTCTCTTGTCCGACTGCTTAACCATGGATAATGTTCATAGGTCTAAGTGGCTGTGGTACATTGCAACTTTTCTTCATGATTTGGGCTGGGATAAATATTTTCATAATCCCTCCTCAATATGTGAGGTTACGAGGAAGATCTTAAAAAATAAAGCCCTCGCCCATTTGGAGGAGTTGAGACTGTTGAGCGAAATCGTTAAACCTTCTGTCACTCACAGTCTAATGATACAACTGGTACCTACAATACAGCCGTACCTTACTTTCAACATCACAAGCTATGAGCGCTACCTATTGGTAAGATTTAGGATGAAAATCTTTCATCGAATGGTCACATTTCCAGTGCAAAATAATTGGGCTAAAATTCTTTCTCCTTGCCCTTGTGATCTTATTTCCCTACAATCGACTTTGCATACTATTCTTTTTTGTAAATTTTATACGGAACCAAGGAAAAAATGGCTTATCCCGTTTCTGAGGCATATTGGTCATAGACAATGTCGTCCAGCCTTACTCTTTTTACAGATGTTGGAGGGAGAGTTGTCGGTATTTATAGTAGTCAGTTTTTTTAAATCTATTGTTCGTTATCGTAAGAACTTAGATTAAAAAGCCACTGAGACTACTTAATGTCATTACTGCGTCAACTTTAATGGTTTTGTAATGTGGTTTCAGAAATTTTTAAACCAAAGATTTTTTAACTTGTAAACAATCATGTTTTTTAAGACTGGTAATTTTATCGTGTGTTTTTTATGAATGATTATTTTATTGTATGCTTTTATGATTTGTAACAAAAATCGAAATAAAGTAAGAATTGAATTGAATGTATTGATGCTGTCTCTGTGTTATGCTGTGGCACAGTATCTCTTCTTTCTGCCTACCAGTAGATGTTTAAAAGGTTTACTGATTATGTCCTCCGTAGGGCCTTCAACATCTTCGAGGGCCTCTCAAAAGCTGCAGTTTCACTTTGCCACCACATACACCAACTGTAGACCGCTTCATGAGACACACATGGAATGCACGAGCAGTTTGCTGAACCACAGCAAACTCTCAGGAAGAGCAGTCTTCCATCCTTGGGGGTACGTGTACCCTATCTCGTCGCCATTTGTAGCATCCGCCACAGCCCAGGAGTATGTAACAGACTATGCCACACATCGAACTCTAGATTGCACATCTTTATTCTTCAGCGTGCAACCGTTAACTGAACACACAGCATCACAAACTTTATTAACCACACCCAGTCACATCCACTGGATCATTTAATACTTGTAAGGAGTATGTCAAGGACTATTAGAGGCATCATATTCACAAACACAGGACATGACATCTGTCAACCGGCCAGTATTATTTAACATTTTCGTTTCAAATTGTCATTCCTTCTTGCTACCACCACCCGACACAAACACTATCACTTTCCATTGTACAGCCTCATAGAATTGTTTGAGAACTGGATTTAAAAAAATGGATTGAGAGAATGTGCATTTTGTCTTCATCACTTTACCTTCTAACTTCACTCATAGGTAGAAACTAAAAGTGTAGTGCAATGTTCCGACATTATCATTTCAAATACAAGCTCGATTTTCTTACCATTCACACCAAATGCAAATATCCTGAACCACACAGTTCAAATGCTCAATGGCACTCCTAACACTTGGATGGTAAAGAGATGTGGTTTTATGTTTAATTGAAAACAACAAAAGAGTGACTGAAAAATTCCTAAGAAAGTACTAGGGAATAGAACAGCACAAGGATAAACCTATTTGTTTAAAAGAACCATTACTCACCAACCTAGTTGGTGACATGCTTCATCATTGGGTTCCCACCAGAGAGGCCGAGTGCCTCCCTGGTGTGCTACGATGCCTGAATTACAGCGGAGCAGGTTTTTTGTGAAGAGATGTGAGGGCAAAAGGTGGTGCAAATTTAAAAGGTGGCTGGTTTTATCCAAAAATAATTTTAATGGTGGAAAACCAGCGACCATTAAAAACAGGTGTGACGGACGATTGGATGGATAGTTAGGTTGACCAGACCCGTCCGATTTAGAAAAACAAGTGAAAAGTGCTCGACATGTTTCTGGTTATCAGAGCAATTGTGCTAAGCATTCTGTAAGTTTGTAGGTCTCTCAGGTCCCACACCTGCACTTTGACTACACGAGATAAGACGGAATAGACACAGAATAAAGTAGGTTGGTGGTTTATTGAGGTTATGGACAAGGTCTTGGTATGGTAACTTAGAAGTCCGTATAAGGAAGGGAGGAACAGAAAAACATTAACGATCCAGGACATTAGAGAAGCAACAAAACAGTTCCGGTAGCCACTTCCATAAGTCTCTCTTGCGTGAAGGCTTCCAGACGACTCCTTTATAGTTTTCTCGGTTTGGTTTGGCGTCCCCGGTATGTAAAGAAACAGAAAAGAATAACCTCCCGTCAGTATTTTGACCTTTAGACTCTTAATGGGTGTGATTGACCCTTCACCATTTTGTCACCACAGTATGTGAGGGTAGGGAGTGTGAGGAGTAGGGTATTCTGACTAGTGCCCTGTTTTACTCGGTCTCCCAGCTTTCACCCTCCCAGTCAGCACTTTTAAATAATTCAGGAAAGACACTGACCTGGAGCCACAGTCCTCCAGGACCGTAGCGTTGGGAGTCTTGGCGTTCTCTCCCTCCGAGGGATGGCTGGACTCTGCAGGGATCTCGGTTGGGGCCTCGCCGCCCGTCGGAGCTTCTTCCCGGTTATTCCCTTGGCGCTGCTCGGTGTACGCTGCTGTCTCTGCCGCCGATTCGTTCTCCCACGTTTCTTCGCTCTCTGTCGTCTCCTCCCTCGCTGCTCTCTCCTCCTTCGCTTCTCCTCCTGTTCTCTCCTCCTCCGCTTCTCCTCCCTCCTCTCGTCCTCCCGTCTTATCGCGAGCCGAGCGATCCGCCCCCGTCTGGAGGACTAGACCGCCACAGTCCCCTCCATGGAACTCGGCTGCCGCCATCTTGAAGGGCACGGAAGCGGCGGCTTCCGAACAGCCCGTATCACACTGCCTTTCTCCTCGGGATGGCCGATCGGGCCATTCAGATACGGGAAATCGGGAGAGATAGTCCGCGTTGCCTTGCAACCTTCCCGGAATGTGTATGGTCTGAAACGAAAAAGGTTGTAGCGCTAAGAACCATCTTAGTATTTTGGCGTTGGTGTCCTTATTCGTGGCTAGCCAGGTTAAGGGAGCATGGTCCGTTAGCAGAAAGAAATGTCTCCCTGATAGATAGTATTGCAGGGACTCTATGGCCCACTTAATGGCTAAACATTCTTTCTCCATGGTTGCATATCGGGTCTCCCTGGGGAACAGTTTCCGACTTAGGAATAACACAGGTTGTAGAAGCCCTTGGGTATTAGGTTGGGATAGGACAGCACCCACCCCTCTATCCGAGGCGTCTGTTTGTAACACAAAGGGTTTATGGAAGTCTGGACAAGACAAAACAGGTGCGCTACATAGAGCGGTCTTTAGGGTATTGAAACTGTCTTCCTGCCTCTTCCCCCAGTCTATTTTGGCCTTTGGGGTTGTGTGTCTCAGTAGGTCTGTGAGGGGACTCGCCAGTTCGGAGAAATGTGGAATAAATCTTCGATAATAACCCACTAACCCCAAAAAGGCTCGAACGTCTTTCTTGGTGTAAGGGCGGGGAATCTTCTGTATAGCCTCTAGTTTGTTGTGTTGCGGTAGAATCGTACCGTCCCTGATTGTGTAACCCAAATATTCTATTTGGTGTGTCCCAAGTGTGGTTTTCTTGGGATTTAAAGTAAGCCCTGCATGCCTCAGGGTTTTGAAGATATTGTTGAGATGGGTTAAGTGTGTGTCACAATCGGGACTATATACCACTATGTCATCTAAGTAGGCGACGGCATAGTCCCGATGTGCTTTTAACAGAACGTCCATCAGTCTTTGAAAAGTGGCAGGTGCTCCGTGGAGACCAAACGGCATCACCTTAAACTGATAGAGACCGGATGGAGTTGAAAACGCCGTTTTTTCTTTGGCTGACTTTGTCAAAGGGATCTGCCAATACCCTTTTGTTAAGTCGATGGTGGACATGACTCGTGCTTCGCCTAACCTCTCGACTAGTTTGTCAACCCGGGGCATTGGGTAGTTGTCAAACTTGGAGTGTGCGTTCACCTGGCGAAAGTCTATACAGAAGCGGAGACTTCCGTCAGGTTTAGGCACTAACACAATGGGTGAACGCCATGGGCTGTGTGAGGGTTCGATAATGTCGGCTTTGAGCATGGACTCTACCTCTGCCTCTACAGCTCCTCTCCTAGCCTGTGGTATCCTATATGGTTTGAGATTCACCACCATTCCTTCTTGAGTGATAATGTTGTGTGCTACTAGTGATGTACGGCCCGGGTTCCCAGAACTTAACCCGGGGTATTGGTCCAATAAATCGTGTACTTGCACTCTCTGTTCAGGATGTAGCCTAGATCCCAACTGGGGTCTCTCGTCATTGAACCTCCCCTCGAGTTTCAGACATATATCCAAAGGTTTGTTTAGGGTTACTTGGCATACTGACTGTATCCTCTTATCATCCCTGGTAGCGGCCTCCTTCTCCTCCCACTTCTTCAACAGATTTATGTGATATGTCTGTCCTGGGCTATTGGTGTGGGGTACCGCTATTCGATAAGAGACCGGAGTGACCCTCTGGGTCACTGTATACGGTCCTTGCCATGTTGCCAACAGTTTCTTTTCCGAAGAAGGCAACAGAATCAACACTTTATCTCCCACTTTCAACTCTCTCCTTTTGCTGGTGCGGTCATACTGCTCTTTTTGGTTAGCCTGTGCTTTCTCCATGTTTTGATGAACGGTGTCCCACAGATTCGCTAAGGTTTCCTTCAGGGTATTGATGTACCCTAAAAGAGGTTTCCCTTCATCCTCCTCCTCAGTCCACTGCTCTGCTGCTATTTCTAATAACGTGCGAGGAGTACGTCCAAACAGGAGTTCGAAAGGACTGAATCCTGTGGATTTTTGCACGTGTGTTCTGATGGCGAATAAGACCAGAGGCAATTTCCGATCCCAGTCTTTTCCTGTGTCTCCAATCAGCTTCTTCAGGATGGTCTTGATGGTTCGGTTATACCGTTCCACTAGACCATCCGTCTGGGGGTGATACACTGAGGTTCGGATTTGGCGCACCCCTAATAATTTGCAGATTTCTTTCATTAACTTGGCCATAAAAGGAGTTCCCTGGTCTGTTAACAGTTCCAACGGGAAACCTACTCGGGAAAAGAAAGAAATCATAGCCTGAGCTACTGCTATCGTGGTCATACTAGTGAGAGGAATGGCCTCGGGATAACGAGTAGCATAGTCCACCAGGACCAAAATATACTGGTGTCCCCTTGCTGACTTTATGAGTGGCCCTACCAAATCCATACCAACTCTCTGGAAAGGCACGTCAATGATGGGTAAAGGACACAAAGGTACCTTTTTATCTGTAGAAGGATTGATCATTTGGCACTTAGGACAAGTTGCACAGAATCTAGCGGTTTCTTGATATACTCCTGGCCAATAAAATCGTTCTAAGAAGTGTTTTAGGGTGTGTTCTTGACCATAGTGACCCCCTCCCGCGTGACTATGAGCTAATTGCAGGGCTTGTTCCCTGAAAGCTATTGGTATCAGCAGTTGTTCATACCTCCGACCTGGACCACCAACGGCCCTATACAGCAGACCGTTTTTTACAAAAAAATAAGGGCCTACCTTGTCGGGGTCAGTTTCCTGAACATGCTTCCAGGCTTGTACCAGGGTGCTGTCGTCTTTCTGAGCTGTTCGGAAGCTGCGGGCGGGGGTATTGCTGTCGTCTGGGGAAGAAAGCATACATGAAGATACACTAGAACAGGCTCGTGTGTATTGTTCTTTATTTCTTCTTTTCTCGCTACGGGATTTCTTTTCCCTGTCTTGGGGTCTCGTTATGGATTCAGTACAGAACGGGGCCTCTTGTAACCAGTCTATCTCCTCTCCTGACTGCATAAGTCCGGTTAAATACTCATGAAAAAGAGGAAGGTCGGTGCCTAACAAAACTTTTTCTGGAAGTCCCGATACCATCCCCACCTTTCGCACTTGTGGGTAACCATCTATCTCTAACATTACCTCCGCTAAGGGATAGGCCCTCACATCACCATGGACACAGGACACAAGCACTGTCTCCCCATCACACGCTTTTGCCCCCGGAAGCACTTCTTTGGCTATTACGGTGTGGTGACATCCGGTATCCAGTAAAGCGTCTATTGGTTTCCCATTTATCCTGACCGATTTCTTATACCTCTGTCTAATGCCTCCTGTAAGTAAGACCTTTCCGCGGGACCACCCCACCTCCATGGGCTCTGCGTGGTCTGTGTTCAAGGGGCAATTCCGGGCTATGTGTCCCCACTCAGCACAACGAAAACATTGGGGACCCAGATGTGCGGGAGTTGCTTTTGGAGATGGTTTGGGAACTGGTTTTGTTACGGGCAAGGGTCGCCTATCTCCTTCTCTGGAGGGTTTGGACAGGGTTTTAAGGGAGGTTAACGGGGCTCTGGCTGTTTGAGCTTTAAAGTCCGGAGACCTATGGTATGCACAAGCTAGTTCGATGGCTGTCTGTGGAGTTAGAGCCGGATGCTGTTTCACCCAAGCTGTCGTGTTATAGGGTAGGGCATCCAAGTATTGTTCCAAGAACACTTTCTCCACCACCTCCTCTACAGAGGCAGTACTGGGTTGAAGCCAACGGGTCCCTAAATCTTTGATGCGATAGAACAAAGCTCTGGGATTGTCTCTGGTCGCCCATTTTTCCTTGCGAAATCGGGCTCTGTAATATTCGGTATCACATCCTAGTCGTTCCAAGATGGCTCTCTTAATGTCCTGGTAGGGGGTGACACCTGCGGTGTTGGCCGCCTGGTAGGCTGCCTGTAGTTCGCCTGACAAGAGCGGGGCGATGTACTGACCCCACATTTCTGGAGGCCAGGCAGCAGTCGTTGCTACTCTTTCAAAGTTCGTAAAGAAATAGTCAGGGTCTTCACCCTCTTGGAACTTTTGTAAGACGCTCCCAGGGACGTGGGGATGTACCCGGGTGTTGGCTATCACATCCGTTAGTCTCAGTATGGCGGTGTCTTGCACCTGTTGGTTGTTTGTTAACAGGGCGGCCTGCGCTGTCATAGCCGTCTGAAAAGACTCCCTTTCCTTCTGGGCGTTTTCATTTTGTTGCTCCAGGACTAATTGCAAATGTCTCTGTCCCTCAGCTAACTGGGTGATGATGTCCTGGAGGGTTACGGGTTGTGTCATCTTCAGGCCTCAGATGACGATCCCACTTCTGACACCACTGTAAGTTTGTAGGTCTCTCAGGTCCCACACCTGCACTCTGACTACACGAGATAAGACGGAATAGACACAGAATAAAGTAGGTTGGTGGTTTATTGAGGTTATGGACAAGGTCTGGGTATGGTAACTTAGAAGTCCGTATAAGGAAGGGAGGAACAGAAAAACATTAACGATCCAGGACATTAGAGAAGCAACAAAACAGTTCCGGTAGCCACTTCCATAAGTCTCTCTTGCGTGAAGGCTTCCAGACGACTCCTTTATAGTTTTCTCGGTTTGGTTTGGTGTCCCCGGTATGTAAAGAAACAGAAAAGAATAACCTCCCGTCAGTATTTTGACCTTTAGACTCTTAATGGGTGTGATTGACCCTTCACCATTTTGTCACCACGGTATGTGAGGGTAGGGAGTGTGAGGAGTAGGGTATTCTGACTAGGGCCCTGTTTTACTCGGTCTTAAATAATTCAGGAAAGACACTGACCTGGAGCCACAGTCCTCCAGGACCGTAGCGTTGGGAGTCTTGGCGTTCTCTCCCTCCGAGGGATGGCTGGACTCTGCAGGGATCTCGGTTGGGGCCTCGCCGCCCGTCGGAGCTTCTTCCCGGTTATTCCCTTGGGGCTGCTCGGTGTACGCTGCTGTCTCTGCCGCCGATTCGTTCTCCCACGTTTCTTCGCTCTCTGTCGTCTCCTCCCTCGCTGTTCTCTCCTCCTCCGCTTCTCCTCCTGTTCTCTCCTCCTCCGCTTCTCCTCCTGTTCTCTCCTCCTCCGCTTCTCCTCCCTCCTCTCGTCCTCCCGTCTTATCGCGAGCCGAGCGATCCGCCCCCGTCTGGAGGACTAGACCGCCACAGTCCCCTCCATGGAACTCGGCTGCCGCCATCTTGAAGGGCACGGAAGCGGCGGCTTCCGAACAGCCCGTATCACACATTCATCAGGACTGAAAACGTTCCACGGCAGTATACGCACCCTAAGGCGTACCCTAACCAGTGGAAACTTGTGAACGATAAAACTCACGGTTCTACCTATGCAGTCTCCTGGTATTGCCAAAGGCCTCTGGTCTGTGAAATGAAGGCTTGTTTCACGCCATGGGTCCTGGAGCGGGGCTAGAGATGCTGATAGTATTTCTATGTTGGCACTCTCCCGCTCGTTACCTAACGCAGGTCCTCACCAGCCCGAATGTTTGTTGTTGTTCTTTTGTTGTTTTCAAGTATATTCTTTAGGGGAAATAAGAGTGACTATCCTTCTCTCTCTTGTTGATACTATATGTTTTATGTTTAATACCATAAGTATTTAAGACCTCTGCCATCTTATCTGATTTCAGCTTAGTACCACTATCTGTTAGAACGCATGCAGGAAAAATACAGAATAAAAACAGGATCACAGTGTGGGAATCGACATTGCCAGCAAACATAACAAGCAGGCCATTTAAAAATTGTGTCTACCAAAACCAAAATACATTTTATTTACCTGTCCTCCAACATACAGAACCCAGGATGTTAAAACTCAGATACTCCCAGAGCATTTTTTGACAGTCGGTTGCCAGGGCATTTTTTGACAATCAGTTGGTTCCGAAGAGAGATTCAAAGCTTTGTAAGACTTTTCTGCACTTCTACATTCTATGCACCCCCTAACACAACACTCCACCTCAATGTCTCACCCAGGCCACCTATAAACATCACACATACTTTTCTTTTATTTCACGATTCCAATATGAACCTCATGGCATACATTTATAATCCTGTTTCTCAAGGACACTGGAGGGGTAATCTTCACTCCTCTCATTCAAACCAATCCTTCATCACTAAGCTTGTCATGTACCTCTCAAAATGCCCTTTGCATGAGAAGCTAACTGTGACTTGCTCGGCCAATCAACATAGATGCATTCCTTCACATTCTTCAAAACAATATTCTCACAGTATGTCTTCAGTCATCCCTTACTAGTAACTTCAATTTTCTCTCATTCAACCAAACCTAATACTCTAGCAAGACCAAATTCATTTCATTTGTCTGTATCTTGTTCTCTCACAGCTAGTGGCCATCCTGCCTAAAAAGTCTGAAATAGTGTTTTTACTTTATTTTGAAATTAGAATCTAGCAGCCTAACAGAATGTCTAGTGATTTCGCCAGAAGCTTTCTGTAACCCACTCAGAAGTCTCCTAAGTTTCTTGTGGTCACTCCTCAAAATAACACTACTTACCCAAATATATTTCCTAAACTGTTCATAACCCAAACTCAAGAAACACTAGAAAGTGTTTCCTTTTCAGTGCTTTTCCTCTACTGGGGACTGATCTAGATGCATACATCACCATGCCTCTGATTATAAATATATATGACTCGTGGGTGTAAGTATATAGTTAGATTTTTTTTATATCTGAAGTTAATGTTAAGATATCCTCAATGATGGAAAAATAATTCAAGAAATAGGCCTTCCACTGTGTCCAACTCAAAACTGGTTCTCCTACAGTTCACAAGAAGGCTTATAGATGTGTCAAAGCTAATGCTTTTTCCAGGGAAACAGCATTTACAACGCTGATGATACCACGCAGGGACATAAGAACACGGTTGTTACAACGACCGCGTTGCTACCACGTATGCCATTACATCGCAAGACGTTTCAACGACTTGCGCTAGGTGGCGTGCAACACCAGGGAATGTGTTGGATTTTAACTCCTGCTGTTGCGCTAACTGGAGTAGGAATAGTAATTTATACTATTCCTAAATCCAGCGCACCACCTAGCGCAAGTCGTTGAAACGTCTTGCGGTGTAAAGGCACGCATGGTAACAATGCGGTCGCTGTAACAACTGCGTTGTTATGTACCGCGTGGTAAAAGCCTATTATATGCCTATTTCCGCTCATTGGCAGAACTATGTGGACTTTTGCTGAGTTTTATGTAACTTCACGGAATTCCACAGAGTCAAATTCCGTGAGATCCACCCACCCCTAGTTTGAAGCTGTGAATGTAAATCAAGATGGCTGCACGTAATGTCTCCTAAATGATCATGTAAAGTCATTCGTTATCATGCTGATGTGTGATTGAGGTGCATCTCTATTCATTCCTGAATGAACTGTATCAGACTTGCCAGGTGCCGTGCACCAAGGGTTAGACTATCGCATTTTAGTGTGATGTCCGCATCTCACAGTAAAATGCATTAGCCATGCATTTATTGCGGTCCAGGCCCAACCACAAGGCGCGCTCCACAAAGAGTGACATTTAATAGTGAGTGTGCCGACATTGAGTGCGCTGTGATACCTGAGCACCCAGCTGTCTCACAAATACACTGTAGCTCCTCTTGAACTTGTATATTCAAATAATCATCTGAAATCCGACTAGTCCAACGATACAGTTACTTAAGTGACACGTGACCCAAAGCTTCAATCTAGCCAATTCCGGGACTTTCTCACCAGCATACCATGTGGTCTGTCAATGCGTGGCATTTATTGTAAACAACAATTCTGAGGTCCTGTCAGTACCTTCACATGGATCTGGAGGGGCCGCCTTTCCTGTTGTTGTTTTCCGACAAGCGACCCACTCGTTGTGACCACCCAGTGCGTGTTTGATTGCCCCTTTAGGCACTGCGGTGGCGGGCGGAAGCTTTGTTCCTCCTCAGTGCTGCTCAGCTGTGGGGGAGGTCGCACTTAAACTACCACCAGGCAAGATTGTATTCAAATCATGCCGCCCCAACTCCTCTGGCGCAGCAGCCCGGCCCCCAGGCAGTCATCGCCGCTGCCGGGGCAGGGACCAGGCTATAGACAGGTTTTCTGCACTCTTCACCTGCCCTCTGTGCATGTTAGGGGGGGGGGGTATCACTTGTGTATAAGGAATAGGCCAGAGCCTGACCAGAGCCTGACCAGAGCCTGTGACTTCCAGTGGCGGCTCATCCGCTAAGGAGGAGGAGCATCATTCCACTGAACAAAAGGAAAAATCAAATGATAATAACTATTGTTATTATCATTTCATTTTCCCCATAGCTGTCAGTGGCTCTCAGGCGGGGCAGGCGGAGCAGGAGAGGAGTGGTTTGCACTCGTGAAGTGCGCACGACTGATTGGCCATCCCTCTTGGGCCAGCCAAACAGTCATGCGCACTTTGCATGTTCGCCACCAGGCTGCATTGCCCAGCCTGGTGAGGGACATGCAAAGCATCTCTGTCCCCATCTGAGCGCCGAACCGCGGCACTCAGACCAATCACAGTGCTGCATTGCAGCAATGTCATTGGCTCAGGGGAGCCTGGGAGCCAGGTGCTTCCTGATGCTGTCCAGGAGTCTGCAGGAGGATGTCGGAGGATGCAGGAGAGGCGTTTCAGATAAGTGTTTTTTTTATTTTTTATTTTTCGTTGTGCCCTTTGGGCCCCCCCACCTCGCCGCCCGGGTCCGGTAGCAGCCACTACTAGTGACTGCTGATGACCCAGACCCGTGGTGGCAACGGGCTCTGCATATCCCCATCTCTCAGCTGCAGCACTGAGATCACCAATCTAGAGAGGCTCAGAGTCTGCTGCTACCAGCGCAACACCAACACCAGATCATGTGATTGAGACAATTTAGCAGAACACAGCATTCCAGCCTGTGCAAGAACTGCCAGACCACTATGCTGCCAGAATTTCCCAGACAGTGGTAAGTGGTCAGTCCAGAAGGGGCAAGCAAGCAAGTACTGCTGACTGAGAGTGATATCTTTATTTGGATAAGTGCACTGTGGTCTGAAAAGTTTAGATTTAATGATCAGTCTGGTAATGTGTTTTAACCAGATGTGGTCTGCCAATTTTACTTTGGAGACAGCAGTGTGAGTTCCCTATGGTAGTGCAGTGCAAGTGGTGTAAAATGTAGGATGTGAGATTGTGCAAGCGTATGGAAGCGTTTTGGAGAAGAGATGTAGGGGCATATCAGCAACAACCGGCGATAATTATCGCTAAGCGCACTTAGCGCTAGGATAATTATCGCCGGCTAGCGTGGATTTTTATTGCTGAGATAGCGTGCTATTAGCAACGCTTATCTCAAAGCAATAAAAATCCTTGCGCTAACTGCCTAATGTGAGATTATCGCTGGAAAACCAGCGATAATCCCATGAAGTTTGGCGATAGCTTGCTGATAGAGCCTCATATACTTAGCCATGATATCCACCTTCCATAGGATATCATGGCTAAGTCCGTTTCAAAGAAGGCGTAAGGAAAGTAGCGATAACAGAGGTTATCGCTACTTTTGTTGTCGCTATGCTGCTTTGCGTGAGGCTTGATAATAGGAGAAATGTCGCTTAGCGACATTTCTCCCGTTATCCTGGGGAGGAACGCCGACTTTGCATCTCAGTAGAGATGCAAAGATGGGCATTCGGAATTCAGGCGCTAAGGCAAGGTTTCACGTGCTAGCGTGACCTTGCTGATATAGCGTTAAAATTATCGCCGCTTTTCGGCCGCAAACGGCCGCAAAAGCGGCAATAAGTTTTTTCTCACCGCCTTGTAGATATGCCCCTTGGTGTTTTGAAGGAGAATGTGCAAGGGAAAAGAATGAATTATTGCTGTTGGCACCTATTGAGGAGGATTCTGCTGTCAGTGGCTGAGGAGGTAAGAAGCATGTTGCATGAAACCTTTCAGAGTGAATAATTGACTTGCGGGAGATTTGGAGCTAGCTTGTCGCAGTTAAGTGGTGCACCAAGGGCTATGGGAACTGACCAGTCCCGCGCTCATCTCCGGTCTTGTGTTTGTGGTGGGAAGGAGCGTTATACATGTAGTGGCTAGCATTTCCCAGCAGGTACGTGTCCAGTCCAGGAGCTAGCTACCCTGTTACTATGAAATGCGGTGCTGCAAAGGCCATCGAAAGTGACCGGTCCAGCCTGGTCTCAGCTCTTAGTATTGTGGTGAGAGCAGCATGATAAGTGCAGACTGAGAATTCTGCAGCATTTGGAGGCCAAGTTGGTGGCCAGTCCAGGCCTGGTCTTGGAGCGTCTTCTTTTTGTGATGATGGGGAGCAGTCAAGATAAGTACAGAGCACTTGGCTACCACAGTTGGCAAGTGGCCAGTCCAGCCCTCAAGCCTGTTACTATTATGGTGGGAATGAGGCCTTACACATGATGTGACATTAGTGGCAGAGGGTTTCTCTGAGCATCAGATAGCACCAATGAAGGTAATGTGAGCAGTCCCAGCTGCTGCCTGTTGTGCACTTCATGTGAATTGTAACACTAGGAGTCCTGACGTTTAACCCTAATCACTTTTCTTGTTGGGACTTGCCGTTTTCTCTCTTCCTATCATGTAGTATGTGCATACAAATAACAGCATGCAAAGGAAGCCTGGTTAAAAAGTAACAGGACTTGTGATCCTGTCCTGGCACATTTCTACTAAAGAATGAAGAGCTGACTTTGATAATGATGGGTTATTGAGAAAATGTACTCTGAATCCTGATTGGTTAATACACTCACTAAAGATGCATGTGTGCGTAATCAGAGAGAAAAGGAATTGAATCATAGATGGCTCAAGGTAAAAAGTGATAGGGTAATGAAGTAAAGGAGCACACCCTACAGTAAACTCTATTGGAAAATTAATCAACAAGTTTTAAAACTATTAGGCTTGTGGGTGCTAAGGTACTAGTTCCGCTGTCACTGCCTTTATTCGCGTATACTCGCGGGAGAAATTTTAAATCACTTCTGTCCACGCCATCCACTAGACAACCTATGGCTCACTACAAAGGAATGTCAAAATGTAATAATTGTGTGCACTGCAACAATGTGATTACTGGCAACACCCTGACACATCCATCTTCAGGCAAACCAATCATTTTGAAACATTCGTGTAATTGCAACTCCATGAATCTAATATATTGCATCAAATGCCCTTGTGGCAAAGCCTACATTGGCAAAACGGAAAGAAAAATCAAGGTGAGAATTACAGAACACAAAAGTAAAATCAGGAATTGCAGCACTTCTTCTCCACTTGCCACCCATTGGAATGAACTACATCACACCATTTCTCAATTAAGATTCCAGATAGTTGAACTCATTAGTACCACTCCAGGCACTGATACAACGCAAAAACTGCTGCAAAGAGAGATCTACTGTATCAAACACCTTAACACTTTGATTCCATCCGGCCTTAATGACCAAATTGACATGAACTGCTTCCTGTGAACACCTCATGTATCCTTACCGCATACTCTTGATTCCCGCATTACACAATACCCCATTCTAATACCTTTATTCCATTACCTTCATTTCAAACATAATGGGGACATAATCTTATATTGATGTCACTAATATTTTAATCATGTCTATGTATTATATCCAATTGTACAATTTGTATTTCCGCACAACCAGAGCGTTTTGTAAGGTATATTTGTCACGAACTATACACGGAGCACTTTATTAACCCACACACCCTTCTGTTTTTCAAGCCAACACATCCCGTTCCATGGTGAACATGCTATGCTTTTGACCTAGAGCTACATCCTGATTGGTTTCATGGTATCATCACATTAGACATTTTCGAGCAGTTTCATTTTTGCCATGTTTGTTTCTTGGGATTCATCCTCCACCCCTTCCATATTCATCCGTTTATTGGGAGCCACACTTTATTTTCGAGTTTTCCATTAATATTCCCCTTTTTTTCTCTCTTTTTCACGTCCCGATGTTCCAGTATTTTTCATTTTTTATCAACACGATCAAATCATCGATTATTTTCTCCCTTTCTGCACCAGAGAGTATTTCTTCCTTGCCCATAGTTCCACGTGACATTTCCAACGTTGCGCTTCCTATTTAACTACCGGGTCTCATCTTCCTATCACCGCACTTGTCTTAGCACGCTCCTTGGACCACAGATTTTCGCTGCTACGCTTCCGGGTTTCCAGCTACAGGTACTCCGTTGCTCGTAATGGGGCATCATTTACCGCTCGCTTTTTTGTTTACCACTTGCCCCTATAAAGACTCTTCTTTTTTTAGTGATCTGCCCGCAACACCGGCTCAACGTGACTCGTACAATTGGAGGCATCACCTGTTGCTACCACACGTTATAGATTCAACAGCGCTGCCACTTCACTCCATGAATAAGGCAAGCGCATAAACACATTATGTGTTTACCTTTCCATGATCTTTTATTTCTTCTTGATGAATACATTAGCCTGTCATTTACTACATTTTTGCATTTTAGATTTCTTGAACCCATTTTCAATTGTGGAATTGTTTGTGATAAGCATAGCTATCACATGTTCTCAGGTGAGCTTTATTCGTCACGCGTTTTTTCCTATAGTTTGCACCCTTATTATCCCATATTCTCCTTAAGGGGTCCCAAGCTCTGGCATTTTCAATCATTATTCCACTCCTAATCGAATTATTTTCACCAGGCCAGTACATCACCCATGTCCTATGCCTATAGTCACCACATATAGACATGAGCACTTCAATATGAGTCTTTCCTTCTCAACCACCCACACGGTTTTGAGCGTGTAGCATGCTGTGTGCTATTACTAACCTCCACCTGAGCATCATCGCATTGATATTGCTTCATAAAATTTCTGAACATAAAACTTACAGGGCACTTTCCGTCAACGACTTGAAACATTTTTCATTATGTATAATACAGCTGCGTTTGTTAGATAGTGAATAAGTCAACTTGTACATTCAGTTAAGAAACCATTAACTTGTTGTACTATTGTGAATTCTCATTAAGTTTTTCTTTGGGACCAAATGGTCTAAAACTAAGATGTCTCTGTTTACTTAAATATGTGTACAGTTTTTCATAGATGGAATTGTCATTTGAAACAACTTTGATTTAATTGTTTTCTTAGGGGGATCCCCAAGTTTGTGAACAGTGCACGGTACCAAGTGGGTTTTCCCACTTTTCTTTTTCCACGTTTCTCTTCCGCAGTGACAGCGGAACTAGTACCTTAGCACCCACAAGCCTAATAGTTTAAAAACTTGTTGATTAATTTTCCAATAGAGCTTACCGTAGGGTGTGCTCCTTTCCTTCATTACCCTATCACTTCACATGTCACATTAAGGAAGCACCCCATCAACATAATGTCGTTCGACTCCATTACTAATCTCACAGATAACAGAGCCACTACAAAGACCTATACTACAGACGAAGCCACTGAAATTTACTCATTAATGCAGGACGTCAAATTTTCGGATGCTCATGGAGGCTCAATCACTCAACAACTCAGACAACTAGAGTTTGTCACCAGGAGACAACTTAATCAAAAATTACATGCTTCTACTCTTGTGCAGTATCACAAAGCCAAACGCATACCTAGAGGACTTAGATTAGCAATAAAACCCATGTTATTTCGATTTCACCTGAATCCCATATTTATGGAGAAATGGTATGCGATATTAAATAAATGTTCGCTGGATTCAATCTTACTTATTATCGAGGAATTATCAAAGACCATTAGAGAACTAGAAGATGAAATTTACAACCTAAAAAGTGAATTACAACCACGTATGGAAACAGAAGCATGGAAACTTCAACTAGAGGTCATTAATCAAAAACTTGATCAATATGAAAAGGAACTTCAAGAGGGCAAACTTCGGAAATTCAAAAGAGACACAATAGACTATAAATTGAATGAGGTATACACCTGGGCCGATATCTACTCCCGAAGGCGATTTGATAAAAAAGGAACAACATCATCAGACGAAAGCACAGTTTCTGACCAAGAACTAACCACCAAAAGAACACCATTATCATCTCAACCATCAACATCAGGAACAGGAACCACAATCAGGGAATCCTCTTCAATTACGGCACAACCGCCTTTTTTACCACAGGCCACGGATCTAACCCGTCCCCCAGAAAAACAAGGCGAGGAAAGAGAAAAATCAGGCAAATCACTTCGGAGCTGGAAGACAGTAACTTAGTGATTAATATTTCATCACACACTTTGAACAAAAATCAAACAGACATCCTCTAAAAAGGATTGTTATTTGTACCAATTAATAAAACTACGTCACTAGATGTCGGAGTAGATTTACATAGATTTATGAGCCAACTACGACTGAAACACTTCTTCACCAACATTGTTCCACCTGGTGATCAAGCAATACCAAGTCTTCCAAATCCATTCAAAACTCGCAGTAAATTCATACCCCCGGTGTCTCACAAAATTTTGGATACCTTCGAACGATTGGTACTTAAGGACATTTCTCGTATTAATTTCCAAACTTCAAAGCACAATAATTTCACACAACGAGAACGATCTTTCATTACCAACATTGCTAACAATCCAGATCTCACTTTAAAACCAGCTGATAAAGGAGGCGCCATAGTCCTCATGGATACTTCATATTACATGGCCAAAGTCAACAATCATGTTATGGACACTAACACTTACATGCTATTACCTCAAGACCCTACTACACAATTGGAAAATATACTTTCCCAACTACTTCAGGAAGCAGTCGAACAAGATTGGATCACAGATCAAACCAAAAATTTCCTCACCATCAGAAATGCAAGACGACCTAAATTGTATATGATCCCCAAAATCCACAAAAACCCCTCTGATCCTCCATTTTGCCCCATTGTTTCAGCTTGTGGATCCATGTTTGAACCACTAGGAAAATTTGTTGACCATTATCTACAACAATTTGTTCAAAAGTGGCCTTCATACATCAAAGACACAACACATTTTCTACAACAGTTGAACACACTCCAAAACATTGATTTCTCCAACATCATTCTATGTACAATTGACGTCACGGCATTGTACACGTCTATTCCACACCAAGCTGGTTTAGAAGCCACTGAGTGGGCACTCCTCCGATCATCTGATATAGGAGCAGAAAAACTGTTTATCCTCAAAGTCTTACACTTCTGCCTAAATCACAGCTATTTTGAATGGGATGGACAATTCTACGCACAACTCACTGGAACTTCCATGGGTTTTTCAGGAGCACCGGCATACGCCAACACATTTATGGCACTCTTTGAACATGTGAACATCATGTCCAACCCCGAGTGGTGGAACAACATACTGATGTACTGTCGTTATATTGACGATATATTTATCCTTTGGAAAGGTACCATAGTCCAACTAGAAACTATGATAACAGACTTGAACACCATTGACCCAAGGATCCAGTTCACCTGGAACATCCAACAACATACGATTCATTTTTTAGATGTTCTCATTTCTAAAACAGAAGATAACAACTTGAAACCTCGGTGTTCTTGAAACCTACAGACCGCAACAGTACCTTGCACTATACCATTTTTCACCCAAACAGTTTTCTTAGGAACCTGCCATTTTCTCAATTTCTCAGAATCAGACGAATTTGTTCAAATCCAGAAATCACCAAAAACAAAGAACTGGAATACATGTCCCGCTTCCAAAATCCGGGATATCCAGACAATGTTTTACAAGATTGTTTACAACGGGCAGAGCAACAGGACAGAACCACGTTGCTCAAAAAACAGATACAACAATCTACTGACCGCCCAGTCTTCGTGTCAAAATTCTCCACAGCTGCAAGAGAAATACGAAGCATCATTAATAACAGATGGGAAATGTTATCGTCAGAAGACGACTTCAATAAAAGTTTCTCCACCAAGCCTTTATTCGCGTATACTCGTGGGAGAAATTTTAAATCACTTCTGTCCACGCCATCCACTAGACAACCTATGGCTCACTACAAAGGAATGTCAAAATGTAATAATTGTGTGCACTGCAACAATGTGATTACTGGGAACACCCTGACATATCCATCTTCAGGCAAACCAATCATTTTGAAACATTTGTGTAATTACAACTCCATGAATCTAATATATTGCATCAAATGCCCTTGTGGCAAAGCCTACATTGGCAAAACGGAAAGAAAGATCAAGGTGAGAATTACAGAACACAAAAGTAAAATCAGGAATTGCAGCACTTCTTCTCCACTTGCCACCCATTGGAATGAACTACATCACACCATTTCTCAATTAAGATTCCAGATAGTTGAACTCATTAGTACCACTCCAGGCACTGATACAACGCAAAAACTGCTGCAAAGAGAGATCTACTGGATCAAACACCTTAACACTTTGATTCCATCCGGCCTTAATGACCGGATTGATATGAACTGCTTCCTGTGAACACCTCATGTATCCTTACCGCATACTTTTGATTCCCGCATTACACAATACCCCATTCTAATACCTTTATTCCATTACCTTCATTTCAAACATAATGGGGACATAATCTTATATTGATGTCACTAATATTTTAATCATGTCTATGTATTATATCCAATTGTACAATTTGTATTTCCGCACAACCAGAGCGTTTTGTAAGGTATATTTGTCACGAACTATACACGGAGCACTTTATTAACCCACACACCCTTCTGTTTTTCAAGCCATCACATCTCGTTCCATGGTGAACATGCTATGCTTTTGACCTACAGCTACATCCTGATTGGTTTCATGGTATCATCACATTAGACATTTTCGAGCAGTTTCATTTTTGCCATGTTTGTTTCTTGGGGTTCATCCTCCACCCCTTCCATATTCATCAGTTTATTGGGAGCCACACTTTATTTTCGAGTTTTCCATTAATATTCCCCTTTTTTTTCTTTCTGTTTCACGTCCCGATGTTCCAGTATTTTCCACGATCAATTCATCGATTCTTTTCTCCCTTTCTGCACCAGAGAGTATTTCTTCCTTGTCCATAGTTCCACGTGACATTTCCAACGCTGCGCTTCCTATTTAACTACCGGGTCTCATCTTCCTATCACCGCGCTTGTCTTAGCACGCTCCTTGGACCACAGATTTTCGCTGCTACGCTTCCGGGTTTCCAGCTACAGGTACTCCGTTGCTCGTAATGGGTCATCATTTACCGCTCGCTTTTTTGTTTACCACTTGCCCCTACAAAGACTCTTCTTTTTTTAGTGATCTGCCCGCAACAAGGGCTCAACGTGACTCGTACAATTGGAGGCATCACCTGTTGCTACCACACGTTATAGATTCAACAGCGCTGCCACTTCACTCCGTGAATAAGGCAAGCGCATAAACACATTATGTGTTTACCTTTCCATGATCTTTTATTTCTTCTTGATGAATACATTAGCCTGTCATTTACTACATTTTTGCATTTTAGATTTTTTTAACCCATTTTCGATTGTGGAATTTTTTGTGATAAACATAGCTATCACATGTTCTCAGGTGAGCTTTATTCGTCACGCGTTTTTTCCTATAGTTTGCACCCTTTTTATCCCATATTCTCCTTTAAGGGGTCCCAAGCTCTGGCATTTTCAATCATTATTCCACTCCTAATCGAATTATTTTCACCAGGCCAGTACATCACCCATGTCCTATGCCTATAGTCACCACATATAGACATGAGCACTTCAATATGAGTCTTTCCTTCTCAACCACCCACACGATTTTGAGCGTGTAGCATGCTGTGTGCTATTACTAATCTCCACCTGAGCATCATCGCATTGATATTGCTTCATAAAATTTCTGAACATAAAACTTACAGGGCACTTTCCATCAACGACTTGAAACATTTTTCATTATGTATAATACAGCTACGTTTGTTAGATAGTGAATAAGTCAACTTGTACATTCAGTTAAGAAACCATTAACTTGTTGTACTATTGTGAATTCTCATTAAGTTTTTCTTTGGGACCAAATGGTCTAAAACTAAAGATGTCTCTGTTCACTTAAATATATGTACAGCTTTTCATAGATGGAATTGTCATTTGAAACAACTTTGATTTAATTGTTTTCTTGGGGGGATCCCCAAGTTTGTGAACAGTGCAAGGTACCAAGTGGGTTTTCCCACTTTTCTTTTTCAAGGTAAAAAGTGGCATGTGCATTTATAGCGCCCTCTGGCATTGCTAATTAGATCTCAACGATTTAATCTTACCTCATTTCATAACTACTAACTAACTGAAGGGAGAGAGGGCGAGAGAGAGATAGGCTTCAGTTACCTTGCAAAAGGCATACAAAACCAAAGAGGCAATCTTCTTACAACAGAATCTTTTGGAATTGTATTGCTAGGTCTCCTGTTTTTTTAATGTACTCTCACCCACACATTTCTATGTGGAATGCTTCACCATTGAGTCCTTACCCGGTACATTGTTACTGTATGGGTGAGCTCAACCTCTCTTGTTCGGGCAGCGGGGGAACTTTAATATTACCTGTAATTTACTTTTTTTTGGGGGGGGGGGAAGGAAAAATGAGTTTAAGAATATCGTATTTTTATTATTATCAGTAGGGGCAGCCTTGGCTCCAATAAAAACAAAGATGCTTAATGGCTTCCCCGTCCCCAAGTCAACATGTTTAAGTTGGTTGAGGTTCACCCTATCAGGTTAACCAGCATTCTTCAGGACAATTCGAGTCCCACACAATTCAAAAATCTATATCCTTAGTGGTCGGTGCACTCCACGCATACCACACATATATTTATTCTGTATACTGATACCGCAACTTTCGGTAATGCCTGGCAAATTATTGTTTTTTTTTTAAATAGTCCAAATGTGAGCATACAATTAAGGGGTCCCTCATGGTCCCATAAGAAGTCCCTAGCAGGTTACACTCAGCGTCACACTTTCTTCAAGAGTGTAGCCCAGTACAGCACCCTGTATGGCCCATAGGCTCCCACATTGAATACATACTAGGTGCTGTAGTGAGCTACGCAGGGCCGGCGTTAGCGCTGGTGGTGCCTGGTGCAACAATCATTTTTGGCGTCCCTACACCCCATGACCGCCTCCTCGGTTTCTCCCACTACCACCGGGCATAAGTGCCCCTTATCGCTACAATCATAAGTTATTGCTAAACACAGCTCCACCTCCCGCCCCTCCCCCCCCCACCCCTCCCTAGGTCAGCGCCCAGTGCAGCTGCACCAGTCGCATTGTCCTACAGCCGGCCCTGGGGCAACGTTACGCTGTTGATGGGGGAGTTAAAAGGACTGTTTTCTATGAATTGAAGTGGGCAATCTGACTCATCTAGTAGTAAGATATTGATATTTTTTGTATTTAACTGCATTTGTGTTTGCATATGTACACAGACTTGTCAATTGTTTATTATCATGGTGACACGATTGTTTTACGGTATGATCATCCTAGAAAGGGGCAGTAGACTGGCTACCTTCCATTTCTGGTGTTTTGAAGCAGTTTCAAGAAATTTTTAGAGCTTCTATTTGTCAAAAGGTTGTAAATTGAAGATATTTATCTCTTTACATGCACTCGATTGCTGTTCTACTTGCTAGAAAGTGCCATTCGAAGTGTCACACATCTGACCATTGAATGGTTCTTATAATTAGACTGAAACTCTGGAAATGTCACGCATAAGGAGTCTGACAACCTGGCGACTGTGCAGCTTCTCGAACGCACCCGTTCAGAGACAATTTAAACTTTTTTAATGACGAGTAGGCGCCATTGCATTCTAAGACTGGATATGCGTGAGAAAACCGTGCTCGGTGGACTCGTCGCCAAAATTCTTGTAGTGACCCTGCATGAAGTCAGAAGTGGTCTAATGATGTTAACTCCTATAGTAATAGCGCCCAGCAGGGAATCCCAAAAAAAACCAGCAACCAGGAGCCACACACTGACTGCCTCCCTTTCAGAATTCTCACCGTCCACATTCCAGAACAGACACTGGCCATCAATTAAGGGCCTCTCGTGTATCCACAACATAAAAGAATACATTTTTCTAACTTTCCACCAATGGCCGCATATGGCAAGATATGAGGGCCAGTGGTAGAAGAGGGCAAAGGGAAATAGGATATGAGAGAAAACAGAGACTCGAGACTTTAGGCCCTGCCTCATCACTCCTGGGGTCAAGGAGGCCTGCATGCGGCAGCACATCTCTCCAAGATAAAGAGTTGTCTTAAAACAATTGTCACTGGAATACCAAACATAACTGTATTTGTAAATAGGTATATCCAGGAGGCAATGAAATTATGTTATTCTGTGGCGTTGTCCACTGAATTATGGATTAGCCACATTTGACACATAATCCATTATCTTCTGCATAATTTACAGATTTTAACAAAAACAAATGTTTCTAGATCATACGATTCAAAAATCAATACAAGCGCTTCCCCAGTGTTGCTACACAGTGACAGGCTCTTTACCGATCAGTGACAGGTCACCTTTGTTTTGCTGATTGGTGCATTTAAGTGTTAGGCTGATACTAATGAGGTGAAACCTCTACCCAGACAGTGCCAACATTGAAAAAATGACAAAATATTGACGTTTTACAGGCATAAAATGTACTGCATTTAATCACATTATTTGCTTTTCTTGGCACATAATTAAATTAACCCTAAAATGTGTTCCTTCCTGACTCATAAGTCCAGTGGCTCTGGATAAACCTTAGCAGTAGCTCTGCATAAACAACTCTATGGGGCATATTATCAAGAACGGCGTTAAAATTATCGCCACTTTAGCGGCAGGAAGCTGCAGCTAAAGCAGCGATAATGGGCCTGATAATATGCCCTTAAAAATTCCAATAGAAGCCCAGGTTCACACCAGAACATGGGCTTCTATTGGAATTCTCAAGGGCATATTATCAAGCCCATTATCGCCGCTATAGCGGCAGTTTCCTGCCGCTAAAGCGGCAATAATTTTAACGCCGTTCTTGATAATATGCCCCATGCTCTTAGATAAGTAACTGCGATTTACTTAAAATGAAACAGAAGTAAATTTAAATATCTTGCAAAATACAGATACACTCAAACTTCTCCCTGTGTTTGGAATAATTACCTCAAGCTGTGTCACCATATGCTCTTTTGTGGAAGATGGGAAGAGCTTCTGTGAGAAAGTGCCATTTAGAGGGAGGCCTTTGCTGTGGTTTGGGCCCTGAAGAAGTTGAGGCCATACTTGTTTGGTACTCACTTCCTGTTTCAAACTGACCACAGACCTCTCAGATTGCTAATGCAGATGAAAGGGGAAAATCCCAAACTACTAAAGTGCTGCCATTAAGAGTATATGGTGCTGGGAGGTCATCCACATGAACTCCACAGCACCATGATGGCAACACTGAAGTCTGGGAAGTTTGGTATCAAACTTCTCAGCACATTAAGCCTGCACTGATGCCAGTGTGGGATTTAATGTACAATGTATGACAGAAGGCAACTTAGAGTTGCCCCCTGAACCTAACCTACAATCCACGTCTTGTCTGAGGGGCTGCCTAGGCTGCCACACAGCAGACATGTTGCTGGACCCCTGGGTAGAGAGCCATCCGCTCTCCTGGGCCTGCAACAATGCACAACCTGGGCGAGGTGCTAGGTCTCCTTCCCCAGGATGGGCAGGGGGAAGCTTCAAAGGCATGCCGCCTTTGTGAGCTTCTCCAGACCACTTGCTGTACTCAGCAACTGGCCCCCTCCGGTTCTGACCCCCACTCTGGCGGGAAGACTGGCTGGAAACTAAGCCTGGGCAAAGCACTACGCTACGCTTGCGTAGTTTGCGCTACTTCGCGAATTGCACGTAGCACAGTGCAAACACGCGTAGCGTAGTGTTGCGTAGTGCAGTGGTAATTTTTTGCTTGCTTGCAGTCCGCAACGTTAAGTTGGCGACCGCGAGCAAGCAAAATGACACCCCGGCGAGCCTTTTTCCTTGTTCGCGATCAGCAACATCAAGATGGCGATCGCGAGCGTGGAAAATAAACCTCCCGGCGAGATTCTCAATGCGAGGAGGTCAGGTTTCTCATTGCAAATGGTCGCGTATGCTCGCAGCCCTGCCAACCCCACCCCTCAGGTGGGGGAGGCGAGGTGAAGCACATCTCCGGGCCCCCGCCATCTTGAAGATGGGGAGCCCTACCTAATCAGGACTAGGCCACTGCCCCCCTCCCACAGGAGAGTGGCAGGATAGGGGGTTTACCCACCCCAGGACAGGGACCCAGTGGTCTCTGCCCCTTACCTACCTGTAACGCCCCTACATTTAGTATTTAGGGGCACCCTGAACCTTCCTTCCTCAGATTCCAGATTCTAAAACAGCAAAGAAGATCAGGAAGAAAGAAGATCTGCCATGCAGCTGTTAAGAAGAGGAAGACACCAACTGCTTTGGCCCCAGCCCTACCGGCTTGTCGACTCTCGAACCTGCTCCTGCTAAATCCCGGCACCTCCTGTGGCCAGCAACCTCACAAGCCCCGGAGGACCTGGCTACCTTGTGACTCTGAGCACCTGGGACTCCCACGAGCAGTCGCTCTGCTCAAAGCAAGTATCTAACCCCTGGCATCAGCCCGGAACAGCAAATCCTGCACACTCTGCACCCGCCAAGCCTGGCCTGTGCCGGAGTGGACAAAGACCCAGAGGACGTCCCCCGGCGACTGTGACACCAAATCCGGCACCCAAGGACCCACCTCGACGCTCCTGACGAAAGCCTGCAGCCTCAGAACCAGGGACCCCCCCAACAGTGATCAACAGAGGGTAAGATTTCACGACACCAAAAGGCACCCCTGCGCCCAGAGCCCTGCGGCCCCCTGTGCCCAACTCCTGGGTACCTACCTATCCTCCAAATACCCAACTTACCTCTCGAAGTGGTGGTGGCACCTGGAGAATCTTCGTTCCCGAGCTTGCAGCCTTTGTTCGTCCTTGAGCTTTTCCATAGCAATCCATTGAGCGCCCGATGGCTCAAAAGCACCCTGCACCCAGCCGCCCGAGTGGCCCTGGCAGTGCAACGTCTACTCCTATCTACTTCCCCATTTGCCCTGAGCAAGTGACCAGGAGCCCAGCTCCCACAGCCACGTGGCCTGCTAGTCAGCAGCCACCAACCAAGGGCCCCCTGCCTTCCATATGATAACATTGGGCCTAACTCACTCTGAAACCGGCTGCCCCTGTGCCGCTGAGGGTGCAACAACCGTACTTACCTGACCCTGGGAGACCTCTGAGTCTATGCCCAGAACCTTAACTCTGCCAGTCGAGTACTTACCCAAAAGCCGATAACTCACTTTTCTTCCATAGGGTTACATTGACTGGTTTCTCTTGAAATTTCTTCTAAGTGTGGAGTTTCTAAACTTTAAAATATTCACCTAAAATCAACCGAGTAATGAAAACGGAAATACTCGCCTGCTATTTGGAGAGATCCCAGTGCTGGATCTTGGTGCCCAGCACTGACCCTAAAAAGTACTTACGACCGTACTTACCACTAACTCAATTTTCTCCCATAGGAAACCATCGACTGTTTTTCTGTGAAATTTCTTCTACGTGTCGATTTTTGCAAACTACAAATATTCTTTAAAAATCGTACCATCTGTGAAAACGTAATTACTTACCTGTTTTAGACAGATTCCCCAGTACTGAGCCTAGGAGCCCACCACTGGATTACAAAAGTAATGAGAACATACTTTACCCGTAACTCAAATTTTCTTCCATAGGAAACCATTGACTGTTTTTCTGTGAAATTTCTTCTAAGTGTCGATTTTTCAAACTTATAAATATTCCTTAGAAATCGCTTGTGTAACTTAAATGCAGTTTCTCAACTGTTTACAGGTGGTACACTAGTGCTGGATCTAGGATCCAACACTGACCTAGAAAAAGTAACCATACCCCACTTACCTGCTAAGTGAATTTCCTTCCATAGGATAACATTGATAATTTGATTAGAAAACGTTTCTGTCAACTTTTAAAATAGCAAAATATTGCTTAAAAATCACAACAGTAACTAAAACAAATTTACTCACTTGTTTCCAAGAACTGTCACAGGACTGAATCTAGGCTCCAGTCCTGGAGTTAGAAAAGTAATCCTGAAAGTAATCAATTGCACATAACTTAAAATTCCCATTGAGCTCAATGTATTATTGTGTTTGAAATTGTGTTGCCTATTGCAAGAAACTGTAACTATTACCTGCAAAAGTCAATTGTCTATTACAAAGTATTTAACTAAAGCATCTCATTCTGAGAAAGTATATTTTGATACCTATTGTTGGTTCTAAAATAAAACAACCTTATATTTTTTTTATACAAACCATTGGCCTAGAGTTCAGTTCTTGAGTGTGTGAGACCATTTGCTAACTGAGTGGGTACAACAAATGCTTTACACTGTCCTCAGATACTGCCTTACTGCTCGACCAAGCTACCACTTTAGAGAGTAAGGTTATATCTAACTTTAACCTCTGCCAAACCTCAGGGGACTGTGGACTCTGTACACACTGTACCTATTTGGGAACAGTATATCCAGAGCCACTTTCTTACAGCTTCTACTTAACATCAGTAGAAATACAAAATAAAGACATCATTAACATCATGTGGTTCCTTACTGTTAGAAATGGGATTTCTGGTTGGCTAGGGCATGCGCCTAAGCCAGGCAGAAACCGTCACTCTAGTCAGGGCAAGGGAGTTACACACTGAAGATAACCCCCGCTCACCCCCTTGATAGCTTGGCAGAGCAGTCAGGCTTATCCAAGAGGCATGTGTAAAACGTTTGTGCAACACAGTCACACAGTAGTGACACTCTAGGCACACCACAAAAGAGACACCACACAAGGTTCTATAAAAAAAGCCTTTGTATTATCCTTAAAACGCATTAGAACATATCACATATATACACTGTGCCACCAGGCACGTGTCATGTATTTACAGGTATTTGCAAAAGCCACCAGGCCAATCGGGCCACTGTCATAACCAGTACATGAATGACCGTTAGTGAGGACAACCAGTAACTACTGGCAGGTTTGCACATAGCACACCACCTTTAGGCATAAAGTATCATCAGCAATGCATAATTTCCATAACACATCATGCCCCTCCTAGACATAAACATAACTGCACAAAATGCCACAATATCCCTGATAGCCCACTGGCCCCCAACACATGTAGGGCACTGAAGTACTGGCCATTTTGTCCCCAATCGGCAGTCCCAGCGCCTCTGCGCTCACCACCTGGACTGCGCTGTAATACTGAGTGGTTCCTTACCACTTGGGGAGTACTGACACTACGCCTCCTCCTCAGTGAGGAGTGTGGGCCTCCGTCGAGGTTTACCCCGGTTTGCCCACAACACTACAATGCCCCCGGACACCAGGTAAGCCCGCAGCTGCCCGCGACCATGTGGTGAAACTGTGATATGGTCAGAAACACACCGGATTCAGACATTGAAGCGGAAACCTCGTAGAGGTTCCACTCAATCCCCCAACGATCCTTCACAATGCCCCCGGTACATGACAGCAAAGGTGGGAGGCACCCACACTGCTTCTGCACAGTGGGAGCCCTCCTCTCCCCAAAGGCTGGTCCCCGTGACCCCCTACTTGCCTGAGGAGCCCCCTCTTCATATGGCCACCCCAGGGACTTCTTTGTGGAGAAACTGGGCCCGGACAGCTCCGTTGTGGCTCTCTCCTCGTCGACGCACTCCATGCTGCAGGGCCTCCCTCACGATCTTGGGGGTGGGGAGATGCTGTTCCCTCCTATCGGGCACCCGTCAGCTTCCTCCTTCTCAGGGGGAGCTCTGCCCACAGTCAGGCTTTCTTTGCCTGATCTCGCTGCGTTTTCGATTAGAGCCAACGCCTCGGGCTCAGCGGGCAAATTATAAAGCGCCTACACTGCGCTTCTGGTGTGCAGACACTGCACGGTCCTAACACCTCAGGGATGCAGATGAACACCTATGGAGGGGCTCCAACTGTAAGCATGCAGAAGCGCTCACCACAAGCTACTGCAACACGAGCCCATACCAGGGACTCAAGCACATGGGAACCTTTGCCGCGCTCCAAGCCCAGGTCCAGGTCAATAAAGATAGAAAGCTCAGCCCAGCGCTAGGCCCCCAAAGTCCCACAGGGCAGGGCCTCCTAGCAGAGGGCAGCCCCTCCAACCCCCTCAGGCAGCAGCTGGGCCCCACTGCAGTTCCTCCTGGCAGAGTACTCCTTCAAGTTCAAGTTAGTTCAGTGAGTTCAACCAACATTGGGTCACAGCCCCAATATTTATACTACCAAGGGGCCGATTCCGATCTGGGTCTGAAAGCTCTCCAACCCAGCCGGATCTGGAGTGTTTTCTGATCGAGCCGGGCTCCTGCAGTCCGACCGAGCGAGTACAATGCGGCTGCATGCTGCTGGACTCGGTTCGGTCAGACTCCCATAGAAGTTAATGGGAGCCGGCCGTACAACGCGTACATGGGCTCCCATTGACTGAATGGGTACGTCTCACACAAGGGCGCCCCTTACAGTGGGTACGTGTCGGTGCCATCCATACCACACATGCCTGTGTTGTGGCGACCTTGGGTCTCCCCCTGTGTCCTAGTCGTAAGGCTGCGGGTGATGGGGGTCTGACGCGAAGCCCCAAAGGCAGTTTCCCAGACGTTTTGCAAGCCGGAAACTTCGGCTCGATCTGGCTGTCCGACGCGTGCATTGTACTCCCTCGGTCGGAATTCGTCTCCATTGCACGGCACAGTGTGCTTGCGGACGAGGTGTACGGAGCGGTTCGGACCCGCAAACGAGTCGGTCGGCGATTTCGCGTTTCTCGCAATGTACTTGCTCGCTCATACAGCTGTATGAGTCGGTTGGTAAACACGCGTACGGCTCATACTTTTTACGGCCAGATCGCGTTCAAAGCCCTTCCAAGCGAGATCGGAATTGGTCCTCAAGTGTCATTGTTCTCCCCCTGGCACAGGGCTCTGTGCCCAGTCCAAACCAGTTCTGGGGGGCACTTACACACATCTTTTCAAGTGCACAACCATTTGTCAGTGTAGGCCCTGAGCCCTGACACACCACAGGGGGGCGGAGCCATCATTGTGGAAGGCAGGCACAGCCCTATTCAGGTTCAGGTGCTACTCCTCCCACCACTCCAAATGCAGATCAGGCATATACAGCCTAACGCTGACCCACCCAGACCCTCTGGAGCCACTGCACCTCTCCAGCTCCTGTCACTCCAAGCCAGACAGTCAATACACAACAGGCAGGCACAAAGACGCATAGCATACAGAAATGCCTACTTCTAAAAGTGGCATTTCTAAAATAGTAATAATAAATCCACTTTCACCAATAAGCAGGATTTATCACTACTATTCCAAACATACCAAACTTGAGCACGCTACCCCACTCAGATCAGGAATTACCACTGAAGCACATATCAGGGTATCCCCAATGTATTCCTATGAGAGGGCAGCCTCACCGCAGTGAGAAACCAACTAGGCTGTTTGTGACTTCCTGGACATGCCACACAGTTAAGCCGCATGTCCTACCTTTTACCTACACCGCACCATGCCCATAGGGCTAGCTAGGGCCGACCTTAGGGGTGACTGACATGTAGTAAAAGGGGAGTCACGGACGTGGCAACCACTTTTCCGTGCCACGTCACAGTGGCAGTAAACTGCGCATGCAGGCCCTGCAATGGCAGAAGCCTGAGACAGGTTTGAAAGGCCACTTTGGTGGGTGGCGCAAGCAGTGCTGAAAGCCCACCAGTAGCATTTAATTTACTGGCCCTGGGTATAGGAGATACCACTGTATAAGGGACTAACAGGTCAATTAAATATGCCAAACAGGTGTAGACCAATCTTACCATGTTTGCCATAGAAAACACATGCACTTTAGCACTGAACAGCAGTGATAAAGTGCCCAGAGTCCTAAAACCACCAACAACAGGTCAGCAAAAATACCAGAGGAAGGCAAAAAGTTCTGTGATGACCCTTCAAAAGGGCCAAGTCCAACACTTACTATTAGCAATGAATACACAGACTGAAAATCTTAAACCTTCTATACAACTAGGCCTGGGCGGAGTTCGCAGAGTTTTACTCTGCGGAACTCTGTGAAGTGCCGGAAAAGCTCTACTGCATTCTGTGCAGTTTCTCTAGCGGCAGTGTCTGTTAAGTCGCGTTGCTCGCACTGGTTCTTAGTGCTGGGAATTTGACCCGTACTATAAAATCAGACCAAATGGTATTATGTGTCATGCGAGAGGGCATTGCTGCTTTCTGTGGCTCGAGTATATATTCTATTCGTGCGGTAGCTTCCTCAATGCGAGCAGCAGATTTTTTGACGTAAGCAGTTGTGACGTGCCACGACCGATCACGTTGAGAAATCTCGCAGAGAGGAGGTCTAGCAAGTGATTTTCTCTCGCGAGAACTCACCAACTTAACGATGGTGAGCCGCTCAATGGAAAAAACTCTGCTCTGCGTCACTACGCTGAGTTTTTCGTAACTCTGAGAACTGCACAAAGGACTGAGTGGGAAAAACTCTGCTAACTTCACCGGCAGAGCAGAATTGTTTGCTCACCCTTATATACAACATTCGTTATTATATACATGTACAATGTCCACTTAAGATTAACTCAGCTACATAGACGATTTGTATTTAACATAAAGGATGAAGGGCTACCCGTTCTGAAGTATCAATTTAATTTTCCATTATACTGACAAGATTCTAGGGGAATGCTCTCAGGGACTTGTAACTGAGCAGACCCTTAACCAAGTTCAGATTCTAATATGATAAAGAGAGTACAACCAACATGAAGCATGTAACATATGCAAAATGGTCTGCTAATCATAAAGTTGTACATATATTTCAATTCAATTACAATTTATTCTAAAGAAAATCTATCTTCTGGTATTAGTTACAAAGCATTGTTTCTTGAGATGATTTGCACCAGCTCAAATATGTATTATAGCCTTATAGCTTATTAGTGTTAAAGGCCCGAGCCGAAGGCGAGGGACTTTAACCCCTTCAGTGCCCATGACGAGCTGGACTCGTCATGGGCCGCGGTGGCGCTGTGCCCATGACGAGTCCAGCTCGTCATAGACCCCGCCCACTAATACAACGGCCGGCACAGGGCGGGGAAAGGGGCGGGCACTGAAGGGGTTAACAAAGCAGCGGTACTTTAATATAACCTTATAGTCCGCCTGTGCAGTGTTAAAGGCCCGAGCCGGATGCGAGGGACTTTAACAAAGCAGAGGGACTTTAATAGCGGGTATAGCCCTGCTACGAAGGGCTATAAGGCTATTAGAACATTCTGCCACTAGAGGGCAGAATGTTCTAACAAATAAAACAAAGCCTACAGGGAGCGCAAGGGGATTCAAATCCCCTCAGGCTCCCTGAAGTATTTATTCACAGCCAGAGCTGTGAACAAAGAAACATTGGAATGTTGGAGCTCCGAGCTTTTACCAGCCATTATAAGCCCTGAGCACTCGATTGTTTTCAATGGAGCTTCCAACATTCCAATGGTCTAATATAGCCTTATAGCCCACCGAAGCGGGCTATACCGGCTATTAATGGTCCGCTGCAGTGTTAAAGGCCCGAGCCAAAGGCGAGGGACTTTAACAAAGCAGCGGGACTTTAATAGCCGGTATAGCCCTGCTATAAGGCTATTAGAAAATTCTGCCACTAGAGGGCAGAATGTTCTAACAAATAAAACAAAGCCTTCAGGGAGCGCGAGGGGATTAAAATTCCCTCAGGCTCCTTGAAGCCTTTGTTCACAGCCAGAGCTGTGAACAAAGAAACTTTGGAATGTTGGAGCTCCGGGCTTATACAAGCCATTAGAAGCCCGGAGCACTCCAATGTTTTCAATGAAGCTTCCAACATTCCAATGTTCTAATACCTAATATAAGTGTGTATGTGATTTTCCATTTCAGAGTTATTTATTAAATAGACTGCAAAGATGATTTCTTAAAACCCGAAAGACTGGACAGTAATTATACCAGGGTTAACTAACCTATCCCTTCTCCACCGAATAGTGATTAACCTTTATGAGGTGTGAAAACCCTCCTTAGGAGAAGTCAATACTCTTGGATTACTGGCAGGAAATCAGGGCGAAGTTCATTAAACATAAGGGATACCTGGTTCTGAAGTATGCGGGTACTCGACCAGTGACTCAGTGGACTGTATTTGTAGCCGAAGCCTGTGTAGTTCGTTATGCACCTCTTGAACACTGTGTCTAGATGGTATTCTAGTCACCAAAGTAAGCAAAATCTACAGACATCTAAATGTTGTATTTGATTAGTCAATTTGAGTGTGCACCTCACATTCTGCAAAGGATAATGGAGAACAGACTTCTTATGAAGCATTTATTGTGAGGTATATCATCTCTGCATTTATGAATGGTATTCAATGAACCTTAAGTTCATCACATGCATGTCCATATGCCTCAGGCTTGTCACACATTCTGTCCACCTCCCCACGCTCCTCAAATTGTCAGTGCGGCCCAACCTCTGATCTCATCGCTATGCTGTACATGTGCACTAAATTGCGTGTTTATGTGCTTCAAACCCTGCCCTTTGTGCCCCAGGTGTGATTCTGTGCCTCCAGCTGAGTCTCAAGCTCCTTAGGCACTTGATTGTGCATGTCTCTGTATCGTCTCTCACTTTGTCTGCACCCCAGCAGTGTGTGTGTGTTTCTGTCAGCATTGCCTGTTTACAGATACAGGACCACAGATGACATGAGATGTTTGGTTCCTCCAGCAACGCCCTGAAGTGAAGTAGCACTACACTGACCACTCTACAGTGTTATCCACTGGTGGTGGAGGTTGCCACAGCTCTGCCCTGCCTTTCGTAGAGTCCCCTGGTGTTGTTAGGCACTGCAGCAGCACAGCAGATATAATGTTACAGTGCCCTAAAAGTAAAAGCTTGTTTCAGCACTGGTGTCCGTGGTAAGGTACTTCAGCGGTGTGAGCTTGCTTTAACACTGGTGCATTAGTGGTATGGTACTTCAGCAGTGTGAGCTTGCTTCAGCACTGCTGTCAGTGGTAAGGTACTCCAGCAGAGTGAGCTTGCTTCAGCACTGCTGTCAGTGGTTTGGTACTTCAGCAGTGTGTGCTTGCTTTAGCACTACTGTCAGTGGTATGGTATTCAAGTAGTGTGAGCTTGCTTCACCACTGCTGTCAGTGGTATGGTACTTCAGCAGTGTGAGCTTGCTTTAGCACTGCTGTCAGTGCTATGGTACTTCAGCAGTGTGAGCTTGCTTCAGCACTGTTGACAGTGGTATGGTACTTCAGCAGTGTGAACTTGCTTCGGCACTGCTGTCAGTGGTATGGTACTTCAGCATTTTGAAATTGCTCCAGCACTGCTGTCAGTGGTCTTGTACTCCAGCAGTGTGAGCTTGCTTCAGCACTGCTGTCAGTGGTATGGTACTTCAGTAGTGTGAACTTGCTTCATCACTGCTGTCAGTGGTATGGTACTTCAGCATTGTGAAATTGCTCCAGCACTGCTGTCAGTGGTCTGGTACTCCAGCAGTGTGAGCTTGCTTTAGCACTACTGTCAGTGGTATGGTATTCAAGTAGTGTGAGCTTGCTTCAGCACTGCTGTCAGTGGTATGGTACTTTTGCAGTGTGAGCTTGCTTCAGCACTGCTGTCAGTGGTATGGTACGCCAGCAGTTTGAGCTTGCTTCAGCACTGCTGTCAGTTTCATGGTACTCCAGCAGCGTGAGCATGCTCCAGCACTGCTGTCAGTGGTATGGTATTCAAGCAGTGTGAGCTTGTTTCAGCACAGCTGTCAGTGGTATGGTACTTCAGCAGTGTGAACTTGCTTCCTCACTGCTGTCAGTGGTATGGTACTTCAGCAGTGTGAACTTGCTTCAGCACTACTGTCAGTGGTATGGTACTTCAGCAGTGTGAACTTGCTTCAGCACTGCTTTCAGTGGTATGGTACTTCAGCAGTGTGAACTTACTTTAGCACTACTGCCAGTGGTATGACAGTGGTATGGTAATGTGAGTTTGCTTCAGCACTAAGGTCAGTGGTATGGTACTTCAGCAATGTGAACTTGCTTTAGCACTACTGTCAGTGGTATGACTGTGGTATGGTAGTGTGAGCTTGATTCAGTACTGCTGTCAGTGGTATGGTACTTCAGCAGTGTGAACTTACTTTAGCACTACCGGCAGTGGAATGACAGTGGTATGGTAGTGTGAGCTTGCTTCAGCACTACTGTCAGTGGTATGTTACTTTAGCAGTGTGAACTTGCTTTAGCACTGCTGTCAGTGGTATGGTACTTCAGCAGTGTGAACTTGCTTTAGCACTACTGTCAGTGATATGACTGTGGTATTGCAGTGTGAGCTTGCTTCAGCACTGCTGTCAGTGGTATGGTACGTTAGCAGTGTGAACTTGCTTCACCACTGCTGTCAATGGTAAGGTCCAACTATCTTTGAACTTTGAGGAATTCTCTTTATTGGTAGCACATACCTTGCTAAGATTTGAAATTTCCTTTGAACACGTGCAACCTTTTTTCAGTCACGCAGACCCACACACCATATGTATAATGTCATTTTTCCACTTTCAGGACATATGCGTAAAAGCAGTCGAGATGTTCAGGAAGGTCAGTGGAATGCTATTTAAAGTTGTATTTCAGATTGTCATAATATGTGTTATACATTTGTTTGTAAAGGTACATGTTTAAAACAAGCGTTTGCAAATCCAATAGACTTCATCTCTAAAAGGCCAAGATGTTGGCTTTGCCAATTCTCTTTTTCCATTCCATGTGTCAATAACAAACCATGTGCATGGGTCAAGACTGGCTGGAATGGTTGGAATGGGTTTTCAATTAAAGAAAACCCATTCCAAGATGGCCACCACTGCACACACGTGTCATGCCATATATGCATGCGTTTATCATGATACCTGTATGCACATGCTTCAGGGCACAGGTGGACATTTTTTATTTGTAATTCTAACATTGCAGACAGGCATGTTAGAAATGTAAATTAAAATAAAATAAAGAGGTCATATTACCACGGTTGCTGCTTTTTATCACATTCATATTTTATACAAGATCATACCTTTTAGCCCTTGACTGCCGTAAAGCTGTGGTTTGGTTTTTTATCCTATGGAGAATTGTTTATTGTAAATTATATGATGGGCATCCTTCCCTCTTTATTCGACATCTGTAAATGGATCTGAATGTTGCTGCTACTTCATTACCAGTCTGCTATGTGCAACATTTGCTTTCTCTACACTTGCTTCTAGTGGTCAAGAGCACTGTTCTTGAAGACTCATGCTTGTGCCACAGAGCCATTTATAGTTACCTTCAGGATGACCATCAGCCCTACATACCTGTCAGAACTCTATGCTCGTCTGTTGCTAACTTCCACCAGATTCCCAATCCCAGGATTAAAAAGACCGGATTTTGTTCAAGTTATAGTTACCTTAGGGGACGAGTTACAGTTACTTGATATAACTATAATTTGTAAATTTCAGTTGTTTTGTTAGTTTAGTGTGAAACACAGGTTTCAGAGACGTTATAGTTTGGAATTAGCATTTAAACAAACCTTAGAAATTCAAGGAAAAAACCACAGTTTGCATAAATGTTATAGTTAGGCTGACATTTCACTTGTACCAAACCTGTGAAATTCAGCCACTATAGCTCGCACCGCCAAAATACACTATTGATGATGTCATATCATACATCACTCATGATATGGTCAGTGACATCACTGATGATATCTCAAATGATATCACTGATGGCATCACTGATGACATAATCTCCATAATTTCTTATGCACCTACTCACACCCCAATATAACCTTTCATACACCCACTCCAAATTTCAGACTACCATTCTTGAAACTATTGACACACTAATACCAGTACGTACATACCCATGCACTGATTCATAGGTCTACACACACATCCACTCACTCACCAATACAGCCACTCATACACCCAGTCACTCACCAATACAGCAACTGATATATCCACTCATGCACCCATACAGACACTCACACACCATCAGTCACCCATAGAGCTACTCACATACCATGCAGCCACTTACACACCAACTTACAGACTGATGCAGACATTCACACAGATTATTCACTCGCCCATACATTCACTGAGACACTTATATTCACTCACTTATACAGTCAGTGACACACCCACTAAATCATCCAAACAGAAACTCATATACCCACTCATTCTTCAATACACCTTGGCATATATATATATTTATAACATTCTTAAACTTTTTAGAAACACTCACAGTCTCTGGATGATGTCATCAGTGATGTCATTTGAGGTGTCATCAGTGATGTAATCAGTGATGTCACTGACCATGTGATGAGTGATGTAATATGTGACATCATCAGCAGTCCCTGAAACCTGTGGGTTTTTTCAGTTAATTTCTAAGGTTTTTTAAATGCTAAATCCCAACTATAACGTCTTTGTAACCTTTGATTTTTTCAGTGAATTTTCATGTGTTTTAATAGTAGTCAAGTTGGCAGAGTGTTAGAGAAAGGGGGATGGGCCTCCAACCAGCTCCCAGGAATTCCACTGCGTAAGACTTTCAGGAGGTACCAGGAGGGCCAACTAGTTCTCCTGTTACCTCCAGTAAGCCCCAAACAGCTGGATTGCTGAGAGTTGGTCAGAAGCTACGCCTCCTGGTGCACTGCTGCTTGGGGGATGAAGTCCACTTTACTCCTGAGCCCACAGTAAGCAATGGGAACCTCATTGCCCTACGAGCAGTGCGCCAAGAGGTGCGTTTGCATCGTGGTGGAAAAAGGGCCATGGCCTCCGACCACCTCTCAGCAATCCCACTATGTCAGGCTTACTGAAGGTAACAGTTGGGCTAGTCGGCTCCTAAGGATCCTCAGCAGCAAAGGGGACATCATCCCCCAACCAAGAGCACACCAGGAGGCGCATTTGCAGAGTAGTGGAGAATTGTGGGGCCTCCGGTGAGTTGCTGGTTTCCAATTTTTATTTTCATTTTAGGAAGAGGGCTGTGTGGACACCCTTCCATTTATCCTTTTGGGCCCTGGGGAACCCATCCTCCGGGGCCTGACCCATTTTAAATTTTTTTAAACTAAAATTAAAATGGAGGGGAGCACGCTGCCCCACTCCCAAGGCCAATTTCGGCCCCGGGAACCCCACCCCGGGGCTAGGCCTATCTTTAATTTTTGGGGGGCAAGGGGGCGGGGCCTATGCGATTTGCCGGCTTCTGGTTTTAGGAAGGGGGACAGTGTGCCCCCCCCCTTTCCTTTATCCTTTTTGGCTCTGGGGACACCACCCCCCGGGGCCTGACACATTTTCTTTTTTTTAAATAAAATAAAAAGGGAGAGAGGCCCAACGGCCCCCCTCCCGGGCCATTTTCAGGCCCGGATCCCCATCCCCCAGGGCCAGGCCATTTCTCTTTTTTTTTAAATTAACATTTAAAGGAGGAGGGCCACATGGCCTCCCGCCTGAGGTCAATTGCGGTGCCGGGGACCCCACCCCCCAGGGCCAGCCCCTAACTTCTTCAAATGGGTAGGGGGGCATGTGGGCAGAGTTTGCTATGGCTTGGCAGCAGCCAAAGCAAACTGCAAAGTCCCGGGGGTGGGCACCCCAGGACATTGATGGAGCCATCCCCAGTGGGTGGCTATCCACATGGCCTCCCTCCCTTCTACTTTTAGCACTGGGGAGGTGGGGGTCACCAGGGCTGGGGGCCCCAATGGACCACCCTCTTCACCTAATTTGTGATCCAGAGTGGTGTTGGTCCCAGGGGCTCCGAGAGGGGCCTCGTGGCCCTCCGCATTTTAAATACATTAGCCCTAAGGAGGTGGTGGTCCCCGTGGCTCTGTGGGGGGATTGGAGCCCCCCCCACCCATTCTAATATGAATATAGCTTGGAGGAGGTAGTGGTCCCTGAGGCAGCGGGGGGCACATGCCCCCTACACATTTTAAACTCCAGCTCCCCCTAATGCAGCCACGGGGACTTGCATGTTTTCCATTATGTAAATAGCTCCGGGGAAGTGGCGGTCCCCGGGGATGCAGAGGCCTGCACTGCCCCCATATTATTAATTCAATTGCCCTCGGGACCTGGCCCACCCAGAGGCCTAATTAAACTAAGCGCGGGAGACCAAGCTTCATTATTTTTTTTCAGCGGGTTTCATGGATCCACCGCGACAAACGCCAAATGTTTTAAACAAATGCTTTATTTGGCCCTGGGGTACCTCTGGAGCCCCTGAGCAGGCCCTGGAGGTCAGGGTGTTTCTTTTCTTGTTTTTTCACCTTTTTCTTGTGACTCAGTTCACCTGATGGCTGCCAACACTTCCTGGTTTGAAGTTTTTACAGCCAATCAGATCTCAGGCGCGAGATCAGGAGGATTTGCGGATCTACCGCGGCCACAGTTGTATATCTGAGAAATATTTAAGTTTCTCAGGAACTACTGAATGGATTTACACTAGGTGACAAACAAAAAGAGTGATTTCTAAACCAAGAGCTACCTTTTTGCCAAATTTGGTGTAATTCTGTTCCAGCAGTTCGGGCTGTAGCCATGTCTAAAGTTTTCTATGGAAATTAACATGGATAAAAAGTGTTTTGGGACCTCCCCTTTTTCTTAGCCCCTGCTTCACAAATCACCCTGAAACGTTTAAAACTGCAGCTGAAGTGAATGAGCCATTTGTTTTGAAAAATTTGCGAAGATTCGTCAAATGCCGCCAAAGTTATTGGCAAATCAATAAGTGATTTTCCTATGGAAACTAGGTCCTAGCTCACACAACCTACTGGCCAGTAGGAAAAATATATCTATATATACATCTATATCCAACAACAAAGTTGCCCAGGTGAGGACACCCTCCTGGAAACTACCATCTCTTCCAGTGAGGTCTTCAGCAACCTCTGCATACCACTTAGATCTTTGTATCTTAAGCTTTACGCGTTTTAGATTTGCATCCTTGATCACAAGCCATTCACAGAGCAACAAACAGCAACCATTGTGTGAACACCTGCATTTTATTAAGGTTAGTCCCGCCCCAGTTGGCCAATACTCCCGCTTCTGTGGGCGTTTGCTAAATTGCATTCTGGTATTTGCAGTCTCATCACAACAATAACATTCCCAAGTGGGTGTTGCCTTGTTCACTCCAATCTGTTCCTATCACCCCCACCCCCCTTACCTGCACTTCTTGGCTTCTCGTTCACAGCGCTCCTCGCTGCAACGACCCCTCACCTCCAGACGCCATTCTCGAGCGCGAGGCGCGCCACAGACACGCCCACTCTGTTGGCCACGCCCCCTCGACCCCTGGTATATATAAGCGAGCGCTGAACCAGCCGCTTCACTAGCTATTGGACTCCTGAGGCGGAAGCCGGGAGAATGCATAACCCTGTTTTTTAATTCAACAAAAACTTTTAAAATACTGTAAATTTCGTGTTCCTATCACCCCCACCCCCCCTACCTGCACTTCTTGGCTTCTCGTTCACAGCGCTCCTCGCTGCAACGACCCCTCACCTCCAGACGCCATTCTCGAGCGCGAGGCGCGCCACAGACACGCCCACTCTGTTGGCCACGCCCCTTTCTACTCCCCGCCTCACGACCATAAATATGTGTCTTGGTAGGAAGCGCAGCGGACGAGCGCAGCGGGCGCGACGATTGCGCGCCGAAGGCGCGCCTAAGGCAAGCCCGTCTGCGCCCGTCCGCGACTGGCCGGGACTAGGGGCCTTACACTCTGCCCCACCCATCACCTATAGCCCGGACCTACTTCGCAGCTACCAGGGCCCCTGGCCTATCACGACCAGTACCAGCTCTCGCATTTCTGCTCTCGGTATTGCCTCCCTCTCTTCCTCTCACCCCCCTCCTATTCTGGACACCCCGCCTACGTCCTGTAGGGCTGCTCCTTCGCCAAACCCTAAAACCATCACAGCCCTCTACCTCAACACCCGTTCTGCTGTTGCCCACTCGCACGAACTCTCGGTCCTATTGGACTTACAGGCCCCTGATCTCCTTTTCCTAACTGAGACCTGGTTCTGCGATGACTCCCTCCCCGCACTCCTATCCACTCTTCCTGCCTCCTACTACGCCCTCAGGGCTGACCGCCCTTCGGGCAGAGCCGGGGGCGGCGTGGCAGTCATCGCACGCACCGACTTCCCTTTCCAAATTCTCCCTCTACCTAACATTGCCACCACCGATTTCTTGGTGATCCGCACGGTGTCCACCTCCCCTCCTCTTACCTGTTTCCTTACCTATCGTCCTCCTCAGTCCCCCGTGCAGTTTCTCCCAGATTTTTTGGAGGTCCTGACTACCATTGCAATCAACAACTCCTCCATCCTGCTCCTTGGCGACTTTAATTTTTGGCCTTCCGATCCTGCCGAATGTCTGTCATCTAAGGATTTCTCTGAAACCCTCCACTCCCTCAATTTCACTCCCCACGTTCACACCCCCACTCACATCAAGGGTCACCAGCTTGACCAAATCTGGTCCCTAAACTGTCCTGTGGAATCCTTATCTATCTCCCCTTGCACTTGGTCCGACCATCATTTGATTTCATTTCTCCTTCCTATCCTCCCCCCTGCTATGCCCCCCCGACCCAAAAACATCTGGGTCCGATCATGGGGCCGAGTCAACCTTGAGAATCTCTCCTCTCTCCTTGCTGGCTCTCTCCCGCCTCTTCAGGGCCTCACCACCGTCTCCCAGGCTGATGCTATAGACCAGTGGCTCTCCCGCAGCTGCGACTCCGTTGCCCCGCTCAAACGCATTACCTCTAAACGCGACAAAGACGCCAACCGGTGGTTTACCCAAGAACTTAAAGCCACCAAACTTATTGTTCGCCGCGCAGAGCGGGCGTGGAGAAGAAATTACTGCCCCACTTTGAAACTGGAATATATCAATATTCTTAACCAGTACAAACAAAACATCCTGGAGGCCAAAACAGCTTATTTTTCCTCCAAAATCTTAGCAGCGGAGAACCAGTCCAAGGAGATCTTTTCCATCGTTCACAATCTGGCATTCTCGGACAGAACTACGCTTAAACCTGCCCCGTCAAATGACCTCTGTCTCTCTCTTAATAATTATTTCACCCAGAAAATTATCACCATCAAGGCCAACATCCCCCCACCCCCCCCCTCTTTTGTTGATCCCCAATGTCCCCCTCCCAAAGGCAAACTAACCACCTTTCCCCCTATCACTCGGGAAAACTTGACTTCACTGGTGCCTCTGATCAAATCTGGCTCCCCTCTAGATCCTTGTCCTGCCCATATCCTCCGCCACATCTTTGTCTCCTGTCCAGATCCCCCCATTCACCTCCTCAACAGCTCCCTCGCGCAAGGCATAGTTCCTAGTTCCATGAAGTCTGCGGTAATTGTGCCCATCCTGAAAAAACCTGGGGCAGACCCCTCTGTCCCTGCCAATTTCCGCCCCATCTCCCTTCTGCCATTTCTAGCTAAGGTGCTCGAGCGCCACGTCACCTGCGCTCTGAGCTCCTTTGTGGAGAAACATGGAGCCCTTGCCCCCCGCCAAGCTGGTTTCCGCCCCGCACACTCCACGGAGTCTGTGGTCATGTCGGTCCTCGACACCCTCAGGGAGGGCATGGACACTAATCATCACCAGGCCCTTGTGCTCCTCGACCTCTCAGCCGCCTTTGACACGGTGGACCACAACATCTTACTCTCCCGTATCAGGGCGGCGGGGATCGATGGGACTGCCCTGGTCTGGTTGTCCTCCTTCCTGAGCGACCGCACCCAGGCTGTTCGCCTGGGTGACTTCACAGCGGACTTCCAGAAAGTCCAGTGCGGGGTTCCTCAAGGCTCATCTCTTTCCCCTCTTTTGTTCAATCTATATATCGCCCCACTTATTTTTTCTCTCCAACAGATGGAGGTCGCCGTATTTAATTACGCGGATGACCTCCAGCTGGTCTTTGATCTTTCCTCTCCTTCTTCTGTCCTCAACTTCCACACTGTCATGTTTCACATCAGGGACTGGATGAGCCATAATCACCTCAAACTTAACCCGGACAAAACCGAGCTGGTATTGACGGGCGGTTCTTCCAGCCCCTGGTCCCCCCTTTGCTGGCCTCCCTCTCTTGGTCCCCCTCCTGTCCCCTCCTCCTCTGTCAAAACTCTAGGCATTAAGCTCAATTCTCAACTTACCCTTCACTCCCAGGTTAGCTCTGTGGTATCTTCCTCTTTTCTTTCACTACGTACTATCCGCAAGGTGTCCCGTTTCTTTACTTTTTCTGCTCTTAAACTTATTATCCTGGCCATGGTGGTGTCCCGCCTGGACTACGGGAACGCCCTGTATGCCGGCATCCCTGCATACAGTTTGCGCCGCCTACAACAGATTCAAAACCAGGCGGCCCGCCTAGCCTTCAACCTTCCCAAATTCCATCACTCCACCCCACTTCTAAAATCTCTTCACTGGCTCCCAGTATGGGCCAGAATTCAATTTAAACTCGCATCTATCACTTTTCTGGCCCGATCGGACCTGGCACCTGCCTTCATCTCCTCTGAGATTGTTCCCTATGTCCCCTCCAGGGACCTACGTTCTTCCTCTCAGTCCCTCCTCACCATCCCTCGCTTCCGGAGAAAAAAGTGGGGCGGCTCCAAATTTGCCTTTCTAGCACCAACCCTTTGGAACTCCCTCCCCCTTCACCTTCGTGCCAGCACCCTCTATCCCCAATTCCGTAAAAATCTTAAAACCTACCTTTTCACAAAATCCTTCGAATGAATGCCCAGTCCTTTCCCCCTGTTTCTTAAACCTCAGTCCCCACTAGCTACAGCGCCAAGAAACCGCCGGTATACGTGCGCTTTAAAAGTGCTTTTAAACTCAAACTCAAACTCAAACTCAAACTCTGGTATTTGCAGTCTCATCACAACAATAACATTCCCAAGTGGGTGTTGCCTTGTTCACTCCAATCTGTGTAATATACTGTCCTCTGTGGCTTGATGTCAGCTAAGAATGCAAAGGTTCTGCAAATAATAGATCACTCAGTTACGAGCGTATCCATCCTAATGTCAGCGCCTGATCCTCATGAAGCCATAGGTCCGCCATTCAGCAGCGGTTCGTCCTCGCGGTTTGGGCACAACAGCTAAAATCCAACAACAAAGTTGCCCAGGTGAGGACGCCCTCCCAGAAACTACCACCTCTTCCAGTGAGGGCTGCAGCAACCTCTGCATACCTCTTAGATCTTTGTATCTTTACGCATTTCAGATGTGCATCCTTGATCACAAGCCATTAACAGAGCAACAAAAGCATCAACCCACGGAGGACAGTATATTACAAAGATTGGAGTGAACATGGCTCCGATTTAAAAACACATTAAGAAAGTGAGACTCTATTTGGTTTGGTTGAGGCAGCAACAATATTGAACTTTTTTAACGCATATGTCTACAGTACTTTGCATTGAACTACTAGACAAGTGCCCAAAATACCTCTGCCGTATAAAAGACTTTCATTAGGGGAGGACAAAAGATGAAAAGAAAAAGACCAAATATATATCTATATATCTATATATATATTTAATATGTATATATATATATATATATATATATATATATATATATATATATATATATATATACATATATATATACATATATTTATATTATCTAATACATATTCACTATAAATTAATTGTTAATAAATTCAACCTTCTAGTTTCACAGTATTCTCTGTACATAATTCTGTTCATGTCCTCTCATTTCCCCAAACCACGACCTCATTTCAATTAGCATTTCTTATCCACATTAGATGGACCCAGTTTACTCCATATATGATACAGCTGATTCATCCCACATGGACTTCTATCTCTTCATCCCTATTTAATCCTATCCAAAATATACCTTGACTCCAAACGTCAAAGCTGTTTCACTCGATCGTCCCCTCTCAGGTTAGCTGCTATCCTATCTTTTGCAAAAAATCTTAATTTGGAGACATTACAATGTTGTAAATAAGTAGAGCTAGATGCTTCAGGAAAGGTAAGGTAACATCTAGTTTATTCAGTCCAGCAGCGTAACGGACGCTTCCACAGCTGACCAGGGATCAACTGACTAAACTGGAATGTCCACGCAGGAACAAACCCAGAATGTCAGTGAAAGATTCTAGAGGGACAGGGAACATGAGACACAAAGGAAGGGCTACAGTAAGTACAACACATCTTCTCCCTTTATCAGAACAAAAAAAAACAAAGCGAAGGAGAAAAGACATATGGAGAAAACAAGGGTATTGCCAAACAAAATCATTTAAGTACACAGGTGGCCTACACCTTCCCAAACATCTGGCAGCTTGAGAATTCTCCCCCCAAAGATTTGAAGAAAGAGCACTGCCGCTGGCCACAGCATCACCATTACCAACAGCATCGCCATCACCACCCCTCACCCTTGAGTTGCAATTGAGAAGGGGAACAGTGGTACCGACATCCAGTGCAAGCATCAAACCACTGTTCCCACTCAAAACATTGTCAGAGGTGACAGAATCGTCATGGTAAGGGATGGTAACACCAGATGCATTTGTAGCCTTTTGATACAAAGCCACACGATGAAGGTTCCATTTCTCCTTATTTTCCAAAACCACGAAATGTGGAAATGTACGTTTGACCCTAAAAGGTCCCCTGAACTTGGACAAGCCTTTGATAAACGCACCCAACCTGACTTTAACTAAATCTCCGTCACAAATACGAAAGGCTCCAGTAAAAGGACCACTTAGAGGAATTGCAAACCTCTCCCCTCCACTAGCAACCCACTCCTTTATCCATGAGGGGACCAATTTGGAAACTGGAGACCTCCCATGCAGCAATTCAAAAGGAGACTTACCACACTGCTCAAGCTTGGTAGTGTGGTAAGCCCAAACCATTTCCTCAACCATGGTATGGGCAACCCCTCCACTAGCACACGCCATTTGAATTATTCCCTTGATAACGCAGTTGGCCCTCTCACAAAGACCATTACCCTGTGGATTGTAAAGTGAAGTGCGATGATGTAACACCCCACACTCGGCAAGGAAATGTTGCATTTCGCATTAAATGAGTTGCGTGCCATCATCGGTGATGATGACGGAGGGGAAACCTTCTACATGGAACAAGCTATTCAAAAACACAATATTGCTCTCTTTAATTATGTCTTTAACAAATTTGACATCTAACCATTTGGAAAAAACGTCAACAACCACAATGGCAAATCTATCACAAGAGGGTAACTCGTCCATGGGTCCAATGAAATCTAAACAGATACTGTGCTAAGGCTTGCCTGTATCAGTAATGTAACCCATGTGCGTCTTGGAACCCAGGTTGAATCTCTTCTCCCCCTCCTTGCAGACGGCACATTTCTCAACCCAGGAAGTACCCTGATGGTCCAAGCTAGGCCACCAAAAGTTTGCTTTGAGGTGGCGTTGGGTCAAGGTTTGCCCCAAATGTCCCTCCTGAGCAAGAGCCAAAAGCTTGGTCATCAGACCAACAGGTGAAAAACTTGTCTCCCCTCATCAAGACAAAGGCACCACACACTGACAATTCCTCCAAGATTTTGATAAAAGGTCGTACAGAGACCTGCACACAACTTTCACATCTGGCTCCTAACTCAATGAGATCCATGACAGATTTAAGAACTTGATCTAACTCCATCTCCTTAGGCCACTCCTCTGAGGTGAACGTACCCTCACCAGCTAACACCACATCCTGAATGGAGGCAACCACACCATCATCAGTGGTGAGAGAAATGGGAGGACCGTCAACTGTCTCCCACTTGAGAGACAGTCTGGAAAGGCAATCAGCTTGGAGATATTTCCAATCCTGAATGTGCGTGATCTCATATTGATACTCTTGCAGCCTTGCCGCGAGTCTTGCTAACCTAGAAGAACCTTTGCCCGCACCACCAGGGGACAAAATCCTCACCAAATGTTTATGGTCAGTCTTGAGTAAAAATCTTTTACCCCAGAGGTATGTGCGGAAGTATTTAACTCCCCGTGCTGCAGCCAGGGCCTCCATTTCTATAACAGAATAATTCTGCTCGGAGGTCGTTAGCGTTCTAGAAGCAAAAGTGACGGTCTTCTCTCCATCAGGATGTTTTTGGGAGAGAACAAGTTTAATGTCAAAAGGTACAAGGACATTGGATTTACAAATGTCATTCTTTATGTTGTTAAAACACATAAGCTGTTATTCACCCCACTCAAATGTTGCCCCTTTTTTCAACAGTTGTCTTAAACACAAAGTTTTGTCAGAAAAATGTTGTACAAACTTAGAGTAGTATTCCATCAGGCCCATAAAGGACCTCAACTGATCCTTGTCTGAAGGTGCTGGGGCTAGCTCAATGGCACTAAGTAAGTTTTTCTTCTGTTTCATTCCTAGTGCAGAAATCTCATAGCCCAAATACTCAATCTGTTCTACCAAGAAAGAGCATTTTTCTTTGCGTAAGGTGAGACCAACCTCTGCAATTCTTTGCAACACTGACTTTAGAACTTGGTTGCGCTCACCATCAGTCTTGCCAAACACAAGAATGTCATCTTGGAAGAAGACAGCTTTGTCGATGCCTTTGAAGATTTCAGTGACCATGCACTGAAATACACTGGCTGCTGATGACAGCCCAAAAGGCAAACGCGTACACTGAAATATTCCTTCTGTGGTAATGAAAGGTGTCAAATGTTTGGAATCCTGATGCACATTACATTCCTCACTCTATGTGAAGAGGAATTATAGGAATATATATATATGTATGTATTAACTACTGGCGGTTGCCAGTAGGTAGTTATAGTTAGGACCAATATCTTTGGCGCCGTTTGACGAATCTTTGCGAAATTTTCAAATCTAATGGTTCACTCAGGTCAGCTCCTGTCTTGAATGTTTAGGGGTGATTCGTCAAGTGGGGGCCGAGAAACAAGGGGGTCCCAAAACGTGTTTTCCCAATGTTAATTTCCATAGGAACTTTATACACGACTACAGCCTGAACTGCTGAAAGGAATTTCACCAAATTTGGCAAAAAGGTAGCACTTGGTCCAGAAAGGTGGCGGTCCCCGGGGCTTGTTTAATTAGATGTGGGGGGCCTCCCAGCCCCCCCCAAGCCCCAGGAATCACCACCTCTTTATTTAATTATGCGTGGGGGGCATGCGGCCACCCGCAGCCCCAGGGCCCACCACCTCCCTGGGGCTTATTTTGTGAGTGGGGACCTCACGGGCCTCCAAGCATTGGGGATCACCATCTTCCGGGTCTTTTGTTGGTTATTTGCGAGGGGCCTCGTGGGCCACCCCAAGCCCTGGGAACTACTACCTCCCTGGGGCTGTTGAAATGATGGGAGAGGGCCAAACGGCCTACTCCTGGAGCCCATGATGGCCCTGGGTACCGCCACCCCCCAGGCCTGGCTCCTGCAATGTCCTGGGGTCCACCCCTGGGAGATTCCTGTTTGCTATGGCAGGGTGGGAGCACGGCTCCCACCCTGCCATAGCAAACACTGCTTTGCTTCGTTGAAGCGAGAGCAGAAAACCTGCTCTCGCTTCAACGAAGCAAAGCAGAATTGCGTTTGGGCAAGGGGAGCTGCATTTTAGCAGCTCCCTTTGCCTAAAAGCAATGCCAGCTCCCGCAGGAGGCGGGGAGCTGGCTGGGACCATGGGGGCATTGGGGCTCCCCCCATGGTCCCCAATGCTGAGGGCTGGCCCCGGGGGATGGGGTCCCCAGGGCCAGAAGTGGCCCGGGATGGGGGCCACGTGGCCCCCTCCCTTTATTTTAAAAATAATAAATGGCCGGGCCGGGGGGATGGATCCCCGGGGCCGAAACTGGCCTGGGGAGGGGAGCACTGCTGGTGGGGCAATGAGGTCCTCTTGTGTCCTGAGGGTCCTCAGGACACAAGTGGACTTCATCCCCGGAGCAGCAGTGCACCAGGAGCCGTGTTTGCAGAGTGGTGTAAAAAGGGGGCGTGGCCACAGACCACTTTCAGTAATCCAGGTGTGTGGTGGTTACTGGAGGTACCTGGTGGGCTTGCTGGCCCCCAAGGACCACCAGGAATGAAGGGGACTTAATACCCCAATTTAAAACAGGCCAGAAGGCGCGTTTGCAGAGTTGTGGGAAAAGGGGGCGTGGCCTGCTATGACAACTTAGCAATCCTGCTATGTCGGAGTTACAGGGTTACTTTTAAACTGACCTCAGACTCAGCAGTGCACACATTCAAGTGCAGAAAACGGCTGCTGGCCTCTAAACTGCCATGCCCTATTATATGCTAGGGAAATTGAGGTAGTTTTAATTCCCCTACCCTATTATGTACTAGGGCCTTACAGGGGAGGTCATGCCAATCATAGGGGTACCCCAACCCATAGTGTACCCTAGTGTATGTCGGTGTTTTCACTGTATTGTAAGTGTCTTTCGGCATAGCACTGTCTCCGAGGCCCGGTTAGGCAGAGCCCAGGGTCAGTCAGACTGAGTTACCACCAGTACCAGTCAGGCGGAAGTTGGGGGGTGCCCAGGGTACAGGATGACTTTGCAACAAGGCCTCTTTCTCCACGTCTGTTGGTTCTTTCTATATATCCCTTGCTTCTTTCTGCACCTTTCTTCCTCTTCCTGGACTTCTGCTGCCTCTTTCTGCATTTCTCTTTCTTCTTTCTGTGCCTTTCTTCCTCTTTCTGCACATGTCCTACCTCTGTAGGCATAGTTAGAAATTAGCATTTAAAAAAACTTTGAAATTCACTGAAAAAACCATAGGTTTCAGGGACGTTATAGTTAGAAATTAGCATTTAGAAAACCTTAGAAATTCACAGAAAAAAACATAGGTTTCAGGGATGTTATAGTTAGAAATTATCACTTAAAAACTCTTTGAAATTCTCTTTTGGGCAACCTTATATATATATATATATATATATATATATATATATATATATATATATATATATATATATATATATATATTCACTCCAACGCTCACCTTCACTACAAAGCAAGCAGGACACATGCTCCGGGTATGGTAAAGGATTTAATGAGCTCCCAGCTAATCACTTGAAACAGTCTGTGGAACGCTGTGGCAGACGCGTTTCTGGCCAACCATGGCCGTCATCAGTGCCGATTTCACAGGCTGATGGGTTCACCTGTAGGTTCAACGATCACTCCTGATAAGTAGTCTCTCGACTCCTCCCACTGCAGTCAGGTGTTGGTTTTATATCGCTGGACTCCAGGAGAACTGCATGCTGGTACTTGCAGTCCAACGTGGTTCCCCATTCAGTGTTGAGGACTTCCAAACACAAGATAATGCCCCACATTTCATGGCAATGGACAGTCTACTGCAAATTCCTCCTGGATAAGATTCAGCTCGCATCCTTATCCGTATCCTTATCAGGCAGACACTCGCTGCCTCCTCTCTCCCCTCGCAAACATAACACTCCAGGTGCAGGCTACACCGCGTTGCTCCAGACCGAGAGGGCGCATCGCCATCCAGCGCCTGCTTGCTGGTAAAACATACAGTTCATGCTCTCTTCCAAGTAAGTAGACAGCGCGACACAACTCCGGGGAATAAAAAATGGCTTTACTGATTTTTCAAGCGCAGAGAGATTCTGTCCCTGAAACGCTCGGCATACGCGTTTCAGCCTTCAAGCGGCTTCATAAGTGCCAGTTTCAAGGTGTTCTTGGTGTTCCTGGGGGGCCCAGCGATGTTATGCTGTTCCCGAGACCACACCCAGTCAGGTGGTCTCTCGCCCCTCCTCCGCTTAATGATGTACAGCTGCTTTGCATGCATACCCCAGCCAGGTGCCTTCTGGTCTTGATAGTCCGTTGAGGAGGCCCATTGAGTAACAGGGCATTCCTTGCACCATGTGGTACCCCAATAACAATTGGCTGCAGGTATCAACACCACCCCTGGTTGCTGGGGAGTCCGGCCATTTCTTTGTCCCCTTATCGGGCACACAATGGTGCCTCCTCTCTCCCCTTGCATCCAGAATCACTCCAAGTGGTTTTGACATGCTGGGGGGGCTACGCGGAAACACAAAACACTCCAGGTGCAGGCTACACCGCGTTGCTCCAGACCGAGAGGGCGCATCGCCATCCAGCGCCTGCTTGCTGGTAAAACATACAGTTCATGCTCTCTTCCAAGTAAGTAGACAGCGCGACACAACTCCGGGGAATAAAAAATGGCTTTACTGATTTTTCAAGCGCAGGGAGATTCTGTCCCTGAAACGCTCGGCATACGCGTTTCAGCCTTCAAGCGGCTTCATCAGTGCCAGTTTCAAGGTGTTCTTGGTGTTCCTGGGGGGCCTAGCGATGTTATGCTGTTCCCGAGACCACACCCAGTCAGGTGGTCTCTCGCCCCTCCTCCGCTTAATGATGTACAGCTGCTTTGCTTGCATACCCCAGCCAGGTGCCTTCTGGTCTTGATAGTCCGTTGAGGAGGCCCATTGAGTAACAGGGCATTCCTTGCACCATGTGGTACCCCAATAACAATTGGCTGCAGGTATCAACACCACCCCTGGTTGCTGGGGAGTCCGGCCATTTCTTTGTCCCCTTATCGGGCACACAATGGTGCCTCCTCTCTCCCCTTGCATCCAGAATCACTCCAAGTGGTTTTGACATGCTGGGGGGGCTACGCTGAAACACAAAACACTCCAGGTGCAGGCTACACCGCGTTGCTCCAGACCGAGAGGGCGCATCGCCATCCAGCGCCTGCTTGCTGGTAAAACATACAGTTCATGCTCTCTTCCAAGTAAGTAGACAGCGCGACACAACTCCGGGGAATAAAAAATGGCTTTACTGATTTTTCAAGCGCAGAGAGATTCTGTCCCTGAAACGCTCGGCATACGCGTTTCAGCCTTCAAGCGGCTTCATCAGTGCCAGTTTCAAGGTGTTCTTGGTGTTCCTGGGGGGCCTAGCGATGTTATGCTGTTCCCGAGACCACACCCAGTCAGGTGGTCTCTCGCCCCTCCTCCGCTTAATGATGTACAGCTGCTTTGCTTGCATACCCCAGCCAGGTGCCTTCTGGTCTTGATAGTCCGTTGAGGAGGCCCATTGAGTAACAGGGCATTCCTTGCACCATGTGGTACCCCAATAACAATTGGCTGCAGGTATCAACACCACCCCTGGTTGCTGGGGAGTCCGGCCATTTCTTTGTCCCCTTATCGGGTACACAATGGTGCCTCCTCTCTCCCCTTGCATCCAGAATCACTCCAAGTGGTTTTGACATGCTGGGGGGGCTACGCGGAAACACAAAACACTATATATATATATATTAAAAAAAAGGTTAAAGTGGAGCTATACATAGGTAAGGGAGTAAGATCTTAACTTACGCTAAAAAACTCTCACACAATTAACTGAAAAATAGGCAGATTTTATATGTAGGGCTTTCAGAAATAAAAATACAAACCTTTTTAAAACTAAAAAACACTGAAATTCCCTAGCTATACGTAACTGATACGAGCATAACTTGCTCCAATATAGATTTCTGATGTCATCGGTGATGTCATTTTTAAGGTCATAAGCAGTCCATCATAGAGGTGCAAGTTATATTTTAGCCCTGCGGAGAAATGGGTTAACCACTGGGACTGCATATACCCCCCAGCGGGTGGCCAAACTCTTGTCAGTCTCCAACAGGCCACAAACCCCCACCACGCATTTTTCCTTCATGAGAGCAGAAGGACCACTCTATTCTTGCAGGAATCTCGCAAGATCGCAACGAGCCAGCAATTTTCATCATTTTGGCCCCTGGGAGTGGTCCATCGGGGACCACCTCACAAGGTCTAGGTGGTCAGGGTATCTTTAACCTGTAACCTTCTAAAAAATGTAAATTCATTTTTGGAGACTTTGGATCGAGGCCCTGAGTCCTTTAATGGTGGCCACAACATTTGTCCTCATGTTGTGGCCAGCCAATTGCATCGTTTGGTCCTGGGGGAGTGCCGCGGGACCAAACCAATCAATCAGGGAATTGTAAGCGTGCTACTCACCCGTGAGGGTCTCAAGGCGCTGAGGGGGTCGGGGGGGGGGGGGTGGTAAGCAGCTGAGAGTCTTCCTGAAGGTGTTCAGGGAGGGGGCGCGTCTGATGTCTGCCGGTTGTTCGTTCCAGGTCTTGGCTGCAACCAGAACGCTTTTTTTCTGTGTTGTGGCACTAGGTAGTGCTAGTTTTTTAATCTTAATTTCTGAAAAAAGACTGAACAGATGTGCACCAAATCACAAAAAGTATGCTTTCTGAGTAAATATCTAGCTTTCTGACAAATTCGTTGTAAATCTGTTCTGTGTTCAGCTATGTTTTCCTGTATTTTTGTCTAATTTTCCCTATGGAAATTGCATGGGGAAAAAGTGTTATGGGACCCCAACCCTTCTTTATCTGACCCACTTGATGAATCATCCTGAGACGTTGCAGGATGGCGATGAGATGGATGGACTTTTTTATTTTCAACAGTTTCGTGAAACGGCGCCGACTTTATAAGCAAAACAAAAAACGGTCTTCTTATGGAAACTCTGACTAGTTTGTAACTAACTACACAGTGGTAATCACTACTATGTAATATATAGATATAGCTATAGAAACAGATATAAATATAGATATTATAACAGAAAGTGGTGGAAGAAATGCAGTGAGGCACACAGTGTACTTGAGCCTAGAAAAAATCTTACCCTATGTTTGCTTGAACATAAAGCCATTTAGTAGAGATTTAGGGTTTAAAAGGATGAGCTGTTAGGACATTTTGCTGTGGGACTGAATATTTTGTCAGATATTAAGTGGATAGTATTTAAAAATTCCCAGACCACAATTAAGGCTTTGAGTGTGAAGGTAAATATGTGGTCTGGAAAGGTCACAGTAGCCTCATTGGGTTAAGAAAGAGCAGCCTTCCCTGTCAGCACATTTCTAGGTTAGTGCAGGTACAGAGGTGGGCTCTTGCAGTGAAAAAGAAATCTTTATGAAGGCCATACAGAAATGTTTCTGCAGCTGTGTAAATTGAGGGCTTGGTGGCTGGCTGTTAATAAGGGTGTTAGCGAGCCTGCGATTTAAGGGGTGTTTGCTTTGGAGCCAGGGCCTGGGGGCTGTGCCCAGAACGCAGTGTGTGGTTGCATGATAGAAGCCTTGGCTTGTTGGTGCCAGAGGGCAGCTGCCAGAACTGAATGCAATTACATGTGTACATAGTGAGAAGCAGCCACAATTCAGAGGCATCATGGTGGGGTCTTCCAAAGGACCCTGGGAGAAAGTGACAATTCACACAATCTCAGCACAAAAGCCAGTGCTACCGGAAGTGCGCGTGGAGGGGCGATATGCCACCTCCCAGGACACAGTATTGGGTGTTTCTTGCCTGCATTGGTCACCCGGTCCTTGTCTTTTCTTTGCCACAGTGCTTTACAAAGACTGAGAAAACATTGGTTTTATCCATACGCTGACTGTAATACTGAACAAAATGTGAGTAGTGCATTAACTCCGTTGGAGGTAGCCGTGCGCTCAATAAATGCTCTAAATAAAATGAATAGATAAATACCTGGAGACCCGGACTTTTACCCCCTACCTTAGGCGGGGAGATGAATCACAGCGCATCATACACAAGCAGGCGTCCAGACATTTATTTTATGCACACAGGCATCTTCAGATGTTGAGAAGCCCCCACAGGACACCACTGTCCAGGAATTTCCAGTTACTAACTAGAGTCTGCTGCTTTTCTGCAAAATAACATTTTAAAAACTCCCTCCTTCTTTTGGGCAATTGTACCGTGGCACAGACGAACACCAGGGGTTTTAGGTATATTTAGAACACGTTTGTCATCGTCCAACTATGGATGGTAATTCACCGAAACAGCAGCGTCAACAAACACACACACACTGTGAAGCAAGGTCACCTCACAGAGTTGGCCCCTAGAGACAGGCTGAGGCCCTGAAGTAACTTCTACCTGCTACTTAGTGGCTTGGGAAGGAGTAGATATTACAGAGCGAGAACTAGGCTGGAGTGGACTTTACAGAAGGAAAACTGGGCTCTAATAGATATTACAGAAAAAGAAGTGGGCCGGAGTATAAATTATAGAAAGAGAACTGAGCAGTAGAATAAATTACAGAAGGAGAACTGAGCAGTAGTATAAATTACAGAAAGAGAACTGAGCCGGTGTAAAAATTAGAGTAAGAGAACTGGGCTGAAGTATAAATTACATAAAGAGAACTGGGCCGGAGTATAAACTACAGAAAGAGAACTGGGCTGGAGTATAAATTACAGAAAGAGAACAGGGCCAGAGTATAAATTACAGAAAGAACTGAGCTGGGGTATAGATTGCAGAAAGACAACTGAGCTGTAGTATAAATTAAAGAAAGAGAACTGGACCTGAATATAAATTACAGAAAGAGAACAGGGATGGAGTATAAACTACAGAAAGACAACTGGACTGGACTATAAATTACAGAAAGAGAACTGGGCTGGAGTGTAAATTACAGAAAAAGAACTGGGCCGGAATATAAATTACAGAAAGAGAACAGGGATGGAGTATAAATTACAGAAAGAGAAGTGAGCTGGAGTATAAATGACAGAAAGGGAACTGAGATAGAGTATGAATTGCAGAAAGAGAACTGGGTTGGAATGTAAATTACAAGAAAAGAACTAGACTGAAGTAGACATTACTGAAAGAGAACTTTCCTTCAATAGAAATCACAGATAGAGAGCTGGTGAAACTATACACCTTTTTCATTCCATTCTTTATCTTTTTAAAATATTTTAGCCATCTTGTGACCTTAAACTATGTCTTCAAGTTACTGTGATTCCAAGCCAATATGACCTTTTCTTTTCACCATTAAGAATCATATTCTTCCGTGATGTGCATTAAAAATAAAAATAAAAGTTTTGTGCCCCTTTTTTTAGTACAGCTGCATGTGGAGGTTATTTTTTGTTTTACTTTAAAATGTTTATTGCAAGCATATAACCATCGCATTTGTGCAGCAGCAGGTTTTGGTTTCTCTTCTCTTTTAATGCATTTTTTCTGTTTCGTCTATCTCTTATCTTGATTTCTTTTTTGCTTGAAAGAACACACAAAAACAAAAATAATAATGACAATTGCACCAGCTTGCCAAGGCCATACTTCTTGGTTTTGCCAATGCTTGCTTCTGTTGTGAATCAGGCCTGGTCTACAGGCCTGAGCCTGCCTGAATGTGTACGCTTCCTCCACACTCCCTTCAAGATTGCAAGTCAACCATGGTACTATCTGGGAAATAATCCTTTCAATTTTCTCTAAGAAATAAATTGCTGTTAAGCCTCATAATGCCTAGGCTAGATTTATCGAACTAGCAAGGCTGAGTTTTTAATATCCCATATGACCTGCAACAGATTTACTAAAAAGGGTATCTGCAGCTCCTATCTGCTTGGCATATTAGGTCTTTTTCTGCCTAAAGGAGACAATCTTCCATAGCTCCTTTTAAAGGATTTTATAAGAGATTGAAGTCGGGCTATTTATGTCTTCGCATTCCGCGTTGTATTTTCCTCCCTCCCGATCTTGAAGACGCTTCCTTTGTAGTGAAGAAAGTTTCCACTTCTAAAAACCTGCAGTGGGAATTTTGTTTAAATTATGAATCAATGGTAGCTCTTTCTACAGAACATGCAATCACTACTCACCAATGACTTTGAGAGTTGCAGCTTTAGGCTTCTGACCTGTGAAGTGCAGGTGTCCGGCTGATGTGTTTTATATTCGGTGGTTAATTTGTAAAAAAAGAGTGCCGGGGCTGTCGTCAGGAGGCCACTGCAGCTTGCGCCAGCCCATTTCTCCTGGTCGCAGCAGCTAAAACAGAAGCGACTACTAACCATGAAAGTGGGGATAGGATGCGGCGTAATGGCCAGAGCTGCTGACTTCGGAGCTGGGGAACCAGAGTGTTGGCATCGGCTTAACATCCTGTGGTTCTGGGCAAATCACTTATTCTCCCCGTAAATTAACTGGGGCTCATGAACAGCGCCAGTGCTGAGCACGAGCCGGGTCAAATTAAGCACTGGTTATACTCTTATTGAAAGTATTACAAAACGGCTGACTTGTGGCTGTTCTACAACAGACACTTACACGTTATTTGTTCTGCCTAGACATTGACACCTGAAATAAATGTATGCTTCAAACGCATGACTTATGCGCCTGCTCTTTACTCCAATCCTAACATAAAGAAGTATAGATGGGTGACAGTAAATTCTGAGGATGGTTTTCACAGAGAGGTTCAAAGAAAGATCATATAACAATGCGAGTGAATCGCAAGTTGGCTATGATGTCACTCAGAACCACAAGGTGAAAAACATCCCCTTAATTAACTTTTGATCCATCTATATTTTAATGTTTTGTATCATCTGCCCTTGCATTCAACTACTACATGGAGCAAAGGAGTAATGGGTGAGCCGTGCAAAACATGGCCTCTCTTCTGTGTCCAAAATGTTAAAAAAAAAAACTGGACTGCTACCACCCACCCGCGGCGCTCTCTGTGCCCTCTTTCCCAGAAGCTGTGCTCCATGGGTTCACAGCTGCTCTGACAAGCTCGTATGTTGCCCAGTCAGAAAGACTGGAATGCCTCTATGGAGCAGCATCAGTGTGCTATAACCTTTCCTAACAACTATTACTACAAAGCTATTGCATAGCAGTGAGACTGGATTTCAATCCAGTTATTCCCCATATTGGCCCTCGACCAAAGACCCACACAGACCAGATGCAAAAATTAGTCTATTTGCAGTTACAGGTGTCAAGGAGCAGGGTAGGGGCACCAGAGAGTAGCTGTGATGCTTGACTGAAGCCGCCCTTTTACACTAGGGCACAGCTTGCTGGTTAAAGTCTTAGAAAAAGCAAGAATTTTGCAATGAACTTTAACCTTTGCAGGAGACCACGTGCAATACAACAATATTGTCAGTAAACAGTTCAAGTGCTGCAGTTATAGGTTAGTCAATCACTTCAAAGAAGATCATTCTTGGAAGGCATGGGCATCAATTTACTTGGGTTCTTTATTGTTTTGTGGGAGCTGACACTGTGAATAGTCATGCTGATGAGCTTCTGACATTTTTCCTATGTTGTTTGTGACATAATCTGCTAATTTCCAAAATGATAGACACAAATGTCACTACCACTTTTGAAGAAAATTGAAATTTTTTCCTCATAAATGTACATAGCAGAAGCCAAACCTCTGGTGCGAGGGAGTGAATAGAATCAGAGAGGGTTCGTGACTAACATTTAGAGCTATCCCAGAATCCTCCTTGACTTGGATGTCAAACTGTCCAGTGCTCCGAAGTAACTGTGAGGCAATGTGCACTGTTTAAAGTCTTACAAAAATAAAGACATGAAATGATGGATGGATTTTGAAACAATTGACTCTCACCCCTCTCCAATGGCTAACCTCAGGAGGACCTATCAGTGTACCTCCATGCCACATTCTTTGCTGTTGTCCACCCACTTTAATCCAGACATTGGCAAGCATCCTCTTTATACTGATGTAGAATGCTGCAGAGAGCAAGGAAGCATGGGCGGCCATGTTTATTGGTACCCGCTTTGGGGGATGGGCAGATCTGAATGCATGCAGGAACAGCCCGGCCCCTATGAGGAAGAGGATGGGAAAAGCAGAGGAGAGGGAGAGGTTGGGCTTGATACTTTTCATGTGGTGCTACAGACCTGGGGAGTTCGGGTTTAGTCCTGATGGCGGTGCGGTGCACACAGGCACGATGCATGCATGTTTGCATTACAATGATGCTCACCCACCACCAAACTGTGTGTCATGAAGGTCATGGAAGTAGTGTTTCACATTCTGCGGCAATGTGGCATCCTAGGATGATAATAGGTCTGTGCACAGTATAAGATTTTGGCATAACAACAGTGCATTGCATATGCTTATTCTGGCTCACGTTTGAGGTGTTACATACCTCCCTAGTGTGAATTCTAGTTTTAGGTACATTGGTGAAAGGAAGCAGATTCTGAACAGTGAGAAGGCGAAATGTTTTGCTTTGGTCTTCTGGTTATCAGACCATAGCTGTGAGTGAGTACTCTTAATGTAATCTCACTCACTGCAAGTCTATGATAAAAATGGATTTGTGCTGTGACCGTCAGTGCACACATTTTAAAATACCATCAACAGTTGTGGAGGTGGGAAAAAAGGCTCTATGCAGTTTATGTGTGAATTCATGTTCACCCGCTTGTGAATGTTTGTGCAGGCTGAGCAAGGAACAATGTTGTGTGACTCAGCCTGACATCTGTTCACAAGTAGAACTGTGGCAGAAGGGACCCAGAATACTGTTATAATATTACATTTCTATCTTTTATAATTACCACCTTTTTTCCCTGCTTCTACCATTCCCCCACCTTCCATTAGTACCTTTGCCCCTTCTCCTTATTCTCCCTTGGAACGTTCCAGCCGTTGAGACATGAAGTTGGCTTTAGAATGTTGATGTGAGGATTATGTCCACTGCTGCTGAGCGGATCAAGGAGACCAGTTTATTAAGTCTCACACTTACCAGTGCGTGTCTTCATCTTTTCAATACTGGCGACGAGGATGGGATGATTGTTCTGCCAAGGACAAAACTTTTGACCAACTTAAGTCATACACTCTACAGGGTTGGCATAATTCCTACAGTGAGTTCAATGAAAAGACAAAGGAATACTGGGATATTTGCCATGAAATCAATCTAGACCAAAACTTAATACGCAGAAATGATAAAATAATGCCCCCTGAAGGAATAAGAGACAAGGTAATTGACTTCATACATGAAGGTTATTGAGGCAGAAGCTTAACCAAATATAGACTCAGAGAACACTTTTAGTTCCCCAACATGGACTCATTGGTAGAATCCAAAGTAAAAAATTGCTTAATTTGTGCCAATAGCGACAAATCCAAGGTTATCCACAAAACTCCTTTATCCCCAGTTTCTATTTCTGACAAACCATGGGACAAACTTGCTCTAGACATAATCGATCCCATCAACCGCAAGGGTATTACTAATCGTTTTGCATTTGTTTTGGTAGATTACTAGTCACATTGGGTGGTCACTAAAATGGTTAATCTTATGACTACCCAGGTCCTTATCGATTTTCTAAAAAAACACGTTCACTACTGAAGGCATTCCATCTACCATTGTTACCAACAAAGGTGTTCAGTTCACCTCTACACTCATGTCTAGTTTCTTGTCTAAATTGGGCATCACTCACTACAAAACTGCATTGTACTGCCCCAGAGTGAATGGCCTAGTAGAAAGATGTAGTAATCAAGCCCACCTCCAGGAAGTAGTTTAAAGTAGATTTATTGAAGATAGTTACAAGATGTAGGTTAGTTGTAAATAAGCCCCACCAGAGCAGCCAGCCAGGCGCTCAGCCCATCTCCAACTGTGAGTTCCCACTCCCAACATTCCATCTTGCATCATTCAGGCAGCATTCCACTGGCACATCATGAACCATAACAAACCAGGGTACTACATATCCTCCTTTCTTCCAAAGAAAAACAGAAAAGAAAACTGTAACAGGTGAAGTGAAAAGGAGAAAAGCAGAAAAAAGATGGAGAAACTAGATGCACGAAATAGAGAGCCAAAAGGAAACCAGAAAGGGCAGAGAGAGAGACACAAAGATAACGTGGTTGGCAAAGTAAACTTAAAACCATTACCCATCCTCCTTTCCATCCTCGTCGCCAATAAATTGTAGTAATCAAGCCCACATCCAGGAAGTAGTTTAAAGTAGATTTATTGAAGATAGTTACAAGATGTAGGTTAGTTGTAAATAAGCCCCACCAGGAGCAGCCAGCCAGGCTCTCAGCCCATCTCCAACTGTGAGTTCCCACTCCCAACATTCCATCTTGCATCATTCAGGTAGCATTCCACTGGCACATCATGAACCATAACAAACCAGGGTACTACAAAAGAATTAACAGGATGATCAAGACTGTTTACAACTTGCTTGTGCCAATCACCTGCCAATAGAATAGGCTATTCAAGACATGATATGGGCCTATCACACTACACCCAACCAAGTCACAGGTACTTCGCCTTTTACATCCCTCAGAAGGAGGAAGCCAGGCACCAAATTCTTTCCTAATTGGATTGGGGAAGCGAAAGAGTTGAACTTAATACTGCAGACACTAGATGCAAAATTCTGTCCCATCAAAACAAATACAAGGAGTCATACGATTTCAAACATGGCACAAAAAGTTATAAGTGGGAAGAAGGCGATCTAGCCTATGTTAAGAAACCTACAGAAAGGAACAATGATGTCTCAAAATTCTTTTCACCCCTATGCATTGTAGAAATCAAACGCAATGCAGCAGTCATGGAAAGTGGACACAAATGGAGTCTGGGTCGCTTGGCCAAATTTTCTCCACCAACTAGCGATGTATATGATAAATCCGTTGCCATGCATGGTCTTAAGCAAGAGCCCAACCCTGGTAACCCCAGACATAATAGACTCAGGTCCACCCCTAAATGGCATGACGGTTATCATATGTAATTGTTTTGGTTACATCTGTTATATCCTAATAACTTCAATGTCATCATGACTTGAGCTAGAACATCTCTGGTAACCTAGACGTAAAGGTTTAGGTCCATGCCTTATGGCAATAGATTATCATATGTTTACAACTGTTATCTTCTCTTATTTTGGGTAGAAGATGTGTTATAATTTTACTTTTCAATCTTTTATTATTACCACCTTTTTTCCCTGCTTCTACCTTTCCCCCACCTTCCATTAGTACCTTTGCCCCTTCTCTTTATTCTCCCTTGGAGCATTCCAGCCGTTTAGACGTGAAGCTGGCTTTAGAACGTTGATGTGAGGATTATGTTCTTTGCTGCTGAGCGAATCAAGGAGAGCAGCTAAAAAAGTCTCACACTTACCAGTGCGTGTCTTCATCTTTTCAACAAATACAATTACAGTGTATGTCCTGTAGCATTGACACTGGTTTTGCACTTTTGATGAAGTATACCTAAATTGTAGATTTTGATTACACGAAGCAGGAAGTCAATTGACATGTCCTTCCCTGTAAATTGCTCCGTTACAAACATAAAACCAGATTAATTTTACTGAATATGCATCTTTTAAAATTGACATTGTTCTACAAGCCACTTCTAATGACTTTCAGCCTATGATCAACCACGATTGGCCAAGTTAATTACTGTGCTGGCCAGCTGGAAGTTCAAAGGTTCACCTGATCATCAGACCCATGCTATGAGATTAACCTTCTCTTGGGAGAGGAAAATGATGGAGTTAATATCTCCATAAGATGCTAAACTCCATTTCCTTGACAAGCACTCCCAGAAGACTCCCACAGGGAGTAAGGGGAGAGTAAGCAGACCTTTGGCACCAGTCACCTCAGGCAGGCTTCTCTGAAAGTCTGGAAGGACAAACCCAGACATGAATCGGCAGAGCTTTTCTCAAACAGAGGGATCTTCTCCCTTCAAGCTATCATGTTGAGTCTACCTAGAATGCTATGGAGGGTGGGTTGGGTGGCCTGATTTTCAACATTGAAGTGCTAGTCTGTGGTGGAAGAAGGTCAGTTCAAGGCTCTTGCAGTCCACTGCTTCTAAGAAAGAAAGAAAGTGGAAGCAGAAGTGACAAGAGACTTTGTGAAAGACTTAAGGAACCAACACTTCACACTCCTAGTTTCTGAAGTGCATCTCAGTTTTAAATGGTGTGATGTTCTTTGTTTGGTGTTCAAGAGGAATCTGATTTTAAATCACCAAGTACCAGACCCGTTGAGCCTCCCCTTCAGGATATACTGACCCTCGCCCAACTAGGTGGCATACTTCATCATGTGGCCATGCTTCACATTTGGTGGTGTGTGCAATACTAAATGTGCTTCATGGTGATCCTCTTTTTGGAGTTGTTTTTTGAGGTCAAAGGACCCCAATGTTGAGGTCATTTTAGATCCTTGTGTTTTCTATAGGGCTTTTGGAAGTAATTTAATTCACGTGTTGTTAGATTTTGAGGCGTTTATGATTTTTAATTTTCACTATCAGTGGTTAGGCTGAAAGCAAAGAATAGACTTGTGGGAAGTTACAATCCCAAAAGTCTTAAACTAGCAATTGGGCGACATATTTTTGTCTTCCTGCCCTCATGGGTCAGTTGCATTCTTCAGGACCTCTGTTACTGGTGTACCCTAATGTAAATGTATAGTCCTCTTGGGTATTTATACAGGTGCATGTAATTGGGGTCAAGGTTTTGGGAACAAACATAGATGTAACATCAATAGCACGTCTATACACGTAAAATTATGGTTTGGCTTAGCCTGATACTTAGGGGTCTCTTTTGGACCTGTAAAATAAAAATGGCGTGTAATCATATTTGAAATGACCCAAGCATGAACCTCAGCTGATCACTTTAAAATTTATGAAAAAAATCTTGTTTTCACCTGTATACATAGAAACACATACTTTAATACACTTGTGAGGATCAATCAATGTCTTAATTAACAGACAAACACATTTTTATCTCTATCAATACACAAGCCTCTAATGAACATGATGGGTCGCCTACCTAAGCCTGAGATTCAGTCTACCATGGGAAACAAGACCCTGGTATCCTCACAGTAACACTCAGTAGGAATGCAGTGATAAAAGTAGGCATCAATCGTTGAGAAGTATATGACCAACAAAAATCACTCACACACTCGATAGATCTACTAAGAGTACTCACTGCCTTGATAGGATACAGCGGCATTATGCTAAAGATGTATTTTTTGCTCCGGTCCCTGGATATTGTATAGTCAGAATTTCCCTCTCTTTAGGAGATAAAGCGTACTTCTAACCAGAGCCACTCATTGGCCCGGATGCATGCGTGTGACATAATGGTGTGCTGCACCTTGTCTCAGTCTGTGTCACATCTGCGTCTTGCAATGCGAATCACCTGCTGGTTTTATTATTTCTCATGCTATGATTACAGATGCAACATGGGTGTATTTAATGACCTAATGCATTACTCATTTTTAAAAGGGATTATATTTTTATGGATTTAACTCTATTATTCTGAATGAAAATTGCTCAACCATATCCTTTTAGAGAAGGAACATCTTTTATTAATTGGAGACGTTTTATACATCTTGAGTATCGTATTATTTATTTGTTATGTCATGAATTCCCAGACATACCTTTTATAGAAGGATCATCTTTTATACATCAAATCTTTTATATTGGAGATGGTTATAGCATGCTACATCTCATGTACTAAATTATTCATTTGTTATGTGGCAAATTTTGTTATGTTGTACAACTGATTTTATGTCAGGGAATACTTGTTTTAACGGGTCCTAAAGATCTTTTCAAGTGAATGTTGCTATTACAGATACGTAGATGAATACCACTACTGGCTCGTGATTGGGTTATTTATTTTTTCACCAATTGTGACCACGTTATGGCATCGTTCATGCTATGATGGGGGGTTCTTAGCTTGAATAACCCTTTCTATTCATTTTCAATGCTTGGCTGGTTTTGTACTGTTTCTAAAATGACCCAAGTTAGATCCTTTGCATTATGACCTTTTTCCTCTAAAGGTTGTTGTTGTTGGGCTTTGGCTCCAGATGGTACCTTTATGTTCATTTATCTGGATCTCTACTTTCTGTGTTGTCATTCCAATATAATAAAATTGGCAGGGACAAGTAATCATATAACTTACATTGCTGGCAATGCAATTTGTGTGCGTTTTTTTTTATTTTGTATATTTTTAGAAGGACTAAATCCAACTCTCTAATGAGGGCAGTTAAGGTGTGGACATTGCAGTGGCCACATGGAAAATAGCCAACAACAGGCCCCACCCCACCTTTCATTTACAGCCTCTGTTGTCGAAACCTTTTCGGAAGGGTGTGGACCAGGATGTCTTTTAAATTGCTGTATTAGAGTTTCCAGTGTTTAGCATATGTCAATTCTTTTATTTTATCTTGTATATTATTTGAGATGGGAGAAAATGCATTTACACAAGTAATTCTCTCACTTCTAGGTTTGATATTTATTTCTAGTGGCACCTCACAATGGTTATTACTAGTGTAAGTATAACTCAAGCCCTCTCCATGCACTAATAATTACCTCCCATATTACATCACTCATGACATGGTCTGTGACATCATTGATAACATTTAGCTTTTGTGATTGGTTTGTGCTCTTTTTATTGAGATAGATCTATAGGGTGAGTACATCCCCAATTTTTGATTTGTCCGTCGCGTATGCAAAGAAAGTTTAGTACTCGTTTGCGGTAGTGATATCTTCCTTATTTGAAGACATGTGCACAGATACGAAACAGCCGACACATGTTTCACCCAGGGACCAGCAGGCCAGAGCTTTCTCAAGGCAGAAACTTCTCTGTTATGTTATTAGTGTTGTAATTGGGTAAATATCTGATGTGCCAAACGGAGTACCTTCCTAATGGCAGGTAATATCTGCGATCTGAACAACACTAATAACAAAACAGAGAAGTTTCTGCCTTGAAAAAACCATGGGCTGCTGGCCCCTGGGCGGAACACGTGTCGGCTGTTTAAAGATTAATTTTTATATATATTCACTTAAAAAACCATAGGTTTCACACATGTTATAGTTAGCTGGACATTTCACTCATAAAAAACCAATGAAATTCCCCCGTTATAGTTACTGCAGGCAACTATAACTCACGCGACCGTAATCCTCTGCTGATGCTAATACTGTATTTAGACACTTATTTACCCATGTCTTCTTCCATTAATCTTTAGCTATACATATATTACAAATATTTATTTTTCAGAAAGACACATATGTCATCAGTGATGTAATATCTGACGTCATCAGCAGAGGATTGCGGTCGCGTGAGTTATAGTTGCCTGCAGTAACTATAACGGGGGAATTTCATTGGTTTTTTATGAGTGAAATGTCCAGCTAACTATAACATGTGTGAAACCTATGGTTTTTTAAGTGAATTTGCAAGGTTTTTTAAATGCTAATTCCTAACTATAACGTGTGTGAAACCTATGGTTTTTTCAGTGAATTTGTACGGTTTTTTAAATGCTAATTTATTTATGTATTATTTTTTTTATATATTTATTTTACAATAAACTACGTATTAAAAATGATGATTTTTTTTTTTTTTGGTTTTCACCCTGCGAATTATTTTTTTTTTTTTGTAAAAATTATTTTTTTTTTTTGTGTTTTTCAGGGTGCGCGCACTGTGCGCGCACCCCCGCGATTTTTTAAAAAAAAAATTTTTTTTTTTTGCCTTCGGGGTCCTTCAGGGACCCCCTGACAAAGGCTAGGGGGTCAGGAACTCTCTACCCTGCCCCCTTTTCACGTTCGCCACCTTCCTTTTTCACTCTCGCACTGAAAACAAACAAAATGGCGGCCGACACTTCCTGATTTCGACCGATTCGAACGTTGACTAACATGTAACCACCACTCAGAATTACGCTCGCGCACGTTAGGGTGCTCGCACGGTGCTCGCACGGTGCGCGCACCCTGCGCGCATATAGATATATATATTGATTTAAATGCTATTTTCTCCGGAAATACTGAACAGATTTACACCAGACCTGCAAAAGGCACTTCCTTGACCTTATGGCTACCTCTCTGCCAAATTTCAAGTAATTCTGTTCAGCCGTTCGGGCTGTAGCTGTGTCTAAAGGTCCTATGGAAAAATGCATGGGAAAAACGCGTTTTGGGACCCCCCTTTTATCTCAGCCCCCGCTTGACGAATCCCCCCGAGACTTTCAGGGTAGGAGCGGAGCGTAGCGCCCCACCTATTTTGAAAAATTCGCGAGGATTCGTCGACCAGCGCCAAAGTTATTCAAAATAGAATGTTGCGGATTTCCTATGGAAATGTGGTCCTAACTATAACTACCTACTGGCGACCGCCAGTAGGTAATATATATATATATATATATATATATATATATATATATATATATATATATATATATATATATATATATATATATATATATATATATATATATATATATATATATATATATATATATATGTATGTATATATATATATATATATATTATATATATATATATATATATATATATATATATATATTCACTGAAAAAACCATAGGTTTCAGGGGTGTTATAGTTAGCTGGACTTTTCACGTGTACAAAACCATTGAAATTCCCCCGTTATAGTTAGTTCAGCTAACAATAACTCGCGCGCCCGCAATGCACTGCTGATGACGTCACATATTACATCACTCATGACATGGTCAGTGACATCACTCATGACATCACTGATGACATCTCAAATGACATCACTGATGACATCATCCAGTGAATGTGTGTTTTTCTGAAAATTAAATATGTTTTATATATGTATATCTCAAGGTCGATGGAAGAATAAATGGGTATATAAGTGTCTAAATGGATGATTTGTTTTTGAAAAATTGATTGTGTAACTGACTGATTAAGTGTATCATAGTGAATACATGGCTTAGTGAGTAATGTTTAAATATGTAAATATCTGTATCAGTCTCTCACTTTGTGTATAAGTGGCTGCATGGGTTGGTGAGTAGCTACATGGGTGTCTATATAGGTTATTAGTTGGTTTTTTGAGTATCAGTCTGAGTGTCTGCATGGTTCGGTGGGGGGTATTACGTAGTGCATAGGTGCATGAATGAGTGACTCACTCTTTGTATGTGTTGAAGACAGCATGTGTGCAGGACTGTATGGGTGGATGAGTGTGTGTATGGGTGTGTTAGTGAGTGAATGACTGTCTCAGTAGTGTCTTTATGAGTAACTACATATGTTTTAAACTAGTATATGTGACTATTGGTGTATATAAGTGAGTATATGTGAGAGTGAGAGATTGAAAGAGTTTCTGTATGAATAAGTATGTGTTTCTATAAGTGATTGTTTAAAAGACTAAGTATGTGTAAGTTTCCGTAGAAGTAAGTGTGGTGGTGTGTGTATAACTGTATATGCAAATAAATGTATGTTTGATTCTTTATTAGCATGAGTGACTATGTGTGTGAGTAACTCTATGGATGAGTGGCATTGTGTAACAGGATGTATAGGTGTATGAGTACATATGATGAGTGAATACATGTATGAGTGACTGTATAGGACTGTTGGTGAATGAGTGGATGAGTATGTGGATCTTAGAATTACTGAAGATGTTGTTGTAACTGGTATTGGTATGTCCATTGTTTTGAAAAGTTTAGTCTCTATTTTTGAATGTGTGTATGAAAGGTTATATTAGGGTGAGAGGAGGTCTGCCACTCATTCACAAGGATGATGTCATCAGTGATGTCATCAGTGATGTCATTTGAGATGTCATCAGTGATGTCATGAGTGATGTCACTGACCATGTCATGAGTGATGTAATATGTGATGTCATCAGCAGTGCATTGCGGGCGCGCGAGTTATAGTTAGCTGAACTAACTATAACGGGGGAATTTCAATGATTTTGTACACGTGAAAAGTCCAGCTAACTATAACACCCCTGAAACCTATGGTTTTTTCTGTGAATTTCAAAGGTTTTTTAAAAGTTAATTTCTAACTATGCCAACAGAGATAGGACATGTGAAGAAAGAAGAAAAAATGCACAGAAAGAAAAAAAAGAAGTGCAGAAAGAAGCAACAGAAGTCCTCAAAGACGAAGAAAAGTGCAGGAAGAAGGATAACGTGCAGAAAGAACAAAAAGAAGAGCAGAAAGAAGCCTTGTTGCAAAATCATCCTGTACCCTCAACTTTTTCAGACGGATACTGGTGGTAACTGAGTCTGACTAACCAGTCCTAGAGCCCGTGCTATGTTAAAAGACACTTAGAATACAGTGAAAACACCTACATACACTAGGGAACATTATGCGTTGGGGTCCCCCTGTGATTAACATGACCTCCTCTGTAAGCCCCTAGAATATAATAGGGCAGGGGGATTAAAACTACCTCTTAAAACAGGCCACAGGGCGTTTTTGCACACGTTAACTCAGGCCTCGTCCCCTCCCTTCACCACTGTGTAAACACGCCATGTGTCCGTTTTTAGTTGGGAGATTAAGTTCATTTGAATCCTGAGGGTCCCTAGGGTCCAACTATCCCACTAGGTACCTCCAGTAAGTGCCACAGAGCTGCGTTGCAGAGAGGTGTAAAAAGTGGCACGGCCTGGACCACCTCTCTGCAATGCAGCTCAGTGGCGCTTACTGGAAGCACTTGGTGGGCTAGTTAGCCCCCAGGGGCCCTCAGTATTGAAGGAAAATTATATCCCCCAATTTAAAACGTGCCATAGTGCGTGTTTGCACACGTCACCTCAGGCCCCGTCCCCTCCCTCCACCACTGTGTAAACGCGCCCTGTGGCTGTTCTAAGTTGAGAGATTAAGTCACCTTGAATCCTAAGGGTCCCTAGGGTCCAACTATCCCACTAGGTACCTCCAGTAAGCGCCACAGAGCTGCGTTGCAGAGAGGTGTAAAAAGGGGCTTGGCCTCAGAACACCTGTCTGCAGCGCAGCTCTCTGGTGCATACTGGAGATGCCTGTTAGGCTAGTTGGCCCTCAGGGACCCTCAGTATTGAAGAGGAATTAATTCCCAACTTACAACTCGCCAGGGGGCGCGTTTGCAGAGTGCTGCAAGGAGGGGGCGTGGCCTCCGGCACGATGCCAGTCTTTTATTTATTTTAATTTTTTAAGAAGGGGGGCTGTGTGGTTCCCCTTCTTATTCTAATTTATTGGCCCTGATGACCCCATCCCCCAGGGCCTGTCTCCTAATGATATTTTTTTGACCCCAATCCACAGGGCCGGCCACTGTTTTTTATTATTTTTAAAAAATATATATTTATGGACACACCTAGGACATGCTGGACAAACCATACGTACCTATCACCATGACGATTTGCGTGATATTCATTAAAAGGTGACTATGCATACAATGAATCCACGTGGAATGTATTTACACCACTAGTGAAGCTCTGACATGTCTGATGCCCTACCGTGCCTAATCCAGGTAGACACCCTTGTCGTTTATTTATACAAACATGGGTAGCTATTGACGGGCACATTTAATACACATGCACACCAAGCCATTCAAAGGGGATTCGACCAAAACTATGCAAGAAACCCCCCTCACGGTTAATAAAACACACATCCACTGCCGGATGTGTAATACTTTTTATTTTACTCTCTGGAAAGGGGACGAACATCACTTGAGAGTCATAGCGCGCTCCTGGCAGAGCCCAATGCTGTGTTACACCCACCATTGCCTGCTGAGTGCCACACACCTCTGTGTTGTATTCCACTAGCTAGTGCATATGCTATGACACTCTCTAGCCCATGTGCAATGTAACACCACCCCGTGAATATGTCATGCCACACTTGTCTTCGCACGGGTTATATTGCCCCATCTAACGTGCCTTCCTCGATGCCTATGTTATAACGCACAGTGCTATGCCATACATATTACAATCTGGGATCCATATCTTTGTCACAGTGCATATGCAACGTTACACTCCCCAGCACATATTTTATATTACAACTTTAGAGACTAGTTAGGTTACACAACACTGCCCTGTGCATATTACACTCCAAGGCGCATATCGCATAGCACGCGCTAGTGCCTGTGCTATCTTGCGCTCTCCAATGAATCTGTCATTGCGCACAATGTATTGCATATTATATTTCACGCCCAGTTCATCTTATATCACACTTTTTGGTGCATAGTTTATACCATACACTATATCTAGTTTTCATTTTCAATCGTGCTCTCAGGACTATGTTCTATATAACACTGTGTTCACGTACCCTTTTCACGGGCATTACATTTTGCGATAGGGGGTGGAGGGTCAGGGGGTGTTTCTGCCAAGTGAGCCCGGAGTCACAGTCACAAATGTCCTCTTCTTCCTGAATAAAAGTGAGATTATGCTGCATACTTGTTCATATTTTAAGTAGTTCGCACAGCCACACATTTTAAAAACAATAAAGTTCCTAATAACCGCCTTCTCTGAACAGTTCGCTTGCTGCCCCATCCCCCTCCTCCCTATCCTCTGTTGTGTGAATCCATGGACTAGCCTCCTCCCTCCTGCCATGCACGGTCTGATGTGCTGCCACTGCCCTCAATTTAGTATGATGTACCAGTCCACTCCTCCTGCCCTCCATTGCCCAATTCTATGCCCCATCATTGACCTCCTGCTTAAACTCTGTGCTTAGCTTGCTGCCCCTATTCTCCTTCCCCCTGCCCTCCGATGCCTTTGTGTATGCCCCTGCTCCATCCTTTTTGCCCACCATGTTCCATGGACCTGCCCCTCGTATCTACTCTGAGTGTTCTGTTGAGCTGCCACTCCCCTCCCACCTGCCTAGCATTGTCAGATGACTGTAACCTGTCCCTGCCACCTCCACCCTGCCTGTCCACATGCCATGCCCCTATCCTCTTCCTCCTGTCCTACATGGTCCATTGTACTGCCACACCCTTCTGCCCTCCCTGGTCTGTTGTGCTGCAACTGCTCCTCCTGCCTGCCCCGTGGGGTCTGTTGTGAGGCCCCTTCCCTGAACTTTCTTGTCTGTGCACAGGTCCTGACCCTCCCTTCTATCCTCCATCGTCCTTTGTGCATGCCCCTGCACCCTCCTTCTTGCCCATCATAGCCATTGTGCTACCACTAACCCTCCCACTTGCCATGCATGGTCTTCTGTGCTGCCATGGCCCCTCCCACCTTCCCTGTGTGGTCAGTTAGCTGCCCCTGAACCCCTCCCACCTTCCCTCCATGGTCTGTGTGTATGCCATCACAGTCTCACTGTTGCTCTTCATGGTGTGTCTTGCTTCTAGTGCCCATCCTGCCTGACCTCCATGGCTATCTTGCTGCTCCTGCCCTGCCCCCTTGCCCCCAGCCCTCTGTTTACATGTGCAGACCCCTACTCCCTCCCTCCTGGCTTGTCTGTTCCATTGTAATGCCCCTGATCCATCCCTCCTGCCCTTTATGGTCTGTTATGTTGCAGCTTTCTCTCCTGTCTGTCCATTATGGTCCTGCCTCTTGCCCCTCTGTTCTCTGTTGTCCATGTGCATGGTCCTGTCCCCTCCCTCTTGCTTTCTATGGATTGTTGTGCTGCACTCCCGTCCCGCATGCCCTGTGTGGTGTATTGTGCTGCTGCAAACCCTGATGCCTGCCCTGCAGGGTCAGTTTGGTGCACCTATCCATGTCCCTCCTGTCCTCTGTTATCCAAGTCCATGTCCCTACCCCATTTCCTTCCATGATCCAATGTACCATACTTGCGAACATTTTGAACTTGGTAAGAGGGAGATTTTGAAAAAAAACTGGGATATTGATTTTCCCCTTTGAGTTACATTGAAAAAGAGGAGATTGTAGACAGGAGACAGATAAAATAAAGCCCATTTGAGCTTAAAAACATTGGACGTATCCTGGCTGAATCGGGTCTGTTGGCATGTATGGTTGTACTACCATTGCCTCTTCCTTCTGCCCACAATGGTCTATTACATTGCCACAGCCTCTCTTGCAAGTCCTGTATTGTTGGTTTGTTGCCCCTGCCCCCCTTTCCACTGCCCTCCATAGTCTGTTGTGCTGCCACGGCCCTTCCTGCCTGCTCAGTTTGGTTAAATTGTTGTCTTTGCACCCTCCTACCTGCCTTCAATTTTCAGAGTCCGTGCCCCTGGCCTCTGCCTCTCAACAGTATCCTAATGAACAACTAGATTGCTAACATTCTATATTTATTACAGAAGTGTGGAACGCCTGACGTCATCTTGATGTAATCAAAACTGTAATACCTAGAGCATTTCCTTTAGAAATTACATATATGAGAGGGTCTTATTGGCATCAAAATTATGGTTAGTGCTCTAAAAGACTAAAATAAGGACATATTTTCTGAGTTTTCAAATAGCGAGAAAGCACTTTTAAATTATTTGTTACCTTTATGTTTTTTTATCCAGTTGACCACTTGATTAAATGTTGCACTTAGGTGAGAGGATGTGGTGTTACTTCCAGAACTGCAGACTTTGCAACTGGGGAACCAGGTTGGAGTTTCTGCTTCAGCTCGACATTCTGTGATTCTGGTCAAATCACATAGTCTCCCCATGTCTACAACCAAAATGAATTTGTTCTTGTGTGATGTAACCAATGCTCATGTAAAGCACTCCAATACCTGAAAAGTCTGCACTATATAACACTGCAAAAACACAAAATAATAAGTGTTTTGCACACTTCTGTCATTGGGCTATATTTGGGCTACATCTGGGTGATTTTGGGCTACATTTGGGCTCTTTTGTCTACGGTGGCCATCTTGGGAGATTTATTTGTTATGAAGTTTCCTAATTTCCTCATGTACTGCAGTCTCCTCAGTAGGAAATGCTTTCAGTTTTTTACTTTGATTCCATCATGAAGGTATTCAGATATGTCACACATGTGCCATAAATTCTGAATGTTAGCACTCTAGTTGCTCATTAGATCACTGTAGTAAAACTACTGTTCACCATGGAAGTCTGCTCCTGGTATTAAAAGTGCATGTTTCAGTCTGCATGTCAGAATTTTTTAATGAAATAGAAGAGGATTTGAGAAGTCACTCAAAATGTGCCCTCATTTTCTTTCTTCAGCATTAATCATAATTTCTATGGCAAAATGAACCCCCTCATTGTGTTCCTTTTTAAATTAAATGTTTTAAGTGTTACCAGTTTATTCCAATGAAGATGGCTTCAGGTGTGCCATACTTTTGTCATAATGAAGACAGTAAGCGCTCTAGTTGTTTTTAAGAACACTCTGGGACATTCTGTCATTGGGCTATACTTGGGCTACATCTGGGTGATATTTGGGCTACATTTGGGCTCTTTTGTCTCTGGTGGCCATCTTGGCAGACTTCTTTGTTATGAAGTTTCCTAATTTCCTCATTTACTGCAGTCTCCTCAGTAGGAAATAATTTCAGTTTTTTACTTTGATTCCAAAGGCATTCAGATGTGTCACACATTTGCCATAAATTCAGAATGTTAGCACTCTTTTTGCTCATTAGATCACTGTAGTAAAGCTACTGCTCACCAGGAAAAACTGCTGCTGGTATTGAAAGTGCATGTTTCAGTCTGCATGTCAGAATTTTTTAATGAAATAGAAGAGGATTTGAGAAATCACTCAAAATGTGCCCTAATTTTTCTTTCTGCAGCACTAATCATACTTTTTATGGAAAAATGAACCCCCTCATTTTGTTCCTTTTTAAATTAAATGTTTTAAGAGTTACCACTTTAATCCAAGCAAGATGGCTTCGGGTGTGCCATATGTTTATCATAAGTTGGACTGTTAGCGCTCTAGTTGTTCTTTGGAACACTCTGGGAAGCTGCAGTAGAACACAAAGGAATCAACTGACAGTCTCTGCCCTTGTTGGATGTACATGTTTTACTGAGAATGTCAGACTTCATTCTCACATGACTGAGAAAGATAATGTGAATTTACAGAAAATAAGCTCTCAGTTTAGCTTATAGATCACCTTCCAAACCTCTGTGGGAAAAGCTTGAGAAAATATTTTTCTCTCAATCATGATATCCCAGCAGAAGGCTTTTTCACATGGTGAAATCACCTTAGAACATACCACAATTCCTAAAATGAGTATGGTACCATCAACAAATGATTTATAATGTAACTAAAGTCTTAAAACCTTCTATTACCTGCAATGCTTTTTAATGAGGTGCTATCATGTATATTGGACCCAAGATGGCTGCCAACACTTCTTGGATGAAGTGCTGACAGCCAATCAGATCTCAGGATGAGATGTGTGGTTAGGCTCCGCCCATATATATATATGATTTTACTTTTGATTTTCTCAGGAACTACTGAACACATTGACACCAGACCTGCAAAAGGCACATCCCTGACCTGAGGACTACCTCTTTGCCAAATTTCAAGTAATTCTGTTCAGCCGTTCGGGCTGTACCTTGGACTAAAGGTCCCTATGGAAAATTGCATGGGGAAAACGCGTTTTGGGACCCCCCTTTTTTCTCAGCCCCCGCTTGACGAATCCCCCCGAGACTTTCAGGGTAGGAGCGGATCGGAGCGCCCCACCTATTTTGAAAATTTCGCGAGGATTCGTCAACCGGCGCCAAAGTTATTCCAAATAGAATGTTGCGGATTTCCTATGGAAACACGGTCCTAACTATAACTATCTACTGGCGACCCCCAGTAGATAATATAAATAAATATATATTTTTTTATCCAACAAACACCGAAGCGTCTCAAGATGCACTCGACAATGCACCTGCCATTCCACATCACGGTTCAGCCCGCCCCAGCCATCCAAGTTCATTGTATTGCCTGACGCATTTCTGTGGCCAATGTACCACTTCATCAGAGGCATTTCACCTGTACGCATCGGAGAGCTCTTTATACTGCATGCTGATTGGTTGAAAAGTCCCTCATGGGTTCAACTACGTACTTTATTTGATAAACATGCATGCGAAAAAGTAAACATAAAAGAGAGCCTTTCCTGTGCAAATTCTTGTGAGCCTCTGAGGAAGAAGCTACTGCATTGAAACGTGTCAGGCTAAAAATAAACAATCTGGAATGCAGAGGAGAGTTAAAGGTGAAAGCCGGATGGCTGGATTGCTGCTGAGAGCCCTCCCGAAGCTCCAGGGCATTTTTTGAATAAAATTACCACACGGCGGTCCGGTCGAGGGGAGGTGCACCACCTCGCTTAGGAACAGAGAGGCTGTGGTGGGAAACGATTTCGTCACCGTACAGCGCAGCAATCTAAACAAGCATTTGCAATGCAATAGGTCTCGCAGTTGTACAAGTTTGAGCTATTGGCATTATAAATGACAGTGCCTTTTATTTATGATTTAAAAAAAAAAACTTAAATAAAAAGCATTGTCATTTACAATGCCAATAGCTCAAACTCCTATAAATGTGAGACCTATTGCATTGCAAATGCTTGTCTAAAGCTCTCGCCAGAGCAGCGCTAAAGCGCTGGCTCAGGCGAGACCTAAACTCACTGGGTACATGTGCAACGTGGGAGATCAAGTGCCGCCCCTGGGGCTGAAAGGAACAGGGCCAAGAAAGATCGAAAGCAAATGTTAGGTGTCGAAACGACTCTAGCAACGTGAAAATACTCGAGAGATGAGGGCACTCGTACGGATACAATAAAGAGGCACAAATTATTATAAACATCCCATTGATTCAGCAGTTAGAATACATTGATAGCCACGAAAAATATTAATGGAAATAAAATGTGGAGCATTTTCGAAAAGAAGTTGCTTGGCAACCAAGGTTTTGCCATCTGTACATTGTAAATGAGGGTTCGTGGACTCATCACAGCACAACCTTGGGCACAAACCTACCTGCCTGGGGTCGGAATAATTATGAGCCTCAAATAAAACTGAATCGAGACAAATAGTTCAGACTAACATGGCAAGATGGGCACAGCTGCCTGTTTCAGCGGGCTCTAGCGAAAGTTTCTTTCCCAGCGGCCCAACCCTAGCCTTTGCCAGCGCAGTGCTAAAGTAAGAGTTGATGAGGGCTACGACGGCTTTAAATAGAAATGCGTTTTGAATCCGCTCCTTGAATAAAGCAGGAGGTCAATATCGAGTGGGGACTCCAACATTTTTGCTCTTGTTCACAACAGAGATACAAACTCCACAAGTGATAACTGTTGTGGGCACCAGGACCCTGAGGGCACTGATTACCGGGCAGCTGGTGGGGGAAGCAGGAAGTGGTGGGCACAGGAAGGGGGGGCGCAGGGGGACAATGGACAGAAGGGGGGGGCTACATAGACGTAGGCCTGCACAGGCTGTGCTGAGGGCATACATGTAAAGCTAAGACTAAAGAAGCTGGCACCACTCACCTGGCTCCTATGTGCTCCTTCGCCATTCGTGACACCAAGAACATTATTTACAATTTTGATATTGCTACTATAGCTCCAAGAGATACAATTGAGATCTAAATTAAATTACAGGTTGTAAGTGCTTTTCATTAATTTACACCAGGCAATCACTGTGTTGTGAGGCAGGTTTGGCAACGGGTGGTGATATAGTTAGAAAACCTTGTAGAATTTGGAAGTTCCTTCTGAGAAGACCGAATTTTCAGAATACACCTGGTGTGGCAGGAGTTTTTTTCCACGGTAAATCAATAATCCATATTAATGAGAGTATTGTAGGTACAAAGGTTTATTCTCCTAGTGATACTTGCTACACCAGCTTATTGTCCATTGGTGGTCCTGGCCTTAGCAGCCGTGATAGAACACCATGGAGCTGATCTTCTCGCCACTATAGTGACACTGTGGAGAAAATGTAATCGAGCACATTTTCTGTTGTGTTAATTGCAGTAAGAAGTTGTTAGGGATTGTCAGTCAGACTGCTGAGAAATCTGAGAGTAGTTATGCCTTCCGTATGCCCAGATCTAAGTTGCTGCTTGCCATTAATTACATCATCAGCAATAGCACAGCGCAAACGCCGATCCCAGAACGAAGTACTCATCACACCCTCAGGAAACTATAGACTGTTCTGCCTGAATTCTCTTTTCTCTTTTGAAAAGACACCTAACTTGTGACCTCCTGTTTGTTGTTAGCCGAACCCCAGGTGATTAAATGGAAATGATTCCTTAAAGTTTAATTGAATCTTAGCCAGGCCACATTGCGACTGTCGACTCGTATCTTTGTGTCACACAAGTTGCTTCACCTGTAGCGTTAACCTTGCAGTCAAGTGAATGCAGACGTGTGTTCTTTCGGCCGGATGGGTGGTAAAGCAGTACAAAAGGAGGAGGCGTCATTAACAAAGAGTCACATGAGACAGCTGAGACCGTGAAGTTTCCGGTTAGGTGACCTTTGATCCACCCCCTCTAAATGACTCTTGGCTGCATTAATGCTTTGATGTAAGCACCAGTTTCGTCCCTTCATACAGCAAGCCATTTGTCCTGCCCTGGCTTCGCCACCTTTAGGAGACTCACACACATAGAGCCCTTCCTGTGATGTCACGTGCCACCATAAAGATAATAGGGACGTGGTGAGCCACTATTAAATATGGCTACAGAAGGGTTGTATAAAGAGCGACCAAAACACACAACTCACGTTTGTTCTGTAAATACTCCTGACGCTACTAAGAACAAATAAAATGCTGTACGTGCTTCTATGTAGCTTACCTATTTATTGCACTTTCTCTAGAATATACAGAGTTTTCATTTCAACTTTCAAGTGATCGAATACGCAAGTTTAAGATTTAGTAAGAATACGATACAAAGCTTGGCAAGCCATTTTAAGCAAATAGGGAACCTCTATGTCTATATCTCTTCAGATCAAAAGAGTCATTGGCAAAACCAATTGATCTCGCCTTATTAACCTATTGGCTTTGCCGATGCTGTATAGCACCGTCAAGAAAAGAAAACTAGCGTTGGCCGCGCGCGAGCGGCCGAAGACGCAAAATGTGGTGGGGGAGGGGGAGAAGCGGGAGTTGTGTGTGCGCGTGCGTCATCGCGATCGCTCTGAAAGCGAAAGTGATCGCGATGACGCACACGAGTTTTCAAAGTGCTGCTGGCGGCCGGCTGCGCGTGTGCACGATCGCATGAACGCAAGCGTTAGGCCAGCCAGCAGCACTTTGAAAATCCCACATACAAAATGTCTCTTCGAGCCAGCGCAAGCGCTGGGGCTCAGCGAGACCTAAAAATGAGTAACCTTTCTCTGCACCCGGAATCCTACCAGGGATGTGGTAATGACTTTCAATTTTAATTTTTTTACAGGAACCCACTGAGGGAAGATTGACTGCTCGAGGGAAAATACATATCCCAGCATGCCATTGACTGCACTATGAAAAACCTACTAAAGGAACAGGAAATAAACATGCATGCGAAAAAGCAAACAAAAGAGAGCCTTTTCTGTGCAAATTCTTGTGAGCCTCTGAGGAAGATGCTGCTAACCATTCTCTGCACCCGGAATCCTTTATCAAAATATATATATTTAGAAAGAGAGAGAGAGAGAGAGAGAGAGAGAGAGAGAGAGAGAGATAGATACAATTATATATGCAAAAAATGACGCAGGGAACTGTGGGCAGTTCCCAAGGTTAAGGTGGAGAGCGTCTTCAATTGGGGCAGCCTACAACACCACCGATACTCTGAATCTGGCCACCTCTAAGGGTCAGTTTTTCTAGCAGAGGTTTTGAGCATAGAATTAGCACTATGGGCCTGATTGCAATGGTGATGACAGCCTGTCGATGGCGGTTTCACCAACATGATAAGCAGATTTCACACCCGCCACATTACAATGGTGGGCATGTCTTTGGCGGTCAGACAGACCAATTGCCACGGTTCCGACAGGCTCAAGGCGCCAGTCAGACCATCGGAGGGGAATCATATCCCTACAACGGTGGCGGTGCCTGCCAGGCACCACCCTAGAGATTATGGTGTCCATTTCCGCCTGCCTTTTTTATGCCGGGTAACCCACGATGAAAAGACAGGCAGAAAGGGATTTTGTGGCCCTGTAGCGGGCCCCCCTTCCCCTTGTTCCGCAGATATGAGCACTGGGGGACACCCATGGTGCAACCCTACATATCCCTGCACCATGTGGCAGGCACCGCATGATGCCTGCCACATAATGCAGGGATATGTGTGGGGTCTCTGTTTTATAGTGCAGCGGGTGCTGCAGAGTAAAGCACCCACAGCAATACAAAACAAGGTCAATGCTACTGCCTCCAATTGGTTTAGATTGGAATGGGAATAGTAAATGTCACCCCTTTAGTGTCTAACATCTTTCCCAAATTTGTGTAAGAAAAGTAAATGTCAACCCTTTCATGTCCAATGATTTCCCCGAGTTGGTTTAGATTGGAGTGGGAATAGTAAGTGTAACCATTTTAGTGTCCAACACATTCCTCAAATTGGTTTAGTTTGGAATGGGAATCGTAGATGTCACCCCTTTAGTATCTAACACTTTCCCCAAAATGGTTTAGATTGGAGTGGAAATAGTAAATGTAACGCCTTCCTCAAATTGGTTTACATTGGGGTGGGAATAGTAAACCTAAACCCTTTAGTGTCCAACACCTTTCCCAAATTGCTTTAGATTGCCGTGAGAATAGGAAATATCACCCCTTTAGTGTTCAATGTCTTCCCCAAAAATGTTTATATTGGAATTAGAACAGTAAATGTCAACTCTTTAGTGCCCAACACCTTCCCCAAATAGGTTTAGATGGGAGTGAGTGGGAATAGAAAATTTAACGCCATTAGTGGCCAGCACCTTCCCCAAATTGGTAGATTGTAGTGGGAATAGTACATTTAATCCCTTTAGTGTCCAACACGTCCCCACATTGGTTCATATTGGAGTGTGAATAGTAAATGTAGCCCCCCCAGTGTCCAATGTCTTCCTCCAGTATGGTTGGATTGGAGTGGAAATAGTTAATGTCATCCCTTTAGTCTCTATCAATCTTTTACTCCCATTTGCATGTTGTAGAAATAGTTTGTATTATTTTATTACTATTGTTGTTCATTAGATATATATAAAAAAATAATTAGGTGTATGTTTGTATACAATAATATCATAAATTACATTCTATTATGTAATAAAGACTTGTCACATATTTATATCTTTTATTTCTGTTTCAAACTTTATTACTTGTATATTTTGACATTTTTTATTATATTTATTGCATGTGAAAAACAAACATTTCTATAAAATGAAGTAAATAAACATTTCTTTTTAATTTTTAATTAATACAAAATATGTAAATTATATATACTAAGGGCCTAATTATGAGTTTGGCAGTGCGGGAGTGGGTGGCATGCCACTGCCATGCTCCTGCACCACCAAGGCTCGCTGCCGTCCGCCAGCCGTATTACAAGTATTTTTGTGGTCTGATGGGTGGCAATGTGGTGGTCCCGTGGTGGTCGGTTTCAAGGCTCATCGTGAGCCTTAAACTGCACTGCCATGGGACTGCCAGTGCACACTTCTTCACCGGAAGGAATGTACCATGTGGCACATTCCTTCCCGTGCAGGAACTGGGGGTGCAAAACTACAGGGGGGCATAAAGTGTGCACCCCTGCATGCACCCCCATGCCCCAGGAGCAAGAGGGGATCCTGTATTTCCACCTTTCTTTCCTCACCGCCAGCAGTTACATGGGGGAAGAACCTCCATGACACCGCTGGTGATGAGGAAAGTCATAATGGGCTTGGTTGTGCCTCAGGGCACAACCAATCAATCTATCAATCAATCCATCAAGGCACAACCAATCATATTTCGCCCCTCAGACCACCGCACAACCACCAGGGATCTCAGATCTCTGGTGGTTGCAGTGGTACAATGGCCGTCTGACCGCCCTAGTTGGTATAGCAAAAAGAACAATTGATGGACAGAAAGCTGAACACTGTCAGACATTCACCCCAGTACAGGGATTTTGGCCTAAATCCATCGTTTTTCCGCTCCTCATGCCATTCCAATTTATACCCAGCCATTTGCAAATCAGTCTTGACCCTGTTCCCTATGGGAGCAGTCCAGCCTGAACTGCCAAGCCAGGTCCTCCCTGGACTGGAAACAAGCATCCTAGGAACGGTTTTGGGCTTCAGCCCTCATCAGCCAAGCTAGCTTGACTCCATTGAAATGGAGTGCACGGGACCCACGTCTGGGCATAACCGTCCCACTCAGGGTGACAAATACAAAAAAAGAATTGATGGACAGAATGCTGCACAATGTCATACATTCACCCCAGTACAAAAATTTGGACCTAAAGTCATCTTCTTTAGCTCCCCATGCCATTCCAATTTATACCCAGCCATTTGCAAATCAGTCTTGACCCTGTTCCCCCTGGGAGCAGTCCAGCCCAAACTGCCAAGTCAGGTCCTCCCTGTACTGGAAACAAGCATCCAAGGATCGTTTTCGGGGTTTCACCCCTCATCAGCCAGGGTAGCTTGACTCCAGTGGCATGGAGAGCACGGGACCCACGTCTGGGCATATCCGTCCCACTTAGGTGACAAATGCAAAAAGAATAATTGATGGACAGAATGCTGAACAATGTCATACATTCACCCTATTGCAGAGATATAGGCCTAAATCCATCTTTTTTTGCTCTCCATGCCATTCCAGTTTAGACCAGGCCATATGCAAATCAGTCTTGACCCTGTCCCCATGGAACAGTTCAGCCCAAACTGCCAAGCCAGGTCCTCCGTGGACTGGAAACAAGCATCCTAGAACCGGTTTCGGGGTTTGACCCCTCATCAGCCAGGCTAGCTTAACTAGAGTGGCATGGAGAGCACAGGACCCAAGTCTGGGCATACCCGTCCCGCTCGGGGTGACAAATGCAAAAAGAACAATTGATAGACAGAATACTGGACAATGACATACATTCACCCCAGTCCAGAGATTTGGGCCGAAATACATCTTGTTATGCTCCCCATGATATTCAAGTTTAGAGTAGACCCAGCCGTATGCACATCAGTCTTGACCCTGTTCCCCATGAAAACAGTCCAGGCAGAACTGCGAAGCCAGGTCCTCCCTGGACTGGAAACAAGCATTGTATGACCAGTTTCGGTGTTTCACCCCTCATCAGCCAGGCTAGCTTGACTCCAGTGGCATGGAGAGCACAGGGCCCATGTCTGGGCATACCCCTCCCACTTGGAGTGACAAATGCAAAAAGAGCAATTGATGGACAGTATGTTGAACAATGTCATACATTCATCCCAGTACAGAGATCTGGTCCTAAATCCATTGTTCTTTTGCTCTCCATGCCATTCCAGTTTAGACCCAGCCATGTGCAAATCAGTCTTGACCCTGTTCCCCATGGGAACAGTCCAGCTGAACTGCCAAGCCAGGCCCTCCCTGGACTGCAAACAAGCATCCTAGGACTGGTTTTGGGGTTTCACCCCTCATCAGCCAGGCTAGCTTGACACCAGTGGCATGGAGAGCACAGGACCCACGTCTCTGCATACCTGTCCCACTCGGGGTGACACATGCAAAAAGAACAATTGATGGACTGAATGCTGAACAATGTCATACATTCACCCAGTGAAGAGATCTGGACCTAAATCCATCGTAGTTGGTATAGGGCAGTCGGACCACTGGTGTGAAGGTGACAGGACTGCCATCGCCACACCACTGTGAGTCTGTCGGTCCATGGTCCACCAGACTCATAATCATAACTAGACTCATATTCAGACCCATAGCATTGCATGTTGTACAGTTCCAACTTTTCTTTTACATTGTTTAACAATGTTTTAAATAGTGGGAAACCAACATCGTGACCCCAATGGCAGAAACTCTGCGATTCTGTGTGCCCGGAAGACTCTGAGAGCCGGTTGGAATCACGTCGAATGACCGAGCAGTTCAAGCTCCGACCGCCGACATCGTAATTTGGCAGTTGGACCGCTAACTGACCGTGTCAGTAGAAAAGTCTCCGACCGCACTCGGAAAGCTTCCAATTAGGGGTCGGAGGCATTCCAACCGACATTGTAATCGGCCCATTAGTTGTTGGTAGAATTGATCTTTTTGTAATGCTTCTATAAATTTGTAAAGTGTATGCTTGGTTCTGCCTTAAGTGGATTGGAAGGCATTGTGTCTTCCTTTTTTCATTCTTTTTTTTGGTGGGGAATTTTGTACAGCGCAAACTTGACCCGGCGGTATCAGGTATCAGAACGCTTTACATGAGCACCAGTTGCGTTACACAAGGAAACATTAATTTTAAGTGATTTGCCCAGAATCACAGGATGTTGAACATCATTGCCGAGACTCAAACCTGATTCCCCGATTTGAGATTGACTGCCCTAGCCATTAGGCCACATCCTCTCCCCTACATTGCATTGTTTGTTTTGGCTTTGGTAGATGTCTGTGTCCTGAGCAATGCACTCTGCCAAAACAAGTGTCTTTGAAATAGTCCTAGAGGGGACTACGTTTTCTGCTTTTTGTTGGGCTTTCGATTAGCAGAGTAGATTGTAGCGGTTTTCTACCTCTGTGACAGGGACATAGGCTAGTACAATAATTTATTTGGATTTCAAAGGCAAATTGGCTGTTTGTAGAATATTCTACACTTAGGGCCTTATGAAGAGTTTGGCAGTCCATGGAACCACCACCGCCAAGGAACTACTGTTCCTTGAATGTGGCACGGCGGTCCTGAGGCCTGGATGCCAGGGACCCACCAAGCATATTACGAGTTTCCTCTCTGCCACCTTTTTCATGGCGGTAGAACCGTGGCAGAGAGGAAACAAAGGTGGCCCCACAGAGCCTCCTTTTTTTCCTCTGCATGTGAATGCATACAGGGGGGAATAACATTTGCCCTCCTGTGTGCATGCACACCACTTCCTGATGGCATGGACTTTAGAGTCCATGCCGTGCAGAAACCTTGACTTGTGTTCCCATTGCTGAGCCTTTTTCAAAGGCACCGCTGCCTATGAAAGAGGCACCGCAGCGGGAATCAACACGCCACCCGCCCACTTTTAAGTTGCAATCTGGCAGGTGGGCGGTGGTGACACTTGGCAGGTTGGGGCAACGCGGTGGCATGCTGCCCACACCCCCAAAAGTCATAATCCAGCTCTAAATATAGTGCACACTCCCCAAGGAGTATCTCAGTGCTCTTCAGAACAAAGGTAGGGCAACTGATCAAAAGAGTCAGGTTTTCAAAAGGTTTTTTAAAACTCCCAAAGTCAGCACAAGATTGTATTTGAAAGTGGAGGCTGTTCCAACGGTTCAGGACTAAGTAAGAGAGGGACCGACCTCCAAACCTTGTGGTACTACTGTGGCACAGACCAAGCAAGGCTTTATCCTTAGATCTAAGTGTCTGCTAGGGTAGTACCGAGTAAGCCTCTCTCACAAGTAGGGAGGACCTTTGCCTGCCAGAGATTTGTAAGTGAGAAGAGAAGCTTAAACAGGCTGTGTTTTCTGGCCAGTAGCGAGTAAAGTTCTCTTATGGTGTCAGCAGAAGGGGAGCCATGAGAGAGTAAACAGACCAGATGCGCCACAGTGTTTTGAACTACCTGCAGTTTAGAAAGAAGAGTTTCATTGTCATCCATAATCCAGGTGACTCATAATTCAGGCTTGAATAAGATTTCTATTTGTACTCAGCTGCAGCCACTGAAACACTTTTTTGAGCAGGTGCACGGTGCTGAAGCAGGTGCTGCAGAATGACCTAACCTGTTCTTTCAAGTAAGCTTTTCACCCACCTGAAGCAAGGTTTTTTGACTACCCTTCTAGGGCTTGGAGCTACCTCTAGTTTCAATGGCCACCAGTCTTCAGCCCAAAAGACCTGTGCCTTACTGAACAGTAACATTTATGTCTTGTTTCCATTCAGTTGTAAACAGTTGAGAGTCATCCAGGTGGCGACCTTCCTCATGCAGTCAATAAACCTGATTTTAGCGGTCTTCGGGTCTTCCTCAAAGGAGAAAATTACTTGGGTATCATCTGCACAAGATCTTATACCAAAGTCGCAGGATTTAACAATCTGAGCAAAATATTAAAAAGGGTAGGGCTAAGGGAGGAACCATGAGGAGCCCCTTTATCGGTGGTCATGTTTCGGTATTTAAAAGGGTAAAGTGAGATAACTTGGGTTCTGTCACCTAGAAAATCTGTAAACCAGTCCAAGGCCTTTCCATATATACCAGTCTCATAAAGTCTCTGAATAAGGATGGAATGGGAGAAAGTATCGAAGGTGGTAGACAGATTGAAAAATGCGAGCATAGCTGGAGTGCCTGTATCCAACAGTAGTCTGGTGGAATCGACTACTGCCAGAGAGACAGTCTCCGTATTGTGGGAAACTCTAAAATCAGGCTGTGTAGGCTCCAGTAAATGGCGGTCTTCTGAATATATATAAAGTTGTTTATTAACTAAACCCTCCAGAGCCTTTTAAAGAGGGAGAAGGAGTGAGATAGGCCGGTAATTCGCAAGTTTGTTGGGACCAGCATTAGCTTTCTTTAAAATCAGGGTAAACAAGGCTGATTTCCAGTTCAACGGCAATTTTGCTGAATTGAAAGATAGACTTAAAAGATCTGTGATAGATGGCACCAGCAGGACTGAGAAGAGGAAACTATGCATGTAGGGCAAGAATAAGAAGGCAAACTAGATTTAACCTTGTGCTGAACATATCCAGCTGTGCTCTTGGGAGAAGGCATAAAACGTCTTCAGCAAAGCGGGGTGTTAGCAGGTGGAGAATATACAGTTGAGGTATTATTTTTGCTGTATAATATATAGTTTGCACCTTTTGAATATATATATATAAATATATATACATATATATATATATATATATATATATATATATATATATATATATTTGTATATATATATATATATATATATATATATATATATATATATATATATATATAAATATATATATATATATATATCTATATATATATATATATATATATATTATCTACTGGCGGTCGCCAGTAGATAGTTATAGTTAGGACCATGTTTCCATAGGAAATCTCAAAATTCTATTTTGAATAACTTTTGCGCCGTTTCACAATCCTCGTGAAATTTTCAAAACTAATGGGGCGCTACGCTCCGCTCCTACCCTGAAAGTCTCGGGTGATTCGACAAGCGGGGGCTGAGAAAAAAGGAGGGTCCCAAAACGCGTTTTCCCCATGCATTTTCCCATAGGACCTTTAGTCGAAGGTACAGCCCGAACGGCAGAACAGAGTTACTTGAAATTTGGCAGAGAGGTAGTCCGCAGGTCAAGGATGTGCCTTTTGTAGGTCTGGTGTAAATCTGTTCAGTAGTTCCTGAGAAAATAGCATTTAAATCAATATATATATCTGTAAGCGCGCTCTGTACGCTTACCGTAAGCTTACCGTACGCGTACGGTGGCGTGCGCGAGCTCAAATCTGATTGGTTGTCACATGACTGTAAACATTCGAATCGGACGAAATCAGGAAGTGTCGGCCGCCATTTCGTGTGTTTCACACAGAAAAAAAAGTGAGATAACGTGAAAAGGGGGCAAGGAAGAGAGTTACAGACCCCCTAACATTTGAAAGGGGGTCAAAGAAGGACACAAAAGTACGAAAAAAACATTTAATAATTTACGCGTACGGTAAGCTTAACGTACGCGTACGGTAGAAAAAAAAATAAAATAAGAAATAAAATTTAGATTAAAGTGTTTAGATATTAGGGGGCTCTAAAAAGAGCCGTTGTGTTTATGAAGTGAATTTTTAGTGGTACCTACAAGTAAGTACCGATGCAGAGTCTAAGGTTCAAGAGGAAGACTCTGTTCCCTTCATCAGTGAAGTGTACACCATCTCCTCTATAAATGTCTTGCATGTTGTAACGCAAGTTGTTGTGGAAAATGGAACCCATACCATAGTCTCGGAGGAAAGCAGAAACAGATTTGTTGACGTGCTTTCTTGCTTTGTCAATCTGTGGACAAAAATGATTGGACCAGTTCCATTTTTGCCTTTGGCATATGTTAGAATACACAAATGCAGTTTTAGGGAAAAGTGAAAACAGTTGTGCAAAGGTCTCCTTCATAAGCATTTTCAGACCTACCCCAGTCAAAGTGCCTAGGTCATTGCCACCACAGTGCACTATTATGAGGTCAGGGTGTTGGATTTGCATGAAGGATTTCACCAATGGCATCAATTGGTGCCACTTAAACCCTCTCTGACCAATCCATTTAATGTCTACATTTGGCAAAGCAAGGTCTTTCACCATACCTGTTTTCTCTGCATACTTTTCACTCCAGAAGACATAGCTGTGCCCTACAATCCACACTGTGAACATCTTCAAAGGAGATCTTGATGCACTCAGGAGGTGTATTTCAGTAGAATGGGAAAAAGAAATGAAAGTCAGTTTGGAAATGGAGGCATACATATTTTTTTATAATAAAAAGAACTCATTGGCTGTTTCACACCATTCAACACTAAAAACTAGGCTGTATGTGTAAATTTATAGAAGCATGTTTTGTATTGGTACAGAAAAATGTGTTACCAAAGAACATTACTATGGATTTGCTGTTAGGTTTGAAAAGTCAAGCACTCTTGCAATTTGAAAAAGAAACATTGTGTGGTGAACTTCTGACCTGAGTCCACAGAGCAGTGTTCCATGAGCTGTTGCTATGGTAGCAGGGAGAAGTGAAGTTGGGGGAAGGGTACTTTTGGAAAAGGGTTGGTTTTCAACCAATAGAAATCTGTGATTACATTTGAAAAAAAGGGGGAAGCACTGAGATTTGAAATTAACATGTATATGTGTGGAAAAAGAGAGGGAAACATTGCCATTATCTGGTTCTGCTGAGAGGAGAGAGGTGTAGAGAACAGAGATCCTGGCTCTGATAATCTGCTGTTTGAGTGCCACATTTCTTTCACAACTAACTAATTTTAAAGGTGAGTTATGAGTTTGAGAGGGGAAGTATGTGGTAAAATAAGAAAAGAATAATAGAATTGGAATTCCTTTTGTTGAAGTTGTGTTTATCATTTTGTGTTTTGGGAGAAATTAAAATGTAAGGAACATGTAAAATATTATGGACTATGTTTTCACCATAAATTAAGGTGTACTGGTATAAATGAGGAATACTGTTTTCTGCATAGAATCAGAAGATGACTATGTGTGCAAAGAGGAATTGTTGTCAGAGATTTATTGCGTATTACTCTGGTAATTTTAGATTTGACATTAGTAGGAAAGGAGCAGCTATTTTTCTGCAGAAGCAGACTCTTAGCACACACCCAGCTGCTTATCCTGTAGAAACATGCATACTATTTACAACCGAGTGAGGTTTGAGGTTGCAGTGAATAATGCAAATACATTCAGCATCACTAAGGCTGGTTGCCCTTGCTGGAGTGTAGTTATTCACCCAGGTTACACATGTTCCTGGTCTCTAAAAGCTGTTTGGAGAAGTGCTGTTTTCAGATTCTGAAAAGTGGATTGAAAATGTGTCAGACTGTAAAAGTACTTATCACTTGCCAAAAAATGAGTAGTAAGTGTGCTTTCAAATTGGCAAAGAAATTTCGTTTTCTGCCTAATTTCTAACCATGACTCTGTGTGCAAAGAGGAATTGTTGACAGAGATTTATTGCGTATTACTCTGGTAATTTTAGATTTGACATTAGTAGGAGAGGAGCAGCTATTTTTCTGCAGAAGCAGACTCTTAGCACACACCCAGCTGCTTATCCTGTAGAAACATGCATACTATTTACAACCGAGTGAGGTTTGAGGTTGCAGTGAATAATGCAAATACATTCAGCATCACTAAGGCTGGTTGCCCTTGCTGGAGTGTAGTTATTCACCCAGGTTACACATGTTCCTGGTCTCTAAAAGCTGTTTGGAGAAGTGCTGTTTTCAGATTCTGAAAAGTGGATTGAAAATGTGTGAGACTGTAAAAGTACTTATCACTTGCCAAAAAATGAGTAGTAAGTGTGCTTTCAAATTGGCAAAGAAATTTCGTTTTCTGCCTAATTTCTAACCATGACTCTGTGTGCAAAGAGGAATTGTTGACAGAGATTTATTGCGTATTACACTGGTAATTTTAGATTTGCATTAGTAGGAAAGGAGCAGCTATTTTTCTGCAGAAGCAGACTCTTAGCACACACCCAGCTGCTTATCCTGTAGAAACATGCATACTATTTACAACCGAGTGAGGTTTGAGGTTGCAGTGAGTAATGCAAATACATTCAGCATCACTAAGGCTGGTTGCCCTTGCTGGAGTGTAGTTATTCACCCAGGTTACACATGTTCCTGGTCTCAAAAACCTGTTTGGATATGTGCTGTTTTCAGAATCTGAAAAGTGGATTGAAAATGTGTCAGACTGTAAAAGTACTTATCACTTGCCAAAAAATGAGTAGTAAGTGTGCTTTCAAATTGCCATTGAAATTTCGTTTTCTGCCTAATTTCTAACCATGACTCTGTGTGCAAAGAGGAATTGTTGACAGAGATGTATTTCGGATTACTCTGGTAATTTTACATTTGCATTAGTAGGAAAGGGGCAGCTATTTTTCTGCAGAAGCAGACTCTTAGCACACACCCAGCTGCTTATTCTGTAGAATCATGCATAGTATTCACAACCGAGTGGTGTTTGAGGTTGCAGTGAGTAATGCAAATACATTCAGCATCACTAAGGCTGGTTGCCCTTGCTGGAGTGTAGTTATTCACCCAGGTTACACATGTTCCTGGTCCCAAAAAGCTGTTTGGAGAAGTGCTGTTTTCAGATTCTGAAAAGTGGATTGAAAATGTGTCAGACTGTAAAAGTACTTATCACTTGCCAAAAAAAGAGTAGTAAGTGTGCTTTCAAATTGGCAAAGAAATTTCGTTTTCTGCCTAATATCAAACCATGACTCTGTGTGCACACAGGAATTGTTTTTAGATATTTAATTTGTGATGGATTAATTGTGATTTTCACTTGTAGGAAAGGGGTACATAGTATTTTAAGATTTGAAAAGATCATAAAAAATATAGTAATATATTTAAATAAAATAAAGGATTTTTTTTAAAGTTTTTTTCAGGTATTGCTGAAGAGCAGTGATCAAAATTTAAGATGCCTACAAAATCAAGACTAAGGAAAAACCAACAACAAAAATTATATTTGAAGACATCTGGAGGACCTAAGTTAGTTGGAGATGCTCATGTTGGGAAAAAGAGAAAGTCTTCTGGTAAGCAGACAAAAGATTTTTTGAAAAATATCTTCAAAAAAAGGAAAAATGTACAAAATGTCTGTACTGGAAATAATGTTTTAAATAGAAAACAACAGGAAAAAATTGAGCATTTAGTTAATGCAAATATACCTTCAGAAACAAAAAAGATTAATTTACAAAGAAAAACAGCGTTTAAAGAGATTCGTAGAAAAATGTTTCAGAGAAGAGTTATGTCCAATTTGATAAAGGATGTGAAGAAATATAAGAAAAAATCGAAATTCTATAAGAGAAAAAAAGAAATTGAAGCCATTGTAGCAAAGGCTTTAGAATTAAAAAGGAAACTATTCATTTTAATTTTGAACAGGATGCGTACATTAGATAAAATGGTCAATGTACTGAAATCACAAAGCAAAAGGAAAAGACTAGTGAAAAGAACAAACTTTTGTAAAGTGTTTTTAGGTGAATGGATGCATAGTTCAAGTAGTGAACCTTTTTTTAATGAAGAGAGTTATCTTCAAAGTAATAGTTTGCTGCATGCAGTTGACACCAGAGGTCGTGCTTATGAAGTGAAAAATGGTTGTATAATGGAGAAGGAGAAAATGGTTCCAAGAGATAAGGAACAAGTGATGGCGGATGAGGTTATGGGGAGACGTCCTAAAGCCCCAGTGTATACTTGGAATTGTAGTAGTATTTGCACTGTGCGTCAGGAATCTATTGATAAATTACGTGACTTTCTAAGAGAATATAGTAAAAAAGTGTTAAACAGAAGATTAAGGTGCTTCAAAGTCTAGATCCATGCAGAGTGAGAGAGAATACTGGTTTGCAGGGACATTCTCTGGCTTGTCTATCTAGAAAAGTGTGTAAAAGTGTTTTTCATCATTTTAGGATGCTGGCTGTTCATCATACTGAAATGAGAAAGTTTGTGAGACGATTGTATTTTGCTAAAAGTCCAGCAATAAAGTTAGATGAATTGAACAGGGCTCTGTTCCGTGGATCGGTATCAGATGTAGAGAAGGTTACTGATGAAATTCAGTTTAGTTACTTTGGTCCAGAACAAGACAGTGCAGGTAATGACACAGTTATTGAGGAAGATATGGAAGAGAATGTAGAACCCTCTGTAAGTAAGAAATTTGATGATCAAATGACAAAATTTGCAATAATCTCTAATGAAAGACCAAATATTACTTGTATTTGTTGTCGCAGAACTCATTATAGAAAACAAACCAGGAATGTTGATCTCTACAGAAAAAGTGAAAATGAAGATAATTATAAGTGGAAGGATTTTGCAACATATATATTTCTTGAAAATTGTTTCGAATTGGGTGAAGATCAGCGTATTTGTAAATACTGTTATAATAAGTTAGAAGAAAATAGAATGCCGACCAGAGCTGTACATAATAATTTAGAATTGGAGGCTATTCCTGCAGAACTTTCTGAATTAAATACATATGAGTCTATACTCATTCAATGTGTTCATCCATTCCAGACCATAGTACGTATGGAGCCCAAAACTGGTAAATTACCTCCTTCAGATTTACTGAGAGGTTTAAAAGGAAGAGTGGTGTATTAGCCCTTGGATTTGAAAAAAAATATGGAAACTATTGATGCAGATACTTTGGTAAGTGAACCATTAGTTATTCTGGTTAATGGTGTACCTACAAAGAATAAGAAGATTTGGCAGGAGCTGGTAGATGTACGGAAAGTACAAAGAGCAAATTTGTATTTGAAAAGGAATAACAAATGGTATGAATCAATTTATATAGAAGAAGAAGAAGAAGATTTACAAGAAGACACAGAAACACCAACTGGACAAATTGAAAAAGTGGACAAGTCAAAGGAAGAAGAAATTTATGAACATTTTAGCATACATCCTCTTCATTCAAAAGAAGTTATGGGAGACACTATTGATCTGTTTCAGATGAAGAAAGCAAAAGGAACTCCCGTGAGTGTATGGGAGGAGAGCTTGGAAGCTCGATGTTTTCCCCAGCTGTTTCCTACAGGAAAAGGAGGACGATACGATGAACGCCCAGAACAGATTCCAGCTTCTGAGTATCGGACTACAAGACTATATGCTGAAGATCCAAGATTTCGACAAAGTATTCCTTATTTGTTCCATCTTTTATTTGAAAGCGACTTGTCTGCATTATCTTATGCAGTAAATCACATTTTAAAAAGTGGAGTACATTTACAAAATGTGTCTGCTAAGGATTTTATGGAGAAAGTGCAGCACCGAGATGATCATTTGGAAACACAACTGATCAATCTGATGGCTTGTCAGCGTGGGACAAATGAATATTGGTACCGATGCCATGGTGAATTAAAATGCATGTTACGGAATTTAGGAACTCCAACATGGTTCCTTACTCTAAGCTGTGCCGAGTACGCTTGGGATGATTTACTGGATTTTCTACGAGAGGCAAATTCAAACATTAAAAACATCGAATACAAGACAGCAGGAGAACTGTGCTCATTGGATCCGGTTAATGTTTGTAGATATTTCAATCATAGATTTGAGGCCATGATGTGCTTCATCTGCAATAAAAAAAATCCACCTCTTGGAGAAGTTGTGGATTTCTTTTGGAGAAAAGAGTACCAAGCAAGAGGTGCTCCTCATATTCATATGCTGTTGTGGATCAAGGATGCCCCAAAGTTTGGAACAGATACTGATGAATCAGTGTTATCTTTCATTGAAGAATATGCAACATGTGCTATACCAAAAAGCACAGAAGAGAAAAAGTTAAAGGAGCAAGTTTTACGTTTCCAAAGTCATCGGTGTGGAAAATACTGTCGACGGAAATACAAGAGCAAAGATAAATTCTACACAAAATGTCGATTTGGATTTCCAAGACCTGTTCTTTCAAAAGGAAGAGTCAACAGTTTTATGTCACCTGTGCGACATACTATTACTAGAAAATCTCCCAAAAATACATACAACCTAAAAAGAAAAGAAGAGTCCAAATTTATAAATGACTACAACCCAGTCATTTTATCCATGTGGAATGCTAACATGGATATTCAGTATGTGGCAGACAATTCTATTGCTGTTGCTCGGTATGTCACATCTTACATCACTAAATCTGAGAAAACAAAATTGAAGGAAATGTGGGAAGAGATTTCTCACGAGAAGACTGTCAGTAAGAAGCTATACAGTTTCAGTTTAAAGATGTTATCGCATCGAGAAATTGGATCCTACGAATGTTCAGATAGGTTATCTTCTGCAAGTCTCTACTCGAAATCAAGAAGAATAATTTGGGCAAGTTTAGGCCTTGCAGCAATGAGAAATCGGGTACTGAAATCTGTTGGAGAAATTGAATATTTGGCCGAGAATGACCCAGAAAGTACAGATATTTTGAAATCAAACATGTTGGACACATATTACCCAAAGAGAAGTCATCATCTGGAGAACATGTGTCTCTATGAAGTGCTGCAGAACTACATTTTTTCACGGAAAGCCACAGAAGACATCAACAATGGAAAATATAAAGTCATTGGTGAGGAAGGATGTTTGGTGAAGCAAACAAAAGGAAGTTTGATAAATCTCAGGAAGCTGAGTTGCGACACTACTGATAAAAAGGAATTTTACTACTTGGCTCTTTTACAGCTGTTTAAACCATGGCGTTCAGAGGACGAACTACTGGGAGAATTTTCAAGCTATGAAGATTCCTTTAATGCTTGCAAAGACAGCATAGAATGCAGTACTTTCATAACTTATGTCCAAATGTTAAATGAAGAAATTGAACAGGAAACTACAATTGCAGCTGAAGTAGCTAGAGACAGTTCTCAAGACAGCCAAAGTTCTGGAACACTCAGTCAAGATCCCTTAGGACAACCGATCGTAGAAAATGAAGCTGCAATAGCTATGACTGAAGTGGAAACGGCTATGAATCAAGCTCAAGAAGAATTAATAGACTTTCCAAATTTGTAAAGACAACTGAATGAAGAGCAGCAACAAATTTATGAAGAGATCAGAAACAAAATTGATCACGGATTACTACATGAAAAAAAAGAGTGCTCTTGTACATCATTTCAACCAATCAGGATGTATGTAAGCGGACAAGCTGGAACTGGAAAAAGTTTCTTAATAAAAGTCATCAGAAGCTACCTACAGCAAAAAACGGATTCAACTTTGTCTTGTGTGGTTACGGCTCCAACTGGGTTAGCAGCATATAACATAAAAGGAATCACCTTACATCGTTTGCTAATGTTACCAGTGGAGCATGAGAACAAAATACAATACCACAAGCTAACTGGAGAAGCATGCTTGGAAGTTTCAAGAGTATTGAAGAAGATGCAAGTTCTCATTATTGATGAGGTCAGCATGGTTTCAAACTTAATGCTTGCCTTTGTGCATTTAAGAATGCAACAAATTCTTAAGAGAGACTATGACGTGTTATTTGGAGGTAAACACGTCATAGTTTTTGGAGATCTTTTACAGCTCACTCCAGTTAAAGGACAACCAGTGTTTAATACTGTGACACATGAAGACACGAAGAAGTCATTGGGAAGCATTGGTAATGCAAATATTTGGTCCTTCTTTGAGTACAAGGAACTTACTACTAATATGAGGCAAGCAAACGATGAAGAAAATGGAAGTATTCTGAAAGATATCAGAATTGGACTACTCACTGAAGCTGGCACGAAAGCATTACAGAGCCGGTTGCTACATAATTTATTCCCAAAGGAAGAAATAGTTGCAGAGAAAATATACAAGAACATTGCAGAAAAGAAAAGTGTAATCTGCTTAATGCCAACTCTACGTGAATGCTCAATATTCAATGAGGAACTTTTGAAATTGGAAAAGGAAGAGATTAGGAAATTGGAAGCAGTGGACAAAATTCAGCATGAAAGAATTAGTATTACATTAACAGGCAAAATGAAAAATAAATTGGATTCACTAGAGAAGAACATTTCCAAAACTGCTGGATTAGAAAAAAATCTATATGTTTGCATGAACTGTAGAGTATTTTTAAGGAGAAATTTGGATGTTGAAAAAGGTTTAGTGAATGGAGCTATGGGAAGAGTTGTGGGTTTTATTAATTACCAGAAAAAAGATGGAATTGAATGTTTAAAAATAAAATTTGATCAGATAGAAGAAGTTATAGACATTTGTCGTTGTACAGTTCGTTTCATGCTTGTGAAAGACTTATATGTACGTAGGAAGCAGTTTCCGTTTTCTCTAGCATATGCTGTAACTATTCACAAGTCTCAAGGATTGACTGTAGATTGTGCTTTTGTGAACATTGGTTCAACTGTGTTCAAAGAAGGTATGGCTTATGTTGCTCTGTCACGAGTGAAAACATTATCTGGTTTATTTATGATAGACTTTGATGACTCAAAAGTTAGTGCTGATGCAAATTGTGTAAAGGAGTATAATAGATTAAGAAGAACCTATGCTCCTCATTTAGGTCAGTATCCTGTGTTGGAAAAACATGTTGTTTCTCGAAAAAGGAGAATTGAGAATATCTGTAATGAGGAGGAAGAGAGGAGAAAAAAAAAGAAGAGTGATGTAATTGCAAGCAAAAAGAAAAAGGAAAATGTTGAAGAGGTTGTTGGTTGTCATTTTGAAAATAGCTCTGGTGTCAACTGCTACGCTAATGTAGTGCTGAATGTTGTATTTTATCTTGAAAGTTTGCAAGAGCAGATAATAGTAAATCAGAGAAAAAGATTCTGTTCTGAGTTGAGTCTCCTTTTTGAAAAGCTGAGTAATGATAAAACTAAAATAGAAAGTGCTACTGAAATTAGAAAACTTTTAGATGTATGTTCAGGATGTACACAGTGTTCTCAAAATGTACAGCAAGACGCACAGGAATTCTTGATGTATTTTCTTCAGGTACTGGAAGAAGAAGGGGTACAAATTGAAAATATGTTTGGTCTCTCTTATAAATGGGAACATAGTTGTGAAAACTGTTTCAATACATGTGGCTCTAATGTTGATTCTGAAAGGTTTATTTATTTAACATTGCCAGAGAGTAAAACAGTCACTTTTGCTAAATTAGTTAAAGATGCTAATCATAGCATGGAATGCGGTGAGTGTAAATCTGACATGTTTTCAACGTTAATTTTAAAGGAATACGGACAGTATGTAATTTTAATGACGCAACGTTGTAGAGCTGATGGTTCAAAAATGGATACTTTAATAAAGAAGTTTACAGGACAGCAATTATCAATTTCAGGAAAAACTTTTGTAACAGTTGCAATAATTTTCCATGATGGACCTACTGTAACTTCTGGTCATTACACAGTTTATCTAAAATGTGAAAAAGGCTGGACAATGTGTAACGATTGTCAATTGGTTTTTAAGCAACGTTTGCCTTTTGATTTAGCAAATTCCTATCTAATCTTCCTGAAACCTAAATTTTAGAGAGAATTGGCAACATCTGTACAAAACAATTTTACCATTTTATTGGATTACCATTGGAAATTTAATCAAAAAAGATTTTTTAAATTACCATTTGGCCTAAAGGAAGGGTAACCAATTGTATTGTGGACTTATTTAATTCCTAATTAATCTTTCGGAAACCAAAATTTTAGAGAGAATCGGTAACATCTGTACAATTTACATTTTGGAATTTTATTGGATTACCATTGGAAATTTAATCAAAAGGAATTTTAAAATTATCATTTGGCCTAAAGGAAAGGTAACTAGATGTATTGTGGAGTTATTTGAGATATATTATTTTTGTGATTATGCTTCTGTAACAAAATTGTCAGACGGTATTTTTTAGAAATAGTTATTGTTATTAGATGATATTTTTATTGAATATTTTGCATTTCTATAATGTTATGTTTAAGTGAGAAGAGATTCTGGGCTTTTTTTAAACAATCTTTGAGATTGTTATTTTTTTTTTGCCCGCTGTTAAGTGATGAATGCAATTGCTTTCACGATTTATAGTGAAATGCAATATATTCTGAAAACAGCAAAAAAATGGCAAGAAATTGTTTTTTGAAAATATGTAAATATGTGTACTGTATTATAAAAAGTTTTATTAAATATTAATACTTTTTTCTTTTTTTTCAGATTGAGAAAGTAAATTTTCGAAAAATTAAACCAGTTTTTCTAGCAATTTAAATAACGTTTTAATTGATATTACATTTTTTGTGTGGGTCAGGTAAGTCAGAAATTTCATGGTTCCTTTTTTCCACTTCTCCTCAATCACATTTTCAGTTTTTCGTTGTAATCCCTCAAGGACCTTGTAATGTGGTAATTGATTTTTAGTGTTTTTTTAAAAAAAACAGAAAATTACGCTTACCGTACGCGTACGGTAAAAAAATTTTTACGCGTACCATACGCGTACGGTAAAAAAATTCAAAAAAGTTTAAAAAAAAAAATAAAAAAAAGTTGAAAGGTAAGGTTGGCTCTTAAAAGAGCCGTTGTGTTCATACAGGGACAGAGGAAAGAAAGAATGGGAATATTAGTCGGTAGGACAAATGTGCTGGTCTATTTTGCTGTTAACTAGGGCAACACTGGTCTTCCTATGAACAATTAGACCATGACAAGTTGCGCACCGCATTGTAACCCTCGCAAATCGAGGGTTAGTTTGCAGAGGAGCAGAAAAAGGTGATTCTCCCCCCACAGATGAAGGGCTCAGCTGACCTTCCGAAGATGTACTCGGCTGAGCTGCTGTGGATGTGCTTGGTCGACTTACTGAAGGGTTAGCTCCAGTATGTCGAGCATGTGTCCTAGGGTGTACATCATGAAGGTGTCGTAACATAGTGTGATTCCCGAAGGAATACTTCTTGTTAGGATTACCTCTTGATAGTACACGCTGACAAAGCTTACAAGTCACCATAGGAGCATTTACCTTTTTCTTGTCCTCTGGAAATGAAAAATACTCCCATATAAAAGAGCTCTTTTGTTTCCTCCTTCTCTGCCTGATGGTGGTGCTGCTAGCCTCACTCTCAGAAGAGCTCTGCTGTTCTGCCATCGTATCACAAAGACAACTCAGCTCCTTCTCCTAAGGGATCACAAGCAGAAATGAGGGGAATGGGTGTGGTGTAGGAGAGTTCTAGAACTGAAAGTACTTTAAACCAATCAAAAGTGTTGTTTCTTGATCACATGACCCGCCGTGCGCGTACGTTACGCTTACGGTGCGCTTACGGTAAAAGTACGCATGCGCGTAAAAAAAACACTCGCGCGCGCGCATGCGCATAACAGGCACGCTCGACCACTTCCGCGTAACGTACGCGTGTGGCGTATGCGCTTACGCGCCGCGTAGTACACGTGACTACGCAAATTGCGTAACCATACGCAAAAAGCGTAGAAATATTACGTGCATTACGCAAAACGTACGCTTACCGTAAGCTTACCGTACGCGCACGTAAAAAAAAAAAAAAAAAGAATCACTATGTTATACTAATATATCTTACCTGTTTGGTAAAAAAAAAAAAAAAAAATAATAATATATTGCAGAATTTATAAAAATTAAGCATAGTGTTTAAAGAGAATATAAAGTAAAAATAAAAATATGTAAAAAACCTGGCAAAAAAAAAAAAAACACGTTTAATATAAGAATTTGTATTTTAAAAAACATACAAAATCACTGAAAAAACCATGGGTTTAACACACGTTAGAGGTAAGAATTAGCATTTAAAAAACTATACAAATTCACTGAAAAAAACATGGGTTTCACACACGTTAAAGTTAGGAATTAGCATTTAAAAAACCTTGCAAATTCACTGAAAAAACCATGGGTTTCACACACGTTATAGTTAGGAATTAGCATTTAAAAAACCTTGCAAATTCAGTGAAAAAACCATGGGCTTCACACACGTTATAGTTAGGAATTAGCATTTAAAAAACCTTGCAAATTCAGTGAAAAAACCATAGGTTTCACACACGTTATAGTTAGCTGGACATTTTACTCATAAAAAACCATTGAAATTCCCCCGTTATAGTTAGTTCAGCTAACTATAACTCGCGCGCCCGCAATCCACTGCTGATGACGTCACATATTACATCACTCATGACATGGTCAGTGACATCACTCATGACATCACTGATGACATCTCAAATGACACCACTGATGACATCACTGATGACATCACTGATGACATCATCCTTGTGATAGAGTAGCACATCTTCTCACACTCTAATATAACCTTTGATCCACCGACTAAAAATTTCAGAGTTCCATTCTCAAAACCATACATACTCCAATACCAATAACTACATACCCAATTATTAACTCTTAGGTCTACATACACCTCCACTCATTCACCTGTACAGTTACTCATACTTACAGTCACTCCATACAAAACTATCATATGCATTTATACACCTATATAGACACTCACACACCAGCAATCATCCATACATGTACTCTCACAAAATTCAAAATCGAAGTCAGTTACCCTACCGCCGCCGCTGCTGCCAACACCGGGGTCTTGTCAGCTGCCTCTCCCCCCCCCCGCCGCCGTAGCATCTAGCGGCCGAGAGAGAGGGGTAGACTACAAGCCCCAGCCTGCCTTGCGGTCCTCCACGCTCGGACGCCGCCAAACGCGCCCGGAGGCGCTCAAAAGACCGCGGCTCCTCCCGCGTCACGGGACGCGCGCGGGCGGCGCCGGGCTAAGCCCGGGCAAAGGGCGGGCCCTCTGAGGTCCTCAGAGGTCAACAGTGGTCGGGCGGGCCACCCATCTAAGTTGAAGACAGGTGAGAGAAGCGATATGGCTACAAGGGGGAAGCGCTCTGCCATCCAAAGCGGTGGCCCAGATGCGGCACATACGGGTATACCATTAACTTTGGAAAGTATGCTGGACAATGCTTTTAACATGGTTGCCAATGAAATTGCGAGTACGGAGAGACGGATGTCACTGGAACTCTTGCGCGTACACACTGAGTCAAGAGACTCAAGCGTAGTTTACACTGTACCGTTATCTCCAACCATTACTGTGTCTAAATCCAATGTGCCCAACCCACCATCTATCACACTTGAGGAGGAAAGTGATACTATTATCCTTGAATCCCAGCTTGACACCACTGAATATGTCCCTATCCCTCATATATCCCCAAAGGCCAAACCTGCTGGAGGAAAAAGGAAAAGAGGCCCCGCAAAATCTTTAAATAACAAAAGGAAACCAGCTCCGTATAATAAGGGCCAACCCACACCGCAGAGTATGTGGACCAGAGGGAAGCAAAAAACAATAGGGGTCAGTGGTGCTACGACTGATGAAGTGCAACTGGTTGAAGGACCTTTGGACATTATTCCTCCCAGTAATGGTACAAACTGTACTTATACACAGACTGAGTTAGTTAGTGAAAATATTCCAGCAACGAAATCAAATGCTAACTTTTTGGAAACCATTGTAGATACCGTTTTTAAACAGTTAGAATGTCAAATGGTCAAACAGTTTAATAATATTTTTAAAAGATTGGACCGTATCGAAACAATGATTAAAAATGAGGATGCTAAGAGGAAGGGGGCTATCAGTCTTGATCTAATAAGGGGTGAGCGCTTTTTGAAAGACTTAGAAAATGTTAACAAAGATATACTAAGTGATGTGCGAAAATCCCCCAGTAATGTCACCACTGCAAATATTGTAACGAATAGCACTAGTGACGGGAGAAATCACACTTTAAAAAACCCCCAGCACACCAAGGTCACGGCCATAGAACCGATATGCCCCAATACTATTGCCACTAATATGCCTAAGGATGCTCCCACCCATCACACCACAGGAAGGAAGGCACCTACTAACACTGCATCTGATATGGGCCAAATAACTACCACAAGGCCAACAATGCACTCAGGGCCTGTCCTTAATCTGCCCCCCGACGCCTGCCCTTATGTGATAATTCTGGCAGGAGTCCCTCAGTTAAGGGAGGGACAGAGCGAGACATGGATGCAGCTTAACAACAAATGCATAGACTGGCTATCTAAACACAAAGGGGTAGGACCTAATATCATGAGAGAAATTTTGACTACACGACGGGTGAGCTGGGTTGGGCCTCTACCAAAGAACATAGAAGGGGATTGTATCGTCATCAATTTTAGAAATCCCTCTACAGTTAAATTTATTCTTGGTAGTAATAATAAATGTTTTTCTCCGCCCACTGATATAACCTCCTTACCATTGGGCTACTTTTACAGACCCCATTATAGACCTCACAGCTCCACCTTTTCGCCTTTTCCCTTACACAATAGGTACAGTGCCCTGTCTGATCTGGGCACTCTGGACTGACCATCAACCATTTCGTCAGATTCAGTAGTTAAGAACTATTCTAAAATACTCAGGCCAGCAGGGGATTCTCCTATCGATTTAAATACAGTGATTGCCAACGATGATAAGGTGCCTAAGAATAATAGCTATGTTTCTACTCCGGTATCTCTGACTAACAATTTGGCAATCCTAAGTTGGAATATAGCAGGTTTAAATGCTAAAGTTACAAACAGCGATTGGGTGGACTGGGTTTCTAAATTCGATATTTTAATGTTTCAAGAAACCTGGTGTACCACTTCTTTACTTTTTGATGGTTTCTGTTGTTTTAATCAAACTGCCTCAATACCTGCTTTAGGTAGACCCAGTGGGGGACTATCAACATGGGTCAAAATGGGTGCCGATGTCATAACTGAACCACTGGAAACAAACAATAGAAACTTCCAGGCATTGCTTTATGTTAGCAGTGTTAGAATATGTTTTGTAAATTTTTATAACAACGATTTTAAAACACATCCCAATATGAATTTTATAGAGCTGTTTAATTTTATTGACGACATTACTGAAAGACAAATGTGTGGTAAACTTGACGGGATATGTGTTGGAGGCGACTTTAATGCACACATCCACCGTCGAACTCCCCCCTGTAAAAGAGGTGAAGAACTATCCAACCTTCTGGCCACGAGGGATTTAATTAATGTAATGGAAAAAGTAAACACCATGGAAAAACTCTGCCCTGTGGCCACCTACATTGGACATGGGAGTGCTTCCACAATCGACTATGTACTCATGAGCCCTATGCTGGTGGACCTTTTATTAGAGGCCTCAGTAGTAAGGTGTATCTATAGCGACCATTACCCCATTTTATCCACCCTCAAACTTCCCCACAAAAGGTTGAAGCGGAAGGAAATAGGGGCAAAAAATCTAGCCGTGTCGACAGATAGGCTTAGGGTGGTTTGGAAGGGGATTAACAATAAGGGGGTACTAGCCCAGGTTATAAAATCTTATCCTGGACTAGTCTTCACCTGCCTGTCATCCGACCGCCCTAATTATGCGATAGTGGAAGCATTCACTGAATTGTGCAAGACTATAAAGAAGGAGATATCCAAGCCAGTCTTAATCAACACTAATATCACCCCCAGATGGTTTGACAACTCTTGCTCTAGAGCAAATAGAGATTTGAGAGCTGCTTTAAAGACCGATCCACCAGATCAGCTTTTGGTGAGGACCTTGAGGTCTAGTTACAAACGTGCTTTAAAAACACGATCCAATGAGCTTTTAATAACTCATTGGGAATCACTTGCAAGAACTGCAGCAACAAAGGATATTGCCGGGTTTTGGAGAGAGGTCAAGAACTTGAAATCATTTGGCTCTAATATCACTCCCATAACTTGTAGCATACCGGGGGATGTATGGGTGAAACATTTTACAAATATTTACATGGCATCGACCCCTCCTATTGAAAATTGTCAATCATTTAAGTTCCCGCATATTTCAATAACGGAAGTAGAGGATGCAATTCTTCAAAGCGCCGGAAACAAAGCGCCAGGGCCTGATGGAGTATCTATTGATTTAATAAAATCAGAGCCTGATCTATGGTCCCCACTTTTGTGTAATGTTTTTAACAATTTATCCATCACTTCACTGCCTGATTCTTGGTCTAATAGCACCATCGTACCAATCTTTAAAAAAGGGGACAGATTTGATCCTGGGAGTTATCGCCCGATATCATTAATCGACAATACATTGAAGATTCTGGGCAGGGTCATTTTTAATAAGATTAACATCTGGTCCGAAGAAAACAAAATTTTACACCCATGCCAGTTAGGCTTTAGAAGCAACGTAGGGACGGTTGAGCAGTGCCTGAACCTAAACTTAGTTTTAGATAAATACATTATAGCTAAAAAATCCCCACTTTATTTAGGTTTCATGGATCTAAGCTCCGCCTTTGATTTTGTCAACCGATCACGCCTATGGACAGCCTTGCTGAGGTATGGTTTGGACGAATCTCTGGTCCACTTTTTGGCCCACTTACACAGTGATTTAAAAGCTTGTGTCCGTATTAACAATGATGGTGAAGTTTCGGGCGAGATTTTAATTGGCAGGGGTGTTAGACAAGGCTGTGTCCTGGCTCCCCTGCTTTTTATTTTATATATAAATGAACTAAGTACATCCTTGGATAAATTGACTTTAGATGTTCCGCTCGTTAACGGCAAACCTCTCCCTGTATTGCTTTATGCCGACGATGCGGTACTCTTAGGTCGTACACCTAATGCACTTCGCACTTTAATATCAGGCTTCGTCTCCTATATGGCCGATCTTGACTTATGCACAAATTTTAAAAAATCTTATATAATGTCTTGTGGGCCTAAGAAACATAAAATCAGTCATATTACGTCAGGGAATAACGTTCTAAACAGCACTAGCACTTTCCCTTACTTAGGTTTGTTGTTTTCCGATTTCGGATCCTGGCAACCACATGTTGCCAGAGGGAGGAATAAACTGGGTAAAGCCATTAATTCTATAATTACTTTACGCCAACCAAAGCATACTGAAGTCATTCTGTCACTTTTACAAATTTACAAAACCCAGTGCGTCCCTACAGGAACTTATGGTGCTGAGGTAAGGGGGTTTTAGACTGTCTAAAAAGTGAGCGGGCAAAATACATTCCTTGGCTCAATGGGGTACAGATGAGCCTTCTAAGCATAGACATGGGGCATCTTTTCTCAGCACCCGAAATAATCGATACATCACATAGGACCATAGTGAAAAGGGCCTTATTTGATTTGTATCGAGTGAATAGAGAAAAAATCGAATTTACAAAGCCAGTAATTATTGGGTACATACCACTACAAATAGCATGTACCGAGCCATTTAACATGCCCCAAGGCTACCTACGCAAGAAATTGGGCAGATGGAACCGGAGTTTGCTGTTTAGATTTAGGGATGGGAGTGTGGTAAATTTACTCTGCTTCCCCTTGGGCTACACTCATAACTTGGGGAGTCTATCCTGCCCATGTAACCAGGGTGGAAAGCAAAGTTGTTGCATTTTACACTGTTTTGTGGCTTTTATGCAAAATATACCAAACACTTTCTAATCCCTTATTTGAGAGCTAATGCCCTGACGGATTTTAACGAGGCTTTCAGAGTTTTACGGATGTTAAGTACTGACGATGTAATTTACAGAGTCAACCACTTTCTTCAAACCGCTGTCCGTTCTCGTGCCTCAATGATTATGACTTGAAGTGTGTTGATTATTCTGCCAAGTTAATTTATTGTGTTTTATTTATTGGTTTTCCACTCACCTCAATGAACTTGGTTTGAAAGCCTGTTTATTATTTTATCCATCGCACTTTTGTTCATTGGGTGTACCTTCAGATATGCTGTTTTTAAGATTAGTTTTTATCAATGACTTAGGTTGTTTTATTGTTTGCACACTGCATATTTGCACATTGATGTACCTTAGACACGTTGTTCTTTTAAAATATGTTTTATTATTCATTGGGATGGTTTTTAATGCTTTTAATAGATGTATTTTCTGGAAGTCTCTGATATGTTTGATTTAGAACTATTTTTACAGTATTTGAGTTTTGAATCTGCACTTATTTGACTGTGTTTAAGAATGTTTGTTGTATTTTGTATGTACTTTTATGGATGTCTGTTTATATCCGAATAAAGATCATTTGAATTGAATTGAATTGAATTGTACTCTCACACCTAGTCAGTCATGCAAATAATCACACTCCAATTTACTCACCTATGCAGTTATACACACACAAGTTCACTTACTCATAAAAAAGTACAACATTCTTATGCTCTTATACAATCATTGAAACAAGCACACACTCATCCATACAGCCACAGTAACAATCACACACTCTCACATCTACCCACTTATATACTCTTACACACATATATACTGTGTTTTACATATGTAGTAAGTCACAAATGTACCACTGACATATGCATTCAATCCCTAACACACCCATACATTCACTCACTCAACCATACAGTCCATCACAGATGCAGTCTTAAAACCATGCACCAATAGAATCACCCACTCACACATCTATGCATAGAGTGACACACACAAACACTCTTGAACCCATACAGATACTTAGACAACCAATCAATTACCCATATAGAGACTCATATAGCTGTTCTCTAAACCATGCAGCCACTTATACACCAACATACAGACACATACACACATTTACACAGTTTAGTCACTAATCTGCAGTAAGATACATTTAATGACTAACTTAAAGAATCATGTTATGCATCACACAAAATCATCCATTTACACACTTGTTCACCCACTCATTATTAAACAGGCTTTTCCCTATATATATTAAACATATTGAAATTTTTCAAAAACACATACTCACTGGATGATGTCATCAGTGATGTCATTTGAGATGTCATCAGTGATGTCATCAGTGATGTCACTGACCATGTCATGAGTGATGTAATATGTGACGTCATCAGCAGTGGATTGCGGGCGCGCGAGTTATAGTTAGCTGAACTAACTATAACGGGGGAATTTCAATGGTTTTTTACGAGTAAAATGTCCAGCTAACTATAACGTGTGTGAAACCTATGGTTTTTTCACTGAATATATATATATATACACACACACACATATACATAGTAGTAATATTTAGCCTGTATTTTCTAGTTTATGTTTATTTTTTAGGGGGTTGTATTGTTATATATTTTTAAATATATTTTCTTGGGGTGAAAGTAAACATGATATATTTTTGTTGAATTTACATATGTGTATAAAATGTTTTTGCTTTAAGTAATTGTTTTATTCAAAAAGTGTTTTTTTTAAATATATTTACTAGTGATTATTTAGATATTTTGGCAATATTATTGTCATTGATATTTTTGACATTTATTTTTATTTAAAGGTAACGATATTTTTGTATCCGATATTTTTGTTTTCGATAGTTAAAAATCAATAATTTTAAACAATGTCATTTTTGTTCTTCAATATTTCTGCTTATACTAGTTAAGTATGAGAAGTTGATATTTTCATCTCTATTTAATTTCCCATATGTTTTTCGATAATGTATGCATCAATATTATGTCAGTGATCCATGGTGGCAGCGCACTGCTCTAAAAGTTAGTTGAGTGTTTTTCCAGTGGTTATTGTTGGTTATTGAGGCTGGTCTTGTGCTCGTAAGGAAACCATTCTAATATTTAGTCCAGTTTCTAAACGGTAGATCACATTAATAGAAGTTAGGTGTTATCTTTAATGGGGCCAGTATATAAATACATTCAATAGTTGGTGGCATTAATAGAAGAGCAAAAGGAGGTTAGGTATAGTTAGGTTGGATGGGAGCTACGTTTAAAGCAGAGCTTGTGATCTTTGAAATGCAGTGCAGGCGATTTGCAGAAATACAGTCGCAGGGATAAGGCAAACATGCATGTGACTTTGAGTAGGCTATGCTCCAGGAGAGTAGGCATGCAGAGAATAGAAAAGAAGGAGTGAGTTATTTAAAAAAAAAAGAAGGCAACAACTGGAAGTGTTAAGTCAAGGTCAAGTTTTCATGCAGGGGGGCAGATTTCCAAGCCCCTTGCGTCATTTTTGTGCTGCTGTTGCATTACTTTTTGTGACGCAGCTGAGGTGTAAAAATGCGGCCCACTTTCAACGTGATACATCTAGGGAGATGCGTCATGTTGTAAAGCACTGTGTCACATTATACCTGTGTCAGGCATTTCCACACAAATAAGCCTCATAGAAGTGACGCAGTGAAATCTACAAGATTTCACTGCGTCACTTCTAGGACGCCAGTGCGTCAAAACCTTACGCCTGCCTGAAGCAGGCATAAGGATTGACGCAGTGTTGTGGGAATAGGCCTCAAAATGCATTGCTGGAGTTGCGTCGTGCTTGCGACGCAACTCCAGCACTGCGTGACTTTTGCCCCAACAGATGCGTCAGAATTTCTGACGCATCTGTCAATCCTTGCGCCATGGTGCGCCGTATTGTAAATAAGGTGCATCCATGGTGGAGTAAGGGTTTCTCAAAGTGACGCAAGGAAAGTGACACATCTCTACAGATGCGTCACTTTCTTGTAAATCTGTCCCAGGGTCTTTAGGAATATTGTGGTTTGTTTGAGATAGCATGCAAACATGTAGAAAGAAACAATATTATGTGCATATAAGATAGTCTTACAGTAGCTTTTTTTTATAGGCAGTAGAATCAGGCAAACTGTCTGCTTCTAGGATACTGCTAGATCATCACTTCCACAAGGACAGTTGATCTGATCAGGGGTTGGATGCGTGAAGTAATATCTGGCCACTTATAAAGGAAAATATGGAGAGCTTCAGGCTACGCTCAGGGGAAGTAGTAACATCATGATCATATCAACATGCAATTATACACAGGGTAAAAAATGCAACATAGATAGAACGTTCTGAAATTACTAGTAGAAGTTTTATGAAGTATTTGAGTGACTTTACTAATTTGAGAAGAAAAGTTGCGCCTGTTGTAGATGCTCTTGCTGTAGCATGGAACAGGATGACTGTGAGGACAGACTGCCCAGAGAGTGGAAGGGAATTGCCTGAGAAGTCATGTTGAATGAGGTGGAGACTAGACACTGAAGAAAAGGGGATGGGGAGACGGCACCCATAGAATCTATATGAAGGCCATGTTAGGAGGGGCCGCTGCTTATTTGTTTTTCCTGACCACAGCATGTTTGGTAGATGGTGAGTGTGAGGGGTAGGGCATGCAGTTTCTATTGTTCATTTCTAGGGAAGGCCTTTCCCGTTGTGTCCTTGATTACTGCTACTGGAAGGCTGAATGGCAGCCAGGTACATGATCTGTCAGAGGTCCAGATTGTAGACAACCCCAGTGCTACCTGCTATGCGAAGCATTACTTTACACAAGACTGGAAAGGAACCTGAGAAGGACAGACGCTGGTTGCTCTCACTAAAGTGGTACCACTCCCTTGTTTTCAAAAGAGTATTTGTGACTTGCTTCCCCTAAGGCTAGAAGCACTGTTTATGGCAACTACATTGTTTACCATAAGTGAACCTGTCTCTAGTGATTCCTTCTTCACTGCGATGTAAACTTTGTTACCCTTCACCACCTCATCAGCCCTTCCCTGTTTTTTCTGCATGACTCTTCCTTGCCTTGAAGCCGGCCTCATACCTCCATCACTGCTCAGCCACAGATCAAGCACATCTTGAATAGCGGAATCCTCAATCCTTTTGCATAGGGCCCTCTTCTCTATCACCTTCAGCCTTGATCCTCCACGGTCCACTTCACATATTCTAGTTCCTCCTCTTCAGCCCCCAAACTCAGGGACACCCTCCTTTTCAATCCATTGATTCATCCTGGGCTCAGTCATCTCTTACTTTCCTTTCATTTAGTCCTGTGCAGTCCTTTCTTTTAACTCATTCAACTTCCCTGTGAGAAGCGCAAGTGGTAATGGAGGCTAAGTTAAGGTCTCAAACACATGCATCTGCTGCCCTGTGGTCTCAGAGCAGTGCCCCACCCACTTCCGGCAGGGAGCCCATCCAATTGCGTTATACAACTGATCATTTCAACCCCGTTTTTAAAGATTTTCTTCTGTAAAGAGAATCCACTCCTTTTCCACTGGAGAGGGAGAGTACAGCTTGCTACACTCACTATTTATCTAAGCATTGTGTCGTCCTTTGTTGGGTGACCTAACTCTTACCATCCATCCTCCATCTCTTTGTATGAGTTGATTACTTCTCTGGATAGGCCTAGAGGGCCTTATGTACAAAATAGTTTTTCCCATCCTGTGTTCAATGGGAAAATATGTTAGTACTTATTGGCCCGAATCTCTGGTTGATATGAATGATGGCTTTAAAACGTATGGTCTGGTGGAGATTCAGGAACCCTTCCTTTTAGGCACAACTGATTGCCAAATAGTAAAAGTTGCCTTCTCTCTTGCTCTTCTAAAGTCTCAGGAAATTGCTATTAGCATTGGAATTCCAAAGAAAATTCTGCATTAACTCAATTCCTGTCCCTCCACAAAGTCATTTGTTTCACAATTTCTACTGCCAGACTCATCGCAAGAAATATTTTAGAGGTGAAAAAGTAAATTTTTGTCCATTCCTGTTGAGGTCTAAGAATGTGTGCAGATAAGTTGGACACTGCTGTTTCAGTGTTTTTTATACCTGACTCAGGGCCCGATTGCAAGTGTGCTCTAAGTTGGTGCAAGGGTACAGGGGGTCCTGGGAGAAAACTGATGACATCTGAGCAGACAGTCCTGTGAGAAAGTGCCATCTTTCTTGCATGGTATGCCCCCACTTTTTGCTGAATTGCTGATGTACTTTGACTGAGTGTGCCCTGGGCTCCTGCCAATCAGGTACCCAGGGCCTGTGTTCCTTCCCTAAAACTGCATGACAACCTAAACCCAATTGGCATCTCTAGCCACATGTCAGCCCCTGGTAAATGGTACCCTAGGTACCCAGGGCCTTGTGACCAGAGAAGGCCTCTAAGGGCTGCAGCACTTATTGTGCCACCCTTGGAGGCCCTGTGCCCTGACACACACACACTGCTTTTGCAGGCTGAGTGTCTGGGTGCAGAACAAAACAGAGAGTCGACATGGCACACATCCCTGTGTGCCATGCCCACAACACACACTGCCCTGGCATACCTCAGTCACCCCTCTAGCTGGGTGCCCTATGCCAGTGGTATGGGTACAGGTGCATGAGCCCTGTGCCCCTACAGTACCCAGGTCCATTCCTGGGCACTGTAAGTGCAGTGCTGCCATTAAGAGTATATGGTGCTGGGAGGTCGTCAACACGAACTCCACAGCACCATGATCGCAACACTGAAGACTGAGAAGTTTGGTATCAAACTTCTCAGCACATTAAACCCGCATTGATGCCAGTGTGGGATTTAATGTACAATGCACGACAGAAGGCAACTTAGAGTTGCCCCCTGAACCTAACCTACAATCCACGTCTTGTCTGAGGGGCTGCCTAGGCTGCCACACAGCAGACATGTTGCTGGACCCCTGGGTAGAGAACCATCCGCTCTCTTGGGCCTGCAACAATGCACATTCTGGGCGAGGTGCTAGGTCTCCTCCCCCGGGATGGACAGGGGAAGCTTCAAAGGCATGCCGCCTTTGTGAGCTTCTCCAGGCCACTTGCTGTACTCAGCAACTGGCCCCCACCGGTTCTGACCCCCAGTCCAGCGGGAAGACTGGCGGGAAACCCCAAGGAAGGAAAGGGGGTGTGACAGCCTCTGCAAACCCCACCCCTCAGGTGGGGGAGGCGAGGTGAAGCACATCCCCGGGCTCTCGCCATCTTGAAGATGGGAAGCCCTGCTCAATCAGGACTAGGCTAATGTCCCCCTCCCACAGGAGAGTGGAAGGATAGGGTCCCTGCCCTTTACCTACCTGTAACGCCCCTAAATTTAGTATTTAGGGACACCATGAACCTTCCTTCCTCAGCTCCAGATTCCGAAACAAGCAAGAAGATCAAGAAACAAGAAGACCTGCCGTGCAGCGGCTAACAAGAGGAAGACACCAACTGATTTGGCCCCAGCCCTACAGGCCTGTCGACCCTCGAACCTGCTCCTGCTAAACCCCTGCGTCTCCAGTGGTCAGCAACCTCAAAAACCCCGGAGGACCTGACTGACTTGTGATTCTAACCAACTGGGACTCCCACGAGCAGTGGTACTGCTCAAAGCAAGCAACTGACCCCTGGCAACAGCCAGGAACCGCGACTTCTGCACACTCTGCACCCGCCAAGCCTGGCCTGTGCCGGAGTGGACAAAGACCACGAGGACGTCCCACTGGTGACTGTGACCCTGAATCCAGCACCCAAGGACCCACCTCGATGCTCCTGATGACGCCTGCAGCCTCAGAACCAGGGACCCCTCCAACCGTGACCAGCAGAGGGTAAGATTTCCCGACGTCAAAAGGCACCCCTGCACCCGGCACCCTGCGGCCCCCTGTGCCCAACTCCTGAGTGCCTACCTATCCTACAGCTTCCCAACTTACCTCTCGAAGTGGTCGTCGCACCTGAAGAATCTTCGTCCCCGAGCTTGCAGCCTTTGTTCGTCACTGAGCTTTTCCATAGCAATCCATTGAGCGCCCGAGGGCTCAAAAGCACCCTGCACCCAGCCGCCCAAGTGGCCCTGGCAGTGCAACTTCTACTCCTATCTACTTCCCCATTTGCCCTGAGCAAGTGACCAGGAGACCAGCTCCCACAGCCGCGTGGCCTGCTAGTCAGCAGCCACCAACCAAGGGCCCCCTGCCTTCCTTAGGATAACATTGAGGGTAACTCACTCTGCACCCGGCTGCCCCTGTGCCGCTGAGGGTGTATCTACTGCACCTACCAGACCCTGGGAGACTCCTGAGTCTATGCCCAGAACCTTAACTCTGCCAGTCGAGTACTTACCCAAAAGCCGATAGCTCACTTTTCTTCCATAGGGTAACATTGACTGGTTTCACTTGGAAATTCTTCAAAGTGTCGAGTTTTGAAACTTTAAAATATTCAACTAAAATCAGCCGAATAACGAAAACGAAATTACTCACCTGTTATCAGGAGAGATCCCAGTGCTGGATCTTGGTGCCCAGCACTGACCCTGAAAAGTAATTACAACTGTACTTACCGCTAACTTGATTTTTCTCAGTAGGATAACATTGCCTGGTTTTCACCAGAAATTCTTCTAAGTGTCGATTTTTGAAACTTGCAAATATTCCTTAAAAATCGCCCGTATAACAAAAACGTATTCTTTCAACTGTTTACAGGAGATGCACCAGTGCTGGATCCGGGGTCCAACACTGAGTAAGACAAAGTAACGGTAACCCCACTTACCTGCTAAGTGAATTTCCTCCCATAGGATAACATTGGTGATTCTATGTGAAAAAGTTTCTGTCAACTTTTAAAATACAATAATATTCCTTTAAAATCATACCTGTAATCAAAACGTTTTTACTCACCTGTTTCGAGGAACTGTCCGAGGACTGAATCTAGGCTCCAGTCCTGGAGTTAGAAAAGTAATCCTGAAAGTAATCAATTGCACATAACTTAAAATTCCCATTGAGCTCAATGTATAATTGTGTTTGAAATTGTGTTGCCCATTGCAACAACTGTAGCTACTGTATTCAAAAGTCTATTGCCTATTGAATGCATTTATCTAAAGCATCTCATTCTGAGAAAGTATATTTTGATACCTATTGTTGGTTCTAAAAGAAAACAAGCATATATTTTTATACAAAACCATTGGCCTAGAGTTCAGTTCTTGAGTGTGTGAGACCATTTGCTGACTGAGAGTGTAAAACAAATGCTTTACACTTTCCTCTGATACTACCTTACTACTCGACCAAGCTACCACTTTAGAGAGTAAGGTTATGTCTAACTTTAGCCTCTGCCAAACCTCTGGGAACTGTGGACTCTGTGCACACTGTACCTATTTGGGAACAGTATATACAGAGCCACTTTCTTACAAGTGCCAATGGGAGGGCTGAGGGGGTCAGTGGTTGGTTTAGGAACCCAAGGAATTAAGCAGGTGTTTATTTGTCTGGGAAGTGCATTGTTTGCTTCATCCGGACTGCTGGAAAATCAGGCAGGGGTCAGGCTGTTCTCCTGCCCCCAGGGCACTTCCTCTACACCAGAAAAGTAAGGTGTGGTGTTCTCTAGAAGTTCAGATTCCGACTTTGTGGACCTGATAATTCTGGGCCTGGATTGTTTGTAAATTTGGATGGCAGAATTCCACCCAGTTACCACTCCAGATAAATTTCTGCTGCTCATAATGTGGCCTTTTGTCACCTTATATGGTGGTGAAGGACAATGATAGAGAAGATGACATGTTGGGATTTTGTGTGTGTGTCTCCTTGTGGGTGTAGGGTGGGTATCTTTATTGTAGAGAAGGTTCTTGGATTTAGGCTGATGGATTATGGATATATATGTTTAGAATTTTAGGGTGGCATGGAATGGTCTCTGTGAGAAACTGAATTTATAGTTGATGTGGAGGGTAGTCCTCGTCAAGCAATAATGGCACAATTTGTTAACAGGTTAAGTTAGGTCTCAATAATTTAATACTGAGCTCAAGCCTTGTTAGCTGTAGCACAAAGACTGCAGGCTTAACTTAGGAGAAATGTATAAAGCATGTATCAGTCCCAAAACAGTTAAAAAGTAGAAGACACAACGCAATACAAATTCCACTTCAAAAACAAAACCTGCACTAAATTTTAATGAACAAATGCACACCAAATTGTCAAAAATCTGTTGTAGGAAATTGGAGATATGATTTTTCAAAGTTTTGGATGTTTCTAGCAACAAAAAGGACACAGTGCCAACTGGTCTAGTATCTGGTTGCACTAGACTGAGTCAAAGTCAAAAGTTAAGGCCGACCACGATGGAGTGCGGGTTGGATACAAGCACCTGCCTCATCCTGGTGGAAAGCTTATCGTCTGAAAAGTCCTCGTTAACCAGATTGTCTGCGGGTCAGGCTTAAGGCTGAAGTGTGGGTCTTCCAGTGGGAATTTTGAGGTTCTCAACGTTGAAAGTGGGAAGTCTTAAGGGCAGATGTACAAGCCCCAATCGCCACCACAAATTAACTTTTACGGATGTTGTGGTGGCGATAGAGGCTGCGCCTTATGTACAAGGCAGCGTTAAGCCACTTAACGTGGCTTAGTGCTGCCTTGTACATAAGACACCCTTTCACGCTATGGTTAGCATGAAAGGGGCGTGCAGTGGTTGTTGTGGTGGGCATTCCACCGCAACACCTATTGTCGTTGGCGCTGCCCCCCTATGTACAAGGGCGGCGTACATAGGAGGCAGCGCCAAAATTAAGACCAGGTAAACCCTGGCCTTAAGTTGGCAAAACAAGAGATAATGCATTATTTCTCCTTGTTTTTGCTTTTTTCCATGTGTGCTGCCTTGTGCAGCACACATGGAAAAAGCAAAATGCCATGGTTTGTTTATGTACAGGAAGGTGTCCCTTCCTGTACATAAACAAACCTTTTAAAAAAATGCCATTTTATCGGTTTCATGTGTGCTGCTTGAAGTAGCACACATGAAAGTGACAGAATTCCAATTTAGGATTGTTTATGTGCAGGGAGGGACACCTTCCTACACATAAACAATCCTCCCCTGCACTCAGACACCCTTGCACTCTGGTGCAAGGGTGCATGTGTTGGTGCTAAGTTGTTAAACTTAGCGCCATCGCAGGGGGAAACTCAAGGCTGCACCACATTCTTGTAAATATGGTTCTGCCTTGTGTTTCAGAAGTGGCGGAGCGTATCGCTAATCCAAGGTGGCTAACGACACCCTCTAGAACCAAGCAGAACCAAGACGTTTCCCCGCATTCATGCAACTATCGGCGTGTTCAAGACTATAGGGGGCCCATAATACGAAGGACTATTTATCCATAACGGTCTCGTCTATAAGCCTTCCGCTGTTGCAGTTGAGGATAATATATATTATATATACCACGGACAATGCGGGAGAACATTAGTGTATCATAAGAAAGGACACGGGGTGGAAGGCATACGAAGGATTTTACACAGGCTTGATCCCCAATACCATCTGAGCTGTATAGACGGATAGAGATTGAAGTACAAGAATGATGTTGGCATAGTAACGACATCAACTACGAAAGAAGCACAGAATACTGAGAGAAAACAACTATCTATGGTCTTGAGGAAGATAGTGGCATAAAACAAAGCCTATCGAAACGCGTCGACGCTTATGAGAAACACACAATCCACACAAACGGATACATGCTTATAGGGATAAAGAACCCAAAACATCCCACAAGCGGTCAAAGTCCAGTATTGTTTTTGGATGTGTGAATATATGACAAAGTGTATTGTCTTTTGTTGGTGTGTTTTCTCAGTTATGCTGGTTCATAACGAGGCGTTTGTAATGTAAGAATTTGTTCTGTGTATATTTTCTGATTATTTGCAGTATCAAATGACATCTTATCTTTTTTATCTTTGTTCTTGTTCAAATTGAATATATTCCTCTGCTTTGATCTATGTTAAGTAGGGACTAGAATAGATTGAGTTTTTAATGGTGATGCATAACATGCTTTACAAACAATAAATGGTAATTATATATATTTTTTTAAAACGTGAGTGTGAATATTATGTTTTTGAATTACATTGGTTTGAATATACAGTCAAGGGACTGCTAGTTGACACTAACGACACCCTCTGCCCTTTCTGAGTACAAATCCCCAAAGTGTTGGCAAAGTCTCAAGTCTCGACCCAAGGAGGCATCAATTATGGTCTGGTGCTGTTTCGTTGGTCCTGGTGCAGTCCTCTACGTTTGGTCTTAGAAAGTTTTCTGTAAGTCAGGATCCTTTCAGTGGGGCAAACCAGCAAGTTGAATCTGACCAGCAGTTGGACGTTGGCTGCTGCGGCTCAGCGATGGTCCAGTAGTAGCCTCTGGTCCTTTTGAACCAAAGTTTAGAAAAAGGTTCTAAGGGGCATATTATCAAGAACGGCGTTAAAATTATCGCCGCTTTAGTGGCAGGAAACTAACGCTAAAGCGGCGATAATGGGCTTGATAATATGCCCTTGAGAATTCCAATAGAAGCCCATGTTCTGGTGTGAACCTGGGCTTCTATGGGAATTCACAAGGGCATATTATCAAGCCCATTATCGCCGCTTTAGCGGCAGTTTCCTGCCTCAAAAGCGGCGATAATTTTAACGTGATTCTTGATAATATGCCCCCTAGTTTATTGTCTTGCAATTATAGAGGATGAAATAGTACAATCTAACACCAGTCTAGGGTTGTGTGCACCACTTAGGGGATTAGGAATCAATCTCCTAGAAGAAGCAGGCAGGGTCCAGGGCAAATCCAGCAGGGCTCATCAGAGATATGGGCTTCTTGCAGCTTGTGTGTTTGAATCTGAACATTAGTGTAGCCAACTAGCCACTCTTCTGCCCTGGGTACAAGTGGGGAGCAGGTCCAGCTCTTGGGGTTTCTCTCCTAAGGTTTAACCGCAGCGTCTATCCTTCTTGTGTCTTCCATAGGTCCAGAGGTGTTCTGAAGAGGTTACTGAGGGTTTCACTGGAATATCCAGTGGCAGTCAAGGCCCTTTTGCTTCCTTTCCTGGGAGGCATTCACACCTCCTTGTAGGGAACAGCAGACGGCCAGTGTCAGTGTAAATCAATAACATGAAATAAAACGTATTAAGCACAACATATACCCTAAGGTGTCTTAGTGCTGAAATACCAACAGCCAAATTGAAGAGGAAAACTATAGTGTGAAAAGCCATGTTTTCAGGATCTTTCGGAATTGAAGATTGTATTCTAAAGTTTTAACCATCACTGGAAGGGAATTGCATAGTTTGCTAGTGAGGTAGGAAAAAGATTTTCCACCCCACTTAACTCGTATCTCTCTAGTGATGGCCACATTGTTTTATTAGCTGAGCGAAGAGCTCGGTTAGAGGTATATCATGAAAATATTGATTTTAGAAAACTGGAACCATAGCAGAAAAGAGCATTATTCAAGGCATCATGATTTAAATTGTACCCTGCTTCGAATTGGCAACCAGTGCAACTTAGCTAGTTCTTTCGTTACCGATTGATGTTTGGGTGTGTTTAGGATGAAGCAAGCAGCCACATTCTGAGCTACTTGCAGTCTATGTAGTAGCTGCTGTTCAAGCCCAAGATACTGGCCATTGCAGTAATAAAGGTGAGAGGCGATGAGCTCCAAGATTGCTGCTTCGTGAGATGTCAGATGATAGAGTATTATTTACATGCTTTGTAAATGAAAGTGAGGAATCAAAAACCATCCCTAAAATCCTAGCAGAGGAAACTGGGACTGGTGGTGGGTCCAGTTCGGATGTCGGACCTCTGAAAACAAAAACCTTGGGGGCATATTATCAAGAACGGCGTTACAATTATCGCCGCTTTAGCGGCAGAAAACTGCCACTAAAGCGGCGGTAATGGGCTTGATAATATGCCCTTGAGAATTCCAATAGAAGCCCATGTTGACACCAGAACATGGGCTTCTATGCGAATTCTCCAGTGCATTATGAAGCCCATTATCGCCGCTTTAGCGGCAGTTTTCTGCCGCTAAAGCGGCGATAATTGTAACGCCGTTTCTTGATAATATGCCCCTTAGTCTTTTCTGCAGTAAGTTGAAGGCAGTTTTGGTTCATCCATTGAGTCACATCCCTCATACATTCTTGGAATCTGGTTGCTGACCTCAGATCTCCATTTCCAGCAGTAGCAATAATGTGGATATCATTAGCATGCATATAAACTGTGGACCAAAATAATCTAATTAATGCCGATAGAGGAGCAACATAGAGATTGAAAAGGATGGGACTCAAAAACAAACCCTGAAGAACCCCACAGGGGAGGGAAATCAAAGCAGATTCAAAACCAACACTTGCTGCAGCCTGTATCCTCCCGGCTAAGAAAGGTTACAAGAGCTGTAATGCTTTGTCTTCAACATCCATTTGGGAAAGCTGAGCCAACAGCATGGAGTACAACACTGTATTGATGGCTGCCGATAGGTCTAACAGTACAAGAACAGCAACCTCGAACCGCTCCACTGTAATTCTCACACAATCTGCAACCACGACCAGTGCTGTCTCCCTACTGTGACCAGCCCGGAATCCAAACTGGGAGGCATCTACAGATTGTTGTTTTATATGTGGGCCATAAGCTCCCGGTTTAAGGCTGGTTTAAGGCCAGAAATAGCACGAGGGAGTTAGGCCTATAATTTTAAAGATCTACTGATCTGCTCTGGCTTTTTAAGAAGTGGCATTATGGTTGTTTTTTTCCATAGAGGTAGAAATGTATCTGCGTCAATAGCTTTATTGGCAGGTCAGTAAGCTGCGCAGACGGTGAGTTGCGATTGTGTTTTGTTTTATAAGTCAGGGCAATGAAATCCAGCATTTGTTTATCCAACTATTAAAAATACTTGCTGAATTAGAGGGGCCATGAATATATCTATGTATTGTGGCTAATAATGCTTTTGTGAGGTCCTTTTGTGTGAGCTCACTTCACGTCCGAGATAGATTGCTGTTTGCAGCGTTCTGGATCTTATTAAAGATCTTTTTGGTGTTAAAAATTTACACTATGGGGCATATTAACAAGGGCTTTATCTCCGCTTTTTTGGCTTTAAAAGCCAAAGAAACAGAGATAAAAATATTGCCCTATCAACAACAGTGTGCTAACATGCAAACTCGCATGTTAGCACCCTTTTTCACTATGCTTCCCTTAGCATCTCTAATGAGATGCAAAGTGGGCGTTACAGAGCAAAATAATAGGAGAAATGTCGCTAAGCGACATTTCTCCTATTATCAAGCTTCACGCTAACCCTGTTAGAGACAAAATAAGCAGCGCTAACCACGGTTAATGCTGCTGTTTTACGTCTAATTTTCAGACTTAACCATGTAATCCAATGGGAGGTGGATTACATGACTAAGTCCACCATGGGCTATCAACAAGGATATCCCTATCCTTGTAGTTTTATTGCTGCATTACCAGCGATAACCTCCCAAAATGCTGCTATCGCTGGATTTTTTATCGCCTAGGTGGTTAGCGTTATTAATAACGCGATAACCAGGCGATATTATCCAGCGATAGCGGGCATTAAAAAAATTAACGCTAAGCGCCCTTAGCGTTAATTTTCCCTGTTCCTTGTTAATATGCCCCTATAACCTTGTGGTCTGACCACATTAAAGGAATGACACCCCTGACTTTGCAAGATTTATTGTTGGTGACAACGCTGTCCAGGATATGACATGCAATATTAGTAGTTTCGATCACTATCTTATTATAGCCAAAATCTGCCATTCGATCAATCAGGAAAACTGTGCCTGTGTTGTTTTTAGACTTCATATGATAATTTAAATTGCCTACGATAATAAAATGTTCCTGATTCAAAAAAGGCACAATGATTGAATTCATGGCTTGAATGGAAAGACCTCTTGAACTGGATGGTCAAAAAAGAAGTATGACACAGAAGGCATGTACAGGATTTAATAAGAAAAATAGAAATGTATAGCTTCACAACGATCAATATTGATGTTTGTTTGTCCTCCCTGAGTATTCCTATTTATTAATAACAGCAACACCCTCTCCTGGTTTGTTTGTTCAATCTTCTCTTAAGATGGAGTAATTAGGAGGGGGGCTAGAGTTACATCAGTGCCTGAGCATTCTTTCAACCAGGTTTCTGTCACAAAGAACAAGTCTGAATTGCAAGGGCTAATGAGTAGTTCAAATTCAATTTTCTTCATAACAAGCGATCTGGCATTTAGTAAAGGGCATTTGACTAAATTAATCACATTATTTCCATTTCCTTTGTGATGGTCGTGATGGTTGGTGATTAACTCTGAAAAGGCTACTGGAAGCTTTAGACAGAAAAATGACAACTTACTAAAAGTGGCATTTCCAAAGAAGTAATGTTTAAAATCTAATATTGCCATTAGTGGGATTTTAAATTACTATTAACTTGAGTCCTTAAATCATGATTGTAGCTATTCCCAAACTGAGGTTATGCATTAATAGGTGTTATATTGTAACCCAGAACTTGTCTATGAGAACGCCAGTATTGCCACAGTAAAAAACGGCTTTGATTACTTTTCCCTATCAGGACGTGCAAAACGTAAGATGTCCAACTTTTTACGTGCCGTGCACCCTGCCCTATGGGCATTTAGGGCCTACTTTAGGGGTGAATTATTGCTATTAAAATGGAAGAGATAGACCTGGCATACAGTTTACTTTGCCAGATCATATCTGACATTTTAAAATTACAGTCATTATGCCTTGTCCCTTGTCAGGTTCGTGGTGGCACAATAGCTTCTGCACTCCACTAGTGACATTCATTTTACGGGCCCTGGGTACACAGACAACCATATACTAAGGACTTATAGATAATTTAAATATGCCAATCAGGACTTAGCCGATTATTCATATTTTTAGGGTTCTGATCACAGACACTGGGCACTGGACGGCTGTGCCCCAGTGTTCAGAGTCTATAAATAAACCTCCACGTGGGAACAACACAATCTAAAGCACTGTTAGTCCTGCCATCCATGTTGTGATTTCCCCCTAACTTTTTGCCTTCAGACCTCCAGTTTTTGCTAACTTCGTTTTTGCTGGCCTTAGGACTCTGAGCACTTTACCACTGCTAACCAGGACTAAAGTGCTGGTCTTCTTTCCGTAACACCTGGTAACATTGGCTTACTCCCAATTGGCATATTTAATTTACTTGGAAGTCCCTAGTAAAGTTGCACTACATGTGCTCAGGACTGTAAATGAAATGCTGCTAGTGGACATGTAGCACAGATTCTGCAACCCACTTTGGTATTAGTTCATTTTTCACTACTGAAAGGCCTATCTCTCTCATGGGATAACATCGGAGTTGCCTTATTACATTTTATAAGTGTAATTTCCAAATAGGAGGAGATGATCAGTTTGTGTTTGGTGTCTCTGGAATCACCATTCGAAATCTTAACTTATGGTGAAGTCAGATTTTCAAGTGCGATTCTGAAAATGCTGCCTTTAGAAAGTTGCAAAAAGAACAATTGATTGACAGAATGCAGCACAGTGTCATACATTCACCCCAGTACAGAGATCTGGGCCTAAATCCATCGTTTATTTGCTTACCATGCCATTCCAGTTTGAACCCAGCCATATGCAAATCAGTCTTGACCCTGAGCCCAATGGAAACAGTCCAACCCGAACTGCCAGGCCAGGTCCTCCCTGGACTGGAAACAAGCATCCTAGTACCATTTTCAGGGTTTCACCCCTCATCAGCCAGGATAGCTTGGCTCCAGTGGCATGGAGAGCACGGGACCCACTGGGCACTTCAAAGGCATGCCTCTAGAAGCTTCTCCCCACTTCAAAGGCACAACTGTGTATAAAAGAAGGAACTCAGACACCAACTCTTCAGTACACTTCTGGGCATGTGGATACTTTGCCAGGAAGAAGTGCTGCTGTGCTGCTACAATGGCTGCCACTCTGCTGGACTGCTGCTCTAAAGGAACTGATGCCCTGCTGTACTAACCGGGTGCCCTCTTGCCTGGTTGAAAAAGAACTGGACCTGCAACCTCATCCTGAACCTAGTACCCCCGAGTTACTTAAAGGGCTACTCTGCTGCTATCCTGATGTGATCCTCAGGGAAATAAAAGGCTACACAAACATCTTCTCGACATAGATGCAGGGAGTTTCTAAACCCCAAGTTTTCCCTCTTAGGACCTAGACCCTTGGTGTGGCTCAAGAGCTCTTGAAATCAAGCTTTTGGTCTCTTAGCGACGGCAAATGGCCCCTTTGCATCAGAACCGCTCCATTCTCCCTGAAATCCAGATGCAGCCGCTGCCAGCCCGTCTCTTCACACAGCAGCATCAACAGCCTGCAGGGGACCACTAAAGCGAACCTCCAGGCTGCCCATCCACGCTGCCGAGCCTGCGCTTTGCACCATGCTGATTGCCGTCACAAAGCTCTCCTTGCTCTTTGTGACCCTATCCAATGCAAAAGAGACACTCAGCACAAAGCTTGAGAAGGTAAGCCTTCAGTTGAACTAATTTGGAACAGTATCCGACCCTCTCTCTATCGTGGTCAGCTCGAACTTTTGACTTTGAGTGGTCTAGGAGCTATCTTTACAGTTTATCCTTTTAAAATGTATAACTCTGGTACTACTGTTTGGATTTATGTCATTGTGGTCTTATTTTATTACATTCTGTTTTATTCTACTAACCTGGTGTGGTTTCTTCTTGTTTGGTGTTTTCACTGTTTCACTGTTTTAAGTGTTGCACAAATCATTTTCACGCTGCCTCTAAGTCAGTGCTCAATTTGTGCCGGTGCTTTCTGGTGCTTAGCACCGGCACTTATTTCTCAGGACCGGGTCTAATAAATTTTTCTTTCCCGAGCGGTGGGCCCAGTAATTGTTTGAAAATGAAAGTAAAAGAAGATCCTAATCAGTAAAGAAAGCATGCTTTGCTTTTATTCAATTTATTTATATATCCTGCAGATGGTTGGGGGAAAAAATGGCGGTCCGTTTGCAACCAGTCAGTCAGCAATGTTTTAGTTATTACAGTTGTCCTTTGATTGAGGGCTGGCCGCTACAGCCTAGTATTTCTTTTCGCCGTTTGGAGGATGAATGCTGCGTGGTGTCATGATTGGCTCCAGGGAAGCCCCAGTCACTGGTGGTGAGAGCAGGAGGGGCCAGGCAGCAAAGAGTGTATGCTTCCAGAGCGGCCGGCCACGTGGGACCCCTCATGCAGAAGTGTTTCACAGAATTGCTCCGGTTCTTCCTGGCTTTTCAGCCTCTGCAGGTCAGTAGTGCTCGCAGTTCACGGAAGACTCTTGACGTCGGTTTGACCCTTGTGTAAGCAGTAAAATTTCACCCAGAAAACATTTCTGTAGAGATTATAAAATTATTAACTTGCATGGTGGTTTTGCTTTTACGCTGCGCGTGCCTTCTAATGGCGTAGTAGCTTTGAAAGTCCACAGTAATTGAGAAGACGAATGGCCAGGACTCCTGTTGAAAAAACTCTCCAGCGGGAAGATGAAACACATTTTATGTTTTAATCGTAAGCTGCTGTTTTTCAAAACCTCTACCAATATTCATAACATGTTCTAAGTGCAAACAAAACAGTTCTGAGGTTTATGTACAGGGCTGAAAATGGAAACTATACTCCGGAATCCCATAAATCGAGGGTCAATGGGTAGCAGCAAAATGGGGATTAAGTACAAAGGGGTGATGTGTTAACTTTATCTTTTTTTTAATTTCTGCCCCAAATACGGTAGAAACAAAGATCCATCCAAGTGTATTAATGAACCTGTTTTGTCATACCTAAGTGGTCACTAACAGTCTGCATTTTAACATGTCTTACAATGTTGATGCACCTGCTGCAGCTGAATAGATCTTTGTGTACCCAGCACGTTCCTGGGTACAGCAGTTAAAATAAGATAATGGGTGGTCAGTGCGTTTGCTGGTGACATCTGCATGCAGTCTTGTTACAGGATTGACTCATTGTGAAATAGCATACAACATAGTTCTGTTGGTGACTGCTTATGTTCTAGAGAATCTTGGCTGTTACCTTATGTCACAATCTACTATCCTTTTAACTTAGAGAGCTATGAACCAGCATCAAGGAGCTGCACTCAAACTGGAAAGCATACGATTAGAACCATACTGTCTTTTATAATTGTAAGTGTGTTAAAAAGGGTTCCTTTGGGTAGTAATAACCACTTATTAGAAGTGCTATCTAAGTAGTGGTTAGTATAATTGCTCAAATGAATACATGTATTTGAAATTCTTTCTGGACATACACACCGCCTATGTACAAAGCTCAAAAAATCAAAACCCTCCGGCAAAATAATAGTTTTGAAGTGCCAAACTATGTATCTTTGCTTCCTAGATGGCATTGACACCAATGTGTCAAGCACGTCTAGCCTCCAGCCATTATGAGACCTGAACAAAAGTAGTTCTGATGCCAGTTTAAGTGAGTCATACCTGTCCTGTTTGGTTCAGATGTTGCCTGGTATGGAAACTAGTTGTGATTGCCAATGCTTGATGGGAGCCAAGTTAACTCTTTTTTTATGTTCTGTTTTCTATTTCCCACATCCCACTATGTTGTCTCTGCGTCGGAATAGAAGTGGAATCTGAGTTATAACCAGGGGTGCAGCTTCGTCCCTTTGCGCCTTTGTCCGGGTCTGGTGCAGCATTGAGGGACAAGCGCATGAGCAGCTTCGGAACATACACTGTCTTTGCATTTTATCTACAATTAGAATTCTGCTTGTGTGTGCTGGGAGCACAGTGCTTGCTAGTGAGAAGGCAGGGGTACTAGGCAAGTGAGGGAGTCCTACGCTCTTCAGGCGTGTATTTTTTACATTTTTGTCTGGCACAGGCCACATGTGCATCTGCCATGTTTGTTATGTACTTGTTTGAAAACTCAGTTTCATGTATGTATGAATGTATGTATTGTCTTGTGCTTTGAGGCGACTGTCAGTTAGCAGCAGTTTAAGAAAGTCAGACAATAAAAAGCGAATTCTTACATGATTCTGGCAACGTGCTTTTGAATTCTAATGCTTGAGCATGTCGTTTTGGGTGATCAACAGCTAGGCATCGGACAGTGCCAGCTTTTCGTTTGTGTGCACCTGATGTTGAGTTCAGGGGTGATCCGTTGGGGGACACCGTGTTAGGAAACAAATAACTTGGAGTAAACGTGCCTGTTGCAGAGTTCCTTGTGTGTTTCGGCAAGATTCACGCAGCAATAAAAATGTAAAGATAACGCTTCACGCTGGTGATTAAATGTTATGTTCCTGTTGGGGAGAGAGATCGGAATTTTGTCTAGTGGTAGTTTTGACTATAGCACAGAGGGGGTTAGTGTGTGCAATGCAGATGGCAGAACTGTATTTATGTGGCTAGGTCAGTGGGTTTAATTTTTGTCACAGAGTACCTATTGTGATGCCACAAAACATCTTTTAATGGGATAAAAGCTTAACCCAGTTAAAGAATCGCTATTGTCTGTCTTGGACAGCACAGCTACGCATTGATGAGACCGTCCAAGAATGATACAGCTCTGTCACCCCTCATCGCTATGTAATTATTTAGTGTATATTTAATAAAGCAGAGGTGCACTCTAGATTTTCCTCAGTATCTACTTTTCTTCCTCCTCTTCACACCTCACTCTTTCCCTTCTCTCCATTTATCCTTCACTTTCTGCCCTATGTCCAAGTTTCCTCTTAATCGTTGCCTTGCTTTTGATTTTTCACCTTCTCATGTTTCTCTTCCACTCTCCTTTCACGCACTTCCTGCTGTCTGCTCTTCTTCCCTTGCCGTTCTCCTCTTTCCTCTTTTCATTCTCATCATGTTCCACTCCAATCTTGCACTCCCAGCCTCTCTTCATGTTCTTTGTCTGCCATACCTATCTTTGCCTTCAGACCTCTCCTCCTACCTCACTCTCCCTTTCATGTTTTTACCTATTTTGCATAACTTTATATCCACTCAGGAATCTGTTTTTGATCTCAAGCTCATAAATGTAATTCTTGGTATGGCGACTCAGCCTTTCATCTTTCTGAGGTCCATGAAATTAGTGCCATTGAGCCTGGTAACATTTTACGCTTTTGTTTTTCAATTTCTTTGCAAAATTACACTGTTATTATTCCCTCTATCCCTCCTTGAACCAACACCTTTCATACTCGTATCCATTCCCCTGACCTCCTTCGTCCCATCTTTTTCCTTTCCGTTTTCTCTTCCTCAGCACCTCCAGAGATGCATCCTTTCCTCTTTTGATTCTTACTTTCTTACACCCTCATTCATTCCCCATCCCTCCTCCCTTGGTGCATTTCTTCCTTCATTTGTTCCTTAGTACTTGTTTTACTGCTGCTCCCTTCTTCCTGTTTTTTTTTATTTCTTCCTTTCTTATCCTCAACCCTTCCTTCTGCTTTTCTTCCTCCTTTCCTTTCTTCTTTCTGTTCATCCACCCCACATAGTTCACTTCCTTTCTTCCTCTCTCCCTTCATTTCTTTCTTTCACATTCTTTCATTTCCTCCTTCATTCATCCAATACTTATTTATTTCCTCACTCCAGAACTCCCCTTCCTGCTTGCATTTGTTGCTACTTTCTTTAATATATTCCTTCCTTCATCTATTCCTTTCTTTTAAACAGCACAGTACAAACCCATTCTCTTTAGTTTGCAAAGCTGCCTCAAGCCCTCAAATGACCTTTCCTAAAGCTGCATTTTGAGATATACACACATTCTCTAATTTGAGTTGTTGTCATACTAGCTTCCCATATGTTATGTTATGTTATATTGATTTGTATAGCGCACTAATGACCTGAGAGGGTATCCAGGTGCATCGGCAGGTGTGCAGGTGTGAGATCCCCGAGGTGCTTGTGTGAAGAGCCAAGTCTTCAGCTTCTTGCAGACCTCAAGGAGTTAGGAGGTGGCTCTGATGTGTTGAGGCTTGTGGATGTGGGCGGAGCCAATGGCGGAAGTGGGTGGAGCCACTGAATGAAGTGGGCGGAGCCATGGGAAGTGGGTGTGGCATCCTAAAAAAATTAGAGCACCTGCACTTAATATTTTACAAATTAGGCACTGGTCTAAGTTAAGCCTGACTACTCTGTGCCAAGCTACCCGGGGGCGAGCACAGGTTAATTTGGGGTTGCTTGTGACTCACCGTGATGGGAATTGTGGTTGCTTTGACCAGGGCTCACATCCCAGCCAACCAGTAACCCAATTTCTAACAAACACCATAAACAAAAATGTTTAAACACTATCACATACAGCAGCAACCAAAAGGATAACAATGGACTGAGACCCCCGCTTGTAGGACATCCCAGAGAAACATGTCTTGAACTGTAGTGATAAAGGGGGGGCTTCATCCTGGACCAGCACATCTTGTCAGCTTTCATAGTGTGTGAGATACAGCAAGAAAGTGAGGACCTGTGTTACAGAGAGGAGGAAGCAGACACTGTGATTTGGTTAATGCGGATGATTCCGTAGTTAAGACTAGAACCTGGTGTGCCACATGTCATCCTCTAACAATAAATAGGCCAGGACACAAATTGGACACAATGATGGATTTTCTTCTGATTCTTTCATAAATAATTCAATGCTGCTGATAACCATGGAGGTTATAAATGAGAAAACTAACGTAATAGACAAAGAAACGCAATTAACTAATATATTCCATGCAAATCAATTAGCTGTGAAGCCGCCCAATGAAACACACGTGGAACTTGGGAAGTTTAATATTCCTGCTTCAGTTTGACAAGAAAAGTATTACCTCTCGGTATGATAATATTTTCAAAGTTAGGAAAATGTTGAAGAGAGGGAAGTGATATCATACACCGATGTGTGATATCAGACCTGTCGACGTGATTGGATACAGTGCCAGCCAACTGACGTCAGCATAGCGTCAGACTGGTTGGCCTTTTTAGGTCTCGCCTATGCAGCGCGCATGCGTTGCGTAGGAGGAGACCTCTTGTAATTGATTCTGTTTTGAGGTCAAAAACGTACATGCATTGCATTGCTTTGAATGGCAACGCGTGCTCGTTTGGCGATTCCCTTGCGGGAGCGAGCGGTGCCATGTGTTAGCAATTATTACGCTTGCTCCCGCAAGGTAAATGCTGCGTGTCCCTGCTCTTGGCCGCACTCCCCCCACCCCTCCCACTTGTTTTTTTCATGCAGTCCCTCTGGCTTTTTACGAGGCACTAGGTTGCCAAATTTGTTCGAACGGTTACGTTTGTCTACGTAATTCCTTGTAAAACTGCAGACTCCCTTGGTTTTTCCTCTAAGTCTAGGTTTGCCAGTTTTTTTGCACTTTCGAACAGCGCCATAGTAAGTGCTCTCAATCCCGACCACATATTATGTTTTTACTGGTTCTTTTCCCTATTAGAAACGCGACAGTGTGATGAAAAAGTGTGACACGATTGTGCTTGAAAGTAAGTTTGACACTGTTACAGGAGCACCTGGAAAGGCTCCCACCAAAAAGCTGGCATCATGGTATAAAATGACCTCACACTCAGTGCTTTTATTTTTGGAAGACGGTCATTTTGAAAAAGCAGAGAGGCACAGCTTAACCTTCATCAAAGAATGTATTATGCCATTTTCAAAATGAGCAGGACATTAGTTAATTCTTCTCACCCCTCCTCACCTCTAAATCCGTGGGAGTGGGAAAATACAGTATTTTCTTGTGGGAAACCGGGTTTTGGAAAAGTAGCGTCTTTTCCTTGATTTTAAAAATAAAAATAAAAAACCATTTCCTTGGCTGGCCGCTGCTAACGGCAATAGGTCACACGAAGCACTTCCTGGGTCAACTGCGCAGCTGTGGTGGCAGGCAGCTCCTTTTAAGGAGAGTTGGGCTCACTTGCATGAACGAGGGAGATGGCGAGTGTTAAATGAAGGATAAATAAGTGTTGACATTTGGAAATATTTAAGTAGGTTAGGGCATAGCGAGGGACCATGACATTGTATTTGCCTATGTTATGATCATCCTTTTAGAAGGGAGAAAATAAAAACATACAAAAATATGAATATATTTTGGTGACAGTGTTGGTAGAGCAAGGATAGTTTGCTTGCATGATAATTTTGATTGTCAAGGTGGCAAGGTAGGTTTTCTCCACATTTTCAGAAGTTGTCTGCCATATTACAATTAGGCCTCCTGTTAATATTTGACAAGAGGAAAAAAAAAAAAGTAAAGTACTTATTATGGCTAAGGCCGGTATACTCTGTTGAAAAATTAAGATGGACCTGTAGTCAGAGCATGCAAGTACTTTTCCATTTAAAGCGCCTTTATTTTATTTCAAGAGGAGCAGACTTTCAGCAGACAGCTTTTCCTGTATCCTGCTGCCAAATTACAGAGTATTTAGTCACTTAACATTGTCCTCGCCCATTCACAAAACTATTTTGTTCATGACACAGTGTTTACAAACTGCGTTTACGTTTCTTCCGCCTTAGAGTTTTACAAATTTATGGGAATCATCACATGGTGAGCTGGTAAAACTGTACGCCTCCCTTTGATTTTTGCTGCAGAAGGAGTTGTGCGTTAACTACGACAGAAGCAATATAAGCGCTATTTTCGACAAGCACACTAGTTTCCAAAATTCTTAGAAGTGAAACAAAATAGGAAGTGGTATTAGATGACCTTCTACACTGGTGACATCACAGTAAAAAGCAAAAATCATTTGTAAAATGATAATAATGTACAAAATAAGAGGCATATTAAAATTATCACCGCTTGAGCGGCAGAAAACTGCTGCTAAAGCGGCGATAATGGGCTTGATAATATGCCGCAAAGAATTCCAATAGAAGCCCATGTTCTGGTGTCAACATGGGCTTCTATTGGAATTCTCTGCGGCATATTATCAAGCCCATTATCACCGCTTTAGCAGCAGTTTTCTGCCGCTAAAGCGGTGATAATTTGAACGCCGTTTCTTGATAATATGCCCCTAAATGTTATATCAATAACACCTCTGAAACCCCACAAAACAGAAACGCACATGAAAAGCAGACTGAATATATATGTGCATGTGTCCTGATGACATGGAATATTAATTAAGTCTGCTGTGTACACAGTTGCTGAATGTGGGAGAGGTCTGTTCATTGTGAGAGGGCTTACTGCAGCCCAGCCCCAAGAGCTATTCTGAACCCAGCAGGGGTCTGAACAGTCACTTTTAAGTTCTGGTTCCAGCCAACCTCACAAGGTGTGAATAATTGTCTTTTCCCACTGATTAGCGAGACTTGAGAACTAGGACAATATTTACCAAATTGATTACCGCAAACGTCTCAGTAGGTAATCCAGGGCTAATGCCGTAGCTATGGACTCTTTTATTTGGCTTTGTCCTATTTGTTGCTCATGAAAGCATGGTGCCATACTGTGGTAGGACTATAAGCTGTTTCCTGAGCTGTCAATGCGAACCTTAACCAGTGTGCTGCCAGTATTGTAAACACATACTCATCCCCGCCATTCAGTATGCCCATGGTGGTGCAAGCTCACTCCCACCTCAAAACCTTTTTTTTCTGCTGGGCAGTTTGTATTAGAAGTTATTGTACACTGCTGTACATAGGGCCTTGACATGCAGAGCTGTATTTTCTCCTTGGAGTGATTTTCTTCTTTTTTTTACATCCTTTTTTTTTTTTTTAGCATTCCATTAGCTCGTGCTCTGCCTGTCATATGTTTCACCACATGTTTTATATAGAAGACAGTTGCAGCAGTTGACTATCCCAAGGCCTTGTCACCTGCTATATTGTGAGTTATTGCCGACTTTGTGCTGAGATTGCTCTTGATTCCTTGAGTTATCACCCAAGTCGATATAACTGCCTGGCTATATCGCTGGGAGCTGCACCAACACCCACCGACCACGCACACAAGCTGGGGTTCATCTTGGACTCATCACTATCAATGACCCAGCAAGTCAACGCCGTCTCCTCCTCCTGCATCAAAGCCCTCCGCATGCTTCGTAAGATCTTCAGATGGATCCCCACTGGAACCAGAAGGACGGTCAATCAGGCCCTCGTCACCAGCAGGCTGGCCTACGGCAACGCCCTCTACGTGGGAACCACGGCCAAACTTCAGAAGAGACTCCAACGCATACAAAACGCCTCCGCATGCCTCTTTCTCGACCTCCCCCGCCACATCACTGCCCACCTGAGGGACCTGCACTGGCTCCCCATCAACAAGAGGATTACCTTCAAGCTCCTCACCCACGCTCACAAAGCACTCCACGATGCCGGACCAGCATACCTCAACAAACGACTCACCTTCTACACTCCCAACCGCCAGCTCTGCAGACCACGCCCTCACCACCATTCCACGAATCCACCGAACAACCACTGGTGGCAGATCCTTCTCGCACCTCGCCTCAAAAACATAGAACACCCTCCCCATCCACCTGCGACAGACCCAGGACCTGCTGACCTTCAGGAGACTCCTCAAGACCTGGTTGTTCGAGCAGTATCAGCGTCCACCCCCCCAGCACCTTGAGAACCTCACGGGTGAGTAGTGCGCTTTACAAATGTATGATTGATTGATACACATCCTTTAAATCGTAGGATGCTCATTTCTTATACATGGTTATTGTCTACGACTTGGTCAACTACATTCCAACTGGATTCAAGTAGGTCTCCAATATTTCCTGCTCATGTTGTTAGCAAAGATATTTTCAAAGATTAAGCTGAATTCATTTCTTCCTCAGTCCATCAAGTTAAAAATCTACTCCTTTTTCGTCCTTATCCAACTCCCATTAAAGGCTATCCAGGTTATGTCCATATGCTGCCTTTGACTACACCAGAATTCTTTCTTCAGCTGTATTGACCCATAGCCCCACCACCAACACCCACTCACTGATCAATGATCTTTTCAAAGTTATTGTCCCATACCTTTTGAATATTATATGATCAACATTTCCTGTGCCACCCTGCATTTTTTAAAGTTCTGATCTTCTCTACCTTTTTATTCTTGTCCAAAAGCATCAATCTAGAATGATTAAGAACCTAGTTCAAGCCGCGGTCATATCGAGAATCAAATATAGAACTGCTTCCTATGCCCATGGGGCATAGCTTGTTTACTGTCATTTTGATTGGCTGACATGTATCCTTCCACTGCTTACTTTTAGGGAACCACTTTTTTCTTTTTGATTAAGCATTTCATGAAAGTGCATGTGTTTTCCAGATCTTTCCTTTGTGTACTTTTCCCAGTTAAATACCTGCCCTCAAGTGCCACATTGCTCTCTCCCTCTTCTGCTTCTCTCTTCTATGTGCTTCTCCCGCTACAAAATGTCTCCACACTCCATGTTGTTTTCTCCTTCATGTGCACCCTAAGTTGTTTTCTCCCTTGTGTGTCACTTTCCCCCTTCTCCCAAACTTAGCATTATTATTCATTTATTCCCCCTGATCACTACGTATTACTCCTCCATCTGCTCCTCCCTTGTCCACCCATCCCCCTTTTTTTATTAATTTTTTTTCGGAAAGAGAGGCAGCTAATTTCTGCCAACCCCTACCCTTAAACAAGCATCGGCATAGCCAATAGGTCTCGCCTTTGGGACCTTATAAGTGTTTAGCCATGCAACACTTGATGTTGTTGCACCAGGGATATTGTGCTGGATAACTAAACACTTATAAGGTCCCAAAGGCGAGACGTATTGGCTATGCCATCGCTTGTTTATGTTGCCCTGGTTCACGCATAGATGAATGAATAAATCAAATTCTAGAGGTGCTGTGACAGGCTCTAAGAAGCATCTATCAGGCGCCGCTACTTTAATGGAAAAAGTAATGACAATGCAGCACAGACATTAGGGAGTAAAAACGTCAGAAGTCTGAGTGCCGAGTTATTCAGTCTAAAGAGCGCTCTGCAGAGCATGTGCATGTTAAACCCACAGATTGGTATAATCTGTCTGCAGGGGGCGGGACTCAGCCTCACAATGCAATGAAGTGCAGCCGAGCAGCCAACTGCGAGCAACCCGCTGTGTTGTCAGCGATAATTATCAGCTTAAACTTCATGGCGAACAAATGACTGACTTCCAGGACTGAAGGCAGAGGCTGCGATGAAAGCAACGTGTGAATCCAGGCATGACTCTTAGAGACAAAAATGTCCTTTCTAATAATGATAACAATAATAAAGGCTTGGATGCTGCACAACAACCTATCAATAGGTTCTATATATCTAAATATGAATGTAATGTATGGGGAGCCTGTGCCTAACGCCCTGTAGGTAACAAACCTCCTACTGTGCAGCCCTTGTTCAGCCCTTTGCATCCACGCCGCCACTGGTATATGCATTGACCTTGAAACTACAAAGGTTAAAGTAGGGAAGTGATGGTTGTCTTTGTAAGAAAAATTTGACTGACCTCTGTTGCAAAACAAAAACTCACCATAGATAAAGTGCAGATATGGTTATGAATTAAAACCTCAAAATATCTGAAAGTCCCAATTTATGGTTAGGATCAGAATCCATAACTTGCACAACAGCCAGGTATACCATACCTTTGGCCGTGGGGCTTGTCCTCAGGTCCTGGCCTCTGGCCCTCCCCAGGCAGACAGCCCCTGTTGCACGGCACTCTGGAAGTGCGCAGCTGAGGTAGATACAGAGTCAAACGTCCTGCACCCCTAATTAAAATAGTTCTCTATAAATACACAGATGTATGGTTGGTCCAGTTGTTGGCATCTCACAGAAACGCTTTGGGCCTATTTTTTTTAACTCCTCTGTACTCGATATCTGGAAATAAGCTCTTTTGCCTAAACAATATTTTTTATCATGAAAAATTCTGATCCAGAGTGGCGCTGTATTTTCTGTCTTGATTGGGGTTGGAAGAAGCATGCTGGAAAAAAACATATCCGCACAAAACTTTCCAATAAAAAATGTATCCACTGTGGCTCCTTCATGGAACATTTTGTGGTGATCTGTCAGCTGGGAGCCAAGAATAAGGGCTTCCCCAAAGTGCGATTTCCAATTTTAATCCACATAGGAAAATTTGCTCTACGATACAGGAAAACACACTAAACAGAATTACACCAAATTTGGCACAAAGTTTATTCACTTTCTTTACTACTACTACTACTACTACTACTGCTGCTGCTGCTGCTGCTGCTGCTGCTACTACTACTACTGCTGCTGTTAGTACTGCTACTACTACTTCTATTAATAGAAGAAAGTTTACTATAAAGTTAAAACTTAATTATCCCATTTCTAGGCTCCTTTGGCAATGAGGAGCACTTAGAGACAATTTAATTGTACTCAATAATAACAAGACGTGTGACTCAAGGAATCTGCTAAGACTGGAATAGGGGTACAAAGGTTCTGCACGACATCACAGCTAAGTCGATTCTTTAATTTGTAATGGTCAGGGTGCATGAAGCTTCAGATATATATTCACCAGTCTTACCAGACTTGCTGAACTTGGAGCACACTGTAGCCCTCCCTTGGTTATCCTATGTCAGTTACACCATGGTAGAACGGTGTCACGCCACACTTTGGTATGAATCATGATCATGCTATTTAATATACCTCATAAATACCGATAACCCAGGGTACATTATTTATTGGATGGGATAAATAGCACCTTTTAGGAGTTTTGGGGGAATAGCATGCACATTTTTGGTTTTTAACACCAAAAAATCAGCATGATAGGGTAAATACCATATACTTTTCCCCTGTTAAATTTCAGCAGGTTTGACCTGCCCTCATTTAACAAAGGTTACGGTAGTTAACACATCACATAATTATCAACTATGTTAAATTAAACCAAACTCATAATTCTGACTTCTGCACAAATGGGTTTACGGAGGGGTTGGTATACACTGATCCACTTGTAATCAGGCCTCGAGTGATTCCCATTCATCCATAAGATAGACACATTGTTAATCAGTGTTGAAAAGTACTTTTATCTTACAATCTTTCTTTTGGCTGTTGGATGTCTCATTTTGTCTCATAGGAAAAGTTGGATTGCCTATTAAGAGAGGACATTTCACATCAGAATGCAACACTGAATCAACACGTTTAACTCTTTGTCTCATAGGTGCACAGTATATGTTAATTTAGCAAGTAATCATTTTATGTCATCTTTTGTGCAGTAAGCGTTTTAAACCTTTTTGTGTTCACACATTGGGATGGCTTGGTCACAAAATACAGATCTGGATGTTTTGTGAGGTCTCTGGTCCTTTGCTAGCCTGCTTTCCTTGTCACCTTAGCTTATGGTGGTCCCTGGACCAGCTCTGCCTCACTCTTCTTGATGGATGGCCCTTCCCACTCCCAGCAGCTTCTCTGAGATGCTTGCCAGGCTACTCAGCTCTCTTGAATACTGGGAGTCAAGCAGCTTCTCCCATGCTCATTTATAATGTGTAGTACTAAACAGACAGCCTGTGTGATAACACTTATCAAAATATTATAGTGTGCCAGTTCATAAACGTTTGAGATTTTCAGAACCCAGCACCTAACAACTGCTATCATTTCTACCACCAACTTTACCACCACCATCAACTAATCCATTATTACTATCATCAATACACCCTTATCATTACCACAAAATGTTGCCACCAACACCATCATGTGCAACATTACCACCACTACCATTGCGAAGGTAACCAACACGGTAACCAACACCACCATTACCATACCCAAAGCATTATTGATAGCTATCATTAACACCATCATTGACTCTGTTATAAACAGCACCATCACTACTGCTCTTTGAATTATAGCCATTGCCACCACCCCGTTACCTTCTCCACTGCCATCATTACCATCACCACCACCATTATGATCCTAGCTACCACCATTATTACCATCACCACCATTACCACTACCACAATTCTTGTGTGTTTGAGTATGTAGGTCAGCTGTGTATTTGAAAATGTTATGTCTGTGTAAGGAAAGGGATAATGTGGGCTTGTGTGTTGCTAACAGTCATGAAACAAACAAAGGTCTGACTTTTCTGTAATACACTAAAATTTCTGCTTGCTTTTGTTTGTGTGCATTGCCACATTAAATATGGATCTGTTGACATTAGTAATGCTCTTTTCTTTCTGCTTTTCTGACCAATGTTCTTATGGAATTAGTTATTTTGACCATAGAACCTGTGGTCTGTATTTTATGGGCCAAAAATTGTATTTCTGGTCAATTTTAAACACATTGAAGCTGTTTCAGTTTTTTCCTGGGAAGGTTTGTGCAAGTGGCCTCTCAGTAGTGCAGGCAGCATTCCAAAAGACTACATGTCAGACATCCCTCGTGTTGAAAAGGGACCATCATTGGGGATCAAGTGAATTTGGAAGTGTTGTCTGTTATTTCAGGTGTTCACTATTCCTGTTTCACTTGTGGAAACAACAATAACGACAAATTGAGCATACGCCAAGGGTTCTGATATTGCTCACTATTGTTCGGTAACTGCTCAACAAGAAGACCATGAATTACTGGAGGTACATCACACTCATGCTGTGGTTAAAAGATTATTTTAAACCACATATAAATTGCATGTGTAGGAGGTTTTATTACTCTATTAATATAGTCCATGTTTGTGAAGCTGATACGTGTTTCGCGTAGTTCTTTAAAATTCTAAAGCTTTCTCGAGGCTGTTGTGTCATAATTTACCATTTAATTCTCATTTGTAAAATGTAAGGTGCTCCAGGAGATTCCGAGTTAAATCATGTTTATTCACCACTGTTGTCAACGTATGCATCAGTTTTCATCTTCCTCCATGAGTTGTGTGCTTTTGTGTAGTTTTAATTACAAAGAATGCAGTAACCAGCAAAACCACCCACTGGATTGTATTTATGGCTGCACTTACTGAGCAGCAATAGTTTGAAGCCCTGTATGCAAACACAGCTTTCTCTAAAACACTCTATGACATGGGCTTGATTGTTTGTGATATGGATGTGGTTTTCAATTATTTTTTCCATGGCGTAGCACAATCTGTGTATGACCAGCATTCAAATCAATGAGCATCCTATTCTTCTCCATTCCTGACCATGGCACATTTATACCATGAATAGCTACAAGTGGATTACATGACTTTGGGAACCTGATATATCTACTGCCTTCTTTTTACCGGAAGTAACTAACACTATGATTTGGAGGAGTGGTGTAGAGACAGCACAGTCTATGGTATGGCTGTTTATTATTTTTTTCAGATATTGGAGTAGGATTGTATAAAGTGCAGCTTCTTATGCTGCAGAAAGTTTTATAGTTATATTATTACTTTTCAATGCATATTAGGGGTATTTGCTCAATATTCTATTCATTTAGTATTATTGTATCACTATTGATGTGGAGTAGAAAATTGCAAACAATTTGAAAATGTAATAGATCATTTATGTCTGCATTGGAATTAGTCATTGCAGTGATTAAGGCAGAGGTCTTCAAACATTTTTGCTCTCAGCTCCCCTAATCAAAATATTTTGAAGTTGGGCACCCCCTCACAAACTATATGGCAAGGATTTGGGGAGGGATGATCACAGGGGGCGGGGATCATGAGATCATTTCAGGGGTGCTTTTTTATAGCTCACAATCCACACTAAATGTGGGACTTATAAAAAAACATCAGCATCAAACAAGAACAGTATTGACCAAAAGCACTATTGCCCATAATTGGGGTGTTGTGGGCCCCAATGAACTCCACCAGTTGCATCAATGATGGATGGAGCCCTAGGAGGATGGATATCTCCTCTTCTTTCACTCCTTTCCCACCATGTCGGACTATCACTTCAATCTCAAAACAAGTCCGGTCTATGGAGAACCTCTTATCCTGATGTATCAGAATTTACTTTTTTCTCCCCTGTTCACAATTCATATTCTAGCATAGATTATATATTTTTTTACTCAGACTGTCCTCCAATTTATGACAATGTAGAGATGGGTTCTATACTTATTTACACTCACACTTCTGTCATAGCAGATTTGCATACCCTTACCCTTACATCGCATTCTCGTAGGTGGAGATTCAACAATGCCCTTTTGCTTGGTAATCAATTTACGGAACAGTTTACAAAATATTTCCACTCATTTTTTATGACTAACCTATCCTCTGAAACAAAGATGAATTTTGTCTGGGATGCATTTAAAGCTATTGCTAGGGACCTTATAGTAGATTATGTTGCAAAAAAGAAAATAGAGCACTCAAAGACTGAGCAACTCTTAAAAGAAATTAAATCTTTAGAACAGGAATACTTTTCTTCTAATCAATCAAACACTTTGTCTAAACTTATAAAAGATAAACTGCAATGTATTGAACAATCTTGGGACAATGCTTGGGGCAGCCTGCTAAAATGTAATGCTAAAATATATGGAGGTTGCAACAAAGCAGGGAAATCCTTGGTTAATTCTCTTAAAATAAAGAAGCAAAAGTCCAAGATAGTAGCCATAAGATACAAATTCGGGGTCAGACAAGTTAGGGATTCTAAGATATAACAATGTTTTACAGAATACTATAATTAACTATATACCCCAGAGTCCTTTCCTCGTGTTGAACAATTGGACACTATTTTCCAATCCACTACTAAATTGCCAGACCATTAAGTGGATTTGTCCTCACTTGATTGTGCAATTTCTGAGCAAGAAGTAATAACAAGGATCAATCACCTCCCATAGGACAAAGCTCCTAGGCCTGCTTGTTTTTTTGTTCAGTTTTACTCCCATTTTAAGCATCTGTTAATTACAAAGATTTTACTCCTTATTCCCAATTTTTTAATTGCAGGACATGCACAGGGCTCATTTTCTCAGTCAATGCTTTGTTTGCTTCCAAGGAAGGGAAAACACTTATCTCAATGCAGCAGTTATAGACCTATCTCACCCATTAATACTGATTGTTAGATTTTAGCTAAAATATTGGCATAATGCATTAATCAAGCTATCCCAGATTTAGTGGATTTTCATCAGTTTGGGTGTGTCAAGGGACGTTATATCTCAGATAACTCCAGCCTTTACGAAATATCATCCATTTGGCTTCCAAGTTACGCTACCATTTAGAGGCCATAACTCTAGATGCCGAAAAAGCTTTTGATCAGGTGAATTGGGATCTTCTGTTTGGAGCACTAAAATAGCACGGTTTCAGTCCGCATATTTTTCAATATATTCCTCCGGTTATATTCTGAGTCTTCTACTTCTATTTGGGTCAATGGCATTCACTCCTGTTAATTCTCTCTTCATAGAGGGACTAGACAGGGTTGCCTATTATCCCTTCTTTTATTTATTTTATCCTCAGAATGTTTTCTGGAAAAAATGTGTAGATCCCCAAATTTCTCATGTTTTCAATTTAAGCATATGGATATGAAATTCACGGCTTATGCAGATGATATTTTGTTAAATGTATCGAATCCCAACACCACTCTACCTCAGTTTTGTCATTATTAGATGTATATTCCGTGGTCTCTGGATACAAACTTATGGGCAGATTTACAAGAAAGTGACGCATCTGTAGAGATGCGTCACTTTCCCTGCGCCACCTTGAGAAACCCTTGCGCCACCATGGATGCGCCGTATTTGTAATACGGCGCACCATGGCGCAAGGATTGACAGATGCATCAGAAATTTTGACGCATCTGTTGGGGCAAAAGTCACGCATTGTTGGAGTCGTTTCACAAGCATGACGCAACTCCAGCAATGCATTTTGAGGCCTATTTCACTACACTGCGTCACTCCTTACTACTGTTTCAAGCAGGCGTAAGATTTTGACGCAGTGGCGTCCTTTCAGTGATGCAGTAAAATCTTGTAGATTTCACTGCGTCACTTTTACTAGGCTTTCGTGCATGGGAACGCCCACCCTGCAAGCAGGCGTAAGATTTTGACGCAGTGGCGTCCTTTCAGTGATGCAGTGAAATCTACAAGATTCCTGAGTGGGAACGCCCACCCTGTATATATTATACCTGATGCAGGTATAATGTGATGCAGGGCTTTACAACGTGACGCATCTCCCTAGATGTATCACATTGAAAATTGGCTGTATTTTTTATGCTGTCGCTGCGTCACAAAAGTGACCCAAAGGTGGTGCAAAAGTGTCGCAAGGGGCTTGTAAATCTGCCCCTTAATATAGAAAAATCTGAGTTTTTGTCCCTGAATGAGTATTGTCTTCCAGAAATGTTTGAAGATACTGATTTCACATGGAATTCTATGTAACTTAAATGTCATGGTATTCTGTACTCCAATACTATTAAAAAAACCTTTACAATTAATCTGAATGAAGTTTATTAAAAAACTTCAATTTGCCTGAGGGTTGGTCCCCATTATATTTATCCTGGTGGGGAAGATTAGCCACAATGAGGATAATGATGTTACCAATAATTAAATTCTGTTTATCTATGCTCCCGATCACACTTCCGCTTGCAATTTTTAAAACTATTACTCGTTCTTTGACCAGATTTCTATGAAACAAGCGTAAGCCGCGAATTTCACTAGCAATATTGCAGCAATCTAAGGATAATGGCAGAATCAATTTCCCTAATCTTATGTTATACCATTCGGCTTTCACACTTAAGCACATTTGGAATTCCCTTTCAGGTACTCCTCCTGACCTGTCCACTGTCTGGGGACAATTGGAGCAGGCTCAGTTTACACCATTTTCATTGAGGCAAGCAGTTTATATTTCTCAACCACAAAGGCCTTTTTCTCACCCAAACTCACTCACTCTGTATCTATTGCTACACCTATAATTGCTAACTCTAATTCACATTTCACAATCCACAAACTCCTATTTGGTATAGCAAGCATATTAAACTAAGAAATTGAATTCTCTCATGGAAAAATGGATACACAAAGAATATACAACCATAGGTCACATATTATCTAACAGATCCCTCTTAGCCTTCGATGAAATTCAGCAAAAATATGGAATTTCCCCCTATTTTGCCACTCAATATCAGCACCTTAAGATTCCTCTTCTTCAATTTCTCTCTCAAACAGCAACTTCTGTATCCCATATACATGTTTCTTCTTTCACATTGGATTTTCCTCACACATGAAAGCATTGTGAATATATATGATGCTGACTGGTTCTTCCATACCTGGAGGAAATCTATAATATCATTACAGTGGGAAGTGAATTTGAACCAAGAATTTTCACCTCAAATCTGGAGATCCGTATGGGCTAAGATACATACTGCTTCCCATTCAGCAAGTACCACTCAAAAATTATATTATATTTCTATAAATGATTGTACTTGACTCCCAAGGGTCTCCATAAATTCAAGCTTTCCAGTGATGTCAAATCTTGGTCATGGCCTTAAGATAGGAGCGACCTCCTACATATGTTTTTTGAATGTCCTTTGGTTAAAAAATGTTGGTTACTAATATGGGATAAAGTGAAGAAAATTCTGTCTACGGACATACCTTTCAATATTTCACATCGTTTTTTTAGTAGGTTCCTCTCCAATTTGGAAATCTTGATGTATGGTTGGAACGTTTATTGATTTGATAATTGCAATTGCGTTGCAAATAAGCACCTCAAATTAGAAAGTTATCACTAAGATTACCTTTAATGGCTGCTGGATCTGAACGTGCTTTGTCATCATCACAGAATTGATCGAGCTAATGCTACCTTTCTAACTTTAATCATTAAAAACATTTGCTATGGTCGCCACTTACATTGTTTTAATCTAAACAAGCTGCTTATTCCTTATCTAATGCTACTAATTTTGATCCCCCATGAAGATTATATATGATTAGTAAGCTGTTATAATGATCATTGCAATGCTGTTAATTGTATGCTCTAGTACCATTTCTAGTACTTCATCTTTTTCCTTTACTCTCTTTTTTCTTACTTTTTTCTCTCTCCCCTTTTCTTGCTTTTTCTTTCTTCTAATTTCTTATAAAATGTAAAAATGTGTTGTTGTTTTTTAAATATAGATCTTTAAATCAAGCATTGGGATTTCAAGTTTACATGCATACAGTCTCTTGTTAAGTTCATTATTATATCTTATTATATACTAATAATGCTTGGATTATTTAAAATGAATTTCATTTCATGTATTGTCTTTTGGATTCTCTATAATGAAGTATGCTTGAACTACAAAAATAACAAGTCCAGTCTCTTTCTGAAAGAAAACGGTCCCCCTTTTTTGCACCAAGGGCGCCATTTGTCCTAAGGCTAGCAAGTAAAATGAGCCCCCATGCCCACTTTTTATTGTAAAACATTCATAATTGTTATACATTGGTTGCCTGGGTGAAAGTGAGACTGCACCTGTTTCACTAATGATAGGCACTGCCTTGCTGCCGCCTCTGACATTTATTTACAACATGTGCTCCCATCACTCACCATCCCTCTCCCTCCCATATCTCAGCCTTCTTCTCATCTCTCTGATGCCCAAATCAAGGCCTCTTCTCTGCTTCATTTTTTCTAGTCCCATTGGGCCATTGCTCCAAGGCTCAAAGAAACACTTGCTCAGCAAGTATGCCCTGCAACTGCAGCACCAATTATACCTACGGCTCTGCGAAGCAGGGTGTCCACTCTGCCCACTCAACAGGGCTATTACTTATAGGCCAGATGCCCAAAGTAGCCTTTCAGCCACTTTGTATAAAAACATAACAACAAAAAACACGTTTAGCACCCCCTCCTTCCCTGTTGCTTGGGCCCTGTTACATGCACGACAATTTTGACCTGGGCCCTAAAGCTGGCAAGGAAAGTGCACTGCATGTTCTTTTTCACAGTATGACTGCCATAACTGGTCCAGTGCCTACTCACAGAGGGTGGGTGGGGGGGCTTCTGTGCTGTGAATCAGATACTAGAGAATTAATTGAGAAACACGCCTTCTCGCCATTGTGCCTACTACCTGAAAGAAATATACATGCTGCTTGAAAGAAATGTAAATGTGTGCAATGATTAACCACCAAATATGGAGGCTGCTTTGGAGCCAGAGTGGTTTTTAAGTAATCGAGTCACTCAGCTTTATGGGGACACATATTTATTCTTTTTGAGAGGTAATATAAGTGTGTCCATTAAACACACTGCCCCCTTTTAATGGACACATTTGAAAATATTTACATTAGATGAAGTCTCAATGCTTATCATCTTGTAGCACTATAAACAAATCAGTTTTCCTCACTGCACCAATCAGGATTTAATTCTGTGACTCTCTGGTGTCACACGAAGACATCCAAAGCGATCACATCAGCCACTTGAAGCTTCATAAGGGAAAAGTGTAAATTTCCCTTTGATTAGTTTAACTTGCATTTATTTTTCATTTGAGGCTACTGCATGTTTTTATATGCAGTTACCTAAAGGTGAACAAAAAACAATTAAATGCTGAATGCTTTCTTCGTTTTAGCCATGTCTTTGACTCCGACTTCACACTCACTGACCATGCCATCCTTAAACTTTTTATGGGCTTTAACTGGCTCATGTAAAACAACAGAGCCTAGAAACCTGCCTTTCAGCACTTCCAGGGAATCTTCAGTTGCATGTAAGCGCAGACCCATTTGGACCCCTGGGAACACATCCACAGCCCCCCGGGGAAGCACGCCGCAGTTTGAAGATCTCTGGATTGAGGATTTTTCTGTGATTGGCGTGGTAATGTTCATGACGTCACCACCTGATGGACCCACTGGTGAACATAGTGAAGGATGGGCTTTGTAGGCTGTTTTTAGGGCTCAGAAACCATTATAAATGTAAGTAAATATACAAGGGAAAGGAGTACATTCACTTGTTGAGCAGAAGCCCGTTTCTCCTTTAGAAAAGCTCATGAAATTTCTTACCTGGCCCTTATTACTAATAAAACTTTCCCGGGCAGCCACTGCACTTGTATAAGACCCTTTACTCCATCAGACACAGACACAGGGACAGCTTTATCAAAATTTCACTCCGCTAAATGCAGCAAGTGACCTTGCTGGACTGCGTGAAAGGAAAAGGGCAGGCATGTGCAGTAGTTAACATTATACAGCGCATTCCTGTCTTTTCCTTGAGCTGGCGCACAATGTGATTCCTAGTGCCAATGCAGGCACCCTTGCGCCGTGCTGCAAGTGTACCTGTGTTGCAGATAGGATTATTTTTGTGCAGTAAGGGACACCTTTCTTCACAAAAACAATCCTCTGAAGCTTTTTCCTCTTTGTATGTGTGCTGTATTCTCGAAAAGATGAGGCAAAATGAAGATATTTTTCCTTGTTACGCTTCACCTGGGAAGGCGTAGCATCATGACGCATTCCCAGGTCTACAAGTAATGGTAAGTCTGGGAATGTGCCAAAATCCCTGGGTGGATGCGTGGGAGCAATGTAGGTGTTCCCTGGTTGGAGTATGCCTTGGAACACCTACCTTGGGAAGAGTAACGCAAAACAGTGATTTGCCTTGTGTGGCTTGATAAATCTGACTTACTAGTTGCGTCGCCCTTGTGCCCCCTTGTGTGGCGCAAGGACGGTGCAACTCATTGATAAATCTGCCTCCTAGTATCCTGCAGAGTTCATATTATAAATAATGTTTATTTAGACCTTAGTGTATTAAACAGTAAGAAACTTTAAAACTACAAGTCCAAAACGCATAAAATGGGATTCCTACACAAAATAAAAATCATCAAGTTAAAACATATTCTTTCTTCAAAGCAATTAAAAAACTGTCTCGTGCACCTCTTATCAATCTTTGGAGATGTTCAACTGTCCCATCGTTGAACAATATGGTGCCGATTACGATCCTGGAAAAACCGGGTACGTACCGTCGGTCGGAGCGTTTTCTCCGTCCGACTCGTACCCGGTCGTAAAACTTTACAAACATGGAAGTACGATTCGCACGGAAACACCATTTCCGTACGAATCGTACAAAACACCATCCGACGAAAATATACATACGAATGTGATCCGGCAATGCCCCGACGTGACGTCGGGACGCTGTCCGGCAGCGTTTCACGACCCAGGAAGTACGATTCGAACCGACAGCAGTCCGGACGGCAATATTTTTCCGGCACCCAAAAAGTGCCGGAAAAGCGAAGTATGCCGCAAACCGACCAGAATAGGGTGCCCGGTACGCGCCGTACCCCCCCCCAGCCCCCGTGAGTACGTGCCGTACCCCCCCCAGCCCCCGTGAATATGCGCCGTACCCCCCCCAGCCCCCGTGAGTACGCGCCGTACCCCCCCAGCCCCCGTGAGCCTGCGCCGTACCCCCGTGTATATACACCCCTGTACGTGTCGATCCCCCGTGTATGTACACCCCTGTACGTTCGAGTCGTACCCCCACCCGTGTATGTACACCCCTGTACGTGTCGGACCCCCCATGTATGTACACCCCTGTACGTTCGAGTCGTACCCCCACCCGTGTATGTACACCCCTGTATGTGTCGAACCCCGTGTATGTACACCCCTCTACGTTTGAGTCGTGTGGGGGTATGACTCGAACGTACAGGGGTGTACAAACACGGGGGGTACGGCGCATACTCACAGGGGCTGAGGGGGGTTCGGCGCGTACTCACGGGGGCTGGGGGGTACGGCGCGTACTCACGAGGGCTGGGGGGGGGTACGGCGCGTACTCACGGGGGCTGGGGGGGTACGGCACGTATGCGGGCACATGTCTCCATGGTTGCAATGGGAGTTCGGTGCGGACGGTGTTTTTCCCATACGGTTGTGACATCGGACGCACGGGATGGATCGTACTTGCGCGGTCGGACTTCACTTTCCACGTTTGTACGGTAAATCGTCCGGGGAGGTGTCGGACACATTTTCCGACCCGAGGACGTGTGGGGAATTATTCCCAATGCGACTCGTATGGGCTTTTTACCATGCGAATCGTGATTGCCAGTTTGTACGGCACTTGTACGATTCGTACGGTAAAAAGACCGGATCCGAGTCGGACGGGCAATTTTTTTACCGGATCGTGATCGGCACCTATGTCTCCAGGCTACCATGAGGTCCAAATTACAAGACATCTTATTGTACTTGAAAATATTTATATATCTCCAGGTGATCGACGGAACTAGAATGTGATTCCCAATACCTAAGTGATGTAGATTCGACACTGTGCCAGAATGCTTGTATTTGTGGGCATGCTTAGATTGTGTTTGAACAAATATCCCGAGTGAACCATATCCTCTTAGCAATTTATTGTCAACGGTCACTCTGATTCTTACAAACTTGTCTCGCCTTCTCTCGTAGATTCAATGCAAAATGCTTGTTGCACCAGTCTTCGTCCAGTGCTAAAGTCCACCTGCCTTGTGTACGTGCAGGCCTCATACAAGCCACATTTATCAAATGACCCATCATCTCTTTCACACCTTGCTCTCTGTGTTGCATGAGATTCCATGCAATCGTTCACTTGGGTTTTGCATTTTAGGGATACACAACGTCTCATCACTGAGGTTGACAGAACTCCATGTTCCCTGGGTATACTTCTTTGACTTCCAATAGAGGCTTCAAATATTCAAATAATCTGCACATACTTAAAAGAAACACAACCATACAAAACCCATATCATCACATAAAATCACATATGAGTTGTTGCCCTCTGTCCACCAGACATCTCTTACCTTATGTACATCCCGATGGTGCAATCCTATAAGACTGCATAGATATCTGAGTGTCGCCCAGAGTGGTGTATCCAGCATCAGCACACCTTGACAAAATATTTTCTGGATTAATGCTTTCCAGACTGGATTCACAGCCCCAGTATGTTCTGGTATTCCACTGGAGACTCCACCTGTGTTACAGGCCTTGGGGGATCTCCAGAGTCTCACAGCCTGTCTGTCTGCCATAACGGAGGGCTCCTGCTTGAAGGCAAAGTCCTTATCTACAGAACTACCAACTGGAAGGGACAGTAACATTTATTATGGCCAGGTAGAGCAGCTCCACCATCATATACTGCCCCACAGAGAGTAGAGAGAAATTGTTGCTGCATCACAATACTGCAATAAAGTGTGTACTACTCCCACAATCTTCATAAAGTATGTATCATGTCATTGACTGTTGAGCATGTGCATGGCTGTGTGGAGAAGTGGATGGGTGAATGTGAGAATGAGTCAATGGGTGAGTGAATACATGCATGGAAAACTAGGTGATAGAGTGAATAGATAGATGAATGAATAGACGACTCAAGGAGGGAATGAATGGGTGAGGGAATGCAAAGATTAATCCATTGGTAAATTAATCAGTAAGTGTAGTATGGATGGATGCAACTTGTTAGCAATGCTTCCAAAATGTGCAGATGGCTTTCCACAGTGTGAGATGCAGGTAGTGGCAGTTTACCAACTGAGCAAATATTGTTACAGACCACTATTCACAACTACACATGCATGCGGCTGAAGCGCATACAAATAGAAAGAATAGAGACAATAGCAATATGCCAAAAATTACCTGCATATTGTCAGGACTATCATTATGCTTCAAACCTTTCCCATCATGCCACAGATGGAAAGGTCATATTATGCCAAGTGTGCTCAAAATCATGCTAAAGTTGGCATCTAAAATGTAAATTTAAATCACCAGTACACCAGAGCCATGTATAGGCGAAGGTGGATATTGTCATGCCAAGAATGCCCAGATTATGCAGAGAGATTAACATTATAATGCCAGTACTATTACAGGGGTGGTGACAATCATGTGATTAATATAAGGAAAGCATAGTCCACCATCAGATCATGAAAACGAACCTGACATTTGGACTTTATTCTCGTGCCAGATTGGTTTCTTTTAGAAAATGTAAGTCTGCGTTTTATAACAGTGCATAGCTAAATTATACATATTTAAAAACAGTTTTAACATAAATGTATTAGCACAAAAATGTCACACCTTCAACTCCCACCCTCTGGTGCTTCTATTCCAACCATTTCACAAATGTACACTTCATGGAAATAAGGTAGGGATATTGTTCCTTTGGTAAGACCAGTGCATGGGCTGTTAAAATTGTCCAAACGTGAAACTACCACTGCAGTGAAATAGGAGATTTATTTGTGAGCAGTGTAGCAAAAGAAAACCCTCTTTAGTAGGATGTTGGGAAGTTATTTTGGAGAGGCTATTTCTTGTGGAAATGAATGAATAGTCACTGTCAAAGAGTACTTCCACGTAGTGAGCTTGAGCCACAGGCCTAGGTGGTGGGCCCAGTTTGTGTGTTTTGTCAACATGACCTATGATGACTAGGTTTGAAGAGCATAATGACTGAAACATGTAAACATGGCCTATGTTGCCAAAACATGCAGCACTTGCTGATTGCCCTTCATTGATTGACTCTGTGGAGCTTAAATTATTTTTAACCAGTTAATACCATGCCTCTAATAACAAGTGTATTTACATGTTTAAGTCATGTAGGCTCATAAAACCTAAACACTAAAACTAAGGTTGTAGACTATGTTTAGCCTAATTTAAAATCATCTATTTTTATCAACTTGAATTTTCCTTTAAAACATATGGTCTTGAAGATGGTCTTGCGTACAACTGACAATTGAAACATCGACGTCTGCTCCACTTCTCATGCATTAATTGTTGGAATCCCAGATGATATAATGCATGCAATTGACTCATTCTACACATAAATACAGAAAGTGGACTGTTCATGACTTTGATCTATGGTGTTGAAAAAATATGTGTTAAATTTACTCTATTTGCACATTATTAATGTATGGAGGGTTTATATGTCATATACCTTATATCTAGTAATATTACAAATAAGAAGAATTGATATAGTTTTCCTAAATCAAATGTTGTTTACGCCTATTCCCTTCCAGATTAGTTCATATCATAAGTAGCATGGCACTTCTGTATCTAGTTCAATTCTATACTCTCACCATTCGGGGACATACTATCCAGATCTACTTTTTTATCTTTCAAAACGACCCCTTGTTAGCACATTACGCTCAGTTCATTTCTTCAAGAGTTCAGCAGCATGAGCGTGGTGAAGGTAGAATATTGTGTAGTGATCAGTAGGAGTGGAGAGATCCTTTTTACCCTGTATCACACGAGTGAGGCCCACGGGCTCAATCACCATCTTTTTAAAGTTCCCCTGCTGTTCGCTTAATTCTCTCTTGGCCAACATTAGTTAGAGATAGAGTGCTGTCCAGCGTAGGAGTGGTGACTCTGCACTGAATGTATGTGTCCCTGGGAAAGGTACAGTACAGGGATAGAGCCATACTGTGTAGTACAGGCATGGTTAGTGTATTTACTGAATGTATGTATGCCTGCAAGGAATACATTGCATAAGAGATGTAGTGATGCGCAGTGTGTGTGCAAGGAAAGCATGTGCTGGCTGTATGTGTGCTTGAGAGAAGTACAATACATGAAGGGTGAAGTGTTGTGCTGTAAGCACATGGTTAATGAGTGTGCTAGCAGCGTGTGTTTGCAAATATCACACCAGGGCACAATACAGAAACCTACAGTATAATATATGTAGGTTACAGTAATAGACAGTAAGTGTGCTGTGTATGTACACTGAGTGCAAGTGTGCCTGCAATGGTACATTACACGGAGGACCCTTGGTTACATTTTGGGAAGACCAGGCCTGCCTGGTGAAGACATGAGAAGGGGAGAAATACCCCAGACCGATTTGTGTATTGCTGCATTCCTGTGAGCTGTGTGGAACACATTGGAGGAAGGGAGAGAGAGGCACTCCTCCCGTACACTGCAAAAGGGTGCTCTTTACTTCAGTGATAGATCACAAGGAAGGGGCCTGGACACATCACAGGAAGGATATGGGACTAATAATTCATAAAGGGTAGTGCTCGGAGCCCAGGATTAACCTGTTGATGCACATCCCACTGTGACTGACATCCAGGTGTGAACTCTAGTCACTCCTGTGACCTGTGTTGTGGGACTGTCAGCTTTGTGGTCTCTTCTACTGTGACAGAGAACTTTGCAAGAGGAAGTTGAGTAAGAAAGTGTATACTTCAGTAGAAGCAGAATCCCATCATAAAACTTGAAAGACCCAGACCCTCAATTACATTTGGTTTCTGGAAATGAACTATAAGAAAAGATAGTGGAGGCCCCGAAAATTTTCATCTGCTAAGCTGTCAAATGGGCTGTATGAGAAGAGGAAGCTCTTAAGTGGAGGTCAAGGCCTGCTAGGTGTCTACCAGTAGGGTCTTGCACATCATTCACGGAAACCAAGACCACCTGCCCTGGAGCCCGTAGCACCAGCATCTGCCTGTTTGCCAACGCAAGTGTGCCCTGTAAAGCGGGAGCGGGAGCGAGGTCAAGTAGGGGACGATACCCAGAGAATTCACGGTGTGAGATCTGAGGAGACGGCTGTACACAGATCAGGGCATTGCTGTTGTGCAGGAGTGATTCAACAACCCTGTATGCCAGGAGAGGGCCACCATGGATTGTGCCATTCATCAAGTGTTGTGCAGGGAGCGCCAATCATGTACCGCCTCGTTGTGATGACCTCATATGCCATCGGGGGCCACCGTGGAAGGGACTGTGCCCTCAAAGTGCCAAGACTTCTGTGAGCCTTAGCGGCAACCCTGTATGCCAGGAGGGGCACCTGAGGTATGAGTGATTTCACAGGAGAATTCTACGCCTTGCAACCAGGTACCACAACAACCCTGTATGCCAGAAGGGGCTCCCGATACTGAGTTCTGCCAAGTTTGGGATATTGCCCAGGGGAATCGAAGCTGCGACCTGTGTACTGAAATTGTGTATTGAGACCTGTCCCCTAACTGACCCCGTGGACTTCATGTGACGCTGATAAGACTTAACTGTGTTGCTGGGCTCCAATCGGGAGCAAGAAGATCAACCTTCTCCCCCCGTGTGAGGAAAACTGAATTTACCGCATCAGCAGAAAGTGGGAACATCTCCGATCGCTGTTGAGGCCTGCAGCATCACTCGGGAGAGAGCCTGTGCCTGCAGGGTGCTGCCGCATGTACCGCCAACAGTTCCACTCCTCCTAACAAGAAAAGAGCCTGAAAGTGCCCACAGTCAGGGCACCCACTGAAATACTAAACGCTTCTGTGCTGCTGGAGTTGGTAAGACTTGAAACGGGCCAGTCGGGCCTGTGGGACTTGCTGCTAAAGGTACAGCACCATAGACACTTTTGATTGTTTCCTAAAAAGGCAAAGACGCCTCTCCAGTAAGGCTTACTAATGAACATTCCCTGGAATGCGACCACAAGTGAATGGGCAATAATCCCGACCACAATGCAAGGAAAAGGGAATGACAGTGATTTGCCAGATAACCAGCAGAGCCCTGACCTAACGGGATTGTGCTGTTGCTTGCGAATGTCATTAATTTTTTTACGTGTTGAGTTAGAAATAAAATACTTATTTTTCATATAAAAGCAAGTATTTGACTGTATATTGATTTATTGTCATTATTGAGTACACTTTGAGTTATTAGTTTTGTTTAAGTACCTGTATCCACACATCCCCCATCTCAGGGAGCCTTTTACTGCTCCTCCATAGCTACCACAGAGAGTCAAGTGCAGAAGCGTTACTTGGCCTAGTTGCTCAGGAGACATAGTAGGTCGGGCCCTGGGACATCAGGAGTAAAAGGTTTCAACCACAACTGTTGGGCCCAGTAGTGCTTGCGTGCCCTGTGGCCCTCTGAAAGACTTTCTGACATGCCATTAGCCTAATTATTTATAATAACCACAGAATTATGCTTAATTACTCTTAATTTTCCGTGAAGCATAATCCAGTATTTAGTGCTATTTGATTAGCGTAAAATGCACCCTTGTATCCGAAATGGGCCGAAGGATGCATTCTGCGCTAAGAAAATAGTGCTAAATGCAACAGGCCATGAACAGCTGCTGCCAGCCAAAATCATGTAATTTCGCATGAAAAGTGTATTTTGAAATTACTGATATAAATCTGATTACTCAGCCATAATTAACATGATTCCCAGGCTTAATGATGACTTGCAATGAAAATACTGGCCCTTTGTCAAAAGTACCTACTGAGAGATTGATGTTCTGCCTTAATGCCCTAGCTGCTAAACCTGTGTGCTCTGAGTGATAGTTCTGCTGTCTTTCTTCTGCATGTGCAAGGCCAATGTGACCTGAATTGCGCTTGGGGAACAAGCCTTTGCTCTAAATGTTGGCATCCCTCTGGCTAGCAGGAGTAGATGGAATCTGGGATTTTAAAGGTCTGTAGTTCTTTTCATGGGTTATTAACCTTGATTTCTCTTCTGCTTTTTTCCTCGCTCATGAGGTGTATTTGTATTTGGAAAGAGGTAGGCAGTATACCTGTCTTCAAAAAAGTGCATGGCTACTTCTCATGTCACCAACTTCCTTTCTTGCCCATCTGCCATCATTTGATAACATATCTGCCTTGTATGTTGCCTTATGGATTATTAGGCCTTCCCTTGTAACCTATTTTTTTGGTGCATATGTGAACAGCACCGTGTGGTGCCTCTGGCAAGAAGTGGCTGTGTAGCTGCCTATATGCCCACCTGCCTCCAGACTGGGCTGCCTATAACCTAGGCAATCCAGGTAAAGCCCTGCCTCTTTCACCTAACTCTTTCTTCTTCTCTTTGCATAATTACCTCTTACACCTCCTCCTCCATCACACTGCTATGTGCTGGACCCCAAGACAAGATAATAGCAGCGCCCTCGACTAACATGCTTCACACATATAATTACAGCAAATGCAATGCTGGCAACCACGCACTCAACCACTGTGTACTGTTCTACCCATCCAATAATTTGCTTCAGCACTCCTCACAAGTATATGAAGTGTTGTATGAACAGAACAATAAAATACAATTCAATAGTTTACTGTGTATGTCTTTTGAGTTCACTGCTTACAATACACACACCATCTTCTGACTCCTTTTCAATGCAGGTTTCTTTGAGTTTACAGCCTTCCTTTGATAATGCAGGCTGTTCAAGAAAGAGGTCCTACTCCCCGCGTCTATGCTGTAGTAGCACATGTTGCTTCCTCTATATCAAGGGTGGTTTCTGCTTTAGGGCTTTGGGGCTGCACCCCTCTGAAATTCCTAGATCTTTTCTGCGAAAAAGATTAAATAAATTGATTTATTTAGAGATACCACCCCAGACCGTATCGCTGAATAAATTGATGTATTTAAGTTACTCGTAAGAGTAGCCGTGCACTTTACAAATACCCCTGTAACATAACATAGGTTTCGGCCAGCTGGCACAGGCTGCATACCCAGCCTCAATCTGAACAAGGAGCCGTAAGCCAAGCAGTAAATCAACTTTATGCAATATGATGCACAACGCTTGGCTAGCCTCTCTAATGCCCATCAGTGCCACTGGAGTTTTGGGTGATATTCACGGTAGGCCAGGGATGCTGCAGGTGACATCCATGCATGAGGCCAGATGGCATTCAAAGGCATAGATCCCATCCTTTCCAATTTGTCACAGGGTAGCATTAGATGAATGGGGGATAAGTGAGATTTGGCGCCTTGTCCTCGGTGATATGATGTGTTAATGCTGAACTTATACTAGGTATATTGTGCTGAGATGCCTGATCACACTGTCTTGCCACACTATGGCATACTCGGCCATGATTGCAGGTCATTGGCCCCTTTAGAAGTGGAGCTGCTGTATTTGTTCCCCAGCGGAGCTGATCTAAAAGTCGTGCAGGGCTTATGCTCTCTGCCAAAGTTGATCCTAATATCCTCAGCTTTTCAGGGATTCAAACGCAAAGGAAGAAATATGTGCATATAATGTCCTGATTTGTGAAATACCAGAACATTTTCGAAAAACATTAAATGCTATCAGTATGCATGCCTAGAATATGGTTCTCCTTAATGTCCTGATTTATTTAATCGGCACATTGAATGTAAAATTTTTATCCTTACCCTGGATGTGTTTTGATTTTAAAGACAGAGCTGTAGCATGCTAGATGTTTATGGTTGTGTAATTCTGGGGATTAAGCACTGTTAAGCTGCATTACAACAGAAATTGAAACTCTCCCTGTCTGGCCCTATATTCATACCCTTCACATTAATGCCAAAAACACTGATTGATTTCCGAACAAAGAAGGTTATAAACGTCATGCATGTCAGCGATTTAGTTCCTGTTTCTATTTCTTGTGTTTTACCTAATCTTACATTCCTAGGAGTGTTAACTATTTCATCATGTTGAGTTTCTGTGTTTTTTTCATGCATCTTATTATTCTTGTATAGTGCACACTTTGAACTGAGTCAGGACAAGTGTTCATGAAGGCCCATGATTGAGAGATCTGGCACTGAGGATGAAGCCAATGCCATTTTCTCACAAAGCCTGTCAGTGGGTTGGCCTCTCTGAGGAGTGCACAGGGCAGTGGTCATATATTCCAATTTGAATTGAAATTCTGTGTAAATGTGTGTGAAGGGGTGATGGGTGTGGAATGTTATAGAATGGTAGGGCTTCGATATGGGATGTTCCTTGCGAGGAAAGCTGTTGAGGGGAGAGTTCTTAGGTGGGAGCTGCTGCTGGGCCGTTGAGGTGACAGGAGGGATAAAGCTGTTGTACCTACCTTGTGGAGACTGTGTTTCCTTTTCAAGGGGGTACACAGTTGTCAAAATATCGACAAGGCCAAAGTAAAATAAAAAAGTGCTTACATGTGAGTGAGTGCAGTGTATAATTGGGGGTGGTGAAGTGAAGATGCAAGGAAGTGCATTCAGAAGAGAGTGAAAAAAGGGTAGCTGAAGAGGAAAGAGATGAGGTTTAAGATATGCAGATGGACGAGATGTTGAGAGAAAAAGGGCATACATTTCTAACATAAGGTGCAAAATAGTGAAGAACAATACTCCTTCGACAAGCCTCAATAATATGTCATTCGTAGCCTCACAATTTCATAATTGAAACATATTGAGAATTAAATATTTACAACAAAATCATTGTTGTTTCTCAGTATTGCTAAACAGCTGACACCCATTGCCAAAGCCAAAAGTCCTGGAAGGTTTTAGGAAGAATGTCAGTTGTGTTTATATCTGGATGCCATAACAGAAAGCTCAACGAGGTACCAAATAACAGTCAGGTGGCAGACTATGCGAACCACCAAGCTTTAGTTTACATGTTTAAGCCACTCCCCTTTTACAGACCCACAATTGTTTATTCCACTTAATGCCCTGTCTGCACATATTTCTATATGACTGATTGCAGCTAGCAGCTATAGGAGCTGCTAGCTGCTCTAACCAGCTTAGGAGCTGGTTAGAGCATTTTCATTCAAAGCTGATGCTACACACAGTGCAAGACACTGGGCAAGCTCACACTTTAAAGGGCCTGAAGTTGTCACACTGCACAATTTGCACACTACAGTAACTGTTAAACATACTAATGCACTAAAATATGGGGCAAAGTTGAATGTGTTTGAATATTTCAAGACTACATTTTCACAATTGCTTTAAAAACTCACTAAATTTGTTACAATTTTCTTTAAAATGCACCATTTTCCAATCTTTCATCAAACTTTTCTGGAGTGTAGGACCTCCCAAACGCCACATTTTCCATCGAGCTTTCTCGTTTCACCACCCCCCACTATATAAAAGTCATACCTAACATTTATACCCCACAACTTCTAAAAGTCACCAACTACCACTGATCTATATGACCTTTACTTTCTAGCACAGCCCACACAGGCCATATTTATTAAAGGGCTGCGTTACTTTTACACCCCGCAACAGGGTGCATGCATGATGCAACCCTTAAGTGCGATTTATGAAGCCATGCAAGGCCACCTTGAGTCGTCTAGAGTGGCTTGATAAATCCAGATTAACACAACACAGTGCAAATCGCTGTGTTGCGTTACTCTGCCCAGGGAGACATTCCAGAAGTGGTGGATGGGTGCTCACACGCAACACCCATGGATTTTGATGCATTCCCAGATTTACCATAAGTGGTAGACCTGGGAATGTGCTAAAACTGAAACACCGCCCCCGGTGAGGTGTAACAAAGAGAAACATCTTTATTTCTCCTTCTTCTTTTCTCTTTCTAAGTGTGCTGCATTTTGCTGCACACACAACTCAGAGGAAAATGCCTCTCAGGATTGTATTTGTGCAGGAAAGTGTTCCCTCCTGCACAAAAACAATTCTGCTTACAACGCAGACACCCTGGCACAAATGTGCCAGGGTGCCTGCGTTGGTGCTAGGCAGCACATTGTGAGCCATCACTGGGAAAAGGCAGAAATGTGCTTCATTATATTAAATATGATGCATTCCTGCCCTTGCCTTGTCACGCAGCGCAGCAAGGTGTCTTGCAGCACTGAATGACTATTTGATAAATAGGCCCCTGAAGTTGTCAAACTATTACCACCAAAAAGCCAGACCTATTAGCTTTGCAATCGCTTGATGTCAGTATCACCAAAGCCAAGGACAGGAAAGCAGAAGTCGTTCACATATCTCTGTTTACTCCCTTCCAAGCTCTCCTTTTTATGGAGCATAATCTCCAAAGAAAGTTAATTAAGTTGCTAGTGCCTGGTTTTAAGCAATTATTAGGACGGAGAAGGGGACTTTTAATTAGCCATTTTTTTGGCTAGTGTGGCAGGCAGAACCTGATGAAACGCTGTGTTTTTTTCTTTGCCCTTCTATTTACATCCAATTAACTTGAGGACAAAGTCTCGCGAGGGTTGAATGCATGCGGCTGATGCCCGGTTCACCCCCAACGTATGACACCCTTCTTATGTGCCTTGCAACGTACTTTTAATTAGGAGGTAAAGGGCGAGCGATTGTGTCTGTGCAGCGTATAAGCACTCGTTCATTTGCCCAGCCATAAACAATCATTTATTTGGTTAGTTCTTCTCCTCACAGTCAAATCCACTTTATGAAAGAAGCTAGAAAATATAAATGATAAAACAACTTGCCCGATTCATATCTACATTATGAAAGTAAAAACCTGCTTGATTGCACTCCCATCACATATAAGCTGATTCTTATGTTGCACACTTCAATTACTTCACTGCCAAACATTGCCTAACAATGTATTTCATTTTTGCAAAGCTGATTAAAGTAGGGAGTGAAGATGTGTCAGGAAGGCTAGGTAGCTTGAGCGGTGGTGAGTCTTTTGAATAATTAATTTGTAAGGTACATCAACAGAGTATCTTTTTGCAGCAATCTGAGTTTCTCCAAAGTCTCCTGACATTTGTAGGTAGCATCATTGTAAGAAAGTGGCTCTGTATATACTGTTCCCAAATAGGTACAGGGTGTACAGAGTCCACAGTTCCCAGAGGATTGGCAGAGGCTAAAGTTGGATATAACCTTACTCTCTAAAGTGGTAGCTTGGTCTAGCAGTAAGGCAGTATCAGAGGACAGTGTAACACATTTGTACACACTCAGTCAGCAAATGGTCTCACACTCTCAAGAACTGAACTCTAGGCCAATGGTTTTGTATACAAATATATTGTTGTTTTATTTTAGAACCAACAATAGGTATCAAAATATACTTTCTCAGAATGAGATGCTTTAGATAAATACTTTCAATATGCAATAGAATTTTTAATGCAATAGATACAGTTATACAGTTGTTGTAATAGGCAACACAATTTCAAATACAATATAACATTGAGCTCAATGGGAATTTCAAGTTAAATGCAATAGATTACTTTTTGGATTACTTTTCTTACCACGGGACTGGATCCTAGATTCAGTCCTGGGACATCTCCTGTAAACAGTTGAGTAAAAACGTTTTGGTTACAGTTATGATATTTAAGGAATATTATTGTATTTTAAAAGTTGACACTTAGAAACTTTTTCACATAGAATCACCAATGTTATCCTATGGGAGGAAATTCACTGAGGGGTCGATTTCGATCCGGGTTGGACAGCTCTCGGAGAGCTGTTCGTAGCCTTACCGTGCGACCGACACGTACCCGTAGCCGGTCCGTCCTGTAGATGAAGTACGATGCGCATAACTGCCAAAAACCCGACCGACACGTAGGCTGTATTTCAAGCTTCATTCTCCGTCCGAGCCGTACCTCCGAACGCCGAACCGAGTTGCCTGGAAGCAGTATCCATAGCAGTTTCCGCCCTGACAAGTATGATGCGTACTTCCTACGCACCGGGTCGCCACGTACGGGACATCACAGCATCCGGAAAAGAAGCATATCAGCTACGATTCGCGCCTCAACTCAATCCATGGCTACGAGACATACCAGCTTGCAACTGGTATGAGACGGAGCAACAAGCAGCGTGCACCAGACGAACACATCATGAATCCCATCGCGCAGGTCATACCAGTACTCTACATCTATGACCGGATCAGGAACAGACGCGGACGGTGCAGACGGTAAGTCAGACACCTACCACACAAACAAACAACACGTACCCTCAAAATGGCACACACACACAGGGGATCCACATCCTGACCACTAACAACAGGCCACCATAGGGGTTTTATGGCCAGCACCACTACCACCCCCACCCCTAGGGCTCATGTGGACCATCACTAATGCCACCCCCACTCATAGGGGACCTGTTGCCCATCACCCCTGCCACCCCCACTCATAGGGGACCTGGTGCCCATCACCCCTGCCACCCCCACTCATAGGGGACCTGTTGCCCATCACCCCTGCCACCCCCACTCATAGGGCTTATGTTGCCCAACACCACTGCCACCCCCACTCATAGGGGACCTGTTGCCCATCACCCCTGCCACCCCCACCCATAAGGCTTATGTTGCCCAGCACTACTGCCACCCTCACTCATAGGGGACCTGTTGCCCATCCCCCCTGCCACCCCCACCCATAGGGGACCTGTTGCCCATCACCCCTGCCACCCCCACTCATAGGGGACCTGTTGCCCATCACTACTGCCACCTCCACCCATAGGGGACCTGTTGCCCATCACTACTGCCACCCCCACTCATAGGGCTTATGTTGCCCATCACCCCTGCCACCCCTACTCATAGGGGACCTGTTGCCCATCACCCCTGCCACCCCCACTCATAGGGGACCTGTTGCCCATCACTACTACCACCCCCACCCATAGGGGACCTGGTGCCCATCACCCCTGCCACCCCCACTCATAGGGGACCTGTTGCCCATCACCCCTGCCACCCCCACTCATAGGGGACCTGTTGCCCATCATCCCTGCCACCCCCACTCATAGACAACCTGTGGCCCATCACCCCTGCCACCCCCACGCATAGGGCTTATGTTGCCCATCACCCCTGCCACCCCCACTCATAGGGGACCTGTTGCCCATCACCCCTGCCACCCCCACCCATAGGGCTTATGTTGCCCAGCACTACTGCCACCCCCACTCATAGGGGACCTGTTGCCCATCACCTCTGCCACCCCCACCCATAGGGCTTATGTTGCCCAACACTACTACCACCCCCACTCGTAGGGGACCTGTTGCCCATCACTACTGCCACCCCCACCCATAGGATGGGTGATGCGCCACACATTCATCATACTCCAACATTAGGTATGTCAGCAAAATACATCCCCCCTAACATCATGACAACAGTGTGTAGTCTAAGACAAATGCCCACAACAGTGATTATGACTTTAAACATACAATGTAACTAACAGCACATGTGTGACCAACAAATTAGTGTGACCTACACAAGGCAAGCATCACTATAGCATTGTGTCAATGTAAAAATAACACCCCCTCACTGTGCAGAACAAAAGTTAAGTGTGGGATTCCAAACTTCAGCAACTGTCGAGCATTGTGGTGATGGGGTCTAAACCCCCCCTCATCACAGTGACCAAAAGGTAAGTGTCATCATGGTCAAAGCTGCAAATGCCAAACAGCATGTATGATTCCTGGTCCCAACACATGAAACACTTTTGGGGCAAACTAGTGGTTGTGTCCCATACCCACAGAGATGTGGTGAGGCTAACAGTGCTGTGAAAACAAAACATACTCTCGGCCATGTGCAGACAAGCACCACACATGGGGGCTGACAATGCTTACAGTGTACAATGACACAAGAGCAGAAGTGACCATCACAAAGCAAACACACATCTCGAAAATAGACACACTAATCAAAACAACCTGTGTAGACTGTAGGTGTCAGGTCACAAACTCACATTCCATGCCAGCAATGGCACCTAACAACCAGGATGACTGCGCAGAATGATGTGATATGACTCACAGGGACAGCAGGGAAAATCACAAAAACATCATCCAGACATTTGCCCACCAATGCACTGATGCAGATGCACAAACACAAACAGGCAACCTCACACTGCACATCTGACACAACATGTGTGTGTGTGTGTCTCAGTATCCCCAGGCAACTACACAACACATGAGGGGGGCTGAACCACAGTGACACAGATGTGGACACAGTGCCATACAAAAGTAAACCATCATTGGGACACCCTTAGTGGGCAATCAGGCATTGTGAGATGAGAGGGAGCACAACAGACACATGTGACACAAGCTGGAATGAACACAATCTAACACAGCAAGAGACTGACACACAACAGCACTACCCCTAGGGACCAGACATTGGGGTGACACAAGCATGCATGACACCTCCACTGTGATGACAAAGGTAGATGTCTTACAAACTGTGAAAACCAGACATGTGTCCTGTGCCACAAACGTACATCACATCTTCACAAACACAAATCACTCAGCATGGCCCGTCATCCATGGACAAATGGGAGCTAGGGGCCCATCCATGCAAACATTTACATCAGTCCACCCTCAACACCACACACCCTGAACTGCAACAATGTGCATCTGTGAAGCCCACATGGACAGGTGACATTGCACATGCACCCATGACAAACACAGGATTGTTGGTAGGAACTAAGGTGCACAGACTCATCACACAAGGACAGTTCACAATCCTGGTGAATGACAGACATACTGCACAGTATGCGGTACCTGGCCATGATGTCAAAGCTCACATAACCTTCAGAATACCACCCACAGTCCCAGGACAATGAAGAAGCCAAGGAGAACCACAAGGCACACATGCTGACACCTGCAAATATTGCAGCCCTGAACCAGACAAGTGGGAGCAGTCACACACACATACACATGTCTCAATCACTGAAAGGTATCACCTAGGAAAAACTACATGATATTGCGAACTAACAAGTGCCTTGGGGACCCCTGACTGTGTCCCATCGGCATCTGACAACATCACCACAACTCAGAAATGAAAAATCACAATGTTGTAACACCAATTAACAGTAGTGTGTCATGCACCCACACATCTGGTAGCCCATGGCAAAGTTGTGGGATGAACACAGTACCACTCAGCAAGCATAAACAGCAGGAACATATCAAGGGAACACTGCCTGTGTATGAAAAGGGATGTGGACACACACACACATGCTCACACAACTCCCACCATGGGCCCAGGCTATGTCACGGAACAACACATCTGTGACACAGCCTGAGGGGACCCAACTCCTGTGGAAGCCCAGCTTTGCCAAACATAGTCACAGCACGTCTCACTCATGTCAGCAAAACACTTGGTCAGTCAGCCATCAGTTACCACAAAATGAAGGCTCCGATCACAACAGCCTGGGTACGTGAGTCTCCCCTAACTCATCTGCACATACTCAACACATATGTACAGCAAGTTGCACAGAGGACCCAGTTGCTCCTATACCAATGATGCCCACACCTGTAGGTCCAGTGGAGATGTGCCCAAAGTCTGGGAAATAGACAAATTGGACAATGGGAAGCACATCATATGTGCATGGGTGCAAGCCACAGATGTGACCATGCAAGTGAAATGTTCACAGAGATGTCCACAAATTGTTGGTCATGACACACCCAGTTAACTGCAAAGGATGACAATGATACCGACCAGAATAGGATACATATCTCATGGACCACATGGAGTACCTCACATCAACACCTCAGTATTCAACATTGGAAATCCAGCATTACAGGTGCAAGGGCATGCTAAACATCATCAACCTAATGTACAGCTAAATCAAGTTCACAAGGATAAAGAAAAAAGCTTTATTCAGCATATGAAAATGTAAATGTCCGTTCAAACAAAAGGCCAATGGCCAGTCCATTATCAAATGACAAGGAGTGAACTTGAGTGACAACTGTCACACGTTGCTTGCCTGCACTGGGTTGGACAGGGGACATCCCCTCGGTGGGGCATACATGGGGGCAGGCCAGGCACTGCAGGGACAGGATCAGGCCGCCACAGAAGGAGGCAGTGAAGGGGTGGTGGATGCAGGAGAGTCACTGCAACTGCAGTGGAGCTGACTGACATAGTGGGTGCATTCACAACTGTGGGGCACAAGTCAGATGGGGTGGGTGCCGGCACAACTTCAGTGGGCAGGTCAGATGGAGTGGATTGGGTCCCCACTGCAGTGCCCAAGTCAGACGGGGTGGTTGTGGACTCCACTGCAGTGCCTAAATCCATGTGAGCAGAATGGGGTGCAGGTGAGGTCGGCAGGACAGATGGGTGGGACACAGTCCCCACATCAGTGGCACTAACTGTCTGAGCGGGTGTGGAGGAGCAAATAGTAGGTGGGGAGGGCCTCAGCATTTTGGGGATAGTGTATCTGTGGTAGGGGGAACCCGGGGCAGGGTGTGGCGGGGTAACCTCTGGAGTGGTGGCCTGGGGGATGGAGGATGGAGACTTTGCCTTGGAGCTGTGTGGAGGCGGTGGGGTCTTGCTCTTCCGGCTCCAGGGGGACTTGCGGGTGGGGGCCTCAGTCTGACTGTGCATGGGGGAGGGTGTCCGGGTGTGAGGGGCACTCCCCTCTGTGTGTTGGCACTTCCTCTTCCCCTTGTAATCTGGATCTGCTGGGTCGGTGGGGAAGAGGCCAAGGTCACAGAGGAAGAGGAAGGGGTTGCAGGTGAGGCAAGGGAAGGGGGCTGGGAGGGAGAGGTTTCGGAGGACTGCGGAGTGGTTTTGGATGACTGTGTGTGTGTCTGCAAACCAGCCCCTGTGAGTGTGGTATCTCTCCCCTGCGCTTGCTTGTGTGCACGTCTAGCCCTTGGTTTGGGTGTTTGTGTGCTGCCTGTGTCTGTGGCTTTGTGAGAATGTGCAGGTGTGTGTGTGCTTGGGACAGGTAGGTTGCTAGGAATCATGGGTGGTGCAGGGGTAGGAGGGGTGCGGGACTGTTGGAGGAGGGACACTGCTGCCATCAGGGAGGAGGCCACGGACTGATTGGTCCTCTGTAGGGCAGACATGCCCGATGAAATGCCCTCCATGAACGACACCAGTTGCGTCAACAGAGTGGTGTGCGCATGAAGGACACTCAGCATCGATGTCTGCCCTACATGGATCTGTCTAAGTAAGTCCACAGACTCCTCACTCAGGGCAGTAGGAGACACAGGTGCAGGGGGTGCGGTGCCTGGCACAAAGTGGACATGCTCCCGAACACGGGAGCCTCCACGGACCTCTGGGATGGGAGCCGATGGGAGGGTGGTGAGGGTGGTGATGGTGGTGGTGGGGGCGGCGGCGGGGACAGCCTCACTAGCTGGGGTTTGGTGGCTGATGATACCCGCCTCCACAAGGGAGTCATCCTCAGAGCTGCTGTAGCCCTCAGCTGGGGTGGATGGTGCTGACGACTCCTCGGTGTGGCTCCACTCGCCCTCCATGGGTCCCCCCCGACTACTCTCCTTCTGTCCCTGTCAGGCTCTGTCCATGGAGCTGTCCCCTCCGGTGGCCGTGGATGTATCTGGATAGGAATAGGAAGAAAGAGAACAACATCAGTCACCTGCACAGACTACACACACCACAGTGAGTACATCTCATCACAGGGCAAGCCCTGGCATCATCAGCTGAACACTGCTCAAAGTGCCCACACTGTTTAGAATAAGCCAATTGTCATTCTCAACATCATCCTTGGAACACATATCCCTCCTTTACTAGCACCCATATGTCTGTTGCATGTTGGATGCTAATACCCCAATGTCCCGACATGCACCACCCACACATTAGTTGGACATGCAAGTGAACATGTAGGAGTATGTCACTATACACACAGCACATCTCTTGCTACTGACTTAGTACAGGTGTCCGGATGAAGGGATGGGCAGAGACTCATTTCACATGCTTGTGATGCATGCCAGCAACACACACTATGATGTTCTCATGTCCTGATAGTCAATGCCACAATGGGGTGCATGGTGCACACTTGAACACAATGCAGGATCACTCATAGCAAGTTAAATGCCATGGCACTGGCATGCCTGGAAAGTCTGTCAACACTGTCTCCTGTCACAGGGACAGGGCATCCAGACAACAGTATGCACTGTGTCACAAGCATAGCTCAGGGGTAAAGCTAACTCTGCAGATGACAAGTGCACTTGCCCATCCCCTGCAAACAACATATCCAAGACCCAGAAGACCCCACATCATGCAAATCAGACATATGAGTCTCTGCAAACACAACTCCCTGTACATTAGCACATCACAGTCTGCCGTGCATGTAACCCAGCTTCCTGAAGTACACAGTTGCATACACCATTGTGCACTGTCAGATGATCACACACCTATATGTCTCACAGGTCTTGTCTCTCACAGTCACATCTCAGATGTCCTGCTGACCCTCAAAATCATGGACACCCCAGTTGTACGTAACAGGAAGCCACACCATGATGACACAGAGGCAGATACCTGAAGGCACATGTCACGAAGCACAACCTGTAAGTTGATACACAGGAGTGGGATTACAGAGTGTTTCTAAATGCCCTTGAGGAGGCATGACTGCCCAGGTCTACGTGAAACAGTGTTTGGCCCTGGACAGTAGTCAGGTGGCTAAGCAAGTGTGACATACTTTATGTACATACTCCTGAGGCCCACAAATTGGAGTCCCCTGCTGCATGGGTTTGTTTGAAATACCCCAGCCACACGTGGCGAGTCAGACTAGCAATTGTAATACATATCAAGGGCACACACAGCTCACATGTCAGATCCCAGGCAGACTGCAATTAGCATGTCAGACATAGTACACAGATTAGGCATGGACTTACCCCCTCCTTGCTGCTGTCTGGCCTTCAGCTGCCTATCCAGGTCCGGGAAGACCACCGCCAGGATCTGGAGCATGTGGGGGGTCCGGTGTCCGCCCCTCCTGTGTGGAGGTGACAGCTTCAGCTGGACTCTAGCGATCCTCCGGGTCCAGCCCCGAAGGACCTGCCACCTCTTCTGGCAGTTGCAGGTCCGGCGCTTGTAGACCCCCACCAAACGAACTGCCTGGGCGATGGTCAGCCATCTCTCCTGCTTCTGGTGGGCATCGACCTGTGAGGATGACAAAGTTAAAATTCCATTAACACACATGCTTGTTATCAAAAAAAGGGGGGGAATTAGAGGTTCATGGTTAGGTTCGTCCTCCAACATTACATGTATCAAAAAAGAACTTGAGGTAGTCAAGTTACAAGGGAAATAGGAGGTGTCAGAAATCAACTTGGTTCTGAATATCACCTATTTGAAAGAAAGGGAAAATGTTTTCCTTTTCTTGAGTCCCCTCACTCACCAGGGTTTCCCCATGGTGACATGCTTCATCATTGGGGTCCTCCCAGTCCTCTACGAACTGGGGTGTGCTGCGACTTACGGATTACGCAGGAGCACTATAGGTCAGAATATGTGTAGTGCAAGTGAAAAAGTGGAGTGGGAAAATTAAAATAATCAGCTAGTGGGCTAAATAAACTTTATTGATGCTCTAAGCTGAAAGGTTAAAAACGGGGTGATAAGCTATAGGCCCTAACTATAATGGGTAGGTGTGCCTAGCATATGATCAGGTCAACTAGTTTAGAGCTTCCCCAGCTCTTCTTCAGGACTCCACCGGGACCAGCCCAGTGTGACGGTACCACTCCTAGTTAACCTAAATAAGGTGCAAAGTGTGAGACGCTGCAACTATAAGGCATGCGTAACAATAAATACATACATAATGTACGTCTGGTATAATCTGTAGGATATAATAAAACAAATGTTAAATGGAAAAAAGCACAATGTACTGTTAATCATAAGAAGTTGTGAGCACACTACACCCAAGTGTACATACACTTTAGTTTCTGATGTGCCTTGTGGTTAAAAAGGAAAGAAACAATAAATCGCTTTCTCCATGCCGGCGTTTGTGCTGAAAAAGTGAATGAAATGGCAAGTTTAAACATAACTAACGTGTCTGACATAACATATAACATACGAACATATAATTGACAAATATGACATTACATACTTTTTAAAAAGCAACAATGTGCCTCATGGTCAACGGAGGGGGTGTGGCGATCTCGTACATCTAGGAGAAAATGTAGAGGAGGTTGTTGAATTTGTATCTGCCTCCGTATTAATGGTTCGCCCTTAGGGAAGGAAAAGCAGGAGAAATAGCTGTTCTCCGCTTAGCTGATAAACGGGGAAGGGAGGAGGGAGTTGGGTCCAGAATGGTCACTTACTTGTACGTTGAAAGCCTCACTCTTAATCACCTACTGGGGCCAAAGCCTACCGGACCGCATTCTGGCGTGTCTCCGGTAACGGGCTGTTTATCACAGCCAAATCCCGCATGGAAAGCGAGAAGGGTTTGTGAACCGAAACCCTATCTGGGCGGCCATCTTAGGTTGGGGCGATTACCGAGACAGCATATTAAGTGTCTGCTAAGTCTATGAGTATTTGGGGGAATGAGATAGAAAGAATATTTATGTGTGGAGATGCAATGATAAAACAAGTGTGTTAATGTCGGTGTTGCTCCGGAATGGAGCAAAATGTCAAAGTCACAGCTCGCTTGGAAAGCGAAGAGGGCTCGTGATCCGGGGTACGACCGGGGCGGCCATCTTAGAAAAGGGTGATTATGCAGGACATAGTAAAGAGACAATGTGTTAGTATTCGATCAGGCATTAGAACAACCAGTAGGGATGCTGACTTACGGAGGATAATGCCTGATGTGTGGAGGTGCTGTCAAAGATGAATGGCGCTTGGTAAAGAGAAGCAGCCATGGTGTAATGGAACACAGCACCTTAGAATTTTTTTTTTTTATTTATTTAAAAAAAAAAAAACTTTATTGATCTTGTGTGAGATGATAGACTGCTAGAAATGGATGTCTATTGTGGAATGAATAATCCAGGGGAGGATATGTCAAGCAGAATTTGGCTTGAGTAAAAAACTGTTAGAATCACAAAGCTCACATATACTGTGAAAACAGTATGCGGGATATTGATGGGTGTCGATGCTGATCAAAAAGAGAGATTGCAGTTGGGCCAAAGTAGTGGATCATGATCTCATGTAAATTGTCCCCAGGGTATATCATCATTTAAACCCTTGCTGTCAGATCGTAACTTAAAGACCCATCGTTGTTCTTTCTCATGTAGTTTTTTCTCAATGTGTGGGTGATTGTTGACATGTTCCAGAATGACCCAGCTGAGGTCATTAGGTGTGTGATGTTTCTCCAGAAAATGAGTAGTCATTTTCGTGTTGTTGCGTTTACACCTAAAGTTGCTCCGGTGTTCGATTATTCTGGTGTTCACCTTCCTAGTGGTCATCCCCACGTAGTGAAGGTTGCAGACACAGGTGATAAGGTATACCACCCCTGTAGTGTTGCAGTTGGTAAAGGAACGGAGGTTCCATGTCATTCCATTGTTGTAGGTTACTGTCTTAGTTGCTTTAGTTAAATGACAGACGCTGCAATTACTACATGGGTAATGGCCCTCTGGTAGTGGATGGAGCAGACGTAATGGGCCCATGATTTTTGTGGAATTGGGCCGGGTATGTACTAAGAAATCCCTCAGATTTTTAGCTTTTCGATGGCTGAACATAGTCTTTGGTAAATTCAAACCTGCACTGTTTAGGGTCCGCCAATGCTTTTGTACTATTTTGGTTATTTGGTTAGATGCAATATTAAAGGTGGTAATGCAGATTTGTCTTTTGTGATCTGTGTTGCTCGTCTCAGGTTTTTCTTCCAGGAGTGCCTCTCTATTATTGTTAGAAGCTCTTTTTCGAGCTCTGGATACGAGATGTTGTAGATATTGGGGCCGATTCACAGAACTAACTTAGGACAAAATCCTAAACTTACTACTTTTGGTATTCACAGAAGTTAGGATTTTGTCTTAAGTTTGTCTTAAGACAAACTTAAGACAGACTTAAGACAGACTTAAGACAGACTTAAGACAAACTTAAGACAAACTTAAGACAGACTTAAGACAGACTTAAGACAAACTTAAGACAAACTTAAGACAGACTTAAGACAAAATCCTAACTTAAGACTGTCTTAAGTCTGTCTTAAGTCTGTCTTAAGTTTGTCTTAAGTCTGTCTTAAGTCTGTCTTAAGTTTGTCTTAAGTCTGTCTTAAGTCTGTTTTAAGTTTGTCTTAAGACAAACTTAAGACAAAATCCTAACTTCTGTGAATACCAAAAGTAGTAAGTTTAGGATTTTGTCTTAAGTTAGTTCTGTGAATCGGGCCCATTGTCTTTGTAATAGTTTCTGAGATAGGTCATTGGCTTGAATGTTGTAGTCGCGGCGTGTAGTGCAGTTGCGTCTCAGGCTCAAAAATTGTCCAAACGGAAGGTTGTCTTTTAAACTTCTTGGATGGAAGCTATCCTAGACTAGTAAGCAATTTCTTGCAGTGGGTTTGAAATGTGTAGTAGTGATTATACGTCCTTCATGTGCTATTATATTCAGGTCTAGAAAGACCAGGTTGGACTTACTCATAGTAGAAGTAAATTTTAAGAAGGGATCTTGTTGATTTAGCCAAACTAGGAAGGACTCAGCTTCTTGTTCGATACCCTCCCAGATCAAGAGCACATCGTCTATATATCTTTTCCATAGTTTTATATGGTCGATGTGCGGATTGTTTTGATGGAGAATCTTTTGTTTCTCAAGATGGTATACGTAGAGACCTGCTACGCTCGGCGCAAATGTGCTTCCCATGCTGGTACCGTGGGTTTGTTTGTACAAAGTGTCGTTGAACTGGAAGAAATTTTCAGTCAATGCCAGGCGGCAGCATTCGAGGACCACATGTCTGGGTGTGTGGTAATCCCAGTTACTTTGAAAGAGTACCTCCTCGAGGATGTCCAAAGTGTCTCTATGTGGGAAACTGGTGTAGAGACTCTCTACATCTAAACTGATCAGTATACTGCTAGTAGGATTGAATTCCAGATCCTTGATTAAGCAAAGGACTGCCTTTGTGTCCTGTAGGTATGTTTCGGTGGCTTGGACCAAAGGTCTTAAAAATGCATCTGCAAATTTAGATAGAGGTTCCAGGATGGAACCTATTCCTGATACTATTGGTCTACCAGGGGGCGCCTCCATGGATTTATGTATTTTGGGAATTGTGTAGAAGTAAGGAATTATAGGTTTGTTGTTTACCAGGAAATCCGCTTCTTTTTTACTTATCCACTGATTTGTCAAGGATTCCTCCACCAGGCTAGTGATCTCAATCCGTAGGCGTTCGGTGGGGTCATGTGGTATTACTAGATAGTTGCGTTCATCAGCCAACCGCCGTAGGCATTCTTGTTGATAGTCAAGAGTATTTTGTAGGACTACTGCCCCTCCTTTGTCCGCTGGTTTTATGGTTAGGTCTTTATTGTTGGATAGTTGGTGAATAGCCTCTTGTTCGATTTTACTGGTGTTGTGAAATACTTTTATTGTTTTGGGGTCTAGGTCTGTGACTTCCTTCAACACTGCTTTCGATAGGGAGGTTATTAGATGGAGGAGTGAAATTGGATTTTTTATGTAGTCCCGTATCTGTAGAGATGTTGGTACTGGATTCCTTGTCTTTGAAAAAGATTTCCAGTTTAATCTTACGAATAAACTCTTTTAATTCGCAGATGAGCTTAAATTTGTCCAATGAGGCTGTTGGGACAAAGCCTAATCCCTTTTCCAGAACAATTTTCTGAGTAGGTGTAAGGATGACTTTGGAGAGGTTCACTACTAAGCTTGGTTGTTGCTGGTCGACGGCATGTTCGGTGGTCCCATGCTCCGTGTATGACTCCTCACTGTCTCCAGTGGCTGGGCCCATTGTACCAGTTGGCCTCGTCTGTTTCTTCCTCTTGATGGAGTTTTTCCTCTCCCTAAAAAAGGCTGACCCTGGTCCTGATTTTGTGGTCCATCCCAGTATGGGTAGGGTTGTGGTGGGTAGGATTGTTGAAATGGAGGTGGTCCATAGAAAAACTGCGGTGGTGGGGCGTACGGTGGCATGTTTTGGTATGAAGGCCAACCAAATCTTGGTCCGCCTCTATTTCTTTGACGTCCTCCTCTTGATCGTCTATTCCTGTTGGTGAAGTTGTAATTTCTTCCAGAATCTGAGACATCCGAGCCAGTGTCAGAGCCATCGCTATCCGTGTTGTAACCTGGATTGCGATTGGTGGGGATGTAATCATCTCTGGTGTAAGGGTACACTCTTTCTAGAGAGAAATTCTTCTGGTCTTTCTGTAGTTTCACGTATTTCGTATCTTTTAAACTTATCTCAAAGTCAGTCATGGTCTTATTCAGTTCCTCAAGTCGTTTTTTCAACTCAGCTGTGCTCTGGTATGGATGTACGAGATCGCCACACCCCCTCCGTTGACCATGAGGCACATTGTTGCTTTTTAAAAAGTATGTAATGTCATATTTGTCAATTATATGTTCGTATGTTATATGTTATGTCAGACACGTTAGTTATGTTTAAACTTGCCATTTCATTCACTTTTTCAGCACAAACGCCGGCATGGAGAAAGCGATTTATTGTTTCTTTCCTTTTTAACCACAAGGCACATCAGAAACTAAAGTGTATGTACACTTGGGTGTAGTGTGCTCACAACTTCTTATGATTAACAGTACATTGTGCTTTTTTCCATTTAACATTTGTTTTATTATATCCTACAGATTATACCAGACGTACATTACATATGTATTTATTGTTACGCATGCCTTATAGTTGCAGCGTCTCACACTTTGCACCTTATTTACGTTAACTAGGAGTGGTACCGTCACACTGGGCTGGTCCCGGTGGAGTCCTGAAGAAGAGCTGGGGAAGCTCTAAACTAGTTGACCTGATCATATGCTAGGCACACCTACCCATTATAGTTAGGGCCTATAGCATATCACCCCGTTTTTAACCTTTCAGCTTAGAGCATCAATAAAGTTTATTTAGCCCACTAGCTGATTATTTTAATTTTCCCACTCCAATTTTTCACTTGCACTACACATATTCTGACCTATAGTGCTCCTGCGTAATCCGTAAGTCGCAGCACGCCCTAGTTCGTAGAGGACTGGGAGGACCCCAATGATGAAGCATGTCACCCATGGGGAAACCCTGGTGAGTGAGGGGACTCAAGAAAAGGAACATTTTTTCCCTTTCTTTCAAATAGGTGATATTCAGAACCAAGTTGATTTCTGACACCTCCTATTCCCCTGGTTTAGGTTCTTGTAACTTGACTACCTCAAGTTATTTTTGATACATTAACACACATGCCCCATATTTGTGCTGCACACATTTGGATATACATGTCATCATCTCAAAGGAAAATGAGTTGCACAGGTAGTGCAACCATGGGAAAGGACAAATAACCTGCATGTCTGACATTTTAACAATGCCTGGGAAGTTTAAGCTTGCACTAATGCACTTTAGCAGCAGAACACTGTTCATTACATGTACCTACACACTTTGGGGGATGAAATTAGTCAGTGAGAATGCTTGCCACTGGTGTACACACTGCAAGTACTGCTAGTCAGACAACATGCAGAATTAGGAAGGCAGTGGACTGCACACTCACCTGCTCCCCTGGTTTCCCATACAGCTTGCTGTATTGTGGAAGGAGCCCGTCCAGCAGGGCCTGGTTATCCTCCTCAGTGAAGACTGGGGCCCTCTCCAGAGTAAATGCCATAGCAGGAGCCAGAGGATTCAGAGACAGCAGCAGTGGTAGCAGGGATGTGGTCCAGGAGCATGTAGTGCAGGCAAGTGAGCTCCCTGGGGGGCAGCCAGCCTTATATCTGTGCTGTAGAGGCAGAATCTGTGCCATGTGTCCCAAGTGATAGGTCCAACACGGTTGCATTGTATGAATCTGGCCAATCCATGGAAATGTAAGACTCGTACACGCCTTCCGCATTGTTCAAATCTACACCTTCAGGAAACACTAGGAATTGCAACATTGTTGTAGGCATCCAACTGAATTTCCAGCGCACAACTCATACAAGTTTTGAATCTGCATCCGTCTCCATGACAGTCCAGAGCCAATGGGTGTGCCCAGCTCGGTCAACTGACTGTACAATGCGTATTTTTTAACATACACATGCACCCGTCTCCATACGATTCAATGGCCAAGGCGTATGCCTGTCTCGGACCATGCCTGCCCGACGCGCATGCATGATAGTCACCCACGTTGGGCCTCATTGCAGTCCATGGCAAAGCGTACGCAAGGCTCAGTCATGAACCGTGCAATGCGTACGCATTGTCACCCGCGTCGGACCTCATTTCAGTCAATGGCAAAGCGTACGCACGGCTCGTTCATGAACCGTGCAATGCGTACACATTGTCACCCGCGTTGGACCTCATTGGTGTGACTATTTTACGGATTAAACACACAATTACTCGCCAGGGACACCTGTGCACACCTACCACACTACAGCATTGGCCACAGAGTGCACCATGGCATGTAAGGCTGCATTCCCTGTGTGTTGAGGGGGCAACATATGGTTTGTTGGGTGGCACTTTTGTTCAGCCACTCCCAGGCTGTGCACGTGTACATGGGGGCAGAATCCTTTGTGTGTTGTGCGCATTACCACTGTGATGTGCAAATGTACAGTAATGGGCATGAGTCACGGACACAGTTGCAGGTTGGAAATGTTTAGGACATGTCACATACACCCTGAGTCCTGGGTGTGATGGCACGTACGTCACAGTGAGACCTGTATCCACAATTCACATGTGCACCCACAGTCTGTGTGCATGTTGTGTCTCAGATGTGTCTGATCAAATGTGCCCAATGGGAGACATTCTCCACATCCATGTGGTATATGCAGCAACCTTGATGGTGTGTGTGTGTGTGTGTCTAAGAGACGTACATGTAGGGCCTGCAGGGACAACAGTGGCCACTGCCTGTGGGACTCACGCTTGCCTTGTGGTGAGTACGTGATACACCATGTCCATGCCAGTGTCGATGTGGCAATACAGGGACCCTGGGTATCCACATGGCAAAGATCTGGGTTGCCTGGGAGACATCAGGCCTCATTTCTCACTGTGGTGTGTGTTTGTAACGTCACAGCAGTACATAGGTCGGGTGACACAGCCAAATGATTGGACATTGCCCAACATGGGACTTATGTCGACATGTGGAATTGAGATGTGAGTTGATGGTCATGTAGGTGACATATGTGTCCATGCCCAACAGCACACACCTCAGTACATTGTGTATTGTCATGATCTATCATGTGATATTGAGCCTGGTCATGGCCACATGGGTGGATGAACCGACAATCTTTCTTTGTTCATCTCTGTTCTGCAAGGCACCAGCTGTCCATCGACCGTGCTCAGACCTTCAAACCATGCAGGAACGCGACTGCATCCGACGGTACCGCTTTACCAGGCCACTGATTGAGGAGTTGGCGGAGCAGTTGGCGCCACATCTGCTACCTGGCCGGACATACCCTACAGCACTGACCCCAGAGGTGAAGGTGATGGCAGCCCTGCACTTCTTTGCTACTGGTACCTTCCAGTACACTGTGGCTGCAGCAGGTGGGATGTCTTAAACTATGTTTAAGTGTGTGCTACGCGATGTCTTGGAGGGGATGTTGCATTTCCTTGACCTGTACATCAAGTTCCCTAGACCAGCTGAACTCCCTGAAATAAAGGATGCCTTTTATACACTGGGGAGGATGCCGAATGTCATCGGATCTATTGATGGAACACATATGGCCCTGATACCACCACAGGCACATGAGTAGGCATACCGGAACAGGAAACATTTCCACTCGATCAATGCTCTGGTGGTATGTCTTGCAGACATGTGTATCACACATGTGTGTGCACGGTTCCCTAGTTCTGCGCACAATGCCTACATAATGAGGAGTAGTCGAATTGCAACGCTGATGTCACAGATGCCAGATCAGCATGCCTGGCTTGTCGGTGTGTACTGACCGTTTACCATTGTGTGTGTTTGGCAATGTTGTATTCCGCACTCCTACAAAACTCAGCTACTTGTTCATTTTTTTGTGTGTAGGTGACTCCGGATACCCCAACATGCCGTGGTTGCTGACACCCCTCAGGAACCCTGTGGTGCCAGCCGAGATGCGCTACAATAAGGCACATGGTCGGAGCAGGAGGGTGATTGAGCGGACATTCGGCCTCCTGAAAAGCCGCTTTCGCTGCCTGGACAAGACCGGAGGGGCCCTCCCATATGAGCCTGCAAAGGTGTGCAAAATAATCCTTGTATACTGCATGCTACACAACATGGCAGTGCGGAAGAAGGTGCCTCTCATCCAGGATGACGATGACCAATCTCTGCCACCTGTGGAGGATCCCGGCCTGGGCCACGATGCCAGTGATGATGAGGATGAGGGTGACGTCCGCTCACAGCTCATCAACAACTTCTTCACCTGAATGTGAGTTTCTAGGGTTGTTATGTCAATGTATGGAGTTAGCCTGGAATGTGTTGTGGATGCCCTGTTGCTGTATGAGTGTGTCTGTGTGCCACTTGACTGGATGCCTGCAGTGATGTGTCCATTCAGGTGGTGTGTACTCCACAATAGGGTAGTACTGCTAACTTGTTTCTGTGTAGGTTTCTTGTGACATATTTTGTGCATGTGTATCGCATTTCTCTCCTGTTCTGCTGTGCTTTTGTCTGTGTCTTTTGTCTATCCTTCACAGGGTAATGTGCCTGTTGTTTGGTCAACACTGACTCCCAACACCCAGAATCCGACACCAGTGTGGGAGTAGTCAATTGACATCAAGTGATGTGCCACACACCCCTGGACTCCAATTCTCAGACACTCTGTGACCGTGTGTCCACCGTAATGTACAATTGCCTTGCAACTATTGTGTAATAAAGATGTTGCTGATGTGTAATGAACCTGTGCTATGCTTTGTTAGGTGTGTTGTCTGTCTTCCCACATCTGAGTGACATTTGCTTACCTCACCTGTGAACTTGTTACCAATGACTGTGGATAGGTGTTGTGTTTGGGCATACCTATGTGTTTCAGGTCAACATTATTGTGTGGGATGAGTAACATGGCCATTGTGAGTATGTGTTGTGTTGCCATAGTGGTGTGTCTCCCTCACATGTGTCACATCACCATGACTCACCTAACGTTGGTCACATTGTTGCAGTATTTGGCATGCACTGTGTTGTGTAGCAAATCGACATCTCCATGACACATGACAAGTTGGAATCACAACAGAGGCAAGTATGGTGTACTGGTGAGTTTATTTTCGAACATGTGTGAGGAAAGTGCACAGGATGGTGGGTGCTGTACATTGGTTTTGGAATCCAAAGTTCACATTAGAGTTGGAAGTGCTGGTAGATGAAATGTCCAGAGTAAAGTCCACAGTCATCTGCTACATTGGACCAACATGAACCCTCCATGTCATGTGGGCGAGTTGTGTGCGATTGAACAAGGTGAACGGATTGCGCACAAAGAACATTGTCCAGAACAGGTTTAGAGGCCCTGGGGGATGTGCTGGGACATCTACCACTCACATGTCCTTCTTCGGACGACCCCTCTTCTTCTTGGGGGGGGATCCTCAGGTGCAGGCCTCTGCGGTGCAGGGGACTCTCCGCCAGAGTCCTCCTCCCTCCCTGTGGCGCTGGCAGATGGTGTTGCAACAGATGTTGTGGCCACACAGGGAGGTGTGGACAGGTTTGTGTTGATCTGGCGGAGGCATTGAAGTATGTCCGGATGCCCCGCAGTAAGGGCATCCCACTTTGCCTCCATGCGGGCATGGTGGGCAGCCTGCTCCTGTTCTATGTCCTTGAGGATCCCCACTACCTGGCCAAATCCTCCGGTGCTATCCTGGTACGCATTTATGATTCGTGCCAGTTGGGGGTCATCATGCAGTCCAGACCCCAAGGCGTGCCCTCTGCCTCCCACCCCTCCCAGCACCCCTATCCACACAGGCAGGACCTGCGGCGGGACGCACAGGTGACACTGGGACCCCTTGGGTGGTGTTGCTGGTGGTGTTTGCTGTAGATTACGGGGGGTCCTGTGTCCCTGTGCAGTGGGTGTTCAGTGACCTTGGTCTGTCCGTGTTGGCGGGGTTACCCTGTCGGTTTCCAGATGCTAGAGGTGTGGGTACAGGGGGTGCAGATGTTGATGCTGCTGGTGCTGCATGATGACTCACACCGGAGGGGCCAGGTTGGTCGTCGTCTCCGAAGAGGACAGAGTCAGAGTCAAACCAGAGAGCTCAGTGTCCACCAGAGTCTGGGACTGGGAATCCTCTTCATTTGGTGCTGGGTCCCCAGCACCACCTGTGTTTGGAAGGGACACACAATGTAAGTTATGTTTCTACAGGCATCAGTGGTTCACAGTCATGACATTTTCTACTGTACGAACGGATGCCTGCCTGTACACTGCTTTTTCCCAGCTTGTCAAGGACAGAGTTTGATATTGTTGTTGCCCAGTTCCCAGCATGGCCTTGTGCTCCCCACAACAGAGCCCAGTGTCAGACATCTTGCCAGTCCCTTCCCACTCCCTGTGAGGCGAGCATGGTTCAGTGTGAGCTTGCTGGGCCATGTGGGTGGGTGTGTATTGTCTGTGACTGCAACTCCCATCATGCTCTTGGCTACACCCCACTTCCCAACATGCCCATACTTCCTCCCTCTTGACTCTGCTGCCCTATGAGGGGGTGTGACAGCAATGGCAAGATGGCTGACTGTGAAGTGCTGGTGTTTGTTGTTGCCCATTTCGCAGCAGGGCCTTGTGCTCCCCACAACAGAGTCCAGTGTCAGACATCTTGTCAGTCCCTTCCCACTCCCTGTGAGGCGAGCATGGTTCAGTGTTTGCTTGCTGGGCCATGTGGGTGGGGATTGTCTGTGACTGCAACTTCCTTCATACTCTTGGCTACACCCCCCTTCCCAGCATGCCCATACTTCTTCCCTCTTGACTTTGCTTCCCTATGAGGGGGTGTGACAGCAATCGCAAGATGGCTGACTGTGAAGTCCTGGTGTTTGTTGTTGCCCATTTCCCAGCAGGGCCTTGTGTTCCCCACAACAGAGCCCAGTGTCAGACATCTTGTCAGTCCCTTCCCACTCCCTGTGAGGCGAGCATGGTTCAGTGTATGCTTGCTGGGACATGTGGGTGGGTGTGGATTGTCTGTGACTGCAACTCCCATCATACTCTTGGATACACCCCCCTTCCCAGCATGCCCATACTTCCTCCCTCTTGACTCTGCTTCCCTGTGAGGGGGTGTGACAGCAATGGCAAGATGGCTGTCTGTGAAATCCTGGTGTTTGTTTGGCTACAAGTCCAAAGAGAGCCCCTGTGCTTCACACAGCAGCACCCAGTACGGTGTACCTTTGGGTGATATTTCACTATGTTGTGAGTTGTTGCAGGGATTCTGCTTATGCACAGAACTATGCACAGGAAACCATGACCTCAGTGAATTGTGGTGTACCAAAAACTCACCTCAGAACCCAGAACCCCTTATCCGACCAGCATCAGTGTCCCATTCGTTATCCGAGTTTTATCTCGGCGGTCCCAATGTATAGACAACCCAGAACAAGCGACTTAGGGTATTCTCAGGAATGGTGGGAATCAGAAATACCTGTTCGTAATTATTCTCATATAAGTCCACAACAGAATAAACAGAGACACGGTAAAGTTTAAAGAGTTTATTTTATAAACCTTGTGTCCTAAGATGCAATACTTTGGCTAACATAAGCAGACAAATGATTAAGATCAAAACCATCAGCATAGTTACAATACCATAGAAAATGAAAGGAGTAATCATAATAAAAGGACAGTGGAATCAGCCACCTTCCTTTCGCTAGTAAACTAATATGATTATTATTACTAAGCCTGGGCGAAGCACTATGCTACGCTGGCGTAGTTTGCGCTTTTTCGCACTACGCGAACTGCACGTAGCACAGTGCGAACACGCGTAGCGTAGTGTTGCGTAGTGCTGCGGTCATTTTTTGCTTGCTTGCGGTCCTCAACGCCAAGTTGGCGACCGCGAGCAAGCAAAATGACATCCCGGCGAGACTTTTTCCTTGTTCGCGATCAGCAACATCAAGTTGGCGATCGCGAGCATGGAAAATAAACCTCCCAGCGAGATTCCCAACGCGAGGAGGTCAGGTTTCCCATTGCGAGGGGTCGCGTATGCTCGCGACCGCCCGTGATGAGAAACTACCAATTCGCGTTGAGAAAGCTGCCGCTCGAGTAAAAATCTACTCGAGCAGCAGAAAACTACAGCTCGCACTGTGAAAGATGCCATTTTCAATGATTGCACAGTGCCGGTTGCTTGTCCGCACTGTGCAATCATTGAAAACAACATCTTGCACAGTGCGAACATGTTACTATGCAGTTCGCGAAGTGCTACGCGTAGCTCGCGTAGTGCGAACTTCACTTTGCGTAGTTTCGCGAAGTGCTACTTCGCGAACTACGCCCACCCTTAATTATTACTAATAAAAGGTCTCTAGGCTTGAATGGGGAACCCCATACCATAAAGATCAGCTTAGTGGATTCACATCACAGGATCAGCTAGACTCTGCTCCTGGGAAAGCTCTTCTTCCGAATGTCATGAAAAACATGCAACACTGCATTATTAAAAGCACCCGACTTTCAAGTATTTGCAGCTGCGTGCGTGTTTTGGCTAAATAGTGGGCCGATCAACCTGAACCCAACAACATGCACCGTCTAGCGACCCAGACTGTTTCTTTACACAATGTTCAGACCAAGGTCGCTGCTCACTGTTCGGGATGTGAACAGCAGACAGTTCTCATGTGAAACAAAGTCGAACAAGCATTTCTCAATTAATAACATGTGACTACAGTGTCGTGTGCAAAAGCAGCAAAAGTGGCAAGATGGCTTTCTAACATCTAACGCGGTTGTGCTAACTGAGCATTGTACGTATATAGATAGCAATCTTCACTACAGAGTCAATGCATTCTACCCGGTGAGTTGTGTAGCGTTTGTGTTGAGGGGTGTGTGTGTTTCCACATGCTGGTAAGTATGGTCAGAGCTGTCAGTCCTCCTTCCCACCCGGCCAGACATCCCACCATGAAACGTGCTTCAATTGGAGGGCGTGCAAGTTGTCTTTCAGGATGTCAGTCAGTGGTGTCCTGCTTCTTATTGGCGCACAACCCCTACCAGGGCCTTGTGCTCCCAACAGCAGGACCCAGTGTCAGCCATCTTGTCAGTCATTTTCCACTCCCTGTGATGTGGGCATGTTTCAGTGAGTTCTTGATGGGCCAATCAGAAGGGGTAGCATTATCTGTGACTACAGCCCCCATCATGCTTTTGGATACACTCACTTCACCTGCATCCCCACTATTCCTTCCTGTCAGTCAGCTGCCCTGTGAGGTAGTGTGTTTGTGGTGGCAAACTGTCTGGCAGTGTTTATTTAGCTTTGTGCCACTGCCTTGCTCTATTTGTTTGTAGGTTGGTGCATGTCATGACACAGTTCCAAGTTACTATGAGATGGCAGGTATTGTGTTTGTCTGACTGGCATACACATCTTGGGATGATTATCTATTGGTTACTGTGGCTTTGCTTGCGGTGCATGGTTTCACTGTCCCCTTGCCACACAATATTGGGTATGTTGTTTGTGTACTCACCAAGCTCTGGTATGTCTGTTAGACCATGGACGCTCTCTGGTGGTAGGATGTCCTGCACCTCCTCCTCCCAGGTCCTGAAGTAGACTGGTTTGGCAGGAGGGCCACCGCCGGTGCATTGACTCAGGGCGTGATGTTTTTCAATGAGTTTCTTGACCCTCCTGCGCACGTCATACCACCTGTTTGAGCATTCACCTTGTCCACAATCCTCGTCCACATCTTGGTTTTCTGTGGCATGGGGGTCCTTTGGACCAATGTACCAAACAAATGTGGCTTTACTCTGATGATCTTGTCTACCAGCACTTCTAACTTACTATCTGCGAACTTTGGATTCTACTTTGGGGGCATGGTGATGGGTGGTGGTGGTGAGTGATGTGTGTGTGAGGGTGCAAGTGAGGGTGGGTTAGTGTTGGTTTTGCTAGCGGTATGTGTGTGTGCTTTTGGATGAGGTGCTGATGGTGTGTGAGTTGTGTGATGGGTGAGTTGTGAGTGTGTCTGTGGTTGCTGTGTGATGGTGTTTGCTGCTGGCTGTGTCTCCTGTTTGCAAGGGATCATGGTAGCTATTGCAGTCCTTTATATATTTGGAGTTGTGGGTGTGTCTTTGTCCCAGGTTTTTTTCATTTGATATTTATTAGCTTTGTCATTACTTGTTTGGTCCTTTTTTTAATCTTTTTTCCTTTGGGTTTTGTAGGCATGAAGGAGACGTTCTTCTGATGGAAACGGACGCTGATGTTGGCTCGTGCGGGCTTCTCCACCTCGTTCACGCTGACTATCTTCTGTGTTTCATACGCGTCGGTCGCGGAGATCTCTATTACTTGTGGGCCCGGTTTTCTGTGCGTGTCGGTCGTGCGGCTTGGTCTCCGTGTGAGTTGGTCTGGGTTTCCACACATTGCATCGTACTGCGCAGATCGGACATCGCGAGTACGGGTCAGTCGGGTTCATTCCGGGTGTGTGTTGGTCGGTGCAGCTCGCGTTGGTTTTCCGGCTGGATGGATCATTATTTTCTCTGCTGCTCAGTCGTACGGCTTGTATTCCGTACGTGTCCGTTGTAATTCACACGCATTGCATCGTACTGCACGGGGAATATGGCGCTGGTCCGTGTCGGTCGGTCTCCAGTCCGGGTCCGGGTCCGTGTCGGTCGGTACGATTTGCAACCGGAATCGGACTCGGGCCCTGTGTTGGTAAGTAGGGTTATTGTTACTTTTTCTAACTCAGTGTTGCATCCTAGATCCAGCACTGGGGCATCTCCTGTAAACAGTTGAGAGAATGTGAGTTTGTTATACAGTCAATTTTTAACGAATATTTGTAAGTTTGCAAAATCGACACAGAAGAATTTCTGGTGAAAACCAGGCAATGTTATCCTACGGAGGAAAATCAAGTACGGTTGTAATTACTTTTCAGGGTCAGTGCTGGGCACCAAGATCCAGCACTGGGATCTCTCCTGATAACATGTGAGTAAATTTGTTTTCGTAATTCGGCTGATTTTAGATGAATATTTTAAAGATTCAAAACTCGACACTTAGAAGAATTTCCAAGTGAAACCAGTCAATGTTACCCTATGGAAGAAAAGTGAGTTATCTGCTTTTTGGTAAGTACTCGACTGGCAGAGTTAAGGTTCTGGGCATAGATTCAGGGGTCTCCCAGGGTCAGGTAAGTAAAGTTGTTACACCCTCAGCAGCACAGGGGCAGTCGGGTGCAGAGTGAGTTACCCTCAATGTTACCCTATGGGAGGCAAGGGGCCTTTGGTTGGTGGCTGCTGGCTAGCAGGCCACGCGGCTGTGGGATCTGGGATCCTGGTAACTTGCTCAGGGCAAATGGGGAAGTAGATTAGAGTAGAGGTTGCACTGCCAGGGGCACTCGGGCGGCTGGGTGCAGGGTGCTTTTGAGCCGTCGGGCGCTCAGTGGATTGTAATGGAGAAGCTCAAGAACGAACAAAGGCTGCAAGCTCGGGGACGAAGATTCTTCAGGTGCGACCACCACTTCGAGAGGTAATTTGGGTAGTTGGAGGATAGGTAGGCACCCAGGAGTTGGGCACAGGGGGCCGCAGGGCGCCGGGTGCAGGGGTGCCTTTTGGTGTCGGCAAATCTTACCCTTTGCTGGTCGCGCTTGGAGGGGTCCCTTGTTCTGACGCTGCAGGCGTCATTAGTAGCGTCGAGGTGGGTCCTTGGGTGCTGGATTCAGGGTCACAGTCGTCAGGGGGACGTCCTCGTGGTCTTTTTCCACTCCGGCACAGGCCAGGCTTGGTGGGTGCGGAGGGTTCGCGGTTCCTGGCTGATGCCAGGGGTCAGTTACTTGCTTTGTGCAGTACCACTGCTCGTGGGAGTCCCAGGTAGTCAGAGTCACTAGGCAGTCAGGTCCTCCGGGGTTTTTGAGGTTGCTGACCACTGGAGATGCAGGGGTTTAGCAGGAGCAGGTTCGAGGGTCAACAGCCAGTAGGGCTGGGGCCAAATCAGTTGGTGTCTTCCCCTTGTTAGCAGCTGCACGGCAGGCCTTCTTGTTACTTGTTCTTCTTTCTTGTTTCGTAATCTGGATCTGAGGAAGGAAGGTTCAGGGTGCCCCTAAATACTATATTAAGGGTCGTTACAGGTAGGTAAAGGGCAGGGACCAATGGGTCCCTTCCTTGGGGTGGGTACACCCCTATTCTGCCACTCTCCTGTGGGAGGGGGGCAGTAGCCTAGTCCTGATTGGGCAGGGCTTCCCATCTTCAATATGGCGAGAGCCCGGAGATGTGCTTCACCTCGCCTTCCCTACCTGAGGGGTGGGGTTGGCAGAGGCTGGCACACCCCCTTTCCTTCCTTAGAGTTTCCAGCCAGTCTTCCCACCAGAGTGCGGGTCAGAACCGGTAGGGGCCAGTTGCTGAGTACAGCAAGTGACCTGGAGAAGCTCACAAAAGGCAGCATGCCTTTGAAGCTTCCCCTGCCCATCCTGGGGGAGGAGACCTAGCACCTCGCCCAGGATGTACATTGTTGCAGGCCCAGGAGAGCGGATGGCTCTCTACCCAGGGGTCCAGCAACATGTCGGCTGTGTGGCAGCCTAGGCAGCCCCTCAGACAAGACGTGGAATGTAGGTTAGGTTCAGGGGGCATCTCTAAGATGTCCTCTGTCGTACATTGTACATTAAATCCCACACTGGCATCACTGCGGGATTAATGTGCTGAGACGTTTGATACCAAACTTCTCACCCTTCAGTGTTGCCATCATGGTGCTGTGGAGTTCATGTTGACGATCTCTCAGCACCACATACTCTTAAATGGCAGCATTGCACTTACAGTGCCCAGGAATGGACCTGGGTACTGTAGAGGCACAGAGCTCATGGACCTGTAACCACACCACTGGCATAGGGCACCCAGCTAGAGGGGTGGCTGATGTATGCCAGGGCAGTGTGTGTTGTGGGCATGGTACACAGGGATGTGTGCCATGTCGACTCACTGTTTTGTTCTGTACCCAGACACTCAGCCTGCAAGGGCAGGGTGTGTGTGTCAGGGTACAGGGCCTCTAAGGGTGGCACAATAAATGCTGCAGACCTTAGGGGCCTTCTCTGGTCACAACGCCCTGGGAACCTAGTGTACCATTTATCAGGAGCTGACATGTGGCCAGAGATGCCAATTGGGTTTAGGCTTCAACACAGTTTTAGGGAAGGAACATAGGCCCTGGGTACCTGATTGGCAGGAGCCCAGGGCACACTCAGTCAAAGTACATCAGCAATTCAGCAAAAAGTGGGGGCATACCATGCAAAAAAGATGGCACTTTCTCACAATCATCCCTTCTGCCACATTCCTAAGATGTGCCATTCTCAAATGTGATCATTTGACAACTTGACTTTGAGAGCGAAGGATCAAGCAGTCCCTGGTTCAGCTTGAACATTTTCATGCTTTTAAGGGTACTGGGAGCAAACATGAACAACTAGGGTTCCTCACAGGCTAATAAATGGACGATAAAGGTACCCAAAGAAGTTAAAGGGCGTTCAGCTCAATGTCTGAGAGGAAATTGCAAAGTAGATAACACCAAAGTGGTGGATGTTAATGGCATACTCGCCGAAGGCTCTTTGCAAGGCTCATTTGCATATGACTAGGCTGTGCCTGAAGAGGCAGAGTGGGTGAAAGCTGAAATGTGGCTCTGAGCAAATGCTGGTAGTTAAGACAGTTGCAAGCATTCCACCTATCAGCTTTGTGTTTATTTCCAGTGTTCCACCCATCCGCTTTGTGTTTATTGTCAGTGTTCCACCCATCAGCTTTGCGTTTATTCTCAGTATACCACCCATCAGCTTTGTGTTTATTGTCAGTACACCACCCATCAGCTTTGTGTTTATTGTCAGTACACCACCTATCAGCTTTGTGTTTATTCTCAGTGTTCCACCCAACCGATCTGTGTTTAGTCTCAGTCTGAATCCCCGAATGCGTGGATATGCCAAAACGTGGGTCTCTCTGTGCCATGACACAGAAGCTAGCCATCATTGATGAGGCCTTACTGACTAAATCCAGTCTGGGGTTGCTTGTTTTTTCAATTAGTTCGGTTTGGGCTGCTCTGTTTCTATTGGAGCAGGATCAAGACTGATTTGTACATGGATGGTCTCTGTTGCGTCCTCCCCAGCCCGGAAGCATGCACAAGAACACGCCAGACACAAGGCTCGTAAGCGACGTCTTTATTCATCAGCGTACAATATGCCAACTGAACTTCTTATCTCATAACTATTAATAACCACACCTTAACACCTCCCAAATAATTATGTAATTCTTTCATTGAGTCCACCCAGGACCACGGGATCCTAGTGCTCACTGTCCTAAGTTCGGGTTCAGAAAGGAAAATGTACTAAGGATTTAACCAACGAATGGCAGGCGAGAATCCCTGCTTGTGTTCACCTGTTGGTCTTTAGTTGTTAGTTTACAGGCCTAGTAAACAGGGTTTCATATCCTCAAGACTCATAGGCTGTCTTTTTCTCAAGTCGGTCCTCCACACTAGATCCCGCTTTAGGTCAGCTCTCCACTCTACCTGACTCTTTGCGGCAGCCTTGGTCATGGCAGACTGTGCGGAGGACCAACTTGTGAAGCAAACAACACAGGAGTCTAATTTGTCTGGGCATCCTCTCTGGGCATCCTCTCTGGTCCAACAGGCTAGTGGAGGCTCTCGTGTTCAAAGACAATCATAGCAGCTCTGACAATTGTCCAGGTCCACGCACAACTGCACAGGGAAACTAACACAACCTTGAGAGATATTACTGCCAGCAGCATGGTGACCGGGCATGCATAACACACAAAAATGAAATGTTTTGAGGAAAGGAAGCACATTTCTGCCTTTTACTGCACACTTTTCTAAACACATTGTCTAAAAAATCCTCACTTTTAAAGGCAGTGCTGAAGAGGAATTCATTAAATATTCCAGTAATCGTGTTGTATCGCTGTGTAGAAGCAGGGTCGGACTGGCAATGAGGGCAATCTGGCTGCCCCAAAAGGGCTCCTCTGATGGGTCTGCGTGTGTGCCGGTGTCGAGGCTGATTCTGCGTCTGTTTTAGGGTCTGGTGGGACATTTTGTTTCTGATGCCGTTTCCATGCAATGTATTTTTACAAGTTCAAAACTGCACTGATTTGCCCACTTGGGCCCCTCTTCTAGCTATCTAATTCTATAGCAGGGGGGTAAGTATATTTTGGCGCCCGGGTCTATCTTCTTTACCAGTCCGAACCTGAGGCGGGAGCCTTATTACTATACAGCAGCACAAAATGTTATTTGCCTGCAAGATAAATGTGTGTCTGACACGAACTGGGTGAACAGCAGTGAAATATTTATGCTCTGCAAGAGCAGTGCAGATCTGATCGAAAGTTTCAAGCAGAAATCTTACCCTTGGAGCGATAGAACCATTTACAAACACGCAGGGCACAATATTCACCGCGGCTCGTGTGCCATTTGGTAGTCCATCCAAAGCCCATCAAAATACGTGTGCCTTAAAATGAAATGCATTCCTCCGTAAAGCGATCATGTAACAGGACTTCTGACATCACATTTCAGGGTGCTAATAATAAAGTAATGCCCAATGTGCAAATCAGCCAGGGGTGCTGCTCAGGTAAACCAGATTTATATTTAAAGGGGCCAGCCAATTAATGATGTCACAATAGCTCTCAAAACCCAAGCAGGCATAATGAAATAAAGGAACATTCTCGAATGTACGTAATTGTTATCGATGCAGAACTGGGAAAGGAGCTGCTGTTTCTTGTCTGCACACTGGATGGGCCCTTTATTATGGAAGTCTGTCAGGACTAACTGGGGATGCTCCGATAGGATAGAACTGGTCATTGTCCAGGGGCTGATGATGGTGCCAAGCATGTTGCTGTTGGTTCTATGCATGGTACAGGTTACTTCTCGGGTTACTGATCACACGGGCCTTGGCAGTGTTACGGCCTGCCAGCATCAATATATGTAGAGCATACATTGCCATACCGGGTCAGTGGCTCAGCGCACTGATGCATCCACTCCAAGGGTCTGTGTTTGATCTCACCATCACAGGTTTGCAGTCCAGTTGGGTGCACTCAGCCTATTATCCTTCCAAATTTGCCAAAATGAGTAGCATTGAGTTGGGTAAAATAAACATCTGTCTTTTCAGCAGCAAGATACGTTTCTGGATGAATGTGCAATCTACAAATATGCATGTCATGTCATGGCACATTGCCATGCCGGTTTTCTCATGTCCTTGTTATCGAAAGCACCTTTGTTATGCCATTAAACCACAATATTGCCCCGAACGTCAAGCACTGTCCCAATGCCAGTAAATCACAATAGTCCCCCAGAATAGAGAACCACACCTTGATGCCCACAAATCACATTAACTCCAGATTGTGAAGCAAATCTAGAATGCAAGTAAATCACATTGGTGCCCCAGAACATAAAACACCATTTCCATGTCACTCTATCTAGGTATTGCCAATATGATATCGCGCACCATTACCATGACAGGAAATCACTATCAGAAGGCAGTGTGCTCCTGGTGCATCCAATCTCTCTCATCTCTCTCTACCAACGCTAACATGGTAAGGGGACTCAGAGCCAGGAGCAGGCACTTCTTAGACTGGGAGGAGGAAGAGGTTCTCATGCTACATAGAACCTCTGGTGGCACCCAAGCAGCAAGGGAAGTTGTGTCCAGGAGGAAGTCTCTGATATACTGCGTTCCTGATTAACATTGAATTTACCAATCAGAAGGCAGACATCTTCTAATGCAAGAAATCAGATTCCAGCGGTATCCTCAAGCATAATGTAAAGAGATGCAGAGAAGCTTCTGTCTCATGAAAGCGATCACTGACATAATATTGATGCATAGAATATCGAAGCACAAAAATATCGGAAATTAAATAATGTAAAATTAAGTAAATATTACATATAATTAAAAGAAACATAGTTAAAAATACTAAAAAATATTTACAATTAATAAACTAATACATATAGGGGATGATTCCGATGGCCGGTCGGACAGCTGTACGTAGCCTTACCCTGCGACCGACACGTACCCGGAGCCGGTCCGTCCTGTAGAGTAAGTACGATGCGCATAACTGCCAAAAACACGACCGACACATAGGCTGTGAATCAAGACCCATTCTCCGTCCGAGCCGTAACTCCTAAAGAGGAACTGTGCCGCCCGGAAGCAGTATCCATCTATGACCGGCTCAGGAACCGACGCCGACGGCGCAGGCGGTTAGTCAGACACCTACCACATAAACAAACGACACGTACCCACAAAATGGCACACACACACAGGAGATCCACATCCTGGCCACTAACAACAGCCAACCATAGGGGTTGCATGGCCAGCACCACTAACACCCCCACCCATAGGGGGCCTGTTGCCCATCACTACTGCCACCCCCACCCATAGGGACTATGTTGCCCATCACCCCTGCCACCCCCACTCACAGGGGACCTGTTGCTCATCACTACTGCCACCCCCACCCATAGGGGCTATGTTGCCCATCACCCCTGCCACCCCCACTCACAGAGCTTATGTTGCCCATCACCCCTGACACCCCCACTCACAGGGGACCTGTTGCCCATCAATACTGCCACCCCCATCCATAGGGACTATGTTGCCCATCACCCCTGCCACCCCCACTCACAGGGGACCTGTGGCCCATCACCCCAGCCACCCCCACTCACAGGGGACCTGTTGACCATCACTACTGCCACCCCCACCCATAGGGACTATGTTGCCCATCACCCCTGCCACCCCCACTCACAGGGCTTATGTTGCCCATCACCCCTGACACCCCCACTCACAGGGGACCTGTTGCCCATCACCCCTGCCACCCCCACTCACAGGGGACCTGTTGCTCATCACTACTGCCACCCCCACCCATAGGGACTATGTTGCCCATCACCCCTGCCACCCCCACTCACAGGGCTTATGTTGCCCATCACCCCTGACACCCCACTCACAGGGGACCTGTTGCCCATCACCCCTGCCACCCCCACTCACAGGGCTTATGTTGCCCATCACCCCTGAAACCCCCACTGACAGGGGACCTGTTACCCATCACGCCTGCCACCCTCAGCCATAGGGCTTATGTTGCCCATCACCCCTGCCACCCACACCCGTAGGGGACCTGTTGCCCATCACCCCTGCCACCCCCACTCACAGGGGACCTGTTGCCCATCACCCCTGCCACCCCCACTCACACGGGACCTGTTGCCCATCACCCCTGCCACCCCCAGCCATAGGATGGGTGATGCGCAACACATCCAGCATAGCAAACATCAGGTATGTCTGCAAAATACATCCCCCATGACATCATGACAACAGTGTGTAGTCTGTGACAAATGCCCACAACAGTGATTATGGCTACGAGCATACAATGTAAGTAACAGCACATGTGTGACCAACACATGAGTGTGACATACACAAGGCAAGCATCACCATAGCACTGTGGCAATGTAAAAAAAACACCCCCTCACTGTGTAGAACAGAAGTTAAGTGGGGGCTCACAAAATGCAGCAGATGTGGAGCATTGTGGTGATGGGGACCAAACCCCCCTCATCACAGTGACCGAAAGGTAAGTGTCATCATGGTCAAAGCTGCAAATAACAAACAGCATGTATGATCCCTGCTCCCAACACATCAAACACTTCTGGGGCAAACTAGTGGTTGTGCCCCATACACACAGAGATGTGGTGAGGCTAACAGTGCTGTGGAAACATAACACTCTCTGCCATGTGCAGACAAGCACCACACATGGGGGCTGACTGCATACAGCGTACAATGACACAACAGCAGAAGTGACCATCACCAAGCATGCACACATCTCGAAAATAGACAAACCAATCAAAACAACATGTGTAGACTGTAGGTGTCAGCTCACAAACTCACATTCCATGCCAGCAATGGCACCCAACAACCAGGATGAATGTGAACAATGATGTGAAATGACTCACAGGGACAGCAGGCAAAATCACAGAAACAGCATCCAGACAAAGGCCCACAACAGCAATACCAATGCACTGGTGCAGATGCACAAACAGGCAAACTCACACTGCACATCAGACACAACATGTGTGTGTGTGTATGTGTGTGTCACAATATACCCAGGCAACTACACAACACATGAGGGGGGCTGAACCACAGTGACACAGATGTGGACACAGTGCCATACAAAAGTAAACCATCATTGGGACACCCTCAGTGGGCAATCAGGCATTGGGAGATGAGAGGGAGCACAACAGACACATGTGACACAAGATGGAATCAACACCAACTAACACAGCAAGAGACTGACACACAACACCACTTCCCCCAGGGATCAGACAGTGGGGTGACACAAGCATGCAAGACACCTCCACTGTGATGACAAAGGCACATGTCATAGAAACTGGGAAACCCAGACATGTGTCCTGTGCCACAATCGTACATCACACATACACAAACACAAATCACTCAGCATGGCCCCTCATCCATGGACAAACATGAGCTAGGGGACCATCCATGCAAACATTCACATCAGTCCACCATCAACACCACACACCTGAACTGCAACAATGTGTATCTGTGAAGTCCACATGGACAGGTGACATTGCACATGCACCCATGACAAACACAGGAATGTTGCCAGGAACTAAGGTGCACACACACATCACACAAGGACTGTTTATAACCCAGGGGAATGACAGACACACTGCACAGTATGCAGTACATGGCCATGACCTCAAAGCTCGTGTAACCTTCAGAATCCCTGCCACAGTCCCAGGACTATGCAGATGCCAAGGAGGAACACAAGGCACCCATGCTGACACCTGCCAACATCGCTGCCGTGAACCCGGCAAGTCTGAGCAGTCACACACACATACAAATGTCTCAATCACTGAAAACTACCACCTAAGGACAACTACATGATATTGCGAACAAACAAGTGCCTTGAGGAACCCTGACTGTGTCCCATCTGTGTCTGACAACATCATCACCACTCAGAACTGACAAATCCCAATGATGATACACCAATTAACAGTAGTGTGTCATGCACCCACACATCTGGTAGCCCATTGGAAAAGTAGTGGGATGAACCCAGTACCACTCAGCAAGCATCAACAACAGGAACATATCAAGGGAACCCTGTCTGTGTATGAACAGGGATGTGGACACACACACATGCACATACAACACACACCGTGGGCCCAGGCCATGTCACTGGACAACGCATTAACTTGAGGGGACACAACTCCTGTGGGAGCCCAGCTGTGCCAAACATATTCACCGCAAGTCCCACTCATGTCTGCAGAACACTTGGTCAGTCAGCCATCAATTACCACACAATGAAGGCTCTGGTCACAACAGCCTGGGTACGGGAGTCTCCCCTAAGTCAGCTGCACATACCGAAAACATATGTCTAGCAAGTTGCACAGAGGACCTAGTTGCTCCTATTACAATGATGAACACACCTGTAGGGCCAGTAGAGATGAGCACGAAGTATGTGGAAGTGACAACTTGGACAATGGGAAGCACATCACATGTGCAGGGGTGCAAGCCACAGATGTGACCATGCCAATGAAATGCTCACAGAGAGATGTACACAAATAGTTGATCCAGACTCACCCAGGTAGCTGCAAAGGATGACATGGATACCCACCAGAATAGGATACATATCTCATGGACCACGGGGAGTACCTCACATCAACACATCAGTATGCAACATTGTAAACCAAGCATTACAGGTGCAAGGGCATGTAAAACAACATCAACATGATGTACAGCTAAATCAAGTTCACAGGGACAAAGAAAAAAGCTTTATTCAGCATATGAAAAGCGAAACGTCTGTTCCAACAAAAGGCCAATGGCCAGTCCATGTCCAAATGGTTAGGAGTGAACTAGAGTGACAAATTCAGTATATGAAATGCTAAACGTTTGTGCAACCAAAAGGCCAATGGCCATCCATGTCAAAATGGCAAGGAGTGAACTAGAGTGACAAATTCAGTATATGAAATGCTAAACATCTGTGCAACCAAAAGGCCAATGGCCAGTCCATGTCAAAATGCCAAGGAGTAAACTAGAGTGACAACTGCCACACCTTGCTTGCCTGCACTGCTAAGGACCGGGGTCATCCCCTCGGAGGGGCATACATGGGGGCAGGCCAGGCACCGCAGGGACAGGATCAGGGCGAAGCAGAAGGAGGCAGTGAAGAGGTGGGGGATGCAGGCGAGACACTTGCAACTGCAGTGGAGCTGACTGAAGTGGTGGGTGCTGTCACAACTGTGGGGCACAAGTCAGATGGGGTGGGTGCCGGCACAACTCCAGTGGGCAGGTCAGATGGAGTGGATTGGCTCACCACTGCAGTGCCCAAGTCAGACGGGGTGGTCGTGGACTCCAAAGCAGTGCCTACATCCATGGGAGCAGAATGGGGGACAGGTGAGGTCAGCAGGGGAGGGGGGGACACGGTCCCACATCAGTGGCACCAACTGTCTGACCAGGTGTGGAGGAGCAAGTGCTAGGGGGGGATGGCCTTAGCATTTTGGGGATGGTGTATCTGTGTGTGGGGGAACCCGGGGCAGGGAGTGGTGGGTGAACCTCTGGAGTGGTGGCCTGGGGGATGGAGGACGGAGACTTTGCCTTGGAGCTGAGTGGTGGCGGGGGGTCTTGCTCTTCTTGCGCCGGGGGGATTTGCGGGTGGGCGTCTCATTCTGACTGTGCCTGGGGGAGGGTGACTGGGTGTGAGGGGCACTCACTTCTGTGTGTGGGGACTTCCTCTTCCCCTTGTAATCAGGATCTGCTGGGTCGGTGGGGAAGAGGCCAAGGTCACAGAGGAAGAGCTTCTGGGGGGATGGGGTTGCAGGTGAGGCAAGGGAAGGGGGCTGGGAGGGAGAGTTCTCGGAGGACAGTGGAGTGGTTGTGGATGACTGTGTGTGTGTCAGCAAACCAGCCCCTGTGAGTGTGGAATCAGCCCCCTGTGCTTGCTTGTGTGCACGTCTAGCCCTTGGTTTGGGGGTTTCTGTGCTTGGGACAGGTAGGCTGCTAGGAATCGTGGGTGGTGCAGGGGTAGGAGGGGTGTGGGACTGTTGGAGGAGGGACACTGCTGCCGTCAGGGAGGAGGCCACGGACTAGTTGGTCCTCTGTAGGGCAGACATGCCCGAGGAAATGCCCACCATGAATGACACCAGATGTGTCAACAGACCTGTGTGTGCATGGAGGACCTTCAGCATCGACGTCTGCCCTACATGGATCTGTCGAAGTAAGTCCACAGATTCCTCACTCAGGGCAGCAGGGGACACAGGGGCAGGGGGTGCGGTGCCTGGCACAAAGGAGACATGCTCACGAACACGGGAACCCACAGGGACCTCTGGGATGGGAGCCGATGGGAGGGTGGTGGTGGTGGTGGTGGTGGTGGAAGTGGCGGAGATAGCCTCACTAGCTGGTGTTTGGTGGCTGCTGATGCCCGCCTCCACAGGGGAGTCATCCTCAGAGCTGCTGTGGCCTGACGACTCCTCTGACGACTCCTCTGTGTGGCTCAACTCGCCCTCCGTGCTACTGGGTCCACCTAACTCCTCTCCTTCTGTCCCTGTAAGGCTCTGTGGCTCCTCCTGGTCCATGGAGCTGTCCCCTCCTGTGGCCGTGGATGTATCTGGATAGGAATAGGAAGTAAGAGAACAACATCAGTCACCTGCACCAACTGCACACACCACAGTGAGTACATCACATCACAGGGCAAGCCCTGGCATCATCAGCTGAACACAGCTCAAAGTGAAAACACTGTTTAGGATGAGACAAATGTCATTCTCAACATCAACCATGGCACACATATCCCTCCTTGACTTTCACACATATGTCCGTTGCATGTTGGATGCTAACACACCAATGTGCCAACATGCACCACCCACACATTAGTTGTACATGCAAGTGAACATGTAGGAGTATGTCACTAGACACACAGCACATCTCTTGCGACTGACTCAGTACAGGTGTCCGGATGAAGGGATGGGCAGAGACTCATTTCACATGCTTGGGATGCATGCCAGCAACACACACTATGATGTACTCATGTCCTGATGGGCAAGGCCACAATGGGGTGCATGGTGCTCACTTGAACACAACACAGGCTCACTCATAGCAAGTTCAATGCCATGGCACTGGGATGCCATGAAAGTCAGTCAACAATGTCTCCTGTCACAGGGGCAGGGCATCCAGACAACAACAATATGCACTGGCTCACAATCCTAGCTCAGGGGTAAATCTGACTCTGCAGATGACTGGGGCACTTGCCCATCCCATGCAAACAACATATCCAGGACCCAGAAGACCCCACATCATGCAAATCATTCATATGAGTCTCAGCAAACACAAATCCATGTACATTAACACATCACAGTCTGCCATGCATATAACCCAGCTGCATGAGGGACACAGTTGCATACACCATTGTGCGCTGTCAGATGATCACACATCTATATGTCACACAGGTCTTGTATCTCACAGTCACATTGCAGATGTCATGCTGACCCTCTGAATCATGGACCCCCCAGTTGTACATAGCAACAAGCCACACCCTAATGACACAGAGGCACACACCTGAGGGCACATGTCACTAAGCACAACCTGAAATTTCATACACAGGAGTGGGATTACAGAGTGTTTCTGAATGCCCTTGAGGGGGCATGACTGGGCAAGACTAAGTAAAACAGTGTATTGCCCCGGACAGTAGTCAGGTGGCTAAGCAATATACATACTCCTGATGTCCAAAAATTGGAGTCCCCTGCTGCATGGTTTTGTTTTGAATACCCCAGAAACATGTTGCGAGTCAGACCAGCAATTGGTACACATCTCAAGGGCACACACAGTTCACATGTCAGATCTCGGGCATTGTGTAAACAATTGACCCACCCATGAAACACACAACAGAGTCACGGGAACTGATGCTGACTGGTACCTGAAACACAGCTGACTGAAGGGACACAGTGCCCTAGTGACACAAGCAACAGACTGTAGGGGCCACACCTGTGGAACAGATGAGGAGGGTGCATCACACAACTGAGGGACCTGATTTTGGGACTACAAGACCAACGTAATGTGGAAGTGTGACCAGGACAAAAGACTGCTATTTGCATGTCAGACATAGTACACAGATCAGGCATGGACTTCCCCCCTTCCTGCTGCTGTCTGGCCTTCAGCTGCCTATCCAGGTCCGGGAAGACCACCGCCAGTATCCGGAGCATGTAGGGAGTCAGGGTCCGGTGCCCGCCCCTCCTGCGTGGAGGTAACAGCTTCAGCTGGACTCTAGCTATCCTCCGGGTCCAGCCACGAAGGTCCTGCCACCTCTTCTGGCAGTTGCGGATCCGGCGCTTGTAGTCCCCCACAGAACGCTTGCTTCCCTGGTTTGTTTTTCGGCGAGACTTCGATTGAAAGAGATAACTCGGGACTCGATAGCCCTCACACAAAGAAGAAAAAGAACTCACAGCAGATATATAGAGGATAGCAGATATGGGATTCTGGTCCAACTATTGATGTACAGCCATACACCTAGGCAAGCTAACTTTTTTGCGACTGGTAGTTCAGAACGAACCTTGGATATATAAATAATAAATCATTCCTTGTGTACATTCTCCTGAATGGTAGACGCTATCAGAAATCGATACTACGGTACCAATATGTACAGATGGATTTCACAGCGCACCACGTGCATTTGATTCATTGACTTTAAGACATCCAGACCTCCCTTGTATATATTTCAAATTTTAAACTAATAACAGTCGGTCCTGAAGAAGGTGGTCTCCCACTGAAACGCGCGTTGACCGCGATCTTGTTGCCATCACAGTGATATTGAAAATTGTCAACCTCCAGCTTGACAATCTGATTTAAGTTGACCAATCTAAGGGTCCGGTGTTTCCCCTTTCCCCGTGTTTTTCCTTAGTATCTAAAAATTCCTTCTTTTGAGTGAATGTTAGTATGAATGTTAGTATGAATGATTAGTAAATGTCTATTTTGTTGTCTAGGATGTCATAGTATTTATTGTCTTCTGATGTTTAGGATGTTATGATCACTGTTTATCACATCAACTATGTAAATTGTTTGCACTAAAAGTGTAAGTGTATCAAAAAAAGGAAAGGAAAAAAATATTTTTCGGTTGTTTCTAATTAAAAATAAAACACTTGGGGGAGGAGCCAAGATGGCGACCGGAGCAGTCGCTTGAGCGCCCGGCTCCGTCGGCCCTTGGCCTCGGACTATCATCCTGATTCCTATCCTTGCCGATTTTCGAGGTGCAACGCGTGCGACGACGCGCTGACTGCGCCGCCGCTTTCCCGAAGTCTTAGCCCGCCCGGATGCCGGAGTTTTTGGTGCCTTTGTTCCCCGCCCTGGACCCTTGCTCTACTGTGGCCTCGGCCGGCCCCCTGGAATCGTTGCAGTCACCGGACCCGCTGGTGCAAATCTGAGCCCGAGGTCCCGATCCCGCCTCACGCCACGCACGGTCGCCAGAAGAGCCGGGAGAGAGACGCCCGGACACCTCCTGTACCCTGCATCTGATGGGCTGGAGCCAGAGGGTAAGCCCCGGTGTGGCGGGTCTCCTACCCCGCTCTGTGGACCACGCTGTAGAAGGCTGCAGACCCCCTTCTTCTATGGTCTAGTCGGCTGCAAAGAGAGCCTGAGGGAGGGGAAGAGACTGCTGGCTTTCACCTGTTGCGGCGCAGACCTGTTGGGAATTGCCTCCTTGTCACGATCCCCCCCCCTGGCCACGGTACCGTTCAACGGTAAAACATGGCGCTGATTGCCTGCTCGCTGCTGGGGGGTGATGCTCCGGTCTCGCCCGCTGCCCGCTTCGCCCTCCCTCTACCAGACTCCAGCTCCCCAGTGCCGTCCCGGATTGCTGCCGTTGGGGGGACGCAGCTTCCGCTGACATACGGCTCCGTTCTGGCTGCCCTGCGGGACTTTCGTCTGCAATTGTGTGTCGGCTTGCAAACGCTGAGTGAGCGGTTCGACTCTACACTGTCTGCTGCGGGCCGTGAGCGCCCCGTTTGTGATCAACAAGACGTGAGTCTGCCAGTGCTGTGGTCCTCCTGCGGGGAAGCAACGACTGGGTATAACGGTGCTACACTGGTGTCTGCATTTGGCTTTCCCGGCGCTCAGGATCAATCGCTCTCCTGCTCAATGGCAGATACTTTGTTTCCCCGGTCATTGCTGCCTGCTTTGTTGTTGCCTGCCTCACCGTGCCCGCAGGAGTTTCCAGCTGAACTACACCTGGCGACCTCGAGGAACTGTTCACGGTGGCCTACGACTCCTTTTATGTGGAACTCATGTACTTTACAAGCCAGGTCTGGATTTTATATGGTGTGCAAGGGGACCTCAATGGATGATCGGCGGCCATTTTGTGACTCTACTTCTCCATCTTCTCCCAAGTGGCCATATTGTCTTTGTCTGTTCGGGATGCGGGGCATTCACGAGGGGGCGGGTCTAATCGTACGCCCGCGATCGGGCCAGGGCTAGATTACTTTCTATCATCATGGCTTCACGGCCGGGCTGGACTGGGACTGGAATTGTCTACTTATGTTGTGCGCACTCGTCGCGATCTGTCTGCCTTCATTTCCGTGGTGTTACATGCTATCTTCCCACGACCGCCTTTGGGTGTAGTGGGGTTTCAGTGTGTGGAGGCTTGGTTGGCCGGTGGTGTCGGGCGCTCCTGAGGATACGTGGGCTCCTCCCCGCCTCCTTTCTTCTTTCTTCTCTTAGTTTCTTTACTCTATTCCTACTTTCTCTCTCGTCTATATTTCGGGTTCATTGGGCGACAGGCACTATGCTGGGGGGGGGGTAGGCCATAGCCTCCGCATTGGTGTAGGGTGGGGGGGTACTTTACTGTTTCTTTTTTAGTTCTATGGGCCTCTTTCTTTCATGTCTCTGCGCTATACTTGTTTCGATTCGGGGTCCGGGTGTGGGGTGGATTGAGTGGGGGCGGCTTTTAGGGGGTGCGTATTTACTACTGTGATGATCCTGTTATCTAATTGCATCGCCTTACTGTATGAGATTTTCTATGGCTGTTTTAATGATGCTGCTGCTCTCCAGTGTATGAAGCCGACTTGCGGACTCGAATCTCCTTGTTTCTATCCTTTACTGACTTTTTTCCCGATAAAAATTTTTTTTTTTGAAAACCTTAAAATTAACCTTCACTTCTCCTTCCCCCGGTGTCAAGGATCCCTCCAGTGTATGAATCCTGAATCGTTGCTAATCTTGACCTTGACGCACAGGGGATGTATTGTTTGTCTCTGTGCTCAACCGTATTGTGGCCGGCCTGATGGTTGTAGGCCCGTATTTGTTCTTTTACTATGCACAAATAAAGGTTTTTAAAAAAAAAAAAAATAAAAAAAAAAAAAAAATAAATAAATAAAACACTTTTTGGGTTAAAAACTATAAAGGACTAATTATGTTTTTACAAAGACAGTGATAAAATTTGAAGTGACATTTGGCTTGTTGTCTCGGTAATGTGGAATCTATATAGATCAACCACTTAAGTATATAGGCCAGTTCAGAGGTTAGTCATTCTTCTTTTCTAGTCCCCCACAGAACGAACAGCCCGGGCGATAGTCAGCCAGATCTCCTGCTTCTGGTGGGCATCAACCTGTGAGGATGACAAAGTGAAAAGTACATTAACACACATGCCCCAGATTTGTGCAGCACACTATTGGATATACATGTCATCATCACAAAGGGAAATACATTACACAGGTAGTGCAACCATGGGGAATGAAAACTCACATGCATGTCTGACATGTTAACAATGCTTGGATAGTTTAATGCACTTTAGCAGCATGAAAACTATTCATTACATGTACCTACACACTTTGGTGGATGAAAGTAGTCAGTGAGAATGCTTGCCACTGGTGTACACACTGCTGGTACTGCTAGTCAGACAACATGCATAATTAGGAAGGCAGTGGACAGCACACTCACCTGCTCCCCTGGTGTCCCATAGAGCTTTCTGTACTCTGGAAGGAGCCCGTCAAGCAGGGCCTGGTTCTCCTCCTCAGTGAAGGCTGGGGCCCTCTCCAGTGTATGTGCCATAGCAGGAGCCAGAGGATGCATAGACAGCAGCAGTGGTAGCAGGGATGTGGTCCAGTAGCATGTAGTGCAGGCAAGTGAGCTCCCTCTGGGCCAGCCAGCCTTATATCTTTTCTGCAGAGGCAGACTCTGTGCCATGTGTCCCAAGTGATAGGTCCAACACGGTTGCATCCTATGAATCTGGCCAATCCATTCAAAAGTACGACTCGTACACGCCTTCCGCATCGTTCAAATCTTCACCTTCATGGAACACTTGAAATTGCAACATTGTTGTAGGCATCCGACTGAATTTCCAGTGCACAACTCGTACAAGTTTTGAATCCGCATCCGTCTCCATGACAGTCCTGAGCCAATGGGTGCGCCCGGCTCGTTCAACTGACTGTACAACGCGTATTTTGAATATACACATGCACCCATCTCCATACGATTCAATGGCCAAGGCGTACGCCTGTCTCGGACCATGTCTGTCCGATGTGTATGCATGATAGTCACCCGCGTCGGACCTCATTGTATGCAATGACAGGGCGTACGCACGGCTCGGTCATGATCCATGTAATGCGTACGCTTTGTCACTCGCGTCGGACTTCATTGGATTCAATGACAAGGCGTACGCACGGCTCGGTCATGACCCGTGCAATGCGTACACATTGTCACCCGCGTCGGACCTCATTGTCAATGACAAGGCGTACGCACGGCTCGGTCATGACCCGTGCAATGCGTACTCATTGTCACCCGCGTCGGACCTCATTGTATGCAATGACAAGGCGTACGCACGGCTCGGTCATGACCCGTGCAATGCGTACGCATTGTCACCCGCGTCGGACCTCATTGGATTCAATGACAAGGCGTACGCACGGCTTGGTCATGACCCGTGCAATGCGTACGCACTGTCACCCCCGTCGGATCTCATTAGTGTGACTATTAGACGGATGCAACACACATATACTGGCCATGGACACCTGCACACACCTACCACTCTATAGCATTGGCCACACAGTGTCCTATGGCATGTGAGGCTGCATTCCCTGGGTGTTTGAGGGGGCCACAGCTGTTTTTTAGTCTGGCACTTTGTGCAGCCACTCCCAGGCTGTGCATGTGTACATGGGGGCAGAGTGTGTTGTGTGTTGTGCACATTAGCACTGTGGTGTGCAATTGGACAGTAATGGGCATGAGTGAAGGCCACAGTGCCAGGTTGGATATGTTTAAGACATGTCACATACACCCTGAGTCCTGGGGGTGATGGCATGTACGTCACAGTGAGACCTGTAGCCCCAATATACTGATGTGCACCCACAGTCTGTGAGCATGTTGTGTCTCAGATGTGTCTGATCACATGTTACCAATGGGTGACAATCTCCACATTCATGTGGTATATGCATCAACCTTGATGGGGTGTGTGTCTAAGAGACGTACATGTAGGGCCGGCAGGAACAATAGTGGCCACTACCTGTGGGACTTACGCTTGCCTTGTGGTGTGTAGGGCTACACCATGTCCATTGCTGTGTTGATGTGGCAATACAGGGAGCCTGGGTTTCTGCATGGCAAAGATCTGTGATGCCTGGGAGACATGATTCCTCATTTGTCACTGGGGTGGGTATTTTGAACGTTGCAGCAGCACATAGGTTGGGTGACACAGCCAGATGATTAGGCCATTACACTACATGGCACTCATGTGGACATGTGGAATTGAGATGTGAGGTGGTGGTCTTGTAGGTGACATATGTGTCCATGACCAACAGCACACACCTCAGTACATTGTGTAATGTCATGTCATGTGATAGTGATCGTGGTCATGGCCACATGGGTGGATGTACTGACAATCTTCCTTTGTGCATCTCTGTACTGCAGGGCACCAACTGTCCATCGGCCGTTCCCAGACCTTGCAACCATGCAGGAACGCGACAGCATCAGACGGTACTGCTTCACCAGGCCACTCATTGAGGAGTTGGCGGAGCAGTTGGCACCACATCTGCTACCTGGCAGGACATACCCTACAGCACTGACCCCAGAGGTGAAGGTGATGGCAGCCCTGCACTTCTTTGCTACCGGCACCTTCCAGTACACTGTGGCTACTGCTGGTGGTATGTCGCCAACGATGTTTAGTCGGGTGCTACGCAATGTCTTGGAGGGGATATTGCAATTCCTTGACCTGTATATCAAGTTCCTGAGCCAAGATGAACTCCCTGAAATTAAGGATGCCTTTTATACACTGGGGAGGATGCCAAACGTCATTGGACCCATTGACGGGACACATGTTGCCCTGATACCCCCACAGGCACATGAGCAGGCATACCGGAACAGGAAGCACTACCATTCGATCAATGCTCTGGTGGTCTGTCTTGCTGACATGTTGATCACACATGTGTGTGCACGGTTCCCTGGTTCGGCGCACGATGCCTACATTATGAGGAGTAGTCACATTGCAACGCTGATGTCACAGATGCCAGCTTAGCGCGCCTGGTATGTCGGTGTGTACTGACTGTTTCTCATTGTGTGTGTTTGTCAGTGTTGTATTCCGCACTCCTACAAAACTCAGCTACTTGTTCATTTTTGTGTGTGTAGGTGACTCTGGATACCCCAACATGCCGTGGTTGCTGACACCCCTAAGGAACCCTGTGACACCAGTCGAGCTGCGCTACACTGAGGCACATGGTCGGAGCAGGAGGGTGATTGAGCGGACATTCGGCCTCCTGAAAAGCCGCTTTCGCTGCCTGGACAAGACCGGAGGGGCCCTCCCATATGAGCCTGCTAAGGTGTGCAAAATAATACTGGTCTGCTGCATGCTACACAACATGGCCGTGCGGAAGGAGGTGCCTCTCATCCAGGATGACGATGACCAACGTCTGGCACCTATGGAGGATCCCGGCCTGGGCCAAGATGCCAGTGATGATGAAGATGATGGTGACGTCCGCTCCCAGCTCATCAACAACTTCTTCACCTGAATGTGAGTTTCCAGGGTTGTTATGTCAATGTATGGAGGTAGCCTAGAATGTGTTGAGCCAGCTCTGTTGCTGTCTGAGTGTGTCTGTGTGCCACTTGACTGGATGCATGCTGTGATGTGTCCATTCAGGTGGTGTGTACTCCACAATAGGGTAGTACTGCTAACTAGTGTTTCTGTAGGTGTTTTGCAACATGTTTTGTGCATGTGTATTGCATTTCTCTCCTGTTCGTCTGTGCTTTTGACTGTATCTTGTCTGTCCTTCCCAGGGTCCTTTGCCTGTTGTGTGGTCAACACTGACCCCCAACACCCAGAAGACAACACCAGTGTGGAAGTTGACAATTCCCATCAACTGATGTACCACACATTCCTGCACTTCCATTCTCCAACACATTGTGAGCGTGTGTCCACTGTTACGTAGAATTACCGTGCAACTAGTGTGGAATAAACGTGTTGCTGATGTGTAATGAACCTGTGCTACGCTTTATGTGCGTTGTCTGTCTTCCCACATCTGAGTGCCATCTGCTTACCTCACCTGTGGACTTGTTGCCACTGACTGTGCTTGGTGTTGTGTCTGTGCATGCCAATGTGTTTCAGGTCAACATCATTGTGTGGGATGAGTAACATGGCCATGGTGAGTATGTTTTGTGTTGCCCTCACATGTGTCACATCCCCATGACTCACCTTACGTTGGTTACATTGTTGCAGTATTTGGCATGCACTATGTTGTGTAGCAGATCGACTTCGCCCTGAACATGAGAAGTTGGTATCACAACAGAGGCAAGTATGGTGTACTGGTGAGTTTATTTACAAACATGTGTGAGTGAAGTGCACAGGATGGTGGGTGCTGTACAGTGGTTTGGGAATCCAAAGTTCACATTGGAGTTGGAAGTGCCGGTAGATGAAATGTCCAGAGTAAAGTCCACAGTCGTCTGTTACATTGGCCCAACATGAACACTCCATGGAATGTGGGCGAGTTGTGTGCGATTGGACAAGTTGAACGGGTTGCACACAAAGAACATTGTCCAGAACAGGTTTGGAGGCCCTGGGGGATGTGCTGGGACATCTGCCTCTCACATGTCCTTCTTCGGACGACCCCTCTTCTTCCGGGGGGGTGGGATCCTCATGTGCAGGCCTCTGCCAGAGTCCTCCTCCCTCCCTGTGGCGCTGGCAGATGGTGTTGCGACAGATGTTGTGGGCACACAGGGGGTGTGGACAGGTTGGTGTTGATCTAGTGGAGGCATTGTAGTATATCCCGATGCACCACAGTAAGGGCATCCCACTTTGCCTCCATGCGGGCATGGTGGGCGACCTGCTCCTGTTGCAGGTCCTTGAGGATCCCCACTACCTGGCCAAATCCTCCGGTGCTATCCTGGTACGCATCTAAGATGCGTGCCTGTTGCGGGTCATCATGCAGTCCAGACCCCTCTGCAAGGCGTGCCCTGTGACTCCCACCCCTCCCAGCACCCCTCTCCACACAGGCAGGACAAGCGGCGGTACGCACAGGTGACACTGGGACCCCTTGGGTGGTGTTGCTGGTGGTGTTGGCTGTAGCTTCCGGGGGGTCCTGTGTCCCTGTGCTGTGGGTGTTGATAGTCCTTGGTCTGTCCGTGTTGGCGGGGGTGCCCTGTTGGTGTCCAGATGCTGGAGGCATGGGTACAGGGGGGGCAGATGTTGCTGCTGCTGGTGCTGCCTGATGGCTCACACCGGAGGGGCCAGGTTGGTCGACGTTATCCGAAGAGGACAGTGAGAGAGTCAGATCAGGGAGCTCAGTGTCCACCATAGTCTGGGACTGGGTTTCCTCGTCATTTGGCGCTGGGTGCCCAGCACGACCTGTGTTTGGAAGAGACACACAATGTGATTTATGTTTCTACATGCATCGTTGGTTCACAAACATGACATTTTCTACTTTTCAAACAGATGCCTGCCTGTACACTGCTTTTTCCCAGCTTGTCGCAGACAGAGTTTGATCTTGTTGTTGGCCATTTGCCAGCATGGCCGTGTGCTCCCCACAACAGAGCTCAGTGTCAGACATCTTGTGAGTCCCTTCCCACTCCCTGTGGTGCGAGTATGGTTCAGGGTGATCTTGCAGGGCCATGTGGGTGGGTGTAGGTTGTCTGTGACTGCGAGTCCCATCATACTCTTGGCTACACCCCCCTTCCCAGCATGCCCATGCTTCCTCCCTCTTGACTCTGCTTCCCTGTGAGGAGGTGTGACATCAATGGCAAGATGGCTGACTGTGAAATCCTGGTGTTTGTGTGGCTACCAGTCCCAGCATGGCCTTGTGCTCCCCACAACAGAGCCCAGTGTCAGACATCTTGTCAGTCCCTTCCCACTCCCTGTGGGGCGAGTATGGTTCAGGTTGATCTTGCAGGGCCATGTGGGTGGGTGTAGGTTGTCTGTGACTGCGAGTCCCATCATACTCTTGGCTATACCCCCCTTCCCAGCATGCCCATGCTTCCTCCCTCTCGACTCTGCTTCCCTGTGAGGGGGTATGACATCAATGGCAAGATGGCTGACTGTGAAATCCTGGTGTTTGTTTGGCTACCAGTCCCAGCATGGCCTTGTGCTCCCCACAACAGAGCCCAGTGTCAGACATCTTGTCAGTCTCTTCCCACTCCCTGTGGGGCGAGTATGGTTCAGGTTTATCTTGCATGGCCATGTGGGTGGGTGTAGGTTGTCTGTGACTGCGAGTCCCATCATACTCTTGGCTACAACCCCCTTCCCAGCATGCCCATGCTTCCTCCCTCTTGACTCTGCTTCCCTGTGAGGGGGTGTGACATCAATGGCAAGATGTCTGACTGTGAAATCCTGGTGTTTGGCTACAAGTCCCAAGTGAGCCCCTGGGCTTCACACAGCAGCACCCAGTATGGGGTATCTTTTGCTGATATTTCAATGAGGTGTGTGTCAATGCATTGTACCCAGTGAGTTGTGTGGAGTTTGTGTTGGGGGGTGTCTCCCCTTGCTGAGTAGTATGGTCAGGGCTGTCAGTCCTCCTTCCCATCATGAAACGTGCTTCCATTGTAGGGCGTGCAAGTTGTCTTTCAGGATGTCAGTCATTGGTGTCCTGCTTCTGATTTGCACACAAGCCCTAGCAGGGCCTTGTGCTCCCCACAGCAGGAGCCAGTGTCAGCCATCTTGTCAGTCATTTTCCACTCCCTGTGATGTGGGCATGTTTCAGAGGGGTCTTGATGGGCCAATCAGGAGGGGGGGGGCATTATCTGTGACTACAGGCCCCATCATGCTTTTGTCTACACTCACTTCACCTGCATCCCCACTATTCCTTCCTGACAATCAGCTGCACTGTGAGGTGGTGTGTTTGTGGTGGCAAACTGTCTGGCTGGGTGTATTTGGCTTAGTGCCACTGGCTTGCTCTATTTGTTTGTAGGTTGGTGCATGTCATAACACAGTCCCCATTCACTATGAGATGGCAGGTATTGTGTTTGTGTGACTGGCATACACATCTTGTGTTGATTATCTATTGGTTAGTGTAGCTTTGCTTGCGGTGCATGGTTTCACTGTTCCCTTGCCACACAATCTTGGTTATGTTGTTTGTATACTCACCAGGCTCTGGGATGTCTGTTAGGCCATGGACGCTCTCTGGTGGTAGGATGTCCTGCACCTGAAGTAGACTGGTTTGGCAGGAGGGCCACCACAGGTGCGCTGACTCAGGGCGTGATCTTTCTCGATGAGTTTCTTGACCCTCCTGCGCACGTCATACCACCGGTTCTGGATATCGTCCTTTGTGCGCAACGTTGGTGCTTGTGCGTTCACCTTGTCCACAATCCTCGCCCACATCTTGGTTTTCTGTGAGATGGGGGTCCTTTGAACCAATGTACCAAACAAATGTGGCTCTACTCTGATGATCTCGTCTACCAGCACTTCTAACTCACTATCTGTGAACTTTGGATTCTTCTTTGGAGGCATGGTGATGGGTGGTGGTGGTGGGGGATGTGTGTTTGAGGGTGCAAGTGATGTTGGTTTGGTGTTGGTTTTGCTGTGTGTATGTGAGTGTGCTTTTGTATGAGGTGCTGATGGTGTGTGAGTTGTGTGATGAGTGAGTTGTGAGTGTGTCTGTGGTTGCTGTGTACTGGTGTTTGCTGCTGGCTGTGTCTCATGTTTGCAAGGGATGATGGTAGTGATTGTAGTCCTTTATATAGTTGGAGTTGTGGGTGTGTCTTTGTCCCATGTTTTTTTGGGGGGTATTTATTGGCTTATTCATTGCTTGTTTGGTCCTTTTTTTGTGTTTTTTCCTTTGTGTTTTGTAGGCATGAAGGAGACGTTCATGTGACGGAAACGGACACTGCTGTTATCTCGTGCGGGCTTCTCCGCCTCGTTCACGCTGCCTGTCTTCTGTGTTTGGTACGCGTCGTTCGCGGCGGTCTCTATTGCTTGTGTGCCGGGTTGTCTGTGCGTGTAGGTCGTGCGGCTTGGTCTCTGTGTGAGTCGGTCTGGTTTTACACGCATTGCATCGTACTGCGCTAATCGTACATCGCGGGTACGGGTCAGTCGGGTTCATTCCGGGTTCGTGTCGGTCGGTGAAAATCGCGTCAGTTTTCCAGCCGGATCACTACTTTCCCTCTGGCTCGGTCGTACGGCTTGTATTCCGTATGTGTCGGTTGTAATTCACTCGCGTTGCATCGTACTGTATGGGTCGTACGCCGCTGGTCCGTGTCAGTCGGTATTCGGTCCGGGTCCGTGTCGGTCGGTTCGTTTTGCGGCCGGAATCGGAATCGGCCCCATATTGTTAAAATAATTTAAACATATACATATAAAATATAATATATATACTTAATAATCTTCATAAATAATTATTTTAATAACTGGTAAATTGTTAAAAACATTTTATAAATTATAAATACATATATACACATACAACAATAATATAAATAAAAATATAAAAATATATATATAACAAATTAAAGAACTACAATTTTTTTTATGTTTTTAAAATAAATTATACACATTAACTAAAACAATACAGAAAAATATTGGATAGGGGAAAGAAAAAAATTACTATTCCCACTCCAGTGAGTGCAACAGTAGGGAAAGTGTTGGATAGCGTAGGGGTAAAAATTACTATTTCAACTCCAGAAAGAGCAACAGTAGGGAAAGTGTTGGATAGCGTAGGGGCAAAAAATACTATTCCCACTCCAGAGAGTGCAATAGTAGGGAAAGTGTTGGATAGCGTAGGGGTAGAAATTAATATTCCCACTCCAGAGAGTGCAACAGTAGGGAAAATGTTGGATAGCGTATGGGTAAACATTACTATTCCCACTCCAGAGAGTGCAACAGTAGGGAAAATATTGGATAGCAAAATGGTTAAAATTACTATTCCCACTCCAGTGAGTGCAACAGTAGGGAAAGTGTTGGAAAGAGTTGGATAGAGTAGAGGTAAAAATTACTATCCCAACTCCAGAGAGTGCAACAGTAGGGAAAGTGTTGGATAGCGTAGGGGTAAAAATTACTAATCCCACTTCAAAGAGTGCAACAGTAGGGAAAGTGTTGGATAGCATAGGGGTAAAAATTACTATTCCCACACAAGAGAGTGCAACAGTATGGAAAGTCTTGGATAGCGTAGGAGTTAAAAATAACATACTTATCAATTAAATAGTTATTTTTCATTAAATAATGATTTATTAATAAATTAACAATAAATTAATTATAAATACCAATAAATTAAAATTAATAATTACTTTAATAACATGAAATTACTTCCCACCCTATTAACCAATAAACACAGAACCCACTCCGCATAAAATGTAACACAATTAACATAATTAATCAACTAATAAAAATTAATTACCAATTAATAATTAATTAACAATAAATTAATTATCAATACCAATAAATATTAATTAATAATTACTTAATTATAATAAATTACTTCCCACCCTATTCCCCTATGAACACAAAACCCACTCCTAAACTAAATTAACACAATTAATATATTTATCAATTAATTAATTAATAAAAAGGAATTACCAATTAATAAACAATATATTATTTATTAATACCAAAAAATAAAAATTAATAATTAGTTAATTACAGTTAAATTACTACCCACCCTATTCCCCTATAAACCCACAACCCGCTATAGAATTAAAATGCAAAATCTAATTAAAAATAATTAATAATTTCTAAAAATTATGAATTAATTTACTATAATAAAATTACTTCCCACCCTATTCCCCTATAAACCCAAAAAACACTACGGTACTAAAACTAAAAAAAATTACTTAAAAACAATTACTAACTATTTTATAACAAAACATTTGGAACACATACATATAAAATACATACTAAAATACATAACACTAACATAACCATCGATATTATTAACATTGATATTTTTGCTATCGATATTACTAACTTCGATATTTAAAAAAACAATATTTCTTACCTTCAGGTCGATATTCTGGTCACCGATATTCTTGATGTCGATATTCTGTCCCTACGATATTTAAAACTTGATATGAATTTAGGTCGACATTAAATAACTCGATATTTTGTCTGCGCACCTCAATTAGTGTTAACCGTAGAAAGTCATAGATGATAAAAAAAATCCAACTAAAACTAAACAACGAATAAAATAAAAGTATGAAAAATTATAACCAATAAAATCAGACAAACAATTCCTCCAGCAATATAAATATGCACACTAATTTAAACAACTTAGGGCCTCATTACAATGTCTGTCAGAAACACTCCGAACAGCATTCGGATTTTCCTAACCCATGTAGGACCGACTCAGAAACATTTCTGACCACCCAATTACGATAGAAGGTAATCGTTCGGAATTTCCGACTCGTTTCAGAACGTCATTCGGGGACTCCGAGTCGGTCGGAGCCTACTCGTAGAGCTCTACGGACTGCATTTTCGACCGAGCGATTACAATGTCGGGATTGGACAGCGTGTCCGACTCGGTTTGTCCAACTGACTTTGGGGACCATAGCAGGACTCCATTCACCCAGAGGCCTTCGGTTGGGGCGCTTGTGGGTACCCGTGGGACCCCTCTTTATAAACATGCACAGTGTGGCAGGCACCTTGGGGTGCCTGAGACAGGGTGCAAAGTTTTCCACGACCACCCCTTTTTTCAATGGGAGCCTGTGTTGTCGGTCGGAACACAGGCTCCCATTGAAGTCAATGGGAGTTCGACCCAACGGTGTTAGGAAATATTGTAATCGGTCGGTCGGACTCGCCAAACCTGAGTCAATCAGAAATGATTCCGACAAGGAGTTGGTCGGAATGCTTTCTGGTCGACATCATATACTTAAAAAATGACAAGCTGGATAAGATGAGGAAACTTTGCTGGATTCTCTGACCAGACGAAATCTCAATATCTACCTAACAAAGTAAGCACAGCTTATGTTTAAACTAAAAAATACTTGTTAATAAACTTAGAAATTTAGATATGCTAATAATGAATACAACACTCTCCAACTCATATCTCTTCACATGGACTTCCTTAAAAGAAAAACTACGACTTGAAAAAATGATAAACTGTCGGAAAAACAAAACCATCACAAAGCAGCAGAAAGATATTCACTGGTTACCGGAGGAGCAACGCTCGATTTTTAAGGCAAGCTCTCTTATTTTTAATTCCCTTTATGGTAAATGCCCTGCCTTTTTATCTTTTCAAGTTAAAAAATATATACCCAATTGCAATCTGAGCTCCAGGCATAAGAACTTCCTTAGAATTCCTTCAATAAATCTGAAGAGATTAGGTGGGCCTATATTTGCTGTTTGGTCCCTCAAACCTTGAACTCCCTTCCCCCAGAGATTAGGTCCACCTCAAATTACATCCATTTCCATAAACTTCGTATTTTTGGCTCTTCTGACAAGCCTATGATTAAAACCATCTCTAGCCGTATGCTGTTTTCTGTTGCCTAGCGCCAGTAGCGGTCCGTGGAGGGAGTTCGGTGGGGCAGTGAGGCGGGGCGGGGGAGGGGCAGGGTGGGGAAATGTAAACACCGGAATATGGATGAATGGAGGTAAGTACACATTTAAATAAATAAAACGAATTCCTTTGCGCGCGCTGCATCGCAAAATGTTTTGAGGTAAACGTTGCTTACCATTTAAAATAAACTATTTAAAAAAATAATTGCAATATGTACATTTCTTTTCCCCAAAAAATATAATGGGGCCGATTCCGATCCTGTATTTTTTTTTCCCGTACCTGTATTTTTTTCCGTACGAATCGTACAAGTCACGTCCGACCCGTGAAGTACATTTCGTACGGGAAAAAGTACATACGGATCGGCTCGATCCATACGAATCGTAGCGGGAAAAGTAGGGGTGGGCGGAATTTGCGAAATTCACTTTCGCAAATTATCGCGAAAATGTTAAAAATCTCCGCAAACACGCTGAAATATCGCGAAGATGCAGAAGTTTTTTTCCTGCCCGTTCGCGGTATTTTCTGCGTGGTCGCGGCTCGTCAACTTACCCATGCCGTTGCTCGCAGGCGCGGCCATCTTGTTTTCACTTGTCTCGCGGTGCATGATCGCGAGAAGAAAGACGTGATCGCGCGATGAATGACGTTACTGCGGGCGCGAACTGTCGCGAGACAGCGCAAATGGCTACCAACAAGCCAACATCTCGTGGAGAACGCGACCGGATCGGGAAAACTTGGAGGCGAACGCGGGGATTCAGGTAAGGCGATCGCGCGCACGCGAGAATGTATTATTTTACAGCGCGAAAATTTCCGGTAAAATGCGGATTGCGGAAATTTTGACATTTTCGCGCTCACCGCGGAACGCGAAAATTTCAAATTATCGCAATTGCCGCGAGCGGAACGGATTTTTAGCCCAGGCCTAGGGAAAAGTTGTATGAGACGGACCCGGACACTTTTCCGTACGAACTGTAAAAAGACAGTCCGAGCATACAAGTACGATCCGGACCGGCTTTCCGATTTACGATTCGTACGGAAAACGTCCCATACACGGGGAATGACTTGTACAAATGCAATGTCGGTGTACGCACCGTACATAGAAATGGTGGTGTACGCACCGTACATAGCAATGGCGGTGTACACACCGTACATATGTGATGTCTGTGTATGCACCGTACATAGCAATGGCGGTGTACGCATCGTACATAGCAATGGCGGTGTATGCACCGTACATAGCAATGGCGGTGTACGCACCGTACATACGCAATGGCGGTGTACGCACCGTAAATAGCAATGGCGGTGTACGCACCGTACATAGCAATGGCGGTGTATGCACCGTACATAAGCAATGGCCGTGTACGCCCCGTATATAGCAATGGCGGTGTACGCACCATACATAGCAACGGCTGTGTACGCACCGTACATACACAACGCATGGGGGGTGTGCCTGTACGACTCGTACTCCTGTACCGTACTGAACCACGGACACTGTAAAACAGCCCAAGGAGGGTCTAATCGACTCGCACAACACCACAAAACACGTCTACAGTGCACTAAAAATGGAAATGACTGACCTGGATACATCCAAACAGGCAAACAGAGGGGCAAACTCTCAACCTTATAACACACCCACCAAAAATTCTAACTGAGGCCCACCCACAAATGGACCAATAAAAAGGGCCCACACACACAAACCATGAGCCTTTGCAACAGACTCACTGCAGCTAGAGAGCACACACCAACAACTGCACCCATCCACCTTAACATATACACCGTCACACAACCTCCTTCACACATACCCCCTCTACACATTCACACCCACACCGTCACATTCAGACCCACACACCCACAACCATCCACACCCTCACCCCACACCATGCCCACAGACAAGAATCCAAAGTTCACAAGGGAGGAGCTAGAGATCCTTGCCAATGAAGTCATCAGAGTCGAGCCACAGCTGTTTGGAACATTGGTCAGACAGACCAGCATAGCTGAAAAATCACGCCTGTGGCAGAGGATCGTCGATAGGGTGAATGCTGTTGCACCCATCAGAAGGACCAGGAATGAATGCCAAGCCAGGTGGTACGATCTGCGGAGGGCGGTAAAGCGCAGAATCAATGAGGACTACGCCCAGAGCAACATCACTGGAGGTGGTGCGCCCCGCAGACCAGTACATTACCATCCCTGGGAGGAGAAGGTGATGGCCCTGCTTCCGCAGGTGGGAGTACATGGACTGCAAGGACTTCCAGAGCCTGGTGAGTACACAAACAACTTACGTAACATGGGGGTAATGGCATCCACACCCCAACTACACAAAATGCACGCAATTACCCCCAAGCCCTCACTGGCGAGAACCACACTCAAAAATAAAGCTAATGCCACTAACATGTGTATGCTCCATTGAGAAAGCAAGGCCATGCTATGTCCCATGCTACACGAAGCACCAACCCAAGAATGGATGTCTGGTATGCTGGGAGGGTGGGTGGCACAAAACACATTGTTGAACTCCAAATCAGACACAATTGCCCTCATCCCATATGGCCCAGGTACATACCCATGCACCATGCGCAATGCACAGGGATTGGGAAAGTACTGACAAGATAGCTCACACTCGGCCCCGGTGTAGGCAGCACAAGGCCCTCCTGTAACCAGTGCAAACACAAACACCAAGACAACAAGGTCAGATATCTAGGACAGGAACTCACATTCACTGTCATGGCAGCATGCTCCATGGGGGGACAGCTACATCACCTGGGAGCCCCAGTGCCAAATCACACTACACCCACCAGCAGGTCCTGTCACACACACCCCTTACACAAGCAGACACCCCCGGGACAGGCAATGTATGTACCCTCTGTCACAATGGACATGTAACACAACAACACCAATACATAGCCAAAGAAGCATCCAAGCCAAAAATCTACATGTCAAAGACTCAGGAGAACATATCAAACTGTCCCCCGCAACATACCCATCCACAAGTGAACATTGAGGAGAATGCTAGGCACATACAACTACCTGGAGGAACAGTGCCAACTTGAATGTGTATCAAACATGCATGTTGCATGAAACAGCATTAACATTGTCTGTCTCTCACACACAGGGCAACGTGATGAATCTACCCCCAACAATGGGGGTGAAGATTCACAGTCCCTGGCCCGGGAGGAACCTGATCCCACCGGCAGCACGCCTCTCAACATTCCGCGGATGACCCCGACCGACCTGGACCCTCTGGTGTCCAAGCCCCTGAAGAACCTGGTTCAGGACCATCTGTGCCAACCACCACCCCCATTCCTGCCACAACCCAGGAGACACCGAGGAGCCCTGCCCGCAGTGAACAACTCAGCCAGTCTGACCAGGAGGGACAAGGAGCGGCGGGCACCCAGGAGGAGGCAGACAACACTGCCACTGCCAACCCTCAGAGGTCCCATAGACCCGATGTGCCCACAACGGCAGGCCAGGCTCGTGTGGGCAGGGGTGGTGGGAGTGGAGGCAGGCGGAGGTGAGAACCTGGCCAGCCAGCTGAAGGGACCGGTATGTCACACATACACAACATCATGGAGGCATACCGGCGTGACACCAGGGAGTTCAGCCAGGCAGTGGTGACCCTCACAGAGATCAAGAACCAGCATGCCGAGCAACACGCCAGTCAACAAGAACACCAAGGACGGATGGAGGCAAGACTGGCTGAGCTCCTGGCGGTGCAAAGGGACATAAGCCATTCACTCCGTCGGATCGCCGACAACATGGGCAACCCTCCCTGTGCCACCAGGCGAAGACCACCACCAGCCACAGGGAGAGAGGAGGAGGAGGAGGAGGAGGATTCGTCCGACGGAGCGTCCCAAGCATTGTCAAGGCCTGCATCTGAGGATCCCCGGAGGAAGGTGGGTCGTCCAAGGAAAAGACCATGAGAGGCAGTGGACCATCCACATCTCCCAGGTCACCTGGCCTGGCACCTGGCATTCATGTGCGACAGCATCACCTCATTGACTGACATCATCTGCCACATGGACCTGCTGGTCACAGTCTGACTAATGATGCCAAACACTGTGGTCTGGACTCTGATGACTTCAAATGGCAAGGATCCCATCTCCCCCTGTGAACTTTGGATTCTATTGTCCCTGCATTGCACCTTTTTCAGTGCACAAATCACGCCCCAGAGCTATAATTAAATAATTAATACGTGAAATTTCATGTTGCAGTCATTTAGCATGAGTCCACAACATACGTGTGGGGATATGTCAAAGTATGTGAAAAAAGACTTGAGAGGGACCCCTTGAAACTCAAGGGAAATGGGGTACTTTAAACCAGTAAAGAGAGAAATATTCCCTTGTTATTATACTTAAAAGAGCATACAATGTTATGTCAAAAATGAAAAGGGGGTGGGATATTCTATATCAAATATTTATTATTCTCTTAAAAAACATGTTTATCCTTAAAAACATACACAATCATAAAAACATTTCATGGTACATTAAATCACATTAGTAAAAACATCATATAATACACATTCATTTGATCTCAATCACATATACAATTGTAACCCAATTATAACCAGCATAAATGGAGACAGACAAAACTAAAAAGATCCAACTACTCTTTTTCAAATGCACATCAAGAGGAACCCTAAAATACAGCTTGTTACACGTGGATAAATCTGTGCATAATTGAATCTGTATTGGGGCTTTGATTGTGCAACTCCTCTGCGTCGACGCGTTTCGATGGCTCAATGGGATGCGACCATCTTTATCAAGACAACTTTATAATGTCTCCCTCCACAATACATGTAATTCCTGTATTATAAGAGACTTTCCTATGTGCTCCTGGCTCTGTGGATATTGAGCAAACACCAACTTGCCATATATGTTTCTCCTGATAAGTACAATGGTGTCTTGCCTATTGTCTTTTCGTTGGTATAAAAGGTGTATATATTTTAAAAAAAGTTTCTTCTTTGAGTTGATGGTGCCACTTAATCACACCAGGAAATTATATACACGTCTTCTTCTTTTCTACAGCGTGTCTCAATTGCGCTGTGTTCTGTCCGTCGTATTTGTTGCTGGATCGGAGCAAAATCCGATCCAGCAACAAATACGACGGACAGAACACAGCGCAATTGAGACACGCTGTAGAAAAGAAGAAGACGTGTATATAATTTCCTGGTGTGAAACTTTTTTTAAAATATATACACCTTTTATACCAACGAAAAGACAATTATAATACAGGAATTACATGTATTGTGGAGGGAGACATTATAAAGTTGTCTTGATAAAGATGGTCGCATCCCATTGAGCCATCGAAACGCGTCGACGCAGAGGAGTTGCACAATCAAAGCCCCAATACAGATTCAATTATGCACAGATTTATCCACGTGTAACAAGCTGTATTTTAGGGTTCCTCTTGATGTGCATTTGAAAAAGAGTAGTTGGATCTTTTTAGTTTTGTCTGTCTCCATTTATGCTGGTTATAATTGGGTTACAATTGTATATGTGATTGAGATCAAATGAATGTGTATTATATGATGTTTTTACTAATGTGATTTAATGTACCATGAAATGTTTTTATGATTGTGTATGTTTTTAAGGATAAACATGTTTTTTAAGAGAATAATAAATATTTGATATAGAATATCCCACCCCCTTTTCATTTTTGACATAACATTGTATGCTCTTTTAAGTATAATAACAAGGGAATATTTCTCTCTTTACTGATATGTCAAAGTATGCCTGAGTGTGGAACTAACTCCAGCCATCCATACACTTGGATCAGAGTCCGGTCGAGGACACACATGTGTCTCAATGTATCACCAAATACAGACATGGAGCCCAATACTCACCCGTGATGGCCTCAAGCTGCTGAGGGGGGCTTGCAATACTGCTCAAGCAGACCAATTTGGAAGAGTATCATGAAGGTGTACAGGTCATGGGTCATGTTGATGTTCCCGGGGAGGGAGTCCCAGGTCTGTTTGGCGAGGTGGGAGAACTATCTCCTGCATGCAGTGTTTATGTGGATGTGATGAATGGTGGCCAGGGCAAGGTGCCCTGCACGGAGTTGGGCCAACGGGGTGTTGGATGACAGACGTCCAAGGTTTGTTTGGGTCTGGGGTTGTGGACTGCCTCCTGAGTGTGGTTGAGGAGTCTGAAGGTGATCCTGCAGCAGACAGTGAGCCATTCTAGCTATCTCAGGTGGACGGTGATGTGGCTGGGGCTGGGGATGTTGAAGATGAGGTGTGCGGATGCACCCTGGATGTGGACAACTTCTCCTGCAGTCCTGCTGTTGTTCTACGTAGAGGCCGGTGCTGTAGTTGAGCCGGCTAGTGTCGATGACCTGGGGGACGGTCTGTCTTACCTTGTAGTGGATCTATCTGTGGATCATTTGCAGCATGCGGAGTGTGTTGCAGCATGAGGTACAGATGGTGGTGAGTTGCACTGTAGTTGTCAGCGATGGGTCCTTGATGAACACCAGCTTGCGTGCGTGGCCACTGGGTGCTGGTGCGGTGCCCAGGCCAGTGGGACACAAGGAGTTGACACAGCCGTAAGGGGACAATCCTCAGATGATGACCTCAGTCCTGTCCAAGTCCAGCCTCAGGTGGCTGATGTTCAGCCATTCGTCAATGGATCTCATGCCTTCTTGAAGTTTGGATCTGGCAATGGCTGGCTCTTTGGTGAGTTTGAGTAGCAGCTGGGTGTCAATGGCATACGAGATGATGATGAGGTCGTGTGCGCATGTGATGGTGGAGAGGGGGGTCATGGAGACATTGAAGATCGTCACGCTAAGAGAAGAGCCCTGGGGCATGTGCCACATGACCCCGGTGTACTACATGCTGCAGGGTGGAGGCAGACTCCCTGGGCCTTGCTTATGAGCTACTTTCTGATTGAATCCTGGGCCTTCCTCTGGATACCCGTGTTGGAGATGTGTGAGATGACAGTGTGGTAGCACATGGTGTACAATGCCGTTGAGAGGTCAAGGGGGGGTGGGCTCACCATTGTTGAGCAGGGCAAAGTTGTCGGTGGTGGCAATGATGACGGTTGCAGTGGTGTGATTACTGTGGAAGATGGTCTGGTGCCGGTTGCCTGGAGCTGGTTGCGTGGAGGAAATATGTCAGTTGCTTGTTGATTGTCTTCCGGATGACATTTGCTGCATGCCTCCAGCACCCATGGAATGTGGCCAACTCAAAGGAGACATTCAGGACGCGCTGGACGTGGGCTTCAAGGATGGGGAATAATGTGGTTGAGATGTTGTGTGGGAATGGGCCTGATGGAGAGCCAGAGTGGATGGTGCACATGAGCCAGGTGGTGTACTTGCTGCTGACGGGAGTCCAGAACCTGAGGGGGGTTTGTCCTGCGGATAATAGTGCTGTCTGCCTCTGTGTGCCAAGGCTGTTGTGTATGGCCATGAGCTAGCAGTGGTACAAAGTTGCAAGGGATGTGATCTGCCTTGTAAGGGTGGGGTGTCTTGGATGGAGATCTGCTGTCAGTTCACTCACAATGCTGATGAGCTCCTTGATGTCGTGTGTTTTGGTGTCTCAGCACTATCTGAAGGATCTCCACTTGTCCTTGCTGATGATATGGTGATGGCTGTGTGTGGTCTTTTCCAGGCCTGTAAGGTAAATGATGGCTCTTTGTGTTGCAAGGTGTGTAAGGTCTGTAGGAGTCCAGTAGGTCTGCCTTGTCCCAGGTGCCTTAACTATTGTTGTGCTTCACAGGAAAGTCCGTCAATGTGGCAAGATTGTTGGATCAGTTGCTGATCCAGTGCGTGAGGTTTCAGGGTGTTGCGTTGGTGTTGTTTTGAGTGTCCCACACAGCTTGTCTGTGGTGACTTACATCAAGCATCTTTGGGGGATCGTTAGCAGGGTGTGGGGCAGTGTGTTGCTTGTCGGAGACGTCAATTAAAATGTTGATGGACCAATGATGGATGGTGGTGTGGTTCTCCTCCAGCAAGAAGTTACTGGCCCCCAGTCACATGTAGCCTGTGGAGGGGAGGGCGTGCGTGCAGATGTACGTGTTGATGGCTTAGCACAATTGTGGATGTAGGCCTGGATATCTGTAGATGAGTGTTACTCTGAGGGTTGCCAGGGAGTTGCTGCAAACCCGGATTTGTGACCCTGAGGGTGTACTTGTGAATCAATTGCAATTCATCCTCCGGGATTGTTGTTGCCGTCCCTGCGGGTGATCTTGTGTCCGTCTGAGATGGCAATGAAGAAGTCATGTGCTGATGATGCTTATGTCCAGGTTACTGTCATGAAGGTGATGTGTGGCCCTGTTGTGTTGAGGAGGTAACAGAGTCCAATGGCGTGCTGGTGGACGGAGCGGGTGTGGAGTAGGAGGTACATGACCTGGTTGTTCTGACAGGGTCTGGTAGGTGGGGCAGCGCTGTGTAGGCAGTTGGAGTTGCACACTCAGCATGCGAAGGTGTCGTGTGTGCGCTTAGGGGTTGGCTGATAGCAGGCGGATGATTGTCCGGAGGACATTGCTTGGAGGTTGGCTGCAGCATGAGCCTGTTGTGTGACGTGGGTCATGCAAAGACCAGAGGTTCGGGCACTGTGCATGTTGCAGGCGCACATGGTCCTGCCTTTGGCACGGCGTTGGCGCAACAGTGGCACAGACAAGCTGCTGGCTGTATTAAGAATGGGTGGAGTGGGGAAGGGAGGAGCATTTTATAGGCGTGTGGGTTGCAGAATCATGGCACTCGGCAGGGCGGTGCCGCAGGTGACGCAGCAGCAGGCGGAAGGGGTGAGAAACTATGCAAAAAGTAGCACACAAAGACAAGGAGGTCAGAAAGGCACTGTGCAACAGGTGTATGTAAAGGAAGGAGTGTCAGGTAAATCATGGGTCACTACGAGAAAATGTATGACCAATCACCAAAAATGACGGGCACAGGGTCAGGCAACAAAATGCGGAGCTGCGCACAGGAGACACACCATCAGCATGTGTTCACGTCCTGTTGTGTGGAGCAACATGCACAAATACATACACAACCAGGGACTTCATGCACAATAGATATTATTAGCCATGAAGAACTGCATGCATGTTGCAGAAGTAGACACAAACATATGCTCAATATTTGACAAGTATGCCATGGATGACGCATGCAAACTGGCTAGAGAGCTGCAGTGACAGAGATGAGGCACTTTGGATTGTGCTGAACACCTTTCTTCCACATACACACACAAAAGGAAATGCACCATGTGAACAGACTCACAGGTCAGTTGACAGAACATGTGGGACATACGCTGGACCCCCCCTTCACGACACGGATGATGTCAATCCCAAAGAACTGGCACACAATTCAAGGGGATGAGCCAAACAAATCCTGCTGCACACGGAGAGGCTGCAATTCCCCATAGAGCCTGTTGTTGTGATGTCCCACACTATGTCCACCCGTACCATCCGCAATGTTTCAAAGGCAAGGTTTACACACATTGATGCCTTCATCAGACGCCACACTCCACTACAGATGACAGTCAAGATGGATGACTATCATGTCATGGGAGTGATGCTACATGTTATACGCTCCATGGTGAGAAGACATTTATGCATGGTACCACAACATGCACAGAAGCAGGCCCACACATTCCCAACCCGTACCACCACCAAAAAGCCTTGCTGCTATCCTTACCCAAACTGACATTTCCACATGTCCGTGCATGGAACGCTGATTCAGCACACGTTGCAATCCTCATGAGGAATAGCAGGAGGACAAAGATGACACGAGCAGACAACAGGCACAGAAACCTGGGAATGACAGACACACAAGAAGTCACCTAAAACAATTCTCGCTACACACATGGACATTTACAAAACATGAACAATGTTGGACGCATGTAAATTTCAAAGAAAGTCTCTCCGCAAAACTGTGTGGCATGACATCATCACTCGAGTGATACATCAGAACTCACATCAAAGTCACTTGGCATTCAGTCATCTGGACACACACATTGCAACACATGCCACTCAATGCTACAAGCTTGCACACTCATACCCAGTGACTCACCAATATGAGAAGAAGTTGCGTATGAGCTGACTCCGGATATCATCCTCCTCCTCATCACTAGCCCCGTGAGCAAGCCCTTGATCCTCCACGGGTGGATGTTCCTGCTCATCCGGATCCAGGATGAGTGGCACTGCCTTCTCAACGGCCATGTTGTGCAGCATGCAGCACATGAGGAAGATTCGGCAGACCTTCTCCGGGGCATAAGGGAGGGACCCGCCTGTCTTGTCCAGGCACCGGAATCAGCTCTTCAGGAGGCCAAACGTCCTCTCAATCACTCGCCTGGTCTGCCCGTGTGCATTGTTGTACCTGTGATCTGCAGCTGTTCTTGGGTTGCGGAGAGGTGTCATTAGCCATGGCATGTTGGGATATCCAGAGTCCCCTACATGGAAACATCATGTAAAAAAGTGGGTCAGGAGATGCCGTAAGAGCCAAAGATACCGCAACACACAGGACAAACAGAGTATACCCACCAACAAGACATCTTGTTCGTTGTGCAGACGCAGCATCATTTGTGGCACCCTGCTACGCCTCATGATGTAGGCATCGTGTGCTGATCCTGGAAAACGTGCACAGACATGGGAAATCAGCATGTTAGCAAGACACACCACAAGGGCATTTATCGAGTGGTAATGTTTTCTATATGCGATAGGCTTGTTCCTGGCCCTGTGGTGGTACCAAAGCCACATGTGTACCATCAATGGACCCAATGACATGGGGCATCCCTCCCAGGGCATAGAAATCACCCTTGACATCTGTCAACTCCTCAGGAGTAGGAAATGTGATGAATTCATCAAGGTGCTCCAACATGGCTGCTAAAACATCACGCAGGACACGGCTGAACATTGTCTGTGACATGCCACCAACATCAGCTATGGTGAATTGAAACGTACCTGTGGCAAAAAAATGTAGGGCTGCCATCACCTTCATCTTTGGGGTCAGCGCAGTAGGATACCTGTGTCGCGGTTGGAGGTGTGGTTCCAGCCTGTCGGTCAAGTCCTCAATCAACTGTTGAGTGAATCTGTAACGTCGGATGCAGGCACGTTCCCTCATGGCACCCAAGTCTGGCATTGGTCTTGGGACAGGCGGTGCCCTGCAAGACATTGTTTGTAAGAATGAAGATTGAGAGTCTGCCAAAATCAATGTCAATGAACATGGCACATGCTACACTGCTAATACACATCAGGTAACTATGGAGTCGGGTGTGTGCAATACATACAGGACACATATGCAAGCTTGCTGACACTCCTACAAAAAGCCAGATACACCTGTTGATTGTCAAGTCTACATGACATGGCCTGAAATGAGTTGGTGGCCAGTCTGAGTGAAGAGCCACAGATATCACCGGAGTGACACACAACCACATAGCTGCATTGGAAGGATGTCATCTCATCCACACAGCTGACTGCAAGGCACACACACAGGTCACAAGGAATGTCAAATGTACATTGCAATGAAGGGGTACACGTGACATGAAAAAGACACAGCCATTGAGACAACGCAGACATGTATGACTGGGAAAATATGATGTCCGATGCACACAGACCCTACTGCGGTGGGAATCCACATGGTGTGCGTAGATGTGTCCCATGCCCATCTCCACACAGCCCCATGTTGGATGCACCAACAGCAGATGCAGTTGACGTAACACTGACATCAAGCTCATGGGAACACATGACACACACCTGACATAGTCACAAAGGGGCACGCAGATCGTGACATGTCAGTTGATAGAGTGTCCCTGTCCCTGGCATCAGGATAAGGTGCGGGTGGGGATGACTGTGCCATCCCACTGCTGCTGTGCATGACACAGTTGGACTAGAGACACACGTGGCAAGTGTCAAGGTGATGTGTGCCACATAGTGCCCCATCACACATGACATGTGTCCACAGGTCATCACACATCAATTGTGCAACTAGATGAGATGACCTGTGCAGTATCACTGGCTGCCAAACCTAGGGCCTGCACATAACAGTATGCAATGACAAATACGTGATGGACATCCTTGTGCGACTCGTAGCACTCCATTCCTGGCATGTGTGCGCCTGTATTACCATTGTAAGCGTGTAAAATGCGTACCCGTAGGTGTCTAACGTACTGTACTACTAGTGCGTACCCGTACGTGTGAACTAGTGCGTACCCGTAGGTGTCTAACGCACTGTACTACTAGTGCGTACCCGTACGTGTATAACGTACTTTACTACTAGTGCGTACCCGTACGTGTATAACTCACTTTCTTACTAGTGCATACCCGTCGGTGTCTAACGCAGTTTACTACTAGTGCGTACCCGTACGTGTGAACTAGTGCGTACCCGTAGGTGTCTAACGCACTGTACTAGGGCCCGATTCACAGAACTAACTTAAGACAAAATCCTAAACTTACTACCATTTTGGTATTCACAGAAGGCACTTACTCATTTTGGTATTCACAGAAGGCACTTACTCATTTCGGTATTCACAGAAGTTAGGAGTCCTAACTTTAGGACTCCTAAATGCCTTCTGTGAATACCGAAAGTCTTAAAGTTAGGATTTTTCTCAGTTTAGGAGTAGTAAAGTTAGGAGTCCTAACTTTAGGACTCCTAAATGCCTTCTGTGAATACCAAAAGTCTTAAAGTTAGGATTTTTTTCAGTTTAGGAGTCCTAAAGATTACACAGCCAACTTTTGCCAGTTATTATTATTTACTTTTTCACTTTTTGAACTCAAGTCAACAGCATGTGTTTAAATCTTCTAGTGAGTGCTTTGACAACATATACATCCTTTCTAACCTGTACAGAGAACCCTGTTGCAATCTTAGTTGCAGTAATACTAACAACCTCACCTGTGTGAACGTCACTCAGTCTTCTCCCCCCCCCAAATCCACCCCGTCTTAAATGTGTACTACTTAACTGCAGGTCAGCCAGTAAACACGCCACCGATATCTTCGACATCATCCAACACAATGATTTAGACATTATCATCCTCACTTAAACTTGGCTAAATCTAGCTTCCACTCCTATCTTAGACCTCCTAATACCCCCCACTCATGACATAATTAGGCTTGACAGAGCTCTGAAAATGGGTGGGGGACTAGCATGTATTCACAGAAACACAATTTTGGTTTCTCACTCAGACTCTTTGACGCCTGCCTCCTGTGAATACCACTGTCTCACTATATCAAGTATGAACCTACCGGTTTTGCAAACTTCGCACCTTTTACCACCCCCTGGGTGACAATCTCCCTTTCACTGAGCAGCTAATGGAAATCATCTCTAGTAATGTCCCAAATCCTCCTTGGTGATTTCAACCTTCATTGGTCTAACCCCAACGACCCCGATGTATCTTGCATTAAATCTTTCTTAATTGATCAAGATCTGACTCAGCACTGTGTCCAACCAACTCATAACAAAGGAGAAACATTAAACCTCATTATTTCTAAAGAGCAGTCTATCTGCATAGATTCCATTACCCCTTGTGACTGGTCCGACCACCTCTGCATCCTCTTTTATATCAACAGGGAGCTATTGATGAGGAAGGCTCAACCACAAAAATCTAAGATTTGGAAAAGGGACATAAGAGCTATAAACTCTGACGAACTAGCTGGCCATTGTAAATCTGCCCTCTCCTTCCAAGCTGACATAGTTGAGGTTCAATCACTCACCGACGCCTACAATTCAACCATCTCCAACATCATGGAGAATATTGCTCCACTCCAACTAAGAAATGCCTCAACAAAAATATCCAAACCTTGGTATAACGAAAACTTAAACTCAGAACGCCACTACCATAGGGCATTTGAACGGTCATGGCGAGTCATTTCCTCCTCGGACCAACTAAAACTCCTTAGAGACGCCAGGAGCCGATACAACAAACAAATCGAGAGTGCTAAGGTGACTTACTTCAGGCACCACCTGGATCAAGTGGCAAACCGCCCCAAGAAACTCTTTGAATTGGTCAAACAACAATCAGTCGTTGGGTCTAACCAATCTGATCCTGGTGGCAACTCACCCTCTTGCGATGATCTTGCCGCCTTCTTCACGGAGAAATCAAGAATCATCAACATTGACCTCGCCTCTAAGAAGGCTCTACTACCTTCTTCCATTGCTGCCTCACCCATTGACTCCTCTGTAAGGCGTAAATCGACCTCCACGAATTCCAAGCACAATGCATCACGGGGCACTTTTACCACATTTAGTGAATATGATATCTTCAATATTCTTCAGAATATCAACCCTTCCAACCACTTCAGCGACCCGCTGCCCCCTTCCATCTTCAAAGAAATCAAGAATGCACTGATCCCCACATGGACTAGGATTGTTAATGCTTCCCTAGCACAAGGCATGATCCAAGAATGCCTTAAAGCAGCTCAGGTAACACCCATACTAAAAAAAACTAACGCTGACAAATCTGATCTCAATAACGTCCGCCCCATTTTCAACATCCCCACTTTAGCGAAACTACTTGAAAAATGTGTGCAATCCCAACTCTGTGCCCACATAGAGAATTACCAACTCCTAGACCAGCATCAATCGGGCTTTAGGAAGTGGCACAGCACTGAATCGGCTCTCACTCACGTTTTTGATGACATTTTGATAATGCTCGACCAAAATGAATCCTGCCTCCTGATCCTCCTCGACCTTTCCTCCGCATTTGACACGGTTAATCATGAAACAGAAAACATGTTTCATGTTTTCTGTTTCATAATTTTTTATCGCCTCGTTGTAAATATGCCCCTATGTACGTTGCCAACAGGGCCGGACTGACTACCGGGCGTTTTGGAATGCTGCTGAGCTGGGGGCTGATTTCGTTGATGGGGACCTGCGTGTACTGAACGAAATTCGTTTTGCTTTAGTTATTTCGAAGTACACGCAGGTCTCCATGAACGAAATCAGCCCCCACCGCAGTGAAATCCGTCCCATGCTCGGCAGAATTCCATAACGCCCGGTAGTCAGTCTGGCCCTGGTTGCCAAAAAAGTGAACGTCAGCTGACTATCGGATAAACTTCGAAGAAAATGTTGAATTGAATAAACCTTATCACTTTCAATAGGTTTTGATTTAGAATCATAAAGCCTTTCCTTTAATTTAAAGAGTGCTGATTCCTCGTTAAAGGCACAATACAATCTCAGAAATAGTGAATTAGTGCAAACTGGGCAGAGGCCTAGAGACAGCAGTCAGCTGCACATGCGCCATCTCCCCCAAGAAAGACAATTCAGGATAATAACAGGGGCAGAGGAAATGACATCACAACCATTTGACACAAGTGCAACCACAGGAAGGGCCATCGTGTGACCTTTGACCTGGTGAACACAGCTGCTGCCAGTCCAGGCTGGATCTTAAAACACAAATACATGCTTGAGTCTGTTCTACAAGGAGTAATGTGACCTCTTCATTCCAGGTCAGCTCAGACACTGTCTCGAGTCGTGACCTTTCCACTTACCAATACTCGATTCCAGGTGTGTTTGTGTAATTAGTTGAATGTAGGCAAAACAAGACTACAACGCCCAGAATTCATTTGGTTGTCAAATGAACGTCCTGGCCCTGAAACAGCATCAGTAATGACCTCGAGGGAGGTAAGCCACCCCAATGAGACAATATGTTCCCCATGCCCCTGCCTGCCCATCACAGAAGTGCCACGTTAGAAAAGGGTCATCCAGGAATCCACGCAGTGATGACATCACCAGAGTATCGGCAGGTGCTTCTTTAGAAGTGCTTTATGTTTGGTTGCAGAGGTTTAAAACCCACTCACGGAACCATTGTTAACAACTCGGCGTGTTTATCAGATGCACTCTGGGGCGAGCCCACGCCGGATTACTGGGCCTCTTCAAATGTCAGCTTGGCCACAACTCTAAGCTTCGGTGTTCACCACTTCATCAAAGGAAGGATGTGTGTGAGGACACGCTCTGTGGCCGCCTGGAACGTGTAACTCGTGTGCATTCAGCAGCAAACAAAAACTCCCACTCTGAGCCTTCAGAACTGCGCATCCGAAAATGTTTATTACCCCAGAACTTTTAAAAGAGAACTGGTGTTTTTAGAAATATACAGTCTTTTTTTCTGATGCACCCTCACAATCCAACCAACATCGGTTGCTTTATGGATACCTTGGGGCCGCTGTGCCAGATGTGAATCAAGCCCTTTGCTCTTTGCTCCACATCAGTTGTGCCCAATACTGCCTCACTTCCAGACCAGATTATTTGGGTAATTCCCAGCTATGCAAACGATTCCCATTCACAATACTTTTGTGTAAATTTACCGGAAACAATGATCATTACAATGTGATGACATGGACCTGGCCAGCTTGGACCAACTTTGAATGCCTGCTTCAAAGACTTCCTGCCTTTCTACTCGTCCAAACGTCTAACTGCAGCTATCCAGCGTCAGTCATTGTCCCGTGGAGCTTTCTGGGTCAACACCGAACCACAGAGAGGGGTTTTAAGGAATGTCTCTTGATCTAAGGCCTGACCTTGGAGCGAAACCGAGCACTCCAGCTGGAGTCACTCTGGGCGGGAACGGGGCCACTAAAAGCATCCTTCAGGTGTGGTGGCTTTAACAAGTTGTCTTAGCGTCTGAAAGCCAGGGGCTCGTTAGTGTTTCAGGAAGAGAACTGGCAGCTGGTGACGGGTGTCCCGACATGCACCGCGCCGATCCGAGCAGGCCGCCGGAGTCCTCCTTTTGCTGAGTCAAACGTGACCGGTCCAGCTGACAACATGTTCAGAGGCCTTTACCTTCCACGCCTAGGCGAGCTTCTTTCGTATGTTTGTGGCCAGAATCCTCACTGGGCGACTCACCGTGAATCTGTCGCGCGGCCACGCCCTCCCATCCCTCCCGTGAGCAGGATGTGCCCCGTGTGCGCAGGTGCTGGGATCACAAAAGGGTTACAACAGATATGCTCTGAAATCTGCTGTGTCTTCTTGGCCAGCAGCCCGGGGTGGCGCGTCCATCTGCCGCCTCGCTCCCGTGTTTCTTCTTATCACTCTGATGCAGGCTGCAAGACCCGCTTCCTATTGGTGGGCCTCGTTGTGATGCCCGAAAGCAATCTTAGCTCGGAAAAGGAGCTGGCTCTTCCATATGCACGAGCCCCCAGCGATGGCGACAGAAAGAACAAGGTTGTGTAGCGGATAAAGGCGGCCGTATCTTTCTAATGCCGGTCTGCACAGGTCGGTCAATCTCCAAACCTGTCTCATTTTCCATCTGGCTGCTCGTGTCTTGCTTTGGGTCTGGCGGTGGCCGTCTGCGATTAGGGCCATGTGTTAACCTGCCTTTTCCTATTTTCTGATTGCTTCTGATTTTTTTAGCTGGGGATTGTATAAGCGCAAAATTCTGGCATAAGCACAACATGTCATTTTCAGCACCCTTAACAGTTCAGTTGTGTAACATGCCCTATCTAGCACGATGTTTCTATACTTTTACTACCAAACCTTTTCAAGAAGTTTTTGCCATCACCTCTCTCACCAGGAATGCACATGTGACCTCCTGGTAATGCATTATCATTCTTGTCCCATTTAATACGTTGTTGAGAGCGAGTTTTTCTGCAGCCCCAGGGCACCGAGGGGTTACAGACCCTTCTGCAATCACAGATACCACTACAGGGAACACTGGCGCTTTGACCCTCATTCACGGATTTTTGGTAACTTCATCAATCTGATTCGGAGCCCAGCGTCATGCATGTACCACTTTACATGGTGCAAAAGTGACGCAGGGCTCTCATAAATATGACCCTATAAGAAAAGGAGTTTACTCATATGCGCCAGTTAATTCCTTTCCTGTGTCCTGCTCGATATTTCTGAAGCATTAGCTTTGGTATAACTTTGCCTATAAGATCCTGTGTAGTTCTTGGGTGTTAGTGCTAGTTTGGTGGCTCATGAGGAAGCCTGGTAGGAAGGGACCAAGTTGGCCCCAGCATTACTCCTGGACCCCCGCCACCCCGCTGCCGAAAGGGTGTACCGCCATAGTATGTAAAATCTCTATTGAGGAGGTTCTCTTTCCCCTTCTAACTGGAGGTACACGGTGCCCCTGCACAGACACCGAGGGTGCATTATGGGCCGTGATGTAGTATCCGCGATCACCGTTTCAGAGCAGGGGTAACCTGCACCCTGGCCCCTGGGGGGCAGTGAATATCAAGGGGCTACAGCACTTATAAGCATTCGACAGTTGCTGTCCAAACTCAGTTTCATAAGCCATTATTATTGTCTTTTGTTGACTAAGGCGCCTTCTTGGGACAGTCACTCTAGTTCTTCCCGTTGCTGCAGTGGAGAGGAGAGACCTCAAAATGGACTCTGCGCCTCATATCACAAGGGGTGACCCCGTACCCTCGTATGCCAGGCTATGAACACTCTTTGGGTGCACTGAAGGGAGAGGCCTAGTAACACTCTGGGAAAAGTTCAAAATTGTGACCTCAGGTAAAAGTTGTTTCTCTATTGTTTAGTACTTTATTTATTTATTTATTGAGTTTGATGTAGCGCTGTCTAGACCCGGAGGTATCAGAGCGCTTTACATGAGGATTAAACAATGTTACAGCATTAAATCAGTTACAGTTACATTCGTTACTAGTGCATTGATGACATAGACAAATTAGAAACTGATTCCAGTAGAGGGGATTGGGAGAATATCAGGAGGCAGAAGAAAGGGCATGGGTTGAAGAACAGTGGGGTACAGTAGAGGCAGAGGGGCGGGGGGAAAGGAGCCTCATGGTGATCATGCCCCTAGATGCGGGGGAGGGAAGGGAACATAACGGGGAGACGAGGAAAAACAGTGTCCGATGTCCGGCTGGGTAGGTGCCGGCCGAGAGGGTGAATCCCAGGGCCCAACTCCTCTATAGCTACATATGATAGCTCCACCGGGTATCAGCCAAAGGTTAAGCAGGCTCCGCGGTAAGTCCAAACAGTTGAAGATTTAGCCCAGGGGGCAACGTCATAGTTCCATTGAAAGTAGTGTAGGAGAGGGCTGGAAGTCCATAGGGAGGAGAACAGCAGTGGAGAAAAAACGATGAGACCTATGTCCGAAGTCCGGCTGGGTAGGTGACGGCTCTAGCGGTGAGCCGGAGCCAATCTCCCCTATAGCTGTCGATGCAGCTCCACCGGGAATCGGCCATGGTGCTCGTGCTCCGCCGGGATAGAATGAAGATCATGAAGTGTCCAAAGGTCTCGAGTCCGGAAACGGGAGAATGAAGAGGACAAGAGGATGGTAGGATAGGATATGGAGCTTGACTGCCATCTTAAAGTCAGGCAAGTTAAGTCGGTTGATCCCTGTAATTCTGCGACTGCACTTGCCACTAGATCTGTGTTTCTTTAACTCTGCTATGCCTTTGAAGGTCAAGGTAGGACCTCCGATCTCAGGGATAGCCAAGTTGGAGACGTCAGGGACAGAGAGATCCAGAACCCGGAAAAGGTATAAATTAATCTTGAATGCCCCCAAATACGAGTGTTATTTCCCATCAACAGGGGCCCCAGGGATCAGAAGGTACCTTCAGTGCTACACTCACCCACACTTGCAGTCCTTCATTCAGGCCCACAGTTCACTGGCAGCATCTTCAGTGCACTATTCTCCAGCGTTTTGTGGCTTTTGGTAGACAGTCTGTAACCTCCAGGTCCGCTCCCTCCACCCACCTGCAGTACATCCGGCCACCAGCCTTTGACGTGGGGGTCCTGCCAACAATAATCCCCTCAGCGCGAGTTAGCCGATATATTCCACAATAAGGCCTCACCAAAGCTTGTCATGCACTGTGGAGGAGGGACGCCGAACCAAATTAAAAAGTAGGCCGTCAGGGTGTAGAATGGCCGATTACTCCCAGCGTGCACACACGGCTGCAACGAAGAGTGCAGGTCGGGAGAAGGGGGGGAGAAGTCCAGCGCCGCCCCCACTCATCGCCACATCACAGGGTCCAGGCCAGGAGTGCTCCGATGGCGGCCGCGTACACCAGAGCCCACCCGGTGCGGCGCTGCAGTTGCAGATGACGACGTGCCCTCCCGAGCCTACGATGAATCGGTTGGGACGAGGCAAGAGCTAGAGTGATTTTCAGGCCGGGGAGAGGTCAAAATCCGCCAGCGCCTGCAGACCGCTTCCGTGCACCATGGTCTCGTACTATGATGCCGGGTAGCGTCGTGGCTGGAAATCCGCCTCCTGCTGGCTCACGATTACGGGGCCAAGAACTCGGGCTGGGGCTGTCGAAATTTCTACCCGCACAAACCGGATGACTCCTGGATGCAAGGGTCTCCCAGTCGGCAGGTACAGCTGGCTCAACGGATACATTTGACGGATGTAGGGGAGAGATTACTCAGTTGGTAGACGGAGCCTTAAACAAGTGCGGCCATCTTAGGTGCTGGCTAGCCACATCATTTTAGTTTACTGTGTATGAATATCAATGAACAACAGTAAAATGATTGTGATCAGAATACTCAACACAAGGACCAGTGGCATGTTTTGCAGATTCAGCACTTTTACTGGCAAAGCAACTCCTAACTGAGTGTTGGAAATCCCCGGCACCCCCACCCCCTTGTCTCCCACAGTCAGGAAGAGGTGGCGCAGTTGGGAATGGCTGACAGCAAAGCACTGTAGAAAGCACTACAGAGGCTTGCGGAAGTGACCCATAGCACTGGACTGGGATGCGCTGCTTGAAACCTTGAAGGCCCAGGAGACTGCCAGCGACTAACTTTCACCCAGCGAGGACATTATCTATGGCGTGCTCTGTACTCCATGGTCCAGTACTACTGCTCCACCCTAACATCTAATATCCCCTGTGCTACCCAATTATGCTCCTGTACGAAGTACTATTGATTACCATGGTGTTAATGGCACACTCTGCTATAGATACCTGTTCTCAGCGGACTCACCGATCCCACTGGCATCACCCTCACATAAATATTTCCACCCAGTTACATGACATCGGTGTATGTATGAATACTGTAACAATGTCAAGTTTGTGCAAAGGGTAGGATAGGGATAGGGTTGAATGCTTATGTTTAAAGTCTACATTGACATAATTGACTTCCATAACAATTTTGTTCACCTGTATTGTAATTACGGACAATTTCTGCTTTCACTCCCACGGCACGTAAAAAGGGAATTTTACTCAATGTTAGACCTGTCATCCTTAGGGTGGTCTTCCCTCAACTTTTTGCCTGATTACCTCCACTTTTTGCTGTATCTTTTTGTTGGCCTTAGGTTCGTAAGCACTTTACCACTGCTAACCAGTGCTAAAGTGCATGTGCTTCTCCTCTAAACATGGTGCATTGGTGTATACAGGATTGGCATATTTAGTTTACTTATAAATCCTGTGTAAAGTGGTATACCATATTTAGAGGGCCTGTAATCTAAATGCTACTAGTGGGCCTACAGCACTGGCTGTGCCACCCACACAAGTAGCCTTTCAAACCTGTCTCAGGTCTACCATTGAAAGGCTTGTGTGGGCAGTTTACTGCTAGTATGACTTGATATTTAAAACCACTTGCCAAGCCTTAAACTCCACATTCATTACATGTAAGTCACCCCTAGAGCAGGCCCTGGGTAGCCCTAAGGGTAGGGTGCTTTGTACCTAAAAGATAGGACATATATCTTTATGTTTTACATGTCCTGGTAGTGACAAAAAGCTACATTACTTTTTCACTACTGTGAGGCCTACTACTCTCACAGGCTAGCACTGGGAATTCCTTAAAAAACTTTAAAACTATAACTCCTTATTAAAAGTAGTGTCTAAATCATATTTCATATCTGTGCAATGGTAATGATAAATCCTCTTTAGTAGTAAAGTTGATTATAACATAACTGTTTTAGAAATGGCACTTTTAGAAAGTGGACATTTCTCTGCTCCTACTGCTCTGTGTCTTGCAGCCTGTCTCCAATGCATGTCTGAGATGGTTGACAGCTACACTTTGTGTATTTCCTCTAGAAAGCCAAAAACACAGAAAGAATGGGCATGACAGAGAGCGCATCTGCAGTCCTCTACATGCTGCTAACTCTTCCTGGGCAGGAAGAGAGGGGGGAGCTGACACTTACACCTGAATACACCTGTGTCCTACACAAAGGACTGATTATCCCCCCAGATAACCTGACAGACAGGGCTTGTGTGAAAGGTGACCTGTGCACTTGAAGGGCTTACTTTGAAGTCACCTCCACTTCAAAGGCACATTTGATCATAAGTACTGGGGCTCTAAAACTACCAAGAAAGTAACCTACTGGACCTGTGAAGAACTCTGCCAGGAGTAGACTGCTGTGCAACAAGGATTGCCACTCTGCTTGGCTGACTGTTCTGAAGGATTTCCTGCTCTGCTTTTCTGAGCTGCCCTGCTACCTGCTGATCTCTGCCCTGCTGAGGACATGGACTGGACTCATCTCACTTGAATCCAGAGTGACTCCAAGGGCTTGCCTCCTGTTTCCGAAATATCAAGGCCATCAAAGACTCACTAAAACTCTGCTGCTGCTACTGGAATCTGCCATCTGTGAGTCCTCCCTTGTCTTATGTGGCAATCCACACCTAGCCCTTAGAAGTAGGTTCTGCAGCTGTTTCTGATTCAAAATAGACGCAGTGACGAATTTGCCCCCGATGGTAACCGAATCATTGCCCTTCGATGCCGATACAGGAACCAATCTATGACATCGCCTCACTAGACTGCACAGCTCAAGGCCAATGGACAGCCGGCTCAACATCGACGCAGCACCAGCATCGCAAAGGGGTTCGAAGCTGAAGCCTTTATCGACGGCACGGATCGGTGCCGATGCTTTGCCTCCATCCACGGTATCGATGACGAAGCAGCAACTCCTCGCATCGAGTCTTCAACATTGACGCTTGCTTCATTCAAGGTGCTTGGTCAGCGTGACTTGTCTGAGTCCTGTATCCGACCTGCCCTCCATCACGGTTTGCCTTAACTTTGGATTTATTACAGTCTAGTGTGACCTCAAGTAACTCCTTAGCTCCATTGACTTCAAAGCATATTTGTGGTTTATTGTTTAAAATTTCACAACTCTGGTTTTGCTTATTGGATTTTTTTTCATTGTGGTCCTGACTTTCTTATACAAATATTCTCAATATTTCTAAACCTGTGTGGAGTATTTTTGTGGTGTTTTAATTGTGTTACTGTGTGTGTGTGTTGAACAAATACTTTACACATTGACTCTTTAGATAAGCCTGACTGCTGTGTGCCAAGCTACTAGAGGGTAAGCACAGGTTATATTTTACTGTGTATCTAGCTTACCCTGGCTAGGATTGTGGTGCCTACTTTGACAGGGTGCCTACCTCTCTAAAAAGAGATGGTTAGCTTCAAAGCATGCACCACCACTGATGTATGTATGCTGAGTCCCAAAGGAGAAAACAGCCCTCCTCTACCCCCAGGCACATTTGCACCTGCGCTGGCAGTAAAATTAGATAATCAGCATGTGTACACCCTTAGAAGGCTAGCGTCACCCCTAGGGTGGGCTTCCCGGTCTGTACATCCGAGGAAGGTTTTTGCCATTTTTAGAAGTGCCAGAATAGAGGGTTCTGGGTAGAAAAGTTGACACACATCCCGGATGCGGTTACCTCAGGGGTGGATTAGCCACTGGGGCTAGTAGCCAATTGGCTACTTACACCCACACCCCTAATGCCCCTAAGGCTAGGATTTAAAGGGCACCCCTGGCACCAGAATTTCAGAAGACTTGCAACCAAGGACAAAGAAGAGACCCGAGTCTGCGACTTCAGGACCTGCACAATTCAAAGGCACAATAACCTGCACCTGTAGCAACCACCCTCCCACTGCAGGAGTGCGGCTCGTCCCGAACCAAAGACGTGCTTCGCCAGACAGTGGGACCCCTTTGAGTGCCAAAGGCAACTCCAGACTCCCTTGGAGCAGTGGCACTAGTCCCCTGCAGCCCACAGGAAAAAACAAGCTCCCAGAACCAAAGAATTGCTGGACATCCGGCCCGCCAAGGGATCACCCAAAAGTAGATGAGCCAGTGCATAGTGGGAAAGGTAGTCATGACCTCCTGAAAGTTTCAGGTGGCTACCGATTTCCCCTGGACCTCCAGACGTCAAAATACCATCTCGCTGTCCTCACCGCTGCCAAGGGTTGTTGGTGACCATTCCGGTAACCCCCATCTTTGCTCAATGCTGCTACATGAGGGAACTTCACAGCACCTTTAACCAACCACAGCAGTGGCCCCGTTGTTGATCTTTTGCATCTGTTTCCTCACCAGCACTGTATAAGCAGTAAACTCAGCTCTCCCACAGCTCCTGCTTCAGCACCAAGGACAGCCAGGGCAACTCTACACCCGGGCCTCTCAGGCCAGGTAAAATTGAACTGACTGTTGTGGCTTGATCCTGGGATCCACATCACCTTAACCCTAGGTGGGTTCCACATAACTTGACCTGCAAGGGACCAATTGTCATTAGTGCTTGTCCCCATTGACCGCAATGATAATATTTTGCTGTACTGAAATGCAGTGATTTATTTTTTCCTTCTAAAATGTATAACTCTAGTTACACTCATCCGATTGCATTCAATTTGGTGTCTAAATTAATATAAAAATCTGGTTTATTGTTAATAATTGGTGGCGGATTTCCTTCGAGCTGTGCCAATTACTTATCGTCCATGTTGGAACTCTGAAATGCTTAGCATGTTCCTCTAATAAAGCCTGACTGCTCTTTGCCACACTGCCAGGAATGAGCTAAGGATTTATTATTGTGAATCCAAGGACCATCTCTAGGATATTGTGAGAGTATTACATAGTGAGTCCTAACCAGCATCACTACATAATACTCCACTTTCCTACAGGAAGAGCCTTATGTGTGCCAGCCAATCATATCTGCATGTATTTAACCAATTACAACTGCTCTTTAGCTGTGCAAAACATTAAGTGGGTGGAGAAGGTGTGGTATGTGAGTAAGCTCCTTTGGGGAAGGCTCTAAAATAGGAAGAAATATGGCAAATTATGATGTTGTAATATTCTTACAAAACTTGTATAAAAATAATTTCAGTATCACTACCCATATGAGGGATATAAGAGACAGTGCTACTGAATCAAAGGCAGACCAATAGAAGAGTTATTGCCGTGGAGCACAAGTGAGCCTTTAACTCTTCTCTATCCCACACTAATAGAAGTAAAGCCATGGGAAATAATGAGACAGTCACTGTGCCCTATATTTATACCTAAGAGTGAAGGCAAATAAAGAAAAACATTATTACAACAAGAAAACAAGCATTGAAAAGCCAACAGGTCTGGCCTTAATAAGATGGTGTAGTTGTTATTTTTTTTTTTATTGCAACCATGTGGCACAAACGGAAAAGGGAAAAAAAAAAGAAAATATGCCATTGCCAAATGTGGCTGTCATACACCTGCAATAATAATGTAAAATGTTAAACTGTTTACTGATGCGATTGCTTAACGAGTGACTTAAAAAACAAAATAACAATCCTTTAAGTTGTGTCATGCATTTTATTATTATTTGTGAAAGGGAGAAAAATAAATCAGCACCTAATGAAGCAGGCAGCTGCAAAGTTAAAGTGTAGTTTTATGACACCAACTTTACAAAGAAGAAGGAAAATAAATAACCATGCAACTAGACAGGCAAATACAGACTACAAAAATAGGAAGGTGATATAAAAATAAATAAAACACACAATTTGAACCAGTTTTGTCACTGGAGAGTAAGGAACTATTTGTGCATGTGTGTGAACAATTTGCACAGTTTTTGTGCCATCAATCAGAGTGAGGGGATCCAATGGGCAGAGAGGGCTGAACCACTGCCCATGCAGTATGCTGTCATGAGAAGAATCAAGATATGAATGGCAGTTAAATAGACCAATGGATGAAGCCAAAACCAAATTCATTAACTGAATTCTTAATAAAGCGCAAGGTTTGGAAGAATGGAATAAGCCACAAGATCATTTATATTATTAATATCATTACAATTTAATGAACTAAACAGTCTTGACAATGGTATTAATAAACTTATTTTAAAAGAAGAATGTTTGTAGAATCTGATTTACACTCAAGTGTCTGTGGTAATGACTATTTCTGTGTTGCAAAGACATTGCACATATAGTTTTTGTAATTTTTAATTGTCATTACATTTATATAGAGCTGCCAAGGTGTTGAAGTGCTTTACGGTGTGTAGCACACTACATTGGAATCCCAGGTTACGAGTTAATTCAGTGGTATTGTTGGCTACTGGGATTAGTCATGTGCTTTCAAGAAAACAACTCTAAGAAGCCAATCACAGAAGGGGAAGGGAAATTTCTTTCCGGCATAGCAGCACACATTTCGTCCGGATGCTTTGTGGTAAACACAGTACTTAATAATGCTCAGTTTAGTGGAAATACTTTAGTAATAAGCATTGTTGGCGAAGCCAGAGATGGGTATCTCTAGACATTTATTTCAGGATATTTGTCTTGTGGTACTGCATTTACCACAATGCATCTGGGCGAATTGTGTGCTGGAATGGCAGGCAGTATGTTCTTCGTGATTGACTCCTTGTTGAGCTGACAGGCTCTGGGATGCACTTGCACTCTGGGAGTGGTACAGAAACCTGAGAGGATTGTGAGCAGCATTGCCAGCACCCCCAAATAAAAGATAATACTCTCTACTGAAGAAGGACAAATATCCTGAAATACGGGTCTAGAAATTCACAGCACTGACTGCACAAGCAATGGCGAATACTAAGGACTCGCAACTAAAGTGAGTGTTATCATGCACTGCATTTACCACAATGCATCTGATGAATTGTGTGCTGGTATGCCAGGCAGTGTGCTCCCGCCCCTCTTTTGTGATTGGCTGCTGTTGAATTGTTGAGCTAACAACTCTAAAAGTCGTACAGAAACTTGACAAGACGGTGAGCAGCATTGCCAGTCCCCCCAAATGTATGTTGTTACTCTCACCTAAAAAAGGGGAAATGTCATGAAACACATATGTAGGGACACAGAATGCTGGCTGCACCAACAATGGTGAATACTAAGGGGCAGATTTATGAGCCACTTGCGCCTCATTTACGCCGCCGTTGCGTCACTTTTGTGACGCAGCGGCGGCGCAAATCCTGCGCCATGCTGCAGGGTATTTACAGATGCGTCACGTTGTAAAGCCCTGCGCCTGAAGGAGGCGTACCTGTGCAGGGGGGGGCATTCCGTCGCAGGAACGCCTCCTAAAAGTGGCTGAGTGAAATCTACAAGATTTCACTCAGTCACTTTTGAGCCAATGCTGCGTCAAAACCCTACGCCTGCTTGAAGCATTGTGGAGATAGGGCAGCCCCGAGCCTTCCTGGAGCTGCGTCGCGCTTGCGACGCAACTCCAGCAATGCGCCGCCCTTCCGCCATCAGATGCGTCACGCATCTGTTTATCCTTGCGCCACGATGCGCTGCATTGTAAATGCGGCACATCTATTGTGGCGCAAGGGTAAACTTTCGTGACGCATCTTTCCTGGCGCATCCCTGCTGATTTGCAGGGATGCGCCAGGAAACAAAAATCTGCCCCAGTATATTTTTCACTAAATTGGGTTTATCATACACTTCATTTACCACAATGCATCTGTATCCATTGTGTGCTGGGATACCACACAGTGTGCTCCCTCCCCTCTTTAAAAAATTTAACATTGACTACTGTTTACAAGGATTTCTGAGCTATTGTTTCTCACGTATTACGTGAAGATAATGGTTAGCATCCTTAAAGATCAAGATGTTTATATAATGTTTACAGTGTGCTTATTGTGTTTAAGGTATTGATAATTCAAGTAGGATAATTACTGTAGTCAGAAGGGTAAGACAGTACCTTTTCATGCTGTGTATTTCCTGTTCACAGAAATCCTAACCAAAACTCATATACACACATCAAGAGTTGGAAGTCTAGCTGCATTGTTTGTAAAATGGAGCGTAGGTTTGACCTCTTATTGACACAAAATGCAGGCGTAAGACAGAGACGGTCAAACTGTTGCAATCTCAACAAGCACATCTCTTTTATTATAGATTCTGGACTGTTTTATTTGGCCCACTAGGATTTATGATTGGTGTCTGGTTCTTTTATTCTGTACTGCATTTTCCCTATCTGCAGAAATTGGAATCAGGTAGATAGGCCAATAGCGGGTATGAAATATTAACCAATAATTAAATGTCAAATAGAGCCGGCCACTTGTCAGGCAAGCACAGGAGACTGGCTGTGACCCAGCCTTGTTAGTCTTTTAGAGATACTTTCATATTGGGATATGTGTTTTTCTGAATTAAAAGCATGTCTCTTCTCAACTAAGTACCTGATTACGATGCGGTCGGAAACGTCTCCGACCGCCGGTCAGAGCCATTCCGACTGCATCGTAATCAGGCTTTTGGATTTCTTTCTGACCGACCCATTAGGTTGGGGTAAATTGGAAAGGAATGCAACCGGACATTCCGACTGGCTTCCGACAGGCTCGGAGAGCCCATCCGCCAGTCAGAATGCTTTCAGTAATCCCAAGGGATTACGATGTCGGATTCAGATAGCCTTTTTAAACCGGCCATTCCGACACAGAAATGCTGCGGAAGTCGATTTTGGGGGCCCCCAGCAGGGCCCCCATGGGTGCAAGGCCTCCGGATGGCAGCCAGGGGGCTACTATGGTGCCCCCCTGTTGATCCCTGCACCCCATGGCAGGCACCTTGAGGTGACAGCCACATTGTGCATGGATGAATTGAGCCTCTTGTCTTTACAATGAGAGCATGCATTCCGGTCAGAATGCATGCTTCCTTTGTAAAGACTAGGAATGCAACGGAACAGTGTTCGGGCGCATCCTATTGCTGATTTGAGGCCGCCTTTATGGTATTTACTGTATTTTTCTGTGTCGCTTACGTGGAGAATTCTGTTCATTGATCCAGAACTCAGTTGTTGAGTGGTCCCAGTTCCTGTTTGATTTTTTCTCTGCTAATCAAAGTATCGATGACTTTGGAGAGGGCGGTGTCAATTGACACTACATCAATGGAAAAATATTGAGCCGAACGCCTGAGGTGCGAATCGAGTTGTCCTGATAATTGGGATTATTGGTGTTTGGCTCCCAAAACAACATCAACATTTTGATACACAGCCACTGTTTAGAGATATCCTCTACATAATCTGTTTTTTTACAGCACTTGATAAGACCGCTTCACTGTTCTAATTTTATGTGGGTGCTTTTGTAACACTTTAGCCAGGATGTATTAAGAACGCGCATTATCCTTGCATGACGAATTTATGCTCTCTCCCTTTCACACAGCACAGCGCAAAACATTCTCTTGCTGCGCTGCGTTGTGTGCAATAATAGTAAATAAACCCCCATATTCACAAATGCAATTGTACTATACAATGCTGAATGTTTTTACCAGCATGGACATTCCCCAATGACACGAGCAAAACCTTTCATTTCTTGCTAAGCATCTGCTCGGATTCAGGAGCATCAGATCTTCATGCTTAACAATGAGCTCTGAGGCAAAATTAACACTAACTGGAGAAACACTTTTTGAGGAGCTATCTACGGTCAGTGTAAGTTTCTGTCCTAGGCTCCACCCATTGTACCATTGCAACAGATTCCTGCTAGTAGCGGTGAGAAGGTCAGTGTGGTCAGTGGCGTAACGGAACTTGAGGGGCCCACGCAAAGTACATGTGGGGTGTGTGGGGGGCATGATCAGGATTCAGTGCAAAGCTCTCAGGTCAGGGGCCTGTCAGTGCTGGAGGGGGCCCCCAGAGCTCAGGCCCCCCTAACCCCCCCCCCACCGCGTGGCAGCGGGAGATGTTGTTACGCCATTGCAGCGCGTGAAATGTATGAGTGCTAATGCGCCAATACATCTAAAATAGAAAAGTGGTTTTCCTGAACTGTGGCGAATAAAAATGAAGATAATGGCGGGTCTCGTGCTATTGAAGCTGAGCCCATGCTGGGCCGAGTAATGAATACGGAGGTCATTCTGGGCTTATGACATTAAATGAGGAGGTCCCACTGGATGAGAGTCCTGGAAGCGACGTCCTGCTGAGCCCAGAGATTAGATCCATCTCAACTGAGGGCTCTCAGCTCATCTCGACACTCAGTCTACCAATGGTTACCTCTCAGTCAGGGACAGGCAGGCTACGCACAGTGTTTCAGAAGACTTATTATGGTATATAGCTTTCAATTTTAGCCACACCTGTGCAATTAAACCTCACTTGAACGGATGTTCAACATATAAATACAAATGGAAAGCAATCACTTTTTATTCATTTGTAAAAACAGAAAACATGGAAAACGTGTCCTTTGTAATGCACCTGGCACTTAGTGTTGCAGCCCAATGATTATCTAGACTGATAGCATAACAAGAGAGCATAACAATGAAAAACAAGCATTAGCAAAGCTCTAAAAGGTCAAAATATTAATGCAAACGAATTATGCATAAGTGTACTCTTGCACAGGTGGCAAGACGCATGCAAACGTATGTTACACAATCTTGGAATGAGTTTTCGATTAAAAAGTCCAAGATGGCTGCTCTGTGCATGCATGCTTTGTGATGCATACACACGTGTGAACCTTGAAGCGTTGTGAAACTGATGGCATTTTTTAATGTACTCTTGTTCACACTAAAATGAAGAAACAAAAATGTGCATGCAAAGCACAATAAAGGAAGTATGCATCTTTGCGGTACTTTGGGGCTGCTGAGCCCCTGTTAAAAAATGTTTTTAAATGAACACAAGGAGCATGGTGGGGAACAGGGCAGTGGCATGGGTATCAGGGACGTGGCAGGAGAAATAAAGTGTGTATGAAGTGAAAAAGGGGAGCGATGGCGCATCACATTGCTGTTAACTGTACTCTTAAAAACAATTACAAAATCTCTACAGGAAGTAGGATGGAGGCAGGAGGCATTAGGGAGGAAACAAGCAAAAAGGGAGCACAGGGGAAGGAGGAAAAGGAGAACAAAGGGTAGAGAAAAAGGAAATATATGTATCCCATGGAGTGCTCAGAAGTAAGTAAAAAATATTGGGAAAGCGAAAAGGTATGGGCAGTCAAAGTGAATAGGATCTTTGTTGTAATTTATGTTTGTTGGATTGAAGAACCGTTCCTATGTATTGTAACGTAGATTATAGGAGCCACCAATCCCTTGCTGCCTAATGCAGTGACCCAAAAAAAAAAATACAATCTGAAAAAGACTGCTACTTACAAAAAGCTGTCTGAGATGAGAGAAGATCCACTACAATAGGGGTACCCCAATTCAAATGTAGGGAGAGCAATAGGGGAAAGAACCAATAACAGAATATCCAAAAACAGTTCAATTTGGTATTTGAAAAGATATTTACAAAATCTAAAGCTGGCCCCATCAGGAGAATCAAAGGGGTATAAAAAATAATTATATCACATTCATACTAACCAGGCAAAACATTCAACCTTACACAGCCAAAAACTATACCTTCATTTTCACCACATTTAAAATATACACACAGAAATACTCTCCACAAATAGTTGGTATACACTGTTGGGGTGATGGAAACAACTAAACAGTACAGTAGGACACGCCGACGCGCGTTTCGGTGCAATCACCCAAAAATGTGGGTGCCACCTTCTTCAGGGCGTGAATTTTATGAGTTTCTGTTGTCCGAGGGGCCTAGACTAAATCATATTATAGACCAGTGAAGTTGTCATGGACACCCAGGAACGATACTAGATGAGTCCAAAACATCTAACAACTGGTTAACGATTTGGTGGTAAATAAGGATGAACAACGCCAACAAAGATGATAACAAATTAAGAGTGGCAGAAATTCTGTATTGAAAGCAAGTACCTGAGAGGACGTTACCCCCACGGCTTATCTGCAGCCTCCGTCGCGAATGTTTACATCAGAAACATCGCCACGATAAAACTGACGAATCACAGTGTTTACTGGGAATCATTGCAACACTGTTTCTATTTTCTTTGCCACAAGAATCTTGATCGGCCATCTTTCCATGCTTATGCAAAGACCAAAAGTTTGAAATCATTAAAAGAACCGACTTGCTTTCAATACAGAATTTCTGCCACTCCTAATTTGTTATCCTCTTTGTTGGCGTTGTTCATCCTTATTTACCACCAAATCGTTAACCAGTTGTTAGATGTTTTGGACTCATCTAATATCGTTCCTGGGTGTCCATGACAACTTCACTGGTCTATAATATGATTTAGTCTAGGCCCCTCGGACAACAGAAACTCATAAAATTCACGCCCTGAAGAAGGTGGCACCCACATTTTTGGGTGATTGCACCGAAACGCGCGTCGGCGTGTCCTACTGTACTGTTTAGTTGTTTCCATCACCCCAACAGTGTATACCAACTATTTGTGGAGAGTATTTTTGTGTGTATATTTTAATTGTGGTGAAAATGAAGGTGTCGTTTTTGGCTGTGTAAGGTTGAATGTTTTGCCTGGTTAGTATGAATGTGATATAATTATTTTTTATACCCCTTTGATTCTCCTGATGGGGCCAGCTTTAGATTTTGTAAATATCTTTTCAAATACCACATTGAACTGTTTTTGGATATTCTGTTTCCTTTATATGCATCAACAAAATTACTAATAAACATTATAATCTTCAATTATACATTTGGTGTGCTCTCTCTCGGATGGTCCAGCCTGAGTGACTTTGAGGGTTATATATCAGAAAGATTTAATCTATTTATTATTATCTAGACAGGTAGAGCAAAACCTTTTTCTCTTGAGATGAGAGAAGGCCAGCACAAAATCAAAGACTAAGAATAATTGTACTCAAAGAATCATCTACACTATTTAAAACAAGCATTAGCAATGCCACTGGGCCTGGCCTATGAATGAAAGTGCCATTGATAAATTTAGGCAATCAAAAAGTCTCTATACTCATTAATCCATTCATCCATCCACTAACTCATTCTTCCATTCACCCTCTGACACAACCACAATAAAACAAACACAAACTCAACAACATATGCAAGATAAATTAAAAGAATACAAATAGAGAAAAGAAAACATGCTGCCATCTAAGTGTGACAGGCACATGCTTGCAATACCCAAACTAGATATATCAGCGGCTGTCCGTCTTGCACAAGTATTATATATAGTATATGGTTGTTTTACCGTTCAAGCATGGCCACCACAGTTCGAAACAATGTGCTAGCCATGTAGGAATAATAAAACAGCGTACACTATGAACAACAGCTTTGCATTAAGGTTTTCTGGTTTTGAGGAAGTGGCCAAATGGGATTTGGCGACCTGCAGATTAAATAAGTGGCAAGCAAATGACCCGTTCTCAATTGCCACAGAGCTGTAGTATCCCCTCAAGAAACATTAATATAAAAAGAGGAGAAGCAAAGAAATGGAAGTAGAACTATAAAAGGAGAACTTTGAAATCTAAAGCACTGTCCAACCAGTCCTAACACTCAAGCTTACACATGTTCAGGTGCATGTGCACATTTAAATCAGAAAATGCCCTCATTTGCAGAGCAACGCAGCCAATGACTGATGTGGACTGAAGCATGTCTCCATGCAGTTCACCGCCATGGATGAAAGCAAAGTGTAAGTGACACTTAGACAGACCAAAAGCAGAACAGAGCTGACCCAGAGGTCCCTCTATGTATCTATATATATATTTACACATATAGACTATGTACTATTTAATAATATTTTTTTATTACAAGTTCCTGGCAAACAGCTAAGAAGACATTCTAGCAATAACTATTACAGAGCAAATCTTTGCTCCCTAGGGCTTATCAGTGGCAGTAACCAACAGAATATCTATCTGTAGGCTTTAATATAGAGAAATATAAAATGCACACTTACATGCCTACTGATTTTAACACATGCTTTTCTCAATCAGCATGTCAGGCCTAATGAATTACATAATTGATTAATAGTTTTATAGAGAGCACAGCTACTTTTATGAGTGTCCTGGCAATAAGGGGAAAACAGTATCAAAATCAATATGCCTTAGACCTGCCCAATCAGACAGGTTTTCAATTTTATTCGGATCAGTGGCTCCGCACTCAACATGCGAACTTGAACTGGGAGACTATTCCATTCCCTCCGAGCCAGAAAAGTGTAGGAGCGATGAACGCCAGCACAGCATGAGAGGAACAGAGGACCCTATTGTATTTATTATAACTTTTCATAATGAACAAATCAGAATTGTGACAAAATAAATATTTTTTCCTAGTGAACTAACCGGGACTGGAGCTATCATCATTCACTTCTCATCATAACCAATAAAGGACTCCTGTACTGAGCATAAGCTTTCCCACAAAGCAAGCACCAGCCATGCAGTCATAAAATTGCATATCCAAAATTGCAGTTGTCACAGCAAAATGATCTCTTCTAAGAGAGCCTCCTATGACGGCCTAGCAAGGATTCTGACAATACAAATCTTCTGTACCCACGGGTTGTCAGAGGGGGTGACTAGCACAAAGACACTTGCTTACTCATGTGATCAGTGAGATTCCTTGTAACAAAACACCTACTTGTAGGCTTTAATACAGAATAATAATCTACTTCTAAATGCTTTTTTACTTTAAAATATTCTTTTTACAGTTATTACATATGTGAGCTCCACTGCCTTTAGCAGGGCTTTTCATTATAAACAGTCGAGCCAATAACCTTTTATCATTGGTTTGCCACCATAACCAAGCCAAACCTACTGGGTTGGTACATACACCTTCCCACAAGGCACCTTCAAGGTGTACTATAATACAATTACAGAATACAGTTGGCAAACAATATAAAATCCCTACTGACAGAGCCTAATAAGGGTTACCATAGTACAAATCATCTAGCCCCATGATTTGTTGACGTGGGCCACCAACCAATGGCAACACCTTTGCCTTCTATTGTAATCTGTAAGATTCCGTGTGTCAAAATTCCTGCCTACAGGCTTCAGTACAGTTTAATAACAATCCTCTCTTAAAAGCACGTTGCCTTTCACACATGCTTTATATATTAAACAAGTAGCTTATATGACACTATATACAACCTAGACAGACTGAAGTGTGCATAAGCTGGCATAGACTGGCATAAACTGGCAGCCACAAGGCTTACATTTATACAATTACAAATGTTTAAAAAAATTACAGTTGGCAAAGCAACAAACAATTCATCACAGTGAAATCTGCTCCCAGTGTTTGTCACAGTGGGTGACCAACACTGAAAGCCTTGTCCTCAATGGGAATCTGGTAGGCTGCATGGAACCAAAAAGTTGCTACAGCCTGTGACATAACGAGACACCAATCCACTGTTAGAGGCCTGTTGGCCTATTGGCGCTACCATATGAGTTTCACAATAAATAAGCCAGACGTACTGCCTTTCTTATAACTTTTCATAATAAACATGCCAGATCACATTTCCCTTCTCACCAATCAAGCCTATAGCTATCATTGGCTTGTCGCCATAACCAACTGAGGTCTCATTACTGAACATAAGCCTTCTCACAAGGTAACGATCAGGCATACAGTCGTAAATTTGGAAATATATACAAAATTACAGTTGACAAAGCAAATACTATCTTTCCTAACAGAGTCTATCACGGATTTTCATACTGCAAAGCTTCCATACTCATGGTTTGTCAGAGGCGGTAACTAACACCAAACCCTGCCTACTAAGGTAATGGTATCTCAAGACGATTAAACAGTCTAACCAGACAGCAGTTCACAAGTTTCTCCACTCTTAGCAAAACAATTATTTCCAATAAATCAAAAAAATAAGATAATAAAAATGAGCAGAAACAGAAAATGAATGGATAAAAACTGGGGGAACTTTCAGACGGTAATCTCTCATAAGAATAAGCAACAGTTTTGGCGTATAACAGCAAAAGCAACCAGAGCCCGAAAATCTCCTATGGCATCTCCAGTCTCTCAAAAGGACTTGGAAAAGTATCTGCTAGAGCTCTATAAAGCCAACCTAGACAAATTCAGCCAAAGAGCTTTTTGCAGAATGATGAATGGTCTAGAAGTAGACAAAGGGATAAGTGCCCCGACGGAGGTACACAAAGAATCATACATCACGAGGTTGAGAACCTCAGCAGCGATGGGCCATGACAAGATCCCAGTTATAGTACTCAAAACTAACCCCAAAGAATGGAGCAAGCTTCTTGAACCATTCAGTTACATCTATAAAACTGGTCAAATCCCAAAATCGTAGACTGGGAGTATTGTTATTCCACTTTTGAAGAAAGGCTCTAGACTTGTTCCCAGCAATTATAGACAGATTGCTCTGCTGGAGGCAACTGGGAAGATCTATGCGGCAAGCATACTGGACCATCTGAAGGACTGGGGTTTTCGTCCAAAGCATTCTGTCATTGACAATATCGGACTCTTACAAACATTAATTGACAAATATGTTACGACAACATCACAGATAATTTATAGTTTGTTCGTAGACTTTTTAACAGCTTTTGATAGGGTTGCTAGGCCCTGCGTATGGAGGAAATTGGTGAAAATGGGGATCCCTGATGATTTATTAAGACTAATTGTGGCCTTACACACAGCAACGTGGTGTAGAGTCCAGATGGGAGGAGAAAAGGGCTTAACTCATAGGATACCGACTTCGATCGGACCCAAACGTGGGTGCTGGTTAGCCCCCCTACTCTTTTCCCTGTTTGAAAGCAACTTACCAGAGTGTCTAGTAGGAATAAAGACCTTTCCACCAAAAATAGCCTCTCATGAAATCCACAGTTTAATGTATGCCGACGATAGTGTCATACTTGACCTAACACCACTCGGCCTACAACACAATTTAGATGCTCTTTTCATTTACATTGAAAAAAACTTCTTGAAAGTAAATATTTCAAAGACAAAAGTGGTTCCCTTCAGGGGAAAGAAGCATCATATCCTCTTTAATTGGAAACTGGGAGGAAAACCAGTACAGGTGGTGAAGGAGTATGTCTACCTAGGGAGAATATTCTCACAGACCCTTGATAAAAACTCTTATCCTCTGCATTTAGAATCAAAAGTTACGACTCAAGTAAATGCTTTAAAGACAAGCAGACTCGAGTATGCCCCAGAGCAATTACAAGCCCTTCGCATACCTCTGTCCCCTGATTGCATAAGAGCACATTTTTCAGACAAAAATAAATCATGCTCTAACTGCTGTTTCCGCTTTTCACCCAGACTGAAAACCATGAAGGATAATCAACCCTCCAGTTCCAACCAATTAACTTCTCAAAACAAACTCTTCTCTTTTATTAGTATAAACTGTCGTTCTCTCCCCAAACACAAATTTGATGTATTTGACTTGCTAACTAATGATCCACCTGACGCAATCTTCCTCACAGAAACCTGGCTCCACGAGAGTTCAGGTCCTGACATTGCCGCAGCGCTACCCACCAATTATGCAATAGTCAGGAAAGATCGCAACATGAAAATCGAGGGGGGCTAGCTATAGGAAATACTACAAATGTGACTTTGAACATTTCCCTTTCCCCAACTGTGAGGCAGCCCTCTTCAAGCTGACTCTCACCCCAAAGTTTACCTTTTCAGGGATACTTGTCTATCGTCCCCCTACCCCCCTCTTCCTGGACCTCGACTTTTCCTGAACTCATAGCTCCTTTAGCTATGAAAACAGCCAACTACTCCCTTTTGGGTGACTTAAACCTCCATGTAGAAAACACAGCATGCAAAAATAGCTCTATTTTTATTTCCGACTTGGCCTCCATGAATGTCCATCTATTAAATTCTGGGCCTACACACGAGGCAGGTCATTTTTTGGATCCCATCTTTTCTAACTTCGTGGAGATCATTTGCCTTCAGGCTCTTCCAACATGCTGGTCTGATCACTATTTAATTAGGTTTAACTTAACACTTCCTGTATACTCTACATCCACTTGTATTACTCTAGAATCACGAATCAGAAATTGGAAAAAATTAGATATCACTGCCCTTAATACATTTCTGAATTCCCATAGACCTTGTTCCAAACAACAGGCAAATCCCCTGTCATCCTCAGTGCAGAAATGTCTCTTAGATGCCATCAACACCTGTCTACCTCTCACCAATAAAAGAATGAACAACCATCGGCCACCTGCACCTTGGTTCAACGAGTCACTGAAATCCGAAAAAGCTAACTGCAAAGTCATGGAACGTAAGTGGAGAAAGAACTACACTCCCGAATCTAAAACTGACTATAGAAACACCTTAAAAAAATACCACAAAGTCTGCAAATCTGCCCAAGCACACTGTCTCCACCACCATTTCGGATGTTTTAAATTGTTCCAAGACTCTCTTCAACACAGTTAAGGAACTCGCTGGTTCCAAAACCCTAGCGTTGCCTCCTGCACTCAATAAACAGAAGTGCGACGCTCTGGCCTCCTTCTTTGTCCATAAAGTAGATGAGATATATCAAGATATTGTGATGGCGCAAGTGGGTAATCGTTCGCCTACTCCTATACTACTTCCATCTCTTGAAACAGTTGACTCACCCCCAAATCAAGTAGAGTCACCGGATATTCCAGACCACCTCCTTGAGACATGGCCTATGTTGAACACAGACATTTTAGCTAAACTTCTCAATAACACGAAATCAGGATCACCAAAAGACCCACTGCCTATTTCAGTATTAAAGCAGTTGGATTTACCTTCGCTATCTGTGATAACCGATCTCCTCAATGCCTCTCTACAGGAAGCCTTTATCCCATCAGAATGAAAACATGCCATGATACACCCCCTTCTCAAAAAGGCAAATGCTGACCCCGACATACCCTGCAATTATCGTCCCATATCACTATTACCTGCTTTCTCAAAAATTCTGGAAAGGCATATCCATATACATTTATCTCAGTTTGTGACAACCCACTGACTTCTTCATCCTTCTCAGTCAGGCTTCAAAGCAGGCTTTTCCACCGAAACCACCTTATATGGGGTAATGGAAAGCATATGTCACCTCCTTGATAAGGGAGACACCTTGGCTCTTATCTTGTTAGAACTGAGTGCCGCCTTTGACACGGTGTCTCACGCTGTGCTAATCAAAACTCTTAAGTCATTGGGCATTGGTGGTTCAGCTCTGGACTGGCTCATTGCATTCCTTTCCAACCGCACCTTTCAAGTTTTCTCACGCACAGCCTGCTCAGGAGTCCATTCCTTTGATCATGGAGTGCCGCAAGGCTCTACCCTCAGCCCCCTACATTTTAATTTTTATGTAAGACCTCTAGCTGACGTAGCCGAGAAATCAGGGCTATCCCTATTCTCATACGCCGACGATTCCCAAATAATTTTTTCTCTCTCCTCACATAATACGAATGCCCCTTTCTCTCTTAAAACTGGCCTAAACAAAATAGCATCATGGATGCAACACAATTTCCTCAAGTTGAACGGAGAAAAAAAACGAAGGTACTGCTATTGGGCAAAAACAAAGATCTCTGGAACCCCCAACGCTGGCATTGCGAAATGGGCAATCTTCCCTCTCCTTCCCCACAAGTGGAGAAGTGTGGCTCAATGATTAGAGCGGCAGACCCTGATGCAGAGGTCTAGCCCGGGACCAGGGTTCAATTCCCCGCCTCGGCGGGTCTTGGGCTCAAAAATTCCATGGACCTGATAATTTTCGCCTCGGTGCCTATTCCAATCATGGAGTCCCACTCTGCAACTCTGGGCAATAGCTTGCTTAATCTCCACAACGGCCCCCACAACGCTAAGGATGCCTTGCTTTCACTTTGGGGGTGCCCAGGAGTGTATGCCTCACAGGGAAAAGCCAGGATGGGTTCCACAGCGGTATTCGTACAAGCGCCTTGAGACCCTTGCGGGTGAGTAGTGCGCTATACAAGTATCAAATTTACATTTATTTTTTAATTTACAAGTCCGAAATCTGGACATCACGATTGAAGATTCACTCAATATGCATTCCAAAACAGACTTGCTTCGCTATTCTCAAATGGTTAAAAAAAATCTGTTGGATATTACCAGAGTCAACCCGGAAAACCGTGATCAATGCCTTAATAACATCAAGGCTTGACTACGGAAATGTACTTTATTTAGACTCAAACAAAACTATAGCCACAGACTACAGATGGTGCAAAATTCAGCGGTCAGACTCCTGTGCGGAGTCCCGAAGGCCACCTCCATCTCCACCTATCGACGTAATCTACACTGGCTCAGGGTGGAAAAATTCAAGGCAGTAAGCTATATGCACAAAATCAAATCTGGTCATGCCCCTTGTTATCTTCAATCCCTGGTCAGTCCCTATTTTGCCTCCCGAAAATTTCGCTCCGCCACTCAAGGGAGGTTTATCGTCCCTAAAATAAAACTAGCTCGGATGGGCGGAAGGTCCTTCTCTTATCTTGGTCCTTCACTCTGGAACGCAGTGCCAACAGCTCTTCATAACGAGACTGACTACGTTCAATTTCGCAAGTCATTAAAAATGTGGCTTTTTGATAAATAATCTGCCTCTCTTGTTTTTTATCTAAGTCTTGGATTTGCTCCCTGCACCGGGAAACCCTTCTTGGGTAGCTGTTGCGCATTACAAATTAAAAAAAATAAAAAATAAAATATAAATAGAGAATTTTTATAATTATTCAGGAAAGAGGCATTTTTATACACTCTTGGAAATATATTGAATAAAGATCTTGTCTACCCTGACATGTGCCCTAGAATATTTCCCAATAAATGAATGGCATTTCCTTCACAAATGTGAAGGGAAACATTTATAGAAAATAACTAATACAGGCTACCCGAGTTCAGGCACTTAGATTACAACTGTCATTGACTAGTTTTTTACATAATTGCCCAGGCAAATACAATTAGATGGGCATATAATATGCTTCAAGCAGATAAAAATACAGTATGAGCTTTAATAAAGCTTGAAACCTTTGCAGTCAGTTTAAGCAATCTTTCAAGTAACAAAAATCTTGAAGTAGCTCTATCTCACTTCAAGTGCACAATGGCACTCCTACAGTCCTAGACGCGAGCCCATCTAAAACTCTTCTTAAAAAACATATGACACTGCATCTTTGTTTTGACCTAGATTCAGTTTACTGCTCACAGATATCTCATTATAGGTCTTATGCTGCTTCTCTAAAATATAAGATCTATCGGTAGTATCTGAGATTTACTCTTGCACACAGCGTATTATCATGCTTCACTTGGGGATCTTGCCTCCCAACACCTGTACAAAAAAATTGGAATAACTCTATTGACGACACAGGAATATGTAAGCTCTGCAGCAAAGGGGAACAAGATCTAGTTTACATGCTATACATTTGTCCAAATAAAGAGGTAGTAGATGCTCAGCTTCGATCCTCAAAATCCCATATATGTAATGCATCAACTGTGAATGATCTGATTACTCCTATTTATTCTCCTCAGAATGAATTTGTTTGTAATAATCTACATTCATTTCTTAAGTCTTTTGTACGATTGTTTTAGCTATAACTGTATTTATTGCCATCATTTAACTGTACTAATGTATTTCTATTGGTATTTTTATTGTTGACCTCAGTATAGGCTTTAATTCAGAGTAATAACAATCCACCCTTAAATACCTATTGGCTTTGACATATGCTTTTTATAATCAATTTAAGTCCTACTGCCTTTAACATAACTTTTTTATAATAAACAGTCAGGCATTTAGCATTTATCAGTTACTTGTCACTATAACCAACTCATGTCCATTGTACTAAGCTGAGCTTTCCACAAATCGATCATCCAGCAAACAGTCATAAAAGTACAAATGTATACAAAATTACAGTTGTCAAAGCAAAAAGCTAGCTCCCCTAATAAGGATTAATGTAGGGCACATCTTTTATTCCCACAGTTTTTTTGGGGGACCAATGCTGCACCTGCCTGCTGGTTGCAGGCTTCACTCTGAAACACATGTTGTTTTACACTGAGTCTCTGGCTCAGCTCTACGAGGTTTGTTTCCATACCCATGGGTGACATAAGTGAACTTAGTTCCATGCACCAACGCTTGAATGTGAAAGACAGGTTTTTGTAACCCTTCAGAACCCAACCCAATACATAGTTGAACTGGTTCAATGCTTTTGGGTTACTAACGATCCCAAAACAGGGATCCGGGGACACTATGGTAATTAGAAACAGACGTTTCTCATTCTCTTTAATACTACACACACAACCAGCGCTAAGGAAAAGACACTTTAACTAAAAACATGTTTATTTCAACTGGTACACCTTGTGGTTCAGCTTATCTAAAATAACCTCACAGAAAAAGATTAAAACAACTCATGCATGTTGTGAACAATGAAAAAACAATCATCATTTCTGCCACGGTTAAAATGTCCTTTGACCCATCACCCTAAACCCTGCTTCAATGCACTACTGTAGGAGAGCATGGAGTAGAATAACTTGCATCTAGAATTTCTTTAAAAAAAAATTAGTGCACTGCATACCTGTTTAAAGCAAAATGCTGCACGAATCAGGAGTCAGGGAGGCCATGATCCCTGCGAAAGGGAAACACACATCTCATCAGCATCAGCTCCTCCCGGAGTCAGGCTCGATATCAGCTTTCAGTAGAAAGGATGATACGTCTGCATCTCTGGCAGGCAGAATCTTCTCTGGCAGTATCTTGTGTGATAATTTGGGGCAAAGGAACTCTCCTGACATGCGGTCAAGTGACAGTCATTTCATCTTCTCTCAGATGGAATTTCCAACATAACCTTAGGAATGTTTGATACATATAACAAATGAGAATCAAGATGTTAGTCTAAGACGCATTCTTTTAAACAAATGAATAAAAAGTTCAACAATTCAGGTTACACTGTTTTGGCTACTGTTCTTGCTTGACCTTTAATTTCAGATAACAAGGCACTTGTTCCCGACAGATGTCGCATCAGGTGTCTTGTTGATGTCTATTTCAGAGTGACTTGACACTTTCACATGGAAAGATAAAAACAGACCAACGTCTGCATCAAAAGCAGACATGTTGATGATTTTGCAAATATTCCGCATCCTTAAACTGGAGCACGGCCTTCAGTCTTTATGTTACACAGAGCAGATTGAAACATGCTGCTCTGAATTTCATAGGATGAGCTGTCCCTCAGGGCAGAGGCGGGTTCACAACTGCCTTAAGGGCTAGGGGCGTAACAAAGTCCCCCGCAGCCCCCACAGTGCGGGGAGGCCCCCAAGCTCCTGGGGGCCCCCTCAGCACAGTACCATGGCCGGAGAATTCCGGAGTAAGTCCAGAAGGGGGCCCCTCCATGCACTTTGCAGAGGGCACCCTCAAGTTTCGTCACGCCACTGCTAAGTGCAGCACATTAACAGTAATTTGGTGCACTGTCCCTGTTGGTACCTGGCACACCTGTCTAAAGGTGCACTATGGTGCAAATAGGGACAGTGCACCCTTCCTATAATACACCCCCTGGCAGTGCTTCTTGAAGCTCTTTTTTAGGTCAGTCACATAATCTCTAGCTACAGCTGCACTGTCAAGACAAACCCAAAAATATATAACGTACACCAGCGCACTGGCCGATATCTCCCAGCGGAGACAATGAAAAATCTGAGAACGTTTTATTTTATATTTTTCTCTGAACAGTTAACATTTTTGTAACAGCAAATGGAGCATAAAAAATCATTTAAAAGTGAGTTAGCATGCATCCTATTGGGTTGTTCTGTTTCTATTAATAAAAAAGAACGGAGTGAACCCGTGTGTGATGAGATGCACGCAGAACTGGGTATGAGAATTTTTTTTGTATAGAAATTATGGTGTATATCTTTGGCTTAAAGCCAATAATTATATCCGACTTTACGATTTGCTGGTGCTGAAGTGCTAAAATACCGGTAGTTGTGTATTACTCATTAGCATTTCCATATCGTCACTGCTTCATAGAGACCATAGATTTTTAGATTAGTTAACATAAAGTCAATCCATAAAGTTTCCTTAAAACTAGGGTCAATACATCATCATGATACAATAAAGATATATGCTGCTGGGTGAGAGGTAGACCTGTTAGCCTTAGGGTAGTCTTTCCCAAAATGTTGACTTCCTCCTCCATTTTTGCTGATATTATTTGTGCTGGCCTTAGCATTCTATGCACTTTACCACCGCTAACCAGTGCTAAAGTGTATGTGCTCACTCTTAAAACTAAACCTGGTAACATTGGCTTATCGTCAATTGGCATATATTAAATTTGACCTATAAGTCCATAGTAAAGTGCTACTACATGTACCCAGGGTCTGTAACTTAAATGCTACAAGTGGGCCTGTACCATTTATTGTGCCACTCACTTAAGTAGCCCTATAAACATTTCACAGGCCTGCCATTGCAGCCTGTGTGTGCAGTTTTAACTTTCCATTTTAATATATATGTCACACCTAGGCTAGGCCCTAGACAGCCCAGAGGGCAGGGTGCAGTGTTCATAAAATGTTTTACATGTACTTTTAAGTCTTACAAATATATGATGATACATTGCATGCCATTACATCGCATGGCATTACAACGCGGTTCTTACAATGCAAGTGTTGTTACAACGCGTTGCCATTACAACGCAAATTTTTACCACGCATATACCTATACCACCCATAGTGATGTCACTGACCATGTTATGAATGATGTAATTATTATTTTTTTTTTTCGGTTTCCTCATATACCGTTATGGAATTTCTTGAAGGGAGCTTAGGCGACTCAAGTTGAAAAGGTCAATCCTGCCCGTCCCTGATGTTAAACAACCAAGTTCAAACGGAGCCGTGCCTGGTCCCTCAAGTTACCGCTGCTTTCCCAATCCGCTCCTTTTCACGCTATTGCTGGCTCCCTGCGTTACTAGGGAGGTTTAGGAACCAACAGGGCCCAAGATAAATCATAGGAGCACCAAATTACCTTTACCTGTCTTGCCATGCCACAAGGGGCTTCCAGATTTTTTCAAAGCTTGTATGATCACATGCCATGTCTGACCTACTGGTAAAAATAACATGTTTAAGGCAGTTTGAAAAAGAAGGAGGTAATGGATCCTTCCAGGCTCTGCATAACTCTCGCCTGGCTAGGAGTATGACATAAAAAATGAACCTTGTGTTGAGATCGTCAGTGTTATAAACTGCTCCAAGTCTGGAGAGAATAGTGCTAGTTGTTATTACCATTGGTTTCTGGAGAACCTCCCCCAGAAAGCCCTGTACTGAATCCCAGTAGTTTTTTATTTCTGGACAGGCGGCCAGCATATGCACATCATCGGCGGCCAGGAGTCTGCATCTTGGGCAATAATATTCTAAATTAGCAAATTTCATAAGTTTCTTTGGGGATATATATGCCCTATACATGGTGTACAAATGATTCCGCTTTAATGTGGCCGGCTTCACCACAGCCTGCAGGGTAGTAAATGAATCAACCCAAATATCCACCAAGTCTGCACTCTCTGATACTAGTATATTATTCCATAGCTTTTGTACCTCTAGTTCAGAGATGTTTTCGGATTCTAACATAGCTGTATACCAGTATGAGATTTGATTCTTCCACTTGTTCTTCCTGTGTACAAGATCAAATTTTGGATTAGGGTTATTGAGATTCCAGTGCTTAGTTAACCACCATCTGGATAGCTGGTGGTATTTAAACCTAGTGAGTGAACCCCCGGTAAGACCCGATATTGCCTTCCAGCTGAGAAGCTGCGAGTCGACCTGGAGATCTCCCCACCGCTCAATCCCAGCGGCCCTGAGAGGGCGAGACAGTAAGTCTTCAAGGCAGTCCGGTGTTCCTGGAGAGTCCCAAATTGGAGCCTGCACTGCATAGTAAGGAATATCAAGCTTCTGCCTTACAAAAACCCAATTTCTGATAGCTGTCCCCAAAACCTTTAGTCTTATCTTTTAAAAAAATTTTGGGTCTCCAAACTTAAAAAGAAAATGTGATTGGCCCTGTGGTACATCCCGTAACAACGCTTGAAATAATAAGCCTAACGATGTTGCCTCTATCTCCCCCGCTAAGGGTCTAACATTTTTAAAATGGAAAGCATGACAATACACCAATAAATCCGGGAAGGCCAGACCTCCTGTCTTTAAAGATCTCCTAAGCTTCTTTCATGCTACCCTTGGCGATTTAGAGTTCCAGATAAAGGAACCCAGTTTCCCTTGCAGCTTTTTAATAGATGCAGTATTAAAGGATAAGGGGATGGAATTGAATAAAAAAGTAAGTTTAGGAAGGATGATCATCTTAATTAGATTCACCCTGCCAAAGATGTTAAAAGGGAGTAATGACCATCTTTGCAATAGAGCACAAACCTCCTTAGAAACCTTATCCATGTTGGTTTTAGTAATATCCTCCAATTTTTGGGCCAAAAGGACCCCCAGGTACCTCATTTTTGAATTAGCTCCCACCGTACTGACCTCTTGGTTCCACTCCATGATTTCAGTTTTTTCTTTATTAATGGAATAACCAGAGAACTCCCCAAATTCTTCAGCTAAAGCTATAATTTTGGGCAAGGCAACCCCAGTTGAAGTAAACATAAGAAGATCATCTGCATATAAAGCAAATTTTAATTCTAAATCAGAAATCCTAAAGGGTTCAAATACTAGATCAGACCTAAGCAAACAAACAAAAGGCTCAATATATAAATCAAACAATAAGGGTGACAGCGGACAGCCCTGCCTGGTCCCGCGGGCAATTGGTACCCAGTTGGTTAAAAGACCGTTGTTTAATATCTTTGCCCGTGGGGAGCGGTAAAGAGACCTCATAGCCATTATGAATTTATTTGGAAAACCAAAGGCTCCCAAAACCCTCCATAGATATAGCCAATCTACCTGGTCAAACGCCTTGGCGGCATCCACTGCCGCCAGGGTCAAAGGAAGCTTCTTACTGATAGCGACATCTATCGCTGCGATAGCTTGAAATGTCAGTTCATTTAGTTGTCTATCTGGGATGAAACCCCTTTGATCTTGATGGATAATTGTCTTAACCATTTTAGCAAGTCTAGCTGCAAGCACGCCGGCAAAGACCTTATAGTCTGTATTTAATAGTGAAACTGGCCTATAGGATTCAATCTTTAATGTATCGTTATTTGGTTTCAGGATTAAAGTTACAGTAGCCTCTGCCCATGAATCGGGGGCATTACCCCCGTCTGCAAAGATTTTGTTGCACAGAGTTGTAAGGACAGGCACTATTTGGTCTATAATTATCCTATAAACTTCCACAGGGAGACCATCGGGCCCAGCTGCCTTACCATTAGCCATTCTCATCAACTGAGCTCTAACCTCACCTTCTTTTATGTCTGAGGTAAGGAAACTATTGTTCTCTTCCGCCAGACATGGAAGCTGTATCTTACTTAGCCAGTTTTCTAATAGCAAAGGGGATTGGTTTATTTTAGCCGTGTACAGCGTTTTGAAAAAGAATTCAACCTCCTCTCTAATTTTCTCATCATCGCTTGTAACAATACCCGAGCTTGCCTGGGTTAGACTGGTGATCAAATTTCTATTTCTATCTATCGAGATTTCCAAGCAAGGAGGCGACCACATTTCTCCCCGTATGAAAATTTTTGAAGTTTGCTAGCGTCCCATCTGGATTTGAGGACCTTGTCCAGGCCCGCTTGATAATCTGTTTGCAGGCCATCTCGTTCCTTTTGCAGGAGAGGTTTCGTACTGGACTGATTGGCTGCGGCTACTTGAAGTTCCAGCTCTTTCGGTTTAATTTTACGAAGCTCTTCTTCCTTCTTCTCTTTATTCTTCCTGTTCCTCACAAGTGACAAAGAGGTCAGCATACCACGCAGAAAAGCTTTAAATGATTCCCAGACCACTTGTTGGGAGGCTGGGAGGCTGAGCCTATGTTATTATTAAAGAAGTCCACAGTCAAAATTATCATCACCATTTTTATCCCCTCCTCTAAGAGCATAAGTCTGTCTAGAGTCCATCTCCTTTGTATTTCTTTTGCTTTAAAAGTAATGGTTAACTCCACAGTTGAGTGGTCCGACAAGATAGCTGGGGTATATTTGATAGTGTCAACGGCCGCAAGTAGCATCTGATCAATGAGGAAAAAGTCTATTCTGGAGTGGTGGCCGTGCCTACGGCTATAGAAAGAAAAGTCCCTCTTTGTGCTGTTTCTATATCTCCAGACGTCTGTAAGGTTATGATCTTTAACTAGATTTTTGAGCTCTCTCTGGGATTTTACTGGGGGTGTAAATTTAACCCTTGATGTTCTATCCAGCTTGTCATCCAAAATCAGATTGAAATCACCCCCTAAAATAACTGGCCCTGTGTAGTCTAAGAGAGTTGCTCTCAGCTTGAGGAGTGCCCCTGGTAGGTCTTGATTCGGGCCATAATATACAGCACATACAAAAGGAATACCCTGACTTTGTAGAGCCGCCACCAGCCACCTCCCTGACTGATCCGTATCAAATTTCACGACCTTAATTCCTGCATTGGCTCTGATCAGTATTGCTACCCCTCTAGTACTACCACTCTGGTCTGAGCATAGGACTTCTTGTATCCACTTAACCTTTCCCAGACCGGACTCACACTCTCTTTTCTCTAAATGGGTTTTTTCCAATAAACAAACCTGAGCCCCTGACATAAATAAATATTCATTAACCCTTGAAAGTTTCCTCCTGTCTCTTAGGCCATTCACATTACAGCTAACATATTTGATTTTATTATTCATATTAACCATTCCATCTATCACCACGAACCCTGCTCCCTTCCATAACCAGTGTATTCATCAATGTGTATAAGAGAATTGTTTTTCCCCCTTTTGCCCATACCACCCCACGACCCGCCCCCTCCCCCCCGAGGAACCCCTCCCATACCTACTCTGGCGATCTTGTCGCCTGTGGGGGCTCCTGTAGTCTGACCTAGCTTCCTCCCGTCGGGTGACTAATGACTAATAACTAAAGGGAAAAAACCTGTCCCCTTTTCTTTCCCTTCCCTTCTACTCTCTCTTTCTTTCCTTCTCTCCCTGCTTCCATTCTCCCACTTCTTACATCTTATCTTTCCTTCCCTTTGTTCGTCTTTTCTCCTCCTATCCTTTTATTTCCTTTTCCCTCCCTTTTTTTTTCCTTTTTATTTTTTTTTCCTTCTTTTTTCCCACCCTTTTCCACTTTTTTTTTCCCTCTCCTTCTATTTTCAATTAAATTCCATTAGGGAGTTTTACTAAGAACTCTCTCTTATTAAGGTTATGAAAGAGTCAACTTCATGCGGGGATAGAAAATTATGAGTCTTATTCCTCCAAACAACTTTTAAGAATGCAGGGAATTTCATTTGAACCTGGGCACCTAGGCTCCTCAGGTCGGGCATTCTATTTCCCAGCTCCCACTGCCTTTGTGCTGTGGCTTTTCCTACATCTGACCTGATCAGATATCTGATAGAATCTATCTGGAGGGTTGTATCAGATAGTGCTCTGGTCAGTATTAGCTCCTTTACCGTATAGGTAAGGAAATTCACCAGGATTTTCCTGGGTGCCTTCCTCTCCTTATGAAGCCTAAAGGGATCTCTGTGAGCTCTTTGAATTTCGGCCTCAAGGTCTATATCCGGCCTATCTTTTAGTACCCCATCTCTAAGCAGATTGCAGATAAATTCTTTAACATCCCCTTTCTCGGCTCCCTCAGGAATCTTCAAAAATTTGAGATTGTTCCTTCTCGAATGTATCTCGAGTCTCTCGATATCCATTTGAAGGCTTTTGTTTTGCACCCTGAGAGCCTCTAGATCTCCCTCGTGTCGCTGGGAGGCCTCTGTAAGCAGGGACACCTCTTCTTCCTGTACTCCAGTTCGCTTAGACACTTCGTCCAACTTAGCCTCTAAGTTGGCACATTGATCGTGTATGCTTTTTTGATTTGCCTCGGAGATTGCAAACTTAGATAACAAATCCTCCCTCATGTTTAGTAACAAAGACTCTAATTGAGAGAGCCTGGGACCAACAGGGGTATCCATACTCAGCTGTGGTGCTACCCCATCACCTGGTGAAGCCTCTTGCATTACTGAGTCACAGTCTAGAATAGAGTATCTGTTGGTTAGAGGTAAGCCCCCTTGGGTCGTACTAATACCTGCAGGGGGTTGTGTAGTATGAATTGAGCCCCTCGATGGTTGAGTAGGAAGCTGTGACGCATTTGGAGCTTTCTTTCCTGTTGACTTAGATGCTGACTTGGGTAAAGAAGATAGAGGAGGTGAGCAGCTCCCCTTAGAATCCATGGCCTGCTCCAAGATTTTAAAATAGGACTTCAAAGATGGGGTCGGTTTACCTCCGAGGGGCAAATTCTTAGGAAGTCTCGCCGACCCCCCCTTTTGAGCTTTTTCCCTTCTTTTCCTTTTTCCGCCCCTTAGGTGAGGAAGCAATAGTCCCAGACCCTGGCTCTGTTTCAGACCCGATACCTGCCGCCTGGAAACCCACCTTATGGAGCTCCAAATTCGACCTGAGCTGGTACCTGTTCCTGGCGCCCCCTGCTCTAAAAGCAGCTGAGGCTTTAGGGACCGGGGTTTTGATTTCTGATCCCTCGCTATTATTCACTGATGGAGGAATGACCCCCAGTGATTTAGGGTGAGCTGTGTGTATAGAGCTAGAAAACTGAGAGATGTCCGAGCTCATTCCCTTCCCTTCCCCTCCCTTCCATAGCCCCAATTGCAGGAGGGCGCAGGCTGGCTTCACGAACGAAGGTTCTATGTATGGCTCGACAGCCAGTTCACCTAGCTGTTGTCCGATGTCGGTGTAGCCACCCCCTCCAGTCTTAGAGCACCTTAAAGACCATATACCAGAAGACTTGCGGGACCCGACCCTCGCTAAAACCAGCCTGACTCCATGCCAGAACTTCGCGCACCCAAAAAGCCAATTCTCATGTTTAGGTACGAGCACCTTTGTATGAATTTGAGCTCGCTGATTTATTAGCGTTGTTTTGTAATTAAGGCTTGGTTCTGAGCTGATAGTACGGACACCCTCACCGGTACCACATCCCCCGAATACTCTCACCGCTGTTTCAGGGAGCTCGATATCCAGAAGCACCATCGAGGCTGAGACTACCCCGCGCCTCCTGCGGTCCTAGCGCGAGGGTGTTCACGCCGGTAGAGAGGCTGGAAGGCAGACAGGCAGCGACGCAGACGGGGCCAGCCGTGGCTTGCGGAGCAGGAAATGGAGCAGGCCCGTCGTGTGGATACGGGAGATAGGAGGAAAAAATGCCGAAATTTAGAAAGGGATCGTACTGCAAAGAGGGGTCATAATCACCCGCTCACCATATAGGATGTCACTGTCGTCGGTATGGAATCCGCATTTCACCTCCGAGACTCGCTGGTCAGATTGGAGCTCCCTGCGAACGGCGTCAGCCCTCCGCCATGTTCCTCCCGCTGGTCAGTCATGAATGATGTAATATGTGACGTCATCAGCAGGACTTTTCACTCGTACAAAACCATTGAAATTCCCCCGTTATAGTTAGTTCAGCTAACTATAACTCACGCACCCGCAATGCACTGCTGATGACGTCACATGAATGATGTAATATGTGACGTCATCAGCATTGCATTGCGGGTGCGTGAGTTATAGTTAGCTGAACTAACTATAACAGGGGAATTTCTATGGTTTTGTATGAGTGAAATGTCCAACTAACTGTAAGGTCCCTGAAACCTATGTTTTTTTCAGTGAATTTCAAAGGTTTTTTAAATGCTAATTTCTAATTTTAATGGTCATTAAACCTATGCTTTTTTCTGTGATTTTAAATTATCATCCCATTCTCAACCTGGTGAAAACTGCCGATATCACCTGTTTTCCAGCGATAGCTTCCGCTAAAACAATCGCCACAAATGAGAGCGACAACTAACGCTAATGATATGCAGAGTTGGCGTTCCCGTGCAAAAATACCTCAAAAACACCACTTCCCAATATTTTCAACGACCAGTTAAATCTGCAATGCGATCCAAAAACAGGCGAAAAGCTGCGTTAGCAGTAAGAATTTAACACCTGCTTTTTACTCGTGTAAAGCAGGACGACTACCTACAGTATGAAAGGGAGACCAGCCCAGAGCCACATCTGAAGACCAACACATGCCATGGAGCTACTGATCATACAGCACCAACACCCAAGAAGGCCACAACACCGACCACCACCACCACCCCTAGGACCTCCCCCCGGACCACCTCCCCCACTACCACCGAGGCAGAGCAGAACAGGACAGCGGACCTTCCCAAAACAGCATGGCCCCTCAGCCACACAATAGTTGAATGTTGGGAGATGTGGCAACCAAGTATGTGTGAAGGACGCAAGTCAACCATCGAAAACAATGCACACAATGCCAAGTGTAGCAGTAATGTGCTAGACAGATCTCACTATGCAGAGCACAGACCTCTCCATGTGTATATATACTGATGGCATTGGCGTGGACAGTGGACGCAACCATGTTACATGAGGCAGTGGGAAAGATCTCGGTCATGTAGCTGTGTTGTCTCCCCCTGTAAGCGGAAGCAGAGTGGGCTGGTCCAACGTACGCCACTCCAGCGTAGGAGTGTGAATAAATAAGCCGGGACTCTGGGTGTCTGCCACAGCGGCGGCCCTCACCCTGCCACGAGGCCGCCACCGTGACCGCCGCCCTCCTCGACACAGGCCCCCTGCAACCAAGCGGCACAGCACCACAGAGTTATGTCTGTACAGACTACTGCCTTTGATGTACACTGCGGACAGAAGGGCTCACAATTCAGATTGAGTCGCGATTCCAGATGACGCAGTCCAGTAGGCAAGAGACATTGCTCCCAGTGCGGCCTGCCCGGACCGCGCATCATCGCAGACTGCGCACACGCCGAGTGCTTCAGGTGCCACTAACTCAGTGCACCACAAGTCACCGCCACGTGGCCTTACTGAGGCAGAATTCATTAGACAAAAGATATTTCTCCCAGTGTGGCTCACCCGGACCACGCATCATCGCAGGCTGCGCACACGCTGAATGCTTCAGGTACCACTAACTCTGTGAACCACAAGTCACCGCCACGTGGCCTTATCAAGGCAGAATTCATTAGGCAAAAGACATTGATACTAGTGCGACCCGCCCGGACCACGCATCATCGCTGGCTGCGCACACGCTGAGTGCTTAAGGTGTCACTAAGTCAGTGCAGCTCAAGTCAACGCCACGTGGCTGTGGGCCCTTCCTGACCGCTGCCTCCGGCCTACACATGTGTCAGCAGGGCTCACAATTCAAAATTAGTGTTAGAAAATTGTGTAAGAGACAGAACCATGCCCAGAGCTCCGGAGTCATTGTTCACAGCCTCACGCAGGACTGGCATACGCCAAGCCATCCCACTCCGCTTACGCATACAGGTGGGGACAACAACGCTACATGGCCCAGATTTTCATTGTAGTGATTTGCTGCTCACAGGTCTAGTTGTCAGTACACCACAGCCACTCCCTGACGGCTGGTTTACACCCACACCACACCCATCAACACAGGCGTCACAGGACATGTGACCCTGCCAATAAAAAGGACCGGGCGCACATGCAACATGTCATTTCCATTTCAGACTTGGTGGCACCGGATGCACTGCGACCGCCACAGGCACACCGCCATGGGACGGTGACTTTCGGTGCACTGAGGTAGGGGCACTATAAGTGCTGAGCAGGTGTGCAGCCTGCGATGATGCCCCGTCCCGGCGGTCCGGACAAGTAAGGTTTTGTGTGCCCTGCTGGACCGCAGTGTAGGCCTGAGGCATCGAACAGCGGGGGCCTACCGTCACGTGGCGTGGCCTCACTGGTCACAGAGTTAGTGGCACCGCAAGGGCTGAGCGGGTGTGCAACCTGCGATGATGGTGGGTGCACTGGTATGTCCTCTGCCATGGTAAAATCAAGACGCAGCACCAAATGTGAGACCTGGTGGCCTGCGGAGTGGGGCTGCATGATGTGGAGGGGGCCTTGTCCGCGGGCCCCCGGCTTGGGGCTTGCAGCGGCACGATGTGGGCCCTCTTTTCTACACGCAGGTGGGGGAAGCTGAGCAGTGAGGCCTGGGTGCGCAGGGGTGGGCGGTGGGAGTGGATGGTGTGCAGCAGCCTGGGTGATTCACAGATTGTCGAGGGATGACACGCCATCGCTGTACCTACTCTTATTTTGTTGTTTTGTTTAAATAAAATGTTTTATATGTAAATCCATAGATGAGTGAGATTCTCATTTGTCCAACCTCACATGTATCTTTTTTATTATAATTGTGCGACATCACCCGATTTGTTACATTTCAGCTTTCAGAAGGTTGCTGTCACATTTGTTTGTTGGCGGGGTAGGGGGGATGGCGGACAAGGGGCTGGTGGCGGGGGTGGCGGGGCACAGTTGGGTGTTGAGCTGCAAGATTGTTGGCTCCATTGCATCTGTTGTCGTTCAGGTGAGACTGTGGGCTGGGCTCCCTTTCATGTTGCAGGTTGTATTCTGACTTTACACCAGGTCAAAGCACGTCTATGATTTTATCTAGACCTGGATACTGCAGAGTCGGTCGTAAATTAGCTGATAAATGGGGTAGATGGGTGATTGCAGATTTCACAGTGCGGGGTAGGATCTTTACAATCTGCTCTAGATATGGATCTAATATGGATGAGGCTGAAGTTCTTGAGTTACTAAATATAGAGCTAGCCAATTGACACCGTTAATCTTATGCGGAGATCTGAATATTAACTTAAGTACTACGGAACTAATGAGAGGCTTAGCATACTATCAGGGACGAAAACCACGAGTTTTTAAAGCTTTATACAATCTAGTCGAGGATCATGGTTTAGTGGACATTTGGAGTAAAAAATACCCCTCTCTTCCAGGATACACGTATTATTCTGCACCTCATAAGAAACTAGTCCGATTAGATTACTTTTTTATATCTTCAACCATTCATACACAGACAAAGATACGGACTTTCTCCAGAGTTACTTCGGATCATTCTCCTCTTATGATTGACTGTTCAATCCTGGCCAAGATAAATATTGTAAAAAGCTTTTCATTTGATAGGAAGCTCTGTCTTGATATACAATATAGAAACCATATAACCGAATGGATGACAGAATTCTTTAGTATTAATTTGGGATCGGCTAATATTGTAATAGTTTGGGATACATTTAAGGCCTGTTTTAGAGGAGAAACGACAAAATTTGGATTATACCATCAAAATAAATTACGATCACAAATGAGAGGGTCTATCAGCAATTAGAGGCAGCGGAAGTGGGTCTTGCTAAAGCTTTGACAAAAAAAGATAATTTAAATCAGATATTGCTTATGGAAGAAAAAAATTGCACAATGTAAGGCGACCATCACAGGAGTATGGGCCGAAGAGATAGCGCGTAAATATTTGGCAAATAGAAGACATATTTATGAATATGGTGAATCTATCGGCCGCTCTCTAGCTTTGAGACTAAAAATGAAGTCCACCTCTCGGGTGATTTCAAGAGTTCAGGATCAAGCCGGGGTGGTTCGGGAAGCCCCCTCGGAAATCCTAGAAGTATTTCAGCAATTCTATTCGGAACTTTATACTCGGCAATCAAACTCTACCACGGCTCAGATTCCTGATTGTGCCGTGATAAACCAACTAAACAAGGTAGAAGCAGATATTCTAGATAGCCCCTTTACCATGGAGGAACTAGAGGAGGCGGTTAGTCAAATACTGAATGGGAAGGCCGCTGGCCCTGACTTTATTCCTGGGGAAGTCTATAAATGCTTCTTTGAGCCACTAAAGAATGTACTGTTAGCAATATTCAGGACGGCACAAAAGGGAACAGCACCTGCTACATGGAACGACGCTTCCATAGTCGTTTTCAGTAAAAAAGGGAAACCTCCTGAATTACCTGGATCATATCGTCCAATATCCTTACTTAATTGCGACAGTAAGCTATATTCCAAAATGTTAGCCAATCGTATGTCTAAAGTTATATCTTCATTAGTCACTATAAACCAGCATGGTTTTATACCAAAAAGAGGAACGGTCTCTCATATTAATAAAGTCATCACCTTATTTGACTATGCAGATGTGAAAAAGAGAGACTTAGCCCTGATACTTCTTGATGCTGAGAAGGCTTTTGATCGCGTGGAGTGGGTTTATTTATGGGAAGTGATGAGACGGATGGGTTTTGGAAGTGCTTTTTTAACGGCAATTCAGGTATTATACATCGCACCAATTGCTAGAATCACAGCCATGGGTTTAAAGTCAGAGAAGATCAAAATCACTAGAGGAACAAGACAAGGGTGTCCTTGCTCCCCTTTACTTTTTGCTTTATATATTCATCCTTTTATTATAAACTTACAGAATTCTCCACGCATCAAACCTTTTTCAGTTGCTGGCATTTTATTTACAGTATTTGCATATGCAGATGATATAGCCATAGTGACTACTGATCCTAGGGAGGCAATGGCGGAGATTGAATTATTAGCCAAAAAGTTTGGAATTATGTCAGGATATAAATTAAATGCTGAAAAAACCAAAATTCTTTGCACAAAGAATATACAATTTAATGACTCTCGGGTTACAAACGAAGTAACTTACCTAGGCATTCAAATCAAAACCCAAATGCAAGAAATTGTTGAAAGTAATTGGGAAGCGAGTATAGCTCAAATTAAACACTCATTAGATAAATGGAGTAGACTTCAATTATCCATAATCGGAAGGGGGAATATAATCAAGATGAATATATTAGCCAAGATTTTGTATTTATTTCGAAGTATACCCTTGGAATTTCCATTTAAACATATACAGCATTTACAAAATATTTGTGGGAAATTTGTATGGGCTCCTGGTAAACCTCGTAGAGCCATGAAATGGCTTACATTACCGGAAGAAAGAGGAGGTCGTGGTCTACCTGATTTTCTTTCTTATTATTATATCTGTTTTTTACAAAAAATGGGCTATATATTGACAGGGGAACCTCCAAAGAACGAGGCGGATACCCCATCTATCTTCTTTTTACTTTTAGGAGAACAGGCAAAAGGCTGTTTATTAAAAGAATTAGAGGGCAATTATTACAAACACACACGATTTAAGGTACTTGCCTCAGCATTTAAAGTGTGGAGAAATGTTAAGAAAATGATCAAAATAGGTAAAATTACATATTACACTCCTTTTGATGCTTACAAAATACTCCCCTCTGTGTTCTGGGATGACAATGCTAAGATATGGCTCAAAAAAGGGATTTCAAAAATTGGGGATTTATATCATAAAAATGCTATATTCGTAACATATGCAGAATTATCGGATAAATACCGGCTTTCACAGGTGTTTTTTTTTAAATACCTTCAAGTTCGCGATTTTTGTTTGAAAAATCAGATTGAGGCTCTTCCTAATGACTTAATCGAGGGAATCCGTCTTCAAAAAAGGATTGGTCCATTATATGCGATCTTAAATGAATTCAGAAATGATGACATGCAAAAATACAACCAGTATTGGATCATCCAACTGGAAGACCCTCAAATTGACATAGGGGAATCGTTATGTCTCGCAAAAAAAATTTGTTTGGCAGCTAATTTAAAAGCTCAAGTTTATAAAACTATTTTTAGGTTATATTATACCCCTAAACGTATGGCGACCTGGGGTGATAAATACGATGGTAAATGTTTTCGGTGTGGAGAACAGGAAGCAGACATGCTACATATTTTTTATAATTGTACAAAATTGGCGCACTTTATTGCTGAGGTTGAAAGATTTATATCATTGGTATTAGCTTGTCCCTTAAAGATTTCTCCGTCACTGATGATATTGGGAAGATGTCAAAAAATATATAGCCATCAGGTCTTAAAAGAACATGCTTATTTTCTATTTCTTGTAATGACGGTCGTCCGGCTATGTATTGCAACAGAATGGTTATCACCTGAGCCTCCGACTTTTGAATTCTGGAGAGCTAAGCTGTATCGTATGTATGAAATTGAAATGCATCTATATGCCTTAAAAGGAATCAGGAAGAAACGTCTAGGCATATTAATTTGGGGAGCCCTTATGAATTTTCTTTCTGATGATATGGGTACATCGTAGTTTGTGTGATATGCTTTTTCTTTTTTTGCTTTCTGTTATATGAACTCATGTATGTTTATAATTGTGGAACTGTCTTGGAAACAATAAAAAAAAAAATTAAAAAAAATAAACTACGTGGTTCTAACGCACCTTATCGCCTATTTTGTACTCTCTTTGCCGATCTTGCTGGTGGTTGAGAAAGTTGCAAAGTGGTGTGTTCGCTGCTTTTTGCACAGGAACGCCTACACTGCATCTCATTAGCAATATTTGCTGGGGTCATCCATGATGATGCTTTTTGAGGCTGCTATCGCTGGTAAACTGGTGATATGGGCGGTCTGCACCAGCTTATGAATGGTGCGCTAAATTTATCACCATTTTGGCTATGATAAAGTGCTGTTAACTCGGCGATGTGTCCTTGAGAATATGCTTCTCGTGTTTTAAAGACCTGAGAAGTAATCGAGTGCCGCGCTGAGAGCCACGCACCCAGTGCGTTCACACTAGGGGGCCATGCTGAGAGCCGCACACCATTCGTATTCACACTAGGGGGCAGCTCTAGGGTCCCGACACCAATCTTTTTTGAAAAATAAAAAGCATTCACTTTCATTAATTTACATTCGCCTGAGGCATACCCACATCTACATATTTTTTATATTTTTTTTCCAAGGGGAGGGGGGCCACGTGGCCCCCCTCCCAGGCCACTTCTGACCCTGGGGACCCATCCCCTGGGGCCTGGCCTCTCTGTTGGTGACCGTGGGGGGAGCCCCAATGCCCCCACAGTCCCACTGGCTCCCCGCCTCCTGCAGGAGCCGGCATTCCTTTTGGGCAACAGGACCTGCTAACATACAGATCCCCTTGCCCAAAAGCAATCCTGCTTTGCTTCTTTGAACCGAGAGCAGGTTTCCCTCCTCTTGCTTCAACGAAGCAACCAGGGTTTGCTATGACAGTGTGCAAGACATGCTTCCACTCTCTCATACCAAAAAACAACATCCCGGGGGTGAGCTGCCCGGGACATTGCAAGTGCCGGCCCTGGGGAGTGGCAGTCCCCAGGGCCATCAAGGGCTCCAGCAGAGGAGCCACACAGCCCCCATCCCTCTATTTTCATAACCCCGGAGCGGTGGTGTTCCCCGGGGCTGCGGTGAGCCTGCGAAGCTCTCCCTTGCATATTTAATTAAAGCCCCAGGGAATGGCGATCCCCAGAGCTTGGGGGGCCTCGGACACCTCCCAAAAATTACAAATTGTTATAGTTAGCTGGACTTTTCACTCGTACAAAACCATTGAAATTCCCCCGTTATAGTTAGTTCAGCTAACTATAACTCGTGCGCCTGCAATTAATTTTTCAAAAACAAATCATCCATTTAGACACTTATACACCCATTTATTCTTCCATCGACCTTGAGATATACATATATAAAACATATGTAATTTTCAGAAAAACACACATTCACTGGATGATGTCATCAGTGATGTCATTTGAGATGTCATCAGTGATGTCATGAGTGATGTCACTGACCATGTCATGAGTGATGTAATATATGACGTTATCAGCAGTTCATTGCGGGCGTGCGAGTTATAGTTAGCTGAACTAACTATAACGGGGGAGTCTCAATGGTTTTGTACAAGTGAAAAGTCCAGCTAACTGTAACACCCCTGAAACCTATGGTTTCTTCAGTGAATTTCTAAGGTTTTTTAAATGCTAATTTCTAACTATAACGTGCCTGAAACCTATGGTTTTTTCAGTGAATTTCAAAGGTTTTTTAAATGCTAATTTCTAACTATGCCTACAGAGATAGGACATGTGAAGAAAGAAGAAAAAACGCACAGAAAGAAAAACAAGAAATGCAGAAAGAAGCAACAGAAGTCCTCAAAGACGAAGAAAAGTGCAAGAAGAAGGATAACGTGCAGAAAGAACAAACAGAAGAGCAGAAAGATGCCTTGTTGCAAAATCATCCTGTACCCTCAACTTTTTCAGACGTATCCTGGTGGTAACTGAGTCTGACTAACCAGTCCTAGAGCCAGTGCTATGTTAAAAGACACTCGGAATACAGTGAAAACACCTACATACACTAGGGAACACTATGCGTTGGGGTCCCCCTGTGATTAGCATGACCTCCTCTGTAAGCCCCTAGTATATAATAGGGCAGGGGATTAAAACTACCTCTTAAAACGCGCCACAGGGATTGTTTGCACACGTCACCTCAGGCCCCGTCCCCTCCCTTCCCCACTGTGTAAACACGCCCTGTGGCCGTTTTAAGTTGAGAGATTAAGTCCCCTTGAATCCTGAGGGTCCCTAGGGTCCAACTAGCCCACTAGGTACCTCCAGTAAGCGCCACAGAGCTGCGTTGCAGAGATGTGCAAAAAGTGGCACGGCCTGGGCCACCTCTCTGCAACGCAGCTCAGTGGCATTTACTGGAAGCACCTGGTGGGCTAGTTAGCCCCCAGGGACCCTCAGGATTGAAGGGGAATTATTTCCCCAACTTAAAACGTGCCATAGGGCGTGTTTGCACACGTCACCTCAGGCCCCGTCCCCTCCCTTCCCCACTGTGTAAACACGCCCTCTGGCCGTTTTAAGTTGGGAGATTAAGTCCCCTTGAATCCTGAGGTTCCCTAGGGGCAAAATAGCCCACTAGGTACGTCCAGTAAGCGCCATTGCAGAGAGGTGTAAAAAGGGGCATGGCCTGCACCACCTCTCTGCAACGTAGAGCAGTGGCGCTTACTGGAAGCACCTGGTGGGCTAGTTGGCCCCCAGGGTTCCTCAGTATTGAAGGGGAATTAATTACCCAACTTACAACTAGCTAGGGGGCGCCCTTGAATCCTAAGGGTCCCTAGGGTCAAACTAGCCCACTAGGTACCTCCAGAAAGCGCCACAGAGCTGCGTTGCATAGAGGTGTAAAAAGGGGCATGGGCTCAGAACACCTGTCTGCAACGCAGCTCCCTGGCGCATACTGGAGATACCTGTTGGGCTAGTTGGCCCTCAGGGACCCTCAGTATTGAAGGGGAATTAATTACCCAACTTACAACTAGCTAGGGGGCGCGTTTGCAGAGTGCTGCAAGGAGGGGGCGTGGCCTCCGGCATGATGCCGGTCTTTTATTTATTTAATTTTTTTAAGAAGGAGGGCTGTGTGTCCCCCCCTTCTTTTTCTAATTTATTGGCCCTGGGGACCCTATCCCCCAGGGCCTAATCCCTAATTTTTTTTGTGAAAAAAATAAATTTGGAAGGGGGCCAAGTGGCCCCCCTCCCAAGGCCTTAATCGGCCCCGGGTACCCCAACCCTCGGGTCATGGTCTTTTTTTTTTTAATATTCGTTAGGAGGGGGGCTGCGTTGCCCCCCTCCTCAGGCCACTTGGGGGACCCCATCCCCCAGGGCCGGCCTTTGTTTTGTTTTTTTAAATATATGTATAGAAACACCTAGGACATGCTGGACAAACCGTATGTACCTATCACCATGAAGATATGCGTGATATTGATTAAAAGGCGACTATGCATACAATGAATCCACGTGGAATGTATTTACACCGCTAGTGAAGCTCTGACGTGTCTGACGCCCTACCGTGCTTAATCCCGGCGCCCCCGCCGGTTGGTACTCTCCAAGTAGACACCCTTGTTGTTTATTTATACAAACATGGGTAGCTATTGATGGGCACATTTAATACACACGCACACCAAGCCATTCAAAGGGGATTCGACAAAAATTCGACCAAACTATGCAAGAAACCCCCCTCACGGTTAATAAAACACACATCCACCGCCGGATTTGTAATACTTTTTATTTTACTCTCTGGAAAGGAGACGAACCTCACTTGAGAGTCACAGCGTGCTCCTGGCTGAGCCCAATGCTGTGTTACACCCACCAGTGCCCGCCGAGTGCCACACATATCTGTGTTGTATTCCACCAGCTAGTGCGTATGCTATGACACTCTCTAGCCCATGTGCACTGTAACACCACCCCGTGAATATGTCATGCCACACTTGCCTTCGCATGGGTTATATTGCCCCATCTAACGTGCCTTCCTCGATGCCTATATTATAACGCACAGCGCTATGCCATACATATTACAATCTGGGATCCATATCTTTGTCACTGTGCATATGCAACGTTACACTCCCCAGCACATATTTTATATTACAACTTTAGAGACTAGTTAGGTTACACAACACTGCCCTGTGCATATTACACTCCAAGGCGCATATCGCATAGCACGCGCTAGTGCCTGTGCTATCTCGCGCTCTCCAATGAATCTGTCATTGAGCACAATATATTGCATATTATATTTCACACCCGGTTCATCTTAAATCACACTTTTTGGTGCATAGTTTATACCATATACTATATCTAGTTTTCATTTTCAATCGTGCTCTCAGGACTATGTTCTATATAACATTGCGTCCACCTACCCTTTTCACGGGCATTACATTTCGCGATAGGGGGGGAGGGTCAGGGGGTGTTTTTGCCAAGTGAGCCCGGAGTCACAGTCACAAACGTCCTCTTCTTCCTGAATAAAAGTGAGATTATGCTGCATACTTGTTCATATTTTAAGCATTTCGCACAGACACACATTTTAAAAGCAATAAAGTTCCTAATACCCACCTTCTCTGAACAGTTAGCTTGCTGCCCCATCCACCTCCTCCCTATCCTCTGTTGTCTGAATCCATGGACTAGCCTCCTCCCTCCTGCCATGCATGGTCTGATGTGCTGCCACTGCCCTCCATTTAGCATGATGTACCAGTCCACTCCTCCTGCCCTCTATTGCCCAATTATATGGCCCATCATTGACCTCCTGCTTAGCCTCTGTGCTTAGCTTGCTGCCCCTATTCTCCTTCCCCCTGCCCTCCGATGTCTTTGTGCATGCCCCTGCTCCATCCTTTTTGCCCACCATGTTCCATGGACCTGCCACTCCTATCTACTCTGAGTGTTCTGTTGAGCTGCCACTCCCCTCCCACCTGCCTAGCATTGTCAGATGACTGTAACCTGTCCCTGCCACCTCCACCCTGCCTGTCCACATGCCATGCCCCTATCCCCTTCCTCCTGTCCTCCATGGTCCATTTTACTGCCACACCCTTTTGCCCTCCCTGGTCTGTTGTGCTGCAACTGCTCCTCCTGCCTGCCCCGCGTGGTCTGTTGTGTGGCCCCTTCCCCTGAACCCTCTTGTCTGTGCCCAGGTCCTGACCCTCCCTTCTTTCCTCCATGGTCCTTTGTGCATGCCCCTGCACCCTCCTTCTTGCCCATCATAGCCATTGTGCTGCCACTAACCCTCTCGCTTGCCATGCATGGTCTTCTGTGCTGCCATGGCCGCTCCCACCTTCCCTGTGTGGTCAGCTAGCTGCCCCTGACCCCCTCCCGCCTTCCCTCCATGGTCTGTGTGTATGCCATCATAGTCTCACTGTTGCTCTCCATGGTGTGTCTTGTTTCTAGTGCCCATCCTGCCTAACCTCCATGGTCATCTTGCTGCTCCTGCCCTGCCCCCTTACCCCAGCCCTCTGTTTCCATGTGCAGACCCCTATTCCCTCCCTCCTGGCTTGTCTGTTCCATTTGTAATGCCCCTGATCTGTCCCTCCCTCCCTTTATGGTCTGTTATGCTGCAGCTTTCTCTCCTGTCTGTCCATTATGGTCAGCTAGCTACCATTGCCTCTTTCCCCTCTGTTCTCTGTTGTCCATGTGCATGGTCCTGTCCCCTCCCTACTGCTTTCTATTGATTGTTGTGCTGCACTCCCATCCCGCATGCCCTGTGTGGTGTATTGTGCTGCTACAAACCCTGATGCCTGCCCTGTAGGGTCAGTTTGGTACACCTCTCCATGTCCTTCATGTCCTCTGTTATCCGAGTCCATGTCCCTACCCCAATTCCTCCTGCCTACCATGATCCAATGTACCATACTTGCAAACATTTGAACTTGGTAAGAGGAAGATTTTGAAAAAAAACTGGGGTATTGATTTTCCCCTTTGAGTTACATTGAAAAAGAGGAGATTGTAGACAGGAGACAGATCAAATAAAGCCCATTTGAGCTTAAAAACATTGGACGTTTCCTGGCTGAAACGGGTCTGTTGGCATGTATGGTTTTACTACCAATGCCTCTTCCTTCTGCCCGCAATGGTCTATTATATTGCCACAGCCTCTCTTGCCAGTCCTGTATTGTTGGTTTGTTGCCCCTGCCCCCCTTTCCACTGCCCTCCATAGTCTGTTGTGCTGCCACTGCCCTTCCTGCCTGTCCTTTGTGGTCAAATTGTTGCCTCTGCACTATCCTACCTGCCTTCAATTTTTAGAGTCCGTGCCCCTGGCCTCTGCCTCTCAACAGTATCCCAATGAACAACTAGATTGCTAACATTCTACATTTATTACAAAAGTGTGGAACGCCTGACGTCATCTTGATGTGATCAAAACTGTAATACCTAGAGCATTTCCTTTAGAAATTACATATATGAGAGGGTCTTATTTGCATCAAAATTATGGTTAGTGCTCTAAAAAACTAAAATGAGGACATGTTTTCTGAGTTTTCAAATATCGACAAAGAACTTTTAAATATTTGTAATCTTTATGTTTTTTTATCCAGTTGACCACTTGATTAAATGTTGCACTTAGGGGAGAGGATGTGATGTTACTTCCAGAGCTGCAGACTTTGAAACTGGGGAACCAGGTTGGAATTTCTGCTTCAGCTCAACATTCTGTGATTCTGGTCAAATCACTTAATCTCCCCATGTCTACAACCAAAATGAATTTGATCTTGTGTGATGTAACCAATGCTCATGTAAAGCACTCCAATACCTGACAAGTCTGCACTATACAAAACTGCAAATACACAAAAAATAGGTGTTTTGCACACTTCTGTCATTGGGCTACATGTGGGCTACATCTGGGTGATATTTGTGCTGCATTTGGGCTCTTTTGTCTCTGGTGGCCATCTTGGGAGATTTATTTGTTATGCAGTTTCCTCATTTCCTCATTTACTGCAGTCTCCTCAGTAGGAAATGCTTTCAGTTTTTTACTTTGATTCCATCAAGAAGGTATTAGATATGTCACACATTTGCCATAAATTCTGAATGTTAGCACTCTAGTTTCTCATTAGATCACTGTAGTAAAGCTACTGCTCACCACGGAAGTCTGCTGCTGGTATTAAAAGTGCATGTTTCAGTCTGCATATCAGAATTTTTTAATGAAATAGAAGAGGATTTGAGAAGTCACTCAAAATGTGCCCTAATTTTTTTTTCTTCAGCACTAATCATAATTTCTATGGCAAAATGAACCCCCTCATTTTGTTCCTTTGTAAATTACATGTTTTAAGTGTTACCACTTTATTCCAATCAAGATGGCTTCAGGTGTGCCATACTTTTGTCATAAGTAAGACTGTTAGCGCTCTAGTTGTTCGTTAGAACACTCTGGGATATTCTGTCATTGGGCTATATTTGGGCTACATCTGGGTGATATTTGTGCTACATTTGGGCTCCTTTGTCTCTGGTTGCCATTTTGGGAGACTTATTTGTTATGAAGTTTCCTAATTTACTCATTTACTACAGTCTCCTCAGTAGGAAATACTTTCAGTTTTTTACTTTGATTCCATCAAGAAGGCATTCAGATGTGTCACACATTTGCCATAAATTCAGAATGTTAGCACTCTAGTTGCTCATTAGATCACTGTAGTAAAGCTACTGCCAACCAGGGAAGTCTGCTGCTGGTATTGAAAGTGCGTGTTTCAGTCTGCATGTCAGAATTCTTTAATGAGATAGAAGAGGATTTGAGAAGTCACTCAAAATGTGCCCTAATTTTACTTTCTGCAGCACTAATCATACTTTCTATTGCAAAATGAACCCCCTCATTTTGTTCCTTTTTAAATTAAATATTTTAAGAGTTATCACTTTATTCCAATCAAGATGGCTTCAGGTGTGCAATACGTTTGTCATAAGTAGGACTGTTAGAGCTCTAGTTGTTCCTTAGAACACTCTGGGAAGCTGCAGTAGAACACAAAGGAATCAACTGACAGTCTCTGCCCTTGTTGGATGTACATGTTTTACTGAGAATGTCAGACTTCATTCTCACATGACTGAGAAAGATAATGTGAATTTACAGAAAATATGCTCTCAGTTTAGCTTATAGATCACCTTCCAAACCTCTGTGGGAAAAGCATGAGAAAACAGTTTTCTCTCAAACATGATTCATGGTATCACAGCAGAAGGCTTTTTCACATGGTAAAATCACCTTAGAACACACCACAATTCCTAAAATGAGTATGGTACCATCAACAAATGATTTATAATGTAACTAAAGTCAAAACCTTCTATTAACTGCAATGCTTTTTAATGAGGTGCTACCATGTATATTGGTCCCAAGATGGCTGCCAACACTTCTTGGATGAAGTACTGACAGCCAATTAGATCTCACCTTGAGATGTGTGGTTAGGCTCCACCCAGATATATCTATCTTTTTAACTCTAATTTTCTCAGGAACTACTGAACGGATTTACACCATTTAAGCACGAGTCTGAACTGAGGACTACCTCTTTGCCAAATTTGGTGTAATTCCGTTCAGCAGTTCGGGCTCTAGCTGCGTCAACAGGTGCTATGGGAAAATGCATGAGGAAAACGCGTTTTGGGACCCCCCATTTTTCTCGGCCCCCGCTTGACGAATCACCGTGAAATTTTCAGGATAGGAGCTGACCGGAGCTGGCTAAAAGTTTGGAAATGTTCGCGAAGATTCGTCAATCGGCGCCAACGTTATTCCAAATAGAATGTTGCGGATTTCCTATGGAAAATTGGTCCTAACTATAACTACCTGGCGACTGCCAGTAGGTGATATATATATATATATATATATATATATATATATATATATACACATATATATATTCAAAGCCAAAAGTCAATAAAGTACGCTCTCGGGAAGAATAGGCAAAGCACAGTGTAGATGTTTCCAAGTTTGAATCCACACAACGCGTTTCAGCCGAATCCTTGAGCACGTGTGAAAAACACAGCAAAACAGGTACTGATAAAGTTTTCAAAGCTGACTATTGCGATGTTTAAACATAGACATAGGACTGTAAGTACACTCTGTCCTCCCGACTTTGGCAGCCATCTTAGAAAGTTCACGATCATGTAACATTTTAAACGCTGCAGTATGTGACATTATATGGCATTATATGACACATTGCATCCCCAAAGGAAAAAATATGACATACTGAAAACAGAATTTGAGGTTTTTGTGGCACAAATAAACAGTGAGTAAGACAATGAGGCCAATAAATAATAACCTCTGCATCACAGCTAAATAACAAAATTGCAATAGCGCGACAGAGTGCAAGTCAAGCTACAGAATAGAATTACACAAAAAACTGTATATGTAAGGCTAAGCAGTGAACCTCAATAACATGAATATTATATGCATTAAAATGTGAAAGCTTGCACAAATGCCTCAGAATCAATGCACCCAAAACATTTGCAAGTGCGCTGGTGAGCTACAGTAGTAATATACCGGGTCACCGAAATCCAAACACTGTCATAACACTGAAATAGTACCCCATCAAATTAGGCGCAAGTGCGCATATTCAATACAATCAGCATTAGACCCAGATAAAATAGCATAGCACAAGGGCACAAAGAAAGAGGATGATGAACAGCTATCAAGTCGTGTGCGTGGCAGAGTCCAAGTTGGAGCATGGCGTGAAAACTGCACCTACCAGAGATCTGTTGGTGAAACTAAGTATTAAAAAATGGCGTGATGAAAGTGAGAACCGATCGGAGGAAAAGGGTAGGTTGCCCGTGACGGTGAATACAAGTGAAAGGGCCCCTTCCTTTTCTCCTGCAAGAAAAACATAAACAGAAAAAACACAAGTGGTTAAAAACCATACATGGCATCAAATTATTATTTCTACGTTACACACAATACTTCTGATCATGTCTACATCACATCATGGTAAGTTAAAAAGCAGTACTACAAGAAATCTATATACATTACAAGTAAAAACAACAAAAGGCACAGGATTTCCTACAGCAATATCCATGACAGCAAGACAAAGCATGCCGATACAGTTCACACATGAAGTAAAAAAAAACAAAATCAAAAAAATCAAAAACATCATGAAAAGTCAAAATTACGACCCTTCCTTGAGGTGAATGGATAATTCTTCATCCAAATTCAATCCTCCTGGCCTCTTTGTTTGGAAATCTATGATGGTGAGTGTTCTATCACCCCCCCTCAGATTTTTCGGAATATGTTCCAAAATCTAGAAACTCAGATCAGAAACACTGGAATAGTGTTTGTCAAAGAAATGTCGTGCAACCAGGTATTTAGGGTCATTATTTACGATGGCTCTGAGATGTTCGATGACCCTTTTCTTAGCTGTGCAGGCAGTACTCCCAATATACCATAACTTGCAAGTACATTCAATAGCATAAATGACAAAGCTAGTACCACATGTCAGGAACTGAGTGATTTTCCTATCTATGCCATTATACTCCAACACTCTTTTGTTCTTGCTGTGTCTGCATGCCTTGCAATGGCCGCACGGATAAAATCCACTGAGGCCATGGTCATTAAAGGTGGGGTAATGTGTAATGTCATTCCTCACCACCAAATCACGAATATTCCTATTCCGCCTGTATGTTATGGTGGGTCTGTCTGCTACACTCTTCCCCAAGACGCCATCAGTTTTCAAAATATCCCAATGTTTGGAAAAAATGCGTCTAACCTTTTGTGATTCAGAATTGTAAGTGAGAATCATACGTGTGGTGTCACACTTATCTTCTTGTGTACCCTGCGTTTTCTCACTAAGTGTGTGACTCCGGTCTACCCCATCTGCCCGACTTTTCTCTTTCTTGAGGACCCAATTAGGATAACCCCTGGAACGAAATCTCTTAACGATGGTATCTCTTTAACGAGCATAGGCTTCAGCATTGTTGCAATTCCTTTTAGCCCTCAGCAGTTCGCCATAGGGTATACTCCACTTGAGTGCCTCTGGGTGGCCGCTGAGGGCATGAAGGACCCTGTTCCCCGCCGTTGCCTTGCAAAAAAGGGACGTACACACCTTGTCATGTTTGATTTCCAGACATACATCAAGGTAATCAGTTTTCACACCATTGATGCTGCCCGTAAGTAAGATGTTATATCTGTTGGTATTCAGTTTGTCAATGAACTTCTCAGCATCACCCCTAGTGCCACTCCAAATGATGAACAAGTCATCAATGTAGCGTAGCCACATGATGACTTTCTGGAGGTCCTCTTTCAAGGTGGTGCTTTCGAAGATCTCTTGCTCCCAGTAGCCCATGAATAAATTTGAGAAACTGGGAGCAAAGCAAGAACCCATGGCAGTACCGTTGCTCTGCCTGTAGAGGGCGCTATTAAAGGCAAAGATGTTGTTTTTTTAGACAATAATCAATCATCTCAATAATCATCCTGCTATGCTCTCGATATCTAAGGGACCGTTGTTTCAAAAAATGTTCACATGCTTCTAAACCCTGTTGATGGTCTATTATTGTGTACAGAGAATGTACATCCAAAACAATAAAAAGGTATTCAGGGTTCCAAACTAAGTTTTCAATCTTGCATAGGAAATCTTTAGTGTCCCTAAGGTAACTCGGCAATTTGACCACAAAATCCCTTAAAACATTATCAACATATTTGGAGATATGTTCGCTGACACTCCCAATTGAGGATACAATGGGGCGTCCCGGAGGTCTGGTGCTGTCTTTGTGTAATTTGGGCAGTAGATAAAGTATCGGCAATTTGGGATGATCTTTTTATAGATAATGAAATTCTTTCCATTCCAAAAGGCCCTTCTCCCTCCAGGTGATCAATTTATCCCAGATAACCGTGATGCTCAAATTGTACTTGTCATAGGTCACAGATATGTAATAACTGGTATCATCAAGTTGGTGTAAAGCCTCTCTAATGTAGGCATCTTTGTCTAAGATGACAATGTTGCCCCCCTTATCAGCAGGGCGGATCACAATATTGGTGTCTTCATTGAGAGATTTCAAAGCCTGTCTTTGTATAAAAGAGAGATTATCCTGGATGACACGAGGTTGTCTCTGATTCTTATGTCTGAGGTTCATAAGTGCCTTAGTAGCACAGTCATGGAACGTGTCTATGTTGTCGTGAGGGAGTAGGGGTATGAATGTAGACTTAACCCTGAAGTCAGTCCTAACCGAAGTCCCCAGTTCTAAATCCATACTCTCTAGAGTCTGTGTGGTGTTACTCAATTCTTCCCTGGGCACACTCTCCTGATCTAATTCCACCATGGTTATAAGGGTATCAATATCCCCCACTGTAAGATCACGGTTACTCTTGCTAGTGATATGCTTGCTACTCTGATTCTGACCCAGTCTTTTCAGTTTATGCCATTTTTCAATTTGAGTTTTCTCACCAACTTAAATAAATCAATTCTAGTATCAGCATAACTAAAAGTGGACGAAGGACAGAAGGAGAGTCCAAGACAAAGGGTTCTTTTTTCCACATCACTCATCAGTCTCTTAGATAAATTGACAACAGTTCTATTAACCGTGTCTGTATCCATCAGTAGTTCTTGTTGGAGCTAGTTTTGCGATTTCCCATTGTGCCCCTTCCCCGGTCTGTATTGCCAGCGTTGTCTGAGTCTCTTTTTTCAATTGCGACATTTCCTTGTCCTCTGCCTCTTCCCCGTCCCCTCGCTTGTGGTGGTGGATTGTCCCTCACAGTTTGTCGGTCTTTCTGTAGGACCCGAAACTCGTCTAAAATATTAATCTGACGTGGGTTTCGTTCTTCTCCTGTTATGCTGCCTCCAGATACGTCCGATTCAGTATCACTCACAATTGAGTTGTCCGTCACAGTGTTGACAGTATTATCCACAGTAGGTGTAATATTTTGGACCTTATATAAATGGTCATATTTTTTACTGAAAGTCAGTATCCTGCCACACTTGTAATCAGCATAGTCACGATTCATTTTTCTGTGCTTCCTTGCCTTAATTCCATCTTCGTATTTAATGAGACGCTCTTTCATCGGATCAAGGAGTTTATTCACTGTTTCACCATCCATTGTTTGAGATAACTCTGTCATAATTTCTTTGATACAGTTCAAAATCTCTTCTCTATCTTGCCAAGCATACTTGATCAGGATTTCCATCATTTTCTTAGAACTTAGTGCAGAGTGCTCGCACCATTCCTCTAACATCTTTGGGTTAGGTGCTTCATACGTGGGGGTAATGAAAATTCTAAGACCCCTCGTGCCATTGCCTGGTCAACATAATTTTGTAGTGAGATAGCCTCCCACCATTTCGATATTTCTGTACGTTTAAGTTTCTCCAATTTCTTTATTTTTTCCTCCGAAGATTGAGTTTTGGGGCTCATTTTGACTGCATTGGATCTATTAGTACTTCCTGGTTTTCTACTGAATAGTGTCAGAGCAGCTGCTCTTCTCTCCGCTTCCTCATCCATCTTGTGCTGAAGCTTGGACTAAATATAGCTGTGCTTTATGCCTATCTTCCCCTTTCCATGAATGAAAAGTTCCCTCTGCCAAACGACTCACAATTGCCGTAAAAATCTCACAATTGCCGCAAAACTCTACTCTCAATTGAGATCACTATAGGCACCCAAGTTATCCACGCTCCGCGGTGTAAAAGGTCAGAGACGCTGGCTGCTGATAGTAAAGTCGGAGAAAGATCCATACTTAATTACGTTGCAGAGGCCCAACAAAGAACGGGCGAAGCGAGAAAATTACAAACACTTGGCAGTTCCTAAAACTCCCACCGCTGCCCCGGGGAAAAGTCAACGGCACGCATCCACCGATACGCTATCGTGACACTCCCCCCAAGGGACGGACAGTAGTTGAATAGGCTTACCTCCGTGTAAGTATATCCCGTTAGATGCAGTTCAATTGGCGTCTCCTCTCCTGACGTTTAGCCGGTCCAGTGCAACCCTCAATGAAAGCTGAAAGTCACAAATTACTCCAGGATTAATTTGTGACTTTCGGCATATATATATATATATAGATATATATATATATATATCTATATATATATATATATCAAAACAAGAGGGGTGCCCCAGTGAGGAGGTCACACCCGAAAGGGTTTCAGCACACCACCGCCGGCAGCAGGACTGACAGGATGCTCACATGTCTCCAAGGCCAAACGCGTTTCGAGCAATCATCCGCTCTTCATCAGTGGCAAGAAATGTAGATGCAGCCATTTTTTGAATCCATGGTTTTTATTTCAAAAGTCCCGCCCCAATGGGCGCAAGGCATTCTGGTTGTGCTAGTCCATGAACGATTGCCAGGACTCAGGATTCTGTAAACCCCAGTGGGTGCCACATACTGCATTGAAGTCAAGCCTAGTGGAAAAATAAAAAATCATAAAATAGTGTCCCAAGTGGGTGTATATATATATATATATATATATATATATATATATATATATATATATATATATAATCTACTGGCGGTCGCCAGTAGATAGTTATAGTTAGGACCGTGTTTCCATAGGAAATCTCAAAATTCTATTTTGAATAACTTTGGCGCCGGTTGACGAATCCTCGTGAAATTTTTAAAACTAATGGGGCGCTCCATTCAGCTCCTACCCTGAAAGTCTCGGGGTGATTCGTCAAGCGGGGGCCGAGAAAAAAGGGGGGTCCCAAAACGCGTTTTCCCCATGCATTTTTCCATAGGACCTTTAGACACAGCTACAGCCCAAACGGCTGAACACAATTACTTGAAATTTGGCAGAGAGGTAGCCATAAGGTCAAGGAAGTGCCTTTCGCAGGTCTGGTGTAAATCTGTTCAGTATTTCCTGAGAAATTAGCATTTAAAAGCATATCAATATCTATACGTGTGCACCGTGCGCGCTGGGTGCACGCACCCTGCCGTGCGTGAGCGCAATTCTGATTGGTTGTTAGTTGTCGGTAAACATTCGAATCGGTCGAAACCAGGAACTGTCGGCCGCCATTTTGTCTCTCGCAGTCTGAGGGGGTGAAAATCAAAGGTGGAGAACGTGAAAATGGGGCATAGTGGACAGTTCCTGCCCCCCTAGCCTTGGTCAGGGGGTCACAGAAGGACCCCCAAGGGGAAAAAAAACAATCGCGAGGTACGCGCACCCTGCGCGCACTGCGAACCGTGGGCGCTCGGTACGCGAAGCGCACCGAGTGCCCACAGAGCGCGCACGGTGCGCGAAGCGCACCGTGCGTGCACGGTTCGCAGTGCGCGCTGGGTGCGCGCACCTCGCGATTTTATAAAAAAAATAGTTTTTTTTCCCTTGGGGGACGGTGTAAAACGTGAAAAAAAAATAAAAAAAATTAAAACATAACTTAGCATTTAAAAAAACGTACAAATTCACTTAAAAAACCATAGGTTTCACACACGTTATAGTTAGCAATTAGCATTTAAAAAACCTTGCAAATTCACTTAAAAAACCATAGGTTTCACACAGGTTATAGTTAGGTGGACATTTCACTCGTAAAAAACCAATGAAATTCCCCCGTTCTAGTTAGTGCAGGCAACTATAACTCACGTGACCGCAATCCTCTGCTGATGACGTCAGATATTACATCACTGATGACATATGTGTGTTTCTGAAAAATAAATATTTGTAATATATGTATAGCTAAAGATTAATATGAGAAGACATGGGTAAATAAGAGTCTAAATACAGTGATGTAATATCTGACGTCATCAGCAGAGGATTGCGGTCGCGTGAGTTATAGTTGCCTGCACTAACTATAACGGGGGAATTTCATTGTTTTTTTACGAGTGAAATGTCCACCTAACTATAACCTGTGTGAAACCTATGGTTTTTTAAGTGAATATATATATATATATATATATATATATATATATATATATACATATTCAGTGAAAAAACCATAGGTTTCACACATGTTATAGTTAGCTGGACATTTTACTCGTAAAAAACCAATGAAATTGCCCCGTTATAGTTAGTTCAGCTAACTATAACTCGCGCGCCCGCAATGCACTGCTGATGACGTCACATATTAGATCACTCATGACATGGTCAGTGACATCACTCATGACATCACTGATGACATCTCAAATGACATCACTGATGACCTCACTGATGACATCATCCAGTGAATGTGTGTTTTTCTGAAAATTAAATATGTTTTATATATGTATATCTCAAGGTCGATGGAAGAATAAATGGGTATATAAGTGTCTAAATGGATGATTTGTTTTTGAAAAATTGATTGTTTAACTGACTGATTAAGTGTATCTTAGTGAATACATGGCTTAGTGAGTAATGTTTAAATATGTATATATCTGTATCAGTCTCTCACTTTGTGTATAAGTGGCTGCATGGGTTGGTGAGTAGCTACATGGGTGTCTATATAGGTTATTAGTTGGTTTTTTGAGTATCAGTCTGAGTGTCTGCATGGTTCGGTGGGGGGTATTACGTAGTGCATAGGTGCATGAATGAGTGACTCACTGTTTGTATGTGTTGAACAGACCATGTGTGCAGGACTGCATGGGTGGATGAGTGTGTGTATGGGTGTGTTAGTGAGTGAATGACTGTCTCAATAGTGTCTTTATGAGTAACTACATATGTTTTAAACTAGTATATGTGACTATTGGTGTATATATGTGAGTATATGCAAGGGTGAGAGATTGGAAGAGTTCCTGTATGAATAAGTATGTGTTTCTATAAGTGATTGTTTAAAAGACTAAGTATGTGTAAGTTTCCGTAGAAGTAAGTATGGTGGTGTGTGTATAACTGTATATGCAAGTAAATGTATGTTTGATTCTTTATTAGCACGAGTGACTATGTGTGTGAGTAACTCTATGCATGAGTGGCATTGTGTAACAGGATGTATAGGTGTATGAGTACATATGATGAGTGAGTACATGTATTAGTGACTGTATTGGACTGTTGGTGAATGAGTGGATGTGTATGTGGATCTTAGAATTACTGAAGAGGTTGTTGTAACTGGTATTGGTATGTCCATTGTTTTGAAAATTTTAGTCTCTATTTTTGAATGTGTGTGTCAAAGGTTATATTAGGGTGAGAGGAGGTCTACCACTCTATCACAAGGATGATGTCATCAGTGATGTCATCAGTGATGTCATTTGAGATGTCATCAGTGATGTCATGAGTGATGTCACTGACCATGTCATGAGTGATGTAATATGTGACGTCATCAGCAGTGCATTGCGGGCGCGCGAGTTATAGTTAGCTGAACTAACTATAACGGGGCAATTTCATTGGTTTTTTACGAGTAAAATGTCCAGCTAACTATAACATGTGTGAAACCTATGGTTTTTTCACTGAATTTCTAAGGTTTTTTAAATGCTAATTCCTAACTATAACCTGTGTGAAACCTATGGTTTTTTCACTGAATTTCTAAGGTTTTTTAAATGCTAATTCCTAACTATAACGTGTGTGAAACCCATGGTTTTTTCAGTGAATTTGCAAGGTTTTTTAAATGCTAATTTTTTTTTTTTTTTTTTTTTTTCTAACATATTTTTAATTTAATTATCTTACCTTTTATAAAGACTATGATTAAATTTTTAAAATTCTTTAATATGTTTTTTTAAATATATTTTTTAAAATGAACATGTAAAATTTATTTGCAGTACTTTTTTTTAAAAAAAAATATTTTTTTAGTACGCGTACCGTAAGCTCACGGTAAGCGTACGGTTTACGCAACGTCCGTAATCTATCTACGCTGCTTGCGTATAGTTACGCACTTTGCGTTGCCGCGCGTACTGCGCGTGGGACGCGTGCGCGCTTACGCCACACGCGCACGTTACGCGGAAGTGTCGGGTAGTGACTGTTATGCGCATGCGCGCAAGCGCGTGTCTTTTTTACGCGCATGCGCACTTTTGCCGTAAGCATACCGTAAGCGTACCGTAAGCGTACGGTAGGTCATGTGATCATGAAACACAACTTTTGATTGGTTGAAACTACTTTCAGTTCTAGAACTCTCCTACACCACACCCATTCCCCTCATTTCTGCTTGTGATCCCTTGGGAGAAGGAGCTGGTTTGTCTTTGGGATACGATGGCAGAACAGCAGAGCTCTTCTGAGAGTGAGGCTAGCACTAGCAGCACTGTCTTGAGGCAGAGATCGAGGAAACAAAAGCCCTCTTATGTATGGGATTATTTTACTTTTCCTGAAGGCCAGCAAAAGGTAAATGCACCCTTAGTGACTTGTAAGCTGTGTAAGCGTGTACTTTCTAGAGGTAATCCTAACAGGAAGTATTCCTTTGGGAATCACACCATGAAGAGACACCTCCAGAATGTACACAGAAGGACACATGGTCATCTTTTTGGAGGTAACTCTTCAGAAAGACGAGCCAGTACATCCACAGTAGCTCAGCCTGAACCATCATCTGCAGGGCTGACTCCTTCTTCTGCAGGTCAGGTGAGCCCTTCATCTGTGGGGGGAGAATCTCCTTTTGCTGGCCCTCTGGAAATGAACCCTCGATTTCGGAAGGTTGATATTCATTGCACATTTTGTAAAGATCTAATTTGCCATAGGGAGACCAGTGTTTCCCTAGTGAACAACAAAATAGATCAGCACATTTGTCGCTTTGAATAATTTTCCCATGCTTCCTTTCCTCTGTCCCTGCATGAACACAACGGTTCTTTTAAGAGCCAACCTTATCTTTCATCTTTTTTTTACATATGTTTTTAAAAACTTTTTTTTATTTTTTTTTTTTACCGTACGCGTACGGTGCGCGTACTTTTTTTTTTTTTTTTTAAAAAACACTAAAAATCATTTATCACATTACATTGTCCTTGAGAGACTACAATTATTATTATTGACTTACCATACTCACTGAAAAAATATTTATTCATTTGTTTTTTTTAAAAATAGTTTTAAAAATGTTTGTAGTTTTCGAAAATTTTCTATATCTATCTGGAAAAAAAGAAAAAAGTATTAATATTTTAAAAACATTTTATAATACAGTACACATATTTACATTTTTTTCCAAAAAATATTTTTGCCTTATTTTTGCTGTTTTCAGAATATATTGCATTTCACTATAAATTGTGAAAGCAATTGCATTCATCATTTTACAGCGGGCAAAAAAAAAAATACCAATCACAAAGATTGTATTAAAAATGCCCTGATTCTTTTTTTACTTAAACTTCTTTGCCAATTTGAAAGCACACTTACTGCTCTTTTTTTTTTCGGCGCAAGTGAAAATCACTTTTACAGACTGACACATTATGAAACCACTTTTTTTGATTTATTTAAATGCACATGTCCAAACTGTTTTTTCAGACCACCACCATGTGTATTCTCGGTGACTGCCTACACTCCAGCAAGGGCAACCAGCCTTAGTGATGCTGAATGTATTTGCATTACAGACTGAAACCTGAAAACCCCACTCGCTTGTAAATACTGTGCATGACTATACATGGCAAGCACATGGGTGTGTGCTAAGACTCTGCTTCTTCCCCCAAAAATTCGCTCCCCCTTTCCATCTAATGCAACTGTGAAATCACCAGAGCAATACGCAATAAATCTCTGCCTATAATTCCTCTCTGCACACAGAGTCATGTTTTCACATTAGTCCCAAAACGAAATTTCTTTGCCAATTTGAAAGCACACTTACTGCTCTTTTTTTTTTCGGGGCAAGTGAAAATCACTTTTTACAAGTGAAAATCACTTTTACAGACTGACACATTATGAAACCACTTTTTTTGATTTATTTAAATGCACATGTCCAAACTGTTTTTTCAGACCACCACCATATGTATTCTCGGTGACTGCCTACACTCCAGCAAGGGCAACCAGCCTTAGTGATGCTGAATGTATTTGCATTACAGACTGAAACCTGAAAACCCCACTCGCTTGTAAATACTGTGCATGACTATACATGGCAAGCACATGGGTGTGTGCTAAGACTCTACTTCTTCCCCCAAAAATTCGCTCCCCCTTTCCATCTAATGCAACTGTGAAATCACCAGAGCAATACGCTTTAAATCTCTGCCTATAATTCCTCTCTGCACACAGAGTCATGTTTTCACATTAGTCCCAAAACTAAATTTCTTTGCCAATTTGAAAGCACACTTACTGCTCTTTTTTTTTTCGGGGCAAGTGAAAATCACTTTTTACAAGTGAAAATCACTTTTACAGACTGACACATTATGAAACCACTTTTTTTCATTTTTTTAAATGCACATGTCCAAACTGTTTTTTCAGACCACCACCATGTGTATTCTCGGTGACTGCCTACACTCCAGCAAGGGCAACCAGCCTTAGTGATGCTGAATGTATTTGCATTACAGACTGAAACCTGAAAACCCCACTCGCTTGTAAATACTGTGCATGACTATACATGGCAAGCACATGGGTGTGTGCTAAGACTCTACTTCTTCCCCCAAAAATTCGCTCCCCCTTTCCATCTAATGCAACTGTGAAATCACCAGAGCAATACGCTTTAAATCTCTGCCTGTAATTCCTATTTCCACACAGAGTCATGTTTTCACATTAGTCCCAAAACGAAATTTCTTTGCCAATTTGAAAGCACACTTACTGCTCTTTTTTTTTTCGGGGCAAGTGAAAATCACTTTTACAGACTGACACATTATGAAACCACCATGTGTAACTACAACAAAAACAATTTCCATTTCTATTATTCATTTCTTAAGTTACCACATACATCCCCTCTCAAACTGTAAACTCACCTTTAAAATTAGTTAGTTGTGAAAGAAATGTGACACTCAAACAGCAGATTATCAGAGCCAGGATCTCTGTTGTGTTCACCTCTCTCCTCTCAGCAGAACCAGATAATGGCAAACTTTCCCTCTATTTTTCCACACATATACTTGTAAGTTTCAAATCTCAGTGCTTCCCCCTTTTTTTCAAATGTAATCACACATTTCTATTGGTTGAAAACCAACCCTTTTCCAAAAGTACCCTTCCCCCAACTTGACTTCTGCCTAGTACCCTTCCCCCAACTTGACTTCTGCCTGCTACCATAGCAACAGCTCATGGAACACTGCTGTGTTGAGTTAGGTCAGAAGTTCGCCAAACAATGTTTCAATTCCACAGAGCAAGAGTGCTTGACTTTTCAAACCTAACAGCAAATCCATAGTACTGTTCTTTGGTTACACATTTTTTTTTACCAATACAAACCATGCTTCTATTAATTTACACATACAGCCTAGTTTTTATTCTAGAATGGTATGAAACAGCCAATCAGTTCTTTTTGTTTTGAAAAAAATATGTATGCCTCCATTTCCAAACTGTCTTTCTTTTCATATTGCCATTCTACTGAAAGACACCTCCTGAGTGCATCCAGTTCTCCTTTGAAGATGTTCACAGTGTGGATTGTAGGGCACAGCTATGTCTTCTGGAGTGAAAAGTTTGCAGAGAAAACAGGTATGGTGAGAGACCTTGCTTTGCCAAATGTAGACATTAAATGGATTGGTCAGAGAGGGTTAAAGTGACACCAATTGATGCCATTGGTGAAATCCTTCATTCAAATCCAACACCCTGACCTCATAATAGTGCACTGTGGTGGCAATGACCTAGGCACTTTGACTGGGGTAGGTCTGGAAATGCTTATGAAGGACACCTTTGCACAACTGTTTACACTTTTCCCTAAATCTGCCTTTGTGTTTTCCAACATATGCCAAAGGCAAAAATGGAACTGGTCCAATCATTTCTGTCCACAGATTGACAAAGCAAGAAAGCACGTCAACAAATCTGTTTCTGCTTTCCTCCGTGACTATGGTATGGGTGCCATTTACCACAACAACTTGCGTTATGACATGCAAGACATTTATAGAGGAGATGGTGTGCACTTCAATGATGAAGGGAACAGAGTCTTCCTCTTGAACCTTAGACTCTGCATCGGTACTTACTTGTAGGTACCACTAAAAAAATGACTTCATAAACACAACAGCTCTTTTTAGAGCTCCCTAATATCTAAACTCTTAAATCTGCTTTTCATTTATTTTTTTTAATTTTTTTTTACCGTACGCTTACCGTAAGCTTACCGTACGCGTACCCCGTGATTTTTTTTAAAATCAATAAATGTTTTTTTTGTACTTTTCTGTCCTTCTTTGACCCCCTTACAAATGTTAGGGGGTCTGTAACTCTCCTAATTGCCCCCTTTCCTTGTTTTCACTCTTTTTTTTCAGAGTGAAATACACAAAATGGCGGCTGCCGCTTCCTGGTTTCGACCGATTCGAATGTTTACTAAGATCTAAGAGCCAATCAGAATCGCGCTCGCGCACGCCACCGTACGCTTACCGTAAGCGTACGGTAAGCGTACCGTAAGCGGGCTCAGATATATATATTGATTTAAAGGCTATTTTCTCAGAATCTACTGAACAGATTTACACCAAACCTACAAAAGGCACTTCCTTGACCTAGGGACTACCTCTCTGCCAAATTTTGAGTAATTCTGTTCAGCCGTTCGGGCTGTAGCTCGTTCTAAAGGTCCTATGGAAAAATGCATGGGAAAAACGCGTTTTGGGACCCCCCTTTTATCTCAGCCCCCGCTTGACGAATCCCCCCGAGACTTTCAGGGTAGGAGCGGAGCGTAGCGCCCCACCTATTTTGAGAAATTCGCGAGGATTCGTCAACCGGCGCCAAAGTTATTCAAAATAGAATGTTGCGGATTTCCTATGGAAAAGGGGTCCTAACTATAACTACCTACTGGCGACCGCCAGTAGGTAATGCATATATATATATGTATGTATATATATATTATATATATACTTTTACCCCCTAAAACACTAAAGATTTCCTCTCCTACCCCAATACCCATAGTTCCTGAAACCCTAAAATGATCCTTACTACCCCAGTACCAATACCCCCCAAACTTACACTTAGCACCCAAATATCCATACCTCCTAAGCTCTAAATTACCCTTTCAACCCCAAAACCCATACCCTCCCTGAACCCTAAAATTATTCCTGGCACCCCAAAACCCAAACTCACCCTGAACCCTAAATTTACCCTTGACACCACAAAAATCAAACCCACCCTGAACCCTAAAACTACCCTTGGCACCCCAAAACCAAAACCTACCCAGAACTCTGAAATTACCCCTGGCACCCCAAAACACATACACACCCTGAACCCTAAAATTACCCTTGGCACCCCATAACCCATACCCACCCTGAACACTAAAATAACTCCTGGCACCCCAAAACCCATACCCACACAGAACCCTAAAATTACCCTTGGCACCCCAAAACCACAACCCACCCAGAACCCCAAAATTAACCCTGGCACCCCAAAACCCAAACCCAGCCTGAACCCTAAAATTACTCCAGGCACCCCAAAACCCATACCCACCCTAAACTCTAACATTACCCCTGGCACCCCAAAACCCATACCCACCCTGAACCCCAAAATTACCCTTGTCACCCCAAAACCCATACCCACCCTAAACCCTAAAAACCCATATTCACCCAATACATTTGAGACACATATCCCTTTACCATTCATGCCTTTACAATGAAAATTGGTGGTGCAAAGTCATGCGTTGTAAAGGCATATGTGCTGTAAAAGTTTTTGTTGTAATGGCATGCAATGTTATTACATTTGTGTTGTAACAACTTTGTTGTAATGGCAATGCGTTGTAACATAAGTATTGTAATGGTTCTTTCCCAAGTCTTACATGTCCTAGTAGTGAAAAACTCTTACATTTGTTTTTTACTAGTGCAAAGACAACCCCTCCCATACATTTAATAAGCTATAACTTCCAAATGGGTACAAGTAACCAGTTCCTGTTTGATGTCTAAGGAATTGTAATGAAAAATTATCGATTATGGTGAAGTCAGATTTTATATTTTGAAAATGGCACTTTAAAAAATTTAGAGCCTCATTTATGAGGCCGCTTGCACCGCCGGAATGTCACTTTTTGTGACGTTCCCTATCGCAAAAGCCTGCTTTGATATTTAACAGGCAGTACTAAGCCACTTTTTCGGGATGATTATTGTCTGATAAATATCGGTCTCTTTAACGCAGTTTTCTACGTTAAAGGGGCATGCAATGGGTGTTGCTGGGGGTGTTCCCAGCAACCTCTATGGCTTTTTGACACTGCACCAGATTTACGAGAAAACGTAAATCTGAGGCAGCGCCAAAACTTGGAGGCACAACAAGGAGAAATACCTTAATTTCTCTTCGTTTTTCCTTTTAGTGTGTGTTCTGCAGCACACATAGAAAGAGAAAAAACCTCTTGTGATTATTTTTGTACAGGAAGATTTGCCTTCCTGTACAAAAATAATCATCCCTGCAATGCAGACATCCTTGCACCATGGTGTAAAGGTCTCTGCTTTGGCTCACGGCAGCCTATTGTGCGTCGACGCAGGGGGAAATGACAGGAATGCACTGTATCTGATAGATACTGTGCATTCTTCACCTTTTCTTTTGCCATAGGGCAGCGCAGCAGGAAGGCCTGTTGCGATGCCCTATGGCAAAACCTCATAAATGAGGTCCTTGGCATTTTCCTGCCTTAGCCATTTGGTGCCTGCAGCCTGTCTTCTGATCACATGACAGGGTGTGGTTGACAGTTTGGCTTTATGTATTCCCCCTAAATAGCCACACACAATGGAGAGCTTAGGTGTGCCTGGATAGGCCATCACAGGCTGGATGGGAGGGAGGAGCTGGGCACAGCCCTACTTACACTACAATATTCTGTGTCCTGCCTCCACACAAAGGGCTGCACAGCCCCTGTGGTTAGTCTGGGCCCAGGGCCAGAAAGGCAGGACACATTTGCTCTTCGAAGAGAAACCTCTAGAAGTTTCTCCCATTTTTAAGGCAGAGCTTGGTATAAGTATTAAACGTCAGACACCAACTCTACAGTACACGTGAGGACCTGTGGAGACACTGCAAGGAATAAGGACCGTTGTGCTGCTTAAAGAACTGCCACTTTGCTTGTCTGCTGCTTTGTAGGACTGATGCCTGCTGTGCTGATCTGCTGCCTACTGCCTGCTTGCCTGAATTAGAAGGCCTGGACCTGCAACCTGATCACAGGACCGACAGAGTTACTCCAAGGGCTAGTCTCTTGTAACCAGCATCTGGACCCTGCAACTGTGTGTTCTACCCTGGCATGTGGTGCCATCCCAGTACTGGACCCTTGGGAGTGGGTCTGAAGGGGCCCTGTCAGCCCATCCCTTGACCCAGCAGTACCGACGCATCTCCTCTGCTGTGCAAACCTGAGCAGAACCAATGCATCGCCTCTGCTGCTGTAAGGATTCTCCCGATGCAAGGTCTCTGCATTGACCCTGCATCACAACCAATGCTGTGTGAAGGTTCACCTGTGCAGGCCCATGCATTGCAAATTTCTCGTCAAAGGCAACCTCAATGACGATGAAGCTTCTTGCATCACAGCCTCACAGCTCTTTGGAACTGGCTCATCACCTCAACTGTGTGAAGCATCTTTGATATCAAGTGCCAGACAAACTTCCCTATTAAAATATTATTCAACGGAGCGCAGTGGAGGGAGGCAGAGGTGATCCCTTGGAGCTGAGCTTTACCCACAAAAAAAGCAGGAGGACATAACTTACATTCATCAAAAGCCGCTCTCACCCAGACCTCCAAAAGATGATGCCAAGATAGTTGGCACCTATTGCTGAGGTGAGGGACTGTGGTTGGAGACAACAGGGACTAAAAACACAGACACACTGAAAAGATACAGAAGAAAATCTCACATTTTATTTGGAATAGTGAGCCACCACGAATTTGTAATTTATTACTATATAGAATCCCCTCAGATGGAGGATTTGTTGTTCCAGACATACAGATATATTTTTGTGGCTCAATTAAACCCACCACTAACCTGGAGCTCCCCAGGTACAAATGAGACCTGGTGCAGGCTTTACAGGAAGGGTGGAATTTATGACGTTACAACGCATACATTTACAATGTATGGCTTTACGACGCAGTTTTTACATCGCATCTTCCTTTACAACGCATTCTTTTACAACGCATGCCATTACATCGCATTTTTAGAAACTACCTTTACAATGCATTCCATTACATCGCATTAAACCTTTACAACGCATACCATTACAATGCATACAATTACATCGTATTTTAGGTAAGTGTTGGATAGTATAGGGGTAATAATTACTATTCTAACTCCAGTGAGTGCAACAGTAGAGTAAGTTTTTATTAGTGTATGCATTGTAATGGTATGCATTGTAATAGCTTGCGATGTAATGCCTGCATTGTAGTGACATGCATTGTAATGACATGCGTTGTAGTGACATGCAATGTAATGGCTGCGTTGTAATGACATGCGATGTAAAGGATGTTGCGATGTAATGACTGCTATGTAAAGGTAGTGCGATGTAATGACTGCATTGTAAAGGTTGTTTCCCGGAAGGGTGCAACATCTGTTATGGCTTCCCTCAAGAACTCATAGACTCCAAGGTCCCCTGATGTCTTACATCAAAACGACTCTAGCCTATTGTAATAAGGCTGTTAGGCTTCGGAAAAGTTTGATTTATCCCACTTCCCTAACTCCAGGTTTAGTGAACCCAGGATTTGAGCCAGGCATGTCTGAAAGGTGTTATCTAGGCTGCATAGAGGAAGAGGCTATGTGACTTGGTTTGCTTTTTGAAGGAGGTCTACTCCAGTGCTTAATTTGTAAAACAATAAGAGCCAGGGTTCTCATCAAGAGGTCACTGCAACTTGCACCACACATTGCCCTGTCATGCTGCCAATGAGTCTAACACAACTACCACCCATCACACTCCTACAGGTGTGACAATACGGACTATTTCAGGCCTCCAAAGCTATAATAATGGCTTATGCAGCAGGTAATAGTTATCTTTAATGTGCATTGAATTGATAAATGATCCACTGTTGTGGTCATCTCTAAATTAACGAGACAGCGCCACCTTAAGGCAGACTGTCACAATGTTAATAATTTAGTGCTGGTGCGGAGCACTGGAAACCACTGGCTCAAATTAAGCACTGGTCATCTCAAAAACAGAGAACAGTGCATAAATGATTTATTATAATTGAGGCCAAAAAAATGCATATCAGCTGAAACAGCTTTGCATTGGGCTAGACACCAAGAGGAGAGCGAGAGTAGACAGACAAAGTACGTATCTGGGGAGAGGCACTCACGAGCAGCCCTGGGCACTAGAATAAAACAGCCCATTGCCACACCTAACTTTAACCAAAAGATGGGAGGGGCAACTTGATTTAGAATGCTCAGGAAGTGACTGGACGCTGATCTGGTGAAGAGCAGCAGCATCCCCCATCGATACTCAGTGTTAGGCATGAACATAAACAAGTATGTGAAGATGATACCTGCCCGCTCTGTGCTTAAAAGCGATATATGACGGATCTGACATGTGAGTGCGGGGCTCCTACGTACATATACGGGTGGAATACAATCAAATTCAGAATTTTGGGAGAGAGGTCCAATTATCTATCAAAGACATCACAAACATCCAGCTGCAAATGAAACACTTGACACCTCTACTGTGCCATGGAGATTAGGGGGGATAATATTCCCTGTCAAGGCCTACATGAAAACTCAGACCACATGTGCTGCCAGGGGCTAAACTGACTGTTGCACAAAAACAGAAAGTGCCTGACCCTCCCATGATGCCCCTGTAAAGGGCTAAACTTTGGAAGTTATATTCAATGGAAAGACTAACAGTGACGCAAAGAGATCAAATGGATAAATTCGCAAACATCTGGACACCTATGTCAAGAGTGATGCTTCGGCGAGGCGGGGGCCTAGGCCTCCCAGTTCAGTGCTGAGGTTTGTCCACCTCCGGAGGTGCTTTTGGACTGAGGCTAGGTAGCTGGTGAACACAAGCAGTAGTGGCTCACTGTTGAGGTTGCTGGCTAATGATCTTTTATATAAATGTTGCATGGAGTCATGCTATATCATCCGGTTCCTGTTGAAATAACTCTTTGTGTAATGTTGCTTCCCAAAAAATGTTGACTATGCATGTTCAAGATAATCTGTCTGTTCCTGGCAAACTTTCAATAAAGTTTTTAAAGAAATATTGATAAGGGTGTTGGTATGTCTCATACTGCTCCTTAATCTAGCACAGAATCCCACACAGATACCCTGGCATGAGCAGGCATTGCTCGTCTGAATAAGAATGGCAGAGTATTTACATTGAGGTATCATTGGATCTTTGTTTTGCTTAAAATTTGGAACAAAAATACATTTGGATAATTCAATTTCAGTAATATATCAATATGGATAAATGCAGACAGAAATGTAAATAGGATGCCATACAACTCGAAGTCTTCATTGCAATGCTATGCCTGTCATGTACATGGGTTGTAATTTCTCGTCCTTCACCATGAGCCTGGAACTTTTGAAGTTACATTATTTTTTTTACATGTATTATATTTAGGCAATGGAATGGGTGGAACGCTGCGCTCACTGTGGGGCATTGAAGTCATTCTGTCTAACATCTTACACACCCCTGTTGCTCTGTCCTGCTTAGGAAGTGAGTGCTGTTAACTGGAAGGTTGCATGGGAAGTTTCAGTTTTTGTGTCTGGATTGCTGTCAGACTTTTCCAATTGCCCGTAATTCCTAAAGTTGTATCAGGAGTTACTGAGCGACTCGCAGCAATGTTTCCAGGGGGATTGGACCGTCTATATTTACCATTTTAGGCATCTTTTCCAGGAGACCTGGAACCTCCTGTGTTGACTTCTCCACAACAGCCACAGGCTGCCTATAAAAAGCCTACTTGCAGAATAGCAGAATGTTTGGAAAATTAGGGGATTCATATTTTTTACCTCTTGCCATTTTGAAGCTTGAATGAGTCAGGATTAACTATTTGCTCCTCTCCAACACAGAAAACCGGACATCCCTGCATTTCAAGACATCATGGGGCAGATGTACCAGCCCCTATTGCCACCACAATGTCACTGAAGGTGACATTGTGGCGATAGGGGCCGTGCCTTTTGTACAAGGCAGTGTTGAGCCACTTATTGTGGCTTAACGCTGCCTTGTACATAAGACCTCTTTCACACTATGGTTAGCGTTCCACCACAACACCTATTCATTTTGACGCTGCCCCCTATGTACAAGGGTGGCACACATAGGAGGCAGCGCCAACATTAAGACCAGGTAAAAACTGGTCTTAAGATGGCGAAACGAAATGCTTCATTTCTCCTCGTTTTTTTTCTTTTTCCATGTGTGCTGCCTGGTGCAGCACACATAGAAAAAGCAAAATGCCATTGTTTGTTTATGTACAGGAAGGTGTCCCTTTCTGTACATAAACAAGCTTTAAAAAAAAAAATGCCATTTTGTCACTTTCAAGTGTGCTGCTTCATGTCACTTTCATGTGTGCTGCATGCAGCAGCACACATGAAAGTGACATAATGGCATTTCTAGCATTGTTTATGTGCAGGAAGGGACAGCTTGCTACACATAAACCATCCTCCCCTGCACACAGACACCATTGCACTCTGGTGCAAGGGTGCCTGCGTTGGCACTTAGTTGTTAAACTTAGCGCCATTGCAGGGGGAAATGCAAGTCTGCACCACATTCTTGTAAATATGGCGCCGCCTTGCGTTTCAGAAGTGGAGGAGAAAAGCGTTAATCCAGGAAGGCTAACGCCGCGCTCCGACACTTCCAGACCAGCCATTGCCCGAACCTATAGGTTGTCCAAGCCGGGTCTGATAGGGCTGACCCAAAGACTACATCACACGACGGGACAAGGCGGCACATTTCAGCCCCACTCCAGGTGCTGCGCTCATTGTGATGCCAGCTGAATGAGCATGTGAGCGATGCTGACACTTGATCAGTGATGCATAGTCAATCCATGTACTCAGTCCAGAAGAATGAAAATGTATGCATGCTGTTGTAAAAGAAGATACAGGGTCCATCTGTACATGTAGGTTACTTCTTTATTAGTAGCTTGCCATTGCCTTGATCAGTGGTGGTGGACTTCAGTGTTCGATTAGATGATGCCGCATGATTTCTCACACTTGTAGCTTGTCCGAAGGAGAAGGTTCCCGCTTTGGAAGACCGGTGTAGCCTGCGTACACCAAATCTCCTGGGATCCACCGTGGTTAACGACTGTTCATCCTGGGCTTGGTGCATCTGCCACTGAACATGTACCCCACCATACCCATCACCTTTCCTCTGACAGGTATGCCTGGCTCTACAAAGGTCACACAGTGGCTGCATGCTAGGGAGATGCAAGATGCTGAAATAAATAAATAAATACCCCTAAAAGGTCACCTAGGGACTCCCAGGAGCTGACAGACGTGGATGCTTCTTCTCTTGAATTTAGATGGGAAAGATTGTGTTTTTTTGCACCTAATAAAACGCGTGCCTTTTTTCGCCCTCCAAGTGAGCGGGTGATGTATGGGTCTGTGGTGTTACACCAATGAGTCGGCCATGAAAGAGGGCTTTTCAAGCTTCCGTCTTAAGAAGCGTGTCAATAACCTGAGCTGTATTTTTCCTGGGGTGGTGACAAGAAACTCAATAAATGAAGCTTTTCAAGCAATTTCTGAGGAACACCTGGAGGGTCTAAACTAGCCAAAGGAATGCCAAAGTAAAATGTACCAAGCTTTAAATATGGTTCATAAAGTTCCTTGACGTCACGCGATCAATAAACCGCGCTCTTTTTTGTTTTCTTCATAGAGAACCTCTACCACAACTCTCACCAGGCGTAGGGATACAAAGACAGTGAATCATGGATTTTCTTCACAAACGGATCGATAGCAGACAGGGGCTCCCAACAGATTAGTCCAACATATAGACAGGGCTCTTGGATTTCATGGTCAGATCAGATCTTAAAAATCGTAATTGTGATAAAGCAAAAAAACAAAACAAACACAATACATAGAGGATACAACATTTGACAAGCAGATGACGTAAAGCGCAGGGACTAAAAAGTACCCAGATCCCTCACAGAAGAGGGGCAGCATTAATGAGTCTCACATTGGTCTAAAAGAACACCCCCGTGGATAACTCGAGAAATGGTTCGAACCTACAGAAAAAAACAACATAGAGACGTCTGCAGAATTCTGACATCTCCGGTGAACCAGGGCTTTAAGTGGGCCGGGTCCTGCCAGTGCTGAGCACCAGAAGTTCTAAAAAGCAGGTACTGAAACGGGTCCCTATCGGGCTCTCCATTTTCGCCCTCACCCTCGGTGAAAAAAACAAATCTTAATTCTGCAGCAGTGCCACCTTTCACTACCTTTGATGTAACTTCAAAGAGTCTTTCATAGTCTCATCATGTCAGAACTGAAGCATTTTCAATACTTTATACAACGCAGCCATAGTTGTTGCTTATTTATCGTATGCAACTAAGGCCCATTGACAAAGACAATAGTCCTGGCTTTTTGTAGGTGTAATGTTACTTGCTGTATTGTATATTTGGATTGTGAGAAGTTGGCCTGGTATATGATGCTCACTAGTTAAAGTGATCACCTTGTACCATGCCAAGCAACCCTTATGGTGTGGTTGTAAGTCAACCTTTTCGGACTAGCTGCCCTAGTGGTAGCGTAGGCTAAGCAGTCTTTGAGGCTAAACTCGTGAAGCGTGTTAAGCCAGCTGTTTTACCAAATGCAACCCCCTTTTATACCAATGAAAGGACACCACACAGATATATATTCAAAATATATATGTATTTATTTCTCAAAGTAACCCCTAGTCTCTTTATGAGCACAGGAGCACTAATCGTCAAACAAGATTACAGTAGAATACACAGAAGTTGCACTTTATATGGATAGGCCCTGGTGGCCACTCGAACCATATACTAAAATAGTGGTATAAGTACCACAAACAGAAAAGGGAAAAGGCCTAGGGCCTCTAGAATCGCTGGGCCTACAAGGAGCTAACTTCAGTTAGTGACCAGGAGGTCCACGGGTGGCGTGTGCAGAGCAAATAGTCACACGCGAGCTCCCATAGGTTTCAATGGGTGCGTAAAAAGTACAAAGTTACTGCAAAAGGAATCTTCCGGATGACCTAGGAACTTAAGATTGGAAACACAGACACTAGAGATGATTCTCTACACTTGGGCACCGGAGTGCCAGCTTTACCTCACCCACAGGAAGCGGGTGCATAGGCGTCGAAGTGCGTCGGGTTTCTTCTATCTGTTCAATGGAGCCTGTAGATAAAGATGCTGCAGGCGGTCGGTCTGGAAGAGATGCGGTGGATCCAAGAGTGGATCGGAGATGTTGAAGACCTGTAAGCAGAGGGGACAGTGTTCACAGTCACTAGCCAGTGACCGGCGTGGCACCAGGTGGGTACCAGGCGATGTCGGGTGCAAACAGGAAGAAAGGTGTAGCTTGTCTCTGCAGCCACGTGGTCCCTGAAGGTCGACGACGTCCAGGAGTCGAGTCACGAGCTGTCCCACGCAGGCTCTCGCTGTCGGCGGTGTTGGCGACTTGATTGAAGCAAACCAGCCTTGGCAAAAGCAATTGTTGTAGGAAAGGAAATAAGCTGATGGTTCTGACCAGCAAGGTCAGAGGGACTGCTCCTTTGGAGGGGAGCAAGGGCCAGTCTGGAGCAACCAGACCAGCGGTGTATTTCGTGAAGTTCGTCGCCAAGATGGCCACTAGCCAGCGGGCCAGCAACCGGTTAGGCGCGTCGAGTGGCAAAATGCAGAAGGGCCCCACGCAGATCGTGGAGATGCTGGAGGGCTCACCTTTGGTGCAAATGCTGCTCGGATGTTGGGCTTCTCAGATCCCAAAGCACAACTTGGAGGGAGCCTCGGTTGTTGCACTTGTCAGCTTGTCGCGGTCGTCTCAAGATGGCTGGCTCCACGTGTCTCGGTGCCTCCACGGGTCTCCTCTCTTCAGGGACTGTGGATCGGGCGGTGAGAGGTCTGGAGGTCCAGGTCTTGTCAGTCTCTGGGCTCGGGCTCCGGCGGGAGGCGGCGGCAAAGCAGACGTTGATTCACTGGATGGTGCTTGCGTTAGCAAGGTGGTCACTCCCTGACCACAGGGGAGATTGGCTTCAGTCCTCTGTGCGGCAGAGCGTCGAAGTTCCCGTCTTCTTCTTAGTTTCAAGTTGATTCCAGGATGTCTGAAGTCTTAGGACACAGCTCCTACCTTTAAGCGGATTCTAGGGGCCGGACTACCTGCTAGGTCCCTCCCTATGGGTGGGACCAGGAAGGGGGGTGGTTACACCCCCAATCCTTTGTCCAGCTTGCCCCAGGCCCGGGACTGGTGTGCCCCAGGACCGGTTTGAACTGGCATATGCACCGAGGCTCCTTGTGAGCCACAGGCATGTCTGGTTTCTTTCAAGCCCTACCTGACCAATACACAAAATCCTGTCTGGGGTGGTGCACGCACCTCCCCTGGCAGGAAACCCTTTGTCCACACCTCCCAAGCTGGAAGGACTCCCAGCAGCAGGAGGGCAGACTTGTGTCTGTGGTGGCAGCATCCATTTTGTGGAGCTGAGGCTATGTCTGATTTTACCCGGGTTTCAGGTACTGTACATGTCGTGTCCCTCTAGAGGGGTGGAATGCTAACCCCGTCGCCAGAATTGGCGAGGGGTTAGTATTCCAATTCGTATGACACCTTACTCGACATGTTTTGATAAAGTCAAACCAAAGATAGCATTTAACCGCGAGGTTCATAATGCACTTAAGAGTATATGGTATGACGATATCTGGAAACAGTAGAAGGAAGTTGTTCCGACCACTGCAGACAGGCTCAGCTCATGCCAGAGCACCATCTCACATGGAACCAAGCCTTCAGGATTGTTAAGGCCTGCCATAGGAGTGACTTATAGGTTACCAGGTGTCCCATTTAAGGTTAGGTATAGGTATACTACACCTAAGTAAGAGGTGATTACACCAACTTACCCCAGCTGAGTGACCAGCCAGTTGTGTCAAATTGTTAGGCCAAGCCTGGGGTGGCATAATACATGCTTCAGCCCTTGGCAGGCCTTGGGTACACCAATGCCCTGGGTACCTAGTGTACACTGGTACAGGGGCTGACAGGGTGATCCACTTCCAATTGGTTATGCACCTAGGGTGCATAGTTTTAATTTAGTAGAGAGAACAGCAGGCTGGGGGTCTGATTGGCAGGCCCACAGCCTCAATATGCCAAAAACCAGTGAAGCAAAAAGCAAAAATTTGGTGTGACCATAGGATAGCAGACCCTACTCTCCTACACAACCCCCCCCCAAACGCTGGGACATTAAACTAGCCTTGACCAGTCTCGTCTTCATGTCCTAAGTGGAAGTACCTGGAGAGACCATCTGCATTCCCATGGTCAGTACCTGGCCGGTGCTCCACTGTAAAGTCCATCCCCTGTAGGGAAATGGACCACCTAAGCAGTTTGGGGTTTTCACCCTTCATCTGATTTAGCCACAAGAGGGGCTTATGGTCGGTCTGAATCTTGAAGTGAGTGCCAAACAAGTATGGCCTCAGCTTCTTCAGGGCCCACACCACAGCAAAGGCCTCCCTCTCAATAGCTGACCAATTCTTCTCTCTGGGGGTCAACCTTCTGCTAATAATAGCAATGGGTTGGTCTTGACCATCTACATTAAGTTGTGACAGCACAGCTCCCACACCCAACTCAGAAGCGTCTGTTTGGACAATAAACTCTTTGGAGTAGTCAGGACTTTTCAGGATAGGTGCAGAGCACATGGCCTCCTTCAGGTCATCAAATGCCTTTTGACAGCTTACTGTCCACTGAACCTTTTTGGGCATCTTCTTGGATGTCAGATCATTAAGAGGAGTCACAATGGACCCATAGTTCTTAACAAACTTCCTGTAGTACCCAGTCAAGCCCAAGAAAGCTCGAACTTGAGTCTGGGTGGTTGGAGGGGACCAGTCCTTGATGGATTGTATCTTACTCTCCAGTGGTTGAACTTGGCCTCCACCTACAAGGTGGCCCAAATATACAACCTTACTCTGCCCTATCTGGCACTTAGTAGCCTTGATAGTGAGGCCTGCCCTTTGCAGAGCCTCAAGAGCCTTCTTCAGGTGGATCAGGTGATCCTCCCAGGTGGAGCTAAAGACAGCAATGTCATCAAGATATGCTGCGCAAAAGTCATCCAACCCAGTAAGGACTTGGTTCACCAGCCTTTGGAAGGTGGCAGGTGCATTCTTCAGACCAAAGGGCATCACCACAAACTGGTAGTGCCCACCTGGGGTTGAGAATGCTGTTTTGGCCTTAGACTCCTCAGCTAATCTGATTTGCCAATAGCCAGCCGTTAAGTCAAATGTGCTCAAAAACTTTGCAGAAGCTAGTTTGTCTATGAGCTCATCTGCCCTTGGAATAGGGTGTGCATCTGTCCTGGTGACAGCATTGAGACCCCTGTAGTCCACACAGAACCTCATCTCTCTCTTGCCATCTTTGGTGTGAGGTTTGGGGACCAGAACCACTGGGCTAGCCCAGGGGCTCTCTGAGGGTTCAATGACACCTAATTCCAGCATTTTATGTACCTCAGCCTTTATACAGTCCCTGACGTGGTCAGGTTGTCTGTAAAGCTTGTTCTTTACAGGCAGACTGTCACCAGTGTCCACCACATGGGTACACCAGTCAGTTTGACTAGGTATCAAGGAAAACATATGTGAAAATGATTGTAGAACCTGTCTACATTCAGTTTGCTGATGGGCAGTGAGTTTGCCTCCAAGGGTCACTCCTTCAACTGAGCCATCTTCAGGGTTCTGAGACAACAGGTCTGGGAGAGGGTCACTCTCTTCCTCCTGTCCCTCATCTGTAGCCATGAGCAAGCCCATGTCTGCCCTGTCAACATATGCTTTAAGCCTGTTAACATGGAGTACCCTGTGGGGACTCCTGGGAGTTCCTAGGTCGACCAAGTAGGTGACCTCTCCCTTCTTTTCCAGGATTGTATGGGGTCCAGACCATTTGTCTTGGAGTGCTGCTGGGGCCACTGGCTCCAACACCCATACCTTCTGTCCTGGCTGAAACTCAACCAAGACAGCCTTTTGGTCATGCCAAGCTTTCTGTAAGGCCTGGCTTGCCTCAAGGTTTTTGGATGCCTTCTCCATATACTCAGCCATCCTGGAGCGGAGACCAAGTACATAGTCCACTATGTCTAGCTTAGGCTTTTTGAGAGGTAACTCCCATCCTTCCTTCACCAAACACAGTGGGCCTCTCACAGGGTGCCCAAACAACAATTCAAAGGGGCTGTAGCCAACTCCTTTTTGTGGGACCTCTCTGTAAGCAAACAGAAGGCAGGGTAGAAGGATGTCCCATCTTCGCCTGAGCTTTTCAGGTAATCCTTTGATCATACCCTTTAGGGTCTTGTTGAATCTCTCAACAAGCCCATTGCATTGTGGGTGATAAGGGGTGGTGAACTTGTAGTTGACACCACATTCCTTCCACATAGCTGTCAAGTATCCTGACATAAAGTTGGTACCTCTGTCAGATACTACCTCCTTAGGAAACCCCACTCTGGAGAATACTCCCAGCAGGGCCCTGGCCACAACAGGAGCTGTAGTGGTCCTAAGGGGAATTGCCTCTGGATACCTGGTGGCATGATCCACTACCACCAGTATAAATCTGTGCCCAGATGCAGTGGGAGGATCCATGGGACCCACTATGTCTATTCCCACTCTTTCAAAGGGGACCCCCACCACAGGTAGTGGTATTAGGGGGGCCTTTGTTGTGCCACCTGATTTGCCACTGGCTTGGCAGGTCACACAGGAGCGACAAAACTCCTTTGTATCTTCATTCATATGAGGCCAGTGAAAGTGAGGGACAAGCCTGTCCCAAGTCTTGTTCTGGCCTAAGTGTCCTGCTAAAGGAATATCATGGGCCAAGGTAAGAAGGAAGCCCCTAAATTGCAGAGGTATGACCAACCTCCTGGTGGCACCAGGCTTGGGGTCTCTAGCCTCTGAATAAAGGAGCCCTTCATCCCAATACACTTTATGGGTACCTTGAGCATTCCCAGCAGCCTCAGCAGCAGCCAGCTGTCTGAGGGGTTCAAGAGAGGGACAGGATAACTGAGCCTGCCTCAAGTCAGCCCTTGAAGGTCCCCCTGTCCCCAGAAACTCAACCTGATCAGGTTCAAGCTCTTCAGGGACAGTTCCTTCAGGGTCCTCTAGATCAGCTTCCTGGGAAGGCTGATCATCACTCTGAGGCAGGGGGGAAGGCACAGCCTTGACCCTCCTGTTCTTCTTCTTGGTAGGTGCTTGGTCCATTGTTCCAGGATCCAAGACCTGAGGTTCAGTGAGGCACTTTTTGGCCTGTGACCTGGTCACAGCAAGGACATGTGATGATATACCTAACATCTCTGCATGAGTCCTGTACTCCACTTCTGACCATAGAGAACTCTCTAGGTCATTGCCCAACAAACATTCTACTGGGAGGTCTGCACTAACCACAACCCTTTTGAGGCCAGTTACCCCTCCCCATGAGAAGTTAACAACTGCCACACTATGTGAAGTAGTGGCATTGCTGGCATTGGTCACCAGGTAGTTCTCACCTGGTATGTACTGTCCAGGGTCCACAAAGCCTGGTGTCACCATAGTGACACTGGCACATGTGTCCCTGTAGGCTTGAGCCACTTTTTCATTTATTAAAGGAGTCTGTCTGTACTTGCCCAGGTTACTGGGGCTCACAGTCAGGGACAAATCAATGTCCCCATCACAGATCAAGACTGCCTGTGTCAGGGTTCTGTCTAAGTCAGAATCTCCTTCAGTTCCCATAGTGATTCCCACTACACCCTTTGTCTGGGGACCAACACTGCTAACAGTAGTACTGGGAGCAGGTGCCTTAGGGGCAACAGTGTTGGGGGCTCCACCCTTTTTGCAATCACTAGTCCAGTGAGTTGTATTTTTGCAATGATTGCACCAGGGTTTCTTTTGACCTTCTTTCTTCTTTTTGGACTGTTGTTGGGACCCACCCTCCTTAGCAGTAGTTTGGGGCCCTGTTGAAGACTTCTGGTCTTTAGATTTCTGATCTCCACCCTTTTGGTCTGTTTTCTTCTGATCACCCCCTTGGCCCTGGTTCTGGTTCTTTTGCTTAACCCTGGTTCTGACCCATTTGTCTGCCTTCTTTCCCAATTCTTGGGGAGAGGTCAGATCAGAGTCAACCAAGTGTTGATGCAGTTGCTGGTTTTGACAGTTATTTAAAATCTGTTCTCTCATCATCAAATTATACAATCCTGTAAAATCAGATACCTTACTTCCCAGCAACCAACCCTCCAAAGCCTTAGTGGCACATTCAACATATTCAGACCAGTCCTGAGTCTGTGTCTTTTGGGTGTCTCTGAACATTAACCTGTACTGTTCAGTGGTTAAGCCTAACCCATCTACCAGAACACTCTTCAGGACTCTGTAGTTTCTGACATCCTCTTCTCTAACAGTGAGGAGTCTGTCTCTGCCTCTTCCTTCAAAGGAGAGCCAGAGGATTGCTGCCCACTGGTCTTCAGGAACCTGCTGTACTTTGCAGGCTCTCTCAAGAGCAGTTATCCATTTGTGGATGTCATCTCCACTTTTGTAGGGGGGCACAACCTTAGACAGGTTCCTATTATCAAAGACCCTATCTTTGTCCTTAGGGACAATGCTGCCACCAGTGGGTATAGACCCACTCTCTCTAGGTTGCCTAGCCTTGTTCAGTTTTTCTTCCATCAGGGCTACTTCTAGCTCCTGCTTCCTGATCCTCAGCTGGGCTTCCTGCATTCTGGCCTCATGCTCCCTCCTCTGAGGGGTGGTCAGTCTCCTTCTGGAGTGACCTTGAGAGCCCCTAGAGCCATGGGAAGCATTGGAGTCACCTGAGCGATTCCTTTGCCTTCCAAGCCCTGTGTTAAGTCCACTGGGGAGATCCAATGGGGTGAACCCACTGTCAGTCCCCAATAGCCTTAGTTTAGCTGGGCCAAGTATAACACTTGGCACTGGGCTAGTTCTCCCTTCATCCCCACTCACATCTGTATCCCCATCACTTTCTTCCTCTGTGGTAGGCATCCCATCTAAGGGGTGACTATTGGAAGGGGGTACCTCTGTGGCATCTTCAGAAGGGGGGCCTCCTGTTCCTGTCCCTAAGGGGGCTAACTAGGAAGCTTTCTCGAGTTCTCTCTGATTTTCATCATTCTGTAATAGTTCTCTGAGCTCAGCAGAGGTAGGGTTCTTGGGCTGTTTAAGGCCTCTAAGAGTTGCCAAATGCCTGAGCTCATTCTGATTTAGGGTAGCAAAGATGGATGGTGCCCTCTGGGGGTCACTCTCAACAGAGATGGGTACCTTGGACCCCTCTGCCCCAGCCATTGCTCTTAAGTGTGGGTGGATGTGTTGCAATCTACCTACACTTGGGTTTTCCCACTAAACCTATCTAGTAGTTGTAGTCAGGGTGTGCTACTCCCTTTGCTCTACAACAACTAAGTTCAGTAGAACTTATGTATATCTAATCTTGTTTTATATGTACGTACAGGTACCTATGTGATCTTTCAATTGGTAACCAAGAGATTACAATGGTAAAACACAGCAAGCTCAAATCCAACCGCTGCTCACCAATGTGAGAAGTTGGCCTGGTATATGATGCTCACTAGTTAAAGTGATCACCTTGTACCATGCCAAGCAACCCTTATGGTGTGGTTGTAAGTCAACCTTTTCGGACTAGCTGCCCTAGTGGTAGCGTAGGCTAAGCAGTCTTTGAGGCTAAACTCGTGAAGCGTGTTAAGCCAGCTGTTTTACCAAATGCAACCCCCTTTTATACCAATGAAAGGACACCACACAGATATATATTCAAAATATATATGTATTTATTTCTCAAAGTAACCCCTAGTCTCTTTATGAGCACAGGAGCACAAATCGTCAAACAAGATTACAGTAGAATACACAGAAGTTGCACTTTATATGGATAGGCCCTGGTGGCCACTCGAACCATATACTAAAATAGTGGTATAAGTACCACGAACAGAAAAGGGAAAAGGCCTAGGGCCTCTAGAATCGCTGGGCCTACAAGGAGCTAACTTCAGTTAGTGACCAGGAGGTCCACGGGTGGCGTGTGCAGAGCAAATAGTCACACGCGAGCTCCCATAGGTTTCAATGGGTGCGTAAAAAGTACAAAGTTACTGCAAAAGGAATCTTCCGGATGACCTAGGAACTTAAGATTGGAAACACAGACACTAGAGATGATTCTCTACACTTGGGCACCGGAGTGCCAGCTTTACCTCACCCACAGGAAGCGGGTGCATAGGCGTCGAAGTGCGTCGGGTTTCTTCTATCTGTTCAATGGAGCCTGTAGATAAAGATGCTGCAGGCGGTCGGTCTGGAAGAGATGCGGTGGATCCAAGAGTGGATCGGAGATGTTGAAGACCTGTAAGCAGAGGGGACAGTGTTCACAGTCACTAGCCAGTGACCGGCGTGGCACCAGGTGGGTACCAGGCGATGTCGGGTGCAAACAGGAAGAAAGGTGTAGCTTGTCTCTGCAGCCACGTGGTCCCTGAAGGTCGACGACGTCCAGGAGTCAAGTCACGAGCTGTCCCACGCAGGCTCTCGCTGTCGGCGGTGTCGGCGACTTGATTGAAGCAAACCAGCCTTGGCAAAAGCAATTGTTGTAGGAAAGGAAATAAGCTGATGGTCCTTTGGAGGGGAGCAAGGGCCAGTCTGGAGCAACCAGACCAGCGGTGTATTTCGTGAAGTTCGTCACCAAGATGGCCACTAGCCAGCGGGCCAGCAACCGGTTAGGCGCGTCGAGTGGCAAAATGCAGAAGGGCCCCACGCAGATCGTGGAGATGCTGGAGGGCTCACCTTTGGTGCAAATGCTCCTCGGATGTTGGGCTTCCCAGATCCCAAAGCACAACTTGGAGGGAGCCTCGGTTGTTGCACTTGTCAGCTTGTCGCGGTCGTTTCAAGATGGCTGGCTCCACGTGTCTCGGTGCCTCCACGGGTCTCCTCTCTTCAGGGACTGTGGATCGGGCGGTGAGAGGTCTGGAGGTCCAGGTCTTGTCAGTCTCTGGGCTCGGGCTCCGGCGGGAGGCGGCGGCAAAGCAGACGTTGATTCGCTGGATGGTGCTTGCGTTAGCAAGGTGGTCACTCCCTGACCACAGGGGAGATTGGCTTCAGTCCTCTGTGCGGCAGAGCGTCGAAGTTCCCGTCTTCTTCTTAGTTTCAAGTTGATTCCAGGATGTCTGAAGTCTTAGGACACAGCTCCTACCTTTAAGCGGATTCTAGGGGCCGGACTACCTGCTAGGTCCCTCCCTATGGGTGGGACCAGGAAGGGGGGTGGTTACACCCCCAATCCTTTGTCCAGCTCGCCCCAGGCCCGGGACTGGTGTGCCCCAGGACCGGTTTGAACTGGCATATGCACCGAGGCTCCTTGTGAGCCACAGGCATGTCTGGTTTCTTTCAAGCCCTACCTGACCAATACACAAAATCCTGTCTGGGGTGGTGCACGCACCTCCCCTGGCAGGAAACCCTTTGTCCACACCTCCCAAGCTGGAAGGACTCCCAGCAGCAGGAGGGCAGACTTATGTCTGTGGTGGCAGCATCCATTTTGTGGAGCTGAGGCTATGTCTGATTTTACCCGGGTTTCAGGTACTGTACATGTCGTGTCCCTCTAGAGGGGTGGAATGCTAACCCCGTCGCCAGAATTGGCGAGGGGTTAGTATTCCAATTCGTATGACACCTTACTCGACATGTTTTGATAAAGTCAAACCAAAGATAGCATTTAACCGCGAGGTTCATAATGCACTTAAGAGTATATGGTATGACGATATCTGGAAACAGTAGAAGGAAGTTGTTCCGACCACTGCAGACAGGCTCAGCTCATGCCAGAGCACCATCTCACATGGAACCAAGCACTCTGCCTTCAGGATTGTTAAGGCCTGCCATAGGAGTGACTTATAGGTTACCAGGTGTCCCATTTAAGGTTAGGTATAGGTATACTACACCTAAGTAAGAGGTGATTACACCAACTTACCCCAGCTGAGTGACCAGCCAGTTGTGTCAAATTGTTAGGCCAAGCCTGGGGTGGCATAATACATGCTTCAGCCCTTGGCAGGCCTTGGGTACACCAATGCCCTGGGTACCTAGTGTACACTGGTACAGGGGCTGACAGGGTGATCCACTTCCAATTGGTTATGCACCTAGGGTGCATAGTTTTAATTTAGTAGAGAGAACAGCAGGCTGGGGGTCTGATTGGCAGGCCCACAGCCTCAATATGCCAAAAACCAGCGAAGCAAAAAGCAAAAATTTGGGGTGACCATAGGATAGCAGACCCTACTCTCCTACATGGATGCAATGACAGAAGCAACAAAATACCCGTCGGGCGGCACACTATACTAAGTACAGATTTTCAGTTTTCATGTTTTTAAGCCACAACTTTAATCACATTGGCCGCGCCTATTTGAGAGACCCGCCAATTTTTTCTTCCCACTTAAAGCCCTGGGGTGAACTACTCTACCTACTAACACTGTGAAGTGCACTGCAGCTAAACTACGAGCATCTGTGATGAAAGTAGATATAATCAAACTATGCTGAGATGAGAATAAAACAATTATATTTTCTTTATCTGCCTATAAAGAGGGAAGAAAGTGAATAGTTTACAGTAAAATAAAATAAAAACTTTTTGTTAATGAAAATAACTTTGGCACAGAAAATTGCTTGTTGATGGTATTAGGAGTTTATTAAAAGAATTCTGGCATTCTTTTTTATTTCTTTGTGGTTTTTAGTTTTGGGGACAGCCTCTAATGGGCTGCAAGGGGGAGGGAAAATACAGTTGTCGGAAGGAGCTGATGCTGATGCTGAGGCAGGTCAGAATTGAAGAGCACAGGTCTGGAAAGAGGAGGAGGGACAATACGAGAGAGAAGCAACGTTTGATTAAAGAGTCAAAACGATGAGCTATTTGCACAGGGAGGCGGAGCTATAGAGCCTTCTTTTTCAGTTCAAAAGATTTTTATTGGACAAGTAAAGGTGTCAATACATAAGAAAAATTAAAACATAGCTTCAGTATGAGAGAAAGAGTAAAACATGGCGATGAAAATATACATTGAATCAGAAGATAACAAATAATTGAGGCTATACAACAAAAAGCAGTACTGGAAATAATGAGCAATAAAATGGATTATATAAAAAAAAAAAAAATGCAAAGGAACAAAAAGGTCAATCAAGGAGGCTTAGAGACCTCTTGCTGAATGGGAGGCAAATGAGAGGAACGCTTAGCACAAATATCTAGGTACAGGGTCACAGGAAGCCATAAGTCATGTCGTTTTGTAGCCAAACTAAGGGGGTATACGAAAACAGTATCTAGTCTGTGATTGTGACATACATTGTACCACCATGCTCTGAAAGAAATGTTAGTGACATTTTTCCAATAAACAGTAATTTGCTGGAATGCAACAGCTAACAACAAGTCAACAATTTGCGTAGTAAGATCAGTGTCTTCCCAACAAGGAGAAAGACTCCCTAAAAAAATATTGACATAGGAGAAGGGGGATGCAGTATGAAATATGGCATTAATTTGGGCCCAAACTTGTTTCCAAAAATTGTGCGTAACAGCGCAGGAAAAAAGCATGTGAAAAAGAGTAGCCTTAGGTGTCAAACAAGACCAACAAAGATCAGAGACTGAAGAAAACCTCTTATTCAACATCTGGGGTGAAAAGAGAAGTCTGTTATAAATAAAAAAAAAAGGGTTTATGTGAGAGAAGCAGCCCTAGATGACTTGCGGAGCTTGGTCCACAGTTTATCCCAAAGAGAGGTGGGCCAAGAGATGGCAAAATCAGACTCCCATTGTTCCTCTACCTTGGATTTTGGCCTAGGAGTGAGAGTTGTGTGAAATGAGTGGTAAATTGAGGAGGCTGTGGGATGGGTACGCAGCAAGGAATGAAGCTGCGAGGTAGGATTGGGAGGGTCAGGGTGGATAGGAGAATTAGAAAGAAGGACATAAGTGGACATAACTGCGTTCTTAAGCGTGAGATATTTACGGGCAAAAGAATGAGGAAGATTGAAATTTTGGCTAAGAACGGAGAAGGGCAAGAAATCGGACCAGGAAAAGAGTTGAGATACCCAGACCAAACCCTTTTGTCTCCAAGTTTTCCAATAAAAGGGCTTGCGGTTGATGGAGATACTATTATTGTACCAAATAGTGGTATTGAGAAATTCGGCTACAGAGGAAGGAGGACCTGGGGAAGTGGAAAGAAGTAATTTGGTAGTAAACTTAAGGATGGGAATGGAGGTAAACTGGGGCTTGCGGGAAAATGAAAGATATTCAGCGAAAGTAAAAGGGGATAAAGAAAGACGTTCAATGACAACCCATAAGGGGTAAGACTCACCAGGGTCTTGCAACCAAAGGGAAATATAAGAGGCAGAATCCGTGGTATTAGAGGTTTAAAAATGCTTTATTCCTATAAAAAGGAAGACAATTCGAATTGTGGGCCTTCTATTCCATCACCACGGAAGTTCAGGAAGGAAGGGCGCATATATTATTGACAGGTAGGCAGTTTTATAGAAAATACATTACAGTGAAACAGATGCAAGAGGCGTAACAGCTGATAAAAGGTGCATACGTAGCTAATAGAGGGCGTAATTCAAGAAACGTCATTAAACATGATGTCACAAGTGGGTGGATCCATAAAAGAATCCTGCAATGTCAGCAGAAATGTTTGGCAAAGATGCGCACGCAGCCGCATGACGTGTGATTGACGTGCAACTAGAGGGTGAAGGAGACTTGACATTTAGCTCTACATGTGGAGACAGAAGTCTGGGGTTATGTCAACCTAATCCCAAATCATATCTAATATCCTATGTTTAAAGAACTGTGTTATCCAAAAGGAGAGGTCTCTTAGGATAGAATCTTATTCTATACTGACTATACTGACTGCTAGTGCGTGTACAAGCGTCTAAGTGTCTACACTAGATGCGAGGGGGTAGGAATATTCCATGGTAACGGGGCTATGAATTACTTGCATGAGGACAGCGAGGCCTGGCCCCTTTTCACGGTAGCTGGAGGAATGTTTACCTAAACTACTAGACAGGAATGCATCGGATGAGGAACGAAGGAGATAATCTCGAAGGTGGAATACAGTTTTTGGCAGGCGATATGCTGGATCAGGCACCGTTAGCAGCGCAAGGAGTAAGACAAGGTTCATGGTCACAGATGCAGGCTCAGACTGGAGCTTTCAGAGGCAGAAGGCAGGAAAAGGCTTGATGACAGAATTCGGGCCTACTCGCCTGAATCTGTGAAATGTGGAAAGTGAACCACATAAAGTCGGTGGCCTTTCATACTTAGGAATGGAATATCTGACCCATTCATGGCGGATCTGAAAGAGGACATGTTGACGGTGGACGCACATATATTTGCGTCTTCAGAACTGGAGCAGGAGGGAACATACATGTACTTATAGCATGCACATGGAGCCGTTGGGGTCTACGATAGGGGACATAACTGATCACAAAATTCATATTTCCTCAAGTGTAAAAAGAATGTTCTAATTTTTAATCGTAAGAAGAAGATCGCTAGTACGTTTGCGAGCAGTCTTACGTTTTCTAGCCACATAGCCAATGATGAAACCCCTGGCTGCAGCCTTGTAAGCATCCCAAATAACGTGTTTGGGCAAAGTGGGTGAGTCATTAATGGCAAAAAATTCTGTGGTGAATTCAACAAAGGAAGTGATAAATTTGGGATCAAGAAGTAAAGTATTATTAAAACGCCACCTTTTTGGCCCAGTGGGCTTGGGTAGAATGTCAATGTTAATCAAAGCAGGAGCGTGATCAGAAAACAAGATGGGGCCAATGTCAGCATGAGTGAGGGATTGAGAAATATGATGGGAAAGAAAGATGTAATCGATACGTGATTGTGAGTGATGGGTCGGGGAGTAAAAGGTAAACTCTTTAGAAGTAGGGTTACAGAGACGCCAAGCATCAATGAGTTTGTGTTGGGATATCGCTTGAGCAAAGAGCTTATGAGACTTATTAGGGACAAAAGATGCTTTAGAGTGTCTGTCTAAGAATGGGTCAAAGGGTAAATTGCAATCTCCTGCCAAGATAAAATTATCATCAATGTATTCAGTAATATGAGAGGTCATTGTGCGCCAAAAGGCGGGATCACCACCAGTAGGTGCGTAAATATTAAGAAGGGAGATGGGGACGCCCTTCGAGGAAAGTTTGACATACAACCATCTACCTTCGGGATCTGACCCAGAAACCAAGAGCGAATGAGCGAGAGACTTGCGAACTAATACAACTACACCATTTCTCTTACCATCACCAGGAGACGAAAACACAACGCCTACCCATCCCCTTCTGAGCTTAGCAGCTTCAATATCAGACAAATGGGTTTCTTGCAAGAAGGCAATGTCTACATTCAATTTGGCTAAGTGAGAGAGAATTTTTTGTCTCTTGATGGGAGAATGAAGACCTTTAACGTTCCAAGAAACAATACGCACTGACATTAAGGATTAATAGAAGAGTAACGCAGAGAAAGAATAAAACAGCAAGAGAAAGCCTCACATAAAGTAAGAACGTAGGAAAAATAAAAAAAGAAGTGAGGATAGAGATGATGTAGCACGAACAAGAGAAAGAGAAGTAAAAGAAGACTCAGAGATGCCATGTAAGTAGAAAAAAGCCAAGGAAATATTGAGAACGTTGAGAGAATACTGTAAAGTTCAGAGAGATTGGGGAGTAAGGGCCGAAGGGGAATAAAATATGTAAGGAGAAAGAAGCATGACCAAGGGAACCAATATGCAATGAAGAGAAGAAAGGAGAAAAAGAGAGAAGAAGAAAAAAGCAGCGAAGAAGGTAATGACACCAATAAACCTGAATATTATTAAGGGAGAAGACAAAATAAGGAAATATAGAACAAGGACAAACACGTCAAAAAAGGGATGGAGAGTACTTACGGAGGGTAGCATAGGAAAAATACGATCAGGAGCAAGGACAAGCGAAAACGTACGTGGAGGCGAGGGGAGGGAGGTAGGGCCAACTGGAAAAGGCAGGGCACTCGGGGTGAATGAGACGTCCAACCAGAGAAACAGGACAGAACGCAAAACAATGATCTGTGAAGGGAGAGAAATAACAAGGTTAGGCAACGGCATACGACAAAGGCACAAAACAAGCAAATAATAGGACAAACTAAGGAACCAAAACTTCAATATCGGAGGCTAAAATAGAAAACATAAGCTCGGCAAGAGAACATGCGAACTTAAGAGCATGTGAACATGAAAAGCAGCAAACATAACAAGCTGGAGTATCAAAATACATCTACAGAAAAAGTCACGGTGGGAGAGAAGAGGAAGGACCAGAAAGCTCCATATCAGCGTGGCCGCAGGAATTCAGGAAGCTCCGAAGTCGCGTAGGATCCTCATATGTTGTAGTCTTATTATTGTAGGTGACTTTAAATAGGCAGGGATGAAAAAGACCATATCTGGCACCAATGGAGCGAAGGTCAGGTCTCATGTCCAAGAAGGCCTTGCGACGATTTGCAGTGGTTCTGGCATAATCCTGTGCAAAGAACAAGGTGGAACCCGACCATGTAAGACGAGGAGAGGCTCTGGCTGCTGAGAGAACTTTCAACAAGTCTGTGTATTCTAGAAAATACATTATTACACCTCTAGGCTTCGCTGGCACGGAAAGAGAGGAGGAAGCTCGACCAAGCCTGTGAGCATGCTGGATATTAAGTGAGATATCTTCAGGCAAGTGCAAAAGCTTAGGAAGAAAAGACTTGAAGAAATTGATGGGATCACTCCCCTCGCAACCTTCCACCAGGCCGTAGAGACGGAGATTATTGCGTCTGTTTCGATTTTCAAGGTCCTCCACCTGCTTCTGGAGAGAAGAAATCTGTGCATGCATATGAGAGACCTTGGTTGCAGAGTCCTGAAGAGAGGAGACATCTCGCTCCACCGATGACACTCTTTCATCCATCAAAGCCCAGTTGTCAGTGAGAATCTGCAGCTTAGCATTGTTTTCTTCCATTTAAGGGCGCAAGGCCCGTATCTCTTCAAGGAGTAACTCCATCGAAATGACCGAAGAGGACTTAGGAGGCGAAGGTGGATCTTTTTTTAACCTCTTAGGAGTCATTTTTGCCGAAGACTGTGAGGAGGCTTCCATATTCGACGTCGTCTCAATTGAAGGGAGAGACTGAGAAGCTTCCAAATGAGCCAGTGCCGTGAACAACTTGGAATTTTTAATGTAATTACGTTTTTGAACCTTACTGGAGCAATCTGCCATCGGCACGTCTGTGGAGCGCAAGCTCACTAAGATCCCATTGCCAGACTGAAAATGAAAACGGGCACTGTACGAGATCCAGAAAACGTTTTAACATAAAAATATGCCAGGCCAAAAAACAGGAGTCATAGATATCATAGATTGGAGTCATAAAATGGCCGCCAGGTATGAGGAGAGCAGAAAATGCCAGTTAAATCTATGAAGGAAGTCATAATCAATAGAGAGAAGTCACCTTGAAATGCAGGTCTGCCACATCTGTGCCTCGGGGAGTGCTGGGATCATTTCAATACATACGAGGCAGCCGGGAATCCCATGCGCGATAAAACGCGCTGCTGAGGAGATCGCGGGCGAAAATAAACAAAATGGCGGTCGCGGCCGATGAAGAGCCGCGACCGGAGATATATAAGGCTGTAGAATCCAAAATAGCTGTGCCGCAGCGCCGGAGATGGACTCAAGACGTGCCTGGCATCCTCCGACATCAAAGGCTTCCCTCCATTGCTAGGAGCAGAAGCACGAACCGCCGGTAAGCTCTGGTGTGGACGGAGCTCCTACACCAACGCCGCCATCTTCCACGGGTGCCTAGCCACGCCCCCGCTATAGAGCCTTCTTGAAGATATAGCATCAGATGTACCTGATGGGACATAGTGTGTAACCGCCTTAGGAGTCACAGTTGGATAGGAGGAGACAGACACTGGGCTCACCTGAGGAGTCATGACCTATTGAGCTGGCTATGAATTATTAGTAATTGTACATGTATGTAGAGAGTTGTCCCAGCTTGCAAACCGTGCTCCTCACGGCTTTACTTCTTACTCCAGTGGCTTTTCTCATCGGTCACCACTTTTTAGGTCGAGTCAGAGCACACGCGCTGCTCTGGCGATCTGCTGTAATAGAGTATGGAAGAGAAGCCCCGCCCACTCTCTGCTCATATTTTTAATTGGCTTGTGTCTTTGTCCTTTCGTAAATGCTGGCTTCATATTCCTTAATAGGCTTGTTAGTCCCTCCTTAGTACCACCTTGCCTTCATTTGTAACCTCCCATGGCTACTGGCCCCTTTACTTCGGTTGTTACACAGCATTTTGAATGAGCGCTGGCGTTGTTTTTGATGCCATGTTATTACTGGCTCCACCACAGAGGATCACAGAAGCAGCAGCGGGCCCAGGAGCAGCAGCGGGCTTCAGAGTAACACAGACCGGCACTCGCCTGACCCTCACACACCTCATAGAGTGGTGCCGTAGCAGCCCCGGGGGGGAGGAAGAAGCCACGGAGCCCTCCCGAAGCAAGAACACGGCCCATGCATGGCCTGCGGAGCGACCCTCCAGCGGACTCTGGACTTTGACCCTCTACACAGCCCAGGGTCCCGTAAGCGCAGGCGCTGTGCCCCTCTCTCTGGGTTGTAGGCAGTATCACACTATCGTATATCTGAGTTGAGAGCAGCGCATGTGCAGCTGTAAAAGGCCACCGGGCGTTAGTGTTGCTCTGTGCCCCTTGTGCAGAGGGTAGGCTTTTACGGACCCGTTTCGCGCTTAGGTTGGCGGATGCTGTGGAGTTTCATCTGATCAAGTCTTTTTCCTGAAGCTGTTCACTTAACCAGGCCCCTACATAGTTGTTAGCAAACTGGGAGCCGTGTGATCAGTAGTTCATGGTGCCCACCAGGGCTGTCTGCAAAATTATAGCACTTCGCCGAATCAATCACTTGGCCAGATTGACTTACGCAGGGAGAGAGCCTCCCTCCCTGCACACGTCCAACCTCGACTTTTAGATTGAATACGATGTTTTTGTAATGAAGTGTGTGAAACTAGTGCAGTGCCACGCACCTTATAATGTGCTTTTTAATGCCTCCCCATAGAGCGTCCACTTATACTACACCCTGCTACGTTGCATCACTTAATTACACTCCCAAAACAGAGTCCCTTGTGACTCTTTTTGGAAGCGGTTGCACCTATAACAAGCATTTGCAATACAATAGGTCTTGCATTTACACGAGTTTGAGCTATTGGCATTGTAAATGACAATGTCTTTTATCTATGTTTTGGTTTTAAAACAAATAAAAGCCATTGCCATTTGCAAAGCTAATAGCTTAAACTCTCGCAAATGCGAGACCTATTGCATTGCAAATGCTTGTTTAAATTAATTGCGGCTCATTTGTGCTTTACATTAGTCTTATTCAGTTCAATGCAGCTGTATAGGAGTTTTTTTAACTCTCACATATGCCATTTCATTATCAAATAACTCTGTTGTTGCACTCAGAAAACCAAAGAACTCAAAGAAAAAAAGGCCTTTAAAATGTAACTATAGTAAAGTTGTGACTTTATTAGGTGCACGAAATGCAACAATATAAAATAAAATGGCTGATTAATATACCAGTTAAGGCAGAAGCCCGTCTTTACAATGTTTTTGTTCAAACAGGGAAGGGTATATTGAAAACATCCAGTGAAATTATGGACCTGTGTTTGTTTAAACATTGTTTAATTGATTATTAATCAATCGTGTGGTAAAACAGCCACCATTTCCCGAACAACAATTTGAGGCATACCGGTCCATCCAGAGGCGCAACTAGAGCCAAATTTCGGGGGGGCTAAAAAAAAAATGTGGGGGGGCTGAATCTTTAAGCAATAGGCAGCGTGGAGCTGCAGGGGCTCTTAGAAGGGGTGAAACAACAGTGAGGCATCATCAACATGCAAATGGTCTTTTAAAGACTTGTGAAGTGCTCGGGTGCGGCTGTGTGTGTGCCTGGGAAGCTGTCTCATCCCGGGCTGCCACACACGACGGGGGGGGCTGAAGCCCTTTGAGTCCAATGGGTGTTACGCGCCTGGGTCCATCGGGCTAACTATTAGACTTTCCTACATAGGTGAACATACAATGACGTTATCCCCGCTTCCGGGACTCAAACTTGTGTCGTCTATTGGGGGCTTGGCTTCTTCATGCCCTTTTCCCCAGGCCCCATACTTTTGGGAACTTCCGTGGACAACACTGAGCCTAGTCCAATGTTTTTCTGGCCTCATACATTGGACTCCCAGGCCCCCAGTGTTGGGGTTCTGTCTAGCAGCAATAGTTTAATTGTTTAAAAAAATAATAAGTGCCAGGGCTCTCGTCAGAAGGCCACTGCAGCTTGCACCACACATTGCCCCTGCCATGCTGCCAATGATATTACAACACAACTACTAACCATCCCACTCCGACAAGTGTGATATTTTATGCTATTCCAGGTCCCCAAAGCTATACGATTAACTTGGGAAGCAGGGAATAGTCGTTTTTAATGTATATTGAATTAATGATTAACTATTGTTGTGGTCATCTCTAAATTAGCCACACAGCATCACCTTGTGGCAGACTGTCACAAGCGCCGGTGTTGACAATTACGTTCCGGTGCCGAGCACCGCAAACCACCGGCTCAAATTAAGCACTGATTACATCTTGCCTCTCCACCATCTGGGCAGTACTGCAAAATAGAAAGGTAGAGCGGTCCAGTGTTTGTCCCCCCACAGATTATTATTGTGGGGTGAGCTCCAGTGTGAATTCCAGAACTTCCGACATTCAATTGACTACTTTCCCCAGAAAGTCTGGATCATGGGGCATCCCCAGATCGTATGTAACAGTGTACGTTTCTGCCTACAACCTCTCAAACAGAAGTCTGTATCAGTCCTCCCCATTTTGAACAGTCTAGTCCTTGTGGTCTACAAGTTTCCTCACGATTGGACATGGAGCTGCGATTACATTCAGAGGGCAGAGACAGGAGTTTTGCGGCATGCTGCAGGTGCTGGGTGCCATGAGGACTGTGAGCTGCTGCCAGCTCGCAGTGCACCTACCCCGCACCACCTCTAAGGCAAGGTAGGTTGGCAAGGCAGCGAGACAATCACAGTGAGGCACAGCGGTGGTGGCAGTCGGAGGGCAGGACTCTAGTGGCAAGGGCAGCGGCATCACCCAATCTCACGGAGGCGGCCGGCGTTAGGCCGGTGCGGCTTGCAAGTCGGTGAGAGCCGCCTCTCCCTCCCTCCCCCCTTTGTCTGCATCACTTAGCCCCATTACACCCCGCCTAGGAGTACTTACGGTACCGGCAACATTGCTTCCCCGTTCCTCCCAGCTATCATCATCCTACCCCACTCCTCCAGTGCATCAGGGGGCGGGGTCAAGACGGCAGACTGCCATCAGGAGCTGGCTTGGTGCCCTGGAGCTTGAGCTTGCTTGCGGATTGAGCCCCTGCCCATCACTCTTCACTGCTACACCAAATGGTCACTGTGTGACTCAAAAGCCCATCCCAAGAACTAGGCAACCCAACGCAAGAGAGCAGGGCAGTAGGAGGGGGCCCCAGTAACCCTGAAGCACTGTGCAGGCCCTGGTAGAAACCTCACCAAAGGGCTTTACAAGCCTGTTTCATCAGACGGATCCTGGTGGACCAATTATTCCTGCAGCAAACAAGGTCACAGCAGACGCCCCACTCAGACGGCTAGCTCATCCAATTGTGTGAAACCGGAGGGATGGGACCCAAAAAGAAGGATGCTGGCTACTAAATTACGGCAATCAACAAAGGCGAAGGGGGGCCAAACGGGCTTTTGGAGAGGTCCAGCTAAGTGTGCCCAAAGTATGCAATATAAAAGTGACAAAGCTGTTCCTAAAGGGGATGGGAAGAGGACCTACCATGTAAGGAGGTGTCTGTTATGGATATTGGAGCCCTCACACAGCCATCGGGATATTGTGAATCACATACCCTTCAGGATGTAATGTAACATCATCGGGCTGCTCCTACGTCGAGTCGGCTGGTGCAATACCCGACGGGCTCTTGTTTGGACAGCACTCTTGTGGAGATCTTTTATATCCAAGATAGCCGGTAGTTCAAATGGAAATGTGGGGCTCGATGATAATGTAGATGAATATTAAAAATATATAGGGGAGGGAGTACTATCGCAACAATTTTATTATGATGTCTCCTCACCTAATTAAAAACATGAGGTAAAGTGATAGTAACTCAGGTCTATGTTCTGTGTTATCTACACTGCCTCGTCATGGTCAACATGTTTCTCACTATAACTGAGATATGCTCAAGTGATTCATCAGGACCTAAAAATTCTATCTACAAGTCTATCCCAGGAGGATTATATGATAGACAGTAAGCATTCATATATACAACTGGTATTTTTACCTGCGGCTCGGTCTACCCTATATACTCCATAGGATACTCCATAGGATAACCACTGCAGTCCCTGGTAGGCTGCGCAAGGAGTTCCTTGCGTTTGACACGCCGAGTCCGTGTCGCTCGTCGACCTACCCCGCACTACCAGTCCTGGTAGTGCGGGGTAGGTCGACGAGCGACACGGACTCGGCGTGTCAAACGCAAGGAACTCCTTGCGCAGCCTACCAGGGACTGCAGTGGTTATCCTATGGAGTATATAGGGTAGACCGAGCCGCAGGTAAAAATACCAGTTGTATATATGAATGCTTACTGTCTATCATATAATCCTCCTGGGATAGACTTGTAGATAGAATTTTTAGGTCCTGATGAATCACTTGAGCATATCTCAGTTATAGTGAGAAACATGTTGACCATGACGAGGCAGTGTAGATAACACAGAACATAGACCTGAGTTACTATCACTTTACCTCATGATTTTAATTAGGTGAGAAGACATCATAATAAAATTGTTGCGATAGTACTCCCTCCCCTATATATTTGTAAAATTCATCTACATTATCATCGAGCCCCACATTTCCATTTGAACTACCGGCTATCTTGGATATAAAAGATCTCCACAAGAGTGCTCTCCAAACAAGAGCCCGTCGGGTATTGCACCAGCCGACTCGACGTAGGAGCAGCCCGATGATGTTACATTACATCCTGAAGGGTATGTGATTCACAATATCCCGATGGCTGTGTGAGGGCTCCAATATCCATAACAGACTCCTCCTTACATGGTACGTCCTCTTCCCATCCCCTTTAGGAACAGCTTTGTCACTTTTATATTACTAAATTACGGCCCCAGACGAAATGGTTAGCCCGCAATTGCCAACAAAAAGGATCACAAGGAGTTCAACCCTGCCTCAGAGCTCCAATATAGCCATCCAGGCTGCCCCGCAAAGGGGATCAATTATGCACTTTTTTCAACAAGGTGGTAATCCCAGTAAGGCCTAGGGCTGCCAATGGGATTGTTCTCAGTACGAAGTAACCCCCGGCTTTGACACTTCTATCTCACAGGCAACTAGCAACACAAGAGCGAGCCGGGAGTCCCCCCAGAGCTCACAATTCCCCAAAAGGAGATCACTCTCAAGTCCCGCAAGTCTGAGGGAGCAGGAAGTCGATACTTCACTTGTTATCCCTGGGTTGCACATTGGCAAAATTACACCTATCTTGACAGAAAAGGTGATAGAAAAGACGCTTGAACCCTCAATTATCAGGAAAAATTAGGCAGTACAGTGGAAACTGGAGCACGCCCTAGAGACAGTGGTAAAAATCCATTAGACTAAAAGTCCTGGCGACGACGGCCAGAAAACCGAGACACCACCACCGATCTCACGTCACTTTTCCCTGATAGGCGGACCGACATCTTACTCCCCAATGGCAGGTGATCTTAAAACATCCTTTTTTCAAAACATCAGGCAAAAGATTGAAAGAACCTTGGAGTTGGCCCCAAAGCTGTTTGGGTTATTTGAGCTACCATGGGTCCCCAAGCAAGATGGCCATCCATCGAGTGACAATGTCAAAGAAGACTCCCAATTAACGGCCACAAATGAATCACACGATTCTGTAAGCAGAGCATTGCAGTGGCAATCAGCAAAGATGGAGGTACAAATAGACCTGCTGCAATCAATAGCACTCTGCCTACTCAATATAAGCAGCAGAGTGGAGGATTTGGAAAATAAGATTGCCGGGAACCTTGATGCCAAACTTCACTCATGCTCCTGTGCAGCAATCATTGACAAGTAGGCTTCCCTACCGAAGGTCTTAGGGGACATAGTAGAGATAGTCAGAGGGAGAATGGACACGCTGTTATCCAGTCCCACAAATGTGTGGGCAGTCCAAAGCACCCATCATCTAGCACCAAGTAAGAAAGAAGCAGTCTCACTAGGACCATTGTCAACTGACGGAGCTGAATCCGATCATGCGCAACGGATGAGATCCCAGCAAAAGGGCTCGACTCCACTTCCGGCAAAATAGTAAAATAAGGAACGATGGAGCACCAGTGCCAAGTAGGTTACTAGCACCAGTAGTTAAAACAGCGCCGGATTTCTGGGCAGGAATTCTAACTCCGCTCTTTAATAAAAAATTTCAATAGCAATGACACCTGACACCTGGGGGGGTTCTGTACTTGTCCCTATTTACAAAAAAGTTGACTGGTTGAAGCCATTAAACTACAGGCTTATCGTCCTGCTCGATCTCGAAGCGAAGGCTTATGCACAACTTCTCCTAAAGAAACTGGAGTCTTGGGTACAAGAAAAAGACACCATTCCATTCTATCAATCAGGATCTAGGCCACAGTCTTCGACCCTGGACAACATCATAGTGCGTGCCCACCTTTCAACACAGGCAGTGAAGAAGAAGAGTCTTCCATTGTTCTGCTCTTTAATTGAATATAGCACAGCCTTCGATAAAGCGGGCCGCCGGTGGTTATGGTGGAAATTAGACAGCTGGGGAATCCCACCCAAGTGGTTAAATGCAAAAAATTGGGTCAAAACAAGCGCTAACACAGTGACTTAAAACATTTCAACAAACAATGGGCTCAAACAGGGCTGCGTGCTAATTCCCCCTCCTGTTTAATCTGTATAATGCAGACCTGGGAGCCGCTTTGCAAGGCGCCAGCTTAGTAGTCCCAAGGCTGAGAAGTGTGAGGCTGCCGGTACTGAACTATGCAGAATAATGGACCACACTAGAGTGGGCCTCCAAAGAGCCCTGCATGTGCTGGAACACTTTAACAAAGCCACCCACTTGACAGTTAACCATGGGAAGACCAAGGCAATTGTGTTTGGGAGGCATAAATTCAAAAGGCAAGGCAAATGGTCCTTGGGTGATTTGCAAATTGGTACGGTAACATCCTACAATTACCTTGTGGTTTGGCTCTCAAAAAAGGCCAACGTAACATCCATCGAAAATATCTGAACTCTAAGGCTAACAACGTTATCCATCTGCTAAGACAACTGTTTCAACATTTACTAAGCCCATCAGCTGACCGTCTTAAAAGCAAAAATGCTATGAGCCATAAGCTACGGACATCTGGTTTTTCCTGGATCGCTGGATGAGTTTCTAAATACAACTCAATCTAAAGCATACAAATCACTGCTGCTCATCATGCGCTCAGCCAAGAAATCAATACTGAGACTAGATTTCGGCCTTGGGAGGCCGGACCTAATATGCCAGGGGGAATTGATAAAGCTATACCTCAAGATCTTGAGGGCTCCAGTGGATTTAATCAGATACCAGTTGAGATCTGTCTTTGAGAAGGTAGGGACAGCTTGGAATGCCAGCCTTGGCCATGCCATCAACAAACTGAGGATTGAGGCAGTAAGCTTCCGACTATCGTAAATTCCATTGTCCACCTGGAAGAAAGCAGTAAACAAGAAGGTCTTGGAAATATATTCCAGTGTCTCACGTTGTCCTGTATCCGCCTTAAGGGGGCTAGGAGATTGTGTTCATAGAACAGTTTGGGGTCAGGTATGATGAAGATGCCCAAGTAGTTAAAACCTGCTAAGGCGCGCTGAATCGAGTATCCACAAGGTAGACGAGGCGGAGGGCCAAGGAGCACATATAGTACTGATTTGGACCAGTTAATAGAGTAGCCCGCGTATTTGCCAAATATATTTTTCTCAAGTCACCAAAGTCCTCCGCCCAAGCCCTATCCTAGAGCCACTGGACAGATCCTACATTCCGGGAAAAGCCCAACACTATTTAAATCAGGCTCTGACATCACAAGTCCACAGGAAAAATCTCACTATGAGACTTACTACGTTACGCATCACTGACTTCAACCCAACCCAGCATGGGCACACCGGAGGAGAACATCGATTGCAGGCCAAGCTCCTTCCACAAGGAATCTTGGCTGCACCTCCTGTGCTGTTGCCCTAAACTGAATAAGGAACGTCGGTGACTTCCCTGCCCGATATTTATTGCGAACAGGGCAAGGTCCAGTAGAGAGGCCTTGGCTGTATGCTTCATGAAACAAAAGACAATGAACCTAGGCAGACTGGAGAAATTGACGCATCTGCTCAGAATCGCCTTAAATCAGGCTCCAAAAGATATTACTGCACCTGTGACAGTTCCGCCACATCTTATAACACGCTGAAGGAGGCAGGGTGGCCCCCGACAGGCACCACGGGGTTCCTCCCTCCTTACTTAAAGCCAACTCACAAACCAGGATTTTTAAAGTCCTCGTTTTTTCAAAAGTTCTAGTTTTTACTCGTTTTTCTCAAATACGGAAATATAAGTAACTACTAGGATTTGCACAAATGTGCCAAAGGTCAATGGACCTTTATAAGTCAAGGACATTAGAGGTTAGGGGCGGGTAGGGTGTAGGGTGTGGGGGATTGCCTTTTAACCGCTTTTTAAGAATGTTCTTGCCTTTTACTGTAATGATTTTAATTAATCAAACAGTCAATAAATTCATTAATTCGTTCTTTCCTTGTGAAGTAGGCCGTGTGAAGCAATGTCAATTGAATTAGCCGGATCCTGGATCAGGCCGCTCTCCAGGTGTCATCTTTCAGTCTGCTTAGGTCTTTTTCCCATTTTTTCATGAGGCCATCTAGTGTTCGGAGGCTGTTGTTTATGAGAGATAAGTAGAGGCGTCTCATCTGGGGCATCCTGTAAGGCCTCCATGTGGTCTCTCAGGAGGTTGCCCAGTTGCCCCCAGACAGCTCATATTTCCCCTGCAGATCCGCAACCTTATTTTTTCGTTCCCTCGCCAGATGTCGCCCACCCAGACATTCCCAGCAAGTCCCACTTTCTGTGGACTTCTATAAGACGGAGTACGTTCACTCCCTCAGAGTCCCATAGTGAGGTTTCTAGTGTCATCTTACCTTTCCAGCCTAGGGCCTTGGTTTACTAGACCTGTTTAATTGTCTGTATTAAAAAAAGGAGAGATCGAATTGTAATTATGTGTTTGACTTCAGAGAGTTTCTGAAAAAAGTGGTTTTGCATTCTCAAAAAATGTCAGGCCATTGTCCACACCAGTGCCCATGTGCTGAGTATGGTTCCAGGCCGTCCTAGCACATGAGGCAGGCAATCCCTCTGGTATGAGCCCCAAAGGGGTTTTCTTTCAATTATTTTAGCTTCAGGAGTTTGGGAAGAGCTTCGCCAGCTCCTGAGGCTACTTTATTTTATTCTCTGAAATGGTGATCGGTGAGTGTAGAGCGCTAATGTCATTTCAGAGAAAGGGAAAGTGAGATGACCCAATCAACTCATTTCACTTTCCCTGTATTGGTGCTCAGGGGCATATCTCAGCCCCCCCCCCAACCACCGAAGCAGACGGGAGTGGTTTTTTGGAAAGGGGAGAACCTCCCCTGTCCAATGATACCCTTTTCTAGTGTATCTCTGCTGCGGGAACACCACAGGAGGGTGAGCCCCAAGCAGGGATCCACTCCAGTAGAAACCAGGGACTCCTTTTTTGAGAAGAGGAGCTTCCCCCTCTCAATGGGCTAATGCTCCCTCTCTTCCCCAGGCCCAAAAGTCCTTCTAACCCCACTGTGGGCGGATTGGAGGTTCTTACTAAGGGTAGGTGATACATTCCACTCTGCCGGCAGACTTCAGAGAGTTTTGCCTACACCGTGTTACACATGTAACGTTGTGTTTTGGCAGAACTTCACCTACCACCGTGTAATTAAGTTTTTTGTTGTGCACAACTCGCCAAAGTTAAGTTGGTGAGCAAGAATGGACATCCCCTACTGCACTTTTTGGGCGCTAGGGTGGCCCCAAGCAAGATTTTCTCAACGTGGGCAGTTGTAGCCAGTTGCGACCGTTCATGGTGAGATAGCTGCCGCTCGCCGTGAGAAAGTTACCGCTCAAGTAGAAAATATACTTAAACAGCAGCAAAGAAGCAGCGCTGTTCACACAGATTTTGCACCGTGGAACAAACTCCGGGCGCTTAAAATCAGCAGAACAGTCTGATTCCACCCACTAGCGGAACTCCACGGACTCTTGCAGTTTCTTTATAACTCCACAGAATTTCTTGGAGAAAAACTCAGCTAGTTCAACTCATCCCTGGTTCATACCTTCAATCTGCCTAGACACCAGAGACAATTTTTTATGGCAAAATAAGTGGGGATGGCCCACCCAGGCATTGGGCCTAGCCCTCACATACCCAAATGACCCCAGCAGTATTTATGCCCCATTGAGGGCAGATAGGTGGTGTTTTCCTCCAATCTGCCCCCAGCGGGTGGTAGGAAGCCCACTAGACCAACATGGATTATATTTAACGAGGGGAGCGGCCCCACTGGCAATGGGATAGTGCTCCCCTCTATCCCCAGGCACAAATGTCTCTCTGCCCCTCCAGTGGGAATACTGGAGGGTGTTACATCCAAACTGCCCCCGAGGACAAAAATCTCACTAGACACCAAGGGTGATATTTTTGTTGAGAAATGGGTGCATGCGGCCCACCTCAGCATTGGATCTAACCAGACCCCTCAAATGTCCCATAACAGTCAGATAACCTATTATTGCTACAAGTGTGAGAGTGGCCGGCCCACACATTGGGTCTAGCTGCTACCTTCAATATGACCCTCTGGGGACTAAGGCATCCCCTTCTTTTTGGGAAAATGTTGATTTTGGATGCTTTTTATTTTTTAATACATATGGGTAGCAGAAGTGGCTAAGTCCCAATATCGTCCTACTTCTATTCTGAATGGCTGCACTTTTCAGTCTACGGTCAGCTGTCACCTGGGGAAAACCTACCAAACCCAGACATTTCTGAAAACTAGACATCTGGGGCAGCGCAGGGTGGGATGCCTTGCTTGGATCCAATAAGGCTTTCTTACCCACAATGCCCTGCAAACATTTCCTAAAATTGCATATTTACCTTGCATTTCTGAGACGTAAACTTCCGGATTCAGCAAGAATCCACAAAATGACTACCACCCAGCGTTCCCCTACTTGTCCCAATAAAAATTCCACCCCACTTCTGTGACTTGGCCGACTGTACCCAGCAAGCACAAATCAAACTGGGGCCAGTGAGAGTCACTTTGTGAGACTCCCTTTGACCTTGGTTTGATGCTTGCCTGTTGTGTGTATTAGGCCCAGCCACACAAGTGTGGGAGCATTTTTATCGGGAGACTTGTGGGAATGGTAGGTTGTATGAAAGTTGTGGCTCCCTGCATATTCCAGTACTTTCCATCACAGAAATGTGAAAAAAGTGTGTTTTAGTCAAAAATTGAGGTTTGGAAGGGCTTCTGGGTAAGAAATCATTTTGAGACTCACGCATGTCATCCCACCCTGGATTTCCCTGGTTGTCTAGTTTTAAAAGATGTACAAGTTTGCTAGGTTTCCTTAGGTACCGGCTGGGCTAGGGCCCAAAATCCACAGCTAGCCGCATTGCACAAAAAAGGGTCCGTTTTCGGTTGAAAAATGTGTGTTGTGTTTTGAGGTCTTTCTTGTTGAGGGCACTAGCCCTACTCACACAAGTGAGGTGCATTTTTTACAGGATACTTGGGGGAATACTGGGTGGCAGGACATTTATGGCTTCCCACAGATCCCAGAATTTGCCATCACAGAAATGCGGGGAAAATGTGTTTTTTTATCAAAGATTGAGGTTTGCAAAGGTTTATGGGTAATAAAACCTTGTGGAAGCCACACAAGCCACTGCACCCTGGATTCCTCTGTGTCTAGTTTTCAAAATGTTTGCTAGGTTTCTCTAGGTGTCTGCTGAGCTAGAGCCAAATATTCTCAGCTAGCCACATTGAAAAAAAGGCAAGTTTTCAGTGGAAAAAATATAATGCGCATATGTTGTATTTAGGGTCCTTTGCTGTTGCGGACACTTGGCCTACCCACACAAGTGAGGTACCATTTTTATTTCTCTCCATTTGTGCTTTCCAAATGTAAGGCAGTGTGTGAGAAAGAAGACATTGTAATAAATGCCCTCTGAATCAACTGGTAGTGGGAGTACCCACAAATTCAGAGATGTTCAAATAACCACTTCTCATAAACTCCATATCTAATGTCTATTTCTGAAATACATAGGTTTCTTTGATTCCCATTTCTAACTCTTTATATTTTACTATATGGATTTCTCTATGCCCGGCACACAACAAAAAACCCTTGTAAGGTAAAGTTCAGTTGTTGTCTCTGGGTTCCCCAGGTTCTTGGAGAACCTACAAACCCTATATAACCCCACAAGCAAAAGACACACAATTGATGGACGGAATTCAGAACAAATGAAAACATTCATCCCCAGTCAAGAGATCTGGGTTAAATCCATCTTTCTTTTGCTCACCATGCCATCCCAGTTTAGACCTGGCCATATGCAAATCAATCTTGACCCTGTGCCTAATGGGAACAGGGCCAAGACTGTTTATGGACAGAATGCAGAACAATGTCATACATTCACCCCAGTACAGAGATTTGGGCCTAAATTCATCGTTTTTTTGCTCACCAAGCCATTCCAGTTTAGACCCAGGCATATGCAAATCAGTCTTGGCCCTGCGCCCAATGGGATCAGTCCAGCCCGAACTGTCAGGCCAGGTCCTCCCTGGACTTGAAGCAAGCATCCTAGGACCGGTTGCGGGTTTTCAGCCCTCATCAGCCAGGATAGCTTGACTCCAGTGGGATGGAGAGCACGGGACCCACGTCTGGCCATACTCAGGCTGGATTGTTCCCATTGGGCGCAGGGTCAAGACTGATTTGCATATGGCTGGGTCCAAACTGGAATGGCATGGTGAGCAAAAAAACTATTGATTTGGGCCCAGATCTCTGTACTGGGGTGAATGTATGACATTGTTCTGCATTCTGTCCATCAATTGTTCTTTTTTCTATAAAAACCCACAAGCAGAAGGGTCTAGAGGTCGTAATGGTATATTGCTTTTGTAAATCGCCCATTGTGACAAGAAGTTACAAGTGAAAATGTTGTCACAAATGACAGTTTTTTCTAACTCATTTTCCAATATTTATTAACAGTTAGTTTGTTTAGGAAAAGCTTAAGGGATCTCCACAAATGACCCCTTGCTGAACTCAAAATGTTGTCTACTTTTCAAAAATGTATAGCTTTCCCGGATCACCCATGGGTTTCTCACTAGATTCCATTAGAAACTGGAAGTAGGTTGAAAGCACAAAAAATAGGAAAAAATTGCTACCTAAAAAAACGCCAAAACTTTGGCAAAAAAATAGCTTTTTGATTCATCTCTTCATGTCCCTGATAGCTGGGAAATTGTGATTTTAGCACAACAAACCTTTCAATGATTTTGTAAAGCACATTCTCCCCCCCCCCCAAAACAAAGCGTTTGCTATATTTTGGCTATTTTTATAGGCCCCTGCAGGGTAATCCACAAACCCAGGGTACCTTACCCTAGGATGTTGGGTAAAAAGGACACATATTTGTCATAGATACCTTTTGTGGAAAAAAATATATGAATCATCCATATAGGCACTCATACACACACTGATTCCCCAATACACCTTGGTTTATATAATTAACACTCATAAACCTTTTTAAAACATTCACAGTCACTAGATGATGTCATCAGTGATGTCATTTGAGATGTCATCAGTGATGTCACGGACCATGTCATGACCGATGTAATATGTGAGGTCATAAGCAGTGCATTGCGGGGTCGCAAGTTATAGTTAGCTCAGCTAACTATAACTGCTGAATTTCTCTTGTTTTGTATGAGTAAAACTTGAGCCTAACTATAATGTCTCTGTAACCTTTTTTTTTTTCAGTGAATTTTAAAGGTATTTTTAATTGTATTCCCTAACTGTCACCTGTAAACTTTGTGAGTGGCTGAATAGTCAGTGACTGGGTGTGTGAATGGCTGTATGGGTCTGTGAGTGAGTGTGTAATGGCTAGGTAATTACATAAGTGCATGAGTAGTGGCTGGGTGATTGTGTGATTGCATAGCCAGTGTCTGTGAGATTCTATGGGTGCAATTGCCAAGGACACACAGCAAATACCGTTTTTTTAAAAGTGTAAAATACATATAAAGACATATTTTACAAAAAATTTCAGTGTAGCTATTTAGTAAGATACTAATTTAGCTTTCCCCTTTGTATTTATTTGTCAAAATAACGACATCAAAAATGCATTTTCTTTCTTTACAGCAACACTGGAAGTCGCAATAGCATCAGTAGTCACGAATACAAATGATAAAGTGTCAAACGGTTACATCGACATATTTTACAGAAAGTTTGAGTTTAGCTGCTTTGTAACATAATGGTTTAACTTTATTATAACAACACATTTGAAAACAACAACAGTATCAAAAAAATCACTTTCAAGATTGGAACTCACAAATAGAACATAACTACTAAACAAAGAAATGTTGTTTGGTTTACACACTTTTACAGCTAAAGTTGCACAATGCACAATATGTGGTAAGACATGGTCAAAGGGTACAAATAAAAATATTCCTGTGGGACTACGTCCATGCTTTACCATTTAAAAACTTACCATGGCAATTGTTGAAAAGCAGCAAGAAGGCAATGCGAGGTCCAAGGACCCTCAACTTCAATAGCAGCTGCAACAACACTGGGGCAGAGAGTCCCTTCAGAAGTCTAATCTCAACTTCAAGATTTGGCTCCAAAATTGTTCCCAGATGGCATCTGGAGTTGTAATGAGTGCTGGAGAGAAGTCCATAAGAGCCCTTCACTATGATGCAAAGAATCATAAATGTTGATTTTGTTTAATTTTTGGCCCTTCATAGTTTTTCAACATTACCATGTATATTATTATCTTACAAAATTAGTATCTAATATCTATGTGTTGTTCCTTTTATTATCTTCAAAATTTATTGTAACACTACTTACATATAATATAACTTGCCACATGGACAAGTCAAAGCGTTCCTCTACAAAAAAATACACAGCTAGCTTTTGCCAATTCTACACATTTATACACAGCCAACTTTTGCAAGTTATTATTATTTACTTTTTCACTTTTTGAACTCAAGTCAACAGCATGTGTTTAAATCTTCTAGTGAGTGCTTTGACAACATATACATCCTTTCTAACCCGTACAGAGAACTCCGTTACAATCTTAGTTGCAGTAACACTAACAACCTCACCTGTGTGAATGTCACCTAGTCTTCTCCCCCCCCAAATCCACCCCGTCTTAAATGTGTACTACTTAACTGCAGGTAAGCCAGTAAACACGCCACCGATATCTTCGACATCATCCAACACAATGATTTAGACATTATCATCCTCACTAAAACTTGGCTAAATCTAGCTTCCGCTCCTATCTTAGACCTCCTAGTACCCCCCACTCATGACATAATTAGGCTTGACAGAGCTCTGAAAATGGGTGGGGGACTAGCATGTATTCACAGAAACACAATTTCGGTTTCTCACTCAGACTCTTTGACGCCCGCCTCCTGTGAATACCACTGTCTCACTATATCAAGTATGAACCTACCGGTTTTGCAAACTTCGCACCTTTTACCACCCCCCGGGTGACAATCTCCCTTTCACTGAGCAGCTAATGGAAATCATCTCTAGTAATGTCCCAAATCCTCCTTGGTGATTTCAACCTTCATTGGTCTAACCCCAACGACCCCGCTGTATCTTGCATTAAATCTTTCTTAATTGATCAAGATCTGACTCAGCACTGTGTCCAACCAACTCATAACAAAGGAGAAACATTAGACCTCATTATTTCTAAAGAGCAGTCTATCTGCATAGATTCCATTACCCCTTGTGACTGGTCCGACCACCTCTGCATCCTCTTTTATATCAACAGGGAGGTATTGATGAGGAAGGCTCAACCACAAAAATCTAAGATTTGGAAAAGGGACATAAGAGCTATATACTCTGACGAACTAGCTGGCCATTGTAAATCTGCCCTCTCCTTCCAAGCTGACATAGTTGAGGTTCAATCACTCACCGACGCCTACAATTCAACCATCTCCAACATCATGGAGAACATTGCTCCACTCCAACTAAAAAATGCCTCAACAAAAATATCCAAACCTTGGTATAACGAAAACTTAAACTCAGAACGCCACAACCTTAGGGCATTTGAACGGTCATGGCGAGTCATTTCCTCCTCGGACCAACTAAAACTCCTTAGAGACGCCAGGAGCCGATACAACAAACAAATCGAGAGTGCTAAGGTGACTTACTTCAGGCACCAACTGGATCAAGTGGCAAACCGCCCCAAGAAACTCTTTGAATTGGTCAAACAACAATCAGTCGTTGGGTCTAACCAATCTGATCCTGGTGGCAACTCACCCTCTTGCGATGATCTTGCCGCCTTCTTCACGGAGAAATCAAGAATCAACTCCATTGACCTCGCCTCTAAGAAGGCTCTACTACCTTCTTCCATTGCTGCCTCACCCATTGACTCCTCTGTAAGGCGTAAATCGACCTCCACGAATTCCAAGCACAATGCGTCACGGGGCACTTTTACCACATTTAGTGAATATGATATCTTCAATATTCTTCAGAATATCAACCCTTCCAACCACTTCAGCGACCCGCTGCCCCCTTCCATCTTCAAAGAAATCAAGAATGCACTGATCCCCACATGGACAAGGATTGTTAATGCTTCCCTAGCACAAGGCATGATCCAAGAATGCCTTAAAGCAGCTCAGGTAACACCCATACTAAAAAAAACGAACGCTGACAAATCTGATCTCAATAACGTCCGCCCCATTTCCAACATCCCCACTTTAGCGAAACTACTAGAAAAATGTGTGCAATCCCAACTCTGTGCCCACATAGAGAATTACCAACTCCTAGACCAGCATCAATCGGGCTTTAGGAAGTGGCACAGCACTGAATCAGCTCTCACTCACGTTTTTGATGACATTTTGATAATGCTCGACCAAAATGAATCCTGCCTCCTGATCCTCCTCGACCTTTCCTCCGCATTTGACACGGTTAATCATGACAACCTCCTATCCATCCTGCATAATAAAATGGGTTTTTCTGATCTGCTGTTACAATGGTTCTCATCCTTCCTTCATCACAGAACTCAAATAGTCAAGGCAAACCAATCTCTCACCCAGCCCTCTCCCGTACTCATGGGGTCCCCCAAGGATCTGTTCTATCTCCTATCCTCTTCAATCTTTTCTTGGAACCTCTTGCACATTCTCTAAATTCTATGGACATTCTCTTCCACATGTATGCGGATGACACACAACTATATCTGAAAATCTCATCCTCTGAAAACATCATCTCACTCATTACCACCCTAATGTTTACTCAAAACTGGTTAATGGAGAATCATCTACTGCTCAACACCTCTAAAATGGAATTCCTGCTCATCTCCCTTCCGATTCTCATCCCCAAGCTAGACCTCTGGCTGGGTCACCTCACTGCTTTCAACTGTACGCCTCTCATCATAGACGCAGCCAAGTCTCTCGGTATCACCATGGACAAGCACCTGAACATGAAAGGTCATATCAGCAATGTATGCAAAGGAGCTAACCACCTGATGAGATCCCTCAGAAATATCAAACCTTTCCTTCCTCTAAATGATTTCAAGCAAGTGGTCCAAGCGCTTGTCTAGCCGAGGTTAGATTACTGCAGTGCTACCCTCTGTGGCCTTCCCAAATACGCTCTGGCTCCACTAATGGCTGCTCTTAACTCGGCTGCGAGACTGGATACAGATACCAAGCGAAAAGATCATATATCCCCAGTTCTAAAATCCCTCAATTGGTTGCCCTTCGAAGCACGAATTCAATTAAAGATTGTTGTTCTTACACATAAAGCCCTTCACCTTAATACTCCTAAGTACCTTGTGCAAAAAATTAAACTATCCTGTGGCGTAAGAGCTTCAAGAAGCACCTCGACCCTCCTCCTGAAACCACTCTTCCTTAAGAAAAAGAGAAGTTGTCACCGAGCTTTCTCCGGAGCTGCCCCAAAGATTTGGAACTCTCTCCCACCGGAAGTTCGCTGAATCTCCTCATTGATGGCGTTAAAAGTGGAAGCCAAAAGATTCCTAATGAACAAATTCATACCCTAATAGGGTTAGACTCACGGGCCCGTTGACATTGCACCTGCTGACTTTGTTCCTGCTTTAGTTCTTACTTTGATACAGCTCCCCCTTATTGTACACTGTGTTTCACCCTTGCTGCCCGTCTACACCTGTTTTTACTGTATTACCCTCCTGGTTGTATTTTGCACTGCATTTTTTTCTCTCCCTTCCTCTTCTGGATGTTGTTACAGATATTGCTTTTGTCCTTCCTCCCATCATATTGTAAAGCGCTCTGTTATCCCTCGGGATCTTGTTTGCGCTATATAAAACTTTATAAATAAATAAATACAAACATACTCTGTCTTTTTAGACCACAGGCTGTTAAATTTTGTAATCTCTTCTTCTAAACTATCAACTGTAATATCTGTGTCCAGTTCTACAACTCCTCCTCTTAACAACTCTTAATTTTTCCTAGAATCCTGCTGCAGACCAAAGAAACGAAACTGCACATCATCAGAAACCTTTTCTACATCTGCCACAGTACCATACAAAAGTTATCTATTCATTTCTCTTAAACATAAAGCAGGAGTTATCATATAGAATTCATAACTAAAGTTAGCATTGTTGAGTGGTATACAACTACCATCCTGAAATGATGAAAGGTGCTTTGGCACACTTTCTTTGATGAACAAGCTTGTGATTGTCCCTACAAATATGTATGCTTTCTAATCTTGCAAGGATCCCATCCTTGTAAACTATTTATTTTGTGTTTTAAACTTCACCTTGGAAAGACATGTAGAAATCTCCTTAATATATCAATGGATTGCTGTTGAATACTACAAACATTACTACAATTCCATTTTAATACTGGCGCCTGACTCTGCCTTCCTTGTACCTGTTCTCCAATAACTTGTTCTACATTTGTAGATACCATCACCTCTTTCACTATAGGAGTGCCATTCTTCAATTCATAACATCGTCCTTCGTAATTAATAGCGTGAACTGATCTAATATCCAGGAGATTAAAGAAAGACTCTGTGCTAGAACTATGTATGCATTCTCCACTAAAAACTGTTCAAAAGTTACTTCTATTCGCTAATATTTTTTTCTGGTTTTGTCTCCTCATGCACAACACCTTTTTTTCAAGAGTCTTAAATCTATTTATATTCAAATGAAAAGCTTCCTTTAAAAGCAAAGGCCTTAGAACTTTACGATTCTAGGAGATCTCAATCTTCACTTTGACCTGCTAAACGACGCTATGATCAAAAACCTCTTCGCGGATCTCTCCGCACTGCAACTCTATCCTGTTATTTCCACTCCAACGCACCTAGCTGGCCACATCCTAGACCCAGTCTTTTCAAACCTGGAAAAACTTACTTCAGAGCCACCCTTACCGATGGTATGGACTGATCACTTCCTCATTAAATTGGCCATTCGGGTCAACAAAAGTAGGCACAACATCGCCTCGCTCCGCCGTCTAAAAAGACCATGGCACAAATTGTCTCGCAATGACCTCCACACCACCCTAGGGGAATTCCACCATGACACCAATTCGGACATCAACGCCAATTACAGTGCGTTTCATGAGTGGATCACGGGAGGGCTAGACATCCTCATTCCAGCAAAATGGTCAATAGGACGTAACTCTCCATCCAACCCCTGGTATAACGATACCCTCAAAACCTTACGCAAAGATTGCAAAAGTGCGGAACGTCTTTGGCGAAGGGAATATAACATGGAAGAAAAATCAAACTACCTACTTCTACAAAAGACGTACCACAAAGCCATCCGTGCTGCGCGGACTGCTTTCTATGATGACAAAATCAAATCTAGCCCCACCCCTGCTAAAGAAGTCTTTAAACTTGTGCAAGAACTTCAGAGCAGCAAATCTCCCCTCCCTAATATCTCCTCTGCGCAACAATGCGAAGATCTTGCTAGTTTCTTTGTTGACAAGGTACAGAAAATCTATACTTCTTTTCCTCAGCACTCCCCTAGCCCTACCAGCATCCCTTCTCCTCCCCCCAACTACTCTACCCTGACTGCCATCCCAGAAATCTCCGGTGATAACCTCATCAAAATATGCAAAAAAGTCAAAACTGGTTCCCCGGCTGACCCCATGCGCCCAGCTCAATTCTTAGAGTCACTCAACTTCTTCCTACCGGCAATTACCTTTAATCTGAACCTCTCCTTCACTTCAGCGTGTGTACCATCTGCCTGGAAGCAAGCGTGGGTTTCACCCATCATCAAGAAACCCACCCTAGACCCATCAAAACCGGAGAATTTTCGACCGATCTCCCTGCTCCCATGGCTGTCTAAACTCGCTGAAGCGCATGTGAACAGTACTCTATCCCAGCACATGGTCAAAAACAACATTCTGGACCCATCTCAAAATGGGTTCAGACCAGGCCATAGTACTGAGTCTGCTCTCCTGGCCACCACAGAGCACCTCCGAACGATTTTAGACGCCGGTCAAAGTGCTGCGCTGATTCTTCTAGACCTCAGCGCGGCCTTTGACACGATATCCCATGACATCCTTCTCAATCGTTTGGAGACTTTTGGAGTATCTGGCCATGCTTTAGATTGGCTCCGATCATTTCTCAAAAACAGATCCTTTCGAGTCTCTGCCCCTCCCTTCTTATCCAAACCCCACCCCATCGCACAGGGAGTTCCGCAGGGCTCTGCATTGAGCCCATCCCTCTTTAATCTCTATGTCCAGCCTTTGGCGGCAGTGGCCAAAGAGTGGGGCCTGACATTAGTGTCGTACGCCGACGACACACAGCTGGCCATCGCTCTTTCAGAAGGTCCTTCTAACTCTTCCTCTAGCTTCAAAAACGGCCTCTCCACGGTTGCCCAATGGATGACAATGAATTGTCTTCAACTCAACGCTGGTAAAACAGGGGTGCTACTCCTTGGCAAAAACACCAGCCTCTGGAATGAGCATTGGTGGCCATCCTCCCTGGGCACCATCCCCCCTCCCAAATCCCTAGTGAAAAATCTAGGCGTTTGGATGGATGCCTCACTCAACTTTCAGGCCCACACCAAAAAAGTTGCTGGCGCCTGTATTGGCCTGCTGAGGAGCCTCAGCCACATACTAGGCTTTTTCGACTCCAAAACTCGCCAACTTATTATTCAAGCTACCATCCTCTCGCGTCTTGACTACGCCAATGTTCTCCTTCTTGGTGCCAACAAAAGTGAGGTAGCACGACTCCAACGCGTACAAAACTCTGCGGCTAGAACTCTGGTCGGCCTCCCCCGCAGGTGCTCAGCCAGAGCTACCATCAAAAAACTACACTGGCTACCCGTTGATTCCAGAATCAAATTCAAGACCCTCATCATGACCTTCAAAATCCTCAAACTCGATACCCCCCCTCTGCTACGGCCACTTCTCACTCCCTATGCGCCGTCACGGAACCTAAGATCTTCTAACCAAAACCTCCTACGCGTCCCGCGCATAAAACTCTGCCGCATGGGCGGCCACTCCTTCAGGTTCCTTGAAGCCAAACTTTGGAATGAGCTGCCGCAACACATCCGCACCATAGATAGCCTACCAGCTTTCCGGAAAGCAGTAAAAACGTATCTATTCCCCCTCCCGTAACATCCCTTTCATCCCTTTCCGCTCAGGCCAGGACCTTGGTTCTTAGCGCCGGGACGCCTCATTGCTGGGGCAGCTGTTTGCGCTCTACCAAAACTATAGAATAGAATAGAAGCAATACTCTCAACTCGTCCTTTCTGTTTCAGTGACTCTCTCCTTCTTCATAGTTCTCTGTAGATTTATAACTACTCTACTACGAATCATCCTGGCTGTGATTTCCTTGAACTGCTTCTGTGTCCTGGTTAAGGTGTTGTTTTTGACCACTTTTATTCTTTCTCATAGTTTGAATTGTATTTTCATTATTTTGTAATCTTTGGAAATGTCCACATATATTTTTAAGAAATGACTGTTCGCTTATCAGTGGCTCTTTTTTCTTTCACTACTTTTTCTTCATTATGCCCCTTTTAGGTCTCCGTTCTGCATGGATATTGTCCTTGCTTCTGTTCCTTTTTCCTACAAGATTTTGTGGGCATTCTGTCTAAATAATAGAAAAACAGTTGTTATGTTATGTTCCAGTTTCAAATCTACAAATCAACCTACCTACATAACTACAAGCACTTTCTTCACTACACCAATCCCAAACTAAAACACAAAACATAACTTATTACTTTTCTTTTAATATTTTTGCACCCACTCCTACAACACAGCTGCACTATATCTCAGTTCCCACTTATACACGCTAAAAGACCACTTTATCCATTTTGTACTAATTTTTAAAATAAATATCAACTATAGTGTAAAGGTACATAGAGTGTCTCAACACAATAAATCTGAAACCACAACATAAGACTATTTATGTGCCTCTCTACCATTGTGTCACTGGTAGATTTAGTGTTTCAGTACTTTTCTACTTACATGTGTCAAATTTAAAATTTGAGAACACTGCATATAAAAATCTGCACATGAATCTGTATCACAGAATATAGTTTACTAATTCTTCCGAGTACACGCAAATAGCGTGCGACAGATGACATATATAATTCACCACATGGTTCTAAAAAAGTACATATTCCTCACTAAAACTTGTAAATACATGTGTTTCTAGTTGAGTACAACAATGTTCTCTGGATGATTGGATGAATGTATAGGTAGTGCCTAGGTGATTCCCTCAGAATATAAGTAGTGCCTGCATGATTCCCTGAGTATGTAGGAACAACATCACTGGTTCCATTTCTGAATAGTTAGTGCCTGTGTATTCACATAACTATATTGCAACTATCAGGGAGATTGGATGAGCGCATTGGTGTTGCCTGCATAGTTAAATGAGTCCATAATTAGTGCATGTGCGGAAGAGTGAATGTGGAAGTACCTGGGTGATTGAATAAGTCTAGATATCACACTTGATATATAATTCCATACATGTCTCTCTAAGGGTATACATTGATCTGTTACTCAGCGTGCACATACACCAGAAAACTACAACCTAAAACAACAATTCTCACATTTTGAAAGCACAAAACCTTTTCTTTATGGCATACCTACATCATTAAACAAATATTTCTTGTGTTTTTAAAACATATATTCATCATTCCTCAAAGAAAAGTTACATGCCAAATGAAGCTAGCACACATATTTGCAAAATCATTCTGCACTATTAACCCTCCCCAATTTTAAACAGAGCATATTGAAAGAAAAGCACCACCCTCACTATATACTTGTAATTTTGAAGAACATAGATCACCATGTAAACATATATGTAATTTCATAATAAAACTTCTGGCCAGCTTTTTAAAAATGTGTAGTTCTCTACATATTTAAGTAAATTCAACAGTTTCATCATACACATAACTATCTGCAACCAGAAAAACCGTATCTCACCATCTAAACATGCAAACCGGCCATATAAGTTAAACACCTCATTGACAAACACTTCCTAATACATACCTAACAAGTATTACTACTTTTTAATTTATATACAGGCAAAGCACATTTCCTTATGTTTTTTTAATGAAGTTTAGTTTCATGTGACTAAAAGTACCACAGTTCCCAGAATGCAAATAACATAGATCTGTCTGTTCTGCACATGTCATTTTTAAAGGCATTACTCATGGTAAATTTCAACAGTACTAACGTCTTAAACTCTGCCAGAGACAGTTTATCTGATATATTTTTTCATATCACTGTGATACTGTCTTTTGTCAAACTCTCATATATATCTTCATTTTTAATCTACATTTTGTAAATAATTACAAAGTTATAAATATATATCTACCAGTAAATTCAGTTCATAGATTATATTATTGTTTTAGCTCTTTCTGGATAGTTTTGACACTGTTACGGTTTGCAAAAACTGAGCACAAGAATTGTACACCACTCTCAGACAAAGCAACTATAAAATGGCAACCTCTTCAACTTTACACTCTATCATCACGAGGAAGGCAGCAAATGAAATCATGTCTTTAATTTTAGACTACTCTAGCTCCACTTGTGAATGGTTAGCATATGGTGACCCTTTCCGTCTGTTTCAAAACTATTCCTGTCTCCGCATCTACGAGATGTTTTTGCGATCATCGCAGAGTAATCATGAAAAAAATGGGAGCCCAAACCGATATTTAGCTTCAGTTTTATTAAATTTAAATATTGCACAACAGTTTATTACATAGTCCTGAGTTGGAAATTAAAGTTTGCCATTACTTAAATTTTGTCATAACGCCTCAACTTTAAAAAAAAGAACAATCTCTCTCTTTAACACCCTTCCCCCATACACTCTTAGCCCAGTGTACCTAGCAACCCAGTGGAACAATTAGGTCACAAGTTCACAGTACATTCTAGAAGGAACATGCTACTTCCAAATTAGATAAAGCAGGTGTGATTTACTCCACAGAGCCAAAAGCATATCCATTTCTGTATTACATTTCTTTTTTCAAAACAACAGCCAATAATAAGACTTCTTGCCAAGGCATTCAACACACTTTCTAATTTGATTCACTTTCATGCTGACAGCATCCAATGAAATATATCTTCTTTTTTTTTCTTTTTTAAACCTACATTTTGATTGCTTTTTATTTGGAAAACTTCCTCATTCAGCTCCAGCCTTATCCTGACTGCCATTGCTCCTTCACTTCAAAATGCTTAGAGTGTGTATTGTAGGCCACAGCTATGTTTATCAGGCTAAAAAGGCAGCAAAAAACAGAGGTATTGACAGGGACTTGGGTTTGCCAAATGTGGAGATTACTTGTTTGAGCAGAGAGGGTTAAAGTTTCATCAGTTGCTGGCTTTGGTGAAATCCATTGTGGATTTCCGAGCTCCTCACCTCATCATTGTGCACTGTGGTGGCAATGACCTAGGCACATTGACTGGGGTAGGGCTGGAAATCCTAATGAAAGATACCTTTGGAGAATTGATGTTGCTTTTACCTCACACTGTCTTGGTGTACTCTAATATATGCCAAAGACAGAAATGGAAGTGGTCAAATCAATTCTGTCCATAGATTGAAAAAGCCAGGAAACATGTGAATAAAACAGTTTCTGCATTCCTCAGAGACCATCACATGGGCTTTATCTATAACAACAATCTGCGTTTGACATGCATAGAATTTATAGAAATGATGGTGTGCACTTGATAGACAAAGGCAACAGGGTGATTCTAAGTAACCTGAAAGTCTGCATCAGGTCTTATGTGTAGCTGTTATATACACACAATCAACACAAAGGCTCTTGTCAGAGCCACCCTAGTGAACAAAATACTGTTAATTTTCTTTAAAAAGATTCTATTTTTCAGTTTTTGGGGATCTTCGCGACAACATAGCAATGGTTGCAGATACGTCACAAGGACGCATAACAAAAGCAGACATTCAATGGCCACCAGCACATCCAAACATAATAAGCAAAAAAATTCATTCTAAGCATTGCGCTACACATAATACTATATACATGCTTCTTTAAAAGTATTTTAAACTCATGTTTTTGTACTAGGTTTCTGTAAAATCCATCTTTAAGACCTATTTTCCATTTTTGTGGCTCTTTGGGTATTCGCGATGACGCTGTTACCAACGACGATCGCACCTTTTCTGTAAAGTGAAAAACACATACATGCACACAGTATTTTTCACACTAGGGGTTTATTACTGTATACTTCAAACTCATGTTTTTCTAGTGCATTTTTAGAACAACCATCTCTAAAACATATTTTCTGTTTTCGCTGTGAGGCCAGACATCGCAATAATGTCAGCACTCGCAATCCCCGCGAATACGTCACAAAAGCAGAAAGCAAAAGCAGGAATTCAATAGCCACCACCACATTCAAAAATTATAGATATATAATTAATTCTAACATCACACTAGATAAATCACTATCTAAATAACTCTATAAAACATTTATCAGAATCTCAATATGTCTATAACAATGCGTATTAATGATTCATGTATTTAAAAAGATATACTTTCACCAATATTCGAAAGGACGTGCGATATTTGAGATATCCCCATGACAGTACATTGGGGGCCGCGCTGGCAGTCTCCTAGTAATAGCGGATATCACGCGCAATTAAAATAAGCAATATTCAACACATAATTTGTGTCACAATCACACCCGTTTCTCAAACACATGTTCAGAGTACCTCCACTCTGACCCCTTATGTTAGTTTCCCACAAATGTTCTGTGGAAGGAACCATTCCTGGATGATAAAATGGTGGCAGAAACTTTCTATTCAGGTTGCGCCCAGTCAATCACAGCATTCCTGTTGGCACATGCATTCACGACTTATCACGAAACCGCCGTGATATATCCGTGCCCGAGATATATCAATAATATTCAGCTTAAATTTCTCAAAAACTACCGGACATATTTGGATCAAATAACAGAAAGCACAATCTGCGTAACAACATCTACCTTTCTGTCAAATTTGGTGTAATTCCGTCCAGCGGCAGGCTGTAGGTTTGACAACGAGTTCCAATGGGAATTAACAATACAAACGATGTTCTCGCCCCTAATTCTAAGTCATCACAGCACGGATCACCCACAAACTTTTTATGACAATCACAACACACTTTGACACTTCTTTTGGAAAATTTCATGAAAATTGGTCAAACAACGCCAAAGATATAGCCAAGTAAAAAAATGCTTTTCCTATGGAAACTAGGTCCTAATTATAACTACCTACTGGCGACCGCCAGTAGGTCGGTCTATCTATCTATCTATCTATCTATCTATCTATCTATCTATCTATCTATCTATCTATCTATCTATCTATCTATCTATCTATCTATCTATCTATCTATCTATCTATCTATCTATCTATCTATCTATCTATCTATCTATCTATCTATCTATCTATCTATCTATCTATCTATCTATCTATCTATCTATACAGACAGACAGACAGACAGACAGACACTCTCCGCTCATCTTTTTGATTGGCTAAAATCCTAAATGCTAAATGCTGCCTTCTGATTGATTTTAGGCTTGTTAGTCCCTCCACCTGACAGCCATTTTGCCATTTGTATCCTTCCCTGGCTATTGGCCCCTTTCCTCCAACACTATTTTCTGCCGTGTCCCCCGCTCCCTCCCGCAGTTCATCACTTGCCCCATCAGCCCCTCCACTCCCGTTCATGCCTTCCTAAATGCTGGCACTCCCATTTGTAATGCAATACGTCTCGCTTAAATGCAAGTCATACTGCATTGCAAATGCTTGTTTTAAAGTAGTGCGCAGTCATTTACAAGCATGCCCACCTCGCAGTTTGTGCCACTCTGTGTGCGGGAGCCCACTCCACATTGTGATTGACTGAGAGCCCACCCCACATTTCGTGTTCCTTGAGGTGGGAGCCCACCCCGCAGTTGTACTCAGTTAAAGGCGGGAGCCTACCCCGCACTTCGGAGCCGGAAAAAGCAGCGCGACTCAGAAGTCAGGTGCCCGTGCCTGGTTGTAGGCGGTGCCCGAAACCAAAGCGCAAAGACCGGAAGTCAGGCGTCTCGCGCCTGAGTGTGTGTGGGGCTCCCGTGCACCGAGGAGAGTCCCACACACCGGCCAGAGGAAGACGGAGTTTCCCTGATTGCTCCGACACCCGAGAGGGGGATCAGAGCCTTGCTGGCTTCAAGAAGAAGTACCAGAGCCTTGCGGGCTCTGTGCTGTTGATCACTGCCTGCCCCCAGTTCCCTCTGCAACACAGCTTGGGTGCATTGTTGGTGCTCAGTGGACCAGCAGGTCACAATAAGGCTCCCAAGCAGGAGTTAGGGAAAGCAGCAGTGGCAGCACGGAGTCTCTGGATCTGTTGGGTCGGTTTGTGACATTTGCTGAGCTTCGTAGCCAGGTTTCCTGTGTGAAAGCCAAATAGGCACAGTCATGTGTGCGCAGCTAGCACAAACGTGTCATACATGCATGCGGGCGCATTTATACAGCGCTGAGTACCCCTGGCGCAGCATTGCATTAGTCCGTTGCTCTATCTTGCCACTTCAGACACAAAGAGCTGAGTAACATCTGTACGCATTATGACTCATCTGAAGCCTGTGTTTTTTTGAAGCACAGAAACTGGGAAAAAGGCGGATTGGTGTTCGAAACAGGCATCTAAACTCAAATATCGAAAGCAGTGGGGGTCCCAGAACCAGCACCCATATTTGAAATATTTGTAGACAGCTGGAGCTCGTCTGAGAGGTTTGCCCGTGCATTTTGCTGGGCCTAATCATTCATTGACCTCGAGTTTTTTTAGACACAGCTGTTGTCCTATGGAATATGTTTTAGTACGTTTGTCGCCGGAGCCCTGAGATGATATCGGCGAGCTGAGAAGGAAGCGAGCGTACATTTTTGCCAGTCAGATGAATGTTTCCGACATGTTCCTACAGAGAATTGTCTCCATATAGGGCCGTTCTCCTCTATTAAGTCACTCAAGAGTTCCTCTGCCCGGGTCTTGGTTCTGGGCCGAATTCCCTTGTAGTTCATGGACCAATACAGACAGGGCCTTTTTCTGCAATAAGTTTCAGTGGTTGTTTCTTTATTTGCCTTTACAAATAAGCTCTCCCACTGCTTCTCCCTGAAACCTGATTCATGAGTGAAATCACTAGATAGTTAGCATTAGAGGGGCCGTGTGTAGTGCAGTTAGTACCTGGAAGAAGAAAGTTAAGGACCTTCGGTAAGAGTGCTTTTGGTACCTCTTGACTGTTTCTTGGACTACCACATATGTCTCACGACGTTGTATTAGAACATGAAAGGACCCTGGGACATAAACAGGTCCAATGGAATTACGCGATTCTGAAGCCAAGGCTGTTTTCACAGAACTATGGATTTGCTGCATTTGCCACATAATCCATAATCTGCTGCATAAACTCAATATTTTAACAAAAAAAATAGATTCTAGCTCAAATGGATTAAAAGTTCCTAAAACTGTGATAACGTGTTCGCGTACACTGGAAGGCCATTCCCAAAGGTTAACTGGTTATCTTTCATCTATTTATTTCTGTATTTGGTTGTAAAACTGGCACTACTTAGATGAAATCTTTGCCTAGACAGTATTACTATGTGTAAAAATTACAAAATAATGAAGTAATACTATAAAGACAATGTACTGTATTATATCGCATAATTTGGCCTTTCGTACTGTAAAATGTAGTCAACCCAGCTGCATACATAGATGCTCCGCTGTCACATAATTCCAATGACCGTGGTATAAATGATATAATAGCACCCATGCCCCCAAGACAGTCACATTGGCCCTTTATTTGTGAATGGTGTCATATGGCCTGCAGCCTAACAATGAGTGTTCAAAGCTAGTTTATCCATTAAACAGCTTACATTTCTTCACTTTGACTTTTCACCCATGGCAACGTAAGAAAAATCACTTCCCAAAAGAGGTTTCAAATAAGATTTAATACTCCCCTTTATTTTTGGAAAGCACTTTGCAGACAATTGCCAAATGTCACAATAGTAACTCCCAACCTCTCCTGTTCTTATTTAAGAATACATAGCATGCTGGGACTTGTAGGCCTATGCTTGCAATTGGAAATGTGTGAAACTACAGGTCTCAGAATAGTCAAAAAACAAATTTGGGACAGCTAAATATCAGCCTCATTACTTAGGCCAATTGAAAGATGTACTGCTTCTCTGTGCTCGTTTTAATAGCATCATGGTGTTTGAGGCTGCATGATTTCTAAGACTGGATTTTCATAATCACACTTAACCAGTTATGGCATCTATTGGTATTCTAAAATATAGAATTTATACTCATTGTTTTCTTTCTCTGCATAGCTAAACCTTATAAGGTCCCAAAGGCGAGACCGATTGCATTGCAAATGCTTGTTCTAATTTGGTTTGGGATTTTTATTGTTTCATGTTCTGACTTCATTACTGTTTTGGTATTGTATAAATACTTTACACATTGCCCTAAGTTAAACCTGACTGCTCTGTGCCATAGGTACCAGAGGTACCAGAGGTTTGAGCTAAGGTTAATTTTGTGATTTTTTTGATTCACCCTGACAAGTTAGTATTATTATTTCCTGAGATAGGTGACTACTCACCCCAAATAATAATCCACATTTGTTGGAAATTGGGTTACTGGTTGAGGTGGGGTGAAACCCTACTCAAGCAGGCACCACAATCTATGTCAGGGTCTAACACAAGCAAACCCCAAATTAACTTTGGCTTAACCCTCTGATAGCTTGGCACAAAAGCAATCACACTTAACTTAGAGGTAATTTGAATAGTATTTATGCAGGACTTCAAACAGTGTTAAAGTGAAAATACAACACATAGTAAAATCCCACACCAATTTACAAAAATAGAGCAACATGTATTAAATTATTTGACAACAAAAAATGCAATCAGGAAAACCGCAATTTTTTAAGATCTTAGTGAAAATTGTGTCTAGAACCACAAAATGCCAACTGTGATTATCAGGACATGCCGGGCGTGGACAAAGTCACAAGTTCAGGCTGACCGCGATTGAGTGCGGGTCGAATACAGGGACCAAGCTAGGCCCGCCGAACAAGAGTACCCTAAATACTGGTTGCAGAGCATTGCGAGATCTCGAGTTGTGGGTATGTCATACAACAACAGTTGCAAGGAGCTCTGAGGCTGCAATGCGAGGTCCTGCATGATTATCAAGGATGTAATTGATGAGGGCTTGCTATGTAAAGTCCTGCGTCTAAGATGCAATGTGCACCGACTGGTTCTGAAAAAGTTGCGGGGTTTGCAATGTGGGAAATGGTGTCATGGTCGAAGCCTGCATCAAGCGTGAGTCATGCAGAGGCGGTTCCGAGGAGACTGTGGGCTGCAATGCAAAATCCTGCTTCAAGAATGCACTGCAAAGCAGCGGTCATGAAGTGGAACTGAGAAATGCAGCACGAAGCGTCAGTTCTGCCCACAGGATCGCACCTGGTCTGTCAGAGCACATTCAGGTACACTTCCAAGGGTCCAGGACTGGGGTGGCACCATGTAGGGGACAAGACTTACAGAAACTGAGTCCAGGTGCTAGGCTCAAGATGGTTGGAGCTTGTTTCTAAGGTTTATGATCAAGAGGCCAGCCAACTGACCTTTGGAGATGCTCTGGTGGTCCTGGGTTGAAGATGCAGGTGCAATCCTTTCACTCTGGCTGCAGAGTGGCAGTCCTTCTTGCAGAGCAGCACAGCAGTCCTTCTGAGTCATCCACAGGTCCAGAAGTGTACTGAAGAGTAGGTTCTGAGGGTCCAATATACCTGGTCCCTACTTTGAAGAAGGGAAAGGTTCTGGAGGTTTCCATTCCCAAAGGTGCCTGGAATTTCCTGCCACCCTACCCTGGCCCTAGATTGTCTGGGGCCACAATAGAATAGTGTCAGATCCTTAGTGACCGTGGTCAGACAGAGCATTTGTGATTTTCAAGTGTGGTAGGTGACAGCCCCTCTCCTTCATCAGGCCAGAGATTACCCATAGTGCCAAATATGTGATCCTTTGTTTCACTGTCTGGGAGCAATACACAAAGACCAACTGTCATCTGCTTCTAGTAACATGACCCTGTAAACAGGCTACAGGCACCAAATGGTTTGGACAAGAAAATGCCTACTGTATAAAAGTGGCATTTTCAGAATTGTGAGTTAAAATCCAACTTTACAATTAAAGAGGGCTTTAAATTACAATTCTTTTGACACCAAACTCAACGGGACCGATTCACAGAACTAATTTAAGACAAAATCCTAAACTTACTACTTTTGATATTCACAGAAGTTAGGATTTTGTCTTAAGTTTGTCTTAAGACGAACTTAAGACAGACTTAAGACAGACTTAAGACAAACTTAGGACAGACTTAAGACAGACTTAAGACAGACTTAAAACTGACTTAAGACAAACTTAAGACAAAATCCTAACTTCTGTGAATAACAAAAGTAGTAAGTTTAGGATTTTGTCTTAAGTTAGTTCTGTGAATCAGGCCCATTCTTCCTCCCTACTCCCAATTGAAAGTTAGCACTTATTAAATGTAATAAGTTAACCCAGTGTTATCCTATGGGAGAGGTAGAACTTACAGTAGTGAAAAACGTATTTATGTGTTTTTCACTACCGGGACATGTAAACCTTAAAAGTACATGTCAACTTTTTAAATACATTGCACCCTGCTTTCTGGGCTGTTTGGGGCCTACACCAGAGGTGACTTATATGCAAGAAAAAGGAAGGTTTGGGCCGGACAAAGTTTATCTTGCAAGGTCGAAATGGCAATTTAAATCTGCACACACAGGCTGCAGTGGCAGGCCTGAGACATGTTTAAATGGCTATTTAAGTGGGTGGCACAATGTCTGCTGCAGGCCAACAAGTTTCAATTAATTTACAGGGCCTGGGTACGGGTAGCACCATTTTACTAGGGACTTGTAAATAAATTGAATATGCCCATTGGGTGTAAGTCAATGTTACCATGTTTAAAGGAGAGAGCACAAGCACTTTAGCACTGGTTAGCAGTGGTAAATTGAGCAGAGCCCTAAAGCCATAAAAAAAAAGTCAGCAAACATAGGAGGCTTGAAGGCAAAAAGCTGGTGGGAAACTGCATCATAGATGTGAGGCCCAACAGCTTGTTTACAGCCTTCTTGTTCTCTGCACCAGCCACTACTGTGAGCAGGATTTTGAGGTGACGAATCCAGAGGAAAGAGAAATTGCAAGAGATCTGGTGACAATAATGTTATGGACAAGTCACATCACGGATTGTTCATTATTTTAAAAGGGTCTATAGAGGAATTTCAAAAGTATTTCTACAATCTAAATATCAATAAATGTAGCCCAAAGTTCACCCACATCATCAGCAATGAAAGTTTTAGTTTGCTGTATGTGCACATATTTGTACAAAAATGAAAATCCGAAACAACACTCTATCCCAAAGAAACCTCCTCAAACAGTGACAACAGTTTCCTCCCTAAAGCACTGATAAACTGCACTCCATATGGGGAATTTCTAAGATTGAAACAAAATTGCTCAGATGAGGCGGAACTGGAAAAGAATGCTAAGGAAACAAAGCTGTGGTACTCATAGTATGGCCTGCAGGCCTTAATTGGTGGCCCACAGACCTTGCCTTGCTGTTTCTACGTTTCCAGTGAGGCCGGCAGTAAACACAGAAGCTGGCCGCAAGAGCATACGTAGTGAATATCGTATTCAATACATATGCTCCTTAGGCCATCTTATGTGTTTACTGCCAGCCTCTGTGCCCGCCACTGTGATGTCACACACGGCACCGGCGGGAAGCTTCCCAAAAGGCCCTTTAAAAGTCAGCTGTAAGCCCTTTCACAGTTGACTTTTAAAAGGCCTTTTCGGAAGCTTCCTGTTTCTGTGTTGCCGATGACGTCTGCTTCGCCCGCAGCTTCTTCTCCTCCCGCAGCCTCTTCTCCACCCGCAGCAGCTTCATCTTCGAGTGTGTCACAGATATCACTTGTAGTAATATTAGTGAACTGCTGATGTGTTACAATATTGATAACACACATCACTATCCCTGAACATTAGATGAAGACACATTTAGAATTTGGACAATTGTGTCTGTACACTGTAAGTGTCCTGGCCTAAGAAGGCATGAAAGAGCTGAAATTGAATCATAAATTCAAACCTGGTCTGACGAAGAACCCCATAATAGGTTTGGCCCAGGGCCCCCAAAATCCATATGTGTGTGTGTGTGCATGTGTGTGTATATATGCATATATATATATATTCTGTCCTTAAGGATTTCCCAAACTGATTTAAGAATCATGGGTTAACACACTGTTGAGTCAGTTTTGTTTTTATTTATAATTTTTTTTTCTTTTTATAATTAAAAAAGCGCAAAAATATTACTTATGAAAAATATAAAAATGATGTATGTAGAGAGATGGGGATAAGGATACAACAGACGTTGTTTCTTCTATATCTACATGTACTGCCCATTTAAATGTAAAAAAAAATGCATGGCAATATGTCTTTGAGAAAGGCTGGGATCAGCCGAAACGCGTCCGAACAGATAGTACGCTGTGCACTAATTAAAATAAATTTTGCTTACCGGGAGTGCCCATTTTGCTTCTTTTTGAGGAGTTGCTTGGAAAATATGTAGACTGGTGCACTCGCACGTTGATAGATGAGATCGTCTAGACGGAGCTTTGGACACAGAGGTACCGCTATGCAGTTTTGAGTGATCCCTGCTGCTGCGACCTTCCCGCTGTGCCTCGGACATAAACTATGGCCTGGAGATATATCTGGCTGGATTCTAGGGATTGAGGCACACGTGGACGCGGGAGAAGAGTCCAGCGGGAAGCTATTTTTGCATTAGCACATATCGCGGCAGTGTTACAGTCCCGAGAGAAACAATGCTGATGGAACTGTATGGCTAGCGAAAATGACATGCCCACTTATGAAATCCCACACCCAGGGATATTAGAAGAATATGCTGCATTCAAAGCAAAAACAGGTATGATTGAGATCCTGGTCAAATATGCGGAATTAGATCTGACTAAGTTTAGGGAAGAGCTAAGAGACCTGCGGGAGGACACTGAGAGTTAAGAGAATTCCAATTTTGTTTAAGAATTCAGAGAGAAGATGAATAAAGGACTGCAAAAACGTGAAATGGAGATCAAATTGAAAAAACAACAGAAATTTCAAAGGGACAAAAAGGATTATATGGATGGGCGCATCTTGCCTTTTGCTAAGAAATACAACACCTATAGAAAGGTAATGCTACAAGAGGACGTTCAAAGGCAACAGGATTTGATCTCATCTGGATCCAGCTCTCACGTGAGCACTGATGACGGGGATAGCTCTGGGATTAGAGTGGTGGCATCGGGTTTTCACAACGAGTACCATCTTATACGGGAAGCCGAAAAACCAATGCAGGACAACCCCTCCCCCGGGGAAGAGGAAGGGGGGCAGGGGAAGAGGTGAAAACAAAGATGCCGGACCCGTTGAAAAAAATGGAGAAGAAGTGCAGGGCAAATGGAATCTGCCCTGCTCACTACGCCACTGGAGTCAAGCTACCCTGGCTGAAGAGGGGTGAAACCCCGAAACCAGTCCTAGGATGCTTGATTCCAGTCCAGGGAAGACATGGCTTTTCAGGCTGGACTGTTCCCATGAGGCACAGGGTCAAGATCGATTTGCATATGGCCATGTCTGAACTGGGGTGGTGTGGTGAGCAAAATAACGATGGATTAAACCCAGATCTGTGACTGGGGGTGAACGTTTTGCCAATGTGCAACATTCCGTCCATCATCTTGTGTGTTTTGCTGTTCGCCCTATGTGGGAAGGGTATGCCCAGGCGTGGGTCCCGTGCTCACTACGCCACTGGAGGCAAGCTATCCTGGCTGAAGAGGGGTGAAACCCCGAAACCGGTCCTAGGATGCTTGATTCCGGTCCAGGGGAGACATGGCTTGGCAGTTCGGGCTGAGCTGTTCCCATGAGGGACAGGGTCAAGACCAATTTGCATATGGCCATGTCTGAACTGGGGTGGCGTGGTGAGCAAAATAACGATGGATTAAACCCAGATCTGTGACTGGGGGTGAATGTTTTGCCAATGTGCAACATTCCGTCCATCATCTTGTGTGTTTTGCCAAATGGAATCTGTGCCAGAAAAAGAAAAGCTCAAAGAAACACTAACTGTGCTCAACCTCTCACAGAGGGAACTGACACATGATGAAATAACATTGTTAGAATTTGGACTTTCTTTTTGCCCGTCATCTGGTTTTGATTATGCTCAGGCCAGGATCGATTTGATTTTCTTTATTAGGAAATTAAAATTAAACAAAATTCATAAATTGAAAAATCAATCTTCTGTTTCTGTCAGATTCAGCAATTAGTGAAGCGTAGGGGCTTTTAGTCCTTGAGACATTACACAGAGAGAGTGAGGGCTTAGACCCCAATATTGAAATTGAACAGCTTCTGTGTAATCTAGCGACTGATACTGGGTCCGCCAGCCTGAGTTGCTTTAAACCTAAGTCCGGTATTATTCCGAATACAGCCCAAGATAATACTGATTGCTTTCATGATATGGTCATTCATGATTTGGTTAAACTAAGAGTCAAAAGTGGGGGATATCATGACAACTTAACACCAGAATTGAAAAGGGATTTAAAAACATTAAAGGAAGATACCTCCATTGTTATTAAAAATAGTGACAAGGGAGGGAATATAGTTATTTTGGATGCATAGACATACAATCAAGAAGCTATAGGACAACAAGATACTAAATGCTATCAGATCATTACACTTGAAGACTACTGGGCCAGTGTTAAGAGTATCCAGCTACAACTTAAGTCTTGACATGAAGCCTGGATTCTAGATCAGGATGAATATAACTTTCTGAGACCAGAACATCCGAAGATCACTTCCTCCTATTTACTATTGAAGGTGCATAAACAACTACACAATCCCCCAGGGAGACCTACAGTCTCTTTAAATTAGGATTTTCTTGAAAACACATCAATATACATTAACTCTTTTCCCTTTTGTAAAAACATTACCTTCTTATTGCAAAGATAGTGGGGTGATTCTTTCATTATGATCTGCCTGGATGTTTCAGCCCTGTATACTTCAATTAGCAATGAGTTGGGGATGCTGGCATGCGAGTATTACTTAATAAAAAGACCGGTGTGTTTTTTAGAACATACATGAATGCTGCTGCAGATGATATGGGTCTGTCTGAAACACAAAATTGTTATACATGATGGAAGGATGTACAGGCAGACCATGGGAACGGCTATGGGCACCTGCTTCGCCCCCAGCTTTGTCAATTTGATGATGGGCTGGTGGGAGAAGCAGTAGGCCTGGGCTGATGACAATGCCAAATATGTACAACATACCCTGGTCTGGTCTGGACCCGATACACTGATGATTTATTTTTGTTGTGGAATGGGTCCAGACAGGAGGCCAAAGAGTATATAATGACTCTGAACAAAAACCCCTTTAATCTACATTTTACGGCACAGATGAGTGTTAGTGAGATATCCCTCTTGGACATTCTGCTACAAGTGAAGGATTGTGTTCCGTAAAAAAACTGCCAGCAACTGTACTCGTTCAGGTTAAAAAGTATTTGTAGTGAGGTAAAGGAATTCCAAGGGCGGTACGACAAATGAATGAAAGGTTTAAAAAATGTGGTTATCATTCCAAGACATCAACTGAGGCTAAACGCAAATCAGAGAGGGTCAGCATAAACCAATTGCTCTATTCCAACCAAAGAGCTCCTAAGGAAGGTTTACAGCCAGGTTTATCACATGCTTTAATCAAATGTCCCCTGAAGTATATCAGATCCTGAGAAGACACTGGCAGGTAGTCAAAAATGATGTTGTTATCGGCAAGGATCTACCAATGGCACCACCAGTTACCTACAGGAAAGGGAGGACATTGGGTGATAACCTGATGCACAGCTATTTTGATGGTAGCCGAAAACCAGAGACATGGCTATCCAATATAAAGGGGTTCTATAAATGCAACAACTGTAAGGCCTGTAGAATGGTGAAAAATGTCCTCTCTTTTACTTCAAATGATGGGAATATCAATAAGATTCACAGGTTTTACAATTGTAATACTGACTATTGTGTTTATGTACTCAGCTGTCTGGGTTCTATGATGTACGTGGGGAGTACAATTTTCCCTTTAAAGAAACGTATGCTTGAACACCAGCGAGCCATTAGGAACAAAGATTTCACGTATTCTGTGGCTAAGCACTTCTATGATAAACATGAAAGCGATCCTGGTTTACTGAGGAATTTTGCCATAGAAAGGGTCCCCCGAACATCCAAGGTGTTAATAGAACTATTAAACACAGACGTCTGGAATCTAGATACATTTTGGATGTGAATACCACATTTCCTAATGGATTGAATAGGGATGAAGAGCTAGAAGTAGATTTGGGGTGAGGGATTACCTCACCAAGTCCCTATTCCCCGATACATTGTATATTGTTGTATCTTACCTATGGTTCTTATGGTCTTTGCAGTTTTAACTGTTTTCACTGTTTTTACCGAGCCCTTGGGGTTGCGATCTGAAATAAATAGATTTTAGAATTGCATTAGAGCACCTTATCTTTCTTAGCACCTTGGACATTTTGCACTGAATCTCTTTATGAATGTAACTTGATTTGCATTATGATTAAGGATCCCCCATTATTGACTTTTTGCACTGGAAACTTTAAGTATTCTGATATAAAAAAATATTTTACACATTTATTGCAATTGATAAACATTTTAGGGAATGATTGGATTTGTAGACATGCTGGTATTATTGACACAAATTGACTACAATAGATCTATATAGATAACTTATTTTAAAAGGATTGATCAATTTTATGTTTTTGGTATGATAATTGTTTATTTGAGTATTTATCCATATTTATTCCTCTATTTTAGGATTTAAAAATGTAATATATGTGTTGAATTTCCAAAATGATTTGAATACCTAGACGTTGTTGCATATGGCACATTTTTATTGAAAGCTTGCACTTTAGGCACCTTATATACAAACAAAATGTTGTGTATATATTGAAGTTAAATCAGTCGTAGAGTCTTGTACAGTTTACATTGGAACAGCATATAGTAGAATGGCATAGAGTGGAGTGATGGATAGTAAAGTGGAATTGAGTGGAGTGGAGTGGGATAGAGTGAAGTGGCCTACAGTGGATTAGTCTAGAGTGAAGTGGGGTACAGGTGAGTGGTGTAGAGTGGTGTGGCATGCAGTGGGGTAATGTACAGTAGAGTGGTGTACCGTGAAATAGCATAAAGTGTAGTGATTGAGTGGATTTGCATACAGTGGAATAGAGTAGAATGGAATGGCATGAATAGGAGTGGTGTACAGTGTAGTGCATATAGTGGAATAGCATATAGTGGAACAGTATACAGTGATGTGAGGTAGAGTAGAGTGGCCTACAGTGGAATAATGCACAACAGAGTGGCATAGACTGGAGTGGTATAGAGTGGAATAGCATACAGTGGAGTGGTTTAGAGTGAGTGGAGTACAGTGGAGTGAAATAGAGTGGAATAGCATACAGTGAAGTGACGTAGAGTGGAGCGGCATTGAGTGGAATAGTGTAGCACTGATTGTCATAGAATGGAGTTGCATACAGTAGAATACTGTAGAGTGAAGTAGCATAAATAGTAGTGGCACACAGGGGAATTTGTAGAGTGGATTGGCGTAGAGTGAAGTGGCGTAGAGTTCAATGGCATAGAGTGTAGTGGTGTAGGGGTTGGTGTAGTGGAGTGGCTTACAGAGTGGCGTACAATGGAATAGCATACAGTGGAGTGGTGTACAGTAGTGTGGCATAGAGTGGAGTGGCATAGAGTGGAGTGGCGTAGCGTGGAGTGGAGTGAGGAGCAGTGTAGTGGCATGCAGTAGAGTGGCATAGACTGTAGTGGTGTACAGTGCAGTGGTATACAGTAGAGAAGAGTACAGTACAGTGAAGTGTGGTACAGTGGAGTGGCGTACAGTGAAATAGTATTCAGTGTGGTGGCGTAAGCTGAAGTTGCATAGAGTGTAGTGGTGTAGACTTAAATAGAATACAGTGGAGTGGGGTACAGTGTAGTGGCATACAGTGGAATAGCACAGAGTGGCTATTGGGTAGATTAAAGTGGCATACCGTGGTGTGGAATACAGTGGAAAAGCATACAGTGTAGTGGTGTAGAGTGAAGTAGCATAGCGTGGAGTGGTGTACAGTGGAATAGTATAGAGTAGAGAGTTGTAGAGTGGAGTTGTGTACATCACAATAGTGTAGAGCGGACTAGCGTGGATGGTAGTTTCAAACAGGGGAAAGGCCTAGAGTGGAATGGCATATAGTGAAGTGGTGTAGAGTGAAGTGGGGTAGAGTGGAATGACATAGAGTGGAGTGGCATACAGTGGAATGGAGTGCAGTGGAACAGCATGCAGTGGGGTGTGCACAGTGGAGTGGCATAGAGTGGAGTGGCATATAGTGGAATAGCATAGAGTGGAGTAGCGTAGAATAGAATAGAGACGCGTACAGTGGAATAGCTAAGAGTGGTGTGGTGTAGAATCGAGTGACGTACAGTGGGGTGGCATAGACTGAAGTGGTGTAGACTGGAGTGGCATACAGTGAAATAGCATAGAGTGGAAAATTGTACAGTGTTGTGGGTAGAGTTGAGTGGAGTGGCGTACAGTGTGATATCATAGAGTGGAGTGACGTAGAGTGCAGTGGTGTGAAGTGGAATATCGTTGACTGTAGTGGCGTAGAGTGGAGTGACGTAGAATGGAGTGGCATATAGTGGAATAGTATAGAGTGGAGTGGTGTAGAGTGGAGTGTGGTACTTTAAACAGATGCAGCGTTAAAGCGGGTGAATGGATGTAGATTAAATGAGGCAGATCATAGATTATGGAGTACAAAATAGTAATTTTTGGTAGTAGGTGTAAATAGTTTAAGTATTGTTAAATGTATACGTTTGAAAATACTTAATTATATGGTGTGCTGCGGTATACTGTGTTAAACTTGCAGTATACCGATGTACATGTGGCTGGCAAGGCAGTATATGATTATCTGTTTACAAAATATAAAAGGCAACCATGTCGTCTTTAGCACACTTTGGCTGTGTTTGGCTGTGTTATGGGTAAAGTCCTTAAATATAGGTAAAAGACAAAATATTATTGTTTTTACCTACCTATTACTACCTTAAAAAAGTGGCAATAGGTAATTAGATTTCATTATATTTTTCTATACATTTTTAAATCAGTTTACAGAAAACCGCATTAGTACCTTCAAAGTACAGTAGTAGTTACAGGGAAAAAAAACATAAAAATACATTTTAGTACACTTTATTAGTGAAATATGGTGCAGTAGAATGAATTCGTAATCTTTAAGCAAATATATTTTTTTTTTACATTTTGTAAGTGGTGTGGTAATGTGTAGGTATTACTGCAGTACTCTCTAAACACATTTTGTAAAGAATTAAATACTTAAAATATTGAAAAGACACTATAGTCCACTATATTTGTGAAATATAGTGTAGCACAGTGTATTTGAAATGTTTATATATAGTACATTTTGTTCCTTTTTTTCAGTACTGTGGTACTTCCTAGGTAGTATCGCAGGCCTCTGTAAAAAATTTTAAAAATATATAGAAACGTATAAATAATTTCCCCTATCAAATAGCACTTAAAAAAAAAAAGCAGCAATAGTTTGGGGAAAAAAATATAAACTGATACTTACCTATATCGAACGCCCTAACCCAGAACACATTCAAAGTGTACTTAAAACAATATGGGTACATTTAGCTTTTATAAAGTATACAAAAAGTGATAGATGGAATGCTTAAATTAATCTCAGCCACTAGTGATTACTCGGGGACACATCACAGTCCATCATTACACCATGACATCTTAGTTTGGATCCAGCTATCTGCAAATCATTCTTGACCCTGCTCCAATGGGAACAGTCCAGCTGGAACTTGCAAGCCAGGTCCTCCCTGAACCAGATCACAATCAACCCAGGACCAGTTTTGCCCTTGTTATGTTATGTGATGGATGGAATGCTTGGTAATTACTTGGGGCCACATCCCACTCCACCGTTATTTTGCTCACCATGCCACCTCAGTTAGGACTCAGCTATATACAAATCAGTCTTGACTCTTCTCCAATGGGAACAGTCCAGCCTGAACTACTAAGCCAGGTCCTCCCTTGACCAGAGCACAAGCAACCCAGGACCAGTTTTGCCCTCGTTGTGGGCTCATCAGCTGCGTATAGCTTAGTTCCAGGGACACAGTGTGCACGAGACCCACATGTGGGTGACATTCTAAAGTGTACAAAAAGAGATGGATGTAATGCTTGAATTAATCTCAGCCACTGGTAATTACTCAGGCCGCATCTCACCCATCGTAATTTTGCACAACATACCACCTCAATTTGGACCCAGATTTATGCAAATTAGTCTTGACCCTGCTCCAATTGGAACAATCCAGTCTGATCTGCCAAGCCAGGTCTTCACTGAATCCAGAATACAAGCAACCAAGAACCAGCTTTGCCCTTGTTGTGGACTCATCAGCTAGGTATAGCTTGATTCCAGTGACACAGTTTGCACGGGACTCCCTTCTGGGCATACCCATCCCACCTAGGATGACATACTAAAGTATACAATAAGTGATGGGTGGAATGTTTGAATTAATCTCAGCCACTGGTAATTACTTGGGGCCATTGTTGTTTTGCACACTATGCCACCTTGGTTTGGACCCAACTATATTCAAATCAGTCTTGACCTTGCTCAAGTAGGAATAGTCCTGCCCGAACTGCCAAGTCTAGTCCTCCCTGAACCGGAACACAAGTAACCCAGGATTGTTTTCGCCCTAGTTGACCTCAGCAGCCGGGTACAGGTTAGTTCCAGTGACACAGTGGGCATGTTTGGGCATATCGGTCCCACTTACGACGACACACCAAAGTATACAAATATTCCATCTATCACTTTTCGTATATGTGAATGACACCACCAATTTAGTAGTTTCCATTAAAAAAAGACTCCCATATGTTTGTATAATTATTTAATTGGTCATTGGTTTCAAAACAAAGGGGCATATTTACAAGGATTTAACGCCGTCGTAGCATTAATTTTGTTACATTGCGGTGGCTTTGTTTTTATAACCATATTTACAAGTTGACGCAGTCCGGTTAGCATCATTTCTTCAGCGTTAACAGGAATTTTCACAGTGCCAGTTCTGTTACCATGGCTTACCGAAAATGAGATGCAAGGTAGGCGTTCTCGACTAAAAACTCCTGCAAAACACACACCGCAATATATACAAGGATTTCCTTGTACGTCACTAAAAAAGAAAAACTGAGGCTAATTCCCATTAGGCAGTTTTTTAACATCAGAAATTACCAGGTCTTAAAAATGATGGGCCTCACTTAAGAGGTTTTAGTGCAGGACAGCGTTGCAAGGGAATCTTGCTGTGCTTCACTGTGACTAGGGCAGGAATGCACCTTATCAATAAGATATGGCACATTCCAGTCTTTTTCCGCAAAGTTGGCACACAGTGGCTGCCTTGCACCAACACAGGCACCCATTTGCCATGGTGAAAGGGTGCCTGTGTTGCAGGCCTGATTGACTTTGTGCAGGCAGGAAGGGACACCTTCCTGCACAAAATCAATCTATTCAGGCTATTCCCTCTATTATGTGTGCTGCACCATACAGCACACATAGAAAAAGGAAAAAAGCAGAAAAATAAAAATATTTCTCCTCATTGCGCCTCCCTAATGCCCCCTCTGAGAGGTGTTAGATTCTGATGCATTCCTAGGTTTAAGATTTCTCGTAAATCTGGGAATGCTTCAGATTCCATGGATCTTGCGTTTCAACACCCACAGCAACACCCATGGAACACCCCTTTCATGCAGTTTTCTGCGTGAAAGGAACACATTTTTACAAGGCTATGAAAAGCCAAATAAAGTAGCTTTACATGGCCCTGTAAATATGCTGTGGCACATTGTGTCACCAGAATGTCAAAAAGTGACATTCCGGTGGTGCAAAAGTGCCGCTAGATAATAGGAGAACTCACCCAATTTATTCTTGGCAAGCTCAACAATGTCATGGACCTCTTGCTATTGCAGCTAGGAGCACCATGGAGACCACCACCCATGTCATGCGTCTCTCACCTGAACAACTGATCCGTTCCCTTTGGGTGACGACTGGACCCGATCCCCTCTAAGTGCTGACCTCGGTAGCAGTGATTATAGGAACACGGCACCGTCTGAAGCTCTCAAAAGAGAAGTGGGAATGGGAAGGGAACAAAAAAAGGTAATCCAGGTCTCGAGATCTACGTCTGGACATGGACTGGATCAAAGGCACACTGGATCAGGGCAGGGTGGTCTTCTGACTGGCCCTTTTAAGTTGGTGAAATCTAATATGCAGTAGAATAAGAAATGGTTAGTGCCCCTGGAGACAAAGTGTGGTGAAATGTTCTGTATATGTATATAAGGAACAAATATACCAAGCAAGGATCTTCATAGTACTATTTTCAAATCTTGATTTTTTTTGTAGCACTTGACATAAGTCTTGAAAGCCCCTTTTGTGGAGAGTCAAAGTGATCATTATAAAAGTTGTGACAAAAGATTGTGCATTAATTACACTAATCTTCATTTACTGTACAGACTGAATTCTGCAGTTCCAGAACAACACCCACTTATGTTCACTGTTTTACACAAAGAAGGTGGGTGCCAGGTGATTCACAATAGCCTATTAAAAGAAAACAAATCAAGCGTTTCTGTCCATGAAATCCGCTTTTTAGCAAAACAAGGAAATGCCTTTTACTTGTTCTATTTCACAAAGTCTGTTCTTCACATTGCTGAAGAAAACTTCTGTTGTGGTACAGAAGGCAGTATCACATATACTGTTCACATAGAGAATTGCAATGTTCAAATAATATAATGTTCCACAGAAGAATAAATGTTCAAAAGAAACTAAACTGTTCTATGGCAATATTTTCCTAATTACTTTGATGTGCTGCGTCAAGAATACCTGACAATGTCCTTTGTTTCTTTTTTTAATAGTTGCAGGTTTGCTGTGCAGTTGTGCAGGATGTGCCGACCTAGGAAGACCGGAAAGTCAGCAAACAGGAAGCTGGAGACAGGGAACCACAGAAAGCTAGAGACTCACCGGAGCCGTCTGAAACCATGGAAGAAGGAGAGATGCACCAACAGAAACGTTGGGGCAGCAGAGATGCCCAGCAGAGACGATCTTTGCTGAGGGTAGGAGGCGCTCAGGTAAGGTAGCGTTGACAAGGGCAAGCACATGCCGATAGTTTTAGGGTCTTTTATAGCTTTGCGCTCGAGCTGCCACACATGGAGGTGTGCTGACAATGTGTCACCATCAATTAGGCCATGTGTGCATGTCTCCGGTTGTGTGGACACATGCTATGGTTGTGAATGCAACATGCTTAATGTCTTTTGTGTAACTAATGTCCCTCATATATACAATCATTGTTGGACATATCCAGAGGGAACAAGCATGTAAAGGATGAAACATCCACTGTCACCAGGGATTACTCAGATCAGTAGCACACACGAACATTTGGGACAGTTAAACTACCAACATGATGGACAATTCCATAATACTAGCACTATTTACACTCCAGGTTGAACAAGATTGAGTGCGCACAATGTTCAAGGACAGGGGGAAGCAGGGTCATGACCACCGCAACCACTACCATGGCAGTACCTGAGAAGGGAGTGGTTTTACTGCCAGAGGATCACTCTCATTCACCTCCAGCAAGAGGAGGTCATAGCCCATTACAGGCTTAAGAGGGGGTCCATTGTCTACTTCCTGAACTAGATAGCTCCTGGGATTCAGCCCACATCCCAGCGTTGAACCAACATCCCTCCACAGACCAAGCTACTCGGTTTCCTCCACATGCTGGCATTAGAAACCTTTCAACATAACACCATCAGAGTGGCAGGAGTATCACAGACGTCCTTTTCCAGGTTCCTCCCCACTGTCCTGGATGCCAACATAAGTCTGACAGCTAACAATGATGTCTCCAAGGACATATTGTGACTGTCATAGAGGAAATCTTCACTGCTATTGCCAGTGCAGACACACAATGAATGGACACCAAATACTGTCAAAGCCCCAGATGTGTTACACTTGGCCGCACCAGGAGTGACTCCAAGGTACAGTTAACTGACCTCCTGTACTGAGCAACACAAAAAACTCCAGAGGCCTCTTTGCAAACTGCCCAGCTTACCTGCTGCAACTGGCCCTGCCTAGCCCTGCAACAAAGCCTGCCTACACCTGCAAATGGACCTGCCTGAGCCCTACTGGCTTCTGCTGGATGTGAATTCCTGGTCCCAAAGTGGTGACTTCCCAGGTCCTGGAACCATGACTGGAAACAGTTCCTTCTGGAAAATCCCAAAATTTGGAACTCTGCTCACTGGACTTTGAGAAGGTAGCATTTTCAGCAGGACTCAACTGGTCCCTGTACCCGATCTGTACTTCATCAATACCGAAAAGTAGTAAAGTTAGACTTTTGGTCTAAACTCAGAACTTTGGTCTAGCTTTACCTTTGTAAATCAGGCCTCAAATTTTTAAATTGGTTTGGGATTTTTCTTGTGTTGTGTTTTCACTTTATTACTGTTTGTGTGTTGCATACATACTTACCATAGTGCTTCTAAAATAAGCCTAAGTGTTTTTGTTTCTAACCACCAGAGGGTTATGCACAGGTAAATTTAGTGACTTTTAATGTTCACCATGACAAGAATTGTAGTTGTTGCTTGAGAAGGGTTTACAGCCCCCTCAACCAATAACCCAATTTCTTACATCTATTCACTGAGCCATCCTTCTGCTGTGAACTAAAGATTCAAGGACCATATCTTTTATTATTGCTGGAGAGAGAAAGTCACTGATCCATTGTCTTTTAAATACCCTTTGTGGTTGATTGTCGTAAGCAGTAGAGTTGCCATTGTTTGTTAGGGTGAACTTAGGAAGGGTTTTTTGGTAGGGATGCCTAATGTGGTGGACATCACAGTTTTGTTTGAGAGGAAAGGGGTATTTTTATCTTCTTGGTAAATAGGGTGGTTGAAAGTGCTATGGTGGAGGTCATAGATTTGTTGGTAGGGGAGGAGTATTACTGGTTATTTCCAGAAAGTTAGAAGGACAGCATTCAGACAGTGGCATTTGTTGTGTGAATATTACTTCAAAATTAAGAATACTGATACATCTTTGAATTCCCTGGAGGAAGGGAGAGAGTCATATTCTTGCTCAAGATTGCAGTTTCCATTGATTAGCTTGGAGCATAGTTCCCTCTAATGTAATTCATCTGTGTGAGGCAATGACGGGTCAATGTGCACTGGTGCTAAATGCACCAAAGACAGGCAACAAAATAAATAAGCGCTTTGTGCATTTTCATTTACATTTTGATGCAGTTATTTTACTGTAATTGTATCCCAAAGTAATTTTTTACAGCAGTATAATTTACTCCAGTACCTGACTGCAAAATGGCTGCTGATTTGATATGAGGAGCAGGTCCCTACCAGCTCTCCGATGCTGTGGTCATTGCCTCCTTCCCTGCATGGCTGCTAGAGCTGCTTCTGCCCTGTGCAGGCTAGGAATGGGTAGCTTGCCTCGTCAACCAACTTAGTTTTGTTTATTTATTTCTGCCAGCCAGTTATTTAATATCTTCTTTGGGCTCTTGTTGCCAGCTCCTTTGCCTGCCCAGGCCTGGATTCCCACTTCCTGCCACCCGCTTCCCACCGCCCACCTCCCCAGTGCTGCTCCCAGGACCTACTTAATGGAGGCCATAGAGCAGCCATGACAAAAGCAAGCCAGTGTGCGCCTCTCCACGCCTGGACCACGCCCAGCACCAGGAACCTTGGCCCTCTGGACACCCACAGGTACTCCACTGCAGATCTTCGAGTCTTGGACCCTGGATGCCTCACATCTCTTTGCTCCACAGAAGGACCATTCACCTGCCACCTATGTAAGTTCACCTGCAACCTAGGACCACCCATCCTCGCAGAATCCTGCGCCATTCCCATCCCGCCAGCTGACACCACCCTGGAACCACTCCGAAGCATCCTGATTATTGGCAGATCACTCTAAAAACACACCAACGAAGTCTGGGACGCCATCTCCACCCTTGCCCCTGACATGACCTTCATCACAGAGACATGGCTTAACGTGACCTTCATCACAGAGACATGGCTCAACCCAGCATCAGCCCTTGACATTGCCACTGCGATGCCCAAGGGCAACAAGATGAAGCAGCGGGACCGTACCAACAAACGCAAAGATGGCATCACCATCATCCACACAGAATCAACCTGCTGCACCACTCAAGATGAAACCACGCCGACCGTGGAACACCTGAATTTCCAACTCCACATCAAGAACAAAACAACCATCAAGGGCACTCTCGCCTACAGACCCCAGGACCACGAACCGGCCTCTGCGACATCATCACAGACTTTATCGCCCCTCTCGCTTTAGAATCCAAGGACTACATCTTCTTCGAAGACCTTAACTTCCACCTGGATGACCCCACAGATACAAACTCCGCCAATGAATAGACAACATCGGCCTCACCCAGTTGGTCACAGACCCAACACAAAAAGCTGGGCACACACTAGACCCTATCTTGAAATCCAGCAACAGATTCAAATCAAATTCAAATTCATAGAATCTTTATTCAACCTTATTAGTCATAAAAGAATGCACAAAACATGATAAAAGCACAATGCAATTAAATTGTCAACAATAAAATACCCGCGGGTATCGTAAAATGCACTTACAAAAAGGAGAATTATACGAATCAGAGAACACATAAATTAGCATCTAGTATGGCTAAAATGAATCATAGACCTTAACACGTTAATCATCCTTTAACCTACAAATTTCACAATTATAAAATTCACACAATAGACGGCCAGAGAGTGCATTTGTAAAAAATACATACATCATTTACATGCCAAACTAGGAATAAAAACATCATCATTACATAACCAATGAATTTCTAGTTCTCACTGCAGATTTAAAAAAGGACATGAAACAAAAACATATTTCCAGGAATTCCTTAATTTTAAGCGAAACAAAGCTTCTCTAAACCTGCAGTGCCCTATGTACTTCAGTATAGGTATGTGTGATCTGTGTGAACATTTTGTCTGTGTGAACATTTTTGAAAACTACAAAAAAACATAAAGTGCAGCAATGATTGTTCAATTGTATTATCACAAAAGCAAGGCAGAACTAAGTCCCCTGACAAACGAGAATCTTAATTAAAACACAGAAGCCGCCAGGTTGTTCCTGCTCTGAAACAAAAAAGAAGGGATCTCTCCCAGTGTGTAAGGTCTAATGATAAATTCATAACAGGTTCCATTGGTGCTAAAGATTTATAATAAGCCAGCGCTGATACTTCAGTATTCAAGCTTACTTCCTCGCAGTACTCCAGAAAATTGGATTAAACCCTTAATTTGTCCTCTTTGTTAATGCTTCTCTAGGCCATAAACTGAAAGTATAGATAGTCCCAAAATGTCAAGAGTTTCAGAGATGTAGTTCAGCCACGGGATCAAAGACCCCTTATCCAAGCTGAGACAATCCTAGATTATATCCCTGCAGAGTAACGCCTCCTGGTTCGCCCACACGCTAACTCACATCAATAGAGTCAAATACAGCCATACCACTGAACTCACCTGCACCGATCACGCCATTATCCAGTTCGCCATTGCAGGACCACCCAGCATTACCCCCACCTCTCCCAGTATCTACTTCCACAGCTGGAGCAAAGTGACAAAGAACCAATGGATGGATGCCCTCATCACCACCCACGACGACGTCGCAACCAACCTGACACAGGCAGTCAAGAACTTCAACACCTGGATCATCAATGCCACCAACCGAGTTGCACCCATCAAACCAGCCAAAACTCACAAATCCACCAAACAAGCCAGCTGGTACACTCCGGAACTCAGCAAATAGAAACACAGCCGAAACTGAAAAGTTAGATGGCGCACCAGCAGAGACTATACAGACCGAGCAACCTTCAAGTAGGCCCTCAACAAATACCACCATCACCTCAAAGACGTGAAAAAGAATCGGGGCAAATGCCAACCACACGAAGGAACTCTTCACCATCATCAGATAGGTCTCCTGCCCAGTAGCCACCGAAAACACAATCCCTCCCTCGTTGGAACTCTGCGATGCTCTAACAAATTACTTCTACAACAAGATTTCCACCATCTACTGAAACTTTGACCCCCAAACCCCCGACCTCCAATGCCTCCCCACTCCCACGGAAGCACCCATTGACCAATATTTCACCGCATGGGAACAGCTCAACACACCAGACACCACAGTCACAATGAACTCCATCTACTCAAGAGCACCCACCGACCCATGCCCCCACCTCCTCTTTAGCCTAGGAAGTGATGCAATTAGCCACCTACTCACCACCATCAATACATCAATCCCCAATGCCACCTTTCCCGATGCATAGAAACATCCTGAGGTCAGATCTCTCCTCAAGAAACCACGCACAGACACCAGTGATCTCCAGAACTACTGCCCCATCTTGCTGCTTCCATTTCCTGCCAAAGTCCTGAAAAAGGCCATCAACCGTCAACTCACCAAACACCTGGAGAGAAGCAACCTGCTTGACCCCTCCCAATCAAATTTGTGAGCCAACCACAGCACCGAGACCACCCTGATTGCCGCCTCAAACGACATCCACACCATACTCGACAGAGGAGAACTGGCCATCCTGATCCTTCTCAACCTCTCCACAGCCTTCGACAGCATTTCCCACCACACACTCATCAAGAGACTGCACCAGATTGGAATTAAAGGAGACGCAATCAGATGAATTGCTTTATTCCTCACGGGATGCATACAGACAACCCCGTCTCTTCCCCTTCACCACGCAACCTAAAAGAAACATCAGCGGCATACCTCAAGGTTCATCCTTCAGCCCTACCCTCTTCAACATCGATATGAAGCCACTAGCCGACATCGTCAGAACTCATGACATCAACATTATATCATACACCGAAAACACCCAGCTCATCCTCTCGCTTTCAGTAGACCCCACTACAATGAAAACCAATTTCAACATCTGCATGAAAAATGTCACAGCCTGGATGAAAGACAACTGTCTGATTCCTGATTCAACACTTTCTGAATGATCTGAAGAATATTTAAATGGCTCCCCACAAGTAACAGAAAAACAGTCATGCAAGCCCAAACCTTCACTCCGCTTATTCCGCCCTAGCACATACACTGCAAATCCGCCATAGCCAAGACGGAGGACCCTCCTTCGCCCACCTTGCCGTCAAATCCTGGAACACCCTCCACCTCCTAACATCACCCTCGCTCATGGACTTCAGGAAGAACCCAAGACCTGGCTCTTCATCTAAGCCTAGCAACCCTGTGCCTGGATACCCTCAGGGGTGATAAGCCGCACTCTATAAATAATGTTTGATTGATCAGTGCATTCTTTGCATTGCTGAAGAACCAATCAGTCTAATCAATGATGGCCAGTTGCGTCATTCCTCCCATGCGTGGTGGTCTACTGGAAGCATGGTTTACTGCCTATGGGGACCCTCAGAGAAACTATTCAAGTCTCAAATGCCTCGCTAATTCAAACCCAGTTTAGGGGGCTCTGCTTCCGCAGACCAGACCCACACTCCCAAAGGAAAAGTTTCAGAGAGCATCAAAAGGCGAGTAAAATATCATTCCTGGTTGGGAAAAGTGCCTAAGGGGGACCACACACATCCACTTCCTGCACTAACCTTTTTCTGCGTGGCTGGAAGATAGTCAAAGCAGCAAGTGTGGAGCTGTCTGCACTATCCTTCCGTCAACTGGCATTCGAAGAAAGCAACTCAATAGTCGGCCAATATTGCGGGAAGGAAAAAGAATTCTTATATTTTTTTGTAGGGGGGTTTCTGACTTTGCAGGTGCCTATGCCTCATGGATAAGTACTGGTACGCGGTAAAGAAAGAGGGTAATGGTATGAAGAGTCAACCACTTCCTGCTTCACTTGGGCAGCACATGTGTCTGTTGGCCTGGAGAGATCCTCCACATCTCTCAAGTGATGGAATTCTGACTTGTACCTCCCCAGGTGAAGAATTATAAGGTAAAATCGAGGTGGATCTGTCAGTAGAACAAGTTCTGGTTGAATGCAAAGCAGTCCGGAGGTGGATGGAACTCTCCATGGGAGGTAGTGAGGCTTCATATACACTTGTGTGCATTGAGATATTGCGCTTCTTGTTATTGTGTATGAAAGAAATAAAACCAAATAAAAAGATATGGCACCTCCTGAAGGTTAGTCTGGCCACTGGGGGCGATGTTTCACATTCAAAATTATTTGTTTTATTGCTTGTTTACTTCAGAAAAAAATAGTATATTCTGTTCTGCTATTCATTAAAGCAGGATCTGCAGTGCATGAAAGGAACCTCCTTGTAATAAATTTGACACCGATAAATTTCAGGCCCATATTTGATCTTCCCAATTTTTCTCAGCGCTAAGAGCAGTTTTGGCCTTTACATGCAAAGCTGGAAATATGGAACCCATTATTAAATGCACTCACCAGGCAAATGTCCAGTTCAGGGAAGGCCCTTGTCCAATATTCCTCTTTTCTCTTTTACAGTTGTTGTTAAACAGTCTATTTTATGACCTCTTTTATTTATTTTATGATGCCTTCATTTTAGTGTCTGCCTAGCTTATAGCTTTGTCTTCAATATTAAAAGTTCGTTTATAATATTAAAAGGTTATATTCCCATTGGACTTATATGGAGAGAGGTCTAGGCACTTAATGAAATCAGCATCCCAGTTTTATGACAACAGCCTGTTGACCACGCCAGCACGAGTGATTCAGAAATGGTACAAATGTAAACCACTATTCCCCATTTTTTAGGGTCCAGCCTGGGCAGTGCATGCGCTGCTCTGCGAGGCATACTGTATTCGAGTATGGACTGGAAGCTGCGCCCACTCTTCGCCCATATTTTTCATTGGCTTGTATCATTGTCCTTTGTAAATGCTGGCTCCTGATTGGTTAATAGGCTTGTTAGCCCCTCCTTAGTACCCCCTTGTCTTAATTTGTAACCTACCATGAGGACTGACCCTCTTACTTCTGTTATTTTATGGTATGTCTTATTTGGTCTGTAAGCACTATGGGCCATATCAGCAACGGCCAGCGATAATTATCGCTGGCCGTGCTTAGCGCTAATTTTCTTATCGCTGGCTATCTCTGCTTTTTTTCGCCCTGGTAGCGCGTTATCATCAACGCGCTGCTCCAGGGCGATAAAAATTCCAGAGATAGCGATGTTATCGCCGCCTTGCAGGGAACATCGCAGGTTTCCAGCGATGTTCCCTGCAAAAGGGCGATAACCTTGCTGATACGACCCTGTGGTCGTATCAGCATAATCCACCCCCAATGTTAGGGGTGGCTTAGTCAGGATTTTAGCAGACGTTAGTTTTTGGAGAAAACAGCAGTTTTCTCCAAAAACTAATGTCTGCTAAAATGCAAGGGCATCCTTGCTGATAGCGCAAAGACGCCTTATTGCTCTTCTGACATGAAGTGTATGTCAGGAACGCCCACTTTGCATCTCATTTGAGATACAAAGGTAGGCGTAGTGTAAAAGGGTGCTAACATGCGAATACGCATGTTAGCACCCTCTTGCTGATAGGGCGTTGGTTTTATCTCTGCTTTTCTGGCTTTTAAAGCCAGAAAAGCGGAGATAAAACCCCGCAGGCATGACATGCTTCCCTGCAACATTCAGCCCACCATGCGCGCTTTCACTTTCCAAGCAGCCCAGGACAATGGTGGCCGCTTCTTTAAAATGAAATAGGTCTCACCTTTATAAGAGTTTGAGCTATCTGCATTTTAAATGACAATGCCTTTTATTTATGTGTTCATTATCAAAGCAGATAAATAAAAGGCATTGTCATTTTCAATGCCAATAGCTTAAACTCTCACAAATGCGAGAACCATTGCATTGTAAATGCTTGTTAAGGAATACAATAATATTGCATTACTTCGCGGTACAGCAGAAGCGCTGTTAGTACCTACCTTAACACACATTTAACCACCGTCTTTTTAAAACTGGGGTACTGCTGTAGCAGCAAGCCGTGGTAAAATTATTATTCTCCCATCGCTCCGGGATTTCATCGACTAAAAAATTTAAATGTGAAAGCACTGTTAAAATCAGCTCTAAAGAACACAGAAATTAATTAGGGTGCTAGACAATGTTGAAATATAACTAGGCAGCAATTTGTAAAGAGCAGATTGTGCCGCATCTGGACATGCGCGTGCTAATTAGCAGAAAACACATGGTTTAGACAAAACTTTAGTAGATTTTCGATTTACAAGAAGAAACAGAAATTGCATTTTTGAACTGTTATGAGCAAAACAACAAAGCATCAAAGCGGCAGCCAGGCCTAGAAGCTTCTGTGTTGTACCTGTTCCCTCAAGCTACATCAGTGGCGACGAAGCTCAGATTTCATTCACTTTGGGTGACTTGCCCTTTGGCTTCCTCCGTGAGTCTAGCTGATGAATGGGTAAATGAATCCTCTGAGTGGTCCTATTGGCCATCAATGCATGCTGACTGCTATGATTGGAAAAGCAGGGTCCAATTGTTTTATTGGTTATTTGTCTACTCTTGACATTGACCTGGATACTTTTTTGTGAGACTCACAAGAGAAATGTAATGTTGTTAGGACTGATACCCATTGTGTTGTCCTGCCTTCACACCCCCCGCCCCCTCACCCCCTTTCATTGCAGGCACCAAATAATCACTCACCCACGAGGATTGGAGAATGCATCAGCGAGGAGAAGCACAAAGGAGACTGTGGTAACTAGGAGATGGCAACCCACAATGGGAAGGGCTCCAGGATATATCAGCACCTCGCAAGGAGCTGGAAGCCGCCAACACACAAGCTCTGCATTTATAGTCTGATGAGGCCCGCCAACTTTCACACACGCCCAGCGAGCACACCTGAAACCAATTACCTGTCATAGGCATATCTACAAGGTGGCGATATAAAATTATCAGCCGAAAAGCGGCGCTAATTGTATCGCTATATCAGCAAGGTCACGCTATCGCGTGAAACCTTGCCTTAGCACCTGAATTCCTAACGCCCATCTAATCTAAATCTAATGAGATGCAAAGGGGGCCTTCCTCCCCAGGATAATGGGAGAAATGTCACTTAGCGACATTTCTCCTATATCAAGCCTCATGCAAAGCAGCATAGCGACAAGAAAAGTAGCGATAACCTCTGTTATCGCTACTTTCCTTACGCCTGCTTTGAAACTGACTTAGCCATGATATCCTATGGAAGGTGGATATCATGGCTAAGTATGTGAGGCCCTATCAGCAAGCTATCGCCAAACTTCGTGGGATTATCGCTGGGTTTCCAGCGATAATCTCAAATTTGGCAGTTAGCGCTAGGATTTTTATCGCTTTTGAGATAAGCGTTGCTAATAGCAGGCTATCTCAGCGATAAAAATACATGCTAGCTGGCGATAATTATCCTAGCGCTAAGTGCGCTTAGCGATAATTATTGCCGGTTGTTGCTGATAAGCCCCACAGTCTCTTAGCAGCTTCCTCGGAAGGAGAGATGACTAGCTAAGACTGCTGCTCCTGATCAGAACTGCTCCTGTAAAACTGCCCTGTGTAGGAATTTAGATTTTGCATTGATGTGGTTCCAAGTCCTGCCTTACCTTCCTCCCTTTTTAAGGAGACTCAATTCGATTCTTCTTTGGACTCCCCCCCACCCTTTATTTCAACTCACTCCCACTCCTGATGTAGTGAAGCAGTCCTTGGAAATTCCTTCTGACAGTAACGCTGACTTGCACTTGTGCCAGCTTACAGCCATTCTCCAGAGGAATCTCCGAAGTTGCTGCTGGCTTCCTTTCATCCCCTAGCTGCCAACGCTGAAGAACAGTGAGACGGGCGCTGTTGGTCAAAGCTATGCTATGCTCAGTGTCAGCTTCTTTTATGGGGTTGCTGAGACAGACATCAGTGACAGGCCTAGGTTGTCCTTTGATGAGCGAAAACCTACCTGTGATAGGAAAATGTCAAACTGAAGGAGGTCTGAGATGAAGAAGGATTTTATTCTGGAGAAACCTCAAGTCAGTATGGAGATATAACTCTTTTGGTGATGGGGTATGTATCAGAGAAGCTCATTACTCCTGAACTCCAGGGATTTACCTTTCTTCTGGTGGCAGAAGATTAATGACCACAAGCAGGAAACGAACAGCCTTATAAAAATCATTCTGGCAATATACATCATAAAAATCCAGACAAAATAAAAAACAAATTTGCTAATTGTTTAAAGGAAGTTGCTGTTTGGGTGACTAGTAACTATCTCCCACTTCACTGCGACAAGATTGCGATTATGCTCTATGGGAAAGCGTCTGAGCTCTGGTGGCCATCTGAACTTGGCCCGGCCCCTTCACCTAAGCAGACTGTGAAAAATCTCAGCGTGAAGTTTGATTTATCTATTTCCATGAAGGACCAAGTAAACGCCACCTGCGGCTCCCGCTTTGCCACTCCGAAGCTTCTTGAAAAAGACACTCACCCGTGGCTTCCCGACAGTGCTAGCAAAACTCATGTCCAGCCTCTCATTATCAGGCACCTGGACTACGGGAATGCTCTGCTAACATCAGTAAACAACACCTTGCTGACCAAGTTGCAGGTGGTCCAGAACACCGCCGCTTCATTAATTTGCAATCTTCCTTCTCACTACCCCTACTCCCCTATTCTTTGGAAGCTTCACTGTCTGCCAATCAGAAAACGGATCATTATTAAACTCTGCTGTCTGACACATAAGGCCCTTCACAAATTCCACCCGCCTACTTGTCCATGCGTTTAAAACCATATCGTCCTGCGAGATGCCTCAGGTCTTCAGGGAATGCTCTTCTGACTATACCTCGCATTTGGACCTCAAAACAGGGGGGTAGATCGTTTTCCTACTCCTCCCTCTATCATTGGAACAAACTCCTCCTTAGTCTCCGCTTCTGCTCAGTCTTTATCTTCTTTAAGAAGAGCTTGAAGACCTGGTTGTTTTAGGAAGATTCTCCTCTCTCAGCAGTGCAGAGCTGGGATCCTTTTTGGGGAGTGATTTGTGCTCTATATTAAATGTCTATATCATATCATCAAATCATGTTGGGCTAATGTTTTTATTTTCACTATTTATATGCTACAAGATTGCCATTCTTATACATTGTAGAAATAAATAGACTTAAAATTGTGCAGGTCAATCAATGTGGAACCTGAGCAATACAAATCCATGTTGATTGATTTGAGAATTGCAATCCTAATCAGTTAAGAAATAAATATGTTTTTGAAATTCTGTAGGCTTACCAATGTAGAGAATGGGCAGAAGTTTCAGTAATAAGGCCACACTTCAGCTCATGCTACTCCTGTACTAAATCTAATTGTGGTACTATTTATATTTAAAATGAAGACGTATGCACCTGACTATAACTTCTACCAGGCACCCTGAGAGCTTACTCTCATGGTAATCAGTGCAGTACACGTAGGCCTGATCTTAAATGCTACTTGACTGCTTCTCAGAACATACGGTAAGTTTTGCACATGATATGAGTGTGATGTGTTGTGTGTGACACTTGAGAAGTCTGTGTCATTAGAGTGCATCAATACACCAGACTCAGAGAAATGGCACACATATCCCTTAAATAGCCAAAACAATTACTATGTTTAAGTGATCGGAATATAAAGGGGTCTATTAGGATGGCGGAAGGACCGTCACCGCCAGCCCGGCGGTGGCGGTCCTTCCCAAATCCGACCATGATTTTCCCATCGCCAGATTATGATGGCGGTGGGATCCAGACTGCAACCGTGGCAGACGCAAAGATTGTCTGACACAGAACCGCCACAGGCATTCGTTGTGATTGCCTGGCAGAGCCGTCTGCAGCAATGAAATGGTGGTGGTGCCTAGCAATGCTGTCTCCAGCCAGCCTTTCCAGGTCGGAAAAACCACCATTGAAAGGATAGTGGAGATTGGTTTGGGGGCCCGTTGCGGGCCCCCCTTGTGTTGGTGGGAGGTGTAGGAGCACCAGGGGGTACCCATTGTACCCCCCAACATTTCACTGCACCACGTGGCAGGCACCGTGTGGTGCCTGCCACGTAGTGCAGTGAAATGCGCAACATGCCATTTTGACTTCACGGCGGGTGCTGCTATCAGCAGCACCCGCCGCAATGTTAAAATGCAAGATGCGACCGCCATGGTGGAGATCACATCCAGATTTGGTGTGCGGGACTGCCACATGTATTGCGGACGGTCCCGGTCTCCACCATGATGGCGGACGGACTCCAGTTCGTCCGCAATTGTAATCAGCCCCATAGTGAGGAGCTAATTGTAACTTCTCCCTGACCAGAGGCCAAAAACATCAGCTTTATGGGTCAAATAAATCGAATCATTTAGCACGTACATGGCAAAACAGTTGATCCTGTACATAAATGTTATCCCACAGAGCTACACTTGAGCTGACAACAGCCCTTTCAAACTCTTCGCAGAGTCATTCTCTCACATGTGAATCAGGGTTGTGCAAATAGCTTACTAACACAATATTGTGGAAAACAATAGCATAGACAAAAATATAGTGTAAAAAATATGTTTTTCTATAATATCGTGCTTGGATATTTATCATGGGAAGTACCAAAATATCGGAAAAAAATAAAGTTGACATTAATATTGCCCACAAGTAGACAGAAACATTGATTTTTAAAATATAGAGTTTAAAATTGAAAATGTTAAATATTTGAATATATAAATGTAATATGGTCTAAATTAAATATATTCCACTAATATTTAATACTATATATAAATATATACTTATGTAAACACACAAACACATATACATGTTTGTATTTTAGTGTGAGTATATATATATATTCAACCAATATTATGAAAACTATTGAAGTCTAAGCACAAAGCTTTGTACTTTGGAGGGGTGAAATGTATTATTCCCACTCCAGGCCAGGCAACAGTAGGGAAAGTGTTGGATTTTGCAGAGGAGAAATTTGCTATTCCCACTCTAAACAGTGCAATAATAGGGGAATTGTTGAACTGTGTAGACATTAATTTTACCATTCCTCCTGCAGTTTAAGCAAGAGGAGGGAAAATACTTTACTTCAAACACATTACATATATGAGTAACCCCATACATGTGAAAACAATATTAAACTCTTAGTGAAAAAATATTAATTAAGAAAAATACATACATATATCTATTTTAAAAAACCGAAAAACAAGGAATTAATTAGCATAGTTGCTATTCAATGAATAAATAATTATTATTCAATTATTATTTATTTAACTTTCTAACCTTTACCTCTACAAACCTAGCAGTCCACACCTAAAATGTGTACATATTTAAAATAAATGTATTTAATAATTATTAATTAATAATTAATTGTTAATTAATTACTAATTAATTAGCTTCCCACCCTAAACCCCTACAACCCCAACATCCCGCAATTAAAATATAATTACTTAGCACACAGGGTGACCAGGTTGAGGATACGGATCTGATTCTCAAACCGCAGACTTCTTGCCCAAAATATTCTATCTCCGTTGGGCTACACCTGCCCTTACCGGTGACTCATATAGTGCCCCAGGAATATGCCCCGGCGGCCGCAGACGAATTAGCTATAAAACCTTACCGTCCCGCACACAGGGAGGAGAGGGTAGAGGCGGAGGGCGGTTGTTTATCACGAAAGACCAATGTTTCACAGGATTCCTCATCTAAAGTACGAAGTGAGGTGGGGGTCTGTGCCCCTCCAAGGCTGGTAGAAAGCACCTCGCATGAGATTGCTACGCCCACACATAGGGCTATGAGGTCACTAGAGATACTGTCATGGAACGTGGCTGGGCTCCCTAATAAGTTAGACAATATTGACTGGGAAACCTTTATCAAAGAACATGATATATGCATGTTCCAAGAGACGTGGGCCAGAGAAAACCTTTGCCACCCTGGGTTCGCAACTTTCAATATCCCAGCTAGATGGGGTGGGAAGGGACGCCCGTCTGGAGGTCTATCAATATGGATCGCCTGTCATCTAGGCTGTACGGCCGAGGTGGTAGAAACAAATTCACCTGACATCCTGTGTGTGGTCTTACGTTGGCCAACTGGGATGGGTCTGAGTCTGGTAAATATATACTCTAGACCAGTCGGAGTTGCGGCCACCTCAAGGACAATGGAGGATTTAATGACTTTCCTTGACTCTCTCACCGGCCCAGATACACTCCTGGTCGGAGGGGATTTTAACATTCAGTTTGAACCACTTCCGACTCACTTAGATGGGATCAGCAGTGAGGAGGATGATCTCTGGGGAATCCAAAGCATTGTAGGTCCGCCAGTCAGGGCAACATCGCCCCTCCTACTGCAAGTTTTAACATTAACTTTGGCAAATTCACTTAGAGCATGCAATGGTAGGTTCCAAGGGGATAACCCGCCCCAACCAACTTTTAATAGACCAGGACAGGAGTCCCGGATTGATTACATACTGATCAAACTTCAGGATTGGAAATTGGCATTAGATTTTAAAATAGTCCCAAGGGTAGATAGCGATCACAACCCCCTAATCCTTTCACTAGCTGCAGATGGTTTCCTTAGGGGCGAAGTTCGAGGAAATAGACTATCTGCCCCCAGTCTCACCTTATCCAGTAATAGGCGAAGATTAAGGTGGGACAAATTATTAGAGAAACCGACCCGCATAAGGGCAATATACGAGCAAGTGGCATTAACCCTGGAAAGAGTGGAAAATCTCCTCCCTCAACTGTCCTCGCCAGAAGGTTGTTCTCCCCTTGAGGATATTCATCAGACCCTCTGCGACAATCTAGCTGAGGTATTGAACCCTGTGGTTCGGGGCAGGAAACTGAGGAGAGAAAGAGCCTCATGGTTCAATGCCAGCTGCAGGGGAGCTAAGAAAGATCTTCTCCAAGCGCTTAAAAACAAGGAAGCATCCTCGGTGATTAGGGAAAAGAGGGTGGCTTATAAGCTCCTCCTTGAATCTGCTAAAATAGACTGGGATTGGGAGAACTGGACAGAAATAACAACTGCTCTCAAAATCAGAGATTCAAGGAAATTCTGGCACATAGTCAAACATGGCTCACCCGAGCCTGTTATGGCTATAGAGGGCAACATTGCATCGGAAGTCTGGGAAAAACATTTCTCATCGCTCTATAGTAGAGCTGGGCTATACCAAACGGGAACTCAGCCTGGGAGCCTAGTGGCCCTCACCACCGATACTCACTCTGAGATGGAAGATTTTAACCTGGAGGAACTGGAAATGGCAATTACTTGCCTTTCCTCAGGAAAAGCGCCAGGCCTAGACAAGCTCCCAGGCGACCTCTTAAGGCACGAGGTCAGAGTTTGGGCACCATACTTCCTGGTACTGTTTAATGCCATTATCCATGGGATGGCAGTCCCTCCAACTTGGCTCGGGGCGGAGATTGTGCCCATTTTTAAAAGGGGCTCACCTATGCTCCCTGCCAATTACAGACCGATCAGTCTGATAGACGTCCCACAGAAGCTTTTTGCGAGGCTTCTGTTGGATCGACTTTTGGACTGGATCGAGGAGAGGGACATCCTGAGCCCTTTTCAGGCCGGGTTTCGTCAGAAGACTTCTACTATAGATCAGGTCTTTAGGCTGTCCCTTCTACATTGGAAGACAATACAGTTGGAGGGTGGCAGCCTCTATACTGTATTTGTAGATCTAAGGGCAGCCTTTGACCTGGTTCCACGTGGCAAGCTCTGGGAAGTCCTGGCGAATGTTGGGATGCCAGCTGATCTCCTGACCATGATCATCCGCCTCCACACAAACACCTATGCTCGTGTGAGGTGCGGTGGACAGGGTGCACTCTCAAATAAGTTTCCCGTCGATAGAGGGGTAAGACAGGGGTGCGTACTTGCACCTACCCTGTTTTGCCTCTTTGTCAACGGTGTCATTGACCACCTTAACGGGGTCCCCAATTCGGATGTCCCGAAGTTGGCGGGAAGGAGGGTCCCAGCAATTATGTTTGCTGATGATACCCTCCTTCTCTCCAAGTCACCTATGGGAATCCAGTGTGTGCTGGATGGATTTGGGGACTTCTGCAGAGAGCATGGATTGGAGATAAACACTACAAAGACCAAATTCATGGTCTTCAATCCGCCACCCAGGTTCCACCGTATCCCTCGCATAGGGGACAATATACTCAAACGAGTAAACACCTTTGAATACCTTGGTGTTACACTCAACGAGGAATTGGGGTGGGGTCAACATCAGGAGAAAGCGAGGATGAAACTAGTGCAACATATTGGCGGAATACTAGGGATGGTGGGGAAGAACAGGTCGACCCTCAAACCCATAGGCCCTCCCCTTCACATTTATAGGGTTCAAGCTAGAGGAGCAGTTACATATGGGAGTGAACTATGGGGTCACAAAGTACTGGACAGCTTGACAAAGGAGGAGAACAGATTTCTCAGGTGTCTAGTAGCTCTTCCTCCGAGTACACCTCTAGTGCCTTTAAGACTTGACCTAGGCATTAGACCCCTGGAGGAAGAGTTGGCACTTCGACCCGTGATCTACTGGCGCAGATTGTGGACGGTGCCCGAACTGACTCATTACAGACAGGGCCTTCAGGAAGTTCTCAGCTTCCCAAATTCGGGGAACATTGCCTGGCTTAAATACGTAAGGAATAGTTTGGTGAACCTAGGTCTAGATGCACTATGGAACGATCCTTGTAACGCCTGTTCCAAGCTTTCCAAAAAAGCCTTAACTAAAGTGTATCACGATTCCAAGGCACCCTCACTCCGACCTTCTAAATCTTTAGGGTCTTTAACAAATCAATTCCTCCACATGAAGAGTATCTACACCTTTGAATTGGCCCTTGACAATGTTTACCCTGTAATAATCAGGAAGCTCTATTTGCAATGGAGGCACGGGTCTTTGCCAATTCGTGCTTTTACTAGTTCCTGGTCTGTGTCGACACCCAGTATTTGCCCGGCATGCAGAGTAAGTGACGAAACTGAGCTGCATCTCATATTCTTCTGTCCGGGATATACTGAGGCGCGCAGAAAATGGATCATTCCTATTTGTAGGAACCTGGGCTTCACCAGGTGCCACGAAGCCTTTAGAATTCTTAAGAGCGAAATGGCCGTGCACATTGTGTTCGCTGTGGCAAAATTTTTGGGGGCTTTTTGGTACAAACGGAAAAAATATCTAAAAATGCCAATCTGATTCATTTGTATGTAATTAGCACGTACTAGCCGTGTGGCTGCACCATTTTTAAACATTTTATCTATTGTTGTTAAATGTTTTTATATTCATTTTATGTACTTTTATGGAGATACTCCGAAATAAAGTTTTTCTTGACCTTGACCTTCAATTACATTTATTATTGAAACTCCACAATTTACATATTTAAAATTCTATTAAATAATTATTTACAAATAATAACTAATAGTTAATTATTTATTACTTAATTACCTTCCCACTCTCTGCCCCTACAAACCAGGTATCCCACAACTAAAATATAAGTAAAATAAATAAATATTCCATAGTTTACATAATTCAAAATCAATTCAATAATTAATAAAAAAACTTAATATAGTTAATTATTAATTAATTTCCCAGCCTCCAGCCCTACAAACCTAGCAGCCAACAAGTAAGACATAAGTAAGATAAATAGGCATTCTGTAAATAACATCACTAAAAATCAATACAAAAATTAATTAACAATTAGTAATAAATTGCTAAATAATTATTACTTAAATAACTTCCCAGCCTACACCCTTACAAACCTAGCAACCCACAACTAACATATAAGTAAAACAAATAAGCTATTATATAAGGCTAATATAAATATTCTGTAAAGTTCATAATTAAATATGTGATTAATTTTTAATTGTTAATTAATTATTTTTTAATCAACTTCCCACCCTATATCCCTATAAACCGAACAGTCCACAAATGCCACCTAACAAAAATAATCTGTACTACATACATTTCATATAATTAAATAACGTATTAAATAATTCTTAATTATTTATTACCTAATTACCTTTCCACCCTATCCCCCCACAAACCCAACAACCTGCTACGTCACTATAAATTGCTATTTAAATCAATACAAAATTCTAAATCACTTAAATTACAAGCTATATTTTAAAAACAATTTATATTTTTTTATAAATAATACTAAAATAATACCAAAACATAAAATTAATATATCAACAAAAACATATTCAAATAATACAAATAAAAATATTTTAACCACTATATTAGTGAAAACAATATTAAAAACGTTGACATCATTTACAATGATATTACTTACCTCAAAAAACGATGTCTTTGTCAACAATAGTTTTGCATCACAATATTTGTGTGTCACAATATCTAATTTCCAATATTTCTGTCTGCCTATATTTTTTAATTGATATACTGTCCGAACACTTGTGCAAGTGATAGAGATAAGGTGAATCTGGACCCTAATCTGTTACTTGTCCAAATTAGATACCACATTGGACACATCACTGGGCTGAAACCTCACATTCTGGGGCATATTATCAACAGAATGCGATAATTATCGCAAAGCACGCTTAGCGCGTCTTTTACTATCGCCGGCTATCGCTGGATTACATCACCGTGTTAGCGGCGTATTAGCAACGCTTTGCTCAGAGGCAATGTAAAATCCAGCGATAGTGGTGAAAACCAGCAATAGCGCGAGAAATCCAACGATATTTTGACAGCGTTAATGTAAAGCTTGCTAATAGGCAGGTGTGGACTCAGCCTGACAATGCACCTCCCATTGACAGAATTGCTAAATCAGGTTTTAATCATGCGTTAAATACCAGCGATAATCGCGGTTAGCGCGACTTTTATTATTGCTTCGCGGGTCCGGTGCCGCATTGGTAATAGAGGGAAGTTGTGTTTGCGACTGTTTCCATGTTGTTTTAGTGAGGAACGCCTACTTTGCATATCATTAGCGATAAATATCGCTGACATGCAAAGCGGCCAAAAAAAAGTCTGCTATCGCAAGGAAACAAGCGCTGACGCATGATAGCAAGTCCTTGTTAATAGTGTAATCGGAAAATCGCAGCTTTTCCGGCGATATGTGCCGGTAAAGCGCCGAAACTTCTCTTGATAGTATGCCCCTTTGTGTTTTCATCACCCAAGAAAAATAACAGCTTTCCTTCAAAGTCTCCTTGTGCTCAAAAACCCACCACCCAAGCAACACCCATTCCAACAAAGGCAATTGTGTGCTTAGATGATCCAGTGGTGATGTTAATAGTGATCATCGAGGTGGGTCCACTGTGTCCATTTTACACATAATCCAACATCACTGGAGTTTTATAACCAATTTGGAGCCCTTCAGGTTGCAATGTGTCTTAATGGGACATATGTAATTGTAGAGCAGCTCTCACTGTGAAGCCCCAAAGACATGAATCTGTGAAACGGCGAGTTGTTTTCTGGTAGGTTAAGCAAACAGTACTGCCACTGGAACCATAGGTTTAGAGTTGAATTTTAATGTACAACTTTAAATGTCAATAACTCCAGAACCATGCTGGCTAGACAAGGATTCAAATAGTTCCAGATCAGGACACCAGGCTCTAGCTAACAGAGCAGGCCCACAACGGGAGCGTGAAGATGCACTGTCTTCTGCTAGTTATGCGCATGAGGAGCAGCGATAAGGGACCCAGTATGTATAGGAGACATGTTTCCTCTGCACTTTAGCCGGAGTCTGCATGCTGACTAGAACTGGTTCCTTACACACCAACACTGCCTGGGCTGCTGGGAGCACTCTGAGAGGTTTGTGTGAATGTGAGTATGTGTATATATTTATGTATTCACAGAAAAACAAAGGTATAGGGATATTATTGTTAGGTGAAGAGGTCAGTTAAAGCATATGGTTTAAAACAAACACAATGCCCCCGAGATGCACAGTGTCGTCATCAATTATGCCATTTCAGATGTAGAGTTTTCTCAAATAGGTTTTATGTCTATTGCCATGCACAATGTGTGGCTTCCCTACCCCCCCTGCTGAGCACCGGCCTTCGTTGGGACATTGAACTCATCAGGCCCGAGGGGATGGGTGCCCTGTGGTTGGAGTATGGCTTGGGAAGGAGGGCTGCATGCCCCCTCCCCAAAATTATAACTGGGATCCAGGGGGTGGCTTTCCCTGGGCCTCTATAGGACTCTGGGAGGGGGAGCGCACACCCTCTCCCCTAAAATTAAAACTTGACACCCAGAGGATGGTGTCCCTAGGGCCTTCTTCAGACTTGGTGAAGAGTCCCACGTACCCACTTCTGTAAATATATATTCAGCCCTGGGGGGGTTTTGGGATGCGGCCTTAGAAGCCTTCTGGAGGGGGTTCAGTCGATGGTTGATCTAGGCAGGTCCCTGGTATTAGAGGCTTTGTAGGTGTGCGAGGATCTTGACCTGGCATCTCTTCCAGATGGGCAGTCAGGGGAGGTCTATCAGGTTGAGGGAAATATGGGCTTGTTTGGCGAGGTCCAGGAAAGGTCCGGCTGCAGCATTCTGTACGGTTTAGAGTCTTCTGAGGAACTGGGTGGAGATGCCAGCTTAGAGGGCGTTGCCGTAGTCGAGGCGGCTTGTGATGAGGGCCTGAGTGATGGACTTTCTGGTGTTGGTTGGAATCCATCTGAAGATTCTGGCTAGCATACAAAGTGTATGGAAGCAGGAGGAGGCAACTGCATTGATTTGTTGTTTCATGGTCAGTTGGTTGTCGCGGATGATACTGAGGTTGCGTGCATAGTCGATCAGAGTGGGTGTAGGTCCGAGTTCTGCAGGCCACCAGCTGTGGTCCAATGTGGAGGTTTTCTTCCCGAAGATCAGTACTTCGTTATGTCAGGATTGAGTCGGAGGACTAACACTGGGTTACCTTATTACATTTAATAGTTACTAGTTACTAGTCTGAAAAATTGCACTTTTAGAAAGAAGGTTATTGAAGCGAGAACAAGACCTGCCACATTTGTTCACAAGTACCTGATTCAATTCGGAAGTGAACTGTATCGTTGAAGCGAGACGAAGCTCCGTTACAAGTGTCCTTGATCTCCCCATCCAACAAGACCGATTAAAGATCTAGCGCTGCCACACTTAAGAGAATTACATTTCCTGTCAAAACGGCTACCAGGCTCCTATATGAATTGCAATAAATACGGAGTCATTAGAAACTCCTTTGGGCCCCTGTGGTTGCGCCTCAGCGAAAATAGAAAATCTCTTTATCAGATCACATCCAGTCTACGCCCTGAAGAGAATCCACCAAACCACTCTCCGACTCAAAACGTGTCGGCATTATACACCACGGGATTTTTCCATTTAACTAATTTTGCCTTTTGTAGGAAAGTTATAGACATTTTCACCTACTAGGCTTAATATATTATCCCCCCGTGTTCAGCAGCACCACAATTTGTTTATATAATTTGGTTGCAAAAAATTGCTCAGTTGCTGCTGGTGTTTTGTAAACAAAGACTGGTTTCTTAATGTATGCAATTATTGTTGCTCTTTGTACCACAATGTTCGTTTTGTTTCACCTTTAATTTGTGTTCGACATGTATTGTTTCAATGTGTAACAATTTTCAAGTATCCCCCTTGGTCTGAATTATGTATTAACGTGACTATATCACTAAAAAAATAAATTAATATAGCAAATAAATGTTCAAGACCATACAATTCATTTAATGGCCTTCAGTCTGTTAAATAACCTTAACAGCAACTAAAATGTGACGGTTAGTACACTTTTTTCCTGTTTCCTTAGTAAGGCCCTGTCTAGCCGCCCTGGGTCAAACCCCTTTCTTGCTAATGCACTTTTAGAAAGTTGGCATTTTTCTGACTTTTGTTTTGTAGCTGTTTTCACTACAAAATCTACATATTTATAACTGGTTCTACTGGTTAGATTTTCGTTTTTTTGGTGTCATTTTATTTATTAGAAGTAACTCTATTTTTCTAAATTGGGTTGCAATTATGCTTGTGTTGTGTTTTCACTTCTTAGCTCTTTATAACTCTGAGGGCTACATGAATATTTTACACATTCCATCTAAGTTTAATCTTTTGAGTTAAGCACATGTTTCTTTAGTGACTTTTTTGGGCTTGCCATGGCAAAGATTGTGTTTATTATTTGATTGGAGCTTCCACCCCTCTCAACTATTAACACACTTTCTGTGGCAGCGCCTGGCAGGGGGTTGGACGCAGGGTCTGCGGTTAAGCCCTGCACCCAACCCGAACAGAAGAAGGGGTGACCAAACCACACCGCGCAAGGCATTGAGCCGTGCATGGTGGGGTGTTGGATGCAGAGCCATGCTTGCGGACCGGCCCTGCACTCAACCCACCGCAGGCAGCCAACCCCACACGGCTGTGCAACAGCTCACTCAAAATAATGTGAATAATTCACATTAATAATTAATATTGCAGTTTATATAAAATTTAGGTTAATAATAATACATAACAAAAAACAAAATATTAATAAATAGTGGTGCCAGGAATGAGAAAAACAAAAATAACAATGTTAATAGCATTTGTTTAATTGCCAGTTTGTTTAGCAGAAGCAAGCAGCCAAGGGGGGCTCATGTGAGTGCTTGTTTGTGAGAGTTAAGTAAATTGCATTTACATTTTGAAAGTCTGCTTAAAAAGAGACTGATTAGACACATGTCCAATGTGTCTGATACTCTGAGTAAACCAATTTGAGAGAAATTCTGAAATTTGCATTCTTACAAAGAAAATGACTCCTATTGGATGGAACCTGCCACGTGTTTCGAATCTTTTTGAAGCAATGTACCAGATGTACCCCCTGCGTCTGCAGTTGACTTCAGTTACATTAGGAGTAGAGCAGCAACCAAGACCCTGCATGTAATCTGTGTTGAACAGTTAGGGCCTGGTTGAGCTGTTTACATTGGGTCCTCCTACACAAAATGGCTGCCCTGTTGACAGCTATGAAAGGCTCTATTAGGTAGGTCTATGTGCGAAAATAGGCACCTCCGCTTTATGATTGACGCCGCTTGTCTGCTTCCATATTGTGAAGTTTCTCGTGGTGGCCCTAATTCTGTCTGATGGATCAAACCTTCAATGTTTATGAGCAGTCGTGGCTGCTGCCTAGAAGCAGCAGTGGGGCATGTGGGGGTGAAGGGGCGGGGTGGGGAAATCGGGTATAAAAAAAAATCACTTACCTCCACCGCCTCCCCTGTGCTTTGTCCTGTCCTCTTCCTGGCTTCTTGTGAGAAACAGGAAGCACCAGGGCTCCCACGCTCCCCGCTGCGTGGGAGCCCTGGTGGGATTGGTCTGACCTGCGTGACACGGCGCTCAGCCAGGGGCTGGAGGAATAGGCATATTCTCCACGCAGGCTGTAATGCAGCCTGCATGGAGAACAGGCAAAGTGCACATGACTGTTTTGGGCGGCCTGAGAGGGCTGACAAAACAGTCACTGCACATGTAGGAGTGTTCTACCACTCCTCCCCTGCTCTGCAGCCCCGCCCCCTTATGCACACTGGCACAGCAGGAGGATAAAATAAAATTAGAATACCATTACGGTATTAGCATTTCAATTTTTCCTTTCTTTAACTGCTTCCTGGCAGTGGGGCAACGCTCCTCCGCCTTAGCGGAGGAACCGCCACTATACTGTGAGCACAGGATCCAAAATCTTTCTGAGCACGCCATCTGTGTCAAATAATGCACCATCTAAAGTCGCTCTGAATTTGTCAGTGCTTTCTGAGAAGGGATGACGTTGCTCTGTTTTGGGTTGCCTGAGCCTCCCAAAATGATGGCTTTATCCTATTTGGGCCACCTCGTTTTATTTTGCTCCCTGCTCCTTATTGGGAGTAGCATGGGGCCCCAGAGGTCTGTAACGCACACCGACGACCCTGGCCTTCACCTCCGTGAGTTTTGCATGTGTCATTCCCTGGCCCTTATTGTTTTGATCTTCTGTGATTATTAGCCAGCCCTTGAGGTTTCCATTGCAATAGGGCGAGTCCTCCCCCTGTTCTGCCTATTTATTTTATACTGATAGAGGTTAAATCCTTCCATATGAACGATCCGGTCATGGCTGTCAACCCACTGGGATCATGTGATGTGTGTTAGTGGTTCTGTCTATCAGATGCACGCGCTCCCCGCCTGCCCGGCTTACTGCACAGGCGACTTGAATTATTGTGCTAGTTCCTCTGTGTTGAGCCTATCCGTGGTTATTTGGTTCGTCAGGTGCCCAAAGATGACCCATTATTACCCTGGAACAGCAAAGGGTTATCACTTCCGGTTCACTAGTCAGAGTAGCTACTTGGGAGGGCCGTACCTAATTCGCACACATGTGATGACCACAATGAACCCCCTTCGCGAGTGAGGCGTGCTTACATTCGACATTTTAATAGGTGAAGCAGATTGTTAGTTTCTTGTAATGACAATTGTTAGTTTCTTGTAATGTCAATAATTATTTTACTTGGTTCTATCCGTGCAGCTCACATTGGACATGTATCGTCGACGCGGTTTCACCAGCGGAGCTTTTATCTTATGAAGGTCAGAACTCAACTGGAAAGGATGTTGTGGTCATTCTGAGCACTCAGGTAGATTGCGGATGGATTCTAATCTCTTTGATGCGAATTTAAACAATCTCTTACAAGCGTGGAGTCCTGAGCACGCACCTATATTCTTGAAACAGATTTGCGGATCATCAAAGAAAACTGAATCACACTACCGGAGGTGACCACCAGGGGGCGACGACAGGACAGAAACCGACTGTATCTGCATTCATCATCTCTATAGAGAGCAGCAGCCTAGAGTGGTTTCTGCCTCCTCCAACAACGAATTCCTTTCTTCCATATCTGCTTCAAAACTGTCCATTTCTAAGTAGATTTCACTCTCCTCACAGGAGGTGACATTTTCATTTTATAAATAGCATAGGTGATGCCATAAAAATATGATGACGTTGTGTGAGATGAGGAGCAATGGTACTCTGTTACTTAAAAATACTCCCCTCCCCAATAATATAATTAATGAACTTCTAACGTTACTGTATATTAAGCAGTTTTAAATACAATAGAAGCTGTAATAACCCCTCGAGTGATAACATCGGTAATTTACGAACCTGGCTAAAAGATGTAAACGTTTGAATGGGAATTTAAGCTCTCCTTTCGTAGAAAGATTTTGGGACCTTGTTTTCTTTGAAATACAATTAGATTTGAAGAACCGTCCTGGGAGCCTGGTGTTTTAGTAACATACAATCTCAGGAGGTAGCATCGTACCTACTGAAACGAGACTCGGGGCCCTACCGAATCAAGTAGTGCGCGTGCAAATAGAATGCAAAGAAACAGAAAAGAGGCACTTCTAACAACGTCATCAGGGGAAACAATTTTGATACGACATTCAGGACATTAACTCAGTGCCCAAAGGATGTGGCTTAACGGCCAGAGCTGCCGACTTTGGAGTTGGCAAACCAGGTTCCAGTCTGGGTGTCAGCTCAACATCTTGTGAATTTGGGCAAATCACTTAGGGCCTGCAAGTTAGAGTTGCAAATTGTGTCAAATTGTGACTCGCAATTTGCAACTCGCAAAATGCAATGTACAACAGTGTCACAGACACTGTTAGCAATTCCCAATAGGGTCGCAAATTCCATACCTCATCAATATTCATGAAGCAAGCGCAATTTGTGACCCCATTGGGAATGGCTAGCACTCACAGGGATGGTGGCCTGCTGGGGTCAGCACACCACCATGTCTGGGACTGCTTTTTAAATAAAGCAGTTTTTTTTTTTTAATGCAGTCGTTTTCCGTAGCCTCATCGATGCTCAGGACGGCTCCCGGCCATCATGAGTCACGGTAGTCATGTGCTCATGACGACCGGGAGCCATCCGACCGTTGCCGCTCCACCCACGCGCGGCTTATTCCCCGCCTGTGCGGGCGAATTCATTGGTGGGCGGAGTTCGGACAGCTCCCGGCCGTCATGAGCACACGCCCACCATGATTTATGACGGCCAGCCCCACCCCCCTCACATCGTGGCGGAATTTGCCACGCGTGGAAGGGGTTATAGGAAAACGGGATGCATTTAAAAACAGAAAAATTAAGCATTTTCAGTTTCATTTTTTAAGAGCCTGCTCTTAAAAATTATTTTCTCACACACTAACAAAGGGTAAGGGGTCCCCTGGGGACCCTTTCCCGTTTGCGAGTGGTTTACCACCTACATGAAGTAGGTGGTGAACTGCGAGTGTTTTGCAGCCGCAAATGCGGTCGCAAAACAATAATACATGGCAGTGAGTCTCGCTATTAGTTAGGGACGCCCCTTCCTAATAGCGAGAGTCGCAAATGCTACTTTGCGAATCAGTGACTCGCAAAATAGCTTTTGTACATGCCATTAGCCTTTTTTGCGGTCAAAACTGGCCGGTCTCCCATTTGCGTGAGCAAAAAAGGTTTGTACCTCTGGCCCCTAGTTCCTGATTCCAGCTTTGGTGGTCCTCCAGCAGTGCTGCACCGCTCCGTCCTCTGGAGGACTGCCAAAGTCCTGGTGTGCCTGCCCGTCAGATTATGAGTGTAATCCAGGTCGGGCTGAAGGTGCTGCGATGGTCTCACAGTGGTGGGCACATTGGGGAGCTTAACATGCAGCCCACCGCCTTGACAGCACCTGCATGCATGCCCCACTGTGCAGGAACGGAGATGCAATTAGAGGGGGCACAACATGTGCCCCCATGCATGCACCCCCAGGCCCACATCCGGCAGGGGGCCCAGTTAGGGCCCCCTTAGTTGCCTCTCTGCCACCCTTTTCATGGCTGGCTCACCACCATGAAAAGGGTGGTGAAAAGGCAACTTGTCATATGGTTGGCGGTGCTGGCGGCATCAAAGCCAGCATATTTATGCCGGTTGCAGACCGCCGGCCCAGTTGGATTCTTGATCCCGGCGGGCTTGTAGCTGTCCAACTGTCACACTGAATAATGTGGCCAGACCTGCAGTGTGGTGGTGGTCAGACAGCCACCACGAAAACAGCGGTGCTGTGGATCGCCATACTTGTAATTAGGCCCTTGATCTCCCCATGCCTACAGAAATTGAATGCGTCCTTGTGTAACGTAGCTGGTGCTCATGTAAAGCACTCCAATACTGTCGGGCCGAGTTTGCGCCTTACAAAACTACAAAAAAACCTGAAAAGAAAACGCGGAGTGGAAAAGTGACCCAAGAACACCAAAGGAGGAGGAGTGGTCTGGAGAGAGAAGTGGGAACACCAAGGTGTACCTAATGTCTGCCTCCCAGGAGCCATGAGCATCTGAATGTTTACCATGTTGTACTTTATTTCATGTTCAACTTCAAGCTTTAAGATTGCTACAACTTTTGGGGGGGTTTATTGTGGACTGTTCTCATTGGAGCAGGGTCAAGGCTGATTTGCATATGGTTGGTTCTAAACTGAGGTGGCATGGTGTGCCAAATAACAATGAATTGTTATGAGGCCTGAGTACTTACCATTGGCTGAGATTAATTCAAACATTCTATCCATCACTTCTTTTGATTCTTCTGTGTGATGCCTCAAGTGGGACGGGTATGCCCAAACATCGGTCCTGTGCACACTGTGCCACTGGAACCAAAGCTATACCTGGCTGATGAGCCCCAATAAGGACAAAACCGGTCCTAGGTTGCTTGTGTTCCGGTCCAGGGAGGACCTAGCCTGCCAGTTTGGCCTGGACTGTTCTCACTGTTGCAGGGTCAAGACTCAACCTTAACATAGGCCATTGTGTGTACTAACTACACCACATCCACGACATTCAAAATGCACCGGGAAAGCTGTTGAAGAAAAGAGTCTTCTCTCAACCATCCTCACAAGCCTTAACCTGCTGCTTACCCATATCACATCAGTCTCACGACTTTTCCTTGACAAAAAAGGCTGCCAAACATTACTCTGCACTATTATTTTCCACTGGGATTTAAATGAATACACACCATGGTTCTCTGTTGATTTTCCCTCTTTCATGGCACAAGGAAAAGCCCTAGAAACTGCCCCATTTGTCCTTCTATGTTAAGCCATCCATTTCTCTTCTCTGCACTTCATTTGATGGGCACCTACAGATGATCAGGTTCAAACTGAGCGTGTTACTAGTTACTTAGATAAATTCCTGTATCTAGCCAGCCTGTGTCACTTTGCGTGAAGCATCTTTTCAACTATCTCAAATACACCAATACGTAGACAATAAGGACTCTTCTTCACTACAGCTACAGTGACAGTTAACATGCCACAACCTCATAGGTATGCCTTCCTCATAGTGTCCAAATGCTACGGCTTCCAAACTTACAGCCTGTGGCTGTTCATTCAACTCACAGCCACCGACCTCAAAGGTGTCTCTAATTAATTATATTTGGGAAGCTCCCCCGGCAGATGGTGCATGCTCATACTAACCACAATACATGCATACATCTGACTAGCCATACATGAACATGCCATCAATAGGTAGGGAGAGCAGTGGCATCCTTTATTTTCACATCTACATCTATTTGCACATCCTTTACATTCACATCCGCATCCATTTGCACATCTTTTACTTTCGCATCCACTTGCACATATTTTACTTTCACATCTGCATCCATTTGCACATCTTTTACTTTCACATCCGCATCCATTTGCACATCTTTTACTTTCACATCCGCATCCACTTGCACATCTTTTACTTTCACATCCGCATCCATTTGCACATCTTTTGCTTTAACATCTGCATCCACTTGCACCTCTGTTACTTTCCCTTCGGCATCCAGTTGCACATCCTTTATTTTCACATCCACTCGCACGTCTTTTACTTTCACATCCTCATCCACTTGCACATCCTTTACTTTCACATCCGCAACCATTTGCACATCCTTTACTTTCACATCCACATCCACTTGCACGTCCTTTACTTACACATCCGCATCCACTTGCACATCCTTTACATTCACATCCGCATCCTTTTGCACATTGTCTACTTTCACATCTGCATTCACATACACATCCTTTACTTTCACATCCACTTGCACATCCTTTATTCTCACATCCGCATCCATTTGCACATCCTTTACTTTTACATCGGTATCCCTGCACAGCCACATGCACATCCTTTACTTTCACATCCACTTGCACATCCTTTATTTTCACATCGGCATCCATTTGCACATCCTTTACATTCACAGCCGCAGCCATTTAAAGATCTTTTACTTTCACATCCACTTGCACATATTTTACTTTCACATCCACATCCACTTGCACATCCTTCAGAGGGGATCTCACATGATGCTCACACCTGTGGCCTCACCAACACCAATGGTCAAGCACAAGTTTACAAGTCGTCTTTTTACCACTGTTGCAGGGATTCTGCACAAATACAGAACTATGCGCAGGAGTACGGGACCTTAGTGTATAGGGACGGAGTCTTCCTACCACCTTAGTACCCACAAGCCCAAGACCGACTAGCTATAGTGTCTCACTTGCTCTCCTACTCACAGAGAAACAAATGATTAGACACCCCAGAACACAACACTCCAAGATCTCTCAGGAATCACGGTAACAAGCCACACCTTTTCGCTTTCACTCTTGTACTTGTCCAAAATAAGATCTGACAAAGACACGGAACAGTTTAAAATATTTATTTTAACTAACGTGCCCTAACATGCAGTATACATGCCACAACAAGCAGAAAAAGGCATAGTACAATTACAGTCAGCATAGCAGCTAGTCCATATATCATGAAGGGAGATGTCATCATAAAAAGACAATGGAGAAAAGACTATAGTGCCTGACCTGCCTCCCCTGGCTAAGAAGAAGTATTATTATGTAACAGAAGATAGTTGGGCTTTGTCAGCAGACCCCATACCTTAACCTATAGATGGTAGATCTACAACATAGGTTCTGTCTCGACCTGCTCCCTGGAAAGGTCCCTCTCCAAGTGTGTTTTACCGATTTGTGTATTCCACTAAAAACCAAAGTGCTTTGTCCAAACAACAGCTGCATCGGCAATGTTTGTCTAAGAGCTAAGGCCTGGACAGAACAAAATCACAAGGGGCATCGTGGTTCAACCTTGCACATAATGTTCTGTCAAAATCCCAGGAACATGCAGAGAGTGAACACAGCGATGAGTTCTTATGTGGAAGCAGCCATAGAAAATATTGCAAAAAATAAAGACGTGTAGTAACGTGCGCAAAGCAGCAGGCAAGCTGCAATGTACTCATGCTAACTTAGTGATGACGGCAATGTCCCTATGGGCCACGTGACACCACCGCATCTCTCGAGGCCGGAGCAAGGGCTGGGACGAAAGCATATCATAATAGAAGCACCCACGAGAAGTCAGCTAATGTGGAGCTGCCCTCCCCCACCCCCCCCCCGCAGTGGCCTCAGAGACCCCAGAAGGTCACAGAAAGTTGTCTGTCTCAATATCCGGGTCTCCGTGGAAACAGCCTATGCTACAATCCATAGGGCACATTGGAGCCCGCTGGTGCCACGTCATCATCGCTGGTTGTCACAGCTCAATAGTCAGTGACCAGCTCTGTCGCCGCCGATGGTGGGCATCTTAGTCCCCGCTAGCATCTGACCCTTGCAGAACAGGACAGGTTTCACAGACATGGCAACAGGGTAGCTGGCACTAAGACTTGGGAGGCAGCAAGGCCTATGCGGCCATTGCCACCACCCCCGAACCATGGGCGAAACAGAGACGTTTCTGCCCAGACATTAAGGCAGCAGGAGGCCCGCGCTGCGACCCAACACATTTCAAAGGGAAGTCAGGGCTAGTGCATTTTGTTGCATTTGGCTTGTGTCCGGAGATATTTCACAGTGTGGCCACCTGGAGTCTGCGGGCGCCGAGTTCGGTTCCTATTTGCCTATTTAGACCATATTTTTTTTTTTAAGTTTCAGGAATCAGGATACAAAACGTTTATTTAGCATAATAAACGTTTTCTAGCTCGGTTGGACACACACCGGACGCAGGAGACACATTTATCGCACCTACTGGCTCGCTCACTCCTGTTTCTCGGTGCATGTATAAACACACGCCTAAAGTCTCCCCCGTGCTCTCTAGTAAACACTCACCACAGCTCCCAGAGCCCCCTTAACACGCCCATCAATAGCCCTCAGAGATCGAATACACGCATGAATGGACCCTTCGGGACCTCCTGTTGTATTAATACATGGAATTTAAATCAGAGACCATTTTACATCACCCAATATTTCACAAATGCCTTCAACCCTTTGTAGATTGTCTCGGTCCTGCATGACTATTAACACATACCAGATCTCATAAAGAAGTATTGCCGCTGACCGCGGCCCCCGCAGGGGTCCACTAGAGCGGTCGGCGCCCTAGTGTCGCCTGGGCACCGGTCACCCCTCCCCGCCTCCCCCTCCTGGGGGGCAGGGACTCCGGCCGGTGTCCCCCTCCTCTTTCCCGCCCGGAAGTGACGCGAGGGGCGTTACTTCCGGGGCTCCTCTGGGCGTGGGGGGAGGCTATATAGCCCTCCCCCACCATGCCGGTGACCTCTTGTTCACCTCGCACGCCGCATCCCTCCCTACCGCTTACCCGGCGTGGTGATGGCAGGTGGGGGTGAGAATATTGTAATGTTTCCTTCTTTCGTTGCAGGCGGAGTTACAGGGCGATCTGGAAGCAGGCCGGTACCAAGGGTACCTCTGCGCGGCACCATAGGGGGTGCCAGAGCCAAATCCGAGGAGCCTCATGGGAGGGTCCCGGAAGGGGTGTCGGCGCTCTGCTAGTCCTTCTGGCGGTTGTGGGCCTGAACAACCAGGGGTTTGCTATGCTACGCTCCGCCCCGGGAAGGGGCGTGAGTAGAAGTTACCAACGGTCACGTGATCCTGTAAGAGAATCACTTGGACGGCAGCAAAGGCGGGGTTCGCCCCAGTGCTGCCCGGCTCATCAGGTGGGCAGGCGACCCAGTTGGTTGCCTGCCCTTGGATCGCCCGTAAGATAACCCACCTATTACATAACGGTGTATGTAATAAACCTGCAGCATTTTGTACCCAATCAAACAGTCTGTGTGTACGTTATTATTGGTTAATGTATTTTGATGGAGTGGGGACTGAGGGGTGCCAATGGCGATACTATGAAAACATCAATAAGAATCGGGTTTATCATACTCGCGCCTCGATGGATGCTCAAGGCGCTTTAAAGGGGAGAAGTGGCCGGCAAGAAGAAGCAGAGGGAACAGGGAGATGTGTTTTCAATTTTACTTGTGATCGGAAGTATGCACAGTTTGTTTTTACCAGAAGTTCAGAGAAGTTACTGACCTTTGTCACTTTGACTTCCAGTTGCCCCAGGCATGTCTTGCTTGGACAATTGTTATAGGTGCATATAATAGCCAAGGCAAAAACCAAAGGAAATGATGGACGGAGTGTTGAACATTGCAAGCACTCATCCCCAGTCAACTGATCTGGGTTTAATCCATCACCGTTCTTTAGCCCACTCTGCCACCCCAGTTCAGACATGGCCATATGCAAATCAGTCTGACCCTGTGCCTCATGGGAACAGTCCAGCCCGAACTGCCAAGCCATGTCTTCCCTGGACCGGAAACAAGCTTCCTAGGACTGGTTTCTGGCATTTCAGCCGTCTTCAGCCAGGCTTGCTTGAATCCAGTGGCAAAGTGAGCAAGCGACTCACGTCTGAGCATACCCAGCCAACTTATGGCAAACAAAGCAAAAACCAAAGGAAATGATGGACGGAGTGTTGAACATTGCAAGCACTCACCCCCAGTCAACTGATCTGGGTTTAATCCATCACCGTTCTTTAGCCCACTCTGCCACCCCAGTTCAGACATGGCCATATGCAAATCAGTCTGACCCTGTGCCTCATGGGAACAGTCCAGCCCGAACTGCCAAGCCATGTCTTCCCTGGACCGGAAACAAGCTTCCTAGGACTGGCTTCTGGCATTTCAACCGTCTTCAGCCAGGCTTGCTTGAATCCAGTGGCAAAGTGAGCAAGGGACTCACGTCTGAGCATACCCTGCCAACTTATGGCGAACAAAGCAAAAACCAAAGGAAATGATGGACGGAGTGTTGAACATTGCAAGCACTCACCCCCAGTCAACTGATCTGGGTTTAATCCATCACCGTTCTTTAGCCCACTCTGCCACCCCAGTTCAGACATGGCCATATGCAAATCAGTCTGACCCTGTGCCTCATGGGAACAGTCCAGCCCGAACTGCCAAGCCATGTCTTCCCTGGACCGGAAACAAGCTTCCTAGGACCGGTTTCTGGCATTTCAGCCGTCTTCAGCCAGGCTTGCTTGAATCCAGTGGCAAAGTGAGCAAGGGACTCACGTCTGAGCATACCCTGCCAACTAATGGCGAACAAAGCAAAAACCAATAGCCAAACAGTGTAGCAGAAGCAACAAACTACCAGCAGGCACAGTAGCTGAAGCAGCATACAATCAGCAGGCACAGTAGCTGAAGCAGTTTGTCGCTCACACCGGATGTGCGGAAAGCATTACGTGCGTTTCGTTTTCCTGGGGTAGTTCAGGTTTGCTCGGAAACCAGGTGTGCAGTACCCCACGAGTTTTCTATTGTCATCAGTTTGATTCTCGATGGGTGAGTTCTGTCCTCCTCTTCTTTTTCGTCTTATGAAACTTATTTTTTTTCTATTTTTCAGAGAAATTCTATTGCAAAACACTTCTTTTGAAGTTGAACTCCTGTAAACGATGCAGGCTTTCCTCCAAACGAGGACCAGCGAGCAGCAGCCAGTACCAACTGTCTCTCGCCATCTTCCTTACTCATGTACCTCGGTTATGGTTACTTGATCACTTTGATTTTCTCGGTGAAAGCGAAGCACCACAACAATCGTTATCAGCAGCACACCCAGCATTTTATTGAACTTGATTATTCATAAGGTATTTCTGCTTCATGGGCTACCGTTTGGGGCATAATGTCCACCAATGATGTAGTTTTCTCTTTTCAATTATTTAATTCTTTGGGGCAGATTTACAAGCCCCTTGCGTGACTTTTGCGCTGCATTTGCGTCATTTTTGTGAAGCAGCCTCGGCTTAGATGTTGTGGCCCATTTACAACGTGATGCATCTAGGGAGATGCGTCACTTTGTAAAGCCCTGTGCCACATTATACCTGTGTCAGGTATAATGTATGCAGGGTGGGCATTCCTACGCAAAAAGCCATGTAGAACTGACGCATTGAAATCTACAAGATTTCACTGCATCACTCTACACTTTCAGTGCGTCAAAATATCTACGCCTGCTCAGAGCAGACTTAAGGAATGATGCAGGGCTTTTTGAATGGGACTCACCCACCTATTGCGGTGCATTGCTGGAGTTGCGTCACTTGCATGAGCAACTCCAGCAATGCGTCACTTTTGCGCCAACAGATGCATCAGAATTTCTGAAGCATCTGTTAATCCTTGCGCCATGGAGCACTGTATTGTAAATATAGCGCATCCATAGGAGCGCAAGGACCTTCGGCGCTGACACAAGGAAACTGACGTATCTATGCAGATGCCAGATTTCCTTGTAAATCTGCCCCTTTGTTTCTTACTGGAGGAAGTAAATGCCTGTGCCCATGCGGGTGAGAGCCGTATGCAAGGGCAATGAACATTTATTTGTGCTGAACTTTGTACTTTGGGTTTTGGTGGCCTGGGGATATTGCTTGATTGCTTGTAGTAGTTTGTATTAGTTACACGGGGCAGGTTGTGATCTTCGTGAATAGCTTGCATCTGTTCTGTGCATCCTCAAGCGTTCCTGAGAGTCTAGGGGTCCTAAGGAGGCCGCTAATATTTTCCTAGATTTTTCAGGTATTTTTCCGGAGTATCTGCTGGAAATATAGGATTTGTAGAATTCCCTAGGTGGCCGCACATAATTTCCTTTGTTTTTTTAAGTACACCAATGTGTCTTTAGAATTTCTGGGCGAGGTTGAGGTCCTTTTGTGACCACAGATAATTTCCTCAAGTTGATTACCTTCTTCCAGGGTATCGGGGAGCGGTACAGGGCCAGAGGTGACTAAAGATCCTTACCGTGAGGATTTTACAAAGATGTCCGTGGAGTGGAAGGGTCCTTGGGATGCCACACATTTCTTTTCTTGATTTTGCAGCCATTTTTTAAGGTATCTGATGAAACCTATGGGGGAGTTGATACTCTGTAGTGGCCGGACATATTTTCCTCAAATTCCTGCCATTTTGCCAGGATGTCGTCTTCTGTGATCCTGGTAATGGTACAGTCTCACGAATCTTTTGCATTGTTTTTCTGTAATTTATATATGATGTCCGATGGGATCATTGGAGCGGTTGGGGTTCCCTTGGATGATCATAGGCTTAGAATTTATAACTTTCATTCTATTTGCCCTAAGCACAGTGTTGGACTTAGAGCGCTTCATCAGGCCCCATGGGTAACTGTTTTTATGAACAGATAACAGCAAAACATTGTAATTCTGAAATATGTCTACCTTGTATTCTTATGTTATGTAGTGCATCAACGATGACCACATCTGACATACTGCCTTCTTTCTTATCAATTCTTGCCAGCAGATAGAACAAGTATCCTGAAAAAGTATTAGCAAAATTGAACGTAATCTCAAAAAAATCAATCTGTAATTTCCAAGAAAGTGGTCATTTACCCCCAGACTGACCTCCACCAATGTGACGTGCTGGGATCGTGGCCACTGTACATTACAGGAGAAGCGTGCAGTATAGCGTTAATAGCGCCTGGAGTACTGCTGGTGTGCAGCATGGAGTGTGATGTTCTAAATCCTATACACCAATATTCTTGGTCCAAGATTCAGTGGATAGTGGGGTGTGGTAAAATGATTGCGATCAAGAGCATGGGCTTGTCGATGAGGGTGGCATTAAGAGAATTGATGGCACCTCTGGCATTTTGCAGCGCCTGCCGTCCATAGTGACTCCATGTGTGTGCCACTGAAACCAAAAACGACAGCACAAGTCCTTCAAAATTGCCTTCCATGATTGTGTCCCACAGGGCCTGTGAATCTAGATCCACCAATGGACTCTGTTCTGTCAAATCGGAACCAATACATCCAAGGGTTTCAATTCCTCTGTCCTTCACAAGAATCACAAGCACATTGCAGCCTGCACCATCTGCCAGGGAGAGCTGCATTGCAGGTAGCTGGGCATACATCTTGGCACCAAATATGGGTGCATTCGGTAAGCACACCTAAAACATGGGAAGTTGGGATGTCTGCAGGTTTAACCTCTCAGTCCACAAGCTCAGCCTTTCGATCTTCAGTACCTGAAGGAATGTTAATGATGGTTCATAAGGTGGCACAGCTGTATGTCCATGGCTATGACACTGTACCCTGCCACCCATGGTGTCCTTCCATCAGTAAACCTTATCTGGCACAGTGATGTCTTCACAGGTATCTGTGCTGCACTGCACCTTCATCGAAGTCAGTTGTGCCATACAGTGGTGTAACAAAACTTGAGGGGGGGCTCTGTAAAGTACATGGTGGGTCACCCCACTGGACTCACTCTGCAGCACTCAGGCCAGGGTACTGTGCTGAGCGGGCCCTCTAGAGCTCGGGCCCCCCTCTGCCCTGCAAGGGTGGCGGGGGCCTTTGTTACACCACTGGTGGCGTAGGCAAAAAGAGACCACTTTGAAGGCAATAAGGAAACAGAGTACAATCAAAGCCATCCCTTGGCCCATTTATACTGTGGGAAGCTGATCAAAATATATATTGGCACTTGACTTTTTTTTGGGGGGGGGGTGTTCTGACTATCATGTAGAGCAGTGGGCAGGTAACAGTGCATCACAACCTATTGGATTCAAACAAAAAGAGAGAGACCCTTCAAGACAACAAAGGGAATTGGGTTGAGACAGGTAACAATGAACTGTTCCCTTTGGTATTCTTATCTAGTCGGACTTTCCTCATCCATACACACTCATTCTAATGTGCCTAAATATGTAAACAATAAAAAATGAAAATAAAAATAAAAATGTTTATTTTCATTTTCATTTTTTATTGTTTACATATTGGAGCACATTAGAAAGAGTGTGTATGGATGAGGAAAGTCCAACTAGATAAGAATACCAAAGGGAACAGTTCATTGTTACAACCTATTTGGGCCTGTTCAAGACACTTGACTCAAGAGCAGTCAATATATATGCTTCTAAGTAAGCTATTCATTAGCTTGAGTCCAGCCCGTTGATTAGCATGGAGAAAGCGCATGGACATGGCAGTACTAGACTGCACACAGGCTCTGCAATGGCAGGCCAGCGTTACATTTACAGGCTGCTTCTGTGGGTGGCACAATCAGTGCTGCAGCCCACTAGCAGCATTTGATTTACAGGCCCTGGGCACACACAGTGCACAGGACTAGGGACTGACTAGTAAATCAAATCAAATCAGCCAATCATGGAAACACCAATCCATAACAACAATTTACAATGGGAGCTCTTGCACTTTGGCACTGAACAGTAGTGGCAAAGTGCCCAAAGAATCTAGACCAGCAAAACGAAGTCCAACACAGCAAAATCACAGGAGGCAAAGGCAAAAGAATGCAGGGGAGACCCACGCCAATCTAACACGTGTCCCCTCCAGCTGAAATGTGGGGAGAACTACCCACCCTCTTGGGAGTTCTCTTCACTAAGGCGGAAAAATCTGGACAGACTATCAGCATTGGTGTGTTCTGTACCAGGGCGGTGTTCCACCGTGAAGTTGATCCCCTGTAGGGATATGGACCACCACAACAGCTTTGGATTCTCACCCCTCATCTGCATCAACCATATGAGAGGCCTGTGGTCGGTCTGAACCTGGAAGTGAGTCCCAAACAAGTAGGGCCTCATCTTCTTCAGCGCCCAGAACACAGCATATGCCTCCCGCTCAATCGCACTCCACATCTGTTCCTGTGGAAGTAACCTCCTATTAATGAAGGCTACAGGTTGGTCTAGGCCCTCCTCATTTAGCTGTGAGAGCACAGCCCCCGCACCATACTCTGCTTATGAGGGAGATGTTAGTTAAGGGGTACAAACTGAGTTAATAATTTGGTGATGACAGAAGAAGTAGAATTAAATATCAGCGAATGCATTAATGCACATGTATTACAAATGAGAAGTTAGATGAATCCAACTAAGGATGGTTACAGCACATCGAGTTATATGTTGCACACTGATCGTTACGTAAAAGGCGGGTTGGTACGGATTGAAGAGGGATAGAGGGGAGGTAAGAAAGAAATGCTTCATATATAGTCTGGCAGAAAGAATAAACAGGTGATTGTTGGAGAAGAACAGGGTTTAACAAAGGATTAAGGTTCCAACATGATTTTTGTAGAAGGTATTGGCGCGCTATGTGGGAAATGGGAGACAAGTCATGATGTTGAGATAAGGGGCTTAATTGTGGATAATGCTTGATGGAGGACACATTGTTGGTTGAGAGTAAACTATATATAGTTTAGTGATGGTAGAAGAATATGGCTCTAAATGGTAATTGGTGTTGTTTCATTGTTTATTTACAGTGACCCCCGAAGAAGGCCGCTAACAGCCCAAAATGCATTGGGTTTTTATTGAATAAACGCTGCTTCAAATGAACTCTGCATTAATCGTGTTCTTTCAAGAGGTCCGGATGGACACAGTTTGAACACTAGAAACTTGAAAAATAGCATTTCACATTCCATGTGTGGATTTAAAACACTGTTTGAAAAAAAAGAAAGACATGTTGAAAACGATGGAGTAAAGGAATACTGTGGTGATAAAAATTTGTATACATGATTGACATGGTGGCATCACTTTAGCTGTGCGATTGGTTGGGGTGAGACGTCGCCCCACTTTCAAATGTCGTTAAGATGGTCCGGTGCCACTTGGGCTTGGCACCATTCCAGTCTGCACGCACTCTTGTAATTACGTTTGGACAAGTTTGAGAAACATTATATAAGAAGGTGTGCATCCTATTCTTACAATTGAACAACATCATGGACAAACCATCGAGTGACACCAGGGTCAGGGAGAACAGAGCAGCAAACTGCCCCAACAGTTGGCGGCAGTCATTCTGTTGTTCAGGAGTCAGGACGGGGGAGAGTGCTACACCCTCCACTGACCCATCGTGTTCCTTCGCAGACAGTAGGGCAGGAAGAGGCTCAGTCTCCTCCTTCATTCGAGCATCTGTCGCTAGGAGCATGTCCACTTCAGACCTCTCCAAGTGGGGCTAAAGGCGGTTCACATACAGGACCCGCAAAGGGATCCTAGGAGACTGCAAGTCCACCAAGTAGGTGACCTTACTCTTGCGCTCCACCACCTCAAATGGTTCGGTCCACTTATCCTGGAGCGCACAAGGCTCCACTGTGGCCATGACCCATACCTTCTGTCCAAGCTGAAACTCGATCAGAATGGCATTCTGATAATCTCCTCCTGGCTGGCTTCCAGATTTGCCTGAGCGAGTTGTCTGGTTTATTAAGGCCAGCATGTAGCTATATACATCCCCGGGAGGTTTACTGGGAGCTTTCTCCCAGCCTTCTTTAACCAGACTTAGAGGTCCACTTACAGGATGTCCATACAGGAGCTCAAAGGGACTTAACCCTAACGACTTCTGTGGTAACTCTCTGTAAGCAAACAAAAGGCATGGTAAGAGGATGTCCCACTTATGGGTTGACCAAGACCCATAATTATGCCCTTCAGGGTCCGGTTGAATCTCTCAATCAGCCCATTACCTTGGGGGTGATAAGGAGTGGTGAACTTGTAGGTAACACCGCACTCCTGCCACAGGGACTTCATATACTTAGATATGAAGTTGATACAAGGTCGGACACCACCTCTCTGGGGAACCCCACACGGGAGAAAATCCACATCAACGCACGACTCACCAAGGGGGCCATCACAGTTCGGAGAGGGATGGCTTCCGGGTACCAGGTGGCATGGTCCACCAAGACCAGTATAAACCAGTTGCCCATGGCTGTTATGGGATCCAGAGGCTCCACAATGTCAATGCACACCCTCCCAAAGGGGGTGCTGACCACGGGGAAAGTCTAGAGAGGAGCCTTACACTTCCTCCCACTCTTACCACTTGCCTGGCAAGTCTGGCAAGACCTACAATGAGTGTCAGAACTCTTACACATTTGGGGCCAGTAAAAGTGGGTGACAAGTAGGCCTGGGCGAAAATGTAGTTCCGTTCGTGGAAACTGCGATAATTTGAAATTTTTGCGTTCCGCGGAGAGCGCGAAAATGTCAAAATTTCCGCATTCCTCAGCTTGGCGATAATTTGTTTCTTGCTCGTGCTGTAAAATAATACATTCTCTCGCGCGCGCGATCACCTTACCTGAATCCCTACGTTCGCCGACAAGTTTTCTTGATCCGGTCGCGTTCTCCATGAGATGTCGTATTGTTTTTAGCCATTTGCGCTGTCTCGCGACAGTTCGCGCCCGCAGTGACGCCATGCATTGCGCGATCGCGTCTTTCTTCTCGCGATCATGCACCGCGAGACAACTGAAAACAAGATGGCCGCGCCCGCGAGCAACCACATGGGTAAGTTGGCGAACCGCAACCATGCAGAAAATCTCGCGAACATGCGGGAAAAAAACTTCTGCATCTTCGTGATATTTCCGCGTGTTTGCGATAATTTTTAACATTTTCGCGATAATTTGCGAAAGTGGATTTCGCAAATTCCGCCCACCCCTAGTGACAAGCCTTTCAAAGGACTTGTCTTGCCCCAAATGTCCTGCCAAAGACACGTCATGAGCCAGACCCAGTAGGAAGGCTCTGAAGCACTGGGGTACCACCAGCACACGGGCTGACCCAGGCTTAGCAACCTTAGGCTCACTATACAGTAGACCATTCTCACAATAAATCCAATGTGATGCAGACTGATCACCTGCTGCCTGGTTTGCAGCCTGTTGCCGCAAACCCAAAAGAGAAGGGCACTTCTGCTGCTCCTGGCAGAATTCCTGCTGCCAATGGGTAATCTCAGGCATGTCCCCCAGTCCAGCCACTTGTTCTTTTGTAGGCTCCAGGGCATCCCCCTCATGGTCTTCCTCCTCCTGGACTGTGGGAACTTCGGGGGCCAGTTTCCCATGCCCCCTGCCTTTCTCTTCCTGACAGGCAACTGGGCCACTCTTTCACCTCTTGAATGCCCTTACCGGCTGTCATAGACCGAGTGGTTACACACGCCCACTCAGGCAGACCCAACATCTCTAACTGAGAACTCCGCTCCACCTTTGCCCAAGGGGAACTCTCCCAATCATTGCCTAGCAGATGGTCAACAGGCATGGCTGGACTCACAGCGACTTTCAAGGTAATTGAGACCCCCCCACACTCAAAGGGAACCTGTGCCACTTTCCAGAGGCACTCTGAATTGCCAGCGGCAACTACTGGGTAGAGTGTGTTGAGGACCACCTGCTCTTCAGACACCAGCCGACAACTGACAGCTGTCACACTGGCTCCTTTGTCCCTCAGAGCCTCCACACTATGGCCATTGATGGTCACCCACTGCTGTACTTCTTGGTGTTATCAGGCAGATGAGCTCTCTGGACCATCTCACTGTCTCCTAAAGAGGCCAGAGACATTTCTGCGGGACCCCTCCCCTCTTGGGTACCCGACTCCTCCCCCAAGGCTACACTAGCCATTTACCAGGGCTGTGCACCAGTGGGTGCGGTGGTAACCTTCTGGGGACACCTAGGATCCCCTTGGAAGTGGCCCACCTGACCACAACCATAACATGCCTTGGAATCCCTATAAATAGGCTTACCTGTCAGGACCCATGGCTTCTTTTCAGCGGGAGGCTGGGAGCCCTTATCTTGTTTCCCTTGGGGATTAACTTGGGGCCCTTTTTGGATCTCCTTCTGTTTATCCTTGTCCCCCCACTCTTCTGCTGGGGACTCTGCCCACCTTTGGTGGAGTCTCCCACACGACCTTTGTGGACCCTGGTACTGACCCAGCAGTCCGCCTCCACAGCAAGCTTCCTGGGATCAGTCAGCTCACTGTCAATCAGGTGCTGGCTTAGCTCTGAAAAACAATTATCTGACAAGTGCTCCCATGCAACCAAATCATAGAGCCCCTGCAAATCATTCACCTTGCTACCCTTCACCCAACCATCCAATGCTCTGCAAAAGTAGGACACATACTCCACCCAAGTACTTGACGCCAGCTTCTTGCAGTTTCTAAATTTCTGCCTGTACAGCTTTGGGGTCAACCCATACCTTGCTACTAAGGCTTCCTTCATGGGGGCATAGGACATTTGATCCTCAGTGGGCAAGTCTAGCAATGTCTCCCTTCCTTCACTAAGAAAGCGGGCCCACAACCCCGCTCCCCAATCTATCTCAGGGACTCTGTGGGACATCATTGCTACCTCATAGGCCTTGAACTTCTGGCCAATGTCCTTATGCTTTGTGAAATCCTTAATAACCTTCTTGGGGATGTATACCTTCCCTTCTCCAGGCACTGATGGTGCGCTGCCACCATGGGGATTTATCTCTAGACTTTTGGCTTTCAGATCCAACTCCTTCAACCCTCTTTCATGCTCTTAGAGCATCTCCTTCTCTTCCATGTCCAATTTCTTACCCTCCACCTCCAATTTCTTACTCTCCATATCACACTCCTTTCCCAGCTTGAGCACTGCAAGCTCCATCTCACACAATCTGCTTTTCTCACTGTTCTCCAACTCCTCTGGAGACAGCCCTTTTGAAGAAACACTGCTGCCATCTCTGGAAGGTACCCACCGACAGATTCAACAGCCCCTCCTGCTGCCCATCCAAATTCTCTTACTCCAATGGAGGCTCCTCATCCTGCCCACTGGCATTTCTGGATTCCAACCAGGCCCGCAGTGCCTTTTGGTATTCATCCTTTCTGGTGAGGCCTTTCACAGAGATTTTAAATTTCTTTCAGATGGCTTTAAGTTGAGACACAGTGTAGGTTTCCACTCTCCTATCTTCTTCAAATTCAATACCAATAGATGCAATGGATGCTGGCTTGGTCATGATGAAAACATTTGCAGTTCTCAAGTTGCAGAACATCCCAAAAGAAGACTTCAGTAATAGTATATGGTTGCGTAATGGTCTGCACTATGCTAGTAGTGTAGACCAATTACTGTATGTAAGGCACAAATGCAAGTCCAGATCCTCACCGCTGACCACCAATGTTAGAAATGGGGGTCTCTAGTTGGCAGAGGTAGGTACCTTTGTCCAAATAGGGACCCTTGCTTCTAGTCAAGGTAAGGGGGATACACTTCAAAAATAACCACTGCTCACCCCTTGGTAGCTTGGCACAAGCAGACAGGCTTATCTCGGAGGCAGTGTGTAAAGCATTTGTGAACATATACAGTAATACATTGAAAACACCACAAATGGACACCACACCATTTTAGAAAAATAAGGAATCTTTACCTAAACCCAAACAAGACAAAATGACTAAAATCCACCATACAATACTCTTAAAAATAGTTACTATGCCAAATAACCTTCAAATTGCAGAAGAAACGTGAAAATACAGTTCTTCCAACTCGGTCTCTCCATCTGGGGCTACTGCGATACTGAATACGACAGAGTCTAACAATTCCAGCCAACCGCATTGATAAAGGTTAGCAAAACCGTCAACAGACTCGGAGACAGTTCCTTTTGTTGTTGCGGCCAACACTATGGTATGAGCCGGTACGGGGCAACCGCCCCGGTGGTGAGGTAAGATGGAAGCATTGCAGTGTGAGATGTCCTCACGGCTCGGTGCAGGCAGCTGCTCGTTGACGGAGTTAGTGACACCAAGGCTTGCGTTGCAAGGTGAGATGGTGCTCGATGCGGTGCTGGCAGGTCACGATGCTGCGACAGAACCGGTCGATGTTTGAGTCGGACAGCAAAGGAGTTAATGACCTCAGCGCAGCGTGTAGCGAAGCGGTCCTGAGTACGATGCCCACAGGACGCGGTGCAAGCAGCGGCTCATTGACGGAGTCGGTGAGACCAGGGTTGTGTTGGGAAACGAGGCAGTGTTCTCTACGGTGCTTTCAGGACATGGAATCCTGTGACGGACTCGATGTCAGAGTCGGTTACCCTTTTCTTCTCCAGTTAACTGAAACCAGCGTTTCCAGAGACTGTGCCCAGAAGTTTGGTGAGGTCTTTGATGTTCCTGGGATCTTGTGAACAGGGGGCAAGCTCAATTCAAGCCCTTGGAGATCTTCCTCAAGCAGGGGACACAACAAAGTTCTTTTCTCCTTTCCTTGGCAGCAAGTAGCCTCTGCAGACCAACCCCAGACAGCAAACAGCACAGGGGCAGTATTCCTCCTCCGCTTCTACGGCTCTTCTCCTTGGCAAAGGTTCCTCTTGATTCCCAGAAGTGATCTAAAGTTCTGGGGTCTGGGCCCCAATATTTATACTACAAAATCCTTTGTTCTCTGGTGGCAGAGAAGCCCTGTACTTGGTCAAAACCTGTTCTGTCCTCTCTGGTGCAGCTTCCTGGCAGGAGGTGGAGACAGCATTGTCCTTGGTGAACCAGGCCCATTCAGGTGAAAGCAAATCTCCTCCCCCTATATTAAATGCAGCCCAGGTCTATTCAACCCAGCCCTGACTCATCAGGCTCTCTCGAGTCACTGCTGCTCCCCAGCCCCTGTCATCCAAAAGCCAGACATGCAATACACAAACCAGGCAGAGGCATACTGGATGGCTAAGCAAGAAAATACCTACTTTCGAAAAGTGGTATTTTCAAACACAGAACGTAAAAATCACCCTCACTAAAAGATGCATTTTAACATTTTGCGTTCAGGCATACTAAACTTTATTTTCCCTCCTTGTTCCCAGGGGTAGTTATATTTATAAGATGTTATAAACAAACTTCCCATTCCATCCTATGGGAACAGGTAGCCTTGCAATAGTGAAAAATGAAACTAGCAGTAATTCACTATCAGGAAATGCCACACACACCAAGCATGTCCTACCTTTCTCATACACTGCACCGTGCACACAGGGGTACCTTGGGCCTACCTTAGGGATGACTAACATGTAAGCAAAGGGAAGGTTAGGGCCTGACAAGTGGGTACACTTGCCAAGTCGACATGGCAGTACTAGATTGCACACAGGCTCTGCAATGGTAGGCCAGAATTACATTTACAGGCTGCTTATGTGGGTGGCACAATCAGTGCTGCAGCCCACTAGCAGCATTTGATTTACAGGCCCTGGGCACACACAGTGCACTGGACTAGGGACTGACTAGTAAATCAAATTAGTCAATCACGGAAACACCAATCCATAACAACAATTTAAGCATCTAGACCAGTAAAACGGAGTCCAACATACAGCAAAAACACAGAAGGCAAAAGCAAAACATGCAGGGGAGACCCACACCAATGGTGCCAGGTCTAACAATGCATCACGGTTAATTGGGTTGGAATATGAAATTGATGCCTCTGGTTCTCTGAAAATGACAACTAAAGTTCTGGTTTGTAGGAAGTAGTAATTCTGGAACAGAATCCACCAGTTGTATTTCTTCACTAAAGGTAAAATATGAATGAATAAACTTCAGCAGTAGATTTCCCTCCAGATTTCACACTTCCTCCAGGAATCGGAGGACTTAGAGTTACAAGTCATTTCTAAAAGAGGCTTAACATGTCTTGGTGGTTTTTAATTAATGACTGTCTCTAGCAGCAATGCTGGGAAGGCGACGGCCTATTGTTGGTGTAAACTGGTTGGAAATATGAGATTCAGAAGTGTTTTCTTAACTAACCATGGGGCATATCAGCAACATCCGGCGATAATTATCGCTCAGCGCACTTAGCGCTAGGATAATTATCGCTGGCTAGCGTGGATTTTTATCGCTGAGATAGCGTGCTATTAGCGACGCTTATCTCAAAAGCGATAAAAATCCTCACGCTAACTGCCTAACGTGAGATTATCGCTGGAAACCCAGCGATAATCTCACGCAATGTGGCGTTAGCTTGATGATAGGGACTCACAAACTTAGCCATGATATCCACCTTCCTTAGGATATCATGGCTAAGTCAGTCCTGAAGCAGGCGTAAGGAAAGTAGCGATAACAGGGGTTATCGCTACTTTTCTTGCCGCTATGCTTCATAGCTTGGGGCTTGATGATAGCAGAAATGTCGCTTAGCGACATTTCTCCTGTCATGTCAGGTCAGGAACGCCCACTTTGCATCTCATTAGAGATGCAAAGCTGGGCGTTAGGAATTCCTACGCTAACGCAAGTTTTCACGCGTTAGCATGAGCTTGTTAATTAGGCGATAATTCTATCGCATCGCCTTGCTGATATGCCCCCAAGTCACCTCTGTAGATTATCACCCAGAAAAGGATAAGTTACCATTAGGGGGAAGAAGTGGCTCTCAGTGGGAGGTAATTTGAGTCTTGTAGTCTTAAGGACGAGGGACATTGGGTATGATTTGCTGTGAGATAAATAAAAATCATTAATTTTACAAAGGTCGCAAAAAGTGCATTCAATGCGAGAATGAAAACGACCTCTTCAAATCCCATAGGTTGGTTGGCCACCTGGGTATGAGGAGTGACTCTTTGGGGTGAAGTAGCGCTATTTGCAGCATCCTCAGCTGACCTTCTTGGCTTGTTAGTTGTCAGAGTCTGTCTCTCCCTTCATAATCCCATTGATGCCTGCACTCTTGGAGGGAGCTGGGTGTTTCTCTCTGCTTCAGAGCAGGGCTGTGCTGGGCTGAAGTGCATGCACATAACAGGTCTCCCTGCTCCTATAAACACGGTACACTTCTCGCAGTGCGGCCAGTCTCATCCGAGCTCCTATAAACACATCCAAGGGGTCGCCTCAGTGTTCCTATAAACCTACACAGCAGTTCCCCTCAGGGTCCCTGTGGGTGCGCCTAATGAGCCCTCTCCAGGCGCTAGTAAAGGCCTTTAACTGGCCCCCGAGGGCTCCTCCACAGAAACACAATGCATCTCTGTGAGGCTGTGAAATACATATAGCAGAGGCCGGCTCTGTGCTCCCCACTGCTCCTGTAAACACCTGTAACAGACTCCCCGCGCTCCCTCAGCGAGCCTATAACCAAACGTTTGTTGTGTGGAAGCGGTAAAACATTGGTGTATCCAAGAGCAGAATATATTCCATCTGGCTCGCCTGTCTGCGCCTCTTAATGGACATACAGGCACATGCATCAAGCACAATACCGGTCGCAAACGGGCAGATTCTCAGAATCTGCCCCTTTGCGACCGGTATTTTTGCATTTGGGATGCATCATCCCAAATGCACAAATCGCTATTTAAGGAATCTCAAAATAGCGATTCCTTAAATAGCGATAGCATTTAAGGAATCGCTAATAGAGATTTCTTAAATGCAATGCATTACAGTTTTAATAATAGCGATTTCGCTATTAGCGTGAGCAAATTACCATGAAGCTGGACTTCATGGTAATTTGCGAAAACGTAGAAAAATGCACTTATTTGCATTTTTCTAAGTTTCATGTTGCACACACACATGCCCTTAGAGCATGTGTGTATGCAACATATGTGCAGAGTTAACATACATGGGTGCAATTGGGTGTCATTTTGACACCCTTGCACCATCGAAATTGCGGGAGCAATTTGCGAGTACCTACTGGTACTCGCAAATTGCTCCCGCAATCTCTAATTCATTCCTATGGGCCTGGAGGCCCATAGGAATGAATGGGAAGACATTCCTTAATTGCGACTCGCAATTTGCTAGTCGCAATTAAGGAATTTGTGGGAATCGCTATTTCTTTAGCGATTCCTACATGCATAGGGTTTTGCTATTCCTTAATTGCGATTCCTTAATAATCGCAATTAAGGAATCGCAAAACCCTATGATGATGCATGTGCCTGTAAAGAACTCATTTTACCTAAATAGTATCAAACTGTCGGTGTAACGCGGACTCGTGGGATGTCAACAGGTCCCAGAACTGTCTGTAGCACCTGGTATTCGGGGCGCCTTTCACGTTCTAATGGCCTTGGTGGTAAATAGTGGGGAACAGCATGAGCAAAGGCTTATTGTGCTTTTTATTACACCTTGCATTCTGTATTGAACAGGGAGTTACCACCAGTTGTAAGTTAATGGCGTCTGGCTGATCAAAAAAACAGAGCAGATGCAATAGGTTCTTAGATCGAAATGTGGGCGAGTGCTAACATGGGGTTGCTATTTGTGTCCATTTTAGAACCTAAGGCCTAAATGACCCATACATGTTTTACCCATATTTCTGTTGGGTAAATACCCCAAATTTGCCAACTTCTACTTTATTGAAGGGATGTATTAATAATTTGTATATGCATGGCCCATCAGCACATAGGGTCGTTCAAAATTGAAGATTTTATTTGCAGTTATAAGAAATGTGTATAAAAATAATGGCAACTTTGCAAAGTTTTTCACTTTGACACATCATTTTGTGACACAGTTATCCTTATTTAACACTAACGAAGCGGTTCCTCATAAGATTTACTTATATCTAGAATAGTTATGTAAAAAGTAAAGTTACAGAGAAAAATTCTGCATACATTTGCCATTGTAAATAGAGAGACTCTGCAAAACCATGACGCTTTGCAAACTTCGAAAAAGGCAAAACATCTGTAATGAGCTAACACACGATCAGCAAAAAAAAAGTTACATGTCCCTACCTCTTTACTGATAGCATACATTGATAATGCCCAAGTCTCCAGGGCTCATAATCTATGTTTAAGCCTCTGCGCACATAGTGCCACCATTGGAAACAATGCACAACACAATGCATGCATGGTAAATAAATAAATACACAAGACATTTTGTTTTGGGAAAATATTGCTGCAGGTTTTATTCCATACAACAGTATGCAATATGGTGGGTTATCTTACGGGTGATCCAAGGGCAGGCAGCAGTAACCAAACTATGCTGCCTGCCCGCCTGATGAGCCAAGCAGCACTGTGGAGAACCCAATCTGTGCTACACCTTATGGTATGATCCTCTTTCCGGATCACGTAACACATTGGTCTCTTATTACTCACACCCCTTTCAGGGTGGAGCATAGCAAGGCAAGCCCCCGGTTGTTCAGGCCCACAACAGCCAGAAGGACTAACGGGACACCGACACGGTTTTCTAGGAACCTCCCATGACGCTCCTGGTATTTGGCTCTGGCACCCCTATTGTGCCCAGAAGAGGTACCCTTCTGTACCCATTTGCTTCCAGATCGCCCTGTAACTCCGCCACAGCTCTGGAGGCAGCCTCCGATACCGCCAGAGCCCCCCACCAAAGAGCTATGGTCTTACCTGCAACCTCTCCTCTCTAGAGCCTCCTGTAAATCTAGAAGAAAAAGATCCATCCCTACTGTTGATAAATGAACCCCATCATTATCAAAGTATCCTTTAACCTTAGCCTGAATCATCTCCTGTCTGATGAAGCCCAGCCCACTCTGCTCTGTGAACTTACGCATTGAACTATTCACCCTCTTCCGGGAATGTTCAACAGCCTCCTCTGATTTGGCCTCGTGCCACACTCTGCGTGGAATTATCTCAGACCACCACAGCTCACATTGCCCCATATATTTACTGATTTCACCCAAATCAGCTTTCATGGCTTGTAAGAGAGCCCTCCTCCCCATGTCAATGAGGAAGTTGCCTCCCAGGTGTATCACTAAGATATTAGGGGGGCCCCCCTTGGGCTAGTCTCTGTTCCAATCTGTTCATGAGGCTGCTCCATCGCATTCCGGGGAAACCCATCCACACAAACTTCGTTTGCGAAAATCTCCACATCCTGTTCCGGCGCGCAGCCCACTGCGCTACCCTGGAGACGAATGAATGCCCGATCACCCCTACTTGGAATCCTAGTAAATTAAAGGACACCATTTTTACACTCTGCTTCTTTAATGTTCATTATAATCATGCATAATTTGACATTTTAGTACACTCAAAAGTCACTGTGCACTATCATTACTATCTACAAATTGCCTTCAGGGGCGGATGCAACGTTTGTAACAGTGAGACTCTCAACGTCCCACCTGTTTTTATACCTTCGGGCTCCATGCCTGCCTTGAACACAGCCATGGCTGCCCCGATCCTGAAGGAGTGACTAGAGTATTTTTTGTCAGGCTGGGCAAGGCCTGCCCGTGTTAAGCACGCCCACATTATGCGATTCATCTGGTATTTGGTCAGGGCCCCTGGTCGGCATGAATCAGGAAGTAGCCAAGGATGTTGGGGCGTATCGCCAAGTACTCTTTTACCATGGCAACTGGGCAGTATCTCTAATCCCCTAACATTCTTAGTACCACCACAGCCCCTCGCCCTGTTTGATCAGTTTTGGACTTTCTGATATGTATGGCCAAGGTGCCATCCAGGGTGACACCCTGTCTGCTTATGGCGCCACCTGACCTATCTGCCTTAGACTTGGCAACCAATTCACTGATTCGATAATCTCCAAAGAACACAAGGCAAAATGCCGTTGAGAAGAGTCTGGCCTCGAACTGTGAGTATGTGACCTGTTCCATCACATCCAACATGCCCTGGAATGTGGGGAAACCAAAGGGGGACCTGTTGTCTGGGACCCTGACCTCCTCCCTGGCCCAACCCTTGAGGGCCGCCATGATGACGAAGGACTTGGTTGGATCGTACCCACCCCTCAGTTTGGCGTCATGGCTTACTGCCGCCAAGTGGCCACATACCCAGGAATGGCGCCTCCCCTGTTCCTTTGCCTATAATATGAATGACTGTAGTCTCTGACCCAGGGGTAGTAAGGAGTGGCCCTGAGTTTGTGAAACATCCAAGAATGTGGTAAGATGCGCCTGATATCCCTTCCTGGTACCTGGTGCCAGGGAGCATTCGCCCAGTGCTCTCAATTGTTGTTCCATTTCAAGATACGCCAGAGGTGTGCCCGGAAGGGGGTCATCTCCGCTCTCGCTCACGGCCAGGCCTCCCGGAAACTGAGCCACTGAAACCAAGAGAGAGCGTCAGCTGCCACATTTTTGACCCCTTCAATATGCCTAGCCCTAAATTCAACATTGCAGCGCAGGCATGCCCTGACTAACTTTCTTAGCAAACACAGTACCAATGGGCACTTGGCTGTCTGCCCATTGATAGCCTGCACCACTGCCATATTATCGGACCAGAATAGGACCTTTCTGGCAGATAACGCAACGGGCCACAAATGTAATGCAATGACAATGGGTAACAATTCTAAGACAGTGATGTTTGCTGTGATTTCACGCTTGTGCCAGGTGTTGGGCCATTCCTGGGCACACCATTCAGTACCCATTTTTGCCCCAAAGCCCTCTCTGCCTGATGCGTCCGTGAAAAGGCAGAGCTCCAGACTTTCAGCCCAAGGTGCTCTCCAGATCACCATTCCATTAAAATGCATGAGGAATTCGTGCCACATTGACAGGTCTTTCTTCAAGCCCTTCCCCAGCCGAACCAGGGGATGTTTCTTGCTGACTTTTACAGTTGCCCTAGCTAGTCTTCTGGCAAACACCCTACCCGCAGGATCACTCGAACTGCCAAATTCAGCTTTCCTAAGAGGCATTGGATGGCACCCAGGGTGGCTTTGTCCTTCTCTAATAATGCCTGAATGTCATGATGCAGAGCCTGCACCTTCTCAGCAGGGAGTCTGGACTCGCCCTTGATCGTGTCCAGCTCAATGCCTAAAAAAGTGAGAACCTGCGCTGGACCCTCAGTCTTACCAGGTGCTAACGGGACCCCTAGGTGCCTCGCCAAGTCTTGAAAACACTGCAGGCCCCTGCTACAATCCTGCGTACCTGTGCCCCCTATGAACAAAAAGTCGTCCAGGTAGTGGGTCACTCCCTCAACGTTGTATGTCCCAGAGAGCGCCCATTGAAGTAAAGAGCTGAAAGCCTCAAAGTAGGCGCATGTCACGGCGCACCCAATGGGCATGCATTTGTCAAGGAAGAAATTACCCTGCCACTTGAAACCCAGAAGATGCTGGCTTTGCAGAGTGAACAGGCAGGAGGCGGAATGCTGACTCAATGTCTGCCTTTGCCAGCCATGCCTCCTTGCCCACTCTCCTCACCATATCCACTGCCAAATCTAGTGAGCAGTAGGAAACCAAACATGTCCCCCCCCACTAACCAGTAATTAACTGAGTTGCCTTCAGGGTAGGACAGTTGGTGGATGTTGGAGCCGGCCTCGTGGCGTGGTCCTGTTCCCCCTCACTAAGCCGCACGAGGTCCCATGCACCTCGGGGCTCCTCCATTTTGGATTATACGTCACTCCACGTGACCACCTACGTGACCCCGCTCCACCCGGACTTTGTCCCAGCGAGGCCCGACATCGAGGCGCCAACCCCTGGCCCGGGGGATACCACGTGAACCCTTCCCACTCCCGGCGGAGGGCAGTATCGATGGGACCCCCAACCGTCCTTCCACACCTAGGTGCGATCGCCCCACAGCTCTCTGGGGCCTGGCGCCTCTCCTGCTGGGTGTCTGGCCGCTCCCTACCCGGCCTCTCCGCCCCCTCCGGGCGCAAGGGTCCGGACATCAAAGGGCTCCAGTCCTATATCTGGGGCGACCCGACAACAGGACAACAGTTGTATCCTGGAGTCTAGAGCCCTGCTGATCGGATCGCGGCTGACCCTACGGAAGAAGACTCACCCTGAACCCACACTCTGAGCCCTGCTGACGATGTCGCGGCTCCACCGTGCTTAAAGACCTTCACGAACCTTTGGGGCCCTGCTGACGCTGTCGCGGCCCGACCTTGTTGAACGTACCATCAGAGCCCAGCTGACCTCGTCGCGGCTCGACCGAAGCGGACCTACCACCGGAGCCCTGCTGACTGTGTCGCGGCTCGACCCAAGCGGAACTACCACCCGAGCCCTGCAGACGCCGTCGCGGCTCCCCACGTCCGAGCTGCTCTGAGACCAGCACGCAAGGTCTGGCGCAGAGCCCTCCCGTACCTGGTTGGTACTAAGACTGTCCTGCTACCCTATCCCTCTAAAAGACATTGAGACTCTTACTGGATCCCTCGATCCCACTGTAAATATTGAACGTACTACTGCTGATAAAGAACCAAATCAAGCAACTGATATTGAGTCCTGTGTGGTGGTATTACTGGGCCTAGTACGATCATAGGAGAAAGACCTCCCCGAGGGGGCTTCTCAGCGGCGCTCGGCTATAACTTTGCGGTAGGAAGGGCGCCGGAATAGTCTCCCCGACTCCCCGGTGGTCCTCCCTCCAACATTTGGTGGCCAGCGACGGGATCCGAGCCAGACGCAATCGTACAGGCAAGTAACGCACCCACTACCTAACCAGACGGAAAGAAAAGGGACGGCCAAGAGGCAACCGTGGCCGCAGCCTTCCCGCCGGAAAGGTTGGAAGAATACACCCACAAAGAACTGAAACAATTCTGCAAGGACAAAGGGATCCCAACCACAGGATTGGGCACCAAGGAAGAAATGCAGAAAGCCCTGAAAGCCTGGGCAGAACCCGAGACCACTCCACCCCGAGCCGAAGGGACCTCGGCCCGGGACGGAAACCTGCCGACCCCAACCCCGACAGATGGGGGGCGAAACGTCCCAGAAACCAGCCTTTCCCACGAAGAAATGCGAGAACGGGAGAGGGTCCGGACACACGAAATGGACCTCGCCCGACTCCGGCTGGACGGTGAGCTCCTACTGGCGGAGAAGAAAATAGCCTTGGAGCAACTACGGCTGCAAGAGGAAATCAAGGAAAAGAAACGGCATCGGGAACTAGAGGAGAGACGGCTAACCCTCGAGCACGAGAGGAGCCTCAAGGAACTTGAACTAAAATCTAAAACGGGGGAGACCAGCACCCCCGGAGCCCGGGACGCTCTGCCACTGACCGAGCCAAAGGTCCATATCCCCAAGGATGTCGTCAAGGAGTACTATAAAAATGACGACATCCAGCAATGGTTCCGAGCATACGAAGTAGCCATGACCTCCCATCGGGTACCCCGGAAGGATTGGGGTGCCGGCCTATGGGGGAGGTTCCTCAGCGAGGGCCGGGATACCCTGCTGCAACTCCCCGACGCAGTGATGACATCATACGACCACATGAAAGAAGCCCTACTCACACGCTACGGACTATCAGCCGAGATGTACCGGCAGCGCTTCCGGGACTGCAAGAAGCTCCCCGGTACCACGTGGGTCGAATACGTGGACTTCTTCAGCCGAGCCTTTGAAGGATGGATAAAAGGGAGCAAGGTCACCTCATACAATGAACTGTTCGACCTCATTGTCTGGGAGCACCTCGCCAACAACTGCTTTGTTGAACTAAGGCAACACCTCCTGGACAGTAAACTGACCGAGCCCCGGAAGCTCGCCGCCGAAGCAGACCGATGGGTCAACACCCGGGTCCCCCGGAAACCCGTGGGGGACTACCAACGGAGTACCACGGGACCTCCCCGCCAGCGAGGCGGAGGAGGGGGGTCCCACCGCAGTCGAGAATTCCCGGCCGGGCCGCCCAGAAGCCCGCCGCGGGGCCAAGCCACCAACCACACGTCCCCGACCCTGGGCCGAAGGGGGACCCCTATCGCACGGCCTGGACCACGACCGACAGTGACCTGCTTCGGCTGCCAGCAGACCGGCCACTATGCGAGCGACCCGGCCTGCCCGTGAACCGACGGAACGGGACCGCTGGGCCCCCTCCCCGGCAAATAGCCGCCGCAGCCCTGGGGGAGGGAGAAGACGAGGAGGAAAACCACGACGGCGGGTCCCCCGAGTGGGAACCAGCTGCCATGTCGCTTGTATACCTGGGCTCCCGAGAAATGGTGCCCCGAGCTGCCATCCCAAGCAACACCCAGAAGTACCAGCAGTGGGTCACCATCAATGGACGACGGGCCGAAGCCCTCCGGGACACTGGGGCCAGTGTGACCGCTGTCCGCTGCCACCTGGTGACCCCCGAACAAATCCTGCCACATGTCCTATGCCCTGTCCGGACCGCGGACAACACCGAGAGCATGTGCCGGATGGCCAGGATCCCCTTCGAGTGGGGAGGAGTGTCCGGCACCCTAAAAGTAACTGTCCGCGACGACGCCCCAGTGGACTGCCTCCTGGGGAATGACCTAGAGAGCTCCCCCTGGGCCCAGGTGGAACGCCGAGAGCATCTGGGGATGCTAGGACTGCCCGAGTGGGCCTGCGCCACCACCCGGTCCATGACCGCCCAACCAGCCGCTGCCACGGCCCCCGACAAGCCGACGGGCCCCGAACTACCACCCTCCTCCGGCACGGAGGAACCTGACGAGGAGGCCGGGCCATCCGAACTTTCTCCCGACGAGGCCGCCTCCCTCAGCGAGATCCCCGAGCTGGCCCAGTGGCGCCACGACGGGGGCCCCACCCGCAAACAATTCCAGCAAGAGCAGAAGGCCTGCCCGTCCCTCGAGGGGGCCCGACAGCAAGCGGCCGCCCAGGCCGCGGGGGACCCCACGGGAACCCACTGGGTCTATTGGGACAATGACTTATTGTATAGCGAGCAGAAAGTCGCCGAACTAGGGGCCGGCCGGGTGTTGGTGGTCCCCCTCCGATTTCGAGAGTTCCTCCTGAACCTGGCGCATGACGTGCCCCTCGCCGGACACCTCGGGCGGGACAAAACTTACAGCCGCCTAGTGACCCATTTCTATTGGCCCGAATGAGAAGAGACGTGGACCATCACTGCCGGTCCTGCCCGACCTGCCAGGCTAGCGGGAAGACTGGGGGTCGAGTGAAAGCCCCCCTACAACCATTTCCAGCCGTCCACACCCCGTTCGAAAAAGTGGGGATCGAAATCGTGGGGCCCCTCGACCCCCGAACCGCCCTGGGACACCGCTTCATCCTGGTACTGGTCGACCACGCCACCCGATACCCCGAGGCTATCCCACTCCGCACCGTGACAGCTCCAGTGGTGGGCCGGGCCCTGATGGGCATCTTCTCCAGGGTGGGGTTCCCCCGAGAAGTGGTGAGCGACAGGGGTACGAACTTCATTTCAAAGTACATGAGATCCCTCTGGCAACAATGTGGGGTCACCTATAAGTTCACCACCCCTTACCACCCCCAGGGGAACGGACTGGTCGAGCGGTTCAACAGAACCCTGAAGGGGATGATCAAGGGCCTGGAAGAGCCCCTGAGGAGGAGATGGGATGTCCTGCTGCCCTGCCTCCTGTTCGCCTATCGGGAGGTACCACAGAAATCCCTGGGCTTCAGCCCCTTCGAACTATTGTATGGGCACCCCGTCCGAGGGCCCCTCAGCCTGGTCAAGGAGGGCTGGGAGGCGCAAGTCCAAGATGCCCCTCCCGACGTCTACCGGTACTTCCTGACCCTGCGGAACCAGACTCGGAAGTTCCGGGTCCTGGCAGAAGCTAACCTCGAAGCCAGCCAAGAAGACATGAAACGCTGGTATGACGAAAATGCCTCAACCATCGAGTTCGAGCCGGGCCAGCAAGTCTGGGTCATGTCACCCGTGGACCCCTGCGCCCTGCAGGACAAGTGGACCGGGCCCTTCAAGGTAGTTGAGAGGAAGAGCCCCGTCACGTACCTGGTCGACATGGAGTCCCCGAGGAACCCCCTCCGGGTCCTGCACGCCAACCGGCTCAAGCCCCACTTTGCCCGAACTGAACTAAGCCTGCTGCTGGCTACCGACGATGGGGGCGAAAGTGACTCCGAGCCCCTACCAGACCTCCTGGGGTGCTCGGGCCAAGACGGCTCCTTGGAGGGCGTCCGCTTCTCCGCCACCCTGACACCAGAACAGCGCCATGACTGCCAGAAACTGCTGCAACCCTTCGCTGCCCTCTTCTCTCTCACGCCCGGGGTGACCCCCTGGTGCGTCCACGACGTGGATACTGGGGACAGCCCCCCTGTGCGACACCGCGCTTACAGAGTACCTGACCGAGTCCGAACCTGCATACAGACCGAGGTCTCCAAGATGCTCGCCCTCGGAGTCATCGAGCCATCAGACAGCCCGTGGGCCAGCCCGGTAGTCTTGGTGCCGAAGGCCGCCGCCCCCGGCACTGCCCCGGAACTCAGATTTTGTGTCGACTACCGGGGCCTGAACGCAGTCACCAAGACCGATGCCCACCCCTTGCCACGAGCAGACGAGCTGATCGATCGCTTACGGGCCGCCCGCCACCTAAGCACCTTTAATCTCACCGCTGGGTACTGGCAGATCAAGCTCACTCCCGGCGCCCAGGAACGATCCGCTTTTTCCACCCCCGATGGGCACTACCACTTTCGGGTAATGCCCTTCGGTATGAAGAACGCCCCAGCGACCTTTCAGAGGCTAGTGAACAAGGTCCTGGCCGGACTAGAAGCCTTCAGCGCGGCCTACCTCGACGACATTGCAGTCTTCAGCGACCACTGGGCCGCGCACCTAGGACACCTCGGGGAAGTCCTGGCCGCTCTCCAAAGAGCCGGGCTCACAATTAAGGCAAGCAAATGCCAGATCGGTCAGGGATCTGTGACCTATCTGGGCCACCAGGTGGGGAGTGGCCAGGTGGCGCCCCTCCAGTTAAAGGTCGACGCCATCCAGGCGTGGGAGCCCCCCGCAACCCAAACCGCTGTCCGGGCCTTCTTAGGCCTCACAGGCTACTACCGACGATTCATTAAGGATTATGGCAGCATTGTGGGCCCCATAACTTCCAAGAAACAGCCCAAGGCGGTGCACTGGACGCCCCGCTGTCAGACCGCTTTTGAGGCCCTCAAGGCGGCCATGTGCGCTGCCCCTGTGCTACAGGCCCCTGACTACAGCAAGGAATTTATAGTCCAGACCAATGCCTCGGAGTACGGGGTCGGGGCGGTCCTCTCCCAGATGGACGCCGAGGGCCTCGACCGACCTGTGGCCTTTATCAGCCGCCGACTGCTGCCACGAGAACAGAGGTGGAGCACCATCGAGCGGGAGGCCTTCGCCGTGGTATGGGCTCTCAAGAAGCTCCGGCCCTACCTTTTCGGCACCCACTTCAGGGTCCAAACTGACCACCGGCCCTTGCGGTGGCTCATGCAAATGCGGGGCGAGAACCCCAAGTTGTTGCGATGGTCCATCTCGCTGCAAGGGATGGACTTCACCGTGGAACACCGGCCCGGCAACGACCACGCCAATACTGACGGCCTGTCCAGATTCTTCCGCCTCGGCGAGGAGAACCCCCAAGGAGATGGGTGACTCTCCCTGCCTTCAGCTGGGGGGGGGCGCGTGTTGGAGCCCGCCTCGTGGCGTGGTCCTGTTCCCCCTCGCACGAGGTACCATGCACCTCGGGGCTCCTCCATTTTGGATTATACGTCACTCCACGTGACCACCTACGTGACCCCGCTCCACCCGGCCTCTGTCCCAGCGAGGCCCGACATCGAGGCGCCAACCCCTGGCCCGGGGGATACCACGTGAACCCTTCCCACTCCCGGCGGAGGGCAGTATCGATGGGACCCCCAACCGTCCTTCCACACCTAGGTGCGATCGCCCCACAGCTCTCTGGGGCCTGGCGCCTCTCCTGCTGGGCGTCTGGCCGCTCCCTACCCGGCCTCTCCGCCCCCTCCGGGCGCAAGGGTCCGGACATCAAAGGGCTCCAGTCCTATATCTGGGGCGACCCGACAACAGGACAACAGTTGTATCCTGGAGTCTAGAGCCCTGCTGATCGGATCGCGGCTGACCCTACGGAAGAAGACTCACCCTGAACCCACACTCTGAGCCCTGCTGACGACGTCGCGGCTCCACCGTGCTTAAAGACCTTCACAAACCTTTGGGGCCCTGCTGACGCTGTCGCGGCCCGACCTTGTTGAACGTACCATCAGAGCCCAGCTGACCTCGTCGCGGCTCGACCGAAGCGGACCTACCACCGGAGCCCTGCTGACTGTGTCGCGGCTCGACCCAAGCGGAACTACCACCCGAGCCCTGCAGACGCCGTCGCGGCTCCCCACGTCCGAGCTGCTCTGAGACCAGCACGCAAGGTCTGGCGCAGAGCCCTCCCGTACCTGGTTGGTACTAAGACTGTCCTGCTACCCTATCCCTCTAAAAGACATTGAGACTCTTACTGGATCCCTCGATCCCACTGTAAATATTGAACGTACTACTGCTGATAAAGAACCAAATCAAGCAACTGATATTGAGTCCTGTGTGGTGGTATTACTGGGCCTAGTACGATCATAGGAGAAAGACCTCCCCGAGGGGGCTTCTCAGCGGCGCTCGGCTATAACTTTGCGGCAGGAAGGGCGCCGGAATAGTCTCCCCGACTCCCCGGTGGTCCTCCCTCCAACAGTGGATCAACCGAAATGCCCCTGGCTCTTTCTTGGGGACCACCCCCAGCAGGGAGATTACAAAATTCTTGAGGGGGGGCTGCGTAAAGGGACCCACCATCCTACCCAGGGCAGCTTCCTTACCAACTTTCTCCGTTACCACCTCAGGCAGCTCCTTGTGGTTCGGGTAGTCTCGAAGCAGGGGGAGGAGATTAGGAATAATGATGGGAGAAGGGCCCTTCTCTTTCTGAGCCTTGGGGGACCCTACCCGGGCATGTAAGGCCAGGGTGTCAACGCTGAGTGATAAAGGAGGTGCCTGGACGGAAAGAATCTGGGGAGGGCTGGACACAACAACTGGACTACTTGTCTTGCCATTCGGCAAGTGCTCGGAGGCCCTCTCGCTTGGTGCTACAAGAGGTGGCCGGATGGGTGAACCCACACTTGCTGCAGCTATGGGCAAACTTGCAAGCTTTACCCCAGGAGCAGAACCCTTCATTGTACAACCTACAGGTACCAGCGAGGAATTTTTTTGCCCCTTGCTGCTGACTACCTCCCTGACCTCACCAAAAGGGCTGCTTGAACTGGCCTTTCCCCGCCTGCTTCTGCCTCTTAGGTTTGTCTCCACCTTTCATATTCGTACTTGCCTTATCCTCACTTCCAGACGTGCCCTCCCCATATGCTGGACCCAGAGTTGAACTTCCATTTGGTCCCACCCTAGTTCACGACATATTGCCATCTTTTTCTGGAATTCCCGGTCATAGTTGTGCCAACCCATGCCCTTGTTTGTTTCCGCCTCATTATTTATGGTTTGGGCTTACTGGAACAACCCCGGCCCCTGCTCTGGGTATTTCTCCACAATCACTGCCGCTAAAATGGCGAAGGCTTGCCCCCATGTTGCAATTGTTTTCTCTGGCCAAGCTTGGAATCACACCTTCTTATCCTCTTCCTTTCCCTCCATCTTTCTTGTGTCCACCCCATCGGCCCCATGCATCAATAAGGTGAATATGTCGATGAACTCTCACCTCCAGATCCCCCCCTTGACTGCCAGAGGCACCTCCCATGGCAAGGAACCACGCCCGGACACCAGTGGTACCATCGTGACGAGTGACAGGGGAGCCGCAGTCGCTTTGGCAGGTTCACCCGTGGGTGTGTGAATGCTCACTGCCTGGGGGGCGGTCGGCGAGGGCACTACAATGGAAGGGACTATGGGTTTGGACACAATTGGCACGGTCGTCTGCACAGCTCCCGCCCACTGCTGCTTCCCATCTCTGGGGGAATATAGCTTGACAATGCCGTGGTTCAGGGCTGCCACTGGCCCCACCCCCTCACTTGGTTGCGAATCCGGGTTTCCGGTGTTGGCGGCTGCATGGGGAGCTATATGGCTGCTCGCACTGCTAGCTTTCTCCCCCCAGACCTGTGCAATGGAGGGTGCCCCAACTCCGCCCACAAAAGGGGGAGCGGGCTGGGGGGTTGCGATGGGATTGTCTAGACGTGATTGAAAACTGGCCATCAAGCATAGCATGGAGTCCATCATCTTACCCATCTTCTCCATGTTCCCCTTCGCCAACAGCGGAAATGTTCGGTGCACTCCTTGGTGCACACAACAATGTCCCTTCATCATGCAGGTTGGCCACTACCCTGACCTTTGGAGCCGGGTGATCTGAAGGGAAGTCCTTATTGGTGGGCCGGCGAGCCCGCTTCGGCCTGCCTTGTCCTACTTCGACCGGTCCTAACTGAGGGGCAACTGGTGAGTCGACCACCACCCCCGAATCTTCTTTCTCTCTGGAGTTGAGCATTCCTTTAGCCCAATCAACTCCTTTAGCTTTGGCCATTGCCATAAAGTCCGCCTAGACTGCCTCCTTTGACGTGTCGGGTTGGGACTCATCCACACAGCTGGTTTGTGAAAACAAGAGGGCGGGGGTTCCTTGGTTATTCATGGCTCTGGACTTGTTGGACCGACAGCTTCTATGCGAGTCCTAGGAGGAATAAAGGATCGTAAATAGCTACTCCCATATGTGCTTGATTGCGCCACCACGTGACTGTCACGGGAGCCCCATGCCCCTACGCCCCGTTGCATGTCCAACCCGCATCCACACCCATACTTACTTCATCTCTTTCTCTCCTGATACCTATCATGGTGAGCGGTTCCGGGGAGGGAGGGCTTCTAGTGTCCTTGATGGCCAGAGCGTGCGTGGTAGCGGTGAGACCTTGCCTGTTAGCCCGAGGGCCTGTGCTAGCTGTGATTGAAATTTGCTCATCAGAACACCTTATACAAGCAGTTACCCTCACTCGCGATAGCCTGACCAGTTTCCCACGGACGTGCACCCTGACCATACCTGCTCCTGTCCCAGCAATCCCTTCTTTGTGGAATGCCTGAATGGTTGATCAAGTCGTTCCTGTAATTAGAAAAACTTTAAACTCCATTTCTAGATATCCTGCCCCCTGATACCCAGCATCATTGACCGCAACATCACCGTGTGACCCTTTTAAACCTGTACCTGTTGAAGAGCCTTGGGTGGGCGTGTCCTTTGGGCGCTTGGCGGTGATAGTTACATCATGTGAATAACTAGAACGAAAACACACAGGCATTAACACAATGCGCCCCCACACTTGTATTTCCAGCCCCGTCATAACTACTACTGGATATTGCTTTATGAATTGAGTTTCTCCCTCGTAATTATGGCGAAAATCGAACCCTTCAGTGCAGTCTCCGGAGATGCCAGTCTTAACCAATGCACTGTAGGTGCCCCAAGCGTCCCTGCAACACAATAAAAAACGTTATTATTCCTTAAAGATGCATGACTAGATCCAGCAGTGTGCAAGGTGATGCACTGATTCGTCTTGCAACTGCTCTGCAAGAAACGCTATTCCATCGCGGTCCCTTTGTTCGAAATGATGGCCGCGTCCTACTGTGCGCCAGCATCTGTTGGGCTGCTAACTGCCCGCGCGCCTCTGCATGCCTCGCTTATGCGGTGCAGCCCAGCTACCATTCGTTGGTCTCCCTAGGGTGGAGCAGGCATGGCGATGAGCCAGGAACTGCAAGTCGCCCAAATTGAACGGGCCCGGCGCAGCCCACCCGTGCATGGCAGGGGAGGGGGAGGGACGTCGAGCGACACTGGGGCCGCGGTCTGAACCACGCGCAACAATTCTTGGTCTGCCCCGACTGCAACTGCCAATGCGCCGTGGTGCTCTCTGCCCCCCCCCCCTTGGGACCCTGGCCCCTGGGAACCGTGGCCCTCAGATGGACACCGCCGAAGGGTAAGACCACAGGAGGGAGACCCGCTTGCCTCACTGCCCCCTCACCCCCCAGCACGATACACCGAACCTGCCGCGAGCCGCGGCCGTGTGGCCGGGCCCGCCCACACTTGGAAATAATACATCAGACAGGGAAGATGCCAGATAAGAGTACCCGACAGGGCCCGGACCAATGCCAGTGGAGAGACTGTGTAAGGCTGCCCGGGGGGGGGTTGCGCAGCGGCCCGCCCCTTGGAGGGCGGCCGCCTTAGTGCCACAGGAAGGCACAGGGGTGGGAGGTCGAGTCCCTGGGCTAGTCCGGGGGAGACCCCAACAGATAGCTGTTTCCGGCGAGGGCGGGCAGGAGACAGGGGTACTTATACTGTCTCCGCCCCCTCCTCGTCCTCTTGTCCGCTCGTTCGCCTTGCAGCTCGGTCGTCGCGTGCTCAGCAGCCTCGGAGCCCCTCGCTTGCGGTGAGTTTGCCTGCCTCCTCTCCCCGCCCCGGCCCTGTCCCTGGGCAGTACCAGGTGACGGGGCCCTGTGGTCGGAATACCACGGGCGGGGGGGGGTTGCGGGCACGAAGCCAGGCCCAAGTCGCCGGCCAGAGGTTGTGAGTGCTGCGGGGGAGGGGCGCGCGTGTGTTAGTATCGGTCGGGCATCGGCAGGCCATCCAAATAGCTCCCCGTGCCGGAATGTGTAATGTGAACGCGGTGCTATGGAAAGCGCCCATTACCTTCGGGTCGTGTTCGCGCTTTTAACGAGTCACTGTGGCCTGAAACGCTCGTTCGCCTTGGCGCCGGACACGTCGTCTGGTCAGTCGCCTCCGGGTTCGCTTGCGGTGAGTGCGACTGTTTGCCCTCCTCCTCTCCATAGTAGTGACACTCTGCCTGAGCTGCTGGGTCCTCGCCAGGTGTCCCTCCCCGGGTCAGTGGCCGTTAACATGGCTGTTTTGTCTGTGGCCCAAGCGGGCGAGGGTCTGACCCTCCCGGGAATGGCTGGCTGTGGAGCTGCGGCCTCTCCCTCGGCGTTGAGGGGCTCAGAGGGCAAGTGGCACACGAGGTGGGGGGCGGTGCACTGAGGTCAATTTCAGGGTTGCTTTGGGCCGTGGAACAGGTAGCGTCGTAAGGGTGGTGCGCAGGACACGCTGTCTTGCTGGTCGTGCCGCGGGATCGTTGCCGAGTCCCTACTTGGGTCGTCGGTCGGAGTTGAAGAGCGTTAGTCGTGTCTAAACCATCACTCCATACGCCCCCCCCAAAAGCGAACCCCCCACAAGTGGACACTGGTGCCCTGGGGGCGACCCGGGGTGGCGCGGGTCCGGGAGTGCAGGCAGGCGCGCGAGCCTTGGCCTGGAAATCTGGTTGGGGGCTGTTGGACAGGCCACACGAAGGGCTTGCTCCCTCCCCGCATGACAGGGCCCAAGCCCCGGCCCGCCAGGCGTGACCCACAAGAATCACCCGCACCCCGTCTCCCGACCGAACTCCTGCCCCCGGACCTCCATGTATCACGGGACCGAGCCACCACCGGCTCCCCCGGCCGGATCAAGCCGCCATCTTGGGCCCTGCGCCACGAGGCCGCGTGGCCTCCACCCGACCCTAACCCTGGGCCTGGCCGGCCCCGACATCCCGGCACCACCATCCACCCAGGAGGTGAGCGGACCACTTGGCAGGTCAATGGGAGAACGAAGCGTCAAGGGCTCTCCCCCGCCAGGTGCCGATCGCCTCCAGCTCCCCCAGGCGCTGGCTCCACCCCCTGCTGGGTGTCTGGACACCTTCATCCCGGACCCTCCGACCTCCAAGTGCGAGGGTCCGGACATCAAAGGGCGCCAGACCTATAACTAGGGCAGCTCCGGAGCAGGACGGCAGTTGTATCCTGGAGTCGAGAGACACCGAGAGAACTCAGCCTTGACGGACTACTGGCGCTGCCGTAGCCCTACCTTGTGAACTATCGTCCTGCCTGCTGGCGCTGCCGCGGCCTTCTGCAACATCCATCCTCGTCGGGACCTGCTGGCGCTGCCGCGGCCCGTTGTAACGACCATCTTCACCGGGACCTGCTGGCGCTGCCGCGGACCGTGTATCGACCATCTTCCCGGGACCTGCTGGCGCTGCCGCGGACCGTGTATCGACCATCTTCACCGGGACCTGCTGGCGCTGCCGCGGCCCGTCCCAGCTAGAACACCAAGCTCGAGGATTGTGAGCTATCCACCAGACCATCTCAACTACCAGACTGGTAACCAGACTGTCCCGCTACCCCCTTTTTCCCCATCTTGAGAGACTTGAATCGAGGGGACCCCTGAGTCCAGACCTCCTTGTACCATTGCATCGTACCTTAAGAAATTGCCTATAAAGAACGCTAAATCTTCTCCTTGTGTGGTGTCTGTCTGTGGGGGGGAAGTTATTTATCTGTACGATCGCTGGAGACGGCTCTCCCCGGAGACCTCTCCCCTTGTCCTCGGCCGACCCTCCCGGTCCGTCTAACATTGGTGGCCAGCGGCGCGATCTGAATCAACGCGTAATCGTACAGAGAGTAGCTCACCCCACGACAAAACCACGATGTCAGCCAAAGATAGCGGTTCCACTGAAAAGTTCCAAATGGATAAGTTGGAAGAATATAGCCACCGCGAACTTAAACAATTCTGCATGGAACTAGGCATTGCTACCACCGGCCTGAGTACCAAAGACGATTTGAAGCACGCCCTTGAGTCGTGGGCAGAAACTGGGGTCGCCGGATCCCCCGACCAAAACAGTGTCGCACCAGAGGGGAACGCCACGGCTCCCGAGGAGCGGAGAACGGGCCTCTCGCAGGAGGAGATCCAAGAAAGAGAAAGAACCAGATTACATGAGTTGGAAATGGCACGACTCAAGATGGACGGTGAACTAAAGTTAGCCGAGCAGAAACTAAATCTAGAACATCTGCGGCTCCGAGAAGAACGAGAAGAAAAACAGAGACAGAGAGAGCTCGAGGAAAAAAGAATAACACTCGAACACGAGCGCAAACTGGCGGAAATAGAACTTCGGAAACAGAATAAAGAACCGGGGGTGCCTGAGCGACCGCACACCCCGGGAGCAACCGAGAAAAAAGTCCACATCCCCAAGGATGTTGTCCGAGAGTATGTCCGAGAAGACGACATACAACAGTGGTTCAAAGCCTACGAGATCGCCATGACCTCCCACCGGATCGACCGGAGTGATTGGGGAGCCGGACTATGGGGGAGGTCCGTCAACGAAGGCCGCGATGCCCTATTGCAGCTCCCAGATCACCAGATGTCGTCCTACGACCACATGAAGGCTGCCCTCCTCACCCGCTACGGCCTCACACCCGAGATGTACCGCCAGAGGTTCAGAGACTGCACCCGGATCCCGGGTACAACTTGGGTGGAGTACGTCAACTATTTCAGCCGAGCCTTCGAGGGTTGGATCAAGGGGAGCCATGTAACGACCTACGAGCAACTCTTTAACCTTATGGTATGGGAGCACCTGTCGAACAACTGTTTCGTCGAGCTCAGGCAGCACCTCCTCGACAGTAAATTGACTGACCCCCGGCAACTCGCCGCCGAAGCTGACCGATGGGAAAGCACCCGAGTGGGCCGGAGAGGACCACACGAGCAAAACCGAAACAACCAAGGCCAGCACCGTCCCCGGGGAGGAGGAGGAGGCCAGGGGCGAGGGAGAGACACCATCCCGGCAACACCCGTGGCCAGCAACCCGCCCCCGGCCGGCCGGGGCAACCCCCCGATGCGCCCGGGGTTCCGAGCCAACGTCACGTGCTACCGATGCCAGCGAGTCGGCCACTACGCCAATGACCCGAGCTGCCCGCAGAACCAAACACCAAAGCCCCGCCAGGTAGCTGCCGCCGCCCTGGGGGAAGAACGACTATCAGAGGAACAGGAAGAATATGAGCCGGCCCAGCAAGAGTGGGAACCGGCCGCCATGGTTCTAGCGTGCCTAGGGGGAAAAGACATGGTCACGCGGGCTCCCCTACCCGCCAACACCCGGAAATACGGCCAGTGGGTGACCATTAATGGGCGTCGGGCCGAGGCCTTACGTGACACGGGCGCCAGTGTGACGGCCGTCCGCTGTCACCTTGTGAAGCCCGAGCAGATCCTGCCGAACATTCTCTGCCCCGTCCGCTCAGCCGACAATTCCGAAAGTCTGTGTCAAATGGCCTGCGTCCCCTTCGAATGGGGAGGGGTCTCCGGCCTGTTGAAAGTGACGGTCCGGGATGATGCCCCCGTGGACTGCCTCCTGGGGAATGACCTTGAGAGTTCCCCGTGGGCCACCGTCGAAAGAAGAGAGCACCTGGGGATGCTGGGCCTCCCGGACTGGGCCTGCGTAACCACCCGGTCCATGGCCGCCCGTGCTGTCCCCCGATCAGAAGAACCAGAATGGCCAGCACCTCCACCCCCGGTCGCCCCAGTAGAGGACAACGACGAGGCCAACCCCCCAGAACCAACGGCCGAAGGGGTCGCGCAACCCCAGGACCTTCCCGGCCTGGCTCAGTGGCGTCAAGAAGGGGGGCCCACCCAAGAACAGTTCCGCCAGGAGCAAAAGACCTGCCCCTCCCTCGAGGGACTCCGCCAGCAAGCCAGCGCCCAGAGCGCAGGGGACTCCACCGGAACTCATTGGGTCTATTGGGATAACGACCTGCTATACAGCGAACAAAGAATCGCAGAGCTAGGGGCCAGTCGAGTGCTGGTGGTACCTCTCCGCTTCAGAGACTTCCTACTAACTCTGGCCCACGATGTCCCCCTGGCTGGACACCTGGGCCAGGACAAAACCTACAGTCGCCTAGTGACTCACTTTTTTTGGCCGAAGATGCGGAACGACGTCCTTAACCACTGCCGGTCCTGCCCCACGTGCCAGGCCAGTGGGAAGAGCGGCCGTAAGCTGAAAGCCCCTCTGCAACCCTTCCTAGTGGTCACCACCCCGTTCGAGAGGGTAGGAATAGACATTGTGGGGCCCCTGGGCCCCCGCACGGCACAAGGACATAGGTTCATCCTGGTACTGGTGGACCACGCCACCCGCTACCCCGAGGCGGTACCCCTACGAACTGTAACAGCTCCGGTGGTTGGCCGGGCCCTAATGGGGATCTTCTCCCGGGTGGGCTTCCCCCGAGAAGTCGTCAGCGACCGAGGCACGAACTTTATCTCAAAATATATGAAGTCCCTCTGGCAACAGTGCGGGGTCACCTACCGATTCACGACCCCCTATCACCCCCAAGGGAACGGACTAGTGGAGCGATTCAACCGCACCCTCAAGGGGATGATTGGGGGATTGGAAGAACCCCTCCGTCGCCAGTGGGATGTACTACTCCCGTGCCTCCTCTTCGCCTATCGAGAAGTTCCCCAGAAGTCCCTCGGCTTTAGCCCTTTCGAACTCCTGTACGGGCACCCTGTGCGAGGGCCCCTCAGCCTAGTCAAAGAAGGTTGGGAGATGGCCCCCCTAAAGACCCCTCCAGACGTCTTCAAGTACCTCCTGGCCCTACGCAATCAGACCCGGCGCTTCAGGGAGATGGCCAAGGCGAACCTCGAGGCCAGTCAGGAGGACATGAAAAAATGGTACGATCACAATGCCTCCTCCGTCGAGTTCGAACCTGGTCAACAAGTGTGGGTGATGTCCCCCACCGAACCATGTGCCTTGCAAGATAAGTGGACGGGGCCCTTCAAAGTGGTCGAGCGCAAAAGCCCCGTCACTTACCTCATCGACATGGGGACCCCCCGGAACCCCCTTCGGGTCCTCCACACCAACAGACTCAAACCACACTTTGTGCGCTCAGAACTCAGCCTCCTGATGGCTACGGACAGTGGGGCGGAGGAGGACTCCGAACCCCTCCCGGATCTCCTGAAGACTCAGGAGAACGACGGTTCCGTGGACGGGGTCCGGCTCTCCGATGCCCTCACCCCAGAGCAACGCCAGGGCTGCCGGGACCTCCTGCTGCGGTTCGCTACACTGTTCTCCCTCACCCCCGGGATCACCCCTTGGTGCTTGCACGACGTGGACACCGGGGACAGTCCCCCTATCCGACACCGGGCCTACCGCGTGCCAGATCGGGTACGGGCCTGCATCCAAGAGGAAGTGGCCAAAATGCTCACGATCGGGGTCATCGAGCCCTCGGACAGCCCCTGGGCCAGCCCGGTTGTACTGGTCCCCAAAGCCGCTGCCCCCGGCACCACACCTGAACTGAGATTCTGCGTCGACTACCGGGGCTTGAACGCTGTCACCCGGACCGACGCTCATCCTATCCCCCGAGCGGATGAATTGATCGACCGGCTGGGGGCCGCCCGCTACCTCAGCATCTTCGACCTAACAGCGGGCTACTGGCAGATCGGTCTCACACCCCGGGCTCAGGAACGGTCCGCCTTCTCTACCCCCGATGGCCACTACCACTTCAAGGTCATGCCCTTCGGCATGAAGAATGCCCCCGCTACTTTTCAACGTCTAGTGAACCAGGTCTTGGCGGGGCTCGAAGAGTTCAGCGCCGCCTACCTGGACGATATCGCTGTGTACAGCCGCCACTGGTCCGACCACCTCCTCCACCTCCAAGAGGTCCTGCAGGCCCTCCAGCGGGCCGGCCTCACGATTAAGGCCGGCAAATGCCAAATTGGTCAAGGGTCCGTGACCTACCTCGGGCACCAGGTGGGAAGCGGGCTGGTGGCCCCGCTGCAACTTAAAATTGCTGCCATCCAGTCCTGGCAGCCCCCCGTCACCCAGACCGAGGTCCGAGCCTTCTTGGGGCTCACCGGCTACTACCGGCGGTTCGTGAGGGACTACGGCAGCATTGTGGGGCCCCTCACGGGTCTCACGTCCAAAAACCAGCCGAAGCGGATTAACTGGACCCCCGACTGTCAAGCGGCCTTCGAAAAGCTGAAGGCCGCCCTGTGCACCGCCCCTGTGCTCCAGGCCCCCGATTACAGTCGGGAATTCATTGTACAGACAGACGCCTCCGACCACGGCATCAGAGCGGTTCTTTCCCAACTGAACCCCGAGGGTCATGACCAGCCGGTGGCCTTCATCAGCAGACGTGTCCTGGCCCGAGAACAGCGCTGGAGCACAATCGAGAGGGAGGCCTTCGCAGTGGTGTGGGCCCTCAAAAAGCTCCGGCCCTATCTCTTCGGTACCCACTTCCGGGTACAAACCGACCATCGACCCCTGCAGTGGCTGATGCAGATGCGGGGGGAGAACCCAAAACTATTGCGCTGGTCCATCTCCCTGCAGGGAATGGACTTCACCGTGGAACATCGACCGGGCCAAGACCACGCCAACGCAGATGGCCTGTCACGCTTTTTCCGCCTCAACGAGGAGAGTCCCCAGGAAGATGGGTGACTCTCCCCGCCTTCAGCTGGGGGGGACGCATGTTGGACAGGCCACACGAAGGGCTTGCTCCCTCCCCGCATGACAGGGCCCAAGCCCCGGCCCGCCAGGCGTGACCCACAAGAATCACCCGCACCCCGTCTCCCGACGGAACTCCTGCCCCCGGACCTCCATGTATCACGGGACCGAGCCACCACCGGCTCCCCCGGCCGGATCAAGCCGCCATCTTGGGCCCTGCGCCACGAGGCCGCGTGGCCTCCACCCGACCCTAACCCTGGGCCTGGCCGGCCCCGACATCCCGGCACCACCATCCACCCAGGAGGTGAGCGGACCACTTGGCAGGTCAATGGGAGAACGAAGCGTCAAGGGCTCTCCCCCGCCAGGTGCCGATCGCCTCCAGCTCCCCCAGGCGCTGGCTCCACCCCCTGCTGGGTGTCTGGACACCTTCATCCCGGACCCTCCGACCTCCAAGTGCGAGGGTCCGGACATCAAAGGGCGCCAGACCTATAACTAGGGCAGCTCCGGAGCAGGACGGCAGTTGTTTCCTGGAGTCGAGAGACACCGAGAGAACTCAGCCTTGACGGACTACTGGCGCTGCCGTAGCCCTACCTTGTGAACTATCGTCCTGCCTGCTGGCGCTGCCGCGGCCTTCTGCAACATCCATCCTCGTCGGGACCTGCTGGCGCTGCCACGGCCCGTTGTAACGACCATCTTCACCGGGACCTGCTGGCGCTGCCGCGGACCGTGTATCGACCATCTTCCCGGGACCTGCTGGCGCTGCCGCGGACCTTGTATCGACCATCTTCACCGGGACCTGCTGGCACTGCCGCGGCCCGTCCCAGCTAGAACACCAAGCTCGAGGATTGTGAGCTATCCACCAGACCATCTCAACTACCAGACTGGTAACCAGACTGTCCCGCTACCCCCTTTTTCCCCATCTTGAGAGACTTGAATCGAGGGGACCCCTGAGTCCAGACCTCCTTGTACCATTGCATCGTACCTTAAGAAATTGCCTATAAAGAACGCTAAATCTTCTCCTTGTGTGGTGTCTGTCTGTGGGGGGGAAGTTATTTATCTGTACGATCGCTGGAGACGGCTCTCCCCGGAGACCTCTCCCCTTGTCCTCGGCCGACCCTCCCGGTCCATCTAACAGGGGCTGTGGGTCTTAGCTGATTGAGAACCCTCGCTCCCGGCACTCCTCATTTCCCCACAATGACCATGCTGCACCCGCGGTCCGGCACAGAGCAGCTATAGAATTTGTCGCTTCGAGTCCGGCGGAACTTCGACGGCGGGACAGGGCCCCCCGATTTGAACGAAATAAAGATGCGGCTTGGCATATTTAAGTAGCGCCAGCTCGACCCGAAAGTACGGAGCGCCACACATGACCATCGTAGTGACATTAACGACATTCACCAGACTCCGCGACCGCGGGCCTAGTTAGCATTGTCTCTCACTTAGTTATGTGGCGCCTACTCGACCCGAAGGTATAGAGCGCTTTTATGAGCATTGTATTAAATGTACTGAAACTCTGCGCCCGCAGTCCCAGTTAGCGATGTTTCTTGCATATTAAGTAGGTCCAGCTCATCTAGAAGGTATTAGAGCGCTTTACATGAGCATCGTATTTAAATTACCGGAACTATGCGCCCGCGGGCCCAGGTAGCGGTGTTTCTGGCATATTTATGTAGCTCCAGCCCGACCCGAAAGTTTTAGCGCTTTACATGAGCACCGGATATAAATTACCGGAACTCTGCGCCCGCGGGCGCAGGTAGCGATGTCTTTGATATTTATGTAGCGCCTGCCCGACTCGAAAGTATTAGCGCTTTTTATGAGAACAGGGACTGTGCAGCGCTTGGTGGGGGATTGCGGGTGGGCATGCTGGGGGCGGTGGGCTGAGCACTGTGGTTTTGGCATGGTGCTGCCACGTCGCGTGTGCTCGGTTTCCCTGTCCTCGTCAGGGGTTCGGGTGCCCACTCGGATCACAGGGGGTTGCTAGGCGTGTGATTTGGGGATTGGAACATAGTTAACCAAGACACGCAGGTTGCACTTACACCCTCCTGGCATTTCCGCCCAGTGTGTGCAACCCCTTCGTTGTTGTTCAACCAGCTGTACGGTTAGTGGTGAACAGGGGCAGTCGCGTGGGGACCCCCTTTGTCGCTGCGCCTCCAGACCTCATTGTGCATTGCGGGGCGGCGCCTACCTCGGCTTCACGTGATCTCTAGGCATCGCGGGGTTGAGGTGCCATGCACGGCAGTGGGGGGAGTGGAGCGTCGGTTTGCACAGTGCTCCGAGGCACAAGCTGCTGGCTTGGGCAGGGAACCAGGGATCGAGCCCCGGGGTCGCGTCCGCATCCTGTATTACTGGGGCATAACATTCTATATCGCCGTGACAGAATGTCATGTCCTACCCTTCGGGTCGAGTTCGCGCTCATTCGCAACGTGCCCGATTCCTCCTCTGCGGAGTCATTCTAAATTAATCCTTAAGCAGGGATGCCGGGCCATGAGAGGTCCGCATGGCTGTGGATTGCGCGGCCGCGCCCACCTCGGCGTCTCTTGGTTACCTTGCCCCCCGGAGTGGTTGGGCATTGCACGGCAGTTGTGGGGGTGGAGCGCCTGGTTTGCACGTCTACAGTAATTAGTAGGGCTGTCCATTGATCGCGTCTCACCTGGGTGACTGGAGGTCATCACTGTTGGAAATTAGCACAACACCGTGTTCATAGCCCCCTCCACCAGAGGGATCCAGGTACAGGCTTGGGGACACTTGTAGGAATACAGCCATGTTGGGGCCACTGGGTGGCATTGGCTCTCGTCCGTCCGCGTGCCTCGTCGTTCACGCGCCCAGCAGCCCCTGAGCCCTTCGTTCGGTGAGTCCGCCTGCCTCCTCTCCCCGCCCCGGCCCCGTACCTGGGCAGCACCAGGTGACGGGGCCCTGTGGTCGGAATACCACGGGCGGGGGCGGTTGCGGGCTGAAAGCCAGGCCCAAGCGCCGGCCAGAGAGGTTGTGTGGGAGGCGTGGGGTGGGGGCGCGGGTTTGAGACTCTCACGTACAAAGTTACAGGTCTAAGCAACTGTCTCTGTTCCGGTCGCCCCCTTTTGTTAGTGCCTCCTCCGGGCCCCCCGGGGCCGCGCCCCCTCCCCCCTTTCCCAGCCCTGGTTGTGGCAGCCTTGGGTCGTGGCTCGGTGGCCAAGTGGCAAGGCTTCGATCTCGAGTGACGATGTGGCCTTATGGGTAGAGCTGCGGACTGTGGCGCTGGAGCACATCGTTCGAGCGGCTTCGGCGCAGCATGGTGTGATTTTCGGCAAATCACTTGATTGCAACCTGGGGAGGAATTGGGGTCCGTCGGCTACGCTGCCGACCTTGGTGAGGCTAACAGGGCTCGTGCCTCGAGGTCGCCTCCACTTCCTGGGCTATTCCCGTCTTCCCCTTGTACCTGAATGGGGTAGGTAATTACGGTGCCCGTGTTCAGCGCTCCAATACCTAACTTAATTATGGGATTATTGGACGCTTCCTTGATGAAACTTATTCCTACAATTTATAAGCGGACCCGCCGAGCCTCATGTTTGTTGTGGATTTGACAATTGGCATACCTTGCCACTCAAGCGCCTTGGCCGGCGCATGCATGGGGAGGCGAGATGCTTGTCGGGGAGTTGTAGGGATTAGGTACGAAAGGGGAGCAGTGAGGGCAGCGAGTCCTCGCGGCCCCTTCACCCGCTCACCTCCGCGAGGCAGTGGCTTGGCTCCTGGGTAGGTGTGCGGTCCGTCTGATGCTTCCCTGCTGTCGGGTGCTGGAACCTGCAAGTTCGTGGAGCATCTGGGGACAGGAGTTGGTTTAACGGATAGGGCGCTCGCGCGCAGACCTGGGTTCGATTTCGGCATTGGCGCCGATCCTCCGTGATTCTGGGCAAATCACAATCCCCTCGTGCCCAAGATATTAATAATGTGCGTCCCCTACGTAACGCATCTGGTGCTATGTAAGCGCTCTGATATCTGATTGGACCCGGCAGGCCAGCGCTATATATAACTGCCACATTAATCAATCGGTATAGTGGTGTGGCGCTGTGGCCGGGCGACTGACTCCGGAATCTGGGGATCACGGTTCGATCCCCGGCGCCGCGGCATAGCTTTCCAGCACCAGGTGACTCTGGGCCATCGCATGCTTAATCAAAAATAAAAAAAAAATTTAAAAAAAATTAAAAACAACACCGGAGCTTGAGGGTCGTGGGTGCCAGTTTGTGTCGTGGGGGTGGTGCGGCCGAGCCTCAGTCATCCCCGCTCCCTGGACTTTATCTTGCACACCGGGGTGAGGGGGGGGGCTAGCACCAAGCCAAGGTCGGAGCAGGTGACGGTTACTGCGATTTTATCACTGTAATCATAAGCATCCACTTACTCCTCAGGCTGAAGAGGTCTATATTGTTGACGCCCCCCTTGTCTTGCATGATGTAATATGGGTATGAAATTATAGTTCCTTGTATGTTGGATTGATTTTCGCTTGGTTGAGCGATTTGTTCGGTGCTTAATTTTCTTAGATATGTTTTTGCCGAAGTCCAAAGTTGACTCAGTGGTTTTGGGAGGGCTCCTACGTTTTGGGTCTAGCCAGGTCTTGCAAGCCTCTCTGGGACTGGGGGTAAGGGGTGCCGTAGGGGTTGTTTCTGCGGCGCACGGGTTGGAGGTGCCCTTTCGCCTAAAAGCAGAGTGAATTATAGCAGGGCAGTCGGGTGCGCGTTAGGTGTTTTCTGCCAGCAATAACTGGGGTCAAGGGCAGATTTGGCGCTAGGGGTGATTACTTTGGCTACATTGCCAGGCGTTGTGATCCAGGCCTCATTGTGTCTCGCGTCGCACCAGCTTGTCGGGGGCATGATGTACCTTCAGCAGCGGCACTGTTACAGGCTGAATAGATTACCCAAGGCGACTTCTTCTGAGGACTACGCCATGGCGGGCATTCGTCCTCCAGAGAGTCCAGGGGTAGGTGGTCAGTCGGGTTGGTTTTATACCGCATTTTAGGTAAAGGGGGTTGTTGTTCCCCCTCTTTTGGCTTAAAGTGTCAGGCCACTAGGTGGCACGGCTCCTATGTTTTCTCAACCGGTCCGAATGATACCTGGTTTTTCATGCCCACAATGCTTGTGGGACAGCTTTTTCAGGGCAGCTGCTCCTAGGAGGAGGGGGAGTGTAGCAGCAGAAGGCGTGGTGGCCGTAGCTTGGGGTGTCGACCGTGGCTCGAGTTTTGGGTGCACGATCTGGAATAACGCAGCGAATACGGTAGTTTGGAAGACTGTTTTGCCGGTGATGTACCTTCAATAGTGACCCCAATAGTGTCTGAGCGGGAGCTTGCACGCCTTGTCATTTCGTAACTGTAGCAGGTTCTAAGAGATTGCTCAGCCTTCGCATTTCGAAGCTACAGAGGCAGTGGCAGGATATCCCTCGGGTTGTAGGGGCACAAGACAGTGGCAAGTGATCAGGATATCCCTCGGAGTGAAGGGGCACGTGGTAGGGGCAAGTGATCACGCTTCAGCAGGAGTGGCCAGGTGATCTTTGCATGCCTGGCGGATGCCCCGGGCACCACGCTGCCTGGTCGTGCCTTTGGTCAGGGTTTACCGTTCGTATGAGCTTGGAGCCGCGGGTCCGCGCTACTGAATCGATCAGGCATAATCAAGTTGCTGTCGCGTCGCCCTGGTTCCTTTTGCCCATTTCCAGCCTTTCCGGTCTCCTGCTTTAAGATTGGAAGACTGCGGGGGAGGGGCTGTTAACCGTTCAACTTTGTCAACGAAGCTGCTGTGTTGCGCGCTGTTCGGCGGTGCTGTAACGGCCAGTGCCCCAAGACCGTAACGGTGTAAGGAAGGTCTGCGCTCAGGGTCTCGTAGGCAATGAGGGGGGCCCCGAGCGGCAGCCGGCTAAAGGGGTCGGCTTCACCGCCAGCGCTAGGAGTGTACATCACCAGTCAGGCGTCGCAATGGCTGTTGCTTTCCAGTGTGCCCACGGCACGTGCACGTGTGACTGTTTTAATCCGCTTCGGTTGGTTCAGCTGGTTAGCCATAGTTCTGTCACTTACGGCCAATCCCAGACTAACGTACATAAATGGTCAGGGTGCCTTGCTGAGATTGTCATCCGCTTACTCTGGTCAGCACAGCGGGAGTGGATTGGCTGTGCGGTCCTCACAGGTGAGGCGGGAGGTTTAATCTGCTTGGGTCAGCACCCGTCTTAGGGGCTTGGTCTCAATGCTGTGTTTCATTGGCAAATGCGACCGAGTGGACTTGAAACACCTAGTAAATGCGCGGTGTGTTGGTGGCCGGTCGGTATGCCATAGCCAGTGCCTGAGCATGCTGGGTAGCCCTGCAGACCAGTTGTACTCTGGCAAACACTTGTAGCTGCGCAGGGCTCCCTTGGTCTGTCGGGGTCTGTTATATTAGCCGGGCACTCCTGGGACGCTTCACCACTATGGTCGGGAGCAGTGGGAGGTGTCACCTTGCTTCCAGCACCTAGGCTAAGAAAAGGGTTACTCCTGTGTTGAGTGAGTGTTAATGTTACCTGGTCGTTCATTGGGGCTCCGTAGGGTAGGAGGACCTAGCGGCAAGGTACAGCTAGGGTGTAACCCCTGGGTTAGGTGTGCACGGCTAGGATCTGAGGGTAACCAGCATAGGCTTGCTTCCAAGGTTTGTGAAGTGGATCAGATGTGCCAAGCTGTGCTGCATAGCACCACGCATATTCTATAGGTGGCAGTTTGAATCTAGTTCCTTTGCACAGTCAATGTTAGGTTTTGATTCCTACACGCCTGCACACCTTCGCGTAGATTGTACACTCAGGACACATGTTACACGTTGAAAGGATGTCCGTTGTTATTTACTCGAGTGTTATTGGTTATTTCCTGGGTTATCCGCGGGTGTAGAGGGGCACTTGCCTGAGGGGGCATGCCGGCTCCGGACCTGCATGGGCTAAGACTGGTCTGGCTGGACCTGGGGAAGCCCGGTTATCAGCTTGTATGTTAAAAGGCAAATTCGGTTTTGGCTTCATCAGGAAAGGTCTTATTCACGCCAAATCCACAGGGTGCCTGGAGGGAGATGGGGTACACCTCTCTAGTTGAAGCATGGATCTTTTCCTACTGGACTTAGGGGAAGCTTTGGCTGCAGCAGGTTGTAAGTAATAGGATACCTTGGCAAGGAGCCCGCTCAGGAGAAGCCATTGAGGTGTCAAGGAGAAAAGTTAATAGCGCCATGTGCAAGTTCACTGAGCTAAGAGGCTTTGGCTTCATCAGGCATGGCCTTTTACACGCCAAATCAACAGGGTGTCTGGAGGGTGATGGGGTGCACCTCTCCACGCTAGGCATGAATTTAATTTTACTTGACCTTGGTGAAGCCTTGGCAGCTGCGGGTTGCGAATAGACTGGACCTACTGGACCTAGGGGAAGCTTTGGCTGCAGCAGGTTGTAAGGAAATAGGTCTACCTTGGTGGGGGGCCCTGGTAGTGACGGTGGCCACTCCCAAGGCTGTGGAGGAGTTACAGGGCGATCCAGGGTCTGCACATACCAAGGGGTACAGCATGCAGCAGCACCGCGGGGTGCTAAGCCAGGATACCCAGGGATGTTTAGCGGGTCCCCTGGAAGAACGACGGCGCCCCGTTAACCGAAAGGCGGTTGTGGGTCTGAGCAACCGGGGGCTGCCATGTATGCTCCGCCCACCCATCACGGGGGGGGGCGTGTGAAGCATGTGGACTGGTGGTCCACGGATGGGAGGGGTGGACCCTCCCAATATTTGGTATACACCAGTTGGCGTTGCCATGGTGACTCTAGGCTTATCAGACGGGCAGGAGGCATAGGGCTGGCCTGCCCTGGGATCGCCCGTAAGATAACCCACCTTGTTTGCATATTGGTTATGCTAATAAACCTGCAGCAATATTTCTCCACTTACATTACAGTGTTGTGTGTTTTATTTATGTACTTATGTACTTATGTGCTTTGTGATAACTGTTGCCGATATTGGCACTATGTAAGGCTGCCCGGGGGGGGGTTGCGCAGCGGCCCGCCCCTTGGAGGGCGGCCGCCTTAGTGCCACAGGAAGGCACAGGGGTGGGAGGTCGAGTCCCTGGGCTAGTCCGGGGGAGACCCCAACAGATAGCTGTTTCCGGCGAGGGCGGGCAGGAGACAGGGGTACTTATACTGTCTCCGCCCCCTCCTCGTCCTCTTGTCCGCTCGTTCGCCTTGCCCGCCCCTCCGCTTACCCGGCGTCCGGAGGGACAAAAGGGGGAGGGGGCAGGTTTTTTCTTACAATTTTACTTTGTGTTGCAGGAGGAGTTACAGGGCGATCCAGGGTCTGCACATACCAAGGGGTACAGCATGCAGCAGCACCGCGGGGTGCTAAGCCAGGATACCCAGGGATGTTTAGCGGGTCCCCTGGAAGAACGACGGCGCCCCGTTAACCGAAAGGCGGTTGTGGGTCTGAGCAACCGGGGGCTGCCATGTATGCTCCGCCCACCCATCACGGGGGGCGTGTGAAGCATGTGGACTGGTGGTCCACGGATGGGAGGGGTGGACCCTCCCAATATTTGGTATACACCAATTGGCGTTGCCATGGTGACTCTAGGCTTATCAGACGGGCAGGCGGCATAGGGCTGGCCTGCCCTGGGATCGCCCGTAAGATAACCCACCTTGTTTGCATATTGGTTATGCTAATAAACCTGCAGCAATATTTCTCCACTTACATTACAGTGTCGTGTGTTTTATTTATGTACTTATGTACTTATGTGCTTTGTGATAACTGTTGCCGATATTGGCACTAAGGCTGTGATCCCACAGTCCCGCACTTAGTCCACCCTCCCTACCATGCAACCCAGCTGCCCGGTGAACCCCAGCCCTGCTGGGCACCCCATGCAGGGAGCTGTGTCGGGTCCCCCCTAAACCTGACACCCAACTGGTGGGCAGGGGCCGAGCCCCCGCTCGAAACAGGCCCACGGTCTCGCTGACCCAGGTACAGCCCCAGCCTGCTGCAGCACCCTGCCCTGCAGGCCAGCCTGTGCCGTCCTGCTGACCCCAGAAACCCCAACCGCGAAGGGGCGAGGCCTCCAAAACGTGTCACCAGCCAGTGGCTGAGGGCATCCCGCATCGCCCGAGCCTGAGAGCAAGCTGGCCGCTTCACACAGACCCCCGGCGAGTAGAGGGGCACCCGGATGTTCCCCACCCGCTCTGGAAGCACCAGCCACCTGGCCCGAAACCGGGAAGGCATGTGCTACCGGCACAGCGGACGGAACCCCCAGCAGTACCCGAAGGTTTGCCCCAGTGATTCTCACCCTCCTGTGCCCTTCCGGCCTCGCGACCCGCCAATGCAACCGGCCCACGTAGGCCTGGTCCGCTGCAGGCATCGCCGATAGATAGGACACACTGTCTAGGATATAACCACCCTGCACGAGCCCCTCGTCCCTAAGGACGCAACGCGGAGTAATTGCCATCGTGTCTAGTGCCCCCGCAGGCTGGCGCACTGATGTGGACCTCCTAGGGGTAACAATTTCGATCCCCGCAGCACCGAAGAACCGTTTACATGGCCAAAGGTCAACGGACTAGTCTTCCCCCGGGGATTTCGCGCAAGGAAAGGACAGGGGAGGAAGGGGTGGGATTAGGGGTGGGGTCAGCGGGGAGAGGTTAAAGGGGCTGGGAGAGGAAGTCCTTCCTCTTCCTTCCCCAGCGCCTCAGGGAGCAGTTAGGCGAGCTTTGGGAGTTCGGCGAGCTTTGGTTGTGTGGGCAATTGGTGACGGGCCTCTATGGGGGTACGCGACGGCGGTGCGGGCGGTTTGTTGAGCCTGGTTGTCCCGTGAGTGGGGGGCTCGATTATCGGCGTTGGAGCGGCGGTTGGCAGCGGGTCTGCGGGAGCGGAGCAGCGGACGCGTGGCGGCCTCGTCAGGCGACGTGTGGCGGCCCAGGTGCGGTGCGGTATCGGCGGAGGAGGAGCGGGCGTCGGCGGAGGCGTTCCGGTGGCTATGGAGGTAAGGGGGGGTCAGGTACCTGATGACGCTGCGGTGCGCGCAGCGCTGCAGCTCCTTGGGCGCGCCGGGAGGGCTGATTTGTTGAGGCCGGGGGTCTTGGAGCAGGCGTGGGTGGGCATGGCCAGGACACCGCGAGCGGCATCAGCGGGGGTGGCGGCGGCAGTGGCAGCATGTCAGGAGGAACCCCCTCCCAAGAGACTTGCGGCGGCGGCGCGGGGGGCCAAGAGGCTGGGCCCGGGGGACAAGCTGGGGGATAGGCGTCTGAGCCTCCCTGCGCTGGGGTTAGTGGGGGGTGGTGGCGGGGAGGGGCGCGGGGGGGTGGCTGTCGCGGGCTCGGTTGTGGCGGGGGGGTCCTCGGGGCGGCCCTGGCGGGGGGACGGAGGGCCCGGGGGGGGTCAGTGGCGACTGGGCAGGGGAGTGGGGCGGTCCTGGTGGTCTATAGCGACGACAGTGAGCTGGAGGGGGATTTTGAGGAGCCTGTGGGGGAGGATTTTTCCCTGTACTTATCTGGCAGCGAGTCGGCTGGGGGGGAGGGAGGGGGGGAGGGGGAACAGCCCCCGAGTGGCTCGGGTGGGGGTAAGGGGAAGGTTGGGGGGCGGGGGGGCAAGGGCAAAGGCCCGGCGAAGGCGGTGGGGGGGGTCGGGAGGCGCCAGGTGACTCTGGGGGTGTGGGGCGCGGCTGCGGGGCGAAGGCGGCGGGCAGGGGCGGGGTCCGGTGGGAGGACCGCTGGGATGGGATGTCGCTGGAGGAGCGCATACGGGAACAGCGCAGATTGATTGAGGAGACGGAGCGTCGGTGGGAGGAGATGTGCGCGGCCAGGGATGGGGGGCACTCAGGGGGGGCATGGGCGGTGGACCAGGGTGCGGCACGCGGTGGGGGTGCTGGGCCGGCGGCGGGACGCGGGCGGTGTGTTGGAGGGAGGACCACCGGGGGGTCAGGGGGACCACTCCGGGGCACCTTCCTACCGCAAAGTTATAGCCGAGCGCCGCTGAGAAGCCTCCTAGGGGAGGTCTTTCTCCTATGATCGTACTAGGCCCAGTAACACCACCACACAGGACTCCGTGTCAGTTGCTTATCTAGGTATTTTATCAGTAGTAGCACATTCGAAATATTTACAGGGGGATCGAGAGATCCAGAAAGAGTCTCAATGTCTTTGTAGGGACAGGGTAGCGGGACAGTCTTAGTACCAGTCTGGTACGGGGAATGCTCTGCGCCAGACCTTGCGTTAGGCCGAAGGAGGCTCCGGGGACCGGAGCGGCAGGTGCTGGTCTCAAAGCAGCTCGGACGTGGAGAGCCACGACGGTGTCTGCAGGGCTCGGGTGGTAGTTCCGCTTGGGTCGAACCGCGACACAGTCAGCAGGGCTCCGGTGGTAGGTCCGCTTCGGTCGGGCCGCGACGAGGTCAGCTGGGCTCTGATGGCAAGTTCAACAAGGTCGGGCCGCGACAGCGTCAGCAGGGCCCCAAAGGTTCGTGAAGGTCTTTAAGCACGATGGAGCCGCGACGTCGTCAGCAGGGCTCAGAGTGTAGTTTCAGGATGAGTCTTTCTCCGTAGGGTCAGCCGCGATCCGATCAGCAGGGCTCTTGACTCCGGGATACAACTGCCGTCTTGTTGCCGGGTCGCCCCAGATATAGGTCTGGAGCCCTTTGATGTCCGGACCCTTGCGCCCGGGGGGGCGGAGAGGCCGGGTCGGGAGCGGCCAGACGCCCAGCAGGAGAGGCGCCAGGCCCAAGAGAGCTGTGGGGCGATCGCACCTAGGTGTGGAAGGACGGTTGGGGGTCCCATCGATACTGCCCTCCGCCGGGAGTGGGGAGGTGTTCACGTGGTATCCCCCTGGCCAGGGGTTGGCGCCCTGATGTCGGGCCTCGCTGGGACTGAGGCCGGGTGGAGCGGGGTCACGTAGGTGGTGACGTAGAGTCACGTACAATCCAAAATGGAGGAGCCCCGAGGTGCATGGGACCTCGTGCGGCTTAGCGAGGGGGAACAGGACCACGCCACGAGGCCGGCTCCAACACGGTGGATCTGGGTGGATGAGGCAGGGACTGACTTGACGTCTCAGAGACCTGGTGGTGCTGGGGCCCCCTCGGACTATGCCGGTCCTGGGGGGGGGGAGGGATCCAACACGCGTCCCCCCCAGCTGAAGGCAGGGAGAGTCACCCATCTCCTTGGGGGTTCTCCTCCACGGTGAAGTCCATCCCTTGCAGCGAGATGGACCATCGCAACAACTTGGGGTTCTCGCCCCGCATTTGCATTAGCCACCACAAGGGCCGGTGGTCAGTTTGGACTCTGAAGTGGGTGCCGAAAAGGTAGGGCCGGAGCTTCTTGAGAGCCCATACCACGGCGAAGGCTTCCCGCTCGATGGTGCTCCACCTCTGTTCTCGTGGCAGCAGTCGGCGGCTGATGAAGGCCACCGGTCGGTCGTGGCCCTCGGTGTCCATCTGGGAGAGGACTGCCCGAGCCCGTACTCTGAGGCATCGGTCTGAACCACAAATTCCTTGCTGTAGTCAGGGGCCTGTAGCACAGGGGCAGCACACATAGCCGCCTTGAGGGCTTCAAAAGCGGTCTGACAGCGGGGTGTCCAGTGCACCGCCTTGGGCTGCTTCTTGGAAGTGAGCTCTGTGGGGGGCCCCACAATACTGCCATAATCCTTAATAAATCGCCGGTAGTAGCCTGTGAGGCCTAAGAAGGCCCGGACAGCGGTCTGGGTTGCGTGGGGCTCCCACGCCTGGATGGCATCGACCTTTAACTGGAGGGGCGCCACCTGGCCACTCCCCACCTGGTGGCCCAGATAGGTCACAGATCCTTGACCGATCTGGCACTTGCTGGCCTTAATCGTGAGCCCGGCCCTTTGGAGAGCGGCCAGGACTTCTCGGAGGTGTCCTAGGTGCGCGGCCCAGTGGTTGCTGAAGACGGCAATGTCGTCGAGGTAGGCCGCGCTGAAAGCTTCTAGCCCGGCCAGGACCTTGTTCACCAGCCTCTGGAAGGTTGCCGGGGCGTTCTTCATACCGAAGGGCATCACCCGAAAGTGGTAGTGCCCATCGGGGGTGGAAAAAGCGGATCGTTCCTGGGCGCCGGGGGTGAGCTTGATCTGCCAGTACCCAGCGGTGAGATCAAAGGTGCTTAGGTAGCGGGCGGCCCCTAAGCGATCGATCAGCTCGTCTGCCCGTGGCAGGGGGTGGGCATCGGTCTTGGTGACTGCGTTCAGGCCCCGGTAGTCTACACAAAATCTGAGTTCCGGGGGGGTGCCGGGGGCGGCGGCCTTCGGCACCAAGACCACAGGGCTGGCCCACGGGCTGTCGGATGGCTCGATGACTCCGAGGGCGAGCATCTTGGAGACTTCGGTCTGTATGCAGGCTCGGACTCGGTCGGGTACTCGATAGGCGCGGTGTCGCACAGGGGGGCTGTCCCCGGTGTCCACGTCGTGGACGCACCAGGGGGTCACCCTGGGCATGAGAGAGAAGAGGGCAGCGAAGGGTTGCAGCAGCTTTCGGCAGTCATGGCGCTGTTCGGGTGTCAGGGTGGCGGAGAGGTGGACGCCCTCCAAGGAGCCGTCTTGGCCCGAGGACCCCAGGAGGTCTGGTAGGGGCTTGGAGTCGCTTTCGCCCCCATCGTCGGTAGCCAGCAGCAGGGTTAGTTTAGTTCGGGCAAAGTGGGGCTTGAGCCGGTTGGCGTGTAGGACCCAGAGGGGGTTCCTCGGGGACTCCATGTCGACCAGGTAGGTGACGGGGCTCTTCCTCTCGACCACCTTGAAGGGCCCGGTCCACTTGTCCTGCAGGGCGCAGGGGTCCACGGGCGACATGACCCAGACTTGCTGGCCCGGCTCGAACTCGATGGTCGAGGCATTTTCGTCATACCAGCGTTTCATGTCTTCTTGGCTGGCCTCGAGGTTGGCTTCTGCCAGGGCCCGGAACTTCCGAGTCTGGTTCCGCAGGGTCAGGAGGTACCGGTAGACGTCAGGGGGGGGCATCTTGGACGTTCGCCTCCCAGCCCTCCTTGACCAGGCTGAGGGGCCCTCGGACGGGGTGCCCATACAATAGTTCGAAGGGGCTGAAGCCCAGGGATTTCTGTGGTACCTCTCGATAGGCGAACAGGAGGCAGGGCAGCAGGACGTCCCATCTCCTCCTCAGGGGCTCCTCCAGGCCCTTGATCATCCCTTTCAAGGTTCTGTTGAATCGCTCAACCAGTCCGTTCCCCTGGGGGTGGTAAGGGGTGGTGAATTTGTAGGTGACCCCACATTGTTGCCAGAGGGATCTCATGTACTTCGAAATAAAGTTCGTACCCCTGTCGCTCACCACTTCTCGGGGGAACCCCACCCTGGAGAAGATGCCCATCAGGGCCCGGTCCACCACTGGAGCTGTCACAGTGCGGAGTGGGATGGCCTCGGGGTATCGGGTGGCGTGGTCGACCAGTACCAGGATGAAGCGGTGTCCCAGGGTGGTTCGGGGGTCGAGGGGCCCCACGATGTCGATCCCTACTCGTTCGAACGGGGTGTGGACGGCTGGAAACGGTTGGAGGGGGGCCTTGACTCGACCCCCAGTCTTTCCGCTAGCTTGGCAGGTCGGGCAGGACCGGCAGTGGTGGTCCACGTCTCTCCGCATTCGGGGCCAATAGAAATGGGTCACTAGGCGGCTGTAAGTTTTGTCTCGCCCGAGGTGTCCGGCGAGGGGCACGTCATGCGCCAGGTTCAGGAGGAACTCTCGGAATCGGAGGGGAACCACCAACACCCGGCCGGCTCCCAGTTCGGCGACTTTCTGCTCGCTATACAACAAGTCATTGTCCCAATAGATCCAGTGGGTTCCCGTGGGGTCCCCCGAGGCCTGGGCGGCCGCTTGCTGTCGGGCCCCCTCGAGGGACGGGCAGGCCTTCTGCTCTTGCTGGAATTGTTCGCGGGTGGGGCCCCCGTCGTGGCGCCACTGGGCCAGCTCGGGATCTCACTGAGGGAGGCGGCCTCGTCGGGGGAAAGTTCGGAGGGTCCGGCCTCATCGTCAGGTTTCTCCGTGCCGGATGAGGGTGGCAGTTCTTGACCCGTAGGCTCGTCGGGGGCCGCGGCAGCGGCTGGTTGGGCGGTCATGGACCGGGTGGTGGCGCAGGCCCACTCGGGCAGCCCTAGCATCCCCAGATGCTCTCGGCGCTCCACCTGGGCCCAGAGGGAGCTCTCTAGGTCGTTCCCCAGGAGGCAGTCCACCGGGGCGTCGTCGCGGACAGTTACTTTTAGAGTGCCTGACACTCCTCCCCACTCGAAGGGGATCCTGGCCATCCGGCACATGCTTTCGGTGTTGTCCGCGGTCCGGACAGGGCATAGGACATGCGGCAGGATTTGTTCGGGGGTCACCAGGTGGCAGCGGACAGCGGTTTCACTGGCCCCAGTGTCCCGGAGGGCTTCGGCCCGTTGTCCATTGATGGTGACCCACTGCTGGTACTTCTGGGTGTTGCTTGGGATGGCAGCTCGGGGCACCATTTCTCGGGGCCCAGGCATACGAGGGACATGGCAGCTGGTTCCCACTCGGGGGACCCGTCCTCGCGGTTTTCCTCCTCTTCCTCTCCTTCCCCCAGGGCTGCGGCGGCTATTTGTCGGGGAGGGGGCCCAGTGGTCCCGTTCCGTCGGTTCACGGGGCAGGCTGGGTCGCTCGCATAGTGGCCTGTCTGTTGGCAGCCGAAGCAGGTCACTGTTGGTCGGGGTCCAGGCCTGGCGATGGGGGTCCCTCTCCGGACCATGGTCGGGGACGTGTGGTTGGCGGCTTGGCCTCGTGGCGGGCTTCTGGGCGGCCCGGCCGGGAATTCTCGACTGCGGTGGGACCCCCCTCCTCCACCCCGCTGGCGAGGAGGTCCCGTGGTACTCCGTTGGTAGTCCCCCACGGGGTTCCGGGGGACCCGGGTGTTGACCCATCGGTCGGCTTCGGCGGCGAGCTTCCGGGGCTCGGTCAGCTTACTGTCCAGGAGGTGTTGCCTTAGTTCCACAAAGCAGTTGTTGGCGAGGTGCTCCCAGACAATGAGGTCGAACAGTTCGTTGTACGAGGTGACCTTGCTCCCTTTTATCCACCCTTCAAAGGCCCGGCTGAAGAAGTCCACGTATTCGACCCATGTGGTACCGGGGAGCTTCTTGCAGTCCCGGAAGCGCTGCCGGTACATCTCGGCTGATAGTCCGTAGCGTGTGAGTAGGGCTTCTTTCATGTGGTCGTATGATGTCATCACCGCGTCGGGGAGTTGCAGCAGGGTATCCCGGCCCTCGCTGAGGAACCTCCCCCATAGGCCGGCACCCCAGTCCTTCCAGGGTACCCGATGGGAGGTCATGGCTACCTCGTAGGCTCGGAACCACTGCTGGATGTCGTCGTTTTTGTAGTATTCCTTGACGACATCCTTGCGGATATGAATCTTTGGTTCGGTTGGTGGCAGAGCGTCCCGTGCCCCGGGGGTGCTGGTCTCCCCCGTTTTGGATTTTAGTTTGAGTTCCTTGAGGCTCCTCTCGTGCTCGAGGGTTAGCCGTCTCGTTTCTTTTCCTTGATTTCCTCTTGCAGCCGTAGTTGCTCCAAGGCTAGTTTCTTCTCCGCTAGCAGGAGTTCACCGTCCAGCCGGAGTCGTGCGAGGTCCATTTCGTGTGTCCGGACCCTCTCGCGTTCTTGCATTTCTTCGGGGGATAGGCCGGCTTCCGGGATGCTTCGCCCCCCATCTGTCGGGGTCATGGTCGGTGGCAGGTTTCCGTCCCGGGCCGAGGTCCCTTCGGCTCGGGGTGGAGTGGTCTCGGATTCTGCCCAGGCTTTCAGGGCTTTCTGCATTTCTTCCTTGGTGCCCAATCCTGTGGTTGGGATCCCTTTGTCCTTGCAGAATTGTTTCAATTCTTTGTGGGTGTATTCTTCCAACCTTTCTTGCTGGAAGGTTGCGGCCACGGTTGTTTCTTGGCTGCTCATGGTTCTCTTTCTTTTTCCGTCTGGTTAGGCAGCGGGTGCGTTACTCGCCTGTACGATTGCGTCTGGCTCGGATCCTGTCGCTGGCCACCAAATGTTGGAGGGAGGACCACCGGGGGGTCAGGGGGACCACTCCGGGGCACCTTCCTACCGCAAAGTTATAGCCGAGCGCCGCTGAGAAGCCTCCTAAGGGAGGTCTTTCTCCTATGATCGTACTACGCCCAGTAACACCACCACACAGGACTCCGTGTCAGTTGCTTATCTAGGTATTTTATCAGTAGTAGCACATTCGAAATATTTACAGGGGGATCGAGAGATCCAGAAAGAGTCTCAATGTCTTTGTAGGGACAGGGTAGCGGGACAGTCTTAGTACCAGTCTGGTACGGGGAATGCCCTGCGCCAGACCTTGCGTTAGGCCGAAGGAGGCTCCGGGGACCGGAGCGGCAGGTGCTGGTCTCAAAGCAGCTCGGACGTGGAGAGCCGCGACGGTGTCTGCAGGGCTCGGGTGGTAGTTCCGCTTGGGTCGAGCCGCGACACAGTCAGCAGGGCTCCGGTGGTAGGTTCGCTTTGGTCGAGCCGCGACGAGGTCAGCTGGGCTCTGATGGTAAGTTCAACAAGGTCGGGCCGCGACAGCGTCAGCAGGGCCCCAAAGGTTCGTGAAGGTCTTTAAGCACGATGGAGCCGCGACGTCGTCAGCAGGGCTCAGAGTGTAGTTTCAGGATGAGTCTTTCTCCGTAGGGTCAGCCGCGATCCGATCAGCAGGGCTCTTGACTCCGGGATACAACTGCCGTCTTGTTGCCGGGTTGCCCCAGATTTAGGTCTGGAGCCCTTTGATGTCCGGACCCTTGCGCCCGGGGGGGGGCGGAGAGGCCGGGTCGGGAGCGAACAGACGCCCAGCAGGAGAGGCGCCAGGCCCAAGAGAGCTGTGGGGCGATCGCACCTAGGTGTGGAAGGACGGTTGGGGGTCCCATCGATACTGCCCTCCGCCGGGAGTGGGGAGGTGCTCACGTGGTATCCCCCTGGCCAGGGTTCGCTGGGACCGAGGCCGGGTGGAGCGGGGTCACGTAGGTGGTGACGTAGAGTCACGTACACTCCAAAATGGAGGAGCCCCGAGGTGCATGGGACCTCGTGCGGCTTAGCGAGGGGGAACAGGACCACGCCACGAGGCCGGCTCCAACACGGTGGATCTGGGTGGATGAGGCAGGGACTGACTTGACGTCTCAGAGACCTGGTGGCGCTGGGGCCCCCTCGGACTATGCCGGTCCTGGGGGGGGGGGATCCAATCCAGCGCAGTTTGCTGGCAGAGGCCAGGGTGGGCCGGCGGGGCGCACGACGGCCTCCAGACGCCGGGGCGAAGCAGCAGGGGGGTCCGCGGCGGCCTGCCCTCCATCGAGGGAGCGGGCATCGTCGGCGCCGGAGTATGAGTTTGTGCAGGGCGAGGAAGGCAAAGGTGTGAAAAGAGTGATGCGTGAGGTGCGGATGGAGTCTGGTGCGGTTGACTTGGATGACGAGCTGGATTACGAGTCAGAAAGTGAGGAGCTGGAAGAAGGTGAAGTGTGAGATGAGCAGGGGCTGGAGGCAACGCGGAGGTTTGGTGTTTTACAGGCGCAAAAAGCCAGCTGCAGCACGACGCCAGCGGTGAAGACGAAAGCCCCGACTCCCGGCGGACGGGCCCAGGTGGTGCCACGCACTCTAACAGGTGAGGGAGCGTGGTGGGGGGTGTGGGATGGGGGGGACAAAGGGGGGCGTAGGAGGTCCTGCAGGTCGGTTGGGGTTGGGGATGGGTCGGTGAGGGTGGAGGGAGAGGCTGCGAAGCAAACGGTTCCGGCTAAGACGGCGGCTCTGGAGGGGGAGGGGGAGGGGAAGCGGCTCGTGAGGGCCGGTGTGCAGACGGACAAAGAGGGGGAGAAAGAGGGGAAAGATGAGGGGGGGGAGAAACATAAGAAGAAGTTGCCCTATATGGGCCTGGCGATGCCTTTTGGGTCGCACTTGTCGGAGAAAACGAGGGCGAGGATCTGGAAGCATGAGTATGTGGATGTGTTCAAGCTGTTGTGCTGGGAGATACAGGCTAAGGAAGGGTCTAAGGAAGAGGAGTGGGAGTTGACGAGGCGGCCGCGGGTGCCGGTGAACATGGAGAATTGGACGTCGGCCTTTTTGATTTACGCGAGCATCTATTGTGAGAAACATCAGGATAGGGCGATTGCGTTGTTCAAATATATGGATATCATCCGCAAGGCGCAGATGCACTTTGGGGGTTTCGCGTGGCTCAGTTACGATGAGGAGTTTCGGGCGCGGATCAGCGTTAACCCTGACAAGCCCTGGGGTGAGGTAGACCAGGAGTTGTGGGTCCAGTGGATGTCTTCGACGCAGTCCTCCGCGTCCCCGCATACGGCTAGCGGGCTCCCGGTGTCGTATCGGCCTTTTCAGTCCCGTCCCGCCTCGACAGGGGTGGGAAGTGGATCTAGTGGAGCCGGGGGAGCGGGCGGGCAGGCTGCCGCTGCAGGCGGACCAGGTCAGCCGGCCAAGAGCGGGGGAGCCAACACGGGGGCCTGCTGGAATTTTAACAAGGGTTTCTGCACCCGCCACCCGTGCAAGTTCAAGCACGAGTGTTTTAAGTGTGGTGGGCGGCACCCGGTCACAACCTGTTTTACCCTGGCCACTCCCTCCGAGCAGTGGCGGGTTACCAAGGGCAGAGGGCAGGCTGGGCCAAAGGGCTCCTACACCGGTTAGTGTGGAGGCCATGGGTCCTTGGCTCTCCCGCTATCCTGATCGGGAGGCGGCTTTGAAGCTGTTTTGGGGGTTCACGGAAGGGTTTCGGGTGGGGTACCAGGGACCGCGGGAGTGCAGATGGGCGGAGAATTTGAGGTCGGCGAAGGATTTGCCTGGGGTGGTTGAGGCGAAATTGCGGAAGGAGGTTCTGGAAGGCAGGATCGCCGGCCCGTTTGACACGTGGCCGTTGCCGGAGCTCATCATATCCCCTTTGGGGGTGGTGCCAAAAAAGGAACCAGGGGAATTTCGCTTGATCCACCACTTGTCGTGGCCCGAGGGGTTGTCGGTGAATGATTTCATCGCGGAGGAGGATTCCCGGGTGCTGTATGCGTCGGTGGATGATGCGATCGCGCTGGTGAGGGTGTGTGGGCGGGGGGCAGAACTGGCTAAGTGTGACATCAAGTCAGCGTTTCGCCTTCTGCCCATTCACCCGGCTGACTTTTCTCTGCTGGGGATGCAGTTTGGGGGGGCGATCTTTGTGGATAAGGTTTTGCCCATGGGTTGTGCGGTGTCCTGTGCGTTGTTCGAGACTTTCAGTTCTTTCCTGCAATGGGCCTTCACTGACAGGGCGGGGCACCGGCTGGTGTCCCACTATCTGGATGATTTCTTGTTCGTCGGGCGCGGACAGTCGGGGGAGTGCGGGGAGGCGTTGTGGCAGTGTCAGAGGATGGCGGGGGAGTTTGGGGTCCCGTTGGCGCCGGAGAAGACGGCTGGGCCGAGCAGTTGTCTGGCGTTCTTGGGGATCGAATTGGACTCCGTCGCGTGGGTGGCGCGCCTGCCCCAGCAGAAGGCGGAGGAGATGCAGGAATTTTTGGGCCAGGTGGTGTTGCAGCGCAAGATTGATTTGAGGTCCGTCCAACGGTTGTTGGGTTTGTTGAATTTTGCGTGCCGAGTGGTGCGGGCTGGCAGGACTTTTTGCAGGCGCCTGGGGTTGGCTATGTCGGGGGCGGTGCTGCCCCACCACAGGGTGAGGATTTCCATGGCGGTCCGGGCGGATCTGCGGGTCTGGCGAGGGTTCTTGAGCGACTTTAACGGGGTTTCCTTGGATTTTGCGGATGACAACATGGTGTGGCAGGTGCAGATCTTTTCGGATGCGGTGGGGGCTCGCGGTTTTGGAGTTTTCTGGGACGGAAGGTGGTGTGCGGAGCAGTGGCCGGCGCACTGGTTGTCGCAGGGCAGGAGTATTGCGTTTTTGGAGTTCTTTCCGCTGGTGGTGGCGCTGCAGGTGTGGGGACAGGAATTCCAGAACAGATCTGTGCTTTTCCATGTGGATAACCGAACAGTGGTTGACCTGGTGAATCATCAGAGGGCGAGGGACCTGAGGGTGCTGCGCTTGCTGCGAAGTTTCATGCTGCTGTGCTTGCGTCTTAATGTGCTGTTTCGCGCGAAGCATGTGCCAGGCGCTAGCAATGACATTGCGGATGCATTGTCTCGTTCGCAGTGGCAGCGTTTCCGAAGGTTGGCGCCCGGAGCAGAGGTTGTCAAGACCAAGGGGCCGGAGGGTATCTGGAGCTGGGGGGAGTGAGAGTGGTGAATTTGGTGGAGAAGTCCGTTGCTGAGTCCACGAGGCGGGCGTATCGGTTGGCTTGGGTGGAACTGGGTGCGTTTCTGAGATGGTCGCGGGATGCTTGGCGTATGTCTCAGAGGGAGTGTGAGGAGGGGGTGATGCGGTATGTGTTGCATTGCATGGACAGGGGTTTGTCGCAGGTGACGATTGCGGGGAGATTGGCGGGGATTTCTTTCTATGGTATGGTTTATTTGGGTTTTGATCCAGCCAGGAGTGAGCTGCTGAGTCGGATGCTGAAGGGTTGGGGCAGGGAGCGGGGGGGGCGGGGGAGTGGGCCTGTGCGTGAAGCGATCACCTTTGAGTTGCTGGTGGATGTCGTGGCGGAACTGAGTGTGTGTTGTTACGACATGGCCGAGGTAGCGTTGTTCCGGTTGTGCATGACTTGGATGTTTTTTGGGGCTTTCCGGGTTTCGGAGTTGTTGGGGGGTAGGGGTGCGCCGGGGCTGAGGTTTGAAGATGTTCGTTTGGATGGGACGCGTTTGGGAATCTGGCTGGGACGGTCAAAAACGGACCAGGCTGGAAGGGGAGCATGGGTGTGGTTGTGTGAGTCGGGGGGGGAGGGAGTTTGCCCGGTGCGTGAATGGGGCAGTTTTTGTGGGCAGGTCGGCTGGAGTGTGGGCGAGATTTTCTGTCATGCCTCCGGGAAGAGGGTCACAGCCTTCCAGCTGCTGGCGGTTTTGCGCATGGCATTGAGGCGCCTCGGTAAGAACCCGGCTGGGTATGGGACGCACTCCTTCCGGATCGGCGTGGCGGCGGCGCGGTTGGGGTGGTCCTGGGACAAGATCCGGCGGAATGGTAGATGGAGGTCGCGCTGTTGCCAGCGGTACGTCCGGAAGTAGGGCAGAGGGGGCGCGTTGGCTGTTGGAGCGTGTCTGTTGTATTTCGTGTTCTAATTTCCTTTTTTCTTTGTAGGTTGTATTGGGGGTCCGGGAGCCAAGACGGTTACCTGGGTCGTTGGTCATTCGTTTGTTCATTGGGCATCCAAGTATTCCGACAGGCAGGTGTACGGTCGTAACCTGGGCCTGAGAAGCAGCAGTCACGAGGTATTTTGGTGGGGCAGGAGTGGGATGCACTGGGGAGAGTTATTGCCCTGGCTGACCAAGAAAGTTTCACAGAGAGGCTGTCCGGACTTGCTCGTCATCCATTTGGGGGAGAATGACCTAGTGAAGCAATCAGGGGTGTCACTGCTCTATTTGATGCAATGGGACTTGGAGGCGATGAAACGCAATCTGGCTGGCGCCTGTATTGTGTGGACTGAGTTCATTCCTCGACGAATCTGGAGGGGGGCATTGAAGCCCGCAGCGATGGAACGAGCCCGGAGGAAGCTGAATAGGGCCATGCGGGTTTTTTGTGAGAACACTGGGGTCAAAGTGCTGGCGCACACCGAACTGCGGCTCGAAGAGCCTCTGCTTTTTAGGGACAATGGAGTGCACCTTTCGCACATAGGCAACGCGTACTATATGATGGAGTTGAGGGATTTCATCAGTGGTTTGTGGAATGAGTCGATTTGGTGTCGGAGAGAGTGAGGGTGAAAGGTGCACTTGTGAGGGGTGGGGCAGGTAACCGCCCTCCGGGGGTTCCCTTGTTGGCGAATTGGGGAGGGGGGAGGAGTCCATGACGGGCATACTCACCCTTCCGGGTAGGGGGATACTGGTGAAAGGTGGGGGTGCGTCAGATCAGTGTACGATGAATGGAGATGATGGAGAAGTTTGGAAGAGAAGGGAGGAAGCGAATGGGATAGGTGAGGAGGTGCTGTGTGAAGTGGGGATGGAGTAATTGGAGTCTGGGAGAGTATGGAAAGTGAGAAGTTATATTGTTGGCGATTGTTGGGGGGTTTGTGTTATGTTTGGTTATGATTGTCCAACCCTGTCCTAATAAAATGGCCTTTTACGCTAACTTACCTGGCGTGGACTGATTATTGCGCGATGCGGCCCCCGGGGGAAGAAAGGTCAACGGACTAGTCTTCCCCCGGGGATTTCGTGCAAGGAAAGGACAGGGGAGGAAGGGGTGGGATTAGGGGTGGGGTCAGCGGGGAGAGGTTAAAGGGGCTGGGAGAGGAAGTCCTTCCTCTTCCTTCCCCAGCACCTCAGGGAGCAGTTAGGCGAGCTTTGGCCACCCGCCCACCCTACAGTTGTGGGACTTGATTTCGGGTTGTGGAGTTTTTCTCAGCGTGCCAGTTTAGGACGGGTTGGGAGAGTGCGGAGCGAATTGGGGAGGGGGGAGGCGTCCATGACGGGCATACTCACCCTTCCGGGGAGGGGGATACTGGTGAAAGGTGGGGGTGCGTCAGATCAGTGTACGATGAATGGAGATGATGGAGAAGTTTGGAAGAGAAGGGAGGAAGCGAATGGGATAGGTGAGGAGGTGCTGTGTGAAGTGGGGATGGAGTAATTGGAGTCTGGGAGAGTATGGAAAGTGAGAAGTTATGTTGTTGGGGATTGTTGGGGGGTTTGTGTTATGTTTGGTTATGATTGTCCAACCCTGTCCTAATAAAATGGCCTTTTACGCTAACTTACCTGGCGTGGACTGATTATTGCGCGAAGATTCTGCCAGTCAAAGATGACCTTACCACCACGGGAGTGAGAGTAGCCCCCCTCCGGAAGGCCACCCCATGGGCAGCAAGCAGGCACCTTCAACCAAAACCCCTGAGCCCAAATCGGGCAGGCACGTCCAAGCCGGAAAGCATTTGGTATGTCTCCTGCTCCGTGCCCCCTCACCCCCCCACCGGACGGCACAGTGCTGGCCTCCGGCCAGGGAAGGGTGCCGCTATCGGCGCCCTCTCGGAGCTGACTGAGCTGGGTGGGCGGTGGCCTCCAAGAGCGGGCCACCGCCCAGCCAGGGCTGGTCACACATCCCTGCCTCAATGGAGGGGACAGGGGGAGGTGGGGCGGATCAACACTCACCGCAACTGTAAGCATCTCCTGCAAATGACCCCGATGACGACAGAGGGGCCAACCACAAGGCGGCGTGATCAGCACAGCAAAGAGGATGCCAAAATAGATGGGGAGCCCTATATGCCCCCCTTATCCTCAGCACGCAGGAAGTAACGCGTCTAGCGCGCCGCAGGCCAATCTGGGGGACTCCTCCCTGAGTTCCAACAACTAGGAAGGGGGTGGGTTAGTGCCCAGATGGCACTAGAGTGCCGCCGTCTTGAACGGCCCCCTGCATGGGCCACGGGCAGCCGCATAACTGACATGTAGCAATGAACAAGGGTCTTTGCTTAGTTATGAAAAGTTATCTGGCATTGTTAAAATGAAAAAAAAGTATTAACTAATTAGATATCTGTTCAACTTTGATGCTACTGAGTAAGTCACAACCTCTCCTGTGTAGCAACTTATATAATAATAATCGAAGAATTTATACATTCTTGTGAGGCCTGAACTGGCTTTGTGCATACTGGACCAAATCACATTAAAAGTGTACCCTTGCAGAGCTTACCAGGTTTACTCGCCATCTCATTTGAATAAACGTAAAATCACAATAAACAGCATAGAATGAACATATAATATATGCATGTTTATTATATGCATAGATATCACTTTTCATGCATGTACATAATGCCTCTAGTGAAGAGTTTCTTTGGGGCCACTAGCTAGACAATACTTAGCAAAGTTTTATTATGTAATAAAGAGTTAATGCCCTCTTGCCCAAGGGTTAACTGTTTTGAGTGCCCTCTCTGGAGGAAGTTAAGCACTGATAATTGTCTACCCCACACATATGGGTCCGAGCTGAAGGCCGCAGTACCTAATAAAGGAGGGGTGGATTAATAGCTGTTAGTGCGCGACAGCATAAGTCTGCTTGCGCTCACTAACCCCTGCCATGGACACATACACCTAACTGCAAGCTTCTATGTGTCCTTCTACATGTCTTAGAATACAGGCAAAGAGCAGTGTCAGTGGCAGCATCATAGCTGAATAGCCTCACTATTACACACAAGGTGGCGATGAGGCTGTAATCATGGTCTAAAGGAAAGAGCCGCCCTACTATGAGCAGGGACATATCCCGCTCACAGTACCCGCTTCACCCTAGACCACCCGGCAAAAACAAAGCATGTCCAGTAGTAATTTCAAGTATTATTGTTAAATGATGTGTGATGAAATCATTAAAGGCTGCCGCCCAATCACCGCAAAGACATGGACTTCAAAGATCTGCTCTTATCCCGCAAACCCCATGTACTAATTGGCCAAGCAACCTGTTTTTCCACATTGATAACAGGCTAAATGAATAAACTGCTTTCAACATGACCTCATGGTCTTAATGTGTTGTCCTTGCTGTGATGGCAAGGTGAGGCACTGGGTTAACTCCTCCTGGTAGGATATGGGTGGCAATATCTACAGTGACATCAGAGCGGTGATGAGACGCAAAATCGAGGTGTAAATATCGACTGGCAGAAATATTGAGTCACAAATATCGTGAGTGAGAAATATCGACAGCAAGAATATCGAAGTCAAGAATATCGACGTGAGATAGGTAATATCAATGTAAAAAATATCTAAGTGTTTAGCATCGTTTGCAAAAATAAAGTTCTTAAAATATCGATTTTGTAATTAATGTTATGTATTGTAGTATATTTTAAATGTATGTGATGTATTTTTTCTATTAGAATTGTTTACATCTTTAAATATATGTGTTAAATTTTTAGTCGTTATTAATTTTTTTCATTTGAATTTTGCGTTTTTTAGTTCCTTAGTGGGTTGTGGGTTTATAGAGGAATAGGGTGGGAAGTTATGTAATTATATTAAATTAATGATTATCTTTTATTTATTAATATTTATTTAATCCAAGATTTAATCCACAGATGAGGAAAGAGGCAGCACACCCATTCACAATTGAACATTTTATTTGTCACCAACAATGCGTTTCAGCCAAAGGACGACCTTTATAATAATTAATAACATTAATTAACTACCCACATTTTAACCCTAGAATCCCCACAACAAACACCTAAATTAAACTGTGAAATAATAAACTACACAATTAAGACTTATTTTAAAATTACAAACTAATACTATTCAAACAACTAATTATAAAGTAAGTAAGCCCCTTTAACAGTATAAACACACAAAAAAAACAATAATATTTATTTAATTGAGATGTTATAGTGTTACATGTGTTAAATGATTTATTATTATTAATAATTGGTTGTTAAATAATATTAATTAATTAAGTGGTAATTAATTATGGTAATTGTGTAATTAATTTGTGGTGTGTGATTTGGGATTTATAGGGGTGAAGGATGGCAAGTAAGGTAATATTATTTTATATTAATAATTATTTGTTAATTAATTTAATTAAAAATTAATTATGGTAATTGTAATTAATTTTAGGTGTGTGTTGTGGTGTTTATAGGGGTAAACGGTGGGAAGTAATTTGTATTTAGTTAATTAATATATAGTTGTTAATTAATGTTAATTATTGCAAATTTATTTTGGGTAATTGTTTTTTACATTGATGTTTGTGACATCGATGTTGTGTCAGTGAACCCATCAGGGCCCCACCCTGTTGATTCTGGTCTTTTCATTGACCAATGGGCGAATTCTGTCTGGGGAGCAAGAAGAAAGCTAATGTTTCACCGCAGATGAAAACCGGTTGAGGCGCATGTCAAAAGCAAGGCCCATGCCACTGGGAGTTTTAAGGCTCTGGTGACATTCATGGGCATTTCTGAAGGAGCTTGGTAAAGAGGTGGAGCTGTGAAGCTTACAAAGGCGCTTGTAGGATCAATGTAAAAGTTTAGTACAGCAGGTGCGCTTCACAGGCATACAACAATTGAATTGAATTAAATTTATAAAGCGCAGCATATACCCTAAGGGGTCTTGGCGCTATACCTGATACAAGAACAGTGGAACAAAAAGCACAGGTTATCGTCTGGTTAAGCGGATTAAATGGCTTGTGTAAACAGCCATGTTTTCAGGTCTTTCCTAAAGTGAATCAAAGAGGAGGCGGCTTTTAGAGAGGAGGGAAGTGTATTCCAAAGCAAAGCTGTAGATCTGAAAAGACTCTTACCTCCCCACGTTATTTTTTTAAAAGGGGAGATAACCATGTTCCTAGCAGTTCCAGACCGTAGGGTCCTGTTGGGAACATACCATTTTAGTTTGTTCCTGAACTGTACTGGTCCCAGATTATGTAGAGACTTAAAAGCCAAACATAAGACCTTAAACTTACATCTTTGCCTGACTGGGAGCCAGTGCAATTTCTTTATGGCTTCTTTAGCTGAGATGTGCTTGGAGATATTCATAATGAGGCGAGCCGCCGCATTCTGTACCATCTGGAGTCTATTGATCAAGCCTGAGTTGATGGTATAGTAGAGGCTATTACAGTAATCCAATCGGGACAGGACCAGAGCCAAGGTCACTGTTTTTAGGAGATCCTCTGGTATGAAATGCTTTATTTTGTTAATTAGCCTAATGGCACAAAAAGAGATGGCTGTGACTTTGTTGACTAGAGATTTAAATTTCAGTTCCTTGTCAATGATGATACCTAGGTCCTTAGTTTTGGTAGCGGGTATTGGTAGCACCCCCAGAGCAGATGGCCACCAATTTGTTGTCCAGAGGGCAGGCTTTGTTACCCATGATGATTACCTCTGTTTTTGTTGCATTCAACCTCAAACAGTTGACATCCATCCAATCACTCACATTCTTCATGCAGTTCTTGAATGCCTCACCCGGGTGCCTTTCTTCCTTTGTTAAGGACACAACAATCTGTGTGTCGTCAGCGTAGGAGGCCAAAACAATTGAGTTGAATTGAGTTGCGACCCTGTCAAGAAGCCACCAATCTGTGGACCAGTCCTGTGAAGGGAAGGAGGTAGGAAAGATTGTTCATTTTGGGTAAGGTCATCATATCCTCCATGTGCAACAGTGCCAGTGAGGTGGGCAAGATAACTCAACATGACAGGCAAGAGTTAAATATGATGTGCACCGATCTTTATTACTATGTGAAGCTACCCCAAAATAAAGATAGCACGTCTACCCACATGCCTCAGTTGAGCACAAAAGAGCACAATACAGAAGAGGCAACAACGACATTTAAAGCCTACTTTGTAATATAAAGATATGTATATATTACCAAAAGCCAGAGTTCTGCAGGTAGAGTTCGATTCCACGGCCTCGCAAAATAGGTTTGACTACTTCACTCATTTTAAGAAACTAACCATGAATTAGTGGGATAAGAACTGTGAAACTTGAGCTTGGTTGGGTTTAGAAATGTTTTAAAGTATTCAGGGATATTTCATAAATAGAATAAGAAGGGTGTGGGGACTAATGTCCTCTAATCCTTTCTTTGAGTTTCAGGATATCTGAATAGCCAGCTGGTGGGATACCTGCAATTAGGGACACTAATTTGCTATGAAATATCTGCCTTGTAAAGAATTAAACCCTTTGTCTCTTTCTGATATATCCTTGAGAAAAATCCCACTTTTGTTCCTTTCATAACTCTGTAAAAATATTGAACTCTCCTGATATCTGTCATGGCTGGTGTGTTTTTTTCTGTGTGAACTGATCAGGGGGAAGTTGTGGGTGTGTCATGTAGAGCCTCTTGTGCTTGAGCGACATTGGTTAATGAAGGTGCTTGAAACTGTTTTTGACTTGTTGGGCAGAATAGTACCCCTAGTTTGGATACTGCTCCCACAGCTAGATTTTTTAAAGGTACTGGAACACAGGGGCTGATTTTATCAACAATAAAATTCTGCTGATAAAATGATGCATCGATCTGGCTGTAAGAGCTTCCTGGCGCTCATTCGCCAGGTGTTTAGGTAGAATATCGGAACCGAAAATATTGTGGACAAAATATTGTGCCAAGAATATTAAGAGCAAAAATATAGTGAAGGTAAGTTTCTTTGGGTTAGTAAAGTTTTACACCTCCACATGTATGTACCTTGACAATATCTATCTATCTATCTATCTATCTATCTATCTATCTATCTATCTATCTATCTATCTATCTATCTATCTATCTATCTATCTATCTATCTATCTATCTATAGATATATATAAGCTCCAATAGGAACATTCAGGAACACACAGTGGATTCCACAGCCCTTTTATTGTGCCAAGTAGATGCGTTTCGGCAAGAATTTGCCTTTATCAATGCTTTTCTCTACCGGGGCTCTGATGTTATCAGTTCTTTCATTTATTTAACAAAACACACTCCTGTTGTTTGCCAGATCTTTTAACCATCCAATTACAGTGCCTGTGGATTGAAAATTTACCAAAAAAGTGTTAAGGTGGGTTCTGGTTGTCATGTACAGTTTGGGGATGATCTGTCAATTGGGGACCGAGATTTTGAGCACGAAATAAGGGTGCATTTGTAATGTTAATTCCCATAGGAACGTTTAGCCACACCTACAGACTGAACCACTGAACAGACTTACACCACATTTGGCAGGGAGGTAGATATTGGTTCATGGAAGTGCTTTTTGCCTAGTTGGTGTAAATCCATTCAGTAGTTTTTGAGATATTTAAGCTGAAATTTATAGTGCTATCTCTGCCCACGGATATTTTGTGGTGGTTTCGCGATTACTCGCAAATGCACATGCCAAAGGAAATGCTGTGTATGGCTGAACGCAACCTGAACAGAAAATTGCGGCCACCATTTTATCTATCACAAACTGTTCCCGGGGCTGAAAATTTGTGTGAAAGCCCCTATAAAAGGTCAGGGTGGAAATACTCTGACTCCATGTTTTAGAAATAGGGGTGTTAGTGACACACGTTTTGTGTCCAAAGTAGTTTTTTTTAATCGCGTGTGATATTTCTGAGGCCGCCGTGAATGCCAGAGCGCCCCCTTGTATCATCGCGGGAACATCGCAACTTTCAATGTCATCATGATGTAACCACAGGGATGGCGACAATCAATGTCAGTGCGATCTCCGGCCTCACAGCAAAAACAGAAAATAGGTTTTAGAGTTGGTTTTTCTAGAAATACATTAGAAAAACATGAGTTTGTAGTGTACAGTTATAAACCCCAAGTGTGTGAAATACTGTAGTATGTATGGATCTATGTGTTTTAGATTTTATGGTAAAGGCACGATCGTCACGGTTAACAACGTCATCGTGACATCCTGAATACCTGTGACAAAAGAAACTTAGTACAAAAACATGAGTTGAAAGATGCTTTGAAAGAAGTATGTATATAGTAATATGTGATCAGAATAGATTTTTTTACATATTATTTTGGATGTGTTGGTGGTCATTGAATGTCTGCTTTTGTTTACTGTTTTCACAACGTTTTAAACACTCACAGTCACTAGATGATGTCGTCAGTGATGTCATCGGTAATGTCATTTGAGATGTCATCAGTGATGTCACTGACCATGTCATGAGTAATGTAATATGTGAGGTCATAAGCAGTGCATTGCGGGGGCTCAAGTTATAGTTAGCTCAGTTAACTATAACTGCTGAATTTCTCTGGTTTTGTACAAGTGAAATGTCAGCTAACTATAATGTCCCTGTAACCTTTGGTTTTTTCACTGACTATATATATAGATATAGTTATATCTCTCAGGTACATAGATTGGGAGTTGAGAATAGTAACTCTATCCTTCTCTATTTGCAGTTACCTTCTCTATATTTGTCCATGCAATATTTTTGGTTCCGATATTCTGTCAGTGATCTATGCGGTTTGCCGGTTCTAAACAAACATGTTAAACAAATAACAACAGGGCTCAAGACCAATGATGCCCTGACCATACCAGAGGACCCACCTGCTTACAATAACTTTGAAGAGTAGTTCGGAGTCTTACGAGCAAACACTATGACAGGTACAATCAGGGGACAACCTTGTAGGGTGGTTGGTGCCAAGGATGGAGGCTTCACCCTGGGGGTCTGGAAGATCACGTTGCATAGCTGTACTGGATACCTCTGAGTAAATCCAGGAGTATCCAAGGTGTGTCCAAGAAGACTACATCAGTCTTTGATTTTTAGGACAACCGATGACTGGTTCAAAACGTTCTATTTAAATTGTGCAGAAATTGTGGCTATCCTGAAAATATGGCATGGATTGGAACTCCTCCAGCAATGTTGGAAACTTTTGTTGTAACCACTTGGGTTAGTAAGATTATCTCTGATCTGCTTCACAACCTCTCCATTTCAGAGTCTTCTGTGCTGTACACACTCAAAATATAAGTCTTCAGCTTTATCTTATATCATTTTGGTGTAAGGCTTCATTGATGCTGCCTCCACTTATTAATCTCAAGTAGGTGTTTAAGTGTATGGTCGTTCTCGCCGTTCAGGGTTCATTGTATGCCCCAGCTGGCAGATGCTTGCCCATCCCATTGGAATGTCTCTCCTCCTTTCATGGATATGGTGCATGTCTATTGGGGTCACTTCAGTGGTGGCTGGTGAGATTTAAAAGTGGCGGGCGTAAATGACTATTCCAAACATCAAGCAGCAAACAAACATGACTATTTTTATGTATGTGGTGCAAACTCAGTCCAGGGGCATTGACCTGGATTGCTTTACAAGAGCACCAGTTAAATTACACAATGTCCGAATTGTTTTTTTTTAGACATGAGAAGATTAAATGATTTGCCCATGGTGCTCAGCCGATGCCAGGACTCGACCCTGGATCTCCGGTTATGAAGTCGCCGTAAAACCACATCAACATGCTGAAAATTAAAGACTTTTGTCTCTCCTGCATTTTAAGAGAAAATATGTTTCATACTTTGACAGTGGAGCTATGTTTCCAAACTTGGTGTTTATGCTGGACACAAGTTCTGTTTGTTCTTGAGCATTACAAACCTGCACTGATCTTCATTCTTCCTGAGTGCAGATCTGAAGATTTTGCTTTCCACTTGCCCAGCCAATCCCGATACTGCTCTTTAAAATAAAGAGCAAAAGGTTCTTCCAACGATGCATGAGAACGGCCTCGGGATTGGCTGCGCTCCATCTGAAGATGGGGGCTGAAATCACTGTCTGACTGATTTTATGATACAGCGCCAGTTCAGACACTTCAAAGTGCGCATGTCTATTTGGCAGTGCCCAGATACTTGCCCAGCCTGACATGCACACATTTTACAGCAGCCACTTTCACTCACCTCAGCAGAGTGTGGGGGAGGGCTACACTTACTACACTGCATGACTGCAAGGTTATACACCGACTTGGCCAAAAGTAAATATTAGACAATGAAAGCTGATATTTTATGCTGTCATGCAGGATGGCGGGGCACCGTTCAAACGCCCCTGAGGGGGATCCGCCACTGAGTCACTTTATGCAGAGAGGGGCTGACATGGTTCCATGCCATTAGATAAGGGTCAAAGCGGAGGCATCGCCATGCTGCTCGGGGGAAGAGCTGGCTAGAAACAGTGGAAACACGCTCCTGGGCACATAACACACAGCTGGGATATTTTACTTTTTTTAGCTCACACTCTACGCATACAGTAACAGCTGGTGTAACTCGTATAGTAACAATTTCTAGTCCCTTTTTCTGAGTCTAAACATGTGCTGCTCAGATGTTTTCCTTCCTTACGGTGCTTCGTTTCTCCCAATAGTCTATCTATCCCTGTTGTTTATTTATTTTATTCATGAAATATGTTGCACTACATGGTCAGAATGTCTTCTTCATTTAATTATAGTGAATTCTAAGGGGAAATTGTATATTGCAAAATTAGAACTAAAATATTTTTAAAAAAAATATAAAACAGGTAATTCCCATAACATGGACTTCCTTGTGAACAATTAGGATTGGATGTCATCCAAAGGTGATGTCAAAACTGAAGCATACCCTTTGGATTTACCTAGAGCTGAAACCACTACACATATTAGATATTGATGGATGCACTGTGATGTAGGCACTAGTTTGCAGAATATTAGCACCTGAAACTCGGTTTTCGCATGACTGCTAAAAAAGGTGACTTGTGCATCTCAAAGCTATCAAACGTGCAACTGTGCACACAAAGCCATCAAACATGCTCCTGCGCGCACAAAGCCATCAAACATTGCATCAAACATGCTCCTACACACACAAAGCCATCAAACATGCTCCTACACACACAAAGCCATCAAACGTTGCATCAAATATACTGCTGCACACACAGTCATCAAACATGCTGCTGCACACACAAAGCCATCAAACATGCTCCTGCGCGCACAAAGCCATCAAACATTGCATCAAACATGATCCTACACACACAAAGCCATCAAACATGCTCCTACACACACAAAGCCATCAAACGTTGCATCAAATATACTGCTGCACACAGTCATCAAACATGCTGCTGCACACACAAAGCCATCAAACATGCTTCTGTGCCCACAAAGTCATCAAAAATGCTGCTGCGCACACAAAGTCATCAAACATGCTCCTACACACACAAAGCCGTCAAACATTGCATCAAATATACTGCTGCACACACAAAGTCATCAAACATGCTGCTGCACACACAAAGCTATCAAACATGCTTCTGTGCCCACAAAGTCATCAAACATGCTGCTGCGCACACAAAGTCATCAAACATGCTGCTGCACACACAAAGCTATCAAACATGCTTCTGTGTCCACAAAGTCATCAAACATTGCATCAAACATGCTGCTGCACACACAAAGTCATCAAACATGCTCCTACACACACAAAGCCATCAAACGCTGCATCAAATATACTGCTGTACACACAAAGTCATCAAACATGCTGCTGCACACACAAAGCCATCAAACATGCTTCTGTGCCCACAAAGTCATCAAACATGCTGCTGCGCACACAAAGTCATCAAACATGCTGCTGCTCAAACAACGTCATCAAACATGCTGCTGTGCACACAGTCATCAAACATGGATGCAGCTCCTAGTCAGCCAAAGAGCCAGGTCTTGAGGCTCTTCCTGAAGGTGTGCAGTGTGGGGGAGTGTCTGATGTTGACCGGGAGCTCGTTCCAAGCTTTGGCCGTGATGTAGGAGTAGGCTCTTCCACCCGCTCTGGCTCTGCAGATGCGCTGGGTTTCCGTGAGGGTGAGGTCGGCAGAGCGGAGGTTTGTGTTGGGTATGTGGAAGGAGACTCTTTCGTTGAGGTACTGGGGTCTGTGTTGTGGAGGGATTTGTAGGTGTGGGTGAGTAGCTTGGAGGTTACTCTCTTCTCAACAGGGAGCAAGTGGAGGTCTTGCAGGTGTTGGGTGATGTGTTCATGTCGTGGGATTCCAAGGACGAGTCTGGCCGTGGTGTTCTGGATGGTCTGGAGTTTGCGGAGCAGGGATTTGTTGATTCCGGCATGCTTGTTATGAGTGTGTGGGTGAAGGTCCTTCTTGATTCGGGGGAGAGCCATTTGAAGGCATTGAGAAGGATGCGGAGGGTGTTGAAGCAGATGGAGGCGACGGCGTTGATCTGTCGGCTCATGGTGAGGGAGGAGTCGGGTATGATGCTAAGGTTTCGGGCATGGTCCATGGGAGTGGGGGGTTTTCCGAGGGTGGTGTGCCACCAGGTGATGTCTCATTCTGAGGGGGTGGGTCTGAGGATGAGGACTTCTGTCTTCTCCGAGTTGCACTTCAGGCAGCTGCTGCTCATCCAGGATGCAACGTCTTTCATTCCTTCCTGGAAGCTGAGTCTGGTGGTGTGGGGATCCTTTGTGAGGGAGAGGATGAGCTGGGTGTCATTTGCATAAGATACTATGCTGAGTCAGTGCTGTGTGACGATGGCGGCGAGGGGGGCCATGCAAATGTTGAAGAGTGTGGGGCTGAGTGATGATCCTTGGGGTACACCGCATTTGATCTGTGTGTGTTTGGAGAGGATGGGCATGAGTCTGATTCTTTGGGTTCTGCTGGTGAGGAAGGAGCAGAGCCAGTCGAGGGCGGTTCCCTGTATGCCGGCATCATGGAGTCTGGCAGTGAGAGTGCGGTGGGAGATGGTGTTGAATGCTGCAGAGAGATCTAGTAGGACGAGGGCCACTTCAGTAATAAAGTGAAAAACACCACACAAAAAGATCCCACACCAAGTAGTAAAAATAGATCTTTCTGTAATAAATTAAACATGACAAAAACAAAAAAAATGTAATCAGTAGAACTGGAGTTTATGCAGTTTTAAAGACTTTAGTGAAAATAGTGCTGAAAAGCACAGCACACCAACTTTGGATATCTGGTCATGCCTCACTAGGGCAAAGTCACAAGTTTAGGCGGACCACAATGGAGTATCGGCCAATTACAGGGTCTAGTTATGCCCGATGAACAAAGTACTTTAAATCCTGGTTTAGAGAGTGTTGTTAGGATCCGCGTAAGTTCCAAGATGTGGCGAGGCTGTGATGCAAGGGCCTGCGTTATTATCGAAGATCCTGGGCTTGCTCTACAAAATCCAGCATCGAGGATGTGGTGCACAGTCTGGGCAATTTGTTGGTTCTGAGGCGCTGCGAGGCTACAAAGCGGAGTCTGGTGTCATCATCGAGGCTGCCCTTGATGAGGGATGTAAGGTCATGTGTCGGGGTTGTGACGTGCAGCAGTGGTTCTGTTGGACTGTGATGCAGTGGGTCCAATGCACGTAGTAACGACGATGCATCGGTTCTGCTTGGGTTTGCGCCATGCAGCAGAGGGAATGTATTGGTTCCACTGGATTCACAGAGGCTTGAAGAGCATCATAAGCCCACTTTAAAGGGTCCAGGACTGGGGTGGCACCACTTGGCAAGATAGACTCTAAGATGGCAGAGTTGAGGTGCAGGTGCAAGGTTGTTGAAAGCCTGTTGTGTCCCTGAGTCTTCAGATCAGGAGGCCAGCCAACTAGCCCTTTGAGTTCATGAGATGACGGTGCAGTTCTCAACCAGGCAAGAGAGCCGCAGGCAGCAGGTCAGCACATCAGGGCAGCAATCCTTCAGAGCAGCAGTCTAGCAAAGTGGCAGTCTTTGCAGCAGCACAGAAGTCCTTCTTCCTGGCAGAGTATCCACCAGTCCAGAAGAGTACTGAAGAGTTGATGACTGAGGTCCAATATCCATACCCAGTTGTGCCTTTGAAGTGGGTATGCTTCCAGAGGAGAGGCATGCCTTTGAAGTGCCCACTTGCCCTGGCTTACTGGCTGCAGGGGGCATCCAGACCTTTATATGGGGGCAGCTCACAGCCAATTCAAGTGTGAGAGAGGCTGGGCCAGCTCCTCCTTACAATGTGATGGCCCATCCTGTCACACCTAAGCTCCCCATTATGTGTGCCTGTATTGGAGGAATACACACAGCCCAACTGCCAACTACACCCAGTCATGTGACCCAGAGACATGCTGCAGTCTCCAAATGGCTAGGGCAAGAAAATGCCAACTTTCTAAAAGTGCCATTTTCCAAACTGTAATTTACATTTCGACTTCACCATAAGTTAGGATTTTTCATTACAATTCCCGAGATACCAAACATGAACTTGGTTACTTTTCTCAATTAGAAATTACACTTATCAAATATAAGAAGGTAACTCCAATGTTATCCTACGGGAGAGGTGGCCTTGCAGTAGTGAAAAACCAATTTAAGAGTTTTTCACTACAAATATATGAAAAACTTAAATGTACATGTCCTACTTTTTAAATACATTGCACCCTGCCCTCTGGGCTACCCAGGGCCTATCCTAGGGGTGACACATGCATTATAAAGGAAGGTATGGTTCTGGAAAACGGTTTACTTTGCCAGGTCAAAATGGCAGTTTAAAACTGCACACGCACAGGCTGCAATGGTAGGCCTGATACATGTTTAAATTGCTACTTAAGTGGATAGCACAGTCAGTGCTGCAGGCCCACTTGTAGCATTTAATTTACAGACCCAGTACACAGGTAGTGCCACTTTACCAGGTTCTTCCAAGTAAATTAAATTTGCCAATTAGGTATAAGCCAGTCTAACACGTCTTAAGGAGAGAGCACAAGCTCTTTACCACTGGTTAGCAGTCGTAAAGTGTGCAGAGTCCTAAGGCCAGCAAAAAAGAAGTCAGCAAAAGCAGGAGGTCTGAAGGCAAATGCTTAGGGGGGAAAACCACCCCAAGGATGACAGGTCTAACAAGAGGGGTGGACGTAACTCATGTAATTCTGTGTAGCTTAATCACGCAGAATTACCTACGAATTCAGCGAAATTACGTCAGAAGAGTAATTCTGTGTTTAGAGCATTTTTATCATAAAAATGTCCCCTCACATCCAAAATGGATGCTAGGATGCATTTTGTGCTCAGAAATAGTCTTAAATGCAACAGAACATGAATAGTGAGTGCAAGTAGTCACTCAGAGCTAGCTAAATGTGCTTATGATTTTTCCCCAACTTACTATCGCCATTTATTGATATTTTCTTAGTGCAAAATCCACCCTTGCATCTGAAATGGACACGAGGATGCATTTTCTGCTAAGAAATAGTGCTAAATTCAAAGGAACATGAATAGCAAGTGTGAGCAGCCGCTCACACTCGCTATATGTGCATTTGTGATAGGATTCCCCCACCAAATTACTCTTAATTAAACAAGGAGGAGTAATCACCTAAATATTGGTAATTCCGCATCAAAGGCTAATGTGACGTTTCCAAAATTACTCCAATTACTTCGGCAGAATTGAAATTCCTACAAAAAAACATGCACAGGGGATGATGAGTGAATAATTAGAGAAGAGGGATATGGAACATACAAGAGTCAATCAGAATATTACTGAATGACAAGAAAAGGCAAAAAATTCTCCTTTGGAGGGTTGAAGTAAATGTGACAGTTATTAGTCATATATGGACCCCCAGGTCATTTTGTCTTTGCTTGCTCTGAAGCTTCACAAATGAATTGGTTTATTAACATTTAAATTAGTTCAATAAAAAAGTGATGCAAGTCCTATGTATCAACACAAATAGAAGGTAGTTATCCAGCACGGTTCTTAAAATCAGCCACACAGATCCTCAAAATATTGCAAGTTGACTATGTAGTCAGTAGCATCATGAAAATATCCTGCAGTCAGTGGCGTGATAACCAGTAAAATAGTTGATGACTTACCTGCTCAGACTCTGATGTTGATGTTTCTATGGTTGTATTTTAAGTAATCTGGGGCATATTATCAAGAAACGGCGTTAAAATTATCGCCGTTTTAGCGGCAGAAAACTACCCCTAAAGCGGTGATAATGGTCTTGATAATATGCCCTTGAGAATTCCCATAGAAGCCCATGTTCTGGTATCAACATGGGCTTCTATTGGAATTCTCTGCGGCATATTATCAAGCCCATTATCGCCACTTTAGCGGTAGTTTTCTGCTGCTAAAGCGGCGATAATTTTAACGCCGTGCTTGATAATATGCCCCTCTATTCTGTTCTGTGTTTGCAAAGAAACACACTACTGCCTTTTTGGCGATACACTACTATGTAAAGTCATCAAATAAACCAGATAAAATAATGTGAGCCCATCCTTAGAGTATGTTATGTTATGTTATGCTATGTTATGTGATGTGGTGGTATGTTATGTTATGTTATGTGATGTGATGGTATGTTATGTTATTTTATGGTATGTTTTGTTTGTTTGTAAAGCGCACTGTCACCCACAAGGTTATGCAGGACCTGAGTTGGTGTCCGTGCCTTGGCCTGCCTACAGCAGGTTGGTTCAATGAACAGCAAGATATTCAGCGTCTTGCGGGATTCAAGAAGAGAGGAGAAGGCTCTAATGCCGAATGGGAGGCTGTTCTCGCTTTAGGAGCATTGCAAGAGAGTTTGCCTATCTTCCTGATGTGATTCTGTGTATACGTGAGATGTATGTGCATAGTAGTCCTGTGGAGAGGAAATGTCTGGGTGGTTGGTTGAAAGAGATGCAACTGTTCAGGTAGGCGGGGCTTGCGTTATGTAGTGCCTTCAAATTGTACATGAGGAGTTTGAAATGTGCGCGTTTGTGTATCAGGAGCCAGTGGCTCTCCCTGAGGCGTGGTGTGATGTGAGTTCAGTGTGGGGGGTTGAGGTTAAGTATCCGTTTCGCATTTTTGGGACTGAAGTCTGTTGTTTCTCTTCTTCTATGGACTTTTTGGTGAGGTGACCAATAGGCAACTTGTTTCTGCATCGGCAAAACAAAGGTCATTGTTCTAGAATCCAAGTAAATCAGTCTCAGTCACATGCCTTGTCCTGAAGCACGATTGAAGAGGGGAGAGACCAGGAACTGTGGCTAGTTGAATCTGAAGTAAAGAGACTAGCGGCATACGTTCCTGTGGCGATAAACCCTTTGCCTTATTTGCAAGGTGGCGTTAAGCCACTTGATGTGGCTTACAGCTGCCTTGTAAATGAGGCCCCCTTTACTCTACACTTAGGGTCTTATTACAATGTTGATTGGACGCCACGGAAGCAGGACCGACTGACCTCCGATCGGCAGTCCCGACCGCCTAATTACAATGCGACTGCACATGGAACGGTCACATTCTCCCATTTCTCGATGGGAGCTTGTGTAATGGCCATAAACCAGCCGTAACACAAGCTCCCATGAGGAATGGGAGTCTGTGTTCATCCCTGCACCCCGTGGCAGGCACCTCAACTTGCCTGCCACAAGGTGCAGTGATCAACAGGGAAGCCAAAAACAGAAGGGGCCCTGCTAGGTGCCCCCAGGACACACTTTCCAACAGAGTTTCTATGTTAGAAAGGCCGGCATGGAAACCTTATCAGAAAGCGTGCATCATAGCCCAGAAAGTGGAAACATCTTCCATTTGGATTACAGCCCGAGATGGGCTCCTGGAGCGCATTGGAAGCCAGCCGGAATGACCGGCCAGTTTCAATTCCAACTGGCTGTATCATAATCAGCCGGTCGGTATTGAAACCGACAATGACGGTCGTAAGGCCTCTGCCCATACTAACATCGCAATTGGGTCCTAAACATGAAAGGGGTGGGCAATGGGTGTTGTGGTGGACGTTCCACCGCAACACCGATTGATTTTGACGCTGCCCCCTATTTACAAGAGTGATGTATATAGGAGGCAGCGCCAAAATTAAGACCAGGGAAACTTGGTCATTTCATTTGCTCCTTTATTTTATTTTATTTATTTGTCCAGAAAAAAAAAATTATCATTCTAAAAAGTTGTAACAATTGTTCAATATATGTGAAGCAACGAGATACGAAAAAAATATTGAAGTCCATCTAAAATAGCTCCAGAGTTGACAGCAAGCAACAGCGATACCTTTGGCTCAATATTTTTTTACCTGCTTTAATCACACCCTCCAGAATTGTGTGATATTGAGATTTGCAAGACAAATAGCAAAATTGAGACTTTTGTAAAAAAGAAAACTATATTTACAAAAGCCCACACATTCTATAAAAAGGCTTGGTTTGATACTACTTTTATTGCAATGCAGGATCAATAAAAATACAATGGACAGTGGAGAGGTCTTTTCTTCCTCAGTTGACTACTTCAACACCAAGAACGTCCTGTGGAGGTGCAGCATACATCTAGGACAATTACTGACTGCCTGCTACCTGGAGGCTGCTGGAGACAAGGGCTCAGCAGGCATGTGAGTGAATTTATCTGTCTCCTTTGACAACCATTCTCCTGGCCCCCCTACCCTACCCTTTTCTACCCCACCCGCCCCCTTGCCACTCATAACCCCGCCCTCTTCCTTAGTAGCTGCACCCCCCTTTTGCTGCACCCCCCTCTCCAATGCCACCAGTTTTTCTACAGAATTTGGCAAACCAGACCCCTATGTGTAAGACATTGTATGTATTTAAATGGGAAATCCACTGTGCTTTCATTATTAAGAATGCTGTTGTATTCAGTAATATGTGACCTTTTCTAACTTGCCTGACTGGTGCCCACCTCGCCATGTCACGTCACTGTTTTTCTGTACATGACTTGCTCAACACATTCATGCTTCCCTGATCACCAGGACTGGATTGAGAAAGATAAGACCACAAATAGTTCGGCTATTTCAGGGTCATCATCTCTGCTGGGTGGAAAATGTGCATGACAACTTGCATAACAACTCCAGGAAACCTATCTTGTGCGCACACTCAGAGGATTTAGAGCCTAATTTAAATCTTAGTGCAGGGGTTACTCAGTCACAATGATGACGGATATCCTGTCCCCCAAAATATAAAACCCATTATATCCTATGGGATTTCTATATCAGCGGCCGGGATACCCGTCACCTATTGTGATGGAGTAACCCATCCGCCAAGATCTAAATCAATCCTTTAGCCTGTGTATCACCTGTTACCTTCTGGCCTGGCAGAGGCTTAACCTGAACTCTCCCTGAGAACACTCCTCCGTGCCAAGCGTAGAAGGTGGCCTGTCAGTGCTTCAGGGAGCATCGGCGCAGTTTAGAGTTTTGGACTTATCAGTTCCTGGAGTGATTGTGCACCTCCAGATGGGGTTGTGTGTATTTCTTGTCTATGATACATGCTCTCTGTAGTAAACTGGTGCCAGTGTTGTGTCTCTCCCTTCCAGTGGAGTGAATAACAGCGTTACAATGTTAGCAGGGCCAGACTGGCAGTGGCGGGCACCGGGCAATCCCCCGGTGCGCCGCACGGGTGGGGGCCGGTTTTGGGCCCCTGGGGGCCGTTTTTGTTACAAGGCTGCAAAACCGGCCCTGTAACAAAATCGGCCGAAAACCGGCCCTGGCAAAGAGCTCTGCGGCCCCCCAATGGGAGGGGGGCGGCCGAGCACTTTGCCAGGGCCGGTTTTGGTTCCCAGTCCGGCCCTGAATGTTAGCGCTCTCAACCAGTTGGCCCTTGTGTCTTGGTCAGCCCCATCTCCCTGCTGTGGAAGGTGCAGCTTGAGGTAGGCTGTCCATAAGAGACAGAGAGTTAGTTCTCCACAATACTATATTATAGGAGATTTGTTTAATTGCTAATTTGTACTTTCTAGTACCAGATAACACGGCCCACTGTGATCTGTAAACTAAATGAAGATAGAGGTGATGAAGCGGATGATGAATGTGTAAAATTCCACGAATCCTGATTTTTGTGCACTTAAATGAGAGCTTGACATACTAAATAGCTTGTGACTAGACTGCACATCATGTGTCCAAAATTACACTCAGTCTCCAGGACTATATCATTAAAGCATAAAAGAATGTTTGCGAAGATGTAAAGTATCAAAAATCAAATAATCTTTAGTCGGTCAAAATAGGCCATAAAAGCAAATGGTAAAAGAAAATTACAAACAGATCACACACACTGAACTCACAAAAGTCAATTACTAATTTGCACATCATCATTGCCTTTCCATCACATCGTAACTGAGTCATATTGCATATTTTCCCTTAAACTCCTCGCCTGAGTAATAAAAATTCAATGCTGTGTAGCAGATGATGAGACTCACAGTGTTGTGAAAACAGTAATCCTTCTTGGTGTGTTTTAAAACCTTTCCCTGATAAAATTGAGTGTAAAAACCGGATTCTAAAAGCTGAATATGAAGTGCACAATACCACAAAGTGCTTAGTGGACTGTAAGGACACTGTATCACACGGGTAGCTGGGTAATGAGGCAAACCACATCCCAGTAAAGCCACCAGGAAGTGAATCATATCTATTTGGAGGCGGGTTAAATAAAATCTGTGTTCTGGTGCTTTTGTCCATGATAGAGGAGACTCCATGCCTTCACAAGTTGACAAAGGGATTTACACATGGACAGTTACCATGTTTAGAACTTTCTCAAGTCTCATCTTATCTCTATGGGCATGGCATGTGTCCTTAACCAAGGCCTTCGTGTGTGAGCCAATCTCACTGGTATTCTCAAAGACACTGATCAATAAATGTTTTTATATACTTGATCCAAGGGATGTCTAGCATGTTATACTGTTTCGGACAATCATATACTATTCCCCGAGTGAATCTTAACTCCGGAGTGGGCCAGATTTTAACCCACAACAAGATGGGTGCAAAGCCCACCATATCTTCCATAAAATCATGGCCCATTTCTTTCTGAGTGATAAAACTTGATGTGGATCTCAGAATTCCTAAAAGTCTTGCTAAGAACTTGTTTTCTCTGCCTGGAGGGTCTTTACAGATGTATGTCCTCAGACTCCTGCACCATGTGTGCCCACCAACAGACATTTACTTCTGTAAACATTAGCATATCGTTGGGGGGATTATGTCCTACATTTTTTGCGAATCTAAAAAGAGATTTACAAGACGCCTCTAGCGACTGGGATTTTTGGAGAATCAAATGGTCTCATTTCAAGTTGGCACTAAATAAAATGCCCAGGTAACTAAAGTCCATTGTTTTCTTTATTGGTGTATGACCACTAAAAACATCTTTGAGCTGGTGGCCTTTGGCAAACATGTTAAAAGAAAGGATGTATCATTATTTACCTTGAGTTTGAACCCCTGCATAAAACTATAAAACTCGTCTAAATGAGCTTGCAGACCATTTGGACTGCGGGCCAGGAGAATGGCATTGTCCACGTATAGAAAAAACGGGACTAGACGCCAACCAATTTTTAGGACATCTGGGGTACAGTCTGTTAAAAAGGAGTCAAGGGCATTAATATGAAAGAGAAAAGGCACCAGGGTGCAGCCTTGTCTCATATTTGTATCTCGATGAAGACTTTTTACTACATGCAATAAGGATAAATCCACTCCCGTACGTCCCATGATGTCCCAAAATGTATTTTTATCCACTAAGTCAAAGGCACAGGAGAGGTCCGAAAAGGCCATATGTATGGCCAATCACTGGCCGTGACATATTTACCCAAGAATAGGGAGAGATTTAAAGCTTGCTCTGTAGTGCCCATTCCTGGGCGGAACCCAATAGTTTCAGATTTCCAGAAGATGCTCTGTTCACACACAATCCTTACCAAAATTGGCTGTGCACACCTTTAGGAGCAGTTTAGAGAGTGTGATCCAATGTAACCTAAAACCATTAAAATAATTGGAATTTATCCAATTTCATGACAAGCGTGGAACCAATTACAAATGTTTGCTTTACTTCACTTTCTTGTCTTTTACTTACCGTGTCCTTCAAGATCCATCTCCTTTTAAAAAAGGTGCTCAAACTTACAGCTTGAAAGATCTAAAGGCCAGTGATAATGAGAGAAACCATTGCAGCATATTTTAGGTATTCAGAATTTTAAATAAGGTATATAAGTTGTATGCATGTGGGGAACTAGTCAGTGTATTCTATGGATCACCTCCTTCTCCCCCAAAAAAATGTAGCGGTCACTATCAACATTGTTGTCCCTAATTGATTGATTTGCTGTGAAGTTACAGATTGTGTTATGTAATAAAGAATAATTTTTTTTTTTTAAATGGAAATAGGGTGGTTGTTGCTTTTTACAGAAACCAAAATATCCCAGATTACTATTTGTGTTTAAGTCTTCCCTTGTTTGAGATTCAACAGCAGTTAAGGAAAAGCAGGGACACCTTTTTAAAACTTCCACTTCTGGGTGCTTAACTTACCCTTGGCCTACATAAGGTAGATGTAAAGTGCTGCGCAGCTCAGGAGTGATGATTCTGCGCTGGATGTATGTGTGCCTGGAAAGGGTACAGTACAGGGATAGAGCAGTACTGTGAAGTACATGGGGAATTAGTACATGTTTTAAGTGTATGTATGGCTGTGAGGTATACATGAAATTAAAGCTGCAGTACTGTGCAGTGCATGTGCAATGAAAGCATGTGCAGGGTGTATGTGTGCTTGCATGATGTACATTGCATGAAGGGTGAAGTGTTGTGTAGCACACAAGTAGTGACTGTGTGCACTAGGAGAGTGTGTACTTGCAAATGACACACCCTGGTACTGTATAAAAAAGCTTCAGTGCTGAACACTGTCCGCAGACTAAATGTGTGTACTGAATGCATATGTACTTTAATGTTACAATGCATGGAGGTAACAGTACTGGACAGATAGGTGCCGATTCCGATCATGGAAAAACCGGGTACGAACCGTCGGTCGGAGGGTTTTCTCCGTCCGACTCGTACCCGGTTGTAAAACTTTACAAACATGCAAGTACGATTCGCACGGAAACACTATTTCCGTACGATTCGTACAAAACACCAACCGAGGAAAATAAACATACAAATGACATCCGGAAAAGCGCCGACGTGACGTCGGGACGCATGCAGCCTGCGTTCCATGAACCAGGAAGTGCGATTCGCACCGACGTCATCCTGCACGGAGAATATTTTCCGGCAGCCAAAAACTGCCGGGAAATCAGGACGACGCGCACAAGGAGCACCTGTACGTGACGGACAGACATGGACCCGAACCTACGTGTCATCCCGGCCCTCATAGCAGTCGACCTCCTCTACAGGTACCGACGCAGACGCCGCAGAAGGTCAGAACAACACCCAGGGGCAAAGGGGGGGAGGGGAGGAGCAGGACACAAAACCCCCACCCAAGTCACACAGCACACATGCCCTGGACATACCTGACCTCCAGGCCCTGGTCACTTCGAGGGTGTGGGGGCGTGTCCAGCAACGCCAGTGTCCACCACAACGGAAGTGGGCGACGACGCGAACCGGCAACACAACAATACAGGTACGTTCCGTACCCACGCCTTAAGAGCGTGGGTACGAGTCGTACCACGCCCACACCCACGTCACCGCAACAATGGCGGTACGGCCCGTACCCATGTGCCAAAGGCCTGGGTACGGGCCGCACAAGCATTCCACAGCGTGGGCACGGGTATGTACGGACCGTACCCCGACCCGTGTATGTATGGAGCGTACCCCCACCCCAACAGTGGATGTACGGACCGTACCCTCACCCGCGTATGTATGGAGCGTACCCCCACCCCAACAGTGGATGTACGGACCGTACCCTCACCCGCGTATGTATGGAGCGTACCCCCACCCCAACAGTGTATGTACGGACCGTACCCCCACCCGCGTATGTATGGAGCGTACCCCCACCCCAACAGTGTATGTACGGACCGTACCCTCACCCGTGTATGTATGGAGCGTACCCCCACCCCAACAGTGTATGTACGGACCGTACCCCCACCCGTTTATGTATGGAGCGTACCCCCACCCCAACAGTGTATGTACGGACCGTACCCCCACCCACGTATGTATGGAGCGTACCCCAACAGTGTATGCACGGACCGTACCCTCACCTGCGTATGTATGGAGCATACCCCCACCCCAACAGTGTATGTACGGACCGTACCCCCACCCGTTTATGTATGGAGTGTACCCCCACCCCAACAGTGTATGTACGGACCGTACCCCCACCCGTGTATGTATGGAGCGTACCCCCACCCCAACAGTGTATGTACGGACTGTACCCTCACCCGCGTATGTATGGAGCGTACCCCCACCCCAACAGTGTATGTACGGACCGTACCCACACCCGCGTATGTATGGAGCGTACTGTTGAAAACTAAAACGGCAATATGATTAAGCATTTACTAAAGACATGACTTCTCCTTCCTTAGAACATGTTTCTTGTCTTATGTTGACTAATGTCTGGACTCCATTTTGTATTGTCATGTGTCCACGTGCCTTGCACGAGAAGAGTCCTATCTTTTTGTTAGTTGCTCTTGTAATCTGCCTAGTAACAGTCTATAAATAGCTCCTTTGTCCGTCTGGCGCATGCCCAGACTTGACCACATCTGTTATCAGTTAGTCCTTGCTTGACCATGTTTTCGCGGGCTCAGGAAATTGTTGCCTCCGCCCACATATTGATTCTGTATCGAAAATGTCCATAAAAGGTAAAGAACCTTGCCTCATGTTGTATCCACCCACTTATGAGCCCCTCTATTGTGTATAAAAGGGGACCGTGTACGCAAGTTCTTTGTGCTACTCTATGCAATACTGAAGAGTGTTGTATAGGTTGTAGGACCACCCTTAAGGGTTAATAAACTTTGTCTTTGTATTTGCAGTTTCCGTGCCAACTTCCTTCTAGTTTTCGTTACAGGAGAGCGAACCCTTGTATTCTGCGGGCCTAGCTGGGGCCTGTATTCTTCAATTGGCGCCCGTCACGTGGGGCTCATCGGCGACTCGGATGCTCGAAGGACTGGTCGTGACGAAGGTGAGGAATTTGGCCGGGGATGTGATCACTGCCAGCGGCGTTTTTAGTCCTGGCATCCCGAGGTTTCTTCCTTCCCTTCCGAACTGACCTTCTGAGTGGCGCCGGTCCTCGACTGAGACCTCTTCTGTCGGTTTGCCGCGACAGCCGTTTGGGCGAATTTTGGAACTTGGCAGTTGGAATCTGGACACTCTTGATTGGTAAGAACCGTTGTACGGTACTCGCTCCGAGTTTTGAAGCCTGGGTTGGCTATTTGAGTTTGATTTGTGATGACCGGTCATATTCTGTATTGATTACTGTGAGAATATATGCATTGCAACACATATAGGCAGGTAATGTGGAGATATTTCTCTGGAGTTGTGTAAATCTGAACGGCCAAAGTTTAAGTGCCATTTTTGATAATACTGCATATTTTGCATTATTTTTGAGCATGCCTGCTTTTAGCGCACTCCGTAAGTGGTGCTGCTGTTTTGGAAACCGGTTAAATCTCGAGGAATCTGCTCCAGCCCCCCCAGAGGGGACTCCTAATAGGGATATGTATGTGAAACATGGCCTTTCCTCTATAATGTACAGCACAGTGTGGAGGAAATACACCAAAAAGGATCCTGAGTTGCGATGGCCTTTGTATGGATCGTTTGATATGCGTAAGATTGAGTATGTGGAACAGTGTATGTGTAAACGGCGTGCCCGGCAAGACATGTTTGAATGTGTACGGTTATGGGTAAAGGAAGTGCGTGAGCGAGAGAAACGTGAGAAAGCGCTGTTTGATAAAGAGCAACGGAAAAATGATCATGTGAGAGCGCAGGAAGCGAAGAGTCGGGAAGAAAGAGAACTGGCGGAGAGACAAGAGAAAGAGCGTAGGTTGCAAGTCTCGGGTCAATATGCTGTCCGCCAGCCACTTTATCCTGTCCTTACTAATCTTGAAGATGATTTTTATTTATTAGATCGCTCTCCGCCCCCTTATGTTGGCGCGTCCGCCCCGAGATCACAGGATTCTGGATCGGTTTCGGATAAGGTAGACACGCGGTCCATGTTATCAGTTGAGCGTATGGGTGAGCTTCGGAAAATTTCTTTGCGTGCACTTAAAGGCAAGCTACCCCTTGCTGAATTGTTGGAATCTTTGGGAAGTTGGCAGGATAGAGAGAAGCTGTATTTTGCGGCAACTTTTTCTGATGAAGTGATTACTGCCTTTCGGAAATATTCTGATGTTTTCGAGCCTGATGCTGTAGTTTCAGATGCTAAAGCATTACGTAACGGTGTTTTTTCTCCCTCTAAGGTACCCGATGCGGTCCGACGGCTGTTTGCATTGCGGGACGCGGCGTTTGAACTTAAAGAGAAAGCGCACCTAAAGGCAGGGGAGAAGGAGCAATCGGATTCACGTACCGGCGGCGACCAATCATCTACCTCCCATTCAGATAAGAGTGAACTAGTGCATGCTAAACCGATGCGAGAGGCGGCACCTTTGTATGTTCCTCCTAAAGGGGCAGGAAATAGTTCAGATATATCTTCCCCCGATGCTAGGGGATATTTTGTGTATAATTGGGTTTATACTCCCTGGCATAGGGCTGATGTTATGGCATTAAAGAATGCATTGCCTGACCCCCGCAAGAATCCAGCGGCCTTTTACGAAGAGGTAGAAGGGGCTTTGAATTCTTGTACTATGACTTTAGCAGATATAGATTTGTTCTTTGGGCTTATTTTACCACCGGATATGTGGTGATCTGTGCGGAAGGTGGATGATCAAGCCGCTTTTAAGGCCAAATGGTCTGAGATTGAGGATGTGGATAGGGAGAGAAAACCCGCGCAAAAACCACCCCAGCTTATTTTAGATCTTCCCACTGCTATTTTGACTAAATTGAAAACAATTATCCCCCCTAAAAAGATTGACTGGAATATGTTAGCCTCGTGTAAACAGAAGGTTGACGAATCAGTTTCAGACTTCTTTACACGTTTTGAGGAGACATTTCATGATTTCAGTGGTCAGTCACTTACGGATGATACGGGTCGACATCTTTTTGTCGATAAATATGTGGCGAATTTATTACCGGGAATAGCAGCTCGTTTAAAAGCGAGTGAAAGTTCTTGGTCTACCTCGTCTCCAGCATCCCTCCTGACTATGGCTCAGTATTATGAGCGTCAGGAACAAGAAGCGAAGGGGCATGAGGAGAAGAAATCGAAAGATTTGAAAACTAAGGTGATGTTAGCACAAGTGTATGGTCCGCCTCGTCGGGGTGTCGAAAGAGGTAGAGGAGGATCCTATGGTCCCCCTTCCGTTCGGTCAGATGTTAATAGAAACCAATGTGCGTATTGTAAACAGTCGGGTCATTGGGCTAGAGATTGTCCGGTATTATATGCATCTCGTCAGGGACGTGGTCAGGGACCACCGAGAGGTAGAGGGGGGTTTTCGAATTTCAGAGGGAATTCCAATGATCGTGCTCGCTTTGAGCCTAACGTGCAGCAACGAGATAGACCTAATGTATTTGATCGGCAAAATCAGTATCAAATGTCTGGGAATGACCGTCCTGGGTACCATGATTCGCAGCATGCATAGGATTGCGTCGGATGGGGGTTGGAATCAGTTGAAGTACCGATTGATCAGAGGGGTCCTTATGTTTCAGCAAATGTTTTGGGTTCTACTGATCGGTTCCTAGTTGATACAGGAGCTACTCGCAGTGCACTGTCCAAACAATTGGTTCCGAGGGCTCCCCCATCTGGCTTAATGGTTACATCGGTAGGGTTTGATGGTACACTCTCTCGAAGCCCTCTTTCCCGACCCCTCACATTTCATGTTGATCGTTTTTCTGTACCCTGTCCGTTTTTGCTTGCTCCGAACACGCCCGATAACATTATGGGTCTTGATCTGCTTAAGCACTTCAGAGCTACGATCCGCTGCTCCCCTGCTGGAGTACGTGTGATCTTAAATGATAATCACCCCCTGACAGACCGGATGTGTGTGGTTACGGAGGATACTGCATTAGCTTCCCTCCCTCATTCTTTGTGGGCCACTTCGGATTCTGATGTGGGACAGATGGTGATTCCGCCTGTCCACATTAGTGTCCAGGAGGGTGCGGTGTTACCTCGCCTCCCTCAGTATCGTTTTTCCCAGGAGGGGGAGGAGGCACTCATACAGATTGTGCAGGATTTTATTAAGGTGGGAGTAGTGGAGGAAGTTCCCTACAATGTTTGCAACAGCCCTATTTTACCCATTTTGAAAAAAGATACCGATACCAGGGTTTACCGTTTTATCATTGACTTAAGGGAAGTGAATAAGATAGTGATACCTCAGTATCCAGTGGTTTCTGATATCACGACGTTACTCACTTTGGTCCCGCCAACGGCGACCACGTTTTCAGTTATTGATTTGAAAAATGCTTTCTTTTCGATTCCTATTCATCCTGATAGCCGATACCTTTTCGGTTTTACTCTGAATAATAGGTCTTATAGATTTTGTAGAGTCCCTCAGGGTTATACAGAGAGCCCTAGTATTTGCAGTCAAGCATTGAAAAGGCAATTGGATTCCTTTGTTCTGCCTGAGGGTGTCGCCCTCATACAATATGTCGATGACATCTTGTTGGCGGCTGACACTCCTGAGCTGTGTGAGCAGACTACGTTACCTTTGCTTTCCTTTTTGGCATCACACAATCACAAAGTGTCGAGGAAGAAATTGCAATTCTGTAGACCAAAGGTGACTTATTTGGGTCACCTTTTGTCTAAGGAGGGGCGTGCACTCACACCAGATCGTATTCAAGCAATTTTGGACACGCCAGTACCGTCCACACAGAAGGATGTGCGTGCATTTTTGGGTCTTGCTTCTTTCTGTGGGCAATGGATATTGGGGTTTTCACACATAGCTAAGCCATTGTTAGCACTCTTGACAAAAGACACTCCGATTCCTCTTCCCTGGTCAAATGAGTGTGAAATTGCTTTCCAGCAATTACGACAAGCCCTTTGTTCAGCACCAGTGTTAGGTACCCCTGATTATACGAAGCCCTTTTCATTGTATGTGCATGAGAAAGATGGGCATTATCAGTTTTAGTGCAGATGCACGGCGACAAGCAGCGCCCTTGTGCATATTTTTCGGCTGTACTTGATCCTGTTGCCCGAGCATTACCAGGGTGTTTTCGCTCGGTTGCGGCGACAGCTGTGTCAATACGCCAAAGCGAGGGAATCGTGTTATCTCACAAACTGTTGGTATTAGTTCCCCATGCTGTGGATGCCCTGCTTAATCAGACAAAGACGCAGCATTTGACCAGTGCTCGTTTAACGGGATATGAGTTGATGCTTCTGGCTCCTCATATTACGTTAAAGAGGTGTGCAACGTTAAATCCAGCCACATTGTTGCCGTTCCCGGAAACTCAGTCTGAAGCACGGAAAACACATGACTGTATTCTTGTGACTGAGGAACAGACAAAGGGTCGTATTGATCTCCAGGATACGCCCTTTACAGATGCAGATGGAGAACTATGGGTTGACGGATCATGCCTGAAGCTACCAGATGGTACGACTTCAGCAGCATATGCAATTACCACATTACAAACAATAGTGGAGACAGCACGCATACCGCAGAAATCAGCTCAAGCAGCGGAACTGATAGCATTAACACGAGCATGTGAGCTCAGTGCAGGATTGTGTGTGAATGTTTATACAGGTAGCCGCTATGCCTTCGGAGTTGCGCACGATTTCGGCCTACTCTGGAAGGAGAGAGGGTTTCTAACGTCACATGGAGCACAGATAATGTATGGAGAGTTAGTTCACAATCTTTTGACTGCACTAACATATCCAAAGAAGATTGCTATAGTTAAATGTAGTGCCCATAAGAAGGTGGTTGATAAAGTTGGAGAAGGGAATGCTTTAGCAGACCGGGTGGCGCGAGAGACTGCGATGCAGCCTGGTGCTACTGCAATGTATGTTGTGAAATCACAGACAGAAAGATGGCACGATGCCAGGAGAGAAGTGTTGGAGATACAGAGGACCGCTTCCGATAAGGAACGGGAGCAATGGTCCAATGATGGAGAATTAGATGATGAAGGGTGTTGGAGAAGTAAGCAGATGGATAAATGGAAGTTACCCACAGCCTTCGTACAATCTATGGTTCAGATGGCACATGGACTAGCGCATGTCGGAGCTTCCGCAATTGTCAAATTACTCACACGAGTTTGGGAGCATCCGGAGATCGCTAGTACGGCAAAGAGGGTAGTGCAGACCTGCATGATTTGCCTGAGGTACAACCCAGGAAGGGTACACGAACTCCAGCAGGAGGATTTGCACCACCTACTGCACCCTTTGAGGTTTTGCAGATGGATTACATTCAGCTTGAGCGCTGTAACAATCTGAAGTATGTTCTAGTAGTGGTTTGTGCCTTCAGTAAATGGGTTGAGGCATACCCTACGAAAGACAATACTGCAATGACTACAGCCAAGATGCTATTGAAGGAGTTTTTCCCTCGATATGGTGTTTGCAGATTGTTGTGGAGTGATAACGGACCTCATTTTATAGCAGACGTTATCAAGTATGTCCTGAAAGGCCTAGGCATTACTCAGAAGTTCCATGCAGTGTTTCACCCACAGTCTGCGGGATTGGTTGAGAAATATAACGGTACTTTGAAGCTTAAGATCGCGAAGATCCAAGCTTCGACTTCTTTGACTTGGCCAGATGCTTTACCGCTGGCATTATTGTCAATTAGGTCAATACCACATTCTCGGACCGGTCTCACACCTTACGAGATCGTGTTCGGACGCCCAATGAATATTTGGGGTCCACCAAAACCGCAGTTAGTGTATGATGTACCTTGTGTAATGATGAGTAATTATCTGGCACAGTTAACGGATAATTTGGTTTCTATTCATCAACAGGTTCGAGAAGCGCTCCTTGATCGGTCCACAGGTGAAGGTCATAACCTCCGACCTGGCGATCAGGTTATGATCAAGGTGTTCGAAAGGACGAACAGTCTGGAACCGAGATGGGTTGGTCCTGAGCAAGTCTTGCTCGCAACGAGGACAGCTGTGCGAGTTTCCAATCGGAAGAACTGGATCCACTCCTTGCACTGTTGTAAAGTGCCGCCTGGATTGGTGGAGCCTGCTGTGTTGACCGACCATCGAGAAATCCTGACTGCGGAGAAAGGCCGTGCTGTGGAACCGAACGACAATGAGGAGCTCTTCCCGGACCAAGCGATCCCTGGAGGAGGAAGATATCATCTTCGACCGAGGAAGTGATTTTTTTTTCCTGTACCCAGATACGTTGTCAGAACGGCCCTTAGGTTAGTGAAACGGAGAGCCAATGAGGCAAGGGGGGGGGATCAGCCCTGCATTAGTGTAGTGACACCCGTCTTGGCCCGCTGGTGAAGAAATCAACGGCTGCCTAAGGGGAAGAGTTCTGACAACCTTTTAGTTTCAGGAAGATATTGACTTTTTACTACAAGATGGAAAAGAAGAAGATTCTTTGTGCGACAAGTTTTATTATCATTGTAGTTATTGTTGGTATAACCACATGGTTTGTTGAGGATGTGACTCCTGCCCGTGAGTTGCTTGTTTTGACCACTCTAGTGCCTGAGGAGCACTACTTTTATACCCTTCCGTATCAAGAATTGAAGCATCGTCAGTCTTATTTGAATAACACTTTCATCCAGATGTTGCATCATACCCATGTTGCTACGAATGCTACGAACTGTTGGATATGTGGTATGATGCCAGCTCATCAGAAGAAAGGAGGAACGCCGTTCATACCCCTTCCTTTCTCTCATAATGGCTCTTGTAGAGCATGGTACACTTTGCTTTTCGCCACACGGAAACCCACAGTGGGACGATTACTTTTCAGACTTAATAGGGAATGTCATCAAGATAAAAATGGCTATCCACAAGCGAATGGGACAATATGGGAATGGGAAGAATATCGACCAGACAATGAATCGATCCCCTACATTTTCACGAATACCAGAGACACTGTAGGGAAGGAACGATTCGTGATTCAAGTGGCACAAGCTCAAGCGGACCTGTGTGTCCAAAGTGTGGGTTATATTCCTGTTGGTGTTAGTGACTGCATTATTGTACTGAACATAGATGGATTAAATAATAGTACTTTCTTAGCCTCCCATAACACTTACTTCGTATGTGGGAATAAGGGCTATTATCGCTTACCAGCTGGCTGGTCCGGAGTATGTTATGTAGCGTTTTTATTACCTCCTGTATTCTTAGCACCTGCATCCTATCATAAAGATTTGAAGTTGCTGAATAATGTAACTGTAAATAGGTATAAACGTACTCTATCCGTTGATGATGTTGATCAAACTGATACTAGCTTACAGCAGTATATTGATTTTAACTTAGGATTGTTTTTCTTTGTTGGAGCTGCCCTAAATAGTAGGAAGGTTCGAAGGTTAACGAGAGTTGTAGAGGCTGTGACGAATCAAAACGCTGCTGCTATTGGGAATCTTACGGAAGAATTACAAATTACTAGAATTGTTGCATTACAGAATCGTATGGTATTAGATGTTATGTTAGCTGATAGAGGTGGAGCATGTAAAATTATCGGAAGTAGTTGCTGTGTGTTTATTCCTGATCATACGCCATCAGTTTACAACGCTATTAATAAATTGCATAAAATTGCAGCTGAGATTCATACAGAAAATGGCACTTGGACCTTTTCTGGATGGTTTTGGGCATTGATCACTACATGGGGATGGAAGGTTTTAACTGGTCTCTGCATTATTGTAGCAGTTCTGTTTTCCTGTTGCATCTGTGTCCAGTGTGGTCCTTTACTCTGTTCTCTATGTGTGTCATTCTGTATTCCTGGTAAAAAGGCTATTGCCAATGTCACCTATCAGAAACATTTGAACAAAGAGGTGGAAGAGATGATGAAAATTGACATATATGATGATTATCCTAATAAGCCGAATGTCTTCAGTAAATGCTGAAAGGGTCGTCTGTTGAAAACTAAAACGGCGATATGATTAAGCATTTACTAAAGACATGAATTCTCCTTCCTTAGAACATGTTTCTTGTCTTATGTTGACTAATGTCTGGACTCCATTTTGTATTGTCATGTGTCCACGTGCCTTGCACGAGAAGAGTCCTATCTTTTTGTTAGTTGCTCTTGTAATCTGCCTAGTAACAGTCTATAAATAGCTCCTTTGTCCGTCTGGCGCATGCCCAGACTTGACCACATCTGTTATCAGTTAGTCCTTGCTTGACCATGTTTTCGCGGGCTCAGGAAATTGTTGCCTCCGCCCACATATTGATTCTGTATCGAAAATGTCCATAAAAGGTAAAGAACCTTGCCTCATGTTGTATCCACCCACTTATGAGCCCCTCTATTGTGTATAAAAGGGGACCGTGTACGCAAGTTCTTTGTGCTACTCTATGCAATACTGAAGAGTGTTGTATAGGTTGTAGGACCACCCTTAAGGGTTAATAAACTTTGTCTTTGTATTTGCAGTTTCCGTGCCAACTTCCTTCTAGTTTTCGTTACAGGAGAGCGAACCCTTGTATTCTGCGGGCCTAGCTGGGGCCTGTATTCTTCAGTACCCCCACCCCAACAGTGTATGTACGGACCGTACCCACACCCGTGTATGTATGGAGCGTACCCCCACCGCAACAGAGTATGTATGGACCGTACCCCTACCCGTGTATGTATGGAGCATACCCCCACCCCAACAGTGTATGTACGGACCGTACCCCCACCCGCGTATGTATGGAGCGTACCCCCACCCCAACAGTGTATGTACGGACCGTACCCCCACCCGTGTATGTATGGAGCGTACCCCCACCCCAACAGTGGATGTACGGACCGTACCCTCACCCGTGTATGTATGGAGCATACCCCCACTCCAACAGTGGATGTACGGACCGTACCCTCACCCGCGTATGTATGGAGCGTACCCCCACCCCAACAGTGTATGTACGGACCGTACCCCCACCCGTGTATGTATGGAGCATACATGGCCAGACGCAGGAGGGGTGGGTGTAGAGTCCTCCCAGCAGTGCCCAGACGCAGGAGGGGTGGGTGCCTATCACTCCCAGCAGTGCCCAGACACAGGAGGGGAGGGTGTAGAGTCCTCCCAGCAGTGCCCAGACACGACACAGGAGGGGTGGGTGCAGAGTCCTCTCAGCAGTGCCCAGACGCAGGAGGGGAGGGTGTAGAGTCCTCCCAGCAGTGCCCAGACACAGGAGGGGTGGGTGCAGAGTCCTCCCAGCAGTGCCCAGACAAAGGAGGGGTGGGTGCCTATCACTCCCAGCAGTGCCCAGACACAGGAGGGGTGGGTGCAGAGTCCTCCCAGCAGTGCCCAGACGCAGGAGGGGTGGGTGCCTATCACTCCCAGCAGTGCCCAGACACAGGAGGGGAGGGTGTAGAGTCCTCCCAGCAGTGCCCAGACACAGGAGGGGTGGGTGCAGAGTCCTCCCAGCAGTGCCCAGACGCAGGAGGGGAGGGTGTAGAGTCCTCCCAGCAGTGCCCAGACACAGGAGGGGTGGGTGCAGAGTCCTCCCAGCAGTGCCCAGACAAAGGAGGGGTGGGTGCCTATCACTCCCAGCAGTGCCCAGACACAGGAGGGGTGGGTGCAGAGTCCTCCCAGCAGTGCCCAGACGCAGGAGGGGTGGGTGCCTATCACTCCCAGCAGTGCCCAGACACAGGAGGGGTGGGTGTAGAGTCCTCCCAGCAGTGCCCAGACGCAGGAGGGGTGGGTGCCTATCACTCCCAGCAGTGCCCAGACGCAGGAGGGGTGGGTGCAGAGTGCTCCCAGCAGTGCCCAGACACAGGAGGGGTGGGTGCCTATCACTCACAGCAGTGCCCAGACACAGGAGGGGAGGGTGTAGAGTCCTCCCAGCAGTGCCCAGACACAGGAGGGGTGGGTGCAGAGTCCTCCCAGCAGTGCCCAGACAAAGGAGGGGTGGGTGCCTATCACTCCCAGCAGTGCCCAGACACAGGAGGGGTGGGTGTAGAGTCCTCCCAGCAGTGTCCAGACGCAGGAGGGGTGGGTGCCTATCACTCCCAGCAGTGCCCAGACGCAGGAGGGGTGGATGCCTATCACTCCCAGCAGTGGCCAGACGCAGGAGGGGTGGGTGTAGAGTCCTCCCAGCAGTGCCCAGACCCAGGAGGGGTGGGTGTAGAGTCCTCCCAGCAGTGCCCATGGAACGCAAAGGGTGGAGTACCCACAGATACAATGCCCACAAATGTCAGTCAGGTGCACAAAGACCCTGCAGTACATGTACCACATGTGTGCGAGGCTGGGAGTACACACATGCATAGCGCCTAAAAGAGAACATGTCCACATGAAGTCATGTCAACAGTCTACATACACAAGTACAGTGACCACCAAGGATGCCACGAATGATGCAGGTGGAGACATCGCTCAGCATGCATGTGCAAAGTTGAAGGAGTCCGTTACACACCCAGCTGATGTAGACACAGCTCAGCACCACATATTGGAAACACCCTGCAGGGAAGATGTCAGGTTACACAGAGGAAGGAACACACCTTGGGACGATGTCACCATGCAGTAACTGCTTACATGAACAAAGTAAAATAGGCAACAGCTTGTGATGGCACACAGATACCAGGGTCCACCCTATGACCAGCACAAGACTACATTTCCCACACACCCAACACATTATCACCACCCAAAATCATGGAGCAGGTCCACCAACAGCAATACCAGATAAACAGTAGTGTTCCATGGAAAAAACAAATTGCTTTATTCAGCAGGATGTAAGTAATAATCATCATAAATGTCAATATATACAAGGCCCATAGGGCAGTCCATGACTCAAATCCGGATGGGGGACACAGTGGTATGTGTGTCCCCTAGCTTGCCTGCACAGTCAGACTCCTTTGTCTTCCACAGGGGGGGGGGCATCATGTTGGGGGGAAGGACCAGGCACCGCAGGGACAGGAGGGGCAAGGGTAGGTGTTGTGGGTGCAGAGACGGACGACTCGAACACAGGGGGTGGGGCAGCGCCAAAGGTGGATTGGAGCACGGCGCTGCACACTACTGCCAGGTCGCCCAGCGTCTCCCCTGCACCCGAAGGAACCACAGGCCCCAAGGAGGCGGGGGGGGGTCACAGGGATGGGTCGCAGCGCTACCCGGGGAGGGTGTGGACAGGGGGGGACTCAACCACCCTGACCGGGGACTCCTTTGACCGCTTGCGGGGTGGTGTCACTGTGGGGCTCAGGGACAGAGCGGCCATGAAGGAGTCCTTGCTGGATTTGTGGCCAGGAGAGCTGAGGGGAGTGGATTTGGAGGGAGTGGATTTTGCAGAATGCGGACTCCCACTCTGGCTGCGTGTCTTACGTTTGCCCCCCGACCCAGTGGGTGTGCCTACTTCACCCTGTGGTGCCTGTGTCTGGTGGGGTGTGTGCATGCTGATGTCTGGGTGTACGTGGGACAGGCATGGGAGTGGGAAGTGTGGATGGGGCATGGGTAGGGGGTGGGACGAAGTGCTGCAGGAGATCCACTGCTGCAGTCAGTGTCGAGTCAATAGACTGCAGCAAGTTGCGTTGGTCAGCCTGCGATGCTGAAATGCCCTCCAAGTATGCCTCCATGTTGTTGAGCACTCGGCTGTGGCCATGGAGGACATTAAGCATCGCAGCCTGACCAACCTGCAACTGCCGCAGGATGTCCACAGACTCGGCATTGGCGGCAGCAGTGGAGACAGGGGCAGGGGGTGCGGTGCCTGGCAGGAAGGAGACACGTGGTGACCTAGCACGCCGGGAAGTGACCCGAGCAAGTGGGAGGCCGGTGATGGCAATGGAGGGGGCGGGGAGAGATGTTGTGCTGCTGTCAGCTGCTGGAGCAGCCTCCGCCCCCTCAGAGAACTCAGCCTCGGACCCGTCAGCTTCATATTCTGTGGTGGCAGTGGACAGGTCCTCCGGCTCACTCCCCTCGGCCTCAGTTCCACTCGATGTGCCAGCTAAGATGTCACTGCTGGCACTGGTGCTCGGTCCCTCCGCACGGTCCGTGCCGGTGTCTCCATCCGTGTCCCCCGACGATGCTGTGGGCAAGGTGAATAAACAGGAATTAATCATAGACCTGTATACATATGTCACATGAGTCAAATCTACATAGGTTACAGTGCATAGCCTGAAAAGAAAGATGAGTAACATCTACAATACAAGGTACATTTATAGGCCCTGCAACACACAGTTGGTTCACCCACCATGCCACTGAGAAACTATGGAGAGCATGACACATTTGCAAATGACATGATATGGATTTGGACAGAGGAGCCAGGCTCTGGGGACAATCCAGCACTGCATCTGCACCACACAGCGTTGCCGTAACTAGGGATGAGCAGGGACCATCTCCATGAACTTGAGGCACATGCTGCAAAGGTAATACTTAAAGACATGCCCAACATGAATGGGTCACTGCACCTTGAGTGTATGTCCAGACAAACATCACACACTGGCCAGACCGAGCAATGAGATTTCAGGTGTCGACATGTAGGCCTTGCCCGCACCAACCACCCCCTACATGAGACAATTTGATGAGACACAGGAAGCACTTGCATCTCTTAGTCTGGGAGAAATACACATGGGCTGCCAAAAACCCATATTGGACCCAAAATACCCCATGTGCGCCTGTACAACGATCTCATGTACAAATGGCCATCATCAGATAATTGTAACAAGACACACAGGCACTGGCCACCGTGAGTATGAACGAGGAAAATTAGGTCAGGCTGTACAGTGGACACCTGTAGAACACGTTACGCAAATATACATGGTGCCAGGGGACAATGGCACAGAGCACATCCTATGCTGTAGACACTGAGAGTGTCCACAGATTGTGATGACACACATGATACCTAGCAAAATATGCCCCAGGGGACAGTAGTGGCCACAATATTCCATGGTCCTGAATGGTAATGACTGCAACACAGGCCACCATCCCTGCACTCTGCGTATCGCACACTCATGCACATCATGTCACAGGCCACAACATAGGACATGCTTGCTGTAAGGCATTACACTTCAGAGACATACTCCTATGTCTGGACTCAGCATCAGTGCCAATTGACATGGACCCCACAAGTACTGAACTGGACAGGGCACAGGCAAGGTCCCAAAACCTGTTACACACCACCCCCACACATGATGCTGCAAGCATTGGTCACGTGGATAAACTGCCAGCCCAGATGACCTTGTGAAAGAGTGACTACACACAGACCAGGGAACACATGGCAAGGAGGTGAAGGGAGGAAGGACAGCACCGCTATACTGTGGGTGACAGGACCTGCACCGCACATTTAAACACTGGCAGTGTATCCATGCAACTGCGCACTTACAAATGCTGGTGACACACAATAAACACACATGTACCTACCCCCTTCCTGCTGCTGCTTCTCCCGTAAGCGCCTGTCCATATCAGGAAAGACCACCGCCAGCACACGCTTGTGGATGTGGGTCAGACGGCAACGCCCATGGTTCTTAGGGCCCACAGGTGAGTCCCCAGCAGGACCCGTGCGATCCTCCGCGTCCAGCACCGGATATCCTGCCAGCGTTTTCTCACCTGGGCCAGGCGCCGCTTGCGACCATCCGCCCTCCTCACAGCACTGACGGCGTCCCTCCAGATCTGCTCCTTGGCAGAGGCGCCTACCTGTGGGGTTGAAAAAGTGAGACTACATCAATACACCTGCCACATGTCACAGAGACACACATTAGAACAATTTTGCTGGTTTCAACAAGGCATAGTATGCAGCCAAAGCATTGCACCTTTGTCATAGGGACATTTTCCTCTGTGTAAGGACAAATGCACCACGTGCCATTGAAAGTACACAGGTGGCATGAGGGGTACGACACAATAAATGATCCAGACTCACACTGTGCATCAGAAGGTACACCAGGATTATGTGCAGCACCTCAAAGCAGTCACATGCCACAGGCCACTGACGCTACCTCAGCAGAGTATACAGACACACACAGGCACAGGACATTCACCTGCCATTGCCAACTGCAGCTACAAACCTCACTCTGCACATGTGCCACTAGACTGGGGGGGGGCTCACAGGTGTGGGGCTGGCTCTGCACGTCAGACACACAGCACTGCTCCCTGCTCACATCAGATGGGCAGGGTATATCCATCCCTCATGCAGCTGGGGTGCTACACTCCACATATGCACCCACCCACATGACAGGGGACTTACACACACACCGATGTCCAGGGTACGAACACATCATGTGGACACTCTCAGCACAGGTACACTGAACAAACACACATCTGTGGGTACAGTCACCTGTCACACTGTGGTGACCACAGAATCACATGAGGACTGTAGAATCAACATTCCCAGGAGGATTAGACAGGCAGAATGTGGCATGCACCATGCAGTGATTGTCACAGTAAACACAATGCAAGTGAGGACGGCAGACATGCACCACAGCATGCCCTGGCTGGGAGACATTAGGCATTCCCCCCTGGGACCCACCCTACAGTACAATGCATGTGTGTCACACCTGGACACAATGTCAGAAGTCACAGTCACAAAAAAGGGCCACAGTCTGTGCTAGTGGACTCAGCACTCACCTGAAACCCTGGTCGGCCATACAGCATGGGGTACTGTGGGAGGATGACATCCAGCAATGCCACATTCTCCTCCAGGTTGAAAGGCTGGGCCCTCTCCACAGACCTTGACATGGTGCCAGGGAATCACGAGCAGCAGCAGTGTTGTGGAATCAAAAGATGTGCAGGCAAGTGCTCTCTCATGGGACCTGGCTGCCTTATATCTGCCTTGCTGGCCTGTTCCATGCACAGGAGTACAGAGTGATTGGTCACTCACATTTGTATTCTATGTTTCCTCCAATCCATTTAAAGCTACCCCTGTGAGGGGGTTAGATTTTTTTAGAATTCAGCATGATGTCATTTCAACAACAACTTTGCAACAAAGTAGATTATTTCACACCGACTTTTGCAGGCCACCTCATTCAACAAATTCAAAGTTTAAACTCGGTCTCCATGGCAACCAGCATGCATCTCTGGCTTCATACTTGTCCTTCATGTGTCCCCTATGTAATTTGGAGATTCACACACAGGTACGGTGCGTTCCAGGCCCTAGGGCACCCCAAATGCATAGCAACGGGCCGTACAGGCGTGTGTACACTCACTATCACTATGGGTGTGCTCGCGTATGCGTACCCATAGTGTTACGGACCGTACACACGCGTGTACGCTCACTATCACTATGGGTGTGCTCGCGTATGCGTACCCATAGTGATACGGACCGTACACACGCATGTACGCTCACTATCACTATGGGTGTGCTCGCGTATGCGTACCCATAGTGATACGGACCGTACACACGCCTGTACGCTCACTATCACTATGGGTGTGCTTGCGTATGCGTACCCATAGTGATATGGACCGTACACACGCCTGTACGCTCACTATCACTATGGGTAGGCCTACGGCAGCACTCCCGTAGTGATGGGGAACGTACACACGCCCTCAGAGCGAATGTACGGTGCCTTTCACACATAACAGTGGTGACAGGCAGCACACAGAAAGGAATAGAGCTGACATACTTGTCCATGGATGGACATCAAGGCATTGTCTGTGCAGTACTACATGTGTGGGGCACAGGTGTGAAAGGCTGTGATGTGGCACATTACTCCTGAGTTATGAAGGCAATAAATGTATGATGAGATGTGTACAGATGTTATGTGTGATGGTGCACTATGTGCCATACATACCTTTCTAACTCCTTTGACATGTGTACATGTCGTACAGAACACTTGAGATAAGCGTCACTGGCATGGCACAGTCAACAACACACGCAAGTGTCCCCTGATGCCCGCTACAGGGGTTACCACACCTGACATGTGACAACCCACGTTGCACGATGTGACTATGTCATGTATGTGTGGTGTGTTCCCATTAGCTTGATGTTGGTGTTCCCTCAAATGCATCTGCAGTTGCTGCAACCAACATGTGTCTGTGTGTAGATGGCCATGGCACACTGTTACGCACACCAGGCCACATGTGGTATCGGATGTAAGGTGTGTATGTATGCATGGGACACAGAGTAGCGTAACAAGGACCTGTCTGCATACTCTCAATGTATGTGTGATCAGTCATGACATGTACACCTTCATGGCAAGGTGTGTGGGCTGTCCTAGTGTTATGTCATGTGACCTGTGGCTCTAGTGTTCCGCTACCTGTCTCTGCAATCAACATCCTACATCTGCTGATATGTTGATGTATGTCACTCCTGTATTGCGTCTGGCTGTTCACTTACACTGGGACACAGCTAGTCCCATGCCATGGGATGTGGAGGTTCACAATCCCCGTGTGTAGCTGGGTCTTGGTAGGAGTGTCACCTGGCAGCCATACGTGTCCAGGGCATGTAGCACATACCTGACTCCGTATGTAGCATGTGTATTGACAGATTAACATGTGCTCAGTACATATAAATTGTTGTTGTGGTGCACTCACTCTTCCTTGTCACTTCCAAATTACTGCAGAGCGCCGCCTCTTCCCCGACCAATTTCGGACTTGGCTGACATGCGGGAGAATGACTGTATACGCTGCTACCGCTTCCCCCAACCGTTGATTGAGGAGTTGACGGCAAGGCTGGCACCACACCTGCAACCGCTGCACAGGTATCCTACGGCACTGACACCCAAGCTGAAGGTAATGGCAGCCCTACATTTTTTTGCCACGGGTACCTTTCAATATACCATAGCTCATGTTGGTGGCATGTCCCAGACCATGTTCAGCCGTGTGCTGCATGATTTTTTAGAGGCCATGTTGGTTCACCTGGATGAGTTTATCCATTTCCCAACTCCTGAACAGTTGACAGGTGTCAAGCGTGGATTCTATGCCCTGGGAGGGATGCCCCATGTCATTGGGTCCATAGATGGGACACATGTGGCTTTGGTACCACCACAGGCACAGGAGGTAGCGTACAGGAATCGCAAGCACTACCACTCCATCAATGCCCTTGTGGTGTGTCTGTCCAACATGGTGATTTCACATGTCTGTGCTCGTTTTCCAGGATCAGCACACGATGCCTACATCATGAGGTGTAGCAGGGTGCCTGAAATGATGACGCAGCTGCGCAACGAACGAGCATGTGTTGTTGGTGGGTACACTCTGTCTGTCCTGTATTTTGCGTAGACTTCCTGCCCGACTGCTTCTCCTGTCCTACTTATGTCCATGTGGTTTCCATGTAGGGGACACTGGCTATCCCAACATGCCATGGCTGATCATACCTCTCCGCAACCCCAGCACGCCGGCCCAGCTCCGCTACAACACCGCCCATGGCCGGACAAGGCGAGTGATAGAGAGGACATTTGGCCTCCTGAAGAGCCGATTCAGGTGCCTACACAAGACCGGCGGCGCCTTCCCATATGCCCCGGTGAAGGTCTGCAAAATCTTCATGGTCTGCTGCATGCTGCACATCATGGCAGTTGAGAAAGCTGTGCCACTCATCCTGGATCAAGATGATCAGGACCATCCACCCGTGGAGGACGAAGGGCTTGGCAATGGGGCTAGTGATGTGGAGGATGTGGAGCCGCAAGAGGACATCCGGAGTCGGATCATACGCGACTTCTTTGCTTAGTGGTGAGTACCAGTGTCTGAGTGTGCACGCATTGGTCCTTGTGTGGCATGTGTTGCAATGTGTGTGTCCATCTGCATGTATGCCACGTGAGTCAGAGGTGTGTGTGGATGTGTCACTCGAGTGATGGTGCCAGTGATGAGTGTATTTCCACAGTCATAATTGTGACCTAGCATGTTGTCATCCTTATATGTGTCGAGTACATGCACATGCAAGTGGATGAGCTTTTTGTGGCTGACTTCTTGTGTGTCTCTCATCCCCAGGTACTTGCGCATGCCGTCTGCTGGTTGCATTGTTGTGGCACTGCTATTCCTCATGGACACGTCATCGTGTGCTGACTCAGCGTTACTGTTGTAATGAAGACACTCTGAAGCAGGTAAAGTTCAAGCGTCTTTATTCTGTCATCCACTCTCCGCAACTGACAGCCTGTTGAACATTCTAAGGTGAGCTCTAATGGACCGTTCCAAGAGGGGAGGAAAGGCGGGGGAGGAAAGGAAGCTACCACTAGGAAAGGATGGAGAAGACACCTCAGGGAAGGTACAGGGGAAGAAAGGAGAGAGATTACAACACATCTCCCTTCGTAGGGAAAAGGAAAACCAGGGGAAAAGGACAAGGTGAGCGGGTACCATGAACCTGTGAAGTACCAAAGCTTATATGTATCAGTAACCTGGAAACCCCCAGGGTCTGGAAGGTGGAGATCGCCAGCAGAGAAAGGGGGAGAAACCGCCCTGTTACATTTTAAGGAACAACCCATAACTACATCCATACCATATGTACCAGCTATATCAGTGAGATTTTATTCCTAAACATTGACATACTAGAAGGGTCAATGTGGGATTGTCAGACAGATTACAATTTCTGTGCGGGCAACTAAGAAGAAGGGGAACCCCTCCCTCATACCAACAACATAGAAAGAAAGAAGGCATAGGGAAAAACTATGAAACGAGCAGGAGAGACGTGCCAAGGACAACCCCCAACACACACACACCGGTCAGACAGGCCAGAAGGAAAAACGAATAAGTCAAAACGCAAAGTATACACCAGCCTACCTACAGACGAACATACGGAGAAGGGAATAACAGATCACCTCATGACAGGGAAAGAAAGGAAAGAAAGAGCGAACAAGGTGAGGCTGGAGACACAGGACGACATCAATCAATGTAACTTCCGATCTCACGGACGAAAACCAAGTATGACAACACGAGGAAAACTGAACAAGGAGGAAGCGGAGACGAGTCAAAGTATGTACAAACAGCGAACTATTGCTTCCCCCTGTTTTCAATAAACAATCCCAATGCAATGAGATCGACATGCGTTCTACAAAATCCAACTTGCAATTGTAAGAAGACAATATCAGTCATGTGGACTAAAACACCTGACCCTCCTCTACTCCATGAGCGAGGTAAGGAAAACTTTGAATGGGACTGTAACCCATAAGACGCCCTGAGTAGGGAGCTCAAGTAAATGTACATGGTTTAAAGCTCATACATTTGTGCCCAGAATAGGGGTGGCAAAGTAACAGTAGGTGGGAACGTAACCCCTAACCCGTGCCCTAATTTGAGAGTACCAACCGTACTTTACCTATGACGGCAATAGTATGTAGGCAAAAGAGGCTTGAAACCCATCCCCATCCTATGTAAGGGAATAAGAAAGTGTACTGTGGTACATATGTAAAACAAGCAAAGAACCATGGAGGTGTGTACCAAAAGTCCACAAGCGTATGGTGAACCCAAAAGTGTCCAGAGTGAGTGCAAGGGAGGTGGCCAACCCATTGCCCTCCCTGAGTAGCGAACAGATTATAAAGTGTAAATAAGCACACCATAAGAAACCTGAAATGAGCCCCCATGAATGAGTGCTATACCCAGCACATAAGATGTGGCCCCAGAAAGCATGATGCTTAAACTCATATGCACCGCCAACCCTAGAGATGTACCCACAATGAGGAGAAGGCCAGTTACTATAAGTCTTAATGTTGAACAGCCAGCGAAAACCTGCGTGCACCCACTATTGGAAAGTTCCACGGATCTCTCACTTCCTGTGAAGACATGCGGTGGTCTAGAGCTGCTGAAAGTAATGTACTTTACAGAATTGCCACCATGCTCTAAAGATGAAATGATACCAAAATCGGACAGACTTAGCCGAACGCACTGTCCACCTTATTGGTCCTGATAGTATCAACGCCTGCTTCCTTTACACTGGAGAAGCTTGCTGTCATTACTGTTTACACTCCTAAACAAACATGGCGTCATGTACGGAACGTCGTGCCGGATGGCTATCGGTGCACTAATGCACCAAAGATGTCCAAAGTACGAACTGCGTCACCGTTGGTGCTAGTGACGCGCTGGGAGTCGGTTGGAAGCTTCCATCTGAGGTAAATATTTCCGCGCGAAGATTTCCACAAGAAATGACGGTTGTTACCTGCTACAGTGCCAGCAGTGCACAACACATTGTGAAGTGAACTCCAGATCACATAGATTGATCGTAGGAACAGTAAAGAATCTCCATGCTGAGCGGTAGCGATGTGAACCGTCACTCCTAAAACACAGCGCAGGCACATATTTCACAACTCTCCGCATATTTCATAGCACACATACAAAGCGATGACAAGTGGAGGGTCAGCAGCAGTAACATTGATGCAGCCAAGCAACCTTTGCTCTGTTCCACCTCGTAAAGAATTAGTGGGAAGAACAGTCGCTTTGTGAAGGTCATAATGGCAGGATCATTAGTAGAAGGCATAACTTCCCCATGACACCGTGTGTATGTGTACAAGGTCACACAGCGTAGCCAGCAGCATTATTCCACTACTTGCCACAATGCAGTTGTAAGCAAAGGGTATAGGTGTGTGAGAGGGTGCACCAGCTTGGTTGAGACGAGTGAACTGGTTGAAATCAGATGTTTCATCACAGTCTAATCAGCGTAAGGTCAGTGACAGAACCCTCCGGTGACAGGAACACTTTCTGTAGGCGTGACACATAACTCACCAACACAGCTCCCTCTGCACCGCATAAGCATGGAGTAAGATGCCTGTCAATTTCCAATGCCAAGAGACGTCAGTCACATATTTGCCCAGAGAGACTGGCATGCTCAAACCCAATTGTAGAATGTATTTTCTGGCAATAAGTAGATTGGATGTAACTCAGAGGTGGAGTTGGGCGTGGAAACACCCAAACTCGTGTTACCTCAGCATTGTAGAGAACATCCCTCTCAGTAAGAAGCAGCAGCTGTGGGGAACCACAATTGCTAAGCAGTAAGTAAGCAGCAAACATTGTTGTAGAAAGGAAATAATAGCGCCGGGTCATATGGTGCAGGAACTTGACGGGAAGAATATGTTTCCAACGAAGATGATAACCAGAAGAACATTGAGTTAATAGGTGAATCACTGGAATAAAACGTAAGATTCAAAGTCCAAAATGGGTAGCGTTTATTTGCACCAGGTCATCCAGCGTAGGCAGGAAAATGATTCCAGTGCATGCCAACTGTAGAGGTAGAATCACGGTCGTGGAGAGTGCCACCGAGTGCATCAGCCTGAAGTGGTGATTGTATTTCCATTAAAGAGGAAGTGGAAAAACACCAAGTGTAGTTGTTTCACCTAAGTCCAAAAGTATAAAGCAGATGAGCACCACATGCCTGAGCTAAAGCTGGCCGATGGTGAGGCCATGGGTGGGGTTGTAAGGCATGGTGCTTCATCCTACCTGTGTGAACTTCTTTTCCTCACATTTGATGGTTGTTTCTTGAAAGAGACATGTTCTGCTGAAGAAATCCGCACTGGGAAAACTCAACTTGCGCAGGCTCAAGGAATGCACACCATCCAAAGACCACACCAAGAAAGTCCACCCATGTGCGCAGGACCACCTCTTCCTCCCTCCGACTTCTGAGAGAGAGCGGCACATTTCTGCTAAAACTCACTGAGGAACGGACGCTGGGATACGCAGAAGCCAAAACAAGCAGAAACTGCACCAGGAAGAATACACAGGTAACCACTGCAGTTTCCCTTGGTGAAATCCACACACGACCTGCAACACTCAGCAACAGTTCATAATGGAGAAGAAACAGAGAAGAGTGGCACTAAGGCAGCACCTCACAGTGAAGCGATTGGGATCCACGGTGGTCTAGGCATAAACTCCTGAGACTGTTACACCTAGTCAAAGCCTCCGAAAAGCCCCCACTCTGCGTCCTCCAGGCACTGAACCACGGAATATTACATTCGAAAAGCAGAAAGAAAGGAGCACTGAAAGGGGAAATGACATGAATGGCCCCCTTCGCCAGCAGTCAAGGAACTTTGGAAAGCCCCAACTCTGCGTCCTCACAGGCACTGAACCGAGGAATACATGAATGGCCCCCTTCGCCAGCAGTCAAGGAACTTTGGAAAGCCCCAACTCTGCGTCCTCACAGGCACTGAACTGAGGAATAATAAATCCGAAATGCAGAAAGGAGAGAGCACTGAAAGGGGAGATGACAGGAATGGCCCCCTTCGCCAACTCGTCGCCAGTGTTGTAATGAAGACACTCTGAAGCAGGTAAAGTTCAAGCGTCTTTATTCTGTCATCCACTCTCCGCAACTGACAGCCTGTTGAACATTCTAAGGTGAGCTCTAATGGACCGTTCCAAGAGGGGAGGAAAGGCGGGGGAGGAAAGGAAGCTACCACTAGGAAAGGATGGAGAAGACACCTCAGGGAAGGTACAGGGGAAGAAAGGAGAGAGATTACAACAGTTACACGCACGGACAAGTTTGGAAGTCTCCTTAGGGTAAGGGATGCATCAGGGGTGTATTGGGTGTGGCAGTTGTTTACGATGTGTGCACACTGCCCCTGTCGATGTTTGGTTCCTCTGCAGACATGTCGCATCACCATGGGACACATGACATGTAGCTGGATTCACCTGAATAGATGGTCAGACTTGTTGACAGTCATCTGTAATGGGATAGTGGATTGTGATGAAGGCGTCAATGTGTGTAACACTGCCCTCGGACACATACAGTTTGCATTGGCTTGACATGGTGTGGGACTTCCACATCAGAGGATCAATGGTGTATGGCAGCCTCTCCGTGAGCAGCAGGGGGTGTTTAGCTGTTACCCGACACTTGTGTGCCAGTTCCATGGATATCAAGCATTTGTGGTGCAGAAGGGGGGTGCCAGTGTTGGACCCACATGTTACTCCACATGACCTGTGTATGTGTACTCCGAGTTGCCTCTGCATTCCGTAATACATGACTAATAAAGGTGTCCCTATGCCTCCAAGGTGCCTCTTCTCAGTCAATGCTGGTGTGTTGCCACGGTGCATACGGCATGTTTGGCATGGTTATCAGTGATAGTGGCTATGTGTCTATGTGTAGAGTAGCAAGATGCAAGCTGTTTGTGTGGGATTAGACTCTGTCTTGTGCATGATGTCCATGACTGTGTGGGTATTGTGACATGTGCCATCCCCATGCATCCAACGTTGGCCAGGCCACCATTCTCTGCATCCACCTGACTCAAGCTTGCAGGACATGGTTCTGCCACCTGTCTACACATACCTGGGTGCCCCCCAGGACACTCCACATGATCCCTGACCTCTGCGCATGACTGTTGCTGTACTCAATATGTCTGTCGGCACGGTTGTGCGGCCACCCCCTCAGCTGGTTGGGCCCATCACGGGTGTGTATGGTGCTCCATGTCTGTCTTGCCTAATACATTGTGACCCATGTGTGTCCTGTGCCAGACTCAGGCCCCAGGGTATGGATGGTTGAAGTCATATGAGAACTCAGGCATGGTTAGACTCATGTAATGTAATAATGCAAAATGTAGGCATCATCTCTTGATCGTGTAAGTTTTTATTTGTGTTGGGGTACGTGTTGGGGGGGGGGGGTATGACAAGAGGGGCTTTCCGGGTGTGTGGAATCCAAAGTTCACTGGGGGAGTTGGTATCCTTGCCATTGGAAATCATCAGAGTCCATGCCACAGTCTTTGTCAACATTGGTCAGACAGTGACCAGCAAGTCCATGTGGCAGAGAATGTCATTTGCTGATGTGCTGCTGTTGGTCCAGTGGGCCAGGTGCCAGGCCAGGTGTCCTGGGAGATGGTGCTGTTGCGCCGACCCTCACGGTCTTTTCCGTGGACGACCCGCCCTCCTGCGGGAACCCTCAGAAGCAGGCCGTGACGATGCTTGGGATGCTCCGTCGGATGTATCCTCCTCCTCCTGATCCCTCCCTGTGGGTGGTGATGTTCTTCGCCTGGTGGCACAGGGAGGGTTGCCCATGTTGTCGGCTATCCGACGGAGTGAACGGTTAATTCCCGTGAGCACCGTCACGAGCTCAGCCTGTTTGTCCTCCATCCGTCCTTGGTGTCGCTGTTGACAGGCATGTTGCTCCGCATGTTGCTGGGCCTGCTGGGTCTTGATCTCCTCGAGAGTCCCCTTCATCTCGTTGAGGGTGGACACAACCTGGCTCATGCCCGTGGTGTCCTGCCGGTATGTGTCCAGGATGTTCCCTACATGGGAATATACCGGTTCCGCTGCCAACTGGTCAGGCTCGCGCCTCCGCCGTCCTCCACTCCCACCACCCCTGCCCACTTGCGCCTGGCCTGCCCTTGTGGGCACATCGGGTCTCCGGGACCCCTGAGGGGTGGCATTTGCGTTGTCGCCTGCCTCCTCCTGGGTGCCCGGTACACCGTGTCCCTCCTGGTCAGCCTGGCTGCGTTGTGGTGGTGGGGCAGGGATCCTGGGTGTCTCCTGGGATGTGGCAGGAGTGGGGTGGTGGTTGGCCCAATTGTACCTGACGCAGGTGCTGCAGGTGGTTGGACACCAGAGGGGCCAGGTTGGTCGGGGTCGTCCACAGAGTGGTGAGAGTCGTCGCTGCCGGTGGGATCGTCATCCCGCAGAGACAGGTCCTGTTAGTCTTCCCCCCCAGTGTTGGGGGGTGATCCACGACGTTGACCTGTGTGTGAGAGAGACAATGTTATTTTTGTTCCATGCAACATCCATGTTTCATTAGTTTCAAAGTTGGCACATTTCCTCTGGGTATTTGGATATGTCTTGCATTCCACTCACAGTGCACTTGTGCATGGGTATGTCCCTTGGCCGCAGCTTTTGAGACTTTACCTATGTGTGACACAGTCTTACTTGCTGCGTCAATTGTGACTGCAGTCAGCAGTGGAGTGAGCAGGTGTGGCCTTCCGTGTTGCACTGTACGTGGGCAAATGGAGTTGTTCCACACACTTATATAATGCAGGTAGCTGGCGTTGTGCTCGTGCACAGGTTGATACATGGCCCAGTGTTTTGCCATGGAGAAGAGAGGGGGATTCAGGCACTGGCCACCCTTGTCTACATGCACGCAGTCCACCTGCTGACGAGCAGACATTCCCACACCACCCGAGGCTGAATTGGTCTCCCTGTGTATCCCTTTCTCACTCCCTCTCTGTCCCCCTCTCCCTCCCTCCCTGTGTCAGCCTCCTCCCTCTGTCCGTCTCCCTGTGTCTCCCTCCCTCTCTCTCCCCCTCTCCCTCCCTCTGTGTGTCACCCTCTGTCACCTCAACCCAGCTTCCTAGGCACACACAGTTTGCAAATCTTTGAATGGCCCTTGGCTTGTTCATGTGAGTTTGTTTCTGATCTCCAGGCACCCATTGGGTGTAGTGTCTGTGTCTGCGCTGCTGCTGTGGTGGTGTGTGCTGCCACTCTTTCACAGTGTTGGTTGTTCATTAGCTGCTGTCATGTGCAAAAAGTGCCTTCACCCCCATGTCTTCATGCATGGCGTCCGCCATTTGCAGGCAAGTCTTTCCTGTGTGGGGACACACTGTTTGTCTGGCTGTGACCTAGGCCATATGGGCTGAGGGCATTGTTGTCTGCTTCAGAGTTGCACTATGTGATTTTTGAGGCCCACACTCCCGCCATCCGGGTTACCGTGTCTTGTGTTGGTGTTTTCTGTGGCCTGTGACTTGGCATTGTCTAGCTGGGTGCATGGGGCATGGTGGCGCTAGTGGCATGTGCGTGTTTATGGAGTGTGGTTGAGTCATGCGATAGCTTTGGGGTGGTTGCGTGCATGATTGTGAGTTTGGTTGTGGATGACGTTCCCCCCATGTGAGGTGAGTTGTTTGTGTACTCACCAGGCTCTCGGAGTCCTTCTACTCCCTCCACTCCCACCAGCAGCAACATGGCCATCACCTTCTCCTCCCAGGGATGGTAGTGTACCGGTCTGCGGGGCGGCCCTCCTCCAGTGATGTTGGCCTGGTTGTGGTCGTCGGTCATTTTGCAGCAGACCGTCCTCCGCAGATCGTACAACCTGGCTTGGCATTCATGCCTGGTCCTTCTGGTGGACGCAACAGCATTCACAGCATCGACAATCGTCTGCCACATGGCTGTTTTTTCGGAAATGCTGGTCTGTCTGACCAATGTTCCAAAGAGGTGTGGCTCGACTCTGATGATTTCGTCGACAAGGACCTCCAACTCTCGGCTAGTGAACTTTGGATTCTTGTTAGTGGGCATGGTGAGGGGTGTGGGTGTGGATGGTTGTGGGGGTGTGGGTGTGGATGGTTGTGGGTGTGTGGGTGTGGTTGTGCAGGTGTGTGTGTGAATGTGATGAGGGGGTGTTTGTGAGGGTGGTTGTGTGAAGGTGTGCAGGTGTAAGGTGTAGTGGAGGTTGTAGTATGGTGAAGTTGTTTCTCTGTGTGATCTGGCAGCAGTGGGTCTGGTGCAAAGGATCATGGTTTGTGTGTGTTGGGCCTTTTTATTGGTCTATTGGTGGGTGTGGCTGTGTTTGAACTTTGGGTGGGTGTGTTATAAGGAGTGGTTGTGTTTTGGGCCTCTGTTTGGGAGTTTGGCAGTTGCAGGCCAGTGAATAGGTTGTATTTGTGCTTGTTGGACATGTTTTGTGGCTTTGTGCGATTCGAATGGAGTCTTCTTGTGTTCTTTTGCTTTGTCCTTGTTGTGTACGTGTGTTTTTAGCGTCTGTACGGTGCGTACATCGGCCATTTTGTTGTACAGTGCTGTCCTTGTCTCTGGCTTGGTACGACTCGTACATGCGTGATGTTGGGTGAGGGTGCTGGTGTTGGGGCCTGGGGTTCGCTCCGTACTTAGACTGGTGGGGTGTGTGTTCGCTCCGTACATACACGGGTGGGGGTACGGTCCGTACATACGTGCGTGGGGGTACGGTCCGTACATACACTGTTGGGGTGGGGGTCCGCTCCATACATACGCGGGTGGGGGTATGGTTCGTACATACACTGGTGTACATACGCGGGTGAGGGTACGGTCCGTACATACACTGTTGCGATGGGGGTACGCTCCATACATACGCGGGTGGGGGTATGGTTTGTACATACACTGGTGTACATACGCGGGTGAGGGTACGGTCCGTACATACACTGTTGGGGTTGGGGTACGCTCCATACATACGCGGGTGGGGGTATGGTTCTTACATACACTGGTGTACATACGCGGGTCAGGGTACGGTCCGTACATACACTGTTGGGGTGGGGGTACGCTCCATACATACGCGGGTGGGGTTACAGTCCGTACATACACTGTTGGGGTGGGGGTACGCTCCATACATACGCGGGTGGGGGTATGGTTCGTACATACACTGGTGTACATACGCGGGTGAGGGTACGGTCCGTACATACACTGTTGGGGTGGGGGTATGCTCCATACATACGCGGGTGGGGGTATGGTTCGTACATACACTGGTGTACATACGCGGGTGAGGGTACGGTCCGTACATACACTGTTGGGGTGGGGGTACGCTCCATACATACGCGGGTGGGGTTACGGTTCGTACATACACTGGTGTACATACGCGGGTGAGGGTACGGTCCGTACATACACTGTTGGGGTGGGGGTACGCTCCATACATACGCGGGTGGGGGTACGGTTCGTACATACACTGGTGTACATACGCGGGTGGGTGTACGGTCCGTACGTACGGGGGTGTACATGCACGGGTGGGGGTTGGGCGCGTACATACGGGGGCTGGGGGGGTGTTCGGCGCGTATGCGGGCACATGTCTCCATGGTTGCTATGGGAGTTCGGTGCGGACGGTGTTTTTTCCATACGGTTGTAACATCGGACGCACGGGATGGATCGTACTTGCGCGGTCGGACTTCACTTTTCACATTTGTATGGTAAATCGTCCGGGGACGTGTCGGACACATTTTCCGACCCGAGGACGTGTGGGGAATTATTCCCAATGCGATTCGTATGGACTTTTTCCCATGCGAATCGTACTTGGCAGTTTGTACGTCACTTGTACGATTCGTACGGTAAAAAGACCGGATACGAGACGTACGGGGAAATTTTTTCCAGGATCCGAATCGGCACCTTAGTGTGCTCTGTATATGCACACTAAGGGCCCTATTACTATGTCGGTTGGAGATGCCTTCGACCCACAACGTCTTGGGGCCTGATTCTGATCTCGTTCGGAAAGCATACTGAACCACTCCGGTCTGGAATGCTTTCCGGGATGACTCGGATCAGTGGAGTCCGACCGAACAAGTACGATGCATTTGAATGCATCCGGATATGATTCAGTCAGGCTCTTATTGGCTTCAATGGGAGCCTGTGTTCTGCAGGACAACACATGCTCCCATTGAAGTAAGGGGTGGCTGGGGAAAACCTTGCACCCTGTGGTTGGCACCCCATGCTGCCTGCCACACTGTGCATGGTTTTAAAGAGGGGTCCCCTGGGTACCCCCTCTTTCCCAATTCGGAGGGCCCCGGGTTAAGAGAGGCCTGCTATGGGCCCCCAAAGACAGATTCCGGTAGCCTTTTCGATCCGGGCAAACCGATTCGGAAAGTTAGTCCGAATCGGTCATTGTACTTGCTTGCTCGGAGACCAAGTACATTGAGCTGTATGAATTGGCTCCGGAAAGGCTCTATCCCTCCAGATGCCTTTCGGAAATGATTCGGTCAGCAGTAACGGTTTCCAGGCATCTTACTTGGTCATTCGGAATTGGGAACGAGTCAGTCTGAAACAAGGGCTCCGGATTGGTTTAGGTGAAGTTGAATCCGTTTTGGAGCCCTTCTGACCGAGATCGGAATCGACCCCTTGGTGTGGGAACCGACTGATCGGAAGTCAGCGGTTCTGAACCCCACATTACAATGCAACTGCACATGGTCCGGTCGCAAACTCCCATTTCTTTATGGGAGCCTGTGTCGCGGGCGGAACGCGCGAGCAGTACAAGCTCACATAGAGAAATGGGATTTTGTGTAAATCCCTGCATGGTGCCTGCCACCCCATGGTGCCTGCCACACTGTGCATGGTTTTAAAGAGGGGTCCCTTGGGTACCCCCTCGTGCCCAATTCGGAGGGCCCCGATTGAAGAGAGGTCTGCTACAGGCCCCCAAAGACAGATTCCAGTAGCCTTTTCGATCCAGGAAAACCGATTCGGAAAGGCAGTCCGAATTGGTCATCGTACTTGCTCGCTCAGAGACCGAGTCCATTGAGCTGTATGAATCGGCTCCGGAAAAGCTCTATCCCTCTGGATGCCTTTCGGAAATGATTCGGTCAGCACTAAGGGTTTCCAGGCATCGTACTTCGTCATTCGGTATTGGGAACGAGTCGGTCGGAAAAAAGGGCTCCGGATCAGTTTAGGTAAAGTCGAATCCGATTCGGAGCCCTTCCAACTGAGATGGGAATCGACCCCTTGGTGAGGGAACGGACTGACAGGAAGTCAGCTGTTCCGAACACCGCATTACAATGCGACGGCACATGGTGCGGTTGCAAACTCACATTTCTCTATGGGAGCTTGTGTGGCGGGAGGAAACCGCCAGCAGCATAAGCTCGCATAGAGAAATGGGATTTTGTGTCAATTCCTGCATGGTGCCTGCCACACGGTGCAGGCCAACAACCGTAGGCCGTGGAGGGATGGGCGCCCTGCTAGGGGCCCTCAAAGTCACTTTCTGACAACCTTTCCATGTCGGAAACCAACATCATAATCCCAATGGCAGAAATGCCGTCCGTAAGGGATTATGAAAGATATCCGACTTGCCGGCGGGTTCTTTGAACTCGTCGGAACACAGTCGGATTCACTGGCCGGTTCACACATGACTGCCGACATTGAAATTTGGCGGTCAGACTGTAAACCTACGTTGTCGGTTGATAAGCCTCCAACGAGTGGTCGGAGGCTTACCGACTGACAACGCAATGAGGCCCTAAGTGAGTGTGCCTGCACTGGTACATTTCATGGAGGACCTGGGTTCCATTTTGTGAATCTGAGGTCCATCTGATGAAGACATGAGAAGTAGAGTAGGCACCCCAGACAGATTTATGTATTACTGCATTCCAGTGAGCTGGGTGGGACACACTTGTGGAAGGGACCCTCCATTTACAAGGTATTCAGACAAAATATCGAAGCAAAAATATCACCATACCAAAATATCGTCAGCAAGAATTCTGTTGTCAATAATATTGATTTTAAGGTAAGTAATATCGATTTTTAAAATATTGGAGTCATAACTATCATTTGCAAAAATATAGCTGTTTAAAATATTGTTTTTTAATTATTGTTATTTAGTTTAGGATGCCTTTTAACCCCTTCTGTGCCCATGACGAGATGGTCTCGTCATGGAGCACAGTCACGCTGTGCCCATGACGAGACCATCTCGTCATGGGACCCACCCTTGGGGGAAGCGCTGGTGCTCCCCCCGTGATTCCTCGATCTTTTTTTTTTTTGCTGGGGAGGCAGGGGAAGACCTTCCCCTGCCTCCCCCCGCCCCCCCCGCCCGCATCATCAATGACGTCAGCGCGCGAGCCGCGCTGACGTCACCGGGGGCTTCCCCTTTGCTCTCCGAGGCGCAGGAAGCCATTTGCTTCCTGCGCGTCGGAGAGTAAAGGTCAGTTTTGGGGCTGGGGAGGGGGTGTTAGTGCATCTGTGGGGTAGGTAGGGTGGGGGCACAATGTTGGGGGGTTGGAAATGTTTTTTGGAACACTCTGCTTTGTTCCTGCGCTTGGATCGTCCAAGCGCAGGTGATTTTATGTGCAATTTAAAAAAAAAAAACGCTCGTTTTCGTTTCTTTGTCGTTTTCGATCTTAGGGGTGCTGCTAGCGTGGGATGGGGGTGGGGGGCTAAATAAAGTAAGCATTAGGGGTTGCAAAGTGGCCAGATTGATTTTATGTGCATTCAAATACACCAGAATTATTTAGTTTTCCAGTGTAGTGCTACTTTCGTTTTCTGGTCTTCTTTTGAACAGCATTGTTGTTCCCCGGGGGCAAAATAAAGTTAGACAGAGGGATTGCAAAGTGGCCAGATTGATTTATTTTACATCTTGTGATCGGTGGGTGCTGGCAGGGGGGTGGGGGATGAAACAAAATAAGTCAGAGGGGTTGCAAAGTGCCCTGTTTTTTTTTTTAGTATGCAAATACACCAGCATCACAGAGTTTGCCAGTTAAGTGCTACTTTAGTTTACTCGTGTAACGTTGAAGAGCATTGTTGTTCCCAGGGGGGTGAAATAAAGTGAGACAGAGGGGTTGCAAAGTGGCCAGATTGATTTTATTTGCATCCAAGTACACCAGCATCAGAGTTTGCCAGTGAAGTGCTACTTTCGTTTACTCGTCTAACTTTGAACAGCATTGTTGTTCCCAGGGGGGGCGAAATAAAGTAAGACAGAGGGGTTGCAAAGTGGCCAGATTGATTTTATTTGCTTCCAAGTACACCAGCATCAGAGTTTGCCAGTGAAGTGCTACTTTCGTTTACTCGTCTAACTTTGAACAGCATTGTTGTTCCCAGGGGGTGCGAAATAAAGTAAGACAGAGGGGTTGCAAAGTGGCCAGATTGATTTTATTTGCATCCAAGTACACCAGCATCAGAGTTTGCCAGTGCAGTGCGACTTTCGTTTTCTCGTCTTCCTTTGAACAGCATTGTTGTTCCCAGGGGGGGGCGAAATAAAGTAAGACAGAGGGGTTGTAAAGTGGCCAGATTGATTTTATTTGCATCCAAGTACACCAGCATCGGAGTTTGCCAGTGAAGTGCTTCTTTCGTTTTCTTGTCTTCCTTTGAACAGTATTGTTGTTCCCAGGGGGGGCGAAATAAAGTAAGACAGAGGGGTTGCAAAGTGGCCAGATTGATTTTATTAGCATCCAAGTACACCAGCATCAGAGTTTGCCAGTGAAGTTCTACTTTCGTTTTCTCGTCTAACTTTGAACAGCATTGTTGTACCAAGGGGGGGTGAAAGAAAGTAAGACAGAGGGGTTGCAAAGTGGCCAGATTGATTTCATTTGCATCCAAGTACACCAGCATCAGTGTTTGCCAGTGAAGTTCTACTTTCGTTTTCTCGTCTTCCTTTGAACAGTATTGTTGTTCCCAGGTGGGGCGAAATAAAGTAAGACAGAGGGGTTGCCAAGTGGCCAGATTGTTTTTATTTGCATCCAAGTACACCAGCATCAGAGTTTGCCAGTGAAGTGCTTCTTTCGTTTTCTCATCTAACTTTGAACAGCATTGTTGTTCCCAGGGGGGGGCGAAATAAAGTAAGACAGAGGGGTTGCAGAGTGGCCAGATTGATTTCATTTGCATCCAAGTACACCAGCATCAGAGTTTGCCAGTGAAGTTTTACTTTCGTTTTCTCGTCTTCCTTTGAACAGCATTGTTGTTTCCAGGGTGGGAGAGTGTACTATTTCTGGAGGTACTGCAATACCTGGTTGATGGGTGAATTGGAAAACACAATGTGCACCATGGTTCTGTGTTTATGGATGTGGTCTATCATACTGCTTATGTTTTGTAAGGATGTAAGCAATGGACAGTGAAACGGTTCCCTTCAGGGCCCTCTAGTCATGTCCATAACTTTTCCGGTGAAACCACTCGCTGATTTCTGAATAGTTAGTGAGAGATCGTTTAGGTAACCATGTTGTTTCTGCTTACATTTCACATGCTTTGCATTCCCTAGGAGTGTTTTTTTTTTTTAGGCAGCGTATTACTCTTATCAAGTGCATAATTTGAATTGAGCCACATCCAAGTGTTTATAGCGGGCACAATTAGGTTATAGCTGAAGGCAGTGCGAGTTTCTCTCAGTGGGCAAGTATGGCGTTCAGTGGGGATGTGGCACTATTGCCGGAGCTGTTGAATTTGGAAATGGGGAACCGGGTTCAGCATTCATGACCAGTCCACCACACCACTGTACTGAGGGAGCACATTCCCATGCTACACCGTAGAAGGCCCCACTAGACCTTAGAAGGCTTGATGTCTTAGCACAAGCAGGTGTACTGTAGTGGTGTCAACTTACAAAAGAGTACAAGTAGAGGTATAAAAGTGCAATAAATGGCAGACACGCAAAACACAGGAACACACTGGGTAGGCACTTCTACGGGCATGGAGAACAGAATTTCCTATAATGTAAAGACTTCCTTCACACAATAGAGAGGGTGTGAATTAAGTTTGGAAGTGTCTTTGCAGGAGGAGAACTTTGAGGTTAGTTTTGAAGGACTGGGAAGAGGGAGGGGGTGGTCCGGAGCTGAGGCTCAGTTCCACATTCTCGCCACGTTGCTTGTAAAGGATTGGGCCATCGATCTTTCCTTTTTGAAAGTGGGAGGGTCAAGCAATACATTTTGCGCAGTACGTGATGGTCTAGAGCATTATATGCATATGTTACAATAAAGTTTTTTTTCTTCTTTTTATTCTAGTCTAAAGCTTTTCGACGGTGGCTGTTCTGCAGTTTTGTGTAGTTGCATTGTGTTGGTAAGAAATTTTTTGTTGTTGTATTTACACCAAATGAGTAATAATATAATGTCTGAATGAATTTTTTTGTAAGTGATGTCATAATGGCGGCATATTTAGTTAGTAGTTTGAGCATGAAATTCTTTGTGATGTGTTTTGCATAGTCTTATGTGTAATTGCTTTTCTCTTTCTTTTTTAGTGGGATATTGTTGATCCATACTGTGTCTGTACAGAGTTGGTGGTGGTGAGTAGTTTAGCTGCCTCTGGCAAGTGAGTGGTATTGTTTTGGAGTATATTTGAGTTTCTGATAAAGGTGCTTTTTGTTTATTACTTATTTTACAAAGAGTTTGTTGTTGTTGACTTGTTTGACAAGTTACCTTTATTAGTAAGCAATATGGCTAGCCGTAGAATGACTGCTAAACAGGTGGTCGGTATGCTTCTTGAATCTTCCTCTGAGCATGATTATGAGACTGACAGTGCGTCTGAGGGAGAGGAGGGAGGGGAAGATTCTGGCAGTGAGTTTTCTCTCAACATGGAATCATCGGATGATGAAGGTACTCTCAGTGCAGATGAAGGTACTCTTGGTGTGGATGAAGCAACTCTCAGTGCGGATGAAGTGCCTGTCTTAGAGGAGGAAACTGCTGTGCCGATGGTGCAAGAGGCATCTGGATTGCAGTCTGAGGCTGCTAGGCTTCCTACTGGAAGTGCTGGACTTTGGGTTGATCCAAACATGGTGCAGCCGGTGTTGCCTGCCTTTAGCGGTGATGCAGGGTGTACAGTGAATTGTGAAATTTTTTTGCCTATACAGTTTTTTCAGTTGTTTATGGATGATGTATTTTTGGGTGAGATTGTTGAGCAGACGAATTTGTATGCTGAACAGTTTTTGAGGAACAACAGCGACAAACTTAGGCCCCAGTCTAGAGCTACCCGGCGGACTCCCACATATCTGGAAGAGATGAAGAAGTTTTTGGGTTTGACTTTATTGATGGGTGTGGTAAGGAAGCCAACCTTGGCTTCATATTGGTCTACTAGCCCCTTGTTGGCAACTGCCATATTTCCTGCAGTTATGACTCGTAATCGGTATTTACTTTTGCTACGTATGCTGCATTTTGTTGATAATTCTATGGCGTTGCCACGAGATCACCCTGACTGTGACCGTCTTTTTAAGATTCGGCCCGTTCTTGATCACTTAGTGGATCGATTTTCTGAGATCTATACTCCAGGGAAAGAAATATCTATTGATGAGTCTTTGGTCTTGTTCAAGGGCCATTTGGTTTTTAGGCAGTACATCCCTAGCAAGAAGGCACGCTATGGAATTAAGCTGTATATGTTGTCTGAGAGTAGGACAGGATATGTTTTTAATTTTCGTGTGTACACTGGTAGAGATTCTGCTATTGACCCCCCAGGTTGTCCGTCCACTTTTGGAGTTGCAGAGAAAATTGTGTGGGATCTTGCTAGGAGACTGTTTAACAGAGGCCACCATTTGTACCTTGATAACTTCTATACTGCTGTGCAATTATTTAAGGAATTGTATAAAGTGGACACTTTTGCATGTGGCACAATCCGCTCTAACCGTAAAGCTTATCCGAAAGAGCTTGTTTGCAAAAAACTTCAGAGGGGGCAGTGCAGTTCCTTGCGTAGTGATGAACTACTAGCTGTAAAATTTGTGGACAGGAGGGATGTGTACATGCTGACTACCATCCATGATGAGAGAACTTCACCTGTGACTGTTTGGGGTCAGGTTGCTGAAGTGCGCAAACCTGTGTGCATTCTAGACTACAATAAGCACATGGGTGGTGTTGACAGAGTAGATCAGAGGTTGGAACCTTACTCTGCTATTCGGAAGGCTTATGTTTGGTATAAGAATTGGCCATCCATTTCTTCGAATTAGCAATGTTCAATGCTTTTATTGTGTTCAAGGAGTGTTCTCCTGCGTCAAAGTTGACATTTCTTCAGTTTCAGCACTCTGTGATAGCTAGCCTTGTTGTTGTGGAACAGGCAAGTGTTCCTAGATTTGGAGTGGTGGAGGATGTGGTTCGATTGAAAGATCGCCACTTTCCTGATTTCATCCCTCCCACACCGGCAAAAGATTTTCCCACTAGGAGATGCAGAGTCTGTTGGCGAAGAGGTACGCGGAAGGAGATTCGTATGTATTGCCCCGACTGTCCATCTAAACCTGGGCTGTGTGTCCCTGCTTGTTTTAGAGCGTACCATACTCAAAAGAATTTTTGGGAGCATTCATGAGTGGTAAAGTTAACTGATTGGTTTGTAGTCTTTGAAAAATTTGATTCTGTTTCAAGGTTGCCGTTAGTGCAATGTGTTTAGTTTCTGATTTTGTGTTTGTAGATTTGTATCTATTTGTGATTTGTTTGTGTTTCTATTTTTGTCTAAAAAAATCCTAAATGTGTTGGCAGTGTGTGTGGACTGGCACTTCTTTGGCGGTGTACGTGGAGTGGTGCTTGGCTGGCGGTGTGCATGGACTGGTGCTTGGCTGGTGGTGTGCGTGGACTGGTGCTTGGCTGGTGGTGTGCGTGGACTGGTGCTTGGCTGGCGGTGTGCGTGGACTGGTGCTTGGCTGGCGGTGTGCGTGGACTGGTGCTTGGCTGGCGGTGTGCGTGGACTGTTGCTTGGCTGGTGGTGTGCGTGGACTGGTGCTTGGCTGGCGGTGTGCATGGACTGGTGCTTGGCTGGTGGTGTGCGTGGACTGGTGCTTGGCTGGCGGTGTGCGTGGACTGGTGCTTGGCTGGCGGTGTGCATGGACTGGTGCTTGGCTGGCGGTGTGTGTGAACTGGTGCCTGGCTGGCGGTGTTGGTTGAACTGGTGCTTGGCTGGCGGTGTGCGTGGACTGGTGCTTGGCTGGCGGTGTGCGTGGACTGGTGCTTGGCTGGCGGTGTGCGTGGACTGGCGATTGGCTGGTGGTGTGCCTGGACTGGCGCTTGGCTGGTGGTGTGCCTGGACTGGCGCTTGGCTAGCGGTGTGCGTGGACTGGTGTTTAGCTAGCGGTGTGCGTGGACTGGTGCTCGGCTAGCGGTGTGCGTGGACTGGCGCTCGGCTGGCTGTGTGTGAGTAGTGACTTGCTGCTGGTCACTACACACACTGCTAGCTGAGTGCCACTCCACGCAATCCATCTGCTTGTGTAGTTGCTGCGTCAGGAATGTGGGCGTGTGAAAGTGATGGGCCCTTGAATGGCGCTGTGTGCTGGTGTGAGTTTTGTTATGTGATGGGCCCGCGGCTGGCGGTGTGAATGGTTTTGTATGTCTCACGCGTATGAAAGGTGTATGAATGGCCTGTAAAGAGGTTGGTGCCTTGTCGTGGCTTTACAGCTCACGAGCTGTGAGTCAATGGTTCAGTTTCTCGCCCTTTCAATTATTAACAGTGCATTTCATTTTTGTGAAATCACTTGCTAATACAATTGTATATTCTGAACCATCACTCACCCTCGTGCCAAATCCAACCAGTATGTGTGCGTGCTTGAGGATTAGATGGCTGTGCAGTAATATTTGCCTTTCTGAAGCAGGGTGTACCTTGTCCCTTTTGTGAATTTTGTAATGTGTTGTTTTTGTGCCTGATGGTGCGAATGGTCTTGTGTGTATCACGTATGAAAGATGTGTGAATGGCCTGTAAAGCGGTTGGTGCCTTGCCGTGGCTTTACAGCTCACGAGCTGCGAGTCATTGGTTCAGTTTTTTCTCCATTGAATTATTGACAGTGCATTTCATTTTTGTGAAATCTCTTGTTAATAAAATTTAATATACTGAACCATCACTCGCCCTCGTGCCAAATCCAACCAGTATGTGTGTGCGTTTGAGGAATAGGTGGCTGTGCAGGATTCTTGGTCTTTTTAGTTTCTCTGCCAAGGTGTATGTTCCATGTAAAAAAAAACACCAACTGTAGATATTGTCGTAAACCCATGGGAGTTCATGGTGATGTCTCTCTTGTGCATTACAAAAAGGTTTTTTATCCTCAATGTCCTGCAAACCTCAAAATATCTGTCACATTGTCCATGCAATATTGTGCCGAAATTCTCACGTTGTAGAAACAATGTCAAAACGTTCTAGTTTTGCAAGGGGGTCAACTGTCTTTTTGGCCTGTGCTCGGCGGCCATCTAGGCAAACCTACCAAACCCATACATTTCTGAAAACTAGACACCCGGGGGCTTCCAGGGAGGTATGGCTTGCGTGGATCCCCCAACGTTTCCTTACCCAGAATCCCCCGCAAACCTCAATTTTAGCTGAAAAAATCACTTTTTTCACACTATTTTGTGTGGGAAACTTGTGGCATCACCGGGCTCACTCAAATTTCCCACCTCCCAGCGTTCCCCTGGGTCTCCCGGTAAAAATGGTGCCTCACTTGTGTGGGAGGCCCAAGTACCCGCGACAGGCAAGGGCCCAAAACGTAGTGATGCGACATCAACATTGGCTATCTCAAAACCACCTGGTTTGCAAGGGGGGTCTCTTGGCTTTTTGGCCCGGGGCACGGCGGCCATCTAGGGAAACCTACCAAACCCATACATTTCTGAAAACTAGACACCCGGGGGCTTCCAGGGAGGTATGGCTTGCACGGATCCCCCAACGTTTCCTTACCCAGAATCCCCTGCAAACCTCAATTTTAGCTGAAAAAATCACTTTTTTCACACTTTTTTGAGTGGGAAACTTGTGGCATCACCGGGCTCACTCAAATTTCCCACCTCCCAGCGTTCCCCTGGGTCTCCCGGTAAAAATGGTGCCTCACTTGTGTGGGAGGCCCAAGTACCCGCGACAGGCAAGGGCCCAAAACGTAGTGATGCGACATCAACATTGCCTATCTCAAAACCACCTGGTTTTGCAAAGGGGGTCTCTTGGCTTTTTGGCCCGGGGCACGGCGGCCATCTAGGGAAACCTACCAAACCCATACATTTCTGAAAACTAGACACCCGGGGGCTTCCAGGGAGGTATGGCTTGCGCGGATCCCCCAACGTTTCCTTACCCAGAATCCCCTGCAAACCTCAATTCAATTTTAGCTGAAAAAATCACATTTTTCACACTTTTTTGTGTGGGAAAGTTGTGGCATCACCGGGCTCACTCAAATTTCACACCTCCCAGCGTTCCCCTGGGTCTCCCGGTAAAAATGGGGCCTCACTTGTGTGGGAGGCCCAAGTACCCGCGACAGGCAAGGGCCCAAAACGTAGTGAGGCGACATCAACATTGCCTATCTCAAAACCACCTGGTTTTGCAAGGGGGGTCTCTTGGCTTTTTGGTCCGGGGCACGGCGGCCATCTAGGGAAATCTACCAAACCCATACATTTCTGAAAACTAGACACCCGGGGGCTTCCAGGGAGGTATGGCTTGCACGGATCCCCCAACGTTTCCTTACCCAGAATCCCCTGCAAACCTCAATTTTAGCTGAAAAAAATCACTTTTTTCACACTTTTTTGTGTGGGAAAGTTGTGGCATCACCGGGCTCACTCAAATTTCACACCTCCCAGCGTTCCCCTGGGTCTCCCGGTAAAAATGGTGCCTCACTTGTGTGGGAGGCCCAAGTACCCGCGACAGGCAAGGGCCACAAACGTAGTGATGCGACATCAACATTGCCTATCTCAAAACCACCTGGTTTTGCAAGGGGGGTCTCTTGGCTTTTTGGCCCGGGGCACGGCGGCCATCTAGGGAAACCTACCAAACCCATACATTTCTGAAACCTAGACACCCGGGGGCTTCCAGGGAGGTATGGCTTGCACGGATCCCCCAACGTTTCCTTACCCAGAATCCCCTGCAAACCTCAATTTTAGCTGAAAAAATCACTTTTTTCACACTTTTTTGTGTGGGAAACTTGTGGCATCACCGGGCTCACTCAAATTTCCCACCTCCCAGCGTTCCCCTGGGTCTCCCGGTAAAAATGGTGCCTCACTTGTGTGGGAGGCCCAAGTACCCGCGACAGGCAAGGGCCCAAAACGTAGTGATGCGACATCAACATTGCCTATCTCAAAACCACCTGGTTTTGCAAGGGGGGTCTCTTGACTTTTTGGCCCGGGGCACGGCGGCCATCTAGGGAAACCTACCAAACTCATACATTTCTGAAAACTAGACACCCGGGGGCTTCCAGGGAGGTATGGCTTGCACGGATCCCCCAACGTTTCCTTACCCAGAATCCCCTGCAAACCTCAATTTTAGCTGAAAAAATCACATTTTTCACACTTTTTTGTGTGGGAAAGTTGTGGCATCACCGGGCTCACTCAAATTTCACACCTCCCAGCGTTCCCCTGGGTCTCCCGGTAAAAATGGGGCCTCACTTGTGTGGGAGGCCCAAGTACCCGCGACAGGCAAGGGCCCAAAACGTAGTGAGGCGACATCAACATTGCCTATCTCAAAACCACCTGGTTTTGCAAGGGGGGTCTCTTGGCTTTTTGGCCCGGGGCACGGCGGCCATCTAGGGAAATCTACCAAACCCATACATTTCTGAAAACTAGACACCCGGGGGCTTCCAGGGAGGTATGGCTTGCACGGATCCCCCAACGTTTCCTTACCCAGAATCCCCTGCAAACCTGAATTTTAGCTGAAAAAAATCACTTTTTTCACACTTTTTTGTGTGGGAAAGTTGTGGCATCACCGGGCTCACTCAAATTTCACACCTCCCAGCGTTCCCCTGGGTCTCCCGGTAAAAATGGTGCCTCACTTGTGTGGGAGGCCCAAGTACCCGCGACAGGCAAGGGCCACAAACGTAGTGATGCGACATCAACATTGCCTATCTCAAAACCACCTGGTTTTGCAAGGGGGGTCTCTTGGCTTTTTTGCCCGGGGCACGGCGGCCATCTAGGGAAACCTACCAAACCCATACATTTCTGAAAACTAGACACCCGGGGGCTTCCAGGGAGGTATGGCTTGCGCGGATCCCCCAACGTTTCCTTACCCAGAATCCCCTGCAAACCTGAATTTTAGCTGAAAAAATCACTTTTTTCACACTTTTTTGTGTGGGAAAGTTGTGGCATCACCGGGCTCACTCAAATTTCACACCTCCCAGCGTTCCCCTGGGTCTTACGGTAAAAATGGTGCCTCACTTGTGTGGGAGGCCCAAGTACCCGCGACAGGCAAGGGCCCAAAACGTAGTGAGGCGACATCAACATTGCCCATCTCAAATGTCGCATCACTACGTTTGGGGCCCTTGCCTGTCGCGGGTACTTGGGCCTCCAACACAAGTGAGGCACCATTTTTACCGGGAGACCCAGGGGAACGCTGGGAGGTGTGAAATTTGAGTGAGCCCGGTGATGCCACAACTTTCCCACACAAAAAAGTGTGAAAAAAGTGATTTTTTCAGCTAAACTTCAGGTTTGCAGGGGATTCTGGGTAAGGAAACGTTGGGGGATCCATGCAAGCCATACCTCCCTGGAAGCCCCCGGGTGTCTAGTTTTCAGAAATGTATGGCTTTGGTAGGTTTCCCTAGATGGCCGCCGTGCCCCGGGCCAAAAAGCCAAGAGAACCCCCTTGCAAAACCAGGTGGTTTTGAGATAGGCAATGTTGATGTCGCATCACTACGTTTGGGGCCCTTGCCTGTCGCGGGTACTTGGGCCTCCCACACAAGTGAGGCACCATTTTTACCAGGAGACCCAGGGGAACGCTGGGAGGTGTGAAATTTGAGTGAGCCCGGTGATGCCACAACTTTCCCACACAGAAAAGTGTGAAAAAAGTGATTTTTTCAGCTAAAATTGAGGTTTGCAGGGGATTCTGGGTAAGGAAACGTTGGGGGATCTGCGCAAGCCATACCTCCCTGGAAGCCCCCGGGTGTCTAGTTTTCAGAAATGTATGGGTTTGGTAGGTTTCCCTAGATGGCCGCCGTGCCCCGGGCCAAAAAGCCAAGAGACCCCCCTTGCAAAACCAGGTGGTTTTGAGATAGGCAATGTTGATGTCGCATCACTACGTTTGGGACCCTTGCCTGTCGCGGGTACTTGGGCCTCCCACACAAGTGAGGCACCATTTTTACCGGGAGACCCAGGGGAACGCTGGGAGGTGTGAAATTAGAGTGAGCCCGGTGATGCCACAACTTTCCCACACAAAAAAGTGTGAAAAAAGTGATTTTTTCAGCTAAAATTGAGGTTTGCAGGGGATTCTGGGTAAGGAAACGTTGGGGGATCCGCGCAAGCCATACCTCCCTGGAAGCCCCCGGGTGTCTAGTTTTCAGAAATGTATGGGTTTGGTAGGTTTCCCTAGATGGCCGCCGTGCCCCGGGCCAAAAAGCCAAGAGACCCCCCTTGCAAAACCAGGTGGTTTTGAGATAGGCAATGTTGATGTCGCATCACTACGTTTGGGGCCCTTGCCTGTCGCGGGTACTTGGGCCTCCCACACAAGTGAGGCACCATTTTTACCGGGAGACCCAGGGGAACGCTGGGAGGTGGGAAATTTGAGTGAGCCCGGTGATGCCACAACTTTCCCACACAAAAAAGTGTGGAGAAAGTGATTTTTTCAGCTAAAATTGAGGTTTGCAGGGGATTCTGGGTAAGGAAACGTTGGGGGATCCACGCAAGCCATACCTCCCTAGAAGCCCCCAGGTGTCTAGTTTTCAGAAATGTATGGGTTTGGTAGGTTTCCCTAGATGGCCGCCGTGCACCGGGCCAAAAACCCAAGAGACCCCCCTTGCAAAACCAGGTGGTTTGGAGATAGGCAATTTTGATGTCACCTCACTATGTTTTGCGCCGTTTCCTGTCGCGGGCACTAGGCCGACTCACACAAGTGAGGTACCGTTTTTCTCGTAAGACTTTGGGGAACGCGGGGTGGGTGGAAAATTGTGGATCCACGCAGATTCCGGAACTTTCCACGAACGAAATGTGGGGAAAATGTGTTTTTTTTGACAATTTTTTAGGTTTGCAAGGGATTCTGGGTAACAGACCCTGGTGGGAGGCAGTCAAGTCACCCCATCCTGGATTCCCCTGGGTGTCTAGTTTTCAAAAATGTATAGGTTTGCTAGGTTTCCCAAGGTGCCCGCAGAGCTAGGGTTCAAAAACTACAGCTAGTCATTTTTCCAAAAAAGGGTCATTTTTCACTGCGAAATTGAGGTGTGACCAGGTTGCGTTTTGCGCCGTTTCCTGTCGCGGGCACTAGGCCGACCCACACAAGTGAGGTACTGTTTTTCTCGAAAGACTTTGGGGAACGCGGGGTGGGTGGAAATTTGTGGATCCACGCAGATTCCGGAACTTTCCACGACAGAAATGTGTGGAAAATGTGTTTTTTTTGCCAATTTCTTTAGGTTTGCAAGGGATTCTGGGTAACAGACCCTGGTGGGAGGCAGTCAAGTCACCCCATCCTGGAGTCCCCTGGGTGTCTAGTTTTCAAAAATGTATAGGTTTGCTAGGTTTCCCAAGGTGCCCGCAGAGCTAGGGTTCAAAAACTACAGCTAGTCATTTTTCCAAAAAAGGGTCATTTTTCACTGCGAAATTGAGGTGTGACCAGGTTGCGTTTTGCGCCGTTTCCTGTCGTGGGCACTAGGCCGACCCACACAAGTGAGGTACCATTTTTCTCGAAAGACTTTGGGGAACGCGGGGTGGGTGGAAATTTGTGGATCCACGGAGATTCCGGAACTTTCCACGACAGAAATGTGTGGAAAATGTGGTTTTTTTGCCAATTTTTTAGGTTTGCAAGGGATTCTGGGTAACAGACCCTGGTGGGAGGCAGTCAAGTCACCCCATCCTGGATTCCCCTGGGTATCTAGTTTTCAAAAATGTATAGGTTTGCTAGGTTTCCCAAGGTGCCCGCAGAGCTAGGGTTCAAAAACTACAGCTAGTCATTTTTCCAAAAAAGTGTCATTTTTCACTGCGAAATTGAGGTGTGACCAGGTTGCGTTTTGCGCCGTTTCCTGTCGCGGGCACTAGGCCGATCCACACAAGTGAGGTACCATTTTTCTCGTAAGACTTTGGGGAACGCGGGGTGGGTGGAAATTTGTGGATCCACACAGATTCCGGAACTTTCCACGACAGAAATGTGTGGAAAATGTGTTTTTTTTGCCAATTTTTTAGGTTTGCAAGGGATTCTGGGTAGCAGACCCTGGTGGGAGGCAGTCAAGTCCCCCCATCCTGGATTCCCCTGGGTGTCTAGTTTTAAAAAATGTATAGGTTTGCTAGGTTTCCCAAGGTGCCCGCAGAGCTAGGGTTCAAAAACTACAGCTAGTCATTTTTCCAAAAAAGGGTCATTTTTCACTGCGAAATTGAGGTGTGACCATGTTGCGTTTTGCGCCGTTTCCTGTCACGGACACTAGGCCGACCCACACAAGTGAGGTACCGTTTTTCTCAAAACACTTTGGGGAACGCAGGGTGAGTGGAAATTTGTGAATCCACGCAGATTCCGGAACTTTCCACGACAGAAATGTGGGGAAAATGTGTTTTTTTTGCCAATTTTATAGGTTTGCAAGGGATTCTGGGTAACAGACCCTGGTGGGAGGCAGTCAAGTCACCCCATCCTGGATTCCCCTGGGTGTCTACTTTTCAAAAATGTATAGGTTTGCTAGGTTTCCCAAGGTGCCCGCAGAGCTAGGGTTCAAAAACTACAGCTAGTCATTTTTCCAAAAAAGGGACATTTTTCACTGCGAAATTGAGGTGTGGCCAGGTTGCGTTTTGCGTCGTTTCCTGTCACGGACACTAGGCCTACCCACACAAGTGTGGTACCGTTTTTCTCGTAAGACTTTGGGGAATGCGAGTTGGGTGGAAAATTGTGGATCCACGCAAATTCCGGAACTTTCCACGACAGAAATGTGTGGAAAATTTGTTTTTTTTGCCAATTTTTTAGGTTTGCAAGGGATTCTGGGTAACAGACCCTGGTGGGAGGCAGTCAAGTCACCCCATCCTGGATTCCCCTGGGTGTCTAGTTTTCAAAAATGTATAGGTTTGCTAGGTTTCCCAAGGTGCCCGCAGATCTAGGGTTCAAAAACTACAGCTAGTCATTTTTCCAAAAAAGGGTCATTTTTCACTGCGAAATTGAGGTGTGACCAGGTTGCGTTTTGCGCCGTTTCCTGTCGCGGGCACTAGGCCGACCCACACAAGTGAGGTACCGTTTTTCTCGTAAGACTTTGGGGAACGCGGGGTGGGTGGAAATTTGTGGATCCACGCAGATTCCGGAACTTTCCACGACAGAAATGTGTGGAAAATGTGTTTTTTTTGACAATTTTTTAGATTTGCAAGGGATTCTGGGTAACAGACCCTGGTGGGAGGCAGTCAGGTCACCCCATCCTGGATTCCCCTGGGTGTCTAGTTTTCAAAAATGTATAGGTTTGCTAGGTTTCCCAAGGTGCCCGCAGAGCTAGGGTTCAAAAACTACAGCTAGTCATTTTTCCAAAAAAGGGTCATTTTTCACTGCGAAATTGAGGTGTGACCAGGTTGCGTTTTGCGCCGTTTCCTGTCGCGGGCACTAGGCCGACCCACACAAGTGAGGTACCGTTTTTCTCGTAAGACTTTGGGGAACACGGGGTGGGTGGAAATTTGTGGATCCACGCAGATTCCAGAACTTTCCACGACAGAAATATGTGGAAAATGTGTTTTTTTTGACAATTTTTTAGGTTTGCAAGGGATTCTGGGTAACAGACCCTGGTGGGAGGCAGTCAAGTCACCCCATCCTGGATTCCCCTGGGTGTCTAGTTTTCAAAAATGTATAGGTTTGCTAGGTTTCCCAAGGTGCCCGCAGAGCTAGGGTTCAAAAACTACAGCTAGTCATTTTTCCAAAAAAGGGTCATTTTTCACTGCGAAATTGAGGTGTGACCAGGTTGCGTTTTGCGCCGTTTCCTGTCGCGGGCACTAGGCCGACCCACACAAGTGAGGTACCATTTTTCTCGAAAGACTTTGGGGAACGCGGGGTGGGTGGAAATTTGTGGATCCACGCAGATTCCGGAACTTTCCACGACAGAAATGTGGCTAAAATGTGTTTTTTTTGCCAAGTTTTTTAGGTTTGCAAGGGATTCTGGGTAACAGACCCTGATGGGAGGCAGTCAAGTCACCCCATCCTGGATTCCCCTGGGTGTCTAGTTTTCAAAAATGTATAGGTTTGCTAGGTTACCCAAGGTGCCCGCAGAGCTAGGGTTCAAAAACTACAGCTAGTCATTTTTCCAAAAAAGGGTCATTTTTCACTGCGAAATTGAGGTGTGACCAGGTTGCGTTTTGCGCCGTTTCCTGTCGCGGGCACTAGGCCGATCCACACAAGTGAGGTACCGTTTTTCTCGTAAGACTTTGGGGAACGCGGGGTGGGTGGAAATTTGTGGATCCACGCAGATTCCGGAACTTTCCACGACAGAAATGTGGGGAAAATGTGTTTTTTTTGCCAATTTTTTAGGTTTGCAAGGGATTCTGGGTAACAGACCCTGGTGGGAGGCAGTCAAGTCACCCTATCCTGGATTCCCCTGGGTGTCTAGTTTTCAAAAATGTATAGGTTTGCTAGGTTTCCCAAGGTGCCCGCAGAGCTAGGGTTCAAAAACTACAGCTAGTCATTTTTCCAAAAAAGAGTCATTTTTCACTGCGAAATTGAGGTGTGACCAGGTTGCGTTTTGCGCCGTTTCCTGTCGCGGGCACTAGGCCGATCCACACAAGTGAGGTACCGTTTTTCTCGTAAGACTTTGGGGAACGCAGGGTGGGTGGAAATTTGTGGTTCCACGCAGATTCCGGAACTTTCCACGACAGAAATGTGTGAAAAATGTAGTTTTTTTGACAATGTTTTAGGTTTGCAAGGGATTCTGGGTAACAGACCCTGGTGGGAGGCAGTCAAGTCACCCCATCCTGGATTCCCCTGGTTGTCTAGTTTTCAAAAATGTATAGGTTTGCTAGGTTTCCCAAGGTGCCCGCAGAGCTAGGGTTCAAAAACTAGAGCTAGGCACTTTGCAAAAAAAGGGTAATTTTGCATTGTGAAAATGTGGTGTGACCACGTTGCGTTTTGCGCCGTTTCCTGTCGTGGGCACTATGCCTACCCACACAAGTGAGGTACCATTTTTATCGGGAGACTTAGGGTAATTCAGATTTGTAAAGGAACTGTTATTATCTATTGACTTTCCATGCATTTCTGCTTTCCAAATGAAAGATATTGTGTAAAAAAGAAGTCATTCTAAAAAATGACTGATAATTCTCATGCTAGTATGAGTATTCCCAATTTCAGAAATGTGCAAATATCTACTGTTTCTAAACTCTATATTTTGTTCCCATTTCAGAAATACATAGGTGTCTTTCATACCGATTTTTCCATGTACATTTTTTACAGAATAATTACTATATACCCGGTACATAATAAAAAACCATTGCAAGTTACTACTCAGTTTTTGGCTCTGGGTTCGTCGGGTTCTTGGTGAACCTACAAGTCCTATATATCCCCACAACCAGTAATGTCCAGCGGATGCAACGGTATATTGCTTTCAAAGAGCTGTCATAATTAAAAGAAGTTACAGGTGAAAACGTTGACACAAAAGGCTGTTCTTTTCAACTAAATTTCAATTTATCCTACATTTAACTGTTTGTTTCTATAAAAAAACCTTGATGGATCTACACAAATGACCCCTTGCTGAATTCAGAATGTTGTCTTCTTTTCGAAAATGTATAGCTTTCCAGGATCCACTATTGCTTTTGTACCCATTTCAGCCACTAACTGGAAGGAGGTCAAAAGCACAAAAAATTGCAAAAATAGGCTATGTCCCAGAAAAATGACAAAACTGTGTAAAAAATGTTGGGTTTCTGACAAAAGTCAAGTATCCCCGAAAAGCTGGGAAAATGGTGATTTCAACCCCACAAACCCTTTTTTGATAACATTTGCAGGGAAAAACCCAGATGCTTTCATTTGCAGCCCGTTTTTCCAATTTTTCCAAAAAAACCCAATATTTTGCTGTATTTTGGCTCTTTTCTGTGACCCCTCCAGGGGAATCCACAAACCCTGAGTACCTTTAGAATCCCCATGATGTTGGAAGAAAAGGACGCAAATTTGGCGTGGCTACCTAATGCGGTCAAAAAGTTACAGGGGCCTAAGCGCGCACTACCCCAAATAGCCAAAAAAAGGCCTGGCACAGGAGGGGGAAAAGGCCTGGCAGCGAAGGGGTTAAATGTATATTATGTAAATCTTTGTATTATTATTGTTTATGTTTTTTAACATGTATGTTACTTTTTTTTGTTACTAAATTGAATTTGATCAATTTTTGTGATTTTAATGCTGAAGCTTTGTGTGGGTTTATAGGGCTATAGGGTAGGAAGTAATTTAATTATAATACATTAATGATTATTTTTTATTTATTTTTCTTTATGTAATATACATTTAAGTATGTCAATTGTCCTATACATTTTTTAAGGTAGATTTTGTGTGCAGATTGTGGGGTTGATAGAGGCAAAAGGTTGGGAAGTAATTTATTTTTAATTGCTTATTAATTAGTTGTTCATTAATATTAATAAATCAGTTGATCATTAAATATGTTGATTGTGTAATGCTTTTTTAAAATTTTAGGTGTGAGTTGTGGGTTTTATAGGGTTAAAGGGTGGGAAGTTAATTGTAATGAATTAATAGTAAGTTTTTATTTAATAATATTTGTTTAATTAATAATCAGTAATATTAATTGTGCAATTAATTTATTTTTTAGGATTTTAGATATCGCTTGTGGGTTTTTTGGGTAAGAAGTGGATTAATTTTAAGTAATTCATAATATATTTTTGTAATATTGTCAATTATTAAATTGATAATTAATTATGTTCATGCGTAAATAATTTTACCTTAAATTTTATGAGTGTGTTGTGTGTTTTGTGGGGGACATTGTCAGAAGTGAATTAATTATGATTAATAAATAATTAATATTCAATTCATGATAATTAGTTTGTTGCTAAATATTTATATGAACAGTGTAAATATTTGGCTTTTTAAAGTTGTGTTTTAGGTGCAGGTTGTGAGTCCTTTGGGCTTATAGGGTGGGAAGAAACTAAATTAAATTTATGTATTAAATATTTTTTTGTTAATAGATAATTCCTAAATAAAATATTTATTTGAATGAAAATTATTTTTTTTATTTAATTATAATAATATTTATAGCTAATTGTGATATGTATTTAACATTGTAATATCTTTTTAATATTAAAAATACGTTTATTTTTTTTGTACATATTTATATTTTTCTTTATTTACTTTGTTTTGTAAATAATTTTATTATGTTCAAGATATTTTGTTGGTTTTTAATATTGCGCTGCTTGGAGTGGACTAGTACAGTTTACCTGCTATCCAACACTTTCCCTACTGTTTTATTGACTGGAGTGAGAATGGTAAATGTTACCTCTCGGCAATCCAACATATTCCCTACTGATGTACTAACTGGAGTGGGAATAGTACATTTTAACTATCCGCAATCCAACACTTTCCCTACTGTTGCATTTACTGGAGGGAGATGTGCAATTTTTTTCCAGTTTTATTATTTTTGCTTTGCATGAAGTGGGAGTTGTACATTTTTGTATATATTATAATAGTTGGCATAGTTTTTTATCAGTTGTAGTGGAATAGTATATGTATTACATTTCATATTTTATATTTTATTTCCTATTGTTATAATTTATATTATGTTTTTCTTTGTTTAAAATTATAATATTTGTAATTATTAATGTTTTTAACGTGTAAAATATTTTTACTACAGTTTAAGTTGTTTTCTATTTTAATTTATTGAATGGTTGTTTCTTAAAGATTTCATGTTATTGGTATATGTATCTATATATTTATATATGTATTTGTTAATTTTTTTTATTAGTGGACTTTGTGTTGTGAGTCATGTTCACGTACCTATATCTCCATTTCCCCACCCAAGGGAGCCTTTGACTGCTTTTCCACAGATACCACTGAGAGTCAAGTGCAGAAGGGATAATTGGCCCAGTTGCTCAGGGTCCATAGGAGGTCAGTCCCCGTGACATCAGCAGTAAAATGTCTCAACCACCACGGTTGGGGCCAGTAGCCCCTGAGTGGCCCTCTGAAAGGGGTTCTGACAATTGGTGGCAAGTGGTGGGGCGCTTAAGTTTAGGAGACAAAGATGCAGAGGTGGTATTGGCCATTTCCAATCTGGGCCAGTACTGAAATAAGTCCAATTTTTCGCATAGGCATTGGAGAACACAGGTTTGCGAATTCATCTTTGCATCTTGTCCAAAGATGAGGTGAAGGATTCATGTAGGAACAGAGGGTGTCCCTACGTACACTATGACTGAGAGTCAAGTGCGGAAGGGGTACTTAGCCCAGTTACTCAGGATCCTTAGTAAGTTGGACCATGGAACATCATGAGTAAAATACCTCAACACCCACTGTTGGGCCCAGTAAACCCTGGGTCCCTCTGAAAGGAGTTCCAACATGAGAGTTCTCAGGAAACTGACAAGTTGCTTGTAATAACTAGTAAAGGACTTTTCACCACTACTGTTACTTACATTCTCTCAGAAAATGCCAGGTCTAGAAACTCTAAATTCTAAAGGGGTTTATACTCTGAAAATAATATCAAATCCATAGAATGTTTTGTTGCCAACATGTTAATACAGACTACTTTTTAATCTCTTAAATTCCAAGTTAGGGATACGTAGTAGTCCAGAATGCTGAAATCATTGTGATCAGTGTAAACAGGATGTAAGGTGATCATAAGCCTGGCTGATTTTAACACTTTAACAGGTTCTTCTTCACCCTGTCTAACATAGGGGATGCAGTTCCAAACAATGTGTTGTAGCAAGCTGGGGTAGGGAAATGCATTGTAAGTAGAAACCAGCATTTAACTCATGAAGAGACACCAGACAATAAGGTACTCAGCGGCCTGACTCATCCTAAACCTGCCCAATAGGGGGCCCACATCACTCTCCACCTCAGGAACCTCCACTGGCTCCCTGTCCAGAACAGATGCTAGTTCAAGATGCTGACAACGCATAAAAAGCCCTCTACAACCAAGAACCATCATGCATTAACCACAGCCTGAACTTTCACCAACCCTCCAGAGATCTTCGCTCTGCCTCCCTCTCCCTCGCATAGACACCCTTCATCAACCGCAACTACAGCAGAGGCCATTCCTTCTCCCACCTCTCTGCAAAATCCTGGAAGAGACTCCTCTTCCACCTCTGATCATCACCATCTCTCTCTGCCTTCAGGAAGAAACTCAAGACCTGGCTTCTCGACTGAACATAGCGCCTGGATGCCTTTGTGGGTGATTAGCCATCTTTACAAATATGGACTGATTGATTGATCCAATCTCTGTTCATCTCCACAGAGCTTCACAAATTCTGCCACAATGACATATATGAGTAAAAGACCAGTGAATTATCATTCGTATTGTTAATCTCTGCTTTACATCTTCCCCATCACAACACTTTTTCTACATTGGTGAAAAAAGTACTCACCTCCCTAGGGTCACTGCAACATGTCATAGCACGCCCTTATCTCGCCAAGGATTCAAGGACTCAGTACAATAACTAATGCACAAATCTTTCATGTAAGTCCTTTAAACTCTATACAGTTGGCATTGTCACATTCCAGATGTTCTCCCACATCTGCATGCTTTTTCTGGAGAGAGAGGTGTGGTTAATGCTGGTACTCCTGAGAGTCATGTGTGAATGTGAAATGAGCATCATCTAACACCTTTGAGGGGGCATCAGATGGCGGAGTCAGATTTATGCTGGTCCCCTATGCACCACATGGCATGGTCTTTATTTCTCACAAACTAACACATAAGAAGTCAATCAATCAATCATAGACATGGGTGGGTGCAGGATGGACACAACAGTCACACATCGAGGTTCAGATTCTAAAAAAACGATAATCAGTTCCCAAAATATGTTGTATACAAAGGGGCCGATTACGATCCTGTAAAAAAATTCCCCGTACGACTCGTATCCGGTCTTTTTACCGGACGAATCGTACAAATGCCGTCCAAACTGCCAAGTACGATTCGCATGGGAAAAAGTCCGTACGAATCGCATTGGGAATAATTCCTCACACGTCCTCGGGTCGGAAAATGTGTCCGACACATCTCCGGACGATTTACCGTACCAATTTGAAAATTGAAGTCCGACGCGCAAGTACGATCCATCCCGTGCGTCCGATGTCACAACCGTATGGAAAAAACACCGTCCGCACCGAACTCCCATTGCAATCATGGAGACATGTGCCCACATACGCGCCGAAGCCCCCCCCAGCCCCCATATGTACGCGCCTAACCACCCCCCCAGCCCCCGTGAGTACGTGTCGAACCCCCCCCAGCCCCTGTGAGTACGCGCCGTACCCCCCCAGCCCCCGTGAGTACGCGCCGAACCCCCCCGTGTATGTACACCCGTGTACGTGTCGAACCCCCCATGTATGTACACCCGTGTACGTGTCGAACCCCCGTGTATGTACACCCGTGTACGTGTCGAACCCCCCGTGTATGTACACCCGTGTACGTTCGAGTCGTACCCCCACCCGTGTATGTACAGCGCGTACTCACGGGGGCTGGGGGGGGGTACGGCACGTACCGGGCCCCCTATTCTGGTCGTTTCGCGGCGTACTTCGCTTTTCCGGCACTTTTTGGGTGCCGTGAAAATATTGCCGTCCGGACTGCTGTCGGTTCGAATCGTACTTCCTGGGTCGTGAAACGCTGCCTGACAGCGTCCCGACGTCACGTCGGAGCATTCCCGGATCACATTCGTATGTATATTTTCGTCGGACGGTGTTTTTTACGATTCGTACGGAAATGGTGTTTCCGTGCGAATCGTACTTCCATGTTTGTACAGTTTTACAACCGGGTACGAGTCGGACGGAGAAAACGCTCCGACCGACGGTTCGTACCCGGTTTTTCCAGGATCGTAATCGGCACCAAAGTGTGTTAGTGTGTGTGTATATTTGTGTGTGTGTAGGGACATATTAAGGATTCAGGGGGCCATGGGCCAAACGTATTTTGGGGACCTGTTAAGAACAGCTTTGAATTTATGGTGGAGTTTCATCTCTTTTATGCCATCCTTGGCCAGTTCACTGGCAGTGCACAGGCACACTCCTCCAAATTCTAAATTTGTTTACATCTAATATTCAGGGACAGTGATCTGCGTTTTCAATATTTTAACATAGCAGCAACTCACTAATATTACTGCAAATAATCTCTGTGACACCTACACAATTCTCATATGTGAGATCCTGTTTTGATCTAAAAGAACTTTTTTTTATGAATGTTGCATGAAACATAAACACAACATTTCTCTGCAGAATGTCTGTGCCAGGCCCTTACACATCACCCACATTAAAAATAATTGAAAGGAAAACGGTATTCAAAAGAATATGTATAAACATGATTCAAAGTTATCAGGTCAAGAAGAGACTCTGCAGAACAGAGCTGACCCCTGAAAGGCTGGAGCCCTGGGCCAGAGCCCACTTTGCCCATGCCTTAAAAAGGCTCTGTCTAGGACATACTTAGAAATTCTAAGAAAAGGCAGATGTTGTGAATAGCTCAAAAGATTAATTAGCCACCACAATTCTACAGTTTCCAGCAACCATTCTAGCCTGAATACATAGCCATAAATTATTGCACAATTTCCATAGAAACATTCTTGGAGCTAGATACGCCTTAGAGGCCTGCAATATATCATCCTGTCTTGAAATAATATAAAACCTGCCCATCCACAGGCGAATGCATCATGATGCAATCACGTGGACATACACACATCCTCCACCAGCTCCTGCCAGACCCAGTGAGTGCTGAAAAACCATTCACACTTTCCATGTACCTGTGTGATTGATGGTCTGAAGGAATCCACTCGGCACCACCTTGGTACTGAAAAATGCAAATCACCTGGCTGGCATTCAGTACTTGTGCCAGCTGTACTCGGGTCCCTCTCATCGCGGGCATCTTTGCTGAAAGCACCCTTATTTTGCTGGAAAGTGGCTGGTATTTCTGGAGCACGAAGATTGGCTCATGGCCTTACCCCATTAATGAAAAAAAGCCATTGCATCACAAGCAAGGTTGGAAGAGGGAATGTGATTGGATCTGAATCTATCTGAGAGTCTGATGGACTAGTAAAGTCTGCATTTACTGAGAAGAAATGCAGAACTCCTTTCAGCAGACGCAAATGATAAAATGCTATTGAGGACACACCATTTATTTTGGGGGTGAGGTAAATGATATAGAACTTGCGAGTAAGCCCAGGCGAAATTTAATTTACACCAGCGTAATCTTGCGTAATTCCGGGTATTTTCATTGCACTTGAGATGCAGGGTGTTCGAGATTTTATAATGACACTATCGTCGCGATCCGCACGCCGCCTGCCAGATTATGAATGAAAATCCTGCGGGCGGTCCTGCGGCGGCTGGCCCATGGTGCTGCCTTTCAAAGGTTCATAGGAGAGCCTTAGAAAGGCAGCGGCATTGCCTGCCACAGTGCGTTCTGGTACAGCATGGACTGTAAAGGCCATGCCATCCTGGAACTGGGGGTGCATAAGCACAGGGGGACACACTGTGGCCCCCTGCATGCACCCCATGCACGTGGGCAGGGTCCCCTTTCTTTCCTCACTGCGAGCAGTTAAGTGGAGGATGAACCTCCATGACATCGCTGGCCGTGAGGAGGGTCGTAACATGCTTGCTGCTGCCTCAGGGCACCACCAAGCATATTGTGGCACTCATACCGCTGCGAGACCACCAGGGAAAGCGGTTACCTGGCAGTGGCGGCGGCCTCGTGGGGTCCGACCGCCGCATTTGTAATACTGCGGACGGTCCTGCAGTGCGGCAGTTGTCAGACCGCCACGGCGACTACAGTTACAATTATGGACTGCCGTAGTTGTAATCAGGCCCTATGTACCATAAATACGGTTTTACTCATGTACAAAACATATATTGCAGGAACAACACTAGAAAGCTTCACAAACACAGTCTCCTATTGTAGTTGCGTGCACTATTTGAAGCTGGGTGAAAATTAGCGGGCAAATTCATTTCAATGTGATTATTTGCAGGGGACCAGTAGTTAGGCAACTTTTAAAGTGCAAGATCTTTTTTATTCCCTTAGGGGGCGCCACCACCAGCCGCTGCCCCTGGCTTCTACCTGGGTTCTGCTTGCACTGCGCTTGCCATAGTCTTGATTATGGGGACAACGCTGCTTTTGCTCAACTTGGACCTGCTGCACGCTGTGAAGCACTGATGCTAAGGAAGCAGGGTACATAACATAACATAACATAGCATAACATAACATAACATCAAATCACATAACATAAAATATAACATAACATACATAACATCACATCACATAATATAACAGAACATAGCATAACATTACACAACATAACATATGAACATATGTTGTGTTACGTTACATTACGTTAACATATGTTACATTATGTTATGCTATGTTATGGCGCCGGCTCCAGATGCAAAGAAAGCCTGGTATACTTTGGGTCAACATTGGCTCATCAGGTGAAACTGCCTCAGATGGTCCCGGGGTCTTGCTCAGTTCATTGGATTTAATGAGGCGAACAATGTTTGGGGCATAGGGTGGGGCTATTCAAGCAGGACTCCCATGCATAAGGTGGACCAGTAACATATGAAGTGCATTCTTGTGGTAAGTGACATGGGCATACCGTGTCTGCCACGATGGCAAGGTCTGGTCCTCGCTTGGGAATGATGAGTGACAGTACAAGAAGGTCCACAGGACATGTAGTTTGTTTCTAATGTGTGGCCGTAGCTCCACAGGAGGTCGCAAGCAGGCACGGGTCTTTGTTTTGAAGGTGAGCATGCGCTTGGATGGTGGCAGCCAAAGAGGAACTGAGGGGACAAAAGGTGAAGAGGGGATCTGTGCTACAACCAGTCAGGCTGCTTCAGACAAGAACCAGCTATATGCAAATCAGCCTTAGTCCAGCTGCAATAGGAACAGGCCAGCTTGAACTCAGTGCTTAATTTGCAAAAACATAAGTGCCAGGGCGCTCGTCAGGAGGGCACTGCAGCCTGCGTCACACATTACAGCGCTGAGAATAATAGCAACACAACTACTAACCATCACACTCCTACAACTGTGGCTTGGCCGGCAGGTAATAGTCCTTTTAATGTATATTGAATTAATAATTTACTGTTGTTGTGATCATCTCTAAATTAATCAGAAAGTGCTCCACCTTGTGGCAGACTGTAACATGCACGGGTGTTGACAATTAAGCAAAGGTGCCGAGCACTGGAAACCACCGGCTCAAATTAAGCACTGCTTGAACTACCAGCACAGGTCCCCTCTGAATGGGAGCACAAGCAATGCCAGAGGGGTTAATGTTGAACTGTCAGTGCAAGTCCCCTCTGAACGAGGCCTCAGCCAGCCAAGGCCAAGATTATAATGTTGGCAAATGTAAACAGGTAACTCCTTTAACGATCTGAATCCTGTATGCCTGTCAACGTAGAATGTAAGCCACATAGCTAATGCAAAGGCTGCGGGAAGCGAAGAAGAGCCTGCAAACCCTTGCCCATTGACACCCACACTTAAAAACTGTAATCAGAGAATTACAGTATGTCTGCAGGAAAGCTAAGCCATACTGGATACATCACATCGTCCTACGTGCAAGAGCCATCACTGAATAAATACTACACAATAATCTCCACCCCCTTCCTCAGCTTGGAATGCCACTTACTCCTGCCTTTACCAGATACAATGTACTTTTTGTTTCCAGGGTTGCAAACTACTTTGAAGAGGTATGTGAATATTTCCACTACTGTTGAGAGTTGCATGATGGAGGCTCCTGTGTGGTTATACTCCAGCATACTCCTGCTATTCGTGAGAGCATACTCCTGCTACACGTAAGAGCATGTTACGAAGGTAAAAGCCCACCAATCCCGATCCGATGCATGAAGATGTGGAACCTGCGCTTGCAGAGAGATTCTTTGCATCCGTAAGTACTGGTTAGAGTCACAAAAGCAGTTTGGTACTTGAACCCAACCGTGGAGTGGATTATTAACGAGGCAGTTTTGAAAGTCCCTCTTTTCCTTACAGTGAGCCCATGGAGGAATCTCGGGGGATTTCTTCTTTGTATTCTTTTAGTTATATCATGGTATTTTAAAACCAGAACCAGGAAGGATGCCTAGTTTTCAACTCTCTGAAGTTGAGGGATAAGTATGGCGGGGAGGCCAGAGTGTACGATGGTGCAGTAATCTAGGCAGGACATGAGGACAAGCAAGATTTTCAGAGATAAATTAAACAGCTGCAGAACCACTTTCAACAGACCTAACTGATGAATGCAATTTTGGAAACAGCATTTATTCTGAGGATGGGGTAAATGATATATAACTATCAAAGAATACTGCAAGTGGCAAGCCAGCCCCGGAGAAATCTCAATTACACCGGCGTAATCTTGTGTAATTTCGGGTATTTCTCATTATAGATGAAATGCGTGATGGCCGAGATTTTATCATTACAAAACGTAGCATAAGCAAGGTTTTACACAAGTAAAAAATACATTTCAGGAACAAAACTAGAAAGCTTTACAAACGCAAGCTCCTGTGGGAAACATGCACAGAGCATGAGGCTATTTCACATACAGTAGCAACTTTCTCTTCTGGCCCATCATTTTCCTCCCAGTTCTTTCTTGAGTCCTTGGTCATTTTGGATATAGCTTTTGGATGGAAAGCATCATTCAGTCTTTGTCAACAATCTCTACTCCATCATCTGTCCTTCATGGGAACAGCAAGTTATTTCAGTTCAGCACTTCCCAAAACATTTGGGGTCGGATTACTATGTTGGTCGGAAGGAAAACGACCGCTAGTCGGAAGCTTCTCGACTGCGGTCGGAGGCTTTCTGACCAACACGGTCGGTGTGCTGTCCGACCGTCAGCTTAGAATTTGACAGTCTGAGAGTGATACGGCCGGTCATTCCGACACGGTTCTGACTGGCTCTCGGAGTCTTCTGGCCAGTCGGAACCGCACCATAATCCTCTAAGGAAGGCGTGGCCGCCGTCGGGATTACGATGTCAGTTTCTAACAGCCTTTCCGTGCTGGCCTTTACGACATGGAAAGGCTGTCAGAAAGTGACTTTGGGAGCCCTTGGCAGGGCCCCATTGCCTCTGCGGCCTATTGTTGGTGGCCGAGGGGAAACCTAGGGTGCCCCACTATAAATCCATGCACTGCATGGCACGCACCATGGGGTGCCTGCCAAAGGGTGCAGGGTTTTACACCACCATTTTTTTAAGGGAGCCTGTATTATGGCCGGTTTATGTCCATAACACAAGCTCCCATAGAGAAATGTGAGTATCCGACCAAACAGTATTCAGTCTCCTCGTAATCAGAATTTTTTACAGTCTCATTGTTGTGATAGAGAACTTTTAGGGGTGTCTGGATGGCTTTCAGTTTATTACCAATTTAGGTTATTTTTTATGTGCATGTGTCTGTTGGTGGCTGGCGGCATTCCAGAAGTCTAGGTCCATGCAGCCAGCCACTTTCCTTTATTCTCAACTGGCTTAGTCCAGATTTCTAGTTACAGCAACTTTGTAAAGTCTTTGGCTGGGGTAATTGCTGCTTAAAGTTTTTTGTGTGTATAATAGCTTTTTTATCAGTTTCCATGTTGCTGTGATGCCATTTTTTATCATAACAAATTTCATTGCTTTTTCTCACATTCCCACTGTTGATTCACTGGTGGTATAACAGACTGTGATTGGTCTGTTTGTCCATCATACGCCCTCCTTCTTTGTCATGTGCTTGTCCGCCATTATGTGAAAGTAGAGTGTGCTTGATAGGCAGCCATTTTTCTTTTGTTCTCCATACCTTTCCTTGCCAAGCAATGTGCTCATCCTCTGTTTTCTGAAACCAGTGTGCTTCTGACAGACAGCCATTTTGTCTATGTTCTCAGTTCATTGTTCCTTTCCAAACCATGTGCTCTTCCACAATTTTGTAAAACTAGTGTATATCTGTTAGGCAGCAATTTTCTCTTTGTCCTCTGTGCCTTATGTGAGCTTGCCATGTGCTCATCCACCATTGTGTGAAACTGGTGTGTATCTGAGAGGTGGCCATTTTGACTATGTTCTCCAAGCCATTCGTGCCCAGTAATGTGCTTGTCCACTATTTTGTGGAAGCAGTGTTTGCGTGAGACAGTTGATAATGAACAATTTTCTTGCACCATTTAAAGATTTCAGCCCAAAACACTGTATGATATGGCATTTTAGGAGCTCACAGAAATTGTTGCTTTTTTTCCTTTTTATATTTATATCTTTACTATTATTGTTTTTGTTGGCTGGTTGTAGTTTATGTAGCGCATTGATATTATTTGTAATTAATTTAATCATTTTCCTTGCCTCTTCCTGGCTCCCATGGGGGTTGCATGGGTTCTGAAGAGGCACCAAATATTAAATTGTTTTATACATTTTGGACATTTTCTGGTAAGTTAATTGGGCTCAGTTGGACATAGTTATTACTTTTAATTAGTTGAATTGATTTTGACTGCTTCTCATAAAGGTCACATTCGCTCAGGAGGGACACAAGATACTATTTCCAATGTTTTTATTGTTCAACATTTTCTGCCATGTTAATTGTTCCTGTAGGGTATTGGTTGTATTTTTAATAAATTTAATTGATTTTTGCCCCCAGACTTTCATATGGGATCCTTTGGCACTGATGTGACACCAGAAATGTATTATCACTTTGTCTTTAAGATAGCCTGCTGTGGGTGGTATAATTGTTGTGGTGGTCTTATGTCAGACTCATTGTATCAAGTCAGCATTAAGGCAGTTTCTTGCACTGAAAATCATTTTCTAAAAGTTCTGTATTATCAGCTTTTCATTGATTTTTCACAAACAAGTGCCTGGTCTAGCAAATAGTTTACACATGGATATTACAGTTATATGTTATGTTGACTTGCATTGCATTTACTAGAATGGCCAGATTTGACAACATTCCTTCTTATTTTATGTTGTCTACAGGTGAACAAGACCGAGACAAGATGTGAATTAGCTGACACTGCAGTTCAAACACATTTCTGCTAAGTTGCTATCCAATGAGAAGTTTAAGAGATGGCAATCAAGGAACAGACTGCAAGAGATGGCAACCAAGACACAGACAGCAAGTGCTGGCAATCAAGAAGCAGACTGCAAGACATGGCAACCAAGACACAGACTTCAGGAGAGGCAATCAAGAAGCAGACTGCAAGAGATGGCAATCAAGACACAGACGGCAAGAGATGGCAATCAAGAAGCAGACTGCAAGAGAGGGCACTCAAGAAACAGACTGTAAGACATGGCAACCAAGACACAGACAGCAGGAGAGGCAATCAAGAAGCAGACTGCAAGAGATGGCGATCAAGAAGCAGACTGCAAGAGATGGCAATCAAGAAGCAGACGACAAAAGATGGAAATCAAGCAGCATACTGCAAGAGAGGGCAATCAAGAAACAGACTGCAAGACATGGCAACCAAGACACAGACTGCAAGAATCAGGAGAGCCAGGTGGCGAGGTAGATCCTTCTCTCACCTTGCACCCAAGCTGTGGAACTCATTACCATGTGAATCTCGAATACTGACTGTAGGAGAGTAGGGTCTGCTTTCTATGTTCACCCCCACTTTTTGCTTTTGCTTCACTGGTTTTCGACTTAGATGTGGCTGTGGGCCTGCTAATCAGACCCACAGCCCAGCTGTTCTCTCTCTAAACTAATACTATGTACTTTAGGTGCATAACCCAATTGGATAGGATCACCTTATTTGCCCCTGTACAGTGTACCTTAGGTACCCAGGGCATAGGTGTACCCTAGGCCTACCAGGGGCTGCAGCATGTATTATGCCACCCCTGGCCTGGCCTTCCATTATGACACAACTGGCTGATCACTCAGCTGGGGTAAGGTCGTGTAATCACCCCTTGCTTAGGTGTAGTATTCCTATACCTACCTTATATATAGACACATGTGTACCTATCAGCCACTCCTAGGGCAGGCCTTAATGATCCTGGAGGCAGAGTGCTTGGTAACATGTGAGATGGTGCTCTAGCATGAGCTGAGCCTGTCTGCAGCTTTCGGAACCATGTCCTTATAGCTGTTCTATGATATAGCCTACCATATACTCTTAAAGTACCTTATAATCTTAAACGGTTATGGTAACTATGGTTTGGCTTTATCGAAAAATGTCGTGTAAGGTGTCTAACACTTTGGAATAATACCCCCATACCATTTCTGGCAATGAGGATATTATTCCCCCCTTCTAGAGGGAGAAGACATGTTAAAACCTACTTACCCGGTTAAAGTTAACCAGAGCCCCAGCATCTCAAAATGGATGCTGCTGCCACAGACACAAGTCTGACCTCCTGCTGCTGGGAGTCCTTCCAGCGAGGGAGGCTTGGACAATAGGTTTCCTGCCATGGGAGGTGCAAGCACCACCCTAGACAGGATTTAGTGTATTGGGGCAGGGAGGGTTGAATGAAACGAGACACTGCCTGGGGCACACAAGGTGTCCCATGCATAGTCCAGTTCAAACCGGTGCTGGGGCACTCCAGCCCCATCTCTGGCGCGAAACTGGACAAAGGAAAGGGGGTGTAGCCACTCCCCTTCCTGGTCCCACCCATAGGAGGGACCTTGCAGGTAGCCCAGCCCACTAGCCCTGTATATTAGTAGCTAGTTGGGCCCTGCTAAATTAGATTAACCTGAATCTGCAACTTGAACAGAAACTCTGGACCTTCGACATTCGACCTCAGGAAGAAGACTGAAGAAATCTCCCTTGTGGCCAAGGAGTGACCACCCTGGGCAACCAGGCACCATCCAGCGACCGCTGCTTGCTTTGCGACTGAATCCTACGAGGGACGACTGCAGAGACTGACCAGTGCTGAGACTTCCAGACACCTCTGAACCAGATCCACATCTCCAGTGAAGCTGAGACCCGTGGATGCGACGAGGGACATGGGACCGGCGACTTGGGAAAAGTGGCTAGTAACTGACTAGCGTGACTTCCGAGGCTCCCTCGAGGCTGTGCTTGGGGAATTGAGAAGCTCCACTCCCGAGCACCATCTGCAAAGAAGACCAGCTCCCCACACTTCACGTGTTCTGCGTGGGGCCCTTCTGCACCTGTGTTGCTCGACGTGTTGTCCGGTTGCTGGCCCATTGGCTAGTAACCTCTGTGACGACGAACCTTTAATTTCACCTTACTGGTCCGGCTCCTCCAGACTGGCACCCGCTCCTCTGTGAAAGAGAAGCACCCCAGACCTTCCTGGTCTGCACCAGAAGCAAGTCCTCCATCCTGCGTGGGTTCCGCTTGCCAAGCCTTGTTGGGTCCTGACTCGACTTCGACGCTGCCGACAGCAAGAGCCTTCGTGGGACAGCTCACCTCCTGGTCCTGGTCGTCCTCGACGTCTCCTGGTACCCCTGACTGCTGCGACAAGCTTCACCTCTTCACCTGCATCTTCACGACATCGCCTGCTTCCTTCCTGGTTCCTTCCCGGCTCCTGGCTGGTGACCTAGACTCTGTCCCTTCTGCTTGCAGGTTCCTTCCTTCTTGATCCCCACCTTGGGATCCACCGGACACTCTTCACTGACTGCCTGTCAGCAACTTTCCTTCAGGCATCCATAGAAGTCCACGACGAAACCCGACGCAAGTTCACACCTATGCACCCGCAGCCCGTGGGCTAGGTAACTTGGGTACTTCGGTGCTCACAAGGGTATTGACTATCCTAGGGTCTAGTTTCCGAGTCTCGACTTTCTAGCTATACCAGAAGTGTCCTAAAACTGCTTATTTCTAACTGCTAGTAATTCTATCGACTTTTACGCATTACGCGTGAGTGTTTCCACTCTGCACCTGAATCCCGTGGGCCTCCCACTTCCTAACTGTTGGAAGTTTAGTGTAGCCCCAGCGATTCCCTAGGTCTAGGCCTATCCTGTGTTCGTGACAGTGGTCCTTATACCACTTACTTAGTATATGGTTTGCTTGGCCCCTAGGGCCTAACTGTATTACTTACCTGTGTGACTTAATGTATGCTTAAATAAGACTGTGTTGTACTTACCTCGAATCTCATAAAGAGTGCTGAGGGTTTGCCTAGAATAAATACATTCTATTTTTATATATATATCTGTTGTGGTGTCCTTTCATTTGGTATTCAAGGGATTGCATATGGTATAACAGCTGGCTTCACATGCCATTCAGAGTTTAGCCTAAGACTGCTCTTGTCCATGCTACCACTAGGATAGCTGGTCTATAAGGTTGACTTTACAACCAATCACCATAAGGGTTGTTTGGACTGATACAAGGTGTACACTAGAATTAGTGACATCATATATCAGGCCAACTTCTCACATTGGTGAGCAGCGGTTGGGATCTGAGCTTGCTGTTGTAATACCATTGTAATCTTGAGATACTAAATTGAAAGATCACATAAGATATTGTTTAGGTACATATAACATAGATTATAAATACTTACGTCCTACTGGACTTAGTTGTTGTAGGTTGAAGGGCCTAGCACACCCTGACTACAACTACTAGAGAGGTTTAGTAGATACAACTAGTGTAGGTAGGTGCACACACCACGCCCTCACTAGATCATGTCTCTGAGAGGAGATCAAGTTGATTCTCTCTCAGGAGGGGTAGATCCGAGAAAGATCCCCTCTAGATATGATACCCTAACTTTTCAGGATATGAGACAATTGTGTACCTCCAGAAAATTAAAACAGGGTTCAAACCCTACCCTCATTCAGCTAGTAGAGATCCTAGAAGAGTATGATGCTTGTAGGGCCTCCCAGGCTAGTACCCTAGGTACAGGTGAGGGTCTACCCACTACAGATGAGTCAGATGGGACTTCAGAAGATGATGTAGACAGCCAGGTCAAAGTAGGAAGACTTAGCCAGGCTAACTTAAGCTTGCATGGGAGTCTGAATGGGGCCCCCCCATTCAGACCCTCAAGTGGGCTTAACCAGAGAAGCAGGAGAGACAGATCCCCTTCAAGGGAATCCATCCACTCCCATGTCTCTAACAGCTCCAATGCCTCTTCTCACAGGGAAATGACTTCCCCACAAAGAGAAAAGACCATGAGGCCAGAATGAGGGAAGCTAATCTGAGGATTGAGAGGGAAGAGCTTGCCCTTGCCAAAGAGAAGCTTGCTCTGGCCAGAGAGCAGAAGTTAAGTGGGTTAGAACCCACTGGTGGCAGCAATATCCCTAAGGATAGAGACAGGACCTATGATAATAGAAACCTGAGCAAGATTGTCCCTCCCTACAAGTGTGGGGATGACATCCACAAATGGATAACTGCTTTGGAGAGAGCTTGCAAAGTACAGGAGGTACCCCAAAGTCAGTGGGCAGCTATCTTGTGGCTCTCCTTCTCTGAGAAAGGTAGAGACAAGCTCCTCACAGTTAGTGATGAGGATGCAGACAATTACACTGTCCTGAAGAGTGCTCTGATTGATGGGTTTGGCCTAACCTACAGGTTGTTGTTCAGGGATACCCAGAAGTCACAGACTCAGGACTGAACTGACTTTGTAGATTGTGCCACTAAGGCTCTGGAAGGCTGGTTATTGGGTAGTAAGGTTAAGGACTATACAGAATTGTATAATTTGATCATGAGACAACAAATCCTTAATAACTGTCAAAACCAGCTGTTGCATCAACACTTGATTGACTCTGACCTAACCTCTCCCCAGGAATTGGGAAAGAAGGCAGATAGGTGGGTCAGGACTAGAGTTAAGCAGAAAAACCAGAACCAGGGCGGTGATCAGAAAAAGGCAGACCAGAAGGGTAATGATCAGAAACAAAAAGACCAGAAGTCTTCACCAGGCCCTCAAAAGGCTCAGGGGGAGGGTGGTCCCAAAAAGGATAAAAAGAAAGATGGCCAAAATAAACCATGGTGCAACTATTGTAAGTCAAACTCACATTGGTTTAGTGAGTGCACCAAAAAGGATAAGCCCCCAGCCACCATTGCCCCTAAGGCAACTGTACCCCCTAGTCCAGCTGTAAGTGGTGGTTCCCAGCAAAAGGGTGTAGTAGGGTTAACCCTGGGAACTGAGGAGGGTCCTGGCCTAGTCATGATACCTACTCAGGCTGTTCTGATCTGTGATGGGGACATATCTTTGTCCTCTACTGTAGGCCCCAGTAACCTGGGCAAGTACAGACAGACTCCTTTTATCAATAATAAAATGGCTCAGGCCTACAGGGACACTGGGGCTAGTGTCACAATGGTGACACCTGCCTTTGTGGACCCTGGACAGATCATGCTAGGTGAGAATTACCTAGTGACCAACGCTAGCAATGCCACTACCTCCCATAGTGTGGCAATTGTTAACTTCTCCTGGGGAGGGGTAACTGGCCTCAAGAAAGTTGTGGTAAGTTCAGACCTTCCTGTAGAGTGTCTGTTAGGAAATGATCTTGAAACTTCAGTTTGGTCTGAAGTGGAGTATAGGACCCATGCAGAAATGCTTGGGATAGATGCACATGTCCTTGCTGTGACCAGGTCACAGGCCAAAAAGTGTAACACTGAACAAGCGCTGGATCCTGGGACAATGGACCAGACACAATCCAAGAGAAAGAGCAGTAGGGTAAAGGCTGTGCCTTCCCCCTTGCCTCAGGTGGTGGATCAGCCCTCCCAGGAGGATGATTCTGAGAGCCCTGAAGGAACTGTCCTAGAAGAACTGGAACCTGATCAGGTTGAGTTTCTTGGGACAGGGGGACCTTCAAGGGCAGATCTGAGGCAGGCTCAATTAGACTGCCCCTCTCTTGAACCCCTCAGACAGTAGGCTGCTGCTGAGGCTGCAGGAAATGCTCAAGGTACCCATAGAGTGTATTGGGATGAAGGGCTGCTGTACTCAGAGGCTAGAGACCCCAAGCCTGGTGCGTCCAGGAGGTTGGTAATACCCTTGAGTTTCAGAGGCTTCCTTCTTACCTTGGCCCATGATATTCCCCTTGCAGGACACTTAGGCCAGAACAAGACTTGGGACAGACTTGTCCTTCACTTTCACTGGCCTCATATGTCAGAAGATACCAAGGAGTTTTGTCGCTCCTGTGTCACCTGCCAAGCCAGTGGCAAATCAGGTGGCACCACAAAGGCCCCCCTCATACCACTACCTGTGGTGGGGGTTCCCTTTGAGAGAGTGGGGATAGACATTGTAGGACCAATGGACCCCCCTACAGCATCTGGGCACAGATTTATACTGGTGATAGTGGACCATGCCACCAGGTATCCAGAAGCTATTCCCCTGAGGACCACAACAGCACCTGTTGTGTCAAGAGCCCTACTTGGAGTCTTCTCCAGAGTGGATTTTCCAAAGGAGGTGGTGTCTGACAGAGGTGCCAACTTCATGTCAGGATACTTGACTGCAATGTGGAAGGAGTGTGGTGTAAACTACAAATTCACTACCCCCTATCACCCACAATGCAATGGGCTTGTTGAAAGGTTCAACAAGACCCTAAAAGGGATGATAAAAGGTTTACCAGATAAGCTTAGGCGCAGATGGGACATCCTTTTACCCTGCCTTCTGTTTGCTTACAGAGAGGTCCCACAAAAGGGGGTTGGCTACAGCCCTTTTGAGCTTTTGTTTGGGCATCCTGTAAGAGGACCCCTATGTTTAGTAAGGGAAGGATGGGAGAGACCTCTCAGACAACCCAAACTTGATATAGTGGATTATGTACTTGGTCTCCGCTCCAGGATGGCAGAGTATATGAAGAAGGCTTCTAAAAACCTTGAGGCAAGCCAAGAACTCCAAAAAGCTTGGCATGACCAAAAGGCTGTGCTGACTGTGTACCAGCCATGGCAGAAAGTGTGGGTGTTGGAGCCAGTGGCCCCAGCAGCCCTCCAAGACAAATGGTCTGGACCCCACACTATTGTTGAGCAAAAGGGAGAAGTCACCTACTTGGTGGACCTTGGGACTCCCAGAAGCCCCCACAGGGTGCTTCATGTCAACAGATTGAAGGCATATGTTGACAGGGCAGACATGGGCTTACTCATGGCTACAGATGAGGGGCAGGAGGAAGAGAGTGACCCTCTCCCAGACCTGTTGACTCAGAACCCTGATGATGGCTCTGTTGATGGTGTGGTCTTTTCTGACAGCATCACTGTCCATCAGCAACAGGACTGCAGACAAGTTCTGCAATCCTACCGACATATGTTCTCTCTGACCCCAAGTCAGACAAACTGGTGCACCCATGAGGTGGACACTGGTGACAGTCTGCCTGTGAAGAGTAAAATCTACAGGCAACCTGACCATGTCAGGGACTGTATAAAAGTTGAGGTACAAAAGATGTTGGAGCTGGGAGTCATTGAACCTTCAGAGAGCCCTTGGGCTAATCCTGTAGTTCTTGTGCCAAAACCTCACACCCAAGATCGTAAGAGAGTGATGAGGTTTTGCGTGGACTACAGAGGTCTCAATGCTGTCACTAGGACAGATGCCCACCCAATACCTAGGGCAGATGAGCTCATTGACAGACTGGCAGCTGCTAAGTTTTTGAGCACATTTGACCTGACAGCAGGCTACTGGCAAATCAGACTAGCTGAGAATGCAAAGGCCAAAACTGCTTTCTCGACCCCAGGAGGACATTATCAATTTGTGGTAATGCCCTTTGGTTTGAAGAATGCACCTGCCACTTTCCAAAGGTTGGTGAATCAAGTCCTTACAGGCCTGGATGACTACTGTGCAGCTTATCTTGATGATATTGCTGTCTTTAGCTCCACCTGGGAGGATCACCTGGTCCACCTGAGGAATGTTTTAGAGGCCCTGCAAAAGGCAGGCCTCACTATCAAGGCCACTAAGTGCCAGATAGGGCAGAGCAAGGTTGTATACCTGGGCCACCTAGTCGGTGGGGGTCAGGTTCAACCACTGGAGAGCAAGATCCAGACCATAAAGGACTGGACTCCTCCAACTACCCAGACTCAGGTCAGAGCTTTCTTGGGCCTGACTGGGTACTACAGAAAGTTTGTTAAGAACTATGGGTCCATTGTGACACCACTTAATGACTTGACCTCTAAGAAGATGCCAAAGAAAGTTCAGTGGACAGTGAGCAGTCAAAAAGCATTTGATGACCTGAAGCAGGCCATGTGCAGTGCACCTATTCTGAAAAGTCCAGACTACTCCAAAGAGTTCATAGTCCAGACAGATGCTTCTGAGTTGGGTGTGGGAGCTGTTCTTTCACAACTGAATGTAGATGGTCAAGACCAGCCCATTGCTTTTATTAGTAGAAGGCTGACCACTAGAGAGAAACGTTGGTCAGCTATTGAGAGGGAGGCCTTTGCTGTGGTTTGGGCCCTGAAGAAGCTGAGGCCATACTTGTTTGGCACTCACTTCAAGATTCAGACAGACCATAAGCCCCTCTTGTGGCTAAATCAGATGAAGGGTGAAAATCCCAAACTTCTTAGGTGGTCCATTTCCCTACAGGGGATGGACTTCACAGTGGAACATAGACCTGGGACTGACCATGCCAATGCAGATGGACTCTCCAGATATTTCCACTTAGAACATGAAGATTCAACTGGTCAAGGTTAGTTTAATGTCCCTATGTTTGGGGGGGGGGGGGTTGTGTAGGAGAGTAGGGTCTGCTTTCTATGTTCACCCCCACTTTTTGCTTTTGCTTCACTGGTTTTCGACTTAGATGTGGCTGTGGGCCTGCTAATCAGACCCACAGCCCAGCTGTTCTCTCTCTAAACTAATACTATGTACTTTAGGTGCATAACCCAATTGGATAGGATCACCTTATTGGCCCCTGTACAGTGTACCTTAGGTACCCAGGGCATAGGTGTACCCTAGGCCTACCAGGGGCTGCAGCATGTATTATGCCACCCCTGGCCTGGCCTTCCATTATGACACAACTGGCTGATCACTCAGCTGGGGCAAGGTCGTGTAATCACCCCTTGCTTAGGTGTAGTATTCCTATACCTCCCTTATATATAGACACATGTGTACCTATCAGCCACTCCTAGGGCAGGCCTTAACGATCCTGGAGGCAGAGTGCTTGGTAACATGTGAGATGGTGCTCTAGCATGAGCTGAGCCTGTCTGCAGCTTTCGGAACCATGTCCTTATAGCTGTTCTATGATATAGCCTACCATATACTCTTAAAGTACCTTATAATCTTAAACGGTTATGGTAACTATGGTTTGGCTTTATCGAAACATGTCGTGTAAGGTGTCTAACACTTTGGAATAATACCCCCATACCATTTCTGGCAATGAGGATATTATTCCCCTCTTCTAGAGGGAGAAGACATGTTAAAACCTACTTACCCGGTTAAAGTTAACCAGAGCCCCAGCATCACAAAATGGATGCTGCTGCCACAGACACAAGTCTGACCTCCTGCTGTTGGGAGTCCTTCCAGCGAGGGAGGCTTGGACAATAGGTTTCCTGCCTTGGGAGGTGCGAGCACCAACCTAGACAGGATTTAGTGTATTGGGGCAGGGAGGGTTGAATGAAACGAGACACTGCCTGGGGCACAAAAGGTGTCCCATGCATAGTCCAGTTCAAACCGGTGCTGGGGCACTCCAGCCCCAGCTCTGGCGTGAAACTGGACAAAGGAAAGGGGGTGTAGCCACTCCCCTTCCTGGTCCTGCCCATAGGAGGGACCTTGCAGGTAGCCCAGCCCACTAGCCCAGTATATTAGTAGCTAGTTGGGCCCTGCTAAATTAGATTAACCTGAATCTGCAACTTGAACAGAAACTCTGGACCTTCGACATTCGACCTCAGGAAGAAGACTGAAGAAATCTCCCTTGGGGCCAAGGAGTGACCACCCTGGGCAACCAGGCACCATCCAACGACCGCTGCTTGCTTTGCGACTGAATCCTACGAGGGACGACTGCAGAGACTGACCAGCGCCGATACTTCCAGACACCTCTGAAACAGATCCACATCTCCAGCGAAGCTGATACCCGTGGATGCGACGAGGGACGTGCGACCGGCGACTTGGGAAAAGTGGCTAGTAACTGACTAGCACAACTTCCGAGGCTCCCTCGAGGCTGTGCTTGGGGAATTGAGAAGCCTCACTCCCGAGCACCATCTGCAAAGAAGACCAGCTCCCCACACTTCACGTGTTCTGCGTGGGGTCCTTCTGCACCTGTGTTGCTCGACGTGTTGTCCGGTTGCTGGCCCGTTGGCTAGTAACCTCTGTGACGACGAACCTTTAATTTCACCTTGCTGGTCCGGCTCCTCCAGACTGGCACCCGCTCCTCTGTGAAAGAGAAGCAACCCAGACCTTCCTGGTCTGCACCAGAAGCAAGTCCTCCATCCTGCGTGGGTTCCAATTGCCAAGGCTTGTTGGGTCCTGACTCGACTTCGACGCCGCCGACAGCAAGAGCCTTCATGGGACAGCTCACCTCCTGGTCCTGGTCATCCTCGACATCTCCTGGTACCCGTGGCTGCTGCGACAATCTTCACCTCTTCACCTGCATCTTCACGACATCGCCTGGTTCCTTCCTGGTTCCTTCCCGGCTCCTGGCTGGTGACCTAGACTCTGTCCCTTCTGCTTGCAGGTTCCTTCCTTCTTGATCCCCACCTTGGGATCCACCGGACACTCTTAACTGACTGCCTGTCAGCAACTTTCCTTCAGGCATCCATAGAAGTCCACGACGAAACCCGACGCAAGTTCACACCTATGCACCCGCAGCCCGTGGGCTAGGTAACTTGGGTACTTCGGTGCTCACAAGGGTATTGACTATCCTAGGGTCTAGTTTCCGAGTCTCGACTTTCTAGCTATACCAGAAGTGTCCTAAAACTGCTTATTTCTAACTGCTAGTAATTCTATCGACTTTTACGCATTACGCGTGAGTGTTTCCACTCTGCACCTGAATCCCGTGGGCCTCCCACTTCCTAACTGTTGGTAGTTTAGTGTAGCCCCAGCGATTCCCTAGGTCTAGGCCTATCCTGTGTTCGTGACAGTGGTCCTTATACCACTTACTTAGTATATGGTTTGCGTGGCCCCTAGGGCCTAACTGTATTACTTACCTGTGTGACTTAATGTATGCTTAAATAAGACTGTGTTGTACTTACCTCGAATCTCATAAGTGCTGAGGGTTTGCCTAGAATAAATACATTCTATTTTTATATATATCTGTTGTGTTGTCCTTTCATTTGGTATTCAAGGGATTGCATATGGTATAACAGCTGGCTTCACATGCCATTCAGAGTTTAGCCTAAGACTGCTCTTGTCCATGCTACCACTAGGATAGCTGGTCTATAAGGTTGACTTTACAACCAATCACCACAAGGGTTGTTTGGACTGATACAAGGTGTACACTAGAATTAGTGACATCATATATCAGGCCAACTTCTCACACTGACAAAGGAAGCAGCATTCTGGAAGTCGATCAAAACATGGCTGTTTAAGCAGTATCACTATTCTATCTCTAGTCTTCATTTAGCAGCAGTCTCTCAGCGCTGGGAAGCCCTTGGGTAGCCATGCGCTCTATAAATCACAAATCTATAAATCACAAATCAAAGAGATGGCATTCAAGAAACAGACTGTAGGAGATGGCAATCAAGAAGCATACTGCAGTCAAGAAGCAGACTACAGGAGATGGCAATCAGGAAACAGACTGCAAGAAATGCCAATCAAAAAACAGACTGCAGGAGATGGCAATCAAGAATCAGACTGCAAGAGATGGCGATCAAGAAGCAGACTGCAAGAGATGGCAATCAAGAAGCATACTGCAGTCAAGAAGCAGACTACAAGAGATGGCAACCAGGAAACAGACTGCAAGAAATGCCAATCAAAAAACAGACTGCAGGAGATGGCAATCAAGAATCAGACTGCAAGAGATGGCGATCAAGAAGCAGACTGCAAGAGATGGCAATCAAGAAGCATACTGCAGTCAAGAAGCAGACTACAAGAGATGGCAATCAGGAAACAGACTGCAGGAAATGCCAATCAAAAAACAGACTGCAGGAGATGGCAATCAAGAATCAGACTGCAAGAGATGGCGATCAAGAAGCAGACTGCAAGAGATGGCAATCAAGAAGCAGACTGCTGCAAGAAAGAGACCTTTCGGGAGAAGACGTATGTGGCCACCACTAGAAAAAGCACTGGCATCAAATCTTCTTCTTTTTTTGGTTAAGGGGCACAATGCAGTATACCTGCTGCACACTCTACTGGGAAGAAAGATAATGGGACTACTGCTAAATCAACGAAGGTACTAACACCAAAACCAAAGTGAATGTCTCTCAGCGCTAAAGTAACATCAGTCAGGGTTGAGACTGATAAGTCCAAAATTGACTTGTCCCAGTGCACCCAATCAGGGACAAGAGTCTACTACATCTCATTTTCCTGAGCTAGGAGCAAAGCAGGAATTCCAGTTTGCAGTGCAGGATGTTGCGCCTTCTCTTATATCGGACACGTCTTCTTCTCCATCTCATCCTCTGAGCAGATTAAGGACAGCTTCCCACCAACTCAAAGCCCTCCTTCAGATGATGGCAGCATGGAGGAGACCCCAAAGTCCCGTCATGGGGGACAAGGCAGAAGGAAGTTTCTGGAAAGCTTAGTTGGCAGTAAAGAAGATGACCCGGTGCAAATCACCTCTATTCAAACTCCTCCTCTACCACCACCATCCGTTTCCATATTCTCAAGATTCCAAAAACAAGCATCAACAGCCCCCAGTGTAGACTCTGCCTACCTTAATTGAAGTAACCCCCATCTCGTTTTACCACAGGTTCTTCTGGGTTTGCAGTCATCAGAAAGCTCCCTTCCCCACTTACACCATTTGAGAAACATATTGCAGACTGCACATGTTGCCTGAAAGCAGTGTGTTGTGGGAAGGCAGGTACCAAGGACTTGTGCCTACATGAAAAGCAAACATCAAACCAACCCTATTGAAATAGACACTAAAATGATTGTTGTTGCTCAGAAAAAAAGAAACTCTACTTGTAGAAGGAGGCCATGATTATGAATATAGATGTTGTCATAACGGCACACATCTCTACTGCTCATAGCTTGCATTCCCCACCAGTGGGAACCTCCACTTGGCATAAGAAAGTCAGGAATAGCATGCTCACCTCAAAGTGAAAAGTAGCCTACCTCCATAGAAGTCACGTGAGGTGGTTGTCGACATTGTCAGCTTGGTCACACAAAAAACATAGCTCTATCAAGGCTATGTTCTGCAAGGATATCCTGTACCACCAAACCTATATTCTGACCAAGTTATACAAGGTAAAACCGACCAAAATGTTGGTGATTCACCTTGTCCCTTTTTCTTTACTGGAAGGGGAAGGGTTTATGGAATTTGTGGAGGCCCTATGTCCAAAAATGGGAATTTGCAAGCCATACCTATTTTTTAACTATCAGTGTGGCACAGCTGTAATTTTGGTTAGTGGTTAAGGCAATCTGGGCTATGCAGTAAATTCATTTCACTACAGGGATTTCAACCAGGTGTCAAGCTGCCGACTATGTGTGCATCACTACGCAATGGTTTCCTTCGAGACTGTTAATTGAAGGCTATGATTTGGAGCTTCCAGTATGGATGCTTGAAAGGCATTCATCCGCATGCAGCAGCAATGTTCTCCATGGAGAAAACAGGCACAGTTGCCAGCAACATGGAGGAATTCAATATCATAATCTAGCAATGGCTTCAACCCAAGGGTCTCAGGGTTGGCTTCATTGCCACTGGCAATGACAGTAACATTGTCAACGCCATGGGAGATGAAGGATACTTCGAGTGCTCTGATTAGCCCACTGCATCTACCTAATTGTGCCGAACGTCCTAAAGAAGGGAAAAATAGTCCACAACGTACTGGAAACCTATCAGAGGATGAGCACAGAGTTCAGTGATTCCTCTAAAGCCTGGAAGTGCTTGAGGATATTTCTGTGTGCTACTAAGATCCCTTTAAAAGTCCTCTTTCACAAGACTTTGACCCATCTGAATTCCTCATTCAGCTCGCAGAGTTCTGAGAAACTCCTCTCCGCGAAGTGGAGTTTTTTCCTCACTCTGGCTTGCCAGTGGTAAGTGCTAGACCACTTCCCAGCGAGATTTCCCAGTGCGGGCAGTCGCGGATGTCGCTACCGCTTGCATTGAGAAACCTTCTGTACTTCTACTCGAGTAAAACTTCTACTCGATCACAGAAAGAAACAGTGTCCTCTTGCGCTGCATGTGATGCCGTTTGGGCTGTAAATTATACAGCGCAGGACAAACACCCGGTGCTAAAAATTGGCGCGGGGTAACGCACTCCACTGCTTGCGGAACTCCGTGTAGCTTAGTAGAGCTTTTTGTCACTTTGCAGAGTTCTGCCCAGGCCCAGTAGCAATGCCTGTTTAAGCAATACAGAAAATTAATGATTATGTTCTGTAAGAGGGAGAAAATGATACTGCCCAAAATATGTCAATGGGTGTTGACAAATAGAGGCTAATAGGATGACTGATGAAAATGTTCACATCCTTATAGAGTTTGACATGGTTGCTCAGCAAGGACAATTGTGCCATAAGCCAAGCTATTCCTTTGTTGCAGTGGCTGAAAGCCCATATCGAGGAATATGGAGGAACAAGCATTGGCATCGCCAATAGGTCTTGCCTTTGGGACCTTATAAGAGTGTGCTAGGGGCCTCAGTCTGTATGGATGGACTGTAGAGTGTGCTGGTGGCCTCAGTCCGAATGGATGGAGTGTAGAGTGTGCTGGGGGGCCGCAGTCCATGTGGAAGGACTGCAGTGTGTGCTGGGGACCTCAGTCCATATTGATGGTGTAGAGTGTGCTGGGGGGTGCAGTCCATTTGGATGGACTGCAGAGTGTGCTGGGGGTTGCAGTCTCTATGGATGGACTGTAGAGTGTGCTGGAGGCCTCAGTCCATATGCATGGAGAGTAGAGTGTGCTGGGGGCCTCAGTCCGTATGGATGGAGATAGTTTGTGCTGGGGGCCGCAGAGTGTGCTTGGGGCCGCAGTCTGTGTGGATGGACTGCAGAGTGTGCTGGGGGCCTGAGTCCGTGTGGATGGACTGTAGAGTGTGCTGGGGGCCTCAGTCAGTATGGATGTACTGTAGAGTGTGCGGGGCGCAGACTGCATGGATGGACTGCAGAGTGTTCTGGGGACCTCAGTCCGTATGGATGGACTGCAGAGTGTGCTGGGGGCCTGAGTCCATATGGATGGACTGTAGAGTGTGCTGGGGGCCTCAGTCAGTATGGATGGACTGTAGAGTGTGCGGGGCGCAGACCGCATGGATGGTCTGTAGAGTGTTTGGGGGGCCGCAGTCCATATGGATGGACTGCAGAGTGTTCTGGGGGCCTCAGTCCGTATGGATGGAGTGTAGAGTGTGCTGGGGGCCGCAGTATGTATGGATGGACTGTAGAGTGTGCTGGGGGCTGCAGTCCATATGGATGGGCCCCAGAGTATGCTGGGGGCCACAGTCCCCAGGCTTATACTGTACGGGGTATTATCACAGCGTGTTTTGCTTTGCTTATGTTCTTGTTTTTCTATGCTTTATTGGATGCAGTGTTTAATGACAGGTCACTGCATACGGCTGTATTTTACTGCTCTGTATTTCATGTACTTGCCGTATCTAAAGTTCTGCAGCGGTTCTTTCTTCGGTACCTTTGATGTATCATGTTGTACTCTGTGTGTTCTATTGTATCTTCTGCGAGGCCCTCCATGGTACAGCATTCTGTTTCATGTACTGTGTGTGCACTGTCGCAGTCTCGAGCATTGCTCTTTACTGCATTGTAATGTTTTGTACAGATTGCCTTCAGTTGCGCATGTTCAGTTTTCCTGCATGTTTTGGTATGCCAATGTGTGCAATTTTGCGTAGTTGTGCTGGTTTTAAATGAGTCTGTTGAACTCTGCGAGTTGTTGCGTCTTCGGATGTTTGTTCGGCATTGCATGGTGGCCGCCTGTTCCCAGAGACGGCCTTTTGGGGGGTTGTTGTGTTTGATGAGGATGCAATGAAAAGTCTGGGCATGTGCAGACTTGTGCCCATGCGTGCAGTGTCTTTTGCACAAGTCTTTGAATCCATAACATGACACGGGTATCTGGTCAAGCACTCGGAAGCCCTAACTGTCTCGAGGGTCCCCATATGATGTCATGTTGGTGTAAAGCACCTACGGCCTGTTTCAAGCAGATCACAAGGCCCCTTTAAAAAGCTCTGTATTGGTGAGTAGCCATGTACATGAAGTTACCCGGGGCCTTTGGGCATGTGTTTTTGTTTCTGTGTGTGTTTCTGTGTCTGTGTGTGTCTGTGTGTGTGTGCGTGTTTATGTGTGTCTGTGTGTGCATGTTTCTGTGTGTGTGTGTTTCTGTGTGTGTCTGAGTGCATGCCTCTGTGTGCATCTCTGTGTGTGTGTCTGTGTCTGTGTGTTTGTGTTAACCCTGAGCGTAGTTCGCGAAGTAGCACTTCGCGAAGCTACGCAGAGTGCACTTCGCACTACGCGAGCTACGCGTAGCACTTCGCGAACTGCGTAGTACCTTGTTCGCACTGTGCCAGATGTCGTTTTCAATGATTGCACAGTGCGGTCAAGCAACTGGCACTGTGCAATCATTGAAAATGGTATCTTGCACAGTGCGAGCTGTAGTTTTCTGCTGCTCGAGTAGATTTTTACTCGAGCGGCAGCTTTCTCAACGCGAACTGGTAGTTTCTCATCACGAGCGATCGCGAGCATACGTGACGACTCGCAATGAGAAACCTGACCTCCTCGCGTTGGGAATCTCGCCGGGAGGTTTATTTTCCAAGCTCGCGATCGCCAACTTGATGTTGCTGATCGCGAACAAGGAAAAAGTCTCGCCGGGATATCATTTTGCTTGCTCGCGGTCGCCAACTTGACGTTGAGAACTGCGAGCAAGCAAAAAATGACCGCAGCACTACGCAACACTATGCTACGCGTGTTCGCACTGTGCTACGTGCAATTCGCGTAGTGCGAAGTAGCGCGAACTTCGCAAACTACGTGAGCGTAGCGTAGTGCTTTGCCCAGGCTTAGTTTGTGTATGTGTGTGTTTGTGTATGTGTGTGTGTGGTGTGTGTCTGTCTGTGTGTCTGTGTGTCTTTCTGTGTGTCTGTGTGTGTTTGAGTCTTTTTGTCTGTTTGTGTGTGTCTGTGTATGTGTGTGTGTATATGTCTGTCTGTGTGTCTATGTGTTTGTCTGTGTGTGTGTCTGTCTATGTGTCTGTCTGTGTGTGTGTCTGTCTGTGTGTGTGTCTGTCTGTGTATCTGCATGTGTCTGTGTGTATATCTGTGGGTCTGTGTGCCTGTGTGTGTCTGTGTGCCTGTGTGAGTGTGTCTGTCTGTGTGTGTCTGTGTGTGTGTCTGTGTGTGTGTCTGTGTGTGTGTATGTGTGTGTTTGGTTTTCTGTCTGTGTGTGTGTCTGGGTGTCTGTGTGTGCCTCGTGTGTGTCTCTGTGTGTGTGTGTGTGTGTGTGTGTGTGTGCCTGTGTCTGTGTGTCTGTGTGTTTGTGTCTGTCTGTGTGCGTGTCTGTGTGTGTCTGTCTGTATGTGTGTTGTCTGTCTGTGTCTGTATGTTGTATGTGTGTGTGTGTGTGTGTCTGTGTGCCTGTCTGTGTGCTTGTCTGTAGGTGTCTATGTGTCTTTATGTGTGCATGTGTGTCTGTGTCTGTCTGTGCATCGGTCTGTGTTTCTCTCTGTTTGTCTGTCTGTGTCTGTGTGTGTGTGTGCCTGTGTATGTGTGTCTGTCTGTGTATGTGTGTGCCTGTCTGTGTGTGTGTGTCTGTGTGTGTGTGATTGTGTGTGTCTGTGTGTATGTCTGTGTGTGTCTGTGTGTCTATATGTGTGTTTGTCTGTGTGTCTATCTGTGTGTCTGTGTTTGTCTGTGTCTGTCTGTGTGTGTGTTTGTCTGTGTGTGTTTATCTGTGTGTGAGTGTGTTTCTCTGTGTGGGTATGTCTGTGTGTCTATATGTGTGTGTGTCTGTGTGTCTATCTATGTGTCTGTGTTTGTCTGTGTCTGTCTGTGTATGTGTGTTTGTATGTGTGTGTTTATCTGTGTGTGAGTGTGTTTGTCTGTGTGTGTCTTTCTGTGTGTCTGTCTGTGTGAGTGCCTGTCTGTGTGCCTGTGTGTGTGTCTGTGTGCCTGTGTGTCTGTCTGTGTGTGTGCCTATCTGTCTGTGTGTGTTTGCCTGTCTGTCTCTGTGTGTGTGTATGTGTGTTTGTGTGTATGTGTGTGTGTGTGTGTCTGTGTGTTTGTGTGTCTGTTTGTTTGTGTGTCTGTCTGTGTTGCCTGTGTGTCTGTGTGTGTCTGTCAGTGTGTCTGTTTGTCTGTTTATGTGTGTGTGTGTGTCTGTGTGTGTCTGCATCTGTGTGTGTGTCTGTCTATCGGTGTCTGTCTGTGTCTGTGTGTGTGTATGTCTGTGTGTGTGTTGTGTGTGTCTGTCTGTGTGTGTGTGTCTATATGTGTGTGTGTGTGCCTGTGTGTCTGCATGTCTGTCTGTGTGTGTGTTTGTCTGTCTGAGTGTGTTTGTCTGTGTGTGTCTGTGTGTGTATGTGTGCCTGTGTCTATCTGTCTGTGTGTGTGTGTGTGTCTGTCTGTCCATCTGTGTGTGTCTGTCTGTGTGCCTGTGTTTCTGTGTGTCTGTGTGTGCGTGTTTCTGTGTGTTTGTGTCTGTGTGTGTGTGTTTGTGTGTGTGTGTGTCTGCATGTGTGTGTGTCTGTGTGCATGCCTCTGTGAGTGTGTGTGTCTCTGTCAGTGTCTGTGTGTGTGTGTTTGTGTATGTGTGTCTGTGTGTGTCTGTGTGTGTGGTGTGTGTCTGTCTGTGTGTCTGTGTGTCTTTTTTGTGTCTGTGTGTGTGTCTGTGTGCCTGTGTGTCTGTTTGTGTGTGTTTGCCTGTCTGTCTGTGTGTGTCTGTGTGTTTGTGTGTATGTGTGTGTGTCTGTGTGTTTGTGTGTCTGTTTGTTTGTGTGTCTGTTTGTGTGTGTGTGTCTGTGTGTGTGTCTGTCTGTGTGTTGGTGTCTGTGTGTGTGTCTGTCTGTGTTGCCTGTGTGTCTGTGTGTGTCTGTCAGTGTGTATGTTTGTCTGTTTATGTGTGTGTGTGTGTGTGTCTGTGTGTCTGTGTGTGTCTGCATCTCTGTGTGTGTCTGTCTATCGGTGTCTGTCTGTGTCTGTGTGTGTATGTCTGTGTGTGTGTCTGTCTGTCTATGTGTCTGTCTGTGTGTGTGTGTGTCTATGTGTGTGTTTGTGTGCCTGTGTGTCTGCGTGTCTGTCTATGTGTGTGTTTGTCTGTCTGAGTGTGTTTGTCTGTGTGTGTCTGTGTGTGTATGTGTGTCTGTGTCTATCTGTGTGTGTGTGTGTGTGTGTGTCTGTCTGTCCATCTGTGTGTGTATGTCTGTGTGCCTGTGTTTCTGTGTGTCTATGTGTGCGTGTTTCTGTGTGTTTGTGGCTGTGTGTGTGTGTTTGTGTGTGTGTGTCTGCATGTGTGTGTGTCTGTGTGCATGCCTCTCTGAGTGTGTGTGTCTCTGTCAGTGTCTGTGTGTGTGTTTGTGTATGTGTGTCTGTGTGTGTGTGGTGTGTGTCTGTCTGTGTGTCTGTGTCTTTTTTGTGTCTGTGTGTGTGTTTGAGTGTTTTTGTCTGTTTGTTTGTGTGTCTGTGTATGTATGTGTGTGTGTGTGTCTGTCTGTGTGTCTATGTGTTTGTCTGTGTGTGTGTCTGTGTGTGTGTGTGTTTCTGTGTATCTGTGTGTGTGCGTGCTTGTGTGTGTGCGTATGTGTCTGAGTGCATGCCTCTTTGTGTGTGTGTGTGTGGGTGTGTCTGTGTATGTGTGTGTGTTTGTGTATGTGTGTCTGTGTGTGTGTTGTGTGTGTCTGTCTGTGTGTCAAGTAATATCCAATCCAAAATGGTGTTCAGACGCACTGACACAACCTGATGATTGCCCCAATCCAAATACCGTGTCGATGCACCGGGGTAAGCACTGCCCAAAACCAAACAGAATTACTGGATTCACAGCAATCTCAGGATGGTGATGCGGTGCGAACTCAACATTCCATCAGCGCCCACTCGTTTTCACTCCGCTGCAGCGCTTTCTGGAACTTTGTAGACCAGCGTTTTTATTCTGTATACACCCGCTCAACTATGCTGGAAGAACTTGTCAGATGCAGTTCAGCTGTTTGGTATTCACTTTGTTTATCATTCAGATAAACACTCGTCGAGAGGATCTCAGAAGGTCATCTCTCAGTGGACCTCTGTGAACTTCAACGAAGACCAGCACCTCCGCTTCGCGAAGACTTCGATGTCAGTTCCTGGCTGGGGAATCATTTGCTTGTCGCCAAAAATAAGATGCTCGTTGTAAAATCCAATACAACAAGTAAGATTAACTGTATACATTGACTCCACTTCCCCAGGCCGGCCTCCCAAGACGAGGTCCAGCTGCCAACTACCAGCCGCAGTCAAATCCCAACAATCTGTGGTCCATGCTCCATCCACTGGACATTAGAAGAAGATAACAGTTTACTGCATGTTTAACAGCGAGAACATAGGGAAAACAAGGAATGAGGGAACCATCAAGAATCAACATACACTATCGCTGCAGATCCTCTATGATTAATAAGTATACTCGCAAACATGAACATTAAACCTGGGAAGCTATGGTGGCCCAGAGCTGCATAAATTACTCTGAATTATAATGGTTCCATGCTGTTCTCTATATAAGTCCACACTCCCCGTAGATTTTAGTCATTGGACACTTCGGCTCCGCAGCCCCCCCATCAAAATAGGAGGAATTATAAACGTCATGTTGGGACCCTTCAAAATTCCAGAAGGCAACTAGAGATTTTTTTAATAGTTTTAAAATGTAGGAGTACCAGCAAGGATAAAGAAAGATTAAACCAACTAAGAAGGATAGGTGAATGTGGGACTCGATCAGAGTCAAAACCTAGTGGGGGCAAGAAGAAAGTGTGGGGGTAATGAGCTGAAAGCAGCTTTAGGGATTTCCAAATGAAACATCCAAGAGTCCTAGGGCTTACTTCTGTTCTCCCAGAACATTAAACATATCAGCAAAAACCCAAAATAGACAGATTTGCATGGAGGATCTTATCGCCAACGGTGGTAGCCCAGAAGGCATCAAGAGGACCTTCAGCTTCCCTCTTCGGCAGCTCCATAAAGTTAATCAGGATCTCTTGTGGTCTTTTCCACTGGTGAGCAACCAGACCCATGAATTCCTCTGGAACATTCTACCTACACCCTCAGGAGTTCAGCTCATCATGCATTTGGTCGCCTTTGGCATTAGCTTCACGCTGCTATACGTGTGAACTTACAACACTAGCGTATTTCTCCATCTGGGGACTACCAGCAAGGTGCATCTTTTTTGTTCCATGGGTCTTTCATTTGTATCCTCTTGGACGTTCGCTCTCTCAGGTGCCATTGTTGCCTCGGACAATGTTCCCTTACTTTTGTCAGTGACCATTGCTATAAAAACACTCCACTCCCTCACAGTACTGCATGACAGTCCAATGTGTGTGAGTCCCATTAAAAAACATGATGTATCTCCAGCAGAAGAGAGGTGGTCCTCTCAATGCCAGACAGCATAATTCAAAGAATCTGTCTCCATGGTTCCCTTGCTTCTCAGCCTCATCCGTTCCCAATAATGTTCCCCGATCCCTATGGCGGCAGGACTCTGCTCCACTACCAGCCAGGAATACTTCTCCCATATTTTGTTTCTCCCCATGGTGTACTCTGAGCCTCTATTGCACCTGTATCTTCAAGGGAGTCCTGACATTGGCTGGCCTTCTCTGGGTGGATATCTTTACACCGTCTTAACTCACTACTCAGGGTTGTGGAGAGGGATCTCTCCTCCGACTCAGTGTTCAACAATATGGGCATCGAGCCTCTACGCAAAGCGAGCACCTTAGTCCCCATTGCTCATCTGATTCACTTAGCTATTTTCTAAAGGTGGGTGGCACCTTCATCAGGCCACCACGCTCAGTGGCAGGAGCTCCCCATAAGTGCATCTAACATGTTGACAGCCCATCCATGCTCTCCACTGCAGTGTAACTTATGATAAAGTTAGTCAAACTCACTTTCCTGGTGTGATAAGCTAACAGAAATCGTAGGAGCCTATTTTCATCTAAGAGAGTCACAGGCAGTAAGCACTTAGGGGCTTATTTACAAGCCCCCTGCACCGCTGGAGCGTCACTTTTTGCAATGCTTCTATGGTGCAGATTACTAAATCTTAACCTCTTCAATGCCCATTACGAGCTGGTCTCGTCATGGGCCGCGGTTGCGCTGTGCCCATTACGAGACCAGCTCGTCATAAACCCCGCCCGCTAATGCAACGGCCGGCACAGGGCGGGGAAAGGGGCGGGGACTGAAGGGGTTAACTATGAGGCTACGCAAAGCCACAATTCATGGCTTTGGTGGCCTCAATGATACGGCATACAGCAAGACAGTTCATAGAATTGTGTTGCCTTACTCTGTGCTCACGAGGCAATCCATGGGCGTTGCGGTGGATTTTCAATGCAACACCCATGTATTTTGATGCTGCCCAGATTTACAAGATCATGTAAACCTGGGGAAGTGCCAAATGCTTACGCCTCCCAAGGTGAGGCGTATTGTGAAGAATTTTTTTTATTTTGCCTCGTTTTTTCCTCTTTCTTTCTGTGCTGCATTCTTCATTCTATATTGGACAAAAACAATGGCTCGTATGGCTTAATAACCAAATATGTAATACATAAAGCCCAATGGCAATAACAACAAAGGGTTAACGTGACGTCAGAAAGGAAAAATCACCACACACATTAGAACCTTGGTAAAAAACATAGTTCTTTATATTTACAATGAAAAAGTCTTAACTAAAAACAATTTCACGGTATACATTCCAAACAAAATGACAGTTTCTTTAGACAATTCTAAGAAGTGTCCCAGTGAAAAAACAGTGACAAACCTAAACAACAAAATTTAAACAACACAGTGCAACATGAAAAGGTTTCAATTATTCGTTATAAGGGCGACCAAAAAGTAAATTAATGAGATGCAGTTCAACAACACTTATTTATCATAAGTGTTGGATAGTGGTTCGCCTCATAAATCTCGTCAACGCATTCTTCATTCTAGGCAGCAAAAACGGAACCAACGCAGGGAGAAAGGACAGTAATCCACTGTATTGTTTAATTAGTGTGCATTCCTGCCTTATACCAAATCCCTGTAATTAAGGGCCACTGTTCATTAGGAAGAGGTGCAAGCTCTTGGCAAGTATGAATGAATGAATGAATGTCTTTATTTGCATGATTAATTAAAACCATTGCAAGAATTTATCTAAAAAGTAGAATAAATAAGCAAAAAAGTAAAATTGTGCAATTTTACATTAACATAGCTTCACATGGGAAATCAACAAAATTAGGTTAACATTTTTGGGGTGTTTTTGTTTTGAGTCCCATGGTAGAGAGGCCAAAATGGGCGTGTATTGTGTGCAAAAATTGTCACTCGCGGGATTTCAAGAGCAATCTTAAACAATTAAAAAGCAGTGGTAGCAGCAACATTTCATTTGCAACTCGGACGGCTCATCTGCTACAGTTTTGATAAGAGGTTCATCAACCCTAGGTCGTCTTTTAGTTTATGTTGGCAAGTATGACTCCACCAACCAGATGGGTTTTACAGCCCCTGCAAGAGCCGGACCTTGAAATGTGTGCCATGTAAATCATACAACAAGTCATGTACAATATGATAAAGTCTCATCAAAGTTGAAAAAAGGGTATGTCTTCAACATGTGGAAGCTTTGACATAATTATGTCACATGATAGCACTACACTGAGAAGTACTTATTAAAAGTGATTTTAAACATGAACCATTAGTGAACTTAGAGGCAAGATAGTTCTCATGTATACCTTGTACTTGGCTCATATAATTAAAGAGCAATATTACATCCCATTAAATCAAGCACAATTGTTTTTTGTACAGCTAGTATTCTGAACTCACATATTTAAAACTGCTCTTATACGCAATAATGCTGAAAGAAATATGTTGAAATAAAATATTTGCTTAAGATCACACAGTTTAAGTGGACAAGCTGCGATGTATTCACTTTTTTTGGATTTCACTTTGCGCAAATCAGTCAATTTGTCATTTTTTTTTTATGTTAATGCTTTGTTTTTACCTCTTTGTGCATTTTACTACAGTTTTTATATAGCGTAAAATTTACCCTAAGGTATAAACCAATTACATTACACAAGATTACAATCATTGCTTATAGGTACAGAGAGATTAAGAGACTTGCCCTGAATCACAGGATGACGAGCCGATGCTGAGACTCAAACATGCGTCCCCAGTTCCAAATGCAGCAGCTCTGGCCATAACACCACATCCTGAAGGCACATGAAAGTTCGGCTTGTTATGGACTCAAGGTTCCAACTGGACTTAGAGCTGAGCCAGAGCCAGGCTTCAGGCTGAAGCCTGGCTCGAGTTTTCAGTGGCTCACCCACCTCTAGAACTACACAGTTTCTCTTTGCAAGCCTGTGTCACCATCAAGGCAGCTGCAGCATCTACAAGGACTTAATATCGCAAAACCCAGAGTACCTGGTAGAGAAGCACTCCATATTATGTGGGTAAAATGACAGGATCTAGGACCAGATTTGCAAAAACTTCCCACTGGGTTTGAGTTATGTTTCTTTAACTAAAACATGGTGTAAAGTGTTGTGTTGGTGTTTACAATCCTGCGCAAATCACGATTTGTGCTGAATTGTATCCAAAAGTAATACAAAGTTGCGCAATGCGTCAGGTGTACCTTGAATGGTGCATGGGGGTTTCACATGTAACCATCCATGGGTTGGGATGAAAAACATTTTCTAGAAAGAACTGTGGACAGGGATATGCACCAAAATGCTGCACTTCTCTGAGGCAGGCTTAACAAGGAGAAATGTTTTTATTTCTCCTAGTTTGTTCCTCTTTGCATGTGTGGTGCATTGTACAACACACATACAAAGAGGGAATGCCTTAAAGTATAGTTTTTGTATAGGAAAGGGTCCCTTCCTGATTAAAAACTATTATGGGGCTCATTTATGAGCCCCTGCGTCACTTTTGCGCCGCCGGTGCGTCACTTTTTGTGTTGCACCAGTGGCATAAAACATGCGCCATGTTGCGCCATATTTACAAAGTGACCCATCTAGGTAGATGCGTCACTTTGTAAACCCCTGCGCCACATTAGACCTGCGCCAGGTATAATGTATGCAAGGGGGGCGTTTTGATGCAAAAAAGGGTCGTAGAAGTGACGCAGTGAAATCTACGAGATTTCACTGCGCCACTTCTAGGGTGCAAATGCGTCAATTTCTTGCGCCTGCCTCACAGCAGGCGCAAGACTGACGCAGGCCCTTTCACATGGGGCTTGCCCCATGTGAAAGGACACATTGCTGGAGTTGCGTCACTTTTGTGACACACTCCAGCGATGCGTCACTTTTGCGCCTACAGATACGTCAGAAATACTGACGTATCTGTGACTCCTTGCGACATGATGCGTCATACTGTAAATATGACGCATCACTGGAGTCGCAGGGAGGGCGCAGTGAAAAGTGGCGCATCACTGTTTTCACGCAGTGATGCGTCACTTTTCATAAATGAGGCCCTATGGGCCTCCCTACCAGCCCTATTACGGCACCAGAACTTAAGTTTTTAGACAATCCGGTGGCGCAATGTGCCACTGGCATATTTATAAGGCCACGTAAAGCCACGTTATGTGGCTTTTCATGGCCTCATAAATATGTGCCCCTTTCACGCAGAAAACTGCATTAGGGGCATTCCCAGCAACATCCATGGCTTTTTGACACTGTCCCAGATTTACGAGAAATCATAAGTCTGAGTCAACTCCAAAACCATACGTCTCCCCAGGGAGGCACAACATGGATAAATATCTTTATTTCTCCTTGTTTTTCCCCTTTCTATGTGTGCAGCATTCTGCAGCACACAGAAAGAGGAAAAATCCTCTTGTGATTGTTTTTGTGCAGGAAGGTTTCCCTTCCTGCACAAAAATAATCATCCTCACAACACAGGCATCCTTGCACCAGGGTGCAAAAGTTCTTGCATTGGCGCACAGAAGCCCATTGTGCGCCGGCGCCGGGGAAAAGGACAGGAATGCGCCGTATCTAATAGAGACGGCGTATTCCTGTCCTTTTATTTTGCCGTAGGGCAGCGCAGCAGCTGCCCTACGGCAAAAAAAAGATAAAAGAGGCCCTATGCTTCTTACAATGCAGATACCCCTGCATTGTGATGCAAAAGTATCTACGTTGGCACATCGCAGCTTAAAGTTTGCCAACACAGGGAGAGAGCAGAAGAGTGCCACATCTTAGTAGATAGCAAAAGACACACAATTGATGGACGGAATGCAGAACAAATCAAAATATTCACCCCCAGTCAAAAGATCTGGGTTAAATCCCTCATTCTTTTGCTCACCATGCCACCCCAGTTTAGACTTGGCCATATGCAAATCAGTCTTGACCCTGTGCCTCATGAGAACAGTCCAGCCCGAACTGCCAAGACAGGCCCTCCCTAGACCGGAAATAAGCATCCTAGGACCGTTTCGGGGTTTCACCCCTCTTCAGCCAGGATAGCTTGATTCAAGTGGCACAGTGATCCCAGGACCCACATCTGGGCATACGTGGCGCACTTAGGGCAGGAAAACAAAAGGCACACAATTATTTGCATATGGCTGGGTCTAAACTGGAGTGGCGTAGTGGGCAAAAGAACGATGGATTTAACCCAGATCTTTTGACTGGGTGAGAATGTTTGCATTGTCAGCATTCCATCCATCATTTGTTTGCTGTAACACTTTTCGCCCAAAGTGGGATGGGTATGCCCAGACATGGGTCCCTTGCTCACTTTGCCACTGGATTCAAGCTAGCCTGGCTGAAGAAGGGTGAGATATCCTGAAACCGGTCCCAGGATGCTTGTTTCCGGTCCAGGGAGGACCTGGCCTGGCAGTTCGGTCTGGACTGATCCCATGGGGCACAGGGTCAAGACTGATATGCATATGGCTGGGTCCAAACTGGGGTGGCGTAGTGGGTAAAAGAACAATGGATTTAACCCAGATCTTTGGACTGGGGGAGAATGTTTGCATTGTCAGCATTCAGTCCATCATTTGTTTGCTGTAACACTTTTCGCTCAAAGAGGGATGGGTACTCCCAGACGTGGGTTCCTTGCTCACTTTACCACTGGATTCAAGCTAGCCTGGCTGAAGAAGGGTGACAAACCCTGAAACCGGTCCCTGGATGCTTGTTTCCGGTCCAGGGAGGACCTGGGCTGGCATTTCGGTCTCTACTGTTCCCATGGGGCACAGGGTCAAGACTGATTTGCATATGTCTGGGTCCAAACTGGAGTGGCGTAGTGGGCAAAAGAACGATTGATTTAACCCAGATCTTTTGACTGGGGGAGAATGTTTGCATTGTCAGCATTCCGTCCATCATTTGTTTGCTGTAACATCTTCGTAGCTATCACACTGATCTGCTCTCGCCCGTTCACACAACGCATTGCATCAACTTTACTTTCTGTGCTGCATTGCGTGATTTCTTTAACAAGACCAAGCTTTCAGAACTGCAGCACAGAGTACCAGAGGACAGGCTTTACCTGTTTGTGTGGGCAGAATATGGATTATAGGACAGTCTCAATCTCAGATTCACTTGTTCGTTTCCACTGTTAATTTCCTAGTTTATTAATTTAAGAAGTTTTATAAAGTACTTAAATGTTGCTTAAGGGCAGCATCAAAGCACTTTGAGGGTAAGGAGGAACCTATTAAGATAAAGGTAATAGAAGGTGAATGGGTTCTGTATCATGTGAGTGAGCCGCATCAACAGTAAGAGTCACGGTGCAGGAGAGAAGACTAGTCTTGTACCTGGTGGTATGTAGAAAGCATCTGTAGAGAGGAGGATTTTAGCCTTTCCTGAATTTGCGATAGTCCTGCTGAAATCTTTAAGCAAATGGCCGATTATTCCAAAGTTGTGTGCTCAGGACTTTTAAGGTCTTGCCTCCAGATTCCAGTCTTTTGGGCGAGTGTTGAATGAGTTAATATGTGCTGGTTGATTGATATTCCTTGTTGGCTGTATATCTAACTGATATCACCGCGTGTCATTTCATGTGGGGTAACTCTGGCCCTCTTGGACATGCATTGGACTCCTCTGCTCTGCAATCACTTGTAAAACTGCTCCTCAGCTATGCCCTAAATGTCAGCCCTGAGGGATCCTGCCACAGCCTTCATGACCAGCCTACATCCCTCACAGGCTCCCATCCCGGCTTTAGACTCTTCCACTTACACTGTGTATACCTAAGCTACCTGTGTACCTGCTATGATCCTATCCTTGCACACCTGAGCTATTCGTGTACCTGTTGTACTCCTGTTATACTCCTATCCGCTCCTTTTCCTTGCACACCTGAGCTATCCATGTACCTGCTGTACTCCTGTTGTACTCCTGTCCTCTCTCCTTCCTTGTATACCTGAACTATCCGAGTACCTGCTGTATGCCTGTTGTACTTCTGTCCTCTCCCCGTCCTTGTATAGCTGAGCTATCTGTATTCCTGCTGTACTCCTGTTGTACTCCTGTCCTCTCCCATTCCTTGTATACCTGAGCTATCCGAGTACCTGCTGTACTCCTGTTGTACTCCTGTCTGCTCCCCTTCCTTGTATCCCTGAGCTATCCGTGTACCTGCTGTACTCCTGTTGTACTCCTGTCCTCTCCCCTTCCTTGTATACCTGAGCTATCCATGTACCTGCTGCAAGCCTGTTGTACTCCTGTCCTCTCCTCATCCTTGTACACCTAAGCTATCTGTGTACCTGCTGTACTCCTATTGTAATCTTTTCCTCTCCCCATCCTTGTACACCTGAGCTTTCCGAGTACCTGTCCTCTCCCCATCCTTGTACACCTGAGCTATCTGAGTACCTGCTGTGCGCCTGTTGTACTCCTGTCCTCTCCCCATCCTTGTACACCTGAGCTATCCGTGTACCTGTTGTACTACTGTTGTACTCCTTTCCTCTCCACGCCCTTGTATGCCTAAGCTATCTGTGTACCTGCTATACTCCTATCCTTGTATACTTGAGCTATTTGTGTACCTGTTGTACTCCTGTTGTACTCTTTTCCTCTCCCCGTCCTTGTATACCTGAGCTATCCATGTACCTGCTGTACTCCTGTTGTACTCCTTTCCTCTGCAAGCCCTTCTACACCTAAGCAACCTGTGTACCTGCTTTGCGCCTATCCTTGTACACCTGAGCTATTCATGTGCCCGTTGTACTCCTGTTATACTCCTATCTGCTCCTTTTCCTTGCACACCTGAGCTATCCATGTACCTGCTGTATTCCTGTTGTACTTCTGTCCTCTCCCCATCCTTGTACACCTGAGCTATCTGTGTACCTGCTGTACTCCTGTTGTACTCCTTTCCTCTCCACACCCTTGTATACCTAAGCTACCTGTGTACCTGCTATACTCCTATCCTTGTACACCTGAGCTATTCGTGTACCTGTTGTACTCCTGTTATACTCCTATCTGCTCCTTTTCCTTGTACACCTGAGCTATCCGTGTACCTGCTGTACTCCTGTTGTACTCCTGTCCTCTACCCTTCCTTGTATACCTGAGCTATCCGAGTACCTGCTGTACTCCTGTTGTACTCCTGTCCTCTCCCCTTCCTTGTATACCTGAGCTATCCATGTACCTGCTCTATGCCTGTTTTACTCCTATCCTCTCCCCATCCTTGTACACCTGAGCTATCTGTGTACCTGCTGTACTCCTGTTGTACTCCTGTCCTCTCCCCTTCCTTGTATACCTGAGCTATCCATGTACCTGCTGTACTCCTGTTGTACTCCTGTCCTCACCCCATCCTTGCACACCTAAGCTATCCGTGTACCTGCTGTACTCCTACTGTACTCCTTTCCTCTTCCCATCTTTGTACACCTGAGCTCTCCGCATACCTGTCCTTTCCCCATCCTTGTACACCTGAGCTATCCAAGTACCTGTTGTACTCCTATTGTACTCCTTTCCTCTACTCGTCCTTGTATACCTGAGCCATCAGTGTACCTGCTGTACTCCTGTTGTACTCCTTTCCTCTCCATGCCCTTGTATACCTAAGCTATCTGTGTACCTGCTACACTCCTATCCTTGTACACCTGAGCTATTTGTGTAGCTGTTGTACTCCTGTTGTACTCCTTTCCTCTCCCTGTCCTTGTATACCTGAGCTACCCGTGTACCTGCTGTACTCCTGTTGTACTCCTTTCCTCTCCACACCCTTGTATACCTAAGCTACCTGTGTACCTGCTATGCTCCTATCCTTGTACACCTCTGCTATTCGTGTGCCTGTTGTACTCCTGTTATATTCCTATCCACTCCTTTTCCTTGCACACCTGAGCTATCCGTGTACCTGCTGTACTCCTGTCCTCTCCCCATTCTTGTACACCTGAGCTATCCGTGTACCTGCCGTACTCCTATTGTACTCCTTTCCTCTCCACGCCTGTGTATCCCTAAGCTACCTGTGTATCTGCTATACTCCTATCCTTGTACACCTGAGCTATTCGTGTACCTGCGGTACTCCTGTTTTACTCCTATCCTCTCCCCTTCCTTGTATACCTGAGCTATCCGTGTACCTACTGTACTCCTATTGTACTCCTATCCACTCCTTTTCCTTATATACCTGAGCTATCAGTGTACCTGCTGTACTCCTGTTGTACTCCTTTCCTCTCCCCGTCCTTGCATACCTGAGCTATCCGTGTACCTGCTGTACTCCTGTTGTACTCCTTTCCTCTCCCCGTCCTTGTATACCTGAGCTATCCAAGTACCTGCTGTACTCCTGTTGTACTCCTTTCCTCTCCACGCCCTTGTATACCTTAGCTACCTGTGTACCTGCTATGCTCCTATACTTGTACACCTGAGCTATTACTGGCCTATATTACTCCTGTTATACTCCTATCTGCTCCTTTTCCTTGTACACCTGAGCTATCCGTGTACCTGCTGTACTCCTGTAATCTCCCCTTCCTTGTATACCTGAGCTATTCGAGTACCTGCTGTACACCTGTTGTACTCCTGTCCTCTCCCCGTCCTTGTATACCTGAGCTATCCATGAACCTGCTGTACTCCTGTTGTACTCCTGTCCTCTCCCCTTCCTTGTGTACCTGAGCTATCCGTGTACCTGCTGTACTCCTGTTGTACTCCTTCCCTCTCCCCGTCCTTGTATACCTGAGCTATCCAAGTACCTGGTGTACTCCTGTTGTACTCCTTTCCTCTCCACGCCCTTGTATACCTTAGCTACCTGTGTACCTGCTATGCTCCTATCCTTGTACACCTGAGCTATTACTGACCTGTATTACTCCTGTTATACTCCTATCTGCTCCTTTTCCTTGTACACCTGAGCTATCCGTGTACCTGCTGTACTCCTGTCCTCTCCCCTTCCTTGTATACCTGAGCTATTCGAGTACCTGTTGTACACCTGTTGTACTCCTGTCCTCTCCCCGTCCTTGTATACCTGAGCTATCCGTGAACCTGCTGTACTCCTGTTGTACTCCTGTCCTCTCCCCTTCCTTGTGTACCTGAGCTATCTGAGTACCTGCTGTACTCCTGTTGTACTCCTGTCCTCTCCCCATCCTTGTACACCTGAGCTATCCATGTACCTGCTGTACTCCAATTGTACTCCTATGCTCTTCCCATCCTTGCGCACCTGAGCTATCCGAGTACCTGTCCTCTTCCCATCCTTGTACACCTGAGCTATCCAAGTACCTGCTGGGCGCCTGTTGTACTCCTGTCCTCCCCCCTTCCTTGTATACCTGACCTATCCGAGTACCTGCTGTACTCCTGTTGTACTCCTGTCCTCTCTCCTTCCTTGTTTACCTGAGCTATCCGAGTACCTACTGTATGCCTGTTGTACTCCTGTCCTCTCCCCTCTCCTTGCACACCTGAGCTATCCGAGTACCTGTCCTCTTCCCAACCTTGTACACCTGAGCTATCCAAGTACCTACTGGGTGCCTGTTGTACTCCTGTCCTCTCCCCTTCCTTGTATACCTGAGCTATCTGAGTACCTGCTGTACTCCTGTTGTACTCCTGTCCTCTCCTTGTCCTTGTATACCTGAGCTATCCGTGAACCTGCTGTTCTCCTGTTGTACTCCTGTCCTCTCCCCTTCCTTGTGTACCTGAGCTATCCGTGTACCTGCTGTACACCTGTTGTACTCCTTTCCTCTCCCCGTCCTTGTATACCTGAGCTATCCAAGTACCTTCTGTACTCCTGTTGTACTCCTTTCCTCTCCACGCCCTTGTATACCTTAGCTACCTGTGTACCTGCTATGCTCCTATCCTTGTACACCTGAGCTATTACTGACCTGTATTACTCCTGCTATACTCCTATCTGCTCCTTTTCCTTGTACACATGAGCTATCCGTGTACCTGCTGTACTCCTGTCCTCTCCCCTTCCTTGTATACCTGAGCTATTCGAGTACCTGCTGTACACCTGTTGTACTCCTGTCCTCTCCTCGTCCTTGTATACCTGAGCTATCCGTGAACCTGCTGTACTCCTGTTGTACTCCTGCCCTCTCCCCTTCCTTGTGTACCAGCGCTATGTGAGTACCTGCTGTACTCCTGTTGTACTCCTGTCCTCTCCCCATCCTTGTACACCTGAGCTATCCGGGTACTTGCTGTACTCCTATTGTACTCCTATCCTCTCCCCATCCTTGCACACCTGAGCTATCCGAGTACCTGTCCTCTTCCCATCCTTGTACATCTCAGCTATCCAAGTACCTGCTGGGCACCTGTTGTACTCCTGTCCTCCCCCCTTCCTTGTATACCTGAGCTATCCGAGTACCTGCTGTACTCCTGTTGTACTCCTGTCCTCTCTCCTTCTTTTTATACCTGAGCTATCCGAGTACCTGCTGTACGCCTGTTGTACTCCTCTCCTCTCCCCATCCTTTTACACCTGAGCTATCCGTGTACCTGCTGTACGCCTGTTGTACTCCTGTCCTCTCCCCGTCCTTGTACACCTGAGCTATCCGTGTACCTGCTGTACGCCTGTTGTACTCCTTTTCTCTCCCCGTCCTTGTACGCCTGAGCTATCTGTGTACCTGCTGTACGCCTGTTGTACTCCTACCCTCTCCCCGTCCTGTACACCTGAGCTATGCGTGTACCTGCTGTACTCCTGTGCTCTCCGCCTTGGACGGAGCTCAAGGTGATTCACCAATATATAATCCTTTTAGGTGCAATCCACTGACCCCCTGCCAGTGCACAGTGCATCGCTGTGCCCCGAAGCTGGATTGTACTCAATAAACACTGAAGACGGCATAAGTAAACAAACTCGTTGTGCGCACGTGCTTGCTGCACTCACTCTCCGTGTCCTTTCCTCTCTGCCCGAACCCGTTGTTTGTCATTTATCAGCGTGACGTAGATGTAGGATCCCCTCTGCCATTGGTCAATCCTCCACACACTCCTCTGTAGCAGTGAAGCCCTCTCTCAGCTCTCCTCACCCCAGGAAGTGGCTGCCACGCTGAGACGAGTCGATTCGTGCGGATATATTCAGGTTAGGATAGCAATCAGTGCTGTTTGAACCACAAAAGTAGTATGTATACAAACTGTCAATTAAATAAATAGATTATGCAGATTTCTTATGTATCTTGTGATGAGATTCTGTGTCTTGTTTGAACATTACTCCCATGGCACTTTTTAAACCCCGTTCAAGTTGTGTGATTTTCTCAACTGTAAATTATGTTTAAAATAATAGGGCTTTGGGGGGGCGGCCGACCAACGGGAGGCCTGCTTCCCCCGGGGATTTTTGGGCCGATGGTGCAGCCCAGAGCCCAATTGGGCTTGTTTGGGCTACATTTAGGCTGGGGGGATATGTATACGCCCATTTTGGATCACCAGCCACCATTTCGGTGGGGTGACACGGCAGCCGGTCTGGGGGAAGATAGGGCGAGAAAATTTTGTCCGTTTGCTGCGCCCCCTGGTACGGTTTCGGGTCTCCTGCTCACTCGCCGCTTGCAGAATAGATGATCACATGGCACTTCACTGCTTGGAGTGCTTTTGCAAGCCAGTCTCCGCCATGCGGTCCCGCAGGCACGCGGCGATCACCTCTCTCGGTTGGGCGCGACTGGCCGCGGCCCGCGCCTCTGTGGGTAAGATGTTTAGTTTAGTCCGCTGCAAGGAGCGAACCGGGCTCACGGTGCGGGCACTGTCGTGGGGCCGAGACGCGCGGTCCCACTGGCGATCGCCCCCCGCCCTCACGTGGTGATCATCTCTTATTTGGCCACGTGGGATCGCGGCCCGCGCCTCTGCCGGTGAGCCCTCTCCACCCCCCTACACTACCGGGGGGCGTCCTTTCATTGTTTGGGGTCGGGTGTGGGAGGGTCCAGCGGGGAGGGCGTTATTATACCGGGGAGAGACGACGATACCGGCGGTATGTGGGCCCGACCTCTGCTTTAGTTAGATGGCGGCACGGGCTTGGGGGGCAAAACGCTGGTGACCCGGAGTACGTCGCGTGGGTTTGCCTTGCAATTTAAAAGGGGCATCTGGTACTGCTTCTAACCCCCCCCCTTTTTCTAACACATTGTGGGGGCGGTGGATGGGCTCAGCCGAGGCCGGGGGAATCCATGCTGTCCCTGGAAGTGGGCGGGGGAGGAACGTGCGGGCAAGAGGGGGGGGAGGCGTTGGAGGGGGGGCTGGGGTGCAGGAGTGTTGAGGGTGGGGGGTTGGGTCGGGTTTCGGGGTGCCGGACGTGGGGTCGGGTGGACTCTCCTGGGGGGGCGACCATCCGTCGTTTTCGCGGACTTGGGGCGGGTAGCGGTTGGGCCCTGGGGGGGTGGGTACCCGGAGGTGACAGGGACAGACAGGAGACTAACCCCGGCATGTCGGACTCCTCGTTCTTTTGCAGGGGCGGCAGGCGCAGTGCTCGGGCGTGTTACATGCGGCTCCACCCGACCGAGAGGATGGGCAGGCTCTGCCTCGTGCGGGCGGCCGGACCCCAGCGAGGGACCTGCTAGACGGAATGCGTGGTAGGAGGGCCAGCTGTCTCCGGTGTCACGGCCCAGTGGGTCAATGCGGCCTCTGGGGGCACGGGCACGGGGTCCAGGACAACACAGCAGGATACGACGGATAGGCATGCGGTACGCTGCAGGAGGGTTGGGATATCAGGCAGCTTTAGCAGCGGTTCCTTCTGACTTTACATGATTATCGTGTTCAATCCTCCGGGGTCTGCGTCCCGCGGGCACTCTTTGGCCTTTAAAAGGTACTGATCCGCCATGGGAATGAGCTACAGGGAACGGGTTGGAGTCCCTGAGGACGGCCCATTGCATTTGGATAACGGGCTGGAGTCCGTAGAGGACGGCCCATGGCTGTAGGATCCCGGGCTGGAGTCCGCGGAAGGACGGCCCATTGCTGTGGGGATTGCAGGCTGGAGTCCATGGAGGACGGCCCATTGCAGGGGATCACGGGCTGGAGTCCATGGAGGACGGCCCCGGGCGGTTGGGTTTGTATTGAGGGGAGGGGGGTGTCACTAATGCTGTGTCTAGTTTTTGCAGAAGGTCAAGACAGATGGCGTGCAGAGATGGTACAGTGGCGGTTCACAGGTGGCGGATGGAGTGCTCCCCCCCTTTTTTCTCATCACTGGTTAGGCGGCGGGCTCCAGTTGGGACGCCGACCTTGGCACCAGGTAAGGCACGGAGCAGGGGAGGACGTACGGCACTGCTTGGCGGGTCGGGGGACACAAATGCGTGGGGGGGTGGAAGTCGGGGAGGTTCGCTGAAAAAACAAAAACAAAAAAAAATGAGACGCTTAGGGGAGGAATACAGGTGGGCCCGGAGTTGCCACACACGGCGCGGCAGAGAAAGGGACCGACCTGGGGCCCATACTAGGGAATAAGGAGGGGACTGCGAAAGCCGCGCCGTCACAGGTCTGAACCTGCCTTGCATGGGGAGGACGGAGCCCTTGGGGGGGCTGCCTAACGCTGGCCACCACGGACCACACTTGGACGAGCGAATATGTGGGTATGTTCCAGGGGGGAGCTGTCAGCGAAGGGGGCCGCAAAGAGGAGTGGGAGCTGGCCAGGAGTCCGGTGGTGGCCATGGCATTGAGGATTGGCCGGCGGCAGTCATTGACCTCTGGGGGGTATAGTGTGAAATATCTAGATAGGCCCGTCCCCTGGTTGAAATCCATGGACGTGGTCAGTAGGGCCTCGGTAAAGGGAGGGGGATACAAGTGGTCCCACTATGATTGAGGAGTTCTAATCGCGGGCAGCGTGGGTCCCGGAAGATGAGTGGGGGTGATCGGTACCCCGATCTTTACCTCTGAGTACAAGCGGGCAAGCTCCCAGGGAACAAAAGGGGGAGGCCTTCTATACCCAGGAACCAGTAACTGCCGGGGAAGGGATGATGTCTTCACAGGAGTCATTTAAACTGTTATGTTTTCGTAACATATGTCTACATACGTTGAGGCAACTCATAGGATCCTTAGTCAGACACCAATGTGCTGAGCGACCTATACCAGCAATAAGGGGTGGGGGTTGAGAGGATGCTATGTACGGCCAATCGGTTGCCGCTGGTCTGTCGCCTCCTGTCAGAACCGCTTCACCCATGTGGGGTGGGGGTACTCGGCGAATGGCACAGGGACCGGGTGTGGGGGCATGCTGGGACTCCACTGGCGGGGGCCAGACGATACGGCCAGTTTAAGCGTGCGGATCGTTGTATGCTGGTAGTCACCCTTGGTGCGCCGCTATGGAACCGGTTTTATCGGGCGGGGACAGCGGTCCAAACAGGTCCCACGGCTTACTTCCGGGGGCAGGGGTGGCGGCAGAGCACGGGGGTATCGGTGTAAGGCTAGTCCGCACATGCACCGGGGCCTTGGGGTAATTGGTGGGCGTCTTATCCACGGACCGTAGACGCCGGGCTCTTGCGGGCGGCTGGGAATTTGCTACGACACACGGGGACGTGGTGTGTGAAGATCGGAACCCAGAACCCCGGGTAAGGCGCATGGAGGGCCAGTTTGCAGGTGCCTCCTGGCTAACCGCTCCTTTCCAAACTGGGGGTGGTGCTACAGATAGGGCGGGCAATGCAGGTTGCACCCACTCCTCCCCTGGCAAAAGGGGCATACAGTTGGAGGTTCCGTCTTTACAGACACAGGAAAAAAAAAAAAAAAAACTACCGCTGGGAGGTTCCATATCCGGGGCGCTATTGGAGGGTTTGCGCTTGTTTTCGGTGGGTTTGTCATGGTGCACTGGTACAGAGACGGTGACACACTGCCTGGAGGACTTTTCCTGGGGACCCAGCCCGGTTCTGCGGACTGTCAGCAGCAAATGACAAGTCTTTAGAGCCCACGGATTACCCGGAGTGCTCTTGGCATCAGAGAGGACACGAGGTCCCAGTGCAGTTTTGTCAATTATTGGTGTTGAATTGGTGGTGGGGCTAATACAGGCCAGTTTGGGGATAGACAAACAACTGCACATGCTGCTGCGAATCGAGGGGTCGCTTGCCACACAGAAGGTGATGGTTGGGGTGGTGTAGGGTAGCACTGTTTCTGCTAGGACGCCACAACTTTGGCTGTAGGGTGGGGGGTGGACTGTCCGTGGGAAGTTGTGGGGGACGCGGACAGGTGTGGCAATGAGCCATCTTTAAGTGCTCTTGTCGACCCGGCCTAGGTGGGGACTTGCGCATGTGGCACGCGTTTCTGGGGCTTGTCAACGGCATTCCCATGGTGCCGCCTGAGGGATTGGAAGGGGGACGTCATGATTTCCTCAACCGCGGCTGTGGCGAGAGGCTTTGGGTTTTACCGACACACGCAACCCTGGAAGAACGGGTAGAAGGGTTTTGCCTTTCTTGAAAGCATTACAGTGGGATGGCCGTGACAGTATGGGATCGGAAATTGGTGCCCGGGTAGGGGGGTGTTCTGGTGTGGAGAGGTTGGGACACCGTAACTGGTTTCAGGCCAGGCATGGACCGGGAGTGGACACTTACAATGCGGACGCTTGGTCTCGCTCACCATGGCGGAAGTTTGCATAGGCTAGTCACGGAGGCGCTGGCGGCGGGAGAATTGGGCAGTTGCGTAACTACGGTTGGGCGCATGCAAGGGGAGGCTGCTGGCCGGCTTTACCGGGTTCGGCGGCGAATTATGCCGGGATGCAGAAGAAGGGGTGTCTATGGTCTCGTTAAGGTCTGGGAGGTACTGCGGGGCATTGCAAGTTTCGCATGGGCTGGGTGCGAGAGAGAGGGAGGTTGCCATGAGGGACGGGGGGTGGGAGCGCGGCTCGAACAAGCCAAAAACAGGCGCCTTGCCAGGTTGGGACTCATTCCTTTTCATATAGGGTGACTACAGGCGTCACGAAGACGGGGCACAACGGATGGTACGGGCAGTAACAGGGGCCAAGCAGGCCTTTTTTAAAACAGGTGTTTGGTGGGTAGAGTTCATGCGTTCAGGCGTTGTGAGTCGGGCTCCGTTATAACATACATTCGGCTATGGGGAAGGGGTAGCATAGTGCTAATTTCTTGGTCTCATATATGTGTCTTTTCAGGTGCGGTGGCGTGGCCTGCTGTGGTGGAATTTGCCATTTGAATCGTGGGACATTCTTTGGCATATGGGCAGAGCGTTATGAAATTCTCAAGGGAAACGTTTGAATTTGGGTGTGGTTTCACTGTTTGTTTCGTTGTTCCTGGCACGATACGGGGGGTATGAAGGGGCCCAAGTTGTGTCCTACGTTACGCAGAATGATGCCGGGTGCTATTCGTCCCGATGTGTTGCTTATTCAGGTGGGGGGATAGGCCCTGGGTCAGTGTAAGGCTTGGGACTGTTAAAGGGAAGGAAGAGCGTTCTCATGGGGGTCAGGCGGCAAGGGGCGGATGGCTAGATTATATGGACAGCATTCCTATTAAAGCACTGGAGGGGGGAAGAGCGGCCAGCAGTGCTAGCTAAGGCCAGGAGGTGGTTTAACGGGCCTGGGTGACGAGGGGGCACAGGTAGAGGGGGACATATGGAGCTTAGGTATGCGGCTGTTCATTTCATTGGAAGGGATGGGGGCACACTGGTCACGTTTCCGGGATGGGGTTCAACTGCAACCAAATCCCTAGTCCCTAGTTTGGGGGGTCAGAAAAGGCTTGGGCCAGAATTTTCTGAGTGGCGTTCTCCTTAGTAATAGTTGGTAGATCTGTTTACAGTTTAAGTTTGTTGGTTGAAAAATGTCACTCCGAGTACACGTAAGAAGGGGAAGTAACATAGGAAGGTTACATAGATCGTTATTTTAGGAAATGATAAGACGTTACACGTTTAATGAGTCAGCAGGGAAGACAGAGTTGGGGGTTTATAAATGGTTGCAAATGGGGAAACTTTAGGGGTGTGGGTGGGGGGTAAGGCAGGAAGATAATATTTAGTGAGGTTTAGTTTTGTACGGCACAGGCCAAGGATATTTGTTGTAAGGTGCACCTGTCTTCAATATCGGCCTTTTTCACACTTAACAAGCTGGTTGTGGTCTGTGCTGCACCCCCTTTGGCCCAAATGGATGCATTAGCGGCACCTCTTTTGTTAATGCTTCTGCATGTCAGTGATACTTTTGCATAAGGTACATTACATACATTTGTGCATACGTTTATAGTTTTCAAATTCATTAGCAACACATGTCCATTCTCAGGACCCAATCTGTGTGTCTTGGAAACACGAGATGCAAAAACCTCCCGCGTTGTAAGTCGCGTGGATTTGTGAGTCAGGTTCAGTGCGCGCCTGCGTAGTGTACAACCGTCTCCAGGAGTAAAGCCACTTTAACAACAAAACCTTGATGGATGTAAATGTTTCAGGCAGTCCGACTGAATTTCCCTGTGTGTCCCTGCGCCCCATCCTCACAAGGGGTCCGAAAATATCACAGCCAGCCTTGGACCCAGGACATTGTCAACTCAAATGAGCGAAAAAACAATGGAATGGAATGCGAACTGGAGAAATTCCTATTGATTAATGTTGATTCAAGTCTTCCCACCCATCAGTGATTTGCTTGTAATCCTGATTTGCCGATGGAAATGCTTTTGTCAGTCAGTCCCTCAATATGGAGCATGCCAAAGGGGAAAGAGTGTCAGGTAAAGGCTCAGAGAGCGTGTGGGTGGTCGACTTTGGCGTAGATTCGGTATTACTCACACCTCCCCCCAAATATAAATGCACAAACATGATACCCACTCAAGCTTTCCGAACAAGACAAAGAAGTGATCTCTACCTCCGCCCACACGGGGGCCCATTGTGGGGCTGTCAGTGTCCTCCTCACGGTGGCTTCAGAGCCCTGGGAAGGGCCTGGTATGATCTGTTTGAGGGCTCTTCCCATGGCACCTGCACAAAAGAGGCCACTTAACTCAGCCGGGCCCGTAATATGACCCAATTCATAACAATTTCTGTCTCCATCACAGCTAGCCTGCGCATAGCGCCCTGAGCGAGGAAGGTTGGGATTTAGGTCACGCAGCGCCTGGGAGGGCGGAGGCCAGGTCACAGGCGGACATGGAACACCCCACCCTCCCAGAGTATTCAATGCCAGCAGCAGCTCCCATGGAGGGGAGCCCTGGGGCTGGCCCCCTCCTGCTCCTTACGTGGGAGAGGAGACATGTGTACACCCTTTTATCTCCAGAGGTTGACATTTCACTAAAAGTTTAACTGGTGGGCAGTGGGGACTCTTGTTACTATGATAAATGCTGTGTGTGCGCACTAGTGTTTCAAAACCGAAGGCGCCTTGGGCTCAGGTGCGGCCGGTTCAGGTAAGAGAGGCGGGGCGGAGGGGAAGCCGACAGATGACGGAATAGGTAAAATAAAATAAATAAATAAATAAAACCACTTACCTTGCGCTCATCCCAACGCAGCATCGCTGACTGTTTTTATGAATTTTTACATTTTATTTGACCTATTCCAAGGTCTGTCGAACCCCCGCCCCCTCTGGTCACCCCACCGTTCTTACCTAAACCGGCCAGGCCTGCTTGGCCTTCATTATTACATTAACCCCTTCCCTGCTCATGACGGAACCGTTCCGTCATGAGCCACGGTTGCCGTGTGCTCATGACGGAACGGTTCCGTCATGACAATCCTGTCGGCGGCCGCTCCGCCTGCGCGGCGCTGTTTCCCCGCCTGTGCGGGGCGACAACGCAAATGGGCGGAGTCATGACGGAACCGTTCCGTCATGAGCACAGCTCAACTGTGGCTCATGACGGAGCGGCTCCGTCATGAGCACAGGCCCGCCGCGCTGCCCCCCTGCCCCCCCCTGCGCTGCAGCGGAATGTCCGCAGCAGCGAAGGGGTTAAAAATAGGCCGGTGTTATGAATATTGTGTCTTCTGCGCTGGGCGTTCCCTGCTTCAGTTACATGTGCGGAACAATAAATGAAACTGTTGTACACACATGATTCATATGACGCACGTTTACTTGATATTATTGCGTTCTGCAGAGTGATAAGCACCACTACGTGAATAATTTGCTTTATTCAGTCATTATTTGAATGCCGACTGTTTCCTTTTTTCGGTTTGCTTGTTATTCATTTCTATAAGTTTCCAAAAAGTTGATAACTGCGTGTTTCACTTTTGTTAATATTCAAACACTCAGGGGCAGATTTACAAGCTCCTTGCGCCACTTTTGCGTCACTTTTCCCATGTTAAAAGTGACGCAAAAGTGGCGCAAGGGGCTTGTAAATCTGCCTCTCAGTCTGGTAGAGTGAAAACAATTGAAAGGGCCTCAGGCCACATTTTGCCAGTTAATTCTTAAAAGCAGTGAGATTATATTACAAAAAGCACAAAATGTGAAGGCAGAGGGGAGTCTTCATGCGAGGCAACCCTGAGACAGGCCGTGCATCCCGTACATCCAATCTCTGGTTCCTGTTGAGGGGGGCCAGAACGGCCTGCTGAGTTATCAGTGCAGTCGGCCTCAAGAGGTGAGAAATGCAGGACTTGCTGTTTTCTTGAACACAGAACTCCATTGTTCAAATAGGTATGAGGATGCGCGCCATCTTGGAAAATCTCAATAGCTGTTATTTTCTGCTTTGACATAATTCTAGAATAAGACCAGTGCTTAGATGTAGCAGAATTAGGGTTCAATTGGTATGCATTAATAACAGCAATCATGGAGTGGTATCTGTCAGTCACTTTCCTTGTAACTGTTGCTGCTGTCATGTTATCAGTTTTTATTGTGGATTCACATCCTATGCACTAGACTAGGATTTTAGTTTTAAAATAAATATTTTTAAACATATCCATTGTTTTCTAGAGTTTATAAAGCGTGCCGTCCTTGTTTAAAGAAGGATTGGTGTTCTACTGATTGTCCCTGTAACATCTGAACTTTCCCTAGAACACATCTTGCTCAAATATTGCTCAGTGGGTTGTGTCATAATGTCAGTACACTTGGGGGCATATTCACAAGACCGTGTGATAACTACCTCGAGAGTAGCGTAACGCAACTTTCAATATCGCAGCCCATCGCTGGAAAATAACCCTGTGTCAACGTGGAATTCACAACACAGCGGTACCATGCAATAGTCTGCCGAAAACGCGGACAATGTCCGCGATACAGCCACCCCGACGGAGATAAAAACACAAACCACAACACCAGAAAACCTGCAATGAGCCCTTCTGCAATGAGGAAAGTAGGGATAAGCAGCGCGAGGGCAGCAATACTCACGTGCAAGGCGGGAACAAGCACAAGAACAGCCTACGGAAAATGCCACTGAACAAAATACAGCAACAGCGGAGTACCACGGATGCACCCTGGCCAACTGCAGAGCACAACATTCACACCACAACATTCAAGCACTGTGGAAGGACAGATACGACAGGCACACCGCATGAAAGAGACCAGTGGCAGACAAATCAGATCCGCAGGCGCGACACACCCACCGTGCAGCATACGCACATAAGCAGAAGTGTACCCCGACATTGGCAACATCCCGGTACAAACAGCAACCCCTCCACAACTGAACACAGGACACAACTGGATCGGCAAATGTGCAAAACCAGGCAAACCACATCTATAACCCCAGGGATACGTAACATGACAATGCACAATTCCAACCTATAACTTGCAAATATGTTTTATTCACACATGCAGTGCAATTGGACATCTACTACTGTCCCATGATTGCCACGGACGGACACAATTTGACGTGCTCATGAGAAGTAGGTGTCGATGTAGTTTCTACGGGCCATTCCTGCCACAGCTGCAGTGGGATGTGGGCCACCAGCCCCATCACCATCATCATCGTCCGGTACCTCTGGAACTGGGATCCATGGGGCCCTGGTGCGAACACAGATGTTGTGCAACACACAACATGCAACGATCATCTTGCACACGACGTCCGGGCTGTACTGGAGCTTCCCACCTGTACTGTCCAGGCACCTGAAACATGACTTGGAAACGCCAAATGTGCGTTCAACGATGCCCCTGGTGCATATGTGGGCCGCATTGTACTGCCTCTGGGCGGGTGTGTTCGGGTCCCGGAGCGGTGTCATCATCCAAGGGCAGAGTGCATATCCTTGATCACCTGTGACAGTGCAGGGAGAAAAGAGTCAATACTTGGGGGCAGATTTACAAGCCCCATGCGCCACATTTATGCCGCCGTTGCAGCGGCGGCGTAAACTATGCGCCACGTTGTGACTTATTTACAACGTGACGCATCTAGGGAGATGCGTCACGTTGTAAAGCCCTGCGCCACATGAAATCTGCGTTAGATTTCATGTGGGCGTTCCGGCGCAGGGTGGGCATTCCGTCACAGGAACGCCTCGTAAAGGTGACGCAGTGAAATCTACAAGATTTCACTGAGTCACTTTTACGTCCCTGCTGCGTCAAAACTCTGCGCCTGCTTGAAGCAGGCGTAAGGAGTGACGCAGCATGTTAGGCATAGGGCACTTACGACACGACTCCAGCAATGCACCGCCCTTACGCCACAGGATGCGACACGCATCGCCCTATCCTTGCCCCACGGTGCGCCACATTGTAAATGCGACACATTTGTGGTGGCGCAGGGAGGGAATTGCTTGTCGCATCTTTTCTGGTGCATCCCGGCTGATTTGCAGGGATGCGCCAGAACTCATAAATCTGCCTCTGGGTTCGACAGGATGTAATGGCAGGCTCACCAATTCAGTGACACCTGTGCTGGCTGTGTGTGGGGTGAGTGTAAGCCAGTCCTCAGGGAGTAGCTGGTGCTGGCAACTACACCAACAGTCATCGGGCACTCAGACATGCTATGTCAGAACCACAAGGGGGGATGACTCGAGTTGCACAGGGCCAGTGGCCCCGGATGCACAGTGGCCGACACGGGCCCACCCCCACGGGATGCTGACCTGCGGGAGAATGGGGCAGGGTCATGAGGGCAGAGCAGTGCCTCACATGTGTCATGGCTGCATTCCGCATCTCCACACGTCCAGCCATTGTGTGGCTGTGGTGCCATGAAATGTCTGTATTGGGTGCATGAGTAGCCCAGGATGGCCATGGAGTGGTGTAGTCATGGCTGTTAGATGGTCATGTAGTCTGACATGTCGAATGTGGCTTGGTCACATGTGCATCCCCACACTTGTGCTTTGTGCGTTGGTGGCTGTGGGATGTGTGGTGTGGTGATTTGGTACTTACCAACGAGCAGCCCCGTTCCATATGTGCCATCCTGGAAGCGCTGGTTGATGATGGACTGTCAGAAGATGAAGGAATCGTGCACACTGCCTGGGTAGTTGGCGACGACATTGGTGAAGAGTCCCCTGTGGTCCACTCTTGCCTGCATATTTATGGAATGCGAGTGCTTTCAGTTGCGGTAGTGGTGTGCAGTATTCGCAGGGGGCACAAGTGGAACATGTGTGCAGTCAATTGTCCCCAAACGGCCGGGAATCCGGCGATGGCGTAGAAGCCTTGCTTAATCTCCAGCTGTTCCTGGGCAGTGTTGGGGAAGTGAAGGTACTGAGGTATGAAGCTGAGGATGGCATCCAGGACAGGTGTGAGGAACTTTGATAGGGCTGGCTGTGAGACTCCTCCGACTCTGGCAGTTGTTGGTTGGAATGTGCCAGAGGCCAACAGGTGCAGCACAGCCCGCAGCTTTGTCTGAGGTGGGATGTTGCTTCTCCACTGATTTGGAACCGTCAGCCTGTGGGCGATGTGGGTCATGATGCGGAGAATAGTTGTCATTTTGAGCCAGTAGTGGGCAATCACTTCTGCTGGCATTTGGTCTATGAGAGTAGTGCATTTTCAGTAGGTCTGCTTTCTTACTCTATGCTGCCTCTGTGGTGGTCCGGGGGGGCGGGTCCGGCTCCTGGGGGTGGTGGCGGTCCTGGGGGTGGTGGCAGTGGGTGTTGTGGCCCTGTTGGGGCTCCGACCTGCATGATGAGTAGCTCCATAGCGTCATTTATTCTTCGAGTATGGTTGTGTGCGGGGCTCCGTTGCCTACTGCAGGTAGGCGTCCGTCTTTACACCTGCTTGAGGCAGATGTTAAATACCTGCGACCACCGCGGCTTATCGCCTGTTTTTGGTTCGCTTTGCAGTTCTGTCAGTTCGTTGTGAAAGTGGTAGTGTTTTTTCATGTGCTTTTGCACGGGAACGCCTACTCTGCATCTCATTAGAGTTAGTTGGTGGTGTCCGCCGTGGTGTTAGATTTTGGGGCAGTTATCGTGGGAATACTGGCGATGTCTGCAGTTTGCACCTGCTTGTGAAGGGGGTGTTAAATTTATCTCCACTTTTGTTGCATTAAGGTGGAGATAAATCGGAGATAGTTCCTTGTGAATATGCCCCTTGGTTTTCTGATTTGGGTTGGCACGTTGATGAAGTCTTTAGTGCCAGAAGGTCTAGAAAATCGACCTCTGTGTTTCTAGAAAAATCTAGGAAACTTCTCACAGAGAATAATGTGGATTTCCATACTTCTCCCTGCGGTAAAATACAATCAACCCTCACTGTTAGTCCATATCGCTTTCTTTACTGTTGTTTTCTTGGGTTGGTATTGCACTTTCCGTGACTTACACAGTTCTAAAGCATAGTTAAAAGCGTGTCTGTTCCTTGACCTTGCATAAAGGTTTATGGCTATTCAGCAGACTGAATTCACCCCCACATTGAGGTGTTTCAATCTCCAGGTTGTAATTAGGGAGAGCAAACTGTTACCAACCTGGGCACCTGCTGGTACATGTGTTGACAAGTCAGGGGGAGTGTAAAGCCTGTTAAAACTAAAAACAATACTCAAAATTGTATACCAGCAAAAAGTATTAGCTAACTGCTCCATTAAAAAACAAGTTGGGTATGCAGCCTTACTCACAGTATGGCCTGGGGGCCATTCAAAAGCAGCCCTGGGCCCCTACATACTTTACAGATCACTAACATTCAGAAAGCTGTTAAATAAATGGGCACGCACTAATTGCATATTAAAGGAAGTTAAAGAAAGAAAGTACCTAAGGTGTCTTGCACTACTTATCTTTAGGAACACCTCCATTTTTTAAAGATGGCTTGCCACATATTTGTAAAAATTTGGTAAAGTCTCTTCAAAATGTAAAAAGTGTGCACAAAGATACTTTGGGAGGCTTTTAAAGCCACCATCAGGGGCCACTGTATTAGCACGCGGGCATCCTAAGGGACATCCAACAACAACTGAAAAGGATAGAAGCTGACATCGCTAGACTGGAACAGGAATTCAAAGACACTCACAATGACTCGCTGTTAGCTGATATCAGGACACAGATAGATAAATATAATGAGTTTGCAGATGACGAGATAAAATACATTTCGCGCAAATACACGGCCAGAAGCTATGGAGAGGGCGGGAGGCCGGGATGGGTGCTGTCACATAAAATCAGACCCACCCACACCACGGCGTACATAACACAGATCCACAACGATCAGCGTAAACCAGTGTATGACACTCCAGCAATACTAGACAGTTTCACCAAATACTACGCTCAACTATACAATGCCCACACAAAGGTCTTTACATCTGAAATACATGAATATTTGGACGATGTGGCACTGGCGTGGCTGTCAGATACACACCAAGAGTACTTCTGCCACCACATAACTAAAGACGAAATTGTAGATGCCATTAATTCACCCCCAAATAATAAAGCCCCGGGCCTAGATGGACTCCCAGGAGAATTTTATAAAGAATTTCGAGATTTGCTGATTCCCCATCTAGCTGAAATGTTTGAGGAAGCATATGAGGAGGGCACACTCCCGACATCTTTAAGTGAGGCACTTCTGATAGCACTTCCGAAACCGGGAAAGGATCCTACTGAATGTAAGTCGTATAGGCCAATATCCCTGATAAACACAGATGCCAAGATGCTGGCAAAAATAATAGCGACCAGAATACAACCGTTAGTGTGCAATTTAGTACTGCCAGACCAGGCAGGGTTCATGCCAACACGGTCCACCACCCACAATATAAGTACCATATTTGCTTTATACCACCAGCTGGATCCGGACATACCAGCGGCTGCGGCCCTTTTGGACGCAGCCAAGGCATTTGATTCGGTGGAGTTGGACTTCATGTTTGTCACTTTTCGTAGGATGGGGTTCCCAGAACCATTTGTAAAACGGATATCACTGCTATATGCCACACCTAAAGCACGGGTTAGAATCAACGGGAACACGTCCAGCCCAATAGAGATTACACGCGGTACCAGACAGTGCTGCCCCTTATCACCAATGTCATTTGCATTAATTCTGGAACCATTGGCATGCAAAATTATGCAGAAACACTCTGAGGCTGCCCTGCAATTTGAACTTCGACCTATCGGAATTGCACTATATGCAGACGATATGGTCCTTTATGTCACGCACCCTGACAAGAATCTCAACCCTCTCATAAGAGAGTATATCCGATATGAGAGATACTCAGGCCTTCGATTGAACTGGGATAAATCAGTCATGATACCCCTAACTGCCGACACTCCGGAACCTGATCTGGAATACCCATTAAAATGGCAAACAGACCCAGTAAAATACTTAGGAATCTGGATTCATCATGATCCAGAATTGGTCGTCAGAGAAAACTACGGGAAAGAACTGGTGAGATTGGAAGAACAGGTGGATAAATGGATTAGGATACCTCTCTCCATGGCAGACAGGATAGCAATACAGAAAATGATCATACTGCCTACGTTTCTATACCTATTCTGGAATATACCGATATGATTAAACAAGGCATTCTTTGTCAGAATACGCTCTATATTGCAACGACTAACATGGGCAGGAAATCAAGCCAGGACTAGTTGGAAGACCCTGACTCAACCGTACCATCTAGGGGGCTTTGGGGCACCAAATTTCCAAATATATTTCCTCTGTGCGCAAGCTCAGCATGCACACTATTGGACGAAACCTCACGCACATATCCCACATATTGCGGTAGGAAGAGATAGCGTACATCCCGCGCCACTCACTGCTCTTATAGCGGACTCGATGAAGTGTACACCACGAGATAGAATACAAACAGATCAATGCACCTCTAGAGCATGGCACCCGCTGGCATACAGGGCACATAAGCTCCCAATTTACGCAAGGGCGTTACCTATGGGAAGGCATCCCAAGATCACTGTCACACAGGAAAATAAAATGTACGCTTTACTGGTAGAGATGGGGCTGACCACTATGGGCACCATATTCCCACACAATAAATTCATTAACTTGACAGACCCCTCACTTTGCACCCATCAGTCCCCTTTGAAGAAATTTGCATATTTACGACTACGCACGGCAATTAGGACATTATACACCACATTTCCAGAAGAACCCATGCAACTGAACACGCTACAAATACTATTAACAGCACCTACACGCCTGAACTTGGTGAAGCGCCTATACAACGCGGCCCAAGAGGAACAGGCAGTGGAGCCTAATATTGTGGCCAATAGGTGGGAAACAGCACTAGGTGAGACAATAGATGAACAGGACTGGCAGGACAGCTGCACAATACTTACACTTCTCACGTTAAACTGCAACTTACGCATTATTTATTTTAAGTTCCTTCATCAACTATACTATACGCCGGCTAAATTACACAGAATTGGACTTAGAGAGACAGATAACTGCCAGAGATGTAATGCACCAAGCTCTGACTTCTTACATATGTCATGGCCATGCCCTCAGTTGCAGATATATTGGCGCGACATCACTAACACACTTACTGAAATGTTATCGGAACAGATTCCCAACACACCCTTGGTGTGTATACTAGGAGTCAGGAAGCTTAAATATGCTAGACGTAGAAAATGTTTAGCGGTTGCATTATTACTTGCTAAGAGGCTTATAGCTATACGGTGGGGGAGCAAGAGACCCCCAAGACTCAAAGACTGGATCACGGATATGACTTACTGTAAAACAACGTTAGAGGCCTATGCAGAAGACATTCCACAAGCCTCGCGGCCAAGAGATTTCTGGGAACCACTTGTCCAATACTTGCAGACAACCTCAGAACCCGGAACGACAGACTGACCTATAAGGATACACTTTGTACATACAAATGGGGCGGGTAACAATAAATGTAGCAGGCACATGTAAATGGTTCGATGTAGCAAACCAAGTTGTGGAGAAGGAATTCAGTGAACTAAGTTGATATCTGCCGAAATGTGGTGCTGCAAAGTGATAAATGAAAAGCATTTGATATAGATTGTACTCTCATGTGATATGTAAGACTAATATATATAGAAATGTGATGTTTTCAAGCAAATGTAACTGCTAGTTGGATGGAAAAAAAATTGTTTAAATGTATTTTATACTCAGAAGCATTTCACCTTAGTAAATCAGATAATATCAGTGCATTGACAAGTTGTTTTTTTAAAGTGATAGTTTTCAAACATGAATTTAGAAACATTCAGGCTTCCCCCCTACCCTGACAACAATGGCAATAGTTAGAAAAGAGGCGTTAGCTGTCTTGTGGACCCCTCAGAGAAGCCTGGAAAACATAATAGTTTATTAAATCAAACACAAGACAAGGGGTTGAGCAGTGCACATTTTGAAGTCATGTATTTCGAAGTCCGATTAGATGTCATAATGAAGAAAAAGGGAGGCAAAGTGAAATAAAACAATTGCCTAGGATCACACAGTTTGGTCAAGTGAGGTAGTCGGGATTGATCCCAGGTTTTCTGGATTCATATTGTGCAGTTCAGCAACTAGATCCACATGTTTCACTTCCCCTATGCCCACCTCACATCCCACCATGGCTGACCGCCACCCTGCTGGCATCAATGCAGCCCTAGGTCACAACACAGACCAAACTTTTGTCCCCTGGAAAAAAAATTGCAAGTGCCCATGCAGTTGGTACATTAAAGCAAACACAAGGAGATGATGGACAGAGCGCTGAAACTTTTCAGACACTCACCCTCAGTCACAAATCTGGGTTGAATCCATCATCGTTCTTTAGCTCACTTTGCCATCCCAGTTCAGATCCAGCTATATGCAAATCAGTCTTGACCCAGTGCCTTATGGGAACAGTCCTGCCCGAACTACCAAGCCAGGTCTTCCCTGGAGCGTAAACAAGCATCCTGGGACCTGGCTTGGCAGTTCGGGCTGGACTGTTCCCATAAGGAACAAGGTCAAGACTGATTTGCATATGGCTGGGTCTGAACTGGGGTGGCGAAGTGGAATTCTCTCCCACCTCTTGATGCCTTGGGCCCCTCTACTCTTTGGTTGATACTCAAAAGCAAGTCATCACCACTCAACCTTTAGAATGAAGTATTAAGGGGTTTTGTTTCTAGAACCTAGAGAACCAGACTTGGGAACAAATCAGGATAGCGAGTAGTCTAAAAATACTGCACATTTGTCTTTGCAAATTTGTCCACGTGGAGCCTGCTTAAAATTGAGTGGGGAAAATATCGCAACCATCAGAGGTTTGCAATCCAGAATCCGGAATTCCCACTCTATCCTTCCTAGCAACCGGGTAACTCATAATGATGCAGTAATCATGCACATGGAAAGAGCTGTACACCCTGGAATTAGGAAGGATAGCTGAGTGAGCTAAACACCTGCAGTAGTGTTCTATGTGTATCTTGCAAATTGGAGGTGGGAATCATAGAAGTGCCATCATAAGCTCATCAGGCTCATCAAAGACTATATATTGACCAGTCAGGAATCAAGACTTAAATACAGTGGCTTACAAGCGAACACAGGCTCGGGAGACCCTGCCTACGTGACATCCTGCTTTATTATAAGGCGCACCATCTGGGACACATGGTACACTTCTACTCGAAGTACCTGGAACAATCTGACTAGGCACCAATTGAACAACATCTTCTTGGAGGACCTGTAGGTCCAGTTCTCATCTCCAATGGCCCCACAACTTAAAAGGAAGGGAGTATCCACTATTAGGAAAAAAGCACTCGCATGTGGATGTCCACTCATAAGCACTTAAATGCACATGCTTACCTCCATGTCAACACTCACATTTGGAACAATAGGTCCATCCAAATAGATGGATGACCGAGACACTGGCCAGCTTGGTCGGAACTAGGGATCCCGAAGCTGAAACACTTATGTCATTGTTTTTTTCCCTGAGTTTTATATAGCGCAAACTTGACCCGTAGGTATGAGGTATCAGAGTGCTCTACATGAGCACCTTTTGCTTTACACAAGCACACATTCATTTTTTTGTTAGGCATGGGGAGATTGAGTGATTTTCCCAGAATCACAGGATGCTGAGCGTCATAGCCGAGACTCTAACCCAGTTCCCCAGAATGGAGATCGACCGCCATAGCTGTTAGGCAACATCCTCTTCCCAGAGGATGTGGCATGATGGCTTGGAATCCTTTGTGACTTTGCAAACTGAATATGGCCTGGGAGTGCCTCAAGAATTGAAATACATGTAGTTGATCCTTTGCCTGCAAGGTGCAGCCATATCATTGGATGCCCCTCTTTCTGCCTCAATGCTACATGATTACCTTCACACAGGAGATCCTTTGCAGGGTCATTTCATGAGTATATGCAGAGCATCTGGAGGAGATCCACTAACGCCCACTCAGAACAAGACTTCAGGACAAGTGGCCAACCAAGCTCAGTAAAGACCACCGTAATGCTTTCTGGTCTGAGATTCTCGAAATCCAAGACAGAGGCATCCGAGAGGCACGAGCAAAGCTAAGCTACATTAACTTGCTTCATGACTAGTAGTGGTCGCCACAGAAACAGACAGCCAAGCTCCCTAGAATGGCGAACTGTTGGAGATGCGGCGTGCAAAATGATGAAATCCTACATCTGGTCCTGCTCATCTCTCCCCATCTTTTGGGAGAAGGTTATGGGTACCATGAACTCAAGCAGTGACTTATCCCTGCAACTTTTGTCAGAATTGATCTTTCTTCATGATACCTTGGAAGTATAGGATCTTGACCATCACACGGAGAGATGGGTGGACACGGGGTTGTCAGTGGCCTCAATTGCCGTTCTGAAAATAGCATTGGCAAAGCCAATATGTCTCGCCTATACAAGAGCTATTGGCTTTTGTAATGTGTTTTTGCCATGATGTTCACCAGTGTGGCTGCTGTTCAGCATGGCTAAAAGTTAGTTGTCTGGAGTGTCCTAGAGTGGAGTGGGGGGGGAGTAGAGTGTCGTAGGCTGAATTTGTTGGAGTAGTGTTGTAGATTGATTTTGTTGGAGTAGAGTGCCCTGGAGCAGTATAGGGGAAGTAGAGTGTCATAGACTGGATTTATAGGAGTAGAGTATCATAGAGTAGAGCAGGGGGAGTAGAGTGTCATAGAGTTGAGTAGAGGGGAGTAGAGTTCAGTGGTTTGGTGACAGTGTTGTAGAGTGCAGTGTCCTAGAGTGCAGTGTCGTAGAGTGGTGTGGAGTGGCGCGGCGTGAATTGGGGTGAAATAGGGTGGAGTAGGTTGCAGTGGAATGAGGTAGTTGGGTGGATTAGATTGGAATAAATTGGTTTGGATTTAATTGGGGTAGAGTGGGTTGGATTGATAAGAGTGGGGTGGATTGGAGTGGGAGGACTGGATGAGGTGGATTGGAGTAGGGTGCGGTGTAGTGGACTGAAATGGGGTGAGGTGGATTGAATTGAGGTGGATTGGAGTGGGGGATTATATTGGATTGGGGAGGATTGAAGTAGAGCGGGGTGGTTTGGAGTGGGGTGAATTAGAGTCGACTCAAGGGTGATGAGTGGACTTGGCTGGAGGGAGGTGGGTTGGATTGGAGTGGGGTGGGGTGGATTGGAATGGGGTGGACTGGATTGGAGTAGGGTGGCTTGAACTGGGGTGTGGTGGGCTGGATGGATTGGATTGAGAGGAGTAGACTAAACTGGGGTGGATTGGATTGGGGTATAGTGAGGTGGATTGAAGTAGAGTCAGGTGGATTGGACTGCAGTGGGGTGGATTGGAGTGGGGTGGACTGGATGGGGTAGATTAGATTGGAGTGGAATGGATTGCAATGGGGTGAGGTGGATTGGGGTGAGGTGGATTGGGGTGGGGTAGATGACAGTGGGGTGGAATGGAGTAGGGTGGAATGGAGTGGGGTGAATTGGATAGGCATGGGTGGATTGAAGTGGGGTAGACTGGATTACTGTAGAGTGGATTGGATTGGAGTGAGGTGGATTGGATTGGGGTGGGGTGGGGCAGATTGGAGTGGGGTAGATTGGATTTGGCTGGATTGGGGTGGATTGTATTGGGGTGAGGCGGATTGGATTGGAATGGATTCATGTGGGGTGGAATGGAGTGGGGTAGATTATTTTGGATTGGAGTTTGCAGACTGGAATGGTACAGATTGGAAGATTGGAGTAGGGCATATTGTTTTGGATTGAAGCCAATTGGAGCGGGCAAATTAGAGTGGAACAGATTGTTTTGGATTTGAGTAGGGCTGATTGGAGTGGGGCACATTGCTTTGGATTGGAGTGGGGTAGATGGGAGTAGGGCACATTGTTTTGAATTAGAGTGGGCCACATTGGAATGAGATAGACTGTTTTGGATAGAAGTAGTGCAGATTGGGGTGGGGTGGATTGGAGTGGGGTCAATTGGGATGGAATGGGTGGATTGGGGTAAGGTTGATTGTATTGAAGTAGAGTGGGGCAAATTGCAGTTGAACAGATTGGAGTGGGGCAGATTGTGATGTGACAGATTGATTTGGCTTGGAGTGGGGCAGATTGTTTTAGATTGAGTGGGGCAGATTGTTTTGGAATGGAGTGGGGAAGATTGTTGTGGTATAGATTGGAGTGGGGCAGATTAGTTTGGAATGGAGTGGGGTAGATTGGGGAGGAGGGGGTGGATTAGAATATGGTGAGGTAGATTGTATTGGAGTGGGTGGATTGTATCGGTGTGGGGTGGATTGGATTAGAGTGGGTGGATTGTGGTAAATTGGAATGGGGTGAATTGGGATGGAGTGGGATGGAGTGGGTGGATTGGTGTGAGGTGGTTTGAATTGGAATGGAGTGGAGTTGAGTAGATTGGAGCGGGCAGACTGTTTTGGATTAGGGAAGATTGCAATGGGGCAGATTGAAGTGGGGCTAATTGTTTTACATGAGTGTGGGGTAGAATTGAGTAGGGCAGATTGTTTTGGATTGGAGTGGGGAAGAGTGTTTTTAACTAGAGTGGGGCAGATTGGAGAGGGGCAGATTGTTGTGGGGAAGATTGGAGTGGGGCAGATTAGTTTGGATTGGAGTGGGGTAGCTAGTGCAGGTAGTGGGGTGTATTGGATTAGGGTGAGGTGGATTGGATTGAGTGGGGTGGATTGGATTGGTGGATTGGAATGGGGTGGGGTGGATTGGGGTGAACTGGGATGGAGTGGGCGGATTGGGGTGAGGTGATTTTGATTGGAGTGGAATGGAATGGGGCAGATTGGAGTGTCCCCTACCACTGCATATGATATTTGTGAGTCACCCCTACAGCAGGCGTGACAGCCTGGGTGCTTAATATCATATAAGAGCAGATATGCCCCTGTGCTGGTCAGCTCGATTGCTGGCAGTGCAAGTGAACAGGGAAGCCATCTTTTAAAACATATGCTGGGAAAACGAGCTCCCACGCAACATGATGGCTTCAATGAAAACAGGGATGTTTGAAATCAAACAATCGTATTGATGAACCCACACTGATTCCAGTGTTGGATTTATCAATACATGCACCCAGAGGGCACCTCAAAGGTGCCCCCCTGAAACTGTATCAACTGCTGGTGTGCTGACTGACTGGTTTTAGCCACCCTGACACCAGAGACAAATTACTGACTCCCAAGGGTAAGGGCCTTCATTCTTGGGAGGCCGGAAACCAGGCCAGTACTAGCAGAGGGTGTCTTCCAATAACGCCCCCACATGAGATGAACTTCAGATTAGCCTGCCAAGGCAAGGGAGATTCAAAGCAGCCTCTCTGCCTTTGACATGTGACTCTGGTTTCTCTCATAGGGGAGGAAGCTCTCCATCCCCCGCTCGCCACTTTTCGTGGGGCGACAGGCGGGAAAATGATTTAGATTAGGAGGGGTACCCACATTCAGCCCGCACCAACCCTAGGTAGGCTACCCTGATGTGATCCCCTTGCTTCACTTTCCTCCACTTTGTCTTGAAGAGAATTTACCAACCAGGATCAGGGTTATGCCTACATCCCAGCGAAAGTAGTCATATGAGGGGGTAGTCCCCCTAAAGGTAAGTAGCCTATTGGCTACTACCTGGCACTCACTCTAAAGCACCTAAATTCAGCAAAAGCAAAAGCAGATAAGACTAAAGAGAGCACCTGGCTTGACCCCAGCCCTGCCGGCCTGTCTGCAACCCTCGTTGAAAACAGCACCAAAATTGACTCGTCCTACAGCTTTTGACTCCAGAATCTTGGGAGGACTGTCTGCCTTCGAAAAAGACTCAAGACCTTCCGCAAACAGTGGGTCTGTTCTGAAGAAACTCCAAAGAATACTCTGAGGCCTCTGGAAACACCAACACCCGACACCTGAAGGAGTTAGTGCACCCGTCACCTCTGGCATGAGTTGCAGTGGGCCAACATTGCCAACAAGGTTCCCCAGCACTCCATAGCTTGAGTCCATAATGGTTTCCCCCCTCCTAGACTCCCTGACATCCATGTAGCCTCTGCACGCAAGCCCCCTCTACCACGACTCCTCTGGGAAGGAAAAACCCAATGCCTAACGACACCTCTCCACCCGTGGCCCCTGGGCCTCGGAGAAGAGGACTAGAGGTGTCCCCCTGTTTCTGAGCATCGCAAGGCCAGAGCTTAAATGCTGGTTCAGCCCGACTGGCTTCCTAGCCAGAGCCTGCAGCCTCTTTTTACAGACACCGATCCTCATTGAAACGCATTGGGCACTCAATGCTGTTTTGCACCCTGCACCCGGCTGGTGTTGTTTCCTTCCATAGGATAAAATTGCAGAACTCATAAATTGCAGTGTCCACTTTTTAAAGTGAATAGGATTTATATTTAAAAAGTACTTACTTGAGCGAGTCTTGTCTTATGCCTAAAGATATACAAAGATACTTGCTATTTTTATAAATTTGTGTGGATCTCCTTCTTGAGTCGTGTTATCATTTATTGACCATTGTGTGTACTTTGTGAGTGTCTTGCACACCTCTATGTTAAGCCTACGGCTGCTTGACCACACTAACCCCTAATAGAGCACTTTGGGGTTGCTTAGCAAGCCCCAGGCCACTAGTAAGGGAACACCTGGACTCTTTACACTGTATATCTAATTATTGATATAGCACGTAAAGAGCCAGCTTCCTACAGGTAGGTTGGGAGAATTTGAGTATGGTGGATTGGATCTGGGTGAGTGGTTTGGATTGGAGTGGGGAGAATTGGATTGAGTGGGGTGGATTGAAGTGGGGGGAGTGGGGTATACTGCACGATTTAGTGTTAAAGCATCATTTCCGAAACTACACATAAAAAAGGGCCGATTTCCCTTTGCAATACGATAATCCTCATCTTTTTAAAACAGTGCCCATAAGCAAAAACAAAAGAAAACATAAGTGCAAAGTGAGAAAGGAAGATATGGCAAAATAAATTAAAGTTAATATAGAAAATAAATCTTTGCAATTTTGTATGTCCTGCTGGGCACCTTTATGCCAGTCACAGGCCTTCTGTTTGCAAGACACTAAAAGTTAAACAGAACAAAATAGTACTTCAATTACGTCGGGAGCAGAGAACGGGCACTGATTAAGTTGAATCAATCAGTGCTTGGTTCCTGCTCCACAGACAGGAACGTAAATGATGTTAGGCCTGCCTTGACGAATTACAAGGCTGTAAAGAAGAGTGCCATGCAAGCCAACAAATGGTAAGCAACGAGCAGGCTCCAAGCCCTTTTATGTATACAACAGAGTCTCGCAAGCAAGGCGCATGCTCTCGCAGACTTGACCATAAAAATGGAAACAAAGGTTCTCACCCTTCCTCACTGACTGGATGCTTGACGTGGCAGAGGCTGCTTCTCATGAACAAATTATTTATAAAATACTGGATCATACACCTATTTTTTTGCCTATTTGGTCCTCTTACATCCCACGGGAGGTGCTTTCTGTGTAACTGTTTCAGTCTATGGATTGTTTGTCTCACTCTTATATTTCGTTCCCCCTTCTTTTTATCCAATAGGGTAGCTGGTGACTTGAGCAATATGTGACAGTTCTCACACGTGTTCTGTGTCCATCTCGATGCTGATCTAATGCTATTGATCTTCGATTTCTGGCCTTTGGCCGCTCTTAAAAGTGTTGTATGTTAGATACTGTTGAATGATCCACTCTGCTCATAGCTGTGCATCAGCGGTGCGTAAGCTGAACATAGTTTAACAAATTCATCAATAAAGAAATGTTATTCAAAATAAATGCCATCATACTGAAGTCGAAAAAGTGATAATTGATGTGGGTAATAGAGTCTCATTTGGCAATACTTACAAAGTTAAAAGCGAAACTACAAGTCCCAGATTGCATTGTTCTGTTAACTAAATTCCAGGACTGGCTGAAGCTGTCACACATGACATGAGGCCACGCGGCTGTGCATGCAAGTTACTGTCAGTGGGTCAAGAAATAAAGGTCCCTTTCTTTATGTCCACAAAAGGCCATTGAACAGGCAGTAAAGGATTCGGCAAACGTGTAACTGGGTTAGAACCGAGACCAACAGAGGGCGGTGCAGCCAATGGGATGCTTCCTTTTCATTCTCTGATTGTGGGATGCTGTTCCAGGGCAGGCGAGGCGCGTCATCCGCCCTTCACATCTCTCACAGCCAGCACTGGCTCTCAGAAGCAGCCCTCTCTTTCTGCTCTCAGCCGGGTCGGGAGTGGAAGGGGGGGCGGGGGAAGGGGGGCAGTCCAGAGCCATGCTAAGAGGCCCCTCCGGCCTCATGTTTAATTCAGGCCTTGCCAGGGCTGGCTATTGATTTGTAAATGGACACCCTTGTGTGCTTAGCAGCCCGCGAGCTTTGTTTAAAGCGTACAGAAAGCGAGAGCCTTTGCATGGCCAATGTTAGAAAGCTGTCCTAAAATAAGCAGGGGCTTTTCATGGATAATTCCCTTTAAATTGGAGACAAGCCGGGTCCAATTGAAGCGGCCGGCGTGCCTGGCCGCGGGGCCTGGCACACATCTTGCCTCAGAAGGGGCTTGGAAGGTTGGTACAGTCTGCAGTGGTCTTGCCACCTGCCTTGCAAGAGCAGCACGCCCCTCCCCCTGGTTCCTTGAGTGATCCATGCCATATATAGGTTACAATGTGGCAGGAGCTGTGACCTAGGGGCTGAAGAGACCGATTCGGGTACCAGGTTCAAATCCTGGCTACAGAGCTTGATTCCACAGCCTGTGATTATGGGCAAATCACTTCACCTGCCTGTTCCGAAAAAAGTGAAACGCAGTGTAAGAATTGTTTTTGTAATTTACACAGTCTTGGAGCTTGTCTCCCCTTCTCCGCAGTACAGCGCTATTTTGCTTCTGAGCTAGGTTTGTGCTGCATTAATACCAAGACAGGCAGTGCTTAAATACCGCAGTGGAATTTAGGAGCTATGTTTAAAAGACACACACGTAAAGAGAGCACACCTGCCTTTGATAGCTGGGTGTTACGGAGAGCACACCTGCCTTTGATAGCTGGGTGTTACGGAGAGCACACGTTACAGAGAGCACACCTGCCTTTGATAGCTGGGTGTTACGGAGAGCACACGTTACAGAGAGCACACCTGCCTATGATGAGCCGACTGTTACAGAGAGCACACACCTGCCTTTGATGAGCCGACTGTTACAGAGAGCACACCTGCCTTTGATGAGCCGGCTGTTACAGAAAGCACGCCTGCCTTTGATGAGCTGGCTGCAGAGAGCACGCCTGCCTTTGATGAGCCGACTGTTAAAGTGATCACACCTGCCTTTGATGAGCTGTAACATATATCACAACTGCCTTTGATAAGCAGGCTGGTAAATAGAGCACACCTGCCTTGGATAGCTGGCTGTTACGGAGAGCACACCTGCCTTTGATGAGCCAGCTGTTACATAGAGCACACCTGCCTTTGATGAGCCAGCTGTTACAGAGAGCACACCTGCCTTTGATGAGCCGGCTGTTACAGAGAGCACACACCTGCCTTTGATGAGCCGACTGTTACAGAGAGCACACCTGCCTTTGATAGATGAATGTTACAGGGAGCACGCCTGCCTTTGATAGATGAATGTTACAGGGAGCACACCTGCCTTTGATAGATGGCAGTTACGGAGAGAACGCTTCCCTTTGATGAGCCAGCTCTCACAGAGAGCACACCTGCCTTTGATGAGCCAGCTCTCACAGAGAGCACACCTGCCTTTGATGAGCCGGCAGCAGAGAGCACGCCTGCCTTTGATGAGCTGTAACATATATCACAACTGCCTTTGATGAGCAGGCTGGTAAATAGAGCACACCTGCCTTTGATGAGCCGGCTGTTAGAAAGAGCACACCTGCCTTTGATGAGCTGTCTGATACAGAGAGAACACCTGCCTTTGATGAGCCAGCTGTTACAGGGAGAGCATCTGCCTTTGATGAGCCGACAGTTACAGGGAGCACACCTGCCTTTGATGAGCTGTCTGACACAGAGAGAACACCTGCCTTTAATGAGCCAGCTGTTACAGGGACAACAGCTGCCATTGATGAGCTGGCTGTCACATAGAGCCCACCTGCCTTTCATAGCTGGCTGTTACAGGGAACACACCTGCGTTTTATAGCTGACTGTTACAGAGAATGAACCTGCCTTTGATAAGCAGGCGGTTACATACAGCACACCTGTCTTTGATGAGCTGACTGTTAGAGAGAACTAGCCTGCCTTTGATGAGCCGGCTATTACATAGAACACACCTGCCTTTGATGAGCCGGCTGTTATGAAGAAAGTGACCCGATTAGGGCCACCCAGGTCACTCGCGACTACCTCTGAGCCTTCCACGCAAATGAAGAGTTGGTCAGACAGTGGAGAATACAAATATGTTTGTTCAGATACACTCGAGCGGAGTCCCGTCTGCCCAGTCGCTTGGGGTGCTGCAGAGATGGCTGACATCAGAAAACATGGTGATACATTATGTATGATTCAGACCCAAAGAAGGCACGGCCAAACTGGAAATTTATAGACAGAGGCAGCTACACAAAGGGGGTACAGAAGGATACATTTCGATCCTGAGACCAAACACGCACTATCCCTATGCCAAGGTCGTTCTGCCTGTGCCCATCGCTGGATTAGTGGGAGCAGGCCTTTATCTAATGGGAAAGGTATTCGCCAATAGGAGCAGTGCTTTCATTAGTTCAGCAGGACCCAACCTTGGAAGATATGAATTTACCGAAGGTGCTTCTCTCAAGGAGACAGAGAGAGAGATTAGTTTTGCTTGTGGATCAAAATGGCGGCTAAACATAAAAGGGTGCCAGGAATGCTAACTTATGCAGAACAACGTGTAACAAGACATTTTATTTTATTCTAACAGACCCTCCTTGTAGCATTCGCCAACAATTTTATATGACGAGGTGGGGAAGACATAACTTTTCATAGAAGCAAAAGGACATCAATACTCAGTGCAATCCATATACTCATTATCAGAAATGGAAGCTGCAAGGGATAATGTAGACTCAAAGATGCCTTCGTCAATCTGCATCATATTCTCAATGTCCTTCTGCAACATGATTGCAGCATTAGTATCATGAACTGCTTTCTTGGGTTTAGGCGTGAGAACTTTTACACAAGTACAACAAGTCGGGACACAGTGTATACAGAGGCAACATGTAAAAATAATACCAGCAACCACAATCAAAAAGATAAGAATCTTCCAACCCCATGTTGTTAACGTATTTCAGAACCACCCCGAGAGGGTCCAAGTACCTGTCTCTTTGTGTATGTCAGACGAAAGCCTATGCATTTTTTGTATAGCTGCACACATGCTGGGGGCGTGGTCAGGTATGTAAATACAACAGTTGCTGCCAATGAGGTGACAGGCCCTGCCCCAATCTGCAAGGATGATGTCTAACACCATCCTGTTCTGTAAAGTGACTAATCTTGTAGCCTGGACCTCAGCAGTAATGTTTATCATTATCCCAGCAGTTGTATTAATAACCCACTCCACAACTCTTGTTAACTGACAAATCTTAAAACTGTTATCCATGGGGATCCTAAAAGGTAGGAGACCCTTTATGGCGTCCTCAAACTGCTGTGCAGTGGTATCTGTCTGATCTATATCCTCTGTGTCAACAACCCTTCTGACTCGGGGCAAGTATGTACTCCTACACTGCAGCTGATGATCTTTATGATATTTGGACGGGGCAATATACACAGGGTAAAGAACGAAAGAGAGGTAACATCTGCCTGACCATCACCTCGGAAGCCAAACATCGGCTTGGGATCCACAGACAAAATAGACATTACAGGGTGGGACCAAAGGCTGACTATTAATTATACTCAGTCTATAGGTGAAATTACATTTACTCCCCCCCCACCTTTACCTTCCCAGTCCCCTGGACACAGAAACTAGCTGTTGTGTTAACCACGGACGCTGGTATCAGTATGTCCTTTGTAATATTGCAATCTCGGAAAGATTGAAAAGGTGGGGGACCTTTGGAAATCAGCCATTTCCAGTCAAAGCCATATTTCGTTTTTACTTTTTCATATATGCTCATACAGGAGTTTGGGGACAGTGTACCAAATGTTCCTTGCCCTACTGATCCATTGGGAGTAAACCCATGATGAAAACGTTTATACTGTACCACAGTGCGAGAGTCAGCAGGTGTCATAACCAGAGTAGAGAGTTGGAAATGGTAGTGCACCATGACAAACAATTCAAACCAACCATCACAGCTGACAATATATGATAATGGTAGGGACAGCAAATTGTCGCTCTTCAGTGACTTAAGGGAGCAACCCACAAACCCAGCAATTAGTAGTATTGGACACATTATAAACTTGATGCAACATTTGTATAAAAACATTATCGGTGTAGGACAAATGATGTGCTCCTTTGTGTGGAGCCAAAGTGACAAAAACATGTTCGGGGGATGTGGGCGTTGTAACAACCAAGGAATGTACAGGATATTTCTCCTCTAGAAACCATGTTATTACAAGTATTATCATTAGCGTAATCACAACAATTAATATGAAAACTATTTTACTCTTTGTTGACCAACCTCGCGCTAAGCGCAGTGCTGCAAATGGCTGTTCCTCCTCATTAATAGGCCGACCAAACGCATGCATTGTGAAGCAAGAAAAGGAATGCCATAAAACCAGCAGTAAAGGTAAGTGTTCCCAGTGTCCGTCAGAGCCTCACTCGTTCATTAACATTGCCCCTCTTGAGCACCAGCGGTGAAGCTTGCTCTGTCCTAAGCTGGCGATGAATCCCATGTCACACAATTTAATATACCCCCTTCCAAGGGAGCACGTTCAATTTATCTTGTCCAATGTCAGAACAGTGCACCAATCTCACTACACCCTGAACTAAAACAGTTGGTACTATAGCAAAGTACACCCTGACTTACACAGTCCATCCCTGACTAATCTGACTTCTCCTTTGGTGCACCATTCCTCAGCCGAGGGAGCAAACTGTACCTGGTAACTCCAGGCACAGAGGGATCAACAAAAAGCTGTTCCTTAATGGCTTGAATCTCTGAAGGGACTGCTGCATTTAGTGCATCATCATTCTCTGCATCTGTTTAGGTCCACATTAATTTTGCATTGCTGAATGGGACAAACCGAGGCACTTTCTCATGCTCAGTGTCCCCGATGCCGTCCCTCACCCACTCATCATAGGGCAAGGGTAAGGGTACTCGTTTACAATGAGTACCATGAATCCAATTCTTTCGGCCAGCGACCTTGACCGTCGTACATGTTGCCAGAAGGACCAATTCTGGCCCCTTCCATCACTGCTCCAAACTCTTTTTCTGCTGAAAATTATGGATCAGGCAGAGCCTCCTGTATCTGTTGCTGAATAGAATGCACATTTTCAGTTAACTGGCACAGGTAATCTGTCAACAATGGGTACTCAATATCTGAAAATCGTCGTGGATGCGGGACGCCCCAGACGTTTGCTGGGCGTCCAAACATGACCTCGTATGGTGACAACCCTGTCCTAGAATGTGCTGTTGTTCTTGTTGACAAAAGAGCCAATGGTAAAGCATCTGGCCCCTGCAACCTTGTTGTCTCCTGAATCTTTGCCAATTTCAGTTTCAGAGTACCATTGTACTTCTCAACCAAACCTGCTGACTGCGGGTGGTTTGCAGCATGGAACTTCTGTTTTATGTGCAAACCATCACAAACGAACTGGAGGACCTTGGCATTAAAGTGACTTCCGTTATCACTCCGGATCAAACGTGGCAAACCAAAGCAAGGGAAGAACTCCTTCAAGAGTACCTGCGCCGTCGCAATGGCTGTATTATCTTTAGTGGGGTAAGCCTCAACCGATTTACTGAATTCACAGACAACCACCAACACGTACTTCAAGTTATTGATTGTGTCCAACTCAATATAGTCTAAATGAAGGACCTCTAAAGTGAAAGTAGGTGGTGCAAAATTACCAAGTGGTGTAGGGGTGTCCTTTCCAGGATTTTTCATCATGCACACCATGCAGTACTTCACTAAACGTGCAGCAGTTATCGGAATGCTGTCATTTTGCCATACAAGGTCTAACAACTTACCCTCAGCAATGATATGAGCTCGGCCATAAGCCATCGTGACTATAGGTAGAACATATGCATCTGTCAACATCCATCTCTGCTTCCCTGATTTGTCAATCCAACATCCCTCATCATTTAATGGTGCTGTGCTCTCTTGCCACACTGCTATTTCCTCCACTGTGGCCTCACTCTGGATTTCCTTCACATTTTCAAGTGTATCCTCAAACATGGTGACCTTGGGCACCCACCTAGCAGGACCTGCTACGAACATTCTTTTCATCCTAGCCAGGGCTGTTTCCTTAGCTGTCTGATCTACAAAGGCATTACCTTTACCCAGCTCATCAGTAACTTTCCTATGGGCGCTGCACTTTACTATTGCCAATTTCTTGGGGTGTGTCAAAGTGGACAGGAGCCTATATATAAGGGGACCATGCTGAATCTTTGTTCCATGAGAAGTAAGGATCCCTCTCTCTGCTCAGAGCTGCCGAAAATTATGGGCGACTCCAAAGGCGTACTGACTGTCAATATAAATATTAACAACCAGTTCCTCACTCAATTCACAAGCTCGAATATGGGCGACTGACTCAGCTGCTTGGGCGGACTGATAGGAAACTCATGATGTCTCAACTACCGTACACAGTATTGTGATAGCGTATGCTGCAGTTGTGGTGCCATCTGATAATTTAAAACAAGAGCCATTGACATATAGTTCCCTTTGTGGGTCAGATAAGGGAACATAAGTCAGGTCTACCCATCCTTTTGTCTCTTCTTCCATCCGGAAGATACAATCATGTATATCAATCTCCTCATTCTCAAAAGGTAGGGGTAGTAACGTGACTGGGTTCAAAGTGGCACATCGTTTGAACGTAATATACTTAGCAAAAAGTGTCAATTCATAACCCTTCAGACATGCACTGGTGAGGTGCTGTCTCTTTGTCTTATTCAAAAGTGTATCCACAGCATGGGGTACCATAACTGTGAGGTCAGTATCAAGTATGAGTCCAGCCGATTGTCTTATCGAGACAGCCACATACGCTACCGCTCTTAGACAGCTCGGGAGGGCTCTTGCGACGGGGTAAAGAACAGTAGAGAAATAAGCACACTGCCGTTGCTTATCTCCAAATTTCTGTGTTGAAACAGAAGCGCACAACCAGCCGTCTCATGGACATATAATACAATTGGCTTGCTATAGTAAGGCGTGCCAAGCACTGGAGCCGAACAAAGCACAGTTTTCAAAAACTGCTGACATTCAGGCGTCCAGGGCAGGGGTTCATGCACATCTTTAGTAGTCAAAGCGAGCAGGGGCTTGGTTAGTAGGGAATAATCAGGAATCTATTGACGACAGTAGGAGCATTTTAACAATAGTACTGATTCGCTCAGGGGTCATTCTCCGACCCTCCTTTGACAGTAGGTGACCTAAGTAGGTGACCTTCTGTCGATAATACGGAAATTTTGAAAGGGATACTTTATGGCCATGTTGTGCTAAATGTAATAACAATTTTACTGTACTGTCTCTACAACCTTGCTCTGTACCCGAGGCGATGAGCAAGTCATCAACATACTGAAGCAAGACATTACAGGTAGGGAGCGACAAGGAATCCAGGTGACCTTTCAATGCCTGACTATAGATACTCAGACTCTCTGTATAGCCTTGAAGAGCGTGACAGAATCTAAAGCTCCTACCAGCCTGGGTGAACCCGAACAGATACCTGCTGTCAGAATGTATGGGAATACTGAAGAACGTGTTTTTCAAGTCAATGACAGAAAACTATGCAGCAGAAGAAGGAATCATTGTCAAAAGAATCGTAATGTCAGAGGCCACTAGAAACTGGAGACTCACTATTTTATTAACTTCCCGCAAGTCAATCACAAAGCGATAAACATCTGCATGATCATCAAAGGAACCCAAGGGTGTCCATTTGAGAATGGGAAGACTAGGGGTATTACAAATATTAGCAGTTGTCTCGTCAACCACTCCTTTCTCAATCAAGTCTTGTACAATTTTCAACTGAGATCGCTCACCTGCCTTTGGTATTTTATACTGAGGGATGCAAGGTAAAATTGCATTGTCTTTAACTCAGATCGAAACTTGCTGTATCTGTACCAATCCCACATCTATGTCACCCGTCGCCCAGAGGGTTGGCGGTACATCCTTAAACTCTGCAGGAAGGGGCTCATCTTTTGACAGGCACTGCGTAGCACACACCACATCCGGACCCATTGTGATGTAAACACCCGCCAGAGAGCAGTAAATTGTAGCATGCAATTTCTTCAACAAGTTCAGACCCATCACATTTTCTCCACAATTAGACATCAACAAGAATGGTGAATCCACAGTGAAAGGACCAATAGTCAACACAAGGGGTTTTGAAATATGGCTCACAACCAGTACACCAGAAAAAACGACCGAAATATTATTATGGCCAGGCAGAGCCACCCGAGGGACCAAAAACTCCTTGGCGGAACCATGCACATCCGCACTAACATACGGACCGCGTTGATCTACAGGTATCGGAAATGGTCCCTCACTCTGTCCCTGGCAGTCCTAGCTGTAAGACAGCTCGTCCATGTCATAATCATCATGGTAATACTGTCCTCCTCGAGGATCATCAAGGTAATTTTGATCCGAACGACCCTGCGAGGCCTCAGTATTCTGAACCCTGTCCTGACCACCAGCTCCACAACACAGTCCACGAGAACCTCGTCCGCTCGGGACTGCCACCATCTGCAAAAGCACAGGACACTCGCTACACCAGTGTCCATCCTCTTTGCAATAGGCACACTGATTCGGCCCTACAGGTGTAGTGTTCCTGCTAGTACTTGGAAGCTGCCAAGCTGAACCACCACCACGTCCTCTACCATTCCCCCTAGAAGCCTGTGCAACAATACCTTTGTCTTCAAATCCTTGTGCTTCTTCTCCGTCCTCTCCTTATCCTCATTTTCCCTGTACCCATAATACTGTGCCATATTCATGACAGAAGGGGAAGATCTGGACCAGGTGCTCTCGGAAGCCTGTAACCGGGTTGCAATCTCAGGAAGGAAATTGGAAACAAATTTATTAACAAACAATTGAACACCACCTTCGATTGACAAATCCTGACCACTAGAGTCTAGAAACACACCTTCAAACCGAGTGAAAAAATCAGACACACTCTCATCCTTCTTTTCGCGGCAAGCTGATAGATTGTCCCAATCCACTTTTCTCGGAGGAATAAGAGAATGCATATACGTAATGATTGGGCCAAGCAAAACAAGTATCTCCCATCTAGGCTTATCACCTTGCTTCCGTTCCTCATCCCATACTTTAATTTGGTCCCATGTACCACCCAATTCCGCAACATGAGCCCGTGTGTGTACTTGTCTGCAAACATCAACTGGGACTAGTAAGCCAAAGAACATTTCAATGTCAGCAAGTGTGATCTCTGTAGAAGAGACAGCTTCAGTCAGTTCTTTATAATAAGCAGTAGGATTTTTCGTAGGGTCAGGTAACTGAGTCTTAAGGATCAAAACCTCATTCCTTTTCCACAGAGTATAAACCCATTGTTCTTGGAAACGGGCCGCTACCCAGGTATATTAACATAATGCTGATCCCTTAGCTCTGGTATTTCAGGATGATAGATAGGATGAACCTTCGCATCGGAAACTGACATACTGGGGTGGGGCTTTTCTCAAGCAGTCTACCCCGGTAAGCAACCAACTTTGCAACATTACCAAAAACTTGACCAGGTGCCATCTCAGTAACATATACATGACCCTTAATATCATATAAAACCTGCTTTGCGGTATCGTTGAAGCACTGCTCCCAAAGACGGATCAAAGTAGCCGACAAATGCTTAAGGGCATGCTGTTGTACAAAAGGCTCATAATCTTTCATCACACTCCACACATCCTCCAGACCATAGATGGGGATTCGAGCCCAACGGCGCAGCCTGGTTAGCCACTACTTTTTTCTCAGTATCTCCCATATCAGCTCTGACTTACGTCCGCACCATACGTTCTTTAAATTTCATCCACTCTCTATCCTCAAACCGACGTATTGGTGTCTCACTATTCTCTAACATCGGGGGATGGAAGAACACAGTGGGAGTGACCACAGAGGAAGTAGGCACTAACGTCGCTGCTGGCTGTGTCGTGGGTGTAAGAGCTGGCGAAAGAGATGCCGAAGCAACAGGTGTTGCATGAGTACTAACAGTCTGAGTTGCCACAGATGGAGAGGATAAAGAAAGGACAGGAGGTGCCGTGGCCAAGGCAGTCCGATCAACAGTAACAGAAAAGAAACAGCAGATACAGAAGAACTGCACAGCAGAGCCTGTGAGGGAAGAGCGGGAAATATCTTCTGCGGGGCATATGGGGGTGGGGATCGAGTATCTAACAATTGTTCTACAAACGTATCATTTTCCTCTTGGGTTACATAAGATTTAGCAATATTCAATCAGAACCTCCTATCTGCACGTTCAATCCCTATCTCTTGTTTCTCTCTAACATGTGCTACAGCTTTCTGAGTCAATGTTTGCATTCTACCCTTCCGGGCTGCTTTCTCTGCTTTCATTCGCATCTGTTTAGCCTCCTTCTGCCACATTTAGAGAGAATCAAACATAGACTGCCTACTTCTTCTTGCAAACAACTATTCCTGTAAAAAAATCATTTTTTGCTCATCAAAGGTGCCAGTCAATGGTCACTGCAACTCAGAATTTTCTGTCGTATATTTGTGACATAACGTACTAAACATAATAGTGCCTTCTGGAGGTGTTGGCTGACTTTCTTCCAATCGAGCATCTGCAGAGCAAAAACGACAACAAGAAACCAAGAATCTGCTGAACCCAGTTATTTACAAAAGTAAGCCAAATTCGTTATGTTGCCTGGCGAAGTGTTTACAGACACTTTGTACCAAAATCAGTCCTCAGACCCTAGCAAATACAAACCAAAATGGTACCTGATCAAAGAGGAACCACAACAAACTCACCTGGTGCACACAGATCAAACAAAGTTATTCTCCACCGCCTACTCTTCAGACCTAACGGTCAGATCCAAGGGTTTTGCCATTCAGCACCCCAGTCAGGATGACCCCTGGATGATTCTCCTCATACAGGGATCATTGATCCATCAGTCCAACCTGCCAATGGCCCGATCTCACCACCCGTCCGCGGGGGGGGAGAAGGGTCACCCGATGGAGTCCCTGTTTGGGTGCCAACTGAAGGAAGTGACCCGATTAGGGCCACCCGAGTCACTCGCGACCACCTCTCAGCCTTCCACACAAATGAAGAGTCGGTCAGACAGTAGAGAATACAAATCAAGTATATGTTTATTCAGATACACTTGAGCGGAGTCCCGTCTGCCCAGTCACTTGGGTGCTGTAGAGAGGACGGACATCAGAAAACATGGTGATACATTATGTATGATTCAGACCAAAGAAGGCATGGCCAAACTGGAAATTTCCAGACAGAGGCAGCTACACAAAGGGGGTACAGAAGATCCTGAGAGCAGGCACATACTATCTCTATGCTCAGGTAGTTCTGCCTGTGCCCATCGCTGAACTAGTGGGAGCAGGTCTTTACCTAATGGAAAAGACATGCGCTAATAAGAGCAGTGCATTCATTAGTACAGCAGGAAAAGAATTTGGAGAATAGGAAAGTTACCAAAGCTGCTTCTCTCAAGGAGACAGAGAGAGAGAGATTAGATTCGCTCGTGGATCAAAAGGGCGGCTAAACATAAAATGGTGCAGCAAATGCTAACTTATGCAGAACAATGTGTAACAACACATCAAAGACATTTTATTTTATTCTAACAGTTACATAGAGCACACCTCCCTTTGAGGAGCTGGCTGTTACAGGGAGAACATCTGCCTTTGATGAGCCACCTGCTACAGGGAGCACACCTGCCTTTGATGAGCCAGCTGTTTCATAGAACACAGCTGTCTTTGATGAGCTGGCTGTTAGAGAGAACTAACCTGCCTTTAATGAGCCGGCTGTTGCATAAAGCACAACTGTCTTTGATGAGCCATCTGTTACAAGGAGCATGCCTGCCTTTGATAGCTGGCTGTTACAGGGAGCACACCTTCCTTTGATGAGCCGGCTATTACAGAGAGCATGCCCAACTTTGATAGCTGGCTGTTACAGAGAGCACACCTCTCTTTGCTAGCTGGCTGTTACAGAGAGCACACATGCCTTTGATGAACTGACTGTTACAGGGAGCACACCTGCCTTTGATTAGCTGGTTGTGACAGAGAGCACACCTTCCTTTGATAGCTGGCTTTTACAGTGAGCACACATGCCTTTGATGAACCGGCTATTAGACAAAACTAACCTACATTTGTTGAGCCGGCTGTTACATAGAGCACACCTGTCCTTGATGAGCCGGCTGTTACAGGATCACGCCAGCCTTTGATAGCTGGCTGTTACAGGGAGCACACCTTTCATTTCATGAGTAGGCTATTACAGAGAGCATGCCTACCCTTGATAGCTGGTTGTTACAAAGAGCACACCTTTCTTTGATAGCTGGCTTTTACAGTGAGCACACATGCCTTTGATGAGCTGGCTGTTAGAGAGAACTAACCTACCTTTGATGAGCTGGCTGCTACATAGAGCACACCTGTCTTTGATGAGCCGGCTGTTACAGGATCACGCCAGCCTTTGCTAGCTGGCTGTTGCAGGGAGTACACCTTCCTTTCATGAGAAGGCTAATACAGAGACCATGCCTACCTTTGATAGCTGGCTGTTACAGAGAGCACACCTGTCTTTGATGAACCAGCTGTTGCATTTAGCACACCTTCCTTAGATGAGCTGGCTGTTACAGAAGGCACACCTGCCTTTGACGAGCCAGAGCTGTTATATCTAGCACACCTGCCTTTGATGAGCTGGCTGTTACATATAGCACACCTGCCTTTGATGAGCTGGCTGTCACAGATGGCACAACTGCCTTTGACAAGCCAGCTGTTATAAATAGCACACCTGCCTTTCATAGCTGGCTGTTCCAGGGAGTACACCTGCCTTTGATAGCTGACTGTTGCAAAGGGCACACATGCCTTTGAGGAGCTTGTTGTTACATATAGCACACCTGTCTTTGTTGAGCTGGCTGTTACAGAGAATTAACCTACCTTTGATGAACTGGCTGTTACAGGGAGAACACCTCCCTTTGATGAGCCGCTGTGACAGAGAGCACGCCTGCCTTTGATGAGCTGTAACATATAGCAGACCTGCCTTTGATGAGCTGTAAAATATAGCACACCTCCCTTTGATGAGCTGGCTGTTACCGAGAGCACACCTTCCTTTGATTGCTGGCTTTTACAGGAAGCACACCTGCCACTGATAAGCTGGCTGTTAAAGTGAGCACACCTGCTTTGATGAGCTGTAACATAAAGCACACAAGCCTTTGATGAGCTGGCTGTTACAGAGAATGAATCTGCCTTTGATAAGCAGGCTGTTACGAAGAGCACACATGCCTTTGAGGAGCTGGCTGTTACAGAGAGAACACCTCTCTTTGAGGAGCTGGCTGTTATAGGGAGAACGCCTGCCTTTGATGAGCCGCTTGTTATAGGGAGAACACCTGTCTTTAATGAGCTGGCTGGCACATAGAGACCAGCTGTCTTTGCTGAGCTGGTTGTTACAGGGAGCACACCTGGCTTTGATGAGCCCGCAGATAGAGAGAACTAACCTACTTTTGCTGATCTGGCTGTTACAGAGATAACATCTGCCTTTGATGAGCTGGCTGTTACAGGGAGAACATCTGCCTTTGATGAGCTGGCTGTTACAGGGAGAACTGTATATTGAACTGAGAGCGACCCCTCATGTAATGAAGGGAAAGGGGTACCAATTACAAATATCAACAAGGCAATCCCAATGCGACTACACAATGGTACATTCCTGTTACAAAGTATCACACACATATGATTAAATTCCAAAATTATGTCACATTTATTAAAAAAGTATACATATATTGCAATAAAAATCCCTCCTCAGTTAATACAATGCATATTAAAAACAATCACTTCATTTCAACATTTATATAATACATTTGCAAATAAAGATAACAAAACACAAACTGTTATGAGCCCGCATAACAGAAAACAAAAACAGACAATGAGCTTTGTCATTAATGGCACATCCTGAGTGACCATAAATTTAACACCGTGGTTTGGGATATATGCAACCCACTACTATCTCCAATTCTCTACGGCGGTCCCTTGGATTGTGTCTATCTCTGGCGTCGACGCGTTTCGATGGTTTTTGCTTTATACAGCCATCTTTATCAAGACAGTTTATAGGCTTTAATTGATTCCGGCTCAGTTTCGAACCTTCATAAGTCTTGCCCTCTGCTTAGAGCACACTTCCTGTGATAGTTGTTAAAAAAGGTCTCGTACAGGCACAATGTTTTTGTTTCAATTGGCCGTGGTACACGGACACCCGTTGCGTTGTGTTCGACACGCTAGTGAAGCTGTAGCCGAGAGGCGCGTGTTTCTTAATGGATAAAATCAAAGGAGACGGGGGTCCATAAATCTCACCGTTGTATGGCGTCACCTATTGCATCCCTCTTACGGCTTGTAGATTAGTCCGCCGGTATGGTAGTCTTCTTGCTACGTTGACGTAGCAAGAAGACTACCATACCGGCGGACTAATCTACAAGCCGTAAGAGGGATGCAATAGGTGACGCCATACAAGGGTGAGATTTATGGACCCCCGTCTCCTTTGATTTTATCCATTAAGAAACACGCGCCTCTCGGCTACAGCTTCACTAGCGTGTCGAACACAACGCAACGGGTGTCCGTGTACCACGGCCAATTGAAACAAAAACATTGTGCCTGTACGAGACCTTTTTTAACAACTATCACAGGAAGTGTGCTCTAAGCAGAGGGCAAGACTTATGAAGGTTCGAAACTGAGCCGGAATCAATTAAAGCCTATAAACTGTCTTGATAAAGATGGCTGTATAAAGCAAAAACCATCGAAACGCGTCGACGCCAGAGATAGACACAATCCAAGGGACCGCCGTAGAGAATTGGAGATAGTAGTGGGTTGCATATATCCCAAACCACGGTGTTAAATTTATGGTCACTCAGGATGTGCCATTAATGACAAAGCTCATTGTCTGTTTTTGTTTTCTGTTATGCGGGCTCATAACAGTTTGTGTTTTGTTATCTTTATTTGCAAATGTATTATATAAATGTTGAAATGAAGTGATTGTTTTTAATATGCATTGTATTAACTGAGGAGGGATTTTTATTGCAATATATGTATACTTTTTTAATAAATGTGACATAATTTTGGAATTTAATCATATGTGTGTGATACTTTGTAACAGGAATGTACCATTGTGTAGTCGCATTGGGATTGCCTTGTTGATATTTGTTACAGGGAGAACACCTGCCTTTGATGAGCCAGCTGTTACAGACAGCAAACCTCCCTTTGAGGAGCTGTCTGTTACAGGGAGAAGATCTGCCTTTGATGAGCCGGCTGCTACATAGAGCACACCTGTCTTTGATGAGCTAGCTGTTACAGAGAGCACGCCTACCTTTGATAGCTGACTGTTACAGGAGCACACCTTTCTTTGAGGAGTCGGCTATTACAGAGAGCATGCCTACCTTTGATAGCTGGCTATTAAAGAGAGCACACCGGCCTTTGATTTGCTGGTTGTTACAGAATGCACACCTTCATTTGATTGCTGGCTTTTACAGGGAGCACACCTGTCTTTTTGAGCCGGCTATTACAGGATCACACCAACCTTTGATAGCTGGCTGTGACAGGGAGCACACATTCCTTTGATGAGCAGGCTATTACAGAGAGCATGCCTTCCTTTGATGAGCCGGCTGTTATAGAGAGCACACCTTCCTTTGATTGCTGGCTTTTACAGGAAGCACACCTGCTATTGATAAGCTGGCTGTTAAAGTGAATACACCTGCCTTTAATAAGCCGGCTGTTACATAGAGCACACCTGTCTTTGATGAGCTAGCTGTTACAGAGAGCACGCCTACCTTTGATAGCTGACTGTTACAGGGAGCACACCTTTCTTTGAGGAGTCGGCTATTACAGAGAGCATGCCTACCTTTGATAGCTGGCTGTTAAAGAGAGCACAACTCTCTTTAATAGCTGGCTCTTACAGACAGCACACATGCCTTTGATGAACTGACTGATACAGAGAGCACACCGGCCTTTGATTTGCTGGTTGTTACAGAGAGCACACCTTCCTTTGATAGCTGGCTTTTGCAGGGAGCACACCTGTCTTTGATGAGCCGGCTATTACAGGATCACACCAACCTTTGATAGCTGGCTGTGACAGGGGGCACACATTCCTGTGATGAGCAGGCTATTACAGAGAGCATGCCTTCCTTTGATGAGCCGGCTGTTATAGAGAGCACACCTTCCTTTGATTGCTGGCTTTTACCGGAAGCACACCTGCCATTGATAAACTGGCTGTTAAATTGAGCACACCTGCCTTTGATGAGCTGTAACCTAAAGCACACCTGCCTGTGATGAGCCAGCTGTTACAAAGAGCACACCTCCATTTGAGGAGCTGGCTGGTATAGGGAGAACTCCTGCCTTTGATGAGCCGCCTGTTATAGGGAGAACACCTGTTTTTAATGAGCTGGCTGTTAGAAAGAACTAACCTGCCTTTGATGAGCTGCCTGGCATATAGAGACCAGCTGTCTATGCTGAGTTGGTTGTTACAGAGACCACATCTTCCTTTGATAGCTGGCTTTTACAGGGAGAACACCTGGCTTTGATGAGCCGGCTGTTACTGGGAAAACACCTGCCTTTGATGAGCCAGCTCTTACAGACATCACACCTCCCATTGATAGCTGGCTCTTACAGAGAGCACACCAGCCTTAGATTAGCCAAATGTGACAGAGAGCACACCTTCCTTTGATGAGCTGATTGTTACAGAGAGCACACCTTCCTTTGATGAGCTGACTGTTACAGAGAGCACACCTTCCTTTGATGAGCTGGCTGTTACAGAGAGTATGCCTGCCTTTGATGAGCCGGCTGTTACAGAGAGCACACCTTCCTATGATTGCTGGCTTTTACAGAGACCACACCTGCCATTGATGAGCTGTAACATAAAGCAAAACTGCCTTTTATGAGCTGGCTGTTACAGAGAGCACACCTGCCTGTTATGAACCAGCTGTTACGGAGAGCACACCTGCCTTTGATGAACGGGCTGTTACGGAGAGCACACTTGTCTTTGATAGCTGTCTGTTACAGAGAGCACACCTTCCTTTGATGAGCTGACTTTTACAGAGAGCACACCTTCCTTTGATGAGCTGGCTCTTACAGAGGGCACGCCTGCCTGTTATGAACCAGCTGTTACGGAGAGCACACATGCCTTTGATAGCTGTCTGTTACAGGGAGCACACCTGCCTTTGATGAACTGTCTGTTACAGAGAGCACACCTGTCTTTGAAGAGCCAGGTACTGCAGAGAGCACACCTGTCTTTGATGAGCCAGCTGTTACAGAGATGCACACCCTCCTTTAATGGCTGTGTGTTAAGGGGAGCACATCTGTCTTTGATGGGTTGGCTTTACAGAGAGCATACCTGTCTTTGATGAGACAGCTGTTACAGAGAGCACACCTGCCATTGACGAGCCAGCTGTTACAGAGCGCACACCTGCCTTTAATGAGCTGACTGTTACAGAGAGCACACCTTCCTTTGATGAGCCGGCTGTTACAGGGAGCACACCTGCCTTTGATGAGCCAACTGTTACACAGAGCACACCTCCCTTTGATGAGGCGGCTGTTACAGGGAGCACAACTGCCTTTGAGGAGCTGGCTGTTATCGGGAGACCATCTGCCTTTAATGAGCCAGCTGTTACAGGGAAAACATCTTCCTTTGATGAGCCGGCTGATACATAGAGCCCACCTGTCTTTGTTGAGCTGGCTGTTACAGAGAGCGCGCCACTCATTGATAGCTGACTCTTACAGAGAGAACCACAGCGTTTGATTAGCTGGTTGTTACAGAGAGCACACCTTCATTTGATATCAGGCTTTTACAGGGAGTATACCTGCCTTTGATGAGCCGGCTGTTACACAGAGCACACCTGTCTTTAATGAGCTGGCTGTTAGAGAGAATTAACCTGCCTTTGATGAGCTGGCACTTACAGGGAGCACACCTGTCTTTGATGAGCCGTCTGTTACAGGGAGCATGCCTACCTTTGCTAGCTGGCTGTTACAGGGAGCACACATGCCTTTGATGAACTGACTGTTACAGAGAGCACACCTGCCTTTGATTAGCTGGTTGTTAAACAGAGCACACCTTCCTTTGATAGCTGGTTTTTACAGTGAGCACACATGCCTTTGATGAGCCAGCTGTTAGAGAGAACTAACCTGCCTTTGATGAACCGGCTGTTACATAGAGCACACCTGTCTTTGATTAGCCGGCTGTTACAGGATCACGCCAACCTTTGATAGCTGGTTGTTACAGGGAGCACGCCTTCCTTTGATGAGCAGGCTATTACACAGAGCATGCCAACATTTGTTAGCTGGCTGTTACAGAGCACACCTCCCATTGATAGCTGGTTCTTACAGAGAGCACACCAGCCTTAGATTAGCCGACTGTTACAGAGAGCACACCTTCCTTTGATGAGCTGACTGTTACAGAGTGAATGGCTGCCTCTGATGAGCTGACTGTTACATGTAGCACACCTGCCTTTGATAGCTGACTCTTACAGGGAGCACACCTGTCTTTGATGAGCCAGCTGTTACAGGATCACATCAACCTTTGATAGCTGGCTGTTACAGGGAGCACACCTGCCTTTCAATAGCCGACTGCTACATAGAGCGCACCTTCCTTTGATGAGCTGGCTGTTACAGAGAGTATGCCTGCCTTTGATGAGCCGGATGATACATAGAGCACACGTTCCTTTGATTGCTGGCTTTTACAGAGAGCACACCTGCCATTGAGGAGCTGGCTGTTACAAGGAGAACACATGCCGTTGCTGAGGCAGCTGTTACAGATTGCACACCTCCCTTTGAGGAGCTGGCTGTTACAGGGAAAACATCTGCCTTTGATGAGCCGGCTGTCACATAGAGCACACCTGTCTTTGATAAGCCGTCTGTTACAGGGAGCATGCCTACCTTTGATAGCAGGCTGTTACAGGGAGTACACATGCCTTTGATGAACTGACTGTTACAGAGAGCACACTTGCCTTTGATTAGCTGGTTGTTAAACAGAGCACACCTTCCTTTGATAGCTGGTTTTTACAGGGAGCACACCTGTCTTTAATGAGCTGGCTGTTAGAGAGAACTAACCTGCCTTTGATGAGCCCGCTATTACATAGAACACATCTGTCTTTGATGAGCTGGCTATTAGAGAGAACTAACCTACCTTTGATGTGCTGGCAGTTACAGAGAGAACACCTGCCTTTGATGAGCCGGCTGTTACAGTGAGAACACCTGCCTTTGAGGAGCCGGCTGTCACATGGAGCACACCTGTCTTTGAGGCGCCGTCTTTTACAGGGAGCATTCCTACCTTTAATAGGTGGCTGTTACAGGGAGCACACATGACTTTGATGAACTGACTGTAACAGAGAGCACACCTGCCTTTGATTAGCTGGTTGTTACAGAGAGCACACCTTCCTTTAATAGCTATTTTTTACAGGGAGCACACCTGCCTTTGATGAGCTGGCTGTTAGACAGAAGTAACCTACCTTTGATGAACCGGCTGTTACATAGAGCACACCTGTCTTTGATTAACCGGCTGTTACGGGATCACGACAACCTTTGATAGCTGGTTGTTACAGGGAGCACACCTTCCTTTGATGAGCAGGCTATTACAGAGAGCATGCCTACCTTTGATAGATTTCTGTTACTGAGAGCACACTTCCCTTTGATATCTGACTCTTACACAGAGGACACCTGCCTTCGATGAGTCGACTGTTACAGAGAGCACACCTGCCTTTGGTGAGCCGACTGTTACAGGATCACACCAACCTTTGATAGCAGGGTTTTAAAGGGAGCACACCTGTCTTTGATGAGCCGGCTGTTACAGGATCACACCAACCTTTGATAGCTGGGTTTTAAAGGGAGCACACCTGTCTTTGATGAGCCGGCTGTTACAGGATCACACCAACCTTTGATAGCTGGCTGTTACAGGGAGCACACCTTCCTTTGATCGCTGGCTTTTACAGAGAGCACACCTGCCTTTGATTAGCTAACTGTTACAGAGAGCACACCTTCCTTTGATGAGCTGGCTGTTACAGGGAGCACACCTTCCTTTGATCGCTGGCTTTTACAGAGAGCACACCTTCCTTTGATGAGCTGGCTGTTACAGAGAGTATGCCTGCCTTTGATGAGCCTGATGTTACAGAGAGCACACCTTCCTTTGATTGCTGGCTTTTACAGAGAGCACACCTGCCATTGATGAGCTGTAACATAAAGCCCAACTGCCTTTGATGAGCTGGCTGTTACAAGGAGAACACATGCCTTTGATGAGCCGGCTATTACAGGGAGGACACCTGCATTTGATGAGCCAGCTGTTACAGACAGCACACCTCCCTTTGAGGAGGAGGCTGTTACAGAGAAAACATCTGTCTTTGATGAGCCGGCTGTTACATAGAGCACACCTGTCTTTGATGAGCTGTCTGTTACATAGAGTACACCTGTCTTTGATGAGACGTCTGTTCGATGAGCACGCCTACCTTTGATAGCTGACTGTTACAGGGAGCACACCTTCCTTTGATGAGTAGGCTATTACAGAGAGCATGCCTACCTTTGATAGCTGGCTTTTTAAAGAGAGCAAACCTCTCTTTGATAGCTGGCTCCCACAGAGAGCACACATGCCTTTGATGAACTGACTGTTACAGAGAACACACCTGCCTTTGATTAGCTGGTTGTTACAGAGAGCACACCTTCCTTTGATAGCTGTATGTTACATAGAGCACACATGCCTTTGATGAGCCAGCTGTTACATGTAGCACACCTGCCTTTGATGAGACGGCTGTTAAATGTAGCACACCTGCCTTTGATGAGCCGACTGTTACAGAGGGCACACCTGCCTTTGATTGCTGGCTTTTACAGAGAGCACACCTGCCTTTGATGAACCGACTGTTACAGAGAGCACACCTGCCTTTGATTAGCCAGCTGTTACAGAGAGCACACCTGCCTCTGATGAGCCCGCTGTTACAAAGAGCACACCTGCCTCTGATGAGCCAGCTGTTACAAAGAGCACACCTACCTTTGATGAACCGGCTGTTACAAGGAGCACACCTGCCTTTGATGAGCCAGCTGTTACAAAGAGCACACCTGCCTTTGATGAACCGGCTGTTACAAAGAGCACACCTGCCTTTGATGAGCCAGCTGTTACAAAGAGCACACCTGCCTTTGATGAGCCGGCTGTTACAGAGATGCACACCGTCCCATGATAGCTGTCTGTTAAGGTGAGCACACCTGTCTTTGATGAGTTGGCTTTACAGAGAGCACACCTGCCTTTGATAGCTGGCTATTACAGAGAGCACACCTGCCATTGACGAGCCAGTTGTTACAGAGAGCACACCTGCCTTTGATGAGCTCTCTGTTACAAAGAGCACACCTGCCTTTGATGAGCCGGCTGTTACACAGAGCACACCTTCCTTTGAGGAGCTTGCTGTTACAGAGAGCACACCTAGAGCACACCTCCCTTTGATGAGCCCGCTGTAACAGATATCACACCTCCCTTTGATGAACTGGCTGTCACGTAGAGCACACCTGCTTTTGATGCGCTGGATGTTACAGACAACACACATGCCTTTGATGAACCAACTGTTAGAGAGAGCACCACGGCCTTTGATTAGCTGGTTGTTACAGAGAGCACACCTTCCTTTGATGAGCCCGCTGTTACAGATATCACACCTCCCTTTGATGAACTGGCTGTCACGTAGAGCACACCTGCTTTTGATGAGGCGGATGTTACAGAGAGCACACCTGCTTTTGATGAGCCGGCTGTTACAAAGAGCACACCTCCCTTTGATGAGCCAGCTGTTACAGGGAGCACACCTGCCTTTGATGAGACGGCTGTTACAGAGAGCATACCTACCTTTGAGGAGCTGGCTGTTATCGGGAGAGCACACCTGCCTTTGATGAGCTGGCTGTTACAGAGAGCACACCTGCCTTTGATGAGCCGGCTGTTACAGATATCATACCTCCCTTTGATGAACTGGCTGTCACGTAGAGCACACCTTCCTTTGATGAGCCAGCTGTTACAGAGAGCACACCTGCCTTTGATGAGCCGGCTGTTACAGAGAGCACACCTGCCTTTGATGAGCCGGCTGTTACAGAGAGCACACCTTCCTTTGATGAGCCGGCTGTTACAGAGAGCACACCTTCCTTTGATGAGCCGGCTGTTACAGGGAGCACACCTGCCTTTGATGAGCCGGCTGTTACAGAGAGCACACCTTCCTTTGATGAGCCGGCTGTTACAGAGAGCACACCTTCCTTTGATGAGCCGGCTGTTACAGGGAGCACACCTGCCTTTGATGAGCCGGCTGTTACAGAGAGCACACCTTCCTTTGATGAGCCGGCTGTTACAGGGAGCACACCTGCTTTTGACAAGCCCGCTGTTACAAATATCACACCTCCCTCTGATGAGCCGGCTGGTATAGAGAGCACACTCCATTTAATGAGCCGGCTGGATAGTTCCACCATGTCATCCTGCCATGGTCAGTGAATTGAGTACAGTGCTTAGAAATGGCAAAAGTTCATCATGAAGTGTTACAGAAAAAGGAAGGTAGTACAGTGGGTTACGGTTGGTCATGCTCTTTTTTGGGAGTTGTGCTGTTAGTTACTTTGGAAAGATTTGAAGCATTGAGGAAATAACGATGGCTAAGATCCAATTGACCAGTTACAAATGCCTTCTGTTGTGTACGTTGCGTCATGTGTCTCGCAGAATAGCAATGGAACCTTTATTACTTTTAATTAAAAAATAGTTATGGAAACCTCAGAGCAAATAACCACTTCTAAGGGAAATTGTGGTGAAGTGAATAATATTTTCCCACATTAATGCATTAAAGTTGCAGAACCCCATGTGACGCCACTGCATTAATATACAAACTATTTGAAACTGAACAATTAATATTACCATCAAGGGTAAGAATTACTTTTTTAAGTTGGTGTCATCTCCGCAGTCTCTGTGTTCAAGGTCCTTTAAATAGCTAACGAGCTCATTGGTACATTTGAATAAAGTCTGGAAAGGTGCCCTCCTGCTCAGATTTGTACTTATGGCAGGTTGTGTGGATTTCCAGAGCACGGCTCATCACCGGTGAGGACATCCAGGCGCGGAGTAGGGCCGGTCTGAGGGGAAGGAGGAGGTCATGCCTGCACAGGGCTTAGACTAACTTTAAAACTTTTCCCACTTATCTGTGTGTAGCATTGTGCAGCACATATGAACATTGGTGAAAGTTTGAGGAAGGTAAAAGTTTTCTCCCACTTTGTGCCAGCCTCAACCAGATGTATTTTTTAGTGCAAAGCACTGTGTAGTAATGTGAGTAGCTAGGGAGTTGCATTAAAAACCATAGGTGGTATCTTGGGAAAGCCCAATGGCCACCCATAGGATGTCCCCTTGACACAAAGAGTGCCACGCAGGGCACTTTTTATTACTTTTAGGCAAACTTCCAGCTCAAAATCAGCTTTGCGCTGGAAAGAAATTTCCAAATCAGTAAAGTGCACTGGTTTGCGTCACTTTCGTGGACTTTGCACCTGGACAAAGTGTTCATAAATCTGGCCCAACATGTGACCTTCTTTCCCAAATTTCAACAGGGTTTTTATTTTGTGGAAGAAGCTGCAGCTTATGTTCTGCAAAATGGATATTTAAAGAGCTGAGTCTTGGCAGGGAGAGGTGTCTCGTTTCTCGCTCTATCCTTCCTGGAACTCTGTTCCAAGGTATCTTCAATTTATGGCAAATCTGATAAAGTTCTGAAAAAAACTCCAAAACCTTCTTAGTTTTCAGCACCACTTTGAAGTTAGCAGTCCTCCTGGAGTTGCTGTTAACACTAGACTGTCACGAAACAATTGTAGACTTACAAGGGTTGTGTAAAAATCTATTTAACACAATGCGGCAAACCAACACATATCATAACAATGTGCGACCTGCAAAAATAATAACTCGACATATTACATTTTTCTGAAAGCAGACGACGGAAGAGGAACATACTGAAAAAAGGTCTACCATATGTGTTCCAAATAAGTGATTGGGCTTTTGTCGAGACAACAATATTGAAGAGTTGCTGTAGGGTAGTTAACCTACGATACGCAATACTAGATTTCCATTTTAGAAAAAAAAAGGTGCAATCTGGGAGTTGTGGTCCTGGTTTGCTTTATTGGATCCCATTGAAAAAAAAACTGAAAATAATAGTTTACAAAAGAAAAGCTCAGGACCTCAGGGCTGTCTTTGGTGACAGAAGAGGTATCTGATGACTTTACACTAAAGAGAAGAGAAAGCCGACTTTAAAGTGTTTGCAGGATAATGCTGCACTTTTCAACGACGTATTGTGAAACACACAATGTGACAGAGAAAACTTATTTTTACTAGAATTAGAAAATAAATCGTGTGGACTAAGGTACTGCCCTGGGCAGTGGAGAACTGCAAATTACTCAAATGAATCTGCCTCTAACTGCGTGGGGATGTAAGACGCTGACTTACATTTTTTGCTAGTTTAACACACACAAAAAAAATGTTTTCTAGACAGAAAGCATTTTATACTGAAATACGAACCGTGGAGCAGGGTAAAGTGCTCACGGGTTTTGTTTTCTAATAAAGAGCTACGGCAACCATTGTTGAGTAGTTGAATGAAGGCGTTGGCTCATTTTGCAGCACAGCTTTAATTGATGCTGTAAACGGACATACAGAAGTGCAGGTTCTCACTAACAACAGTACCTATTTGTTCTTGAGAAGTGCCAGGACTCTCCCGTTAAATGTACTGCGCCTATGATGAGAAGTGCAGGTACTCTCCCTTTCAAATTAAGTGCCGGTACTGAGTACCGGACAGCACCCGCCCATTTAAAGCCGATTTAAAGCATTCACCTACGAGGGGGTTTTGCTGGTTGGGTGTCAGAGCGGGAGGTAAGTGGAAAAGGAACGGACATCTTTCTGGCATCAGATAACAGTTTAAGATAAAATATTAGTGAAGATTTTGTTCTAACTCCTCTTTCTGAAGCCAGCGTTAGTAAAACCTCCCTTTGCTGAAAAGGTCCCTGAAACTCGCTTGTGAACGGCGAGGGTTGGTCCCCACAAACAATAAAGACATGCTCCCACGGGGTGCCTGGACACGCTTAATTCTGGTATAAGGCACACTCGGAGCATCCAGGGATCTGTGTGAGCGGGTGCACCGCCCCCGGCGGCCGCTAGGGGGCCCTCTCCTCCCTCTCCGCTGGCCCGGCCGGTCACGTGCTCCCGACGCGTGTGCGGGTTTAAAGCGCTCCGTCCCCTCCAGCCCGGGCAGTCAGTGCGAAGCCGGGCTGCGGCGGAGGGAAGTGCTGCTGCTGGCCCTGGAGCCTGGACACGCCTGGGGACAGAGAGCGCTTCACTGGGGACTGGATCTGTGGTGCGCCTGGGAGGAGGAGCCGCGGGGGCACGGGCCGAGTCTAGAGAGCACGGTGAGTAGAGTGCACTGCCAGTGCACACAAGCGTCAGGAGCTGAGCACACGGGTGTGAACTAGGGCGTGCACCAGCGCGCAAAGGATGCTGAGATACTAGTGTGCGCACGGAGGATGCTGTATGTGTGCACACATAAGTCCGGAGCTGAGCACACGGGTGTGCACTAGGGTGTGCACCAGCGCGCAGAGGATTCTGTGATAGTGTGCCCATGTCGGATGCTGTTTGTGTGCACACACCCGCCCAGGAGCTGAGCACACTAATGTACATTAGGGTGCACACAGGGGGGCAGGTGATGCTCTGATTGTCAGAGCACCGAAGATGCTGTATGTGTGCACACATCTGTCCGGGAGCTGAGAACACCGGTGTGCACTAGGATGCGCTCAGAGGTTCCTGTGATAGTGTGCGCACGGATGATGCTGTCTGTGTGCACACACCCGCACAGGAGCTGAGCATACCAGTGTGCACACAGGCGCACAGGGGATGCTGTGATTGTATGAGCACGGAGGGTGCTCAATGTGCACACGTGGGGCTCATGCAAAGGTACCGTGTGCCGCTTTAGGAACACTAGCTGTGTACGAACAGAAAACTGGCAGTTTTACGCGGAATGTTAATGCACACATTGATGTACTGGAGTTGTGTGCACTCCAAGGATTATTTACTGTGTACTCTGTGTCTGTGTGCACAGAATATACTGCTTTTAAAAACATGCGATGCTGGTAGGCACACGTGGTTTAGTGTGTCGTATGGGACATATGGTGCCACACGTATACACACAACGGTGTGCTCTGACGGTGTTCGTATGGGTGGTGGTGCCTGGCTGCGCGCTCAAGAAATTCTGTCGTTTTGTGCACATAGCTGTTGTTGCATGTGTCTCTGGAGAATTGCTTAAGATCCGCTTGTGGGCATAACTGAGGTGACATGTTTGAACACAGCAGTCACTCTGCGGGTGCAAAAAGTGGTGCACGTGTCCACCGAGGGATTGCCGGCTGGTATTTGAGGTGCACGTGTTTCCCTTAGTACCCATGAAAGCGATGGGACCTTTGTGCACATAGACGAGTTTGTCTTTGTATAACGCTGATGACTGGAAGTAGAGGTGCGCGGATGTGTGCGCATCGATCTCTGTGAATGTTTGTGCACAGAGGACAGGTGGGATCACATCCGATGCTGAGTGTGCACACGCTGAGTTAACTGTGTTGTGTACAGGTGGGAGACCCGTTCCCTTAATCCACACGTGTGGGTGTGGCTAGGTTTGCTTTAGTGCGGACAGTAGATCCACCCGCCTCTAGGCGCTGATCTAAGTCACTATGTGGATAAAAAACAGAAAATATCCAAGCAGATCGAATTGATTGTCTCTTGGTACACTGGGGTGAAGGCAGGGGGATGCTTGAACCCAATAATGTAATGCCTGCGCACATGGAAGGGGCAGGGGTACACGCACACACACTCGTGCATACATGATGCTGCCCGGGTCAGTTCGATAACTTTTAATGTGCACACAGGAAAGGAAATGTCTATTCGTACTTGCGTGTTTTCTGACAAACAGCACACGGTCTGGTGCCTGCAAGCCCTGGGGAAGCTGCCTGCTCCATGCACACCCCGCTGTCTGCTCCATGCGCACCCCGAGGAGGCTGCCTGTTCCATGCACACCCCGCTGTTTGCCCCATGCGCACCCCGAGGAGGCTGCCTGCTCCATGCTCACCCCAGGGAGGCTGCCTGATCCATGCACACCCCGGGGAGGCTGCCTGCTCCATGCACACCCCGCTGTTTGCTCCATGCGCACCCCGAGGAGGCTGCCTGCTCCATGCACACCCCGCAGCCTGATCCATGCGCACCCCGAGGAGGCTGCCTGCTCAATGCACACCCCGGGGAGCTTGCCTGTTCCACGGAGACACCGGGGATGCTCTACTCAGTCTGTTCCACGCCGGCCTGTGGAGACCGCATGTCCCATGCAGACAAGGGGGCGGCTGCCTGTTCCACGGCGACACTCGGAGATGTTCCATGCAGACCCTGGGGAGGCGGTCTGTTCTACGCATACACAGTGGGGCTGTCTGCTCCGTGCACACCCCGGAGAGGCTGCCTACAGACCCCGAAGAAGCTGCCGGTTCCATGCTGACCCCGGAGAAGCTGCCTGCTCCATGCAGACCCCGGGGAGGGGGGCTGCCTATTCCACGCAGATTCTGGGAAGGCTGCCGTCAGACCCCGTAGAGGGTTCCATGCTGACCCCGTAGACTAGAGGCTGCCTGTTCCACGCGTACACGGGGAGCTGCCTGTTCCATGCATGCCCTGGGGAGAGTGCCTGTTCATGAAGACCTCGGGGCCTGCCTGTTCCACCCAGACCATGGGGAGGCTGTCTGTCCCGTGCAGACACTGATGCGGGGGGGGGGGGGAGGGGGGCAGGTGGGACTGCATGTTCCGCGCACAGACAGGGAAGGCTGCCTGTTTCATGCAGACCCTGGGGAGGATGCCTGTTCCACGCATATACAGGGGAGCTGCCTGTTCCATACATACCCTGGGGAGAGTACCTGTTCATGCAGACCTCGGGGGGCTGCCTGTTCCATGCATACTCAGGGGAGCTGCCTGTTCGTTCCACGGAGACACAGGGGAGGCTGCTTTTTCCATGGACACCTCTATGAGGGGTGCATGTGGCTGTTCCATGCAGACACAGGGGAGGGTGCCTGCTTTATGTACACCCCGGGCAGGCTACCTGTTCCATGCAGACACAGGGGACGCTGCCTGTTCCATGCAGACCCCGGAGACTGCCTGACTCATTCAGACCATAGGGGGCTGCCTGTTCTAGTCAGACCCTGGGAATCTGTCAATTCCATGGGGACCCCGGGGGCTCCTATGTAACGCAGACCCTGGGGGGGCTTCCTGTTCCATGCAGGCCCTGGAGGGTGCCTGCTCTATGCAGTATCTGGGAGGCTGCCTGCTCCATGCAGTATCTGGGGAAGCCTCCTGCTCCATGCAGCATCTGGGGAAGTTGCCTGCTCCATGCAGTATCTGGGGAGATTGCCTGTACCATGCAGACCCCTGGATGGCTCCTGTTCTAGGCAGACCCCGGGGGGCTGCCTGTACCACACAGTCTTGGAGGCCATCGCCTGCAGCAGCACCCCTATTGGCACACATCCGGGGGGCGGGCGCACACAGGGGACGTTGCAGATATTAGCAGGAGACTGTGACAAAGTCAACTGGAAGGCGGAAGCCGTGAAGTTAAATTTTGGGGTTCACGTGTATGGCACCCTCAATTGGTAAACTACCCTTTCAGAACAGACAAGAAGAATGCAGGGTATTAAACGCTCACATTGGCTGCTCAAGGATCCGGGAGCCCCTTCTTTAGGGATAAGAAATGTTAAGAAAACCCCCATCCCCCTCCCCCACCTTCAAAGCATGCCCTCGCTGGGATGCAGCTGGGTCTTGTGAGGTGCCCCAGATCTGGCGCTGCAGGGGCAGACCTTTTAAAACACGATCTAGCTCCTGGTGTTCAAAATAGCTCCGATCAATAAAGGAAACCTGTTTTCAACCGCTCTTAATTCATAACTCAGCCTAGGCCTCGGGCTGGATGGGATTTGCCCAGGATCACACAGTGTTGGTAAAGAGGGAAAGGAGGGATTAGAACTGACATCTACTAACTCCCGAACCTCTCTTCTCGCGCGTGGGCTCTGCCGAGGATGCTCTGGCTGCACACAGGGGGTGATGCATGTATGAACATATGCGGGCAGGGCGCCTCTGTGCACACATGGAATGCTCTCAGTGAGCACACACGAGAGCACAGGGACCGGCTTGCTTGCGCCCCGCGGCCGCATTCCATGGGCTTGATGACCGTGCGAGGGCATTAACTAAGAGCAACTGCCCTGTGTCAGCCCGTTGTCTGCGTGGAGTGCGGCCGCGTTTACCACGTCACTGCTTTGCGAGCCCTCAGAAAGTTCTCAAGCGCTCACAAGGTGTTTCCCCGCGAATTTGACATAAGATTGTTTAAACAAAAAACGCGGAGCGTCTTGGCTAGTTTCTTTAACTGCTACTTAAAGTCAACTTTAGGTGAGGTTGATAAAATTCAAGACAGGCCGCAAGCCTGGGAGGAGGGGATTAATATCTCTGGAATATACGGGGCGCTCCCTCGTGAACAGACCGCAAGCCTGGGAGGAGGGGGTAATATCTTAGAATACACGGGGCGCTCCCTCGTGAACGCTGCACAGAGGCCTTCCGTGTCACTGCACTGAGACGCACGGGTGCTTGGTCAGCGTCAGTACCCGCTGAGGTCCCTGCCCGATCTAGCGCCTGGTTGCTAATGTGTACATGAGGCGCACCCGCGCGCGGTTTATGAGACTTTATTCCCTGTCCCCATCCTGCACATATCTTTTCAGAGTTCAGACCCCCGTGATGTCTGATTTTGTTTTTCCTTCCACTAAGGATGCCCAATGGTTTGAACACTGCACCCATCTGAGTTGGGTTACAGCCGTTTTAATGAATTGCGTCCCCTCCGCTGTCTCCGTCCACCTCTCCGAGTCGCATTCGCCCTCTGCGCTCCCCAGTTCAGCCTGGGCGAACGTGCAACGGCTCTGATATTCCTACTTTTAATTGGACTTTAGAAATCCTGTTAAAAGGGCTACATTTGTACACTTTCTACAGGTTTAATTCACGGTTACTGTTCAGTAAATACAAAAGTGGGCCAAGACAACATATTGTGTAGTTTATAAAGTGTGCCTTGCCTTTTTGTGAAGATTAGTAGGCATTAGTGCGTTAAAGTTTAGGTGGCTGTGCGTGCGCACGCGTGAGTCTGCACGTGCCTGCCCCAGCCCAGTGCGTTCACGACTGACCAGGTCGGGAGAGTCCATTTATCAGTGGGCAGGGAGGGGAGCGTTTTCAATAGCTTGTCGAATTGTTAAAGATTGCGGCCATTCTGTTTTCTCGGCGACGCCTCGCCCCTCACCCCCAAAGAGGACGTCTCTTTCAATTTCACAGGCCTTTAAGGGACAATGCGTGGGGGGAGGGGGGTCTGCGGGGAAAAATTGAGCGTGTATCAGACCGCGTAGCAACTGAGGGGTCTTGCACCATTTCACCAGGGGCCTGGTGCATACGTACAGGACACTTTTTATCTGTCCGCCGCATAAATCACCTTGTCTAACAATCTGCCTTCTCTACATGACGGGCTTTGCACGTCTTTCCCGGCTGCCGCATAGATTAGAGAGACGGGCCACAGTCACCTCTGTCCCTCCGCCTGATCCACAGGAGGGACTATGCACTATTTGGCAAGAGGGCCCAAACATGTGAAGCACTTTGTACTTTGTCTATTTGATAAGATGATAAGAAAGGGCGACTTTGCACTGTTTCACAAGTGGCTGGAATATGAGATGGACTTTTGTCTATGTGATAAGATGATAAGAAAGGGGGAATTTGCACTGTTTCACAAGTGGCTTGAAAATGTGATGGACTTTGCACTTTGTCTATGTGATAAGATGATAAGAAAGGGGGACTTTGCACTGTTTCACAAGTGGCTTGAAAATTGTGACGGACTTTGTACTTTCTTTCTGCTCAGTAAGAGGACCGTTGCACTGTCTCCGAAGAGGCCTTAAAAGGTGAAGAACTATGTGATTCCTACCTCCCTAATAAGTAAGAGGGCCGGTGCACTATTTCCTAAAATGGCCTCGAAATTGTGATGGGCTTTGTACTTTCCGTCTATCTGCCGGATGAGCAAGAGAGTCTTTGCACGATCTCCGAAGAGGCCTTAAAATGGGGAGTACTTTCTATCTGCCTGATAAGTAAGAGGGGCTCTGCGCTATTTCCGAAGTGGCCTTAAAATTTGAAGGACTTTGTATTTTCAATCTATGTGCGTATTAAGTAACTGAATGTTTCGGTATTTCAATTTGAAAAGCTGTTAGACATGGAGGCTGCGCTTTTTTTCTTTAGCACTGCCTGTTTTACTTACATGGACTTTTGAGTTCATAACAGGTTAATTAAACCTGCTGGTTCTGTTGGTTTCTGCTGCCTTCCGTCGAGTTTCTGACCAGTTAGCGCTGGGACACTTCTTTCGAAGTAACTATGGTGCTTTAGAAATTCCATTATTTTTATTATTAATTTATTCCATCTGGCAACTTCACGGCATCTCCATGTATTTTTCTCTGATCAAGATTTAATAAGTTGTCATGCTGTAAGAAGTTACGCTAATGTGAATGTAGTTACACAATATGTCTTGAATTTTCGTTTCTGTTCTATTTTCTTTCTCCTGCGGTCGGCCTTTCAGTCAATGAGTGTTTAGTTCTCCACAACTAAAATGTCAGAAATCTACTTTCCAAATTTTGTATTTTCTTATTCATAATGTTGTCCTGAAGCTAGGTCGACAGGACTTAATGGTTTCTTAATAGTAGTTTTTTCCCCAAATAAGTCGAACATTTTTCAATGACGCTGTTGTATTGAATAATAAAAAGATTAATACGTTTCAGCTCTGAAAACTTTGTATTATACATAAATTATGCCAAACATCATTAAATGGCAGGCCTGGTCTTGACGACAAACCAAATATGTAAAATCAGTTTATGTATTCATGATACCAACAGGTGTGCAATTAATCTCCACTGAAATTCACTTTATGGCTGGGTCTATCTCTTTAGATGGGCGGAGGAGCCCTTCCCCAAAAATACTGGGGCTGATCTGAATGTTTAATGTTTGTTTCTGACGCCAGGGCCTTTCTGGGTGGATTTTTCTCGAATTGCTGACGCCCTGCTATGCTTTTTGGGGAGTTTGAAATTGTTTGTGGAAAAGATGACCTTTGACACTTGCGCTGTACCGCGCTCACACTTCCCAGCAGGCCTGGGCACGCGACCCCTAAAGGAAAAAATAACATGTAACATAAAGTAATGGGATTTTTGTACGTCGCGTGCTCACTTCACCGGCATGGTCCGGTGATTTGCGATTTGTCGAACTCTTGTTCTTTTTGTGTTTCGGTTTCGACGTGGTTCGAAGCTAGAGCTGTGTCCACAGTTTGTGTGCAGACACAACACTTCTTTGTGTTGTAACTCACTAGGTAAGGCGGGTGGAGGCTCGAACCAGTACCAATCGCTGCTCTTCCACCTCCGAAGGGCTTGTTTTGTGGGATGCGTCGAACCTTTCCACACGTCCCACAAACTCCGGTGATCGAGGATGCGTGCGGGTCGGAGGAGGGGCCTGGGGGTGGGGGGCTTCGTGGAGCTTTACGTTGTAGAAAGAGGACTCCTGGGGGCCCTTTCGAAACTCGGAGCACATTCCAGCTTACTTAAGAGTCCTCACACACAAAGGCAGAGGAAACCCCAGTGTTTGTCCTAAACTTGCACTGTGTATGTTCGAAAACATAATGAATATTCACCCTGACAAGGAAGAGGGCGCGCCTCGCTGGTGTGTAATTCATCACGGTCAGCCCCGTAATGGAAACAAATGTTGCTGGTGAATACATTATCTGGCCTCAGAAGTCCGTGCCCGCGTGCATCAGTCCCAGAGTCTGCAGAAATGAATCTTGGCCAAGGTTTCAGAAGCTGCTCGTGTGAGTGGCATCGGATTGTGTGGAGGCAGAGAGCGAGAGAGAGAAGGGGGAAGCCCCTCAGAGGTGCCCGCGAAGCTCCCTTTGACCTTAAATAGCTCCAAACAAACGTTTCTCTTGGCTTGGAGGCTCTGTCGAGGCGCATTGTGTCCGGCCCTGTGGAGGCCGCCTCAGCCGGGCACCAGGCCAGTCCCACTGTCGAAGCGCATTGTGTACGACCCTGTGGAGGGCACGAGGCCAGTCCCACTGTCGAGGCGCCTTGTGTCCGGCACTGTGGAGGGCACGAGGCCAGTCCCACTGTCGCGGCGCATTGTGTCCGGCCCTGTGGAGGGCACCGAGCCAGTCCCACTGTTGAGGCGCATTGTGTCCGGCCCTGTGGAGGGCACCAGGCCAGTCCCACTGTCGAGCCTCATTGTGGCCCTGTGGAGGGCACCAGGTCAGTCCCACTGTGGAGGCGCATTATGTCAGGCCCTGGGAGGCAGCCTCAGCAGGGCACCAGGCCAGTACCACTGTGGAGGAGCATTGTGTCCTGCCCTGTGGAGGGCATCAAGTCAATCCCACTGTCGAGGCGCATTGTGTCTGCCCCTGTGGAGGGCACCAGGCCAGTCCCACTGTCGAGGCGCATTGTGTCCGGCCCTGTGGAGGGCACCAGGCCAGTCCTACTGTGGAGGCGCATTGTGTCCGCCCCTTTGGAGGCAGCTTCAGCCGGGCACCAGGCCAGTCCTACTGTCGAGGCTCATTGTGTCCGGCCCTGTGGAGGCATGCTCAGCAGGACACCAGGCCAGTCCCACTGTCGAAGCGCATTGTGTCCGACCCTGTGGAGGACACCAGGCCAGCCCCACTGTGGAGGCGCATTGTGTCCACCCCTTTGGAGGCAGCTTCAGCCGGACACCAGGCCAGTCCTACTGTCGAGGCCCATTGTGTTTGGCCCTTTGCAGAGGCCGCCTCAGCAGAACACTAGTCCAGTCCCACTGTCGAGGCGCATTGTGTCCGGCCCTGTGGAGGGCACCAGGCCAGTCCCACTGCCGAGGCACATTGTTTCAGACCCTGTGGAGGGCACAGGGCCAGTCCCACTGTCGAGGCGCATTGTGTCTGGCCCTGTGGAGAACACCATGCAGTCCCACTGTCGAGGCGCATTGTGTTTGGCCCTGTGGAGGACACCATTCCAGTTCCATTGTCGAGGCGCATTGTGTTTGGCCCTGTTGAGGCAGCTTCAGCACGGCACCCAGCCAGGAGCGGCCGGCACCATTTGGGTCTGGAGAGGTGGGGGGGAGGGTAAGTAGGAGTAAAAAAAGAAAAGAAATAACTTACCCCCTCACGCACCTCTCCGCCGTCATAGTTGTAGTTCATGGGTGGGATTCCTGGTAGGTTTAGTATGCAGGTTTTTCTGTTACATTACGGGGTTGGGATGACTTGTTTTTTCCTTTTGGTTGGCGAGTGCACCATGGGTGTTGTAGTACGAGGGTTGCAGGCATTGAATCACGTGGTCGGTTACGTTAGGCTGATTGATGACACCTGAGCGGGAGCATTACCCTTTATATCAGTTTGTGTGGGAGGGTGATAACGAGAGAATTCTTGACGATTGTCAGAATGAGCAACGACGTTTGAGAAGTTTATACTAAACAGGTAAAAAGCGGGAAAGTTCTGGGAAGTGTTCGTTGTGACTTAGATGATGTGAGGGATAACTATGGGTTCACAACTGTGGTTCGATGTTTGGAAGGGTGTGGGTGATTTTCAACACTGTATGTTTTCATCTAGATTTCGAGTGAAATGGGTACAGAGAGGGTTTTTTCTTAGTTAATTATACATTTGTTTGCGAGCAGTTGTTATAGCTTATTGTGTTGTATTTTGCAGAAACCCCTGACGAAGAGCATTTAGCTCGAAATGCATTGGGTCACAAATAAAGGGCTGTTACGAGTGTTTTATTGAATGACACGTGCCGCTGTTAGAAGCCTGGATTGGAAAGCAGCTGCATTTGAAAATGTGCAATAAACGCTTTAATGGAATCTCGCTGTCGCCGTGATATTTACAAGGATGAAATCGATTAAAAATGGTGATTTAATGGTCAAGTTTTGGATGAAATATGAATGAATTCATTGGACTGGAAAGGGAAAAGGTCCCATTTATGCAGTGCGCCAATCTTGTGCGTCAACCACGCGCTTTATGCATTTCCATTAGTGAATTTTTAGGCATTAATAACTGATTGAGTGTGAGAGCAATGATGGTTAATGGTGGTGTTGAGGAACATTGGACACTCTGGTCGAGACCATTGTTAATATCTAGCCTTAGTGGATTGGTCTAGGCTCAGTATTGCCCAACAGGTAACTGTGCTGTACGGGTCCATTCCTCACATTTGGTTCTGACCCGCAAGAAGTTCTGTGTAGGCAGGCATTTTTATACTGTATATTGGAATGTATAACCCACTTTTCTATTGGTGGATAGTCCAATAGATGGAGACTGTTCCTACTGCCCATTGGATTGCATGCTCCCCTATAGATGGAGACCTTTACTACTACCCACTGGTTTGCTTGCCCCTTTATGTGAAGACTGTTCCTACTGTCCATTACATTTCATACTCCCCTTTAGATGGAGACCATCCCTACTGCCCATTGGATTGCATGCTCCCCTATAGATGGAGACCTTTACTACTACCCACTGCTTTGCTTGCCCCATTATGTGAAGACTGTTCCTACTGTCCATTACATTTCATACTCCCCTTTAGATGGAGACCATCCCTACTGCCCATTGGATTGCATGCTCCCCTATAGATGGAGACTATTCCTACTGCTCATTGGATTGCATGTTTCCCTTGAGATGGAGACCACCCCTACTGCCAATTGGATTGCATCCTCCCCTTTAAATGGAGACAATCCCTACTGCCCAATGGATTGCATGCTCCTCTTTAGATGGAGACCGTCCCTACTGCCCATTGGATTGCATGCTCCCCTTTAGATGGAGACCTTTCCTACTACCCACTGGTTTGCTTGCCCCATTATGTGAAGACTGTTCCTACTGTCCATTAAATTTCATACTCCCCTTTAGATGGAGACCATTCCTACTGCCCATTGATTGCATGCTCCCCTTTAGATGGAGACTATTCCTGCTGCCCACTGGATAGCATGCTCCTTTAGATGGAGACCGTCCCTACTCCCCATGGGATTGCATGCTTCCCTTTAGATGGAGACTATTCCTACTGCCCATTGGATTGCATGGTCCTCTTTAGATGGAGACCATCCCTACTCCCCATTGGATTGCATGGTCCCCTTTAGTTGGAGACCGTCTGTACTGCCAATTGGATTGCATGTTTCCCTTGAGATGGAGACCGTCCCTACTACCCATTGGATTGCATACCCATTTTAGATGGAGACCGTCTGTACTGCCCAGTGCATTGCATGTCCCCCTTTAGATGGAGACCATTCCTACTGCCCATTGCATTTTATGAACCCCCTTTAGATGGAGACTATTCCTCCTGCCCATTGTTTTGCATACTCCCCTTTAGATGGAGACTATTCCTGTTGCCCTTTGGATTGCATGCTTTACTTTAGATGGAGACCGTCCCTACTGCCTATTGGATTGCATGTTTCCCTTGAGATGGAGACCGTTCCTACTGCCCATTGGATTGCGTGCTCCTCTTTAGATGGAGACCGTCCCTTCTGCCCTTTGGATTGCTTTACTTTAGATGGAGACTGTCCCTACTGCCCATTGGATTGCATGTTTCCCTATAGATCAGGGTTCTTCAAACTGGGGGGCGGGCCCCCTAGGAGGCTCTCAAGTGATCGTGGGGGAAAGGGGGGGCACCAGGCTCTTGCCAAAAGAAGCATTGTGATGATAGCAGTCTTTTTTTTAAGCTGAAAAAATTATGGGGACCAAGCCGCTCGGTAATGGGCCATCACTAACATCTTTTGCTATTTATATCCTAGCTGGGAGAAGGTGTCCAAAGGGAAGGGACTCCAAATATTCTTCAAACCTCCCAGCCCCCCTTCCAATAGTCACACTGTGGATACTTGTACGTGTTAGTAAGGCCTGCCTGACCAGAATAGTTTGTTTGGCAATCATGTATTTGATTGCATTTTAAAACACGAACAGAACGTAACTGCAATGTTTAAATATGTGTAGACATATTTAAACATTGTCAATTTAATAAAATAATTGTGAAAACTTCTTTTTTTTCCCACAGGGGGGGCATTAAAAAGTTTGAAGACCACTGATTTAGATGGCGACCTTTCCTACTGCCCATTGGATTGCATGCTCCCCTCTAGATGAAGACCGTCCTTACTGCCCATTGGATTGCATGCTCCCCTCTAGATGAAGACCGTCCCTACTGCCCATTGGATTGTATGCTCCCCTCTAGATGGAGACCATCCCTACTGCTCAGTGGACTGCATGCTCCCCTCTAGATAAGACCATCCCTACTGCCCATTGGATTGCATGCTCCCCTCTAGATGGAGACCGTCCCTACTGCCCATTGGATTGTATGCCCCTTTAGATGGAGACCGTCCCTACTGCCCATTGGATTGTATGCTCCCCTTTAGGTGGAGGCTGTTTCTACTACCCAATGGATTGCATGCTCCCCTTTAGATGGAGACCGTCCCTGCTGCCCATTGGATTGTATGCCCCCTTTAGATGGAAATCTTTCCTACTGCCCATTGGATTGAATGCCTCCCTTTAGATGGAGGCTGTTTCTACTGCCCAGTGCATTGCATGATCCCCTTTAGATGGAGACCATCCCTACTGCCCATTGCATGTCCCCCGTTAGATGGAGACAATTCCTACTGCCCATTGATTTTATGAACCCCCTTTAGATAGAGACCATTTCTACTGCCCATTGGATACAGTCATCATCAAGGAGTCGGGGTAGGAATATCAAGACAGAAAAGATAAACACATCTTTCAAACGATTACTAAAAAATGCTTTCTTTGACATTTTTTTTGCCTATTTTGCAGCAGTTTATGTTATACTGTATGTAGCCTTTACATTTTTTTTAATTATGTAGGCTACGTTATACTGTGTGTAATTCGTTTTTAAACAAATGACGTGCATATTCACAGTGCTTACTGTCACAGGAAGGGACCTCGTAGCATTATATATGCAAATCACTTCTATACAGTACACCAGCCACGATGTAGCTCAGTGACCCCGTAGTTATATACAGACATGTGGATTCTGTAGTGATTGCATTCACTAACTCAGCTTTCCTACCAAAACCATGCATTTCCACAGATTACTTTAACTTGCACTCATGTTTTCACTTAAGGGGTTTGCATTATATTTTATATTCAGGTACCTATAGGATAAAAAACCAACAAAATAGTTACAGAATATGTGGTCCTTCTAACTATCTCTGTACCACCCTCCCCCCCACTCACTTACCCTGCCACTGTAATCACAGCCATATTTCCCATAATTGTTAAGCACTTTCACAGTTCTCTCATCTAAGCTTTTTCCAATGAGCAGGGCTGCCTTGTTGAAATACAAGCTTCAATGGATGTATAAACAAAGCATATAACTAAAAGTGCACAAAAAAGTGCCTTTGCAACATTGTGTTTTGGCTTTTCGATTCTAGGCCTTGTTTCTAAAGTCATTTATGCTTGTTCTATGAGCAGAGCAGCCCTGAACTGACTATAGAAACAGAGCCCAGAACAACATAGCGATGTTGCTGGGCTAGCAGAAAAAGAAAACAATGGATCTAGAGGTGTTTGCTTTCTCGGTTTATATATGGGTCCCAGAAGATCAGTGGGACACAAGGAAAGGTCTGCCGGGCTGCTGGCAACATGCTGGCAATACTTTGAGTACCACTGCTCTATTGTGATGCTGTCTGGGAGGAAAACATAAAGGCCAACTACACCTAGTCATGTCACCCAGAAAACAGGCTACAGGCACCAAATAGTTGGGACAACAAAATGCCAACTTTCTAAAAGTGAAATCTTCTGAACAGTCAAAATCCGACTTCACCATTAAAAAGTATTTTAATTTATAATTCTTTAGCCATCAAACATGACTTTCCTACCTACTCCGAATAAAAAGTTATAACTTAATAAATGTAATAAGGTAACCCAATGTTATCCAGCAGGAGAGGTATTCCTTTTAAACAGTGAAAATTGAATTTTAGAGTTTTTCACTAGCAGGACCTATAAAACTTAAAAGTACATCTCCAACTCTTTAAATACAACCCACCCTCCCCTATGGGCTGTTTAGGACCTACCGTAGGGGTGATTTATGTGTATTAAAAGTAAGGTTTAGGCTTGGCAAAAGGTTTATTTTGCCAGGTCCAAATGGCAGTTTAAAACTCCACACACAGGCTGTGGTGGTAGGCCTGAGACTGGTTTAAAGGGCTGCCTAAGTGGGTGGCACAATAAGTGCTGTAGACCCACTAGTAGCATTTAATTTATCGGCCAGGGGTACAAGTGGTGCCACTTTACTAGGGTCTGATAAGTAAATTAAATGTGCCAATTGGGTGAAAGCCCATTTTACATGTCTAAACAAGTGAGCACAAGCATGTTAGCATTGGTTAGCAGTGGTAAAGTGCTTAGAGTCCTAAAAGCCAACAAAAATGGGCACAGAAAACAGAAGGGGTGAATGCAAAACGTTTGGGGGTGACCCTGCAGAGAGGGTGAAGTCATACATACTCCATAAAGGCATTTATGAATCAGCCCATGATTTTTGGTACCAAGAACATCAAATTACCGGTACGGCTACCATTGCTCTCCTCTAGTTGTTGCCTGTTTCACCTGTGGACCCCCTGACACATCATTATGAGTCACAAGTGCGTCGATATGAATAATAGTAAGGATATTTTTGGCGCTAGTTGAGGGTACCGTTTTTGAAAGGGACATGTAAGGTAGAACATGAAGATTACGTTATTTGCTGCAGATCACACAATTTCGGAGCTAATACCAGTGAACTGACTGGGGACTGTATCTCTAAGAGTTTTGTGTCGGTGGTAATTGAATTTGGCAGCGGTGACACTATTGGTTGCATTGTGATTGTTGTGCTGTGTTATATCTAGTGAAGTTTCACAGTAACAATGAGAAATATATAATATGATGTTAATATCAAACTCTGCGCTGTTTATTGCAAACAAACTCAAATATTGTAGACACACATCTGTGTGCGTGGTACAGTTAGAACAGCTGGCAATTTCCAATAAAGCCATACAAATGTGTTCATTAGACTGGTAATACCACTGGAAAATAGTAATGCCACCAACACACAACTGTTCATTAGTCGGGCAAATAATACCACCGGAAAATGGGAATATCACCAACACAAAACTGTATATTAGACAGCCATTATTACATGAAAATTTTACTACCACCAACCCGAAACTGTTTACTGTGTTAATACCGCAGACACAAATGTGTTTATTAGACTGGTAATACCACTGGAAAATGGTAATACCACCAACACAAAACTGTTTATTAGTCAGGTAAGAAATACCACTGGAAAATGTTACTACTGCCAACCAGGGCTTTAATTGGGCCGGGTCTCACCGGGTCTGAGCACCGGCAGTTTTTTAAATGGGGCCTCGAAACGGATCTCTATCCGGCTCTGTTTTGTGCCCTGGCACAGGCGGTCCGTGTTGTTTTCGGGACTGCAGTGACAGCAGGCACATCGATGTGCACGTGCACTCACTACTTACTACTCACTAGTGGAGAAGTTATGGCATGAGGTCATGCCAGGAGAGCGTTGTAGGGGAATGGAAATCCTTTAAAGAGAGTCATTTTCTCTCTGGATTTCCCTTCTCTTTTTGAAACTCAGGAACAGCAACATTGTGGTGGTGTCATCAGGGCTTTAAGTGGAAGCTTTTTCAATATTATATACAAGCCACAGTTGCTGCTTATTTTTCTTATGCAACTAACAACCATTGACAAAGCCAATAGTCCTGACCTGTTGTAGGTATGATGTAACTTGTATCCTATATCTGGATGCAATTACAGAAACAGCAAAATACAAGTCGGGCGGCACTCCATGCTAAGCAAAGGATTGTAGCTTATGTTTTTAAGCCACGCCCTTCATTACATTGTCCACGCCCCTTTGAGAGACCCCCCTTCTTTATCCCACTTAAAGCCCTGCCGCCAACACAAAACTGTCTATTAGACAGGCAACATCACTGGAAAATGTTAATACCGCCAACACAAAACTGTTTAAGAGACAGCGCCAGTGCTGCTAACAGATTCCAATACCTTGGCCAGCAGACTGCTTGCACGGTGCAGGAAGTGCCCCTGCTCCGGTGTTTGGCCTCTCAGTGGGGATTTCAAGCATCCGTGATTTGTAAAAAATACCACAGACACGAGCCTGCGTACACGGTGCAGAGAGTGCCCCTGCTCCGGTGTTTTGCCTCTCAGTGGGGGTTTTAAGCATCCGTGATTTGTAAACAATACCACAGACACGAACCTGCGTTCACGGTGCAGAAAGTGCCCCTGTTCCGGTGTTTGGCCTCTCAGTGGGGTTTTTAAGCATCCGTGATTTGTAAACAATACCACAGACACGAGCCTGCGTACACGGTGCAGAAAGAGCCCCTGCTCCGCTGTTTGGCCTCTCCGTGGGGCTTCGAGCTGCGCTGGGAGTCGGTCAGCGCGTTTATTGACCGTCTTCCAGGAAGGCCTGAGGCCGGAAGCGAAGAGACCAGCTCCTCTCTGCAGCTGCTCAGAGCACTCCGAGGAGCAGGGGCTTCACGGTATCATTTTCTCGCTATTAATCAGGATATCCTGGTGACAGGAAGCCAGGGATGCGCTTACCCCATTGCACACCGTCATCTTTCTTCCAGGGCGATTAAAAAACGACAACATGGACACAGATAAAGCACTGGCTGTGAGTTGTGACAGGGTCTCGTTCCTTAACTAATATATTCCATCTCACTCAACCTCCCCCAATCCCCCGTGTGGTGAGAAAACTCCATAGATTGTAAACAAAACAAAAAAAAAAAATCAGCTGGCCAAGGGGAATAACGACCAGACATTTATTTAAAAAATAATTTTAAAAAAGCTTAGGGTTTGTGTGTGTTTTTGTACGCTGTTCATGTTGACGTGAACGTAAGCACGAGGAAATAGCTTGATTTGCCCAAGACCACACGGCGTGTGGAAACAGGGATCACAATTCACAGCTCTTGAATGCAAAGATAGACAAGCATTGGCATAGCCAATAGGTCTCGCTTTTGGGACCTTATAAGTATTTAGTTATGCAGCACAATATCCTTTAGACCTACAGGAGATGAACACATCTGTTATGGAATATTTTCGTAGCATAAATACGTGAATGGACCAATGAATGGAGCCCAATAGGTGTAAATCTTATATTGGTTAATGGTTATCTTAAACCGCAGTGCAGTGCAAATAAATGATGTACATGTCAAGCACGAAGTAGATGCAGTATCTGATCTAATTCCTACATGTGCCCTTTACCGCAAAACGGGTCATGCTATTTTAATCGAGCTGGCTTTGAAGTTTGCGCCAAAAGCTATGGTTTCTGTGCTAGCTGGTCTTAGACATATCCCTCTGTGCATGCATCAACAGGGCTTGGCCCAAAGAGATGGCGGCAGTGGAATGGTTAACTTTCACTTCTGTTTGTGCCACATTGTGGAGCTTTGTGGTGCATGCGCGCCTACCCAGACCTGTAGTAAATATGGACCCTGGTATCAAATCTGTGGCATAAAAATACCAAAGGCCCAGGTAACCTGCTACTGCGACCTTTATTAGGGCAAATCACCTTTTGCTCATATCATAACTATCATCACTGGAAATTAAAATTAGGAAATCAGAATGAAATATACATCGTACATTACAACCGAAAGTGGGAAATGGGAAATACAGAAGAGGCAAATAAATGAAGATCGTATAAAATATATGTGAAGCAAAAGAAGTTGAAATATGAGAATTTTACAGAAAAATATATTGAGGATTGTGAGATTACACAACAAACAGAATGTATTGGGAACTCAATAATGCCTTTGAGGTGAATCCCTTATTTGTCAGTAAAACTGCTGCCTAGTACAAGGCTGTGGGTCCGCTTTGTCCTCCTTGCCGGCAGGACTTAGGATACAGTCAAAATGCCTCAACAGCTATTTTTCAAGTGGTCTAGATGAAATTGAGAGCATAAGAACTTTTACTGAGGTGCCCCTTACTGTGCTGACTTGAGAAGCACAGCACGGAAGCGTGAGAGCACGCACTGGATGAACATGGAGGCCTGACAGCTTAAGTGATAATGATAAGGTTGCAAAGTGCCTCAAAAGGCCTTATGAAGGAAGCCCAATCTGACCAGGGAGGAATTTCTACCATATAATGTGGTGTCCTTTATACGGCAGGTATTTAAGGCGTGTGACGCAAGCGCTAGGCCAGCAGAAGCCTGGGGTAGCACTTTTCAAAGCACACTACAAAATGTCTCGCAGACAGCGCATGCGCTGACTCAGCGAGACCTAAAAAACAACGTGTAGAGAGGAAGGCTGCTTTGTGGGAAGTGTAGTGTTTCTGATGGCAATCTCTATAAAACTAGCAGCTGATTCGGATTAGGCTGGCATGACAAGTTTTGGGCACATCCGTCAAGCAGGGCACAAAAAGAGGATGTCATTAAAATTGCATTTCCTATTTTAATTCCCCTCGGATTCTTTAGTGTCAGAAAAAATGGCTGAACAGTCTCTCACCAAACATGGCATGAAAGTACAAATTTACTCAAGAAAGTCCATTTGCTTGTTTATTATACATTTTTTCAGTAGCTTTTGAGAAAATAGTTTTAAAAAAGTGTTTTTATAACCCTCTGATTTAGCCAATCAAGACAGAGATATCTGTACTCTTAGTAGGTGGTTGGGTGGGCAGAGCATCTGTGGATACAAAGCTTTTATAAAAGGAATCCAATTGGGCGAGGGAGCCCTTCCTCCTATCCTTTTCGGGTTCACAAATTCAAACCCTGGCCTGTGTAACACAAAGCTCTACGATTGGCTGGCCTCATCTCAAAGTAAAAGATTTTGTCCGCCATTACTGGCAGCAAGAAATTGGTCCATATGTCCTTAAAAAAAAATGAAGGCGACATAAGGGATATAGAACACATCCTCTGACCCTCCCTTGTCCAGGTGTAGCGTGGGGCCAAAAAGGGCTACTGGATTTAAAATCAAAAGAAAATGCAAGCTGTGCCTCTGGATTTGGAGACCCTTGGCTGGGATTGTGGTCCCCAGTGTGACTCCTAATGTCTGCAAACCCAGGCTACGAGTGTGCAAAAAGTTCACATGGCCAAAGGCCGTGCGCTGCAGAGGTTGGCCATCCACCATGGGTTGGGAGCAGGCCTTGTGGCCAGCCCCTGCTGTGCAAGGGTGAAGGCCACCCAGAGCTCGTTGGACGCGGGCAAATGTTGCATGACGTATATGATCAAAATTCTCAAAAAAATCACTGAAAGCAAAACAAAGTTTAAACTGAAGTTTTGTATAGATGTGGCTATACCGCCATAACGTATGTTAACTTACACTTACACCACGAACACATTCCCTTAAAAAGCACAGACTTGTTCCAGATATGTTTACAAATAAAAACTGGAAAACCACTGAAATTCACCAATTGTAATCAGGACCTGTGCATTGTGTGAGCAGACATGGCAGTAAACTGACCAGGGCATGCCTGAGTTAGGGAGAATTCAGGAGTCTAGATGACTTATGGATGGCCAGCAGCCAAAAATCTTGCATGGAGCTGGTGTGTGAAATTTTAATTTTCAGTTTGAAAATACAATGCGTGTAAAAGTGTGGACTGAGTCACTGCAGACAGTAGAACTAGGACAGTCAGACTAAAGCTGCATACAGAGTGGGTTTCTAGACAATATTAAGGACAGGGAATTGGTAGCCTGGATGGGTCTGAACCTGTTTTCCTCAAACAGGTGTCGTTCGGACACCTAGAGAACCTAACAGAAGATAATCTTAGCCTCAACGGGACAGTTCGCCAAGGAGTGGGGACCAGAACCCCAACACTTAAGCAGCTTGGGCACCACCACTCATTGGAGGTCATTTCACCCATAGAGTTAGCCGTAAGTATGTAAATACAACTCTCACAGTCACTCCAAACATCCAATTTGAAACCTTCAAACTTAGTACACTCTTCGTGGACCCTCTCCGACCGCCCTCTCATGTAACTTCCTCCTTACCATAGACTTGTGAACCATCAAAAATAAAGGCCTCTCTGGACTCAGCATCTCAGCATCCTCAGTAGAAAGGCTGAGCCGTCTCAGCACCTGTCCGAGACTTGGATGAAGGGTGCACCCATTACAGAACCCAGTCGCCCAGCGGAGGGCCTTCAAGAAAACCCAGAACACTTGGACCTTCTTCAAAGTTCTACCAGCAAAGGCTATCGTCTGGGTCTCCTTGGCAATGCAGCGCCTAGAGGTGCTGGTCATGGGGAAGGGATGCCCTTTCACATCATGACTGTGGCAATGAGTTGTGTTTCTTTTTTACCCCCACAGCCAGGAGGGTGTGTGGTGGAGGGCTTTAAGGAGCATCGTGTCCAGTGGCCACCTTCTCCAACACACTGCACTTGACAGCTCCCCCCAACCCCCCAAACAATGCCCTACATTTTTAATATAAATGCACAACTATTGTTCAACAAATATCTTAAAATGATTAGGATGATCATGTACTCAAATCGCATGTCTTATCATCCAACCTGGAGGATTATTCAAAAGTTTTAAACCTTTTTCTTTTTTAAAAAAAATTTGGTATAACTTTTTTAAATTATGTCCTAGCGGTTAGTGATTTAATTATTCTTTTTAATAGTTCTTAAATTGTATTTATTAGTAATCGTATTATTAAGTGTCGTATAATTTTCGCCCCGGTAAATTGTGCTTGTTAAAGAATCTTGTAATTAGATATTGTGTACCCGGACGCAATGAATACACATAGAAATAGGTTAGCTTAATTGATCCTGTCATCCCTTTTTTGTGTTAGGAAGTGTTAAATTGTAAGAGTAATGAATGTTTTTATTGTATCTTTTATGATGCCAATGCGCCGAAATAAAGATTTAAATGAATGAATGAATGACTGTGGCAATCAGTTGTGTTTCTTTTTAACCCCCACAGCCAGGAGGGTGTGTGGTGGAGGGCTTTAAGGAGCATCGTGTCCAGTGGCCACCTTCTCCAACACACTGTACTTGACAGCTCCCCCCACAATGCTTTGTTCTTTCTTTTCTTCAGACCAGCCTTGTGAGATGCAGTGTCCCACTTGTGGTCATGGATCTGATGCCTACGTTTGGAGCGGATGTGTTTCTTGTGCAAGAGCTGAACTAGACCAGGTCATTTCTAGTGCTAAGCGCTGCGCCCCATAATACGAAAGCTGCACCTCGGTGGTCCTCACAGGAAACATTTCACACACAGGATCAAAACAAAGAATTTCCAACCACACACTACTCGCTGTAGCGAGCTCCCATGTAGGCAAGCGCTTCAGCATCATGCAGAGGGATAGTAGGTGCTTTATAAATGTTTCAATACACTACTATGTTATATGCTGTAGATGACTTCTTGGAGCAGTAGTGTGCTATGGATTACTTCCACTAAGAAGGGGGACCCCTGAAATAGGATAGGGGCAGGTAAAACAGGGGAACTAAGAATTACCAAAAAAGAAAGGAAAATACCTGCCACAAATTGATAAAAGAACAAGGCCCTATACAGGGTCCAAGCAATTAATACCCACGGCCAATAGGCAAACCAGGACAATGAACAACTAAGTAATAATGTAGATAGATTTATAGATCTTTTAATTTTGCGTGTATTGGTCAACACCAAAAACCAAAGGTGGATATCAAAACATTACAAAATTCATATACATAACGTTGCTAACAGTCCCACATAGCTCCTTCAAAACAACACGATCATACTAGCACTCATTCAACAGCGACATCGTGCACCACATCACAGGAACAACAAATAAACACGGAGCAAGGATCTCTCTGGTACGCAGCGGATGTCCGCCGCGTACCAGAGAGATCCTTGCTCTGTGTTTATTTGTTGTTCCTGCCGGCGAATATAGGCTCCGACGCATTCATTACTCTCCTCTACATTCTCCTATTTCGCTCAACTGACGGGGAGGCTGTCGTTTCCTGATTTTCCTCCTGACGAGAGAAACCTTCACTCTCCTTAACCTATTGGTGACGAATCATTCACCGTCCCCGTTTGAACAAGGATTGATCCTCAGACGACTGACGGATATGTAAACTCTCCAGGCTTTCATCCTTTCCCAGAAGCCAGTCCTCCAGTTGAGAACTATCACATTTGCCGATTTGCGGAGAATCCCCTGACCGCTAGGTGTGCCTGTCCCTCCCCACCTGCTCTCCTTTGCCCTGATGAAGGTGTAGCCCCTGTTGGGGCCTGTACACCGAAACGCGCGTTGGCGTTTTTAAGCCTACTTGGCTGCTTAAATTGTGCTCATTGGCGCTTTTTAGCCCACTGGGCTGTTGAAACTTTATTCATCGAATTTGAACTGTGGAATTGCTATTCAATTACGTATATGTTTTTATTTCTGTGTACTGATGTGATGTGGTGCATGATGTCGCTGTTGAATGAGTGCTAGTATGATCGTGTTGTTTTGAAGAAGCTATGTGGGACTGTTAGCAACGTTATGTATATGAATTTTGTAATGTTTTGATATCCACCTTCGGTTTTTGATGTTGACCAATACACGCAAAAAATCACTGTATATACATATATAAAAAATGATATAATAAAAAAACAATTAAAAGATCTATAAATCTATCTACATCATTACTTAGTTGTTCATTGTCCTGGTTTGCCTATTGGCCATGGGTATTAATTGCTTGGACCCTGTATAGGGCCTTGTTCTTTTATCAATTTGTGGCAGGTATTTTCCTTTCTTTTTTGCTATGGATTACTTCTCAAATATTGAAACATCTCATCCTCGCCTAATACTGTGTTTTCTCACCGGCAACTTGTGTTGAGCACACCCTGCAAACGTGCTCACGTGTAGTAGGTTCTAGCTTTGTTATTTAGGGGTGCTGAGGAGCAGGGGAGATCAAGTGATCTCGCCAGATCACACATTAGGGACCCAGGTTTAGAATCCAGTTTTTCTGGATCCAGAGTTTACATCTTTTCAAACAGAGCACTTATCCCCCTCGTCCGCCATTTTGTTACCGGCTCCCATTAGACCTTTGCGTGGCCGCCTGCTGCATCTCTATAGCATGTATGTGGGAGGAGAAGAAGGGACATACACCCATCGTGAGCTTTTAAAAGCATTATAAGTTTAAAAAATAGTTTTTAAAAGATGGGCGTAGGACATGTTGAATGTTAGTCATCTGGTGTGCGGTCAGTGCTTTTTGTTAGCCAGTCTTTGTTAACAAAACGAGTGCTTGCACAATTGATGGAAGTAATTGAAACTATAATGACACAAATATGACAAAAAAATAATAATCCGAAGTGGGCAGAAGAGCCCGGCTTGCCCTGGCGCTGTCGTCGATGCTCCACCGTACACACAGAGCTGGAAAGAGGGCTAAAAGCAGCATGGCGGACGTGTTCATCAGTTTCATGGTGCATCAAGGGGGGAATGACTCGAGTAAGTCAGGGTTGCCCCTGTCTGGGGTGGTTGGCAGTGGTTTATGGTAAGACTTTTTGGGCTTGATTTTGCAGCACAGTCTTCACAATATCACATATATTGGTTAAAAAGCCATAGATTTTACATGACGTCAGTCAATGTGGTCCAAGATATTCCCTCGACAGGTCCAAAAAACGCTCTATGGTTTGACCCTCTGCCCGTGAGAGCTATCAAGCCCTGCTCCGATCAATATATGCTAATATTGCCTCCTAGGTCCCGCAGGCTGACACTTGCCCCCATCTTGGCCCACCCTAGGCACTGGTAACACAAGCTTTCATTTGGAAGGAGTCGCCCAGATCTGACCTGGGCGTGACGACATATGTAGTTCTGTGGCAGTAATGGCCGTTCACTGCATCTACGACAGGGAAAGGCGCCTCTCCGGGGTGTGGGCTTCTATTACCAAGAAGACGCCTTTCTTCAAAGTGTCCATGCGAATTTACCATGCAGTCTGGATGGACATACTCCAGCCCTGCTTTGGTCAGAAGAGGTAAGTATCACGCACAGGGCTTTAAGTGGGATGAAAAAACTGGGGGGTCTATCAAAGGGGCGTGGCCAATGTAACTAAGGGCGTGGCTTAAAACATGTCAGCTAAAAATCTGTGTTCAGCACAGTGTGGCGCCCGACTTGTACTTTGCTGTTCGTGTCATTGCATCCAGATATAGGATACAACAAATAACATCAAACCTACAAGTCAGGACTATTGGCTTTGTCAAAGGTTGTCAGTTGCATAAGATAAATAAGCAGCAACTATGGCTTGTATATAATATTGAAAAAGCTTCCATTTAAAGCCCTGGTGACACCACCACAATGTTACTGCTCCTGAGTTTCAAAAAGAAAAGAGAAATTCAGAGAGAAAATGACTCTCTTTAAAGGATTTCCCTTCCTCTACAACGCTCACCAGGCGCGCATCGATGTGCCTGCTGTCACTGCAGTCTGCAGTCCGGAAAAAAACGGACCGCCTGTGCCAGGGCACAACACAGAGCCCGATAGAGACCCGTTTCGAGGACCCCTTAAAAAAACTGCCGGTGCTCAGACCCGGTGAGACCCGGCCCACTTAAAGCCCTGATCACGCACTCCAAATCCGCATTCCCTCTTGTGATCAGGCGAGAGGAGCATCACACACTCCGAATAACATACCACAACCCTGCTGTGATCAGGTGTAGGGAGTATCACACACTCCGAATAACATACTACAACCCTGCTGTGATCAGGTGTAGGGAGTATCACACACTCCGAATAACATACTACAACCCTGCCGTGATCAGGTGTAGGGAGTATCACACACTCCGAATAACATACTACAACCCTGCCGTGATCAGGTGTAGGGAGTATCACACACTCCGAATAACATACTACAACCCTGCCGTGATCAGGTGTAGGGAGTATCACACACTCCGAATAACATACTACAACCCTGCCGTGATCAGGTGTAGGGAGTATCACACACTCCGAATAACATACTACAACCCTGCCGTGATCAGGTGTAGGGAGTATCACACACTCCGAATAACATACTACAACCCTGCCGTGATCAGGTGTAGGGAGTATCACACACTCCGAATAACATACTACAACCCTGCCGTGATCAGGTGTAGGGAGTATCACACACTCCGAATAACATACTACAACCCTGCCGTGATCAGGTGTAGGGAGTATCACACACTCCGAATAACATACTACAACCCTGCCGTGATCAGGTGTAGGGAGTATCACACACTCCGAATAACATACTACAACCCTGCTGTGATCAGGTGTAGGGAGTATCACACACTCCAGACCCCATACTCCAGCCCAGCCGTGATCAGGTGTAGGGAGTATCACGCACTCCAGACCCCATACTCCAGCCCAGCCGTGATCAGGTGTAGGGAGTATCACGCACTCCAGACCCCATACTCCAGCCCTGCCGTGATCAGGTGTAGGGAGTATCACGCACTCCAGACCCCATACTCCAGCCCTGCTGTGGTCAGGTGTAGGGAGTATCACTCACTCCAGACCCCATACTCCAGCCCTGCTGTGGTGTTAAGGGGTGCTGCTGTGCATGTATTTTCTGCTGCACTGGAGCCATCCCTCATGAGGTATTACTACTCTAAGCCCTCTGATACTGTTCTTTTCCAGTGCCGTGAAGCGAATACTTTTTAAGAAGTCCTTGAAGTGCGGTGATGCGTGGCCTTCTAAGTGAGTGAGTTCTAAATCAACTCCTTTTCCAGGATCCTGGCGTCATTCACTGACTCTGCCTCTTCTCTTGGTCAGTAAAGTCATCTCACCCCTTCTGCCAACCAATGGCGGGCCCTAGTGTTGGGAGCTTTTTCTGGATTGACATTTCCTAAAACGTGTCCTTTGTCATTCATTTAACTCCCAAAAAACCCTTCTTGACAACTCTGACAAATATGGGTCTATGGCCCTTAAAGGCCGCTGGGCAGCGTGAGCCAGGCTTCCATGTAAGCGGTCCTGCGTCCATGCCGCTTGGCCGGACAGCAGGTAAAGCTGCACCCGAGAAGAAGTATTAGACCCCTCAAGGCCTGAGTGGGGGGTTGTGTAAAGCTTCAACTCTCTATAATGCATCCACCATGTAACCGCAGAGCCACCTGTGGACCAACCCTCCAGCGACTGCCCACTCGCTGCCCAGGGCGCCCCACATTCCATTGGATGTCTATAAGGGCCCAAGAGTGACATCACAGTTAAGTAGGCAGGACAAAGAGAACAGGGTACACAGGCCACAACACTCTAGTTTACAGGAGGCCTGTTGGCCAGTGGCACCGCCCTGGGCCTGGTCCGGTGCACTGGTCTGAATGTCACTGGCTGCTCTGGTCTCCATTTCCGGTGGGCACCGAGGGCACCACACTGGGCAATCAGCGCCCTATAAATGTAATAAAACAAGGCACGAATTCGACTATTTTAACATAATTTATTTTAGCTTAACCTATGGTAACTTAAGTTAGCTTAACATAGAACTAAACTCATCTCAAGTAAGCCAAACTTAACTCGAGATTCTTGGTTTTAGTAAAACGGGATAGTAATAATCTGCTGTTGTTTCCTTCTTGAGCCTGTGTGTCATCCCTGTTTGTGGGCACGCACTGGCAGACGCCCCTCGCTTAGGGCATCACAGGCCCTGGCCAGGGGGGGGGGGGCGAAGCCCCGGGCCCCTGATGTACCGAGGGCGCGATCTCGAGTCTGGTTAATTTACAAGGACCTCCCTTCCCCGGGATCTTTTGTCCAGTAGATTAAGCCCCTGTATTCATGGCGGGATCAGTGCTAATTGGTTCGCCCTCTACGGAAGGCGCGCGCAGGCGCACTGGAACAAGGCCGCGCTCGCAGAAGTTCACTATGAACTTTGCGTTTTTGCCCTCTTTTTTGTTCAAAGCCCTCTCGGGCCCCCTCCTCCCGTTTCCTATTAGTCTGATTAATGCAGTAAAATGCTATCAGCGAAATCTGCAACCGATTTCAGCAGAGAGACCGAAACAAGAAGGGAGCATAAGTGGGGCTGTGATTACCCGCCCTTGATATATTTAACCACGTCCAATTATGACATTATCTCGTTAAATTAGGAAGCAAAAAGATTATTGCCCTGCTGGCCTTTTTTTATTATTAGATTAGCAGGAGACGGCCAAGGGAACCGAGAGAGCGGGAAAGGGGGCGGTCTTGGCTCCGCTTTCAAGGAGGACCGGTCCTGGAACCAGCGAGCGCGGCGGCTTCCCTCCGGTCGGGAGTCTGGCGTCTGCTGCTAGTTTGCTGGGTGTTGTGCAGCCTTATGGTTTTTATTGCAAACAGTCGGTCACTGTGGAAAGTCTGCGGGGGGTGGGAGGGGTGCAGCGTATCTGAAGTAGGCCATGGGAAGGAATGGCTAGTCGATGCTCACCCCCTCCGCACTAGGCCGCCCATTTATCACGGAAATCCCTCGGGGCCCAATCAGGAAGCAATGACTGACACCGCTCTAGGGAGGAGAGACTTATCAGGTCCGTAAAGGTGTTGGGTTGATGGGCAGTCAATGCGTGTCCAACCACTGTAGACCCCTTGGTTATTGCGCATCCCACCACTGTAGACCCCTGTGTTACTGCGCGTCCCACCACTATAGCCCGCTAGGTTATTATGCATCACACCACCGTAGAGCACGTAGTTATTGCACTTCACACCACCGTAGACCACTTGGTTATTGCGCTTCACACCATCGTAGACCGCTTGGTTATTTTATGTCCCACCACCGTAGACCGCTTGGTTATTGCGCTTCACACCACCGTAGACTGCTTGGTTATTGATTGTCCCACCACCGTATACCTCTTGGTTATTGCGCCTCACGCCATCGTAGACCGCTTGGTTATTTTATGTCCCACCACCGTAGGCCGCTTGGTTATTGCGCTTCACACCACCGTAGACTGCTTGGTTATTGTATGTCCCACCACCGTAGACCTCTTGGTTATTGCGCTTCACACCACCGTAGACCACTTGGTTATTGCATGTCTCACCACTGTAGACCGCTTGGTTATTGCACATCCCATCACCATAGACCCCAGTGTTAATGCACATCCCATCACCATTGGCCACTTGGTTATTATACATTACACCACCATAGAGCACGCAGTTATTGCACTTCACACCTCCATAGACCGCTTGGTTACTGCGCATCCCACCACCATAGACCACATGGTTATTGCACTTCACACCACCGTAGACCACTTGGTTATTGCGCTTTACACCATTGTAGACAGCTTGGTTATTTTATGTCCCACCACCGTAGACCGCTTGGTTATTGCGCTTTACACCAACGTAGACTGCTTGGTTATTGCGTGTCCCACCACCGTAGACCACTTGGTTATTGCGTGTCGTACCATCGTAGACCGCTTGGTTATTGCGTGTCCCACCACCGTAGACCACTTGGTTACTGCGCTTCCCACCACTGTAGACCGTTTGGCTATTGCGCAAGTCTCTAGGCCCCTGTCAGGAAGCAGAGATTTGCACAGTAAAGTCAATGGGTTCTGAAGAAGGTGTTGAGCAGTGACGGCTTTGCAGAGATTTTTACTGCAACTTTAGGCCGCCCGCGTATTGCAGGAGTCCATAGAGGCTCAAATCAAGACGGCGTTGCTCAAGAGGAGCCTCATTCCACGAACTCATGCAGAAATGTGGGGCTCCTTGTGCCAATTACTTAGTGCAGGTAAAAATAGCTTCGCACACAGAGAGTCGATTAGAGGAATCAATGAAGATGTATGGAGGTGTTTGTCCCATTAGCCGGGCTGCGTTCTTTCCTTTGCGCATTAACAAAGAACACACTCCCTTTAGCTTCCACCGCTGGCTCAGGGCTTCTCTCTTTGGATTAACTATTGTTTTTCTGGTTCTTTTTGAGAAATGAACTCTTTTGTGGTCACCCACAGCACAAAGGGAAGTCACTTTTCACTACCCTCGCTCAACGACCCTAGCCCGCTAATCCCTCGAATCACGCTCGCTTTGGGCTGCTCTGACGCGTCTTCCTGGACCTCTCTGCCTGCGGAGTAAGCATGACCACTCATGGAGTAAGAATGACTGCAAGTAGTAAATTACAAGTGTGCTGAGATGTGTGTTCCGCTGGCAGCAATCACAGCAGCATTTCATATACTGCTGGTGGTAATTCATCCAGCGCAACCCATATATGGACATAGACATATACAGGTAGAAGCTTAGTTCTGCAGCAGTGAGAACTAACTAATACATAAAAGATTAGCAGCAACCAAAAATTGTATCTGAATTTCGGGAATATGGTTAGGGTTCTTGTAGGGCAAAACACGCCTGTTTTAATGCAAGTGGTTGGTAACTGCCCCATAACCAATGCTTAATGATGTATTTGATTGTATTATATTACTCGTATTGTGCGTACTACGCCTACGTGGGGTGGTTTAGCCCCTATTCACATGCTATCCTGTGTGGGTGGACGTGTGTTGTCTTTGTTTGGAGCCCATTGGGAAGTGGTTCTATGTTGGGTGTGATGACCGCCAAGGTACTGGCATCGTGTTATGGATGCAGCGCTTAGAGGTGTGACATAGGCGCTACAGAAGCTCTAGTAACCGACGGTGAAACTATTGTTGTTGCCATGAAGGATTCATGGTCTGGAAGGGGTTGAAGGCCCCACTAATAGAGAGATGAACATCGGACTCACAGTTTGCACAGTCCTAGTTGAAGAGTCAGTCCCGAGAGGGACCGGCTGCTCCTAGGAGTAGCGACAGTGCAATCCGTGTTTTGAGGCGCAGTGCAGCCATGCGATATCTGTACTCCCTCCTCGTGCTCGCGCTATAGGTCTGCGTTTATATATCTTCTGTCCGATCAATGAACGGGGTCAGCAAACACCAGGCCAGCAGGAACGCAGGCGAGTGTAGATCAAAGACACGGGATTGACTCAAACACTAGGACGCGAGGAGAGAGTCTTCAAGTGAGATACCGACAAGAGCTGACGAGGCGCGGCAGCACATCCACCTGGCCTCCTAGAGGTGACTCCACCGCTTCTTGTTATTCCTCATTCTCAAGAAGGACTGAACTCTGCTTTCTGGGCTGGCTTTAAGCTCAGTGCCGGTGGCTTCTATATTCCAGCCCTTTCTAAGGGATAGGATAGGATGCCAGGTGTGGAGTGCCGGCTAGCGTAGGGTTTGGGGTTAGAATTGTGTAAGGTACGGATGATGTAAGGGAAGCGGAAATGGCTGGAGTCGAATAAAGGGTTAATGTTGGAAACACTGGTTACAGCTTTACTCTTTTAAACCAAGCTCAGAGCTGATCTTATTGTGTGTGGTCAATTCCATATTGTGTTTCTGGCTGGTGATGACTGGACCTCCAGCCGAGAGGGTTTTATGTGCAGGTGCTGTTTTCTTTAGCTGTGATGGAGTTATTCCACATGAGGTGATATCCCCTACACCCCGAGAGCTTGCTTCAGTTGCCCCAGTCTAGATTATTGCTTCCTTTCCTGAGTTTTTCTTCCTACTAGACAAACGTGCTAGTAACAAGTGATGGATCCGTTCGTTATTATCACTCATTCATTCTTGTATTCATCCATGACACGTGCCGTGCTCCTGCGAAGTAAAGGGTATTTCCCTAGCAGGTAGACAGGCCAACACGGGCATGTAAATATCCAGGTGACGGGGCGGGGCTCGCCTTGAAAGATTAGGAAGTCCAGAAAAAACGGGCACTTCGAATATATATCTGGTACGCACCAATCAAATATTATTTGTTTCATAAAACACATGAAGCTTGTCCTGCTGTTTCCGGTATGCGGTGGTTTGACGGGCTGTTCTGAAGTCGTAGGCACTAGCTGGAGGTGAGGATGTCACACGTTCATTCATAAGCCTTTCTCTGCGATACCCCCCCCCCCCCACCCCCCTCCCTCTCCTGTGTAGGCAGCCACCTCAACGCCGCAGAAAACATTTATCTGTTGCACTATTTATAAACTCCCTAAGAGACAACCCTCCTCCCCGACCGCTCCTCGAGAGGGCTTACGTTTACTCCATCTACATAGATGATGAAAGCCGGAGGCGGAGCAGACGTGTGACCCTTGACCCAGATAGTACTACGCAGTTCAAAGCAGCAGGCGCGGAACCTGCTCAGTTATTCGTCTCTCACTGTGTGGAAATGTTATCGACAGTGGTACACGTTCAGCCCCCCCCACCACCACCACCGCCCGACCCCCTGCCGACTGCGACCCCTTCCCGCTCCGCGGCAGCCTCTGAATCTAAGCTTCTGCCAGCCCTGCTCTATGTGGTTGTTGTACCGACGGTGGCCACTAGAGGGCGTCATTGGAGTGGTACGGATCTGGCGTCCGACCTGCCTTGTTCCATACTTTACCTGCGCGCCTCGGAGGCAGTTCTGGGAAGTCGAGATACTTTAGCCACGCCTGCACTCGGCAGGCAGTGAACCATTGAGGCCGGCTCTGAACGCGCAGACCTGGGCTGTCATAAGACTCTTCGCAGTAGGTGATGAAAGGATGTCTCCGGTGACCTCAGCACGCTTTCCAGGAGGCACTGATCACGTCTGACCATTGCAACGTGCTCTGTCTCGGGCAGCAGGGGTGTGCGGAAACTGACATCTGCACACTTTGTATGACGCTTTGACAGGACATGTGATGACATGGGAGCCTGCCTAGCATCTTATGGCTAGAGAATGGACATGCTCGGATGTCTGTGCTGCGTCCAGTCTCTGAAGGCTGCTCTATGCGTGCTGTGTGTTTGATGTCTGTGATGTGTCCATCACGTATGCACTGCTCACACTGCTCTTCTCCTAGTGGAGAAGTTACGGCATGACGTCATGCCAGGTGTGGTTGTAGGGGGAAGGGAAATCCTTTAAAAAGAGTCATTTTCTCTCTGGATTTCCCTTCTCTCTTTGAAACTCAGGAGCAGCAACATTGTCGTGGTGTCACCAGGGCTTTAAGTGGAAGTTTTTTCAATATTATATACAAGCCATAGTTACTGCTTATTTATCTTATGCAACTAACAACCAGTGACAAAGCCAATAGTCCTGACTTGTCGTATATATAATGTTACTTTTTGTATCGTATATCTGGGTGCAATGACAGAAACTGCAAAATACAAGTCAGTCGGCGGCACACTATGCTGAACACAGATTTTTAGCTTATGTGTTTTTAAGCCACGCCCTTAATTACGTTGGCCACGCCCCTTTGAGAGACCCCCCCCCCCCCCAGTTTTTTCATCCCATTTAAAGCCCTGGTGCTGTGTCTTAGATTTCTGTGCTGTGCCCCGTCTCCGAAGGCTGCTCTATGCATGCTGTGTCTTGGATGTCTGTGCTGTGTCCCGTCTCCGAAGGCTGCTCTATACGTGCTGTGTCTTGGATGTCTGTGCTGTGCTTCGTCTCCGAAGGCTGCTCTATGCATGCTGTGTCTTGGATGTCTGTGCTGTGCCCCGTCTCTGAAGGCTGCGCTTTTAGTGCTGTGTCTTAGACATCTGTGCTGTGTACAGTCTGATGACTGTGCGACGCGTGCTGTGTCTTAGATGTCTATAGTACGCACAGTCTCAAAAGGCTGCACTATACATGTAGTGTCTTTAGATGGCTGTTCTCTGAGCAGTCTACTAAGGCTGCAATATGCATGCTATGTCGTAGATGTCTATAGCACACCTAGTCACTGACGGCTGCGCCATATGTCCTGGGGCTTAGATGTCTGATCTGCGGCCAGTCTCTGAAGTCATCCCTATGCCTGCTGTCTTAGATGTCTGTACTATGCCCAGTCTCAGGAGCCTGTGCTATGTCCCTTCCAGACATTCATCTATGCTCTGTCTCAGGGGGTAGTAGTATGACGTACCCCAGATGCCTGTATCATACTCTGCCTCAGAAGTCTGTACCATCCCTTGCGTCTCTGGTATGTGCTGTCTCATGCGGATGCAACATTACAGACCTGAGAGAGCTGAAGCATGCTCTTTCACAGAGGTCTGTCCCATGCCTTGTCTCGGATGCCTCTAACATGCTCTGCCTCCGGAGGGTGTTACATTGACCGATTCACATGCCTGTAATATATCATGCCTCAGATAGCCACCCCTTGTCTCAGATGCCTCTCGCATGCTCTGTTTCAGGGGGATGTCACATTGCCCAACTGATGCCTGTAATGTGCCATGCCTCAGAAGACCCTGCCACGCCTTGTCTCACATGCCTGCAACGTATCATGCCTCAGATGGACCTGCCGCGCCTTGTCTCACATGCCTGCAATGTATCATGCCTCAGATGGCCCTGCTACGCCTTCTCACACGCCTGTAATGTGCCATGCCTCAGATGGCCCTGCCACGCCTTGTCTCACATGCCTGTAATGTGCCATGCCTCAGATGGACCTGCCACACCTTGTCTCACATGCCTGTAATGTCTCATGCCTCAGATGGCCCTGCCACGCCTTGTCTCACATGTCTGTAATGTACCATGCCTCAGATGGCCCTGCCACGCCTTGTCTCACATGCCTTTAATGTACCATGCCTCAGATGGCCCTGCCACGCCTTGTCTCACATGCCTTTAATGTGCCATGCCTCAGATGGACCTGCCACGCCTTGCCTCACATGCCTGTAATGTACCATGCCTCAGATGGACCACGTCTTGTCTCAGATGCCTCCCACATGCTCTGTTTCAGGGGGATGTCACATTGACTGACTGATGCCTGTAATGTGCCATGCCTCAGATGGCCCTGCCATGCCTTGTGTCACATGCCTGCAATGTATCATGTCTCAGATGGCCCTGCCACGCCTTGTTTCAGATGCCTGTAATGTATTATGCCTCAAATGGTCCTGCCACGCCTTGTCTCGGTTGCCTGTAATGTCCCATGCCTCAGGTGGCCATGCCACGCCTTGTCTCGGATGGCTGTAATGTGCCATGCCTCAGATGGACCTGCCACGCCTTGTCTCGGATGCCTGTAATGTGCATTGCCTCAGATGGCCCTGCCACGCCTAGTCTCACATTCCTGTAATGTGCTGTGCCTCAGATGGCCCTGCCACGCCTAGTCTCACATTCCTGTAATGTGCTGTGCCTCAGATGGCCCTGCCACGCCTTGTCTCACATGCTTGTAATGTGCCATGCCTCAGATGGCCCTACCATGCCTTGTCTTACATGCCTGTAATGTGCCATGCATCAGATGGCCCTGCCACGCCTTTTCGCAGACATCTGTAATGTGCCATGCCTCAGATTGCCCTGCCACGCCTTGTCTCACATGCCTGTAATGTATCAGGCCTCTGATGGCCCTGCCACACCTTGTCTCACATGCCTGTAATGTGCCATGCCTCAGATGGCACTGCCACGCCTTGTCTCACATGCCTGTAATGTATCAGGCCTCTGATGGCCCTGCCACACCTTGTCTCACATGCCTGTAATGTGCCATGCCTCAGATGGCCCTGCCACACCTAGTCTCACATGCCTGTAATGTACCATGCCTCAGATGGCCCTGCCACGCCTTGTCTCACATGTCTGTAATGTACCATGCCTCAGATGGCCCTGCCACGCCTTGTCTCACATGCCTTTAATGTACCATGCCTCAGATGGCCCTGCCACGCCTTGTCTCACATGCCTTTAATGTGCCATGCCTCAGATGGACCTGCCACGCCTTGTCTCACATGCATGTAATGTATTATGCCTCAGATGGACCTGCCACGCCTTGCCTCACATGCCTGTAATGTGCCATGCCTCAGATGGCACTGCCACGCCTTGTCTCACATGCCTGTAATGTACCATGCCTCAGATGGACCACGTCTTGTCTCAGATGCCTCTCACATGCTCTGTTTCAGGGGGATGTCACATTGACTGACTGATGCCTGTAATGTGCCATGCCTCAGATGGCCCTGCCATGCCTTGTGTCACATGCCTGCAATGTATCATGTCTCAGATGGCCCTGCCACGCCTTGTTTCAGATGCCTGTAATGTATTATGCCTCAATTGGTCCTGCCACGCCTTGTCTCGGTTGCCTGTAATGTCCCATGCCTCAGATGGCCATGCCACGCCTTGTCTCGGATGGCTGTAATGTGCCATGCCTCAGATGGACCTGCCACACCTTGTCTCGGATGCCTGTAATGTGCATTGCCTCAGATGGCCCTGCCACGCCTTGTCTCAGGCGCCTGTAATGTGCTATGCCTCAGATGGCCTTGCCACGCCTTGTCTCACATGCCTGTAATGTATCAGGCCTCTGATGGCCCTGCCACACGTTGTCTCACACGCCTGTAATGTGCCATGCCTCAGATGGCCCTGCCACGCCTTGTCTCACATGCTTGTAATGTGCCATGCCTCAGATGGCCCTGCCATGCCTTGTCTTACATGCCTGTAATGTGCCATGCATCAGATGGCCCTGCCACGCCTTTTCGCAGACATCTGTAATGTGCCATGCCTCAGATTGCCCTGCCACGCCTTGTCTCACATGGCTGTAATGTATCATGCCTCTGATGGCCCTGCCACACCTTGTCTCACATGCCTGTAATGTGCCATGCCTCAGATGGCCCTGCCATACCTAGTCTCACATGCCTGTAATGTACCATGCCTCAGATGGCCCTGCCACGCCTTGTCTCACATACCTTTAATGTGCCATGCCTCAAATGGCCCTGCCTCGCCTTATCTCACATGCCTGTAATGTACCATGCCTCAGATGGCCCTGCCACGCCTTGTCTCAGATGCCTGTAATGTATCATGCCTCAGTTGGACCTGCCACGCCTTGTGTCACATGCCTGCAATGTATCATGTCTCAGATGGCCCTGCCACGTCTTGTTTCACATGCCTGTAATGTATTATGCCTCAAATGGTCCTGCCACGCCTTGTCTCGGTTGCCTGTAATGTCCCATGCCTCAGGTGGCCATGCCACGCCTTGTCTCGGATGGCTGTAATGTGCCATGCCTCAGATGGACCTGCCACACCTTGTCTCGGATGCCTGTAATGTGCATTGCCTCAGATGGCCCTGACACGCCTTGTCTCACATTCCTGTAATGTGCCGTGCCTCAGATGGCCCTGCCACGCCTTGTCTCAGGCGCCTGTAATGTGCTATGCCTCAGATGGCCCTGCCACGCCTTGTCTCACATGCCTGTAATGTATCAGGCCTCAAATGGCCCTGCCACGCCTTATCTCACATGCCTGTAATGTACCATGCCTCAGATGGCCCTGCCACGCCTTGTCTCACATGCCTGTAATGTACCGTGCCTCAGATGGCCCTGCCACGCCTTGTCTCACATGCCTGTAATGTACCGTGCCTCAGATGGCCCTGCCACGCCTTGTCTCACATGCCTGTAATGTACCGTGCCTCAGATGGTCCTGCCACGCCTTGTCTCACATGCCTGTAATGTACCGTGCCTCAGATGGCCCTGCCACGCCTTGTCTCACATGCCTGTAATGTGTCATGCCTTAGGTGGCCCTGCCATGCCTTGTCTCAGATGCCTGTAATGTATCATGCCTCAGATGGACCTGCCACGCCTTGTCTCACATGCTTGTAATGTGCCATGCCTCAGATGGCCCTGCCATGCCTTGTCTTACATGCCTGTAATGTGCCATGCATCAGATGGCCCTGCCACGCCTTTTCGCAGACATCTGTAATGTGCCATGCCTCAGATTGCCCTGCCACGCCTTATCTCACATGCCTGTAATGTATCAGGCCTCTGATGGCCCTGCCACACCTTGTCTCACATGCCTGTAATGTGCCATGCCTCAGATGGCCCTTCCACGCCTAGTCTCACATGCCTGTAATGTACCATGCCTCAGATGGCCCTGCCACGCCTTGTCTCACATGCCTTTAATGTGCCATGCCTCAAATGGCCCTGCCTCGCCTTATCTCACATGCCTGTAATGTACCATGCCTCAGATGGACTTGCCACGCCTTGTCTCACATGCCTGTAATGTGCCATGCCTCAGATGGACCTGCCACGCCTTGTCTCGGATGCCTCCAAAATGCTCTGTCTCAATGCCTATATTATGCACTGAATTAAATGGCCTCAGATGGCCGTACTTCGCCCAGTCTGAAAAGGCTGTCCTATGTCTCAGATGCCCCTAACATGTTCTGTCTCAGGGGCATGTCGCATGGACCAATTCCGATGCCTGTAATATGCTATGCCTCAGATGCCTCGAACATGTACTATCTCAGGGGCATGTCGCATGGACCAATTCAGATGCCTGTCCTATACGTTGCCTCAACTGCGTCTAACATGTTCTGTCTCAGGGGCATGTCACATGGACTGATTCAGATGCCTGTACCATGTGTTGCCTCAGATGCGTCTAACATGTTCTGTCTCAGGGGCATGTCGCATGGACGATTCAGATGCCTGTAATGTGCTATGCCTCAGATGCATCTAACATGTTCTGTCTCAGGGGCATGTCACATGGTTTGATTCAGATGCCCGTAATATGCTATGCCTCAGATGCGTCTAACATGTTCTGTCTCAGGGGCATGTCGCATGGACGATTCAGATGCCTGTAATATGCCATGCCTCAGATGCGTCTAACATGTTCTGTCTCAGGGGCATGTCACATGGACTGATTCAGATGTCTGTACCATGTGTTGCCTCAGTTGTGTCTAACATGTTCTGTCTCAGGGGCATGTCGCATGGACTGATTCAGATGCCTGTCCTATACGTTGCCTCAGATGCGTCTAACATGTTCTGTCTCAGGGGCATGTCGCATGGACGATTCAGATGCCTGTAATATGCTATGCCTCTGATGCGTCTAACATGTTCTGTCTCAGGGGCATATCGCATGGACGATTCAGAGGCCTGTAATATGCTATGCCTCAGATGCCTCTAACATGTTCTGTCTCAGGGGCATGTCGCATGGACCTGATTCAGATGCCTGTAATATGCCATGCCTCAGATGCGTCTAACATGTTCTGTCTCAGGGGCATGGCGCATGGACTGATTCAGATACCTGTAATATGCTATGCCTCAGATGCCTCTAACATGTTCTGTCTCAGGGGCATGTCACATGGACTGATTCAGATGCCTGTACCATGCGTTGCCTCAGATGCGTCTAACATGTTCTGTCTCAGGGGCATGTCACATGGACTGATTCAGATGCCTGTACCATGCGTTGCCTCAGATGCCTCTAACATGTTCTGTCTCAGGGGCATGTCGCATGGACCTGATTCAGATGCCTGTAATATGCTATGCCTCAGATGCCTCTAACATGTTCTGTCTCAGGGGCATGGCGCATGGACTGATTCAGATACCTGTAATATGCTATGCCTCAGATGCCTCTAACATGTTCTGTCTCAGGGGCATGTCACATGGACTGATTCAGATGCCTGTATCATGTGTTGCCTCAGATGTCTGTATCATCCGACATGCCAGGGAACTGCAACGGGACTTCCATGGGAGGCTGCACGGCTCCGGCTGCTGTCACATGCCCTGCTGGGGAGGTTGTAGGAGTCTCATTCTAAGGACTCTGACACGCCTTGTCCCAGAGAGAGCCACACACTTCTCACACTGCTCACACTCATTGTCTATCAGGGCACAGCGGAACACACTGCACACGATTCCCGGAATGTATGTAAAAGTACCACCTCAGATGGGTACTTGAGGTCTTACCGCTGCATTTGCAATCTTGTCGGCTTTGGTTTTATGAACTTCTCTGAGTTTTATGTCAGTGTCAGAAGACTGTAATAACTTCTTTCCACAGACTTGTGGGAACGGCGGACCACAGACTTAGTTGCAACTATTGGAGACTTTGACCTATTGCATTTTGTGGGATCCGGCACATTTTGTGAAGGAACGCAAAACTGTTTTTTCTATTTCGATGTCTGCTTACAAACATTCAGAATCTTTGCTTAAACATTTACTTCCTGTACGCTGTGCTTTGGGGTGCCGGGTTTCTTTGCCTATACCCCCTAGCCTTGAAAAAGTCAGGTGGACGAAACACGTGTCGGCTGCCAGTGTGCTTTTGTATATGGATCTTTTGAGAATAAGAGAGTAAAGAGAAAGGAATGTTTTACGGACTCCCTGTGATTACTGCGTTGGTTACTGCCTATATTACAATATGGACTAATTCGATGTGCCTCGGCGTATCTGCGTGTCAACTGTAATAACTTCTATTAAACTCTAGTGTTGTGGCTGCAACCCGCTGTGAGGACTCAGTGCTGTCCCTGAAGGCATGTCTCACATACCCTCGCAGGGTCAGTAGAAGCTCACAGGCTCCTGTGACAGGCCGAGTCTCCCCTGCAGATGTCTGCAGGCTCAGGCTGTGATAGCCTGTCTCAGAGTCACTATCCCACCTTCTGTGAGCTCTTCCTGCCTTGAGTGAAATGGGTTGTGTCTTCAGTGCCTGCCTCGGCTCTCTCTTTTGGTTCTCATGTCAGAATGTATTTTCCCTGCCTAACAGGATCTCGCTCCCCTTTGTCTCTTAGGGCTCTAGGCCCCGCCCCCATTTACTCCTAGAGGGGCATATCATTATTGAGGCGATAAAAAATTATTGCCGCTTTTGCGTCCGTTTGCGGGCGAAAAGCGGCAATAATTTTATCGCCTAATCAGCAAGGTCATGCTATCGCGTGAAACCTTGCATTAGCGTCTGAAATCTGAACGCCCAGCTTTTGCATCTCTAATGAGATGCAAAGTGGGCGTTCCTGCCCTGACATGACTGGAGAAATGTCGCTAAGCGATATTTCTCCTATCATCAAGCCCCACGCTATGAAGCATAGCGTCAGGAAAAGTAGCGATAACCCCTGTTATCGCTACTTTCCTTACGCCTGCTTCAGGACTGACTTAGCCATGATATCCTATGGAAGGTGGATATCATGGCTAAGTCTGCCCTGACCTATCATCAAGCTAACGCCAAACTTCTTGAGATTATCGCTAGATTTCCAGCGATAATCTCACGTTTGGCAGTTAGCGCTAGGATTTATATCGCTTTTGAGATAAGCGTTGCTAATAGCACGCTATCTCAGCGATAAAAATCCACGCTAGCCAGCGATAATTATCCTAGCGCTAAGAGCGCTTAGCGATAATTATCGCCCGTCGTTGATGATATGCCCCAGAGTTTCCTATTACATTAAACTGACAAAAGAAACTATTCATCTGAAGGTTTCAGCATTATCCTTTTTAATTCAGTTTCTAGATTTAATGTAATTCAAAGCTATTTACCACGCAATAAGAGCAGGTTATATTGCAAAAAGTTTATAATAATGTAGCACATAAAAGTTGTTTTTTTCTGATCTTTATGGATTGTGTTTGCCATACTGTGTGCACCTGTACTGCAATTACCTTGATATCCATTGCAAGAAAAATCAAATTACAGCAGAATACAGAAGTGGCGGCTGGGGCTTTCACTTCCCGGGTGGCATGTTGGTGCGCGTCGGGCTGGAAATCCGTTATCGATACCTGAGCCAATTTCTAGTGCACCAACTAGTTGTGCCGTTTTCAAAATGCAGGTATCCATCCGCCCACATTTTCAAATCCCCCTTTGTGACAATCACCATGAGAAGTCCATCTGCCAAAGTATCTCTTTAAAAATTATATTTTATGTACGTGTTTTGAGGTGGTGAGGGCACCTAAACCCTTCTAGAAAGTTGTGTAGGCATTCTCCCTCAATATATATAATGGCAGACTAGACCAGCTTTATGATGGGCTGACTTAAACATTGGTTCTGAGGCATAAATACCTTCGGGTCAAGTTTGCTCTATATAAAACTTCGTAAATAAATAAAATGATTGTCCTATGCTGTTTTCCTCCATGGCGCTGTTCCTGTGGTCAGTCCCCTCTTTTGTGTGTATGTCTCACGGCTAGTTTTAATGAATGTGAGTGTAATTATTGTGCATTATTATGCAAGGTGTCTTCTGTTTCCATTACTGCCCCTTCCTTACCCTACCACTCTAATTCATTTCCATCGAGGTGGAGGATAAGATACAGATTTTGACACACTTGTGTTCAATTGGCTATTTTTGTTTCTCTCAACTACATAAATGTACTCTCTTTAGGTCTGGCCAAGAAGGTTGAACTTCCAAAAAGCATTCAGTTTGCATATATGTGTATGATATTTCTATAGCGCAAAGACAACCATAAGGTAGTGGAGTGCTGTACATAGTCAAAAGAAGCATAAAATCAACTTATAGTAGAAGAGACAAATGGGGTGTGGACTTTTTACGTATTATGGTGTTGTGTTCTTTGAAGAAGTGAGGGGCATATTATCAAGGTCCGGCGTTACTATTTTTGCCACTTTAGCGGCAGAAAACTGCTGCTAAAGCGTTGATAATGGGCTTGATAATATGCCGCAGAGAATTCCTATAGAAGCCCATGTTCTGGTGTCAACATGGGCTTCTATGGGAATTCTCTGCGGCATATTATCAAGCACATTATCGCTGCTTTAGCTGCAGTTTTCTGCCGCTAAAGCGGTGATAATTTTAACGACGTGCTTGATAATATGCCCCCGAGTTTCCAACTCTTTCCTAAATTGGAGCAGCGCTGGGGCGGTCCTGATGTGGACAGGGATGTTGTTCCAGATCCTGGTTGCGTAGCTGGAAAAGGTGTGCTGCCTTGTGTGCATAGTAATGATGCATTTTGTGTACTGCACAAGTTGAATGGGCACAGGTTGGAGGTGCATTTAGAGAGGGCGTAGCCGCTGCCAGAGACTGACGTTTTTAACTATGGACAGGGGCGTGCCTTGGCTGAAGAGTTACCAAAGGAGAAGGCAGATCAGATCAGAAATTGACGAACAAATATCCTGCAAGATGTGGGCATCAGGAAAGAAGTGCAGACCATGGACTGGGACCCCAGTCTCTTGAGGGCATCACACATATACAGTAAGCAGGTATTTATAGATTTAAAAACAAAGTTGCCTTCTTTATTGATGGCGAATCCGCGAGAGGGCGCCAGACGCTGGATCTGCCCTGTCTGCATCCCTGCAGGGCACTGAGCTTGGAATCCGGATCTCCTGCAATCAAGGGCCCTGCTTCAGTTTGCTGACCCAGGCCGCGCAAACACCTCTGACACGCCAGGGATGGAATGAAGGTCTCTGTATTTGTAAGCTCCCTATGCACTACGCTGTGCCTCATGTCCAATGAACTACTCATGCCCACTTCTTGCCTTGTGCCAAGATGTGCCGCCACCTTAGAATCACTCTGTTCTACATGCATTGGCGCAGACATCTATTATTACTGGCTTTGAAATCCATGCATTGAAACATTATAGGCCGTGTTTGTTTATGCACAGCATGCAGCTGGTAGACGTGATTCGCCATACTTGGAACAGCCTTACAAGGTTTTTTATAAAAGAAAACAAAAATAATAAAAATTAAAAAATAAAATGTTCAACTTTTGGGTTTGGAGGTCGGGGCGAAGGGAATTCCACAAGGCTCTGCACCTTCCAGTGGCTGTGGTGTGCTCCTTTGTGCCAAGCATATGGTACCAAGCTCTTGACTTCCTTCCACTCCTATTGCTACTACAAATATGGAATTTGTAAGCAGCTGGAAGGACTTGCAAAGCGAAGGCCATGGGATGAAGTATATATTTAAAGCAGAATAAAAAACCTCACTCTCAGTAAGACCTGCAGCTAGACGAAGCCGGGTCTGGTGGCTGAGTGACCAATGCATCCTCTGCAGGGGCCAGTGTTTGACCTCATGCTCACAAGGTCAAATCCGGGCAGGTGCACTCAGCCTTTCATCCTTCTGAGGTTGATAAAATGAGTGCCATTGAGTTGGGTAACAATAAACATCTGTTATTCAGCACCTTCGGGAGGAATGTGTGTTTTACAAATACTAATGTTATGAAGTTATGCTTCTAGAATCCTAGCATGTCAATATGTGGGTCTGTTTTATCCAGAAAAGAGGTCAGCATTAGGACAGAGATCCCATCACCGCAGTAGCCGGTAGGAGAAATCTGACCACTGGAATAAGAACACTGAAAAAAAGTAGTGGGGTGGCATGTGAGGAAGAGAGACAGCCATAAGCTGTCTCAAGAAGAAATCTGGTAGCTATGGGTAAAAGTTAGCACTAAAACTCAGTTAAAGACACTGGGTTAATAGTCTAGCAGAACACCATACAAAGATGGCGACTCTAGGCAGAAGCGTCCATCACTCAAGGCACTGAGAGACAACATTTAACCAGAAATCAAAGAACTTGCCTTCCCTATCCTACAGTGGCGACCAGTCCTCGTTTCAGAAATAAAAATAGTTGTTTTTTCAGGCACACAGATGGCAGGTGAAGGACACTGTTTTCAAAATTATTAGAATTCTAGTTTGATGTGCCTTGTTTGGAAAGTTTTATCAGTCCACTTGAGGAATATGTACATTTCTGAATGGATATTTAAGTGTTGCTTAGCTATGAATAACTAACCTTTGACTGCAGAGGGCTGGGCTCACATACACTGCAGTGGAGAAAAGCAAACAGTATTGATTAGGGGCTTACACTTTATCCTTGACATCCAGTGACATTGATTACCCATCACTCTGTGCTTGACAGACCATGCAGGCTTGGCCAGGCAGGGCTATATTATCCTCTCACAACCTGCCTCAGATTCATGGCAAGCAGGGAAGACGTGTGGAGTAAAAAGTAGTGTTAAAAAAGTACAATTAATTTAACAAAATAACAACACGAGCTATGTGAATGATCACATTTACTTTGTGCTAATAAGAAATATCATTTGTTTATGTAGTGCAAAAACATATCTTCTGCTGCGTACAGCTCACGAGAAATAATTTGCAACAATGCATTGGAAAATGCTGAAAAAACTGCTTCTATGGACAGACGCCGAGTTCTACTTGTACATTGATGTTGTTTTAAAAGGGCATAGAAATAGAAAACAGACCACATCTTCACGATTGGCTGCATAGCTGGCAAAGCAGGGTTGAAAAGGCAGGAACCCTAAATGGACGGATGGCCGGAGTTGCCAAATTGCAGATTAGAAAGAGCAACAGCCTGAGGCGAGGACTTTTAAAAGCAGGGGGGGGAGGGGATGTGGGCGCCCACCTGCTTCTGTTTCCTTCCAACAGGAATGTCAAAGACTGTTTTGAGAAACATGAAAAGGAAAGATATTCATAGCCAAAAATATAATAAAACACACACTTATTTGTTTTTTTTCCTTAGCTATCTCTGATGTTCTCTTTTTCTTTACTTTACAGACAATAGAAGTAAAATAAATGACAATGTTTAATACAGCATAAGAGTGAATGCAAAGCGGCATAACTCTAGTCCCTAGGGATACATTCTTCACAAACTTCACATGATGTCGTGAAAAAAGGTTTACATTATTGACTATTGCTGTATGCTTGTAAAGCTATGAATAAAAAGTTATAAATGTTGCTTATTTTTAGTTACCAGTTATAGGTATAGTTATGTCAAGCAACTATAACTCATGCCCCCGGAATGCACAGTTTTCTCATAATTTCATTGCAAATGTTGCAGTGATATTATCAATGTTGTAATAGATGTCATGTGTGACGTAATATGGGGAGTAATTAGCAGTGCTCGACGAGGGCGCGTATTATGTGTACCTTAGGGAATACGTGATAGTTGCTTGAGATAACTAGAACTGGTGGATTTCAGTTTTTTAAAAAAAGTTTAAAATGTTATGTTGTCGCTGGTCTTCACCTTACTGTAACGCTACTTTAACCTATGTTTTTTTCAGTGAATTTCTAGGGTTCTTCTTAACATAAAGTAATATTTTATTAGCATATGTAAAGCCAACCACCCTCCGGTCACGAGCCAAGCCCTGCATTCAACCCTGCATTCAACCCCCTGCAAGCAGCCATTTCTCCGCTGGTAGAGGGGGTTGCCTAGCCCACCTATCCAAGCCACTATTGGCGCCAGGGGACCCATCCTCCGGGGACAAAAAAGATACCATTAGAGGACGGGGGCATGCAGCTCCACTAACCGAGTCTGTAGAGGCCCTGGAGACCCCATCCCACAGGCCCAAAAAGGTTTATATTAGGGGAGAGGGCATGCGTTACCCCCTCCCCAAGACCAAATGGGCCAGAGAAGCCCTACCCCCGCTGCAATATTTTAATTATAGGGGAGTGGTGTGCATGGCCCTCCACCCCGAGTCTTAGGAGACCCATGGACCTCTTCCCCTAGAGCCACCTATTATTTATAGGGGAGATGGGGCACATGGCCCCCCTCCCTGAGCCTTACCAGCCTCTAAAACCCCATCTTCTTAGGCTAAATACGTTAGTACTTGGGGAGAGGGGGTGTGTTGCCCCCTCCCCAAGCCCAAATTGGCCCCAAGGACTCCATCCCCAGGGCCATATTTGAATTAAGAGGAAGGGGTGCATGGCCCCCCCAAGCCTTAAAAGGCCCCAGGAACCACATCCCCCAGAGCCCCCCTCCCTTTTAATTTTACTTCAGCCCCAATTATAGGGTCCACTGGGTCTTTTATGGCTCGAAGAGGGGTCCACGCCGCGAACCTTCCCTACAATAAAGCATTTGGCCCTCCCCTCACCTACAATTAAGTATTTGGTCCTGGGGCCCATTTGGAATCAGGGAGGGGGGTTGCAAGCCCCCTCCCCTACAGATCAGGGTTTAGTACCAGAAGATGGGGCCCAAGGGGTCCAAATTAGCTCAGGGGCTCATGTCGCCCTCCCCAAATATGTTTTAAAAATGGCGAACCACTATTTTAATTTTATTTTTTGCCGTGATCCCATGGGAGTGCCACAGGATTGCATCAAAAATGGCTGATTTCTTTCTTTTTTGCCAGAGGGGACCCTCTGAGACCCCCCACAAGGGCTAGGCGGTCAGGCTAATCCTACCCTCCCCCTTATATATATATATTTTAAATAAAATTGCAGGACAGGGGACTAACACCTCAAGTCCTGTAATGGCTACCGTAACATTCTCATGTTGCTGGCAGCCAATCAGAGTGCTTGCTCCCATGGGAATCTGACTCCTGCAGGAGCACGGTGGTCCAAGAGAAAAAAAAGCCACCTGGGCCAAACAGAATGCTTTATTTTTCACAATCATGCTGTCCCTTGAACCCAACATTCCAGATATACAAATAGTTTTGAGACTTCATCTCTCAAAAACTTCCGAATGAATGTACACCGAATCACAAAGCAGCACATTTTCTGGATGAAGATCCAGCTCCCTGCCAAATTTAGAACAATTCTGTTCAGCAGTTTTTGCACTAGCGTTGTTCAAAAATGTCTATTTAAAATGCATGGGGATTTTGCATTTTGGGGCCTCCCTTTTTTCTTGGCCCCCACTTGATAGATCACCCTGAAGCTTTCCATGCACAAACTAGGCAAAAAGTAGCACTTTTTAGGAAGCTTTTAAGAGGATTCGTCAAATGGCACTATAGTTATTAGCATAAGAAAAAAGCCATTTCCTGTGGAAACGTTGGACTAATTATAACTACTCAATGGGGTGACTGCCATTGGATAAGATATATATCCAGCCAGGATCTAGAACTGGTAGAGTTTACAGGTAATAAATATTGATTATGGAACGCTCATTTAGATCAGTGATTCCAAACAGAAGGTCAGAAGTAACGCCATGTGCCGTGCTTAGCTACGTATGGATATACTGTCACTCCTGACTGACAAGGCACCCGTTGGCATATTTGCCTGTCATGTCCAGTGCCTGTCAATCACACCACATTGGTTAGTTCATTATAACTGAGCCTGCCCTCCAGCGTCACCCTCAAGCCTTCGAGTACTGCTCACTCGAGGCAGTGACAGTGACATCACATGGACCCTAATGATACATGTGGGGGAGGGGGAGAGACAGTACCGACAGGAGGAGGCAGAGGATGTAGTCAAATCGAGTGTTCCACAGCTATGAAAAGAAAACATATAAAATAGACGTCACCGAGAACTTGGCGACAGCCTTCCACCTATCCAAGTGGAAAATAATAAGCACACAGCATGCTAATGGGGTGCTCTTTTCTAGAGTTTGAGGGCCTGATTCTATCCTTTTATGTGCAGAGTTCTCTGCCCCGACTGTGTATTCTCAGCAGTCGTAAACTTACTATTAACTTGTAGTTTGTGAACGCAAAAGAAACCTGTAAAATTACACAAAAGTGTAAATTTACCCCTGCGAATTAGCCCCTCTGTGTCCAAGGGAACTGCGGGGTGGGATTGACAAAGCCCCTCTGCTGAATGAAGAGATGTTTGTGGAGACCCCCCCAGTCCTACATCACAAATTTTGTTTGTGAAACCTGGTGCAAAATGCACACTATTCTCACACCCAATTACACAGATCTCTCTGTAGCAGAAACAAAGCAGCTGCCAGCAAGCTGCTGCCACATTGTGAGTGTCTGGCATGCTCTTGTGCCAGATGCTGTTGGAACACCAGCAGTCCCCCGACTTCTCTTCCTCTAGCCAACGGTTTGTCCTTTTTACAGATTTTAAGAATGTTACTGAACTAAAGGTATAACATGTTGTTAAAACACTAGAAAAACAAACCATGCTAGTGTAAGATTGAATTATGAGTTCAAATGGGATCAGATCCAACCTGGACAAGTTTCTAAAGGCATGCTTGCATCTTCATGCATCTGAGCAGTTTTTGCTTTCTCTGCTGCCATATTCTTTTGGCCTTGAGTGTTTCTGAAAAAAACACTTGCCTTGATTTAAAAAAGTGTGCTAAGTGAGCTGACATTCGACCACTTGCTCCTTCTAGCTTCATTTTGTTTCTTTAGTGAACATTGAAGAAGACACGTGAAGCTGAACCACCTTTAAGCAGTTCAGTCCACAAAGAACTAGAGTGAGAGATATAAAGAAATATACTGATGAAATTATCTTGCCTAAGGTCTTATGCCTAGGCAAAGTTGAGAGCATTCACCGAACTCATTTGCTTTTCTGGCTTGGTCGGCACTATGTAGCCAAAGCCAATAGGAGCATGCACACAGGTGTGCTCTTCCTCACACACTCACACACACTCACGCGCACACACACACACAGCATCCAGCATCAACATAAAATAGAACTGATATGTCCTATAGAATAGCATGTACCACCATGACACACCACACATAAACAAAAATATACAAGGCCCAGACTGTCCCATAATTCTGGAAAAAGAACATGTTAATCACCTTAGAAATCCGTAAGCAAATGCTAAAGGCCCTCCCATCAGACTCTCCCCCCAAAGCAAGCCCCTGAACTTTGCTTATTAATGGGAAACCCTGCCTGGATGGCCTCAGTATTCTGAATGAAGATATCCAACAATTTATCACATACATCTTGAGAGGGTTGCATTTTCACAGAACAGGCTCTGGGATGGAGAAATCACTTTGGACGTGGTACCCCCAGCCAACCAGCAGGGGCGCTGCTTAGTAGGGATATTTGGGAGGGGGTGTGAATCGCAAATTTCCTAACTAAAAAAGCAGGCGCCTGCATGGTGAAGGGGTAGATGGCCAATGTTTGTGATGGACTATTTCCATTTTGAACAGGATCAGTACTGATTTTCATTAGGTGGGCCTCCGTCTAGAGTGGGCAAAAAACTATGGGTCGGAATGCTACTCCGAGAGTTTGGCACTGGTTAGACTATTTGCATGCATTCACTTTGGCCGGAAGACCCTGCCTTGGGATCACTTTTTTAAATTGATTTCCTTTGCTCGCCCTTTTCTTTGTCTCTGATAAGAGAAACCTTGACGGTAGAGTTGTCAAATCAGTGCATGTAGGCAGGGCTCCATGCTTCCATCTTTGTATTTCACAGATCATTTTATCAAGTGACAGACGGACCCATGCACCAAGCCTGAGTTGTTAAAAGGAAGTGAGTGTGCCAGCAGATTAATAGGGCGAGCCGAGTCGGAGCTACGACTTGAGTCTGGCTTGGCTCTAAGAGTTCGTGCATGACCCGAGCCATGAAAATGGTTGGCTTGTATATCATGAAACAAACATAATGTAATAATATGAAACAGCCTCTTCTAAATTCCAAAAAGTCTATTTCTTTAACATGTGGAAGCGTTTCACCTTAGTACATCAGATTATATCACTGCATAGACAGACATTTATGAAAAGTGATCATTTTTAAACATGAACTTAGAAACATTAATGGCTTGCCCCCAACGACAATGCATTAGTGAACTAAGAGGCAAGTCACTAGTCCTGTAAACCTAAACCTGACCTAGATTCTTATTATAGATGGAGCAACATTATAGTCTATTAAATCGAACATAAGCGGTTCTTGTACAGCGCACATGCTGAACTCAGATATTTAAAAGTGCTCTCATATGTGATAATAAAGAAAATGGAGACTTTGAAATAAAATATCCACCTAGTATCAGACAGTTTGGACAGGCAGAGAAGCCTGTATTGATTCCAGGTTGTTTTGAAATCCAGCCACCAGATGTATCTCTGTCTCTCCACTGTTTTACATCAAAAGCCTCTGTTTTGCTTTTTATTTGTGGCAAAAAGACAGACGCAGACGTAGTAGACCCGACTCTGGGCCCTCTGTCTGAAATACAACATCAAACATTTATTTGGGAGGTGTGACACCACAAGCCCCCCACTCGGGGCTACCCCCGGCCAACCAGAAAGGTACTCAGAACATAAAATCTGGAGATGACAAAGATTCTGGTCTGTATAGGACATCTGGCAATTGTACTCTGAGTAGGCCTGGGGTAAAAATCCGTTCCGCACGCGGAAATTGCGATCATTTGACATTTTCGCGTTCCGCGGAGAGCGCGAAAATGTCAAAATTTCCGCAATCCGCATTTTACCGGAAATCTTTTGCTTGCTCGCGCTGTAAAATAATACATTCTTGCGTGCGCGCGATCGCCTTACCTGAATCCCCGCGTTCGCCGACAAGTTTTCCCGATCCGGTCGCGTTCCCCACGACATGTTGGATTGTTGGTAGCCATTTGCGCTGTCTCGTGACAGTTCGCGCCCGCAGTAACATCATTCGTCGCGCGATCATGTCTTTCTTCTCGCGATCATGCACCGCGAGACAAGTGAAAACAAGATGGCCGCGCCCACAAGCAACCGCATGGGTAAGTTGGCGAGCCGCGACCACGCAAAACATACTGCAAACGGGCGGGAAAAAAACTTCCGCATCTTCGCGATATTTCCACGTGTTTGTGGAGATTTTTTTACATTTTCGCGATAATTTGCGAAAGTGAATTTCGCAAATTCCGCCCACCCCTAGCTCTGAGGTGCCCTTAGAAAGCCAACAGCACTAAGAGGGCATCCTCTGGCAGACTCAACGGCCAATAACCTAATATACCACTTTAATATACTATCATACACTTTCTTCAATATGGAGCTTAGTAATCATAGATCTGATTGATTGATTGATGGCATAACCATATAAAGAATACTTTGGTGTGCCCATTTGCAATACAAACTGTTACCTGTTTGAGCTAGGCTTCACTATTGCTCCATTTTCAATCTCGAAGTTTCTGTAATTTTTTTTAAAAATAGCCAATATATTTCTCAGCTAGTTTTTTACTAACCTTAGACAAGAACTACCCCATAAAACCTGCGATACCCTCACTCGCCAAGGCTTTTCTGCCTATGTGAATACATTGTAATGACTCATTGCCCTTCCATTTATAACTATAGGCCAAAGATCTCTGAGGCCACTGCAGGGTGGATCGCAGCACTGCACTGAACCACAAATAAAGCCTTTCCAACTCACAAAATGGGTTAGTGACCCATACCATATTGCAGTTAGGAATGGTGGAACCATAATTCCAGCCTCAAACCATTGATCTGTTAACATCACCTCCAAGGAGGTGGTAACATATTCACAAAGGCGACGGGATCCCCTTGAGTTACCACCCCCTTTGCGCCACTGACCCTAAGTTCAATAGGACTCGCTCTGTGTTTTTTCCCTAGCATTTACTACCAGCACTTCCTAGGTGGTAACTCAGACAAAATTAACAAAAATGGTTGAATATTTCAAATTAAAAGACCCATTTATAACACCAAACATTAAATCAGGTGCAAAAATACACTTGATAGTTGCCACGAACTGTTTTTGTACAGTGGTGTTTTTTTATTGTATATTAACACTGGGGTCTAAATGAACTATAAAAACATCAGTTGTGTTTTTGGAGGGAAAATATTTATGAGCTAATGAGCACATTACCAAAGTACTTCAATGATGTGAATGTATATGAGCAACACAAAATATATTCCATAATACAGCAATAAAACCATATTACATTTTGTTCCATAAATTATTTTCTCTGCTCGCACGAAAATGGATGCATGTGTTCTACAAATTGATATGCCCTTTTTTGTGGGCATTATTCGCTCTGATGTATTATATATGAGCTATTAGTGTTTGCTCCTGTCAAAATCATATTATTATTATTATTATTATTGTGAGTTACAGGCCCAGGACATGAGTGTCTGACTTCTGTATTTGCCTCGTCTAATATGTTTCAGATATTCTTATTTGAAAGAAAGTATTATGAATAATGCAAACCTCAAACTATAATGAATGTGTCACATAGTGAAATGTAAAATAATATAATGCCTAGCTGCATTTACTTGAAGCAGCAGACACAAAGCACTGCATGTGAAAGTAACTAAATGACAAAAAATTGCCACGCACCACATAGTGAAGTAATCAGAGCCCTAATGGATTTTCTCAGTGCTGAGGACAATTGTTTCCCCTTAAGGCCAGTGACTCTACAGTGCAGTTCATGAATTTATAACGACTTACAGAAACATAAGTGGTCACATTATATGGGATGAAAACATCTTTCCAGCACAAACTCCATCAGAAAACACGGACAACCTCGTTGTATACTTATCCAGAAAGAGTAATTCATAATTCACACGCTTCCAACAGAGTAAGGCTCGCAAGAAGTTAAAAACATATGCTGTGGTGACCTTGATTTAAAAGTGGTAAAAGTTATGATAAAAGAAAGTTTGGAGCTGTAAAAGGTCAGAAGGAACCCCAATGATCATGGACTTGCTCTGAATCATACTTTTTAAAAGGTTTTTTTGTAGGTATATAGGCAGAGCGTTGTACCTTGCGCAAGCAGTTGGACTGCAGATTGTGTACATTATGCGCCTGATTCTGAGTTTGGTGGTGCAGGAGCGGGACCATCATGCCACCGCCCGCTCCCACACCGCCAATCCTGTCTGTGCACTGACCGCCAGATTGCGACTTTTGTAGTCACTGGCGGGCGGTTCTTTGGTGTTCCCAGGGCGGTGGCTATGAAATACGCACCACAATGGGAACGTCAAAGGCAGCACCTGCACTGCATCGACTGATGTAGTCCATGCCGTGCAGGTACTGGGGTGCATGCACACAGGGGGGAACAACATGTGCCCCCCTGCATGCACCCCAAGACTAAAAGGCATCAGGGGGCCCTGCAGTGCCCCCTTGGTTTCCTCTACGCCACGGTTTTGATGGAGGGGGTACCGTCATGAAAACCATGGCAGAGAGGAAACTCATTATATGCTTGGCGGGACAGCGGCGGTCCATCCAAGTATATTACAGCCTCAAGACCGCCGCAGCACCACTGTCAGGGATCCCTGATCCCTGGCAGTTGTGGCAGTGCAATGGCAGTCCGACCGCCCACCTTGTAATGGAGCATTTGGACCACCAGTGTGGCGGCTGCTGGGCTGCCACAGCCGCGCCACCGTGAATGTGGTGGTCCGTGGACCGCCAGACTCGTAATCAGGCCCTAAGTGGAGAATAGACAAATACGTTTTTAAACACATGTAGGCACAGGGAGATTAAGGATTTTGTCCGAAATCGCACGATGTTGAGTCAAGCGCCACGGTCCGGATTTAAATCCGGTTTACCAGGTCCAAAGGTGGCATCTTGAGCCACAAACACACACCTCGCACCATCATTCACTGCAGACGATGATATCTGCAGATGAAACAATTGCCAGTTTGCTACCTGTTGTATGCCAGGGCTGTGCAATTTGAAATTGTTCGGAAGTCGAAAGGTCGTATTTCAGCCCAATATTAGCTTTTTATTGAATTATTAATTTGACATATTTAGCAGGAAAAACGTGTTCATAGTATGCAAAGACAAATCATTAGAGTTAACATTTTAAATACATTCATTACAAAAGTAAACCCCAAATGGAAAACTTGAAATTTGATGGAAAGTGAAATGAAACAAACCTGCTACAAAACTGAATATTGTTTTTAAAGAAATGATTTACTATAAAACATTTCGATTATTGATTATATTCAAATATAGCAGTTTGCTTTTTGAAAATCTGAATGCTCCAGATAATCACACACTTTTATAGAAATTAGGAAATTTTGAGGATTTCAAGTGTACTTCTCAATTTGCTATTCATGTACAAAAATATGAAATATTAACCCGGCCTAGTGGGGTTTATTGTTTCAGGCAGCACAAGAATGTGGTTCCATCTGTGAGAATCAGTCACTTAGTTAGACGAAATAACTTTTCTTTCCTTTGTAAATTGGAGGTCAGCTAATGGCAAGTAAGAATGCTGGTCTATTCACAGGGCTTCAAACCCAACAAATCAAAGACACTTGTGGTATTGCTGCAGGCAATAAACTATATTCAAAATGAGTTCCTCTTACCGGACTTAAAGTTGTGCAGTGTGAGTGAATTAAGAGATGTGAAAGGTTTCAGTAATAGGATATGGTAAAATTGCTGAGTTGTAAAATGAATGAATTATTGATGATACAAGTTGTATGCAGTGGAAAGACAAACATAAATCACAGAGCCAGCATTAAATATAGGTGGGACAAAAAGCCCTATGATATACCTGTTTCATTAGAGCTTTAGGGATTGTGAAATGATGGGCCTGTAACATCTCCACGTTGGTGAGCTTGCAAAAACCAATATTATATATATTTTTGTGTCTGCCCATTATTCCATTATATCTGGAACTGGGTTTCTAAAAAGTTGAATCCATTAAGCAGTTAATACCATTACTACACTAGGCTCAAATTTGGTGCAATTGTGAGATTAAGCGATTCAGGGATGCTTTAAGTCATTAGTAAATAACTAGATGTATCAAGACTTAACTAGATACATCAAAAGGGGGGTCTAAGGGAAATATATTTAAAGACCACAAGGTTTCTAGTCCCTTAATTTCCAATATACTATAACAAGAAAGAAACCTAGGTTTCCTTGTTGTTGTTATATGCTTTAAGTCATACCTTTATTATGAGACTTGGGTTTAAATATCTACTTGATCAGTTGGTGCTTACTGCAGTAAATATCTACGGTTACCTCTGAAATGGCTTCTGCTGGAATGTCACAAGTTAAATCTACACATAAAGACCTGAGTTGAAACTTAGGATTTCAGTAGACCATAAATGTATAGGTTAACCAAGACCTTCCTATTATTCAGAATGGATATGAGTGAGCTTTTGAACACACTATGGGCTTGTACTTGTAGAACCACAGGCAGTATGTGTCTTATATATTAAATTTCACGTCTATTGCAAAAAGCATCCTTTACTCAGTCATTTGGATTATCTGTGAACCAAACTAAATGCTTTTTAAATTGTCCCAGCTCTTAATAGATAGGCATAAGTCTCGCTTTGTGCCCAATATACAGAAAAATGAAGAAGTGGTGATTAGCAAATTTTCTGAAAACTTATACTGCTGAGCTGTCGGGTAGTTTTTGGAAATATGTAAAACGAATACTTATAAAATCAGTATCTTTTTTTTCCATTTCTAGATATTTGTTTTCAGCTTGGAATGCTCACCCTAGGTGTATCTATTTGGCTTGCAACTCTTGATTCGCTGTATTGGTGTTATTATTAAAGTATCTTCTGACTGTTTTTAGTGTTTTATATGTATTTCTTTTGTTGATATGTGATGTAGCACTTTTGGCAGAAGGTCTTTATGATTCGCTGTTAGGTACAATATTTAATTCATCTACAAATATCTTAATAACGTAGTTAATATAATGTTTTTTATGTATTGCATGTTTTATGGATTCGATTTTCTGAAAAAAACTTTTGTAATATATTAAAGCAGCTTATAATGATATGTTTCATTGGTGGGGGTTCCCAGCATAAAAAAAATCTTTAACAGGATTTAAATATAGGAAATTATGGTAAAGATAAATACTATTGAACTACTGTCACTCAGCATTGAGTTCCACCTCAGTGAGTAATTTCATAAATGCATTTACACCAACAGTATGATTTGAAGGTCTAACACGATGCATTACACGCCATGTTTCAAGGAAAGGGGATTCTGATTGTGGGGTATCTGGACCTGTGGTCTAGTTCAACACTAGGTTTGTAATGACTCTGTATTGGGCAGTTTATGAGAAGTCCAGCCGGCTCGTAGGTAGAGCCTCATTACATCTACAATATACTTGTTGATTTGAATACTTTTGGATTCTGTCATCCATCCTGGAATAACACTACATTTTGGCAACAACTGGAAACAAAATGCATGCCTCTTCAGTCAAGATTGAGACTCCAAACTCAACGCACCTACATTTCTACACCTCTCTGAGAAATTATTATGTTGAAAAATCTGAGCATTCTCTACTACTGACACATTTGTTTTCTTGTTAATAACAACATGTCAACTATTTTATCCGGTGCAAATCAATGTATTTAGCACTATCATCGTAAGCTGCCAACTCTCTTTACTGACTTCTTCCTGGCGCTTATGCCATGTGCAATCTCCATTGATGTTCCGTGCCCTCCATCGCTTGCACTTATCATGCTGTATTCTCCATGGTGCTGGATCAGAGGCCTGTTTGGAATACTAATGAAAGAGATTTTGCAGAAGATTTGTTCTACCTCTGTGTCAACCCGCATTGAGTCAGCAATTTCTTCAAGATATGCTGATTACATAAATGCACTCCAACACTTGATCGCATTCTTCAACAATCTGGCTGTTGCGTTACACCTGGCTCAAAAGGACTTCTGCTGTATTATTGCTAACATGCATTGTTTAGGTAATTCAAAATTGTGGGTACAAAGTTGTGTAGCGCTGACGACTCAATTATCCACAAATATAACAAAATTGTAAAATTTTAATAATAACTTGTTTGTAGAACAACAAATTGACAAAGACAGGTATACTATTATTGACATGAATTCCAGTGTGCGGATAAGCTTCTGGCACCATTAGTAAGGAAAATATTAGCCCAGCTCCTATATTTTTATGATCACGTAGTTAACTAGGAATTAAGTGGTCTAAGTGGATTTTTGTTTCCAATTATATAAGGGTATGTGAACCAAACTTAAGTGCTGGAAAAAGGCATCACTTTTGTTACATTTTTTAGGCCATGAGGGTCAAAATGTGTTTGAAAACCTTCTGGAGTTAACAGATGAAGGTGTGGCCTCACATTTAAATGAATAGGAAACATGTATCAGAAAACTTGACAAACCTTATCTCCCCAAGATTTCTGCAGTTTTAAAACTATGTCATTTTAGTATGAGGATTCAAAGACAAGGTGAATCTGTTGAGGTATGTGTCACTTCTTTGTGCAAACTAACCTCCATGTGTGAATTTTCAAATACAATGGATGAGCGTATAAGAGGCCAGTTCCTGCTTCCATTTAAAACTGACACAGTAAGACATGAACTGTGGCTGAAGAATCATCCTAAATTAATTAAGGTGTTGACTGTTGCCAAGTCTATGCGGATGAATTAACTATCTGGTGACACAGGAACTGTAGGCACCAAATCTAAAATAATTATCAAACCCAAAGCACACTTTTCAAAGTGTTTATTTTAGGTGTGGCAAGGCAACCCAGGTAACATGGAAAACCACAAAGACTGCCCTTCAAACAAATTCATGTAGAAACTGAGTGGGAAAAGAGGGAATTACTCTATTAGTTTTACAAGCACAAAGGTAGTTGATAATGTGTATTAACTAACTACTGATTGTGTCAAGATTCTGTTGCAAATCATAGAAAAAATCCAAAAGTTAATGGAGTCATGGGTGAGAAGTGTGAACATTAGGTTTCATTGAACGGGATTGAGATTAGAATGATGATGGATGCTGGTGCTTGTCAATATCTGACCAGGGTTCTAAAGATAAGTTAAAAGGAGTGTTGACATTAAAGAAAACTGATGTAAGAGCTCATAATAATGGAGGAATCCCTAGAAAATGGTTGGTTACTTTGAAGTGAAAATAATGTTCAGAGATAACAAATCTGAAGGGAAAGTTTATGTCCCAGTTGTGGGGCATTCTGTTTTGAGTTGGCCTAATCAAAAACTGTTAGGTACATTGCCTAATGTAAATACCTCTCCTCAAGCTCCAGTCATCACTTTTCTAGACCTAGAAAACAAGTTGGTCATTGACCTCCCAGAACTTTTAATTTAGGACGTAGGCTGTTTAAAGGGATATTTGCATCACATTAAATGTAAAGAAGTGGCTGATCATTCAATTTGTAAGATGTGGAATATTCCCTACAGTATCAGTGATCCAATTAAAGCTAAATTGAATCATGTATGTGTATGGGAATCATTGACCAGGTCCAACATTGCCATAAAGGTAGGTTAGCTGACAGAAGCTAAATATTTTACCACCATTTCATTCACATCAGCTCATCACCAGATCAACATCAGTGAGGATTCAAAGATCTCACAATCTTTATTATGCCCACATTCTGTTTTAATTCCATGTCATTTGGTTTATCTTCTGCAGCCTTTCTGTTCTAAAGATGAATAACTACTATCTTGGTAAACAATCCTGGAGTATTGTTTTTCTGGCAGGATGTTTGTTTTTTTGGAAGCACATGTGAAGAATATGGTTCAAGAGTAAAGAGAATACTCAGATTATTGAAGTAAGATGCTCTTATACTAAAGGTGCCGAAATGTAAATGTAGTTTTCAGGAAATATACTGTCAGGGCCATACCATATTGACTAAAAGAGTACAGCCCAATGCTGAATTGATCAAAGCCATACAAGATATGTCAAGCCCAACTAAGCGTGAGGAAGTACATGCATTCCTTTGAAAGGCTGAATTGTATTGTTGATTTATGCCAGATTTTGTCAATTGGACTTTTGAGTTCTCCATAAGAAAGGAATCAAAATGGTTTGGAGTACGGGGTGAGAGAGAGTTTCAGGGTGTTAAGAAGGGTCTAGTTGGAGCTCATCGCTTAGATAGTTTTGTGCTTCTGGTAGTGTTGAGACAAAAGCGTGAAGATGAAGAGGTCACTGTTGCATTTGCATCAAAAGCATGACAAGAAGTTTAGAGTAAGTAGTTGACCACAGAAAAAGAATCATTGACTATATTTTGGGCCATGAGGTCATTTAAAACATATCTATGGTGTGTGCAATTTGATGTTCACGTTGATCACATACCTCTTTAGGAGATATTTTGAAAGAAGGTTTTGGATTTCATATCCTCAAGTATTTTCAAGTGGACTGTGGCCTTACAGTATTTCCACTTTTCAGTAATATACATCACAGGCCTTACCAATTGGAGCCTGAAGTGAATTGTCAGTCCATAATGGGTTTATTTGCGGAGGATCAAGATTGAAACCTCCGAAATGCTTGAGTCCACATTCATTACGATCTTGCACGTCAGTCATCTTAGAATGAGAAAGACTAAGGAGAGATTGAGATGTAACTGTTGGTGACTAAGAAAAGATATTCAGATTGAGTAAATGGTGAAAGAGTTTATGGAATGTAATCAGAGTAGCAAGATTAGAAACATTAGAACCACTCCAACGGTTCCCTCTCATTTGGTGCAACACCTACGTCTATGCTGGTGTTGGTAGACATGTGTCCAGGAGTGCCTGAGTTGTCCATGGTAAAGGAGGTTAACAAAAGGTCTGTTTTTTGTTTTCTGGATAATATGTTCCACAGAGAGTAATCCCAAAGTCATTCTCACAGATAATGGAATCTAAATGACTTCTAAAGAAATTGAATCATTCCGTAAAGAAAGGAAAAGTGTTCAAAGGAAATGTCCTCTCTAAGGCACATGGTAAACCTAAAGAAACTACAATTCATTTACATAATTTAAGAAAATAAGTTGCTTTAATTTTAAGCAGAAATATATATATGTAGAACAAAAGGTGGATATTATATACATAGACTTGGCATGGTGACAAAAGGCCCGTTTTTAAGCTATTTGAAAAGCCATATAGCTATCGCGTATACAACTAGATTGAATTCAGCCATGAGTGGCTATCAGTTTGCAGCATTTCAAAGCAGACGAAGTTTACATCAGACATTTACAACTTTTTTGTCCTCCTGAGTCCTTTAAGTAATATGGAAAGTTATTGGCTATGCCTGGCCTCTTCCGTAATACTCAGTTCTGTCGATAGATATTGTGCCCCTAAGAAATGTCAAGTAGGTGATTTCATTTGTATGGGGTGTGGCCCCAAACAAACATCTTGGCTGAGGTACCTACATACCACACATGCAGACACATTGGTAAAGAGGTTATAGAGGATGTATTATCTATGTGCTGAGAGGCTTCAAGGTCACAGCATGTCTCCAACAATGCCCTTTGGGAGAGACCCAGGGAGCCGACACTGGCACATGTACCCCTCATGAGAGTAAGAAGCAGTTGCAGATGGAATGCCCCATTTGGTGCCCTAGTGTGATAGAAGCCATGATGTCATGTCTCTGAATGTGCAGCCTGCACCTTCTGATCCTGGACACCAAGGCCCCCCTCTAAGTGAGGGTAGTCTTTCACCGTCAATGGGGGTCTTCAGGACCCTTATCTTGCAACCCCTGAATTTGTCTTTCCTTGCTGAGCACATGAAGCACATGCACTTCCTTGGAGTTCCAATGTGGGCGCACACTTACACCAACTGGGGTGGCACGCCGGGTTCTGTAACCCTAGCCTGGTACTTCAAGGGTACCTTTCTTTCATACCAATGGCAGCTCCAGCATAAAAGGTACCACTTATCCCTCCTCCAGACACATTCATAGTCATGTTTGCTAATTAGGCGCCTCCCTGAAATGGTAAAATATGTGTTTTGACCTGGAATTAGCAAGAGTCAAAATGTGCTGTGACGGATAGTCCCGGTCACTACCGTAGGGGGATGTACATTCCATACCTCACTTTTAAACTACCCAGTCGTAAGTATTTTGTGTTTTGGGGACGGTTTGCTAAATGTAGGAGTCTTGGTTTCATGGCTATCAAAGGCTGAGGGCCTGTGTGTCAAAATACCACTAAATATGCACTGCAAATCATTAGACAATCTGTAATGTGCCACCTCTAGCAAGAAAGACCCAACTTCCAAACATTCACCTCAAAGTTTTATGTTTTTTAAGCGAGGTTTGTGCAAAGGGTCACAATTATGAGGCTTTAAACAGCAACAACTTGATGAGATTTGTTTCTTAAAAAAATATATTTTAATCTGCCCCGAACTGGTTCCTGCCTTGTAGAGCAGGTCCTTCAAGGCGCACGGGTTCACATCATGGCAAGGGGTGAAGGGGCCCCATGTGAAGGAATAATAAAGGAATGGCCTGGTTCGCCACAGCACTGGTGAGAGTCAGATCTTAGGAGTGCATTCAAAGATGCGCTCAAAGGACGCACGCGAGCTACTTGCGGCTTTTTCTAGTTCCTATAAAACGTGCATAAGCAGGTGTGAAATAGGCATTTGTTAAATACCGCAGAAATATTCTGAAGTTACGCAGAAATAGGATTTTATCTCTGTGATCCTACGAATGTTTAAGTCGTACATGTTTGAGCAAATTTAGGAATTTTAAAATGTTTGGCTTAAATCTCTCTTACTGTGCAAACAAAAATATCTCAATAGATGTTACCAATCCACCTTCCAATCTTGTGAATTTTAAAATGATGTTTGCACCTCCTTGTTCACTCAGTGTACGCCTGGATCATGTTGGTGTTTCCAAAACGTCGGCAAAAAGTATTTGAATTCCTTAAAGTTTCCTACTTTGACACTCAACTTTTTTAAAACTTTGTTTTTAACATCCTTCTCATGTGATACTTGTGTACGGGAAACAGCGTAGTTTAAAGATGTTGAACGGTCCGCATATGTAAAGTAGGCGATTCTGGCCTGTGTCTCTCCTGCGAGTTACACGTACAGAAATTATGACTTTCTGGAAACAAAAATTAAAAAAATAGAAATAAAACGACCCGATGTGTTTGGTTCAGTCTGAGGTATTATCCATGATGCTGGAAGCCGGAGATTGATTGGAGGGTCAGGCTATCTGCCGGAGCATCCATCTTGCCAAGCCTGAAACAATGGGCGTCTTTGGACCACCAGGGCGTGCACACCCACTGGGTGGTTAATGAACCTGTATTGTCATGTGATTGATTGCTGCTGGCTTAAGCAGAGGATGGAAGCCCGCCTCAGTCGCCTTGGGCCCCTGGCGACCTGAGCCCTGGTGGCTTCTTGTCCTCACAAAGAGGAAGCGGCCAGTTCCCATGCAGACAATGTCGGCCCATGCCGGGGCGAGCTTTGTTAACCGGATTAACACTTGAAAACTCCTCTGAGTTGGAATCTTGTCCGGCATGGCTGTGTGTCATTGGGTGGCATCAAGCAGTTGGCAAGGCAAGCCTTGTCATGGTTGTTATGCTGTACAAAAATTCCTCCTCAGGGTGCCACGATGTCCTATTGGCCTGTGAGGAGTTGTACATCATAGTCGCTGTCAGGAATGGAGGCACCCATGGTGCAAGGGGCCCGCACTCCGTTCACCTCAAAGGGGCCCCCCTTGAACTGGCTAGCTGGAAACAAATAAAACACTCAGAAGCAGCAAGGCTGTTAGGGAATGGGTAATAAGGCCCCCCTCACCTTACCTTGCAGGGGGGGCCCTGAGGTTTTGTTACCCCACTGGTCATTGCCTAATCTAAGGTGGAGTGCCATGCACAATGGTCCAGGTTCAGAAGGGTGTGACAAGCATTCTGAAATATAGGGTCCCCCCTATAGCTGTGCTCAGTTGCGACCAACACAGGAGGTGCAGCAGTACACTGTCAGAGAGTTCATCGCCTCTCCAGTGACACAGCGGCGCGCGGGCTCTGTGCTTGCGAGACGCTCACCTAAGCAAAAGCCTCGTTTCTAAAATCCTGATGTTTTAGGGGAATGTGACCACGTCAGGAGATGATTAAGTTTGTGCTGTTACTTGTTACTCATCCCCATAATGGGCTCAGGGTCACATCTGGATTCAGAGTTGGCCACCTCGCTTTCTTCTCTTCTTGAATGCGGCACACACACCTGTGCTCAGCTGATAAATGCATAAGCGTTCCTCTGATGTCATCACCCTGTTGTTCCATGGGGTGAGCCTACAGTAACCCTTTTTAACAAATCAATGTTCCCTGCCACCATATCAATACAGTTTTATATTTTACGATTACGAAATGGATTATGTCTGCGATCTCCCATTGTGCCAATAAATAGGCGTTAGCTAGTGCGGAATGCCACAGGGTACACGTATTCTATGTAAAGTTAGTTGATTCTGGCTTTTCAGGCCAATTCTGCCTGAATGGCGATTCTTTCTTATAAAGATTCAGTGTCGCTTATGGTGAGTTTGAAGATTCTTAACACTGCCTGGCCCAGGACCAGGCTATTTGCAAAACTATCTTTTCACACTTACAATTGTTCGAAATACTATCAGATTCAACGAAACCATGCCACGCCAGGGGTGTCATTAAGGGTACCCAGCACTCGCTACCACTCTCTTGCTTTGTGACTACTGATTTAGTATGGTGGCTACTGGCCTTTCAGGACATGGCCACCTTTAACTTCTCCTAGATGAAGTAGCTACCTGTTTGCTCCAGTTCTCACTCAGAGGAGTTAGTCGCATTGCAGAGACCTCATGTATCGATAAAAGATTTGTTAAAGAATGAAATGTCTCTGAGATAGTAGCATGTATCTTATTTTGCTATCTTAGGGGCAAGAACTATGTGTGATGTAACTTCAGCTACTACTATAGTGTGCGGGGCATAGACCATTGTACCAGGTTATTCTTTCTCCAAATTAGACCCTTCATTTGATAGGTCGACGTCAGAATGCCCCTGTGTCGCAAACATTTTCACTTTTAGCAAGTCTGGCTGTTTTTCTTCTGTTTTAGTTCTTTTGTTTTTTTGTTGCAACATTTGTTTATTGTCTTTTTTAATAATAACAGAGCAGCGCCTTGAAGACAATCAAGCACTCAGTGCGATGGGTACAGAGATTGGAACAAGAAACATCCGAGAACCCAAGAGAGCGATTTTTGTTCTTCTTTTGTGTTTTTTTAAAACTATTTTTGTATTTCTTATTTTTGTGACTGTAATAGCCACTCCAAGAGAAAAGTCCCCCTAGACCGCTTGTCATTAGATAAGATATAATTATAACTAATAGAACACACTCTTTCAGTTCCATGATGTCTCTGTTCTCGGATGTAATAAAACTGCACTTTCACACATTGATGATCTAAGAAAAAAAGAATTTAATTTGTTAATGACTCAGGTTATATGCAGTGTACCTGTAGACAAAGTTTTTTTATTTAATTTCATCTTTTTTAACTTAAATATGTATTGCTGTCCTCTCCGCTGAGGTGATGCACGCGCATCGACAACCTTGTGACGTTTCCCCACCTGTAGATGGAGCTCTGAGAGTTTGATCACCTCACTCTTTTTTTGTCACCCTGCATTTATATTTCTTACACTTTGGGATTTCATTCCTAGTCTGCTGCTTGTCATTCCAGGCATGTGCCAGGTTCTAGACCTGATAATTGCTGCGGGAGCTGCAGGTCACAGTTAGTTCCAAGATATCCTCTGGTTTATATAATCCAAACTTCAGGCGCCTTAAATATTGCAAGTAACTGTTTCTTCACGACATCCTCAAAGCCGCGGCGTCCATCACCCATCTTAGGCTGTCTTTCGCCTGCTGCTTGTTGGTTGGAAAGTCTCAGCAGCAAAGATTGCTAATGTATGGCCAGGAACCATGCAAACCATTATAATGTATATATAATGCATCTAAATGGACCTTTGGCATTGTCAGCAGTTATCATGATTTTTTTTCTCATTGTCCTTCCTAACTGGATTTTGTGTGTATTTTGTATTTCCTATTCACAGATTGTACAGCAGCCTGCGTTCCTTGGGGTGCTGTGCTTGTTTAAGAACTGTAAAAACAACAACATGAAACGCCCATGGAACATGAATGACAAAGTATTCCCAGAGGATATTACACTGTAAAATACAAAATCATATAGTCCACTGTAATTAATGATGCTGGACTTCCAGATGTGTTGCATTTCAGGAGAGAGCACGGCAGCTCTGCACCATTTAAGCACTAGAATCCGCACTTCATACTGTAGCGCTTTCTTCATCTTCAGTTACGGTCTCTCTAGTGCTTGCGACAGAAACTCGAGAGGCGTTGATAAACTTGCATGACTACGCCCCATTATGAAGGGTTCATTTTTAAGCAAGACAAAGGTACACATTGTTAAATCCTTCCTTCCGCTTCACAAAGGCTCGAATGTTGAAACCTCCTCTATTCAACCATTCTAGATAACCCTCACCGCCTTTTTCCTGGTCTCTGGTGGCTGACTGTTGAAGACAGAGAGTCCTTTCACATCTGGATCTCACTCTCAGTGGCTGACATTGTCTGATTCAACAACTGCATTTTGTAGTGTGCTTTGTAGTACTACAAAGCGTACCTTAAAGTGTATATTTTGCCTATTCTTATATGTGCGGAGTTCTCCATCTTGGCAGTGGAGTCTCCTCACATGTAAGTACAGACTTTGGTAGTAAATGTGGAGGGACATAGGATTCTTGGGGTGAAAAGGGGCAGATTCACTACTGAAGGGAATGGGATTAGGGAAGAGTAAGAGGAGTTTAGGGAGGGATTATGCATTCTGGTGAAGTTTTAACATTTTCAGTTTTGTTCGGCTTGCAAACGACACTTCCTGCAAAAACAGTAGATTGAAGGACATTATTTCCTGCAAAGAACAATTTTTGTCCAAAATATTTTTTTTTGTTTGTGATTTTATTTTTGCTGGATGTTTTAGCAACTACTTTACAAACTTTTGTAGTATAACTTTTTATATATACGTCATCTGCTTTGCAATTACTTTGCATCAGATGAAGAAAAGTTAAAACAGAAAAAAAGTCAGCCAACTAAATCCAAAATGTAGTTCTTAGAAGCTTTTTATAGTGGATATGTTTGCACACCACCTTCAAAACTAGTGGAAGGACATTTCACACAGTCACAGTTATTCCAAAAATTATGCTGTTGAAGAAAAACCCTTGCAAACTTTGACGACTTGGACAGCTCCTGCCTGAATGGATCCTTTGTCTTCTATTCCCTAGTTTGTCAGTTATCTTAAAAGATAATGTGGTATGATAGCGGATGCGGCCTTAAATGTTCACAACAGACAATTTTCAAGTGGGGGCATGATGGTAGAGTATGGTGATGAACTTGATGTCAGAACACCTTTATGTGTTTACATTTTCCTGTCCACAATTCCAGTTTGTCACAATCACGCAGAGCTACTTTTGGGGGCTCAAATGTGGATTTGGGAAAATAAAAAAAATCTGAAGTATTGGAATCAATACGGAATGCAATGAGGTCTCAGCACATTGTGGACATAGATATGTCCGCTCATCGCACATTATGCATCTCACCTCCATTATCAGTGATGCGCGTGTTAGTGAGCAAAGCTATACAGTTTGTGCTTTAAGTGCTAGAGCACTACACATATCCTATCTTTATGCCACTCTGCATAGACACTGAGAGAGTGGCACCCAGTTATATTTTTGAGGGGTCAACCATGGAGGATATTGAGCATGTGAACCACTCCCTCAGGGAAATCAAGAAGTGGATAGCCAGTGAATTTCTAAAGGTGAAAACATTTTTGAGTGTCTGTGCATAAGTATCTCATCACTGTTCTATTGTTGTTTGATTTGACAATAGATTATGTTACTTGCACCATAGCCCCTGTTGCCAAATCTGTCATTTTTCTCTTGGACTCTGATTTAAATTGAAGACTGCATGTCAATGACACTAAGAGAGCAGGTTATTGTCACCTTTTTGTCTGAGAAACATTTTGTTGCTGTGACCCAGGCCCTGGTGATTGATGGAAATTGTGCTCACTGGTCTCCCACGTTTATTCTTTGTTTCTCTGAAAACATTTCTAGGCGAGGCCAATCTGAAGTTTGAGGGAATTATTTATGAGGTCTTGCGTCACTTTTGCGCCGCCGGTGCGTCACTTTTTGTGACGCACCAGCGACGTAAAAAATTAACCTTGTTGCACCATATTTATAAAGTGACACATCTAGGTAGATGCGTCACTTTGTAAACCCCTGCACCACATTATACCTGTGCCAGGTATAATGTATGTGGGGGGCGTTCCGATGCAAGAAAGAGTCGTAGAAGTGACGCAGTGAAATCTATAAGATTTCACTGTGCCACTTCTAGGACGCAAATGTGTCAATATCTTACGCCTGCCTCATGGCAGGCGTAAGACTGACGCACGCACAATTCACATGGGACGTGCCCATGTGTAATGACCCATTGCTGGAGTTGCGCCACTTTTGTGACACACTCCAGCAATGTCATTTTTGCGCCTACAGATACGTCAGAAATACTGACGTATCTGTAACTCCTTGCGACATGATGCGTCATACTGTAAATATGACGCATCATTGGAGTCGCAAGGAGGGCGCAATGAAAAGTGACGCATCGCTGCTTTCACGAAGCGATGCGTCACTTTTCATAAATGAGGCCCAGCGTACTTTACTTCAGCGAGGCTCATCCTACCCCGATTTATCAGGGTTAAGGATGAGAGGATATTTACCTGAAGATAAATAAAGTATCTTGGTTGCCTTCAGTTGGCTAAGAAGTTATGCAACCCTTTTTGCAGAGATGTCTGAAATCATAAAATATGATCATTTTATGAGATGATTTCATAACGTGCAGTTTGTGCATGGAAGTCTCTTTCCACCACATTCAGAAGTACACTTTCTCTATTTTGCTTCAATACAATAGTAATCATTGAATATTGCCACCAAGTGTGCACATTTTACATTTTTTATATTAACTTTTTTCTTTTGTTTTTTAATCAATGTGTGTGCTGTGCTAGGAAATACTAACTGAAAAATATGAATACAACCAGAAACACTGAATGGTCTTCTCTCAGGGAGGAGTCATGTCATACAAAGTGGAAGAGAGGTCATATAGTGAATTTTGTCAGTGATCTTTATCTGTGAAGTTATTGTGGCCAGAGGCAATACTGCAAAGCCAAAAAGGTAAACATTTAAGCAATTTAAAATATGTTAATCTTTTCATCCTAAAATGTCATAGATGTACCAGTTGACATAATGTAAACAGAAGCCTGGGTTCATTCATTTTTGAATGACGTAACTTACTTGTTTTCAGAATTATTGCTATCATGTAGGAAGTGATTTAGAAAGTCACCCAGCAAAGCTGTTTTATTTGAATGGTAGGCTTTCATGTCATGAATGTATTTCCCATCTTCCTCCAAAAACCCAGTGACCGACTTGCTAAATCTCAGATAGATTTTTCCTATTGATGAAAATTTGTTCCTCAAATTAAAGAGCTTCCCAATTTTTAAATTACTCTGGAAATGTGACCAGCGCATCTATCCCGTAATTCCACATCAGGAAGACTGGTGTGCATAGCTTAAGTCACAAACTTTACTTCAAATTTAAGAATAATATAAATCAGAATCTGCAAAACCATAAATATTTTATATTTTACACATCCATTCCTTTAATATTTAGGGATTGTTGTCAATGATATCATCTTGACATTTAAGTTAAAATTAGATCAATATGTGACCTTCTCACCTACCTAGGTGTTGGTGTGATTTCCTGTCTAAGACATTGCCCTTGAAAATCCTTGCAATTAGCTGCAAGAGGTGTGAGAGTGTTTACTAAAACCACATGTTTCGCATTCATCTGAACTCATCACAGTTGGAGCTCGCTTTCATGTCAATTTGTGAACTCTGGGACTACAATTAGTTGTAGAAAAAAAAACCTGATTTTTTCTGTTGTTCACTTTGGAAGCGAGATGTTGTTCCAACTGATTGCGCGTAACAGCGTAGGAATTAACTGATGTAGCCCAACAATACCGGCTGTTGTAAGTGAACATGCACTAAGTGGGTGCGGAATCGGTCAGTAATGCTGCTCCTAAACATACGCCAGCCTACGTTAGATTGGGTCAGACCCACCACTGAAAAAAGTAGGTTCTTGTAGTAGTCTCCTGCCACAAACAGCTAGACTAATAACAGCTATAAACCATCTTTTCTATACTCTGGAGCACATGCGTGGAAATTGGATTGCTTTGCCTCACCATTGTTCACCGTCCAGCACAATTTTTCGGCGCCGCATATGATCGGAAAATCGCTTTGCTCAAAGTTTCACGATGTGCCGGGTTTGGTCCCCTTCCATTTGGGCACCGTTCTGTACCCTCCCCTCACCGAGCCAACTCCACCCATGGTCGGCCTCCCGCGGCCAACACCGGGTTTAGTTTAAGGATTTTTTGAGTCTCGCCCAATCGGCCATCATCATCCTCCTTCTAGGTCCAAAGGACGTAATTGTTCTTTTTTTGCCTTTTTACGATGTTCCGCTGTACCTTTCCATGCAATTAGGAACCACTCCAGGTACAGCACTCTATTCTAGACCAATTTACAGATACTTGAGATGTTTGGCTGCATTTGATCCATTTTTTGTGGTGCGCCTTGGACCGAGTGGGAGGAGAGGAGGAGGAGAAAACGAAGAAACAGCGTCACGGTGACGAAGACGGTACTGGAAAAAGAACTGTTTATGTGCTTTGGAAACAAAACAAACCAACCATCGCCACAGAAAGGGGATGGCGTGCCTATTAAAAGCGAAGAAGCTGTTTTATTGCAGCTTTGGGCGGAACCCATGCTAAGAACATCCAGTGGGTTCTGAGATCAAAAGAGTCTTTTGAGCCTCCAAACTGGTGTCAAATCAGGCGAAAACTTCATGGCCAACTTCCATGTGTATGCTTCAGAGGTGGTGGAGCGGGGAAGTTGAAGCCCTCAGGAGGGAAAGATGCTAAGGCTGTGAATGATTCTTAACCCCCTAATTACGGGATGCAAGCTTTTTCACGCCTGCATTTAAACAGCATGGGGGTGACGAAAAAGCAAAAACTGTTGGTGTTAATGGCTGCTGCTAATCAGGTACAGCCGACTCTTGCAGATTCCAAAGCGATATCACCTGGCAGTAGGCGTGCAAAGACTGTTTCATTTTTTCAAATGATGTGCCTCATAGACGACTATTTTTTTAATTTAGATGAACATATTCAACAAATTGGACTTCCTATTTTAAGTAAAGTGGACTGGTGATGACTGGCTATTAAGGGTGAATGGAATTTCAACACTGAAACAATGAGCAAATGTGTGATAATTAAACTAATAGGTTTAATAAATATGTACAAATAGAAATGTATGCTCACTATTCATTTACAGAAGAAAGAGGTAAACTGGGGTTCACAGAAATGAAGGTAGATGAGACTAGAAGAACATGTCTGCATCACTGAAGGAGCTTAAAACAGGACCTATCACATAATTGATGACCTTATTTAATTAGTTTCTGAAGCAAGTAGTTCAAAAGATCTGGAAATGATCTGATAAAGATTTACTATGATAATACTTCAAAGAGAATTAATCTGGCAAACCAGTGGCTATTGGAAATCGTCAGTGGCAAATGAATGCTGCACTTGAGAGAGAAATTGCTTTAGGTAATCCAATGTCCACAGCATCATGGTTTCACTGGAGGGCGGACATGTCAGGCAAATCTGTCACATTTACTCAGACTAGATAATATGGACAGTAGATCCATGAAAGCCATGGAACTGGGCTTCTTGAATTTTGGAAATATCTATGACCCAGCGGTAGACTACATTTAGATTGGATCTGCCAGAAAGATCTGGTGTGAAGTCATAATTCAGTGAACATTCTTAAGTCATGGTTTGTTTGATGTTATAATGGGGTTGTGAAAGAAGGCATACCTCAATATAGGTCATGCTTAATCTGTAATGCTGTTTATACTTTAAATTGAGTAGGATAGCTTTCAGACACCCTAGTTAGGTGCAAGCTAATAATTTAAGCGCATGGTCATTCTTTTGGTAAGGCAAAATCCTGTAAATTGAATTCAACTAATGAATATACTAGGGACCACGGAACAATACAGTAGTCTTGATTAGTTCTTAACCTCATGTAATGTCTAAATAGTCTGCCTTAGAAATGGTGTGAACCCTGGATGCTTAGATGTGGACAGGCAGAAGTGTATCAATTAGAAAATTTACTTTTCACCAAATGTCTAAACACAATAAAGGTCTGACTACTGTGGCAATCTCTGAAAGCTTGTATTGTCACACTTTACAGCTAGATAAAAATAGAGGGCAGTGATTTTCACATATCCTGCACTGAAAATCCTATAGGTTGCATATGCAATGGATTCAAAGTTTGGATGAGACAAGAAGGAACATAGATACTTTGTGGTCACCCAAGTACCCCACCTAGTTACTTCAAGTTACTTCCCTCTTCAATGTAACCCACTACCGCCACCCTGTAGAATCCATATGTGACGTCTCAAAACTCCCAATATTGCCCAAATGCTGTATCCTATAAGAAAGGTCAAACCACTAAAGTATCTTCAGTGATCCAGCAAATTAATTAACATAAAAATACAATGGAAGAGAACAGATGCCCATGATTACCTGAACTCCAAAACTCCTCTGTCCTGTTGACAAAAAAATAGAACAGCAGAAATTGTTAAGAGATAAAATAACAGGTGCTATAGTACACAACTTACTACTTTCAAAATATTGTTTCGCTTTGAAAAACAAATGATCTTTTATGCAATGAAGGTCTGATGATAGCAAGTCAGTCTCGGCTTTTGTAGTTTATCATGTCACCATGTTATTTCTTTTACTATAATAAACAATCTCAAGGTAAGTATCCTGTCTAAACAAAAATCCACTTTACTATAATGCAAATGTTCAAGTTGTGTATCCTCTCTAAACAAAAATTCAGATAGAGATAGATATATCGACAAAGATAGGCAGGAGTGAGAAGGCGAAAGGCAGACTGAATAATGCATTGTCTGAAATCAGATATCAGGAGATTTTTAGGTTATTGTTTTTTTGGTTTGAGAAAAAAATAGAATTTTTGAATGAGACGACCTCTACTTTCAGAAGATGACTGGCACATATTTTATAGTGGTATAAAATCTTCATGAGGTCTTCAGTGTAATGTGTAATCATAGACAAACAGTCAGATTATGTTGCATTAATGTTTAAATAATTAATTTCACTATCCCTAACAAAATGCTTCCTTTGATTTGCTTGATGGTAATTGTTGCCTTTAGCTTTTGTTCCTAGGAGTGAGATGGTAGAACCTTAACTGTTTGCTAGTATTTTTTTTATTGAACTCTCTCCACACGCCATTTTTCTTTCTCCAGCTATCTCTTTGTATCTCTATCTGCCTTTATTCCTCTCTGTCAAAATATGTCTCTTTCTCATCCGCTTTCGTTCTCACTCACTGATTCTGCTTTTCATTTTCTCGTATCACTCCCTGTTTCCCCTTGACTTGATACCGTTTTTCCACCTAATAGTACCCAATTCTACTATGTTCTATGGTTTGGTATGTTTGTAGCTTGCCTGTCATCTGTGCCTGTATCTTCTATGCCATTGGGAACAAAATGCCAAGGGCCACTATTATAATTCCTTTCATCACTACCAGAAAGTACAAACAAGTTATCAATACCAAAAAAGCATAAATATTGTAAGAAGAGGTTCAAAGCAAAATTAATATGCAAAATTTGAAATATTAGTAAGGTATTAAAATGTGAATATTAAATGCATGATTGAATTGAATTGATGTTGTGGTTCATGTGGCGATATGCAGCGATGCTTGCATTCGAAAATGGTCTGCTTCTACTGAAGAAGATGGAGTGTAAAGTAATTATATTTGTACTTCTGATAACTAACTACAAGCATCCTGTTCCCAAGAGCTTGGGGTTCAATTCACTGATTAGGATCAATAAGTTTAAAACATGTTTGGTTTTCTTGATGTCCCTTCTGAGGAGCCGTGACCAAGTACTGTGACATGGTCTGCTCCTTTTGCAGTGACACATAAACTGGTTTGCATACAATTGGTTCTCTTCAGGGCACAGACTGTCTAAAAGTGACTGCATTGAATTCTATTTAGAAGAAACCCTGGGGCTCCTGATTCACCCATCCCTTTCCATTGTCATAGTCACAAAAAGTTTACTTTGCCAAACGAGGATAGCAGCATCTAAGTAAAGTCTGTTTATTATATTTCCAGTCTTAGATTGTTTTTTTTCCTTGTGATTTGCCAATTCTTCTAAGTAAATCCTTGTTGATTGAAGAGTGTCTCTCTTCCTTGCTGACCATGTTTTCTTTACTTTGAAGCTCCATTTACTCTCTTGAGATCAATCTAGGACAAAGGACCGACCGGGACTAGGGGCACCTCATAATACCCAAACTTTCCATTACTCCAGGGCCGACCTTTTGGAGTGCAATAAGAACAATGATCATTTACTTCTATCAAAGGATACACTCCACCAGCTCTGTAAGCATGGTATCCTGAGCCAAGGCTGTCACCTTTCCACTCGTGCAGCATGTTTGGCTCCATCCAATCCACCCCCCAATTCGCTCGCTATCCTTTACCTCAACACCCGTTCCCTTGTCAAGCATCAGATGGTCATCTTCCTGTTACTCGACACGGAGAAACCTGACATCCTTCTGCTGGCAGAAACGTGGCTATCTCCTACCTCAGCACCCAATATCATAGCAGCTCTACCACCTGACTACTATATTATCCAGGCAGACCGCGCCAGCGTGAAAGGAGGAGGTGGAGTTGCGGCGATTATCCACTCTAGCCTGGATGTCACTACTCTTACCTGTCTGACACTCGCCAACACAGACCATCTTGTACTAAAAATTGCCACTCCTCACATGACTATAGCATGTGTCCTCTTGTATAGACCGCCCACCTCAATGCCATTGTTTCCCATGGCCTTTAGTGAGCAAGTTGCTAACCTAGCTTTGGATCACGCCAGGGTTATGTTAGTAGGTGATTTCAATTACTGGTACAAAGACCCATCAGAGGGCTCTCAATCGGCGGAACTGACTGACCTTCTGTCTAACCTCAACTTCAAGCAACTGGTGCTCTCCCCCACTCACGATAGAGGACACATATTGGATCAGGTGTGGTCTAATACCACTTGCGTGACCTCCCCGCTAACCTTGCCTTGTCTATGGTCAGACCATCTTATCCTTAAATTTAAGATTTGTATTACTCACATCAGAACCACTGTGCCAATTGCCGGCAGATTAGCCAGGAATTGGAACGCTATGGATAAGACTGCTTTCTTACAGTCATTAGCTAATGATGTCCCCTCCTTGGACAATGACATAAATCTGTCAGTTTCTTCTCTAACCGACTGGCTACTAGCGGCCAGCAATCTGCATGCCCCGTACAAAAGAATTAAACTTGCACGGCGCACGGATGCCAATAGATGGTTTTCCGCCGACTTGAAAAGCAGGAAACTGACTCTCCGTCATCTTGAGCGCTTGTGGCGCCGTGATTATGACATTGAGGGAAAAATTAAATATACTAGGGCGAGGAAGGAATATATGAATGCCATCTCTGCAGCAAAGGTGGAGTATTTCTCTTCTCGTATTCTAGACTCATCAAACAAATCTAAAGATATCTTCTCTGTCTTTAATGAACTGACCAACTTGGAGAATGTCCGTCCTAAAGTAATCCCCACCAAGTGTCTGTGTGACTCACTGAATTCTTACTTTAGTGACAAAATCACTGACATAAAAACTAGCATTCCCCAATCAAAGACCCCAATCACGACCGGCATGGCAATAAAGACTGGCTCTGCCACCCTTACCAATTTTCAACCCATAACTCATGGCCAGCTCTTGGAATTAATGATGAGAGTCAAATCTGGCTCCCCACTGGATATCTGTCCCCCTCGTATCTTGAAAGAATGCTTTTCCACCTATCCAACCCCTGTTCTTGCCCTTCTAAATGACTCCCTCTTGTCGGGCATAGTCCCGTCCGCTTTCAAAGAAGCCACGGTCATACCTCTATTAAAAAAACCCGGGGCGGATCCTGGATGTAAGGCAAACTACAGGCCCATCTCCTTATTGCCTTACTTGGCAAAAATTCTAGAGGCACACGTGGCGAAAACTCTCTCTAATTTTTTGGAGGAGTCCTCCTGCTTTGACCCTCATCAGGCTGAATTCCGGCCTGCACACTCTACGGAGGCAGTGGTCACTGCAGTTTTGGACACACTTCGAGACTGCGTAGATAGACATTCTCCCCAGGCCCTGGTGCTTTTGGACCTGTCGGCCGCGTTCGACACGGTCGACCACAACATCCTGGTCGACCGTGTCGGACAGGCCGGCATACAGGGCGTGGCGGCCTGCTGGTTGAGGTCCTTCTTTGGAGGATCGCTCCCAAGCGGTGCGTTTGGGGGACTTGATCGGTGTTAAACAATCCATCACGTGTGGAGTGCCACAGGGTTCCTCCCTGTCACCCATCTTTTTAACATATACATACTCCCCCTTATACAAACCTTGAGGAACAAAAAGGTGAGAGTTTTTAATTATGCAGATGACCTGCAGCTACTCTTCACCATTGATAATTCCGAAAAATCTATGAGTCATTTCCAGTCAACCATGAGGTTTATTAAATCCTGGATGGATCAAAATCAGCTGAAACTAAATCCAGGTAAAACCGAACTGGTACTGACTGGGGACAGTGCTAAGTACTGGGGTCCTCACTATTGGCCTTCAGATCTGGGTCAAGCTGCGCAACCATCACCATCGGCTAAAACGCTTGGAGTCATTGTGGACAGTGACCTTTCACTAAAAGCACAAGTGGGACAAGTGGTCTCCAAATGCTTTTACCAGCTAAAAAAAATCAGGAAGGTCAGGCGACTATTAACGCCAGAAGCTATTACCCAGGTTGTGATCGCCACTGTTCTGTCCCATCTGGATTACGCGAATGCCATCTACCTGGGTCTCTCAAACTATTTACTCAAGCGTCTCCAGATGGTGCAGAACTATGCTGCTAGGTTGATCCTGAAGCAACCAAGGTGGCAGGCGGCGACTCCTCTTCTCATCAAGCTGCATTGGCTCCGGTCATACAACGTTGTTCCTTCAAAGCAGGTTGTATGATATTTAAGTCACTACACGGCAAAAGCCCTAAATTCATTAATCAATTAATCACCAGATACGTTCCCTCCCGTAACCTTCGTTCACTCCACCTAGGCCTTCTCCAGACCCCTCCCTTTAAATTTAAACGTTCTGGTGGACGTAGATTTGCCATATTGGCCCCCTGCCTATGGAACACCTTTCCTCTGGAAATCCGGTCCTGCCAAGATTTCTTACTTTTCCGGAAAGCACTGAAGACCTGGCTTTTTAGACAAGCTTTTTAATCCATCTTTTCTACCTTCGATTGTGTTACTGTCAATTTTGGCGCCAAGAAACTAATCAGTGTTAGTGCGCTCAATAAATGATTTAATAACATAACATAACATAACATAACAAAGGAGGCTCATAATTGGATTAGAAGACTCAGGTTTATCTCACTAGATCCATGTTCTTATTTGTTGAAAACTCAGTTTATTAGATAGGGGGAATTCATGAAGGTTCCTGATTGGCTGGCGTTCTGTATCTTGCTTGTTTGGATTTCTAGATTGGGATGACTTCATGTTCAATGCAGGATATTTATTGTGAGACATGGTTTTGTTGTTTGACATTTGGCATTGGTCGAAGCCTCAGTTCATTAAATCATGCTGCTTCATAAGGGAGGAATGTGCATTCTAGGCTGCATTAAGTCTATGGACAATGCATGCATTTGGAATACAAATTCATATCACGAAACAAATGTTTTGATAGCTTGAAAACTTGTTTTAATCCATTAGAATAGGTCTATGTTAGATCATTATTAAGAGATGTATTATACACTGTTTGTATTTTCCTTTTTAGATGTATTAATAAACATTACATTCTCTGATTTAGGATACATTTTTTTCCTAATAGATATATGTTGGCATTGCTGAAAAAATATTTTAATACATTTTTATAGACCCACCTAGTCACATGATTGTGGGTGTAATCCACCCTGTGTGACACTTCTTTTTGATTATCGATTTAGACATGTCGGGTAGGCTCATTGGTGGGAGGCATTTTTTTACATTCTTCATAGGCTTGCATTCCCTGCAGATTTTATTTACTATATTGTGGAGATCAATGATATCTTGGGTCCTGTGACTAAAAGATGAACTCTACCTCTCTTCCTAGATTCACACAGGTTCACTTTGCTTGAAATTTCAATGCACTCCACTGGGAAGAATTGGAGTTGGAAGATGTGCTCAAACATGCTTTCCACAATAGTGATCATGAAAATGAGGATCCTACTCAAGCTTTTATACCTTTTTGCAAAAATGTTGCTTGTCCCATCACACGTCATTTTCAATACACTTACGACAAATGATTAAACTGCTGTTGGCCAACAAACAGCCTAGAGGTAAATTAAGCACACTCGATCTACCATATATGAGGGGTTCCGTCTCGGTCCATTAATGTGAACTCTACGTTCATGCTGCACAAGCAACATTCATTGGTGTTTGGGTTCACCGGACACAAGAATATAACCTACTTTGTGAGCAGACTAGCTCAGCATACATCTATATTCATGCACAGTTTCGAAAATTTACGCTAGTACATAGAAGTCAATAATTGAATATTAGCACGGTGTCTTCCAAATGAGTCAAATAAGCCATATTCTTCCTTTATCCTTTTATTCTTTTGTTCATGATTCTTTTGTTAAAAACACAACACAGAATTCATAGCTGACGCGGCGCGTTTCTTCCCAACGGGACTTCTTCAAGGCTGTTATGTGTTTAAGTACTCCACATGAACGTTACACAACAAATATGGTGGCAAAAGAAGTGCTTTTTCGAAAAGAATCTTAGTATTTAGGAAGAAAAGAGAACACACGACTACTATATGTCGTGGGCACTGAGGTACATAGGAATGTTAAGTAACCGAAAATGAGTACAGTGTAACTCAGCGGCCGAACTGAAGTCTGGAATCAAGAGATAGGTCAGAGAACCTACTTTGTGGTTGAATGAGAGGAAGGAGCAGTGTACTCTCATATAACCGTGGTGTTGCTTTGATGCGTCCACTGAGGACCTAATGGACCATGTTTGTTGTGGTTCGCTGTGCTGCATACCAAGCAGATTAGGCCTGGAGTGGCCATATTTAGCAATTATATTGAAAGAGGAGAACTCCTGGGTCCATTTAACATGTGAAGCCAAGGTAAAATAACAACTGGCAAAACTGGGGATGACGTACAGACGATTTTTTCATGGTGGGGCAGTTCAAAAACGTGTCACAATTCCAAGAAGATGGTGAATTCCTGAAGCCCTTTAAATGTATTTCTGAATAATAGATTATGCAACAAGCTGAGAGCACTGGCACCACAGTTCCCAAAGTATTCTCCTTCCCCCCGGTAAATTAGTGCTCATTGTACATACCACATCGTCTTCTGTATCTACAAAGAGCCTCTTCTGGAGTTGAGTAGGCTCCACAGAGTGCCAAGAACAGCTGGAGAGAGACCTGACACATCTCTTCGCAGATGAGCAATGGTGCTACTGTCGGTGCAGACGAGTAGTATTTTCTAGGGGTGGGCGGAATTTGCGTAATCGCGTTACGCAAATCTCCGCGAAACGGTAAAAAATCTCCGCGAACATGCAGAAATTCCGCGAACACGCAGAATTGCTTGTTCGCGATGCTTTTTTCCTGTTCACAGTTGCTGTTTGCGTTCTCGGGGAGAAATATCTCGCGAACACGCATTTTGAGAACGCGAACAAGAAAAAATTTCGCAAAGTTGCGGAAAGCAGAATTTTGGACAATTTCGCGTTCTCCGCGGAACGCGAAATTAACGAAATTCCGCAAATTCCGCGAGCGGAACAGAATTTACCGCCCAGGCCTAGTATTTTCCTAAACCGACAATGCATTTCAAATTCATACTGCGATCCTATCATACACCCGCTTGCCGTAACGTGTTTGACTTCATCTTAGATGCTACACGTGTGAGATGCTCACAAAATAGCAAATGCCTTTCAATTCCAGGCTTTGCTGCACCTTAGGGTGCCGGCATATTGGGAGGACATCTATGTTGACCTGGAGAAAGTGACAAGGAATCGGGGTACATGTTCCCCACTAGCAGTGCTGCAGGGATATGTTAAGGATGTCCCGCCTGATGTAAGAGGCTCTTCTGATGTTTAATTGGAGGATGGTAATACATTGGGTCAGAGGCCCTGCTCCTACAGTCTCAGACTGGAGAAAAGAAGTGTTCTTTGTAGTGAAGCATCTGACACATATGCGACATTGCTCCTCATCGCATCCAGACTCAGGGCCGCCAGAGACAATGTCTACCTTCTATTTACCTCCGAGATGGCATCTTCCATTCCAGCAAGTTTTGAATACGTAAGTTGCTTCGTGTTGATTTGTTGTCGCCTTACTTGCCATCTTTGAGATGAGATGTTTCTTGCAGAGACCATCTGTATGTGGAATCCTCTGATGCTAAATGATGACACAATGGCTCATTGGTCTGACCCATGTATCGCTCTATCTGTGGCTTAAGATGCTTAAAAATAAAACCATGAATGATTATGCTTGCCACGTGTCCAGCTTTTCACAAATGGAATGGATTCAGGATCTCTAAAGTCTTTACAAATGGAAACCACTCTCAAGTTTGGTTGAAGTCTTCAAGCGTCGCATAAGGGCTCATCCCATTATACTTGGATTGAGCTATGAAGATCATGATTTGGAAATATTCTGTTTCAAAGGGCGCACAATGGTATTTCTTGGCATCGGAGGCTTGTACTTCCGAGGGCTAACCACCTTTATCCAACACATACTGGCCTTGCTTTGAGGCACAATATGTTAAACCAGATATTAATGAGGCCAATAGGATCATGATTGGGAGATGTATGCTGCCTGGCGGGACATGTCTTGTCCACAAAGCTCTATGGACTTTATTGAAGGTCGATCCATAATTCCCATTGGTTCTCTTGCCATGACTTGTAGATGGAGCCAACATCTCTGAAAAGGAGCAAAGTATCTTCCGAGGATAACGTCACCGCATTACTAATAGCGGAAGGTCAGTTATGCAAGCTCCAGACACTCGACCTGGATACATTGTTGCGGCAGATGAACGCGAGGCTCCTGGAAGGCCCTGTGTGGACCATCAAGGTATGGGTGTGATGTGTTTGGATGGAAGCTCATTGTGTTTCATGTGCAGTCACAGAAGGTTGGCCCTCATTTTCTTCTCTGTTGATGGTATTTTGATTGTACATGGAAGGCGGTGAGATTTTTCTTCACACCACTTACTTAAATGGGAGATGGAACAATTTTTGCCAGCTAGAGCAATCATTCACGGCCAATATTTTAAGTATTTCAAGGCCAAAGGAGCGAGGCTGGCCTTGGCATACCACAAAACAGCACAGTTTACAATTGTTAAAATGTAAAATACAATATATCATGGTGCATAACAAAACATGATCTATAAAAGTGTGTTTATATAAGATGATGTTACATGTTAGTTTTTACTTTTCTGCGATTGTTTTCATCGAAGGAGACCTCAGCAGGGAGTCATTTTTCCTCAGGTTGCGCACCCAGCAGTCCTGGTTGCTTCTCATTGGTGGCAGAGTGTGCAAGAGATTAGTCACTATTCACCGTGCGCAATGGGCGGTAATAAGCGTATGTCTGCTACAAGCTTGACTCGCCAGTGGCCTTGTTCCCTCCCGAGCAGTGGGGAGGAGATTGTAATAAGGCAGCCTGGGAAGTCTAGCCTGAGGTTCAGCTCTCGATTAGTACTGGTAATAACTATTGAGCACCATAACCCTACATTAAACTCTTGTGAACTTTCTGCTGAGGGCAGGATCAATCTGAAGTGAATGTGATCTTCCTCCATGGGACGATAATGCATGCGCACACCATGCAGGGCCGCCTGTGGTGTTGAAGGAGGCGGGCAATCGCCGTCACTTGTCCCTGCAAGACTCCATTATCCATGAACCTGGACACAACTGACCTTTTTGGCTGTGGCGCATCGTGCTGCAGGTTTCACTGCGCAGTTAATAAATTGTTCTGCTTGGTTTTTCCCAAGATTGTTCTTACTAGAGTAGCTTCTGTCATGACCTCCCTATAGATATTGTCACTAAATGCAGCCACAAGTGTTTCTTTTCTTTATAGATCAATGATTTATAGTCGATAGTAACCAGTTCTCACCCGCGGCGTTGCCACCCGGAGTCTCAGAATGAACGCATAGCACCCATGAGACACTGGGCACCTACCAAGACTTGGCCACGTAGATGCACCTACCCAGACTTGGCCACATAGATGCCCCTACCCAGACTTGGCCACGTACCTACACCTACCCAGACTTGGCCAAGTAGACGGACCTACCAAGATTTGGCCATGTAGACGCACCTACCCAGACTTGGCCACATAGACGTACCTGCCCAGACTTGGCCACGTAGACACACCTATCCAGACATGGCAACGCACATGCACCTACGCAGATTTGGCCACATAGACGCACCTACCAAGACTTAGCCACGTACACAGAGCTACCCAGACTTGGCCACATAGATGCACCTTCCCAGACTTGGCGGCATAGATGTGCCTACCCAGACTTGGCTACGCTGATGCATTTACCCAGACTTGGCCACATAGACTCACCTACCCAGACTTGTCCATGTAGACGCACCTACCAAGACTTGGCCACGTAGACAGAGCTACCCAGACTTGGCCACATAGAAACACCTACCCAGACTTGGCTACATAGACAGACCTACCCAGACTTGGCCACATAAATGTACCTACCCAGCCTTGGTCACGTAGATGCACCTACCCAGACTTGGTCATGTAGATGCACCTACCCAGACTTGGTCACGTAGATGCACCTACAGAGACTAGGCCACGTAGACACACCTATCCAGAATTGGCCACATAGATGCACCTACCCAGACTTGACCACGTAGACGCACCTACCCAGACTTGGTCACGTAGATGCACCTACCAAGACCTGCCACGTTGAGAGACCTACCCAGACTTGGCCACATAGTCACAACTACCCAGTCTTGGCCATGTAGACCCACCTATCTCAGACTTGGCCAAGTACACACACCCATACAGACTTGGCCACGTCGATGCACCTACCCAGATTTGGCCAAGTAGCTGCACCTGCACAGACCCGGCCACGTACACGCACCTACCAAGACTTGGCCATGTAGACCACCTACTGAGACTTGGCAAAGTAGACGCACCTACCCAGACTTGCCCATATAGATGAACCTACCCAGACTTAGCCACTTAGACGCACCTACCCAGACTTGGCCACGTAGTACAGTTTACTCTATGATCCCAACAGGGAACAGGCCCTAGTGAAACTTGTCATAAACCCATATGATATGCTGACAACTAATGACAGCCAGTCTCTTAGCACCACAGATGTGACCTAGTATTAGGGACTTTACTTCATTTTTTTTTTGTGATGTCACACTAAGTTTTCAGATTAAAAATGTGATGCCTCGGTGGCATAATGTGGGCAGCAGCTCTATTCGTACAGGAATCACTTCCTCTTTTTTACTATAATTTTAAGTAGATGACTTGCATCAAATCAGTGCTCACATTCAGAGAGCTAATTTTGTATTTTTGTTTTTGCACTCCATTAGAGTGCATGTGTTTTTGCGCTCTCTGCCTCTGAGCCTGCTTTCCCCCTCAACCATCGCCTCCCTTCCCGTGAGCTGTGCGTTGCTCCCTCCTCGTCACCTCGTTCATTGCTTGCTTGCCAATGCTTGCCCACCCTGCTTTTTTTTTCTTTTTATTTACTCCCTCGTCTCACACTTCTCCAATATTGCCTCACCCACTCCTCGTTGCTCTCCCACATTTACTTCTCCCCCATTTGCTCCCCTCACCTGGTCCTCAATTGCTGTAAACCCTTCCATCACGGTCCTTTAAATAATAATTATTTTTATTTTTTGGGAGGGCCTGGTAACTGCTATGTGTCACTGGAACGCTGCATTTTATCATAAGCGCTTTCACGCACCATTACAGCTTTTATTTTATTTAATGCTCCATCTGCCATCTTGCAAACATGAAAAAAAGTTACAACGGTGGCTCTGTAATTCTTTATGTGCACATGCGCATGGTGACGCAAACATATGTTTACATCATCATGATGGGCTGCCATAACATCATGACTCATATGTGCACATCATGCTCTTTTTTAAAAACTTTTATTAATGCTTTCCAGCATCTTCAAAAAGTATTTATTTTTGCCAATACCTCACAGCAGTAGGTTGAAAGGAGAAGACCTGTTGGCTTTGCCAGTGCTTGTTCTGTCAATGTAGTGTAGTCATTGTTTTGATGTGTTGTTTAATTTCACTATCTTTGTCCATATATTATCTTCTTAAGTATGTGCCTTTTTGACGCATCTTTCTTGCTCATTTCTGTCCCAAATTTCTTAATTTCTTACACTCACCCTCTTTTTAATTACTATCTTCTTAAATACAATTTATTTCCACCTTATCATCGCTTGTTGTTCCCATTCTCCCTTACTTCTTTCCGGTTTCGCATATTTCTTTTTTCCTTGCACATATGTTTTTAATCCTGGCTTTCTTCCATTCCTCATCTTTTGTTTATCTCCCTGCATATTTCCTTCTCTTCTGTTTCCATACTTCCCTTTGAGTTTTTTCTTCCTTTGACATTTTATTCATCTTTTCAATCCCTCCATTATTCTTTCTCCTTTCACTCTATCTCCTCCTTACATTGTTTGTCGCCGTCCTTCATTTTTATATCTTTCCCCTGTATTCGTTTCGTTCTTCTATTTACTGTCTTCTATTTATACACTACTTCCTTCAATACTTGTATCGTTCTTGTTCATTTTTTTCATTTCTTCCTCTCTTTCTTGCCTTCATGGCACCCTTCTTCCCTCACCCTTTCTATTCATTACTTCTTTCCCACCTTCTTTCCTTCTACACATGTTTTCATTCTTCTCTTCTTTATCGTTTTTCATCCGACCTTACTTCCTCATTATTTCCCAGCATACTTAAATCCGCTCTTTGATTTCCTCCTCGCGCCCTTCTTATTTCCTTTCTTTTACTCCTTGTTTTGATCCTTAATCTATCTTGTTTTTCTGTTTCTGTTACTCTTTTGCCTTCTCTCATTTTATTGCCTCTCGTGCTGGCTTTTGCATTAGAGGGGAAAGCAGCTTTGGGGACGAGGGACTTTAAAAGGCTAATGTTTCCTTCATGATTTTTGTTTCTTGGTGGGGGTGGGGGTGAGGTTTATCACCTCTGTGGAACTGAATCCTGCAGCCTATTCCGAAAGTTTGTTCTGCTATGAGATTTACAACCCCGTCTCCTCTGACACTCAGCGGTTCAAATGGCCCATGGGGACCGGAAGTATATAAATCTTGTGAGGTAACTCAGCGAACACAGCTTCTTTTCCCTGCTGGTCTCTTCATGCAGCAGGCACACAGTTCTTACATTTCTTTCAGATGTCTTTTTTCCCTTTTCTCTAAAATTGCTCCGCTTGTACGCGTCTGGTGATGGGTTCGCCTCAGGTCGCTTTGTTCGTCTTTTGGAGGTGGGCTGCAGCACTGCGTCACTTCCTGTTTCTGATGCAGCTCAGCAGGTGCGATCACCGAGAGGTGAGGGCCTCTCTGATGGGTGGTGTAGTGCTGTAGTAGGGACAAGGGCATGCAGAGGTCAAACAGTAATTACGAGGGAACCTCATAGCTGTCCCAGTACGTAGCATACCTTTATGTGTATGTGTAAAGCGCACATTCACATGGAAAGGTATCTTGGCGCAGAGATGTTTATTGTTACCAATTCAATGGTACTTTATCGACCTCAGAAGGATCAAAGGCTGAGTGGACCCGCCGGGATTTGAACCTGTGACCATGTGGTCATATACAGGCTCTTGTGGTGGAGCATTAAACCACTGAGCCACCAAACGTGGTCTAGTTGGTATCTCTGGTTGTAGGTGGTGAACACCAGCACTCAGTTTTTGTAACCAGAGTTTATTTTGTATCATCAACCTTTGACCATGAGCAAAATGTAGAAATGCATAAAGGGAGGAGGAAGGAGTGCGAGATAGATAGATCAACAGTGTCAGAGTTAGTAATCAGGGATGAAAAAGAACCTGCAAGATAAAGAGAAAAAAAGTGGGTGGTGGTGGAAGAAGGGTAGCAGGCAGGATCAAAACCAGGCAGCGTAGGCATTCCACAACCCCCACAAATCAGCCATGCCGGAAATGCTGCTCAGCATAGCCCCACACTGGAGCCATGGGCCATGGCTGGGTCATGACAACCCCCCCCCCCCTGCGCTGAGAGCAGGCTGCGGCCTACATAGGAAGTGCCAGGGGGGCAGGATATCCAGCCACCCAGATATTTTAAAGTTTTTTCAAGTGTTAGCCATAAAGTGCCCACAAAGACAAAATATATGAGTGATGGTTTCATGTAAATATGCAGTATTGTTTGCATAGTGCGTGGTGGGGGTGGGTGAGTTCCTTGTTCTAGCCATTCCCAATTTTTCTGAAAAGGTTGCTGAGAAATTGCGAGAAAATGACTTGCCAAAGATCACACACTTGGATGAAAGGAGAACCTTGTGTCCCCAGGATCCAGTGGGGCTTACGAGGCTTTTTGCCTAATGACCTGGCTTAGTTACTCTGCATCCTTTATTGTTGCCCCAAGAAGGCGACATCTTGTTCTCATTAAACTTTCTTGGTGGCTGCATGTTCTCACCAGGTTTCTAATGACCTGGGGCCAGATGTGCTGCACACTGGTGGAAAAGGATTGGTCACAATTTGTGACTAGTATCTTCGTGAACCAGTGTGGTATTTGAAAGGAAACACGACTGCATTTAAAAATACAAGTTTCTTTTTCTTTTGTTTTTTAACATTCACAAGTGGAACGAGGCTCCAATGAGACCTTTTCTCCAGTGCTTAATTTGAAAAAATAGAAGTGCCAGGGCCTAGTTCACAGGAGGTCGCTTGCACCTCCTATTGCCGCTGTCAGCGCTGCCAGTAACCAAAACAACACAACTACTAACCGTCACACACCTACAAGTGTGACAATTCTGACTATACCAGACCCCCATAGCTATAAGAATGGCTTTGGCGTCATAAGTGCCAGGGTTGACAATTAAGTGCCGGTGCCGAGCACCGGAAACCACCGGCTCAAATTAAGCACTGCTCTACTCTATTACGGATGGGCCTTTGAGGTGTCAGTAAAATGACAATGTTTTGGGACCAGATTTCAGTTGCAAAACATTTATGTATGTGGCAGGGACTCCTACAACACGCCTCTTCCAAATACTAAATCAATATGCATTTCTAAACTCACTTTGTGATTCTGAAACATGTTTTCTAATCACTAAATGCATCTAGTTCATAAGAGAAGGGTTTCAGCGTTTGCAAACCTGATTTACGGATTCAGCCAGTTTGCGAACGATGAAAGCCTTTGCACATCTGGCCCATGGACTCCAAATAAAAGAGCAACTCTGTTGCTCCTGTTAATTTCTAGCATAAGAAATGTGTCAGTGGCTATGTGTCTGTGTGCACGAGTGCACATTCTTAAATATGCGTGTGCACACATGGATGTATATGTGAAGATAATTGTAAGCATTTTCTTCCTCAAAGTCTATGAAGATTTCCTTAAAACTCCTTTTTTTTCTTCACAGTTCTTTTATAGCGCGAACGTGACCCGAAGGTATTGGGTATCAGAGCGCCTTACATGAGCACCAGTTGTGTTACACAAGGACACATTCAGTTTTGTTAGGCATGGGGAGATTTTAGTGATTTGCCAGAATCTCAGGATGTTGAGCGTCCTTGCCGAGACTTGAACCCAGTTCTCCAGGTTTGAGGTCCACCGCCCTAGCTGTTAGGCTGCAAACTACCTGAAAAACGTTTGCAACTTTTACGAAGGCTGTGAAGCTAAATTGCGAGGCATTCCTTTTGCAAAAGAGTTTGAACGACTACCATTTTTTGCATGAAAAAAAGCTTGTCAAGTTTGAACGTCCATCAACCTTTGCCAGCACCAGAAAGTGCAGAATGTGTGAGCATTGCACAGCTGTGCAGTCCATGGTCAGTTTAGCCCACATCTATTCACAATGATGACTGTTCCCACCCCTCTGGCTCGTGTTCCTGCGTTCCGCATTGTGTTCTAACCCATTCAGTGCAAATGATTCCTGTTGATGCATATCTGGGCCCAGATTGTGCTTAGATTTATTTGTATTCTCTCCTGCATTGTGTCACTCAATGGAGATTTGCTTTTTCCTCCCCTGTGCCGCCATCAGCTGGTGTACACTACTCATGACCAGCCATTATCATTTGCTGCCTGACTCAAATCCTGTCATCTCAGAACTAGAGCTGTCTCCTTGATATCCAAACGACGAGAAGAACTTGGGCACTGAGGATTCTGTTGAACTTTCTCGGATTTTATGGAATTCGGCTGCTGTCATTCTGAAGGACAGGCCCAGAAGACGGACGCTCTCGTCCTTTCCCCTAAAGTATTTAAGTTATTAACTGGGAATGTGAACCTTCAGCTGAACTCCCTGTGCAGCGCCCCTCCCCCACTGCACCAGAGTGCCTTCTTTGTTTCGCATCACTTGCTTCTGATTGTACCCCTTTGAGACTTCTATGCTCTCTGTCTTGCAAGGAAACCTCCCTTCTGTCCTAAACTGAAGCGACCATGGAATGGAGTTTTTAAATATACTGTTTAATGTTGGCCTCTCGTGAGTCTCTTGCCTCGAGGGTCACTGCCTGTCTGCCAGCATCAACAGATCGGAAGCAGGGATGCTCCTAAAGTTATATGGCTTTATCAGGGACTCGGTGAGCGCTTGGATGCTTGTAAATTGTGAACGTTTATTGACACAGATGATCTAATATTACTTTTTCATAATGGTTATTATTCTGCATTCCAGTTCATATGTATGGCTGCTAATAGCTGCCTCTCCAGCATGCAGATTACATGTAGATCACACACAGATCACTGTATTTGTTTCGTTCGCCCTGGGATCTGTACTGTAAGATTCAAAAAGTTAGGTTTCTCATCCCCTCGTAAGCACCTGTGTGACAGTACTGCCTCCCAATCTCACTTGTATGTTTGGCATCTCTGTATGTGGTACTTGCAGAGCATACACTCGGCCAGTGATAGGAAAAGTAGGCGATTAATGGATCGTTACTGCATTGTGATGTGGTGTTCTTTAAAGAGGTGAGTCGTCGACTCTTTCCTAAATTGGAGGAGAGTTGGGGCGTTCCTTATGGATACAGGGATGTTGTTCCAAATCCTGTGTGCATAGGTGGAACAGGTCTGTTACCTTGTTTTTATTCTTTTTTCCACTTTTAAGTCTCCATTCTGACGGTGGCCTGACTGTGGTTGTGCCAAACGCCACCTGAGATGGTGAGCTTGTATGCAAGATAAGCGGGGATGCTGGTTGTGGTGGGTTTGTAAACAATGCAGCTGGTTTTGGAGATGATGTGAGCTGGCAAGGGGTGACAATGGAGTTCCATCAGGATGGCAGTAATATGATCATATTTCTTCCAGGCCTGGATGCGGCATACTGTGGCATGTCGGGAGCTCTTAAAAGGTAAGAGGAATGTGGGCGGCCACGGAGCAGGATGTTGCCACAATCCAGATGCAAGAGTATAAGGGCTTTGACAACAGTTCTGAAGGCACTTTCTGAAAGAAATCACGTTCTTTAAGAGAAAGAGGGCTGGTACCAGGTCCCCTATGTGTTTTTTGGTAATGTGTTCTTTAAGGGAAAGTTTGGTCTCCAAGGTGAATCCAAATGACATAGAATTAATTGAAAATTGGGCCTGAAGCAATGAAGGTTAACGTCATTGAGGCTATGTTTGTACCATTTATTGCTTCTTGTACCCGACAAATCAGCCTTGGCTGGTTTTAGAATCAAATAGGTGCTGAACACCCTGGTCCCTATGGTGTGCAGGTAGTTTTTGAGGTGTTGGATGTCCCAAGCAGAAGAGACTTTCAGGAAATGTTATGTATCACAGTTATATTGGTGAACATTGATGATGTTATCTGTGAGGAGACCCCTGAAGGTATCCATGCATATTTTGAAGATGCCAGGAGACAGCATGGACCCTGAGGTACTCTCCAGGTGATGGGGATATTTTGGGACCATGAGGCACCCATATGTGCAAACTGATGGCAATTGGAAAAGTAAGAGGAGAACCAGTGAAGGATGTGGCCAGTGAATCTCATTTGAGACCCGAGGGTGTGGATGAGTGTTGGAGACTCGAGTGTGTCGAAGACAGCTGAGAGGTCCAGCAATATCAGGAGGCAAGGATCATCTTCATCAGTAGGATGTCGTCTACGAGGTGAAAGGTACCAGTCTCCGTGCTGCAGTGTGATCTATAGCCAAGCTGATAGACATGCAGAAGGTGGTTAGCATTGATGTGCTCTTGGAGTTGAGCATAGATTGTTTTTCAATGATATTGCAGATGAAGGGTAGGTGAGTGATGTGCCGGTAGTTGGCAATATCATCAGGGTCTAATGTTGATTTCTTTAGGAGTGGGGTATGTGGCATGTCTGGGGAGCACCTGGAAAGATTATTTGAGCGAAGGATGCATTGACAATGGTGAGTAGGGGTGTGATAGCTATGATAGAGGTTTGGGTAAGATATCATCTTCATTGGGAGTGGCTTTAAGGGAGTTTACTAAAAAAGGAGTCTGCGAAAAGGATGACCATTGTGGGATTCTATGCGAAATGGTACGCATAAGAGGAGAAGCAGGCTCGGTGTTGTCGATGTGCTGTGAAATCTTCCTTGTTTTTCATTGAAGAAGTGGCTGATGGCATTGCACTCGTCTGTGGAGTGTGTGATAAGTGAGCTAGGCAGGAGGCTGATGCGGTCTTGCAAAGTGTTCTATTTCTTTTGGTGGCTTCTTGGATGGTGCTGGTATAGTACTTTGCTTTGGCTGATGTGGTGAGCTGTCTTCATGTTGTGTGGAGGGACATTAGTATCATGAGGTCATCAGGAGTTCTGTTGTTTTTCTTCCATTTTCCTTACTGTTTGAGGATGGACCATTTTTGTCAGTGAGGTCTTTAGATTACCAGGGTGTTGAAGATTTTGGCTTGTGTTGCATATTCTTTTTGGAGCATGGTTGTTCACGACGTTTTCCAAAAAGTGTTGAACTCATTTAGAAGGGTATTGGCATCAGGTACTGTTAGGAGATGAGTCCATATATTAGATTGGCGTTGGAGAAGTGTTTGAATGATCTGAAGGTTTGGTCTACACTTTTGCACTTCTGGTTGACTGCTGTTTGTTGGTAGGAGGCTGAGCAGGGTGATAGGGATGGGGAGGTGGTTGGTCCAGGAATATGGTGGTTTTCGATGGACTATTGGTGATGTTGAAAAGACCTGGTCAAGAATAACTTTTGCAGTGTTTTGGCTGGATGACATGATGTATCACGCTGAGTGGGTCAATAACATTGAGGAGGGTATAGCTTATTTTCTTAAAGCTTATTATGGCTGGGAGGTTGAAGTCACTTAACAGGGTAGTTAGTGTATGTGTATTGGATGGTTGGCCTGGTGAGGAAATCCGAGAATTCATTAGTGTAGTCCTTGTTCTGCCCAAGACGCCTGTAGATAAAATGGAAGATTGTGCTCTGAGTTACAGAGATTACAAGTCACATGTCAGTAATTCCATGGAATTGAGAGTCCCTTGCTTGCCTAGAGTACAGTGCCAGGAGGACTTATGGATGGCAGTGAGGCCTACTTCCTTCTTTAGTTCTGTGGCCCAAATGATGGATAGTGTAGCCTGTGTGAAGAATGAAATGAAAGATGCACGAGGGTGTGGGGGTCAACCATGTCTCTATGATGAAGGGGGCATCAAATTTGTGGTATATGTAACAAGGTATGCGATGTCTCGAGTACTGCAGAGCAAGCGTTAATTAACCTGAACAGGAATGTTTATTCTGTAGTTTGAGAGTGTGTGGTAGTTAGTAGGGCATGTGCGAGTTTGGGTCTATGCGATGAGAGGATGCTACGTGAGTGTTTGTGTCATATTGGTCGCAGTGTAATTGTGGGAATTGGTAGTAAGAGGTACTGGGTGAGACACATGATTATTTCATAGCTTGTAGGTTTCAGTGGTACAATGGTTTAGGCCCACAGCTCTTGCTGGCCATGATAGACCAAAAAAGGCAAATTCCCTTATCCGTATCTGCCCTTTGCCGGGGTGCCTGGGCTGTGAGACAGCCTGAGGAGTTGACTGGAGTAAGGAGAAGGAAGGAAGTGATGTCATTTCATATGCAGATGATTAATGGACATGTTTGTTATGCACAGAGAGCACTGGAATTTGGTAGGTATAGTCTGTGGGAATTCAAGGCAAATAACGTGCCCGGTATTAATTGCTTTCTTCTGGACCCAAGTGGCATATGTGATGTGCTCCATCTACATATAGAGTACAGCTGTCAAGATGGACAAATAAGGGGCAATCCATTAATAAGCTAGAAATAGTATCTTTATCCAATAGACACCATTAGCCAGCTAATAAAACACACAATTAATTGCATTAAACAAAAAGTGCAAGGAACGGCACTTTATTGAGAAGGCATTCGGACTGAGAGGGCACAATACTAGGATGTACAGAGAAGGCATTGTAGTGAGAAGGCACTCCCCTGCCAGGTATTGAAAAGACACTGTACTGAGAGGGCCCTCTACCCAGAGGTACCTACGAAACACTGGAACGAAAGGGCACTCTGTATTGAGATACTGATGCTATGTTGTAAAGATGGCACTTTACTGAGATGTATTGGAGGAACATAGACTTTACTGAGAGGTCAATGCATTGAGAGGTGTAAGAAATTGGGTTACTGGTTTACTGTGATGTGAGCCCTGGTCAAGCAGCAACCCCCATCCTAGTCAGAGTAAGGCACAAGCAAACCTCAATTTTACCTGTGCTCAACCCCTTGGTAGCTAGGCTCAGAGCAATCAGGCTTAATTTAGTGGCAATGGATAAAATATTATGTATAACACTTCTAACAGTGAAAACACCACACAAACAAGATCCCACACCAGGTTAGAAAAATAGAACAACATTTAATAAATAAAACAAGACCAAAATGACAAAAATGAAATCCGGAGTTATGAATTTTAAAGCATAAGCTGCAGTACAGTGGCTAAAAGGAGAAAGCGCCAACTGGGGCTATCTGGCCGCACTGGACTAGGTCAAAGTCAAAAGTTCAGGCCGACAACGATGGAGCACGGGTCGGATACAGTCCCAGATAAGTCCCACTGAAGTTTTATCTTCTCCAGTTTTGCCCCAAAGGTTCCGTTCGCTTTGAAGAGGGTTGCAGGGAGGCAGAAGAGCATCACTGGCGTTGGTTGGCGTTGCACGAAGAGCAACCCGGCGTCACAGACGGACAGGCTGGAGCGTCACGCTGACGCTCCTCTGTGGCGATTGATGCTTGTCTTGCAAAACAATTGTCTGGCGGCTGCTCATGCGGATTTCCAGTGCATGTGGTGTGGTTCCGGTGCGAAATGGCCTGTTCATATCTGTGAAGAGCCCAAAAGCTTGATTTCAAGTGCTCAAGAGCCTCATCAAGGGTCCAGGACCATAGAGGCACTACTTGTGGGGGGGGAGGGGGGGGGTCAGAAACTTACTGAAGATGGGTCCAGGAACTGTTGGGGAGCCTTTTGTGTTCTGAGGCTCAGATCAGGAGGCCAGCAGACTAGCCCTTTGAGTCACTCTGAGGTCCTGGGTTCAAGATGAGTTGCAGGCCTAGTACTTCTTCCCTGGGCAAGAGGGCAACATGCAGCAGCTCAGCACAGCAGGGCATCAGGTCCTTTAGCGCAGCAGTCCAGCAGAGTAGCAGTCTTTGTAGCAGCACAGCAGTCCTTCTTCCTGGCAGAGTGTCCAAAGGACCAGAAGTATACTGAAGAGTTGGTGTCTGAGGTCCTTCCTTTATACACATTTCTGCCTTTGAAGTGGGGAGAAGCTTCTAGAGGCATGCCCAGTCTACCGTGGCTCTGGAATAACCAAAGGGGGTATGGAGCCCTTTGTGTAGAGACAGGACAAAGCCTATTAAAGTGTAAGAAGGGCAGTGTCCAACTCCTCCCTCCCATCCTGCCAGTGATGACCCATCCAGTCACAACTAATCTCCCATTGTGTGTGGATGTCTAGGAGGAATATGCAAAGCCCAACTGTCACCCACACCCAGTTATGTGACCCAGAGACAGGCTTCAGGCACCAAATGTCTAAGGCAAGAAAATGCCAACTTTCTAAAAGTGGTATTTTCAGAAATGAATTTTAAAATCTGATATCACCATAATTTAGGATTTAAAATTATAATTCCAGAGACAAAAAACATGAACCAGTTATCTCTTCCCATTTGTAAATTACACTTATGAAATGAAATAAAGCAACTGCAATGTTATCCTATGGGAGTAGGGAGAAACAAATTTGTCTCGCTGTCTGCCATACTGAGGGTCACTGAAGGCTGTACTCACAGTGTGCTACGCTGAGAGTCAATGAGGGCTATACTTACTGAGTGTCACTGAGTGCTCTACTCACAGTGTGCTATACTAAGTGTCACTTAGGTCTGAACTGACAGTGTGGTATAGTAACTGTCACTGTGGGCTGTACTCACAGTGTGCCAAACTGAGTGTCACTGAGGGCTGTACTCAAAGTGTGCTTTACTGAGAGCCACTGAGCGCAGTACTCACTGTCTACTAAACTGGGAAGTGAAAAAGATTCTGGAAAAGTACTTGATGTATTTATAAAGAGTTAGTACTGAGAGGGTAGTGTACTAGGCGGTAGTAAACGGATGCCATTACTGGGTGGCACACCACTAAGAGTGCCCCCATTGAGAGGTATGAGAGGAACGTGATAATGAGACGTCACTGTAATGAGAGGTACTGGAGCCATTCTCAGAAGGCTAGTAATGAGAGGGATTAAAAGGACGCCATACTTCAGGACAGCACAGTACTGAGAAGTACTGGAGTACACAATACTTTACTGAGAGGTAATGAAGACATACTATTCATAGAGCACATTTTTGAAAGGTAATGAATAGACAAAGTTGTGAAAGGTCTCCCTTCTGAGAGATATTGACGGGAATAGAATAGACAGGACTCTTCTGAGACATATAAAGTGCCGTAGGAGCATGATACTGGGGGGTAATGTAAAGACGAGGTACTGACTAGGTCGTATACAAATACATTGAGAAAGAAACTAAGGCATGCTAGTTTGGTAGGGGTACACTCATTCACGGCACATAAAAATAAAGACCCCTGTGCATGGAAGTGCTTATGGAAGAGGGCAGATTGAAAATAATTTGATAATGTGGGCTCTAGATTTGAGTGGTGGGATTGGTGAGTTGAAACGTTTGGGAATGTAGTTTATAGAACTAAACCACTGAAACTGAGCCCCCCCAACCTACCCGTTTGTGTCCCCACAGAACCAACCCAGAAACACATATCGTTAAATACTAACTCCTAAATACATTAATATTCTAGAGAACATTCAGAGTCAAATGAAAATATGATCTTGAAAAGACTATAAAATGTTAAGGGATGGAACAGAGCTAATTTTTTGTTCCTGTTTTCAGCAAAAATAAAACAGTCCACCATATGGGTGATTATAACTTATCCTCCTGGCTTTTTTATGACTTATTTATGGTGGGCGTTTAAGAAAAGGGATTGTTTGTGTGTATTGTCAGTTTTAACCTATGTGTGCTCGGGTGACATTTTTCACACCTTTCTGTTCTGCAACACTTCATCAGCTGTCCTGGGCTTTTAGCTGTGCTCTCCCAGCCAAAAGACATCCGAATAATTTGCAATGCAGATGGGGCGCTTAAAGTGCTTTCACTGTTCAACCTCAGGAGCAGAGGTGGGGTGCTGGGGAGGGGGAGGGAGGGGAGAAGCCATTAACTCTCAAGTGAGGCGCTGTTGAAAACTAAAACTTGCAGAAAATTGGAAAATTGCTGTACAGAGCGGCTCCTTGCAGCAGCATAGCTACCTAAAACGACAGGAATCTGCAGGAGGGTGTGCTAATAATTAGGGTCTGAATTTGTGGAATCCCAAAGGGGGCCTAGAGAATGGGGGGGGGGGGGGGCAGAGTTTTAGCACTGCAAACCATATGGAAGTCCAACCAATGAATCAGAGGCCGCAGAGAAGCTGAAGGGCTGGGGATATGCGCAAAAAAAAGGCTGTTTGCAACTGGTTCAGTGACTTTCCTGCCACACTATCCTTGCATGTCTTTTTGTTGTTTTTATATTTAATATGCAAATGCACTATCACTGGTCCTAAGGCAAAGGTGAGACTTGGGGTAGTTGGTGCAATTAAAGTTGTACATTTGACCTAGTTTTAACTTCACTCTGTCTTAGAAACCTGATTTTGTCTTCACCCCTTCTTTTGGGGCCCACCAGATGGCACATCCTAGTATATATTTTATAGGAGAGTAATTTGCACACGAACATACATAAGGCGATTATAAAAATGTGAAACAGGCACTGTGGCTGCTGGTCGCTGGACAATTAGCGGTAACTAAAACATGGCCACATTTTCTTTCAATCGAATCCTGAATGATTATATATAGAACTGATATTCCAAAGGCAGACATACACTCAAGGGAATACATACATGCAAATTAAAGACCACAAACCAATTGACTGAGGTCACAGCAATTTTGTCTTTGCAAACCTTTATTGAGAAATCAGAGCAAAACAATATAGGACGGGGAGGGGACGGGAAGCATGAGATGCCATTTGTGACACAAAAATACAAAATGAACCAAAGTACTGGCCATATGACATGCTGAGTTCCCACGGAACAGGAACCCTATTAGGGAAGATTAATTTACAGGGGCCAATCCAAGGGCAGGCAGCCATGATAACATCAAAGCTGGCTGCCTGGATGATTAGCCAACAAGCACCAGGAATGCGCTTCATCAGATGCCGAATGTTTGGGATTCACCCGACATCTGGACCACATAGTCCAAGAAAAAAGCTCCTGTGTAGGGTAGAATGACTGATTTGCATGGCTATTTCTGAACTGGTGTGGTGGAGTGAGCTAAAGAATGATAATGGATTAAACCCAGATCAGTTGACTGGGGGTGAGTGTTTGATTTGCTCAAACGCTCCGTCCATCGTCCCCTTTGGTATCGCTTTCTTCGCCCTAAGTTGGCAGGGTATGCCCAGACGTGGGTCCCTTGCTCACTTTACCACTGGATTCAAGATAGCCTGGCTGATGAGGGTTATGAACCCGAAACCGGTCCCAGGATGCTTGTTTCCGGTCCAGGGAAGACATGGCTTGGCAGTTCGGGCTGGACTGTTCCCATGAGGCACAGGGTCAGACTGATTTGCATATGGCAATGTCTGAACTGGTGTGGTGGAGTGAGCTAAAGAATGATGATGGACATTAAACCCAGATCAGTTGACTGGGGGTGAGTGTTTGATTTGCTCAAACGCTCCGTCCATCGTCCCCTTTGGTATCGCTAGGGCAGAATGGTGTCAGGCAAGTTCCCAGTTGCTCAGTCTTGCGCCTTCCCATAGGAATAATGGGGCGCTGTTGGTTTCATTCCAGAGCTCCGCCGTAAAGACTGCCTGGGTATTGGCATAAATGTATCCTTTGGGCTGCTTTCTTCAGTAAGATCTTTTTAATTTCCCTGTAATTCCTCTAGCAATTGAGAAAATTGAACACCAAGCATGGAAAAACTTCTCTACCATCTAAAATCACAAAAAAATTAGATAAGGGTTCATTGTAGTGTTGGTGCCAATGGAACGACTCATAATAAAAGGAGACAAGTGGTACCAGATATATGAACATCCCCCACACTGCTCTGAAGTGACCTGAATGGAAGGAGGGAATAGCTTCCTCCGGGATATCTGGATAGCTTCCTCCGGGATATCTGGATAGCTTCCTCCGCGATATCTGGATAGCTTCCTACAGGATATCTGGATAGCTTCCTCCGGGATATCTGGATAGCTTCCTACAGGATATCTGGATAGCTTCCTCCGGGATATTTGGATTCCCCGTAGCCCAGTGCGGGCGGGTCGGAAAGAGGCGTGCATCCTGGGAGGGGAATGCTGATTCTGATTGGAAGATCAGAGCTCCAGTGCGTAGTTCAAAGCCTCTGGTTGCATGGGAACACCCATGTACCACTAATAGTACACTTCCTTGATGCAAAGTAGCACATAGAGGTACTTTGCATTACTTTTTCCAACATTTCAATGTAAATCATGATTGACATTGGAAACTGAATCCTACCACAACACTTTGTGCTGGTTGCGTCAATTATATGCTGCAAAGCGGGTGCCTAGTGCTCGTAAATCTGGGCCTATGTTTGTAAACTGAGTCTTCAACTGGAAGAGTGAGTCTTTTGATTGGAAATCAGGCACATGATGGGAGGTTCGGGCCTCAGGAAATGCAAGCCTCCAGCTGAAGATTGGGCTGCTCTGAGTGACAAAACAAGAGTTCATTGGAAGATCTGGTATCTATTTGGAAGTGCGGGGTCTGTGCTCAGAAGGTTGTAGCAAGTTTACAATCAGAAGGTACCAGTCTCGGAGAGGAAGTTTGGAAGCTCAGTGCCTCTACAGAGAACCGCGAGGAAATCCCTGCGGATGTATTTAAACAAATGCATGAGTAGACAAACTAGACAAGTTCAAAAAGAAAGACACACAAATGGCAGCTTGTGTTGGGATATGGCAGGGTAACAGCAGAAACTAGCAAGGGTCTGATCGGTCCGCGCGGGTCATTGCGTAGATAAACTAGACAGACCTGGCACTTTTTTCTGAAATCGCTTCATGATATTTTTAACTTTCGCTTGTTATGCTGCACATACGAAAAAGGTTACATTCTCGCGGCCAGGATTCTGCTGTGGAATTGTAGTTTGTGCACTAGTGCCCCTCTTTGCTTTCCCACGGTGTGTAGGGGGACCGCCATTTTAAAATAATGGACCATGTTGACATACTCCATCTGGGTGTCCAAGCAAAACCAATGCCACCTAGTGCCATTGTAAGTGCTGGGATATGCTCAGAGAAAGGCGAGCATGGGGGCTGAGTAGAGCCTCATGGGATTTGTAGTCCTGCTGTACAGCCCTATTCCATTAAAGCCAGCAGCCTTTATTATCAAACAATCACCAAGTCTTCTAACGGCTGAGCTATCAATTTCAAACTTTGTGTTATCTCAAACCAGGCTGGATTGCAATTTAATGATTGGGGCACCAAATCCACACCGTAAGGGCAGGGCTGCCTTTCTATTGAAATGATCTGTGAGATGTCAGTGTCTCGCGAAAGAGTTGCAGCTTCCCTTCTTATGGCGTCTCAAAGCATTTCTTTTTCTCCTGCTTCTCATGGTCAGAGCACAGGGTGATTGTGTGTGAAGTGGCAGCCCCTTGACACCTAGGCCTACCCAGCACTGATGCTCACTTGGACACAAAGGATTGCATTTCAAGCACTCTTGGCCTTCTCTGCTTGACCCCAACACACTGCATTCTGGGGCATATTATCAAGAAACGGCGTTACAGTTATCGCCGCTTTATCGGCAGAAAACTGTCGCTAAATAATGGGCTTAATAATATGTCCTTGAGAATTCCAATAGAAGCCCATGTTCTTGTGTCAATATGGGCTTCTATGGGAATTCCCCAGGGCGTATTATCAAGCCCATTATCGCCGCTTTAGCGCCAGTTTTCTGCTGATAAAGCGGCGATAATTTTAACGCTGGTCCTTGATAATATGCCCCCCTGTTCCTTGATCCTGGAGAACTGCCAGCCCCAGAGCATCCTGGGGATTAATTTCAGCCTCAGGATCCTTCTTTGGAGAACTTGAAGGGCCGCATTGCCTGAATATAAAAATATTGCACCTTCCCTCTGTGCCCAAGCAAGTTACTGAGTCACGTGCCCCAATGCGCCTGCAGCCCTTCTTTTGTATCCTTATTTTCAGGCAGAGATGGAAAAGTCCTCATCTGTGTCTGTTTGAGGTGCTATGGGTAGCAAGTAGATCTATTTCTAGCAACACATGACTTACAATGGGCAATGACGGCTTTAAGCACATCACCACACGTCATCGTAACTTCAGTTAATATGTTCAGTTCACTAGTCAAATGGGGTGCGCGAGAAAAAGGAGGGTCCACTCACCACTGTCCCCATTGGTAAATAACAACTAGTGTTATCCTCCGTAGAAACTTCCAAATCTAGTACTCAGCACTCCCCAATAGTAACATAACTTCTGCAAGTCTCTTGGTATAAAGAAGACCGGATGTGTGTATCGGGTCGATTTGATTCAGGCAAAGTATATAACAGCCCATCAATTCAGTTTTGCCAAAACATTTTGTTCAAAACATTTCTTTCGATATTGCTTGCAGCCTGTGACACAAATGCTTGCAACCAACATGTTTCAGCCCCTTAGAACTTCTTTGGGGCTTAAGTGATCACAAACCCATCTTAGTACATGATGGTTATAAACAATGTTTCATGCAATTGTGAGGCCTCATATTGCCTCTCAGGACAAATTTTCTTTAAAATGTGTGAATTCACCCACTGCAATAGATTATTGGGTTCAATATATTAATGAGGTTGTGTGATGGATGCTTAGCTCTTTTCATTTGGCAAAAGGGGATGGTGTGTGTTAATGGGTCTGCTCTCTGTGTTAGCCGTGACATCATGACTGTGGATATACATTTAGTAATTCAGTCTGTTGAATGTGCTGGCCACAGTGACAGTGAAGCAGCTTACTGGTGATAAGCAGCCACTTTTCGGATGTGACCTCATCACAAGGTGGACACATGTTGGGGTTTTGGGCTCTGAGTGGCTTTAAGATGTAAAAAATGCTCTGTAACGTGATGGTGATCTACTCCCTGATCTTGCATTTAGTAGATGGTGAAACGGAATGGTCGTCTGCCCAGCTTCTCATGTATAAATGACAACTTTGGGGCCGGGTAGATTCTGTTAGGCATGTAGGCACTGGGGTGCAAGGGTGCTGCAGCACCTCCAAGCAGTGCTTAATTTGAGCCGGTGGTTTCCAGTACTCGGCACCTCCATTTAATTGTCAACACCGGCGCTTGTGAAAGTCTGCCACAAGGTGGTGCTGTCTGGCTAATTTAGAGATGACCACACCAACAGGTAATTAGTAATTTAATATAAATGATAAATGACCATTACCTGCCTCCTAAGTTATTCTTATAGCTTTGGGGGGCTCTAATAGCTCGAATCGTCACACTTGTAGGAGTGTGATAGTAGTTGTGTTGTTACTGTCATTGGCAATATGTGGCACAAGCTGCAGTGGCCTCCTGACGAGAGCCCTGGCACTTTCTTTTTTTTTTTTTTTTTATAAATTCAGCACTGCCTCCAAGATAACAGTGCTGGGGTTCAGAAGATGAAGGAGCAACAAAGATGCCTCTATATTTTGTTTTATCATTAAGTTTGCGCTGCATTCATAGACAGAGGTCAAATGTCAGCGTATGTCTTCTAGCAAATAGCTGCTTATTCTTCTAACATGGGGAATGGTGTTTACTTTTCTTTCTGTGACTGAAGTCAGAGGATTCAGTAAAGAGAACTATCTGACAATCTTATATTTGCATATTACATTTTACAACCACAAACAACTTTTTGACTACCCTTCTTTTATTTCTTAAATTCTGTATTTTGGTTGAAGTAAGCGGAACACATTTGAAGTCATTAGAGTTTTCCTGACCACGTGCTGAGCATGCGCTTGAAAGACTTGTGCGCAGGAGGTGGGAGGGCTCTGAGTCACGGGGCATCGGTGCTAATTGGACGGCCCATTATCCTGTGCATACCGTGGGTTGATGGGTGGGTCAAAGGGTGAGTTGGACTGCCAGCGGCTCTAGTTAAAACCTTTCCTCCAATGCTCAGCGGCCCATTTCTCGTCTCACACAGGCCGGTTTCTGTGTCGCGAGACCGATGGAAGACAAATTGAGATGGAGGCTCAGAGGGCATTGGTTGCCGCGCTCGCGGAAGGCACGTGGAGCGGCCTGCCCTTAGAAGTTATTGATTCGAGCTCTAGTAATGGGAATCAGAAGAAACCTTCAGAGCCACTGGCTAAATGTCATTTAACACTGTCAGATCTGAGTCAGATCAGCTCCTAGGAACTATATGTCAGTATAAGCGCTCTCCCGGCCTGACCCGCTGGGTGGGGAAGGTGGGGACGAGGGAGGGTTGATGAAATGTGTATCTTGTTAGAAGAGTCCCTTGAAGCAGTATTACTCTATTATGGTATTAAGTCAAGAAGCCTATTATGTTCTGTAAATTAGGTGTAAATTGCTGCTTCGCGAATGGCCCGCAGTCATAGACTCCAGGACACGGAAGAACAGAGTGAAGATGTCCCACTAAAACACTTACCGTCCATTTACCTTTGACCTTGGCAACTAGGCGAGAAAAATGCCTCTACTGCAGCAGTGCTTAGGTTGGGCTAGGCCTTCTCTTACTCAAGCTCTTTCATTTACTCCTCCTCTTCCCTTCTCTAGTTTCCTTTTCTGATATCATTCTTTTCAATGCAACTCTCTCCTTCCCCTCGACTTCTCTGCTTGTTGCATTTTATACCCTTTCTTCTTCTCTCTCGTTGCATTAGTAATTTTGTTGCGCATTTTCTTCTTTATCATTACCTTTCTCCTCTACCAATCTATTTTAGTTATTGTTTTCTGTAGGACTTTCTAAGACATTGGCGTAGATTCCAGATGGGGACTTGTACGCATATTAGTGCAGACGACGCAAAAGAAACTAAACATATATGCAGATAGAATGTTCCAATCAAATTCATTCCAAAGCCCCTTCATCAAATTAGGGAGCCTCAAACAGTGCACAGCAAAATCCCTGACGGCGGTAAACGCACCACAGAACACTGATTCCACCTGAATTGTATTGTAACCTGTGGCCATTGGTTGAAGGACACTTCAAAATATAGATGCTCCTGATGTCGACACAGCGCAAGTGATAGTGGTGAAAAAAGAATACAGTGCACAAACAATTATAAGTCTTAGTCAAAGGACACACAGAAATCATAATCTAGACATCACATTGTCTCCCCCTGTCTTCCTCCTTCTGTAGAGTTGCTTTGAGTCTAATAATGACCCCCAAACCTGAAGTAGAAGCACCTACCTCTGACCTGCTCAATGAACAATGGATTGGAAATTTGGTGAGAAAAATCCAATATATCTGGGTCTCAACATGTTTCAATATTGTATTCAAGCAGGCGTCTGCCTTCTTCAGGGTTCAGATTGGAGCATCTGGTATATACAGGGAGTACACGGATATAAAGAACTGTGGGCCACGGAAATCGGCACTATAAAATTCTTCTTGAACCAGACTGTCTGGGAGGTGATGTGGCTTACTGGCTAAAGCTGGCGACCTTGGAACATGCAGAACTAGGTTTTAATCCCAGGTTTGGCTCAGCATCGTATGATTGTGGACAAATCACCTAATCTCCTTACGGCAAAAAATAAAATGTGTAACGTAATGTGGTTCTGATGCAAAGCACTGTAATGCCCCTAGGCCAGGTTTGCGCTTTAAAAAACTGAAAAAAGGAAAAACAATTGATGAGACGAGTCAAGCGACCATTCCGTGGTAGATAATGCAACTCCTCTCCCTGCCTAGAACATATAACAAACGAACCTATTAGTATAGAAACTCTAGGGCTAGCAACAAGCAACACCTGAATCAACCACAAATAAACCACTCGACCATCACTTAGGAACTACAGTGCTGACTGCATCCAATGGGTACGGTAGTAGTAAGATGTGGCTGCCCCACCAACGCAGACAAGGGTTAGGCACAGGGTCTGAGACCAGTTCCCCACTGTGAGCCCACGCTGAAACAACCCAAAGCTATTTCTACCCCACACAGGATCCAAAGTCAGGTGGTAAAATCCACCTCCCACATCACACTTCCCCATTGGGTCAAGGGCTTGTCTTCAGACAACTGCATATCAAAGGGCTAAGATGCCAAGTGATTGACTAATAAACACTATATGAAAACTGCCTAACAAAACATAGACTCTCATTATATTTCTCCATTCTCACTGGAATTCCAATCACTTCCCCTCATTTCTCATTCTCTTCCAATCCAAACCAGACTCCCCTCCACCCCTCTATCAGGACATACCTGCACAACACTGCAGTAAGAAACCTCCTGAGCTTCTGTGTGGGTCTTGCAAGGGCCCAGTTTCTTCCATTCACAATTCTGCAAATATCCCAAAAGTTTTGCTGATATGTAAATGGCTTCATGGTATATAAATGAGTGCAGTTATATATTGTCACAGTCACCCAGTGGGTGCATCTACAAAAGCCATTTTAGGGTTGGTAAAATGAGCAAAAAGGACATACAGAGCCATGTACTTTCACAGGCGGAAATTTGGGATTTCACTGTTGAGATCGTCATTTGGGCTGGGATCTCGGAATTGTGATTTCTGATGCACTCACTACTTCTCAGCAGGAATAGAAGGCATTATTGTCTTAACAATGCTGAAAGCCCACTGAAAAAATATTCTGGGGGCCCCTGTTTTGAACAACTTTGAATTGTATTACCCATTTTCTGCTAATTAATAACCTATGATGACAAACACAATTGAATCATGTCCTAAAGGTTGAGATAGAGACATGCACAAAAGTAAAATAGCGAAAAAATTCACTTTCTCAGGGGGCCATGGCCAATTGCCCACTTTGCCCATCCTTTAAAAGATATCTGGAGAATGCGAGAGGGAGTCAGTTAAGCATGTTCCCTATTTTATGCTATCCAACCAGACTAACTGACACGTGGCCGGCAGCAACAGTAATGGACAAAATAGCCAAATAGCCAATGAGAACAAGTGTACCCACAAGGTAACCCATCAGCCGGAAGGGAGACAAAGTCTTTCTTCAGTGTCTATGAATAGGACTGAAACTAAAATTATGCTGCCACCAATGTGAGAGCAGGTGCTGATCTGAAGCAGAATGTCCCGCCTTCCTAATTGGCATCAATTTAAGGATATTTAGAGGCATGACCTACTTTCCCAGGCATCAGCTAAAAGCCCTGAGTCACTCATGTGGGTATGAAGTGGTATTTAACCGCTCAACTAGAAGAACATATACTTGAGTTTTCTTGTAAATACCTAAAAACAGAATGTCTCGGTGGTAGTTTTGTAGTCTTGCAGGTTTTAGAAGCATTCTGCTATTGCCATTATAATATTAATAGTCAATGAAAATCAAAAAGTAAATGCAAGAGTAAAAAAAAAAAACACGTGAGGAGGCAAAGCTTTGCGTGAGACCAACATCTTGCAGAGCCTTGGCCGGCCCTAACCTGTGCCAGTTTCCTACATTTATAGTTACAAAGCATAAAACCTCAGCAGACGTGCACATAAAATGGCACCGGTTAGGCGTCCACCTAATTAGGAGATGGCCCACTTGCCGCGGCGGCGGGTGCTGAGCGCACCGCGTGAGAGTCCATTTAAAAGGGGTACCTGGCACCTGCCAGAGGAAGGTATTGATTTGCTATGCTAACTGAAGGCAAACAGGGCTGGGCAAAGAATTAAGATTCCTGGCTGTGCCATTCATGCCTACTTCAGGGCTGCAGAAGTGAGGTGCGCGAATATTAAAAAACACCAGCATAAGAGCGGAAGGAAGAAGGAGACTGTGCCCTGTGACAGGGCACTGGAGATGGGCTGGAGTGAGAGCTTTCTGCTATAAGAGGTCATTAGAAGCACTCCCGGCCCCCTACAGACTTCCACACAGTCCTCATAATTGGTCCAAGATACCACTGTGTAGATATATTTGTATTAGGATTCAAACAGTATTATTGCTAAGTTTGCAGAATTATTTACGTCATGTAGGGGCCACGTTCTCGGTTGTCCTCCACAAACATGTCACACTCAATCACTCAAACAGAAACAAACACTCTGGAATCTGCCTGCACAAATGACGCGGAACCCACCATTATCCTTCTCACTATATCTAAGTCCTATACAAGATGCATTAGTTCCCAACCCCAGTGCTCTTTGAGACAGCCACAGCCTCCTCAGCCACCTGCAGTCTGGTTGTCACTCTGGGCACAGAATGTGGGAGGACATACCAGCTCACGTTACTGGTGGTTTTCTGCAGGGTTGCCCTACAAACCAAAACTAGCCCTGGCTAAATTTGTCAAGCTAGCCTCACACTACAGGAGACGGCAGCTAGAACTGGAGCAAGGAGGTGTGGTTGGGTCACGGCAGCCCAGCCAGCTCTGAAAGCAACCCACTAGGCCACAGCCCACCAGGAAATGACAAGTGACCCTGGTATTTTCTGAGATGTTGACACTGCAGGCAAAATAACTCCCGCTGCTGCCGGGTGCTTCCCGCCTGGCCTCGCTATTGAAGTTAAGTCTCTTTTAGGTTCTTTTGTGAACTCCACCAGAGTCTGCACTCCTCTCAAACGCTGTCTTTTCCTTCTGAAAGCCATCAGTGACCACAAAAAACGTATTACTCCTGCCCTCAGGTCTCATCTCTTCATAGATGTCCACAAAACCTAAAAGCCAGTACCACAGCCAAGAAAGTGGCCGGGTGATTCGTGGATTGTTTTGGCTTCCTGAGATGAACTAGCTCCCAATGTGAAGACTGTTCCGCAAAGATAACACACCATCACCCACAGCACCATCTTCAAAGCTGCCAGTCACTCCCTGCTGCAAGGTCTAAGCACTCGATGTGGGCCTCAGCTTGAATATTTCGCTTGGCGCCAGTATCAGGTTAGTTTTCAGCTGATGAGGCCCCCACTGGAGGGTTTAAGACTTCCCACACCCACCACCACCTGCCAAACCCTCAGCCCTCAAAGTCATTCAGAGAGGTTACCAGCAATTGGGGGAGAGCAGACGACGGCAGGAGGAAAAGGGAAAGAGGCAGGGGGAAAGTAGGATCTACCTGGGCGGCCTGTATCACGGTTCGTCCAGTAGGGGTCAAGGCTGCCTAATTAATAGAGGCAGCTCCATAGCAGAGAGTCAGCATAGGGTGCTGTGTGCATGAAACAAAGGGCGGGAGTCAGAGAAGGCCCTGGAATCCACACTGTAAGATGCGCTAGCGAGAGATGCTGCCAAATTGGCAAGAATGGAAATGGGAGTCTTGAGTAGGCCTGGGAATAATTTAATTTTTGCCAGTGAAATTGTGATTTTGCATAACTTTATTTAAAGCTAAAAACCATTGGGAGACCGGTTTGCACAGAAAATGTGTTGCCGAGACTTTAGGCGAAGTGCACACTCTATTAATAAAGGCTAAGCGAGATAATATAAAACGCATTTTGCTATGGAAGAGTAATTTTGCAAAGTATTCATAAAATGTCATGAATATATGCACAATTTTGCATTCCTCTAGGCATAAGCACTTGCCATGTAGCTACTGATGCACGTGGAATCAGATGGCAGATCAATGAAGATTGACAACCTGATCAGAACCTACTCAATATTTAAAGGGCCAGAGCACACCTATTCCTGCATGCCTGACGGATGAAAGTTTGAGCTTCTGTTTCTACCTCAAGCTCCTGAAGGCCCTCAGAGGTGGACGAGCTCCAGTCCAGTGGTCATGGTTCGAACCCTGGCCTGATGGCTCCGCGCAAATGCCCTGGGGAGGGCTATAGCACTTCATAGGTTGCTACCTTGACAGCATGGACCGTCCCACCTCGTCTTGCCCCTCTGTATGCGCTCTTCCACACAAGCGTAATATTTTTTTCTTCGGTCCCAGATACCATTGCTCGTTCTAGTTAAAAGGAGGAGGCATCCTTCAGCCCTTCTAGAATGTTTTGTCCATTGAATTCCACTTACATTATTAATATGAAATGAATTTTCATGATAAATAAGAGACTATGTGGTGAGAGGAGGTTGTCCATTCTTCCATTGTTTCGTCTAGGACGGCAGCATGGTTGAGGACTGATGAATTTCACACTGCCTAACTCTTCTTTGACCTGGGAGCCTTGAGAGAACCAGCTTTTATACTAGTATCCACGGGTTAACTTTCATCCCGACCTCCTCTGCCTGGCTCCTTCCCGCTGTCCCTTCCGCTCTCTCCTCCTCTCACCTTCTGGCCTGTGAGATGTACAGCAGTAGCCAAACGGGTATCAGTTTCTGCTGTAGACAACTCTCTCAGAATGATGGATGCATCCAACACGGTGTGTTGATTGAGCCTAGAGGACTCTACAGTCCACACCTCCCCTGCGAGCGAGGAGTCTTTGTTCATCCAAAACTGCTGCTAAAACGGCGATAATGGGCTTGATAATATGCTCTATGGAATTCCAATTGAAGCCCAGGTTAGACGTCCTTCACATCTAATATGAGCTTCAATTGGAATTCCGTAGAGCATATTATCAAGCCCATTATCGCCGTTCTTGATAATATGCCCCTCTAACTTTAGGGCTCTGTAAGAACTTTTTAGGGAAAACTCAAACTCCCCCCTGATACCTTAGGGCTGGTGGCAATGTTTTAGGGTAGTTTTCCTGATTCTTGGATATTTGGTCACTCTCCGTTGACTCCTACTATTGAAGAGACATCACCCACAGCCTTCGCAGAACAACAGTTATGATGTCTCTGAGTAGATACCTGACACTGCTGATGAGGGGCGTGTCGGTGAAGAATGAATGCACATTTTATTTGGAATTGGTACCTGGTGAGACTGCTAAGTCAGATAGGTTTTTGCTGGAGACAACCGATGTGACCTTTATGTAATGGTCTGGATTCTAGCCAGGTCACTTCATCCTTTAAAGGTCGAGAAAAAACATAGATTGAGTTAAATATAGTGCCTAGATACCGCACAAAATGGTGCATTACGTGCTGCATAGAAATGCATGTCACAGTTTCTAAAGGTGCAGAAGTGCTGGTCATTTCTCAGTTTAAACCGCATGCCTAAGAGATCATCAGATGGAGAGGCGGACGAGCTGGCACACTGGGCGCCGTGGCTACTTCAGCTCTCTCGGTCTCTCAGCGAGGGAGGGCCTGCATACGGTAGACGTGGAGCCATTAGCATTCTCATCATTTCTACCAGGAAAGGGAGCCACTCATCTCAGCGCTTTCAGCTGCCCCCTGTTGCTAACACATGATTAAAGCTCCCCGTTTTCAGTTTTTACGGATTTTTACAGATAAATAAAGATAGAAAATCATTTATTTCCTTGTCTATTTTTATTTTGAAATGTGGATAGAAATGGAAATTGGATTGCTTTTTGAGTGATTCTAAATCCTCTCTGCCATGACTGCCAGGTCAATAGCTGTGTAGATTGATAGGTAAAGGGGGTTAAAAAGGAAAGGAATTTTACTACAGAGGCTTAAACTGCAGGAGATATGCAGAAGGTTGATACTGATATTTGCATATCTTCCTATAAGTGCATTGATTTATCTTCTGCGGGTGTTCATATCTCTGAAACCTGGCAGGCATTCAAGCGTGACTGCATCTTTATCTGGTAAATAAATGCGGAAATATACCATTTTCAGCTTCATTTTTTGCACAAAACTGAAAATAAATCTGGATAAATACAGATAAAATTATCAAAAAATCTGGACACATACAGATGGAACTGTCAAAAAAAAATCCATAAAACTGGGAGCCCTACACATGATCTGCAGCCTCAGATATAGGCACCGTGCGAGGTCCCGCATGCCCAGGCTTGATTAGAATGTATAAATATTCTCTCTAGCTAAAGTCACAGAGGGAGGCCAGAGCCGGGAGCTGCTGTTCTCTCCCTCGCCCCGACCTAGACGTCTGCTGTGTTTCTTTCCTTTTTTATAAAGTTCCATTTTATCTTATGGTGCTGCTGCTTGTTGTCGTTTCCGTCAGAACCCTGTTCATCCTTCGTGTACCAATCTGTCTTGCTAAAAAGAAGGCTATCAGATGAGCTTGTAGCAAAGGATAAAGTGAACCAGTTTCTGTCATAGAGTTTTGTGGTGGATTTTAGCCATTGGAGTGATTTGTATACATTTTAGGGAGATTTGGGCTCACCAAGTATGTCATGGAGATATGAGGAGGGATGTTATCATTTGGGGTTATTTGCTTATGTTTTATCGAGTTTTGAGCTTACCTATTCTGTCACGGAGATTTGAGGAGGGATGTTGTCAATTGAGGTGATTTTCATATGTTTTATTGAGATTTCGTCTCACCTATTGTGTCACGAAGATTGACGAGGGATGTTGTCATTTGGGGTGATTTGTGTATATTTTGCAGAGATTTGGGCTTACCTATTGCATCATGGAGATTGATGAGGGATGTTGTAATTCGTGGTGATTTGTGTACGCTGTAGTGAGATTTGGGCTTACCTATTGGGTCAAGGATATTTGAGGTGGGATGTTGTAATTCGAGTTGCATTGTACACTTTTAGGGAGATGAGGTTTCATAGTCTGTGTCGTGCAGGTGCCTGACTTATCAACGATGCTTCTGTGAGGGAATAGAAAGGGCCTTACTCTATATTCATACTTTGCGGAGGCTGCTCTGTCTGCACTGATGGCGAAACACCTTCTTTTGAGTCTGAGAAGTTCTACCATAACCTCTTATTGAGAAAGCCAAGGGTCAGGACTCAGGGCTCAGAATAGACCAAGAAGTGTCCGAGAGGCCCCAGGTCTCGCCTGGAGAGCCTCCTGTGCTGGGCCAAGAAGGAATAAGATCCCACTTGACTCCCACGGTGCTTCAAACTCAACTCCTTCAAGGAGAAGAAGCTTCCTCTGCACGCGGAAGGAAGGAAGTGGAGGTGGGATAAGGTGTCAAGGCCAGAATTGCTGGTCAAGCACTCCTGCTGTCTTATTTGTGTCTGCTACAGGAGGTTTCTCTGTAGGGCTTCCAGATTTAGATCCGTCCCATTGATTTTTGGCGTCAACGAGGGGATTGCATCGATGCAAGCACGGGGCGGAGAGGCGGTGTTGTGGTAGATGGGCAGTACGTGGGAGATGCAGGAGAAGGGGTGGACAGAGTCACTAGGATCTGAAAGTGCGGCATGCAGCAGGGTATCTGGGGTACCCAGACATGGACTCTGCATCAAAAGTGTTAATGCTAGACAAGGTGGATTTTGGCAGAAGAAATGGTGGGTAGAGTTTGTAATGGTGAAAGGGTTGGAAGAAAACAGAAGCCTGTTCTGGGAAGGAAAAAAACGAAAAACAAAAAAGCAATGGCGGTGCGGCGTAAGGTGCCTGCGTTATTTATTATTTGTGTGCGGTGCTTGTTACTGTTTGCACCTTTTAAACCGCTAAAGAGCGCCTCCGCGCTGTCACTCATGACCCACGGGCCAATAGCTATGAATATTGACAGGAAAGGGGGTTGAGAAGCGGCTACAGTTACTTAATAAAGCTTAAATAGCTGCGCTGTGCACTCATGCATGGAATGCGATGCTAATATTTCTAAATGTGTATTGTTCTATTATTCATGCTTGCTTAGTGGGATTAAACCCTACATTCTTTGCAGTGAGGGGGTACCTTTATCAGGTTGAGGGTGGAAGTGTTCTAATTGATACTTAATTGTTTCACCGGCCCAAAAAATTATATGGAAAATACCATTAACATGACAGAAAAAGTGAATAAATACTGGCAGAAATGTTGAAAACATAAACTGCCCTAAAACCGGGAGCTGCAAGTAGGAGTGGATTTTGTTGTTGCAGATGGAAGGGAGAAGAAAATCATTTGTTCAGGAGGTTGAATAGAGCCTGCCTCCGACTCCACAGAACATCTGGCCTCCCCACCCTCACCCTGGCGACGAGGCTGCGCTGCCAGTGAGTCATTAGCCTCCGCCTTCAATTCATAGCCATCCTTTTCTGGAAGCCTAATCGAGTGCACGTGCTCTCGCATTGTCCCCGGACCATCGCGTGCCACTGCTGACTTCCCCGGATTTATGTATACCCTCCTCTTCCTCGGCATCTCTCCGCGGATCCACCCGCCCTATTCTCTGGCACCCTTTCTTTCCTAATTCCCCTGTGGGACATGGCAACCCTGATACCAAAGGGGCTTATTTTACTTCTCCCAATCGATTGGAGAGCTAATAACAAACCTGATCTGAAAGAGGTTCAGCCTCTCCCAGGAGTGCCTTTTTCCAGGCCTATAATTTGACCCACTGAATAAATGCACTCACAGCATTTTTCACAGAAATATTAATTTTCCGCGCTGTCCGGGATCTTCTGTATAATTTGCAGCATTTGAAAAAAGGCTTCCAGTTCAAGTGGATCAAAAGTTGCTAACATCGCTGCACACACAGTGCAACACCGTCGTCCCCTCTGCAAACATATTCCATACGGTGGTGTTGTCCTAAATCCTTGAGTGCGGCGATGTACACGGAAGGCAACTACAAAGTTTTACGACGTTCTACTACCTGGGCCTGATTACGAGTACCCCAATATTGCTTCGCTGAGTATCGCATCCCATAAAATATAATCCCGTGGGATCAATATTTATCGATGCTATACATTACCCAGTTACAAGTTTCAGCCTCAAAAATTGACCTAGAGTGCAGATTTTTGGTGTTTACCGCACACAAATTTGCATGTCCGCTGATAAAAATCTGTATGTTTCACCTGGTGGAATTTACCTGAGGAAAATGACAACAGCGCAGTGTTTGCAACTAAACGCCTAATTGAGGCATGTGCTTTAAATGGGAGGGAGAGAGGGAGAGAGAGGGAGAGACAGTCAGAGAGACAGAGAGAGACGGGGAGAGAGAGAGAGAGAGAGAGAGAGACAGAGAGAGAGAGAGAGAGAGACAGAGACAGAGAGACAGAGAGAGACAGAGAGAGAGAGAGAGACAGATACAGAGAGAGAGAGAGAGAGAGAGAGAAATGTATCACTGTTTGCGGTAACCTGGAACATGGCCTGGGAAAGGGCTACCGTGTGGCTCCAGGTCATTAAAGGGCTTTGTGATGTGACTTTGTTGTAGGAAGGAGGACGTCAGAGAATTCAAGTAACCTGCTGACAAAGCCCTGTGCCTGTTCCTCCGGCTATTACATCAGAACAGAACTTTATTGAGGATTCTGGTGGTGTTGGAGCAAAGAAAGTAGGATATGTAAGTCTTTAACACGTCATATTCTTAAAAGAGTATTTAATTAAAAATAAAAGATGGTTTGAAGCGTTTAGAGTCAATGGATCTATTCAAACACCTTCTATCTTCCTCTAAGCTGGCTACCATTTTAGAGCAACCCCATCTGGAAGTCTGTATAAAATGTATCCACAACCCAAATAAAGGAATCGTCTGGAGACAGATGTTACAGCTGTTACTCCTTGTCTGGCAATCATGACGTCTGCAGAATGAACAGAAAGTACATAGGGCTCCAGGCCCTTCCACTGGTCCCTCAGTAGCAAAGTGAAGGCTCTTGGGAACCTAAAGGTCGGGAAGGTGGTCAATCCTGTGATGTCAGTGGGGTCAGAGGGTACATGATGTCACTTCTGTTGCATTTAGCCACTTTGGCTACTCAAAGTCAATTTACTAGTTTCTAAGTTTCTAAATAGCAAGACGATATCTGTGGTGCTATGTTATGTTATGTTAATAAAACGTGTAAAGTGCGCGTACCCTGGGGTGTCTTGCCGCTGACTGCACTTGAGGACACATACACTACCCTTAATTTCTAAAAAGCAGGGTCTTCAACTTCTTTCTAAAGGTGAGCAGAGTGGGTATGGCTCTGATGTGCGGAGGAAGGCCATTCGTCATTGTGGTGGTACCAGTGATAAAGCTTGTTCCACTCCAGTTCATTTTTCTGAATCTGGGGGATATGATCGTCTTGGCTCCAAGGAAGCGTGAAGCTCTGTTGATTGTATACCCTTGGAAGATGTGTTTCAGGTAGTCAGGGCCTTTACTCTACAGTGCCTTATGGGCAAAACATAGTGCTTTGAATTTTATGCGACTTCTCAACAGAAGCCAGTGAATTTTCTGTAGCTCATGAGAGATGGAATGGAATTTAGGGATACCTAGCAGAATCTTGGGGACCACATTTTATATTGTCTGAAGTTTGTTGATATACTTTCTTGTAAGTTCATGTAGTGGCCGTTACAGTGGTCTATTTTAGATAGAACTAAGGAGGAGATGATTGTCTTTTTGGTGTTATCTGGAATGAAAGAGAAATGTTTTTGATCATCCGGAGAGTGTAGAAAGAAGATGAGACTACGGCCATTATTTGGGTGATATCATTAAGCCTGTTGCTGATCTGAACTCCCTGGTTCTTGGCCTTGGCACCCAGGGTACAAGATCTTTTGGCCATCACGGAGGGGTCCAGGCTGGTGAGAGGTTCATAAAGATTACCACTTTAGATTTCTATGAGTTAAGCTTCAGACAGTGACTTCACTGGCATTCCACATGGCTCCATGGCTCGCGATGTAGACCTGTCCATGCTGTAGGCAGTTCTCGTGCACTCCACAAGCCTTCACGGCTTGCGATGTAGACCTGTCCATGCTGTAGGCAGCTCTCGGGCACTCCTCAATGCTCAAGGCTCACAACGTAGACCTGTCCATGCTGTAGGCAGCTCTCGGGCACACCAAAAGGCTCCATGGCTCGCGATGTAGACTGGTCCATGCTGTAGGCAGCTCTTGGCACTCCACAAGGCTCCACGGTTTGCGATGTACACTGGTCCATGCTGTAGGCAGCTCTCGGCACTCCACAAAGCCCAACGGTTTGCGATGTAGCTGGTCCATGCTGTAGGCAGCTCTCGGCACTCCACAAGGCCCCACGGTTTGCGATGTAGACCTGTTCATGCTGTAGGCAGCCCTCGGCACTCTACAAGGCTCCACGATTTGCGATGTAGGCCTGTCCATGCTGTAGGCAGCTCTCGGCACTCTACAAGGCTCCACAGCTTGCGGTGTATGCCTGTCCATTCTGTAGGCAGCTATTATGACAAGGCTCCACGGCTCACGATGTAGACCAGTCCATGCTGTAGGCAGCTCTCAGAACTCTACAAGGCTCCACGGCTTGCGATGTAGGCCTGCCCATGCTGTAGGCAGCTCTCGGGCACTCCACAAGGCTCCACTGCTCGCACGGTAGACCTGTTCATGCTGTAGACAGCTCTCAGCACTCTACAAGGCTCCACGGCTTGCGATGTAAACCTTTCCATGCAGTAGGCAGCTCCCAGACACTCCGCAAGGCCCCACGACTCGCTATGTAGACTTGTCCATGCAGTAGGCAGGTCTCAGCACTCTACAAGGCTCCACGGCTTGCGATGCAGACCTGTCCATTCTGTAGGCAGCTCTCGGGCACTCCACAAGGCTCTACAGCTCTCAACACAGACCTGTTCATGCTATAGACTCTCGGGCACCCCACAAGGCTCCATGGCTCACGATATAGACTGGTCCATGCTGTAGGCAGCTCTCAGGCACTCAACAAGGCTCCACGGCTTGCGATGTAGGCCTGTCCATGCTGTAGGCAGCTCTCAGCACTCTATCTAGGCCTCATGGTTTGCGATGTAGGCCGGTCCATGCTGTAGGCAGCTCTTGGGCACTCCACAAGGCTCCCCGGCTTGCGATGTAGGCCTGTCCATGCTGTAGGCAGCTCTCAGCACTCTACAAGCCCCACGGTTTGCGATTTAGACCTGCCCATGCTGTAGGCAGCTCTCAGAACTCTACAAGGCTCCACGGCTTGCGATGTAGACCGGTCCATACTGTAGGCAGCTCTTGTGCACTACAAGGCCCCATGGTTTGTGATGTAGACCGGTCCGTGCTGTAGGCAGCTCTTGTGCACTCCACAAGGCCCCACGGCTCGCGATGTAGGCCGGTCCATGCTGAAGACAGCTCTTGTGCACTCCACTAGGCCCCACGGCTCGCAATGTAGGCCAGTCCATGCAGTAGGCAGCTCTCAGCACTCCACAAGGGCCCACGGCTCGCAATGTAGACCTGTTCGTGCTGTAGGCAGCTCTCGGGCACGCCACAAGGCCCCACGGCTTGCGATGTACACTGGTCCATGCTGTAGGCATCTCTCGGGCACTCCACAAGACTCCACGGCTTACGATGTAGACTGGTCCATGCTGTAGGCAGCTCTCGGGCACTCCACAAGGCTCCATGGCTCGCGATGTAGGCCTGTCCATGCTGTAGGCAGCTCTTGGGCACTCCACAAGGGCCCACGGCTCGCGATGTAGACTGGTCCATGCTGTAGGCAGCTCTCGGCTGACAAGAGAAGCAGCAGATGTGACGGGCGGGTCACTGTGGGACTGCAGATCATGAGCCGCCTCACAATGGCCGCCTTCCCAGCTGTCGTAGGGTACAAACGGTGGCTCAGAAGAGGGCCTAGAAAGTGATGCAAATGAGGGCTTTGATGTGCTGGCGGGCAGCGGCATTGTCGCCGTGCCATCAATGCCACATTTTTCAAGCAGGACGGATCAGCACTGCTCCGGGTTTGCACAAAGGAACAATGAGGCCGCGTTACCCACCGAGGCATGAAAGTGCAGAATCACTCCCCTGGCACAGGCGCAGGCTGGCAGGCCGCCTTCTGCCAGAGATTTGTTGCTTTAAATGGTACAACTATCGTTTGTGTGGGTGGAGGGAAGAGGGGGGGGGGCACTGAGGGAAATATCATCTTCCATCTGTTCAAAGGTGCCAGACACAGGTTGAGAAGCAGTGGGTCAGGATGAGTACTTGTATTTAAGTACTCAACGAGTACTTGTATTTAAGTACGGAATTATCCAACTGAAAAACGAAAGGCTGCACTTCCAGGATGAGGGGGCATCTGTCCCTGAGCCGAAGAAACACCGGCATATGGAGTGAGGGATGCTGCGCGGGAATCGGTGATCAATGAGCAGCGAGTAAGGAGGAAACACGTGACCTCGAGAGGCGGGGCAAGGGGAGGGCTGCGGCTCTGTCTATTCTGACGTCATCTCCCTGGCCCCTGTTAATGCCCGCTCTGCTGCTGCAGAGCCCTTCCATTAAGAGGTTAGATGCGCAGGACGTGTGACCTCCGCGCACTGTGTCTCGGTGTGTCTAACAAGGTCAGATGTGGTCGCGCGCAGCTGAGACCAGGACATAAATCATTCCTGGCTCCCCTGCGCCCTGGAGAGGGAGAAGGGCAAGCACTCATGGCCTGAAGCGTCGACTTCCTATTAGAAAGGGCAATTTGTACAGCAGCCAAGGTGAGGGTTGCAGGACTGCACCGCTACCTGCCTGCAGCAGACCTACGGACACTCTGCAGCTCTCTGTGGTTTATGCATTCACTTCTGCTTACATTTCCCTCAGTGTGAAGCCCTGAGAGTGCAGCACAGACGTGCAGGAGATGCAGGCAGAGTGCGGACACAGACCGCACTAAAGGATACTACAGAAACTATAGGGGAGGCCAAAGCAATGATTCCCGAGGGGTCAGCCTGGCAGAGAGATGGGATGTCCAAGAGCTGGTACCACTGATGAAGATGGCGAGGAGTGGAAGGGCCTCTTCATTGTGCGTTACCTGTTGAAGAGGCTCAGGTGGAGAGCGTGGGATGGAAAGGATGCTTGCGGTAACTAAATGATGTACCACAGATCTGATTTGCGCAAGTGACATCACACGTCATTGGCTCAGGCCACACTCTGAGGACCTGAGCAAGCCGCAAGAGCTGAGACTTTAATAATGAGACACAACACAAAGGTAGTTTAAATCAGACCATATATTACGCACAAAGTCATCTCCCAAAGATAAACCGCGTGGCACAGAGATGTGGGTCAAAGTGGCCCGATTAATACAACATGGTCTTGCCTTTTAGGGCACACAGTCTTATTCAGCTGGATGCAGGGGTCAAACCCTACAGACCATGCTCCAATATGTCTTGTTCCACAGACACGGCTTCTCTGAGGCAGTGGGGAGGGAGGGGTGCATATTGTAACACACATCTCCAGGGAGGGTGGTCAAAGGCTAATTTGGCATCTGATGCTGAATATGTAGGGAATCGGGGAGCAATAGCAACGTGCAGTGCTTTAAATGGGAAAAATAAGTGCAGGTACACATTAAAATAGAGATGTGGCAAGTGGGCGGGGCTAAGGGCACAATATGATCATACATAATGACTTTTGCACTAGTTGCAGCACATATTAAAACACATGAGAAATGTGTTTCTGTAAAAAAAAAACACATTTACTAATTACACAAAATGAAAGTCATGACGGCACTTTTACCCGAATGGTGGCTGCGCACCTGATTGACAGCGCAGGGTCTGTCTAGAGACCCTGTCCTGTTAATCACAGCGTGACACAAGCCCTCTCACCCCCATGCAGTTTGGGGACATTCACATGGGCGCTGCTGGAATCTTTGCCAGCAAATCTACAAAGGCTGCTTCAGCCGAGTTAATTACAAGCTCCTCGGAAGCAGAGCGGCCTCCGCCCTGCACTGGAGGGGAAAACTAACCTGAGCCTGCGATGCCGCCAATCAGGGTACCGGCACTCTCCCTGGCTACAGACAAGTGCCGGTACTGACGTTAAAAAAATTCGGAAGTGCCGGTACTCAGTACCAGCGAGTACCTGCCCATTTAAAGCACTGGGTAAACTCAGCTTGGCGTATGAACAGTGGGATGTCAGTGAGTCCAAACAGGTGCGCAGTGATGGTGAAACCTTCACAAAGCCCGTAAAACGAGTTGTGTTGTCACCTTAGAACCAGGCCTGACCAGAAGCACAGACGCAGAAAAAAGTTATGCCTGGGCCCTGCTAAACTGAACATACCAGGCAGAGAGATTTCAGAACAGACGACTTCATGGACTGAGCGACAGAATTATTGTGTCATCTGGAGAGTGGCCAGCCAGCCCACAAGGCGCTAAGAATCTCAGCGCCTCCCCCCGAGGTGTTATGAACTCGAAAGAACATGATGTATCTCTGTGGAAAGGAGAAGGTGTCCCCCTGCATGGCCCCAGTGCACATGGAACAGCATCCGTGTTCTGTCCACTCTTCCCGAGAGGTCCATCCTCCATGTTTACTGAGATCAACACCTGCTGGCAGTGGATTCCTATTGGACCAGGACTGAGCAGCTATTAATGTGACGCTGCACTGCCCTTGCGACCAATGGGGAGAAGACTATGGTGTCATGAGCCCCTACATTCAGAGGACTCTGTCTCAGGTGTGCCACACCATATGTTTGATCGAGACACTATTGATACACGTGAGAACAAAACAGATTCTCCCTCCTGGTGACTGTGGTGCCAAGGCAACACTTTTTTGAGAGAATGTTTCTTTCGCTGAGGGTGCGAATGCACAGGTAACTCAGACTAGCAACGACACCTCGAATATAATGATGAAGAGGAAGGTGGTAAAAGGCCTGATATGCACAGAGTGAAACAATGGTAACACAAAAAGGAAAGAAAACAAAACTAATATGCATATATTAGTTTAAATGATTCCTTAATAGAAATGCAAAGTCACCGTTTTCATAAATGTAAATATATCTTTTTTTTTTTTTTGCAGAATTTTATATAGCGCGAACTTCACCCGAATTCGAATCAGGTATCAGAGCGCTTTACATAGCACGTTACATGAGGACACACATTCATTTTTTGTTAGGCACAGGGAGAAAAGGTGTGGCGGGGAGGGTGCTAATCAACTGAGGAACCAGATCGGGGGATGTGATTGGTCAGGAGTAGAGGCCCTCACACACCACAAAGCAGTGGCCCTCACACACCCTAGTAGGTGTCATGCTTCATCATAGGACAGCTCCTCGTCGGGCCGGCGCTGCAATGCCCAGCGGGCCCCTCAAGTGGGACTCTTTGCCAGAGTTCTTTTCGTTTTGCCAATGTGAAGTGTGAGAGCTAGTGCTTTATGTGTGATGCGAAGTAGACTGGTGTTATGTGAGTATAGAAATACCTAAGGCGTGCCCTGGCGTCTTGAATATCTGTGTCCCCTTGTTATGGTTAAAGCAATAAGTGACTGGAAGTGGATACAATGATCCAATCTATCTAAAAAAGTAGTGTAAAATATAGTCACCTTTGTGAGATCTATTGGCTTTGTTATTCATGTTGTACATCAGGACAGCTGAAAGTAAAAATTAAAACAAGAGGTAGGATGCATGCAATGCTGGCCACATCGTAGCACTATTTTTCTTTACTTTTAGCCACGTTGCACAGCAGCAGTGCTGCTTCTATGAGAGCTGACTGGCTTTGTTAATGTTTTCTTTTTTTTCACATGTGGTGGGACGGGACGGGCAAGCAAAGTGAGACTGGGCAGGATGGGTACGGGGGCACAAAATGATGGACAGTGAGAGGGGGGCGGGATGGGCAGGCAATGCGAGAGATGGGGCAAGCAAGACCAGAAATATCGGAAGAGGGTGGGAGCAAGCCAAACCTCGGACAGTTGGAGGAGGGTGGGAGAGTGACAGGACAAGCAAGGACGAGGAGCAGGGGAGACATTATGTAAATGTATGCAATCTTAAGGAATGCAATAAAGATTTTTTCTCAAAAAAATGTACCCCCTAAGCACTTAGCCAGTGGATGGACACTGGCCGTGGACTGAACCCTGTACTTGGTCCATGCCCCACATAACATACAAACACAGGAAGAGAAACTGAAAGGAGACGGCGCAGACCAATTAGAAGCAAGTGCATGAGAGTGAGGTTGAAGTCAACCAATGATAAGTAATGGGCAGGCTCCAAGTTGTTTTTAATTTCTTTTTTTTATATACAAGAGATCTCTCAAGCTACAGCACATGTGCTTTCTTAAGCAAGTCCTAAAAAGACTACACCCCTTGGTGATGTGTGTTACAACCTGCACGCCTCAACTGGCTTGCCCAAGAATCCATTCCCTTTCCGGATCTGATTAACAGAATGGGGTAATTTTCTGAAAAATGTACTGAGAAGATGAAAGGCAGTGCCTGCAATTCTGAAATTCTACCGTTTGACCCTTCGGTCGTAGATAGACCATCACAATATATGCAATAACCCACTGAGATGTCTTACCATCTTCTAACTCCCATTTCACTTAGGGCCAGATGTGCATACTTTTAGCAAATCTAGTGGTATTTTGGAAACCGACCTATGTACTAATTGATTGGTTCACAAAATACAGAATTGCAGTGGGTCGCAATTCGACCTACCTCATCAATATTAATGAGGTAGCTTGCCAATTACGAACCAACAAAGATTTGCTGCCATCACAGGGACCTGCTGGGGTCAACAGGCTGCCATGTCTGTGATTGCTTTTAAATAAAGCAATTTTTTTTGTAAATTCAGCCCATTTTGTTTAAATAAACATGGGATGTGTTTACAAAAGAAGGAGAAAAGTTTGCAAAACTATTTTAAGAGCAAGCAGCAGACCCATGGACTCAACTTACTCCTAAAGATTTTTTGGGGGAACAATAACAAAGGGGAAGGTGTCCCTCAGGGGCCACTTCCCGTTTGTGAATGTGTTACCACTTCTTTAGAGGTGTTAGTAAAATAGTAATATTTTGCAACCCCATTTCGGTCACAAAACATTAATACATACAATAAGGTATCACTATTTGGAAGCGACGCCCTTCCAAATTGCGTTTCCTTATGAGTTCCTAAACCCATTTAACGATCTGGTAACATTTTACTAAATAGCTAAATGGGCGTATACTTACAAAAAAACACATTTTGTGGCCGAATTGCAGGGTTTGCAATAAGAAAATGTATTAGTCCACCTGGCCCTAAATACTTTTTCTGAGAGAAAATGTGATTTGCTCAAATTACATGTATTTTTCTCCCAAATTTCCTTCTCAGATTAGATGTCATTTTAAGCAAAGTTAACAGTAACACAATTAAAAAGACCTTTAATCGGCAGATTGCTTTAGTTTTTATAATGATGCTAAGTCTATTGCATTGGGTTGATAGAGACTGACTAAATCAGAGTATTATACTATAGTGGGCAGGGTTCAAGAGGCAGCTGAGAAAACTGTTGTATGGATTAGCACTAAATCCTATTATCGGTCTAGATTTATTAAACAACGTGTCAAAACCTTTGCATGGTACCTCGTTTATGGAAGCAGGCCGAGCAGTTTACCAGACCTTCGAGTCTCTGGGGGGCAGCAGGGCCGGACTTGCCTTTTATTCCAACAGGCATTTCCCCTGTGGGTTGGAGCCCTCCGAGGCCAGGTTTGAAAGCCCAGGGCAACTCTTGGGGGCATATTATCAAGCACGGCGATAACATTATCACCGCTTTAGCGGCAGAAAACTGCCGCTAAAGGGGCGATAATGGGCTTGATAATATGCACTAGAGAATTCCAATAGAAGCCCATGTTGACACCAGAACATGGGCTTCTATTGGAATTCTCTGCGGCATATTATCAAGCCCATTATCGCCGCTTTAGCGGCAGTTTTCTGCCGCTAAAGCAGCGATAATTTTAACGCCCTTTCTTGATAATATGCCCCTTGGCACCTCTGTCACTTTCTCCAACCGCTGAGGATAAATCAGCAGGCACAGGGAGGCTTCAAGAGAGAGAGAAATAGAGGGGGGAGAGGGAAAGCAATCAGAGTGGAGAATAGGAGGAGAGAGAATGGATGGATAGAAAGAGAGAGATTGTATGAGGAGATGATGGGAGAGGGGATGGTTTGGGCATTTGGTTCCCGACTCCTGCCCTGGCAGGCAGAGCAACCAATCACATACTGAGGGCCGCGTTTCGAAAAGCTGATGCTTTCCATGAGCTTGACGTACGCTGATTGTAGCTGCGGGTGACGTGCCTCCGGTGCCATTACCGTGGGCTGACTGATTGCACTTAGCAAGGTGGCAGCTGCGCGTCTCAGGATGGCGCATGATTTTCTGCCCCATCCTGAGGCAGCCCTGCAAAGAATGGTCTGATTGCGAGGATTTGCATAACAGATGGAAATGGCTCCAGTTGCTGTAACTGTATGCGTTTTAGTATTTTAGTTGTCATATAAAGCCTTAGATCGTGTTTGTGGGGGCCATAGTTGCTGTATTCAATTAGAGCTTTAAGTAGTTCCAAAAATTAGATGAAGTAGTCTCCCTGGTTTTAATGATGTGTTTATGGGTGGGTAGTTGGTTGCACAGGTTGTTATCCAGTGCTTAATTTGTAAAAGAATGAGCGCCGGTGCCAAAGCTCTGCTCCGATGGAGTTATTAAATTTTTGCCCGCCGAATACCAAGGCTGCGCGGTGTGGAATTCACCTCAGGCCTCTTTAATCCATAGCCAGATCCTTCTGCCCCTTTATCTCACGCTTGATGGTCCCTGCTTTCTTTCTTTGTTTTAGTTTTCTATCTTTATCACCCCTATTCTTTCCCGTTTGTGCATCTTTTTCTCTCTTGCTCGCGGTCAATATCTGATGAGGAAAAATAAGTGCCGGTTGCCAAAATCAAATGCTGGTGGGCCCCACAGTCCCAAATTAAGCACTGTGTATACCTGTGAAGTTATGTGGCGATGTTTTATATCTGATAACCAAGTTCTCTTTTCTTTCAGCGTGTACAGTGGCGGCTCCTCTGCTAAGGCGTAGGAGCGTCCCCCCACTGCTTTGAAGCAGTGAAAGAAAGGAAAAATAAAATGCTAATAATATAATATTATCATTTTACCTTATCGTGCTGCGGCAGCTTTGCGTGACGGGGCGAGGCTGCTCTGCTCACACAGCCAGGCAGGGGAGGAGTGGTAGCACCCTCCTAAGTGCGCAATGACTGTTTGGCCGGCCCTCCTGGGACGGCCAAACAGTCATGCGCACTTCACATGTTCTCCATGCAGACTGCATTACAGCCTGCGTGGAGAACATGCCCAGGCCCCCAGTCCCTGGCTGAGCGCCAAACCACAGCGCTCAGACCAATCTCAACGCTGCATTGCAGCATTCTGATTGGTCTGGGGAGGCTAGGTGCTTACCAATCACAACGCTGCATTGTAATTGGTCAGGGGAGCCTGGCTGCTTCCTGTTCCATTCTGGATGCGGCGGTAAGATACTTTTCTTTTTTAATATTCCTCCCTATGCCCCCCGCCCCGCCACCCCTGACCTATGCCGATCTTTAAATTCATATTTTTATAAAAATAATTTTGTAAAGTGTACCGTGTTTACAGGTAAACGTCACTGTTTTTCATCACATAGGAAATAGAGAGCGCGGTTGTGGATTGAATGAACTTCCCCTTGGGTGTCACAGGCCTGCCTGCTGCTCCACAGCAGCAAGGGATTAGTGAGTGAGTGACATAGTCAGGGAGTCTGTCCTCTCCTTTCTTTATCGGCCCCATAATATCGCACACAGTCACTTAGGGTGGCAGGATATGGGCCAGTAAAGTCCTCTTATCCAAGGCAACGATTTCATCACAGGTTTACTGTTATTTCCAGGGTGCTCAGACTGAGTGCAGGGAAATCACTGCATAGATAGATAGATAGACAGACAGACAGACAGACAGACAGACAGACAGACAGGCAGGCAGGCAGCAGCCAGGCAGCCAGGCAGGCAGACAGACAGACAGGCACGCAGGCTGGCAGGCAGACAGACAGGTAGGTAGGCAGGCAGGCAGGCAGACAGACAGACAGACAGACAGACACAGACAGACAGACACAGACAGACATACAGACAGACAGACAGACAGACATAGATAGATAGATAGATAGATAGATAGATAGATAGATAGATAGATAGATAGATAGATAGATAGATAGATAGATCAATAGATAGATAGATAGATAGATCAATAGATAGATATGTAGAGAGAGACAGGCAGACAGACAAATATATAGATAGATAGATAGATAGATAGATAGATAGATAGATAGATAGATAGAGAGACAGAGAGACAGAGAGACAGAGAGACAGACAGACAGCAGCAGGGTTCTGAAAAACAACATTTACATAAAATAAAAAAAAGAATTCAACAGAGAGGTGAAGGAGAACAACCATGTGGTGCAAGCAAATACCACCGAGCAACCGGGAGGAGTGGAGACAGGAAGAGGCAGGGTAGCAATGGAATGGAGAGGGGAGGGTTTAAAAACAAAACAAAAACAAAGTGACGAATGAAGACAGGGGTGGGGAAGCAACGCAAGAGCCTGGTGGAGCAGCATGGAGAGCACTGTGGCCAGGGATGTGAGAGGGAAGCAGCACACCGAGAAAGAGCCAGAGAACACATACACTCCCAGGGTGTGCTGAAAGTAAAAGAACAAGATATTTGCCAGGAGCTGTGGAAGGATACAAGTCATCAAAATAAAATGTTTGTAGCAAAACTATGTTTGAGGGGAGGGCCCAACACAAAAAGGGAAGAACATCCACTTAATCAAAGTAAGCAAACTGACAAAAGAACCGACCAATGACAGGCAATTGGCTGAACCAGAGCCAACGGTAACTATTGGGATTGTACCCAATGGGTCTTCGACAGCAGACAGCCGAAAGCTGCATTGTAGGCGGTATCTAAAAGTAGAAGCATCACATTGTTATTATTCAGGGACAGTGTCCAAGATACCTTCCATTTTCTTTTCAAATACGTCACTTTGGGTTGTAAGCTGGAGATGGGTTTCTAAGTCAGAGATGCATGCTATTCCAAAGATTGAACTGTTTGTGTGTTTGTGTTCAAGTGTGCCGGCCCGCAAGGGGCAGGTGTTAAACAGCATTGAGGGCATATTCACCACCAGCTGCAAACCTCCTTGTGGTTGACAGTATCAGTTGTGAAAAGGTTGACACGCCCATCAAGTCTTCAGTTTCCTGTTGGCTGCCTGCTTCATTGAAGCCCACCATCCCTCTCCAGGAGCCACAGATGAGCACACGCTATCCGTTCAGGTGCCCGTCTGGAGATGCCGCTCTCCTGCTTCATTGTTGACTTCTGCGTGCTTCTGTCCATGATATTACCCAAGGTCCATATTGGATGATACCAAGGGCACTTTGGACACATATCCTTTTTTTAGAAGAAGAAATGAATCAGAGGAACTCCATGCCTGTAACCTATGAATGCAGGAGATGTAACAGCACCCGGTACCCGTTCCACATCCCAGGATGTGCTCTCTGAGTGGTACTGTATCTCTCTTGGACTCGACGCATCATCCTAAGTTGCTCCAAACATACTCTGTCTGATTTATGTCACTAAGGTGCTGACTTTGGGAGTCACACGTTATCCTCCTCTTGACACTAACCCCTCCTTCTACCTCCTTTGTAAGATAACCCCACTACTGTATTGGAGGTGGCCTTTGAGTGCTCCCTTCCCCAGACTGGGCCACTTTATGGAACCCAATGCAAACCTTCAGCTGGCCAAAGGCTAACTGCTGAGTGCAGTATTTATTTAAAAAATGTTTAAATATGAGTCTGTAAAGTTTTGCATTGCCAAGGCACTTACATTGGATGCAAGCCCAGACTCTGCTCCAGTAGTAACCCCGCGGTAAGTAAGCATCAGCTGTTGGGATCGGTTGTGCAGTAACGGCCTTTCCTGTAGCTGTACCTGGTGACCTGGACACTGAACAATGGAGCACACTGCACCAATGAAACACACTGTTTTAGATGTGGCTCGTTTGCTTAGAATCTCAAACTTTTGATTACAGAAACCAGTTAATTTCACCAAAATTCCATGGATTTCAGTGGGTGGGAATCAATGTGTGCTTTGTTCAGCGACCTTTTGTTTGTTATTGACTATTGTGAAATATGTGGCAGGATTGCCGCTGCACGAGTCGTCCCGTCCTGCACCAAAACCCACTGTCTTAGTGGCCTATATGTGGCTTTACTTGCTCTATTTGCCTGTGCCTGCTTTTGTAGCAGATATTTAAGATAGCTGTTGTTAAATTGGTCAGATTAACCCATGTGACCAGATCACGTGGTTGGGTGAAAGTTCTCCGAGAGCTACATTGCCGGTGCATCCTTGGATGAGAGCGCCTTCTGCAGAGGGGTGTCTCTCAGTGGTATTTTCCAACATGACACTGTTCTGGATTGGAGTGTTTGGCTCAGGACCCCTTTGGCTCATGGTTGCTCCTTGGTCCCAATAATCCGACGCCCAGGTAAGTTGAGTTACACTGTTGCCTTACATGTCACTCATCGTCGTTCACGTATCTTCTAGTTGGCTACACTCGGGTTGTCGATTGCGGTGTTCCGTTGCCGTGAATATGATCACCCTCTTCACATTTGCGTGGTTGGTCTTGCATTACAGAGATTTCCTCTCCATACAAAGGTGTTTATCTAGGGTGCCTTTGACTGTACCATTGACTGGTTGATTTCTTTCCAAGATCCTTGAGCTCTCGTGGGACTCTGCTGTTTGCATCTGCCCGTACCAGTCCTAACGCTCTTTACAAACGAGGGCCGAGCCGCAACTTTGAAACCTTTGGCCGTAAATGACCTCGGATGCTCATCTTTTGCTCCCTGAGTACCTGCCAGACATTCTGGTTGATGCTTAAAGAAAGTTGTGGTTCATGGAGCCTGTGGTTGTGTGTCTTCTTGTAGTAGAGAGAAGCCACATATTACTAAACACAACTGTATTGTTACTAATGAAACCTGAATACATTTCTTATTCCAATAAACATCACCTGGAACAGTAGACGCACTCCTGGGCTGCTTCTTCTGCTCCCATCAGGGTGTCTTGTTGCTCTCAGGCTCCCTTCCATTTCCCAAAAGAGCCTCATTGGACTCGTGGTGCTGGAACGGCTTTCAGAGAGGGGGCGCTGCCGTCGATGTCGGGCCAGTGAAATCCTAGTGTTACACAAAATATAGCAAGTGAGCCCCCCATTCAGCTGACGAAGGGTTCTCAAATAGTGTGTGTCCAGCGGTGCACACTGGAGAGTGTTGCCGTAAATAAATGAGTAGAGCACGGTATGCCAGGATACTGCCGACCACAAGAGGTCATTTTCCATTGGACTGGCCTCTACGTTTGCATCTGTCAAGCAGCTTTACTGCTAAACCTAACTGGCGCTCAAACAATAACATGCTGAACTTGGATTCCACCGCATATTTCTAATGGGTCCATTACACAAGTGAAGTGTCTCGGTTTATTTAGATTTTATTAGAACCTCAGAATTGCCTAGTTTGATGTTTCTTAAAATATATGTAAAGACCATTTCTTTTAAGATTGTTACTTGGTTGAGATTACAAAATCTCTTCACTTTGCAGTCAATGAAAGGAGAAGTAAACACCCATCTCCATGTTAAGCAAGCAGCAGGTTGTTAGCAGACTCTTGACCTCTGTCTGAACTGACAGCAAATTCGACAAGATACAAAGTAGCCTAAAGGCCTCTTTGCTGCTCATTCTCTGGCTGAACGTGTACAGGGGCACCTTGGGGTGGTGCAGCACCCCCACACCCCTGCTTCCAGCGCCTCTGATTGTGCTTCATCAGTGGGGTGATGAATGATTGAATGATGACCCTCTCCGTACACTGAGCATGGATTCCTCCACATCTAGGAATGAATAGTCTATATGAGAAAAAATTGTTCTCATGAATAACATGGCAAGAAGATGACCCCAAACATGAGCCCAGCTCTCAAAGTCAACAAGGCCACGCTAAGCTCTCCCACAGCACCAGAATGCTCCAGGGTTAAACATCATTTCTAGGAAATGTGTTTGTATATTATAGTTCCCATTTTGCAATAGTAGGATATTGCTTACCTAATGTCTGCGACGGTCGTAGCACCATCGACGGGAAATTGGAATATCAGCCCGCTCCGGCACAGGTGGGCTGTTGACGACTGGAGCCAGACAGGTGCTGGCATTTCCAGAAGTGCACGCGCCAGGTGGAGAAGCTGTTGCCATGGAAAAAGATGAATAGAATAATGAGCTTCAGTGTAGAACAAGCAGTTGTTAACCTGCTGTTTGCAAAGTTCACGCGGGCGACCGGCATTTCTAGTAAATTCTTTTGATTAGCACCACCACAATGCGAAACCATCGCTCCACGTTCACAGATTTGAAGATCCATTGTTTGGCCCCAGCGGAGCTCGTTTTTTTCTTATCGTGAACATATGGTCATCTCGCCCCAGACCACCATCCCCACTTCATGTACAATGAAGGAGCGACATTGTGTCCCTGATTCCACATTACTGTAGTGGACACTTGAGCTTGAGGTTCCACCATGAGATATCCTCCCACTTCCTTAGGCCACAAGGGTCTCAGTGACCCAAGTTACCATGCTCGAGGAATAGACATAGAAAGTTCTTGGTTGTGGTAGCATGGGCCACAACGAGTATCCGTTTTTTACGTGGATTGCATGTGGTCTGTTACACTAGTAGACACATGTACTCGTAACTGAGGGACACTGACTCCAGCTGAAGAGTCCCTCTGGGGTTTGTCCCTAGCATGGTCCCACCTCAATGGTGGAGATAAATGGACATCGAGGCAGCCGATGCCTCTACATTCAAGTGGAAGTCTGCAACTATTGAGTCGTCTAGTAAGACACAGATATCAACATTGATTAACCAGGTTCATGTTAGGGGATGAATAGAACAGTTGATTACCTGCGCTTTTTCAAACCCAAAACAACCATAGCCAGTTCTCCCCAACCACTACATTTTCCACTCAGCACAGGATTGTGCCTTTCAGTCCTGCACCCATGAAGCTCGCTTTTGATTTTACTGATGGAGTTTTGAAAAAAAACCTGCATATGGGAACATTTAGATCCCCCAACCTATTAAATTCCTAGTGAAGGAAAATAAAAATATGGGACTATTGATTGGTCCTGTATGAACTCTGGTCTCAGGGAGCACACCTGGGCGCAGTCGCAGCACAATTATCACCACAAAGGGTCGGTTTCACAGCACCAGGCACGGAAAGGTTTGGATCTCAAGGTAGACATCCATCATCAGAGAGCCTCAAATACACCTCCTGGTAGAATCCCCCCTAGCTGCAAGAAACCATGGCTGTTCCAGGGAAATTGGGCAAATAATAGGAGCTGGGGCAATGAAGAGAGTGAATGGATAAGCATGACCAGTGACCCGCTCATGGCCCTGTCCTCAGCACAGCAGTGGACGCTCCTGCGTGGCCTTCTGAGCAGACGATAGCCTTTCTCCTACACTTGCAGTTCACAGCACAGGTGACAGAGTGACTTCTTGCAGTCCCCTGAAGTCTGGGCAGATGCTCACGCAGCCTCCTTATCTAGAGCCTCCATGGGTGACATAGAACCTCCTTTTCCAGCTGCTCTTTTCCCACAATTCCGTATTCCTTTGATTTGTGCCAGGTCTCACACACAAACACACGCACACACAGACACACTCACAAGTGCACACATGTATACATACATACACAGAACAAAAATGCACTTATTGAACACAAACCACACTGTTGAACATTTTGAGTCAGAGAATGGATAATGGCATAAAGCTTTGGGATCAAGGAGCACGTATTGGTACCCGCCCAGCATCTTAAAATCGAGACTAACCCGCTCATTCACTGCTCCTTCACTTGCACTGTATTGTTTTATTGTGTTTTAACCTTTTAGAAATCTTGAGAGAGTACTCTATAGCTCTATGTGGTGCTTTGCTTGCCTGCTATTGAACTTGTTGTTGTTGATGGTTCAGTACATTACGTGTGGCGCACTCGCTCACCGCCGAGGGTCGCGCGCCTGCTACAGCAAGGACCAATTACTGTGAATCTCTTAAAATACAGGCAGTGGGTTACTCACATATTAAAGGTGCAGTGAGCTCCTGAAGTCAATCAATGATTTAGGCATTGAAGTGATGGCTGATGGGACACAAAATGATTGAGCTTAAATGAGGTCGTCCACACGTGGAGTGAACTCTGCTGATTTCTGGCTGGCTGGCTATTAGCAGCGGGTATTGATCCCCGCTCCACGCGCACACATACCTCCATTTTTTCATTTGGGCTAATGTATAACCAGGTTTACTGCTGACATTTAAAGGCAATATGGCAGGATCTGCAGAGCTGCCTGACATTTGAAACTGCAGTGCCCTTATCTGCTTCCAAATGCTTCCCATTATGCAAGCATGTGCCCCCCCGTGGGCGCTCCAGTGCCGGCCGCGAATGCCAGGTCCACAGGGTGACCAAGAGGGCACTCCTAGTTCCCCAGGGTGACCATGAGGGCCCTCCAATGCTGTTGTTTGCCACTAGGGTTGCCGAGATGGCCCTGCAGAAGTCCAGATGTTGACGCCTATCTCTGGAGTCGCCCGAGAGGTGGTGTGGGTTCTCCAGTGCTGACTCCTGTCGACGGAGTCACTAAGATGATCGCACAGCAGGTTGACTAGGGGATGCAAATGTGACCCCTGCCTTACCCCAATTGATACCCATGAAAGTTAGGGTGAAGATAAGCTCAGTTAGAGTCACCCTGTCTGAAGGTTCTGCTTAGACTAGAAAGAGACCCCAGGGTGAGTCATAGAGAGGGCTGGAACGGGGAGCAGAATGCTGGATTAGGGGTACAGCGAACACAGAGGAGGCTCAGCCAAAATGTTAGCACAGCACATCCAAGACACTTCAAGATCCCATTGGCGTCACTCCAATAACATATGGCTAGCTAAACCCATCCTGGCTGCCAGATGACTGCAGGTTTCTACAATTTATACTGTTACTCATGGAGAACAGACCAGACACACTTAAAAAGATGTCAGGAACATAAAACAAGAATGCAGCAGTGAGGAGAAACTGAATATGATGCAAACTTGTTCACACGTTTTACTCCATTGCAGCAGATATGTACGATGCCGGGATTTGCGACACTGCCAGGGTTAATGCTTGATGGCTTCGTTGAGGGTGGGTGGAAGAGCATAGGGGAGGAGTTTTCAGGAATATGGGAGTGGTGGGTAGGAGCTTTGGGGTAGTGAGATGGCGTCCAGCGTGAAAGTTCTAGAATATGGGAGTGAAGGGTGAGTTTTTGGGGTAGTGAGATGGCGTCCAGTGTGAATGTTCTGGAATATGGGAGTGGTGGGTCGGGCTCTGGGGTAGTGAGATGGCGTCCAACGTGAATGTTCTGGAATATGGGAGTGGTGGGTAGGGGCTCTGGGGTAGTGAGATGGCATCCAGCGTGAACGTTCAGGAATATATGAGTGGTGGGTAGGGGTTCTGGGGTAGTGAGATGGCGTCCAGCATGAACGTTCTAGAATATGGGAATGGTGAGTGGTGCTCTGGGGTAGTGAGATGGCATTGAGTGTGAATGTTCTGGAATATGGGAGTGGTGGGTAGGGCTCTGGGGTAGTGAGATGGCATCCAGCGTGAACGTTCTGGAATATATGAGTGGTGGGTAGGGGCTCTGGGGTAGTGAGATCGCGTCCAGCGTGAATGTTCTGGAATATGGGAGTGGTGGGTAGGGGCTCTGGGGTAGTGAGATGGCATCCAGCGTGAACGTTCAGGAATATATGAGTGGTGGGTAGGGGTTCTGGGGTAGTGAGATGGCGTCCAGCATGAACGTTCTAGAATATGGGAATGGTGAGTGGTGCTCTGGGGTAGTGAGATGGCATTGAGTGTGAATGTTCTGGAATATGGGAGTGGTGGGTAGGGCTCTGGGGTAGTGAGATGGCATCCAGCGTGAACGTTCTGGAATATATGAGTGGTGGGTAGGGGCTCTGGGGTAGTGAGATCGCGTCCAGCGTGAATGTTCTGGAATATGGGAGTGGTGGGTAGGGGCTCTGGGGTAGTGAGATGGCATCCAGCGTGAACGTTCTGGAATATATGAGTGGTGGGTAGGGGTTCTGGGGTAGTGAGATGGCGTCCAGCATGAACGTTCTAGAATATGGGAATGGTGAGTGGTGCTCTGGGGTAGTGAGATGGCATTGAGTGTGAATGTTCTGGAATATGGGAGTGGTGGGTAGGGCTCTGGGGTAGTGAGATGGCATCCAGCGTGAACGTTCTGGAATATATGAGTGGTGGGTAGGGGCTCTGGGGTAGTGAGATCGCGTCCAGCGTGAACGTTCTAGAATATGGGAGTGGTGAGTAGCGGCTCTGGGGTAGTGAGATGACATCGAGTGTGAATGTTCTGGAATATGGGAGTGGTGGGTAGGGGCTCTGGGGTAGTGAGATGGCATCCAGCGTGAATGTTCAGGAATATGGGAGTGGTGGGTAGGAGCTTTGGGGTAGTGAGATGGCGTCCAGCGTGAATGTTCTAGAATATGGGAGTGGTGGGTGGGTTTTTGGGGTAGTGAGATGGCAACCAGTGTGAATGTTCTGGAATATGGGAGTGGTGGGTAGGGCTCTGGGGGAGTGAGATGGCGTCCAGTGTGAATGTTCTGGAATATGGGAGTGGTGGGTAGGGCTCTGGGGGAGTGAGATGGCATCCAGCGTGAATGTTCTGGAATATGGGAGTGGTGGGTAGGGGCTCTGGGGTAGTGAGATGGCATCCAGCGTGAACGTTCTGGAATATATGAGTGGTGGGTAGGGGCTCTGGGGTAGTGAGATGGCGTCCAGCGTGAACGTTCTAGAATATGGGAGTGGTGAGTAGCGGCTCTGGGGTAGTGAGATGGCATTGAGTGTGAATGTTCTGGCTTATGGGAGTGGTGGGTAGGGGCTTTGGAGTAGTTGATGGCGTTCAGCATGTATGTTCTGGATTATGGGGTTAGTGGGTAGGGGCTTTGGGATGGTGTCCAACGTGAAATCTAAAGAAGTACTCCAGAGAGAGTTGGTTTGAACTACATGAAAGGGCAATCCCATAGACTGATGAGAGTTGTTTGGCGTGCTCTGTTCTGCATTTGGAGCAGCAAGCCTGATGTTTAAATGTGGAAGTGTGAAATTAACAAAAGAGGTTACATTGGCTCTGGTAGGGAAGTAAAATACGCTTTACAAGGGTAAAAAATAGTGGAAAGGTCAATAAACAAGCTAGTACCCCCATTTCCCAGGAATTTAGGTGTAGAGAGTATTTTAGCAGGTGATTGGTGAAGTATCAGACAAAGGATAAAGGGTGGATGGGGTTGTTGTCATGTGGAGCACAGAAGTGTTTAATTTGAGTTGGTGGTTGCCGGTGAGGACGACTGGCACTCATTTTTGGGGACCAGCACATATGTTTCAGCATCAGACATTTGCCGAGAGGGAAAAATAGACAAAGTGGAAAGACGAAAGAAGATAAAACAGGAAAATACATCACAAAGGGAGAAAGCAGAAGCCTGTAAGAGTGAGATAAAGGGACAGGGAGCGTCTGGCAGTGGATTAAAGAGCCCTGAGGTGGATTTAGGTCTACCGTCCTTGGTATTTGTCGCACCGACATTTAATTGCACCGGCTGCGGGCTTCCGAGCAGAGCTTTGGGCACCGGCACTCCTTCGTTTACAGATTAAGCACTAGAGCTCAGTGAACAGGCTTTATTTTTATTCCAGCCGCTTAGAACTTCCTTTTCATGGGAGCGATTGGATAGTAGCAGATCTCTGGAAACAACTCAACCGACTGGTCTATAGCTCTGCTGTTTTAAAGCCATGGAGTCTTCTTTGTCCTCTGTATCTGTACAGTGCTCTGAAGGGGCCTAGGTGATGGGTGCTACTATTATAAATTCTTTGTCATATAAATTAATAAATATATAGTCAAATAATGTGATGTTTATTACTGTGTTAGAATGTATCTACCCTAAACCTTCACACCACATGCCATGAATGAGGCGTGGACCTCTCAGCTAAGCTACCTGAAGACTCAAAAAGGTTTTAGATGCTTAGATTTCCATGTGACTCAGAGTAGCCGGGACCTGGTTAGTTGGAAACACATGCAGCCTCACCTCTGATAATGGTAGGTTGTCCTTACGACTTACTTCAGAATCTGGGCAGACGTTGTGTAGTCAATGACTGCTATCTGCTGATACAGAGAGAAACCCCAGACTGGACCTTTTTGTATACATGCTGTGAAAATAATGGTACGCCTTCCTGTATGGCCAAACGTAACTTGTCCTAGATGGAGGTATTCTCGCATAACAACTGACGAAATGGTATTACCTTTCGTGTCCCAGTCGTGACTGGTCATAGCCATTCTTAGATCAATGGTGTCACCTCGAGACACTCTCCACCTGCCATGCTATGACAATTACACATATTGATGCGCATGAGTGACAGGACAGGCTGCAGGGGAGGCACCTCATCTCTAATGAGTAACATCTTTAAAGGTTGTCTCTGAATGAACACTAGCAGAGTCTCTTATTTCCACAATATTAACACCACATGAAAACCCAAGTGCTTCCTTCATGGATGGTCGGATGATGAACGCCGCCACTTGGTAAAGTGTCCGGGAAGCAGTGAGTACTTACTATCAGTGTGATGTGCTGGAGCACAAATAGGATGGAAGTAAATTACCCCGGACCCATTCTGACCAGGCTCCTCTGTTAATATTAGCCCTGCTCGAGTGGTCACTGAGACTCGAAGACTTACCTCGCGTCAGAGAGTGAAAATGGCATTACGTCTCCATGGCAGCGGGTGTCACAGCTCGTGGAAGGCCCGTGCGGAGAATGTCAGGCATCGAAATATGTCACTCCACCTGCTGTCGCAGTGACAGACTCAATGGACGGTGAAATTCCTATGGCCATAAGGCACTCGGATCTTGGCAGTGTATGAAGGTCGGGGATGGTGTCTGGGTTTCCCTGGGCTGACGCCAACCCAAATATAATCTGGAACAGGCCATTGGCTTTCAAACTCAACGGAAGTGCATGTGTCGCCCTGGCAATGCATTGGTTATTGAGTTGTTGGGATGACAGATGGGCTGTGCTTGGGGAAAAAACAGGCTTGCGGGGTAAGGGACGTTTGGAGCAGTCATGACTGAATGTCTGAGTGTCTGCTGGTGGATTAACGATTCAAGAGGTGGAATCACGAGTCACGACTCCACATGGGTTGGCATTTGGCCCCCAGACCTTCGATAGCACCAGCCGTGAAATGAAATGAAATGACATAGATTTATAAAGTGCACAAATACCAAAGGGCGTCATGGCGCCATGAGCTTCAGAACAAAACTGTGCACCCCGCACTTATTTTTTTCTTTTGTATAAATTAAACAGTGCAACTGCAGATTACCCTATTTTAAAAGCAAAAGTGTTTCTCTCGGGACTCAAAAAAATACCCTTAATGTAGAAAACAAACCTCACACTAGCTCAAGGCAAATACTCCTCCTCCCCTCCTGCCCTTTTCACCAGCCCTCTCTCCACCCCTTCTATTTCTCCTCCTTCTCCTGCCCCTTCCACCAGCCCTCTCTTCACCCTTTCTATTTCTCCTCCTTCTCCTGCCCCTTCCACCAGCCCTATCTTCACCCCTTCTATTTCTCCTCCTTCTCCTGCCCCTTCCACCAGCCCTCTCTTCACCCCTTCTATTTCTCCTCCTTCTCCTGCCACTTCTACCAGCCCTCTCTCCACCCCTTCATTTCTCCTCCTTCTCCTGCCCCTTCCACCAGCCCTCTCTCCACCCCTTCTATTTCTCCTCCTTCTCTTGCCCCTTCCACCAGCCCTCTCTCCACCGCTTCTATTTCTCCTCCTTCTCCTGCCCCTTCCACCAGCCCTCTCTCCACCCCTTCTATTTCTCCTCCTTCTGCTGCCCCTTCCACCAGCCCTCTCTCTCTCCACCCCTTCTATTTCTCCTCCTTCTTCTGCCCCTTCCACTAGCCCTCTCTCCACGCCTTCTATTTCTCCTCCTTCTGCTGCCCCTTCCACCAGCCCTCTCTCTCTCCACCCCTTCTATTTCTCCTCCTTCTGCTGCCCCTTCCACCAGCCCTCTCTCTCTCCACCCCTTCTATTTCTCCTCCTTCTCCTGCCCCTTCCACCAGCCCTATCTTCACCCCTTCTATTTCTCCTCCTTCTCTTGCCCCTTCCACCAGCCCTCTCTCCACTGCTTCTATTTCTCCTCCTTCTCCTGCCCCTTCCACCAGCCCTCTCTCCACCCCTTCTATTTCTCCTCCTTCTGCTGCCCCTTCCACCAGCCCTCTCTCTCTCCACCCCTTCTATTTCTCCTCCTTCTTCTGCCCCTTCCACTAGCCCTCTCTCCACGCCTTCTATTTCTCCTCCTTCTCCTGCCGCCATCACCAGCCCTCTCTCCACCCCTTCTATTTCTCCTTGTAACTTCGGCCCCTGCCAGACCATTGCACATGGTGGCCCCTGTATTTTGAAATCGAGGCTTCTTTCCAAGCCCACGTGCCCAGTCTTTTTATGGCGACTGCTGCTCTCTGCACTGGCCTGTGCGTTGTTTACAGTCATTTGCAGATCACCTGCTGCATTCCAGTCTGAATGTGCATGCATAAAACAGCCAGCTCCCCTCATAGTGAAACTGTGTGTTTTAACAGCTAGTCTGCGACTCTTTAAACCCAAACTGGCACATGCATCAACGTAGGCTTTTGCGATTCCTTAATTGCGATTATTAAGGAATCGCAATTAAGGAATTGCAAAAGCCCATGCATGTAGGAATCGCTATAAAAATAGCGATTCCTTCACATTGCTTAATTGCGACTTGCAAATTGCGAGTCGCAATTAAGGAATGCCGTCCCATTAATTCCTATGGGCCTCCAGGCCCATAGGAATGAATTGGAGATCGCATGAGCAATTTGCGAGTACCAGCAGGTACTCGCAAATTGCTCATGCAATTACAAGGGTGCAAGGGTGTCAAAAGGACACCCTATTGCACCCCTGAAATTGATCTGTGCACATATGTTGCACACACACATGCTCTAAGGGCATGTGTGTGCGCAACATGAAACTTTGAAAAATGCACAAAAGTGCATTTTTAAAAGTTTTTTCAAATTACCATGAAGTTCAACTTCATGGTAATTTGCTCCCCCTATTAGCGAAATTACTATTTTTTTTACTTTAATGCATTGCATTGAAGGAATCTCAATTTGGGATTCCTTGAATGCAATCGCAATTTAAGTAATCTCAATTTAGAGATTCCTTAAATTGCGATTTTTGCATTTGGGATGATGCATCCCAAATGTAAAAATACCGGTCGCAAAGGGGTAGATTCTGAGAATCTGCCCGTTTGCGATCGGTTTTTCCTTTGATGCATGTGCCTGAAAGACCCCTTGTCACTTGTTGTATTACCGTAAGACTCTCGTTCCTTATTAAATATGGATGTCTCTATCAAACCCCAGCTTTTATTTGTCGAGTCTGCCTGCAGGGCCCTGTTCATTCAGAGTGTGATAGAGTGAAAACAACTTAGGTTTTTTATTATTAAAATACTGGTTTTAAAACAGTGCTCAATCAGCGGTTTGCGGGGGAGGGGTGTTTAGGCCCTGGCTGGGTTGAGACTGTGCTCTGTTTTGCCTTCTTCCACCAGGTGTTTGCTTGTGACTGCATCAGCAGCTCCCATTGGCTCCTTGGTGGATGCAAACAGTTTGAGCGATAATCATAGGCCGTGCCAAAGCCTCACCAGTGCTTCAATGCCTTAGCGTTAAGGTGCCATGGCTGCTCACTCGGTAAGTGGTACATACTATGTAACAAGGGGACCTGAATTACAGGGTGCCTGTGCTTCATTAGGAGCCCACTTTCAAGATCTAGAAGATCTGTTTTGAGGCCTTCAGGCAGGTAATTGTCATGAATTTACTGAACCCTCAACATGCGGGAATCCAGTTATTCTGTTGCCGCCATCTTTATCCTAAGCAAGGATATGGAGATGAGACGGTAAATTGATGCTCGCCTTTCCCCAACTCAACGTGGGCTGTATTGCCTGTTGCACTATTTTCTTTGACGGCTGCAACGTTTCCAGTTGTTTCATTCTTGATTCCATTTGCAGAAGATGAAGTTCCTAAAATTCTGAAACAAAGTAGTTCTCACCTCTTCAATCCGCGTTCTACTGGTCATCCCGCAGCACAATTTCTAGGTTGTGAGTCGTTCTTCCAATTTTCACTCCATGTTGTTACATTCGTTGCAGCTCCATCACGGTTACATCCGCTAACGAGTTCCCGCTGGAGAGCGTACCTCCACCACCTGGAGTGGGTGCAAGCTAGGGTTGCAAAACTCTGTCCTGTTGCAACAGAACTTACACTTAACATCCTTTGACATTAGGTAACCTCAAATTCCTCTTGGGGCAGGAGGATTACCAGCCTCTTTCAGGGCATCAAAACTACCCCCTCTTACCACAGAACCTAACCCTTGAGAAACAATCTTGGGTATCCCAGAGCACAAAAGGATGCAATGATAGGTACAATATTTTACCATTACTGCAACGACCTGGTTATAAGGACAAGAAGGTGTATATTGGACAAGGAAGCCTCATCCCACCCTGATAAGAAAGTACTATCATGTGGACTCGACTTCTATGCGAAGGAGCTCCCATTAAGAATCGCCTGCACAATCCAGGGATTCTTATCTTCAGTAGATCACTTGGGCATGTCAGCATCCAATGTACACTTTCTTGTTCTTTTAACCACCCTCTCTGCCACCACCTCACCAGATACTTGTTGCACCTTCAGTGGCTATATCAGGACACAACAGTTCACTGTTGTCCACCAGCACCTTCCTTTTGGAAGCCGAGCAGATAGCACAGGACCCGCAGGTGCAGGCACCTCTTAGCGAACCTCAGCGTTGAAGTGAGATGAAGATCTCCATTGGCCGAATGATTGCGTCACCAGACCACAGATCAGGGTGGCTTGAAGAACTAGATGATAAAGGATGCCCCTAGGAGGGGAAATGAGAGACACTGAAGGTCAAGGATTGGCAAGTGGCATCTAAGACATGCTGTGTAAAAGGAAAAACTGGCACAAAAAGGGGATGGGTGGCACAGGATAGAATATGCTGGCATAAGATAGGAAAGAGAGCTTGTCACAGTAATGAGTGGTACAAGAAGGAGAGGTAAGGAGAGAATGGCAAAGAGTGCCGTGGGGGGCACCGGATTACAAAAGGCTGCAAAAGGATGAAAAGGAGTGGCATAAGCTTGTCAAGTGTGGTTCAAGAGTGCACATGTCTAGACGAGAGACCTGTAGCATGTCAAGGGTAGCTCAGGGGTGCACATGTCTAGAAGACAGACCTGGAGCATGTTAAGTATGGTTCTGGAGTCCACATGTCTAGCAGAGAGACCTGAAGCATGTCAAGTGTGTCTCAGGAGTGCACATGTCTAGAAGAGAGACCTGTAGCATGTCAAGGGTGGCTCAGGAGTGCACATGTCTAGAAGAGAGACCTGTAGCATGTCAAGGGTGGCTCAGGAGTGCACATATCTAGCAGAGAGACCTGAAGCATGTCAAGTGTGGTTCTGGAGTGCAGATGTCTAGCAGAGAGACCTGAAGCATGTGAAGTGTGTCTCAGGAGTGCACATGTCTAGCAGAGAGACCTGAAGCATGTCAACGGTGGCTCAGGAGAGCACATGTCTAGCAGAGAGACCTGAATCATGTTAAGTGTGGTTCAGGAGTGCACATGTCTAGTAGAGAGACTGTTGAAGAAACGTCACTGGATCCTGGTAGGTTTAGCTTATAGCTTAATTAAATAAGATGAATGCAGATAACAACTCCTCGCCAGCTGACCAACCGCTAACTGGCGTTTCTGGAATCCAATACAAGCATTAGAACATACTGAAAGTTCTAGAAGTAAGAACAGTACATCAAGATGCATTTACAACATATCTTCTTCATTTGAGGAGAACCATAAAAACAACCTAAGGAAAACAAAAAATTTTACGACAGAAGAATCAACATAAGTTAAAATCTTAACAAGATAAAAATTAAATTCACATTTAAAACTGCAAAAAGAAATCAATAAAGCATGAGAAAGAGAGAGCATCATTCACAACAATAATCATTAAGATAAGATGGTGGTCTACGATTCCTAGTAACACGTATGTTGACAGGTAAAGGAATACTCTCTGAAGTGAAAGACCCAGAAGGGCCAACATTACTGTGATCAGAAGCATCACCTCCCCCAACACAACTTCTGCTAATTGGAAACTGTTAGAAATGAGGGGGCTCTGGTTGACGCAGGTGTGAACCCACAACAAGCAGGGACCCTTTACTTCTTGTCAGGGCGAAGGATGACTCCTCAGAATAACCCCTGCTCACCCTCTAGGTGCGTGGCGCGAGCAGTCTAGGCTAAGTCTCAGGCGTACACGGTTAAGCAAATGCAATTACACATACAGTAAACCCCTTGCATGCACCACAAATGGACACCAATCCGGTAGTATATAAAAATAAGCTTTTATGTAGTTTCAGCAGAGTTAAATACAAGGCCCAGTAACGTTGAACTGATGGGGCCACAATTCTTAGGAATACGGTAAAGTTCTCTTTGTACGGAAAGTTCTTTAGGCGGGCACAAGGTGACTGTAGGCCTCAGCACACTCCAGGCTGAGGTGGCGACTTGGAAGCCCACAGCAGATGACAGGGAAATCAGAACGTTGCGGACCCTGGATCCGATGTGAGTTCGGGGTCGGAGTTGTAAGTACAGTACCTTGTCTCTTGACGCAAAGGTGGGGGCGGGATTTCAGCGGCTCTTCGGCAGAAGAGCGAGGCGGCGTCCGGGGCTCCCACACTTCACGAGGGGTGTCTGATCTTCAGGCTCACGACAAGAGCGGGTGTTGTAGGTGGCGGGTGAACAAAGCGGGGCAGCCGGGCACGCAGATACGTCCGGGCCGTCCGAGGCTTGGAGATGCTCACAAACGCCGATTCCGGCGGGAGGGTGAAGGTGCGCAGCGAGCCTCCAGCGAGCGAGGTGACAGGGGTAGCCCAGCACAGCGTAGGGGGAGCGGCTCCGATCGAGCGAGGCTCTTCCCAAGGCGGGGGCGGCTAAGCAGTCCTGGTCACGGCTCGGGGAGGGACTGCGGCACGGGGATCACAGCTCCGGCGAGGGAAAGGACACCCCAGTCCAGCAGCAGGCGAGTGAAGATCAGGTAGAGCCCAATGGTCCTGGGGCTCCGTTCAGGGGGCAAGCTCAGTTCCAAGCCCTTGGAGATCGTTTTGGAAAAGCACAAGTCTTGAAAGGAAGAATAAAGCAAAGTCTTCAGCAACAGTTTCTCTTCTCCCCTTTGGCAGCGAGGTCACCACTGCAGGCCAATCCCCCAGGATAGGGACAGTCTTCCTCCTACAGCTTTCCCGGTGCCTCCTCCTCAGGCAGAGATTCTTCTTGGTCAAAAGCGGATCTAGTTTCTTAGGAGCAGGGCTCCTCCATTTATACCACAAATCTTTTGTTCTCCCAGGCCAGGGGGGCCCTTGCCTAGTTCAGTCCGGTTTCTGAGCACTTTGTTTACGTGATGTAGGCTTCTTCTTTCAGAGTGCATGGCAGAGTCATCAGACGCTCCACAGGGGGTGGAGCCAGCCTCGAGGTAGCGGAGCACTGTCCTATTCAGAACCTAGGAGCACTCCTCCCACCCATCTACCTGTCGATCGTCCTATTCATACCAGGCTACCTAGCCCTGCCCATCTGGGTTCCCCCAGCCCTGTCACGCACACCAGCCAGACATCAGATACACATCACGCAGAGGCGGCTGAAATGGTTAGGCAAGCAAAGGCCAACTTTCTAAAAGTGACATTTGCAAACCCGGAATATTAAAATAAACCTTGCGAAAAGATGTATCCTAACATTCCGAGTTCAGGCATACTAAACTCGATCTCCTACCATGTTCCCTGGGTCGGTTAGGATCATAGGGTGTAATAATCCAGGCCGCCCGTACTGGCCTATGAGAACAGGGTAGCCTTACAGTAGTGAACAACAAAAATGGCGGTCGTTCACTACCAGGACAGGCCACGCATCTAGGCTTGTCCTACCTCAGGCTCACAATGCACCCTGCCCGTGGGCCTACCAGAGGGGTGACTAACATGCAGCTAAGGGAAGGTTTCGGGGACCGGCAAGTGTGGGCACTTGTCGGTCGGCGTGTCAGTACCAGACTGCACGCAGGTTCTGCGATGGCAGACCTTAGACGTATTTTACCGGCCGCTTCTGTGGGTGGCACAAACCGTGCTGCAGGCCCACCAGCGGCGTTTGCCTTTACATGCCCTGGCGCTCCTGGCGCCCTTTACTGGGGTCTGATAGTAAATCAAACAAGCCAATCATGGAATCCAACCAACACATACAATTTACAAAGGGAGCACTCGCACCGCGACACTGGTTGGCAGTGGCACAGCGCGCTGAGCGGCCAACACCATAAAACCACATGGGGCACAGCGACAAAAAGAGGGAGGGAGACTCACGCCAAGGTGCCAGGTCTAACACGTGTCCCCTCCAGCTGAAAAGTGGGGGGAACTACCCTACCCCAGGGAGTTCCTCATCACTAAGGCGGAAAAATCTGGACAGACCGTCAGCATTGGCGTGATCTGTACCAGGGCGATGTTCCACCGTGAAATCCATCCCCTGTAGGGAAATGGACCACCTCAACAGCTTTGGATTCTCACCCCTCATATGCATCAACCATCTGAGGGGCCTGTGGTCCGTCTGAACCCGGAAGTGAGACCCAAACAAGTAGGGTCTTAGCTTCTTCAGCGCCCAGACCACAGCAAATGCCTCACGCTCAATAGCACTCCACCTCTGTTCCCGGGGAAGTAACCTCCGGCTAATAAAGGCTACGGGTTGATCTAGGCCCTCCTCATTAATCTGTGAAAGAACAGCCCCCACACCATGCTCTGAAGCGTCTGTCTGAACGATAAACTCTTTGGAGAAGTTGGGAGCCAAGAGTACGGGTGCCGTGCACATAGCAGTCTTCAAGGCCTCAAAAGCTTTCTGACAGGTGTCAGTCCAGATCACCTTCCTGGGCTGCTTCTTCGAAGTCAGCGCTGTCAAGGGGGCAACCAGGTTGCCATACCCCTTGACAAACCTCCTGTAGTACCCGGTGAGACCTAGGAAGGCTCTCACCTCGGTCTGGGTTTTGGGCGCCTCCCAATTCAGGATGGTTTCTATCTTGGGCTGAAGGGGTGCCACCTGGCCACTCCCGACTTGGTGTCCCAAGTACACCACGGAACCCTGCCCGATCTGGCACTTACTCGCCTTGATCGTGAGGCCTGCCTTCCGCAGCGCCATCAACACTTCCCAGAGGTGACGCAAGTGTTCCTCCCACGTGGAGCTGAACACTGCGATGTCATCCAGGTAGGCTGCACTGAACGAATCCAGCCCAGCCAACACCTGGTTGACCAATCTCTGGAAGGTGGCAGGGGCATTCTTCATCCCAAATGGCATAACCCGGAACTGGTAGTGCCCATCTGGGGTGGAAAATGCTGACCTCTCTTTGGCCCCCTCGGTCAAGGCGATCTGCCAATACCCAGACGTTAGATCAAACGTGCTGAGGTAGTTGGCAGCCCCTAGCCGATCGATGAGCTCATCAGCTCTGGGGATGGGGTGTGCGTCAGTCCTAGTGACTGAATTGAGTCCTCTGTAGTCCACACAGAACCGGAGTTCGGGTGTGGCTCCCGGCGCTGCAGCCTTTGGGACCAAGACCACGGGGCTGGCCCAAGGACTGCTAGAAGACTCAATGACCCCGAGTGCAAACATCTTGGAGACCTCCTCCTTGATGCATGTCCTCACCCTGTCAGTCACCCTGTAGGCCTTGTGCCGTACAGGAGGGCTATCCCCAGTGTCCACATCATGGACGCACCAATCAGTGACACCAGGGACCAGGGAAAACAGATCAGAAAATTGTCCCAACAACTGGCGACAATCATCCTGTTGCTCAGGGGTCAGGGTGGAAGAGAGGATGACACCATCCACTGACCCATCTTGCTCCTTGGCTGACAGGAGGTCCGGAAGAGGTTCTGTCTCCTCTTCCATTCCAGCATCTGTTGCCAAGAGCATGCCCACTTGGGACCTCTCCAAGTGGGGCTTGAGGCGGTTGACATGTAGGACCCGTAAGGGGTTCCTGGGAGTCTTCAGGTCCACCACGTAGGTAACAGGACTCTTTCGCTCCACCACCTCAAAGGGACCGGTCCACTTATCCTGGAGCGCACACGGCTCCACGGGGGCCAAGACCCATACTTTCTGCCCAGGCTGAAGCTCTACCAGAGTGGCATTCTGGTCGTACCACCGCTTCATCTCCTCCTGGCTGGCTTCCAGATTTGCCTCAGCAAGTTGCCTGAAACGCCTAGTCTGATTCCTGAAGGCCAGCATGTAGCTATATACATTCTGGGGAGGTTTCCTGGGAGATTGCTCCCAGCCTTCCTTGACCAGACTCAGAGGTCCTCTGACGGGGTGACCATACAGAAGCTCAAAGGGACTGAACCCCAGAGACTTCTGTGGCACCTCACGGTAAGCGAAGAGAAGGCATGGTAAGAGGACGTCCCACTTGCGCCTCATGGGTCCTTCTAGGCCCATTATCATGCCTTTGAGGGTTCGGTTGAATCTCTCAACCAACCCGTTTCCTTGGGGGTGGTAAGGTGTGGTGAACTTGTAGGTTACCCCACACTCTTGCCAAAGAGATTTCATGTACTTGGACATGAAATTGGTACCTCGGTCAGACACCACTTCTAGAGGGAATCCCACTCGGGGGAAAATTCCCATCAGTGCACGTCCCACCACGGGGGCCGTCACTGTCCTCAGAGGAATGGCTTCCGGGTACCGGGTGGCATGGTCCACCAGGACCAGGATGAACCTATTGCCCATCGCTGTCTTGGGGTCCAGTGGCCCTACAATGTCAATCCCCACTCGCTGGAATGGAGTACCGACCACAGGGAATGGCTGGAGTGGAGCCTTCTGCTTCCTTCCACTCTTTCCACTTGCCTGGCAAGTCTGGCATGTCCTGCAGTGAGTATCCGAACTCCTGCGCATTTGGGGCCAATAAAAGTGGGTGACAAGCCTTTCAAAGGTCTTGTCCTGCCCCAAATGCCCTGCCAATGGCACATCGTGAGCCAGCCCCAGTAGGAAGGCTCTGAAGTCCTGGGGTACCACCAGCGCACGGGCTGACCCAGGCTCAGCAACCTTAGGCTCTGTATATAGGAGGTCGTTCTCCCAGTAAATGAAGTGCGACCCCGACTGATCACCTGCGGCCTGGGCTGCAGCCTGCTGCCGCATACCCACGAGAGAAGGGCACTCCTTCTGTGCCTTACAAAAGTCCTCCCTGGTGGGACCCCCTTCCTGCTGCCAATGGGTCAGCTCCGGCAGGTCTCCCAGTTCAGCTATTTGCTCCCCTGTAGGCTCCAGGGCATCCCCCTCAAGGTCTGCTTCCTCCTGGACCGTGGGAATTTCAGGGGCCGGCTTCCCGCACCCCTTGCCCCTTCTCTCTGAGGCCGGTTCCTGGGCCTCCCTCTCAGGCTCCAGGACCTCTCGAGTACCTTTACTGGCTGCCATGGACCGTGTGGTGACACACGCCCAATCCGGCATACCCAACATCTCCAGGTGAGCACTCCGCTCCACCTGAGCCCAAGGTGAGCTCTCCAAATCGTTCCCTAACAAACAGTCTACAGGCATGGCGGGCCTCACAGCTACCTGAAGAGTACCAGAGACCCCCCCCCACTCGAAGGGAACCTGAGCCACCTTGCAGTGCCTCTCTGTGTTGTCAGCGGCAACAACGGGATAGAATGCATTGGGGACCACCTGCTCCTGAGACACCAGGTGACACCTGACAGCTGTCACACTGGCTCCTGTATCTCTAAGAGCTTCCACCCTATGGCCATTTATGGTCACCCACTGCCTGTACTTCTTAGTGTTCTCAGGCAGCTGGGTTGGAGGGACCACTTCACGGTCTCCTAGCGAGACCAGGGACATCTCTGCGGGACCCCACCCACCTTGGACATCCCTCTCCTCCCCCAAGGCTACACTAGTCACCTGCCGGGGTGGAGCACCAGTGGGTGCTGGTTTACCAAACATCGGACACTTCACATCAGAGGCAAAATGCCCCAAATTGTTACACCTGTAACATCTTACGGGCCCCTTCTGAACAGGAGGACCTGTCGGGGCCCCGGTCGGTTTCCGGGGTGGGGGAGGCTGAGAACCCTTCCCTTGGTTCCCTTGGGGATTATTTTGTGGCCCTTTTTGGAACTGCTTCTGTTTACCCCTGTCCTCCCCACTCTTCTGCTGGGGACCCTGCCCACTTTTGGCGGAATCTCCCACGGTACCCTTGTGGACCCTGGTACTGACCCAGCGGTCCGCCTCCTCAGCAAGCTTCCTCGGGTTAGTCAGCTTACTATCGATCAGGTGCTGGCGCAGCTCAGGAAAACAATTACTGGACAAGTGCTCCCAGGCCATTAGATCAAGAAGCCCTTGATAATCAGTCACCTTACTACCCTTCACCCAACCATCCAGCGCTCTGCAAAAGAAAGTCACATACTCCACATACGTACTATTGGGAATCTTAGTGCAACCCCTGAACCTCTGTCTATATAACTCAGGGGTCAACCCATACCTAGTCATCAATGCTTCCTTCATATGGGGATAAGAATTACGAACATCAACAGGTAAGTCTAGCAGTGTGTCCCGCCCCTCACTCAGGAACCTTCCCCACAACCCCGCTCCCCAATCTTTCTCAGGGACCCGGTGGGAAGACATGGCTACCTCGTAGGCTCTGAACCACTGCCCGATGTCGTCATTCCTGAAGAACTCCTTCACTACATCCTTAGGAATATAAACTCTTGGTTCCGCCGATCCTGGCGGTGTGCTGCCACCAGAGGGATTAAGCTCCAAACTTTTGGCTTTCAGCTCCAGCTCCCTCAGCTTCATGTCATGCTCTAATTGTAGTTTCTTTTCTTCCATGGCTAATCTTTGTTTTTCCATATCCATCTGCCCATGAAGTTTCGCCATTTCCACCTCGTGTGCCCGGGTTGCTGCCCTGTCCGCCAACTCCTCTGGCGACAGGCATCTGCCGAACTCATGGACACTTTCTGGTGGAACCACTTCCACCTGATTCTCTGGTGCCTTTGACTCATACCAGGCCCTCAGCGCCTTTACGAGTTGCTCCTTCTTTTTCAATCCAGTTTGGGCAATCCTGAACTTGGAGCAAAGACCTTTCAAGTCTTCATTGGTACGATCATGAAGTGCGCCTTCCTCCCAATCTATGTCTTCAAATCCAGAGATTACGGAAGCCGCCCTTCCGGCGGAAAGTGAACCAGGCATGGCTCTAACAACGGAGATTCTTGGCAAAACAAAAACAATGCTAGCCTTGTGGCTGTGTTACTGGTCTGCTCTCACTACGTGGCGATCAGTGATTCACTATACGCAAACCACAAATGCAAATCCGTAAATCCTCACCGCTGCCACCAATGTTAGAAATGAGGGGGCTCTGGTTGACGCAGGTGTGAACCCACAACAAGCAGGGACCCTTTACTTCTTGTCAGGGCGAAGGATGACTCCTCAGAATAACCCCTGCTCACCCTCTAGGTGCGTGGCGCGAGCAGTCTAGGCTAAGTCTCAGGCGTACACGGTTAAGCAAATGCAATTACACATACAGTAAACCCCTTGCATGCACCACAAATGGACACCAATCCGGTAGTATATAAAAATAAGCTTTTATGTAGTTTCAGCAGAGTTAAATACAAGGCCCAGTAACGTTGAACTGATGGGGCCACAATTCTTAGGAATACGGTAAAGTTCTCTTTGTACGGAAAGTTCTTTAGGCGGGCACAAGGTGACTGTAGGCCTCAGCACACTCCAGGCTGAGGTGGCGACTTGGAAGCCCACAGCAGATGACAGGGAAATCAGAACGTTGCGGACCCTGGATCCGATGTGAGTTCGGGGTCGGAGTTGTAAGTACAGTACCTTGTCTCTTGACGCAAAGGTGGGGGCGGGATTTCAGCGGCTCTTCGGCAGAAGAGCGAGGCGGCGTCCGGGGCTCCCACACTTCATGAGGGGTGTCTGATCTTCAGGCTCACGACAAGAGCGGGTGTTGTAGGTGGCGGGTGAACAAAGCGGGGCAGCCGGGCACGCAGATACGTCCGGGCCGTCCGAGGCTTGGAGATGCTCACAAACGCCGATTCCGGCGGGAGGGTGAAGGTGCGCAGCGAGCCTCCAGCGAGCGAGGTGACAGGGGTAGCCCAGCACAGCGTAGGGGGAGCGGCTCCGATCGAGCGAGGCTCTTCCCAAGGCGGGGGCGGCTAAGCAGTCCTGGTCACGGCTCGGGGAGGGACTGCGGCACGTGGATCACAGCTCCGGCGAGGGAAAGGACACCCCAGTCCAGCAGCAGGCGAGTGAAGATCAGGTAGAGCCCAATGGTCCTGGGGCTCCGTTCAGGGGGCAAGCTCAGTTCCAAGCCCTTGGAGATCGTTTTGGAAAAGCACAAGTCTTGAAAGGAAGAATAAAGCAAAGTCTTCAGCAACAGTTTCTCTTCTCCCCTTTGGCAGCGAGGTCACCACTGCAGGCCAATCCCCCAGGATAGGGACAGTCTTCCTCCTACAGCTTTCCCGGTGCCTCCTCCTCAGGCAGAGATTCTTCTTGGTCAAAAGCGGATCTAGTTTCTTAGGAGCAGGGCTCCTCCATTTATACCACAAATCTTTTGTTCTCCCAGGCCAGGGGGGCCCTTGCCTAGTTCAGTCCGGTTTCTGAGCACTTTGTTTACGTGATGTAGGCTTCTTCTTTCAGAGTGCAGGGCAGAGTCATCAGACGCTCCACAGGGGGTGGAGCCAGCCTCGAGGTAGCGGAGCACTGTCCTATTCAGAACCTAGGAGCACTCCTCCCACCCATCTACCTGTCGATCGTCCTATTCATACCAGGCTACCTAGCCCTGCCCATCTGGGTTCCCCCAGCCCTGTCACGCACACCAGCCAGACATCAGATACACATCACGCAGAGGCGGCTGAAATGGTTAGGCAAGCAAAGGCCAACTTTCTAAAAGTGACATTTGCAAACCCGGAATATTAAAATAAACCTTGCGAAAAGATGTATCCTAACATTCCGAGTTCAGGCATACTAAACTCGATCTCCTACCATGTTCCCTGGGTCGGTTAGGATCATAGGGTGTAATAATCCAGGCCGCCCGTACTGGCCTATGAGAACAGGGTAGCCTTACAGTAGTGAACAACAAAAATGGCGGTCGTTCACTACCAGGACAGGCCACGCATCTAGGCTTGTCCTACCTCAGGCTCACAATGCACCCTGCCCGTGGGCCTACCAGAGGGGTGACTAACATGCAGCTAAGGGAAGGTTTCGGGGACCGGCAAGTGTGGGCACTTGTCGGTCGGCGTGTCAGTACCAGACTGCACGCAGGTTCTGCGATGGCAGACCTTAGACGTATTTTACCGGCCGCTTCTGTGGGTGGCACAAACCGTGCTGCAGGCCCACCAGCGGCGTTTGCCTTTACATGCCCTGGCGCTCCTGGCGCCCTTTACTGGGGTCTGATAGTAAATCAAACAAGCCAATCATGGAATCCAACCAACACATACAATTTACAAAGGGAGCACTCGCACCGCGACACTGGTTGGCAGTGGCACAGCGCGCTGAGCGGCCAACACCATAAAACCACATGGGGCACAGCGACAAAAAGAGGGAGGGAGACTCACGCCAAGGTGCCAGGTCTAACAGAAACGAAGCAGGAGTAACTTCAGCCGTGGTAGATAACATATACCCACTATTCGTGTCAACATTTTGAGAGCATGAGGAAACAAACGAATGATCATGATTAATGTTTGTAGACCCCTTTTGATAAAGAGCCACTCTCCTAAGATTCCATTTTTCACCATTGGTCAAAACGACATAAAAGCAATGGAGACGTGGAGCATACACACGCCGGATGCAAATGGGCGTCGCCTACTGGAAGCGCATGCGCACAAGCACACTCACGGCTAGAGGGAAAGCCGTCGAAATTTCTTGAAAAATTGCTGCAAAGTCTTTACTCCTCGTCGGCTAGCGAGGGAACTCGACTGCTTCACGTGGATTCTTGACTCATCCGCGAAGAGTTGCTTCTGCCGGCACACACTTGAAGTGTGGTGCTGCTTCCGTGTGAACACGGATGGGATGCCGGTCAGCTGATCCTAGATCGTCGCCAAAATGTTGAAGAAACGTCACTGGATCCTGGTAGGTTTAGCTTATAGTTTAATTAAATAAGATGAATGCAGATAACAACTCCTCGCCAGCTGACCAACCGCTAACTGGCGTTTCTGGAATCCAATACAAGCATTAGAACATACTGAAAGTTCTAGAAGTATGAACGGTACATCAAGATGCATTTACAACAGAGACCTGAAGCATGTCAAGTGTGGGTCAGGAGTGCACATGTCTAGTACAGAGACCTGAAGCATGTTAAGTGTGGGTCAGGAGTGCACATGTCTAGTACAGAGACCTGAAGCATGTGAAGTTTGGGTCAGGAGTGCACATGTCTAGTACAGAGACCTGAAACATGTCAAGTGTGGGCCAAGAGTGCACATGTCTAGAAGAGAGACCTGTAGCATATCAAGGGTGGCTCAGGAGGGCACATGTCTAGTACAGAGACCTGAAGCATGTTACATGTGGGTCAGGAGTGCACATGTCTAGTAGAGATACCTGTTTGCAATGACCTTAAGGCATTCTTGGTTCTCTGTTGGGTGGAAGGAAAGGGGCGTGTAGGCGGGAGAAGGCTGCGGGTCACACAGAGTTAAGCAGACGTTGATAGAAAAACAGGAAGAAGGCTAATGCGAGACTGCTTTAATTATCCCGCATCCATTATTAATCCTGTGAAATTGCTGGAAGCGAGCTCTGTAATGTGAAGGCTGATGGAGAGTTTCGATAGACAATTTAGCTCTCGTCAGTCTCTTATTAGCTCCCTTGGCTCCAGCCGTCATTGAACCAGAGCCTCATTTTCCTTCATGTCATCTCCTCTCCACCGTCTGTGGCAGGCCGGTGCACTCTTCCACCGCTCTGCACCTTGATGTGGCTCACGCTCCCTCCCCACCCTACTGGTGCCCAAGAGCAGACCAGCCAATAGGGAACACAGAAGGTTTCCAGGCATCATCTCTGTAGGCCTGCAGGACCCCACCTCCCATGCCACTCCATGTGAATTTCCTGGTTGTGTTCAAGACCGGATCTGTCATACACAATTGTGAGGAAGAGGGGGAGGGTCATGGGCAGATGAAGTAAGAGCAGCAGCCCAGTGATGCGCACTCGGAATATCACTTAGATGGACTCCGCTGCCTGCAAATTACCCCGCCCGAGATCCTGTTTAGTCGCTGTAATGGAATTTCGTCTTTCATAAGTGCACTCATGTGTTCATAAGCAGAAAGATTCTAGATAACGAGACTGGGAGTCAGATAATAGCCATCATTCACAAACAAATTCTCTTTTTTTCTGAATAGTTGCTCTGACCACTCCAGTTGGCTGCCATCCTTTGTCCGAATGCACCTGAAATGAACTTAGAGGATTGACTTTGGCAACAGTGACAGGAGTGGCTTGCTCTCATAGGGCCACGGCCATTCATTGTAAAATATTTTTTTTCTGGGAGGAAGGCATTATCTGTAGCTTAAGTACATCCGAAGCTTCATGCCACCTCTGCAGGCTGCCCGCCCACCCTCGAATATGCCTACTTTCAATTGTCATTGAAGTTTATGGAAATAGAAGAAGGGCTACCGCCCTCGAATAGTCCTGCTTTCAATTCCCATTGTAGTTTATGGAAATAGAAGAAGGGCTATCAGTACCCTAAAAAGGTAAACAATCCTTGTATTGACTGTTCTTCTATTTCTAATGAGACAAAAAGCAGGAATAATCAGTTTTTACCTATTCTCAGGCAGAGATCGGAACAGTACAGAAGCTGCAAAGTTTTCCGGTTAACAGAAATAGGTACTCAGCTTAAGCCACCGGCAAAAATTAATCACTCAGCTCCTTTAAAGTGATCTAAACTTTGTCCAATGTTACAATATCAATCTATCTTACAAGAGCCAAGAATAAACCATTTCTTGGTGCCCGCAAGCAGTTTGGTCTTAGTCCAAAACCAATTTAGGCCTGCCTGCCTCAGCAAGGTTGGAGATTTTAATAGTGACATAGTTGACAATTTAAAATAATTGAACAAAGAAACAAGATCTCTTGCTTTCATACTTTAGTGGGTTATTCAGAGGAAAGAGATAAGGAAAAAAACTATGGGGTATATTATCAAGCACGGCGTTAAAATTATCGCTGCTTTAGCGGCAGAAAACTGCCGCTAAAGCAGCGATAATGGGCTTGATAATATGCCCTTGAGAATTCCCATAGAAGCCCATGTTCTGGCGTCAACATGGGCTTCTATGGGAATTCTCAAGGCCTATTATCAAGCCCATTATCGCCGCTTTAGCGGCAGTTTTCTGCCACTAAAGCGGCGATAATTTTAAAGACGTTTCTTGATAATATGCCCTTGAGAATTCCAACAGAAACCCATGTTCTGGTGTCAACATGGGCTTCTATTGGAATTCTCCAGGGCATATTATCAAGCCCATTATCGCCGCTTTAGCGGCAGTTTTCTGCAGCTAAAGCGCCGATAATTTTAACGCTGTTTCTTGATAATATGGCCCTATGAAAGTTAGGGAAAGGAGAATGAAGTTCCTTTCCTTACTCTCTCTTCGGGTGCGGTGCTACACACTCAAGGCTTCTTATCTGTTTTTCTGCTGAAAATGTCTACCTCCTCTTACAAAGCTCGTTCTTGGAGGAACACCGACCGACCTGCTGGAAAATGTGAAGCTGCCAGCAGGTCCGTGGATCTGAAAAGTGGCTTTGCCAGGGAGGAGTCGGCTTCGTCTGAAGTGTCCCACGACTGTTTCCTTACTAGCCTTGTCCATTTCCAAGGCTGTTGCCTGCTGCTACTCAGAACCACAACTGTGGTACAAATATAAGAGAATGGACATTTTGACACGTCACAACTCAATTTATAGGATTTGAGAACATCGTCTGCCGCCATGGCGACAGATCCAAAGGTAGTCACCTTCTTTCACCTTACCTTAGCATTGACCGTGGTAACGCCTAGATCTTATCGTAGATCAGATAGGTACTACTAGGATTGTGGCCAGACTAACACTTTCTTGCGCAAATGTTGGGGTGGTAGGGGCACCCATCTACACTCGAAAGACAAGCAGCTGGACAAAGGGGCTGGCTGGTTTGGAATAAAATTGTTTCCTATGACTTTCAAAATTGGGATACACGTTTATTTAACCAAACGTTCGCTATACAAATGTTTGTGGCTGCCTTGCTGAAAAATAAGCAGGTGCCCATAGAGAGGCAGACATGTAGAGACAAACATCATCTCAGTCTGATATAGACAAATACTTGTAGGCATGTACAAAGAGATCCCCCAACACAAGGTATACTACTAGAGTATGGCAGAGCGTCGGCTGGGCCGCCAGAAGAGTAGAGGGATGGTCTTCACAGACATGATGGAGAACCACCAGCCATACCTAGAGGTCTCTACTAGGGAGTCAGAGATCTCTGTGCCTACAGCAGAGTCGCCGCCGTGGGGCCTCCAATGAAGTCACTGTATCGTGTCTGAGTTGGTGTTGAACGCACCCACTCAGCAAAGCCTTTTGTTTTTAGAAACAATAGGCCAAAGCAAGATTTTGTTATTGAAAAACCAAAATGTAATGTCTCTGGCATGCTGGGGGTTTTCTCCCAGCACGTGCGGGCCATTGGTTTGGTTTCTTGTCTGAGACCGCCAGGCAGTCCCGGCGCAATGGCTGCCCCTCAGAAGGCTCCGTCCTCAGGAACATGGCGCTTCCCTGACTCTGAATAGAGCCCGGAAACAACGACTTTAGCAGACGGGACACCTTGTGCTTTGTGACATGTGAAGCTCATCTGCACATCTCTAAATGAGAACCTTTGGTTCCTGCTTAGCTATCACCGCCACGTTTACATAAGTCCCTTTCTACAATGTGTAGCATCTATCTCTGGTCCTGCGCAGCCACGTGCACTCACTCAAAGAAGCTGAAAACATGGGCGTCATTTGGGGTCTCAGCTGCGACTCCTGGCATGCCGCTTTCTACCCCCGGCCCTGCCTTTGCGACCCCGACCTCAGAGGTGGCAAAATCAGTGCCAGGAACACATGGGCAGCTCTTCCTAATGGACTCGTTTGGAGCAACATTTCCATGGTTCTCTAACAAATGTCTATTACACAAATAATGGATATTATTAATCACTATTAGTGTAATAAAGATTGAGTATTATTAGCTGGAATATGACCCCATCTGACAGCTACAGTAAGCAAAGAACGCTTCTAAAGTATGTCTGCAAGGGAGAGTGTATTTATCTGAGAGTTTGTATATGTGTGTGTGTGTTCAATCATGTGTGTATGTGACTCAAAGTAAAGGCCAAATAGAGTGTGATGTCACTTCTGCTCAGAAACACAAACATTGTAAATAGAAGGACTGAAGACCGCCACTGGCCTTCATGCCCTAATCACTGACTGTCTGCCGACTTGGAGGGTGGCAAATTCTTGGGAACATATTCTTGGCATTCTGCAAGTTTTCTTCCTGTTCCATCTCATCCTGAATGTGCACAAGGGGGAGACTCTAGGAGTCTGCCAGTTTTTGCTAGATGATCAGTGCTATGGAGGGCGGGAGTATGCAGATTTCTTCAGCTAAGGACTATGGGTATTCACGTTCTATACAAGCACTACCAATGCAATGAACCTTTCTCAACGCAGTTTATAGCAAGATCCCCGTTTGCACCATAAATACACAACATGCTGTTTTGTATCTTTTCTCGCGACTGTCCATTGTCGCAACACATTTGTTCTTAAATCAACTCTCCCATGAGGTAATTTACTTGATGGTATACGTGTAAATAAAACAAGAAATTACACTAGCTAAGGGGTTGCCCAGTAGTTACGTTACAAAGACGATTATATCTGTGTAATAAAAATTCTGCACTGGCACGGTCAACAACCCCTCGCTGATCAAACATTGTCTTGTCCATCATCTTTTCACTAAGGGGTGAGCACCGTTCTCCAAAGAGATGCATAGCACATGTCGCGGGCTGGAGGCTGGCCACGTGCTTGGCTCCAACACGTAATTACTAGGGGGGTCTGTACACATCCATGACCCCCAGGGGCGTTCTTCACGCGGTGCTTCTACCATTGGCCAGCTTCTATCACAAGAGCCCATAGCCTGAGGCCAGCTCACGTGTAGACATGTGGAAGTAATCCCACCACCAGTAAAAGGCCCTCTCCTTCCAGCCAGGGATGCTGAGAAAGATACATCATCTTTGACAAGAGCCATTTTGGGGCATTAAAGGACGTAGTCATCATCCTGCAGCTGGACTATGGGAAATCTCTCCGCAGTGCTGCAGCCTCTGGATCCAGGGCTTGCACTTTACTGCTACACAAAGTGCTGCCTCCAGGTGTGTCTGCAAAAAGGGCTGATGGAACTGTGTTCTTGCCATAGGTACAAGCTCGGAGCACCTAATGTCGTTCGTACCTTGAGTTCCTATCTTTACGCTCATAGGCACAAAGCTGACCCTCTATTTTATCCCCTTCTGTGGAGAATAATTAGAGGGCTGGCTGGTACCCAACATCTCTGTTCTACACTGCGTCCATCCAGTCATCATATTAAACCCATCCAGAAACAAGTGCCAGGAGAGCCCTCGAGCCCAGGGTCCGGCGCATTTGGAAGCCATTACTAGCCGGGGCCGGAAGATGACCTCTCTGCTCGGATTTAGAGGGGCTTTCATATCCCACCTGCTTAGATTTTCAGTTGGAAACAAAATTTGTCCCCCTTGGTTTCACACAAGAGCTGTTACCAAGAGGTTTACCTAAAATATATTCAGTCTTCCGCTTGCAGGATAGTCTTGGCTGTAAAGTTCAAGAGGTTTTGTGTACGGAAACAGAGGGGACACCCAGAAACACACCATGGTTTTCAAGAACTTGATGTTTTTAGAGGGAAGTACCGCTATATGCTCACTTAACAGCAGTTTACTGCTCCATAACTAAATGATTGATGCGAGACACAAACACCATGGTGTTGTTACTGTTGTCAGTGCTCCGGAGAGAGCCCCTCTACAAAGCATGCAGGTGTCAACCTCTGGCGACGAGTCTGTGGGGTCAGTTGAGTCTCCGCTGGTAGCGGTGGCACAGCGATAGGCTGGTTTGATCTTGTGTTCTACATCTACGGGAGAAATCAGCCAAACTTGACAGCTCTTGTAAGAAGAACCCTGGAGATGCCTCTTCACAGCCTTATGGATGCCTCAGGGATGAGCTCTCCTTCTTTTTAGAGGAGGGAGCCCTCTCCTAGCACCAGACATGAATGCACACTCAAATAACTCCCTCCAACCACTTTTCAGCAAGAGTTGACCCAGTGTGAGAAGACCTCACTGAAAAGCTTTGACTTCGAAAGCTCTAGTGCTACAAAGTGGCCTCTGTCCCAAGCCAGCGCTTTACGAACAGATAAAAAACTATACTTGTAAGCCTATCAACCAAGCTTGCAGTTACTCCCCAACATGTAAGAGGGCAGTTTGTAGCCCTCATTGTTCGCCTCATGGGTATGGAATTGTGGTTGTAATGTTTTTCACTTGCTCAGAATCTACAGTTGTTGCTGGAGGTGTAACGCGGGTGTTACTGACATTCGTAATCCGCAGAGTTCAGGTCACGAGTCATCGCTTTTTTCCAGCAGGTTCTGCAGTCTTCTCAGATTTAGGACAGTTCCCAGACGGGCATGTTAATCTCTCCTCTTCCAGGCATAGAAAGGACAGAGCACGCCTCTTGCGTAGACACGATGACCATGGGTTCATGGACATGGTGCATTATCTGCTGCTACATGCAGACCGTGGGAAGGTCAGCCCAGACCTCCATCCTTCCACAGTTGGTAAGCTGAGCAACATTCATTTCTGATATAATGCTTTCTCTGCTGGGAAATGGCAGAGGTTTGGTGTGAGGGGGTCTATGGAAATGTCTTCTTCTCACGGCAATGTCCTTCACGTTTCTCAACGTAGGTTTCACCTTGTTCCGTGCTTCCTCCATGGGCTGTTCAGCGCAAGGAAGCCCTGTTTATATAGTGACCACTGATTTCCTTGGTAGCTGATTAGCCATTCAAAACCATAATTTCTGATGCAAGGATTGACTTACCACTCCTTTTCTGTGTTTTACCTCACCGCCTTCTTTGTATCTCAAGTGTTAACACTTTCTTAAGCTTTCTGGTGTTGATCACACTGAGTGATATCTGTCTTGGTCATGAGATGGCACTTTTACACCGAATCTATGACGTTACATTGCGATATGTTTACAATGCAGACATTACAACGCAAATCGTTACAACGACTTGCGCTGGAGGGCGCTGGACTTAGGAATAGTGTGATTTACTATTCCAACTCCAGCCTACGTAACAGTAGGGAAGGTGTTGGAATAGTAAATCATACTATTCCTTAGTGTATAGCACCATCCAGTGCAAGTCGTTGTAACGACTTGCTTTGTAATGCCTGCCTTGTAAACGTATTGCGGTGTGAAGACTGCGATGTAACGGATGTCTCCCTTTTAGACCACATCTCAATGAGATTGTAGGCACTGCCAGAGAAAGCAACCAGGATACTTACATAATGTGGCAGCGCGCATTGAGAGCCTCTACTTCACGTCAGGCCAGTAAGTCATAGATTTTGATTGGTGCTTGGGTCTTCGACTGGAGTGACATAAGCGTTGCATCTTAAAATCAGACAGGAAGGTCTCATCCGGGATTGCAATAGATACTACACGATGGTGGTGGAAGGCAGGCTCTGGAGAGTTTAAAGCTCTGTACATGCCTAAGCACTGCGGATAGTCTGAAAGGCATCATATTATCTTCCCTCGCGGCCTAAAAGTGCGCCGCAGCGATTGAATCTTTCACAATGAACAGAGCTAACCTTAAGGTCCAGCTGGACGAACTAGGCGGCGACAAAGCAAGCCAACACTTGTAGCTTCGAGCATTAACCTACCATGGATCAAAGTTCTCTGTGCATGGGATGACCCGTGGCCTTTAGATCCTACAACTAGATTTAGATTAAACTTGCTGGCTCCTAAGCGCTCTTACCACCATAGCAAATATCAATTGCTGCTAAGGTCAAACACACCACAAACAAAGAACCTCCCAAGCAAACAGGTTGCAATTTAGAGGCCCGCATAAACACATCAATGGGGATATGAAAAGTATGGCCAGTCTGAGTGAAGCCCAGACTGAAAACATCCCTTTGTGCATGTATTATGAGAAGCTGGTAGAGCACAAGATTCTACCCAAGAGCTGTAGGTACCCGTAAAAAGACAGTACCTTGGATTTATTTTTGGTGTTGTCCAGCATCAACACATAAGAGATGTAGGTCAAGGCAGCAGTGTATCCCATATTCTTAGCCAAACACTGTATGTTCAGCCGTATTTGCATTGGTTGACAAGGATGCTGCGATTCAATCCTCTCTTGGCATTCATCTTTTCTAATCTTTACCTAAGGAAAGATGCCACAAACTCCACCCATTGATTATGAGGAACTGGAAGCAAAGCTTTCAAGGATGCCTACGTGAAAGAGACAATTCAGATATGCACCCCAAAAGTCACCCTAAGGGTGGATAAGCACTTGTGGGGTGGTTAAGCAAAGCAGTATACGTATAAAAATGGTGAATATTCAAGTGGGAAGCGATTGAATGGAAATAAACCTTATGTTCATGTCCGACATCAGAATGCCTTGCTCATGTGTATCCACAGGTAGCACCAGCAACAATAGGGACCATTTGTGGTGAGAGTTTGACAGAGCGCGTTACAAGACTCTTAAATAAAGATAATAAATGAGCACCATGACTCCAGCATCTACCAGAGGGCGGTATCTATTTGATTCATTCTTCCCTTCACGGATGCCTGTTATTTCACACACAATAGCTCGCTGATGGCAGAATTGTCCCGGTGTCACCGTTGGAGCAATCAGCGACAGAGAAGACCGCGAATCCCGCTCCATCAACGCGGACCATCTCGTTTACCCAATCACATATGTCTAGGCAGGATGCGACCTGACGGATGATGCCGTGGCGTGCCAGCTCAAGGATGCTGTGCTTAAATATTTCAGAAAGCAAAGCGCATGACAGGCATGACAAATTGCAGCAGTGCCTGCGGTGGACTCCACAAGCGCGCCAGTTGCATCTGTCAGATTCTGGGGGCACCCTTTAATTATTTCATGTCACTTCGCAATTCATAGGCTCTTTCTCCTGATGGTGCGATGGGTGCCGACTCGTCTCTTGCTATCTCCGCCTTCGCCGCCATCAATAAGGGCGAAGACACCTGATACGTGGTTACCACCGCGCGGCTTGTTGTGATTACAGCAACACTTATGATCAACTCAGGGTGAGGTGGTGAGGGATGCAGTAAAAATATGTAGGAATGCATGTGGTTGTAGAGTAACCAATTGAATTATCACGGTTGTTTCTGTGTACTTTCCTCACTCTACGTGTACCCAGGGTCCGTAACTTGCACAACAAGTACTAATTATACGCCGGGGAGGGATGTTGTTGAAGGATGTTGGCAGGCCATAATCAGCTTCGGTTGTCTCTAGCTCAGTAGAAGACTTCTTTGACACTTTAGATCCTTTCTTCTACCGGGTGGTTGGAAAGGACCTTCCACATCTCAAACTCTCAGGCTGATCAGCTTATGTAACATAATTGCTTATTTTTCACAGCTCCACTTTCTATGATATTATAAGATTAACAATACAACTGGCAGAAATCATTTTAATACTCTCAATACTAGTGCCCATGAAGTCCCCATCAGTTATATTTTGCTCTTGTATCTTTATCTCGCCTCTTCATTCTTTCAACGTTTCAACATGGCTGCCTAAAGTTTCTCTTGTGGTAGCGTGCTCCCGTGTAGAACACCACCGCCGCTCCCTCTCAGTGGCTGGATTTAGTTTCCCCTCGGACTTCTGTGGCTGGTATTGCAGTTTCCCTTGCAAAGAATGTGTTGAAAAGTGTCAAAATATTACAAAGTTCTGCCAATGAGGCAGCGTCCATTCACACTGGAGGCGGAGCAATGCCTGGCCTGCAGTGAGCTGTGCCTGAGTCTAGCTCACAAGAGGAGTCTAAATGTTGTCTGTCATATTCTGTATAAAGTAAAGCTCTCCCTGTGGAGTACGCCCCAAAAACACTCACATTTATGCTCTGTTAATTGGTCGCTTTGTCCCTTTTGGCAGTGCAGTACTCTGTAATGGCGGCCCACGTGGGAATGGAAAAAGTGGTGACAATCTATCGATAAACTCTATGGTCTGTCAGCTTGGTTCTTAGAAAGAACCTATAATGAAGCTCACAAGACCCTCACTGTGCTGTGCAAGGCTCTGGAGTGGCTACAAGGCAACATTCCCGTCCTCAACCCGCCTAAAATAAAAGAATTAGGACAAGAACTACCTGAGACCAAGCCTGTTGGGGAGTTTAGGGAGTCTGCCAGTGATCCCAGACTTTGGTGCCTTCTTACAGGTATTGACACTGTTGCTTCCTGGATGAGATCTGAGTGACACCAGTGTAACTTCTCAGATGTAAATATTTTGTGCCCTACAATATGCAGGCACTACTGTGTAGAGATCTCCAATAATACATCAGGTTCTGCTTAACAGAACCAAATAAACTCTAAATACGTTTTGGCAAAGCCAGTAGGTTTTGCCTTGTTCTATTATTGTCTTTGTAAATGATTTTTGCTGATGCTGCATCAGCAATATATATATATTTTTTAAAGGTGTAATGATGCGCCGTTCCAGTCGACCGTGTCATTTTTCAGGCATGTACATTCGTCGCCACACATAGGCATGCCTTCGGAATGACTCGTCGCCATTTTCTGAAAAGGGAGCGTGGGGTCGGCTCTGAGCCCCCTGTATGCATTCGATGCAGTTCACAAAAGACTTTCTCAGCCACAGCACTCAAAGCGGTCTGGTGGGCGAGGCCTAAAAAAGGTACAGAGATACAGATGTGGAGTGATGGATGGATTCTGATTGCAATCTGACACATGCACATTCTATTTGCGTACAACCATGACTCACTGTTGTAATCTTGCACATGGCATCATGCTGCTGTTATATGGGTCACATCAATGATGACAGCTGTAATCACATCAGGATCGCTCCAGGAGCAGCGGTGCTGGGCTGTCATGACCTTCAGAGGGCCCTGGTGGCTGCAAATGTGTGAAGACAGCTCCCTGCATACAGATTGCAGATACAGCCACCTAGAAGGAGCTGTGGGGCATGCACAGCGTAGGGGCCAGTGCGTACTCTCCCCCTCTGTGCGGCATCCCTATTAGGCCTGCGTGAAATTTAAATTATGCTAGTGTAATTTGCACATTTTCTCGAATTTCGTGTTATGAAATCCCCCAAATTATGCCATAACTCCACCTTTCTTAATTACACTGCTGTTCGAAGCAAAATTATAGCGCATGCGCTTGGGAACAACGTGAATAATCAGAACGTAAGCATTTATTTTTAACAACAATTGTGTTTTTGACACTACGGGGCATATTAGCAAGGGCGTGCGATAAATATCCCAAATCGCGCTTAGCGCATATTTTTTATCGCCGTCTATCGTTGGATCCTATCACAGAGATAGCGCGTTATTGCCAACGTATACCTCCAATGCGATAAAAGATCCAGCGAGAGCAGCGAAATCCACCGAAAACACAAGTAAAACAGCGATAAAACTTTTATCGCTAACGTAAAACTTGCTAAGAGGCAGGGGAGGATTCAGCCTTAGAATCCACCCCCCATTGAGGATAATGGCTTAGTCAGGATTTTAGCAGGTGTAAAAATTCCGGCGATAACCCCGGTTAGCGCGACTTTTGTCATCGCTAATAGGCGTTGGGTCTGTTAGCGTCTGTTTCCGTGGTCTTTTGGTCGGGAAGGCCTACTTTGCATGTCAATAGCGACTAATATCGCTGACATGCAAAGCGGCCCCCAAAACGGTTGCTTTCGCCAGAAAGCTTTCGCTAACAGCTGTTAGCAACAGCTTGCTGATAGGGCGATTAAAATATCGCCGCTTTTCGGCAAAAAGTGCCGCTAACGCGGTGAAGACGCCCTTCCTAATATGCCCCTACTTTTTAGCATGGGAAGGATCCTCCATCAAAGCCTGGCATGAGGAGGCACTTTGCCCTAAAATATGCTGCTAAAGGATGAATTTCTATTTCGCATAATCACATACAATGTTGCATAATCTTCCAAAATTTCACATCATTACGCAACGCATAATACATGCATTTTGCGCTCCTGCACTCAGTCTCATCTAAAATAGCACCAACAAAGCGTTTAGTTGTGTATGAAGCACTTCAAAGTACCATTCAACCTTTTTTTTAATGCCTTCAGTTTGCCAGCTCCAGGGCACAGTAATGTAAAGAGATCCGCCCAGGATCACAAGAGTATGTGCATGTGGAGAATCCAAAATAGGAATTAAGCGCACCTGGTTCTAGTGTTTAGACGTGCCCTGACTTCTGAGGCAGCGTCTATTTAGTGCATTTCCAATGGGCGTCATTACTAGGCCATTGTTGCTAAGATGAAGTTAATGACGTCATGTTGTATTTTATGTTATGTTGGTATGCTATGATATGTTATGTTCAGGGCCACAGGAATACTGTGCTAATGGACGAACAAGTGATGCAGCGAGAAAAGGCTAAGTGTGCGCCAGATGTGGCACAGCCTGTGATAGTATTTTTTTCATTTGTTTTCATTTTAACAACTGGTAATACAGTACGAAAAAAACGTACACACCCTTAATAAGTATCATTTTAAGAGCTGAATGCGGCAATCAGCAACTGAAAAGGAATCCGTTAACCTTTGCAGTTTCTGCACCTGACCATATCATATAACAGACTTCACTGACAGTCTGCCCCTCCAACCAGCAATAAGCCTGAAGGCCTCCACCAACGCTCCCTCGATCGATATAACCTATCTGTGGCATCATCGTTTACATATTATGTACATTGTATTTACCATTTTCCTGTAGGTTATCCATAAACGCTGCTATAACCTTCTACTCCACCTCGTTTACATACTATTATCATGTTTACTCTTTTTTTTAACTATATATTACTTGTATACTGTTTGTAAATGCTGCTATGCATATTCCATAAAGCGCTCTGACGCCTTCGGGTCAAATCCGCGCTATATAGAAGTCGATAAATAAATACTGTAGCACTTTTTGATGGACTTTTGATCCGGATGAACAGATTGCAGACAAGAGACACATCACAGTATAACAAATCACAAAACAACACAAAGATAAACACAAAAAAGGGTCATGACAAACTGACCAGGGCAAAGTGCATGGAATGAACAGGCTTCCAACGGACATCTGTTTACAGCCTAGTGACATAACTGGCCCCAGATCTGTTCCAGCTTGTCCCTGGCATCTGTTGGCTTCCAGAAGGTTCTGTCCTGTCTATTGCACCCCGTCTACAGCCAGGAGACAGGGGCGTCCTAAGTGGCTGACAATGAGCTCAGCTGCTTGGGAATGTCTGTGGTCATTCATCGTTGCATCTATCAGGAGCCTCTCTCTGTGGTCCTGCTCAGAGCAAAGTGACTGAGTGGAGACTAGGAGGCGCCCTGGTCATTGCACAGGGGCACCACCGCCTGTGTGAATCATCTGCGCCTCTGTGGCACGGGTGCTCATTTTATCACCCACCAGCAGGCACAAAACCCAGTCAGTTTCCCTACTGGACTAAAAACATAAGTAAAATGCTTTCCCTGAAAAAACAAGCCTTGAACTTTGATTTTTCTATTTACTGAAACATAACAATTGGAAAAATTGCGAAAAGCGTGCAAACCTGACATTGTTTTCAATAAAAGATTGCCAGTCGAGGTGACACAATAATATTAGAACCATGCGACAATTCACTAAGACTTTGCACTGAAACAAAAACACAAAGAGATGGAAAGAGGTGGAAGGAGATGGAAAGCAGCGCAAGAGGCGGAGGTGGATTGTTCTCTAATGCGAAAGGAATTGTGCACGGGACAGGTGCACTTTTCGTGGCACAAAAACACTCTTGCTCTAGTGGGGTCAGTGGGGACTGATCAGCACATAGACACGTAGGACTTGACGCCAAACTAGATGTACTACGGTAGCCAGGGCCTGCACCTCTCAGAACAGACACAGACTAGGGGGATGTGTTGATTTCTCCCAGAAACTGACTGCATGTGTGCTGATGTGCCCACAACATACCCACTGTGGCAGAGCCTTCTGAGTGTGTCTGTTCATGGGAATGTGTACTGGAAATCCAGGCTAGACAGTGCAGACTCGCCTCTCCACCATGGTGCAAGGCTGTGCATCGCACAAGGCTCCCTGTGTGTGCCAGGGCAGCAGGTGACACCAGTAGCAGACTTGTGGATGGGGCACTGTGCCGTGCTGTCCTTTCACGCAGCACGGCAGAACTGATGTCGATGCTGTGCTGCATTGCGTGACATCTTAGTAAAGACAGGCTATGGATGGATTTGAGGTGTGTGGACTTATTTGGGGTGAGACTGAGGCTCAGGTACAAATGCACATTCCACTCATGCATGTTATTCAATAAACACGTCACCAACAAACATCAAAGCCTTCAAAAATAATACGAGGTGATGCGAAAAGAGGAAAATAGGTGATGGGATGGGATGTGATGGGATGAGATGTGATGAGATGTGTTAAACAGACAAAAAATATCCAAGGTGTCTGCTTGAAGTCATGAAGAACTCGCATGTGCATCTCTAAGTTAGGGAACATGCTCTCTATACGAGTTAGTCTAGAATTAGAGCTGCTGCCTTAGTGGGGGTTTGTGCATGATGTGCCTTGACGGCAGGTACTGTAGTAACAGTCTACTATTGGGAAAATAGGTGCTGTGTTGGGTGTAATTGGGATGTTGTGTCTAACATTGACTGTTGGTTGTGCTTATGTTCATGCAGTGTTGTCCTCAGCAGGCCAGTGCTGCTTAAAAGGTAGAAGCTTGGAAGAGATGCTTAGAATCACTTTATATTAGGGCCGGACCTTCAATCTCAGTACCGAAGGGTCCTTATTAGCAATATATGTGTTTGGACCACATTTTAACTCGTTCAGACCTTTGGTATTAGATCATAATATTGCTGACCGGTCCAAGAATGCTGAAACTTGAGGGTATAGAAGCTGCAATCCTGAGATGTGGATTTGGTATCAATGTCTACTGTAAAGTCTGGGATTATCACCTTGAGCTCAAAGAAGAGGGATGTAGGGTTTTGAGACTCCAGGAGGAGCCAAGAACCTGTTTACAAACAAGCTAAAATGCATATATGTATGTATATACGTAGATAAATGTATCTGTGTATATGTTTGTATATACATAGATGTATATATGTTTATATATGTTTATATACATGCATGCATGTATCGCAGCTTGGCACATGAGAACTTGGGGCCTGATTTTGAATTTGGAAGATGGGATACTCCGTCACAAATGTGGTGGATTTCCTGTCCACCGTATCACAGGTGCCATAGGATACAATGCACTTGTAATATGGTGGACGGATATCCGTCATGTTTGTGGTGGATTATCCCATCTGTCGAACTCTAAATGAGGCTTTTATGGTGGTCGTAACTAAACACTGTTGACTGTAGAGGGTGATGAGTGTGACATTACTATGCGTTAATACTCTGTGCACTGAGTGATACTCAGTAAAATCCAGCTCATGATCATGAGCCGCTCTGCACGAGATGTCTGACTCGGCTTAGTACTGGAGGTGGTAGAGGTTGGCCCCTTTTTATACAGGGAGACGGCAACTTTTAGAGCTAGAAGTTGCACTTTTGAAAATTATCCGCGTCTTGAGGTATTAAGACCGTGTGGCGGTTGAGACAATATATAGTGATAGGAAGTGAAGAGTTAGGAACTTTTATAAGGACCTTTATTACAGGAAGCGCATCTGTAATTTGAGTTTAATAGCGTGCATGGTTGTGGTATATTATGTTATTTTGTGTTGTGTTGCATCGCCTTGCGTTCTTTTGCGTTGTATTTTATTACATGATATACCAAGAGATTGTTTTAGTTCTCAAATCCCTCTGAGCCATCCAAGTTCTTTTATACTTTGATTGTTTGGCTTGAGGGTGATTGATTGTTGGGTCTTGGGGTGTAGCTGTGTCTCCATTCTCACGGTCTGCTCTACCTTCTGCCCGCAGCCTGAAGAAGGATTACCACACACAAGAAGGATTTTGATGGCGGTCTCGGGGCTCTTCTGAACATCTGGATCGGCCGGGAGGTAAGACAACCCTTTGGTTCATTCTTCACTCTCAGTAATTAATGTTTCTGACTGCTCTGCAGTGGTGAGCTTTGTAGGTGTGGAAAACAGATGTGGCCCGCTGACATCAAAGCAAGACTGACTTTGTGACAGGCCGGGTCGCTTCCGTCTCACCGGTTTCTGTTCTCTTTGAACTGGAGATGGAATTGTTCGAGGAGGTGGCTACAGTGATGTGAAAGGGTTGCTAAATGTTCCAGTGTGTGGCCCCCTGATTGGGCCTCTACTAAAGATTGGAAGACGAGACGGTGGAGACACTTGGTCAGGATGCTCCCACTCGCACATTACTCTGGCTTCGGGGGTATGTGAGTGCGGTCTGGGCTTCATGGCAATTAGATCACTGTCAATGTGAATACATAGTTCCTTATTGACCAAGATTTAGAGAGTGGATGGCTGCATTGGACCACATTGCCCTCATCTGCTTGCATCTACACTCTGCGGTGGTGTGGTACCAGAACGTCTTGTGAGAATATTATCTGATATCAAGTCCTACACGTTGGAGTTAATAATCATAAATCTCCACCAATGGGACGATACTTTTGTTAATGATATTATGACTCAGTATTTGTGGCCTGGCCACAGGTGTTTCCTTTTCTTAGAATGGGCTAGTCCTTGAGAAATCGAGGGGGGGTTCTTTTGTTGTTGTGGCTCCTGGCGTCTGAAGGCTGCTTGCTTTGAGAGCTGTTTTTGTGTCCCTGCGAGTCCATCTTAATTCATCCTCTCCCAGTGTGCTGGTGCGAGTTCCTTCAAAGGTTCTAAGGTCACTAACTCTGATAGACTCATTCTGTTGCTTGTGTTATTTGTTCCTGCTCCACAGTGTTTTCTTATTGGTGGGAATTGTACCTCATGTGCCCAGCGTCTGCAGTTGGGTACACCGACTGTAAACCGTGGTACCCAGCTTCCCCTTTCCTTCTGTGTCAGAATGTCGGGGTGGCAAAGCTAATACATATATGCTTTTATGAAGCTTTGTTGCTGTTTCTAAGCACTGTAATGGTACTCAATTTATCGAGCTCGGATACAGGGATGGCTCAGCTGGCGTTGCCAGGTAAGTGACTCGTGATCACCCGTGCCCACATTGCAAAAGATCTGAGTCAGAATAAAAAGAGCTGTTTCTTTTAGGAGGGGCGCCAGTCGAGGGCCTTGAAGGTGCTAGGGAGGAGGGGTATGTTTGACCGCTTCTCGGGGTGAGTGACATGTCTCTTGACACACCTGAAGAGCCAGCGCGCGCTCAGTGTGCTCTCCATGGACTCTCCCAGGGGTCTGTGACCTTCAGTGACCTTTGCTTCCCTCCATTATCTTCCTCCGGTGAAAGCAGTGCACTTGAAACCTCTCTTCCCTGATGAGTGCTGTTTAAAAGCGCTGTTCTGTTCATCTGAAGTGGAGCACTGACCAAACACTGCTCACTGCAAGATTTGAGAAACAGCAGATTTTTAAATCTCACTTTCTGCATTGCCAAAGTTGCTCATCCTTCTCTTGATGCACTATGGATCTCTATCTCTATGCAACCAACCCAGGCCCATGTTTCGTTCCCATCATCCTCTTTGATGGCCAGCGATGAAGGTGGGTGGGACCTGGTGCTGAACATCTTCACCGTTGGGTTGGTCCATCTAGTGAGTGCGCGTACGCCTCAGCGATTGGCTGCAGGATCCCAATGTTTTTTTTTTGCTGCCAGGTAGGTTAAGAACTTACCCTGAGTTACTCAGCGTGTCCAGAACAGCATTTTCATTTTCTTTTTCCCTAATCCACCAGCCGGTTGATGCAGTCTGGCCCTGGCTCAAGCCTAACGTACTTAGTGAGCTATTAGAGTGAGTGTGACCGTAACCGTGTCAATGCCACCAAAGCTGGACTACGGCTAGTGGTTCGAGGCGTACTCATGACATAATGGCAAACGAACACATCCCTCTGCCTGAGTCTGTCCACTCCCAGAGTATTGTAGGAGTGGGAGCCTCTACATAGGGGCATATTTACAAAGAATTGGCGTAGGGTAGAGTAGAGCCACAAGTCATTTTGCGACACTACCCTACGCCAATTCTATTTACAAGATACGGTGCATTCCTGCTGTCCCTCTGCACCGGCACACAATTAGCAGCCATGCGCTTCCTGCTCAAAAACAATCCTCCACGGCATATCCTCCTTCTATATGTGCTAGGTGGCAGCCTGTGTACTTATTTTGCACTCAGTTATTTTCAATTCCAGATCTGCCGTGAACATAACATAAGAAAACATAATACGTGTCGTGATGTAACATAACATAACACAACATAACATGACGTAACGTAACGTAACGTAAGATATCATGTATTTATATAGAGCACGATCCCTGAAAGGTACTTGGATGTTGAGTACAAGTTGTTTACTATTACCCAACTGAAAGATACAGACCACTGCACCCCTACACAATGGTGGGGCCTCTAGTGGTGTCCAGCAGGGGGCACCGTAGACAACCACCCAGCTGGACTCAGCCATCACTCTCTTCTCTCCATAGCAACTTTGTTTTCTCACATTTGTCTTTGCTTTTCTTCCACATATCAAGGTACTGAGGCCAGTTTTATGCATGGGTCAGTGGTCACCCCCCTGACCCCCCATCTTGGCCCTGAACTCTTCCCCAACGTGCACACTTTGCAAGGCCTCGCTGTGCCACAGATGTGGTGAGCAAAGACCTTGGATGGAGCCCCCCAAACCTTTTTATGGGGCATTTTGGGATGAACAGATTATAAAATTAAATCCCATTTTAAGATTATAAAGCAAATTAGAACTGGGACAGGAAATGGTGACAAGGTAGAGGAGACGTCTTGGGCCCCTGGTGACGGATAGTTGGGGTGCCCGCTCTGAGGCTGAGGTCGGGGGCCTGAGAAGCGGGAGGTGGACATGCTGGTCTGGATGGATGAAGTGGCATCCCTCTTACCACACACTGGCCTGGATTCACCTGGGCGGCAGCACATGACATTGCAGCACTGAAGAAATAATCAATAAAATGTTGAAAATAAATATTTAATCATGTATTCCAATATATTTTACAGCACAGTTAATTCGTAAGAAAATTATCCTTAAAGTAACATTTTAAGATTCGAGTCCAGCTTGTTTTGGGTCTGAAAATTGTGGTGAATGTGTATGCGTGCGGAAACGCCAAAATGTCTTACTGCAAAACTACGCCCAGACCTGGCAAGAATCTATTAAGATAAATGTTTCACTATGCAATTACCTTATTTTTTATATTTTTGTGCAATCGATGACAAACGGGTGAAACCTCATTCTTAAAGCCCTTGGCCATCGAGGCTCCAGCGGCGGCACTCTCTTCATTCCTGTCCCCCTCTGGAGCTCACAGCTCCTTTCTCCCTTCCTGCCAGGCCCTGGCGAAGGCCTTGGTACCCTATGGCAGCTGGTGCAATGCACTGGGGACCAGGGGCCTGAGAGGACTACTAACCAATCAGGGGGCAACAAACCCCCCTAGACTCAATGCATTAGGACCCCTGTCACCCTTGGCACACCATTACAATCTGGTTGCTATTGCTGTGGTAGGAAGTGCCTAATACATAGCGCCTCTCCCCTGATTAGAGCTTTAACCCACAAATAATGTGATAATCTCAGAGCAACATGGTTACTAAAAACAGATTTCATTCTTCTTAAGTCTAAACATCATCCTTGAGATCATCAGTGGAGGCCTGAGGTTTTAAAATGCAAGTTGCTTCTCAAAAACCTTTGGGTCACATAGCACTCTCTTGTTTTTTTACTGCTTCCAAATGCTTGTTGGGCAGCAATGATTTTACTTCTGATTGTATGTTGAGGACACCCAGCAGCTGCTCAGATGGGGTAACACAAGGCAGTTTTACACGGTGACTGAGGGTGAAACACAAGGCAGTTTTACACGGCGACTGCAGGTAAAACACAAGGCAGTTTTACACAGCGACTGCAGGTGAAACACAAGGCAGTTTTACATGACAACTGCAGGTGAAACACAAGGCAGTTTTACACGGCGGCTGCAGGTGAAACACAAGGCAGATTGAGATGGTGACTGCAGGTGAAACACAAGGCAGTTTTACACGGTGGCTGCAGGTGAAACACAAGGCAGATTGAGATGGCGACTGCAGGTGAAACACAAGGCAGTTTTACATGGCGACTGCAGGTGAAACACAAGGCAGTTTTACACAGCGTCTGCTGGTGAAACACAAGGCAGCTTTACATGGCGACTGCAGGTGAAACACAAGGCAGTTTTACATGTCAACTGCAGGTGAAACACAAGGCAGTTTTACACGGTGACTGAGGGTGAAACACAAGGTAGTTTTACATGGCGACTGCAGGTGAAACACAAGGCAGTTTTACACGGCGACTGCAGGTGAAACACAAGGCAGTTTTACATGGCGACTGCAGGTGAAACACAAGGCAGTTTTACATGGCGACTGCAGGTGAAACACAAGGCAGTTTTACATGTCAACTGCAGGTGAAACACAAGGCAGATTGAGATGGCGACTGCAGGTGAAACACAAGGCAGTTTTACATGGCGACTGCAGGTGAAACACAAGGCAGTTTTACACAGCGACTGCAGGTGAAACACAAGGCAGTTTTACATGGCGACTGCAGGTGAAACACAAGGCAGTTTTACATGGCGACTGCAGGTGAAACACAAGGCAGTTTTACATGGCGACTGCAGGTGAAACACAAGGCAGTTTTACTTGGCGACTGCAGGTGAAACACAAGGCAGTTTTACATGGCGACTGCAGGTGAAACACAAGGCAGTTTTACACTGCGTCTGCTGGTGAAACACAAGGCAGTTTTACATGGCGACTGCAGGTGAAACACAAGGCAGTTTTACATGTCAACTGCAGGTGAAACACAAGGCAGTTTTACACAGCGACTGCAGGTGAAACACAAGGCAGTTTTACATGACGACTGCAGGTGAAACACAAGGCAGTTTTACACAGCGACTGCAGGTGAAACACAAGGCAGTTTTACATGACAACTGCAGGTGAAACACAAGGCAGTTTTACACGGCGGCTGCATGGGAAACACAAGGCAGATTGAGATGGTGACTGCAGGTGAAACACAAGGCAGTTTTACACGGCGGCTGCAGGTGAAACACAAGGCAGATTGAGATGGTGACTGCAGGTGAAACACAAGGCAGTTTTACACGGTGGCTGCAGGTGAAACACAAGGCAGATTGAGATGGCGACTGCAGGTGAAACACAAGGCAGTTTTACATGGCGACTGCAGGTGAAACACAAGGCAGTTTTACACAGCGTCTGCTGGTGAAACACAAGGCAGCTTTACATGGCGACTGCAGGTGAAACACAAGGCAGTTTTACATGTCAACTGCAGGTGAAACACAAGGCAGTTTTACACAGCGACTGCAGGTGAAACACAAGGCAGTTTTACATGACGACTGCAGGTGAAACACAAGGCAGTTTTACACAGCGACTGCAGGTGAAACACAAGGCAGTTTAACATGACAACTGCAGGTGAAACACAAGGCAGTTTTACACGGCGGCTGCATGGTAAACACAAGGCAGATTGAGATGGTGACTGCAGGTGAAACACAAGGCAGTTTTACATGGCGGCTGCAGGTGAAACACAAGGCAGATTGAGATGGTGACTGCAGGTGAAACACAAGGCAGTTTTACACGGTGGCTGCAGGTGAAACACAAGGCAGATTGAGATGGCGACTGCAGGTGAAACACAAGGCAGTTTTACATGGCGACTGCAGGTGAAACACAAGGCAGTTTTACACAGCGTCTGCTGGTGAAACACAAGGCAGCTTTACATGGCGACTGCAGGTGAAACACAAGGCAGTTTTACATGTCAACTGCAGGTGAAACACAAGGCAGTTTTACACAGCGACTGAGGGTGAAACACAAGGTAGTTTTACATGGCGACTGCAGGTGAAACACAAGGCAGTTTTACACGGCGACTGCAGGTGAAACACAAGGCAGTTTTACATGACGACTGCAGGTGAAACACAAGGCAGTTTTACACGGCGGCTGCATGGGAAACACAAGGCAGTTTTACATGTTAACTGCAGGTGAAACACAAGGCAGATTGAGATGGCGACTGCAGGTGAAACACAAGGCAGTTTTACATGGCGACTGCAGGTGAAACACAAGGCAGTTTTACACAGCGACTGCAGGTGAAACACAAGGCAGTTTTACATGGCGACTGCAGGTGAAACACAAGGCAGTTTTACATGGCGACTGCAGGTGAAACACAAGGCAGTTTTACATGGCGACTGCAGGTGAAACACAAGGCAGTTTTACTTGGCGACTGCAGGTGAAACACAAGGCAGTTTTACATGGCGACTGCAGGTGAAACACAAGGCAGTTTTACACTGCGTCTGCTGGTGAAACACAAGGCAGTTTTACATGGCGACTGCAGGTGAAACACAAGGCAGTTTTACATGTCAACTGCAGGTGAAACACAAGGCAGTTTTACACAGCGACTGCAGGTGAAACACAAGGCAGTTTTACATGACGACTGCAGGTGAAACACAAGGCAGTTTTACACAGCGACTGCAGGTGAAACACAAGGCAGTTTTACATGACAACTGCAGGTGAAACACAAGGCAGTTTTACACGGCGGCTGCATGGGAAACACAAGGCAGATTGAGATGGTGACTGCAGGTGAAACACAAGGCAGTTTTACACGGCGGCTGCAGGTGAAACACAAGGCAGATTGAGATGGTGACTGCAGGTGAAACACAAGGCAGTTTTACACGGTGGCTGCAGGTGAAACACAAGGCAGATTGAGATGGCGACTGCAGGTGAAACACAAGGCAGTTTTACATGGCGACTGCAGGTGAAACACAAGGCAGTTTTACACAGCGTCTGCTGGTGAAACACAAGGCAGCTTTACATGGCGACTGCAGGTGAAACACAAGGCAGTTTTACATGTCAACTGCAGGTGAAACACAAGGCAGTTTTACACAGCGACTGCAGGTGAAACACAAGGCAGTTTTACATGACGACTGCAGGTGAAACACAAGGCAGTTTTACACAGCGACTGCAGGTGAAACACAAGGCAGTTTTACATGACAACTGCAGGTGAAACACAAGGCAGTTTTACACGGCGGCTGCATGGTAAACACAAGGCAGATTGAGATGGTGACTGCAGGTGAAACACAAGGCAGTTTTACACGGCGGCTGCAGGTGAAACACAAGGCAGATTGAGATGGTGACTGCAGGTGAAACACAAGGCAGTTTTACACGGTGGCTGCAGGTGAAACACAAGGCAGATTGAGATGGCGACTGCAGGTGAAACACAAGGCAGTTTTACATGGCGACTGCAGGTGAAACACAAGGCAGTTTTACACAGCGTCTGCTGGTGAAACACAAGGCAGCTTTACATGGCGACTGCAGGTGAAACACAAGGCAGTTTTACATGTCAACTGCAGGTGAAACACAAGGCAGTTTTACACAGCGACTGCAGGTGAAACACAAGGCAGTTTTACATGACGACTGCAGGTGAAACACAAGGCAGTTTTACACAGCGACTGCAGGTGAAACACAAGGCAGTTTTACATGACGACTGCAGGTGAAACACAAGGCAGTTTTACACGGCGGCTGCATGGGAAACACAAGGCAGATTGAGATGGTGACTGCAGGTGAAACACAAGGCAGTTTTACACGGTGGCTGCAGGTGAAACACAAGGCAGATTGAGATGGCGACTGTAGGTGAAACACAAGGCAGATTGAGATGGTGATGGTTCTTGATGAATGGGCCTTGAGGTGATGAAGGGGGTGGTGGTATGCTGAGGCAACAACTCAAGAATCTGAGTCTTCTGTATGCATGCAACTTACAACACCCCATTTAAATCGATATGCATCCTCGTTCTCTTTCCTTTATCTTTCTCCCATGCCTTCTTCCTCTCTCTCACCAATTCTGTTTCAAAGTCATCAATTTCTCTAGACTTTTGTCCTATTTATCCATCTCCTGGCTCCCTGTGTTTTTTATATACCACATACGCAACTGAATGTTGACTAGTGAAACTTTGCATAGGGACTTCCACTTCGCAGCGGCACAGATTGCCGCAATTTTAATAACTTTTGATCTGTTTCAGTTAGAAACTTTTTTGGGGGTTGAAATCTGTAAATTATGTAGCAGATGATAGATAATGCGGGAAAAGCAACAAATCCGTATTAGATGAAAAACCATTGCTATTGCCCTGCCTACACGACGGATGTGGAGCGACGGGCGTCAGGGCGGGATGGCAGCCGCCGCCATGATAGCACTAAGCGCAGCCATCACTCCTCTAATATTCCAGGCTCGCAGGCTGAGCGCCTTCCAAAATGGAGACCCACAGCAGGTTGTTAGCGGACTCCGGTGTTGATGTTTTGGCAAACGTTCACATCCCTGGCAGGTCCGCTGTTCTGTGTGGCCTTAGAACTCTCACTGTTTGTCCCTGAATTAGGTGTTCTGCTGCTCTGAGTGTGTCCCAGAGTTGTAGGGACAGAAACGCGAGAACAGCACTGCGCAGACACTGCGTCTCCTGATGAAGGGCACACTTTGTTTATGTATTACAGGCACCAAGGACTCTACAAGGTCGCCTAAAATGGCTGCCTCTGTATCTGCTAAGCGGCCCCAAGTCACGTGGCCAGCGTTAGCAAGTCGTGGCTTTTCGACCGGCAGCACTTCAAGGCGATTGCTGGGCCCATTACGGCAGTGTTTTAAAAAAACAAACTGAAAAAAGCAATTCCCAGAATACAATGTACTCTTGGCTAAAAAAGCAGGACTGACACGAAGGTCTCACACATTACTTGGGGTCACTTGTCTGACAAGAACGTACTGTACAGAAATTACCTCTGCTTTGGGCTGTTGGATGGTTTAACCCTATCAGCAAGGAGATACTGTGACTCAACCAGGAGTTACCACGGGCACTGAGAAAAGACTTACATTAATACGAATTTGTTTGTATGCGGATCTTCATATCGCAGTCATAAATGCTATTGAAAACAGGTGCTTATATTACCCAACTTTACTGCATGTCAGAATGTACTCTGTGGCTTGCTGTATGCCCATTGGTGGATGCTGTGCGCGAGGTTTGTCTTCTGTATCCTACTGTATGAACTGGTACATTTGCAAGGGTACATTTTATGAGAGGTTGTTTTCTGAGACCAAATTTATGCCCCGGTGCATGTTTGCTGATACATTATTTGTGAAGTTATTTTCTGTGACCTCATGAATGTCCAGGTACATCCTTGGGGACACATAGTATTTCAGGCTGTGTTTTGTTACTCATTATAACAAGCTGCCCATTGACTTTACTGTCGCAGAAAAAATATCTGTGACTTATTTGTTAGGATCTGTAAGGATGTTCTTTGTAGTTCATTGTCTATCGCAGTGCATTCTGGGACTCACTGAACGTCTGTATATACTCTGCATAGTCTATATTAGGATTTGAGATTCATCAGCCACTTTGTGTCAGAATGTGATCTATGATGCATGCCATGTGAGGAATTACTCTTAACATGCAGGGATGTGCCTTGTACTCGACTGCACACCATGAAATGCTTTGTGGTCTATTTGAAGTCTGCATGAGCTGTGTGACCCAATGTATGTCAGTGTGTACTCTGTGACACGTGCCATGGGTATTTAGACAAAACATCAGAGGGAATATATTGTGAGGACAAACTTTTGTGTCAAGAATATTGAGGACGAAAATATTGTGAAGGTAAGTTTCTACAGGGAAATAAAGTTTTACTTCACTTAACTCCACATATATCAACCTCGACAATATACATATCTTCCTTAGATCTACATAGATGATGACTTAAGAATGGTAAATCGATACCTACCTATTTGCACTTACCATCTCCATATTTTTGTCTTTGATATTTTTTACATGATATTCTGTGTCGGAGTGGGCGGAACAGGTGGAATTTGATTCTGCGGAATTCCGCGGAATTCCATGAAAAGTCTGTGAGATTCCATGGAATTCCACGACAGGGCGAATGGGCATTTGTTGCTATTTTCATGATGAACCCTGGCATCCAAAAATGGATGCGAGGATGCATTTTGCGCTAAGAAAATAGCGCAGCTAAATACCACTCGGCACCCTTACATACTCTGCGGTGCAGAGCTTGTAATGTGCCACCGCTGATTGCTATGCAGTGGTTTCTAAACTTTAGAAACCAATGCATATCAGTCTACAGTGTACACTCATCGTCACCCTTACTTACTCCGCAGTAGTTACTGTAGAGTATGTTAGGGCGCCGAGGGGTGTGCCCCCATTGGTTGTTTGTTTCTATACAGGGCCGGAAGAGAGATCACAGTCCCTTTATGTCTAAAAACCACTGCAGATTAAACTTTAATCTGCAGTGATTTTAAAACAAAGACGGATTGCTCCCTCTTGCAGCCCACTAAGAAACAAACAATTACTGCAGATTAATTCCGCGGCGGAGCAGAGGAATTTAAAAGGAATTCCACATTGCAAGAGTAACTTGGAATTATCAAATTCCTCTGATTCTGTCAGAAAATTTAATTATTCCTCCCAGGCCTAATTCTGTCCACACAAAATGTATATTTCCGATATTCTGTCAGTGATCCCACTGCATGCTGGGAGGTACTCTGTAACAAATGGTATGCCTCAAAGTGCTGTGAAACTGACAGCATTCCAGGCCGCGTTCTGTGCTGCATTGTATCTCATGATATGTTTTGTGGTATGTTTGAAGTCTGCATGTGGTCTGTGACCCATTGTATGTGAGGATGTGCTCTGTGACTCAAGGCATGTCAGGAAGTGCTCTGTAATAAATTGTATGCCTCAAAGCGCTGTAAATCCAACAGCATTGCAGGATGTGCTCTCTACACCATAATATATCGTATGTTTTGTGATCTACCTGACCTCTGCAGGTGCTCTGTGAAGCAGTGTATGCCAGGATGCGCTCTGTGACATATGGCATGTCAGGAAGTGCTCTGTAATAAATTGTATGCCTGAAAGTACTCTAAGAACTGCAGCATGCCAGGGTCTATTTTAGTGTATATCATGTGTTCTGTAATGTATTCAATGTGTGAATGTGTTCTGTGTCCCACTGTAATTTGTATGTTCTCTGCGCCCCCTGTATGTCAGGTTGTGCTGTGTGTGTGACCCACAGTATGTCACGAGATGTTCTGTATCTCACTTGTCAGGATGGCCTCTGTAGCCCTTTAAATACTAGACTATTTTCAGTTACCTGTTGTGTGTCGGAGAACCATTAGTGTCTGTATACTTTTCCAATTCTGTTGATGGCGGGTTGATGTAAAGTAGGAGAAGGTCACTGAATAAACAGTGCATAAATACATAAATTAATCACACTTCAGCAACACATAAACGCTTTTTTCCGAGGGTGACACAAAATGCCACCAGGCGCGCGTTGCAAGCCATGAAAAGTATGCACCAATCAGGGCACTGGCGCGCGCTTCCTGAGCTGTTAGTATATAAACCAAAACATTTGAATAATTGTATGAAAATGCTTGATTAGCCCGCGCGTGCCGGCTTCTACGAGGCGTTCTTCCTGGTTAGGATGCCTTCAAAGCGTTCTGCGTGGTGCGCACACATAATCATGTTGTTGCTGCTGGCAGCAAATAAAGGCAAACAACACTCTGCTTCCGGTGACTGACAGTTGAGGGTCAAAGGAAGGACAGTGTGATTGACGAGTGAAGGATATTAGGGTAAATTGTGAGTCGAATCTTTGTCCCCCTTCTACTCTCTTGTGCCTGGAATCACGGACACGGGTCACCTTCTCAGCCGAAGGAGGAAGGGTTTTCTCTGTTGTTGGCCATCAGTTTTAGGACACCTTAATGATCAAACCTTCAGAAAAAGGGTCTAATCCAGGTAGTGGTGTAACTGGGGGGCTGGGGCTGGTGGGCGCTTCCTCCAAGGCGGCACTGTTTTTGGGGGCGGCCGAAGGTGAGCAAGTCATGTCTGTCGAGACCCGCCCCCCAACCCCACCCCCGGTAACAAGTTGTCTGCCAACCCCCACCCCCTTCTCGTTCTTACCTGCATCGGGTGGCAAATTAAGGGTCTGCCCCGGGTGGCAGTAGGTCTAGCCGCGCCACTGTGTGCAGGCAGGTTCATGATCCTTTAATTCTCACCCCTAAAAATATTCACATCAACTTCCAATGGGGCATTAACGGGCCATTCATTCACAAATTTCGTTGTTTAGATATTCAAGCAATCAATTGTTTTTAGTCTAACTTCTGTGCCCTGGTGCTCGGATGACTCAAGGGATTACTTAATAGCCACAGAGCTATTTGGCTGCTGCTGTAAGTAGTGACTCACAACCATCTGCAGCATTGTTAGACAACATGGAATCACAAAATGGGTGTTTGCCAAGATGTCTGTAAAAGCGGTCGGTGGGTTGATGCACTTGCTGTAGAAATCAGGGCGCAAAATGTAGGCAACTAGTTTTAATCCCGCGTTGATTGACTCACTTTCTTAACATTGTGGGCCCTGTAAATAGATACCGTATAGTGCCACAAAACTGTAAGTATGAGGCAGGAAGAGCTATGTGAAGACGGGGGAGGACCCTTTCCATGGAGGGCACTGTGCGCTAACACTGAGGCTGACCGGAAGCCAGTGAAGCTGTTTTAGATATAGGGAAATCGAGGCCCACTTGGTGAGTTTAAATAAAAGACGTGCTGCTGCATTTTGCACTACTTGCACGCGTTGAATTAGAAATTCTGGTGAACACAAGCACAGAGCGTTGGAAAGTCCAATCTAGATAAAAGGAAAGCCGGGACAACGACTTTCTGAGCTTCCCAAGGAAGAAGTACCAGAAAAGTTTTCAGTGCTGTCATTATCCAAAAACACAATTTCACTACAGAGGAAACTTGGGCCTTGAATGAGAGATGAAAATTAAACCACACCCCCAGATTTCTAACCTCCTCTGTAGGAGAAGGGGTAGCCTAACAATCACTCAGTCAATATGCCGTCTATCCAGGTGATGGGCTGGATCCGAAAAGCAGACTTTCCGTCATGTCTGGGTTCCATTGCAGATTGGTTGGCTTCAGCCAGTTCGTGACTGCCCTCATACAGGCAGTAAAGGTCTCCTTAGCTGGGGCAGAGTTGCCCTAATATGAGAGCAGTAACTGAGTGTCATCTGCATAGGAGATGAGTTTAATGCCACAAGATTCCACTAGGAAGGGCATATAAATGTTAAACATATTGAGACTCAAAGCCGACCCTAGTGGTACTTTACACTTAAGAGTCTTAACATCTGAAAAATAGGGTTTCATCCACACCGTCTGCTCTCTAAAGTTCGGAAAGGAGCTGAAACACATCAATGCCGACCCTCCCACTCCGATGGCTGCCAAGCATTGAACACAAATATCATGGGATACAGTGTTGAACGCCGCCGAAAGATCTAATAGGATCAAGGCAGCATTATGACCAAGGTCCAATGTCCTCTTAATGGATGCTGTGATCCTAGCAAGGCAGTTTCCATGCTATTGCGGGCTCGGAAACTGGATAGGAATGTAAACGTTTGTATATTCCCTAGAACTCGGAGAGTTGTTTGTTGACGATTGTTTCCAACAACATGTGTCATTGCTCTGAGGAAAGGCTGGGCTGCGGGGGTGTCATGCCCAGGTCGTCAGTGGCAGAGCTGAGCTCCTCAGGTGGGCGGGCACCTGTGATCGGATGATGACAGGCGGCCGGTGTTATTTCCAGACAAGCCGCAGTATATGCCACACTGATGGGCCACTTCAGGACTAGGGGGTTTGTAAAATTTGCTTAATTTCTTTAGTGTATTTATGCAAAATTAGGGGGAAATTATGAGAATTTATTCATGATCATGCAACATTTAAATCTGGCCTTTAGAGGTTCATATTAGCATGAAATGCGTCCTTAGGTCCATTTTGGACATGAGGACAGATTTCACACGAAAAAAATAGTGCTGAAAAACACAAGTACTGCAAATGAAAGCTGCTAACATTCCCATGCTATATTTGTGCTACAAACATAGCATAATTGTGTAATGTGGCGTAGTTTCAGGAATTTTACATTATAAGCATTACACAACATTCCAAGAGTTATGTGAAGTATACTGGTGTCTTTTAAATTTCTTTTCCTCCTATTTATAAACCATGTCCCAAATGCATGTGCTTTTATTCAAGTGAAAACTAGGTGAACCACGAGGGAAATCCTACACATGTCAGGGCACTGGGTGGTATCGCACGCTCTCACTCAACATCACTAAATATTGACTGAAAACTATAAATCTGACCTCTCATTCCTGAACCCCATTCTCTGCCATTTATCTAGAACCCACTTTAGACCTGCCAACCTTGAAATCCTTTTCACCATGTGGAGAGGGCAGGACCTGATCAGCCATGGAGTGTCACTGGAGGGAGCGGTGCCATGAATAGAGAGTGGAGTTTAAAGGCCATCATTGTCTGAACAGCCTCTCCTGCCTTCCCCAACATAAACAAGCATTTGCAATGCAATAGGTCTCGCATTTATGAGAGTTTGAGCTATTGGCATTGTGAATGGCAATGCCTTTTATTTATGTGTTGTTTTTAAAAAAGATAAATAAAAGGCATTGTCATTTAAAATGTCAATAGCTTAAACTCTCCCAAATGCGAGACCTATTGCATTGCAAATGTGTTTGTGCTATAAATAAAATTAAAAGCGTTAGGAGAGTTGCAGACAGGGCAAAGCTATTTGAGAAAATAGTGCTTGGAGGCTGTAATTTAAGCCTACCGAGCAACAACACACGAAACAGGGTGTGTCACCATGGGAGGTTACAAAATGAGACAAGGCGGTACTAAGGAGGGACTACTAAGCCTTTTGACCAATGAACAGCCACAGTTTACAGTGCACAATGACACAAGCCAATGAAAAAGATGGGCGGAGAGTGGGCGGAGCTTCTAGTACCTACCTGAATACAGCATGCCCCGCAGAGCAGCGCATGCACTGCCCAGGCTCGACCTACAAAACAAAGGCTTCTTATGCGCTGACCATGACCAGGGGATGATTCAAAGCCTTTAATGGCCCTCAACAGTCCAGTGTCGCCACACATGAGCTGAACAGCTACCCTGTAAAGGTGTTTCTAGCTCACCTTGTGTTCACCTGGTGATATTGTTTCTTCACATGAGGACTATGAGGTCAGCTTGCTGGAATAGCATGCTGGCCACTTCCCACTTATTCTTTACTAGGGCCTCACTTTGACTGCTGCATGGTAATTGTTATGTAACACCTCTGTTCTTCATTTTCTGTTCCTTACAATATTGATGCACACATGTGAGACAAGTGAGGCAGATTCATGTAAATAAAGGAAGGGAACTTGCTCTGAGGCTTAAGTGCTCCTGCTGCCATACGATTATTCTGATAAGCATGTTATTTTGTCATTTTCCTGTCATGCCAGATTGGACTGGTAAAACACCTCAATAAAAAATAAGAATTTGCAAATAAAAAAATAAAAAATAAAGGAAGTGAAGTAAGCCGGGAATGGGGAAAGGTGAGGTAAGGAAGCATAACATAACTGAAAGAGTGGGAACGTATGAGATAAGACAGATGTGACAAAAAGTGATAGAAAGGGGAAGACAGCACTGGCATAGGGCAGAGAAAAGCAAAACAGGAAAAGAAAAGATCGGATGAAGGGAAAGGAGGCGGCTTTGGAATTAGAAAGGAATAGTTATAATACAAAAGGATGTATTCATAAAAGGAAAGAAAGACTGTGAGATGGAGTCTTTGCACTTTACAGTACTTGCATCGCTCATTAACACCCAGTGGTTATTACATGAATTTAGGGTTTGGTCAAGGGGTGTAGGCTCAATGCAACAGCCCAGAAAACAGACCCTCAGAAAAAAGGGTGGACGGACTAGAGGAATCAGGGAATAGGGGTTTACGTCCTCCCAACACAAACTCAAGTAAAGCACGACTAATCAACGATCTGCCCACTTATAAAGTGCTTTCTTTATTCAATAAAGCCCGCTGACCATTAGATCCATTTTTGGTCAGCCAGGATGCCGAACCACGAAGCATGACACCTGGGCAGGTGTGTGTACGTACCATTTTTTTAATGCTGTCCAGTGACTAACACACAGAACATATAGGTACTTTTCTTGCCCAAGGACGTACTGTCCACCATTGGCCATATCCTTGATTTGCCCAATTCCCAATGGTTTGATTTTCATATTTTTCATTCCAAGAGCTCCTGGTGACCCTTCACCTCTGCTTTCAAAGAGGGGATGTCACCAGTGGCAGCTCCTTGGCTTCCAGCCCTACTGGCTCTTCGCTACAGTCTCCCATTACTCGCATCACACACACTATTGGAATACTCTCGTGTTTCCCTGACTCTACAAAAAATTATGCTTCGTCATCCTGGATGCGCCCCAAAATTCAGCGCTTTAATTATTTCCGAGCATGCCCCCTTGGCCTTACTTGCAGTTCCCTTTCCAAATCCCTTAGCCAAAGAATGGACCACAGTCTCATACGGCAATTGACGCATATCATGGCCGCCATCTTTGTGGATTACAGAATATGCTCAGTGAATACGAATTTAATGGGCACGTGGCAGCTCATAACTGCTTAGAGATGAAAGGGCCCTGCTAGGGATTCCTGCAACTAGCAGCTTTTCATCTCGCAGGATTTCCAACCCTTACACTTTATTCCCCTGCATTTTGTATTCATGGCGACACATTTTCAGAAAAAATATAGAAAGTAGAAAGACTGATTTAAATTACTCAGTTATAAACTAATTTAATTCGTATAGGCCTGGCATGCGGTCACTCCAATATCCACATCTAACATGCCTGACACTAGTGTAGCACACTGGAAACCCTGGTTCCGGGAGGCTAGGCTTGAGCTTGTGTTTTTCCAGCAGATATAATTCAGAACACTTTTATCCAATGGATTTACAGGGATGCTTCATGGAGAGGACTCAGATTTCAAGTAGAAAGTTACGCAAGTGTCACATGAGTAAAAGACGCCTGAGTACCCCCACCCCCCAATTGGCCCCCACTGCTGGAGATGTGCCCCTGCTCCATAGGAGATCACGAACAGAAAAGCTGGTCCAAATGGGGTAAGATTACGGGTCTGCAGCATTGCCAAAAAAAGTTTTCAGCACCCTTTGTAAAGTGTTTTCACTTTGCCACGTTTGCATTAAATCGTGGCTTTGTAAAGGAGCTATGTTGCACTAGGCATGATTTAACGCTGATAGAAGGGTTCTGCCTACGAACTACTGCATAGAAACATTGTCCCAGCCCAGTTAAATCGTGCTAGAACATCTCGGCCGAATGTAGACTTGCAGAAAAAAATCTACAAGCATTGTCCAATGTAGTTGAGTTCTATTAGTTCAAATTATCTTGCAATGCAGGAAAATCTTTGAGCCAACCAGGAAACTTTGTAAACTTTGTGCACTTCGAAAACTAAGGATTTAGCAAAATCATAATTGCACAATAAAAACGATGGTCGTTCCTAAACAAGATTTGGAAAGTGAGCCACAGCGCACCATCTATCAGAGCCTTCCAGGAACTCCTTTGACAGACTCGTATTCTCATAGGACGTTCCCGCGTAAAGCTGGGTTTCACGTGCACGCTGATGGAAGGGTCCACTGCACAATTGTCTATGGGGGCATGTTGCCGGAATTACCAGAGATGTCAAGCAATATGGCCTCTGACATCTTGCTGCTTTCAATGCAGTATACCCCGTGGTAGCCCACGCAGGTCCCTCATCAATTCGGCAACCCTTGCAACAAGTAGTAATGGCAAATCCTCAAATATACACAACTGTCAGACAACCCTAAGGACAGAGTAGACTCCGCCTTCCAGCCTTGGCCTCAACTCTATCTGTCACCTGCCTTGGGAAGGGTTGCCTATTAAGGCATAACCAAATCTTATCGACTAAGACAGCTTCTTCAGCCTGGACGTTTGGAGAATTGTCTTGCAAATACTCTATATATTCTTTGCAGAGTGTGGCAGGCACTAGCTAAGTGTGGTTTAGATAACTGAATTGCATAAGTTTTGACCCCACAGTGTCGTAAACCTTTACTGGGCGAGCCACAATCCTCATCCACAAGGTGCTTCCCTACATCATCCTCAGCCACGAATCCCGCATTATCAACATTGCTTGGTCAAGAAGTATGTTCACCTTCTCACGAGCCTCAAGGTCCAGCGGCTTGTGCATCTTGGTCTGTCTATGGCGCTCCACACCACAACAACTCCGCGTGCGCGCACCTTGTGGCCATAAACCACAAGCCGGAAGATGCTGGTTATTATTTGTGCTTTCCAGCTCTGCTGCCTTAGTCTGATCAGGTGGAACCAAAAGAGGGGTGGTCCTTAATGGAGGCCCATCCTGTGTTCAGGATCTTCTGTGGGATTGTTGGTCAGTTACTTAACTTCCACATCTCCTCATTTGCCAACAGCAGCTGCAAAACTTTAATAACTATAAGTGTCATCAGACAGTGTGGAAAGATGTTCCCATCACAGAAGGGACTGCTGAATCCTGAAGACGTGCCGCTTGTCTTCCTTACCATATGCTGTGAGACGCTTCGCAAGTTGACTAGCCGAACAAATGTTTAATGAGAAAACTCGTTCTTTAGATGCCGACATAAAACACACCAGAGAACTGGTGTATCTAAACTGACTCGACGAGAACAACCTGTCAATGCGTGTACGTCTGGGGTCTTGGGGGGGGGGGAAGAAGAGTCCATCAGCTCAGACTCTGCTGTGCTTTTAATGGAAGCGGCGCAGAGCTAGGGTTTCCCACCTCTCTACAACCACCTCACCGGTAGGTGACCTGACTTGGAAGAAACTAACACTAGCTTGATGAGTGTAGCCACATGCCTCCAGGGCTTTTACCTTTCCTTCTAGAGCAAAGGCCCCCGAAGAGTGGACCATGATACTCACAAGATCTTTACATTCAGCACACATGTCCTGTGGTTAGAATTCTCAACTATAGAATGTTACATGTATGTAGCGGTCACAACATGGGACATTAGACGTCATTTCCGTTGCCCACTCCTGACACCGTCCTTAAATGGACACTGTGCACTGCCAGAGAAAGATGGGAAGATGCCAGATTGTAGACAGGGCATGAGGGCTCGCAGGTGTGGCACCACAGGTGGGTCGATGTGCTTAATTTGTCAATTAAATGGTGCTTGTGCTCAAAGATCAGCCCTGAAACAGCGGTTGGTGCAAATAAATGTGTGTACGCGGAATTCTACAGCTGTGTATTCCTAAATCCACCTCATTCGTCTTTAATTCGCAAACAGACACGACATTCGCCCTGATCTCACTTTTGTTGGTCCCTGCATTCTTCCTTTATGACTGTGTTTATGTCTTTCTCTTCCTGTTTTTTTTAGTTTTCCTTCTCTTGCTTCTGGTAAAAGTCTAATGCAGATAAATAAATGTTGGCCCCCAAATTAAGTACTGGTGCCCCCCACCGGAAACCACCGGCCCAAATTAAGCACTGGGTGGGATCTTCAATGACAGGGTACAAGGTAAACAGGGTACAAGGTAAACACAAGGATTGGGGCAGGATGCGGCTGTCACATGGTGCGGGTTGGGGCAGTTCTTGAAAGGGCCGGACTGGCCATAGCGGGCAACGGGCGTTTCCGAGGTGGGCCAGAGGGGTGGGCCGGTTTTGTGGCTTGGGGGCCGGTTTTGTCACTGGGGGCAGGTTTTGCAGGAGTGCTGCTATATCGGCCCCCTGTAACAAATGCGGGAGTGGTGCTTTACTGGCCCACCCCCTTTCACCTCCTCCAGGACTAGTCGAGTGGCGATCCGCCAGGGCTGGTCGATCTTCCCAGTCCCTGGTTCTTGATCATGCGGCAGAACAGGGACCGGGCGTGGGGCAAGGCAGTGAAGGGTCAAGACAAGGGAGGAGGTTAGATGAAGGAGCTGCGGGAAGTGCTCGAGAAGTCACACGGATGAGATGCGCGAGCTGCGTGGCGCCAAATCGACCGCTTGGGAAAACACAGGTCTTCTTTTCTGGCTTTGAACGTCGCTCACACTTGATTAAAGAATGGACAGACTTTGATTTCATGAAGATGAAATGTAAGCGAGCCCGGGGCCTCGGTGTGTTCAGCGAGGAGGCGGTTTCATTAGTTTCTAAATGTTAATAGATTGTTACTGATGCGCGCGCAGCGTTGCTGTACCCGGACTCTGCTCTCGTTGGCATGCAGCGCCCGCCGTCGAGCTGTCGGGGTGGGTTTGACGCCTGGCCCGGACTGGCAGGCGGGCTGCTGTTTGTTTCCCCTCCTGTCCCGGCTTTCATATTCGGTTAATGTAACGTCAGCGCCGGTGCTTCCGCCGACCCGGGCGCTCGGTTGCATTTTACACCCTCTCAGAGTTCCTGCTGCACCCCTGGGATTTTAATTTGTTTTGGGGGGGGGGGAGTCGGTTTCTTTTAGCGATGCCCTGGCTGCTATTCCTGACACTCAGGCGTTGGGGTTTGATTCGGTGCCAACACCAGGGGGCGTCCTGGGGTACGGCTTCTTTTTCCACAGTTTGACATCTTCCGAGTCGAGGCGTTAAAAGTAATAGCGCGGGAACTTATAAGAGAGTTTTTGTAAAGCACTTTTCTTAAATAAAAAATTGGGAAAAATATAAAAAGGTGGATAGCTGCTTCATTTTAAGTAATGCTATGCAATATATTTGCAGAGAGAGAACCATGCAAGGCAGTGACCTTTTAAATAAATATAAAATGTATTAAAAGATACAAAATGAGCTAGGAACTGACCTGTGGATGTCTTTATTTGCACCACATTGATTACAGTGTAATAAGAGATACCTAGGAATCCCAGGAGAACACCGAAGCTCACAAGCAGACGTCACTCCACCCTGACGGTCACACTTATTCCTGGTCCTGGTGCCAAGGTCACCATTGCCACCTTGTCCACCATCATCTTCCATTCGTCAGAAGAGCCTTAATGGCCCTCCGCTCAAGACACCCCATTGGGCCACCATAAATGACCCTATGACGCCCGTCCCTTCCTGATGCTCACCATCCCACCCACCTCCTGATATTAACTGGTGGTCACCAAGGAGCTTGGTAAGGAGACATCACTCACAGGAAAGCAAGAGGAAAGTGTGCCGTGAACCTTGACGCCCCCTGGCATGCTTCGGGCGCTCGTGTGATGGGAGGTCTCTGAAGGGAAGGCCGGTGGAGATGGTAGTGAGGACGGCCTTCGCTGCACCACAGCGGACTGTGCAGAGGGAGGGGTTTGTCACCATCCAGACAGCCCGGGCAGTCAATCTTCTGTGCTGATGAAGAGAGACTGCAGTGGCAATGGGGCAATGTACAAGCGTTGCCCCAAACCCCCTGCTCCCGCCCTATCTAAGAGCACTGGAACCAATCCCAGAAGGCATGGGTGTCGGGGGGGGGGGGGGTGGAGAGAGGGCAGGATACAGACATTAAATACATTAAATACAGTCTCAGGGCTCAAAATAATCATCCGGATATTCCCACTTGGTCTGTCCTCTCTGCCATCCTGGTTGGAAAGTGTTGGGGAGAGGATGTGACGTAAAGTCCAGAGCTGGGAACATTGGAAATGGGTATTCAGGTTCCAGTCTCGGCGTTGGCTCAACAACATGTGATTCTGGGCAAATCACTTAATCTCCCCAAGCGTACAAAAAATACACACAAAAAGAATGTGTCCTTGTGAAATGTCACTGATGCTCATGTAAAGCGCTCTAATACCTTTGGGCTAAGTTCCTGCTACAGGAAACTGCAAAAAAGGGCTGAATATGTTTGCATTTGATGTCAGTAACAGCTCTTAGCAAGCTAGAAGACTCTTCAAGCATCGGCCATACGGTTAGATGCGCAGAAACCTCCTCTCTTACATCTCCCAATAGTCCCCTAGGCAGCTCCCCAGGCAAACCCCCTTAATCCTAGTGACTGTCAGGTCCTCAGAGCCAATCTCTAATGGGAAATTAAACCTTCACCAGTAAAGATGTCCTGCATACCTCATCGACTACCCGCCTTCGCCCTCACCTGTCGCCGCGATGTCACCCACACCATCTGACTTAAGTAAGTAAAGGCGACTTGTCACCTGGTCTCTCTTTGTGACCTGTACAGTAAACTTGTCACACAGCAGGGGCTCATTCGGGCCCCCCCAGCTCCAGCTAACTAGGGAGTAAAGTAGTAGTAATCACCCTGATTGGTTGCTGCATTCCCCTGTCCCAGCGTCACCTGCGCTCACACTTCGACCCTCACAAGCATGACGTGAGCTGCAGAGGCTCAAAACACACTGAGGCACAATCAAAAACGATCATGTAGTTGATTCAATACATTACTAATGCTCCCCAGGTGGACACATAAAGTGATTACAGTGATACAAAACCAGGCAGACCCTCAGGAGTGTGACCGGGCTGGGGTGGCCTTTCATGTGACATCACTGCAGTTGTCTATGCCGGCTACTCACCCACTATTTAATTTCGGGCTACTGTCCTCAGCGGTGATCAGCTCGCCTCAGGTGAGTTGACGCCCTTCACTGGTGACTGCGATACGAACGAAGAAGCGAACCTTGGCCACTAGGCCTAGGGTGCTGGAAGGCAAAGGATGTCCTGTTTGTGTGCTGTGACAGCCAATCACGTCAAGGCTGGTAGGGGAAAAAAGGAAAGCAGATCACAGCTTACCCCTAGAAGCCAGACACTGTTCTCACCCTCGAGGACAAGGGCAGAACATTATCTAGTACCCAGTGAACCGGTATGTACCATCCAAGAGCGGAAATCACAAAGATTGGCATTCTCCTGGGAAGAGGACTTTTAGTGCAGACTTCATCACCTTTTTATTACTAGGGTTTGTAAAAGAACAAAAATTGTATCTTTATAAATCCCAAACTTGGGCAAATGTGTTCAGAAGTGAAAGGATATGGGAAAGGCTTCTTTTATGGTGTGGTGCGACGATTTCCACAGATGTTACCACACACATTACCTGTAACAAGCACAAATGCACACGGCCTACACAGGGTGTACACACAAGTTCAAAAGTGCCCCAGTTTTCGAATGTGGGCCACTGTTTTAGCTGTCTGACTTGCTTATGTGGGAGTGGTGACAGGGGTGTTTCCTGCCACAGTCCGACCCTGACGGTGTCCCCTTGTTTGCACACAGCCACATCTACTTTGCAAACTCTGTAACAATATGCACAGTATATTTGATGGAATGCATGGCAGCACCGTCTGCCGCCCACCCATTCTCCAGGATGAAATTCCATCATTACCGAACGCGCTGGCAGTGGTAAAGCAGGCCTCTGACCTGCAGATTAGGAAGCAAAGCTTGCAGACATGGATGTGGCACATTTACATCCTCGTGACATAGGCAAATGGAGATTCGTTATGTTGGTGAAGTGCACAATCTCTTATTTGAAGCGCTTGTGCTCTGCAGTGGGCCCATGGCGCTTTGTAAAATATCGTTTCATAAACATCACGCCAGACAGGAGATTAACAGTCTCTTCCGATCAAGAACTCGAATTAGGCAGTATTGGCTTCCCTTCTTTGAAGGGATGTTGTTTAGTGGTCACGGTATTAGCAATACATATAGAAAACACGGATTTGAACACTTGCTCTTCTGTTGACCAAGCTGTGTGATCCTGAGCAAAGCAGTGGCAGAACAGCTGGCGTGACAGCGCAGGCCGCGGAGTCCGTCCCTCTCTGGTTGGCACACTCTTGTTCATACTGCACCACCGGCGCTAGCTCTGTGCGGTGAGATTCCCATTTCTGGGCCGAAGTCAGAGATATGAGGCGGGCCGGAGAGAGCCTGGGGCGGGCCTGGCTCGCGCAAGACGCGGTGTAAATAGCGCCATTCATGCCGGAGCCCGCGGGCCTGGCGCTTTCCAGCCTACCAGGGGCGGCAGCAGGGGTCGGCATGCAGCGCGAGGGCGCCGGATATCCGCCGCGCGAATCAATTTCAAGGGTGCGATGAGCAGCCGAGCCAGTTGGGGGAATACATCATAAATCTTTTCATTGCTGGAAGGAAGCTGCCTCAGCCCTCGACCAAACGAGGGAAGTTCAGCTGGGTTCGAAGGCGCCCTGCTGGCCCGCTCCATGAATGGGCAGTACGCCCTTCAGCTGTGGCATTCTCATGGAGGGTCTTGAGATCTCCAGGGGGTGGGGGGTGGGGGACAGGTTGTGGCTGGCACTTGTTGAGATGTCACAATCCCAGATTCCATGAGGCGAAGGGCTGCAGCGCTGCCATTTGCAGCAGGGTGTCCTAATTGTGTGCAGGCATGTGGGCATGACACGTGTAAATCTGCGTCAGTGTTGTTCAAGCCCACCTCCACGCAGGCTACAGGTGACCATCCATCAGAGCTGCAGCCCTACGTTAATGTCAAATGCAAGCTCTCCCCTTACTATGTAGAGGTGCACATCCGTGTCTGCTGCATGCGGAGGCTACTGTCTCATGCACACCCACCTCTACAGGTATACGCAGGGCTGTAAGTGGGATGAAAAAAGTGGGTGGTCTCTCAAAGTGGCGTGGCCAATATAATTAAGGGCGTGGTCTAAAACACGTAAAATAAAAATCTGTGCTTAGCATAGTGTGCTGCCTGACTTGTATTTTGCTGTTTCTGTCATTGCATCCAGATATATGATACAACAAGTAACGTCATACCTACAAGTCAGGACTATTGACTTTGTCAATGGTTGTTAGTTGCATAAAGTAAATAAGCAGCAACTATGGCTTGCTGTATATAATATTGAAAAAGCTTTCACTTAAAGCCCTGGTGACACCACGACAATGTTGCTGCTCCTGAGTTTCAAAAAGAGAAGGGAAATCCAGAGAGAAAATGACTCTCTTTAAATAGGGTGACCAGATTCTCAAAACAAAAAACGGGGACAGGTCATAGACATAGAAGTAGGACTACGGTTTGCAGTAACCATCGACATAAAGGTAGGACTATTTGACAGCTGCCATGGACATAGAAAAAGGACTATAAAAACAGCTCCCTCCACAGACCGAGATGAAGCATTACAGACGACAAATCAGAGGTCTTTTATTGGCTGTAACCATTAATTCCATTTAAACAGACTTTGCCTCAACATTTGCTATAGTTGGTGACCACGGCTTTAGTGCTGGTGGCGCCCTGTGCGACAGTGTTTGTTGGCGCCCCCCCAAGACCACCTCCACCACGGATTCTCTCACTAGCACCCTTTAACAGTGACCAAGTCTCCATAACCACACTCTCAGATGCATTGAATTAGTTATATAGCGCCACTCATACCAGTGTAGGGTGTCCGAGCACTTCGCATCACACACACAGTACACAGAGACAATCAATCATGCATGTGTAATCAGTGTATAGGAAATGTTACATAAGCCAAAGGACTAAAAGTGTAGGGAGTCACATGTCATCCATACTGGTAGGCAGTATAGTTTAAGAGTGCTTTGTGTGGAGAAGCACAAACGCAGAGTTGAAAAAGAAACAGCATAGTTGGGAGTTTTCTTTAATAATAAGAATCGATTTCTAGCCAAATTATCCCTTTTTGCAACATTAATCAATGCTCTAATAATGTATACTTTGCAGTGTGTATGCAGTTCTAGGATGAAAGTTAATAGCTCACTATTCTATATCAGGACTTTAAGTTATAAATTGCAAGTAACAAAAGGATATCTCTTTTGAAAGCAGTAATCTGCTGATCTGTTTACATCATACGCACTCTGTAATCTACTTGGTACAGGTTCTTTGCAGCAGGCATGTTAACCCTCTACACTAACTTCACCGAAGTCAAAACCTCAACTATACAAAATGCTGATCTCTCTCCAGGAAGATTATTAATCACACGAGTTATCTTGACATTTATGTGAGGCCTGGTAATTGCTGGGGGTAAAGAAACGCTGCAGCAGGTGCTTCAAAAGCATAATAAACTTTAAAACACGGCGCCCCCAGGAAGCCAGCACCCGGTGCGGTGGCACCGCTTGCACCGCCCTAAAGCCGGCCCTGGACACGAAGTACAAACAGGTTACTGTTTCTAAACAAGGATATAAGCAGGTCCTGCAAGAAGGCTTTTACAAAATAAAGACATTCAAAGACGCACTGCCATCAGTAGCTGTTGGAGCAGGAGCGCTGCATTAACAAAACAAAGGTATCTCTGGAAGCACCCTAAGTGACCGGCATTCAGGTGTGAATGTATGCAGATTGCATCCTTTGACTTCTCGGCCTGGAGACAGAGGTCGCATTCAAAGCGCTGAACCTCGCGCTGTGGAATGAAAGGAGCACCTCTCCCCACCCCCCATCCCATTCAAAGCCCGATTTCCCTTCCTGCTACAACGCTCACCTAAACGTCACTCTTTAATCAGTGCAAAGAGAGCATGCACGCGCATGCTCAAACAACCGAAACAAATGAAAAACCGGGACATTTGTATGTTTAACCCGGACACTGTTTAAAAACCCGGACATTTCATTGAATTGGAGAAAAGTGTCGGGACACGGGGACACTTCTCCAAAAACGGGGACCGTCCGGGGAAAACCGGGACGTCTGGTCACCCTATCTTTAAAGGATTTCCCTTCCCCTACAACGCTCACCTGGCATGACGTCATGCCGTAACTTCTCCACTAGTGAGAAGTGAGCAGTGTGAGCACGCGCACATCGAGGTGCCTGCTGTCACTGCAGTCCGGAAAAAAGGACCACCTGTTCCGGGGCACAAAACAGAGCCCGATAGAGACCCGTTCCTAGGCCTCCTTAAAAAAACTGTCGGTGCTCAGCACTGGTGAGACCCGGCCCACTTAAAGCCCTGGGTGTACGTCTATGTCAACTGCAGGCGTATGTTAATGTCAAATTCAAGACCACCTTCACGCAGTCTACAGGAGTACGTCCCTGTCCGCTGCAGGAGTACGTTAATGTCAAATGCAAGACCACCTCCACGCAGTCTACAGGTGTACGTCCATGTCCGCTGCAGGAGTATGTTAATGTCAAATGCAAGACCACCTCCACGCAGTCTACAGGTGTACGTCCCTGTCCGCTGCAGGAGTATGTTAATGTCAAATGCAAGACCACCTCCACGCAGTCTACAGGTGTACGTCCCTGTCCGCTGCATGCCTAGGCAATTGTCAAATGCACGCCCACCTCATGAAATCTACAGGTGTACGTCCATGTCCGCTGCAGGAGTATGTTAATGTCAAATGCAAGCCCACCTCCCCGCAATCTACAGGTGTATGTCCATGTCCGCTGCAGGAGTATGTTAATGTCAAATGCAAGACCACCTCCACGCAGTCTACAGGTGTACGTCCATCTGTGCTGGAGCCCTACATTAATGTCAAATGCAAGCTCTCTTCTATACACTCTACAGGTGTACGTCCATGTCTGCTGCAAGTCGGGGCTATTGTCTTATGCACACCCACCTCATGAAATCTACAGGTGTACGTCCATGTCAGCTGCAGGAGTATATTAATTTCAAATGCAAGACCACCTCCACGCAGTCTACAGGTGTACGTCCATGTCCGCTGCAGGAGTATGTTAATGTCAAATGCAAGACCACCTCCACGCAGTCTACAGGTGTACGTCCATGTCCGCTGCAGGAGTATGTTAATGTCAAATGCAAGACCACCTCCACGCAGTCTACAGGTGTACGTCCCTGTCCGCTGCAGGAGTACGTTAATGTCAAATGCAAGACCACCTCCACGCAGTCTACAGGTGTACGTCCATCTGAGCTGGAGCCCTACATTAATGTCAAACGCAAGCTCTCCTCTATACACTCTACAGGTGTACGTCCATGTCAGCTGCAGGCGTATGTTAATGTCAAATGCAAGACCACCTCCACGCAGTCTACAGGCGATCGTCCATGTCAGCTGCATGCCTATGCATGTCCTCCTCATGAAATCTACAGGTGTACGTCCATGTCAGCTGCAGGCGTATTTTAATTTCAAATGCAAGCTCACCTCCACGCAGTCAACCGGTGTACATTCATCAGAGCTGCAGGCTTGCATCAATGTCAAATGTACGCCCATGTCATGGCAAATGGCAGCGCCATGCCAGTCCTATGTAAATTTCAAATGCAATGCAAATACATACAAAAGTATGTGTCAAATCCCAGCCTGTATGCTTGCCAGATACATGTCCATATGAGATGGGTGCATCCCCCCACATTGTCACAGTTGCCTTTTACGTATACATTGTTACCTGCCTCTACATTGTCTTCATTTGCAATCTTATTCACAAATTTACATGCATTTCAGCTCTGTGTTATGGGATGTGGTTAGGGTGGAGTTAGGGTTGGGATTATGAGCTCAGGTTAGCACCACTACTTGGAGTTAAAGATAGGTTTAGCGTGGGGTTGAGGTTCGGGTTGCAGTTAGGGTTTGGGTTAAAGTTTGATTTGCAGTGGTTAGGGTTGGACTGCAGATTCCATTTAGAGTCCGGGTTAAGGTTTGGGTTAAGGTTTGATTTGGAGCGCGTAGGGGTAGAATGACAGATTCCATTAGAGTCTAGGTTGGGGTTTGGGTTAAGCTTTGATTTGCAGCACGTAGGGGTAGAATGACAGATTCCATTAGAGTCTAGGTTGGGGTTTGGGTTAAGCTTTGATTTGCAGCACGTAGGGGTAGAATGACAGATTCCATTAGAGTCTAGGTCGGGTTTGGGTTAAGGTTTCATTTGCAGCGCGTAGGGGTAGAATGACAGATTCCATTAGAGTCTAGGTTGGGGTTTGGGTTAAGCTTTGATTTGCAGCACGTAGGGGTAGAATGACAGATTCCATTAGAGTCTAGGTCGGGTTTGGGTTAAGGTTTGATTTGGAGCGCGTAGGGGTAGAATGACAGATTCCATTAGAGTCTAGGTTGGGGTTTAAGTTAAGGTTTGATTTGCAGCGCGTAGGGGTAGAATGACAGATTCCATTAGAGTCTAGGTCGGGTTTGGGTTAAGGTTTGATTTGCAGCGCGTAGGGGTAGAATGACAGATTCCATTAGAGTCTAGGTCGGGTTTGGGTTAAGGTTTGATTTGCAGCGCGTAGGGGTAGAATGACAGATTCCATTAGAGTCTAGGTTGGGGTTTGGGTTAAGGTTAGGGTTTGACTGTAGTGGTCAGGGATAGTTATTACAGATTCCATTTCGAGTCAGGATTAGGGTTAAAGTTTGAGTTGCAGTGGTTAGGGATAGGGATAGGACTACAGATTCAATTAGAGTCCGGGTTATGGTTTGGGTACTGGTTGGGATTGGAGTTAGGGTTACAGCCGAGGTTTTGGTTGGTGTTTTAGCCAAGTTTAGATTTAATATCAGGGTTTACTGATACCAGGACATACGCTCTTTGAAGTGTGTCATATAGAATGGCCCTGGAGATGTAAAGGCCGCATCAATACTACGGTGGTAAAATACATTATGTTTAGTGGTAGCGTAGTGGTATTAGGATGTGCTGTGCTGGAAGCTGGTGGTTGTTTATGCCGTGATATATATTCTCAAGTCGCTGCCCTGTGTCCATTTCAATGGAAAGCCCCCACCATTGTCCAACCCGATGTGATTCACTGGCGAATAGAAAAACTCAAAATGTTGTGCATTTTCTTCCACCGACTTGTAGTCCACTGTAGGGACAGTCAAATCCTACATCAGTGTGCATGACAGTGGTGCAGAGGGTCTAAAAATGGGGTACACATTTACACAGCAGGGGTAGTGAATGCAGGGAACAATCCACCGACAGGAGAGGTGGAGGCGAGAATGGTAAATGAGCTCAAACTGGCCCAGAAAGAGTAGAGTAAAGCAAGAGTAAAGCTGGACTGTGTGTCGATTGTGTGGCGGGAGATGTGCAGACTGGACGGACGGCTGGCGGTGTATGACTGCCGCATCGCTCGTATGGACCAGCCTTCGTGACAGTACGTCATACACAAAGCATGGAGCCTCAGGCAGTCTGACTGGTGCTTTGCATGTAAAACAGTGGCTGTTGTATGAGGGCTGCATGTTTGTCTGACAGCTGTCTAAAGGGATGCAAGTGGCATCCATTACTGTAGGAAGGGGTGTGTTTGGTGTTTGTGTCAGGCAGTGAAGGGTGTAGTCATGCCTTGGCGCTCTGTGACACACTTCAATGAATGGATGGACATGGTCAATTGTGACACACTTCAATGACATAAGTGGCTAGACTTGCACATATTTCTTTTATGTCCATGGTTGCATGCCTATTGAATAACACCTGGTGTTACAATGGGTGTGATGTTCACTATAGCGAGGGCTCTTTCCACCCGGTTATCGGCGTACTTGTTTGTTGTAAAAGCGGAGGACGCGCCAAGAGGTTATTTTATGTACCTGACTCAGAAGAAGGAGGTAGGCAGCGTTAAAATAAGTTAAACTCACGTTTTTTATTCTCTTTGCCTGTCGGCGTCAGGGACTTTCCTTTGGAATGACTGCATGAGGTCGCGTTTAATTTCTCTGTCTTTAAGCTTAATCACTTAGTATGTTAAGTTGTTGAGTTATTTTTCACAGATCATTACAATTGACACATTTTAGATGAAACGGGTAGATGCCAAAGTCACTGGGTGCTCATGGTCTAATTTCTGTGTGTTTCAATAGGTATGAGGCACCTTGCAAAAAGACCTATTGCCAATTGGGCATTTAAAATGTTTCTGATGTGTTGTCATTTCCTTTTAAATTATAGTGACCCCTGAAGAAGGGCGTTAAGCCCGAAATGCATTGGGTTAAAAACTTCATGTTATTGTAAGTGGGAATTTTGAAATGCTGTAGAAGGGGCCAGACTGGCATAGTACAAGCGTTTGAAAATCAAAATCACCATTTCTATACACCATATGTATAAAAGAGGATTACATCATCAAAACTGTTTAAAATTGACAATCTTTTGGTCTATGATGATTTCTTCATCCTCATCCAATCAGACGGTGGGGGCCTCCTGGGACTGATACATAGCTATGCATCAGCTTCATGTTTTAATATTTCCTGGTGCTTTGGGATGGAGCACATACCAGGCTAGCTCCCCGATTAGAAATAATCATTGGATTAACTTTGAACAGAATTGGAGTGTGGGTTACCAACTGTCTTTCACATTAAACTGATATAACAAATGAATTGGCGATAGGACATTTTTACAGAATCATGCTATACGTCAGAGGCCATGAATCTGCTGATTCGTGTCAATGGCGTTTCGACATTTATTATTTCAGGTCATCATCAGGACAAAAATTGCACATAAATGCTAGATTCCTGTCTGAATAGTAATGAAATAGAGAAAGATTTAAAGTGGACCAATTAAAATTGTATAAGTTGTCTTAATAAATAAGGCCTTATGGTAAATACTTGATTGAAGTCCTAGGACTCTGATCAGGTATTAACTGTAAGGCATTATCCATTAAGACATTGTTGAGACATTGATGTATGGTATTATTATTCACCCAGGTCTCAGCTGGGTCTATGGGCCTCTCCTGTTGGTGGTTAATCTCTGGTTCATCTCCTGTTGTGGTTAATTACTAGCTGGAATGACAATAACCAACTTTCAAAATACAACCTTTTCAAAATACAGACTTGGCTGTATTTTATTTAATGGTATATACCCTACGACGCACTCTGTGTGAGAAGTGACTTCTTGGCGCTGGTATATGTGCTAAGGGTGTCAAAGAGCTACTCAAATGAATACAAAATGTGTACTCGTTGTTGAGGTGGTGGCAGCCATTTCTAAGGACCAGGACTTGTTCTTCATCATCAGACTTTGACCCAAAGAATCAGGGAGAAAGGTAGAAATAGCAGAAATAAAGGCAAAAAAAGATTTTGAAAAACACTGACAAGGGAAGGAACAGGGGTCAAAAATAACCTTTAATAGTGAGATAAAGATGTAGGAAGGGGAGGGTGGTGAAAGAAAGAGGCATGAGGTGGAATCAAGGTGTTTGCCAACCCCGGCATTCGCAGTGTCGGCAGTGGCTTAAAAAACATTTAGGTTTTGTACTTATTTTTCTGTTTATTATAATAAGTTAGGTGCTATGACCCCAGAAGCCAGTACAGTAGCTCAATGAGCTTAGCACGCGAGGTCGATATCTAATGGGAAACTTTGAGTTTACTGTCTCGAGCCCCTAAAGCTTCGTCTCCTCTTGTATCTTCTACAGGAAAATGGTAAAGATGTGCCGATGACATAGGCCATGTGGAGAGTTGGGTCTGTAGTTACCAAACCTAGGACAACTAGCCCTACCCGAAAAAATACGCTTCAGATAGTGTTTAAAACTGTCATGGGGGAAACGGTGCATTCATGTACCTGATTTTTACAATGCCTTGGGGTGGGTGAAGGAACATGCACCACTGATATCATATATTGTGTGTGTGCGCACACGTGTGTGTGTGTGTATGTGTGCGCATGCGTGCCCGCACAAGTGTGTATACCCTTAGCAGTGCAGTGCAAGTAGAATAAAATCAAATTTTATACCAATTTCCAAGAGATGATTTCAGTGGTCACGACAGTATGCCTTTCAGCCACTTGGGCAGCCATCTCTATCATCTCGAGAGCCCTTGAGCTGTCTGAAGAGCTCGGCAGTTCCGCAAAACACGCGCGGCCCACTCCTGTGCCCAGAGTTTGCCTTAAAATGCTTTGCTTTGTGTTTTGGAAACAAATTGATTGAAATCCACTTTTTTCTGCTGTGTTCCCGTGCCACAGAGGCTTTTTTTGTATAACCGTGGGTCTCTTCTGCGAGCTCTCATCAGTAGTGTGGGTGCTTGGCATGCACTGACGTCACTCCAGCTCCTTGTCCTCGTCCAACCTATGGACCAGCTTCAGAATCAGCCAATATCTATTCTCTGGCAAAAACACAGACTGAACCCCCTGTAGGCACTTGCTTGAATTTTATTGCTTTTGAAAGTTGCTGGGTTATAGCACAGTGGCTGTGAATGTTAGTTTCCTTTGCAGCTCTCTTTTCTGTTTTTCTCTGTTTCTATGGATTTTTCCGGTGGTTTATTTTGCTTGTGTGGTGTTTTCTTAGCACAGGCCTGGCATTGAGCAGCAATCGGTTGTTGTATATGGTAATGGTCGGATACGATCGATTGGGTTTATAAAGTGCACTTCAGGGGGCTGTGATGGAGCAGGGTAGGTTATATGGACGATGATATCCGTTATAGTGAACTCTGTGTTGAGTCGCTGGTGCGTAGATGGCGGTGATGACCTCCAGGGGCTGGAGTAAGTTATTTTGGTTGGAATGGGTCTGCTTCTTCCTAAAGCATTTAAGGGAAGGAGAAGGGGGTAGAGCCAGTGGGACATTGTTCCTTCGTCAAACCACGGTTATGCATGGCCTCTTTGTGGTCAACCAGAAACGACTGCGATTTTTACTGCTGTTTGGACTTGGAAGGGATTAAGTATAGGAAATGCTTGTTTTCCTTTTTCGTTTTTTTGTTTTCCTTTTTGGATCTGGTATCACTCTTGATCCAAGATGCACAGTTTGTTAACCAGTTAGCCTGGTGTCTTGAAATCAATTGAATTGTTTACAATGCAATGTTTATAATGCAATATATTTTGAGGTGTGTGAAAGCAGAAAGTGGCAGTCAATGCTGCTGCCCCGGGCTTGTGAGCATTTGTCCGGATTTCCTTTAGCCCATGATCAAGCGGGCGTGATTGTGAAGATGCCCTCTGGTAATCACGTAAGAGCTGCTACCCTTGGCATGGAGCAGGTTTGGCGCCTCGGGTGGAAGAGAATGTAGTCGTAAGAGTGTATGGCATGGCTTTGTGGTGGATATGCTGCTGAAATGAGACTTTTTTTGTATTTGTACTCATGTGACCTTTAAAGAAGTGCCTGGAGCCAGCGTAGAATTTGAGATATGTTGTGTAGTGTGTGAAGGATTTAGAGCCTTAATGAATGGACAACATTGATTGAAAAACACCTTGCTGTCTGGCTTTACATGCTAATTAGGGTTGAAAATATATATTTGACTATAATAACTCCTTCCCCAGAGAAGTGGAGATGAAACTGAGGATAGAGTCTTGGGGAACTCCTCATGCCCCGGTCACTGGCTCTGCCGTGCTATGGAAGCACCCGTCGAGAGCGGTGATACACCATCTGGAATGACAAAGGAACGCTTTAGCATCACAACACTATGTCAATAATGCCACAAATCCATCTATTGGATGATGGCCTTTGTATCATTGATGGATGGATGGATGGATGGATGGATTGATGGGTGGATGGATGGATGGATGGATGGATGGATGCATGGATGGATGGATGGATGGATAGATGGATGTATGGGTGTATGGGTGGATGGATGGATGGATGGGTGGATGGATGGGTGGATGGATGGATGGATGTATGGGTGGATGGATGGGTGGATGGATGGATGGATGGGTGGATGGGTGGATGGATGGATGGATGGATGGATGGATGGATAGATGGATAGATGGATGGATGGATGGATGTATGGATGGTTGGTTAAAGCGCCTACCTCATGGCACTGAAGGACCTCGCTACAGCCCTGGGTATGGTGGAGCGTGAGAGGCTTCTCAATAGTTATCCATTCACATGTGCTAGTGTAACACTGGGACTAACAGGCAGTAGTACCAGTTCACAACTGTGCATCACGAGGGGAGCAGAGGGTTCCACTGCTTGCTGCTCTCACATGTTTTGATTTGCTCAGATCATTTGCAAGGACAGCACTGACGTAGAAGGTGTCAGAAGGTTTCCACCCCTCTTTGATGACAGTTCTGAGATGTCGACCCTCTCTACGCTGACCACCTTTGTGGTGGTTTTACAGATGTGCTCCAAGGATGCAATAGAGAATTGTACCTGTGCCTTGCACACCCTGGGTCTCTTTTTTCTTACAGAAGGAGCCACAGATGCTTTATGCACCCCCCTGTGTGCTACGAATCATGTATGTGCACCTTTTGCACTGGCGTGACCTCAATGCTGATTTCCCTGTTTTGCGTGGAGACACATCCCCGTGCAAATGAAGAAACGTCTTTGCCTCTGTACTTGCACTGTGTTACTGTTGCAGGCTTAGGAATACAAACTGTCGGGAGATGCACTGACCGTGCACTACATAGGAGGTGATGCACAATCACTGCAACCTCCCAGGGCACGATTTGGAAGATGCAAAGTGATCTTGGACCCTTCAGGGCTTTCCCTGAACACACGGGCCCTGCTTGTGGCGTAATCTCTGCCTCCTCTTTCGAGTGAGGGAAGTCGCTCCGCACTGAAAGGCGAAGCACCAGCCTACATTTTACTAGTTGTCTATCCTGAGTGGAGGTGCAAGTGCTCATATGCATTGAGGACAAATCGTCTGTCAATAATTGTGTGCACGGCCCCAGTATGCACCAGGTGCACTTAATAATGATAGATAGTGGAAAGACCATGACTGGGCGTCTATTAACCTATGGAGACATTTGTACGAGGCACCCAGAGGCCGCCAGATAGCCTGCTAAGTCTACATGAGGTACTCAGTCAAATGGACCTCCTCTCCGGAACGCATCCATGTCAGCTCCATCCCTGGTCAGGAAGCATAAGCCACTTTCCAGAGAACTTCTGTTTATTATTGAATTCTGCAGAGCAGCCATCTGAGCGACCTTGCATACTTCTCCCATCACCTCTGCTCTGTTACCAAAGGTTCAAGTCAGATGCTCAACGTGTGTAGAGGGTCCACAGGCGGTCCTAATACCATCAGTCTTTGTGCCCACTGCTGCCGTCCTCGCCTTCATTGACACATTTTTGAGATCTGAAATACAGGACTAACAATTCATGAAAATGTCACTCAGCTGGTGAAGACACATCTTTACCGTTTCACACACTTCTTTGCATAACATGTGATGCACTCTGATACTTTCCGATCTAGTTAGCGCAAAAAAAACTCTAAAATAAATAAATAAATAAGTCCTTGAATGGGAACTCCACCCCCAAGTCTCCACCCATACTTTCATAGATGGCGCACTCCCTCAAATAGATCTGTTCGCAACCGCAGACACCACCAAATTCCCAAACTTTGCGTGCAGGTTCCAACGCCCACTATCCAAGGGCAACACCCTTGTTATCTTTGTTGTGAACATTTACTGTTGTAAATTGCTGTGACTCGGATACTCTGTACAGACTTGCCTTCTTTGATGTCAACCTTTACTGTTGTAAAGCGCTCTGATACCTTTGGGTCTAGCTAGTGCTAACCTTTACTGTTGTAAAGCGCTCTGATACCTTTGGGTCTAGCAAGCGCTAACATTTACTGTTGTAAAGCGCTCTGATACCTTTGGGTCTAGCAAGCGCTAACATTTACTGTTGTAAAGCGCTCTGATACCTTTGGGTCTAGCTAGTGCTAACCTTTACTGTTGTAAAGCGCTCTGATACCTTTGGGTCTAGCAAGCGCTAACATTTACTGTTGTAAAGCGCTCTGATACCTTTGGGTCTAGCTAGCGCTAACATTTACTGTTGTAAAGCGCTCTGATACCTTTGGGTCTAGCTAGCGCTAACATTTACTGTTGTAAAGCGCTCTGATACCTTTGGGTCCAGCTTGCAATATATAAAACTCTCAAATAAATAAATAAACGCACTATGGATGAGTTGGTCTAGGATATTTGCCTACGCTTTTCCTCCTAACCCGCTCCTTCCATTTCTGGTTCAGAAGCTCAGGCAGACACATGGCACGAGGGGTGCTCTGAGGCCTTCAGGTCGTGCTGGCTCTATATAACAAGCATTGGCATAGCCAATAGGTCTCGCCTTTGGGACCTTATAAGTGTTTAGCCATGCAACAGCTGCATAACTAAATACTTATAAGGTCCCAAAAGCGAGACCTATTGGCTATGCAAAGCAGCCGTGTGGCCGTGAAAGTGAAAGTGTTCACGATCGCGATCACGATCAAACATCAAAGCAGCCGTGAAAGTGAAAGTAATCGCGGTAAAGCGTGTCGCGCGCACCCGCGCACATGCACTGTAGCTCTAGGCTGGCATGGTAGCACTTTTTGGAGCCCTCTCAATAAGTCTCGCCAGACCAGCGCATGCGCTGGGTCAGGCGAGACCTAAAAATCTAGGGGCTCTCCACCCCCCAGTCCTCCTCCCATACTTCCACAAATAGAGATTTCCATGGAGAGAGACCTCTTTGCGACAGCAGAGAACGCAAAAAGAGGTTGCTACATATATGCTGGAGTGTTAGTTGCAATCATTTGTATATACTTGATATCTATGTTGTGAACAACTACTGTTGTACATCGCTCTGACTCAGATGCTCCGTATAGACTTGTGATCTTTGAAGTGAACATTTACTGTTGTAATGCACTCTGATACTTTTGGGTCTAGCTAGTGCTATATAAAACTACTAAATAAATAAATCTCTCTCACTAATACTAGTGACTCCCACATGGGCCCGTCAGCCTTGGTTCACAACATTACTGGACCTCTCTGTAGTTATTTATTTATTTTAGAGTTTCATGTAGTGCTGGCTAGACCCGAAGGTATCAGAGCGCTTTGCATGTTATGCAAAGAAGTCGGCTCTAGATAATATACTCAGTGTTGAGTTATACTGAATGTTCAACTTTGGACTTTTAAAAATGACTAAGACAGGAGAAAGTATTTATAAAATGTACTGTTGGGAATCGCCCTGACTCGGATGCTCTGAGCGAAGTTGTTGTCTTTGATGTGAACATTTGCTGTTTTGGAGCACTCTGACGCGTTTGGGTCTGGCTAGTGCTGTATCAAACTCTCAAATGATTAAAAATAAATAAATGAGGTTCAATTTAGTTTATTTATCTATTTGAGAGATCTATGTGGCGCTGGCTGGACCCGGGGTATCAGAGCCCTTTGCAACGGTGGGTGTTCACATCGAGGATGGCGGGTGTATGCAGAGCATCTGAGTCGGAGCGCTTTAGAACAGTAAATGTTCATAATTCTTCTCCATTGATCCTTATCTAACAGGAGCATCTGCCCACTGTGTATGCATGGGATAACTCTGTATGTACTCATGCTAGGTTCCATCGGCCCTGACATTGTGTTGTACCCTCCCTTATGTGGGTGTTGCCGTATCCTGTATTTTTCTTGACTATGACACTATTGAACCTATTTCTCTCTGAACATTAAATTGGAAAGCGCTCTGATACCCACGCAAAGCCTCTGAGTCGGAGCGCTCTGCAGCGGTGGATGTTCGCAGCATAGGTGGCAAGTGTATACAGAGAAGATGTAAGATCAAGTCAATTATTCTGGGACAATTCTGTATTTTTCTGGACTATGATATTACTGATTCTATTTGTCTCTGATCTCTGAACAATTGCAAAGCGCTTTGATACCCACATGGGTCATGTTCGCGCTATGTAAAAATGTCAAAATAAATAAATAAACATATGCCACCGCCATCTCAATCCATTGGAATATCAGGAACTGGTAAATACAGAGGGAATAGGAATACGGAGGTCTCAGAAGTAGGGAGGGTTCCGTGCATGCATCTTTGGTCCTTCTATATGCATAGTCCGCTTGTTCACCAGGTGGTCCATGCATTGTATAGAAGACTAAGGCAGAAGTTGCTGGGACAAGTGAGTAGCTTCTCCTTGGTGCCATTTTTGGCACTTCGGGGCATGTGGAGATTGGGGTGCTCTTAACGCATAGGTCTCAGGGCTTATATTTCGAGAGTAGTTTTCTACAGAGTCCAGGAGGGTTCAATGTCTGGGGGCCTGCGACATTAGTCGTTGCTGGGCCGCCATTTTGCAATTTCGAGTGCTGGCTGTGGGCAGTAAGATGGAGCTTCCACAATTAATTTATTAGCCTGTTCTGCACCAGAGGGCCAGGAGACAAACACCGTTTTCAATCACTTTGACTTACTCCGCCGCGAGGTCAGTAGCAGTTCTTTCTCCCAATAAACACCGTAATGGCGCCCGCTGACGTGCTCGGCAGATTAAAGTGGCAGTTATTGTCACTGTGTCCCTCCATGAAAGAAACGCCTGTCGAGCTTGAGTTTTATGTCTCAGGTTTAACTGAGCCGTTGAACTGTAGGCAAGGAAGATAAGCGGCCCTCGTTATTTATTCTCCAGCGAAAACGGCTTCCGGTATTTAAAGGGCGCACTAATTGACTTTAGATACTGGAGAGAAGGTGGCGGTTTATTATTATTATTTTTTAATGTCGAATAATCTTTTTAAACACCAGGCAATCCGTGTGCCACACCTTGTGCCTCTTCACTGCAGGGGCTCGATTAAATGCGTACTTGTAAATAGAATAAAATAAATATATTGGTTAGATTTTGAGCCTTGTGGCACAGGACCCAGGCCGACCCAGGCCGGCAACCGCAAAAAGACCAAATGATGGATGGAATGCTTAAAAATGCAAACATTCACCACCAGTCACAACGATTTGGGTTTTATCCATCATTTTTTTGCTCACCATGCCATCCCAGTTTGGAGTCAGCTATATGCAAATCAGTCCTGACCCTGCTTCTCATGGGAACAGTCCAACCTGAACTGCCAAGCCAGGTCTTCCCTGGTCCAGAAACAAGTATCTTGTTACCAGTTTTGGGTATCACCCCTCATCAGTCAGGCTAGCTTGAATCCAGTGGCATAGTGAGCATGGGTATGACCCTACCCGAAATACAGAATGCTGAACAATGTCAAACATTCACCCCCAGTCACAAAGATCTGGGTTTAAGTCATCATTTTTTTGCTCACCATGCAATCCCAGTTTAAACCCAGCCATATTCAAATCAGTCTTGACCCTCTGCCTCATGAGAACAGTCCAGCCCGAACTGCCAGGTCACCACAGACTAGAAACAAGCATCCTGGGATCAGTTTGGGGTATCACCCCTCTTCAGCCAGGATAGCTTGAATACAGTGGTACAGCGAGCAACTGGCCCATGTCTGGGCATACCCGGCGCACCTAGGATGACAAAAGCAAAAAGAAGAAATGATGGACAGAATAATGAACAATGAAAGTATTCACCCCCAGTCACAAAGATCTGGGTTTAATCCATTGTTTTTTTTGCTCACCACGCTACCCCAGTTTGGACCCAGACATATGCAAATCAGTCTTGACCCTGCGCCTCATGGGAACAGGCAACCCAGCGTATCAAGAAATCAAGGGCGCCAAGACTGCAAGAGGCATGCGGCTTTCAGTGCCACTTGACATAAGGGACTTTTTGAGGCCAACACCAGGATGGGATTAAATGTGGCTTGTGTTAGTGTGGTTTGCAATTGTCATGAGACGGGCGGTTTATGCTGAGGGGCAGCTCTCAGCAACTGAATGCCGTACTCGATAGAACTCTCTTGGCTATTCACTAAAGCCTGTGGAGGTGCCTGAAGAGATTCAAGTGTGGAATGGCGTGCAAGCCTGTACAGGGACATGGTGGCGGCCCAGCTAATGAACACCATACTGGGGACATTTTGTGCGCCAACCAACATATTTGCTGTCAAGCTCCTCCCCCCTCATACAGCAAGAGCTACAGGACATAGTTAATGCTAGCCCTGAAGATGCATACAGCCCCGTATTTGATGGGACTTCCAAACGCAAGTAAAATCCCTGCATTGTAATTCGCCGGTGATGAATCCTAGCTGTAAGGCAATAATGGCCCATTCCTTCAATAGAACACAAAGTGTGCTGGATGCAATGCTTGAATTAATCATAACCACTGGCATGGCACTGGGCAATATGCCATTCCGTCATTTGTTTGTTCACTGCTGTAACAGAAATAGTCTTCACCACCAGAAGCAAACCAGTCTTGGTGCACCTCAAAAGAGGCAGTTCAGCCGGATAAGCGAAGGCCTCGCCCCCTCTGAGCAGGTAACAGGCAGCTCCTGCTCTCTTTCAGCCTTGTTGGGCATCCTTAGCTACTGAACCCACCGGTAGACATACCCATCTATGACCCACCTTGGGCATCAATGTGACTGTCTCCCCTTGAGCAAAAAATGAAAATGTCAAAATCTATGGCGTTTCCCACACAAAGCTCCTTCCACGCAGTCTGTTGTGTGAGCCACAGTGGCTATCCTGTCACACTTTAGGTTTCAGGTATTTTGCTGCAGTTCGGCTTCCTTGCTGCTCTAAAAGGGGCTGTCCAAGCTGGCTTCCAAGGACACAACCTCTCTAGGCAGGAACACAAGCATCCTTTGTCTCTTTGGACAGTGGGTCTGTTTTCTTTAGAAACAACCCGTGGTGCTATTGTGTATCCAGGCCAGGGAGCTGCCTCCAGAAGTTACACACGTACAACCAACCTATCGACACACCCTCGGAAGGAGAATCAACTGAAGCAACACAAAATGGAGAACATGTGCTGGGCCCAGCAGAGTTCTAAGACAAACCTGCAGATTTTAATCAATGTTGAACAATGTAACTTCTGTCTGAAAATGGCCCAGTGCCTCAGTTCACAGAGAGATACTTTCATAGCACTTAACCATAAAAAACATGTAAACAAAGGAACCATTTCTCCTGATTGGGCGTTGAGATATTGGCCAACAGATTCCTCCAAGTAGTTTTGATAAACGAAGTGCATTTCAAACGAGGAGAACAAAACACATATCCTGGCAGCATCCTTTACAGCAAACACAAGAAGGTCACAGTTCCTAAAGGGGAGGAAAGAATTCCCAACAATCTAATTATGATTGTGAGGTATAAGAAATTGTCTCCGAAAGGTATTAGAGTGTGCTAAAAGTGGGAGTGTGCGTCCATTAGAGACCCCTAACACATTACACTTCCCCATCACGGTTTGTGAGCAGGTTGGATAAACATCTATCCCTCCCCTCTACTTAGTTCAAAAGAGAGTCTCCAAACCTATTTTTAATTTACCTCAAGGACCTTTATTAAAATTTTCTGGGGTACCACGAGGTAATTTTAATTTTATTGTCACTCACCTACACCACTTTGTCCCACACACCCACATGCACAAATACGGCACCTCCTTTAAAAGATCTCCAACAAAGAGCCCTCTTTTAGGGCCCTTGAGGGACTGCAGCGCCAGCCCCCACGAGGAGCGCCGCCCTATGATGATGCTTTACACTCGTAAGAGTGTGTGAGGGCACATAACTATAAGGAAGCACACTCACACTCTAATACCTTTCGGACACAATTTCTTATACCTCACAATCATAATTAGATTGTTGAGAATTCTTTCCTCTCCTTTAGGAACTGTGACCTTCTTGTGTTTACATAACTTCTTAGGAGCAGTGGTACAGGACCTTCCTTCATTTTCTTCAACCAGCTCCTCGTCCCTCCCCTTATGTTAGTGTATAAAAAGCATCCTTTACAGGACATGACTTGATGCTGCAGCCCGTCTGCAGTGCCAGGCATCGGTTTACCTCGTGAACACAGAAGTGTGTAAAAGTTGGCAAAGCTGAGTGACAGCCTGCTCGTCTTTGGGGAATAACGCGCCCACACTGTAGGCATGTGAGCGCATGTTATTAGGAGCTTTCATGATATGTTTACAGTCCTAGCTGTGTTATGCTGGTTGCAGATAGCCAAGACTATAGTAAACATATATATGATTCACTTCTACTTTCTAAATTGTGTGTTGAACAGGCGGTTCGATACAACCGAGAGTCTGTACAGAAATAGATCGTTTGAGTGTCGCTGCGGAGCAGAGAATGTATTCAATAATATGAAAAACCTAAATCAGACTATGGCCCTAGGATGTGGAATGAAGAGAAATGGAAATTAGCAATAAATGCTGCAAGGCTCTGATACACCATTTCAACCCATCTCTCAGCAGCCCCAGCCCTCAGACTCCAAAGAAGACGAAAAGAGGCGTCTTTCCAGAAGCTCCCCTTCGAACCATAAAAGTCCCAGTGGGGAGGCCCTACAGCAGCTCTCTCTGACCATCCCTCTTAACTGATAACTTCTCCAACTCATCCCTGGCACCTCGGCCTGCACCGTACTCTTTCCTCCAGTAGACCGTATGCTCTACTGTAACGCCACCCTCCTGTCCCGTAGTGCCCTCCAACCATTGGCTACCTTTGCCTCCCGCTCCTTATCCTCATGCTACCACCCCTGTCCAAGTGCGCTCAGTCGCTGCATATCTAGGATCTAGGTCTGTGAGCCACACGCAGTCATGCATGCAGACACACATGCATATACACATACATTATTGCACAATGCTGGGGTGTCAGTTTCATCCAGTTCTGTCTCTAGGAGCGCTGGTAGAATTCTGCCAATGGGGAGCCATTTGATCTCTTGGCTTGTTTAGGAGTCACCCCTCCGAATAAATATTGTTGCCATTTTCCACTTTCACGATATCCCACAATATTCTACCAATGGAAAGCCATATGATCACTTGGTTTGTATCGGATCCAACCCCACCGAATAAATACTGTTGGTATGGTCCATTTTTTCACTATCGCAACATCACTATGTCACGTAATATTATTCATTGAGAAGCAGTAGTCTCTGGTGCATTATCTCGACAGTAAAGGCTCTAGGTTGTAAACACTTCCTGTGCGCACTGCTCTCTTATGCAAAATGGATGCCTACATCCCCCACAACCTCTAATCAGCACACCCACTTGGTCCTACAGCACCCTCCTTCAGCTCTTTCTCCAAAACTCTCAAAAGTAAATCAGTTTTCAATCCCCATCATAACCCTCTGCCTATGCCACCTTCCAGTTGTCTACCCCACTGTGCAAAACAAGGAGATGATGGACGGAGAAACTTTTCAGACACTCACCCCCAGTCACAGATCTGGGATGAATCCATCATTGTTCTTTAGCTCACTTCGCCACCCCATTTCAGACCCAGCCATATGGAAATCAGTCTTGACCCTGTGCCTCATGGGAACAGTACAGACCGAACTGCCAAGCCAGGTCTTCCCTGGACCAGAAACAAGCAGTCTGGGACTGGCTTCAGGGTAACACCCCTCATCAGTCAACCTAGCTTGAAAGCAGTCGCAAAGTTAGCAAGGGACCCACACCTGGGCATAGCCTGCCAACTTTGAGCGAACAAAGAAAACACAAGGAGATGATGACGGAGCACTGAAACTTTTCAGACACTCACCCCCAGTCACAGATCAAGGTTGAATCCATCATCATACTTCAGCTCACTTCGCCACCCCTACTGTGCCAACACACCGTGATGGACACCCGAAGGCTCCAGGCTGAATGGACATTTTACCAGCAGTGTGCCACAGTATGTTGCGTCTCACCTCCACAAATGCAAAAACAAGCAGACCCTCAAGAGCGGGACTTCATTACATAACATCGACTGTGCCATCCTTTCTTCTGTGTCTTGGTTCAACCCCTGCTAAACTTAAACACCAGCACTGCAAGAGTGCAAGGCTGGCACATGCTGCAGTCAGGGGGAAAGAAGCCTTCTTGGGTAATCCTCCTGTTCCACCCACATGCTGTCTTCCCTGGCTCATCAGAAGGATCAATGAGGTTTGTGATTGGTGGTCCTGCAGGGACACGCCCTCACCACCTCCGTCTTTGATTGGACGGTGCACACAGCGACTGACACAGGATATGTGCTACTAAATGATCACACTTGGCTTGCAAAAAAGAAACTTTCCTGCTTCACTTTACAGATGAAGGATTGGTCTAAAGATTGTTTTTATTTGTTGAATTGGTAGAATGCCTGATCAGACTTTGGAACTGGAGAACCAAGTTCGAGTCCGGGCGTCGACTCAATATTCCGTGATTCTAGACAAATTACATAATCTCTGTCTACCCTAAAAAATGATTTTTTTGTAATGTTAATCAGGGGCTCATCTAGAGCAGTCTAGTGCTCTTGGGCGAGTATGCGCTATATAAAACTACAAAAACATTACAATCACTCCACCACTAAACAGCTCCTCTCTGTAGGTCTCATGATACCTAGTATTAATTATTTTAAAAGGTTCAAAGAACTATCCTCGGTAAATATTATTTAACCTATTGCTAACTGTGAACATGACACTTTAATGTCCTTGGGAAGAGGTTATAACCACACAGCAGAGGACTGACTAAATGTACATGGAAGTGAAGCCCACAGTTAACAGTAAAGATAAAAGATTTTATTTTCTCAAAATAGGCTTAAAAACACATTTTTGTTGCGCTGGTTGGGCCGAGCAGAACATTAACCTGGAAAAAACGTGTTAATGAGGGGAGCTTCTTTCCTGCTGACAGTTTCCAGCTCCATATGCCTCACTTCATGGACAATCAGCATGCCTTTTGTCAGACCTGTTCTTCATGCTAGGTTAGCCGTAACTCGCGGTTGTAGCCACCTTCTTGAGATCTGGGTCGCCAAACTTCATTAGCTCAATAGACCTTCTGTCAGCTGATTACTGCTACTTAATAAAATAAACAGGCTAAGAAAATTGTAATTGCAATTCATATATTACAGAGTACCGGCTTGCAGCTCAGGGGAGAACCAAATGCATTAGACCATGACCCCGCCGCTTGCCTTCCTCCAGGGTCTCTCTGCGCCCGCCTACCACCCACGCCATACCTCTGCTCCATATGTGCACCTTTGAGGTGATATCTTTTGTAAATGGCAAATAGCAGGTCAGTCTAGACCGCTATCATGACCTGCCTGCTTAAAGGGGGAAAATTAGTTTTCGCTTTATGTTTTTTATGGACTATTAGTGGATTATAATAAGTGATTACGCCACAGCAGGATTGACGTCTTTGCTGTCGATGCTTTGAAGCTGATGCACTTCCATTGCTGTCAGTCACTGTCAGCTGCTGCACGTGGGAGACTCCTGTGAGTACTCCTGACCAACATCCACTTACCATTCTTTTTCATGCTGTGCATGGGGAGACCACAAGGAATCCCCACTTCTCTAATCTTTCTCTTACCTGCTTGTCTTCCTCTTCTCCAGAGTCAAGTTGTCTAACATCATCTCCCTTCTGCTTCTGTGTTGGTACTATTTGGGTCTTCTCTGCTGCCTTTTGATCAATTTCTTGCTCGAAGGCCCGTTGAAGATCTGTCCTTCTCCCTTTCCTACCTATTAAACCTGGCCGCGTGGGATGCTTTATGAATGAGCCACCAAAATGACCACTGTGAGGTCAATTTCTGACTCTCTGACCTCCAAAAGGATATACTATAGCCTCCCTTGGTACGATACTGCCTATGCTGAAGAGAAACTGAGAAATTTGAGAAACTAGCGAACCAAATACTAAACAAGGGGTGAGGATTTGGCAAACTCACCAGTATGAGATCCGCAAGGGGTCCACGGTTCCACCACACAAGAATTCTCTGCATGTTCACTTCTAGGAACCTTTTCATAGCTCTCTGCTGCCAGAGAGGATGCAAGATCCTGAAGGGGCTAGTGTGTTTGATGTCCAGGTTCCTGGCCCTTGTCTATGTATTTCTTCCCCACAGGTACTTTCCTCTTTGACCAATGTGTCAGACTTTGGAAAGGAAGAAGAAGGTCCTCGGGTCTATGACCACGCGCCATGGCCCACGACCAAGTATTAAACTCCACTGTGTCTTAGGGTTATTAATCTTGTCAACGTAGAATTTACTCACCTCGAAATTCCTTTACAGTTTAATCATCCTAGCAAAAAAGAAGAACCGTAGCACTATCTCTAATGAATATGCAACGTTACAACGCGATCATTTAGATCGCGGCACGTTACATTGCGGTTATTACAACGCAAATCGTTACAACGACTTGCGCTAGAGGCGCTCGACTTAGGAATAGTATGATTTACTATTCCAACTCCAGTGTGTGTAACAGTAGGGAAGGTGTTGAAATAGTAAATCATACTATTCCTTAGTGTAGAGCGCCATCCAGCGCAAGTCATTGTAACGACTTGTGTTGTAATGACCGCAATTTAAATGTATCACAGTGTAACAACAACTTTGTAAAGGTCGTTCGCCTCTCTAATACTATCAATTGGTGCACCGAGAACCCTACCACCCAGTTGGCCAAACTGTTGTCCACTTTGGCTGCTTGCTGCTTAATGCTAGTCTCTGAGCATTTACCCTCCTTAGCTGACTGTGTCAGGAGTACAAAAGAAGTAGGACGGCCTACAGAGTCAACAAAGTGAAGTTGGGCATGCAGGGTCACACCCTAGCCCTCACCGTCCAGGTACTGGTACAATCCACACTAAGAGTAGCTCATGAAACTAAAAATCATACCAGGCCCCACTCACCTTACCCAGAAGTAGCTTAAATATCTACAATGTTCAATCAAAGCCAGCCTTTTGTGGTGGGGACGAGCCACCGCTTCACTGGACTGCATGCATGTCTTCCCATGCAGGGAGTACGCGTTCAGTTACGGGAGTGGTGTCATTGCCTCGAGCTCTTAGGACCCTGCGATTCATTGGTCTCAATTGGTACTACAGAATGACTGGGACACTTAGCAAGCCTCTCTTGTTCTCTCTGGGCCATTAGAGAAGTTATAGTTTCCTTTCATCATTAGCCTGCACATTTGTGCTTTTCAGAGGAGATGCTGCTCAAGTAGAGCTGCTCTGTAGTGAAAAACTGTTTATTACATTCATTTGTTTCACGAATTACAAGAAAATTGTGAAAATATGTTGTGGACAGCCATCCGCATTGTGGCCTGCAGTTTCACTCACTTGGTGCATTTCTTCGACATATATGTCTCATGTCTTTTTGACAGCCGTGCCCCGTGCAGGTAAGAGCGGTGGGGCCGAGTGGGGGAGATTTTGACGGACTAAGACAAGGTAAAATCAATTATTTATTTAATTTTCCCTCACCATCATCTGTCGAAATCCCCCCCACCCAGCCCCACCGCACTTGCCTTCAGGGGCTGCGGCTGCTTTTTGATAGGAGCATAGAGCAGCCATGTCTGCAGCTGTATACGTAAAGGTAGAATTGCAACAGGCAAAGGCGGGCTGGGATGCTGGAGCCAGGAAGTTGAAGAGCACTTTAGGGAGGCAGGACTATTTAACACCAGGTAGCCATTAGACGTCTCAATCTGAACTCGCTGTGATGGAGTAGGCGTTTGGGCCTCGCGATGATGTCTCCTTAATGTTTGTTGGCAAAGTACGGAATACCTTCCATTGACTTTGCTGTAGCGTGAATGTTGCAGTCAGTGTTGGCCCACAGCTAGCCTCGTGCTCAAACTGTCGTATCCTTTTCCCTCGAAAATCAGGCAAATTAGAAGAAATTACTACTTTGATGTTGCTGTGTTAAAAAAATATCCAGTTTGGATCTGTTTACAATTTTCTGTTTGATACACGTCCTATTGAGAACTTTATAGAACTTCTGCATGCAAACTGTTGTTGCATTGCACCCTCCTTAATAATAGTATTTTTTAATTCATATATGTATGGCTTTTTGGGGCTGAAACATACCCGTCACGGGAGGCAAGAGAAGGTGGCAAGAGGTGTTTTCTGTGGAACGCCTCAATCTTGGTTGTGAAGAAGGTTTTTGACGCTGTGTACATCTGGGCGGGTATTGCGAGTTGAGGCCAGTGCCACACCGAAGTCTGCCGACCACGGTAGAGCTCTGTGGCGAATCCGATGGTGTGGGTGAAGTTTGGGTGAAGTGAGGCTGAGGGGTCAGCTGATAGCCATTTTATATTTGGAAGACTGCAGCGGTTTGAAAGGAAAGGGGAAAGCTAGGAGAGAGTAGGGAATGGTTGAAGCAGTGAGACAGACAGAAGAGTGCGTAAAGAGCCTAAGTTCAGCTGGTGAGATGGAGAGGAAAGCTGAGGGAAATGATTGTCTTAAGGGAGAGGTTGTTTAGGAGAATGAGGGCAGAGGGAGGACTGAGGCCTATATTACCGAGATTTCGGCAAAGGGGAAGGATTGCAAAGTCAAACAAAACATAAACTTGCAAATTACACGAGTCCCCCATGCTCTGTAAGCAATGTGGACTAACCCTGTAAAGGGTAAGGCCAGGGAGACTGGCCTACAGGGCAATCAGACAGTGCTGGTCGGACAGATTTGTCGTGGGCCGGTTTGTTATGAGCAGTTTGTGGGCCTATTTCATGGTCTGCTGGACCTGTTTTTGCTGTAGATTTCCCTTACATTCCCACAAGCATTGCCGGCAGCAAGCACACAGGCATGCAGTCTCTGAGGCCTTGCAAAATCCCCATATGGAGTGACTTCACAAGTTCAAAACTATCCTACATTGTAAATGTGGGTCACCTTCCTTTGGCAATCTGGTTCGCTAATGGGGGTTAGCTTTATTTCAGGGCCCGGGCAAGGTAGCAAAGTCAAGCAAAACCAAAATGACGTAAAGTCCTTTCTGTTTCCTAAGCAATGTAGAGTAATTGTATAAAGGGTAAGGTGTCTGCTTACCCTTTATCTGCTACGCTCCCTTAGCTCCCTGCTTACCCTTTATCTGTGACGCTCCCTTAGCTCCCTGCTTACCCTTTATCTGTGACGCTCCCTTAGCTCCCTGCTTAGCTCCCTGCTTACCCTTTACCTGCTACACTCCCTTAGCTCCCTGCTTACCCTTTACCTGTTACGCTCCCTTAGCTCCCTGCTTACCCTTTATCTGTTACGCTCCCTTAGCTCCCTGCTTACCCTTTATCTGTTACGCTCCCTTAGCTCCCTGCTTACCCATTATCTGCTACGCTCCCTTAGCTCCCTGCTTACCCTTTATCTGCTACGCTCCCTTAGCTCCCTGCTTACCCTTTATCTGTTACGCTCCCTTAGCTCCATGCTTACCCTTTATCTGCTACGCTCCCTTAGCTCTCTGCTTACCCTTTATCTGCTATGCTCCCTTAGCTCCCTGCTTACCCCTTATCTGCTATGATCCCTTAGCTCCCTGCTTACCCTTTATCTGTTACGCTCCCTTAGCTCCCTGCTTACCCTTTATCTGTTACGCTCCCTTAGCTCCCTGCTTACCCTTTATCTGTTTCGCTCCCTTAGCTCCATGCTTACCCTTTATCTGTTTCGCTCCCTTAGCAATGTGGCTGAATGTGTAAACTGTAAACATAAACTCCACAGAGCCTCCTAGGCGTTGCGGACTGGTGGTGCTTTGAATCAGGAGCCTGTAGTGGATTGCTGAAGTGAACAACATCCTCACTGGACCATTCATCTCTTAGCTGAGACACCCAGAGATAGAACAGACACCAGACGCTTGATTGTGGACAGGAGACACCCAGAGATAGAACAGACACCAGAAGCTTGATTGTGGACAGGAGACACCCAGAGATATACAGATATCAGAAGCTTGAATGTGGACGGGAGACACCCAGAGATAGAACAGACATCAGAAGCTTGATTGTGGACAGGAGACACCCAGAGATAGAACAGACACCAGAAGCTTGATTGTGGACAGGAGACACCCAGAGATAGAACAGACACCAGAAGCTGGATTGTGGACAGGAGACACCCAGAGATAGAACAGACACCAGAAGCTTGATTGTGGACAAGCGACACCCAGAGATAGAACAGATATCAGAAGCTGGAGACACCCAGAGATAGAACAGACATCAGAAGCTTGATTGTGGACAGGAGACACCCAGAGATAGAACAGCCACCAGAAGCTTGATTGTTGACAGGAGACACCCAGAGATAGAACAGACACCAGAAGCTTGATTGTGGACAGGAGACACCCAGAGATAGAACAGACACCAGAAGCTTGATTGTGGACAGGAGACACCCAGAGATAGAACAGACATCAGAAGCTTGAATGTGGACGGGAGACACCCAGCTCTCCCAGGCTAACTTCCTTCAGGTGTAACGTACGTAAGTATGCGTCACACTAATATAATGCGGACCTAGCTACAAAATAGCGCAGCGTTGTGGTATACATTAGGGTATTCATAAGGGTGAGAACACCAACTTCACAGGCAAGAGGGTATGCAAGGAATAATTATATCGGGTAAAAAGGAATTCAACGGGGGGCACCTCAGGGGATGGCCTTTCAGCGAGAAGGTTACACGGGGCCTTCTCTAACTACTGGTCAAGATACGGGTTAGGTATGGAAGGGTCTCTCTCTCTACAACCTCGGAAGAGGGAGATGTTTCTGAACTCCAAGGACATTCACAGAAGGGATTATGAATGGGTAAAAGACCATTTTATGGAAGGGGTGACATTTTTTAGGGAAGGGGTAGAGCGGTTGAAACCTTCAATTGGGAAATATGTCTTGACAACTACTACCCTGGATATGCGCCATATCGAACCTTTCTAAGAGACAGATATCTGCTCGCAAGAGTCAGATATAACCTGTTGCACCTGGTTTTTGCTGCACCGAATGGTTGTTTTATTGACTTAAAATCCATGGGTCTTTGTGAATGTGGCAAAAAATCACCCCAAGGATGCCATGCACTTTAGGACAACTTGGACCTTTTATTGGGAGCTCAGGAGAGCTTGTATTGTACCTATTACAAAAGAAAGAGGTTTTTTTCAAGTTCGCCCTACTTTTTTATTTACTACCAATAAATTTGCTATTGCAAATTTTCTACGTTTTTGAAGAGCTGTAGTTTTCCTACGGAGTATCCAGGAGGAGTAATTATATATTTTTAGAACCCGGGGGAAGGGAGAGAGTAATGGTTTTATGTATTATGGGGCATATTTACAATAATTGGCGCATCCCTGCATATCAGCAGGGATGCGCCAGTTATTGTGCACCACAGCTCCGCCACCATGGATGTGCCGCATTTAAAATGCGGCGCACCATGGGGTTTTGACGCAGCATGGGCCTAAAAGTGACTGAGTGAAATCTTGTAGATTTAACTCAGCCACTTTTAGGAGGCGTTCCTGCGCCGGAACGTACCCCCCTGCGCAGGAACGCCTACATGTGGCGCAGGGATTTCCAACGTGACGCATCTCCCAGATGCATCGCGTTGTAAGTACCCCGCACCATGGCGCAGGATTTGCGCCGCCGCTGCGTCACAAAAGTGACGCAACGGCGGCGTAAATGAGGTGCAAGGGGCTTGTAAATCTGCCCCTATGTTTTTATGTGCTGATTTTATGAACCGATGTTGTCTTTTACGGTTTTGCAACATGACTCGAATAAAGAAATCGAATTTGAATGTACCAGTCAAGCCCAGATTTCTGGCAGCCACCTGGCTGGGAGGTAAGAGGTTGTGTAAGGCGGTCACTGTCTGTGCCACACACGTGACCTGCTGATCACCCCTCACGGGGCTCCTCGTGTGCACCCCCTTCCCAAAGCACTTCACTTGCAGCTCCTAAATGAGCGCCATTTTTGATTATTGTTAATTGTTGAGCCATTTATTCCCTCCCTCCCTCCAGTGCCCCCTCCCCCCTCCCCCTCCTCCCTCCTCCCTCCCCCCTCCTCACTCCTCTTGTGTGATGTTCTCTTTTGTTTCCTGGGGAATGCTAATCGCTTCTAATTGGCTGTCTGCAGGCCCTGTGTGTCTGCAGCTGCCATGTGTGGGGACCCTTCTGCATTTGTGGGATTTTGGTCCCATGCCTGTTAGCAGTAGGGGGGCAACAATTAAAACATTTATCTGTACATTCCAATCCCCTAATCCATCTCCCATTCCTTTGCTATCCTGCAATTTCTTACCCTTGAGTAGTTAATACCAGAGGATGTCAATGTTAGGGCGAGAAAAACAAACTGATCAAAGCCCACTTCAGTCCTGTGCAGCTGAAAGGAAACCCCACCCCTGATACCCAAAGCCCCCAGCCCCTTTATCAAGCATTTTCACCCCAGAATTCAAGGAAAATCATGAACTGGAGATATGCAAATTAACTTTCACATATGCACTTCAGAAACCAAGTGATGGCTTGAAAGTATGAGCGTCAGTGCTTTTCAATTTAAGGACAATTCTGAAACTTGTACAACAGGGTCGCAGGCATTGTATTGAGTTTTCCTTGAAAAACAGCTTTACTCCATTCTTAAATATTAATTGTGGCCCACTGCCCCCCAGATGTTGCTGTAAAATTGTTATTAGTGCCAGCAGCCGGGGAGACCTCCATATCCCCTGATCTGGCTCCCTGTGGCTGTCATTTGCAATATTTGTAACTTACCTGTGTATATCTGCATAGCATTATACGTACGCCTCTATTATGCATAGGCACCAATTGTAAATATGGTACAATATCCCTTGTGTTTAATTCAGCAGTCAGATGTTTCTGTATACTTCAGGCTATAGTACATGTAGTTACATATTTGATATTAAGGACATAGGCCCTCACCCCGAGTGGCCCAGTGGTAGATACATCACCTATCGGCCCAGGACAGGCATTTATTGGGTTAGATCAATTTCTCCAATAGTAAGCTTTCCCCCTCCCAACAGGGAATAACATGCAGACTCTGGTGATTCTGCACCCAAACCTGAGTGTTCCAGGGTTCACCAGGCACTTTGTACCTCTTATATTTAAGCAGGTTTGACCCCTGATTTTGAAACTGGGGGCTGACTTTACGCACCTGGTAGTTACTGAGAGCGTTAAGCTTCAATAAACTAATAATAGTGGCTCCTACAAGAGAGGTGTTTGGTCAACAGCCACAATATTTTGGACCACTTGTAATGCTGGCAATTTATGTGCCCTTTTCTCATTGGTGCCTGTAAACCACCATATTGGTGTCATTAAGTGCCAAGACACTCTATCCCTGGGCATTTGCACACTTTATAAAATCCATTCATTCATTCAGTTGTTCATTTGTTTAAACATCAGATCAAACAAATATCCTGGGAGCCCTGGCCTGACCTTTTGCTCAATTTGCCATGTGTGACGTCAAGATTGCTTATATTGGACATGTTTTTCTATTCACATCCATTTTGCGTCTGCCTCACCTTGAGTTCCATTGCTCCAGCTTGTTTTCCTGGGAACTTGTCTTGCAGCCCTTGAGCAACCCCCAGTTGTGTATTGGAGCCACATTCACAGAAATGCATGTATAAGTGCAAATCATGATTTGCACTTTTATGAAATGTAGTTGTACAAATGAGGACAGATCTGCATGATGTTTATAGCATGCGCCCCAAAATGCACCACAGTGAGATAACTTTTCCCCCAAATAATGGGGCAAAGGAGTTTTTTTTCTCACTATTAGCTTTGATAGAATCCACAAAGCAAAGGTTCCGTGCAGTGGTTTCCTGATTGAAACACATTAAATCAAGCCCTTTCTCATAATTAAGATGACTCGTTACCAATCAAGCTAGCTAAAGATGTGAAAATGAAAAATCAAACTGCCCACTAGCTCCACCAAACCTGACACTGCCCCCTTCTTCCTTCACTAGATCCCATCACCTATAGAATAAACTTTAGGATCGTCTGCACAATAATGGATCAAAACATCCAAAAATAAAGCTTTGCTCTCAAGAAGCCCAGCCAGTCTCATTGGCCCACTCATGTTTCGGCAACACATGCTTAGGCCTTCAGCAGGTTCTTCTGTGTATTCCACTACCTAAAGAGCCAAGAAGAATTTTCAGCTGTTCACATTTGAAGAAACTCAGGGCCAGCATTCTCTGAAAGTGTTTTACTGCCCAAAACAGTTAAAGAAACCTTCTTTTCCACTTCTTTGCTTACACCTTTCCCTACTGCTTCACATTCGTGTATCAAGAACACTGGAATAACTGCCTGTCAGCATACGACCATGCATAAATGAAGTAAGTAGATGAATGAAGATTCCTTGGACCCTCTCACTCCTGTTGTATGGGGACATAGGGCTGCTATAGATGCTTGTAACACGGGGTGACAGAAACAAAATTCCAAGGAAGGGCTGGAAATGGGATTTTTGCTGAATTTCTAAGCATTATGAATATGTTCTTATATATTTAATGAGAAGAGTGAATAAGTAATGTGAAGTGCCACATAAAGACTAGAAGTAGCAAGGGAAGAAGACCTCCTATCTGATGTGCTCTTTCCCTTGGATGTCACTAACTTGGCATAGATGAATGCTCGGATGCCATGCCATTGGAAGTGTCGAACCCACAAAGGCTGATGAGAGGAGTTCTTGCAAAAAGTCCATCCACTGGCAATCCCTCCGTGTGGCATTCCAATTCATCATTCTTTTGCCCGCCATGGAACCTCAGTTTGGATCACCCATATGGAAATCAGTCTTCACCCTGCTCCAATAGGATTAGTCCAGAACTCTCACTCTGATTGGTCTGTATACCTCTGCTCTAGTGTTGCTGTTGTTGTTCGAGTTCATGCCACTGAAGTAGACCACTCCTACAAGCCAGACCCTTTTTGCGCCAATATTATGTCAAGAAATGAAAACACGTGTGTGCCCACATCTGCAGACTTCTCCGCGAGCATCTGCATCCACAGTTAAGGCTTTGACTTTTGTTCTGTGTTGCTATGTGCGATGGTCTTCACTGGTGCTCTTTGCACGCGTCCCCACACTCTGCCACTACATTTACGCACAAGCACTCAGAAGATTGAACACTCTTGGCTAATGGCGGAATGTCTAGTGGTCGTTGTTGATCACAATGCCAAATCTTTGTCTTTCCTCCAGATAGCAAAGTTTGCCATTTCTCATGAATCAGAAAAGGAAAAGTGTATCTTTATTGGCACACATTCTCTGTAGCCAGATGACACGCCCACTGCCACTCAAGTAGAAGTCCCACCATACAAGACTTTTAGAAGGTGGTTTGTAAAGGAGCAGTTTGGGGAACTAAAAAGGTGAGCGGGCCATGATGGTGAGCGGGCCATGATGGTGGGCGGGCCTTGATGGTGAGCGGGCCATAATGGTGAGCGGGCCATGATGGTGAGCGGGCCAGGATGGTGAGAGGGCCATAATGGTGAGCGGGCCATGATGGTGGGGTATCAGCTCTAGTTGGTAGCACGAGCATTTCACACTCTTGCACAGGGATCTTTTTTGTTGTCCCTTTAAAAAATGTCACCAGGTTTCATTTTACAAAGCTAGTAACGTTTAGAAAACATTGTATGCAAATTTGGGAAGGGTTTATGGTTGTGACACCTACTCCTCCCAAACAGCGCTGAATGCAGAGTGACATTAGTGAGGTACATCACCCGAAATGGGCACAGCTCCGCGCTAGTGTAATGTAATACCGTGCCCAACCTTGAACACCACCCTCTAGGTTGCTCCCAAGATCCTCCTATATTGTCCAGTGCCAAAGTATGGGATTGGCAGCCTGCCACTATGCCCCGGGTACCAAACATTCTTGCGCCAGTTCTAAAGAAATGTAAAGCTCTGGTCTTAGAGAGACAACTTTACAAGTTATCCCATTAAACCAGGCTTATGGCACTGAAGCACATTACAAACTTTCGCAGACACATTTTTTCTCTCATCTTGCTCTTTGTTGGGCACAGTTGGCTGTCTCCAGAGGGACAAAATACAGACACTGAGCGCGACTTTTCTTCAAGCGACGCTAAACCCTTGCAGTGAACCGTGGAAACACGAGGTCACCTTTATCCTCCGTATTTTTCGTCTTCTTTGCTCTCTTTTGTGATTCTCTACCAATACTGGCGCTGCCTCTTGCAGTGTGCCTTCATTTCCTTTTATCCTATCCTTTTTCTATTTTCCTGCCCAGTTTTCCTTTGTCCCTCTGGTAGATCTGTCCCGTTTGCATTTTCTTTGTTCCTCGTACCATATTAAAGTTGGCAGCTCTTTTCTTTAAATTGTAGGAAGCCGGGAGCACAGCCACTCGAAGGCGGGTTGGTTTCTTTGACCAGCAGAAAAAGCCTGTGATCATTTCAGCAAATGAGGGCCAGGTAGACTGTTTTCCCTAGCTGAAGGGTCACCTCTATTCCTCACCACTAAAATTGCCCTTTAATGCTGCCCCGAAGGCGGGGAAGCCACTGTTAAACCACTTCATTCTCTGGAGAGGAAAATGAAAGGAAAATTGACTCTTAAAGAATTGTCGCTGGCAATCGCAGAAGACCCCATTACTTTTTCAATTTCTTTCTTATGCTGAATGTTTTTTATGTAGCACACATCTGCTTTGTTCACATAACCAAGGTGCTGTTGGCGGTCTCGTTTATCAGTGCATCGACTACTCATATTGAACTATCGTACTTGACCCCAATTGGAAGGTGAGGTCTTAGAATATCTTAGCTCATTGTGCCCCTATACCAGTAAGATCCTTCTGAACAGAAGATTTATAGCTCATCCGTAAGATGCTCCAATGTCCCATCCTAAGATGAGTAAGGATTTGGCTTGCGTGTTGGAAGCGAGACAGTGCATTGATACAGTTTATTTAGGATGCGTGAGCTGATCACAGACTCTACAGCTACCCGACAGGATCAAAGCTAGTTGTGCATTTCTGGTACAATATTCACACGAGAGGGAGCCCGAATGTCGGGAATGTCTGGAAATCATTGAATTTCCACGATGTTGAATTACATTATGGAAATCAAATTCCAATTGGGAAAGATGAATTATGGATTGCCAAGATCCCACCTGTCTTCTGACTCACATTGCAATTTGGAATTCCATCCACTTTATTGTCTAATCAACATTCAGCTTGTACCTTAAGCAGCCGCGGTCCGTGCAGATAACAGCGGTGGGGCCATGTACGGGGGGATTCAGAGGGACAATGCCTCTCACAGGAAATCCCACCATCCATACCTCTATGTAATTCCATTGCCAACTTTTTTGAAAAGAAAATCCAAGATCTGGTCAAGGATTTCCCAAAACCTATATTGACCGCCGTAGAAACTGGTATAAGTGAGCCAATCCAGGAAAATATCAACATGCCCTGCCTAAATGTATTTGCCCCCATCTCCCTAGAAGAGTCTCATCAGGCTATTCTTCTGAGTAAATCCGGATCCCCTTTTGACCCCTGCCCCCCCCTCGTTCCTACAAGCTTTGGTTAACGAGGTAAACACTATCATCAACACCATTATTAATTCTTCACTTTCCTCGGCTGAAAACCCTAGTGAATTGAAGTTAGCAGCTGTCAAGCCCCTCCAAAAGAAGCCCCTGCCTGATCCGACCATCCTCTCTAACCTCCGTCCCATCTCGCTGCTCCCGCTGTTGTTTAAATTGACGGAAGCATTTGTCAATAAACAACTTACAGAATTTTTGGAAAAAAACAACATCTTGCATGCCAACCAATCTGGCTTCAGGGCTAATCATTCAACCGAATCTGCCCTGAACGGCTCTAGACCAAGGGAAGAAGGCTGTCCTGATCTTGCTTGATCTGTCGGCAGCCTTCGACACGGTCTCGCACTCCATCCTGAGTGATCGTCTTTTCAACTCAGGAATGAGAGAGGTGGCGTTGACGTGGTTCAAGAACTTTCTTGGCCACAGACGTCAAGTTACAGTGCTAGGGGAATTCAGTTCCGAGAAAAAATACATCAGCGCAGGGGTCCCACAGGGCTCTAGCCTGTACTTTTCAACCTATATATGGTTCCCCTGATCGAGCTGATTTCTTCCTATCAGACCAGCACAATCTCATACGCCGACGATACGCAGCTCATTCTGGTGTTGGACAGAGAGCTGCCTGGAGCTGAAGAGAACCTTAAAAACTGCCTCACTGCCACTTTTGAGTGGATGAAGTGCAACCATCTTAAACGCAACTCGGGGAAAACAGAAATCTTGCCATTCGGCCCACAAAATTTGTTTTCTCCCAAACAATGGTGGCCTGAAGACACCGAAGCCCCCCCAAACACCATCTCCTCTGCCCGTAACCTAGGCATCAAGTTCGATGATGCTTTATCATTTAAGCAACAGGCAGTGGCCGTGGCAGGTACTTGCTTTCACATCATTAGAACCCTCAGAAAGTTATTTGACCTCCTTCCCCTTCCAGCAAGGAAAGCGGTAGCGGTTGCACTCATAACATCCAGGCTGGACTACTGTAACAGCCTGTATGCAGGAGCAAATAAATCTGTACTCCACCGACTACAGATGGTCCAGCACGCAACCGCCCGTCTAGTCCTGGGCTGGCCTAGAAAGTCTTCGGCCTCGGCAGCCCTTACTATTCTCCACTGGTTACCAATACATAAGCGTATTCTCTTCAAAATCCTGGTCATCACTTTCAGAGCCTTTCACTCGCGAGGACCCAGGTATTTGTCGAACAGCTTCAGGCGCTATCATCCTGCCCGCAGCCTAAGATCCTCTAATCAAAACCTCCTAGTGATCCCTAAATTCAGGCTCTCCGGCAAGGGCGGGAAATCCTCGCTGTAATCGGCTCCAGGGCATGGAATAAATTGCCACCGCAGCTTCGGCAAATTTCAACAGAAAAACTCTTCAGGAAAGCCCTGAAGACTTGGGTCTTCTCCCTTACAGACACTGCATACAAAGCCTTAGTATAATATGCACAGGATCCTTCGAACAACAGCAGTAGCCAACAAGTTCCATCTATGTTGACATCTAGCGCCAAGATGCTCCCTGGAGTGATAGCTGCGCTCTATAAATGTACCTTCCATTCCATTCCATTCCAAATAAATAATTAATTTTCCCTCTGCATCGTCCCTTGAAATCTCCCCTTACGCAGCCCCACCGCTGTTACCTGCACGGACCGCGGCTGACCTGAAGACATATCAAAACTCTCACTGACTTGCACTGCAAGTTGAAATTTCAACCCAAGCCGGCAAATTGGTCCATGGGAAATTAGATGCAACAGTCAGAATTCGCAAGCCAAGTGCTGTCACTTCCTGTTTTGGCGTGCAAAGTTCACTCAACCCAACCATGCACCTGAATTAACCAACAGGAAAGACTTGAAAGTGTGGAATATAATCTGAAGTCTTATAATGCGGGGTTTGAGTGGTGATTCCAAAAGATAAAGATCGCCGAGGAAATTATAGGTCCATTCGGCAGGCATTTGCTCCATGTAATCAATTTACTGCTTGTAAAATTACCTGGGTAGTACAGAGATACTGTGGTTGTTGGGCTTCGAAAGACTTAATCGATTAACAATTGGACCGGGTTATTAAGAGCAGTTTGAGCCGACGCAAGGGCTCCTAAGTGCAGCGAGACCTGTGTTGCACCATCTATGGTCTTGTGTATGTGATTATGGGGCGAACAGGTTTCCAAAATGTTGGGGACCTCTCCGTATTGGCCAAGATTTACAAAGCCACGCCACAATAGCTAGCTTTGCTTGCCGCTACTGCCACCCAGGTGAGCAGGATTTTAAAAGCTAAAAATGCACCTTTTGTCGATGTGTGCGACCATCCGAACGATGTATAGGTTAGAAACAAATACACAACTTTTTGCCCACCTAAAATATGTATTTCAGTCCCGGCTTCAGAACTTCACTTTGTAATATATTTGTAAAATCATGTCATTTGTTTCAAGGCTGAGACTTTTCTACCTGTGTGTAGATGGTCACCACCAGACATTGACATCATTTAGGGGTCGCCAGGGGTCACAGCTGCCCTTTGCTACCCCTAGCACTGCCTTTGCGACCCCTGGCCTCAGAGGTGGCAAATTCAGTGCCAGGAACACAGGGCCAACTGGGGATCCACTTTATTTTCTGTCAATTTTTTTAAAACACCAATAGTGAATAAATAAAATCTATTATTCACTAATAGTGTAATAAAAATGGAGTACACTAAAATGGAATGTGCCCTGGAGGTGATTAAAAAATGCTTTTAAATGCATATTGTGTGTGTGCTTGTGGTTCAGAGTATGTTTATGTGTGAGAGAGTGTGCATGTGTGAAATTGTGTGTATGTGTAAGTACGTGTGTGTGAGTGAAAGTGGAGGACAAAGGGCGTTTGATGTCTCTTCCGCTATCCCAGGCATTTCGGTGAATTGACGTCCATGACGTCCCTTGGGAATGAATACCTGCACTGATAATCCCTTGGTAATCTCTTGGGAAGGGTCTGCGCATTAGGAGAACTGTCGTTAATTAGAAGCAAAAGGTTCATGATTGAGGATTAGAGATTATCGCCATATTCACAGACAGACACATCACCCCCCTCCTTTCAGTGTCATGGTCTGGCCCACCCACGCTAAAGGTCACGTGCGTGACCTTCTCTGAGCCGCGTCACGCGGGGAGACTCGCCATTCTTCCAAATACTGATCATTCTTAGCTCTGCCAGAGGACCAAAAACCGCTCAAGCATCAGTTTCTTTTTATCAGGAATATTCAGAGTAGCAAGGCCAAATATGTGCCGCGAAGTGCACTTTGACATGTTTTATTTCAGTGCAGTCCTACGCAATAGTAAGAATGCATCTCGAGTAAGTTGATAAAGCCGCGTTTTGCTCACAAGGCAGCGCTCTAAAACGTTGGCATGAAAACTAGGAAATAACCTTAGAACGGAACAGTTTTTTCAATGGTTAGTGATGAAATGAGAGCATGTAGAGCCAGGCGACAGCGGGGCCGGGGTGACTAAGCAGGCTGAGGGTGGGGAGGGGAGGAGTCATATGAAATGGGGCAACGGATGAAGTGTGAGGTTCAGAATAAGTGCCAGTGCCCGGGGTATTTCCATGTCACTTTAAGCTGTGGGGATCGGTAGAGCCTGCGGTTTTGTTGTTTTTAAAGTATATTGAACAATTTTTCTTATTTAAAAGCTCTGCTCATAAATGGACAGCGCCACCGTGTGGTGGACTGACATAGATAGCCAGGGTTTAGAAAGAAGTAGCGATTGTCGCGATCCTCTGTGGATTCTGTGGGGGCGAGTGAAGCACAAGGGTTCCACCTCCCGACGTCCCCGGCTCTGAATATGAACAAAGAGTACCAGGGCAATCAGGCGAGGGACAGGGAATTAGGATAGGAACAGCGGGGAATGGGATACCTGTAACATAAGGAAATCATAATACACATTACAACAACACTGGGCAACCTACTCTCATTAGGTCTCACTACTTATCTCCCCAATGTGTCACCTCATACATAACCACACACCAATAACCTGGCCGGAATATGCCACAAGTTACAACAAAAGGCCTCCTCCTTCCATCAAAGACACCCTAGATAGGTTATAGCCCTCTGGGTTCTGAACCCCCTGACATGAGGCTCATCTGAGGTGCTTATCACCCGGTATAGTTCTGAATCGCTTCTACACTAAACGTCTCAGTGACTAAAGTCTTGTACTGATACCCTAGTTCAGCCCTAGTGGGGGAGTAGAGGTACAGTCACGCACACCCCAACAACCGAGGCTTGTGGTATAGTCTGAATCCAGGATTGTTCCGCACAATGCAGCCCCTCCTTAGAGCGAATCTACCTGACTGATGGCAGGCTGTGGCTCCGGAGTCGAGTGACACCACTCCGGCTTCCACGGTCGGGTAGGAAGCGTCCGCTCCTAATGCCGCTTCGGTCCGAGGCTCTGAAACCAATCCCGGACTCCTGGAACGCGGTGACGCTTACGTCAGCGTCCCGCGAGCAAGGAGGGCTCCTCTTCCTTCTGGAAATCCGTAAATGGGGAAACGCGGCGACGCTAACGTCAGCGTCCCGCGAGCGAAGAGTGCTCCTCTTCCTTCGGCAATCCTGAGTTGTAGAAAATGCGGCAACGCTTACATCAGCGTCCCGCGCTGGCGAGCTTCAGCGGTTCTTCGCTTCGTTCGGTCTCCACCGAACTGAAAACAAGTGAACAGTATTACGCGCTCCGATTGGTCCTCATCTCCCGTACTAAATAGCTGAGGTCACGCCCTCTTGCCGCCAAGCTTTCTGGGAGTTGTGGCTTGGTTGTAATTTCGGTAGGCGCACTGGATCAGCGCCTGACAGCGATGCTAAACACCGGCACAAATTAAGCAGTGAAGATAGGTTTGTCCAGATCAATCCCGCACTCGGATGCTATCCCATTGGCTGTGTTGTCCCTGTCTTGGGGAGTTCCCTATGACTGGAATAAGGGGGCAAGTGGAGTAGGGGGAGGTGTTAGGGAAAGATAAGGGGACTTGAGAAATTGGAGAAGGGTGTGAGGAGGGAAACAAGGAGAGAGGATAGGGAGAAGAGGGAAGGAAAAAGTAGGAGGGCAGAGAGTGATGCAGTCTCATAAGTGAAGAGGGCTCTAGAGGTGTGGATTGGATTGAAGAGAGGGGAGAGCATCTGTGGTATATTTTCAGGAGTTCTCTATGAATCCATAAACATTGGAAAATCTGCTCTAAACATAAGAGAACAAGCATTTGCAATGCAATAGGTCTCGCATTTGTGAGAGTTTAAGATATTGGCATTATAAATGACAATGCCTTTTATTTATCAGTTTTGATAATTAACTCATAAATAAAAGGCATTGTCATTTGTAATGCCAATAGCTCAAACTCTTGTAAAGGCGAGACCTATTGCATTTCAAAGAAGCGGCGCCATTGTCCTGGGCTGCTTGGAAAGTGAAAGCGCGCATGGCATACTGAATGCTCCAGGAAAGCATTTATTGCTTGCAGTAGGAGAAACTCATTAAAGAAAATAGTGCTTACAGACGAAATAAGACACACCGTGTAACAACAGAAGTAAAAGGGCCAGTCCTCATGGGAAGTTACCAATGAAGACAAGGCGGTACTAAGGAGGGATTAACAAGTCTATTAACAAATCAAAAGCCAGCATTTACAAAGGACAATGACACAAGCCAATGAAAAATATGGGCGGAGAGTGGGCGGAGCTTCAAGACCATACTCGAATACAGCATGCCTCACAGAGCAGAGTATGTGCTGCCCAGGCTCGACCTAAAAATGATGGAGTCAGTGTTCAAACTTTTCCAGTCTGGTCTGTGTTTGTTTATCAGGCTTGTTATGCTGCTTGCAGTTGTTGAAGGTAAAAAGTGAGTCTCCCTCAGTGGAAGAAAACGCACCCACACCGTGAGCCTGTGGAGTGCTCGAGGGCTGCAATTGACCACAGTGACTTTAGGACACAGAACATCAGAGTGAATTCACATTCTGTATATGTACAAGTGTTCATTTTTAATTCCACTGAAATATTTTAGTCGAAAGTATCTTTTATTTGAGAGTTAGTTTTAAGCTATCTTGGTTGAAGAAATGGTTTGAAAAATATGTTGGTCCAAATTTAAGAAAAGTGCATTCAGTTGTTGGACGGAGGAGGGTTAGCATGGAGTAGAATCACCAGGGTATTGACAATGTAGGGAGACGTTTTGAGGAAATATAAACCTTTTGTCCAGGTTCGTTTCTGCAAGTTTATATTTCCATAGAAGCAAGTAAATATTAGATTTTAATCCTGGACACGTTCTAGTTTAGGCATTCTGTCTGGTACAGCTTTAAAAAGATAAAAAATGATCAGTGTCATCTAAATCCCTAAAAGATCCTTTTTGAATAAGGGTAAGATCAATGAAAACAGCAACCAGCACCCGCCCGTGACGAGATTTGCAGATGAAGCGCCTTCTTGTGGTCTCCCGTCTATTTCATCCTTTAATTAAATAAAGTGCCTTCTTGAAACCGCCCCCTGCTATTTTTTATCTGTAAGAGGAAGAACTTTTTCTCTCATCTTAACCCATGACGTGTGTCTGTGGGCCTGGAGAGGCTCTGCCAAGTCCATTGTCTTCCCTAATAGAGCGGCATTACGGATTCAGCTGATAGCGGGCATTCGGGCCGCTTCCTGACCTTCTTTAAAAGGGAGCTCTTTGCAGCCATCAATCACTGCCGCTGCAAGATGATGGCCTTCCATTTATTCCTCTTTCAGGACTAAAAGCACGTTAAGTGTAGTATCTGGCAGCCGAGCGTTCTTCTTCGGCCTTAGTCTAGCACCGCGTGCCTGCTTGTCCATCTTACCACCTCCCGTAACTCCCCTCCAGGAAGTCCCCCTCCTAGTGACCGTGTGTCTGCATTCATCTTGTAAGTACGAGTAGTGTAGCAATTACCGTCAAACACAGTGTGGCTTGACACAACAGCCACAAAATGCCACGCAAGCGTGAAGAGACCATGGATGTTGACTAACGAGTCACTCGCGATAGCAGATGTGAGATCTTGTGCCCTTTTGTTCCCAACGACACGGTGTTTGGACAAAATATCAGAAGCACAAGTATTGTGGGACAGGAACATCACGTTAAAAATATCGAGGACAAGAATAGCGTGTAGCTCATTTTCTATGGGTAAGTAAAGTTTTACTATATATTACTCCTCATATATGTACCTTGATGATATATATATATCCTCAATGTAAATCGATTTGGAGTTAAGATAAGTACATTTATACCTATCCATTTGCACTTACCTCATCGATATTCTTATCCTCTCTCCTTTTGACACGATATTCTCTCCACACGATATTTGTCTTCCCGATATTCTGTCGCTGATCCAATGCCATCACAAGGTTAGACCATATTCCCAACTTTAGCCTATCAACAGCCTCTTCTTTGTTCCAGGGGAGTTAGAGAAGAGGCAAGAAGTGTAAATATAGACAATACTCATAGGTCTCAACGCCATTTTACTTCATATTGCTGCATTTGCCTACTTGCCCCTGGACCAGGGCAGCCGGGCAGTGCTAATGGTATCAAAGGTTGCCATTGTGTCTGTGTCCAAACAGTTGCAAGGACTGGACCTACTGAGAGCAAACTCTATAAATATCAGAGGGTTTTCACCCTGACTGCCCAAGGAGAAGTTGGCAGCCTCATTAGGAGGGTGATCTGGTTGTCTAGTTGGATTGCGCTTTGTGATGCAGACCCAAACACATGGTCCTTTCCATTTTACAGCTGGAGGTTAAGAATCACACGTCAATCAGTTTCCCAGTTCTTCATGACAACCTAGAGACAGCTACTTGTAGGTAAATGGGCATCGTTGCGCGGGTCTGTCCTCCAGCGAAAGCTGAGGTTTATGCGGAGAGAGGGACTATCTGTTCACTCCAACTGGGTGAGTGACTGAATACCTTTCTCCCTGAAGAATCAATTTGTAGGGGGTTTAGCCGTTCTCACCTTGGTCTCCATGGCGATCAAAGCCTAGGTTGACCAGTGTGCAGAGGGGGGATCTATTGCAGGTTGGGACACACCTCATGGCTGTAGATCACACCATGAATGAGGAATACAAGACGACGAGGGACATGCCGAGTTAGTAACTATGTTCAGGGATTTGATTTAGACAACATTTTATTGTTTTCATGTGAGAAAAAAACAAAAGCCATTGGTTGCCAGAACTTAGTACATCAGAAACAGACAATGATCCATGCACTGCTGTGGTACACATGCCCGGACATGCGTGGTAGTACACAGTGAAACAGGTTAATGATGTACACATCCGGCAAACTCGGGCAGCCCAAATGCATGACATATTTCTTCTGCTAGAAACCAACAAACAACAACATCCAACAGCCACCATTATGTTCAGGGATAGCATCTTTGGTCCGATGGAAAAAGCTTCTTGGAAGTAGGCAAGCCGCACAAGGCAGAATCGACTCTCATGCTACATGCCCGAGAAGACTTAGAGCAAGTGAGGATGCTATAGATGCTCATAGATGTCCTGGCGGTCACGGCTCAGTTCCCCAATATCATCCCCGCATGTGTTATGACTCTTAAAAATGGCAATTCATTTTTCTGCATTCTATGATGTTACAGTCATGTTGTGATTCTGTACATTTAGACTAAGACAATCCAGGAAAAGAGAGAAGGTTTGTCAAGCTCTAATGTAGAATCCCTTTTGCATGGCATACAGGAACCAGGGCAAAGATGTTTGTGTGGAAAGTACCTGTCGCCGCTACAAGAACTCGATATGTACTGTGAATATTGCATTAGTTGCTTGTCCTTACTCGTGATGATGGCGGCTTTGCAAATGCGTGTCATGCTTCACATACTCAGTAAGTACTTCATGGAGTGCAGTGTGTATTCTGATTTACTCTACAAGACAATGTCAAACAAAACCAGAGAGGCTGAGACCAGCTCTGCGCACAAGGTGATTCGTTGTAGGACCTTTGTACTGAGCAGAGGCGCAACTAGAGCCAAATTTCGAGGGGGGCTAAGAAAGAATTTCGGAGGGGGCTAAAACTTTAAGCAATAGGCAGAGTGGAGCTGCCGGGGCTCTTAGAAGGGGTGAAACAACAGCGAGGCCTCATTAACGTGCAAATGGTCTTTTAAAGACCTGTGAAGTGCTCTGGTGCGGTTGTGTGTGTGCCCGGGAAGCTGTCTCAGCCCGGGCTGCCACACGCGACGGGGGGGGGGGGCTGAAGCCCTGTGAGTCCAATGAGTGTTGCGCGCCTGGTACTGAGTGATCCAAGCGATGAAAAGAAAAGAAAAAAGAATGAGATGTTGGTAGCACAAATAACAGTGGTGTATGCTTGTATCTGTAAAAAATGGTTTAAGTCTTGAGTTATGTAAGTCTGACGCCAAATTCAGCGCATGTATTTGGTAGTAACGGTGTGTTAATTTCACTTACATTCTTCCAAAAATAACGAAGTAGGGTACAAGCACATAAGAGTGAAGTCAACCCCAAGAAAAACAAAGCAGTTCTCTTTAAGGTGAAAGAAGAGTGCAAAAATGGCACCTCCTGCGATCAGTCTGGAACATGAACTGTGTTTACACCCTATGGACAGCAGAACAGAGTGGTGATGGCTGAATCATTGCTGAACAAAAGAATGCCAAGGACAGAGGAACAGGCACACCTAACTCCCTGGAGGGGCGGTTCACTGGCTCATGAGGTGCTATGAAGCTGAACAGCAGACCAGAAGGCACTAATGACATAACGCAAGGCCTGCCTGTGCCTGTTGGAAGAAGAAGAAGAGCTTCATTCACAGTGGCGGCTGGCAACCTTTGAAAGTGATGAGTCGAGCGAAGTGCACCACCACTTCCCAAAAAAATAAAATAAAACACCTGCTTCCTCCATAAGCCCATAATTAAACAGCCCCTGCCAAAAGCCCAAAATAATACACTCCCTCCATCCAAAAGCATATATAAAGCAACTCGTCCCTCCACTCAAAATAACACTAATATTTAAAAAAAAAAAAAAGTTAAATAAATAATCTTTAACGACTGACACACGTCGTCCGGTCCTCCTCAGTGAATTTGCAGTCTGCTGTGGAGTTCCCCTTACCAATCCTGGCACTGCTCTCATGCTGCTTGAGAGAAGGGGCAGGATTGGATGGAGCAGGTTGGTCAGATGTGCCTACAGGCACTGGAGGCCTATGCTTTCTCTCCACCCAGCTGTCTAAGACGGCTGGGTGTAGAGCTGCAGTTTGCCCATGACAGGTTGGCCTCCATAGGTCGGCCGGCCAAACTGACAGGCGCACTTTGGAACGTCTGGCCAGTGCTCCAACCCTCAATGCTGCCAATCGGCAGCTGAGGACACGCCCTTTTCTTGCCTCGGGGCACTGTGTACGACGCACACATTGGCAAATAATTTATTTCATTGCCATTTTATTATTTCACAGGCGGCTCTCAGCGGGGGGACGCTCCCCCGCCCTTGTAGAGAAACATCCATCAGTTGAAAGACACAAGAGAGACATCACTGCCTCCGGCACATGGCACAGCACTATGTTCTGGACCATGTTTCCTGGAACCTCAACTTTCATGCCTTCCGAGACCAACACCTGTTTATGGCAACTACCTGTTGCCCGCGATTGTAGCTGCTATGACTGTGTCAAGCAGCCCTACCCTGGCAAAAAAGGGTACAAAGAGCTCCTGCGTTCAACAAATCAGGTGCCAAAAGTCCCACCCAGGCATACGGACTGGTACCTTGATGCACATGGACAGAATCCACCTCCAGATGGTTACACAGCTTTCTTCTGCTTATGACGAGCTTCTCTTGAAAGAGGCAAGTTTAGCAAGGTGGCTCTTATCATTGATGGAAAATCAGACATAGAGCTGAAGAATGGTTGAAGGCTTCAGGAGCACAAGGAAAGAAAAAGGGAGCATATGTTAGACCCGGGAAAGGAACTCTACTGTGCTTTTTTAATAAGGACATGGTTGCGCTCAGTAATATGGGGCTCCTCTCACTTGCCTGACTGGTGCCCCCATCACTGTTTCATTCCACTGTCTTGCTCTGCTCCTCATCACTTGCTCAGCACGTAAAGACACCCTGAATCTCGGACCACCAGGAGTGGATTGATAAAGATGGGGTAAGGGACAGTTCGAAGATGGTTTCTGCGATCTTGTGGTCAACACCCCTGCTGGGAGAAGACTTAGATGACATCTTGGACCACTTCTCCAGGTAACCTCTCTTAGGCGGATGAATTGCCTCCAACCATGCTTAGAAGGCTTGGCCTGTATATGTCCTATGACCTTCGGGCCTGGCAAAGAACCAAACTGAAATGACCCCTGATGACACTTCTCTGTGTCAAGCATAAAATGTGACTGTCCGTGCTTCCGTGAACATTGAGGACCCCAGAGTTTCGTACTTATCAGTTTCTTAAGTGATTTTGTGCCTCTGTATGGACTGCCGTATTCCACATCTGTAATCAGGACCACTGGGATTATGCACTTGTACGATCACGGCGATTTTCACATAACTATAGATTTGCCGCATTTCCACATAATTCTTCATCTGCTGCATAATCTGCAGATTTCAACACAATAATGTTTCTAGCTCAAATGGTTCAAAAGTTTCTGAAAATGCAGCGACAAGTGTTGCCGCACAGTGAAGGGCGCTTTGCAAAAGTTGATTGGTCACCTTTCTGTAGCTTATCGCTATATTTGAGTATTAAACTGTTACTAAAGAGGTGCGGCTAATACCCAGACAGTGTTAACAAGTTTAAAATTGATACAATAATAAAGTAATACTATCCCATAGTGTGCCACATATTGTGCACTTTCTTGCAGCACAATTTACTCAACCCTGTGGCACAATTATGCCCCCCACTGCCACATAATTCCAGTGGCCCTGTCCATAATATATGCTCTTTGTGGTAAACTACCTCCAGTGTCTTGTCACTCTCTTCCAGTGGAGGGAATAACAGCATCACACCGCTAGCCCTCTCGACCCCTTGACCCTTGTGGCATGTTCGGCCCCTGGCCCCTGTGGTGGATGGGGTAGCCTGAGCTAGGCTGCCCAGAGGAGACAGAGAGAGCTCCAGAATACTGGGGTCTTCTCGCCTGCACATTGTCAGGATCAGTTTATCTCTCCCCCATCTCTGGTGCATGGTCTCTGCCATGCTTCAGGGATCTTGTAGACAGCACCTCTGGTCTCCTTGAGTTAACTTGGGGTGCTTCTGAGGGGGGGGGGGGTAAGCTTTAAGGATTGAGGCGCACCGCTACAAGTGCTGACTAGTGCAGCTCTTCTGAGTTTTTATTCCTAGCAAGTGGCAGCTAGACCGAAAGTCCAGTGCCAGTTTAAGGATGGCATATCATCAGTACAGGATAAACTATCTGCTTCACATGTGCAGCCTCCTTGACACGCTGGAATGAGCTTTATATTAATAGGTTCAGCCCTATTTCCCATGTATTGTTATAGTGCAGTTCCACCCCTACCCGTTGCAAGTCCCAAACAATACTCACATGCCCATGTGCACACACTGCCACGTACCACACTTACATGCCATAACAAATGTACCTGCCCAGGTGTGGCTATATATGCCAAGCACAGGCTCATTTGTCAATATATTATCAGCCATACACGTGTACGGCCACCCTATACCACGACAGCTTGATGCGCCTACATTCAGTCTTATATGTCTTTGTAATGACTCATATAGCCGTGACTGATCATCATACGCCAACACTGTGCCTGGGTGAGCTGCACAATCCAGCATACAGCCTCAAATGATTATGTCCTACTTCACATGCCACCGTCTTATGCCAGGAACAGCTAGAATGCCCAGCGGTGGCCGCACGAGTCCATGTGGAGCCTGATGTGGCCGTGCACCACCACAATATGCCAACGCCAGCTTCCTGTGCCCTGCCTCATCCTTGCATGCCCATTTATGGTTTTGTTTGTCAACAAGCGGCCATCATACGTCACTGTATCACACGTTAATGCCTGCGACAGCTACATAGGTCCAGCCAATGTACACCTCAGTAGAGATGCAACTGGCACATACTAGGTCGTACCAGCAGCGCCCAGATGCCCCATGGGGTGACAGTGTTGCGCTTTATTAATGCTGTTGGATTGATTCCTGGCAGGTATTACTGTCATATGTCAGGAACAGCTTCACATACAAGAGTTCAACGATCACATGTGCAGGGTCAGGCTCACATGTACATCGTCAGCTTCATTCAGATGTACACGTCTTGGGGGCCCATCCCTGGGTACCTCGTGAACCACCCGGTGTGTACATATGATGGACTCACGTGTGGCACTTGGTGCCAGAGCCCCATGCGATGGGCCCACGTGCGGTACAAGATGTAAACAGAGAGCATGCCTCGCCGGCTGCCTCCGCATGCAACGTCCGGCCTCATTTATTTTAATAGTTGCTGTTTTGTTCCAGCACAAACGGCTTTAGGAAAGTTTACAGAAAACGCAGCACTGACAATATATTCGGGTCTGATGAGGTTTATTTGGAGGTCAGCGGAGGAAACATCAGTCATTTCAGAAAGAAAAGTGGAAAATGAAGATTCATTACCGTTTCCTGTAGGACAGAGCAGGGGCTGGCGATTCCTGCGATGGGTGCAGATAAGAGCAGGGGAGGGGCTGCCACCGCCCCCAAAACTCGTGCCGCCCGGGGCTGACCGCTCCCCCCCCCCCCCCCCCTTGCTACGCCAGTGTCAGAGCGTTTTACATGAGCAACAGTTGCATTACAGACACATTCATTTTGTTCCGTACGATTAAGGTATTTGCCCAGAATCACTGGATGCTGAGTGTCGCTGACGAGACTCAGACCTGGTCCCCCAGCTTCGAGATCGACAGCTCTAGCCATTAGGCCACATCCTCAGAAAGTTGACAGTAAGTGGTTTATCAACAGAAAAGTCTAAAGTTGCTGCTTGAAGGCAAGGATGTCGGGTACCATTCTGAATGTGTTGGGTAAGGAGTTCCAAAATGTGGGAGCAGCTTTGGAGAAAGACTGTCTTTGAGCCAAAGATGATTTCGAGGTTGAAGCGAGAGGGAGGTGTCATTTATAGAAGGTCCCAGAGGTAGCCATTTAGAGGACCCCCCATTCAGCACATGGCCGATAAAGATCAGTGGGATATAGGGGCCTTCATCACATTCTGTGTGTGGGGGGTCATTTTTTGTTATGTTTTAGCACACCAGCCCATCACAACAACAAATGTCCACAAAGCTTTTTACTGCCCAAAAATGGGCGCACATTTCCCCGTTCAGAGCGGCAAAACTCCGAATATGCGGTATTTTTCCAAACACACATCCCACCAAGTTTTATCTGGCAAAATGTATGTGGATAAAAGCTGACCTAATACTGCACAAGTAGTAATCCGGATTCAGACAGAAAATCCTGTTGATGCCTTAATCAGGATTGATGGCCCTATGCAAAGGAGGGTTCGTTTAGGAAATGTTGGCCAACAGATGTGTGGGTAAACGCCTGGCAGCACCGCATCTGGCCTCAGCACAAGGATGCAGGGACGGATGGGCAGGCTCTGTACCAGCTGCCGGTTGCCCTCACCTTCCCCGCTCTTTGTCTTATATAAATATACAGTAAGTGCTGGCAGGCCTCACATACGTCCGATGGTTTATGACTCAACCGTGTTAAGCATTTTGGACAGTGTGTTTCTGGAGACACGTGGAACAAACAGTTCGGCAGGAACGTCACACAGGAGAATGTTAAAGGACCTCGATCAAAGGCATGTAAACAGCGCGTGAAAACAGAAAAGGCGCTCGGCTGCCAAAGAAAACAAATCTATCTTAGAGAAACAAAACACACATGGTAACATCCCACATGCCAGGGGAATCTTGTTCTGCCAATTTTACGGAAATCCGCTCCAAACCGCATTTAAAAATATCTATTTATAGTGAAGCGCATTGATTGAACGCAGGGCGGCCCACTTAGCCGCAAGGGAGGCCGCAGAGTTAGTCTTGGGTTAATATCCACGCAAATGCATCAGTGGCCCTTGTAAGGTACATTATTACCATCAAATATTGGAAACGCAACCAAGGCCGTAACACCGAGCCCTGTGGCTCGTGATGAGGGGGCGTAGCCCTTCACAGGCCCCCCAGTCTACGTAACTATGAGATACAGGAGTCTCAGGGGCCCGGTCATATTCTTCAGGGGCCCCAACATTTTGAGTTATGCCACTGTCTGCAATGCAACTCAACTTGACACTCGTTTGTCTGACGGTATCATGGCTGCGAATCGTGAATCTACAGCGCGTGACTAGGGAATACTGACATGGCCCAAGCTGGAAAAGATTTGGTCAAATTATGGAACTTTGTGGGCGCACCTTCTCTGGTTGTGAATTCTGTGTATGGACAGAGGCGATTCTGCTCTTCAACAGGCACAAACGAATGGCGGTGTAGGAAATTTACGACTTCCAAGCATCGATTGAGAGGGGATCGCATTGACACAACCACATTGATTTGAAAAGCATTGATTGGAAATAACATTGGCTGGCAAATATGTTGAATGAAAAAGTTTTTCCAACCAAACTGCACATCTCCTTTCACTGAGTCTGTCCTTGGTGTCTACGAGGAAGAGAAGCAAACAGAGAAACAGTGGAGTGAGAGACCAAGCGGGCATAGGAGGAGAATTTAGGGAAAAACATGATGTGGCAAAGGTAGGTTATACAGAATAAGTAAAAGGGCACACCTTAGATGGAAGGAGAAGAAAGATGCATTTCCACCCGAATGTATTTGAAATCCGCCAAAAAGCAGCAACACAAACCAAAATCACCATGGCAACATTTCGGTGCAGTCAACACTTTGGAAGTGAAGACACTTCCCACAAAATAATCCCAACAATATTTGGCAAAGGATACCAGAAGCTAAGAGAAAATGAGTCTTGTTTCCTTTGTAATGTGACTGGGGAACAGAGAGGTCTTCCCCAGACCCCACCTGTCTACTGTGGCCCATTTGGTGAAGTCTCTGGATGAGAACAGCCCCTGGAAGTGGGCCCGGGCCAGGCCTACGGTAGGTTAATGAATGAGCGAGGGAAGAGGCTGCGACGCACCTTTGTATGTACTCAGATCCCTTGATTGAGCTGCCGTCTAAAGCAAAGTCGACATTTGGACGCATTCATTTACTCTTCGCGAATTGCACCCAACATGCTACAGAGCGCCGTCATTACTCCTAACCAGCCGCAAGGGATGCTGAGAGGGTCTGACCGAGGAAGAGAGGTGTTATCTTATGCTTGGGTTTCCAGCAGGAGACCATATCGAATTGTATATCATTGCTTGTTGAGTGTGATTCATGGACAATGCCAGGGGCCAGCTCCTGGGACCAGCAGACAAAGACACAAATACAATAGATAATGAACAGATTTCAATGGTGTAAGCATAGGGGATACATCATCGTGCTCGGAGACAGCGAGATAATCTTGAAAATCAGGTGGAGAGCTGAAATAAGGAAGAGCAAGCTTATATGGAAGTGAAAAATAGAACTGGGAGGAGGGCACAAAGGAAGCTCATAAAATGCTTTGGAGGGACAGTTCAAGTTCCTTAAGTTGTTTAGGCTGACCCCTGAAGCAGGTATTGTGCAGATTGTGAAGTTGTCTAAGCAATCTGCCAACTAACTTGGACGAGCGCCATTTTGGGATAGTTCCTTTTTAGTCCTTGCTGGAGCACACAGCATCATCAAGACTCAGGGCTTGATTTAGAGTTCGGCGGACGGGTTACTCCTTCACAAACGTGGCTCATATCCCCTCTGCCATATTACGAGCAGGACGTTGACCCTGAAATCGTTTACTGTTAAATGGACCTCCAATAATGAAATGTTGTGACCAGCTTGCAACGCCACAGTAGAATCTTTAGCTCGTTTTGTCTGTCCAGGGTACGGCAAACCACAGAAAAGACGGATCTAGTCTATTTGCAAGCCTTTGGGCACACGTAGCTGCTGTGCGGCTCTTAGAGGTCTGATATAGGACCCTCGCTCACTTTACGCTAGCTCTCTTGCTAAATTTGGGGCTGCATGTGGCAAATTAGAAGAAGGGCTCTTAACTCATAGCATTGTTAGGGGGGAGGGATGACCACTGGCCTACTGTTTGTACCTATGGTGCATAGGACACTAGCCAAATATGTTGCACTTACCAGCGCTTAGACGCCTCAGGGCAATAATGCACTATACAAATAAAGTTAACATAATATAACTTATATAGTACTGTACTGTGTATCTCCTCTGGGGCACTGTGATCTTTTTAGATGTCATTTTTTTATTTTAAATCTATACTTATTATATGTTGATGACAAGGGAGGCCAGTTCTATGCACTGAATCCTCTTTGTATTTGTTATGTATTTTAATCTATTTATTTTAATCCTACTGCTCTATTGTAGCATGTCTTCTGCTTTTATGGCTCTGGTCGCCGAAATAAAGTTTATTGACTTGACTTGACAATGGCTATAATGGACTTGTAATATGGTGGACGGGATATCCGTCATATTTGTGACAGAGTAATCTGTCTCCCGAATTTTAAATCAAGCCTTTGGTTTCTAAGTGGGAGAGATGTCTTCAAATCAGCACTCTTGACATAGAACCATCACCACAGTGGTGGCCGGCACGGATCGTGGGTGGGGGTTGAGGGAGAAGCAGGTGAAAATAAAAAATAAATAAAAGAACTTACCTTTTTGCCACGTCTCTCCTTGTAGTCCCTCCCTCTGGCCGGAACAAGAAGCACACCCAGGCTCCCAGTCAGCCAATCACAGCGCTTCAATGCAGCGCTGCGATTGGTCTCAACGCCATAGTTCGGCATTCAGACGCTGACTGTGAGCCTGGACATGTTCTCCATGCAGGCTGTAATGCAGCCTGGGTGGAGAACATGCAAAGTGTGCATGAATGTTTTGCCAGCCCGAGACGGGCGGCCAAACATTCATGCGCACTTACAGTGTGCTCACCACTCCCCCTGCTCCTGTCGTGAGAGCAGCCCCGCCCCGCGAAGCTGCCGGACATCAGGACAAAATAAAATGATAATAACACGACAAGTTATTATCATTTTATTTTTCCTTAACTTCCCTGTTAAGACGCAGTGGGGGCGATGCTCCTCCGCTAAGGAGGAGGAACCACCACTTCATCACCATTGACTAATATAAGTGCGTAGTTCTAGGGGGGCCATGACATGTGAAAGCCTGTCTGGGTTCTCATTATGCTAAGAAGCTTATGGTTTGAGCATTGAAACAACTGACATTTAAATAGGACATTCATTTTATGGTCTTAGCGCAACTTAGAAAAGGCGACAGTGTGTTTGCACATGGAGGTACACACCAACCACCCAAGAATTCAGCAGAGACTGTCAAACTCAGATCCTTTTTATTATGTGGGGCTCCCACCCCCACAACCACCTTTCATTTCACCCCCACACAACCTTTCGAGCCACTTGGCGTTCAAAAACACGGCTCATTATGAAGACTGACATAGCAGATGTGCCCAAAATACATCATATTTCACCTGGGACCAGCCATGCTGTGATATTGCCTCCACAGCTCATGTTGAGACTTCCTGCATAGCTTCACCGCGCCTGGGGTGGATCAGAGCGAAGTCCTGGCAGGCGGCTCTGAAAATGGCAGCCATGTGATGTCTGGAGCCCTCTGCGGGTGACATTAAACAGGAGAATTACAAAACAATTTTAGAGAAATTAATGCTTTTGTGGATGAGCTAACACAGTGATTTTTGTTTTGTTGGGTCCGTGTTCATTCTAGAAGTGCCCCCCAAGGTGTTCTCTCTCATTTAAAGAGGTAATCTGGTGGCTGCAGACATCTGCAGATCGGACATTTCACAAGGCACACAGCATAATTGCATTTGCATGGACATAAAACGGTCCTATAACCATGGCTGCACACACACACAGACAGCTGTAGAATCCGGAAGAAGGCAGAGAGTGCCCGACAGGGAGACGAGCAAAGGTCAAAGGTTAATGAGAAGGCCAACCTTCAAAAGTCACTCTAATGAGAAGTGATGCTCAGTTGGGTGTCCCCAACATCCTCCTTGGGGTTTCTCTGTAATTTGAAGAGGCAGTCCCACCGGTGCTTTATTGCAACTTGTTTGACAGCTTAGAAGAACCTAAACCGTTATACGTGCACCCCGAAACACAATTTTCCCAATATTTTCGACGCAAAGCGAACCCCTTAACAGAACCGTCCCCCTTCGACGAGTATCAGTGAGTGAATTGAATGGGGATATAGTCTGACCTTTTAGACAGTGCACACTATCAATGAAACACTTCCAATTGTTTAAATTATGGGGGGGTAGAGCTACCCCCCTGAATGAAACTAATTTTACTCATGTACATACCTCGGGCGGCTGTCTGGATGGCAGCCATGTTTACTGGGTTTTCCTTGGTATTCCATGAGCAGGACGAACCACAAAATCATATTTATGAGGTCATGCATAGCAACGTTGTGTGGCTTTGAAAGGCCTCGTGGATGTGGAGTAAGACAAGGCAGCGCAAATCGCTGCGTTGCCTTACTCTGCACTCAGGAGGCATTCCATGGGCGTTGCGGTGGGTGTTCTCATGCAACACCCATGGATTTTGAAGCTTCCCCAGATTTACAGCTAAAGCTGGGAATGCGCTAAAACTTTACACCTTCCCAGCGGAGGCGCAACAAGGAGATATGGCTTTATTTTTCCTTGTTTTTTCCCCTTTTCTTTGTGTGTTGCATCCTACATCCTGCAGCACACATAGAAAGAGGAAAAAGCCATCCAGGATTGTTTCAGGGCAGGAAGGTGCCCCTTCCGGCACAAAACCCATCCTGCCTTCTATACAGGCCTCCTCGCACCGTGGTGGAAGGGTGCCTGCGTTGGCGCTAGGCTGCCAAAATGGTGCCAGCACAGGGGGAAAGGATGCAGGACAGCACAGCAAGGGGACTTGCTAGGCTGCTCTACGCCAAATCCCTGTAAATAATGCCCGAGTGTGGAAGCAGCCTGGTCCCGTATGTGGTACCTAGCTTGCCATGATGTTCACCAGCAGCTTGTTCGGGCCATGATTTTTACTGTAGCAGCAATCATCTCCCGAACATTAACGTTCATGCTTCACTTGTCGAAAACGACAACTACAGACAGCATTTTGCCTATAACGTTTAATTGTGTTTGATATCAAAGCTGGCTTCTAGCCACAAACTAACTCTGGTTCGAACGTTGTGGTACATACAATCTGGATTACTTTATCTTTTATATAACATAAACCAGCATAGTATAGAGGCATGTTTGCAACCAGTTAAGCATAGCAAACTATTTTGTGTACAGGGAACCAAGACTAGCTATGGTGCGGAATAAGGCTGTCTGTATATAATCTGGACGTACGCGCCTCGTCCCACTGTATGGCCACCAGACTCATCAAACGCTTCCAATATAGTAACTTTGCTTTTCGAGGCACCTTATCTGACATGTATGACACCCTCAACATCCCTTTTTCTCATGAATGTTGACTGGATCTATATGAAAATAAAGAACCCATTACGGAAACCCTGTGACAAAGAAACCCTGGCCACAATATTTAATTATGTCTCACCATTGATCCTTTTTTGGGGGGGGGCTCTCGCCCCCACAGCCACCTTTCATTTCACCCCATATTCCTGGTTAGATGATGCCTGGTTTCACTTTAGTCCTCAAAATTCTTTCTTACGGTTTTATTGCGTTTCTTTATTGTGGGGTACAGATTTTCTCTTAAAACCCTGTTGACGTGTAGCAAACAGCGAGCCTTTACAAGTCCAATAGCTTAGACCCAGCAGTAACAGGTTTCCTTACTGTCAGTGGGCACAGGGTTCAGGCGGCTTTGGGACTTATTAGCCATGCGTGGCATGAAGAAGTACTGCTTGGGCCCTGTGATCTATAAATAACCCTCCATCTTTGACCTGACCAGGTCCCTAATTAAATTTTGTAGATGTGTGTTACAAGTCTACTTGTCGTCCCTGGAATCCCAGGTTGAATAACGTTTTGCTACTCAGTGCATATTGTCAGTTTAACTTTATTTATTCCGCTTTACGCTGTCCCAGACATTGATTGTTTTGCGCATCACATGACCGGCACGCCAGCGTCTCCCCACGTGACCCAGAACTACCTCCTCAATAGAGAGGCTTCGTCCGGGGTCTCGACTATTCTTCCGGGGGACTGGACCAATCACTAGTAGGCTAATACGCTTACTGATTTGTGGTTCTGAGTGAGTACTATGGTGTTGTAGGGACTCCGTAAGCACGCTTGATACTGCCTAGAGTATACACGTGACGATTGTAATTTTTTCTTTACCTAGATTTGGAAATTACAAATCGAGTGATCCCGTCTCCCTTGAGGCGCGCTAACACTGCCCTCTAAGTACGCGCACTTCCCTCTTCTTTCTTCACTCTCGGCCGTTGGTTTATCACATTTTTTATTATTTCACTACGCTAAGCGATCTTGAAATTCACTTCGTTTTTAGCGGCACGCCCACCACATTGAGTGAGGTTGTGGTTTTTACCCACCACTATATTCTAGTTATACGTGGGTTAACTCTAACCAGGGCTATCGGGATATTTCCAGTTTTACCCCTTGGTTATACTGGTGCACTAGTACATTTGTACTCTATTCAGAGTACATAGACGCCCACTCCTTTGAGACTCGCATGAGTGGGTATGGATTAGTTGTGTATGGCCCATATTCCCTACTGTTCTAGATGTGTGATTACTGATCACCTTTATTGAATATGTTTGTGACTATGTGAGCACACACACTCACCATTGATGGAGTTCACTTATTGTTTCACGACTGTGTCACGCACACGGTTTTTATTGGCAACAAATATGAGCATTGATTCTGCGAATAGAGTGACGATTATATGTATTTTTATATGTTTGTCCTGTGTTCGTTTGTGCTTCCTTTACAGATTTTTCCTTTCGACGACTTGGAGAAAGGTTTTCCTAACCGTTAGTAACGGGTTAGGTTTCCAATACTGACCGTGGTCAGGGCGCACCTTAGCGAGTGTGCACCTCCCGGTTCACGTTTTTATGGTCCTGACGAAAACCTTAGCAATAGCGACTTGATGGTTGAAACATGTAGACCTTAAATATATTTTTCACTTTTTATTAGATACCATAGGTCAATTTAACCTTCCCTGGTATCTTCACTAGGTTTTAATCATCGTCCAAATTACCCTAGAATAAACTATTTTCAATTGGGTTAAATCTGGCCAATTTTTATCTAAATTCACTATTTACCCCAAAAAAAACCCAGCTCCACTGTAGTCAGGTGTCGTAGCACACCCGGATGGCACTCGGCTATCTGGGTGGGACCTCGATGATGAAGCATGTCACGAACTAGGTTGGTGAGTGAGGGGTCTTCTTAAGAAAGATTATTTCTTCACTTGCTCCACGTGCCAATAGCCTATAGACAGTTCTCTGTCATCTGAGCGTACTCCCTCATTTTGTTTGATATTGCTACTCAGTGCTTCAGGAATTGGGATGTGTAGAAATGTGTGTCCCTGACTGTTGGCGCCAAGACGCCTGGGCAATCGAGCGCTATATAAAACCCCTACGTACTTGGTGCAAGTGCAGGATGTGAGGTCATCGCCGGGAGACTAAAGGCTCTGCAGTGACGTCATCTCTGTGGGACGGTCAATGTCCCTGTTCAGCAGTGCTTAATTTGAGCTGGTGGTTTCCCAAGTCTGGCACCAGCACTTCATTGTTAACACCAGCACTTTTTACTGCCTGCCACACGGTATTGTATTGTATTGTATATCGATTTGTAGAGCGCGATTGCTGCCCGACGGGCGTCCACGGTGGTGCTGTTGTCTAATTTTGAGATAACACAATAGTCGTTTATTATTTCAATGTGCTTTAGAAATATTTAATACCTGCTACCCGAGTCACTCTTATAGATTTGGGGGCCTGGGATGGTCTGAACCGTCACACTTCTAGGACTGTGATGGTTAGTAGTTGTGTCGGTTCTGTCCATGGCAGCCCTGGCAGAGGCAATGTGTGGTACTAGCTGCAATAGTCTCCTGACAAGAACCCTGGCACTGATTTGTTTACAAATTAAGCACTGTTTGCCAGGCGAAGAACTTATTGATGTTTTTGCAGGCGTTGGTGTGGGGCGAGGGAGGCGGGTGGGGATCTGTGTTATGAGTGAGGCAGGATATGGAAAGGGTGACCTTTCATATAGTGATATCATTGCACTATGTAAACACCCGGGTAAATACGAACCAATGAGCGTGCTGCAGATGTTTATAGGTAAATCGGTGCAGGGTGCTGCTAATCGCCCCACTGAAGCGGTGCCTGTGTGTGTGCCACACCGTGGCGAGGGAGCCTCGGAGAGACATGCAGCCTGTGTGTCATTATTCACCCCTTTCATGCAGGTTCTGCCTCTCATCCGTCTGGGGAGGAGGCCTGTGGGGCCGAGGTCCCATCTGGGTCGCATCATCCCCGCATGTGATACACACAGCAGCAGCGTGTCGAAGGTGGCAAAAGAGGCCACTTTTCCTATTAACCCGGCTACATTACTGGAGAGGCAGTTTCTTTGGGAATGGCAGCGGTCGCTGCTGTGTGTGTGTGTGCGTGTGTGCGTCCGCGCGTGTGTGTGTCAGTATGTGTGTGAGGGGCTGTGTGTGTGTGGAGGTGTGGGGGTGGGGCTGTGTGTGTGCGTGTGTCAGTGTGTGTTTGGGTGTGTGTGTGGGTGTGTGTGTCAGTCTGTGTGGGTGTGTGTTTGTGAGAGTATGTGTGTGCATATGTGTGCTTGTGTGTGTCTCTCACATACATACACATGCATGCAAACATACACACGACGCACACATAAAACGCAGGTAAAAAGAACATCACCTGCCCCAATACACACACACACATCTGACCTTACAAACTCACAACACATACCCACAGATAAACATTCAACCATGTCTACCAACACAACCACCTCCCCTTCAATATGAATGCCCTCACACGTGCCCAAACTCACACGTGTGCTAAAACCCACACAAGCCACATGCACACAAAGACAAACTGGACACACGCATAAACATCGAACCCAACAAATGTTTATAGAAAACAACATACCCACAAGAATGCATGGACACACACACATTAACACACACATGCATATACAACCATGCGCACACACACGGCATGGGCGTGGACACACAGAGGACAAACATGTTTTCACACATATTTACAAACACAAATGTAGGACACAGGCATGACAGATACATAATTTCCTCAGACACACGCACGACAAAAGACTTGGGATACACAAGTAGGACACACACAACATAGAGGATAAACATTCACAAACATTCCAAGAAACACATATGTATTGTTGCTTTCCACGCGGACAGACTTTAAGACAGTAGGGTGTTTTTAAACCTTCTGCAACTGCACGATGTTGACGAATATTAAAACGAGGGCAAAAAATCCCTCAAAACTTGGTTGTGTTAGGGTAATGACCCGAAAATTCTCTCAGCACAAAGATGTTTTAGTTAGAAAAATGTCCACGCAATTTATTAAAGGTACGTTTTGCTCAAGTTACAGTTGTGAGAAGGGGTCGGCTTCACAGCTTTACTCCTCTCCAGTGGTGGGATTTCAGCTCCAGTTCTCTGCACGATGAATTATGGGATTAACCTTGGGTTTATAAGAGGACGCTCTGGAATGAGCCCAGAATCTGTTTAAATGTGAAGCTGTAGAGGGCGGAGCTCTACGAGGACTGGAGACGAGTCTACTAGCGCCATGAAGCCTCGGACACATCCCAATAACACCTCTTCCCCGGACCCTGTCTTCCCTTTCACAGGACATTCGATGTGATGCACCGCGTTGTGGGATGTGTTGTGGAGTTTACGCTGTTGCGGAGGATGTAAGATAGAGTTTTCATGTAGGCCATAATACGAGGTGCAAATGCTCCAGGTTTTTGAGACAATATCTGTGGGTTTGATTAGGAAGCTGCAGCCTTCTGCTTGTAAATAAAGTATTTTCTGTGCGGTTGTGAGTGCATGTATGAATGAAGGTTGGAGTAAATTCACCATCTCCTAAAGCGGATCATTTACAGAGTTTCTACTTCTGAATCAACCCCGTTTGGCCCTTGTTTCATCAGTTCAATGAAAACAGCCAGAGCTGTGACTATCCTTAGTGCAGCAGGTTCAGTGACACCACAGCTCCGGGAAGTGAGTCAACTACACAACACTTACTGCTATCTTGACCCACCCCCATGGATGTCAGTGCACTATTAATAGCCATGGCTAGTGGAAGAGACAGCATGCACCTTGTGTCCCCCAGTGAGGTCACAGACCTGACCCGTCCGCCAACCCTCAGCCCCAACGGCCTCCTATTGGCCTAGAGATATGGTAAGGGGAGCAGTAACTTCTGTTTCTGCTCCTTCCCCTCAGATCGATGAGATCACGCGGCAGCGACATCAGGGCACCATTGGACAAGCCAGATGTTGCAAAGGCTAACTCTGCTTAGCCCCAGTTCATGTCATAGGAGCCCAGGGCACCCTGGCTACGCCACTGCTTGACTCTGCTGCCACTAGGGGGCAGCATCACCCAGAATCCCGCTGGCTCCACACGGTAAGGAACACCACCACCACAAGATGGCCCCTGACCTCCCTGGATTGTCAACAGTTCTGGAGGCCGGGCCCTGCTCATCTGCGTCTCCTTGCTAATCAAGCCCTTCACAGGGTAGAAAGCACCGCAGAGCCGGTACAGCTTGTCTGGACTACTGACGGCGCGCAGCCTTAACCTCTGCTCCCACAGAAGCTGCAAAAAGAGCCTCTTTCTCGCCCACAGAGGCCCCCCGCTGTGCGTTGTTTTCTTTTCATTTCCTTTCAGGGTTTATTCATCTGCCCATGAAGCTGGCCATTTCATTTTTTTCTGCCTGCGCGCCATGCTGCCCAGACGCGCCGCGCGGCGCATTGCTGTATTGTGAGAAGCAAGCGAAACGCAGAGGAGCGCGTTTGATGTGTCAGTGGAACTGTCTGAATTGAGTTCAGATGCTGGTATTTGGCATGAAAGGCAGGTTGTTTCTACGATACATGAGAAACACACAATAAACCTATTCAAGCCAAATCGAAAAAAGAGGGAGAAAAAAGCTTTGAAATAAAACAACAAGCCCTTCAAACACTTGTACGTAGAACTGCAGTAGGTGATGTCCTGAATTCATCGTAGCCTTCCAGAGTACAAAGCATTGGCTACTACAAGAGAAGAGCACGCAATAAAATACAACCCTAGATATATATGGCATTTCTAGCATCAATCACCACATAATTCCACAACAGTGTGTGATTTTTGCACGATTACATTGTTCTAATGGTTCTGCCCATATTAATTAATTGGTAACTTCTCAGTGGACTGCACAGACTTTCTTATTTTTCAAACATTTTTTGCAAAGGCATTAATATGTATAGATCGGTTGTAACTGGTTGATTCGATGCTAACCACATCTCCTCAATCTGCAGCCAACTATGCACAATAAAAGAGCTCCACAATTACATAAAGACCAATTACATAGCATAAAAACACTTTGTAGGAATATACAGAGAAGCTCACAAAGCAGCCCCAGTGTGGTGACGTCACAGCAAAAAGAATGTATGAGGACTTTAGAAAAGGCCACCAAAAACTGTGTCACCCACTTGTGCCTTTACAAAAGGGAGTGGTGATGGACGGAGCATCAGAACCAATCAAACACTCACACCCAGTCAACAGATCTGGGTTTGATCCATCACCGTTCTTTAGCCCACTCTGCCACCCCTGTTCAGACATGGCCATATGCAAATCAGTCTGACCCTGTGCCTCATGGGAACAGTCCAGCCCGAACTGCCAAGCCATGCCTTCCCTGGACCGGAAACAAGCTTCCTAGGACCAGTTTCTGGCATTTCAGCCGTCTTCAGCCAGGCTTGCTTGAATCCAGTGACAAAGTGAGCAAGGGACTCACGTCTGAGCATACCCTGCCAACTTATGGCGAACAAAGCGGTACAAAAGGGGGAGGTGATGGACGGAGCATCAGAACCAATCAAACACTCTCACCCAGTCAACAGATCTGGGTTTGATCCATCACCGGTCTTTAGCCCACTCTGCCACCCCAGTTCAGACATGGCCATATGCAAATCAGTCTGACCCTGTGCCTCATGGGAACAGTCCAGCCCGAACTGCCAAGCCATGCCTTCCCTGGACCGGAAACAAGCTTCCTAGGACCGGTTTCTGGCATTTCAGCCGTCTTCAGCCAGGCTTGCTTGAATCCAGTGGCAAAGTGAGCAAGGGACTCACGTCTGAGCATACCCTGCCAACTTATGGCGAACAAAGCGGTACAAAAGGGGGTCATCAGTCAAAATCTATAGCATCAAAACTTCAAAATCTTTCATTGGGATTCATTATAGGAACTCTCTCTCAAAGAGATGTGAAATGAATCACAGCCGCTAATAAACTAATACCACACATGACATTTCGCAAATTGATTATTGCAAAAGGCAAAAGAACAAGGTACAGCTCGATGAAAAGTGATCAAGTTACACAATAGGATCTTATAGTACTGGATTGGAAGAGCAAAACGAGTATTATAAGATTATAAGAAAAATGTCCGTCCTGAAGAAGGCTGTGAGACATCAAAATCTACTGCAACATGTTTCCTCTTCATGAAAGAAATGTGATTTTAGTCTTATTAATAACTGACTGACGCTCTTCACTCCGGCATCACTCCTACACGTCGCTGTCAGTCTATCATCTTTCCTGTATCCTCTTGACCAGTTGTACACCAACTGCCCCATCTTCCCTCCGTAAACCTGATATCTAGCAAAACATTTCAACGTGATTCATCCCATCCCTCCCCACCCATCCCTCCCACACCGCAACTGCTCCTGCGAAATCACCCCACCGCTCTGGGCAAAACGCCCCTAAACCCTTGACTCTTTTGGGGAGCACATCTACACAAAAATCAATAACCACAAGTTGTGTCATTCTCCTGCAACGTTTTTTTTGCTGATTTTATAGCTCCAACCTGGACCAAGGGCACTGGAGTACTATGCAACAGCACAAGCCTACACTGCACATATTAGGCACAGGGAGAATGCGTGGTTTGCCCATAGTCATAGGCTGTTGAGACGAGGCTAGAATTTGAAGCTGGTTCCCACGCTTCACGTTAAGCAGCTCTAGCCACTAGTGCACATCTCCCCACAGACCTCCTTCCTCTAAGGCAAGTCTTGCCACATCTCATCGTATTCCACTGTTTCACTGCTTTTGATGTGGTCCAATTTGCAACGTACGTACGGGGTACATAAGGTCCACAGGTGATGACTTTAATTTGGCCATATGATCAGGCAACCCCACTGCATAATCAATCTACATTTTCAATGAAGAAATCAGACTGAAATGTTTCGCCCCTTACCACATAATTTGACCTCTAATAACCATTGATAAAGCATCACAGGGAGGCTGAGCGATAATGACCTTTAGTCAAGATGTCGAGGTCTGGACGGATGTGGATGGTGGATTCACAGTGCCGACGGCTGTTTACTAGTGCAGGATCCTGTGAGTATTGATGCTAAGCCTGCCTGTCACTGTGAATTGAGATGCTCCACAATGCCACATAAATATTGGTGAGATGGACTGCGATTTTGATTTTCAATATGAACGCTCAGAGGGCGTGCAGGAAATGCCCGAGAACACTGTCCTAGAAGGGCCATGGATCATAACGTGTCTGTGATAGTAGGATAAGAAGAATGGGTACCAGAGAAACTGGACTGTATCCTGAACAGGTGCCAGCTTCACCCTGTGTCCTTGGTGTCCACAAGCTGTTGTAAGTAGTCAGATAGAGCTACCATCTCCTTGGGACTCAAAAGCTAAGCAGGAACCCAGACTGATCCTTTACTTACGGCGTGCGCAGTTAAAATCTCTGTCCAATTTACAGAGGAAAGATGCAAACGTAGAAGCACCGACTCAACATTGCACCCCTTGAAGAGTTTTGTTAGGCAACAGCACCTGTATTTATTCACTAAGAGAGCACACCAACATGTTTGTGTGCCTGGTATATCCGTGATGAATTTGAGTGTGGTGCGGTAGATACACCTGTCCTGCACATGTGGCATTGGAAGTGAAAACCATAGAGATTAGTCACTCCAGTGCTTAGAAGTGGTGGCCGGATCTACTACTCGCCCCGCCCCAGACCATTGAGAATAGCGCAGTTGGTCTGTGTGTCTTCCTCTCATCCACTTTCCCCTACAAAGTACATGGCTCATAATTGTACCCTTTGCTGGTCTCCATAGGCACAGCTCTCTGTGTCAGTCTTGTTGTCTGATCCCATACTCTCCGCACCATCTTTGTTCGCATCGGGAGGTAACCTCCTAAACCGTTTCCCTCTTGCTTCTGATATTTAGATACATGTAGGAACTCACGTGCATTGTATACTGTCCTCACTAAGCACAACTTGGAACAAAAACTTCAGATGTATGTGAATTGAGGGACATTTGCAAATGATTGATTAACATCAAATCACTGATGTAATTCCACCAGCCCATATCGCCCCTTCAATCAATCAATCAATCAATCGAACATTTATAGAGCATAGCAATTCACCTGTGAGGGTCTCGAGGCACTGCCCCGTACACCCGCTGACCGGCATCGCCTTTTCCATCTTCCAGGTCACATTACCCATTCTACCCTCTTGTCCACGCTGACCCTTCCTCTTGCCAGGCTTCATCGATAATTCCCACTGCTAGCCTGAACCTTCCTTTCCATAAGCCAACGATAATCCTCTCCAGCACACACCAGGCATCAAAATCCTTTCACCCATCCAATTCTTTGGCCATTGAGCCAGTCCACATCCTCCATTCTGTAAGCAAGGAGGTGTCCTGTCCTCCACCCACCAGCCTGCATCATTCTTCCACCCACCAGTCCAAATCTTCCCTCAGTGAGCCAATCTGCATCTTCCATTCAAGAGGCGACCACACATCCTCTCCTCTACCTACCAGCCTGCATGATCATTCCACCCATCATTCCAAATAATCCATCAGCCACCCATCCTGCATCTCATTCCATCAACTCGTTCACATTCTCTCCTCCATCCTCCAGCTTTCATCATCCTTCCACCAACCAATCCAGATCTTCCATCAGTGACCCAGTCTGGTCCTCTCTTCAGCCCCCTAGCTAACATTTTACTTTCAAGCCACACGTGTGGCTTGAAGTGAGCTGCTGTCGGAACAGTCACCGAATGCAGCAGGAATGCAATGCTACCTGCACCAAAACTAAGAAATGCACAACTTCCTGCCCAGCCGCCTGGGACACAGCACACAATCTTCAGCTGCAATGGAACCGTGAAACTACATTCTATTCCCTATTTGAATGCAAAACAAATCCAATAACAGGGTTGACTTCTTTTGTTTTTTTCCTCCTCTTACCTGAAGCACTTTTCATTTAATTTGTTTAGAATCAGCAAACAAGTTAAAGGAATTACATTATATGGAGGTCTTTGAAAGAAGGAATTAAAGCGCATGGAGAAGCGACATCATGAGAAAAATAATGAAAGTTTTATTGTCGCAAAGATAGCAGTGATCATAATAGCTATACTGGATTCATTAGGCATTGCAGGTTTGTAAGTTTATTTTGCATTTGTTCTAAAATAAGAATTTGAAATATCATTACATTCAAAAGGGTTCAGCACCGTTCTAAAATAGTCAGTGAGTGTTCAAAGAAATGTTCAAGACGTCAGTCGTTTTCTTGACTGCAAATTATTTGAAAATGGAGCCAGTAATCCAGAATTTTCACGCAATTCAAGGACAATCCAACAAAAGAGTATCTGCGAGGGTATGATAGCCCGTATTTTCTGGTCTCGTTCTTTTCAGTGGAAGAGTCTTCCACTGAAAAGAACGAGACCAGAAAATACTGGCTCCATTTTCAAATAATTTGCAGTCTGCACCAGTCTAAATGTTATAAGAAAGCCCTGAAGAAGTCTCCTTGTAAGAGACGAAACGCGTCGGCTAAGATCCTTCATGTCAAATGTGAATATGACTCTTCATTTCCATGTGACTGCAAAATAATAAAAAAAGAGAATCTTCTCAAGAAAACGACTGACGTCTTGAACATTTCTTTGAACACTCACTGACTATTTTAGAACGGTGCTGAACCCTTTTGAATGTAATGTTGTAACAGGGCTTTTGTCCTGATAAGGAGCATAGAGGGCAGAGTTCCTTGGTTCTCTGCACTGTAAGAGCTTTATTGAAAGAAAACACTGTTCATTTGTCAAGTGCGGTATCTATAGCCTCTACCCTCATTCTGTGTGCATCAATAAGAATTTGAAATATCACTTGATCTTGAATGCATTTCGAAGCGTGGCTTTTGGAATGTCCCCTGCACTGTAACCGTCATGTACTCGCGCCGTGAGTGACCCGACTGTATGTGAAACTGGTATTCTGTTTTTTGTTGGCCCTGCCAACACACTAACCTATCATGTGTGCTTGGGCCTAGGCCTGTCCAGAGTGATCCCAAGGTCCACAACATGTACCGGCATCTGGCGGGATGCACCACGTGTGCCCTCTTTACTGACACGGATCTGCTCTTCTTGTCTTCAAATACTCGTGGCGGCCTACTGATATTTTTACAGATTGATACTAGTGATCAGATCTTTTTTCTATATCAGTAGGAGTGTCACTTACCGGCCCTACTCATGCAAAATTCTTCTTAAATGTAACACTTAGACCCTTTCACTGATGTCCCATGTGCATGGCGAGTGCATGTATGTAATGTGCAGATGGGAGCAAGACTCCGCGTTGTGGTGAGAGTCTGATTGCTTGGGCGCGTGGGATACATTTTGGATGGTGCCTGGCTTGAGATGGAGGGTGCAACATAGCTTCCCCAGACAGCCAAAGTGTTTTACCTGTATTTCTCGTGCTGAAGGGAGGAGAGTAGACACAGATGCTGAAGTAAGGGACACTGGAGGCAGAGCACTTCTAGGAGGACCTTTTAGCTGGGGATTGCTGATTAGTCCTTTCTGAGCCCTGCCATTTGGTGGATGGCAGGGGAGAGGGGATGCATCAGGAGGCTCCGCTGTTAACAGTAAAGAAGCATCTAAGTGGGGTTTGTACTTTTGTCTTTCCCTGTTTCTTCCTTCAGGGATGCTGATGACAGCCAGGTTCAGAATTTTCTTACTTTATAGCTCCCATGTTTTGGGATACTCCTGCTGGGAGCCAGCATCATCACTTCACACTGTGAGAGACATCACTTTGTAGAAAGGTTTAAAGGCTTTTATCACTTTGCCATCATAACATTATGTTTGAAAGAGAATCACCACAAACCAGCTCTAAAACTTTAGACAGTGGATCAAAATCTCTGTTCTGAAAATGAGTATAGAGGTGGGATAGAAACCATCCTACTTTGTTATTTTTCTAGGTTCCTCCTCCCTAGGAAAGGGAGAGCTCTGCAAAGTATATGAAGAGTTGCTGTGGTCCAGGAGTGATGTCTGAATAGCAGACAGTCTCCCAGAGATGAGGAGACATCACCTGAAGGCTGCATAGCTTCCTAGAGAAGCTGTGGATCTGCCTAGCACCTAGAAGCCTGACTGCCTGCTTACAAATTGAAGGAGAATGTAAAGCCAAAAAGGAGGAGAGACTCCTGCATCTTCTGAGGGCGTGGGACATCCAGAAGAGGCCGACTTGTGTACAGGAGTGTGCCCAGTGCCAGCCTAAGCTTGGAAAGGCATCAGTGTTCATATGGCAAACTGTGTGAAGCAACAACAACCTCAAAACTACTAAAATGCAACCCAATAGGTTAGCCGTGCCCCAAGGGACCTCTCCTACCACTGCTGATGAGCCGTGTGCCAAACTGTCGTCATAGTGGCAGGACCTCCTGATGTGCTGGAGGCTGCAACCGCTGGAGGAGGATGATGGCTGAACCAGGCATGCTGTGCTGTGTTCTTCACCATGTGATCCAAGAGGCGGAGCCACCACGGTGACCCTTCTCACACTGGTGGATATGCTGTCCATGTGACTGTGAAGGGCACACCGCAACCAGCACAGCACTGAATAATGTTTGCACAGACAGGTGTCATATGAGGCTGTGGGTTGAGAAACTGAGAGGCGGTGTCTTTCATTAGAACTGCATTGAAAGGGAAAACGCGTGCAAGATACAAATTGAGCTGACCTATGGGTTCCGCATTGAGGGAATGCGCACCTAAAACCAGGTAGTGCTCGAGCACCGGAGCCTATTTATGACCTGAATTTTGAAGCTATTGCAGGAAGGTGGGAGCTGCAGCCACTGTTGAGATCGCTGTGATGGGGCTGGAAGGGCCACTATTGAATCAAACACTGTGGTGGTTGTTGGGCCTTTAAGCGTTGTTTATCTGCCGATAGCATTCTAGAACCCGGCTGCTAACCCCATTACTTTGTGTAGTTTTTCATGGTGCCGGGATATGGAGGTTCTTCTCTTTTTCTTAAGACAAATAGTGGATGAAACAGTACGCCCTTGTGTCTTTTGGTTGAGTTCTGAGTCCCTGCACACAACAGTATCTCCCCGAGAATCCTTTAACTGCTTCCCCTCAATACCCTGAGAGTTAAGTGCACACAGCCATAGTAGGGGTTAAATGTGATTTCATAGAAAACGATTTCAAGGAACGTCATAACTGAGAAACCTATTTCATCAACTGCTTATTGGAATTTTTTTATAAAGAATGGTGTTTACAATTCATAGAAACCAATTCATAGAATTTTTTTCTGGCAAATTTTGCTTTTGAATGCTTAATTTTCAAGTGTAAATGCAACGGGTGCAGGTCTTACTCTCAGAAACAGTTTTGTCTGAGATATTTATTTCAGTGCTTTACTTCAGGGGACGATATCATTTCATATTTATATCTTTTACATTTTCAAACAATTACTTTGGATGCTTTCAATTTGCCGATCTATCACCACCCGTAAAAAACATCCATCGCTGACCCCTCACAACCCTTAAACACCATCATTCCCTGCCCCCTAAAAAACCCTTGCCACACCTAAACTACACTCAGCCCTGAAGCCTAAAGGACCTTTCTACCCCAAAAATGCACCATCCCTCAAGCACACCCAAACTCCACCCATCCCTGAACCCTAAAATACCCTAACTGCCATTAACCACAAGCCACCCATGACCTCTAAGAACTTCTTGTTACCCTAAACTACTCATCCCATAACCCTGAAAATCCCTTTCTACATCAAAACTCCACCCACCTCCGAATCCTTAAAACCCCTCACCACCCTAAACTCCACCCATCCAGATCCCTAAAAACTCTTCACCACCCTATCTGCTACCTATAATTGAACATTAAAAATCCTCACTAGCTCTAACTTCTGCCCATCCATGAACCTTTAAACCTTTCAACACCCTTACACTCCACCCATCCCTGAATCATAAGAACACCTAAAACACCTAAACACCACCGTTCATGAACCCTAAAACCCCTCTCCACCCTTACACTCCACCCATCCCTGAATCATAAGAACACCTAAAACACCTAAACACCACCGTTCATGAACCCTAAAACCCCTCTCCACCCTTACACTCCACCCATCCCTGAATCATAAGAACACCTAAAACACCTAAACACCACCGTTCATGAACCCTAAAAACCCCTCTCCGCCCCTACACTCCACCCATCTCTGAACCATAGAAACCCTTTTCTATGCTGAATGTCAATTACTCCTGTCCCCTAAAAACCCTTTATCACCCTAAACATAACCCATTCCTGAACCCCCAAACCCCACAGTAGTCCTAAACTCCACCCAAGTTTAAATCATTTTGGAGTTTTCCTCAAAATTATCTTTCCTTTAAAATTTTTCCTTTACTTTTCATTTTTTTTGTATTTCCTGAAAATTGTCTTTCCTTAAAATTGGTTTTGCATGATTTGGTTTCCTCCAATGGTTTCTCATTTTTCGTTTTCCATTAATTTACACACATCACATAGTAGGATGGACCCCACCTGTCACAGGTGTGGCTTAATACCCCCTGCCTACTTGCTGGTCACCCTGAACAGGGCCTGGTAATGGCTTAGGGCTTGATTTAGACTTTGGCGGACAGGTACTACTCTGTCACAAAGGTGACGGATATCCCATCTGCCTTGTTGCACGTGCATTGGGACATCGTGGACTTAGAATATGCCAGGCTGGATATCTGTCAACTTTGTAGTGAAGTACCCATCTGCCGAGCTGTAAACCAGGCCCTTCATCTGTCCTCTTCAAATATTTATAATTTTTTTTAACTCCTGGACCAATTGATGGTTCACATTGGTACAATAAAGTATGTGTTAGGATACAGACTTGTTTAGAAATCTTACAAATCTGAGGGAAGGGATAAAAATAAAGGATCTCTGGAGAACAGCTTTTTTCTTAACACCCAATTACTGCAGTTCTTTATTTACATTCTGCCCATAGCGTTCTCTCGTTTGGTGTTCAGGAGAGTGGCAGCATGTGTTAGTGTGAAAACAAATAATTCGATCGTGGTCTCATAGTTTATAATTCAAATCAAAACTAAACTTCAAGAAAAACTCAAACACATAAATAGATTGTTCATATTTTTGTAATTCCGAACATATTGTCTAGGATAAACACAGAATAATGTACGAAAATGCTCATTTTTGAATGTTTATCAATCTTGATTTAATTTAATGTCTTATAAAGCACAACGTTCACCGGAAGGCTTATTGCCGATCATGGGCATTAGCAAATGGGAAGCGAAGGACCGACGGCGCTGCCATAATATATTTACATAACATTTGCAACTTGTAAGAAGTAAGCAGTATCCAATTGGTAAGGTTTCAGAATATTACGTCAGGATATGGGCTGGTCTCAATATTGCTTCCTAAATGTCATTACCTCCTAAATATTGTTCCCAAAGCTCAGCCATTTGGTGTTAATAGTAGAAATCTACTTCAATGGAACAATATTTTACAAGACATATGTAGGACACAATATTAACATCAAACAGTGTGTCTATAGACAATATTCTGGCATACGGAACTTGGGGCATAAAGAAAGTAGAAAACATGCATATCAGTAAAGAAGACTTGAATATAAATGGCCCGCTTGAACCTCAAGAACCCCATAAACACTTAAAGATGAAGGGGCCGGCTCACAAAAGCATTCATGAACGTGGGTCATAGAACTACGGGAATACCCTTTTACACACTCGTACATGCACTTGTGAATCGCCATGAAATGCTTACCTGCATATTAGTAAAAGTGAAAAAAGGACACAGCCCTTCCTGTTTGTGCTGACTGTGCACGAATATTTCATGAAAAGTCCCATTTTATTCCTATTTGAGATGTTTTGGAACCAATTCACAAAGCCATAGAAGAGTACCTAAAAGAGTTCCACAAGAGAGCAAATGTACATTCTCTATAATGCCTTTGTGAAAAGGCATCAAAATATATTTTTAAAAACCTCACATATAGATAAAAACCTTACCCTTAGTTTTTGCCCGAATCTGTATTTTCTCTGAAACACTGAAGATACCAAGTGACAAGGAATAAAAGGATGTTGACAAACCCCCAAGTAGTAAAAGTGTACCTCTGTGAAAAGATCTGTCATGTGTTAACTTCGATTCATTCATATCACAGGAGAAGCTGATGACGTCATTTCTTTTCCCACCGCCATCTGCTGAGGCGAGAAGGTCCCTTGCTCTCTGGATCTAAACTTGCGACCATGGCTCAAGTTTTTCTATGGTGACACTCACACACAACATACCACTAACTTAGACTAAACAGCTGCAAATCATTCTCAAAGTGGTGGCTAGAACAGTTATCAAGATACACAGGAGATAAAACACCTCTTGCAGTAGGACAGGGGTTGAATCTTGGTGTGACTGTAGATAAGAAGCATGAACTGTTAGGTGTTTAAGGTAAATTTGGTGATGACCAGAAAATAACAAATGAACTAGGATCCTAAATATGTAGCAAAATCAGTATGAAGGTGTGTCTCGCCTGCCTTGACCGTCCAGACCCTAAGTACCGGATATTCCATCTTATTTCTCAGTTCAACAGCAAAACATGTACAGAAATGCACTGAAATCCTATAGAGTGCAGCCATGGAACACTTGTGTACACACTCTGACCACACAATCAAACTACCTATAATGGTAGAGGATAAAACTGAAGACCACACTTTTCAGGAATGCATTCAGGATGTCTTCTCGTCGACCCGCCTCCCTTGTTGCCCGTACTTCAGACTCTCTGAACCAGACTGTAGTTGGCTTGGCCCCCCCAAATTGCCCCTGAACTGACTGCACTGATATCATGACTCCTGAACTGCACTTCACATGCCAAGGGTGAAGAGGAAGTATGGATCAGATAAGATTGGAAGCCAGCCACTATGGACCAATCTAAAAACACTATAGAATCATAGACCAGACATGCTACGGAGCCGTTGACTTGAGTCAGTTAATTATGGGCAATGATCTATAGAATATCTAAACCAAAAGTTCTCTATTAATCTTGAGACATTCATGCACCCTAGATACACATAGAAAACAATTTTAAGGTTCTAAGGAAATTAAAAGAGTGGGAAGATTCAAAGCAGACCCGCATTCTACCATTATATCCACAATGTTAATCGGAAATGCACCTTAGACCAACTTAAACATACAGAAGTACAAAAACATAATTGAATAGAAACAATTGAGAAATAAAAGTCAGATGCACAAAGCCATTTTGCGATTACAGGTCCTCAGATTCGCAAAACAGCTTTTTTATTTACTTAACCCATTTTGTGAGATGGACAAGGCTTTCTGACTCGCAAAATGGGTTTTTGGATCCATTCCAAGTCGCAATTAAGAGTTGCATGAAAATGGCGTCCCCTCCTAATGGCAAGTCACGGTTGTACGCATTAAAGATTTACAGCCGCAAATCATTAATTAGTTAGGAGTTTAGCTTTAGTGCATATTACAGGACAATATGATTCATACAGTCTCAAAAAGGAGTACTATTGGCTTTGAATAATTGTAACCTGAGCACTTAGTTTAAACACACAAAGATGACAACTAAATCTAAAAAAAAGATAACGATTAGAAAGAAAACAGCTGATGTCGGCCCGCAAGTCCCGTCACTGAAGTGCACGCCTTTTTATGCAAATATGCACACGTGTTAAGGCAAGGGAGCCAGTGGCTGAAGATGGCTGACCCATAGCTCCTTGCTGCATACTTTGGTGGGTGGGAGCAAAATCTGAATGATAGCAGAGCTGACCAATGCATGAAGAGGGATAATCCAAAGCCCCTTTATTTATTTATTTATTATCAGAATTTGTTTTATTAAAACAGGCTGATGAGACACCTAGAGCTGTCCCTAGGCAGGATGTCAAAAATATTAGTAACCGGATCACCAAAGATAATGCAAGTCAATTACTTTTCATGTAACCCCCTCCTTAAAATAAACTCATGAAAAATTCACAATTTTCCTAATAATGCTCTGAATAAAACTCAGTATTTCTAGAATTTGACTTACAGTAGCAATATTATGCTTGAGGGTGGGCACTTCCAAAGTCCATTTGATGGGGCAGAGCAGGGCTGTCAGCTTCCCCTCAGACCCTCTACCCCAATCACCAGTCAATATTTACCTCAAAACGCCTTCCGCCTTGCGCAATATTGCCCGAATGCCAAATCTTTCACATTGTGGATTCACTTGGGTCAGCTCCATGAACAGCTGTAACACAATAATTAATGTTGGAAATCTGTAAATCACACTTCTTGGATGAACGACATGTGAATTGGATTGGTGAAAACGGATTGAGCAATTCCCCGCGGTGCAAGGCTTGTGGACCACAGCAGATGCCCCACATTCAGAAGAGAAGTAACTGAAAAGGGAGAAACACTGATGCCAGGGCAGAGAAACGTCCTCCCATCTGAGCAGAGGTGAGCTCAGAACTATATCTGTGCCTGGCACCCACACCGCTCCAAGGAAATGCAACATTTGGGTTCCAGAAGCTGCTGTCTTTAAATACAGAAAATTGGGCAAAGAACCAGCAATAGTGTGGTATTTTTGATATCTTTCGCCTTGAGACAATTCTGGATTGTTTCTGTTCATTGTGCGGTTCATTCTTTCAGCTGTGTTGGCGGCCATATTGAACTTCCTCAGCTTGTCTTGAGCGATCAATGCTTGTTGACCCTACAGCAAGGTGAGCCTTTTAGAGACCACAATAAGTGCATCTTAGACAAGTAAAAACAGGGCTAGACTGATAAGACTGACAGCCTTATTTTAAACATGGACCCTATAAAATGATGGCACATTTTATAGATTCATTTTTTTTAATACGGATATCGGTTTATACTGTTTGATTACATTTATTCCAAATGATCTAGTAACAGATTTGACAGACTTATTTCAATGTCAGGGCATGAAGTAATGATGAGAGACGAGGGGGCATTGGATGCACAGCATGGTCCCTTGCAGTACTTAAGCTGTGTTCTTTAGTGCTGAATTAAGGAGATGTAATCATATTTCTGCAAGACCAGTGGGGCCCCTGCACCAAACTGACTTTAAAATTCCCAGATCTGGCACATCACAGGTTGACGAAACACGGAGGTGGTGGGTAGAATGGTTGCAGATGCACTCACTCAGTGGTACTCGCTCTGGGCCACATTCCAGTCCATCATTTTTCACCTATTTTGCCACTCCGTACAGAGGCCAGCGATGTGCAAATCAGTCTGGGTCCTGCTCCAATAGGAGCAGCCCAATAAGTGCCAAGGCGACCATAATTCAGAACTGTAAAGTCCTTCCCTGAAGCTGTGGTAGATGTTGTACTTCCGCATTTCCTCCATACGTACATTCCATGGCTCCAGCGCCTTCTCTGTGCACGCAGCACCAAGCAGTGTCCACTCAGGGCCACTCTGTAAATAAACCCAAAGGCATGCGTTGGTATGGCTGACAGAAGCTATGGTTTGTATTATGATTTTACTCATTTCTATGAAACTGAATCTGTCTTATAAGACCTTGAATCTGAGACATCCTTTGGATTGAACGGATAACTATGCCCCCCTTTGTTGAATGCCGCTGCTAAGAATTCCACCTTGAAGCACTTTGTGGAATTGAGGTTTTGCTGGTGCAAAGCGCACATACGCGCCTTTCTCATTTAAACCGCCCGTTGCCTACTGCAGCACCACCCTGCAACATTATAACCCACTAACAGTGCCCACGGTGGGCCACATGGGCCTCTCGGTTCCACCAGCCAGGATCCTGGATTTAAATGTTGGAACTGTGCACCTAAAGTTATCATTTACTCTAACAGTTATGGTTTGCTGGGCAGGATTACACTGTTGGAATAGCGATGCTGAACAACTGCCCACTTCTGTACAAATGATTGACAGCTTGGGCAAAAATGATTAACTGTTTGATGGGTGAGTGAAGGATAAATGTAAAACACGGTGTGACTAACAACTAATAATATTTAGGGAACAATGTAAATAATTAGCTTATTATTGCCAATTGCAGATGTCCAAATATGGTGTGCATGGGTTGAATATCATTCAAATGTCAGGAGTAAACATGTATTAGGTCTCAGGGGATTCTGGTGAATGCAGTAGAACACCGTCACTCACCTGATGGGTGCCCACCACACTTTCCTGTAAGGGCATGGCACAGGGGCATACTGTTCCTCTTAGCCTGGCACATGGATGAATGATTGTGTTGTCAGCGATAAAGTAAAAGATTGGCTTAGTGTTAGAAAAGTAATGCAGGCTTGGATTTGGGGCAACGCGTATCAGAACTCATCAATTATCTCTCGCCATTGAACAGAAACCTCCAGGACAGGGCCAGACTCAAGCATCTACTGAGGAGGCGTGTCCAGATCACACTCACCTTCAAGAACCCCCTCAAGAACTCCACCTGTATGCATGCATGCATGTATGTATGAACGTGTCACTTGTATAATGCAAACCTTGCCACCAGTCGCTGTACATGGGTAAAGGCAATGAGTACTTGGAGTGGCCTTGGGCAGAGGTGTGGCGTATGCTCCTTGAAGGTGTGGCCTTCAGCGCTATACTGAATTGAAGTTGGGTTAGGGTGATCCTGACGTATGTTGGACTTTCCTGTGTGTATAAATGAGAAGGTCTGTTGCCTTGTTTTTCCTTTCTTACATGTCTTCATCTCCAATCGATGGGGTTATGGCCGTCGGTGTGCCAAGACCCAATGGAGATGGTGAGTTTGTCAGCTAAATAATGGAGGGTTTTTGTGGGATGGCGTTGTAGACGATGCAGCAGATTTTGAAAACGCTGTGCTCAACAAGTGGAGCCAGTGGAGTTCCATCACTATGAGAGCGATGTGGACATAATCTCCTGACCCATGATGAGTCATGCTAAGGTCTGTAGCATCTCTATAAGGGCATCCACTCTGGAGTCTGGGAAGTCATGGAGCAGGGGGTAGCCACTGCCTAGATGCAAGAGTCCAAGAACTTGAACAGCAGTTCTGAAGTCAGTTTTTGGGAGGAATATGTTCAAAGTTTTAGTACAGGGAGCTGGTTACAAGCCATCTTGGTTTACTTCACAATGTGTTCCAAGAGGGCGATCTTGGTGTCCAGGGTGAAACCAAATAATGTGGCAGTTTCTAAAAGTTGGAGTCTGAATCCATCTTGGTTAATGACATTAAGATAGATTTGGCAGGTTGTTGATCCCCTAACATCATGTTTAAGAACAATTGTGTCATCTTCGAGGCAGAGACAACTAAATACCCCTCTACCTGGGAAATAAAACTGAATATCTTGTGTCAGTGTGAGGCATGCAGCTTGAGGCATCCACCAACAGGATTAAGAAGAATATCAAAAGACAAGCATTCTCATGCCAAGCACCCCAGCACCCTCACTCCAAAACTCCAGCAAAAATCTGAAAACCTAATGCTTCAAAAAAGCCCTCATCCTCAAGTAGCAACAGGGTGAGGTGAAGAGCCTATCCCCGTGCATCCACAGTGCCAGATCAGGTGGAAGATCCTGCTCTCACATTGCAGCCAAGACCTGGAACGAGCTACCGGCAGATATCAGACGCGCCCACTCCCTGAACACCTTCAGGAAGACCCTCAAGACCCTGCTCTTCAGCTAAACAGATCTGCGGGCGCCTTGAGACCCTCACGGGTGAGTAGTGCATTTACAATTCCCTGATTGATTGATTGATTGATACTTCTACCTCATGTAGATGTGTATCCCCTTACTGGTCAACGCTCCACTGCTTTATAGCTAAGTTTGCACTATGCAAGTACCCCAGATACATTCATTTTTTGGTACCCTTTTCACAAAGAATAATCAGTTTAGTCCTCGTGGGGATCCTACTCTCCGACACTTATTCTTCACCTCCACCATCACTCCAGCTCCATCCAATGGCAGACTAGGAACTCCAGTGGAACACTTGGATAGCGGGTCCTGGCATGGCTCAACGGGGATCAGCCTTAGAGAGAAACCCGCGTCCCAGGAAGGTTGCCAAGAGTTAAGAAAATATTGAGTGCAGCACGGTGAGTGCAGCGTATGTTTGCATAGCTCCAGATGATCTCACTAATTGCGCGCTGCTTGCAGAGGATATGTGACAATATAATTGGAGGAAGCTCTTGAGAGCGGGCAGAAATCAATAGGCGCCAGTTAAAATTCACATTTCAAGATAAAGCCTATTTGTAAATCACAGTCATTTGTCCAACGCTGACAGCAAACGCTGTTGATTGCAAATTGCCTCAATGCTGCCATTTGCGTCGGAGGAGAATGAGTCGTTTCCCGACTCCCCCGCCCAGCGAGGTGAAATGCATCCGTGGGAGTATTGTATGTGTTGTCGTGTTCGTCCCATCGCATCACTTTGGTTGCTGCACGAATATCTTATGCTTGTTAAATGTATTATACAGATTTTTCTTTAATCTCCAGCATTGACGCAGGTCATTTACTAAGGGGCGGAATTGAGCGATATTGAATCAAAGACAGGCATCTCAATTATCACCTTCCGTAGTCTTGTTATAAACAGAAGTAAATATTAAAATAAGAACACAAAGAAAGAGGTTGGCAAATACTGTGGTCTTTGAGACTTCGACTACAGCGGCACCAATGTCACATTTCCAGGTGTTCTTCTTTGCTAGAAACTTTGGGGTATTTTCTCAAGAACGTGTGATAACCATCGCAAAAGTTACTTAACGCAACCTTCAACATCGCAGTCTATTGCGGGAAACTTACGCCATGTTAACCAAGTGTTCACAACACGGGGGTACCATGCGATAGGCACCAGACAACGCGTCCAAGGGGCACGATAAAATCAACGACATGCCACCAAAATGCGAAACACAAATGCCAAAAAAACTGAGATGAGCTTAATCGTGATACAAAAAGCAGCGAAAACCAGCGTCAGACATGCAAATCCCACACGTCTGGTGGGAAAATGCACTATAAAAGCAACAAAAACAACACACCAGCTCGGGAGGACCTGACACAACATCAACAGGGCGAGTAAAGACCAGGGACTGGGGGCACAAGGGGAGATGGGCACAATGGTACACATGCACAACTATGTGTAGCATACTGCACACACACAATGACCCTGGATCATGTTCCTCATCCCCGTGGCACACTGCAGCACACACACATAGCAATAACAGCACATCCACATTGACGACAATGTGGTACAATGTGCAACCCCAACACTGCAGAACAGAGGACACAACTTGCTCTGCACACGCGCAGACACAGGCCCACTACATCTAAGAGAGCTGGAAACTGTGAAATAGAAATGTACGCGTAAAACCTCACACCCGTCATGTAGTCTAAATGTACACTGTCCCGCATCTAAATCCTGCACCTCCAAAACAGTCACAATGTACATTGTCATACAGTCTGCATGTAAACAAGAACAATGCGCCAACACACATGTCAACACAATGTCAACGTGCATCTCCCCTCCACATTGCAGAGGGATATACAAAACCTCCAGCAGAGCACAGAAGACCACACATCAGTGATGCCGGAGAGCACCACCACACCTTCGACACGACCCTCTACAACAGCCCATGGACATCCCATGCAACCCACCACCAGAACCAGGGCAGCTAAGCTACTTAGAGGAGAACCCAGCCCGTGCAATAGACCACACAGCATGAAGCACCCGCAAGCACGGAGGCTCACAACACTTCACCGACCTACACATGGCACCCCAATGCCAGGTGTCAAAACGCCAAAAGGAGGTGGCCCAACAGGTGCGGGTGTGTTCCGAACCCATGGAAGGCAAACTAGATCACATACATGAGTGTCTATTACCCTTCAGGGACCACCTACACCCCACTAAGGAGACCCACACTGCCATAGAGACACATGCAGATGCACATTCCCAGTACAGAACCACGCCCAGGGGCACGCACATATCAGTCACACACCCACGTTGGCTCTGCGTACGATGGCACAGTCCATTGCCCTTACGAATTGTGTGGGTGACGACAAAGCTACATGTCCTAGCTCTAACCCGCTGCCTGCGGTGACATGTCTGCATCTGCTGTACACAGCACAATGTGATGTCCTAGGACCCAGGGCCCTCATGCATACAACAAGACGACAGGGACACACGCAGATATCATGTTGAACTGGCTACGGGCACGTGTGTCCGGCCCCTTTATTGGCAGGGCCACATGTACAGTGACGCCTGTGCTGGATGTGTGTGGGGTGAGTTTAAGGCAGCCTGCACGTAGTGCTTGGTGCTGCCAACAACTTGAACAGTAGACACCAGTGCAATGGAAACAGAAAGCACCTGCATAACAGAGTCAACTGCTGAGCAACATGGAGGGAGCCGGAGCAAGGACAGAGGTCACCCAACATACAAACAGAAGTGTGCGTGAGTTTCAGTGCGCTGCGTTTGGGGCCCCAGAGCTGAGCATGCTCATGTGAAGAAAATGTCTAGGATTGTGTCCCTTTTGGACATTCCTGATGCAGCTGCAGTGGGGGGTGTCACAGTGGGGGATGTCTTTCTCATCGTCATCCCAGGTCTCCCACACTGCCTGAGGTGACATTGCTGTGTGGTCTCTCCACAGCACATAACCAAAACAGTAATGGACGATGATTCGTGGTGCACAGAGCTAGTGACACCTGGAGTGCTGAGCAGGGGATCAGGCAGAAGATGGCATCCACAAGAGGTGTGGGCAACTCCATCAGTCTGCCAGAACGACCGTTTTGACACTTGCAGTTGGCGGTTGGAGTTGGTCTTGGCGGTGGTGGCGTGTGCCTCCTGCGGTGATGCGACGTCGGGGCCGGTCAGGACTCAATTTGATGTGTGAGCCCTGGTGGGACGCAGTTGAGGCCGGAACAGCAGACAGCCCAGGGCCACAGACACATGGCGTTAATGACCCCAAGGCCATCGCCTCAGAGGCCATCCAATATCTCAGAAGAAGGGGTCCCGGACCTGATCATCACAGAGTTAGTGGCCCCGGATGCACTGCAGCCGGCACAGGCACCCCGCCACGGGACGGTGACTTGCGGTGAAGTCAGATGGGCCATGCGAGCTGAGCGGGTCCTCATCAATGTCCGAGGTGTATGTGGTGGAGGGATGCGGGTGACAGTGGAAGGTGTCCTCCAGGGCATGATGCAGAGGGTGGAAGCTGTCCGGAAGCAGCAAATGGAGGAGTGGAATACCACGGCATCGTTTTAGCCACAAAGTCAGTAAAACCGACATGATGGCGACGACAACCCCAAGTCCATGGACTCAGTCACCACCAAAGTTCAACCAGAAAGTGTCCATGGGTCGCGGGGAACAGACTTAGTGGCACTGGGGCTGAAAGGGGATGCAGTCAGCGTTCAGGCCTGTACAATGACATCAAGTCAGCCATAAATAAATCAAGACTGAATTCGAAAAGTGTGACCTACTCGACCGCAGTGTAGGCCTGAGGCAGCGGTCAGCACGGGCCAGATGCGGTTCAGCGAGCTCCTTCTGGAACTCTAACACATGATGTTGACATGACATTTGGGGGTGACTTGTGGTTGATGGAGGCAAAAGCAGCAGAGCCGAGCGGGTGTTCAGTCAGCGACGATGATGTGTCCTGCCTGGTACGGACCGGACTGGATTGGCCTGTGGCATGCTGGGCCGAAGTGTAGGCCGACGGCGTAGTCATCAAGGGCCCACAGAGTGTGTTAGGATGCCAGGCACATACTTGGTGTCACCACATCAAAGAGAGTACAGTGATGTAAACTCTGCATTAATGTGTGTACTCGGACAATGTATGATCAAGACTCAGTCCACAATGTGTGACCTACTTGCCCGCAGCATAGGCCAGAGGCAGCGGTTAGCAAATGCCCACAGCCACGTGTCATTGTCTTGCGATGCACAGAGTTAGTGACACCAGGGCAGGTGTCGGTAGTGTTCGATCACCTCCGTAACAATGATCCTTTTACCCTCCGGCCTGAAACGCGTCACCCTCTTACACCTCTCCTTTCGTGCAATGATATGTAGTCTGCCATTGACAAATCAAGACTCAGTCCCACATGTGCGAACGACTCAAAAGCAGCGTGGCTCGAGGGCAGTAGTCCGTGTGGGCCCATGGACACCTGTGGATGGAATGCTACGCACCGTCTTGGTGGCACTACATCGATGGGAGTATAGTGAGATAAAATCTGCCATAATTGATGTTCTCTGCCATAGTGTAATCAAGACTCAGTTCCAAATGTGTGATCTACTTTTCCGCTGTGTAAGCAGGTAGAGTACCTCAAAAAGAAGGGAGTACAGCGGGCCGGTGTCGCGGAGGCCGTGATGGTCTGAGGAGGCTGACAGGTTCGCGGCACTCGGGCTTGGAGCTTGCACCGGTATATGATGGGCCCTCATCGACACACGCCAGTGTCGGCAGGTGTGCATTGAGGCCTGGGTGCGCCCGGCCTGGCAGGACTGGTATGGGGCCCTGTGGCACAGGGTGCAGCAGGCCCATAAGAACGCAGGCTCATGGCGATGGCGACGGCCTCGTGGCGGGAGGGGCGCCGCCCTGGCAGAGTCGTTGAGAATTCCGGAAGAGGACCACACCCAAAGCTACGTGATTTTTATTCACACCCCTACGTGTGCCTGGCGTACACCAGGCCAGCCCACTCCACTCTCGCTTACAGGGGGGGACGTAACAAGCTACATTTCCAGGATCTTCCCCACTGGCTGGGGTGACATGGTTGCGTCCACTGTCCACTGCACTCCATACACCAGCGGTGCATGTCAACATGGATATGTGTGTGGTCTGCATACTGCAGTCTGGCCATCGCTTTGACGCCACACTTGGCATTGTGTACATTGTCATTCATCGGTCTGTTGCCTCCTTCGCACATGCCTGGTCCCCACCTCTTCTCACAGTCTGCTATCGTGTGGCTGAGGTGCCATGCAGTTGATGGCTTATGTGCATAGCTGGCCCAGGTTGCCAGAGTGAGTTGTGCTGTCGTGTCTGATGGGTGGGCATGTTGTTTGGCATGTTGTATATGAGTTTGTGACGTATGCATTCCCAGTGTTGTGAGTTGCATGGTTGTGGAGTTGAGGTGTGTGGTGTGTTCATTTTGTACTTGCCAACGAGCAGCGCATTTATGTCGGTGCCAGCCAGGAAGCGCCGGTCGGAAGATGTAGGACTCATGCACTCAGAATGGGTGGTTGGCGTCGAGGTTGGTGGAGATTCCCAGGTGGTCCACTATTACCTGCACAGTGATGGTATATGTGTGTGCTTTCGGTAGCGGATATTGTGTGCAGTGTCACCAGGGGGCACAAGTAGGACAGGTGTGCATTCAATTGCCCCCTGATACACGAGGAAAGCCAGTTATGGCTTTGACGCCTTGCTTGGTCTCCAGCTGTTCCTGCACACTGTGGGGGAAGGATAGGTAGTGTGGTTCCAAGCTGATGATGGCATCCAAGACAGTTGGGGTGGGGGCTTGGATGTGGCTGGCTGTTAGACTCCTCAGTCTCTGGCGGTTGTTGGTTGGAAGGTCCCAGAGGCCAACAGGTGCGGCACAGCCAGCAGCTTTGTCTGCGGAGGGATACTGGTTGTCCACTGTGTTGGTATGGTTGGGCTGTGGGCAATGGTAGTCAGGATGAGTAGGATGGTTGTCCTTTTGAATCTGTGGTGGGCAATGACGCTTCCTGGTGTTGGGTCCGTGAGGTTGGAGCGTTATAAGCAGGTCGCTGTCTTAGTCTGCACTGCCTCAGTGTTGGTCCGGGCGGGGGGCGGTGGTGGTCGGGGAGGGTCCTGGGGGTGGTGGTGGTGGGTGTTGTTGCCCTATTGGGGCTCCGGGCTGCATGTTCAGTTGCCCGGGTGCATCTGTTGTTCTTCATGTTTGGCTCTGGGCTGTGCTCTGTTGTCTGTTGTCGGTTGTTGTCCGACTTTGCACCAGGTCAGAGCAGGTGTTAATTACCTGCTGCTAACACGCCTTATTGCATGTTTTGTGATCTTATCGCCGATCTGGCTGGTCGTTGAGAATGTTGCGGAGTGGTGTCGTCGCTGCTTTTTGCATGTTTTTTGCGGCTGTTATCGCGGGTAAACTGGTGTTATGGGCTGTTAACACCAGCTTGTGACTGGGGCAAGAAATGTATTGCGACTTTGGCTGCGCAAAGGTGCCTTTAACTTGGCGATAGCTCCTTGAGAATATGCCCCTTTGTGTCCTATTGTCACTACCCTTTGACTTTTAAACATTAGTTTTCTCCTATCCAGATGAAAGATTATATCACCAAATACTGAATATCTTGCTCACATTTTGGTACCACAAAGGGGGATCCAGAGTTAAACCTGCAAACATAGGTCACAAATAGAGTAAAAAATGTATAGACCAGTTCACCAATTGAAATTCAAATCAAAACAGGTACCAATCCCAAGAGGTCTTAGGAGAGTTTGAGAAGGGATAGTACTGACAGCTGAACAGTGAAATGGAGACCATGCCTGTGGCCAGGCGCGCAACACCCATTGGACTCACAGGGCTTCAGCACCCCCCGTCGTGTGTGGCAGCCCGGGATGAGACAGCTTCCCGGGCGCACACACAGCCGCACTCGAGCACTTCACAGGTCTTTAAAAGACCATTTGCATGTTAATGAGGCCTCGCTGTTGTTTCACCCCTTCTAAGAGCCCCTGCAGCTCCACTCTGCCTATGGCTTAAAAGATACAGCCCCCCCGAAATTTTTTCTTAGCCCCCCCGAAATGTGGCTCTAGTTGCGCCTCTGCCTGTGGGCCACATATCGAGAGAGAAGTGGGGACAATGTTGGTACTTTTTGTCTGACTGGTGTCCTGTTTTGGCATTTCCATATCATTTGCAGCAAGTACCAGCACAATTTCCAGCATAAATTTCCTGTGCAACAAATGTTTTTTTTAACCAAGAAAATAGCAAAGACAATTGATCAGTCAATTGACTCCTTTGATAAGGAGGCTAAAAACAAAACTATTAGAGGAAGTAAGAGCTCTGATGGTGAAGCAGAGGTGATGTGAACAAGCCTTGGCACCAATGGTTACTGTGCACTTCCTGATGTTGCTTCCTATCCTCCAAAATATTGGATCCGCATCAACTACAAGAGGGACAGTGTTGAACCTTTCTTTATAATCATCCACTGCCCTTTGGATCTGACTATCAATGCCATTTTGGTATGAATGGCACCTCTATCCCATCTGTGAGACACTTGTACCACTAGTGCGCTCAGAAGAACACAATCTGAATGTGCACCACACTCTAGCAGCCCAACCTGTTGTTTCCGCTAGGAAGGAACGAATCCACATTCTCAAATGTCAACACATCCTCAAATAGAAGGCAAACATATTATGCATACAACAGTGCTGAAAAGCAGATAACTGCTGTAAACATGTTGGATGAGTCCTTAGATATGAAGAGTGGAAGAGTATACACATATGGATTCTACAGTAAACGTGCGTTGAGATAGTAGTTATTCACACACAAGCGTGGCAGAACACACACACCAATACTGAGGCAAATTTCCTGGTAGACCTGAATTCCTACAATGCATGCAAAAGCCCCCATAGAGCATCTGAAGTACAAATGCACGGTGAGACCCTAGTTCTTTGTGATAGAATGCGAACATATGTATCAAAGTTAAACATGTACTGTGAGCCCTAGTTCTTATAGTGGGACAGAGTGCTAACATACATATGTTACGTTATGTGCATTGTACAACTCACCCAAACAAAAATCCCGCCGCTGAAGAAGGACTTGTACGGTCTGAGCGAGGATCGGGCTTGTTGGAGAGCCAGGTCTTCCGTTTCTTGCGTAATTCAAGACGGAGGAAGCGGCTCTGATTGTGGGTGCAGGTCGTTACAGGCGTTTGGAGCGAGGTAGGAGAAGGCATGACCCTTGTATCTGGTTCTGCGTATGCTGGGCAGCGGTGCAAATATGAGTCCAGCTGAACAGAGGTGTCTGGTTGAATCGTGGAACTTTATGCGGTTGCTGAGGTACGGGGAATCTTCTGTAAGGCTTTGGCTTTGCTTGAGGCGTTTGAAGAGTGCCCATTTGAGGATTGGGAGCCAGTGTATCGTATTGAGTGCGGGGTGATGTGAGTGAGTGGTGGGAGACTGAGGGAGAGCCTGGCCACTGGGTTCTGTACGGTCTGTTATGCTTTAGTCAGTTGAGAGCTGATTCCAGCATAGAGTGCATTGCCGTAGTCCAGCATGCTGGTGATGAGGGCGTGGCTGATGGTTCTGCTCCGGTCCCCTGGCTGGGCCCCAAATCCCGTGGTAAACATGTACCATGAGATCACAGCTCTTACAGTGGAACCTCAGAGCACCTGCATAGAGGTTCTGTGGTAGACCTGCACAGTGAGTCATGATCTTTATAGCTCATCCAAGTGCCAACATTTACATCCTGAGGCAAAGGTGCTGGAAGAGCTGAGTTCTTACGGCGGTACAAAATAAAAGCAGGTCCTGAGGTGAACATGTATGGAAGAACCAACTTCTGACTGTGAGACTGAATGCCCAAGTAAAGATGCTGAGGTACACCTGCATGGTAAGACCCAAGCAGTGGCGTAGCAAGGATGGGGCGTCCCGCCCCGGGCGACATGAGTTTTGGGGGCGGCGGCCTTCACCCTCCCCTCCTGCTCGTACCTGAGGCCGTTGCGGGGCGGCAGACGCGCGGGAATCGGCAGAAAGTCCCAACAAAGAGATGATGGGATAAAACTGTCCGGCGAGATCCTAGTTTTTGTAGTGGGACGGAATGCCCCAGAATGTCCCCAAACATATTTCAAGGTAAACTTGTAGAATGGAATCTAACTTCCCAAGTGGGACAGAAAGCCCACATACTGATAATGAGGAAATCTTGTACAGGGAGACCTGAGCTCCTAAGGGGGAAGATCGCACCCATACACACCCTGAGGTATAGTGCAGGTACAGTGAGACCTGGGTTCTTACAAGGTGACAGAGTGCCCGCGTATAGGTCCTGACGTAAACTTGTACAGTAGGACTTGAGTTCCTATAGGGTGAAGAGCACCCACGTATAGACCCTGAAATACTCACTCAAGTTCATTTTATATGGTAATTACCTATTCGCCCAATGAAGCTGATACAAAGAAAATAATGAAAACAATGTTTAGGTCTCTGGCAGCAGCTTAAGTTTATATAAACTAATAAATGTGACCGTCACAAACATCACAGACTCTGTTTGTGACAGTCACTTTTTCCCAAGGGATTTTATCAGTTTCTATAAACGTAAGCTGCTGTCAGAGACCCATGTCCTTGTTGTCTTTGCTTTCCTCGCATCAGCTGGGAAGTCTGGCCCTGCCTGACGTCCTTCTTCCTCTTAGGCTCCTCATGTTGCTTTGATTCTCCTCTGTTCTTTTAGTTCCTCTTTACTTCTGTTGGTTTACCCACGTCTGTTGCCTTGCTCCTGTTTCCCTGTCGCTTCTTGCTGGCATTGGAGTGCAGTATGTCACGACAGCATCTTTCTTCACTCTGCTCCACTTTGCTGATGGGCCCCCACACGCTCTGTCCTCTGGGGCAATTACAATACGTTTCGGCTTTTTCATCCACTCAGATGCTCGGCCACGCCCCCTGCTCCTGGAGGAGGGTTTTCCTGCCCTGTTTTGAAGTGGATTTGCAGCTCACCAAGTTGGCATCTGGCTAAGGAAGATTTTTAAAAGGTTTATTTCCCGGTTTTGTTCTCTTCCCTATATTGTTTAGGACGCTTGGCCCTGCCTCCCATCCTTCCTGGTGTTAGTCTATTATTTAAGCTTTTATACAGCTTATCACCCTCTTATTTATTTTAATCTTCTTTACTTTGGTTGGTTGAAACTTTTCCGTTGCCTTACTGTGATTTCCTGGTACCTGTCTGACGTCACTGGAGTGCCCTGGGCTCCATTTTTACCGGTGCTGACGGACGCTCTGAGGACTCTGTCTTTGGCTTCCCCGGAGCCACCTTATAGGAGGGATTTATATATAGGCACACAGCAGATACGCGTAGCACGCCTAAGACAAGCCCATCTGCGTCAGCCCATGCGCCATTCACACCCAGGGCCAGGGATCATACCTGTATCGCCTATTATACGCAGACAATAAACAAAACCTTTTACCATCTCTTTGTGCGACCATACCCCTTGCAGTATTAAAATCAGCTTATCTTGGACCCTAGAGGGAAGTATTCCTGAACCTTATAGATTCATTAAAGCGTAAATGTGAGAATGTAGGGGAATATTATCTAGGGACGGCGATAAATAACGCAAAGCGCGCTTAGCGCTTTTTTATCTATCGCCGTCAATCGCTGGAATTTATTGCCCTGGTAGCGCGTTATTAACAACGTGTTTCTCCAGGATGATAAAAATTCCAGCGATAGCAGGGAAATCGCCGTTTTGCAGGAAACATCGCTGGTTTTCCAGCGATGTTCCCTGCAAAACGGCGATAACCTTGCTGATTTGACCCTGTGGTCGTATCAGCATAATCCACCCCAATGTTAGGGATAGGTAAGTCTGCATTTTAGCAGACGTTAGTTTTTGGCAAAAACAGCGGTTAAATGCTGGGGCAGCCTTGTAAATACCGCGATGTGCACACCAGCGATATTTGCAAGGTTGTACTGCCCAGTGGCGCCCACTTTGCATCTCATTAGAGATACAAAGCGAGGCATCGATAACAAGGCTGCTAACATGCACTAATGCATGTTAGCACTGCCTTGTTAATAGGGTAAAAACATTATCTCCACTTTTTTGGCTTTTAAAGCCAAAAAAGCGGAGAAAAGGCCCTTGGTAATAAGCCCCGTAATCCTTCTAGATGATTTTAACTCCTGGGTAGATGTTGCCTCATCCAAAGAAGTATCTGAAATCATTGGCTCCTTTAAGGCTTTATATATATGACCTGTTTTGTCAAGGGGTGCACTGACGCTGCTGGTCAAACACTTAACTTGCTTTTGGTCAATCCTCGGCGTGCTCAGGTGATGACTCCGCTAAATTTTACATGAACGGGCCATAAAGGGATTTTGTTTACTCTTAGACCACCATTTTTAAAATCAATCTTTGCTTCCTCTCGGCCACCGTGGCATAGATGTAATCAGCGCAATGGTTCCTCCATACTTGCCCTCTCTCAGGCAGGCTTTGCTAGTGATCTCTCACACCCTGCACTTGCTTCCAATATGTGGATTTTGGATTTGCTAAACTACAAGTTGCCTAAGCCTGAAAGTCACTCCCCATCTAATCCGTGGTTCATCCCGGAAGTGGCAGCAACCAAAAGAGTATGTAAAAAACATAGGTAATTGACCTAGACAAATACAGAAAGTTATTGGACTTGACAAAGCCAATTTGTTTCAAACTAAACCTGAGTCGGCCTCGAATCTCCATAGGGAATTCTTCTTCATTTACACCAGTTTGGCTCATCCGAAAGGTTTGAAACTCATAATTACTGGTTCGTTTGAGCTTTGTTCAGATCTCACCAATTTCTTTTATTCTATGAATGACCGAATCTTGGAAAATGTTTATAGTACCTCAAGTGAGGCGTCTACCATTGGAAACCCCAAGTCGGTGAGCAATCCAGGTCATAGTGTATTACCCTTTACCTTGGACTCTACTGAAACCGCTCAGCTCCATAGAAATAGTTTTTTCTTGCTCTTCTCTGGACCCCTGTCACATACCAGTGATAACGTTTATGTCTCATGTAATTGCTCCAGTCTCGAACTAGATATGAAATGCCTTTGTGGAGGCAGGCATGACGACTAAAAAAGGCTGGATGGATGGAAAAGATTTTTCTTCCCACTGGATAAGAAACCTACAGCTGACCCCAAAATTCTGTCAAATTGTAAGCCTATCTCACTTCTTCCCTTTGCCTCTTAGATTAGATAATGCATAGTCAACAAAACAGGCATAGACAACGTCCATCTCTTAACCCCCATAGTTATCGGACTTTCAGACACTTTGCTTTTGATGCTAAACGTTGCCCCACTCACGTCTGTTGCCTTCTCTTTAGGCCTTAGCTTCTCAGATTATAGGGAGCCGAACCTCTGATCCAGGCAGAATTCAAAGCCTGTGAGAGCGTGGTGGCTTCTTGGTTGCCCCTTAGGTCTTTCATGCTCTGGACAGACAAACCAGAGCTGCTCCTGTCTGACGTCTCACTGGCCAGACCTCCGCTTAGTGGCCACAAGATCATGGGTTGAGGGGGTTCTTCTAACCAGATGAGGAAGTTGGGGCTTTCTTGTAGACGTCTACTCAGGAGGATCTCCACCCCATGTGTTCATGATTGTCCCACCGGCATTAGAAGTAAGAGGTGATCCTAGTATACGTGTCCTGTGCTTTGTGAACCAACCAGCTGCAACCAAATGTGGGTCTTTCCCAATAGTTTTCTTTTCTGCAGCACCTCAGAGCCTTTGAAACACTGATGAAGGACATAAAACTGACAACATAAGTTTAATCGTTTTTGTCAGGGAAAAAACGCCGGAATTCTGCACCCTGCAGCGTGTATTTACTTTGTAATATATATTTATTGATTTTTTGGGAATAAATTGCTTTCACACCCCCTGTTCACGCATGGGATTTTTCATTTGGTGAGGGGTTGACTGCTGCTGCAGTGTTTGATGGCCAGATGTATTAAGGGTGACATGTCTGTGTTTCTTTTCACTCATCTGCTCATCAGTGCAGATTCTGAAGGGCTGTGCTGCCACGTTTGTACTAACCCGCAAAGTCAATATTTAAGATTTTATGTTATTAAAGTTTGGTTAAATCGATGGACACTCGTGGCCTTGTATTAAAAAAAAACATGAAAATAAGCAACTGGAAAAAGTCAGACGTCAGAGTGAAGGATTCTGTAAAGAAATGCGAAGTCAGGAGTCTGTGGGTGATGGAAGTGGAAGAAGTGGTGTGGCGCTGTGGCTGATGTCTGTGGACCTCAAAGACCTTTATTTGAACAGTAGTGTCCACACCAGGCAAGGTTTTATTATGGGAAATCACTGTATCGCCCTGTTTCTTAAATCGATTACCTGTCAAAATTGAGACACCCAAGTGGCCATCTCCTCATGTTTCCATATTATCAAATCTCTGGAGAAAATATTTGCCTACATTCCTGTTGCTGCTCCTAAAACGGTTATTCTTGCCCTGAGACCATCTTGGTTAGACTATTCCAATGACATCAATGTCAACCAAAGTTCTCTAACTAAACTCCAAACTCTGGAAAATGCGGCTGCTCGGCTCATTCTGGACATTCCCAAACATCAGTCGGTTTCTCAGGTGCTCAAAACACTGGACCGGCTCAAGGTGGGAAAGGGGATTTTGTTTCAGGTTCTTTGCATTTCATATAGGGACCTACATTACCTGGGCCCCCAATTCTCCAAGGGAAAGTTTCAGTGGTACTCACCACGTAGGATGCTGCACTCGGTTTCTAAGGATTTTGTGGTGGTGCCAAAAAGGTTCTGTGTTAGATGGAGGTCAAATGTCTTCCTATGCCACAGCTAAACTGTGGGATACCCACTCCCTGCTTCACATCACAGAAACCAATCCCCATCTCTTGTTCAGGAGAACTTTTTAAACCTGTTTTTACCCTCCTATCTGGTTCTGGTATGCTCCGGTTCTCTGTTCTATTATTATTTGGCTCAATGTCTAGCGCCTTGACACCTTAGGGTATTTGTGCGCTTTACAAATTGTTTTTCATTTCACCTCAAATAACCTTGTGTCATTGTAAAGCATTAAGTACAAACCACTAAATATTTAATACATCATTGGATAGTGAAAACAACCTAAGAAATGTGTTCGAAGAGGGCAGAAAAGGAGCACTTTGTATACCTGGTGCATGGACGATATAAGTAAGCGTGGATAGAGGCATAGTGCTTTGCATAAAAGGCGATTGTTGACTAGGAAAGTGCAGAGAAGTCGAACAGAGAGGGCTTTGAGTGCTCCAAGGAGGTAACTCCTACTAAAAGAGAGTTGTCAAGTTGGGCTATTGGAGGGCAGAACGGGGCTCATTATGCAAAGAACAGACCAGTGCTTAAGTAAAGAAAGGTGAAGAAAGTGAATACAGTGGTGTCTTGTTTGTTGATTCTAAATGTAAGGCACTAACACACACATACCTAAAATCACCCACACTCTGAAAATTAAGAGAAGATCTGCATAAAATAGAAAAAATCATAAAGAAACCCACTGCAGGCAGCACCCAGGAAAAGCAAAGGACAGGCCAATTCTAGCACACTAACAACTTATGTTGCAATAATAATACCCAATATATGACAGAAATATCCTGCAACAAGAACATTGTGGCAAACATATCAACAACCAAAATATTCTATCACTAAGTACATTTATTAAGTATAGCTTTACTAATATTAATTTTTCATTTAGCTACCTTGATGATATATACTACGTAGTGTCTGGGTTCATATGTGTGGAGTTAACTACAGTACACTTATACTTACCTATATATACTTACCTTGTAGATGTTTTGGTTGTCAATATTTTTGCTACAGGATATTTGTAGCACAACATTTAATGTTCTGTATTCCGGCACCATACCAGACAGCCCACACAAGACCAAGAAGCCATGTTTCCAGTGCACCAAACATCTGCTTCTGTCAGTACAACTGGCTCTGCCGAGTATTGTAAACTACGCTATAATGTACCAGTCTGTAATGCAAAACAATGGCCACTAGACCTACAAATGAAAGAATGCATCCAACCAATTGGTTATCTATTCCAAACAATAAAACTGAGTTGTGGAGCATTGTCTGATTCTCGTCTGCTGTGGCGACACCTCCGCCAGGTGGTTTTTGGGCTCCTCTCTCCATAGTTATTGGTGCAAAGAACCACCTCATTCATCAGCTATCACTCCCTAGGGACTGCCATTCTTGCATTACCCTCTTAGTCTCAAAAAGTCCAGTTTGTACTCGATGATTTCTAGACTTCTGATGGTGACCCTCTTATCTCTTTATGGATTGAAACATCAACTGAAACCACAGGCACTTATCTATATTGTTTACCAGCCCAGAATGCGCAGTGCTATTCTTATTTTTAGATACGCACTTCTAATCAGCATTGTCACATGTGTATCACCGATGAAAGAACCCTGAGCCCGTTTTTCACTCAAACCCACTGTAAAATATTTGTATTAAAAATGTATTTTGAATAAATAACCTATTTGTTGGAAGCATTGATGCATTCATATATTATGTGGCCATTGTTTTGCATTGCAGTATTTACCCAAGGACCCTGAAGACACTCGGGTTCCCTTGTTACATAGATTTATAATATAACTGGCTGATATCTTGGAGGACTATTATATAGACCATCCCTGTAGGCCGAGACCCAGCCCCATCATCCATCTTAAGATTTGACACTCTGAAGCATGGCCAGCTATAGTGGGACAATAACAAGATGGCCGCTCTTGAAGACCAAGCTGCAGACCTCTCTTCTCTGTCCCTCTGCTCCCCTCTAAGGCAGCAAGCACAGTCATGGGTTGTTGATTGGGCAGCCACTCACATAAACCTCATCGCGGACCTGCAGCTGACTCATACAACCCACCCACCCTCTGCCTCTTGCTCCTTCCTGCCACCACGCTTGAAGTGCTGTGGTCCAACACAGGATCAGAGCACAACTCCGCTCACACACGTAAACACCAAAGTGCCTTCCTCAGAGACCACACTTCAGGAACAACGTCCTTCAAACCAAGCGCTCCCTCATAATGCAGCATGCTACCTGTCTACAGTGCACATTGGTGCCTAGCAAGAGGTATAAAGCGCTATACAAGTGCAATGACAGTTTACCTTCTATTTCTGACCATCGTATTGGCTTCTTGTGAAAGGAGCGAAGAACCCACGTGTGTCAGGGAGAGCAGAAAGCTAGGATCTTGGTGAAGGCCATTTGTTGGAGTTGGCTCTTTTGAGCCCAGGGCCTTCCGTGCACCCTCTTGAGGGAGCGTAGTGCACTAGGGAGGCGAGATTAATGTAGCTGGATCTAGCCTGTATGATAGGTAGTGTGATCTTTGCTTTGTCAGATCTCCACTGGCTGCTGAAGCTGGCTGATCTTCCAAGGTGTGCGCCATGGCTGAAAGCGTGGTGTAGTAGAGGTCGGTCTCTGATCTCCGGATCCTGCAGGATCCTGGTGAGGGGGTGATCTCACTTCGGTGGAAGAGGCTACAGCAGGAACGAATTCCACCAGGACTGTTGGACCCGCCCACTCACTGGACACCGTGATTTGATCCCACTTTCAGCCACTGGTGGAGTTCTTTCATATATGCAATAAGGGCTGCATTAAGCTTACCAGCTGATGCATGGCATAGGAATCTTTCAGTTTATGCCTTTTAATAAAGGACATGCATTATGGGATTTGTAGTCTTAGATCTCACAGGGGGAACTGATTGCACTTCGCCTACCAGATAGCAATGGTTTGTGAAAGAAAGACCCAGGTGTGGCGCATGGTGCCCCCTCACCATCTCTCTAAACAGTTCAAGGACTAGCAAACATGCGACGTCCCTACCCTGCGTGGGTCAGACACTTATTTGGTGCTCACATGCCAGGGTCTCAGTCTGTCACAATATAATGAGAACTGCTGCCCAAGAACCCCTTCGGAAGAGCGCGCTCCATCTCGAAGGGGGCCATCTTCAGGGAGGTCTGGAAATGGGCCCTCTGGTCAGTGACCATGAATGGCTAATAGGGCTGGAGCCTGGGGCCAGGTCAGTCACGCGGCAGCTGAGATGCCATTAACGCTACGTCTGGGGCGACACCGTCTGCCAGTCCTGACTTAGTGTCAAGTGCTCGTGGACAAAAAAAACAGGACTTGTAGAGTCTTTTCACATGACATGGGGCCACCGATGGCTTCTGCATCTGTGGCCCAATGGGGACCCTGCTGCGCCACTGGCTCCGCCTAATCATGTGGCACGTTGCCTTGACGACAGAGATGAGCGTGCCCCGTCGTGCTCCCACTGGTCCTGGGCCTCGCGACCTCTCCCTCCTCCAGTGGCCACGTGGGACCTGAGGGGAGGCCTCGAGGCGGCTCCGTCGGCGCTGTCAGGCGCAGGGCTGCTGTAAATCACTCGGAGGCGTTTAAGGATATATAGAGGAACTTTCACTGATCTCTGTTTTTTTAGCAGCGGCTGTAATTTTTCTTGCGGTGTTACACGGCCCCCGAGTGCCAATAAAACCGAACCGCAGAATGACGGGAGGGCTCCGACCTCTCATCAGATATTGTTGAGCAATGTTTACCCACGGCTTATTCTTTCATTAGTTGAGGTTTGGCAACTTTTCCCGCCCTCCTCAGTGGGAATAACGTTTCGCACTGAGGAGACAGCCCTGACTCTGCCCTGCAGAGGGCACGAGCGCAGGCCTTGACGGAAGGCAGGCTCGCATATGGGGCTGTCATGACACTAACATCTCGCCATGTCTGGCCTGAATACATGTATGTGACCGGGTCCTGCTCTGAGACTGGGAAACACTCTGGGGGTTTCGGAGGGGGAGTGACGGGGGCAGGGAGCATTCTCCTCTCTAGTCATCATGTAACACAGCTCTGCGATTGGGCGCTAGAGAGCTTAATTTGAGCCGGGGGGGGGGTTCCAACCGGCACTTGATCATCAACACCGGTGCTTTTCATGAGCACCCGTTAAGGACACACTAATATTCATTTATGGTAGGCAGTGCACGGGGAGCTTAAGTGATTTGGCTAGAATCACAGAATGTTTCGACCATCCCTGCAGAGACTCGGCTGGTCGGCAGCTCTGGCCATTAGCCCACATCCTCTTCCCACTTTCATGGTTAGTAGTTGGTTCTGTTTTAAGCGGTGCTAACAGGGGAAGTGGACTCGTGCAAGCTGCCTCCTGTCCAGAGCAAATTTAGAAATTAACCACCGGGGCACTGCTCAGGGAGGATTTTGGAGATGGTTAACTCTGACCAGTGGCATGTTCTCCTGTTTGACAGACATCTGTCCTCTTCTGGCCAAAGTGGCTGTCTGGCTTTGGTGTTGGTGTGAGGCATGGTTTGATGTGGGGACAGAAAGCAGTCCATGGACCCCACAAGGCACATTACTGTCACATCATACAGTCCTTTGAACCCAGAGGAGGGTGGGCGTGGTTACACGTGACAGAAGGCAAGATATCTGTGTCGGTCTCACGCCCAGAGGTGTGACCTCCTGTGGTCCAAATGGCCACCTGTGGTTGGTGGTTCTGGTGACAGACAAGCCTTTGATAGAAATTGGTAACTGGAGTTTTTGTTCTGGCCTTTGGTATACGTCGGTATATTTAAGCCACACCCTGAAACCTAATGTCATCAGGCCCTATGAAACGCAGCCAGTAATACAGTGCACGCAACGTGTTCATGAATCTGCGGTGGACACCGCTGTGCGATCCGCTGGGCAGTGGACTGGGTCTCAGCGGGTTTCTGTGCCAGCCTCTGATTATCCTCCAGCTCAGTAGCTCTGCTCGCTGGGGTAGATCGAAAGCCTCATGTAAATGTAGAGTGTGAAGCTACAGACCATGGCAGCCAGGTCTAAAAAACTGGCAAAAACAAATGTCCAGGAGTCTGGAGCAGTCAGTGTCCCACTGTTCATTGAGGGGCCTTTTTGGTGTGGTGGAGGGTCCAGTCCATTGGCGTACACGTTGAACAAAGGGGGGGGGCATGTCAGTGGACCCCAGAGGAATATGCAGCGTCCCACTTCATTGCATATGGTCCTGGACTCCTGGAGCTCCTTGTTCATCATCACAATGTGGGGAATCGCTCAGCCTGTTATAGCCGTCTTTGTTTTCTTACAAAGTACAAGTAGATGAAATATCTTCTTTTGACACCAGTCGCATGAGTTGATTCATGGAAGTGTATACAGAGCAAGAGCTGGGCCGGCACTGCAGTGATGAAAAATGCCTAAAGCTAGTTGACATAGAATTGACCCTAAAACATACACTGAAGGCAGTGTGGCCTCCCGTCATGTTCATAGCCTGGTGTGGAATGGTGCCTTCTAGGTATTCTTCATGTCATCTAACTTGAGTTGGGTTTCGACTCACAGTTACCTCCTTCAGATTTCAGACTTATGTCTTCCTCACGATGTGGAGATAAATGATGCCTCCGAAATCATCAGGCAGCAGCTTAGTCTCGGGTTAGGCCAATGAGGGTACGCTGAATTGTGTTTTGGCTGCTATGCCATGTCCGTCCAACGGCCAGCCTTTGTGCGGTGGAGGTGAATGGTGCAGATGAGAAGTTGTCGCTTACTTTGAGTACATTCTTTGAGGGCAAGTTAGCCCAGACTTATTCTATGCCCATGAGTAGCTGGCGAGTGCTATTTCGTTCATAAGTTTGTGACTTCAAGTGAGGTTTGTGGTATTTCTGAGAAGTAATGTGCTAATAATGTTCATTTTTTTCAGTAAATATTGCGATAGCAGTAATTTATTGATTGATCTCAGTATGGCATCGATGACAAGCCAGCCACCTGGAGGCACCAGTGACACTGATTTACTCTGAGCCTCACTCAGCCCCAGTGGCCAATGCGCTATTTCTCCCTTCGTTGAAGCGACTTGTCCGAATCTGACAAACATCGCCCAATGTTTTGTGTTGAGTTTGCCCTTGACAGTTTGCTCTCGACCTCGTATAAGATCTCAAAAGATGAGTGCCTTTCCAGGGCTGGTCACCCATTGGCAGCTGATGAAATATTGTCACGGTAAATCCCATTAGGCGCTCTCGTCCAATCCTTCATCCCTCTGCGGGGTATTATGATTTTTTAATGGCCCTTTCATGCCACGCTGAGATTGTCTAACAGGCAGCAGGCGTGCCATAGCTCACCTTCTCCGAGTCATTTATCGAGAACCGCTGAGCGTAGCTCTTCGCCAGGCGCGCTTTCGCTAAGTGAGAGCGCGTGCCTTTCTGATGAATGGCCTCTAATTTACCCAAAGATGCTTTGGAACGGGAGATTGGACGACATGGGCTGTACTTAGGATGTAAGACACAGCAACATATGAGTGGCAGTGTGATTTCATGCATGGCCTACCCCATGACGTCCATCAGAGCAGTGCAAGCCTCAGTTTACAGATTAACTCATGCACTATGAATTGATCTGTTTTGCATCCATGCCCACTCCGTGCAGCCCAAAGTCATCTTGAACATGTCCCTGGCGGCATCAACATGCCCTGCGCGTTACATTACCCTGAGGTTTTGTTTGGGATAATAAAAACAGAAAATAATCTTCTCCTCGGTGATAGTTTGTATTCCTGTGGGCTCTGCTTTCTGCTTGTTTTTACTTAAAATCCTCCGTGAATGATTGGCTACGCTGCATGGCGTGTACGTCATCATGGGAAACATTTGTACTCTGAAGGAGCAAACAGCAAATGTTTTACCCTTTCAGTTGTCACTCACCCTGAATGACTATTTTGGCAGAGCAACCTGTAAAAATAAGATGGCACACAGTGTCTCTAGGAGGCCTCTAGCTGAAATGAAAATTAAGAGTGATGAACTTTTCGATGTAAATCAGTTTAACTTCTACATTTCTTGCTGTTTTTACATGTCTTCATTCATGGAATGCTCCAACTGCGATAAGTCTCGTTTCAGCCTGTGTTCAACTAGATATGTGAATGCAATTGTTTATTCATTTGCCATTTATATTTTTCATTTGAGACTTTTTATATAGCGCTGCGTGTTCCTTTGGGTTGCTTCAGAGAGGCGCTATTAATCTCATAAAGCGCCTACAAAAAGTTGAAGTGGTTCAGCTCGAGCAGAGCACATCTATGAGAATGTTTCATATGATTTCCACGAGGCCCCTCCTCTTCTCTGCCGCTCCTCATGACTCTTTGTTATCTAGGGCACTGGACTGTCTCTTCTCTCTCTTCTCTTCCCTTTCTGGTTCTCCTTTCCTCTTTCCTTTTCTTTTCACTCTATCTTTTCCTTTCTTGAGCTGTTGACTAAGGGGTCATCTCATTGTCCAGATGTACACCTATCGCTAGTAATGCTTTATGCTCAGCTAAATACTTTGTCATGTATACTGTTGTACTCGACCTTGTTACCAGCTCTTGTTATGATTCTTCAGAAAATTAATAAAGATAATTTGAAATTAAAAAAAGTTATTTTCTACTTCCATAAACTACGATAGAGATGTTTTTCCCAATATTTCCTCTAGTTGGACTGCTGCGCGTGCCCTGAAGGCCTCCATGCTTGACCTTAGAAGCGCTAGCTCTCTGCGGCCGCGCCACGTCGTGCACACAGTGTGGGTCGCTCCCAGGTGTGGTGCGCGCGCCCCGGCCTGTGCACGAGCACACAGTGCGGGCTGCAGCAGGCAGCCGGCGGCAGCGCGCTCTCAGTTGTGACGCGCGCGCCCCGACCAGCGCACGAGCACACAGCTTCATCTTGTTTCAAAAAAGTCAAATGCTGAAAAGATAGCGCCTCGCGCAGGCTGCATCCCTTGATGTCAGTCCAGGACTTTGCTTATCTAATCCATAAAGCGCGAGACAGCTTTTGCAGCCCTGTTTCCTTCTGCAGAAAGGAATGGGAATATCGAAGATGTCGCTAGAACTGCAAGGACTCGGAAATGCCGGACCCACTTTTAGCCTGATAATAGATGCTTCTAGGCGCTGGCTCCGGGCCTTTCTTCTTCAGGGTGGACGGGTCTGCGTGATTGGGTGCCAGGACGTGTGCACTTCGCTCCTAGCGTGAATGCAGCAGGTGCAGTGGCACCGGGCTTAGGGTCATGATGAAGGACCCACTGTCAGTATCCATTACGACCATCCTTATCTAGCCACCGATTGACAGCTGTAAAGGGCACAATGCTCTGTAATAGAGACAGCAAGGATCGCCCATGGTGCCCGTTGTAGAGGCGGACCAAGGGCCTGTGTGGCACAGCACGGTGACATATCCCTCGGAAGCAGAGAATAGTCCTGTGGTGTTCAGTGGATTGGGGCAGAGTCAGCAAGCTGGCCTGCACTGGGAAGGAAAGCCTTCTGTCCGCCCCTCACACTCTTGAACCCAGGTCCTCCACATGCTGTATTTACAGTCAGTACATACATACCTGCCTGTACCCATTTAGGGCATTTTGATAATGCTGGTCAAGTCACTGACAAGGGCAACAGTACTGTGTAGCATCAGATGTACAGGACCTCCTATAGACACAAGACCCATCTGTAGGGGGTGGATCACTTCCTAGATAGACTCAGGCTCCAAGCTGGCCATCTCCACATCTCCACAACAACCTACATGAATATATGCGCTGCCCCCCCACTTTACAAACACTGTGGTGAGCTAACTATCTGGACTGAGACTGCAAGGAGGAGGGATTGAGCTGCAGATAAGAGCCGAGCCCCACAGGCGGGAAGGACCCGTGGGGGACAGACAGCTAGACAGACTGGCCAAGACTGTCATGGAGCGACAAGGTCTCCAGCTTGCTGCGCCATCAGAGATTGAGCAATCAGGATGACATCTGTGTCTGGAGAAGGCTCATACCACAGGACTGCAAATGGGCTGGTCAGTCACAACTCTTCCTGTGCTCATAGGGTGCCTTCACCCTCCTCCAAAACCATCCTCTGGGATCTGTAGCAATCCTGTGCCATGGCTATTACCAGGGCACAAGTCCTAAAAAAAGAAGTTGGGGGACGCTGATGTCACGACAGGAAGTGACGTCACAAAAGGTGGCTTGCACTATCAGACTCATTGCCTCCCCTCGCTCACCCCTTTAATGCGATTGCATCAGAGAAGCCAGCGCGTGAGCAGCGTTCTGAATGAGCTCTGATCTCGCCCCAGAGAGGCCAAAGAGTGAATGTGTGGCTCAATTTGCTCCAGTTATCGAGTTCCTGGTAAAATAAGTGGGGGGACGCTGTCCACCCGCGTGGTACCCCGGCTCGAGCCATGGCTATTACGCCATAAGCTGAATGAGGTTGTTTTGGTTCCAGAATTATCCGCATTATAGTTTGAGTCCACTTCCTGAGTCAGGCGGAAACTGTACAGCGCAGCCTGGCACATACACAATACATATCTGACATGCTGCTCTAGTGTCATGCAGTGCTGCATGTCAGATAACGGAGCTTCAGGGCTTGTTAATCATAAACCCTCTTGCCCAGTCAGAATCTGGAATAGAGAAAAAGGTCTACCTCTGTACCTTCAACCTTATTCCAGCTTCCAATTGGGTGGAGGCTCGTGGATCTGCCTTTGGTTTCTGCAGAGAGATGGGAGTGTCGGACAGCGTGGGCGTGCCTCAGGTAAGTGTTTGTGAATTAGAGTCTGTGTGTGTTAGTTTTTCTGTGTGCTGGGGATTGCATGTGAATATATACATGAATATATTTGTGTGCATGCCTGAAACTGTGTGTATATGTATGCATGCCTGCTTGTGTGTGATGCAAATGTCTGCCCCGGGGATTGGCAAGGCTCGAGTCTGAGTGCTGGATCGTGCTGTTGGGCTTACCACTTCCATAATGCACCAGTCGCCACTGCAGTTATCAAAACCAATACAACTGTTACTTTGTCCTTTGACGTATATCTTTGAAGTCTGCAAATTTAGCTGCTATATTTCAGTGCCCAAATTCTTCAGGATAGATCTGAGGTTCCCTGAACCATCCCCATAGTCTGACTTCTTTTTTATTTTGCCTTTTTTGCATTTTGTAGATAGGAACTTTAAATGAATGTATGACTAGATCTCCAGCTCAGAATGCATTTCTTGTTTGCAGTGTTTCTTGCAAATCTATATATAGTTTTTTATCCGTATGTTCTTCTCTTTTAAGCAAAGAGATGGCTGGACTGGACTGTATTCTGTACCCATAATCACCATAATTTCATCCTGAAGTAAGTCTTGGCTGCTTGACTTTACTAGCCCATGGACGTGAAGTGTTTAAGTTGAGTACTTAGTCACCCAGGTGAAATGCCAAAGAACCTAAATTGTTACAGGGGAGATCGTGTAACTGCCCGACTGACCTACGACCTGAAGGGTAACTGTCACAGTAGTGATGGCTTTGGGCAGTGGGTACCTCTGGTCTTTGAAAGAGATTCTCCAGCCTTTCTCCTTTCTCTTACAATGAACTACTGTCCACCTTCCATCCTAAGAATTGTTGCTCCAATAATGTCCCAAACAATTACTCCCATCCTGCGGGCGCCTGTTGGAACCGGACACGTGAATAATCCTTGAGTGGGGTGGGGTTTGCTCAAAATATGTGCATGGCCTGTGGGTAGACACAGTCACAGGAAAAAATGAAATTTGCCAAAACAGACACAGGAACATACAGACATGGAAAGACATGAAAATTAGAAGACATGGACATCAGAAGGTATGGACTCAGGAAGACATGGAGACAGGGGATGCGAGGAAATGCTGACAGCAGAAAGCACATGAAAGGACTGGTCAGGCAAGGACACCGACGAGACACTGGGACGATACTGTGGAGACACTGGATAGGTCCGGGGGAGATGTACCACTTGGTGCATACCAACTCTAGAAGACTGCAAGACACACCAACAAGGCAGGACATAAGGAAGTCATGGGCACTGGGAGATACGGCTACCCGGAAATGTCGAAACAAGACCACAGGGAAATAATGGAAGTCACAATCATTGGAACACACCTACATAAGGTGCCACTGGAAGTTACCAGGAGACAATGTGCCACACAAACTTGAGAAAACCAGGGCAATGCATTGCGCCAAATAGAAGGTAGCAGGATAGCCATTATTGAAGGGAAACAACCCCAAGAAGATCATCCGTGCTACAAGGCTCGAACAATTCTGGACATATGATGTACAAATGCAAAGTAACATAACACGGAATATGAATATGATCTAAACAGTTACAGCAACTCTTACTGAACCTTAGCCGTACATAGTCTCCTAATCATATCCAATGGGCATAGAGGGATCGGCAGAATAAATGCATACCCGTATAAAGTAGTGAGTTATTGTTCGCAGTCTCTGAATGGCATTCCATTGGGAAGAGGACAAGCCTTGGGGCAACATTATGCAAAGTACTGTTCTGGAGGCAATTCTTCAAATGGAAACAGTTTTCTCTGGAATAACATAAATTGGTCACAACACTGAAAAGCCATGGGGGGTGGGTTCATGAGGAGTGGAGCCAATGGCCTCCAACCTATGCATTATTTTTGGCAAAATCTCTCCCAAAGGAAATAGCCAACAGGGCAAATGTCATGGTTTAGCTATTATAGTGTATTTATTTGGTCACAAAGGCCCCCAGCCTCGTCTTGGTGCATCTCTTCCTCCTTGTCCTGTCCGCCTCTTTTTCATCCTACTCCCTTTCCCCCGCCTCTCCTTTTCCCTCCCTGGTGCTCTGTTGTCCAGGTCCTTGCCTGGTATTACTGTTTCTCCTGGTCCTCTTGTTGGCCCTGTTCCTCCCAGCCCCCTCCTGACCCTCCCCGCCTACCTGATACTCCATTTGTTCATCCAGATGCTCTTCCTTTTTTAGCCTTTCCTTATGGTCCTGCTGCTCATCCTCTTTGTCCTCATTTAGGGCCTGGTCTTGAAATGTTCTCCAGGTCTGTTCTTTTTGGTCCTGATTCCCCACATCATGCTTCTCCTGGTTTTCTTGGTCCTGGTTCTTCTAGTTACCTTGGTCGTGGCCATTCTGGCCTTGATCCTTCTCCAGCTCATGCTCCATTTCATGATACTTCTGGTCCTGCTTTTGTCCTCTTGAGACCAGTTCTTCTGGATCTAGCCGTTCTAGCCCTGGGCTTCACGCCCCTCCTCCCCAGTTCTGTTCCTCATGGTCATGTTCCTGCCTGGTCCCTCTGGCCCTGCCAGTTCACCTACTCCTGGCCCTTTTGGTTAGCCTGCCGGTTGTGCTTTCCTCAGGCCTCCTGGCCCTGGCACTGTTCTTGTTCCATGTCCTCCCGTGACTGGTTGCTGTTGCATCTCTTGCATCTCCTGGGCCACTTCATCTTAAAGCTACTGATGCCAGTCCTCCTCATGCTGGTCCTCATGGTCTTGGTTCTTCTGGTCATATTCCTACTTGCCCTGGTCCATCTGATCTTCCTAGGCCTGCTTCCACAGTCTTGATCCACCGGGTCTTTACCCAGTTGACTCTGGCCCCCCAGCTCTATTCATCCATATCTTCCTGGTTTTGGTCCTCTTAGTTCCAGATCCCCTTACCCATGGTATTCCTGGCCTAGGTCTTCTTGACTTTTATCTTCCGGATTCTCCTGGTACTGGCACTTAAGTTCTTTGTCTCGCTCCACTTCCTGGTTCTGTTGCTTTTGGCCCTAGCCTTCCTAGTTCTCCTGGTGATCCTGGTCTCAGTCATTGTTACTTTGCCATCCATTCTCCTCCTCTTCCAAGTCACCCTCCTCTCCCTCCAGGTCAATCAGGTACTAAGCTCCAAGCTTTTCAAACTCAGGTATTTGTTTTCTTTTTCTGACAGCTTCTGTCTTTTTATGCTTGGGAGACGGGTTCTGAACGAGAGAGACAGAGAACCAAGCATGGGTCTGTTTCAACGCCCCTTCTTTAATTTGCCAATGCTGATCTCTGACAGGACCAACCCATTGGATACCTTCTGCAAAGACATGTGTGTATAATGCATTTTTCAAGAGCCATATTTATGCAGTCTCTAGTTAAGAGTCAAAAACATTATAAAATAGCATAAAGGGTTAATGTGCCTGCTTAAGAGCATAACCTCAAATGAATCTTTATTTGAGATAGCTCATTTGATTCGTGATCTAGTTGCAGAGATCCTCGTGTTACCTGCAGGCCACAAGTTTTCATCCTGGTAAAGGCTAAATGAGTGACGCGCCTACTTCTAACAGTTCGGTGTAACCTGCAAGTCGTAACTTTCAAATCTTGCAGGTTCTCACTCAATCTTTTGTTATTCGAAGATTGATACACATGGACTCTCTTCGGTAGTGCAAATCATGTATTATTAAGAGCCTAAAATCTACATTTATACGTTGTGCTATGTCCACTCACATAGATATACCTGCCATGTGCGCAGACCAGGCAATAGACCTCTCACACACCATCTGATGACAGGAATGTCTACAGAAACTTTCAGATCTCTGCTTGTCTCTGTGCAAGCTATGAAGTGTCATGCTGAGTGTATCTTAGAGCCCCTGATGGGCAAGGCATTAGGCGCCAGCTGTGCTCGCTATAAACTCAAGCTGCGCAGAGGCAGTACACAACTCAGACAAGTTCATCATCTGCTAAGTGAGTGGCAACCTCATTTGCATTCGAGATTCAGGTGGCAAAGGAGGACAAACACAGGTATCAGTGAAATGTACATGATTTACACAAGATTGTGAACTGTGTTCATCGTAATAGTAATACCATCCCGGGGTAATGTGCGCAAGAAAATATTATGTTAAGCTTTCGTTCAATTGATTTTTAATCTTGCACAGATATTTTTCAACAGTAAATGTGAAATTTCCAAGAAATGACTAACATAAAATATGCAAGGCAGAAACTTAAATTGATATAAACTACTCCTCAAAATGAAATTTGATGGAACATTTATACTCCTTGGAATCAATGACATTTTGAAATGAGAATGGCACATGCTGTATCAAAGGTGACGGATATCAAAATAAATATCACACATCCTGAAATTAATATTACACATTGGTGTTGCTCCCCGTGATATGAGAATCTGTGGGTCATATTTTCATCAACATCCATCATTTTCATTTTAATGTATGTTATATAGTTTTGAAGACGGGGCATTTTTATCTGAAAGAGTGCATTAGTTATTTCACTGTGTGTCACATAAGGCTTGCCATCTTCATTTCATCACAGACTATGATAATTCCAGCATGTTGTATTCATTTCAATCTATGTAATTAACCCATGCTACTCCTTTCAACGTTTGTGATATTCATTCTTACAAATCATAATGTTTGTTATATTTAGTTGAGTGTGTTTTATATCAATGTATGTTACATTCTTGACAATGTTTCATATTCAACATGCAACACATCATATTCATTTCAATGCATTCCATATTATTTTCTGGTCATTTTCATTGCACAATGTGTCGTGCATTTCAGAACGTGACATACTCCTCTCAGTTTGTATAATAGAACATTTTCTGCTCATTCTAATTTTGTTCTGTGAGGTTCGAGGTTCGTCGTCACTGCAGTCCGCATCTTATCAATTCAGTATACGTGCCATTCATAATTTGTGTAATCCATTTCGTGAAGATTATAGATATTAAGGGGAGAAATTATTTGCACAATGTATTCATTTCCTTAATTTTGCGAATTTCTATTGAATGTTGTGTACATTCTGGTGTGCAGCACATTTGCTTTTAATACATTTAAATACATTACTCTGATGTCTATTATTTGCAATGTAATGTCTTTCAAGAGGTCCCATAGTCAAATCTTCAGTTGTGATATGAATGGTCTAAAAAACAGACGAAAATGCAGATTACATTGGTAATTTGTCCGGTATTGACCTTAAAAAAAATAAAAGGGCCAAAGGGACCGTAGACCAGAATTTGAATGGGATTTGCAGAGTAGTGTCATACAATCATTATTTGCTTATTGAACCATAATTTGCTGAACATACGTGTAATATCTGCCATTCAATGCAATACAGTATTGTGTTATCTGTCACACTGGAGATGTGTTTCTAATCTACAATGTGATTATTTTTGTCAGGGGATTCGATATCTTGTGGGCGGACTTGCGGCTGCTGCTCTGGCCTTGTTTTGAGACCTACGGAGGGCATTACATTCCGCCCTTTTATATCCAGAGGTAGGTTCCCATAAGAGCTTTTCCACATTGTTGCTTCCTCATTGTTTAGAGACATCATAGAATTTAGATTTCAGCTTTAAGGCCCATATGAACTGTGTTTGTGCAACTAAATTGGCTTTTATGCTTTCATTGTCCTAATTTTTGTTTTGTTTGCGTTGCTTTATTTTCACGCAATAAGTGCCAGTATAGTAATTATTATCATAACTCTGTTTGTTGCCATTCTTTGTTTCTGTTAATTTTCTTTGCAAATTACATTTGATTGTCATCAGTGTCGAAGGGCAGACCTTGGCATAATTCTATTTAGATGTATATGTAAATGCCCACTTTGTTTTAAAGAGAAGACAAAGTGTTTTCCAAGGATCAGACAGTCCTCAAGAAAAAATGGCAATAATACATTTCAGTTTTCCTTTTCCAAATTCACAATTTAAACCACCAGAACACAACCTCGCCACTTACTATACAATAGCACGGTACCAAAAAAATACTCTACCTAGTGCAAGGAAAGAGGTTACCCATAATATTTCAGTGGAAAAATGATCCAATAAAAACTGGTTTAAAAGATTACAATTAAAATACATAATCTGCTAGATGACAATTATGTCATGAAAAGTGGCAACTCAGGGGAAAAAGCTAATAAAACTATGAAAAATGTGCTTGCTAACAATTATATGTATATCATTTTGTGATATCTGTCCTTTGGTTGTGTTGCTTTCAAAATGCTGTTGTATTACCTAATTCGAGAAAAAATTTACTTTTGGCCCCAAATTGCATTGCTATGTGCTTGAAAGGGAACAACAGGGTTTCCAGCGCTTCCATGAGCCTCGATATAACTGGTCCGACTGACCGAACAAAATTATCATATTTGTTGATAAGATGTTTTTCATGACAAAAAACTGTAAGAGCCTTTGAAAGTCTGTTATGGAGGCAATGTGAGAGCTTTAAATAAATTGTGAAGTTTCTTGTGAAGGAGAAACACTGTGATAAGGATTGGTAAATAACATCAATGATGACATCACACAAAAGTAATTTTTATTACCAAAGGTATCAACCCTGAAGGGAAAAGATCTTGGCAAGTGGTTACTTTGTTTAATCTGGAACCAAAATAAGGGATTTCTTATTTGGGGTTCCAAAATGTAAAATATATTGTTATTATGTTAATGGTACCTTGAGCTCATTTGCCTCAGTTTCCTTTTCTAGCCAAAGTACAATCTGCTGTAAAAATAGGATATTTATATAATCAATGACCTCATAAATGACAGTCTATAAGGACATGCCATAAATGACACTCAGTAAGGCACATCAGAAAAGCGGTAGTTCTCTAAGCAGATACAATAGCTTTAGTAATGTTAACAAGTCAAGAATAAAGAAGTCTGTGTGAATATTAACAATATTGAATTGATTATGGTGCAAGAAAAAATGCTGGACTTATAGTATTGAAAAACTGATCACGTGTTGAAACATGTAGAAGTGTGAAATAAGGGGGATTTGAATACAACTGAACAGATACTGATAGGAAAGGTTATGAGACACATAGAGTCCAAGTTGTGTACCAGATGGAATTCCCTCTTGGAAATCCGCTCTGCACAATTATAAGTGGGCCGGTGTTCCCACGCACAGATTTCCAAGGTATGGGCATACTGGACCCAATTTTGCCTGCTGGAAATTCCACCTGGTAAATTTCAGTGGCAGAGGGCTACATTGCAGCCAGAACCCAATCCCCCTCACCCCCCAAAACCCTCAGCCAAGGCACCAGGGGGTGCCACGTAACGCTGCCCCCTGCCAAGTAACGTTTGTCTTTTGTCTGAAGGACGTCACTACATCTGCTCATTTTGTACCCTTAAAACTGAGTGTAACAATGACAACAATTGTTAGAGATAGAGTTGAAGAGTTATAATTAATGATGGTTTTGATGCATTTGAAAAAGACCATATATAAAGAGCTGTACTTTCGACATGGGAGTTTTAAACGAAAAATAGAGGTGACACGAACTGCAGAGGCATTGGCTTTGATATGATGCATTTTCATTAACATATAAATGACCTAGTTCCTAGTTATAGAGCTCCATTGTGGCTTCCAGGCAGGTTCTTGGATGTACTTCAGTAGTGCACAATGTCACAGCAACTACTCCTCAAACACACTTATTCTTGAACTGATTTTTTTGCCCCTCTCATGGTGATGTTTCAGGATATAGGAATCTTCCAGAAGATGGTGAATAGAGATAGGCCCCCCTTCCCACCAGTCTTGAAAGGTTCCCCCTTACACACCGGGATATTCTTTTGTGACTGAAGACACTAACTCATTAAGACCCCAGAAGGTCACGTGACTGCTTAAGTGGTGATGCCCAAACAATCACCTTTCAGAACAATTCTCTCATTCTTCAGTCTGCTGCAAGATGACGATTTTGCTTTTGTGGTATGAAAGTTGAACAATATTAATACAGATTTGTTTTCAAACCCAAATGGTTTTGTAGTTCCTTGCCCAGGATTATTAATCTATATCAGTGGTATTCAAAACTCTTATGCTTAAAATTATTGTGTTTAGCCTCTAGAACAGCATATTAGTCTATCTTAAAAGCATGTAAATGTGAGGTGATCATTATGTTTACAAGAGTAATGGGACCAGGCCACCTTTTCAGGACATCCACATAAGAACAATTAATCATATAATGACTCAAAAATGGTGCTCATTTACATTGTCAGTAGTCATCATAGGAATCTAGCATGGATGGGCCCTTCAGACCTATGCTGGTCAGCCCTAATGTAAGTGTTCAATATTGAGAGCAAGCTTACATGTTGTAATGGGTTTGATGATATTTCTTTTAAGGTTTGTAGACAGAAAACAATGCAAATGTACCAGGTATTGCAGTTAATTAAAGAGTCACAAAATCTAGAAAGGTTAGCCCCAAAACACAGTTTTTGATAGTGCACTGGCAAAATGCTGTTAGTTTTCATGCACACTTTAATAGTGGCTGCAAAATCATCAGTCCTCTGTGCACAGCTTTGCATCCCTAACACCTTTCCACACCCACCTGCATGTGGGTCAACCACCACTCTATTTCAAGTACCCTGATCTATACCACAAAGGTTCCATTTTGCCTTCTTATTGACCTTCTCATCATCTTCCATACATCTTTTGTACTTTATCACATATTTTTACTTCTCATTGTACTGATGAAGGGTGTGGAGAAGTCAGGATTGGAGCTGAAACGTTAAGTCACAAACATTTTGAAGGTCACAGACTTCCACATACAATAGTTAAACATACTCAGGTTATAGGTATTTGAGATTGCGTAATCTGGCATGAAGAGAACCAGCAGTCGCTCCTTTTCTTTTTAATAGTTTTATTGCCATTTGGTAGTTCACATTTGAGCAGCAATTTCTTTGCGGTATGTGGAAGTGGATTGTACAAAATGTACTGTTTTGTGTATGTGACTTATTAAATGTATATTGAATCTGTACACAGCGTTATTGATGCATTACTTATCATCGATATGTTTGCCAAACACTCACTGAGTAGCTGAATAAGCAGTAGCTTCTTCTCTGATCCAGCACTTCCAATGTATTGTGGGAGTTGCAGTTCTTCTCTATTGTTTGCCAGATTTCAGCACTTCACAGTGCACTGAATGGAAGTTTGAAGAGGAAGAAATGTAATCAGTCTTACATAGTGGACTTGGAGTGTTGAGGTTAGAACTATTGGTAGTATTAATATTACACTACACAGTGTGGGCCTTGTTGAGAGTTTGGCAGAGAGGGACATTTGCCAAAGGCTTGTGGTGGCCTTCTGCATCCTGTGTAGAGTGCGTTATCTGGGCGCTCTCAATGCTGCAGACGGGAAAGCCGACACATATTGGTGGATGTCCCGCATTCCCCAGCTCCAAGGAAGAACTTCAGTACTGTCTGTGCAGGCTTTGTAAGGATGGAAACCCGAGGTTAATGTGTGTACAGGAGAGATGTGGTGTAGCGTGCAGCGTGTAGGCCACGGTCAAGTCACTGTGGCTCAAAGTATTCCACTGTTGCTCTAAAGTCGATATAGAGCGTACAAGTATTTTCAAGCTGACCAGATGACTCCATGTCCCTGGGACATCTAGTTTGATTGTCAGTGTTGTCAGTGCATTCTGAGATTAATATTGTTGGTTCAGTTCAAATAACCAATTGGATAAACACACCTGAAAAAAGTGCAGGACAGGAAAAGCTATGTCTCAGCGGCATGGAGTCATGTTTCGGATAACTGTTACGGAAGAGCAAGTCGTTTTGATGAAAAGCTTCATACAGCACCTTCTAGGCTCTGCAAATAATTTAATATTAATTAACTTGCCAGCCTCAGAAGAAGGTCAGTCTGAATCTAATCTGTCAGGATTCAAACTCAACATCTTCAAAAAGGTGAGCATACTGATCCCGTGTACCAGCATAAAGTGACACAAGACTCAAAGAAAGAACATTGGGCACCATATAACTTCACGTTTAACTATAAAATGAAATTCAGAAGTCTTATGCAGCCAAATATTGTCTGTCTCTAATGCTCTTCCTCAGCAGGGTTGGATAATATCCAGGCACTCGATGCCGAGAAGCAGTTGGGTTCATCAATGTTCCTCCTTGCTTGCTCTGGTGAAATGAGATTGCTTGGCTGACCGACTGCAGATATTATCTCCCACATCTGCGTGAACGTGTGAGGGGTTCTTTGGAGCCTGCGCCAGGTGCAGCGCTGCGTGCCTACTTCATGGCGTTCTGGCACAATGAGCCGGACCCAGCCCTCCTTCGTTACTTCCAATTTCCTGTTAAATAGATGATGCGCTATCCTTCCTCCGATTGGTCTACACCAATGATCGGAGCACTCCTGGGGCCATTTGTATGCATCTGATTACAACTGATCAAGGGACGCATCTTCATTGTTGGCTGGAAAGGATATCTAGGTGGCTATACATTGTGAGGACCACCTTCAGTTTCAGACCACTTCATGTCCACTCAGCAAGCAGCCACCGCTGCTTGGGATCCTTCAGTCATTCTTCCAGGTACCACAATTTCATTTACTGAGATGTAAAATACAGAAACGCAAGTAATCATGTAAGAAAATATTTCTGGGAATTAGTGAGGATGGGTACTCAGTGCTCCCATAAAGATATAGGAAAGTGAGAAAGAGACATGGTGTGAGATGGAGAACCAGAGGAAGAGAAGTAGACAGGCTGCAGTGAAATATTTTACTAGCATTGCTGCAGTTTTTCATATTCTTATCTCTGTCTCCGCTGTTTTTAAACCCCCCGATTCATGCCTATTTTTGTTTTTTTATTAGCTTTTTACAAATATTTCCATCAAATGTGCTCAAGCAAAAATCCTGAAGAAAGATCTATCTTAACTTCTGAATACAATTTATTTGCAGCAGTGCAAGTAAAAACAATACTTATGGTCTCAAAAAATGTATTCCTAACTGTGAGAACATCTTAATAGCAGCACATGCCCAGAGAAAAAATATACACTGCTTCCATAGTTCTCTCATTGATCTTGTTACCTAAGAGATCACTTCTATCATTTGCGATAAGATCGGTTCCATTGCGGGTGGAGCAATCAACACTCCAATCGTTATGTGAGTTATGGTTTGCTTGGTTGGTGTGTGAGTTATGTATCACAGACTTTACAATAAATGGGAAATTTCAGGGGATTTCAATTTTAATTCATAACCATAACTGTACTTTATAACTATGTAGTGCAACTCTGTGTTACTTGTTTCTTGCTGATAACTCTTGTAAAGCGCTCTGATACCTCCGGGTCTAGCCAGCGCTATATAAAGCTCATCAAATAAAATAAATAAATTCAAATAAAAAAAATTAAAAAAAATACTTTGATTTTGTTTTTGTTTTATTCATTTTTTTCTTCCAATTTCAATCTCAACGATAGGCTTAAACATACATCAAGGTATGTAAAGAAAACAATTGTATTTGGACTTTATCCATGCTTTTTCAGCAAAACTGTTAAGCTTTTGTGATGCTATAATGCTTTTATTTTTGTTGTGCCCAACCCCCTCTCTTTATGTGTTGGGTGTGTGCAGCAAGGGTTGGTGTCAATGCCCTGCCTTTGGCCGTATCCACCACTCTACCTGCATGTGGGCAGATAACCATCATGGGTCCACCCCCACACTGGCGCAACCCCTACATCTGCCCCAACCCCTACATCTGGCAACCCATGCTGTGCATATACATATTTAAATGTCTGTTGCCCCAAAAATTTTATTTGAGAAGCATAAGACTGAATGTTTTATCAAGGATCATGTTAATTAACACAAATAAAAAAAAATCTTGGAATTTATTTGCTTGTACACCTTTGATGGTTTGATAACATGGACAGCCTTGTAATGAATCAGCTAATTGTAGTTGCTGTGCAGTTTGTCACGGCTCTGGAAACATTTATATATTTATATTCTCCAAGACACTGCTCCTCCGGAATGCAGGGGACCCATGGGAAGTGGCGCACACGCTGGCGGAGCACGTTGGTAATTCAATCCATAAAACGTACCAATATTGTGCGCGCTCAGCAAGTACAAATTCCACGACAATACAGGTTGCAAGAGTGTTTATTTATAACTTGTATATATATATATATATAAGATTGACAAAGGCTTCTTGCAAGCCGAAACGTGTCTCTTCTCCTACCTCATGGGTTGAAGGTGTCCTGAAAAATAAATCGATACCGTACCCTGACAACCTTGTGTCCGTGCCTTCTTCCAGGGAGTTGTCTTTGGAAGCTGGATGGTGTGTTCATATATATGTATCTCCTGTTACTCGTCTCGTACACACTCCCATAGACAAGGAAAAGACGATGCAGACCCAAAAGGCTGATGCTAATAATTTATTTAGTGCCCTACACCAACCGCCATAACGCGTTTCGGCCTTCCAGAGGCCTTGATCACATGACGCACTGGTTGAAAGTTTTCACCAATTTAAAGTGACAGTGCAACATCCTGGTGACCACAAACTACTATAGACATAGAAGAGTCTGTCGCATGATCAACAAAAGAACTGAATGCATTCATAATACATTAGCTGAAGTTCCAATAATCTTCAACAATTTGATAATAATAAATATCAATATCTATGCAACCATAAAAAAAAAATATTTTAAATAGGCACATATTGTTAAAATACATTGTATAAATATATAACGCACGCTTTAAATGCAAGGAGAGATTCCGAGAAATGAGATGCTGAGTAAAATACATTTTATTAAAAAGGTTGATCAAATAAAAACTTTTTAATGTAAAAAATCTCCCAATCACAATTAGAGATCTCAAGAATTAAATCATATATATATATGTGTGTGTGTGGCATCAAAACGAAGTGAGTGTGGCACAATGACTGCTTTTATGTGGAGCAAGTGTATACCAATAAAGCGTGGTTCACACATTTAGTGCAACGTTGGTAATACCAGAGTAAAGTATAAATGATCAGATGAAACAATATTTAGTGCCTCGGAGATTCCATTCTAGCGTCTTTTTACAGAAGCATACAACTGGAGCCATTCTTACAAGGCTTAGTTATTGTGAATTATCTCTCCTAACCTCTTCTGTTCACGGTGAAACACCTTTGTTTACAAACACTGCGCCTGAAACCACAGCATGGTGTAGAGCACACATGCAGATCTGCTGAGTGTGATACACTATTTCTCACAGTTGTTGAGGGTCAGGAAGGGACAGCATGACACTCTCAACAGTTCACATCTTTTGAGTCATGGTCCCCTACCCACACTCAACAATTGTAGTAAATATTATATTACATTCTGGGGTCTGCCTTTATACCATATATCAGTTGAGATCATGCATAGAGATACACCTTCAGTATGTGTGTGTATATATATTGTTCCCCAATTACTTTCTTCTAGTCGCCGTTCGCTAGCGTGGTGCGTGCTGCAACTCGTAAGGGCGGTCTTGCGCTTACTTTACACACCTACAAAAAGGAACATTACGCACTCAGGAGTCAATTTTAGAAAATGTATTATAGGAAACCACAACCAGTGACTGACAAACGCGTCCATTGGCAAAGGCTGGGAGAGCTGAAACGCATCTGTCACTTACTGATTGTGGTGCCATATAATACATTTTCAAAAATTGACTCGTGAGTGTGCAACGTTCCCTTTTGGAGGTGTGTAAAAAAAAAAAAAAAAATATATATATATATATATATATATATATATATATATATATATACACATATATACAATATCAGCCTATGCACATAATTACAAATTAAGTCTACATTCATATTACTTCAGTCTCCACACTTCTTCAATATATGAACATATCCATGTTCAATAAGCACAGTTCACGCATACACACACGTCATATATTTTTTTTCCCACTACGCCAATGGATTTTTTTACATACACACGCACACACACACTGACACACACACACACTGACACACACATACTCTCTATTTCTCTGACAGACTTCGGTCTAGACACATATATACATCTTCAGTCTATGGGTCACTATTTGTCGTTTTTCCTTTGACTTCTCAGTGGTATCTTAATTTTTGCAGTAAAATCTACTAGAACCCTAAAACAGTAGGATTTTCTTTCGTTCTTTATGTTCTCACAGCCCCAGCAAATGTACAAAAAGTTAATAATGTCCATCTGACCCTCACAAACAATAATAACAGTTGTTAATCCTCTATATTCGATTACTGGATGACAAAGCACAGCTTCCGCAGTAAACATTGCACCTGGAGGGTCCTTTCTTTTGTTTTCATTCTTGTTTCTTTTATATGTTTTTCCAACTCGCCTGGGTGCCTGTTCTTTACGGACGAGAAATGTTTTCGACCCTTGCTGTGCCCTTCGGGCGTTGTTGCAGAACAATCCGCACCGCAGATCAATACAATACAAAAAATAAATTAAGAGACCACAATCCAGAGAAACTCCACAGGAAGCGTTCGAAGGAAAGCTGTTTACATGACCCAGTGAACGAGTCTGCGGCCCTGTGTGTATCTAGCAGGCATGCTGGCATGAAATTACTTCAACACCCACACACCCCAAAATCAACAAATGTGAACCCAGAGTGCCCTTTTCTGAAATTAGCATCGTCTCTCAGGTGTATGACTCTCACTTGGAGTCCAATAACCTGGGAGAGAGCAGGGAACCCAAGGAAGCCAGACAGCCTTCTGGTTACAAAGTGATCTGAATGTGAAATAGATGCCAAGGTATTCGAGTATTTATGAGATGCAGTAAAATCACATATGATTGGTTGGGGTCACTCCACCGGGCACTGATTGATATGAGGAGGTAGAGAACATGTTTACACACTTGCTGATATTTTTTAACACATCCGGCTCATGCACAGGTGTCGTCGGGTTTAACAACTGTGTGGGTCACTCTTCATATGGTCTCATATGAAGCGGATGGTTTCAAGGTGGTATGACAATATGTAGGTATTCCATCAAAACGAGTAATTTTACAGTATTTTCGATGCATGGAGTAGCAAATCTCAGTGGTGGTAAACAATTTATAGTGCACATGAATTTGTGCTCGAGTGCTATGAGTAGCCTCCATTACAATATAAGAAAGGACATCATTTTGTAGTAGCCCACACAATTTGTTTTTGGTTTTGTTTTATTAGCGTTAGTACTCTTGCCGCCATGACACTGATAATCAGTGTCATCTCAAATATGCATTTCCCCATAACATGTACTTTTAAATTGGTCGCTCCCAGCGGGCTTTCTTTATCTCTCCTGTAAAGCTATGGTAGGTTGGCACAGGAAGTGCATTAGTGACGTGGAAGTTAAATGTCACATTTGAGTATTTATAGAACCCACGCATATGATCAAGTGCTCAGCTCCAGAGAACAACATTGTGCTGTGTGTAGGCTGAAGGTTTAAAACCACTTCAGTGACACTTGTCAAGGTAAATGACTTTGCTATGTAAGAAATCTATTTTTTTATATTCGACAAGTCACCCCTAAGTGTGCCTTGCAAGCCCTCTCAGCTGGGTGCTCAATATATAAAAGTGAGACATATTCACTATGAAGGAAATGTCTGACCCTCACTGTGGACGATTGCAAAAGAATGTCTGTTACTGTGTAGGTTAATCTATATTTTGTATGAGTACAATTGCAAATAAAAAATGAATTTCTTTTTCTCAAGTTGGGAAGATGCTAGATAAATAATTCACAGTTCTTTTCTACTTGTTATTAAAAAATATGCATCAGTTATGAAGCACATTTTTTGCTAAGTGTAGTGGAAAAGGTAACCTTTGTTCTACCTGAGAGTAGACTGGTTTAGAATCAGTTTGCCCAGTATATTAGAACACACATGCCAGAATAAGTATCACTGACTGGTCTCCTGGACGGCTGAAGTGGTTTCAACAGTGACCATTTCGCTGGGATTATTCATCTGAGAGGGAGACAGGAAACAATGGCAACACAAATGACTGCATTAATAGCTCTTCCATTTAAAGTGTAGATCCCAAGTATGAGTCTCAGGAATCAAAGTGCTTAATTCTTCAGACACTCTGGGCTTTCTGTGTGTACCCCCAGCAGGAGGGGATACCAATTTTACAACAGGCAGAAAGTAGGAGATCTCATCTCTATATTTGAGTATCTGTGAGAGGATACCAAGCTCTTGCTGAGGGTGGATGGCTAGGGCCACCCCGGCAGACGACCATCCACTAAATTTGGAGATCACTGCTGGCCCAGCATCATGGTGGTTCTTGCGAAGGTACAAAATGTTTGGTTCGACAGTCCATGTCAGTTTAGATGGCCATCCACCAAACTTTAACAGACTTTTTGTTTTTTAAACTCAAACTCCAAAACTGGGAGAATGTCATTCAAAAACAATAAAACTAATGATTACCGACACCCAAGATTTTTTTTCCACTCGCTATGGGGCCCTTATTTGCATTCTTCTGTACCTCACCACCAGATTTTATCCGGCAGTAATGGACAGATGAAAAAAGGATATTGCATCGCCTATCCTAATTAGGGTGGGTAGCGAAGTGCCCTTCTTCCTATGGCCCCTACTGAGTTGGGCTATCATATGAGGCTTTCCTTTGATGGAGCTAACTGGGGATTCTTCGATGGATTCTGCTAGTCCTCCTGACAATAAATATGGTCTGCGGACTGTTATTTTCGTGGGCAGGGTATTTCATCACATTTGAAATGGAGTACCCTGGCGATTAAAGTATAGATCCCCACCTCTGTCATTTTATCGCCACCTCTGTCATTTTATCGAACGCTAGAGGACCACTGATGAGGCTGCTCCAAGTAAGGTGGACAGTTTCAACCTTTGTCCTGCTCTGAACTTTTTTCCATAAATCAAAACACTTCAGCATGGCCTTGCAGTCAAGGTATCCAGCCGTATGGAGCTCTTTCCATCTACAACAACCAGTGCTTTACTTAGATGGGCCATTGTTGCCTGGGTGTGAATTGATTCTAGTATCTTAGGCCCAAAACTAGTGCAGACTGTTATTCTGGAGTAGCTGCAGGTTATGAAGCTCATATGATGTTACATAGGCCAAGGATGAAATGCCGAGGGATGGGGTTCAAGTGAGGCTGAGGATGCATTTAGTTTGCTTATTAATGTTAGTGCTCCCTATCACTGTAAGGTCATATGCAGCGAAGCACCAGGAATTGGGTGGGAAATCCTATCTACTCAATGAGTAGGCGGATTTATGGGATGAGGAGAAATGTAGGACTTTGCAGAAACATTAGCAAACTGGGACCTGGTGGTGAACATTTTAAGCCATAGGGACAATTAAAAGGAACTCTTTTTCACATTTTGCGGCTTGCCTCTTTGGTACTGTCAGATGGGAATGTCCTCTTCAATGTTGGTTGGTTGCCAAGCAACCTAACCTTCATTTACAAAGCTGACGTCTGACCTACAACCTTTTCCTCACACCTGTGCTGGATAGGAAACCTGGTTCTCATGGAGGAGCAATGCACAATTCTCTGTCTGATGGCTAGGCTGTGACGTCACAGCACAGTAAGCAGAGAGCAGTATGGGTAACAATAGGAATGGTACAGACAAAAGGAGAAGGTTGTAGTAATATGGATAGGGTACAAGGGTACACATTCGTCCTCAGTAGCAAAGTGATTGACAGCACATTTGTATCTAGTAGGTTTGAGAGAGCGACGACTCAAAGTGTCAAGATGCGCCAACTATGAGTTTTAAGAACGGGACATTCGGAAGTGGATGGAGTGAATGTAGGTAGCGTGAGAGCTGGATACGCGCAGGCAGTACTATCTGTGTAGCATCAGGGCTGGATTAGTGACAACGCAATGATATTTAGTCACTCATGGCGAGATTTCATTTTGCTTTCGAGGGACATTTGGCATCCTGGTGCTGATGGCAACTCAGGGGGATACACCCATTTGACTTGTAGCCATAGCACCCCTTATATTTCTCAAAGGCCTTTCCTCTACTTAAACTATTTATTAACAGCTTAAAACCGTTTATAAATGAAAAGGGAACACCTGCTTTGTTTGCATGAACCATTTTCCCTCCTATCTGTCTGATTCCAAGGGGTTTCTTCATTGATCAGTAGAGCTTCCAGCTCCATTGCAGTTTGGACAGAAATAGCCAGGCTTATAGATTTCTTCTCCTCCTGGCTGGACTCACCATCACACATCTCACCCCAACCGAGCTTGGTCCTTTTGGGTCTGCTCGGCCGCTGTTAGAAAGGACTGATAAAGGAATTTATTGATTCATTAATTCACTCTATAGACTCACGAGAAAAATAATGGGAAAAACTCAATGGTTGTCTACTGAAAAGCAAACAACCTTCAAATGTATGGCATATTCGGCTTTTTTAACATTTACTGACCAGGAATAGTTTTCCTTTATATTATGTGTAAGACCAGGAGTTGTGCCGTTTTCCACACTTCACTGTCCGATGGGAAACACGCACTGGACGCTGTGGAGGTTCTCAACATGGCCGATGGCAAGGATCAAACATTTATTACAAATAGGGTCATTTGCTATTGTGCTGCTAGGCTATGAGGATCTGGTACACAGTGTCAGTCAACAATGAGGCTAAATGAGTTGTGCAAGCTACTATTCCAAGCCGGGACCAGGACGTGTGCATCATGAATGAATGAATGAATGAATGAACGCCACAAGTTGTAAACTGGTTTGCCTCAAGGCACATTGTCATCTGGAAGAGTGGCTGCCCTGACTCTTCAGCAAATGGTTTGTCTTGAGGTGGCGTGTCATGACTGAAATCACAGTACCGGTCCAATCACCACAATATGGATGCATCAAAGGCACAGCATTTAGAAGACAGACAGTACTCACAATAAAAATAGTTTCCATTACTCAATGTACTGGGCCGCGAGCGGAACAAACCCCAAGCATTTCCTCGCTTCCCAGGCAGGTATCCAGGAATATGACAGCTCGCGAGACAGATTGCCCAACTGAGATGTTGCTGTAAGCCAAGAAGAGCTGAGAAGGATTATGCTGTCTTGTTCTCCAAGCAGCCAGCCAGCGGCTCCTTCTTTTAAAGAGCGGGCCACTTGGGGCACGCGTGATCTGATCTAAGAGGGATCTTTACATTGTTCTATCCCGCACCCTGGTTCGCTCAGATGGAACGGTGCCAGCAACGACAATGTGTTGAGTTTCATCTCAAAGACATACGCCATCTTGGGGCAGCTCGTGATCTGGTCTACCAAACTCAAACTCTTTTCATGCTGGCTACAGGGGCCACCAGATGGCACAAAACATACCCAAGAAGTTGGTGAAATAGAACGCATTAGGAAGGTCCTAATCTACTGTTAAGGTGAGATTTTTTTATGCCTCCCTGGGAAATGGGGTATGACTGAAAACATGATGGTGTTGCATCAAGGTTGCAGAGAGGAGGTCTCGAAGCGGGTTTCAAAGAGAAGGCTTTGTAGGTCAGTTCCGGACTTATCTGATGCGACAGAGACATTCTTTAGATAGGAGTCAGAAACATCTAGTTGCAAGAGTGCTGCCCACTCGCTGTGCCATTTCCTTCTTTACCGCTAGCTAGGTCTAGACTCCATGAGGTTGAGATGGCAGGACGGCTGTCCTTCAGGAACTAGACACCCTGGAGAATGCACTCTGTCTCACTCTTTCCACCCCACGCTGAAGGCACGCCTGACTGCCATCCTGTACCTAGGCATGAACGAAGGGTGCTTGTAGAGCTCGAACCTACCTCGAGAGCACGGGAGCGCTGACATCATGGTAGGTGCCGCGTACCGTGAGGCATACACATCCAAGGAAAGTTATAATTATTTTGACTAACATCATAATATCAAGTTGTTAGGGGTGATCCATCAGATTGAGTCGGGTGCAGACGTGTGCCGGGGAGATAACGCATGGAGACGCACTCTTGCCTCGCTCTCCTTGACAAGAGGTATTGTCTTTGCAGGTAGGAAGAGCGTGCAAGCTATTTTGATTCTCTCTCGTCAGCCTGCTATTATATTCCCCCTCTCACATTCATCAGAGGATCCGAAGTAGAAGAAGACAGTTCCCCGCATTATCATTTGTCTTCTAAAATGGAGCATCTTATCTTCTCAGAGTGCCAGATTCTCTCTGAGGGGAGTCATTTTTCAAGTCACAAATTGATCGCAGTAGATGTTTCATGTGGTCTCTTGTCCAGAAGGCAGGAGAGAGCTGGCCCTGCCCCCACCCACAACCGCAGTGTGCTATGGCTCCACTCAGGGGCTTGATCTTGACGTTCGCTCCAGGGCTGGTACTACAAATTCTCTTATAGTAGCAAATATATATTGTTATAGTGGCTTCTTAGTACGTAGCCCGCTCAATTGTTGACCTTGTCAAGAATCAAGTGTTGACCTGCAAATTGCACAAACATTTCAGCCACAGCCACATTAGTCTACTGAGCTGTGTTGCTGACTCAGTAAATGCATTTGAGTGTTTTAGTGTGTTCTTCCTTGGGAAATGGTCCGAAACTCAACTCTCCTTATTTCTACATGATTGGGTGATCGGCTGCCCTGCTTGTGTCTCAGCTGTGAAAAACAAACAAAACGTAAACACCCGGCAACAAAACACATCGCTGCAAGACAAGTTAACTATTTAAAAAAGATATGCTGCATTAAATATGGTTTTAATTCCTTCTTACCTTCCAATAAATCAGTGGCGCTGGCACAAATCAGGGGTAACGGGGCAGGGAGGAGAGGAAAAAACCCACGTACCTCATTACGGTTGAGTCTCTCATCCGCGTCTAGCCCGACGAGTCCTGGTACGGAAACCAAAAGCACACAGGCTCCCCTAAACCACTTAGAACGCTGCTGTCACCATGATAGCAGCATCGTCATTTGTCTGTGTGTCATGGTTCAGCGCTCAGACAGGGACTATGAGCCTGTGCATGGTCTCCACCAGGCACAGCAAACAAGATCATAGCCTGCAGCAAACAATGACCACAGACCTGTGAACAACAGCAAAACCCAGGACCAGGTCATAGCCACACCGCACACAAAACAAAGCTCCACAATGTAGAATGAGTGAACTCAGAAAACACCACGCATAATTCAGGCTTCGATCGATACTGAAAATATATCGAAGTGGGCCACAGTGTCTGACCACCATTTTGTTGCTTCATTGTGGGAATAATTTTGTTTTTACTTCACCAACCTCTGATCATTCAGTGCTCTGTTGCTTATAGCTAGGTTTGCTCTTTACAATCTCTTTACATGCATTTATACTTACTTACGCATACTATTAAACTTCTGTCTATTTCTATTTAAGTATCAATTATGGTTAAGTTTCATTTCAAACTGCGTGCTGTACGTGCATCCCGTTGGACCGGTGTGTTCCTTTCCACCTGGCACAAGCTCACAGCCCCTAGAGGGTTCTCACAGCCAGTGTTGTGTCAGCTGCATCATCCACCTGCCGGGAAATAGGGCTAAACTTTGTTGAAAATGAATGACAGCAAGAGGTCCAGAAACTTTGTCTTGGCAAAGAGCGGATGTATAATGGTGGTCACTAGGGTGGCATCACCTGACTGCCGGAAGCAGAGGACATTCTCGTGCATAGCGCCTTGGCTTCCCTAGCTACACAAACCACTGGGTGGCGGCCAGGCTAGTTTGTAGAGACAAGTAAATGGAAATGAGTACATGGTTTGAGGTCACCGAATGAAATACGCCTTTCACCAAGAGTTTCCGTCTTCGATGGTGTGTAAGAAGAACAGTGGTACCATACATTGGCTTCAGTAAACCAGAAGAACTCTTTCTGCAGGCTTCATTGCCCCAGTCATTATCCTACAATACTGTCCAACTATCAATGCCATGTCAATAGCCCAACGCTATGAAATATCGTACTGGGGATTACTTAGTAACGCAGTTTCATTGTTGGGTTCACCCACTCCTAAAGGCAGGAAAGTCCATGGCTAGCAGGCAAGATGGTTCAACCATTCCAGCGTTGAGTGCTGACATCTACTGCTCCTTGTTGTTCACAAGTTCAAATCCCAGCAAGGCCAAATCCAGCTATTAAATGTGGATAACTTGAGTGCCACTACATTTGATAATACTCATAGATGCTATTTTCAGAGGTTATTAATGCCAACATTGTCGCATGAAGCACTACAGTATATTAAGAAATGATAGTCCTACTCATGTACATGTGGTACCTTATTACACTAGGCTAGTCTGACGATCCCGCTTAAAAGTTTTTCTTAATATCTTATATGAAGTTATTATATGACCACCTTGTCGTATCACATCGTCTGTGACCGGTTGCTGAGATCTGTGTTTGGCCCTATAGTGCCAGGGTTGAATCCTGGTTGGTTATCTCAAGGCTGCGTCCTTCAGAGTTCAATAGAATTAGTTGGGCTTTCGGGTTGTTACTTGTTAATAATACAGACAGACCCCTCTGACAATTGTGCTGTACAGTACTTAATTTGTGAAAAGCTTGCACCACCCATTGCCCCTGCCATTGCTGCCAATGACAGTACTAGCACAACTACTGCCATCACACACCTACACGCATGATAACTGAGACTAATCCATGCCCCAAAGCTATAAGATTGGCTTAGGTGGCAAGTATTAGTCATTTTTATGCATATTGAATTAATAAACAACTGTTGTTTTGCTAATCACTAAATTAGACAAACAGCACCGCCATGTGGCTGACTGTCATAAGTGCCGGTGCTGAACACCGGAAACCACTGGCTCAAATTAAGCACTACTATAAGTCCAAGTTGCAATATATGATGGCTATCACCCGCTGAAAAAGGGACATGGTTCATTCCTGGCACCCGTGACCCCCAAAGTCGTCACTAGGAGAGGGCCCTTTGCCCTTGGCTCCATGGAGTTGCGGGCCCCTCTCTCCTGTTACAACATTTACTTAACTGATATAACAGAACGCCTGGACTGTTCCTTCTTAATGCACTTAAGGCACCACCACCTGAAGTCAGATATTGTGTTTTCTCTTTCCCCAGACCTCAAGTTTTCCTAATTACGTGCTGCTTCTTTGATCAGTAGACTAAGAGATGCCCTATAAAAGTTCTGGGTCCTGGCTAACCAAACCTTCTAACATGCCTGCTGAGTCCCTAACTTCTTTTTCATACCTTTTCTTGAACTAGTTTTAAGTGTGAAAATTTGTTGTGACAGTAATTCTGAATCTGATTTTTCTGCTACATGGTGGAATTCTCTACAGAGACTTTTTTGCTGTGCTTTTGGCAACAAAATATGTCAAAATAGTGTATTTTGTCCAGCCTCTCAAATTCCAAATCTTACATTTCAGTCCACAGCCTGCATTTTGACCCCTGCCTTGTATTTTAAAGACCTACATTGTCGGCCAACACATATTTTTAACTGAGCATTGTTGTTGTTTTAAAATATACGTTTTGATCATTGCATTTTGGGCAAATCCTGAATTTTAGACTAAATTCTCTATTTTGGCCCAAATTCTAAGATGCTTTAACTTTTTGTTCAAATTTTGCCTCCCACACTTTGTCTGTGGTTCAAAATTTACAGTCTGAACAACGCCTTCATGTTGGTCAATAGCGTGCACTTGCACCTTTTCATTTGGGGTCCTAAACCAGAATTTTGACTCAAAACCTGCATTTTGGTCTGAATTGTCTGTGCCAAAACACTTTCCCGTCATCCAGATTTTGGCCAAATTCCTGCACTTTCGAACCATATGTTTTGGCTTAAACACTGCACTTCCAAACCAAACATTTTGGCCCAACCTGCATTTTGTGGTCAGCTCTGCATTTTGGCCAAATGTTGCCTTCTGAGCAGGACTCTACCATCTGAGTTGAACCCTGAAATCTGGACTGAACCATACATTTTGTGCTGCCCGTCATTCTGCACCAAACCCTGCATTCTAACACGAACCCTGTATTTTGGGCAGGGGGCACTGCATTCAAAATTGAATTGACTGGACCACCCATTCTGTGCTCTGAATTAAACCTTTCACTTTGAGCAATGCTTTAAATTGGGCAGCGCTTTAAATGGAGCTATAGAAGTGCTGGTACTCACTACTTAAAGTACCTGCTTGTTCCTGAGAAGTGCCGGTACTCCCCCATTAAATGTATTGCAGCACTGCTGAGAAGTGCCGGTACTCTCCCTTTCAAATTAAAGAAGTGCAGATACTCAGTACAGACGAGTACCTGCCCATTTAATGCACTGACTTTGGGTTAAGTGATACTATTTTGCAAAGAGTGCGCTGTATACCAAACCCTCCCCCCGCTGCCAAGTATTCCAGGTCCATGCCTGAAGTGCCTCTCCTTCTGGCTCGAACCATGTACTCTGGGCTATCATTTTCATCCTGAACCCTGCATGTTGCTCTTTGACTAGTTCCTTCAAGACGGACACATGACTCTTTCAGTCTCCTGGTCTGTGCCCGATGCCGTGCCTAAACGCGTCCTTGTGTTATACTTGTGTGACTTTATAACCACTTAATGCTGCATTGTTCAACTATGACTCTTATGAATCCCCTCATGTTTAGCTTGTAAATTTTATCACATAACGTGTGAAGGGCTCTGATACCTTCAGGTCTAGTTAGCACTATATAAAACACAAAAATAATGGCGCTTGCCGCATGCTGTGAAGATGTCTTTCTGTTGTATTCTTGCTGTTTTAATAACAGCTGGTGAATTTCCACTCCTCATCAACTACTTGAACAGGCGCACTACGCTTCCCTCTTTGACTCGTTGCTTCAAGACGGACACATGACCCTTTCAGTCTCCTGGTCTGTGCCCGATGCCGTGCCTAAACGCGTCCTTGAGTTATAATTGTGTGACTTTATAACCACTTAATGCTGTATTGTTCAACTATGACTCTTATGAATCCCCTCATATTTATCTTGTAAATGTTATCACATAACATGTAAAGCGCGCTGATACCTTCAGGTCTAGCTGGCGCTACATACAAGTCAAAATAATAATAATAATGCATTTTGGTGTAGGATGAATGCCAAGCCCTTCCTTCTAACTCGAACCCTACGTTTTGGCCAAAACACACATTCCGGTCCCACCGATTCCGTTTGGGGTCGTGCTTCCGGTCCTCAGCACTAGGCCTAGATGCGGATGGCGGATACAGCGGGAGGGGGTAAGAGGGGGATTAGGCCATCCGATTCCGAGCGGTCCTTCAGACGTAAACGTTTCAGGCGGCGTCAGAGAAACGGTTAAGTTACTTCTTTTGTTGCGAATTCATCGATAATAAAAGCTCCCACCTCCGCACCCCCTCCCCTTCCCCTCTACCTCTCCTCCCCACTGTCAGGTCGCCTTTAATTTTGTCACGGTAAATTTGAAGGTAAATTGTGGGATTAGTAACGCCTCCGGTCACAGAACTCGAGGAGAGCGGCGCGAAGCCTGGGCTGCCGCTGAGATGTTTTTAAATGACATTTAAATGGTGCTATTTTTTTTTTTATCATCTTCAAAGGGGCCTGTGAGGATATTTTAGGGGACGGGGCCTTTGAAAGCGGCAGCCGCTTTTAGGCGAGACTTTGGTGTCTGAACGATTAGGAAAAGAAACAGGGGTGAAGGATGTCATTTCATCAGGGGAGGGGCCCTTCTGCGAGGAAGGGGCTGTAAAAATATGTAAGGAAACCTGTGGGCTCTGGAGGGCTGTGTCTGAGGGCAGTGCACAAGAGCACAGGCTCCACCGTATCTTCCACCTGCGCCGAGGAGCTTCACACTGCGCACTCAGGGGCCCCGTCCCTTTGAGGGCGGTGTTCAAACTGAAGCACTCGGGGGTCAGTTCCTTTGGACTGGGGGTTCGCCTCTTACCACATTAAGGAGGAGGCTGTTTCGTTTCTTATGAACTGTGCGTTCAGGGGGTCTGTTCCTTCTAGACTGGGGGTGGATTGCAAAATGTGCACTCAGGGTGTCTTTTTTTTTGTCTTTTAAGGGTCTTGAAACAGCACCCTCATGGGTCTCTGCCTTCCCTTCTTAGAGTATGAAAAATGACATTCAAAGTGTCTGTTCCTTCTCTTATGAGGGTCTGCAGTCTGCACACTCAGAGCGTCTGTTCCTTCTCTTATGAGGGTCTGCAGTCTGCGCCCTCACAGCGTGTGTTCCTTCTCTTATGAGGGTCTGCAGTCTGTGCCCTCAGAGCGTCTGTTCCTTCTCTTATGAGGGTCTGCAGTCTGCGCCCTCACAGCGTGTGTTCTTTCTCTTATGAGGGTCTGCAGTCTGCACCCTCAGAGCGCCTGTTCCTTCATCATGAGCGTCTGCAGTCTGCACACTCAGAGCGTCTGTTCCCCCTCTTAATTGGATCAGCAGTCTACGCCCTCGCAGCGTCTGTTCCTCCTCTTATGAGGGTCTGCAGTCTGCGCACTCAGTGTCTGCTCCTTCTCTTAAGAGGGTCTGCAGTCTGCGCCCTCAGAGCGCCTGTTCTGTCTCTTAAGAGGGTCTGCATTCTGCGCCCTCACAGCGTCTGTTCCTCCTCTTACGAGGGTCTGCAGTCTGCGCCCTCACAGCGTGTGTTCCTTCTCTTATGAGGGTCTGCAGTCTGCGCCCTCAGAGCGTCTGTTCCTTCTCTAATGAGTGAATGTGCCCTCAGACCGTCTGTTCCTTCTCTAATGAGGGTCTGCAGTCTGCGCCCTCAGCGCGTCTGTTCCTTCTCTTATGAGTGTATGTGCCCTCAGAGCGTCTGTTCCTCCTCTTACGAGGGTCTACAGCCTGCGGCCTCAGAGCGTCTGTTCCTCCTCTTATGAGGGTCTGCAGTCTGCCCCTCGCAGCATCTGTTCCTCCTCTTATGAGGGTCTGCGGTCTGCGCCCTCACAGCATGTGTTCCTTCTCTTATGAGGGTCTGCAGTCTGCGCCCTCAGAGCGCCTGTTCCTTCTCTTATGAGGGTCTGCAGTCTGCGCCCTCAGAGCGTCTGTTCCTCCTCTTCTGAGGGTCTGCAGTCTGCCCCTCGCAGCGTCTGTTCCTCCTCTTATGAGGGTCTGCAGTCTGCGCACTCAGTGTCTGCTCCTCCTCTTATGAGGGTCTGCGCCCTCGGCACATCTGTTCCTTCTCTTAAGAGGGTCTGCAGTCTGCGCCCTCAGAGCGCCTGTTCTGTCTCTTAAGAGGGTCTGCAGTCTGCGCCCTCAGTGCCTGCTCCTTCTCTTATGAGCGTCTGAAGTCTGTGCCCTCAGAGCGTCTGTTCCTTCTCTTATGAGGGTCTACAGTCTGCGCCCTCACAGCGTGTGTTCCTTGTCTTATGAGGGTCTGCAGTCTGCACCCTCAGAGCGTATGTTCCTTCTCTTATGAGTGAATGCGCCCTCAGCACGTCTGTTCCTTCTCTAAGGAGGGTCTCCAGCCTGCGTCCTCAGCGCGTCTGTTCCTTCTCTTATGAGGGTCTGCATATCCGCCCTTAGAGCGTCTGTTCCTCCTCTTATGAGGGTCTGCAGTCTACACCCTCAGTGTCTGCTCCTTCTCTTATGAGCGTCTGAAGTCTGTGCCCTCAGAGCGTCTGTTCCTTCTCTTATGAGGATCTGCAGTCTGCGCCCTCACAGCGTGTGTTCCTTGTCTTATGAGGGTCTGCAGTCTGCGCCCTCACAGCGTGTGTTCCTTGTCTTATGAGGGTCTGCAGTCTGCACCCTCAGAGCGTATGTTCCTTCTCTTATGAGTGAATGCGCCCTCAGCACGTCTGTTCCTTCTCTAAGGAGGGTCTCCAGCCTGCGCTCTCAGCGCGTCTGTTCCTTCTCTTATGAGGGTCTGCATCTCCGCCCTTAGAGCGTCTGTTCCTCCTCTTATGAGGGTCTGCAGTCTACACCCTCAGTGTCTGCTCCTTCTCTCATGAGGGTCTGCAGTCAGCGCATCTGTTCCTCCTCTTACGAGGGTCTGCAGTCTGCGCCCTCAGTGCCTGCTCCTTCTCTTATGAGGGTCTGAAGTCTGTGCCCTCAGAGCATCTGTTCCTTCTCTCATGAGTGAATGCGACCTCAGAGCGTCTGTTCCTTCTCTTATGAGAGTCTGCACCCTCAGAGCGTCTGTTCCTTCTCTTATGAATGAATGCGCCCTCAGAGCGTCTGTTCCTTCTCTTATGAGGGTCTGCAGTCTGCGCCCTCAGAGCGTCTGTTCCTTCTCTTATGAGTGTATGCGCCCTCAGAGAATCTGTTCCTCCTCTTATGAGGGTCTGCAGTCTGCGCCCTCAGAGCGTCTGTTCCTCCTCTTATGAGGGTCTGCAGTCTGCCCCTCGCAGCGTCTGTTCCTCCTCTTATGAGGTTCTACAGTCTGCCCCCTCAGTGTCTGCTCCTTCTCCTATGAGGGTCTGCAGTCTGCACCCTCAGTGCGTCTGTTCCTTCTCTTACGAGGGTCGGCAGTCTGCGCCCTCAGAGCATCTGGTCCTCTTAAGAGGGTCTGCAGTCTGCATCCTCAGAGCGTCTGTTCCTTCTTTTATGAGTGTATGCGCCCTCAGAGCGTCTGTTCCTTCTCTTATGTGGGTCTGCAGTCGGCGCCCTCAGAGCGTCTGTTCCTTCTCTTATGAGTGTATGCGCCCTCAGAGCATCTTTCCTTCTTTTATGAGGGTCTGCAGTCTGTGCAGCCAGAGCGCCTGTTCCTTCTCTTATGAGAGTCTGCAGTCTGCGCCCTCAGAGCGCCTGTTCCTGCTCTTATGAGGGTCTGCAGTATCCGCTCTTAGAGCATCTGTTCCTTCTCTTTTGAGGGACTGCAGTCTGCGCCCTTAGAGCGTCTGTTCCTTCTCCTATGAGGGTCTGCAGTCTGCGCCCTCAGCGTGTCTGTTCCTTCTCTTAAGAGGGTCTGCAATCTGCGCCCTCAGAGTGTCTGTTCCTTCTCTTATGAGGGTCTACAGTCTGCGTCCTCAGAGCGTCTATTCCTTCTCTTATGAGTGTATGCGCCCTTGGAGTGTCTTTCCTTCTTTTATGAGGGTCTGTAGACTGCGCACTCAGAGCGTCTGTTTCTTCTCTTTTGAGGGTCTGCGGTCTGCGCTCTCAGAGCGTCTGTTTCTTCTCTTTTGAGGGTCTGCGGTCTGCGCCCTCAGAGCGTCTGTTCCTCCTCTTGTGAGGGTCTGCAGAATACACACTCGGTGCATCTGTTCCTCCTCTTCTGAGGGTCTGCAGAATACACACTCGGAGCGTCTGTTCCTCCTCTTCTGAGGGTCTGCAGAATACACACTTAGAGCGGCTGTTCCCCCTCTTATGAGGATCTGCAGCAGTGGCGTAACGAAAGTTCAAGGGGCCCCCTGCAATATACACGGAGGGCCCCCCCGCTCCGGATTTATTCCGGAGCGCTCAGGCACAGTAGCGGCTGGTGACATTTGAAAGTGGTGAGGCGTAAATACTGCACTGTGGCGAGCGAGCGCAGCGAGCGAGCCAGAACGACCTACCGGGGGTTCACTAAGCCTGCATTCACCCATCCACATAACTCAAACTCACCCTGGACTCACACAGGCACACTGCTCAACCTGCACGCACGCAGACATCACTCACCCTTCGCTGCACTGTACTCAAAGATGCACACTGTTTCATCAGAGAACTATATACCGAAAAACAAATGAGTGTGAAAGCTAAAGAACACTTTACAAGTAGCTGCTGGTTGCTTTCTGGACATATGTGAATTCATTCATAGCATCGAAAACTACCTCCTCACAGAAATGAAAATCTAGTTAACATAGAGTCTGAAGGCCTGTACTTGGCCCAATGGCATCCCCAGGCATCACCACGACGAGAGAGAGTCCGACAACGCACATGCTCATAGCCAATGTATATTAAAAGGGGCCAATGTTACCAGACTAGCTCCACCACAGTTCCCTTTCTGGCAGTGATGTCCAATGTTGGTCCATGAAGGTTGGGTTCATATCAGATTTTATTAAATACACATATGACAATCATGCATAAAGTTATCTAAATTGTATCATTTACATATTCTTTGGTTATCCTGAAATTATGGCTAAATTCAAGCTCTTGTGAAGAGAAACTCGGGACATCCCTGCTTCATACGATCCAAAATGACATTATATGACATGGCCACAAAACCGCAAATATTTGCAAACATTCCACATTTCAAGCTGTGCGAGAATGCAATAATAAATTCTTCTCATAAGCAGTATTCTCAATGAGTTTTTTACACCATTCCGGAAAGTAATAATTGAGTTTCCTCACATCCAGAATTAAAATATAAACAGCACATACCTACCCTCAGAGTCGGGGTGCCGGGACTGAGCCGAGGGCAGTGGGGAACAAAGGCAGGGGGTGAAGAGGAGAGCCAGGGTCACTTATCTCATCAGCCACCCTCCGATGGGGGCAGGAAACAAAAATTATATAGTGTGAACTCGACCCGAAGGTATTGGAGGCGTTACATGAGCACCAGTCACATTGCACAAGGCCACATTCATTTTTTAGGCACAGGGAGATTAATTGATTTGCCCAGAATCACAGGATGTTGAGTCGACGCCGAGACTGGAACCTGCTTCTCCGGTCATACAGTAGGGAGCTCTAGCAGTTAAAGGACATGCTGAAATTTGTAATGCAGAGGTGATCGGGGGACAGTCTATATGTACGTTTTACATCTATAGAATGTGCACCGATCAACCCTGCAATACAAATTAAATGTATCACTATTAGTGATACATTTAATTTGTATTGCAGGGTTGATCGGTGCACATTCTATAGATGTAAAACGTACATATAGACTGTCCCCCGATCACCTCTGCATTACAAATTTCAGCATGTCCTTCACTATATCGGCACTATTGGCAAGCCACACACAATAACAGAAGCCAGAACTAGAACCAGCACAGCACTGAGGGTTCAATCAAGTACTCACTGTTTTTAGCTTGATCACGGGGTTTCTCTCGGACCGGGTTGAAGCTGGTTCAAGGAAGGAGGGAAATGCGAACTCAGCGCAGGAAGCAGTACTTGAAATCCAGCCTCTTGTCATAGGGTGACTCTGTATCAACGTCATCCAGTCAGGGGAGGAGGCGGGATCCTAGAACTAGAAGAATGCTCTGAGCTACGTGACAACGTCAGAGATCCGGGCGAGCCGAAAATCCGACCGAAGTCCTGGAAAACCAGCTGCTTCAGGTAGCGCCTGCTTGCCCTCACCACTGCCTCACAGACACACTCTGCGCAAGCGTGACTTGGGCGATATTGAAGTCGAACGACGTCCACCACACGTCATGCGCAGGGTGTGTGTTTGTACACGGCCGTGCTGCACTGCTACCAGAGTGACGCAGCCTCAGACCACCAGTCTCCTTTCAGTTTCAAGGTGTCTCTCTTGTCTACCTCCGACCCCGATCCTCGTCCGGAGGCTGGTGGGGCAACGCGTCCGGAGGCTGGTGGGGCAGCGCCCCATTCACCCCTATGCACCAGCCGCCCCTGCTCAGGCATAATTACTGTGCCGAGGGGGCCCCCTGCAGCTCGGGGCCCCCCCCGCACCGCGGGGTATGCGGGGGCCTGTGTTACGCCCCTGATCTGCAGTCTGCGCCCTCAGAGCGTCTATTCCTTCTCTTATGAGTGTCTGCAGTCTGCGCCCTCAGAGTGTCTGTTCCTTCTCTTATGAGTGTATGCGCCCTCAGAGCGTATGCTCCTTCTCTTATGAGTGTCTGCAGTCTGCGCCCTCAGAGCGTCTGTTCCTTCTCTTATGAGTGTATGCGCCTTCAGAGCATCTGTTCCTTCTCTTATGAGGGTCTGCAGTCTTCGCCCGCAGAGCGTCTGTTCCTTCTCTTATGAGTGTATGTGCCCTCAGAGCGTATGTTCCTTCTCTTATGAGAGTCTGCAGTCTTCACCCTCAGAGCGTCTGTTCCTTCTCTTATGAGTGTATGTGCCCTCAGAGCGTCTGTTCCTTCTCTTATGAGTGTATGTGCCCTCAGAGCATATGTTCCTTCTCTTATGAGAGTCTGCAGTCTTCACCCTCAGAGCGTCTATTCCTTCTCTTATGAGTGTCTGCAGTCTGCGCACTCAGAGCGTCTGTTCCTTCTCTTATGAGTGTATGCGCCTTCAGAGCATCTGTTCCTTCTCTTATGAGGGTCTGCAGTCTGCGCCCTCAGTGTGTCTGTTCCTTCTCTTATGAGGGTCTGCAGTCTTCACCCGCAGAGCGTCTGTTCCTTCTCTTATGAGTGTATGCGCCCTCAGAGCGTATGTTCCTTCTCTTATGAGAGTCTGCAGTCTTCGCCCTCAGAGCGTCTGTTCCTTCTCTTATGAGTGTATGCGCCCTGAGAGCCTCTGTAGACTGCGCCCTCAGAGTGTCTGTTTCTTCTGTTACGAGGGTCTGCAGTCTGCGCCCTCAGAGTGTCTGTTGCTCCTCTTATGAGGGTCTGCGGAATACACACTCGGAGCATCTGTTCCTCCCCTTATGAGGGTCTGCAGAATACACACTGGGAGCGTCTGCTCCTTCTGTACTGAGGATAGACTTCAGACCTCAAACTTAGAGAATCTGTTCCTTTGGACTGAGGGTGGGTTTCAAACTGCATACTCGGGGGTCTGTGCCTTCTGTTCGGAGGACCTTCAAACCTCTCACTCAGGGTCACCATTGCTTCTGTACTGAGGGTGGTCTTCAAAGTATGCGTGCAGGGGGTGTGTTCATTCAAGACTGATGGTCAGCTTCAAACTGTGCACTCAGGACGCCTGTCTCTTTGCCTTAGTGTGCACTTCCAACTTTGCACTCGAGTGTCTGTTGTTCCATCTGCACTGGTGGGCTTCAAATGCCACCCTTACTGGGTCTGTTGTCCGTATGTCCTGAGGGTCTTCTAACTGCACTCAGGGTTCTGCTTCGTCTGCATTCAGGATCTTCAACCGCCTCAGGTGGTCGTTCCTTCTGTACCGAGAGTCTTCAAACTCCACATTTATGGGACCTGTTCCTTCTGTACTGAGGGCACGGTGGTCTTCAAGCTGCAGCAAGCCGCTCGCTCTCCTCTTCTACTGAGGGTGGTCTTCAGACTACAGACTTCTTAGCTTGATTCCTTCTGGGGAGCCTTCAAGCTGCACGCTGGAGGTTTGCGCCTTCTGTTTCTATGCATGTATCTGTGTTTTAAAAAAAAAATTATTTAAGAAAGAAATTGGGAGCAATTCATTCTGATCGGATGTGCGGCAGTGGTGGTCAGTGGCCTTCCGCCATGCCCTCATCTGTGTTCATGCATTATTGAGTTAAAGGAAAGCGGAATAGATCCGCTTTTCAAAGGTTTCCAGAATATCTTGTTGGCATTTCACATTCTTGGTCCTTGGACTCCCAAGGATCGGCCTCCATGTTTTATCCTCTTGGAGGTTCGCCAGATGTGCAGACGAGGTTCAGAGCTTTGCAGAATGTGTTTATTGACGTCCCACCTTCTATAACTAGTATGAGACTCGGCCACAATGTGCAAATGTCTTGATTTTGACCCTGGCTTCAAATGGGATTCAGTTGAGAGATTTCAATTAGTCAATCTGGATTAGTAAAGCGCAGCTAATCACCTGTGAGGGTATCCAGGTGCTGGGAGTACTGCTGCCGAGGCTCAGTCGAACAGCCAGGCTTTGAGTCCTTTTCTGAATTCTGGTAGAGAGGATGAGCCTTCAATAGGTGAAAAGGGAGGTCGTTCTAGGAGTTCACCACAAGGTGGCTTCCACTGCAGGTTTGATATGGTCATCCATGTGGAGGCTTTGCACAGTCTGGTGTTGGAGCAAGGTGATCAGGCCCTTGGGAAGGCCAATATAACTGATGACGCAGTTGTCCCCGGGTGCCATTTTCAAGCTCTTGTCGGCTCCACCAGGTGGCCGGATTTGAATATCATCAGGTTTTTGCTTGGTAGAGTGAATTGTATGTGAGTGCCCTAATCTACCAGGGAGGATGATGGGAGTTCTGAGCCTACTTTAATCTTTGCCATTCTTTATTGTTTACTGTACAGGTTCTCTAGTAATGTATTCTATGCTGCCATAATCTCAAGGCATTAGAACTATGCAATTTTGAAAAGGGTTGACTGGCCTCTTTTTGATAGTTTATTGCTGTATTTGGATGTTAAACAGGTACTAATGAAGTGAAACCTTTACCCAGACAGTGTTAACCTGTATACAACTGAAGTAACGCCATCACAAAATGTTTTTCTTGCCGCATAATTTGGTTAAACCTCCCGCATTATTTGTCCTCCCCAGTCTCATAATTCAAGTGGTTCCGAGTATATCATAAACTCTACCTGTTACCTTACAGGTTATTGTATACTGTATTGGACTGTGTGGTTTACAATTTGCATAAGAACCTATCCTTTTTCTGCACACTACAGTGTTCTCTACAGGTTCCTTGTTTATACAACACTTGATGACTTGATGTCCTACAGCTGCTATTTCTTGTCTCTTTAACTAACAGATGTTATCATTACCCAATTTAAAGATACTCAATTTACCAACCTTGAAAGGATGGAAGGCTGAGCCAGCCTTTCCCTTTTCCCACATTCGAGCTTATAAACTCCAGATTACTGTGATGAAAGTTTAAGTCGCTGAGCCATCATCCCTACTGTACTGTGACTATATGCTGTACAGACTGCCCAATAGTGAATTCTATGCTCTGCTGGTGTATACTGATCAGATTCCCCAGCAGTGCTCCCTATGGCTTACTGTATAGACTACAGGTTCCAGAACAGCATATTACATGCTGTTCTGCACTGTACATTCTGGAAGGACCATCTAATCTGGCTTTACTTTTAATGGCATCTTGGGTCTTGCCCCATCCTGACAGACCTTTGATGATTTCCTCTTAGATTGTAATGAAGCACGACCCATGTTTGGGCCACGTTGCACTTAAATTTTTTGACTACCTTATTTCAGGTAACTTTCATTCCTTGAATACTCACATTTTTTTTCTATATTCAGTTCTTTACACCCTCTTCCTTACTGTCCTTTTTGCCAAAGATCCAGCAGGATCACTTCTCTCTTTCATTTATTTTTTAGCGCTCGCATGCTATACATTAGTGCAGTGGTTCCCAAACTTTTGACTTCTTGGGACCCCCACTTAATCATTACTGGAACCCGGGGACCCCAACTGAATCATTATTCGAATCCAGGGACCCCCCCCCATTAGTCATTACTGGAAGTCAGGGACCCCGGCCTAAGCAATGTTCATGATTTGAACCACAAAACAATACTCAAAAATACAAAAAAAGCATTCATCAAACAAATACACAAATAACACATTTTATTTAATTAGAAAACATATAATTAAAGTAGAAATCAAAATGTAATTTTAATAGAATCGTTGGAGCTTTTCTAAATTCAATTGGAGCCGCTCATCATCCATACTATATTCAGTTTGATGCCCTTGCACTGCTCCCGCAAATCAATCTGAGGATACCAATTTAATTTTTAGCCTCCAGTTTCAAATTCCTTCACATTTACAGTATGTTTTAAAATGTTCAATTGTACATTTAGCCTCTTTATATATCTACACTTTATTGATCTGTTATTATTATTCGATTTTCAAAGTAGTTGCGGACCCCCTGAGGAGGCTTCGGGGACCCCCAGGAGTCCCCGGCCCCCAGTTTGGGAACCACTGCATTAGTGTGTTCAGTATACTCACTTTCAATACAGCTCTTTGCCCGATCTATGTTTTTGGCACATGGCTGTATGGTGGAAGTCCCCGATCTTCACCACTGCGTGTTGTCTAATCTGGATATTTCCTTTCTGGAATTGCATGCATGAATTTTTTAGCTTTTTCCTTATCGGGTGAGATCACTTCTCTACATATTTAGCTTTGTCCCTATTAATCGTGACTTCAAATAACGCAGTACATTGTACATGTATCATTTGTAGCCTTGAAAAAGTCCCACTGACGAAACACGTGTCGACTGCCGCTTAATAAACGAGTAGAATAAACACAAACAACACATATTTCAACATTAAGTATTTGATTGTTTCAACTATACAGGAACCAGTGGTCTTTCTTGTGTGCTCCGGTACCTTCTGTTTGAAAGTTTGCCGACCTGGAGCCTTTTCCAGGTGGACCATTTCACCCAAGGTGGCAGGGTGTGTGTGCCCGGAGAGTACCACCTCTAAGCATTCATTTCCTTTGAAGGTACACACTATTTCCCTGACAGTGTAGCAGCTTTTTTCATGTGTGAACATTTATGGCATAGCCATCCCCTGTTTTGTTTGTACTCACCTGCAGTTACTTAGCTGCAGTGACTTCACTGCAGTAAATTCACCTTAATACCAGAGTGTCCGCATTTTTCCTGTAGTTACTAATCTGCAACAATGGAATTGTAGTGATTCAGCTGCCACGGCTAATCCGCACTAATTCAGCCGTAACAGCACTACAGCGTCATAGTCTCAGTACTTCTGCTGCAGGGACCTAGCTGCAATGATTGAGTCAAGGTGATTTAACTGCAAAGCCTCAGCCGCAGCAACTTAGCTTCAGTACTGCAGTAAATTCACCACAATTCCAAAACTAGATCATAGCGGTATAGTTCATCTGCCGTAATTTAGCCACAGTTACTATAACTTAACCACACTGCCATAGTGGCAGCATCTTTGTTGCAGTGGCCAAGATGTAGTGACTTAGCCACAGTGACTTAGCTGTAGTTAACTAGTTGCAATACCTCATCAATCGCTTCCCACAATAACTTAGGCAGAGTAAACTGATGTATCCACAATCTGAGCCCTCAGTGAATCCTCAAATCTTTGAACGTCGTACATATATTCATTCCTTGATCAAGGTGCAGAAGGATATCTGTTCATCCGGGAGTCGCACGCTCTATAGGGGAGTTTAAAGTGTCCACAACGGATCACATAAGTATGAAGGAAAGGTTCAAGGGATATATCTGGGAACAGCTAAGAAATGGTATACACAGGCACAAAGTGAATTCCTCAACAGGCAGCACTAACTGCGACAGGGAATGGCTGTTGTAAGTGGAAAGAGAAATGAAGAAACAACACATAGCCGGTCCATGAACGCCGCCTTCCAGTCTGTGCTTAGGAAGACTGGAAGATGGGAAAAGACGTCCATTTGGGACCGGCCCGGTTCTCCGTTAACATATTGAAGGCCCTATCCTATAAGCCATAGATCCTTAAGCTTCACCAGGAAATATAAAATGAAGGAATAGTTTATGAAGACGATCTCACTATTATATAATAACTCAACAGAGCTACGTAGGTTCCGCGGCTGGAAAATTTGTAGTTGTATGCAGTGTGGAGACATCAACTTGTCGATGACCTGATGGACCTCCAGAGGTTTGTTCAGTCTCAAATTTGACTTCGGACTTGTTAGAGTTGGGATGCATACATCGACTGCCTTGCAAACCTGCATAATACGTACTATCCTTATACTCCTGCCCCATATAAACATTCTTACGTCTTCTCCATTTGATTACTGATGTCTACAAACAAGGATTGGATCTGTTTTTGAACTTATCGAAAAGGCTACAATGGTGAGAGACCATTAAACAACTAGAATAAATCAAAATTGCCCACCTCGTCTAAATCGCCCTAGCTGCACAAACTACAGCTGAACTCTGGAAATGTGGTTTCCCCCTCTGGTTCAACTAGCATTACGTGGCGTTGTAAACTTCCCCCTGAAGCTGGGTGAGGTGGGAAAGCTTTGTACCTCACAGTTTGCACAATTTTCAAATTTTAGCCAGCGTTGCTTGTGGGATTTTTGGCGGGATTTGTTTGTTAAGAATTCAGCTAAAACATGCTTTATTTGTTCTGTTTTTTCACTCAAACTAATTTTAGTGTATTTGTTTAAACGTTGCTTTTTTATGTAGATTGATAGGAAACCCCTTTGCTATTTTGTACTCTCATAGTCTAAATGAACAATCCATTGTTATGCACTTGGTTTGCATTAATAGTTTGAAGACAATGCACGATAAATATTTTTTTTAAATCAGCCCTGCAAGCAAATGCCTGCGTCTGGAGATCAATACTACCAGGCTATAATCTTTTCATGGATACGTAAATAGTTAGGCAACGAGAAACCCTCCTCAGTGTTTACAAAACCCATTAGTACTGGGAACTGAAGTGTCCTCAACCATTTGTTAAAAATGAGACAGTAATGCAGCAGACCCAGCCCGAATAGCACTGGGCTTCCTTTTTGCAAAACTAAGATTTTGAAATGAGCAGCGGCTGAATATGTGACAAATATAGATTTATATTCAAACATTTATTCCACTACTGAGTGATCCTTAACTCAGACCTGCAAATCAAATACATGACAAATCATCAGTAGACGTATGTATGCCTCAGAGCTAACAGCTTAGAGCAGCGGCTGCTCCTCCGCTAAGGCGGAGGAATATTGCGTGCAGTGTAAAAAGGAAAACGAAAATGATAATAACCTTAGCTTTTCTTCCTGCCTGGGTGATGGGCAGGCCGGGTGGGGCTGGGCTGGCCATTGCAGGGGGTAGGGGAAGTGTTAAGCACATTCCCTAAGTGTGCCTGACTGCTTGGCCCGCCCCCTCTTGGGCCGGCCAAACAATCCTGCGCACTTTGCATCTTCCCCACCACTCTGTATTACACAGCCTGGTGGGGACACGCCCAGCCTCCAAGCCCCTGTCTGAGCACCAGTCACAAGGGAGAGGAGTTGGGGAACTGGGTTCGAGTCTCGGCAATGACGCTGAATATCCTGTGATTCTGGGCAAATCAGTTAATCTCCCGTGCCTAACAAAAATGAATGCGTCCTCATGTAATGCAACTGGTGCTCTGTAAAGCGCACTGATACCCGATTCGGGTCAAGTTCGCGCTATATAAAACTGTATAATAAAAATAAAAAAATAAGGCAGCATTTTGATTGGACAGGGCATTCTGGGAATGAGGAGAGGCGGCGGCACCCAGGTAAATTCGTTTTTTTTTTCTATTCTCCCCTCCACTCCGCCCCACCCCCACCCCACAACCTGTACTCAATAGCAGCTGCTACTGCTCTAGAGAGTTCACTCCTCCATCATCTAGTAAAAGTAATCAGGTAATGTGCATACAATCAGTAAAGTTTTCAGCCTCTACTGCACACACTTTGCAGATTTAACTTACTAGTGAGTTACTTTTCTCTAAGGTTGGAAGTGACGTGTGCTTTAGTGACCAAGAGGACCAAAGTCCTCATGGAGAGAGTATGTGGCCCAATGGCTAGAGCGGACAACCTCAAACCTGGGGAACGACGCTCAACATCCTGTGATTCTGGGCAAATCACTTAATCTCCCTGTGCCTAACAAAATAATGAATGTGTCCTTGTGTACCGCAACTGGTGCTCATGTAAAGCTCTCTGATACCTTTGGGTCAAGTTCGAGCTATAATAAACTGAGGAAAAAAAAGTTGTGTTACATGGCGTGATGAGGGAGCTCGTACGCCACGCATCGCTACCTCTAAAGGGAACTGAAGCAGACCTTAGTAGCAGAATATGGACTTCTATGATAAGGGTCTTGTAGCCTGCCCAGCTCTCTACTGTTGAAACTGTTGCTACTGTTGCCACCTTAGCTCCTTCCTTGCAGTATATCTACACCTTTAATAATTTATATAGCATACAGTTCCACTGAATAGTTATTTGCCAATTCTTTCACATAAAAAACAGCAATTGTTATCAATCAAATAAATTGATATTAAAATGATGAACGTGTGGGATAGTGTTCTGTTGGAATTCGAATGATTAAAACACAACTTACATCCCACACAGAAACCCTCTTACGTATCATTCCATCTTACTATGGGCAGGTCTTGACTATCAGATTAATAGCTCAAACTTCATAATGACATTGAGCATTGAGTCAATGCCTCCGTACTTGCCGGTGATGTACTCACATAGGGACACTGATTGAAAAGTAATTAATTAGTGTACTCTAAGGATCTATAAACAAGGACCTTCTTGCATAAGGGGATCGAGGGAGTGTCATGAACTGCCGAATAACCACACAATGTTCTAGTATCTTGGCACCAGAAGGCAAGACTCAACGCCGAAACGTGTTGAAGCCTTCAACATAGCACAAGGCAGGATTCAGTCTAATGAAATGATGTTTACTTAGCAGATGCTTTAGCGGAGCAAAGTTTGTAGTTATAGAAGCCCCAATGGTGCAACCAAAGAAGATGAGGGAAATTGTAACCGCATTCTCTCAGCCTCACACCAGCCCCATAAAAAAGAGTTCATTCGCAGTGCGCTAATTCTCACTTCCAGCATAAAAGCATTTAACAGGGCGCGCCAGCCTCATTGGCTCACACCGCATAGAGAATGTTGGCTGGTCCAAACCACTGCCCCCACTCGTGACAGCCGGGGTTCTCTTCGTCAGACTCCAGTAGCATTTACTGCTATGTAGCCATCAAGTTTTATGTGCGTCCCCTCTGAGAAATGTGCTATTCCACATAAACGGCAGTCTGTTAAATAATGGAAGGGCTAGGTGACCGTTAAAAGTTCATTTCACAGCTGAGCTACTGGTCTCCTATCCGCGCCCCTCCTGCACACAACAAAAAAATAATGGAAAAAGGAGGAACAGTTGTTGTTTCTGCATGGCACGTGCATGTGGCGTGTGGCTTTCTGGGTAATCGTAAAGTAAGTTGGTATGTGAGAGACAGAAGGACTGACCAAGCCATGAAGCTGGACATTTTACTGGTTTTAAGTCTGCCTTCCCGGGACAGGAAGACCACAGATCTGGCGCAGTGTAACATTTCCCTAGTTCAGGGTCCAAGTTTGTGGTATACCTCGAAATCCTCTCGTAAAATTATTTTGACGGTAAGGTCTCTCATCCCGCCCCCCCTCATACCCATACACTTTCTCTTGTACCTCTTAAATAAATAACGAGAGTGCACCCCACCACACTCCCCTACCAGACCCATGCAGATATGCCCCCCAGGCCCCAAAGTAGGATTCCATTCCTGGACTCATGCACAGAAAGGCTCCTCCCTCCCCACTTCCTGTTCTATGTCTGTATATAGAATACCTAACCTCCAAGCCCATGCAAAAAAAATCTCCTGGTATACAAAAAGTGATGGATGGAATGCTTGGATTAATCTCAGCCACTCATTATTTTACACACCATGCCCCCTCAGTTTGGACCCAAGTATATGCAAATCAGTCTTGACCCTGCTCCAATGGGAACCGTCCAGCCTAAACTGCCAGGCCAGGTCCTCCCTGCCCCGGAAGAGAAGCAACCCAGGACCAGTTTCGGCCTTGTTATGGGCTCATCAGCTGGGTATAGTTTGGTTCCAGTGAGACAGTGCACACATGATCCATGCCTGTGCATACCCGTCCCACTTAAAGCAACACGTCAAAGTATGCAAACAAGTGATGGGTGGAATGCTTGAAATACTCTCTGGTTCTGGGTTGCTTCTGTTCGGTTTCAGGGAGGACCTGGCTAGGCAGTTCGGGCTGGACTGTTCTGATCGGAGAAGGGTCAAGACTGATTAGCACACAGCTGGGTCCAATCTGAGGGGACATGGTGTGCAAAATAACGATGGACTGCGATGCGGCCCGAGTAATTACCAGTGGCTGAGATTAATTCAAGCATTCCATCCATCACATTCTGTACTCTTCAGTAAGAAATTCTCCTGGGCCCGGTGTAAAAAATACTCTCAATTTCTCCATGGGTTTGTAGGGGAAGTAATGTTACTGATTTTTGTACCGCGCACAGCTGCCCCAGCCAAGGGGCGTCCTGGCGCCAAGAAAGGTGAACACAACAACACAGAATGCAGCAGGGTTAGTTAATTTTGTTAAAAAGAAACGTTTTGATGACACCTCTGAACCTGGTTAAATCTTCCACAGCACGGATGTCGGAAGGAAGAGCGTTCCAGAGCTTGGCGGCTAAAACTCAAAAGGAGCGGCCACCCGTCCTGTTCAACAGAAAACGGGGAACAACCGCTAAGTTCTGGCCCAACGACCTCAAAGAGCGAGAAGGGACGTACGGAGTGAGAAGATTCGTGAGAATAGGTGGAGCCAAGCCTTTCAGGATTTTAAAGGCCAGGCAAAGCACCTTAAACTCAATACGCCGCGCAACAGGCAGCCAGTGGAGAGTATGCAGTACTCCGGACACTGAGCGACACTTGGGCAACCCAAATATTGCTCTAGCGGCGGCATTCTGCACCCGTTGTAGCCGCAAGAGTTCAGCCTTATTCGTGCCTGCAAGCAGAGCACTGCATAGTCTATCCTAGATAATACCGAGGCCTGGACCACCAGCTGTCTAGTACTGGCATCAAAAAATTTGAGCACCGGCCTGATGCTCCTAATAATGCCGAAGCAGGAGGCGGCCACCTTCTTAGTATGGCAGGTGAAATTAAGTGAAGGGTCCAGCCAAACCCCGAGGTTCTTTAACTCCATTGCAGGAGAGGGGATCATTCCTAGCTCGGGGGGCCACCAGCTATCATTCCAACATCCAGGAAGCTTACCAAACACCATCACCTCTGTCTTCTTTGTGTTCAATTGGAGACAGTTCTGATTCATCCAATTGGCCACCGAGCGCAACCCCTCACAGAAGTTGAGGGCATCCATAGCTGAGTCCCCACTTAGTGTGACCGCCAGCTGCGTGTCATCCGCATAGGAAACCATTGTCAGGCCCCAGCTTTTGACTACAGTCTCCCTAAGAATCCACACTGTGAGGCCCATGCACAGAAACTTAGCCCATATCCCTGTAGAAAAAACACCCCTCTTCCATCGAGGCCACAAAAAAAGCCCATGAAATGGATCCCTTTCCTATAACGCTCTGCAGTGAAAGCCCACCACCATAAACAACTGCAAAGAAATACACCTCTGAGTGTGCAAGCCAGCCTCCTGCGCAGACCCCCACCTCGCAGGGACTCACCCCCACCTCGTAGGGACTCCCCCCCACCTCCCAGGTCCATGCAGAGGACCTCCGGCGTAGTTTCAGCAAACCCCTCAATCCAGCAGACCCTGGTGATGCCTTGACTCAGCCGGGAGCAGTGTCATGGGAAGCAGCAGGCCTGGGACCCCAGCTTCTTCTGGTGCAAGAGCGTGGGGGTGTTTCAGAACATTGGTACCAGTGGGCTGGACTCATAAACATGCGCGTCATCACAGAGGGAGATGGGGGTCACCATCAATAAACGGCGACATGTTTTGGCGTGACCTCAAGAGCGACGTTTCTAGGCAAGGCCATACCCCACATATTTTACAATTCACATTCCGGTGATTACGCTAGATTACGCCTGCGTAATGAAAATAAAACGCGGTTCTAGTTTCTTCCTGCTTCCACCACATGTGTCCTACCTGCAGGTAATCCTGGCCTATACCGCGGTCCTAATTGGGCCTCTGCAGTGCTTATCAATGCTCCATCATTGCTGTTTATGCTATATTCGATTTATTTAAAAACGATTTTAATTTTGAAATGAATGTAATATATTTGCCTAATAATCCTGTTTTGGTCAAATATGGAGCCAGGCCTTGTTGTGATTCCTGTGTTTTCTTGTTACCGCAGATATTCAGGCTTTCCAGCCGTCAGTTCCATCCAATTTTATGGCGGATTGATTCCATTGCCTCAAGTTTCTATGGGGAAGAAAACGTCTGGAACTTTCCAGAAATATCGGTTCATTAATCGTCTAGATGGATCGCTGAGTTTATTGCTCGCTGCTGACATCTGCAGTCAATTGAAAGTGACACGTTTTAACCCTCAAAATGCCGTCTAGACATCTCTTCTTCTTCTCATTAAATTAGTAATAAAAACATCTGCTTCTAGAGCGCTTAGAAAGTGCGAGAGAGAAGCACGAAGCTCTATATGAAAATACGCTATAGTTCGGAACTATCATTTCTTTAAAGTCAGCGGCTAGTGCCGGGGTACTTTTCATGCTTGGCTGCTGAAGTGTTAAAATGATGACTCTGCTACTGCCCAGGTGCTGGAGTTATCTTTCAAATGCTTACAAAGTTTTGTGCTCAAGTCGACTCAAAGCATTGAGGAGTGGCAGTGAGAGGAAGACGTGAAGGGCCAATCAGAGGAGGAGAGAGGAAACGAGGGAACAAGGCCTTGTGATTTCCCCATGTTCCTTATATTTCAGCGGATGGAGAAATAGTGCCTCATGAGGCGGGAGCTTTGTGCTTCTGACAGGTAGGTAAGGATCAGTAGAGGTAAAGAGGGGGAAGTGCGTTCCATTATTTGGCTACCAGCACCCTAAAAGGCGACCCCCTGCTCTTTCTCGCTTATATGGGAGACAATTAATCTGGGCAACACAAAAAAGGTGAGGGACGACATGCTGACATTGTCAAACATTCACCCCCAGTACAGAGATTTGGGCCTAAATCCATCGTTTTTTTGCTGCCACATCATCCCAGTTTGGACCCAGCATATGCAAATCAGTCTTGACCTGCGCCCAATGGGAAGAGTCCTGCCCGAACTGCCAGGCCAGGTCTTCCCTGGCCCGGAAACATGCATCCTGGGACTGGTTTTGGGGTATTCTCGCTCTTCGGCCTTACTTGCTTGAATCCTGCGGCATAGTGAGCATGGTTCACCTGTGCAATGGTCTGTTGGGTTTCCGTCTTCACCTTTTGTCTTTTCTGCCTTTCCTGTCTGTCCTTGCCCCGTCTCCCTCTCCGTACCTTCTCCGTTGGTCCGTCCATCCAGACGAGAGTTGGATGATAGAGAACGCTCACAGACGGTGGTGATGTGGGCACCTTTGCTGTGGCGCCCGTCCAAGCAGTGTGTTCCTAAGGTGATTCAACTCTGGAAGAAAGAAGATTCTTTTACTTCTCTTAAGGTTCCAGTGCCAACTTTACAGAAGTTGGTATTTGGAGAACTTAGTTTAGAGATAACTAGGTCTCACTTTGTGAGGTGCCTGAAGAGTGAGGCAGAGAGCTTTAAATAAAACTCTTTTCTCAGTATGCCACCCCTGCTCCATGGTGTTGACTGCTTCCATGCCATCTCTCCCTTACAGGCACATCACCTCTAGGCCATCACCTGAAGATTCACCTAAAGGATGCTCGCTTCTCTAGGCACTAGGGCTTCTGGGAGGACAGATGCAGCAGGGTTCCAGGAGTGGAAACCATAGCGAAGTAGTGACGTACCATAAGTCACTAGCCACGCTACCATGGGCATCAATCGGGTGATGCCAGGTGTAGCGGCTGCTCCTGGACTGCTCTGTGGCTCTCCTGGCTTTGCCAAGGACCCTACAGTGTCATGAAGGCAGTGGCAGGAACAGGAAGTAAACGGATGGATGAACCCTGTCTACTATCTTTACTACCCTTGACCCCGTCCCCCACTCGCAGAAGATTTCAAGAGTCTAGTGGGGGGATAAGGGTGGAACAAGAGGTCCAACAAGTGGATAGTGGTCCAGCGGTGCTTGATGTCACTTGCGGCCACTCTGTTGTTAATGACTTGATGTCCACCCCTACTATACATGATCCAGTCTATGGTGGTGACTGCAGATGTTATTCCCACCCCCTCTGGAGGGCATTTGGTCTGCCGCTCTTTTTATGTAACAGTTTTGTATAGCGCAAACTCGACCCGGAGGTATTGAAACGCTTTACATGAGCACCAGTTACATTACACAAGGACACATTCAGCCACGGTAGAGGCCACCTCCTTAATCCTCGCTGATCTTGGATGGCGTGGTGTGCAGCTCTGTGGCTACTGGAGGTTGGAAGGGACTACCAGATACCAGAAATGGAGATTGTCGGACAGCCGTGAGCTTCTGGGAGCCGGCCTCGGCCATACACTGCCCAATTCCTGCTTGTAGAAGGGAGCACCACTTCCTGTCTGTCATTCAAGGGCGACAGGGGATCTTCAAGCCCTTCGTCTGCCTCTTTTTCTTGGCATTGGATCTTGGGAGTCCCACTGTGCCCACTCCATGCGCTCTGTGCCCCCGGCTTTTCTCCCCTCCACCCTGCCTGGATGCTCAGACCTGGAGAACAAAGAGGGCCCTGTGTGCCAAGCGCCCAAGACAGGACGCCATTGAAGGCAGAAGGCCAATGTTACACATTCCAGCATTTACATCACTCAAGACCTCGCTGGGAAAAAGGGGAGAGTTGTCATGAAATGACAGCAGTGGTGTCAGGGGACAGAGATCTAGCGACCCTCAGTGCAGCGCCTGCCCATGTCAGGGGACAGCGGGGGATCCCAGCCTTTTAAAGCCACACCGAAAGGGCACACTGGATTGCCTCTTCTCAGGGCTCTTCATGGCCAAATATGCCTCTCAGGGTGGAACATGGGGTGGAGAGGGGCAGGGCATGCAGGGCAGAGTCAAAGCATGTGTCGTGCTCACCCCAGACCACACCCTCAGAGGGTGGATCCAGAGGTGGAGAGGGGCAGGGCATGCAGGGCAGAGCCAAAGCATGTGTCGTGCCTATCCCAGCCCGTACCCTCAGAGGGTGGAACCAGAGCTGGAGAGGGGCAGGGCTGAGTCAAACCATGTGTCGTGCGCACCCCAGTCCACACCCTCAGAGGGTGGATCCAGAGGTGGAGAGGGGCAGGGCATGCAGGGCAGAGCCACAGCATGTGTCGTGCCTATCCCAGCCCGCACCCTCAGAGGGTGGAACCATAGCTGGAGAGGGGCAGGGCTGAGTCAAACCATGTGTCGTGCCCACCCCAGTCCACACCCTCAGAGGGTGGATCCAGAGGTGGAGAGGGGCAGGGCATGCAGGGCAGAGCCACAGCATGTGTCGTGCCTATCCCAGCCCGTACCCTCAGAGGGTGGAACCATAGCTGGAGAGGGGCAGGGCTGAGTCAAACCATGTGTCGTGCCCACCCCAGTCCACACCCTCAGAGGGTGGATCCAGAGGTGGAGAGGGGCAGGGCATGCAGGGCAGAGTCAAAGCATGTGTCCTGCTCACCCCAAGCCCACACCCTCAGAGGGTGGAACCAGAGGTGGAGAGGGGCAGGGCATGCGGGGCAGAGTCAAAGCATGTGTCATGCCCACCCCAGCCCCCACCTGCCCCTTCTAGCCCCCACAGACCCTTACACAGATACTTACCACCTGCTCAAAGTAAGTACTGACTCTCTGCGGTACACTGCTTGAAACCGTTAAACTGAGATGCAGCTGCACAAAAGGGGAACTTGAATCATGTTTCCAAATGTAACTCATGTTTTCTATTATTGGGTGATAGCGGTCACTATCGTTAATTGTTGCCCTGGTGTCCCACTGATGAAATAATGGGAGGCATGTGATAACCGCCCTAGTGCCACATGCAGCAAGCCCACAATGGAGTGAGTTTCTGTTGCTGTTCTTCATCAGATCTACATAAAATTATAATTCTTTGTAGGATACTGACAAGCTAAGACCTGATTCCCAAACTACTGGCTAGAAAGTCAAACGTTTATATACAGTCACTTTACCCCAGCCACTTGCATAGCTTTACGACTTTCCTGGAACTCACAGACATTTCCAAGAGTTTAGAAACTGTTGCAAAGTGGCTTAGTGTGGGTGGGGCCACAGGGGTGGTTGCCCCTAGTGCAAAATTCTTAGGGGAATTCTTAGGGTTGCAGGGGCATTCTTAGGGGTGCACAATTGTAAAAGAATGTTGGAAGGCTACTTGCCTTGCCCAGGGCGTTGGCAACCCAGGCTACGCTGCAGGTTTTCAAGAATAGTGACATACGTGAACACGCACACATGCAAAGTTCTAGCAAGTCCACATTTCCACATGTGAAAATGAGAGGCGAAAACTGATTTGCACTATTTTTTTAAAAAGTCCACCGGGAAAGTATTTTACTTGTGCAGGCGTAGCTTCCTTTGCAGCCCCACCATGAGCCGTACAGGAGTACCTCCCAGACCATATCCAGGGTTGGAATATGCCTGCTAAAAAAATTTGAATACACACAGACTTGCAAGTTTCGTGTTGGAGTGTTAGCAAAGGTGATGCACAGGAGAAAAAGCTTTGGCAAAGCCAATAGGCTTGGCTTTCATTATGAGTCCCTTCTAAAAGATTTTTCAAACCACCTGCTGTGAAAAAACAAGAAAGACAATTGATTGATGAATTCAAAGAATCTGTGAGATAAAGAACTGAACGTGTGATAATCATTTACATTACTTTATAGAGATCATATGCTCCTTACTGTTTTTCAATGCAGGCACTCCTTACAGCCAATAGCAAGAGAGGAGAGGCAGAGCCAAAACCCACACTATGTACAATGTAAAGAATTGGTAACAGTAGGTCTCTAGACAGCCGTGCTCTCAAGCCAGATCTAAAAACGTGGCTGTTGTTTCCAAGACTACGCATCACTGAGCTTACTGTGAGCCGCCTATCTCCACATGTTCCTGGCCTGTGGTCCAAGATGTGAAGCTTCATGTTTGTGGTGGGGCGGGAGAGGAATGTCTGGAATGGGCCTTTGGTTTAAGCCCACCTCATTCCTCTTTCTTTTTTTCTCACTCTGTCTCTCGCGCAGAGGGTCTTTGTTTTGGTTCCTGGTCCTTCTCATGCCATTGTAGGATTTAAGAAGCATTCTCCTCATGTGATCCTGCATCATTTTGTGGAATGTCTGGCTGTCTTCTGCACTATCTGTGTACTCATGCAGGTGGTGAAAGGAAGCCCAGGCAGAATCGGTTCGAAACGTCGTGGTACGGGAGCAGCTACGCATATGTTACATCGATGATGCATAGTATTCACAATCTACTAGGACACCAGGGGCAGTAATGTTTATGCTTCCATTCCTCTCCAGAAATAATGAATTGGGATGCGGCCCGAGCGGTTGTCAGTGGCTGAGATGAATTTAAGCGTTCCATCCATCACTTTGTTTTTGATGCCCTAAGTGTGCCGAGTATGCCTAGACGTTGGTTCTGTGTCACCGTGCCACTAGAGCCAAACTTTACCTGGTTGATGAGCCTTAATAAGGGCGAAACTGGTCCTGGGTTTCTTGTGTTCTGGTTCAGGGAGGACCATGCCAGCAATTCAGGCTCGTGTGCTCTCATTGGAGAAGGGTCAAGACTGATTTGCATAAGGCTGGGTCAAAACTGAGATGGCCTGGTGCATGAAAAGCGATGGATTGGTACGAGGCCCGAGCGACTGCTAGTGGCTGTGATGAATTCAAGCATTCCATCTATCACTTTGTTTTCTGCTTCTCCTATCTACTCAAGGGTATGATTCTCATTATTTTTGTTTGGGTGGTGCCAGCCCCCATTCAGGCGGTCCCATGGCAGGCAGGTGCACCTGGACCTCAACTGCGGTGGTTGAGGTCATGTGCCATCAGTGTTCACAATTCAAGTTTGTGTACAAGGCTGTGATCCTGGTTCGGATTTTTGTTTTTGTTTTGTTGCAGTTTTATATAACCTAACCTCGACCCGAAGGTTTACATCAATCTGAAACAAGGTAGTGATGGAACTGAGTCGCACATCTATTCCCTAGTAGCTAGAACAGTTTTTGGTGCCCATCCGGATAGAAAAACATCCCACTACCCAGGATGCGACTGTCCACAAGGTCCGGGAGACGGGCACTTGTGGATGTAACGTAATTTCTAACTGGGTACTATCCCGGCACTCTAGTGTAGAGAATTACTGTATCACACAGTATGGTGAGAGGTAAAGTTTAACACAGCAGTATTAGTGCTCACAGTTCTGACTGTCCCCCAATATTCAAAAATAAACAGTAACTGTTTATTTTTGAATATTGGGGGACAGTCAGAACTGTGAGCACTAATACTGCTGTGTTAAACTTTACCTCTCACCATACTGTGTGATACAGTAATTCTCTACACTAGAGTGCCGGGATAGTACCCAGTTAGAAATCTCGACCCGAAGGTATTGGAGCGCTTTACATGAGCACCAGTTACGATACAGAAGGACACATTCATTTTTGGTACGCACAAGGAGATAAAGTGATTTTTCCAGCATCACAGGATGTAGAGCTGACACCCAGGCTCGAACCTGGTGCCCCAGTTCAAGAGTTGGCAGCTCTGGCAGTTATGCCACATCCTCCCTTGCTGTGCTATACTCACTGAGTTTCCTTGTGCTGATCCCACCGAGTGACTCCTGAATCACGCCTTTGCCCCAGCAGTTCGAGTAAAAACACGATTTAGGCTCAGGTGCAATCTCAATGTCCAGAACGAGTCAAATGTGCGCACTGTCCATGTTTTCGTTAGGGTCGGTACCCATGATAGTGAAGAGGAGGATAATGCTACAATCCTTCCACGCTCCTCACAGTCACTACAGTGATTTTACCCCCGATCGGGCCTTCAGGAGTCACCATGGCAGTTGCAGCCACAACCGTGCCGATACAGGCCCTCCAAATTGGGTCGATACTGGTACAAATGTTTGAAGTAGTTCCCACTAGGAACCAGTTTTGACGATCAGTTGGACTTTCTGCAGCACAGATTGCTCTCAGGTGGTCAGCCTTCTCTAGGTGTCCCTCAATCTCTGGGACACACTGAGCTTTTCTAACTGCACAGTCTCTCACCCAGATGGGCCAGTAAGACTCCTTCCATCTCCCAGGAGGCGGGCAGGATTCTAGGCATGTATGCAGATCCCGGGCTCCATCAGCAGGAAGTCCAGACTTTAGACTATGTCCCCTCACCTCTGGGAGACTGGCTGTCAGGAAAGCATCAGCCCGGTCATCAACATCTCTGAAGTAGAAATCGGGATAGACTAAGGAGAAGGCCTCACCCAGAAGCCTCCTCACTAAGCACTATGGAACTGCAGTCCATCCCCTCCCCCTGAGCAGCAATCAAATGGCAGGAGTCAGGAAGGACTAGTCATCAGCCCTTTGCTAAAAACCAAAAGTCATTGTGGAATTTCTGAATCTAATCCTGTCTCCATCCTACTCCTTTCAGTTTCAAGATCTCCACCTGAATGTCACACGAAAGCAGGCGCTGTCTGGAGAAGCTGCCATTGTCCTCCATGTTGTGAGACACTAGAGGCATCCACAATAGATCCCACTGACGTCAGTGCTCAGGTTCACTCACACACAAATGTGCTACATACGCTACACATGCACTCGACATGCACCGGATCCCGGCACAAGGTATACATAAGAGCAGAGCTTTACGCAAGAGGGGCTGTCGGTCTTGTCACACTGTCAATCAAGAAAAATATTATACCCAGGGCATGGACAATAGTCCTCTGTTCACTATGGGGGCACATCTCACATAGTCCGGGACATGCCAAGGTCTTTGCACACATGCTCAGATTAGCCACTCCTCTGGGTGGGGGAGGAGAACATGCCCTTTCCCATCGCAGCTGTCAGCAAGAGAGTTTTGTCCCCTCTCCTGCAGTCTAATTCTTGCCACTGTGTTCTAGGTCTGTGGGTAGCCTGGCTGGTCACTGGGGTCAGTGGTTTTGTTATCCACTAACACTGCCTCTGATGACACGCACCATGACATGTGGTGTATGTGGGCATCCACACGCCTTTCAAGCTGTGGACCGAGTTCAAGTAAACATTTCTTTGGACAAGGAAATGGCTCAAATCCTCTCTGCTGTGATTTTACCCACAGTAAGCAGAAAGGCAAGTCCTGTTGTTCCTTCTTTGGTACCAAGGCGACCCTAAATGAACCCCTGTTAAAGACATTGAACGTTTCACTTGTGTTGTTAAATCCCTCGTTTAGCGCTGCATTTCTGTAACTCAATTTTCTGCACTGTTGTTTTGTGACTTATCAAAATTTCGCTTGAAATCCTTGTAAAGTGTTAATGCAATTTTTTTAATAGCACATCTGTCAGGGGTTATTTAGTTTTAGGCGTGCCTATTTCAGAAAAAAGGGTGTAATGTGCGAGAGTAGCCCTGCTCCCTGATTGCTGGGGCTGCTCGAGTTTGTTGCGTATGTGTGAGAGAAGAAAGGCTGGAATGTGCGAGAGTAGCTCTGCTCCCTGATTGCTGGGGCTGCTCGAGTTCGCTGCGTATGTATGAGAGAAGAAAGGCTGGAATGTGCGAGAGTAGCTCTGCTCCCTGATTGCTGGGGCTGCTCGAGTTCATTGCGTATGTGTGAGAGAAGAAAGGCTGGAATGTGCGAGAGTAGCTCTGCTCCCTGATTGCTGGGGCTGCTCGAGTTCATTGCGTATGTGTGATAGAAGAAAGGCTGGAATGTGCGAGAGTAGCTCTGCTCCCTGATTGCTGGGGCTGCTCGAGTTCGCTGCGTATGTGTGAGAGAAGAAAGGCTGGAATGTGCGAGAGTAGCTCTGCTACCTGATTGCTGGGGCTGCTCGAGTTTGTTGCGTATGTGTGATAGAAGAAAGGCTGGAATGTGCGAAAGTAGCTCTGCTCCCTGATTGCTGGGGCTGCTCGAGTTCATTGCGTATGTGTGTGAGAAGAAAGGCTGGAATGTGCGAGAGTAGCTCTGCTCCCTGATTGCTGGGGCTGCTCGAGTTCGTTGCGTATGTGTGAGAGAAGAAAGGGTGTAATGTGCGAGAGTAGCTCTGCTCCCTGATTGCTGGGGCTGCTCGAGTTCGTTGCGTATGTGTGATAGAAGAAAGGCTGGAATGTGCGAGAGTAGCTCTGCTCCCTGATTGCTGGGGCTGCTCGAGTTCGTTGCGTATGTGTGATAGAAGAAAGGCTGGAATGTGCGAGAGTAGCTCTGCTCCCTGATTGCTGGGGCTGCTCGAGTTCATTGCGTATGTGTGTGAGAAGAAAGGCTGGAATGTGCGAGAGTAGCTCTGCTCCCTGATTGCTGGGGCTGCTCGAGTTCGTTGCGTATGTGTGATAGAAGAAAGGCTGGAATGTGCGAGAGTAGCTCTGCTCCCTGATTGCTGGGGCTGCTCGAGTTCATTGCGTATGTGTGTGAGAAGAAAGGCTGGAATGTGCGAGAGTAGCTCTGCTCCCTGATTGCTGGGGCTGCTCGAGTTCGTTGCGTATGTGTGATAGAAGAAAGGCTGGAATGTGCGAGAGTAGCTCTGCTCCCTGATTGCTTGGGCTGCTCGAGTTCATTGCGTATGTGTGAGAGAAGAAAGGCTGGAATGTGCGAGAGTAGCTCTGCTCCCTGATTGCTGGGGCTGCTCGAGTCCGTTGAGTATGTGTGAGAGAAGAAAGGCTGGAATGGTTGGAGTCTCAGGGACTGATTAAGATCTTGGCGGACGGGTTACTCCGTCACAATCGTGAAATGGTGTCCGCCGAAATATAAATCCCATAGGATATAATGTAATTTACATTTTGGCGGATGGGGTGTCCGTCACTGCTGTGACGGAGTAACCTGTCCGCCTAGATCTGAAGCAAAGCCTTCGATTTTGACTGACGGCTGATTTGTCCCTTCCATGTCCCAGCCATCTAGAATTCATAAGCCTCTACAAGACGTGCAGCCGTGCTCATTCTGAATTTGGCTTATCCGCCGGCTCTAGGGAGCCTTTGTCTTCTGTAGACGTGGACCCAAGCATTGAGCACAGTTCTCCTGATGAGGCCTGGCCACTGAAGGGCAGAGCGGATCCACACTTTCTCCTGTTCCACTCATAAAAATAATAGGCTGGTAGATCTGATCCTGGCAACTCTGTAGCTCAAGAACTGTACATGTGGTCCTGGGCGACGAGGCTGTGGCCTTTACAAGAAAGCAGATTTTTAAAAGGGCCAATGCCATGAAAACTCAAGCCTCTCAGTAGCCTCTTTAGTGGATGGACTCCTGTGATCATACACATGATGCTACTTCCACTCCATATGAATTCATTTGTAAAGCCAGGCTGCCTCTTGGTTGTGTGACCTCCAAGAGGTCGCACGCTGCAGCCTGACTTGTGTAATGTGCTGTAATTCGGCTGTTAATACCAGTGGCTTGAAAGTAGTGCAGACACATATGGGCTGAGCTCTCCTGCCTTGACGCACCTATAAAGATTTTTTTTTCTCTTTTACTCTGTTTAAAGCCTTTTTTATGCAAACACTATATCAAACGACTCCTTTTACCAGGAAAGAAGCAAGAGTTGGCAGGCATTTTTACGATGGCAGAAATGGGCTGGATCCGCGCGATGTTCAGGGAGGGGGAGAGAAAATGGGCCGCGCGCAGGGCAAAACATGGCGGCTTTTATGCAGCTCTCTTGAATGAAAAGAATCAGGATTATTAGCTGAGAAGTGAGTTCTTCCAGAGGCCATGGCAGATGCATCTGGCGCGGGAGGCTTGCTTATTAAGGTTAGGTGGTGCTGAACCAAAGCAGGTTGGCGGAAGCTGTGTGTAGATGGCATGTGGAGCAGGTATTTGTGTCTGCTTCCTTGACCTCCCACACACCCCCTGCAGTGCTGAACCATCAAACAAGCAAGTTTTAGTGGCACCTTATCACCTCCCGCTCCTGGAGTTATTAGGGGACTCTGCGAACATAGGTATGCTTCAGAAATAAGACAGCCACAGGCGCGCAACACCGCGCAAACTGCACCTATTGCTGTGGTCATGGGTCGGTAAGCTAGTCAACACTCTGGCGCTTTGTTAGACTTGTCATAGTCTACACTGTTCCACCGGGGTGTGTGTGTGTATGTGTGTATGTGAGCTAGTCAACACTCTGCCCCCTTTTTTAAGACTTGTCATAATCTACACCGCTCCAACAGGGCAGATGTGTGTGTGCAAGATAGTCAACACTCTGGACTCTTTGTTAGACTTATCATAATCTACACCGCTCCTACGGTGTGTGAGTGTGTGTGTGTGTGTGCACACGTGTGTGTGTGTGTGTATGTGTGTGTAAGCTAGTCAACACTCTGGACCCTTTGTTAGATTTGTCATAGTCTACACTGCTCCAACGGGGTGGGGGTGTGTGTGCAGATGTGTGTGTGTGGGTGTGTGTGTGGGGGTGTGTGTGTAAGCTAGTCAACACTCTGGACCCTTTGTTAGAGTTGTAATAGTCTACACTGCTCCAACGGGGTGGGGGTGTGTGTGCAGATGTGTGTGGGGGTGTGTGTGGGGGGGTGTAAGCCAGTCAACATTCAGGGCTGATGCTAGACTTTTCATAGTCTGCATTTTTCCAGGAGTGTGACTATGTGTGATTTGTGTGCTTGTGTGTGTGCACAGTTTTGGGCTCATGCGTAAGTGTGTGTATTCCTGCTTGCTTGATTGTTTCTGACCAGGCGTTTGTGTCTAGCACGCCTGTGTTTGCAGATATGTGTGCGTGTGCATCAAGAGGACGAAGCGCGTCATTTGTCACACACATTGTGCATGCCTTCGTGTTAACAAGGTCAGCTGATCCATGGGGCACAAAAGCTTCCATGATGTGCAATGGCGCCACACCCAGTTCAGCACTGGTTTGTGCATCTGCTGGCTAATCAATGTCACATCGGCCCTGTTTTCAGATTCCTAGGTTAGGAATATCTTTGTCAATGCCACAATCTTCAGGGAAGATGTGGCCATATAGCCATAGAACAGCAAAGAGAGTTTTGTGATGATCCGCGAGGCAATATGGCCATTTGCCCAGACCCCCTGGCAGTAAACCATATTTGCAGCCTGGGATCAGAGCATGGATGTTCTGTTTGCATCGGGAGGGCGCTGTAAATGCCATTGTAAAACTGCCCCCTCTGATGCACGGGTACATGAGGCGGTTGGCTCCATTTCTCTCTCGGAATATATTCCTTTCTCGTGACTGACTGAGCGGAGGCACCTTTCAAGCCCTCTGTGCCCCGCCACACACGGCGCCAGCCGGCGTCCTTCTGGATGGCAGGATTGGCCCAGACGGTGATACAAGGGGCCGCGGAGGCCAGGGTCAGTGTGCCACGTGTGCCAGCGTGTGGCCATTATCGTTGCCAGAGCAGATGGCAGGCGCTTGGACCGCTGCCCTCCCGTCTCATCCATGCCAGGGAGGATGTGTCTGCCCGTCCCCCGGATAGGTGGGGGCTTCTCTGAAGTGTTGAAAGGTAATGGGCGCCGCGCAGACAGCCAATCATGCGGCTAATAGCAATGTGTTGTGTGGGCCGACACCCAAGAACTCAGTCCCCTCACCACACAACACACACAAAGGAACCCCAGCCACAAGCTGTCCTCCTTTGAAGGGCGCGTGGATCTGAAGCGCGTGTTCAATGGTGCACGCGTGTGACCAATGGTGCACGCGTGTGATTAATGCTGCACGCGTGTGATTAATGCTGCACGCCTGTGATTAACCTCTTTTGCAGTCCCTGAATAATGCTGGTGAGTGGCACGGGTGCATCGTTAATGCCACTTAGGGTGCCACTGAACCTTCCCGCAGGCTCTGCAGCAGCAGTCAACCCTCCCAAGCACGGGGCGTTACACAACTCACCTGCCTCATGAAAACACGTGCTGCAAATATGTGTGCGGCCTCAAGGTCCCAGGTGATGTTGGGAATAGTCCCCCCCGGTTCTGTTTCCAGCGCCTCAGTGCCACAGCCACGAGGAACGAGGCACAATGTAAAACAATATCGTTGTTGCGGACACAAAAAGCAATCTTGGTGCTGTGTCAGTGTGCAGATGAGATAAGGACCCCTGCAAGTCAGGACGCCCTTGTACGTCACTTCAGGACCAAGGTGGGCCTGATGCAGGGTTCATGAGAAAACAGGAAATAAATGGCGGTGGATACAAAGAAGGCAGGTGGAAAGCAAGGCGGGCCATTTACTTAAATCCATCCTCTCTCCTATAAGCGAGCCGACCAATATTGGAAAGTTACATAAAAAAGCATACATCATTTATTCAAGAACCCAGAAGGTTTAATAACAATGTATTTATCTGTACGGAAGGGGGATATATTTGAAATTGTGAAGAAAGCAAAATGAAAAAAATACCTCTACAAAAAACATAAATATGATGAAAAATACTTTTTACGGTTAGGGGGAACCCAATGTGAAAAACTCCTGACAACAACTCGAATCCATACCCTTTCCTTAACCGAACCTAAACCAGGAACACAACCTGCCCTTCTTAGTAAGTGGAGCATACGACTACCCCTATCTTTAAACAAAATCCTAAAATAGTCCTACCTTATCTTAAACATTCCCCTAAACTTTAGCTGAACCCTAAAACAAACCCTAATACAATCTTAACCCTAGCCCTGATGCTGTCTCCCTAACCCAAATCCAAACCATAACCTATTCCCATTACTGCCCGCCTCCATCATTCATTGGCTGACTCGCTCATAACAAGAGTGTGCTCCCAGAGGTTCATGGGTTTTCCATGCTACTGCTTTAAATAAAAAATGTCACTTTAACTTCCCTTATGTTCGATGGGGTTCTTTAAATGAATTCCCTCATTTACACATACCGCTACATTACCTATGCATAGGTAACCCTTATTATCCACCCCTCCCATCAGAAAACCAGACATTATGATACCGGTGGCAAGACTCGTGTGAGGCACATGGGCTTTACATCACTGGGACACACATCTTATTTCATGGTGGGCACGTGGCAGTGACGTATCACGAACAACGCTTCAGAATTCCTTCCTCCCATTATACGCAGAATTATGAATATCTCTCATTTTACTGTAGGTATATCTAGTGTGCACTGAGACATCCTTAAGCTGCTCTAAAGTGTTGAAATGCGGGACAAAGAAGGTAAGAGGTGGAGCTCTGGAACGCATGCTTAGTTAGTTTTACTTCATTTAAGGTTGCACTTAGCATTCATTCTCCGCAAATTCTGTTCTGGACGTTAGAGCCACGTACAATGTTTCTAAAATATTTACCAATTTCTTCACCCAATTTGGTGGCCTCTTCATACATTTGAAAGCCCGGTATCCAGCAGTTGGAGCTCATGGGGTGGTGGTCATGCATTATTAGTTGCCAGACAACTATTTTAAGCAGTGGCCAATCTTTACTTACTAGTTTCTCTTTGCACCCGGCTTAGCAACGTTTTGTCAGTAGCTCCTTCCCAGGTCGCAGGCACTAAAAACAAGTATTTGCAATGCAATAGGTCTCGCATTTGTGAGAGTTTAAGCTATTGGCGTTGTAAATGACAATGCCTTTTATTTATCTGTTTTGATAATTAACAAATAAATAAAAGGCATTTTCATTTACAATGCCAGTAACTCAAACTCTTGTAAAGGAGAGACCTATTCAAAGAAGCGGCCGCCATTGTCCCGGCTGCTTGGCAAGTGAAAGCGCGCACGGCGCGCTGAATGTTGCAGGGAAGCATGTCGTGCCTGCAGTAGGAGAAACTCATTGAAGAAAATAGTGCTTGCAGACTAAAAAAGACATACCATGAAATAACAGAAGTAAAAGGGCCAGTCCTCATGGGAGGTTACAAATGAAGACAAGGCGGTACTAAGGAGGGACTGACAAGACCATTAATAAATCAGAAGCCAGCATTTACGAAGGACAATGACACAAGCCAATGAAAAATATGGACAGAGAGTGGGCGGAGCTTCAAGGCCATACTCTAATACAGCATTCCTCGCAGAGCAGCTCATGCGCTGCCCAGGCTCGACCTAAATATGAGCCGTCCCAGCTTGTTGATTATGTTCTCGGTTTTGTATTGCTTGTTCGTGACAGATGTGCCCCCTCATAATTTCAATCTGGACTCTTGCATTCTTGAAATCGTGCTGACTGCCCAGTTGTTAGGTTTTTCTTGTCCATGGTGAGCAATATGCGTACTGCAGTCACAGAGCAGACATCCTGAGCATGAGTGTTTTATTGCTGCACAGAATAGAGCGTGTCGTGATCCAAGTATGCTGATAGGGCTCCCGCATGTAGCCTTAGAAACCACAACTAATGGGACCATTTAAGGCCGAGAGCTTGACCAGGAAGTAAAGATGGCTGAAGACCTGGTGCCTGATGTGGTTGTTTTGTGTTTCTCAGGCACACATCCATCATTGTGTTGAACACAGTTGACATGCAAGGCACACGACCTGCACGCACTCAGGACGAGGGGGAAACGGATCCCGTTGACACGGGACAGTCAGAAGACTCACTCCTGGGGTGCAGTCTTGCAGTGTCTAACGTCTAAACTTCTACGTTGCTACCACTGGGCCGGCATTCTCTGATTGAAGGGTTGAAGTGTGGTTGTCCCGTAGATGGCGTCCACATTACTCAAACCAACCAAAGTGAGACACCCTTGATGAGAGACACACCTTGGAAACTGGTTTGGAAGTGGTCTGATCAAAATGGCTGCATCAACAAAGCAAGGCGTTGAATATCAGAAGAGTGTGAATTATTATTAGAACCATATAGAGCAGAGGGACCCATCTTGATTTAGTGGGTAGACTTATTTAATTAGCGGAATCCGCGTCTTATTTGTGTCAAGCTGTCGTAGGAGTCTCTCCCTATATTCCCAACGCTTCCACGTCTCTTCTTTCTTGTTATTTTCAATGCAAACCTGCGGTATAATGAAGATTACCTTTAGTAATCCACACAATAATGCAACGCCTCTCCTGTCCCGTTTACAAAATGAAGGCGGCACACTTGCGTTTTGTCACTCTTGCCCTACCAACAGCTTATTGAGGGAAGACAAGCCAGTTTACTTTACTCAGGAGCTTTGACTTTGGCCAAGAAGCCGCTTGAAACAGAAACAAAAGTTGTTGTACTCAGTGAGGCTAAGGTGGCAGACTAACGGAAGAGCTACCCATGGGCGTTCTGTTACTCATAAAGAGCAGGGAAATTCTCTCCCACTTTAGCATCTGGAGTCAAAAGATGTTGTAAGATATCAGGATGCAAAATTAACGAGGTCTTACCATTCAATGATCTAGAAAAATTATTGTTTCAAAGGAGGAATTTTAAATACATGTCAGTGAGTGACTTGATGGAAGGGCGGTCAGCATTGCATAATACCTACAACCAGTGCTGATATCCTTCTAAAAAGAATATGTAAATGTCTAAGGCCGGGTGTACTATCCACTGGATTTAAAATACTTGCCGCAATATGCAACAAGTATTTTTGTGACCAGTAGAGAATTTTAAGAACCAACCTGTGTACTAATAGATCAGTTATTAAAATCCCAAATTGTAGTTAGTTGAAACTAGGAGTGGGCAGAATTTGCAGAATTTGATTCTGTGGAATTCTTCAGACTTACATAAAACTCTGCCAGATTCAGCCGAGATCTGCCAGCGGGCAGAAAATATGCAGGTCGCACAGCTTACACTGTAATCTAGTGGGGGTAGTGTGAGTACCGCTGAAAATTCAGCGCAAACGGTACCATGGACTACACAAGAGTTGGCGGCCTTTCAAGTTGATTTTGCTGCCGCTCAAGTTGGAAATCTACTTGAGCGGCAGCAAATCTACTTGAGAAGCAGCCCTCTGACTGCGACCAGCAGAGACCGCTCGAGTTAGCAAATCACGCTTGGGGACGCCAAAATCTCGCTCCCTCTCGCCAGCAAGCATTTCTGGAGCCTTCTAGGAAAAAAATTCTGCCACGGTGTAACTGGGAGAATTTGCCCATAACTCTGTGTTACAAGAGTAAGGGAGAGTCGCCACATTCTGCTATTCTGCGAGAGAATGAAACATTCGACCCTCCCCTACGCAGACCCAACATGAATATTAATGAGGTATCGTGCAGATTTCGACTCCGATTGAATGCCCTCACAGGGATGTAGCCAGCTGGGATCAGCAGACAACCATATCTGTTCTTGCATTTTAATAAAGTATTTTTTTTAAACGCAGCCCGCAAAAGGAAACTGACCTGCTTTTAAGAAATAAAATATATTTTAAAAAGGTTTTAACCAGTGCCAAAATAATTTTTTCTCAATATACATTTCTCTTTGGGACCCTTCCCCTTGTGTATGGGCTACCACCTCCTTGGAGATTTCAATCGTTTGTGACCGGAATTCAGTTCATAAACCATTGACTTGCAGAATTCGAAATTTCAATTTGGAAGGGATACTCTAAATATGTCCCTCCAAATTGTGATTTAGAAAGCATTCCAGACTCATTTTGCAATTCGGTAACCTGTTATCGAATCGCAACATGATGTTAGTACATTTAAAAAAGACATTTAGTGGGTGCAAACCCTGTGATTTTTGTGAACCACAGGCTTTGCAACTTCTCAATGTCTTTGTACTTTTGGCGCTTTGTTCTTTATGTAGAGCTTATATTATACTTGGATCTAAACCTTGGTCTGGTAAAGCAGATGAGGCTCTTGAAGACAACAGAACCTTCTCAGGACCACATGATTCTGGGAAGAGGCAGAGCTGGGATTAGGACACAAGGCTTCTGGGCCTTTAGTTAGTAAACCAGAGTGTAGATAGCGGTCACTGCGCCTACCATTATGGGAATAAAATAAACCCCACCAATCGCGTTTCAGAGAAAGTGCATGCCCCCTGAGACTTCCTCTGTACTAAAGCACGACCACTTCTAACCAGTTCCCCAGAATTGTCAATGCGCCAGGACCTCAACATTCACCGAGTAGGTCACACTCTGGTGTGCCATTTTGTGGCAAGAGATCCAAACTGGAAGCAAATATCAATAAAAGGAACACAGAGGATAAACGATAGTAACATATGTGCTAGTGGGGCAGTGGCATTAATCGATGCCCTTTGGCATCTCCAATAGTTAACATAGTTCATAAGAGTCTGACAGAGGATAACAACTGGAGGAAATGGAAACAGGACAGTGGTTCACTAGAAGAGTCCTCACAGGCCAGGTCTGGCCTGTGAGAGCCAAATCAAGTCCAGATTTACAGGATACCAACATGAAAAGAAATCAATGCAAATGGTAATTGTTATGTGGTCAGGGGTAATCTTGAACACCGGGCATCTATCCGGTTCTAATGACCCAGAAGTGGATGTCCCTCTTTTAAGGTCTTGCTTGACAGTGCGGCTGTCACCAGACTATAATGATCAATAGAGAGAGAACTTTAAGAAGCATTATTGAGAGAGAGGTTTTGGCTTTACCCAAATGTTAATGGCCTCAAGAACAGATTTTGATTGGGCAGAGTTTGTGTGCTTCCGCAGAAAAAAGAGTTCTTGTGCAGCACTGTTTGCCTTGTGGGTAGCTTATACAAATTAAAAACTACAACAAAGGGAGTTGGCCTGACTTATTTATAATGAAAAGCTTATGTTAAAGCCAATCGACTTTAAAGGGTTGATTATCATTAGATGTTAAAGTTTGTAGACAGGTGCTTTGTTACAGGGAATCTCACAGGCCACCGTAGCTGTAGAGGTGTTCATCACCCCCTGTGACAAACCTTTGCGGGACAAGATGTACATTTTGGAAATCCTTGTTATGCTTTTTTAGGAAGGGTTATATATTATTTTGCCAACCGCAATTTTGTACGTTTCGAATTTAATGACTTCCAAGATGGTAGTTTTGGCTCCACTCAAACGTTGATTCCCTTGAGTGCAGATTTAGATTGGACAGAAGTTGTGTGCGCCCAGTGGAATAGAGCGCTTGTGTTGCAATACTAACCTTGTGTGAAAGCTTATGATCAATACAGACAGACTTGGTTGGTTATGGCAAAAAGCCACTGATCAAGGCTACATGCCTGATATATTTATGATGAAAATAGTAACGGCTATAGGCTTGCCTAGTTCACTGGAAAAAATACACCAGATACCATTTGTCTGGTCTGTTTATCTTAAAAAGCAGTAGCCCTTACATATCTTTTGTGAAGTTCATAGTAGTAGATTGGTATTGCTTGTGGTAAAGCCTGTACACAGGTATTATATAGATTTCCCTAGATTTCAATAATAGGCAATGGATCTAACGTATGTGACATCTATGACAGAACTCTGGCAGTGGAAGACTTACACCGTGAAAATACTAGTTAATCCTGTTAGGAGCGGATGTACTTTGTTTTGCCAACTCTAATTGCACTCATATTTCTAATTTGATGACTGTCAATGGCTACCTACTGGGAAAGTTTATGATCAATACAGTAGCCTGACTTGGCCATGGTAATGATGCAATAAAAAAAGATATAGCTTGACTGATTCTTCGGAAAAGCTATGTAAGGTGCCATAGTTCTGACCCGTTTATATTGAAACATCACAACAAAGGCAATAGGTCTGGCCTATTTATTATGAAAAACATATGGTACCGCCAATAATTCTCTAAAGGTGGATTGACATTATACTACGTCAATGCTTGTAGAAAAGCATTTTGTAATGTGGAATGAGCAGTCGGATTGGCTGCCAGTAACATGAAAAAAATGTTGCTGACAACCACATTACAGGTCTTGGGGACTTAGTCCAATGTCCTAAAGTAAAACAATTATAATAATATAAGGTGGCAGGCTAGGGATACCCTGAACCCCTAGGCCCCATGGGGCAATGCAGAGACACACCCCCCCAGGTCAAAGAGAAAAAATTTGGCAAAACGTGCTGCGATCCCTCAAGACTCTAGCGGGAACGAACCAAAAACAAAATGGTGGCTGGGTCACATTTATTAACCTCATGCAACGTGGTCCGCCCTGGGTGCCAAAAAAGGGGGTTGGCCGTGCAGCCTGCCACCTGGAACCCCAAAAAACCCAGGGGAGCCCACACCTATTACTTTAGTAGAGGGGGGCCATGTGGCCTCCTCCCTGAGCTGTTCCCTGGGGCCGGCTCGCAAGCTGAGTCCTGGGGAGCTCACCCTTGAGACATAGAGGTTTCTCTGCCCACAGAGGTGTGGGCAGGGAAACCTGTGTTTGCTTCCGCAATTTTTCATGTCATTTGAAATGTCATCAGTGATGTCATAAATTATGTCATAGAACATGTCGTCAGTAATGTCATATGTGAGGTCATAAGCAGTGCATGGCGGGGACGCCAGATATAGTTAGCTTTGCAAACTATAACTGGTGAATTTCTGTGTTTTATTTTGGTTCAAAATGTTAATGTTGTCATTTACAAATTCACCAAACTATAATGTTACTTTAACCTTTGTTTTTTCCAGTGAATATGTAGTATACATATACATCCCAAGGACTCTCTCTCTCTATTGCTCAGCTTTGTATATAGTCCTTGGGTAAGCCCTCGTCTGTCTTTCTAAGTGTTTTTAAAATTCTGCTGCTCACCATTACAGCATAGGCAATATGTTTGCCCATTCTGCTATTGGCGCTCTTGCCCTCTAAATAACAGCTTTTTGCCTAGTCAAATATGTACATCTACCTGAAATTAGAGTAATTTATGTGTCTGGGCTGGTGGCCAGTCCTTTAGTTTTTGATTTTTTCCTTTCATCTGTCCCCTCTCATTTCTGTCATTCTTCTTTTTAAGGAGTGCCCTGCATCTCTGTAGATAATCTCACTTGCCATTCATGACATCTTCATTGTGCTAAATTCCATGTATCTGCTATTTTCTAGACTGGCAGTGTATCATTGTTTCTAACATTCCAAGAGGGCAAAAACGTTGTTTCTCAACATGGCAGCTATGTTGGATTTTAACAAGACAACACACTGCAAGATGGCCTCCGCTGCTATGTTTAATTTTTTTTAAATTATTTTTGTATTACAAGCTTATGCCTACCAAGTTTGGATAGCGACATGTTTTTTCCCACTTTTATTTGTTTAACTTATCTTTCATGTGCTTGTTTACTTTGTGTCTGTTTTGTTGAGGGCAGGTAGTTGTGTAATGGCAAGTATGGGTCTGTGAGTGGATGAAAGGCTGTATGTGTTCACTCATGAGCCACAGAGTGTATGCGTGATGTCCTGTCGAGTGCCTAAACCCACCAGTGACGGAAGAAGTACTTGGAGATATAAGACAGACCTACTGGCATTGCCAGTGCTTGTTCTAAGTGTGAACATATCCTAACACCAACAGGAATGAACCAAATCTTCAAGATTCAGTATCTTCCTGGCAGCGCCATATTCTGCGAAGCATCAATTCTGCTGCTATAGAGATGGGCCGTCTTGCCTTACATTTGCATTTGCATATGCTTGGCTTTGTATGTGTCCACATTTTTACATATATAGCACAAACCTAGCTGGGGAGCAAGAGAGTGTTGTATATTAATGAGGATTTATGCACTTTTAATTGAACAATTGCTTTACTCATAGTTACAATTAGGGCTCCCGGTTTTATGGTATTTATTTTTTGGACATTTCCGTCTGTATTTATCCACATTTATTTTTGTCAACTTTATCTGTATTTATCCATACTTAATATGAGTTTTGTGAAAAAAATAAAGCTGAAATTGGTACATTTCCACATTTATTTCACCAATAAATATACAGTCATGCTTGAATGCCTGCCAGGTTTTTGTGATATGAATACACACAGAAGAGAAATCAATGCACCTATATGAAAACATGCACATTTCGGTATCAGCCTTGTGCATATCTACTGCTGTTTAGGCCGCTTTACTAAAAATTCCTTTATTTTTTAACCCCCTAATCTCTCAATCCACACAGTTATTGGCCTGGCAGTAATGGAAAAGTGTATTTAGAATCGCTCGAAAGGCACCCAATTTCCATTTTTATACACATTGAGAACTAATTACAGACAAGAAAAAAATGGTTTTCTGTCTGTATTTATCTGTAAAAATCAGTAAAAACGAAAAAGAGGGAGCCTTAGTTACAATATATCACTTTTTATATTGTTCGACACAGGAGGATAACTAGATTTGTACATATTTACATGATTTCAGTTAAGTGCTGGAGAGAGACTAGAACCCAGGTCCCCCTGGCACCAAAGGACCTTTAGACTTGGCTTTCAATGTCCACAGATCTACCTATTCTGGCCCAGTTCAAATGCCTTTGGGCATGGTTTCGATGGGTTGGGAATGTAGCCAACATACCCTCCCCTTACCCCAGCTTCTGAAAGATCCTTTTGTTCCATTCCATTTTCTTACATTGGTTGTCCTTCATCCATGCACACCTACCCCAACAGTATTCTGTCTAGGTATTGGATTGTCAGTCATTTATCTATAAAAGATTGCTTTATGATTTGGGGATGGTCTCGTTGTTGAGAAACCCAACACTACAGAGTGATGTTGTGGTCATGTCCTTAAACTCAATGACACATTTTAAACAAGACAGATCGACCATGAGGCCACTCTAACGAAGGACAGAAGCAATCATATTTCCGCAGCCTGCTTCTCGCCTACCACATTCTGCCCTGGTCACACACAAACCATTGTTATCGATGCGCAGCCGGCGACTTGGCCGTCCCCGCCATTGGCGACATTGACCGAGGATTCCCTTCGGGAGGCTAGTGATTATTCAACGCAAATGTAAACTAGCTGCTGGCTGATACCGTCAGAGAATCCACAGCAGAGTCCTGGACAACACAGCAGGATGACACTTTCTGTTGAAAAGTATTGTCCTTCATCTTGGGGTAAGATGGGCTTAGTCGTTGGGTAAGAGATCGAATAAACGGGGAAATGAGATGATGGGCTGTAGGGTCCCTGAGGACTCATGGGCTCATGCGTTGCACACCTCAAGGTACAGATAGAAGGAGGCAGTGAATACACTGAAACAATTGTGGAACTTACACTCCAAAATCAACTGCCTGTCACTGAAGCGCAGTCAAGTAGGGAGTCACAGTTGTTGAAAGAGACATCTTTCCATTGGTAAGCGTTGGACGTTTCATGTTCATAGAACTCGCCCCCACCGATAGTGCATTTTCCACATTATATTCATCACTGAAGAGTCTCTAGAAAAAGCTATTTAAATTAAGCACTGAAAAAGCCAATCGGTCTTGCTTGCCAATGATGAGTAAGTGACACGTTTTGCTTTCCTAATTCCCTATCGGCTAAGTTAAAAGTACAGAAAATAGTTTTCTATACCTTTCAGATGGATGCCGCATTGCGTGACTCAACATGTGTGGTGATGTGTATGCAATGAAACAGCAATTTTTAATGTATAGAAAACAGTGTTTTCTATCTGCTATAAACTGCTGGCACATTGCATGATATGGCAGGATGATGCACGGTAGGTCACGTCACGCAATGCGGAAGCCATTTTGAAATTACAGTAAATTGGGTTTTCTATATTTTCTAGATGGCTGTCGAATTTTGGGATGCGATGTGATGATACAAAGCACATGGTGTTATGCCATACGGTGGCCATCAAAAAAGTATAGAAAATTATATTTTGTTTTTTTCATACTTTTCAAATAGCCAGTCACCTCTTTTAGCTTTGTAAGGCCGTTGGACCTTAAAAGTACAGACAACAGCGGCTGCCACCATGGCCAAGGAGAGAGCGAAAGGAGAAATTAAACTGAAAAAATGCATAAAAAGTGCAGCAGGATAACACCGAGGGCATTACCAAAGCTGCCATCCTGCCCCTGGCATATCTTGGAGAGGAGGGCAGGAGAGAAATAGGATGAAGTGCTTAACAAGTAATGAACTTAAAATAAAACCAGTTCCATGATGTCAGCAGTTGAGGACTACACCCTGGACACCTTTTGATTGCCGCCGGAGTTGAAACCCTCTTCTAGGGCATGAGGCGAGTACAGAATAAGAAGGAAGACGTCTAATAAAGAGAATGGGACTGAGATTGACGAGCATTAAGAAAGCTTTGCGCTCCCATTTGGAAATCGCTACGGTATCAATGCTCTTATGACCCTCCACACCTTTATAGTGCGTGAACAGTTATTGCATGCCACATCATTTAAGAGCACCTCAACGGGGCAGTGCAAGGCAGTGTTACCTCGTTAAGTGTCTCTAGAAGACTGACATCTGACAATTGGGGTCTGTGATCAAACACCAGTAATGAGCCTTTGGGGTCCATGTCAGCCCCAGTGTTAGAACTAGACCTTTTTTTAGGATTATCTCCAAACATTTTGCCTTCCTCCTTTACTTTTACTGACCGGTTTTTGTTGGTTTTATGACTCTAGACACTTTACCACTGCTGATCAGTACATGTGCTCTCTCTTGCAAACTTGGTAGGATTGGTCTGCCCCTTTTGGCATATTTAATTTACCTGTAAGTCCCTTGCACAGTACTATCCTATATACCCAGGGCCTGTAAATTAAATGCTTCTAGTGGGCCTGCAGTGCTGCTTGTGCCACCAACAGGAGTAGCCTTTGAAACCTGTCTCAGGCCTCTGCTGCTGCAGGGTCTGCGTACGCAGTTTACTGCCACAGTGACCTGGCATTCAAAGGGTTTGCCATGTCTGAAACTCCCCTTTTACTACAATAAGGTCACCTAAGGTAGGCCCTAGGTAGCCCTATGGGCAGGGTGCTGTGTAGGTAAAAGGTTGCACATGTGCCTTTGTTGGCTGGCATGTCCTGGTATTGACAAACAGCCTATTTGGTTTCTCACTGCTGTGAAGCTGCTCCTCTAATTGATTTGCATTGGAAATTCCCTGATATGTGTATCAGTGGTAATTTCTGATATGAAAGGGGTAGCATGGCCATGTTTGGTATGTTTGGAATCGTGGTGATAAATCCTGCTTACTGGTGAAAGCGGATTTTATATTACAATTTTAGAAAAATGCCACTTTTAGAAGTGGGCATTTTTGTGTGCTTATGACTCTTTATGCCCTGCCTGATTGTGTATTCACTGGCTTGTTTTGGAGTGACAGGGGCTGAGGATGTGCATTCACTGTAGACAGTCACAAGGGAGGGTTGATGCGTGTCCTGCCTTTCCAGGGTGACTTGTAGTTGGGCTGAATAGGTCTGGTCTGCATTTAAAGTGGTAGGAGGAGTTTCAATATCACCTGAATAGGGCTGTGCGTTGCTTTCACAATACTGTCTCCGCCCCCCTGTAGTGTGTCGGGAGCCAGGGCTGAGGATTGAATGGGGTTGTTGTGCACTTCTGAAGATGTTTGAAGTGTTCCCAGAACAAATACTTTGTTGGGGTAAGTACAGGGGCTGTGATCCCATGATTTTAGACACTGGATGGAACTTGTAACCAGACGCTGCTGGCTCTACATACTGCACCAGGGCATTGCTGTGCTGCCAGGAAAAGCTCCACATAGACTTTGCTTAATTGTTCTGACCTGCTGGAAGGACTGCCTCTTTGCCTGCAAAGGATCCTGTGTTCTGGCCTGTTGCCTGTTTTTGTGTGCCCCCCAGTGCTCTCCAATGAGTGCTATGCAGGCCCCTTGTCCTGATAAGTCTAGCATGGTGAGCACTGTGGACTGCTCTTGGTTTATCCCACATCAGTGCTTGGTGAGCCCTGTATTCTGCCTACATTTTTTGTGAAAGCGCGTGAGGAGCGCTTTTTGTCTAACCTGCAGTACGCGCGGCGCTGCACTGTCCGAGTGGTTCCGGAGGGATGGGAGGGGAGAGCTAAGGAGGAAGAAGTACTCTCCCTCTCCCTGCTCGTGACCGCCGCTTGGTGAGACCTCCCCCCCGCCCCCCGCCTGGACCAGTGTGGGAGTTGCCACAGAGAGGAGCCAACTCGGTGTCTTCCACCGCAGCCCTGGCCCGAGAGGTTGCCTAGCAACCTGCCAAAGTGGAGTGCAGCCCGACCAATTTCCTGAAGCACAAGTGTGCCGGCCCTGAAGTCACAGCCGCTGTTGGGCCTCGGAAGATGCAGGAGCAAAACGTCAATGTCGTTTGTTGGTGGGCGGGCCCTGTGGCCCGACAGAGACACCCCAGCCTTGCTTTTCCAGGGAGCCTCCTGCAGTGGTATTGACATCCCCTGGAGAAGGGTGAGCCCATCCCGCACTCCTACGCATGCGGTGTTTCTCCCAAGGAGACTGAGGCCCCAAGACGACCAACGGCTCACTGCATTTCCCCGACGGTATTGGGGAACTTGCAAATGGCCCACATGAATGCAGGTAGCTGCTCTGTGGTCATTGCTCATGCAGGGGACCAAGTCTCCTTGCGAAATCTTGGCAGTTTGTGTGTATCCCTGCCCCAGTCTGAGACAATCCATGAAGGTACTGGATCACATTGGATTGATGTTTGGGTCATCTTGGGGTGAGACCTTGGCGTAGCCCCCTGCAGTGCAGGGCATAGGAGATGATTCATGGATTTACTGTAGTAACTTCTGTTGGTGGGCAGGTGATCCTGTGCCCAACGTTTCGGGTGATTTTAGCGTATAACATGTAAAAGAAGCGCAGGTGCGCTGTGGCTTTTGTGTTTTGGGTGAAACGTGGTGACTCCTGTATAAGCCTGGGCAAAGCACTACGCTACGCTCGCGTAGTTTGCGAAGTTTGCGCTACTTCGCACTACGCGAATTGCACGTAACACAGTGCAAACACGCGTAGCGTAGTGTTGCGTAGTGCAGTGGTAATTTTTTGCTTGCTCGCGGTCCTCAACGTCAAGTTGGCGACCGCGAGCAAGCAAAATGACATCCCAGCGAGTCTTTTTCCTCGTTCGTGATCAGCAACTTCAAGTTGGCGATCGCGAGCGTGGAAAATAAACCTCCCGGCGAGATTCTCATCGCGGGGAGGTCAGGTTTCTCATTGCGAGGGGACGCGTATGCTCGCGACCGCTCGCGATGAGAAACTACCAGTCCGCATTGAGAAAGCTGCCACTCGAGTAAAAATCTACTCGAGCGGCAGAAAACTACAGCTCGCACTGTGCAAGATGCTGTTTTCAATGATTGCACAGTGCCGGATGCTTGTCCGCACTGTGCAATCATTGAAAATGTCATCTTGCACAGTGCGAACAGGGTACTACGCAGTTCGCGAAGTGCTACGCGTAGATCGCGTAGTGCGAAGTGCACTTTGCGAAGCTACGCGTAGCGCTACTTTGCGAACTACGCCCAGGGTTACTCCTGTGCCTTATTTGTTATTGTTGCATTACCAGTCTAACAATGGTGATGTAGGTGTGTCTCCCTGTGTTTTTAGCCATTATCGTTTGCATTACATGACCTGACTATCTGGATATTTCATTCTCATACTTGCACCGACAGGATAGTGAGCATTATCTCAGGATTTGCCTTTATATGTGCAGTAAATATGTTTTTATGACATGTGCAATCTATGTGTATTTACCTTATTCCACTAGCTATGCTGTTATGACCATTGCCTAGTGGCAAAGTGATTTATGATCTTTGAGAGGTTATGCCAATTGCCTGGTTTGCAAAGTGATTTATCTGATTATGGTCTAATGTGTTTTATGTATAATATAAAGGATATTTTACATATCTTTGTGTGGAGTCTCTTTTTGTGGTGTCCCTAGTGTCTCCCTGGTGTGTGGGTGTGTTGTGCAAACACTTTACACTTTGCCTCTGGGATAAGCCTGACTGCTCTGCCAGGCTGCTAAGGGGGTGACCAGGGGTTATCTTGTGTGTGTAACTCCCTTACCCAGACTAGAGAGGTGGGTTCTGTCTGGCTTAAGTACTAACCCTAGCCAACCAGAAACCACATTTCTAACACCCAGTCTTATGGTAAAATACAAAAAGGTGATGGATGGAATGCTCAAAATAATCTCAGCCATAGTTTGGCTGCCTGCCTGTCCTGAACTGTTCCTATTGGAGCAGGGTCAAGGTTGATTTGCATATGGCTGAGTCCAATTGGAGGTGGTATGGCGTGTAAAAGAGTGATGGACTGGGATGCGGCCAGAGTAATCATCAGTGGCTGAAATGAACTCAGGCATTTCACCCATCACTTTTTTTGTACACTGCCGTCTTAAGATGGGCCTGTTGAACACCGACCCTGCTCAACGTTGGAAGCATCTCTGAAATTTTCCACTAATATAAAATGAAAAACATTTTTTCATTGCCCTTGTCAAAAGACTAACGTTTGAGACATAAATCATCTAGAAAGTATTAAAACCGCCTTCAAAGCCAGGCCTGTCTGGGGGTGTGGAAGCCCCTGGTGTGCGCAGGCCGCTCTGCGTTCCATTTATAAACATTCATATTCGCGGACTTGAGTCTCTTCCTGCAGTGCAGACAGATCGGCTGTTTCCGCTCCAGCCGGCGGCCATCATTGTTTCTCTCTGTAGCTCCCCCGCTGGCGGGACTCTGGGTGCTGTCTGCTGCTCCCGCGGGACAGTGGGAACCCAGCATTCGAATGGCCAGACAAACTCTGCCAGGTTTTCCAGGTCCATTCATGACTGTGCAGTGCAACTAGGATATCTGGTAACTACTACCAGCAAAGCTGTGGCCATTCTCTGGGATAGCTAATATATGGGATTCGAGAAATGTGGATGAGGGGACACGAGGACCCATCCATCCGAAACGACATTTACAACATGGACGGAACCATGCGTTCCGTTACCATGCATGACCTTACAACTATTTTTGTTGTAAAGGCGCTAAGGCATATCGTGGTAATGGCAGTCAGCGCTCTAGATTCAGAGCAAATGGGTGGGAGCTTTAGGAGACTTGTAGGGACTTATTCTGATAAGTGTCATTGCAAGGGTGGGGGGCAGGGGGAGCGGTCCGCCCCGGGTGGCTTGAGTTTTGGGGGGTGGCCTGCCCCCTTGCTCTTACCTGCAGCCATTGCAGGAAGGGCCAGCACCCTCCACTCCTACATGCGGATGCCTCGGGTGGTAAATGCAGGGACCGCCATGGGTGGCACAATGCCTAGCTATGCCACTGCCTCCAATGAATTACTCAGAATGGAAGAAACAGGATGGATTGGTATGCAGCTTGGTGAGCAGGGCTAGGGATTTTAGGGCTCAGGGAAGGGGTAGTTTTTAAGGCTGGGGTCGGTTTAACGGCTCAGGACAGGGGGCTAGGGTGTTTTTAGGGGTGGGGTTGGGGTAGTCTTTAGGGGTGAGGCTGAGCTTTAGGGTTCAGGGTGGGGGGTCGGGGTAGTTTTTAGGTTTGGGGCTAGATTTAGGGCTCAGGGGGGGTGGGGTTTTTTTAGGGCTGGGGGCCAGCTTCAGGGATCAAGAATCAGAGAGGGCAGCTGGAGGTTTTTAAGGCTCTGGGGTCGAGGTCCTATTCAGGGCTGGGGGCTGGGTGTCAGGGCTCCGGACGGGGACTGGGGTGGAATCTGAACCACGCATATGCCTTTACCAATCATGCCTTTACAACGAAATTCATTGTCATTTTGTACTACCCGCTCCATCACAGGCATATGTAGTAAATGCATGGTCATAGTGAAGAACATATTGTTAAGGCATGTCATATAATCGCATGCGTGGTTCTGTCGTACAACCTCCATCCATCCAACCATGCATCCTCCCATCCATCTTTTTTTATTTATGAGTATCCATCTGCTTACAGATTATCTCTTGTCTCTCAAAGTGTCTCTGAGATCTGTCTGTCTCTACTTGGGTGAGTCTGTTCTTTTGCTCTAAGCATTCTCGACCTCTTTTAAGGATGTTCATGGGACCCTGAACCCAGCTGTGTACCATAGTTGCGTCCTGATAGGACAAATTACTTTGGGCGGGCCTGTGGCATTATGGAGCATGTATTGTATTGTAATACAAGACAGTTCATAGTGGTGTCACACAGGACGTCCTAAATATGGCCGCTATTCACAGGCAATTGTGAGGCAGAGGGAGTGATAAACAAAATAAAATAATAAAATTAACTGCGGCACTGTGAGAAAACACCCACTCCATCGGAGATATTAATTCTTATTCTCTAAAGATAATTCTTCGGATTTGAAGTTTGTTTTGGGTCAGCCAAAATGTGCCCACGCACCTGTGGCATGGAAGACTGCCCCAGATGCCTCCGGTATCTTGGCAGGAGCAGCATCATGGGAAAGTCACCTGTCTAGCTGCACACCTTACGTATGGTGGGCTGGATGAGGCTGGGCCTGTGGAGGTGGTACTTCTGCCAATGTGCCAATCAGATTGCTGCGTGACCTGTTCCTTCTATGGATCTCTTTTGACCTGCATGGATTTAGTACAGTCAGAGGCATAACATAAAATAAAGGACACCCCTTAAGAGTGAGGTGAGGAGCAGATCCTGAGTTAGCCATACCTCACTGATGTTCATATGATGGGCACCCACTGCAGCGGTGAGTGGCTCCCAAGATGATGACTGCCCGGCAGAAAATCCTGAGCAGCTCTAGAGTCTCCCATATCTCAAAGAAGAGGATGATGAGAGGACCCACCTGGAGAATGTGGTGAGCAGCTCTTGAGTCCCTCATATTCTGCAGATGTTCATACGATGGGACTCCCCTGAGGAATGTGGTGAGTGGCTCCTGAATCTTGTGTAGTTTACAGATGTCCATACAGTAGGGCTTAAGCCTACGCCTCCAATAAAGAGGACCTTTATGAGTGAAGACACTGAAGACAAACGTGAGTGCCTTAAACTGGACTCTCTTGATGACAGGGAGCCAGTGGAGGTGCCGAAGGTGATGAGACACTGATGAGCGTGGGGGGGATCTTCAAGATAAGGCGTGCAGTGGGGTTCTAGAATATTTTTAGCCATTGGATTAAAAACGCTGGTAGACCCAAATATAAACTGTTAGCGTGATCCAGTTTGGCCGTAGCTAAAATGAAAAAAAGAACAAATAAACTAGCACCAGTCAGCTGAAGAGAGGAAGCGATTGCTTGGAAGAAGTTGGAAAGTTTGTTCATCGGTGTGGAGCTCACACATCTAGGAGTAGAAGGAGTCAGGAACTACAGGAAAGAAGGCGTGAAGGCAAGGTTGGGCCCAGAGATGGTGGAGATATGACGCAGGGGCAGCTGGGAAACAGAATCAATCCTGGCAAAAGGTGCAAATCAGCCACACAGTGCCGGAGCCCATGACTAGAATGAGGCCACAGAGGAATGGTTGGGCGATGGCTGCCCAGCCTGCTCTGAAATCATCCTCCTTGCCTGCAGCCCTTGGTAGAACTTCCAGGGTGACAGAATGGCCAGTCTGGGTGCTCATCGACATCTGATACAAGGAACAAAGGAGGTAGGTAGGAACCTGAAGGTGAGCAAGAAAGAAAGATGCAGAAAAGCGGGGCCACAGATGAATTTGTAATGAGAAAAAGGAACAAGGATGCCCTACTGGAGAGGACATCTGAGGACAGTGGTGTAAGAGGCAAAACTGAGACAGTGAGAAGGAGATGAAAGACAAGTCTTATGTAAGCATTGAAGATTGGTCACAGGAGGGGCAAGACAATAGGCATGGAGCCCAGGTAGGAGGGAAAAGTTATAGTCATAGTTGTAAAATATCTCAGTAAGGAATGGAAAGTGCCCGAGCCTTGTTCCCATCTTTTGGAGTGGAGGCAAATTTGAAGGACACATCCACCGCGGGCAGAGCACCGTTAGGCATCCACCTAATTGTATGATTATTTTAATTCTCCTTAGTATGCTGTGGCACTTTTATCTGTTTTCGTGTTACTTTATTTTGTTTTATTTGTTCCCAGTAGCCATAAGTGAAAAGGGGTTTCAATCTGGGACTCCAACTGGTGCCCTGCCAACCTGTACCCACCCCTTCTCTGGCACTGTTGTTCGGGAACCTGGGGTGGTCCTTCATTTGGCTTGCTCCTGTAGCAACCACAACAACTTTTTTTTGTTTTCTTTTGACGGTTCTGAAAAATATCCTTCCCTACTTGCTTTTTTCCTTGCTCAAGACAGTGGAACAGGCAGTGGTCTTGTCCAACCTTGACTAATGCAATTCTAGTTGTCTTGGTGTTCACATATATTCGGTTAATCTCTTTTAGATTATCCAAAACACAGCAGCCTGTTCCATCCTGGGCTTGAAGGAACACTCCCTTGTTTCTCCCCACTCCCAACCTCTGCACTAGTTGCCTATAAGTAGACTCTGTCTCTTCAAACCTCCTTGCACCCTTTTCTTTTACAAATACCCATATTTAAGCAGGCAAAGCATGCTGGCAGATCCGAGGTGTATTTTACTGCCAGAGTTTAGGATTTTCTCCCCTTCCCTTCGTGTTTCTCCTCCTTCACTGTTCAGGTGGTAATCACATTCTCTATGAAGATTCTCCTAGGGCCAGGACACCCCACTGCAGATAATAATGCACGTTGCGAATTATCAATCACAAACCCACCTTCAACCTCAAGCATCACTATTGTGCCTGGTTTCGGCTGCATAATTTACACTGAGTCCTTCTGCAGGTCTCAATCTGGCATCGATGAGTGGTAGCTTTTTTGTTTGCAAATGATCCACAATTTTTGAATTTGTGGGTTTTTGAGCAGAGCGTAGCTTTATCGTGAACAAAAGGAGTGGTACGATTTCTGTCTCTGCTCTTGTTACGGCTGCATTGAAAATCCAGAGTTGACCATACTTGTGGGCTTGAATACAACTCTTGTCTAGACGGGGGTAGGGAAGTGGGCTATAGAATGCCCTGCATGCTCGTGGCTGTGTCCCAGGAATACTGATTGATACAAGTCATGCAGCCACTTCTACTCTGCCCATCTATAGCTGAAATGTTCTTGTGCACTTCTTTAGTCTAGTTGTTAACAGTGGAAACAGGAGTTCTGGGTTTTATTCCCAGCTTGCCCCCTTTTATTCACATTGTGTGATTCTGGATAAATCGCCTTACCTGCCTATTTTGTGGGAAAATGCTTAGCATCATGTATTGCATAAAACATTGGTATATACATAGCGCCTAGCACTGCTCCTAGCATACTCAAAGGATAGCGTTAATGTATGTCATCTAATGTAACATATTTCTGCTGAGGAATCCCTCCAGGAGTCCCCAATTCAACATTTGGGAGACAAGCAAAGGTGCAATTCTGTCCAGCGCCCGTGAGTGCAGAAGCATTTGATCTGGCTTGTCTTGTGCGCCATGTTCAGCAGCTCCTAGAAGTGGCTCGAGGCACAGTGTACTTTCCTAGTGTCCTAAAGCGATTATACTACTGAATATCGACATACGTGAATATCGAGGATTGAATATTCAGAGACAAAACATAGAAAGGTAAGGCCATACGTGGAAGTATAGATTTAATACTCCTAACGCCACATCTACGTGCCATGAAGATATATGTTCCGCATGGGTACATACATGTGGAGTTAGGTATAAAAAATCTAGACTTACATACCTGTCAAATTTGTATCTATATTTTGCCCTTAATATTTAATACCCTCGATATCCGGACCTCGATTTTCACGCTGCACGCCCCTAAAATGAAACTCAGACTTTAAAAATGAGTGCACCTTTCCTTGTGATGTATAGTCCATGGCCACTTTCTCTCCAGATATAAATTAAATGATACCTGTGGTGAGGATCTCTATAAGGAATGTGATGCCCGCTCTGTGTCAGTGTTGGGAAAGCCAATGGCGGCCGTCAGTGGAGACACTGGCTGATATGCCAGAAAGAGCAGCAACACATAAATCCAGGGTGTCTGTTTTGCCTCTCCCCAATGTGTGCTCTCTGCATAGTGCATGCTCTTAGAGAATTCTTAGCCCTAAGCATGGAACGCCATTGGGGATAAGTGACCCTTCACGGGGTCCCGGGGCGTCTTCACAGAAAGAAGCAGACAACGAGGAGACCTGTGGTTTCAGGGTCTAATCCCATCGTGAGACTCCTTAAGTGGCCTTTCCTAAGAGGTGCCTACATGGGCGCGGTCCAGGAAAGTATGTGGGATGATGTAAGTGAGCTATTGCGCTTTGCCACGCCCTCCACTCCTGCATGTTGCGAATAAATGTGGAATTAAATTCCAGTTGATAGAAAATGAAGAGGGATATTCAGCGCTGGCTCTGGAACATTCTTGTCCATGAAGCGAGGGGATTTTTCTCTCTAATTGGTCTGATCAACATTTACGGGCTCATAATATTTTTGATGGGGAGTGACCCACATAGGACATCCCCTGTGTGATCTGTCTGACGGCTTGGCATCTAATACAACTCGGGAGAGAGTGTGGTTGGAGAGGTGGTTACATCGACAGAGTTCCTTTCCTCTTTGAATTATTTTTAAATCATGTTATCCACATGTGTCAGTAGCTTATCATCTAAGAATTGCATGAATTCCAGTAACCCTTGGCAATATGCAACCGGCCAAAGATGGCTGGATAGCTAGACCCCTTTAGGTCATTATATGAAGGTGTTGGCATCTTGTCGCTAGACCATGAGGGGTAGAAGATTGGAATCTAGAAATGTTTCACCGTAAGCCAATATCTCAAGACTTCTGGACATGTGATGACATTTAACAGTAGCGCGTTGTATGAAGTTTGTTGGCCACTGTTTGAAGATTGCTTGACACCGAGTAACCTTTGGCAGCAGAACATCACATGAAGATGGCTTGACATGAGTGAGAGTCAGTAGGACGCCATCTTGTGAAGATTGCTTGGTCTCTAATGACCTTTGGCAGTATGGGGTCATATTGAGACTGCTTTATATCGAATGTTATTTGGCTGCAGGACATCATGCAAAGATTTTTTTTTTTTTACATATAATGATGTTTGCCAAAACGTCCCTATATGAACTGTCTTAATACCTAATATTTGTCATGAGGTGTCCGATGATTGTTTGACAATCAGGACCATTTGTTAGTGGGCAATCGCGTGAAAATTGCTTGAGATTAAATGATGTTTGTCGATAGGCCATCACCCAAAACTGATTGACAAATAAAACAGGAGGGAAAAACATGTCACGTGTCATATTTTTTTTAATAAACGGATCTCACAGGATAAAACTTACCCGGCGTCCAGAAAGAAATCAACAATCTGAGTGTTCTAAAACGGCAGACTCCACTTCTTTAGTCAAGAGGCGCCTAGAAGTGATTCAGGGCCAGATGCTGTGCTATAAAAGGATCCTTCTTTGTACCCAGCCGCCTCCCGTTCAGGCTGAATTCAAGCCAGTCTGGCAACATCTATGATGTGTGCAGGAGCTGCTGGGGAAGTCTACAGGCTGACCCTACAAGGCGTGAAACCGGTTTGGATTGTGTGTGTTCGTTTTAAATGGTACGGATCAGCAAAGTCTATGGCGTATTTTAGGGAGAGCAGAGACCCCAAATGTGGCGGGATGACGCCAGATTTTAGGGGTCTGTCCCACCGAATGTGTGTAAACATACTTGCTACATGTTCCAGTTGGGTTGAGCAGTACATACCATAATTCGATGACCCTTGTCATCCATTCCGGAAGTGATTCATCCGCCCCTCCGTACCATCCAACTATTCATCCATGGAGCCACGCAGCTGTCTCCGGTCTCCATCCACCCGTTCAATGATTGGGCAATGGAAAATGTGTTGAAGAAACGCACCATGTTTAGCATTGTTTTCCAAATGCTCCCGGGGGTCGTAAGTACCCTCACAATAATCCCTTGCAGTGGCCCCCCTCGGTTGGTATCTGTGCGCGCTACTACATGCAGAATGAGGGCTGGTCTGACAACATTGCCCAGGGCTGCTTTTGGTGCCCAGTCCGGCCCAGGTAGCTTGTATCGCGTGTGGTGCTGTGTTAAACGTTGTCTTGTCGCGTTATAGCCAATTAAATCCTGGTCATAAAAGGATGACGTGCCGCGCCTCACAAAATGGCAGCCGGGGCACCAAGTCTCTGAACGCGCAGTCGGTGGGGTCTGCTCGTTGTCGCCAGGCTCGGTGGCGTTCCCTGTATAGGAACCGTGGTGTCTTTAATTACAGCATATCCCCCCCCCCCCCCCCCCCCCCCCACACACCCCGTAATCCGCCCGTCTCTTGTAAACCCGCCAGACCGTCATGGCTGTGTTGTCATTCCGCGGTTAGAGCAGCTTAGGGCCCCTTTCAAGTGAAAGCCGTTTGACCCGCAGGTGAGGCCTTCAGGGGCAGGTAGGAGGAGGCGGGGGATGTCTCTCTGCCGCTCGCCCCCCGCCCGCCCCTCTGTGTTTTAAAGTAACAAAGTGAGATTTAATGCTGACAAGAGCTGCTAAGGCCCGGGGTTTATGGCTTATTAGGGGAGCCCCGTCAGAGCCGAGGCAGGTAAACACGAGGGGTGCGGGGGCGGGCGGGGGGGAGGGGGTGTCCCACAGCCCGGGGGGCTTTCCAAAGTGAAATACAAGATTCAGAGACATGTCACAGTCGACAAGTGCAGAAGGCGCGAGCCTAGCGACTGACAGCTGATTAATAGTGGGGGAAGACACTATCTCTGCGTCCAATCCGCACCTTCATTCCTTTGCTCGAGTTGGTTTTAAGAAGTGTCTTCCTGGCTTTGTTTTTCTTAAGGTCTCTATCAAAGCAGCGACAGCATAGAGGGCAGTACAGCTCGGCTTGCCTTTGAGCATATTTGTTTGGGATAAAAAGACAGTATTAACTGTGTGCTCTCCCGACCTGATACATCCATGTGATGACATCACAGTCTCGGTGAGAGGATGTTTTAATGTAAAACATGTATTTATTAGTATTAGTTGTTTTGCACAGCACCTCCTTCTTCAGAAGATGTCTATTATCCACCACATCAAATCAGCCTTGGCATAGGGGCTATTTAGGCCCGTGTTTCACCCTCACTCATCCTCTCTTCCTACGGGGACAACGACGACCTCGGAATCTCCCACCCACCCGTCCCTTTGAGTTAGGGCTTCAGCTGGTTGGTTGGGGCTAGTGGGTTGCGGAATAGAGGTCACAGGGTTGTGATTTGAGACAACGGGAGGCCTGTTGGCATACTCCTGAACCCAGCATTGAGGGGAGAGATGGTAAGCTCTCCGCAGGGAGAACAGGGACACCGGCTGTTGGGGAGGCAAGGGCGACAGGTCACACGGGCCTCCTTGAACAGCCTGGTGGCGAGGGGGTGGGCCCCCGGTAATACACGGACAAGGATCTAGGGCATTGGGGGCTCACCACTCATGGACGCAGGTGGGTTGCGCCTTGCGTGGTTCTCAATGGGCGGGACGCGAGCCGGGAGGCCCCTCGGTGCTGGAGGGTATTGGTTAGGTTGTGAAATATGAACACTTGGTTTAATTGTGTGATGTTCTTGAACTTCATGACCTAAGAATTGTCAAAATGGTATTTTGATTGTCATGTTTGTGAAGATGTATTGTATTAAACATGGCCTGTTTTTTCCCACATCAGGAGTGAGGTTACTTTGTGGGTACATGGGATGGGGGGGGAGCAGGGGCGAGATGGGGGGTGTCCGGGTTCTATGCAGTTTGACAATCAGGACACGTTCAGCCATCTAACCAGCTCAGTCTTTTGACCTGTATGTAGTGTAGTCCTCTACTGAATTGATGAAATGATCATCCAGCGGACATTTTAATCAACCCTAGAATGATGGAGGTCAGAAACAGTCCTGCCAGAATTCAACAGAGTCTACTGGCGCTGGTTTCTACATTAAATGCCTCGACGTAGTGGAAACTCCCAGCCTTGTAACTTAAGGGTGCTAATTACAACCCCCCATCTTGGGGCACGCGGGGCGGTTGGAGGAAGGTGCTTGGGGGCATCTACAATGTGAGAAGGCCCTGGGCATTCCTCAACTTACTTCATTGCTGTTCTAATCCTACCTTGAACCACACTCTGCTTCTCTTGCCTAAGGCACGGGTAAGCGTGCTTCCAAGGTGCCCACTGGTATGTATTACCACAGTGATGTCACCACGGAAGCTCTCCCCTCACCATAACCCCTCGCCTCCCCCCCTGCACCAGCTGTATATCTCCCCCCTCCTCTGTGCACCATCACCATGGCACACTTTAGTGAACAGAACCCCTGCTGGTCATGGCATAGTCTGTCTTCCTCACAGGGTGCCCCGCAGCACCCTGGCTGCGTTAATACTACCTCAGGATACACAGGGAATGTGGAATTAACCCTTTGTATGTTATACTCAAACCTTACGGTGGTGCGTTTACAAGTAGCATGTGAGACACTACTGGTAGCACCCTCTTGTTACAAGGAGGTGTGCATAAAGAGGTGCCTACATCTAAATATCTTCCAGATGAGAAAATAAAAGTTGGGTACCAGTGGCGACGTCTGCCAGCATTACTGCTATGGACTGACTGTCCTGCGTTTAATCTACAGGAGTATGTCAAGAGGTGGAGGAGTACGCGTGGAAGTCCATGAGGTGAGGATTCCCATCTATAGTCCAGGGGATATTTGTGTACCCCCCAAAACGCAATAATCTAAACAGATCGTAGGATATCTACAATGTATTGATTTCTAACTTGTTAAAAAGTCTTTGCAGCTCACACTCTCCATCCATTGCATCCGAGAAGGTAGCTCTGTCGCTCAATGTGCTTGTTGCAGAGGCCTCTTGTCTAAGCTGCAAGTTCAGATCCCAGCTCGTGCAAATTTGCATACTTCCATAATTTTGAGGTAATAAAATTCAAATTTGATGGAATGTTTCATTCCGCCCATGTAATTGGCGTAATTTGGCGACTCCACATTACTCTTGTAATTCAGAGTTCAGGCCAAATTCCTCCACTTGTATAGTAGAACTTTTTTCCGGACGAGGCTCCAGAAATGCGACCTGCCGAATGTGAGCGAGATTTTGGCGTCCCCAAGCACGATTTTCGAACACAGGTGGTCGCGAGCGGTCGCTGTCACAGGGCTGCTTCTCGAGTGGATTTTCTGCCGCTTGAGGAGATTTTCTTCTCAAGCGGCAGCAAAATCAGCTTGAATGGCCGTGCACTCTTGCGCATGGAATTGTGCCGTTCGCGCTGATTTTTCAGCACTGCTCGTGCTACTGGCGCTAAATTACAGCATAAGCAGCACAACCTGCATATTTTCTGCCCAGTGGCAAAGCGCAATTCCGCGAGTTCCACCCCCCCCCCTAAATGAGTATGATGTCTGTTGATTAACAGTAGTCGTTACTGTGTTCATATAGCACCAGAAGCCCCTGGAGGAGCTATTGTACACTAAGTACACATTGTGGTATCTGACTGTATGAATGTTATTATTGCTTCGAGTGTGACACCTACAACGTGTGCAGAATGCAGAGGTGCTATAGGGATGCGGGAGGTGTGCTCACGTCTCCCCTGCCTTGACGAGTTGCTACGGGCATTTATTAGCATTGCCTGCAGCTATACATTACATTGTCGTTTACATAAATATGGTGGTTTGTACAGTCTCCCCAGATTTCCTAACAAATAAACCCCAAGTTTATATCTCTACAAAGAATACGCGGCGCATCCCCAGGACGAAGTGACCCCTTATTTGCGACAATGACTCTCGTGTAGTGGCGGCTGGACTCTGAAAGCCCCGGAACCAGGCCAGGCTCTTCACCCGGCCAGAGGATGTTGCACATTGCCAAGCGTAGCCTAGCAAGGGTGCTGTGGCCCTGGTGCCAAGCGAGGAAAAGGGCCCCTTTGACTGTTGTTGGGATAGTTTAATGCAACAGTTATCAGGCTTCAGTGGGCCCTGGTGCCACTCCACCTGCTGCACCAAAGGTAGCTACTCCCCTTGCGCCCAAAGGCAGGCCCAGCTGGTTTGGTTGGGGCGTCAGCTAGGCACAGGCTCTGGTCCAAGGTGCATATGGATTATGACTCCGTAAGAAGCGTCACAGGGATAAATTCTGTTTTTATCCGCCCATAGCCTCACACTAGTAGTTCCTCTGTCAGATTTCCTTCTCAACCGCTAATTACTCTCCAATTAGTCTCTATGCATACAAAATTATGAATGCAACAAAATGTGCTTCATGCACTACCCTTTGTTTTATTAGCTTTTGCTCCATTGATGGTTAACACCACGAACGTTCTATTGCAATCAGCACCCATTGTTATGCGAATATTTCAAAGGGCAAAAACAATCTCATCTCTAAAGAAAACGTGAATCGTTTATTCTAATCGTCTGAGTAGCACATGCCACCCTTTGTCTATTCATTTAGCTGCAGACTAAAGGCGGTATTTCATTTACTGCTTTGAATATTCACTGTTCTGTTTGCAAAAGCCGTTCTTTTGATGTTCCCTGTACCCGACAGCGTGGAGGGCTGTGGAAGAGGTGGGGGTGTAAGAGGAGCGAGTGTGTTTATAACAAGGAGTATTCTTTTTATTTAAAATTAGAATTGTTTATTTTAATGTGGTAATAGGTGATCAGTTCAGAGTCCATTGAAGAGGCTCAGTCGGGTGGTTTGACATCTTTGGAAACATTTCACAAAGTTACTGGCGTCTGATGGTGAACAGAGGAAGGAAGGAGGCCGCTGTCAAATGTTCACCCAGGACGCACCCGTCAGTGGTGTGCGTGTAGGATATACAGGGAGGCTCGTTTCAGCCTGTAATCCGAAAGGGAGAAGCTTCGTATGCATCTAATATATACACATATCCGTATTACCTTATTTAACACGCAATAACATGATTAATCAGACCCTTTGCAAGTCCCATCAAGGTCCTATGCTAGCTGAAGAACCCAGCTAAATCTTCTCCGTAAATTACCTTACCTTCCGAAACACGAGCTGCGGTTGGCTGTTCACGATTGAAGTATTTCAGCTATAGATGATGGCTCTTCCAATGACACCTGTCTCCTCTTAAAAGAGCCCTTCTCGAAGCAGCGCTCCTGGAATCTAATAAAACAAAGACCCCCGTGGACTGGTCCCTGCTTCCACGGCGGCTCCGTCTGTAAAGCTGCTTCGTGTACAGAGACTAGACATCCAGTACCGGGTGACACACCTGTGTGAGACTAGACATCCCGTACCGAGTGACGCACCTCTATGAGACTGTAGACATCCCGTACGGGGTGACGCACCGGTATGAGACTGTAGACATCCCGTACGGGGTGACGCACCTGTATGAGACTGTACACATCACCTACAGGGGATGCACCTGTATGAGAGTAGACATCCCTTACGGAGTGACGCACCTGTATGAGACTCTAGCCACCCCGTACGGGGTAATGCACCTGTACGAGATTGTAGATATCCCGTACCGGGTGACGCACCTGTATGAGACTGTAGACGTCACGTACAGGGGGATGCACCTGTATGAGACTGTACGTATCACGTACACGGTGACACAACTGTATGATACTGTAGGCACCACCTACAGGGTGACGCACCTGTATGAGACAAGACATCACGTACTGGGTGACGCACCTGTGTGAGACTGTAGACATTCCGAACAGAATGATGCACCTCTATGAGACTAGACATCCCGTATGGGGTGACGCACCTGTATGAGACTGTAGGCACCACGTACACGGTGACACAACTGTATGATACTGTAGGCACCACCTACAGGGTGACGCACCTGTATGAGACAAGACATCACGTACTGGGTGATGCACCTGGATGAGACTCTAGCCATCCCGTACGGGGTGATGCACCTGTAGGAGACTGTAGGCACCACGTACACGGCGACACAACTGTATGAGACTGTAGGCACCACATACAGTTTGACTTATCTGTATGAGACTGTGGGCGTCACGTACAGGGTGACAAACCTGGACAACCCCGAATGTCTGTTGCAGGAACCGCACATCTCCGGCTCACGCTGAATCCTACAAAGCAGTTTTTTTTTCTGAAGGTGCACAGAAGGCTTGGAATGCTGCACCAGTGTTCATCAGACAGGCCCGTCCGTCTGTGCCTTGAAGACGGACCTCGGAGAGTATCTTCTTAAAGCCCTCACATGAGCTGCATCCATCGACTGAACCCCAAGGCCTTGCTGAATGCCTCTCCCTCACTTGCCATGATTACCTCTTTATTGCACAGAGGCAGCAAGCCACCCAAAATGCTTCATTCAACTACTTATTAAGTCACAAAACCCGCTGGCTGTTGTGTTCCTCCTCCAAAACCTCTATCTGCATGCAGTATTCTAATCTGAAGATTGGTGAATAATCAGCGAATGCGCTCTCTGCGCTGGGCCACACCTCTGTCCCCTCACAAGCATCCTGTACGTGCCCGTGATAATGTACAGTGCCTTATCTCACTGTGCCATTTTTTAAAGCACTAGTCTCCACCACTCTGAGTCCAGCGTTTGTATGCACAGTATCAATAACTGCAAAGAGTAAATCAATCAATAAATAGAAAATACATTTTAATAAGCAGAACGCTAACAATCTACTCTGAAGCTAGATGCTTCTGGTCTGTATTTTTATATAGAAAATAGTCACTCAAAATCAGGCATAAAGTACAAGGTGCACAAAGTACTCAGTTACTGAGGAGCAGGCTTAGGCCGTATATGCACTCGATGGGGCAGATTTACAAGCCCCTTGCGCCACTTTTCCGTCACTTTTCCCATGTTAAAAGTGATGCAAATAAATCTGCCCCTATGTGTTTGAAAGTGTCAGGCATGTTGAAACCGTGAGTTGTGGACCTGCTGCTTCTCATTTTGGTGTACTGTTACTCACAATGCTTGCAGATGCTATGGTCACATAATTCTCGTGGTGGCCAGTCAGTGGCGGTTTCTTTGTGAGGGTGGGGAGCGTCGCCCCCCTGCCCGCTGCGAGCTGCGCTAAGTGTTAACAATAAAATGATTTAATTGCCTTTTTATTTTGTTCACCTAGCGCGGCTCGCAGCACCTGCCAGCGTGCCTCCGCACCAGGAGAAATGAGAGCGTGTCCTCTGCTGCCGATTGGCAGCATGAAGGACTGGCCAGACCCTGCAAAGTACGCTTTTCCGTTTGGCGGGCAGTCATTCATTTCATAAGGCTTTATTCGGAGCTTAAACACAAAGTCCATAAAAGCACATACATTGCATTATAAAACAAACATCATTTATACAAAATCAATCAGACAGTTAAAATACATCAAATGACAGTTTAAAATATCATACTAGGCCTTGCTTTGATGGCTTGAAGAAGAAAAGTGGCAGTAAAGAAACAGACATCGGGTGGCGGGTTAAATAATAATTTCATGGTGTCTTTTACAATCCTAACTCCATACTTCTTAAAAACAGGTTTTAAAAAAGCTGAACGAAAATTGCCATAAAGTGGACAAAACAATAAAAAGTGCATGGTGCTTTGTACGGTAGTATTATCACATGGGCAAGGACCAATCGGGTGTTTTTTGATACTTGGAAACGCCACCAAATGGTGAACAATCCCAAAACGCAATCTTGTCAGTACGAACCGATGGGAGGGTCTGGTTACAAAGCTCAAATACGGTTGGTACCCTATCGTCTCACAGAAACTTCCGTAGAACAAACAGGTAGTTAAGTTACCACTGGCCCTCCCACGCCGCTCAGACTTATGGCTCATAAAAACAGATTTCGTCTCATTTTTGGTCAAACTAGAGGCTGCATAACAATCCTCTATTACATTAAGACCATAGATCTCCAAAAAACTACCCGTAACAAATTTGACCCATGGGATCTTTAGATGATTATCAATAGAGAAACAATCTTTAATGATAGCTCGTATTCTAAAGGCGTTGGGTCCCTCTTAAAAAAAAAAAATTTTTTTTTTATCTGTGATTGTATATGTGTATTGTGTATTTTTTATGGCCCACTGGCCGAAACAAAGATTGGAATTGGAATTGTTTATTGCTGCTACTTTGATAACTGTTGTTTAATAACTTTTTATCTCAAATGCTGAATTATTTATGTATTTTATGTATATGTATATATTTTATCTGTGCTTTTATGGTCACCGACCGAAATAAAGCTATCAAAGTAAGTATCAAAGATAGCTCTATTTAGGGAGGTCTCTTCCTTTACCCAGATTGTACGCCACAACATAAGTGGTCTGAGGGCGGCAGAATCTGAAAGATGTTGAATTCCAAACTCCCTATGCACCAAATCGGTAGAAACCGATATGGGTAAACTTAGGAGTCTTTTTAGGAAGAGATTTTCCTCCACTTGTAGACTCCCAGTCGAAACATGCCCCCAAATACCAGCACCATAAAGAGCAATAGAAAGACACCTCATTTGATAGATTTTCAGCACGTCTTTAAGCCGTTTATCCCCTATTTTAGATGCGAACTGAAACACCCCGTGGGCACATTTCGCCATTCTAGCCCTAACATGGTTGATCTCGCTGGACCAGCTACCTGACTTGGAAAAGGTAATACCTAGGTAGTTAAAAGAGTCCACCGTTTGGACTTTATGCCCTTCAATAAAAAACGAATGTGGTTTTTTACAGCCCTTACCACACTCCATAACAAAAGTTTTTGTTTTATTAATCATCAACTTCCTTTCCTTAATGAACAGAGAAAACCTGTCCATTAGGCGTTGTAGGCCAATAGGGGTCCTAGATAAAATAACGGCATCGTCCGCATAAAGTAAAACTGGGACGTGAAAATCAAGAGTTTTTGGGGCGTCAGCCACAACAGTCTTTAAAACAGAATCGACCTCATTAATAAAGAGTGTAAAAAGTAGAGGGGCAAGCACACACCCTTGTCTAATACCGCGCCTGATAAGGAACTTAGGGGTGCGCTCCCCTCCCGGGCCGTAACGAACACTTGAACTAAGGTTAGCGTATAGCCGGGCCAAGAAATAAACAATGCCCTCCGGTGCCCCCATTTCTAGTAATTTCTCCCATAGGATCTTATGGTTCACCATATCGAAGGCACTGCTCAAATCTGCAAAGCAGAGAAAAAGAGAACCTTTCTTGGCCTTCGTATACTTCCCTATAAGAAGTTCTAGGTTGAGGCACTGTTCTACTGTCCCTCGTCCCTTCCTAAAACCATATTGGGAGTTTGCCAATATGTTATTCGATTCGGCCCATTCTTCTAATCTGACCAGAAGCACCCTGCTCATGATTTTCACAGAGGAATCTAGAAGGGAGATTGGACGGTAGTTCTTAACGTCCCTCCTCTCTCCCTTCTTATAGATAGGGATTATAATAGATTCCTCCCAGGTGTGTGGGACACCATAACAGACAGCTGCATTGAACACATTAGTTAATAACGGGCCCCATATCTCTGGTTCTTTTTTGTAGACATCTATGGGCACCCCGCCAGGCCCCTGGGCCTTCCCTCCCTTACTAACAGAAATACAATCCTGAACCTCGGAAGTGGATATATCTAAAGGAATGACTGGCCAGTCACCTCCACCTACGTCCATAGATTTATCCGAGTCAAAAATCATGGAGAAGTGGGAAACCCAACATTCTGCACTAACGTTTGCCGTCAGTTCAGGCATCTCCTCGTTCTTAAGAAAGGGACAATTAACTGTTGCCCAAAATAGGGAGGAATCCGAAGTTTCAGCCGCCTGGTCTAGCTTGTCCCATGCCTCTTGTCTTAGTTCGGCCTTCCTGTTTTTAACTGCAGCCTGATAGGTGGCTCTGAGCTCCCTAACCAAGATTATATCCCTTGGTTTGGCTACAAGTGCCTCTTTAAGATCCTTAAGGGCAATAGTGCTAGCATGGTCGAACCACCCCCTTTGCCCGCACGACTTACCCTTAAGAAGCTTAGTAAATTTAGCATCAATAATGAGATTAATATTTATAAACTTGGGTATAATTACATCTGTTAGTTCTTTGCTCTCTAAAATAACAGCAATTTCGTTTACACAATTAATAATAATGGAGTTGGACAGAATATCAGCTTTATCCCCCTTCCACCTAATTCTGGTTCCATTTGGTCGGTGGGGTTCAATATTAGCTATTATGTTTAAATTGGGGCCTTGTTTCGCCTTCCAGAGGACAGCCTCCACGGTTAGGCAGTTATGATCGCTAATTAAATTATCAACTACCAAAGGGGCTGTACACCACGGGTTAAGGCTAGATGAAATGCAAATAAAATCAATCACAGTATTTGCATTACGGCCCGTGAATGTAGGGATGGTTTCACCAGAGGCACCTTTCATATTCTCCAACATCTCCATATCATAGGTCATCAAGATTTTGTTTAATGAATCTCCATAAAGATTATGGGGAAAATGAGAGACGCCTTCCCCCCAGCAATTTACAAAACCACAAACCCTGTGGGCGGGGGATGGACACGCAGCAGTATTAAAATTCCCTAGCCAAATGAAATCAAACACGATATCGTTTCCCGTAACTATATCTGCCAAAGCGGACTCTAAAGCAAACACTACCTGCTGACTAGTATTATCAAATACATTATTATAAAAATTAATTAAAAGGATATTTCTACCCAGCTCCTGATAAAGCCATAAAATCTGGGAATGGGCCCCAATCGGTACATATTTCTTAACAATGAGTGGTACTTCCACTGAAATCAAGGTTAAAAGCCCACCCTTTGCTCTGCCCGAAGTGGAAGCCACAGTCGGCAAATGGTAAGAAACAAAACCCTTGTAATTAATGGGGTCCAGACTCCAGGTTTCCTGAAAACAAATAATATTAAAAATGTTAATAAAATCAAACCAACCTAAACATACATCCTTTTGTGAGAGTCCAGCAACATTCTAACAGGCAATTGAGCACAGGCCCCAGTTATCTGGTACAGTGAGCTTAGTTGATACAACCCTATCATCAGTGGTCGGTCTTTCAATTCCGCAATCGACTGGGACATCAATGTGGTTAACACTGATACCACTTGTACCAATAGCCTCCATTGATTCTGGAACCCCGGGGACCACACTACGCCTCCCCTCTCCCAAGGAAACGACCATAGTCCCTGGGTCCACCAAAGGTAATACCAGTCAATCGTTACAATCAAGCCCACTCAGGGGCTGGAATCTATTAGACGTGGAAATAGTAGGACCAGCACACATGTTCAAATCTCTAGACCTCCATCGGTGACACTCAACGTCAGATTGAATATCATGGTCTCTATAAAAGTACCCAAGGGGGCGTAGAGAGATTCCTTGGTCTCGTGTAGGGAGAGATGCGGCTTTGATCAGCACCGTGGAGGTAAGTTGTGGGTTTCGAAAATTGATAACAATACAATCCCCTCCACAGGTCTTACGAGATTTGCCTACCCAATTAGTTCTTCTAGTGCTTAAGATATCCCCTGATAAGGCTACGGGGAAGCCACTCTGCCGGTGGAGCCAATCCACAGTTTTATTCTTTAGTGACGAATGGGATTCACTAAAGCCGTGCTTGCTTCCGGACACTCTTACTGGAGGAACATTAGTTAAAACTGCCACAAAAGGTGCACAGGTCGGCGGTAAGTCCGGCTGAGGGCTACTTGAACTATTAAAATTTGCATTGGGACCCACCTGCTTCCTTAGTACTGAGCTAAAGGAAGGTTTAGTTTGGCCCGACAACTGCGGGATAGAGTTGGGGACAGCAGGAACAGCTGTGCAATCATTCCCAGAACTAAAATTAGGATTACTGCTCACGGCCGACGTTAGAACTATGTTAGGAGTATTAGGGGGAACCTCAACAGGTCCATGTTCATTATCGTTAGTTTTGGCTCCCGTACCGGCATTAATGAATGAATCCAATAAACCTCCCAATCTGACTACTTCATCTGAGATTATAGCAAGTTTGGTCAATAGGGGTTTAACAAGTAAATCAAACTTGGCATCAATAGCATTTATCAAAAAATCAAGTTGCTCATTATCTAAAGTGATCGTGGTACCATCCTGTGCCGTTTTTTGGTCACGTTGAGCATTGGACAATGAAGGGTCGGCTCTCTTGGTGGAGCGATTCCCCCCTCGTTTAGGCTGATTAATCTTGCTATTGTTCCTGCATGAACGTAATAATCTTTGTGGCCTCGATGCCGTCACGCTAGGAATTAATGGATCAAAAAAAGTTTCTTGACCAGATTCTAAATCGTTAGGGGGCCCGGGAGTAACACTAGCCTCGCTTGTAATATCCATTGGAACTACCAAGATGGAACTATCCATATGATCTAAGGAAATACTGACATCTGGATTAGTAATTGACTGGGGGGCCGATCGGTTAAGAGAGGGAGGGCTCAAGCTTTGTGACCCCGGCCGTCCTAAGGACTTCCTCCGTTCTTGGTTGATTTTATCAACCATCTTGACTAGATAGTTATCCATAGTAGTGGACACAACCGCTGGTTTAGGTTTAGACATTATAAGCCGGGCTTGACCAGTACCGATACTCAACAACAGACTAACACCACAATATACAACGACCTATAATCCTACGCTGTATATGGCTGCCTAGCACAAATAATAGCTTCCTGTTATACCACCATACACCTCACTGCCCTACCCTGATAGCAGTAACGTTTAGGCGGATCACACAACAAGTTAGGCAGGTTAACAACATACAAAAAAGCCTGTATACGGCCCCCTCCTACCCCCTCCTGTCCCGGACTGTCACAGACTGTCCGCCCTTTGTCCGGGCTTCGTCCTGGGCGTCCCGCGGCGCGTCCCGCGCTGCGGTATCGAATGAAATTAGAGGGATACTGGAGCCAATAGGCGGGTGGGCGGGCCGCGACTCAGGTGCGGTCAGGCTCGGGCTCCTGGGAGCTGTAGTCCATCCAGCAGCCCCTCTCACCCTCAACAGCGGCCAGCGACTCCAAACACAGCCCCTCCAGGCATGACAAAGCTCAGGTATTCAGATGCCCCCAGCTGCGATGCGGGACCCGCGCCAGCGGGTTCCGCGAGTGTATTTAAATGTTTGTGGGCGGGTGGGCGGGCCGCGACTCAGGTGCGGTCAGGCTCGGGCTCCTGGGAGCTGTAGTCCATCCAGCAGCCCCTCTCACCCTCAACAGAGGCCAGCGACTCCAAACACAACCCCTCCAGGCACGACAAAGCTCAGGTATTCAGATGCCCCCAGCTGCGATGCGGGACCCGCGCCAGCGGGTTCCGCGAGCGTATTTAAATGTTTGTGGGCGGGCTGCGACTCAGGTGCGGTCAGGCTCGGGCTCCTGGGAGCTGTAGTCCATCCAGCAGCCCCTCTCACCCTCAACAGCGGCCAGCGACTCCAAACACAGCCCCTCCAGGCACGACAAAGCTCAGGTATTCAGATGCCCCCAGCTGCGATGCGGGCAGTCTTATGCCGGCCAAAGAGATATGCGCACTTTGCAGCTCTCCACTCAGATGTCTTAGACAGCTGGATGGAGAGCAAGCATAGGTCTCCAGGGCCTAAAGAAGCATTGGTGTAACCCGCTCCATCCAATCCTGGCACTCCTCTCATACGGTTTACAGCATGGGAGTAGCGTCTGGATTGGTTAGGGGAGCTTTTTCTCCCACAGACAATATGAGAACACCGTGGAGGATGCGTCATAGCCCGTGGGTAAGTACAATTTAGTTTTTAATTTTTGTATATATGAAATATGTTATGCATGTAATTAGTATATGTTTAATTTTGGGTTTAGGAGGGATGGCTAGTTTTTATTTGGGCTTTTGGAGGGAGGGGTTGTTTTACTTTGGGTTTTTGGAGGGAGGGGTTGTCTAATTTTATTTTTGGGAAGCGGTGGGGCACTATGCTTGCCTCACCACTTTCTAAGGATATCAGCCGCCCCAGGGCTTAGTGCTGGTGTAGCGTGGTTCAGACCACCATCCCTACACTCTGAAGGCAAGTATTTCTATTACTGAGTAACAAGGTGTAAGTATTTCTATCACCGAGTAACACAGTGTAAGCCTTTCTGTTACAGAGTAACAAGATGTACGAATTTCCATTACTGAGTAACAAGATGCAAGTATTTCTGTCACTGAGTAACAAGGTACAAGTATTTCTATTACTAAGTAACAAGGTAAACGTTTTTCTATCACTGCCTGTGGGTATCTGATAGGTGCACTGGGTGACTGAGAAGGGAGCAAAGGGGTGGGGAGGGTGGGTGTAAACATGGGGATAGTAGAACAGACCGAAAGGAAGAAAGAAGAGGGACTCTAGTTCTGAGGGAATACAAGGGGCCCATTTGAGAGGAGAGTTTCAATCTTCAGGTATCAGAGTGTATTGTGGATCCGCAATCATTGAGAAAGTGAGGACAGGACTTGAACTTAAATATAGCTTTTTAGACTGCCGTATCGGGCTATATTGGCCATTAATGGCTCACTCCAGTGTTAAAGGCCCGAGCCGAAGGCGGGGGCCTTTAACAAGAGAGCGGGCCTTCAATGGCCAGTATAGGCCAGCTACAGCGGTCTATAAGGCTATTAGAACATCCCGCAACTAGAGGGCAGAACGTGCAAACAAATAAAACAAAGGATTCAGTGAGCCCAAGGGGATTTGAACACCCTTGGGCTCCGTGAGGCATTTGTTCACAGCAACATCTGTGTACGACAAACATTGGAATGTTGGAGCTCTGGGCTTTTACCAGCCATTAGAAGCCCGGGGCACTCCATGGTCTTCAACGGAGCTCCCAACACGCCAGTGTTCTAATATAATTTAATGTCATGCCATTTCATTGGTTTCTATACACTAGAGTCAACTTGTTCATGGGGAAATTACATGTATCATAAAATGAGAAAAGAGCAGTGAGAAGTTCAAGGCAGAGTCTGTATTACCTCATTTAAGAGGCGCGTTGCATGTAGAATTATGTATCCAGTCTGGGGCATAGCTACCATTGATGCAGCAGGTGAAGTGGCACCCGGTCCGGAGCCCTGAAGAGTCCATTAAACCCTGACAATGCTGTATTTTACTTCCAACCAAAAAGCCATTATGCCAACGCTATAAAATGATATGGTTGGAAAAGTTGACAGACATCTTTGCACATTCAACCTATGCTACGCAGCCTAAAAACGTTCACTCAATAGGTCACCATCAATGTTAAAAATCAGTGCACCTTGTCAAAGGGCGTAAGCGCAGTTGTGAGATGGGGGGTTAATGCAGCAAACCCGTGTGATTTAAAGCCAAGACATCCTGTGGTGTCATGCTGTTGTACCTAAGTGACAGATGCACTCCCCGGTTAGGTTCCATCTCATGGTGCCAGAGTATTGTAATAATGGTAGGACAAGCTGGTTCAGTCTATCGGGACTTGACTCGTGTGACAGCGGCTCAATCACTAGCGCTCTGATGCCTGCAAATGAATGGATCACGGAAAGCGCTGGATCCAATAAAGCTCATAGGACATAATCAGTTCATCTGATGTGGAGGGTCCATTCCTGTTGCACACAGAGCACCTATATTGATCCAGGTTATCGGGACTAAGGTCTTGGGCATTCCTTGGACTAACAATTGTATTTTTGGGATCCTTCGGTGCACAAGTGCGTCGGACTCTCCTTCCTGACTGAATAAAAGGATTGGATGTGGTGGGGAGTCGTGTTTCCTTGGCTGTCCTGTGTCAACACAACAAATGTAAGATTTTTCCATATTGGCCAATCCCCGGGGTACTTACATTCTTGAATATATTCTTGCTAGCTGATCTGTCGGGAGAAGGATATCATTGAAATTGTGCAATGTGGTTAGCAGTGGCATCACTAGGTGGGTGCGGGGGGTGCGGACCGCACGGGTGACACCATGAGTTACAGCACTGGGTGACGCCAACCCTAGTGACGCCGCTGGTGGTTAGCTTTTTAACATCAGAGTCAGTATTCTTCTCTGCGAATATGTAAGTGAAAACGAAAGATTTGCCAAATTAGGACAAATGTAGACCTTATGGTCTACAAGTTACAGCAAAATTACAATCAAAAGAATGTCAATTGCTATCAATGATCGATGTCATTCCAATAATTGATCACTTTACAACATTCTAGAGAAGAATATGTACTCTGTACAAATGTGTCTTTTGAAGTGAGCCTTGCTCTATTGACCTGCCTCCCCTTAAAGCTATATTCTCCTGTAGCCATGGTAACAGTGACCCTGTTTCAGAGGCGTATTTATCTGTGAACCTCATCTGACCCAGCCAGTACCCTAAAGAGCCCTGTTGTAGATACGGATCTCACCCTATACTCGAACACCTGACACACCAAACCCTGCTGTAAGGTCCTATCTTACCATAACCCTGACATATAGTGGCAGTGGACACAGTGAGCCCTGCTCTAGAGATGTATTCTCACCATGAGCCCTATCATGTCCTAGCCCTTGACACAGTGAGCCCTGCTGTAGAGAAATAGCTCACAGTGAGCCCTAATATGTCCTAGCCCTTGACACAGTGAGCCCTGCTGTAGTGAAATAGCTCACAGTGAGCCCTAACATGTCCTAGCCCTTGACACAGTGAGCCCTGCTGTAGAGAAATAGCTCACCGTGAGCCCTATGCTGTCCTAGCCCTTGACACAGTGAGCTCTGCTGTCGAACAATAGCTCACAGTGAGCCTTAACATTTCCTAGCAATTGACAGAGTGATCACTGCTGTTGAGAAATAGCTCACTTTGAGCCCTATCCTTAAGTAACAGTTGACGCATCAAACCCTGCTCTTGAGATGTTGTACTAGACACAGAGAGCCTTGCTCTAGAGGGGTGTATCGCACCATGAGCCCTATCCTGTCCAAGCCTTCGATTCAATGATCCCTGCTGTGGAGACGTATTGCACCATGGGCCCAATCCTCGACTAGCCTTTGACATTATGAACCCTGCTATGGAGTCATATTTCACCACAAGCACTGTCCACTCTAGCCTTTGACACAATGAACCCTGCTGTGGAGGTGTATCTCAACAAGAGCACTATCCTCTCCTCGCCTTCAATGACTATCTTTCCAAGAGCACTATCCTCTCATGGCCTTCAATGACTATCATTTCAAGAGCACTATCCTCTCCTGGCCTTCAATGACTATCATTTCAAGAGCACTATCCTCTCCTAGCCTTCAATGACTATTTTTCCAAGAGCACTATCCTATCCTGGCCTTCAATGACTATCTTTCCAAGAGCACTATGCTCTCTTGGCCTTCAATGACTATCTTTCCAAGAGCACTATCCTCTCCTAGCCTTCAATGACTACCATTTCAAGAGCACTATCCTCTCCTAGCCTTCAATGACTATCTTTCCAAAAGCACTATCCTCTCCTAGCCTTCAACGACTATCTCACCAAGAGCACTATTCTCTCATAGCCTTCAATGACTATCTTTCCAAGAGCACTATCCTATCCTATCCTTCAATGACTATCTTTCCAAGAGCACTATCCTCTCCTGGCCTTCAATGACTATCTTTTAAAGAGCACTATCCTCTCCTGGCCTTCAATGACTATCTTTTAAAGAGCACTAGCCTCTCCTAGCCTTCAATGACTAGCTTTCCAAGAGCACTATCCTCTCCTAGCCTTCAATGACTATCTTTCCAAGAGCACTATCCTCTCCTGGCCTTCAATGACTATCTTTTAAAGAGCACTATCCTCTCCTGGCCTTCAATGACTATCTTTTAAAGAGCACTAGCCTCTCCTAGCCTTCAATGACTAGCTTTCCAAGAGGACTATCCTATCCTAGCCTTCAATGACTATCTTTCCAAGAGCACTATCCTCTCCTGGCCTTCAATGACTATCTTTTAAAGAGCACTAGCCTCTCCTAGCCTTCAATGACCATCTTTTCAAGAGCACTATCCTCTCCTGGCCTTCAAAGACTATCTTTTAAAGAGCACTAGCCTCTCCTAGCTTTCAATGACTAGCTCGCCATGAGCACTATCCTTTCCTAGCCAGCGACACAGTGCGCCCAGGTGTAGAAACAAATCTCGCCTTGAGCCCTATCCTCAAGTAACCATTTAAACAGTGACCCCTGCTCTAAAGACATGTCTAACCTCACAAACTATCCTCACTTACCAGCGGGCACAAAAAGCCTTGCTACAGAATTGTATTGCACAGTGTGCCCTATCCTTGTGTTGTAATGGACACAGCCCCCTCTGCTCTAGAGATGAATCATTCACTAAGCGCTATTCTTGCTTAGCGAAGAGAACGCCAAGCCCTGCTACACAACAATCCATGCTCCTGCATCAAAATATGCTTCTGTAACTGAAAGCAAAATATTTGTGCCTGTCCATAACGACTTGGCAGTGCTCCCTTGCTACAAAATGGACACACCCAGCAGGGCTAAGCTTGTGCATTGACTTCTTCCAAGTTCCAGCACACAGCAGCATCATAAAATGTGACCTAGGGCTGATGAGAAGGCAGGTGTTTGAAGCATCCAGTCCAGGCCTCTCCACGCTTTCTCTGGATTCAAGCTCTATCCAGGAAGCACTTAAACATTTCTACACACTAATCACTTCCTGGACTGTACTCATTGCCTTATGATTGTTTTTAAAAACATTCCTTTTCACTTGACTGAAAGTAAGAACGGATTTCATGCTTGCATGAAGGCCCTGTCCCAGACCTGACCTGGGACAGCAGGCGGGTGTCATCAGTGATCCTGGAGGTAGGTCCTACGTTGGTGCAGTGTGTGTGTGCATGGGTTGGGTGACGTCAAGTAAGACACTGCTCTACACCACTCGGCTAAAGACAGGCAGCAATAGCTCACGCTCTTAGCTTACCTGACATACACTACCTGTGACAATGCAAAGGAGGCAGCGCACTACAGTCAACAACATGACAAAGTGAGCACCCACTGCAATCAACCTCCTTGCAAATGGATCAGTAACCTGCTATCATAAACACTACACGAGTAGTGTACGTACCTCGAATACTTACAGATGTCAATGAGATCAGATCCTGCATGACAAATTCACCCCTCATATGCAACCTTAAAGAAGTGCAACTTAGAACAAAAACATCAACAGGGGGCGGCCTGAATGCGGGGCATGAAATAATCCAGGCCATACAAGTGTTCACTGCACTGTCTAAGGACACGGCAAAGTGGGAGTTCCAGGTGGCACTTCCGTTCAATCAACCTCAACATCCTTAATAGAATGTGGTAGCGCGTCTACCTAGGGTTTCATCAGCGGTCGGCGCCAGGTTAGACAGTGACAGCCGTGCTCAAGCATTGCCCCTCATTATTAGGGTCGGTAATGAGCTATGGATATTGTCAGTGCTTAATTTGAGCCAGTGGTTTCCGGTGCTCAGTACCAGCACTTAATTGTCAACACCGGAACTGATGACAGTCTGCCACATGGTAGCACTGTATATCTAATTTAGAGATGAGGACAACAACTGCTTTTTGTTCCTTCAATAGACAGTAAAAATTACCAATACCTGCCGCCCAAGCCATTCTCATAGCATTGGGTGCATGGAATAGTCTGAATTGTCACACTTGTAGGAGTGTGATGGTTAGTAGTTGTGTTGGTACTGTCATTGGCAGCGCTAAATGGGGCACTAGGTGTCGTAAGCTGCAGTTGCCTGCTGATGAGGGCCCTGAAATTTATAGTTTTACAAATTAAGCACTGGATATTGTAATCATCAATCTGGCATTATTTGAACGAAGCACAAAAAATGCAAGCATTATGCAAATACTTGGTGGTGGTACCACCTGGAGTGCAGTAGTTTTGCCAAGCCGAGGTCATATCTCACATCCTGAAGGGCTGCAGGGTTTATAACAAACCATTCAAATATGATTCCTACTATTGCTTTGTTTTCTAAATTATTTGCGGTCACAAGTTCGGTGTACGAGCTCCAGTTTACTTGGTAACCAAACATATAATCTGACTTCTCCAACCTCAAATGAGACATCCTTGGTTCTGATGCCATTGGTCCCGGATGGCAAACATGTATGGTACCACAGCTACGGCGACCCATAATTCTAGGAAGCCGCTACACTTAGCAGAACGACAGCCGTATTCTCCTAAAGGAGCACACCGATGGAGTTATTGTACCGTGGCCTGGTGTTCTCATTGCATAACCAGTTTTTGTGCTGAGATTGTCTTCTCTAAACGAGAGGCTAGCTTATTAACCTAAAACCTTGGGAGCACAGGACATTTCCACACCTACTACTGTACTGTCACCCTTGACCTCCAATCATGAGGTACCTGTAAGACTTAGTACCCTGTTGAGTAAAGTAAATTGACTGCAACTACTAGGAAATGGGATACATGAAGCATTGTTTGGCTATAATATCAGGATATTGGAGTTCAGCTCAAGTAAGTAAATAAAGAGATCCTTAATGTCGCACAGAGCTTAAGTGTATGTACGTCAGGGGTTCCAAAGAACCTGCATCGTCACCAGTAGTTAATACATTGAGGTGCCTGGAAAGCCCAGCTGTCCATGGTACTGAAGTCCCAGATGTTAACATTAGCGCATTACATCCTATGAGAGTTGTTTTTTACCAAAACAATCTGTTGACAATGTGTCCTCATTGGACACAAATCGCCAAACTGGTCCCCACCTTTGGCTGGTTCATTCTCTCTTGAATGGCTAGGGCCTGAGGGTGTTGGTGTAAATCCTCATGTTTCACATACTATACTTTGATGAGTTTACTTGTGATATTTCCTGACTGGACATCCATATCTGCTGTACGTATGATTCGACCGGTGTTAAAGTGCTCAGGGCTTCACCCCATCTCCTTCAGGCCTAGCCCATGACTGACCAACCATCTACCGAGGAGAGTCGAGGAAGCTTTGGAAACACTCTGGCTCAGACTGAACTCGCTAATCCGTTTGTAACTTGGTGTAGCCTCGCCTTTGCTACTGCTAGGTGGTTCCTACAACGGTAGGTCCTGAGGAAGGTCTAGCAGTCTCAAAGTGACTGCGCTGCCTTTTATGCCAAGTTTGTGTGCGTAAATAAACAATTCCAACCATTTCAGGCTATTTAAAAACTAGGGGCCGATATATGAAGCCTTTTTGTGTTTGCAAAAGGTCGGATCCACAGAATCAGGCCATTTGCGACCCTATAGAGGCTTTTTGTCATTTATGTAACCCAAATTGCGATTCCATATCATGTACCGAATTGCAATTTCGGTTTGCGACCTATTACTGATTCAGAATTTGTAATTGGCGTGTTTAATGCGTTCCTTCCAAATACTGAATCTGATTGTTATGTTTTAATGCTTTGCAAGTGAAATCTGGTCATGAATGTTAACAAAAACATTTTTTTAAACTAGGCAGTGGTTCCTGCTAGCCGCAGGCCAACCTCGCTCCCGTGCTGAGGCCAGCACTGGAAGACATCCAGTTGTATGGGCTTCGATGGGAAAGTCAGTCGGCCCTTGAATGAACTAAAGGGCAGCATGCTCGATGGCACAGTCCCCACGCTCCTGTCACGATTCTCCGGGGACTAGATGTAATGATTAACCTATAGGAATGATTCATAGTTTTGTCGCAGCACATTATGCATCCACAGGCATTGGTCGATACTGCTAATCCTTTTAGTATAAAAGCGAGCCGAGGCCTGGGCGCAAAATGCGTTCCTCGAAGCCGCAGTAAGGCACCGATTGTGAGGCTGGCATTGTTCTGCCTCTTTCTGCTATTGAATCCAGATAAATAACAACTGACATTACACCTGAAACAAGACAGGACTATTAGCTTTGTCAATGCTTGTTAGCTGCATAAGATAAATGAGTAAGTACAACAACTTTGTTGTGCATAACATTGAAAATGTTTCAATTCTGAAATTATGAGACTGTGAAATCACTATAACGCCCCATTAGGAATGATGGATCAAACTCTGTAAAATATTTGCTTTTATTTATTGTGGGCTTGAAAAATGTGTAGAAGCGGCTAATATTTGATAGCGGGAGCCCATGGAGCGGCATTGTCACGGTAGACCTGTCACATGAAGAGCTGAGCTCTGCCCTTCATCCTCCTGTCGCTCTCCGGATTCCAGGGCGTGCGTTTTCAGATCCTGTCCGGTGATCATATCTTACAATTAGCGCCTGATCATGGCAGCATGCGTAATCAATGAGTCTCTTTGAAGTTACATCAAAGGCCGATGATAGATGCTACTGCCGCCCAGGTAAGATTTATTTTTCACACTGAGGGTGAAGGCAAAAAGGGGAAAGTCCAATAGGGACCCATCTCAGCAATTGCTTTTTGATCTCTCAGTGCTGAGCACCGGCAGGACCCCCCACACTTAAAGCCCTGGTTGCGGGGTGTATATACTTGTGATATTTAACATTGTAGTATGCCTCCTAGCTCTTGAATTTTAGCACTAGTTTTGTGCTTAGTTGCAATAATTGCTGTTTGTTGACATTATGTTGCTTAGGCTTGAGGAAAAAGTGTAACAATTCATCATCTGATTAAAGGTCATGTGATGTCACTTCCTATAATGTCATTAGGTATCAAAAGGTGTGATTTCCAGGACCAGGACCATCATTTTTGATCTCTAAGCAAAATATAGCTTTGCATCCTGGGAGTTTTACTCCAATAATTTGGTGTCACCGGTAGGTGGGGCCCAAAGGCTGCTGTCTCACCTCATCTTATAGAGAGTCAGCCCTTGTGATGTCACTTCCTCTACCGCTATGATTTTGTTGAAGACATCCTACTGCTACGCTCTGTGAATTGTACAAGAGAAGACAACAGGGTCGAACTGGCATATAGAGCAATCAGGCAGTGCCCGACGGGCGGATTTAAAAGGTCAGCGTGTGGGCTAGTTTTTTGGTTGTTTGTGGGTTCGTTATATGATTTGCTTGGCCAGTTTTTATTAAAACAAACATTGCATGCAGCAATCTTAAATTCATACAGCCTTCTATACTTTGGAAAACACTTCATACAGCAGGTGTTTGCAAGTTGAACACTGCCCCAATTTGTAAATGGGACACTTTATTAGCTTTCTAATTCACTAATGGGGCCACTTATATTTTGCTGCCCTAGCATATTTTCCGTCCCAGTCCGCCCCTGGCAGAGAAGGCTTTGCCACCTTAGCGCTCACCTTTGCCGCCTTGGCGCTCCCCTTTGCAGCCTTGGCGCTCCCCTTTGCAGCCTTGGCGCTCCCCTTTGCAGCCTTGGCGCTCACTTTTGCCGCCTTGGCGCTCACCTTTGCAGCCTTGGCACTCACCTTTGCAGCCTCTGCGCTCACCTTTGCAGCCTCTGCACTCACCTTTGCAGCCTCGCCACTCATCTTTGCAGCCTTGGCGCTCCCCTTTGCGGCCTTGGCGCTCCCCTTTGCAGCCTCGGCACTCACCTTTGCAGCCTCGCCACTCATCTTTGCCGCCTTGGCGCTCCCCTTTGCAGCCTTGGCGCTCACCTTTGCAGCCTTGGCGCTCCCCTTTGCAGCCTTGGCGCTCCCCTTTGCAGCCTTGGCGCTCACCTTTGCCGCCTTGGCGCTCCCCTTTGCAGCCTTGGCGCTCACCTTTGCAGCCTCGGCACTCACCTTTGCAGCCTCGCCACTCATCTTTGCAGCCTTGGCGCTCACTTTTGCAGCCTTGGTGCTCCCCTTTGCAGCCTTGGCGCTCACCTTTGCAGCCTCGGCACTCACCTTTACAGCCTCGCCACTCATCTTTGCAGCCTTGGCGCTCACCTTTGCAGCCTCGGCACGCACCTTTGCAGCCTTGGCGCTCCCCTTTGCAGCCTTGGTGCTCACCTTTGCAGCCTATGCGCTCACCTTTGCAGCCTCTGCGCTCACCTTTGCAGCCTTGGCGCTCCCCTTTGCAGCCTTGGCGCTCCCCTTTGCAGCCTCTGCGCTCACCTTTGCAGCCTTGGCGCTCACCCTTGCAGCCTTTGCGCTCCCCTTTGCAGCCTTGGCGCTCCCCTTTGCAGCCTCTGCGCTCCCCTTTGCAGCCTTGGCGCTCACCTTTGCATCCTTGGCGCTCACCTTTGCAGCCTTGGCGCTCACCTTTGCAGCCTCTGCGCTCACCTTTGCAGCCTTGGCGCTCCCCTTTGCAGCCTTGGTGCTCCCCTTTGCAGCCTTGGTGCTCACCTTTGCAGCCTTGGCGCTCACCTTTGCAGCCTTGGCGCTCCCCTTTGCAGCCTTGGCGCTCACCTTTGCAGCCTCGGCACTCACCTTTGCAGCCTCGGCACTCACCTTTGCAGTCTCGGTGCTCACCTTTGCCGCCTTGGCGCTCCCCCTTGCAGCCTCTGCTCTCCCCTTTGCCGCCTTGGCGCTCCCCTTTGCTTCCTTGGTGCTCCCCTTTGCAGCCTCGGCGCTCACCTTTGCAGCCTCGGCGCTCACCTTTGCAGCCTTGGCGCTCACCTTTGCAGCCTTGGCGCTCACCTTTGCCGCCTTGGCGCTCCCCTTTGCAGCCTTGGCGCTCACCTTTGCAGCCTCGGCACTCACCTTTGCAGCCTCGCCACTCATCTTTGCAGCCTTGGCGCTCACCTTTGCAGCCTTGGCGCTCCCCTTTGCAGCCTTGGCGCTCACCTTTGCATCCTTGGCGCTCACCTTTGCAGCCTCGGCGCTCACCTTTGCAGCCTCGGCGCTCACCTTTGCAGCCTTGGCGCTCCCCTTTGCCGCCTTGGCGCTCACCTTTGCAGCCTCTGCGCTCACTTTTGCAGCCTCTGCGCTCACTTTTGCAGCCTTGGCGCTCACCTTTGCAGCCTCGGCACGCACCTTTGCAGCCTTGGCGCTCCCCTTTGCAGCCTTGGTGCTCACCTTTGCAGCCTATGCGCTCACCTTTGCAGCCTCTGCGCTCACCTTTGCAGCCTTGGCGCTCCCCTTTGCAGCCTTGGCGCTCCCCTTTGCAGCCTCTGCGCTCACCTTTGCAGCCTTGGCGCTCACCCTTGCAGCCTTTGCACTCCCCTTTGCAGCCTTGGCGCTCCCCTTTGCAGCCTCTGCGCTCCCCTTTGCAGCCTTGGCGCTCACCTTTGCATCCTTGGCGCTCACCTTTGCAGCCTTGGCGCTCACCTTTGCAGCCTCTGCGCTCACCTTTGCAGCCTTGGCGCTCCCCTTTGCAGCCTTGGTGCTCCCCTTTGCAGCCTCGGGGCTCACCTTTGCAGCCTCGGCGCTCACCTTTGCAGCCTCGGTGCTCACCTTTGCAGCCTCGGCGCTCACCTTTGCCGCCTCGGCGCTCACCTTTGCAGCCTCGGCACTCACCTTTGCAGCCTCGGCGTTCCCCCTTTGCAGCCTTGGTGCTCACCTTTGCAGCTTCGGCGCTCACCTTTGCAGCCTTGGCGCTCACCTTTGCCACCTTTACGCTCACCTTTGCAGCCTTGGCGCTCACCTTTGCAGCGTTGGCGCTCACATTTGCAGCCTTGGCGCTCACCTTTGCAGCCTTTGCGCTCCCCTTTGCAGCCTCTGCGCTCCCCTTTGCAGCCTCTGCGCTCCCCTTTGCAGCCTTGGTGCTCCCCTTTGCAGCCTCGGCGCTCACCTTTGCAGCCTCTGCACTCACCTTTGCAGCCTTGGCGCTCACCTTTGCCGCCTTGGCGCTCACCTTTGCAGCCTTGGCGCTCACCTTTGCAGAGTTGGCGCTCACCTTTGCAGCCTTGGCGCTCACCTTTGCAGCCTCTGCGCTCCCCTTTGCAGCTGCCTCCTGCCGACCATTCTCAATGTCCTCAAACTCAAACACTTTTGAGCAAAAGTGAAAACCAACCTCTTGAGGTTCAAGCCAAGGACTGTGCCACCTGCCTGTACGGCTTGTGGTATGTTAGAGTGGACTTGTCACTAAATGTGACGTCTGTGCTTCACCTTCTGTCTAGGAGCACTGTTACCGCTCACGAGAAGCACGTAGATTATGTATTGTACCCGATATTAACTTAATGGGTGGTTCTGGCATGTAATTCTGCCTTACATAATAATAACAATTATAATAATTCATATTTGTAACGCGTGAACGTATCACTAGGGTGACCAGGCGTCCCCGATTTGCCAGGACGGTCCCCGTTTTTCACCAGCTGTCCTGGTAGATTTTGAGAAATTTAGCTCATGTCCCTGTTTTTGGAGAGGGTCGACTAAAAACGGGGGAGGTGTTTTTTCATGTTTTACAAAGCAGGGAAAGTTAGCAGTTGTTCCAAGAAAGCAATTTAATTCACAGGCAAGCTACTGGGTCTTAAAATTGCATCTTATGTATGTTCTTACTGCCTGCTTTGTAATTCTCTGCTGAGGAGCGCTGTCATTCTGGGCGCTCGCTTGACGTAAAATTATAGTCCTTCTTCTATTTTTGTGAAATGTCCCGGTTTTTTGTTTTAAAATTCTGGTCACCCTAGGTATCACCCCTTAAGGTTTCAAGGCACTGGGGGCCGTTGGGGAGATTAAGTGAGCTGTTGCCCATAGTCACATGATGCTGAGCTGAGCTGCCACCGGCGATCAAACCGTGAGCCGCGCGCTCCGGAGTCAGCCGCTCTGGCCGCTGCGGCACACCTCTCCCACTGACACCTTTCCTTAGTCCAAGGTGACGTAGAGGTCAAGAGGACCATACTTCCAGTGTGGATACATGATTGACTTGGCATGTGGAATAACCTTCATGTGACTTCATGCAAACCTTGATGCTGATCAGGCCTTAAATGAGCACCAGTTATTTCTGTTTCATGTATTGTCATCGTTTTAGAGGCATGGGCAGAGCTTACCCAAACATTGGGTCCTTCATTTATGTTCTATTTAAAAAGAGAGATTATTGAGAACTGTATATTTAAAGCACGTCACTTTAAATATTGCATACGATTGTACTTTAAATGCATGAAAACACACATACACGCACGCGCGCACGCACACACACGCACGTTTTAAAAGCATTGTTTTATTGACTCGATATTCAGGATAGGTATTGTATCAAGCCTGGAGCATGCAATTATTTTTAATAAATCGTATCAAATTAACCATTTTTATTGTAATTAGGTATTTTGAGAAGTTTCCGTGATTAATAGGCATCCTTGTTAATAGCGCTATGTATTTCTCTAGGCGCCTTGGGCTGGTTTGCTTAGAGCTAAATAAGCACATTTTATAGCGGTGTTAAAAGCAGAACTGGAAGTGAGGCCTGCGCATGGCCGACGGAACCTGTTCCATCGCATTCACTGTCAAACCGCGCTTAAATCAAGGCCCCTCGTGGCCGATCGCGCATCAACTTTCGACCACTGAGTTGTGAACTTAAATGGGCCATTGAGTGAAGACAAAAGAACAATCTTCTTTTCCCAGCCCGACATCACTATCACCAACAGTAAGCGTTCTAGAATGTTCCTTTGTTCAATGCTGTCCACTTTTTGTGACATATTGCAACATCCTTCACCAGACGGGCCTTTAAAGTCAGGGGCTCTCTGCCCAAGTGGCCAGACGACCACTTTAAATTCAATGCCTCGCTGTCCATCATGTATCGGACGCCCCTTTAAAGTCAGTGCCTCTCTGCCCAAGTGGCCAGACGACCCCTTTAAATTCAATGCCTCGCTGTCCATCATGTATCGGACGCCCCTTTAAAGTCAGTGGCTCTCTGCACAAGTAGCCTCTGACATCATTCCTAGGACGGCCCCTTAAAGTCAGTGCCTCACTGTCCAAATGGCCTGTCACATCATTCACCAGATGTTCCCTTTAAAGTCAGTGGCTCTGTGCACAAGTGGCCTCTGACATCATTCGTCAGACGGCCCCCTTAAAGTCAGTGCCTCACTGTTCATATGGCCTGTAACATCAGTCACCAGATGTTCCCTTTAAAGTCAGTGGCTCTGTGCACAAGTGGCCTCTGACATCATTCGTCAGACGGCCCCCTTAAAGTCAGTGCCTCACTGTCCATATGGTCTGCAACATCATTCACCAGACGTTCCCTTTAAACTCAGTGGCTTTCTGCCCAAGTGGCCTTTGACATCATTTACCAGACGGCCCCTTTAAAGTCTGTGTGTAGTGCCAGGAAGTGCAGCTGTGCACACTGCTGCCACTAAGCACAATGGGCGTTTTTTATGAGGCCGTACTCTCACATTTTGTCACTTTTCTGTGATGCTGCGGCAGCGTAAACAATGTGCCACACTGCGCCATAGTTACAAAGTGACACATCTAGGCAGATGCGTCACTTTGTAAACCCCTGCGCTACATTTTACCTATGTCAGGTACAATGTATGCAGGGTGGGCGTTCCCCCCGTAACAAAGGCTCGTAAAAGTGGCGCAGTGAAATCTATGAGAATTCAGAGTGCCATTTCTACGAGTTCACGGCGTCAGAATCTTACGCCTGCCTCACAGCAGGTGTAAGGACTGACGCAGGCCCTTTTACATGGGACTCGCCCATGTGTAATGACACATGAAGTTGCGTCAGTTTTACGACACACTCCAGCAATGCTTCATTACTGCGCCACTAGATGGGTCAGGATTCCTAACGTATCTGGTCAATCATTGCGACATGGAGCGCCGTACTGTACATTTGGCACATCTAAGGTGTCACAAGAAGGGCGCGATGAAAAGTGTTGCATCACTGTGTTCACACGGCAATACAACACTTTTGATGAATGAAGCTCAATGTGTGGGGGCCCAAGTTGCTGATGCTGTAACTGTGCAAAACCCCCTCCTCCTGACGGTGCTGCACCCAATGAAAATCCAGCTAGAAAATGGGCACTTTGCAAAGGAAATTAAACCAAAACACACTTTGCACTACAAAAAAAGCCAGAAAATCCCTGTTATGAGCCTAGAAGCCCATCTTCACTGAAAAAGAGCGCATCCCAATCTGTTTCGGCCTAAACTCCTAGAGTGCCCCTCCTCTCTAAGGCTGTACAGATACAGCTGGAACTTCCTGCTTCTGGCCGGAAATCCATCTGTCTTTGTGGTGTTTACTTTTCATCTACATGTGAAAACATGAACACTTGAAAGTTAGACCCCCCACCTTAACGTGTGCTACAACACGCTGCAGTATTTAACCGACTGGAAACAGGGCTACCTTTTGCTAACACATTTTAGTGTGTGGTCTTTTGCACTGCGAGGTGTGACGCTCCCACACTGTGCTGTGTGTTATTCTGTGCTGTGGTGTGTGGCCCTCACAAAAAGTGTTACATGATTGGAGACCTGTGGTGCTCACAAACGACTGTGTGATGTTCCACACTGTGTGGGCCTCACAAATAGTGTTTTCTGCTCTACTACAATGGAGTGTGTGGTGCTCCCAAACAGTGGCGTGTGCTCTTCTACATTGTGAAGTTGGGTCCCCAGAAACAGTGGTTTCTGTTTTACACTGTGATGTGTGAAACTGGCGAACTCAGACATATGCTGTACTGCACACTGATGTGTGATGTGCATAAACTGTGAGCAGCACACCTCTAAAGTGGGCACCACACAGTGAGATGTGAACGTAGCACAAAAGGTGATGCGTGCTGCTTGAAAAAACTCCCTATTTTCTCATTATATAGCACACCTGTACTACTATTGTGGCCATGAAGCGCTGTGTTGGACCTGTCTACTTGTGGCAATCTTCCTAATGTGTAAGATTGGGAGAGTGTATGTGCTCTATACGGAAACAGCGGGTGTTACGTGAATGCCAGAAAGATGGTCTGGTCTTGTCACTGCCGACTTGGCTGTGCAGAAACATGTCGGTGATACTGAAGAGTGTAAAGTTAAATCCACCATGATCTATCCATGATTGGATGCCTAGTTGGTGTCTGCCTTTTCACTGTACCACATTCTTAGAGGTCTGTAGACCCCATCCCACCGCCCCACCCCCAAAATCTACGGAGTGACCCATAACAATAGCCTGGCGTGCGTTCGATGAGCTTGGTTTGTCGTGGCCTGGGCACTCCTGAAGAAGGGTTGGATGTTTGATATGGTGTGTTTTCATGCCTTCACTGTTGGTGTGTAGTTTTGGTTTTATGATCTTCACATTATTTTCTGCTAGCATCAAGAAGCAATTCAGTTTTAGTGGAGCTCAGAAGATGTTACAGAACATGATCAAACTTATCTTGCCAATTATTTATTTCTTCTTCATAGGCACATTAACAACACCTTTACTCAGACTGGGTCTGCAATGTATTTACCATTTTTTTGCCACCACTTGTTCTAGGAGAGTGCACAGTTTATTCACTAGTGGGTCTGTGAACATTTTCAGAATGTTACCATGCCATCAACTTGCCCAATGTTCTGAGGGTGATTTAGATGTATGTCAGGTTTGTCAATCAATATTGCTATGAATGAATGGTGTGAATTGTAGTTTCAGCATGTCTCGTGGGAAGGGTTGGGCCACAAGCCCCAGCATGCTTATATCAGTGAACATGCTGAAAGTCAAGGTCACTTCATGGAGCTAGTTATCAGCTTGATTTGCCTTCTGAGTACCCCCTCGTCCAGTTCCATTGGCAGTCTTAAAAGTGGTTGTCCCTCTTTCCCACATTTCCTTTACAGTTTAGGAAGCAGCCACTGTGCACCCATTTATCACCTCTTTACTTCAATCAATCATTCTAGTCGTATGTATAAAGCACCGCTTGTCACCCAAGAGGGTAGCCAGGTGCTTGCAGAAGGTCTCAGTTGAAAAAACAGGTCTTGAGCCCTTCCTGAAGTCGGTCAGTGACTTGTGTGAATTCATGATTGAACTGTCCTAAGAAAATCCCTGTCACTCTCGGGCCCTGTTTACTCTTGTTTTGAACTTAAGGACGTTGATGACTGACCTTTCCGCATAGGCCATCTCTAAGTGTACAATGCAACTCAACGTGATGTTGACAATATTTGGCTTACTGTTTTTTTGTTTATAAATGTCCTCACACCTCAACTGAGCATTTACTCATACTGTTGCTTCTGCTTGTGCTTACCTGATCAATTTAGTCCAGAAACAGAACTCTCAGCTCAGGAGAAGGGCTCTTGTACAATTTGTTGCTGGCCTTGGAGGTATAATGAGGCACACCTTTCATTTTTAGCTATCTCTCAACTAGACCCCAACCAGAGCTCTACCTTCACCTCCCCTTGACTTCTTGTCCAATTCATGGACATATTTTACTCATCTCCACCACTCGCACCTTGTGGGGGATTTGTCTGGGACCACTTCCTACATATTTTCCTTCTTGCAGAATTAAGTAGAAAAGTAGCCAAACACGCAATTTGGGGTGATCTTACCAGGTCCTCTCCTTTTCCCCGGCAAACCGAAGAATATGAAAGTTGGGCGTTCCTCTGTGGTCCACCCCTTGGTATCTGATATCATCTTACCCACTCTTTGCCAAAACTATGTTACTCTCGGACAGATATAAAAACATATGTACATCTTCCACATTAGGACTTTCACATCTCCTGCAATATTTTTTTCCTTATATTTTCTGAACTTGACAAGCTTCTGAGGGGTCCAGCAGACTCTGTGGAGAGTGAACAAGCGATTCCTTCTAAGTGAAGCAGATTTAACTGAGGAGTGTCGCATGCTCAAAGATACTTGCAATAATCCCTCCTACTCCTTTTCTGGCAAGTATCCTTCCTTCACCATATGGTGGACTCCTGCTCTCCCCTCCTGTGATACCAGTTGGAGACTGCCTTCTTCCTGCGGGTGACCATCTTGAAGCCCCACTCCACCTAGTCCAGTTTAGGTCTTAAGCCAAGCAGTCGGCTGATAGCAGTTGAACCTCAACAAGGCTTCATTTGTAAGCTCTTTCCGGCTTTCCCACGACGGCACACGCCTCCCTCCATTACCTGCCTCCATCTACTTATCCCACTGTCTCTCATGGGAAAAGCAAGGCGGTCAGTCATACACTCTGGGGTACCGGTGAAATCCCACATCGGAGACACTTTACTATAATACAGGATACCTAATAACGTTCTGAATTTTTACCACAACTTAGCACTTTCTGTTTCTTTTGATGTTTGTCTGGCAGATGGCTTTTTTACACTTTGCACCACATTGCATGGATTTTTACCTGCTACCTCCCCAAAACTCTTCCAGGTTCTTAAAAATCACTCAAAAAGTGGTTCATCCCTTTTTGCCTGGAGAGAAGGATTGAACATATTAGAGAAATCTCTGCCATCCCCTCCCATACCTAATGTCTTCATAGCAGGGTTTCAGGTTCTAAACCAAGAAGGATGAACATGAAGGGACCACCTATCAACAGGAGTTATAAGTACATTCAAAATAATTGCTAAGAAAAATCCGGGGACATCGACACGAACAATCATGGCGTAAGTGCACTTAGAGGGCTTGAGACTACGACGACTCTACCACGTCGAACAGTTGCAAACAGCAGAAAGAGAACTCGGATAGCTACAATGCGTAACTTGTGCAGGGGGTTGTCTGTGGAAGGACCTTTGTTCATCATCAGACTTTGACTCGAAGCAAGAGAGAGAGAAAGACAAAGGACAAACAGAAATACAGGAACACTGTGATAAACAGAGAAAGCAGAAATGAAAAATAACCCTCAAGAGTGAGACAAAGGACAGGACATGTAGGATGGTGGAAGAGAGAGTCATGAGATGGAGCCTTGCACAGCCTTGATGTGCTGTAAACCTGCCATTCGTCACCGGCGGAGAGCTCCTAGGACCAGCCTTGGACTCCTGCACTGCCGCTTTTTACAATTTAAGCAATGCGTAGATGGCTGTGAAATTCATATGTGCCATGATTGTTGTTAACTCATTTGAAATGACGATTTTGTTGAAAGTATCATTCCCTAATGTTGGCTGCATATCATTATCAGAGAGTTGGGGAATCTGAGCTCTGTGAATACAAGTATTCTTTAAAAACAGACATTGGCCTGGGGCATTTATGTGACATCTGCACGTCAATGTGATTGGCGCAGCTGGGTTAAAATGTATCCATGCTCGCTTCAATTTACTTCTCTCTAAATTTACCTCTGCGATCTAGATGGCCAGAGCGCCCGTGGACGTCTTTAGCGGGATCATTCTGAGCTCCTGGGCAAAGTTCTTGCCTGACATGGTATATTAGGGGTGAAGTTGAGTAGAGATCATTGGGGAGCAAAACAGATATGCGAGAATCTCCGGCCTCTGGCAGAGTCTGTACTCACGCTCCTCCATCCCCCATCTCATCGTAAACTAGTTCCCTAGTAGTAATAAGAGGGGAGGTGGATGTTCCTGCCTTCTACAGAGTCCTCACCTAGCTTCGATGGTTTCGGAAGGAGTGCGAGCCGGATGGATCCTATAGCGAGCAGCTTGTAAACTTATCATGGAGCGTGTCCTTGCTCGAGTGAGGTGGAAGCTGAGGATGTTGCCTTTCACTGTTGCGGTCTTGTTGCAGCACGGAAAGACCTTATTGATAGACAAATGTTTTCATGTGAGAGCAAGGTTCCACCTGGGATAAGGCAATAACATTCCCATTTTTGCAGCTCAAAGTAGAAAAATACAAAATACTGCTTTGATATTAGCATGGCACTTTTCTACAACTTGAACTGCTCTTCAGTGCTTTGCTGGCCTGGGCTGAGCTGGTGCAGGCAGTAGACTGTGTGCATAGTTTCCTTGTCCAGTTAGGTGCAAGCCAGATCTATCACTGTTGATTGCCTTGTCTAATTTGGTACTGGCCAGAGTCTCATAGACTGGTTCTTTCACTAAAAGAGGTCTACACTTCATGTGTTTTATTTACTGACCCGATGCATCGTTGTGTAGTAGGAGGTAGTTGCACATTGTGCAGCTGCGTCAGTCGCATGTCAATGACAGAACACGATAAATGGACACCACTGGGATTTTTGTAGTATTTAACTTCTAGTTGTTCTGAATGCATTCAATAAAGTGTGTCATCAAGAAGGTCTTCAATGTAGGATATGATAGGGTCAGGAGATCTCTAGATACGCCCCGATCATGTGTTTTTTGCAGCTGAAGACCTGTATCTCTTTTGATCCACTTACGGCCAATTCAGTCAGATAATAGGGAAGAAAAGAACAGCATTCACATGTTTGGGGTGCCTTATGAAGGTTAGGAAAATGCTAAACTTCAGGTCTGTACTTGTGCCAGAAACATGTGAATCTTTCGATATTTCTCGTGCCGGGGTTCGATGAACCGTCATATATTATGATCGTTTGCTGATACTGTCCTGCGTTTATCTGTGGCATTATAGATGTTGCTAATCACATACAATTTCCCCAGTACTATGGATAAATAAAGGTGCGGCACTATGTTAACCAGAACCTGGCTTTTTTTGTGATAAGGAAAACACAGAATAATTGTATAAATGTACTGTCAAAGCTTTGGAATTTTTAGTATCTCTACCACTCGTGAGGACTGCGAGTATGAAGAGGCGCCATTAGCCACTGAAATTTTAGATGTTGATCCGAAATCAGACTCTGTAAATTTGTGATGAGTATTTCAAGAAGTTCCAGATGCCTTGTAAAAAGGATAACTCAAACCAGCGATGGGTATAATAAGATTATTGGGATCCAATCAATGTAATGAGGAAAAGCTTTCTGGGGATGTGATCAGCCCCTGGTTCCAGACCAGATGTACAATCAAGGAAAACCTCAGTATATTCAACAGTAGATGCCTAATTATGTCTCTAGTAATGATGCATGTAATAAATAACAACAACAAAGTTGGCTGCTCTGCAGACAAACTGCCCCGCGGGCCATTTTGAATCTTGATTTGCTGCATGAGCGTGTTATCCTTCCAGGGGACTTGGCAAAGACTCTTTTCTGAAACAATCACACAAAGTAACTCATATTAGGCTTGAGCATGCAGGGACTGTTCATTTTCCGTCCACATTTACTCCTTTGAAGCCCCTCAGCGTAGTTTACATTGTAAACTAACTCTCTTTCTATTGCCATTGGTGGGCGTAAATCCATTAAATATCTTATGTTGCATGAGTTCCTTCATTTGTGATGTAAATTAGGAGTAAAAGTCATTTTTTTGAACAATATAGTTTAATAAATCTAATTTTTCTGCCATTGAGCATGTACATACTGTGATGCTCATATATTTAATACTCAGTGGAGTAAGGCAAAATGATACCCTCCATGCAGAATGTGATGAGGGGCCCCTGAGTCTCTCATTTATCATAGGTATTCAAGGACCTGGGAGTGACTGGAGACCACTTAGAGGGCTTGGGGCTTACCTGTACCGAGGCTGTACGGACCTGCGTTACATCGCCGTTACTACTCATTTCTACTTGTGGTGGTTTCCCAAACCCCTTGAGTGTAGCTGGAGGTAGAGGGGTACATGCCTGCCCCGTTCAAATTAGTGTGAGTTGGAGACAAGAGCACATAGTTGCGACACAAAGGAGCACACCAAAACGTCCTTAGGAAGGCCAGCAACACAGTAAATGGCTAGTGTAAGATCGAACATTCTGTAAAAAAAAAAAAACCTTAGATAAGAAAAAACTCTCCACTTCGCCTAGTGAGAAAATACCATGAGACTCAATAAAGTTTGACTATGTTAGTTTGTGGCTGTTTTGTAAATTCTTTGGTATAGTTACTCCCTAAAGACTCCTTTCGATTTTATTTCATCACCCGTGAGCACTGTGCCTTCAGCAGCCGAAACATGTCAGCTTGATCAAATATTGAGGGGAATCATCTTGATCAAATATTGAGGTGAAGCATCTTCCTGGCACCAAAAATAACAAAAAACAAAGGATTGGCTTCCAAGGGCTTCCTTCTGGAATTCACTTCCACATTGGAGCTTGTACACCCCAGTTTCACAGAAGATTAAATAATGGACAGTTCTTCTCTTATTGTGCATTGTAGAACGCTGACGTTTTCTTTCAGGTGGTGCACATACATGTTCACAAAACTGATAATAAAATGCAAACATGCAATAAAAATACCACAGTCTCAGTTCCACAGCAAGGGCCCTTGACAAAGCCATTATGCTGGTAAGTCGTTTTCAATATTTTGTTTGCCTTTAAAGACCTTTCCTGTGATAGCCTTTCTTTGGTGTTTTATATAGTCTTTTTCACTGGAGAAGTGTGGGACCCCCTAGCCACCTGTAGGTCCTACCTCTCACCTCTTTACTCCCCTGATCACACCTCTTGTGTGGAATCCATCTTACGTTCAGGACTCTTCCACTTTAAATAGACCTGCGGTTCCTGCAGGTGGGCGGGCCAGACTGTTGCTTGGGGGAAGCGCTGGATGTCTTCAGTTGATGGACCATGTTGGGCGCCCCGAGTCCTTTAATGTGTAGCTAGCCCTCTCCTTAAATCAGAATAACCCTAAACTCTGAATGTTAACGGAGATGCTATTTTTCAAAACCAATTATGTTGATTCGTATTAATTTCTGCCAGATTTTCTGCACTAAAAAAAAATATATAAAAGCATATTTATTCCATAGATTTTCGTACATTTAAGAACGTCGTTTAGACTTTGCAACAGGAAGTGATGTATGAAAAAGACAGGACGCGTAGTCTATGTATCCATGGTAGCAGCAGAGCTTTTAAACAAAATGTCGTATTTTCGTTTAATTTGAAACAAAAATAAATAAATGTTTACCTGCCACCTTTGCTGTTGCACAGTATCTGCAGATTTCGGGCATGCTTTCCTGTGTCGTCATTTCCTGCTTCAGAGGTTTAAGAGAGTTGTACAATTCTTCCTAAAATAAGCTTGTATGGATGCCTTTTATATAAAGAGAGACGAAGGTAGTCTCTGCTCTGAGCTAATGTTAATCCAGTGCGTATCAGAGATGGACACCTACCTTACGTACCCGGCCGCATGAACACTAGTGTCTATAAGACCTAGGTCCTTATGGGTAGACGCGGAGGATGCAAACCATGACATATCTTTCACTTCGGGTTACCTAGAAATGGAGAACCAGCCCGGTCTTGGCATCAGCCACCTATGTTTATCCGAAGAGAAGCCAGACACGCTCATATTTCCATCCTCCTCAAGTGTTTTGGGAAAGAGCACATGAGGGGCGTATTGCGTAGGCGTCAGAGGATTATGCATCCATGGGTTATTTTTTCCACGCTTTTCCCCATTGTATGCCTGTGCCTCTAGAATTCTTATTGAATAGGACGTTTCTCCAAATGTTATCTGTAAAAGGTTCCAATTTATTGGAGGAAATTGATACATGGTTTAGTTAAATTGGAAACCTCTGTTTACAGAACATCTGGTAGCGTTCTGAAACTTGTAATAAAACAAGACTACTTCTGCAAACTTTTTTGTTTTATTTGTTGTATTCTGAAAAGAAGTGCATGAGACTGCTCCATGGAACCAACCCGAAGAGTTCCTGCCTTTAAAGCCAACAGCGCATTGTCAGCGAGACCCGTTGTTTCCTCAGGTCTGGAACTGTAGGCGCATGCCATGGTTTATGTGACGCCTGACGAGCGGAATCTATGAACCCATCAAACCTACGCAGACGCCATTTGTCCCTGACAATACCACCTGCATAGCCTTCTTGTTATGACTTGAGGCTACTTGGGATTCCATTCTAGAATGGAACCTGAAGCAAAGCTTAAAGAAAGTTACTGAGGGCTTTCTCCCTAGCGGGTTGTGCTTACTGACCCTGGAACAAAGATCAAGCTTTCTTACCTGTTTGGCTCTGTTTATCATTTCACTGGCGACGAGGATGGGATCCCACCACTGCACAGGAGGTGAACTGCTGTGAGACGGCATTTGGATGCTGCTGAGTATCACAAGGGTACGCACCGGCCTGTGCGTCAAATTACAGTATTTGGGAAGTCCCTTTGCCACTGCTGCGGAGGACTGCCCAACTGGGAGAAATTAAGCCCCTTGATTCCCTATTCAGAGTTGTGTAGAGAAGGACATCACATGTGCACCGAGAGCACCGAGTAAGCATATGTCACTAAAGCGCAAAGAGGCAGTTCGCAGACAGACACAATAAGCATGTTAGAGTGAGAGGAGGCGTGCAGGGCAAGCACATGGGAGTGCAAGGAGAAATTGTGTGTAGCTGGGCAAGCACTGGACCGAGTGCACTGCAGCCTTGCGTCTGAGGTGGAGGTTAATTGCCTAGCGATATATTTTTCTAAGAATAGCTGTTGTGGCAATGCTAACCCTTTCCAGTCCACGGTTGGCTGTCAAGTCCACAGTAAGTGGTTTTGGGTGCAAATAGTAGCCTTTTAGTGGAAAAAGAAATATTAATAAAAACAACATTATGGAGAGCTTGCCAGCTCCTACTATGTAAATTACATGCCCCTGGAGAACCAGTCATACACTGGGAAGATTAGATGGAGGGCTTTGAAGCTTATGTACAAGCAATTGGGGGCGACATTTTTACTGCTGCAAGAAAGTTCGCTTTGCACAAGCATTGTTTGGGTGCTGAAGGAAGTAGAGTACTGAAATACCTTCCGCCTATCCCTGAGGAGGAGGATAATGGTGATGAGGAAGTAGATGAATATAATGCTGCATGAAACAGTTGACTGTGAATTCTGGTAAAAGGAAGAATAAAGTGGTGAGAGGTTCAAGTTTCTAAACAGGAGGAAAATGCCCAGAGAGTCTGTGGAGAGCTTTGTGGTTAGTTTAAGATCTCTTGCAGCCATGAGCAATTATAAGAACTTCTTGGACGAAATGCTAAGGGATCAACTTGGGTTAAAAGTCAACAACAAGAAAGTACAGGAGAAGTTGTACAATGCAGAAGATGTAACTTTGCTCAAGGAGACTGTAAAAAGAGCTGAAAACATGAAAGAGGGCCTGAAGTAGTTAGCTATGAGGGGGAAAGTAGAGGTTGTTCAAAAAGGGATTCAGAAAACATTGAAGGACGAGACCAACATAACCTTTAATTCTTCTAAAGGGGGCAACACATTTAAATGGGTTTGCTTTAATTCGGGTTGAGGGGTCATTTGACTATTGATGAGACTTGTCCTGCTTTGGGCCAATTGTGTTGTAAGTAAATGGACACTTTGCCTGGGTACGTTAAGGCAGGATGGGGTAGGCTAAGAGATAAACTAAATCCTCTGTAACTACAGTGGGAAACGGTGAAGGAGAAGGGACAGGTCATGATATTATTTTACAACTTGAACAAGTAGGGAACGTCAGTGATGACAACCCATATTATATGATGAGAGTTGATGTTGAGGGTGTGGAAGTGATGGCAGACTCTGATGCTAGATTCACACTCATTAGGGAAGAATACCTCTCCAGGTTCCTGAACATGTCGTCAAACCACCTGATGTCAAGTTAGCAGCCTATGGGAACAAAGCCATATATTTGGTGGGCTTTATAGAAGCTCGCTTAGAGTTTCAAGGAGTGGAGGTTCCCTCTAAGGTATACTTTGCTAAAGATGGTTTGTGTTTGCTAATTTGGCCTCAGCAAAAATACTTGTGCATAAGACTGGATCCCATCCACCCTGACCAAGTTCTGGGGGCCCAGACTGAAGTACCTGTGATAGCGATGAGTCACTGAGAATTTTTTGTAAATAATTTCCCAAAGTATTTAGTGTTAAGTTGGGTGTGTTGATAGGATTCATGCACATGATCATTCTGAAGGAAGCTGTTGCTTTAAAAGCTCATAAACCTCATGTGGTTCCCTTTGTTATAAGAGAACCATTGCATCAAGAATTGAAGAAATTATGTGATGATGGGATTATTGAAGAGATAGAGGCGTCTGAGTGGTCAACTCCCATGGTCTTGGCCAAAACGTGCAATGAGGTACTGTGTTTGTGTGTGGATCTGAGGGACCTTAATGCGGCCATTTGGGTTGACAGGCATCCTTTGCCAAATATTAGTGAGATGTTGACCACCGTATAGGGTGCCACGGTGTTCACTGGGTTGGATTTGTCCTCAGCATGCCACCAGACAGTGGTACATCCAGAATCATGGCCATTGACGTTATTTATTACACTTGGTAGATGCCCTTTGGGTTGGCGTCCATGGCTGCCATATCTGCCCCATGTGGAGAGGTGAGGCTCACTGGTTAGAGGCGGCAGACCCGTAAGCAGAGAATCGGCCAGGGACCAGGGTTCAATTCCCGACGCGGCAGGGTCGTGGACGAGGGTCAAAACGGACTCGATAATTCTCGCCTCGGTACCTACTCTAACCAGGAACACACTCGGCAACTCTGGGCATTAAGCTTGCCTCATCTCTACAATGGCCCCCCACAGACGCCGGAGATGCCTGGTTTCACCTTGGAGATACCCAGAAAGGGACCATCTCACAGGGATAGCCAGGATGGGTTCCCCAGCGGTCTATAGCGCCGGGACACTTCCGAGTAGCTGTGTGCTGAATAAATTAAAATAACATAACATAACATTTCAATGCTCCATGCACAATTTGGTGAGAGAGGTACCATATGTCACTTAGTTCTAATATGACATCTTGGTGTTTGGTAAGGATTTGGAACAGCATAATCAGGCTCTGATGGCAGTTTTGGGGGTTTGCAAGTTGTTTGACAATAAAAAAGAAGTGTAACATCAGAGTGAGTTGTGTAAAGTAGACACTGAATCATTAAGAAAGGTATTTCTCCAAAAATGAAATTAGCCGCAGCCATTGAGAGAACTCCTTTTCCATAAAACAAGGAGCAGTTATTGACATTTCTAGGTTTAGTTGAATACTATTCAAGAATCATCCCCATGTTTGCAGACAAGAGCAAGTGCATGCGTAAACTCGTTGATGGGAAAAATGTTTGTGTGGGGCAGTGAATGTAAAAAGGAATTTTACTTGTTAAAAAAAGCATTGCGGCCACTCCGGCACTTAAACCTTTTTGTACAAATGACACAACCATCATCAACACTGATGCCAGCAGTGTTGATCTGGGTGCAGTGACGCTGCAGAATCATGAAGGAATTGAGGTCACGATTGCTTCTGCGTCTAGGTCTTTGAGAGCTGCAGAGGAAGACCTATTCTACTATAGAAAAGAAGTCACTGGCCTTCTGGTGGGGAGTGAATTATTTTGCAAAGTATATGTGGGGAACAGAGATCAAAATAAGAACAGATCATATACTATTGTTGGAAGTGTTCTCCATGGGTGGGTCTGGAAGGATTTATCCTAGAATTGCACATTGGGTCACGCGGATGCCAGAATATAATTATAGAATTGAGTATGTCCCCAGAAAGAAGAACATACTGGCGGACTCATTGTCTAGATTGCCTGCCAGTGGAGTGGGGGATGACGTTGAGGAAATTGATGGTTACATGGTGGCCAGGGTGAAGGTGGTCACTGAAGGAATAATATCTCATTAGAAGTGGACAAGTGAGGTGGAGAGTGACATAGTGCATAAGGAAAGTGATGAAATATTTGGTTTAGGGCTGGCTAACAATGGGTAAAGCTTCTGGAGATGCATAATTTCCACCCAAGTGAGCACAAATTGTCTAAGGTGGATGGTGTGTTGCTGAGAAGAGTCATTGGTGGTGCTGTTAAAACTGAGAAAGTGAATAGTGAGACATGCACATGAAGGGCACATTGACAAGTGTGCCACCAAAAGACGCATTTGTATTAAGTATAGGTGGCCAGGGCTTGACCGGGATGTTGAACACAACATTAGAGAATGTGTGCCTTTTGCTTGGAGCAATAAGTTACAGAAGTTGATGAAATACTCTCCGGTGGCCTCAGATACGTCTGATTGTGCGTGGAAGAAAATTGCAGCAGATTTTACCATACCATTATATGCTTTGAAAAGATGTCCTAAGTTTACCCTTGTGGTAGTGGACTATTATTATTGGTGGCCTGAAGATGTGTTTACTGACCACATTTCTGCAGAAGTAGTGGTGGATTTCTTGAGTGAGCTGTGCCACAGAGAAGGGGCACCAGAGGTTATTGTCACAGACAGTGGTGTACAGTTTGTGTCTGAAACCATGAGGACATTTTGGGAAGTTATGGGATTGAGCATGTACCGTCTTTTGTGTACTATCCACAAAGCAATGGTTTGGTGGAGAGGTGAAAAAGAACACTTAAAGAGGAGATGCAGCTGGCCCTCTGTAGTGGTATGGAGTAGAGAGAGGCAGTTCATAGGTGGTTGTGGTCACATCGCTCGACTCCTCATGGAGTGATGGGCATATCTCCTTTTGAGATGTTTAGAGGTTGCAAACCCAGGACTTTGTTGTCTAAAGGAGTGGCGAGGAAAGTAGGTGTTTAGGGAGGAAATGCTGATGGTGTACATTACCAGGTAGGAGATTGGGTTTGGGTGTTGAAGGGGTGGAAAGTGAACAAGTGTGATTCTAAGCTTTCCAGATCTTTAGTTGTGAAGAAAGTAAACAAGTATACGTTGTTGCTTAGTGACAGAAATGTTCGGAATAGGAGAAAATTTGTGAGAGTCCCTAATTGCCTAAAGGATGTAGAGAGGTTGAGGTTGGAGAGTGAGAGAGTGCAGAATGAACTTGATGGTGAGGAGGAGCAACGCACAGTGCTCCGTGACCAAAGAGAGATTAAGTCGCCTGCAATGGATACCTACCTCCGATTGGTTTACAGTATAAGCTAGACTTCCCTTGTGCGTTAACGCTGTGCCGGTGGCTCTAGACACACCCCGTTTCCAATTCACATTTCTCATCCTTCTGTGCGACGCCCACAACAAACATGTCTCCTTCTGCTGTGCAACCCGCACATTAACTAACACAGGGCCTTGTACATTATAGCTCCTTCTCAAGAGAGTGACTAGATTCCAACTGGGCCACTCTCACTGCTTAAAGGATACCGATACTGTCTCCACTCTATCCGGTTCTTATTAAGTACCCCTTTCCAAGATGGCGCCCACAGTCACGTAGAACCTGGGCGGGTCTTCATACACGAATCACATGACACTGGACGCCCAATTAAGTAACACATTCTCACCTGTCTCAACCGGTTTATAATGGAGCACTGGAAAGTGAACATCATTTCCCGGTTTCGGCGGAGCGGGTAGGTCCTATGACCACCTTGGGCATCAGAAACGTGAGTAACTGCTTGGACCGCGTAGCCATTGTCGGACAAACTGTGGTCTCTGGACGCGTGGGTGGACAGGTGAGCGCTGTTTTGGGGTGAGCTGACTCTGACGCTGACATGGGCTGCCTGCTCCCGTGGGCGGCCAGTCAGGCTCTTGGGGTGGGCTCTCCTCCGACGGTGTTCCTTGCTGCCTGCGGGCTTGGGGACCTTAGTCTGCATGTCCCTAGCTGCACCTTGCGCACAGCAGGTGTACATTGTTCATATACTCTCCGAGTTGAGATTATTTTTACTGTACATTACAGGAGGCTACCACGCCATCCCAAAAGGCTCGCCACGCACCGATTGGAGCAGTACTAGTTTAGCTTTTAGGTGAGTTATATGACATCATCATCGGGATTTAGGTTTTACCTGAACTAAGTTTTTAAAGACTGCCTTGACACTGTGTCACATACTGCATCCATTAGTGCATGATCACTATATACGAGCGCATTTGCTTCCTATATAGTGCATGCACACGAGGAGTCTTCAGCTCCATCACACTAATGTACATTTATGATAAAGTGATTTTAATTGATTTTTGTTGGCCTTCTATGCTTCTTCCCTTTCTTCTAGGCCCCTCCATTGCGAAAGTGATAGATTAATTCACACTTTCTTAGGACAGACTTGACTAGGTACATACACATATATGTGAGACCCTGTCATACACCCTCACGATTGTAGATAGTTTGCACCACACTGGTCCTGTTGAATTGCCGCTGGATCCTCCTGACCATTAGGCGAGAAACATGTTGACCATCCGAGCTGAGCGTTGTTAGTCCTTGACTTAATGAGTCCAGACTACCGCCACTCACACTGTTTTTAAATAGGGTGGTTTACTGACCTAATAAATGACGTTATTCAGACTAATCAACCCTTTTTAATACACCCACCAACATCTACACCTACCTGGCCCTTACTTACACTCATCTTACGGCAAGGAACAAAAGATCTCCGATAAAGAGCCCCTTACAGGGTGCCCGTTGGGTATTGCAGCGCCGACCCGACGAGGAGCAAAACCCAGATGATGAAGCATGACACCTAGCTTGCTGGGCGTGTGAGGGTTTTAGTTCCACCCTTGTGGGTCCCCCACTCCCTTTTCATTTTTTGACATCATTTTTCATTTTTCACTTTATCTCCACCCGGGGTAGATTGTGTACTTCACAGAATCACCCCTGACCAGGAGGAACAGCATACTCTTCCTTTGTATGTCTTTCCAGGGCATGTATGATGGACCTCATTAAATATAGCCCACCCATTTTACTTCCTCTCTTTTGTTTAGATGTTCAGCGCGGCTGACAACCGCAGGAACGTATTGAGGTTACCTACAGTATTAATAGATACTGGTAGGCCCACACTTTCAGAACATTAACCAGAATCCTCGGGTTAGTTGGCCACTACTCCTATACTCTACAAAATGGAAAATGGATGGAGAACTAGGAATTAGCTATGGCGAGGATGCAGTCACTGACATTTTAAGAACACCGTCACTCTTAGGAGGAGATGGGAATACAGCAACTGTGTCACAGTCGGAAGACTGGACGAATTTGGTTTCCTTAAAGAAAGAATGGCTCAGAATAACTATCCATGGAGCATTGATGACAGAGTACCTCAGGGCCAACATCGCCCCTAATGGTCTCATTGTCAACATATTCCCCAGATTGTTCTTGGAGGATCCCCCATTTAAGAAGGATTGGTCCTCGGTGTCGTGGAAGTGCACCCGGGACCTCCTAGTGTTGATAATCAGCACCGCTAAGAGACTTGCTGATGCTCTGCTAATACGGATCCAGGCTCCTGAGGCAACCATGAAATCCACAGTACACAGTAACATCTTCAAACCTAAGTTAGCAGAGATAAATGCAGAAATAGCAGAGAATAGAGAGTATCCATTAAAACAAAAGATTGCTAAATTACAAAAAGATATCTCGAGGTTCGACAAGGAAAAGATCTTCCCCTACCTGAAAACTGACTTCACGCCCTCTAGAACTAGTTACTCAAGTGATGAGGAGTCAAGTAACAATAGCAGGAGGGGATCCAACAACAGTAACTCGAGAACTGGGAGCTGGGACACCCCAAACCAGAAAAGAAATAATAACCGGGCCTTTCAAAATCGAGGGGGAGCAATGTTCCCCGGACCACCACAACCCCACTTTTGGCAATACCCAATGCTCCCACAATGCCCTCCTCAATTTTACCCAGGGGTTAATCCCCAACCTTTTTTAGGCAGAGGCTGGGGCAGAGGAAGAGGGCGAAAGCGAGGAGTGCAGCATGTACAGTGGCAGGACCAACCTCAACCCCTGATGGAGACCCGGAGCCAACGCAGGGGCAAAAGGACTTAGTAATTAATTTATCAGACAGACCACTGAACAGTGTCGAGCTACGAGTGATTCGAAAGGGACTGGGCTTCGTGCCCACCCCCAGGGTTGACAGATTCAAACAAGCATGCGAACTGCATAATTTCTTTAGAAAGATTTGCCTGAAGGCCTTCTTTCAAAACGAACCCCCCTTAGACTCAAGTGACACTGGCCTACATAGACCATCCACTTTCACCCCCAGCACGGGCATGGTCCCTTCGGAAGTACTGACTTTCGAAAAAGCCGTTCTCGAAGACCTAGCAGTGGGGCGGAATAAATCGACCTTTCACAACCTCTCTAAACAGGAAATGGATGCAGCCAGGGCCCTGGCTGACGACCAATCGATCACGATTAAACAGGCAGACAAAGGGGGTGCTACAGTAATTCAGTCCACCTCTGATTATGAGACAGAATGTCTACGTCAACTATGTGATCGCAAGTACTATACACCGATCACAACAGACCCTACGACAAGACTGAAGAATGCCATCACCAGTCTGACTCTTGAAGCAGAGACTAATGAATGGATCACGAAAAAAGAGGCTGACTACCTCAATGTCCGTGATCCTGTGATTCCATATTTTTACACTCTGCCAAAGGTTCATAAAGGAACCTCACCGATCCCGGGCAGACCTATTGTGTCCGGTATAGGTTCTATCCTGGAGCCTTTGTCCAGATTCGTAGACCATTTCCTACAACCATTGGTCCAAAAAATACCTTCATACATCAAAGACACCAGTGATATCCTTGGTATTATCGAAGAGTTTGAAACCAACGGGGAGATTAGCCTCCTGGTTACTCTAGATGTGGAGGCCTTGTACACGAACATCCCACAACAGGCAACCCTCGCAGTGATTGAAGCGGTCCTCCGGAAGGAGGCATGGTCATCACCCACTCCTGTGTCGTTCATCATGCACCTGGCTTCCCTGGCATTGACTGAGAATTTCTTTGAATTCAAGAATAAGCTATTCCATCAATGCCAGGGCACTTCAATGGGTAGTACCTTCGCCCGAGCGTGGCCTGTCTGTACATGGCCGCATTCGAAAAGGAGGTCATCTGGAGCCCCACTAATCCGTTTGGCAATCACCTGAGCATGTGGAGACGCTTCATAGATGATATCCTAATTTTCTGGAATGGTTCACGCACACAATGTGATGAATTCTGCCAGTGGATCAATTTGCAGAACCCCTATTTGAAATTCACGAGCCACATTTCCACGACCCACATAGAATTTCTGGACCTTGACATCAGATTGGCTTCTGGGGGACTAACAACAAACAACAGCCTTTACAAAAAACCTACTGATAGGAACAGCCTCTTACTCTACAGCAGCCACCATCCTAAGGCACTGAGGGACAACTTACCTTTTGGTCAGTTTCTCCGTCTTAGGAGAAACTGTAGCTCAGTAGTGGACTATAAGAAAGAGGCGGATATCCTAGCGACCAACCTAGGAGACAGAGGTTATCCGACTAACACAGTACAAAGAGCAATGAAACGCGCTTGGAACAACCCCAGAGAAGCACTTCTAGAGACCAGGATGAGGGAACAAACTGACATCCTTACCTGTGTTACCTCGTTCACCCCAGCATCCAATGAAATGAAAAAAGTGATCAAAAAACACTGGGGGATCTTATCTTCTGGGGAGCTGTCCATTCCTCAACCCAGGTTCGCATTTAAGAGGACCCAGAATCTCAAAGACATTTAGATCCACACAAGGCCAGCCAGGAACGAAATACAGAACCCCCAGGGAACACTATGGGGGCTCCCACCAGTCGTTGGACATTTCCCTTGTGGCAATTGTACCTCCTGCAAACAGACGATAACCACTAAGGAGATTACCCTTTCTGATACCTTCACATAGGCACTTACACGCCATACGAATTGCAACTCCACCAACTGCATTTACCTACTGAAATGTCCCTGTGGACTAATATACATAGGGATGACGACACGAGCTATTAAAACACGCATCACCGAGCATAAGAGCAATATAAGATGCATGAAGGAGACCACCAAACTGTACACCCACTTTAAGACTTTACACCACACACCAGACTCCCTTAGATGGGTTGTTTTGGAGTCACACCCGAGAATCACATCTCAGGCACTGTTCAAACTCGAACAAAGATGGGTACACAGACTAACAGCTGATAGGAGAAGATTGAATGATGCTATACCATGGGGTGCACTGACGCACTGAGAGGACTACACTGCTTCTACAGTATTATAATTTAGTCTACACTCCTGTGACTCTCCGAATGTGAAGTGGGGTTGTCCAGCTATGAATGGATACCTACCTCCGATTGGTTTACAGTATAAGCTAGACTTGTGCATTAACGCTGTGCCGGTGGCTCTAGACACACCCTGTTTCCAATTCACATTTCTCATCCTTCTGTGCGACGCCCACAACAAACATGTCTCCTTCTGCTGTGCAACCCGCACATTAACTAACACAGGGCCTTGTACATTATAGCTCCTTCTCAAGAGAGTGACTAGATTCCAACTGGGCCACTCTCACTGCTTAAAGGATACCGATACTGTCTCCACTCTATCCGGTTCTTATTAAGTACCCCTTTCCAAGATGGCGCCCACAGTCGCGTAGAACCTGGGCGGGTCTTCATACATGAATCACATGACACTGGACGCCCAATTAAGTAACACATTCTCACCTGTCTCAACCGGTTTATAATGGAGCGCTGGAAAGTGAACATCATTTCCCGGTTTCGGCGGAGCGGGTAGGTCCTACGACCACCCTGGGCATCAGAAACGTGAGTAACTGCTTGGACCGCGTAGCCATTGTCAGACGAACTGTGGTCTCTGGACGCGTGGGTGGACAGGTGAGCGCTGTTTTGGGGTGAGCTGACTCTGACGCTGACATGGGCTGCCTGCTCCCGTGGGCGGCCAGTCAGACTCTAGGGGGGGGGGCTCTCCTCGGACGGTGTTCCTTGCTGCCTGCGGGCTTGGGGACCATAGTCTGCATGTCCCTAGATGCACCTTGCGCACAGCAGGTGTACATTGTTCATATACTCTCCGAGTTGAGATTATTTTTACTGTACATTACAGGAGGCTACCACGCCATCCCAAAAGGCTCGCCACGCACCGATTGGAGCGGTACTAGTTTAGCTTTTAGGTGAGTTATATGACATCATCATCGCGATTTAGGTTTTACCTGAACTAAGTTTTTAAAGATTGCCTTGACACTGTGTCACATACTGCATCCATTAGTGCATGATCACTATATCCGAGCGCATTTGCTTCCTATATAGTGCATGCACACGAGGAGTCTTCAGCTCCATCACACTAATGTACATTTATGATAAAGTGATTTTAATTGATTTTTGTTGGCCTTCTATGCTTCTTCCCTTTCTTCTAGGCCTCTCCATTGCGAAAGTGATAGATTAATTCACACTTTCTTAGGGCAGACTTGACTAGGTACATACACATATATGTGAGACCCTGTCAAACACCCTCACGATTGTAGATAGTTTGCACCACACTGGTCCTGATGAATTGCCGCTGGATCCTCCTGACCATTAGGCGAGAAACATGTTGACCATCCGAGCTGAGCGTTGTTAGTCCTTGACTTAATGAGTCCAGACTACCGCCACTCACACAGTTTTTAAATAGGGTGGTTTACTGACCTAATAAATGACGTTATTCAGACTAATCAACCCTTTTTAATACACCCACCAACATCTACACCTACCTGGCCCTTACTTGCACTCATCTTACGGCAAGAAACAAAAGATCTCCGATAAAGAGCCCCTTACAGGGTGCCCGTTGGGTATTGCAGCGCCGACCCGACGAGGAGCAAAACCCAGATGATGAAGCATGACACCTAGCTTGCTGGGTGTGTGAGGGTTTTAGTTCCACCCTTGTGGGTCCCCCACTCCCTTTTCATTTTTTGACATCATTTTTCATTTTTCACTTTATCTCCACCCGGGGTAGATTGTGTACTTCACAGAATCACCCCTGACCAGGAGGAACAGCATACTCTTTCTTTGTATGTCTTTGTTTTTAGGTTCACAGGTATTTCTTTATTGTCAATGGTATAGTCATGTACCTTATGTTTTGCGTGTACGTTTAGAAATGTATATTGTTTGTTTAAGGAAGGGAGGTGTGTTATGTCTAAGGCTGCTTGGAATTCCACATTCGAATGGATTCTCAAGCAAACCATTAGGACAGCTGCTGAAGGCTTCCCCCCGGGCAGGTTGTACTTACTGTCTCTGGAATAAAGATCAAGTTTTCTTACCTGTTTTGCTCTGTTTATCGTTTCACTTCTCTGCACCACCTGTGTATCTCTATGGTTAGTTGTGGTTTGTGACATCATCAGGCAGATACAATGTCATGAGCAGAGGTGTCACGGCTACTTTATCGTTCCATACAAAGGAAAGTCATGGTTCAAAGCAACACCGTAAACCACGTGTAAATGTCCGATCCACCAAGGTTAGTCCTAGTTTCTCGGGGTCACCTGTGTTTTCCAAAGTGTTCCACCAGGGCTAGCCCTTGTTCTCTTGAGTATCATCTACTGCCCAGCATCTTCCAAACTAACAAACATCCTGCCTGTCTTCACAGCCTAACAATTGTGTAGATGAGCCCATCCCTGCAATTTATGTATTTTATATATTTTGCAAATTAGTGTGTGTGTCTACTCAGCCACTTCTTAGCACTTTGAGGATGAGCACTAAGAGACAGAAGGACAGACAATGGAAGGGTTAAGTTGGGGATCCACAATGTATTTATTTCAGGGCTGATGGATGGGCGACCAGCATGACTGGTACGTCTTACAAGACGGCCACCTTCTGATTCAAGGGAGTTGTGCTGGAGACGTGTTGGTGTGGGCAGGGGAATCTTCAGCTGACTTTGCCTTTGCCTGGCTGCACGCGACGGGGAGTAGGCACCCGACCAGCCAGTGTAGGGTTCAACACAAGAGGTTAGTACTTCATTAAAGTAGAATGACCCCGCCAAAAATCACGTGACTCTCAGTCTGACCCAGACCACCTCCTGGAGAGATCTGGAAAGACACTCTTTGGGGGAGATGAAGACCAGGGACTGCAGCATGTTCATAACTTGACATCAAAGACTCCTGGGTTTGCACTCTTCCTTCTCTGCTTGGCTGCCTTTTGTGTTCCTGGGGAGACCACTGTACCCCTATATATCCCAGGATCCTCTGTCAGAAGAACAGGCTCCGAACTGACATGAAGGAGAATGCATATGTGTTATACATGTATCTAAAGCAGTGGCAAGCATCAGCCTCCTTTGTGCGTTGAGCCCCACAGGGGATTGCTTGCTCACTCCACTCCCCTTCTCCCCGTAAGAATTCGCTCTGCTCGAGGTCACTGTTTGCAATTAGAATTCTGCGAAAAAGCTTGTTTTCTTTCGCAAATGTATCCGCATTAGGCGAAATATATTTTACCGGCATCTCGAGACACCTTCCCGCAGATGTCCCTTACAAAAAGTCACCAGCGACGCAACTAGGAGGAAAGTTCGAGGAGAAAATCTCTAATTCAAGGAAAGAATGTCCCTCGGTGAGACATTTTCTACTCAAACTAGTCCCCTGCGGGCACAGTGACGCGTGAGGCCGCATTCTGCGAAATAGCAAAAATGGAGCATGTCTCCCTTCACACAAAAAAGAGATTTATTCAAGATTCCTCTGGTGAAATAAACATGTTGCACAAGCCTACTGATGCCAGCGCTCTGTGAAGCGTGACGCTTACATGTGCGCGCGTGCATAGTGCTGTGCTCTGTACAGTGATGCCGAATGCTGTATAGTAACCATAACAGGAATACTCATAACAAATAGTAATAATATGAATTATTATTAACATTTTTAATTATTATTATGAAGTTCTTTTAATAAGGAGACTATAATTTGGCCTAATTACAGCACTAATAGAATATTAATTATTATTATTGCTAGAATTACAATAATGATTATGATTATGAATATTATTATTATTATTATTATTATTATTATTATTATTATTATTATTATTATTATTATTATGGTAATAGTACCAATTATTCCAAGTATTATTGTATTGTTATTGTTTTTATTATTAATATTGCTATTATGATTATTATGAGTGTTGTTATAATTATAATTATAATAATAAAAGTAATAATAATAATTATTAGTATTACTACTACTATTATTATTATACTTATTATTATATTGTTATGGTTTTTAATATCAATATTGCTATTATTATCGTTGTTATTATAATAATAATAATTTCTATTATTATTAGTAGTATTGTAATTATTATTGTGTGGCTTATTGTTATTGTATTATTATTATTCTTGCTATTGTTATGATTATGATTATTATTGATATTGTTATGGTATGATTATGATTATCTCATCATTGTTATTGTTGTTGTTCGTCTAGTTTTGTAGGCCGGTAGATGGCGGGTGACAGGGGCGGGGCAGGAGTAAATCCGCACACAGGTAGATGGCGGGTGACAGGGGGCGGGGCAGGAGTAAATCCGCGCACAGGGTTCATTAAACGGATACAAGCTGCTGAACTGTAAAAGCCGCTGTAAAGGTATTTGCAGGCCTAGAGGAAGTGACGTTGCTATGTCCTCCTCCCCATTCAATTGCATTGCCCGGTGCTTGGAATGGGAGAGTATAAGTGCAGGTACTGTATCTCAGAGACCGGTCTGCTTCAGTGAAGTGACTGCGCTCTCCCATTACAAGGACGGAACCTTTGCAAAGAAGCGAAGACCACTTGACTTAAAGAAGTGCAGGTACTCACTAGTGGCCAGTACCTGCCCATATAAAGCACAGATCAGCCCTCCGCCTCCAGGCCTCGCCCCATAAAGTGCGCTTGCAGAGATTTTTTTTTTTAACGGAGTTTTATGTAGCGCGAACTTGACCCGAAGGTTTCGGGTATCAGAGCGCTCTACATAGCACCCGTTGCGTTACATGAGGACACATTCATTTTTGTTAGGCACGGGGAGATTGAGTGATTTGCCCAGAATCACAGGATGTTCAGCGTCATTGCTCAGACTTGAACCCAGTTCCCCAGATTGGAGGTCGACCGCCCTAGCTGTTAGGCCAACTCCTCTCCTATTCTTGTGTGGAAAGCCTGGTTTTGAAAGTCAGAGAGCATGGTGGAGTGCAGAGCCAGGATCAGTACCTCCCACCGGGTATGATGTGCATGGTCTAGATAGCCACTACCACCCAGGATCAGTGCGCATGAGTCCCGCTGGAGCACCCTGGGGCTTTGAGAGAAAGCACCACTCATGGGTGGGCTTCACCAGCAGAGTCCAGCTCAGATGATTGTGCCACTGAGAGTCTGAAGAGGGGGGCGGGAGGAAGCCCTCAGACTGACTCTGAACAGATCCAGCCACTGAGTGTTGAGAGTGGGGCGGGGGAAAGCCCTCAGACCAGACACTGAACAGATCCAGCCACTGAGATTGAGAGGGGGCAGGAGGAAGCCCACAGACTGACACTGAACAGATCCAGCCACTGAGAGTGTGGAGGGTGGGGCGGGAGGAAGCCCTCAGACTGACACCGACTAACCAGTCCTTTCTTTCTCCCACATAGATGGCCTACACCGTCACGCCGGCCTGCTGCGTGGTGCTCGCTGTGGTGGTTGTGGTGTACGCTCAGAGGCATAGCCAACAGGGTAAGTTGAAGTTCACACCAGCTTGAAAGTCCTTGTTCAATGTAACAACTGATCAATGTGATTGATTGCCTTTTGTCTTGTTTATGAGATGTTGTGTGGTGGCCCGCAGGCCCAAAATTGATTCTAAGCGGGAGCGCCATTAGAAACATAATGCCATCAGCAGATGAAGATGCATGGGTCCAGGTTCATCTGTTCTTGTGTCAAGGTCGTCAGGGAGCGTTAATGGAGTACGGATCACCCTGGAAGTCTGTGATTGGTGGACACACAAATATATCATTTCTCATTTATCAGTGAGACCTAAGCTTCTCTGTGTTGCCTTAAATGGCCTATCTTGGATCCTGGGCCAATCTATGCAACAGTAAAAATGGTTCCTTTGGAGTGAAGGACAGTAATAAATCAAAGTTATCTATCTTCACAGACCCCTATTGCAATTTGGAAGGTGGTTATCAGGCTGAGATTTCTTTGAATAGATGCCCAGCTTTTTAAATTGGATTCATTGCCCTGTGGTTTCAGATTCCATAATATGCAACTACGTTGATTACTATATGCCTTTCGGGGTCAAGATTCACATTGTTCATTTGTTTTCACACAAGTGATGTACAAATGATTGCATTGTGCATGCATTTCTTCGCCCTGATGAAGCGCCATGTTGTTGTGAAACGCGTGCTGGCCTATAATATCCATTTGATTCTTGCACATGGAGTAAAAAACCTTTTTTGTTAAATCCTTCATCGTGCAATTATAGAGCATTGTTGTTCGAATTTGTAGACCTCAAAACACGGTACTTTTATTTAAGTTGCTCTATGTCGCCTTTGTTGTCTCAAAATATGGTCCTATCTTTTAATCCAAGTGGATCATGGGCCATCCAATCTACGTGACAGTGAGAATGGTTCCTTTGGCGTGAAAGAGTGTAATGAAGTAAAGTTATCTATGACCGTACCACCGTGAGGCTCTCACGGCGCACTAGGTGGTGAACAGGGGGCACAGCGCTCCTTCTCTTTTTGACAACTTTTGTTCCTCCATGCCGTATCCAGTATATCCTATGTATTGGTTGTGAAATATCTATAATATATACCTATGAGGAGTGTAGTGTCTTTGATTAGTTGTCGCTCACCAGCCACAAGAGCTACAACAGAGTTACTATATTTAATCACTCTCTAGTAATTGTTGTAAAATGTACTTACTTTATGTGTTTCTTGGCGAAATACTATTGTCTAGCAACAAATCAATAAACGGTGACATATTAAGTAAACAAATTTAGAGGCGATGCAGCCTTAGGCCACAGTTATGAAGGGTAGAAGAAGTAAACGCTAGATACGCGGTATGATAGCGGAGTGCCTATTTTTATTATAGTGCTATAAATAACTTATAGTATAAATATTGACGCCCAAAACATCAAGTTGGCTGTCAACCCAGGGTGACCAACTGACATGGGTGCAAGTTCAGGACGGTGAGTGTTAAAATTCAGGACAAAGGGTCAAATTTCAGGACATAAATTCAGGACATGAGGTCAACATTCAGGACAAAAGGTAAGATTTACAGACGCATCAGAAGAGGTCACACAATAGTATATAAGTAAGTAAATAGACAACCACTTAAGTACAAGTAAAAATAAGTTTATACCTTTCCAGGCTCCCTGGGAAACGCCCAATGCCCGGTCCGGCCAGTCTGTCCTTGCTACCACCCTCCAATGGTGACCCTGCTCTTCACATAGACCCTCTCTCGTGTGTATTTAATTTCTTTTATAGCGCTGCTCATCCCAAGTAAGTAGGACAGCGTGTTGGGGTGCATTACATCACACACATATTATTTCGAGACAATGACTCATATAAATGTGAAAGTCAATCCATAGGAAATGTACTTAAGATAATGGGGGTTACAAGGTGTAATCATTCTTTCATCCATCATTCAGACTTTCACCATTCATTCTGTCCTTCCATCTGTGTGCCCATCCATATCAATATTCAACCATTTGCAAACCTATCCATCACCTATCCTTCCATCCATCCATCATTCCACTCATCCATCCCTCCATCCACCCTTTCACTCATCCATCCCTCCATTCATCCTTTCACCTTCTCCATTCGTACACTCATCCATCCATTCACTCATCCATCCAGCCATCTACCCTTTCACCCATCCAGCCATCCTTTCACTTGCTCATTCAATAACCCAGTCACTCATCCTTCCACCCTTTCAGTCATCCATCCATCCTTTCACTCCTTCACTCATCCATCCATCCTTTCTCTCGTCCATCCACCCTTTCACTCCTTCACTCACCCATCCATCCTTTCTCTCGTTCATCGACAACTTCACCCCTTCACTCATCCATCCATCCATCCATCCTCTCATCCATCCACCCTTTCACTCACTCATCCAGCCTTACATCCGCCCTTTCACTCAACTATCCATACAGTCACCCTTTCACTTATCAATTCATCAATCCATCCATTAGTTCACTCATCCATTCACCCATTCACTCATCCATCCATTCACTCATCCATCTATCCATCCTTTTACCCGTCCATATACCCTTCCACCAATACATCCATCTATTTACATTTTCTTCCATCCCTCCTTGTACTCACTCCTCCGCCCATCCTTTCTCTCACTATCCATCCATTCATCCTTTCATTCATTTATTCACCCTTTCACTAATCCATCCAACGATCCACCCATCCCTTCACTTACACACCTTTTCACATTAATTATGAGCTGAGCCTTAGTCTGCAGAGTTGCAGACAGAAGAGGCCCATCAAGGACTTCACCCCTGCAGCAGTTCCTAAAGCAAGGGGTGGGGCGGGGGAGGGCTCACTATGCCCCTGCACATAGGCAATCCGAAAAAGTAGAAGTCATGAGTCATGCATGATACACAGTGCCACTGTGACATGGTGTTGTTTCCAGGGCATAAGTGGGATGAAAAAACTAGGGGGGTCTCTCCAAAGGGGGTGTTCGATGTAATTAAGGGCCTGGTTTAAAACATCTAAGCTAAAAATCTGTGCTTAGCATAGTGTGATTCTGTCATTGCATCCAGATATATAACACAACAAGTAGTGTTACACCTACAAGCTAGAAGTATTTGCTTTGTCAATGGTTGCTAGTTGCATAAACTTATAAAAGCAGGAACCATGGCTTTGTTGAATATAACATTGAAAATGCATCAGTTTTAAAATTATGAGAGAGTGAAAGACCCATAAGCCTTTTTTTTAAACGTGGTTCACCCCCTTTTCATGAACTGGATTCTCGCGTAGCAGCATGGGAGTTTTTGTTCATTTCTTCCACCGGACTGAATGTCCTGCCCTAGACCGAGGCAGGAGGAGGCCCCCCACATGCAGTAAGGGCACATACTGGCCCATTGTCATTCTGTATGTGGAATCAGCCTGCAGACAGAATGACAATGGCCGGGGTGGGGCTGCTCTTGTGCTCAGAGGAGTGCGTGGTGGCCCCATCAGGGAGCTGAGGCTTCTGGCAGGGGAACAGTGATGTTCCCCAATGGCCAAAATGACGGACAAAAGGCGTCCGTAATAGGGATCGACATGGACAACAGACGTGAGGTCCAAATTACGAACGGTCCGTAAAATTTACAGACGGTTGGTCTCCCTATGTCAGCCCCTTTCACTTACCTGAAATAGAACCCTCCTCCTTCAACGTCTCCGGCAGACACCATTACTGTAAAAACACAGCTGGAAGGGAGGACTTAGGTTTAAAGAAAAGGGGTGGAGCCAATGATTGAAATAACCACTCTCACCCTATCACAGGCAACCAACGGGTGAGAGGGAGGAGACAATAATACAAGAGTCCAATGGAGATGAAAGAAGGGGGACAGGAGGCGGGCACTATGAAAGGAGTGTAATATACAAGCAGCCTTCCTAATCCTTCACACATAGTCTGCTAGGGGCCTGGCCGTGGATGTGCCAAGAGCCACTGGAGAGGGTCCCCTTGGCATCCGTATAGCCAGGAGTGCTGGTAAAGATGGCTTTGTAGATGACGCAGCTGGTTTTGGTGTGGGCATACAAGGGCAGCAAGAGGGAGTCCATCCGGATGGGAGTGGGGTGGTCAGATTTATTACGGATGTGACTTGTGGCAGCATGGGTAATGCCTCTAAAGGGGGCAGCATGGAATGTTGGAGGCCATGAAACAGAGCGTCCCCCCATCCAGATGTTGAGTATGAGGCCTTGAGCAGCAGGTCTGCAGGGCGGACAGCTTCAGATTCAACTGTAGAGAGAGCTCTCACACAGCCAGGCCGGCCCACTGTCACATCACAAGGATGAAAAGACTGAGGTACAAAACATCCATAGGAACGAAGAAAAAGAACTCCGTGTGACTGAGTGAGTGCCTTGGTGAGGTTATGACGCAGACAGTGAGAGGCGTAAAAAATCCTGGGGCATATTATCAAGAACGGCGTTAAAATTATCGCTGCTTTACGGCAGGAAACTATATAATATACCCCTCCTGATTTTGAGGCACAGAGTAGTGTCCTAATGGCATATTTTGTATAATAAATGTCCCTCTTGGCATCAACAATCATTTGATAGCTCACTTCTGTTGATGAAATGCAAAACCTCACTACGTGCTCACGTCCTCAACTCTGCAGCTCGGTTTTCTCTTCCTACATCTTGTACCTCCATATCACCCTTCTCACGACCTTATTTATTTGAATCTAGCTCTTTCTGTACCACCCTCACTTTTTTCTCCCAATGCCTTCTCACTACCAACTCTCTTTGCACGCGTCTCTTTTTTAATGCACACTTCCTGTTTTATCTCTATCTACCTCCCTGTCTCTACCTCTTAACTCTCTCTTCCTCATGTGCTTTCATCCTCTGTATCAACCTCACCTCTTTTTCTACCTCAGCTCTCTATTTCACCTCTCTTTTCTACCTCATCTGTCTCTCTACTAAACCTGTTTCACCTCCATGCCACATATTTCTTTCTACTATTCATCCTTCTCTCGTCCTCCAACACTACTCTTATTACCTGCCCTGTCATTCCATATTTCCTCTCATTTTGCACCTTTCCTTATCTCACGGGTCTCTCTAGCTTGCATCTCTAACTTCTTCTCTCATTCCTTCGTCTCTCGCTCCACTTCTCTCTAATTCACTGCTCTTTCTACCTTACCTTTCACAGTTCATAACCTTCTTCCTCTGCTTACGTTTCCTTCTCCTTGTCTTTTAGCTCTTCCGCCTCAGTCTAAGACCCTATCTATCTCTAACTCCTACTTCTCTGTCTACCTCTTCTACTTTCTACTACTCTCTTTCCTTCTGGCTCTGTCACCTTTTGCTCATTCCCACACGTCTCTGTTTACCTCACCTATCTTTCTACCTCAGACCTATCTCTACCTCTCTTCTCCGACTTCTTCGATTCTTGTTATTCAATTCCCTTCACGTCTGTCTTACCCTGTTGGCTTTGTCTCTATCCTTCTCCCTTTTCCTGGCCTCTCTTATTACTCTTATTCAGAAGAGTAAGGGGTCCCCCTCTGCCAGAGAGCTGGAGACATAGAATGAGGAGAGGCAAAGTCATGGAAGGGAATGAAGGAGCATAGGATCAGATTTTCACCTGATGGAATGGTGAAAATCCTAAGAACGGTGGTTTGATTTTCACTGTTGCAGCAAGAATGCCAGCTGTGAACTGGGATTTATTTGTGAGTAAAATATCCAGCAATTAAAGCAACGTGTGAAGTGCTGTTTGTATATGTCTTATTTTAATATTATGTAGAAGTCATCACACAGCTACCAAATCACTGTTTTAAATGACCAAGATCTTTCAATAAGAAGACATAGACTGGTGGACCATATATTTCCACGTAAAATACTGTTGCAAAAAACGCCAATATCAAAGGCTCATTTCTCTATTAAGATTTCTTTTGCTAGTGATTGGCTGGCGGACGCCGTGAACCCCGAGTTTTTGGCTGTTTTTGTGGGCCCCGCTGTCTGAAATTTTAATGTATACTTCAATGAGGTTTAGCACCACGATCGATTGAATTAGCTGAAAATGGATAATAAATTCAATGTTATTCCATTCTGGGGTCCCCAAAATATCTTTCTGACGCGGTCTCACACATTGTGGGGGCACTGTCTGTTTCTGGAGGCTGCAGCGTGGAGATAGCTTGCACTCTGTGTCTATCAGACAGTGTGTGAATCCGATTTTCCAGGTAAAGCTCTCTGGAGCCTTCGGGTTTAGCTAGCGCTATATAAAACTCTCAAATAAATAAATAAAAAAAGTGGCCGGCTCCTGCAGCAAACTGCATGCAGAGGGGCTGTCAGTCTTCGTGGAGCAAGCATCACGATGACTGTGTGGCACAAGTGCAGCAGCAGGGCCGGACTGGACGTAACGCACACCGGGCGTTTCCCCAGTGGGCCGCCAGGGTGCGGGCCAGTTTTGGGCCCTTGGGAGGCCATTTTTGTTACCAGGGGCCAGCAAAATCGGCCCTCTGCAACATCATCGGACGAAACTGGCCCTGGCAAACAGCTCGGCTGCACCCCCTCCACTTCCCGTGGGTCCGGCCGAGCAGTTTGCCAGGGATGGTTTCGGTTCCCAGTCTGGCCCTGTGCAGCAGGCTGTCAATCACAGAGCAGGCCATCTGCAGGAGTACTCTTCACCTGCTAAATAACAGGCAGGAGTAAAGGAAGGAGTACTGCTGGAGTACTGCTTCACATGCTAAACAACAGGTCAAAGGAAGGGAAGGAGTACTGCCTTGGTGGATCTGGCTCCCATCGCTTCTCGGCCTTTTGGCTAAGATCAAGTGTGAATCTGAGTCCCTGTTAGTAAAGGTGCAAAGAGGGCAGAGTTCTTTCAGTTTGACTCACCGTTGCCACTTTACCCCCACATTTTGTGGTCAATTCATAAAGGTATTTAGGTAAATTACGGAAGTGTGAGTTCAGGTACTAAGAATTGCCTTTTTTAATCGGCCCCAGTATTTGGAACGGATTTTGGGGTTTTCTGTGAGAAGCAGCCTGCATGAGGAGCAGACATTAGGAGTGAAGCAAGCAGCAAGTGGCGCAGGCAGTCAGTGTGAAGAAAGCGGAATGCGAGCGGCATGGGTACCAGGCAGTCAGTGTGAAGCATGCGGAATGTGAGCGACATGTGGAGCAAGCAGTAATCTCCTGACTCAGGGGATGGTGGGTGAGCAAAAGCAGAAAATCTCAGTTGCGTGGAGGGATCAGCTGCTTAGGCTGCGAAGCGGCAAGGGAAAAGACCATCCCGCTGCTCCTTAGCCCCCTTTAAAGGGTCCACGATCGCTGACCCAAAAAACGGCAGGATCTAGATTGGACCCGCCTCCATGCACTTGAGTGCTTCCTGGGCATACATGCTTACGCCAATCATGGCGAAGGTCGGGACTGGTGCTGGCCGCGTCACCAGCACCTTCCACCAGCCCCGCCCCTTTTTGGCGTCGGGAACCGGCACAACCACCATAGTTGCGGCGTGCCCGAGTCCCGGTTGGTGTCTTAGCATATGGCCAGGTATTGCCGAATTCCCGCCCCAAAACGGCCATCCATACCCAAACCATGGCCCCCACGGGTACCACAACCCCTCCACTCTCCTCCGAGGCGTAGCTACACATCAAAACACACTTGGCTTGGGTTGGGGGTCGTAAGAACCCCATATGTATTTTATTAAATGATAAAACATATTAAAATGTGCCATATTTACAATATGCAGAAAAGCCGTCCAACAATCCAGAATATTCATACATCAACCAAATTTCTTACACATTGTATTTATAATTATTTATGGATAAATAACCTTAACATAGTGTTTAATACATAGCCGTTCCTAAACTAAAACTAAATTATTATTTTTTTTAAATATGCGTATCCCGAATTGAGCCTACGGGCAAGGTCATGACTGGTCCAATTACGTGTCAGGTCCACCCCTCTCACTGGAGTGATCTTGCGCAGGAGGCCCGGTTATACAGAAGGTTCCCTCCTTCGGGCACCCCCATACCCTCAAATACTTACCCCAAAGGGGCTGTGCTGTTATGCCAACTTGGCTCCCACGCGATTGTGCGGGGATTGACCCAAAGGCCTACTGGAAGCGGAACTTCTCCACCACTGCACCCTCTCGCCTACCGGTCTTAAATGCCCGCTGGAGTTTCATGGGAGACCATTGTCCCCCCAGGTGTCCCCATTAACAATGGTGATGCCTACTAAGAACAGTAAAATGCCCCACCAATCATGACCTTACTGCCACCGGCCAGCATAGTTGACCGACTATTTGGCCACCCCCTCACAGAGACATCCTAGGGTCATGCCCCTATCAACCATGGCAGCAAGTTCTCTAGGAAAATGTCATTGCCCAGTTTCGAGAGGTGAACTCCATCCTGCAGGTTAAACCTCTCACCCCGTATACACCCATGTGCAATGGTTTGGAGTTTTGGGGACCTAAACAGCTTGTCAAACTGTTTCTTAATCCTTTTTACCAAGTAGTTCAGGGCCCAGAGCGGCTCACACCCGCCATTAGAACCAGGGAATGATGTGGGACCATGCCAAGACTGTCTCTGGGCCCTCCTCGCCAACCACCCTATCTCAGCAATCAGAGCCTTGACAACGCTCTTCCTACAAATGCACCAAATCATTGCCCCCCAGATGCACAATTGCCGCTGCGGGGGTATGTGAGTCTTAGCTAGCTGAACCTCCAACTAGCTCCGCAACTGCCCTAGGCGCAAACCTCCTTGACCAAGCAAAGACACATTGAAACCTGACCGATGGGCCCTCTCGTCAGGGTCTCATAGGTACAAGGGACGAGGCACAGACCAGGGGTCGCAGCCTGGCCTGCAGCTTTGGATGTAGGCCTGAACTGTCCAGCTGTGAGTGAGGCCGATGTGATGGACAGGTAGAGAGCCTGTGAGGGAGAGGGGTCACACTGAAATCAGGTGGGCAGGAGCGGTGTACGGTATGGAGGAATCGTCGAATAAATGTCAAACATGTAAACAAGTCTTTTTGTTACACTCTCTCTCTGCATCTACATCACTTCCTGGAGAAACCCACTTGAGGCAAGAGGCAGAGAAGATTCTGATAAACCTGTTTCTTTGAATTTTTCAGAAATATATCATTCAGCAGGTTAATTAATCCACCCTGGCAAATGCCATTTATTTCTGAAAGTGGTCCATGTTTTTCCCCTTAAGTGCAACAAGTATGTATGTCCAGGCACCCTAAGTGCAACGGGTAAGCCCAGGAGCCCTAAGAGCGACAGGTGTGGCCAGGTGCCCTTAATGTGACGGTCTAAGTGGGATAGGTATGCCCCGATGTGGGTCCCGTGTTCATTATGCCATCAGTCTCAAGCTACATCCTACTGACGAGGCCCCAATAGGTCAAACCGGTTTGGGGTTGCCTGAGTGTTCCTGTTCGGACAGAACCTGGCCTGGCAATTTGGGTTGACTTGTCCAATTAAAGTAGGAAGAAGGCTGATTTGCATATGGATTATTGCTGTCTGAGGGAGCGTGATGGGTAAACGTATGATGAATGGGATGCAGCCCTTAGTAGTTACCAGGGGATGAGGTTAATTCAATCCTTCCTTTCTCATCGTGTTGCTTTCCTCAGTATATCTCTTTCTGTAGTTTTAATCGGCCAATGCTCAATCTTTTTTCAGCTTTATTCCTTTTTCACCCATCTACATCATCATCCCTTTCCACCCTATCCTTGTCCGGCTCTCTGTTTTCCTTTCCACTGCCTCTCTCATTCAGTCTCCTCCAACTCCTCTCCCACAGATCTCTTGCTTACTTGGCTCTTTTATCTCACTTCCCACTTAGTTTTTCTTCCCACTCTTTTTCCAACTCTTTCAATGTATTATTGCATTTTCCTGTTCGCTTCACTCTCCTCTGTTGTCCCCTTCTTCTTTTGCTGCTTTCAGTTTAGAGTTGCAGTGGAAATAGAACACCGACTAGACTCCCCGAACCCTAACCTCTCTGCATCACCTCGTCTAAAGCAAGTTAGCGTCTCACTAGCATCTGATTCACACTGACACTGAACCTCTGATTGATGTGTTAGGTCTCGGTCCCGCCAGATAAGAACATCTTTATTTCATCCTGGCCCGGACCAGTAGCAGGATTTTTAGCATTTGCCGGATGGAACCATTGGTGTAGCCAATGTGTCACGGCCCCTAGAGCAGGGAAGTAAACGGGCCCAGAAGCTGCTGTCTGAATTGTAAAAGAGTGCAATAATGAGGAATGAGGACTCTGAGCCCTTGTGTCACTGCACCTGCTGCACCAAGGAGCAACGCCGCGGGATGGAGCCCTCCACAAGCAAATTAAGGAAGTGCAGTAATTGAGTGCTGCCCCTAGGTGGCATCCGAGTGCTGTTGCTTTATGTCAGCTGTCTGCTAATAGCCTAGTGCAGTCTTTCATAAAACAGTGCACTATAGAAGTGAGTTCCACTTAGACGCATTGGAGCAGATTTACAACTTCTGGCGCATCTCTGCAAATCAGCAGGGATGCGCCAGAACAGATGCGTCACGCAATCCCCCCCTTGTGCCACCACGGATGCGTCGCATTTACAATGCGGCGCACCATGGTGCAAGGAGGGGCAGATGCGTGACTTATCTTGTGGTGTACGGGCGGCGCATTGTTGGAATCGCGTCGTAAACGCGACACAACTCCTGCAATGCACAGGGGCCGCCCATACTTAATGTGGTGCGTCACTCCTTACGTAAGGATTTGACACAGCATCGTCGTAAAACTGACTCAGTGAAATCTTGTAGATTTCACTGCGTCAGTTTTACAGGGCTTTCCTGCGAGGGAACACCCACCCTGCGACAGAACGCCCACATGAAACCTGACGCAGGTTTCATGTGGCGCAGGGCTTTACTACGTCACGCATCTGCCTAGATGCATCACATTGTAAATAAGTCGCAACGTGGCGCATGGTTACCCCACCGCTGCATCACAAAAGTGACGCAACGGCAGCGTAAAAGTGTCGCAAGGGGCTTGTAAATGTGCCACAATGCGCGCACATTAGCTTCTGTGGTCATGCTCAGCTTCTGAAATACGCCGTTCCTGGACCAGCACTGGACCCCCTCACATAGCGGCCCGGCTCTGCGTAGAGAGCGCCAGGAGACGTCGCCAGGAGACGTCTTTACTCAGTAAGATCGGACGTCTGTGCAGCAGTCCAGGGATGCTGAAATAGCCGCTGCCTCTTAAGAAAGCTGGCTCAGCCTTCTAATAAGAGTCATTTCCGCCGCTTCACCTTGAGCCCGACATTGGCTGTCAGCCGGAGACAGCATTATTTCAGGCTCAGTGCACCCTCCCAGGAGACAGCCTTTACTCGGCTCACATTTGTGTCACACACTGCTTTAAGTGCATGCTCTATTTGTGTTTTTTTTATCTCTCTGATACCGACATAAAAAGGGAAGGAAAGGGCTTCATTTGAACAGATGGTATCTGTGGTATCGAATAACAGCTCTTAGCCGGGTTGAAAGCCAAGCGCCGCTGGCATCATCTTCTAAGCGCTATCACCCTGACTCGAATAAACGCAGGTTGACTCGGAGAAGAGTTGGCACAGCCCTTGCATCACAAAGTGGCAAAGGGTGGTGTCTTCAGACCCAGGGTGGTGCCGCGGACAGACTAGCTGTTACCAACAAACATAGCAGGACACATGGTGCAATGGGTCATACATGTTGCTTTGAGCACAGTTCAAACATAAGAGGCCGCATGAGGAGTTGCAGCGCTGGTGTGTGCCTGTGCCGACATTTTATGCAGAGCGCGGAGACTGGCGATGGAGGAGTCGTTGTGAGTGAAGGGATCCGGGCCAGGCATTTCCAGGCTAGCCATGCCATTCTGGTGTGCCTGGTTGATGCGGGGTTGCAGTCAGTGTGGTGAAGGTGGCCGAGGACTGTCCATTCTGGTGTGCCTGGTTGATGCGGGGTTGCAGTCAGTGTGGTGAAGGTGGCCGAGGACTGTCCATACTCGTGTGCCTGGTTGATGCGGGGTTGCAGTCTGTGTGGTGAAGATGCCGAGGACTGTCCATACTTGTGTGCCTGGATGATGCGGGGCTGCAGTCTGTGTGGTGAAGGTGGCCGAGGACTGTCCATAATTGTGTGCCTGGTTGATGCGGGGTTGCAGTCTGTGTGGTGAAGGTGGCCGAGGACTGTCCATACTTGTGTGCCCGGATGATGCGGGGCTGCAGTCTGTGTGGTGAAGGTGGCCGAGGACTGTCCATACTTGTGTACCTGGATGATGCAGGGTTGCAGTCTGTGTGGTGAAGGTGGCCGAGGACTGTCCATACTTGTGTGCCTGGATGATGCGGTGTTGCAGTCAGTGTGATGAAGGTGGCTGAGGACTGTCCATACTTGTGTGCCTGGTTGATGTGGGGTTGCAGTCAGTGTGGTGAAGGTGGCCGAGCACTGTCCATACTTGTGTGCCTGGATGATGCGGGGTTGCAGTCTGTGTGGTGAAGGTGGCCGAGGACTGTCCATACTTGTCAGCCTGGATGATGCGGGGTTGCAGTCTGTGTGGTGAAGGTGGCCGAGGACTGTCCATACTTGTGAGCCTGGATGATGCGGGGTTGCAGTCTGTGTGGTGAAGGTGGCAGAGGACTGTCCATACTTGTGAGCCTGGATGATGCGGGGTTGCAGTCTGTGTGGTGAAGGTGGCCGAGGACTGTCCATACTTGTGAGCCTGGATGATGCGGGGTTGCAGTCTGTGTGGTGAAGGTGGCAGAGGACTGTCCATACTTGTGTGCCTGGTTGATGCGGGGTTGCAGTCTGTGTGGTGAAGGTGGCCGAGGACTGTCCATACTTGTGTGCCTAGTAGATGCGGGGTTGCAGTCTGTGTGGTGAAGGTGGCAGAGGACTGTCCATACTTGTGTGCCTGGTTTATGCGGGGTTGCAGTCTGTGTGGTGAAGGTGGCCGAGGACTGTCCATACTTGTGAGCCTGGATGATGCGGGGTTGCAGTCTGTGTGGTGAAGGTGGCCGAGGACTGTCCATACTTGTGAGCATGGATGATGCGGGGTTGCAGTCTGTGTGGTGAAGGTGGCAGAGGACTGTCCATACTTGTGTGCCTGGTTGATGCGGGGTTGCAGTCTGTGTGGTGAAGGTGGCCGAGGACTGTCCATACTTGTGTGCCTGGATGATGTTGGGTTGCAGTCTGTGTGGTGAAGGTGGCAGAGGACTGTCCATACTTGTGTGCCTGGTTGATGCGGGGTTGCAGTCTGTGTGGTGAAGGTGGCCGAGGACTGTCCATACTTGTGTGCCTGGATGATGTGGGGTTGAAGTCTGTGTGGTGAAGGTGGCCGAGGACTGTCCATACTTGTGTGCCTGGTTTATGTGGGGTTGCAGTCTGTGTGGTGAAGGTGGCCGAGGACTGTCCATACTTGTGTGCCTGGTTGATGCGGGGTTGCAGTCTGTGTGGTGAAGGTGGCCGAGGACTGTCCATACTAGTGTGCCTGGATGATGCGGGGTTGCAGTCTGTGTGGTGAAGGTGGCCGAGGACTGTCCATACTTGTGTGCCTGGATGATGCGGGGTTGCAGAGTGTGTGGTGAAGGTGGCCGAGGACTGTCCATACTTGTGTGCCTGGATGATGCGGGGTTGCAGTCTATGTGGTGAAGGTGGCCGAGGACTGTCCATACTTGTGAGCCTGGATGATACGGGGTTGCAGTCTGTGTCTTGAAGGTGGCCGAGGACTGTCCATACTTGTGTGGCTGGATGATGCGGGGTTGCAGTCTGTGTGGTGAAGGTGGCTGAGGTCTGTCCATACTTGTGTGCCTGGGTGATGCGGGGTTGCAGTCTGTCTGGTGAAGGTGGCCGAGGAGTGTCCATACATGTGTGCCTGGATGATGCGGGGTTGCAGTATGTGTGGTGAAGGTGGCCGAGGACTGTCCATACTCGTGTGCCTGGTTGATGCGAGGTTGCAGTCAGTGTGGTGAAGGTGGCCGAGGACTGTCCATACTCGTGTGCCTGGTTGATGCGGGGTTGCAGTCTGTGTGGTGAAGGTGGCCGAGGTCTGTCCATACTTGTGTGCCTGGATGATGCGGGGCTGCAGTCTGTCTGGTGAAGGTGGCCGAGGACTGTCCATACATGTGTGCCTTGATGAGGCGGGGTTGCAGTCTGTGTGGTGAAGGTCGCCGAGGACTGTCCATACTCGTGTGCCTGGTTGATGCGAGGTTGCAGTCAGTGTGGTGAAGGTGGCCGAGGACTGTCCATACTCGTGTGCCTGGTTGATGCGGGGTTGCAGTCTGTGTGGTGAAGGTGGCCTAGGACTGTCCATTTTTGTGTGCCTGGTTGATGCGAGGTTGCAGTCTGTGTGGTGAAGGTGTCCGAGGACTGTCCATACTTGTGTGCCTGGTTGATGCGGGGTTGCAGTCTGTATGGTGAAGGCGGCCGAGGACTGCCATACTTGTGTGCCTGGATGATGCGGGGTTGCAGTCTGTGTGGTGAAGGTGGCCGAGGACTGTCCATACTTGTGTGCCCGGATGATGCAGGGCTGCAGTCTGTGTGGTGAAGGTGGCCGAGGACTGTCCATACTTGTGTACCTGGATGATGCAGGGTTGCAGTCTGTGTGGTGAAGGTGGCCGAGGACTGTCCATACTTGTGTGCCTGGATGATGCGGTGTTGCAGTCAGTGTGATGAAGGTGGCTGAGGACTGTCCATACTTGTGTGCCTGGTTGATGCGGGGTTGCAGTCAGTGTGGTGAAGGTGGCCGAGGACTGTCCATACTTGTGTGCCTGGATGATGCGGGGTTGCAGTCTGTGTGGTGAAGGTGGCCAAGGACTGTCCATACTTGTGTGCCTGGATGATTTGGGCTTGCAGTCTGTGTGGTGAAGGTGGTCGAGGACTGTCCATAATTGTGTGCCTGGGGGATGCTGGGTTGCAGTCTGTGTTGTGAAGGTGGCCGAGGACTGTCCATACTTGTGTGCCTGGTTGATGTGGGGTTGCAGTCTGTGTCTTGATGGAGGCCGAGGACTGTCCATACTTGTGTGCCTGGATGATGTGGGGTTGCAGTCTGTGTGGTGAAGGTGGCCAAGGACTCTCCATACTTGTGTGCCTGGATAATGTGGGGTTGCAGTCTGTGTGGTGAAGGTGGCTGAGGACTGTGTACAAAAGGGTAAAAAGACTGTCTGAGATAGGATAAAGAGTGTCTATTACAGAGTGTAAAAAGTATGCCTGCAAGGGTAAAAACACTTGTCCAAGAGAGAGGGTAAAAAGACAGTCTGTGAGAGAGGGTAAAACCATTGTCTGTGAGAGAGGGTAAAAAGAGTGCATGAGAGAAGGTAAAAAGAATAATCAAAGATAAAAAGCGTGTCCGAGAGAGGGTAAAAAAAAGTGTCTGTAAGTGAGGGTCAAAAGACTGTCTGCGAGAGGGTAAAGTGAGTGTCCGCGAGAAAGAATAAAGACTGTCTGAGAGAGGGTAAAAAGAGTGTCTGTGATAGAGGGTTAAAGACTGTCTGTAAGAGGAAAAAAAGACTGTGAGAGAGGGTAAAAAGAGTGTCTTCAAGAGAAGGTAAAAAGAGTATCTGAGCGAGGGTAAAAGAACTGTCTACGAGAGGGTAAAAGACTGTCTTTGAGAGGGTAAGACAGTAAAAAGACTGTCTGAGAGAGGATAAAAAGAGTGTTAGTGAGACAAGAAAAAAGGACGGTCTGCAAGTAAAAAGCGTGCTTGTGAGAGAGATTAAAAAGATTGTCTGTGGGAGAGGGTAAAAAGATTGTCTGTGAGAGAAGGTAAAAAAGATGTTTGTGAGAGAGGATAAAGAGTGTCTGTAAGAGAGGGTATAAAAGAGTCTTTGAGAGAGGGTAAAAAGAGTGTCTGCGATAGGGTAAAATAACTGTCTTCGAGAGGAGAAAAAGAGTGTCTGTAAGAGAAGGTGAAAAGAGTGTAAGAGAGGTTAAAAAGAGTGGCTGTGAGAGAGGGTAAAAAGAGTGTCTGTGAGAGAGGGTAAAAAGAGTGTCTGTGAGAGGCTAAAAAGAGTGTCTGTGAGAGTGGGTCAAAAGACTTCATTCGAGAGAGTAAAAAGTGCGTCTATGAGAGAAAGGGTAAACATAATGTTTGTGAAAGAGGGTACAAAGAGTGCATGAGAGAGAGAGCTTAAAGAGTGCCCGTGGGAGAGGGTAAAAAGAGTGTCTGTGAAAGAGGGTAAAAAGAGTGTCTTAGAGGTTAAAAAGACTGTCTGCGAGAGGGTAAAAAGTGTCTATGAGAGCAGGTCAAAAGACTGTCTGCGAAAGGGTAAAAAGAGTCAATGAGAGAGAGGGTAAAAAAAGTGTTTGTGAGAGATGGTGCAAAGAGTGTTTGAAAGAGTGCATAAAGAGTGTCTGTGAGAGAGGGTAAAAAAAGTGTTTGCAGGAATGAGTTGGTTAGTGGACTGCCAAGCTACACAGCTGTTGTAGGACAACGTTTCTGGAGTTGTTAATAGCCTGAACCACCTTCTAGGTTAATTTGGTTATGTGTTCCCAGATAGAACTATGTTTGCTTGTGATATCTAGACCCTGATATCCAAAGACTTCCCAATGCCGCTGTTTTCTATAGTTAGGTGGACATTCTGCTACCTAGAGCTAAGCTAGTACAAGACAAGCTGGATGTCACTTGTTATTCAACTGTGTGCAGACTCGTTGAGCCATTGACTCCTCGTGACTCTACTGTGAGAGTAGTTCAGCCAGATGCAGACCCTTCGAGCCAACCAGTCCTGTGACGCTACTGTGCAGTGTTGTTCATTCATGTGCAGACCTGCTGAGCAATCCACTGCTTGTAACTCTACTGAGCAGTTTTTGTTTAACCATATGCACACCTGTGGAGCCATCCACTCCTTGTTCCTTTACTGTGTAGTGTTGTTCAACCATATGCAAACCCTTTGAGCCGCCCACTTCTTGTGACTCTACTGTGTAGTGTTATTCAACCATAGGTGAATCTGTTGAGCCGTCCACTCCTTGTGACTCTACTATGTAACAGAGTTATTCAACCATATGCAGACCCTTTGAGCCATCCACTTCTTGTGAATCTACTGTGCAGTGTTATTCAACCATATGCACACCTGTTGAGCCGTCTACTCCTTGTAACTCTACTGTGTAGTCTAGTTCAACCATATGCAGACCCGTTGAGCCATCCACTGCTTGTGACTTTACTGTGCAGTTTTGTTCAACCATATGCAGACCAGTTGAGCCATCCTCTACTATGCAATGTTGTTCAGCTATATGCCGGCCTGTTGAGCTCTCATCTCCTTGTGACCCTTCTGAGCAGTGTTGTTCAACCATATGCAGACCCGTAGAGCCATCCGCTCCTTGTGACTCTACTATGCAGTGTTATTCAACCACATGCAGACCTGTTGAGCCATTCACTCCTTGTGACTCTACTGTGAGAGCAGTTCAGCATGATAAAGTCCCTGTGACTCTACTGTGCAGTGTTCAACCATATGCAGACCCGTTGAGCCATCCACTGCTTGTGACTTTACTAAGCAGTTTTGTTCAACCATATGCAGACCAGTTGAGCCATCCTCTACTATGCAATGTTGTTCAGCTATATGCCGGCCTGTTGAGCTCTCATCTCCTTGTGACCCTTCTGAGCAGTGTTGTTCAACCATATGCAGACCCGTAGAGCCATCCGCTCCTTGTGACTCTACTATGCAGTGTTATTCAACCACATGCAGACCTGTTGAGCCATTCACTCCTTGTGACTCTACTGTGAGAGCAGTTCAGCATGATAAAGTCCCTGTGACTCTACTGTGCAGTGTTCAACCATATGCAGACCCGTAGAGCCATCCACTCTGTTGGACTCTACTGTGAAATGTTGTTCAACTGTCTGCAAATCCGTTGAGCCGTCCACTCTGTGTGACTGTACTGTGCAGTGTTTTTCAACTGTCTGTAGACCTTTGAGTCATACACTTCTTTTGAGTCTACTGTGCACTGTTGTTCAACCATAGGCGGGCCTGTTGAGCCGTCCACTCCCTGTGACTCTGCTGCGAATGGTTGTCCAACCACATTCGGCCCGTTGAGCCATCCACTCTCTGTGACTCTACTGTGCAGGGTAGTTCAACCACATTCGGCCCGTTGAGCCATCCACTCCCTGTGACTCTCCTTCGCAGGGTTGTCCAACCACATTCGGCCCGTTGAGCCTTCCACTCCCTATGACTCTCCTGCGCAGGGTTGTTCAACTATAATTGGCCCGTTGAGTCGTCCACTCCCTGTGACCCTCCTGCACAGTATTGTCCAACCACATTCGGCCTGTTGAGCAGTTCACTCCTTGTGACTCTACTGTGCAGGGTTGTCCAACCGTATTCGCCTGTTGAGCCGTCCAGTCCCTGTGACTCTATTGTGCAGGGTTGTCCAACCCCATTTGGCCCGTTGAGCCATCCACTCCTTGTGACTCTACTGTGCAGGGTTGTCCAGCTACATTCGGCCCATTAAGCCATCCACTCCCTGTGACTCTCCTGCGCAGGGTTGTCCAACCACATTCGTCCCATCGAGTAGTCCACTCCGTGACTCTTCTTTGCAGCGTTGTCCAACCCCATTTGGCCCATTGAGCTGTCCGCTCCTTGTGACTCTACTGTGCAGAGTTATCCAACTGCATCTGTCCCGTTGAGCCGTCCCCTCCTTGTGACTCTACTGTGCAGGGTTGTCCAACCACATTCGGCCCGTTAAGTCGTCCACTCCCTGTGACTCTCCTGCGCAGGGTTGTCCAACCACATTCGGCCCGTTGAGCCGTCCACTCCCTGTGACTCTCCTGCGCAGGGTTGTCCAACCAAATTCGTCCCGTCGAGTAGTCCACTCCGTGACTCTTCTGTGCAGTGTTGTCCAACCCCATTCGGCCCGTTGAGCCATCCACTCCTTGTGACTCTACTGTGCAGGGTTGTCCAACCACATTCGGCCAATTGAGACGTCCACGCCGTGACTTTTCTGTGCAGTGTTGTCCAACCCTATTCGGCCCATTGAGCCGTCCACTCCCTGCGAGGCTCCTGCGCAGGGTTGTCTAACAAGATTCGGCCTGTTGGCCATCCACTCCTTGTGACTACTGTGCAGGGTTGTTTAACCACATTCGCCCTGTTGATCTGTCCACCCCCTGTGACTCTCCTGCACAGGGGTGTCCAACAACATTCTGTCCGTTGATCCGTCCACTCCCTGTGACTCTCCTGCGCAAGGTTGTCCAACTACATTCGCCCCGTTGATCCGGCCACTCCCTATGACTCTCCTGCGCAAGGTTTTACACCACATTCGGCCCGTTAAGCTGTCCACTCCCTGTGACTCTCCAGCGCAGGGTTGTCCTACCACATTTGTACCGCTGAGCCGTCCACTCCCTGTGACTCTCCTGTGCAGGGTTGTCAAACCACATTCGACCCATTGAGCTGTCCACTCCCTGTGATTCTACAGCGCAGGGTTGTCCTTCCACATTCGTCCCGTCAAGTGGTCTACTCCGTGACTCTTCTGTGCAGCGTTGTCCAACCCCATTCGGCCCGTTGAGCCATCCACTCCTTGTGACTCTACTGTGCAGGGTTGTCCAAACACATTCAGCCAATTGAGACGTCCACTCCGTGACTTTTCTGTGCAGTGTTGTCCAACCCTATTCGGCCCATTGAGCCGTCCACTCCCTGCGAGGCTCCTGCTTAGGGTTGTCTAACCAGATTCGGCCTGTTGGCCATCCACTCCTTGTGACTACTGTGCAGGGTTGTTTAACCACATTCGCCCCGTTGATCTGTCCACCCCCTGTGACTCTCCTGCACAGGGGTGTCCAACAACATTCTGTCCGTTGATCCGTCCACTCCCTGTGACTCTCCTGCGCAAGGTTGTCCAACTACATTCGTCCCGTTGATCCGGCCACTCCCTATGACTCTCCTGCGCAAGGTTTTACACCACATTCGGCCCGTTAAGCTGTCCACTCCCTGTGACTCTCCAGCGCAGGGTTGTCCTACCACATTTGTACCGCTGAGCCGTCCACTCCCTGTGACTCTCCTGTGCAGGGTTGTCAAACCACATTCGACCCATTGAGCTGTCCACTCCCTGTGATTCTACAGTGCAGGGTTGTCCTTCCACATTCGTCCCGTCAAGTGGTCTACTCCGTGACTCTTCTGTGCAGCGTTGTTCAACCACATTCGGCCCATTGATCCATCCACTCCTTGTGACTCTCCTGCGCATGGTTGTCCCACCACATTCGGCCGGTTGAGCTGTCCACTCCTTGTCCCTCTGCTGCCTATAAACCATGCTCACAAGTCTGGAACATGCAATGGTGGCCGCTTGGCCTGTATGTCTGTTGGAGCAGATGCTCCTGAGCGCTTCTGATCCTCGCCACATTGCACAGAGAGATCCAGGCCAGGAGCAGAGCGCGCAGGATTAGAGGAGGGATTTCCCTTCTGTCAAACTTCGACCAGCTACAAAGAGGAGCGAATTTTAACCAGCTGTCAAAAGTCGCAGCCCAAGGGGAGAAGCTGCTATTTAAATAAAGGAAGCATGAGACGTAATTAGAGCAACAATCTGTTTGTTTTACTTCAGAAACTTCCATCCAGTTCGGAACTGCCAAGAAATGTGAAAATAGAGGAATGCGACGAGCAGAAATGAAATGCAGCCCCTTAACCCAGGCTATGCTTCTGGAGAGACAGGCGAGGTCAGGCAGAGTCAGCGGGGCTATACAGACTGTGAGGCCGAACAGACTCAGGGCGGCAGGCAGGGGCCAGTCAGACTCAGGGGGGGCCAGGCAGACTCAGGGGGGCCAGGCAGACTCAGGAGGGCCAGGTAGAGTCAGGGGGGTCGGGGGGCCAGGCAGACTCAGGGGGGCCAGGTAGAGTCAGCGAGGTCAGGCAGAGTCAGCGAGGCCAGGCAGATTCAGGGGGGGAGGCAGGCAGACTCAGGGGACCCAGGCAGACTTAGGGGGGCGAGTCAGAGTCAGCGAAGCCAGGCAGACTCAAGGGGGGGGGCAGGCAGACTCAGCAAGGCCAGGCAGAGTCTGCGAAGCCAGGCAGACTCAGGGTGGGGGGGGGGGCAGGCAGACTCAGCGAGGCCAGGCAGAGTCAGCGAGGCCAGGCAGAGTCAGCAAGATCAGGCAGAGTCAGCAAGGTCAGGCAGAGTCAGGGGGACCAGGCAGACTCAGCAAGGCCAGGCAGAGTCAGCGAAGCCAGGCAGACTCAGGGTGGGGGGGGGGGGCAGGCAGACTCAGCAAGGCCAGGCAGAGTCAGCGAGGCCAGGCAGAGTCAGCAAGATCAAGCAGAGTCAGCAAGGTCAGGCAGAGTCAGGGGGGCCAGGCAGAGTCAGTGAGGCCAGGCAGAGTCGGGGGGGCAGACAGACTCAGGGGGGCCAGGCAGAGTTAGCGAGGCCAGGCAGACTCAGGGGGACAAGACAGACTCAGGGAGGCCAGGCAGAGTCAGCGAGGACAGGCAGAGTCAGGGGGTCATGCAGAGTATGTGAGGCCAGGCAAATCTGCCGAAAACCATGGACATGTCAACAACTCTTTTGAATGATGTATTCATCCCATCATTCCTGTTTCATTTTCAACCAGTCTCTTACCTGGAGATTGAGGTGATTGTCGATTTTTAAGGCGATGGCGTGTCATTACCGGTTTGTATGGAGATTTGGTTTCGGTTTCAAACAGGCAGGATATCTTGCAGGTCTTTGTCCCACCCCCGTGCTTGTTGTCTCTTCTCCTTCTCACTTCATCTGTGCTGTGATTTGTTCGTCTGCCTCCTCTCCCTGTCCTTTACAGGGCCAGTCCTGCCCCTTTTCTCCAACTATACCAGGGAATTCCTGCGCCACTGGGGTTACAAGTAATGTGGAAAGACCGCAGGCCCGTTAAATCCCGGAAGCAGCTACCAAGTCCTAATACAAATAGGACTGAAATAAATAGGGTGGGGTAAGGTGCATAAATCTCACTTCAGGTTAAGACCATCGTTGCACTCACCATAATGATCATACCTAAGGTAAAAACTTTACAATGTGTATTATGTATGCAAAACTTTGCAATGTGTATTATGTATGCAACACTTTACAATGTGTATTATGTACGCATGTAAATATACGACTGAAAGATAGTTTTTCAACTATAAACTCATGCATGGATGTAAAATGTTCATGATCAAATTTTCTTTTTATTAATGACCTGGAGACACCTCCTGACTGTTTGGGCGCTATATAAAAATAAACTAGTTATATTACCCCAATTGGAAGGGTGAAAAGAACATTTAAGCTATTTTGCTAAAGCAAATTACATGCTTATTTTCCAGGACTGAGGAGATGACCTCGTGAATAAATTAAAATGACAGTTTAAAAGAAGGGTTACACTAGCTTGGTGCATTTTAAAAGAGCAGTTTTTCAACGAGTAAACATTCTGTCTTGAATGTTATAATGCATGGGAGCTTAAAGTGCGAGAGACCAGAGTTGGCTTTGAGTTGCAGCTTTACCTGTCTCCAGCACACCTCCTTCGCTTTAGAAATGCTGACAAGGGTTTCCCACCTTGCCTTCCAGAAGGACGGTGTCTGGCAATGCAGGCGCGTCACGCACGTCAGTCAGTTATCAATGTGAAAGGTGCAGGCCCAACCCATGGGCACTTCACCATAAATTAAACCTTATAACTGGAATTATGCAATTCTGCAGCCACTGTGCTTTTCACATAATGATGGGTTTGCTGTATAATCTGCAGATTTAAAACAAAAATGTTTGTAGCTCAAACGGATCAAAAGTTACTAAAACCGCGGTGACGTGTTCCTGCGCAGGGGAAGGCCTTTCCCAAAGGGTGACTGTTCATCTTTCAGTTCTTTCTTGTTGTAGTTGGTTGTTAAACTAGTACTAATGAGGTGAAATCTTAGCACAGACAGTGTTAATATGTATAAAATACAATTGAATGAAATAATACTATCACAAAATGTGCTGCATTATGCTGCATAATTTGCTGTTTCTTGCCCCATAATTTAGTCAACTCTGCCCCATAACTTGGCCCTCTAATGCCACATAATTCCAATGGCTGTGCTTATGACCTGTGGCCTGTGTCAGTGGATACCATCCTACCTTCGTCTGGTGCATAAAATAGGTTGCTTCGGAGACTTCCTTTTTGAACGAGACTCTCTGGAAGACCATGTTTATTATTTTATTTATCTATTCCAAGCTGCTTTCGTAACTCTATCCAAAAAGTACAGAGTGTTTTTACAGTTAAGAAAGCATGCCGCAGGTGAGGTGCATTCTTCCGGCTGATTGAGCTCTGATAGGAGAGCTGCACGCTTCATGGCGCTCTGCGGTTTTACACCCTGGGAGCAGAGGCTGCTGGGAAGGGGGCGTCGTTGAGTAACCGTGCTTCACGGGGTTATGGAAGTCGCGAGCGGTACCTGCCAGGGTCGGCTAAAAGAAATTGCCTTTTTCATTCGCAGTGGTTTGCCGAGCCCGGGGACTGCGTCGGAAAGTTCAATATAGCTTCAAATCGAGAAAGATTAATGCTGCATAAGCAGGACTTTAGGCAGCATGAAAAAAGTGTGGGGTCTCTGAAAGGGGTTTGACGTATGTATTTAAGGGTGTGGCTTAACCATGTAAACTGCATTTCTGTGATTTCCGTAGTGGGCCACCCACCCAATCAGTATGTTAGTTCCACTCTGAGCTTTCTGTCAGTGCATCCAAGTATGTAACACTAACACTGACATACACCTCGAACCAGCCAGGATTATTGGCTTTATAAATGGTTGTTGACTGTTTAAGATAAGTGAGTAACAACAATGATTTGGTTGTCAATAATTAATGATGAAAATGTTTTAATTCTGAAGTTGTGAGGCTGAATTAAACATTACCGAGGCGCGTGGAAGGGGTAGTCGTCTAAAGGGTCTCTCAATCACTCCTGTTTCGTTCAGTCTATGTTAGACATATACGCCCTTTTTCTCTCCACATCTCATAAATCTGCGTATTTTACAACACAATTTATCTCTTTCCTCTTCAGCATGCCATTTTCAGTCTCCTGAGTGCACGTCCTCGCATCTCCTTCACTTCATCTGCCCCCAAACACACAACACACCCACTCACTTGTACACACTGAGTTTTATTGTACTTTCGCATTGTCAATTATTTAACAACTGTGCACCTCCTTCAGACACATTGCGTGGAATCACAACTGGATTATGGGAATATTGCTCTGTGCACTCTGCAGAGAGGCCAAGTATTGGGTGGCCAAATATTCTGAACACCTTTTTGACCCCCTGATAGCCACTGTGAACAACTTGTAGTGCCTTCAACCTCAGCTGGGAGCTTTCAGTCGTGGCCCGTTATAAACACCTGGCGGCAACTCAGTTCGAAGTCTGCATTAAACAAGAGTAGCTTCAGTGCGCATGGCGGTTTGGCCGGCCTGAGGCGGCTAGGTAAACCGTCATGCGCACTGGCCCACCACTCCCACTTCAGTACTGTTACACCCTGGTCCTGCCCCCAAGACTCGGTACACAGATGAAATAAAACAATAATAAAATGAGTTTTAAACCTGTTTTATTATCGTTTTATTCCTCATGTTATTCCTCATGTTTTTGAAGGAGCTGGCAGGAGGGGCGACGCTCCTCCGCCATAGAGGAGGAGCCACCACTGCAACCAAATAGAGCAATAAGCAACAGAAATGTGACCAATCAGCGTTTGAAAAGGACCGTCCACTGCCTGTCAACACATGTTGCTGTTTTTTAATAACGTTTGACCCTCATGTTTCAAAGTACATGCCATGTGTATTGGCTTCCTCAATGCTTTTACAGGTTAACATAGATATATAACATTATTGTTCTGTACAGCTCTGACGCTGCCCTTTGCATGAACAAGGTCATCCGATCCTGTGTTTTTTCCTGTGCATGTTGGTACTTTCATGACTTCATGAGAATAGTAAAAGTGTAATTACCACAAGACACACCGACTATTCAAACCAACATGAGACAGCTTCAGTGGTACTTCTCTTCCTGGTGAGCCCAGGGCAGCAACAAACTGCATTAAATTAGCATGTGTTTGATGCATTGTCAGGTCAGTTACAGAACCAGAGGTACAGGCCCACCCTGACTTTCATCCTTCTGAAGATGATAATATGAGAAATATTGCCTTAAATGATAAAAATGTCAGATGTTATGTGCCAAGCAACTCAACGCAAAGGCAGTCACTTGGATTAAAAGTTTAAAAGTATCTTGCACATTTTCTGGAATATTTCCTGGAGTATGATTGGATTGACCAGTTTCTTTCCCTTCCCGTTAGTCACTCTCTCACTTCGTTCTTTTTCAACGCATGTGCTTTGAGCTGCGAAGGTAATTTAATAAGAGAAACAAGAACAAGTGCATTCATGCCGGCTTCCTCCCTTCAACCTTCCTTAGAAACTGTCCTGTTATTTGAGATTTTTAATATATAATGCTTTCATTTATGAGGCCCCGCCCAAGGAAAGCCTTCTCATCAGCCTGATGTCATGAAAAGAAATCATGAATAAAACATACTTACAACTATACATACATGGAGGGGCCATGAGTCAGCCATTTTCATCCATTGGTCTGTTCAGCTGTCAATCACATTTTGCTTTATCCAACTAACAGAATAAATCATGAGCAGTGGGTCAGACCACTTAAGCCATTAGTTCTCCTGCGCTGTAATCATATTTTCATGTGATGGGAATTAAAGCTAAAAATGGCTTCCGAGTACATCTGCATGCTAAGAAAGACCCATAATGTGCCATTAAAATTATATGCAACATTCATTATTTTTTTACATGACATATGTTTATTTTAAGCATATGACTGCCATGTCAAGGCGTAGTATTCTTTTGCTATTCAAAATGTCAGTAATATGTAACAAACTGCAAACATTTAGCAGCAATGAAGTCTGGTGTCCATTTCTGGGGAGTTTATTCTTCAGATGAAGCAGCATTGAGGAGAAATCTTAAGGAGGAATATTTAGAGGGGAGGAATGAAAATATTAGAGAAAAATGCACGTTCTTTTGTGAAAGCTCAGAGTTCTTTCATTAGAAACGAAAGCAGTAAACATTTGCAAGAACTATACGACTGGATTTAAAGTGCTAACGTGCAGTGTAAGCACTTCAAAGTGAGAGACTCGAGAAGGGAGCTGCAGGGGGCACAGAGCGTGCTATAGCTGTAAAGTAGTCCCTCGGCTCAGTGCAAGCACTGGAGAGGAGGCGGACAGATATCCCCAAACAGCCAATAGCATTAAGTGAGAGAATGAACACTTCACTGAGCTGACGCAAAATGTCACTGACATAGTCTCTAACCAATTTCCAAAAGAGGCTGGTCGAATAAATCCAATGGTAGACAGAGGTTGCCCAAAGCCCACTCTATGTATATTGTTAGCAATAAGTCTGACAGCGATATAGTCAACACCCAGACCTAAAATGCAACGTACTGAAGAAAAACTGATGAATGAGAACAGACACAGATGAATCCAAATGTGATGGAAGCACAGGCGAGAGCGAGTTAGTATTGGTAGCGGACTGCGCAAACGAAGAGTTAATGACGGGAGACTGAGACGGAGGCTCGGGAGTCAGATTATGGAATATTTAATTCAATTAGTCAAGTAATGCTTTAATCATCTTTGGCTTTAAAGCTCGTTACATATTCACGTCTCTTTGTAATGCTTTATTCATCGTTGGCTTTAAAGATTACTACATATTCAGTTCTCTGTTGTGCTTCATTCATTTTTGGCTTTAAACATTACTACATATTCAGTTCTCTTTGGCACTCTATTAAAAATGAATGGTTCAGTGAATAAAGTCCTTTGTGAATGGTATTGTTAGAGTTCGGCTTTTGCTTATTCTTAGTGCGGGAAGCTAGAGATTTCAAGGCAGAGATGTTCAGAGGGAGAGAACTTACGATAGGTGATGTCAACTGGAGTTTTGAGAACTATTGCAAAGCAGTAGTGGCTGCTAGGAAACGGTGGCAGGGGGAGTGGCTTCGAGAAAAAGAAAGAAAAGACTTTCCTGTCGAACGCCGGCCGCTGCCTCTTCGCCGTCCTCCTTCGTTCCCTGCCTCCCGGCAGCACCCAGGTTCACAGACTCCCCTAGCCAATCACGACGATTCTGTCACAAGCATGACAGCAGCGTCGATATTGGTCTGAGCGCCATGGTTCGGTCCTCAGACAGCGAGTGTGAGCCTGTACATGTTCTCCACCCGGCGGTGCAATACAACCAGGTGGAGAACATGGTACGTGTGAATGACTGTGTGACCGGCCCAAGACGGCCAGCCAAACCATCATGCGCACTTAAGTGGCCATCAATCCTCCCCCTGCTGACTGTGACGACAGCCCAGCCCAGCCCCGCCCTGCAAAACTGCCTCAGTACAGAAAAATCAATGGATAATAACATTGAGTTATTTTCATTTTATTTTTCCTTGACACTGCTTAAAGAGCAGTGGGGCGGCGAGCCTCCGCCTTGGTGGACGAGCCGACACTGTTGTAAAGTTATTCACCAATTGGCCTTTTTAAGCTTTGTGAAGTATTTAGATAGTACTAGTTACCCGGGTTTTTAGTTGGTAGTTTTTAGTTGCCCAAGCAAGAAAACTTGAAATAAATGTGCAGCACATTCAGGTGCTGTGTTGCAGGGACAGGTTTGATGGTCCAGGGTTTGTCCCGTATGGTGTTACCCTGTGTATTGAGGCTGAAAGCAATATGGCACGATACACTTCCAAAGTAGAACTTTTTTTTGTAAAGGCCTTCGTAGCCCATTGGTATCCTTTCAACAAATGTTGCTATTACACAATGCAATGGTCCTCAATTTACCAACCTTGGAAGGATGAAGGCTGAGCTGACTGTTGGGATTTGAACTTGTGAACTGCAGGTAACTCCTCAAGTCAGCAAGAACCTTTAATTGAGTCCTCTTGCTATCTCCATCAGACAAACCGGAACTTCACTACTCTGCAGGGCTGCTCCCGTCCTGCCTTCTATTCCTAGCCCCACCCCCACATACACCTCGGCAGGTCTGCAGAACTGTAACCGGCACTGGTGAAACACACACCCAGTCTGTGGCAGCACAACATGTGAGGGGTGTTTACAGCAGGGTCAAGACCTGATTTTGGGTGGGTCGTGAAAGTTCAAGCAATAAATACAGATGCCTGTAAATTCTGTACTTATCGTGTCATATTTGCTGCGCTTCAAAGACAGAGGGAAACATTTCTGCTTTCTAATGTGGGGAATGGTGTTTACAAATGTTCTCAGTTTTGCAGTCAGAGAACAAAAAGTAAAGTGAAATATGTGAAAAGCTTTATGGGCTACAGGTGTGCGAAAGGCTGCAGGATGTCATTTTTCTTGAAACACAATGAAATGTAAATATCTGCAGCAGCGGCTTCTCCGCTAAGGCGCAGGAGCGCCGCCCCACTCCATTTTGAGCAGTGGACGAAGGCAAAATAAAATGATAAAACTATGTTATCGCTTTATTTTCCCGTTGTCAGGCAGGCTTACAGGGAGGACCGCGCCTGTCTGTCCTCACAGCCAGCAAGGGGAGGAGTGGTGTGCACTTAAGTGCGCATGACGGTTTGGACGGCCGTCTTGGGCCAGCCCAACAGTCATGCGCACTTTGTATGTTCCCCACCAGGCTGTCATACACAGCCTTGTGAGAAACATGCCCAGGCTCCCACTGCCCGTCTGAGCGCCGGCTGTGTATTACAGCCTGGTGGGGAACATGCACAGGCTCCCACTGCCCATCTGAGCGCCGGCTGTGTATTACAGCCTGGTGGGGAACATGCACAGGCTCCCACTGCCCGTCTGAGCGCCGGCTGTGTATTACAGCCTGGTGGGGAACATGCACAGGCTCCCACTGCCCGTCTGAGCGCCCAACCAGATTTTAATGGGATCAAAACAAATCAAGACACTTTACTTAGTGATGCACGGATGATGAATACTCACGGAAATCCGATTTCCACTCGTGTGTATTGTGTGTCTGTAAGTCTGTGCAAACGTAGTGGCCTTTTCAATGAAGAGCGCGGTCTGTATGTAACAGCGCGCTGCCACGCGGTGCTTAACCTGCACTAAAAAAATAGCACCGCCTCGTGTCCATTAAAGCTCGTGAAAGTTTGTCTTTCTAAAGAGTGGGTCGTGGTTCTAAAGGGTTTGGAAAGCACTGGTGTACAGGAAACAGATCAGACCGGTTGTGCGTGAATGGTGCCCGCCTCCAAGGAGGGACGGGGGTGAGGTCAGAGGGAGAGAGAGATTGTCTCGGACAGCCTCGGCCAGGCCTAGCTCCATTGCCGTCAGCTTCTCACACAGTACTGTTTCAATTCATGAACAGAGATCAATAATAAAGAATAAAAATATAACTGTGACGTGATCTAAGAACACCTTGTATGTTGGGATCTTTCAGCAAGCATGGTGTCTCAGCCAAGAGCCGAACTCCAAGTACCAGAATGCAATTCACCGGCTGGATGCAATCCCTGCTCATTTTACATGGGGCGTTTTAACAGCTGTGCTAGTTGCAGAAAATAAAGCACACGTTGGCCGCAGGTCACGCAACGTGATGCTGTAGCCGTACCCGCCCCCTCCCGCCACATGGGCAGGCGTAAAACACAGAGAAGCCGTCGTTCAGAATTTCCTGGGAGACTGAATTGCTGTCTATAAAGGCCTTTAATGTGATCGATCTACCCCGTGATTGGTTAACTTGAATTGATCATTGTTTATTTTCCTCTTCCTGAGATAAACGCCGCGCATGTTAATGAACCGCGCGGAGCTCCGCGGGCGCCATCATTGATTCCCCGCTCGGAGCTCAGGGGCGGCAGGCGCGCGACTGCCTCATTACTGGGGATTGCGCGCGGATGTTTAACCATCGATGTCCCTGACATGGATGCCCGTATCTATGGATCCCTCCGAAGGCCTCCAGTTAAAGAGTTCAATGCCGTCTTCCTGCCCAATCTACGTCATCAACAATCGCCAACAACGGGGGTTCTGGACTGTCCCTTTGTTTGATGACGTCTGGTTGGGCTTTAAAACCCATTGGGATGTAATTCAGTAGAAGGCCCACTTGCTTGTATCGGAGTTCACATCCCACACTTAGTGTGATTCACTTTTGTCTGTCAGAAAGCCCAGAAGGTTGTGTAGTCACGCCCACGGACTGTGTGACCTGCTGGCTCCAAGCGAGGGGGTTCTATTTCATTTATTAATTGTGCATGGTTTATGAGATGCGGACAGTGCATTATAACACATTCTACATTTAGGATCTCGATTTACATACAATAATACTACACATTGTTACAGAGATGAATTTGTAGGTTAGTAGTAGGACTGCAGAGTCCGCGCTGTTCTAGTCACCAGACGTAGGATCATAACCATAAAAGTCACAATTACAGTCGGGTAGATCTCTCTAGGAGGGAACACAGCTCCTGGATCTTGAGGTGACTTTCTGGCGAAGGGTAATAGGCAGTGCTTTAAATGGGCCGGTTCTCAAGAGAAAGGCTATACGTTTAATTGGAGAGTACCGGCACTTTTCAAAAACAAGCAGGTACTCTGGTACAGAGTACCTGCACTTCTATTTTTCCATTTCAAGCACTGGTAATAGCGAAAGACAATCTATACATTTACAGTAGAGAAAATGGATGCCTAAGTAACAAAGTATTTCGCTAGTAGGCGCGATTACAGAGAGCGCTTAGAAAGGTGAGGTGACCTGTCTAAGCACTAAACAATGCCAACAGGGGGCGCCATATCTTAGGCGAACGCCCAGTGGAGGCCTTTTTCATCAACCATTTGCTTTCAAGGCAATCATTCTGCTTCTCAGCGAGCGAGAGCCCCAGACTCCGGCCAGTTTCTGAGAGATATTGTAGGTTAAACAGATTTTTATAAGCGCCTACTGCCTCTGGGAGCCATTTTAAGAGGCGATTCCTGGTGTGATACGGTCATATTATGCATGGGTTTGAAACATGCCTGGGTTTGTATTTGTATAACAAACGTTCACTCCGTAGGCCATCTTGCCACTGAATAACGGGTGTTTATTATTACCCACCTCAATGACACTCATTTTGTAGACCTCAGAAGGATGAAAATCTCTAAGGGACCTGCCAAGATTTGACCCTATGGCCATAAGGTCAAACACAGGTTTGCCACATTGGATGCATCAGTCCACTGAGCATCACAGCCCTGATTGGCCTTTAGTGGGACACAGATCCTTTTTTGCAGTCCTGTTAGAAGGACATTACCATAGTCAAGCTGAGACTTACTGCCGACCAGGAAGAGCAGCCGACCATAGAGGGAGGGCGGCTAACCCCCTGTGGTCAGTAGACAAAGAGCACAGCAGCAGCAGGGCGAAAGAGCAAGCCAGGAAAGAGGCCAGCGAGTGACCAGTGGTGTTTGGGTTAAAAGGGCCAATCGAGAAAGAGGGGGTGTGGTCACAAGCAGAACTAAAAGGCAACAGGGACAAATTGGTCCACAACTTTGTCGCCATAAGCGTGCCTTTCACCTATGGTGGTTTCCCGGAGATTATGCAGATGACGAGGTTCACCTATTCAGTGGAGTGAGCGATGGGCTCCTCCTGAATGTATGTGGGTCACTCAAGCTGCGGGTTCTAGTAGTCGTGTGGGAGCAGTCGGTGGTCAGTAAACCAATTTCAGCGTGGTGGGGTGTCATGAGGTTTAACAATAAATATCTTCACAGAGGGACGTGAAAGGGCAACTTCCAGGACAGGGTCCTTGGGATGCTACAGCAGGGACTCTTGAGACAAGTGCCCGGACAGGGTCCTTGGGATGCCTTACAGCAGGGGCTCTTGAGACAAGTGCCCGGACAGGGTCCTTGGGATGCCTTACAGCAGGGGCTCTTGAGACAAGTGCCCGGACAGGGTCCTTGGGATGCTATGGCAGGGACTCTTGAGACAAGTGCTCAGACAGGGTCCTTGGGATGCTATGGCAAGGACTCTTGAGACAAGTGCTCAGACAGGGTCCTTGGGATGCTACGGCAGGGACTCTTGAGACAAGTGCCCGGACAGGGTCCTTGGGATGCTATGGCAAGGTCTCTTGAGACAAGTGCCCGGACAGGGTCCTTGGGATGCTACAGCAGGGACTCTTGAGACAAGTGTCCGGACAGGGTCCTTGGGATGCTACAGCAGGGACTCTTGGGACAAGTGCCCGGACAGGGTCCTTGGGATGCTACAGCAGGGACTCTTGGGACAAGTGCCCGGACAGGGTCCTTGGTATGCCTTATGGCAGGGACTCTTGAGACAAGTGCCCGGACAGAGTCCTTGGGATGCCTTACGGCTGGGACTCTTGAGATAAGTGTCCGCACGGGGTCCTTGGGATGCTACGGCAGGAACTCATGAGACAAGTGCCCGTACACAGTCCTTGGGATGCCTTACTGCAAGGACTCTTTAGATGAGTGCCTGGACAGGGTCCTTGGGATGCTACGGCAAGGACTCTTGAGACAAGTGCTCAGACAGGGTCCTTGGGATGCTACGGCAGGGACTCTTGAGACAAGTGCCCGGACAGGGTCCTTGGGATGCTACGGCAGGGACTTTTGAGACAAGTGCCCGGACAGGGTCCTTGGGATGCTACGGCAGGGACTCTTGAGACAAGTGCCCGGACAGGGTCCTTGGGATGCTACGGCAAGGACTCTTTAGATGAGTGCCCGGACAGGGTCCTTGGGATGCTACGACAGGGACTCTTAAGACAAGTGCCCGGACAGGGTCCTTGGGATGCTACGGCAGGGACTCTTTAGATGAGTGCCCGGACAGGGTCCTTGGGATGCTACGGCAGGGACTCTTGAGACAAGTGCCCGGACAGGGTCCTTGGGATGCTACGGCAAGGACTCTTGAGACAAGTGCCCGGACAGGGTCCTTGGGATGCTACGGCAGGGACTCTTGAGACAAGTGCCCAGACAGGGTCCTTGGGATGCTACGGCAGGGACTCTTGAGACAAGTGCCCGGACAGGGTCCTTGGGATGCTACAGCAGGGACTCTTGAGACAAGTGCCCGGACAGGGTCCTTGGGATGCTATGGCAAGGACTCTTTAGATGAGTGCCCGGACAGGGTCCTTGGGATGCTACGACAGGGACTCTTTAGACAAGTGCCCGGACAGGGTCCTTGGGATGCTACGGCAGGGACTCTTTAGATGAGTGCCCGGACAGGGTCCTTGGGATGCTACGGCAGGGACTCTTGAGACAAGTGCCCGGACAGGGTCCTTGGGATGCTATGGCAGGGACTCTTGAGACAAGTGCCCGGACAGGGTCCTTGGGATGCTACAGCAGGGACTCTTGAGACAAGTGCCCGGATAGGGTCCTTGGGATGCTACAGCAGGGACTCTTGAGACAAGCGCCCGGACAGGGTTCTTGGGATGCTACAGCAGGGACTCTTTAGATGAGTGCCCGGACAGGGTCCTTGGGATGCCTTACGGCAGGGACTCTTGAGACAAGTGCTCAGACAGTGTCCTTGGGATGCCTTACGGCAGGGACTCTTGAGACAAGTGTCTGGACAGGGTCCTTGGGATGCTACGGCAGAGACTCTTGAGACAAGTGCCCGGACAGGGTCCTTGGGATGCTACAGCAGGGACTCTTGAGACAAGTGCTCAGACAGGGTCCTTGGGATGCCTTACGGCAGGAACTCTTGAGACAAGTCCTCGGACAGGGTCCTTGGGATGCTATGGCAAGGACTCTTGAGACAAGTGCCCGGACAGGGTCCTTGGGATGCCTTACGGCAGGGACTCTTGAGACAAGTGCCCTGACAGGGTCCTTGGGATGCTACGGCACGGACTCTTGAGACAAGTGCCCAGACAGGGTCCTTGGGATGCTACAGCAGTGACTCTTGAGACAAGTGCCCGGACAGGGTCCTTGGGATGCTACGGCAGGGACTCTTGAGACAAGTGCTCAGACAGGGTCCTTGGGATGCTACGGCAGCGACTCTTGAGACAAGTGCCCGGACAGGGTCCTTGGGATGCTACGGCAGGGACTCTTGAGACAAGTGCCCGGACGGGGTCCTTGGGATGCCTTACGGCAGGGACTCTTGAGACAAGTGCCCGGACGGGGTCCTTGGGATGCCTTACAGCAGGGACTCTTGAGACAAGTGCCCAGACAGGGTTCTTGGGATGCTACAGCAGGGACTCTTGAGACAAGTGCCTGGACAGGGTCCTTGGGATGCTACGGCAGAGACTCTTGAGACAAGTGCTCAGACAGGGTCCTTGGGATGCCTTACGGCAGGGACTCTTGAGACAAGTGCCTGGACAGGGTCCTTGGGATGCCTTATGGCAGGGACTCTTGAGACAAGTGCTCAGACAGGGTCCTTGGGATGCTACGGCAGAGACTCTTGAGACAAGTGCCGGGACAGGGTCCTTGGGATGCTACGGCAGAGACTCTTGAGACAAGTGCCCGGACAGGGTCCTTGGGATGCTACAGCAGGGACTCTTGAGACAAGTGCTCAGACAGGGTCCTTGGGATGCCTTACGGCAGGGACTCTTGAGACAAGTGCTCAGACAGGGTCCTTGGGATGCCTTACGGCAGGGACTCTTGAGACAAGTGCCCGGACAGGGTCCTTGGGATGCTACGGCAGGGACTCTTGAGACAAGTGCCCGGACAGGGTCCTTGGGATGCTACGGCAGGGACTCTTGAGACAAGTGCCCGGACAGGGTCCTTGCGGTGCTACGGCAGGGACTCTTGAGGCAAGTGCCCGGACAGGGTCCTTTGGATGCTACGGCAAGGACACTTGAGACAAGTGCCCGGACAGGGTCCTTGGGATGCTACGGCAGGGAATCTTGAGACAAGTGCCCGGACAGGGTCCTTAAGATGCTACGGCAAGGACTCTTTAGACAAGTGCCCGGACAAGGTCCTTGGGATGCTACGGCAGGGAATCTTGAGACAAGTGCCCGGACAGGGTCCTTGGGATGCTATGGCAAGGACTCTTGAGACAAGTGTCCGGACAGGGTCTTTGGGATGCTATGGCAGCGAGTCTTGAGACAAGTGCCCGGACAGGGTCCTTGGGATGCCTAATGGCTGGGACTCTCGAGACAAGTGCCCAACAGTGTTCTTGGGATGCTATGGCAAGGACTCCTGAGACAAGTGCCCGGACAGGATCATTGGGATGCCTTATGGCATGGACTCTTGAGGCAATTACCCGAACAAGGTCCTTGGGATGCCTTACGGCTGGGACTCTTGAGATAAGTGTCCGCACGGGGTCCTTGGGATGCTACGGCAGGTACTCTTGAGACAAGTGCCCGGACAGAGTCCTTGGGATGCCTTATGGGTGGGACTCTTGAGACAAGTGCCCGGACAGGGTCCTTGGGATGCTACGGCAAGGACTCTTGAGACAAGTGCCCGTACAGGGTCCTTGGGATGCCTTATGGCAGGGACTCTTGAGACAAGTGCCTGGACGGGGTTTTTGTGATGCTACGGCAGGGACTCTTGAGACAAGTGCCCGGACGGGGTCCTTGGGATGCTACGGCAGGGACTCTTGAGACAAGTGCCCGGACGGGGTCCTTGGGATGCTACGGCAGGGACTCTTGAGACAAGTGCCCGGACGGGGTCCTTGGGATGCTATGGCAAGGACTCTTTAGATGAGTGCCCAGACAGGGTCATTGGGATGCTACGGCAGGGACTCTTGAGACAAGTGCCCGGACGGGGTCCTTGGGATGCTACGGCAGGGACTCTTGAGACAAGTGCCCGGACGGGGTCCTTGGGATGCTACGGCAGGGTCTCTTGAGACAAGTGTCCGGAATGGGTCCTTGGGATGCTACGGCAGGGTCTCTTGAGACAAGTGTCCGGACGGGGTCCTTGGGATGCTACAGCAGTGACTCTTGAGACAAGTGCCCGGACAGGGTCCTTGGGATGCTACGGCAGGGACTCATGAGACAAGTGCCTCGACAAGGTCCTTGAGATGCAACGGCAGGGACTCTTGAGACAAGTGCCCGTACAGGGTCCTTGGGAGGCTACGTCTTGGATACTTGAGGGCAGATAAAATGGTTATCGCTGGGCGGACCCGGCACTTGCAGCCCAGGCATGGCCATGGTGCCACAAACGCCACACATTCGGTAGCAGGTTGAAGCATCGAAGCCGCGACCTGCCGTAGCAAGTAAGTTGCAGAAGTAGAGCTGTCACAGCATATGCAGAGTGATATATGACAACCTTGAAGAGACCTCATGTCGGGAAGGATAATGCATTTCAGGATTAGGCAAAGTTATGGTATTAGTATACAATAAGTATAGGATGCACACTGTATAACCTGTTATGTAAAATGCCTTACGTTGTAGTACAGATAAGCCAGAAAGGAGCATGTTGTTGACCAATGCCATCATAACAAGTGTGTACTAATTTATAATGTGAGTAAACCGTGGCTGTTCTATAACCACAGAAGGTCTTGGTGTACATAATTGATGGGAGAGAAGGAACGACGGGAGGGCCCACGAGTTGCTCGCACAGCTGGGGGGAGGGGGTGTTAGTATATGCAATTTGGTCATTTGGAGGTCGAAAAGTTGGGTATTTCCTGAGCCCTATGGATAGACTATTCATGTACATTTCAAGCTTGAGTTTCCTTAAGGATTTAGCAGAATCAACAATTTGTGCCTGAAAATCCTGCGAGTGATTTGCACTTTTCCTGTTTTCATCTTGGTGGGAATTAGGTCTACATGCGAGAATGAGTAATTCTGGTTTCTTTTCGTTTAAAATGTCAGGCTTTTAGCCATTTTGGAATATTGGTTAAGCAAGGGGATGAGATTGGATGCTCAGCTTTTGCTCAAACTCTAGTCTAAGGTGTAATTAGATACGGTGCGGGAGGTCACATACTCCCTATTTCGGTTAAAAGAGTTGGCCTAAAGGCTTGGGCGGTCGAATTCAAATCGGGGTGGGTAACCGGGGACGAGTCCCGGCAAGGACGCGCAACATCCTGGGATTCTGGGCAAATCACTTAATCTCCCCGCGCCTAACAAAAATGAATATGTCCTCATGTAACGCAACTGGTGCTTGTGTAAAGCACTCTGATACACTATACCTTCGGGTCATGTTCGCGCTATATAAAACTCAGTTAAATATTTAAAAAAACAAAAAAACATAAATTCTGAAGAGGTAGGAGGCCAGTTTTAATGCCTGCTCTACCCCACAGGTAATGGGGACAGAGTAGAGAGAGAAACTCCAATCTTATGATATTAACATCTATTTGCAAGATTGGACACATAATTTTAGTGTAGTGTCATGTAGCCCTAGCATCTCTTTAAGGACGTGCGAGAGGATTTCATGGTCCACTGTACCGAGGGTAGAGGATAGCGCTAAACGAATTAGTAGGGAGATATTGTTTTCATCAAAATTGTTGTGGGTGCCATGAAGAATATCTAACACAGAGGTTTCGGTGCCGTGTCCTGGGCGAAAAGCTAAAAGTTTGTTTTCTTTCAGATGTGAAGTGACACAATTTCTCTATTTTTCACAGGAAATGGGAGTCAAGGGATGGGATGAAATAGTTCAAGGTTTGTGATTTCACATATGCATCTTGAAATTGTGAGGATGTTTTTAAAGTATTTAACAGACAGCATGCTATGTCATGCGCCTGCCTGTGATGTCATAGGCAGAGGATGTCCTGTCATGCACATGCCATGCTTGTGATGTCATAGGCAGAATGGGTTCCCATCGGATGGAACCTTATGCGATGGTATAATGCATGTATGTGGATGGATATTCTGGGTTATGTGCTTGCCAGGACTGTTTGTCATGCCACAGTCATACATTGTCGCTATAAGGAGCATTGTTTGTGCAGTGTCAGTTAGTGTGATAGGAAGGGCTGTTTGTAATGTCAAAGGCACTTCATTATGCCACGGAGAGGGCTGTTTGTAATGTCAAAGGCACTTCATTATGCCACGGAGAGGGCTGTTTGTAATGTCAAAGGCACTTCATTATGCCACGGAGAGGGCTGTTTGTGATGTCAAAGGCACTTCATTATGCCACGGAGAGGGCTGTTTGTAATGTCAAAGGCACTTCATTATGCCACGGAGAGGGCTGTTTGTAATGTCAAAGGCACTCCATTATGCCACAGAGAGGGTTGTTTGTAATGTCAAAGGCACTTCATTATGCCACAGAGAGGGCTGTTTGTAATGTCAAAGGCACTTCATTATGCCACGGAGAGGGCTGTTTGTAATGTCAAAGGCACTTCATTATGCCACGGAGAGGGCTGTTTGTAATGTCAAAGGCACTTCATTATGCCACGGAGAGGGCTGTTTGTGATGTCTGTGTCAGTGCATATTGCCTTGGAGAGCGAAGTCTGTGATGTAATTGTCAGTGCATAATAACATGCAGAGGGACGTTTGTAATGTCATTGTCAGTGCATAATGCCACGAAGAGTGGTGTTTGTGATGTCATAGTAGGAATGTAAATCCTTTAGGAAGGGGTGCACGTGACACTATAGTCAGACTATCGTGCCAAATGGTGGGCACAGAATATCATTTCATAGGGAGGGATGTGTGTAATATCAAAGGCAATATATAATGCCATAGAGAAGGCTGCTTGTGATGTCACAAGCAGTGCACGATGCCACGAAGTGAGCTGTTTGCGTTATCAAAGGCAGCTCATGAAGTCATAGCAAAGGCTGTTTGTTCTACAACTGTAGACGATGCTGCATGGACGGCTGCTTGTGATGTCATAGGCAGTACGCTATGTTATAGTGAAGGCTGCTTGTGATGTCATAGGCAGTATGTGATGTCATAGGCATAGCCTGCTTGTGATGTCATAGGCAGTATGTGATGTGATAGCGAAGGCTGCTTGTGATGCCATAGGCAGTACGTGATGTTATAGTGAAGGCTGCTTGAGATGTCATAGGCAGTATGTGATGTCATAGACATAGCCTGCTTGTGATGTCATAGGCAGTATGTGATGTGATAGCGAAGGCTGCTTGTGATGCCATAGGCAGTACGTGATGTTATAGTGAAGGCTGCTTGAGATGTCATAGGCAGTCTGTGATATCATAGGCATAGTGAAGCCTGCTTGCGATGTCATAGGCAGTATGTGATGTGATAGTGAAGTCTGCTTCTGTTGTCATAGGCAGTATGTGATGTGATAGCGAAGGCTGCTTGTGATGCCAGAGGCAGTGCATAATGCCAGATACAGGACTGTGTGTCATATCAAAGGCAGCACGGGGTGTGACAGGGAAGGATGTTTTTGATAGACAGTAAACAATGCTGTGTGCAAGGCTACTTGTGATGTCATAGGCATTGTGTGATGTCATAGCAAAGGCTGCTTGTGTTGTCATAGACAGTGCACGATGCCACAGAGAGGACTGTTTGTCATATCAAAGGCAGCACATGATGCCACAGGGAAGGCTGTTTGTGATTCAGCAGTTCACAATGGCGTGTGAAAGGCTGTTTGTGATGTCATAGGCAGTACGTGATGTCTTATGGAAGGTTGCTTGTTGTGATTCAGCTGTACTTGATGCCATGTGGAAGGCTGCTTGTGATGTCATAGTCAGTACGTGATGTCACGAGGAAGGCTGTTTGTGACACAAAAGGACACAATGCCATGTGAAAGGCTGCTTGTGATGTCATAGGCAGTACGTGATGTCTTATGGAAGGCTGCTCGTTGTAATACAGGTGTACTTGATGCCGTGTGGAAGGGTGCTTGTGATGTCATAGGCAGCACGTGGTGTCATAGGTAAGGCGATTTGTGATACAGATGTACACAATGCCGTGTGGAAGGCTGCTTATGATGTCATAGGGAGTACGTGATGTCATAGGGAAGGTTGTTTGTGATAATAAAGCTGTAGATAATGCCGTGTGGAAGGCTAAATGTGATGTCATAAGTAGAACATAATGTCAAAGGCACAGTATGATGTTATAAAGTGGACTTTTGCAACAGCATGGGGATGCCGCAGGGGCAACTAATTAATTTATAATTGTTCATATTTATGAGGTCAGAGGTCTGACGATGTTAAAGACAGAACACTATGCAGTGCGATATGTTTAGGAGAACACAGCTCATCTGATTCTGATAACATCATAGTGATAGCTATTTGTGATGTCACCGTGTTGACTGTGATGTCACAGGTTTGTCCGTCTGTGAAGTCAGAGTGTGCTGATTCTGGAGAGAATGCTACAGTCTACAGCACAGTATGAGTGAAAGCCTGCATTAGTGATTAATATTAAAGTGCCTAGCTGACAGTTACATTTAGATACAGAGTTTTCATTTTGGGGCAAGAGTGCTTTAATTGGGCCGGTGCTCACCGGTACTAAGCACCGGCACTTTTTCGTTTTCTCCCCTTGAGTACCTGAACTTCTGCTTCAGGCAGATGAGTAACGGTACCCAATATTAGCAGCCAGGCAGGCTCGTGTACGTCTAATGCAAGTGCGGCTGAGCTGAGGCTTTGACCGGGAAGTGAGTTCTGTAGGCCACTGTTCCTGAGGCCTTGTGCTTAGCTGCTGCGAATGATGTGCAGCATCTCAGCCCTGGGAGGGGGTGGTCGCGAGGGCCAGCATCGCTCTCTTAATTGGCAGGCAGTTCCAATTAGATCATGCGCAGTCAATCAAACTGTAAGTTTGACATTGGGGCTGAATTGTCTCGTGACACAGGAATTTTGAAATAAAAATTGAACATAATGGTTATGAGTGCTCTGCGGCCACGCCGGTGCGAGTGGTGGCGAGCAGCTACAATGTTGGCCAAGGCACAGCAGACATGAGTGGGTCCCCTGCCACTGGTACATAAGCATGTAAGAACTGTCTTGAATATTGTCAGTGTGCCTGTATGTGTGTCTGTATGTGTGTATGTGCATGGATGTGGGAATGTGTTTATGTGCCCCGCCCTGTTGCCACAGACCCACAAGCACCACAAGAGTTAGGGGGAGATGGGGGAGATGGGGGCAGTCACTGCCTATCCCGCTTTTTATGTTAAGATTCATGTCTAGCATGTTCCTTTTTTTTTCTCCACGGTTGTAATAGCCAACCCTACTGGCAAGAAAATGTAAAATGTTATTGTGCCTGCTGCATAAATCTGCACTCAGCTTCTTGTTGAGAATCCTGAGAGGGTATCTTTGGACTTTTATTTTTCTAAATCTGATAAACTCATCACCTAAAAAAAATAATTATTTATAATGTTTTGTATAGCGCGAACATGACCCTAGAGGGTATCAGAGTGCTTTACATTATAGGGTAGGTAGGATACAGTTGTAAGAATAGACACTCGTCACATATATGAAAGTAGCATGGTAAAGCTGGTGTCTGATTGCACATCAATGTAGTGGTCATACAGAGCATCGTAATAATAGTCAGGCAAATAAACAATAAAACATGTTGTATCTTAGGGCAGAAGCTTGTTTATTAGTGTTGTTTTCACTTCTTTTTTAAATGAAGCGGCAGAGGAAATTCGGTGGACATACAGGGGCGGAGAGTTCCATATCTTCCTGGCGATACCAGAGAAGGCTTTGTAGCTCGTTCTCTTCTTGTGGAAAATCTGTGGTTTCAGTAGCAGTGAACTTGCACTTTGTGCGGATCTGCAACACCCTGACTACTCTCGCTTTTGAGCCAGACATATGGAGGTCTTGAAATGTAAGACTTTATGAGTCATGCAAGCAATCTTCAGCTGTGTTCTTGCTTCATACGGTATCCCGATTTTAGGGCTGGAGATCTGTGATTATTTCTTTTTGTATCGGTTATCAGTCTGGCCGCAGCATTTAGGGAGGCCATTAGTGGGCCATATTGTATCTAGGAAGACCGCAAAGAGTGGAGCTTCCGTAGTCTAATCTAGGCAATACAAGAGCTTGGACCGCCAGCTTAAAGTCGACCTGTGGCAAGAAGGGTTTGAGTTCCCTTAATATACTCATGTGCTATTTAGTATATCTGGCACATCTGGCATCACCATTTACATTTCTTGTAGTGAGCTGTAATGCTCATTAAAAACAGCGTGAAATGCAACTCAAAGTAAGCAGGCTGTACTCTTAGAGTAGTGGCACTGCTGGACTACGTGTGGGTGTAGTGACACAGACGATGGGCTCTCAATAATGCATTCAGTGTGCTTGCGACTAGCTTCAACCGGGGCAGTAAACAGGAGCCGGCATACTGGCAGATAACCTCCTTTGGCTAAGAACACACATATTGCTAGAGTCATTCGGGATTTGAGTTTGAGTCTCCTGGTTATACAGGTTACAATGTAGCCACTAGAATACACCCAACTACATCTTCCACATTTTGTTGTAGTCGAAGCAGTGCTTAGTTTGAAAAAAAACATAAGTGCCAGGGCTCTCATCAGGAGGCCTCTGCAGCTTTCACATCCCATTGCCCCCTCGAGCACTGCCAATGACAGCACCTACACAACTACTACCCATCACCCTCCTAAAACTGTGACAACTCAGACTATTCCAGGCCCTCAGCGCTATAATATGGCTTGGGCAGCAGGTATAAGTCAAATTTAATGTATATTGAGTTTATACACAACTGTTGCTGTGCTAATCTCTAAATTAGACAGATAGCGCCACCATGTGGCAGACTGTCACAAATGTCATTGTTGACAAGTAAGCGCCAGTGCCTTGCGAGCACTGGAAACCACAGGCTCAAATTAAGCACTGGCTAGAAGATGTTTCTGCAGTGCCCTTTCAGTACATATGGCTTCTTTGCAAGAAAACCGAGTGGGAAATTGTGCTAATTAGCTCAAAGAACACCCTTCGCTGATGCACACCAACAACATCCAGATGTAATAAATGCCTGATTCACGGCCACACCCTTGACACCCCTCTAGTCACATCCTGCTCAATTTGTGGAGTACCCACACTTCTTTTTCCCATTTAAAGCACTGGGCAAGACTATTCTTGATAAGCATTGATTTCGCTTAGGAGAGCATCGAAGCCGCACATCTGTATTCCTTGAATGTTCCAATGACCGGACGCTGTTCTGCACATTACACAAAGTCTGGCCTCCCATGCAGGCGCCGGCGAGCCCCCGCGAAATAATCTCTTCCGGTAAATCCGTTACCTGCCAGTATTATAAACTAATAGGGTATGTGTTCAATTGTTGAATAATTCGGCTATTAGGAGTTTAATTCATTGCCCCGGTGATTTAATGCTTCGTACCGCGGATTCGTTGTCACTTTTTATGCTGCGGTGGGCTCAGATCTTGGCAGTGCTCAGCGGCATGTATCATTCTACGAAAAACAATAAAACGGAACCTGTTTCACAGCGAGTTTGTTGCGCGGCCCATTGACGTCAGACTGAGGCTACGGGTTCAGAACATGGCGCCTGCTGCCCGGGCGGGCGCCATTTTGGAATATTGCAGGAAACAGTGGTCCCTGAAACCAAACGATAGAGCAAATAAATGAATATAGTCAAAATTGGAACTATATTATAGCCAATGTCCAGCCGGGCATGGCAACTTTAATAAGTAGAAATTCTTGACAGTAAACAAGGAAATGTAAGTAGAAATTCGGTGGGACACAAGCCTGTATCCTATGACTTACATACCAAGTAGACAGAAAATAACAAAACACATTCAGGCAATTACAGTGATGTTTCTTTGAGAAATAATGAATAGCGAAACATCTGATATTCAGATTGCCACCTTCACATTATATTACATACAGCAATATTTAAGGTGTAGGGTGGGCAGCAGAGTCGACGGCGTTTCGATCCTTATGAGAGAGATACAGGATCATCATCAGGACTAAATTAGTTAAATTGCCCTTATTTTAGAATGCCTGAGTAAACATCGGACATAAGGCAAACGTACAACCATCATAAATATGGGAAAAACAATGAAAATAATAAAGGGGAGGGAAGGGAAAAAGGAAAATAATAATCAATCGATTTGTAATTACATATAAACATTACATTTCGCATCAAAAAGGTACTACGTCAGATCAAGTGCTCGTTCAAGTGTGCATTCCTATGCAGAAGTGACATCGCAAGCAGTTGTTTTATGGCAACTAATGTCTAAACAGAAATACGAAAATAGACGATTTTAAAGGTTACGTTAAAAAAATGTAAAAGACATCATGACAACCGTGGTTTAATAGTCACTAGTTGCGCGGTACGATGTGGACCCGTGAGGCGCACGAGGACGCTAAGTGAAGAAGCCTGTAGAATCCGAAGGGTCAAAGGAGGGGTGGCGGGGAACGAAGGTGAAGAGGGGGTAAGTGGATGGGGGATTACCTCATGTTGCCATGGAGGCAACGGAGAAGATGCCGATTCACGATAAGGTAACGTTGAGTTAAGGATGCGAGTTAACGGTAGGACAATGCCTGTGAATAAATGGAAAACATAAGAAGGGCGAAGTGTAGTAGTGAATGCGTAGGGCGTGCCGTGAATGAAGGGCTTACCTACGGACAATTCTTCCGGGAGGAAGGACACGGATTGGTCTAGTGAAAGAAAGTGAAAGAAATGAATAAGGATCCAAGTATAAGGAGCGGGACATCTGGATCGCGAGTGCGTGGTGGAAGGGCTTACCTCAATCAACTTGCAGAAATGGGTTCCGTGGCCATGCAGTGTGTACGGACGATGCCGGATCAACTGTGGGGGCAGATAGGTGAAGCTACCTAATGTAGGTGTTTCAGGTCATGTGGGTGGTCACATGGTGTATCATGTGACCAGGGAGCAAGGTCGTGCGAGTGTGAAGGCAATTGTCGGCGGAACCAAGGCGCCATGTTGGAAGGGTAATTAAATAATGAGAAAAGTGGCCAGCGGGTAGCGGGACGAGTGGAAAAGAGGAGGGATTCAGTGAGAAAGTGAATGGTAAACGCAAATCGCATATTACAAAGAATTTACAATATGTACATACATATAAATAAAACATGTGATTTATGTGGAGCAATAACCATCAGACATCCAGTGATGGGAAACGATTACCATTAATCCCGGAGCCTGGTGTGGAACCCACGGGGGTGTGACCTAGAGTAGGTATTAGTCATTGTTCAGAAAATTGTAGAGTGAAAATGAATCCAAAAAAGTTCATAGTAAAGAGGTCCAGTCCTCAAGGCGATTCAGCCCACTGTGTATGCTTCCTGTTTTGAGAATCCATTTCAATTCCTCTTTGTTTAGCAGTTGGGCGAGATCAGCGCCTCTGGGTGGGATCTTCACTACAGAAATTACTGTCCAGCGTATTTCATTCTCAGAGTGGCCCTTGGCCTTAAAATGTTCAACCAATGGAGCGTTCAGAGTTTTGCATCTTAATCTGCTTCTGTGTTGGCAGATTCGTACCCGAATTTTTTGTGTGGTCTGACCTATGTAGATCATATCGCAGGGACATAAGATAGCATAAATCACATTACAGGTGTTACAATTACTGAATTGTGTGAGTGGTTTACGTATATTACCATATACAAATTCTTTGCAGTCATTGGTAAAACCACATACTGAACAATTGCCACATTTATTATGACCAGTCAAAGAGGGTAACGACCAATGGTCATGAAGGGTACCAGTGTTTGTGGTGCTGGGGAGAGCTGCTCTGACCAAGTGGTCCTTAATGTTTTTGTTTTTCTTAAAGGCGAAGAGAGGTTTCTCTAGGTTCAGTATTCCAGCATTGATTACATTCCAATGCTTTAGAATGCTTTTCCGTAGTTTGTGTGAGGAGAGGGAAAAAGTTGTAACGCCAAATAAGGAAAATATCGTCTATGTATCGTTTCCAGTGTGACAGGGCAGAGAAAAAAGGATTGAGTGGGACCAGTATACAGTTCGTCTCCAGAGCATTCATGTAAAGGATCGCCAGATTTGGGGCAAAAACTGCCCCCATCGATGTTCCTTTAGTCTGCTGATAGTAATGCCCGTCAAACAAAAAGAAATTCCTGGTCAGGCAGATCTCAAGAAGTTGCAAAATAAAAATAGTTGGAACTGCGTGTGGTCTGATGCGTGTCTCTAAAGTTTCTTCAATAACGAGCAATGCAGACGATATTTTCCTTATTTGGCATGACACCCAGGCAATGCTCGAAAATTTCCTTCATTGGCTGAACAACAACTGTGGTGGTTTGAAATTTACACTCACACACAACAAAATTTCCATTCCTTTTCTTGACCTCAATATAATTCACAGAGACGGATTTCTGGTCACTAGCCTGTTCAGAAAACCAACTGAGCGCAATACTCTGTTGAAATACAGCAGCAATCATCCCAGAGCTCTTAGAGACTCTCTTCCCTATTCTCAGTATCTCCGCATCAGACGCAATTGCACTCTTAAGGAAGATTATTTCAGGGAAGCCAAAGTACTAAGCAACAAACTGACCTCCAGAGGCTATCCCAAAAGACTGATCCGAAACTCCCTCAAAAGAGCCTGGTACTGTCCCAGGGACACTCTCTTGGAACCCAAAAACAAAAAATCAGAGAATCGCATAGTATGCGTTACAACTTTTTCCCTCTCCTCACACAAACTACGGAAAAGCATTCTAAAGCATTGGAATGTAATCAATGCTGGAATACTGAACCTAGAGAAACCTCTCTTCGCCTTTAAGAAAAACAAAAACATTAAGGACCACTTGGTCAGAGCAGCTCTCCCCAGCACCACAAACACTGGTACCCTTCATGACCATTGGTCGTTACCCTCTTTGACTGGTCATAATAAATGTGGCAATTGTTCAGTATGTGGTTTTACCAATGACTGCAAAGAATTTGTATATGGTAATATACGTAAACCACTCACACAATTCAGTAATTGTAACACCTGTAATGTGATTTATGCTATCTTATGTCCCTGCGATATGATCTACATAGGTCAGACCACACAAAAAATTCGGGTACGAATCTGCCAACACAGAAGCAGATTAAGATGCAAAACTCCGAACGCTCCATTGGTTGAACATTTTAAGGCCAAGGGCCACTCTGAGAATGAAATACGCTGGACAGTAATCTCTGTAGTGAAGATCCCACCCAGAGGCGCTGATCTCGCCCAACTGCTAAACAAAGAGGAATTGAAATGGATTCTCAAAACAGGAAGCATACACAGTGGGCTGAATCGCCTTGAGGACTGGACCTCTTTACTATGAACTTTTTTGGATTCATTTTCACTCTACAATTTTCTGAACAATGACTAATACCTACTCTAGGTCACACCCCCGTGGGTTCCACACCAGGCTCCGGGATTAATGGTAATCGTTTCCCATCACTGGATGTCTGATGTTTATTGCTCCACATAAATCACATGTTTTATTTATATGTATGTACATATTGTAAATTCTTTGTAATATGCGATTTGCGTTTACCATTCACTTTCTCACTGAATCCCTCCTCTTTTCCACTCGTCCCGCTACCCGCTGGCCACTTTTCTCATTATTTAATTACCCTTCCAACATGGCGCCTTGGTTCCGCCGACAATTGCCTTCACACTCGCACGACCTTGCTCCCTGGTCACATGATACACCATGTGACCACCCACATGACCTGAAACACCTACATTAGGTAGCTTCACCTATCTGCCCCCACAGTTGATCCGGCATCGTCCGTACACACTGCATGGCCACGGAACCCATTTCTGCAAGTTGATTGAGGTAAGCCCTTCCACCACGCACTCGCGATCCAGATGTCCCGCTCCTTATACTTGGATCCTTATTCATTTCTTTCACTTTCTTTCACTAGACCAATCCGTGTCCTTCCTCCCGGAAGAATTGTCCGTAGGTAAGCCCTTCATTCACGGCACGCCCTACGCATTCACTACTACACTTCGCCCTTCTTATGTTTTCCATTTATTCACAGGCATTGTCCTACCGTTAACTCGCATCCTTAACTCAACGTTACCTTATCGTGAATCGGCATCTTCTCCGTTGCCTCCATGGCAACATGAGGTAATCCCCCATCCACTTACCCCCTCTTCACCTTCGTTCCCCGCCACCCCTCCTTTGACCCTTCGGATTCTACAGGCTTCTTCACTTAGCGTCCTCGTGCGCCTCACGGGTCCACATCGTACCGCGCAACTAGTGACTATTAAACCACGGTTGTCATGATGTCTTTTACATTTTTTTAACGTAACCTTTAAAATCGTCTATTTTCGTATTTCTGTTTAGACATTAGTTGCCATAAAACAACTGCTTGCGATGTCACTTCTGCATAGGAATGCACACTTGAACAAGCACTTGATCTGACGTAGTACCTTTTTGATGCGAAATGTAATGTTTATATGTAATTACAAATCGATTGATTATTATTTTCCTTTTTCCCTTCCCTCCCCGTTATTATTTTCATTGTTTTTCCCATATTTATGATGGTTGTACGTTTGCCTTATGTCCGATGTTTACTCAGGCATTCTAAAATAAGGGCAATTTAACTAATTTAGTCCTGATGATGATCCTGTATCTCTCTCATAAGGATCGAAACGCCGTCGACTCTGCTGCCCACCCTACACCTTAAATATTGCTGTATGTAATATAATGTGAAGGTGGCAATCTGAATATCAGATGTTTCGCTATTCATTATTTCTCAAAGAAACATCACTGTAATTGCCTGAATGTGTTTTGTTATTTTCTGTCTACTTGGTATGTAAGTCATAGGATACAGGCTTGTGTCCCACCGAATTTCTACTTACATTTCCTTGTTTACTGTCAAGAATTTCTACTTATTAAAGTTGCCATGCCCGGCTGGACATTGGCTATAATATAGTTCCAATTTTGACTATATTCATTTATTTGCTCTATCGTTTGGTTTCAGGGACCACTGTTTCCTGCAATACGTATCTACCCAAGGTCCCTGTCTAATTCCTTTGGGTGCCCTTGTTGCTCCTTTAATAATGCCATTTTGGAATATATCATTCATCAATCACATTCCATAGGCGTGGTGCCTTGTGTGTCTGTGGCAACAGCACCCAGCATGCGTTGGTGGGTTTTATGCACTTGTGCATAAAACCCCCCAATAATCACCTACACATCACGCCTGCTCTAATAATTTGCACAAACCTTTTTATCCTCACCAGTTTACACAGAATGAGGCACCTGGGCCCTAACAGCCATCCTGTCATCCGTCACCACCATGAGCAGCATTGGTGCCCTGGCAGCCTCCTTCCACACTTGCAGCACTCATAGCAGAGCATGCAGACCAATCCTGTGTACGTCCATGGCCACTGGAATCACGCAGCAGGGGAGGACCAAATCCTGCGAAAGGGTTGAGTAAATTATGTGGCAAGAAGATGCACCGGTGTTGACAATTACATGCCGGTGCCAGGCACCGGAAACCTCCGGCTGAAATTAAGCACTGCGGATACATTTACCCAGGGCGCCACAAACCAAAGAGAGGGAGTGTAGGCACGAGAGCCGGGGTTACGGTACACTATTCGTCACTTTCGTACTTGCTCGGACTTATGGATGGACAGGGGTGTCTGGCTGGAGAAGCTGTGCTCCGCAGGATATTGAATGCCATGGCAAGTTGGCAGCCAAGCGTAAGGTGGCCTATGGGAGGCATCCAGAATGTAAGGCCTCATCCTAGGTCTCGGTGGTAGGTGAGCTCATACCTTCTTGCTTGGGGCTGTGTTTGGGTGAGTGAAGGATGCCCGGTGCCCGCGCGGCTCTAGAATCTGCAGGTCTTGGATGGCAGCAGGAATGCGGTTACATTGAGTTACGCTACACTTGGATATTTCAAAACTGATATGAAGGGCAGTATGTCACATTTCGTTGTAGGAATATTCATGATGTAGTGATTGACAGCAATATGGACGAGGACAGAGGTCATTAACATGCCTCTTAATTTGAGATATGCTTGTCACTTATTTAGTGAAGCAGACATTGCATCCTAGGAGTTGCAGGTTTTTTTTTTAGGTATGTGGTACCCAGGTTCTGAGGCCTGGAAGTGAAGTGTTGTTGTTTAAAAACACCATGGCATTGGTGCACTCCGCAGATCATACGAGTCACCTGGGGGTGGGGGCAGGGCTTTAAGTTGGCCGGGTCTCACCGGTGCTGAGCACCAGCAGTTTTTTTAAAGGGGGCCTCGAAACGGGTTTCTATCGGGCTCTATTTTGTGCCCTGGCACAGGCGGTCCGTTTTTTTTCGGGATTGCAGTGACAGCAGGCACATTGATTTGCTCCTGCTCACTTCTCACTAGTAGAGAAGTTATGGCATGACGTCATGCCAGGTGAGCGTTGTAGAGGAAGGGGAATCCTTTAAAGAGAGTCATTTTCTCTCTGGATTTCTCTTCTCTTTTTGAAACTCAGGAGCGGCAACATTGTTCTGGTGTCCCCAGGGTTATAAGTGGAAACTTTTTCAATATTATATACAAGCCATAGTTGCTGCTTATTTATCTTATGCACCTAACAACCATTGACAAAGCCAATAGTCCTGACTTGTAGGTATAATGTTACTTGTTGTGTCGTATATATGGATGCAATGACAGAAACAGCAAAATACAAGTCAGGCGGCACACTATGCTAAGAAAAGATTTTTAGCTTTCGTGTTTTTAAGCCACGCCCTTAATTACTTTGGCCACACCCCTTTTAGAGACCCCCCAGTTTTTCCATCCCACTTAAAGCCCTGGGTGGGTTTACAGCCCCTCCCTCCTAGCCCGACCCCCAGACAGCAGCTGACAGTTATGATTCTTGTTGCCTCCTTCCGGTGCCTGCCCCGATGCAGTCGTTGTTTGCGTCGTCTCCATCTGTCCAGCCGCTTGTATGATCGTTAATGACCTTGTTCTGGCGCTTGCAGCAGGAGCCGGCTTTCTGTCCTGCTGTTTTACAATGACTCACTCTTGGAGCCCCACCAGGCAGCGAAGAGACCTCGTCTCCCGCCCGCCGCTGGCGGGAGGGGGTTTACAGGACGTATCTTGGTATAATGACCAGTCAGGCTGCCTGCGGAGGGTCTAATGATCTGTATCCGTGTCCTGCTGCTGGAGAGAGTGCTTCCGGAGCAGAGTGCAGGATGTCTGCCTGGTCTGTGCCCTGAACAAGGTTTGTACTAAAAGCCCTTGTCGAGGGGTGGGGGATCATGCGTAGAGCACGGTTCTTTCTAAGGCGGGAGAGCCACTGAAAGCTCAAACCAGGCTCCAGACAGATCTGCACCACTAAGTGCTTATTTTGTAAATAACTAATTGCCAAGGCTCTCGTCAGGAGGCTATTGCACCACACATTGCCCTGCCATGCTGCTAATGATAGTAACAACACAACTACCAACCATCACACTCCTACAAGTGTGACAATTCGAACTATTCCACGCACACAAAGCTACAAAATTGGCTTGGGTGGCAGGCAATAGTCATTTCTAATGTATATTGAATTTATAATTGACTGCTGTGGTGATCTCTAAATTAGTCAGACATCACCACCTTGTGGCAGACTGCCACAAGTGCCGGTGTTAACAATTAAGTGGCGGTGCCGAGCCCCGGAAACCACCAGCTCAAATTAAGCGCTAGTGCCACGGACATCATGGCCTGTACAAAGAGAATACATGGCAATACACCCAATTCAGCTGGGAGACTCCCAATTTTGGAAGGAGCAAGTGGCTCTATTTTGTCTCCCACCTGAAATTACCTCTCCTTTACTAGTAGTCAATGGGAGAAATACATTCTCCCGTTAATTTTTCAAAATCTCCCACTTCCTCTTCTAAAATGTTGGCATGTATGAAAGAGGCATTGTGGGAGGGGAAGAGATGGTGGAAAACGGTATGCATTGCGTACAGTTCCTCTGTGCATCAAAAGAAGTGAAAGCAAACTGTTGTTTTTTTCATGGATGTGTGCATGGTGCATTGTGGCTCTGGGTGTGTGGTGTTTGTTCACCGTACGGTATCTGTGCACTGCATTGTATGACATCTGTGTGCTACCCAGCCTTTTGTACAGAAAATGGCAAGCGTGCAATATGTAACATCCAAGCGGTGACTGATGCATGTATGTTATCTAAATTCAGTATGGCATCTGAACAGTCCATTGCACATAGGCAGTCAACGGGGTTTCTGCATCGAATTGTACTTAGGGACTACGTAACACCTAGGGCCGCGCACCTGAGCAGAACCAGATCACACATGCCATCACTGGTTAGCTTCTTGCTAACATAGATAGCATATATGAACTGAAAGGGCAACGCACTGCCCAATACTACCTCTGGACATGGCTTCATGGAAGGCAAGTGTGTGAGGGCACTTCTGCACCCACCAACACTGACATGGTAAGAAGTCTCTGGGCACTGCTGTCTAGGAGGGCATAGCTAAGCCTTTCACAGCTGCAAGGTAAGGAGTGCGTCTCACTACAGCCTGGCACTGTTGATGTCTACGCCTCCCTGAGGCTGCAGAACTCCAACCACCATCAGGCACTTTTCCAAGGCAGCCTGTGTTTTAGTCTTTCTTGTCTCAGTGGCCCTTTTCCAGATATGTTTCTCATTTTACAAGCAAAACCACCAACCTCTCCTCTCAAACATAACTCCTTTCTTAGGAAGCAAACCCGCCATCGAACCTGAGAGGTCTCGGGACACTGGACAGTACAGAGGTACCTTCGTCTGTAAGCATGGTCGGTTATTTACTGTGCCCCAGTTCAACTTCATGGCCATGTCCAGCCTGTCGTACTTAGTGGCATGGTGGAAAAATGTTACTTTTGTGCTGACTTGGTAAAATTACAAAAATGCCACCCATACATAGTCACAGCCTTGTGGTTCAAGGTTTGAAGGAGCAGTTGTGGTCGGTGTTCTAAGTGAACAGTTGTGTCAGGATCTGCAAAAATTATTGGTTGGTGGGTTATGAGAGTGTAAAGTCCTGGACGAAGGAATAAGGCGTCAAATAATACTTTATACTTTAATCAGCAAAAATAAAACGTCTGTACAAATAAGGAAAGAGCCTTCATCTCCTCTTTCCTTCATTCTAATATTCCAGAATCTTCTCAGGTAAGAGTAGAACTAACAAACAAGGAAGAGGGGAAGTCTAGACCGCTAACCGAGGTTACCACAGTGAGCAGTTGTGGTTCCCATGTTTGTTGAGTCGTTGTGGTTCAGGGTTTAGGAGACCTGCTGTGCCTGGTTCTCAGTCAGTGAGCGCTGTTCTAGTTCAGCGTCTGTGACAACTGTTGTTGCTTATTTGGTGTCATTTAAGGTCTCAAAGAACTGTTAAGGTTTGTGTTCTGTGAGCGCTGATGTGGATCACATGTTGTGAGAGCTGCTGTGATTCAGGAGCAGGGAGAAACAGTGTGGTTTGCGGTTGTGAGAGAGTCAGTTGTGAAGGGTCACCTATATATTAACTGTGCAAAAAGGGTTCTATTCTTATCCACAAGATGACGTGCTTTGTTGAAAATATTCCATACCACGCCGAGCTGCTGAATACGCAGCAACTTATCTTTTTGATAAGAGACTGCAAGCACTCGACACAAAAATACCACAAGCCACATTCTTGGCAAGAGTGTTGTCAGGAGGAGGAAGGGTACAACTAAAAGTGATGGTGGCTGATGACGTGCGGAATTATTTGCTTGCTGTTTTCCTAGTTACGGACAGGATACCCGAATTTGATTCTGCTGTTTGTCTCTTAGTAAAACGATAAAGAAAATGTAATAGGTGAACTCAAAAAGAAGAAATCGCGTCTAAAGTCAACGCAGCAACGTATAAAAATATAAACACTTGAATATCCCTTCTTCCGATCATTCAAAACACTAGTCTGCTGTCCTAAAAAAATGTAAAAGCTACTGCCACAGGAGCGTCGCCCCACTGCTTTCTTGCAGTGCGAGAAGCAGAAACATGCAATGGTAAAATTACCATTTTATGTTTCTGCTTCTTGCACTGCAAGAAAGCAGACATTTTTGGTTGGGGACATGCAGAAGGGCGGGTCGGGGAGGAGTGGCTTGCCAACTGCTGAGGGTGCTGACTGTTCAGTCGGCCCAGGGCCGACCAAACCAGTCATGCGCACTCTGCCTTTTCTCCATGTAGGCTGAACGCAGCCAACATGGAGAAAGTGGCCTCCCCATAGGCGCCTGTTTGGTCCACATCCCGACCAATCACAACGCTGCCATTGGAGCGTTGTGATTGGCTTAGAGGAGGGGAGGGAGGCGGCCTGCTTCCTGTTCCTGCCGTAAGCAGGAGAGGAGTAGAGACACGATGCGGGAACTGTCGGCGAAGGTAAATTAACTTTTTTTTTTTTAATTTTATTTTAGATTAAACCCCCACCCGTGCGACCCCGTCCCCACATGACCAAGCGCCCCCCTACGCAGGCCACGACTGGTAAAGATAATGCTTTGACTAAATGGTGAGCCAGGATCATATTCAAGATGGCCGCCCAAATGTACAAAGGTCCACTTTCATCCCCAAATGGCCACAAGAGAAGAGCAAACCATACACGCTACCTCACAGTATCGGGGACATGGCACCCCATGAAAAAGTGCCCTCAACCGCAAAAAAGAACAGAAACAATTCTCCTGCCTCTGCACACTAACCCACTTGCACCATTTGGTAAATGCAGCAGAAAGAGCTACCAGATGTGAGCTAACAAAAAAAAAACAGAAGAACCAAAGTACTTTCACACCCTACGTATATAAGTATACCTAAAGATAAATGCCTAAAGGAAATGCAAATAAAGTACATCTAAGCAGGGGGAAGGGTGATAGAATTTGATGATTTTAGGGCTCTCTCTGGACTACTATACTTGATTTGTGTTGCTTCTCATAGGACATTTCAACCAGCTCTTGTCTTAATCAGCTCACTATACATGTACTGTTGTTACATGACTATCAAGCACCAGTCCCACATAGAGACCTCATACACTATGTTCTGGCAGCACAAATCACTCCCACCCCCCATCACCGGCTTGTTTCCCGGAGGAACACAGCGCACCTTGTTGTGTGCCCTATCGGGTGGTTTGCGGTTACCAAAGGCCTTACGGATGTTGGCTCGGCCAACCACAGCAAGCCTTCTTCGGGTACAGTGTTTTTACATGTGCGTAACCTTTGGCTTTCCACTTCTAGCCCCGATGAATGGCTATAGGCTGCAGTGGTAGGCCCTGCGGCTTGCGCGACTCTAAGCCACAGTCCCCGGGGTAGGCATCTGGGCTGCAGTATACTTGGGTGTTCTGTCTGCGGAGCTGGCCTTCACACACTGTCCCCTTCTGCCACAGCACTCTCAATGACTGCCTTTATTTACGTCAGGAAGATAATTTTCTACACAGGGTTGTTTTATTTGGGCCTGCTGGTAGTCCATTTTTTCCCACAAATCTATGAGCCAGAGTATGCACAGAAAGTTTGAAAGACTGTAAATTCCATATGTATGTGTTTGAAGAGAGAAAGTGGGGGGCATGGTGATTTTAGCAGTCAATTAAACCTCCTGAGTGCCCACACCACAGTAGGCCTCAGTGGGCTCTGTAGTAATAACAGAGGCACCTCTGCTCCTGGGATTTGTCTGACTGGCCCGCTGCCAAACCAGGGTGAATGCATGTGCTTGATCGCCCTCTTGTGGTAAAGAGCAGCCAAACATCCTGTGGCATCTACTGTGTGCGCAGAGAGGAACCGGCCCCTACTCGAAAGGTGTTGAAATGCACGCCTTATTTTATACTGTGGATGAACCTTGCTTGATAGAGGCATTATGTGGTAAAGGCCTGCGTTGGGTATGACTCACATATTTTCGGGTAGCGATATAACGTGGAATTACTGTATGGTCTGTTTGGGTAAAAAACTCAGCTCAATGTGCAATATCAAGTTGATTTCTGGTTGCTCGCATTCAAAACACTACAGCTAGCATTCTGATTTGTAGTTTTGCACTCAAAAAGTACCTAAACGGTCCACTCAGGTAAAAGACAATCTACATGAAATGCTGCTTGAGTTAAAAAAAATTACCTGAACAGTACATCTCAGGTTAACATTTCTCTCCCAAATTATGAGATGTGGAGTAATGGCGTATTCTTCGTAATTTTGTTTGTTTGTTATGCTAAACATTAACGCCTATTATTCTGCCATAATAAAAATGTTGCCCTGGTCTAATAAAGGCACCGCTGTAAAGGCTGTTTCTCATGACCAGCCCCCCGCATATCTTGCAGACAGGCTCACCATTTCTGGCGGGTCTCAGCACACCCGCAGCCTGGACACCAACAGACTGTAGACTAACAAGTGTAAAATGAAAAAATAAGACCACAGACCTTTTCCATCTCTACACCCAGGATCTGGAACAACAGTCACTGTATCCATCAGGCCCATTCCAACGCTGCTCCACTACTTCATCACAATGCATGAGCCGTCCTCAACCCAGCCCCCACTCCACTAACTCGTTGACGTTATGTCGTACAGAGCTCCGCTGCCTTTTGGCTAGGTTTGCGCTATGGAAATACCATATAAATACTTACATACATGCACACAGGCTAAAACTGAAGAAGAAGCAATTTTCCCAAAAAATAAAAATCCTAGGAATCATTAGGCCGGTTTGCAATGCCAAAATGACCTCTTTCCTTCATTGACCATTAAAGTTACTCTGCAATTGAAATGCATTTAATATAAAGCACTAGAATTGCGCAGTCGGAGTACTGCAGCTGAAGGATTGAGAGGTTGAGGTCTATGTACTTGAATCTGCAAATGGGTAAAGTGAGAGGTAAGATCATCTTTGGCAGGACACGACTGCGAATGTGAGCACCGTTCCCTGCACCCGCCGCCTGCCAGTCGTAGGGATCAGGCCCACAGTTACTGCTTGCTCTGGAGAAAGCTTGCTCAGCCTTGTAAGATGCTTTACGCTTGTATTATAGATGGCACCTGTCGTTACCCGCGCTGGAGCACTGGCGCTCGCGCGCAGTCAAGTAGCGCTCCTAGACCCAACGAGCGGGACGTACTGCGCACTTCTCTTTGTAGCGTTTAATTTTCCCTGGCTCCTCGCTCAGTTATTTATGATCACTTTGAGGAGTTTGATCTCGGCCTGCTGCCTATTATTAATTTATTGTGAGTGATTCGTCAGAAGCCAGGCTCTGAGGCTCGAGTCTAGGAAGGAAGGCGGGCCAGGCGGTGCTGTTGCCCACACAACGGAGAGGATTCTAGAAAATCGAGCACTGCGCATGTGTCTCTGCTCTGGTGGAGCCCTCTCCAATCCTACTTATGGTCCTGGCCAGTTACCCTCTAGGATAGTACGGTTAAACTGGCCAGTACCCGCTGGCCTCTCTCTACACCGGTGGGATTCCAGGGTACGCTGAGACCCCATTGAGGAGGTGGTGATGTGGGAGGGTATCTTTTACTGTGAGTGAGTAGAAATGGCTATATTTAGGCAGATTTCCAATTTAGAGTTAATATCAGAGAGATATATGCTTCTAGCCTGTATCACAGGTGCTTATTGATGATACCTGTTTTGCCCTATCACGGTTCTTAGTAGACCAAAGAGCCAACACACACAGAAGTTAGCATGGCAGCCAGACAAGGATTGCGATGTTAAACTGAGACACAAGAGGTAGTGTTGCCCCTTCATGCTGGTTGTTTCCATTTTGGGTTGAAATAGCAGAACAGGTCGAGGTGTATCTGTAAGTCTGTCATGGAAACTGAAAATGAGAAAGTCAACAGTATCGCAAAGAGAGAGATTAAAGTGCAAATCAATGAGTTTGATGACGCGCAACAACCAATCTCAACATCTTGTGGATCGCTGCGCACTCAGGATAGATCCCCTGTCAGCACTGTCAAATGTCCCCACAGGTACGCGGTGTCCTCAACACATAGATGTGCCCAGAAGTGCTTAAACTGACCATGTATTATTAAAGATCCCTTCAGAGGGGATTATGTACTCATTCCCCTAGAGAAAGGCACATGAAGGATCATAGCAAGACTTCTGACCATCCAAGAATGGAACAGCTGGACCCAATGACAAGTCGCGTCCATGAAAATCAAAGTAAACACTTACTGGTTGGATCTATGTCACTTCCTCTGTAAACATATGCCTTTACCTTGTTACATCTGCCTTGATCACCAACCCCTGGTCCCCACCTACAAACCTTTCAATTGCACCTGCTTTACCCTTATAAGTGCCCTAACACTAGCTCTAAACTTTGCCCGTACAGCGTTTTGAACAGTTTTCCCATTACTGTCCTCCTCTGCACAACCCCCACTGCAGACCCCCCAGCTTTATCTCTCCTCTGACATTATGAATAACCCTGAGGGCCATATAATGGATAGCAAGCACCGTTCCTCACCGTCACCGTCACCATCACGTGAGACGGGGGCAGTGAGGTGTATCACAAAAAATGTACTTTTCCCATTAGTGAACGATAGACCAGCTTGAAGCCACTGGTCTGACTTTCACTGTGCAGACGAAAAAACTGCCTGCATTTGAAGGGGGGGCAGAGACCCTCCTGCAGGGGGATGCATTGAGTGTTTGCACCAGGCTGCAGGGGCATGTCTGGGTACTTCATCGGTCCTCTTTTCAAGGGATCCTTCAGGGTGGATGAACTATGCCCCACTAAAATGTGGCACAGAGTCACTGTGCCACCTGGCATCTCCTTTGCCTCTGCACACATGTCTGTAATAAGGTATAATCCAAAAGTAATCTTTATTGTTCTTAATGATGTCACCTGACAGCCAACGCGTTTCGTTTACTACACCGGAACATCATCAGAGCATGTAATTTCCTCCATCAAAAATGTTTCTACTGGTAAAATAGATCTTTATCTTGCCTTTAATTCTTCTCTAATATATTCTCTCATACAAGAATGGCTCATTAAATCTTCATTTGTGATAACGTGCGGCTATGATCATCAGGTACATGTATAAATTCCTTGGGGCACCTTGATACGTGCCGCCAAAAGTATCCCGGCGCCCTAGTCTCAGTAGACTTTCAAAAACCCTATTTTTGAAAGCTTATTGGGACTCAGGCGCCGGGTCGACTAACGTTTGCCTGCATGTATCAAGGTGCCCCATGAGATTCATACATGTCCCTGATGATCATATCCACACATTTTCACAAATGAAAATTTAACGAGTCACACATGTGTGAAATAAGAAATTAGAGAAGACAGGAAAAGGTCTATTTTATGGCTACAAACATTTTTAATGGATGAAATTACATGCCCTGCTGAAGTTCATGTGTAGTGAACGAAACGTGTTGCTGTCCTGAGACATCATTAAGAAAAATAAAGATTACTTTTGGATTACATATGACTCCTTATATTGAAATCTGTAATAAAGTATGTTCACAGAGACAAAGTGTGTTTCCTCACTTGCATAATTCCATGGCCCAATGCAAAGAGGGAATGCGGTTGCGCTGCAGCATGTGCAACGTGAACTTTGCTATACAAGGGGACGCACCAGCTTCAATGGACCTTTCTGTAATATCAAAATGCTCTGGTGGCACGGAAAACTGGCACATGCCACTTTTTCCTCCAGGGCATTTTGTTTAACCCTGTATGTCCTAGGCATGTTTGATGTGTTTGCATTCAAATAGTTGCGTGAGCCATCCAAATGTGCAGTGATGTGCATAATTAGAAAAGACTGCATCACCCTGAAAAGTTAGGCAACTCCCAGTTCCCTGCAATCTGATTGGCTTCAATGTTGTGAAACTCTGACCACAGCGTGGTACTAATATTATTACCAGGAGCGGGGCAAAACAAACAACAAAAACACTATTGCATATGTTAAAATTACGGCAGATGTAAAATATTATTGCAGGCAATAAAAACGGTAATTGTGCATTTGAAAGTCAATTAGGGCGCACATAAAAACTGGCGACCGCAGGTTCCGCGCGCGGGAGGGGCTCGCGCGTGCGCGCGAGGACGGCCGGGTGCGACGCCAGGGTTCCTTGCCGCCGGCCCTTTGAAGGGCGTCCAGTGTTTATGCAATCCGCCGCGAGGACATTAAAAGGATTGTTGAAAAAGCTTAAATAATTATCAGGGAAAAAATGTCTGTGTTTGTGCGCCCTTGATGGGCCCAGCATGTGCGTGTTTATTGAAGCCACATGCGGCGGTGGCTGCAGTTTCCATCCGTGGTGCTGCGTGCGGCACGAGGAGGGGGCTGGCGGGAGATGTGCTGAAAACCCCCCGACGCTAGTGGGTCGAGGGAAGGGATATGTGGGGTCAGGAGCAGCGACAGTTTCCAACTCGTAAGGATTTGCATAGGAGCAGAAAGGATAGAGAGATGACGAGGGAAGGAAAATACAGACCAATATATACTTATAAATAAAAAAATATTGGTGGATAAGGGTTTAACTTTTCCCACGAAGTCAAGTACGTTTAAAAACTGCATGTGTCCCTTCCCCGCTGTGTAGGGCAGGACATCTTATAACTGGAAAACAAGCCTGGACAGGGCAGGGACTGGGATCACGCCTGAGGCTTAAGGCGGTGGCACCAAGCTTTGAAAGAAGTCTGGCGTTGTGAGGGGAGTGCTGGGGGTCCATGAGGGCCTGTTAGGGACTTGGGAGTGGGGTAGGAGGGTCAGAAATATAGCAGGGAAGAGTGGTAGGGGTGGGACTGGTGGCTTGCTCTGATGAGGCGCATGCTGTCCAGCAGCGGTAGTCCAGCAGTTTCCCCTGACGACAGTGGAAGAGTTTCTTGCTGCCACATGGTGTTGACAAAACTGCCTTTTTAGGCCTCGCCTGACCCAGAGCATGCGCTGGTCTGGCGAGACTTATTGAGAGGGCTCCAAAAAGTGCTACCAGGCCAGCCTAGAGCTACAGTGCATGTGTGCGGGCGCGCGCGCAGCGCTTTACCGCGATTACTTTCACTTTCGCGGCCGCTTTGATGTTTGATCGTGATCGCGATCACTTTCGCGGCCGCTTGGCATAGCCAATAGGTCTCCATTTTGGGACCTTATAAGTATTTAGTTATGCAACTGTTGCATGGCTAAACACTTATAAGGTCCCAAAGGCGAGACCTATTGGCTATGCCAATGCTTGTTTTAAAACTTAGCAGTTCTCAAAGTTTTATAAAAAACGAAATATGAATTTCTGATCCCACAGATTTTGCAACTTCACACTTCCGTTCAGAACCAAAAAGTCACCGAAATGTCACACAAAACATCACAGATTGGTCCCCTGTCATAGGACAGTGGTAAGCGGCACCGTCACATGTGAGTATATTCCATCAGAGAAGAAGAGACAGAGAGAGACAGACCGAGGGACAGGGATGGAAGGAAGGTAGCCAATGATCCAGTGCAACTGATCATCGCCGAGGGCGATCAGTGCATAGAGTTGCCTTTCATGATTACTGGTGGATTCAGATCAATAACATAATAAAATACATGCCTGGGACAGACGCAAGGGGTGATTGTTGTGTGCGAGCTTGGGAAAGAGCTGGAAAGTAATCAGATTAGAGTGATACGGCCTACTAAATGTACCTGGTTGTCCACGTCCACGGTCAGTATCAATAGACACAATTTGCACGCTTACACCTGAATCACTGCTGAGTTTCTGTAGTAAGTTGCGTCTGTTCATGTACATTTGCTTCGAGTCAGGATTTCTGTGTCTCTATAATACTGTCCTATTGAGTCCGTTGAGGGCACGATACTGTCAGGTCAATGCATGGATTTTCAGGGCCATTGGCAAAACTTGATTTTTTCATTTGGGTTCTTGCTTTCCTCCAAACCTTTGAGGCCATTACTTGAACACTAGTTGTTTCTTTTAGCTACTGTCCCTATTTCTAGGGCACAAGTTTGACTGTCATCTGATTTCCCAATTTAACTTCAGGTCTTCCTGCCTCTGGCAGGGCATTCCCGAGCATGGCGCATCACAAATCCTAGATTTTTGGTTGCTCGCTGTCTGTGGCCATCACAAGTGGGGCAATGCAGTGGGAAGCCAGATGTAAAGCAGAAAATGTCAGACGGAAAACCACCCTAGACCGGTATGGACTATCAGCCAAGACCAGACACCCACAAAAGCCGTATGATGAAAAAATGTTGCATACAAAATATTGCAACATATTTTGTATACATTTGAGGACTGATTGGATGGAAATAGGTTGGGCCATGTCCAGAATACTTGACTCCTTGCCACTCTCGAACATCAGTGTAGTTTTCTTGGGGTGGGCTTTAATGACATACTCAAAGCCGGGGGAAAAGTGGGTTTCATCTTGTGGCATAGAAAGTCGAGGTGGACACTTTTTGGGGGGTTTGGGCTTTTAGGCACTGCGCATTTAAAATGCTAATAGCTGCACTGAATATGAACACAAAAGTTTGCTAAAATCCTTATGAAGTCATGATCATGCGGAGCACAAAGAACACAAACTGACAGAACGACGAAGATGTGAAAAGAGCAAAACCATGGCTCTTCCATCGATACCCTAACGTCAGCTCAGAAACAAGTATTTTTAGAGGTGATAATCAGGGCCAGATTCAGCATTTAGACACGCGCTGCAGAGAGAGTTCATCTGAGGCTGTGGGTCATTCTTTGTCTGATAAGTCTGGCGTAGAAAGTATTTTTAGAGGAGATAATTTGTGCAAATTTACCAACAATGTGACCTGTGGGAGTGAACATAGCGGAGGCTGGAGGTTTGAATTTAAACTCTGGCAAGAAGTCCTCAAGAGCAAAGGTACTCTTTACACAGTGCTGCTAAAGCAACTGAACATTTACCTGCAGTGCCCCTGCACTCCTTTTCTCTGGTGTAATCAGGATTTTGCAGTTTTAACAGAGTCCATCGTGTCATTTCGCAGTGCTTAATTTGAGCCGGTGGTTTCTAGTGCTCGGCACCGGTGCTTAATTGTCAACACCGGCGCTTGTGACAGTCTGCCAGAAAGTGGTGCTGCGTGGTTAATTTATACATGACCACAACAACAGGCAATTATGAATTTAATATAAATAAAAACATACTATTACCTGCTGCTCAAGCCATTCTTATAGGTTTGAGGCCCTGAAATAGTTGGAATTGTCGCATTTGTACCCAACAAGCTCTGGACCCCGGATGAGACCACGTTCCCTCTCCCCCCCTCTTATTTTCTATTTTGTCTCTCATTCCCTTCTTCTAATAATCCCTGATGTTCGCTCTCCTACTATTCAAAGCATGCCAACCTAACACTCTGATTGGATGTTAGCCTTTGTTTATTCGCCATGATGTATACCCCCCTTTGTAATAGGGGTTTGTTATCTTGAATGGTCCCTGTTTAAGGTTCTTGTGCGTATGTGTGCCAGAGGGCTGGAATGGTGTTGGAGATCACTTGCATCCCTGACCATTCTAAATAGAGAATTAAAAAAACAGAATGGACTATATCTCTGTTGCCGAAGCCACCTCAGACGCCAGAAGCACAGATACAGTCCCTTTAAATTGTAGATGGAACAAGTAGCCGGCTGATTGTATTTGCTCGGAGATAGGTTTTTCCGAGCGGCTTATATGTGACTGAGCCCGCGGCCCTTCCGACATTTCATCTCTTATTGTCTAATATTTGCTTTGAAGCTTTGAGCTCCTTTGAGGATCAGCCTCATGCATAGGATTGGACATAACCTTTATTTGTGGGGGCCTGTGCATTAAGAGCCTTACAGCAGATTTCTTTCAAGATTTGTAGTTGACATCACGAAGGTGTACTTGGCGTGTTGTCGTCAAGTTGCTGTACGAAGGGTTGCAGGATGCCAAAAGCAATTTTCCATTTCTCCATTAAACAAGTCCCAATGAAAGCCATATTCAAATGCAAGGCAGAGGGGGGACGTGTAACACTGACGAAATATTAACTTATGGGATACATTGTTAGGTGTAAAAGGGCCATATATTTAGCTTTGATAAGCGCGATAATTTGCTGAGATGCGAGGTATATGGTTTCTAAAACTTTGTGTGAGGTTCCAGAGTGTGACTTATCTAGAAACAGATCAAAGCCCAAAAGGAACAGGGCCTTTTAGGTTTCCCAGGAGGGCATTTCAAATTATTCAGCATGGTGTGATCAATGTCACCAGAAAGTACAAAAAATAAAAACAAAACTGGCTGAAATAAACTTACTCAAAAGACTAGGGGGCATATCAACAACAACCGGCGATAATTATCGCTAAGGATAGCGTTGATTTTTATCGCTGAGATAGCGTGCTATTAGCAACGCTTATCTCAATAGCGATAAAAATCCTTACGCTAAGTAGCTAACGTGAGATTATCGCTGGAAACCCAGCGATAATCTCACGTTAGCTTGTTGATAGGAACAGACAAACTTAGCCATGATATCCTCCTTCCATAGGATATCATGGCTAAGTCTGAAAAATACCAGACGTAAAAAAGCAGCGTTAACCACGGTTAGCGCTGCTTTTTTTGTCTCTAACAGGGTTAGCGATATTCTTGATAATAGGAGAAATGTCGCTTAGCGACATTTCTCCTATTATTTTACTCTGGAACGCCCCCTTTGCATCTCATTAGAGATGAAAGGGGAAGCGTAGAGTAAATGGGTGCTAACATGCAAATTTGCATGTTAGCACCCTGTTGTTGATAGGGCGCTAGTTTTATCTCTGCTTTTTTGGCTTTTAAGGCCAAAAAAGCAGAGATAAAGCCCTTGTTGATATGCCCCTTAGGGTGTTCTACAAATAATCAGTTAAACCCCCTTTATTCTCATCTCTGTCACACTTCTAATGTTTCATGGAAAAGTACTAACATGTTTAATATGTAGTGGCTAATGTTATCAGAGACAAACATGTTGTTGCAAATGTTATCTGAGATCAAAACTATGAATGTCAGGAACCAAATATGCGGCAGCCATCTTGTTCCAATCAGAGTCGTCGTAGCGTTACCAGAGCCGCATCTGAGTGGACCCTTCTGTAGGCGTACAAGAGGTCTGTGTACTGCATTTGATGCATGGAACCCCATTCCAACATGTCTTGGCTGTTAACCCTGTCTCCCTTCTTAATCAAATGGCATCCTTTTTGCAAGAGGTGCCTTGGGTCAGGTGGTCAACAAAGCAAATTTCAAGCCTCCTTTCAAATCAGTTTTTTATTCACCAGCAGTTGTGCGCGTTCCTACAGATAATGCATGTAGCATCAACGCACATCAACTGACCATGCGTAAAGCGCTCTGGTACCCGCAAGGGTCATGTTTTCATGTTTGCGCTATATATAAAACTTTATAAATAAATAAATCCCTCAGGCTTCTTCGAATGCCAGAGGATCTCTGGAGCCTGGGAATCTGTCCTGCTCCTTGAACGAGCGACTGTTCAGGTTCCGCTACGTCCTAATAACACTCCCGATTCCGGTCACATCTTCTCAGCTGCTTGCAATTACCCATGTTCATTTCCAGTGCCTTGACAGTACTAATTTGCCCGGCAGGAGCAAAATTGCCTGGAGTCGCAGTAATCGAAGGCCAACGTCTGATGACGGGATAAAAAAAAAAAAATAGTGCTTTGGAGTCGTGTCACATAAGTGATTCTGAAGCAGCATTAAGGGGAAAGGGAAGAGCTGCAAGCTGATTGGACTGACGTCTTTCAGATTTCAAGAGAAATGGAGAAAGGAGATAAAGAAAAGTTAATCCCTTGATGAGGAGGAATGGATGGCGTCTGAAGTGGAATGATTTTAGGGATGTGGGCTGCAGTCTGAAGCTGAAGATCTATCATATACATATATTGAGAAAGTAATCTGGAAGCTCAGGAGACATGTTGTATGTGACGGGTGACAAATTTGCTCTGGGTGTTGACGGGGAGCTGTCACCCATCACTTTCTATGGGCATTAAATGTCCCACAATTCAGTATCCCAGAATCCTTCAGTATGTTTATTTTTCATTTTAACTCCTGTCCTTTTTTTTTACAGCAGTTACAGCTGAAGGTTGACCCTTGACGGCCGCCATCTTTCTCCCGCCTTCCTTTTTCCGGGATACTTTTGTAGTGGAAGAGAGGCACATGTGACGTCAACTGACTGGCCCACTCCAACAAGAACCGCTTGCAGGGCGGAGCACGGGAGCAGTAGTTCCAGTGCACAGGAAACCAGATGTTGAAAGAGCAGATAGATGGATCGCTGAGGGAAGTGCAGAGGTGTGTGGTGACACAGACCAGCCCCAACGAGGCAGGTGCCTTGGGTGCCCGTAAAACCACAGGGCGGGAAGCTGATTCCCAAAACTGTGAGCGCGGTGCCAAGTGGAGCAACTGGAAACCAGCGGCGAGGGTGTGCTCGGTGCACAGGGGAAGGGGCACCAGAGAGTGGGCTGGTGTGGTCGATCAGGACCACATGGCTAGGGGGGAAAGCCCTGTGGGTTTTTGTCTTTCCCTCACCCTTCCACACACGGTCACTCTATACTTCAATCCCTTCTCGCTCCATAAATGTGTCCGGGAGCCACTCCAGGCCTCTGGCGCGCTTCGTTGCAGGGGCCTTGCTTGGCAGCCTGTTTCCCTACACCTCGTCCTAGCATCCTTTATGTACATTGGCACTGATGAAGGTTGGCTTTGAAGCTTTATGTTATGAGCTTGTTTTATTGGATGTTCTGTTACTTCTTTTCTGTGGGTCCTGTTTCTCTTCCGCATTCTCAGAGCTTCAAAGCTCTAAGAGCTATTCTTAAAATTCCATACAATTTCGGACTTCAAGTGTTTGTGAGCAGCGAGGTGGCTTCGACAGCTCATGAGGTATGTGGCAACATTACTCTGTGACACGTGCTGTCACTTACTAGCGTTGGATGGGTGGCGTAGATTTCTGCAGGAGTGACCAGTATTGGTCCAGAGTGGGCGGAGTCATGCCATATTTTCAACACAATCATATTGCATGTAAATGTAGATCATGTTGCTGTCTTGAAAACGTAGCATGGAAAGGTGTCAGGTCTGAATGCAGAGGAGTGAAACCATCTCTCATGGGTTGCTTATGTACCCCCAGGACTCCTAGGTTGCAGAATATGATAAAGCGCATAGGGAGGAGGTGCTCAGGTAGGAATCTTTCCAGCATCCTGACCACCAGTGTGTAAAGAACCACTTCCCAGTGAAAATATCTCCATCCTAGGAGCTCCTTCATGGAGCCCTGTGAATCCGCATTTAGTGGTGCGAGATTTATCAGCGTGGCCCCTGACTGCATGGATGGTACCTTTATCCTCCACCTATGTCCATGTCATTTTAATTTTAATTCATAGAGTTACTGAACCATAGTTGTAAACAATTTTTATTAGTTCCATTAAATAGACCTTAGTGCAATAGAGACAGACATATATTACAGATCATAGATAATGTACACTACATATACAATCCTTCGCTTTACAAGGCAGATGTACATAGATAGTTATAATAAATAGACTAAAATACAGATTGAAAAGGGGAAATACCCAGATAACTTTAATTAATAGATTAAAAATGATAGACAATATATCTCATATGAAATGCATTCACATTCAAACGTATTTTAACTACGGAAATTTCATAGATATCTTAGGTCCACTAAAACGACTGCAATAAAATTATAACATCAACCCCCCATCCACAGTTACCCCTAATCAAGTAAAGAAGTCATAAATAAAGTGCCGAAATATTCCCCATGAACAAGTATATCACAGTGGTGCCCATTATCACCCAATGTTTCTGAATTAAACTAGATTTCCCTTCTTTCACCTGTAAGGACTCGGAGAGCTCTCCGACAAATCTGTATACGCTTCCGCGGCCAACAAACTGTCCACCGGTGTCCCCAAGCTAGAGATACTGAACCGTAGGTAGGAGACCGCACATGTGTTGTGGAACGATACGCAACACCTAAGCCCTGGTTGGGTACGATTGTTCCATGCCCAATAAGTAGAGTTTTTGTGCCACCTACACTGTCATTGGCACTCTTCTGCAAGGTCTGGGTATTCCGGTCAGGTGCACCCGTCATGCTTTCTAACCCTGTCCCTTGTGTTTGAAGGGTTGCTCTCTCATTTGTTGTTTGGGTGCCTGGTAAACACCTCACCAGTGCCCGGTGCACATTAGTATTAACAGGGACGCGTAAGTTAGCACATGGGTTATTTTTAAAGCCACCCACGTCACACTGGTCACTGCCTTGAGTTTACAGCTGGAGCACACCACAGAGGACCTGATGAACAGCATGTAAACCGTGAATCCACTGCCCTGGGTGCCTGCACCTTCTTCCAATCAAGTCATAACTCATGGGTCTCTCTGGGGAACTCATTCAAGTGCATGAGGAAGCCTTCAGTCTACCAAATGCTTCTGAGCCCGTCCTATTCTGCTGCACACTTGATGCTGTGTGTGATTTTAGTACAATGCTTGCATTTGTAGATGGCATGAAAAAGATTTATTGCACTGAAATGTCAGTCAGTCCAACATCAAATATTAGTGCTGGATCCAAAATGTCAGTCATTGCTCTCTCACCTCATTTGCTACCAACTTCAGAATCACCACATACATTGTGAATGGACCCCTCGGATGTATGGAGAAGCAAACACTTCCTTTCACATAAGCGCCACTTTTTTTTATCCCTACAGTCACAGCATAGTGAGATCCAATCTTGCCTGTCGCCGCTCATGGGAAAACTGATGGGCGAATTAGGCAGCCATATGGCGTACACAAGGACCAATCACACATGTGCCCTTGTCCTCAACATTGTTCCAGTGACACACCTTCTATTACTACCCAAAAGGTGGCGGTGGTCACCTCATATTGAAAATTGATGGCCTTTAGAGTGACGTGTGCAGATGTTCGTACAGGAGGAGAGTAACTTGTTTCTTTTTAAGGATTCTAATTCAGGGAGTTCATCCAAACTGCTCTGTATTTGTGGGGGAAATTCGAGGCACTATATCCAGTGCTCAATTTGAGCCGGAGGTTTCTGGTGCTCGGCACCGGCACTTAATTGTCAACACCGGCACTTATGACAGTCTGCCACATGGTGGAGGTGTTTGACTTATTTAAGGATAAGCACAACTCCAGTTGTTTATTAATTTAATATACATTAACAAGCATTGGCATAGCCAATAGGTCTCGCCTTTGGGACCTTATAAGTGTTTAGCCATGCAACAGTTGCATAACTAAATACTTATAAGGTCCCAAAAGCGAGACCTATTGGCTATGCAAAGTGGCCGTGCGGCCGCGAAAGTTAAAGTGATCGCGATCGGGATCATGATCCAACATCAAAGCGGCCGTGCAGCCGCGAAAGTGAAAGTAATTGCGGTAAAGCGCGGCGCGCGCGCCCGCGCACATGCACTGTAGCTCTAGGCTGGCCTGGTAGCACTTTTTGGAGCCCTCTCAATAAGTCTCGCCAGACCAGCACATGCGCTGGGTCAGGCGAGACCTAAAAATTACTAAAACCCACCGTCCAATCCCTTCCTATAGCTTTGGGGACCTGGAAAAGTTTGAACTGTCACACTTGTAGGAGGTTGACTGGTAATACTGTCATTGGCAGCACTGGCAGGGGCAATTGGTAGTGCAAGCTGCAGGGGCCTCCCGACGGGGACCCAGACACTTAATTTATTACAAATTAAGTACGACTATATCTAACTAAGGGGGTTTGTGTGTGCTTGGTACAGTTGTGATACAGTTGTTAAGTTGCTGACCCAGCTTTCCACTTTCATCAAATTTTGGGATACTGAGGAAAATCAATGGCCCTCCCAGTAGCGAACGGCCTGAACGCTTGCACACGAAGGCGACGAGATGCTCGTTTACGAAGCTGTCCTTGCACGCGTCAGGTCGATTGTATGCCATGTGTCGGTGGATCCCATTTTGCTGCCCACTCTCTGCATGCCTTTGAACACCAGAGCTGGGTATATTATTTTAAGCCTGGCACCTACTCGATCTGCGCCCTGCCAGTAGGCGGTGAGGATATTTGTGCTGGAGGCGAGCCCAGAGTTAAATCACTGAATCCCTGCTCGGTAAGAGTCTCCCACCGAGCACTGAAGTGCAAAAAGTAATGCAGAAATCACAGACCCTCCTGCAGAAAGCAATCGCTAAAGCATCCTACCTCTGGGGCCTCAGTGGGAAAAGTTCCTTAATGGCCCTCTCTCCTTCCTCGGGATAAGGGCAATTTAGGAGGTGCTGCTCTGTGTGCAGACTTTGGAGACACACAGACGGTCCCTGGCCAGGGCTTCGGTTACAGTCAGGTCGAGCTGTGTCGACAGACACTTCATCTCGAACTCCCACTTCATCTTAAAGTCCCAGAACGTTTTTAAAAGTATTGGAAATGGAGAAAGTGTTAAAGTGCACCAAAAATATGGAATCGGAAGTTATTTCATTTTACGATTTTATTTCAAGAAGCAGTAAAAGAAATGTTGTGTTCAACAGGTGCAGAAAGTTTCTAGTATTAGAAAATTCATGTTATGCTATGTTATGTAACAATTTGTATATACCATAGCGTGCAGTGCTTTCAAAGGAACATTTTGAGGTTTTTCGACCTGGTCATGAGTTTGTCCCAAAAAGAAGGTGCTCCTATGAGGACGATCCTCAAGGGGCGTTTGTTTGGCTGTACGTAGTGTATCAATATTTTTCCTGCTCTCATGGTCTATCTACACCCTGTCCCCCCCGCATGCGCACTTCTGGTTGTGCATTGTCGTTAAGGAGTTCTCCATAGAGTGGGGGATTGCTCTCAGAGCCAGTTATCGGCCGTTCTATGGGACATTAATGGGTAGGAGTATCGCGCCATTGGTGCAGTCACTGGGGTGTGAAACGAGTGGCAGTGTCTTCGGGTTCGCTTGTGTTGCTCTCACTGGTTTTGTTCGTAGTTGAGTTTGGTCACGTACCCAAGAGGAACCTCCCATCCGCCAACCTCACCATCGCCAAAAGCCCCCGCATCCACAGAGCCAGAACAGGTGGAAGAACCTTCATCTACATCGCGGCCAAGACCTGGAAGGAGCTCCCGATCGACATCAGACGCGCCCCCTCCCTGAACATCTTCAGGAAGACCCTCAAGAGCTGGCTCTTCGACCGATCCGCTCTTCGACCGGCCAGAGCTGCAACACCCCCCCCCCCTCCTGGGCCTTGAGCCCTCATGGGTGAGTAGCGCGCTTTATACCCCCTGATTGATTGATTGATTGATTGTATGTGCAGTGTGTCCTCCTAGCCTGGCAGTGGTTGGGTTTTCCCATGATGCCATTTCAGTCTAGCCCCACAGGTGTGGGTATGTCATGTGGGCATCTTCTCTTTGATAGTTGTTGGTGGGCCATCAGTCATAATGGCCTTTTATGTTCCCCCGGTATGAGTATGGGAAACGAGTCTCAGAAAGGAGAGCCACAAATGTCCCACCGATGGGGCTCCTACTACAATAGAAACGCTTTTATACTTGTGGTCAGGACTAGTTTCATGGTTGTTGTGGTATTTTGGGATGTTGTCTGATGTTTCATAGCGTGAGTGTTGTATCTCATGTAGAACATGACGTAGTGTTAGGTGTTGCTTCAGTCAGTAGGTTGTTTGGGTCTTGCATCTGGTTGGTTTAGGCAGTGAAGTGTCATCTCTGGGCGTGGTTCATCTTAGCGGTGCTAAGTGCATCAGAGCAGTATGCGTGCACCGGGCATCACGCTTTGGCACTCCCGCTTGGTTCTCAGCACACAGTGCAGTCTGCCACCTTCTCAGCAGAGCCTGGCAGCGCAGTTCTTTTCCACTGTTCTAGGGATAATGACCTTATCCTTTAAAGGAAGTCAAATTCGGTTTGTGTCTCTGTTCCTCTCCTTTCTGTTCACCGGTGGGTGATGCTTCTTGTCATAACAATGCGAACCGCAGATATTCTGGAGGAGTCAGATGACCTCAAGTTCTAGAGACTGTTGTCTGACTTAGTCCACTTGTGCAATCAATTTCAAAGTTTGCCCCACACATTTAGGGCTAGTGAATCAAAGTTAAGTGCATTTTCCTGGTGGTTGGCAATAGCTCCCTGGCAACCTTTATAGGACGAAACTGCAAACTTCACTTGTGTGGATTCTAGGTGGGCAGTCCCTACTATTGGCTCAAAGCACAGGTTGTGGGATTGACAGGGAGCTCAGCCTTTCTACAAGGAGTGTGTCCTTCGTTATACTTGTAGCTGCAGTGATTGCTCTGATCTTGCTGTTTGGCCGGGTCACACCATGACTTGATGTAACTCGTTCCGATTCAACCCGGTGCTACAGGGGGCTCTTCCTGTGGACGGGGATCTGAACCAGCCAGTGGGCGGTAGAGGCTAGCTAAGAAACTGAGCATGAGGAAATGTAGAAAGGGGGGAGATAGCTTATTTTAGCTACCCATAAACCTTTAGAGCACCCTCAAACTATAGTGGTTGCACATACTCAGGAGGAGGACTCTTGTATGAGTTTACATCCACACCTGTACTCACAGTCATGGTAGAAGGAACTAGTTTGCCCACTCCTGACCACAGCACTGATTTACCAATGAGAACTAGCGGAAACTCAACCCTCTGGGGATCAGGAGAAAGGCCTGTACCCCAATACTGTAATGTGCAGCCGTCAAACAGGGCTCATGTCCTATCCTGCTCTTGGGGCAGTAGCATCACTTCACATGGAACCTAAAACACCCATCAGATTCTAGGGCTCACCTGATCAGCACCGTGCAGTAAACATGTAGAGCGCTGGTTAAAAGACTCGTGCTAAGGGCTCTCTGAACTAGAACACACGATGGGTCTGCTAGAATGATAAAATGTGGAGCAGGCTGTGGGCAGAATGCGCCCAGGGATTGTTCACATCACAGCATCTTATTCTAGATTACACCTCTCGCATTCACCTCTCACACTTCATCAGGGTCCAGAAAACAGTCCAGTGCTTAATTTGCAAAAAAATAAGTGCCAGGGCTCTCATCAGTAGGGCACTGCAGCTTGCACCATACTTTGCCCCTGCCAGCGCTGGCAATGATGGTAACAACACAACTACTAACCATCACACACTTACAAGTGTAACAATTCGGACAATTTAAGGCTCCCAAAGCTATACAAATGGCTTGGGCAGCAGGTAATATTCGGTTATAATGTAAAGTGAATTAATAACTAACTGTTGCTGTGGTAATTTCTAAATTAGCCAGACAGTGCCACATTGTAGCAGAGTGTCACAAGCCCCGGTGTTGTCAATTAAGCGCCGGTACTGAGCACTGGAAACCACTGGCTCAAATTAAGTACTGTGAAACACCCTGATGTTACCAAAGGCAGCATGCAGCCACTTTGTGAATCTCCATAATAAATCATATCGTGTTTGAAAATAGGTGCAACCTGCATCAGTTTTGTCATTTCTAGGCGCTGTAAAATTATCCGATGTAATGCTACTGAGTTTATGTACCTTGCAAGGATGGGAAGCTGAGTTGGCTTTTCAGAGAATCAAACCCTTGACCAGGAGTGGAAATATGGAAGAGCTGAACTTTCCGGCACTCCATGGTCAGCGATGAGTCAATATGCCACAATATAGTGCCCTTCCTGTGCCATCCGCAAATAGGCAACTGTGGAGGGGCTATGCTCTTGACACATGGTCACTCAAGGTTTTGCAAAATGGCGTAATTTTTCTTCTGAAAGTCTGTGCAATTCCATGAAAATTTCACAAAATTGCGTTTTTGCCTTCAAATGTGTACTCCGATATCTCGCGTTACATTTTTTACCCAAATAACCGACTCATGTAAAATAGTCTTGCAAGATACTAGCAGAAAACAGCTTCTGGCTGAAAGTATCTCAGTGAGATATTTTCTGCGCAAATCCATCTCCTGCTGGTATCTTTCAAAAGCTCTTAACACAAGGTGTGTTGTGTGCTAGTTTAAAAAACGCAATTTCATGAATTTTGAGTAACATGAAATTCAGGAATATTGCAAGTTTTGCCGGCGAAATTTTCCTCTAACCAACACCGGGGCTATCTTTTGATGTCACAAGTGGTAAAAGGGCGTGCCATGTCACTTCCACTTCCGCTGGCATTTGGTGACAGGGCCCCATGCAGAAAAAATAAAGGTCACTTAATAGCTTAGGTCTCAGCAGCACCTCCCTGGCAGACGCCTCTCAGCTCAGACATGGCAGGATGATCAAGGTGTGAGCTGCGTTGAAGCACAAATTACCCAGCGCTGTAATTAAGGCATCTCATTACAGAACTGCTGCTGAGAGCCGACGGGGGGCATCTGCAGTGCCACTGCGAATCTATTAGCGAAAACGGCAGCTATCAAGGGAAACGAGGTTAAAAAGACACACTTTTAGGAAATCAGTAGCAGCCAATAATATCACTCCTCTGTAGTAAAAGGAGAGGGACGGCTGCAGCCATGCCAGATTTTCAGGGTAACCACTATCATGTACATTGAGCCCCAGAGTTACTAAGGGCCATATGTATCAAGCAAAATTGCGATCGCAAACGCCGAATTCGCCGAATTTAGCTAAGTGGTATGTATGAAGGCAAATGTGCGTGCAAAATAAGGAATCGCAAAATTTGCGATTCCTTATTTTGCAATTGCATTTAAGGAATTGCAAATTTTGCGATTCCTTAAATGCAATGTAAGAAGCACCAAAAAAGTGCAATTTGGCCTTAAGGAATCGCAAATTACCACCAACTACAGGTTGGTGGTAATTTGCGATTTCTTTAAAAAATGCATATTTTTGCATTTTTCAAAGTGGCATGTGGCGCACACACATGCCATTAGGGCATGTATGTGCACCACATGTGCACCCATGCTCATTTCAGGTGTGCAACAGGGTGGCCTTTTGACACCCTGGCACACTTGAAATTGCATTCTCAATTTGCGATTCTCTAATTGACAATTGCAAATTGAGAATGTCTTCCCATTCATTCCTATGGGCCTCTAGGCCCATAGGAATGAATGGGGAGGTATTCCTTAATTGGGAATTGCAATTTGCAATTCGCAATTAAGGAATATGTAGGATTTGCAAAATGTATTGCAAATCTTACATACATAGCGTTTTGCGATTCTCAAATAGCGATTCCCAGAAATTCGTTATTTGAGAATTGCAAAACCTAACATTGATACATATGGCCCTATGGCTTTGCGTAGAGATTGGGTCACAAAAGTGAAGCAAACATGGTACAAAGATTTTGGGTGGGAGTTACTGTCCAACACAAAACAGGAGATGTCCTTGAAAAATCCTCAAAGTAACACAAAGTTGACTATTGTGCACTATTTTGAGTCAAGGGGTGTTCCATGGGTAGTGCATGGGCGTTCCCATGTAACCACCCATGGGTTTTGATACACATCCCTCTCTAGTAACTTTCGTGGACAGAGATTTCCACCAAAATGTTACGCCTCCTCAAGGCTGCATAATGGGGAGATCCTTATTTTTCCAGCTTTGCATGTCTACTGTATAGTGCAGCACACGTACACAGTGGGAAGAATTTTAAAGGATAGTTTTTGTGCTGAAAGGGTCCCTTCCAAAAAGAAATCTGTGCTTTGGAGAGCGGATACACTCTTCAACTATGGTGCAAGGGGGTGTGTGTTGGTGTATGGCGGCCAAAAGTGCCTTCGCGTGGTGGGGAGAAAAAAGGTGCCACATCTGTGTAGATTAGGGTTGCTTTGCTGCTTTGCATCAATATTAGTACATTTACCCTAATGTTTGTAAAAAAAAAAAATGGTGATTTCCCTTCTGGGCCCACTTTGGTTCTCCCATAGTTTAGGTTTTTACATGTTTTAGACTGACCCTATTCTGCATAGCCACATACAATGCATGCGTTTTCACGACATTGTTCTAGGAATACGCTGAACATGTTGCTTATTATTCGGGACTCTTCTTCGGATTCGGTCTGCACATCTCGTACAAGGTTGCTTGGAATACATAACAACTTACCGTACTGTTTGCTCCTTCAGCAACCTCTCCTAATGTTTGGACCTAACACAGGCTCACAGTTGCATCTTCCAACACAATCGTTTGTATAATATAAGCTGTGTCTTGTCCCCCTGAGGGGCAGAGAGGAGCATTCCGGGGAGAGGACTTTTCTGGAATGAAAGCCGTTCCTGACATGTAGCCCGGTGTAAACTGAGTTTACACTCACAGTGCAGACCACCTAACTAAATACTCCAGGTATGGGGTCTGAGGCCAATCCCAGAGGTTCCATATAAATCCCTGTGCTCATACAGTGAGGGCAGACTAGCCAGATAGACAATTTACTATGGTTGGGATGTTTGTCCTATACATCCAGTTAGTAATGCTAATTACTTTGTTTAGTTGCATCTGCCTAATGTTCGCAGCACATATGCTACAGAATAGACTGCGATAGTTTCACTGAAGGTGTTGTACATTTTCGTCGTATCTTTTTTGAGTTTACCACGGTCATATATGAGTGTGTGACCAACGAAAGGGGTAGGATCTGTTTCCACAGTTCCCTTGGAGACCATAGTGCAATGTTCGCCTGCTACTCACCTGGGACCCTGGGTAGGTTAGGAGTTCAGGTGAGGCACTGTGAGCTAGCTAGGATTTAGGGACACTCAGTTCCTATACTCCGACGTCCTGTCGTCCTAATACACAGTCCTGCTTTACGAGAAGGATCCGTGCAACAAAATGTTATGTGGATGTTACAAAAATCTGACATGCGCCTATCTATTCTCGATGTAATGGCCATCCCCTCTGTAGAAAGGCTTCTGGGTATAATAGTAGCAAAATGATGGGAGGAAAATTAGCAGTGTTTTCTCCTCACCAAAGGACCACTCTGCAGCTTTCATCTTTTCTGCAAGAACCCAATGTGGAGATGACAGAAGTGGTAAAACAATATAGTACCATAAGCAGAAGAATGGATTACAGAAATGACACTGTGTTGTGAAAAAAGTTATGTTCTTTAATACTAACTGATTGTTTATCAAAATCATTTGATGCACTTTTAAGGAATTATAGTAATAGTATTGGTTTTCCTTCCACCTACAGTATTTTGATATTGTCTTGGACGGCATGAGTTTTTAAAAATGTCTTTCTCTATTGTTTATATAGGTTTCATACTGTGGTGCGCGGCCTTGGAATCAGTTTAGGATATGTTTTGTCATATTTTATGTTATTAATGTCTGTGCTCGATATATGTGTTTTAGTTTATAACTTCTCAGACCGTAGTGCCATATTTGATAATATCTTAAGAAAACATTGTCAACAAATGATGAACAAGCAAGCAAATAACAATGCATAGGAAAATAAATATTAGATAAATAATTAAATATGCAAATTAATAAAGGTGCCAGCTGTCTTAGTCTCTGTGCATGACAGTTAACAGCTTGACTTTCTGAGAAAAACAGCTGAGGAGATTTTAAAACTATTATTTCTTTGATACTTTTTAAATCATCTTCTCTGTTTCGAGGGAAGGAAAACATGAAAACACAAGATATACTTGTAAAAAATAAGCTTGATAAAAATCATAGATTGTACTTCTAGATGGGAATCGGCAAATATCAAGAAACTGTTGGATTTCTGCTTGGGTTTTGAGTGTGGCATTGGTTGTTAAAAGGTTTGAGGCCAATTCGAAAAGTATACTTGTGATTTCCTGTTTGCCAACAAGGCTTTCTTCTTTGTCGCAAAACAAGGCACTATGGGCCAGTTGCATCAATGGTTTTACCCATTCTGTGTCTATGGGAAAAGGTGTTCATACATATGGCCCTAAATACCTCGTGGTATATGCATGATATTACATGACTACAATGAGTATTCAGTGGGAGTACCATGTTAAAACTATTATGGTTACAAAACACAGGGAAGTGCACCTAAGCAAACTATGGCTCATCATTCCTTTTACACATATGATATCCCAATTATAAATACTTCAGTATTGCACGTTTTGTTTCTTGCGGTAGAATCCTTGATAATGTATTGAGCTGATAATGTAGTGAGTGACATGTTAGGTGAAGACCCTTAACTGTCGGGCTGTGAGAAGGGATCCATATCTTCAGACAGTCGCACATTGTTTTCCTCTTACGGAGAGTCTCAGGTTTCCGTGGGTGGTACCGTGATGATACAATGATGGTCACATAATGGTCAAGTTTAAGATGCATATCGTTTTTCTACTGAAGAAATGTTCAGATTTTATGCTTTTCTGTGACTTGATGTTGAGATGATGGCCAGATGGTAGTTCCACTTTGGTTTCCTCTTGAGGAGATGTTGAGGTTAGAGTTAGAGTTGGGCAACAAATTCCACTCCTCTGGCAGAGTTCGCAGAGTTTTGCACTCTGAACGCGGAGTTCCGGCAAAACTCTGCCAACCACCGCGTCGTGGAGTTTATTGTGCGCGGCTCACCAATGCTAAGTTGGCGAGAGCGAGTGTGAATGTGCATCCCCTAGCGTGATCTTTGGGCGTTAGAACGCCTTCCGGTGAGACTTTTCAATGCAGGCGGTCATGGCAGGTCGCATGAAAAAGCTGCCGCTGAAGTAAAAAATCTACTCGAGCAACAGAACATAACCGCGTCCTATGGTGCGCTGCGTGGTGCAGTTCGTGCTGATTTTACAGCACAGAACAAGCTCCAGGCGCAAAAAATCAGTGCAAGCAGCGCAACATGCCAAATTCTTCCCGCTCGCGAAACTCTGTGGGATTTGGCAGAGTTTTTATGTATTCCCCGGAATCATGCAAATTAAAACCCTGCGAGGTCCTCCCACCCGTAGTTTAAGCTACACATTTTCTTCTTGTTGAAGAGATGGCAACATTTACACTAATTAGAACTGAGTTCTAGGCAGCGGACGGTAATTGAAAAACACAAAATCTGTAATACCTTACTAATCGGACTGTAACAGCCCTTAGGAATGGCCAAAGCTTGCTTTATCTTCTAGAATGTCAGCCTTCTGAAGCAACTGAAAAGAGACAGGCACCACTCTTTAATGTTCCCAAAGAAAAGTTGGCTCCCTATTAAGATAGTCAAGTTTAAGCAGCACAGTGACATTTTGTTCAGTCTAGTGGTACATAAAGGGTGTATGTTTGCGAGGTGGTAAGTTTAACCCCTTCCCCGCTCATGACGGAACCGCTCCGTCATGAGCCACGGTTGCCGTGTGGTCATGACGGAGCGGTTCCGTCATGCCACGACCGTTGGCGGCCGCTCCGCCCATGCGGCGCTGTTTCCCCGCCTGTGCGGGGGGACAACGCAACTGGGCGGAGTCATGACGGAACCGCTCCGTCATGAGCACAGCGCCACCGCGCTGCCCCCCCGCACTCCCCAGCGCTGCGGCGGAATTCCCTGATACATGTGAGCTCCGTACCTACCAGCATGGATTCAGCTGGGTAAGGATACAGATTGGAGGGGCAGCACCTTCTCATAGGGGCTGTGCTTACAGGAAGAGAGCTCAACATTTCAACTAACTGGAAGGCATTTGATGACCCTCTACAGATTCAAGTTGGTTTCTTGGTCACCTATCTTCATAGCCCGGGGGCAGCAATGGGCCGTTGCCACAAGTGTGAAAACTTCAAGAGACATAAACAGTGAGCACATTACTGCAAGGCCTCACCAGCCGCAAGGACGAAAACGCTCATTTTTTAAATGAAATAAAGTCAACTGCAAGCAATGGGAATGACTCAGTAAGTGACATTGTAGAAAGACTCCCGCCTGGTGCCTAGTGGCCGTGCTTCCATCCGCTATCACTGTGAGGGAAACAGCAGGAATCCAGACACCATCACAGCACCATACCCGTCCGGTGCTCCTACGTGCATGGAAAACCAAATAGACGTCCCGAGCAAGAACAAGGCAGTTGAGCCAGTAAGCAATAGTTCTCAATAAGAGTGACAAGAATAATTCAGAGTCCAGTGAATCAAACAAACAGGTTTCTTCTTTTATTCCTTTAGTCTTCTTTGTTCTCATTAACAGCACCAAGATAAGGACAGTAGCCAACACGTGTTTCGTCTCGGGTAAGTTGCCCGGCGACTTCCTCAGGGCATGAAAGTTAATCACATACACAGTATATGTTTGTTGATCCGCCACATCTACATTGTATTTTTAATGTGGGTCAATACACTTTCGATCGCGTGTGTACAAAAAATATCTTTAGACACTTTCTCAATCCCGATCAAAGTATCAGATGAAAGGGGAGGTTAACGTATCTAAGAACCGAAAAGAAGGGGAAGGGAGAGTGCTCCGATCGCCACCAGTATTCAGTATACGTGCATGCTTGTCACTGACTGCACTGTCTCGGTTCAGCCGCCTCCAGTGCAGATTGCTCTGCTGAAGCCTTGCACTTGCTCAAGATCACAGGGTCAGCTGCATTGGAACCGCGCTGGAACTCAGCCATATACACACCAGCAGCAACTGCACAAATACTAGCAAACCAAAACCACACACACATCCGAATGACAAAACAACAGAGAAAACATGAATGTGGAAATAAAACTTTGAGCACTCCTAAATACTAGCAATTTCAAGGGACTTGTTAAGCGTTTCACAGAGGGTGCGACCTTTACATCATGGGTACAAATGTTTGCCTTTGCCTCCCCAAATGACACTCTACACTCCTTTCTCAGTCTGTGCAGCCAGTGTGCAATAGATCACATGGCTGTACCTGTCAGTGTTAAAATCAGAGCCCTTGCCGAGCCGTGCGCATGCGCCCTCGTTCCTTCACAATCATTATTAAACACACATAATGGCGCTGGGCTGGCTGGCCTGGACGCACAGGGTGTTATGTGTCAGCAGGTAATGAGCATTAAAAGACCCATAATGAGGCGGACATTGCGCGGGTGCGCCGCCAGGCAATTTGGTTGTGATGCGGATTGGAACCGGACGGTGTCATTAGACGCGGCATGGCCCATTGATCCGCGTGCTCGGAGATCCGCGGGACGGGGAGGAGTGATTGATGTCTGTGGCAGCCCAGCCTTCCATTGGACCACTAAACATGAGGCAACCCAGCTTATTATACAGGGACATAAAATGCACCCCCTCCTGCAGGGCATGTCATAGCATCCCATTAATGAAGGTGACCCTTTGACCCACGCTCCACCAAGAGCCTGGAAATGCAGAGGTGCTTGTACAGCACATAGCTTGTTTCTAAACACCCTGAATCTGTGCAGAAAAGGAGGTAACTCAGGCACCGAGCGGTGATGTCATTTGCACAAGATCAAACAGTGTGATCAAGAAGGAGAGCCAGGAGGCTCTTCACAGTTTTGGCCACATTTGAGCTTATTTGACAGGCAGGTTCCCCTAATCTCAGTTAAACATAGGTATGGATGTTTAATCTCCGCACGTGTAAACTTATGTTTAAGTAGTAAATGTGGGAGGAACAAGGGGTGTAGCTAGAAAACGGGGAATATATACTACAAAATGAGAAGGGATTAACAAAATTTAAGGAGGGGATAGGGTGGGGCAGGCTCAATCAATCAGGGGATTGTTAAACGCGCTAATCACCCATTAGGGTCCCAGGGCGCTGGGGGAGGAGGGGTGCAGCTCAGGGTTGGCCATTAAGCCAGGTCTTGAGGCTCTTCCTGAAGGTGTGCAGGATGGGGGTGCGTCTGATGTTGACTGGGAGTTCGTTCCAGGCTTTGGCTGCGATGTGGGAGAAGGCTCTTCCCCCGGCTCTGGTTCTTCGGATATGTGGTGTAGGCGAGGACGGTGGAGCGGAGGTTTCTTCTGGGTACGTGGAAAGAGATTCTTTCGTTGAGGTGTTTGGGTCCGATGTTGTGGAGTGATTTGTAGGCGTGGGTGGGGAGCCAGTGGAGGTCTTGCAGGTGTGGGTCATGTGCTTGTGTCGTGGGGTGCCGAGGACGAGTCTGGCAGCGGTGTTTTGGATGGTCTGGAGTTTCTGTAGTAGAGATTTGTTGATTCCTGCGTAGAGGGTGTTTCCGTAGTCCAGTCTGCTGGTGATGAGTGCATGAGTGATGGTCTTTCTGGCTTGGGGGGGATCCACTTGAAGGTCTTACGGAGGATGCAGAGGGAGTTGAAACAGGTGGAGGCGACAGCGTTCCCCTGGCAGGTCATAGTGAGGGAGGAGCCTAGGATGATGCAGAGGTTCCGGGCGTGGTTCATAGGGCTGGGTGGGTTTCCGAGGGCAGAGGGCCACCAGGAGCTGTCCCACACGGAGGGTCCAAGGACAAGGACCTCTGTCTTCTCCGAGTTAAGTTTTAGGCAGCTGTTGCTCATCCAGTCTTTCATTCCCTCTTGGAAGCTGAGTCTGGGGTTCTTTGTGAGGGAGAGGATGAGCTGGGTGTCGTCGGCGTAGAAAACTATGCTGAGCCCATTCTATCTGATGATAGCGGCGAGGGGGGCCATGTAGATGTTGAAGAGCGTGGGGCTGAGCGAGGATCCCTGGGGTACTCCGCAGCTGATCTCTGTGGGCTCGGAGAGGAAGGGTGGGAGTCTAATCCGTTGGGTTCTGCCGGTGAGGAAAGAGTGGATCCAGTTGAGGGCGAGTCCTTGTATGCCGGCTTTGTAGAGTTTGGTTGCCAAAGTGCGGTGGGAGACGGTGTCGAAGGCTGCAGAGAGGTCTAGCAGGATGAGGGCTGCGGTGTGGCCTTGGTCGAGTAGCATGCAGATGTCATCGGTGGCGGTGAGGAGTGCGGTCTCGGTGCTGTGGTTGCTGCGGAATCCGGATTGGGAAGCGTCGAGTATGGCGTTCTTTTCGATGAAGGTGGTTAGTTGAGTGTTGACGAATCTTTCAGAGACTTTGGCTGCGAAGGGAAGGAGAGAGATGTGCTGGTAGTTTTTCAGGTCTGTTGGATCGGCTGAGGGTTTTTTGAGGAGGGGCTTGACCTCAGCCCGCTTCCAGTCGTCGGGGAAGATGCCGGCTTCGAAGGTGGCATTAATGGTGCGGCAGTGTTTGGGCGCAATGGCGGCTCTGTGGAAGATGTGCGGCAGGCAGGGGTCCATGGGGGCTCCTGAGTGGGTTTTTTTCATGGTCGTAGTGGTGTCTTCGGTGGTGGCCGGTGTTCAGATGGTGATGGAGGGCTGGCTGTCATTGCTGGAGGGGAGGGTGGTTTCTGGAGTCTGTTCATTGAAATTGTCGTAGAGGGCCTTGATATTTAGGTGAAAGTAGGAGCAGAGTTTGTTGCAGAGTTCCTGGGACAGTGTGATGTCTGTGGCTTCGCTGGGAGGTTTGGTGAACTGCTGGATGATGTTGAAAAGTTACTTTGAGTTGGTGGTGTTGGTGAGGAGTTTGTTCCCGAGAAAGGTCCTCTTGGTGGTTCTTATGAGTTGGTGGTAATCTGTCATGGCGTGCTTGTAGGTGGACTGGTCCTTGGTGGTTTTGCTGTTTCTCCGTTGTTTTTCGAGCCGTCGGCATGAGCGTCTGGCTTCTTGGAGGTCGTTGGAGAACCAGGCAGCCTTCAGAGGGCATTGTCCTGGTGATGAAGGGGAGCTAGCTTGTCTGCACAGCTGGAGATCCGGCGGTGTAATTCTGTGGCTGTGGAGTTGCCGGAGGTTGTGGCGGAGGGGGGGGGGGTCGTGGACAAGGGTAGAGTTGAGGTCTTCTTCTGTGATCTTGCTCCAGTTCCTTCGTGGCAGGCGCGGGGAGGGCTTGCGAGCAGTGGTGGTGCTGAAGGAGAAGTGTACACACTGGTGGTCTGTCCAGAGGGGCTGTGAGGTGTGGCTGAAGTGGATGTTAGTCCCTCCTGCGAAGAGGGGGTCAAGGATGTGTCTGACCTTGTGGGTGGGGGTGGTGATGAGCTGCTTCAGTCCGAGGTTGGTTAGGTTGTCCAGGAGGGCGGTGGAGTCGGGGTCGCTGCAGTTAAGGAGGGCTGGGGCTGAGTTTGTCCATGTTTCTGTGAAGAAGGTGATGTCTGGCGAGAGGGTGTCGAGGAGGTCCTAGATTTCTACGGTGTGTCTGTGCAGGTAGCGCACATTGCGGAGGATTCATTTCAGGGCTACTACAAACTCCCCCTACAGAAGAGTAACCCTGTGGCTCTACCCAAACTACCCTTCTATAATTACAACAGTCCTAAAGTTGACCACAACAGTGATAACTGTACTCCAGTCCGGCTTTAGAGTAAGTCAAGCACCACACATGGCCACTCACAGGTACTGCAATGCACTCCTTTAGAAAATAATGGAGGCGGCGACATAAAATAACATCCCATAGGAAGTAATGTTAAGGGGAAAAAAATCTTCTAAAAAACAAATGTATATATATATATGTGCAGTCTGGAGGTCACAAGTTTGAATCTTGCAGCTTCAGTGAGTACCATTGACTTGGGAAACAGTTAACAATTGTTCTTGGTGTCCAGGTCCAAGACTAATCGTGAAGAGCATTATATGAGTTTTGACATTATTATATCGTCCAGACCTAAAGCACACGATGGTTAGACATAAGTACACACCTCCTAGTGCGCATCAAAGGAGCGGGGAGATTGTTGCATCGTGGCGTACAATTTTGTTTTAGAGGCCTCGTACCTGCATTGCACACCCCTCTACCCGCAACAAAGGATGCTGAGTCTCTCGAGAAAGGCCCTGAACCTGCTGTACACACCCCTGTACTTGCAACAAAGGTGGATGGTTCTCTTTTAGAGGTCTTGTACCTGCAGAGCACACCCCTGTATTTGCTACTCACACTCCTCTACCTGCAACAAATGCTGCTGAGTCTCTTGTGGAGACCCTGTATCTGCAGTACACACCTGCTACTTGTAACAAAAGACTTGTCTACCTGCAATGAAGGTGGCCGACTCTCTTGTGGAGGCCCTGTACCTGAAGTGCAATGCCCTGTACCTGCAACCAAGGCTGCTGAGTCCCTTGTGGAGGTCTCGTAACTGCAACAAAGGCTGCTGAGTCTCTTGTTTAGGCCTCATACCTGCGACAAAGGATGCTAATTATCTTGTGGTGGCCTCGTGCCTGCAGTGCAAATGTCTGTATCTATGAAGAAGGCTTCTGAGTCTCTTGTTGAGACCTCGTAATTGCAACAAAGGCTACTGAGTCTCTTGTTGAGGCCTCATACCTGCATAAAATGCTGCTGAGTCTCTTTTGTAGGCATGAAAATAAAGTACAGACAACGACCCTTGGGGAGACCTCTACCTGCAGTGTAACACCCTGTACCTGCAGCCAACCTGCTGAGTCTCTTATGGAGGACTTTTACCTGCAGTGCAAATGTCTGTGCCTGCAAAGAAGGCTGCTGGGTCTCTTGTTGAGTCCTTGTACCTGCAACAAAGGCTGCTGAGTCTCTTGAGGAGGCTTATACCTGCAAAAAAGGCTCCCGAGGCTCTTGTGGAGCCCTTGTACCTGCAGTGCAAATGTCTGTACCTGCAAAGAAGGCTTCTAGGTCTCTTCTTTAGGCCTCGTACCTGCAAAGAAGGCTTCTAGGTCTCTTGTTGAGACCTCGTACCTGCAACAAAGGCTGCTGAGTCTCTTGTTGATGCCTCCTGCTGCAACGAAGGCTGCTAAGTCTCTTGTTGAGGTCTTATACATGCAACAAAGGCTGCTAAGTCTCTTGTTGAGGCCTTATACATGCAACAAAGTTCTGCTGAGTCTCTTTTGGAGGCTCGTACCTAAAGTACAGACAACAAAAGCCCTTGGGGAGGCCCCATACCTGCAGTGCAACGCCCTGTACCTGCAACAAAGTCTGCCGATTCTTTTGTGTAGGCCTTGTACCTGCAAGGTAACTGTCTATACCTGCAAAGGAGGCTGCTGGGTCGCTTGTTGAGGCCTCTTGTCTGCAACAAAGGATGCTGAGCCTCTTGTTGAGGACTCATACCTGGAGCGAAGGGCGCTGAGTCTGTTGTGGAGGCCCCGTAACTGCAACAAAGGCTGTTGAGTCTCTTGTGGAGGCCTCGTACCTGCAGTGCAAGTGTCTGTACCTGCAACAAAGGCTTCTGAGTTTCTTGTTGAGGCCTCATACCTGCAACGAAGGCTTCTGAGTCTGTTGTGAAGGCCTCGTACTTGCAGTGCAAATGTCTGTGCCGGCAAAGAAGGCTGCTGAGTCTCTTGTTGAGGCCTCGTACCTGCAACAAAGGCTGCTGAGTCTCTTGTTGAGGTCTCATATCAGCAACAAAGTCGGCTGAGTCTGTTGTGGAGGCCCCGTAACTGCAAAAAAAACAGTTGAGTCTCTTGTGGAGGCCTCGTACCTGCAGTACAAGTGTCTGTACCTGCAACAAAGGCTGCTGAGTCTCTTGTTGAGGCCTTGTACCTGCAACAAAGGCTGCTGAGTCTCTAGTTGAGGTCTCATACCGGCAACGAAGTCTGCTGAGTCTGTTGCGGAAGCCTCTAACTGCAACAACGGCTGTTGAGTCTCTTGTGGAGGCCTTGTACCTGCAGTGCAAGTGTCTGTACCTGCAACGAAGGCTGCTGAGTCTCTTGTGGACAGGCACGGCCGGCACAGGTTAGAGCAATGGGACGGTGAGGCCGGCCGGGGATGGGGCGAGGTAGGAGGGGATTCGACAGACGAGGGGATTAGTAAAATTAAATAAATAAAACCAGTTATCTTGCGCTTGCGCGCAAGGTAAGTGGTTTTCAAAAAATGTTTAATTTAATTTTACCTATCCCGTCGTCTGTCGACTTCCCTCCCCACCCCTGCCCGCTCCACCGCCTCACCGCTCTTAGCTGTGCCCGACGCGCCTGCTTGTGGAGGCCTCGTACCTGCAGTGCACGTGTCTGTACCTTCAAAGAAGGCTGCTGATTCCTCTTGTCAGGCCTCGTGCCTACAACAAACTCCTTTGCACCTTTGTACCTGCACTGAAAAACCACCTATAACAGTGCGCACTGTTAATAGGCGGTACTTGCACCCTCTCGTGCTCTGACCACCAGTTAGTGCATGCGCCATGATAAATGAACACTGGCGGGGCCTTTTGACCCAAAGTGCCACCCTCCGCTCCTTGGCAACGGAAGAATTCCTTGGATCTGAGGAGGAGGGCGGTGGGGCAGGAGCCTTCTTCACAAACCGCTCTAACAGAGGGCTTTTGTGCCCCGGGGATAGGTATGGGGGCGTCCTATAATGCTGTGGGTGGGCCTCCTGCCCTCAGCTCTCCCCACCAGCCCCCACCCGGCCCCATATCCAGGGGCATTACAATAATGTAAAGCGAGACCGGAACGCTTCCCAGCTCCGCGCGTTTGATCCTGTAATCGAGGCAGAGAGCGCCTGCCATTTTGTGGGTCGCTTTTACAAGCGCGAGGCCTTTGGTGAGGGGGATTGAAAAGATGATGTCCTGGCATTCAGGGGCGTAGGAGACACTAAAATTCTGGGGGGGACAGGGACAACCTTGTGCACTTTCCAGTGACCCTATACAAATCACCGCCCGTTAAACAAATACAATCGCATACTTTCGAAGTGAAATATTGAGAAAAGCAGGCATGTAGTCACAGTTTGCATGTATGCTTTATTGTTATTTACATTCATATAGTAATGAGACCAAATGTTTAAAAAAACATATATATGAATCTTGCATCTTAATGCACAAAGCAAACAAAGGCCGCTGACTTAGGGTGGGGGCGTCGTGTTTGCAAGTGCATTAGGGTTTGAAAAGTACCTGCTGCTGCATTCCTGGTCTCCAGCAATTTTCAGGCAACAATAAAAATGTGAAGATAACTTTGGTGATTAATGTTCTTTTTTTGAGAGAGATCAAAGGCTTGTCTAGTAAAAGTTTTAATTCAATAGGTCAGTGAGTTACTGCTTTTGTCTGAGATATTCTTTTGGTATTTGAAGTTTATAAGTTAAAATCCTAACATTGAACAGTGAGCTATTAACCGTCATCAAAGAGCTGCATAAAAACTTCAATGTATAGATTAGAACGTTATGATTTTTCCCCAGTCTTTCCCTATCCTAATGTTGGAAAATGGGTTCATTAGGATAGAAATCAATTCTGATTATTGAAAAGAACGCCCCAACCATGGTGTTCTGTTTTACATTCTGAGTATGTGTTTCTCTAGTGTTGCAAAGCTGCCCTGGGCACTCCCCAACTTTTTGCTGACTGGTACTGGTGGTACCTGACTGACCCTGGCCTCTGCCTAAACAGCCAGTGCTATTCTGAAAGAGGCACTTACAAATACAGTGAAAACACCTACATACACTAGGGTGCACTATGGGTTAGGGTACCCCTATGATTGGCATGACCTCTCCTATAAGGCCCTAGTACATAATAGGGCAGGGGGATTAGAACCACTTTTAAGTCCCTAGAATATAATAGGGCATGGCAGTTTAGAGGCCAGCAGCCCTTTCTGCACTTGCATGTGTGGACTGCTGAAGCCTGAGGTCAGTTTAAAAGTAGCCCTATGTTATAGGGCTGCTTTTAAAATGCAAATTGTGCCCAAACTCGACTTTTGGGTTTGGGGAACTTACAAATTGATCAACTACAATGTTGGGGCAAAATTAAGTGGAAAAATGTTTTCCACTTAACTATGGCTGTATCATATTTGCCACATAATACATCATCTGCTGCATAATCTAACGATTTCTTCCAAAACAATTTTGTAGCTCAAACGGATCCCAAATTACTAAAAGAAATGTGACTTGTGTTGCTGTGAAGTTTAGGGCCCTTTGCAAAGGTTAGTAAAGAAAACAATTCCTAAGAAAACAATTGGTCCCAGACACTCCTAATGACACTCAAATTAATACCTGTAGGAGAGTGTAGTATGTAATCAATTCATACAACCAAAAATGTATAATGTAAAGGCGCATTCAACAGGGAAATCTCATAGATAAGAGGCCAACCAAAGTCAATTAAATTGCAAACATCAATTTATGCAAGTCAGCAAACTTAGGGGCTGACTACGATGGCAGGCGGACTTCAGTACCACCGCCATCGAATCGGGGAATGGGACCGCTGGCCTTCAAGGTGGAGGCCCCACGATATGCATTACAATGCGACTGCCACTACGGTGTTCGCAGTGCCTATCTTTTACATTGCAGCAGGTGCTGCTGGCTGCATCATCCGCCGCAAAGTAAAAAAAAAAGGAACATGTTAAATATATCGTTGCCTGCCACATGGTGCAGTGATATGTTGTGGGGCATCATAGATGCCCCCCAGGACCCATGTCTGAGGGACAGGGGTAAAGGGGCCTGCTACGGGCCCCCAATGTCCCTTTCGCCAGCATTTCCATGGCAGGTGAACCGCCATTGATAAGCTGGCGGGTAAGGGACATCGTAATCCCTGCTGCGGTGCATGGTAGGCACCACCAGCATTGTATGAACCACGAGCCCCTCCACCACACCGGCGGGCTCAAGAAGCCCGTCGGGTGCGTGGTGGTTGGTCTTTCCGACCGCCAGGTAACCACCCGCCATTGTAATATGGCGGGCTGTGATGCAGTCACCAATGGCGGTGGGACCGCCACCGACGGGGTGACGTGGCGGTCCCACTGCCATTATAATCACCCCCTAAGTTTGGTGTGGATGCAAATCCTACATTGCCAACCCCTGGCAAGTTGCACTGCTAGTTGGAAAAAGGCCAATGGAGGTACCAATGGGTGAGGTGGACTGGCCTCAAGGGTCTTGTGACCTCAGTGACAGATTCACTGCCGATCTAGGATGTGCTTCTTCATATGCCTGCCCGTAAGACTGGAAGTGAACTGCAGTAACCTGCGGGTGCTAAGACACCTGGGCTTCTAAGGTCTATCGGGCCTTCTAAGGTGTAGCATCGGAATAAGCTCTGTCAGGAGTGTGGTATGGTGAGCTGGTCATGATGGTCTGAACATGGTTCTCCAGTTCCAAATTCAGCAGCTCTGGCCAGAGTGCCACATTCTCTCCCACACTGAACACCATACTGCCCCACTGAGAGAAACTCGCACTGCTTTCAACACAACTCAATTGTGCTGCAACTAAATTCAAATTAGGCACTAGACAACAGAAAAATGCTGCCTGAAAAAAATGAATAACACCCTGGAAAAAGCAAACACTCATAGGGAATGCAAGAATAAGCAAAGCATGTGAACTGTAATCAGAAAAAAATATGGTTACCTTAACGGTTTTAAACTCATTATTCAGAAATCAGTAAGTGATTTTGCCTGAAAAGTTCAAGACATGGCCACAGGACCAGGAAGGGACCCCTTTCAATGTCCATTGCTTATATCCTTTCAAAATGTATGCAGTTTGGTTTAAAAAAGACCACATCCCCAAACACAGAGCCGCATTTTATAAGCTAAAATAATTAAAAAGTTGAAAACGATCATATTAAACGTTTCCACTCTACCCATCAACCAGGTATTGCAGTCCCTTTAGGAATGGCGCACTTCCCCACCCTGGGAAAACAATGTTGTTCAAAGAAAGAAGATAAAAAAGAAAGTAGCGCTTTCACTGGCAAACTCTGTAAAGTGGCGCTAATGTGTGTGGGTGTAAATAACAGTCTGGCCTGTCTGCTGTCCACTCTGTATTGCTTTATTTAGGTATTTAACTATTTTTTCTCTCCATTCCGAGGTTTTTCTTTTCAATAGAAAACGGTCAGAAAATGAGGACATTTACAAGTGAGAGTACCTTAAGAGCTGCCTCTTGAAATCAGCACGTAAGCAGGAGCGAGACAGAGACAGAAAGAGATGGAGGAATAAAGAGAGGAGGGCAGCCGCCAGAGGCAGATCACGGTCCTTGCCATGAAGGAAAAGAGACAGCGTTTATTTTTTCTCCGTTCTCTACCCTTCCCAGAACGGCTGAGCCTTCCTGCAGCAGAACAAAAGGCAGAGGGCGGGTGGCCTCTGACTCCAGGCAGGTCAAGTGCAGGGCCATTGGGTAGCGCTTTCACGTGCTAATGGCCCTGCAATAACAGAAGGGAGAGGGGAAATTCCATTGTCCCCTCGTCCCCCCCACCCTTGTCCCCCGTGTCCCCCCCACTCCAAAATCTGGGGGGGATATATCCCCCGCGTCCCCCACACTTCCTACGCCCATGCTGGCATTCAAGGAGCCGTGTGTGTGTCCTACACCCCGGCACCCCCCGATAGCCCCTCCCGGATAGACGCTTTCCTTCATACCCTGCATAGATTTGCATTGATTTGGGCTCCAGGGGATAAACTCTCTTTCACTCCCTTCTTTCGTCGGCAGTCCTTTCATTTCCCGCCTTTTCCTGCGCACCGTGTTCTCTTGCTCAGTTGTGCCTCCAGGGGTTGTTAGTCATGACCTCATTGTCCGCCTCTCGCTTTGACTGGCCTTTTGTCGGTCCCGGGAAATTCACCAGAGTTTGGGATATTCGTCAGTCATCAAAGTGTCTGCGCTCCCATCCCCTCCTCCCCCCTCCTGTCGTCCATCTTCATTCAGGCCTCTCTATTAAAAGGCACGCCTCCTTCTTTCCTGGCCATTTTAATGCTTTTGATAATTAGACGTGTGAAATAGCGAATAAAGCCAGTCTGAAGTTAGGGAAATAACTTCCAGATGTTAGCAAAGTTGGAAATGTTAAATATTTCTTAAAAGTCATAATTGGGGTTTTGTTTCTCATCCAATTAATTATTTCTCATTGAAGGTGCACATGTATTTTGTGTAACGTCGTAAATGCTAGAACATTTTGTTTAGCAATTTATGTTTTTGAAACTTTTAAATTACTGCTTAGTTTCATAACTACAGCTTAATTTCAAATAGCTAAATAACTTTAACACATTTTTTTAAATACTTTTCTTATTGAAACCATAAAAAGTGCCTTTTTGTAGGCTTTTTAAGATGATCTTTTTATTGATAAGTGCTTTTATGAAGTAAAACCCGCTTTTTTGCAAAAATGAATAAGTACTAATAGGACTTTAGGTCTGGCTACAGTACTCAGTCAGCCCTCCGCAGTGTCACTGGATATCTCCGATGTCAGTTAGATACTGGTGGGGTTGTGGCACTGATCCTTTCAGATGTCAGTGTCTCATTGGACACAGTAATCTACTCCACTCTGCTTCTTAGATTAGGAGGAATGGGAGTACAGGGCTCAACCCTGCCCTGGCTGAGTTCCTATCTGCACAAACGCACCTGTCAGGTCCACTCACACCAACACAGGTCTAAACCACCCCATCTTGCATCTAGGGTGACGCACGGGTCTATCCTCAGCCCAATTCTTTTAAATCTCTACTTACGACCTCTAGCAGAGATTATCGGATCCTATGGGCTTACATTGTTCTCATACGCAGATGACACCCAAATTGTGGTATCCATATCTTCCAAGGATAACCCCAACGCTGATGTCCTTGACATTTGTCTTGTCCAAGTCTCATCATTGATGAATTCCACCTCACTGAAACTTAATGGAGACAAGACGGAGATTCTGCAGTGATCGTCAACCAACCCCACCTTTGGTGTCCTCATCTACGACCATCGACCATGGGCTCCAGTCTCTCCGAAGGTCACGTGATAACAAATCTGGGGGGATGGCTCGACAACAAGCTTTCAGTCAGACACCAGATCAAAAAAGTAGCAGCTACGTGTTTCGGAATCCTTAAATGGCTAAGGAAAATTCTGGTATGCCTCCCGATTCCAGCCCAAACAACTGTTGCCTAGAGACTGGTGGTTTCCGGACTCAACTACAGTAATCTTCTGAATCTGGGTGCTATAAAATCTTTCCTTAAATGGCTCAAGATTGTACAAAATGTGACTGCACGCCTCCTTCTTCACACACCCAAATTCACTTCCTCAGCCAGCATGTTACGGACTCTTCACTGTTTGCCAGTTGATCGTCAAGTCCTATTCAAGGCCTTATGCTCCATGCATAAGCGCCTCTTCAAAACAGGGCCCTTGAATCTGAGGCATCTTGTGTCTTGGTATGCACCCAAACCCTCACTCCGCTCATGTCATCTGGATTTGGCAGTGGTTCAGAGAGTCAAGAAAACCAGTCAAGGTGGTTGGGCTTTCGCCTATCAGGGGCCTGAGCTCTGGAACTCCTCACCACAGATGCCGAGAGCCTCCAAATCACTCCCAGCCTTTCGTAAAACTGCTTAAAACCTGGCTGTTTCCGTTGTCTTATATTCTGGTTCCGCGAGGAGGCTAGCGCTGGGAAACCTTTCTAGGAACTCTACAAATCACGCTTAATAGGAATAATAATATCTCAGTGAAGATTTTGTTGCATGATTCAGTTTGAAGGAAATAAAGCCAGTGAAGCGATAAAAAGCACCTCGTCTGAAAGCTCTGGTCAGCAAAGTGCCAGGTCCCAATGATACAGAATTTCGTCTTTGGAGAAAAAGAAAAGAGAGACATTTGTATGTATGCAGTAACAAAGTGGGGGTCTTTCACTTATTGTGTTGACTGTGCTACACAATAATGTTGTGCCTGACAATTGCAAAGCATTTATTAAGGGAAGCACAGACGCAACATCCTAACTGGAAGCAGTGACGCTGTGTGTCTCCATGGAGGCGGAGGCTTTGCCTGCCGTGGTCTTGCACCAGATGATGGGAAGATGCACAGTATATTCCACACTGTCCAGCATTTTAGTTGTCATGTGCCCACACTGCCCTGACTTCTCCCGTGAGACCTCTGTGCAGGACAGGCACACAGCTGTTTTGCATTGTATTGTATCACCACATTAATATAGCGCTTACTAACCCCATGTGGGGCGCTGAAGCACGGCATGGAAACACTTGCCATTTTGGAACAAAAAAATGCCTCAAACCACTCACGCAACATGATGTAGCCTGCTGCCCATGTCGGCAAGTGCTTCAATGGCCCACATGAGGTAGTAGGCACTATGCAAATGATGCATTACCATACATCTGTCCCATTTACAGATGCAGGATATGTCGCGTAACCCGGTGGGACATGGCGAGGTTGGATGATAGTGTCCACTGCAAATCATTGCCAGGTCTGTAAATTAGCCATGAGCTCGTCAAAAATGAATATGACTCGCTCAGCCCTGGGATCTAGTTTGTAATATAACTCACCTGTGCACAAATACGTTGAACTGAAGGCGGCCTCTCGTTTGTTTAGTGCTCCAAATATTCTGTGGTCGCTAGACTTCAAGATTTGGTAGTGATCGTTCCCTATTAATTAAATTAGGTTGTAATTGTTGCTTCCATTTTAATTATCTTTGGCTTCAGTTGCCTTGGATCGATCGATCTATTTATATATCTGTCTGTCTGTCTGTCTGTCTGTCTGTCTGTCTGTCTGTCTGTCTGTCTGTCTGTCTGTCTGTCTGTCTGTCTGGCTAGCTGGCTGCCTACTTCTCTCTCTCTCTCGTTATATATATATATATATATATATATATATATATATATATATATATATATATATACATATATATATATAGAGAGAGAGAGCGAGAGGGAGAGCATCACCCGTCTTCATCCGGCGCCTGGAGTAGGGCCATGGACGTCCGTACGGCAGTTGGGCTCTCTCTCTTTGTATAGAGAGAGAGAGAGATATTACCTCAGTAGGTTGATGCTTGCTGATTTCTTTATGTCTCTTGAAGGTGGTAGGTGTGAATCCTGGCAGGGTCGACGTAGCCGTTTATCATTTGTAGGCAGTGTCAATTATGTGTACCTGTCTAATTATTGCATTTCCTGATTCAGGGTTGAAAGTGCACTCCCATGGCTTTGAGGCAGCCTCAGGGCTGCATTAAGTGCCTAGAAGAAACTAACACATACCCTTTCATTGTAAAGACGTGCAGCGGTCAGTGTGTTATGATCAAGGCAAATGTTCCATTTCACTTTGCGCCCCATTCCGGTTATGCCTCCCAAATCTCCCGTGAGCTAGACACACGTGTAGAAGAAGAACCACACTGGTGCCCCAAGCAGACCACACTGGTGCCCCTATGCAGACCACCCTGGTCCCCCAAGTAGACCACACTGGTGCCCCAAGCAGACCACACTGGTGCCCCGGCAGACCACCCTGGTGCCCCAAGCAGACCATTCTGGTGCCCCAAGCAGACCACACTGGTGCCCCGGCAGACCACCCTGGTGCCCCAAGCAGACCACACTGGTGCCCCGGCAGACCACCCTGGTGCCCCCTGAAGACCACCCTGGTGCCCCAAGCAGACCATACTGGTGCCACAAGCAGACCACACTGGTGCCCCGGCAGACCACCCTGGTTCCCCCTGAAGACCACCCTGGTGCCCCAAGCAGACCATACTGGTGCCACAAGCAGACCATACTGGTGCTCCCAAGTAGGCCACACTGGTGCCCCCTAAAGACCACCCTGGTGCCCCAAGCAGACCACCCAGGTGCTCTGAAGTAGATGACAGCACCTACTGCACAGATAGGGATATGGGCAGAGGTAACTAATGTGCCCGTCTGCCCACCTCCTGCCTCACTGGTGCAGTACCTTTTCCATTTAATAGACACTAATAATTACTCCACTTAAGGACAATTAAAGCGAACCTAATGTTAAAGCAACTGTAACAAACGAGTGCCCAACCGCCGTACGGACGTCCATGGCCCTGCTCCAGGCGCCGGATGAAGACGGGTGATGCTATCTGCTGGGCGGTGAGACAGAATGGCCCATTTGGGAATTTGCTCCAGGGATCCAATGTGAGGTAATTCTCCATAAATTGTAACGTCGTCAGATTCTCAGGGCTGCTGAAGCAGCTTAATGAAAGCCCTGCCTTTTAACACACATTCCTCAATCAGCCAAGAGACAATTAGGCACCAGAGTGCAGTTTAACTCCAAGATTAAGCATATGTTAAACTCCAGCCAGAAATAATTTGTCCTTTTGATAGCTCGTTTAGGGCCTGTTCTATGCACTTGTGTGACGGGATTGCACTGCACCCTCAGCTCAGCTATGGTTGACCTCATAATGACACAATAACGCATCTGTTTGCATACAAACCAGACTCTGATTGGGTATGAAACCTGGCCTATGTAATAAGGTGCGTGGATTATAAAATAAACATTTAAATCCTGTGTTTGCCAAAGCATGCTACCTGACCAGTATCCCCCTGCCTTTCTGTGAGTTTTCTGTTATTGTATCCAGACATATAACATAACGGAGATATGCCAAAACCAAATCAAACCTATTGGCTTTGCCAATGCTTGTTAGTACTAACAAGTAAATGAGTAACAACAATGATTTTGTTATGATGATTCAAAATTGGAAATGTTTCAATTCTGAAAATATGAGGTTGTGAACTAAACATTATTAATGTGTTTGGAAAGGGTAGCAATGTTCAGAATGTGCCATTATGTAAAGTGTATCCACGGTGCCTCCCGCATCCCAACCTCCATATGTCGCACAGTCCTAGGTGACTCGTCATGTTTTTTAAATATACCTGCATTTTGGTCCTTGGTTTGCTCCTACCGGGTGTCTCCTGAATGGGTCCCTAAGTACCCGTTGAGTGTCACTTGCAAGGACACTCTCTCAGATTTCTGACAGTCGCATTTCTTTGAGTGAGGGTAAGATAAACCCTTTTATTTCCTCAACTTCCGTCCCTTCTGGTACATTCAGTACTCTTATGTTATTTCTTCTTGCGGTATTTTCAAGAGACTCAAGTTTGTCATGGAGCTAACTCTCCCTGAATTTTATTGCATTTATCTCCTCTCTGTCGTTTATGGCTGCAGCTTTCAGTTCTGCCACTATAGCCTCAAGAGCCTGTGTTCTCAAAGCCAACGAGTCAAGTTTTTCTGCCAAATGTTTACACATCCTCTGTATCTCTCTGTTATTTGAAGCGGAGGTAGTGAACCCGTTTTTCAATTTTACTACTAAAACTTGTAGCATTCTTTCAACTGGGTCCCCTCCTGGAGGCTGGTGCCCTTCCCTTGCGGTTACCTACGGGGTAACTTGTGTCGGCTCTTCCATTGCCAGAATGGGGTCCCCCATTTCGCTTTCTGCTTCTGCCTCACTTGCAAGCTCTACGGTGCTTCCCCTCTCATTGGCCAGTACTTGAAATCTATTCTTGTGCACTCTCTTGTCCACCCTCGGATCCGGAAGTACGATGTTCAGATTGTCAAACCCGACTGATCCTTGGAAGGGGAGAGGCACTGGATGCACTAGGTGCGGTAGATGTAGTACTTTCTGTACTCCCCAACTCACCCCCTCCAGCCTTATAGTCACGCTCCTGTGCCACTGAGTTGCCCTCGAAATTAGGTCTGGGCAGACTTTTAAAGAAAGTCCTTAAGGAGGGGGTCACTCTCACCAGTTGTTTTTTCTGTGGCTCACCCCTATTTTTTTGCCTTGGGGCTGCTGGTATGCTCGCTCCTGTATCTACGTTAGAGATGGTGGAATTACCCAGACTCGTCCGATTCACCCCTTTTGTACCAACACTACCTGCCTTAACCTTAATGGTTTTAACAGGTTCTCCAACCTGTTTATCAGTGCCCTGTGAGACTGTGTTTTGGAGTTTTGTTGCACTCCTTAATGTATATCGACTCCTTTGTCTAGCCCCCCTAAGAGGGATCCGCTGACCGCCTACCTTCTCTATGGGGAGTCTAACTTCACTTATTCCTGCTGCCATTAGTGGTAACGTGTTGCTCCCAGTACCAGCGTCCTGTTTTCACGATTCAGACCAGTGAGCAGGCGGCCCTCCTGTGCTGCCTCTGCTTCATTTCTCCCAGAGGGGAATCCGTGCCGCAGCACGACAGCCCGTACGGATTTAATGCGCAGCTCGCAGCCAGCGCTCCATGTTGGTCACTCCTACCTCCACTGATTTTGCCGTGATTCATCGCGGAATGGGGGTAGCCAAAGACACAGCCCGGACACCTTGTCAGTGTGACGCCACAGCCTGTCCAGGTATGCACTGAGAAGCTCACTGCTGGCCAAACCCTCCCTTAGCTTCCCATCACAAGTGATCCTGCGACTAGCTACACCTTTGTAACAGCGGCAAGTATCTTTCATTAGTTGCGGTCCAATCAAAAGCTTTACTTTTGACTAGACCGCAGGGACCGAACCGATTGCTACTAATGAGAGCTATTGACCACTCATTCAATAGTATTGTGAAGGCCACTTTGCTATTAAACAAGCATGAATGTCTACTACCTGAAGATATGATTAGGACCACAAGGACAGGCTAATACGGCTTACCTACGGTTTATATGGAACCAACAATGCTATTTTTGATGTACACACCATCTTAGCCTTGAAAAAAGCCCCAAGCATTGAGGGGGCGAAACAAGTGTTGGCTGCTCTAAGTTCTCTGCTGCCTCGCAATTAAATAGAGGCTTTTATTTGTATTCAAATGCAACATAGCAAACGTATATGTAAATTAGTACGAAATCTCTGACCACTATTTTCCTCAAGGAATATCAATTTGCATGTTTATTATTAAATTAATTGCTTACTCTACCTTACTTAAGTATCTTCCGTCAGGGATGGATTGGGACAGAAAAACAATCCCAGGCACCAAAATAAAAGATGGCCCATTAGTGACTCAGATCGCTTAAAAAGTAGCCCATACTTGCACAGCGGGCAGTTTTCAACTAGTAAAAACACGTTGTATAGATGTTTAGAGTGTAGGGTACACTATACATTTGTACTTGCTGCAGGCAATGTTGTGGTAATATCAGAAAAATCAACAAAAAACAGCCCAAAAAAACAGCCCACACACTGATCTCTCGGAACAGCTATCCAGGCATTGCCTGACTGTCCTACAGGTCAGTCCAACACTGTCTGCATTATTGTGGTTCCTTTCTTCCTTCTGCACATGCTCCATTTCATCTCCTGCACTGCTATCTCCTCATCACACAACGCACATCATTTGAAAGGTCTCTCAACTGAAGACATCACGTATAATGCCTCATCCACAGTACACATCACTTGAAATACCTCTCGACCCTACACATCTCTTATAAGGCTTTATCCTCTGAACACCACTTGTAAGGCCTTGTCCACTGTACAGATCATTAAAAAGACTTCTCAACAATACACATCACTTATGAATCCTGATCCACCGCACACATCACTTGTAAGGCCTCATCCACCTTACACATCACTTGTAGGGCCTCATCCTCCGTACACATCACTTGTAGGGCCTTATCCACCTCACACATCACTTGTAAGGCCTCATCTAGCGTACACATCTCTTGTAAGGACTCATCCACTGTACGTATAACTTGTAAGGCCTCATCCTACGTATATATCACTTGTAAGGCCTCATCAACAGCACACATCACTTGTAAGGCCTCATCCACCGTACACATCACTTGTAAGGCCTCATCCACTGTACACATCACTTGTAAGGGCTCATCCACCTGACACTTCACTTGTAAAGCCTCATCCACCGTACGCATCACTTGTAAGCCCTCATCCACCGTACGCATCACTTGTAAGGCCTCATCCACCGTACGCATCACTTGTAAGGCCTCATCCACCTCATGCATCACTTGTAGGGCCTCATCCACCGTATATACCACTTGTAAGGCCTCATCCACAGCACACATCACTTGTAAGGCCTCATCCACAGCACACATCACTTGTAGGGCCTCATCCACCGTATATATCACTTGTAAGGCCTCATCCACAGCACACATCACTTGTAAGGCCTCATCCACAGCACCCATCACTTGTAAGGACTCATCCACCGTACACATCACTTGTCAGGCCTCATCCACCGTACACATCACTTGTAGGGCCTCATCCACTGTACACATCACTTGTAGGGCCTCGTCCACTGTACACATCACTTGTAAGGCCTCGTCCACCATATATATCACTTGTAAGGCCTCATCCACCGTACACATCACCTGTAAGGCCTCATATAGCGTACACATCACGTGTAAGGCCTCATCCACCGTACACATCACTTGTAGGGCCTCGTCCACTGTACCCATCACTTGTAAGGACTCGTCCACCGTACACATCACTTGTAAGGCCTCATCCACCGTACACATAACTTGTAGGGCATCGTCCACTGTACCCATCACTTGTAAGGACTCATCCACCGTACACATCACTTGTAAGGCCTCATCCACCGTACACATCACTTGTAGGGCCTCGCCCACTGTACCCATCCCTTGTAAGGACTCATCCACCGTACACATCACTTGTAAGGCCTCATCCACCGTACACATCACTTGTAGGGCCTCATCCACCGTACACATCACTTGTAGGGCCTCGTCCATTGTACACATCACTTGTAAGGCCCCGTCCACCGTATATATCACTTGTAAGGCCTCATCCACCGAACACATCACCTGTAAGGCCTCATCTAGTGTACACATCACTTGTAAGGCCTCATCCACCATACACATCACTTGTAAGGCCTCATCCACCATACACATCACTTGTAAGGCCTCATCCACCGTATATATCACTGGTAAGGCCTCATCCACCGTACACATCACTTGTAAGGCCTCATCCACCGTACACATCACTTGTAGGGCCTCATCCACCGTACACATCACTTAGAAGGCTTCGTCCACCGTACACATCACTTGTAAGGCCTCATCCACCATACACATCACTTGTAAGGACTCATCCACCGTACACTACACTTGTAAGGCCTCGTTCACCGTACACATCACTTGTAAGGCCTCATCCACCGTACACATCACTTGTAGGGCCTCATCCACCGTACACATCACTTATAAGGCTTCGTCCACCGTACACATCACTTGTAAGGACTCATCCATCGTACACTACACTTGTAAGGCCTCATCCACCGTATATATCACTTGTAAGGCCTCATCCACCGTACACATCACTTATAAGGCTTCGTCCACTGTACCCATCACTTGTAAGGACTCGTCCACCGTACACATCACTTGTAAGGCCTCATCCACCGTACACATAACTTGTAGGGCCTCATCCACCATACACATCACTTGTAGGGCCTCATCCACCGCACACATCACTTGTAAGGCCTCGTCCACCGTACACATCACTTGTAAGGCCTCATCCACCATACACATCACTTGTAAGGCCTCATCCACCGTACACATCATTTGTAAGCCCTCATCCGCCTCATCCACTGTACACATCACTTGTAGGGCCTCGTCCACCGTACACATCACATGTAAGGCCTCGTCCACCTCACTTGTAAGGCCTCGTCCACCGTACACATCACGTGTAAGGCCTCGTCCACCTCACACATCACTTGTAAGGACTCATCCACCGTACATATCACTTGTAAGGCCTCATCCACCGCACACATCACTTGTCCACCTCATCCATCAGTTGTCAGACTCGTCTGCTGCACTCATCACTTGTAAGGCATCGGACCTGTACTCACCTCAGTCGCTGCCCACGCTGCACACAAGGCTGATTAACTATAGACATCTTTATGACCGCACAGGCCGCATAGATGCTATGCAGGCGCGCATAGATGCATTGCAGGCCGCATAGATGCTGTGCAGGCCGCATAGATGCTATGCTGGAAGGGGACAAGTTCTTGGCGATTGTCACGAGGAGAGAAGTCCCAGAGAATGAAAGTCCCCCTCCTGTCTTTCACTTTGATAAAGGAACAGAAGTAGAGGTCCTGGGATGAAAAAGGAAGGCTGAGAGCTGTGATTCACACCCTTCAATGGGAGGCCGAACGGCTTTCATCTCCCCCTCCCTCCCCCCCCCCCCCCCCCACCCCGCTCTGTCTGTTCACGGTTCTAAAGCACGAAGCCTATGTGAAGTGAAGATTGTAAAACGCCATGAAATGGTTCGCCTTGCAATGAATCTAGCTCTTCACTTGGCATGAAATAAAGGGCAGACGTGCAGTGAGATGAGCGCACACGTGTCCTTTGTGTGCGTCAGGCCGGGGTCTCCGTGCACGTGCCAGTGCTGATTAACGACCCCTTGACAGACGGGCACCCTTGCTTTATCGCCTATTCTCTCTGCCTTTTAATTGGATCCGCTGGCAAATTTGTGTTTAACAACCTGTTTTTACGGGCGCCTTAAAGGGGTGAATAATGCCCCCCATTGGAGAGCAAACAGGCGGTGAAGACACCGCGCCATAAACCGCACGCGGTGGAGCTGCGCGTCTGCGCGGGTCTTGTTGAGCAGTCGTGGAGGTGAAGGCGCTAAAATACATCTCCAGCTGCGTGTCTGTTCTCGGAGAGGCTCTTGGTGAGGGATTAGGGTCGGCGCTGTCCCTATGTTGCATCTCTTGTGGCTTCTGCCTGTTACCATCTTGGCTGCTGTTGACTGATAAGGGGAGGTGCTGTCTCAAAGACTCACCTCTTGTGGCTTCTGCCCGTTACCAGCTTGGCTGTTGTTGACTGATTAGGGGAGGTGCTGTCTCAAAGACTTACCTCTTGTGGCTTCTGATACCAGCTTGGCTGTTGTTAAGCGTTTAGGGTTTGCGCTGTCCCTATGTTGCATCTCTTCGTCTCGTCTGCCTTCTACCAGCTTGGCTGTTGTTGACTGATAAGGGGAGGTGCTGTCTCAAAGACTTACCTCTTGTGGCTTCTGCCTGTTACCAGCTTGGTTGCTGTTGACTGATTAGGGGAGGTGCTGTCTCAAAGACTCACCTCTTGTGGAATCTGCCTTCTACCAGCTTGGCTGTTGTTGACTGATTAGGGGAGGTGCTGTCTCAAAGACTTACCTCTTGTGGCTTCTGCCTGTTACCAGCTTGGTTGCTGTTGACTGATTAGGGGAGGTGCTGTCTCGAAGACTCACCTCTTGTGGCTTCTGCCTGTTACCAGCTTGGTTGCTGTTGACTGATTAGGGGAGGTGCTGTCTCAAAGACTCACCACTTGTGGCTTCCGTCTGTTACCAGCTTGGCTGTTGTTGAGCGATTAGGGATTGCGCTGTCCCTATGTGGCATCTCTTGTCTCTTCTGCCTTCTACCAACTTGGATGTTGTTGACTGATTAGGGTAGGTGCTGTCTCAAAGACTCACCTCTTGTGGCTTCTGCCTTCTACCAGCTTGGCTGTTGTTGACTGATTAGGGGAGGTGCTGTCTCAAAGACTCACCTCTTGTGGCTTCTGCCTTCTACAAGTTTGGCTGCTGTTCAGCGATTGTGGGTGGCACTGGCTCTAAGACTCGTCTCTTGTGGCTTCTGCCTTCTACTATTTTGGCTGCTGTTGAGCGATTACTGGTGGTGCTGTCTCTTAAAACTCGTCTCTTATAGCTTCCGGCTTTCCCCAGCTGTCTATAAAACCTGTTTCTTGTGGATTCTGCCTGTTACCAGCTTTGCTTTGCTGTTGTCGAGAGATTAGGGGTGGTGCTGTCCTTATGGTGCCTCTCTAGTGGCTTCTGCCTTCTACCAGCTTGGCTGCTGTTGAGCGAGTACGGGTGACGCTGTCTCTAAAATGTGTTTCTTGTGCCTTCTGCCTGTAACCAGCTTGGCCGCTGTTGAGCGTTTGTGGGTGGCACTGTCTCTAAGACTCGTCTCTTGTGGATTCTGCCTTCCACCAGCTTGGCTGCTGTTGAGCGAGTACGGGTGTTGCTGTCTCTAAAACTCATCTCTTGTGGCTTCTGCCTTCTACCAGTTTGGCTGTTATCGAGCAATTAGGGTTGGTGCTGTCCCTGCGGTGCATCGCATGGTGTTTCTGCCTGTTACCAACTTGGCTGTTGTTGAGCCATTAGGGGTGTTGGTGATGCTCTCTCTTAAACTCATCTCTTCCTGCTCTCCATTCTACCAGCTTGGCAGTTGTTGACCGGTTAGGGGGGGGGCACTGTCTCTAAGGTGCAACTCTTGCGGGTTCTGCTTGCTACACACACAGCTCTGATGGAGTGGTTAGAGCTGGTGTTATGCTAAGATCAATCTCTTGCTACTTCTGCCTTCTGCCAGCCTGGCTCTTGCTGAGAGATTAGAGGTGTTACTGTCTCTAAGATCCCTCTCTTGTGGCTTCTGCTTTCTGCCAGCCTGGCTCCTGTCAGGCCAATGAGGTTTGACGCTGTCTGAAATGTGCTTTTCTTGCTGCTTCTACCTGCCACCCACTGAGTTCTGATGGAGCAGTGAGAGTTGTTAGATCCAAGATCCCTCTTGTGGCTCCTACTTTCTTCCAGTTGGTTCTTGCTGGGTGAATAGTTGCTGGTGTTAGTTCATCTCTTGTAGTTTTGCCTGCTGTCCACATGGCTCTTGTTGAGAATTTGGAGATGGCATTGGCCCGGGCTTCATCTTTTGTGTTTTCTCTCTTATTGCCTCCTGCTGAACAGTGAGGAGTGCTGGTGTGGAGTTTCTTCATCTTGGGGGTCCCCAACTACAAGAGGTAGGCAGCAAACTCAAAAAAGAAGTTGATTTATGACTCCGATACATCATAAAGATCTTGTAGGGCTTAGATCCACCCAGAATGTATGAACCCAGCCCACAGAAGAAGATACAAAATGTCTCTTACTGTGATTGGATAGGCTTATATCGAACAACCGGCCATTGGAATGCATCGTAGTCCAGCGATGACTTTATAAACACTGATTCCGTCCTTTGGAGATGTTCATCCAAAAGGCCGAGTGCGTCTCTGTTCAATGATTGTGTCAGCATTCATGGTCTGATGGGCGAGACCCGAGGGCTTTACCAAAGAGCTGGTCACTTTCCCGGCTGATATGTGGGCACATTGCCTGGTGCTATCAGCTGCTGTGCTTTAATTGAATAATACCCTACACAATCATCTCTGACTTTTAAAAAACTTCTGAAATATGGGTACCGATGAATCCTAAGTATATATAATATTAGTATAAAAGTACTATGTGCCATCTTCCTGCCCTCCCAGCCCACACTGATCTCACTCTATTTTAAAAACCCAACGTCTTGAGCGGGTAAAATATAAGTTAAAGTTATGGACAACTCAAACTACATGGCAAGGACTGTGGACACGGTCTGGGACAACCAAATCTAGGGTAGCATTCCAAAGTGCCGTGGGAGGGTAGTAGGACATACGTCATGTGGGGTTTGACCAGGGCCGGAAGGGTGGGGGCTGGTTTTGAACCTGTGGGGGCCGTGTTTGTTTTTGTGGGCCTGTTTTGCAGCAGCGCTGCAATATCGCCCCCCTGTAACAAAAGCAGCAGCAGTGTTTTCACCAGCACCCCCTCCCCTACACCGCCAGGTCCGAGTTTATTGCCAGGGCTGGTGTGCGTTTCCAGTCCCGCTGTGGGTTTGACCCCCGTTGCTGTGACAGGTTGGTCCCTTGTGTCACCTGTAACCCATCTACAGCCTCCTATTTGATGCTGAGGTGTTAAGGGAAGGGCACAATGTGGAAACAGACAGAAAGTGAACAGGCTTTGCAGATACTAATTGATCTTATATCCATCACTGCCTTCATGACCCCTGAGACCAGAGGTGGCGAGTGCAGTGCCAGGTGCCACTGTTGCTCCCCTTACCTAAGTGCTACCCTAGTGCACCCATCTAGGTTGTCAATTCCCTACACTTTGAAGTACCAACAAAGTACAGAAAACATGGACTTTTGGATTGGTGGTAAAATCATCTTTAGCAGTTTCTTTTGATCAAAATCCAATGTCCTCCTTCCAGTATTCCTAATGTCCTGTGGAGGGATGTTGGCAAATGATAGATCACAAGACAACCATTCGGAATATCTACTGAGGTGGACACCATTGTTGTTGGAACTGGGTACGCCTCCTCAGGTAGGCATAGACCTCCAACACCGCACAGCGGGTGCCAAGTGCTTTCAGTGTGGACATGAAGGAGAAGCTCGTCTAATGGATTAGTAAGGAGACGTCAGGGTAGGCACTAGTGGAAAACAGGAAGAGGGCGAGACAACCATTTGAGTGAATCTCACAGCATCAACGTGAAGTCAAACATCTAATGTCCTGACGTCTTAAAAATGAGTACGTCTACGAGTTGTTGGCACATCATAGGGTTTCATAGATTTACTCATTTTTGTTTGTCACAAATATCTATGCAAGTATGTCTGGGAATCTATTAAAACCGTATGTTTCCAAAGGTAAGCTTTTCTATCTAGCCTTATGTCGGCAGATTATGCGCAGGTGTACCTTCTGCGGGGTGGGGGTAAGAGGAAATAAGCATTGAAATATTTTATTTCATGTGGTGAACACCCTTCTGCCACAGTCCCTGGAAGCATGGGTCTGTGGAAGCCCTGTCCCGTCCTAAACACACACACACTCTGGAGGCTGCCTGGGTGCAGAAATTCACAAATGTCTGGTCGTACCAGAAACCCGCCAATTATACTTTACCCTGAAGGTGCTGCCCACGCAGTCCATTTCAAAGTGAGCATTAAAGAGAATTTGTAAAGTAGCCAGCACAGCAGGCTGGAACACAAATTAGAGCGCAGTAATATTTTGCTGGCAACTAGTTGAAGCCTGGATGACGGGCGTGCTGGTCCAGCATCTGTCAGGGACATCCTTCCAAGGTTTCAATCCTTTTATGGTAATCTGAAGCCATTGGGAACCAGCTCAAGATGCCGCCTATCTCCAGGCATTATGCTGCAATCTTAGTAAATGGCTTTCAGAGTCAGCCTAGCACGCCATTATATTCCCCTCCTAGTCACGGAAGCTATTTAGGTCTGCTAACTGTACCATCGCGGTGGGAAAAATACAGATCATGAGAGTGTTCTAGAATTCCAGTTGTTTTCTGAAGTTTCATATATTTGACGGAAAAGAAGATTTTTGCTGCTTGCATGGAGAAAGAGGTCACACTGGTGAGTTTTCAGCCATGGTACCAAGCCAGGGTAGAGTTTTCACGTTTGTAAAATTTTTACATTTTTTGTTTAATGATTTTTATTGAGTTTTAAAGAGAGAAAAACATTATCACACAAATGAACAAGTCACAAATATAATCTACCAATCAATATAGAGAAATAAACATGGACACAATTTATAAAAAGAGAGAGGAAGAAAGAGAGAAGAAATAAATAAAGAAAAAGATAGAAGAAAAAGAGAGACAGAAGAAAAAGAGAAAAAAGAATAGTATAAAGCATGAAATGAAGATTAAGTGCAGAAGTAGCAAGATATGAAGTAAAATGTAACCATAATAGATCAGATTTAATTTTCTGAGAAAGAGCGAGAGAAGAAACATTAGCAATTCTGTGTTATAAATTTTAATTTGATGAAACCTTGTCCTTTGCTGTTGATGGTCCAATGGGTACTGCACAGAGTCTTGGAAGTTCAAACTTAATATGTAGATGCATGTGTAACAGTAGACGTGATGCAAATTCTGCCTTTGTTGTAACCATCACTGTAAAGAGAGTGAGACCCTTCAGTAGAGTCTGTTTGCACAGTCACAGTGGGACCAACCAAGGGAAGTGGTAGTCTGGAGCTTCTGAGGACATTGACAATTTAGAAAATGTGATCTTAAAATATGCGTGGCATGGAAGGTGCAACTTGTGACTTGTTTTACATGGGGAACATGGGATAGGCTGGAAGGCGTGATCTCTCCCTTGGTTCTTGGTGGCACTCCAAGTCCCAGGGGCATGACGGTTGAAGTGTAGTATTTCTTCCAATCTTCACGTCAGGATCTCTGTTCTAGATAAATTAAGATCAGTATGGTTGGTTGGTGGCTCTTCAGCAGTGGACCAGTCTCCATATGTCACGATCACTTGGAGTTTCCCAGTTTTATGATGATCTAAGCATTGACAGTGTGCTTTTATCAACTCACACTTTAGGACTGGAACCATGATTGATTCTGAAAATCACTTAAGTGAAGAAGGAGAGCAAGGTGATGCTTGATCTGTTAGAGAGGACAAGGAGACCTGGCTAATAATGGTTCACTTGAAGCCAAGTCACTGTAGATGCTCTAGACGGAGACACTGGACAAGTCAGGTCAAATTGCAGTGATGCTGTTCATGTCCATGGCGGACATAAGCCTATCTCTGATGAACTTTGTGCCTTTCTCAGGGCGGAATACAGCTTATTGATCTGTGAGCTAGTTGCTTCCATCGAGAAAGTTGTAGGTTTGAGTAAATGCTGATTTTCAATCAGTTTTTTAAGGAATGGGCCATTCAAGATTCCCCTGTAGCTGGTTGGGTCTGTCAGGACAGAACTGTTCAATTGAATTGATAATTGGTCATATTAAAAAATATCTTGAATTCAAAGGGGAAGGAAGGTGGCTGATGATTGGCAGGTGTTGATGATGCTGGACTCTGAGATTGCAGTGGCTGTAGAAAGAAGACAATCCTTGAAGGTTTGTGGTGGAACGGTTCTGATGGTGACCCCACAGATCCACTAACCTTGACCAGATTCTTGAATTCGGAGGCTGGGAGTTATCTGAATAAAGCAAATGTCAGATGTTGAATGTAGTTCCTCTTCTCTCAGCTTCTGAATACTGGGTGGTGGCGTCTTGTTTGCCAGACGGACCTTTGGCCGCATAGTTGTCTCCTCTTGAGTTGCAGAAATCTTGATACTCGAGAATCGTTGTGGTGGTGAATTGCAGGTTGTGGAATCCAGTATGGACCCCTTGCAGTTTCTTCGTGGGTGTAGTGGTGCTGGTCATCTGGTTTTAGAAATAGTCTCTTTGCTTTTTTGATGCAGTATTTGTAGATCCTGTTGGGCCGCTCCAGGCTCATTTTGTCAAGAATTTCTTTAATGGACATTGTATTGTAGCCATTTGTGATATCATATTTCTTATTTCATCATTTATCTATGACATTTAATTGAATTGTTTCTGGTGTGTTGTTTATAGGGGGATGAGCTTGTCAAAGGTTTAGGAGAGTCGGCTGTGCAGCTGGTTGACATCTTTTATTTCATAACATGGTAAACAATCTCCGATTTATGAATTGAGTTTTCTGACTCTAACATAAAGGCCTCCTGGACAATTAGGCTTGAAAACAAGATGGATTGTAGCTCATGTACTGATGTCTGAAGAACAAAAGACCATACATTTCAATAAATGATGTGCATATATTAAGGGGCCATCCGGTGAATGGTGTCATAATTGACTCAACACTCAAGCAGACACCATCAAACAAGGGAACATTCTGGAATGCTTATTGCTGGTGAGTGTTAGTGATACAGGACTGAGTGCTGGGAATGTTTTATTCTATCTTCACTGGATGGCCCCTTGTAATGTGCAGTATGGAAGTTTGAAGACTTTGCAGAAGTTATGAGTATTTAGATATCATTTAAACATTTGTGACTCGGGTAGAGATTGAGGAAATGCAATAATTTATTTTAGCTGATGGTGTGCTTTCAGCAAAGGGCTTTAGCTTTATTTAGCCCTCATGTAGTAATTAACTCTACACCTCCCTAACTTTAGGATTAACATTAAGGTGAATCAGGAATTTCATATCAAAGGCAAAGCGGATGGTGACAAGTCAACAACTGGCAAAGTTTGCAGGATAACTGACCCAGTCATATTAAGTTGGTCATAATAACTTGGGGTTTTATCGTTTTTAGGCAATAATTCCTTGGTTTGTATTAAAGCATCGAATTGCAACTAGTATCCGTTGACTGGAATTGAAGTGCAGTGGGACTTTATTGTTTACTCCACGGTGGGCGCTGTAAGAGTTCACTTACTCACTCCCTCAACTGAGGGATGTTCCAGCCAGGGCCGATTCTAGGATTCTAGGATTTTTAGGGCCCTGGGCAGAAGGGGAATGTGCGAGGCCCCTCTAAATTTCATGGACGTGACACATTCAGGGCTGTTTGCATGTGAATAGATGCCCCTTAAGCTGAAGCCCCTCCCACTCAGCCACCTACAAGCATGTCTTCACAGCTCATCAAGGGCTGGAGGTGTGAGGGTTGCTTATCTCCAGAGAGGTTTAATACTGCCAGCAAGCTATAGCCATCCCGCTGTGCCTCTGCATGGGTGGCGGGTGGAAGTCTAAGTGCCGGACAAACCTGAGGAATGTGTCTTCTTGCAACTGGGAATGGGGTCCCCTCTCCCTTCTTCCCCTTGCTACACCCTAGCAGTGAGGCCAGGCGAGAGGGACCTCCTAAGGTGGCGCACTTGCATGGTGGCACCTTTCATGTCATAGTCTGATTCTGTTGCATTGGTGCGGGCCCCAATTTGGAGGACTGACTCCTGGGCTTCTGCCCACACTGACCAATACCTAGCACCCGCCGGGTTCCAGGACCCGACTGTGAATATCTGAGGTCTTGTTTAGCCATACATCATTGGAGTCAAAATGGCGCCGTACGTGGTCCAATTAACTTTTTGCCACGTACACGGCCCGCTCCCTGCCGGCGGCAGCCCATTACCTATGCCGTCTGTATTAGCTGAATCAATATAGAAATACATTAGGATTACATTTTAATGTCCGGCAGCGCGTTTCCCTGGAGCGCATCCTTCCCCGGCTGCCATTTCCGGTCCTGTCTCCATTCTGGGACACGTTAGTAGGGATAATTGCACATTACACCGCGTTATGTTACTAAATATTACATGATGCTGTGTTATTATTGTGAAGTCACAGATGAGATAGAATGAAAGCAGAGCTCTTCTGCCCGCTCATTGTTATACGGCTGGTATTGTTAACGTGTCTGAAGGCCAAGTGCCGGATTTTTCCTACAGGCTCTTGCAGACTGATGACTATGGGTGGAGGAAGTGGGGAGGTCTTTTGTATTTTATTCTCTGACACTCAGAGAAGAGAAGCCCTCGAATGTAGATGTTTGAATATTTGGAGTGCAGCACGGTCATTGCATTTGTAGGATGCTGGAGAGAAAGCGGGCAGTGTTCGATGCTGCGCTGCAGGCGCGACTGCTGTAACTGTTACCCGCTTCGATGCGCGCGCTGCCCCGCGCGCAGCTGACGAGCAACAGCGCAGGAGAACCGCATGAATTTCTGCCCACCTTTGGCCCTTAGTCTCAAATGTGATGATTGTGCTATGCAGAAATGTGACTTAAAAAGAAAGTCACAAAGGGATAAAGAGGACAAAAGCCTAAAGAATAGGGATGCATGCACGACCTTAACTCTCCAGTGCCTGGGAGGGAGCTGGGGCAGTGAGAGATTCAGATATCTTCCGGCATTAAGTACAAAAATAAGAAGTTTTTGTTACAGCAAATCTGCATCTCTCAGGGAGCCATGATGTCCCTTCCCTCCTCCAACAATGGTAATAAATAGCACATTATATTCTGCACATCTGCACTCATTGGTTAGGCATATTTTCATGTGTATTTGTTTTAACAAACATATTCAACCAAAACCAGGATGGAAAGGGTTACGTTTCTGTGCGAAGGTCCAGTCACACTCAAGAGATCTCTATTGGCAGAGTAGCTTCTGTGTGTAAAGTGCTTGTCAGATGCAGTTTGTAAGGCAGCAAAAAGTGTTTTTCTCAAGTAATTCTTGCAGCACTGTGGTAAACCTGCATTTGACCTTCGCAATGTAGTAATAATTGTTTGTAGAAGATATAGATATAGCTATGTATCGCCATACACTGCAACTTTCTAATGCCCAGCCTGAAGGTATTCCATATGTCGACCTCAGAAGGAGAGAAGGCTGAAGAAAAAGTGCTGGAACCTTAACAGTATTTGAGCTAATATGTTTTTTCTCTCTGTTTTTCTCTCTTATATCATAGTATCAATACCTCCTCTCCTCCTTCTTCTTTTCCCTCCTCTTTCCCCCTTTCCCCCTTTTCCCCCTTGCTTTCACCTTATTTCAATCCCACAAACTGCGTTTACTCTTTTCTTCTAGAGATCAGCTGATTTCTTTATTATACTGTTGAATTTCTTTTATATATTGCTGATGTCTTTATGTCTTAACAACTTTGCTAATAAAGCTATTCAAACACAAAAAGTGCTGGAACCTGTGGCAAAGTGGTTTAACAAATACATAAAGGAAAACAACCCCCTTGGTGCCCACCAGTCCGGCTTTAGACCTGTCTGACCGCAGCACTGAGACAACACACTACAATACGAAAAATAGTGGAATGACCAACGAAACCTGCCTTCTCATCCTCCTGGACCCCTTCTCAGCATTTGACACAGCCAATCACTCATCCCTTATAAGACTCCTAGAAGAGGTGATGGGAACCCAAGGTAGGCTGCTGAACTGGTTAAAGTCCTACCTCTCTAACCAATCACAGCAGGTTAAGGTCTCTCACTCTGACCCCTCAACTCTGTGTCAAGGAGTAACATAACATGTGTATTTGTAAAGCTCATGTTCACCCAGAAGGGTATATTGGCACTGAATAACCGAACAGACATTACATGTGCGTAAAAGTGCCCCAAGTCTCCATCTCATCACCTACACTATTCAGTCTTTACACGGAATTCCCATGCTCCCTCCTGGAAAAATTGAAAAACATATTTTAATCTTTAAGCAGACGACACCAGCTTTTTTGAAAGTCTCTTCTCTATGTCAAATGCTCTCCCTGAATCCTGGATGTCACGCCACCACCTAAAACTGAACACCCAGATAACAGAGTTCCCTCTACTCTTTGCCACATGGCAAATCACCTGTAAAATCCTGGTTATGCCCCTGAATCCTGCCTGCCTCGACACCATCCACTGTAGACAATGTGCCATCTCTGGCCTTTAGACCTGATAAACACCTCAACCTGCACGCCCTCATTAACACGGATGCAAATAGGTGCTCAACTCCAACTCAAGCTCCTCTGGTGAATGCCTCTGGGTTATGAAGCTGCTAATCCCTGCAGAAGACTTCAAAACTGTGTTACAACCTATAGTCCTCAGTAAACTACACAATGGCCACTGGTTAGTAAGCAGCATTGCCAGAATGCACAAAGCCCCTATGGACGCAGCCCTCAATTCTACAGCCTGCTTAGTCACAGGCACAGCGCCGGTATCCTGAGCACCCTCAGCTAACTCCCTATTGGGTCCAGGTGCACCGACAACCTGGACAGCTTCATTCACAGAACTTCTCGTTCTCTCCCATTAATTAGTCACTTGTGAGGTCTTGATCCTGGTTTTGCCCAGGAGTTGTGACACTTTCCCTTTTTATGATACTCTTCGTTTTCATTTTGAGTTTGCTCAAGCCTTTGTCTTCTACTGTTTGTCGCACCTTTATTTTGCGATGTTATTATTATTGCTCAGTTTATAACCTATATAAAGCACTCTGATATCCTTCTAGGTCTGGTTCACACCATAGGAGACTTCAAATAAATAAATAAAATAAGCCCATCGGGGTGAAGTGGATTGGGGCAATTAGAAATAACATAGTTGCGTTAAGACGTTTACACTCTGTGGTGGATGCAGGTAGTGTGGCTGGGTTTGGTGTCATCAGACAGCAGTGCAGAGAGGTAAACGGTGAACATGTGGGATTATGTCACCACAGCAAGGTTCAGGTCTCCTCGATGACTCATCGAGCACTGCGATGCGCGTGGTTGAGTAATGGGGTGGCAGCAGCCATTTAAGTGGGATAAAAGAAACTAGGAGATCCCTCAAAGGGACGCGCCTGATATAATCAGGGCATGGCTTAAAACACGTAAGATAAGAATCTGTGCTTAGCACGGTGTGCCGCCGGACTGGTATTTTTCTGCTTTAGTCATTGCATCCAGAAATGTAATACAACCAGTAACATTACACCTATAAAAAGACAGAACTATTGGCTTTGTCAGTGGTTGCTAGTTGCATTAGATAAATAAGCAACAACTGTTAACTTTGTTGTATATACCATTAAAAATGCTTCCGTTCTGGAATGACGAGACTGTGCAAGAACCATAACGAGTCTTTGTGAAGTTACATCAAAGGCAGTGAAGGGTGGCACTGCTGCAGAGGGAAGATTTCATTTTTGTCGCCCTGATGGTGAAGGCAAAAATGGAGAGCCCGATAGGGACCTGTCTCAGCAGCTGCTTTTTAGAACTGCCGGTGCTGAGCACCGGCAGGACCCGGCCCACTTAAAGCCCTGTGTTGCAGACCAGTACACGGGCACTTGAGGGCAGCTTTATGAGACATCTGAGGAAAGGGAGGCTGTGTATGACCCTGCAGAGAGATTCAAGGACAGCTGCATGGGCTATACAAACCAGACTGGTGTGGGAACAAGTGACGCACGTGGCAGAGGGGAGGGCGTGTAAAATGAGGGCGCGTAGGTGGATGGGATGGGATGGTGTGTCGTGGAATGGGATGGATTGATTTAGGCATAGCTCTTTCTACCCATGACACTGCGCTGAGGGTGGAAGCGCTTCACCAGAGGGTAGCACGCTACTTCGTTAGATGCTTACAACATTAGACACGTTTGTAATGCGAACTGAGTTATAATCGGTCGTGCTGTTATTACACAATTGTGGCACTGTTTGTTGTCTTGCTGTGAAAGATAGAATAATGGTGAGGTGCCAAATATCACACCCCGTGGGAGGATAAGAGGACTGGGATTCCTGTTCAGCTCCTGTTCTTTCTGTTTTGATTCTATAAAGTGGGCAGGGCCTGCAGTCGAGAGATTCCCGGCGGAGGCCTCGTCCCTCTGTGTTATCCTCTTGTTTTTATGAGCGAGACGTTTCACTCAGTCTTACTTTTCTGAATTGAACTTCGCCTGCAGAACAATCCTTGGTGGATGTTCCACGCCAGGTGCCTGTTCAGGGAGGAGGTACATATTCAAACGTCACCAGGAGAGCACAAAACGTGGAGGCGTCTGGCCCAAGCTTCCTGTGCTGCGGTGGCCATCCTGCTGACGTCATCAGCCCTCTGACCTTTCACGGACAGACTCTGCGTAGAATGTGGCTTCCATTTCAATCCCATAAGCATGGTTATTCAGCAGTTTTAGTTGTTGATTTGGAAATCTAACATGGCACGTGTCCGTAACTGTAATAGAGATGTTCTGAAGTGTAGCTTAGCATCTATGAAGGTGTTAGTTTTTAAATGTGTGCAGCGTCTGTTTGCTATGGACACATAGCTCAGTCCTTGCCGTCTTTTGCCCACACATCTGGTTTCTGTCCATTTTATGTTTGCTTCATTCAGGTGAAAGTACTTAGCTCTAGACGGAGTGAGAATGCCAGACTGCTGTGTAAGTCACCAGCAGGCTGGAGGAAGGGCGGTGGAAAGGCAGAGAGACGTTCGGGGAGTCACCTGAAGAGGGCGCTGCATCTAATTTAAGAATAACTACAGAGAGATGGAAAAAATAAATGGGTGTACATATGCATGAGTAGCTAGATACATACGGAAAGGAAGGATTATGTACTGGGTAAAATATGTATACAACTTAGAAAATTGATGGATAGATGGACGGATGGGTGGGTGCGTGGATGGATGGATGGATGGATGGAAAGGTGAAAGGATGAATGGATGGCTGGGTGATTTCATGGACCTGCAGCCTATATAAAGAGGTTATTCTACCAATGGAAGTTTGTGTATGTGTGGACTTAATGAATCACTGGTTAAACGAATAAGCGTACTGGCCAGAAATCTGAATTGTTGGGAAGATAAGCACCTGCCAGATAAAAAAAAAATCAAGTCAGTGTCTTTCATCTATTTATTGTTTTTAGACACATATTTTGTGATCAAGGACTGTATGTACTATTCGTTAGAGAGTAATGTATACATACTTTCCCATACTTATGGATGTGTCCGAAAAGCACACAATTGCCTGTCCAAGTCTTTACAAATGTGCACATTATTAATCTTGCTACTGGTCTTGAGTTTGTCTATGATCCAATGTTTATATCAATTGTGCTATAAATTGATCCAACCGGTTTTATCTTTGCAGCCCCATCTTACTGTACTTTGCAATAAGATCAAAGGTTATTTGTATATATTTGTGTTGGGTACAGGGTCTTTGCTCTAAAGACCAATCCACTCCACTTGACTTAGATGGATGGGTCCCCAAATGAATTTATAGCTCATATGGATACACTGAAGGATGAATTTATAAATACAATATTTAAAGTAACAGAATGAATGGTCAGATTAAAAAAGACTATGTATTCATGCATAGTCCGTCTGAGTAAAAATATGTCTTGTTGCGTAATCCGGGGACAATGTCACCATTTGATCTGAGCCCAATATAGTTCAGGGATAAACGTCTCAGATACAAGAGACAGATGTCTTTACAAAGTCTTGATATATTCTGCCTTCTGTGATGAAGCTGTCTGATGTGGCCCTCATCCTCTTATGGTTTCAGAGTCTCGCATGCAGTATGAGAGGATAGGATCTGACATCACAATGAAGTGTGGGACGTTGGACTGGGATGCTGCTGTGACCTGGACGGCCAATGGGACCGACATCGATAAGTCCCATCTCAATGGGTCCAGCCTCCTGATCCGGGCCGCAGACTTGGCGCACAACGGGATCTACTCTTGCTTCGACAGCTCCACGTGGCAGCTCCGGTACCAGGTCACCCTCAAAATGGGATGTGAGTAACACAACATGCATTATTTCTTTGATATCACTTCAGTGTATGACATTTCCTCTGCAGGGAAAAGAGAACATTCCGTCTGCTACTGCATACCTCTCTTTGATGTGATACCCTCTCTTAGGTAATGACCTATACTCAGGGCCAATGGAATTATGCGATTTTGCAGCTGCAGCATTTTTTGCGTAATCATGGTTTTGCCACATTTACCACATAATCCACCATCTGATGCCTAATCTGCAGATTGTTACAAAAAAATTATATTTCTAGCACAAACTGATCAAATGTTACTAAAAGCGGTGTGACAAATGTGATCTCACAGTAGAAGGCGCTCCGCAAAGGTTGACTGGTCGCCTTTCTGTTGCTTATTGGTGTATTTGGGTATCAAACTGGTACTGATGAGGTGAAACCTTTGCCCAGATAATGTTAATATGTCTAAACAAAAAAGAGACAATTGTTGAGGTTGTAACTTTCTGGTAAGTGTAGGAGTACTTCCTGAGTAACCCTGAGTCTAATGTCTAATTTGTGAGCCAATGGATGTTCTGATCTGTTCGCATTTCCTACCTCTTCTACTTCCAAAATGGCTGCTCCTCACACCTTTTCGTCTGCTCATGGGTTGTGGCGACTGTGCCACAATGTGTGTTCATTTGAAACACTTCAGTCGTGTAGTGTTTTAGTCATGAAACATATCAACAGTGGAACTCAGAATGAACTCAGTGAATGAAGGTGTGTGGTGTGACCAGGGGCTTCAAGGCATAAAGAAAGAGTGCTTGGTGGTAACAAAGGTTGGTTGACAGACTAGAAGTAGTAGAGAAGCACCTAAAGTAGCATGACAGAGAGAGTGGAAACCAGGGAAACTAGCATCTTCAGTGGAGAAAGAAACACAGTAATGGGTTTAAAAAACAGAAATGACAAACATTGCGTGCAAACCACTGGAGATATTAAGAGAATAACATTATATGCAAAATAAGCAGTAGGTATTATATTTACTCAGAGAACCTGGACAGTAGTTTACTCTACTCTATAAATAAATAAACATACACACACTTACCTTAAATATACTTATCTTTCATTGTAAAGGCATGCGTGTCAAAGGCATATTCGTGGTAAAGGCATGCGTGATAAAGATACTGAATGGTAAAGGTACAGTGTGGTAAAAGATGTGTGGTAAAGGCATCCCGTTGTAAAGACAGCGTAGTAAAGACTGCCTCCCTCTTGTGTCCTTGTTCTGCAGGAGAGAATGTGCCTTGCAGTGAGAAAGTCCACGAAGCATCAGTTGGGCTGGGCTGGAGTCAGAAAGTTGGAAAAGGTGACCCAGGAGCACCTTTAGGAAACGCAGTGGCGTAGCAAGGAGGGGGTGGGGGTGCGGTCCGCCCTGGGCCGCACAAGTTTTGGAGGTGGCGGCTCACCCCCCTCTCACATGAGTTTGCCACGGGGGCGGCAAATGCAAGAATCATCGGCAGCCCTCTCCCACCCCAGCTCTTCAGCGCGGCCGTGCGGTGGGAAAGGCAGAGATCGCCATGGGCGGCAAAGTGTCTAGCTACACTACTGAGAAAACGGCAGGGGGACCAATCACAGTGGTCCTAGCAGAGTTCACCTTTGCTTTCTACTGTCCTCTCAAGTCTGTATTACGCAGCTGCGTAAATTCATTTTATTAATTTATATGTTAATTTACCTGTAAACCTCCGTAATCCATAGTTTACTACCCCCCACCCTGCCCCTCCCCACGTCACCACCCTGCAGTTACTCCTACAACCGACCGCGGCTGGTATTACGGGCTCCTATAGGAACGGACCTCCTGCTAAGCCCAGGCTGAATGCATCTGGGATCACTGAGTATGCGTCTGCTGTCAGGGACAGAATGCATCATCAAATGGGATTCTTAAAACGTATTCCCTCATGATAAGTGGCCTTTAATTCAGCAGCAGTTACCGGTCTCAGTGTTTCTAAGGATCGGTTCATTTGTACAGTAAACCACAGTCACAAACCGGTCTCCCCACTCTCCTTTAGGAAACACCACAACACGCACCTTTTCCTTCTCTTCTGGAGTCAATATCGTGTTTTCCCTCTTTCTGGCAGTGACTTTCAATGGGAATGAAGGCAGCCAAAATCTCTGTGCGAAAGTCAGGGGCAAACTAAGGAATTACCCTGAGACCCGGCTTGGAATTACGATTCCCTCAATAATTCCTCATTTTTAAAGGGGTCCTTAGGTTCCCACTTTAATGGGCTGGATTTTCCACACACACTGAGTTATTGATACCTGCACTATCCAGAACTCCTAGAGTGGGAACAAATTCAGGCCATTAACGGGTCACTCTGACCTGTGACTGTCTCCGAAGAGCGGTGGCTGTCTCCTGGAGACCTGCTTGGTATTTTCACCCTCCGGTCCTTGAGTGGACTGGAGCAGGTTAATATCACCATCTGAGTCAGAGATCTCTTGAGATCCTTCTGAGGGACAGGTCAGAGAGTTCAGTCCAGACAGGTCAGTCATCTGACTGATCAACTTGTTCCCATGCTGTCTGGGGAAGGCGGTGCCCCCATGCCAGCCGGCCTGCATGCTGATCTCTGACAGCTTGGCATCCCCACAGACGGTCCTGTCATTTCACACTTCTGTAGCTGCCCAGCTCCTCACTGATAATAAATGCTGCTCATGCTGCATGGCGGAGAGGATGGCAGAGCATCGGCAAGCGGATCTGAGACGCCGACCATCTGAGACGCCGACGCAGTCTCTCGCGGACCATGGTAGGGCGCCCAGGGTATCCAGCAACCCTGAGAGTCAGATAAAGCTGAGGGGCTTTGTATGCCAAGGATCAAAGACCCCAAAGGAAAAAGGGTGGAAGAGATGTTTGCATGTTTAACGCACTGCATAAAGTATACAATATCCACTAGAGGTCACACCACCGAGTCACAACCACACACTGGAGCAGAGCTTACAAGCCACATTTAATGAACATTTGGGCCTGCATTACAGATGGGACGGACTGTCCTTGTTGCGCTGTGGTGCAACTTTAAGTAGGTGTGCAGGGCGCAAGCAGGGACAGTGCACCCAATTACAATGAATGCGCTGCCCCCAGAACAGCCGCGAACGTACACTGCCCTGGGGCAGCTCGTTCAGGGACATACAGAGCAGCGGCTTCAAAGCCACTAGTTGTTTCTCTGTGCAGGCGGCAACCCACCTGCACTTTATAGAGGGGCCAGAGATCCCCCTGCAGGAGGGTGCAGTGAGTGAATACACCTCCCTGCAGTGAGTTGTCTGTGGGGGGTCCATGGTTTCCTACTTCCACAGGGCTGCCTTTACAGGATGCACTTACAGTATTCCATCTTTTTGTGGTATACGTTCAGTGAGTCTCCCAAGGGCATGTTTGACTCTGTGCCTGCTTCTGTAATATGGTGCGGGTGCAGAGGCAAACCGATTCCCTCATTTTCATGGGTTCACTCCCCCATGCAAATAAGGGAACACACGCTAAAGATACCGCTGGTGCCACATGTGCACCAGCGCTATCAGTATTATAGAATATCATAATTCCCTGATGGTGCAAAAAGCAGGCACGCGCATCCATTGCGTTTCAGGGGCACTATGTGTAACACTGAAGATAATTTGGGGTCTGAGGCATTCAAGGATGGTGGGAAATGATCCACTCAGCTGTGCTAGTGATCCATATACAGTATCAAAACATAAAGGCGATTGGATCTGTGTCCACATGTGGAAACCTATTACATCTGCATAAATAAACTTTCCATCACACCCAGACGTCATGAGCCACTCCTTAACAGACAGGACTGTCATGCAGTGGTGTATTCACCATACATGGCGCAGAACAAATTGTTTCTGTAACCCACGAGTAATTGCACTTCTGTTTCAAAGTATAAATATGATCAACTTTGATCAGTGCTTGATTTAAAAAACAAAATAAGTGTCAGAGCGCTTCCCAGGAGGCCATTGCAGATTGCACAAGCCATTACCCCTGCTAGCGCTGCCAGTGACAGTACCAATACAACTAATAACATCAAATTCTTACAACTGCGATAATTAGAATACTCCAAGCCACCTAAAGCTAATGGCATGGGTGGCAGATATTACTAATTTTTAATGTATATTGAAGTGTTAAACTATCTTTTGTTGTGCTTATTTAAAAATAGGGCAAACAGCGCCATCATGTGATGGACTGTCATTAGTGCCGGTGTTGAGAATTAAGTGCTAGTGCCGAACTCTAGAAACCACCCACTCAAATTAAGCACTGACCTTGTTGGAAAAAGCAGTAATCAGAAACTTACATCAATGTATGTGTAGCTGACCCTCTTTCAACTCTTAGCTCAGAAAGCACATCTTGTGCAATTTCACAGAGGCTGCTTTTGAACAGCCTTAGTAATGCATCATTTAGTGTCACCGGATTATTCGCAAGATTAGGCAATTTATTTTATTGTACATCTCAACATACCTAATATTCAAATACACTAAATCAGGGCTGCACCACTTCAAAGAGAACAGATTGATACAAATAGTTATAGTTCAATGAGCCTCAGGTAGAGAGAATTTCTTCTTTATTATTTTGTTCCTGAAAAGCCACAGCCAACGTGTGTCGTCCTGTCACGCAGGACTTCTTCAGGGCTGTCAGTTAAAAACACATATAAAAATAATATTTACAATACATAAACTGTACATATCACATATAACACAGATATATACATACATATATGGATATAATTAAAAAAAAGACACAACCCCTAGACACAACAACTATTACATACGATAGGCATAAACACTGTAAAGTATACAATTTCAAATTAAATGTTATATGTATACTTTACAGTGTTTATGTCTATTGGATGTAATAGTTGTGTCATACATAAACTATACATAAACTATACATATCACATATAACATAGATATATACATACATATATACATACATATATGAATATAATTCATATATACATACATATATGGATATAATTAAAAAAAAAGACACAACCCCTAGACACAACTATTACATCCAATAGACATAAACACTGTAAAGTATACATATAACATTTAATTTAAAATTGTATACTTTACAGTGTTTATGTCTATCGTATGTAATAGTTGTTGTGTCTAGGGGTTGTGTCTTTATATGTGTTTATATGTGTTTATATGTGTTTTTAACTGACAGCCCTGAAGAAATCCTGCGTGACAGGACAAAACGCGTTGGCTGTGGAATTTTAGGAACAAAATAATAAAGAAGAAATTCTCTCGACCTGAGGCTCATTGAACTATAACTATTTGTATGAATCTGTTCTCTTTGAAGTGGTGCAGCCCTGATTTAGTGTATTTGTTGTATAATTGCCCAAGGGTAAAAAATAGGGGGGTGCTCTTGGACAGGGGGCACTTTTAGGAGTATGCACACAGGATAGTTCACAATTTTGATTTCATTGGCATAATTGTTTGTGATTGATGCCATACCTTTCTTTGCTGGTCCCCTGTTCGAGTTGTGTTTTTCTATACCTAATATTCATTGTGCTCTACATCCAACATTATCCTAGTGAATAGTATTGCAGGTGAATATTCAGCAGTAGGCGATTGCAGGAAGGGCCTGATACCAAGTACTGACATAACCATATGGATGTAAAAAAAAACAAAGTGATGGATGCAATAATTGAATTAATCTCACCTGCTGACAATTGCTCGAGCCTCATCCCAATCCTTTGTTTTCCTCCCACAATGCGACATCAGTTTGGACCCAGGCATATGCAAATCAGCCTTGACCCTGCTTCTCATGTAAGCAGTCCAGCCCTCCCTGAACCGGAATACAAGCAACCTAGGACTGGTTTATCCCTTAGTATGGGCTTATCGGCCCAGTATAGCTTGATTCTAGTGGCACAGTGAGCACAGGACCAACATCTGGACATACCCGTCACAAGTAGGGCATCAAAAAACAAAGTGATGGATGGAATGCTTGAATAAATCTCAGTCACTAGCAATCACTCAGGGCCACATTCCAATCCATTGTTTTTCGCCCACCATGCCATATCAGTCTGGACCCAGTCATATGCAAATCAGCCTAGACCCTGTTCCTCCTGGGAACAGCCCAGCCCATACTGCCAGGTCGGGTACTACCTGAACCGGAACACAAGCAAAACAGGACTAGTTTTACTGCACACTGTGTCACTCGAAGTAAGCTATACCTGGCTGATGAGCCCATAACAAGGGCAAAACCGGTCCTGTGTTGCTTGTATTCTGGTTCCAGGAGGACTTGGCATGGCCAGTGTTTATGTGTTTACGTTTTTTAAAATATAGCATGTAATTTTAACTGATTTAGATTTTTTAATTTCATTTTTAATAGTGATGTATAGTGTTGTAGCGAGTTGTTGGGTTTGTAGAGGGATAGAGTGGAATATTGATAAGGTAACAATTAATTATGAATTATTTTATACATTATATTATATAATAGTCATTTATTTTTGCTATATGTTATTGCGGGCTGTTAGGTTTGTAGGGGTAGAGGGTGTGAAGTTAATTAAGTACTAACTAATTAATAATTAATTATTTAATTGATTTTTAATTGTATAATATTTATTTTACTTATATTTTAGTTATAGACTGCTAGGTTTTTAGGGGTCTGGATGTGAAGCTAATTAATGAATAATTAATTTGTTATTAAATTTTTTAATTATTTAATTGATTTTTAATTATGTAAAATATGGAATACTGATTTATTTTGCCTAGGTTTTTGTTGTGAAATGCTAGGTTTGAAGGGGCCTGTGGGAGTTAATGAATGAATAATAAATTAACTATTAATTATTATTTCTAAATAAATTATTCAAATGAATTAAAAATATGTAAATTATAGAATACTTATTTATTTTAATTATATTTTAGTTGCAGACTGCTAGGTTTGTATGGGGCTAGGGTGGGAAGTTAATTAAGTAACATTAACTAGCAATTCCTTACTAATGGTTAATTAATTAATTAATTGATTTCAAATAAGCAAATTACGGGATACTTATTTTTTTAGTTATATAGGTTTGGGCTGCTAGATTTGTAGGGCTATAGGGTGGGAAGTTAATTAATAATTGAATAACAATTATTTATTAATTGATAATTATTGAATAGTTATTAAATAAATTGAATAATGTTTTGAGTTTTTTTCACACACACACAAACACACACACACATATATATAAAACATTGTATATTAAGAGCTTCATTTTTTTCTACATTCATGGGGCTACTCATATATGTAATGTGTTTCAAGTGAAGTACTATACATATTCAAATTTAGACTGCAGTAGGAATAGTAAAATGGATCCCTCCAAAATGCAATGCTTTCCCTACTGTTGCACAGACTGAAGTGGGAAAAGTAAATATTACCCCTCCGAAGTCCAACACTTTCCATACTGTTGTGCTGTTTGGAGTGGGAATAGTAAATTGAACCCATCCGAAGTCCAATGCTTTCCCTACTATTGCACATACTGGAGTGGGAATTGTAAATGCTACCCCTCCTATGACCAACACTTTCCCTACTGTTGCATAGGTTGGAGCGGGAATAGTAAATCTAACCCCTCTGAAGTCCAACACTCTACTGTTGCACAGAGTGAAGTGGGAATAGTAAATTTTACCCCTCCGAAGTCCAACACTTTCCCTTCTGTTGTTCTGTTTGGAGTGGGAATAGTAAATGTAACCCCTCCAAAATCCAACACTTTCCCTAATGCTGCACTGTTTGGATTGGGAATAAATCATTGAACCCCTCCAAGATCCACGCTTTCCATACTGTTTCTTAGTCTCGATAGACCAGAGTGGGAATAGCATACTTAATAGTCTTTGACTCCAATAGTTTTCATAATAATGATTAAATAGATTTTATAGCATTAATTTTTTTTTATATTATATATTATATGTTTTTATTTTCAAATGTATTTTGATATGTATAGTATTTTCACTAAATGTGTTTTTTGAGGTTTACATTCTTTGTATTTTATTTATTGTCTACAATAATTCATATATTTTTTCATATTGAATTTTAAATGTTGTCATTATTTTATTCTGTATGTATGAAATACATATATTTACTTTATATATATTTACATATATATATATACATTGCTCCTCCAAATGCTTCGGTAAGCCCACCACCTCCAGACCAGAGGGCGCGTCGACGAACGGACCTCCAAAGCACAGCCCGAAAATATCAAAGAAACTTCCTTTTCAAAGAGGAAAGTCGACGCCTTGTCTGTTGCGCAAACTTGATTTTATTCCGTCAGCTAAAAACGTTAGACGCGTTTCGCCTGCCGTGCAGGCTTCTTCACTAACATTTAGCATAAAGTTTTTCAGCCATTTTAACCAAACAGTGAATCACGTGATATGTGTAGAACTACTCAACCATAGAAAGTGCAAACAGACTAGTAGTTCAGTGCAGATTTAACTTATGCAAAGGCTCATGGTTGCGATTACAAACAGTTAACATGTTTAAAGCACAATTCTACGCCTTAAAAACACTTATACTTATACACAGTAATTGTTTTAAACTTTATAAACATTATTGGACTAAATTCACATTTTTAATTAAAAAATGAATTAGAAGGATTCAAACCCCGGACAATGCAGAATAGTAATTGCATGTACAGACACTGCCCCAGTGGGCGAGTCCACAGTCATGATAGCCTAATTGGTAAAAATTAGTACTAGAACGCCAAGGTTCACGGGGTCCAGCCCAAGTGGGCAATGTTAACATTGTTCTAAACTCATGAGCAACTCGTCTTATCATCCTCTGAATTACACTAGTCTGCATAAAGTGCTTGTGCTAAATTTTAAAACAAGTCCTAAAACTTACACACGTTACATATTAAATGTTAAAATCAGAGTAGGGAGGGGAACGGCAATAGCTTCATAGATGCGTATGAAAGTCTTCTTCAATATTAAGACCTTCAGGAATTTTTGTCGAATGATATAGTTTGATTCCAACTTTCTCAATTTCTTGACTCGATCACCTCCTACTATATTATTCGACTCAACACAAAAATTCCCGAAGGTCTTAATATTGAAGAAGACTTTCATACGCATCTATGAAGCTATTGCCGTTCCCCTCCCTACTCTGATTTTAACATTTAATATGTAACGTGTGTAAGTTTTAGGACTTATTTTACAATTTAGCACAAGCACTTTATGCAGACTAGTGTAATTCAGAGGATGTTAAGACGAGTTGCTCATGAGTTTAGAACAATGTTAACATTGCCCACTTGGGCTGGACCCCTTGAACCTTGGCGTTCTAGTACTAATTTTTACCAATTAGGCTATCATGACTGTGGACTAGCCCACTGGGGCAGTGTCTGTACATGCAATTACTATTCTGCATTGTCCAGGGTGCAAATCCTTCTAATTCATTTTTTAATTAAAAATGTGAATTTAGTCCAATAATGTTTATAAATTTTAAAACAATTACTGTGTATAAGTATAAGTGTTTTTAAGGCATAGAATTGTGCTTTAAGCATGTTAACTGTTTGTAATCGCAACCATGAGCCTTTGCATAAGTTAAATCTGCACTGAACTACTAGTCTGTTTGCACTTTCTATGGTTGAGTAGTTCTACACATATCACGTGATTCACTGTTTGGTTAAAATGGCTGAAAAACTTTATGCTAAATGTTAGTGAACAATCCTGCACGGCAGGCGAAACGCGTCTAACGTTTTTAGCTGACGGAATAAAATCAAGTTTGCGCAACAGACAAGGCGTCGACTTTCCTCTTTGAAAAGGAAGTTTCTTTGATATATATACACATATACACACACTCATATATGCATATCTTATATATTTTATATATGTGTATATATATACATATATATATACACACACACATATATAACATATTTAATTTGAATTATTTTTCATAGTTTAATACAATGGTCTTAAATATTAGATGCATTTATTTAATTTACATTATATTAAAGTAATATTATTAAATATTTAACATTTACTACTTTAAACTCTATATAAAAGCACAATGTGTTTGGACAATATTAGTGTCAATTATTTTTTCCCCCTGGTATTTTGGCACTTACCATTATAATTATACGAGCATGCTAGTGTGGTAAACAATATTTTTGAAACAATTCTTATGTCGGCAATATTTTTTCCCACAATATTGTGTGAGTGATCTGCAGCCGTCTTCAAGTTAATGTTTCAGTCAGAATTTAGAACGTAAATGAGACCTACTTCGCTTTTCCAATTCCTGTTCCCTATGCCACTATCTGATACTCTATGGATGTCTTTTTAGGATGAATATTGCCTGCAAACAGTTTCTACAATTGCTATAAAGATAAAGTTGCAAAGTTTGTTTTGGATGATTTTTGTGCATTTTCGGAAATTCTACAAAACCCTCTTCATTTAAGTCTAACAAGAAAGTGAAGTCAAAAAGGTCAGTCCCCATTGGGGACAAACCAGTAAGGACATTTCTAATGATCTGTGGTCCTGCCTCATCCTTCGCTGCAAGCAGAGGGGAATGACAAAACTTGGTGCTAATGATAAGAACCAGAAGATGGGATTGATGATCACACATGTTTGTGTTGACCATCATCCTGCACAGCAAGAAAGCACAACATATGAGAGTCCGCAGTAATAGGCTGCCTCGCACGGCTCTTGCGGCTCAGCGGGCCATCTTACAGCACCGCTTAAAAGCATGACCCTTCCTGATGAGTGATGTTGGAGATGATAGGCTGCCTCTGAGTTGGTAACACGCGTATCGGATTGACTGCGGTGCAGGGATGGCTGCCGGCTGCATGGCGTGAAATACATTAATACTCAGAAGAAGTGGACAGAAGTTTGTTTTCCAGAAAAATGTGTCCAACATCAATTCCTTTGTCTTGAGATAGCCCAACGGCATCACTCTTACTTGCAGCCTCCAAACACCAGCTACAAAACACCTGGTTATGGAAGTGGTACGTACATTATGTCAAGGAAGCCATTATAAGCATTGCTCCTCAACTGCCCGAGGACGTAAACACTATTGTTTTGTCTTTGTGAACATGACCACCCTCCCCATCAGAACGACCTCTCTCTCTCGAGGGCACGCAGAAGCAATCGAGTTCTGCAGTATGTGTTCTACAAAATACCTCCTTACCTATATCGCAATCCTTTTTTCAATCTCTGCTTACCTGTCTGAATCTCTGGAAACAGCTTGATCATCTTTTGGCATGAATAGCATGGTGCTGCACAGTCAGACTTTTATCCTCACCTGTTCTTGGACATTTCACCTGACCTCCAGCTTTACTGAATCACCTGGCTGCTGCTGAAGGTCACACCTGGGGTACAGCCTCCCTCTGAGAGCTTTATGGCCAACACCAAGGCAATGGCTCACATGCTGGTGCAGAGACTGTCATGGCATGCTGGCTCTGAGGGCACAAGTCGAATGGATCACTGACAAGCCATTGGCGGTTGCTCAGAGAGCTGCCGCCTACTACAGGGCTCTGCTCAATCAATGTTGTGTTAAACTCCTGGTACTGGGAGGACAATCCAAGAGTCAACTCCTCTGAGGGTTCCAAAAAAATTCTTAAAGGGAAACAAAAATATATTTTTGTGGTTTTGAACTATTTCTTCTTGCTTCAGAATTACTTCTTGTTCATTGCCTTCTTTCAGATATGTATTTTGAGGATGTGCAGTAACATCTTGGCCTTTCTCTTCTAACGTGTAACATGTTACATTGCTTCAATATTTTACGAATTGTAAACTCTCTGAGTTTTGATTATCATTGTCACTATATAATGCAAACCTTTTCCCTCTTCGTTTCCTCCGCTATCCTTCTGAATCCAAATAACTGACTAACATCCACCACTCAAATTACTTTCATATTTCACTATACTAATTCACCACTAATCCTTTATGGGTTCCGGAGTAGAGTGCTATTCACCGAAAAAAGCGCTTCAACACCCCATCAGGGGTAACAAGCGCTATATAAATGCAAACCTTTTTTCCCTCTTCGTTCCCTCCGCTATCCTTCTCAATCCAAATAACTGACTAATATCCACCACTGAAATTACTTTCATATTTCACTATACTTACTCAACATTAATCCTTTATGAGTTACGGAGAAGCGTGCTACTTGCCGAAAAAAACACTTTAACACCCTGTCAGGGGTGACAAGCACTATATAAATGCAAACCTTTTACCCTCTTCTATCCATCCGCTATCCTTCTGAATCCAAATAATTGACTAACCTAGCCACCACTCAAATTGCTTTCATATTTCACTGTACTAACTCAACACTAATCCTTTATGGGTTCCGGAGTAGCGTGCTACAAGCCTAAAAAGCACTTTGACACCTCATCAGGGGCAGTAAGTGCTATATAAATGCAATTACAATACAATACACTTTGTGTTTTAGAGTTTTCTGCAACTTAAGTTGTAGTTTACTGTCTGCGACTAAAACTGAAGGCAGTGATCTGATTGTGGTTTTACCAATACCTTAGATACTTGAGTTATTATTTTTCGATTTATACTAATTTCAAAGCACATTGATGATACCACTTGCTGTTGATTTTGGATTTCTCTACCTCTGGTTGGATTCCATTGTGTTATTGTATGGTGTCTTACTTCATCGCATGCCATTGCTTTAAATCTTAGATCATTATATAGTGCGCTACAGCATACTGTGCTATGGAATTGCACTTTCGTTGTGTAGTGCACAATTTTCTGCTGTTGACTTGCTTTGCGTCATAGTCCGTTCGCAGTGCGCTGCTGCATTGTATGCACGTCAATCTCTGAGTATGTATTATCAGTTCATATTGCATTTCTGCGTTGTCTGCTCTTCAGTTTCATCGTCTGCATTGAATTTGTTTTTGCTGTGTCCTTGCATCATTGGCTGTGGCACAATTTAAGGCTGTTGCGTACACATGCATGTGATTACCTTGCATTCGTTTCCCTTGACTCTTTTTGAGTTGCGAGTCCTGGCTTTGCATCCGCCTCGATCCACTGCTGTGCAGCTGATGGATCCGGAGCAGGGCACGGTCGATCATCGTGTGCTGGACAGACAGACAAGGACTGGGGGATAGCACAGCTTTCTCTGGCGAATATGGGAACAGCGTGTACTTCCCCGGCATTGTATACTTGAACAAGCAATACTTCAATCTATAAATTTAATATTCAACTATAAAGCTCTCAATCAGCATCTTCTCTTCCTTTTATTATATATACTTGTTTTCCTTCCAATCGGTATTGTCCTCTCATTAAAGGAGAGGACCGTCTTTAACACCTATATATATAAATATAGTTTGTACAGTTATATCTGATGTGGCACTCATGAAATAGTCCAATACTTGTGGTCATTACCTGGTCTTTTCCCAGCTCCCAGATGCTGTAGAGACCAGTAATGAATATCAGAGGTGAAACAGCGTGTGTTACCTATCGAACCACTTGGCCGGGTAGTGAGTGCGCATTGAAAAGCTGGGCCTTCTGGCTAGCACAGCCGAGCAGTCAAGGGGCAGCTCTTGGGAAGTGATGTGAAGATAGTGCCAGATATAGCATAACACAATCCTTACCATCACAAAAAAGATTTATGCCAAATCAGGGATAGCACTTGAAAAGGATGACATTTATACTAGGTACCTTAAGACTGTAGAGCACTAACACATAGCAAAAATAGAGGTAATCTGAAATTTCTGGCACAAAGAGTTTACAAGTTGCAGCCAGTAATAGTTTGTAGCTGCATCAATCCTTTCAGCTTGTGAATGGTTCAAGTCCTGTTCTCTGGTCAAGGACTTAGTCTACGATTCGTAGACTAATTCAGGACAAGTTCGATAGAAATCAAAGTGCCAATGCTTTCCTATAGGTGTTCAGCACCATGGATAGCTCCGTCCAGGGAACAGACACGTTTTGGCATTGAAGTCTATCGAGGTGTCTGAGATAATTTAGGGGTTCTCGATGTTGCTCCTGGGAAGTCCACCTTTGTGTCTCATGCAATTCATTCTCTTAGTCTCAACTCCTTACGTGATAATGTTGTTATTTTGAGGAAGATATTGTACCAGAATATTGAGTTTTATGCATGCAAAAACATTGTTACCAGATTATGGACCACCAGAATATCGTGAAGGTAATGGCACATATAGCTATATATTGGAGTATAGGTTTACTCTCCTTTACTCTCCACAAGTCCCTTGATGATATATTTGTCTTCATGGTAGAGGTGAAGTTAGGAATAGTAAATCATTGCTATCAGTGTATACTTATGTTCGCGATATTCTGGTGTTCAATATTTTTCACCGAATATTTTTGTATCTTGATATTCAAAGCTTGATATTTCTACACACAAGATTTGAAGAGTAAGCCCAGGTTGTCTTGGTTTCTCTCAGTGTCAGTATGTTTAAGGTGCCCCTGTGGCACATGTTCCTCTAAAACGTTTATCTGGAAATCTGTTTGTGGGCAAATACATTCCAATCAACTAAGTCTCATAGCCCACAAGACGTAAAAGGCCGCTGTGAGTTGGGTCTGAAAAATGCAAATGATAAAAAGAAAACTGGTCTTTCTTCCTTCTTTGGTTATGATCTCCCAAGCAGTGTATTCTGGGTATCATTCAAGGTAACAACATATGGTCAGTAGTTCTGGTCAATGACGGGCCCACCTTTGCCATAGCAGGGGGTCAAGTCTGTGTCTTGAAATTACAGGTTGGGCCCCACACTTTGCCTGGGGTGCACAGGGAAGCTCACAGTCCAGTCTGCAAGCTCTTGAAACCACTGGGTCCATGTTCAATGCAGAACCTTCCAGACCCAGAGGGACTCCCAAGCGTGGCTCAGGCACAGTTCCTTCTGTACCAGCCCAGAGCCTTGTGACGCATCTATGCTCAAGCTCAGGGACGCAACTTATCAACAGAAATGCTGGGAGTTGGACCAGTCAAAACCGAGAAAGGATTGTGCAGGACGCGCGCATTCCAGATGCAGTCACTCATTTGCACATGTAGGTAGCCCCGCTCTCGTTTCTCTGCTCAGGGATCAGGATGGCTAATGGGTACTTTGGGTCAGCTCTACTGATGTCTTGGCATGGTCGACGAATGATGGGCCTCCAAGGTGCACTGGGTGATGTTAATAAAGAAAGGGGCACTGGGTGATGTTAATAAAGAAAGGGTATGCAGTTCCCATGGAGCACCTCGTGGGAGAGCACACTTTATGTCGTCCCATGAAAGAACCGGCCGAAGGAGTATGACGTTAACGTTTTTATATATTCTAGATAGCAAAAACCTGGCAGGAGAAAACGAAGTCGTGCAAACTCGCTAGGGTCCCTTTCCACCATAGCAACTAGCGCTCTGCTCTAATAACCAATCTGAAACGATTTTGACAGCTTTCACACGTTTTTAACAGATCTCTATATGTGCTTGCTAGTTTAGAGTTATGTTGCAGAAGGGACAAATACCGGATTTCACTGCTTTTCCTGGTATTTTTTTACCAGACTTAAAAACGCAAGGCAGGCTGGTAAATAACCGGGCATGTGGTTGTGGCCACCCTACCTGTGGGTGACAAAGGAAAGGGAAGCAAGTGTACCAGGGTCTGTGTGATGCCCAGCTCTCCGCCACCCACCGCAGGCTGCACTGGCAGTCCTTATCTGGAGTGACGTGTTTCCCCGCGGCGCGGACTTTCATGCTATTAGATGAAGCCACACCATCACTCATAAGTGACAGGGCCAGACAGTAATCCTGCACGGCTCGCGCACGCTGCGTGCTGCGTAGGCAACGGCACGGCGGCGTCTACGGAGCGCAGGGCCCGGCGCTGCACGAGAGCGAGGGGAGCTACGGTGTCCCAGATGTGACCTTTGGAAGAATCGTTTCTAGGAACTGAAACCCTCGCCGTCTCCCCTGGATACAAGGGGCATCACCCTCAGACGATCGAAGAACAGTACCAGTGAAACAAAATGTACAGCCTCGCCCGTCCCAGTGGCGTCTTTTTCTGAGATTAAGGAGAATGGAATGCAACATGTGTTGATTACGGCAAAATGCAAAATTTAGTGGAACAAAAAACGAAAACATGAGAAGGGCAGAGATGATTAAAGAGGGTTATTGATAGAGTTGATAATAAAGGAGGGTTACAATTTAAACGGGTATGGGAGTAAACTTTAAAACAAATTCGGGAGTACAATAGGGTAAAGGGCAATACAGGGAGTTTACTGCCCCTGAAGACTCCGTGTAGAGAAAAAAGTGGAAAGGACGCACGAAAATATAAGAGAAAAGAGGTCAAATATGAATAAATTAGTGTACCTGGGTTTTATCCTGAACCTGAATCTCAAAATGGAGTTGTACACAAAAAAACAAAAGCGTCGACTTTTTTAAAAATCAAACAAACGCTGTGACGTGCTCGCTCCGGATATGAGCTATTCTTCCAAGCACTGGTAATATCAAAAAAAGAATGCAGCAATGGTGTATTCACCGGATGCCCTAATACCCTGCCTGCACCAGTAGCAGCAGTCCTGCACTCCACTGCCAGGCTCATCACTGGACTTAGGAAATTTGACCACGTCACCCAGCCTTGTCATCAGTACATGACGTCCAATGGACAGCCGCGGCCCTTGCAGGTAAGAGCCGTGGGGTGGTGGAGCGGGTCAGGGAGGGGGTGGGGGATTTCGATGGAGGAGAGGGAAAATTAAATAAATAATTCTCCCTCGTCGTTGTCAGTTTAAATCCCCCCCCCCCCGCACCCTTCAGTCCGACCGCCTCACCTCCCTTACCTGAACAGGCTGTGGCAGCCAATAGATGCACACGGCACACATAGGACTTCTTGTATCACATACAAGGCTTTACATAGGGTCTCCCCCATTAAACCTAGCCAACAGACTCGCCATGTTTAGAAAGAGTTGAAGACACACCTCTTTAAAGAACATTACATCACAGTGCATAAGCTATCCACAATACAGCTGCCTGTCCTCTTACTAGTTAACTATATGCCTATCTTAGACCCTATGCGGCGCTCCGATGGCTCGTGGTTAGGTTTGTGCTATAGCTATGCCATGTACAAACATACATACGTACACCGTATCCTGCGGAGGCAGAGCTGTATGATGGAAGGCATTGTGTTTAATTTGTGCCTGTGTGTTGTGTATATCTATGTATTCTATGTGGGTATGCTTACCTCATAGAATACTGGTATGTCATTACTAGAAGTGTCATGGTTCCAAGGTTCGAGAGTGAGGGAGTCGAGGATACGGTGTGGTGGAGTGAAGTCGTGTTCCCTGGCACTTGCGTGTTCCTGTATTGCGTTACTACAATAAATATATCAACCATCATCCTGCTTCCAGTCTTCACTACAAACTGGCGACGATTGGGATTTGAAAGGTGGCCACAGTGCAAAATCGTGAGGATTGCATTTTTGCGGAACAAGTAAAAAAAAAAAAAAGTCGAGATTGAGGCGTGTATTCATCGTGTGTGTATTCGTCATATATCGGAAGAAAAACCGAGAAGAAAGCAAGTGACGGTTCAAGTCAGGCAAGAAACAGTATACGGTAAGATCACCTTGGGGCAGGAAGCCGGGTGTGAGAGCCGTTGTTAACTGCCGTTGAAAGTTTTCTTTCGGATGACGATGGTGTTCCGATGTGGACGCGCGCTGAACTAGTCTCGAGCTGAGACGGTGCGCTGACAACTTCTACGCGTGACGTCAGCACGTTATTTCACCCTCATGACCTTACGTGGCGGCCATTTTGGGTGAAGTGGTGCGAGTTTACGATAAGTGGAGGACAAACGATCAGTGAAGACGAGCGCTGTGAGTAAAAAAAAATAATTTACAAGCGCAAACGAGAGATACAAGTAACGGATAAGTACAGGAACAGGTGAGACTGTCGGGGCACGTACACATTAACATTTTGTTTTCGTTGCACTTAAAAGGAAAATACATATATTTTTGCATAAGGTGTTGAAACATAGTTTTAACATAACAACTGGGATTATAAGTGCATGGATCAAGGTGATCAAACGGAGTCTTCAACGGGGAGTGAGTGCTTAGCTGAAGGCACGATGGCACAGCAGAGTTTTAGCATCAGCTCACCTCATTCTTTTTGGGTTAATGGTCCACAGCCTGACATGAAATGGCTGGAGTGGAAAGAATATTTCATTAATTATATTTGCGCAGTTGATGAAGCAGGTAAAATGAAACCTGATCAAAAGAAAAGAATTCTCCTGCACTCGTTAGGACCAATGGGAATAAAGACTTATTCTCGAATGACAAAGGTAGCTGTGGCTGAATTGGATGTTTTTGAATGTGCGCTTAAAGATATGGACAGGTATTTTGCGCCAAAAGTCTGTATAGGAGTAACAAGACATAAATTCTTTCAAAGGAAACAGAACAAGGAGGAATTGGTGGACGAATGGCTAGATGATTTTAAAAAATTAGCTATCGATTGCAAATTCGGTGATCTCCATGATGACTTGATTAGAGACCAGTTAATTGTACACAACAACAATTCACCTATTCAAGATCGATTATGGGTGAATGGGGATTCACCTTTGGAAGATGTTCTGGCCATAATGAGGAAGTCAGAATTGTCGGGCAGATGTGCTACAGTTCTTAAAGAGTCGGATAAAGATCCTATGAAAGACTCTTCTGGTGTCTTCAAGTTACAGACTTTGCCAAAGAACCAAGGTCAACAAGCTGCAGGAAAGTGGTCTAGCCAGTCACAAAGAGTGTCTACGAGTGACAGGAAGGGTGATGCAAGGAAATGTTATCGTTGTGACAGCAGTGAACATTTAGCCTTCAGCAAAAATTGTCCGGCTTTAAAGAAGAAGTGTGGGATTTGTGGCTTAATTGGACATTTTAGTAAAATGTGCCGTAGGCGTAGTAGTGTGAAGTATGTGTATGATGATGAACATTTTACAGGGGAAATAGTAGAAGGAGAGGAGACTTGTGTTAAAAATTTACAAGGGAATTTTGTTTTAAACATTGATGAGAGTCATTTAAGGAACAAACCTATTTGTGAAGTATCCCTGGGAGGGGTAGTCACGAAAGTATATGCCGACTCTGGGTCACCATATACTATTGTATGTGAAGAGGTATGGAAAAGAAATTTTGTGGATAAAATAGGTGATTATCTCAATGTCCCTGATGTCAACCCGGTAAGTTTCACAGGGGAGAAAATTGACATGTTGGGTTACAGATGGCTTACGTTTCTTTTTAAGGGAAGGTTAGCTAGGGGCAAGCTATATGTCTCTAAACTTGGACCCTCCGTTTTGGGATGGCATGATCAAAAGAGCTTACACATTGTGTTAGATCCCAATAGTCACGAAAAAGTGTTGGTATTGGATGAAACGAGTAAAATGGGTGATGTTTTACGGAAAAATGATCCTACTGTTTTCAACGAGGAGTTGGGGGCACTAAAAGGATTCGAACATCATATCGTACTTAAAGATAGTGCGGAACCCAAGGTACATAAAGTAAGACCCATTCCTATGTTGGTAAGGGAGGAGGTGAATAGTGAACTCAAGGAGTTATTATCTAAAGGGGTCATTGAAGAAATTGACACTTCTGAGTGGATTTCTCCAGTCGTTGTCGCAAGGAAATCGAATGGAAAAATCCGTCTCTGCATTGACTTGCGCCATTTAAATAATAATATTGTAGTAGAAAAGTTTCCACTCCCAAAAATCAATGAGATGGTATCCTCACTAAAAGGGGCTACATGGTTTTCCACTATAGATCTTTCTAAAGCGTATCATCAGGTTGTGTTAGAACCACAATCAAGGAAGTTAACTGCTTTTGTCACTCCTTTTGGTTGTTACCAATTTAGACGCATGCCTTTTGGGCTGGCATCAGCGGCAGCGGTTTTTCAACGATTAATGCATAAACTTCTAGGGAAATTAGATGGAGTTTCTTTTTTTCAAGATGACATTCTTATTGCAAAAAAAAAATAGGGAGGAGCATGATGCTACTGTGCATAACGTTTTGCACATTTTACAGGAAGCTGGGTTATCTGTGGAGTTGTCTAAGTGCAAATTTGGTGAAAGAAGTGTTTCGTATCTTGGGCATGTTATAAGTGAAGAAGGGGTGAAACCGAAACCTTCGCTTATCAACACTATTGTCATGACACCTGCTCCAGAATCTAAAGACGAAGTTAAGTCATTTCTAGGTATGGCTGAGTATTGTGCGAAATACATACCTAACTTTGCATCAAAAGTGTTTAATATTCGTTCTCTCTTGAAGAAACAGGTTAAATTTGAATGGTCGCCAGATTGTGAGAGGGAGTTTTCACTGAATAAGTGCGACTTACAAAATGTTAGTGCCCTAAGTAGTTTTGATCCGAATTTAGATTGTTTACTGACTACAGATGCGAGCGATAAAGGGCTTGGAGCTGTTCTTTCACAAAAAGAGAATAAAAGTGGTAAGGAGAGAATTATTTTATTTGCTTCTAGGGCCTTATCTCCTGCAGAGAGCAAATATCCAATAATCGAAAGAGAGGCTTTAGCTTGTGCATGGGGTTTAGAGCATTTTCGAGCATTTCTCTGGGGGAAACCTGTTATTATTCGCACTGACCATCGACCTTTAGTGCGTATCTTAACTACTGAGGGTAGTGTGGGAGCTTCGGCCAGGTTAGCAAGGATTTCCATGCGCATGAAAGAATTTATTTATAACATTTGTTATGTACCTGATAGAGACAATTTGGTTGCAGACTGTTTGTCCAGATTACCTGTTCCTTTGGAGGAATGTGTTGATGATCCATGGAGTAGTTACAGTATTGCGTTGGTTCTTGACTCAGGTGTTCCAGCTATTACCAAAACGGAATGGTCACAAGAGTTGCATAAAGATGGTGATTTGTGTTTGGTTTCTGATTTTATGTGTAAGGGTTGGCCTAGGAAAGACAGAGTTAAAGCAGAGTTGAGACCTTTCTGGGAGGTACGTACCGAATTATCCAGTGACAAGGATGTATTGATGAGAGGTGATCGTATTATTCCTCCTAAATCATTACGGAAGAGAGTGTTACAGTTGTGTCATGAGGGTCATCCTGGAATTGTCAGGACGAAATTGGTGGTTAAGAAGGATTTTTGGTGGCCTAGGGTCGATAGTGAAATTGAAAAGTTTGTCAAGTCATGTTCTGTTTGTTCTGCTGCTGATAAATCTTTAAAGACCCTAAGACCTCCGATGTCTGATGGTTTAATTCCTGATCTTCCTTGGGAGACGGTAGCCATGGACATTTTTGGACCGGTTGGTGAATCAAAAGAATATGGATTGGTCTTACTTGATCTCTTTTCTAAGTGGCCAGTGGTCAAAATAGTGGATAAAGTAGACACCCAGGTAGTTTTAGAGTTTTTGGATAACATTTTTATTACAGAAGGACTTCCGAAGTGTGTACTTAGTGACAATGGGGTGCAGTTCACATCTAATTTAACTAAGGAGTATTTTGAAAGGTGTGGTGTTAGACACAAAACCACCTCGTTGTACAACCCGAGTGGTAATGGTACTGTGGAGCGATTTAATAGAGTGTTAAAAGGTGTTATCCAAGCTGCTATGAATAAAAAACTGGATTGGAAGCTACAGGTACAAAAGGCGGTCTGGGCGTATAGGGTCACCATTCAAACATCTACAAATTTGTCTCCTTTTATTATGATGAGGGGTAGAATTCCTCGGTGTAAGTTTAATTCGTTTTGGTCTTTCCAAGGTGAAGTACAGAATTGGTCTCCTGTACAAGTCAAAAATGATTTGGATTATACTCACACAAAGAGTAAAATATTTTATGATGTTCGTCATGGTGTGGAACCTATATCTGTGAAGGTGGGGGACTGGGTTAGAGTTAAGAAACCTATTAGGGTCCCAAAGGGGGAGAGTAAATTTGATACACCGAGGCAAATTGTTGAAGTGCTATGCAATTCTGTTAGATTATCTGATGGAAAAGTATGGAATCTTAAGAGTGTGGCATTAGACCGTAGTAACCATGAGGTACGAGATGATGAACAGGATGTTGCTGCTTCGGATAATGATTGGGTGGAGGATTTCTTTCACAATAGTAGTATACAGTCCCAGATATTTTCAGATGATGGTTTGTTGGGAAATTCTAAACTTAGGGGTGACCTCAGTACTACACTTTTGAATAGTCAGGATTCTCAGCATGGTTTTGCTTCTGTTGCAACAGGAGGGGAAGGGTCTTCTGTTGTCCCTGAAGTTGTGCTAGACTCTCCTGTTGTTCCTGAGGTAGTTCAAGATTCTTCAGTTATTAATACTCAAGGTGTAGTTGTTTCCAAAAGAAATAGGGTTCCGTCAGTTTGGTTAAAAGATTATATAAAGTGAAGTATTGTATAATTATCTAGATGTATTTGTTTATTTTCTTTTCTCTTTTATCATTTTTTAGATGTTGTTGTTTGTATGCTTTATTATTTGCATAGTGTTGTCTTATGTGTTGTTAAGGAAGGGGGATGTGTTGTGTATATCTATGTATTCTATGTGGGTATGCTTACCTCATAGAATACTGGTATGTCATTACTAGAAGTGTCATGGTTCCAAGGTTCGAGAGTGAGGGAGTCGAGGATACGGTGTGGTGGAGTGAAGTCGTGTTCCCTGGCACTTGCGTGTTCCTGTATTGCGTTACTACAATAAATATATCAACCATCATCCTGCTTCCAGTCTTCACTACACTGTGCTTGCAGGCATAGAGCTCTGACACTCGTGTAGAGCGCTTATTTCTTATCATCAGACTTTGACCCCGAGCAAGAGAGAGAAGTGAGAAACATAAGTAATAAACAGGAAGAGAAAGGAAACCAGCTTCAAAGACAAAGGCAGCAAGGGGAGATGCAAGAGAATCGACAGTAGTGAGATAAATAGGCAGGAAGGAAAGGGCATAAGATAGGACGTAGATTATGCCGCCTTAGGCCCTGATTAGAGTTGGCCTGATTTGTTCTGTTACTTGTGGCAACTTATGTTACTACACAAATGTAGCAGTAAAGATTTGTGAAGTGTGCACTTCACCCCTGCATGTCCCCCAGTAAACTTCAGCCGGGAGACCTGCCGACATGAATCTTGGAAAAATGCCCAGCAAATAATGGAGCATGTGGATTTTAGTGTGGTAAGCACCACAGTCTGCATGTGACACCCCATCATTCATAACCGGGGGCTATCTATTACACCCGATGAGTTCCAATGCCTGCAAAGTACAAATGTATCTGGCACAGTAAATATCTGAGCCAGGCCACCTATAAATGCCCCTTAGTGTTCAGCAGTGGCAGCGGTGGGCTCCTGACAAGAGAACTTTGGTCCCCAGCACTTGTGTTTTATAGAAATTAAGCTCTGGGAAACAGTTTTAGGTCCTCATAGTCCGAAGTACAGAAGAAGATCGACCATGATGAAACGAGCCTTCTACGTTCACAGACTGACCCACTGGCTTTTTAGCCAGCAAGGATTGGTGTTCTGGGACTTGTAGTTTCACTTTTCCCAAAACACGCGTCAGCCTAAAAATCTCAACTGGATTATGTTGCTGGTGAAAGTCCATTAGGGAACTGAAATCCTTTGTGTGTGCTCTGACATTATGGAATATTCTCTCTGTTGTAATCTGGCACGTCATAAGATGTCTTCTCTTTGAAATAGCAGTGAAAGCTCTGCTTTTTAGGTTGAGCCTGGGCAGCTCATGCGCTGCTCTGCGAGGCATGCTGTATTCAGGTATGGACTTGAAGCTCCGCCCACTCTGCCCATATTTTCCATTGGCTTGTGTCATTGTCCTTTGGAAACTGTGGCTTCTCATTGGTCAATAGGCTTAGTAGCCCCTCCTTAGTACCACCTTGTCTCATTTTGCAACCTCCCATGAGAACACTCCCTTTTACACATGTTGTTGCTCAGTAGGCTTTAACTACAGCCTCCGAGCACCGTTTTGTTTAATAGTCTTAACATGCCTGCTGTTGCTGGCAGGACACGCTCTCTCAGAAACCTTTTATCATTATTTTTACATACCATGGCTCGCAGCGCTGATAGTGACAGACTTGCCGTTGCTATATTTGCTGAGCTAAACGCCGCGGCATTTTTTAAAAACTATTGATTCAATTCTTTATTTTTAAATTGCCCCATGCCACACTTACAGTTTAATGGCAGTCGCGCCCCTTACCTTAAACGAGCACGGTCTAAAGATAGGTGCCCGGCTGCCATTAAAGTGAAAGCGCAGCATGGGTTGCTTTTACAAAAAAAGGCACTTGTTTATCAACTTGACAAACAAACGCTTATTTAATAAAAGTACCCCATGCCATTCTTTCACTTTAATGACGGCCATGCCCCTTCCTTTAGACCCAGTTTGTCTGCAGAAAGGGGCACGGCCGACATTAAAGTTGAATCGCTTAATGGGTATTTTTACAAACAAGCATCTGCAATGCAATAGGTGTCGTATTTACAAAACTCTCGTTAACGCGAGACCTATTGCATTGCAAATGCTTGTTTTAGCTATATTCAATGAGCTCTGTGGAAACCTTCTGTCCTCCCTTGCCCTTGCACCTAGAAGTGCTGAAGGATGCAGTTTTGTGTGCTAAATGTCAAATAAACATCAACACAAACCAGCAATACAAAAGTAGTTTAAGTAGTTATGGGTATTAAAAGAATGAGCTCAGGTATAAGGTCGTTAGTCCTAGTTAGGAGTGTTTCTCAGAGGGCAAACAGTCTGGCTCAACAGACCGCCAGCTATGAACACAGCGAGTTGGGCCCTAAGCATTGCAACAGGGGGCGGTTTCAGCTGCCACGGATCTCTGAGCTAAAATGGAAACTCTCTGCTCTGCATAGTAATGTAATGCTTATTGGCGAGTACAATCTGCTCTGATGATATTCAGGGCACGCAATGTGACAAATACATTCCTGCTTCCTGTAAGGACACGTTTCTGGGGCGGAAGGCTGATGAGAGACATCTCAGCACTAGCTGGACCTTCGGTGGTGTGGACTGGAGCAGATGGATGCATCAGGGTCATCACCCCAGTGTGTTAGTTCCTACCTCTTACCACACTACCGGGTGCCCCTGCCGAGAGATTCACGATAGAGGAGCAGAATTTGTGTGTAGAGGAATATGTTGCGCGCCATGAACCTCCCACTTTAGCAACCTAAGCAGGGTACAGGCGCCGTTGGGCAGTGTGTGTGACATAAAACCTTTAAAATGTTCCTTTTCCTTTGATATTGGTCAGACACTGGTATTCAAACATAAGCTTATAAATGCCACTGTAGGAGGATTGCATATTGGAACTGTGGGGTGGGGTTAAACTGCGACAAGAGTGCATGGAAGGAAGCAAAGAAGAAAGGCAGAGAGTGAGAGAAGGAGGGAGCAATGGATAGAGGGATGAATGGATGGATGGATGGATGGATTGATTGAGAGGAGAGCTGGATTCAGGGAGGGATGGAGAGAATGATGGGAGGATGAGAGAAGGATGAATGTAAGATTGGGCGGATGGAAAGAAGGATTATGACCAACTGGAAAAAAGGAGGATGGATGGATGAAGGAGAGCATGGGTGGATGAAGAGACAAAAGGATGCATGAAAGAAGGAAGAAAGAGCAGAAGGAAGGATGGGTGGATGGACCATCAAATTCACTGAGAATGCAGGGGTAAAGGGCACAAGTTGCCACATTGTATTTTGGATTCCCTTGGGAGACAACCACCAGATGAGTGCTGGGCTCACTCGCCACGCTCACTTACGCTGTGTCATTCAGAATATGGTTCAAAGTAGGGGTTATTTTATTTCTCAGGCTACTCCTTGGTTCGACACTTTGTTAGTCCTTTATTTATTGCAAAGCAGCCCCTTACTTCCTCGCTGTATGGTGCACCTTTCATGTCTCCTGGGCCTCAGTTACTAGTGCCTCTGAAAATTTCGAAACCAGGGCACTTGGTAAGATCCAATGGTTGGATTTTACTCCTGATAAATTTCAGCAGGTCCATCGTGCTGAATGTTACCAAGTGAAAAAGACTTATTGAATAACAGGGTATGTTGATTTTGGTGCGGTAAACACAAAAATCTGAATGTTATTCTCCATTTTGAGATCAATACTTGTAACTGAGGCCTTGGTGTTTAAAGCTCTTCACTTTGTTTTATATAATTCCTCATCGCTGTGGTTTCAGCCTGGAGCCATGAGCAACAGTTCAACGGACTCTGGTCTCCTGCCACACACTCACCGTCTGAAAACCTGGAGCATTCAACCCGCCTCTCATGCCACTCAGCCAGGAGTCGGCTCAGACCCAAATACATGCACCATTCTTCACACGGACCGCCTGCTTTAGTTTTCCACCATCCAAGAAAATTGTTAATTTTGCCACCTGCCTTCTGTTCAAATTTCTGTCTGCCAACTCAGCCTCCTCTTTCCGACACACCATTATGCATGTTGGCTTACATTACAAAATAGGGCTGTGCTGAAACTCTTCAGCAGCAGGTCAGCAAACCGGAATTAGCGGGTTCGGTGTCTGCTGTATGCAGGGGAGTGATACCTTCACCCAAGAGAGGTTCTTGGCGATTTCTTGAAGGCTGGAGGAGCTCTGGGGTTCTTAGAGTCTTCACAGGTTCCGGATGAGACTTCAAAACCAGGCATGTCGAGTTCTAGAGACAGCAGGCTGGGTTTGGTGCCAATTTATATGCAGCAGGGCTTCAGTTCTCCAGTATTTGAATGGGTGCATACTCAGTGCCCATCCACCCATCATTTGCACCTGCTCACCTTGACACTCTCAAACCCTCCTGGGTAGACATCTTTCACATTCCTAGCACCCCTTGACTCGAAAACTCTCCCTCTGAACCTGGGAACTTGCCTCACCGTCTGCAGGACTGCCAAGAGCACCTTAGGATAATTGTGAAAGGCCTTAAGTGCCCCTCCTGGCATCACGGACAGCGTCTTCTTAGGGCTCCACGTATCCTCCTGACATATTGGCACTTTTTGTCAATATATGTAGAACACCCACTTTAAAGTCCCAAATCTCTTCCCAGCCAATCACATTCTTATGTTTTTCACTCTTGAGTCTACGTACACCAGAACATACAACTGTGGGAATTATTAGCATTTTGAAGAACAGGAAAATGTGTGTATACTTTTTAACTTTACAAAAATGCTGCCCCTTTCTGCAATTTCAACTTGTAGAGATATACGTCTGTGTTATAGACAGAGCCACTGGAATTATGCGGCAGGAGTGGGCCAAAGTATGCAGCAGGGTTGAGTAAATTATGCTGCAAGAAACTGCAAAATATGCGTCAGAAAGCAGCACATTTTGTAGCAGTGTACTTCATTATTTCGTAATTTTTAAACATGGTAGCACTGTCTAGGCATTGATTTCACCCCATTAGTACCAGTTTAATACCCAAATAAAGAAGTAAGCAATGGAAAGGTGACCGATTCAGCTTAGCAAAGGGCCTTCCACTGTGCGGAAACACATCACTGCACGTTTAGTATATTTTGAACCGTTTGAGCTAGAAACAAAATTATTTTTTTGTCAAATTCTGCAGATTATGAGGCAGATGATGGATTATGTGGCAAATACGGCAGATCTATAATTATGTGAAAATCACCGCACAATCACATAATTCCAGTGGCCCTGGTTATAGCCAACGGCTTGAGTCTAAAATGTATTTTGGAGTATGTAAATCAGGACTCCTGCTGTACATTTTATGTAGTCTTTCATGGATTTATGAATTAGACCAACAACATCTAAATGGAAAAAAGTGTGAATATTCAGGAAATATTCATATACAGGCAGTACAACTAGAAATGACTGTGCCCTCTTTGCATGGTTACTAACAGGGAGTTGTAGGTATCAGCCTTGTTCTGCAGTGCTGCCTCTGTACTCATAAGTGATTTTCTGAGCCAGCCCCAATATCTTGTTAGTACCAGCCCATGTGACCCCCCCCTGCTCCTCTTATGCCGCTTTTCTTGAATGTTTTGTCAATGGAGGCAATATCTGCGACACCCTTTCCTGTGGTAAACAACATTTACCCCAAAACTTTTTCCCCGCTTGGAATCACAACGCGGTCGTTACAACAACCGCGTTGTGATTCCGCATACCATTACTCCGCAAGTCGGAAGAACGACTTGCGGAGTGGGGGGGGGAGGTGTTGGATTTAAAATCCAACACCTTCCCTAGTGTCTGCACAGACTGGAGTTGGAATAGTAAATTATACTATTCCAACATCTAGAGCCCCCCCTCTGCAAGTTATAGTTCCGACTTGCGGAGTAATGGTATGCGGAATCACAACGCGGTCGTTGTAACGACCGCGTTGTGATTCCAAGCGGGTAAAAAGGCGGCCGAATAACGTCGTAGATTCTTTCCTGTCCCCACCTCTGCACAAAATTCGTTTTTATTTGCCCTCAATAAAAAATAGTCCTGCTAGTACTTCAGATTATCAACATGATATCCATCTCGGTCAGGCGCCCATCACTTCTGTTGCCATGGTGACTGAGGGGCTCTGCCCAACACAGTGGTGTCTGCAATCTGTTTGGTTCTTTTAGGCAATTACGTAGCTGATAGATTTTGACAAGAAGAGAAAGAAATTGTTTGGAAGATTGTCAGATGGAAATATTTTAAGCAGATGGCTCTTTTTCCTTCCTTCTGTCCCACTAGCCCCCAGTGGTGGGGAGAGGGGGGGGATTGGACCGTAAGCGATAGCATTCTCTTGCCAACTGAATTAGACAGGAACTTTAGCGAGTGATTAAAATTCAGCACGAGCCGGTCCTCTGGGCGAGGACATGGTGTGGCTGCGCGGCTGCATTCCTCTGTTTCCTGTGCCATTGGTGACTTCTGTCTGCCGGGAACTGCACACACCCGCTTTTACTATCACTCATTGGCTACTTCTGTCTGCCGAGGCCTGCATCTATCTGCTTTTACTATCACTCATTGGCTACTTCTGTCTGCCGAGTCCTGCATTTATCTGCTTTTACTGTCACTCATTGGCTACTTCTGTCCGCCGAGGCCTGCATCTATCTGCTTTCACTGTCACTCATTGGCTACTTCTGTCTGCCGAGGCCTGCATTTATCTGCTTTTACTGTCACTCATTGGCTACTTCTGTCCGCCGAGGCCTGCATCTATCTGCTTTCTCTGTCACTCATTGGCTACTTCTGTCCGCCGAGGCCTGCATCTATCTTCTTTCACTGTCACTCATTGGCTACTTATGTCTGCCGAGGCCTGCATTTATCTGCTTTTACTGTCACTCATTGGCTACTTCTGTCCGCCGAGGCCTGCATCGATCTGCTTTCTCTGTCACTCATTGGCTACTTCTGTCCGCCGAGGCCTGCATCTATCTGCTTTCTCTGTCACTCATTGGCTACTTCTGTCTGCCGAGGCCTGCATCTATCTGCTTTCACTGTCACTCATTGGCTACTTATGTCTGTCGTGGCCTGGATATATCTGCTTTGTCTGCCACTCATTGCCTACTTATGTCTTCCGTGGCCTGCATATATCTGCTTCCGCTGTTACTCATTGCCTACTTATGTCTTCCGTGGCCTGCATATATTTGCTTTCTCTGTCACTCATTGCCTACTTAGGTCTGCCCTCGCCTGCATATATCCGCTTTCGCTGTCACTCATTGCCTTCTACTGTCTGCCGTGGCCTGCATACATCTGCTTTCTCTGCCACTCATTGCCTACCTATGTCTTCCGTGGCCTGCATATATCTGCTTCCGCTGTTACTCATTGCCTACTTATGTCTTCCGTGGCCTGCATATATCTGCTTTCTCTGCCACTCATTGCCTACCTATGTCTTCCGTAGCCTGCATATATCTGCTTCCGCTGTTACTCATTGCCTACTTATGTCTTCCGTGGCCTGCATATATCTGCTTTCTCTGCCACTCATTGCCTACCTATGTCTTCCGTAGCCTGCATATATCTGCTTCCGCTGTTACTCATTGCCTACTTATGTCTTCCGTGGCCTGCATATATCTGCTTTCTCTGTCACTCATTGCCTACTTACGTCTGCCCTCGCCTGCATATATCCGCTTTCGCTGTCACTCATTGCCTTCTACTGTCTGCCGTGGCCTGCACCTATCTGCTTTCTCTGCCACTCATTGGCTACTTAAACCTGCCGAGGCCTGGATATATCTGCTTTCTCTGCCACTTATTGGCTATTACTATCTATCAAGGCCTGTATACCTGCTTTCTCTATCACTCATTGCCTACTTATGTCTGCCCTCGCCTGCATATATCCGCTTTCGCTGTCACTCATTGCCTACTTATGTCTGCCGTGGCCTTCACATATCTGCTTTCTCTGTCACCCAGTGGCTACTTATGTCTGCAGGCCTGCATATATCTGCTTTTGCTATCACTCATTGGCTACTTATGTCTGCAGGCCTGCATATATCTGCTTTTGCTGTCACTCATTAGCTATTTAAACTTGCCGAGGCCTACATATATCTGCTTTCTCTGTCACTCATTGGCTACTTCAGTCCCCCGAGGCTTGAATATATCTTCTTTCTCTGCCACTCATTGGCTACTTATGTCTGCCGAGGCCTGCATATTTCGGCTTTCTCTGTCACTCATTGCCTACTTATCTCTGCCACAGCCTGCAAAAATCTGCTTTCTCTGTCACTCATTGGCTATTTCTGTCCGTCGAGGCATGCAAACATCAGATTTCTCCGGCACTCTGGCTATTTCTATCGCTCGAAGCCTGCATATATCTGCTTTCTCTTCATTTATTGGCTACTTATGTGTATAGAGGCCTGCACATACCTGCTATCTCTGCGCAAGTTAATTATATCTTTACTTGTTAAAAGTCATTTATAGTGTTGTAGCAGGTTGTGAGGTTTACAGGGGTGCAGAGTGGGAAGTGAATTAAGTATGATGAAATAATAGTTAATATTGAATTAATATTAACTATCTAATTGACAAATAATTATGTAATATGTGTAATTATTATAATTTTTATGTGAATATTTTAGGTGTGAGTTCTTTTGTTTGTAGGCGTATGCGGTGGGCTGTTAATTAAGTAATAATTTATTAATTGATCATTATGTAAATTGGGTAGTTATATATTTTTGATGTGTGTTTGGTTTGTAGGGGTGTAACATGTTAAGTTAATGAAGTGTTAATTAAGGAATGATTAATTGTTAATTTAATATTAATTAATCAATAATTATTAATTAGATGAATTGTGTAATCATGTTTTTAATGATATTTTTAGGTGCAGGTTTTTTGGTTTATAGGGGTATACTGTAAGAGGTTCATAAAGAAATAATCAGCTTTTAATTTTTAATTAAAAAGTTAATTAGTAATCATGTAACTCATTTAATAATTATAGTTTGTGTTGTGTTTGTAGGGCAATAGGGTGGTAAGATATTCAATTATGATTAATTAACAAATAATCATTTATTAATAATTATTTAATTTATTACCTAATATGTTAATTGTGTTATCTTTTTTTCTTTCAATTATATTTTAATTGTGTGTTGCTATGTTTGTGGTAGTATAATGTGTGTGTTTTAATTAAGTGATCAAATATTAAAAGAAAAATATCTTTGAAACTTATTATTTAAATTTAAAAAATGTAATTTAAAATATTTGCTCTTTTAATTTATATATATATCCATCTATATCTATCTATCTATCTATCTATCTATCTATCTATCTATCTATCTATCTATCTATATATATATATATATATATATATATATATATATATATACATATATATATATATATATACTTTTTATATTAATAGTTGTATATTTTTGGTCAATTAATAGATTTATTAAAATATGCTCGTGGTTTGAAATGAACTACTTTTCCTGATATTTCACAGACTGGAGTGGGAATATTAATTTTACCCATCTGGTGTCCAATGCTTTCCCTACTGTTGCACAGACTGGGTTTGGAATAGTGAATTTGACCCCTTCAATGTCCAAAGTCTTCCCTACTGTTGCACAGAGTGGGTGGTAATAGTACTCTCTGTAGTCCAAAGCTTTCCCTACTGTTGCACAGACTAGAGTGGGAGTAGTAAATTATACCCCTCCAGTGTCCAACACTTTCCCTACAGTTGCGCGACTGGAGGTGGAATAGTACATTTTACCACTCAGGAGCTCGATGTTTTGCCTACTGTTGCAGAGACTGGAGTGGGAATAGTAAATTTGACTCCTCTGGCGTCCAACGCTTTCCCTACTGTTGCACAAACTGGAGTGGGATTAATACATTTTACCCATCAGGAGTCTAATGCTTTCCCTACTGTTGCAGAGACTGGAGTAGGAAAAGTAAATTTTACCCCTCCAGAGTCCAACTCTTTCCCTACTGTTGAACAGATTGGATTTGGAATGGCAAATTTTACCCCTCTGACATCCAACGCTTTCTCTACTGTTGCAGAGACTGGAGTAGGAATAGTAAATTTTACTCCTCCGGAGTTCAACGCTTTCCCTACTGTTGCACAGACTGGGGTAGGAATAGTAAAATATACCCCTCCGGTGTCCAACACTTTCCCTACTGTTGCACTCGCTGTAGTGGAAATAGTATGTCTAGTTTATTACAGAGTTTACTTTATTTTTATTATTGTTTAAATATATGTGATATTATTTGTTTATTTGAACATTTTCTATTATCTCTGTGTGTATAATTCCAGTCCGGAACACGTCATCCTTGAGGAAAATAAACAACAATAGCCATACCTTCCAGTGGTCCGTCTCTCTCTATTCGCCTAAGTTGGAGAGATATCTGTTCTTTATATATATATATATATATATATATATATATATATATATATATAAATCTATGTATATATATATATATATGCAATACGAGAAACCAGACTTTGGAGAGGCACACACCTTGTTTCATCCTTTATTCCTGCAAGGCAGTTCCGCTTACAACCAGCAACCCCACAGAATTCAATTGCCAATGTTCATATCCTTACGCGTTTCGGGCGTCATACGCCCTTGATCACAGGTGCTGGCAAAATGCGGGAAGGCAGCATGCCGCCGCTTTTAAATAGCAGTTCGTGAAAGCCCGCTGGGCGTGTCCGCAAAGTGCATCCTGGTATTTAAAGTACATGTTCTCAGCGGCTGCCACTCCCACATGGTAAGTATTCAATACCTTGGTAGGTTTCCGTGATGGTAACTGGTTACTGCAGGACTGTTTTGCTCCTTCAAATGCAGAAACGACAAAGCTCCATACTGCAATGTTTGATAACATGCTGGACACCACTTTGTGCGTGGGGGACCTCTCCGTGACCTTGGTCGGGCCACAATTTAATGCAATACGAGAAACCAGACTTTGGAGAGGCACACACCTTATTTCATCCTTTATTCCTGCAAGGCAGTTCCGCTTACAACCAGCAACCCCACAGAATTTAATTGCCAATGTTCATATCCTTACGCGTTTCGGGCGTCATACGCCCTTGATCACAGGTGCTGGCAAAATGCGGGAAGGCAGCATGCCGCCGCTTTTAAATAGCAGTTCGTGAAAGCCCGCTGGGCGTGTCCGCAAAGTGCATCCTGGTATTTAAAGTACATGTTCTCAGTGGCTGCCACTCCCACATGGTAAGTATTCAATACCTTGGTAGGTTTCCGTGATGGTAACTGGTTACTGCAGGACTGTTTTGCTCCTTCAAATGCAGAAACGACAAAGCTCCATACTGCCTTCCCGCATTTTGCCAGCACCTGTGATCAAGGGCGTATGACGCCCGAAACGCGTAAGGATATGAACATTGGCAATTGAATTCTGTGGGGTTGCTGGTTGTAAGCGGAACTGCCTTGCAGGAATAAAGGATGAAACAAGGTGTGTGCCTCTCCAAAGTCTGGTTTCTCGTATTGCATATATATATATATATATATATATACATATATACATATATATGTGTGTGTGTGTGTGTGTATAATGGGAAACATCCAGAACAACAAGGCCAGAGCAAGCTGAACAACAACTTGACTGAATAACGTGGTTAAGGCAAATTCGGTCTAGTTTTGGGATAGGTGGGTAGAGAGGAAAGTCGGAGAGCAATCAGGACAGGTAAGAAGGGTTCAGAGTAGTTTTTAGGGGGCGGAGGTTCGGGGTCGTTTTTATGGGGTGGAGGGGTTCAGGGTAGATTTTAGGGGGGGAGGTTCAGGTAGTTTTTAGTGGGTGGGGGTTCAGGGTAGTTTTTAGGGGGTGGGGGTTTGGGGGAGTTTTTAGGGGTGTCAGGGTTTGGATTAGTCTTTAGGGGGTGGGGGTTCAGGGTAGTTTTTATGGGGTGGAGGGGTTCAGGGTAGTTTTTATGGGGTGGAGGGGTTCCGGGTAGATTTTAGGGGGGGAGGTTCAGGTAATTTTTAGGGGGTGGGGGTTCAGGGTAGTTTTTAGGGGGTGGGGGTTGAGAGTAATATTTAGGGGGTGGGGGTTTGGAGTAGTTTGTAGGGGTGGGGTTTGGGGTAGTTTTTAGTGGGTGAGGGGGTTCGGGGTAGTTTGTAGGGGGGATCAGTATCGTGTTTTGGGGGTGGGAGATCAGGGTTGTCTTTAGGAGGTTGGGGTGTATTTAGGGCTCAGGGAGAGAGGGAGGGGTGTGGTAATCTGAGCCAGGGATAGGCGTTTACCATGCATTCCTTTACCATGAAAATTCGAGGTAAAGGAATGCATAGTAAAACAATTTGTGGTTAAGATGCGGTCATTGTAGAGACTGCCTTGTAAAGGTAGGCGGGGTAGAGGAAGTCTTTCTTGCGACATTGTTTAATTGTTGTTTTTTTTTAATTACATTTTTTGTAAATGTATGCTTTATGTTTTTATTTGTTTTCTTTTTTTGAAGTTTTATGTGTTTATATATATAAATATATATATGCTTTTATATTAGTAATTTAAAAAAACATAAGTAAGAATATAATGTAAACTATATATATTTATTAGTAGTAATTTGTTATCGATATGTAAATATAAACATACACATACATATGTTTTTATGTGTGTATGTTTACATATGTATATATTTCATTTTATTATTAAATGTTACTTAAATTTATGTAATATGCATTATATCATAGGTATGTATTAAAATGGTTAAGTTTTCCTGTTTATTTATTCCAAAATAATGCAAAAATGTTAATTCTGGGACACTTTTTGGAGTATGCGTGCGCTGTACAAATGCCTTTTCATTCATTCATTTAAAACAATATTTTTATCTAATTTAAAAAAATATTAGTGTAAACAATACTTTTAACTCAATTTTTTTTACCTACTCTTATAAGTATAGAAAAACGATATGTGTCAATAAGATTTTTGACACATTATTTGTGTGTTTGATATTATATCACTGATCCAGATAATTCTTCCAAGCACGTAGCTGATTTCTGGTTATTTACCCACAGTCATGGAGAGTCCACACAACGGAGCTTCTTACCTCTTTCCAATCAGATACCTTTACAGCCTTGCAGGCATTTAGATGGTTTTCCAGGACCTGGCCAGCAAACTGGTGTGAGGCCATTTATAGGACATGGACCTGTTTCAAAGTTTTAGATAAGGTTTAGGAAAAGCACTGCAGATCCAGCATCTGGCACCATCTAGTGGTTTTAGGCACATTAGGTGACTCTTAATTAATAAATATGGCAGTTTTGCTTTCAGTTCTATAAGCATATGTTGCAGCAAGGGTGCTGGGCCCTCAAAATGCCTAGGGCCTTGGGTTAGTTCTCTCTGTACCTCCCCCACCCTGCTGACCCGCATGCAGCTTCTTGCACGTCTGCTGGTAGGAACCGCCAAACGTGCACCACAGCGGGGGGCAGCTGCGCAGCTTGTTCGTGAGCGCCATCTTCTGGATGAGTTGAGTAAGCGCTAGACACATGCGCTGTCTGTGTGACTGCGCTCATGAAGCACAGACACGTCGCCAGCAGTTGAGAATCAGCCAGGATGCCTAGCGACGCTTGGCAGCAGAGCTTTGCTTCGCGCACCATCTGGGCTCACTGCACCTGCTTTTATGTGTTTTGGAAGCTTTATGAGAACGGTTCTATTTTTTAATGAAAGACTGTGAAGATGTAGAGATATTTTTAGCGATGCAGACAATACAGGATTTGTGTCTCCTTAGAGTGAAGAGCGCGGTGACAATCAAGTGCCGGGAGGTTTTTGTTAGATCGTACATATTGGATTGTATCGTATTGCAGCATTTATATATTACTACCCCTATATGGTGCGCAGAAGCTCAAGTAACATGCGACACCATGTACGGTGTGTGGTTGGAAGCAGTGCTTTAAATGGGAAAAATAAGTGCAGGTACTCATTAATATGAGCTAGAGGCGTGGTGAGTGTGCGGGGCTAGGGGCGGGGCTTAGGGCAACATATGACGATACATAATGACTTTTATATCAGTTGCAGCAACTATGAAAAACACATGAGAAATGTGTTTATGTATCCAAAACAGGTTAACTCATTACACAAAATGAAACCCAAAAAGGATGATATGTTAACAGTTTATCGTTCTGTAATATTTGCTGCTTCTTAATGCCATGCTGTTATGTGGCACAATACTATATGCTCTCAAGCGTGCACACACACGCATACGCTCTATCTCTCCACATTCCCTCTAAAATCTACTGAGTGTGCTGATTCTCTCCCTTTTATCTCCACTTGCCTCTAATCTTCACCCAGCCTATAAACTTCTCACTAGTTCTGCTCCTCTTTTGCTTACTCTCCACAAGTCTTACATTTTCTCCCTGTTTTTTCCGTACTTGTCTCCTGTTCACCCCTCCATACTGCACTCATCCCCTAAATTTGCCGTCTGGAAAATTAAAGTTAAGAAATGCACCAGATTTGACTTTACAGAAATGTGTGTTAAAATACAATTTCTGAGACGATTAATGATTTCAAAACTCAACCACCTCACGTCTTTACATTCATCCCTACTCCTTCCGTCCACAAAGAGAAGGAGCTCCTGTCCTGAACAAAAAGATGAAAAGAAAACCGGCTTTGGCGAAGGCAGAGGATTTTGTTGGGCTGTCACTGCTTTAGAATGGCCAGTGGAGTCAATATCCTGACTGACAGCCCGTCCCAACCCATTTACACATCTGATGGAGAGGGGCGGGGCTAAAGCACTTTCAGCAGAATAGTCCTCGGGCACATGATCGACAGTGAAGGGTGTGTCTAGACCCTGCACTGTTAGTCACAGCGTGATGCACGGTAAGCCCTCTGCCCCCTGCAGTCTCTGGCCATTCACATGGGCGCTGCTGGAATCTCCAGCAGGGACTCAGCATGAGGCTTGGCGCTCTTACAAGCTCCTGAGAAGCAGAGCGGCATCTGCCCTGTGCTAGAGGAGATAAATAACCGGAGCCTGCAGTGCCATCTACTAGGGTACCGGTACTCTCCCTGGCTAATGAAGTGCTGGTACTGAGGGCCAGAAAATTCAGAAGTGCCGGTACTCAGTACCGGTGAGTACCGGCCCATTTAAAGCACTGGTTGGAAGGATGTTGTCTTTGTTTGATCCTATGTGGGAAGTGTTTTCATGTCGTGCGTGATGACCACCAAGGAGCTGTTATCGTGGTATGGGACACAGGCAGCGCATGGCAGTGTGGTGGATGATGAAGTTTCAGTGTGCTGTTGGCTTTGAACAGCTCTGCAGGTCCCTTTATGGTATTTCATTTGATAAAGTCTGCTTAGCTGGTTACTGCACTGGGTTGTCCAATCTGAGATTTTGTGTATAGTTGTCGATTTGAGCTGGCATGGTTAGTGAGAGACGGAAGTGGAGAGATCTGTAGGGATGGGCATTTTGTTCAAGATCATCCCTTATCTGAGTCTCTGCGAGATGATGCAACCGTTGCCTCTTCTCATAACCATTCAACTTTAAGCATGTCCTACTGTGCATCTTTTTTTACTTTTCAGTTGCATTTCTGCCTCTCGAGCTGTTTTCTTTCATCTCTTGTGAACATCTTTCCTCTCATTATTGAACTCTAAGTTCCTTATTCCATTCACACAATTCAAAATAAGGAAGGTCACATTCATCCAATCCTGGCCCTTTAACAAAATTACTTGGGATTCTGGGATCTGTAGTTCACATTTACCACTGTGTGTGTTTGGCGACAAATCCGAGCAGGCACTCTGGCTGAAAAACAGGACTGGCAGATGGGACTCTTGCTGACGTTTCTCTACATGGCAGTAGTACAGATGGTGAGGGTGTTTTCTGGATGCTAGGGGCCTCAACATGTGTTGCTCTCTATTCACCAAACCTTTTGGTAATGATTGGCGGGAGATAGGCTACACATTTAAATAAACAGATATTAGCATTTACTTTTGTTTGGCTCATAGAGTGAGCACTTTACCATGATTACCAATGGACTCTTATGTTGATTAATTGATTCATTGATAGTTTGGTTGATTTATTCATTGATATTTTATTGATAGAGGGCACGATTTCCTGAAGCGGGGTGTCCTGGCCCATAGTAGGTGTGTTTGTTTGCCTTTTCAATCCCCCCTTGCATTGTTGGTTTGTTCTGACCACATCTTCCAGAAGTCACTAGAAGGGTGCCAGATATTCAGGAAAAGAACAAAAATATATACAATAGATACCTGAGAAACACAGAGGCTCGACCAGGGAAACACAGAGACAGAGCCAGGACAACACTGAAAACAGTGCAGTGATTCGTCTGCTCTGATACTGGCACAAAGGCTGAGAGACGCAGTTACTGGAACAAAGATTGAGAGACAAAGTCACTGGAGCAGAGACACATGGAGTATCATATTTATAAGCCCCTATTGCCAGCAGAACGTCACTTTTGTTGACATTGTGGTGGCGATAGGGGCGTCGACTTATTTACAAAGCAGTGTTAAGCCACTTAATGTGGCTTAACTCTGCTGTGGCAACAAGGCCACCTTTCACGCTAGACTTAGCGTGAAAGGGGTGAGCAAGGGGCGTTGCAGTGGGTGTTCCACCACAACACCCATTGATTTTTATGGTGCCCCATATTTACAAGCGTGGCGTAAATATGGGGAAGCGCCAAAAATAAGACAAGGGAAAACCTGGTCTTAACATGGTGCAACGAGGAGAAATGCTTTATTTTTCCTCATTTTTTGTTTTTTATGTGTGCTGCTTTTTTCAGCATACATAAAAACAGCAAAATGTCGCTCATGATTTTTTATGTGCAGGAAGGTGTCCCTTCCTGCACATAAACAATCATTTTTAAATTGATGAGTTGCGACTTCTGTGTGTGCTGCACAAAGCAGCACACATAGAAGTTACAAATCGCCATTTAAGATTGTTTATGTGCAGGAAGAGACACCTTCCAGCACATAAACAATCAGTCCCCACAATGGAGGCCCCCTTGCGCTGTGGTGCAAGGGTGCCTGTGTTGACGCTAGGCTGATAAATTTAGCGCCGGTGCAGCAGAAAACGCAGGGCTGCACCGTATTGTTGTAAATACAGTGAAACCCTGCGTTTCAGAAGTCGCTGAGAGCAGTGTAAGCCAAGAAGCCTAACGCCACGCCACGTCACTTTTATTGTAAATATGCCTCAGCAACCCAACCAGGAAATCACAGAGACTGAGTCAGGGTAACAAAGTGGTACAAAGAGTGAGAGACACATGCTAGTGTAAAGACTGAGAGACACAGGCACTGGTAGAAAGAGCGAGGAACTCTGACACTGGTAGAAAGACTGAAAGACACAGACACTGGTACAAAGACTGAGAGACACAGACACTGGTACAAAGAGTGAGAGACATATATACTAGTGCAAAGCTAGAGAGACACAGGCACTAGTAGAAAGACTGAGAGACTCTGACAATGGTACAAAGACTGAGAGGCACAGACACTTGTACAAAGAAAGAGAGACACACACACTAGTGCAAAGATTGAGAGATACAGGCATTGGTACAAAGAGTGAGAGATGCATATACTAGTGCAATGACTGGGAGGCACAGACACTGGTACAAAGAAAGAGAGACACAAGCACTGGTACACACATACTAGTGCAAAGATTGAGAGATACAGGCATTGGTACAAAGAGTGAGAGATGCATATACTAGTGCAAAGACTGGGATACACAGACACTGGTAGAAAGAGCGAGGAACTCTGACACTGGCACAAAGAGTGGGAGACACAGGCACTAATAGAAAAAGCAAGGAACTCTGACACTGGCACAAAGACTGAGAGACACAGACACTGGTGCAAAGATTGAGATACACAGACACTGGTAGAAAGAGTGAGAAACACATATACTAGTGAAAAGATTGAGAGATACGGGCATTGGTACAAAGACTGAGAGACACATATACTAGTGCAAAGACTGGGAGACACAGGCACTGGTAGAAAGACTGAGAAACTCTGACAGTGGTACAAAGACTGAGAGGCACAGATACTGGTACAAAGAGTGAGAGACACACATACTAGTGCAAAGATTGAGAGACACAGGCACTGGTACATACATAGTAGTGCAAAGCCAGAGAGACACAGGCACTAGTAGAAAAACTGAGAGACTCTGACAATGGTACAAAGACTGAGAGGCCCAGACACTGGTACAAAGAATGAGAGACACACATACTAGTGCAAAGATTGAGAGATACCGGCATTGGCACAAAGAGTGAAAGACGCATATACTAGTGCAAAGACTGGGAGACACAAGCACTGGTAGAAAGAGCGATGAACTCTGCCACTGGCACAAAGACTGAAAGACACAGACACTGGTGCAAAGAATGAGATACACAGACACTGGTACAAAAAGTGTGAGGCACATATACTAGTGCACAGCTAGAGAGACACAGGCACTAGTAGAAAGACTGACATACTCTGACAATGGTACAAAGACTGAGAGGCACAGACACGTGTACAAAGAATGAGAGACACACATACTAGTGCAAAGATTGAGAGATACGGGCATTGGTACAAAGAGTGAGAGACGCATGCAAAGACTGGGTGACACAGGCTCTGGTAGAAAGAGCGAGAGACACACATACTAGTGCAAAGACTGAAAGACACAAGCACTAGTACACACATACTAGTGCTAAGATTGAGAGATACGGGCATTGGTACAAAGAGTAAGAGACGCATATACTAGTGTAAAGACTGGGAAACACAGACACTGGTAGAAAGAGTGAGAAACTCTGACACTGGCACAAAGAGTGGGAGACACAGGCACTGGTACAAAGAGCGAGAAACTCAGACACTGGCACAAAGACTAAGAGACACAGACACTGATACAAAGACTGAGAGACACAGACACTGGAACAAAGAATGAGAGACACATATATGCAAAGCTAGAGAGACACAGGCACTAGTAGAAAGACTGAGAGACTCTGACAGTTGTACAAAGACTGAGAGACACAGACACTGGTAACAAGAATGAGAGACACACATATTAGTGCACAGATTGAGAGATACGGGCATTGGTACAAAGAGTAAGAGATGCTGACACTGGTATAAAGACTGAGAGACACAGATACTGGTAAAAAGACTGAGAGACACAAACACTGGTACAAAGAGTGAGAGACACACATACTAGTGCAAAGTCTGAGAGACACAGACACTGGTTCAAAGTCTGAGCGACACAAACACTGGTACAAATAGTCAGTTTGTCATCAATGATGTCATTTCAAATGTTGCAGTGATGTTATCAATGATGTCATGAGTTATGCAATATGTGGGGTAATTAGCACTGCATGGGGAGAGCTTGAGTTATAGTTACTTGAGATAAATATAACTGGAATGTTAGTGTTTTTTGAGTTTCAAATGTTACGCTGTGACTGAAAAGTTCACCTAAGCAGAATGTCGTTTTAACCTTTGTTATTTTCAGTGAGTTTCTAAGTTTTTTTTTATGTAAAGCAATATATAATTATGATTTCTAGCTATAATGTCACTTTAACCTTTGGTTTTTTTCAGTTAAATTCAAGAGGTTTTTTAAAACATTTTTGGCCATGCCCAGCGTTGGGTTAGCCAGAGGGCCCGGGCTGCAGCCAGGCCCGGGGTCCAACCCCATGCAGGCATCCAACCCGACAGCACGCGCTGCCTTGTGAAATGTGCACCGCGTGATGGGTCTCACAGGACCTGGCCACACTCAGGCACACTTACTGGCTTTGTCAAAGAGCTACAACACCAAAATATAAAAAATGCGCCTATTGACTTTATTAATGGGTGGTCATCATCCTCCAGAATTCCCCAATATTTTTTTATCTAATGTGTATTTCATTAATTCACAGAATGCTATATTTAATTGTGGTTATTATTACAAACATTTTTAATAAAGTTTTAATAAGAAACATGCCTGTGAGTCTTTCTTTCATCATAGCTTTTATGTTTGCATTTTGTGAGCTGAATAATGTTCAAAGAAAGGCTCAGAGACGTATTATTTTTGTTTATTAAAACCAACCTATCTCAGAGTCTTTCTTTAAACATTTTTCAGCCCACAAAATACAATCATAAAAACAACCACAAGAGGATCTTGAACTCCAGCTAAAGAGCATAGAGCTTCATCTATGAGTGATTTAAAAAAACATATGGTAAGCTCTCCATGGGTTATGGATTTAACCCCTTGCATTTGTCGGACAGCCCCTGGCCGTCCGACGTCACAGTGGGCATGTGCGGAGGACGATCGGGGCCATCCGAACCGACCCACTCATTATTTTGCCAGCACCGTGACGGAATTTGCACCTCGGTCAAGGGGTTAATGACCCAGTAGACTTACTGTTTTTGTAATGTTGCTGGTCGGGGCTACTGTTCACCCTGCATTCTCCACAACATTAAAAAAAAGGGCTTGCTGGTGCCCTTCACTATTCTGGAGCCACCACCACGCAAAAAAATAAAATAAAAATAAAGCCCTCACAAGGCATTATGGGTTGCTCCTTCAAGGACCAGTGAATAATAAATAAGCTGCAAGAACCAAAGAGGAACACTGGCTATGGAAGCCTTTTTTTTGGATCATATACATATAATATATTGTATATACTGATGTATATATTTAAAAAATATATACATATATGCATATATGTATGCATATATATATATTCACTTAAAAAACCATAGGTTTCACACATGTTATAGTTAGGTGGATATTTCACTCATAAAAAACAATGAAATTCCCCCATTATAGTTAGTTCAGATAACTATAACTCGCGCGCCCGCAATCCTCTGCTCATGACGTCACATATTACATCACTAATGACATGGTCAGTGGCATCACTCATGACATCACTGCTGACATCATCCTTGTGATAGAGTTTTTTAAGTGAATTTGCAAGGTTTTTTAAATGCTAATTCCTAACTATAACGTGTGTGAAACCTATGGTTTTTTCCGTGAATTTGTATGGTTTTTTAAATGCTAAGTTATGTATGTATTATAATTTTTTTTATATATTTATCTTTCAATAAACTACGTATTACATTTTTTTTTTTTTAATGGTTTTTCACCAGAATTATGCTCGCGCACGTTAGGGTGCGCGCACAGTGCGCGGCTATAGATATGTATGTGCTTTTAACTGCAATTTTCTCAGGAACTACTGAACAGATTGACTCCATATATGCAAAAGGCACATCCCTGACCTGAGGACTACCTCTCTGCCAAATTTCAAGTAATTCTGTTCTGCCGTTCAGGCTGTACCTTCGACTAAAGGTCCTATTGGAAAATGCATGGGGAAAACGCGTTTTGGGACCCCCTTTTTTCTCAGCCCCCGCTTGACGAATCCCCCCGAGACTTTCAGGGTAGGAGCTGAGCGGAGCGCCCCATTCGTTTTGAAAATTTCGCGAAGATTCATCAACCGGCGCCAAAGTTATTCAAAATAGAATTTTGAGATTTCCTATGGAAACACGGTCCTAACTATAACTATCTACTGGCGACCGCCAGTAGATAATATATACCATAAAACCATTTCCATAACTAGATCAAATGTTACTAAAAACTAGGCCTATGCAAAATATCCGTGATGCCTGGAAAATTTCCCCCAAAATCACAGAATTTGATAATTGCAAAATTTTACAGAACTAGTCACATTTTTTTCAGCTGAGACTAGCAGACCCCTTAGTGTCTCACGTGACTTTTGAAAATAAGGTATCCCCTCGCCTTCAATGTACACACAAGAAACAGCAAAAATCACATCATTCACAAGTTTTCACATAATTTTCACAAAATAGAAATCAATTTCACATTCCCCTTCTATATCACCACAAGTACTATGCAACACATTTCCTGGCACTCTTCAAATGTTGTGATCGCTTTTTATTGGTTGATTGCTTTAAATAAGTGAGACGTTTGGCCACGTGCTGCAAATATTATCTCTTGTTAGTGCACTGGAACAAGAACAAACATATCTAAATATTTCTACTAAATAGCTGAAGGAATCATGGCTGCTCCTTTGCCACGAAATGGTTTTGTTTTACAACTGATATAATTTCACTTTAACATCAGAGTGTTCTCAAAAGATCATTTATTTCAAGATTTACTTTGATCTTCGAAAAAAAAAACACAATAATTCTTGGTAAATACAATTTTTATTAGGTTCTGCTGAATGGGAATTGTGTTCTGTCTTAAGAAAAGACTGTATGTTTTACACAGAAGTATTCCATTTTATATCAATAACGATAAAACGCAAAAATAACCCGAGGTTCACGTACAAAATATTCAACTTGCAGAACAAGACGGCATATGTTGCCTTATGCCACAACACGTCACTAAGTCACTAATGTCACGACATACCCACCCCTCCCCCCTCCCACCCCCCCCCCACCCCCCGCATAATTCCGGTGGCCATGGTTAATTTATCAGAAAATCTTTATTTCCGCTTTTTAAAAAAAAAAAAAAAAGAACAATTCTATATCAAAAAGCCAATTAGTAGATTTGTAGAGCAAAGTAAGTCACCCGTGAGGGTATCCAGGCGCTGATACATAGGTGTTAGAGAGTTACCGACATGTATGTGGGTGTGTTTTCCTTCAAATGTCTTTAATAGTTTCCACATACTCTGTGGCAGGGATTGGCGGCCCTACTCTATATCCCATTTCAGAGCCGGGTCCCTCCAGGCTCACGGCCCCCGCGCGTGCACCGGTCTCTAGGGGGAGGAGGGGGGGGGGGGTATCCATCCACCCCTCGTCTCACGGTGCGCGGTTCATTCGTGGAGAGGAGCTGATCGTGTCCACAGCCTCGTCAGGCCTCGGCACCAGGCTGACATCCCTTCCAGGCTGGAGGGACCGCGGCACTCGGATTCGTTGCCTTAGGTATTTGGAGTAATTAGCCCGCTTGCTGTCATTTCCTGCACTCTGTTTGTGTTGGAGCCGTGTCGCCCCCGGGGGTGGAAGCAGCAGTGCTGTGCGGTGTTCGAGCCTGCGGTTCGACCAATCGTCACCTCTCACACCCCTGGTCATGCTCACTTCTCTCTCCCTCCCCTCCACTGAAGTCATTCCACGGTAATGTTGTGTCGATGGAAATGGGGTCTGTTAGTGCTCTCCTGAGAGACAGCTGCGCTTGGCCGAGAGACAGCTGCCGGATGCGCTCACCGTGCTGAGAGACTGTACCTGGTGCTCTTCCAAGGGAGCCATAGGGCGCTGTGCTGAGAGACAGCTTCTTCCGTGCTTCCTGCCTGCTAAGAGAGGGCTGCTTGCTACTCTAATGAGAGACAGTTACTTGAAGCTCTCGCCGTTAAGAGATAGTGTCTGGCGCTCCTCCAAGAGAGTGCTGGAGCGCTGTGCTGAGAGACAGCTTCATCATGCTTCCTGAGAGAGTGCTGCTTGCTACTCGAATGAGACAGCTGCCTGAAGCTCTTGCCTTAAGAGATAGTGCCTGGTGCTCTTCCAAGAGAGTCCTGGGGCGAGGTGCTGAGAGACAGCTTCTTCCGTGCTTTCTGCCAGCTGAGAGAGGGCTGTTTGCTACTCTAATGAGAGACGGCTGCCTTAAGCTCTCGCGTTAAGAGATAGCTCCTGGTGCACCTCCAGGAGTGTCTTGGGGCGCTCTGCTGTGTGAACGTCCCTTCTGACAGCTACCTTGTGCTTTGCTGAGCGCAGTGCTTAATTTGTAAAAATGATAAGTGCCAGGGCTCTCGTCAGAAGACCACGCAGTTTGCACCACAGATTACCACTGTACTTACACAACTACTAATCATTAACACAGCTACAAGTGTGACATCTCAGACTGCTCGAGGCCGCCAAAGCTTTAAGTATGGCCTGGGTGGCAGGTATTAGTTGTTTTTAATGTATATTGAATTAACAAACAACTATTTTCTGCTCATCTTTAAATTGCACAAACAACACCACCATGTGGCAACTGCCATAAGTGCAGAATTTGGCAATTAAGCGCTGGTGCTGAGCACCGGAAAACCACCGGCTCAAATTAAGCACTGGCTGAGAGATGGCTATTTGCTACTATGATAAGATTGTTGCTGCCTGATAAGCCTGCCCTGCTGGCAGACTACTTCATTGTGGTCTGCTGAGAGGCAGACGGCTGTGTGATATTGTGATGAGACAGTCTACTGTTTGACAAACTTTAGGTGCCCCTGCTGAGTGGGTCTGGATATCTTTGCCCCTGCCTTCAGTGGCCAAGAGTAGGGACGAGCTAGGTCTGAAGGGGGTGGGGTGTCTGTCGCAAGTGACAGACAGGGGTAACAAAGTGTTGCTGGGGTAGCCAGTAGCACGTTTAGGCCTGTGTACTACAGGGGCAATAAAGACAGAGATGGACCACCCTTACCTGCAAGCCTCTGAGATGGACGGCTTGGAAGACCATGGCAGTGTCCTGCTAAGAGACAACTGTCGCCTTGTGGTCTGCAGCCTTGTACTGTTCCAAGAGATTCCTGAAGTAGGGTACTAGAAAATCTGCCTCATGTACCACTGTCCTTCTCCTGGTGGTCTGCAGACATTCACCTGATGCTCTTCGGAGACTGTGGACTTCTGTGTACAGAGATATCCACTGTGGACTTCTGTGTACAGAGATATCCACTGTGGACTTCTGTGTACAGAGATATCCACTGTGGACTTCTGTGTACAGAGATATCCACTGTGGACTGCTGTGTACAGAGATATCCACTGTGGATTTCTGTGTACAGAGATATCCACAGTGGACTTCTGTGTACAGAGATATCCACTGTGGACTGCTGTGTACAGAGATATCCACTGTGAACTTCTGTGTACAGAGATGTCTACTGTGGACTGCTGTGTACAGAGATATCCACTGTGGACTGCTGTGTACAGAGATATCCACTGTGGACGTATGTGTACAGAGATATCCACTGTGGACTTCTGTGTACAGATATATCCACTGTGGACTTCTGTGTACAGAGATATCCACTGTGGACTGCTGTGTACAGAGATATCCACTGTGGATTTCTGTGTACAGAGATATCCACAGTGGACTTCTGTGTACATAGATATCCACTGTGGACTGCTGTGTACAGAGATATCCACTGTGAACTTCTGTGTACAGAGATATCCACTATGGACTGCTGTGTACAGAGATATCCACTGTGGACTTCTGTGTACAGAGATATCCACTGTGGACTTCTGTGTACAGAGATATCCACTGTGGACTTATGTGTACAGAGATATCCACTGTGGACTTCTGTGTACAGAGATATCCACTGTGAACTTCTGTGTACAGAGATATCCACTGTGGACTGCTGTGTACAGAGATATCCACTGTGGACTTATGTGTACAGAGATATCCACTGTGGACTTCTGTGTCCAGAGTTATCCACTGTGGACTGCTGTGTACAGAGAGATCCACCTTGTGCATGGCAGAGATAATCATGTCTACCTCTTCGCAGTGCTTATTTTGAGCCGGCAGGTTCAAGTGCTCTGCACAAACACTTAATTGTGAACACCGTTGCTTGTGAAGGCCTGCCACAAGGTGGCATTGTCTGGCTAATTTAGAGAGGACCACAACAACAGCCAATTATTAATTCAATATACAGTAAAAATGACTATTACCTGACGTCCAAGCCATCCTTATAGCTTTGGGGGCCTGGAATAGTCTGAATTGCCACATTTGTAGGAGTGCGATGGTTACTAGTTGTGTTGTTACTATCATTGGCAGCGCCGGCAGGGGCAATGTGTGGAGCGAGCTGTGGTGGCCTCCTGGCGGGAGCCCTGGCACTTATTGTTTTACAAATTAAGCACTTTGCCTTCGGCATCAGAGGTAGGATTGTAACATTCAGGATTGGCCCTGCCCACTCCCACCTCTACAACATGTGACTGTCTGGGGCTCAAACCTATCAGTGTAAGGAACCACTGACTCCATGCAAGACTTTCCAGCGTTCCAGGGCCACCAACTTAAAATCCTCCTCACTGTACCCCAACACTGCCAGGAAGTCCGGGGCTCTGACGTAGCATGTCAGTGACCCTACACAGGCATACACCTCCCTGCTCCACACAAGCTGACTTAGTGTAACACATGACGGGGGCCAAAATCATCCCATCACCCTTCAGATATCAAAGGTGGGACAGTTGGGTGGAGCTGCCCGCCTCCACAGACCTCTTTGACTCATCATCCTGGTGTGTTCCTGGCAGTGACCCACCCTGGTCCACCTTTCGGTGACACAAACAGAGCTCGTGACTACAACACTCGTCTTCTGCCTCTTCAGAGGTGTCGAACTGCCATGTCATTAACTATCTCCCAGCACCATATTGTATTCCAGAAGCATTTGCCTAAAGATAGACTGACTTGGCTCCAGCCCCCCTGCCCACCAGAGTCATTGTCTTAATATAGTAATAATTGCAAAACTCCACCAGACCTCGTCTGAAACTGACACAACAGACATCTAGAGACATCTTCTTGACTCGTGATTGGCTGTATCAGCAGCTACCAGCTTCACGGAGACACGGCGCAGCAGGTGATTGCCGGGAGTTTGTGCTACTGCTCTTCCGGGGTCTGACGTGGGCATCAGAGGTGACCGTAGCATGTAACAGACTCTGCCCCAGACCTCATGGCCTTCCCTCGGCACTGATCGTGCATGAACGATTCAACCTAGTCCCACAGACCTTGCAAAAGGAAGGCGTGGGCCTCAGCACGCGTCTGTTACCCTATATTTACTCACTGTGCAGTGGTCTGCTGTATGTCCGTTATTACATCTGCTCCACCACCCCTGCTGTATGTCTGTTATTACATCTGCTCTCCCACCATTGCTGTATGTCTGTAATTACACCTGCTCCACCACCCCTGATGTATGTCTGTCATTACACCTATTCTCGCATCCCCGCAGTATGTCTGTCATTACACCTGCTCCACCACCCCTGATGTTTGTCTGTCATTACATCTGCTCCACCACCCCTGCAGTATGTCTGTCATTACATCTGCTCTCCCACCTCTGCAGTATGTCTGTCATTACATCTGCTCTCCCACCTCTGCTGTATGTCTGTCATTACGTCTGCTCCACCACCCCTGCAGTATGTCTGTCATTACACCTGCTCCACCACCCCTGCTGTATGTCTGTCATTACACCTATTCTCCCATCCCCGCAGTATGTCTGTCATTACACCTGCTCCACCACCCCTGATGTATGTCTGTCATTACATCTGCTCCACCACCCCTGCAGTATGTCTGTCATTACATCTGCTCCACCACCCCTGCAGTATGTCTGTCATTACATCTGCTCTCCCACCTCTGCTGTATGTCTGTCATTACGTCTGCTCTCCCACCCCTGCAGTATGTCTGTCATTACATCTGCTCCACCACCCCTGCTGTATCTGCTATTACATCTGCTCCATCACCCCTGCAGTATGTCTGTCATTACATCTGCTCCACCACCACTGGAGTATGTCTGTCATTACATGTGCTCTCCCACACCTGCAGTATGTCTGTCATTATATCTGCTGCACCACCCCTGCAGCATCTCTGTCATTACATCTGCTCCACCACCCTTGCAGTAATGTCTGTCATTACATCTGCTCTACCACCCCTGCAGTATGTCTCTCATTACATGTGCTCCAACACCCCTGCAGTATGTCTCTCATTACATGTGCTCCAACGCCCCTGCAGTATGTCTCTCATTACATGTGCTCCAACACCTCTGCAGTATGCCTGTCATTACACCTGCTCTCCCACCCCTGCAGTGTGTCTGTCACTACAGCTGCTCTCCCACCCCTGCAGTGTGTCTGTCATTACACCTGCTCTCCCACCCCTGCAGTGTCTCTCATTACACCTGCTCCCTCACCCCTGCTGTATGTCTGTGACTACATCTGCTCCACCACCCCTGCTGTATGCCTGTCATTACACCTGCTCTCCCACCCCTGTAGTGTGTCTGTCACTACAGCTGCTCTCCCACCCCTGCAGTGTGTCTGTAACTACACCTGCTCTCCCACCCCTGTAGTGTGTCTCATTACACCTGCTCCCTCACCCCTGCTGTATGTCTGTGATTACATCTGCTCCACCACCCCTGCAGTGTACCTGTCATTACACCTGCTCTCCCACCCCTGCAGTGTGTCTGTCACTACACCTGCTCTCCCACCCCTGTAGTGTGTCTGTCACTACAGCTGCTCTCCCACCCCTGTAGTGTGTCTGTCACTACAGCTGCTCTCCCACCCCTGCAGTGTGTCTGTCACTACATCTGCTCTACCACCCTTGCAGCATGTCTGTCACTACACCTGCTCTCCCACCCCTGTGGTGTGTCTGACATTACATCTGCTCTCCCACCCCTGTAGTGTGTCTGTCACTACAGCTGCTCTCCCACCCCTGCAGTGTGTCTGTCACTACATCTGCTCTACCACCCTTGCAGCATGTCTGTCACTACACCTGCTCTCCCTCCCCTGTAGTGTGTCTGTCATTACACCTGCTCTTCCACCCTTGCAGCATGTCTAGCATTACACCTGCTCTCCCACCCCTGCAGTATGTCTGTCATTACACCTGCTCTCCCTCCCCTGTAGTATGTCTGTCATTACACCTGCTCTCCCACCTCTGCAGCATGCCTGTCATTACACCTGCTCTCCCACCCCTGTAGTGTGTCTGTCATTACATCTGCTCTCCCACCCCTGTAGTGTGTCTGTCACTACAGCTGCTCTCCCACCCCTGCAGTGTATCTGTCACTACATCTGCTCTACCACCCTTGCAGCATGTCTGTCACTACACCTGCTCTCCCACCCCTGTAGTGTGTCTGTCATTACACCTGCTCTTCCACCCTTGCAGCATGTCTAGCATTACACCTACTCTCCCACCTCTGCAGTATGTCTGTTATTACATCTGCTCTACCACCCTTGCAGCATGTCTGGCATTACACCTACTCTCCCACCTCTGCAGTATGTCTGTTATTACATCTGCTCTCCCACCCCTGATGTATGTCCTGGCTCTGCGCCCTCTTGTGTTTTGGTTGAAGTGCTGGCTGAACAAGGAGTTAACTCTTAACCATTTAATTTTAAGAGAGTGTATGTCCCTTGATAATGCATCCCGAATTCCTTGGCTTAATTACATTAAAAGTAGCCTTGAAGGGGTAGGGCGTGTTGTTTTAATTTTTAAGCCCGAATCCATTGTTAAGAAGGATGTAGAATTAATTAGGGTAGCCTTCTTAAACTCAAGGAAATTGGACAGGGAGAAGCAGGAGATGTTGAAACCTAGTGTTCATACGTTTCTAATGCTCAAAACAACCCCGACAATGAAACCTTATCTTATGGGGTTTTTATCAATACATGGGAGGTTTTTATTAACTAGGTTTCGGTGAATCTTTTTCACCTCCTGTTAGCTAGGCCTAAGGGATGCAGTCGAGGTCACGTGCTAGCTCCCTGTGGCTACAACAGGATCTGCTGCATTTTATGTTTTTATGTAAGTTTTATGAAACCCCTCGAAGGCATTTCTCGGTTCCCATTTTAAAAAGAATGGATTTTATTCAGGCCCGTCCTGCCCTTATGTTTCTTCAACTGTTGAAAGAGGATTGTATTATTTTTATAGGGGGGGGTTTTATAATCTACTGTGAAATCCAGGGCCTGTATGGATGTTTAGACAATGGATGATCTCTGTAGGATCTATTAGTTTTGAAGGCTTGGCTTGCGCCATAAAGTAAATATGATAGGAAGATATGTTCTCCTGGCACATTGCACTTTATGGTCACTGATTAATTTGGGAGGCTGGGTATTGGGTTCTATTTATAAATTGTGTATGGGTTTTACTTTTTAAACCATGTTTTAACGTATTACTGTTTTTAGGTACGTGTCATCTTTGTAACGTTTATGGTTCTCCGAAGTGAAACCAAATAAAGTTTATTTGATTGATTGATTGATTGATTGTATGTCTGTCATTGCACCTACTCTCCCACCTCTGCAGTATGTCTGTCATTACATCTGCTCTCACACCCCTGCAGTATGTCTCTCAGTCCATGTTCTCGTCTCCCTTCTCTGGAAAATGCCTCACAGTCCATCTTCTCTGTCTCACCCTCTCTGCAGCATGTCTGTCAAGTCTATCTTCTCTCTCCCCCTTCTCTGCAGTATGTCTCTTAGTCCATCTTCCCTGTCTCTCCTTCTCTGAAGTATGTCTTAGTCCATCTTCCCTGTCTCTCCTTCTCTGAAGTATGTCTCTTAGTCCATCTTCTCTGTCTCTCCTTCTCTGAAGTATGTCTCTCAGTCCATCTTCCCTGTCTCTCCTTCTCTGAAGTATGTCTCTTAGTCCGCCTTCCCTGTCTCTCCTTCTCTGAAATATGTCTTAGTCCATCTTCCCTGTCTCTCCTTCTCTGAAGTGTGTATCTTAGTCCATCTTCCCTGTCTCTTCTTCTCTGAAGTATGTCTCTTAGTCCATCTTCCCTGTCTCTCCTTCTCTGCAGCATGTCTCTCAGTCCATCTTCCATGTCTCTCCTTCTCTGAAGTATGTCTCTTAGTCCACCTTCCCTGTCTCTCCTTCTCTGAAATATGTCTTAGTCCATCTTCCCTGTCTCTCCTTCTCTGAAGTGTGTATCTTAGTCCATCTTCCCTATCTCTTCTTCTCTGAAGTATGTCTCTTAGTCCATCTTCCCTACCTCTCGTTCTCTGAAGTATGTCTCTTAGTCCATCTTCCCTGCAGCTCCTTCGCTGAAGTATGTCTCTTAGTTCAACTTCTTTTCCCCTCCTTCTCTGAAGTGTGTCTTTCAGATCAAATGTTGTATTAAACAGCTAATTGTTGTTCTCAGCTTGCGGCAGTGACGTCACTGCTCTGCACATCACAGCAAGGAGAGAATCTGCCAATGTGGGATTTGCTGTCTACCTAGCGATAGATGGAGCCTTCTCTTGTTACTATCCAGTGTGCACCATGAGGGTGAGGCTCTACCAGGCATCTGCGTTGGCTCTTTCAGTCTCTGCCAGTAGAGGGCTGAACCTCTCCCTGGCATTTCTTCCATTCTCCTGGAGAGGCCCGAACCTTTCCCGGGCTTTTGTCGTATTCTCTTTTCGACGTGAACCTTTCCCCAGCCTGCCTTACTATCTGCAGAAGGCAGACCCTTTTCCTGGGTTTCATTCCATTCGCGATCAGAGGTCAGAATCTTTTTTCCTCACTTCCCCTTCATTCTCATGCACAGGATAGAATCTTTCCATGGCCTCCCTACCATTCTCTTGCAGAAGATAGAACCCTTCCCATTCTCTTGAAGAGGGTAGAACATTTCCCTGGCTTTCATTTTTTTGTGCAGAGGTCAGGACCGTTCCCTGACCTCCCTTCCATTCTTCTGCAGAGGACAGAACCTTTCCCTGGCCTCCCTTCTATTGCACTGAAGAGAGCAGAACCTTTCCCTGGCCTCCCTTCTATTGCACTGAAGAGAGCAGAACCTTTCCCTGGCCTCCCTTCTATTGCACTGAAGAGGGCAGAACCTTTCCCTGGCCTCCCTTCTATTCTCTTGAATAAGGCAGAACCTTTCCCTTGCCTCCCTTTAATTCTCCTGCAGAGGGAAGAACCTTTCCCTGGCCTCCCTTCTATTCCACTGAAGAGGGCAGAACCTTTCCCCGTCCTTCCTTCTATTCCACTGAGGAGGGAAGGACCTTTTCCTGCCTCCCTTCTATTCCACTGACGAGGGCAGAACTTTCCCTGACCTCCCTTCCATTGTTCTGCACAGTACAGAATCTTTCTCTTCCTCTCTTCTTTTCTCCTGAAGAGGGTAGAACCTTTCCCCGTCCTTGCTTCCATTGTTCTTCAGAGGACCTAACCTTTCCCTGGCCTCCCTTCTATTCCACTGAAGAGGGCAGAGCCGTTCTCTGCCTCCCTTCTATTCCACTGAACAGGGCAGCACCTTTCCCTGACCTCCCTTCCATTTTTTTTGCAGAGGACAGAATCTTTCCCTTCCTCCCTTCTATTCTCCTGAAGAGGGTCGAACCTTTCCGCGGCCTCGCTTCCATTGTTCTTCAGAGGGCAGCACCTTTCCCTGGCCTCCCTTCTATTCCACTGAAGCGGGCAGCACCTTTCCCTGGCCTCCCTTCTATTCCACTGAAGCGGGCAGCACCTTTCCCTGGCCTCCCTTCTATCCTCATACTGTGGCAGGAAGGCATGAAGTTAGGGATCATAGGGGCTCACATCTCCGCGTTTTATGTCTGTTAACCAATTCACCCTCCTCTGCGTCAGACGAACCATTCAGTCATTAGGCTATATCAGTGCAGATGCCCGGCCAGTCAGTCGCCCGTGCATTTGTCAACTCCCTCGCTGATGAAGTCTCTCATTTATTCACTGATTAATGAATGACCCCTTCACGGGGCCACCCGTTCAGAGACAGAATCTTCATTTATTCATTTTATGTCAATCCATGGCGCGTTCATTGCCGCGTGCATGATGGTGCTCGTTTGTCTAGTCATAAACAGTCCTTTATCAGCTGTGCTGTTCAAAAAGCTCATGTTTCTTGTCATGGAAAACAAGTAAAATAAAAATGAAAGTATCCATGAATCCATTCACTATGCAGTTCAGCACGTGCTCTCCTGCTTCTGTGCATCCTTGTAGACGCTCTTAATCAATTCTTTCAGCCTTAGTGTCTCTACTTCCATTCATCTCTGAATTCAAGCGACCAGTCGACGCATTCTTTCCTAAATGTAACGTTTCAGAGATCTGCTCACTCATTCATACCGCGGTCATTGTGTCAATGTTCCCAATAATTGACATGTTCATCCATACAGTCATTCATATACAATGCATGGACGGATAGTGGCTCAATCTTCATTCTTCTACGTCGATGCATGGGTATTCTGACCCGCTGGCCATATCTTACCTGTTGTAGCCACATCTACTCTGCAGCTAATTGTTGATTAAACTCCACACATGGCATCAAGTGTTTACACTTTGCTGCAGGTTATTTCTGCGCAATAGAGATACCAGACATCCTTTGGCGCGGTATCTGGTACCCATCATTCGAACAGACTCCCATCATCCGTTCGAACAGACTCCCATCATCCGTTCGATTCGAACAGACTCCCATCATCCGAGAACTCTCTGGCAAAAGGAGAGATTTAACTGCAAACGATAGGTTTGTGGCTGTCTTGAGAGATTCACCCCTTCATGTCATAGCCATATGTCATATGTTGTTTAGCAGGCGAGCTCTGGCCTCACCATATCTCTGTTGAAAAAATGACCTGATAGCGTTCTTAGGCAAAAAGATTGGTAAAAAAATCCGAAAGATTCGAGAATCCTGCGTGACCAATCAGAGACTAGATTGTTTCACCATTCAGCCAGAACCCATGCAGAGCCAATCAGACGCACTCCTGCATCACCAGCCAGAAACAAGCCTAAATTACCAATCAGAGACAAGCCTGCCTCACCAGTCACAAATTAGAATCAATCCTGCACCATCAATCAGAGAAAACCCTTCATCTTCTCTCAGGCACAACAGTGCTGCACGAATGAGTAGGAACACTACATCACCAATCTGAGGTAAGCATGTATCACCAATCAGAGATAAGATGCATTATCAGTGACCAATTAGAATCAACCCTGCACCATCAATCATAGATTATCGTGCATCGTCTCTCAGGTACAACACTGCTGCATTCATTAAAAGGGACCCTGCAACACCAATCGGAGGCAAGACTGCACCACAAATCAGACTAATCTCATGTAGCACCAATGGGAAGCGATCTTGCATCGCCAATCAGAGACAAGCCTGCATCACCCATCAGAGCTAAGCAGCATCACGGGTTACCAGTTATTTGTATTTTGATTGATATTCTAAATGCAATCCTATCAGTGTAGGGGAGGATGGGGGGATGAGGGACACACCCCGTGGAGTCCCACAACGCCTTCTGTGGCACAGCTGTATTTTCTCTCGGCATCCCTGAGCGAGCATGCACAGAAACAGGCTGCGGTGGCATCTAAAGGGCACGGAGTTCAAATAAAGGCGACCAAAAGAACCCCGTGTTGCATGGTCCTGCCTTCCTAGATAAAGAATTACACTAGAAACAAAGAACAATGGGTCTTGCTTTTTCAGCAGGGATTGTCTATATTTACACTTTCACTTTTCATTATTTTAGCTGATGATATAATTACCCAAATTAATTATTGTTGAAAGGCTCATTCAGATTAAATTCTTTCTGTGCACTGCAACAGCTGCCCGTGTAAACAGCAACATGCTGATAGCAGGGTGTGTGCTAAACTACAGTAATTTGAGTTTGTGAAATTTCACAAAATTCCATAAAGCTGGTGCAGAATGACTCTTTCGGAGTGAAGCCTTGTTTGGCTCAACTCACTCAACTGAACCGTGCATAAAACAAAGTCCTGCAGGATAGCGGCAGGAGACTGGTGTGAGCAGAAGAAGTCCTGCACAGAGAAACCTTCCGCGCTAACCATTCTCCCACAGTCCTTGTCGAGATGTTTACACACGAGGGCCCTCATTTACGGAATGTACGTAGGACAGCGCAGCAAGTCACCTCGCTGCGCTGCCCTACGCCAAAGTGAAAGGGCAGGAGTGCACTGTATTTATCCAATCCCGTCCTTTCTGCCTGCACTGGGGCCGTTTTAGCTTTTGGTGCCATTTTAGTGCAAAGGTGACTATGGTGCATGCAGGATTGTTATTGTGCAGGAAGGGGCCCCTTCCTACACAGAAACAATCCTAAGAGGCGTTCTCCTCTTCAGCAAACATAGAAAAAGGAAAAATCGAGGAGAAATAAAGATAATTTTTGGTGCTTCCCCAGGTTTACATGATTTAGTAAACCTGGCGCAGCTTCAAAATCCATGGCAAAGTGGGCATAGTTGATAAAAGCGGGGGTCAAAGTGAGGCCTTACACAACTATGGGAACATGTTTGCTCTGCTGCTAAGGACATCACCTGCCATAAGTCCTGTCCCAAAGGACAAGCCTTCCCGCAGGTTCCAGTGCATGGACAGTGGCGGTGTAAGCGCTGAGTGGTAGTGAGGAGAACTCTTCCTGCTGGGCAGCCAATCACCTACAGCCCGAAGTCTGACCCTTACTTACCGGTATATCCAATGGAAATCCAGCTGGAAGAAGTCAAACTTTGTTTTGAAAAGTCTGTGAACTATTGGGAACCTCTGGGCCCTTGTGTTGCCACAGTGTATTTCCATGCCTACACTTGGAAATGTCTTTTTGTGACATCACTGAAGTTCAAAACGCAACTCGAATCTTAGGAGGAAACCTGCAATGAGGAGATTTCTGACTTTGAAACTAATTTTTGTGGCCTTTTATTATTTTGTTCATTGGGATCAGTGAATGGGAGCTAAGTGATGATGTCATCAGCAGGGGCCGGCACATTCCTGATTGGTAGGGACGGTGGGGACCAGCGACTGACTGATAAATACCTCCTGAAAAGACACACACACACTCTTTCCAGCTCAACTTTTGTGGCCACCGTGATGACAGTTTTTTTTTTAAAAGAGTCAATAATCGCGTTGTCATGTTTATTCATGTGTTCCTAATTTTAAACAAAAGGAGAAAACATGTGCTTCTCATGGGAACAAAAGGTGGCGGTTACGTCCACTGGGGATGTGCAAAAAAACCATAACAATACATTCTTCCGACAAAGGGCTTTAAACAGCCCCTAAGTTAGGGCTAGCAGAGCGTGGAGTGAAATGATTAACAGGTTTTAAAAATCCCTTCATTGCTGGGGTTGGTTTGGAGTCAGTGAGCCTGCCCAGGGACCGCCAGTCCCCTCTTTCTGGCAGGGATGCTCATCTGGCATGACGCGTCCTTTTTCCGAGCATCGCCGCAGGAACAAATTCTCAGGGATTAGGGATTCAGCATCCCGGTGTGAAAGATATTAAAGGATTATCGGTTCAAAAATGCTGTTTTAGCTGAAAGAGCTCAAGTTAATTCGCATCTGATTGTCCACAGATGTAGTCAATCACAGCTCCCTTTTCATCTGAGCTAATGATTGTCATTTTAGCATTAGGCAAACATGCCCAGCCTTCTCTCAGTGCTGGGACTGGGAACCGCAGCAGAGCTGGGAGGATCCCAGGGTATATACCATAGCCATCCCTGGCTGGCCCAAGCCCGCTCCACCACTGACCACCAGGCCTTGAGCCACCATGATGCTTGTCAGTCACATGCTGGTTCACTGTGTTCACTTGTTCTGTATTATAAATTAGGCAAACTGGAAAATGTTGTCTTAGAAAAATTAGATTGCCTCTTCCCTGAGCCGCCAAATAGACCTGGGGGCTCAGTCCAATTCATGTGACATGTATGTCAGTAGGACTGCAATTTCCACTTACACACTGAAAACTCAGCCAGCCGAGTGGATTTTCCACAACTGTAATTTGGTCACTAGCGACGGAAAAATCAGAGCTTTTGCGTGCATTCACAAATGTTTTGCATGAACACCCCCGCCCTTAAAACACACATAAAGGTAATAGAGAACAGGTAATATACTTCTGAAAAAGAAAGGTGTGTTTACATGGGGGAGAGGGCATAATACAATCCCACATTTTATAGACATTCAGGGATAAGGAGTTATCAATTATTTTCATGATGGAGAGAAAAAAAGAAACAATGAGGTGCAAACACATACTAGCGAAGCTCAATATGTTTTGAAATTATTAACAGTGTGACAACGAACGCATCAGTGTTCAATGACGTATGGCTTCCCTTGTCAGGTCTTGCCATCAGGCTTGGCTGTCTGCTGTCAAAGACCTATTGTGGACACCGCAATACTCACAGGGGGGTTTCGTATCTACTCTTTACTTGTCATCAGTTACATTTCTTGTCAAATTCATTTGCTTGGCTCTTATTTGATGGCCTTCCTTCCTGTTCTTGTGTTTGTCCCTCTCCTGGTGTACAGCTTCTTTTCCGTCTTCGTGATTGAAGGGCTTCTATCCTTCCATAGCTCACATTCAGGGAATTACTTTTTTTAGGCCTGGGCAGTGAACTTCCCTCCTTTCGCTGAGTTTTCCAACTCTGCGCTTCGCGAAGCGCACCAAGTTAAAATAAACTCATTTACGCTCGCCAGTTTTAAGTTGGCGAGTGCGAGTGAGAGTGAGAAATATCCAATGCTAGACCACCTTCCCAGCGAGATTTCTCAACATGTGTGGTTGTGGATGGTCGCGACGACTCGCATTAAGAAACCATCCATTTGCGTTGAGGAAGCTGCCGCTCGAGCAGAAAATCTACTCGAGCGGCAGAAAGAAGTTGCGCCCTCTGGCGTTGTGCATGGTGCCGTTCTCACTGATTTCCTGGACAGGACAAACACCTGATGCTAAAAATCAAAGCGTGCAACCTAACAAACTTCGCCGCTTGTGGAACTCTGCATACGACGGCATAGTTTTAGGGTCACTTTGCAGAGTTCCGCATAGTGGAACTCCGCAAACTGCACACAGGCCTACTTTTTTGTTCCTTTTGTCTTTAGCACTCCATGGAGTTAATGTGTTTTCCTGCCCCCCTCATGTCTGATGCTTCCCCCTTACAGGCCAGCCCACGTATTCATCATGTTGACCCCTCCCAGCTCCTCCATTGCTTCTCCCACCCCTCTCTGGTTCACTCAGCTTTTTTGTTTTTTGTTATGTAACCCCCCCCCCACTCCTCCAAAAGCTACCCCTTGCTTTCTGTTGCTTCTCAGTAGCCTTTACGTTCCTAATTAAACTACTCCGTTGCTGTTCTCTTGCATTATTTCTCATTTTTCCCTTATTTTATTTTCTGTAGGGCATGGCATTTGCAGTGTGATGCCTTGTCCTGCATACCATTTTTTATTTCATTGTTTCATTCATGCGGAGTGTATGTTTTGCTATGCCTTGAGGGTAGGATTTGACAAGGCCGACAAATCTTAATGTCAAATTGTCAGTGTAAGACAGAAATCTTTGAGAGATCCTGAGTCAGGCACATTCATGGCCCTTAAGAAGATCTTATCGGTTAAATGTATTAACATCATAAAATAAAATAACATCCGAGCACATACCACTTAACATACCACAGCACATTAATCTTTGTCTCATAAACCATGTTTAAGTAACCCTGTTTTTTAGATTATAAGATTATTGTGAACTTTTGCTTGGAGTCAGAGTAGCACACGCAAAGCCTTGTTGTCTAATAGAAGGATGAACGGCTAAGTTGGGTTTGATGGGGTTCAAAGGTTTCACTTGAAAGTTGCATAAACATGATTTATCTCAACACATTCTCAAACTTTCTATTATGTTTTACCAGGAACTTTCCCAGGGTCTGGAAGCGTAATCTTACAAGTTCACGAACACATAGGTGGAGTCCTCAAATGTTTGGGTAACTTAGAGGTGTCCATCATTGGTCCAGGAGGTCCCGATTCATCCACACTTAAGATGAACTTTTATGGAATTAATTTAAATTGAACTCAGTTACGCACACTGTGATTATCTAAAAAAAAATGATGGATACAGCCCTTGTGGACCACTTTGGACACCACTAGGTTAAATGTTATGTTATGTTGTGTTGTGCTGTGTTGTGTTATGTTCAATCTCTCTCTAATAATGTTTCACATTCCCATTGTAGATGTCGCACACCAATATAAAGGTAACATAAGGACTAAGTGAGCGGCTTACACCTCTCCTGGTATAACTTGTCATCTCTGGCACAATTCTCGGCCATTAGCCTCATTTCGGATCTAACATTTGTGCGATAAGGGGAGGTTTGAGACGCACAGCTGAGGGAGGCAGTTGAGGGATAGGAATATTAAAATCCCGGATCCCGGCGTACTACGCAGCATGGCCGCTTGCTCTGCGGCAGTTCTGTGCTGACAGCTTTCATGCCACATCTTGCCGCCTCGCGGGTTGCCATGGAGCACGCTAGACGTGATTAAACATTAGGCCTCGCCACTCTCAGCATATCTTGAGGCCATCACTTTTGTCGTCAGTTCTTCATAGAACGCGACTTGTACGTAGCAGGCCTCACGCACAAGGTATGTGCCTCGAAGCATGTTCCTGTCAGAGAGAGCAGCGCTAGGGTTGGCAGGTGCTCGCGCCGTCTGAGCTCAACGCGGCTTCAGCTGACAAAACTGCAACTACCAAAATGAGCATTTGCGTTTTTTTACCTGGTGAAGTTGTCCAAAGTATACATCTTTGGCAATTTAGGAAGTTATTAAACACTTCAGACCACCTATTTCAGGAAATATTTTTTCCAAGAGAATTCTTAAGTAAAAACTTTATTTTGCATGAAATTGTTTTCACGAAAATAGGCTTTGTTGAGTTTCTTATATAGTGGATTTTTAACTCATTTTTGAATGCACCGTTTACTTAGTGGCGATCAAAACTCTCACTAAGTGAATGTGGGCCGGACACTCTAAGCGCATGCGTCAGTGTGTTAGGATGCATCCGTTGCAGTGGCGTAGCTAGAGCTTCTGGCGCCCGGGGCTATCCCTCAGATTGCCGCCCATGGCCGATAGCGGGAGGGAGAGGGGCGGCCGCGGAAAAAAGGACATATTTGCTCCGGAGCCCCCAATGAAGTCAACCATGTAGCTTGGCTCTATCGCACCAAAAAACCTCCAGCTTGTTATTGATATTTAGAAGTTCATTTCACACAAGGCCTAGTGACTTAGAGAAATCGCACACTGCTTTTGTGTTCTGACATTCTTGGCATGCTTTACGTCTTAATGTAAGACAAACTCCATTATTCCATCCCGTTATCATGTATTTTTAACCATATTCCTCATCACCACATTCAGTAGCTTCCAGCCTGGGTTGTGACCCCTAGCAATGTGCGTGCCCATCCATTTCTGGTGCTTTCCAGACGTTTTAAGATCTTCTTATAGTTTCCTGTTTCTCAAATAGTTGTAATTTTTAATATTTATATGTTTCCATCATCTCATTGCTTGATTTTGCTCACGCGGAAGTATCACTCACAGTTGTTGAAATGTCACTCAAAATTACACTGAAATTCTAAAAACGTCACATAGCAATCTGAAACCTTGGCAGCTATGCAGAATGATGCTATTTATTTCAAAAAGACTTATTGAGCAGTTTAATAAAAAATCAATTAGTTGATTACAGCACTGCGCACAGCGCCACCAGCTATTATTAACCTGAGGCTGAAAGGAAGTTGCATGGCTAGTCTAAGTAATTAACATTACAATACAATGAGGCATGATGGAGGGGGCAAGCAGAAGAGGCTGACTGAGGTAGACATAGCCTAGATATCTATGCTGTATTTTTTCAAAAAGACACTTCGAGACACTGAGCAGTAATAATCCTAAAGCTAAATGTAGGATCCATCCCCAGGCAGACTCCCTCTTTGCATCTGTCTGTATCCCTAGCTGGGAATAACCCCCACAATCAAGCTCCACGCTGCCTCCAACTCCTGACCGTGTACCAGTGAATGCAGCCGGTGTCTGTGCGGGGAGCCCGACTACTGCTGTCCTCAATGTTCGGCCTCATGGGAGCCCTAATGAAAGCACCGCTTGCTGCAGCAGTACTAGTATAGAAACATTGTACGCTCTCCGAAAATTAAATACATTTTATTGTGATATTACTAGTGGAAGTGGCTGGTTAACTTACAGTGTTCGTTCTTCCCCTAGGCTGAGGTAGCGTGACTCTACCAGTGACGATCGGCCCTCAGTCTCTCACCACGGTCTCTTGAGTGCATGACACAGCACTCTCCTTCACCCAGTGGCATCGTGTCTGTCGGGCCGGCCCAGGCTCTCTTGATGTGTGGTGATAATTCACAGGCCTGGCGGCATGACAATTTAAATTCTGGGCCGGCCCCATAGTGCGGGTGGCCCGGCTGTTCAGGACAGGTCTGAGTGAGGTGCGACATGTCCTTTCAGCTCTTGCCTTAGGCTCTCCTGTGTTGACTCCACAGTGGTGACACAGGCAAGACCCCTACTGTAGGGCAAGTTGGATTTTATACTTTTAGGATAGTTAATGTTTCTTGCGACAGCAACCGTGCAAACTAAATACCATAACAATTAAACACTGCTTAGGAATGGGTCACACTTGTGAAGAGACCATCTGAAAAAGAGGAGCATACAAAGACACATGCACAAAGTATTAGCAAGGGAATTCAAAGCATTCCTGTTTTATTTGAGGGGATTGCGCCCCTTACGGAAGATAAGCCTCAGGACTATCACTGTGTTTTAGGGAGCAGTGGTGGCAGCAGCATGTTTACCTTCCGTGTACTCATAGCTGCCAAGGTTTGAGATTGCTTGTGTGTCACATTTTCATAGTTTCAGTATACTTATGAGTGACATTTAACGGCCAAATGTGTGACACTTAAGAGTGGCACTTTCTGGCGAGTAAAATCGAGCAAAGAAGTCCAGGGAAACAGATAAATACCACAAGCAACGCCCATATGAGCAATGAAAAACTGTAAGATCTTCAAACTCCTACAAAGCACCTGAAATGGAAGGGCACAAATCTGTCTCTTTCACGTGTTTCATTTCTTTTATAGCACTCCTCATACCAGTGTAGGGTGTCAGAGCACTTTACATCACACACACATTATACAGAGAGAACAAATCATACATGTGCAAATCAGTTTATAGGAAATGTTATGTAAGACAGTGCGGGTTACAAGTTGTAGGAATCACACATCATCCTTATTAGCAGGCAGTATATTTTAAGTGTGTGTGGTCCAGGGAGGCACAAACACAGGATTTTAAACGTACCACAGTGGTTGGTTTTATTAAAAAGAATGTATTTCTACCCAACCTAACCCTTTTAGCAACATTGGGATAATGAAAACCTGGGGCAAAAAATACATTTCTAACCTATACCACGCAGTTTAAATGCAGCGCATTGATTGCGTTTCATATGTATATGTGTTATATTAGTATTGTAGCTTATGAACTTCAAGTAACAAAAGGATCTCTGTGACAAGAGCAGTAACCCCCTGAGCTTGCCACATAAAATGCAGTGTAGTGATCTGTCTGGCACAGGTTTTATGCAGCAGGCACATCAACCATCTGCGCTACTTGATGATGGGTGAAACTGCCACTAGACAAAACGCTTATCTGGCTCCAGCAGGAACATTATTCACGAGAGTTATCTTGACATTTAAATTGCTTCCTGGAGACTCCTGGATTGACAAGAAATTTACAGAAGGTGGTTTTATTCCAGAGTGCACAGCAGCTCAGGGGTGAAGGGGTCCCCACACCATTGTAGTTTGAAGAGTCCATTGCCAAGTGGCCCGTCCGCCAACAGAGACAGAAATTGGCCTTGGCACCCTTATCTGCTGTTTCTGTGCAGAGACTAAGCAAAGAGAAAGGAGAACATGAACCATGGTAGCGTGCTTCTGACTCGCAGATGGAGCCAGAAAAGAAAAGTAAGTGGGCCAGCACTGCATCGCTTACAATAACAGAGCGCAGGCCTCTCCACTGTTTAAAGTAAAAGAAAACTGAAATACAGTTAGGAGAGGGCAACCTGGCGCTCGCAATGTGCACCAGGCACCTGCACCACAACAGCAGAAAAAAACAATACTTTAGATAAAAAAAGAAAAGCCAAACGAGTCCTACCTTGGCTGTTGAAGCAACAAAAACTATATTGAAAAGGAGGGAGGTCCTGCGCTCGTAGACGAGCGAACCCTGTAGCAATCTTCCAGAAAAAAAGTGCAAAGTTTAACAACTCTGTGCTGCAGCGGCCCAATGCCCAGGGCTGCCTTGAAATGTCCGTGTGTAGAGGTTAGGGGGCACAGTCAAACTCGGGTGGCAGGCGGCGGCAGCATTTCCTGGGGACTGAAGTCTGTTGGCATGCGCTGACTCCAGATCCTGCAGCGGAGCGAGACAGTCTGCCCACGTGCACACTCAGACGGCAGGCAAGAAATATTTATCCTCGGGTAGCAGGCCCGAGACACTCTCCCACACTTCTATGCATCAGTCCCAAATCACTGCACCTTCTCACCCCGGGGGGATACTCGCCGCTGCGGCACACGTTTGCTCACAGCACAGCAGCCCCCCCCTCCGCCACCAAGGCAATCGAGGCCCGGGCGGACAGCTGAGCCAGGCAGCACAGTCCAGTCCCCAGAGTCGCCGCGCCACACCAGTCGGCTCTATTAGGACTGAAGTAGGCTGGATTTAAGTGCCAATTCACCACATTCCTCCAGGCGCTCTGCCGCACACAGGCATTGACCGCCAGATCCCTGGGCCCCACTACGGCGTGTCCCTTAGCCTCACTCACCTCAACACTGGCTAGGCAGCGGCAGTGCCTCCGCACCGCTCCGAATCTTCCTCCGCAGAGCAGGATGCCTCACCAGGGTCTGCAGCCTTCTGCTTCCACCTCGCTGCGATTATGGGGCCAATCAACAAACAGTTAGGCCTCCCGGCCTCGGCAACCCGGTCACAGGCTGCAGATTTATTTATGCATTTTTCAGCCAATTCACTGTTTCCCGCCTGAACCGCACCCTCCATTACGCCCGTCTCGCGTTTTTTTCCGCAAGCGTGTATGTGGGGGTGCACAGTACATCGCTCACTGTAGGGGTGGCGGATGCGCGGCACTGATGGCCTATGATGGCAGCCTTTATAATTTATTTGGGGACACTGTATCAGTGTCCCCAAATAAATTATAAAGGCCGCCGCCATGGGCCATCAGGGCAACATGGCCGCCGCCCTGAAAATAGTGCCGCCTGGGGCGGACCGCCCCCTCCGCCCCCCCCTAGCTACGCCGGTGATCCGTTGTAGTCACTGAGGAGCTGAGGGGCCAGGGAGGGGATTCCACGCGGTCCCAAAATACGGTGAAGTCTGGTGGCCAGAGTTAAAAACATAGGGTTTCTGCTTCATGGTCAGCAAGGGCGTGTGTAGGACCCTAGACCGTGGTCCCTGTCTGCTCCCGTGACGTGTCTCCTCCCATTTTTAAGAGTACCGAGAGTGACTCTAAACGTCACAGCAGGACAGCAGAGACAACATCGCATACACACCCAAGGTGAATGAACGTGTGCTCATTCCTAAAACTTCCCCGTGGCCCCTTGGTGGCCAGGGATTCTTTGCCAGGCCCCCTCTGGATCAGTGATGGGCACCCCCCCATGTTTGCAAGTTATCATTGCACTCACAGGTCACACACTGTTCAACAGCCCCTCTTATTAGTCTATGTGTAATTGGCCATCAATAAACTCCCCTCTCACTTGCTTTCGTGTTTCTAAACCCAAGGTGACCATCATGGGCCAGATCAATGCAGACCCTTCTCTGAGCACTTGAAAGAAGGCACATCTCAAGTCTCATTACAGGGAACCCTGGCAATCAATCAATCAAATCATTTGTAAAGCGCACTACATACCCGTGAGGGTTTCAAGGCGCGGGGAGGGGGGGGGGGTGTTGCTGCTACTGGTCGAAGAGCCAGGTCTTGAGTTGTCTCCTGAAGGTCAGCAGGTCTTTGGTTTGTCATAAGTTGAGGGGGAGGGTGTTCCAGGTCTTGGCGGCGCGATGGGAGAAGGACCTGCCTCCGGATGTGGTTCTGTGGATGCGCGGGACCGTTGCCAGGGCGTGGTCAGCGGAGTGGAGTTACCTGTTGGGTACGTAGAAGGAGAGTCGACTGTTGAGATAGGCTGGGCCGGTCTTGTGGAGTGCCTTGTGTGCGTGGACCAGGAGCTTGAAGGAGATTCTTTTGTCGACGGGGAGCCAGTGCAGGTTCCTCAGGTGGGGGTTGATGTGGTCGCGGCACGGGACGTCAAGTATTCGGCGTGCAGATGCGTTCTGGATTCTTTGCAGTCTGTTGATGAGTTTGGACGAGGCTCTGACGTAGAGGGCGTTTCCGTAGTCGAGTCTGCTGCTGACTATGAGCAATGAGGGATGATGAACACATGTCCTTCACCTCTGCATCCCACCCTTCTTTTCCTTAATCGGAAGCAAAGCATGACCACTCTCCTACGTCTTTACCCACTAATTGCACTTTAAATATATTTCCATCACCAGGACAACTTCTCTCTCATGCTGGCCCTTGGCATTCACCACTTCTTTCTTTAGCAGACAGACCAGTGGCCCATCACATCATTTTCCATATCCTTGTCACCACTGTTGTAATCTAAAGATTGGACTTTAGAAAGTAGTTCATTGCTAAAATAACCCAGGATTGGATAATGTGTGTTGGCTAAAGATGAGCGTGCACCCTCAGTTGGACAGAGAGAGGCAGACGCGTGGGTACCTCATGTCATAAGATTATTCAGAAGAGACAAGAGAGCAGTGTTTTTGTAGCAGTAAGCCTGGGAGAAAAGAGAAGGGTCGTCTATGCATCACATAAGACTACAATAGCTTAAGGCATGAAAGAAGACTAGTCGGTTCTTCGCATAATATCAGGCAACAGTCCTTACATGTCATTAACAGTGTGAAATGATGAGGATGAAAGGAGCAGAGGGGAGAGCGGAAGATGGACAGTGGAGAGGACAGGTGAAGAAGATGTCAGATGCACTCAAGAGGATGAAGGGAAGAGGCAGTGTAAAGGCCTGATTTAGAGTTTGGCAGACGTCTACTCCATCATCTATTCCATCCGCTTTATTACAGGTGCATTAAGATGTAATACAGGCGTAACGAGGCAGATGGGATATCCGCCATGTTTGTGACAGAGTACCAGTTCTGCAAACTTGAAACCAGGACCTGTGTGAGGGATAGTGTGATGTCAATGTTATCTCCAGACGGTCGGGCATGTTTAGTTTCCGGCCTCTGAAAAGGATGCCGAAAGATCTGGCAGGTCAATGTTCGTGGAGAGGGAGTGATTTGACATGATTTAGGCCATGTGTGATGTGGTCGGTTTTCCTAGATTGTGTAAGGATTCTGCTGCTGTACAGATTACAGCTTTTAACGAGAGGCCTATTCCGAACACCCCAGATGTTTCCCAAACTCTTACATCACTTTGGGAATTGTGGGCCTTTTCAAATGATGTTTCTTTGCAGGTTGTCACTCTTAATCATTCTCATACCTCACATTTGGAGTTAGCTTACTACTGTCTTCAAGGAGAGGTCTGATTTTGAGTAGAGTAAGGTGACCAAAGATCTCTTCTAAACTCCCCGTCATACCTAAGTGTGGGCGGGACTGCCTGGGTGAGTGGCTGCTGAGTTCATTCCATATGCCCAATAATGAAGACATCTTGCATCTCCTAATGTCATGACTTGTGGGATAAGAACCAACGCCCAATCGTTCACTTTGTTGGAACTCTCTCCATCTCTCTAAGTCGGCAACGTTACATCTGTGCCTGTCCTGAACATTAACGCACTGGTTGAATGTGTTTCAACCAACTTGCTTGGAAAGATCTGCTTCAGAGCATTCAACGAAAACACTGAAAGAAGACATTCAGAGCTTGGTCCCCGCTCCCCCTTTTGAAGAAATTGAAGCTGTTTCTCCTGGAAGATGACTCCTGGAAGAACTGTACAAGCCCCATTCCTCTCCCATCTGGACGGAAGCAACACTTTGCTCTTTGCTCTCCCCAACAACAGCCTAGCACCACTGAAAGGTATTCTTCAAGAACAGCGACATCACTAATAAAATCCCCAACAACAAAACCCAAACTTTCCTGGTAAACAAACAGACAAGGTATGTCTGGAGGACAACAGCAGCTCTGGAGGCTGGATATGGCTGGACTGAAGTCAAAACACTGCAAGAAAGAAAAGACTAGAAGGCGTGGCTTCGTAGTTCATGCTCCCAGGATCTGGAACAGCATCCCTGTTGACATCGGATCAGTGCCAACTCTTCTACAAATCAGAAAAAACCTAAAGGCAAACCTCTTCAAGTAGCACTACCTCTGACCCGACAGTCTACCCTTGACGCGTCCCCAATAATTGTATCTTACTGGGGTAAAGCCCCCTCTTCGGTGCTCTGTTCCTCTAGAACTAAGTTTACACTCTACAATTACCATCACATGCATATGTGCATCTCTTCTGTAAATCTTTTTTTTTTAATAGATTTTAGAGGATTTACTGAGAATTATTGTGTTTATGAATTGCTATCTCTAGTTGTGTACTGGGGATATTAACGTTTATTTGCTCTATGAATCCTAGTGACGTCTGGCTTCACATCTCAGGATTTTTTGGAATATTTTTTCAGGGTTTTCATATTTGGAGTGTTGGAATATCTGAGGTGGAACATAAGGCCATTTGACCTCATGATTCAGGGTCAAAGATCTGGAGCCTTCTTGGATCCTGACATGGAACCTGAAGTTTTTACACTTTTTTTCACAGAGTTTTATATAGCGCGAACTTGACCCAAATCGGGTATCCGAGCGCTTTACATAGCACCAGTTGTGTATCATAAGGACACGTTAATTTTTTTATTAGGCACCGGGAGATTAAGTGTTTGCCCAGAATCACAGGATGTTCAGCATCATTGCCGAGACTCGAATTCCCCAGATCGCCCTAACCGTTAGGCCAACTCCTCTCTATTTCAGCAACTAAGAGGTTTCTCATTTAGAATCTGACAGCATTTTCTAGAATTTAAGTCCCAGTTTTTCTGACTTGCATTCTAAGTTTTAGTCTATCAATTCCATCGTTTTATTTACCCGAAATATAAGGGCTGTCATCAGTGGCGGCTCAGATGCCCCCAGAAAATGTCTGTGTGTTGTACTTTTTTCCTATATTCCTGACAGTTGCATCTATAAGTATTGTTTCATATTTTATAGATATTACACTTTTACATTTAAAAGTAGCGTTTTGTAATAATGTTTATATAGTTAATAAACTAATTTCTCTGTTTTGGGGGAACTGCACCTTAATAGACAGTGAATTAAACTTTAGAGGGTCCCTGTGGGATCCGCCTCGTGCAGCCCTGCACGCTCTGATTATGAGGCGTGCAGAAGGACTCTGGAGGGTCAGTGTTTGTGTACAAGATGTCTGGGAGGAAGACACTTCAGAACGGAGGCTGCCATGTTTTTTTTCCTTTATAAGATACTAATAAAGAGAGTTGTGAGCCCCTACAGTGTAGTGACCCCAAACAGCAGAGGACCGGCCCTAAAACCTAAAGTGGTGCTAGCCAATCAGGCACTAGGCAGCGTGAGCTCACGGTCAGTCCACCACTGGTTATGGTCCCAGAATGTCAAAGCATAACTCCTAAACTCTTTCAACATGCATATAGGGGTTGACGCGTAAGCCATGTCTTTTATATCCTGAAATTTAAAGATGGATGGCTCTCTGCATCCAAGACCAGCTCGTCCCTCGCAGCCACTGAGCCACGGCGAGTAATTGTGCATGCTAGAACGCAGCTAAGTCTTAAAATGTTTGCAATCACTAGTTTAAAGGCTAATGCACACCGCCAGCAGCAGGGAACGGTTAGATTTTATCCTCCACTTTCTAAAATGGCTGCCATGACGTCCGCCATGCTCTGACGCTCCGGAGGCTAGGCCTGGAATGGATTTCATGGCGGGAAGGCATAACCAGCTCAGTTACAATATTTGCCTTTAACACAGAATACACGTGTTTAGGGATCAGCATTTACTCGCTGGATGCTACGCCTCTGGAACCTTTCCCGCCCTCATAATTCGATTTCTGCTCCCTTGCGACCTGCGCTTCTAGGGTTTCTAATCTTTTAAGGGCGGTATGTGGACCTTTCCACGCCTGTGGCCCAGGGCCTGACTCTTTGCAACATGTCTGTCTGTTAGAAGGAATTTTCCAGCAGGAACATCCGTAGATCCTGCTGAGGGCAGGCGAGACCTCCTGCCACAATGATCTGGTTTGGACTTGGAGGTAAAACGATACTTTTCAACACCCTGCTACACAGGGCGCCATTTTGACTGCAGTTTGGAGCCCTGTTCTGCTTTTAACTCAAAATCGCTGACTCTGGGCCAATCAACCTGGACAATGGAGGAAATTAAAAGAAGCGTGAAAATGATGTGCTCAGATGCACGGTTAAAAGGTGCGTTCTTCAGTTTTCTGCTAGTCACGACTACTGACGAGCTGCAAACATTGGTCAAAGGCATTTGTGATTTCCACTAGAAACTTTGTCCCTCATTTATGAGAAGTGTTGCATTGCTACGTGAAAGCGGCAACGCAACAGTTCTCAGTGCACCCTCCTTACGACATGATGAATGCGTCATTTTTACTGTATGATGCATCATGTCACAAGGAATGACAGATATGTCAGTACTACTGACGTATCTGTCGGTGCAAAAGTGGCACATTGCTGGAGTTCTATCGGAGGCTTGACGCAACTACCGCAATGTTCCTTCCACATGGGGAAGCCCCATGTGAAAGGGCCTGCGTCACCCTTACGCCTGTCATGAAACAGGCATAAAGTATTGACTCATTGGCGTCCTAGAAATGCTGCAGCGAAATCTCATAGATTTCACTGCGCCACTCCTACGAGCCTTTCTTGCTGGGGAATGCCCACCCTGCATACATTATACCTAAGGCAACCTGTTTTCCGTTTTTATTGATTTTTACAGATAAATACAGGCAGAAAAATTCATTTTCTTGTCTGTATTTATTTTTAAATGAGTATAAAAACAGAAATTGGGTTGCTTTTTGAGTAATTCTAAATACTGTCTGCCATGACTGCCAGGCCAATCGATGTGTGGATTGAGAGATAAGGGGGTTAAAAAATAAAGGAGTTTTAGTAAAGAAGCTTCAACAGCAGTAGATATGCACAAGGTTGATACTGAAATTTGCATATTTTCATATAAATGTACTGATTTATCTTCTATGGGTATTCACAGCACTGAAACCTGGCAGACATTCAAGCATGAGTGCATTTTTATCGGTTAAATAAATGTGGAAATATACAAATTTCTGCTTAATTTTTCCACAAAACCCCAAATAAATATGGATAAATACAGACGGAAATGGCGAAAAAATAAATACCATAAAACCTGGAGCGCTAATTATAACTGACGCAGGTATAATGTAGCAGGGATTTACGAGATGATACATCTGCTTAGATGCGTCACTTCGTAAATATGGCGCAACATGGTGCATTATTTACGCCACCGCTGCGCCACAAAAAGTGACGCAACAGTGGCGCAAAACTGACGCATGCCTTCGTAAATAAGGCCCTTTATTCTGAGCTTTACTTTAGGTCAGTTGGCCTAAAAGTGCATTTGTTTTATATTGGAAGTCGCCACGAGAACAACCTTTTTTGCAGACACACCTATAACCCTGGTATGATAAACAAGGAGTTTATGATTCTAAGTTTGTCATTATGATCCATAGAACAGAAATGTGAAAATGTTAATACCAACAAGTTCACCACCATGTGTAGTTTTGCTCCTGCCTTAAATTTAGCATTAGGGGATGGAAAGTGGATGTGTCAGGCAGGAGGACCTTTAAAACGCTGGGAACACCTGCTAAAGGGTCATTTTACGGGTATTCACAAATATTTTGCTTGACCTTTTCCAATCTGGAAACACTTTTAAAGTTACCCTGAAAAATATCCAAGTAACTTTGCTTCCAGCGTGACAATAGGAAGGGGCTTTTATTAATTGTACGAGGGATTAAGAGCAAGGGGTTGTTATTAAATAAAGTAAAAAATAAAGTGTCCAAAGGCACATTTCTGCCACACTGGGATGCCTAGTGGACAGTCCATCTGGCTAGGTGTAGGTGAGGGGGCAAGCTTCTTTTTTTTTTTTTACTGAGTTTTATATAGCGCGAACTTGACCCGAAGGTATTGGGTATCAGAGCACTTTACATAGCACCAGTTGCATCACATGAGGACACATTCATTTTTTTATTAGGCACGGGGAGATTAAGTGATTTGCCCAGAATCACAGGATGTTCAGCGTCATTGCCGAGAGTCGAACCCAGTTCCCCGGATTCGAGGTCGACCGCCCTAGCCATTAGGCCAACTCCTCTCCCCGATGGATACCACTAAGGTAGATTTAGCAGGAGAACTGCCTGGGCTTTTAGTGAATGCCATGAAAGTCATAACCCCACCTTAAGTATAGAAGAAAATAAACTGAAGGCATAGACTTCAACTTTCCCCAGTGTACCTAGACTCTGCTCCTGCTTGAGCCTGGATCTTGGAATTAAATGCCCTAAATACATATATGTGCCTGCGAGGTGTTTACATTTACATCATATTTTTTATTCCTACAGGTATGGCATGACAAGGGTTTTTGGCATGTAAATGAGATTTTATTTGATAGCAAGTCTTGTTTGGCTCAACAGATGCCTCATGTCTCCTGCTAATAAACATAAAAGAGATATTTACCTGCCATCGCCTCACCTGGTCATGCGGTAGATGCTGCCGAGTTCCCTTTCAGGTGTGAGGCCAACGATAAAGCAGACGTTGAAAGTAAATGATGCACTAGTGCAGGCCTACATATTTTTATTAAGGATGGTATTTTGGAAATATCTTATAGCGTTGGATTGACATATCCAAGTCCTGAAGAAGGCAGTGGGTAAAGGACAAAAAGTAACGAAACAATGGACTCTACTTGCCTGTGATGCATCTTGTCCGAAGCTGAGGTGTGGGAGGAGCTTGGGCACCGTAGGTGTCTCCACTAAAGTATCCGTACGCCACCTTCAGCATCAGCATGTTTTAGAAGTCAGACAGCCTTAGCCTAGTACTAGTTACACATTCTCTTGCTCTCGCTGTACCATCTCCAGACAATATCAATGCGTCAGTCCCTGGGCTCACTGCACTCCCCGCAAACTGCAGCTATGTCAGCTCATGTGCTACTTCACTCTCTGCTCCAGCTTCTTGCTCTCTGTACTTGCTGCATCATCTCCAAACATTGGCTCTCATCAGTGGTTGAACTTGCATCATGTCCATGCATCAGACTTAGTACTGTGGCAGCAGGTACATCAGTTGCTGCATTCTCTTCTTCCTGTTGCACTCTCTTTCGATAATATCTAAGGATCAGCCCTTCTGCTCACTGAGCCCTCGGCAGGCAGCAGCTACATCAGTTGCTTTATATGCTTCTCCCCGTTGCACCCTCTTTGACAATATCCAAGCATCAGCCCTTATACTCACTGAGCCCTTGGAAGGCAGCAGCTACATCAGTTGCTGCATTCGTTTCTCTCTGTTGCACCCTCTTTGACAATATCCAAGCATCAGCCCTTCTACCCACTGAGCCCTCGGCAGGCAGCAGCTACATCAGTTGATTCATTTGCTTATCCCCGTTGCACCCTCTTTGACAATATCCAAGCATCAGCCCTTCTACTCACTGAGCCCTAAGCAGGCAGCAGCTACATCAGTAGCTTCATTTGCTTCTCCCCGTTGCACCCTCTTTGACAATATCCAAGCATCAGCCCTTCTACCCACTGAGCCCTTGGAAGGCAGCAGCTACATCAGTTGCTTCATTTGCTTCTCCCCGTTGCACCCTCTTTGACAATATCCAAGCATCAGCCCTTCTACTCACTGAGCCCACGGCAGGCAGCAGCTACATCAGTTGCTTCATTTGCTTCTCCCCGTTGCACCCTCTTTGACAATATCCAAGCATCTGCCCTTCTACTCACTGAGCCCTCGGCAGGCAGCAGCTACATCAATTACTTCATTTGCTTCTCCCCATTGCACCCTCTTTGACGATATCCAAGCATCAGCCCTTCTACTCACTGAGCCCTCGGGAGGCAGCAGCTACATCAGTTGCTACATTTGCTTCTCCCCGTTGCACCTTCTTTGACAATATCCAAGCATCAGCCCTTCTACTCACTGAGCCCTTGGCAGGCAGCAGCTACATCAGTTGCTTCATTTGCTTCTCCCCGTTGCACCCTCTTTGACAATATCTAAGCATCAGCCTTCATACTTACTGAACCCTCGGCAGGCAGCAGGTACATCAGTTGTTTAATTTGCTTCTCCCCGTTGCACCCTCTTTGACAATATCCAAGCATCAGCCCTTCTACTCACCGAGCCCTCGGCAGGCAGCAGCTACATCAGTTGCTTTATATGCTTCTCCCCGTTGCACCCTCTTTGACAATATCCAAGCATCAGCCCTTATACTCACTGAGCCCTTGGAAGGCAGCAGCTACATCAGTTGCTGCATTTGTTTCTCTCTGTTGCACCCTCTTTGACAATATCCAAGCATCAGCCCTTCTACCCACTGAGCCCTTGGAAGGCAGCAGCTACATCAGTTGCTTCATTTGCTTCTCCCCGTTGCACCCTCTTTGACAATATCCAAGCATCAGCCCTTCTACTCACTGAGCCCACGGCAGGCAGCAGCTACATCAGTTGCTTCATTTGCTTCTCCCCGTTGCACCCTCTTTGACAATATCCAAGCATCTGCCCTTCTACTCACTGAGCCCTCGGCAGGCAGCAGCTACATCAATTACTTCATTTGCTTCTCCCCATTGCACCCTCTTTGACGATATCCAAGCATCAGCCCTTCTACTCACTGAGCCCTCGGGAGGCAGCAGCTACATCAGTTGCTACATTTGCTTCTCCCCGTTGCACCTTCTTTGACAATATCCAAGCATCAGCCCTTCTACTCACTGAGCCCTTGGCAGGCAGCAGCTACATCAGTTGCTTCATTTGCTTCTCCCCGTTGCACCCTCTTTGACAATATCTAAGCATCAGCCTTCATACTTACTGAACCCTCGGCAGGCAGCAGGTACATCAGTTGTTTAATTTGCTTCTCCCCGTTGCACCCTCTTTGACAATATCTAAGCATCAGCCTTTATACTCACTGAGCCCTCGGCAGGCAACAGCTCCATCAGTTGCTTCATTTGCTTCTCCCTGTTGCACCCTCTTTGACAATATCTAAGCATCAGCCTTCATACTTAGTGAACCCTCGGCAGGCAGCAGGTACATCAGTTGCTTCATTTGCTTCTCTCCGTTGCACCCTCTTTGACAATATCCAAGCATCAGCCCTTATACTCACTGAGCCCTTGGAAGGCAGCAGCTACATCAGTTGCTGCATTCGTTTCTCTCTGTTGCACCCTCTTTGACAATATCCAAGCATCAGCCCTTATACTCACTGAGCCCTTGGAAGGCAGCAGCTACATCAGTTGCTTCATTTGCTTCTCCCCGTTGCACCCTCTTTGACAATATCCAAGCATCAGCCCTTCTACTCACTGAGCACTCGGCAGGCAGCAGCTACATCAATTGCTTCATTTGCTTCTCCCCATTGCACCCTCTTTGACGATATCCAAGCATCAGCCCTTCTACTCACTGAGCCCTCGGGAGGCAGCAGCTACATCAGTTGCTTCATTTACTTCTCCCTGTTGCACCTTCTTTGACAATATCCAAGCATCAGCCCTTCTACCCACTGAGCCCTTGGCAGGCAACAGCTACATCAGTTGCTTCATTTGTTTCTCCCCGTTGCACCCACTTTGACAATATCTAAGCATCAGCCTTTATACTCACTGAGCCCTCGGCAGGCAACAGCTCCATCAGTTGCTTCATTTGCTTCTCCCTGTTGCACCCTCTTTGACAATATCTAAGCATCAGCCTTCGTACTTACTGAACCCTCGGCAGGCAGCAGGTACATCAGTTGCTTCATTTGCTTCTCTCCGTTGCACCCTCTTTGACAACATCTAAGCATCAGCCTTCATACTTACTGAACCCTCGGCAGGCAGTAGGTACACCAGTTGCTTCATTTGCTTCTTCCCGTTGCACCCTCTTTGACAATATCCAAGCATCAGCCCTTCTACTCACTGGGCCCTTGGCAGGCAGCAGCTACATCAGTTGCTTCATTTGCTTCTCCCCGTTGCACCCTCTTTGACAATATCCAAGCATCAGCTCTTAAACTCACTAAGCCCACGGCAGGCAGCAGCTACACCAGTTGCTGCATTCGTTTCTCTCTGTTGCACCCTCTTTAGGCAATATCCAAGCATCAGCCCTTGTACTCACTGAGCCCTCGGCAGGCAGCAGCTACATCAGTTCCTTCATTTGCTACTCCCCGTTGCACCCTCTTTGACAATATCCAAGCATCAGCCCTTCTACTCACCGAGCCCTCGGCAGGCAGCAGCTACATCAGTTGCTTCATTTGCTTCTCCCCGTTGCACCCTCTTTGACAATATCCAAGCATCAGCCCTTATACTCACTGAGCCCTTGGAAGGCAGCAGCTACATCAGTTGCTTCATTTGCTTCTCCCCGTTGCACCCTCTTTGACAATAATCAAGCATCACCCCTTCTACTCACTGAGCCCTCGGCAGGCAGCAGCTACATCAGTAGCTTCATTCGCTTCTCCCCGTTGCACCGTCTTTGACAATATCTAAGCATCAGCCCTACTACTCACTGAGCGCTCGGCAGGCAGCAGCTACATCAGTTGCTTCATTTGCTTCTCCCCGTTGCACCCTCTTTAGATAATATCTAAGCATCAACCTTACACTTGCTGTCGCCTCAGTGGACAATAACTACATTAGTTGCTGCATGCACGTCTTCCTGTTGCACTGTCTTTGCACAATATCTAAGCATCAGCCTTTCTATTCTCTGAATCCCCGGCAGGCAGCTGCTACATTGGTTGCTGCACTCGCTTCTCCTGCTGTATTCTCTCTGGACATATATCTCAGCATCATTCTCAATACTCGCTGCACCCTCTGTGAGCAATAGCTATATTAGTTGCTGCACTCGCTTCTCCCTGCCTCCATTCGATAAATATCTAAGCATCAATCCCTATACACACTACTCCCCCGATGGACAATACCTACATCAGTCTCTGCACTCTCTTCTGCTTCTCCATCCTCTTTGGACAAATATCTCAGCATTATTCTCCATACTCACTGCATCCTCGCAGACAATACACATCAGTTGCACTCGCTGCTTCCTACTTTGTACATTATCTCAGCATCATTTTCCATACTCGCTTCATCCTCAACGGACAATACCTAGATCAGTTGCACTCGCTGCTTCCTACTTTGTACATTATCTCAGTATCATTCTCCATACTCACTGCATCCTCAACGGACCATTAACACCGGTTGCACTCGCTGCTTCCTACTTTGGACATTATCTCAGCATCATTTTCCATACTCGCTGCATACTCAACGGACAATACCTACATCAGTTGCACTCGCTTCTTTCTACTCTGCCTTCTATGGAAAAATATCTCAGTATGATTCTCCATACTCACTGCATCCTCAACGGACCATTAACATCGGTAGCACTCGCTGCTTCCTACTTTGTACATTATCTCAGTATCATTCTCCATACTCACTGTATCCTCAGTGGACCATAAACATCAGTTGCACTCGCTGCTTCCTACTTTGTACATTATCTCAGTATCATTCTCCATACTCACTGCATCCTCAACGGACCATTAACACCGGTTGCACTCGCTGCTTCCTACTTTGTACATTATCTCAGTATCATTCTCCATACTCACTGTATCCTCAACGGACCATAAACAGCGGTTACACTTGCTGCTTCCTACTTTGTACATTATCTCAGTATCATTCTCCATACTCACTGTATCCTCAACGGACCATAAACATCGGTTGCACTCGCTGCTTCCTACTTTGTACATTATCTCAGTATCATTCTCCATACTCACTGTATCCTCAACGGACCATAAACATTGGTTGCACTCGCTGCTTCCTACTTTGTACATTATCTCGGTATCATTCTCCATACTCACTGCATCCTCAACGGACCATTAACACCGGTTGCACTCGCTGCTTCCTACTTTGGACATTATCTCAGCATCATTTTCAATACTCGCTGCATCCTCAACGGACAATACCTACATCAGTTGCACTCGCTTCTTTCTACTCTGCCTTCTATGGAAAAATATCTCAGTATCATTCTCCATACTCACTGCATCCTCAACGGACCATTAACATTGGTTGCACTCGCTGCTTCCTACTTTGTACATTATCTCAGTATCATTCTCCATACTCACTGTATCCTCAGTGGACCATAAACATCGGTTGCACTCGCTGCTTCCTACTTTGTACATTATCTCAGTATCCTTCTCCATACTCACTGCATCCTCAACGGACCATTAACACCGGTTGCACTCGCTGCTTCCTACTTTGTACATTATCTCAGTATCATTCTCCATACTCACTGTATCCTCAACGGACCATAAACATCGGTTGCACTCGCTGCTTCCTACTTTGTACATTATCTCAGTATCATTCTCCATACTCACTGTATCCTCAACGGACCATAAACATCGGTTGCACTCGCTGCTTCCTACTTTGTACATTATCTCAGTATCATTCTCCATACTCACTGTATCCTCAACGGACCATAAACATCGGTTGCACTCGCTGCTTCCTACTTTGTACATTATCTCAGTATCATTCTCCATACTCACTGTATCCTCAACGGACCATAAACAAGGGTTGCACTCGCTGCTTCCTACTTTGTACATTATCTCAGTATCATTCTCCATACTCACTGCATCCTCAGTGGACCATAAACATCGGTTGCACTCGCTTCTTTCTACTCTGCCTTCTATTGAAAAATATCTCAGCATCAATCTCCATACACAGGGCATCCTCTGGGTACAAAACACTCACTTCTTCCTGCCCTCTTTGGACAATATCTGAGCATCATTCTCCATTCTCCCTCCATCCTCAGCGGACAATACCTACATCAGTTGCTGCACTCGCTTCTGCTTGCTGCTCCCTCTTTGGACACATATCTCTGCCTCGGTTTCTATGCGTGCTTCGCCCTGTCTGTTCTTGTTGCATCAGCTCTCGGTGGTATCTGATATCAGCTGCGTCTCCGAGATCCTGCAATGACCTCAATCATACGGAGCTATATTTTTGCTCAGGCAATCAATTCTTGCTGATTGTCATTGGATTTTTATATGATGAAGCACCATTGTCTGAACACCTTCAACATATTGTACTCAGAGCCAGGGCGGCTTCTAGAACAAGGCCATGCTAGGCAGCACCTAGAAGGCCACCCACAGTAAAAGTAACGCTATTATCTGGGATGGCTGGTGGAATATTGCTTTGACTATCCTAGCAAATGTCATTGCACCAGCCTTGATCACTATCACAGTGTATGTCATTACACCAGATCTGATCACTATCACAGTGAATGTCATTACACCAGATCTGATCACTATCACAGTGAATGTCATTACACCGGATCTGATCGGTATCACAGTGAATGTCATTACACCAGACCTGATCGCTATCACAGTGCATGTCATTACACCAGACTTGATCACTATCACAGTGAATGTCATTACACCAGATCTGATCACTATCACAGTGAATGTCATTACACCGGATCTGATCACTATCACAGTGAATGTCATTATACCAGACCTGATCGCTATCACAGTGAATGCATTGCACCAGCCTTGATCACTATCACAGTGAATGTCATTACACCAGATCTGATCGGTATCACAGTGAATGTCATTACACCAGACCTGATCACTATCACAGTGAATGTCATTACACCAGATCTGATCGGTATCACAGTGAATGTCATTACACCAGACCTGATCGCTATCACAGTGAATGTCACTACACCAGACCTGATCACTATCACAGTGAATGTCATTACACCAGACCTGATCGCTATCACAGTGAATGTTATTACACCAGACCTGATCGCTATCACAGTGAATGTCATTGCCCCAGCCTTGATCACTATCACAGTGAATGTCATTACACCAGACCTGATCGCTATCACAGTGAATGTTATTACATCAGACCTGATCACTATCACAGTGAATGTCATTACACCAGACCTGATCGCTATCACAGTGTATGTCATTACACCAGACCTGATCACTATCACAGTGAATGTCATTACACCAGACCTGATCACTATCACAGTGAATGTCATTACACCAGACCTGATCGCTATCACAGTGAATGTTATTACACCAGACCTGATCGCTATCACAGTGAATGTCATTGCACCAGACCTGATCGCTATCACAGTGAATGTCATTACACCAGACCTGATCGCTATCACAGTGAATGTTATTACACCAGACCTGATCGCTATCACAGTGAATGTCATTGCCCCAGCCTTGATCACTATCACAGTGAATGTCATTACACCAGACCTGATCTTTATCACAGTGAATGGTATTACACCAGACCTGATCTCTATCACAGTGAATGTTATTACACCAGACCTGATCGCTATCACAGTGAATGTCATTACAGCAGACCTGATCACTATCACAGTGAATGTCATTACACCAGACCTGATCACTATCACAGTGAATGTCATTACACCAGACCTGATCGCTATCGTAGCAAATATCATTTCAAAGACCTTGACTACTATCGCAGCAAACATCATTGCAGAAGCTGTGATCACTATTGTAATGTCTTCATATGGAAAGGCCCAATCTCACCACGTGTCCCCTTCAATTTGGGTGTGTGAGGGGAGGTGGTGTGTGTGTTGGTGTGTGAAAAGTGTGTGTGTAGGGGGTTGTTGTGTGTGTGGGTGTGAGTGTTGATTGTGTGAGTGTGAGTGTGAGTGTGTGTGTGTGGTCCGTGTGTGTGTGGTGTGTGTGTGTGATGTGCGTGCGTGTGTGATGTATGTGTACGTGTGGGTGTGTGGTGGTGTGTGTGTGTGTGTGTGTGGAGGGGTTGTGTGTGCACGTGATGTGTGTGTGTAGGTGTGGTGGTGTGTGTGAGTATTAAGTCTGTGTGTGTGTGTCTGGATGAGGTGTGGTGGTGTGTGAGTGTTGTGTGTGTGTGGGCACACTGTAAAAGGTGTTCAAATGCGGTAACTTTATTTGATTAAAAATATAATCATAAAAACAGGACATACATACCATACATATACAGAATAAGTAATTAAAATGACCAAAGTGATATAAAAATGTGAGTTTTAAAACTAAGTAGCAGCAACATTTTAAAAAAGATTGATAATGTAACAAAAAAAGTAGGTGTTACTGTCAGAGTCTGTGAAGAAGACCCAGAATTATAAAGAGACCCAGAGAGTGTGAACATTTCATTAAAACAGCTGTCAAATGCCGATATCGATGAAGAATCATTGGGTTCGCATACCCTAGTATTGCGGGCACAAAGAACACAGGGGAGGCCATGGTAAGGCGTTGTGGGTCTACAGTTGTGTTTTAGTCACCTGTAGCCCTCTTTAAAATTGCTACCCGGCCTACAATTTGCTGGTTAAATTTACGATATACATAGTGAATAAAAATTATAAAACTTATGTTTAAGGCTGTGTTCTCTGGGTTCAAAGCCGCAATGATTGCCTGCTTACAGGACCGACCTCCCAGTGTCATGCATGTGGCTCGAAGCTGGTCTGGCAAAAGTTCTGTTGTATTCTTACCGTAGGAAACACTGAGTCCACCCTTCATCATGGAGGCTTGCATTGGGTATCTAGTTGGGGTGGGCAAAATTTAAAGGTTTATTCCCATGAACTTTGTGTGAGAAATATTTGGGAAGTTTGACGCAAGCTGGGTTTTACAACTAAAGTGGGACTTTTGCAAGCGTTTCGTATGGAAGTGTCAATTGTACTTTCCTTCATGGCTGTGGAGGGGAAAGGCTTAGCGAGGTATGCACCTATGTCCAAAATGCATGCACTTTCCGGTGCAACACTTCAAAGTACTCAATCATGTATGCATCCTCATACAACATACGTATGAGTTACCAAAGCGAGATTGGCCTTGCAATCAGGGAACGTTGTAAGCTACTTGAAGGCCATCAATCAGGAACTACGCGAAACGTCCTCGCGTGATAATGTGCCATTGCACGAGCAGCCGAAGCTATGGAGCAGCAGGTAGATGAACCTTGTGTCCTGCCAGCTGGTGTCCATGTAAGGGATGCGTGGGGATGCCCAGTCTGTGAAGGCGTCTCTGCAGCTGTTGCCCACCTTGGCAGACACTAGAGCAGCTGTTCACAGCTGTAGCTCAAGGACTCGAGCACTGGTCCCTCTGATGGAAAGCCATTGATGACTTCTGCTGCGGCAAACTCCTGTCCTGCCTTCATGAGTGAAGCACAGAGCATCTCTCTGGTGGTCAATGTGAGCACCATGTACCCTACCCCCCCCCCCTTCTCTTCTCCATCCACATTTTAGGCAATACTTTTGTAGTACTACTTCAGGTACTCTTAAATGGCTCTATGATTTGGCCACAAAATCAAAAATGGGATTAAATGGGAATATTCAGACAATTTGCTTATACAAATAATAAACATAGAAAGGCATGTTCCCTCTTTAAACTTTCACTAATAGGGAACCGACAATTTTTGTGTCAATTTACAAAGGCCTTAGGGGTATGTAAAGTAGTACTCCTGCACTGCTATTTCAAGTACTCATCACTGCCTTTGTGAGTCTGCCCGGTGCAAACTAGAGTAAAACATTGGCACTTCTCTCAGTGAAAACTGAAACAAAACAGTGTGTTTTTGAGGAAAAATGAGTAGGAATAACGGTCACAAGTGGAGTCAAATTACGGGGGGTTTCACAGTTGCTTGAGCCCGACACTTTTTAATGTGTATGTCCGCCCGCTATCAGAGATCATTTGTTCTTCAGGCTCTACGATGGTGTCATACGTGGACGACATTCAGATTGTTGTCTCCCTATCACCTAACTCAGACTCAACCTCTGGATATCTTATGCCTTGTCTGTAGCAGGAGACTAGTTGAATGGCAACAAGTTGTTTCAAACTCAATAGGGAGAAAACAGAGGTGATGGTGATGGGAAAATCCTTCACTCTGGGATCAACTCCTCTTGCCCCGAGGTCTGGGGGACTGCCCCTCCCCCGGACCAGAAATAAAGAGCCTGCGAGTTATATAAGGATTTTAACTTTGAGCTACCAGGCAAGGAAAGTTGGAGGTACCTGTTTTGGTCTCTTAAGATCCCTTTGGAAGTCGATCAAATGGCTCCCCATCGAATGATGGAGGACAGTGATCCAGGGACTGGTACTGTCCCGCCTTGATTACGGCAATTCTCTCTATTTAGATAGCCCCTCACACTTCATCAGGAAGTTGCAAGTCATCCAAATGCTGCAGCTTGAGCTCGGCTGGGGTTACCTAGAATGTACTCAGCACACCCGTTCATCATCGGTGGCTGCCTATGAGCAAAAGAGTAGAGTTCAAGGCCTTATGGATTGGCCACAGAATCAAACACTCGGCTGACCCTCATCCCCTTCGGCATCTTATTACTCCATACAATGCCTGTGGAGAGCTCAGATCGAACAATCTCTTTGTTCTTGCCGTCCCCAGAATTAAGAAAGCAAGAGCTCATTTGTCTACCTGCTTCCCAAGCTCTGGAACTCTCTCCCTTTTCGCCTCAGATCAAATAAGAATCTGCTGAGCTTTAGGAAGCGATCGAAACCACACCTCTTCAGTTAAAGCAGCGCCCTCTTCACGCGTCCTGTTGAGCACCGAAGAGCCCGTGTGTGGGTAGCTGTGCGCTGTATAAAAACACTAGAACAATAATGGACGGATGATTCCATTATTTATCTCAGAAATCCATTACATTATTTTTACATCATTAATCAATTATTTCTGCTAAATAATCTATTATCAATTGATATTTACGCCATTGATAATGTACTAAGATTCAACAAATTCAATTTATAATTTAAATTCCTGATTGATTTGTTTAAATGGAGCTTTTAAATAAACTATACTATATTAATAAAAGGAACAAAATTAGTTGTTACTTAGAAGTAAAATATAGACCTGAATAATACACGCGGGTATCATACGTTTGGGTCCATGCATTGGACTCCATAAACAAATTCATATTGCATACAGCAATTTCTTCTATAAGTGTTGGAAGTTAAAATATTACATATTTTACTTACAAGTTAATTGTGCAGGGAGAGAAATGAATTACCTCATTCACCACCCATCATTAAACATTTCAGGGTATTCTGGGAGAGTTCTAGAGAATGGCAGAACCAGGCAGCCACATTGACCCCCCCACCAGGAGTCACGCAAGGTGTCTTCGAAGCAGCTGTGTCTCCGTTGTTGCATCGATGGGTTTGTGAAGCGGGCACCAGCCCAACGCATGGGTGTTCCCTGTACAGACTCATAGCCTAATCTGGACTGCCAGCCAACCAATCCTGGGAGCACTGCTTGATCTTCATGCTCACTGAAGTGGACACACTCAGATCAGATCGAGGCTTACAGCTCAGTGAGATGAACACAGCTTCCCATGGGTCCCTGTCCAATCAGCGTACTCCGCTGCTGTCCACACACACCTCTGCTGGAACCAAGTAATATTTGATGCCATTTTTAGTGCAGAGACCTTGCCCCGAGGAGCAGTAGGGCGCGCTACAGAGGAACAAGATATGTCCCACATGAGAAGTTACAAGGGATGGGGACCATTTACAGAGCTCTCTTGGGACCCGGTACCATGAAGAGGGAGAAGTTATGGTACATTGCTCAAGAACAAAGGATAAGTTTTCCGGTGAGAAGAAGGTGGGAAGAAATATCACCCTTGAGACTCCTGCTGAAAAGCAGAAGGGATGGTTGGTCTGGGGCGGAGTGGGGGTGTGGGGCATCATACCACAATCTTGGCTCACTTAAGGAAAAGGGTTGATGCAGTGTGTAGTCTTTGCACATTATAGGATGGCCTGGCCAATGAGGTGCTTCCAGGTGTGCGGGTGCCGTTAGGTTAAGTCTGACTGAGGTAGTCCGGGGTCTTAAGAATGAAGCCTTGTGCATCAGGCACTGATCTTGGAACTGATTTTAGGGTGGGAGAGACGTGATCAAAGCTCCACTCAATGGTGGTAAATGAAGCTGCAAGAAGCACAGTTTGAGTGGAGGCAGGACAGGCTGAGGGAAGTAAGTTAATTTTACACCACGTTTAACATGCATGTCTTGGCATAATCAAACCTGTGGCCCACTGCATAGGCCCGGTTAAAGGATTTCTGTGACATTTGAAATATTTATAAACAACCGCAATGGACCGCACTCCGCTAGCTCCTCCTCCGGGTCGCCCCAAGGGAAGCTGGTACATGAAGTTCTTGAGTGGTTCACCCCAGTGGGTGCAAGTAAGTACTTGTTGAACTGATGATCTCTGATGGAGTTCTTGAGTGGTTCACCCCAGTGGGTGCAAGTAAGTACTTGTTGAACTGATGATCTCTAGACCCGATACATGTCCCGGGTTTTGAAATATCGCCCGAGACATGGCTCGGGTTTCGGGATAACTTCCCTCCTCAGTAGAGAAAATAGTTAGGGATGAAATATTGACTGGCACCACTTAACTTCTATGATATGAGAAGTCTGATATGGCCAATGGTTTGGGGAACATGTTGATATATGACCCAGGCTGCTTTGTCATGGCGGCAGGGCCGCCTCCTGGCTGCCGGTCCATTATGGATACTGTCTCCACTCTGTCCTGAACTTTACTGCGCCCGTGTCCTGAACAGGTGTGTCCATCTAGTTGTTTCAATGGAAGCAAATCATGACTACAACACCCAGAATGCATTATGTTATCACACAAAGGTCCTTAACTGGAAGCTCTGTCCTTAATGACCTGGACGGAGGTGGTCATCCTAAATGGCGAAGATCTCATGCACGTCTTGTAGAAGCCCAATGACTTGTTTTCTCTCCCAGATTGTGCCTGTGTTTCTAAAGACAGCAGGCATCCTGCACTCGTTTCCAAATAATTAACAGCTGCATGAGGAGACATGGATGGAGATGGTGGCCGCCAGATGCATTTTCTCCTGTTACTTCCCTGCCTGTGGCAGCGTACCTTATCCTACTAACTTAGCTGCTCACTTACAGCAGTGCACAAATGGTTAATTTTTGTGGGTCCCTGATTGTTGCACATTCTTCCGGTTTGCACAAATTTTACGTTTTGCAGTAAAAAACGGGTGGCTTTATTCCATCACAGCATGGTAAAACCATACAGACAGGAGTACAGTGGATAACCCAACAGTAACATTGTTGCTGTTTGTTATTCCTCATTTATTTGCACTTAACGCAAAATTATGAGACAATACAGAGCAGTATCTTTATTGCAGCCGCATAGTATGATTCTCTAGATTTTCTGCGGGTCCCAAACTCAGCCCATTCGTTTTCAGGTCTGTCTTTTCTCTGATCTGATTATTGGTCCTCTGTGTCTCTCTCTGACCTTTTCCAGTTCACTTCCTTTTTACTGACACTGTTTCCTGCATTTCCGGCCATTTTCTGTGAAGAACTTCTTGCCTCCTCATTGGCGTATATCTTGTGAGTGCTTTTTCTAGCGCGGTGCTGGAATATGCTCATTATTCATTGACAGTGTTATTTACGCTCATCTGTTAAAAATGAAGATGAGGGGGTTCTGGAGCCTAGGAAGCAAGCAGGGCTCTGCAAGAGTCCGCGACTCACTCTGAGTCCTGCAGGCTTGCTTCATGGTCACTGAAATGCACACCAGAGCTCGCGGAGTGCTTACGGGCACATGGCCAGCCATGCTGAGATCATCCCGCTCTCGAATGGATACCAGCGCGGGAGAGCGGCTGTGGTCAGGAGCTGAGGTAATGGCTGCACTGTAGGCACGTACAACCGCAGCAGGCCTCCGGTTTTATGATGCAGGCCGGTAATATAATAGCGTGTAGTGCTGTTCATGTGCTTTAAAATGCTGATAAAAATATATTAAACACACATGTAGAAGAATGTACAATGTATGTTAGAACAATAATTTGGCCTTCAAGTCTTTGCCAGGCTGAAACCTGGAAATTGATGGCAGATAAGGATCACCGGGCCCATTCACTCTGCCTTCTTGGAGATCTCTTGCAGGCCGCAGAAGAAGCAAAATGGAGGGACGGACCACTCTTAATCACAAGCCATCCGTTTCTGCCTCAAGTCTTCTTGAGTGCGCATGTCCTGTTAGCCTTTCCTCAGCTCTGTTGAAAGGGCAATCTGAAAAGTGTTTAAAGGGAAAACTCGAATGAACCTCGATTCTTCTGGCATTGCCTCAGTGGCATTAAATAACTACAAATATAAATAAATACATTTTGAGATGTGGTGCCCAGACAACAGTATCTCAGATTGTGCCGGTGGACCATACTTTAGTTAGAAACTTTATCCTGAAAGCAGTTCCCTGGTGTGATCCGAGAGTAGAAGACAGATGGAAGTCTCTGTGTTTGGAGGTGTTCCCCTCCTTCCACGGTGTAAGGACTGCTTTGCCCTGACTGGATTCTTGCTCCAGGGTAAGCCCAGTTGGTTAGTTACTCTTTAGCATCACCCTGGGCTCTTCTTTAGGAAGCATGTCATTCGCAGCTGTCTTCTCCAGCACCATCTCTTGGTACAAAACAATCCTTCCATTGACAAGCATCTGTGATCTATTTACTATAAATGTCACCATCCTGTCCACTAAGATTCAACTGTGGCTGAGCAACTCCCGCATCAAACTGCCAAGAATGTCAAACAATTGCAGGAAATAGATTTCCATCAAAAACTGCAAAGGTTCTTGATTTGTTTTTTGGTGTTCTTTAAGAAAAGAAAAAAAAATATTTAAACGCAAACTGCAAAATTTCTCCACTAAAAGAGGTATAAAATATTGCGCCATCCTGCTACGCATTCAATTATGCAAAATTGATTTTCTGGGATAAATGTATGACTACTCTTCATGTAATGTCAGCAGCAGCCTTTGATATGATATCACAGTCCATTCCATCTTTTTGTCTTCCATGGAGATGGTGAACAGAGTTCTGGACTTCATTTGTTGAATCCTTTTGGGCTGAAACCTGTTCATCCGACAAACTGCACTCAGATGTGACGGGAGAAGGGAATATTCTAAGAGTGTGGGAAGGGACATTGTGAAGTTCTGGTGATCAAAGAAGGGGAGAGGGTGTGGCTTAACGGCTATGGCGTCCGACATTGAGACTGTGGAACCAGGTTTTAGTCTGGCAGGAGTCTCACACATCCTGTGATCCTGGGCAAATCACGTAATCCCCCCCGTGTCTGAAAAATGAATGTGTACCTCTGTAACGCAACTGGTGTTCATGTAAAATGCTCTGATACCTTGGGGTTGAGTTCGCGCTATATAAAACTACAACAAAAAAAATAATCAAACATCAGTCTTTTTTGTCCTTTTTTCTGGACACTTGGAATTCCCTTCTCCTCAGCCTATCTTTGCAAGGCGTTTTAAAGGTCCTTCCTTGCTAATCTTCAGCCCGATCACAAAACATTTTTATTGGTGCTATTTCTTGTTATTGGTTAGAGGTAAAGGGATTTTTTGCTTGGAACACTTTTTACCACCGTATTATGGAAACAACATTCTAGTAGTGGTAATATGAGATGAGAACATTTGTGTATATTTACAGTGTGGAGTTTTGTTACGTGGTGATGAGTTCTGCAGTTTGGTTTCTGCGATTGGTTTTCTTCTGCTTTATTGCAATCTGATGTTTTTTTTGCTTCGTGCTGCAGTTGTTATGTTGTGTTATGTTTGACTGCTTTGTTGTGATGTGCCCTCTTATGTTTTCAATGTATTGTTGTGTTGGTTTATGCATATGACTCTATTTTCTGTTGTGTACTTTAGATACACCATCAAATGCAGCACCATTTCCAACCAAAACCAGCACGTGCACTGAATATTCCAACAAGCAACCATTTACCACTGTCTCAGGTGGTACAATCCTCTGCTCCGGCTCTACAGTACTTAAACCACCAGTCAGCCCAAGACTGTGGCAGAGACTGAGCCTTAGCTTAGCAGAGACAATGTTCACTTTATGAGTTATGGACCCTGAGCTTGACTTACTGCTCCCAAAGCTCACTTGATGTTATTCATCCCTTTTGATTTTCTGCTGCTTGGTATCATTTTTTATCTTTCTCCAGAGTGAGCTATATTCACTTTTTTATTTTGTAATGTACTGTTAGTGTCGATTTCTTATATTTGGAAGGTATCATTGGCATATTAATTGTTCATACAGTTCTCTTTTACCCTTGAGATGGATTATATTTCAAAAGGTCTTTAAAATTCGAAGACTCCTGACATCTGTACTCTGCCCTGATCCGTACATCTGTATTCTGCCCTGATTTGCGTATATCTGTACTCTGCCCTGATCCACATACATCTGTACTCTGCCCTGATCCATACATCTGTATTCTGCCCTGATCTGCATACATCTGTACTCTGCCCTGATGCACATACATCTGTACTCTGCCCTGATCCGCGTACATCTGTACTCTGCCCTGATCCACGTACATCTGTACTCTGCCCTGATCCACGTACATCTGTACTCTGCCCTGATCTGTGTACATCTGTGCTCAGCCCTGATCCGTGTACATCTGTACTCTGCCCTGATCCACATACATCTGTACTCTGCCCTGATCCATACATCTATATTCTGCCCAGATCTGCGTACATCTGTACTCTGCCCTCATCCGTGTACATCTGTACCCTGCCGTGATCTGCGTACATCTGTACTCTGCCCTGATCCACGTACATCTGTACTCTGCCCTGATCCACGTACATCTGTACTCTGCCCTCATCCGTGTACATCTGTACTCTGCCCTGATCTGCGTACATCTGTACTCTGCCCTGATCCACGTACATCTGTACTCTGCCCTGATCCGTGTACATCTGTACTCTGCCCTGATCTGTGTACATCTGTGCTCTGCCCTGATCCGTGTACATCTGTACTCTGCCCTGATCCACATACATCTGTACTCTGCCCTGATCCATACATCTGTATTCTGCCCAGATCTGCGTACATCTGTACTCTGCCCTCATCCGTGTACATCTGTACTCTGCCCTGATCTGCGTACATCTGTACTCTGCCCTGATCTGCGTACATCTGTACTCTGCCCTGATCCACGTACATCTGTACTCTGCCCTGATCCGTGTACATCTGTATTCTGCCCTGATCTGCGTACATCTGTACTCTGCCCTGATCCACGTACATCTGTACTCTGCCCTGATCCGTGTACATCTGTATTCTGCCCTGATTTGTGTACATCTGTATTCTGCCCTGATCTGTGTACATCTGTACTCTGCCCTGATCCGCGTACATCTGTACACTGCCCTGATCCGTGTACATCTGTACTCTGCCCTGATCCACGGAGGCCATTTTCTCAAGTGTTTGCTTCTGCTCATCTCTTCTCTCTTATTCACTCAGGTTGTCTTTTTGGCAAGTATTGTGTTTATATATCTATGGTTGACGGAATAAAGTATTTTCCCACAGTTCAAGCGGGAGAAGTGTTTGAATCTTGTAAAGTACCGCTTCTTCAGCCCGACGAAGTGGAACCCAACTTGGGCAGCTTGTCGCGGAACCGCCAGAATCTCCCCGCAGCTGCATCAGACCGGTTAATACTGTGAAGTAGAACATATTATTGGCAAGTGGTTGGGTGACAAATTCACCGCCAGGGGACAGCGAAGTGGGTTACATAATTTTTAATAATTCCGAAACGTCTGAAGTCAGTTGAAAGAAACGCGGGTTGACGGCGAGAGGCCTTTTCGTATTCCTGGTTAGGGAGCGGTGAAGAGAGAACAAAGTTCTCCTTTACTACTGCTTTGGGTATTCCGATACAGCGTGTTCCATGCAGAAAGTTGGCTGCTGGGCTGGCGCCAAGTTTTAGCGGCCTGGAGCTCCATGGAGCTTTTCAAGGCTCCATGTGCCTGCCAACGACACTGTGTGGGTTGGAGGGAAAAAACTTCAGAGCATGAGACAATATGGAAGCCTGAGAAACATTACCTGAACCAGTGCAATAGCTCTTCTTGGCCAACCATAACTGATGGCAAAGAGATGTGGCCACAGACCTATTTTGTGGATGCTGATTTGGGGGAGTGCCATGTTGCAACCACAACTCATTAACTTACTTTAAGATTGAAACTTCTGAGCTTTGAGGTGAAGCAGTCCAGGAATGTGTTTTTCCAACTTTTGCCTCCTCTGTTTGATTTCCTCCAGACATGTTCTGATCTCCTAGCACTGCCAGGCGGCATACCAGTGGACCCCAAGTCTGCTGCTAGAAGGGGAGAGTCCCTAAGGTGCCCCATTTTCTTTGATGGATAGCATAACCGACTCCTTTTGTGGCGGGTCTTGATTAGCATAAGTCTATAAATCATCTTTTGGTTCCGGCCCGCTAGCTGTAGGCAGGGAGGGGTGCATACTGCTACCATAGGTACAATGAATAGAGTCCCTTCAAAGGGCCCTGTGTAACTAACCATTTGCTTGCAGTGGTGGAGGAAGAGTTAATGGGACCCCTTAAGAGGCATCCACAGTGCACTTACGAAGCTCACCTCTAGAGGGCGCGGAAATGCCCGTCACTCCTTTGCACGTAATCCCTTTCCCGAGAGCGTTTGCAAAATGACATTGACAAGCCCAGGAGTTGTGTTTAAAGTTCTCACCTCCCCCCATATCAGCGTCATTCAAAAAGCCCCAGACTTTGCCCTTGTAAATGCACAGATCCATAAGTGGCCAGGGACAATTATGCTTTCTAGAAATGCCCTTTTCTAATTGTGCAAATTGGTCCTTTAGCAACTCCTCTAAATATAAAGATCTGTGGGCTTTAGAGGCCACGTGAACCGCCTTGAACACACGAAAAGACCTGATGAGATCGTAGTCATGTGACCAAGCAGTCATCTGTCTCATAGTAGGATCGGCCAACCGTCCTGGAAGGAGAAAACATTGATGCTCTCTGCAGCTGATGGAACCGCAAACATCTCCCTGGCTGCAGATCACACTCATTTGTTGCTCACCGCATGACCAGTAGTGTAGCTATCAAGGGATCCCCAATGCACTTAGGATGATCGTGAATTTGTTGCTCACCGTATGGCCGGTAGTGTAGCTATCAAGGGATCCCCCATTCACTTAGGATGATCGTGAATTTGTTGCTCACTGCATGGCCGGTAGTGTAGCTATCAATGGATCCTCCATGCACTTAGGATGATTGTGAATTTGTTGCTCACCACATGGCCCGTAGTGTAGCTAGCAAGGGATCCCCATGCACTTAGGATGAACGTGAATTTGTTGCTCACCGCATGGCCAGTAGTGTAGCTAGCAAGGGATCCTCCATGCATTTAGGATGGTTGCGAATTTATTTGCTCACCATAGCTGATGGAACCGTGCACGTCTCCCTGACTGTAGATCGCATTCATGGCAGGTAGTGTCGCTTGCAAGGGATCCTCCATTCATTTAGGATGATTGTGAATTTGTTGCTCATCATAGCTGATGGAACCGTGCACGTCTCCCTGAGTGTAGATCGCATTCACGGCTGGTAGTGTCGCTTGCAAGGGATCCCCATGCACTTGAATGAATGAATGAAGATGTGCTTATATAGCGCATGGCTACCCGGGGGCATCCCAGCGCTGCGGAGTGCAAGTCAAGGAGACGGTGGAATTATGGAAATAGCCAGGTCTTAAGTTGTTTTCTGAATGACAAATAGTTGGCTTCCCTACGAATAGAGAGGGGGAGAGTATTCCAGAGTCTCGGGGCATTGTAAGAAAGGAGGCGACCTCCTGATCGGGCCCTTCTGATTCTGGAGACCACCGCTAGATGAAGTTGGTCTGACCGGAGATTTCTTGTGGCTTTATAGGGTTTCAGTAGGTTTTTGATGGCGGGAGGGCCTTTATTATGAAAGATTTTGTGTGCGATACAGAGGGTCTTGAAATGAATTCTCTCTTGTATTGGTAGCCAATGTAATGCGTCCAAGGCAGGCTTGGCTGAGCAACGGCTATTAGTGTCAGTGAGAAATCTGGCGGCTGAGTTTTGAATAATCTGAAGTTTTTAAATAACTGCTCTCGGTGCGCCTAGATAAAGGGCATTGCCATAGTCCAGCCTGGAAAGGACAAGTGCCTGAACCACAAGCTTTCTTGAATGGGTAGGCAAGAGTGGGAGTACTTTACGTAAGGTGCGGAGTACACCATAGCAGGTAGCCGCCGTTTTCCTTGCTTGGGTTCTGAAAGTAAGATCATGATCAAGCCATATGCCCAGACTTTTTATTTCCTGTTTGGATAATGGTGCAGGCCCCATACATGTCGGCCATGACTTGCTGGGATTGAAGCTAGCTTTATTGCCCAGCAGCATGAGCTCAGTTTTATCGCCATTGAGCTTAAGATGAGAGGAACTCATCCAATTGTTAACTTCTTTGAGGCATGAGCAGAGATTGATGGAAGACTGTTCTTCCTGATTCAGTGCCACAATGAGCTGGGTGTCATCTGCGTAGGTGACCAGTTGGATTCCAAACAGGGCGACTATCTGTGCTAGTGGAGACATATATACATTAAAAAGGGTGGGGCTCAGGGAAGAACCCTGGGGTAGCCCACATTGGAGAGGGACAGGTTGGGACCGAGTGTTCCCTTCAAATACCTGGAAGAATCTTTCTTCCAGGAATGACTTCAGCCAAGACAGGGCTTTACCCATTACTCCCACATTTCTGAGACGGTGAATCAAAGTGCGATGGTTCACCGTGTCAAAGGCGGCGCTCAGATCTAAAAGGATGATGGCTGAGGATCCTCCAGCATCCACAATTTTCCGTGATTCTTCTACTACCGCAATTAACCCAGTCTCGGTGCTCTGGCCAGGGCGGAAGCCTGTCTGTGAGGAGTGAAGCAGATTAAAGGTTTCCAGATGGGTGGAGAGTGTCTGGTTAACATGTTTTTCTGCGACCTTGCTAATGCCTGGAAGAATCGAAATGGGTCGATAGTTGCCCAGATCCAAAGGGTCCAGGTGGGGTTTTTTTTAGGAGGGCCCTTACCATGGCATTTTTCCAATCACGGGGGACTATTCCAGGGGTTAAGGAGGCATTGACTAAGTTGGTAATGGGAGGAATAATAGTGGGGATTGCACGTTTAAGAATATTGAGGGGAGCAGGGTCGCTTGGGGAACCACTTTTTATTGATTCTATGATGTGACGAAGGAGTTCCTCAGAAAGAGGGGCGAATGCTTCGAGGCAACTGTTGTTTTCCAGAGGTTCTGGGTTAGGCATAGGGTCCATTTGTGTTAGGTGGGAGAAGATTAAGAATATTTTTTATTTTTGAGGAGAAGGAGCCTGCCAGGTCTTCACAGTGACGGCCGGTGGGGTCGGCTGCGAGAGGGGGGTCAGGGGTTCGAGTGAGATTTTTTACAATTCGGAAAATTTCTTTGGGAGAGTTGATAGACGCTTGGATTTTTTCCTCATAGTAGGCGGCCTGTGTTGCTCTGAGTGCTGTTTTGTAGGATGTGATAGATGATCTATAAACTAATTTTTTCTCGCTTGAATAATCTTTCCTCCAGGCTCGTTCTAATTTTTTACATTGTTGTTTTAGATTGCGAAGGCTAGGGGTAAACCAGGGAGATTTGTTAGGTCCGCTTTTTTGTAGGCTATTTTTGCGAGGGAGTACTGTGTTTAGTGAGTTTTCTATCCATGAATAGAACTTCCTGTTTGCAGTTACAGGATTGGGATCGGGAATGGGAATGGTCTGTTCGAGTTCGTGGGTCCAATTCTTGATATTAAGTTTGGGCCAATGGCGAGCCCAAGTACGGGATGACAGCAGGTGAGTGTGTATATGGGGAGGGTGCCATGAAAAAGGGATCAGAAAGTTGTCTGACCACGGAAGGGGGATAGGATCCAGTCCTTCTAGCTCTATTATGTCGGAGAAAATGGGGTCAAGAAGATGGCCCTTCGAGTGTGTGGCAAGATGGTTTTTCAGATGCAGCTGAAATGCTGCGAGGTCATGGGTGAGGTCAGTCGCCACTTTATGAGAGAGCTCATCAAGGTGTAGATTAAAGTCTCCTAATAATCATAGGAGTCTATGTCTGCTCTTTTCTCTTACAAACCACAGATGCTTCCGCTGAGATAACGACCGGCGTCCTGCATGGTATCTTTCACATCAGGCTTGAAAAACCCGCCCCCTAACTACTGCCCTCACTGCCCCTCACTGTTCACATCCTGCATCATCCTGTACCCAACGTTCTAAGCATACTTCTCAAAACTGACTACAACTCCCAGAATGCACCTTGTTTTGGCTTGAAAAGTGATACGTGAAAAGACGGTTCCCACATGATAGGAATCCTTACGCTCTCCCTTCTTCGAGGTACTACTGCTCAGTCCAGCTGAAGAAAGGAAGCTCCAGATGTAAGAGATCATAGAGCGTGGCGGCCACTGTCTACATGAGGGTGAGTCATCACCACCGAAGGGGCGGAAAGGATGGATTATCTAGAGGTTTTGTAGCCTGAAGGTTACTTCATGGTTCTGTATCCCCAGGTCACTTATGTTGGCATCTCGTTGGCACTGCCATGCTGTGCTTATCTACCAGCATGATACAATGCACCCGCCCAGTGTCTGACACAGATGACATGCCCTCAACCAAGCAATTCGCGCCCAATCACTTGTCTGGAGAGAGGATCTAAAATCATGATTCTTTATATATGACATCACAGCTCGTTGCCATGGAAATGACAGTCAACGCGGATTACGATTCTTGGGGAGCATACGCACTAAAAAGGGATGGGGTTCAGAAAGGATGGCATCTTATTTTCATATGAATTATACCTTAAGAATGAGATCGAATCACCCTGTAAAGACGTACAAACATATCTCGTATCCCGCCAGCTCACACCCTCTGGCAGTCAGCTCATCTACATTGAAGAGCACACTTGGCGCTCTCCGTTGTCAGCCGGCAGCGGGCGTCCTTCCCCTGCGACCTGTGTCTGGAGCCCGCACAGAAGGAACAGATGCCTGCCCGGGGCTGTGATTCTGCGTGGAACATTTGGGGGCGGGGGGTGGAACCATACGTTAGTCGTAGCAAAAGATGTCAAAGTCTCATAGGTCCAACGTGGGGGGGAAAAACTGTAAAATAACAAAGAGCTTTTCTGTTGTTGTTTCTTGTTTTTCAAAGTGTTGGTCTAAGTGCCTTGTAAGGTCTGTTAACAAATGTTAGTGCATTGGAATCTCTTTGAGGAATGGGGCATTGCAGGATAACTGTGGCTGAAGCTCTGAGGCTTTCGCGTTGAATCCATCCTGCCCTTGTATGGCCAAGTGGCACGTGCCGCGGCGGCCAGGAGAGGATGCTGATTGCCAAGGATAAGGGCAGCTGGTGCCACCTGCAGCCTTTCCCTAACAAGGTGCAGAGCACATTTTAAGCTGCTATGCCCATACGGGGGTTCCGAGGCAGGTGGATGTTCATATAGGGGGGCGCTGATAACCCTAACTCCCTCTGCTCTCCTTTTGAAGTGACCCTGTATCTCAGTAAATGCATTCAGCTCTTCTCTCCTGGATGTAGCTGTTTAAAAACACAGCATCTGATTAACTTCAAGAAAATACTAAGATATGTTCTGTGCCTCTGGCTCAGACTTCTGTCTTGGCCAGATCTACCCTACTACCGTAGGACTTCACAAATCCTCCACTCGGGGCCCATGTTTACCTCATGGTCACAGGTTCAAATCCAGGCAGCTTCACTCAGCCTTTCATCCTTCTGAGGACGATAAAATGAGTACCGTTGAGTTGGCTAACAATAAACATCTGTTATTCAGCGTCAAGATATCCTTCTGGGTGAACGTGCGCTGTACAAATACACGTTATGTTATGTAAAGCTGAGTTCATCTCCCAATAGCTGCTGCCCACGGCCTGCCCTCTGTTAACAGGTTATGTGAGTGAGGTCTCAGTTGTGTGGTGACCGGGGTATGCCACGTGGACAGGACCCAGGACCAGGAAGGATACACGGAGGCAAGGTGTATGTTGGTGAAACCGGAAAGACCCCGAGCGGTCTTCCGATACATTTATTTATACCCTCGAGGCGAGCCCGCCTCGAGGGGTGGGGGATGTATGTGCAGTGTGATACAAAGTGTGGTAGAGGCCGAGTGGCTCTCTACATCCCTCCAACATTTTAGACAGTGCTCAACCATAACAAACAAACGTCTCTCAAGGTGATGAGCATACATAGTCTCGGAGTCTCTGGCTGGGGGCTGGGTTGCTTCGCAGCCGGGAGCCCACTCCTCTGCTGGGCGCGTTTCTTTCATCCCAGCCCCTGGGCCCGGGTCTCTCTGCTCGGTCTTGGCTCTCCTGATGGTTATCCGGGGGTTGGCAAGGTTGACAAAAGGACCGTGGTGGGGTGTCTCTGTCCTGCCTTGGGAATGCTCTCTCCGGGGTGATTGCCTGCTCTGGGAATTCCTCTAATTCCTCCCCCGTTTCTTCACTCCACTGTTCGGCAGTCAGCTCTCCTTCGACCTTCTTGAAGAACGACACGTTCCGTGTCACCCTTGCATCGCCTCTCCCGGCCGTTATCATCGTTCCCTTTGCCGCCAGCACTGTCCATACTTCCGGTTCGAATGGCGTCCGAAACTTCCATCCCGGATGTCGATCTTTCACAAGGACTTTGTCCCCGACCGCTATGTGGGGTTCTTGAGCCCTTCGGTGTTCACTAGCTTTGTTGTTCGTCCGTTCTCTTCTCTCCTGCACCGCCACATCGTCCCTCGCCGGTGGGCTCCAGGACGGGTCCGTCGGTATTCCATCCCGCGGGGCTTCCTTGAACAACAGATGTGCTGGGGCGCACTTTGTGGTGCAATGCGGGGTGTGCCGATACGCATCCAGGAACTTGGTGAGTGACGCCTCGGCATCCTGTCCCTGATCGACTGCAATTCGAAGGGCCCTGAGTAGCGTGCGCATGAGTCTCTCAACATCTCCATTCGCCTGCGGCCACAAAGGAGTTATCCGCCTGTGGTGTATCGCTCGTTGGGCTAGGTACTCTCTGAACTCCTGCCCCTGGAAAGGTGGACCGTTGTCCGACCGAATCTCCTCCGGGTTCCCCAGCATGGCGAACGTCTTGTCCAGGGCCGTCCGGATGTGATGGAACGCCGTGGATTCCACTACTTCCACCACTGGGAACTTCGTGTAGGCATCCACCATCACCAGCATCTGCCGACCATCCGGAAAACTTCCAAAGTCTATGCTCACGTTGCCCCACGGGCGATGGCACGGCTCCTCTGTGATAACCGGCGTAGTTGGCGGGGCTTCTCCGGTGATTGTGCATGCGCGACATCTCCGCACCAGCTCTTCGACCCTTGCGTCCATGGCTGGGAACCACGCCTTGCTTCTTAGGCGAGCTTTCGTCTTTGCCATCCCTTGATGACCCTCATGTGCCAACCGCAAACACCGCTCCTGCAGTGTGCAGGGGATAACCAGCAGGTGGCCTCGTAGTATCGTGCCGCACTCTCCGACACTCAGCTCGTGGCGGACCTGCCACAGTTGCTGCTGGGCGTGCCGTTCCTCTCTAGTGAGCACCTGATTGCCTTCCAGAAACCTCTTCCAGTCGTGGGACATCAGGGCTTCCTTGACTTTAGCCAGAGTCCCGTCCTGGTCAGTCGCCAGACCGACTTCCTCCAAGGTCATGGCATCTGGGCAGGCATCTCTGCCGACCATCTTCACGTATGCGTCGGAGTACTGAACGTCCGCCGGGACGCACGCCGGGGGAAGATCTTCAGGGTGCCGGGACAGGTAGTCGGCCGGGTTGTGTGCTCCTGGGCGGAAGACCACCGTGAGCCGGTACTGCTGCAGTTGCACCGCCCACCGCTCTATCCGAGGCGGGGCGAGCCGTGTTGTACCTCCGAATAGTGGGACTAGCGGCTTGTGGTCCGTGACTACCGTGAAGTCCTGTCCGAACAGGTACAGGTGGAAATGCTGGCAGGCCCACTTGATCGCGAGGGCCTCTCTTTCGATCTGTGCATACCGCGTCTCGGTATCTGACAGCGCCCGACTGGCATATGCGACTGGTTTCCACGTTCCCTTCTCGTGCTCTTGGAGCAGCACCGCTCCGAGACCCACCGGACTGGCGTCCACAATCAGCTCCGTGGGCCGCCCCGGGCGGAAGTATGCCATGACCGTTTTGTCCTGCAGGGCCGCCTTGATCTTTCCGAACGCTGCGTTGGCCTCCACAGTCCACCGCCAGGGTTGGTTACTTTTCGTGAGAACGCGGAGGGGTTCGGACAGCGCGGCCAGGTTTGGGATGAATCTTCCGCAGTAGGTCGCCATCCCCAGGAAACTCCTCACCTCCGTTGGTGATTTTGGTGTGCTTGCCGACCGCAAGGCGATCGCCTTCTTTGGGTCCACTTTTAGACCATCTCGTGTGAAGGTGTATCCAAAGAAATCGATGGACTCCTGGTAAAACACACACTTCTCCCTGTGCAGGGTAAGGCCATGCTCTCTGAGCCGCTGGAGGGTGGCTCGCAGCTGGACGTGGTGATCCTCCAGGGTGCATGAGAACACAAGGATGTCGTCACTCAAATTGATCACGCCCGCTAGGCCGGAGAGGGTCTCTCTGATGGCGTTCTGAAACACCTCTGCCGCCGACGACACTCCAAAGCTGAGGCGCTTGTATCTTCTCAGACCGACATGCGTGGCAAACGTCGTGATGTACCTGCTGGCCGGTTCCAACTCCAACTGGTGGTACCCCGCGTTCAGGTCTAGTTTCGAAAACCATTTGGCGCCATTGAGGTCTGCCACGACGTCATCCATAGTCGGCGTGACATGGCGCTCTCTCTTCACTGCTACGTTGGGTAGCCTCATGTCGACGCACAGTCTGATGGCTCCCGGCTGTTTGGGTTTGGGGGCGACCACCAGCGGGGACACCCAGGGCGTCGGACCTGTAACTTTTTCGATGACGTCCAGTGCTTCCAGCTTTTCTAGTTCCGCTTCCACCTGGGGCCTCAGGTTGTAGGGCACTCTGCGGTGTCGCAGCGCAACTGGTCTGACGGCCGGGTCTATGTGCAGCCGGAATTGTTTACCTTTAAGCTTCCCCAGTCCTTGGAACAGCTCCGGAAATTCTCTCAGCAGATCTTCTGCATGTGCCTCGTGCACCTCGTTCGCGAAGAACACGAGTCCTAAGTCTTCGGCAGTATGGCAGCTTAGGAGGGTGCCCTTCCTTCCTTCCGTCACGTGGAACCGAGCCACGGTGGTGAGGGAGCCGCTGGCGACGGTCGCTTCGAACGTTCCTCTCAGCGGAAGGGGGTCGACTCCACCATAGGCATATATTCTTGCTTTGGTCGGTACCAGCGGGGGTCTGTGTTCCAGGGCCTCAAATTGCTGTGAGTCCATAACGTTCACTGTTGCCCCCGTGTCAATGAGCGCTTGCAGAGTGGTGTTCATTATTCTGACTGAGCACATGGGGGGCGGCCTCCGCCGGCTCCCCGACTGGCCCACGAATGACACGTAGTAGATCTCGTCATCCTCCTCTTCTAAGTCCAGGTTGGGCTGGTGCGGCATCTCCTTTTCCGCCCCGTCAGACTCTGCAATCGACAGCTGTCGGACTCTCTGTGTGAACCCCCTCGGTCTCCTCGGGGTAAAGCGTGACTGGCCGCTACGGCAGACCTTCGCGTAGTGGTTCATTTTTCCGCAGCGCGAGCATTCGCGCCCTTTCGCCCCGCACGTGGCCGTTGGGAGATGCTCCTCTCCGCAATTACCGCATGGCCCCCCTGGCGGCGGTCTCGGCCTCCCTGGCGCGGGCGCTGGCCGCCTCCGGATCACGTCCACGCGTTCCTCTTTTATCTGGGGGGTCCTGGCAGCGGCCGGCCCTGGGACAGGCTTGTGTAGAGCAGCCGCCATCTCCTCCGCTCTGACGTCAGAGAGCTCGTGCGAGCGGGCGAGCACCAAGATCTGATCTAGCGTGATCCCTTGCTGGCGCAGTATCAATTTCCGGAGCAGCTTTGACTTGCAGCCGAGAATGATCTGACTCCTTATTTCCTCGCGTTGATCGGCAAACTCGCAGGTGGCTGCCAATTTTCTCAGGCGCGCGTGGAACATGTCGATTGACTCGTCTTCCAGCTGAAGGGACCGGCGGAACTTAAACTTCTCAAAGTCCAAATTCAGCTGAGGATCAAAGTGCCGGTTGAGGGCCGCCACTGCCCCATCGTAGTCATCCGCCGGGCCTGTGTTCGGCAGGGTTTCGAACAAATCGTAGATTTCGGGTCCCCCATAAAAGATCAGCAGGGAGCGCCTCACAGTGCCATCTGTCTCCCGGGTCCCCGTGAAGTAGTTGTTGAGCTGACCAACCCATGCCCTCCATCGGGGCGCAGCGGTGGCCGGGTCCGCCAATTCACTGAACGGCGGGAGCGGGTTGGTCGTCGCGTGGTGGCGGCGCGGGTCAACTCTGCTTCCTCGAGCTGGCGCCACCGGCGTGGCTGGCGTGGCGCTCCCCCCAGCAGTCGGCGGGTTATTCATGGTGACGCGCAGACGCACCTCTCTTGGCGGCGCAGGCGTGAGAAGCAGACAGGTGGGAGCACAGCAGAGATGACGTGGGCGCGCAACAGGGGTACTCACTCCGTTCCAGGGTGATCAGCAGTGTCCCCACGTGGCCCCTGGCACTTGGACGGTAGTGTTCTGCGCCCTCGGAGTCTCCTGCGTCTGGACAAGGCCTGGCGCGGCCACCGTGAAGCCTCAATCCTGCTTGCAGCAGCCAGTGCTTGTTGCCTGCACACTTGTGGTCCTGCGTGTGCCAATGCTTGATGGAGGGGAAGCACCCTCCTTGAGACCGGGCCTCCGTTGCCTGGAGACCAGGGAATGTGCAGCCAGCCGGGAATGGGAAGAACCCTCCACTCCGGAGTCAGCGGGGGCGGGGCACCCAGACAGCCTCCCAGGGACGTGCAGGAGCTCCGGTGACCAGGCACAGCAGACGCGCGTGTGGGAGCGCGAAAGCAGGACACCGCCAGGCCGCAACTACAGGGCGATGACGCGGCGCTCTCCGCCCGGAGACGCGCGCGGGGGACGAGGAAGGCCAGCCCCGAGCAGCGAGGCACCCGGCAGGCACGCCGGTGAATCGGGAGCGTCGCGAGTGGGCTCCGGTGACGCTGCGGGACCAGGCAGCACGCAGCGGGACCTCCGGCCTCGTCGCCAGTGTGGTGACCGGGGTATGCCACGTGGACAGGACCCAGGACCAGGAAGGATACACGGAGGCAAGGTGTATGTTGGTGAAACCGGAAAGACCCCGAGCGGTCTTCCGATACATTTATTTATACCCTCGAGGCGAGCCCGCCTCGAGGGGTGGGGGATGTATGTGCAGTGTGATACAAAGTGTGGTAGAGGCCGAGTGGCTCTCTACAAGTTGCTCGATGTTATTAAATCAAACGTGGGAACAAAGCAAATGCTGCACTCACACGTTACACTTACTTTAACTGCGATTTTAAAGAATGCGCAAGAACCACTACAACTGTCACCTGCAGGAAGCAGCGGAGACAGCCACACGGCCTTTACCTGCAAGAGGACTTCACGTCCAGCACAGGAAGGGACAACCATTCCAGGACTCACCTTTGAGAGGGAAATGTGTCAAACAGAGGGGACTGTCCTTCAATCCTTAGCTGTAGGAAGATTCCAGTCCCTTCAGAGCAGACAACCAGAGGAAACAGGCACTCCTAGCAAAGGAGTTTTATATATTGCGCAAACATGATCCCGAAGGATATCACTTTCATAAAACGGTAGAATTGTTGTCATTAATAAGCCGTACTTTGAAGCGCATTTCACAAAGTGCAAACCTGGCAAAACTTTAAAAAAAATAAAAAAGGGAGAGATACGATCAACAGGCCGAACTGGCAGCTGGGACATGTTCGCGCTCCCACTCAGTGCCAGGACTGTGGGTGGTCAGACCATCACCACTGGGTATGCACCAGGCGCGCAACACCCATTGGACTCAAAGGGCTTCAGCCCCCCCCCCCCCCCCCGTGTGTGGCAGCCGGGATGAGACACCTTCCCGGGCAAAAAAGCAGCCGCACCCGAGCACTTTACAGGTCTTTAAAAGACCATTTGCATGTTAATGAGGCCTTGCTGTTGTTTCACCCCTTCTAAGAGCCCCTGCAGCTCCACTCTGCCTATTGCTTAAAGTTCAGCCCCCCCCAAAATGTATGCTCAGCCCCCCCCCCCCCCCGAAATTTGGCTCTAGTTGCACCTCTGGTATGCACCCAAATTGTAACTCCCTGCCGCCGGAAGGCCGCCCTCTTGAGGCTAGACTTCCGGTGGCAGAGGGTCACCAGTGTGCGGCACTCGAGCAGCAGCGGTTTCACCCTTTGCTGCTCGGTGCAGCCCTGAGTGTGGCAGACAAAGCTCCTCCTGTTGGCAACCAGTCTTCGGTGCACCGTCATAGCCTCCCGGGGCCAGAAGACCACCCTTTTTTGGCGGGACAACTGACAGCAGCACATGTTCTGTTGCTCAGCTCTAGTCAATAGTTTGTTTATCTCGGGAAAATCGAAGCGCTACGTTTTCTCTCTTCACCTGACTTTTCTGGCGACGTGTAAAAGTTAACTCTTATTTTTATTTTTACAGTATTTGGGAGTGCCACGTTCTCTATTTGGGGCTTCCTCAGACAAATAAGAAACACGATCTACTGGAGAAATAGCAAAAGACCTTGGAGTCGCTGTGGCAAAATGGCGGCAGTGACAGCGGGATTTATTCCACTGCCTGCACGTAGAGCACGACCTCTGTATTGCTGTGAAACTGCAAGAGCGCAAAAAAATCCCCGGGCCGCTCCACTTTAATTTAACAGGTGAATAGAGGTGATTCTCTTTTAATTAAACATCTGGATTTGTTGGCAGCTGCCCTGGATTCTTTAATTACCTTTGGCTCTCGAGGAGGTTCGAGGAGCTCCTCCGGCCCTTTAAGTCAGAGAGTGCCTTGATCACCGGGTCTGCCTGTTAACCCTTTATGGCAGCCCACTCTGAGGCACTGAGCCCTGTGGTTAATTTGTGAAAAAATAAATGCCGGGGCTCTCGACATGAGGCAGCTTGCACCATCCCTTTGAACCAATTAGCGCCGCCTATAACCGAACCAACTACCAAGGGTTCAAGTGGGAAGAAAAAACTGGGGGGGGGGGTCTCTCAAAGGGAAAGCCCCATGTAATTAAGGGCGTGACTTAACAACATGCACACTAAAAATCTGTGCTTAACATAGCATGCCGCCCAACTAATAATTTGCTGCTTCTGTCATTGCATCCAGATATATAATATAACAAGCAACAATATACCTACAACAAGCCAGGACTATTGGCTTTGACAATGCTTGTTAGTTGCATAAGATAAATAAGCAGCAACTATGGCTTTGTCGTATATAAAATTGAAAATGCTTCTGTTATAAAATGACGAGAATGTGAAAGATAATTGTCTTATAGTTCACAATTTACTGCATATATCTGTGCAACATATCTTACTGAACCAGGTCCTGGGATTTAGAGAAACCTTTTTAGATTACTTATTAGTAATCTATAGTACTCTGATCCCAGTCCATACTTCTGCAGTGGCGAGGGGCCGTCTCACACCAGGCACCTCTCCCAAAGCCTCCTTTTATTTTCATGGCTAAAGCCTCCACTCCCCTTACTATGTAGGAGGAGCAACGTCACTACAAATCCATGTTATCGCCAAGCCCCAACCGCAAGACAAATCGCAGGGTGGGAGGAGGGAATGTAAAAACTAGGATGAGGAATGTGGGATCAGTGCAATGAAAATTACCATCAAGTAATCTAGCTGTTACTGCCTCATCCCCATTCCTCGTTCCCTTTGTTGCTTCTGCAGCAACGATGAACTGATAACAACACAGTCTTGTGAAATATAAAACACCTGTGGAAGATTCACTAATATCTAGTGCAACGTACAAAGAGAACTTGCTGCGCTGCATCAAAGGGAGAGGGCAAGGGTGCGCCATATCTAGTAAGATACCAATCAATCACTCAAACAGGATTTATAACGCGCAGCTAATCACCCAATCACGCTGAGAGAACATGCTGCCCGGGTGGCATCAGTGGAAAAGCCAGGTCTTGAGTCCCCTTCTGAATTCCTGAGGAGAGGGTGAGATCCAGAGATGGAGGGGGAGGCTGTTCGAGGATTTCACGGCGCTGTAGGAGGAGCATTCTCCACTGGTGCTTTGGCGGTTGCGGGGTGTGTGAGAGAGGGAGGCTGAGCGCGGGAGTGTGGAAGGTTGGTGGAATCTCCGGCAGTGATTGATGTATGCTGGTCCGTGGTTGTGCAGTGCTTTATAGGTGCGGGTCAGCATCTTGCATTGGCATCTCTTGTGAACGGGGAGCCAGTGGAGTTGCTTCAGGTGAGGGGTCAAGAATGAGTCTGGCCTCTGAGTTCTGAATGGTCTGCAGTCTCTTCAGCAGGTGTGTGGTAATTCCTGCATAGAGTGCGTTGCCGTAGTCCAAGCGGATGGTAACGAGGGCTTGAGTGATGGTGCATCTGGTGGAGATTGCGATCCATTTGAAGATCTCTCAGAGCATGTGCAGGGTGAGAAGGCAGGCGGAGGAAACTGCTTCGATTTGGTTCTTCGTGGTGAGTTTGCTGTGCAAGGTGATGCCGAGGTTCCGGGCGTGGTCCGAGGGGTGGGGCAGATATGGTGAATTCCTGCTCTCCCTTTGTGTAGGTGCACTTGTGGCTGCCAATTGCCAATGCAGGTGCCCTTGCACCGTGGTGCAAGGGTGCCTGCATTACAGCCAGGATTGTTTTTGTGCCGGAAAGGATACTTTCCTGCAGCAGAATAATCCTCTGCGGTTTTTTTATCTTTCTATGTATGCTGTGGACATACAAAGAGGAAAAAATGAAATAAACAGATCTTTCCTCTTTACGCCTCCCCTCGGAAGGCTTACCATTCTGAAGCATTCCCAGGTTTACCATTATTAGCAAATCAAGGAATGCGTGAAAAACCATGATTGCATGCGTGGGCACACCCACTCTCCACCCATGGAACGCCGTCCCAGGGCAGCGTAATGCACGATAGCGGCTTGCGTTACTTCATATTTACTATGGCACGTAGAGCCACGCGAGGCGGCTCTGCTTTGCATAGCAAATCTTACTCAAGGGCTTACGTTTCCCTTTCCTCACCTTGCTTGACACAAGGGCCTTGATAAATCCTCCACCAGGACTCAGGCTATCAAAACCAATGTCATTATCACCATTTTGGTGTCCTTTTCTTTTTTGCAACAGTGCTTTGTTCATTTCATATGAATCAGCAGAATATATGAACATCAACATGTGAGCATGACACACTCTCCGGTATCAGTAAATGCAAGATTTAAACATCTGCTCATCCGGGCAGTATACACACATACTTTGATGAAGACTGTGGGATTCACACCCTTCTTTTCCTCAAGAGTTTGAGGCAACAACCTCACAACACGCACGTTCTGATAATAGCAAGTCCTGAACCTTAATGTTATATGCAATTCCCACCAACCACCAGGGCCGGACTGGGAACCAAAACCGGCCCTGGCAAAGTGCTCGGCCAGCCCCCCCATGGCTTGGGGGTGCCGCCGAGCTCTTCGCCAGTCCGGTTTTCGGCTGATTTTGTTACAGGGCCGATTTTGCAGCTATGCTGCAAAAACGGCCCTGTAACAAAAACGGCCCCCAGGGGCACAAAACCGGCCCCTACCCGCGTGCGGTGCACCATGGCATTGCACGGTGCCCGCTACGGCCAGTCCGGCCCTGCCAACCACAGCCCTAATCCGGTTTCTCCTTCGTGACCTTGGAGTAGTGTTATACTCCCAATCCTTTCACCCTGCATATAGTGACTACAATAAAAGTTCCCAAACCCTTTACTCAGAGGGACACTTGATAAACCCGTGGCTTGCTCTATATGCCTCCCCTTTCCTCGTTCATTGTGGCTATTGACTCACCATTGCTTGGTGTAAACCCTCATAAGTTTCAGATACGTTCGAAGTGTTTGGTAGTCGCTATGTGCTGACGTACTTGTAATGGTTATGACTGAGTTGTACTCCCTCACCTCTACTTATTTTGGAATGTTATCAGAAAAGCTATTTGTGTTCAGTTTGTATTTAGCTGGAAAAACCTAATAAAAATAACACAACATTGTTGTGAATAAGGTTTGAATGTTTTTTAAAGATCTCTTTTTTTTATCTGCAGTCAAGAACTTTTGATTTTCCTCATCTCAACCCTCTACATCTATTGGCCTGTTGATTTGTCATTAAAATGTCCTTCCAACCACTCCAGCATACAGCTTTGGGCAATGGGCTATCCACTTCAGTGATTGGTTCTGCCCTTTCACTAGGAGCGCACACACACGCACAAAGTAGTTCTCTTCAGTGTCAGGGATTCTGATGGCAATGTGTGCTTTTTGAGACCCCAAAAATATTTTTGCTTTTGACAATGATTTTTTTTAAGCTTGATTAGTGCCCGGCAGCTTCCTCAACAATAAAGTTTTGCAAAACTCATAACAAATAAAGCATTGACAAAGCCAAAATGCTGGCAGCCAACACAAGACATATTGTCTTTGATAAAATATTTTTTATCTACTGCCACAAAGTTCTTTCGTGACCTCAGCATTTTCTGACAAGCTATGGGGCCTCATCTAAATGACTATTACCTTATTGGAATGTAGTGGGGGGGAGAAAGGGGAGGTGGAGAAAGTGGAGAGCAGTCAGAAAAAATACATAGGAAAAATATGCAGTGTGCAAGAAACCATCTGGTCATCCTAATAAAGGGATAGAAGTTAGACGGATTTATGGAACATGTTCCCATTCTTCAAAATGCTGGATGGGGAAATTAAATTTTATCTGTGCTGGGCTCTTAAGTTGAGATCCGCTGTTTACTGCACAGATATTACTTCCCGCTGAGAGGAACAGATGATAACATTCTTGGCAGGCTCCGCCGCTCTGAACATGACAAACGGCCATACGCTTGGCTCCCTGGAGAGCGCCACGATGCGCTTTCCAAGTTTTCTGGACGGTTTGGTTTATTTTAGTGATGTTTTTTGGGCTACAAGCTGCTTCTTAGGGTCCTCACGTGTAGGGTGAGCAGATTGCTGTACAATAGACATAGAAGTAGGACTACAACATGACAGACCATGAGGCAGAGAAGGACTTCCATGACAGCATCTCAGACTCCCTAAAACTATAGTGTGAGCCCAGAGCTTGTACCCCCCCTACCGCCCACACACAATTTGAATACCTTTGCCTTACTTAAACAAGCACTGACAAAACCAATAGGTCTGGCTTGCATTTTGAGTCCTAAATAAAATACTTTAAAAAAGTTGCTGCAGTAAAAAAAAAAAAAAAGTTTTCTTTTGTATGTGATGCATCAGTGAGGTTAAGAGTTTAATGTAACACAATTCAGTATATGTATGGATGTATATGGTATTTGTATAATGCAACCGTTGCCAAAAGGCAGTACGGTGCTTTTTACACGTAAAATAGTCCCTCATGCATCCCAATGCCGGAACTCCATAGGAGGGAGAATGATACACCAAACAGCCAATAGCATGAGATGAGAAGGAAATATTCCTCTCTAGTTTGTGGAACTGGAGGAATATTTTTAGATCCAGTCTGAGGAGGTGGGTGTTCCCAAATGATCCGCCTTTGTCTTGGAGAGTCATACACCCAGGCCAGAAACACTGCATTTGCGTGGTGCAGTTTAGTTATCACTGTCTCACCTAAATATTCTGATTGCAGACTCTTTGGCAGTAAACATTTTAGAGGTACAATATGTAGGTGAATGTGTTTTTGCCAGAAAATCTTTGCATAGCTCCCTAATTTCACCCTTCAGTCATGCTGCAAAGCGTTCCAGTTTAGCTTCCTCCGAGCAAAGTTGTTTTCCATTTTCAAGATAACTTTTACCACGTGGTGAGATAACCACTCGAAACCAGCCAAGCAAGAAAACTTTTTTGAAACTTTTCTTTGTAGTCTTGCAATTTCTTTTTGCAAGGTTACCTTTTCCACGGTTTTTCTTGTTACAAGTGGCAAGAAGAAAGATTTTGCAAGTTGCCAAGTTTTCTGTAGAACTTTATAAAGGTTGAATAAAAAACTCTTTCAGCTTGGCACACCTAAAATGCAGCCAGACCCCAAGAAGACTTTAGAGCGTTCAAATCTACCACAGTTTATTCTTTGTTTTGTTGGAAGCCAGCGGATTTATAGGTAAGCGCTTGTTTGGTTTCTGACTCTGGCTGCTTTAATGAGCTGTGTGTGTATATATATGACACTGTACACTAGGGCAGAAATGCAGGAAGACACACAAAAATGGAACACAAGACCCACTGAAGACACTTCTGTGTGCATGTGAAGGGCGCAGGCCTCCTCCCCTCCCGCACAATGACGGAGCATGGTCTGGCACTAGGGTTTTTTTTTGGAACCACAGCAAAATACTATTTTGACGTCTGAGTGTTCCCTTTTCCCTAGAATAAGACCATTAAGGCCATCTATTGGGTAGTGGTGCCCTTGTGTGCCCATTTGTGGAGGCACTGGAATGCAGCGGCCTCTATCGTATGACTGCCCTTGGACTGAGGACTACTTGCTCAACAGCTGCTTGTGTGCCAGGTGAAGTGTGAGATCCTATCCCTGCAGAGGGCCATCGTGAGACCTTTGCAGTTCCTGTGGATGACATCCTGCACTCCACACTCCTCACCTAACGACACTCACCTATGAATATAAGGAGCGTTTGCAGTGATGCATTGTATAAAAACATCTCATTCAACTTTCCAGGAATGCCCTCTCTAAGGTAGCAACCTTGGCCTGCAGTGGAGGCCTGGACTAGATATGACAGTTCCCCCGGCACACGGGCTCCTGCAAGTCCCTCCACAATCTACACTATTGGGGCTCCAGGACAGGAGGTAAGCTATGTTCAGATTCATGTGTCCCATTATGGAAGCCACTTCTCGTAGAGGATGGAGACATCATGGAGTCCAGCGATAGACCACAAGATCGCTGCTGATTCAAAGAATGCTTCTCTGAGCACACGGCGTCAGCCTCAGGAGGCCCCTGGAAAAACTATATCTTAGCATTTGGGCGACCCACTACCCTTAGGTCCTTTGTTGCATTCTGGCACCCTCTTGAGGCCGTTATTGGTAGTGCAGTAAGGCAGCTGTTTGCAAAGGGCCTAGATCAGCAACAGGCCATGTACAAAATGGTGGATGGAGGGATGTGTTTATTTATTTAAAGTCACCTCTAGCAAGCAAACTTAGTACACTGCGTAATGCACATTTTCAGTGGCTGGCTTATCCTCGGTGTGGGGGAATAACGAAGCAGATATTGGGGTTTTGTAGTGTGGCCATGGATGGGTAGAACACTAACTCTGAATGAATGGATGGATGGATGAATGAATGAATAGACACTATGGGCGGATGAATGAATAAATGAATGGATGGATGACTGATCAAATATCTGCATGAATGACTTAATTAATCAATGCTGGCATTTGATCGATAATTTAAGATTGTTCAGTGATGGAGTTCTCTTTCAGGGCCAGGGAACAGACTGGCTGAGACGACCAATGGGGGTCTCCTTTTGAGACCTGAGTCTTCCACCCCTTTCTGAATGTCAGGCCTGGGCTCGTGAGCCTTCTGTACAGAGGATGCCCCTACCCAGAGGGAGGAGGCTCGCCTCCTGGTCCTCCCTGGTGGCGCACGCGCCATGTCTTGCCTCCTTTTGCTGTGTCGGCTGCTCTCAGGGAGTCGTTTTTGAGTCGGGTGTGGCAGTGTGCGGATTCTTGGCGCTTTGCAGGGGGTGCGGATGGTTTTTAAGTAACGCCTGCGTCGATGAGTTGAGTAGCCGGTGTTTGTCCGTCGTTGTCAAGAGTAACATACGAGCTCTGATTATACCGTGTTTTTCTTTACAGAGACCGAAGTAAATACATTGCACAATGTGAACAAAAAAATAGAAGATTTGTATTAGTTTTTTATGAACTTTGGCAGAATATTGCAGTGAATACTGTGGTAAAGCAGGAGGTGACTGTGGGTAACCGCTTTTATAAGTAAACACAAATGACACAACTTGTTGACACTGAATTTCACAAATGAGGCCGATTTTACCAAACTTTCTTCTATGAGCAGATGTGACTTACTCCTAGAAACTCTAGAGTAAGTCAGGAGTAAATCACAGCTACTGACAGGAACGTGCGTGTGAATCAGCCCTCTGCATTACAGATTCTCACTCTGAGACAAGAATGAGAGTCGGAGATGGAGGGCAGGCGGGGGCGTCAAGGGAAACTGAGGGGGGGGGGGGGGCATGTTGAATGCTACAATAAGGAACCCTCTGACCTTCCAGGCGCTAGAGGCTCTGCGTGCTTGCACACCTCTGTCGTACACCATTGTCTCTGTGCTGGTGGGGGGCCGACCAGCCAGATGTAATACAGCTCCCCCCCCCCCCACCCAGAAACTAATCTGACAGTGTGCTCAGCTGCAGTGGGCCACCCAAGCGGGATTCCTGCGTGAAGCGGCGGGGTGCAGAGTCGGGGGTCTCTCAATGGGGAGGTCACTCCTTCCCCCAACTTTTTGTTTTGTTTTGTTCCGCGGCTCCCCCGCCTCTCCATTGTTTTACAAACGGCGAGCTCACACAGAGCTCTGCCCACCCGGCCCCTCGGAGGGCCACACACAGCAGCCGGGGACTCCTCGAACACACAGTCAAAAGGACCCGTATCGGAGGGGCAGGCGCGCCCGTGCAGGGGCGGTAAACAGATAGCAGGGCCGCCGGACAGGAGCTCGTAAACATGGCGCGGGCCAGAGGCCTCGGCGACCCGGGGGCCGCCGAAGTGCGTATATTTTTACGACGCCGCGCACACTGTCAGTGTTTTATTTTGGTCATAAAAGGCAATTAGGTAATTAAACCGAGAAAACTAACACAGATGGGTCTTGGTTTACAACTTTGCAAACACAGTTTAATACCCGTGGGCCTTTTATGCCTGGAAGGCGAGAGACTGGCTGGTGGTATGGAGGTTTCTTGAGTTGAATTGTGAACTTGGCTTTCAAAATGCAAGCTTAGCGCCTTCTGGTGAACGCTGGAGCCTCAGAGCACATAAGATGCAGGTGTTATTTTCCCAATATGATAGTATTCAATCATCAACCTCAGGAGGATGGAAGGATGCGCAGGCCCGCCAGCAAACATATGAATGCAAACTGCACACGTCTCAGAAGCAGAGAAGTAATAGAAGGTCATATAGTGTATGAACGAATAAAGGGGGTGTTTTTCACGGACAGAGAACGAACCCTGATATGAAAAACATCCTTATTATTCTCGTCTACCCGTGCTTAAAATGATGTGGTGAATGATTCCCTAAAGCGCCCGCCCCTGCTTTCAACTGCTACACAATGGCTGACGAGTAATGGGGAGACAGACATTACATGGCCTCACTCCCTGCCCCCAATATAAAATGCAAACCTGTTTTCCTGCCATTCACCGCCACCGCGCCTTTGCCTTCCCGCATCCTCCTGATCAGAAGCTGTTCCCACTGCTCTCCTTCAGAGCAGAGAGCATCAGAGCAGAGAGCATCAGAGCAGAGAGCTTCAGAGCAGAGAGCATCGGAGCAGAGAGCTTCAGAGCAGAGAGCATCAGAGCAGAGAGCATCAGAGCAGAGAGCAGAGAGCTTCAGAGCAGAGAGCATCAGAGCAGAGAGCATCAGAGCAGAGAGCTTCAGAACAGAGAGCATCAGAGCAGAGAGCTTCAGAGCAGAGAGCTTCAGAGCAGAGAGCATCAGAGCAGAGAGCATCAGAGCAGAGAGCATCAGAGCAGAGAGCTTCTCTTCAGAGCAGAGAGCTTCAGAACAGAGAGCATCGGAGCAGAGAGCTTCAGAGCAGAGAGCATCAGAGCAGAGAGCATCAGAGCAGAGAGCAGAGAGCTTCAGAGCAGAGAGCATCAGAGCAGAGAGCATCAGAGCAGAGAGCTTCAGAACAGAGAGCATCAGAGCAGAGAGCTTCTCTTCTGAGCAGAGAGCTTCAGAGCAGAGAGCATCAGAGCAGAGAGCATCAGAGCAGAGAGCATCAGAGCAGAGAGCTTCTCTTCAGAGCAGAGAGCTTCTCTTCAGAGCAGAGAGCTTCAGAGCAGAGAGCATCAGAGCAGAGCAGAGAGCTTGCACCACACAACTCTGGCACCCTCTGGGGGACCCCTCAGAGTAAAGTTACAACAGGGAAACATCTTTTGCTTCCCTCTGTTGCTGCTTCCTTGCAGTGAATAACCAGAACCTGATGTTCGCCCAGTGGCTCTCAGTGCGTGCGGTGTGTATCAGTTAATCTATGGTGAACCCATGACCCTCAGTTCACCAAAGTGCCAGTGGTAGAAGAAGCAGAGACGTTCCAAGGCATGGACAAAGTGGGCTCTGGCCCAGTGCCCCCTACTTTATAGCGGCCCCATCATTAAACTTTCAGGACAGCCCCAGACAGTGGCATAACACAAAAATGCTGGGGCCACCTGCACAAGATGAAAAGGGGCTCCCAGCTTTCCAATATCTCATAAATATTCAAAGGATGTGCACTCAATGGGGACCCTCTGAAGGGCTGGAGACCCCTTAAAGGTTTAGAGGGCTGTCAAAGATCACGCCATAGTTGATGAGGGTGTGAAAGAGAGGAAAATGGATAATAAAGTCAGCTATTCCAAGCAGGGGCCCAAATTATGTTTGGCCTGGGGCCCCCAAAATCCTTAAGCTGTCCCTGAGAAGAAGTGACATCAAACACCTTTTGACCCCATGTGAGAACACAGTGATGAGTTCTTGTCCCATGCATTGCCTCAAAGAGACCTCTTTCTAATGAGGCTTAGGGAAGGCAAGGACCCCAATATGTCTCCGATCCTATCCAGGCCTCATCACCCCTGAGACCAGAGCAGCAATGCCAGTGCCAGGGGTACCAAACGGAAACATCCATAAAATATGTCTGAGTTTTTTACGCTCTGCTTAACACCCGTGGGGTTAACCTGCGTTCACACATTCCGCAGCGGCGTTATTCCAGGAGATCTGGTCCTGGACGGAGACATTTTGGCCAGGTGGCAAAGCCAGGATTACACACCTCAAGCAGTTGCACTTGTTACAAGCCTGGCTGTTTCCTGTTTGCTCCTTGTAGGCAGAAGCACCTATGGACTGTCGCGGTGTACCCAAAGAATGCATGGCGCTGCTGATAGCTTTCTCCGTTACATGAACGACAAGTGACCCACTGCCCCACTATTTTCATAAGATGTCCTTCAGGATATTGGGGCCCAAACTGCAGTGTGAGGATGCTGTGAAGAACTACACAGCAGCCATCCTTCCAGGGAAGGACCAGGGGTGATTAGTGTGTACATTCTGAGACAGAGACCTTGCAGATGAGTGGAAACCCCAAGAGTAGGGCTAAGGCACGGCTACCAGAGTTATGCAATTCTGCTGCTGTTGCGTTTTCTGCATAGTTATGGATTTTGCTACCTTTTCCATATAATCTGTGATCTACCGCATAATTTGCAGATTTCACTCAAGAGAGTTTTTACCTGAAGTGCATCCAAAGTTACCAAAAAAAAGCATGGTTCTGTGCAATTACAGACCCTCTGCAAAAGTTATGTGGTGACCTTTCAGTTGTAGATTGCCGTATTAAGGTGTTGATGCGGTGCACCTTTGACCAGACATTAGTATTAGGCGTTTAAATGACAAAATAATGACATGATGCCGTCACAGACTCTGCTGCATTTTGCTGCATAATTTGCCTTTTCTTGCAGAATAATTTTGTCAACCCCACCACAATATTTTTCACTCCAGTGCCGCATTATTCATGTGGCCCTGGGATAAAGAAAGCTTTTATCTTCAGCCACAAAGTAAGTAAACTTGGCTCTTCACAAAAGCTGGCAAAGTTTGCCAAGTTCACCTAAAGATAATTTTCGACTGACTGCCCCACTGCAGGTGGAGATTTCCTGTAGCTGGATGTCCCACCCAGGAAGCACAGGGCAATTGGGAATTGCTTGGTACAGCTGTAGGCACCCACTAAAGAAGCAGTATTGAGTGCTCCCTGGGGGCTTCCTTTAGTCCTGAGTGGTAGATGGTAAGCAGGTATCTGTCAGCAGTCTTCCATCAGCAGCTGGATAACCCGCCCCTCACAGAACATGACTTCTAGAAGCAAGAAACAGCAGTCATGGCTTCTCGGTGCCAGCCTTCCATCCAGTGGCACTTGCTGCCCTGAGTGAGGACAGGAACATTCTCTTCTCCGGTGCCTGTGTACAGATGCTGTGGCCCTATTTTTTAAGCTTGCAAAGTTTCACCTCACAGAGCACAATAAATGTGCACGAGACAAGACACTGTGCCCACCTGTCATCAGAAGCTGTAGTATAAAAATAAGAACTTACGCGCTTATGCATTTATTAGATAGTTTTTGACTGGAAGGAAATTTCAGGAGCGCTGATACATTCAACTTCTTATTTTTAGATTTTGTAGGTGAGCTATTTCTCATAAAAAGAACTGTTTTCAGTTTCCTCCTAAGAGCGGAGAGCAGTCTTCTATGGCTAGACTCAGGGCTGATAGGAGAGCGTTCTAAAATCTAAAACCTAAGGGCAGGGCCACTGGAATTATGCGGTTGTGCCGCTGCAGTGATTTTGATATAATTATGGAACTTGTGCATTTGCCACATAATCCATCATCTGCAACATAATTTACAGATTTTAACAAAACAAAAAATAGTTTCAAACTCAAACGGTTCAAAAGTTTCTAAAAATGCAGCAACACTCATTGATGTGCGGCGTAACACCCGCTGCCAAGGCTTGACTGGTCACTTTTTTGCTGCTAATTGCTATGTTTTGGTGTTAAAGTGGTACTAATGAGGTGTAACCTATGCCCAGAAAGTGTTAACAATTGTAAGAAGAACAAGATAATGAAGTAATACAATCAGGAAATATGTTGCCTCGGCTCATAATTTGACTTTTCTTGCAGAATAATTTAGTCAACCCACCCGCATAATTTTGTCTTCTCCTGCCGCAGAATTCCAGTGGCCCTGCCTATGGGCTTTCTTACAGAGGATATTTCAGGGTTTGATGCTTGCCCAAACATCAGGCATTTCAGTCAGAAGAGGTAGGTCTTTGCTCTGGTTCCTCCCCAGATGTTTTTGGCTGACATCACATTCAATGCACAGCTTCGAAGGTGAGGCCTGTCACTCTAGAGTGACCCACCAGCAGGCCACTCACCACCCCAACCGCCTAGTGTTGGCGTTTCCCTTCATTCCCCCATCCACAATGTTTTCACAGACAGTCCTTGTGCACTTGACCTCTTCCTGCCTCGTAAGTGTCTGAAGATGAAAACTCTTGGATTCCCCTCTGTAGTGTCTAGTTACTCTCCCAATATTGTTGCAGCTGGAGCTTCTCCGGCCAGGGCCTTGGAGACTTGGAGTGCAGAAGACATCTTTCCTCTCCTGCAAGGAGTGATGCAGGATAGGGTCATGACCTTCTCGATGTCATTGCCCGTCCACCGTAGAAGAGCAGAAACCAAGTGATCGCATAAGTGCTTGTTGCTTTGCATCTCCTGCATGTTTGCTCTTTTTAGCAGCTGTTGTCCTGCGTTATTGGTTCTGTGCATCGCGTCGTCTCTTTCGCCGTGAGATGATTTGTTTTCTGCAGCGGGTTTCGTGTGGTTCTACTTTCAAATGTCCGTTTCATGCTGCTCCAAACACAGCCCCTTTGTAGTGATACCACTCACAGCAGTGTGGTCTCTGGCCAGGAGCGCCCACAACAGAGGCACAAAAAGGACGGTGGGGCATATTAACAAGGAACAGGGAAAATTAACGCTAAGGGCGCTTAGCGTTAATTTTTTTAACGCCCGCTATCACTGGATAATATCGCCTGGTTATCACGTTATTAACAACGCTAACCGCCTAGGCGATAAAAATTCCAGCGATAGCGGCATTTTGGGAGGGTATCGCTGGTAATGCAGCGATAAAACTACAAGGATAGGGATATCCTTGTTGATAGCCCATGGTGGACTTAGCCATGTAATCCACCTCCCATTGGATTACATGGCTAAGTCTGAAAATTAGCAGACGTAAAAAAGCAGCGTTAACCGTGGTTAGCGCTGCTTTTTTTGTCTCTAACAGGGTTAGCGTGAAGCTTGATAATAGGAGAAATGTCGCTTAGCGACATTTCTCCTATTATTTTGCCCTGGAACGCCCACTTTGCATCTCATTAGAGATGCAAAGGGAGTGTAGTGAAAAAGGGTGCTAACATACGGTTTTGCATGTTAGCACCCTGTTGTTGATAGGGCGGTATTTTTATCTCCGCTTCTTTGGCTTTTAAAGCCAAAAACGTAGAGATAAAGCCCTTCTTAATATGCCCCTGTGTTTTTTGCACTGATTGACATCTGCCAACTGAAAGTGTGATCAGGGAAGACAAAAGTCCTCACCCAAGTGCTCCACCTCACTTTGCACAACAGAATCTGCAGTTCCACCCTCGCCCTTACCGTTTACTAAAGGGCGGTCCTCCCGGACGTCCAATCAGCAGTGACTTGCTAAGAAAGACTTCACTGAATGCAGGCAGGGCACTTCCACTGCCTAGGGAGGCTGTACTCACCCTCCAACTCTTTCTCTATGTCAAACCAGAGGTCTCCAAAATGGACCCCACTTTGCTTGACAATTATTACTGTGAGAAGAACTTGAGTAGACATCTGCTCTCCTGTCAAAGAGCGAGCCCAGCCATTATTTTAACATACCAACAACAGAACTGATCAGCTGTCCTTGCTGAAGCGGTTGTCTAGCCGTAGCCTCAAACACACTGTTCACCCGACTCTAGTGTGCGTGAAACTACCAAATATAGCACTATCTTCGCATGCAAATATTGTTGCTTCTGTCTAGAGTCGTGCATCCTCAAATTGCACGTTGTTTTAAAAAGAGTGTTCTATATTCATAAAATCAGGCGTGAAAAACTGATCTTTATATAAAATCTGATTGTTGTCACATGTTTCCTTTCAAATGGCCCTATTCTCCATTTGCCATTCTCTGTATGCCTTTTCTTTTTGGGCACAGCCTTCTCCAAGTCACTTCCATGTTTTCCCTAATCTCTATTAATGTATCTCTTCAAATTGCCAACAACTCATTTCAAAGCTCACAACCTCTCCTTTTTAAGGTCTCGCCTGACCCAGCGCATGCGCTGGTCTGGCGAGACTTATTGAGAGGGCTCCAAAAAGTGCTACCAGGCCAGCCTAGAGCTACAGTGCATGTGCGCGGGCACACGCGACGCGCTTTACTGAAATTACTTTCACTTTCGCGGCCGCTTTGCATAGCCAATAGGTCTCGCTTTTGGGACCTTATAATTATTTAGTTATGCAACTGTTGCATGGCTAAATACTTATAAGGTCCCAAAGGCGAGACCTATTGGCTCTGCCAATGCTTGTTTAAAGTTATACACCGGCAACCCAATACCTAACCTCATGAACCTGCAAACCTCCCCCAACCTCACTAATGATAGCACATAACTCCTATTAGTTTAATCCATCACAGAGAACCAGGAGCGAATGCATGGAATGGTGTCCTTGAGCGCACACAACTAATCCCGTTTACCAACAACACTGGACTATAACCACTAACCATGGGCAAGTCAGTGCTTTGTCTGGGGTAGTTAGCATTATATAAATGCAATCACAATATCATACAGTAACTGAGCCAGAACTTGCTTGGGGTGGCCAGCAAAAGTCCACAAGCGATGGATCAATGCCAGATTTTCAGGTTAACCACCGAATAATTTACCAGCATGCATTTTTCTTAAAATTTTTGGGTTTGCTGATGAACTTTTGTTATGTACCCGATTTTCACCTTGCATAACAATTGCCGAGTATTTCCGTTTACTTTCACCCTTGGGAAATTATTCTTCACACAGTGAGTTCAGATTGTCTTGAATAAAATCCACATTTCTTCACTGCAAATGTTCCTCTTGTTGATCTTATCTATGGTGCAGAGGAACAGAAACTGTTTGAAGTTATCATGCTGAGTCATTTTGTTAGCGTCAAACAGGGAAGTGTGGGGAATGCTGTGCTCAAAGGTTACGATTCTCACATAGATGTGACCCAGCAAAGGTTTTAGCAAAGTTGCAAAATATTCCATAGGCCTTTGTGTAGGTTCCAGGAATAAAAGCTTACAACTTCCCAGATTGCTACTCGGTATGTGACTGGCTTCCTTTTACAACTGCTGTATGCTTTTAAAAAATTTTGTGTGAATATTCCGAGAATCTGGCATGGATCCGACACTCCTGGACCTATTTTGGGCACACATATGTTTTACTGACTCATAGTCTATATAGAGATATACTTTCCTACTCATTGTACCCAGGTCGAAGCATACCAGCACGAACACCGTCATGGCTAATTTTTTTCCTAATTCCCCCACCACCCTCTCACACAAGGGTCATTGCGTCCCCTTTTTTAGACCCTACTTCATACAGCAATTTTTTAGTAGCAGCAAAATAGCAACACCTTTTACATGAAGAAATGGCACAAAGTTTGGAAAATAACAGTAAAAATGTCCAGAATTGTGAATTGTGCCACTGTCTTTATCTTAATCATTCTTGGGGAGACTGTATTAGCAGGTTTGTCCACAGAACCAATGTCCCTCTGACCAGCTCACGATTTCCTCCTAAGTGAAAAGTTAGGGTCATATTTAAGACCGGGGTTGCATCACTTTAGCAATGCAAACCATAAGTCATATTTTTGAAGCTACGCAAATCCACTTTAGCTGGCTTTGAGCGGCTCCAAAAATATGGAGTAGCGTAAAGCAGGGCCAATCGCTGGGTTACGTTGCTCTGTGTTCCATGGGCGTTGCATGGGTGTTCCCACACAACTCCCAGGGTTTTTGACACATTCTCAGATGTGCAAGAACTTGTAAACTTGAGAGTGCGCCACAATTTCTCCTCATTTTATTTCTCCTCTTTCTATGTAAAAGAGGAAAATGCCTCGAAGGATTGTTTTTGTGTAGGAAGTTGCCCCTTTCTGCCCCAAAATAATCCTGTCTGGAACACAAGCACCCTTGCACCGTGGTGCCAGGGTGTCTGCGTTAGTGCTAGGCGACCAAAATGTCGCCCGCGCAAGGGTAAAGGACAGGAATGCCCCACACTGGATGAATACGGTGCTTTCCTGCCCTTTCCCTCAGTGGCGTAACACAGGCCCCCATGGCGCGGGGGGGGGCTCCAAGCTCCAGAGGGCCCTCAGCTCAATACTCCGGCTGGAGAGCTCCTGATAGAGTCCAGAGGGGTCCCCTTCACGTACCTTGCAGGGGAGCCCCCTTAAGTTTCGTTACGCCAGTGCTTTCCCTGCCGGGCAGTGAGGCACAGCAGGGTGATTTGCTGCGCTCCGTGCGCCACTAAAGTCGTAAATAGTTTAATCTAAATTAGTTTTTAATTAGCTGGGCGGTATGAGGACACCAGAACAGGGAATCTGTAACTTAAATAACTATGTAGATGCCACTTTATGTGTAACTCTTGCCAATTCTACATTGCGGAGCTGCAGAACTTTGTTTCCTTACTGCACAAATTTGAAATTAATTATAACGCCTAATACATGCTTATATATAATACTGACGCTTATGCCACAAGGTATCTTACTCGGGAGAGTATGTGGCCTGAGGCTAGAGCGGTCAACCTTGAAGCTGGGTAACCGGGTTCGATTCATGGCAGGGACGCTCAACCTCCTGTGATTCTGGGCAAATAACATAATCTCCCCGTGCTCAACATAAGGAATGTGTCTGTAACGCAACTGTTGCTCATGTAAAGCACTCTGATTCCTTCTGGTCGAGTTTGCGCTATATAAAACAAAACAAAAATACACTAGAAATGTATTTTTATCCTATTGAATTGTGCTCCTTTAGCAACCTGGGGAGGATGAAAAGTTGAAAACCATGGGTCAAATTTATAACACAAACCATTACTCATGTCTCAATCCATGCAGAAAACCTAAGCGAAAACACAAAGCATCCATTATAAAATGGCACAGGAAAAAAAGACTGACCAATAAGACTTAAAAGAAGGCGGTAGCCGAAACGCGTTACCAACAGAAATACAGCAGCTTTTACTATCTCGGAGTGGCAGGGTTTTCTTTATTCATCCTCTTTGGTATCGCTTTGTTCGCCCTAAGTTGGCAGGGTATGCCCAGACGTGGGTCCCTTGCTCACTTTGCCACTGGATTCAAGATAGCCTGGCTGATGAGGGTTATGAACCCGAAACCGGTCCCAGGATGCTTGTTTCTGGTCCAGGGAAGACATGGCTTGGCAGTTCGGGCTGGGCTGTTCCCATGAGGCACAGGGTCAGACTGATTTGCATATGGCCATGTCTGAACTGGGGTGGCAGAGTGGGCTAAAGAATGATGATGGATTAAACCCAGGTCAGTTGACTGGGGGTGAGTGTTTGATTTGCTGAAACGCTCCGTCCATCATCCCCTTTGGTATCGCTTTTTTCTGTATTTATACCATCCATGTTCATACCATGGCAAGGAAGATTATTGTGGCCAAATAACACAATAACAGATGTTATTTATAGCGACTGTACTAGGAAACACATATTCACACATGTATTACTACAGTGACAAGGTCAAATTTGTGTTTAATACCTCACACTGCTCATACTGACTTTGCATCCAAGCCAGTGGCGGCTGTGCAGTTAAGCACATTGGGGCACGGGGGGCCGAAAAACAAAAATAAATAAATAAATAAATCCTATTCCATCATCTGTCGACTTCCCTTATCGCCCCACCGCTGTTACCTGTGCCAGCCGCGCCTGATCTAAGCTAGCGCTAATTCGATGGCAGTGTAGCTAAAATTACGTAAGAATACTGCATTCAGTCAAATTGACATGGGGCAGAGCTTACAGGAAGTGGCATTTTCCCTTTTTTTTGTTGCAGGTTTATATCACTCAAACTCGACCCATAGGTATTGGAGAGCTGTACATTGCCACCAGTTACATTACACAGGGACACATTCATTAGGTGTCGCCTGACCCAGCGCTTGCACTGGTCTGGCGAGACATTTTGTGAGGGCTCCAAAAAGTGCTACCAGGCCAGCTTAGAGCTACAGTGTATGTGCGCGGGCGCGCGCGTCGCGCTTTACCGCGATTACTTTCACTTTCGCTGCCACACGGCCGCTTTGATGTTTGATCGCGATCACTTTCACGGCCACACGGCTGCTTTGATGTTCTCCATGAGGCTTTAATAGATTGCAGCAGTTAAAACAAGCATTGGTATAGCCAATAGGTCTCGCTTTTGGGACCTTATAAGTATTTCGTTATGCAACTGTTGCATGGCTAAACACTTATAAGGTCCCAAAGGCGAGACCTATTGGCTATGCCAATGCTTGTTTTTGGTAGTCACAGGGAGGTTACGTGATTTGCCCTGAATCACAGGATGTTTAGCCCATGCCGAGACTTGAACCTGGTTCCCCAGCTCTAAAGTTAGCAGCTCTGGCCGTTAACATATCACTCCGAGCGCCACACCTGGGAGTGCAAATGGTGCAGTTCTCTCTCATAAATTACTTCAGGTTTCACCTTTCAAAATTGTGTTTTTTTCTCACTAGCGGGAGTCTCAATTTGTGCCTTTGCAATCGTGGCCTTAGCTTTCAATGTACAGCAGGGGCAGAACTCAGGCCTGGCAGCCCCTGTGGGGTGGGTAGAGGGGGGGGGGTGCAACCCTGCAGGGGTCCCCCAGCCCTTCAAAGGGGCCCCATTCAGATGAAGGCCAGTGGATATCTGTGAGATATGGGGGAGTCGGTGCCCTCCATATCACATTCTGCAGGGGAGCCCCTTCATTGTTTGTTACGCCTCTGATGTATCCATAAGGAGAAGCTACCCCCAGAGTCCGTTCGTGTTTACACGGCTGTGTGTGTCTGTTCCCATGTGTGTATGTCTGTGTTCGTGTGTTTATGTGCTTGTGTATATTCACACTTGACATAGTGGACAAGAATGTGCTGAAATGGAATCTACCGTCCATTTTTTCCATTCAGTGACTCACCTGTGCTCTGAAGGTGAGATGTCTTCTTGTTCACAGAGGTCAGTACCTTTCTCCATTCAGTGACTCACCTGTGCTGTGAAGGCGAGAGGTCTTCTTGTTAACAGAGGTCAGTACCTTTCTCCATTCAGTGACTCACCTGTGCTCTGAAGGTGAGAGGTCTTCTTGTTAACAGAGGTCAGTACCTTTCTCCATTCAGTGACTCACTTGTGCTGTGAAGGCGAGAGGTCTTCTTGTTAACAGAGGTCAGTACCTTTCTCCATTCAGTGACTCACCTGTGCTCTGAAGGCGAGAGGTCCTCTTCTTAACAGAGGTCAGTACCTTTCTACATTCAGTGACTCACCTGTGCTGTGAAGGCGAGAGGTCTTCTTGTTAACAGAGGTCAGTACCTTTCTCCATTCAGTGACTCACCTGTGCTCTGAAGGTGAGAGGTCTTCTTGTTAACAGAGGTCAGTACCTTTCTCCATTCAGTGACTCACCTGTGCTCTGAAGGCGAGAGGTCTTCTTGTTAACAGAGGTCAGTACCTTTCTCCATTCAGTGACTCACCTGTGCTCTGAAGGTGAGAGGTCTTTCTGTTAACAGAGGTCAGTACCTTTCTCCATTCAGTGACTCATCTGTGCTCTGAAGGTGAGAGGTATTCTTGTTAACAGAGGTCCGTATCCGTACCTTTCTCCATTCAGTGACTCAGCTGTGTTCTGAACACGGCAGGTCTTCTTGTTAACAGAGGTCAGTACCTTTCTCCACTCAGTGACTCACCTTTGCTCTGAAGCTGAGAGGTCTTCTTGTTAACAGAGGTCAGTACATTTCTCCATTCAGTGACTCACCTGTGCTCTGAAGGTGAGAGGTCTTCTTGTTAGCAGAGGTCGGTACCTTTCTCCACTCAGTGACTCACCTTTGCTCTGAAGGTGAGAGGTCTTCTTGTTAACAGAGGTCAGTACCTTTCTCCAATCAATGACTCACCTGTGCTCTGACGGTGAGAGGTATTCTTGTTAACAGAGGTCCGTATCCGTACCTTTCTCCATTCAGTGACTCAGCTGTGTTCTGAACACGGCAGGTCTTCTTGTTAACAGAGGTCAGCACCTTTCTCCATTCAGTGACTCACCTGTGCTCTGAAGGTGAGAGGTCTTCTTTTTAACAGAGGTCAGTACCTTTCTCCATTCAGTGACTCACCTGTGCTCTGAAGGTGAGAGGTCTTCTTGTTAACAGAGGTCAGTACCTTTCTCCGTTCAGTGACTCACCTGTGCTCTGAAGGTGAGAGGTCTTCTGGTTAACAGAGGTCAGTACCTTTCTCTGTTCAGTGACTCACCTGTGCTCTGAAGGTGAGAGGTCTTCTGGTTAACAGAGGTCAGTACCTTTCTCCGTTCAGTGACTCACCTGTGCTCTTAAGGTGAGAGGTCTTCTGGTTAACAGAGGTCAGTACCTTTCTCCATTCAGTGACTCACCTGTGCTCTGAAGGTGATAGGTCTTCTTGTTAGCAGAGGTCAGTACCTTTCTCCGTTCAGTGACTCACCTTTGCTCTGAAGGTGAGAGGTCTTCTTGTTAACAGAGGTCAGTACCTTTCTCCGTTCAGTCACTCACCTGTGCTCTGAAGGTGAGAGGTCTTCTGGTTAACAGAGGTCACTCTGTGACCTCTCACCTCTGTGCTCTGAAGGTGAGAGGTCTTCTTGTTAGCAGAGGTCAGTACCTTTCTCCGTTCAGTGACTCACCTGTGCTGTGAAGGCGAGAGGTCTTCTTGTTAGCAGAGGTCGGTACCTATCTCCACTCAGCGACTCACCTGTGCTCTGAAGGTGAGAGGTCTTCTTGTTAGCAGAGGTCAGTACCTTTCTCCGTTCAGTGACTCACCTTTGCTCTGAAGGTGAGAGGTCTTCTTGTTAACAGAGGTCAGTACCTTTCTCCGTTCAGTCACTCACCTGTGCTCTGAAGGTGAGAGGTCTTCTGGTTAACAGAGGTCACTCTGTGACCTCTCACCTCTGTGCTCTGAAGGTGAGAGGTCTTCTTGTTAGCAGAGGTCAGTACCTTTCTCCGTTCAGTGACTCACCTGTGCTGTGAAGGCGAGAGGTCTTCTTGTTAGCAGAGGTCGGTACCTATCTCCACTCAGCGACTCACCTGTGCTCTGAAGGTGAGAGGTCTTCTTGTTAACAGAGGTCAGTACCTTTCTCCATTCAGTGACTCACCTGTGCTCTGAAGCTGAGAGGTCTTCTTGTTAACAGAGGTCAGTACCTTTCTCCATTCAGTGACTCACCTGTGCTCTGAAGGTGAGAGGTCTTCTTGTTAGCAGAGGTCGGTACCTTTCTCCACTCAGTGACTCACCTGTGCTCTGAAGGTGAGAGGTCTTTCTGTTAACAGAGGTCAGTACCTTTCTCCACGCAGTGACTCACCTCCCCTCTGAAGGTGACAGGTCTTGTAAACAGAGGTCAGTTTTTGTACCCCACCCACATCCCTGTGGACACGTGTGATCTGGAAACAGCCTGTGAATTTCTCTTTGATCGAGTTGGTGTGGTCTGTGGTCTACCAGCAGCAGGATTTAAGTCACTCACCTGAAAAATTCACGCATAAAATTAAATGTAAGGATTCCCTAATGTATGTGATATATTAACTCTTAAGATTATTGGGAAACGCATTCTGGGATAACAAATGTTTAAATATATTCAAGATAGAACGTCGTGCTTTAGTTGGGTGTGACGCTGCAAAAGTTGCCTTTGGCCACGAGACTCTGACATGTCCCCCAAGAAACAAAGCCTCAGGTCCAAGCTCTTAGATAGCTGATGGCCTGAGGAACATCAAGTGAAAACCATTAGGGACTGCAGGTGTCAAAAGTTCACATCAAGACGGTGAAATCCTTTCCATGTTGTGCAGTCTTCTCACGTGCTTTCTAATAAATAAAGCCCGCTCTTCTAAAATTCACTTTAATTTCAAAAAGTACTACTACTGACTCTATGTCAAAATTGCATCTCTGGGTTTACCACCACCCCTTCTTTTTGAGTGCCTTTAGATAGAGTTAAGCTTTATTTGACAGGCCGCGCTCGCGCCTTGCGCGAGCCCTCTGACATGCAGCGCGGACAATAGCCGCAGAGTCGCATGCTGTTCAGTTGCAGACTAATACAGTATTGCTATAGTAATGCTGTGGCATTGTCAAGGCCGGGTGGCCCGGAATTTTCAATATGGTGAGCCTGCTGGGCCCTTAAGCTGCAGACACAATTAAGGAATTTACAATTTTCTGCCAACATGAAATGGGCTTTCATTGGTGACAGAGGGGGAAATGGCCTGCGGAGCCTGGGAGGGAAGGTTTGGGAATTTCATGCGATGATCTCATTGGGATCCTTAACCTTTCAGTATTCTGTTTTATCTGGGTTTCCCAAAGGCGGCCATTTTCTCTGTCGCAGATCCTCTGACCCATCCTCTCTTTCAAGCCAGGCTTTTGCTAGAAGACTTTTCTTTGCCATCAGCATCAACAGAGGAATTAGCCTCCCAATGGGAGGCAGGCCAAGCAGTGCCGGGGACTCCTCTCGGGCTGGAATGTCGGGTCATGGGCTGCACAGTTGGACCCGACTGCGCCTTTGAGAAGCAGCCAAGGCTTCTTGCCAGACCCTGAATTCCCCAGTCTACAAAGATCATCCCTTCCGGTTCCTGCATAAGGCGTCCTCTCCTTTCTACCGGTAGAACCAACGTATGCTCAGGGATTTCCCTGCCACCCATGAGATGTAGGTGTAGCGCAAAGCAACAGGTAGACAATGCCAATCTTAGATGGCCCACACGTGTCCCACAAATGGGGAGAAAGCCGTATTCTCAAAGGATGGCTTAATGCTGCTTATTTTCACTTTGTGATGGTCTACTGCTATTCACTGGCCTCCACCATTGGTAGATATCCTTGCGTGGGCGTTGCCTGGAGATCAATAAACCAGACTGAAGGTGTATCGGCGAAGGAGGAACTTGACAGCTCATCATTCACAGTGCAGGTTGTAGTGTAGTAGTTTGTGGAGTAAAAGTAGGTGAAAGTATATATACATTATGCCTTTAGAAATCAAATCCACAACACAATAGCAAAATACAACGCATTGACTATGTGTGGTGTAGCCAGGTTTCACCTGCGTAGAATTCGTTGACACTGTTGTCTCTCGAGTCCCATGTTCAAACACTTAGTCGTTCATTGTAGCAGAAAGCCATGCCAACAAACCTTGCATGATGTGCTACTGATGGCAGACAGACATTTATGTGACATTGTTTTGCATTTATTCATGGGTAACTAAATGTATCAAATAGTAGGTGAACGACAATAGGCATAGCCGTTTTAGGGGTGTCACGGACCTTAGCGTACGCAATGAAAATGGGCCTGTGACCAGTGGCTGGCTAGTAAAATACAGTAATACTCAGAGTTCAAAGGTCCAGTCAAGTCTTTGGGCCCCTGAGCCACTGTGCCTGCTGCACTGTTGATTGTGAGACCCCTGACAGTATTTATTTATTTTCAAGTTTTGTATAGCGCAAACTTGACCCAAGGGGATCAAAGCACTTTACAGAGTTAGAGCAGTTCCATGGGGTACATGTGGCGTACATACAAATACAAAATACGTAGTGAGGTATAAATTGAAACACTACACTAAAAACAATTCAAAATACATAGCGACAATATATAAAAGAGAATAACAGTAGACACAAGGTTTGTTGTGTTGACAGGAGGCTGGTGGCCAACAAGTGTAGCAATAGCACGATTATTAAAGGGAAGGCAAGAATGGAGGACCCACTTATATTAAGAGAGGGAGGGAGACACCTGCATGGGGCGAGAGAACGGGAGAGAGAGACAGAGAGAGAGAGAGAGAGAGGGAGAGCTTGTGGATGAAGGAGGACGAGCAAGCCATGCTTATCAAGAGACGAGAAGAAAGCGAAGGTGATGTGCTCCATTGAAACTACCAGATGTGGGCATCCCAGATCTCAAGGCTTGGGAAGAGATGGGACAGTCACCATGGAAGGGGCTGAGGCAGGCCCAAGCCCCTCATCAGGCAGATATGAGACCACCACATACATCAAGGGATGCAAAGGTGTTCAAGGACAGGGAAGGCAGCCAGGTTCATTTAGTGAAGGCAATATGAGCCGAAGAGGTTCCTGTGTTTCAAGGAAGTGTAAGGTCAAACGTATCCATAGCAGGAACCAAACACCGCAATGGAAAGCAAACGAGGTGAAGCTGCACCGATCCATGAGGGGAAGCCAGGAGCTGTGCACATCCGTAAGAGAGAAGTGAGGAAACCTACACAAATTAATTGGGACATAAATGGGCAGGACCTAGACGGGCATGTGATTTGGTACATACAATGCCATGTCCCAACTTGTAGAGCTTGTAGGCACTACATGTGTTCTTTACAGGCTTGCTAGCTCCAGACACTCTTTTGAGTAGATGTACGATATTCAAAAAATCAATAATAATGACTAATAATAGGTATATTGCATTTTGATAGCTTGAAACTAGCCACAAGGCAGCAGTTCGCTGTACATGGTCTACGGCAAGCTTAAAGTCGGCGAGTAATAGGAGAGGAAGTTGAGTTGTCGACAGTTACTGCATTGTGGTGTAGTGTTCTTTAAAGAGGCGAGTCTTCAACTCTTTCCTATATTGGAGCAGCTTTGGGGAGCTCCTGATGGATACAGAGATGTTGTTCCAGATCCTGGACGCAGAGATGGAAATGCCTTTTGTCTTGCCAAGAACCACCAGAGACGGTGAGAGCTTTGTAAATCATGGATCTGGTTTTGAGGATAGTGCTGGCTGACCAGGTGAACCAATGGAGCTCTATCAAGGTGGGGGTGATGTGATCATATTTCTTCAGACCCTGGGTGAGATTTGCTCCGGCGTGTAGGATGCCCCTTGCAGGTGCCAGTGTGTTGTCTTGGATGCCACGGAGAAGCACATTATCAACATCCAGATGAAAGAGTAGAAGGGCTTGAACTGCAGTTCTGAAGTCACTTCCTGGAAGAAACTGACTTTCTTTAGAAGAGAGAGCTGGTACTAGGCCATCTTTGTTATTTCGGCAATGTGTATGTTGAGGGAGAGGTTGGTGTTCAGGATGAATCCAAGTGGCTTGGCATTCGGTTAGAGTAGGGGTTCAAATCCACCGTGATTAATATCATTGAGCCAGAGTTTGTACTGTTTTTTGTTTGTTGTTCTTGGCAAATAATAGAAATTCTGCCTCGGTTGAATTGAGCTTCAGTAGGCACTGGACAGCCAGGCCTGAATGATGTGCAAATATTGTTTGGGGTGGTGGGTGTTTGAAGTTGAGGAGACGTTCAAGTAGAGTTGTGTATCATCGGCATACAGGTGAATCTTGATGCTGTTCTCTGTTGGTAGAGCACCAGGTGCCTCCATGTTAAGGTTGAAGATGACATTATGGAGCCCTGGGGGACTTCACAGGTGATGGGGATCTTTTGTGACTTGCAGGTGCCCATGTGGATTAATCGGTGTTGGTTGGAAAGGTATGAGGAGAACCAGTGAAGAACATTGCCAGTGAAATGCATTTGAGACTCGAGGGTGCACATGAGTGTGTGATGGTCAACTGTGTTAAAGGCATCTGAGAGGTCTAACAATATCAGGTGGCAGGGGTCAAGTGGGCATTGCCTACAATGTGTAAGATGGAGGTTTCTGTGCTGCAATGTTATCTGATGCCAAAGGGGATTATAGACGGAGCGTTTGAGGAAATCAAACACTCACCCCCAGTCAATTGATATGGGTTTGATCCATCATCATTCTTTAGCTCACTCCACCACCCCAGTTTAAACATGGCCATATGCAAATCAGTCTTGACCCTGTGCCTCATGGGAACAGTCCAGCCCGAACTGCCAAGCCATGTCTTCCCTGGACCGGAAACAAGCATCCTGGGACCGGTTTCGGGTTCATAACCCTCATCAGCCAGCTATCTTGAATCCAGTGGCAAAGTGAGCAAGGGACCTACGTCTGGGCATACCCTGCCAACTTAGGGTGAACAAAGCTATACCAATGTTATCTGAAACAAGACTGCCAGACTGGTCGTATGCTAAATGTTTCACCCACAAATAGATCAGCTGCAATAATCAGTTATATAGGAAGTAAGTATGTGGCTTACGTCATTGGAAATTGACTTAAGTTATTAGGGAGGCTATTAAGTAATAGGAGAAGTTTCTGTGATGTTCCTTTAAAAAAAAAAGATATAACAATCACTCGATAAGTATTACTGTGGTGAACGGTGGCACACCAGCCAAAGCCCGGGGTTAGAGCGCATTCAGTAACATCCATGCAATGTTTGGGAAAAGATATCAGATCATGGAGAGAACTGACAATTGATTCATGGCAGTAAAACCAATCAATGTTTAGATGATAAAGTCAGATAATGGTTAATGGACTGCAAGGTATGTCACGGCAATAAAGAGGAACCATTGGGCCAACAAGAGTGGATCCGCAAGAGCAGACAACGTTGAAGCAGTAAATCTCTTTTGAGGAGCCGTCCTAATCCGAGACACCTTCATATGGAGTCCAGTGATTGCTAAACCCTTCTCCTCTAATGGACCAATAGATAGATAATCTTAGAATGCACGCATGTGCTGTGTTCTTGTCCCTGTTTCACCGTGGAAACAAGGACAAGAACAAAACATGATAATGTACTGAGCAAACCCAACAGTACCAAAGTAGCATCCCTCATCAAACTGCATCACTAAATGTTTCCCAGAACTGTGCGGTGTGGCGCCCAGCCAAGTTCTAAACCATTCTTGCTGACCTTAAATGCTCTGAAATTACTTTGTCAATCCGGAAACCTCCAATCCTAACTCTGTTTACATGCGTGTGATTGATATGTCTATTTACATGTCGGGTCGGGCAATATCTGTTGAAAGACTCTGACGTCAGAGCCGTAATGTGTACCAGATTGTGGGCAAGAACAGAAAATGAAGAACAGGATTGTGGTGGTTGTCTGGAGTGTTGCTCTCCACTTTTGCATATGCAAATCCACTGCTTGAAGTCTCCCTCCACAATATCCCCAAAGTCTGAAGTTTGCAAGTGTTCCCAAACTGTCTCAGGAATCCCCGTCCTGGAATGACTGCTCCAATCCCATTGACTGGGTTTTTTACCCGTGTGATATTACACCCTTGCCGGGTGATACTACGTGTGAGTTAAAGGATCTAAAGTTGCAAGGTATCCTTTGGTAAATACATTCCACACCTAAATCCAGACTTTTGCTGATGTAAATTAGATCCAAACTCACAAACAACTTTGGGAATTAGGCTCAGGGTCGTTATTAGGGATCCTGGTTTTATGGTATTTTTTTTTTGACATTACTGTCTGTATTTAGCAATATTTAATTGTTTGCCAAATTTATCTGTATTTATCCATATTTATTGTGGGTTTTGTGACGAAACTAAGCTGAAACTAGTATATTTTTACTTTTATTTAACTAACAAATGTGTTTTTATGTTTTAATATCTTACAGGTTTCATTATTATGAACACCCACATATGATAAATCAATGCCCTTATATGAAAATAGGGGATTTCTTGTATCTACTGCTGTTTAAGCCTAGTTACTAAAACATCTTTCTTTTTTTTAACCACTTACCTGTCAATCCGCACAGCTATTGGTCTGTCAGTCATGAATGACAGCATTTAGAAACGCTCAAAAAACAACCCAATTTCCTTTTGTATCCACATTTAAAAATAAATACAGACGGGAAAATAAATGGGTTTCTTTCTATATTTATCTGTAAAAATCGCCTTAGCCTTTACTCGATTGAGTAGCTATGCACGCTATAAATCCCGTAAATAAATAAAATAAAAGAAATAGCAAAAACTATTGAAATTGATACTGTTTGTATTGTGCATTACTGTCATTGGTGCGGCCTTTTACTGCTCCATTCATCTGCACACATACAGTAACATATCCAAAAACAACTCTGGACTTAGAAAATACAGAGAAGTTGATGTCATAAAAGTGGCTCCAGTCAGATGTCCTTCCGTGCCACTTAGATATAGTGCACCGGGCTCTCAGTTGTGGCAGTGCCTTTTGGAACAAGAACCCATAGAATGTATCTTCAAAGTCTCATATAGACACCTAGGTAGATTGTCGCATTTTGACGTCTTTAACTTAGAGTGTTCTTATAGAATGCTGACTGAAATGAGTCTACTGAAAGGATCAAGTATACGGCCACCATTGAATTTAACCTCTTCAGTGCCCATGACGAGATAGTCTCGTCATGGAGCACGGTTGCGCTGTGCCCATGACGAGACTATCTCGTCATGAACCCCACCCACTAGTGCAACGCCCGGCACAGGAGGGGGAAAGGGCGTGGCACTGAAGGGGTTAGGAACTCGTTGATTCCTCGTTTACCTCCTGGCCCTCAGCGGAATGTCGGGTTCATCCTTTCTACAGTGGAAAGCGGTTAAGATCCCTTGTACCAGGCTTCAGCCGTCCCAACACCCGACATGTCCATGCTCTTCAGGTTGCACAACCAATTCCTTTCAAAAGAAGTCATGGGGTGAAATCTCTGCAGAGATTCCTCCCGAGTACGGAGACTCCCCCACGACTGCGAGGCCTCCGCCACGAAAGTGGCGATCCTTTGTGAATCAGGCCCACTGTGTGTATAGAAACTGACCCACCACCATGCTCCCCTCTCGGAAGCTTCTTAGCAAAAGAAGGAGCTGAGAGCAGGGCCAGGCTTCTTGAAGCTCTGCTTGGACTCAAACCAAGATGGCTGGAATACACAACAAGAGAAAATAACATCACTGAGGATGAGAGAGAAAAGAGAAGCGGATGAAACAACACTCCGATCACAACTGGAATGCAAATCTTGGACGTAGGCGTAACAGAAAAATATAGGCAGTCGGGCAGCAACAGAGTTTGGTGGAGAACTCCACTGCAAGGAAATTCAGAACTCAGTAGGGCAGGATGGTGCCTGTCAATCACCAAATATCAGGATTCCTAATGTTTAAAGGTGCACCTCACCATGGAGATCGCATAAGGCAGAACTGTGCCTGGACTGTGCCTGGACTGTGCCTGGACCAGTACTGTGGCTATGAGTTTGAAAACTCCATCCACAATAGGATTTTGTTACCTGGAGGACTCTACATATGGATTTTTGTTTTGGGTATATTTCTGGGATCTATGGGTGGTGCTGTAAGGCATAACCTCGCCTTACGAAAGCACCACTCCTGGACGCAGACTATGAAACAAAGGTTGGAGGGTCCTCATTTTTGGGGAAGGGATTCAATCTAATTTACACATGGCTGTTCCCCTTCTGAAATGGCAAAGCTGAGCAAAACCTATGCCAAGGAATGCCACCCTGAGGAATCCACAGAGATTCAAGCAGTCCCATCAATCAGTTTTGAGGTCAGTAGTGGAGCGTTACCTGAGTAGTAAAAGGACACGTTACCAGGTTGTCATTGCTGGAGCACAAGAGCGGTGAATGCGGCATAACCCATGGCAGGGCTTAAGAAAGAGCTTGTTTGGTTTACTGCAGAAGAGGCTGGCATCCTTAGAACAAGTGTGCATGTGTCCAGGATTGACTCCTGTTCCTTGTGTATGCATTAATTGACCTGCCTTCTGATTGTAAACATACCTGCATATCTCTCCATCCATGAATATTGAATATGTAGCCTGTTGGTCTGAATGTATCTCCACAATTTTTTGACACTTTTTGGACATTGCGGACCACATTTACTGATGATTAGTGTAAGTTCTCGCAAAATGCAAAGTGGCAATATGCGATGCAAAGAAGTGCAGACACCATTTTGTTGTCTAGTGTCTAACCCTGATAAATTATGCATGGGGCCATAGCATGGTGGGAACAGTGCAAATGCCCCTAGAAGTTCAGGCAAAGCCTTATTACCTAAGGTTAGGCTGCTGTGAAGTCATAGCGCTAAATGAAAAGTGGAGAAAACTATGTGCAATAAGAAATTGTTTGATTTTCCTAAGTATAATAAGTATAATTTCCACAAACATACACATTATAGCCTTATAGCCCACTACCGAGGGCTATTCCAGTTGTTAAAGGCCCTGAACCCTAAATATACGTGTGAGGGAGAAGGCCTTGAAGCACCGATATACCGCTTTAGCAGAAGGGCTATAAGGCTATTAGAACATTCCGCCCACTGAGGGTGCAATGTTCTAAATTAAAAAGGGAGAGACATGAAGACAAACATTGGAATGTTGGAGCGGAAGGTGTACACCACCTGTTAGAAGCCCGGAGCACTCCATTGTCTTCGATGGAGCGCTCAACAATCCAATGTTCTAATTTACATTATTAAGCATTGGGCATTGTCCTCCTGTAGTGATTCGTACTGGAGAGTGTGCCTCCAAGCAGAAATCTCATGCAAGAGTACACTTGCTCGCCTTTGTGCCAGAGCGCAATCCTGAACCATGTTCCACATCATGCAACAAGGCATTTTAATACGAGTGGGCAGTGTTGATATCATCTGCATGTGACACGCAGGAGATATAATACAGCACCATTTTTTGCTGTTTGCGCAGTGCGGCGCTGCAGATTTCCTTGCAACATTGCGTTTTGCGAATCTTGATAATTCTTCATGTGAATTATGTTTACTTCCCCTTTTTTAGGTCTTGCCTAGAAACTTAAAAGTATATAAAATGGCTGCCACATTGTCATTATGCATAAATGCACACGCGTGTTAATGCATGCATTCATATGCATCATAACTTCGGGCCGGCAGTTTTGCCTGGTTGTTTCTTTGTTGACGACATTATTCATGATTGTAAGGGGTCATTGTGAAGCCAGAAGGCCGGGTGAGCACTGTTCACTTGCTAATGCTTGGCTTTGTAGATTTCTCATTGGCCTTGATGGCCCATAATCCCTCTCTTCCGCCCACATGCCTGCTGCTGCTGGGGCTTTTTTTTATTGTAACTTTTGTTTGCAGACACTCTTCCCTATTAACCCAAAAAAAGAATTTAAAACAAACCTCTGAAGAATGATCTCACTCAGCATTTCGATCCTTTCATATCAGTATTTTAGGACCTCGTCCCGTTTTTAACTTTTTATCTTTTTAATCGTTAATCTAATCTAGGTATCATATTAGTGTCATGTCTTCTATGTAGTGTGTTTCATGAAATTAACTGTATTTTATCCCCTGTCCTCTGATGTGTTGTGAACTCTCTAATACTGCAATATTTAGGAAGCCTTTTTATCATGTGTACTTTTATGTCCATGATTGGCCGAGTAAAGTTTCAGCATGTGTTTTTCCGCTGTCTTTGATGGTGCTATTTCCGTGGACTGCAACGATGCCAGCTGGGAGACAAAGGGTGTTCATAATTGTATCTGAAGTGTGTTATTTCCTTAAATCCATGCTGTTTTCAGGGTGTGTATTTTTAACAGTGTAACTTGTCAGTTAGAAGTGGAGGCTGCTACCTGTGGTTGGTTCTGGTGGTACTGCCATGACTACACCTGGGGTCAGAGGTCACAAAGGCAGCAGGAAGTGGAAATTAAGGACAGTCTTGAGCCCAGTTTCCTTTCTATATTGCGACCCTTCCCTTTCCCTCTCAGCAGCAAAGAGGCAGCTGCTGGGAAGAGGCTGTGAGCCGGACAGAGGCTCATTTTTGTATTACATTTCTTTATTATATGTTTTCATAATTAAATATACAATGATAACAAGTAGATATCTCAATTAATAGTAGAGACAATGAGAGGGACCCCTTGAGATTCACAAGGGAAATTAGGTCCTTTCAACCACACAAAAATAGGGAATTCCCTTACTCTTACAATTTTTATAATAAGCGAATTCTGACTAATAACAAAACTATGAAGTACTACTAATGTATTAAAAAAGGTTTTATTTTGGCAAATATTTGTCTATAATCCTCATATCAATAAAATTATCTCATATCACATTCATTATCACACAATTGTTAAAAAACATTATACAATACAATCAGTTTAGAAAACAATGTGACACAACATTACAAAAATCCAAAAATGGCCAGCATAATGGAGACAAACACATATGTAAGACACTAATTTTGTTCTTTACCAATACACATCACATTAAACTCGGCATTACAGTTGATGGTCTGTTAGACCGATATTCCCGAGGTACGGGTTTTCGGTTCAGAACCGAAAACGCGTACCTCGGGAATATCAGTCTAACAGAACAAGAGACCCACCCGATTAAGAAGGAGGACACGTAGCCTCGAGGGGTTTGGGTTTCGATGTTCATCGGCTACCCGGTATATATATATTTATATAAAAAGAACGGGAAACCGGCAAAACAAAGGAAAACCGGCTCCGTTATAGATGCGAGATTACTAAAAGACAGATTGGTCTTTCAAATTTTAAGAGGAAGATCGTGAGAGGAGCGTGCAACCCAGCAGAGGATATAATCTCTCCATATATACTAATTTGAATATCAGAAATTCGCACTGTTCCCACCACCAGATAAGGAATAAAGAAACAAATCAAAGAATATAGGAGGCAGTAAAATTGTGTCTTGATAAAGATGGCATTATCAATGTGAAGCCATTGAAACGCGTCGACGCCTTTTCTGAAAACACAATCCGATGACCGGCACAGATTAATTAGTAACAGATTTAAATTACAATCAAGTGTAATGCCGAGTTTAATGTGATGTGTATTGGTAAAGAACAAAATTAGTGTCTTACATATGTGTTTGTCTCCATTATGCTGGCCATTTTTGGATTTTTGTAATGTTGTGTCACATTGTTTTCCAAACTGATTGTATTGTATAATGTTTTTTAACAATTGTGTGATAATGAATGTGATATGAGATGATTTTATTGATATGAGGATTATAGACAAATATTTGCCAAAATAAAACCTTTTTTAATACATTAGTAGTACTTTATAGTTTTGTTATTAGTCAGAATTCGCTTATTATAAAAATTGTAAGAGCAAGGGAATTCCCTATTTTTGTGTGATATCTCAATTAAAACAGAGAAGGAAAACCCAATTATGCAATATGTAAATGCACACAGTGACATTATTTGTGATGCAACAGAGGGTCTGGTGGTGTGCCATCTCACTGGAGTCCATAAGGACACGCCCTAATAGTCCACAGCCTCTTGGCGCCAAAAGCGTAGCTTCTCTAGATGGGCTGCCTGCACGCAAGTAGGGACTGTAAGTGGCAACAATTAGAATTTATCTGATAACTTTTAAATGTTTCCAAATTTTACACTTCAAAAAGTTGCAAAGTTTTGCAAGATTTTACCAGGGGGACGATTTGTTTGCAAAAAAAACTGTACTTGCCGTATCATTTTCTCAGCAAAAAAATCTTTGTGTTAGTTTTCTCCCACTAGACGATTTTATACCTTATTAAGTTTCATAAGAATCTAGCAGCATGCCCGCCCTGCGGATCCTCTGAGCCTGGGGTTCACTGTAGCAAGAGATGCTCTGAGCCTGGACCAGTAGAACTTGTAACATTTATGAAGATGGGCTCGGCGTTCTGGAAACTAGACCAGTCCCATAGCAGTAGTGGGCATTTATGGGAAATATCAGCTTGATCTGGAAATTCCACCCGCACTGCGGGTTGTCTTGACATACCCTAGATCATCGGCCCTCTGTCTAGTTAAAGTAGCTATCCTATTATGCAATTGTGTTATATTATGTTATAGTATGTCATGTTACGCCATTTTTACATAGTGCAAGCTCACGAATTACTAGGCCGCTAACTGATTTGGTGAAGAACCTATCTACGCTGGTGGTTTTGCCCCTGAGAGGGGGATTTCCTGGGGCGTCTGCGGACAATGAGTGAGCCCAAGGAGTGAACAGTTTGTGGAGTGGGTGTAAGGTGCTTCCCGTGGAGGGGTGCCCTGAGAAGGGAGTCTGCGCACTGCCGTCCGCGCCCAGGTCTAGTTAGTGTATGGTGGAGGGGGCTCTCCTGGGTACAGGCAGGTGCCTTCCTTGGTTAGTTGCCCCCTGGGCATGCTTCAGAAGCCAATGACAGGCCATGGCAAGAGATGGAGCCCAGCCCAGCGCTCCTGCCTGCTGCTTCTCATTAATTGGACTAATGTGCATTCTGTGGCGTGTGTCCTTCCATCTTTGCCTCGGCGGGCACTGCCAGCGCCCAGGGTGGGGGCTCCGAGTTACGAGGACACAAGGGGCTGATTGAAGCCCAGCTCAGCAGCAGGCAGCTGTGCCCCTTCCCTGCCAGATATTCCTCTCAATGGCCCTCTTAACAAAGTTGGCACTGCCAGGGGGTGGTGGGGAAGCCTGTTTCCGAGCAAAGTGCCAGCACGAAGCGTGCCATGGGCTGCATGCTCATCTGGGTGCCAGTTACATTTCCAGGGGAAGTGCCCTTGCGGCTGTGGAGGGGGGGTTGGGGGGGTGCTGGGAGAGAGGATGCCTTGTCTTGGCAGAGGCTGCACTCAGAGTCCTATACTTTTGTTACTGTGTTAAAACGAGTTTCAAGACCTCCCTTCTATCAGTTCCCAGCATCTGAATAGTGAATGTTTACTTTTTAAGTTTCAGGACCCAATTCACAAAACATTTTCTGTGAGTAGTTTTGTGTCTCTGTGATCTTCTTACAGCTGAAGATATGATTCACAAACCTCTTTTTGAGAGTATATTTGAGTCAGCGTTGTAGTAGCTGTAAATTCCTGCCGAGTCACTGAGTCTTGGCCACCCAGGCCCAGATTTACAAAGAAATCACGCAGCGCAGCGCAACGCAACGCAGCACAGCAAATAGAGTTGCTGCGCTGCATATTGGGCACGGGAAAGAGCAGAACAGCACCATAGCTGCCCAGATGTGGCGCTGTTCTGCACTCTTCCTGCGTTGTTGCACTTTAAGGTGCCATACGCCAGCGCAGACATCTCTGTGCCATAGTGCAAGGGCGTCTGCATTGTGGTATGGATAGTTTGTGTGCAGGAAGGCCCCCCTCACTATGCTTTAAGGCGTTCAGTGTATTATTGTTGGCGAGGATAATAAATATTTTAAGTACAACAGACTACAAGAGCCTGTTAAGACGGGAACTCTTCTGCACCTACTGTTGAACATTCTATAAATGAGAAATTTAGTAACAGCAGTTGCAGAGCAAGAGTAAAGGATTTTTTGATTAAAAATGGCGATAGGTTTCTTCCCCGGGTAGAGCTGAAGTAGACTATTTGAGACTTTATTATGGTTAATGTCGCTCAGTCATTACTGGTTGTCTGGGAGCCCAGCCTTGTCTATTTCCATAAAGTAGAACTGCAGAATAAAACACAAAAATATTGAAACAAGAATTTATAAAACAGATACACAAAGGATGAACATTTTTTTTAAAATGAAAATGCAAATTTTAATGGAAATGTTGGAGCCTTTCTAAATGCAATTGAGCTCACTCATTCTCCATACTACATTCTATTCGATGCACTTGCACCGCACCCACAAATTAATCTGAGGATACTGACTTAAATTTTAGCCCCCAAATTCCTGCACGTTTACAGAGGTTTACATTTTTTAATTTTATTTCTTTATTTTTATAAACTTTATAAATCTGTTAATATTTTTACATTTTCTAAGCAGTTGCAGACCCGCTGAGTAGGCTTTGCCAACCCCCAGAGATCTGAACTGGGGTGGCGGAGTGAGCTAAAGAATGATGATGGATTAAACCCAGATCAGTTGACTGGGGGTGAGCGTTTGATTTGCTCAAGTGCTTCGTCCATCATCCCCTCTGGTATCACTCCTCCTGTTGGTCAGACATCTCACATCGCCACTTTACAACAGCGCTCATCACACAGTCGATCAGAGACATCTGACGCACCCTCTGCCTGGCCATTGACTGTGCCTGTCGATTGATGTAGCAATGCGGGACATCTTTGGTAGTGGTGTCTGCCTCTGCCTCTTCCTTTGTCTCACCCTGAGAGGCCGGGGGCGAGTGGGACTGCTACACTCCCTTCAACCCTCAACTCAAGGCCACATCCTGTCACTCCACTTGCAAGCCCTGTGGTCCCAGCCTCATAAAGCCAGGGCCCAGTGGTATTTCTAGTCTTGGAAATCTAAATATCTCCCCAAGTGGGGGTGCTCTAGCCGGCAGACAGTTTGTTTTTAGGAGAACGACCTCAGATTCCCCCAGCACTGGCACTTCATTGTTGAAACCCACGAAGAACCCCACAGCCCTGTCCCCTCTGAAGCTCTGCTTGTGCCAGGACACTAATGTATGACCCAGCACTCCTTGTCACTGAGCTACAGAGGCGGGAGCTCGGCTCCTCAACCAAAGTGTCTCCATAGTGAATGAGCTCCTCCATTGGACCTCACTCCTCACTTCTATCCCTAGAACTGCAGGACTGAGGAGCAGACAGCGCTGACACAGCCCACACATTTAACAGCATTGTTAGCCTAGGGGCTTGCATGCAGCTCGCCCAATGCCCCTCAACTCTCATCTGCTGCCATCCTCCAGTACCGCAGCACAACCAGGCGCGGAGCTGCGGTACATTGTGAACTTCCAACCCACTCCTGCTGCAGGAGTGCCCGCACACTGCTCTAGCACACACTGCTCTAACAATGCAGGTCAGGTGTGACTTACACCGCACACTGCTCTAGCAATGCAGGTCAGGTGTGACTTACACCGCACACTGCTCTAGCACACACTGCTCTAGCAATGCAGGTCAGGTGTGACTTACACCACACACTGCTCTAGCAATGCAGGTCAGGTGTGACTTACACCGCACACTGCTCTAGCACACACTGCTCTAGCAATGCAGGTCAGGTGTGACTTACACCACACACTGCTCTAGCAATGCAGGTCAGGTGTGACTTACACCACACACTGCTCTAGCAATGCAGGTCAGGTGTGACTTACACCACACACTGCTCTAGCAATGCAGATCAGGTGTGACTTACACCACACACTGCTCTAGCAATGCAGGTCAGGTGTGACTTACACCACACACTGCTCTAGCAATGCAGATCAGGTGTGACTTACACCACACACTGCTCTAACAATGCAGGTCAGGTGTGACTTACACTGCACACTGCTCTAGCAATGCAGGTCAGGTGTGACTTACACCACACACTGCTCTAGCACACACTGCTCTAAAAATGCAGGTCAGGTGTGACTTACACCACACACTGCTCTAGCAATGCAGGTCAGGTGTGACTTACACCACACACTGCTCTAGCAATGCAGATCAGGTGTGACTTACACCGCACACTGCTCTAGCAATGCAGGTCAGGTGTGACTTACACCACACACTGCTCTAGCAATGCAGATCAGGTGTGACTTACACCGCACACTGCTCTAGCAATGCAGGTCAGGTGTGACTTACACCGCACACTGCTCTAGTACATACTGCTCTAGCAATACTGGTCAGGTGTGACTTACACCGCACACGGCTCTAGCAATACTGGTCAGGTGTGACTTGCACTGCACACTGCTCTAGAAATGCAGGTCAGGTGTGACTGACACCGCACACTGCTCTAGCACACACTGCTCTAACAATGCACTTCAGTTACCACCATCACACCCACGACATGGAGCGACCGCCCTCAACACATCACAAGCTCCGCCTCACTTCTTGAGTTCCGCAAGAAGCTGATGATCTGGCTCATCGCATAAGGACCTTGAGGACCACAAACCTGCTCAAGCGCCTGGATAACCTCATGGGTGATTAGTGCGCTATACAAATCAACATAACATCACATCACATCACATAACTATTCCAGGACTGAGACCAACACACTGCTCCTTGCTCCATGTTCTCCCCCACCATCTCTTCTCTAACACTCGCTCCGACTGGCTCTGCGGTGCTTTGATGCACAAAGGATTTTTTAATCCACAAAAATAAATAATTCATTAATTCATTTCATGAAATGTTTGATATCGGGATTGCCAGAAGGGGCCTGCTGTTTCAGAATGTGCAGCCCAGAGGATGACAGGCATTCCCTGTCTAAAAAATGCATCAGTATTTTATGAATAACAAATATGTGTCCCTGCTAGGTTTCATCTGTGTCATAACACTGTATTTCACCTTAGTTCCCATCACTCATTCAGTAACAATGAAGCAGCCACAAGGAGGTGCAATAAAAGAGATATATGTCTGTTGTGAAGCTCAAACAGTACATTTTTACTTTTGCTGTTCCTTTCAGAAACATTCCCCATATCCCGCTGCCCTGCGGTCTTCTGTTTCAAAGAGCCCTTGGTGGTGGGGGTTGAGACCGCGCCCTGCCCTTAATCAATGCCATCTGAATGATTTTTGAGATCCTGACAGAGGCATTTTTGGGGGACCCCCTACCTGCAACAAGTTTGAATTTATCACCCATTTTCAGAAATGTCAAGCCTTCATGATGCCAAACAATATTGTATTATCCATTAAAGCTTCAGAAATGGGGATTATCACAACCAGAAGAAGGCTCAAGCTGCCCAGCTTCTAGCATCAGTATAGCATCAAAAAGGATGCTTGAATAAGCATTGATAAAACCATTCCTTTTGGCACTATGACATACATTTTGTTGTCTTGCAACAACATTATTGAGGTGGAATTCAGTATCTAGTCAGTTCCTCCCAGTGGAAGAAAGAGGCTGTATGTGTGACGTGGTGAATGTCGAGCGAACTAGAGCATAACATCAAAATAAGACATATGCATGGAGCGCTTGTAATTGTAGGTTTAAATGTCATAGATTGGTATTGACAGGTAATTCCCTTTACAACTTGGGCTGTTGCAGCCAGAGAAGGCCACAGCACCGCTCCTTTCCATCTGGGGAACTGTGGTTACTTTCTCCTCAAATCTCCCCCTGTGCATCGGCCCTCCTCCCCTGTGTGTGAACCTCTGTGGATAGACGGGGCGCCTGTTCAGCTGAGTGATAGATGTTGGAGGGGTGAGAGACAGAAAAACAGCAGAGAAGTAAAGCGAGTGATGGACGAAGCAGCGAGATGCAGGGGAGATAGAGGTAAGTTACTTGGAGAGTTGGTGGGCTTGGGGCAGTTATAAGGTAAAGTTAAAAAGGTAAGGGAGATATAAAACAGATACAGAGAAGGAGAAGGAGGAGGAGCTAGACAGAGAAACACAGGAAGAGGCGTGCATGAGATGCAAAGATGAAGCTGGAGGTAGGGAGAGGGCAAGGTCGAGAGGGTTGGGGACTCCAAGGGGTGAAGGAGAGAGAAAGGTGGGGTGGGAAGAGAGGTGAACTACAGAGAGGTGGAGGCTAGGGCTGTAGAGGTAGAGGGGTCAGGTACTGAGAAGTATAGAGACACGCAAGGTAAAGAGAGCGCAGTGAGGCAGAGAGCGGAGCAAAGTGAGAACAGGCCGAGAAGGAGAGCTCAAGCAATGCGAGTAGAGAGAAGAAGGGAGAGAGGAGGCAGAAGGAGAGGAAATGCCAGAGAAGAAAGAGGTGAAGGAGAGACATCAGAAAGAGATAGGAAGTGGGCGTAAGTGTGAGGGACAGAGCTAACTGTGAGGACACAGAGGGAGGTAGCGGCAGAAATGTGTGAGAGAGAGAGGTATAAAGACAGGGAGAGGTAAGAGGTGGTGAGTTGGAATAGAGGAGGGGCAGAGAGAGATGAGAGAGACAAGGATGAAGAAAAAGAGGCTGAGGAAGAGAAAGAGAGTTAGCACAGAATGAGTAAGGTAGGAAGAGAGCTGAGAAAGAGAAAACAGAGATAGAAAGGAGAGGCGCGGGGCATACACATCTGCAGGTGAACTGAGAGGTTAGCTAATGAGAGCGAGAGACAGAGAGAGCTGGGTTAGAGGGTAGAGTGACCAACCGTCCGTAAATTTCACGGACAGTCCGTAATTTTGGCCGTCTGTCCGTTGTCCGTGAAGGATTCTTTAACGGACGCTATTTGTCCGTAATTTTAACCGGGCACCGGTCGCAACACCCTAAGCCGGCACAGCTTCCACCCACCTCCCTTCTTGACTCCGATGCTGCTGAGGTCGGGTGCAACAGACTCCGATGCAGCACCAAAGCTCAGATACCCAGCAGCATTGGAGAGGCACAGTGGGATGGCAACCCTCACACCTTCCGCCCTTGATCAGCTGTTAAGTGGTGTTTGAAGGTGACTGAGAGGGAGGGGCTGCAGCTTCAGGAGCAGGGGCATCTATTCAGATGCAAACAGCCCTGAATGCCTCATGTCTCTGCAATTTAGATGGGCCTCACACATTCCCTTTCTGCCCAGGGCCTCAAACATCCTAGAACCAGTGGTCCTGATTACCCCAAGGCAGCACGTGGTTCTCTTCACAGAGCTTAATTACTGTCACTAAATTGTAAGCTAACCTTGCTTCTTCAAACATGCATTCTATAATGTAATAAAATAAATAAATGGCACAATCGCACCCACATTGATTAACAAAGTATGGAGGACAAGCAGTTAAATCAGTTCTCTTGGAGTATCTCCTTTAAGTACTGTACATCACAGTGGGGGATGGCAAAACTAACATTTTGGAAAGAGCCTGTCTTCTCGTTGTCTTGTCCAGGAGGGGGTGAGGAGCCCTACCCCACCCTGGAAGAGACCAAGGTGATACTAGAATACTGCATGCCCACCCCTGTGCCCACCCTTTTTGATCCTGTTCCCCCTCCTGTGATGGCTCCTGCCCCCCCCCCCCCCCCAGTGATGGCTCCTGTCCCCCCATGTGGTGACTCCTGTCCCACCCTCCACCTGTGATGGCTCCTACCCCCCCTGTGGTGGATCCTGTCTCCATCCTGGGGGGCTTCTGTCCCAGCCCTGGAATAGCTCCTGCAGCGAGGGTGAAGTTCTTGATGGGCCTCTTCTCAAAAAGGCTCAGCTCAAAATTAATATGAAAAGGTGGGCGAGTGAGTAAGTGAAGGGATGGGTGGATGGCTGGATGAATTAGTGAAAGGGTGAATGGATGAATGAACGATTGAATAGATGGATAATGAGAGAGGATGAATGGATTGATGAGTGAGTGGAAGGATGGATGAGAGAAAAGGTAAATAGGTGGATGTATGGGTGGAAGGGTAGCTGGATGGGTAAAAGGGTGGATGGATGAGTGAAAGGATGGATGAGTGAAAAGGTGGATGATGAGTGAGTGGGTGGATGGATGAGTGAAATGATGGATGGATTGATGAATTGATAAGTGCAAGGGTGAATGGATGGACGATGAGTAAAAGGGTGGATGTAAGGATGGATGAGTGAGTGAAAGGGAGGGTAGATGGACAAAAGGATGAATAGATGAGTGAAGGAGTGAAAGGATAGATGGATGAGAGAAAGGATGGATGAGTGATAGGGTCAATGGATGGATTTATGAGTGGATGAGTAGATGGATGGGTGGGTGGATAGAAGGAAGGATGGCTAAGTGAAAGGGTTGATGGAGAGGGAAAGGGAGCATGGATGGATGACTGAAAGTGTGGATGGGTAGAAGGATGAGTGACGGGGTGGATGGATGAGTAAGTGAAAGGATGGCTGGATGTGTGAAAGGGTAAATGGCTGGACGGATGAGTGAATAGATGGATGGGTGGAAGAGTGGATGGATGAGTGTACAGATGGATAGAGTGAAAGGGTGGAGGGATGAGTGAGAGGATGGATGAAGGGATGGATGAGTGAAATGATAGATGGAAGGATACATGATGGATAGGTTTGCAAATGGTTGAATATGTTTGGATATGGCTGGGCTTACTTATATACTATTGCGCAACCTCCTCTGATGTGTCTGTAAAACTTACCTATTGTGCTTAAGTTTTGTCCTGAATTTTGACCTCCTGTCCTGAATTTGTGTCCTGAATTTTGACCCTTTGTCCTGATTTTTTACACTCACCGTCCTGAATTTGCACCAATGCCAGTTGGTCACCCTATTAGAGGGATCAGAGAGAGGAAGAGAAAGGAGAGGCGCGGGGCATACACATCTGCAGGTGAACTGAGAGGTTAGCTAATGAGAGCGAGAGAGAGAGGCAGAGAGAGCTGGGTTAGAGGGATCAGGGAGTGTGAAAGGTTTGAATCACAGAGTAATGAGGTGAGATAAACGGTTGTGAGGTAGCGAGAGGGCCAAGAGAGTGATCCAGTGTGTGGTAGCGAGAGGGCCAAGAGAGTGCTCGAGTGACGTATAAAGAGACAGGAAGGTGTTATTCTCTCAGTTGCAATTTACCCCCCATACTCCAAGTATCATCCAATCCTACATACCCCTAGCTGAGGACGTAGAGTAGATTAATTATTAAGATTTCAGGGGTCAAATAGAGGAGGAGCCTAGCGCGCAACCAAGATGGACGCGTAGGCACAGGGCTCCCCGGACCCTTGCCGCTCCTCGCAACTTATCCTGACATTATCCTGGATTTGTGAACGGATTCTGGAAGATGAACCTTGGCTGAATCCATAACTCTTTTCACAACGTAAATCGGACCTGGGAGACCTGAAATATAGTGTCTTGCATTTTGGAGGCCCACCTGGAAGCTGTGCCCGGTGCTTTGGTGAACTGTGGGGCCGGGGAGTAGTTGAACAACAACGGCATCGGAGCCTTGCCAATGACCGCGCCCCCACTTTCAGTTTCGCTTTTGCACTTCTGCATGGCCTGATTGAGGAGCTACTTCGCGCGGCTGGGGCGTCCTCCGGCCTTTGTACTGGACTGATTTGTGCCTTTTTCTCCACTCTTCCGAGCGGGCTCTTGGACAGTCTGTGTCTGATCTGCTGGCACCCCTTTGCTATCGGTCCTGGCGGACCCCTCCGGTGAGCATCGCTTAACATGGCGGGCAAGGGGGATCCCGAGAAACGGAGGACCAAGACATCCCACCATGGGGGACCAGTCCAGAGTAACATCATGGATCGTTATACCCAGGGCAAAGGATCCCCCGGGCCAGCAAGTGCCGCCGTGGAGGACTCTGGTGGTGGCCCGTCCGTGCCCACGGAATTGTCGCTGCAAGACGTTATGGGCGCCATCAACGGCATAAGGGAGACCATCGCCCGGCAGTACGAGGCACGGGCCCGTAAAATTGACACGGTTGCCATTGATGTTACGTTGATTCGGGCGGATCTCTCTAAGACTAACGAGAGGGTTCAATCGCTGGACTTGAGGACATCCACTCTTGTTACGGATGTATCAGACTTCCAGGCAACTCTTGGCGATCTAAAGTCGGCAAACGACACGATGTCCCGCCGGCTGGAGGATTTCGAAGGTCGGGCACGACGCAATAATATCCGCGTCATAGGTGTGCCGGAGACTCTCGACAATCGTCCGGTGGACCTCATGGTCGAAGATCTCGTCCTCAATCATCTTGCTCCTTCAGGCCTGAGCAAGTTCTTCGCCGTGGAGCGTGCCCATCGTGTCCCGGGCGGTAGGCCTCGACCAGGAGCTCCCCCGAGGCCTATTATTGCAAAACTTTTTCATTACAGAGACCGGGATGCGATCCTGCAGGCCTCGAGGGTGCACGGCCCAGTTAACTATGAGAATGCCTCCGTTAACTTCTTTCCGGACTTCACCCAACTCGTTCAGAAACAGAGAATGGGCTTTCAGGGGGTGAAGCGCCGTCTTCGAGATTTGGAACTTAAATACTCTATGCTTTTCCCTGCCAGGCTTCGTGTGGAATATGAAGATCGGACTATCTTTTTTGAACGCCCTGATATTGTGAGTGACTGGTTAGACTCCCTGCCGGACCGGGGCGAACGATCTGGGCGTACTGGCGGTGCTGAGGGTGGAGGGCCTCCGCAGGAATGATTCTTGGTCCCCTACTTTGACATTTCCTTCTGCGCCCAGCCAGGTTCTACTTCAATTGTATATTTTGTCTATTAATGTGCTGTTTGGATGCGGGCGGGGACGGGTCCCTTCCCTCCTCTAGGGTCTTTTTGTAGCATGGGATTGTTAGAGCGAGAGGCACACTGCAAGTTGGGGGGGCTGTATAGTCCGCAGGGGTGCAGGGTGGGGGGAGTTGTAATGGCGTGGGGGTGGGAGGGGGACAGGGGTTGTTGGGTTGTGTGTTTTTTCTTTTCAAGGCGGTGTGTTTGTTTCCTTTCAGATTTAGGTGTCTGGCTGCGTGCCCGGGGACTCCAGCTTCTTGTGTTGGGATGGGGGGGGACGGGTTGAAACTTATGTCTTGGAACGTCAATGGATTGGGGGACCGTATCAAACGTGGGGTTGTGTTGCAATATTTGCGCCGATTGGCCCCTGATGTGGTATTTCTTCAAGAGACGCACTTGGTGGGCAATGTATGTCATGCCATGAACAGGGGGGGCTACCGACTGGTTGCACATTCTGGCTTCACCACTGGATCCAGAGGGGTGGGCATCTTGCTGCGATCTTCCCTCCCGCTTGAGATTGACAAAGTTACTCTTGATGATAGAGGGCGCTATGCGTCCTTGACTGGACGGTGGGAGGGTCAGACTCTTTCATTGGTCTCGGTCTATGTTCCCCCGGGCCTCCAGACCTCCACTTTCTCTGATGTGGGTCGTATGTTACTTGAACTTCCTGATAGTCTCTTGCTTGTGGGTGGGGATTTTAATTCCGTGATTTCTGGCGAGTTGGATCGTTACCCTCCCAGAGCCCTCTCTGCCGCCCAGGCGTGGCTCGGCGGGTTCTTGGACACTTTTGGCCTAGTGGACTGCTGGAGGTTGATACATCCGACACAGAGTCAGTACACATTCCACTCCGGGGCTCACGGGAGTCTCTCCAGACTAGATTGTTTTCTTATGCCAGCGGCCCAGACCACCCAGATCCGGGAGGTTAAGCACCTGGCCCGGGGCATTTCCGATCATTCCCCATTGTGGCTCCTCTTCGATACCGGGATGCGATCCGCCGGGCGGGTCGCCCCCATTAACCCCTGGTACCTGCGTGACCCCAAGATCCGCAAGGGTCTCATTAAGTCGCTTGACCAGTATTTTCTTGAGAATGAGGGGTCCGTCTTGTCCTCAGTGTCCTTGTGGGAGGCTTTCAAAACGGTTCTCCGAGGACACGCCCTCTCCCTGATCGTAGAGGCCAAGAAAGCTAAGAACGGGGAGGTGGTTGCGTTGGAGGCTGAGATATCGGGGTTGGGGGCTGCCTTGGAGATGGCTGTCACTCAGGACGGGCTCCACGCTCTCAGCCTGAAGCAATTCGAATATAAGTCCCTTGTTACGGAGGCTGCTCGGACAATGTATAGGGAACAGCAGGGTAGGCTGTATGATGCTGGGGATAAGGCGGGTAAATTGATTGCTTGGCTTGATAAGAAGGAGAGAGTGAATCGAGTGGTCCCCGTGCTTCAGACGTCGGAGGGAGTGAGTGTGACTGACCCTGGTGAGATTGTGGAGTGTTTCGCTGATTACTTCCGTGCTGTGTACTCCCCGGTGTCTGATAGGGATGAGGCTGACTCCCGTCACTTGTTGAAGGATATTGCTTTGCCCTGCCTGTCGGTGGATGAGCGTGAGCAGTTAGATGCCCCGTTGTCGGTCGACGAGATTGCTACCGCGATTCGTTCCCTTCGCTCAGGCAAGGCTATGGGCCCACAACGGACTCCCTATTGAACTTTACAAACTGCAACCGGATAAAATTGCGCCATTTCTCCGTCATATGTTTTCGGAGTCACTTGAACTTGGTTCTCTCCCTGCTGACCAACGTTTGGCCACTATAGTCGTGATTCCCAAGGACGGTAAGCCTCGGGACCGTTGCACCTCGTACAGGCCTATTTCTCTGTTGAACGCCGAGCCGAAAATCCTTGCCAAGGTTCTTGCTAATCGCCTGCTTACTGTTATCTGTGACCTGGTGCATCCGGACCAATCCGGTTTTATCCCGCACCGGAATACGGCCCTTAACTTGCGGCGCCTACATGGCGTACTTGCAAGGGTGGAATATCTCTCAGAGCCGGCCATCTTGGTTTCCTTGGACGCCACGATGGCCTTTGATACGATAGAATGGCCGTATCTTTGGGCCGCCCTGGCAAAGTTTGGATTCGGGGCGGGATTTATTAGTTGGGTTAAACTCTTATACGCTGCTCCGTTGACTCAGGTTGTCGTTAATGGGAGGGTTTCCCGGCCCTTCGTTCTTGGGAGGGGCACTAGGCAGGGGTGTCCATTGTCTCCCCTGCTCTTCGCTATGGCTTTGGAACCGCTCGCTGCTTGGCTTCGTTGGGAACCGTCGATAAGAGGGATCCAGTGGGCCCCTGGCTTCGAGGATCGAGTTTCGTTGTACGTGGATGACATTCTTTTGTACCTCACCTCACCACGTCAGTCACTCAATGTGCTCTTTGACATCCTTACTTCCTTCGGCAAGAACTCTGGTTTGATTATTAACTGGTCCAAATCTTGTGTCTATGCTATATCCGGTGGCTTTCCTCTCTTGCCTTCTCGTTTTCCTATTAAGGCGTCCCACTCCGGCTTTACGTACCTGGGGGTGTACGTCTCATTGGACCCGGCGGTCCGCTACGAGCATAATCTCCTCTCTCCACTTCAGAGATTGAGGTTAGACGTGGCCCGTTGGCGTAAGCTTCCCTTGTCTCCCCTCGGTCGTGCGGCGCTTTTTAAAATGATGTCTCTTCCCCGATTCCTTTACGCACTTCAGAACTCCTTTGATATTATTCCGGCGGCCTACTTCCGGGAAGTGGAGAGCTTACAGAGGAGGCTTGTTTGGGATGGTCGTGCACGTATTGCTCTTGCAAAACTGACTCTCCCCTGGTATGACGGGGGCATTGCGCTCCCGGACATCAGGAGGTACTATTGGGCCTCCCAGCTATCTGCTATTAACCATGCAACGTACGCACCTGGTCCGAATCCGGCTTTCGAAATGGATAGATTTTTGTTGCCTGGCGGCAACTTTAACAGAGTGCTTTACTCTCGATCGGCTGGGAGGAACTTAACCGGTCCCACTAAGATTGCTGTGCGCGTGTGGAGGGCTGCGAATGTGGCCATGGGCTGGAATGAGCGTTTGACGGGTGCGACCCCTTTGTTTGCGTCTGAAAGATTGGGAAGCCTCTGGACGACGAAGGGCTTTGAGCGTTGGGACACGATTGGCATCAGTAGAGTAGGTGACCTCTGGGTGAAGGGTGCGGTTAAATCCTTTGCTGCGCTGCAGAGTGAGTACGAATTGAGTGAGCGGGAGTTCTTTCGGTACGTCCAGGTTCGGCACGCCTTGCTCTCGGCCTTCGGGGCTGGGACTGCAGTCCCTGTGTCTTCGCCACTCGAGGACCGCATACTCGACGGTCACTTGCCCGACAGTACTATTTCCCTTATCTATAAAAAACTAATAAACGTTCGGGCGGATCTCCTCGTGCGCCTTTGGGAGGCGTGGACCGGGGATGGTGTGGAACTGGACGATGAGGATTGGCAGTCTGCGCTGTCCTCCCCTAAGGAAGTGGCCATACCCGCGCGTCTCCGTCTTGTCCAGCTTAAAATTCTCCACCGTGTCTACGTGACGGGCCCTCGTTTAGTTTTGATGGGTTTTTCTGAAGACGGGCTCTGTAGGCGCGGCTGTGGGCTCAGCGCCACTTTTCTCCATGTTCTCTGGGAGTGCTGTGAGGTGGTGGAGTATTGGCGCCGGGTGCATGCTGTCTTGGAATGCGTCACTGGGGTCGCTTTGTTGCCCGAGGCTCGCCGATGTTTGTTGAACGTGTGGGAGCCTAATGACTATAATGAGGCTCAGACTCGGTGGGCGGCCCTTGGGAACATGATTGCTAAGAGGGACATCGCACAGCGTTGGGGTTCCCGACGGCCTCCCACCGTGTCAGTATGGAAGGAGAACATGGATTGGTGCATGTGCAGAGAGAAGACTGTGTATGTGTCTCGGGGTAAGCCGGGGGCGTGGGGTAGAATCTGGGGTCAGTGGAACGCATACCGAGGGAACATCTGCACGCCCCCCCTCGTGGACACATCTGATGCTGCCTTGTCCCCCTGATCCTGAGGTTCCCGGACTATTACATTTTACCTGTAGACGGTTGTGGCTCTCCCGTCGCCCCCACCTCCCTCTTGCTCATCCTCATTGTCCACCTGAGGGTGGAGTATGTATTGTGTAGTTCCCCGGATGTGGTTAGACGCCCCTTTTTTGATGGTTTCCGCCTTGCTTTTTGGTGTTATTTTATTTTTTCTTTGTTTGTATTTCTAAAATCTATGTATCCTGATAACCTCTGAGGTGCACTCAGTAATTTGTTAATTCGGCTGGGCCCCAGGGGGCCTGTTGCTGCCTTGATGTTGTTGACCATGTATATATTAGCGGCCGGCCCTGGTGGTTGTAGGCCCATGTTTGTATTGATTTTTATGTACAATAAAGGTTTTCGCAAAAAAAAAAAAAGATTTCAGGGTGTATTATTGTTGCTTTTGAAGCAGATGTTTAGATTTTATGAGAAAGATATTTTGTTGATTGACGTAGTTTTTCATCAGGTGCATCGTAGTGATGTTGCCAAGAGTTTGTTTTTGACTATGTCACGTGATGCTGTTGGATTACGGTCCGCCCCAGATCCCATACAAACCTACTCTAAAAACTAAATCCATTATAGAATGGGGCCCTGATGCTACCTGGGCACACCACCAGATTCTGCCCCTTTGTCCCCTTGAAAACATGATGGGCCCTCGGGTAGAAGTTCTTGACGCTGCAGATGTATAGACACAATATGGAATGCCTACTCTGTAAATAAACCCTGTGCCATCCGCATGTCACTTGTTACTAACGTGGTCTCTTTAGAAGCCGCCTTTGAGCTGTAAGTGTGTGATGACAGGCAGGGAGATGGCAGCCCTGCTGGACTGAACTCCAGCAGTGAACTATAATCACATTAGATTAAATATTTGCTCAGCAGTTAATGACCCTCAAGCTATTTTAGGAGACAGAGATCTGGAGAGCTTGTCATGGGTTTAATTTTCTGCTCAATTTCCTGCATGTTACAGTTTCTGCTGACTCTTCCAGCAGGCATTCTGATGTCACAACTCAACAGCAGTCAATGTTTACAATGGAGCAGTGATGACATTTACTGCCCAATGACCCCCTTGTCTCAGTGCCTGCTAGTTCTCCTAGCAGGCATTCTGATGTCACAACTCAACAGCAGTCAATGTTTACAATGGAGCAGTGATGACATTTACTGCCCAATGACCCCCTTGTCTCAGTGCCTGCTAGTTCTCCTAGCAGGCATTCTGATGTCACAACTCAACAGCAGTCAACGGTTACAATGGAGCAGTGATGACATGTTCTGCCCAATGACCCCCTTGTCTCAGTGTCTGCTAGTTCTCCTAGCAGGCATTCTGATGTCACTACTCAACAGCAGTCAACGGTTACAATGGAGCAGTGATGACATTTTCTGCCCAATGACCCCCTTGTCTCAGTGCCTGCTAGTTCTCCTAGCAGGTATTCTGATGTCACAACTCAACAGCAGTCAACGGTTACAATGGAGCAGTGATGACGATTTCTGCTCTATGACCCCCTTGTCTCAGTGTCTGCTAGTTCTCCTAGCAGGCATTCTGATGTCACAACTCAACAGCAGTCAATGGTTACAATGGAGCAGTGATGACATTTTCTGCCCAATGACCCCCTTGTCTCAGTGTCTGCTAGTTCTTCCAGCAGGCATTCTGATGTCACAACTCAACCGCAGTCAATGGTTACAATCGAGCAGTGATGACGTTTTCTGCTCTATGACCTGGTTGTCGCTTTCTCTCCTCATTCACCTTGTCGCAGTGTTGATTGGTTCTAGTAGAGGGCATTCTGATGTCACAATTAAACAGTAGTGAATGGTTACAGGTGAGTAGTGCTGTCATTTTCTGCACAATGACCCCCTTGTCTCAGTGCCGGCTAGTTCTTCTAGCAGACATTCTGATGTCAGAACTAGACTGTAGTAAATGGTTACAGTAGAGTAGTGGTGTTATTTCCTGCTCACTGACCTGCTTCTTGCAGTGCCTACGGGCTCTAGTAGTACGCATGCTGATGTCATAACCCATTAAAGTTATTCTTCTGTTTCTCGTTTCAGATCCCCCCAAGGAGCCGGTGTTGATGTGTCGATCCAATAACTACCCCAAGTCCTTCTACTGCAGTTGGCACATGCCGTACCCAACCTACATTCCCAACAGCTTCAACATCAGTGTCTCGTAAGTGCCGCGCTTTGCGTCCAGTGTGGCATCATCTTAACTTCTGTGAGTCTGGCTGAAAGAAATACCACTGCATTGTTAGTATTCATCCAGCCCAGGCAGGTGACGACAAGTCACAAACATACAAACATTGTACCTGCCTGTTACCCCTGGTGTTCCCCAAACAAACAGAGAAACTCCTTTCTCGTTACTAGACTCACACCATTGGTGAAACAGCTCAACACACTTCTTACATTTTTGTCAAGCTAGGATTCATGTGTACGGCATGTGAGGGTCCTTATAGGAAAGTGGTATCAGTGGCAAGGAGCGTAGAAAGTCATGGCCGCCACCAGGAAATCCCTACATACCTTGTGATCCATAGTAGCCTCTGAGGGAATTAGAATGGGAATACAGTATTCTCTGCATTCCTTATGAGACGTTTGCATGTCTATAGGCCCCGGGAAGAGAGGGGAGGGTACGTTTACTTTGCTCTGTCCATATTCCCTTGGCTCTTGCGGTGTCGGTGAGTAACCTAACCAGCCAAGGCTCTCCTGCATAAACACCTCCCACTATCTCATCCCCATCATTTGTTATTACCCAGATTTGCCCAGGTGGAAAGTGCATTAACACTTAACATGGCACTCTTCAGTGATTTGAAGGTTGTGTGTTCCTGTTCCTGTCCTAGCAAGGCAGACTCAGCCTCCCAGCCTTCTGTGGTTAGTAAGGAGAGGGTCATCAATTGGGTACTAGTGAAGTTTGCGGTGCTTATAAATGGCAGAAGTGTGGTATGAAGTGGTTTATTGTGGTTCACAAAGGAAACCACTGTATTACAACTTAACAGCTGAAAGATAGCCCTTGTTCCTCCCTCCTTGCTAATCACTGACACATTTTTGGGGGAAGTAGCGCACGTTACTTGGTTATTTTATGCAAAATCTTTGAGATTAGTTTTTCTCTTGAAGTTCCATCCTCAAAAACATGCTGAGTCGAGCTTTACCTTAAGTATATGGTTAGAGACAAACCCACAGGTGCATAATATACCTTCAAGGAGGCTTCACTCTTCTAGAAAGTCTTTCTTGATGGTGGAAGAAAGTCAAAATGTGCCCTGGAGACTTCCCCTCCATTTCATAACCTTCGCTCACTCATTTTCTGATGGACATGAGAAGCCTCTTCTGAGAAGCCTTCCGCTTACAAAAGCCGCAATAGCTTTCTGCATTGTACCAGCATCAAAGGGGTTGAAAGCGATGGGGAATAAGCAGATGTAATGCACAGGATGTGCAAAGTATCAATACAAGAGCCCGAGGAAGGAAAATATCAAGAAAAGAAAAGCAGCATCTGGTCCAGAGCAGCTGCTAGGGTAGCATGAAACATGTGACGGGGTGATGAGTACTGAAGGGTGGACACAACGGATAATGGATTGACGATGGAGTTGGCTTAAGGGTTTCCTTGCACAGTGAATTGTAACAAGCGGAGTCTCCACAGACACGGAAATAGAGCCAGGTTCACAATGATTCCACCAGGAGCCAATTGGGGAATGTCTGGTGTATCTCAGAGTTACACCAGAAATCCTTTAAGATTTGCACAGACATGCCTTGAACATACATGAAGTGCTTTCTTACTCACCAAATTCCTGCTGAACAAGTTTTGTAAATGTTATTTCAACATGAATATGTTTAGGTCTGCTTTCTTCATCTTGAGATTGCGTCAAGAGAAAACCTTTGTGAACATGTAAATTTGAGATGCACGTGACATATCCCACTTTGATCTCCAGCAAAACATTTTCTGAGAGGCAAACACATGTTCGTGTTTGCATTGTGGTAGCATGGAATAGTTTCAGTCTAGTTGTAAAGTGGAATAAAAAATGACACAAAAGCAAACATACCTGGCCAACCTGTGGGGACCGAAGATGTGACAATGGCATCTGAGCCGGGAATGCTGTAGTGTCTGAGAAGAGAATAGACACTGCAGTAAAGTGCTAAGAAGCTACATAGATGGAATTATGCTGTTCTTAAGGCTCAACGAGTGATCAAATTAATATGACTCCTACCCACAATTGTGGCTCGTCAATGATTGGTTAAGAGTCATGGCTGAATCAGTAATGAAGGATGAACCAAGCAGGTGATGCAGGTAGAGCTGGGGAAGATGGACCATTGTGCAGAAAGCAATGGGAAGGGCTATGACATGGTAACTCTACCTGACAGCTGAATGAATGAATGAATAATGGTGATTGCACACTGGTCCAAGAGGAGGTGGAGGGAAGAGTCCTTGACCCTTGTTGTTCAATGCCAGGGGTATGACACAAGGCAAACCATGACTACACTGTCACTGGGGTGGGAATCAAGCGCTGGGGGCAACACCATGTCCAATCTGCGAGCAAACGGATCATCTTTGTAATGACATGAAAAACAACATGGCTGAAAGTTTTTCCTTAAAGAGCAGGCTTTTACACAATAAGGGGTGGGTTGACAATTTTAAAGACTTATCTCTTTCAACTTGATCTCATAACTCCTAGCTGTGATCTGAGAAATATACACGTATGGAGGCAGGACACAATTTACAAAATCACGGATGTGAATTTGGCCCATAATGGGTAGGAGAAACATATACCTTTGTGAATCAATCCATCAATTCACACAAAGAGAACGGTGTTCAGGGCTCTGGGTGGATGAACACACACTCCTTCTCACTCCCAGATCTAAACCCAACAATGGGACGGTATAAATACACAAAAAAATCCATGTTCCATATTTAAAAGATGTATTCTCCAAAAATACTCCGTTTGGGACTAAGGAATTTTGCTTCAGCGAGTCAACACTCATTTCACCCTCCACTGAACATCTGGTAGTAGGGTATTCCAAATTAATTCATATCTGCAGTCGCATGGTGTCTCGTGTTGATTAAACCTGGAATATGAGAATGAAACAACGAACCCCTAAGTATTCCTGTAAGCATTTACACTGAGGAGTACACTGTATGAAATTCAGTGTGAATTTCACACCAATCCCCTCCATTTCTTAGGGTACTTTCAGCTAATGTGACCATCCTGAAATGAAGTTGTTCAAGAACCCTAAAAGACAAAAACGGTGTTAAAAACAATGGGTCTGTTTCGCGAAAGTATTTTTGAGTCTGGGAAGCCGTACTAACGGGGCACTGTTTTCATACTATTACATGTCTTTGTGATCCAGCCCTGAAGCGTCCAGCTGCCTATTAGTAAAATGCAAAGAAGGGGCCATCATTACCACTTGTACTAAATGTATAGGAATATTCCCTGGATATTTCAGTTTTATTCCCATTTTACATGTTTTGGGGCCAATTCACAAACACGTGTCAGAGTACACAAAAGAGTTCTACATGAGAAAAACTTTCTGTGCTCCAAAATGCCTTTGTGAATCAATTCAATTGTTAGCTTGTTAATGCTTATGCATCTACATTTTAGCATTTTATCAGTTCAAACAGTTTTAAATGTACGTCCCTAACCTTGGAAATGCACAACTCCTCTTGTATTCTCAAAATTCCAGGGGTTGTTTGTGAAATAGTTTCAAACTCCCGCTCCGCGTTTCACAACAGCCTCCATCTCTTCTTGCCTCCACAGGCATGGCTCCAAGCTTCTGCCCTGCGAGAGGGACAGCTTCCCAAAGAACCGGTGCCACATCAAGTACAGCCACCTTTTCTCCACGCTGAAGTACCGGGTGACCGTGGTGGTCACAAACGCTCTCGGGAGGAACTCGGCCTCCACCAGCTTTGAGGAGTTCTCCATTGGTAAGAAACTTTCCTCTTCATTTTCTGAGTTGGAAAGTGCATGGCATGGACTGGGATAGGCAATCTAGCAGGAAGCTATGTGACTGGTTACAAATACATGTAGACTTGGGTTCCAAACCTGACACTTGTTGAGGTTGTATGATGTCAGTAGCCTCGGTTAGTTATTTGTGGGGCCTCTGGCTTCTGCAGATCTTGAGGTCCTATAAGCCACCCCCTACTTCTGTGCTTACTTAGTCTCAAGTCCAAGCCCAGCTTTGGGAAGTTAAGGTGACTCCTTTTAAGCCAGCATCTTATCTTGTATCCTGTGGTATTGTGGGGTGGTGGTTCAAAAGGTAGCAAAGGTGCATAAAGGCTGTGGTGTTGTGTGATGGTTTTAGTTTTAGTTACACTTGGCTCAGAGGAGGTCTGTCTGCATAGGACTGGTATTGTTTAGCTATGTTTTATTTGGCTTCAGGGGTATAACCAGATGATAAACTGTATCAGACAACACGTGCTTGGTCCTACCACTGCTCCATGCCCAACTAACCGTGCAATACAAAAGGTTGTTCCCCACTGCACGCTGCACACAGCTGCTTGAACGCTCATGTTTCCCTAAACCTATAACTTATATGTAACCTTTCTGTTCACTGGTCGGTCAGTTGCATTTTCTAACTGACTCTGGGATAGATCAACGCGAGTGACTATAGCCGGCAAAGACTGATCTTCAAGCTGATCCTCAAGGCCATACTCAGTGTCTGAAGATCTCTGGTGACGCTAGTACGCTTCGGAAGTGCTCCTCCGCCAGTGACTTCTTTTTGCTGATGGGAAGGTGGCAATGAGTTGCCTAGACTGGTGAAAAGCATGTTTTCAACTATTTTAGAAAGATCATGTATTTGTCTGTGATGATTGTAAAGTGGTGAGGATCATTCCACAAACGGGCTGAGAGAGCGGGAGCAGCATGGCCACTTCAGTAAATTCTCCAGGAACAAGGAATCACGCGTAGGTTTCTGTCACTGAAGGCAGCACTCGGGCTCAAATCTGCCACTCGGAGCGATGGGCGTAGGGTTCCAGGAAGAAGGATGCTGTCCTACCAGGGGCCTTCCTGCACATACCATCAGCTAAGGGGTGTGGTACACCATGGCTTTCCACTGGATCCTAAAGTTGCACGGTTGGGGTCAATGGAAGAGTGGGATGATGAAGATGATGATGCAAGCTCCCAGACCCTCGCGGGTTTGGTCTGCTGCTCACCTAGTGGGATATTGTGACAACATGGATGAGTGCAGACCCCCCCCCCCCCCCCACCACACACACACAGTTCAGGCGTGGTGCAGAGGTGTGGACCGCTGCTGGCTGAGGAGAATGGTTTATGGATTGCAGCTGTCCCAAGAAATATGCAAAAATATGGTCAAAATGGAAGGAGTCTAAAGGAAGAGAGCCCTCCATGATTCTCAGATCCATGATGGGGCCATGTGCAGTTTATAATATATAGGCAAAGTTGAATTTTGAGCACTTAAATTGTATACATTAATGTATATCTGCTTCTAAACAAGAGCCCCTGATGTTGGTTGTCTCTTGTCCCAAAAGTTTTTTTTAATGCATATAAACATCTTTATCAAAAAACACAACTAAAAATGGTTTATATACCTGGCCTTATCTAATAGGAAGCATCAATACCTATCTGTTTAAATTAAATGATATTGTTATTATTTTTTTTTATTGCAGGTGAACGTGTTCCACGTTTAGGCAGCGTTGTTTTGCTATTCTTCCTATTTTATTATTATATGTTTGCAATAAACAATTAAAAATAATCATCCCTCAGAACTATAAGCATTTCCAATGCATAGTCTAGATTATGGAAACATTGTGCACCAGCTGGTAGGTGAAGATCCTAGGAGATCCGGCTGGGATAAGGATTGTGATGCCAGGAGCCTTGGCAGTCTTTGAGCCTGAAGAGGTCCAAGGGAGCCATGCCACCACCCTGGCAAAGGGGGGACGAATGGACCAACTGATGGGAGAGAAGCAGAAAAACAAGCATTGCCAAAGCCAGTATGCCTCGCCTTTGGGACTTATTGGTTGTGTTAGTGGTTTTTAGTGATACCGTGCATCCCCGATGCTATGCAGCATTTCTAAAGAAGAACACATTAAGGCTATGGTGCAGCTTCCTGCATCACATTGTAGGTGCGTGTATCATGCATGTGCGCAGATACAAAATAACATTGGCTTTTTTGTTTTATTTACTAATCAGAATTGGATTAGTAAAGAAAAAGAAGAAAACATGCTAATATTTTTTTTTTTTAAGCTGGCGGTGGGAACAAGCAACATGGTAGAAGGGGGCAGAAGATACACGGGGGAGTGGGTGCAGGAAGCAGAATGGCATGGGTGGTGAGAAAGCTACATTGGGTTGAGGGTGGCGGGAAAGCAATTCGGAGGGTGCCAGTGGGAGGAGCAGAAAAGCAAACGGAGGAGAGAGAGATATATGGAGCCCAGGGACGATAAAAAGAAATAGGTGAAAGTGAGAAAGCTCTGTTTTGTATTGTAATCGCATGTATATAGCGCTTACTACTCCTGACGAGGCGCTGATGTGCTTCTATCTGCAAGGCGCACGCTATGTGGAGCTGGGGGGAGAAGAAGAACATGGGTGAGAAAGCAATGCAGAGGGTAGAAGCACACAGGCAAAAGTCAGTAAGATGGAGCACAGAGGGGAGAAAAGAAGCATATCAGAGAGACAGCTGAAAAACACATGCACTCATAGAGTGCTTACAACAAAAGAAAAAGATAGTTCCGTAAAAGTGAGCAATGGAAGGGCACAAGTAAATTGGAAATGTTCCAGGGGAGGGACAGACAGAGGCAAGCCATTGTATGAGAGCAAGTGCTATGCAAAGCTAGACAGGAAACTAGGGATATAAGGTGCCAACATTACAAGACCCCTGACGAGCAGGGTCTGATGTGCCGTTTGTACTCAGCAAAAGCCAGGTGGGTCCGACTGAGAAAATAGTGATCTTGGGAGCCAGTGATGCAAGGATCCAACACTCTGGAGGAGCCAAGCGGTAGGACTGGAAGACCAGCACTGCGGGGTTCCGATGACGCAAGACACCATGCCTGCAGGGTCCGAAGTTCTGTTTGTCCTCAATAGTAGCTAGGTACGTTAGACTAGAAAAATAGAAATACTAGAAGCCAGTAGTTTATTCCACTGTGCTAGCAAGGTCCAACATGCCGAGTGTAGTCACTATAAGTCCAAGTGGGTTAGACGACAAGATTAGCAATAATGAATGAATGATTTAATTTGATAACGCGCATGAATCATCCCAACCTGGGTAAGTCGGCGGCACAGCAGTCAATACAAGAGGCTTAGAGACAGCATCTGAATTTTAAAACAGCGCCGTTTTTAATGCTTTCCTAAATTCGCAGTAGTACGGGCAGGTAAGAAACTGAGAAAGGTAGATTGTTCCAGAAGGTGGGGACCAAGTAAGAAAAGGATCTGCCACCACACCTGGAACGTCGAATACGGGGGACAACTAAGAACTTCTTCTCACTGGATTACAAATTCCTAGTGGGGTGATATCGTTTCAGTCTCTGGCAGAGGTCCGTAGGACCTTTACCCTGCAGAGCTTTATATGTTAGACAGTACAGTTTGAACACTACTTTTTTTTTAGCAGGAGCCGGGGTAAAGAGAGGAGCGGAGGTTGTTCCAGGCGGTCATATGCAAGTCAACCGTGCTGCAGTGTTTTGTACGACCTGCAATTTTGCCACTAGTGACTCATTGGCACTGACCAGGAGAGCATTGCCGTAATCCAGCCGACTCACAACAAGAGCAACAAGAGCCTGTACCAGGGGGGGACAGACAGAGGGAGGAAAGGCAAAGCCTTCTGCACCAATCGTAGCATCTGGAAGCAAGTGCTACACGTAGATAGAACTCGGGCTTTCATGTTCAATTCCGAATCTACCTTGAATCCAAGGTTTTTCACCATTTTGCTAAGAGACAGGGCCTTGCCCAACTCTGATGGTCGCCAATCCGGGGACCACAGGACTTGGGCTTTCCCAAATAGAATGATCTCTGTTTTCTCAGGATTCAGCTGGAAAATGTTATTCAGTGATAGCCTTCGTTGCAGCCGAGAAGCGATCCTGCACTTTGTTGAGATCCTCATCCAAGGAAATGACCAGCTGGGTGTCATCAGCATATGATAGGATGTCAAAACCAATCATGGAAGCCAGTGCTTCCAGGCGCCTGAGCAGTGTGGGCCAACATAGCAGCTGGACTTTGTAGGAGCCAGATGGATTAGCGGATCCAGTGCTTCAAGGCACCTTGCCAGCAGGGTCCAACATGTCGGCTGCAGTCAGTACGAGCCAGGTGGGTGAGACAGAAGATTACCAATGATGGAAGCCCGTGCTTCAAGGCGCCGGACCAGTACGGCTTGACATGCCGGCTGCAGTCAGTAAGAGCCAGGTGGGTTTGACTGGGAGCCTGGCTTCAGTAAACAAGAGAGTCCTAATGGGCTTGGACGACAACAGCGGAGCTCGCAGATTCGTTCATTAAATGTAAATAACAGGCTTAGTCCACATGTCTGTTTATAAATATGTCACTTGCGTTTGTTTGCTTGCCGCTTCTTTCCATTTGAAATGCATCCAAAATGTTGAGTTCACAAGGCGCATATTTGGAAGGATACCATACCGCCCCTTGAGTGTCTGTGCACAGCTTACAAGCCTTGTGTGACCAAAGGAGGGTGTAGACGTGTGTATGTGTGTGTGTATGTGCATGCGTGTGTGTGTGTGTGTGTTTGGAGTGTGCGCGCGCCTGCGCTGGCCTGCATGTGGATTGGCAGGCAGGAATGTACATGGACGGGTGTGTGTGTGTGTGTTGTGCTGGCCTGTATGTATATATGTGGATGGGCACTCATGCATGTGCATGGATAGGTTTGTGTGTTTGTAAACGTGTGCATTGTATCGTGTTGTAGCACTCGATTCCTCTGAATGCATGTGTGTGTGTGGTGAGAGTGTGTGTGTGGTGAAAGTGTGCCCATGTGTTTGTGATGGTTTGTGTGTGATTGTGAATAGGCATATACATATGTGTATGTGTGCAGTCACCTGTATATAAATGTAATTGCATGCATGTATGTGGGTGCTTGTATTTATACATGTGTGCGCATGCATGTGTTTGTTTTTGATATGTCAAAGGTTGATGAAAGCCAGAGATTTCCACCTTTGACAAATCATTTGAAATTAACTGGATAGTTTTCCTGATATGCTATTTGACTCCCTGCAGTGGACCGGTGTCTGCAGGTGAGACGCAGCGGGGAGACGCTGTCCCAAGGACGGGGTGCAGCCCCCCCCAAAGCCCTGTTCTGGATGAATCCGCTGGCCGTGTCCCCTCTGAAGCGGGCCGATAGGAGGCGCTGTGCCCCTTTAAACAAATCGCCAGATGGGGTTTGAATTCCTCCTGCAGGGCGGAACGTGATCATTATTTTTGCGCGCATCTCTCTCTGTGTGTTTGAAAAAACAACACATCCTTTTCTCATTCTGCTCGCGGGCGAATTATGAAAAGAATAGTTCGCATTAAATATGCAGCATCCTGCTCGTGTTTCATTTGTGCTAATTATGCTCTGTGTACTGTAATAGGTCTTACGAGCAGGGCTCAGCAGTGTAGTACAACGCAAGGGCGCCATGGCACCGCGTGCACGAGTCACCAGCGGGGCGCACGGGGGCCCCCAGGCCCCCAGGGACCGTCCTGAAGGTCTGGCCTGGGTGGTGGCGGGTAATTCATTTCTGTGCTCCAAGCTGAACTAGGACCTGGTCGTAAAATCTGTGCAGATGCGCGTGGCGTTTCTGTCACCGGCCTTGAATGGAAGGGAAGGGAAGGCCAGGCGACGCCATCTTGGAATCTATTAGCGCAGTCGATGTTTTGTTGACACGCAGGGGATTGTTCAAGTTCGTCTTCTGAACAAAACTAAAGCTTTGGTGACAATAATGCCTAGAAGCCATGTTTGCCATGAAATTCAGCTGTTTACACATATATATCCTTAAACCACGTAGCACTAGGCTACATCTCACACAAAGTTAATTTTATTTTTCATTTTGTGTAACATGAAAAAATCCCTCTGACGGTGTCCAATTTAGAACTCACCACAATAGGTGGTCGATGTGTTTCCATGCAGGTTCCAGCGTTCTGGAACACGCCTCACCTGGATATTAGACTAGCACCATCACTGCCTTTATGAAAAATGTAACAATTGTTATTGCGCATGAGAGGCCCGGCATGGTTTTGAACGCTATATTAGTCATACTATTTCCGCCAGTGGTTGACGCCCAAAGTAAAACTTGATTTTTTCCCAATAATATTTCTAGACCCATTCCTGAGATGGCAAAATATTGCTGGCTTGTCCATCTAGAGCAGAATCGAGGCACAAACCTGTTGCTACCAGTAAGTAACTAGTTTCTTAACAGACTGAACTCAAAGCTCATCTGCGTTCCTTCTGGTGCAGCAAGAACAGCCTTACTGTGTGCCTTCCCTGCCCTGCAGCCTTTGACAGAACCTAACAATGTGTTCTCACAGTAGACTGCCAAAGTGGCCAATAAGCAATAGTCTGCAAGTAGTCTAAAACTCCTTCGCTATCCCGGGTGCAGTCATTCGAGCAAGAGTTTGTGGCTCCCAAAAGGTGAAGCATCACCATTTGTATGTGATCCCTTCTGAGCCCGCCTGACCTCGCACTGGAGATGGTGGGATCTCAAGGAACCATGTCAACGTATTGAAGCTCTGCGTGGATACCTATACTTTAACAGCAGAGGAGGAAAGACACACCCTTCAGGAATAGCGTGAACATTTTCAGCTCTCTGGGCAATACAAAAATGGTCTCTCTTGAGCACTCCCCATACCTTTTAAAGTAAGCATTGGCAAAGCAAATAGGTCTCGCCTTTGCAGCCTATTTGTTGAGCCAATTGCCTTTAGCCATGCTGTAGAGCATCGGTAAAATGCTGAGCAGCATGGTGAAAATTTTAAACAAGCGTTTGCAATGCAATAGGTCTTGTATTACTGATAGTTTGAGGTATTGGCGTTGCAAATAATAAGGCAACGCCAATAGCGCATACTTTCAGTAATGCAAGACCTAGTGCATTGCAAATGCTTGCGTAGTGAGTCAGGAACCAGCATTGTATGTCTCAGTGCAGTACCGCAAGCTGTTTCTAGAGGTCCCTAGTGAGTGAGACACCAGCACTGCATGTCTAGGTGCAGTACCGCAAACTGCTCCTAGAGGTCCCTAGTGAGCAAGGCACCAGCACTGCATGTCTACAAAGTTGGAGTAATTGGCATTATAAATGGCAATGTTTTTTTACCTAGCCATGTTGCAGGGTTCAGTACCATATGAGGCCAAAAGGGGACCTCTTTTGATCACATACAGTACTGCACCCGTCAGAAGATATGGTAAATCCACCCTACCCATAATGCATTGCATGCAAGACAGTACTCTAGTACGTTCAAATAGCTATGCCATATATAAATGTAACAGGGGGTGTCCTCCTGGGAGGTTACAAGAGACAAGGCGGTACTAAGGAGGAACTACTAAGCCTATTGATGAATGAAAAGACACCATTTACAAAGGACAGGAGGCAATTAAAAAGATGGGCGGAAAGTGGGCGGAGCTTTACCTAAGCCTTTTGCAGCCAGACAGCTTGCACTGTCTGATAGGCATGATATAAGAAGGATTTGCATTGGTGAACCCCAATCTATACCTAATATCGGGGATATTAACCTGGTTGCAGCACTGCTGTCACATCCTGTAATTTTTGCCAGAGTGAAAGCACTTGTACAAAACAAAACATTTAGCACAACCAGGAGAGAGGGCAGGGTACTTTAAACTTGAAAGAAATGCGAACATATTCAAGATGTTCAGCAAGGCAGTGAAATGAAAAACAGAGAACTACAGCAGCAGAAACAAACTATTTTGAAAAAGGATAGACCTTACAGCATGCAGACATTTATCTATCATCAAGTTAAATAAATTGTAGCAAAATTGCCAGATGCTGAACAAAATAGACGCAGTGGACCCCTTTCATTTGCATAGTAGTAATTAGTTTTATTGATATAGTAAACTTGAGCAGGTTCTATGCGAGCTCCGTCATTATTACCCACTTATCGAAGACTCACTTTATACCAATCAGAGGTCTGAAGAGGTCTTTCTGGGATGGGAACTTGTGCCAGGCCTGTTGCAATGTTTTCAGGGGTGAGCTGTTATCCCACTGAGCTATCCCACCAGCTATTCATAGATGCTAGTAGTTTTCAAGTAGACAAACATGCTTCAGTGAGCTCCAAAAACCTTTTGCATGTGGGCTCTTCGTGGCCAGAAGGCACATGTTCTTCCTGGTTGCTTCTAAAGCTTTCTTTCAGGCGGTGTGATGCTCGACTTGCAACCAGCTCAGTTTCTCATTTGTATGATGACTGTAGGAAATAACAGTAATGTTGACAGCGGAAGCAAAGCTCCATTTACAGTTTTTGCTTTTATTCTATTTTAGATGAAAGATTTATTGCACTTCTCCCCCTGGGGAGGTCTTGTGAGAATGATTTAAAATGGCAGCGTGGTCTGACATATTGTGCTCCTTCGTGGCTAATGGAGATTTCCTTGCTCCTCACTTGTTATTTTATTTCCACTTAGCCAAAACCTTTGAAATAAATGTTAGCATCCTTGTGGTCCAGAACCCTGCTTAACAAGCCCCCCTTATGCAGCTGATTTAGAAAGGAGGTCTCAAGTACACAACAGATACCCGAGAAGTGACTGCAATGTGAGATGGTTGCTGCCCTTTCGAAGGCTCGGCTCCCCTTTTATACTTTATTGCTAATTTTAGATCTCTTGGCCAGCAAGTTGCAGCTCCTGGGCCTGATGGAAATCGAGAAGGGAAGGCTTGTTGGCAGAGGATGGTGGAGTGGTGGTTGGGAGGGTGCAGCGGGGGGTGTAGAGAAGCACCCAAGGGAGATATCCGGAAGCACATACATTTTCATGGAGTAGTTATACAAAAAGGAAAAGAAGTTCCATAAAAACTAGCAGAGGGCGCAGAGAAGCCAGCCAATCAAAGAGATGATAAAGAGACTATGTGCCGGGCAGAGACAAACACTGGATGGACAGGCTGAAACAAGGAAAGCTATCAAATACAAAGCAAGCAAACAAGAGTGACAGTAAAATCAACCAATTGTGAGCAATGGGCGAGCTGCAAGCCCCGGTGTTCTTGGGAAGCCCACAATATGTCTTTCACACCAGGCCAGCTTGACTAAAAAATCAGACTTTTTGCAGGAATTTGGCTCTGCCATTAGGAGGCGCCCTAAGCCTGCTTGTGCCTTACAGAGGCTACAGCCCTGTGTACACAGCTGATGAATTCCTCTTTCTACTGCTAGCTACAGCTCTCCCTGTGCACCCCAGGCCTGATCTCCACCTTGCTTTGCCACATGGTTTCCACTACTCTGCCATCAGATACTATACCCTATACCCCGTCTCCTGTTTGAGGACCTCAAATACGCCTTCTCCCATCCTGATCTGGCCCACAGGATTTTTCTGCCCTACCTCTTTTAACTTTCAATTGGCTGCATCATCCTTAACCTGTTGCCTCCTAACCAGGCTTGCGTCACTTCTAAATTCTACTTCATTTCTCCATCTCCTCCATCAACCATGTGACAGGTATTGGTATCATCATAAATTAGCAAAGTGTATCCTTGCAAATGTTGACCAATTTTGCTAACAGATACACTGGAGAACACTGTCAGTGAAGCCCTCCAATAGACATCTCAAAATAGACCTCCTTTTCCAGAATTGTCTTTCAGAATCATTTACCAACCTCTTCATAACAGGATCAGATATTTTACTAAAGTCTGGATTGATCACTTCCACCGCTCTGTCCAGAACTAATAACCTGTTTCACATGATTACTAATTTTAAAAAACAACTTCATCAGATTTGTCGCCCTTAACATTCCTGTTGGGAATCCATGTTGAAATTGGACTTTAAAACCATTATCTTCAAATTATTAGACTGTTAATCACCTTAAAAGTGAGCCCATTATGTTCTCCCGGCAGTAGAGTCCAGCTAAATGACTCCGAGCTACCAGTTGTCTCTCTGCCTCTACCTTTGTGAATGGTCACAACAGCGATCAATATTCAGTGCTCCAGCTCATATATTAAGCAGGAGACAGCCTATAAGGTTATGCTCCAGTGGTATTGCACTCCAGCTCGCCTGCGCTCTATCTATCCCAAGGCTGCAGCCTCGTGCTGGATCTGCGGAGCTCTGGTGGGTGACGTCCATCGCATATGGTGGGCATGACCCTCCCTTGCCAACTTCTGAAAGGAGATTTTAAGCCATATCAGGGACACTGGCCTAGCCCAACCCGGCAGACTATCACACAATCATCCTGGGAATACGCCCTACTTCGCTAGAAGCGATGACCCACGGGGACTGGTACCTCGTACGCCATATGACTGGCACTGCCAAACAGCTCATTGCCCGAGCCTGGAAGTCCCCTTCCAGTCCCCAGGCAGTGTCCTGGTTTACACAGCTATGGCATACTAACGCAATGGAGCAGATGACATACAAATTGTCTTTCACAGATAAAAAGTTATTGCGCTTATGTTCGCCTCTTATCGACTACATGTCCCATTTGGAATGCACATGCTTCCAACCCCCCCCCCCCCACCCCGGCTTCGCACCCTTCACCTGTTTGACTCACTGGGGTAGAGGAGGTCCTTCTCCTCCCCTACCTCCCGGGGGGCCTGCAGCGACAGGATCATATCGCACTTAGAGTCCCCCTTTCCTCCCACAACAACTACTAAGGGTACCCAGTTAAGGACCCCCGACCCTCATTGGTCCTCCCCACCTTCCTCTCTCCCTCCACCCTCATTTGTTATGTTGTTGCACTCCGCGTTGGCGCACGCCGGCACCGGAGCGGCGCACCATGTCCTCTCGCCAGGACCTCATGGCGCAGAGACAATATGGAGGCGGGCATACTCTCCACCCTGCGGCTCGGGGCGGCTTTAATGTACTCAATGCATAATTCTCTCTATGCCTTGCCGATGTTATGCGAATGCTTACTGGTGCGCCGGTTCTTTATACTGCATATGTGATGCAACACTCTTAAAACAGATTCTGACTAGCATTCAGTGCTACCTCTTCTACTGAGTGGTGGAACTCAGTGCTAGCGGTACTGCTGCTGCCCCCTTGGTATAGGGCTCTTTTATGGCTATTTATTTTGCCATTTATACCCTTTCGATCTTTTGCAGCTCGCATTGTAAGTGTTGTAAATAACAGGTGTTAATGTTACCCAGTATATTGTTAGTCAGTTTATCTACCTCATGAGGATGAAATTCTCAGTTGCTCCTGCTTGTGTTTCATCTCGACCTGCTGGTTGCCAAGTGGTGGCAGTGAGCGTGCCCAACTCACTGAGCAACATAGCCGACCGGTTGGTAAACAACAAAATATCGACCAGTACATTCTACCTTTTCCAGATCATTTCCCACATATTGCACTCCTGTTTTAGCCATATCATCCTTATCTCTCATTTTTTCTTTCATATCTCAGACATATTGTGTGTCCTCGCTTCATTGATTTAGCAATTTTCTCCTCAGTGTGTGTCTCGCCGCTATCCTGTCTTTACAGGTAGGTTTCTTTGCACAGTTTTGTTACGATTGATTAAAGCTCTGAAAGGCTGTTTGCCCCTTTCATTTCTACCGCCTCTATCAAGTACCTTCGATGGTCCCATAATGGCTTCCTTTCATTTTCATCTAAAGTTGTTCCACTACCTTCATAAAATTGACTTTGGCGGCTTGGAGACACTCCATCTAAGTATCACCCTCAGAGAATGTCACTGTTTCCTTCTCCATTTTGGTGCAGTCAGCTAGAACTTGCTTTGTGAGTCTCCTAGATTGTTTTTTTTATTTAAAAAAAACTTGTAAGCATCATTTGAGTCTTGAACCCTGGCTTTGCTCTAAATGATTGGACTTTGAGTCAGCAGAGTCCGGTGAAGATGGCGCTATAGAAGACCTGTCGTATCGCTGGCGGGTGGTTCTGGGGCAGTCTACAGGTTGTAATACCCCGAATCTCCACCCAGCAATGGCACCCCTTCGAGAAACATCTCTCTTCTCTTATTAATTCTTTTCTTTGATTGACATCTAATTTTCTGATCTTCCCCTGGGATCTGGATTTGGAGCAGCCGAGAGCTAGTTGTTGGGTAGTGTTGACTACATTACAATTTTGCCCACTTCCAGTTAAGGGTATGGGGTAGTGTTGAGGTGTGCTTAAATACATAGGAGACTTAACTGATAAACCTACAGTCATTACACAAGTACTTCACTACATTGCAATTTAAAAACATCAAAGACCAGGTGCAAATAAAAGTGTATCTTATCAAAATAGTGTATACTGTACTTGTAAATTTGTTAGAAAATATACTACAATTGACAAACGTGAAATTACAAAAGTAATTCCACCCAGCAGTGCGCCAGAGTGGTGACGGTACATTTTAATCAATGAATGATAGGTTGTGTAAAGCACACAGTTGCGCCTAGGTGTACGGCCGCTTAATGACTATAGGTAGACACACACGTGTGAATCACTTTGAAATAAATATGTACAAAGAGGTTCTGCTGTACCCAGAACATGTTCAAACATAAGTGTGAGAAATTCACTTGAATGTCCTTTACTGGATTATTGAAGATGTCTCCACTGGGACACATCCATGAAAGTGCGTTACACCCAAACTGGCGATTGTGCCCACCCTGTAAAGGTCACACGAGGGGTAACACAGGGTTGTATATTAGCCTCCTTCTTATTTTGATTCTATATTAATGCTTCAGATTCAGTTTTAACCTCCTGTGCCATAGATTGTTCAAAAATAGGTTCCTGTTTTGTCCCTGTACTTTTGTGTGCGGATGACACGGCGCTTATTGCACCCACAGCTAACGGGTTACAGGCCCTTCTAGATGGTTTTAATGATTTCAGGAGCGTTCTAAATCTGCAGATTAAACCAAATAATAATTTATTTTGACTTGTGGACCAGAAAATACTCGCTCTAAGAGTTCTTTTATTGAGGGGATCCCTATCACCAAGATTTCTAATTACTTGGAAATTTTGTGTGACGCCAGCTTGACTTGGGATCAGTTAGTTACCCTAAGATCAGAAAAGATGGTGGCTTCTTGCAAAGCAATTTTCAGCTTTGCAAAAAAGCTAGGCCATAAACCACTGAAAGAGATGTCCATGCTATATTAGAGTAAATGCCACTCACCCGGCACACACGCGGCACACGTTTAGAGATATGCAAGTCTGGATTCCATGCGGGCAGCCAAATACAAATTTCTGTGCAGACTTTTGATAATTCGCAAAACAACACCCAGTTTCATCTCATACTATGAATTCGGTGTAGGATACTTAGAGGATAGTGTAAGCCTGGCTCCCTTCAAATTATGGCTAAAAATATGGGCCACTCCTGAGACGAGTTTGTGAAGCAAGGTTGTGGTAATATGTCAGCTATCCCTTGGCTCTCTAAGAACTCCCTCTGCGATTTGGGCATAAGCCAACTCTTTGATGTCCATGTAGTATTGAGGAGTTGGTGAAATACTGGATGTTTGCACAGAGGGAGAAAGAGAACATCACAAAATCCCTTGGTTTGTTCTCCATTCCCCAATATGTGTCTCTCTCAACCATCCCAGGTATTGAACCATACTATTCTCGGATAGAGAAACCTGCATTAAGAATTTACCTCACACGCTTAAGAGTAAGCACGATTCATTATTTAGTGGCCTTCCCCCCGACAGACACTTGGCTTTCCTCTTGTCCATGTTTCCCATGTGATGGAACCTCCATTCAATCTACAAAGCACTTTATGCTTTTTTGCACATAGTATTGCACTTTAAGATCCCGCTTTTTATGCCCTATTTTGCATAAAATGAATTTTAACAGACATCAAGAAGGGCTGCACTATTTCCAATGCTAACATTCACTTTTATTATGTTTTTTGGTTTAAAATTATATTTCTTCTGCCTTAAAAGTGAGAAAGAAATTTGCAAGATGGTGATAATGATTACTAATTAATCCGTAGCCAGGTGGGAGGTGCACACATTTTAATATTTATATTTGTGAATGCTTGGTCACAAATTGCCTATCTGCAAAGAAGTATTCTTGTGTTTAAAACGCTCAGTCTTAAAGTTTTAAGTGTAACTGCCCTCTTTCTATGGCTATTATGGGATGGTTTAAAAACAAAAGTGTTTATCTGTGTATTATTTCCTCTGCCTATTTTCTATGTATTTAACTTTAATCTCTTGTATTTTTGGGAAATTGTGTATGTATTTAAATAATGTGCTTTTATGGTCATATGCTGACCGAATAAACAATTTTGACTTGCTGAATGTCAAGTAAAAATTGCACACAATAAAAATAATAGGACAATTTTTCGAATTTTTGAAAAGGAAAATAGTAGGCCTATCAGTACTTAAACAGTGACTAGTATCATCTGATTTTTCAAAGCAGGTTAATTCTCAGATATGAACTCTACTCTTTAAAGCACATGTATTGTTCACCAACATGTTTCGACCACCTTCAAACCTTCAGTTTTTTGCCTTAGTTAGGCTATATCGCTTTCAATCTACTTCATCATTTCTTAGTCACCTTTTCTATGTATGTTATGTAGTAAATCTTTATTGACATACAAAACCAGGTTACTCAGAATCAATTCGGTCTTAACATTGTTCTTTGCATAATCAACTTGTATTTGTTAAAGTCTCATAAGTGATGCAACTTCATTTGTTGCTGAACTTTCTTCAATTTTGCACTTAAATGTTTTACTTTGATAACAGAATTGGGCCCATACTGCACGGGTTTGAAAGATCTGCAAGCAAACATCACAGCCATGTCAATTTTAATTCAATTTTCTTTCAATGCTTATTTACTGTTTAAATAAGAAATTATCTTTGGAGGCAATGTTTTTGCTGGGAAAATACAACACTATATTTTAAAGAAGTCGAAAAAGTATTGCACTCTTAGAACCTGCTTGGCACTTACACAAATAGTTCTGAACTCTTGGATCTTAGCACTCACTGGCCCCTTCACTCATTTTTGGTTCATTGTATTCAGAAAATATATTTGGAATATATGTCGATAGCTATAGTTTGGGGTATTTGGGTAAACATACCTAGAAGGATCATTTCATCTGATGTGCGACACCGCAGACATTACGCCTCCCTTCGCTCATGGTATACCAGCATTCAAAACCCTTGACGTTATTTTCCAAGAATTTTGAATATCTTCGTGTCTTCAGTGACTGTATCGGTTCCCACACCTGCTTCCACAAAGCCCCACACTGGGCGCCAACACGCCAGTTGAAGCGAATGAATAACGTGTTAAAGCCTGTGCCCATCTTCGTCTGCCAAGAAATAAGGATACTGGTGCCCACGAACCCCCTGGCGTCCTCAATTACACGTTCAGTCACTTGTTAATTCACGAGCTGAGATTCCTTCTTTTCATGGAAACTCATTCAGTATTGTACTTCACCAGGTAGCAATGAGTCTCTCGCTCGCTTCCAAAGCTATCCCTATGTTTGCTGATTGGAGTAATTTGAACAGATTTGAAATCTTGAATGCAATTAATTCTAAATAGGACTGAACTTTGGGTGAAGCAAAAGATAAGCTGCACACTGCCAAAGTTTGAACAGGAGCAAAGCGTAAGTTTTTATGGTCTGGAAGTAGGGAACCAAAGGTAACAACATGCTGGAAGTTCCTGAGCAGTGTATCATCTAGGAGGGAGTGGGTACCAAGGAGAATATCTTGCCACTGTTTGAGGACAGCAAGGAATCGGGGGAATATTTATGGTCTGGAATCAAAGGATTTTGCAAGCCTGAGTCTCATGAAAGTGCGTAGGCATTCTGTGATGAGCAGGAATTTAAAATGAAATACTATAGTCTACATACAAGGTGTCAACTGAGGGATACATCAACCAAAGGGTAGCACTAGCAAGGGAGATTTCACAATTGTAGTTTATTTGAGTAAAACAAAATGGCTGTTGTCTAATCAACTAATGACCTTAGACCACCATCTAGCCACGCATCCACCCATCTATCCGTCCATCCATCCATCCCACCCTTAAAGGAGCATCACCAGGCTCGAGTAGAGACCACAAGATGGAGGAAAGTGAAGATAATATACAAGGAGGGGCAACTCCATCACCATCAAGACCCAACAAGCTCTTCCTTAAAGCAACAATCCTTCTTCTCGCATCCGCACGGAACGATCACTTCAGCTTCACACCCACACAGCACAACAAGCCGCCCGTGCCAGGGTCTCCAGTGGTTACTGGAGGTGCACTAAACAGCCCAAGTCAAACCATAATTCCATAACCTCTCTCTGCTCATTAATGGTGTTAAGATTTTTTGTGTTTCATGCAAAATGGAATAGCAACTGCTTGAGAGCTCCCTATTGAGTGAAAAATTGCAATTTCTTTTGGCTTCCTCATTTGCTGGTATGTGGCACCACCGATAGATGGTGCTTTCTGGAAGCATTGATGCTGTTTGTGGTCTAATTACACCCTCCTCCTCCTCCTCTGGACCCTTCCTGCAACAACCCTCATGTGGAGCTCTTTCTGTGTGGTGCCTGTTGAAGCCCCTCATCAGTACACCTTCTCTATTCACAAGCTACAACGTGATCCTTTGCTCTGCAGCTACTTTAAAACTCTACGTGTACATCCAGCCAGAGCTTTAAGTGGGCCGGTTCCTGCCGGTGCTTAGCACCGGCATTTCTAAAAATCAGTTACTGAGATGGCTCCCTATCGGGCTTTCCATTTTTGCCCTCACCCTCAGAGTGGAAAAAAAAATCTTAACTCATCAGCAGTTCCCTGCTTTTTTTTTTTCACTTCCATATTGTTCGAACCCAAGGTGCTTTACATGCGCACCAGTTACATTAAACAAGGGCACCAGTTACATTACACAAAGGCATATTCATTTATTTTTTGGTAGGCACGGAGAGATAGTGATTTGCGCAGAATCACAAGTTCTTGAGTTGAAGCTGTGACTCAACCCAGCTTCTAAAGCATTTTCAACATTAGATACAACGAAGCCTCAGTTGTATGTTGAAATGTTGTATATTTATCTTATGCAACTAACAACCATGACAAAGCCAATAGGCCTGGTTTGCTGTAGGTGTAATGTTACTTGTTGCATTATATGGCTGGATGCAATGACAGAATTATCAAAATGTCAGTCATGCAGCACACTATGCTAAGCACAGATTTTTAGTTTAAATGTGTTTAAGCCAAGCCCTTAATTACACTGACCACGCCCCTTTGAGAAACCACCTAGTTTTTTCATCCCACTTCAAGCCCTGTATCCAGACATCCCTCACCCCCTCCCGCCCTAATCCTACCTGCCTTGTTCCTGCCTTCCACCCTGAGATGCAAAGAAATCCTAAAGTACATTTAAACTGAAGATCTTTGCTAACTAACGAAGTGTACGAAATGAGAAAAATCGAAAAATGTTGTTCGTAAAGAAAGAAATCACAGCTGAATACACGAGACGTCGCACCACAGCTCTTCCGTGTCTGAATCAGACAGATTCACGCAGCGCGCGCTGCTGGCACGGTGCCAGGCCCCAGCCTCACCGCCCAGCTATCTGTCCTGCACCAGCGCCACACGGAATTGTTGCTTTTCAAACGCCAGATAACTTGTTCCTAGGAAGAAACATTTGCGAGTCCAGCTCTGTATACTAATAAAATAAAAGACCTTCCGTGAAAGTCTACACTACATCACAGCGCCCCCTGCAGCCGAGAAGAGCGGAATTTCACCCGAGAATCTACCCGCCTTAACATTTGGAAGAAAACTCGACAGTACTGTCAACCTTCTGTGATTCATCCGCGGAACGTCGTCATGCTAGTTAAGCCCCCTTTGCATCGCAGTCCGCCCTGGCTGGGTTTGCCTGACATTAATGCTACATGCATACATGATACATACATACAATACATACATAGTATACATACATACGTACACGGTCAATGTGTCAGATTTGTGTGTGGTTCATCAAGCTGACTTTGTTGTCACAGTTTGCTGGAAAGAAATCCAGGAGCGGCCCGTGCAGGTATGAGCGGTAGGGCTCAGTGGGGGGTAGTCGACAGACGTGGATGAGGGATTATTAAATATTCAACTTTCCCTCGTCGTTGTCTGTCGACTCCCCCCCCCACCCAACCCTCCGACCCACCCTTCTTACCTGTACGCGAAGCACTCCTGAAATCTCGCCGAGGCTATGCGGCTGTCAATCAAAACATGTTCCTATGAGGCAGTGCAGTTTTGCATCAGCAATTTCACCAATTAGTTGCACTCACTGCAAAGATCTAAAAGTGCTATTTTTCGGTCTCGCCTCTGACCACGCATGCACTATCACTGCAAGACATTTTGTTACCTTACAGGACCTTAAAGCCGGACCATTGCTTACCATTGGTGGCTTCATAATCACTCTCATTTGCTGGCTTGTCTTTGGTCAGTATGTGCTGCTTCACTTCCTCTTCATGTGTTTGTCCCTCCCCTGGGGCTTAACCCAAGTACGTCTTCCTTTACCACAGTGTGTGTCCTTCCATTGTTTGCATGCTTTCCAAGTAACTTTTTTCTTCTCGTTGTCTGTCATGTTGTTGCGCTTGCTCTGTTGTTATTGCCTGACCCTTTGTCGTTGCTTGCCGCATTGCTGCCTGCCCCCCCCTCTTCCGCCCGCATTGTTGAAATTGTCCTGTCCCTAATGCCCTCGTCCTGCCTTCTGATTCTTGCACGGTCCCCCTGCACAACACTCCTACATTGTGTAGCTTGCTCCCTCTCCCTCCCCTGTTGTGTTTCTTGCCCCACACACCAGAAAAACAAGCATTGTGTTTCTCTGCAATTGGTTTGAGCAGTAACTGGTAAACATGCTTCCTACTGTCGAAGGAGAGGAATACTGTCTGAACCACGTTGCAAGAGCTGGAGAGCATCGGATTGGGAATGCGGCCAGTCGGGCATTGACCGATGGGCAGGTGCCTAAGGGTCACCAGTGGGCCGGTTTTTGTCAACCGGCCCACAGAGCCTTATCATCTACCCCACCAGGCCTCTGTAAGGGGGGCAGCAACAGTCTCTGAGGGGGTTGCTAGGCCAATATTCTTCTGTCCGCTGCAGACTTTATCTTGGCCTCCCGTGGGGCCGGCGTAGCGCCCAGAAGCAATGTCTCACTCCCCTGCTGTGGGCCATTATCACCTCGGCTCCCCTGGAGCAGCAGCACCTCCGTGCTTTTCTACAGCCCACCCCTGCCAGGACATCACCCTGAGGCTACAGCTGACTGGGCTGAGGGGAGTAAGTGAATGGCCTTGCTGAGGGCCTGTCGTTGGCACCTCGGCTACCCTGTTTTTTAGGCCTTGATGGTGGCGGGGGTGGTGTATGCTTGCATAAACCTCGCTGTGAAGCACCTTTCTCAGAGCGGAAAATTTAAATAATATAATGTTAGGGTCAGAGCTGCTGAATGTGGAACTATGGCAATAGGTTCGAGTCCCAGCCTCACCTCAACATCCCGAGATTCTGGGCAAATGACTTAATTGGCCGAGTTTATACTATATAAAACTACAATAAAAAATATAACATTCTGTTTACTCATTTTTTAAGAATCTGCAAAGGCTGGAACTTAATAATGAGAGAAGGTTCTGCTTTCACCTTACGTTTACTGTTCAAACTTTAAAGTACATATTGATCAGGGGACAAAATACCCGCTTTAGCTGTTCTTCTTCTTTCTCGTACTGCCAAGGGCATAAAAATACTGGTAGTGCTGGTTAAAAAAAAACGTCCAGGTGGCAGACATCGCCATGTCAGGAAGTGTGGCCTTTGGGCCACTTTATTTCACTTCACTTGCCCCGCCAAAATGTAGTGCTTCTAGTTTTCACCAATGTTTCTGGCTCTATGACCTTTAAAATACATAATTTATCAAACATTTCTCTAAAAATGAGCCTGATAAGACTAGCCAAATGCTGTTTCGTAAACAAGTGTGATCCAGGAATGTGGGCCAGTTTTTGGGTAGTGCCCGGTCTGAATTGTGATCCCAATCTGACCCTGGAGCTGGACTCTTGAACCGAATGCACTTATTTAGCAGAATACTTGCTTGGAAATATTGGCACAGCTCAGACATCGAAGGCATGAATACAATTTCCAGTGTTGTCATCCAGGGAGCAAGATGGGCAGTTCCAAATGCGTTCCATAACATAAACACCGAAAACATTCCAGGTGGAAAAATGGCATGTCAGGAATTACCGCTCTGAGGCTTCCAAGCTACTTCGTGTGTGTTTTCATAGTCGAGGAGTTTTTTTTGCCACGATGGACACCGAGCAGTAGATCATGCATAGGCAGAGCCTATTGAATTTGCCAATACTTGTTATATGTTCAGTTAGTCGGATGTAACTTCTGTGGTGCTTGAAAGGGAATTCTACAAGTGTAGGTACTCTCTATCCCATGATACCTGACACACACACACCTACACACACATGCACAAACACACACACACACACACCACTGACTGAGCAGGGCACAGAAAATGGAAGATAGACTGGATAGACAAAGGATCAGATGGAAGAAAGACTTGAAGGAAGAGCGACTGAAATGAAGAAAGATAAAATTGACACACCAGGTTTACAGGCAGTAATCCTGTTTCTTGCAGGTTGCCATCAGATCTCAGCAGCTAGTGGCAAATTGAAGAGGACTGCACAAGGAAAATATTGCCTTGACATTTCCGGGTTACATAGAATTGCTCTGATACCTGGGCACCAATTTCCGAAGTGTTCTGACACTGTCAATAATCAGTCACACATATCAGTCAGGAAAAAGGGTATTTTTCAGTCTTCTAAGTGAATATGTTGCATGGTCTCTAAAACAATCCTCTGTAATCTGACTTCCAGGTGGTCACCCCATGAGATACTTTACTAGCAGTATAAAGGCTGTCTTTCTTGAGGCCCGTTCTATGCCTGTCCGACACATTCTGCTGTTCTTTTAGGTGGTCTAGTTTACGAAGAAGATGGAGGTGGGATTACTTGCCATAGCATCAATGAGAGCATCAAAGTATGAGGCATGCAGTTTGGGCACGTAATGGGGTAGACGTTTGCCCCCTTTTGTGACCATATTAGTTTACCTGTACATGCAATCAAAGTGTATCAATCAGGTCCACTAGATGAAACCCATTGTATAAAGAGGCAGAACAAAATGGCTGCTTCGGCTGATGATAACCGCTGAAAGACAACTGCTCGGGTGCACTAAAGCGGCTCTCATCAGCTCGCTGGCTGGAAACACTTATGAGTCTTTACACATTCATGAACGCTGGATTCCATTAGGATTGCATTAGACGTGCGTGCCATTCACAGTAATACTCCATCGGCTTATCATGATTAATGTTATCGAGATGAAAGCTGATAGGGATTGCGCTCTCTTCTTTCTTCCCTTTTGTTCGCTTTATAGTTAGGGCCGCCTGGCTTTCCATGGCCTCTCATGGCACATGGACCGTTTCCTGCTGTGTGGGGGCAATCTCTGGTTATCATCCCTGGATGCGCTCCACTAACCCATGCACGCGTTGAGGCATTCGCTCATTTCTCATGCCGAATGCGCATCAAAGCAGTCAGAATGTCAAGAACAGTTTGATTCCTTGCCTGCTTTTCAAACATAGACCCTTTGTAGCCACCAGGTCTATCTATTTTTTTTTTCCAATTTTGTTAATGCCATACTTCTGTGATGTTGTGGCCACCATTTCTTCTGGGAGGCAATCACACGGGCAACCTCCCATCACCATAAAACGGTAGGTACTTGCAACTCGTCGTAGGCAGCACAAAAAGTGATGGATAGAATGTTTGCATTAATCTCATCCACTAGCAATTACTGAGGGTCGCCTTCTATCACTTCATTTTTAGCTCAGAAGTCTGCATTAGGAACATGTTAAAAACCCACTTTTTCGAAATATGGTCGAGGAAATGCTCACCTCGGTTTAGTGGAGGGTTGTTGCATCTAGTGCTGGGAGGCCCGTGAATTGAATTGAAGCTCGCCTATGCCATAAAAAAAAACTGAGAACAATCATATGCAACTCACTCTGTTGTAACTGCTCTAGCCTCAGTGTTTCAATCAAACCACGTGTTATACACAAAAGGGGGAGACAGAGGGACAGAGACAACCAGACACTGTCCCAATATACTCTAAAGAAATGCACAGTCTGGAAGTGAGAGATAGGGACCACCTTGAGGTAGCAATAAGGGTTACCTCAATTAAGGCTCGAACGTGGATCACAAATGCTGCGCCCTGTACTGAGAGCGCCATCAGTACACACATTTGAAGTTGAATATAATCCTAGGAACTTCTTCAAGCCTTAAAATCACTCTGAAGTCTTACGTAGCCGCTACCAGAACAAACCCTGGCATCTTATCATATGTTCTGATGCAAAAATGGAATGGGTGTGACTGCACTGTCGGATCCCGGCAAGCATAAGTTCAATTATGATAGATAGGCTTAAGGAGTCTGTCTTAACCCACTTCAGCCTCGAGTAGATGGCTGTCGGCACCCCACACTCTCCTGGAATTTAGCCCATGAATGAAACCTGTCAAAGATGGGGCAGAGTGTAACTGGTGAATAAAACAAGGCCAACCCCTCTTTGACGGCCTATCAACAGTCTAAACCTTCTCCATGGGACTCATTGGACAGATATTGACCCTGTATTTTCATGAGTTTCTGTGTCAGTTGTTCTTGCCCACCATACTCACCGGTTCCTTAAACTATGCATCCCTGGTGGGTGAAAGGGGGGTGAGAGAGTTCTTTTTTCTCAGTACATACAATCTTCCGCTGCCAGGGGGATTATAAACCATCCCCAGGAATGCAGGGTCATCCTAGGTGTCCTGAAGAGATCATGCAGTATAATTGTGTGCGCTGAATTAAGGAAGCTACAGACACACACACACACACACAGATCTCTTCTCCTTGTACACCTCAGACCAGTAATGGGATAACGCACTCTATGCAGGAATCCCGGCCAAACACCACCGACGACTGCAACGCATCCAAAACACCTCCGCCCCACTGATCCTCAGCGTTCCTCGCCGCAGCCACATCACCCCACACCTGAGAGACCTGCACTGGCTCCCCGTCAACAAGAGGATCACCTTCAAGCTCCTCACCCACGCACACAAAGCACTCCACAACACCGGACCAGCCGACCTCAACAGCAGACTCAGTTTCTACACCCACACCCGCCAGCTCTGCTCCGCCAACCTCACCCTTGCCGCTGTCCCCCACATCCAATGAACGACCTCCGGCGGCAGATCCTTCTCCTTCCTCGCCGGCAAAACCTGGAACACCCTCCCTACCCACCTGCGGCAGACCCAGGACCTGCTCACCTTCAGAAGACTCCTCAAGACCTGGCTCTTCGAGCAGTAGCAGCACCCCCTCCCTCAGTGCCTTGAGACCCTCACGGGTAGGTAGTGCGCTCTACAAATACAATGATTGATTGATTGATTGATTGATTGGACATGGCCGGAGCATGTACAGAGTGTCTCCTCCACGTTAGCGGCATCTCCAGCAGGTTGTATGACAGATCACATTAGATCTCCTGCCATCATGTTCGGAGCAGTTCAGCAGGATCCATGATCCGAGAACATTCGTGGGGATAAGGGACATCCCTGTCTGGTGTCCCGTGGAATATGAAGGGGACTTGCCAGAAACCCACCACAATAAACCCTATCCACTGGTTCTTCATACGGTCATATGACTTTTTAAAAAAAACACTGGGCTGATACCCCCGAACCAATATCCAAAAGAGAAAGTCCCATTCCACAGAGTCAAACGTGTGTGGAAGTCAAGGGCAATTTTCTGGTCAGTACCATTTACCTATCTGAGAGGGGTGGATCAGATAAGGGATTGCCTTGTTTAATCTATGGGCGAAAACCTTGGTGAAGATTTTAATGTCTGAGTCCTACAGGGACATAAGGGAGTAGCTCAGGCAGCACAGGGGATTCTTCCCTGGTTTGGGGGTGCATGTAGCAATCCCCTATTGAGCGCAGGACCTACATTTCCACTCATATTGAAGCATGTTACTCAGCACCCCCAAAAGCTAATCCCATTAATCTTATAGATGTCTTTCGGGAACTTGTCTTTCCCAAATGACCTTCCAGTGGGCATATCTTCCATAGCCATCCTCCCGTGCAATATAATCTTCTAGCTCAGCTATGACACCTTTCCTGTATGACGCGGGGCCTGCCTCCGGCCCTGGGGGATCATCTGTATTACTGGCAAGTATCACCTTCTCAACCCAAACTGTATCAGATGCAGGGGGGGAGGGGGGAGATTCCTGAATTAGAGCACTGTCTTTAGATCTCACATACATTAGAGCATTTTTGCCTTTGATATAGTACAGAGGGGTTGTTGACATTGAAGAATAGCCCCACTAGATCCTTTCAGCTCATTGCAGGGGCCGCCATCTTTAGCACCCGAGGGTAAAGGTATGGTGACCAAGCACACAACAGAAAGGGAAGGCTCAGATTTCGGTGCTAGTGTGAACTAGTGGAGCATGTAGGCTGCTCTAACTGGGGTGACACAGCCCCCCCCCCCCATTGGTCTTGTGGGAAAACGAGTCCTGGTTCCGCTCTCAGCAATACAGCTTCCGGTTTAATTCCAGCCACGTGAATCTGGGAGAGCATCTGTCACTTTATGTCATGCATTAGTTTTGCAGATATGGAAATGGACAGTCTGTAACTGTGTGCATTTCAGGGCACAAGTGCATCTTTGACAACTGTTTTGGTTTGAAGTCCTCACACCTGAACACCAATAGGTTTCACATTTGATAACTGTTGCAGTAAACAAGGGTTTTTCTAAAGGTACCCTCCTGTGACACAAATTCCACATGGCTAAAATACCTGCTTCTTTTGTCTCTAGTGAAACCAGACCCTCCGGAGAATGTCGTGGCCAAACCTGTGATCAACAACCCACGAAGACTAGAGGTGACGTGGCAGAACCCCGCCTCCTGGCCTGAGCCGGACTCCTTTCCACTCAAGTTCTTCCTGAGGTATCGCCCGCTCATCCTTGACCATTGGCAACATGTGAGTGGTGTCTCTTGTATCTTCATTGGCTCACTTGATGATGTCATCCACTCACTCTTCGCACCAGACATAAACTGGGAGATTGGTCGGTGTATGAGGGAAATCTGCTTTAGATCACGTATGTCAGGCACGACTTCTTGGGCACTCAAATACTGCCTGCTTTTCAAAGATGTGTTTCTTAGTTTCTCCTAATCGCTGCTCCATTAATATTTGATTTTGTAATTTTATATCAATTATGTGCTTCTTTTGACTCAATGACTTTCTTCTTCAATCGTCATAGCCTAGTAAAAGTGAACACTTATTATTTTGGCTTTTTTAGTCTTATTGTGACCTCATTCATAACACATTTACACCTGTATTCTCTGATTAGACAAGTAAAGTGAAAGAAAGAAAAAACAATTGAATAGACTTTAATTCATTGAGGGGAGGTAGATGGTCTTAGGAGACATTAAGAGCAAAATGTGCTCAATATTAAATGGCTATGTCTACTTGGACGATTTGGACTTGTGATATGCTACATTGGAAATGTAAACAGGGGAATGGGAACTGCCTATAGTGTCAAAATTATACTTGGTGTAACCTACATTTAAAATGTAAACATGGAGATAACATGTACTAGGTACTATCAAACCTGACTCGGTTTACTCCACAGCTGACAGCTAAACAGAGAGACTGAGGATTATGGGTAGAATAGAATTGTACTCATGCTGTCTCAATCTGCAAATGTAAGCATATAAAAAGTGACGCTGCGGCGGCGCAAGGGGCTTGTAAATAAGGCCTGTAGTTTGGTCATTTGGCCTTCGATAGAGTTGGGCTTGCAATGTTCCACAAAGGAAGATTCGAGGACGAGATCTGAAGCTGTGGCTAGCGGATTATTCGACTTGCAATATATGTAGTGGGCACGTTGGATCAAGAGATTGGGAATGTGGGCAGTACAAGTGTGGCTCGTGGTATTGTATTACAGAAATGAATAACTGGTCATTGAGAATTGTGGGTTCTATAGGACGTACCCACAATTTAGCAATGGTAATTGATACTGTGGCAAGTGTGGGATTTTTGTGTCCCCAGATATTATACTGATTGTTTGTTTGTTTATGAGGAAAAATGTTTTTCTGTTCAACACTTTGTCAGAAAAAGGTGACATTTCTTTACTGGAGCTCAACTCATCTGTAAGTCCATGTAAGAGCAGTTCCCATTCGCCAGGGTATTTGTTATGAAATGTGATTTGACTGGGTCAGTGGTTTCATCTGACCACAAAGCTTTTGTTTGGCACTTACTCTGTAGTATTTCCTGGCAGTACAGTTGCTCAAGGTAACTCAGGGCTTGTTGGTTAGAAATCCATCTCCCTCGCTTAGACTTTTGGTGTTGGAAATGCTGCTTAGGACCACGGCAGATGTGTCGATATAGGAGGAAGTGGTGCTGGTGCCGGTAACTTAACTCTGAAGCTCGTAAAGAACAGAATCTAAGTGAGACAGGACATTGGGTTTGGATTCACCATAATGGCAGGGTTTAGGAATGTGATAATGTGCATCCTTTAACCCTCTTGATCCCCCAGTCCAGGATCACATTCTCCACATCTTCATTGTGCTAGTGAGGTGTTAGAGGAAGAGCATAGAGGGAAAACTACACACATGACCCTTCGGTCCAGGGTGAGCTACAGCTGTGCCACGGATACCGAAGGGTATGATGAGAGTTGGAGCTGCTACCCCTGGCTAAGTGTAATTGATGTCCATGGATATAGCACACTTGTCCCATTGAAATAAGAAGATAGGTCTTTGGTCTTAAAACGCTCTCTGCTGTGTCTTACATCCGTCATGTCTACTTCTTCATATGGCCTGGTGTAAACCAAGCCATCGAGAGTCAAATATAAGGGTGACCTAGGCAACCCTAGCCATTTGTGCCCAAGGATTGAAGACTGACACGTTACGTCGCATGCCCGACACCCCCAATTCTAATTTTAGACTTCATTTACTAGGGTTTTCACTCTCTTACGAGAGTCTTAATGCCGCGATTTAGGAAGGGTTTTATCATGGCTTTAACCAGACTTAAGACTTACTTAAATCAGGCAAAGGAGTTAGTAAACCAGAAAGAGGTAGATATTTTTAGAAGCTCGAAATATATATTTTTCAAGAATAAAAATGTAATTCTCATTCTTCTCAGTAAACACTATTACACCTTAATTGTCAAACATCTGTATTGTGATTCAATATATAGTTAGGGCATGTGAAGACACATACGTTGAATCTTATTACTCCCTTTTCAAACCTTCACCCGTAGTCGTGCAGCTCCGCCTTGTAGCCGGTGCTACTGACGCGGCTGATTTGAACATTCCATAGGGTAGTTTCATGTGTACCCCGTACACACATCTCTGTGGCTCCCATGCGACCACTAGAGAGCTGAGACTACTGTTACCTTTTTTGAGGTTCAGAGTATAGGCCGTTTTAAGGACTGAAGTTGACCTGCAATCCCATTACTTGGAGTTCCTAGTGTGCCCATAATACATGATCTGAAGAAGACAGTTAAGTGCCCTATCTAACATGATTAAGATAGTCAACTTGCCCACTATCTCAGTGACTCAAGGGCCTCTTTCCCTGTCCTAGAGGGACCTGGTAGCTCTTTAAGTGCTGCATTTGCAGAAGCCAGATCTTCAAGGCATTTAGAAACATTGAAAAGTAGCAATTGGATCACCTCGCTTTCACCTCACCTTTATCGTCGCCATTTGCCCTCTTGCTTTGCTCTCCAACTTACATAGAAGTTGGGAAGAAAGTTTTTAGGACAAAAAGAAAAAAAATGGAAGTCAAGTTAGTATTAACATATTACATTGCATTGCTTGCATTGGACGCACCCATTCCCAAATATCTTTTGCTTGCAAGATGGCTGCCGTGGCTTGACTCTTATTTTTAAAATGTCGCTCTCTGCGGTAGAATGGACTACACGGCGGCCATTGTAAAAGGGTTGCCTGACTTTAATCTATATGGATGGTCTTCATAATTGCTTGTGACGTTCCTGCTGTGTCTTGCTCCAGAGGTGACGCGCATTAAATTCCACTTTGTTCCTTCCATCTGAAGACCTACCCATGAGTAACCGTTGCAATTATCTCTCCCCGTCGCATTAGACTGTAATGTGATTACTGTAATTCATGCCGCTCTCGAATAAACGTCATCTATATATAGCCATTTGGTGTAGATCTGCCTACATGTCATCATGTTCAGACCCCTGCGGCAGCTCTGTAGTACTTTCTGTTTTACCGCTCTAATAATACGCATGACAATGCGTATGTTAAGGCAATGGGGCAAGCGGACAATGCAATATATAACAAAAATAAACAACTACAAAGATTGGAGAAAATATTGTTAAAGAATTTTGCACCAATATTTGATAATAGAAATTACAGTGATAGTTGAATGGGAGTTTGTAATGAGTAACGTGTTATTGTGATATGGGAGTACAGATTGCAATTATAGTTGTAGGAATATGGCAGATTGAGAGAGGATTTTTAGGGATCACAGAGTGGGGAACCCCTCTCCGCCACAGCTCGGCGATGACACATTTTCCTGGAGATTTGTATACATACTACGGATTCCCTGGTCAGGCAACCACCACGGTTGTCTCTTACATTTTCCCTGTCCTGATCAGGACCCGCACGCAGAGGTTTAAAATGACCCTCGTCGCCTAAAGTCGGGCTCAAAATGTCCACGCCTCCCATTCCATGGCCTGGAATACACGATACTGGTCATCCCCGAGATTAGATGATGCATTCAAAAACAGTAGCATCATTCTGAGAAGCGGACTTTGAATAACATAATATAATTTCTTTGTAGATAAAAAGTGGCTCTTCTGTGCTTATGGTGCCTGGAAGGACTGATGGTTGTTTGGTTGATTGGAAATGTCAGAATGGATACCAATTGAAGCTTTAAAAGACATTTTCTTTAAAAATAACTCTGGTAATGTTAAATTGAAACTTCCAAGATCTATTAAGAGGAAGGTCTAAGAGTATGTGAAATATTCAATTTATTTTTGAATTTTGTTTATGCCAACATTCTAAATTAATACATCTATATGGACATTAATAGATCACCAGACAGATAATCCTTTTTAGAGCAGCCATTAGATGTTTATTTAGACCACATATTTTTGTCATGTTTTTAATTGTCTATAATCTATTGGAAAATATGATGGTAATGAGATAGATTCGGTTGCTCAGAGGCTACTCACTGTTCTCTCATTCTCTGGAGGGTCGATGCTCTTTTGGACCACTCTCTGCTGCTTGTGGGGTGGAGCTGGGCTCCCGTAGAGTTAATTAATTCAACCACGAATGGAAAAAACAGTGTAACACGTGTGATGATAATAGATCATACAGCAGGGGCCAGAGACAGTCGAAGATATTTGTGGACTAAGAAAATATAGAAACTGGGAAAGGTGACCAGCACATAAAGGCAGAGCAGGCGGGGAGGTATTAGACTGTGGCCCCATCATTTCGAAAAGTGGAATCTGGGCAGTACCGTGCTGAAATATATCATTATTTGCCATGGACAGATGTATTAATTTATTCCATGCCATGGAACATATGTCCTTAACCCTGAAAACTATCGACCCATCTCCCAGCTCCCATATCTATCTAAGGTTCTCGAAAAACTGGTAAATAAACAACTAGCCAATAACCTGGAGACCAACGAACTGTTAGATTGTTCTCAAACCGGCTTCAGAGTGGCCAACAGCACAGAGGTCACTCTCTTGGCAGTCCTCGACAATATAAGATCGTCAACGGATCAAGGCAAGTCTGTTGCCTTGATCCTACTGGACCTGTCGGCGGCGTTCGACACGGTCTCACATGACCTCCTGCTGGAAATTCTTTATGAAAAGGGCATCCATGCCAAAGCCCTCCAATGGTTCAACTCCTTCCTGAAGAACAGAACCCAGGTGGTGCAACTGGGTCAGTTCTTCTCGGGGAAAAAAAACATCAGCTGTGGTGTCCCCCAGGGTGCCTCCCTGAGCCTGACACTTTTCAATGCCTATGTTTCATCTCTGGCACTGATAAGCAGGAAATGGGGACTTAGTATCTGCTCGTATGCAGACGACACACAGCTGATGATTACCATGGAGGATAATCATGAGGCTACCAAGGCCAAGCTAAACAATTGCCTTTCGGAAATGGCAATATGGATGACCAAACACTGCCTTAGGCTTAACGCAGGGAAATCAGAAATACTGCTTTTTGGTGGAGCACACCTAATTTGGGATCCAACCTGGTGGCCACAATCCTTGGGCGAGGCCCCAGCACCTAAACAGCACGCAAAAAACTTAGGTATAACCGTTGACCACACTTTGTCCATGCAGGACCACGTGCGGGCTCTGTGTGGAAGAGGCTTCGCTATCCTAAAACTCCTAAAAAGGCTTTTCCCTTGGATCCCCCTTGAGTGTAGGAGGACTGTCACTCAGGCATTACTCACTAGTAAATTGGACTATGGCAATGCCTTGTTTGTTGGCATGGCAGAATACCTTTTCTCACGCCTACAGGTGTTGCAAAATGCAGCTGCTAGGCTTGTCTGTAATAAAGGTAGACTCAGCTCTGCGTCTGTATGCTTGAAAGAACTCCACTGGCTTCCCATGCGCCAAAGAGCAAGATTCAAACTGTTGAGCCATGCATACAAAGCACTGCATAATGTCGGACCTAAAATCCTCCAGAACAAAATTGATTTCTACATTCCTACAAGAAGTTTGAGGTCTAGACACCAAGCATTAGCTAGACCCAAGCGTATAAAGAAAGTCAGAGCCGGCGGCCGGTCATTCTCACATTTAGCAGCCAAAGACTGGAATGAACTCCCTCTCTACCTACGTCTCTCCGAAGATTATGCTTCATTCAGGAAACAGCTAAAAACGCACCTCTTCCCAGGGTCTTAGGCACAAGTAGTTGACGACCCCCAACACAACTTTCCGCATGCCCCCGCTAAACAGCGCCGTGATATCCAGTAGGATGAATGTTGCGCTTTACAAATACAAATACAAATTATTTAGAGCATGAATCCGGATACACTCCCGGCAACATGTTTTCTGCTAAGTTCAAGAAGGCATATATTTGAAAACACTTAGAGAAATGTTTATATGAACCATACTTATTATACCTTGTATTCTGAGACATCACTATTTATTTATGTGAGAAAGTTTATCTACAATTAGGGAATTGAAGGTAAATGCTGTGGGCACATATTTTGATTTAGACATGACTCTTGCCTGGACAAGGCAATGGCAAAGACACCCAAAGTCATTCAAGATGGCCTCCAGCTGCTCTCTCTTGGCCACACAACAAACGGACCAGGAAATGAACTCAGCCAGAAGGTCTGGGAGGGTGGGTGGGAAGTGCAAGAGGTAAGGAGTTGCATTGCAAAAACTAGCAGAGGTTTCTATTGGACAGATGTTTGTGAGTGGATAGATCTAAAGGGATAGTAAGAAGGAGATTTAGGAGAGCATTGAAGAGAATGGCATGGATTGTAGACCAGGGTAAAGGGTGATATAGAATGTTGCCACCCTCCAAGGAGAGGCTGTGAGTCTGGCTAGCATCTATGAGGATGTGGCACACGTCTCTGAGGGTGTCTCAATGTCCACCGCAGTGGACAGACGACTAAAGCCCAGGGATTGGACGGTGTATGGAAGAATAAACATTAGCAAAGGCAGGATGTGGAAAATCCTTAATCTTAAAGGCTTACATTTTTTTAATATGGAAATTGTATTAATCAGTGCCAAATGAAATACTGGAGTTACCATTCTATTGTTAAGAACAGAATGACGTCAAGGCATGCTTTGTCTCACTTGAACTAATTAATGTACACCATTGGAAAGACCTATAGATCCCTTGCGTTTAGGCAGCTTTTTTCCACTTATTGAGAGTAAAGTGAATCAATGCTACTGCGGAACTATAGCATTATTTCTTGCTGTAACAAATGTGCCAGCCCTGCAGCTCAACTGCCTCGAAGGTGCATTGATTATATTATAATGTGTGTTAATGCAACAAGTCAAGGAGTTATTCAGTGCTTGGAGTAGCCAATCTCCTTGTCCGTTAGTTGCAAGAACCACGCCCCTGGCTCTTTCAGTGCATGCTTCGCTGGGCCTACCCACAATGCATCAGCATGGGGCAGGTGCAAGGCTGCAAGAGGAAGAATGCCTGTAGAGCTGGCTGTCTCAGCACATCACTGAAGAACCGCTCAAATAGACGGCCTGTACCTTTAAGAGGAAGACACCATCATGGAAGCAGTGACCCTCCCCAAACCCTTGTTCTTCTGGCTCGACGAGGCAATGATATGGGAGGACTTGATGTACATCCGGTGCTGGTCTGACCTACAGGTGCTGACCTAGGATATGTGGCAACCCTATACACTGAGGCGTAGGAATCTAGCTACAGGGGCACCGCAGCGTTGTGTAACCGGGGTGCTGCTCCTAGGGCATCCACTCTAACACGCTCAAGGCTAGGACATGTGCCTGGGTGTTACCTCACTGGGGCACTCATGTGTTGGGTCTGTGGACAGTGACTGCTGTGCATTTTGTTTCAGAGTGATTATGGATGGGCTCCTTGGAGGCGGCTGCTCTTGAGTGTCTTTCTGATTCGAAACCCTACTCTTGTTTGAGAACTAGACATTCGATCTCGTGTGCATTAGAGCTCAACCAGCAGTCTTCATTGTATCAATCGAATGATCTTTGATTTGGAGAGTTCGATACGCTGTAGCCCCGGTGCAAAACAAGGAAGTAAGATGTAGAGAGCATAACTTTCAACATTGCAGGAGTGCCGTTGTAGGAGGAGGTGGGGCCTACCTTGAAACTTGGCATAACGGTTTGAGTTCCGGCCCGACTCGACATCCTGTGATCTTGGGCAATTCACTTGATCTTTATGTGTCTAAAAAAAGTTGTGTAGTGTATTCTGCTTCTGGTTAATGTAAAGAGCTCTAATGCCCCTCAACCATGTCTCCACCTCTGATAAAGAAATATATATATATGTACCTGCTTATAATGACTCCACCTTTTTGTAGTTGTTGGGCATGTTTCTCCTTTCTTCTTCCACTTTCACCTGCACCATGTCTCTCTTTCATAAAATGCGTTTTCTGCCCCACAAAGTTCCTACCCCGGAGGAGATTGATTCAGCGAGCAATGGTACCTTGTGACCCATACTCAGATGAGTTGCTTCCATCCAACCCTACAAGTGTGCAAGTTTGTCCATTTCTGTGCAATTCATGGAGGCGTGCACGTCTTGTTGCTCCCTTCAACAAATGCCAGACACATGCGATGCCACCTGCATGCGTGGAAAGATGGTCTGTAAGCTTCCGTGTGCAGCTGACCGTCATGGCTGCTAATTTTTCCCATATTTTTTAGACCCCGATACCTGCACACCTTTAGGCCTCTGGAAGTAAAGGATACAATCACACTGGCCAACATCCTGCTTCAGTGTCTGTGATTTGTCATCACCTGTAGAGAGATAGTAGCTTGAACTATACCAAAGGTCAGCCAGTGGATGGCCCTAGAAACCCCCAGAACAGCTTGGTTCTGCTCTAGAACTGCATCCACCCACTGCTCATTCCTGGACCTTTAAAATATTGCTTAAAGCTGAGACCATGACATACAGCTGGACTCCATCTTTATATATAGGCTCATGTGCACACAAGTGGATGTTGCAGACCATACATCATGGGACGCTTGGCGTTCTACTGGAAGTTCTGAAGAATGCTTCTTGGCATCAGCTGTAGGGTAGCCGCATTCTTTCACACCGCCTGGTGGGACAGTGTCTGGCTCGGCTTTTTCCTTTAATGTGCGGTGGGTCAGTGTAAGTGAGAAGTGTATGAACTACCCGCTTGTTAACACAGCACATTCTTTGTAAAATTCTATAACTTACATTTATTTAGTTACATATTTATTTTAGGAGTTTTGTGGACGCTCCATGTTGCTTTTTGGTTGCTGCAGAGCTGGATACACATATGAGTACGCGTCTACAGATTCACATTGAAATATCAACCAAACACGAAGGGTATGATGCCAAACATTGGTTAACAGAGTAACAACTAAGATAGATTGTGTGTGTTCCTGGTTAACATTAAAGGGGACAAACTATTACAGCCCTTGTTCTGCAGACCATTGTGCGCCCATATGAAGCCTCACCTGGGTGTACGATGAGATACTTGACCTGTTTTGGTTAATCAATTTATATTTATATTCCTATTTATAGTTCTAACACAACCAAACTGTGCTTCACAGCACTCAAGAGAAAAAGAGGAGTGCCATGTACAGCAGGGGGGACCCAGGCCAATCAATTTCACATTTAAGTGTGTTTGATATCTTCTGTCATCAGTTTCCCAGTACAGAGGCGGGGGGCTTAAAGAGGCAGAGCCTTGAGAGTGAAGGGGCTTCTCCCGTAAGGGAAGCAACAAGGGTACTGGGAATCAAGTCTTTGATATCTGGTCAGGTGGGTGGGCTCCTCAGTCAAAGTTAGGAATAGGGGTGTGCTGAACTTGCGGCGTTTCACTCCACGGATTTCTGCGGCATTACCTAAAAACTTAGTAAGATTCCGTGGAGTTACCTAAAATCCCTGCAAGATTCCGCTGAGTTCCGCGAACAGGCGGAATTCAGCATGTCACACAGCTCGTGCCAGGAGCTTGTTCCACGCTGTAAAATCAGCAATGAATGGCACCATCCGGCACACCAGAGGTCGTTGCTTCTTTCTGCCATTCGAGTAGACTTTCTACTCGAGCAGAAGCTTTCTCAATGTGAACGGTAGAGACCTGCTGTGACTGCTCACATTGAAAAATGTCACTGGGAGGTGTTCTAGCGCTCTAAAATCGAGCTAGGGGATGCACATTTTCATTCACGCTCAGCAACTTCATGTTGGTGACCGTGCGTTAGACAAAACTCCACCACGCTGCAATTTGCATAGTTTTGTCGATACTCCGTGCTCCAAGCTGATCGCCGAGTGAGCAGAACTCAGCGAGCTCCGCCAGCGGAGTGACATTTTTCGCCTACACCTAGTTGTGAAGGGCAATGGAGAGAATGAGTTAGGTTTCAAAGGTTCAGAGGAAGGTAGTGAGGATGGGTTATTTTATGTTATGGTACGTTGTGGCCTAAATATAGTTATTGCTCCATAGGGAGTAGATTTTCTATGAATAACTGTTATTGCGCGATATTTTCGTAAACAATATTTAGGACATGATATTGTTATCAGACAACATATAGGTCACAATATTCCGGTACGATATCAGAGGACCGATCCTCACAGCTGGCAACCTGTAGCAGCCAGATGCGGGTTGCAATTTGGAGACTGGCCCAACTTCAAGTGTGAGCCTACATGTAGCTCTATGAATGACGCCCTAGTTCTGGTACACTTTACTGTCACTTCCTAAATGACTATGACCCATGGGGCTTTGGTGGAACTTGTCTCTGCGAATCACACGCCGTGTGAGTTACGCCCACTGTTGCCAAGGTGCTTTGTATCCCGGGTATCACTGGGGTCCTGCCACCACCTTATAATGGAAGGAATGAGAACTCGAACAGGTGATGACGGCTAAAAGGCAGGATGTGGAATTAATATGCACTCATGCAGTATTCATGCACGGCTCCACTATCGACTGAAAATGCATTACCCACATCGCCGCCATGGATGTTCTTGTTTTTTTTATTGTGTGACATATTCAAGTCTTATTTAGTGCAGACAGCAGAGAAGGCAAACAAAACTCAATTAGTCAAGCGGAGTATTAGGGCTATTAATAGGATAACCGCATGGCTCTGGGCCACTGGATTCAGGCTGATCCAGCACTCGTTTTACCTACTTTCTTCGGAGGATGAGGCTGTAATCAGGGTGCAGTGTAGTCAAGAATTGATGTAAGAGTGCTTTCTGGTGGATCGAACAACAAACTCAGGAGTTGGATGCAGTCACGTGACCTCTGTCCTCCAGCTTGGGCAACTGCAGGGTTAATGATTGTAAGTTATTGTAGATTCTATATCAGGAATTAGAGTGTTTTACCATACCCCTCAGCAGGGTTCTGCCACGGAATCTGTGTGGCTCTTATGAGGCTGCCAGTAGGCTTTGTGATGGGAATCTGAGGATGTCTTCCATGGAGAACTCCTGGGTTCCATGCGGCATGATGATCTGCGTGGATCTAGCCACAAATTGAAGAGGGTTCTGGCTAGCTTCTTTTGTTTCCTGAGTTTTATATAGTGCAAACTTGACCGAGAGGCATCAGGGCGCTGTACATGAGCACCGGTTGCATTACAGACAGACACATTCATTTTAGTTGGGCACTGGGAAATTACGTGATTCGCCCAAAATCACAGGATGTTGAGCATCCCTGCCGAGACTCGAACCCGGTTCCCAGCTTCGAGGTCAACCGCTCTAGCCATAAGGCCACATCCTCCCCTCTTACATTCTTCTTCTACGCTTCTAACATGGGAAACTGGAGAATCCTAGTAAAAGAACGACAGTGTGCGAGCTTTGGGCTCTGCAGGGTTCGAGCATGAATATACGATGACATTGATAGCGGTCAAGCAGCAAGGTTTGGTCATGACGTTCGGTTTGAGTACTGCATGAAAATGAGAATGATGCAAGCAAATGAATCTGCAGGGTTGCAGTCTAGGAATGTACAGGCCTGTGGCATTGCTATCTGTTGTGCTGCAGAAGGAGTCTTGGCAGGGTTCCAGAGTCGGTGTCCTCCCCAATGCGGAGGTTGACTGCATACATGCCTCTGCAGAGAGCTGAACAGACCATCAACTTCGAAGCAAACTAGATGAGTGGTGAGTGTTTGAAGATGCAGAGCGTTTGAGAATCAGTACAGGATGGCGCGGGTCTGTGGGATGGGGTGCCATGGCTACCACAAAAAATGGACACCACATAGAAGAAACCATGTTGTGCGAACTGGAAAAGCAAGAGGAATGTTGTGATGCATTGGTACAACCATCCAACACATGGTAGCTTAATTTCTGCCTTCACCTGCTGCAGTATTGTCAAAGTGGTGCTGCTATGATTGTTGTAACCCTACTTACTGCATGTACCAGGCTTTATCCATGCTGAATGCTACCAAAGACAAAGCAAAACATGCCTGGGATTAGGTAGAAAAAAAAAAAAGTCTACATTCCATCACAGGAATTATTGTGGCCTAAATATAATTTGCAAGAATGCTGCTGCATTCGGTGTGGATTTTCTATTATTAACTCCAATGGGATGAAATGTTTCTAAACGATATTTTGTCCGTTATATTCTAGTTCCATACCACGTCCTTTCTTGTGGAACCATGTGGACAGTACCAACAGCAAAACGATGCAGTCAGCTCACTGGTTCATGTGATGGCCAATGTGTCCTTCCAATATCCAATCAAGGGACTATTTCCGCGCATTAACACATGCCGCAGTTCCGCCTGCTGGGTCAGTGCTGATAGCCAGACTGTCAATGAACAGCATGGGCGCGAGTCACCTGTGCTTCGGAGGCTGAAGATCGGAGATCAGGGATGTTGGCCTCACCTTACTGACTCGTGTTAAGGTTTTTGGCCAAGGTCTTCTGAAAAACAACTTTCCAGTAAACTCAATAAAGAACATGGGGTGTAGACTAATTTGCTACTATTTTTTAGGCTTCAAATGAATACTGTGATCAGCGAAGCGTTATTTAGGGGTGGGCAGAACAACTCACATAGTTTCACTCTGCGGAATTCTGCAGAGTTACATAAAGACTCCAGAAAATTCCGCGTGGGTTCAGAATTTAGCACCTTGTGTTGCTCATGCTGGTTTTAAGTGCTGGGAGCTTGTTCGGCGCCGTGAAGTCTGCACGGACAGCACCATGCACCGTGCCAGAGGGTGCCGCTTCTTTCTGCCGCTTGAGTAGATTTTCTCCTCGGTTAGTAGCTTTATTAACGTGAACGGCCGTGACCTGTCGGGACTGCCCGCGTTGAGTAATCTGGCTGGGAGGTGTCGTGGCACCTGAAAATCATGCTAGGGGACACAAATTCACACTCGCGCTCGCCAACTTTTCGCTGGCGAGTCGCACTCTAGAAAAAAAGGCCAAGCAGAAAGCCGTGTGGGCGAAACTCCGTGAACTCCGCCGGCAGAGCGGAATGCCCGCCCATCCCTAGTGTTATTGCAACTTCGTATCATTTGACTATCTCTGAGATAATTCACTAGTCTCAGACTTGACCTAATTGAGTCAAGCCTGCTGTAAAGCGATTCAGCCAGGCCTAAAAGAATGACGCGTTTGTAGTATGCTGAGGAGCATGTAGGCAGAATAGTTTTTGGGAGGGAAACATTTTACAAAAATGAATTTATATTTCAATTTGACACTATCATGTATTCCTAAATTCATCTTAAACTTCAAATGTATAATGTGCTTGTATAGGCTATATTTCCAATGTTCCAGTCAGTTGTGGAAACCATCATATTAAAAAAGGAAGATGGAACAAGTGAGTGACATTCACAAAACGGCAGCAGAGAAGATTAATGTTTGAAGCATTTAAGACATGAGGAAAGACCAGACAAGCTTGGTATGTGTAGTCTTCAAAAATGGTGGTTGAGACAAGATATGGTAACACTTGATAAATATGTAAAAGAAACTCGTAAAACAAGCTCACAATAAGAGACAACAGCTTAATACTAAAAAAATAAGAAAATTGGGGTAGATTCTTAGAAAAATGACCAACAGTCTTAACAGCTGTGTAAAATAAATGTCCGCTCTGAGCGACTTTCACTCCCTTGCACTTGACTTTGTGGAGCTATGAACTTTATTTTTTTCAAACATTTCACCTGGGTGCACTTTTTTTTTTTTACAAAAAAGCTTGCTTTCATGAGCGAATTTTTCTTAAATGTTTCTTGTGTGTACTTTCACTTAAAAAATAGGTTTCCGGTGTATCTTTCTCTCGTAAAACACTTTTTGCTGCTGTTTTTTTCTCTTTGCAAACTCCATGAAATTCATAAAATTGGCAAAGATTTTTTTTAACTACACGGACGAAAGCCAGTTGATAGGCGAAGTTTGACACATCTGTCAACCCGTAGTCAGTAGCTAGTTGCTTCAAGCCTTCAAAATAGGCCTTTGCCGAGTAATGAGGCCTTTGGTACAGAGGCGGTTCTTGCAAAGATTTCGGCAAATTTCATTGGTTAAAAGTAACGCGCGGATCTTGGTCCGTAGAGCACTTTTCTGTGACCCAGACATCATGCCCCATTTAAACTCTCAAATATTTTCTTTGGATAAATGGCAAAAAACGATGTACTAATGAATTATTAAATCAATGTATTACAAAATTCACCAATCAGCAAGAAAGTATTGGTATGAGATAAGTTTATTATTAGAAAAACATTGTGTCAAAAACTAATCAATTTACAAGAAAATGCGATCTGTAACTCACAATTTGGCGCAAAAACTCCCTTAATTTACAGGGTGGTGAATGCGCCTCGTGAATTAAAGCATTTACCAGCCTGAATACTGTAGTGCAGAAGTGGCTAGGGTGAGGAATCATAGAGTCCCTGCCAAGGCTCCGATAAGTATTACTGCATGCCAGGGTGCCCATTTCTGACGTGCCAAGCACTGCAGAGACGTTTTAAGGCATGGGCAAAGTGGGCTCTGGCCCAGGGCCCCAGCCTGTCAGGGAGCCCCCTGAGAGAGCCAGCTCTTTTCATGCCCGGATGACCTTGAATAATTCTTCAACAGATTGTTTCAAACACCGTTTTCCTTTAATTTACTTTTAATGTGGGTGATGTGTGAGAGTCTATTAGAAACATTTTGCAGAGAAATGTTTTTGTTTCATACAACATACATAAAAAGTTTATTTTAGATAAAAACAGGACCTTACATATTCGTATGTCACAGAGATTATTTGCAGTAATATTAGTGAGCTACTGCTGTGTTACAATATTGAAAACGCAGATCACTATCCTAAATATTAGAATGTAAACAGGTTTAGAATTTGGACCAGTGTGTGTGTGCACTGTCAGTGATCTGGCCAAAGAGGGCATAAAAGAGCTAATCTGGATCATAAATTCAAACCTATTTGAAAAGGGGCCCCCACAATATGTTTGGCCCAGGGCCCCCACTATCCTTAAGACGTCCCTGAAGCACTGGTGGCCGTACCTACCCACTTCCCCAACAACACTACAGCAGTTTTCATCCAAATGGCAACTCTTCGGTTGAGTCTCAGCAGAGAGGCCACACGTTTACTGGGCATGCAGTCAGAACTGTGAGGCCTGCAGTCATTGTTTTTTTTCTACAAATCACTAGAGGGCTGCTGTTATCCGGCATAATTTCGTAGCGCTGAATCGTGCCTTCAAGGGGCGCTTAGGCGCTATGCAGCAATGCAAAAGGCTGCCGCGTGAAATCCTTCTCAGCGAAGCTTCCTTCACACACGGCATTTACTCTCCTTTGTAAATATGGTGTAAAGAAGAACGGGCTGTCATGCCACATGGCGCGCATCCAGCAGCACGAAACATGGCCTCCATCTCGAAGAGGAGGCGTCTGCTGAGTGCAACCGTGCCCCTTTAAGATAGTGCCCAGCTACAGGCAGGGCTCGCATCCCTGCATCGTGCTGTGCTCTGATAGCCGCAGTCAGGCCCCTTCCGCGCTATCTGTTCTCCTTTTGGGAAGGCCGCGCGCTCCGTCTCCTAACCATGGCATCAAATATTAAATATTTAGGACATCCTTTTCAGTTTTGCCTTTGCTTTTAAGTTTGTAATCCAAGCCAGGCTGGGCCGGCTCCTCTCCCCTCCGCTGCAGCCTCGTCCAGGCCTGCGCCGGCCTAATGCACTCAGATGTTCTCCTAATGGACGGCCGGGGCTGGGGCCGGGTCCTGTTTCATAATGGATTGCTAATGGCCTGTTTCTGGTTTCACAGGCTCCTCTGGTTTAAATGAAAACAGCAGCAGAAGCAACAGCAACACACCCGCCCCCCCCCCCCTCCCTCCACCAGGGAGACAAAGAGCCCCCCCCCCCCTCCACTGCACACAAGGCTGCTTGACACATCTCTGCCAGCCTCAAAGGGCCTACCTGCCACCTCCTGGGACCAGGGATGCTGGGCGTGCACATGCCACACACATCAAACATGCCTCGCACAAACACAAAACAGATGCACATGTAACACACACACGTGCACATGCACGCATGCGTGCACGCACACACGTTTCAATACACTCACGCTTAGTACATTGTATTGTATTGTAATTGCCTTTATATAGCGCTTACTACCCCTGACGAGGCGTCAAAGCGCTTTTTCGGCATGTAGCAGGCTACTCCGGAACCTATAACGGATTAGTGGTGAATTAGTATAGTGAAGTATGAAATTAATTTGAGTGTTAGACATGTTAGTCTGTTAATTGGATTGAAAAGGATAATGGAGGGATAGAAGAGGGAGAAGGGTTTGCATTTATACAGCGCTTGCTACCCCTGATGGGGTGTTGAAGCGGTTTTTGGCAGGTAGCACATTACTCCAGAACTCAAACGGGGTTAGTGGGTAATTAGTACAGGGAAATATGAAGTGTACTTGAGTGGTGGACTTGTTAGTCTGTTACTTGGATTGAAAAGGACTAGTGGAGGGATAGAAGAGGGAAAGGCCTAGAAAGTTTTTTTTTCTTTTTTCTTTTTTTGGAGGTCATAGCAGTAGGAGGGGGTTTGAGATGACTAAAGGGAGGTGGAGGGTGTTAGGTTCACAACACTCAGAGTGACACCCATCTCACCTCATAACATAACTCTCAGACAAGACAAGCATACAACACAACCCTACTCACCTCCTGACACATCCCCCAGGCGAGACAACCACACAACACAACCCCATCTACCTCATGACACAACCCCCAGATGAGACAAGCACACAACCCCACTCACCTCCTGGCAACTCCCAGATGAGAAAAGCAGACAACACAACCCCACTCACCTCATGACACAACCCCCAGATGAGACAAGCCAAGCACACAACACAACCCCACTCACCTCATGACCCAACCCTCAGACGAGACAAGCCAAGCACACAACACAACCCCACTCATTCATTCATTTCAAGCTTTATTTCGACATATTTGTCATAAAAGCAACATACATAGATATTAAAACATATACAATACACAATCCAGATTACAGACAATAAATGTGGAGGTCAATCACAATAAATTCTATCTCAGCTATGCTAAAAACAATATAAGTTAATTAAAAGCCAGGTAATATTTGAGAAGTTATTAAAATATATTTAAAAAAGGGGGAGAGAAATGAAATTCGTGGTGACGAACCAAGCCAGGAGATGGTATAACCAGCCTTTGAATATTACAGTTTACAGCCTTTCTGGTTCCTTATAAGATGTACATTGAATAGGAATCTACTTATGCTGAACACTATTGGTTGTGAAGTATTTGACTTAAGTGTACGTTCTGCCTCTTTAAAAAGTCTAAACCCCATGTTTTTACACAAGGGTTTAATCCATCGATCCCTTGGCTTTTTATAAACTGGGCAGAAAAACAGTAGATGAGCATCATCTTCTTTTGCTTCTTGCGAGCAAAGGGTACACAGTCCTCTATCGTCATCATTGCCCCTCCAGCTACTAGTATTTGCGGAAATCTGCAGGACCCCATATCTGAATTGTAGATACAGCGTTTTTGCTAAAGGGGGTCTTATCTCGTCCATAAATTGTTCGAATACAGGAGTATCCTTAATGGACAAGAATCTCTGCGTCAATGTACCTAGTAGGGAACTAGAGGATACTTCGTTCTTAACATATACCCAATAAGCAGATTTCAAGAGTTTTTTTAAGGGTGGTGCCATGTTCTGGGGGTTTTCCCAAAAATGGGAGAACCCAAGCCTTCTGAGCCACTGGGAAATATGTTTTAACCAAGGAATATTTTTATATTCATCAATCCTGATTATTTCTATCAGTCCATTCTTATAGTCACTCAGCTCAGGGGCTGTCCATAGTCTAATCCAATAGAGTAGTGGCCTTAATGTGGCTTGATGATCAGACCTTTTAAGGTTGATATCCATAAACACTGGAGTTATTGGTGTTCTTAATGGTATTTTAAGAAGCCTGCGTATGAAGATATTTTCTTGCTTCCTAAAAGTGTTGTTGCAGGAATAACCCCAGACCTCGGCGCCGTATAGTGCTGCCGATTGAGCCTTTGCTTTGAATAATTCTAGTGCCGGCGTAATTGCTTTAGATTGACTACTGCCGTGCACCTTTAGGATAGGCAATAGATTTTGTTTCAAAGTTAGTTTACTTTTTTCCAGTTGCCCCTTCCAATAAGGCATACCATCCAGCATGATGCCCAGGTAATTAAAACTCTCCACATATTCCAATGTTTGGTTATTTAAGGCCAAATTCTTTCTAAAGGATTTCTGAGGATTTATGGACATATATTTTGTTTTGGATGAGTTTATTTCTAACCCCTTCTCCACACAGTAGTTATTAAAAGTGTTTACTAAATTTTGTAGACCTTGCGGGGTTTGCGAGATGAGGATTGTGTCATCAGCAAAAAGCAATGCAGTGATCGCCTCATCTCCTAGTTTTGGGGAGTCATGTTTACAATCTCTTAGGTAGGTGGGTATGTTGTTGACATATAGAGAAAAGAGTGTGGACGTCAGCACACACCCTTGACGTACACCCCGACCCACAGGGATATCCTTTGAAATTTCTCCTCCCTTGCCCCATCTAACTCTTGCATAATTTCCTGTATGGAGTCTGATTATTTCCTTAAGTAACTCACTAGGAACTGCCATATCTTTAAGGGTGGACCATAATAGTTTGTGAGGTACGAGGTCAAACGCAGCCCTTAAATCAATGAATGCTACATACAAACTTCCCTTTCTTATATTAATATATTTCCAACAAATACACATGAATCTAAATACCTGATCCACCGTACTGGTTTTTAACCTAAATCCTGCTTGATATTTGGATAAAATCTGTGCCCCTTTTATCCATATTAAAAGTCTGTTTAAAATGTGTCTGGCAAAGATTTTTTGTAAAAGATATATTAAACTTATAGGGCGGTAATTGGCTGGGTCATGGCGATCCCCTTTCTTAAAAATTGTAACAATTTCAGCCCCTTTCCAAGAATCAGGAATTGGTGTCCCGGCCACTATAGAATTACATAAAAAATTGATGTAGGGTCCCCAAATTTCTACATCGTGCTTTAGCAAATCACCAGGGATTTTATCGGGGCCAGGTGCTTTACCCATTTTAATAGCCTGTTGTGCCTCAACAGTTTCTTCTAAGCTAAAATGTAAAAGGGTATTATCAGTTAATATATTGATCTCTTGGTCCTCCATAACCATCTCCTCGTTGGTGTTACAATATAATTTAGAAAAATGATCACACCAGGTTTTTTCATCGAGGTATATGTCCCTGGATGATCTGCCTTTTTTATTTCCTTTAGAGATTAGGTTCCAGAATGTACCCTGGTCTTTCTGGTTGGCAGCATTTATAAGGTCATCCCAGAGAGCATCGTCCCATGCTTTTTTTGCTTGGGCCAATATCTTATTATATGCTAATCTGCTGTCTTTGATTCCCTGGAAGTTCTTTAATTTTACAGCCTGGATCAGGTCAGTCTTGGCTTTACGACAATCTTTATTATACCATTGGTTTGTTGTCGCTAGATGGTTATTTTTCTGGCTCGAATCCTTTTTGTAGATTTTACTTAAATGGGGAGTCAGTGCATCTACTAATTTATAGTGTAAATCTAAAACATCCTGAGTTCCTGGAACAGGCATTTGGCGTTCCTCCAATATATCAGCAAAGGAGTTGTATATGTTTGTCATCGTTTCATCCTTGGCCAAAATATAGGGCCACTTAATAGCGCGCCTATTGTTTGAAACCTGAAGTTCTCCAGCGGAGCTATTTAGCATGGCTACCATGCTTATATTAGATATAAAAGGTTCTGGATGTAACCACAATTGGAGGGGGAAATGGTCACTCTCTATTCTGTGGTCTATTTTAAAATCTATTATTAAAAACCATAGACTCATGGAAACCAGTAAAAAGTCTATATGTGACCTATAGTTTCCCCTACCAAATGTTGGAGCCGCTGGTCTATCAGACTGAAAACGGCCATTACACGCCCTTAAATCATGATTTACTGAGGTTTGTAAAATCTGCATAGCTGCCCTAGAATTTTTAACCATTTTATTGGACTCTAAGGCCAGGACATTATTAGCTATGTCCTGTTCTTCAAAAAGAGTATCCAAGCCCAATACTGGCTCATATTGACAATTAAAATCTCCTCCAACAATTATCTGTTTGCTTGGACTTAAAGTATTTAAAAAAGAATCAAGGAGCTCTATCACCTGTGATTCTTTACTAAGAGGATGCGGTCTATTATATACATTTAGTAAATATATAATTTATTTTCCCCTTGTTGCTATTTTTAATCCCATTAGATCGGGGGAATCAATCGGCAATAGTGTGATGTCAACCGCCATGGTAACCCTTATCCATATCACCAAGCCCCCAGATGCTCTTCCTCTTGCTGACGGCACTGCGCCACGACTGAATGTTCTGTATCCCAATCTATGCGGTGTTTCTATAGCCCAGGTCTCCTGCAGGAGGATAATATCATAATTCTCGATGTAAGAGCACCAAACTTCATCCTGCAAGTTCCTAGTTAGCCCTGCTATATTCCATGATGTTAATCTAACAGATGGTGGTTCAGCTGCACCATCCACAGTGGTGCTTGAAACATTATTTTCATGTAATGACGGCTTTGCAGTAGTTATCCCCCCATTCTCAATATGCTTGGTACCACATTGCCCATCCTCGCCCAGGGTAGCATTAGTTGTCCCTGGGTTTATATTGGGCTCCGCGATTATCATAGGATTAGGTATCGGGATGTCATGTAGTATTATAGGGGTCTCCATCCTTATTTGATCAATTTCATCGTTAGGTTCCACTATGGTCAAAGTCCTGTCCCCACCCTGTATTGCTATCTTGGTCATTAGTCAGTCATTCAGATCCAGGGTGCTTAGTGCCAAATACCTATTGTTTGTGTTGATCTGAAATGGTAAGCATTGTTTAGTATTTTGGGACATACTTGGAGTGTTGATCTGTGTGGTCCTAGCTAGATGGTGGTAGAAATAACCTAAAGGATGTACACCCACACTATTCTCTCCCTGTACCAATGATGCTGCTCTAAGTAGTACAGTCGCCACGTGTTGGGGGTGTTTAAAATTAACAATTATGCAATCACCTTTGCAAGTTTTCCTGGCACTCCCAATCCAAGGGACCCGTCTAGTTGATAATATCTGATACGAGTAATTGACGGGGAACCCACAATTGCGGTTTAGCCAGGAAACTGTTTTTCGTTTAAGGGAATCATGTGATTCATTTTGTACATTAGACTGCATAATATCTAAGGGCGGAACATTTGTAAGTACTATAACATATGGCTCGCATTGTGGGGGTAAGTTAGTAGAACGAATTTTCTTAGCTTGAACCGTTGTCCAACCTGTAATGGATGGTGCTACACTTGATGTAATAATTTTATCCACCATCTGACTGTTTGGTATGGGATTAGGTGGAAGGGTATTCTCCTTAATTGGGACTTGTGCGTTACGTCCATGTTGCTCCATTATCCCACCTTGTGGTTTATTCTGAGTATCAATTATTGTAGAAAGAGAGCCACCTAGTCTAAGCACTTCTGCAGATAGTAGGTCTATTTTATCAACTAGTGATTTAACAACAGCCTCTAATTTATCCTCAAAAGCCTTAATAATGCAGGACATACTATTTGTGCTCATGTATGTGTCAGTGTCGCAATTATTAGTCATAGTTCCCTTTTGGCAGTAGGAATTTTTGGGAGTAGCTTCGCAAGTTAATTTATGCTGTGCACCCCCCCGTTTGGGTATCGTTTTTCTACATTCCCTTACTGCCCTTTTTTTAGGGGAGCATGCTAAGTGATCAATTCTAGATTTGTCCAACAGGTTCGAAGATATGGCGTCAGGGTCTACAGACATGAGTAGAGGACATTCTGATACTATGGGGGACTCTGGTAGCGCCAAAAACTCTGTTAGCAAACATTCAGTAGCTAAGGCATTAGATGCCGCAGCATTTGAAGTAGTGTCAACAGCGTTACTCAAGGAGCCTAAGTCAGTATTATTTTCACGGCCCAGTGATTTCCTTCTATCTTTGTTGATTTTGCTTACTACCTTCACGAGGTAGTTATCCATAGTGGAATTATTTTTTACCATAGGTTGGCAGTGTGGGGCACAGTTTTAATTCAATAAACCTATTACGAGCTGTCTATAATAGACCTAGTTGCCCTATTCTTGAAAATACACTACAAAATATTTTTACAAATCAACGCATATGCAACACAATGGATTATAAATTGTAAGTTGGATTGCACAGAGAATGGAACAACGGCTACCCTCTTATTTTACTTGATAAAGATATGTCACTGGAAGCTCTAGCTAGATCGGTTTGCAAAAGACAGTTCAAAACAGTTCAAGAGCACCAGACAGCAATGAGCGATGGAAGTACGAAGCAGACCAGCGACCAATCAGTCACAGTTTGATATTTATCCAATAATAGGGGACAAAGTCTCTAGCATGCTCGTGAGCCGGCCTCCGAATTGGTACGAGACACAGGATCACAAGAGTAGCTGGGGAAAATCGATAGATATGCTAGAAAGGGTATATCCGAACATGAAGTATGCACTTGCCTTAGGGAGGTGGCCCAGCCCGGCCTCGTCTGGCCCCGGACGGCCACAGACGGCCCGCCCTCTGCCCGGGCTCAGCCCGGCGTCGCCCGCGCGCGTCCCGCGACGCGGAGGGAGCCTCTGATTTTGTAGCGCCTCCGGGCGCGGAACTAACCGGAAGAAGGTCCTGGGCGGTGCAAAGGCTGGCAGGAGCTGTAGTTCCCCCCCCACTGCGGCCAGCGTTGGTGAGCGGCGGCGAGGGGAACAAACAGCGTCAGCGTCCTGTCCCGTAGATAGCCTGGTGGTCTAGCGGTGTCCGAAAAGGTATGTCCCCCGCTCCACCGAGGGAGCCTCCGATTTTGTAGCGCCTCCGGGCGCGGAACTAACCGGAAGGAGGTCCTGGGCGGTGCAAAGGCTGGCGGGAGCTGTAGTTCCCCCCCACTGCGGCCAGCGTTGGTGAGTGGCGGCGAGGGGAACAAACAGCGTCAGCGTCCCGTCCCGTAGATAGCCTGGTGGTCTAGCGGTGTCTGAAAAGGTATGTCCCCCGCTCCACCGAGGGAGCCTCCGATTTTGTAGCGCCTCCGGGCGCGGAACTAACCGGAAGGAGGTCCTGGGCGGTGCAAAGGCTGGCGGGAGCTGTAGTTCCCCCCCACTGCGGCCAGCGTTGGTGAGTGGCGGCGAGGGGAACAAACAGCGTCAGCGTCCCGTCCCGTAGATAGCCTGGTGGTCTAGTGGTGTCCGAAAAGGTATGTCCCCCACTCACTCATGACACAACCCCCAGACAAGACAAGCCAAGCACACAACACAACCCCACTCACCTCATAACAACCCCCAGAAGACACAAGCACACGTCACACCTCACTGCCTGGCATAACCCCAGACGAGACAAGTACAAAGCTGAACCTCAGAAGAGACAAACACACAACACAAACCCACTCACCTGCACCACAACCCCCAGGCGAGAATCATGCAAGACAACCCCACTCTCCCCCTGACCCAACTCTCAGGTGAGACTAAATCACACAACACAGCCCGTTCACTTCTTGAAACAACCTGAGGCGAGAGAATCCCACAGTCCCACTCACCTCCTGACACAACCCCCAAAAACAATCACACAACACGACCCCACTCACCTCCTGATATAACCGACAGACAAGCAAACAGCACAACCCCACTCATTTCCTGACAAGACCCTACTCACCTCCTGCCATGGCCCACAGACGAGACTAAAGCACACAACACAACCCCACTCACCTTCTGACACAAGCACACAACACATCTCACTTCATGACTGCCCCAGACGAGACAAGAACCTCCCTCATGTCATTAAATCCCCAACAAGACAAGCACACAACACAACCTCACTCATTTCCTGACACAACCCCACTCACCACCTGACACAACCCCATTCACCTCCTAACACAACCTCCTGACAAGACTAAAGCACACAACACCATTCTACTCACCTCCTGATACAAGCACACAACACCATTCACCTCATGAGGAACTTCAGACGAAATAAGAACCCCACTCACCTGATGAAAACCCCAGACGGGACAAGCACACAACGCCAACCACACTCAACTCCTGCCAGCCCACCCCCAAAAAACATGTACAATACGCCCACCAACAAAACAAGCAGACCAGAAAAAACACACTCAAAGCCACACATACAAATACAAATAAATGCAAAGCACATGCACGCAAGAAACAAAAAATGGAATACTCTGACACAGACCCTACAGTCACAAGATATGTGGACATGAATCGTACACGTTGAAACACCAAGTGGGCAATATTAAAACAGACACACTCATAAAGCATTACAGCAATATCCATGCATTCATATAGTTTGCCCATATTACACACAACAATCACATACTACAGCACCCATCATCAAATTAACCAACAGAACAGTGCAGACAATAACCACATTCTAAGAAGAAATCTGACTCCAAACGTTCAATAGAAAAACATGTAGCTCAAGAAAACCATTAAGGGATACAGTAACACAAAACAGAAAGATAAAACTGTCTAACATAAAGACGCAAATAAAAAAACTCATCATAGAGCAGCATACATAGGCACTTATACAAACCACAAGCACATACAAACAACAAGATACATATAAAACACCTAATTACAAAACACGTACAGAATACACTGGAATAATAACAAAAATACATTGACCACTTATTTACAAATGTAAGTGTTTTTTTCAGTGCTAAACTAGTGATTATTACCCACTTCAAATTTTCATTTTATTAACCTCAGAAGGATGAAAGATTGAGTTGGCCCCACCATTTTCAGGAGCCTCTGACCCTCACGAGAAGCCCAGATCTCTGCCACAAGTGCTCAACTTGCTGAGCTATAATATCTGCATTCAAACATAAACCACACACATCCAAACATGGAGTCTACCGCAAGTGACTATGGAGTCGATTCTTAACAGCATTTATGAGTTTCTACTTGAACTAATTGTATATGAATATTCCTTAAATAGTCCCATTTTAATCCCATTTAGAAATGCATTTTGGGTCCAGTTTTCAAAGGCGAGTCTGAGTACATAAAGGAGTGATAAAGAGGTGCTCTCTCTAGTATATACTCTGACGTGCATATGTGAAGTGGCCCCTGTGGTTCTGGTTGAACCCCCTGTTCCCTAAACTTACCATAAGACAGTGCAGCATGGCCACCTCTGCATGCCTGCGTGGTGTGAACTCACGGTGATCGGCCAGATGTGTGAAATTCCTCAAAGAAGCTCAAAAAACATTGATTTTAGTGTCAGAGAGCTCTTAATTGGCCGCGCCATCGACGAGTTTTTTATTTTTTCGTCAGACAGTATAGGGTGCCTTGACTTCCGTGATTTCTCCTATATTTGTTTATGTTTTGCTTGAATAGTCACCCATATTTGATTAAGAGCTATACCTGTCGGCAGTCGTTTTTGTATTAGGTGCTTATGGAATTGTCAGGATTGTAGTAATATTTCTGAAAGCATCTTACCTGCGTTTTGTAATATGGTTTAATGGGCTGGGGGGGGGGGGGGGGTGGGAAGGGGCTCATGCCGTGACATGCACTGAATCTGTCCAGTGGACCCTGGCCAAAATATAGCACTTTTTAGTAGGACTGTAGAATTTTATCCAAATACTTATAGGAAGTAGACTCGTGTTATTGGATACAATTGCAGAGTTCTTTTTTTTTTTGGGGGGGGGGGGGGTTGGGGGGTTCTTCTTTGCCATACCTATCAATAATATTTGATTTATTGGACATTATAGTTTTTTGGGAAAGTCCACAAATTTTACATCTATAAAGCAGATTCGTACATCTATGATGTACGGAGATGGTTTATCTCTGTTTGACGAGTTAAATAAATGTGTTAGTTTGATTGATTTTATGTGATTAGCTTTGCACCTTGCACTTTAGTGAATTTGGCTCCTGACAGAGTGCTGCTATATCTATTGAGTGATTAAGCCATAAATTGTTTACTTTGTGGTTTTTATATTGTGATGGTTTTAAATATCTTGAAACAATAAAATATTTATCTACTTGCCTCTGTCTATGACCTCTCCCACAAATGTACTTCATCACCAAACTCCCCAAACTGCTAAACACATTCAAATACACAAGCCACACAGAAACTCTAAGCCACTTGGCGCTGCACATTGGCCCTCTCTGCTACCAGGTGGTCACATTTCATATTTGCCAGGCAGGGCTGACTTTTCACCCAGCAGCACTCTACATTCTTGGACTTTGCTGTCCCACAAGTCCCAGCATACATAATGACACGAGGCCACTGACAGGGCTTAATTTGTGCCTGTGGTTGCAGGTGTTGGTCACCAGCACATGTTTTTTGAGACCAGGACATATTTAACATCATCAGAGTTTGACCCACAGCAAGAGACAGAAAGGCAGTGAAAAGAGGAAGAGAAAGATGAGAAAACAATGACAAAAGAAGACCGCAGGGGCGAGAGAGATAAAGAGACAGGAAGTGTAGGGTAGTGAGAGTCAGAGACTTGACATGGACTTCAGGCAGTGTCGGACTCCAGCAACCACGACACCGCTGTGATGGCGGTGGGTTCTTGCAGCTATCACTCACAACATCGCAATATTTGTATTTAAAAGGTTTGAATGTCCCTCTCCAAAAGAGGGACTCCCTAACATAACGTGTATTTGTAAAAGCGCCCGGTCCCCCAGAAGGGTGTCTTGGCGCTGAATAACAGGTGTTGCTTGTTACCCAACTCAATGGTCTTCAGAAGGATGGAAGGCAGAGTAGACCAGCCGGGATTTGAACCTGTTACAATGAGGTCAAGCGCAGGACCCCACAGTGGATACATTAGTCTACTACGGCCCCAGACCCGGCTGCCTCACATTTGTAGGCACCTGATTGGCCCTCAGTGACAGACAATACATATTCCAGGGCCCTGTGGGCGGGACATTCAGTCTGAGGGTCTCTGTTTATGGTTTTCTGGTCTCAAATCACACTTCCTGGAGGAGGCACCTCGCGCCCCCCTCGAAGGCGGGAAGTGACATGTCAGGGGGAGCCACATGTGAGCACCTTGGGCGGGAAGGTGGTGTCAGATGAAGGCGCTGGCGCAAACTAAAGGGGGGAGGGAGAGGGCGCCCTGGCGGCCCGCCCAGAGCCGATCCATGTCAAATGAAGGGTTTGATCATCCTCGAGCAGTGATGGCCCTAAACTTAAACAGGTGTTGGAGGAAGGCCCTGCGAGCCTGGTTAGACTCCTTCACACCTATTATTGTCTGCGTCTGGGCCCGCGCAGAGAGAGGGAAGGAAAAGACTGACAGGCGAGGGGCGGGGCGGGGGAGCTGAGCCGGTGAGAGGCCTGGAGGAGAACGCACGAGACAGACAGAGGAATGGGGGCACCAGAGAGATGCATGGAAACGAGAGGCGAGAAATGGACAGAGAGAGATGGGTGGGAAGACAGAGCAATACAAGAATCAGAGAGGTGGGAGAAGGGGAAGAAAGATGGGAGAGATGAGAATATGAAAGAAACAGAAATGATAAAAGAAGGGAATTGAAGAAACAGTAAATGGGAGGGACAGATGAACAGAAGAAAAGGAAAAGAGGGGAAAGAGGGAAAAGAATGACAGAACCAGCGAAATGAGGAAAGGGCAGAGGAATAGAAGGCTGACAGAGAATGTTGAATAAAGAAAAGGGACGCAACTGCTGTATAATATCCCAAAAAAGTAAAAAAGAAACAACATTATTTGTAAACAAGGCAGATATTTGGAAATGCTCACAGAAAACGTAGCTGATCCCAGGTATTTCCACTTTAAGGGTTAAAAAATGTGAATTACCGGGGTCACTCACACTTTCTCTTTGTGGAACCCACCTGATGTGTTACCCCAGTGCTTAATTTGTAAAAAACACAAGTGTTGGGACCCTCATCAGGATGCCACCGCGGTTTGCACCACACATTGCCACTGTACTTGCACAATGGCTAATCATCACACTGCTACAAGTGTGACACTTCAGACAGCTCGAGGCCGCCAAAGCTTTAGGTATGGTTTGGGTGGCAGGTATTAGTTGTTTTTAATGTATATTGAATTAACACCAACTGTTTTTCTGCTCATCTTTAAATTACACAAACAGCGAAACCATGTGGCAGCTATCATAAGTGCAGGTTCAGGCAATTAAGTGTAGGTGCGAGAACCTGAAACTACCCGCTCAAATTAAGCACTGTGTTACCCACACATTTAGATTAGGGCTCGGCAGAAGTGGAGTGAATTAGAGTGAAGGACGGGGAATGTAAGAGAAATAAATGATTGGAAGAGAGGTTGGAGGTAAGAGAGGAGTGGGGACTAAAAGTGTGTGAGGGGGAGGGATCACGGCCAGACTGGCCGTAGCGGGCACCGGGCAATCCCCCGGTGCGCCGCACGGGTGGGGGCCAGTTTTGGGCACTTTGCCACGGCCGGTTGTGGTTCCCAGTCCGTCCCTGGGAGGGATAAAGAGACAGACAAGTACATCCACATTGGAGACTAGCATGGAGAGAGGGTGTGAGACGGCTGAATGTGAGAGAGGTGCAGAGAAATGGAAGAGACAGATATGGCACCAGAGTGGGAGAGGCCAATGTTGAGAGGTGAATTAGAGAAGATGACGTAGTCAAAGGTCACAAGATAAAGAGACCTGGGGGGGGGCGAGGGAGGGCATCAGTGTTGAGGAGGGAGGGCTGGAGATCTGTGAGACAGGGAGGGGCTTAACACGAGAAGCCAAAAAGGGAGCTAGAATCGGAGAACTGGAGAGTGCACCTCGAGAGCGAACAATGACGCAGTGGCAAAGAGACAACCGGGGATATGGCCAGGTATTGCCGAGTCCCCTTTCATCATTAGGTTGACCCCCAACTTCCCGTCTATTGACCACCGGTAATTCACCATCTCCCACTTTCCCTCAAGGCATAGCTAATAATTCAACATCCACACAGGTCTTGGAATAGGGGTCGGATAATCCCGGATGTATTTTATTAAAATTAAAAAATCATATTTAAAATTCACATATTTGTAATACGCAGAAAACCCAAACATATTCATAACTTTTACATTTTTCATAAACACTTCTTTATGGCTAACCTTAACACGTATCTAATACATAGCCATACGTAACCTAAAAAAACTGAAATATGTACATTGTTTTGTTTTCTGCGTATCCCAGGTGAGCCTACGTGTGAGGTCATGACTGGCCCCAACTACTTGCCAGGTCCTCCTTCTTACCGGAGGGACCTTGCGCAGGAGGCCCGGTTGCCCATCAGGTTCCTTCCTACGGGCACCCCCTACGCCCTCTAATACTACTTCTAAGGGACTGACTGTTATGCCAACTTGGCGCCCATGGTAGGGTGACCAGAATTTTAATGCTAAAAACCGGGACATTTTACAAAAATAGAAGAAGGACTACAATTTTACTTCAAGCAATGAGAGCGCTCCTCAGCAGAGAATTACAGAACAGGCAGTAAAAACATACATCAAATTTAATTTTTAAACCCAGTAGCTTACCTGTTAATTAAATTGCTTTCTTGAAACAACTGCTAACTTTCCCTGCTTTGTAAAACATAAAAAACACCTTCCACCGTTTTCAGTCGACCCTATCCAAAAACCGGGACATGAGCTAAATTTCTTGAAATTTGCTGGGACAGCTGGTTAAAAACAGGGACCGTCCTGGCAAAACAGGGACGCCTGGTCACCCTAGCCCCATGGGCCTGTGTGGGGATTGGCCCAAAAGACCTGCTGGAAGCTGAACTCCCTACCCCGCATCCTTCAGCCTTCAGAAAAGGGCAGGTTAAACAGAAAACCCCAGTCGCGTGGACAGAGGCGTGTGGAGCCTTCAGCGGAGCGGCGAGGAAGAGACCGTGTCCGTCCGTGTGTCTTGTTTTCGCCTGTCAGATTTCATCTGACAGTGGTGAGTTTTTGGATACCGAGGCGATAGCCTCATTACTCCACATTCATTTTGAGTTTTTTAGTCGCTGTTTCGGTTGTCTTCTTGATGTGTGACGCTTTGTCACAGTTGAGGTTGGATCACAAGGTCAGCGCTGTGATAGGCCGAAGGAAGAGACCGTGCCACCGCTTGCACCCCTTTTATGGGTAGGTAGAGAAAAGGGAACCAGTTCTAGCAGGTCCCGGCAGGAGCCGGGACCAGTTTTCGCATGAATGCCCTGGAAGCACTTGAAAAGCTTCTGAGGCATCAGCTCATATATCCAATCACCACCCGGTGGGGGGGGGGGGAGGCGGGTGCCGGTCGCATCATCGGCTGACACTAACCCTCTCCTCCCTCCTACGAGAAGCGTCCCGGGGACTGGCACAGACCGCCATATTTGCGGCGTGCCCAAGTTCCCGGTCGGCGCCAAGTGACTGGCAGATATCGAAGGAGAGGAGAACATGAGGCAGAGCATGAGAGAATATTGTGTGAAAGAGAGGAGAAAACATGAAATAACGAGCGAGGAGGAGGGGTGAAATGGGAGACGGCGTGAGAGAGAGGGTCAGAAATAAAGGAACAGAAAGTAATGGAGGAGGGAGTGAATGGGAAGGAGAAAAGAAGTCAGGAAGAGAGAGAGAGGGAGAAAAGGACGCGGGGAGGAAGAGAAGAACAAGAGAATGGGAGATAATATAATGGAGAGGGAAAACCAGACATGTGGTATGTCAGAGCGCGTGAAGGAGGCTGTGAGAGGAGGGTGTGGGAGTCTGTTAACAGCCCTCACCATGGGCCTTTGGCGTTCCCAGCCTGTGTGCAGATAGGAGAGCACGGCTTCCGCCTGGCTGTCTTCAGCAATTACTTGTCTGCAGACATTACAAGCCTGTGCCATCTTTTATTAGCTCCCTGCACGGGATGCTGCTGTGGGCTCAGCCAATAGAAAGGCTTCGAACGCTGGCGCTTACCAGGGTTGTTTGCATTCTAGGATGAGTGAGTGTGAAGCAGGGACATGAGCAAGCCAGGACCATCAATCTGTTCTTCTTCCAGTGTTGGAACAGATTACGAGACGGCTGCTAAATGCCTCACTTCCCCTGCATTGTTCACTTATACCGGCTGTAGTCTCTCGTACTCTTTTAAAGGGCCTTCTATCAAGCCCATAATACGAGCCAGGCAACTATCATTTGTTAATGCCCTCTGCAAAGCTGTGAGCGATAAGCTCTAATGAGAACAGGATGGAAGAGGGTTGGAGTCTAGACACTCATACTGCTTGGAACCGAGGCCTGTGCTGATGTCTCCACATTCCTAGCTCTCTGGACGAGGTCAGGTGGATTCCAAACTCTCCCCCACTTCCCCTCTCTCCTTCTCTCAGTGATCTACTTCACTGTCACTAGCAGCAGGAGAAGGGCACTACCGGCTTCGGGGGCAGCTGTCACTTAGTGACACCTCCCACCAGAGAGAGCCACTGCTTGGGAGTGGTGAAGGTATGTGCATTCATCCCTGTTGTCACTCAGTGGCAGCTGCATGGTGAGGGTATGTTCATCCATTCTTGGTGCCTGTCACAGATGACCACGCTAACCCTGTGGTCACTCAGTGGCAGCTGCATGGTGAGGGTATGTTCATCCATTCTTGGTGCCTGTCACAGATGCCTTTCCCTTGTGGTCACTCAGTGACAGCTGTATGGTGAGGGTATATTCATTCATTCTTGGTGTCTGACACAGATGACCACGCTAACCCTGTGGTCACTCAGTGGCAGCTGCATGGTGAGGGTATGTTCATCCATTCTTGGTGCCTGTCACAGATGCCTTTCCCTTGTAGTGACTCAGTGACAGCTGCACGGTGAGGGTATATTCATTCATTCTTGGTGTCTGACACAGATGATCACGCTAACCCTGTGGTCACTCAGTGACAGCTGCATGGTGAGGGTATATTCATTCATTCTTGGTGTCTGGCACAGATGACCACGCTAACCCTGTGGTCACTCAGTGGCAGCTGCATGGTGAGGGTATATTCATCCATTCTTGGTGCCTGGCACAGATGACCACGCTACCCCTGTTGTCACTCAGTGGCAGCTGCATGGTGAGGGTATATTCATTCATTCTTGGTGTCTGGCACAGATGAAAAAGAGAAATTTTCTTTTTCCATTTCACACACATGACCTCACCACCTGCACTCTGGGCAATTCTCTGGAACGCTCTAATGTGTCTATTATGGCTGATATCCAACCACTTTTCCCAACTATGGCATGCTGACGCATGCGCGAGGGAGCAGTCCCCCTTTTCCTGGGACTACACATGCGCTTTCAGACCACCATTGCGCAAGCGCAGCATCCAAGTAGGAAGTCTCATGTCCCCGGAAATGGGTGCCACCCAGATATCCTCACATAGGCTATTTTACCATGCCCCGGGCTTTACTACGTTCCTCGGGCAGACGCACGGACAGGGCAGGTATACTGCAGCCCGCACCAGACTTCTCTGTAAGTAATGTCGGAGCACCCGTTCAATCGAACGGACACGACGAGCAACTGTTGCTCGACTTGTATAGTCCAGGGAGTTTATGGGCTTTATCTCTTCCTTTTCTCATTGCTCCCACATAGTCAGAGATGGTGCGGGATTCCGGCGTCCCTTGCCTTAGTAGCCCTCTCCCCGGCAGAGCTGGGTAAGCACACCATGTGAAACGAGTGTGTACTTTTGTTCGTAAGTCCCGTTATTTTTTAACTCACATGTATGGATGGTGATTTCGAGGGTTCCTTAGACCACCCCGATATTTTCATTTCCGTGCGATTGTGTGGGTTTTTCTATGGGTGGGCACAGACCCCTCTGATCTCCTTTGAGGTGTTGATTCCCGGTACCATACTGGTGGTGTAGGGGGAACGTTTGCTCTGTCCCCTTAGTTTTGGTATGTGTGTCTTTTTTACTGTAGCAGGTCGTGCACACGATTGTGGCACGCGTTGATGCATCAAGTTGTACTGATGCACATACTGTATGTACTCTATCCTGTGTTTCTTTTCTAGGTATCCATCAGGAGCAGCTTCAACTTTTTGCCACCCTGTATGAACTACAGGAAGCTGGCCCGCCCTGATTCATTATGAGGGTATACCTTTTTGCATTCACTTCACTGTTATCACGTGCACTCTTTATATTTTATCTCTGATCCTGAAGAAGCGCCAATGACCTCTGTGGCGACAGGGGCGCGAAACATGTTGATCCATGATTTACCACAGGCATATAGAGCCTGTCAGGGCATTTTTTACCCATGGGGTTCTAATTTTGGCATCTGAGAATCTGAATCCATCCCTACCACTGGACCCACACCCCACACACCCACAGGCACCACCCGGCATTTCTCTTTAAAAAGATCTCCGACAAAGTGACCCTTCGGGGGACCCGCAGGGCATTGCAGTGCCGGGCCCTGCGAGGAGCAAATGCCCGATGATGAAGCATGACATCCTTCCAGGGTGTGTGAGGGCAACAAGAGGCAAGATTGGTGTCTCCTCTGTATGAGGGGGTCTTTTTCATACCTAGTTCTCTTGCCTTTTTCTCCTTTTCTCTTTTTCTTTGTTGTAAGGCTTGTGGGTGACCTATGGCGCCCTGCCTTTGGAACAGTGTCCTCTTTTTGGTTTCAGTACTTTATTAGAGGAGCATGGACACTGGACCGTAATGTGCTCTTCGGTCCCCCCCTCTTTTGTTGATATAGTTTTGGCACGACGGCTCAGCCGAGGGACTTCTGTCTATTTTCTTTTTCCATTTCACACACATGACCTCACCACTTGCACTCTGGGCAATTCTCTGGAACGCTCTAATGTGTCTATTATGGCTGATATCCAACCACTTTTCCCAACTATGGCATGCTGACGCATGCACGAGGGAGCAGTCCCCCTTTTCCTGGGACGACACATGCGCTTTCAGACCACCATTGCGCAAGCGCAGCATCCAAGTAGGAAGTCTCATGTCCCCGGAAATGGGTGCCACCCAGATATCCTCACATAGGCTATTTTACCATGCCCCGGGCTTTACTACGTTCCTCGGGCAGACGCACGGACAGGGCAGGTATACTGCAGCCCGCACCAGACTTCTCTGTAAGTAATGTCGGAGCACCCGTTCAATCGAACGGACACGACGAGCAACTGTTGCTCGACTTGTATAGTCCAGGGAGTTTATGGGCTTTATCTCTTCCTTTTCTCATTGCTCCCACATAGTCAGAGATGGTGCGGGATTCCGGCGTCCCTTGCCTTAGTAGCCCTCTCCCCGGCAGAGCTGGGTAAGCACACCATGTGAAACGAGTGTGTACTTTTGTTCGTAAGTCCCGTTATTTGTTAACTCACATGTATGGATGGTGATTTCGAGGGTTCCTTAGACCACCCCGATATTTTCATTTCCGTGCGATTGTGTGGGTTTTTCTATGGGTGGGCACAGACCCCTCTGATCTCCTTTGAGGTGTTGAATCCCGGTACCATACTGGTGGTGTAGGGGGAATGTTTGCTCTGTCCCCTTAGTTTTGGTATTTTTGTGTGTCTTTTTTACTGTGGCAGGTCGTGCACACGATTGTGGCACGCGTTGATGCATCAAGTTGTACTGATGCACATACTGTATGTACTCTATCCTGTGTATCTTTTCTAGGTATCCATCAGGAGCAGCTTCAACTTTTTGCCACCCTGTATGAACTACAGGAAGCTGGCCCGCCCTGATTCATTATGAGGGTATACCTTTTTGCATTCACTTCACTGTTATCACGTGCACTCTTTATATTTTATCTCTGATCCTGAAGAAGCGCCAATGACCTCTGTGGCGACAGGGGCGCGAAACATGTTGATCCATGATTTACCACAGGCATATAGAGCCTGTCAGGGCATTTTTTACCCATGGGGTTCTAATTTTGGCATCTGAGAATCTGAATCCATCCCTACTTGTTTTGTCTAGTAACCCCTGACTGTAATTTTAACCTGCACGCACTTTGTTACCCTCAGCACTGGACCCACACCCCACACACCCACAGGCACCACCCGGCATTTCTCTTTAAAAAGATCTCCGACAAAGTGACCCTTCGGGGGACCTGCAGGGCATTGCAGTGCCGGGCCCTGCGAGGAGCAAATGCCCGATGATGAAGCATGACATCCTTCCAGGGTGTGTGAGGGCAACAAGAGGCAAGATTGGTGTCTCCTCTGTATGAGGGGGTCTTTTTCATACCTAGTTCTCTTGCCTTTTTCTCCTTTTCTCTTTTTCTTTGTTGTAAGGCTTGTGGGTGACCTATGGCGCCCTGCCTTTGGAACATTGTCCTCTTTTTGGTTTCAGTACTTTATTAGAGGAGCATGGACACTGGACCGTAATGTGCTCTTCGGTCCCCCCCTCTTTTGTTGATATAGTCTGGCACAGATGACCACGCTAACCCTGTGGTCACTCAGTGGCAGCTGCAAGGTGAGGGTATATTCATTCATTCTTGGTGTCTGGCACAGATGACCACGCTAACCCTGTGGTCACTCAGTGGCAGCTGCATGGTGAGGGTATATTCATTCATTCTTGGTGTCTGGCACAGATGACCACGCTAACCCTGTGGTCACTCAGTGACTGCTGCATGGTGAGGGTATGTCCATTCATTCTTGTTGTCTGGCACAGATGACCACGCCTATCCCTGTTGTCACTCAGTGACAGCTGCATGGTGAGTTTATGTTCATTCATTCTTGGTGCCTGACACAGATGCATTTCCCTTTTAGTGACTCAGTGACAGCTGCATGGTGAGGGTATATTCATTCATTCTTGTTGTCTGGCACAGATGACCACGCCTATCCCTGTTGTCACTCAGTGACAGCTGCATGGTGAGTTTATGTTCATTCATTCTTGGTGCCTGGCACAGATGACCGCGCCTATCCCTGTTGTCACTCAGTGACAGCTGCGTGGTGAGGGTATATTCATTCATTCTTGGTGCCTGGCACAGATGACCGCCTCTACCCCTGTTGTCACTCAGTGACAGCTGCATGGTGAGGGTATGTCCATTCATTCTTGGTGTCTGGCACAGATGACCATGCTAACCCTGTTGTCACTCAGTGGCAGCTGTTTGGTGAGGGTATATTCATTCATTCTTGGTGCCTGGCACAGATGCCTTTCCCTTGTAGTGACTTAGTGACAGCTGCATGGTGAGGGTATATTCATTCATTCTTGGTGTCTGGCACAGATGACCATGCTAACCCTGTTGTCACTCAGTGGCAGCTGCATGGTGAGGGTATATTCATTCATTCTTGCTGCCTGGCACAGATGACCACGTCTATCCCTGTTGTCAGTTAGTGACAGCTGCATGGTGAGGGTATGTCCATCCATTCTTGGTGCCTGGCACAGATGACCGCGCCTATCCCTGTTGTCACTCAGTGACAGCTGCATGGTGAGGGTATATTCATTCATTCTTGGTGCCTGGCACAGATGACCGCGTCTACCCCTGTTGTCACTCAGTGACAGCTGCATGGTGAGGGTATATTCATTCATTCTTGGTGCCTGGCACAGATGACCGCGTCTACCCCTGTTGTCACTCAGTGACAGCTGCATGGTGAGGGTATATTCATTCATTCTTGGTGCCTGGCACAGATGCCTTTCCCTTGTAGTGACTTAGTGACAGCTGCATGGTGAGGGTATATTCATCCGTTCTTGGTGCCTGGCACAGATGACCACGTCTATCCCTGTTGTCACTTAGTGACAGCTGCATGGTGAGGGTATATTCATTCATTCTTGGTGCCTGGCACAGATGCCTTTCCCTTGTAGTGACTTAGTGACAGCTGCATGGTGAGGGTATATTCATCCGTTCTTGGTGCCTGGCACAGATGGCCACGTCTATCCCTGTTGTCACTTAGTGACAGCTGCATGGTGAGGGTATATTCGTTCATTCTTGGTGCCTGGCACAAATGCCTTTCCCTTGTAGTGACTTAGTGACAGCTGCATGGTGAGGGTATATTCATCCATTCTTGGTGCCTGGCACAGATGACCACGTCTATCCCTGTTGTCACTTAGTGACAGCTGCATGGTGAGGGTATATTCATTCATTCTTGGTGCCTGGCACAGATGCCTTTTGTAGTGTTCTTATTAATTATCTTCACATGTTAGTGTAGACTGTTATGAGTCTTCTCTCACTCTGTGTTCCACTCCTGACGGTTGGCAGATCTTCTTTGAGAACCGTCTGGAGTGGGTGTTCAAGCTGCCTTCTCCTGATCCAATAAATATACTTGAAATGTCACAACGTGCCCACTGGTGCTTACTTCATGTTGGCGACGAGCGGGAGTCAAGGAGAAGACAACGCTCACTTTTAAAAATTATTCGGAAGGTACTGTTCTATTTTATGCGTTTATGTGCGTGAATGCACCAGCGGCTGTACGGAGGAGACGTGTTGTGATTGCACCCGCGCCAGTTAAAATTATTATTATCAAGGCGCTTGTCGAGCGTAGCCGTATGCTAGTGGCAGAGGCACAGAAGGAGTATGACTGCGGGCTGAGGAAGGAGTGTGGATGCGGACCATCGTTGATTTGAGTTGTTCCAGGTTACTTTGTTTTGGGGACAGCGGCTGCATTTGGGATATCGCGCCCTGATCGCGCCTGCGGCAGCTGTTCCAGCCATATTATTTTGGTTTTGAGTATTCCTACATACTTTGGCGTTTGACTTCGCATTGCGCTACAACGACAAAGATTAAAAAAAATAAACTGCATCACCTGCATCAGAACTTGACGATTCAACATTCGGAATTCCTCCTTCTATCCCACACAGAGGATGATGGGAATTAGAATGCCACACTGCATGCTAGGAGCGTGATGACATCACGCGCTCCCGGCGGCCATCTAAGGTGTCTTATTATTGAAAATTTCACTGGTGGCATTGTTTAATGACCAATTTATTATTTTTTGGATCGTTTTTTTTTCTCTCGTTTCACGTGATAAAACAATGCATGCTGTGAATATTACATCGGTGATTCACACACCTTTGAAGTAAGGAAAAAATAAGTCAACATTTTTTTGGTTTTTTTGTTTTGTTCGTGTTTATTCAAGTTTCTTTCTTGTGTAATTCACATCGGTGATTTACACACCTCCACCTCCTACTGAACATAACAAAGGAAGTACTGTGTATTTAAAGCGTTTACTACATGTGAACAGCATTGTATATTGAGCTCTGGTATTATTGTTACATTTTTTTTTTTACATCTCTATAATGTCCAATATTTCAGCACCCCCACATTTTTTTTCTTCTGCTGGTGAACCTAAGATGGAGAGGGATTTATGGTATCCCATGTTCCTAGCTTATGTGGAAGTCTTAGAGGAGGATGGTTGCTCTCCCGAAAGGAAACTGGATCTCTTGAGACATTGTTTAGGTGGTCAAGGCATTAAAGAATTTGATAATTTGCCCCCCTCTTGAGAGTACAGAAGGAGTAAATGTATTTGAAGTCACTGTCAAAAAAATGAGTATTAGATTTGGAAAGAAAATAAATGTAGTAATGGAGAGATTCAAATGTTATTCTCGTGCTCAGAGAGAAGATGAGTCTATTGAGAACTATGTTTCTGCCTTACGTTCTCCAGCCGGTTCATGTGCATTTGATACCATTAACTTTGAACAGGTACTAAGAGACCAAATAATGATGAAAACCAAGAGTTAAAAGATACAAGAAAGGTTATGGTTAGGCGCTGAATCGTCATTAAGTGCTTTAGTTAACATTGCCAAAGGCATCAAACCGTCTGAAAAGTTTGTCTGCGAGCTCAGAGGTCAACCTCAAACACTAAATGCAAAAATACAAGACCCCGTATCAGAGGTATCACTAGTAAAGAATCAATTCACGTCGAAAAGACTACCATTTGTCAATAGGAAAGACTCTGGTTTTAAAGACAAACAATTTAGCAATTGGAGAAATCCTGTGATCTGCTACAGATGTGGCAGTTTTGATCACGTAGGAAATTTCAAAGGGTGTCTTGCATGGAATAAAATTTGTATTAAATGCAAGAAAGCAGGTCACTTTGGGAAAATGTGCAGGTCTTTGCAGAAAGTTAACTGTGTTACTTGTGAAGAGGATGACATTTCTACAGAATTTAATGAATTCAATTGTATTTCTTGTGTCTGCGAGAATAATTGTAAAGGTTTTCCATCTGGTATAATATTGATTGATGGGAAAGAAGTGACAATGATGATTGATTCTTGTGCCTGGTATTCTATCATTGGCAAGGATGTATTTGAAGAATTGTGGGATACCAGAGAATTACTACCCCCTGATATCAGACCTGGCAGCTACTCGGGGCACAAAATTGATTTGGAGGGATTTATATGGGCAGATTTGGTCTTCAAAGGAAAAAAACTAAAGGTAAAGTATGTAGCTACCAAAGGAGTATCTATACTAGGATGGCCACACCAACAACTGTGTATAGTGTTTCCACAGACGATGAGGCATTTGTGTCAAATATCAAAAACATGTTTCCTAGGGTATTTAATGATACACTTGGGAAATATGTAGATTTCAAACACAAAATTATCCTCAAAGACTCTGCTGTTCCTGTGAGACATAAAGTTTGCAACGTACCTTTAGCTTATCGTAACAAATTGAAAGACATGCTAGCACACTTGGCTACTCGGAACATTATTGAACCTATAGAATCTTCCCCATGGGTTTCTCCAGTGGTTCTTTCCCTCAAAAGTAACGAAGATCCTTGTTTGTGTGTTGATCTCCGCAGTTTGAATAAAGAGATCTGGATTGATAGACACCCCTTACCTAATATATACAAATTGATTTCAACTCTGTCTGGTGCCTGTGTGTTTTCTACTGTGGATCTTGCCAGTGCATACCACCAAATTATGTTACATGAGGAATCTAAATGCCTAACAGCATTTATTACACCGGAAGGCATGTTTCAATTTTTACGGATTCCATTTGGGTCAGCTAGTGCTGCCTCAGTTTTTCAGAGGCTTATGAAGGATGTGTTGGACGGCTGTTCTGGTGCAATTGCCTTCCAAGACGACATTTTGATTTTTGGGAAAGATCTTGAGGAGCATGACTTCAATTTAAAAAAGGTCTTGAACAGCATACAGAGGAAAGGCTTAACACTCAAATTCTCAAAATGTAAATTCAGGAAGGATATCGTTGAATATCTAGGATATGAAATATCCAGTGAGGGCATCAACCGAAGTTAGACCATGTAATTAGCATTTCCAAGGCGCCTGCACCTACCACTAAAGAGCAGTTATTTTCTTTTTTAGGTCTCACTGAATTGTATAGCAGATTCGTGAAAAATTATTCTTCAAAAGTATTCCCTTTACGTATGTTATTAAAAAAAAAAGCTAAATTTGTCTGGGGTGAGGAGCAAAAATTAGCTTTTGAAGCACTAAAAAAGGAAATCAGCTCTGCTCCTTTTTTGAGACCTTTCACTACTGGAGGAGAATGCATCGTAGCAGTGGATGCTAGCAGCACTGGTCTAGGTGCCGTGCTTATGCAAAAGAATTTCAGAGAAGAGAACATAGTGTCTTATGCTTCCAGATCTCTGCGTGGTGCGGAATATAGTTATTCCACGATTGAGAGGGAATTACTTGCTTGCACTTGGGCTGCTCAGCATTTCAGACAATTTTTGTGGGGCACGAAATTTCAATCAAGGACAGATCACAATTCCTTAATTAATATGTTAGCAGCTGGAGGTGGCAGAACCCTTACAGCTCGTCTAGCGAGACTAGCTGCCAAATTGCAAGAGTACCAATGCTCTGTTGTATACATTCCTGGCCGCATGAATGTACATGCCGATTGCATGTCTCGGCTACCTTTGCCTGATGTCCCAAACCTTGATAAGGATACAGAGGAGTGTGATATAGCTTATACTATAGAAGATGTTAATTATAGTATAAATTCGGAAGCCATCTCGGAGGAAATTTGGGCAAAGGCCATGTCTGAAGATGACATTCTTAATAGTGTTGTAAAATACTTACAAGATGGCTGGCCTGAAGAGAGGAAGTTGTGTGGAGAAATTGGTTCATTCTTTAAAATCAAAGACAAACTTATATTTTCACACGGATTTGTAACCAGAGGTGACAAAATTGTTCCTCCTCAAAAAATCAGGGAACAATTGATTAATTTGTCCCATGAAGGACATTTGGGCATGTCTTGCACTAAGCGACGCTTGAGGGAATTTTATTGGTGGCTCTGCATTGATAGCATGGTGGGTAGGTGGGTTAGAGAATGTGTGGAATGTTCTAAGAGTGACAAGTCAGTCAAACCTTTATCTGTAGATATTTCTCCCATGGAATATTCGCAAGGGCCATGGAGGAAACTGGGTATTGACATAATTGGTCCTTTGTGTCTTCCCTCTGCCAAATATGTATTTGCTCTAGTGCTAGTAGACTATTTTTCAAAGTAGCCAGAAGTCAAAGTCGTAGACAAAATTACCTCTACTCAAGTTGTAGAATTCTTAGATAATATCTTCAGCCGGGAAGGTCTTCCTGCTGAACTTGTTTCCGACAATGGTCCACAATTCATTAGTAAAGAACTAGAGATGTTTTTAAATAAATGTGGTATCATTCACAAAAGAGTTTCTAATTATAATTCTATGGCCAATGGTCAAGTCGAACGCTTCAATAGGGTTGTAAAAGAATCCATACAACCTGCTATCAAGAGTAACATTGACTGGAGGAAAGCTCTGCGAGCCACCTTACTTACATATCGCACATCCCCTAACTCAGTTACTGGCTGTTCCCCGTTTGAAATGTTAAGAGGATGGAAACCAAGTTCGAAGCTCATGCATTGGTGGTTGAAAACAAACAATATTCACGACCCAATTTTGGATTTTTCCTTAGTCAGAGAACGTGTTCAGAAATATCAAGACAAAATGCGAAGGAATACTTGCAAAAATCGTCCGTTGAACCGTAAAATTAGAGTGGGTGATCTTGTACGTGTTAAATTTGGTGGTTCTGGCAAAAGATGGTCCAAATGGTCTGATCCTGTCAAAGTTATTGAGGTGTTTAGCAAAGTTGTCAGAGTACAAGGTGGGAAAATTTGGAATTTCAGACGGGTATCTATGTACAGGTCTAATGATCTTGCTAGCAAACCATTTGTTCTTCCAAAAAAAGATACCGTGATTATTAAGGAAAAGGAGGATTTTCAGAATTTTCTAGATACACTTGGTTGTTTTGATTCTGAACCTGATGTTTTTCTTCCATCTCCTAATACTTCTGATCTTGGTACTTGTGATACTATTGTAAAATCTACCCTGATTTCAGATGCTGTCGTGGAACCAGGTACTGTTCCCATTGTGAACCAAAATGTTATTCCTGTTGAATGTTTACCTGCTCAGAAAGAAGAAATGTCTGTTCCAAGGAAGAGTTCACGCATTAGGAAACTACCTGTTAAAATGAACGATTTTGTTAAATTTTGATTATTATTCATGAGAAGCTTACTTTGTAATCTTATTTATTTATTTATTTATTTTTTCTCAAAGAGGGAAGGTGTGTAGTGTTCTTATTATGTATCTTCACATGTTAGTGTAGACTGTTATGAGTCTTCTCTCACTCTGTGTTCCACTCCTGACGGTTGGCAGATCTTCTCTGAGAACCGTCTGGAGTGGTTGTTCATGCTGTCTTCTCCTGATCCAATAAATATACTTGAAATCTCACAACGTGCCCACCGGTGCTTACTTCACCTTTCCCTTGTAGTGACTCAGTGACAGCTGCATGGTGAGGGTATATTTATTCATTCTTGGTGCCTCGCACAGATGCCTTTCCCTTTTAGTGACTCAGTGACAGCTGCATGGTGAGGGTATATTCATCCATTGTTGGTGCCTGGCACAGATGACCATGTCTAACCCTGTTGTCCCTCAGTGACAGCTACAGCAGAAGCCATGCAGTTCTCAATGCAGAGAAGCCACTACTCAAAGGTAATGAAAGCAGCATCAGTGTATGTATCAGTCCTGCATCTCTATCATACTCCTTCTAGAATGTCCCTTTCTTTGTTGATGTCTGCTTGGGTCTGAGGCTTATTGTGACATCATTCAGTGGGTGGTTCCCTTAAGGAGGCCCTGGGATCAGCAGGTCTATTCTGTCTCTCAGTGGCTCTGCAAGTGCACCCCTTTTAATGAGCGTGACTACTGTCAGCTCACCAGGCAGCGAAGGGCTGATCGTGGGGGTAGCAACTGATGCTACCTGCAGGACAGGCCTCTACACCTGTTGACTGCACAGGGAAACGAGCCTATTGGTCTCTCCTGTTTACACTGGCCTGCCCGTCCCCTGCAGCCGAGTTCCTTGCTCTACCCATGTAAGGCATGGCTGATGGATGTATTTTTACTCTGTGTTTGTAGTAGGATACGTGTGCAGCATTTGTGTAAGCAAGAAAATGTCTTGCATAAACCGGGTAATGATGCCATAGTATGTGCAACACGTATGTGGACATCGATATGAACTATTAGTCAAAAAAACAAGTGAAATTTGTTGAAAATTCACTCATTTTCTGCTAAGTATCAGGCTGTTAACCTTTGAGTAAATATTACATTTTTCTACCTAGTCCACTGTGCCATTTTCTTAATAACCTTTCAGTTAGGCTGATTCACACAAGAATTTACCAGTATTCAAATGAGTACTACAGGAGTACGACTTCAGGTACTGATAAATGCCTTAGTGAATCCACCCAGAGCGCACCTGAGTACTGATTAATAAATGCTAGTGTGAATGAGTCCAGTGTGAGTATGAGGAGTAGTACTGCTGGAGCACTGCTTCATAAATGCCTTGTAAATCGACCTCATGTGAGTATTTGAAGTAATTATCCTGTTGCATTACTTCACATACTCATAAATGCCTCTCTGATTCACCCCAGTGTGAGCACGTGAAGTATCAGTACAGGAGTATTGCTTCATTAATGCCTCTAAGACTCTGAATTGTTCCAATGTGAGTACTTCATTTAGTCCTACAGGAGTACTCCTTCATTAATGCCTCTGTGACTCTGAATTGGTCCAGTGTGAGTACTTCATTTAGTCCTACAGGAGTACTCCTTCATTAATGTCTCTGTGACTCTGAATTGGGTCCAGTGTGAGTACTTCATTTAGTCCTACAGGATTACACCTTTAATAATGCCTCTGTGACTCTGAATTGGTCCCGTGTGAGTACTTCATTTAGTCCTACAGGAGGACTCCTTCATTAATGCCTCTGTGACTCTGAATTGGTCCCGTGTGAGTACTTCATTTAGTCCTACAGGAGTACTCCTTCATTAATCCCTCTGTGACTCTGAATTGGTCCCGTGTGAGTACTTCATTTAGTCCTACAGGAGTACTCCTTCATTAATGCCTCTGTGACTCTGAATTGGTCCCGTGTGAGTACTTCATTTAGTCCTACAGGAGTACTCCTTCATTAATGCCTCTGTGACTCTGAATTGGTCCAGTGTGAGTACTTCCTTTAGTCCTACAGTAGTACTCCTTCATTAATTCCTCTGTGACTGAATTGGTCCTGTGTGAGTACTTCATTTAGTCCTACAGGAGTACTCCTTCATTAATGCCTCTGTGACTCTGAATTGGTCCAGTGTGAGTACTTCATTTAGTCCTACAGGAGTACTCCTTCATTAATGCCTCTGTGACTCTGAATTAGTCCAGTGTGAGTACTTCATTTAGTCCTACAGGAGTACTGCTTCATTAATTCCTCTGTGAATCAGCTCAGTGCGAGCACTTGAAGCAGGAGTACAGGATACTCTTGTGTGAATTGGCTCTGAAATGTCCAGATCCCTGTTTTTAACAGTGCCAGTCAATGCCGTTTGCCAGGAGATGTTCCATACAGTTCTTGCTGCTATTACTACTAATATTATTTCTGTTACTACTACCCTTACTACTGCTACTACAGTAAACACTGCTAATAATATTGATGAATTTACTACTACCCGTAATTCCAGTATTACTACAACAAATATTACTTATACGACTGTTAACACTGATTAAACTAAACTTTACTCCTCCCATTACTACTACTCCTGCTACAGCGAATATTACTACTGTTGCTGCACTTTTAACAGTGCTGCTGCTTCACTACTGTAAGTACTGATACTTCCCCTGCCACAACTACTCCTGGTATTACTAGCACAACTTCTCATATTATTTCAAACAACACTATTACAGCTACCCCCACTATCACTGCTATAGTACTATGTCTACTTCTGTCAGCAGTGATAATACTTTCTGTTGCTGCTACTGGTGCTAGGACTACAGTGATAATACTTTCTGTTGCTGCTACTGCTGCTGGTACTGCAGTGATAATGCTTTCTTTTGCTGCTGATAGTACTGCAGTGATGATACTTTCTGTTTGTGTTCCTGCTGCTGGTACTGCAGTGATAACACTTTGCGTTGCTGCTACTGCTGCAGGTTCTGCAGAGATAATACCTTTGGTTGCTGCTACTGCTTCTCGTACTGCAGTGATAATACTTTCTGTTGCTGCTACTGCTGCTGGTACTGCAGTGATAATGCTTTCTTTTGCTGCTACTAGTACTGCAGTGATAATACTTTCTGTTGATGCTACTACTGCGGGTTCTTCAGAGATAATACCTTCTGTTTCTGCTACTGCTTCTGGTACTGAAGTGATAATACTTTCTGTTGCTGCTGCTAGTATTGCAGTGATAATACTATCTGTTGCTGCTACTGCTGCTGGTACTGCAGTGATGATACTTTCTGATGCTGCTACTGCTGCTGGTACTGCAGAGATAATACCTTCTGTTTCTGCAACTGCTTCTGGTACTGCAGTAATGATACTTTCTGTTGCCGCTGCTACTACTGCAGTGATAATACTTTCCGTTGCTGCTACTGCTGCTGGCACTGCAGTTATAATACTTTCTGTTGCTGATACTTCGTCTGGTACTGCAGTGATGATACTTTCCCTTGCTGCTGCTGGTACTGCAGTGATGATACTTTCTGATGCTGCTACTGCTGTTGGTACTGCAGAGATAATACCTTCTGTTGCTGCTACTGCTTCTGGTACTGCAGTGATGATACTTTCTGTTGCTGCTGTTAGTACTGCAGTTATAATGCTTTCTGTTGCTGCTGCTAGTACTGCAGTGATAATGCTTTATGTTGCTGCCACTGCTTCTGGTACTGCAGTGATAATAGGTTCTGTTGCTCCTACTGCTTCTGGTACTGCAGTGATAACACTTTCAGTTGCTGCTACTGCTGCTGGCACTACAGTGATGATACTTTATGTTGCTAGTATTGCAGTGATAATACTTTCTGTTGCTGCTGCTAGTGCGGCAGTGTTAATACTTTTTGTTGCTGCCACTGCTTCTGGTACTGCAGTGATAATACTTTCTGTTTCTGCTACTGCTGCTGGCACTGTAGAGATAATACCTTCTGTTGCTACTACTGCTTCTGGTACTGCAGTGATAATACTTTCTGTTGCTGCGACTGCTGCTGGCACTATAGTGATGATACCTTCTGTTGCTGCTGCTGGTACTGCAGTGATACTACTTTCCGTTGCTGCTGCTAGTACTGCAGTGATAATACTAACTGTTGCTACTGCTGCTACTGCTGTGATAATACTTTCTGTTGCTGGTACTGGAGTGATAATTCTTTATGTTGCTGCTACTACTGCTGGTACTACAGTGATGATACTATTTGTTGCTGCTGCTAGTACTGCAGTGATAATACTTTCTGTTGCTGCTACTGCTGCTGGTACTTCAGTGGTAATACTTTCTGTTGCTGCTGCTAGTACGGCAGTGATAATACTTTCTGTTCCTGCCACTGCTTCTGGTACTGCAGTGATAATACTTTCTGTTGCTGCTACTGCTGCTGGTACTGGAGTGATAATACTTTCTGTTGCTGCTACTACTGCTGGTACTACAGTGATGATACTTTCTGTTGCTGCTGCTAGTACTGCATGATAATACTTTCTGTTGCTGCTACTGCTGCTGGTACTTTAGTGATAATACTTTCTGTTGCTGCTGCTAGTGCTGCAATTATAATACTTTCTGTTGCTGCTATTACTGCAGTAATAATACTTTCTGTTGCTGCTATTGATGCTAGTACTGCAGTGATAATACTCACTGTTGCTGCTGCTGGTACTGGAGTGATAATACTTTCTGTTGCCGCTACCGCTGCTGGTACTGCCGTGATTTTACTCTCTGTTGCTGCTGCTGGTACTGGAGTGATAATACTTTCTGTTACCACTACTGCTGCTGGTACTGCAGTGATAATACTCTCTGTTGCTGGTACCGCTGGTACTGCTCCCACATCTATGGTTCCATCACCCTGAAGCCCGGATGTCTCATGAAACATGCCTGAAGTCCAAGGATTACCGGGGGATACCGCTTATCCCCGTGGGCAACCAGCAGTCTCTCGCTAACCAATCCCATATGGGCCGATACTTTGCCGCGTGTTTTTCCCAGGGGCTGATGATTATTTTGGAGACGGAGGCCGCAGGAGAAGGTGCTGCTGCTCTCATAAACCTGAAGCACACAGAGCCGCCGGCACCCACCTGTTTCCTCTCCAGGACTCCTTATAAACCAGAGAACAGATCTTTACTTTCTATTTTTATATGACCAATTTAGCATTTCTGACAGAAATGCTGTCAAATGAGACCAGAACACAGTGCGGCCCATTACAGCCGTAACTTAAGAGCAACAACCAGCAGGGGGCGCCCAAAGGTTGTGAGGGGGGAATACAATATAGTATTTAGAAGAAGCACCATTGGAGAGGTAACTTTAGAGCAACAATCTGCAGGCGACACCCAAGGGTGGGGAGCGGGTTAATACAATATAGCACATTTGAAGAAGACCCATGAAAGCGGTAGCATGTATACAACAACCAGCAGGGGGCGCCCAAGGGTTGTGAGGGGGGAATACAATATAGTATTTAGAAGAAGCACCATTGAAGAGGTAACTTTAGAGCAACAACGGGTGGGGAGCAGGTAAATAGCACATTTGAAGAGGACCCATGAAAGCGGTAGCATGTACACAACAACCAGCAGGGGGCGCCCAAGAGTGGGAAGTGGGATAATGCATAACGGGACAATATTTACAAGCCCCAATCACCACCGGAGTGTCACTTTCTGTGACACTCCGGTGGCATATCGCCATTTCCCATATTTACAAGGTGGCGCTAAACCACATAATGTGGCTTTAACGCCACCTTATAAATATGCCCCTTTCCACCGCAGTCCTCTGCAACACAGGTGCGACAATGGGTGTTGCTGTGGGCGTTCCACGGCATCACCCACTACTTTTTGACGCTGTCCCAGATTTACAAGGCTGCAGCAGTGCCAAAAACAGCACCATCTTAACAACATGGATTATCAGGCGTTAGAACGGTGATACGAGGAAAAATTATTAATTGTCCCTTCCTGCACATGAACAATCGCCCCTACAGCGCATGCACCTGTGCAACATGGCAGCAGGGTGCCTACGCTGGGACTAGGCAGCTTTTTTTTGCACCAGTTCTAGGGAAGGCACAGGGGTGCTCCATATTCTTGTGAATATGGAGCATTTCTGCATTTTAAAAAGGTCTCAGTGCGGCGCTGCTGAATTTGCCACACCTGTGCACACCGACATTTTTTTGTGACTATGTCCGATATTAGTTTAGAAGAAGCCGCAATGAAGCAGGAACTTGTGAACAACCACCAACAGGTGGTCCCCCCAGGGTGGCGAGTGGGATAATACACTATGGTACATTAGAAGCAGCACCAATGAAGTGTGAACATCAACGAGCGAGTGGGTGCCGGGCTGTGATTGGTATATTACAATAGAGTCAAAGAAACTGGATTTATGTGACTTTGCGGCCACAAGGTTTTGCTCATAATTGTGGATCTGCATTTTCCACATAATACATCATCTGCTGCATAATCTGCAGATTTTAACATAAAAAATTATCTCTATCTCAAACGGATGGAGAGTTACTAAACAAGGCAGCGACAAATGTTGCCCTCCACAAAGTTTGATTGGTCACTTTTCTGTTGCTTATTGCTGTATTTGAGTGTCGAACTGGTAGCAATGAGATGACACCTTTGCCCAGATAACGTTAGCAGGTGTAAAAATGACAAAACGATGACCTAATGTTGTCATATAATGTTCTGCGTTATGCCGCGTAATTAGTCTTTTCTTGCCACATAATTTAGGCCAGCTTCAGGATTTGGTCCTCCATGCCGCATGATTACAGTAATTGATTAAAAAGACGCGCCAGTAACGTGAGTACAACGACCAGCAGGGGGCGCCGGAGGCAGGTCAGTGCGATAATACTGTATAGTGCCGGAGGAGACAGTTTTAAGGTGACTGCGTCCGAGGCTTGCGCTCTGAGGTGTGGATAGTGGATGGCGCCTTCTGCTGACACTGGAGCACCTCAGACGGATTTGACGGAGCTCGTGGGGTTAAGGTCAAGGGGGAACGCATTCCAGAGGAGGGGTACCGGCAGTGCCGATGATGAAAACCGGGACAGGCGCGGGGTGTTGGTGAAGCGTTGTACAGCTCTCCCAACCCCCCCGCCCCTTCACCCGGATGCCAGTGACAGGATTGATGCGTCGCCCTGCTTCCCACTTCTGTTGTGTTTTTTTTCCTCAGTATGCTTCTCTCGGTGCAGTCTTTCTCCCGGCCTCGTGTCCCTTTCTGTCGTTCCGTTAATGCCTAAATCTTTTCTCACCTTTTCACTTTTTTTCCCCTTTAATTTTCCCTCCCCCTATTTTCCCTTGCCTCTTATGTTCCTGATTTTCTTTTTTTTTTTTTTTTTTTACTTGAGCCTCTCCCTCTGTTTCTTAGCTGCTCCTTCCTTCCTCCTCTAATGCCTCCTCCCTTCTTCTCGCCTCCTGTTCCTTCCCTCCCTCTTGCCCGCACTGGTTTGAACTCTGTTCATTTTTAATAACACGTGTGTGTACCCCGTCCCCTCTTCGGCGGTCCAGGGATTTCCCCCGCATCTGCCAGGGGCCATCTGGACGTCAGGCCACACCGATTATCAGCGTCCCATAACTGGCTGCTCCTGCCAGGCGAGCGCTATTGATGAAGTCTCAGGCCGGGGTGACCTGACACGAGCACTCTCACCCTTCACCCCGTGTCAGCAGCGGTGGGCTGTCAAAGTGCCGGGGGGAGGGGGGAGGGGGTTAATGGCGGAGTGGGGAGGGGCTTAACACTCCACCTTGTACAGTGGAGGAAACAGAGGCCCAGGTTTACAAAACACTTCGCATTGCGTTTCTATTACCTTTTTTTTTTAACGCAAACCCAAGGCAAAGTGTTGAGGTGGGGTTCACAATCTAGCGCAAATCACAATTTGCATTTGAATTTGAGAGGATGTGGCATAACGACCAGAGCTGCCGTCATTGGAGCTGGGAAACCAGGTTCGAGTCTCAGCATTGGCTCAACACCCTGTGATTCTGGGCAAATCCGTTTATCTCCCCGTGTGTCCTTGTGTATTGCAACCTGTGCTCATGTAAAGCGCTCCAAAACCTTCGGGTCGAGCTCACACTATATCAAACTGCAACAACAAAAACAATTGTAACTCAATGTAACACAAAGGTGCGCAGTGTGCTACATTGCTTTACTTTGCTTCAAGAAGGTGTTCCATGGATGGGGCAAGACCGTTCACGTGCATCCACCCATAGGCTTTGAGGCCCGTCCCTATCTACAGAGAATGGAATACAGGTGTTTGAGTTAAAATCCTGCGCCTCTGCATGGTGGGCACAATGAAGAGAAATGTTTTTATTTCACTTTGTTTTTCCTGATTTCTGTGAGTGCTGCATTTTATGACACATATACAAAGTGGGAAATGATGTAAGCATAGTTTTTGTCCCGGAAAGGAACCCAAAAACTATGCTTACCACAATGCACGCAGCTATGCACTACAGCACAAGGGTAGCTATATTTTTCACTGTTGTTAAATCGAGCCTTAAGGGCGGGTGCTTAAATTTGTCCGCCATTCTATGCAGTGGCTTGTACTGAGGGTGGGCACAAAAAGGAAAATAAAAATAAAAATTCACTTACCTGAGCAGGACAATGTCCCTCTCCCTCCGGTGTCTTCCAGGAAGCTCCTGGGGGGATGGAAGGGGGGGAGGGTGGGGGGGGTGGGTTTGAGAGCAAAGACTCCCAGCCAGGGCTGGATCTAACACTGGTGGCGCACAGTGCAGCAGTCTTTTTTGGTGCCCCCTCCCCCATTTCCTCCTCCGTGATTTTTCTCACTACCACTGGCCAACAATGCACCTCATCTCTTTATAGCCCCTTTCTGACAAAAAATTCATTTTTTTTAATAGGGCTACCCGTAGTTTACTCACACTCAGTTCTGTGATCTGCATGGTACACGCTCTTTGTAGCAGACACATTAACCCTCTGTGCTGTGTGAGTGACAGGATTGCTCATGTGAGTGCACGGTGAGCGATGCAACAGTGTGAGAGGAGTGTGAGAGGAGGGACTGCAGGATGAGTGAGGTGACCATATGAATTTGGGTGCGGATGTAAGTGCAGAGTGGGGCAAATGAATGCATGGTTAGTGATGGGCTTTTTTGAGAGTGATTGCAGAGTGAGCAGTGAGGGGGACAGGTGAGTGGAATGTCACATGAGTGCAGGGTGAGTAGTGTGCTCGTGTGACTGCAGGGTGAGGTACAGGGATAACAGCAGAAGTGCATTGTGAGTGCAGAGTGAGCGGTGTGCTCATGTGACCGCAGGGTAAGTGGAGGGAGAACGGTGTGAGTTCATGGCGAGCGGCATAAGTGCAGTGTGCTCACTGTGAGTGCAGAGTGAGCGGTGTGCTCATGTGACCGCAGGGTAAGTGGAGGGAGAACGGTGTGAGTTCATGGCGAGTGGCATAAGTGCAGTGTGCTCACTGTGAGTGCAGGGTGAGCGGGTGGTATGAGTGCATGGCGATCAGTGTGAGTACATTGTGATCGCTGTGAGTGCAGCGTGAGTGTGTAAGTGAAGGGTGAGAATGAAGTGTGAGTTGTCTGAATGCAGGGTGCATTCCCAGACACTTGAAGTAACTCAGCATGTTCTTGAGGGCTGGCGTAGGGTTTCAGATATAAGTTAAACTATTGCTATTATGGCATTATTCAGGGTCCAGGGATCGAGGGGGGAGGAAATACATATTGTGCTCTTCCTGCCACAAACTTCCAGTCTTATGATTAGGGTTGCGAGCTCATTATATTAATGTCCCAGACGGTACAAACATAAGCCGTCACCCTTAGCCTATTTTCAGCACTTATCTGTGCATATTTAGAACAGCAAATATAAATAGAAAGCATTTTTAATTGTGTTCTAGGACTACCTGAATGATCCATGACTGATAATTAAAGGGAACAAAGACAAAAAAGTCACATTACAAATAAATACATAATATTTTATTTATAACCCTATTTAGTGTCAAGACAAAATCCTTTAGGCTCTTTAAATGACAAATGACAAATGACAAATGTCTGGAATTTTTCTTTATATACACTACTTTATATTCTTTTTCATGAAATGCATTCTCACACTACGGCACTAAATGTAAAATGCAGATTTAAGGTATAGGCAGAGTGGGGGCACAGTGGGTACTGGAACCAGAAAAAACAAGCATTTGCAATGCAATAGGTCTCGCATTTGCGAAGGTTTAAGCTATTGGCATTGTAAATTACAATGCCTTTTATTTATGTGTTTTAAAAACCAACATATAAATAAAAGGCATTGTCATTTACAATGGCAATAGTTCAGACTTTCGTACAAACGAGGCCTATTGCATTGCAAATACTTGATTGAGTTCCTGTCCGGCAGTAACCTGAAAGTTGCCTGCCCATGTTTACAACTAAGTAGCGTGCTTCCTACTGCCACAGCTGAGCAACCCGTTCATTTAAAAAGAAAAACAAAGTGCTGTGTGGGAATCAATGCTATTGTCACACAGTAGAGTTAATGCTGTTCCCCACCTTGACACGCTGCAAAACATTTTGGGAAATCCTCAAAGTTTATAGGATCTGTACAATAAGGCGCTGTGCTTGTGTTTACTGTGCCATAATTCATTCAAATGAGTATTTCAAAGGTGATAGCCAAGCGTGGTAGTCCTCTGCGATCGTTTGTGACGGGCAGGGGTTAGTTGAGTGATAAATACAAACCAACCAAGTATCCATGAAGAGTGCACGCACGGCGCACCAGCGAGCACGAAGCTTTTTCCACGTTTTTTTTTACCTTTGTGCGTTTTCCCTATCTTGCGAGCCGTTCGATGGACCCCACCACTCGAATTAAGTACTGCAGCCTTATCTCTTCAGAAGGATCACAATTATGTTGTCCTTATTGGGAGGGACTGCTTATATCAACCATTCAGTACGTCGCATACGCTAACAACGTGCAATTTCGGGAATGTGCCCGGGCACCTCTGGTATACTGAATTTTAGCAAATATTAATTCGCAAGGGAGCATTGTGACGTTCACTCCTGCCTTTTTGCACAAGTCCGTTGTGCTCAGCAATGAAAACAAGCATGAAGCATAAAATTAACAAGCGCAGCTGAGCAGCATGAGGCACAAGGAAGGAGCGAGTGGCGGACGACGCTGTGAACTGGGTCTTAAGGGGCACCAGACGAGTATGTTTTCAACTAGTGGAGAAATGCCCCCGTTACGTTTTACAAAAGAAGCCACAGCACAACATTTCCCTTCAGTAATCAGCTGTACTCACTGCCAGCTGCGCCTTGATTCTGCACCAACCCGCGCCTTCTTTCTTTGGCACACGTCTCTCGCGGCCGGAAGTCTGGGAGTAGGCTGTTTTGGGGTTCACTGTTCCTCTGGTGTGCGTCAAACGTCACTGGGTACTTGGCTCGCTTACCGTGGAGCTTCGTGACGTCACTGTATTATTTAACACATGGCAGATTCGAGTGGATATCAGTTTCCACTGCCCGAAAGTGTCCGGAGAATTTGAGCGTGCGTGACTCAAAAAGCCTTTCTGCTGTACAATTAACAAGCGCAGCCGAAGCGGACCGCTTTAAAAGTGAAAAAAAAGTGCTTACAGACCTATGCAGGAGACCGTCTAACGCCGCAAGTAAACGATCCAGTCCCGGTGGGCGGGACCATTAGTAGACAGGGTGGTAACAAGGAGGGACTAAGAAGCTTCCTTTTCAATCAGATGCCAGCGTTTACCATGGAGGATGACGCCACCCAATCAAAAAGATGGGCAGGGCTTCAAGTCCCCTTCAGAAACTGTATTGATGACAGAAAGCCTTCGCAGAGAGAGAGGCGCATGCGCGCTCCAGCGCTAGGTCTGCGAGACCTAAAAACTAAGCCTCGGTAACTAGTTTACAAAGGTATGTAAATATGCAAATAGTCTTTAAAGACCTGTGAAAAAAACTGGGCGTGCAGGGGATAGGACTCCAGACACTGCCCAGCCGAGCCCACAGCAGCTCGAGCTGCAGCAGCCCGGACTGAGACACACAACGGGGGGGGGGGGCTGATGCCCTTTTAGCCCTCTGGGCGTTGCAGCGCTCTAAATGGAGGCCTGTGCTCTCTCTTACCCAGCTGTCTAAGGCAGGTAGGTTAGAGAATTTTAAAAAGCGCATGTTTGCCTGGCCCTCCCAAGACAGCCGGCCAAACAGGGATGTATGATGATGCAACGCAAACATTTACAACGCATGCCTTTACAACACAGTTTTACCACGCATATTACTTTTAGGGCAACAGTAGGGTAAGTGTTGGATAGTGTAGGGGTAAAAATTACTATTCTCACTCTAGTAAGGCCAACAGTAGGGTAAGTGCTGGATAGGGGAGTGGTAAAAATGACTATTCCACATTACTTACCTTATATTGCGTTGTAATGGCATGCGTTGTAGTGACATGCATTGTAATGACATGCGATGTAATGGCTGTGTTGTAATGACATGCAATTTAAAGGATGTTGCGTTGTAATGACTGCGTTGTAAAGGTAGTGCGATGTAATGACTGTGTTGTAAAGGTTGTTTCCCGCCAAACAGACATACACATTTTAAAGCGCACTACTGTCTGTTGTTACCACTCAGCCACGCTGGCCCCGCCCCGTCCTGAAACTTAGTTTGGGACAGGCTGCTGAAAAAAAAAGTAATAAATAAACTTTTTTACCGTTTCAGCTCTGGGCTTGTGGGGCGATGCCCATTTGCTCAAATGGAGGAGTTGCACCTGATATATTCAGTCATAGTTCATGCTCACTCTGTAGTGCTGAATGTGAAGAAAACTTTTGTTATGTTGTGGACATGCTCCTGTGGAACCACTGAGGCCACAGCTACTGTTCATTCACATTGCTTAATACAGTGTTCCTATGTCACTGGGAAATTACCTTTATGATAAAACGACAGGGGGGTGGATGACCTGCAGAGACGGTCTGATTCCCAATAAACACATATAAGCCCAGGCCCCACTTGTCCTTGGAAGCAAGGAGGTCTTGTGGTCGAGGTGCCTACTCTGGAGCGAGCGAGGGCAGACGATTTGTAATCCTGACTTCCCCACATGGACTCAATGAGTGATCCTGGCTAAATCCAGTGTTCACCCTGCTCCATCAAGCAAAACTGAGAGGAACAGTGCTTGAATAAAGGTTTCGATAAAACACATTTCCTTTACAGTAACTTTTAAACACACGCTTCAAAGTATTTAGGGGGGGGGGGGGTGGTGATTGTCCATGGTGTTTTAGGAGCACTTCACCTCTTTTGGACGCTTCCCCGGCGATGAGCTACCTGTTTCACTCGTCACACTATCCAATGTCCCATATATTCTCGTGTTCCCATACATTTTTATGTGGGGAGATTATAGGGGAAGGGGGAAGGAAAGAGGTGCTGGGAAGGAGGAGGGGCGTCTTCTTAAAGGGCCTTGGCCGGATTGTCGCTCCTAGACCAGTCTTGGCTGTTCTTAAAGTGATCGATGCCATGTTAGATGCTGTCCACTGACCCTGGAGTTCTGCGCACCGACCACTGGTACTTGCAGCTTATTCAATCTCTGTAGTAAGATCAGCTCTCACCGTCAAGCGAGTGGTGGACAGGGGTCGCTTGCGTTGTATTGCATAGTAGTCATTTTGCGATGACTTAGGGTCGCCAGCGATGACTGACAATGAGTAACTAGGGAAGCAGTAAAACTGGGCACATTGGAGATCTGTGAGACAAGAAGGGACATTGGGAGATATGATATATTATATGATATGCTATGATATATGATATGATATATGCTATGATATATGATGTGCTTTGATATGATACGATATGCTATGCTATACTATGATATATGATATGCTATGCTATGATATGATATACTATGATATGATATGCTTGCTATGATACAATATGCTATGCTATATTATGATATATAATATGATATGATATGCTATGCTACGCTTTGCTATGATACATATGATATATGATCTATGCTATGATATATGATGTGCTTTGACATGATACGATATGCTATGCTATACTATGATATATGATATGCTATGCTATGATATGATATACTATGATATGATATGCTTGGTATGATACAATATGCTATGCTATATTATGATATATGATATGATATGATATGATATGCTATGCCATGCTATACTATGATATATGATATGATATATGCTATGATATATGATGTGCTTTGACATGATACGATATGCTATGCTATACTATGATATATGATATGCTATAATGTGCTATGCTGTGATATGCGAGGATATGATATGTATTTATAAAGCTCGTCTTGGCACTGGATTGTACGCGTACCCAGCAGCAGCACTGTTGGCGGCCAGATGTTAGATCACGGTGTGGACCTAGTTGAATCTGTAATGTTCCGGTCCATGTCTGTAATGTCTGTGTGTGTGTGAGAGCGAGTGAGATAGCATGTATATGTTTTGTATGACCAAGTACACGTACCACAGTGATTTGTGTGGAAGTTGGACGAGTCCGCGCGGGTGCATAGCTCAACAGGCAGATGTTGTGTTCCGTGCTTGAGTTTCAAGAGAGTCTGTCTCGTGCTCACACCTTTGTTTACCCACATCTGGTGTGAGACTAATGGTAACTGAGGACCCCATGTTAAGCTGTTTTCTATTCATCTGGTATAAATTAAACACCGTCAGGAATATGCAGTACTTAATTTGCAAAAACAAATGGTGCCAGGGCCCTCTCAGGAGGACACTGTAGCTTGCACCATCCAATGCCCCTGCCAGAGCTGCCAATGATAGTACCAACACAACTACTAACAAGCACACACTTACAAGTGTAACAATTCAGGTCTTCAAAACTATAACAAGGGTTTGGATAACAGGTATTAGTCAGTGTTAATGTATATTGAATTAATAAACAGCTGTTGTTGTGCTCACACCTAAATTAGGCAAACAGCGCCACCATGTGGCAGACTCTCATAAGCATTAGTGTTGACAATTAAGTGCCAGTGCCGAACAACGGAAACCACCGGCTCAAATTAAGCACTGGGAATATGTCCATTTTCCTCCACATGCATGATTTCATTCAAATAAATAGTCATTTGAACATTTTGCATTCCACATAAATGTAACCGGATATAGCCAAGGCTGATTTCCTTGTGCATTTTTAAAAAGCTAGTTTAGAAAAACAGGCGCTTGTTAAATGTTAGTGGGTGTGCGCTTAGAGTGAGAGAGTGCAAAGTGCAACGAACAGGCGGCTTCTCGGGTCAACTTCTTAATAATTAGCTATATCACACTTAAATAACTGGCTGGATTTTCTTAGCACCAGGTTTTTTTTAAGTGCATGCTCCTGGTCAAAGGATGTGGGAATTCTTCGAAAAGTCACTTTAGCAACACATGTTTCGTCAACATGCCTCAGTTTTTCTCTAAGAATTTATTGGAATCTCTTATATTGCCTGTGAGCATGGGAATTTTTGTACAATATGTCGCAATTTTTATGTACGATTTCGTTTGTCGAAAGGGGCTCCCACTACAGTTGTTCCACATAACTTGTGTCATCCACACAAGATATATGGACATCAAGACACCACGATTCCAGCTCTGGAATATCAGCAAAACTTTATACTGCGATACTTGTAGGGTTGCCAGTTTAATAGGGCAGCACTTTGTAACAGAAAAGCCAAGGCCTGAACACATGATGGCCGTCACACCTGAAGGTCCACAAGCGGATACCAAGGGCGGCATAACATATGTCCTAGCCACGCCCCGACTAGGTCCAGGCAGAGGAAGGGTGTTCATGCATCTCAGATGAGCACCAGGCCACCACAGTGACGACTGGACCCAAGGGACACCCCCTGCTGCTCCGGGGGCCATCGCTTCAGAGGGACCGGTGGTGGCAAGGTCCTCTCTGTGAAGCTGGGCCGGTGTAAGTCTGACAGGGAGTGAATAGGAAGGGTCAGGCTTTCCTGAGCTGGCTGTCAGTAGGCCTGCTGAAACCCAGCTTCAAGGAGACTTCTCTTTAACCCAGATTTTTCCTGTTTGCAATGCTAATGGCCCTGCAAAGCACCAGCTATTGATTCCCCATTAATCTCAGCCGCGCTTCCAGAAGAAAGAGTGACTTTTAGCAGCCTCAGAGAGCAGAGTGATGGAAGGAATGAACCCCTCCTCTCTCCCCCCTGACTCCTTCTCCCTTTCATCACCCTGCTTTTCCTGCCCTCTTCTCCAGCAGCCCTGTCCGTCACACCCCATATCCTGTTGTGTCCATGGATGCAGGTTCAAGGGATGAAGGCGTTCGTCCACCTTTGGCCATGGGAAGTATCCCTCTGACGCTCGCTTCCTGCCACCCCAAACGCCTAGCCACAATGGCCGCCCTTGTTCCGCGCAACGCGTTTGGTTCAGGACTTGAAAGGGGGACCGCTGGCAGATTTAACGCTTCCTGCCAGGCAGAATCAGGCTCAAAATGTGCAGCCAGGGGGCATCCCTCGGCAGCAAAAGGCCTGGAGCCAAAAGCTAGGGGTGCTCTGTGAGTGGGGGGGTGCAACACCAAGGGGCTTTCTGGACAAGTGCATATTGGTGAAGGCAGGTTACAGAGCCCATCTGGACTTAAGATTGGAAACTCCTACAAAACAAGCCAAGATTAAGTTTTTTACCATAAATTGGGACAAACAAAAGTAGAATGAATTAAACATGACCAGAAGAAAGTGGCTAAACGTCCTGCAAACACCTTTGCTTCAGTGCATCCTCAAAGTTGCAACCTGGCCAGGGTGGTCATGAAGTTGTTGACAAACTTCCTTCCTGTCAATTGGGGGGCAGAGTCCTTACATCCTGCCATTCCCAGCGTGTAAGGACCCAGTGCCTGGCAGCGCACAAGCGACAATCCCTCTGAGTGTTAATTACAATTTAGATTCCCTTTAATTTTGCCCTGACTATGAGTGATACTCACCTTTGGTAGGGGGTGACTATATTGCATATGATGTATCGCATGATAAGAAAAACATTGCATCCTCTACATAGACTACCACTATATTGTCAAGGTAAGTAGATGTGGAGTTTAGAATAGTAAGCCTATACTTACCTCAGTGATGTAGTGCGGACAATAATTTATAGGTCGATAATGATGACCTTGATATAGTGAGAGAAACCCCCCACCATGCAATGTGAACCCTTTATTAACCTATCAAATTGCTCCTTAGCTTTCAGCACATAGCGATTAGTCCATGCCGTGTACGTAGCCACACAATAACAGAAGCTGTAGTGCCTGTGTATGCTATATGAAACCTAAGAGTATTCCTATGTTTTTCCTGATTATGAATGTAGTGCTATAGCCCATTCTCCACTTAAAATATCCTACAAATTCACAAGAACGCTATGATACTTTATCTCTGACTAATGCCTTAAAGTATTCCGCAAACAAGCTGAAACATGTTGACATGTTATCTATTTCTGTAGGCCATTGGCACATGTACCCCCTACGTTAGGTAAGTCATACATTGGCTGAGATGGAGGTAAAAGCGAGTGCACTGAATATATATATATATATTCGTTTAGAAAGTAGTGTAGAAAATTTTCCCATTGATAGAAGAAGTTGTTACCCTGAAGGAAAACCCATCAGCCAAATTTACACTAGCAAGCAATGGCCGTAGTCAACAAAATTTTACTTGTCTTCCTTTTTGTTGATGGCACTTCCTATAAGACATAAAAAAAATAGGATTTTGGCACCCAAATCAAAATGGAGTCTTAAACATCATGTATTCACACTCCTAAGATGGCTTCTGGTCAGGAATGTCATAAAATTTGAGTTTGATGAGAAAAAGATATGGGCATGTTTACAAGGGGATTGCACCACTAGGACGTCTCTTTTTCTAACGTTCCAGTGGCGCAATGCCCTGCACCATATTTACAAAGTGGCGTTAAGCCACTGTTTTTTGGCTTACCGCTGCTTTGTAAATATGGTACCCTTTCGGGCAGGTATCTGCGTGAAAGGGGCGTGCAATGAGTGTTGCTGTGGCCGTTCCACCTCTACACGTATTGCTTTTTGATGCTGCCCCAGATTTACAAGGAGATGTAAATCTGTGGCAGCGCCAAAACTGACTCCATGCAAGAGCAGGCGTTAGAATGGCACAACGAGGAGAAATAATTTTAATTCTCCTGGTTTTTGCTTTTTCTATGTGCAGCACACATAGAAAAAGCAAATCGCCATTATTGATTGTTTATGTGCAAGAAGGGACACCTTCCTGCACATAAACAACCATTCCCTGCAATGCAGGCACCCTTGCACTTTGGCGCAAGGGTGTTGCCGCTGGGTTGCTATTTTCAGTGCTAGGAAAAACACAGGGGTGTGCCATATTTTGGTAAATAGTAGATGGCGCATCCCTGCATTTTGGAAATGGCGCTGCCCGGCACTGCAAAATTTGCCTCAGCGTTGCTCCATTTTCATTGTAAATATGCCCCATAGTTTCATAATATGGCCTTTTAGGTGCCAGGGGTTCATCAGAATGCAGAAGGGCGCTGAGGGTCGAGTGCTGAGAGAGATCTGAAAGGATGGATGTCTGACAGCACTCCTGCAGTGATGGGAAACTCGTGTTCCAGTCCTCAGCTGGAATATTTCCCAAATGCATGCGTTGCCATAAATCTTACACGGGTGTCAGGGCTGAGAGTGCTGGAAGCTGACGCTGCCATACCTGTCCCCATGTCCAGTTAATGAATCCTGGCAGACCAGCAGCTTCCCAAAGAAAGAGCTTGGGACGGCGCAGCGTGCAGCAAGTAGGGGTGGGCAAGTGTGCGGAGGCTACTGACTTGCAGCTCTGCCGTTCTTTTAAATAAAACTTTGTACAGTTTGGGAAGTACTAAATGTGGGCAGGTCAACAAATTAACAGAGCACGATGAGCTAAGCCAATGTCCTGGCTCTTAGAGCCAGTGCACGAGCCGAGCCCTGAAAATGCGCTGGGACCTGGCTCTTGGAGCCCGTGCACGAGCCGAGCCCTGAAAATGCGCTGGGACCTGGCTCTTGGAGCCCGTGCACGAGCCGAGCCCTGAAAATGCGCTGGGACCTGGCTCTTGGAGCCCGTGCACGAGCCGAGCCCTGAAAATGCGCTGGGACCTGGCTCTTGGAGCCCGTGCACGAGCCGAGCCCTGAAAATGCGCTGGGACCTGGCTCTTGGAGCCCGTGCACGAGCCGAGCCTTGTAAATGCGCTGGTACCTGGCTCTTGGAGCCCGTGCACGAGCCGAGTCCTGAAAATGCTCTGCACTGAGTAGTTCTTATTAAAATTGATCGCTTTTTTCCGCCCCCTCTATCCACCCTAGCGAAGGTGGCATTAGTGATAGTTGTCACATGAACTCTGTATGTGGCCCAGGTTCTTATGGATAGAGCAATATTACAGTCTATTAAATTAAATACAATATGTTTTTATAGCGCTGGCATTCTGAGCTCACGTATTCGAAGGTGCTTTCGTATGTAATTTTGAAGGAGGATCAGTAAAATAAAATATTTCCAGAAGATCACACAATTTGGTTGAACAGGAAAGCCACAATCAATGCAGGTTTTCTGGTTTCACTTTGTACAAATGAACTACAAAGCGAGTATCTATCTCTCCTTTTTACTTCAATGCTTAATGCTTTTTCAGGTGGAGCCTGGACAGCCCATGTGCTGCTGCGCAGCATGCAGTCGTGGAGTATGGCTTTGAAGCCCCGCCCACTCTCCGTCCATATTTCTAATTGGCTTGTGTCATTGTATCAAATCCTGCCCAACGCTATTGGCCTTCAGGAAGCTGATGAAAACTTGGCTTTTTAATCAATAGGCATCCCACCTCGGGCTCCATTCTCTACACAGTCCACAGCGCCGAGACACCCAAGGGTATTTGCGCGCTTTACAAATTGCTTAAATAAATAAATAAATTGTCCTCCGTAACCGCTAGCTTCTGAGTCATTATTAGGCTTGTTAGTTCCTCCTTGGTACCGCCTTGTCTGCATTTGTAACCTCCCATGAGGACTTGCCCTTTAACTTCTGTTGCGACACGGTATGTCTGTAAGCACTATTTTCTTGAATGAGTTTCTCCTACTGCAGGCACGACGTGCTTTCCTCGCCGTGTGTGCTTTCACTTTCAAGCATCCCCGGACAATGGCGGCCGCTTCTTTAAAGTGAAATAGGTCTCGCATTTACAAGAGTTCGAGATATTGCCATTGTTAATGACAATAGCTTAAACTCTCGTAATCGCGAGACCTATTGCATTGCAAATGCTTGTTTTGACCTCTTTTTGCATGAGGTTAGAGCCAAGGTGGCAGGCAGAAGCCGCATGCAAGCTCGGCTCCTTATGGGTTCCAAGAGGACCTCAAGCTGGGCCAGAGCCAAGCTTCGTCCCGAGTCTAGCTCCAGATGGCAGCGACTCGCCCACCTCTATGAGGTATGGAGCTTGTGAACTTTAAAAAAGGGGCATATTTGGTGCTCTGCAAGGCAGCGAGAGATCTTCCCCCCGCTGCGAAGGGCAGTGGGGTCACTGCCTGTCGGTAGCTGTTCGGACCCCTGTCCCCGCCACTGTCACCTTCCTTCTACAGCGAAGCCCCTGGTGGGATTTCCATCTCTTACCTAAAAAGGTCCGATGCTGAGTTCCAGCTCTTCCCCTTCTGTACAAGGGCCCCTCTCCCTCTCACATTCCACCTGGTATGTTTGGGTGTCTTCCAATCCGCATTTCCATTGGCAGCTTACTAGTCCTATAGGGCTGGCCACGTGCCTCCCATCATCAGCTGCCTAGAGGGCATCATTCATACCTTGAGGACAGATGTGGCCAAGTCAAAGAAGTCCTGAGCTTATCTGCGGCAGCAAAGCTGGCTCGACCCTTGTTCCATGTGGACATGAGAGCCCAATAGAGCCGAGCCGAGCATCCCGGCATTGCCGTCTTCCCTCTTTAATGCAGTTTTAAAAGACCACCCTCATTAGATGCACAGCAACGTGCACAGGTGCGTCCCTGCTGTGTGCCATGATTTTCGTTTTTGCACGGGGGGGGGGGGCGGGGGGCTGGCATGAAAAAGCTTGAAGCCCACTGCCCTGCTGGGGGGCAGAGTTCTGTCTCTTTTGCTGGTCAGTGATACTTCTCTTTTAGGTGCTGTCGGTTTCTGCTTTTACACTGTTTGTTGAGTCAGGGGAACAGAAAAATAGTCTCCAGCCTTCCCTTAGGCCTCACTTACTTTTTTCAAGAGATACATTTTGACATTTTACATACATATTGTGTTAGAGTTGATTGATAAGTGTGTGCCTGTATTTACTGAGCATAATGTACTAATGGAGTTCTACAATGCCTGAACATCTTTGGTGGTAAAAGGGTGCGAGAAGGGGATATTCACCCCCTGCTGAATTGCACAGCATGTAACCAGGAATCCTGGGTTCCAGTCCCGGCTTCCCTCCTTGACCAGATTGTATGAACTTACACAACTCACTTTTACTTCACCGTGCCTCATTATGGCTGAGTGGCATCACCCTAGGGTACCTCAGTTCACAATCTCAGTTCACAATGTGCGCTATATAAAAGCCTCACACATGTGTGGTTTAAATGACAAAACGCTCTTATGCATATATATTGTCCATGTATGCAGTGCATAGAACAAACTGACATCTCTCGGTTCGCTCAGGGCAGTATCTTCAGGGCCGTGGGGTGGAGAATTTTTAAATGATCCTAAATTCATGCTTAAAAGCTCTTATTTTTAGTAGATGTCAGTGCGGTGATATAACATACCGCCCCAAAGTGAAACACAAGGGTGGGGGCATAACCTGTTTTAATTTGAAAGAGTTTGATCTGCTTCTGTATCTTTTACGTGCTGAATCGGTTTACGGGGTGGCACGTACTACGGCCCCCCATGAGCCAAACCAAGGCCCGGCTCTCCCTGCAAACTTGCTGGCTCCCCACTCCAGTATTCTGTGTCTTATATATCTTTAAAAAAAAAAAACCTGTAACAACGACATTTAAAAACCAAACATATATATACTTACCAAAATGTGTGGTTCAGGAAAATGCGTTGTAAAAGCATGCGTAGTTAAGACATGCCCTGGTAAGACTTATCCGTGGTTCAGACTGCGTGGTTCAGGTACTGCGTGGTTCAGGCAAATGCGTTGTAAAAGCATGCGTGGTTAAGACATGCGCTGTTAAGACTTAACTGTGGTTCAATCTGTGTGGTTCAGGTACTGCGGGGTTCAGGCAAATGCGTTGTAAAAGCATGCGTGGTTAAGACATGCCCTGGTAAGACTTATCCGTGGTTCAGACTGCGTGGTTCAGGCAAATGCGTTGTAAAAGCATGCGTGGTTAAGACATGCCCTGGTAAGACTTATCCGTGGTTCAGACTGCGTGGTTCAGGTACTGCGTGGTTCAGGCAAATGCGTTGTAAAAGCATGCGTGGTTAAGACATGCGCTGTTAAGACTTAACTGTGGTTCAATCTGTGTGGTTGAGGTACTGCGGGGTTCAGGCAAATGCATTGTAAAAGCATGCGAGGTTAAGACATGCCCTGGTAAGACTTATCTGTGGCTCAGACTGCGTGGTTCAGGTACTGCGTGGTTCAGGCAAATGCGTTGTAAAAGCATGCGTGGTTAAGACATGCCCTGGTAAGACTTATCCGTGGTTCAGACTGCATGGTTCAGGTACTGCGTGGTTCAGGCAAATGCGTTGTAAAAGCATGCGTGGTTAAGACATGCGCTGTTAACACTTAACTGTGGTTCAGACTGCGTGGTTCAGGTACTGCGGGGTTCAGGCAAATGCGTTGTAAAAGCATGCGTGGTTAAGACCTGCACTGTTAAGACTTATCCGTGGTTCAGACTGCGTGGTTCAGGTACTGCGGGGTTCAGGCAAATGCGTTGTAAAAGCATGCGTGGTTAAGACCTGCACTGTTAAGACTTATCCGTGGTTCAGACTGCGTGGTTCAGGTACTGCGGGGTTCAGGCAAATGCGTTGTAAAAGCATGCGCTGTTAACACTTAACTGTGGTTCAATCTGTGTGGTTCAGGTACTGCGTGGTTCAGGCAAATGCGTTGTAAAAGCATGCGTGGTTAAGACATGCACTGTTAAGACTTATCCGTGGTTCAGACTGCCTGGTTCAGGTACTGCGTGGTTGAGATAGTGTGGTAAAGGCCATTTCCCAGTGTCTCCATTCTCTGTATGTCTGAGCTGGTGTGTGGAAAGCTGTTGCTGTGACCTCGGGGAATAACATGAAATAAAGAAGGTAGCTCCTACCTGAGTGTTTTATATGAAGACCCTGTCTTCGAACAGCAACACCCGCCCCTCCTTGTGAATGGCTTGCTTAATGCTATTGCTTGGCTGAAGGAGGACTTGATTGGTCGAGAAGGTCCTGAATCCACCAATGGGGAAACCCAATTTTTCAAATATCTTATATGAGGTGGGTAGGTTAGCAGTAGGTCTGTAGTAGGTGCTGCTTACGAAAAGCATGCTATTGTCAAGTAAGGGCAGCAGAATGGTTTATTTGCGGTGATGTAATGTATCTCACATTACCTGCCGCCTACGCCACTCTTATAGCTGTGGGGGCCTGGAACGGTCAGCATTTTCACACTTGTAGGAGTTTGATGTTGGTAGATGTGTTGTTCAGGGCTTTAGGTGGGATGAAAAAACTGGTGGGTCTCTCAAAGGGGCGTGGCCAATGTAGTTAAGGGCGTGGCTTAAAAACACGTAACCTACAATCTGTGCGTGCCACCCGACTTGTATTTTGCTGTTTCTGTCATTGCATCCAGATATATTATACAACAAGTAACATCCCTACAACAAGTCAGGGCTATTGGCTTTGTCAATGGGTCTTAGTTACATACGATAAATAAGCAGCAACCATGGCTTGTATATAATGTTGAAAATGCTTCCACTTAAAGCCCTTGTGACACCACCACAATGTTGCTGCTCCTGAGTTTCAAAACGACAAGTGAACTCCAGAGAGAAAATGATTCTCTTTAAAGGATTTCCCTTCCCGCTACAACGCTCACCTGGCATGACGTCATGCTGTAACTAGTCCACTAGTGAGAAGTGGGCAGTGTGAGCACGCGCACATCGATGTGCCTGCTGTCACTGCAGTCTGGGAAAAAACGGACGGCCTGTGCCAGGGCACAAAACAGAGCCAGATAGAGACCCGTTTCGAGGCCCCCTTTAAATAACTGCAGATGCTCAGCACCGGTGAGACCCGGCCCACCTAAAGCCCTGGTGTTGTTATTACTGGCAGCGCTGGAAGGGGCAATGTATGGGGCAAGCTTCAGTGGCCTCCTGATGAGAGCCCTGGCACTTCTCTTTTTACAAATTAAGCACTGCTCGCCTTTCCTTCAGTCTCAGGTGACCCAGCCCTTTCTTCCTGATCTCACAGAGAAGGCATATTTGCTTCAGACGTAACACTATTTATTTATTTATTTATTTGACGGTTTTACACTAGCATCATTTTTGGAAAGAAAGGAAAGGTATTTGAGCCTGTGTCTTTGTGCGCGCGCCTGCAGGTGCACGCGCAGGCGCACGCAGTGTTCCTGTAGAAAACCTTGTTAATTATGTCTGGATTCGGCAAAGCACTGCAGCTTCTCTGCCTGCTGTGTGTCTGATCCTGCCCAGGCCTTTTCAGATATTCCTGCGCGGAGTATTTCGGTCCTTAAAACCCTCTCAAATTGAAATTCCAGCGTCAGGGGATGTGCGGCGGAGGTGAACAAGCATAGGATGTGGAAAGTATGGCTGTGGAATCAGACTGGCACATCTTCTGCACTTCAGAAGGTCACAGAAGGCCCTTATAATCATGAGTGCGGCCCAGGCGAGGAGAGCGTGCCATTCCCTGGCTTACCCTCCGGTTCTGCGGGATTTACGCACCTTGTCTATTAAAGGCGTAATGCGTAAAATACATCTCGACATTTCACAGCAGCTCGGGTCACATTCTGAGTCAGAAGCTCTGCAAAATGAAGACGCTTCTGAAAATATGTACCTATCGACTCACCACACATTATCACCACGCCGCAGTCATCGCGTGTTTTAAAAAAACGATAACCACGCCCCCTGGAATTATGCTGGTCTTTGGAACTCACTCCTGCATTACTGGTCATTTGCCGCATTTGTCTCTTAATCCACCTTCCGTTTCATAATTTGCAGATTGCTACAAAAAAAATAGGGGCTTATTTACAAGCCCCTTGCGACACTTTTGCGTCATTTTTAACATGGGAAAAGTGACGCCAAAAGTGGCGCAAGGGACTTGTAAATCTGCCCCATAGTTTTTAGCTCAAACGGATCAAAAGTTGCTGTTACCGCGCAGTGGAAGGCCCTTCACAAAGTTCACAGGCCACCTTTGTGTTGCTTTTTGATGTATTTTGGCGTGAAACTGATTTTAATGAGGTGCAACCTTTGCTCAGAGAGTGTAAAAATAAACTCATGGAGGGAAACCAAATGTGCTGCATTATGCCGCGTAATTTGCCTTTTCTTCGTCGTATAATTCCAGTGGTGCTGGTGATAACTCAGTGTCTGCAATACTGATTTATTCACATTTGTATACCTCATACCGTCTGCTGTACGTGGGTGTTTTAAGGCAAATATATTTAAATCAAAACCAAATGTGAAGAAATGCCCAAAGGACACCCAGCGCCTTCCTAGCGTTATTAACATTGGTGATAGAAAGTGGTGGCAGTAGCACCCTCTACCTGGACGCAGGTGCTACGCTCACCCGGCCGCCATTAAAGCGATTCTTGGACCAAGATGACCCAAGCAGAAGAAGTCATGCTGATTCTTGGTCTGGTGCTAATATACAAGAACTGTCATATCACAGCCAAGCTCAGCTATTGGCGGCGGCCGCGTGATCGCGCACCTGGTGCACATGCCCTGGGCTGAAGTCCATGATATATGTTGAGTCTCACAACATCATGTGATGACCAGGAGATGTTCCCGGCATCTCAATAGGAACTGCCATTCATCCTTGACCAAGTTATTGGCTGTGCTGCATATTTGGGCCAGTGGCAGATACTTGGACGAGTCATATGAGCGACACGAGAGTCACGGCCACCACATAAAAAGGACTTTGTCCTGCACGCGTCGACCACTGTGTACTTGAAGCCTTCTTTACCCTTCGGCATCACAAATAGGTTCTCGACAACCCGTGAACAATTACAATTTGTTGAGAAAATGAGCTACAGTGGCTTTCTAAACATTAAGGGGCATATCTATGAGGGCTTTGCGTCGTGCTTTCACCATGCAACATGGTACATGCATGACGCAAACCTCTCAATCATATTTATAAAGCCACGCAAAAAACACTTTGTGTGGCTTCACAAATATGGAGTGATGCAAAGCAGCGTAAGTCACTTTTCCAGCTCCCAGAGGTGAATCGCAGCAGCCACCACAGCGGCTCCATCACAGAGAGGGGAGAGAGATCCGAGCAGGAGAAGAGCAAGGGAGGGACCTGATGAGGAGCGGAGGTGGGTACGCTGGTTTGACATTTTTGCCAGGGCTTCTTTGGTTCCCTGATGGCTGGTTAAGTATATTTTCCTCATTGAGTATCTCTGTGATTCTTTCCCTCATCGGTCATCTCTATAGTCCTTTCCCTCATCAAGCATCTCTGTAATTTTTTCCCTCATCGACCATGTCTATAGTCCTTTCCCTCATCAACCATCTCATTAGTCCCTTCCCTCATCAACCATCTCTGTAATTCTTTACCTCATCAGCCATCTCTATAGTTTCCCCCTCATCAGCCATCTCTATAGTTCTTTCCCTCATCAGCCATCTCTATAGTCCTTTCCCTCATCAGCCATCTCTATAGTAATTTCCCTCATCAAGCATCTCTGTAATTCTTTCCCTCATCGACCATGTCTATAGTCCTTTCCCTCATCAGCCATCTCTATAGTCCTTTCCCTCATCAGCCATCTCTATAGTCCTTTCACTGATCAAGTATCTCTGTAATTCTTTCCCTCAGCGACCATGTCTATAGTCCTTTCCCTCATCAAGCCTCTCTGTAGTTCTTTCCCTCATCAGCCATCGCTATAGTCCTTTCCTCATCAGCCATCTCTGTTGTCCTTTGCCTCATCAGTCATCTCTGTTGTCCTTTGCCTCATCAGCCATCTCTATAGTCCTCTCCCTCATCAGCCATCTCTGTAGTCCTTTCCCTCATCAGCCCTCTCTGTTGTCCTTTGCCTCATCAGCCATCTCTATAGTCCTTTCCCTCATCAGCCATCTATGTTGTCCTTTGCCTCATCAGCCATCTCTATAGTCTTTTCCCTCATCAAGCCTCTCTGTAGTTCTTTCCCTCATCAGCCATCGCTATAGTCCTTGCCTCATCAGCCATCTCTGTTGTCCTTTGCCTCATCAGTCATCTCTGTTGTCCTTTGCCTCATCAGCCATCTCTATAGTCCTTTCCCTCATCGACCATCTCTATAGTCCTTTCCCTCATCAAGCCTCTCTGTAGTTCTTTCCCTCACCAGCCATCTCTATAGTCCTTCCTCTCATTGGCCATCTCTTTAGTTCTTTCCCTTGTCAACCTTCTCTATAGTCCTTTCCCTCATCAGCCATCTCTGTTGTCCTTTGCCTCATCAGCCATCTCTATAGTCCTTTCCCTCATCAGCCATCTATGTTGTCCTTTGCCTCATCAGCCATCTCTATAGTCTTTTCCCTCATCAAGCCTCTCTGTAGTTCTTTCCCTCATCAGCCATCGCTATAGTCCTTTCCTCATCAGCCATCTCTGTTGTCCTTTGCCTCATCAGTCATCTCTGTTGTCCTTTGCCTCATCAGCCATCTCTATAGTCCTCTCCCTCATCAGCCATCTCTGTAGTCCTTTCCCTCATCAGCCCTCTCTGTTGTCCTTTGCCTCATCAGCCATCTCTATAGTCCTTTCCCTCCTCAGCCATCTATGTTGTCCTTTGCCTCATCAGCCATCTCTATAGTCTTTTCCCTCATCAAGCCTCTCTGTAGTTCTTTCCCTCATCAGCCATCGCTATAGTCCTTTCCTCATCAGCCATCTCTGTTGTCCTTTGCCTCACCAGTCATCTCTGTTGTCCTTTGCCTCATCAGCCATCTCTATAGTCCTTTCCCTCATCGACCATCTCTATAGTCCTTTCCCTCATCAAGCCTCTCTGTAGTTCTTTCCCTCACCAGCCATCTCTATAGTCCTTCCTCTCATTGGCCATCTCTTTAGTTCGTTCCCTTGTCAACCTTCTCTATAGTCCTTTCCCTCATCAAGCATCTCTATAGGGACTCCATCCCAGTTTTTATGTGAAACCCTCACCCGTGTCTCCATCCATGAGGCACAGGACATTCCAGGTGAGATAATGGCAGCCCGAGCCTTGTACTTCACAATGTCAGGGACAAAGGACATAACCACTAGTTCAGGAGGAGAGACTGGAGTCTCTGAAGAGGGGAGACTGGTACATGAGGGGATAATGATAAACACAAAAACGTCCCTGAAGGCCACTGACACAGCATCCTCATGGAAGAGTACTCTAAGAATCCGGGGTTACGTTATGAGCTGTGGAAGGACCCTGGAGACCGTTTCCATCATACATAGAGTGCTGGATTCAGGGTCCACCTCCATGTGAGATGTTGGAGGTCAAAGCTGTAATAAAGCACAGAGGGCCTTGGGGTGCGCAAGAGGGTAAGCGCTAAACCAACGCTGGCGCAGCCGCGCGCCGGAGCAATGCAAGGGCAACCACCCTTGCCCGAACCACATGTTTGCCTTAACCACGCATATGCGTGATTAAGACATATGCGTGGTCTAGATGTCTGGAATGTGCAGGCCCAGAAACAGGAAGGATTGGGAGAGGATGCAGGGAGGTAAGTGGGGCTGGGGCCTGTTTTTGGGAGGGTGGGGAAGTTTCCTAGGGGTTAGGGGTAGTTTGCAGGGCTTGGGGGGGGGGGGGTCTGGTACTCTTTAAGGCTTGAGGAGGTTGGGGGAGTTTTTAGGGCTTAGGGTGGGGTTGAGGTACTTTTTAGGGCTCAGGGGGGGGTCGGTTTATTTTGTAGGACATGGGGGCGGTCAGGGAAGGATTTAGGGCTCGGGGGGTCAGAGAAATTTTTAAGGCTCAGGAGGGGGAGAAGGGTTTGTTTTTAGGGCTTAAGGTGAGGTTGGGGTTCTTTTTAGGGCTCAGGGGGAGGTTGGGGTGGTTGTTAGGGTTTGGGGGGGTCAGGCAGTTTTTATGGCTTGGGGGGTTTGTAAAGGTTTTTAGGCCTCAGGAGCAGTGGGGTTCATTTTAAGAGCTCAGGGTGGGTTCGGGGTAATTTTTAAGTCTCGGGGGGTATTCGGGGTAGTTATTAGGGCTAAAGGCAGGTGGCATAGCGTGGGATCTTCACCACACATCCCTATACCAATCAAGCCTCTAGCACCAAAATGTGTGGTAAAGGCATACGTGGTAAATTAATGTGTGGTTCTGACGCATTCGTAGTTCGGACTGCATGGTAAAGGCATGTGTGGTTTAGCCATGCGTGCCTCTGTCATACAACCGCGCAATGGTGACCCTAGAACTGGGAAGGTAAGGGGAAACTGATAGACCGTGAAGCTTGAATTAGGCAAGAGCTGGAAAGAAATGTATAGGGTAGATCTGGATTGTTGTTTTTATGAGTCCTGCTTTTATGGTACTTACACATCTCCTTAAATCTATATATTATGATAATATTCATATGTTAGGCCCTTATATCGTCGTGGGAAGGTTTTACTGTCCAAACGTGCTGCCAGGTTCAACATTGCGTTTTCACTTTGAGTCTCGCGGACTTGCACCCACTTTAAAGTCGCCTTCTATAGGCTGCGGGACCTTCTCCCTACCCCAGGAAGCGAATCAATGTAGTCGCGAAGTAGGCTAAAAGAACACTCACTGCGAGTTTGAGACCTGGAGAGCATGGATTCCGGGCAAGGCTTGGATTGGAGATTTTCCCACAATGCAATGCCAAATAGCCGCAGATGTCCGCCACATGCACAAGTGAAAAACACCACACGCTTGGTGCCGGTGAGGGGTGTGATGACAAGGTCTGTAGTGTGCAAGCAGTGCAAGGAAATATTAAAAAGGGCCAGCGCTGGCTCCAGCCAGACTCCCACTGCTGCAATGAGCAGCCATTTTGAATCTGGCTGGAGGCCCATGTGGGACAATGGGAATATGAAACCAGTAAATAAAGCTATAAATTACGGAAAAAGGAATAAAAATCAACCTATGGTTCAGTTCTCCCGATGAGACCATACATGATTCTAAATATTCTTAACATGAAGGAATACACAGGTTTTAGCCAGACACAGAGGTGTCATTAGACACAGTAGACAGCTCGTGTGACAGAAATAGAAAGTTACAACAACAAGTATGACGGAAGAAACAACACAGACGTTGGTTATGTTGTTGTATCTGACAGGCCATGCAGTGTGCAGGCTGAAATCATATGAAAACAGACTACACCCTTCGAAAATTGGCATCAACAGATTTTCTGGAGGATGGGAGTTTTGGCAGATTGGCTGTATGCCTTGACCTGTAACAACCACTCAGTCTATTTTTTTTTTTTTTTTTACTGGTTTCCATTGCGAAATTTTATCAGAAGCGAGTACCTGACATTTCCTTTTCTCCATAAGCCTCAAGCTGCTGCTGAAATGGGTTTGAAAAAGTGTTAAAATCTGAGGATTCTCTCTCCCACCCTCCCTTGACTCCAAAGCCAGACTTCTCCCCTGGAGTGAATGAGGGATGCTGGCCGGCCCGCGTCCGCCATGTTTTTCCGCTGAACCATGCAGACTGTTTCAGCATTCAGTCAGAGTGCCTGCATTGTTGTAAGGATGGCGGGGTTCACTTATCGCCTCCCCCATCATCAGAAAACAACTTCTGAATTCAAAGTTCCCCTGGAAGGCATTGTTGACCCAAATTGGTCAAGTAGGTATTTCCCTGAAGAAATAGTGGTCTGACCATTACGGGTGGGACGTTACCAGTAGACGTGTTAGAGGTGCCGAGAGAAACGAATACCCGCGACGGGTAGCAACATGCACCGCAGACTTGGAAACTATGGTCCCTGCAGATGTGGGAGACCTTCTCCTCTGGTCTTAACTCTGATTACATTACTGTATCATATGCATAGGAATGGCGGGCCCTCTATCTACTCCAAGGGGCATATTTACAAGAACAGACGCATTGGCATTGATGCATGAGATTTCTTGCGCCTACCCCAAATACCCTAACAACGCCATGGATGTGGTGTGTTTACAATACAGGGCTCCACGGCGCAAGGATTCACGGATCCCTCAGAAATTCTGAAGCATCTTTTGGCGCTAAAGTGACACATTGCTGGAGTAAAACTGGCACAGCTCCAGCAAAGCATCAGAACACAGAGGTTGTGTGTCAATACTTGGTTTGAGAAGGTGTAGGTATTGTGACATAGTCAAGTTGTAGAGTGACCCAGTGAAAAGCTGTAAATTTCACTGCATCAGTTCTATGTGGCTTTTAATGTGGGGATGTCTACCCTGCATACATTATACCTGGAGCAGGTATAATGTGATGCAGGCCTCTACAAACTGACGCATTGGGCCCAACACGTTAGTTTGTAACTATGGAGCCGTGTAGAGCATTGATTGTGCTGCCGCTGCATTAAAATGACGCTGCGGTGGCGCTAGCTTCTTGTAAATATGTCCTCTTGGCTTAGAACAAACTTCACCATGGGATTTGTGAAGGCATGAAAGGGTATCTGTGAGAGCCCAGTATTGACGGACCCCACGTTCTGTTTGGATGGGTTGAAAGAGAGAATGTTTGAGTCCAGCATGGTGGGGTGGTTGTGCAGTGAGTGCACAAACCCTTCAACAAGGAAGCGGGTAGAGTTCATACCTAATTGTGTGTGAGCACATTGTGAGGGACTGTGGTGGTTCAGGGGCGGGTAAAATCTCACAGATTGGAAAACACAAACACTCTCCTCTCCTTTAATCTGTGTCCTTCTGCCACAGCCTCGCTTCAAGAAGGCACACTATGTATCTTTTGATAAAAAAGGAAATCATGAATCAAAAAATAAGATATGGTTGTGCCACATCTGTGACACCTTCACAAGGGCAAAGTGAATTAACATTGTTTTGCTCCATTTGTGATGCATTCAACGTATTACTTGGACACAGAAGACGTTATCGGATTATTCATATCTGTCAGGAGGGTGTCTGCCTCCATCTGTTTGAAGGTTAGCGGAGGGGGTGTTTGCGAGATGGTATCTGCTGCTTGAGGGAAGCGATGCTGCCCAGGATCTAAGCTCGGTCTGGGCGTTTGATGTTTTATTTCTCTCTACATTGTTTTTCCTTATAAGCTGTACCTTGCATGTAAAAACTGAAAAAACACAGTAGCAGGGAGGGTAAATCTTGTGCATGAGAAGCCGTCATTGCATCTATACTGTACCAGCATCTAGGATGCATTGCTTGCACTGGAAGCTTTTTGACCCCTCCAGGTATAAATAATTTGAAGCTACTATAAATTGGTCAGGGGTATTATTCAATCACTCAATCAGATTTTGTAGAGCGCGGCTAATCACCCGTGAGGATATCCAGACGCTAGGTTTGTGTTGGCATCAGTCGAAAAGCCAAATCTTGAGTCCGTTTCTGAATTGCGAGGGAGAGGCCGATGTTTGGAGGTGAAGGGGAAGGTTGTTCCAAGACTTGGCAGCGTTGTAGGAGAAGAAGAGTCCTCCACTGTAGCTTCGTTGCAAGCGGGAAGTGTGTGCAAGGACGAGGGAGGCAAAGCACAGGCGTCTGGAGGGTTGGTGGAAGTTCTGGCGGTGGTTGATGTAGGCTGGTCCTTGGTCGTGGAGGACTTTGTAGGCGTGCATCAGCATCTTGAACTGGTATCCTTTCTTGATGGGGAGCCAGTGGAGGTTCCTGAGGTGAGGGGTGATACGGGTCCATTTGGGGAGGTCGAGCATGAGTCTCGCAGCTGAGTTCTATATCGTCTGGAGTCTCTTCAGGAGTTGCGAGGTTATTCCTGCATAGAGCGCATTGCCGTAGTCAAGCTGGACGGAGACTAGGGCTTGAGTAATGGTTTACCTGGTGTTGACAATCATCTAAAAACAATTCAGAGCAGGCAGAGGGTGTGGAAGCAGGTGGAGGAGACTGTGTTGACCTGGCATTTCATAGTGAGTTTGCTGTCCACGACAACACTGCAGTTGTTTGCAGCCAGGGTCTGTCGGTGTGGGTCCGAGTCCTGTGTGCCACCAGGTGTCGTTCCATGGGGAGGTGTTGTTACCAAAAATCAGCACTTACTTCTTGTCCGTGTTGAGTTTCAGGTAGTTGGTCTTTATCCAGTCGGCGAACCTCGTCATGCAGTTGTGGAAGTTTGTCATGGTGAAGGGGTCTTCTGAGAGTGAGAGAATGAGCTGAGTGCCATCTGCGTAGGATATGATGTTGAGGCGGTGGGTTCTGACAATATTGGCCAGAGGCGTCATGGCATCATTAAGCGCTATACAAATACAACATACAATTACAACTTACTATTACAATTATAATAATGTTCCATATCAGGGTTTAGCAGGTTACCAAGGAGGTTTGCAACAAAACATTTTGTAGATTGACAGGTCGACCTCTTTGTGATATCACCACATTTTGATGCAAAATTATTTAATCTTTTTTTGGTTAGTTCATTCATATTGTACCCACATATGACCTGATTCACAGACAGATATTTCCCCCTTGGGGTATTTCTAGTTTTGGAGAACCTTTCCAATATCCTTGAAATTCACAAAGTATACCAGGAGTATTCATGTGTCAAAATTGCACATTTGGGGCCATGTTTATGACCCGGTTTGAGTCACTCTTGCGCCATGTAATATGTTGCAAGTGCGGAGCAAACCTTAAGTCAGATTGTTTACGCTTCAAAAATCTGGAGTCAAGCAACTCACAGCAAACTGCTTTATTGCGTTACTCTGCCCTGGGAAGGCGTTCCATGGGCGTTGTGTGGGTGCTCCCAAGCAACTCCTGTGGTTTTTGATGCATTTTCAAATTTACAAGCCCTTGTCTACTTGGGAATGCACCAAAAAGATGCGCCTCCCCAGTAGGGGCATAAAGAGGATAAACATCTTTATTTCTCCTTGTTACTTCCTCTTTCTTTTCGTGCTGCATTCTGCAGCATAAGTAGAATGAGGAAAATGCCTGAGGATTGTTTTTGTACAGGAAGGTGTTCTGCATGCTTCGCAGGCACCTTTGCACCATGCTGTGAGGGTGCCTGCTTTGGCGCTAGGCAGGCAATTGTGCACCGGCGTTGGGGGGGAAAGTCAGGAACATGCCATGGGCCTTAAATATGGCGCATTCCTGCCCTTTCTCAGTGCCACAGGGCAGCGCAGCAAGGTACTCGTTGCACAACTGCTTCATAAATATGCATCTTGGGTTTATATCAATTATATGTTTCTGAATCACTAAATCAGGAGCGGATCTTGTCGGGAAAAAGAGGCGGGCGTGGGAGGGAGTCAGGGGAGTGGGATATGGGGGACCACTGAGACAAATGAAAAAACAATTAAAAAGAACTTACCTGCACCCTCCATGATTGCATCGAGTCGCACTCTTCTGCTGACCTCTACTTTCCACTGCCAGGCAGGCACTGGCTCCCAGCCTGCCCTGTGGCCAATCCTGAAGCTGCTCTCGTCATGAGAGCAGCTTCGGGATTGGCCTGAGCGCCGATGATTTGTGCTCCAGGGCCGACTGGGAACCTGTGCGTGCTCTCCAACCCCAGCAATGCAGCTGGGGTTGGAGAGAGGTCACTGTGCACATGGGTTGGCCGACCTGAGACGGCCGGCCAAACCCACATGCCCAATGAAGGCAGTGCCCAGCACTCCCCACCCTGGCCCCGCCCCCAGGCCTCCGCACAAGGAAACATAAAACAATAAAAAACGGATTTTAAACCCATTTATTGTTTTATTTTTCACACTTTTAAAAGTGCTGACAGGTGGGGCGATGCTCCTCCGCCATAGCGGAGGAGCCGCCGCTAGACTAAATATTATTTATAAATGCATTTGCTCATGCCACATTTTTTCGACATAGAGGAAGATTTTTCCTGTGAAAGTCCCCTCCAGTGCACCGCTACCAATTGCATGGATGTTTCTACCCTTTTTCCAACCAAAACGCGAATGTATCTATGCGCTTGACCAGAGTAAATGTCTGACTGTTTTCTTAGTGGGAATCTAACTCAAAGACGCTTGTTATTCCCCTCAAATTTGCAGGTTTCTTGGATTTCACGAACTTTTGTAGCTTTTGCAGGTTTCCTCATTCGGCAAAACCCTTACCCTAAAATGTGTATGTATGTATGTACACATATATATACATATATATGTGCCTTAGCGGGTCTAAGATATATATATTGGATACATTTTGTGACCGGTGATACCCACAACTTTGGCTGTCTCCCTTCAGGTTGGTAGTAGGTGAATCAGCCAGTCAGGCACCTTCAAATATCATTTCCTTACTGCCCATATCTCACAGCTCCTGTTGCCAGCTGTCTCATTGTTGCTGTCATTCCAGTGTCTGCCTGGGCCTTCTCATATTCTTGTATTT